>NC_080572.1:213535434-218535434 GCF_030247185.1 Malaya genurostris
ATTCGCAACGGTTTCGAAGGAATCCTCGAATTTTTCCTGTAACACGGCTCATTAGACGGCGCACACCTTCTTCGTCCATCGTTTCAGCTATCTTATTTCACCAGGTCGTCATCTGATATATGTCTTTGACAACCTTTTTCTTTGCCTTGAGTCTCCTCTTCATAATTGCCCAGTGTTTCTCAATAGGGCGGAACTGGGGCAGTTGGGTGGGTGAGGGTTTTTCGGAACACACTGGACCCCTTTCTCTGCATACCATTCTTGAACGACTTTGCTGTAATGACAGCTTGCCAAATCTGGCCAAAACATTACGGAATGGTCGTGGGTTCGAATGAACGGCAAAATTCGTTTTTGGAGATACTTTTTGGTATAGTTCAGATGTCATTGTCTTATTTGTAACGAAAACTTTCGTTTTTTGCCACAGCTGCAAATGCCCTACCAAATCATAAATTTTCTTGCAAATTTGTTGGCAAAAACAAATTTAAATTTGGCTGGAACATCCCCCCGAGCCGTTGCCAAGTAAAATTTTTGACCTGGGATTTGCCCGAAGTCAGCCTTGACTGTTCGATAGCTCGATACGACTTGATTCCTTCCCGGAGTCGAGTTCTCCTCACGGTACTATGGGCAGCACCCAATTTTCTGGCCAAATCACGGTCCGACAGATTAGGATTCCTCTTAATGGTCTACAAAATCACACCACGCAGTTTCCGGTCGACAGTTCCACTCCGACGATTGGCTTAAGGCTTCCGAATCGTCGTCAATGTTTCCTTATACCGTTTGATAACGCGCCATACGGTATTTCTGGGCAATTTAAGCAGTTTAGCTAGCCTAGATGAAAACCACAAATGATTTTCCAAATAACTGTGCACATTTTTTTCCTTCTTTCGCCTTCCATGTTGATTGTTTACAAAGTACAGTCGATTTGCGGAATGTCAAAAATCATACGTGAATCTGACAAAATTCCCGACAACTGGGGCGCCAAGAACATCCAAATCCGTCTACCAGGAGCGCCACAATATGAGCAAAAGTTTGTTCCATTTCTAAATGAAGCAAGCTTTAGTAGTGTAATGGTCCTAAATCGGAAGCCAGATAAAAATAAAAATCAATGGAAACTGATGGAAGTTTGCAAACATAGGTTTAGTTGTATCCGATAAAATGAAATGAGTTTTGTTTTGATTTTTGTTTGTATTATTTCCGGTGATGTACTCGAAATCAAATTTGTAGGCCATTAAATGGCAAAACCTGCAAAATTGCAACACTTTCTTCGAAGTATATCCTTTTACCGCATGAGAAAATTGATGAAATTAAAAAAAACTAGTTCAGAGTGCTACGTTGACATGTGCAGAATTTTGTCATAATCTGTCAAATGGTCATCAAAATGGCTTCCAATCAAGAAACGCTTCGACATAAAATAGAGAGGCGACCTAGGAAAATCTCGGACAGGTGGACAATGAAGCGGGAATGGTGTCTGCAAGGCAAGGAAGGCACCTAATTGAACAAATGATGGCCAAATCTCGAGTCAAAAAGACGTACTTTTAAGCGGACGTCAGCAGCTCCCCCGTTCAGGAGCTTTTTAACCTACAAGTCCAGGCTGGATGTTCCGGCAGAAGAAAATTGACGCGAAATCTGATATTGCGATCGTCGTCTTAAAAAATCTGTTCTAATCCACCTAGAGTTGTAATAATGTCTTTCTCCTATAATTCATATTTTCATTAATATTACTGAAATTAAAGTCTTGGCATTACATTCCTTTTTGGAATTTGGCCTTTATGTTTCAACGAACTTCGCAGCCGATTCTTAGTGTACAGAATCATTGCATGGCTAGTACTATGGATCCAACTGACACTAAGAATCCTTTCAAGTCGGGGCTCGAACATACGACAACTGGCTTGCAAGACTAGCGCCCTATGCATTGAACCGCCAACCCGGGCATATTATATTACTAGGGGATCCTCAAAAAACTTTTCTTTGAAAATTGAATAAGAATATGAAAGTTTGTTTGGGCATATACTAGCATAAACTTTACAATTTTGAACTGTTTTGACCCAAATTAACGGAATTCTTCTTTTTTATTCCTTTTTCACTCTAAATTGCGGCCTAAATTTTAAACACATCCCTGTTGTGCCGGTACCAGACGAAAGATCCAAACAAAAGTCAGAAGCAGTCTATTTTTATAGACCCAGCTGTATCTGGAAAAATGAAAAAAGTTCCATTTTTTGAATTTTCGTCCACAATTTTCGGAACTATCGGAGCCGGGAGCTGGGAGTTGGTATAGTTGAAATCGGTTTGTTTGGCCAACAACTAGCATAACTTATGAATTGAAATAGTTTTGAACCAAATTTTGAAGAATTTTTAAGTTTTTTGAATTTTGGTCTTAATGATCGGTTGCAATTTCTAATACAGTACCCTGTATTTTCGCAACCGAAAGCTGGATCTGGACGAAATTCTACACCAAATTTAGTTTATTTTGGGAAGCAGGGAAAAGCCCGATGGAGATGAAATATAGCAGTCTCTCTCTCCAGCAGGCATATAACCTCCTCATCTTTTGTATCAACAGATTACAATGATCCAACAGATACATTTACGTTTAAAACTAACAATTAAAACTAACAATTAAAACTAACATTTAAAGCTAAACTACTGTACCTGTAGAAGAGATTGCATGGATTGCATGATAAAAGATGTGTAAGTTACTAGGTTAGTAGATGTTGACCGTTTATACATAAATCCGTGTTGATTTTTAGATATATAGTCGCTGCACTTATGAGTTATGAAGTCGAGAACAATGATTTCAAGAACTTGGAAACAGCACATAGGGAGGTTATTCCACGGTAATTTGTAATATCGGATTTGTTGCCTTTCTTAAAAATCGGGAACATATAAGACTTTTTCCAGAGGTCAGGAAATGTTCCCAACTGAAGGGACATGTTGAACAGCAAAGTCAGTGGTGAGACGAGGCTATCCAAGCACTTTTTTAGTACTATTGAAGAAATACCATCAGGTCCTGCGTTTGTAGAGCTTTTTAATTTAAAGCATGCCTTACTTATTATAGTCGGTGTAACAGTAGGGTGTCGTCCAACAGGGGAACGAGGAGGAACGTTGTTTATCGCAAATGAAAAGTATGTTTCTGGAAATATACTTTTCATTTGAATCTGAGTTTACGAAGATCAGTTTAGCCGTTTCTGAGAAATTGGAGTGATTGCTGGTTTGGAGCACACAAGCATTTGTCCAGTACTCCCGGAACCAGGAATGATGATTCCATTTACCAAAAGTCAACGGTCGGAAATTCGGTAGGATTATACGGAATTGTAAGACCTTTCATTTGATGGGCGGTCTTTGAGATAATCGAGTACACTTTTTTTTTAGCTCATTGTGCAAATTTTACTCCGTAACTCTGGATCCGGAAGTCGGATCCATACGAAATTCAACAGCAGACTATGGGACTATAATGTCATAAACATGAATCTAAATTGAAGGAAGTCGATTTTAGTACTACTCCGAATTTTCTAGTAATAAATAAATAATTTTTGGACGCATAAAATTGTTTCGGTTTCATATCTTTTTTAAAAAGTGGAAAATCACAGTTTTTGAGATTTTCTAAAGAAAATTAACATTGAACTATGCGTCTACATTAAAGTTCTATTAGAAGGAAACGCATGGTGTATTACTACTAAGCATCATGCGTTTCCTTGTAATAGAACTTCAATGGGAACGGATGGTTGATTGTTTACTTTGTTTTGAAAGAAAAACAACAAATATTGCGCTCGTCCGCTCTACGCGCTTAAAAGTCACTGTTCCAGTTTATTGAGCTAGGTTAAATTGTGTTAGTATTTATGTAGCTAAGAATTAAATTCAGGCAGTTGGAACTGTTATATGCTTATCGATTAAAAAAAATGGAACATCTCTAGTTTAATCACCTACACTGATTAGATGATAATAGTGGTATGAGATCAATATCGAACTTATAGAAAAGGAGAGATAATAGATTATAACCGATTCATATAGTTTTAGTAAGCAATCGATCTCCTGCAAATACACTTGGTGTTAGCATGTACATATTTATACGGTGTATTCTTTGCGTTAAATAAAATATTTGCTGATTCGGTACGACGATTTCGTTACACTTTATTTGTTCTGCACTGTATATCACAATTTGAGGAAACTATCAATTACAATTGTGAAGTGGATATATAAACGGAATTGAAGGCGTTAGACAAAGTTAGCTGTGTGAAGGAATATGCTATCGGATTGATAGACAACATCAGAATTGGAATATCCCTTGGAATATCGGCTCAAGGAATTTCGCTCAATACACGAACCACAAGAAACAGTCACAACAAACCTCATTTGTATCTGACTTCCGGTTCCGGAATTACAGGGCGATATGCACCAAAAAATTTTAAATAGCGTCACTCAATTTCTCGAAAACGGCTGGACCTATATGCACAAACTAAGATTTAAATTCAAGATCCTATGGTTCCATAAAAAATTCCGGAATTTCATTTTGATCCAACTTCTGGTTCCGGAATTATAGGGCGATATGCACTAAAATATTGAAATAAATATCAATTAATTTTTTCGAAGATAGATAAACCGATTTTTACAAACTTAGATTCAAATGAAAGGTCTCATTGTTCTGTACAAAGATCCTGAATGTCATTTGGATCCGACTTGCGGTTTCGGAATTAAAGGACACCAGAAAAGTGAAAATAATGTCACTCAATTTTCTTGGAGATGGCTGAAGCAATTTGCACAAACTTAGATTCAAATGAAAGCTTAGGACCTCATATAAAGTTTGAAAATTATAATTGGATCTTAGCTTCGATTCCTAAATTACAGAATGAAATGCATAAAAAATGGAAATAATGTCATTAGGTATTTTCGAAGAAAACTTGATTTTACCATCTTAAATTCAACTGACAGGTCTTCAGGTACCGTAAGTGTATCCTGATTTTTCTTTCAGATCCAACTTCCGGTTCCAGAATAGAATTAGAATAAAAATGTCAATTTCAAGAGTATTTTTTCTTTGATAAGAGACCACGTGATGGGTAGCGAATCCCTTAAATTGACGAGTAAATTTCTCTAGTTTGCAGATCAAGAAAGTCTAGGGCAAAATAAATGCATATCAGATTTTAACAAGTCCAATAGTCTCATAAAAATATTCAAGTGCAAATTCCGGTTCTTACATTACAAGGTGATAAATTTTCAAAATATCAAATTGTCATAGAAAATCGTAAAATATATTCTAAGCTGTACTCAAAACTGTTCCAATATGTAGGCCATGTTAGTTTATGGGCTTAGGAACAGTTTTAGTTATACTGGACCCGTCATTTGTTTCAAACCGCCATTTAAATCAAAGATGCAGAAAATTTTGGAAATTCGTCTAAATTGGGCTTTAAACTGTTTCATTTTGTAGTTCAAGTTTTGAGCTCCAGGAATTCCGGAAATAGCGGTCATAATCTTCAAAATAGAACTCACTCCATTTTCTCAAATATGGTTGAATTGATTTTCACTAACTTGAATTCAAATGTATGTAGTAGTATTACACAAAAGAAGTCTTCAATGATCTCGCTGTGATACATAGATCATGAATAATATGATTTAGGTAACTATTTATGAACTAAATTTTAAGTAAGTTAACCATTTCTTTCGAACCTACTTGGTAAAAAGTTGTTTCCGCTAAATTTTAAAATAACTTGTGCTATGTATGTTTGAGCCCTGTAGTTTTTAAACTGAAATGACGAATAGTTATCTGCAAGTAATGTTTTAAGGAAATTCAGAATCCAAGATGGCGACTTCCGGTTTATTGATATTCCAAAAAAATCTTTAGAATATGCGTGTTTTCGGGACGGATTTGATAAGTCACCATCATGAATTGCGGAACGACCTCAAACTTCGTTTTCCGGCATCTACTCATAAAATCCAGAGTACTACTTTAAAAAAAGGGGCTCACTACTACTCGACTATTCGCAAAGATTTTTCAAAATGTTTCCCTACGATAACCCGAAACGATCACAAAGATCTACTGAATGTAAGAGAAATATTTTATCTTCAATTATTAGAACACTTCTTACACCATTTTCCCATGTGTAAAAGAAAACTTTATTTCAAAGTCGTTTAATTCGTGCGTGAACTCATCGGAGTAAAACAAAAATAAAAATTGCCATTTTACCCAACAGCAAACAAAAGTTTTGCTTAAAGTGAATTCAGTACCCAAGATAGTGTAGATCGCGGTGACATCTGCAAGTATTCGCCACGCTGATTGAACAAATTTTACACACAGTTCATATGCGAGCCAAACTCAACAGAAAACAGGAAACTGGAAAACAGGAGAGGTCTTCAGAAATGCCAACAATTTGAAAAATGAGTGGATGCAAGTGTATAATAAAGATGGCGCGAGCGTTGCACAGGATTTGGTGAGGGGCGCAAAGTAGAAGCTGCGGCCATTTAGCTCAGGAGAGGAGGATGAATAAACCAGCTTCGCAAAAACATAGCAATTTTTTGTGTTTTTTTTCCATTCCCTGAAAGTTTTAAAGATACTCGACTTATAACCAATTTTTGGTGATCTGTTTTGTAAGCTATTTTTGTCTATTTTATTGTCTTTACACATTTAATTTCGGGGAGGATCCACGGAGGACCGAGTGCCATATACCATTCGACTCAGTTCGTCGAGTACGCAAAATGTACGTGTGTGTATGTGTGCATCCGGTTCCGGAATTATGGGGTAAAATGTGCCACAAAATGAAAATATGTGTATTAACTTTTCTCGGAGATGAATGAACCGATTTTCATAAAATTAGATAAAAATTAAAGTTTTTATGAAAATTATAGAAAATTTTTGAATTTCATCTTGATCCAATTTTTGGTTCCGGAGTTACAGGATGATTAGTGTAAAAATTCCGATTTCAAATTGCTTACGCACTTTTCTCAGAGATGGGTGACCGATTCTAGGTTTGTAAACTAGATTCGAATGAATGGTCTTATGGTCCTATACATAACTTCTGAATTTCATCTAGATCCGACTTCCGATTCCCGATTTATATTACAAAGAGGTTTGAACATTTCAATTTATAAACAAAGCAGTGATGCAAAACACGGGAAAACTGGTGGCTCAAATCAGTTCCAATCGATTGGTCTTGTCACTTGACGGCCGAATGTATTCACTCCGGTTCCAGAAATAGTGGTCACAAGCTTTAAAATGAAACGAACTCATTTTTATCAGCGATGGATTAGGATTTCATATATAACTGCTGAATTTCATCCGAATCTGACTTCCAGTTCCGGAATCACAAGGTTGTAGGTATCTAAAATTTCAAACCGTCGTATAAACCGCTCCGGTACGTACATGCGGTGGTACGGAAGAAGAAAACACAACATCGCTTCTACGAACGAAACACGCTGTGTGTGGTGTTCGATTTTGTACACGTGATAAAGGAAACTAAAACCAAGACATAAGTGGTGAGTGATTTTTGTTGAACACGGTGCTGAGGTAGAGACAAGATAATGAAAGATAAAAATGTCCCACCTTCTTATAGTTGACGACACAAAAAAGTACGAAACTTCCAAAAAGATTGCAGAGCTATTCGAACTTGTAGGCCTGGCTGTTTAATGGACCTAAAAATTTACTGCAATTTCGTGGGTTACGTTCCACTACTTTTAACGTCCATTCTATGTAGTTTTGACACTATCCTGTGTAACCGCATCGTAGGGCATGCCACTGCATGCTTTGTCGGTAGTGGATTTTCGACCATCATGAAACTTCCACCCTCCTAGGTACGTGCCTGTATCCAAGGCTTTATAACACATGTGAACTACTATTTCAGCTTCCTAAAAAACTACAAACTAGCTGCTAGACACAATACTCATTGACAATACACATTCTTTCTTCAGTATATTGAATATCTGTGAAGTTTGACTTTCTCTGTCACTATCGATTTCCGAAAGTTTGCTTGAAAATTCAAACTGCAAAGTATACGAATTTTACTGGAACCAAAAAACTATTCTGCTTTCGTCGTTGACCGGACATATTTATTGTTCTAAAAATTTACCAGCCATTTATTTTTCGTCATTTTCGTCTATTTTTAATCAATGAAAAAGACTTTTACAAGTTTTGGTTTAAAATACCACATAAGGAAACGACATTCCCGACTATAATTTCAAATACTTTATTCAATGAATATTCAATGTTGCTGTAATGCTCATTATATAAGAATCGAGATTGTGTGACCAGACTATGATGGCAATGTCTAGTGGGTACCGCAAACATGAGTGATTTAGCTTTACCCAAATTCAACGATTATTCTTTTCAAGTGAATAGCTGTGCACACAAAACGCACATTCAAAGTAAGCAAATGGAATTGAACAATCATTGCATAATCACGAATCGCGGATATTTTTTTGTTGCTATCCATCCTTTGATAGCCACTTCCTGTTTTCAAGTTTTTTTGTTGGGCTAGAATTTGCTGCCACGGAGCTGCAAGTGGTACATCAACACTGCACAGTTGATAGACATAATATGTCTGTACACGTGGTGATGCTTTTATTTATAGATAAAATTTATCGAACCGTAAGTAACCGGTAACCATTCAATCGTTTCAAATACACAACAAACATGAACAGGATGAGCGGCCACCGAGTGTACACAGCTGCAGCAAAAGGTAGCGAGAATCCACATCAGCGAGGTAGCGCTACTCGTAGGGCACATTATGTGCTATTTCTCTTTCCATGCACAGATGAACCGGATTAACGGACACTCCGGCAGTGCTGATGTGTTGAAGCATCGATGCTCACAGGTATCCCAGAAAATATACTTTGATATCATTATCTGGAGCATGAAAATGGTGCACTTTGAAATTAGAACTATATGCCTGAGTACATTTTCCGAAGCTTAACTTGTCCTGGAAAGTGGTGATGTGATGGACTATCAGGTGAAAATGTGTGTTCACTCCAATGTATCTCCTCTAGCTCTGTCATACGTTCTTTTTCAATCCGTTTTAGGCTCAAGCAGGATATTCTGGCTAATTATTACAGACACACTTGAATAGCTGGAAATTTAGGCTTTCGTTTTTCCAGGAGCTTTTATGAGTTTATTTTAAGTTTGCTGTTTTAAAAAAATACCCAATTTAGGAAAAAAAAACAAAGATGTGCAAACAAGAACACATGATAGATGACATGGTTTGGGATTAAATAGATTATTTCTACGAGAAACCCCTTTTTGCTTTTTTCATTATCGTTTAAATAAATAAAATATCGACGCAGATAATAGATTTAATCAAAATGGTATTGATAAGTGATCAACTGAAAAAATCTTCAAATTTGAATAGCTTTGCTATGAATTATAGCTTTGTTATCAATTTTGGTTCTGTTTTTAGGAAGACGGAATAAAATTGTTAACATACGTCACACTGTAATCCCGGACTCTGAAGCAGAAAATTCATGAAATTCAACAATTGGTTAGGTAAGAAACCGACTTCTCTAAGAGTTACATATAAAATAATGACGCGAATTTATGCAGCATTGGGTTTTGTGTTGAAATAAAAACGAGTTGAATACAATAAAATGGGTATTGTAAGAAATCGTTTATTTTCTAAGTAACTGTCCTTTACAATGCTAATAATGTTCAATTCTGTTGAGTTCAATGCATTGCAAGGTCTTGGTATTACATTTATTGTTGAATATGACCATTTGTTTCAACAGACTTCGCAGACAAGGAGTGGCGAAACCGTATTGGGAGAATACTGAATCCACACCAGGAAAATGTCTGGGTGTGGAAGTCTTGGAATTACATTCCTTTTGAGAAATTTGGCAACTTTGTTTTAACAGACTTCGCAGCCGACTCATAGCATAGCTTCAATTACATGGCTAGTGCTACGATCCTATTTGCACAACAGAAATAATACTTTCTACTTATTCGAAGATGATAATGAAAGTCAATTAGAATGGAATATAGTGGCATTGAATGTATTCGATAAGTCAATTCGACCGCGCTCTATCATGCGGGTCAAGTAAAAACTTTTACGTAAATTCTATCTCATTGGCGGGAAGGGCCTAGTGAACGACTGACAAAGATATCGAAAATACTTGAATGTTATCTCGTCTTTAATGGTTCTTTTGAAGGAGAAACCATGCTTGCTACTAAACTCAGGTATATACATGGTTAGCAAGTTGGTCAATACATTTACATATAGCCTCATGTTAGTCATTCATAACTACTTATGATTTATAGCTCTAGTGAAAGAATAATCACTAACAATAACGATTGAATTAGCATATATTCAAAGTGTGAAGGATTCAAAAATCCATTACGTCCAGTCTTTTTTTACAAGCCAATATAACGAGAGGTAAACCCACTGCGCTCAATCATTGAAAAAAGTTCTTGTTTATAACATATGTGCCCGTTTTTCTTGGTATGCTTTGTGCGGCGGTTCGTTCAACTGAAGCGAATAAAATTTTGCGCGCATTATATGACGCTACATTTCACCTTAAATGCATGATTTTTATTTTCCTATGAAAAAATCATTTTTGAAATAAAACTAGCTTTCAAATAGCAGAAAGAATGATGAAAGGACTACTATTATTAACATTTATTGGTTTTCGACTTCGTGTTGTTGGTTTTCGACTTTCGTGTGACTTTCAACATTGCATTGGAGGGTGTGATAAGAAGAGCGAGGATAGACACGAGTGGTGCGATTTTCAGAAAGTCCGTCCAGCTATTTTGTTTCGCTGATAATATTGACATTATAGCACACAACTTTGAGAAGATGGAATATACGTACATCGGACTAAAAGCTGAGGCCAAGCGGATCGGACTAGACATTAATGTGTCAAAGACAAAGTATATGAAAGGCAGGGGCTCGAGAAAAGATAATGTCAGCCACCCATTACGAGTTCTGACCAGTTCTGGTCAGTAATAAGGCGTCGCTCGTTTGCGCCTGAGACGTCAGAAATAGTATTGTACCTGTGCAATATTATTGAAGGGTTGAATAAATAGTGAAAACTTTGTGTCTGCTATCTCTTTCTGATGATGCTGAAAAGGCCATCAAGTAATAACCAAAATGCTAAAAATGGGATAAACGTGAGGATTGAAAGGATGGAAATTTCGGATATTTCTTTACTAACTAACGAGTAAATATATTCACTTATTAGTTCACTGAAAAAAAATTCAGATGCTGGATGCCTCAAGCTCTCTATCTGTTAATGGATAGTAAAAAACCATTAATAGGATATTTGTGTTCTACTGGTCTAGCCCCCTTTTGCGCGCCGTGAAAACTAGAAACTATATAAATATGTTAATACAATAAACAGCCTATCAGTTATCGGGTGGAATCCGACATTTTCATTTCGTTTCGATTCGTGGAACGTGATTGGAACAGCAAAGTGTCAAATATAATTACACTGTCAAGCAGCCAAGCACGCTCATTAAAAGTTTATATTAATTTAGTTCTCCTGCGAAGGGATGTGGGCACGAGATCCCGTCGGTGGCATGGAAAATAGGAATGGTGTTTACAGTTTGATTATTTTCATGATTGAAAAGTTACCTCTGGTGTAGAATAATTTGTTTGAGTTTTGTTCGGAATCGATCGAGTTTGGTCGTCGTTGTTGTTACATGAAGCTGTTTCGGGTCGATTGAGTAACTTGATGACACTCAGAATCTAACAAATACGTGTACAAGCTAAAAGTTTTTCCGAAGAATTTAGCGATAGAATGTAGAGTAATTTCAGTGATAAACGGGAACTTATCAGGAGTTTCAAACGAAAGAAAGAGCTTTGTATTTGTGGTAAGTTCAAAATTGTTTACATCTAGAAGACTAAAGGAAAGTGGTCGATTTGAAAATGCTCATATTTAAACTGTAAAATGGTATTAAGGAATAAGTTACAGACATTAAAAACAGATTGAGTCGATGTGCGTGGGAAGTGTTTGTTGCAAATAAGGCGCTTCGTGGTGTATTTGGAATGTAATACCATCGTGGTGGTGTAATATCATCAATAAAAACATCTATTCATATTACCATGCACGTTGCGATGAATAATAATTATAATGATAAAAAACCATATATATATATATATGTATATATATATATATATATATATATATATATATATATATATATATATATATATATATATATATATATATATATATATATATATATATATATATATATATATATATATATATATATATATATATATATATATATATATATATATATATATACATATATATATATATATATATATATATATATATATATATATATATATATATATATATATATATATATATATATATATATATATATATATATATATATATATATATATATATCACAAAGCGTGCTATGCAGCTGAATATTACCCTATTTAGCTTGAATATCATACACAGAAGTAACAGGAATGCAAGATTTTGCTGCGCCTATTCAAACTGTTAAAGAAGCATTTCTGAAAGTTACAAATTGGAGATTTTCGCAAATTTGAGCACCCTCACATTGACAAAAATGATTGATGTACCTACTTTTTTAATTTTCCTTATCACCCATTACTAAACTTCCAAAAGATACAAAATTGACAATTTTCCACGATTCTGAAAGTCGTATTGACACGTGGTATCCTTAGTTAAAAATTTCTGTATTCCGGTTTTTGACGTAAATCAATCGGCAATCAAGTCCGATCTTGTTCATATATGATTTTCTTCCGCAGTACTCAAAACTGATCAAATCTTCCAGTGATTTGATCTACAGGAATCAGTGATGATAGTAGCTCAAAATCACTACCAATTTTGTGTGATGGAAGATCAGTAATGATTTTGATCGGTGTAATTCAACGATCACTGATCATCTGATCTTAAAAGGATTGGATCAGTATCAAAGATCACTTCGTGTATAGGGAAAGATCACAAGCGATCATCTTCGCTAGTGATTATGATTTGATTCAAGAGTATTTTAGAAGTTAACAGTTTCACTGCCTGTGAATGTCAAGAATTCAACTGCAGGATCTTTTAAAGACTGTCCCAGAAAGTATGGACGCAACCAAAAACCGCTGCCATTTCGCAATGGTTCTGAATCTGTCAATTTTTATGGCTGCGTCTTGTCATTTACACTCTTCTCTAACCACTTGTGCAGTTGTTTATTCGTTTTCATTAGTTTGTTTCGAAATGCGTGGACTTTCAGCAGAACAACGTCGAAAAATTGTGTACAAATGGTGCACAGAACGCGGACTGTCACTGAGAAAGATAGCAAAAATTTAAGGAGTAAGTGAAAAAGCCGTGCGAAATGCAACCAGGAAGTTCGGTGAGGATAACACCTTTGAGGATAAACCGAAAACGGGTCGAAAAAAAGGTCCAGCTAACCCTCAGTTGGATAAACGTATACTGAAGGCGTTCGAGCAAAAGAAAGAGGTTTCAGTTCGGGATGTGGCAAAAAAAGTGAGCACTTCGAAGTCAAATGTTCTTCGTGCTAAAGAACGTTTGAATCTTCGAACCTAAAAGAAGCAGAAACAACCAAAACGTAGTCCGAAACAAGAAGCATCGATCAGGCAGAGGGTTCTAAATCTGTGCAATACGATTCTTGCTTTGAAATTTGAACTGCATAATCATGGACGACGAAACCTACGTGAAACTCGATTACAAATCCTTGCCGGGATCACAATATTATACGGTGCGAGAAGGGCAAGTTTTAAACCAGTCCGAGACATCGATTGAAGTCGGAATATTTGGTAAGAAAGCTATGGTCTGGCAAGCAATTTGTAGCTGCGATAAGATTTCGAAACCCTTCATCACCACTGCTTCAATGAACAGCGAAATATACATCAAGGAATGTTAACAAAAACTACTTCTACCCATGATTCGAAGCCACAAGGATCCTGTTGTCTTCTGGCCAGATCTTGCTTCTTGCCACTACTCGAAAAGAATGGTATACTACCAAAAATGTCACTTTCGTCCCAAAAGACATGAATCCATCAAATTGCCCACAACTTCGACCATTTGAGAAATTTTTTGGCATTAACGGAGGCACATCTTAGGAAACATGTCTCGGCAGCCGAAACCATTCAACAGTTCAAAAAAGATTGGAAAAAAGTGTCAAAACTTGTCGCCAAGAAGTCTGTACGGAATTTAATGAGGCACGTTCGCAAGAAGGTGCGCCAGCTAGTCTACAATGGCTAAGTAGCAAATGTTGAGAATAATATTCTGTTGTTGTAGTCTAATATTATCAGTATGTCGAATAAAATTTGAATATCTAACACTTGTGAATTGTTTAAAGCGAACTCAAAGTGCGTCCATACTTTCTGGAACAGTCTTTACGTATGGGTATCGCAAAACGTTCTATCAAATGAGCATACAAATCAAACTCGCCATATTCTTTCAATATATTTCTGATTTTATTAATATATTCAACATATAACGTAATTTGAAATGTATGTGTGAGATCAGTTTTAAAGATTTATAACCCTTTTGTGTTCATTTATATGCCAGTTTCATTTATTTTGCTGAGTCGGAAGTGGATCTGAATGAAAATCAATTTACAACAACTTCGTTTTGAATCTGAGTTCGTGAAAATCGATCGATACCAGTTCCATTTTGAAGTTATGTAGCACTATAATTTTAGATTTCTACATCGTGATTAAAATAAGCGATAACAACAAAAAACGTTTTCTGATGCCTAATACACATATTCAAGTTAACATGAATGGACATGAATGAAACATTAATTTCCTAAGATTTTTAGCAAAAAATCTCTGTTTGTGATACTGTTTGATACGTAGCAGATTTCAAAAAGTGATTGGACGTTATATGAACGGATTATAAGTGCAACTAATCGTTGAAACCCCCTTTAAGTAGCTTTGAATACAAACACCGAAATAATATTTTGCGTACCAAAACCGGACTTAAACTGGAAGCAGAAAACGTTTAAAAATCATTTATAGTGCAAGAACTGGACAAAAACCTTTAAATAAATTAACCGGATAAAATCTTAGCCGGCACTTTCAGAGCAAATGTATTGATTTTTGCATGGAAACTTCACAGGTTGTGCACTGTTTATGTGGTATGATATAAAATGTAACAGTTCGTTGTAAGTGAAAACTAAAGATTGAGGAATGAATAATCGCTGTGTTTTTCAATACAATAAAATAGCGATATATTTTTGGATGGGAATTTTTAACTAAACGTTTCATGATACAGGAGAAGAATTCGGCCCTCTGTACGTCGAGCAAACCTGTCATTAACTTCATCAATAAAACCGCTTCGAAGTTGCAACTGAGACAGCAATTTGTTTTCAACTACCATAAGCATAAGCTACTGAAACCTCCCCTGAAGGTGTGCATACAAGCTCTCACGGAGCCAAACGAGACAGAGAACAACAAATCATAGAGCTGAGCTGAGTAATTCCCTCTTTTCTTGAATCTATGCAGGAACTCATGTGCATGGCAAAGACACTAACACAGTGACAAGAGATACTAGAAATTTGAAGTTAGATGTTAATAAGATGTGTGTGAATACACGCAATTTCGAGGCACAAGACGAAGTACTCGAGTTCAGAGCGCCACGTATAGGCCACGGCAATGCGATATGAAAAGATCGTTTGGCTGTCATTGACCAGCAAGTGCAAATAGTTCAGGGTGAGTTTGTATATAATATAATTAAAATTACTAGCGCGATTACTATATTTAATTCTAGATCATATTTGAATATTTGTATGTATGACCACCCAAATAATTTTAAATAAATTATAAGGTGGTGTTGAGCCCGGATTTTGAGGAAGTAGATTAAAAAGCTTTAGAATGTTTAAATAGTTACAGATACAAAATATAAGATTTAATATTGTTAAAAAATTGTATGAATGACATAGTGTGATCGGGGACTTATCGGAGAGTTAATTAGCACATGTTGCGACGCGTGATTTTCATGCGACTTATAGCACTCGAACCTCGTTTTTGCCTAATTGCGCTGAGAACGTACGGAATGGTTGTATATTCATTTCTGCCACGGTTCATAAAAGCGCGAATGAGTTTTTGTGAGAGCACCGTCTGCGCATGGTTGTCTTCTGTGAATGAGAACAAATTTCGTCACAGCGCAATAAAAAGAGGGCATATGCATAAGATTTGCTGCTACTCTGTGTAATATACAGTTTCCACAATTTTAGTTTTCTTACCAATTTTTTTAATTCACTGTGTTCGGTTTTTTGATTCACAAACGGAAATCTTGATTCACATTTTCGTGCGCAAAAAGGGGCTTATTTCCACCTCTGATTCATACAGTCATACATACTTGTTAGCCGAATGCAATCAACAGTGGGAGATTGAGAAATTCAATCAAATCCGACATAAAGTCATCATGAATGAAATTTTCCGTCATTTGAAGAGTTAAGTTTTTTTTTGTAAATTTCATTATATTTGGGATTACGTCCCCTGTAAAATGCATGATTTTATCTGTGTAATGGGGGAATATTACACTAGCCGTAGGAATATTACAATAGCTGTAGGAACATGAGGCTCGATAATAATTTTTTTTATAATTAGTTACTGAAGTAATGGGGGAATATTACACTAGCCGTAGGAATACTACAATAGCTGTAGGAACATGAGGCTCGATATTGAATTTTTTTATAATTAGTTAGTGAAAGTGTGATTTTTCTTAATTTTTTTTGTTTAGTTGTGCTTCCAATTTTGAATGTTTTTTTCAAATCACTCCTAAATTTATTACTAGATGAACGAATAAAAGTTATAATTTTTTTTGCCTTTCTGGAATCAACATTTAAAGCCGAGCCCCTTTTTTCTACTGTTATTGTAGTGCTTCCTTTCAAGTGGCTCATCACTAAATTCATTTGCCGCTTGCCATACAATTCTACTACCTCTAGTTTGTTTCAAGACTTCCACTTCCGGATGCATTACATTCAAACTCTCCTGCCGTTTTGAAATATTTATTGCCAAGTCACTTCATTTTTTACATCGTTGGCTTACATTTAAGACAGCCATCACATTTGATTACAGTCAAACTAAATTTGGCTTGAGTGAATTTCCTGGATATGTCCGGGGCAGCCTTCTTTCGATTTCAAACAGTTGTGCTCTGTTTTCCTTCGTACAGCATTCTGCAAAATTGAAGCTGTCCGATATGGTGAAATTTTATAACTCTATAAGAAAAGTCGTTTTGGTGCCGGAACTCGTTCGCAGCTACTCTTAACAAAGTTGATGAATGATATTTCGAATGGAACCTTCTGATGAGCGAGATGAGAAAACTTGCAACTTTAAACCGAATTCGCACGGGTTTCCTCCGGCTTTCGTCACCACGGAATGGAACGGAACGGAAGCGAAATGAACTTCTTCATTAGTTTTGTGCAGAATTCACGGGATTCAGACGGTATGAGGTTATAATCTAAAATCTTGGTAATTATACGACTTATTTATAAGCCAGTGCGTTATTTTTTAAGTTCTTTCGTGTGAAAAAAAAATAAAATTGATATATTTTGTACTGGAAACAATCAGGTGTTATCTTTCAGGTAGAACTTTTTTGTTCCAAAATATAAATATTAATTTATTTGATGATAAATAGTTATTCAGGCAACATCGATTTTAGATGAAACTAACCAATGTCATTATTTTCTATTACTTCACTACGTTATGATATATTGGTAGCGTACAGGTCAGCCCAAAAAATTGATGATGCTTGAGAAAAAGGGAATGCATAGGGCGCTGGTCTTATAGTTACTTACAGTCTTGCAGCCAGTTGTCGTATGTTCGAATCCTGACCTGAAAGAATTCTTAGTGTAAGTAGAATCGTAGTACATTCAATGATTCTGTACGCTAAGAATCGGGGGTGAAGTCGGAGATTATCGGAAGGAAATTTTTTTTTGAGATTGGTTGTCCAAAAAATGCTTCTTCGCTAATCTGATGATTCTGCATGTTTGATGAATGTTCAGAGCATTGCAATCACAAGCTAAATCTTTGAAACAAAATTTAGCGATAAATTTTACTTTCAATAGTTGAAACGACAATTTTATCCATATAGTGTCCTTTAACTTGTACATGAACACTGAAGCCGTCAATTAATCATATCAATAGTCATATCATTAGTTGAGTCACCACATCGTTTTGCTGAGTACTCCGTCTTCAATTAGGAAATAAGTTTACATCTGAGAATCAATAATATACAAAATTAAAGAAAAATGTACAATACTTCTGTTATATCGAAGCGAATATGTGAAGTAAATATACCAGTTGTTGTCCTTTCTTTTGAACCAATGTATTAAACAGGACAGTAGATTTCACAACAAACAATTTTATGGTACCATGTTTTCTCTTTATGTTCTTTATTCCTGGAGCAGAGAAAAGTCCACTGGAGATAAGTTATTATCAATTTATGACTGCCTCCAGTAGGCATAAAACTTCCTCTTCTTTTGTATCAGCAGACTACATAATATGCAAATGATGCGTTCCATGTGATTAACTTTTATAACTAGGGTAACAGAGGTATTTTGGCCACTTCATATATTTTGGCCCACCTAACAAACTATATGGATTCAATCGATCTTAGGTAACCCATGTTGCATCAGTTTGAAGCTAATCACATTAAATTACCTATTGCGGAAGGATTTTTCAAAGATATTAAAACATTTGGTGGATATTTTTACTAAGTGGTCCAAAATAAAATCGATCCTAAAGCGGGCCAAAATACCTCTGTTACCCTATATAATCATCTCTTCTACTCTCGGCATCTTAGAGCTTAGGTAATGTGCCTTATCTAATATATCGTTGAATTAATAAAAAATACTCATCTCTTCCAGATATGATATTTACGATTTGCATTTATTCATTGTCCAAGTAACCCAAAGTTCGGAAAGAAGGAATGATTTGTCTTAAGCTACTTTCAAAGTAAATTAGTAGTATCCTAAGCCACCCGTTTTCCAGTCATAATCCACAGTTTTAAATTAACTAAACGCAACTGAACGAACTATAGCTCGGCGCAGTTAAAAAATTAGCTCATAACTTGTTCTGTACCTTCCAGTTGCCAAAAACTCCTCATCTACTTTGAAGCAGCAGAAAAGTGATTATTTGTATACATTGTGAAACTTTTGATTGCTTGGGGAGACTCCGCTTTAATTTTAATTTGATCCTTATCTTACCAACTTGAAAATACTTTCCAAAAATAAAATGCCAATATCAAATCTTTACACTAATCATCATCTAACGATTGGTATTTAATTGTCATGTATTATGTGCGCATATCTACATAATTTGTAAGATAAATGCTAGGAACATCTCTTTGTATGCCCTCATTGTTTCAACAGTGGAATCGTATATTTTACAGAATTCGTCGGACCATAGCTATTTTTGCACAATTGTTCAATGGTTAAAAGAGCACACAGTATATCTTTATTTTATTCATAAAATTCATAAAGTGCCGCGTTTCACGTTTCGTTATTTTCTATGACTTGATTCAAGCTTTCAAATAGGTATATGGGCTTGCATTTATATCTAGTAGTTAAAGTTAATTTAGATAAAAGTTGAAATGTTAAATAACTTTGTTAATCAATGACAGTACTTTGTCAGTTGCTTTTATAAAAGTTGAACAAGTTCGTAATTTTGATTGATTTTGTGAGCAATTTTCTAAAAGTATTGCGTATAATTTTGTCGATTGATGCTTTCATAGTTATATAGCACATATTGTGATTATAAATTAAAGACAGTCCCTTGTGTTCAACAAACATATTTAATATTTTTAGTAGTTGTCTCGAACATAGTGAGCGAAAAAAGTTGGGTTAGCTTTCAGGATTGGAAAGAAATTTCAGATATACAAAAACGTTCATCATTTCCTTTACGTTAAAACTGGTCACATAGTATTTAAACTTGGTCCAGCTTCGCTGAACGCAATTAATTTTCCAATTAGTCTTTTAGTAGAAATGTCACCCAGTTCCCTTAATAGACAACTTTGTCACCCATTATCTCAATCGGACCTAGTTCTAATAATTGAATTGCAGTAGTGTCTTTGAAGTTCTTCTACATTAAAGTAGGAAATAAAATACCCCTGGCAGAAATTAATTGGTAACGTTGACACAGAAATATTGCTACAGAGTTCCACAAGTAGGTTCCTAGGAGTGATTTTTCTTGCAACTCTTCGTATGTGCACTGGTCAGAAAACCGTATTACCATGCAACCCTATGCCCGTTACTCATATCATCAACGGCAGCAGCTGCAAAGCCAACTGCTGAGCTAGACACCGATGCACACAGCAGCCGGCGAGAAAGTCGAAAAAAGACGGATATCTGATGTAAATACTTCGCTCTTCGTCCTGCTTCGGTGCACTGAGGGAGCACCATAATGCAATTATTTTGCTTATTAAATTATGAGCGAGCGAGCAAATTGAATTTCCCGTCATATCCATTTAAAGTTTCAAAAGAGCACCGTGAGAGTGAGACGGGATGTTTTAAAAGAGGCCGTTGTGTATCGCACCGTCCCCTCGAACCCGTCGCCCGAAGAACGGCAGTGCCAACAGCAATGGCGGAGCTTCCGATTATTCGATGTTACTTCCTGCCTGGATGTGGGTGAAAATCATGGATGAGAGTGCGGTTTTCTCTAAGTGAGCTGTATGTTATAAGTGTAATGATAATAAATGATACCACGCGCAAATGGATGTATGGATTGCAATTGCATTCAAATTCCCTTTTCCCAATGGTTACGGGATGTTATAATTACTGCTTTGGGACTATGCTTACTTTGATATCAATTCCTCTTCCGATGACATCGAAGTACTGGGCATACGCTTAAGTGAAGGGGGTTTTAGTACGATAAATAAATCAGGGGTGGAAATAAGTAAATTTTTTGATTCACAGTAAATAAATATAGTCAGTATTATCTTTTCATGTCACATATTTAGTGTAGATATCATAATGAATTTTGAAACAAATTATTTTGGATCTGATAAATTTTGGTTTTATTTAAAATTTAAAAATGTCTTCATCGTTATCAGCATCACTGTCACTTTGGTGATATAATGGTAAAAGTGACGTAAACGTCAAAGCTGATTATCGCTCACAACAAGTCAAAGCTGATTATCGCTGGAACAAAGACAATTGCCTGTATTTCAGTTATTTATTATTGAATTCAAGATCTTTTTACCTTTTTTATAAATATAAAAATAGGTATAGAATTCGCTCAAACTATAGAAAATTTTTCCGAGGCCCGGAGGGCCGAATGTCATATACCAATCGATTCAGCTCGACGAACTGAGCAAATGTCCGTGTGTGTGTCTGTATGTGTGTTGTCAACAAAGAGGTCGAGATCTCAGAGATGGCTAGACCGATTTTGATCAAACTAGTCGCAAATGAAAGGTCTCCCCGTCACCCAGAACGCTATTGAATGGGTTTGAGATCGGACTTTTTGATTTATACGAGTTTTATGTAAAAATTTTCAGTTTTTTGACAGTCCTGTCACACTTGACCTTGAAAACAGAATATGTTTCCAGACTTAGATTCCGTACGGTAATAGCTATTCAACAAGCCATAGGTGGTTAAAATCCGTCGATTTTTAACGGAGATATCGACATTTTTGTGTAAGCGACTTTTCCCCTTAATCCAGCAGTAGGAGTTTAGTGCATTGTATGACAAAGCAATGATTGGGAGCCAAATTAAACACGATTTTTTATACTGTAACATACAATTGTTTCTAAGTACCAAAAAGAATGTGTACAGCATACTTTTTCATGACATTTTGTCTCGGACCAATTTTAGCACGGTTCGTTTTTGGCAACAATCGTTCGAATATGACATATGTAAACTAGATGATGGCAGTATTTTTCGAGTTGATAGCAATTCCATAGTTATATTGATTTAAACTACTTACAGCAATAAATGCTGGAAGAACCTACCACCCATGTACCATTAAAATCAGTTCGTCGAGATCAGCTAATTCGTGTGTGAAAAATATTTTCACCAAATTTTTTCGGAGATGGCTCAACCGTTTTCTACAAACTCAGATCCATATGAAAAGTCGTACACTCCCAAAACAAAGTTCCTTAATTACGTTTGCATCCAACTTCTGGTTCTGGAGCTATAGGATGATATGTGAAACTAAATTAAAATAATGTAACTCGTTTTTCTTGTAGATGGTTGAATCGATCTAAGAACCATCTAAGATTCGAATGAAAGGTCTTAAGATCCTATAAAACATCTTGCTTTTTAGTCAGATCCTACTTCCGATTTAGAAGGATACATGGTGATTAGTTTAAAAATGTCCATTGCATATAAATTATTCGGGTTTATCGGGTTAGCAGATTGGATGGTCGATAATCAAATATGCGATTCGGAAGGTATGGAAGGATGTCCACACTGATTTTCAAACATTTTGAATGAAATGTAAACAATATAGCTTCTCAGCTGAGTTTAACTGACTTCGGTTACACCGATTTTCGAAGTCCGGTTCCAGTATTGAATCGTTTCTCACAGCTCATTCGTTTTCCAAAACAGGCCAAATCGAATTTCAAAAACAAAAATTCCAATTGAAGGATCCCATACAAAATTAATGAATTTTATCCAATTCTGGAATTACAGGGTGATGAGTTTTCAAAATTCAACCCAATTTTGAAGATGACAGTTCGACTCAAAACTATTGCAATTTATTCGTCATATTAATTTATGGCCATACGAATTTTTGTGGGTTATGCTGGTTCCTGAATACCGGCTCTGGAAGTACCGTAAATAATGGCGAAAAACTCTCAAGTGGAACTTACTTCAACATCTCATGGAATGTTCAATCGATTGTCACACGCTTGAAATTAAATTCGATCCGATTTACGATTGAAATCTCAAATCGCCGCTTAAAACGACGGTCATTAAAATAATGTCATGAGAACTGAAACACCGATGAATATTCATGTAAAAACCACATGCGGATTGATAAAAAAAAAAGATATCATCTCACTGCTAGGTGGATAAAGCACGTTTTTTATACAAATGTAGCGTTT
This sequence comes from Malaya genurostris, assembly GCF_030247185.1. NCBI lineage: Eukaryota > Metazoa > Arthropoda > Insecta > Diptera > Culicidae > Malaya > Malaya genurostris. Next base: position 213,558,382 of record NC_080572.1, read on the forward strand.
TCTTCATACTTTTAAGAAAAAATACGGATAAAATTATTCGTCACGGTTTCGAAGGAATTCTCGAATTTTTCATGTAACCCGGCTCATTTGGCGACGCACACCTTCTTCGTCCATCGTTTCAGCTATCTTATTCCACCAGGTCGTCATCTGATTGATGTCTTCGACAACCTTTCCTTTTATCGTGAGTCTCCTATTCATGATTGCCCAGTATTTCTCAATAGGGCGGAACTGGGGGCAGTTGGGTGGGTTAAGGTTTTTCGGAACAAACTGGACCCCTTTCTCTGCATACCATTCTTGAACGACTTTGCTGTAATGACAGCTTGCCAAATCTGGCCAAAACATTACGGGATGGTCGTGGGATCGAATGAACGGCAAAATTCGTTTTTGGAGGCACTCTTTTTGGTATAGTTCCGATGTCATTGTCTTATTTGTAACGAAAACTTTCATTTTTTTGCCACAGCTGCAAATGCCCTGCCAAATCATAATTTTTTTGCAAATTTGTCGGCAAAAATAAATTTAAATTTGGCTGCAACATCCCCCCGAGCATTTGCCAAGTGAAATTTTTGACCTGGGATTTGCCCGAAATCAGCCTTGACATAGGTTTCATTGACCATCAGAAGACACCCGTCGAACTTGGTCAGCACCTGGTCATATAGTTTCCGAGCACGAATTTTGATCACATTATTCTGTTTTATGGTACGATTTGGCTGTTTGCTAGCTCGATACGACTTGATTCCTTCCCGATGTCGAGTTCTCCTCGCGGTACTATGGACAGCACCGAATTTTCGGGCCAAATCACGGTCCGACAGATTAGGATTCTTCTTAATCGTCTTCAAAATCTTACCACGCAGTTTCCGGTCGACAGTTCCACTCCGACGATTGGCTTGAGGCTTTGCTAACGCGCCATACGGTATTTCTGGGCAATTTCAGCTGTCTAGCTAGCCTAGATGCAGACCACAATAGATTTTCCAAATAACTGCGCACAATTTTTTCCCTTCTTTCGGCTTCCATGTTGATTGTTTACAAAGTACAGTCGATTTGCGGAATGTCAAAAATCATACGTGAAACTGACAAAATTCCCGACACGTGGGCGTAAAGAACTTCCAAATCCGTCCACCAGGAGCGCCACAATATGAGCAAAAGTTTGTTCCAATTCTAAATAAAGCAAGCTTTATATGAAATATGTTCAGCAATACCGTCGTGGTGTTGTAATATCATCAATAAAAACAGCTAATAATATTAACATATATGCTGTTGATGAATAGTAATTATAATAATAAGAAAAACATGTCCAATCTTTGTGCGTGCTATGCAGTTGATTAATATTACCATATTTAGCTTGAATATCATACACAGAAGTAACAGGAGTGCAAGATTTTGCTACACCAATTCAAACGCACCATTCAAGCTTTGAATCTAAGTTCGTGAAAATCGTTCCATTTTGGAGGTATAGACCACAATAATTTTAAATTTTTACATCGTGGTTCAAATGAGCGACAACAACAAAAAAGTTTTCTGCGGTCTAATACACATATTCAAGTTAACATGAATAGATATGAATGAAACATTTTTCAAAGCATTTTATCAAAAAATTCCCGTGTATGATACTCTTTGAAACATAGTAGATTTCAAAAAGTGATTGAGCGTTATATGAAGAGCTAATAAGTGCGACTTATCGTCGAAACCCTTCAAGTTTTTTTATATCGTTTACTTACACCCGGCTTTAACCTAATTTTAAAGTCATTTTAGTGCAACAACCGGGAAAAAAACTCTGAATGGGATAATCAGATTAAATCTTAGCCGGTACTATCAGGGCAAATGTGTTGATTTTTGCATGGAAACTTTCTACGTGTTTCCCTCGGCTGCGGGATTCATTCCACATTCTGAATGATATGTATTTTATCTAACAGATTCAAAGTCGTTTTCTGTATTAACCAAACATATGCGCTCGCAACCCACTATTTAATTTATAAGTTGTTTGAGATCTAAAAGATTTTTGAATATTGATGACGAACCTTTCAGTTTTATTCTAATTGTATAGAAATTCAATATTTTTATCTTGACGAACACCTATATGCCTATTAAAATATTTTTGGGAATCAAAATTCATTCAAGTGTAAACAAATTACACCAATTATCGATATTATAAGGTTCGAAAAGTAGTTTAATATAATTGAATTTTTATGTATGACCACGCAAACAATTTTTAATTAATCTTAAGGTGATGTTAAGCAAGATCGCCCAAGGATTTTCAAGAAGTAGATAAAAAAGCTTTAGAATGATTGAATAGTTACAGGTACTTTTTCCAGCTTTTGAAAAACTAACTATTAACAATTGTGCCGTACACCAAGGAAAGAAATTAATCAAACATGTATGGTTTAATATTTTTACAATATTGTATAAATGTTATTAAACTGAAGCACTCGTACCTAAATGCGCCGAGAGCGAACGAAGCGTTGTACATTCATTTCTGCCGTGGTACATAAATGCGCGAACGCGAAGTTTTTTGTGAGAGCAGCTAAAGCTCTTCGTCTGCGCATGGTTGTCTTCTGAGAATGAGAACAAATTTGTCTCAGCGCAATAAAAAGAGCGCATAAGGACATGCGAGGAGCATCGTGATGTCAGGTTTCTACTAATAAACTCTTTGCGAACCCAAGGTGTACTATTCTATATTCCAGTTTGTGACATTCTTGCTCATCGCGATCTTCCGTACATGAAACTGTTTTATCATTTCATTAAGACTATCGGAATTTCGATTGAATGTTTATTCTTTTATATGTTAGTCCCCTTCCTTTTGCATGAGTTCAATTTTTTTTGTATAAGTACATCACTTTAACTCAAAGTTGCGTACAGATATAAGAAAAATCTTAAATGAAACCTTAAGTGAAACGCTCAAACGCTGATTAGTTAATCTTAAGTAGTTAAAAGGTCATGAACAAAATATACAGAAAAAAAATGTATTTCATGTAATTTATAGCAACTAATCGTTGCTATAAATTACATGAAATACATTTATTTTAGATTTAACTAGATCGTTTATATATAAAACTGAAAAACATGCTCTAAATACGCATCGACTGCTTGACATTTGCAAGAGCTTGAATCTATTTAATGCAGACATTGCATTTGGGCGAGGCAGATCGATGAAACGGTAAACTCGGAACACGATTCGCTCCGTTTTCGAAATAAGTATTAGGAATTCGGTTGAGTTAACACCTTCTTGAGTCCTGAACTAAAGTTATTTGCATGTTTACACAAAATACTTTTTTCTGTAAACCGCTGCCCGACAGTAGACAGGGGATATGTTAAACACACACAGACATGTGGTCAAATAAAAACGGATGAATGCAAAAATCAGATAAGTGCACCTACCCTATCGTTACATTCAGCTAACCATATGTTTCATGTCAATCTATGTATTAATGTCATGTTTGATTCAAGCTGTTAAACGAATGCATTCGTTTCGGAGTGCTTGATGAAAGTAATAATGAAATAAAATTAGATTAACTGATCACTACTGGCCTAATCAAACTGGAAAACTGATTCGCTTTGCGTTCGATTGTCACAATCCTATGCAATATTCAACCCACGTTACAGTTTTCGACTGGTTAGTAGACAATTATCGTTGCATGTCATGCCCTACTGGCTACGTTCAGTCGATTAAATTTGGTTCGGATGACCCCGTTTTGAATGCATCCATAATTCATAATTCCATTCTCGATTACATTCAATTTATTCCAACGACAGTGACACTTTTGACAGCTTAAAAGCGTTGTGTGGTTTCTAATTTCTAAGCCCACTACTGTTTCCTCTGCCCGCTATGAGTCCTCTGCTTAGTGGTAAGGGCATGTTCATACGTGTTAGAGGTAAAAACTCGATATGCTAAATGCTGTTATAGTGCGGCTTTTAGCCCCCGCAGCTCATTGGAACAAAGCATGGATGGAAATCTTTGCTGTGATTCTCGTTTTTGTACCTGATTCATTAGAATGCTTGTTGTTGATTGTAGTTTCAAGAACTAGCAGGTTTTCATAAGTTCTAATTGATCATACATCAAGTAAAATATTTGACATTAGAATCATAAGGAGTGTATAGATAAGTAGTTAGCTACATTCAAACAGTTATTACTCTGAAATGGCTTAATTTTTTGCAGTGTGTTTTGCGGTGACATGTTTGTTTACATGTCAATAACAGCTGCGCAATCGATTGGTTTCGGTACGGTTTATAGTTTCAATGATGAGTCGAATTGATCCGGAAACGCGAAGGAAAATTCTGCACACTTGATGCTCAGAAAGTGGTGTCACGTACAACGAAATTGCAAAACGGGTGAAAGTGCACCACACCAGTGTCAAAAATATTATCGAGAAGTTCGGTAAGACCTTTTCCATGAAGGATTTGCCCCCATCCGGTAGGAAAACGGGTCCCAGCCAGCCCGGCCGGGACTTAAAAGTGGTTGAGTACATCAGGAAAAACCCATCGGCGTCGACGCGGGATTTGGCCAAGCAGTTCAACACCAGCATCGGGATGATTCAACGGATCAAAGTTCGGAACTCCCTGAAAACGTACAAGAAACAGAAGGTGCCGAAAAAGTCCCTGGTACAGCAAGTTCAGGCCAAAACAAGAGCGCGAAAACTGTATAACCGGATTCTACAGAATAAAGACGGATGCATCCTGATCGACGACGAAACCTACGCCAAGGAAGACACTCGAGCGCTGCCCGGACCGCATACCGCATTATACGAAATCAGTGTACCAGTACCTAGACGACGCTGACACCACGGTGGCGATGGAAAAGTTTAGGCAGAAGGTGTTGGTCTGGCAAGCAATTTGTACCTGTGGTTTGCGGTCGTCGATTTTCTTCACGAAGGGCACAATTAATAAAGGGCACAATTGAAGAAGAGAATGCTGCCACTGTACAGAAAGCGTAAGGCTCCTCCTCTATTCTGACCGGATTTGGCTTCAGCCCACTACGCCAACTCCGTTCTACAGTGGTTGTCAAAAAATAATGTACAATTCGTGGAAAAGGACATCAACTCACCGAACTGCCCGGATCTTCGGCCAATTGAAAGGTATTGGGCAGTTGTCAAGCGGCACTTTCGGAAGGAAGGTACAGTGTCCTAAAACAAGCAGCAGTTCAAAAAAAACTGGACAGCTGCCACCAGGAAAGTCATAAAAGCAACTGTGCAGAATTTAGTGAAAAATGTCAAGTCCAAAGTGCGAGCGTTTCACAGAAACTAGGATTTTCTTCAATATAATCAGTGAAATGCAAAAAAAAGGAATTTTTTTACAATATATCGAAAACTGATGTCAAAATATGTTTTTTTTTCGCTTTTTTAAATTAATTAAAAAATTAAAAGTTTGGGATTTCTGATATCTTTTCAAATTGAAAAGACGAGTGGGTAATGTCCGAGTTCGGGTAAAATTGATCCGCTTCTTTTACACTTCCGAAAATCTATAATCGATCGTAGTAGTTGATGGCCGATTTGTGAAATTTATCCGATGTTTACAACTGTTGAGTAATATTTGTCAATATTTATTTATCTACTCCAGAACCTGAATTCTGGACATTAAGGAACTAGAAGTGAATTGAAGAACTTGATTAGGATTCTGAGACTGGCTCCGAGTTCAGTTACAGAATTAGTGTTTGAAGTCCTGATCAAGAATTCAGCTCATGGAATTAGTTCTAAAATTCTGGAAGAATTGTCCGCCACTGTTTCGTGCCTGCACAGAGTTCAAAGAGTGTGAAGCAGAAGTTTAGTGTGTGTTAGTGAGATACATAAACAGAAAAGAAGTAAGAGAAAAAGAAGTAGGATTAAAATAGAAATAAAAAGAGTGAACGTGAAAAAAGAGTCTCACTGAAAAACAATACACTTCCTACCGTTGATGTGCTACTAACATGTTTGATGTTAGATATGGGAAGACACTCATTTTATTTTTGTTACCGTAGCTCCCAGAATTCATAGTCAATTGAATAGCTGTACCTAGTCACTTGAAGTTTTGATTGCTCAGTTTGAAGTGCCAGTGTTTATTTTATAACTGATATTTGAGTTATCATGACTGGTTTACCTTTCATCCATTATTTTGAACCCATTCGAAGGTTTACATGAACCCCACTTGAAGGTCACTCTCTTGTTCAATTGTAAGAGATATTTCGTTGCTTCAAAAGATAAACTGACGGTGGTTAAACTGAGATTTAATAGCAAGAGAAACGAATGAAGGACGGGATGATGCCCATTCGGTGCGACTGCGAAGGGTGTGTGTTAGAATGTGAAGTTTACTGCAGTAGAGTGCTCGTCAGTGTGTGCACACATTCGATTTCAGTTGAATTGAATGAAGTTTTACAGCACTGTACGCTATACCCGTCCCCTGTCACACGATTTAAATATGTTGTTTACATCCACCTAGCAGTGAGATGATACCTTTTTTTTATCAATCCACATGTGATTTTTGCATGAATATTCTTCGGTGTTTTAGTTCTCATGGCATGATTTTAACGACCGTCGTTTTAAGCAGCAATTTGAGATTTTACTCACTCATTACCCTGTAATGTCGAAACTGCAAATCGGATCAAATTTGAATCTAAACGTGTGACAATCGATTGAACATTCCATGAGATGTTGAAATAAGTTCCACTTTTGAGTTTACGGTTATTCACGGTACTTCCAGAGCCGGTATTGCTCCGGCTGCTCGGCCATCCATGGAAGTTGACCATCAATGTCAACTTTCCCTCTCTGAGCAGCCTAGATAGCCGTGTAGTGTCGGTAGCGGTTTCCCAACTGGCTAAGAATAACGCTACGGTCCACCTGTACCGGTGGTATAAGTCCACCAAACAGGTAAGCCGTGTGGCATCCGGCGGAATTATTTTTTACCAAGAATTGATCCACTGGTTTCCTATTCCATGTCGTAAAAGGCCACAAAAATAGGAACTCCTAAGTCAAGGTGTATTTCCGTGCCGATGGCTGAATGGCTGCAGGAGGTTAAACATTGCAGTCGTGAACGGAATATCTTGGGTTTTTCCCTTACTGGATACACGCAATGCTTAGCAATCAACTTCTTTGATCATCGCTTCGGCAGGCAAGAGATTAGAAAGCTGAGTGTCTGTGGGTGTCCTCAAGGTGGTGTACTATCCCCACTTTTATGGAACCTAGTCGCTGATAGTTTGTTAAGGAAACTTAATAACCTTGGATTTCCGACTTATGGTTTTGCCGACGATTATCATATATTGATGACCGGTATAAGCATTAACACTCTCTTTGATTTAATGCAGCAAGCCCTGCGATCTGTTGAACAATGGTGTTGTCAGGTTTGGATTATCTGTAAATCCGGGCAAAACATCAATGGTGCTTTTCACTCATCGTAGGATAATTACAGGAGCTCGTCCGTTGCAGTTCTTTGGTTCAGGGGTCACTGGGGTCGATCAAGTTAAATACGTCGGGGTTATTCTTGACTCAAAACTGAATTGGTCTGCTCACATTGATTTCAGGATTAAAAGAGCTTGCATGGCTTTCGGCCAATGCAGACGAGCTTTTGGAAAATCATGGGGACTCAAACCCAGATATATTCATTGGATCTACACAACTATCGTTAGACCAATTTTAGCATATGGATGTCTTGTATGGTGGCAGAAAGGAGAAGTCGCGACAGTTCAGTCAAAGCTAAATCATCTCCAAAGGATGGTCCTAATGGCGATGACAGGAGCATTCACGACAACTCCTACTGCTGCTCTAGAGGCGCTACTGTGCATTAAACCACTACATGTGTTCCTAAAACAAGAAGCATTATCTTGTGCATACCGTCTTAGGGTTACAGGGCTTTGGAACAGTAACCCATTAGAATATGCTACCAGTCACACTCGCTTGTGGTCTCAAATGGTTCCGTGGGATGAGTATTTACTCGCTCCTAGTGACCTAACTCTCACATGCAGTTTTCCTTTTAAAACATTCAATGTGAGCTATCCTCTTCGTTAGGAATGATTGTCTGGTTGTCTGGAACGACAACTTGATGAACACATAGTTTGTTTTACGGACGGTTCTCTGTTGAATGGTCGTGCTGGTGCTGGTATCTACTGTCGTGAAATAGGCTGGAGCAGTCTCATTCACTTGGTAGATACTGTACTGTGTTTCAAGCAGAAATCTACGCAATTCTGTGTGGAGTACAATCGGCACTTCAGCAGAGGATCTGTGGTAAACGTATTTATTTTTGTTCCGACAGTCAGGCAGCCTTAAAAGCACTCAGTTCGAATGACTCACGGTCGAATCTAGTGATCGCATGTCGAACTCAAATTGAAGACCTCAGCATTTCAAATGCTGTTTACTTCATATGGGTACCCGGCCATTCTGGTATTACTGGAAATGAATGGGCTGATGAGTTGGCTAGAGCTGGTGCAACGAATGATTTCGTTGGTCCTGAACCAGCTTTACCACTTTCAACTAGTTGGATAAAGCACAAGATACGTTCTTGGGCTGCATCCAAACATGCCGGCTACTGGCGCAGCTTGCAAACTTGCGCTCAGACAAAAGCATTTCTACCAGATTTAAATCTGAAAATGTCAAAGTGTCTACTGCATTTCTCCAAGTATCATTGAAGTATTCTGGTCAGAGCTCTGACTGGACATTGCAAACTCAATTATCACATGGCTACTATTCAACGTGCTGAGTATTATTCGTGTGATTTGTGTGAATGAGATTATGGTACTTCATATCATCTGATATGTAACTGTCCCGCATTGACGCAGCTACGTATCCGGGTTTTTGGTTCTCCATACATGGTTGAGTCTGTGTATGCGGAGCTAAAATTGAAGGATATTCTCTCGTTTCTCACCCAATGTGGTAAGGAGCTATAGTCAGAAGGGTTCATCGTTCTTCCTGGAGTGAATGAATCCCTTCTGTATTCACCTTAAATAGGGTTTGGCAGATTGTTTGGCATCCTCTGGGGGGTACCGCATTTACTTCTGCTCGTACATACTGCGAGTCGTTCTGCATTCTTCCGGGAGTGCAGAATGGTGTCGCTTTTGTAAGATCTCTAAATCCTCTCGGGGGTTGGAGGTTTTATTAACAGCAGACTGTTCGGGACCTCGTAGAGGTTCAGAATTTCCTTCTGCTTCCACTAAATGTGATCCTCAGCAGATTGTTCAGCATCCCTTAGGGGTGCAGAATTTACTTCTGCTTTTATGTGTTTTTGTGTCGTCAATTTTTCCCATCCTCCTAGTCCAACCCTTACCATTTCCTTTCAATCCTTCCCTCTTATATATCGGGAAAATGATGCTAAAAACAAATTGATGGCAAGGCACAAATCTCCAAATATCAAGGGGAACGTGCCATTTGAGCCATTTTGTTCTGATTCCTGATTCCTGATTACGGTTATTCACGGTACTTCCAGAGCCGGTATTCAGGAACCAGCATAACCCAAAACGATTCGTATAGCCATAAATTTAATTTATGACGTATGACGAATAAATTGCAATAGGTTTGAGTCCAACTTTGAAGCATTTTGGGATAGTCATCTTTTATGACGGTTAGAATTTTAAAAACTCATCACCCTGTAATTCCAGAATTGCACGCCAAGCTCTACCTGTTGGCAGGTCAGCTCAGTTTTGTATTTCTATCGACAGTTTGAGACTGACAGAAGTGGCCACTTCGAATCAGCTAGAGTAAAATCTTGACTCTTGCTACCAGCCTCTCCACTAATGCCAGCTTGTGACAAGAGATTCTAAGAGGGAGCACGTCGGAGACGATTGTAGGCCGTATAAATCTGATCTTCCGCGGTTTCTCGGCCAGAGTCCAGCTTGTGGAAAATGGCTTGTAACTAAACTCAGCCTATTTCAGTGAGCAGAAAGTGAGAAAGGCACTCCCAACCAAACTCTCAGCCGGAGACAAAAGACAAAAGAAGGTGATATTCACTACACGCGCGATACGACCAGGGTGGACAAGACTTAGACGTATACTAGTTTATTAACAATTTCTTAAAGCTATTTATAATAAGAAAAGTGTTGCATTGAATTAGAACGTTGCGCAACATATGTGTTGTTTTTTATTTTTTTAATAACTAATTATATTGGAATATGAGTTAAAATTAAATTATTAAGTTTTAAATTGGGTGTTCAGCCACAAGTGGTGACTTTTCAGCCCTATTATATATATGATTGGGTTATTACCATGAGGACATTATTTGCTTCCGCAATTCTGAGATTTTTGTGTAGGGAAAATTCTAAACCTACTTGTATTGTGTAATGGGGAAAAGAACTTATATACTAACTTACTAACTAATACAGAGAGCGAATCGATTCAATTGAAGATTGCATCGATTTTTGTCGGAATTTGCTTATAATATTATGTGACATTACTTCTAATGGTTCTATATTTGTGAGTCTGTGTAACTCATTTGTACTAAACCAGGGAGGACGCTTCAAAATCATTTTCAGAATTTTATTCTGAATCCTTTGAAGCGTTTTCTTCCTGGTGGAACAACAACTTGACCAAATTGGTACTGCATAAAGCATGGCTGGTATGAAAATTTGTTTATAAATTAACAATTTGTTTTTTAGACAAAGCTTAGAATTTCGGTTTATAAGAGGATATAAACATTTAATATATTTATTACACTTTGCCTGGATTTCTTCAATGTGATCCTTGAAAGTGAGTCCGAGGCAAAATGCCATGAAAAAGGATGATGTACACAGTATTTTCGATACTTAGAAATAATTGTATGTAACAATATAAAAATCGTGTTTCACTTTGCTCCGAAACATCGCTTTATCATCAAGTGCGTAAAACTTCTACTAATGGAATAAGGTGCAAAGTAGCTTACACAATCATATCAATATCTCCTTTAAAACTGGACGGATTTTAACAATCTATGACTTGTTGGATAGCTATTACTGAGCGAAATCTACACTGTTCGAAAAAATCTTGTGATTTTACATCTCATAAAATGCACATGAATGGAGCGTCGTATTTTACAAAAAATTATGTTCGCAAACATGCAAAATTGTGTGATTAGAAAATTACCTGGTTTTTAGACTTAGACTCCGCACGGTAATAGCTATCGCCTTGGATTGTTAAAATTAGTCTATTTTTAACGGAGATATCTATATTTTTGTGTAAGCCACTTTTCGCCATATTCGTTTGACGTTTCGGAGCAAAGTGAAACACGATTTTCAATACTGTTTCATGCAATTGTTTCTCAGTACGTAAAAGACAAAGCACAACACCCTTTTTCATGACGTTTCGATTTTAGCACGGCTCGTTTTTGGGAACATAATCGTTGAAACTTAACATAAGTATTAGAAAGATGGCAGTATGTTCAAATTCAAAACAATTTCATATTTATATTGATTTATACTGCTTGCAACAATAGATGCTGGGATTTCGTTCCCGAAAGTATCGCGAATAGAGATACTGAAAGAAAGCCAAAACGAATTGAATGAACAAAAATTCAAATTAAAATAAACTTATAGTCCCATATCAAATTGATGAATTTTATCCGATTCCGACTTCCATCTTAGATCAGTTCAGCCTGATCTTCTAATTACAGAGTCATGAGTTTTTCAAATTCAAACCGCTATAGAAGATGACATTCATCTTCTATGGCGGAGATGACAGATTAGCATTCATACAACTGTCATAAAACACATCTTTCTCCCTCCCTATCTCTTCTAGTAGTTGAATGTGAACTTTTTTGAGACTCCCCTCACCCAATGAGTCTACGTGGTTAATTATAGGTTTCTTTATTTTGCGATAATTAATTGTTCGAGAGTTTGTATGAATCAGCAATCGTCAAGTATTGTTTTTTGTTTTCATAAATACGCTTATTTCATAGGCAAAATACAAAAGTTTTTCTTCGCCGTGGGATACACAATACATAGTACTTTAAACCTAATACATTTCGAATATCATATTAGTATGTTGGTATTCATTAGTTAATCTAAACACTGTTTACGATTTGCTATTATAAATTACATTAAATAAAATACATTTATTTTGTACATGATCTTATAACTATTTCAGGTTTTGTTTGTATCAGTTCATCACTTTTATTCGTATATTAAAGCTGGCTATTGGTTGAACTCATGAAAGCGGTCTAAAATAAAATAAAATTTAAATTGGAACTCCAATGGACTTAATGAAATGATAAAGAAGCTTCATGCATGTAAGATCACGACAAGCAAGAATGTCGCGAACTTGGACATTGGATAGTCTACCTTGGGTACGCAGGGAATTTATTAGTTGAGATCTGACATCACGATACTCCACGCATGTCCAAACGACATGATCAGTATCGCGATAACCTTCGCCACAAGCACAATGATTAGTCTCGGAAAGTCCAATTCGAAGGAGATGTGCATCTAATGTGTAGTGATTGGACATGAGTCTGGACATCACACGATTGAAATCCCAACTCACATCCAGTCCCCTGAACCATGCCTTTGTCGATATTTTAGGAATAATTGAGTGCATCCACCGACCCAGATCATCTTTATCCCAAGAAGCTTATTAGCTGGCAAGTGTTCTTTGGCGAGACGCGCTATAGCATTCGTTGAAAGCAATTGGTCTCTCATAATTTTCTCCCTCAATAGCACCACGTTTGGCTGAAAAATCGGTTCTTTCATTGCCTGGAATGGAGCAATGAGCCGGGACTCAAACTATTGTGATTTGATAATTATTATTCAATATGTCGTTCAGGCACTGTTTCATTTTTTTTTTTTGCCGCCACACTCCCCCACACCAAAGAGCTTCAATTTGTGAAGCACCTTGGTAGTGGACGCAAACTAATCTCAGCTTAAAAAAAAATAATAATCTGGCAAAATACTACTAAAAGAGAAACGCTGAGATGTTTGTATTTTTTGGATGTGCAATTAAACATTATTAATAAATATTGCGGAATCCCAGTGGAATTGATTTCCTTTTAAGGGATCCACTATGATATAGGCTAACTAAAAAAATCATACAAGAATGAATTACTGTTGACGATACTTCAGTCTAGCCCCGAATAGGGCACGGCTGGATGTTCTTTGTATGTCAAGTGGAAGTGCGTAATATTTTATTGGACAAACAAAAATAATCCTTCTTTGACCAATATTTGTGACTGCTCGAACGCGAAGCAGGTTATTACTACGACGTGTAGTTCGAGAGTGAGCTAAAGTTGGAAACTGTAAATTATGGTGAGTTGAGGTGTTGTGTAGGATATCATGAACGAATAGTAATGTTTGAACATCACATAAGTATGCTAGAGGTAAGATGTTATGGGTATTATCGAAGTATAACAATAAGCTTGAAAACAGTAGGGGTTTATTGAAGATGATTTTGAGACACCTGTTTTGTAGAGTTTGAATATTTTTAGATGAGAGCTAGCAGTGCAACCCCACACCGATACTGAATAAATGAGCAGTGAATGGATGTAAGCAAAATAAAAGCTTAGAAGTGCACGCTTAGGAACATTTGACTTGACCCTACACAAAATACCGCAGTAGGATGCCACATGTTTTTCAATAGATTTGATATGGTGATTGCAGGTTAATGTGGGGTCAAAATATACACCCAAATGTACAGGATTGGTATTATATTTCTTATGGACCGGAAAATCATATATTCAGTTTTTTTTAAGATTTAAGGAAAATAAATTTGCACTGAAATAATGAACTAAAATACTTAAATCGCTCTGCATTGAGTTTATAATAGCAGCGATGTCATTGTTAGGATAAATTAGAGCTGTATTGTCGGCAAATAACCGCGAAGTCCCTGTGAGTTGCAGGTTACCTATATCATTAATATACAAAAGAAATAATAGTGGTCCTATATTGCTACCCTGTGGCACTCCAATGTTTATGGCAGCAAGATTGCTACAGTCACCCTCGATGAACACGAATTGTTTTCAGTTTGTCAATTAGCTACTGATAATAGAGTTCGCGATGCCCCTGATGCCGTAGCACTGAAGTTTGTCCAAGGGAATACTGCGATCCAAAGTGTCAAAGGCTTTTGTCGTGAATACGACTTACTTTACTATGGGGTGCCTTTTCAAAACTTAACCCTCTGAGAGAGTGATAAGTTTTTGATCGTGAATATCTCCTGTTGTATCCAACGAATCAACATAATTTTTGCTACACCCCATCGGAAATATGATCACAATTTTATGATAAAATTTTCAGTTGTGTGACATAATCTCAAATAATTCAAAACTAAACTTTTCTGAAATGTTTGGTATAAACGAGTATCAAAGGCGATAATTCATAAGGCGCGTTTGCCTTTCTTGTATTTTTAAAGCCCATAGCTCAGTGATCTGTGAAAGGATTTATATAATCTAACTACCAATAGAATCAAAATTTTTCAACTTAAGCGTGTACAGAAAAAGCATTGAAGTATTTCAATAGTACGCTATTGAAAAACCTGTCTCATTTGACTCATGTCAACATCAGCCAATCAGAACGCGTTCTGAGGAAGAGAACAAAATATCTGCTGCTGTACAACAAATCGTTCGAGAAAAATATTCCGAAAAGTATTGAATATCGTAGTGAGTTCCTCAATTTGGTCCTTCTGAATGCTAGAAACGAATCCCTGCAGCATATTAATAGTTTTTTTCAATAAATTATGCAAATCCGAAATGGCAATAAGCAATCGATATTAAAATTCTGTATGCGGCTATTTTTATAGCCGTTAGGACCGCCCATTAGTGAAAAAGCTACAAACGAAATCAGGTAAAAACAAGCCTCTCAACAAAAATGGGATCAGTTTGGATTCTATCGCCACTGCGAACAGATGTATTTTGTGTCGTTTGCAAAACTAGTTTCGCTTCCGACAAGAGCGATTACGTCACAGCTGCCAGTCATTTGCATTGATGAAAGAGCAACGGTGGAGGGCATTACACAAAATCAGCCGTTCTAATGGCTCTAAAAATTTTCTAAAGAACTATTAGGATTTCTTGCTCGCAATTCGAAGGGAAATATCCTCAGTTTAGTGCAAATCTAGAACTGTTTGATTTGATTTTTGCTCTTTTCACTGTGTGAAAATCACAGTAATCAAGATCAAGTGAGGCCTTCTTTGTTTTTGCGAAAAATCATGTTTTTTTGGTCAATCATGTTTTTTTGGTCAATCTCGCTCATTGTATTGTCTACTAATTCTATGATAGCGGTATGTGTGCCAGAACCTTGTCTAAAGCCATACTGAAATTTATAAAGGACACTATGTTTGTTTAAAAATTCGAACAGTCTATTAACCAATAGTTTTTCAAAGATTTTGTTGAAGACAGACAGGTGAATGAGGTTTCTTTGTAAGAAGGTTTTCATAGTATGCTTTCTTGCTATTCCTTTTTATGATATCGACCTTTTTAGATACATGTAATAGCATTTGTTTAAGGTGTTGTTCCTGTGGGTTTGCTGGAGATAATTACGTTTAACTTTCACTAGTGTTCATAGACCCAAATTCATCCATGGACAATGAGAGCCTTCCATTTTAACTGTTTTTGAAATTATTCTCGTATGTTTTTCAAGTAGGGAGTTTTACAAATGCACCATATTTTGTAGAACAGTTTCAACGTCGTCTATGACATCAATACTGTTAATGAAATTGAAAAACTCTTGATTTTTCGTTAGGGTCATTATTTTGCCCAAGAAAACGGTTTTGCCAGCAACGTTTGAGCGAATGGCTTCAATTGCACTCAGACTATCTGTGAAGAGAAAATAATGGTTTGGAGATAATGTGACGATTACACTCAAATTATAATGAATTGCTGCTAACTCTGCTATATAAACAGATGCAGGTTCTTGAAGCCTAAATGAAGCCGAAACATTATTGTTGAATATACCAAACCCAGTAGCCTCTTGTCAAGTATTGTTGTTGAAGATTGTTTAAGGTAGTTCGGTTTTCGATAAATTACCCAAGAACAGTATTTTTTTCAGTTTTTGAGTGTTTGAGTCACTCGCATGACCATTCAGGTTAATTAAGACAACATAAACTTACAAACTTCTACAAAAGAATATTCTGTTTTGAAATCCACATCGAACTTTCTTAATCCATTCACGTTAGCATGCACTGTTTCAGTTGAGTTGTTATTAAAATCACTCAAAGCAACACTATGAGGGAAGCGTATTTTACTTGGCACTCCACTAACGCCCACAAGATTGATAATCCTCTAACATGACACGTGGTGTGCCAGTACATCATCGATGTCGGCTGGTGGTTAGTGGTTTGAACCTCTTGTGCTTATTCTCAGTATTTTGGTAATATATTATGAGTCTGCTTTACCTAAACTTCACAGAGAGTGAGTTGGACATTTTGAAAAGGGTAAATCATCCGCTGGAACGAAATTCCTCTTGTTTCACAACCCGCATCCCGCTTCCAGTTCAGCCGGAACCGGATGTTCGATTTTCATTGTACCATACTGTCACCGTAGAGGAGGCCATTATCAAATTAATTTCGACAACATGCGACGTTTACCAAAAGAACAGAGCGAGAGCTAAGATTAATCGCTCCTACCTGGCCCGGTCTGCTGTGGTTTGGTCTGGCAAGGCGAGATTTTCCTTTCCCGTCACCCTCTGGCAGTAGGCAATAGGCAAGCAGCAGCAGCCACATCGTCGTCGAGGGATTCAACCGTGGTTTGACATTTATTGAAGCGGAAATTATTTTCAATCCATGAAATGGGAAAAATGACAGGCCTGAGCGGTTTTATCACAAATGGAGTGGATGCGGTGCTTTGCGAGGATTGCTTTTGATGGTACGGTACGCATATTCGGAGTGTCATTGATTGTTGTATCGGTTCGGGATGCTGCAAAGTATTTGATGGTAACGGGGTATTCGGTTTAGTAGGTAAAATCTGTGCTATTTCGAGAGTGCAATATGTGCTATTTAAAACTGACCGTATTGGACTTTCTGGTGAAAAGTCGATTCCAAAACTAGGCGTTTGTATTGTTTTTATGAAACTTTTTAAAGCTCTTCAACGTCGAAAAAAAGCTCTTTACAAGCAATAAGCCATGAATGTTATAAATGACGTAAATAAAATAAACTCGTGTCGTTCAACCGAGAGCAGCTTGACGTTTCGCTTCCGCATTTTCGCGTCATACAGAATAGGACTGGAAGATGGTCGACTGTTAATCCAATCATTTCCAGTTTATTCAGTTAACTGATTTACTTTTGAAAGACGATAAACTTTTCACCATATCAGCATTCGTGGCGAGATTTCACCATACAAATTTTCTTGAATCGAACGCAGTGATACTTTGGATGTGATTTACATGCCTCCCAATCATCGAAATTGCTTTGATACAAACACTTTTAGTAATTGCATGAATTTCTCTCGTGTTCGAAGTCACACCACCAAAGAAAATTTATCCATCCTTCATCGGATCCTTGTCAAGCCATAGAAAAAAAACTTTTCGACACCTACTTGTCAAACATCAAGAAGTTTCTTTTCCAGTACAATCGGAGTTTGTCGGACAAACAAAAACCAATTAAAACCAGGAAAACCTTATTGTTTTTCAAATCGCACCTATAATCCTTCGCAACCATTTGCGATACTGAGACTCCGGGGACACCATCTGAAAAACAGCCACCGAAGTGAATTACAATAACAAAGGACCTGAAATTAGTGAAAGCAATAACTTATAACTTGCTCCTTGACTGGGTCTCCTTAGTGTCGTTGGATTGGAATTGTGGAACTAACGTTGGCAAAAGTCAAACATGCTACGCCGCTGTACGGAATAAAATATAGTCGACTCCAGAGATAGGGACCGAGTTCTGCAGATCCGATGTAAACTGCACATTTGAAGTGAAGATAAGCACAAATCTGAACGCTTTTGTGGCTTTGCAGCAGCATAGAAAGTTGTAGTAGCAGAACATTGCTTACGTAGTGATTTCGAGTGTGTAATTGAGTTACATCTGGTGGTCTAGAAGACAATGTGATGCAATTGAAAATTATCCTGGTCGATATCGCGTGGTATTTATGTTCATTGGCATCAGTTATACTTCGTATTAAACGGATTGAATTTCCTGATTCGTTATCATTCATAATAAACATTTGATATTATTTAGGTGCAAATTCAGAATTCGTGTGTTTCTTGGTTTTAATTATTTTTATTAGAAAGTAAGAAGTCTGCCAAATTTCCCAAAATTCTACGTAAATTTTAAAATTTATTATACGTTGGAAACAAGGAGCTCGCTCCAGCCATCTACTTGACTTTATTTATTTATAACTTAATTACATCTACTAGACTATATTTAACTCGCTGCGGTCTTTTATAACGTTTCACTATATCTTGGAACGATAACAAAGTTCTCCTACCTATTATAGAAATGTTCCAACTACAAAAAAACTAGAACGCTTTCTATAGGATTTTCATAAGCGTACAAGACAACATTGGAACAAAAATGTGAATGCGGCACTCAAAATAATGTCGATCGCGGTAACATCTACGGGTATTCGCCACGCAGCTTATTATTTATTATTATTTTACACACAAATCATATGGGAGCCTGTATATCTGTATTCTGTGTTTAAACTTGAAAAAGTTTGAAATGGTTTTGGCAGCATGACCGCAACTACCATCACTACCACAACGTTGATCAATATTCAATTACTTTATCTAATAATCCGATGGCGTTGTTATTGCAAGTGTTTTGTTTTTCTAGAACAATTTTTTTATCCATAGAGGCTTTTTATTTCGACCTTCATGCACTTAACCTTAACGTGAGTTTGTAGTTTGTTTGATCTAGAAGCCATTTTTTCCTCGGAGGAGACACGTTTTCATTGCTATCCAGCAAATGAAGGGGAAGCAGTGGTTCGCTATTCACGCTCCCATCCAATGGTTCGGAGACACTGTTGTTGGCGGTATTATCGTTATCACTTTTATTTGCCCAGGTGCGTTGTTAGCTGCAGCTGGTATACCTTGTTCTGCATGAGATACGACTGATGGTTTTGTTGAGGAGGATCCTACATTGTTTTCGATGAGTTTGATGTGGAACTTAATCCTTTTAGGTTTTTGATTTGGTTTCACAAGTAGTAATATGAATAATTTTCATATTTGTTACAAAAACATGTAAAATCATTTGTCAAATATATCTGACATGAATAACCGTTCTGTAGCAATTGTGAAACATGCAAATTTTAACAAGTTTTAATTGCTACTTGGGCGATGTGCTGGGGTTCTTCGGGGTTGGTGTAGAAGAAGCGATGTTTTCCTTTGGTGTAGATGTCTTCTTGTCCAGTTTATCCCTTGGTTTACTATAGTGAACAGATTTTGGGCAATTTTGAGATATAGCCATCCTGATTGTCATAGATAACAAGTGATTTGCACGGAACCTTTGTATTCTGGCCCAAAATCACATAAGACGGTATAGCCTTCATCAAGCGTTTGCATAACAAACGTACGCCATTTAGGGTACCGGGGAGAAAGTTCTTCCACACTTCCTTTTCAATGGAAAGAAACTCTCCGTACTGAGACATAGTTTTGCGAATATAATAATCGATGACGCTTGAGAGACGATCATGCACACGCACTTCTATAGCACTATCTTCCATATATACTGGACTGTTGTACTTAATGTTTTCGTGCTCCACATAGTGCATGTTGTTATTGTCTTCAGCGAATTAAATTGCAACCAAACTGTTTATAAAACTGGATGTAAACAACATTATTTGTCTTATTGAATTCAAGTAAATGCACACGTTTAATATCAAGATGTATTTGCTCCTTAAGCAAACCTTCAAGTTCTCGTAGCGAAGGTTGAGATTTGCACTGCCAGAAGTCAACAATAATTGTATTTTTTCGTATAGGCAGTGGTAGCTTTTGTTCATTTCGAGATCGTTCTATTGTTCTCTACACAATACTGTACTTTTTTTACTGCCGTCCCGAACGTAAGCAGTTTTGTTTTATCGACTGACTTGGATGAGATGTGAAAACGAAGTGAACCATAGTGAACCCCTTAACGCTCATGGGGAAATATATTTTCCTTCTATAAAAATTGTTATCGATTCTTCAGTTATTATTTAATCGATGTGTATTTTTCCTGAATGTTAAAAAAAACTTATTTCCATGGCGACAAACGTGTTTCTGAACGATTAATAATACATGTTTTAATCCACCTAGTGGTGTAATGATGCCTTTCTCATATATAGTACTGTAATATTCTATTCAAAATGTTTCTCTTTTAAGATTTTTCATTTCACCCTAAGATTTGGAATAACGGTTTTGAGTCCAGTTTAGACATTTTTTTACGGTTTGTGACTTGACTTGAGACCTTTCATTTGAATTTAAGGTTGTGGAAATCGGTCAAACCATCGCTGAGAAAAGTGAGTGAGATCCATTTTGGAATATATGACCACTATTTCCGGTACTTCCGGAACCAAATACTGGGAACCAGGATAGCCGGAATCGGTTCGTTTAGTTGCCTACCGCGAATGGCGATCAATTTGTGTAGTTTTGAGATCGGTTCAGATTTTTTGTTTGTTTTTTGTTTCGCCTGTTTATTTGAGGGTATCAAATTTTAAACACATTTTACCTATAGCTCCGGAACCGGAAGTCGGAACCTTTCATTTGAACTTAAGATTGTAAAAATCGAACACGCCATCTCTGAGAAAAGTGAGGAAGTAGATTGAAATAGGATTTTTTTTGCACTAATCATCCTATAATTTTAGAACCGGAAATCGGATCGAAATTAAATGCAGGAACTTTGTTTAAGACAATTATACTTTCAATCTAAGTTTGTGAGAATCGCTTCAGCCGTTTCTGAGAAAAGTAAGTTCACCTAATTCAATATGTTTTGCACATGTCACCCTGTTATTCTGGAACCGGAAGTCGGATTCGAATAAAATTCAGGAACTTTGTGTGGGGTTACAAGACCTTTCATATAAATATAAGTTCATGAAAATCGGTTCAGTCATCTCCGAGAAAAGTGAGTGCAAAAAAGGCGGGTGGGTGATGTCAGAGACGTAGAAACTGACACGCTCCCATCACTTTTCCGAATATCAGTTAGTTGATTGATTGTATGAATTGTGCTTTCTCCTTTTTCACAAATAGCGTTCGAAGCGATGCACCTACATTAAAGTACAGATTAGTAACATTAAATAGCTACTATTCTGCAATTATATATTCAAAACTCGAAACAATTCTTTTTTAATTTGCTGTAGTATATTTTTATTGAAGCTATGAAGTTCGAAGATATCAGATTCTTCTCGAAATTTCAGTACGAGACAATTGCAATGGCCTGGTCTGAAATGTATCGACGATCTTCGGTATGCAAGAGTAATTTTAATAATAATAATAATGATAATAATAATAATAATAATAATAATAATAATCATAATAATAATAATACAGATTAATCTGTATAACAGATCGGCTGAAAAGTTCGTATCGTTTCTATGAGAGGGCGCCACTAGAATTAAATCCATTCCATTTTCAGTTAGTACCAACCTTCAAAAGATACGTGTATAAATTTGACAGCTGTCTGATTATTAGTTTGTGAGATATTGAATTTTGAGTGAAGCTACTTTTGTTATTGTGAAAAAAATGGAAAAAAAGGAATTTCGTGTGTTGATGAAACACTACTTTTTGATGAAAAAAAGTGCCGCCGATACCAAAAAATGGCTTGATGAGTGTTATCCAGACTCTGCACCGGGCGAAGCAACAATTCGTAAGTGGTTTGCAAAATTTCGTACTGGTCATATGAGCACCGAAGACGATGAACGCAGTGGACGTCCAAAAGAGGCTGTTACCGATGAAAACGTGAAAAAAATCCACAAAATGATTTTCAATGACCGTAAAGTGAAGTTGATCGAGATAGCTGACACCCTAAAGATATCAAAGGAACGTGTTGGACATATTATTCACGAATATTTGGATATGAGAAAGCTTTGTGCAAAATGGATGCCGCGTGAGCTCATAATCGATCAAAAACAACAACGAATTGATGATTCTGAGCAGTGTTTGGAGCTGTTATATCGAAATAAAACCGATTTTTTTCGTCGATATATAACAATGGACGAAACATGGCTCCATCACTTCACTCCGGAGTCCAATCGACAGTCAGCTGAGTGGACTGCTCGCGATGAACCGAACCCAAAGCGTGGAAAGACTCAACAATCGGCCGGTAAGGTTATGGCGTCTGTATTTTGGGATTCGCATGGTATAATTTTCATCGACAACCTTGAAAAGCGAAAAACCATCAACAGTGACTATTATATAGCGTTATTAGAGCGTTTGAAGGAAGAAATTTAAAAAAACGGCCTCATTTGAAGAAGAAAAAAGTTTTGTTTCATCAAGACAATGCACCGTGTCACAAGTCGATGAAAACCATGCTGAAATTGAACGAATTGGGCTTCGAATTGCTCCCTCATCCACCGTATTCTTCAGATTTGGCCCCCAGTGACTTTTTCCTGTTCTCAGACCTCAAGAGAATGCTCGCTGGTAAAAAAATTAGAAGCAATGAAGAGGTAATCACTGATACTGAGGCCTATTTTGAGGCAAAGGACAAATCGTACTACAAAAATGGTATCGAAAAGTTGGAAGATCGCTATAATCGCTATATCGCCTCTGATGGCAATTATGTTGAATAATAAAAACGAATTTTGGCAAAAAAAATGTGTGTTTCTATTAAACGATACGAACTTTTCAGCCGAACTGTTATATACCGGAAAATACAGATTAACCTGTATATATGGCAACCCTGTTTCGCATGACATATTTTTACACGACCCCATACTAGTATAAAGATGTGTTCAACATCATCACTTTCGCATTGCCGCTCGTAATTGAATGTGTTAGTGACGGTACAAATTATTTTAATTTCCATCTTGATGAATCTTTTGGTAGGAAATATTGAGATCTGAGATGGTTCTCGTGTGTGTCTTGTTTCGGGAACAGTTGCTCAGCAAATGGTAGGGAAAATGAACCACTCAACTTTTATATGGATGCTCTTGTATAGATGCAGACATCTCGCGTTCTGATTGGCTAGTGCTGTCGTATTCACGACAAAATTGTTACACACACACATAGTCGAGTCACACACATAGTCGAATGGTATATGATACTCTGCCCTCCGGGCCTCGGTTTAAAAGTCAGTTTTCACAGTGATTGCATAACCTTTTTATATGAGAAAGGCAAAAAGGGCTGTCAATCTTTATTGCACTAAAAAAGTTTGTGCAAAACGACGTATAGAAAATAGAACACATAATAAATGTGTTATGTGCAACGTCCACTTATGCTAAACAAGTATACGGAATCGTTTCGTAGAATACCATAACTAACTATTTATTTTAGTATCTGAGCGCCGATTGAAGGTTTGCAAGACAACGGAGACCGAATGCATCGCATCATATTCCACACAATGAACTGAGTAACAGTAACAACGATGCACAGTGATGCCAAGGTGGCAAAAGCCCATACAATGTTTTTTTCCTGCACTATATTTTTTTTGCTCTGTCAGATAAGGATCACAGTTTAAAGAATAAAAAATTTGAATAAGAAGTAAAGTCTTTATATCTTTTCAAGGATAGGATATCGTAAACTTTCTTTTCATCCATCTATATAAAATATATGGCACAATGATGTACTTTTGCGACTCGAGTTTTAAATAGGTGAGAAAGGACTGTCACTGTTCAATAGCATTTTATTTTTTCATAGCATTTTTCTATACTTTTCAAAAAATCAATATGCGATCGTGGGCATTTCTGGGCCTTACGAGTTATTTTCAATTGTTGGTGACAGTATAAATCACAGATTAGTCGACAATTAGGAACTTGTTCAGAATTTCGTCCTGTTTCTTTTTGTTGTTCGATTTATCATATAACTATGTTCTGAAAAAAAAAAACTAGGAGAGTCGAAAGTATGAAAATTTTTATAATTTTTTGCATATCTGAAAACTATTTTTCGTTAATTATCTGTAGGATAGACTCGAAAATATTATGGAATGCAGATTGTCGAGATTTACTTACAATAAATTTAAATGCATGGTTCAACGTCAATACTCATTACGATAAAATAATCCATCTCTAAATTAACTAGATCAATAAGAAACAATATCTTCGTCGGTTGATACTTACGAACACAGCAAAATGTCATATTCTGTACATGCGACTAAAAGAAGTCGGTGTGAATAAAGTTTGAATTCTTAGCGGTTATAGGACACATAAATAATTGAAGAACTTTAATAATAGGCATTTGTTAAGCAGCAGAACAATCATATACATGCCATCAAACATCAGTGTAGATATCGTCATATAGTTCTATCTATAATATATCAGAAGTTCAAATTAATTTGTTGCGTGTTTTTGCAAAATTTCATGGTTTTACGTGAAAATCATTACAGTATCATTATTCAAAGTATACCCGATCCTTTTTTTGAAATAACTATTTAATGGAATATGAGTTAAAATTAAATTATTAAGATTTAAATTGGGTGTTCAGCCACAAGTGGTGACTTTTTTTTTGTATATATATATATATATATATATATATATATATATATATATATATATATATATATATATATATATATATATATATATATATATATATATATATATATATATATATATATATATATATATATACAACTTGACCAAATTGGTACTGCATAAAGCATAGCTGGTCAGAAAATTTGTTATACCCTATCCTTAATTACTACCTATTTCCACCTTTCTGCCACATCACGTTGGAAAAATTACTTTTTTCAAATTGGACGAATGAATCGATCCTATTCTTGGTGGTTTCTTAGTTTATTAAACTGCTCTGACGAGCCATGCTGCCCCATGGATTTGAGAAAAAGGAAATCGAATGGAGCAATGTCTGATAATTATGGCGGGTCAGGTAGAACAAATAAGCTTCACAACTTTCGAAACATGGCGTCTTGCATTGTCATGAAGCGAAAATACTTTATCGTGGCGATCTTCATATTGCATCCGGTTTTCTTGCAATGCTCTGTTCGAACGCATTAATTGTCATCTGGTTGAATCAGCTCATAATAAATAGCGCCCAGTTGATCCCACCAGATACACTTTTTCGGTTGTTCAGGACATTATATGCCTTTCAACTTTTATTTACTTGTGAAATGGAACGTCCATTGAACATGCAGCTTCGTACCACTATGGAAAATCTTGCATTCTGTGGAATCGTAGGGACAATAGGTTGTTGATGGTTCAACAGTGTTTATCATCCCAAGTAGCATGTTAAGTTGCTGTTCTGCATTTATCTACAGATTGTGCAATTTATCAAGTCGGTTCATATCACTTTTGTAGTAACTGTTGTGTTATGGAAAAGGCGCAATTTTTCTGTGTTATGCAACATATCTTCAAGTTCTTCCGTTATTACGAATATTTATTCACAACGATTGTGCAACTGATATAAAAACTCATGCGTCGATCCCATCACTAAGGCAGTAATAAAATCAGCGAAAAAACAATTATAAAACTCGTGAAATCTACTACGTAATGTAACCAAGAAATGGAATGACGTTTCAAAAACATAACAAACCTAATTTCTTCTGAATAAGCTGCTCTTAATACAAAAATAGATCTTGTAAAATAACCTGCACATGAGAAATGATAATGCTACATATTATAGAGTTGATCTTTTGTGTTTTTGTGAATGAAAAATCGAAAACGAACTGCATTTTTATGATGAAACCTGTATTCGTACGCCCAAAATTTTCAAGCGCCTTTGAATTAAAGTGTTTTGATGATTGTACACCATTTTCTGTGAAAATAATAGTCTATTATTTCAATAAGAATCATCGGAATAGTGTTTAAAATACGTATTTTCAGACGATTTTGAGCACACTAATGTTTTATTGAACCTGAAAAATTTCGAAATGATTTTTTTGTATATTTTCGAATATGGCATCAATGGTAACAGTGAGTTGAATAGAAAATGGTTCACGCAACGTAACGACTTATATTTCCTAAATAACAGGAAACATTAACATGGTAATATTTCGGAAAGACGTTGTGTTTTTATCAGTTTAAAGCTTCTAGTTGAATTAAACAACATTCCAGTATAGTCATTCTTAGCGGGCCCGACTTTTGTGCTACGCACTGTATGTATTATTTTGGAAGCCCATGTGCTGGAGTTGCAAAACCAAGTTGCTAAAGCGGTAATATGTAACTATTAGAGTAACTATGATGAACTTAACTTTTCGTTCAATATCTTTGGAAAGTGATGTCATGTCTGTTGATTTTTTCACGAGATGAAAACTGAATTCAAATTGTCTAATTTAATTTTTGTTTTCATTACGTATGTAATGCTGTATTTCTGAAACTTGTACGATAATATTCTCATGTCGGCAAGTTTTACGTTCATTTCAAGCAGATAAATCTGGTACAACTTAGTTGCAAGTTTCGAATTGTTTTCCTAAAAATGAAGAAAACTGCACACACTGACCTAAAATTTCATGAGGCAGTCAAGATAATGCGGACTCAGCAGCAAAATAGTTTTTACTGCGAGGTTTTCAATTCAGCTTATCAGTTTTTGCCTTGCGGAAAGCATAATTTCACTATTTTTTTCTTCACAAGAGATATACAACCATTTCGGCATATATTGAGTCCGATACAATTATGACAGCCATTTGGAAAGTTTTTGATAAGTTGAACAATTGTTTTAGTTACTTCGTTTTTACATGATGATGTGAATGTGATTTTGGTAGTGCTTCTATAACTACTAGTGCAACGTGGGCAAGTTGATGATTTGCTGCACAATTGTTGTAGATATATTTAAAATTGTTCTATAGTGATTTTTTTCGGTATTATCGTAAAACTTAACAGGTATAAGTTGCACAACCGATTTTAATATATTTATAAATCTTTCCGAACATATCTAACATAAAAAACAATTCTAAAACAGTTTTAGAACCTCTTGAAATTTCAATAAGTTACATTTGATACTTGGGATACGTATTATAACAAATCAAAAATTGTATAAACGAACAAAACATAAAGGTGTGTTCATATCCGCATGAATCTTTCAGATTTAATATTCAATTTAATTTTCACGATATGAATGTTTCATCAACCACCGATGAAAGCAATCAAATTTAATTATTTGTGCTGGTCAAAATACAGGTGGTGTGCCTTCAATATTCGATGGTGCATCAACGGACGATGACGACGACAAGTTTCTAGAACATCATCGGTACCGACTGAAGTAATTCAGTCGGTAAATTCATGCACTTCTGTTTCATTTACGCAAGACGTCATCCTCCATCAGTCCTCAAATGTAACTATCGTTTATGATGTAGAAAATTTCCTGTCTGTTTTCAACATTGAACGTCATCGTACGAGATATTTCCAGTCAGTTTGCAATCGTCTTACGGTACCAAATGATGGTTTGTACAATTTTCAATTCATGTACAATCCGGCGCGTTGTGTGTTTCTGTGCTCCATGTTGCCGTCAGGATCTTTGAATTGCAAATAGAGTATGGAACATTTTCAGTACATTGAATAGCAATAAAAATGTGGTGGAAGTAGTTTATTGCTCATGATTGTTTTGTCTTTGCCCTATATTAGGCATGCTTTTTACGTAGGACTAACATGTGACCATTAGTCTAGTAGAGTTCTGGAACAGCGTCATTACCGTATTGATATAGCTCAAAAACTCGAACAGCATGAGCGGAGAGTTACATTGTGAACTTTGGTCATATAATTTAATGATTTATTCTAAGTTCGAGGATAGTCTTCAAACTGGCGTTATATTCAGTATAAGTTTCAAGTATTACTTAAACTTAGTTTGAGTTGCTTATAAATTAAAAATAAATCAATCATATAGTGTTAAGTTAGAATTTATCATATACCCATGATTTGTACTATAATTTAATATAGAAACTATCAATTAACCCTGGAACGCTCTTGTAGAGTAGATTTCTTCCTCAGCACTACCTCAAACCTCCGTTATTTGGTTACGGTTTACTATAACCATAATCAACCTTTACGATAATTCAATCTGATGTTTAGTCTTTTATTCACACTAAAAAATTCTTTTATTTCACTTAACCGGAAAATTGATCAATTCGTATCACCAGTAACAAATATGACCTACAAATAGAAATAGTTTTGAACCAAATTGAAAAGATAAGAAAGATATAAGGAGTGTATCGATAAGTAGTTAGCAACATTCAAACAGTTATTACTCTGGAATGGCATAATTTTTTACAGCGTGTTTTGCGGTGACATGTTTGTTTACATGTCAATAACAGCTGCGCAATCGATTGGTTTCGGTACGGTTTATCGTTTCAATGATGAGTCGAATTGATCCGGAAACGCGAAAGAAAATTCTGCACACTTGGTGCTCAGAAAGTGGTGTCACGTGCAACGAAATTGCAAAACGGGTGAAAGTGCACCACACCAGTGTCAAAAATATTATCGACATGTTCGGTAAGACCCTTTCCATGAAGGATTTGTCCCGATCCGGTAGGAAAACGGGTCCCAGCCAGCCCGGCCGGGACTTAAAAGTGGTTTAGTACATCAGAAAAAAACCATCGGCGTCGACGCGGGATTTGGCCAAGCAGTTCAACACCAGCATCGGGATGATTCAACGGATCAAAGTTTGGAACTCCCTGAAAACGTACAAGAAACAGAAGGTGCCGAAAAAGTCCCTGGTGCAGCAAGTTCAGGCCAAAACAAGAGCACGAAAACTGTATAACCGGATTCTACAGAATAAAGACGGATGCATCCTGATCGACGACGAAACCTACGCCAAGGAAGACTCTCGAACGCTGCCCGGAATGCAATATTATACCAAATAGGTGTACCAGGACCTGGACGACGCTGACACCACGGTGGTGATGGAAAAGTTCGGACAGAAGGTGTTGGTCTGGCAAGCAATTTGTACCTGTGGTTTGCGGCCGTCGATTTTCTTCACGAAGGGCACAATTAACGCCAAGGTGTACGAGGAAGAATGTTTGAAGAAGAGAATGCTGCCACTGTACAAAAAGCATAAGGCTCCTCCTCTCTTCTGGTCGGATTTGGCTTCAGCCAAATGGTTGTCAAAAAATAATGTACAATTCGTGGAAAAGGACATCAACCCACCGAACTGCCCGGATCTTCGGCCAATTGAAAAGTATTGGGCACTTTCGGAAGGAAGGTACAGTGTCCCAAAACATGCAGGAGTTAAAAAAAACTGGACAGCTGCCACCAGGAAAGTCATAAAAGTAACTGTGCTGAATTTAATGAAGAATTTCAAGTCCAAAGTGCGAGCGTTTCACAGAAACTAGGAAATTCTTCAATATTATCAGTGAGCTGCATATAAATGTAATTTTTCAACAATATATCGAAAACTGATGCCAAAATATTTTTTTTTTGCTTTTTTATTCAATAATCAATGTTGCTAACTACTTTTCGTTACACTCCTTATATAACAAAAGATATAGATATTTCCACAAACTAATAAGTTCTGCAACTGTGACAAAAATACATCAAATGAATATATGAAAAAACACATGAAATTGAGAATTTTCCACTTATCACTCTATAGTTCCGAAATCAGAAGTCGAATACTGATAAAATGTTCTAGAAATTTTTGAATAATCTCAAAACCTTTCGTTTGAAATTTAGTTTGTGAAAATCGGTCGAGCCATTTCCGAGAAAATCGAGTGCATATTTTATACTTAATTTTTCACATATTACCCTATAACTCCAGAACCGAAAGTCGGGTCCAAATGAAATTCAATGGAAAGCTGTTTGACTATAAGACCCCGTAAAAAATGAACCATTGATTTTACGGCATCAACAATTGATTCACAATTAGATCTATGGGTTTCAATACATTCTATTGTATCTTGACAAGATTTTTTTCATTTCCAACAATTCAATATATTGTTTCTACGATTCACAATTGAATTTATTGTACACGTGGTGTTTCAAACAATATGCAAACTGTACATTTGATTGTTTTCCAAGAAAACATTTATGAGAATATGTTATAATTTGAATTGTTACGATTCTCAAGGGGTGGGTAGAGTCTAACACTTTTGAAAAATCTTTTAATTTTTTCTTTGTATTTTTTATAGTAAAACGTTTTAAAAATATTCTGTGAAATTTTCAAGCCTTCGGAACAAAACTCATAAAGTTATGGGCCTTTATATTTGCTTAACTCATACTGCGAAGAAGTAAGAGCTCGTTACACAGGCCAAAGACTTAACTTAAAAACTTGACAAAACATTCTTGAAATGTTTCATTACAACATATAAAACAATATATGATTTTTTGAAAATATTAAATCCTACGGGCTTCCTTAAGTAATAAATTGTTTCCATTGATTTTATAAACAAAAAATTGAAAAGACTAGCAGATTTCCTACTATAGTTGAAACAATGCAAATGACTTGTTTAATTGTGTACCTTATTTTCGCCATCTTATCATTAACTGTTATACTGGCTTATACTAATGACCATGATGATGAACAGTGTTTATGTTTTTTTTCTAATTCGACTTCCAGCCAACGTCAATTAGAAAAGCTCATGACGTGTCGTTACGGAGTAAGAAATATATCAGTTTCGTTCGTACGGTAGCCTTCTGGGTTCTTTGATATTTCTACTATACTTGAATGTTGTGAATTTTTGCCTGGTAGATTCACGTATATTCATTTTGATATGATGCATGAAAATTCCGAAACACAATTAAATTAGACAATTCTAAGACATTTGGCATCAACAATAAATTTTCGATTTCGGAAGTGTCAAAGAGTCGATTTTTTTTTTTTTGGAATGGAAGTTTCATGTATGGTGATTTTTTAAGAAAAGCAATTCCAGAAATGCTTAGCAGATCATCAGACTCGGCCTTCTCCGATTTGGATGAAACTTTGCCATGGCTTCAGTATGGCAAACCATAAGTTTTGAACCGATGGAGAGGTGTTTTTAAAAAGGGTGTATGTATTTTTGAATTTCACAAAAATTGCCTTTTTCAAATCGTTGTAATTCGGAAACAGTTAATTGTTAAAAAATGGCGTTCAGGAAAAAGTTGTAGAGAATCGATTGGGCACTCTAAAAAAATATACATCGAAAAAAATTCAGGGTTTTAATTTGTTTTTTGATAATTTTTATTTTAAAGCTGTTATTAAAACCTACAGATTGATGGCTATCCCATCCGTGACTTGCGAAAAATTAAGAAGTTACAGCTAAAACAGTTAGTTCTTCTCGTTGTAATTCGGACCCCGTTCATTGTACAAAAATGGCGTCCAGGAAGAAGTTGTAGGGAATCGAAAGGGCACTCCAAAAAACATATACACTGAAAAAAAAATTTGATTTTTTTTCTCAATAAATTCAAAATGAACCAAAAAAATTAAATTAAAAGAGGGGACGGGCATAGCGTGATGGGTAAGTCGATACCTTTCATGCAGCCCGCCTGGGTTCGATTCCCAACCCCGCACATAGGGTCAGAAAGTTTTTCTGGTCCGAAGAGGCGAATGACCTTAAGGTTAAAACCTCTATAATCAAAACAAAGAAAAAAATTAAAAGAAAATCAGTCGTCGTCGATTTTTTTTGATAATTTTGTAGTGAAAACGACTTACTTTACTATGGGGCGCCTTTTCAAAATTTACCCTCTGAGAGAGTGATAAGTTTTTGATCGTGAATATCTCTTGTTGTATCTAATGAATCAACATAATTCTTGCGACATGCCATCGGAAATATGATCACAGTTTTATGATAAAATTTTCAGTTGTTTGACATAATCTCAAACAGTTCAAAATTATACTTTTCTGAAATGTTTTGGTATAAACGAGTGTCAAAGAGGATAATTCATAAGGCGCGCTTGCCTTTCTCGTATTTCGAAAGCTCATAGCTCAGTGATCCGTAGAAGGATTTATATAATCTAAATACCAATTGAATTCAACTTGAACGTGTATTGCAACAACATTGAAGTTTGATTTAACCCATGACAGCACCAGCCAATCAGAACGCGAGATGTCTGCATCTATACAAGAGCATCCATACAAAAGTTGAGTGGTTCATTGTTCCTACCATTTGCTGAGCAACTGTTCCCGAAACAAGACACACGAGAGCAACATCGAGGACCTGTCGTCTCACTGTTTCCCGTTCTGCGAACAAGAAAAGTAATTTTGCAGAGGGGCTGTCCGTACACCGCTGCCAGTAGCAGGTATAAAATGAAATGTGATTTGAGAAATAGCGTCATTTAAGTTAAAGCAGCTACTCTGAACGTACGAGACACCGTCAGCACGATGGCACCGAAAACCGGTAGAAAGGCAGCCAAAAAGTCTAGCAAGGCCCATTCAAAGCACTTTGCAGTGCTAAAGAGCAACTGTTGCCGAAACAAGACACACACGAGAACCATCTCAAATCTCAATATTTCCTACCAAAAGATTCATCAAGATGGAAATTAAAATAATTTGTACCGCCACTAACACATTCAATTACGAACGTCAATGCGAAAGCAAAAGTGATGATGTTGAACACATCTTCATACTAGTATAGGGTCTTGTGAAAATATGCCATGCGAAACAGGGTTGCCATATATACAGATTAATCTGTATTTTATTTATACATACAATTCCTTTTTAATTTGCTGTAGTTTATTTTCATTTAAGCTATGAAGTTCGAAGATATCAGATTCTTCTCAAAATTTCAGTACGAGGCAATTGCAATGGCCTGGTCTGAAATGTATCGACGATGTTCGGTACGCAAGAGTAATTTTAATACTAATAATGATAATAATAATAATAATAATAATAATAATAATAATAATAATAATAATAATAATAATAATAATAATAATAATTATAATAATTATAATAATAATAATAATAATAATAATAATAATAATAATAATAATAATAATAATATTAATAATAATTATAATAATAATAATAATACAGATTAATCTTAGGCAAATTAAAAAGGAATGGTTTGAAGTTTGGAATATATAGTTGTAGAATAGTAGCTGTTTAATGTAACTAATCTGTACTTTAATGTTAGTGCATCGCTTCAAACTCTATTAGTGAAAAAGGAGAAAGCTTTCACAATTCATACAATCGATCAACTAACTGATATTCGGAAAAGTTATGGGAGCGTGTCAGTTTTTTCGTATTCACGACATCCAGTTATGTCTCTGACATTACCCACCCGCTCTTTTTTATTTTAAAGCTCTTATTAAACCTACAGATTGATGGCTATCCCATCCGTGCCTTTTAAAAAATGAAGAAGTTACAGCTAAAATAATTTACATATATGTTCGAAATTTCAAGTTCTCGTTGAAAGATAATCATTTAAACAGTAGAATATTATTCTACAGGTTAAAGGCAATAAATTTGTTCATGATATCCTTTCTTCTAAAAGTAGCTGTTCTTGAGATACTTGGATATTTAATTATAACACCATTTTTTATGTTTCCATGAATTGTTTGTTTGATTGCTATATCTACAATTATTACATGTACATGAAAAATTCTTAATTATATTTAAGGTTTTAAGTTTTTGAAAATTGTATGAGTACTACGTCCATCGTCATTCGAATCTAAAAAATACCAGATTGATGTGATTTACACAAACCTTAAGGCTGCTTTCGACTCAGTTAACCAAGTTAATTTTACTTACTAAGCTTATTAAGGTATTTGATGGACATTACAATAATAATAAAAAAATTATAAATAAATATTTTATTGGTAGAGAAACGATAAGGTATGCGGGAGTGAGTTATCTTCGCCAATGATAGTGAAAATACGAAAAGCCTGTGCAACCTATACTTCCCACATGAAACCTAAATGCATTCTCATTGGAAGCAGTAGTGGGATGTCTCGGCTCGAATGGTATGGTGTGTTGTAAATGGCAGCACTGCTCTCGGCACACCTGTCCTGTCTTCAATATCCTATCATCGTTTGAATCATGTGCATCCAGCTCGTACTCGTGAGAGAAATGTATACTCTCGTTCGCCATTCGTTCTATGTTCTACAATGCACATCCGCCGGCGACGATGAGCATCGAAAAGATCTCTGGATTTTGTGCCGAATGCACTTTCCCGAAAGTCCAAATGCATCGATCCGTCTGCAGTCGGAGCTTTTGATGAACGAAGCACTTCGCTTCGGTAACATTCGTATGGAATGTGAAGTTTCGGGTATGAAGCTTTGAGCCGAACGAGGTGCTATGTGGGTGGGTGGGTGTATTTTTTGCTTTGTTGTTCGACTCGGCACAGCAACTTTGTGCGCCAAACGAAGTTAACAGGCAGAAAAACCGGCTTCCTGCGAGACGAACGGCAGCCAACACACAGGTAATCATGCTGGCTCTGGGATGGATGCTGTCTGAGTCCTGCTGTTGGGAGTCAGTGAAGGAAGCAAGGTGCCAGGCGGATGGATGCTACATTACACGACTCTTGCTGGCTGAGTTGATGTTGTTCCTGCTGCTCGCTGCTCGAATGAGAGCAAACTTCCTGCCACACAGTTAGTCAGTCAGTCTTCTGTGCAATTTTGACCTGTACGGCCGTGTGCTGAAACGCTTTTTGACACAAATTTTCTTGTTCCGCCATTCAACTTTCCAAAACATACAAATCATCCCTCGTTGCAATACGCGTTACCCGGGAAAAAAATAGAACGGACTAAGAAAAGTTAGTCATAACTGTGCGCATTCTGTGTGTGTAGAATTTCACCGGTCTGAACCGAAAGCAAACGGAATCTAATTACCCGGAAGTTCTCCGAAGCAAGCGTTTTACACTACCCCTCTCTCGAGGGAGCAAACCGGCAACTAGTACCGCCATCAGAAGTCCAATTATTATTGGCAAATCGAGTCAACCAAATTGGTAATTGATTTTCGTTCGCTATCTCCTCAATCATTCGAGCTCGCACATCATTATCACATCGTCACCATCCCGTTTCTCGTTCATCAACACCGTCCCTGTCGATGCACAGGATCTTAAAGGCATAGCTAGCCCCCAGAGCCATCGACTGAGTGAAGCTAATCTCTGCTCGAAGCATCCGAGACTGGTAAAGATTTTTATAAGCTTGTAATAGCATCACTCCAGGGCATACGGATTCGGTTACACATACACGCTGCTCGGTGTACTCGGCGAAGAAAAGCAAGTCGGTTAAACAAACGTTCAGGAATATCCTGCAGAGGAGAAAGTGGCTCGAGCAGAAGAAAAAGTCTGTTTCAGAGGAAATCGTAATCAGTAGACAAATTAGTCGGATATCAGCACTTAGCCAAGTGCACTCTTTTAGTGATTTGTAACTTCTACGTGTGTGTCTTAGTAGATAAGTGTAATTGTAGAAATATTTTTCGAGCAACTTCAAGCAAACAAACATCCTAGAGTAGTTTGTACTATTGTGTACTTGATAAACAATTGGTAGAATACAAAAACAACAACAAAAAGAAAAAAAATCGTACCACCCAGGATTCAATTATCTTGTAAGCTCATAACAGTGAAATTTAATCATATACCGTTGATTTGATTCCGAACGAACAAAGCCATCCTCCTACCCACAGGAAAAGTTGAAAAGCAATAACTACTCTGTGCTAGCAAACATTCCAGTAATTGAGGTTTCATTTCATCACATGAAAACGTCGTTGTTATAATCGATTGTTTTATAAATAGAAGGCTACCTTCCGAGATAAAGGAACACAAGGATTTTGGACATACTCCAACCTTACGACCAGTCAGCAAGGGTGTAAGTTTTCGACGTCGGAGAAAAAATCAACAGAACAACAAACTGCTAGAGGCGGCTCACCTTGTTGGAAGATAAGAAAAAGAAATATTAGTGAATTGTGACAGTGGCTAGCTACGAAGGCTAGCATCGAAATATCCCCACCGTTGCTCGGACTGTTGGAGCCTATTGAAAAAAAAACTCAACAAAAAGAAACCAAAATTACTTCCTGACTCGTCACGTGCTTCCCCACTTGACACAGTTGGGACGGCTCATGTCTTTGTAGAACGTTCGGCTGACACGGCGGATACAAGTAAGTACAAGCGCGCAATTTGTATCGTTGAAGATGTGACATTTATCTTCACGATTATCGGTAATCTAGTCCGAATTACATTTCTTTCTGACGGCACAAACCTGTAGCAAAATCGTTTGGGGGGGAAGCGCAAAGCACAATGCCTCACGTTGATGTTGTAGCTTTAAGGGAATTTCAGAATGAATATAATGAGAAAAAAATGGCTTCTATTAACTGGAAAAAAATGTGTAGAAAGAATTAAATACTGGCGTGCAGTAAATTTGTATTGGATTTAAAAAATACAATATTCTAAAGACTGCTTTTTTGGTACAGCTATAGAAAAGAGCTAAAAGAGATTCATCGAATATGAATAGACTGTTTATAACGAACCACAAAGTTTGTTACGGCAATTAGCATTAGTCACTGTGTCACCTGACTTGGAATCTATTAGCACAATATACTACTCATATGATTGTTTTGTGCATAGTTAGTTCTGTAAAACATTATATTTTTTGAATATGATGGGAGCGGGTCACTTCGCCGAAAGCCATTTCGCCGAAAGTGGTTTCGCCGAATAGGTCATTTCGCAGAAAATCATGCGGTGGCCTCTTGCATACAAACCTGTAACCGCTTCGATTGCCCGGTCTACTCAAAGCTAGGTTTCTTTGCTTTAGCTAGGTCCAAACGAGCGGCAGCGAGGTCGGACAGCACACGAATCAAATCGATGTGGCGAAGCCGCATTAGATATGTTTTCACTTAGTAAACGGAAAATACCACATACATTTGCTTGGTAGATATACCTAAGTCATTG
Source organism: Malaya genurostris (assembly GCF_030247185.1). NCBI lineage: Eukaryota > Metazoa > Arthropoda > Insecta > Diptera > Culicidae > Malaya > Malaya genurostris. The sequence goes on from NC_080572.1 coordinate 213,595,035, forward strand.
CTTTGATGCTTAGTGGGTAATAGTCAACAAGTTTCCTTGGGAACTCCACTCGGAAGATCATGAATCAATCTTTATTCAAGAGTACAAGAATCAATATTTTTTCAAGAAGTACAATTGTATGTCAACAAAACGGGCGTTAACGTATTGTCATTCATTTGTTTTTATTTTAAATCGATTTCAATTATAATATTAAGGCAATAGCAGAAATCGGCGAAATGACCCTTTGGGTGATATGACATTCGGCGAAGTGGCCCATTCGACCAAATGTCATTCGACGAAATGACCCTTTCGGCAAAATTACTTTCGTCGAAATTACTTTCGGCGAAATGGTTTTCGCCGAAATGACCCTGATCCGAATATTATAATGCCTAAACTTTATGATTATTGAACATTATGAGTTTTTGAATTGTTCACCAAACGTGCATTTTGATTCTAGGATTAAGCCTAAAGGATCCATTACTTCACGCATCTCGGCTATATTCCACCTCATAAAGCTTAACTTAACTTAAGTCATTAACTATTTGAACACATTCTTTGAAATGAACTGTTTTGCCCATCTCTAGTTTGCACCCATCTACACATTTTTAGAGTTAGAAAACGAAGCTGTAAAAATTTGATTAATTATTATTCAAAACTAAAAAAAAAAAAATTTTTTGTTTCCAAAATCCTACTTTACTATGGGCCCCTTTTTAAAATTTACCTTGTACAAGTATAGGTAGAACTTAACCGTGAATATCTCTTGTTCTATTTAAAGCAGCAACATAATTTCTTCTTCATACCATCAAAAATATGTTCAGCAATTTATGATCAAATTTTCAGTACTATGAGATTTTCAAAAAAAACTCAAAGTTGAAGTTTTCTAAAATGTTTGGTATGAAATAGCATTAAGATGAAAGTCAGTGCTAAAATAAGGCGCGCATAATTTCAACCGCATGAATTGAACGAATCATCGCACAAAGCGTGTCGTGCAAAACTGGCACATAGAAATACGGAATGATTTCAGTGATTGAGCGCAGTACGCTTACGACACTTTTTGTTCGCTAATAAAGAAGACAATAACTGTGGATAATTATAAACCATGAGTTTTTTTAATGCTCTTATTATGTTGTAGCTGTGGAACCTCCCCAAAGCAGCAAAAAACGAAAAGGTTGTTTTTTGGGGTTGGGTATTTTATATGTAGAAAGTGTGGGCAATTTGAAAATAATTGATAAAGTAGTTTTTAAATGACGATGGACACAGACTTTTTAAAACGTGCTTTCGAGAATAATGCGTTTGAAGTTTATTGTCTATAACACCGAAGGAAACAATTTATTTTCTCAGGGTCTAACACTTTTGAAAAATCATATCTTGTATTTTTTCATAATAAAACATTTCTGGAATGTTTTGTCAAAGTTACTCGAAGGAGAACTCTTGGGCCTGTGCGCCAAGTATTTTCGCAGTATGAGATAAGAAAATTTGACAAAAAAAATGCAAATTTGACAAAACAAATGTTAAGAAAATTCAAAGAATTAATAAATGATTTTTCAAAAGTGTTAAATTCTATCTGCTCCCTGAACATAAGCGAAAATAATGTTTTTAATTTTAAGTGCAAAAAAGACAGGTGCATAATGTCAGAGACATAACTGGATATGAATGCGAATCAAATTGACAATTGACATTGAATTTTTTTCTTCAGTTTGATTGAATTTTATGCTCACTTAAAAAAAGGCCGTCTACTGATAATGACTTGATGTCGATTATAAATTTTTCTACGTTTTTTGTTTTGCCCCTCTAAGGATATCGTCCAAGTACCATGCGCCCGGGTGGTATTAGGAAATTTTTGATGAAAATTTTGAAAAATTTGCCAAAACCAGAACATACACATCTTTGAAAAGCTTTCGTCTATCTGCTGGGCAAAAATGGCTGAAAAATTTGGAGGACTTTCTAAGTGTTATCAAAAATAGCTCTGAAAAATGAGTATTTTTGTGATCTTTCACAATTATTACACACATTCAAACTGAAGTGGATTTTTATTTATTTATTTATTTATTTTTTCAGTTCATTGCAAAATTAATCTTATTCTGTGGAAAACTTAGAAAACTTTACAAAACTAACATTATTCCGTTTATAAATTGAATTAGCATCGTTGCGAAATAATTTGTATTTCATTTAGTACTTCCAAATCGTCAAAATGCAACGAAATCGGTTATATGAAATTCGTTGATTTTTTATGAAAAGCATGAAAAAATATGTCTAAATGTAATGCAGTCAGAAAAGGTTAAAAAAAAATTATCATATTATCGCATTATTTTTCCAAAGAATTGTGAAAGATCACAAGATCACTCATTTTTCAGAGCTATTTTTGATAACACTCGGAAAATCCTCCGAATTTTTCAGCCATTTTTGCCCAGCAGATAGATAAAAGTTTTTCAAAGGTATGTATGTTTTTTGTTTTGGAAAATTTTCCTAAATTTCCTAAAATTACCCGTGCGCATGGTACTTGGACGATGGCCTTAAGTGATGGTAAAAAATATTACTGCTCTCTAATTCCGGAACCAAAAGTCGGTTTCAGATGAAATTCTAAAAGTTGCAAAAGATTTTTTTTCGTGGATAATCACAGTTTTTATTTTGAACAACTACCAAAATTAAAAAAAAAAAACAAATATATCAAACAAAATTGTAGGGGTTTAGAAGAGAATCTACTACGACTATGTTACTTGGAGTTTTGGATTTCTGATAATTTTGCGCTGAGATACTGTGGTCATGATTTCTAAAACCCAAAAATTTGAGTGAATTTTTCGGTGCTTTGGTTAAAAAAGTAACAAAATGAAAGTCAATAGAAACACCCTAGCTCTATCAATATGGCAGTCCAAGCTCTTTAAAATATGGTATAACGATACAAATGCCCGTTGGGGGCAGATTTCACATGTTTGCCTGGTTTATATGGTTATAAAAAATTGTGTTTTTAAGGTGTTATATGCAAAAAAACCCTGTTTTAATCCACCTAGTGGTTTCATGAAGTCTTTCTCGTACAACATTATCTTCCCAATTTATACAAAACTACCAGGATCAGCCCCATGGGGTTGTTCGAGCCGTTGATGTGGAACAAGGCAACCAAGGCAACCAAATAGTTCAATCAATCGTCACACTTGAATTCGCAAATGCACGAGAGATTGCTCAGATGATCTTTATTAGGAACCAAAACCGAACACGCGAACCCAGAATATAGACTCTATTTGTCGTGATTCGTATTTGTTTTGTAGCCGACGAAATTACATTACATAGCCCAAATGTATGCAATTATATGTTTGTACACTCTAGCGATACGGATTTAAGCTTCTTTTCGCCAAACTTGTGTTCAAGTTTTGTATGCAAGCAGTTATTTTTATAGCGTTTCTCTACCATTACTACCATTCTGCGATTTCGGTTGAAGCGATAAACTTTTTCTCATTATCAATCGAGTTCATCTTATATAAATTGGAAGTTAATCTTATGCACTCCAAATTTAACCTGCGGTAGTTGTCAATTTCTCAGGCGAAACAGCATAACATGGAATTTCATCCGAACTTGCATGATACAAGATCAGAGCATACCAATAAAAGCTTCAAATTGTTTTATGGCACTTTTTGTCTTGCTGTCTAGCAACAACCTACCTCTAGCAAGCTATGCGTGACACTGAAACGTTAGCTATAACTTCGCTTCTATTTATAGATTCGCGTGCTTCCAACAGCTTCGCTTTTGCATCAATTGACCAATCAGAGCGATGCATTCCCTTTGATATATCGCTCACTCCTTCAAAAGCGTCGTCTATGGCAGGGAAATCCGGTATGCCAAAGATTTTTTGCAGACAAAATAGGACACTGCTAGCTATTAATCAACATTTAAATGATATAATATAAAAAATACATGGCTATTAACATTCAAATCAATACGTAGAAATAATTCCAATCAAATGGTGACATGATATTAATAATTGATACAAAATTGACTGAGCTGTAATTGTTCAAAACCTGACCTCATTTCTACGTGTAGTTTTTCTTGAGTTTCTGATTTGCACCACTATATAGAAAATAAAGATGTGTTCCACATAAAAAAAATGAGTCGATGTAAATTTGTGTTTGTGCAAATCGGTGCAGCCATCTCTAAGGAAATCAATTGTGTTCCGTTTTGAAGCTTTTACCACTATTTCCGACACTTCCGAAAGCGGGAACTGGAAACCGATATAGCCGAAGTCGGTTCGTTCAGTAAGCAACCATCATAACCTACAAATTGAAATAGTTTTGAGTAGATTTTAAAAGAGATACTCTATAGTTCTCGAACCGATAATTGGATTCGGATAAAATTTAATCGCGTTCTATAGTACCATAAGACTTTTCATTTGAATCTAAGTTTAAGAAATTCGGTTTAGCCATCTCTGAGAAAATCGAGTACACACATACATGCACACACAGACGTTTTTGCGATCTCGACGAACTGATTCGAACTGATGATACTTCGCTCTACGGGCTTCGGTTTAAAAGTCGGTTTTCACAGTGAATGCATATCCTTTCTAAATAAAAAAAAGTAAAAATTAAATAGTGCAATACTACTGTTATTGCAGTTATTCGTAGCTATTGCTCCAGTTTTAATCGTACCCGTTAAGCTAATGAATTAAAAAGATCTCTTTCTATTTAATAGTTTCAGTATATGAGATGAATGGTTGAGCTAAGATGAATGATGGTATCGTTGCCCTTTTTAAAGGGAAACTAACTTTGAACTTTCTCTAAGCCCATGATTTTCTTCTATATTAATTGGACTGCATCATTTTCTTTAACAGATACTGCCAAACATTCCTAGTGGTGCATTCTCAAACAATGAAAAATAGTTCCACTGCTTGAAGCTAGCCTTTTGAGAAGATATTTTTGTTGCAAAACAGTTGACAGATTTGAATTCCATCCCTACTACTTTTGACATCTACTTTTGAGGGAGGTTTTCGATGGAACTTGAGAGCATAATATCAATTTCAGTGATGCGCGAGATAGCAAAAAAAATAATTGAATTTCATCATGCTCGCTGTCTTTCAAATAAACGTCTTACCGTTTTGAGTGCGAACAGGAATGCTGACATCGAAACTTTGAACCGGCAGGTGGAGAAATAATAGAAGCAGATAATTTCCCATTCAACAGCGTCATCGCATTTAAATTGCTGGTCTAGTCTTTCGAGAACGGGGGCTACGGAGATCGATTCGTTTCTGCTTCACGGGATACTTGTAACCAAATATTACAGCTGCTTGGAGAAAGATAGAGAGAGAGAGATTTGATCTGTTGAGGAAGAGTGGTGTGAAGGACCTAAACTAAGCAGTAAATTTTGGTCGTGGAAAGCAGTAATATTGACACAGGTCTGAAGGGTTGCAAATTAACAACTAAACAGTTCGAGAGAAATGTGATTTACAAATCAACCCTTCTTGTTACTGAGCGCTCTTTTATATTTTCCGTGCGATTGAACCTTCATCAGTGTCAGATTTTTCCGTTTCCGGTACGGTCGCCGGTCTGCAACTGTTTCACTTAATTTTAATTAATCGTCGATGAGCAGCTCATAAAGTAAAACTCTTTAATTGGAAAAATTCCTTTCTAATGAAAACTGTTTGTATTTGATTTGCGGTAAAATTGTTAAAGCTTTAGAGATTTTCATCCGTATAAGATCGAAAAAAAAACATACTTTTCAATGAAAGCATGAATTGACATTTTAAAAAAGTATTCGATATCGCATCCTCTCACCATCATTTTGATTACACAATATCAGCACGCATATGAAGATGCAGAAACAACAGTATAATCCATCAAAATAAAAACAGAAAGGCTTTGATTCAAGCATAATATTATTCTTCTCTTTATGTTGTTTACTTATCTCATTGAACATATTATTCAACAACAAACCTGGAACGAGAATCTGAAAACAATTAAAATCGATTCAATTTTATTGGCTACCCAGCACAGAATCGATCGAATGCTTTGTGTACGGCGTCAATACATTTTGCTCTAGGAATAATTGTATTCAGTTTTTGAATGCAATCCCCCAATCGAACTATTTATCGGTAGCAATAACTTGAATGCTGATTGAAAATATCAGATTGCTGGTCGTGGTTAGATTTCAAACTTACTTCTATGCAGGCACGTACCCAGAGGGGGGGCCGAAGGGGCCCGGGCCCCTTCCGAAATCGAAGTAAAGTAATTTCCATTTTGGGTTTTTTAACTTTTATTTCCGGAATCAGGAACAGAAATGAATTTTTTGGTTATCAACTAACAAGATGTGCTAATTAGAAGATTTTATCAACCAGTTTTAAATAGCCCGCTTCTTTATGCAATCGAATTTATTTTCGAGGCTCAAAAGTCGGGTTTCACAGTGATTACAATCAATGTCAAACTTAAAGGAAATGGTACTGGATGATCAGAAAGTATCATTATGATTAGTACTGAGCAAACATATCATAGTTTTAGCAAGATTCTGCGAATGAAAAAGATGTCCTGCCGCTGGATGTTGCACTTGCATACTCAGGATAAAAAAGATGAACGCGAGCACGCTTCAGAAGCATGTTCGCCTATGCTGATAATGATGGTGTCGGTTGGTTACTGTTGACTTACTCCATTATTATACGCCAGAGAACAGGACATTACCGATTTCGGTAATATAAGTATAAGTGTGAATTATTGAAGCGATTGAAAATCGGTGTGAGCTCTTAGAAATTTATGTGAGTTCCGTTTCGAAGTTTTTGAATGCTACTAAGAACATTTTTCTTTTGTTACATCATCACTCCCAATTAGGAATTTAAATTTTATACTCATCACCCTGTAAAATTTCAAATATATTCATGCATATATTCCCCTGAAAATCTCAAATATATTGAAAAATTTTAACTCGAAAAAAAGTACGCGAACTCCCAATTTTGTTTAAAGAATGAAACAAGGAATTGGTATAGCGAACAAAAAAAAAAAGATCGCGGAAATTTAAAAAATCGGTAAATTTTTACAAACGTCTACTAAAAACGTGATTTTCAAAAGTCTACAAAAAAGTCTGCAACTGAAACATGTCTACAGCTTATTTTATAAATCTGCTGATTTACAAACAAATCTGCAGGCATCTCTGATCCAGACACGGAAGTTGACTCGATGAAATTAAATAGGATCACGTGGGATTATAAGGCACTTCATTTGAATATAAATTTGTTAAAATCAGCTTGACCATATGTTCGACAAATAACCAACAAATTTTGCAAAACTAGAAGAGCTTACTGAATAGTTTCGAAATATTTGTTCCTTCTTACATCGTGACTTATAAGAACACACCATTGAAATTGAAAGTTTTAATACTCATCACTCAGCTTTTCCAGAACTAGAAGTCGAATTCGAACTATGGGACTAGGACTAGAAGAAATGTAAAAATCGATCCCTTCCCTTTGACACATAGAAATTTTCGCTTAAATCTCTCATTGTCCAATCCGAAATATGTGAGTACATATTCACTTAAAATGCAACATACTTGCACTCACTCTTCAATAAAAAATAAAACAAAAATACTAAATGCACAAGAATCATCACTTAGACGCATTATTTCTTATTTGTGGGCCCCTCCCGAAACAAAATCCTGGGTACGGGCCTGCTTCTATGAGCTGACATGCATCTTCAAACGATAAAACATATTTTTTATATTTGGTGAAAAGAATTATGACGTGCACAAAAAAATTAAAATATTTGTTATTTTCAATCTGTTAAAAAAAAACCAAATGATGCAAAGGCGTGAAAATGTTGAGCTTTTTTTCAAAATGACGATGAAAACCATATTGGTGATAGCTATACCGATACCGGAGATAGTTGTCAAAACAATCTTAAAATGAGCTCGTTTTAATTTCTCAACACGTCTTTTTTTATTTAAAATACACATGGAGCGAAAAAGAAGCTTTACAGTAAACAAGCTGCATCGCAGCACATTGGCGGAATGCATCTCAACAACAGGAAAGATACAATCGCCCTCCCTTCGCTAAGGTTTGAAATTTTTATTGAATATATATTAACCAGATGTGATGTCCATTATTCTTTAATAAAATGTAGGTTCACTCATTACGCACAATTTGACGTATGTTTTCGTTTCTCATCTAAGAAGATATCAGGAGGATATTCGAATTAATTTCAGACATCTCATCTGCTTTAAAATTCTATCGAGAGAACGACACAAGCGATAAGTTGAGCAGTCAAAATAAACAATTTTCTTTGCATATTATAAAAAGTCAACAGTCTTATCCCAACTCGATTTTGATGAAATAATGAGCTTTTCTTGGAATGCCTCGCTTGGTTTATTGGTTATCTTGTTCGTCATTTGCAGCGTTCGTTTGATTTCACCATTACGACATCTACAAAGTGCCCTGAGTTTCTTTTCTATACATTTGCAACTTCCACTCAACAATCACGCAATATTTGTTGAGTCAGCGAAAATAAGGGCAATTTATCAATTTAATGAACGATTCGAACGAATTCCTCCTAATGCCTAAGTACCACTGAAGTGTCTCTCGAATGTAGTGGCAGCATGAGTTGCAATTTGTCAGTCACATTGAAAGACCTTGATAGACGGACTTAAATCATAGTCAACTGTAATCTGTACTGTGAAAGTGACTGTCAAATCAGATACTCGATAGTTCTGTGGCCAAGTAGAAGTATACTCAGTCGAAGACAGACGACTCTTTTGGTTTTCGCTCTCAATTTTCTATTCCCTGTAAAAGTCAAAATCAAAGAGAGTACTTACATAAACATAAATCGATAAAGTTCTTTATTCTTTGCAAAAAGTCATCTAACTTTAAGTTTATTAAAGTAAATAAATATATTCCAATATACATACTGTTCGACTATTATTTAGTCACATCGTAATCAAGCAATGACAACAAAAATGACGATTATCTCAATTGCATAGACAATCAATAAGGTTTGACATACCGGCTCTTGGACACTCAATACATGGTGATTTGTAGAGCCTGGTTGGCAGCTTTCCAGTGACATAAATTATCCAATTTTTATCATACAATGTTACTAGTTGATAGTGACAGATATCAGCTCTGGTGGTAGATAGCTTAATCTTTTATAACTATTTTTTTTCAAACTTCCCGTTTCGATCTCAACTCATCAGTTCATAAAGCTTGCTTCATTTAGAATTAGAACAAACTTTTGCTCATATTGTGGCGCTCCTGGTGGACGGATTTGGAAGTTCTTGGCGCCCACGTGTCGGGAATTTTGTCAGCTTCACGTATGATTTTTGACATTCCGCAAATCGACTGTACATTGTAAACAATCAACATGGAAGCCGAAAGAAGGGAAAAAATTGTGCACAATTATTTGGAAAATCCATTGTGGTCTGCATCTAGACTAGCTAAACAGCTGAAATTGCCCAGAAATACCGTGTGGCGCGTCATCAAACTGTATAAGAAAACATTGACGACGATTCGGAAGCCTCAAGCCAATCGTCGGAGTGGAACTGTCGACCGGAAACTGCGTGGTAAGATTTTGAAGACGATTAAGAGAAATCCTAATCTGTCGGACTGTGATTTGGCCAGAAAATTCGGTGCTGCCCATAGTACCGTGAGGAAAACTTGACTCCGGGAAGGAATCAAGTCGTATCGAGCTAGCAAACAGCCAAATCGGACCATAAAACAGAATAGTGTGGTCAAAATTCGTGCTCGGAAACTATATGACCAGGTGCTGACCAAGTTCGACGGGTGTCTTCTGATGGACGATGAAACCTATGTCAAGGCTGACTTCGGGTTAATCTCAGGTCAAAAATTTTACTTGGCAATGGCTCCAGCCAAATTTAAATTTGTTTTTGCCGACAAATTTGCAAAAAAAAATTATGATTTGGCAGGGCATTTGCGGCTGTGGCAAAAAAAAACGAAAGTTTTCGTTACAAATAAGACAATGACATCGGAACAATACTAAAAAGAGTGTCTCCAGGACGAATTTTGCCGTTCATTCGATCCCACGACCATCCCGTAATGTTTTGGCCAGATTTGTCAAGCTGTCATTACAGCAAAGTCGTTCAAGAATGGTATGCAGAGAAAGGGGTCCAGTTTGTTCCGAAAAACCTTAACCCACCCAACTGCCCCCAGTTTCGCCCTATTGAGAAATACTGAGCAATCATGAAGAGGAGACTCAAGGCAAAGGGAAAGGTTGTCAAAGTAATCAATCAGATGACGACCTGGTGAAATAAGATAGCTAAAACGATGGACGAAGAAGGTGTGCGCCGCCTAATGAGCCGTGTGACAGGAAAAAATCGACAATTCTTTCGAAACCGTGACGAATAATTTTATCCGTATTTTTTAATAAAAGTATGAAGAAAACGCTACATTTGCATAAAAAAAGATCTTGAATTCAATAATAAAAAACTGAGATACAGGCAACTGTTTTTGTTCCAATTCTATCTGAAGCAAGCTTTAAGCATTTATTGTTGGAAATCACATGATTCGATGACAAAACGTAAAAATAAGAAAATAGTTTTGAACCTTTAGTACGGAATGGTATCCATGCGGTACCGAAACCTTTAAATGACTACTACCAGTTGACGGCCAGAAAGTCGTAACTAAGTCTCGTTCTTTCGGCACATCGATAAAGATAAGGCACTTCAGGGCAAAAAAGTAGCGTTAACTTTATATTCCTTAAGCCGTTCGTGTTCAACCGTTAGGTGGGGTTAGTAGTTCAACGCACGGACTAATGACTGTTAAAGCACTAATGAGTTGAAGTTGAAACGTAAAATTTAATTGTATCTAGTCAAATCTTTATATATTCTACGCGAATGACTAAACGCTTTTTTGGACACTCTTGAGTTTTTTGTCTGCAGCTGCAAAACGCTTGCCAAATCTTTTATAGCAAACCCTTCAATACAAACATGTTTATACCCGTTTGGGACGTATTCCTAACTACGTATCTGTAGAAATTTTTAATTATAATTTTTGAAAATTTTGTATTTGATTCAGCAATTATTTAACATGTTTCATAACAGCTATATACAATGCCTCTTTTGATAGTTTGACAAGTTTTTAAATTGTTTTAAACCTCACAGAAACCTTTTGCACGGACTAATGACTTATCATGATTTTGGATTTATCATAAATTTTTTAACTACATTGCAACTGTGATGTGTGATTTGATGTGCAGTGAAGCCACCATTAGTTCAAGGTCAAGGGATACGGGTAGACTTACAGTATTAGGTGAGACCGGGGCTAGAACAGACACGGGGTTAAACAGGACAACTAAAATATTTTATAAGCCTGCAATAATTCGAATCAATGAATTGACTTTGTAAACGTGCTTTAATGTGACAGACAGACGCTAGTCTCACGAAATGTTAAAATTAAAGTATCCCGAGATTTGGCACTTCATTGTATTTTCGTTAGTTGGAAGGTTTCTGTGAAAATGTTCATGTAAATAGTAAATTTCCATATACCTAAGACAACGTTTCACAATTTAATTTTTTTAGTAAAGACCATGTAAGAAGATATAGGCTTCCTTGAGTGCATTCGCGTAGGTACGCCATTTCGTATAACAAGACAAAAAAAGAATTCCTATGTATCGCGTCATGTATTTTCGAATGTACTATTATAACTGAATATTCAACATATATTGGAATCTTGACACTAACGTTTTGATATTCAATGGTATCCAATTCGTGCTCTCAATGGAACTATATAAACACCGAGTTACTAGTATTATTTTGATGAAGTTCTGCTACTTTTTTCTGTATAAGTACATTTAGTTTTTGACGAAGCATTGATTTTATGTTCCATAGGTATACAATGGAAAAGATTGAAACCAACAGTAATCTGATTTAGCTATATTAGTTATGCACCATGCGTTTCCTTCCAATTGAGTTTCAATGGAGACGCATGGTTGAAAATAAATTGTAAAGTAGTGAAGAAAGACTCCAAAAAGTTAACTCACTTCGATTTCTCAGCGATGCTTGAACCGATTTTCACAAACTGACAGAAAGAATGGAAAAGTTTCAAAGCATTGAAGTTTATTAGAAAAGACGTGGATTGAAATGCTTCTCGATGTATGTTAAATTTAAACAGTCGGTAGTGTAATAAAATTGTACCGGTAGTGTCATCAATAAAAACAGCATATAACATTCATATGCATGTTGTGAAGCATATTTCATGCTGCTGTATCGAACTTTTTTACTCATTATTAACCTTGAATTTCAAATACTAAAGTAACAGTTGCACAGGATTTCGTTGGTTTGTTTAATTTCGATCAATTGTTTCAATAGAAATAGTCCATGAGTGGTTAATCAACTAGCTGATATTGAAACGAAATCTGTATACCTGTAATAACTATTCGAAAGTAATATTTTTTTTCACTAAATTTATTATATACTGATATGAAAAATGGAATAAATTTTTTGAAAAGTCAGTAAAGTCTTCTAGTAGTCAGGTTTTATTAGTTTATAGCCAAATAGTTATCTAAAAGTTTATATACAAATAATTATCTAAAATTCCATTGAATGCGGTTCCGACTTCCGGTTCCGAAAGTACAGGATGGTGGAAGGTAATTGACGACAAAAATAAAAATAATATTTTCAAAAGAGATTTTAAAACTAGGTCTTGCTAATTGATGGCCGTAAAAACTTATTACAACTATGACGGGGCTCCGGTTCCGGAAACAGAAAATTCAATTTGAAACTCGTACTGACCATTGCACCAAAAGTCTTGGCATTACATTCCTTTTGTGGAATTTGGCCTTTCTGCTTCAACAGACTTCGCAGCCGATTCTCAGTGTACAGAATCATTGCATGAGTAGTACTATGGATCCTACTGACACTAAGACTGCTGGCTTGTACCACACATTGCACCACTAGATGGATTAAAACAGGTTTTTCCTATAGCAGAGATTCATGATATTATACTTTGCAGATGAGTTCAAACTTCGTCATGCATGTGATATCGTATGTTCGAGCCCCGACTTGGAAGGATTCTTATTGTCAGTAGGATTGTAGCACCAGCCATGCCATTAGTTCTGTACGCTATGAATCGGCAACGAAGTCCGTTGAAACAGGTCAAATTCCATTAAATTCCATTACTTCTATAGAATTAATACCGTTGCTCCGCAAGGAATTGGTTACTCGGAGTTGTTCACAGAGAAATGGTCCTTAAATGGCAGTGAATAAACAAAAGTATATACCGGAAAATCAATGTGAGAATTGTGCGCTTGTTTTATGATCGATGTGCACCATTTCTCTCTAGTTTATCATTCAATTGTAAAACAAGTGAGAAAAATTTAAGTAGGTTGTTTATTTCGTGGATGATTTTCCCTAACAAAGACCAAAAGTTCGACTTGCTTTGCCACTACTGGCTTCTATTTCATCGAAACGACACTTTTAGCCCATCCATGACGCAGATTCTCGCACACTTGTACTGTATCGACTTTGATATCTGCTTTTCGTACTAAGAGTAGAGTTTTTTTTCTGTACCCGTTCGAAGTTTTATTTTCCGCCTTTCGGTTTGCTTCATAGATCGACTTTTGTTCACAAAGCGAATTCTCTCTCGTTATTATCAAATGGCTGAGACTGGTTCGGAGGATGCAGCGGGGCGCAGGAATGGCGGCACGACGTCGAGAAAACGAAATAATGTATATTGGAAGTGAAACGAAAGTCAGGATCCCGTAGAAAACCAGAAAAGAGCAAGCAAATCGAACTCTGATTGCTTCACCTTTCCTTTGAAGCTGAAGCTACAGTAGAATTCTACTGCAAAATCCGGACCGAACTGTGCAAGTGCGAAACAACCGACCTGAAGAACGGTAATTGCGGAACTGGTCGGATTCCGTCGGGAACGGCGAACGGCGAACGGCACCCGGAGCGGAAGGATAAGAACAAACCACGTTGAAAGATGAAAAGCGAATATAATAAATCTGAAAATAGCATAGATTAAAGGAATTTGCTGACTGTTTGCATGGTTGGTAGGATGATTTCATGCGATGGCGACCAGGGGTGCAACGATTACGGTCATAAATTCGAGTCCTTTGTGATTGTGGGAGAGGGTTTCTCAGACCATATTTTTTTATTCAAGGACGGGTCAAGAACAATGAATAGGAAGCCGTTATTTATGAAAACAAATCGACACCTTCTTCAAGTACGAATGGAAGTACTTTCTTCTGAGCATTCGAAATTGACCATGTTAATATACGACCCACCAAAAATTGATCAAGCATGGAAATATGCAGCTTTCCCGAAAGATGAACATCGTTTGGTTTTTCTACAGTATGTTAATATGTATATAACTCTCAAGTTTGCAGCAAATATCCGGTTTGAATTTTATTCCTAAAAGTTTCGTTTTCGAGTGACTTTGTTTTCATTGACCCAAAAAATTGATTTTTATTGGAATTTTTTTAGCAGTAGATTGTAGACCGCATTGCGTCATTGAACATAGCATAACTGAAGCATTCTTGAAATGTTTTATTATAACAAGTTTACAAAATTATTTTACGAAAGTGTTCGACCCTTGAGGGCGGCCTCTAGAAAATGAAAATGGATTTCTTCGATGTTATAGACAATAAACTTCAAACGTGGTTTTATTTATTTATTTATTTATTATTAGCTCCATCTAACTGTTGTCTACATGGAATAAAAACTTAAAACTATACACTAAAACAGTTAACTAAATACGTGACTTGATTCGTGATGGTTCTCCAAATTCATGAAACTCCTCGACAGTCGTGCAGTTATTGGTTCGAAATACCCAAAAGTAGTGCGATGAAAACGTGGCTCAAGTAAAGTACTACTACGAAGAACTCTCGGAGGAGCTCGAAAATTCAACATGGAGAGGATCTCAGAACTATTAACTTCACCATTCAATAACTTAGCCACAAAACTAGCTTGATGGATACGCCGTTTTCTCGAAAGCACTTTGTAAAAGTTCGTATCCATCATCATTTACAAACTACCTCAACAATTATTTTCAAAAATTGCACACACTTTCTATATAGGAAAAACATAGTCAAAACGTTTTCATTTTTTGTTACTTTAGGGAGATTTTACAGGTACAAAATGGCGGATTTTTTCAACAAAAATCGCAGTTTTAACTTTGAACAATCCCAAAAATTTAAAAAAAAATCAAATATAAACGCAAGGGCCTAGAAGAACACCATTTTTATTTGTTGACTCCTGATAATTCTGCGCTGAGATACAGTGGATACCGCATATCATGATTTCTAAAATACGACTTAGAAAACGCTTCCTATTTATCCATATTTTTTTAATGAAAATATGAAAAATGTTGTTAAACTGATGATTTGTATTATACAAAATAGCTCTTAAAAAAATTCATACATATATTTTTTTTGGCTGTTAACCATTGCTGTATGGGTGGTATGCCCAATCGCTAATCGTGCATAAACTTTTAGTGCATGGGACTGCATTTATAAAACACGCTCTGCTTCCTGTTGGCACAAAAAAGTCGAAATAAATCAATTCGCAAGTGTAGGAATAAATGCCCTACGTGATATTTTTCAATGAAAAAATTCCAATGTTTGAACACCATTTAAACAATTTAAAAAATATTTTCTCCGCCATTTTCGTTTATAAAGCATGCTCGAAAGTATTTTCTATCAAATGCAAGAAAAAAAACCTGTAACACTAAAACCTTTAGAGATACCAAAATGGCGTCTTTGGAAAAGCAGCTTGATATAAGTTTGCCTACAGTTTTGCCGAAGAATGGAGTTCTCTATCTCAACACGGAAAATAGTTTTCGGGTCACCCCAATAATAAGAGCCACCCTATGCCATATGCATCAAAATATGGATTATCTGTCACTGATTATTTGTTCTGAAGACATCATAGTTCTAAACTGTGAGGCTAAGCCTGAAAAAGTTTTCCCCCTAAATTGTGCATTCGGAATCAGAAACAAGCCGAATGTAATTCTTAAGCAGTAAAGGTTCTATCAGAGTGAGCGCGTAACGCGAAGCGTAATGACGCACGTGCGAGCTAGTTCCATTTGATCAAATCTAACCTGTCGGAGTGAATGCGATGCGAGAACAGTACATCGCTCACTCTGACATCAACCTAATGCTCAAGGAGTGTACCGATCAAAATCCGCAAATGCTCATACTTTTGTTCCGTGGAGTATAATTAATTGCAATTTTGCGTAGACATAAATTAATGTATATTGTTATTGATTTCATTAGGTACTCAAAAATGTTCAAAACGACGACGAAAGAGCAGTACGTGTGCGGAAATACTTTTTTGTGGTGAATACTTACAAAAATAATACTTAAATGACTTACTTTACTATGGGACGCCTTTTCAAAATTTACCCCGTACAAGAATGGGTAGAACTTAATCGTGAATATCTTTTGTTGTTCATAAACCAATAACATAATTCTTCTACAAGCTACCGGAAATATGATTAGGAATTTGTGATTAAATTTTCAGCAGTATGAGATAACCATAAATAACTCAAAAACTAAGTTTTCTACATTTTTTAGTAACAATGAGGAAAACTTATCAAGCTTGTTTGCCTTTCTCGTACTGGTACGACGGTTTTGAGGTAGTCTCAGGCGAAGCGAGTAGTCACCATTAGTCAGCAGCAGCCAAAACAGATCTGTGTAGTTTAAGAGAGGGGTAGGGTCTAAACGATGAAAAAAAAATCATTATTTTTGCGAGCTTTATCTAGAATTATCGTTCAACAAAATAAATTCAAATGTTTTGCATGATAAAAAGCATCATTCGAAAAACAATTAGTAATTTTTTCGTGGAAAAATATTGAGAAATAAGTCGGTGAAGAGGTATTTTCGAGAACGCTTCTTAAAAATCATGATTTGCGGTGTCCACTGTATCTCAGCGCAGACTAATCAGAAGTGAACAAACGATCGCAGCATAGTTAGAGTAGAAGTTTTTCTAGACCCCAACGTTTCTGTTTGAATTTTTTTAAATTGGTGGTTGTTCAAAGTGAAAACTACGATTTTTTACGAAAAAATCCGCCATTTTATAGTTGTTAAACCTCCCCAAAGTAACAAACAACGAAAAGGAAAACGTTGGGGTCTGGTTTTTTATATGTAGAAAGTGTATGCAAAATTTCAAGAAAATTAGTGCAGTAGTTTTTGAATGATGATGGACATGGACTTTCAAAATCTGCTTCGAGGAAAACGTGTTTAAAGGTTTTTGTCTATAAAATCAATGGAAACAATTAATTACTCCAGCTCCCATAGGGTTTAACATTTTCAAAAAATCATATTTTTTCTTTTATAATTTATCATAACGAAACATTTCAAGAATGTTTTGTCAAGTTTTGAAGTGAATTGAAATAGAAATCTTGGGCCTGTGCACCGAGCTCTTGCTTCTTCTTTGAATGAGATAGCCATAGATAAAGGTCCATAACTTCCAGAGTTTCGTTCCAATAGGCTTGAAAATGTCACAGAAAATTCGTCAAATGTTTTACTATAAGAAAATATAAAGCATTAAAGTTGTACAATTCACACAATCAATCAACTAATATGAATTAATATTCGGAGGTGTGAATGAAGCATGTGTGTATTGTTCGTACTCACGTCCTCCAGTTATGTGTCTGACATTACCTACCCGTCTTTTTTTCGATTTCGCACCAAATTATTGATTATTAGCATAATTATCATAATAATTCCGTTCAAAAAGGTTACCATTTCACGAATGGTGAAGTACACATTAAGCTAAAAGCACAGTTCGGTCAACCAATCCCGCACAAAACTCGTCCAACCCACCCCAATGAATGTTTTCTAGAACAATTATAAATAACAAAAATGAAAGTAAGGTTACACTGGAAACCGTTATGTCATTTTGTGAAGTTTTGAATACCCTTTTTAGTGGTTTTTGAAAATCGGATGTAAATTGATCAGCGTTACACGTATTACTTTACAAAAACTGAACTTTACTCTCCAGTGCCGAAAAAACTACAAGGATCAGCCCCATGGGGTTGTTCGAGCTATTAATGTGGAACAAGACAACCAAAATTTCTAATGATCTTCAATCAAACAGTTCAATCAATCGTTACACTATTGAATCCGCAGTTGCACGAGAGTCTGCTTAGATTGATCTTGATTGGGAACCAACATCGCACATCGTTTGTCTTGATTTGTATTTGTTTAATAGCCGACGAAATTACACCAAGAACCCAAATATATGCAATCACATCTTTGTACATACTTGCGATTTCGATATTTAAGCTTCTCTTCGCCAAGCTTGCGTTCAATTTTTGTACGCAAGCAGTTATTTTTATAGCGTTAAGTTTCTCTACCATTCTGCGATTTCGGTTGAAGCGATGAACTTTTTCTCATTATCAATCGAGTTCATCTGATATAAATTAGAAATTAATCTTAAGCACTCCAAATTTATCCTGGGGTAGTTGTCAATTTCTCAGGCGAAATAACATAACAACAATTAAAGCTTCAAATCGTTTTATGGTACTTTTTGTCTTGCTGTCTAGCAACAACCTACCTCTAGCATGCTACGCGTAGGACTGAAACGTTAGCTATAATTTTGCTTCTATTTATAGATTCGCGTACTTCCAACAGCTTCGCCTTTGCATCGATTGACCAATCAGAGCGACACTTTCCCTTTGATACATCGCTTACTCCTTCAAAACCGTCGTCTGTGGCAGAGAAATCCGGTATGCCGGAGATTTTTGCAGACAAAATGGGACACTGCTTGCTACTAATCATAATTTCAATCATTTATAATTTAAAATACGTGGCTTGATACATTCAAATCGAAATTTTGAAATATTTCCAATCAAGTGATGAAATAATATTAATAATTGATACAAAATAGACTGAGCTGTAAGTATTTAAAACCTAATCACATTTCTACGTGTAGTTTTGCTTGAGTTTCTGATTTGCACCCGTATATAGAAAAAAAGATGTGTTCCACATCAGAAGAACAAATGTGCTCCTGAACAAAGGATAACACAAAAACATCGGAAATTACGTCGGAACATGGGTGACCTAATACTCCACCAAAATCACTATAGAGGTTGCCATTGCGCATAAAAGGGTATTCTTTTCAGAAAAGCCATTCGGCCAACAAGCCCTGGTCTCCCCTACTGTGATGACCCTTTACTAATAAATCCGGAAACTTTGAAATAAACCGCTACAAATTAATTCCAGCTCTTGATACAAGAGTGTGCAGTTTTTTCTAGTACACGACGATGCGGAATGCGTCAAATTTAGATCTTATTATCCTTTAAATAATTTTTGTTCCCTGCAATGTGACAGAAACGTGAATCTGTCTGACTGCAATAGTGTAACCACCAGATTGATTAGGACGGAAATATGCCAACATAAACATCATACTTTCATATCAGCCATTTTTACCCTGAAATTAAGAAATTATTGAAAAATAATTAACGAACTATACATATCTTCAAGAATATTCAGCTATGGACGCTCAGGTCTTGCAAATTTAGCATATCCAAAAGGCGATTACGGAGTACGAATAAACCCATTTATCCAAATTTAATCCCCTGAACAGAAAATGAATACTGCTGCCTATGGTTGTTGCCAGAAAATATATGCAACTACTGATTATGAACTCATCGTTTCCATTCCCATTTCAACCGAGATCAAACATGGTTCAATCACATTCTAGGGAAGGCCCCCGGAGGCCCTTTCCTATTGGAGTTTTGCATCGTCTGAACGCGGGCAATCGGGAACGAGACTCGTATCGTGCAATAAACATAGAAGTGCATCCAAGTTGCGCAATCTCTCTAGGCTTCTCGAAACAGCCACATTCTGCGTCCTGGAAGCGAAAGCGAACCCGATGTGAACATCGCCAGATAAGCACCCGACCATAGTGGTGGTGGTGGCGACGATGGCAGTAGAGGTAGCCTCCCACAACGATTGTGTGCAGACCGTCGGCTGACTGTTCTGTGGAGATACACTTCAAAATATTCTTCCGACTGACTGAATTTAATCCTAATGCTGTGTGAATGGGATGCGTTGCCGCTGCCGATGCGATGGTGGAATGGGGGAAAATCCCAATGACACCGGCAGCCACACACCGGTTGCAACCCCGCATTATGCCTCAATGAATCCTGGCTGGAATCAGTTCCTATCGAAAGGGCCCGGTGAACCCGTACCGGTAGCTTAGTAGCTGCCACCATAATAGCAGCGATCATCATCATCATCATCATCATCGGCATCATTTAGCAGTAACGGCACCGACAGGAGCTGTACGCTTCAGTCATCATGGTCGTCATTATAGTTTCAAGCTCAAGTGTGTCTTAGCTATTCATGTAAACGTTATGATCCTATAAAATTATGTTATTTTACTTTTTGTTTTGCTCGCGACCTGAAGTGGAATGCAGCTGTGGTTGGTCTAGCGTCTGAAGGGCATTTCGATTTACAGAGGAAAACTGTTAGGGAATTAAAGTGAATAGAAAATTTTGTTCGTGCTTGGAAGGATGGATGGTTTGCGTTCAAACTCAGTAAAAAGCTGGGTTTACTTTTCGTAATAGTCAGAAAATAAAACAATTTTTAAATTCTCGTCCAGTTGGTTTGTTTTTTCGTCGATTTGGAGTAAGTGGGCAAGTGAGGCGACCGCCTCGGGCGCCAACATTCTGGAAGGGGGCCAAAACATGATGGAATTGGTAAAAATTTGTTTTATGAAAACATATATTTCTTGCGGGTTTTTTTTTCGAGAAATCTATTCAAATTAAAACCCCAATTGATTTGGAAAATGTTGTCGACGAGACAAACTCACTCATAGTTGCAGCATATGAAGAGGCTTGTCCACTTCGGATTGTGCGAGCTACTAGAGGAACTCCTTGGTGGAATGCTGAACTTGCTAGACTAAGGAAACTATGCAGAAGAGCTTGGAACCACCGACGCAGAAATGGGTCGGAGGCATTCGTGTCGGCTCGAAGGGTTTACAAAAATGCTCTTCGATCGTCTGAGCGAAGTGGTTGGAAAAGCCTCTGCACAAATGTCTCTAGTCTCAACGAGGCTAGCAGATTAAATAAGTTACTTTCGAAGTCTAAGGACTTTAATGTCAGTTTCTTAAGAACTTCAGATGGTGAACACTTGTCTGATGAAGGTGATGTACTTCACTATCTTTTTAACACTCACTTTCCAGGATGTATGGATCCATCACCGACAGCTCTTCCCGAGACTTTTTCAGGTAGTTACGATTCTTGGGCCCTCGCTCGAAGCGTTGTGACGATTGAATCGGTCAAATGGGCAGTTGAGAGTTTTGCTCCGTACAAGTCTCCTGGAAAGGATGGAGTTTTCCCAGTGTTACTGCAGAAAGGGTATGAACATTTCAAACATGTTTTGAAGAAAATACTTACTTTTAGTCTTGCGACAGGATATATTCCAAGAGCCTGGCAGGAAATAATCGTCAAATTTATTCCCAAAGGCGGTCGCGACACTTATGAGGAAGCGAAGAATTTCAGGCCTATCAGTCTTAGCTCATTTCTTCTTAAAACAGTGGAACGCATAGTCGATCACTATATCAGGAATGTTAGTTTGGACGTGCATCCTCTACATGGAATGCAACATGCTTGCCAGCGTGGAAAGTCCACTACAACCCTGTTACATGATGTTGTGTACAACATTGAAAAAGCTTTCTCACAAAAGCAATCTTGCTTGGGAGTTTTCCTAGATATTGAAGGTGCCTTTGATAACGTGTCTTTCAATTCAATTCTGGAAGCAGCCCGTGGTCATGGCATACCTTCAAGTATCACAAATTGGATACACGCAATGCTTAGCAATCGACTTCTTTGTTCATCGCTTCGGCAAGCAGAGATTAGAAAGCTGAGTGTCTGTGGGTGTCCTCAAGGTGGTGTACTATCCCCACTTTTATGGAACCTAGTCGCTGGTGGTTTGTTAAGGAAACTTAATAACCTTGGATTTCCGACTTATGGTTTTGCCGACGATTATCATATATTGATGACCGGTATAAGCATTAACACTCTCTTTGATTTAATGCAACAAGCCCTGCGATCTGTTGAACAATGGTGTTGTCAGGTTTGGATTATCTGTAAATCCGTGCAAAACATCAATGGTGCTTTTCACTCATCGTAGGATAATCACAGGAGCTCGTCCGTTACAGTTCTTCGGTTCAGAGGTTACTGTGGTCGATCAAGTTAATTACGTCGGGGTTATTCTTGACTCAAAACTGAATTGGTCAGCTCACATTGATTTCAGGATTAAAAGAGCTTGCATGGCTTTCGGCCAATGCAGACGAGCTTTTGGAAAATCATGGGGACTCAAACCCATATATATTCATTGGATCTACACAACTATTGTTAGACCAATTTTAGCATATGGATGTCTTGTATGGTGGCAGAAAGGAGAAGTCGCGACAGTTCAGTCAAAGCTAAATCATCTCCAAAGGATGGTCCTAATGGCGATGACAGGAGCATTCACGACAACTCCTACTGCTGCTCTAGAGGCGCTACTGTGCATTAAACCACTTCATGTGTTCCTAAAACAAGAAGCATTATCTTGTGCATACCGTCTTAAGGTTACAGGGCTTTGGAACAGTAACCCATTAGATTATGCTACCAGCCACACTCGCTTGTGGTCTCAAATGGTTACATGGGATGAGTATTTACTCGCTCCTAGTGACCTAACTCTCACATGCAGTTTTCCTTTCAAAACATTCCATGTGAGCTATCCTCTTCGTGAGGAATGGTTGTCTGGTTGTCTGGAACGACAACTTGATGAACACATAGTTTGTTATACGGACGGTTCTCTGTTGAATGGTCGTGCTGGTGCTGGTGTCTACTGTCGTGAAATGAGGCTGGAGCAGTCTCATTCACTTGGTAGATACTGACTGTGTTCCAAGCAGAAATCTACGCGATTCTGTGTGGAGTACAATCGGCACTTCAGCAGAGGATCTGTGGTAAACGAATTTATTTTTGTTCCGACAGTCAGGCAGCCTTAAAAGCACTCAGTTCGAATGACTCACGGTCGAATCTAGCGATCGCATATCGAACTCAAATTGAAGACCTCAGCATTTCAAATGCTGTTTACTTCTTATGGGTACCCGGCCATTCTGGTATTACTGGAAATGAATGGGCTGATGAGTTGGCTAGAGCTGGTGCAACGAATGATTTCGTTGGTCCTGAACCAGCTTTACCACTTTCAACTAGTTGGATAAAGCACAAGATTCGTTCTTGGGCTGCATCCAAACATGCCAGCTACTGGCGCAGCTTGCAAACTTGCGCTCAGACAAAAGCATTTCTACCAGATTTAAATCTGAAAATGTCAAAGTGTCTACTGCATTTCTCCAAGCATCATTGCAGTATTCTGGTCAGAGCTCTGACTGGACATTGCAAACTCAATTATCACATGGCTACTATTCAACGTGCTGAGTATTATTCGTGTGATTTGTGTGAATGCGATTATGGTACTTCATATCATCTGATATGTAACTGTCCCGCATTGACGCAGCTACGTATCCGGGTTTTTGGTTCTCCATACATGGTTGAGTCTGTGTATGCGGAGCTAAAATTGAAGGATATTCTCTCGTTTCTCACCCAATGTGGTAAGGAGCTATAGTCGGAAGGGTTCATCGTTCTTCCTGGAGTGAATGAATCCCTTCTGTATTCACCTTAAATAGGGTTTAGCAGATTGTTTGGCATCCTTTTAGGGGGTACCGAATTTACTTCTGCTCGTACATACTGCGAATCGCTCTGCATTCTTCCGGGAGTGCAGAATGATGTCGCTTTAGTAAGATCTCTAAATCCTCTCGGGGGTTGGAGGTTTTATTAACAGCAGACTGTTCGGGGCCTCGTAGAGGTTCAGAATTTACTTCTGCTTCCACTAAATGTGATCCTCAGCAGATTGTTCAACATCCCTTATGGGTGCAGAATTTACTTCTGCTTTTATGTGTTTTTGTGTCGTCAATTTTTCCCATCCTCCTAGTCCAACCCTTACAATTTCCTTTCAATCCTTCCCTCTTATATATCGGGAAAATGATGCTAAAAACAAATTGATGGCAAGGCACAAATCTCCAAATATCATGGGGAACGTGCCATTTGAGCCAATTTGTTCTGATTCCTGATTCCTGGTTTGTTTTTTCGTCGATTTGGAGTAAGTGGGCAAGTGAGGCGACCGCCTCGGGCGCCAACATTCTGGAAGGGGGCCAAAACATGATGGAATTGGTAAAAATTTGTTTTATGAAAACATATATTTCTTGCGGGTTTTTTTTTCGAGAAATCTATTCAAATTAGATTAAGTTTCAGATTAGTACTATTATACTGCTACAAAAATCTGATGAGATACCGCCGTAATCATTATCATTGATATAAGTAGCGTATCGAAAATAAGCTATCCACAAGTTTTTCTTTCAAATTGTGATAAAAAAACGATATTTTATTCAAACTAAAAATTGTACAAGGTTAAACTTGAGCATAATGAAAACCGGATGAAATTTAAGTTATTCCTTCACGAATTTTCGAACTTTTGACCGAACGCTCTTCATCAAGTTCCGAACAAGTGTTGCATCGCATTTTTTGGATGCTTGAGCATAAATTTTTTTGAACTCCTGCATGTTCCCAGCTGCCATACGAGACTTCTTGAAGACCCTTTTCACGATTGCCCAGTAACGTTCAATGGGTTGAAACTGTGGGCAATTTGGTGGATTGTTATTTTTCTCAACGACATTTATACCCTTTTCCGCAGGCCAATTGAGAGTGGTTTTGGAATAGTGAGCCGACGCTAAATCCGGCCAAAACAGTGGAGGTGTACTATGCTTCGTATATAAAGGCAGCAATCTCTTCTGGAGACACTCAGATCGATAGTTTTCTGCATTTATAGTTCCGGTTGTGTAAAAGAATAGTTGACTTCAAACCTGCATCGCTGCTGCTGCTGTCTGCATCGCTCACATCCTCACCAACGACGACAGTAATGTATTGTGGACCTGGAAGAGTTATTGAGTGCTCCTTTACATACTTTACATCCTCATCGTCCATCAAAACGCATGCATCCGGACACTGCAAAAGACGCGAATACAATTTCCGGGCCCTTGATGCTGCTCGCTTCTTCTGTTCTACACTTTGTTTCGAGACTTTCTGCTTTTTGTAGATTTTCAGGTGATTTCGCCTCTTGATACGCTGGATCATTCCGACACTCGTTCCTGTTTTGTCTAAATCACGTATTGACATTGATTTGTTCTTCATGATTGGAGATACCACTTTCTGGTCCAGTTTCGGGTTGGAAGAACCGGGTTCCTGGTAGCTCATCCAAGGAATAGTGTTCCCCAAACTTATTAATGATGGTTTTAACACTGGCATGATGAATTCCAACCCGCTTCGCCAATTTTCGTACAGTAATACCCTTCTCACTTAGCCATGTGTCCAGAACCTAAATTTTCACTTCCTTTTTAATACGCGACATTTCAAAAACGCAGAATTTCAACCGCACAAACAAGTAAACAAACGAAAGCTGACAGCCAAACGCACAGCATGCTGTGATCTGAGCATAAAAAACCATCGCAAATACATGCGTACAACAGAAATGTATGTGGATAACTTATTCTCGATACACTCCTTACATGAAAATGCAATTCTACAGTCATTCAAAATACAGAACCGCCATTCAGAAACGACCGTACCATTTATTTTACATGAGCAAGAGAAGCACTTTTCTTCATTATGGATGTACAATTGGACCTAGCAAACATCTAATTCTCAGAGAGCAAATCAGCGGACCTCTTAAAGAGCAAAAATTAGATTTTCTAAAAGCCATTGGAAAGGTTCCTCTTCCTCCCTAAAAGGGATTACCATTCCCGAAAATTGGCTATCGGGAAATCCAAATTTAATCAAAAGTGTAAGTGCGTAGATATCTGTGCTACTATTCACTGCTGATATCGAACGTTGTAACGTGGGACTACTCTTTAATAAACAACGAACAATGTATGATTTTCTATGTTTACCAAGCCGTATTCATAGCTTCCGCTAACAGAGACGACCATTTCGTATATATTAAATCTCAGCATTTCGCATAGAATGGATGCGACTATATAAACTGAGTCTCTTCACACAATCGAAATTAGTATTGAATCGACTTGCATTCTGTGCGGTTCGTTTGTGTTGTGGACTCTATGCGCATCATCTTTCTGTGGATTTTTATACGCCGTTCACCTTTCATGAGAGGCAATGATTTTTACCGAAACGAACCTTCATAATCGAGTGCTGGATGATTTTTATCAGGTGTAACATTCAACTTATTCGTTCAAAGCAAAGCAAAGTCTTGGCTGGATTTTTTTCTGTTTTAAAATTATCTGAAAAATTTATTGAAAATCAACTCCTGGAGTTTCGAGATTTCCGAAATCGGAAATTTATTTTTGATACTGAATGTCTTAAAATTGCTTTAAACATTTTTGACATGACACTAGATCTCGAAGTTTTAGGCAATTCTGGAGTTTTTTCAAGTTTCAGAGAATCGATTTGAAAAATATTTTTTAAGTGTGCATTTTCAAAATTCACCCTGTGGAACAATGGGTAGAACTTAATCGTGAACATTTTCATCTTTCTCCATGTTTTCAGAAATATGATCAGTAATTGATAGAATTTACAACAGTTTGATATGACCATAACCATCTCAAAAATTCATTACGCTTGCTTACCTTTTTCGCACTCGGACGACGGTTTTGAGGTAGTCTCAGCCGGCTTTAACCAGCAGCAGCAAAAAGAAATCTGCGGGGTTAAAAGCCTAATCCGGATTTAATTCTGGACCTGAACCTACAGCAGGATACCATCATAATAGCGATTAAAAATTTAAAACTAAGACTGTTGAATTGAATTCTAATTCAGTTGAAATCAGTTCCAGTTCCTGAATGTCCAGAATTCAGGTTCTGGTGTAGATAAATAAATGGTCGCAAAAAGTACTCAAATAGTTCTAAGGAACTATTCGAAGTTCTCCTTCACTGAGGATATAAATCTAGAACAATATAACAACTTTATTATTGTTTGTAGTAATGTTCAACACTTATTGGTTTCTGTGTTATTTGTGGGGTTGAATATGTTTGTCTCCAATAGTCATACTTTAGTATAGATGAACCGTTGTAATTCTAGAGGCGAAGTAGTGAAATTTATACAATCAGTAATCTAATATGTATGATTATTGATATTCGGAAGTGTGAAATAATCATGTCATTTTTATTCAAATGCACGTCCTCCAGTTATGTGTTTGACATTACCCACCCGCCTTTTTATATAACACTAGATCTCGATGTTTCATGCAATTCTATTTGGCATGAAAATTTGGCATGAAAATATTTTTTTTGATTTCAGAAAAACTAAAAATTTTGCTAAATTCTGGAGTCGAGTTTTTCAAAGAACAAATTTTGGAATTTTAGATTTAGATTTAGAAAACAATTTGTTTTAAATTTCAGATTCTGAAGTTTTAAGTTCTAAGACATTTGGCATAAAAAACGGTTTGTGTCGCAAATCTCAAAATTTCCAGAGTCAGTATATTTTTTTATATTTTAATATTTAATTAGACAATTGGTATCAACTTTTGTTTCGGTTTCGTAAATTTCGTGCACACCCCTCCTATGGTTTCATCACAGCTACACACTTTAAAAAAAACCTGTAATTTTACATCTTATTAGATGCACATAAATGGAGCGTCGCAGCTCACGCAAATTTACGTGGAAGAACATTTTATATTGAGTCTAAAACTCCATACATGAAACTCATTGAAATAAAAAAAAATACTGAGAGCAGCCATCGCGACTTGAACTGGGAACCGAGAACCGAGAACGCAAGTTACAGTCGAAACCAGTAAAATTAAGTCATTACTGATCAGATTTTCCGTCATTTGACAAATTAGGTCTTTATGAATTACATCGTATGAGGGATTAAATCACCTGTAAAATTCCATTTTTTTCGAGTGTATGATCAATTCCTCTTTTTGCAAGTATTAAAATGAAGGTCGCCTTGATGCTTTTATAAAACCATGGCACAATTCAATTCTCTCATAAAACTACATTCGTGTCAATGCTTGGCTTCTATGACACATGTGATGACACAGATTTTTTTTAAACTCTATAAAAGTCCTAAAGTAGTAAATAAAATCTAGTTATAATTTTCTTACTATGAAATTCATCCGAATAATTTCGGTCGTCAAATGGTGAGATAACTAAGTCCTCACAAGTTCCTATCTCATGCCTCTCCGAGCGTCTATGATGACATTTGGTCAATAGAACGGCGTCGACTTGGTGCTATCGCCTTCTGCGTTAGTAGCAGAATGAGAGGGTGCGAAATGGATTTTAGTTTGAAGCCCATCCTAAAGTGCTATATCATAGTATATTGCAACATGGTGTTTGTTGCATTATTTGTTATATATTGAATTGAATTATATTACAATGCATTATATATTGTTGTTATTATTATTATTATTATTATTATTATTATTATTATTATTATTATTATTATTATTATTATTATTAATAATATTATTATTATTATTATTAATATTATTATTATTATTATTATTATCATTATTATTAAAAAAGAAATATGATATTTCCTGCAAAACTGCGACGAAAGAAGAGCATAACTTACACTGCGAAGGCAACTGTTATAGATTGTATCCTAGCATATTATTTCATATATTATCTTATTATATTATATTTTGTTATGTTGTATGGTAATATACTGCATTGCATTATATCATATTATATTGTATTATATTATATTATATTATATTATAAGTATAAGTATTGTGTTATATTGTATTATGTTTTCTTATATTGTGCTAAATTATATTATATTATGCTGTGTTATATCGTCTTATATTATATTATATTATTTTTTATTATGTTATATCACAGAGAACAGATATCCAACAGACATTCATACGTGCAAAGTCGTGTGCAACGGTGATTTTTAATGGATTTTCACTTGCATTCTTTACACAGATTTTTAAAAAAGTTTGTACTAGCTTGGATGTGACATATTATATTGTATTTTATTATATTATATTATATTATATTATATTATATTATATTATATTATATTATATTATATTATATTATATTATATTATATTATATTATATTATATTATATTATATTATATTATATTATATTATATTATATTACATTATATTATATTATATTGTATTATGCTCAAGTATATCGACAACGGGGAGGGGCAGGGAGTGCATCAGGGTATCTTACAAGTGAATGACTGGATGATGGAGTGGATTGCCAACCTGAGTCACGCGGGGGAAGCTTTGTGTTTCTCCCTGAAGGTCTGAAATTAGTAAGCTGCACCCTTCTAACAAACAAACCATCAGGCGGGTTTAAGCTGGTACAGCGAAATTCTTTATTATATGGCCGGATGTTCTTGCTGGAAGGCGCCGGGTCCTCAAAACCCATTTTGGCCTTCTTAACAGCAATTATATGAGAGCTATCTGATAATCAAATTCGGATCTACTGTAAGTCTACCCGCATACATTGGTAATGCCTTGAACTGATGGTGGCTTCACACATACATACATACATACATGAAATTCATCCGAATAATTTTAATGTTGATCGTAAAGCAGATTTTAAGACTTTCTTGAATTTTGAATCATTTCGAAGAACTACGCACTTGGCTGCAATGTGATCTTAAAATAGTTTCCACAAGGCTTTTGTGGAGTTTGCTGTTCCAAAGTGCGATTTATGATGTAATACTCAAGAAAGCTACAAATATTTACTGAAATTGAAAATGTTACTTGAGATATCCTTGCAGAAAATTGAAGTGATGTGTGTTCGTCTTCATAGTGTTCGTTAAAAAAATTGGCGAGGGCGACTATTTTTGAGTTCGCCTCGGGCACAAGAAATTCTCACTACGGCTCTGTTCTATTCAGTCATTTTTTCTAACAATAAATAAAATAAAAAACAGAGTGTATTCAAGAAGTGTGACGACAGCTGCTCGTTGGGAAGAGATGTTCTCTTCCCAACAATCTATCGAATCTGTCCAATCAATGCTTAAGAAGATGTTCATATTTTGGATGTTTTTTTTTTCTTAATTGTAGCCAACATTACTGATGACACGTAGTCACTCTACTTACATCGACTGTGCTATAAACTTCCTTGACAAGTAAAACTCAAACAGTGCGCAATAGTTTTCTAAATCTTTCATCTGTTAATTTTGTAACTTCGTCTATGTAAAAACTGTTTCATATTGAACGGAATTATTGTGCCATTCATCAAAAACTTTAAACGCTTTCATCGGTGCTGCCTTTTTTGCCGCTCTCAATTCACTTAGCTCTAATTTTATTTTAAATTAATAGCTTCATGCATTTTATTGTATCATGTGGAAAATGTATTCGAAAGATATAAATAAACAAACAGGTGAAGAAAAAACATGGCATTTCTAATGTAAAATGTTCCTTCATACCATCCATGGTGCATGCCTTACACGCATCCAAAATAAACTCTCGTGTATTATTGGGTGTTTGGCTTTCCTACTCTTCGCTATCGTGAGCCAACAGTTTTTCAATCGCAAATTACAGTGTAAACGGTACTCGATTTTGCATATCGCACATCCTCCGTCGTCTTTGCGCCGCTGAGGGAGTCCGTATGAACACGTAGAGCAACAAGACAAGCAACCGAAATTTCAACACCGACAGTTGGCGCTAGTGCGGAAAAGGGAACGCTTACGGAAAGCTCTGTTGACAACAGTTTGCTTCAACATGATTTTGCCACTGTCGAATGAGGTAACTTCACTATTTAGATGGTAAACTCTGTTGAATGCATGAATTTTGTTTAACGCTGTAATATGTTGCGAAATTCGACTCTTATCGTTAAGACTACGGCGTTGATTCCATACACAGCAAAAAATTGTGAAATTTACAGGTGACGCAAATCTACATATGACACAATTCATAGAACGAAGTCCGTGAAACGACTGAATTTTACAAGAATGATATAAATGTACGCCCGTATTTCAAGCAAATGTGTAAATTTACATATTTTAGCTTTTCAGAATGAATTAAATATAAGTTATATTTACTGTAAAATTGAGTCAATCTGCCGCTCATATATGTCGGTCTCAAAAGACGTAAATTTGCACAATTTTTTCTAAGTGTGTAACTCATAAGCGAAAAAGTAAAACATACTATATATTAGGATGTCCACAAAATACTCATCTACTCTAACATCTAGAAAATGAAAAAACTCTATGCAAAATTTTAACTACCTCGGAGATATTGCAGACGTTCCACCCGGTTTTCAATCCTGGAAAATTGTGCTATTTCCAAATTCGAACTTATTGATGCCAGATATCTTTCAAGATCAGGTGCAATTTCGAAAAATATTTTTTCAAAAAGAATCGACTGTTTCGAATTGACACCATCTGCTTTTCCAAAAAATAATCCTTTCTGTGAGTTTTCATTCATTTCACTTTTTAATCTGGTTTCCCACTCGGGCATTGTAAATAACTGAACTTAGTAATGACGACTTTACATCGAACCAGCTAAGAATTGATGAATCGTTAGAAACAATTGCGGGTTGTTTTTCCCTAATAATCTGCCTTTGGTAGTCAAAGGCCAGGGAATCGAACAGCTTTCATGGGTCTATCGCTGACGACAGGCAACAGTCGATAAATCATCTGTTTATCAAATAATGGTGAAACTAACGTTGACATCAATTGAAATTAAAAAATGCGGGTGGGTAACGTCAGAGACATAACCGGATTGACGTGAATACGAATAACATTGGCTCGCTGAAACTCAAACTGTGCCTTTATAAAGCACGATATAAACTCCGGCGAACGACAACTACAAAGATAAACTGGAAACCAAACCTGATAATTAATTTTTCTCAGTGGATAAGTTTGCTTCAATCAATAATTTGATAAACATAACAAATATTTTACTTGTGCGTTCCTGACAATGTCTTGACATACAATTACACAGTAAATTCAATTTGAAAAATAAGCTTTAAATGAACGAACTCAAGTAAAAGGTAATAATTTTAGCGCTTTGGATTTACAAACTATCTAATTGGAATAAATCAATTTAACTTTGCTATTTTAACTAACGCTTATGTTTGTTATAATCATACATTTTCGTTTGTTATAAGAATAAAACGATTTCATTCAAGCCAATTCGCAAGGTAATTTTTGATATTACTTGGATTTGAATATGTATTATTTTTTAATTCCTAAAAATCAAATATTGTCAGTTATTGATATTGTCAGTTTTCATTTGCTGTTCAAGACATTTGGCCCTTTTGTCGCGAGACAATCAGATTATTCGCATACCACAATCAAGCTCTGGTATTTTATTCAGTATCCAAAAATTTGGTGCTTCATGAGTCCGGTCAAGATCTCTGCATGAAATATTTTTTTTGTAAAAAAAGTGTTATGTAATGCTGTGCAATTTTCAAATATATTATTAATTATCAATACATACGCTTGAATTGTTAAAAGCCCCATACGAAATAGAAGAAGTAGATAAAAATTTACTTGTAAAACGTGCATAAACTTCATCCGTTTGAAGAAAAAGCTCTGATTAATTCGCCCGGGAAAAAATTGTTCTGGCCAGTCACGTACCCAGAAGGGGGGCCCGAGGGGCCCTGGTCCCTCCCGAAAACAGTAAGTTTGAGAAATATTATCGGCTTGTTGATCCTGTAGATTACTCCGTGAGATAAAGGTTTTAAGAGTTACGTGATGGTCAAAACTCCACGGCCAATAAAGAATGCAGCGGCAGGCCCTACGAAGTAGAACAGAGTCAAAACCACATAAAATGGAGGATTAAATCGAGGATTAAATGACAATAACAATAATACATAAAATACACAAATAACTTGAAGCTATATACGTTACGAAGTTTTTTGAGGCCTATCTGAGTCATTGCTTGAGTAGGTACTTTGGTACTATGGCAATTTTTTTGTTCCGATTATAGAGCTTTTAACCTTAAAGTCATTCGCATTTAAGGTTAAAAGCTCTATAATCGGAATCGGGCTAGAAAAACTGTTTGACCCTATGTGCGCGGTTGAGAATCGAATCCAGGCGGGTTGCGTGAAAGGCATTGACTCACCCATCACGCTATAACCGTCCTCAATGTGGAAGATGTTCCATTTGAGGAAGCGTTTCACTCGATATCATAGTGAGATGGGAAGCGTTACGTAAAGTTAAAGAAGCTAGAAAGCGATAATTTTCTTAAATTGAGGATCACAAATCACATGAGGTGTTTTGTGGAAATCATGAAGTTTAAAACCGTTATTAGGGTTAAATTCTTGTGGTTAACGAGTTACGACGCGTTACTTTTAAGAAAGTTATAGGTGTTTCGAAGTGTTATATACATCGCTCTTTTGTAAATTATAGGCGTTACGAAGCGTTAGAGATGCGTTACTTTTTTGTGAGTCATAGGTGTTACGAAGCGTTATATGCGTTATTTTTTAGTAAGTTATAGGCGTTACGGAGCGCTACGAAGCGTTACATTTTTGTAAGTAATTGGTGTTATGATGCGTTACTTGCGTTACTTTTTTGTTAATTATAGATTTTCCATACGTTACTTTTTAGTTATTTATAGGAGTTACGGAACGTTACTTTTTTGTAAGTTAAAGACGTTACGAAGCGATACATTCGTTACTCTGTTGTGAATTACAGGCGTTACGAAGTATACCAAGTGTACCACGTGTGTTAGTTTCAGGTGTTACGAAGCGTAACATGGGTTACTTTTTTATGTTATAGGCGTTACAAAGCGTTACATCTGTTACATTTTGTGAGTTGTAGGCGTTACGAATCGTTACATGCATTACTTTTTTTGTATAGTTATTAGTTATAAGCGTTGCATGTGTTACTTTTTGTGAAATTTATCCGTAACGAAGCGTTATTTTTTGTAAATTATAGGTGTTACGAAGCGTTACATGCGTTACCTTTTTTTGTAAGTTATAGACGTAACGAAGCGCTACATGCGTTATATTTTTGTGAGTTATAGGCTTTACGAAGTGTTACAAGCGTTACTAATATGTAAGTTACAAGCGTTACTAATTTGTAAGTTACAAGCGTTACGATGCGTTACTTTTTAGTGAGTTTTAGGCGTAACGAAGCGTTACCTTTTGTAAGTTATAGGCGTTACGAAGCATTACTTTTTGTAAGTTACAAGCGTTACGAAACGCGACATTCGTTAGTTTGTCGTTAGTTGTAGGCGTTACGTGTTACTCTTTTGTGAATTACAGGTGTTAAGAAGTGTACCCGCGTTACTTTTTTGTAAGTAGGAGGCGTTTCGAAGCGTTACATTCGTTACTTTAAATAAGTTTTAGGCGATACGAAATGTTTGTAACATTTTTTGTATGTTTTGGGTGTTTAAAAACGTTACATTTTTTAAGGGACAAGCTTTAAGCGGTATTACTCTGTTGTAAGTTTTGTGTGTTAGTATGCGTTATATGTATTATTTTTTGTAAGTTAAGGTGTTATAGGTGTTAAAAAGCGTTACAAGAGATGTGGCATCCCAATCTTAACATATTGAAAATTTGGCTCCTCCCGAAATCAGAAACAGAAAAGAAAAAAGTTGGAGAAATATTATGGGCATGTATCAACTGCGAGATAAAGATTTTGAGAGTTGCGTGTTGGTCAAAACTCCACTGCCGATAAAGCACGCAGCGGCAGGTCCTAAGCGGCAGAACAGGGTCAAAACCACATGAAATGGAGGATGAAAATAGGGTAAAATAAATGACAATACGATACAATAGTTACATACAATACAATAGTTTTGATATATAAATATTTAGAAGGTCTCAGACCTGTGATACGGAAATAACATGACAGTAAACGTTAAGAAAGGTAATGAAATAACCTTCACTCGGAAAAATTTCATTTGAATACTCCATAATGACAGATCTGGTGGAAAAGTTTAAAGTGCCCGTTAAAAACACAGCCTTAAAGGTACACCGAGAATAACAAACAGAGCGAGGGCCCCTCTCGAAATGAAATCCTGGATACGGGCCTGGCTTATAAGAAATAAAACTAGTTCGGTTCATTTAAAGAGTAATTTTAGTTGTATCAATACTTAAATAAGATAAATAATATCAACTCAATTCTGATTGACATGTACTAAATAGTTAGATTATTTCTACAAAAAAGTCAGCCGAAACAAATATCTTTTCCATTTGACATGACATGGCGATGTCATATTCATTCGAGTGCAATTTTGTATGTTCTCCATCTGCAAGGTTTCAATTTCGTTTACTGAAAGTCGAAGGTAATACGAATTAACCTTGATAGTGCAACCGGTACTTATTGTTCTTTAGGTTTGTCACAATCGTCTTATTGTTCACTACACTGTACTAGGTTTTACAAAGCGAAATTACAAATAAAAAAGCAAAGTCCTGGCATTACATTCCTTTTATGAAATTTGGTATTTCTGTTCCAACCGACTTCGCAGCCGATTCTTAGCGTAGAGAACTATTGCATGGCTAGTACTACGATCCTATCGACACTTAGAATTCTTCCAGGGACTCGAACATACGCACGGAACCACCCGCGATCCCATTTCAACCAGAATATTAGTTGATTTTCTGAATTCGATTGGTTAAAATTTGGTACAACTAATCGATTGTTGTTTTAACTAAACTGTCATTTTTGTTTTTCGATTAGCAGAAACGATGGTTGAAACAACTAATTTAACTGTTTGAAAAAAATGCTGTCAATTAGTGAGGACACATACCTTTCAATTTCAACAAATGTTTTAGTTGAAATAACTGGTGTTGTTATTGAAACAAAATTCTGTTAGTTGAAAAATAAATCGGTTTTATTTGTTTTATTTTCATGATCATGTCAAGTCGAGATCAGTAAAGATCTAAATTTAAAAAAAATACTTCTGATTCGATCGGAAATGACTGATGTAGAAAAACGTTTTTAATCAGCAAAAGTGCCCGGAGGGGCGAGTGCGAAATTATTAAATTTACCTAAAATGAGTATTGAAAGATGATGCCTTCAAACGGTTGAACTAAAGTTATGCACTGATAATTTTAGTCAATTTATATGAGCTTGGGTGCATCAACCGCTGGGAATTGGAAATTTGCGACGGCAATTCAAACGCGCCATTTAAACGCAGTGCGTTTTGTGTGTTTGAAACCCTTCGCTCCTGTTACTTTTATAAATTGAATTCATATCAAAAAGCGTTTTATTGCTAATGCATGAACATCATCATCCGTATCAAACAGCTGGAAGTAAAACAGTCTGGTGGAAGTAAATCAATGATCGAATTTGAAGCATAAAATTTTTGCGCATACCTGAAAGATTACGAGATGATCATTCATTTACATTTTCTAATTTGTCACCAAATCTTTTTCATCTTAAACAAGGTTAACTTTATCACAACACCGCTGTTAGATAAACATTTGTTATCATAAATTTCTCAAATCGAATGAACACAATTTCACTAAACGCTTTAACCATTGATGTTGTTTTCATTGACATTTTGAAGCGACGCGAACAGATTTCAACTAAAAAAGTTGTTGATTCTGCATTGCGATTTTTGTTTTGCTTTCAACTGTCTCCGGCATTTGACAGCATTCAAGACAACATATTTTTCAACTACTTGAATATATGCAAATCAAAAACCATTTTGGTTGAATCAAAAAGAAATTAGTTAAATCAACTATCGCAAAAATCAAAAACTACGATATCGCAATTTTATGATCGAAGGGTTCTCCGTGCGACAACTGGTTTGTAAGACCAGCCCCCTCAGAATTGAACCGTCAACCCGGGTCAAAGTCGTGATAAACAAAGCTCATCATGTTAACAAACCACCGTTAGCTGCCAAATGATGTTCATTCAGTGAATTTGTGAGGTTATGTAATGTTCGTGTAAAACTTAATTGTACTTTGTTTCTAACACCGAGACCGAAACGGAAAGTCTGTTTTTATCCAGATACGCGAGTGAACTGTCTTTGTATTTGTCTGTAGTCTTGTTGGTTCAATAAAAATCTTAATAACAATTTTGCTTATTTAAAATTATTAATTAATTTTTTAACCCTATGACGATGATGTTATACACTGCATCCGTCAAAGAATTTAGAGTTATCTCAACAGTGTTTTGGAAATTCAACAATAGTTTTTGCATCATTACAAATCTGTTAGGTTATCTCTGCTGAGTAACTTAACATCATCACGCACCATTTGACGGTAAACGCACCATGTTCGGCTGCAGTGCGCTCCCAGAGCTCGTAAGAATCAGATAACCTCAGACCGCTCTGCTACTGCGTCTTCAGTGCTGTTTGGTTCGCTGGATTCTCGGAAGAGTTTATTCCAAGCCCAGAAGAAAGGATACATCTGCCTCGCAAGTTTGAGCATTAAATATTCAATATGCGTAAATACACTTTTTCGTTGGAAAATATGATTCTCTGTAGAAAAAGGGTGGCAGCACTCCATCGAAGGGGAACGAAAAAAAAGGAACCGACTCTAACTTTTGCTGTTTTACTTTCTTACCCTTTACGCTGAAGAAAAACAAATAAAGTCAGCAGAGTTAGGTAACGGTTACAACAATACCCTCCCAGCAGAACCGGTGAATGTGGTGAGATGAAAAGTCATGCATAGGTGAACTGCGGCGTGCTATTTCCAGTACATACTGGGAAATAACTTTTTCTCTTCTCTCGTGGGAAGAAAAATGTCTTCAACAAGTAAATTTTATTAAATTGGTGCAATATTTGAAGATGCGGGTGCGTCTTTCCTCCGGTTTCATCAACGTTACCTTTTAGCTTGATGTATACGAAACTGATGTTTAGAAACGGAAAGAAAAGAAGGAATTAAATATTTGCTTGGAGGAAATAGTTTACAAACAACTAAATACTCGACCAACATTGCTAGTCTATAAAGTATGTTCTTAATCAAATCAAATAATCAAGTAAAGTTATTATTAGTCAGTTATGAGAATTTGATTACATGAATCGTCTTCTGGTTGTTCTCATATATAACATCTAGGGATTTCCAATAAAGAAACTTTTTGTTTACACATTTCCTTTTTCCATCTCACAAATGTCTGAATATTTGATCCATTCTCGTTTCAACTAATCATTTGATCAGCTAAGTATAACCTTCCACTGAAGTGCAAAGTCTACAATCAGCATAAACAATTTCTGCTCCGCCAAGTCCACTTTTTCGTTCTGCTAGGTTTTGACCGGGTGAACTCCGGTGTGATGGTCCCGAACGGGTTCGCTTTATCTTTGATATTTAAAAAGAGATTATCATACAATTAAGCGCGCCCGGCAGACTCGAAGAAAAGCTCGCCCCACAGGATTCAGGAATCAAAGAGAAAACTTTTACGCTCCGTCATTCAGTTTGCTGTGCTGTGAATGCATTTTCCTGCAAGCACGGAACAGACGGGGGCTTCTCCGGTTTTCTTTTGCACCCGCAAACCAGCCGGCGCCCGCCAATGTTGGTTTCATTTTATAGCCTCTCTAATGGTATAAATTTACGGGTTGGGTTAAATTTTATTGCTGTTAATAGGAGAGATTTAGTGAGCTTCGTAATCGGCCAACTTTGGGGAATAAAAGATTATGTAAGTATGGCTTAAATATGACGGGAGTGTTCCTGTCGGAAGTTGAATGTTATGCAATTACCTGTTTTGCAGTCCGTAGTTGAGGCATGATCTTGGCTCTTATTTTGTTCGTGAGCAATGGGGTGTGAGATACTTAGTTGAAAGCAATGGTATGGTACAGAATTAATTAAATTGTATGACGTTATACGGATCCAGTTAAGAAGTGTTTGATTGCAACATGTTACCAGAAATGTCCCTAATCGCTATATATTGGATATGGAGTTTAAAATACTGTCGTTGAAAATGCATACATTTCTACCTTTTTTAATTATATTATAAATTTTGTTTCAAATGTATGCTTCATGGCGTTTCCAAGAAACATCGAGAATACCCTTATAAAGAAACACGAATCCATTGGTTGACACTGGCTGAACCTTACCAGGAATATAACTCATAACTCTTTAAAATAAAAAATCGTAATTCTTCAAAATAGTAACATGAACCACATTTGTGGGACCAGTGTACTATGGTACAAGCAAAGTTAAATTTTGTTAAATTGTTTCACTTGACGGCACAACACCTATTTTTACAGTTCTGTCTGAAATTTTGGCCTTTTATTTTGAAGTGAATACGTCTTTTTTTACTGTCTTTTCCAAATTTACTTTGTGCAAGAATGGGTACAACTTAACAGAGAATATTTCTTTTTGTACACACCGCAGTAACACAAGTTCTTCCCCATTACCACGGAGAACCCTCCGATCATAAAATTACGATATCGCAGTTTTCGATTTTTGCGATAGTTGATTTAACTAATTTCTTTTTGATTCAACCAATGTGGTTTTTTATTTGCATATATTCAAGTAGTTGAAACATGTGTTGCTTTGAATGCTGTCAAATGCCGGAATCAGCTGATAGCAAAACAATAATCGCAATGGAAAATCAACAATTTTTCTGTTCGCGTCCCTTCAAAAGGTTAATGAAAACAACATCGATGGTGAAAGCGTTTGGGAAAATTGTGTTCATTCGATTTGAAGAAATTTATGATTCCACAACAAGTGCTTATCGAACAGCGGTGTTGTGATAAAGTTAGCCTTGTTGAAAATGAAAAAGATTTGGTGACCAATTCAAAAAGTTTATTGATTTGGTGTTAAATAAATCAAACAATTCACACACAGAGATATTGAAATTAAAAAGATTGCTAATAATGAAATGTCCTCAATCAAATGTATATGCGTTCGTCTATACTTAATCGTTTTCGTTAAACCTATGCTAATGAAGAATTATCTCGCATATCTTTCAGTTATGCGCAAAAATTTTATGCTTCAAGCGATTGGTTCCATCAAGCGATTGGTCCATCTTATTTCATGATTTATAAAAAAAACAGTTGCTTCGGCCCAAAAAATGAAAACAAGGATTCCAATGCGTAGAAGCTCGACGCGCTGAATTAGACATTAACGCACATTAACATAAAGTTGATAACAATTAGAAATACATTTACTAACAACCTGGGCTGGAAAAGCAAGATTAAAAAAATCGTCGAGATCACTGCCAAAGAAGATCACTTGTGATTTTTCCCAATGAATATCACTACTGATCTGATCTTTTAAAGATCAGTTTATCAGTGTTCTTCAAATCACATCGATCAAAATCGGTACTGATCTTTCATCACACAAAATAGGTAGTGATTTTGAGCTAAAATGATTAATGATTAATGAAAGATCAATCATTGGATGATACGATTAGATTTGATCTTTGTCGAAGAGAATCACATATGATCAAGTTCAGACATGAGAGCCGATTTATCTACTCTGAAATCGTTGAAAATCAGTGATAACAGTCATTATACAGGAATTAATAACTAAGGGTAGCGCGTGTCAATGAGATTTTTAAAATCATGGAAAATAGTCAATTTTGTATCTTTGGAAAATGCTCCTCTAACACTCTTTATCACCAGAGTTGGGAAAAATACCGGTTTCGTTACGGCACGGCTTATGTAATTTCAACATATGTTCTCGTTTGATGCACCCCGTGTTCGAATCCCAACCGATTGTTTGATTCGCAATAAAAAGATTGCTAGATTAAGAGAAATGAATAGATGAAGGTTTCATGAAAATGATAAGTTTGGATCGTAATTTGGCAGCATTCACTTCGCAATAAAGACTGTCCCAGAAAGTATGGATGCAACCAAAAACCGCTGCCATTTCGCAATGGTTCAGAATCTGTCACTTTTTATGGCTGCGTCCTGTTGTTTACACTCTTATCTAACCACTTGTGCAGTTGTTTATTTGTTTTCATTAGTTTGTTTCAAAATGCGTGGACTTTCAGCACAACAACGTCGAAAAATTGTGTACAAATGGTGCACAGAACGCGGACTGCCACTGAAAAAGATAGCAAAAATGGAAGGAGTAAGTGAAAAACCCGTGCGAAATGCAATCAGGAAGTTCGGTGAGGATAACACCTTTGAGGATAAACCGAAAACGGGTCAAAAAAAGGTCCTGCTAACCCTCAGTTGGATAAACGTATACTGAAGACGTTCGAGCAAAAGAAGGAGGTTTCAATTCGGGATGTGGCCAAAAAAGTGGGCACTTTGAAGTCAAATGTTCTTCGTGCTAAAGAACGTTTGAATCTTCAAACCTATAAGAAGCAGAAACAACCAAACCGTAGTCCGAAACAAGAAGCATCGATCAGGCCGAGGGTTCGAAAGCTGTACAATACGAGTCTTGCTGGAAATTTGAACTGCATAATCATGGACGATGAAACCTACGTGGAACTCGATTACAAATCCTTGTCGGGACCACAATATTATACGGTGCGAGAAGGGCAAGTGTTAAAACAGACCGAGACATCGATTGAAGTTGAAAAATTTGGTAAGAAAGCTATGGTCTGGCAAGCAATTTGTAGCTGCGGTAAGATTTGGAAACCCTTCATCACTACTGCTTCAATGAACATAAAGGAATGTTTACAAAAACGACTTCTACCCATGATTCGAAGCCACAAGGATCCTGTTGTCTTTTGGCCAGATCTTGCTTCTTGCCACTACTTGAAATCAACGGTAGAATGGTATACTACCAAAAATGTCACTTTCGTCCCAAAAGACATGAATCCACCAAATTGCCCACAACTTCGACCAATTGAGGAATTTTGGGCATTAACGAAGATACATCTTAGGAAACATTTATCGGCAGCCGAAACCATTCAACAGTTCGAAAAAGATTGGAAAAAAGTGTCAAAACTTGTCACCAAGAAGTCTGTACGGAATTTAATGAGGAACGTTCGCAAGAAGGTGCGCCAGCTAGTCTACGATAGCTAAGTAGCAAATGTTGAGAATAATATTCTGTTGTTGTAGTCTAATATTATCAGTATATCGAATAAAATTTGAATATCTAACATTTGTGAATTATTCATAGCAAAATCAAAATGCGTCCATACTTTCTAGGACAGTCATCAGGTTTTTCAATGTAACGTTCGTTACGAAGGCATGATTTCAATAGAATGAAAATCATAAACTTTACCATAAAAAAGACATTTTATTTGAATGTTTTCTGTTACTTACTAACGTGTTGCTATTTTTTCTATTCCTAAATTCTTCCAGAAAAATCTTCACTCGGCTTGCTAACAGGTAAAATATTCATTTCTTAACAAATCGTAAATTGGTGTAAACATGTGACATTCATTTAATTTTCTGGTATAATCGAATACAATCGAACAACTGTAAAAATCAACGTCATAGAAGGGATAAGTTCATCTAAGCACAGACGCTGAATAATGTTCATCCCGGCTGAATCGCAATCAGTTTTCGGAACTATCGAATAAAGCCAAACGCAAAAATGCAGTATTTCAATTCGGAACAATATGCTCAATTTCACAGGATCTCGCAACTTATTTTCATAGTAAGTGGCAGTATTATTGATTTCAAGCGGTGCTGTATTTGTCATTCACCAAATAAAACGTAAGCTTTACAGTCATTTCTCCGAAAGCTGTTTCGTCGAAAATCATTTCGTCGAGAGTCACTTAACCGAAAGACATTTTACAGAAAGCTGTTGTGTTATTTTTCACCGAAAGGTTTATTTCATTGATCGATTATTCAATTGAAAACATCGCACATGACCAGAGATGCCATTTATACAGATTTATCTGTATTATACAGATTTTTACATACGCATACAGATTTAATACAGAGTACAGATTTTATAAAGATTTTCTAAATTTTATACAGACTTATACAAATGTCACAAAAAGTAAGAAAGAACAAATTTAACAGTGACGATATAAAAGTCTATCAATCAACGGACAAATTACAAATTAATATGAACATCTTTGAAATCAATTTATATTATAATTTGAAACTATTTTGAACTGATATTCAATTTTTTTCAATGACTGAGTGAAAACATATATTGGAGAAGCCAAATGAATGAAAAACTAACAGAACAGATGATTTTTTGGATACGCTCAGAAACAGTACTTTATTTAAGGGAGTAATGGCATCATGAAACTTTACTGTCAAGTTGTATGAACCGACTTGACGTTGCATATTGGGCGTTGAAATTCCATGTCAAATTATAAAGTCATCAATTTCAAACTAGATAAATATATGGAATTGCAATTCAATTGTGGATAAAAAAAAACTATGAAACTTCTTCGTTGAACTGACTGATTGAATCTACCATCCTACAACCACAATCTATTGGAATAACATATTTTATCATCATTTTGTTGCAAGAATTTCATGTTATTACTGAATACAGATTAATACAGAATTTTTATACAATGAATACAGATTTTCTATGAAAATATCTGGCATCTCTGCACATGACAGACATATCGCTTAATTTTCAAATATGATGAAACGGCAGTAAATGCAATGTAGTATTGCATTCGAGTCTAGCGGTCTATCAAATAAGATACCCGTTCTACTACCCTGAGCTTAAAGCCACTGCATTTTATGTTTATGATGGAAAATATCCTAATGTTCCTCGTATACCCCCAAAGATCATCTTTGAAAGTGTCTTTAGGAAGAGCACAGTGGTAAACTAGGTGAATGTGTTAACCAAATGTGTCTATTAAAATAATAGTGCTAGATAAAGGTTCAATATTCAAATGACCGATTATGGGCATACGATTTTCAGACGAGAAGCGTTAAAATATTTTTCTTCAGATTATAACTCTTCATCCAAAATATTTCTTCTAAATAATTTATGTTGCGTGGCAATATGCTACGAAGGTTATCTTAGAAACTAAGTAAAAACGGAACAGCAACGGTAATTTTTTTCAGATGCGCTCAGTTAACGGAAAATCTTTGAAAAAATTGATGTTATTGGTAGATACTCCAAAGCAAATGTTTTGATGCTTAAGGTAATTTTATTCCTTATTAAAATTAGACAATCGATCAGACAAAACGCATTTTTTCTAAATGAAATACTGGGGAGGTGATTTTATTACTTATTTAAATAAGACAATCAATCAGATGTGCGATTTTCAGTAGAAAACAAAACGGATGGAAGCCGTATCATTTTCATTTTCCTAGTTTTGTAACAGATAGTACTGGGTTGCACAAAGGAACCTGATACATTTTGTTCTCCGGTTACACTGGAACCAAACAAGACTGGGAGAAACCGAAAGATGAAGGTTTGTTTTTGTCTAGTAGTTTTCCATCATGGAGCACTGGAGTGTCGCTCATCACGTTTTTATTTATAACTCGTTTTTGAAGAATCAGTCGTATGTTACAACTATTCGTGACTTTAAAAAAACATTTTAAGTCAAAGCCGAAAATACCGGAGTCTTCGCGTAATACTGTGAAGCTGTGGTAGAAATTTTTTTAGAGACAAGGTCTATGAATAAAATGAAACCTCCGGGACACGTCCGAACTGTCCGGACACCAGAGAATGGTGAACGAGTTCGATCCGCTCTTGTGAAGAGTCCCGCGCGTTCGGGTAAGAAACATGCGGCTGTTCTTCAAATCTCTCGTCGTTCTTTCCATCAAATGGTCAAGGAAGATTTATTGTTTCATCCATATGAGATCGTCATCACCCAGCAGCTTGGAACCGGCGGATTATGGAGTTCGTCTATCGTTTGCGAACAAGATGTTCGCAATGCGGAACTGCAATTTATGCCTTTAATTATTTGGCGGCCTTATCATAATTTTTACTTGTTAATGTCTTCTGCAAAGTTTGTAGGGGTTATTGGCGTGGTCTTATAGAA
This sequence comes from Malaya genurostris, assembly GCF_030247185.1. Lineage (NCBI taxonomy): Eukaryota > Metazoa > Arthropoda > Insecta > Diptera > Culicidae > Malaya > Malaya genurostris. Next base: position 213,639,678 of record NC_080572.1, read on the forward strand.
ATGAACGACCATTTTCCAGCACGTGTGCAAAGACAAATAGGAAAATTATCTTTTTACTGATGGTAGATAGAGAGTTTCCGTCTTCAACAATATTGTATCCATTGCAATTTCTGTTAACTATTCGGTAGTATTATTAAAAGGTTTCAATGTATCAGTTTTTCTGTACTATCTTTTTTTCTCATTACTTCTAAAAAAAAGGTTTGTTCAACAAAGTATTAAGTTGTATAAAAAAACGTAAAATTGTAGGGATCTTCAAAGCTCAATGACAGTTTTTGAAATAGTTATGGATAGTTTTGTATAAAAAATGTCATATTTCCTACTTAATTATTTCAGAAGATTGCAAAAAGTTGCAGATCGAAACCGCTTTAGTTTAAAAGTACTATTAATTTACATCAAAACCTTGAAGAAATGGTTTGTATCGATAGTATCCCAGGTTTCTATGAGCGAATGTATATAAAATGTATGGACTGCGGAATTACGTATTTAAACATTTTTTTTGAACATAAAAAAATTAACATAATATAAAATATATATCAACGAACTCTATTTAATTTTCTGAATCGTTTAAATACGTCAAACAGTTCTTTATCATATAAATATATGAAATAGGGGAGACCGGGGCTAGTTGGCCGAACGGCCGTTTGTGCAGAGCAGCTTTTCTGAAAAGGCTATTGTGCGCAGTGGCGACATCTATAATGATTTTGGCAGAACATTAGGTCACCCATGTACCGACGTAATTTTAGGTATATCTGTGTTGTCGTTTGTGAAGGAGCACGTTTTTTCTTTTTTTGGCACTGGTGAGTAAATTTCTGTTTTTGTAAAGTAATACGTGTAACGTGGATCAATTTATATTTGTTTTCCAAAAACATGGTACCATTGGAAAGCGCAGATTGGTTTTCAGTATAACCTTACTTTTATTTTAGTTAATCGTGATTGTTCTCGTAAACATTCATTGGGTCAGGTTGGCCGAGTTTTGTGCGGGGTTGGTTGGCCGAGCATTGGAGGAGTAAAACATGAAACCAAGCGTAAGCGCGAACGCTGGTGGAGGAAAAGGTAGAAAGGAAATTGAAAAAGTTCACTAATGCGGTCGAAACTAAACTCCAGAATAGTTAAAAAGATTCCAAAACCAAAAAGGGGAGTTTTTTCACGTGGAAAGTCTTGGCATAACATTCCTTTTGTGGAATTTGGCCTTTCTGTTTCAACAGACTTTTTGGGAGTTACAAAAAATAAAATGGTGCTTTTTCAAGATCGAAAATGGTCAAACCTTTACCACCCGGCAGCACCCCTTACGCCTGTCCGATTTAGCTCAAATTTAGCATGAAGGCTTTTTTCGAGGTGCTTAAACTTTTGAGCACTAGAGCTTAACAAAAATAGAGGTGATCCCAAAATTTTGGCACCCTTATATATATATGAGCGGTAAAAATCAACGTCACTTATACAATCATATCTCCGGAACCAAAAGTCACAGCCATTTGATCTTCGAACTTGATCAATGGCCCAACAGTAGCTTTCGAACGAGCCCAAGTTTGTTAAAATTGGTTCAGCCATCTCTGAGAAAATTGTGCGCGTTCAAATATCTTTGAAAAGTACACACACACACACACACACACACACACACACACACACACACACACACACACCAAAGAAATGGCCGTCGTCCGGTGTACTGGTGGAATACGTCCATAGCAGAACTACGGGCCAGCTGTCTTCGATCCAGGAGGAGAAGCCAGAGGGCACGAACCGACGAAGAAAAAGTGGAAAGAAGAGAACTGTACAGAACGGCAAGAGCCGCGCTAAATAAAGCAATCAGATCCAGCAAGAAAGCCTGTATCGACGAGCTCTGTATAGAAGCCAATGTGAACCCCTGGGGAGATGCTTACAGAGTGGCTATGGCAAAATTAAAAGGCCCAGCTGTACCCCGTGAAAGGTGCCCAAAGAAGATGAAGGCCATCATTGACGGTCTGTTCCCGCAGCATGAATCATCCACATGGCCGCCCACACCATACGAAGTGGACGGGGATTATGACGAAGAATCTCGGATCACTAATGACGAGCTAGTCTCGGTGGCAAAAGCAATAAAGGCTCCAGGGCTCGACGGTATCCCAAACCTGGCTCTGAAAACAGCAATCTTGGAAAACCCGGATATGTTTAGGACCACGATGCAGAGATGTATAGACGGAGGAAACTTCCCCGACAACTGGAAGCGACAGAAGCTGGTGCTGCTACCGAAGCCGGGAAAACCCCCCGGAGATCCGTCGGCATATAGACCTATATGCCTGTTGGACACCTTTGTTAAACTACTAGAGAAAGTAATCCTGATCAGGCTCACGAAATATACCGAGAGTGATAACGGTCTCTCAGACATGCAGTTCGGTTTCCGAAGTGGCAGGTCGACAGTGGATGCCATTCACGTGGTGGTAAAAGCTGCAGAAGCGGCACAGAAACAGCAGAGACGGGGTAATCGCTACTGCGCCGTCGTCACCTTGGACGTAAAGAATGCCTTCAACAGTGCAAGCTGGGAAGCCATAGCCAACTCGTTACACAAAATGAAAGTACCGGAATATCTTTGCCGAATTTTGAAGAGCTACTTTCGAAACCGGACTCTTATCTACGAAACTGAGAGAGGAGAGGAAAGAAGAACAGTCACAGCAGGCGTTCCTCAGGGATCTATTCTTGGCCCGACGCTCTGGAACGCGATGTACGATGGAGTTCTAAAGCTGAACCTTCCCAGAGGCGCGAAACTGGTCGGCTTTGCGGATGATGTGGTGCTAGTAATCGTGGGTGAATCAAAAGAGGAGGTCGAAGTGCTTGCCACAGAGACGATAAACTTGGTGGAAGATTGGATGCGAGAAAAAAAGTTAACGTTAGCGCACCATAAAACCGAAGTGGTGATGATTAGCAACCGGAAAGCTGTACAACAACTAAAAATTACGGTCGGGGAACATATTGTCAACTCAAATCGTGAGGTAAAGCATCTAGGAGTGATGATTGACGACCGGCTGAGCTTTAACGGCCACGTAGATTATGTGTGCGAGAAGGCGGCGAGATCGATCAAAGCTTTGCTTAGAATCATGCCAAACAACTCGGTGATAAACAGCAGTAAGAAGAGTGACTACGTCAATAATGAGGTATGGCGGACCAGTCTGGGCGTCGGCGCTCAAGACAAAAAGAAACCAGAAGCGGCTTAACGGCACGTATCGAGTAATAAGCATGAGAGTGGCAAGCGCTTACAGAACCATATCGCTAGAAGCGGTAAACGTCATCGCCGGCATGATCCCAATTGGAATAGTGGTGGAAGAGGATTGCGAGTGCTACCGGCAAAGAGGTCTGCGGGGCATCCGTAAAACTGCTAGAGCAGAATCGCTGAGAAAGTGGCAACAAGATGGGACAATGGAGTGAACGGAAGATGGACATATCGGCTCATCCCCAACGTGTCCACGTGGCTAGAGAAAAAACATGGAGAGATCAACTTCCACCTGACACAGTTCCTATCTGGTCACGGATGTTTCAGGAAGTACCTGCATAGATTTGGGCACGCAGAGTCACCGCTTTGCCCGAGCTGTGCAAACGTCGAAGAGACACCGGAACATGTGATCTTTGATTGTCCCCGATTTATGGAAGAGCAAAATGAAATGCGTCTAGTAGTCGGAGAGGACATTTGCGTCGACAACATAGTGGAAAGAATGTGCGGCAACGAAGAGATGTGGAAGGCGGTCAACAGAGGGGTGATGCATATAATGTCATGGCTTCAACGGAAATGGCGAGAAGAGCAACGAAACGGTCAAGAATGAGGAACGAGAGCCCGAATAAGGATAAACAGTGGATATCACTGAGCAAAAATGTGAGCTAGAGTAGATGCGCAAGATCGCAGCCCCCTCCCGAAGTAATACTATATGGTGGTCCTGGGAGGATAAGGGCATGGAGAAAAGGGGGTGTTTTAGTGGGTTCGACTCCCACATACCGAGCTATCCTGTCTACATACAGAGCTATGTGGAGATAGCTTGATGATCCGGCGATTTCACCTCCTACTACAAAAAAAAAAAAAAAAACTCACACAGCGCACTGAGGAGACGTGGAACGCGATCAGCACGGCAGTTACAAAAATGCTAACGGAGTTACAGAGAAAGTGGAGGAGCGACCAGCAAGCTGGGATCGCTTGAAGAGTTTGAGCAATACGATAAGTGCATGAGCACGTATTAGAAGCGACCAAAAGTGCATGAGCACAGCAATAGAAGAGTGCAGGAGCACATTGCCCCCCCTGAAGCAGACGCATCAGTGGTACCAGGGGGATCGATGCATATAGGTGAAGCAGAGTTTTTCCAATCGGTTTTCTGTGAAAATGGGTATTTGCACCTTGCATAAATTTGGGGGTTAAAAAAGCAAGCTTTTTTTCCCCTTCAAACTATCAAAATCTATACGGCCTAGATAGCCGAAATCTGTTTCGTCCGAGACGTCAGTTAGGACATTACACTTCGGTGTAATAGCAAAAAGTGTTTTGCAAATAGCATTAACTTTACGTCTGTCTAGCGGTTTATGTTGAGCCGCCAGGTCGCGCTAGCAGCTCAACATAAGCTTCTACGCACTGATGAAGCACGAAACGTAAAATAACTGTAATGAAAACGTTTATTGATACAATTGATGTGTTTCACATATTTTTCAAAACTCGGCAAACCTACCCCGGCTCTGGGGTTGATTGGCCGATTTTTTGTTTGTTAATAACTATTTTCCTGATTTTCATACAGGAATGAAAAAAATCACACATGTGCTCAAAAGGTGTACAGAAATTCCGAAAGCGAAACTCGGCCAACTAGCCCCGGTCTCCCCTGCTTATAGACTAGTTCGTCATATAACATATCGTCTATCCATTAAAAATGACGGTATTCAAAGGCACGTGGTTTTTCTGAAGAAGAACAAAAGTCTCATAAGTAGGACTACACTTTTTTTAGAAATTTTACATAAAATCATCGAACAGGCCACTTAACAAAGATGAATTCATGCAACTTCTTTTGTCTTCTGATTCCGTAGTAACTAACTGGAGGAAACTATCGAAAACGCCTTTCAGTTTCTTTCACCGCGAACGCGAGAAGGTTTTCGAGTTACAATGATAAGTGTAAGCATTCATCACAGTAGTTATAGCATTCATATTTGTAATTTAAGCGATTAAGAAAATGAAATAGAGTTTGTCGAACTTATATATCTTATATTATGCTCATTTATAGTTAAGAAAACATTTAAATACGTAAAGTCCATAAATCGTATATACATCAGGATAGTCTAGGATACAAACCATTTCTTCAAGGTTTTGATGTAAATTAACAATACTTATAACCTAGGGTGGTTTGATTTGCAACTTTTTGCAGCCTACTGAAGTAATTAAGTAGGAAATATGACAATTTTTTATATAAAACTATCCATAACTGTTTCGAAAAGTGTCATAGAGTTAATTTTACATATTTGTTCAAAATTTAACACTTTGTATAACAATCCATTTTTTTAGAAGTTATGAGAAAAAAGTTAGAACGGGAAAACTGTTTTTTCGAAACCTTTTAGTAATACTACCGAATAATGAGTTAACGGTTATAGTTAGCGAAATATTTTCTTCGGAAAAGTTACCAGAAAATACAATGGCTACAATATTGTCGAAGACGATATCCTTCTATATGTCTCTCTATCTGATTAAAAAAATGTGATTTTCCAATTTGAATGGCATGCTGCATTTTCTTCTATTTTCTCGGAGACCAGCTATAAGTTTTCGAAAGCTGATTATTTTTCCCCACTCCATAAATGTTCGGTTCTAAAGTGCTCCTACATATAGACAGTGATGATTGTGGAACAAAAAATAAATCCAAACATCTGCTACTACACACAAAAATAAACACTTCGGTCAAGCTTTCAACGATGGAATTCTCTAACGCCGGTCAATAGGAGTGGAATGGTGCTAATTATTTGATGTTTGGTAGGTCAATTCCAACACTGAATAATTTATCGAAAACTCTCGTCTGCTGCAGCCGACAGACAAACTAGCTTCCGGCAGTGCAACGGGACAAAACGGCAACGCAACGGGATGCATATTTCAGCCTGCTCGGAACGAACTGTAATGGTTCAAAGCAAGGCATACACGCACATTGGAAGCCAACATGGCGTTAAAATTTCATCAACTTTTGTGCCCGAAGCAGAGCTCATGAGCCTGCCCACTCGGTTTGGTTTTTGCGTCAAAGCTTAAGCACGGCTTTCATATTTTTCCGAGGCATGGCACGGAATGGCACTAGTATAGGTACCTACAAAAAAAACAAGTGAGTTGAACTTGCGATGCAGAATGATGGCAATCGGGAAGTGTAGGATGTTATTTAAATAGTTGTTTTTCCCTTGATTTTAAATCGTTAGTACGAACACGACGTGTTCGAATGTGGTCCTGAAAACAATCGACAAATATTTAACTTAGAGCAAATAAATTCGTTTTTATTTGAAAATGTAGATCTGAAAACAATATGCTGACAGTGTGCTATGACATTTTTGTTATCTATTTAAAAGCGTATCGTTTGGACGACGACAATGCCATAAAAATCATGAGGTTCACCAGATTAAGCATACAAACTAACAAGAAAATATCTTCAAAACAATACACCTGACGTACCTCGGTGAGTGTTCCAGACTTGGATGTTACCATTCGGTTTATAGCTTATGCCCCCACTTCATGATATAACCTAAATTCCCTGTAGCAGGTTTTTTGTCAACCTGTCGGATGCGTCCTACGAAGTTGTTTGCATTCACTCGACCGCCCAGATTATGGGGCTGGTGGGTAGCCCCATCCACCCAATATCAATTAAAAGCTTCATTCAAAGTTGTCGAGGAATGCCCGGTTTCAGTTTAGTTTGTTCTGTGTTGTCATCGGTTTTGATGAGTTTCCTCTGTTCGTTGGTTTCGTTTTTTTTTGTTCAGATGCTAAAAACGGACCACCGATGGCAGCCGACAAAATGGAAAATATTTTTAATTTCAGAATGCTACTCAGGCTGACTTTATATCCAGCAGTCAGTGGCTATTTCCATTACACAAACGCCAACGGTAAAAGTGTACCGGAAGTCATGTTTGGATATAACTCGGCTGAAGAGCTAAAGGATTGTTTGTGTTTCTTTTTCATACAATCCTTGTTCGAATGGAACTCAACCTGTGTTAAACGGTTGAGCATAAATTGAACCCAACATCGACTAGTACGGGACTAGAGTACAAGTACACTTCTGGAGCATAGTGATTCTATTACAAAATACAGCATATCGAGTTATGTAAATTATAACAAATTCATTTAACATAACTCGAAGCAACAATATTTAATTTTGTATATCTGCAAAAAAAGGTAAAAACGATGGAAAACTTTCTTTTTGTCGCTCGGGAATTCCATTAATTTCCCGTATATATAAATTTATACATTCGATGAAATTGGAATCAAAATATAGAAAGAATACGTAATCACGGTGAAAACTAACGTTGTTTAGGTAATTGTCAAACTTGTGGTCTAATGGTCCCATACAGCGGAACAAAAATGGACCAGAAGGATGCGAAGGAGAAACAAAAATTTCTGGAGAGACTAGATATTTTTTGGTACGTACTATGGCTAGATAGAAAAACAAAATTATCTTTTGTGCATACTTTCAAACACCAGCACGGTATGAAGTCGTTTAATGTGAAAATATTACCGAACGATGATGAACAGAATGTGACAACTAAAGGCCAGGCTCGCAAGTTGTATCGCGAACATTCAATGAGGTTTTCCTTCGCGCTAATGGACGATGAAACTTATGAGCTGGAAGACTTTAGCCAACTTCCCGGAATATCATTTTATACTGTCATACAACGGAACAGCATTTCAAGACGAAGAAAAATGTCAAGTTTCTAAAAAAAATATTTGGTTTGGCAGTCAATATGCAGCTGTGGTCGAACAAGCCAAAACTTCATCACTATCGGAACGGTGAACCGGGAAATATACCGTGAAGAATGTCTAAAGAATAATTTCAGAAATGATTAGCAAATCATCAGACTTCATATACTCCCGATCAACATATCGTATCCAAACTATTTCTCTTTTTGATATTTGTTAGAAAATCTTGATATTTTAACTACTAACGAAACCAGACTTATATCAGCACATACTACGAAATATCTTTTTGTTATAAACTTGTTACGACTTGTTGGTCGGGCTCCGATTCGGATAAAGCTTTGCACAAGTTTTACAAAATATTTGTTTTGCACGGAGAGAACAATTCGGCTCAATACTAGTTTTTAAAAATGGGCGTCTGTATTTTTGAATGCACTTTCATCAAATCGTGGTAACTCGAGAACTGTAAAGCGTCAAAAAAAGTTGTAAAAAAATCGATTTGGCACACACTGTAAAAAAAGTTGAATTCTTTTTCAAGAAAACAGGAAAGCTAAAAATGAAAACAGTGTCACTTATATATTTTTTAAATAATTTTAACTTTAAACCAGAGATGCCAGATAAAAATTTCAAATATCTTCAGACAGGGTTGCAGATGTCGGTATATCCGAATAAAAATCTGAAAAGGTCACGACAATTTCAAAAATCTGTAAATTTTGACGAAAGTCTGTACAACAAAAAATGTCTGCAGCACTATGTACGAAATCTGCAGATTTACAGATATATCTGGCTTCTCTGCTTTTAACTGAGATTTTGGTGCAAAGTCTATTAGTGTGAATTTGAAATTGACAAAGTTACAGTTTAAACAATTTACGAACAAATGCAAAACGCCAAGTATTTGATAAAAAAATATGGTTATTTAGACATTATAATTAAATTCTGCAGATTAAAAGAAAAAAAATTGCTCATAACCGACTGAAGGCGTCTAGAAACAGCCGTGCTTCGAATATTTAGACATAAAAGTCAAATAACTGTTTTTTTTTTTTTTCAAATGGCTGTGACTTTTAGTTCCGGAGATATAATGATAACACATGGATCAATAAGTCCCGAGACTAACAATGGAAACAACATTTTTTTTGCAAAATTTTCTTTATTCATCAACATAATCATTTTTAGGGTGATACAATGGTTCCAACGTTTTTCCAATTTTTCAATACCATGTTTATAAAAAAATTTATCTTTCGCTTCAAAATAAGCTTCAGTTTCAGCGATGACCTCCTCATTTGAGCCAAATCTTTTTTCCTGGAGCATTTTTTTAAGATCAGCAAAGAGCCAGTAGTCACTGGGGGCTAAATCTGGCGAGTATGGAGGGTGGGGAAGCAGATCAAAGCCCAATTCGTTCAATTTCGCCATTGTTTTCATCGACTAGTGGCAGGGTGCATTGCAGCAATCGCGGCACCCACTTGGAGAAAACCTTTTTCATGCTCAATTTTTCATGAAGAATAGTAAATACACTTCCATATGATATCTGTGTCATCTCAGCAATCTCACGGAGCTTCACTTTACGATCTTTCATTATAATTTTTGTCACTTCACTCATATTTTCCGGTGTAACGGCTTCCACAGGTCTACCCGAGCGTTCCGCGCCATTTGTGTCGGTACGACCACGTTTAAACTCGGCGAACCACCGACAAATCGTTGCTTTTGATGGACAAGAGTCCGGATAACATTTTTTAATCCATTGTTTCGCTTGCACGGTGTTTTTACCCATTAAAAAACAATGTTTTATCAAAACACGAAACTCGGTTTTTTCCCATTTTTTAAACAAACTACAAAACGACTTTACTCCAACCTCGATAACTCAGCTGTTTCTGGTCGGATCGACTTAAAATTTTGACCCGTTTCAAGCGTTAGTACTCTAGAAAGACGTGGTTACTGGTTTACTACGAGCGCCATCTATGCTTTAGTCTCGGGACTTATTGATTCATGTGTTATAAGTGACGTAACCGACTGAAGGCGTCGTTTTTTTAACTGCTCATCTTTCTCAGAGATGGCTGAACCGATTTTGACAACCTTAGGCTTGTTTGAAAACTACTATTGGACTGTTTATCAAGTTCAAAGATCAAATAGCTGTCGCTTTCGGTTCCGAATATAAAATGGCATAAGTGCCGTAATCGACAAACCGCACTTTTCTCATTGGCTTAAAATTCTCGGAAGTAATCAACGAACTTCGGTAAACTCAGGCTAATTTGAAAGCTGCAATGTAGTCTCTGATCAAGTTTGGTTTTTTTTTTCAAGCATTCTCGGTTCGGGAGATGTGATCACGTATATGTAACTCTCGTATACTTTTTTTGACAAAAACTGTACATTTTGCGCAAAAATAAAAAATACAGTACATCGACTTTGAAAAAACAGTACATTTCTCAGTACGCATTTTCTCTAACAATAGTGAAAAAAAACAAAAGCGAATATTATCGGATAATTTATTTGAATAACCTCAATAATTCTTTATTACTTTCCTTCATAAACTTAATTTTTAGTTCAATATAAACTAAAAAAATGCACGAATAAATCATAAAACATATTTTACAAAAATAATCTGTTTTTCTTAGAATCGGATATTTTTGACGATGATTTTGATTTAATGTATTCTAAAAGATGATGACAATTTTCTTTTGTTTTAAATCAACAAAATTTAGTCAAATTGTTGTTGCGCGCTCTGAACATGAATGAATTATGAAAAAATCGAGATAAAAAGAAAAGAAAAAGACAAATTCATTTATTGTTTGCATGTATTAATATTCGTTACGTGTTTTTACTTTTCGTTCTGACGTTTTATATTGCGGCAAATCGAAGTTCGATGCGTTAAAGATTTAAAATTCTGTATTCATTTTCTGATATGAAAAATACAGGAGGCGGCCCGTTTGGCATAACGCCGTTTGGCATAATGGTTATTTGGCATAACAGTTATTTGGCATAATGCTCATATGGCATAATGGTCATTTGGCATAATGCCATTTAATAATTGGATTCGCAATATTTTAATCTAATGTAAATTTTTGTTTGTTTCTTTTGTTTGGGGGGAAGGGGACAGCGCCCTCGCAGAAATCACCTCTGTCTAGTTGCGGGCGTTCGCCCGGATTACCCAAAGCTAGGAGTTATCCCTTAGTTAAATCCGAATGAGCGGCAGCGTGGTCGAGGTCATTAAAAACGATGAGGCGTAGCCGCATTAGACCTTTCAAAGTGGCAGTAAATTAGAACAATTTATATTAAGCAACATGCTCATCTGTTATGCCAAATGACCGTTATGCTAAATGACCATCATGCCAAACGATTTTATGCCAAACGTGGTAGCCCCAAAAATACATTACATTTTAATGGGCAAATACAGTACAAATCAAAATACAGTACATTTAAGGGTACAGTACCAAATACCCCCCTTCCAAGCAACTTGTCCCGGGTTGGCGGTTCAATGCATAGGACGCTGGTCTTACAAGCCAGTTGTGATATGTTCGAGTCCCGATCTGGAAGGATTCTTAGTGTCAGTAGGATCCATAGTACTAGCCATGCAATGATTCTGTACACTAAGAATCGGCTGCGAAGTCTGTTGGAACAGAATGGCCAAATTCCACAACAGGAATGTAATGCCAAGACTTTGCGTTGCTAAGGAACTCAAGAAATTATTAGGAGAGACAGGAGTTAGATCGGACACGGGATTAAACCGGGCAGCTTAAATATCTTATAAATCTGTAATTATTTCGATCCATGGATTGGCTTTGTAAACGCGTTTTCATGTGAGAGACAAACGTCAGATGTCAGTTAGCTGGAGGTTGAGATGTCAGCCTAACGAAAAGTTGAAATTAAGGTATCTTGAGATTTGATACCCCATTGTATTCGTTCTTAAATTTTGAAGTTTTCTAGTCTAGTTTAGCCCATAACGAGTCTGGTTTAGCTCTGCTGTTCAGGATTTTTTTGGATTTTGGGTTGGTCACTTCTCCGCGACTTGTTACGGTGTGGCTCTCCCGTGTGTCCTGTTTCGACAACCGTTGTACGGAAAATAATGGGAAAAGGTTGAAGGTTCATTTTTTATACCAATACAGTTGTACAGCTGTAGATGTTTTGTTCTCTTCATCAGAATGCGTTCCGCTTGGTTGGTGCTGACATGTTTCAAACCAAACAGATTTTTCAATTAGGCACTGACAAGTCGAAGACGAAACATAAAGCATACAATATTTAGGTTTACGTACAACAAAATACTCCCTTTCAAGGATCACGTAGAAGAAATGCAGGTAAAGTATAATATATATATTAAATGCTTACATCCTCTTATAAACCGTAATTCTAAGCTCAGTGTTATGAAGAAATTACTAAATTATAAACAAATGTTCAGACCAGTCATGCATTATGTAGCAGTGTTGCTAATAGAGCGAGAACCCAGTGCACGCAGCAGATTTTCGAGCGAGTGCGAGACGTGTTCTATCTTACTCGCACTCCTCCGTGCACGCTAATGAGTCACTCACAAAAAGGTACATTTTAAACACGAGCGATGTTTTTGTATGGGTACGGTGAGTGAGAGGCAGCAGGAGTAAACACTTACTGCGAGTTTGCTCGTACTATTTCAGATTATGTCCGTACTCAAAGAGCGAGTGACAATCAATACGCACGGAGTGGGAGCACTCCTCCAGTGCGCTAGCAGTATGGCGCACAGGTTGATTTTAATTTTTGTAAATCGAAATGTATGTGAGCATCATGATAGCCGCACGAGTATGCTACAACTTGACCTCAGCTTATGCTATTAGTATGAAGTCTGATCCTTTTTAAAAGAATGTACAGTATGAATAAAGTGAAGTGAAGGGTTTTGCGCAGCGTTTGAACCAGCCCTCTACTGAACGGCCGAGAAGTTCTACAATAGCATTTGGTAGAACGCTCTTCTTGCCACCGGGTTGGTTTGAACGCTTGTTTGCATTGGCTCTAGCCAAGTGCTGTGATCCTGTTAATTCTGTGAATATTACACAAATCATGCTTTGATATTGATTTTTATTATTGTCATTACTGCTTTTGATCACAGCATGAACGAGCTTGATCAGATTGTATATTAGCTCCCCGCGCATCGGATCAAAACCAAATACGCTATAAGAGTACGAGTGGGCGCCAAGTTGTGAGTAAGAGCAAAAGCACGAGTGGAAGCGAGTGCGAATATCTATGAGAAACAGATTCAGTAAGAGTGTGCACACCGACTAGTAGACCAACGAAAGAGTGAGTGGTGGAATATGCACGATAGGAGTGCTCGATGTTTCATCGCCACTCACAGATGAGCACTGCGATAGCAAAACAAAGGACGAAAATAACCACGGGGAGTCAAACTCAAACCAAAGGATCACATTGAAGGAATCCAGGCAAAGTGTAATAAATATATTAAATGTTTATATCCTCTTATAAACAGAAATTCTAAGCTCTGTCTAAAAAACAAATTGGTAATTTATAAACAAATTTTCAGACCAGCCATGCTTTATGCAGTAACAATTTGGTCAAGTTGTTGTTCCACCAGGAAGAAAACGCTTCAAAGGATTCAGAATAAAATTCTGAAAATGATTTTGAAGCGTCCTCCCTGGTTTAGTACAAATGAGTTACACAGACTCACAAATATAGAACCATTAGATGTAATGTCACATAATATTATAAGCAAATTCCGACAAAAATCGATGCAATCTTCAATTGAATCGATTCGCTCTCTGTATTAGTTAGTAAGTTAGTATATAAGTTCCTTTTCCCCATTACACAATACAAGTAGGTTTAGAATTTTCCCTACACAAAAATCTCAGAATTGCGGAAGCAAATAATGTCCTCATGGTAATAACCAAATCATATATATAATGGGGCTGAAAAGTCACCACTTGTGGCTGAACACCCAATTTAAATCTTAATAATTTAATTTTATCTCATATTCCAATAAATAGTTACTTTAAAAAAACCACGGGGAGCACACTCACACGGGAGTTTCAAATGTACTGATGGCACATGAGTGAGAATTATCTGCACAATATAAGCGAGTTTAGCAACACTTCTATGTAATAAAAATTCAGTCAAGTAGAAAACACGGAAGAAAACAATTTAAAGGATTCAGAATAAAATAATGAAAATGATTTTGAAGCGTCCTCCCTGGTATAGTACAGATGAGTATACAGACTCACAAATAACAGATCGGCTGAAAAGTTCGTATCGTTTCTATGAGAGGGCGCCACTAGAATTAAATCCATACCATTTTCAGTTAGTACCAACCTTCAAAAGATACGTGTATAAATTTGACAGCTGTCTGATTATTAGTTTGTGAGATATTGCATTTTGAATGAAGTTACTTTTGTTATTGTGAAAAAAAATGGAAAAAAAGGAATTTCGTGTGTTGATGAAACACTACTTTTTGATGAAAAAAAGTGCCGCCGATACCAAAAAATGGCTTGATGAGTGTTATCCAGACTCTGCACCGGGCGAAGCAACAATTCGTAAGAGGTTTGCGAAATTTCGTACTGGTCATATGAGCACCGAAGACGATGAACGCAGTGGACGTCCAAAAGAGGCTGTTACCGATGAAAACGTGAAAAAAATCCACAAAATTATTTTCAATGACCGTAAAGTGAAGTTGATCGAGATAGCTGACACCCTAAAGATATCAAAGGAACGTGTTGGACATATTATTCACGAATATTTGGATATGAGAAAGCTTTGTGCAAAATGGATGCCGCGTGAGCTCACAATCGATCAAAAACAACAACGAATTGATGATTCTGAGCAGTGTTTGGAGCTGTTATATCGAAATAAAACCGATTTTTTTCGTCGATATATAACAATGGACGAAACATGGCTCCATCACTTCACTCCGGAGTCCAATCGACAGTCAGCTGAGTGGACTGCACGCGATGAACCGAACCCAAAGCGTGGAAAGACTCAACAATCGGCCGGTAAGGTTATGGCGTTTGTATTTTGGGATTCGCATGGTATAATTTTCATCGACTACCTTGAAAAGGGAAAAACCATCAACAGTGACTATTATATAGCGTTATTAGAGCGTTTGAAGGACGAAATTTCAAAATAACGGCCTCATTTGACGAAGAAAAAAGTTTTGTTTCATCAAGACAATGCACCGTGTCACAAGTCGATGAAAACCATGCTGAAATTGAACGAATTGGGCTTCGAATTGCTCCCTCATCCACCGTATTCTCCAGATTTGGCCCCCAGTGACTTTTTCCTGTTCTCAGACCTCAAGAGAATGCTCGCTGGTAAAAAATTTTGAAGCAATGAAGAGGTAATCGCTTAAACTGAGGCCTATTTTGAGGCAAAGGACAAATCGTACTACAAAAATGGTATCGAAAAGTTGGAAGATCGCTATAATCGCTGTATCGCCTCTGATGGCAATTATGTTGAATAATAAAAACGAATTTTGGCAAAAAAATGTGTGTTTCTATTAAACGATACGAACTTTTCAGCCGAACTGTTGTAGAACCATTAGATGTAATGTTGCATAATATTATAAGCAAATTCCGACAAAAATCGATGCAATCTTCAATTGAATCGATTCGCTCTCTGCATTAGTTAGTATATGAGTTCCTTTTCCCCATTACACAATACAAGTAGGTTCACAATTTTCCCTACACAAAAATGTGACACTTGCAACGGAACACCCAACTTAAAGCTAAACAATTTAAATTTAATTCATATCGCTTTGAATAATAATTAAAAAAAATCGCACTGCTTCTTGGATTGCATGGAAGAGAGAATCAATTGATTGATTCGGTAGGTTTTGCTACTTTATCTTCCGGCCTAGTTTATAACTTGAAAATAACACAATATACCTAAAATAACATGGGTAATAACAAATCAAAGTCAGGAGTAATTTCAATACGCGATATTAGCGAAAATTTTGAATGACCCCACGGAACAGAAAATCATTGTTTCATTTCCAGTTCCAAAACCTAAAGTATCCAACCACATGGTAAATCCGTGACATATTGAGCTCAACAGTGCCGCGTCACGAAACTGAAATTTAATCATTGAAGCCAACAGCTTCAAAGAGATTCCTTCAACGGCCGAATGAACGAGTGATGGATCGGCTGAAACCAGCGTTGAATTTCAAATCAGTGCTTTAAATGCTTGATCTATCATTCAGTAGAGCCACGCAAGCTTGACCGAGGAAGGCAGCGACAGCGACAGTAAAGTCAACAAGACGGGTCCAACTTATGATATCTCGTTTATCTGGAACTTTATGCGAGGTCTGTCTCGTCAATTGTATGAATGAACGCATCCAAAAACACCCACCCACTATGCATGCGAACACAAGCACACACGCACACACAGGTATATTGGATTGGGTTGTAGCCTGTTTGACACTGCAAATATGTACCCAATGTTCCCCGTGTAGCACATAAATATGTACTCAACTTGTGCCTGGGTACATGGTGCTTCCATTGACTGAAGAGTACCACTTGGCCGAGCGAATATATCGACCATGTTCTACTGCAACAGCAGCAACAGCAGCAGCAGCTAGAAAGTAGTTGGGAAAAGCCACCCAAAGGCATAAACAACCAACATATTCAGAATGACGACGACGACGATGACGACGACAGCTCAATGGGTGCTGCCACCACCTATTCCGGTCGATGTTGATGATGGTGATGATGATGATGTTGATGGATTCGTGTTGTAAAAAGCACTGCACCCAGGATGCTGGTCTTCCAGAAGCAGGACCGGGTGGTTGGGATATTGCATGGATGAATGGGTGGCTTGTGTGCTTAGTAGATTTCAATCTTTTTCGTATCACTTCAGGCTCCGGCTTCTGTTTTCTGTTCTGTGCTCCAGTCACACAGGACTTTTGAGGTGTTTGTATGGCTGTGCCCTCGATACCGGGAGTCATTCTATGAATGATAAAGAAGCCGAATTAATAATGCATTTCTATTAGCATAGCTTCAAAAAAAAAAATAAGGGGTGGGGGGAGTTTTATTTCTATTTTCGAGTTTGCTGCCAGGGCGATTAGTTTTTTTTTGTATCACCATGAACGTGAAGCGCACCAGTGCAAGGGAGATTACCATATGTGTTGTTTTTGCATCGGCTGGGAAATGATCTGTGGAATATATTTTTCATAGTCATCGTTATTTTCCATTCGATCGATGTTAGATAAATACAAATCGTCAACAGTGTCCGTCAATAAACGAGAACAAATAGTGTTTCAAAAAATATTTTCGTCTATACTATACAGTAAATCGTTTTGCTATCATATTGGATTAAACACGCATTTTCATGATTGATTATATTTATATACTAGCTGAATTACCCGGCGTTGCTCGGAAATGTTTCGTGAAGGGAAGGCCGAAAAAAATTCTCGAAGTTGTCCTGCTTATTGCAATACTCAGTGACACATAACATAGACGGCAGCCCGATTCAACAATACTTCGTTCATGTTCAGATTGCGAATGATCAGTGTCCGTCTAAGATGTCACAATAATCATAATTTTCATGGTATTCTCGACAAATTGTGTCAGTTTTTTATTTAAATCCTTTTGTAACAGACCTTTCTGTCTATAAATACCATCTTAGTAATCTCCGAGTTTCATATGTATATGTGCTAACGTACTTGAATTATTATGTACATGTGCTTGTAACGTACTTCCGTACTTCCTCATCACATTCGATCTACAATGCCTTTGGCTTCCATGGCTAGAAACACTTGCTACTGCCTCCTTTTTATGAAACTTTTTATGACATCATTATTTTCACGTAATTGCTCAAAATTTTCCATCTGATATTGATTATTTTATAACGAAAGGCTGTTTAACATCATTACTACATTCGTACTATAGAATAACATTTTTATATAATTTATTTGACCAAGGCTTCAATAATTTTAGTAGTGCACCTGGGAGGAAAACCTATAGAATAATGATTCAGTTGATACAAATGTTGTTGTAATCTTATTTCAATCACCTGGAGTCGACAGTTTTCTCAACTTACATAAAAAATGCACATTGATTGTATGATTTCGTCAATTCAGATCAATGTTGAGAATACTAATTCCCCCTACCTCTTGTGAATATTTTTGTGAACCTCACTTAGTTGCTAGAAATATACTGTACTCGTAAAGAAGTACCAATTTTTCGTAAAATCCGATAAATTTTTCCTTACGCTTTCCATGTTCGGGGCACTTGCTACACTCCCTCATCCTCAAAATAACCTTAGAATATATGTTGATTTAACTTCCTTTTTGTCAGTGAACTTACAACAGATCTCCTCCATGATTACCCTGAGTAGTGTAGAAAGTCTTTGTGCTTTTCAAGAAATATCGATTCCCATCTTTGGTACATGTACCAAACTTGGTGGCGATTCGTTTAGTTGTTTCGTAGTTATGCTGAGACTTAAACTCGCATTCATAACTAGATAAAGATTATTTCCCCTTAGTTCTTTGAATTCCCGGCAAAATGGAACCAGATCTTTTGCAATTATTTGAAGAAAATTGTGTTGCATTCGAATTAACAACAGCAGTACTATCTACTACGACCTTCAAATTCTTGCCATTCTCTTGTTTTACAAAAATCGAGAGATAAAAATTTATTTTCAAAAACCCCTCCTTCTAGAAAGAACCGACTCTCATCAAATTATATAAAAATATTCTCATAGCCATCTCTGAAGCGCAAGAAGTACAGATGCCAAGTTTGATAACAATCCGTTAAGTAGTTTCGGATTTATGCCATTACAAACATTTTACCCTCCGCTTTAAAGGCACTTGCTACATCCATCCCCCATATAATCATATCTAATATATGCAAAATGTTTCTATGGTCTTAAAAATGTATTGATTCTCGTCAAATTAGACAAATTTTTTCATGACGCCCCCTGTTAAGAACACTTGCTACGCTCCCTCCCCCATTAAAATACCTTTATGACCATCCCAGAACACATGAAGTATCTGTGCCAAGTTTTGTGACAATCCGTTTAGTAGTTTCGGAATTATGTCGGTTTAATCATTACACCCCCCCCCCCTTTTTGAAGGCACTTGCTACATCCACCTCTCATATAGTCATATCTAAGGTATGCAAAATGTTTCTATGGTCTTCAAAACGTATCGATTCTTGTCTAGTTATATGAATTTATCCATGACCCCCCACCCCTTGTTTATGACACTTACTACGCTCCCTCCCCTAGAAAACCATCTCTGAAGTGCAAGAAGTACCTGTGCAAAGTTTGGTGGCAATCCATTCAGTGGTTCCGAAGTTATGGCGTTACAAATATACAAACTTATATCCATTTTTATATATATAGATAGATGACGATAAGTCCTACCACTCCTGTTTTCCTCAAATACTCTTCTAAACTGGCCATAAATAATTTACCTACCAACCGGAATGACCGGAAACCGGCTCAACCGAAATGATCCAACCTGGAACTGATAAATCATCCTTCAATGTACAGGGTCCGGCACTCGAAGTGTAACCAATTAAAAAGGCCATAAATTCAGTTTGGAAAATTACTTTTACTTAATTCAAAGTACAAAATGTGTAAAAATAATATAAAATTCAGAATCAATTCACTTTTGCTCGATATGACCACCTTTTGCCTTGACTATGGCCTTGAGACGGTCAAAAAACGAATCGCAAGCTGCCCGAATGTGACTTGCAGGTGTATTTTGGCCCACTCGCGGACAATAACTTTTTTCAGCGCCTCGAGACTGGTGTATCTTTTAGTTCGGACTTTGCTCTCCAAAATGGCCCAAAGAGAATAATCCATTGGATTCGCATCTGGTGAATTCGAGAGCCATTGTGTGGACGTGATGAAGTTCGGAACGTTGTTTTTCAGCCATTCTTGGTTCACTCGAGCTTTGTGAGACGGTGCCGAGTCCTGCTGAAACGTCCATGGTCTGACACCGAAATGTTTGTCTGCCCACGGCTTCAAAGCAACCTCCAGAATACTTTCCCGATAATATGTCGCATTTACCTTGACGCCAGGCTCGAAGGTCTGAAGTTGGTTACACTTCGAGTGCCGGACCCTGTACATCTTCTGGGAGCCCCAGAATTCATTGATCAGTACCGGCGCCGACCAGGCCCGAATGTAGATCGTCTAAGGAATGGGAAAGGGATGTTAGTCCAACGCTTGTTGTTACTAGAGGCCGTATATACTACTGAGCGCTCCACAAGTGTCACGGGAGAAGGATATTTGTTAGTAAAAATTTCAGTATTGGTATTATTCTCGCGCGACTCAATACGTTCCGGTTTCAAGATGCTCGGATGCACCACTAAACTCACTGACTTCCCGAGTGAACGTGAAAAATTCCCTATTTTTTTTTATAAATGAAATTACGTGATACAAAATAAACGAGTGAATAGGATTTAGACAAAATAGTTGATTCATTGAATTGACATATTCTAAACAGTTGTTATAAAATCATTTAAAATTACCAAATAAAGATCAACAGATTTCACGCGCGTTTCAAATCTGTATTATTTCGGCTTTATTATTTTAATTCTTTATTAAAAATTATTAATTGGTTATATTGGCTGATCTGGGCAGCCGGCTACCGAAAAAATATTAATTTATTGTTTAAAATATTAATATCAAGTGGTTTTTTACTATGTTTTCAATATACCAATATATGTTAGCTCTGTTATTAACTTTGTATTATCAACGGGTTTACGCAATAGTCGATTTTGATCATTCAATTCATAATCCTGAAAGACAATCAATAACATGGAAGAAGAAAACATTCCAAATAAAACTTTTCTCCGAAGCTAGACGGAAGTTGATAGGTTGAATGAAGAGATAATTTAGTAAAATAGAATTATCAGAAGTGAAACATTGAAAATATCTGATAACTGAAAGAAACAAGAAACTCCTGCAATTGTTGTCTTTTACGACATGGAAGCAGGAACCCAGTGGATCTATTCTCGGTTCATTTTTTTCGCCGGATTCCACACGGCATCTAGGCTGGTACTGTCCGGAGAGAGCTAATAGGTACTATCAATCTCCTAGTGAACCCCAGCCTCTTTTATCAAGACGAACGAAATGTTGTCCCAAAAGGCACATTTCTGGACCGTTGCTGATTTTTTCTCTGTTCATAAACAGTGGCTCAAGGCACCCTGTTTAGCATTCTAAGATCTTTATTTCTCAAAGAATGTTTCTAAAAACGCTAAATTGCACTTTTAAAGCAGTAAAGAAGAGAAGAGTAAAAATCGGCTCAAAACTTCAAGCAAAAGTGTAGGAGAAAGGTGAGTAATAGTGCGCGGTACATATTAGTGCGCATCTCATTGTGTGCTCCTGTTCATGTTTACCACTATTTACTTAAAATAAATATTGAGATTTCACCCAATTAACTTTATTCGACTACATTTAAAACTCCCTATTAATTTTATACCAATACGACAGACGTAAAGATAAAATCTATCATTAGAAAATAAGCTTTATATTGATTTCTAATAGAATCACTTTTTTGTCGTGAATTTGAAAAGGCGCCTTAAAGTAAAGGGTCGCCTTTTTAAAAATTAGCCACATAGAAGAATGGGCAGAACTTAATCGTGAATATCTCGACTTGTATTAACGGCAACAACATAATTCTTTCACTATTTCATTAAACATATGATCAGGAATTTAGGATAATATTTTGAACAGTGTGAGATAACCACAAACAACTCAAAAATTAAAATCAAGTAAAATCGAAAATTAGGTTTCCTAAAATTTGAAAACAACGTGGAAAACTCTTTACTTTCGCTTGGGTTTTTCGCGCAAGGACGACGATTTTGAGGTAGTCAGGTACATATCTTCAACTGAACGTTATAAAAAGGGAGCCGTGGCCGAAAATCGATAAATTCTTCTTGTGCGTTGGATGGAAGCAGACGTCAAGGCGAGACGACGCATTCAAGCAGCGGCATCGGAAAGCGCACCTTCTGCGTGGTTGAAAAAAGAAACGCACAGGTCGTAGTTCTTATTTGCCTTACGGTCGTCAAGGCGAGAAGACGCATTAAAACAGTTTCGCAACATTTGGCACTGCGAGCCGATGTGTTGCGGCTTGGTCGCAAAGATAGTTTCAATTCATTTATTATATTATATTATATTATATTATATTATATTATGCCCTTTCAGGAACCGCATTGGATACATTTTTATCGATCTGGCATCTAATGAATATCAATATTTGAAGCTTGACTAGTTTTTGATGAAAAAACAATCATAACTTTTTACTGGTAGCTTATATGGAAAAGCTTGGTTGAGCAAAACAAATTTTCTACAACTTTAATGTACAACAAAATCATTTTTGAGATCAATTAAGATAGTTAGATTTCAAATTTCAAGCAGGAAGGACCATTTGATTACAAACAACATTTGTGAAGACACCAACTACAAAAAACTAATATTTAATAGTGAAAATATTTTTGTCACGCTAATTTCCCGTTTCGGGCCATAGTGCACTGACATCTAGTTTGCAGTTCCGGAAATAATGATCAAGATATTAAAATGGACTTCACTTCACTTTCTCATATATGATTTAATCAATTTTCACTAACTTAATTCCAAATGTGGTATACAAATGTAGTAGAATTACGAAAAAAATCTTCAAAACTGGTTTCTAAACTTTTTTTTAAGTTGCAGATTTTTTTATGAATCTTGCTGTTACATAAGGGAGATTAAGACATCATTACATCATTAGGTGGATTAAAACAGGTTTTCATTATTAAACTCAACTCAATTCCTTTCGTCTCATAGCGGCTAAGTTTGGGTTTTGTTTGTTCTTATTTCATGCGAATATAGCACTAGGAACAGTGCTTTGAAGTGATGATTTTGTTACGAATTTGAAAGTGCAAAAGATGTCGTTTAATTCTTTTTGGGCCGCTCTGCTGAACGCTCCGACTGACTTGGTTTGGACTTGATATGAGAACCTTCCGTAGTCGAACATAAACTGATTTTGGAAAATGTGCGCGAGACTATATTTATTAGTTTGGTTGATTTATATTGTTTTGACTTTAGACCAGGGCCTCTTTTACATAGGGGCAGTGGAGGAGGCATGTGCCCCGGGCCCACGCTCTTAGAGGGCCCCAGACAGGACCAACCGAGCAAAAAAAAAGACATTCAGTTAGCTAGGGGCACACAACAGAATCTTGCCCATTCATACGTAAAAGCGGCGCTGCTTTAGGCCTTATTTTTACTCTTTGAATAAAGTTTACGTAATCAACGTGATATTGACAACAGACTTACAATCTTTTCCTTCTGTTTAGTTAAATTAAATTGAAAATCATATCAGAGTAATTTCGTAACGCTTTCGATGTTTGAAATTTTTCGTAGTGACACCGAAGTGAGTATCGTAAAGAAAGACGACCGAATGTTTCATCAGATTATGCTTTAATTAGATTCGCTATGATCGCTTCCTTTCCCCATCGGATATGCTGCTGAATCTTTATGTTGAATTAAACTAAACAAGCAATTTCCCCTTCCCAACACAATAAACACAACCCTCTGCTTGATAAACATGTGCCCGTTCGGTTCATATCTTCATCCACCACCGAAGCTTGTTGCCTGGAGTGGTTTACAGGAAAACTCTGTGAACGGAACATGATATTCCGCAGGTCCACGTAGTAAATGTGCAAATATTTCTTACCAACCGTCAAGTGAATGTTCTTCAATTACTCTTTCCCACTCATCACCTCTTATTAGAATTTCCAATTATTGGTACTATTAGCATAATGAAGCTTTCCACCGCCAAACCTTGAACGGGCCATTTCTGCTGACGGCACAGAAACAAGTGATGGTTCGGATGACGGGTAACGGGGAGAGAGAAAGCACGGTTGAGAAATCAACTTAAGTTTCCCTACACCGCGTTTCGGCTCCGGTGCTGTCTTGCCCGGCGACATACATTTCCCTCAGAACGCTCGGATTCTGATGGACGTCAGCATAAAGTGTACATCAATTTCCAATGCTCCTCAAATAGACTGTGAACGCGAAGCGCTACTCGCGGTGATGTTGCTAGTCGGAGATTGGTTAGCAATAGCTTCTAGAGTCAAGCAGCTCCACCCATAAAATACCTGGCTACATCACATCCTGACAGTATCCGAACCACTCGTGGCAATGATGGCAAGCAACGGAAGGAATGTTGTACACATAAAGTTTACCACGATGTTCCCCATCGTTTCCCAGGTCCTGCACGAGGCTGTATCTGTCACGTGGGGAGGATTGAGTGCAAGTGTAAACCACGCGATTAAGTAGCTATACGGAGAATCTCAATTAGTCGTGTACCGAGTCAAGAGCTTTTCCATCCCACTCGAGCTTCTCGCTGCGTTGGCAGAACATAGCGAAAGTAGGGTCTTCTCCCGCCGAACATAAGCTGATTACCGACCGCTACCGATTTACGCAGTCTGTTAGATGTGTGAGGTTCACTCGGTAGAAGTTCATTATACTGCACATGAATAGTTCATATAGAGGAGGCTCATTAGGAAGTAACTCGGGCTTTTCGTAGTAACAAATATTTCTTCAATAAATATGTGAATAGACCGATTGCAACATAGTAACAGTATTCGACTCGTTGGGGTCGTGATAAGTTATACATTCACCTCCACGTAGCCAACCATAGGACTTTCGGTTTCGAGAATCTAATGATTGCAAGGTTAAAAACCTGTTTTAATCCACCCAGTGGAGTAATGGTGCCTTTCTCATTAAGGGGCGGGTAGGGTCTAACACATTTGAAAAATCATTTTTCATTTTCTTTTTTTTCTGATAGTTAAAATTTTCAAGAATTGGGAAATTTTGAAGCCTATCGGAACAAAACTCAGTATGTTATGGGCCTTTATCTTTGCCAATCTCATACTACGAAGAAATAAGAGCTGCGCACACAGGCCCAAGATTTCTGCTTCGATTGACTTAAAAACTTGACAAAACAGTCTTGAAATGCTATATTATAACAAAATACAAAAGAATAAATATTGCTCATTTTGAGGTAGCCTCAGTTCCGATGTTCAACTGGACCAGTATAAAAGTTAAACCAAGGTCGAAAATCGATCAACAGGGATCATTTCTTCTTGTGCTTTACACGGCGCTGGAAATCGTGGTGAGAGCCTTCAATCAGCAGCAGTAAAAACATACCTTTTGCGAGATATAGAGCTAGAATTTAATTTCAGGTTTCAGTTGCAGAATTCTGTTCCATAATACTGGCTTAAAATTTGAAACTATGACTCTGGAACTGTTAGGTTTATTTCCAGAGTCATAGTTTTCTAGATTCTGAAACTAGATTTTCGGCACTGAATTTAGTACCATAATTTAAATTTGGAATTCGGATTAAGAATTCAGATTCGGGAATTTAACTTCACAATTCTGAAGCAGAATTCATGATATGAATTCTAGATCTGGCTTCCGGAAAAATTTTTGAATCTAAACTCCGAACTAAAATTTGGGAACTGACCTTTGAGCCATAATACAATTCCTGCACTCAGTTTCAGAATTTAATTCTTAAACTCAGTTTCAGAATTCAATTCCTAAAACCAGTTTTAGAATTCATTTAAAGAATTAAGGTTCAGAATTCAGATCCTGCATACTGGAATTGAATTCGGAACTTCTCTGTTCCTGTTGATCGAAGAATCTCTGAAAATATTATATGCAATGACTTCAAATTGGTCTCAATTGAATGATTTGTTTTAGTCTTGCTAACACATAGTGCCGCCTTGAGCTAGTTTTAAATTTTATCAGTATTTAACGAGGAAAACAGATTGAAAAAATGACAGGCGAGTACAAATATGTAATGAAAACCGCGAAAAAGCTACCGCAGTTAGCTCCAATCCAGGGAAATTGTTTCGCCAATTAAATTACCCTGCATGTAAAACCACACTAAGAAACATCCTTAATAATTAGGAGAACCGAGCATGTTTCGCTGTACTCGGGCGCCACGGTATTCCATTATAGTCCTACCTTTATGGTAACCCCTCCGCCAGCAATCACTTACACACTGATTTGAGATTTTGTTTTTGTCTCTTTCGTTGCTAATGAGGGTACTACTTTAAAACTAGCTCAAGACGGCTCTACGACTTAACAAGACTACAAAAATCATTGAAAGTCAATGGAGGTTTGATTTGTCTTTCAGTATATTGTGCTGGAAATCACAGACGTCACTGCTTCTATCACACATCAGCTGGGATCCAATCAAAATAGATAATGACGCTGATAGTACCCAAGTAAAAGCAAGTATTTGTCTTTAAAGAAGGAAAAAGGAGTATTTGAGTAAGCAGCAAATGTCTTGTAGCTTACGGGGTTATACCCCTCCGGTACGATAACACAAGTACAATCTTTTGATTATTATATGAAATGTTATAATAATCATCGAATAGTATATGTTTTGCTATGTTTGTGAACAAATTTGTATCGATATGTGTGGAAGATTGTGGACTGTACGGTTCCCACCGCAAAACACCCGTAGTCGTGAATATGACTTACTTTACTAGGGGGCAGCTTTTCAAAATATACCTAGTACAAAAATGGGTAGAATTTAATCGTAAATATCTCTTGTTGCATTTAACGCAGTAACATAATTTCCTCTACATACCATCAGAAATATGTTCAGCAATTTATGATGAAGTTTTCAGTATAATGAAATATCCACAAATAACTCAAAGTTGAAGTTTTCTTAAATCTTTGGTATGAACAAGCATTCAGGTGAAATGCAGTGCCAAAATAAGGCGAGCAAAATTCTAGACACATGAGTTGAACGAAACATCGCACAAGCGTGTCGTGAAAAACTCACACATAAAAATACGGAATATTTTCAGTGATTGAGTGGTGTGGACTTACAACTCGTTTTGTTCGCTAGTAAAACAGACACTAAGTATGGATGGTTATAAACAATGAGTATTTTCAATGGACTGACATGAGGGAGACATATTTGTACATTTGTTTAAGACGGCAAATTTAGTCATTAAATTTATAACCAGAATGCTCTTATAATTGATTTTCTCGCATATGGTGAAATTGTTCATTTTTTGTTACAGATCAAAATCTTTGGCACGATCTGTGTATTGCAAATTTTAACAGCCGTAGCCGAGCATATTGTAAGAAATTTTGTTTCATTGTATCTTCTTATATTCAATTTATGACTTATACATTGCTAAATGTTTCAGATACAACAATTTACCAAATATATTTTGACACTTTCCAAAAGGTAACTCTGGAAACACAAATATACGAATGTTTTGCATTATAAATTGAAAATGTTTGGCTTCATTCGTTTTTTTTTTTTTGCATTTCACGTCGATCGACGCCATCATTTTACTTTCAGTATTTTGAACAATGCAATTATTTCAAATGTTTGGTAAGCTTCGACATAGATGTATTTCTATTATGTTTGTTTACCTATTTTATAATGAATAGTTACAGAAATCGCTCAAACTAAAGAAATGTTTGTCCAAAGTGTGGAAAAGCATAACACGTCATCCAGTCGTGTCTCTGACCTTACCCACCCGTTTTTTTAGCGATGAGCACGATACCTAAAAACCTAATGAATCGATTATTTTCCGAATTTTCAAGAGTGGTTCGAAATTTTTACAGCTAGTTCGTGATCGAAGCATATCACCATTTTAGTTAACGAAGGACTATTTTTTTACCGTTTTATACAGTGGCCCCTCTTCCGCATCATATCATTGTGAATCGTTCGAGTCTCCGATAAGTGCAAAAGTAAAGGTGTCTTACATAGCAAAAAATTATGAAATTTTCAACTGATGCAAATCCTCATATAGTTCAATCCATGAGAATATAATTCGAAAAAGGACTGAATTTACGAAGCGTTACATGCGTTACTTTCTCATAATTATTAGTTCTTACATGCGTTACTTTTTTTATTAAATTATAGATGTTATGAATCGTTAAATGCCTTACTTTTTCGTAAATTATAGGCATTGCAAAGCGTTACATGCGTTACTTGTTAGTAAGTAATAGGTATTAGGAAGCGTTACATACATGTCTTTTTTCAAGTTATAGGCGTTACATGCGTTATTTTTCTAAGCATAAGGCGTTACGAATCGTTGTATGCATAGCTTTTTTGTGAGTTGTAAACGGAACATGTGTGACTGTTTTAATAAAAACGTATTACGAAGTATTACATGCGTTACCTTTTCATAACTAATAGGCGGTGCATACGATACTTTTTTTTAAGTTATAGGTGTTATAAAGCGTTATATGAATTATTTTTTCCTTTTAATTAGGCGTAATATGCATTACTTTTTTGTAAGTTATAGGCGTTACGAGGTGTTACATGTGTTACATCTATTTAAATTATAATTGAGAAGCGTTACATGCGTACCTTTTTCAGTAATTAATAGGCATTACGAAGCGTTACATGCGTTACTATATTTTTTCAAGCTATATATACATTAATATTTGAAGCATAAGGCATTACAAAGCTTTACATACGTAACTTTTTTGTGACTTTACATGCGTTAGTGTTTCGAGAATAACGCATTCCGAAGCGTTAGTTATGGGTTTTACGAAGTGTTATTATTTATAAGTGTTACGAAGCGTTACGTGCTTTACTTTTCTCATAATTGATAGGCGTTACATGCATTACTTTTTCGTAAGTTATAGGCATTACGAAGTGTTACATGTGTTATTTATTTGTAAATTGTAGGTGTTTTACCACGGGTTGGCGGTTCAATGAATAGGACGCTGGTCTGACAAGCCAGTTGTCGTATGTTCGAGCCCCGACCTGAAAGGATTCTTAGTGTCAGAAGGATCCATAGTACTAGCCATGCAATGATTCTGTAGTCAGTTGAAACAGAAAGGCCAAATTCCACAATGTAATGCCAAGATTTTGCTCTAGGTGTTACGAACCGTTACATGCGTTACTTTGTCGTAAGTTATAGGCATGCGAATTGTTACATGCTTTACTTTTTTGTAAGTTATAGTAAATTATAATAAAAGCGATACACTGAAGAAGGATGTAAATAACATTCCGAAATACGCGTATTTGTATTGTAACGTGTGTTATGCTTCATTAAAGTATAGTGACTTTGTGAAAGTGTAATAACGTGACAGTGAAATAGTGGAATTAAATGGTACATAAATAGTGCAACTATATTCAATATTACGCTAACAGCTCCAGGTAAAAATAGGGAAAAAGTTATAGGCGTTACATGCATTACTTATTTAACCCTTCTCTGACAGATATTTTTATACCTTCGGTCTGACTGACCTAGACCCCTATTCATTTACGTGTATTTTTACGCATTCCGGTGTAAATTAGAAGTGTATTCATGTATGTATTGCAAATATTTATTTATTTATGCATTATAAATATGTAAAATTAATGGTAAAAAATGACTGGCAGCTGTGACGTAATCGCTCTTGTCGAAAGCGAAACTACCTGTGCAGACGACACAAAACACATCTGCTCGCAGTGGCGATAGAATCCAAACTGATTCAATTTTTGTTAGGAGATTTCCTTTTATGTGATTTCGTTTGTAGCTTTTTCACTAATGGGCGGTCCTAACGGCTATAAAAAAAATAGCCGCATACAGAATTTTAATGTCGATTATTTCACTTCGGATTTGCATAATTTATTGAAAGAAACTATCAATATGCTGTAGGGATTCGTTTCTAGCATTCAAAAGGACCAAAGTGAGGAACTCACTACGATATTCACCACTTTTCAGAACATTTTTCTTGAACGATTTGTTGTACAGCAGCAGATATTTTGTTCTCTTCTTCAGAACGCGTTCTGATTGGCTGGTGTTGACATGGGTCAAATGAGACAGGTTTTTCAATAGTGTACTATTGAAATACTTCAATGCTTTTCTATACACGTTTAAGTTGAAAAATTTCGATTCTATTAGTAGTTAGATTATATAAATCCTTTCACAGATCACTGAGCTATGAACTTTAAAAATACGAGAAAGGCAAACGCGCCTTATCAATTATTCTCTTTGATACTCGTTTATACCAAACATTGCAGAAAAGTTGAATTTTGAACTATTTGAGATTATGCCACACAACTGAAAATTTTATCATAAAATTGTGATCATATTTCCGATGGCATGTAGCAAAAATTCTGTTGATTCGTTAGATACAACAAGAGATATTCACGATCAAAAACTTATCACTCTCTCAGAGGGTAAATTTTGAAAAGGCACCCCATAGTAAAGTAAGTCGTATTCACGACAAAAAAAGGAAGGTTATTTAGGTGTGTGCTATATACAATCCAAATCAAACATAGAAAAATTATGCCTTAATCAGTGTTGGTGATTGCCGAAAATTTGACAGAAGGTGATCGATATTTATCAGTATTGCCTACAACATTTTCAATCCGGTAGAAGATGCTACCAGAACTCGAGTCTCTCAATGCATGAACCATGAGAAAATTTTTCTACATTTCTTCGCTCTACTTCATACTCTAAGTATTTCACGGCCCTTAAAAAAATACAGTCTGACAATGATTGGTGCTGTTTGGAATTTTCCAAGAGAGAATCGCAAGTTGACAATTATCGCCCACAGCAGCGAGCTAACCTTTTTTTTCTCAGACAGGGCATCGAAAGAAATTCGCTCTCGCACTGGTATCCATTCTATGTTAAATGAACCATGTCGGTTTTTTGTTGCTGCGATGATATCCGTCTCTCTTTGATGGCACTGATTGAATCAGGTGAAGAGTTGCTAGTGAGCGTTCTTTTTGATACGATAAAAGCCATCCTTGGCCTTGATTAGTCATTCGTCAATTGTCAACGAAAGACAGATCGAATCGGTAGGAGTGAAAAATTTCAAATGAAGTAATGCTGCTAGTATGACCAACGAGTAATATAACACATTGTATCTTTTAAAATACAACAGTTATTTTTTGCAAATTAAACTTTAAGCACAACATTCCTTTGCGTGCTTCCGAACAGATAAGAAAATAATTGGGTCAATGTCAACTTTAATCATTTTCCGTTCTTCAGCTGTGTTATGAGAACATAATCCTCAAAGGGAGAAATATTTCAAGCCATTAGCTATTTCAAGCCGAATCCACCAATCAATAAGTTTAACGAAGAAAATTCTTCCGCACTTACAACTACTGCACGCTGAAAATCCAACCCCTTTCCTGCTTAATATTATGAGAATTGAACGATCCTTCAAGTAAGCAACGGAAGAAATTCAATTTTATGATTCATTCAAAAGGTTCATCTTTCTCACCTTTTCCCACTTTCTCAGCTTAGTGGTGCAACCCGACAGTAAAGTTATTCTCTGGATTTCTAAACACACCGGCCGTTGAATGGTTGGCAGTTGAAGGGAAGAGCAGCAAACCGTTCCGCAAACGATGGGGCTATAAAAATCATAAAACATCGTCATTACACGGGATCGTAAAGCATGTTAGGTTAGCGAAACGAGCCTGAAGGAATATAATTGCTAGGTATTAGTACCAACAGATGTCAACCGTTCTATCGCACATTTCTGAGCGTAAAACAGTCAGAGGTAGGCAGAGATGTCCTATGGAATGATGCGTACTTTAGATAAAGGTATTTGGGATTGATTATCTGTATTGTTTTTTTTCTATTGTCGAACACCCATATTGTATTTATTTTATTGCTTGGTATTTCTATAATCTTGACAATTACAATTCAAAGGTTTCCTTGCAAAAATTGTGATGAATTTTTATTTTTTGGCGATAAAAGAATAACAACCCTACTTCTTCAGAAGGTCTCGAAGCCGAAGAAGGCCAACAAATAAACTTCCACTTAATTGGTCTGACCAACTGTCACGTTTATTAGATGGTAGGATAAACATTAATTGGATTTAGTGTTCAACATGTTGCTCGTGACAAAGTTCTCAATTTGAGCCATATATTTTCACTTCATTCTGCTGGAGTCCTTTTTAGATCTGCCATCAGCAGTTTTTTGTTTGAATACTTCTATTACCGTGTGAGTTTGGGAATCACAAAAAAAAATTCCGACGCAAAAATATTATCAATGATTGAATGGAAGCACTGTTTTTCTTTTTTGCTCATCCGCAATCCGGATTGGAGGCCATTGTTGTTCGCCACAGCTGGAAAACCACTCAATCAAATTATCCGAGAATTGAGTTCACCCCTCTTCGGATCATCACATTCGAGTGCAGCCGCCACCACAACAGCCTCGTGGGGTTGGGGCAGGTTACGAGAGAATAAACAAACATGCAAATAGTGATGTCCAATTAGTTTTCCGATTACCTTAAATAATCGATTTTTTTAATCGACCACCAAGTAGCTCAATTAATTAACCTCGATATTAATTTGTATGTCCGTAACTGTTCTGATTGCTACTGAAGAATGAGTTCAATACAAATGCATAGTTGAATGATTTAAAGAAATTAATTGGCTGCCGAGCGTTTATTAAAAAATATTATATTATTAATCAAGATTTTATTATTGAAACCATAAGTAATTTTTATAATGTTCGGTTGATTAACTACACTAAATTTCAACTGAATTTAGGAACCTTTCCGATTAATGCTCGATCACGGTTATCCATTCGCCAATCAATTATTTACAAAACTCAGGGACATCACTACATACATGCATTTAACTCACTCCAGCTTTCTCTCGATGGACCGTTCCGTACCGCCGCCATGGCCAATGGACAATTCATTGAGGTTCCGCACTTGCAAACCATTGCGAATTCTCGTTGGTAGCTTGTGTTAGTTGTGCCTCAGTGGGATACTTCAGAGTCTGGAGTACAATTTGGGTCAAAACTTCACATCTGCACCGGTCCTGCCAGGTTGGATTGAATTTAAGGCAATATGCGAAATCGAGGTAATAATTTGGAAACGTATAAGAAGGAGTCATTTTTGCCTTTCTCTGAAAGAAAGGCTATGAAAAGCTCTTTTAAAACCGAATCCTGCTAAGCCGAATTCCATATACCATTCAAATCAACTCTTTAAGATCGCAAAATGTCTACATCCGTATTAGACAAAAATTTGCTTTCTTAAGCTTTGCATGCGTTACTTTTTAGTGAGTTATAAACGTTACGAAGTGTTGCATGCGTTACTTTTTGCCTTTCTCATATAGAAAGGTTATGCAATCACTTGAAAAACCGACCAGTGAAAATTGGCCCGAAGGGCCAAGTGTCATATACCATTCGACTCAGTTCATCGAGCTGAGCAATGTCTGTGTGTGTGTGTGTGTGTATGTATGTATGTATGTGTGTGTGTGTGTGTGTGTATGTATGTATGTATGTGTGTGTGTGTATGTGTCAAATAATTTCACTAGGTTTTCTCGGAGATGGCTGAACCGATTTTGACAAACTAGGATTCAAATGAAAGGTCTCGTGGTCCCATACGGAATTCCTGAATTTCATCCGGATCCGACTTCCGGTTCCGGAGTTATAGGGTAAAGTGTGTTCAATATTGTACACCGTCACTTAAACCGGCGAAACAAAACACGTAAAAAAATTTCTAAACTGGTCTCAAAACTACACAAATCGATAGTCATTATCAGTAGGCAACTAAATAAACCGATTTCGGCTATCCTGGTTCCCGGTATCCGATTCCGGAAGTAGCGGAAATAGTGGTCATATATATAAAACTGGATCTCACTCACTTTTCTCAGCGATGGTTTGACCGATTTCCACAAACTTAGATTCAAATGAAAGGTCTTCCGGTCCCATACGGAATTCCTGAATTTCATCCGGATCCGACTTCCGGTTCCGGAGTTATAGGGTAAAATGTGTTCAATATTGTACACCTAAGACCGGCGAAACAAAAAACGTAAAAAAATTTCTAAACTGGTCTCAAAACTACACAAATCGATAGTCATTATCAGTAGGCAACTAAACAAACTGTTTCCGGCTATCCTGGGTTCCGGTATCCGATTCCGGATTCCGGAAAGTGCATATAATAGTGATCTTATTTCGTTTTCTTAAGGATGGCTTACGCAATCAAAGCACTCTTTTATTCTGTATGTTATGCATAAACAATCTCTTGGTTTCTTTCAAAACTCGAAGAGAATTTTTTCGAATAGAATACCACAATATTATATGTACATGAGAAAGGCATCATTAAACCACTAGGTGGATTAAAACAGGTTTTGTAAGTTATAAGCATTATTTTCTAGCAAGTTATAAACGTTACGAAGCATTACATGCGTTACTTTTTTGTAAATTATAAGCATTACGAAGCATTACCTGCGTTAATTTATAGTAAGTTACAAACGTTACGAAGCGTTATATGCTTTACTTTTTTGTAAGTTATTGACGTTACAATGCGTTACATGCAATACTTTTTTGTAAGCTATAAACATTACAAAACGTTACTTTTTGTAAGTTATAGGCGTTACAAAGCGTTACATCTGTTACTTTTTAGCAAGTTACAGACGTTACGAAGCGTTACAAACGTTACTGTTTTGTAAATTATATGCGTTTCAAAGCGTTGCATACTTTACTTTTTCGTGAGTCTTTTTTTGTGAGTCATAGACGTTACGAAACGTTACATACGCAACTTCTTTGTGAGTTTTGACGTTACGAAGTGTTACATGCGTTACTTTTTATAAGTTTTGGGCGTTACGAAGCGTTACATTCGTTCCTTTCTTGTGAGCTATAGACGTTACGAAGCGTTACATGTGTTACTTTTTATGAGTTATAGACGTTACGATGCGTTACAAGCATTACTGGTTTGTAAGTCACAAGCGTTCCGATGCGTTACATGCGTTACTTTTTAGTAAGTTAAACCCTCAGAACAATTTCAACATTACATTTCATTTCGCCACAATGTAGTTACATTGTAAACGTCTTCTTGAGAATACTTTGTACGGAAACCAGCCATGCATCGTAGCACATACTGTCTAATGATTTGATGCATCGGCACTTTACAAATCATAAACTTTAAATATTTTATGAGTTGGACCGATATGACCGAAATTATGCTCGGTACCAAAAACGGTCCTTCTATCTTAAACACTTGAATTGCTTACAGCGCACAAGCAAAGTAATGCAATGAATATAAATACTTTAAACCATGCGCGCCGCTGGCGTGGATTTTCCGCCTCGCGCGAAGGAAAATAAATAACTTCAATTGTTCTTGCCATCGCTACGGGTCGAGCGATGATTTATTTAAAATCTCTTCAATTGATATATTACCAGAGAACTGGTTTGCAGATCTACTTTCGGACATATTTTGAACTGTGTGAATGTATAACAGTTTCAGAAGATGTACATATTTTCTTAAAACCTGTTTGATAAATATTAAATTTTGTTCTTTCAGTAATTGTAGTTGGAAACAGTCCAACAAATCAGGAATCGAACCCGATATCTTTGTCAGTATCAGACAGTAATTCACCTGGCCCTCCCCGTTGGACCAGTTCATCGCTACATATATTTATTGATTTCCCCCTCGGCCAGAGCAGCCTATAAAGGAAAAAAAAGTTTTATATTTATTGATAGCCCACAAATTTTTCAACGGATTTAGATTCTACGATGTTTATTGTATTATGATATATTTTTCTTGATTTCAACAAAGTCCAGATCATTGAAAAAATCTATTGTTTTCAAAAATTGTATCGAAAAACTCAGATTTTTTTTTGTCATTTCTATAGAATAAGTTTGTGGTTATTTTATTATATACGATCTGTGAAAGTTTCACTCAAATATGTTTATTGGCATTACTTTATTAAAATATTGACAAAAAATTTCATTTTACCTTAACAATCAGAATAATATTCCATTTTTTTTTTCAGAAAGTCATTTTATTGACTAAGTAGAACCAAATTATCAACACTTGAACAAAAAAAAAATACAAGCGGAAATTCAAAAGCGAAATAACAGTTTGTTTGAAATACTTTTCATAACAAACTGATGTGTTTTTCTTGAAGAATCACCAATTAGTAGCAGAAGAATCTGCTTTAGCGTTTTTAAACAATGTCTGTTTTCCTGAGATTGTAAATAGAACCTTAATATATTTAGCAAAACTGCTGCCAGTGAAAGTATTATGATTCCATTTATTATGCTATAACGATTGATCTGAGTTGTCATCCTGATAGTTCAGGAATCAGGAATCAGAACTAATTGGCTCAAGTGGCACGTTGCCTTAGTTATTTGAAGATTTGTGCCTTGCCATGTCAATTTCCTGATGGGAAGGGAAGGATAAAAACAACATGGAAGGGAATTGTGAAGTGGGTGAGGTGGGAAAAACAAGCACAAAACATAAAGAAAAAAATCGTTCTGCATCCTCGAAAGGATGCTGAACGATCTGCAGGTGCCAAAATGCACAGTTAATAAAACCTCCAACCCCCGAGAGGATTTAGAGATTTTACAAAAGCGACACCATTCTGCATTCGCAGTATGCACGAGCAGAAGTAAATTCGGCACCCCATAAAGGATGCCAAACAATCTGCTATAACCTATTTAAGGTAAATACAGAAAGGATTCATTCACTAAAGGAAGAACGATGAACCCTTCTAACTATAGCTCCTTACCACATTGGGTGAGAAACGATAGAATATCCTTCAATTTTAGCTCCTCATACACAAACTCAACCATGTTTTGAGAACCAAAAACCCGGATACGTCGTTGCGTCAATGCGGGACAGTTACATATCAAATGATATAAAGTACCGTAATCGCATTCACAAGAATAATACTCAGCACAAAAGTGAGTGTCTTTATAAGTGACAAACCATGTTCCTAAGCTCATTGTGAAGACACTATCAAGGCATCGGAAAATTTTTCAAAAATTAGAGCGAATTGTATACTTTATCCGAACAATATGAAAAGAAAACCTGTCAAAAAAGACGTTAAAAATATGAAATTGTTCCTGACAACAATTGAAAACATATTCAAGTTTCTCGGAGTTCCTGTGAATCTATACGTCCCAGTGTGAACCGGTGTCAAGCTGAAAAGCGACCGAACGCCACTCCAGTGTCGGCATTGCCTTCATCTGGATGTGTGACAGAACAAGAAACACTCCAACTCGTTGATATCCCTTGACACCGCGACCGAAACTCCTACCAACTCCCAAACCTCCAACGTGCACCGGCACGGTTCGATTCGGTGCGGTTATCCATTAAATCTCCCAGCGGGCTACACAACAATGTTTCCATTTAGCCTAGCCCGGATTGGTCCGGTGGAATGGGAATCGACTGACTCAAAAGAGCCGACAGAAAGAACCGTGTGAACGGAGAACGTTTGCAAACTGCACGACCAATAACAACAGCGGATCTCGTGGCCACGAACATACAACGTCATCACTTATTCAAAGTGTTCTGCATTAAGCGGTTCCGGCTAAACGGATAGTGGCGTCATGTGACAGGGTCAGTATTTGCATTGTTGTCCGTTCGAGTGCTGCGGGGGATCATCATTGGAATGGCTGCTCAGTTATTGTTCTTTCAATAGATTGACTAACATTTTAGATTTATTGAGTAAGTAAACTGTGTTGAAACTTGAATTTTAGAAGAAAATTTCATTTCGTTTCTTTTTTTATTTAGAATATTTTTTGTATCTGATCAATGGTACAATTTGTATGATCAGTGATCATACAAAACAACAAAATCAGTCGATTGTAAAAGAATTCTTTATACGGCACTGTTCCTGAGAGTATTAGATGTGTCAACAATATCCGTTCACTTGCATCTGAAGTACACTCGAACTTAGGGCTATACAGCAACAGTTCGATACGATAGGAGTCCAATCAGACTAGGTCTCCAATAGGAGCATGTTTGCATAAGACTTGGTAACAAAGTTGATTCTTATGATGTGGGTAAATGGAAACTGACAGAACAAAGCTGTGTTACAATTGGCGAAATCCCATGGGAAGCCGATATATTACGAACTGAGGGAAAGAACCAAAGAGCAGACGAATGATGAACTCATTTGACTGCCGGTGCTGTTCAGGTACTTCTGTAGTGTTCGATTTGAATCCCAAAGCCGGCCGGAGAGTCTGAGTAACGAATGCATGGCTACCGTATTCATTTGCGTATATAACAATGCGTTGCCGGGTATTTGTTTTGAACCCGACGGAAATACACAAGAGAACTGGTTTACTGTTCTGACAGGGCATGTGACTGAAGAAATGGTTATTAATGGGGTAGTAGGTCTATCACCTGTAACTTTCACTAATAGTCAAGCTATAATTATTATTATTATTATTATTATTATTATTATTATTATTATTATTATTATTATTATTATTATTATTATTATTATTATTATTATTATTATTATTATTATTATTATTATTATTATTATTATTATTATTATTATTATTATTATTATTATTATTATTATTATTATTATTATTATTATTATTATTATTATTAATGTCATTTATCTTACCTCGTATGACTTTCATGTGGGGTCTAGCAAAATTCATTTGAAAAACTATTACATCAATATGAAGAACATTCTTTGAAACACAGCCAAACAAATGAGGAATCGAAACTTGGTTAATGAGACACTGTGAATAACACTCGAACCAATGATTACTTCACTTTACTAGGGAAAATAGCTCAGATTGTGTTCCTCCGCATTTTCCTACGAACGAAAATCCTCGCAACCGATGCCTTGATGTACCGAACAATTGCATGGCTCTACTGAAATCGAAATATTCAAATCAGTGCGGTAAAACTTCCTTTCAATCAAATATTGACTGTCACCGTATCCCTTCTCATTCATTTTATTTTTGTTGCCGAAGCTCCCAGAATTAATCGTCAATTGAATATCCGTAACTAGTCATTTGAAGTTTTGCTTGCTCAGTTTGTAGTGCCAAGTAGTCTACCTGTTTCATTGTCTTCCTTATCTGCACTGTGGGTAGTGAGCAAGTGCGAATGAATAGGCATAAACATCAACTCGATAACACCAAACTCTCTCCGACCATAATGATAGATGGAGGGTGGCGGTTCTGATTTGAGTTTTCAATTTATTTATTTATTTGGAGCAGGAAAAAGCCCAATGGAGCTGAAATAATAATCTCTCACTCCAGCAGGCATAAAACCTCCTCATCGTTTATATCAACAGATTACAAAAATCCAACAGATACATGTATGTACTTAATACTATCAATTAAAACTAATCCTAGCTAACTAACTCTGACACTAAACCCATTGGGTAAACGATGGTGATTGTGCATTAAAACTAAAGAAGAAAAGAAATATGCTTCAAAATAAGAGGTAGAAGAAGGGAGTGGTGAATGAGAGTTGGCGAACGAAACGGGGTTAGGTTCGGCATGTAGATCTAATTAGTGGTCGAAAAGATGGTGGAAGACGGATAGAAAAGAGGGCTAGCAAACGAGGTTAGAACCGACATATAGATCTAATTAGTGTTCAAAAAGATAAGAGAAGAACGACTAAGAGCGGAGAAGAGGAGATACAACAGGATTAGTTACAACGAGCGAATTTATTAGTTTTCAATGGAGATGGTGGAGAGAACGAAGGGGTGGTCGAACGGAAAGAATGAACATTAGTATTATAACTGCAAAAATAAAGAATCATGGAATAATCGTTGTATCGCATTACGAGAGAGATGAAAATCAAATTCCTGTGAGCAACTATTGAATAAACGGCACATACTGGAAAAGGGTTCATTATATCCGTAATTGGTTCTAGCATGGAGAATTCCTATAAATGGATGAGAACGAAGACTTCGACGATGAATGTCAAAATTGATCAATTGTAAGAGATCAGGACTGTCAACACGTGATTGAATTAGATCAGCAATGAAGACAGCCTTGCAAACGTTCCAGCGGATCTAGCTCAATAAGCCGACAGCGATCTTTGTAGCTAGGAAGGTTGAATGGGTCCCTCCATGGTAGATTGCGGAGTGCAAATCTAACGAATTTGCGTTGGACACTTTCGACACGATCAATGTCGATTTGATAATGAGGCGACCAAACGATAGCTGCGTATTCTAATGTTGATCGAACTAGCGCACAATAAAGAGTCTTCAGGCAGTGTATATTGGTAAAGTTTTTAGTGATCCGAAATATGAAGCCTAAGAGTTTAGAAGCCTTCGAAATTACATAATCGACATGATTCTTGAAATCCAATTTGTGATCGAGAATAACACCTAAGTCCTTAACCGAGGATTCACGTTTGATGACATTTTGCAAGAGATGATAGTCATAAGTAATTTTTTCGGTTTTAACGATATCAAACTAACTAGAGATTATAAGAAGAGAAAGAATATGAAAATTAAAGAGCCATGGTACTCAAGGAAAAGCAAGGATGTGAAGAATAAAATGCGGAAAAGTGAGATGTGATAGGGGTCATTTAAGTAAGCAGAAGGCTTCTCGTATCTAAACTTTTAACTTCTACCAGAGGAGTTGAACTTAGGCATCTTAGCGATACGAGTCATCCGAGTCTCTGATATGTCAGAAAGTAAAGGCAAAGGTCATTTGCCATTTACTATCCGAACCGTCATATGTAATTATTGAGCGTTTACGGGAAAAAGATATAATGGAGCATTTGGAAGCGTTTAGTACCATCCTGTTATTGTGGCACCATTTGGCGAACGTGTCAAACTGAGCTTGCAGAAAACGTGCATCTTCTAGTTCCTTTATAGGATGATATAGTTTGAAATCATCAGCAAATGATAGTTTGAAACATTTCACGGAGAAGTTGAGATCATTGAGGTAGAGTAAAAATATAAATGGTCCTAAGTGGCTTCCTTGAGGTACTCCTGAACTAACAGTAAAAGGAACTGTTGTGAAGTTTCCTATTTTCACCGACATCTCGCGACCAGTAAGATATGAACGCATCCAATCCAGTAAAGCGCCACTAAAGCCCAGTCTGTCGAGTTTAGCAATTGTTCTTTGATGATTTATTTTATCGAATGCCGCTGAAAAATCTGTATAGATAGCATCAACCTGTAGATGCGATTGTAGAGATCGGATGATAAAAGATGTGTAAGCTACAAGGTTTGTAGATGTTGACCTCTTAGACATGAAACCGTGTTGAGTTTCAGATATGTAGTCCTTGCATTTGTGAGTTATAAAATCGAGAATAATTATTTCAAATAACTTGGACACAGCACATAGTGAAGCTATTCCACGGTAGTTAGTAATATCAGATTTGTTATCTTTCTTAAAAACCGGAAAAATATATGATTTCTTCCAGGGGTCTGGGAAAGTCCCCGCATTAAGGGAATCGTCAGTGGTGTTAAGAGTGAATTCAAGCATTTTTTTAGGACTATCGAAGGAATGGCATCGGGTCCTGCGTTAGTAGAGCTTTTTAGTTTTGAGCACGCCGTAACTTCATTGGAGAAAACGCTACTTCGAAAAAGATAGCAGGTTTCAAGTATGGTGGATGACTGAACTTCACCAAGCGACATATGAGTAGGCATACCTATTTCTTACGCCACCGCCACCAGCAAGTTAAAATAGATAATTTCCACTGTTTGAAATGTATTGAAAGGTGTTTCGAAATATAAAAAATTAAAAATTGAAAGAGGAAACAATTAAGTTTTGTTTATTTTGTAATTGATATTTTAGTTATCATGACTGGTTTCCCTTTCATCCATTATCTTGAACCATTTCGAATGTTTACATGAACCTCACTTGAAGGCCGTTCTCTCATTGATATGTAGGAGATATTTTGTTACTTCAATAGCTAAAATGACGGTGGTTAAACTGAGCTTCAGTAGAAAGAAAACCGAATAAAGAACTGGATGATGCCCATTCGGTGCGACAGCGAAGGTTGTGTGTTAGAATGCACAACCAGAATGCAGTAGAGTGATCGTCACTGTGTGCACACATTCGATTCCAATTCAATTGAATGAAGTTGCATAAAAAAGAGAAAATGGTTTCTGTATTTTTCGGTGGCGTCGTGGTCAATTTTTATAACAATTGAGTTGGGTCATCGTCCCACAAAGCCTGCAATTCTTCGCTTTCAAACTTTTTCGCTGTGTCTAATCGTTCAGGAAATGGCTTTTTTCAAGTTTTCAATAAAAGGATATTAAATAAACTGAAACCTTTTTTCTCTGCCGTTTATTCATTAAACAATTTACATATGTATTTATTTCATCGGGGCTCCACATATATCAGAAAAGTTATAGTTAACACTACATACTTGAAATTCAATTTTGATCTCGGCGAAAAATGATGCATAAAACGAACAGTGAAGCTATATTTCACTGAAATTTCGGCTAAGATCTTTTCCTAAAATACTCGTTTTATTATTTCCAATTTCTCGACAATTCGAAATGTTATACTGATATTCTGTTTTGTAAACTACCGTGTTTATCAGTAATTGTTTTTTTTACCGAAATCAGTTAAATAATGGTATCAACTTACCGGAATCTCGTTAAGTAGGTTTTAGCAAATATACTACATATCAATATGGATCACTCTTGTGGTAATAACGGTGATAGAAATATACAATATCAGGTTGTTTAATAAATGCGTCAAAACAAAACAACTTAATATATGATTAAACCGTAACTCGCCTCAACGAGAGTTATCAATTGAAGTAAAAGTAATAAGTATAACTTGTTCTTATGCTTACTGTATTGCACTTATCATACTATTTCTTAACATTTTTTCAGTGTTTTACGAACTTTCTATTTGTCGAATTTTGGAATGGTTCGTCTGTTGAATGAAATTCAATTACTTTTTAGGAAATAAATATCGAAATCTCATATTTTTGCTAAAAGTTCAAACAATTCGCAAAACAGGGGCATATCGTTTATTATATGCACTTTTAATTCATAGACAATTTATCGATTCGATTTTTTATATTTTGTTTTGTAATGAAAAATTAAAAAAACAATTTTGAATCTTCGAGTTTCAGGAATCAGTTGCAACTAAAAACTGATAATCTGAACATAGCGATATGTTTCGTGATAATAATAACAATTTTTTTCAATGTTTGGTGATTATTCGTGACAAGAAGTCCCCTTGAGAATCCTAACGCACACTGGATAAAGATTCTCGTAACGCTAATCTTCTACATGAAATTGATTGGATTCCAGTATAACATATTTCCCATTACTTTCGTTGTAGCTGGAATCTGAATTTCTTAGGGCAATCAAATTGTGTTTCCTCCTGAACACCGATCATTTCTTTCCGATAGCGTCGAAGATCCTGGTAATTTATAGTTTTCCCCAAATCGGAAATGTCGGTAAGTGCAAATCATCTGTCAGATTAAAAAAACGAGAATTTCAGTTGTTTCAAAGATCGTCGAGATGATCGCCGAACATTCGGCTGTTCAAATCTCGGTGATTCAGAAATTTTTTATTAATTTTCATACGCATGGACATATGTATATAATTACTTGAAAATTGTTCGCTTATAAAGCAGTTTTTGGGAAGTTATCCATTTTGTAATTGATTAAAACATCTAAAGAAAAGAGTTTTCATATTATAGAGGAGACCGAGCTAAGCCGGACACTTTTTAGAAATTTAGAAAAAGATTCATTACAACGTGGTTTTTACGCAAGTTATCCCTACCGTTGTGTAAATTCGACTTTCAGCTACAATTCCCAATTTGTGATTTGGAAAAATATGCATTAGTTTTCGTACCAAGTCGTGCAGCAGTGACCTAAAATCCAATATTTTCGGAAACCGCGGAGCTAAACCGGACTCCTTATAGGGCAAATTAAACTATGAAGCTAAAATCAAAAACGAATACAATGGGGTGCCAAATCTCACGATACCTTAATTTCAACCTCCAGCTAGCTGACGTCTGTTTATCATATGAAAGCGCATTTACAAGGTCAATCCGTGGATTGAAAAAAAGTGCAGGTTTATAAGATATTTAAGTTATCCGGTTTAACACGGAATCCGATCTAGTCTCGATCTTCCCTAATAATTTCTTGAACTTCGTAGGGAGGGTGAGAGACTTGAATCCCTTACCCTTCCCCACTGTATACGATGAATCCCGATGAACTGAATTCTTGATCTGGATTCCTAACCAGAATTTTGTAACTAAAATCGATCCAACTTAGTCTCGATGCTCTCACAAGAGCACTGACGTCCATCTTCTGGATACAATTCCGGATCCTCGTAGTCAACTGTATCGTACCCTTGGCTCACCAATTATTTTTGTACACTAGGACACTGAGGAAGCCGAAAAAATCCTCAATCGTCAATGATCGGGTTCCATTTTTCGGCAAGTATGGTATATTTTTCTGCTCAAGATACTAAAGCATCTTTTTGGAGTAATGGGAAGACGGCCCGAAGACGCACTTCTCATCCGCATGATGCTCATTTTGTAGAACAATTTATTTTTTGTCTTAAAATAGGCCTCTGTTTCAGCGATAACCTCTTCATTCGTGCGAAATTTCTTACCGGCGAGGATTATTCTAGGTCTGCGAACAGACAGTAGTCTCTGGGAGCCATATCTAGCGGATACAGTGGATGTGAGAGAAATTCGAAGTTCGATTTATGTAGTTTTGCCGTTGTTTTGTTTGTATTGTGGCACGTTGCGTTGTTTTGATGAAACAAATTTTATTTGCCAAATGCGGTCGTTTCTTTGCAGTTTATTTCTTTAAACGCTCCAATAAAGCTATATAATATTAACTTGTATTTCACAAGAAAGTCGATGAATATTACACCACACATATCCCAAAATACCAAATTGTGCTTTCGGGCGCTTTGGACGAGGTTCACCAGTTTCCGTCCACTCAGATGACGATCATTTTGATTCCGGAGTGAAGTAATGAATCCATGTTTCATCCGTTGTCACATATCGATGAAAAAATTCCGGTTTGTTACGTTTAAACATGGCCAAACACTGCTCAGAATCATCAACACGTTCTCGTTTTTGGTCAACAATGTGCAAACGAGGCACCCACTTTTAACAGAGCTTTCTCTTAGTCAAATGCTCATGCAATATAAAGCTAACTTGTTCTTTGGTTATCTTTACGATGTCAGTTAACTCACGCAACTTCACTTTTCGATAATTCAAAGCGATTTTCTGGATTTTTTCTATATTTTCTTGTTTTTTTTTTTCATAAATACGTTTATTTCTTAAGGCAGTTTACATAAGTTTTTCTTCGCCGTAGCATCACTTTTACATAATATTCTTATCCTAATTTAATTCTAACATAGTCACAA
This sequence comes from Malaya genurostris, assembly GCF_030247185.1. Classification (NCBI taxonomy): domain Eukaryota; kingdom Metazoa; phylum Arthropoda; class Insecta; order Diptera; family Culicidae; genus Malaya; species Malaya genurostris. The sequence continues at coordinate 213,684,521 of NC_080572.1, forward strand.
CGTTTTGCATTTATTAAAACATATTCTCTTATTACTTAAATATCATCTTAGGTAACTCGTCATTAATTATGAAATCTACTCGGAAATATTATTTGAACCAAACGATTAACTTCTATAAATTATAAAATAAGCTGTTATTTTCAGACATTTTGTTAATAATTTCATAAACTGTTTCGAGTTTGTTTGTATCATTACATTATTTTTATTCTAATTTAGCTATTGGTTGAACTCATGGACGCAGCTGGGATCAGAACTAAGTCTTGAAAGGGGCCTTTATTAAATTGAAACTCCAGTTTTCTTTATGAAATGATAAATAAGTTTCATGTATGAAAGGGCACGACAAGCAAGAATGTCTCGAACTGGGATATTGGATAGTCTACCTTGGGTACGCAAAGAATTTATTAGTTGAGATCTGACATCACGATACTCCACGCATGTCCAAACGACATGATCAATATCTCGATAACCTTCGCCACAAGCACAATGATTAGTCTCGGAGAGCCCAATTCGAAGGAGATGTGCATCTAACGTGTAGTGATTGGACATGAGTCTAGACATCACACGAATGAAATCTCTACTCACATCCAGTCCCCTGAACCATGCCTTTGTCGATATTTTCGGAATAATTGAGTGCATCCACCGACCCAGATCATCTTTATCCCAAGAAGCTTGCCAGCTGGCAAGTGTTCTTTGGCGAGACGAGCTATAGAATTCGTTGAAAGCAATTGGTCTCTCATAAATTTCACCCTCAATAGCACCACGTTTGGCTAAAATATCGGCTCTTTCATTGCCAGGAATGGAGCAATGAGCCGGGACCCAGACTATAGTGATTAGATAATTATTGTTCAATATGTCGTTCAGGCACTGTTTTATTTTGCCCAGGAAAAACGGTTCAGTCTTGCCAGTCATGTTTGAGCGAATGGCTTCAATTGCACTCAGACTATCTGTGAAGAGGAAATAATGGTTTGGAATTAATGTGACGATTACACTCAAACTATATTGAACTGCTGCTAGCTCTGCTATATAAACAGATGCAGGTTCTTGAAGCCTAAAAGAGGCCGAAACATTATTGTTGAACATACCAAACCCTGTCGCTTCTTCAATTCGCGATCCGTCCGTGTAAAACATTTTCTCAGAGTCAATATGCCTGAACTTACTTGAAAATATTTTTGGGATTTCCGTCGAACGTAGATGATCCGGGATTCCACGCACTTCGCGCTGCATGGATGTATCGAAAAATAAAGTTGAGTCAGGGACATTTAGGAGGCTGACACGGATAGGAATATATCTTGAAGGGTTGATTTCCTGTGACATATGGTTAAAATATACTGTCATGAATTTTGTTTGAGATCGAAGCTCGACTAGTCGTTCGAAATTATTAATTACCATGGGATTCAGCACCTCACATCTTATTAGCAGGCGTGATGAAAGCTCCCAAAATCGATCTTTTAATGGAAGAACTCCCGCCAGAACTTCAAGACTCATTGTATGTGTCGAATGCATGCACCCTAAAGCAATTCGCAAACAACGATACTGAATTCGCTCCAGTTTGATAATATGAGAGTTTGCAGCGGAACGAAAGCAAACGCATCCATATTCCATCACTGAAAGTATCGTTGTCTGATACAATTTTATTAGATCTTCCGGATGAGCACCCCACCAAGATCCTGTTATTGTTCGAAGAAAATTTACTCTTTGTTGGCATTTTGTTATCAGAAACCTAATGTGTCCTCCCCACGTGCATTTGGAATCGAACCACACCCCGAGGTATTTAAAAGTTACAACCTGTTGGATCATTCTTCCCATCATATGGAGCTGAAGCTGCGCGGGATCATGCTTTCTTGAAAAGACGACTAACTCTGTTTTCTCCGCAGAGAATTCGATACCAAGATGAACAGCCCAATCGGACAAGTTATCTAAGGTATCTTGCAATGGTTTATGCAGATCAATAGCTTTGGGTCCAGTAACTGAAACCACGCCATCATCTGCCAATTGTCTTAGTGTACATGGGGTTACTAGACAGCTGTCAATGTCATTTACGTAAAAATTATAGAGGAGCGGACTGAGGCATGAGCCTTGCGGGAGACCCATGTAACTATTTCTGAGTGTTGTCAAATCGCCATGTGAAAAATGCATGTGTTTCTCTGACAAAAGGTTGTGCAAATAATTATTTATAACCGTTGGGAGTCCATGATGGTGGAGCTTGTCTGAAAGAACATCAATGGAAACTGAATCAAATGCTCCTTTAATGTCTAAAAATACAGATGCCATTTGTTGCTTTTGAGCGAAGGCAATTTGGATGTCAGACGAAAGTAATGCAAGGCAATCATTCGTCCCTTTATTTCTACGGAAGCCAAACTGAGTATCTGACAACAAACCGTTCGTCTCGACCCAAGTGTCGAGACGTCGTAGAATAATTTTTTCGAACAATTTTCTGATGCAGGACAACATCGCAATGGGTCTATATGAGTTGTGATTGGAAGCTGGTTTCCCCGGTTTTTGAATGGCGATAACTTTCACTTGTCTCCAGTCAGGTGGAACAATATTTTGCTCAAGAAACTTGTTGAACAATTCCAACAAACGTCTTTTTGCGAGTGTTTGAGACGATGATCGGAACGTTGATCCGTCGGTGATGGATTCACAGCGGAATTTTGATTTAAGCGGCGACAGTGGATGATTCTTTCTGGCAGAATATCACGGCTTTCGGTGAACAGCAGGAACGAATTATAAACGCGTGTGATAGCTTCAATACTTTTAATACGAGTAATTCAGATGACGTTTGTGTTTCTCTGTGTGAGTGTAAGTGTTCTGCTTTAGCAGAGTGTGCATATAAAAGATGGGATGTGAATATAGGGTGTGTGTTTTTAACATAAGATAAATATAAAAGGTAGGATGTGAGTATAGGGTGTTACAAAATTCAATATGCTCAAAGTGTAATACGATTGAAAGTATTCATTTATTCAACATTCGTGGAATCCCGAACAGCGAGGTTGGGCAGATTCTTCACCAAGTTGAATTTAATTCTGTCCAACCCTGGAGCGTTATTGTTACAAGACAAGAGTGCTATAGAAAATTCCATCATTGAAAATGGGTTATTAATAAAACCATTATTTGGAGGAGATTCCCGTATAATGCTCTGCGTAGGAACAGAATCTGGGCAAACTTTCCTAGCAAAGTCAAATATCCATCGGTTCGAGTATTCATCACTCTCATTGCCCACGGTACGATTCCTCATTCGTCTGGCCGTGTTCCAAAGAGTGCTCATTGAGGTATCTCTTGACAAACCTTCGACAAAATGTCTCCAATAGCTACATTTTTTGGCTCGAAGTATGCTCTTGTACTTGGTTTCTAAAACCATAAGTTTTTCAAAATTCTGAGGAGTTCCTCCTCCCCGTTTTAGAAACGTCTTGCAAGCATTTTGTTTTGCGAGTTTAGCCTCTGAGCACTCTTTGTCCCACCAGGGGTTGGGAGGCCTTCTGTTAGTCGTTGGCCCAGGAAAGCGTTTAGTTTGGGATTGTTCTGCTGCCTCCAGAATCGAACAAATGAGGAAGTCATATTCTTCAAGTGGAGGGAGCTCTTCCATTGAATTCAAAATACTAGAGATTCTACTTTGGTATTTAATCCAGTCGATATTTTTTGTCAAATCATATGGAATACTAGCGGAAGTAGCAATGCAATTGCTACTGCTAATTGAGATGATGATTGGTAAATGATCGCTACCGTGTAAATCAGGCAGTAGTTTCCAGGTGCAATCTAGTCGAATTGATGTTGAGCAAAGAGATAGATCTAATGCACTTGGGCGTGCCGGAGGTCTTGGGATCCGTGTCATGCTACCCATATTTAATACCGTCATGCTAAAATTGTCACAAATGTTTTGTATTAAAGATGATCTGCTATCATTGTAAACGGAACCCCACATAATACCGTGCGAATTTAAATCCCCCAGAATCAATCGTGGTGCAGGAAGGGCTTCAACCATTTCATTAAGCTGTTGCTGTCCAACTTGTGCTTTTGGAGGAATATAAACCGAAGCTATGCAAATATCTTTGCCTTTAATGTTTATTTGGCAAGCAACAACTTCTATACTAGAAGTTGAAGGGATGTTTAATCTATAAAAGGAATAGCATTTCTTAATTCCCAAAAGCACTCCACCATACGGAGAGTCTCTATCGAGACGTATAATGTTAAAATCATTAAAATTTAAAGCTATGTTGGAAGTAAGCCATGTTTCGCATAAAGCAAATACATCACATTTTTGACTATGCAATAATATTTTAAACGAATCAAGTTTTGGCATGATGCTTCGACAATTCCACTGCAGGACAGTGATTGTATCATTTGCGACGGGTGATAAATTATCCATCAAAAGATACAAAACCTGAGACAATTGGCCATTGAGCTGATAACTGCTTCAAAAAGGTTCTAGCTATTGGAAGGAATGCCATTATGAGGGTCTTTAAGGGTTCAGATATATTGAATGCTGAGAAAATCCATTCAACAATTTCCGAAAACTTCAGTAATCCTGTTGGTGGCTGTGAAATGGAGCCCACTGGATTATTATCTTTTTCTGTACTAGATCCTGGATTGGTTTGTGAATTTGACAAACCAGGAGGCACAGTCTTTGGTTTTGACTTTTTTTGTTTAACACGGGGATCTTTTTTTGAAGATGAAATTTTAGGTGTCTTTTTTGGTAATCTGGAGGAAGACTTCTTTCTCTTAACTGACCCTTGGGTAGTGATAAACGAATTACCTTCACTATTTTCGTCAGAGTCAGAGTCCTCTGGTTCCTCTAGATTTGAAAACCCGTTTTCGGTTTCCAAAGGGGGGACATCAATGACCGTTTTAAGCATTTCTGCATATGTGCGCTTAGACCGTGCTTTTAAAGAAAGCTTAATTTTGTCTTTGTGCACTTTAAATGCAGTGCATACTGAAATATCATCATGAGGACTATTCCCACAATAAATACATTTTTCAATTTCCTTGTTGCAATCATTATCTTTATGAGGCCCTTCACACTTAGTACATTTTGGTTTATTACTACAGTAAGTAGCTGTGTGTCCGAATTTTTTGCAGTTCGTACAATTCATTACATTTGGAACAAAAAGCCGAACAGGGAGGCGAATTTTATCGACATAGACATGGGACGGCAACGCAGACCCGGCAAATGTCACTCGAAACGAGTCTGATGGGCGATAAACTTTTTTTTCCTCTTCATGAACTACTGAGTACAGTTGTTTGCACTCCAGTATTTTCACACCCTCAAGCATAGAGTTCTTGAAACGACCAACACCATGCTTGAGTAAATCATCTACCGAAAGACTCGCTTCGGTAACAACACCGTCAATTTCGACATCTTTGGAGGGTATGTAAACTTTATACTCTTTATTGAAATGTTCCGAAGAGACAATATCATTCGCGTGTTTCAAATTATTTACCACAACACGAATTTTATCGTTATTTACTTTTATGATCTCTTTGATTGAAGAGTATCGTGATGTCAAACCTTTATTAATTTGAAAAATGTTTAATGGCTTTGATATACGTCTAAAAAAGACTATCCAAGGCCCAGAAGAGCTCTCCTGATATTTTTTCGTTCGTGGGGGTATCGGATTCATGCTAGGATTTACGTCCATGGATTCATCCATTACATTAAAATTTTTAACTAAACTTTAAAATAAAATTTGAAACCAACACTACACAGTACTCAATCAAAAGGAAAAGAAAAAACTTCTACCTTGAAATTGTTGTCTATCTCCGTTGCACTGCCGTGTAGATCCTCGTTGCTCTAGATGTTCTTGTTGGATGCTGATTGTTGGATGTGATGCTACTGCTACCTGACATCCAGCACCACTCGAATTCCGATTTGCTTTCGTCTTCGCCAGCTGTAACCAGCGCAGGTCACCGGTGTATACCTGCGTGTTGTATGGCAGTGGAAAGACCGAGTTGTCTTGTCTCCTTCTTCCTAGTGCTCCGCACCGATATGCTTCTGCACCGAAGTGCCTTCGCACCGGTGTGCCTTTGCACTCTCCTGCTTCTATGTGCCTTTGCACTCTTCCTCTTCGATGTGCCTTTGCACTCTCCTGCTCAGCACTTGTGGCTGTATATTGCGGCCTGGGTAGAGTTTGGGAAACGCCCTTTGTTGTTTCCTTCACCAGCTTGGCCCAGCACTAGGGCTCTCTTATGCAGCACGACTATACGTTTTAACGGCTGCTGCCAACAGGTTTCTACCTGTAGTTCAACCGTTGTCGTATTTAACGCGTGTAAACTAACCAGCGTTATTAAACTGTACGCTTCTATACACAACCTTCTCGGTTGAACGGCTATTACTGAATGTATATTTTCTTGTGTTACCCCCTAATTTGGACGTCTACTGCGTTCTGCATCATCGGTGTCTCTACGACCACGTTTGAAGTCAGCAAACCAACGTTTTATTGTTGATTCTGATGGAGCGGAGTCTCCATAACACTTTTCAAGCGATTACTTCGCTTGAACGGCATTTTTCCTATCATGAAGCAGTGTAAAATTAAAATAACATTTTTTTTGATTCAATGTTCTGTTGTTTACATTGTAGACTAGCTGGCGCACTTTCTTGCGAACGTTCCTCATTAAATTCCGTACAGACTTCTTGACGACAAGTTTTGACACTTTTTTCCAATCTTTTTCGAACTGTTGAATGGTTTCGGCTGCCGAGACATGTTTCCTAAAATGTGCCTTCGTTAATGCCCGAAATTCCTCAATTGGTCGAAGTTGTGGGCAATTTGGTGGATTCATATCTTTTGGGACGAAAGTGACATTTTTTGTAGTATACCATTCTACCGTTGATTTCGAGTAGTGGCAAGAAGCAAGATCTACCCAGAAGACAACAGGATCCTTGTGTCTTCGAATCATGGGTAGAAGTCGTTTTTGTAAATATTCTTTGATGTATATTTCTCTGTTCATTGAAGCAGTGGTGATGAAGGGTTTCGAAATCTTACCGCAGCTACAAATTGCTTGCCAGACCATGGATTCTTACCAAATTTTTCGACTTCAATCGATGTCTCGGACTGGTTTAACATTTGCCCTTCTCGCACCGTATAATATTGTGGTCCCGGCAAGGATTTGTAATCGAGTTTTACGTAGGTTTCGTCGTACATGATTATGCAGTTCAAATTTCCAGCAAGAATCGTATTGCATATCTTTCGAACCCTCGGCCTGATCGATGCTTCTTGTTTCGGACTACGTTTTGGTTGTTTCTGCTTCTTATAGGTTCGAAGATTCAAACGATCTTTAGCACGAAGAACATTTGACTTTAAAGTGCCCACTTTTTTGGCCACATCCCGAACTGAAACCTCCTTCTTTTGCTCGAACGCCTTCAGTATACGTTTATCCAACTGAGGGTTAGCAGGACCTTTTTTTGACCCGTTTTCGGTTTATCCTCAAAGGTATTATCCTCACCGAACTTCCTGATAGCATTTCGCACGGCTTTTTCACTTACTTCTTCCATTTTTGCTATCATTCTCAGTGACAGTCCGGGTTCTGTGCACCTTTTGTACACAGTTTTTTGACGTTGCTCTGCTGAAGGTCAACGCATATCGAAACAAACAAATGAAAACGAACAAACAACTGTACAAGTGGTTAGAGAAGAGTGTAAACAACAGGACGCAGTCATAAAAAATGACAGATTCTGAACCATTGCGAAATGGCAGCGGTTTTTGGTTGCGTGCATAATTTCTGGGACAGTCTTTAGAGAGTTGGATGCAATTCAATTCGCATGAAAACATAAAGTGCAACATACCAGTGTATATGGAAGATAGTGCTATAGAAGTGCATGTGCATGATCACCTTCAAGCATCTCCCATCCTTATATCCAAAACCATATCCCAGTACGGAGAAATTCCTTCCATCGAAAAGGAAGTGTGGAAAAGCTTTTTCCTCGGTATTCTAAATGGTTAACGTTTGTTACGCATGCGCTTGAAGAAGGCTATACCTTCTTATGTTATTTTCGGCCAGGATACAAAGGTTCTGTGCAAATCACTTGTTACCTATGACTATCAAATGGCTGCATGTCAATGTTGCCAAAAAGCTGCGATATGCCATAAACTGGAGGAGAAAACATCTACATCATAAAACAACGGTGCTTTCTCAATACCAACCTGGTGCTGCTGGCTTTGACGTGAGATTTGTCAATCGCAAAATTTACACTGCAATATCCTTTCTGAGGCAAACGAGTGATGACTTAAAATGTTATCTAAGTAGGGTAGCTTTTCGTCCGCTTAGTGGTTTAATTTGAATTGCTAGGTAGGAATGGCTGCTAAAGCACAGATGAGCCGAAGGCGAAACAAAGAAAAAACAAGTCTTTCATTGTTTTCAACTTATTTCCACAAATACTCGAAAAATTATACAATCCTTAATACAATGTAATCTCAAATCTGGACGTATGGAAGAAGGATTTGTAAAAAAAATTTTTTTCGTTTATTTATATACAACTTTAACCTAATTTTTGTTGTTTGCCGGGTTTATATCCAAAAATGAGGGGGGTGGGTTTAATATTATGTAGAGAGAGGGAGAGAAGGTATTTGTAAATTACAATTTGTTCACAATTCGTCTTTATCAGAGCTCTAGTGTTCTGGTGGCCGCAGAAGAACATCCTCGATTTGTAATAATAACTTTTGGCAATAGAATTGCATCAATTTTTCGTTTTGGACAAGGATTAATAATGTCGAGTCTGATATCGAATATTATCTCGTTTAAGTTTTTTTTTGTCAACTCCGAAATTGTGTAAATTCTTAAGAATAAAACCAGAAAGCTCAGGTTCGACCTGTGGTTAATGAAAATCATTTTCATTCGCTTTGTGTTTTGAAATACAGTCAAGACTGCCTACAGCTACCAGGCTTAGTTGCCGTGTTACAATGAATGCACAATAAAGCAACATCAATTATTTAAAACGATTCGCAACACCTATCGAACATGAAGTTAATAAACCCTTTGAATATTTTCCAAAACCCAACACCATTCTCGAAATTCCCACCCTAGACTTTCGCCGCAAAGCCTCAGAATCACATTTACAACACAATTATATTAAATCTCTGTTCCCTCCTTCCACAGCTGAAGCAACGAAAGCCGGATACTGCGAGGCACCCAGAAGGGATGTTCAAAAAATGATGCCCTTTGAAGTTACCAAAATTCGTGTTGACAAACGGAAGTAAATGTAACGGCTGGCTTTTCCAGTGATGGGATGGATCGTGATTTACCGAAGCACCTTAACCGAGCCACCGACTCTCCCCTTCCACCACCTCACCCTTGTGAAAAGCCCGCAACGACCCGCACGCGACAACATGAGTTTTTCGCTCTGTTGCCTATCCAGCGAACCAAAAAATCCACTCAACGGTTTTAATTGACAGACTGAAATTTAGCCGAGAATATTTTTGAATTATTCATTGCCAGAGTGCTGAGACGGTTGACTGGATATATTCACTTGCTCTGCTCCTCAACTGCAGAGATGGTGATAAAACCGAAAAGCTTCCACCCACAACAATGCCTTTCGACACCGAAACCATGACGGTTTCCGTTATTATCGCACGGATGTTGCGTTATATGGCTGCATGAAATCCCAAGGTTTTCAGAGTACTTTTTTTTTTCTCAATAAAACCCCATCATCCGTCTCCGTCCAGAGCTCTACCTAGCAGGTTATCGTTTTTCGAATCCAAGCGGTGCATCACATCTAGTTGTATCCGAAAGCTAGAAAGCATTGCCGAAAAGTTGGTCCTTCTTTGCGCCCTGGTGTCATTCGACCGGAACATCCTTCAGGAACATCAAAATCTAAACGTTACTAGTTGGTTCGTTCTAATGGCTGGAGAGTGATGTAGAGGCGAAAGTTAATTTCAAATTTATGCTACATTACAAGATGAAAATTACAATTTTAGTTGAAATTTTCTTAACGAAATACATCTCCTCACCGCACCGGTCGGTATTCTGTGAAGGAACGAGCCAAGCCAAGCCAAGCTTCCCAGTCACCGGGTGTCGTGCCGATGCTAGCTCGCAACGACATTTTCGTGTCACTACTCACTCGATTCTCCGCTTTCTGGTTCCGCAAATTTTCAGAGTAGCAGCGAAACATAAATTGATTTTACTTGTTTCAAGCGACAGTCTCGTTATTATTCAATTACTTCGACTCGACAAATATTCAAGCTTTTAGCCGTTGCCATCAGTACGTCACTTTTGATGCCCTGCATCCCGACAGTAACTGGCAGCTAGTGCTGTCTGTGCATTGTGGACTGTCCCGGAAATGGATGGGGAACGGAGGAAAACCAGATTGCCGAAAAGTCTGTTGGAAAAGGTATGTCGTGGAGGTTTTCCGCACGCAGGCTGCAACCAAACTGATAGGAAGAGTCGTACGTGAATGTGACTCTTGTTTTGTAAGTTGCCTCACTTTATTAAATTCGACAAGTTTCGTTGTTCAAAACTGGTAAGTGGATTATAAGGGCATGGTATTTCCGAATTTGTTCAAATCTTCTTCGAAGAAGTGCCGCTTCGTTATTAGCTGCAACATTGTACATAACTAGAAGAATTCATATTTTTCCAGTTTACTGCACATACTGTGTTTCAACTTTTATAACCCTTTTCAGGTCAACTCCGTGCACATTTTCGACAGGGAAAATACCCGGTGCCGGTGATTACATTCATACGAATATGCTGGGATAGTTACGTTATAGTTATGGTCTGTATTAAAATGTAGTGGTTTCAGCCTTAAGGGCCTCTTCGGGCCAGAAAAACTTTCTGATCCTATGTGCGGGGTCGGGAATTGAACCCTGGTGGGCTGCGTGAAAGGCATCGACTTACCCATCACACTATTCTCGTCCTCGGAAATGCATTAAATGAATCAAGGAAAACACCAAAAATGCAGCAAATCGTACGTTCTTAGTTCAAGTAATTCTTGGTATTACATTTCTTTGTGTGGCATTTGATCATTCTGTTCGCTACTAAACTTGGCTAGTTGACACTAAGGACGGCCTCAGAAAGGATGAACCTAGTCGAAAACTACTGCCATTTCGCTATAGTTGAAAATCTGGTCCCTATTCTACGAGTCAGTGAGGTGAGATACATCGACTCACTTGAGTCACGTGATTCTGACAGTCAACAGTACTGACAAAAGTCACCATGGGTGCCTTTCGATGAACTCTCACCGTATTCTTTCAGTCGAATCGCGGTGACATAAGTCACTGCGAGGTGAGTTTTGAAGTCGGTACCGATAAGGCAAGTGACAGCAGACAAATAAAAAAAAAATCGCATGTTTTTTAAGCGAATGTCAATTTTATTTGAAAGTAGATTAAATTCGTATTCGATAAAAAAAACTGAAATGTGCTGTGTAAAATTCATGCTATTTTAAGGCATATTTAGTTTTAATTGATAGAACAACTGCCGCAATTGAACAGATACCATATTATTGTTACAGGTATGGAGTGACAACAAGCTGAAAATAAAACGAAAACTTGATCATAACGAAAACGAAGCCGGAGCTACTGGAGGAGGAACTAACAGAATGATGCAGCTTTCGTTATACGAAGAAGCAGTTTCAAGCTTTCTTTCATTGGACGCAATAATAGCGATAATAAAAAAAACTCTTGTAAATATAGTAAATAGAGAACCAGTGTCATTTTTTTTTACAGGGAGCATATTTGCGCTGGTGTCGAACGCAAGTTCATCGCATACAGCTGCGAATCAACTATCCAGCGGAGTTGAACAATATGCCTAAGAAAATTCAGTTTGTTTAGGAAATGAAAATCCGGAAAATATGGTAAATAAAAATGTAATCAATTACGCTTGCGTAATCTGCCACGGAACAATCCACAAAAGAAACCGAGAAAAATATTCAGAATCGCAACCAGAATACTTAAAAAGCTTACGAAATAATGTTGGAGCTCGGTTCGGTATTCCAAAAAAAAAGCTTTTCAGCTGAAAGAAAAACAACTGGTAATAAAACGACAGGGAAATTTGTTGAAGGAGAAGCAGTATCAGGAGCTTCTATATTAAAAGATTTCAGTTCTTAAAGAGGAGAAAAAATTGAAGCTGATGGCAAGAATGTGAAAATGTTAAGTTACCAAGAAATCAAATTTTAGGTTTGACTTTTCATTTGAATATTTCGAAGTGAAATCTTTAAAAAATGGTAGGTGAGCTTTGTTACGGATATAACTGGAGGATACGAATACGAATAAAAATGATAATCGCTCGTATTAGTTGATAGTAACACAGGTACATTTTCGTAGGATCAGGAAACATATAACAGAAAATAACAGGCATATTTATTTCAGAAAACTGGGAAAAATATTTTCTGATTTCTTTTCCACACATTTTATACATTCTAAAACTCATAACATAGAATGAATACAAGCATTTACTTAACAATTTGTTCACTGTTTCAAAACAATTTGCTCATACGTTAACAATCCGCATGAACGGATACCATAAACCATTTGAATGATACATGGAATAGTTTGTTAGGCAAGTCTTATGGTACTTTTACATGTGGAAGCATTCAAAGATCATTCAAAATCCTTGCAATAAAAAAAATTCCAATTTTTGTTCAAACAGCTGTATCTCAAGAACCGTAGTATATAGCATAATTTTGATTAACATTTTTTGCCTTTCTCATATAGAAAGGTTATGCAATCACTGTGAAAACCGACTTTTGAACCGAGGCCCGGAGGGCCGAGTGTCATATACCATTCCACTCAGTTCGTCGAGTACGCAAAATGTCTGTGTGTGTGTGTGTGTGTGTGTGTGTGTATGTGTGTGTGTGTGTATGTGTGTGTATGTGTGTATGTATGTGTGTGTGTATGTGCGTGGTCGTCAAATGGTGAGATAACTAAGTCCTCACAAGTCCCTATCTCATGCCTCCCCGAGCGCCTATGATGACATTTGGTCAATAGAACGGCGTCGACTGGGTGCTATCGCCTTCTGCGTTAGTAGCAGAATGAGAGGGTGCGAAATGGCATGTAGGTTGAAGCCCATCCTAAAGTGCAGTGTTTATCATAGTATATTACAACATATAATTCTGTTGTTTATTACATCATGTATTGTTATTATTTTTATTATTATTATTATTATTATTATTATTATTATTATTATTATTATTATTATTATTATTATTATTATTATTATTATTATTATTATTATTATTATTATTATTATTATTATTATTATTATTATTATTATTATTATTATTATTATTATTATTATTATTATTATTAGAAGAGCGTAACTTACACTGCGACATTAACTGTTATATTGTATCATAGCATATTATTTCACATATTATCGTCTTACACTATTTTATGTTATTATATACTATGTTGTATGGTATTATACTGCATTGCATTATATCATATTATATGGTATTATATTATATATATTATATTATATTGTATTCTATTATATTATGTTATATTGTATTGCATTATGTTGTATTATATTATATTATATTATATTATATTATATTATATTATATTATATTATAGGGTTTATTATGAGTAGTACTACGTTCCTCTGCGCAAAATATAAATTTGTTTTCCTTATAAGTTATCAATTTTAAAGTAAATTTTAACTAAATATCAAGGTCGTCACAAGGTGAGCTTGGTCCTCACTGGTTCCTGTTTTATGCCTACACGTATATCTGTGGTGACAATTGGTCGATGGAATGCGTTGATGGCAGAATGAGAGGATGATAAATGACATATAAATTGAAGTAATATAATATCATAGCATATCGCAACATATCATTTTATTCATTCTATTATTTATTATATAATTCATTGTACTATATTATGTTGTTTTTTATTATTATTTTCATTATTATATTTATTGTTAGTATTATTAATTTGTCATCAATAATAATAACATATATTATTTTTATAGCTGTGGATATTATTATTGTTATTAGAAGAGAAATATTTTACTTCCTGCAGTATTGCGAAGATAGAAGAGCATAACTGACACTCTACATTAACTGTTATTTTATATATTGATTTATAATATATTATATTGTATGACATTGTATTATATTATATTAAATTAAAATATATTGTACTATATTATGTTATATTATATTATTTTGTAGTATTTAAGTATTTTTATTATTATTACTATTATTATTATTATTATTATTATTATTACTATTGTTACCATTATTATAATTTTTATCATTATCAGCTAAATTTTCATTTCCATACTAAACATTTCACTTTACACATATATTATTAAATTGTATCATATTATATTACGTCATATTTTGTGGTATTATATTATATTACATTGTACTATATTATAAAGGGTGATTTTTTAAGAGCTTGAGAACTTTTTTAAACAATAAAACGCATAAAATTTGCAAAATCTCATCGGTTCTTTATTTTAAACGTTAGATTGGTGCATGACATTTACTTTTTGAAGATAATTTCATTTAAATGTTGACCGCGGCTGCGTCTTAGGTGGTCCATTCGGAAAGTCCAATTTTGGGCAACTTTTTCGAGCATTTCGGCCGGAATAGCCCGAATTTTTTCGGAAATGTTGTCTTCCAAAGCTGGAATAGTTACTGGCTTATTTCTGTAGACTTTAGACTTGACGTAGCCCCACAAAAAATAGTCTAAAGGCGTCAAATCGCATGATCTTGGTGGCCAACTTACCGGTCCATTTCTTGAGATGAATTGTTCTCCGAAGTTTTCCCTCAAAATGGCCATAGAATCGCGAGCTGTGTGGCATGTAGCGCCATCTTGTTGAAACCACATGTCAACCAAGTTCAGTTCTTCCATTTTTGGCAACAAAAAGTTTGTTAGCATCGAACGATAGCGATCGCCATTCACTGTAACGTTGCGTCCAACAGCATCTTTGAAAAAATACGGTCCAATGATTCCACCAGCGTACAAACCACACCAAACAGTGCATTTTTCGGGATGCATGGGCAGTTCTTGAACGGCTTCTGGTTGCTCTTCACTCCAAATGCGACAATTTTGCTTATTTACGTAGCCATTCAACCAGAAATGAGCCTCATCGCTGAACAAAATTTGTCGATAAAAAAGCGGATTTTCCGAATGGACCACCTAAGACGCAGCCGCGGTCAACATTTAAATGAAATTATCTTCAAAAAGTAAATGTCATGTACCAATCTAACGTTTAAAATAAAGAACCGATGAGATTTTGCAAATTTTATGCGTTTTATTGTTTAAAAAAGTTCTCAAGCTCTTAAAAAATCACCCTTTACTACATTATGGGACAATGTTTGGTATTGTTTTATATAGTATTGTAAGGTATTTTTTTAATACACAATTAAAAGTGCATTATATTGCATTGTGATGTATTACATTTTTATATTTTATGCATAATAATATTTTATTATATTCAGTGTCGTATAGTGACCAAACTATATTATAATATATTATGGTATATTTTACTATATTATGTCACATAACATTATGATACTATTATATTCATCATTAAATATTATAGTAGACTATAATACACTGTACGATACGATTTTGCACCGTTTTATACTATATTGTATTTTATTGTATTATACTGCCGGAAATTATATTAAAGTGTATTATGTTACATTATATAATACTATGCTCAAGTACATTGTAAGGGAAGAGGGATGGGAGTGCATCAGGGTATCTTACAAGTGAATGACTGGATGAAGGAGTGAAATGTCAACCCGATTCACAGGGGAAAGCTGTGTGTTTTCCCCAGAAGGTCTGAAATGAGTAAGACGCACCCTTCTAACAAACAAACCATCAGGCAGGTTTAAGCTGGTACAGCGAATTCTTTTATTATATGGCCGGATGTTATTGCTGGAAGGCGCCCATTTTGGCCTTCTTAACAGCAGTAATATGAAAGTTATCTGATAATCAAATTCGGATCTACTGTAAGTCTACCTGCATCCACTGGTAATGCCTTGAACTGATGGTGGCTTCACACATACATACATACATACATACATGTATGTGTGTGTGTATGTGCGTATGTGTGTATGTAACGTTTTTTTTGCACTTACTTTTCTCGGAAATGGCTGAACCGATTTTCACAAACTTAGATTCAAATGAAAGGTCTTGTGGTCCCATACAAAATTTCTGAATATTATTTGGATCCGACATCCGGTTCCGGAATTATGGGGAAAAATGTGCAAAAAATTGTGAAAATAAGTGCACTAACTTTTCTCAGAGATGGCTGAACCGATTTTCACAAACTTAAGTTCAAATGATAGGTCCTGTGGTACCATGCGTAATTCCTGAATTTCATACGGATCCGACTTCCGGATCCGGAAATATAAAGTAAAGTGGGTTAAAATTGTATACCATCTCTGAAAATGGGGAAAAATCTTAAACAATTTTCTAAATCGACCTCAAATCTTTTCCAATTGATAGTTTTTATCAGTAGACGGTCAAATAAACCGATTTCGGTTATTCTTTTAAGAATCAAAGAAAATTATTGTGAAGAATACCACAGTATTATATATGATAGTATGATTGATATGAGAAAGGCATCATTACACCACTAGGTGGATTAAAACAGGTTTTCATTGAAGATTTAGCGTAATTTTGTTGAAAAATATTAAAATATGGTTTGTCATATTTTTCAAAAAGGGTGTAACAGGGTTTGCATATAAAAATTTACCCTAAATAGAAAAATATTGATATACGCTGTTTGAAAGGATTATATTGGAGATGATTTTCCCAAAATTTTAACCCTTTAACTGCCATAATGGTGAAGTATATAGTGAATGGTGAATTGAAAAAAATAGGAATATTTTGGGAGTTATGGGAAAAATTTTTGATATTTTTCAGAATTTTTTAAAATGTATTTTATGTGAAAAAAATGTATAAAATTTACGCGAGGGGGGGGGGGGGGGGTTATAGGGTCTAAACGATGAAAACAATCATCATTTTCACGAGTTTTTTTTCCAGAACTATCGTTTAATAAAATAAATTCAAATGTTTTGCATGATGAAAAGCATCATTCGAACAACATTTTGTAATTTTTTCATGGAACAATATTGAGAAATAAGCAGGTGAAGAGGAATTTTTGAGAACGCTTCTTGAAAATCATGATTTGTGGTGTCCATTGTATCTCAGCGCAGACTAATCAGAAGTGAACAAATCAAAGCAGCGTAGTTAGAGTAGAAGTTTTTCTAGACCCCAACGTCTCTGTTTGATTTTTTTTTAATTTTTTTGAATTTTTGGTGGTTGTTCAAAGTGAAAACTACGATCTTTCACGAAAAAATCCGCCGTTTTGTAGTTGTAAAACCTCCCCAAAGTACCAAACAACGAAAAGCAAAACGTTGGGGTCTGGTTTTTTATGTGTAGAAAGTGTGCGCAAAATTTGAAAAAACAAATTGGTGCAGTAGTTTTTGAATGACGATGGACACGGACTTTCAAAACCTGCTTTCGAGAAAAACCCGTTTAAAGTATTTTGTTTATAAATTCAATGGAAACAATTAATTACTCCAGGGAGCCCGTAGGGTCTAACATTTTCAAAAAAACGTATTTTTTCTTTTATAATTTATTATAACGAAACATTTCAAGAATGTTTTGTCAAGTTTTGAAGTCAATCGAAGTAGAAATCTTGGGCCTGTGCACCGAGCTCTTGCTTCTTTGTAGAATGAGATAGCCATAGATAAAGGTCCATAACTTCCAGAGTTTCGTTCCAATAGTCTTGAAAATTTCATAGAAAATTCTTCAAATGTTTACTATAAGAAAATATAAAGAAAATAATAAATGATTTTTCAAAAGTGTTAGAACACGGATTAATCAAACTGGGATCGGAGTGATAGTAAATCCGTCGAAACAAAATGTATGAGAGGAAATGGCTTTGAAATGTAACACCTTCTCACTCGAATAATGGCGCATGGCGACAAAATCGTGGTGGTTGATTAATTCGTGTATTCATTCATTTATGACCGCGGATACAAGAAAAGTAATACTTCACCATAAGGAATTAATCAATGGCGTATAAACCACGGTTTTCAACAACTGAAATTGGACAGCTTCGATCGGCGGGGCATGTCATCAGGATAACAGATGGCAAACATTTGAAGATAATTCTATGATGTGATTCGGAAGGCTCATGAAAAAGAGAAGCATAGCGAGCAAGGTGGATCGATCAAATGCAAGGAGTGGTCATAGTCTGAGCTGTACGGAGACGACTTCTAGATACATAATAAACGGGCTTGAGCTGATACTACTGAGAATATTAAGTTTAAAAAAAACATGTTGTTAGTATAGAAAATCGACTATGCGAATTAATACATTCTTTTAGGGTCTTCGGGACTTGCTGCAGGCGCTTCGACATGATTTCTATCTGGTTTATAGTATTTCTTATGACTGCTAATAGGTAACCTCGAATCCTAAAGACTATCCCGCAAGATTTTGAAATTATAAACGAATTACAACCGTCCGCTTGCACACATGTTCACTAATGCATTCCCTACACCATTGCTTGGTAAATCGAGCCAGGCGTGCGGGCGTGTATAAATAACATAAGGAAGAAAATTCTTTTATTATTATTAATTACGTCAACACTCAAGCCCTGAGCTCAAGTTGTATATGGAAACGCATGGTATTTAGTTCTAAGGGCATGTGATGTATGATTTTTGAACTAAATACCATGCGTCTCCATCGGATGATGACAATTTGATGAAGACGCATGGTTTTTCGAATTATTAATTTTTTTGGGGTCTGATATTTTACCCGTCCAAATATTTTAAAAATCTGAAAAAAACTACAACGTAATGTACTCATAAATGATTTATTTTTAATATAAAATCTAGAGTGGTACCAAAATTGCAAGTGCGATGAAAAAAATTTGAAGATTTTGAACATTTTTTTTCCACATGAAAAATTCTGAAAAAAATCGAAAAGGTTTCCCATAATTTCCAAAATATTTCTGATTTTTTTTTCAATTTTTTTGCCAAAAAAGATTTTGAAAAATTTAAATTAAATGATAATCATAAGAACCACCCTAACTTCTCCACTATGGCAATCAAAGGGTTAAGATTTTGGGGAAATCATCTCCAATATAAACCCCTTCAAACAGCGTTTATCATTTTTTTCTGTTTGAGGGCAGTTTTTATATGCAAACCCGGCTACACCCTTTACATTATTTTGAAAATATGTATCTTTTTCAAATATTATTTCTCCATTCTAGAAATTATTTGGCTTTTTTGGCATTATTAATATCGGCACAATGAGGATGCAAACTCACGCAACGTGAGACCTATCTAAAGGATTACTCGAATCACTAATTCTTCGTCGTGCTGAGCGTACTAGAAAGTATTTATCGTTAACTTCACTATCGTCATCAACAAAACTTGAAACAACTCATATTGTTTTATAGTTAACTAATAGCAAGATATAACTTTTGAATGAAAGATTCACAAGTGTCAACTGTCAACTCCAAATTCTTTTTCTATTTGAATTTTTTTAATGTTTCGTCTTAGACTCATCAGTGCATAGCAGTTCAAATTGAACTGCCTAATGCAAAACTTGGCAATTTTTACAAAATATATCTGGTTCCAAGTCATTTGAATAACTTCAATAACTAACTTTGAATGTTCTGTTTTTATAAAGTAATCATGTAGGATAACGAAGGTATTTTGGCTCTACGCTCATATGTGGTTGCAATCAAAATAAAATACATATTCATACCTAATCCAAACTCTTTCAAATGTGGTATAACACTACGAATTTTCTTGGGAGTAGATTTCCCATGCTTTGGTGCTAATTGGTTAACTGGATGTTGACAGAAGCTAGATAATAGTTCACAGTCTCAACCAGTCGAAATTTCGTTTACTACGGTAATACGAAATGCTGACGAGAAAGATTACGTGTTGTAAGAGACTTCACTGTAGTGCCCCGATCAGATGGTAATAACAAAATTTTAACAACTGGAGTAATTTATTTCAGAAATATTTTGTAACAAATTTTGAAATTTTTTGGCTGGTAAGCTGTTAAAATAACATAAATCATAACAAAAAAAGACTCTAGCGGGGACAAAATCGTAACAGATTTTAAAACGTTTGTTTCACAAATATTATTGAATTTGATATAACTACAGAAGTCTGAAAGCAGAAATTTATAACAATAGTTGTAATAAATTAGATAGCAAATTTAACACAGAAAAACTATATCACAGTCCACTTTTAGCATCGTTCCAATCCAAAATTGTTGAATGATATTTCTTTGAAATGAATAATGTATTTAGTAATCTGGTTTCTTCTTTTAGTTCTTTGAAATTCTGATCATTATATTTCGATATGAAGCAACGGAAGAACTCATTTTGCCAATTAATGAACTTTATCATGAGTGTTGTGAATGTAAATAAAACATCATAACTGATTTTGTTATTATACTGTTAACATAAGTTTTAACTTTCAACTGTTTTCATTTGTTAAATATCTCAAAATAACACAAATTGTTATACATATCAACTGTTGATATACTTGTGTTATGATTTTGTTATGTGCATCTGATCGGGGCATGACACTTTCCAATCAAATGAAAATAAGTTCGACTCTCTGTCCAGGGCCTATTAAATTTGTTGTTTCTTTCAGATCAGCTTTATTAAGGCCTATTCGTAAGTAATGTCGATTTGAACAATTGTATGGTTAGTGCTATAATACTATTGAGGATAAGAAAATGTTCATGGCTTCTCAAGTAAAATTAGCTACAATTGTGCATTCATTGCATGCAAGTTTGAGCTCAGCACGAATTTGTTGAATTTCTATTAGGAAATCGTTGCCATTTGTTATATTAAACACATTCGAATTCTAATCATTTGAGCGTGTATATCTGCTTCAACGTCATCCGGGAAGAGTAACGATTCCACAGCCTGACATTAATTCTAGATACAAATGTCAGCTGCCATCTGCCATCTGAATAAATCATGTTTAGAACGAATCTTGTAAAATTCAGTTGTTCCAAACGGTTGCATGATTTCGTCCAATTCTTCCGTCTGATTGCCTTTGTCCGGGCAGATTTTTAGAATACACCCAATTTCATTGCACAGGCGCTCGCATGGAAAAAAATGTTTGCAGCTTTTATGTCGATGTCGCAGTTAAATTTTAATTGAGTTCCAGGATTTCCCAACTGGCACCACGTTGTCAAATGGCATATTTATATACTGTCCAAATACAGTCGTTTGGTAGGAGTTATTAGATTTCCTCATAGGCCCGGGTCACAACCAATGGTGAATGAATTGTTTGATTGTTATTGAAATGAAAATATGGCGGAATGCGGCTATATTTTGATTTCATGCGTTACAGTGGAATGGAAATCACAGATAAATATCCAATTAGAAAATTCACACAAGTTATAGCCTTGCACGTTTTATTTTTGTTTGAAAATGGTAATGACGATAAAATTAACTCGTGTATTATCATGATTTCTAAAGGTATGTATCATTCAGTTGTAACATTTATAAAAAAGTAATATTATGTTGATATGCAAATGGAATAAAAATTTTATATCGGCGCAGACCTCCTTCCTCGTTTTGAACCGAACATTTCTAGGGTAGTTTATGAAATTTACGTTACCTGCGTTAAGCTGTATTGAACTGAGAGCTGATTTTGTTTAAATTATTTATGATTGAAATGCTTCTTGATTATTTATCAACGATACAAAATGACTTAGCAAACAGCTTTGTTTGGTACGATTTTCATGTGGGATCAATATTTTTTCAATGGTTTTCATATGTAATGTATCAACTGATTCTACATTCACTTTATTACTAGCACCATTACTAAGCATAGCATAAGATATAAACTTTTTCTCTACCTCCATGATACGTTCTTCTTCTTCCAGTTATCAAACCCTCACAACATCATCGCATACAAAGCTCATGAGCTTTTATGCTGTCTACCACTGATTCTACTCATAACAGCAAACAGCAACGTTACCCAACGATATATCCTACTTGCTGGAAGAAATAAAGCGACGGTAGAAAAAAATAAGAAACTCAGGTGACACTTTCAGTAAGATCGTGACTAGGACTAAGACTGCATACTTATACATTTTTAATGCAGCATGTCATTTGATCTGACACACCTCCCATTTTGCCTGAAGAGGAGTGCAGAAGGTAGCTTAGTTTCGTTGCCATGTTGATGCTATGAGATCCAAACAATGTGGTAATGTACTGTGTCGTGGCAGGAATGATTGACATTTGCCGGGTAAATTCCGAAAGTAGACTCTTGGTTGATAATTCAAATTTTAGCAGGTATTTCGCTGCTGTTAGGCAGATTTTAAAACTATTCATCTACACGAAGCAACAATTTAAAAAAAGTATGACAAATTCAGCCAAAACAATGTTACTTTTGATTTCAGGAACGGTATGAGACGCTTATGGTGGAATTCAACCCTGTAAATTTTCCCTCTCATGAAGAAAAACCTTCTAATTTGACCACATGCTCATCTCACATCTGTTTGCAAACACAGTTGAGGAATTGGGACTGCTACTAATTTGTATCAGAAATGCCCAATCTAGATTTTGTGAGGGCATATAGATATAGAGTATAGACATTAGGAAGGTTAGCCCCTGCTGGCGATGCTATTTTCCTCCTTTCAGATATTTGTTTCTGGTATCAAGTTCAATCATGTCGCTGGACAACTCGATCCCACATTATCAGCTCGAACTGAATACCGAATTAAATCCGAGTGGGCGAAAAATTTTCATTCAGAATTCAATGTGGACTCCAGTGCAACAACCGCTTGCGAATGAATTTCATTGCCAACCGATTGATTTGGAAACCTGTCGAGATTGAGTGTGAAAAGGGAAAATGAATTGTTAATGTAAAAACGACAAATCCTACAAAAACGTGTACTGTACTACTGATTTTCAGTCAAAATTTCGAATAGAAATACAAAAAAAAAATCCCTTCGAGCCGTATACTGAAAGAAATTGACTTAAAAAAATTTAAAAACGAGTTCTACAAAAAAAATTATTTTTGATTTTGAGAAAATTTTGTCCTAAGCTTGGTGATTGTTTCCCCCACAAACCTTTCATATATTTCAAGATAGACACTTTCAAAGAAAAAAAGTTGTTCTAACAAAAACTGTTTATTTAAAAAAAAACCGAATAATTCATCTAGTGCCTTTTTATAATAAACTAAACTAAACTGAAAGTCATTATCAATCAATATTCCAATAAAATTCAATTTGTGAGAAAATTACACCGAACACCCAATTGCTAGTTGCCTGATATTTGAAAACAAAGTGTCAGTAAAGAAGAGTTTTTGTTAAACAAAAACTTTTTTCCCTAAAAAATGCCTCTCTTGCAACACATGTAAGTTTTTTTTAATATAGGACTCGATAAGCACGTCCAGAAAGTTAAATTCACATCTGAGGGATTGTTGCCAACTGCGAATACGATTCGGCACGAATTTCATCAACTACAAAATTCGAGAAGTATATTCTTCGGATCAGCTTGATGCATTGTTGAATTGACCGACATTCAGCTGCTGGTCGTTCGCAATCCTGATAAATATAC
Organism: Malaya genurostris; assembly: GCF_030247185.1. Classification (NCBI taxonomy): domain Eukaryota; kingdom Metazoa; phylum Arthropoda; class Insecta; order Diptera; family Culicidae; genus Malaya; species Malaya genurostris. Next base: position 213,708,023 of record NC_080572.1, read on the forward strand.
TGAGCAACGACGAAGGATTTTTCGAGGCACTATAAATGTTAACTAAGGCTGTGAACCATTTCGCGGTTAATTTTAACTTTTGGTTGAAATCTGACACTTGAGTGGTTATTTTGTGTCGAGTAGTTAAATTTAACTAAAACTGCGACCCATTTCAAAATTTGACGGACGGAAAGTTATTTGGGTTTATTTACCACTGGCAATAATTTCAACTAAAGAATTAATATTAGAATTTTCATTGCCAAATTTTTTTCAGTGTCGGAAAATAACCATCGATCTTTAAAAAAAACATTCTTTGCTGTATTTGGTAAATAAAGATCTTAGAATGCAAAAAAGGGTGCCTTGAGCCACTGTTTATGAACAGAGAAAAAATCAGCAACGGTTCTGAAATGTGCCTTTGGAACAAAATTTCGTTCGTCTTGATAATAGGGGCTGGGGTCCACTAGGAGATTGATAGTACCTATTCTCTCTCTCCAGACAGTGCCAGCCTAGATGCCGTGTGGAATCCGGCGGAAAAAAATGAACCAAGAATAGATCCACTGAGTTCCTGATTCCATGTCGTAAAAGGCGACAATGGCAGGAGTTTCTTTTTCTTTTAAGTTATCATATATTTTCAATGTTTCACTTCTGATTACTCTATTTTACTAAATTATCTCTTCATTCAACCTATCAATTTCCATGTTATTGATTGTCTTTCAGGATTATAAATTGAATGATAAAAATCAACTATTGCGCAAATCCGTTGATTTTACAAAGTTAATAACAGAGATAACATATATCGGTATATTAAATACATAGAAAAAAAAACGCTTGATATTTATATTTCAAACAATAAATCATATTTTTCTCGGTAGCCGGCCCAGATCAACCAATATAATCAATTAATCATTTTAATTAAGAATTAAATCCAATTCACTCGTTTATTTTGTATACCATAATTTCACTTATGAAAAATAGGGAAGTTTTCATTCGTTACGCGATAGTATTGCAAATTTTTCTTCAGTTTCCTCGAATAAAAGCTGTGAATCAAGACTTCGCGGGACTTCAATTTAGGATATTGTTGAAACGTTCACTCGGGAAGTCAGTGAGTTTAGTGGTGCATCCGAGCATCTTGAAACCGGAACATACTGAGTCGCGCACGAATAATACCAATACTGAAATTTTTACTAACAAATAAGGAGTGTATCGAAAATAAGCTATCCACAAATTTTTCTTTCAAATTATGATAAAAAACGATATTTTATTCAAACTAAAAATTGATCCTTTATTGTACGAGGTTAAACTTGAGCATAAAGAAAACCGGATGAAATTTAAGTTATTCCTTCACGAGTTTTCGAACTTTTGATCGAACGCTCTTCATCAAGTTCCGGACAAGTGTTGCATCGCTTTTTTTGGACGCTTGAGCTAAAATTTTTTTAAACTCCTGCATGTTCCCAGCTGCCTAACCAGTCTTCTTGAAGACCCTCTTCACGATTGCCCAGTATCGTTTGTTGGGTCAAAGCTGAGGGCAATTTGGTGGATTGATATTTTTCTTAAATGTATACCCTTTTCCGCAAGCCAATCGAGAGTGGTTTTGGCATAGTGAGCCGACGCTAAATCCGACCAAAACACTGGAGGTGTACTATGCTTCTTATATAAAGGCAGCAATCTTTCCTGGAGACACTCAGATCGATAGATTTCTGCATTTATAGTTCCGGTAGTGTAAAAAATGGTTGACTTCAAACCACACGAACATATTGCTTGCCATACCAGTATCTTTTGACCGAGTTTCTCTACTTGAATCGACCTGTCCGCATCGCTCACATCCTCCCCAACAACGGCAGTTAAGCATTGTGGACCTGAAAGGATTTTTGAGTCCCCCTTTACATAAGTCCCATCGCCCATCAAAACGCATGCATCCGGACACTGCAAAAGACGCGAATACAATTTACGGGCCCTTGTTACTGCTCGCTTCTTCTGTTTTACACTTTGTTTCGAGATTTTCTGCTTCTTGTAGGTCCTAAGGTTATACGTTGGATCATTCCGGCACTCGTTCCTGTTTTTTGGCCAAATCACGAATTGACATTGATTTGTTCTTCAAGACTAGAGATATCACTTTCTGGACTAGTTTCGGGTTGGAAAAACCGGGTTTTCTGCCTCTTCCTGGTAGCTCATCCAACGAATAGTGTTCTCCAAACTTATTAATGATGGTTTTACCACTTGCATGATGAATTCCAAACCGCTTTGCCAATTTTCGCATAGTAATACCCTTCTCACTTAGCCATGTGTCCAGAACCTCAATTTTCACTTCCTTTTCAATAAGCGACATTTTGAAAACGCGGAATTTCAACCGCACAAACAAGTAAACATACGAAAGCTAACAGCCAAACACACAGTATGCTGTGATCTAAACATAAAAAAAAACATCACAAATACATGCGTACAACACGAATGTATGTGGATAGTTTATTTTCGATACAATCCTTATCCTTCTCCCGTGACACTTGTGAAGTGCGCAATAGTATGTACGGCCTCTAGAAACAACAAGTGTTGGACTAACATCCTTTCCCATTCCTTAGACGATCTACGATCAATGAATTTTGGGGTTACCAGAAGATGTACATTGAAGGATGATTTACCAGTCAAAGGTTGGATCATCTAGAAACTCCCTGTACAATTTCAGCTAATCCCGATCAGTAACGGAGTAGCAACTCGGGTTGGTCGCTCAAGCTCAAGCTCACTTCAGGCCTTCCCTAGTTGTTGCCAAACGTGCATCGAAAGAGTTGAGTATGTTCTGAACAGTGCTTGCAGGAAAACCGAGCTTTAATTTCTATATAGGGGTGCAAATCAGAAACTCAAGAAAAACACACGTAGAAATGTGGTCAGGTTTCAAACACTTACAGCTCAGTTTATTTTGTATCAATTATTAATATCATTTCATCATTTGATTGTAAATATTTATAACTTTCGATTTGAATGTATCAAGTCACGTATTTTCAATTATAAATGATTGAAATTTTGATTATTAGCGAGCAGTGTCTTAGTTTGTCTGCTAAAAATCTCCGGCATACCGGATTTCCCTGCCATAGATGACGATTTTGAAGGAGTAAGCGATATATCAAAGGGAAAGCATCGCTCTGATTGGTCAATCGATGCAAAAGCGAGGCTGTTGGAAGCACGCGAATCCATGAATATAAGCGAAATTATAGCTAACGTTTTAGTTCTACGCGTAGCATGCTAGAGGTAGGTTGTTGCTAGACAGCAAGACAAAAAAGTGCCATAAAACGATTTGAAGCTTTAATTGGTATGCTCTGATTTTGTGTCATGCAAGCTCGGATGAAATTCCATGTTATGTCGTTTCGCCTGAGAAATTGACAACTACCCCAGGGTAAGTTTTGATTGCCTAATATTAATTTCTAATTTATATAGGATGAACTCGATTGATAATGAGAAAAAGTTTATCGCTTCAACCGAAATCGCAGAATGGTAGAGAAACTTAACGCTATAAAAACAACTGCTTGCATACAAAACTTGAACACAAGCTTGGCGAAGAGATGCTTAAATATCGAAATCCGTATCGCAAGTATGTACAGAGATATAATTGCATACATTTGGGATATTGATGTAATTTCGTCGGCTACAAAACAAATACAAATCTAAACAAACAGAGTCTATATTCTGAGCTCACGTGTTCGGTGTTGGTTCCTAATAAAGATCAATCTAAGCAGACTCTTGTACAATAGCGGATTCAAAAGTGTGACGATTGATTAAAAATGAGCCTTGTTCCACATCAATGGCTCGAACAACCCTATGGGGCCCTTGTAGTTTTTTGCAAACTTTCTTACTAACGGACCTGGATTTTCATTGTGACCGCACAAAATTGCTTTTCGCACTTGCTCTTTATTCGACGCAGACGTTCATCAGTCTGCGAAAATTTCGCGTGTTGATGAAGTATTTCCAGAGATATGCGTATTTACGGATGTCCAGATTTTGTCGCGAACATGCCTTTCTATTAGCTCCGTGTATCCGTGAGTTACCAAAAAGATGAAAAAACTAGTGATCAGCGACATTTTTCAAATTTAGAAAGGAAAAAAATGGCACATACCTATTTATGTTCCTAAAGTACTTTTTAGAAAATATTTTCACATTCACATATAAATTCGGGTATTAGGTAGGGAGAGTGGAAGTGCCAATTTCCTACTGTTAACAATACGCAGACAAATGGCGGGCTTTTTTGTCCACCTATTGGGACAAATCTCTAGTGCAATGGCTTGCTTTGCAGCCGTGAAACTTATACGTAATGAGCTTATTGTTATAACTGAAGGGCCCTGGAAGCACTTAGCCCCTTCTTGCCACTTAACACAGTGTCTAGCTGATTACGTTCAGTAAGCAATGATGGATCACATCGTAATGTGAGGGCAGACCGTTGCAATAAAACAGTTATGTTGCCACAATGGATGATAATACCAAAAAGAAAATTCCAATAAAATTCGAATTCAAATATTAACTTCTTTTATCAGATTGCGTAGCAGCTTTCGGAAATGTTCGCTTCATGTAGATGGAAATCAAATGAAGAAAAAAAAATCATATACCAACCATGCAAAACCATTTTATGATTGAACTTCGCAAAAAAGCTGGAATCATTAAAAATAAATAGATTTGAAATCATACCGAAACATAAACCACAACCACATTAGCTCTTCGCAGTCTGCGAGGAAAAAAACACTCGTGCATATTTTATTCTCCAGCAGAATGTCAGCCCGACAAACGTTGTCATTATTCATGCGACGTAATTAAGATTGAATGATACATTTCCTCTACCGTAACGCAGCCCGGTTCCGTTGCGGCCCCATCTCTCGTCCACATAATAGTCGGGCAACAGCTTCTTCGGTCGGTAAGCATCCGTCTCCGAACCGTATCATAAAAGTGAAATGTGGGTAGAACTTCTGTCATGTTGCCGGGGCTACCTTCCACCTTTCGTCCGCTGTTCATTCGCATGAATTTACTGTCGAAACGAAAGCAACGAACAAAGTATGTTTCAACCCTTACTTATATGGTGAGTGTGGAAAAGGAGTCGCCTCCCCTTATTTTGATGGCGCCCACTCCGACCGGTAGGGCGGATTGAATTGCTTCATTGACGATGGGAAGCTCCGACCGTTACTTTTCCGAGTGGTGAAGCGATGCAGAAACAGCAGACAGAAGGTGTTCGTGATAAGAAATAATTATCATCCTTTTATCGCTTCATTCGTTTTTTTTTTAAACGCATGGATAGAGACCCCGTTGCTGTGGTGCTGTTTTTGCACTTGTTGAGTTGAAACAGTTTCAAGTATTCAGACAACATGGGATGTAGCAGTTCTATCGAATTTGTACCAATGAAAAAAAATTTTTCAGTACTTTCCAATAAAGTAGCATTCCAAGGTCGAATTTTGTTTTATGGAAAAGTTTTCCCAACACCTGGCAGCTTCAAATTCCTTTATCAACCACCAAACAACTTGCTCGATAAAATGGCCACCTTCGGCGTTGACCATCTATTATTGAAGCTGATTTCCAACATTTCTTGCCGAATAGAGAGGGCAAAGAATCGCTCTGATTTCGCACGTTCGGGTGGAAGTGCACCACTCCGACAGTGTTTTATCGCCACTTGGGCCAGCAAGTGCAAAACCAGTGTAATCTCCGCCCGTCGTGTTTTACAATAAGTGATTGTGCACTGTGCCCCCAAATAACCCGATCACGTCCCGGAGAAGAACGAATGACGGCCAAGAGGGCATGTAATTGAATAATGCAGTAATATTATTGAACCCATAATGCGGATGAATAAGTACGCTTTTTAGGTTCCCTTCTGATATGTAATCATAAAGAAGTGCAAAGTCCTTAATACGGAAAGAAAAAATACTCGTATGCGTTGCAGAATCCCATCTCCGGTTCCATTCGTGTTAGATTCGATCATGATTTCGCGTGACAATTGGCATACGTTAATGTAGGTGAGACTGCATTACTATGGAAATCTGACGGCACCAATAAAATACGATGATACTTTCAGAAAAAACGGGAGGGGGTTGTGTTTTTCCTTGCCAACTCCAGGGACACCACTCGATGGATGCGCGAGAGGAAAGGTGGACTGTAAAATTTGATTGAGTCCCGCGATGATTGTCACTCCGAATGCTGTATTCAATTCGTTTACATAAATTACTATGCACATTTGAAACAGGGATTCCATTGGTTATCAGCTATTTTATGCTACGCGATTATATTTTAGAACCTGTTTTTTATTGGACACTTTTTTATTCGAAAGTTTGAATAACATCGAATGCTTATTTTTCATGCAATATGATCAAAAACAAGGAACTATTATTTCATGTCTCGTCCGATACAGCCAAAACCGTTTTGAGTAGGAGTACGGTTTGAGCAACGAACAGTTGCCTAAACAAGAAAATGAAACGACAACTCAGAGATGTGTAAATCTGATGAACAAAAGTCACAGGCACGTTGTAACGACCCACACTCTCACCAGCCACTACCTAATTTAATTACCCAAAATTAACTAAAGTGCATCCTCCCATTTAACGAGCGATGACGTCAAAATTTAGGTGAATGTAAGTTTATTACAAGTGTTATGCCATAACAATGCACGCTACTCATTTTTTACGATCAAGTCGAAGTTTGAGTAGATATCGACCTAATTTTAGGTAGCTTATAGAAGAGCTCGACAATGAGTGATTTACCTTAAAAAAATAGGTAAAAATGATTATCAGTGCCGGGTAATCCTGAACAGTGTAAGCGAATTCGACCTGAAACAAAGGTAATTGAAGTTTTTGCAAATGCCCAACAACTTGAAGAATCAGGTTGAATCTAAATGGACAAGTACTAACGAGTTTTAAAATTGTTTGTTGACGTAGAACTACACAAACATTGTCAAAATTACTATTTCAGTTATTGTTTGGATTATTTTAGGGGCCGTTTTTTATGTTCCGCATAAACCATATTGTATCTTTGCGAAACATACTATCGAAAATAGTTATTTACAATGCCTGAGCGGAAAAATGGGTTTGTGGAACGAACAAATGAAAACTCACAGCGTTTTCGGAGACTGTGCAAAAACTTAATGGAACACGGATCGACCGAAATTAGATACTTCTATTGTCACGGCACCTGTTTTCAGGGTAGGCGGTAGCGTTGAGAAAATAATTAGCCGTACCAATGTACACCTCATAGCCGTTGGTGGTGAAAGAATAGTGAAATGTTATCTTCATAAAATGATAATACATAAATTAGTTGCTTCAGGGAGTCTTGAAATGAATACACGCTTGATGCAGTAGTAAATTATTCATAATATTTATTATCAGTTTTCATGAGCTGTGTGGGATGAAGAGATGACGAATATGATATACGAAAATCACGAACCAAGGCTATTGTCATACTTTGAAGCAGGCACCCACTTAGACTAGGGTGGACACCTAGAAGATTTTATGTAAGAACTTCATCTAATAAGTTTTGAGTTTCGATTCTTTTAATCAGAAGAACACAAAATCGAGTATACAAGTATTTATACATATTGATCATACGCAAGTAGCTCCAGCTGAAATGTACTTCGATAAGCTGAGGATAATCGTGGATATCCTTTTTCTTAAGCTTGACAAGTTTCCTTCAAGTGACTTGGGCTGGCTATCCACAATCCCTCGTCCAATCATCAATTCGTCCGATGCCCTGATGCTCCTTCCCCTTTACGTGCCCGTGATAAAAGTTTTATAATGACAAATACAATGAAACATAGTGTAATGAAATTATTATAACATAAAATGATATAATAGATTTCAAAATAGTATAATATAATATAACATAATATAATATAATATATTATAAAACATTATACAAAATAATATATAACAGTTAATGCAGAGTGTCAGTTATCCTCTTCTATCTTCGCAATATTGCAGGAACAAAGTATTTCTCTTCTGATAACAATAAAATCCACATCTATAAAAATGATATATAATATTATTAATGATAACAAAATGATATTAATAACAATGAATGTAATAGTGACAATAATGTTATAAATAATAATATATGATATAATGAAAAAATGACATGTTGCGATATGCTATGATATATATTACTATGTATAATGGGCTTGAGTTTAAAAGCCATTTCGCACCCTCTCATGCTGCCATCAACACCTTCCATCGACTAATTATCACCACAGACACACGTGTAGGCATGAGGCAGGAACCTATGAGGACCAAGCTAAACTTGTGACGACCTTGATGTTTAGTTAAAAGATTACTTTAAAAGTGATAACAATTTTATATGCTGCGCAGTGGTACATGGTACTACTCATAATAAACATCACAACGAACGACTCGCGATGAATGAAATTTCTATTCGATTCGACCTGAGTATATGGTATCAGCGCATATTCTTCTACCTAAAAGCATCGAGCAGAGCTCAGTACGAACAAAAAAGTATAGCAATTACCTCATCCAGTCATCATTTCGTCTGATGCCCTGATGCTTCCTCCCCTTACGTACCCATAACAAATGTTTTTAAAATAATTCAATATAAGTATATGGTATAATATAACATAATACAATATAATATAACATAACATAATATTATAGAATGTATTATAATATAATACAATATAATAAAATATATCAAAATAATACAATATAATATAATATAATACTATTCAATATACGTTAACATAATTGCTTACAGTGGCACACAGATGGCCTGATGTCTTGTAGCTCTCTCTCCAATTAATTTAATCTTGAAAATTTTTTATATAATATATAACAGCTATATTCATGTATATGATATAAACTATTATACGTATAAATCCCTTGGAAAGATCCCTAGTTGGTCATATAGGGAGAGCTTGTTTAATCAGAAGACGTGTGTACTCGATTTGCAAAAAATTTGCATAAATCGAATGACTAAAAAACTGTCTTAGAAATGCGATTCCACATTTGCTATGTTAAATGTAAAAATGTTTAATTTTCAGATAAAACCATCGATTTCACAAGAAAAAGAAAAGAAATACAGTCTAATGAAAACAACAAATACACATCGGTTAGACGTATTTCGAATAGACGACGGTAATGTGTGTGTTTTGTTTGGATTTCACAATACATAAGCATCGTTGATTCAACAAAACATGAAAATTTGGAATGATCTTACCGGTAGTCACACTCGCAGTTCGTCCGAAAATGTAATTATCACACAGTGATAAAACGTCGATTCTGCAGCGTACATTGGAAGATGTCACCTAAAAATCATGCAGTAGACACAACTTCAACTATTTACCGCGATAAGGCGCACCACTACCAAAAAAGCAAGAAGTTCAGCACTCGCGCTTTTGATGGCCAGAAACACGACGGTTATTGTCCCGTATAAAATTTTCGAAATAACGCTAACAAATAAGTAATTTTTGGGGCTCCTGGTATCTGTCATTAGCACAACACTTTTTCTATCACAGGCCACCACACTCACTGATTCCTCGGTAAAAAGATTCATGATTTGATTTTGTCACCCGAAAAAACTATAAATAGAACTGTTTCAATATTTCATAAAACTGGTATATTTTTAATTCCCTCCTTTGAGATACAAGTAGTTGGCAGCTACATTCCAAGGAATTGAAAGCATCAACACTCAAAAAGTAATCCGGAAGGCGAAAACCTAACGCAACAATAATCCGGATGGCGCAGCCCGAGCGAAGCAAAGCGCAAGAATACAGAGCAAGAGAAAAATGCGACCGTACGCGACGAGTGGTCTACACGAATGAGAATGATTATTGGAATAAATATATGCAAAAAGTATTTACTATTATTGAATCCGTTCACTACAAATTATGAATTGAGTTTCTGTGACAATCCTGTTCTGAGCGGTTCTTTGAAATGTAAGGTTTTGCCCATCTCTATCCGGCACTGGCCATGGCCGATGTGAACATGAACCCAAATCGTAACTACGAATTCAAGAAGACTGCGTAATAGTGCAATGCAATTTATCTTGGGACAATAAACTTGCGCAGAAGCAGACAGAGCTCACGATCGAGAATGAGGCTACGTTTTTAACAGACAGAACTTCTACAACTGGAAGTATTTAAATGATATTGGTGATTGTGTCCTAGATCAAGTTATTATATTACATTTCTTAACGTCCTTGCTCCTTACTCCGGAAAACATCTTTTAAATTACTGGGTCATATTAGCAGATGACAAACACAAATAAAAACTTACTTTGGCTACACTAATTTTGGTTTCAGGTTCTGGAAGGTCTTAAATTCCAAAACGAAACTTACATAAATTTTCGCCGAGGTAGTGTGATATTTGGGAGTAATGATGATGTATAATAATGGATCCAGCCAAGCATGCAGTCGAAGTGAGCTTGCGTTCGTATTTTTAGTCCTGAATAAGGAAATATGTGCAAGATCCAGTGGCTGGATATTATCCTCATCTGCAGAATCTCTCTAGGTACGTGTCTGCTTGTAGCCGACGAAGAGCTACTGGTAATCATGAGACGGTACAATCAATTTAATATGTTTACAAAATTATGTTCGACATGCCTCAGAACCACCACACTGAAACGAAGGACGTAGTTAACATGAGAAAATCTTGAACCGTGGATTTCGGTTTCAGTGTCTAGCAGAAGATTTAATTTTTGGTTATGTAAATGCTTATGTTTATTTAATATTTTGTCTCCCTGTTTTCTTATTTTCTGCGAACCGCAACCTTTTTTAATATTCGCAGAGTATTATCTTCATATCCTCCCTCGTTTGGATGCTAAGCATGGCTTTTTGTTATTTCTTTTTTGTTTCCTAAGCGGTAGAAACGTAAGTTGTCGGTGTACGGTGTACACAAATAACCTGAAAACTTTCGAGCACGCTTAATTAATTGTAGAAGTATTCAAATTTATCGCAATGAATGATTAATGTTAGTTGTTGTAATTTCAATATTTTTGCTTTCATGTCATTCTTGCAAGCTGATAAATGAATAAATGAAGTAAACCAAGTCTAAGGGCATGCTGTCTATTTACACTTTTCTATTAATCTTAAGTTCATTAGAATCGAAATAGATCCATTTCTAAGCAAAGCTTTAGCTACTTTATTAGGCTTCCGTCAGCAGAACTTTGGTTGGAATGAGTCTTAAACGTGGAGGTGTAGAGGTTTTAAACGATTTTACGGAATGTTTGTCTCTTATGCGTCATAACATAAATGAGGATTTTAATTTCTGTAACTCTCTTTTATCTATAGTTTCGAAATATAAAACTCAATTTTTTAAACGTGATATTCGGGAGTAACCTTCAAAATACTGGCCATCGACTGCTACACACTTATGCCAGCGCTTGATCCAATCCTCGAAACCTTTTTTACCTTTTTTTATATATATAAAAAATAGGTATAGAATTCGCTCAAACTTTCGAAAATTTTTCCGAGGCCCGGAGGGCCGAATGACATATACCAATCGATTCAGCTCGACGAACTGAGCAAATGTCTGTGTGTGTGTGTGTGTGTCTGTATGTGTGTTGTCAACTAAGAGGTCGAGATCTCAGAGATGGCTGGACCGATTTTGATCAAACTAGTCGCAAATGAAAGGTCTCCCCGTCACCCAAAACGCTATTGAATGGTTTTGAGATCGGATGTTTACTTTTTGAGTTATTCGAAGTTTTATGTCAAAATTTTCAGTTTTTTGACAGTATCTGTCACAATTGACCTTGAAAACAGAATATGTTTTCAGACTTAGATTCCGCACGATAATACCTATTCAACAAGCCATAGATTGTTAAAATCCGGAGATATCGAAATTTTTGTGTAAACGACTTTTCCCCCTATTCCAGCAGTAGGAGTTTTGAGCGCTGTATGACAAAGCAATGCTTGGGAGCAACGGAAAACACGATTTTTTATTCTGTTACATACAATTGTTTCTAAGTACCAAAAAGACTGTGTACAGCATCCTTTTTCATGACAATTTGCCTCGGACCGATTTTAGCACGGCTCGTTTTTGGCAACATAATCGTTCGAATATGACATATATATATACCAGATGATGGCAGATTTTTTTTTAATTATATTGTTTCGAATTACTTACAGCAATAAATGCTGGAAGAACATAACATCCATATACCATTCGAATCAGTTCATCGAGATCAGCAAATGCGTGTGTGACAAATAATTTCACTTAATTTTCTCGGAAAATTTCTTTTCTACAAATTCAGATTCATACGAAAAGTCGTATGCTCCCAAACAAAGTTCCTGCATTATGTTATGATTCCGGTTCCAGTATAAAATCGGTTCTCAAAGCTCAATCGTTTTCTCAAAAAAAGCCTAATCAAATTTCAGAAACAAAAATTCAAATTAAAACAAACTTTTATACAAAAATTAATTAATTTTATCCAATTATGACTTCCGGTTCTCGAATTAAATGATGATAAATTTTTAAAATTCAAACCGATATAGAAGATGACAATCCCGAAAAGCTTCGAAGTTGGACTCAAAACTGTTGTAATTTATTCGTCATATGGCCATACGAATCGGTTTGGGTTATGCTGGTTCCTGAATACCGGCTCTGGAAGTACCTTAAATTACCGTAAACTCTAAAGTGGAACTTACATATCATGGCATGTTTAATCGATTATCACACTTCTAGATTTAAATTCGATTGTATTTCCAGTTTCGACATTACAGAGTAATGAGTAATTACAATCTCAAATTGTCGCTTAAAACGACGGTCATTAAAATAATGTAATGAAAACTTAAACACCGAAGAATATTCATGCAAAAAACACATGCGGATTGATAAAAAAAAGGTATCATCTCACTGCTAGGTGGATTAATCACGTTTTATTTTCAGTTTTCGGTTTGGCCATCAGAGTCATCTGCGATTTTTCCAAATTTTTACCGTCGATTTGCAACGAAGCGATCTTAAAAGTTCTTCAGTCAACAAAACCAACCGTTCTAATGGCTCTGAATATTACAGCGATTAGAACGGCTGATTTTGTTGACTTTCAGATAGACCAAATTGTGTAATTCTCTACGATAATAAACATTGTTCGAAACATTTTTCTTGAACGCATTTCCGCAACGAAAAGTGCACAAAGCTTCAATTATTCAAAATTTGCACAAGTCCTACTTGAAAATAAAAAAAAACTGCAATGTACTGGATAAAAAATATGCACTGTATTGCTTGCACGTTCTGTGTTTGACCGTTTCCTGAGTTCGTGCTAAACTCTTCATTCTATTATCCCAATTCTGGTCTTTATTGAGTTAGAGAAAAAACGATAGCTCACAAATGTTGACCCGAAAACGTAACATTTTGTTTATCTGGCCTCTTCCATAAACAAGTGATTCCGAAACGAGCAACAAAACAAACAAACACTTTTTATTCACCTTCAGCAAGCTGCTCGGTGTATTCCTCAAGGGTTAACACTTCACTTGACCGATGTTTCTTGTCGGTTTCCGCTGCTATCGTTACCGGTGCCCGATTAGAGCGAAAAAAAACTCACTCAGGATTCAGGACATGAGCGACCAGTGCGAGAAAGGTACAATGTGTCGAAGGCACAAGCCAAATCCTTGCGCTTCGGTGATTTATATTCAGCCCATGTCAAATGGCCGCAGCATGACCTTCCTGTTAAATCCCGTCATGACACGGCACGATACCGGTTCGGATGGTTCGGCAAGCCGTCGGTGCCCTTTTCCTGCCATTCGTGCCGACATGTGAGATACGTATGCTTTAATGGGTCGTGCTCGAACGAAAAGTGCTACCTTCTATCTGCCGATTTTCCACTCTGCTGCGGGAGAGTGAAAGAGGACTCCAGATCAAGACATTTGCCATTTGACAGCGGTCATACTCCAAACTGATGACCGTAAAGAGCTGGTCATTTTTCCACCGTTTTGTGTAATTGAAACCGACTAGTGAAATCTGTTGAACCGGGTGTTTTTTTTTTCGTACAAATATGTGGCATTTATCGGGATAATTCGTTTTGAATAATAATGGTTAGGCATAGACATCATCTTCTGTATCATCAGATTACGATCATCCAACAGATATAAGTGATAATTGAAATCATTAAAACAACGATTAAGAAGTATTATATACACCAGAACCTTCATTGACAAAATCTTCCGGCATTAAAAATGCCGCACTCTTCATTATAGTGAATAGGACTGATTTTTAAACGTTTATAACCCAGTTATTCGTAGATGGATTTACTTTATCTAACTACCAACCGATGCGAGAATTGTATTGCGTTAGAAATGCTAAATCCTAGAAAGGATTTGAACACTATTTGCAATTGCAAAACTTTCCAAAACAAAATAGTATGTGGCAAATAGTAATAACTTTACGTCTGCTTAGCTATTTGTGTTGAACCTTTAGGTGGCATAGCTGTGCTCAAATATATTATATATCAATATGGATCACTCTTGCGATTTACGAGAGACATCACAGTACTTATGCGTTGGCAAAAAAAGGCTACCAATACATAACAAATTTATTTATACGCTTATGACAGCTTTTCCAATCAGTACACTGAACCGAAAAACCCCAAACATATAAAATATTTCTCCATATAGACTGACGAACAAATAAGCTTCAAAGGCTTTAAGCTGTATCTGTTACAAATTCATGAGAGAATACATTGTTATATCAAAAATGTATGTTAAATTTATTTTCACATTTCCGATTGATGATGATATCCAATTCCAAAGGTACAAATACACAATATCAGATCGTTTTAATTTAGAGAAAGTTGAACATCACTTCATAACTTGTGAAGACGATTCTAACTCTGCACAGAACTTTAAACGGTTTGTTATTTTGATTGTCGTAATGTTTATTGGCAATTTATTTTTAATCATAAAAAAATTCAAAAAATTAGAAAAGGTCCCACCTCTAACCAAACATCATTCTCAATTAGTTCTGACATTTCTGACTCTGGTGCACGCTAAACGCAAACTATAAAACAATATTGAATTTGTAACCTTTTCCATCACGAGGTGGTGTTACTATATTTGCTGTTTTCAGTTTTTACGTTTCGCATTGTGATGAGCTGAATGCGAAATGTAAAAATTCAAAATAGTCATGTGCACTATAGCCCAAACCGGTACACATGTGGTACAAAACCCGTGAAATGATATTTGCTGTGTTTCAACACGCTGTTACATCAATGAAATAGTCTTGCGCGAATTACCACAGAAAGACCGAAATCAGCATGTTGGCGAAAAATTAGTTGATTTTCTGACTTTAGTTAGTTATTATTTTAGACAGTTGTAAAAATCTTACTTTTGCTAATTTAGATTTAACATTTCTTTAATGATGATAAAATATTAATTAAAATGGCTATTTTTTTATTGAATTCACCAATATAACGTGCTGTCATTTCTCAGTTAGAACACATTCTATTTCCATTCAACTACTAGCCACTAGATGGCACACTACTATCGATGAAAATTTGGCAGTCACGGTTGTCATGTCTATATTGACAGGTATAATTATGATAGCGACTTGCCGTGTAGTATTGGAGGAAAAGACATAAACGAAACATAAACTTCTTTTTCATAAATTTTTTCTTCTAAATCACAGTTTTCTTCAATCGACTATCTCAATGAAAACTTTGAGCGCTCGGAAAGCCAAAACCGAATACAAGTAGCACTCCGGACAGCGTAGCCCGAGCCATGAAATAACAAGTATTCTACACAAACAAAAAATTTATTTTCTTGAACCAAAACTACGTTTTGAACAAATATAAGTCTACTTTTCTTTTTGTTTCGATATAGCCTTCAGCTGAGAAAACTACAACCAGTTGCAATATAGGTTGGAAGATACAACGGACTTCGTTTGACAGATACAATTAGAGTGCAACATTCGAAACTCACTTCACTGTTCCACGTCAAAACATTATCACGTATAATTGCACAAATGCCCTACATTCTAAATAAATACACTTTCCACTAAGAGTTTACGGCATTTTCACATATCGGTTTAGAATTTTAAATAAGGATATATCGTAACACATGCGAAAGACATCAAAGCAAGGCTATCCTTTTGAGCTTTTTAATGGATTGTTTTGCTTTGACACTTCTCATGAGTTTTTGGCTTATGAACGTGTTAATAAGACTTAATTCATTTTTGTTTTCTATGTGCTGTCTTTCAGTAGTGATGGTGACAGATAGATAGAGTTAAATTTTCTGATTTTAATCACAAAACCATTTGCCAATGAGAATTTCGAGTTCAACTGAAATTTTGCTGGTCCAGGATATTCGCCAACTAAACCCATTCTTTGAAAACAAGAGTTTTTTTTTCAGAAAAGTAAATTCTGAATAATCAATCAATTCAAAAACAGTAGGGGAAGATGTTCGGTTGCCGGCACCCCACCGTAACTTTTGACAGAAAGCAGATAGCGTCATTCCAACAAATGTCATGTGTGTGTAACAGTTTTTTATGACTTTTTTATAGTATCATAAATTGAAAAGCATCAATCAAAAAGATGAGTGGATTGAATATTTATAAGGTGAAATCGATCTATTTCGTGGTTTAATACGGATGCTGTCAAAATTTTCGCAACCAAAGTTTTGGTTCGTCATTTTTAAAATGTCTACCGATTTCGGTTACCGGCACCCCAAAGGTGGTCGGTTACCGGTACCCAATTTTTTTCGCCAAATGGCGAAAAATTATCAGTGATATGCAGAGATACCAAGTCTGCATATTTGTCTGTGAATTATCAAATTTCTTAGTTAACATGTACCCCTTTTTTCGTCTAAAGACTTTTTACAGACTTTTGTCTTCGATTGTTTGCAGGCATTCGTTAGAAATTACAGACTTTCGAAAATTGGTGCGATCTTCTCGTTTTTGCTAGCTAAACTTATTGTATTACCTGGCATCTCGGGTGATATCCAACACGTGGACAACTTGACAGCTTCAATACATCCGTCATATAAGTAAAAACTTTGGTTCTCTGATTTTGTTAGCCATGGTGACTTCAAACAAATCGTCAAGGAAAATGAAATTTAATGCACTGATCAATGCCATTAAACGTTGCTTGGTGGATAAGAAGTCAATAAATTCGACTGCAGCAACATATTCAATCCCGCGAAGCCAGTGAAAGACCGGCCTAATCAACACCAAAGGCGTCACCATCCAAATCACAGGATAGGACAAAAAATACGACCTCAATAGAAGATAAACTTGCGAACTTCGTAAAACTCCAGACCAGTGCAGGAAAACTTTATTCAATTCAATTGAAACCGAATGTGAAACACACTGACGATCTCTCTACTGCAGTAAACTTCACACTCTGACACAATCAGTTCTTCAATCGATTCTCTTCAAATCAAAGCTCAGTCCAACCACCGTCAATTTATCTCTTGAAGTAACAAAATATCTCTTTCAATAGTGTGAGAGCGGCCTTCAAATGAGGTTTATGTAAACATTCAAGTTGGTTCAAGATAATAGATGAAAGACAATCTAGGAAGCTGAAATATCAATTACAGAATATGTACATTGTCAATTTTTCTTTACGATGAATAAGTAATTCACAATACTACTATAGAACTATTAAACTATTTCAGAACATGAAATGAGCTATCAAACTATTATAGAACATAAAATGAACGCATAGCGCGATGAAAAACGATTTTGAAACCTGCTTTCAAACTAATATATTGAAATAATTTTATCAGGGAAGCCGACAACTGGAAAGAAATTGTTGGTTTTTCTTGTAATAAGTTGAAGCGAGAGGCGCAACCTAACTAAAGATCTACTATCGGATATCAGGAGTGAGATGATTTTTCATATCAAATATATTCCTTTTATTTATTCAACATATCACAAAAGCAATGAGGCAGATTTATTTACATTATGAACATAGTAATTTTATTGGATTGTCGCGAAAGATGATTTATATTAATCAAATTGTAGTTATAAAGGTAAGGAATAATATGAACAAATATGAAGTTAGTCAGATAAAACCATTCTCACAAGCTAATAATAAATTTATAAGAAAGAGTCATCTCGAAAAATTAGAAACAAATATTGTTAAATGTGTACGTTCAACGAATGGATAGTTTAGTAAAAATGAAACACTAAAACAATCCAGTAATAGAAATAACTCCTGCAATTGTGGCAGTACGAAGTATGAAACTTGAAACTATGAAACGAAATATGAAAAATATCAGCGAAATCATCTTTTAATAATTATGAAATGTGACCTATTTCAGTTTCATACACCAGAGAGCCCATAACCTGCTCAGACTAACTAATTCGTTTTCATACTTGCACTTCATTGAAATGATTCCTGGTTGGTCATAAAAACACTAAATCAAGCATCAAAACAGCCTGTTTAGTAAGAAAATGTGTGGGCTCGACTGGTGTCATCCGGTGGATACGTGGTCCCTTACTATGTCATCACATTCTAGGTATACAATAAGATGTGATCTGATGAAAAACGATAGAATTGACGAATTACTAGAGGAAAAAAAATGACGTCGAGGGACGCGGACGAAGTAAGTTCACTACCACCTACTTAGACGAACATTATTTTTATGTGTATTAATACTATTCACCCACTATGATATTAAAAATATTTCTCCTGCTTGTTTTTACGCAAAAATGTCGGAAAACTAATGTAGTATTTAAAACATAAAACCACTTTTGAAATATATAACATCACTTGATTATCGCACAGTGCACAATATACGTCCCCTCGATTCGACTGCTAATGAAAATCTCATCAAAATAACTGTAACTTTTTTCTCTTTTTTACTTCCAGAACCCTGTTCGTAATTAAGGTAAGTGGATGACTCTCTTACATAATTGAAACTAGCATATTCATGTAAGCGCTTTTTATTTAACTTCTAGAAATCAACAAATCTCCCAAAAATAATGAAACAGTTAACAAACTCACCTTATTGATTATTGTGATGATAACACTAATCAAAAAGGAATTCAAGATTTGTAAAGCGGTAACAAAAACAACATAAATAAACGATACGATCATTATTCCTCAACAGTTACCGATCGCCCCCTTCTTGGTACCTATTTCCAAAGTGAACCAATAAAATCATCATCGAAAATTCCCATATTTGCTCAACACCATAGAAGGCGGGTGGGATTGCGTTGCCTACGACAAGTGATGGAAAATTGAATAAAATCAGACTGGAGAAAGAATGATTCCATTCCATGTTCTCCCGGCATAATAATCATCGTCATGTCGTGGAAGTGAATCATTTTACGGTGAATTATTACGGCAAATTCAATTAGACATGCTTTTATCGTCGAGCGGAAGGGCGCGGTAGACTCCATCTATATGTACGTCTAGATGGGTGTATTTTATCATCCCGCACCGACTAACCGAACCAAGAAAGGAAGCACTCCGAGCAAGGAACTTGATTCAAAGTATTTTTATCGGGACGCCACGTCACTTCCCTAAGTGTCTTTCTTGTCTCCGACCGGTAGTTAGGTATAGGAGCGCTTCCTACGGTCGCTCGATTCTATCAGATTTTCAAAAGGATCAGGATTTTTTTTCCATGCTGTTGCCTTCGCCTAATAATATCCTATCAGACTATTTAATTGGAAAAGGGTACAACGGTTTTTCAAAAAAAAAAATAAAAAAGGTTATCGGGGATGTGTTTGTTCAAGCAGCAGTTGATGATTGTGTATGAGCCATCCGGTAAATCGGTTGAGAAGACATGCCGCCAATAACATAAACAAGCTTATGTTGATTGATTGTATGTTTCTTTTTTAAATGTTTGATTTTTAAATTAAATTTGTTCAGAGCAATTTTACTTAGTAGAGTTTCGACTTACGATTGAACGTGCTTTGTAGCGTGTCCCTACTTGATTGATTACAGTTGACAAGAAAATAACCACTTGCAGTCGATATATATACTGGTCCTTAGAATGATTCTTAATTTAGTCTCCGTATATTAACTTGCACTTACGTTATGTACCCCATGGCTTTTTATAATAGTTGCAAAAGGATAACATAGAAATTTCGACATTAGTTGAGTTGATTTTTTTCTCAAATTGGTCTCAATAAACAGTTTATCAACTTAGCCGAAGTGAACAACGAAAAATGTAAGTAAATTTCACTCTCTTTCACAATTTTTCAGTTAGTTTGACGCAAAAAGTCTATTCTCAATGTACATTCATATATTCGGAAATTGCTATTATAGCAATATTCAGTGAAATGTAAAAAAATGAATGTGATTGTGAATGAGTCAGTGTAAATTTCATCTTTTAGACTTTGTCACAAAAATCCACTTTGAATACTGTTCTTAGAAAAGGGTTAAACTTTTTTTCTACCAATTTTATTCCTCCATAATGCCTTGAATCGAGCGCTGTTTTTAATATAGTAAAAAGCATCTCTACTGACTAAAACGCCCTTCTCCCTTTATTATGCATTCAAGACTTTTCTAAACAAAAGTTTTATCACTATCTTTTCGTCGGATCTAACTGCTATACAACTTTGGCAAATATTGTCTGTTTAAATGTATGAATAAAACGAAAATAAGCAGTTTTTCGATGTAAGATTTTGTGTCGACTGAATAAGTATTTTATAGGGGACACCGGGGTGAAAATTGCGCTTTTGGTCCTACGCAAAATATAGTGCGAAAAATAAAACTTTCACTCGGAATGTTATAAACTGTTCGAAAGCTACAATTTTCAGTTAACAAAAGGCATTTTGTTTATTTGGGGGTTTTACTAAAAACCGTTTTTATGTTTTGGGCACATAACCGATTTCATTATTCCTTACGCTTCGTTTTCGACTCGTCAGTGCAGAACAGTTCAAATTGAACTGCTTACTACGAGTTTTATTATTTTTTGCCCACAGTACTATCCGAAATATTTACAAACCTATAGATACTTCAGTAAACTGGAAAAAAATGAAATCACAAATAATTTCCACTGTACTGACGCTGTCAAACGGAAAGCTTTATGGTAATTGTTAATAGTGGCGTATCTACGGGGGGGCGAAGGGGGCACTCGCCCCGGGCGCCGCGTTTTATGGGGGCGGCAAATCAATCCTTGGGACCTTTTTTATTTTGCTCGCCCAAGCCATCTTTTCGGAGATGGAGTTCAGTTGTCACAAAACCAACGCTGGGGGCGGCAAAATCTCTTATTTTGCTATTTTTCCACGGGCGCCAAATTTCCTCGGCACGCCACTGATTTTCATGGCTACCAACCTACTCTCCTGCAAAATTATAGAGCTAACACCCATCTCTGAGGAATGTAGGGGTAGCGACTTAGCCCACAGTGGTAAACTAGGGCCACCCTCCCCTATATAACACTAAAGGATTCCGGGACACCGCCCAAACATCGAATCTTTCAGCTATTGTTTATTATTTCTATAGAGAAAAGCAAAACTGTATGTCATATTTCTGCTAAAGTAAATTTTTATTTTTCATTAGATACTTATATACCTTGCCACTGACGAGTTATGGTATTTTTCATTCTTACTTCGAACTTGACTTGCCTTAAGAAGTGTAACGAAAATAAGCTATCCACAAATTTTTCTTTCAAAGTTTGATAAAAAAAACTATATTTTATTCAAACTAAAAATTGATCCTTCATTGTACGAGGTTAAACTTGAGCATAATGAAAACCGGATTAAATTTAAGTTATTTCTTCACGAATTTTCGAACTTTTGATCGAACGCTCTTCATCAAGTTCCGGACAAGTGTTTTTTGGACGCTTGAGCCCAAAGTTTTTCGGACTCCTGCATGTTGCCTAGTTGCCTTGCCAGTCTTCTTGAAGACCCTCTTCACGATTGCTCAGTAACGTTCGATGGGTCGAAGCTGAGGGCAATTTGGTGGATTGATATTTTTCTCAACGAAATTTATACTTTTTCCTGCAAGCCAATTGAGAGTGGTTTTGGCATAGTGAGCTAACGCTAAATCCGGCCAAAACAGTGGAGGTGTACTATGCTTCTTATATAAATTATATTATCAATCTCTTCTGGAGTCACTAAGATCGATAGATTTCTGCATTTAAAGTTCCGGGAGTGTAAAAAATGGTTGACTTCAAACCACAGGAACATATTGCTTGCCATACCAGTACCTTTCGATCGAATTTCTCCACTTGAATCGACCTGTCCGCATCGCTCACATCCTCCCCAACGACGACAGTAAAGTATTGTGGACCTGGAAGGGTCTTTGAATCCTCCTTTACATAAGTCTCATCGTCTATCAAAACGCATGCATCCGGACACTGCAAAAGACGCGAATACAATTTCCGGGCCCTTGTTGCTGCTCGCTTCTTCTGTTCTAAACTTTGTTTCGAGGTTTTCTGCTTCTTGTAGGTCTTCAGGTGATTTCGCCTCTTGAAACGCTTGTCATTCCGACACTCGTTCCTGCTTTTTTGCCAAACCATGTATTGACATTGATTTGTTCTTCATGATTAGAGATACCACTTTCTGGTCCAGTTTCGGGTTGGAAAAACCGGGGTTTCTGCCTTCTCCTGGTAACTCATCCAAAGAATAGTGTTCCCCAAACTTATTAATGATGGTTTTAACACTGGCATGATGAATTCCAAACCGCTTCGCCAATTTTCGCATAGTTACACCCTTTCACTTAGCCATGTGTCCAGAACCTTAATTTTCACTTTCTTTTCAATACGTGACATTTTAAAAACGCAGAATTTCAACCGCACAAACAAGTAAACAAACGAAAGCTGACAGCCAAACGCATGGCATACTGTGATCTGAGCATAACAAATCATCACAAATACATGCGTACAACACAAATGTATGTGGATAGCTTATTTTCGATACACTCCTTGCTTCGAACTTGACTTGCTGCTCAACAATATCATCCTAGTCACTTTTCATAATTTAACAATCAGCCTCGAGTTACTTCTATTACCGTAAAAAAAGAAAACACAAAGCTCTACAACAATGTATTCAATTTGTTTGCCTGGTACTCCATTGTTCAAGTAGATGGACAAAAAAAATTATATCAAATCTAATGCTGTCAATAGAAAAGCTCAATGCTGTCAATAGAAAAGCTCCATCCGACGGTAACCATGCTAACCGTACTTCGTGGGTGTCTGCATTTGACGACAATGAAGCAGAACATTTTTCTCTCTCCAGCTGAACAACCCAAACGCGTGGGTAAAGATCCCAAACCCTTTCCTTGGTAGTGTTGCCTTTTCTGAAGGTTTTCCTTTGCGAATGTTGATTGATTAAAGATTTCGGAATATACTCTATGAAATTAAATAAAAAGTTTTATTAAATGGAAATAGGAACATTTGATTGAAAACCATCATCAACATAAAACTAAATTGAAAAATATTGAATATGTGCAAAAGATATAATTTAACAAAATATTTAGATTTTGGATTTGTTAGATTTCTTTATTTGCAACATAATCAGTAATTCTTTCATATAGATCTAAGGTTCGAGCCCCAATCTGGAAGGATTGTTAGTAGTATACCTTGATTTATCTTCATTATAATTATAATAATTATAATTATTATAATATTCATTCATTATAATATTCATTGCTGCTACCACATATCCGCTGAGAACACCAAATAGATGATGACGCTGATGTACCCCATAGGCAGCGATAGAGACAAAACCAAATCTCAAATCAGTGGCTGGCAGCAAAGCAGAATAGCGAGGATAGACTTGTGACACGTTGAGCGTTTGTTGTCTGTTGACTGTGTTTCAATAGAGATAGGGCAAGGCAATTTCTATGGTATCCGAAGGCCTCTCAGTAGAATCTAATATGCTAAAAATCGAACCGTAAGTTGTATTCAAATGAGGAACTTTGTATGAGACCGTAAAACCTTTCATTTAAATCTAAGTTTGTGCAAATCGTACAGCCATCTTTGAAAAAAATGAGTTACATTATTTTTACTATCTTGGTGCATATCATTATGCAATTCCGAAACCGAACGTTATATGGGACCAGAAGACTTTCCATTTGAATCTAAGAATGTGAAAATCGGTTCAGCCATCTCCGAGAAAATTGAGTGACAATATTTATCACATACATACATTTGCTTAGTTCGTCGAGCTGAATCGAATGGTTCATGACATTCGAACTTCCGGGCCTCGGTTTCTATATGACAAAAGTAAAAACTATGAAATTGTTAGTTGCATTATTTACCTCTCGTTTGTTCAGTGTTATTTGTGTGGTAGAATATGGATGTTATCAAAAAGTAATACTTTAGTTTAGATGCACCTTTACAGTACTGGAACGAATCAGTAAAAGTTGCACTCAATCACGCAGTCAATCAACTAATACGAATGATTATTGATATTCGGAAGTGTGGAAGAATCATGTCAGTTTTATTTCTATTCACGTCCTTCAGTTATGTCCATGACAGTATGATAGTTATGACATTACAACCACCCGCTTTTTGACATAAATAGTGAGAACAAAAAACTTGCTTCAGCTTATATAATAATATGTTTCAACTAATATAATAATGTGTTTCAAATTAATTCGTTAAATTTGGGTGATTATCAATATTTCAATCTATTTGATGATAAAAATTTGTAGCCGTTACGAGTAAATTTCTGTGTATTATCAACTTGTGAAAATAATTTGTGACTAATTTAAATATGTCAATTTATAGTTGCCCTGAAGATGAAGGAATAATTCTTCGAAACGTTGTCCGTCAACGCAAAAAAAAAATTTAATAGCAAAGCAAAGTTCTTGCATCAAATTCCTTTCGTGGAATTTGGTATTTCTGTTTCAACAGACTTCGCAGTCGATTCATAGCGCACAGAATTATTGCATGGCTAGGTGCTACGATCCTATTGACACTAAGAATCCTTCCAGGTCGAGTCTCGAACATACGATAACTGGCTTGTGAGACCAGTGTCCTATGCATTGAACCGCCAACCCGGGCGCATGTTTTTATAGCACCGAATGACCACAAAAAGTCATCTTTAAATTCAGTCATCAAAAATGGTCATACTCGTGTTCTCAGTACTATTTACCTGTTTAGCAGATTTGTATTTTTGTGCCTCGATTCGATAAACGGACGTATTTTGTGATCTAATGTTGCTTGGTTCAAGACCAAATCGACAACCATTTCTGTTGTTGCGGCCAATTTCAAGCCTCGCAGTACTAAAAAAACAGTTAAATTCCATAAATCAGAATTTAACATGCGATGAAACGGATTCGACTGAAACTTGAACAAAAAAACAATTAATCACAATGTATGTCCGTTTATCGACTGAGCCACAGAAACGTACAACTGCTTAAAACGCAAATGACGCATATAAGTATGTACAACAGGCATTAGCTAGTCGAGTATGAGTCAAATAAAAAATGAACATGGAATGATTTTTAAAGTTGAAATTGCAAGAAAAATTGATTGGTAACAAGCACAATATTGACATGTAGAATAATCATTCTGGGGTTACCCAAATTTTGTGCTAGGGCACATAACCGCTTTCAATATGTTAACGTTCCCTCTTTGACTCATCAGTACATAGCAGTTCAAAATTTGGCTAATCCCTGAATTACCAAACCTGTATCAGCCAGAAAAAGTTGAAAACTCGTTTTCGTTTAGCACGTCAGTGAAAACATTGCACTTCGTTTCAAAATAAAAGTATACTGTAAATTGCAGAAACCTTACGTCTGCTTAGCGGTTCAAATTGAACTGTCGAATTTGAGCTGATGACATGTTGATGTAAGTATAGAAGCTCCGTCATCATTACTTTTAACATATTTTTACTTTGAGTGTAATTTTCAAGTCGCATGTGAAATTATATTTCTTTAGAATTTTGCAGTCATATTTTCTTTTCGTTAGACTCATTCGACTTTCGAGATAGACTTCGGAAGACTAGTCACAGGCAATTCGGAAGCAAGAGTAAATATGGCAACACTGCTTACATTCGTTTGTTCCATGAATCGTAGGTTTGCAATGGTAGTCTCGAATCGACGAGGTAACATTTTTTTCTCTCTCTCTTCAGATTCACCCTCAATCGGTTTCTGTGTCGTTCTGCGTTCTACCGTACTGATTGCGGCCGGCGAAGCTTTTCCTTTGTACGCTATCCACTTGGGTGGAAAACAATCCGGGTTTCTCAGTGATCTAAGGCGAACGGAACGGAGAATCGCATCATTTCGCCAGGGGGATTGGGACATCGAGTTATTGAATAAGGAAGATGATGATGGCAGAAAATGGATTATTATAAGATTTTTGCTGATTTAAGAAGCATTACTTTGAAGGGAAGAAGTGTTTCAGGATAGCTATTCGAGTGCTTTGTAGAAATTGACTTGAAACAAAAAGCTAATCACACAAATGGTTACTCAACAAAATTCTATGAGTACAAACTCAGTTAACCATAAGATACGGACTAGTGTCACATTATGACAGCAGAAAAGTGCGATTTAGTTTCTCTTTGAACAGCATAAATACCTACTTCGAAAAAATATACAGAAATTCAATGATGATGCTTATTTATGGCTAGTGATCATTTAGAATTCTAAATAATAACCAATTTAAAACAGATAAGCTTTCAAAATAGTTTTCGGTACCCTTAAAAGGCTGTCTTACTGCTAATATTCATGCTCATTGGTTGTTTGGGAATAATCACAATGAAATATGCATTTGAAAAAAGAATCACAATGAGGTATGCATTTTTATTATAAACTTAAATCTAAATCCTTGAATAGTACATAAATACACACTACGAAAATATCATGCAAATCTGAGGACACCTTACCTAATGGCTATAGTTCTGGGGTCGAGAACAGAGAAGTCAGATCTGCCTGCCAGATTTGCAGTCGCAGACATTTTTTGTCGTGAAGACTTTAGAATATCGAGGTTTTTGCAGACTTTCGTCTAAATTTTATTAACTTTTGAAATTATCGCGACCTTTTTTTTCTTTGCTCGTCAAATCAGTTTGGCGTATCATACTTTATAGAGAAATGCCTGCCAGAAAGACATACTTGATGACTGCAGTTTTTTTTCGGATATACAGATATTAGCAACCCTTTCTGAAGATTTTTCAAATTTTTACCTGACATCTCAGGTCGAGAACCTTTTTCGACTGAGTTGTCGACTGAAATCCTAATGACATGCCCAGCCTTCTGCAGACTTCCATCTTTTGCTGTGCGGTGCAATTCGTAGAGGGTCAATTTCGAGCGTTGGCGTACTTTTTTAGATGGAAAAGTTTTTGTAAGTTCAAAGTACGTACGATATTCTACTAAAATACGCCTTTGTACTTCACTACTGATATCATTGTATGAACCAAAAGACACGGATTCATCGTAGCCTGTCAATATTCTAGATGGGTTTCCTCTAGAATCTTATCTTGTTGCCAGACCGATTCGCCTAGTTCAATTTATTTTTCCATCATTTGTATCAATGTTACTTCTCACCATATCAACGGCATTTAAAAAATGGACGAAAATCGCTGATTTTCACCAGCACTGACGAAACTACCCATGCAGCATCAATCATAGCAACCCATGAGTCAGCAGACAAATTTTGCCAGCTCTCTCAGTTGAACTCTAACCGTGATGGCAAAAACGATGAAGCAACTCCGTTCAGAAGTGTGAGGCACTTTGTGGATGCCAGATATGCAAGTGCATGCATCTACAACATCTTGGTACTATTAGGCAACAATCAAAGCATCGAAAGAAAGCCTGATTCCGGACAGTCGACGACCCTGAGCGATAAGAAGCTCCGAAGGCAGCTAAAGAGGAAGATCGAGGTAAAAGTGATTACATCGTTGCGTGCGCTTAAAACGTAAGATCTACTTTAAAAACTTCGTCGCGATGACTGAGGAAGAATTGGTAAAAAAAGGCAGAAAGAACTCAAAAACATGCCTACACGCAATTTTTCGGTTTAATACTGGAAGGCCGCTCGCATCGGTGGAGAATCTTTTTGCGAGTAAGCCTCAATAATTAACTTCCATGGGAAATTTATCAAAATCGAAAATCGATTTTTTTCCCAAATTTAAGAAATTGTGACTAAGTTAGGAGTTTCGAAAATTAAAGTGTATTCCAGTTTAAAATTTCGAATTATTTTGCATATTGAAAAAATTCGAACAACTATTGATGTAAAAAGTTCATATGTAACTTCGTATTTATAAAAACAATACATTGTAAGAAAAAACGACGTGGCTTGAAGCTTGTTCGCCACAAAATCTGTTCAGATTAGCTTTGAAATAAAACATATATGCTGTTAGTTCAATCCGAGATACAATTTATGTTCACTTAATTGTGCATTATAAATCATCTTTAAACACATTAAAGTTTCCTAATTAGGCAGGATGAAAAAACTACGAACAATTGAGTTTACTTCAGTCATTAATTGCTTAAATTGAGAGAGTTCTCTCTTCACGAGAAAACTATACCACTCTCGATAGGTCGCAACTCCGGACAGTTAAGTGGATTCGCTTCTTTCGGTACAACATGGACGACAATCGCTTTATATCATTAAAAAAAAATCTTTGGCATAATGACAAGATGCCAAACTGGGCCAGAATAGCGAGGGAGCATCATAGCTGCGTAGAAATAGTAATAATTGCTTATTTAGGCATCCTTCGTAGTATATTAACATGTTTACCGTTCCGGTTTGGCTTGCTCGATCACGGCTTCATATTGCCTGCCAAACCAGATTTTTTTTTTTGAAAACTTGGACTTTTTCTTTGTTCTGAAATTGTTCACTACGCCGTTCCGTTGCAAGGCAGTATAAAAAGACCTTCCGGGAAACTGCTCAAATTCCATCAGCATATAAGTTTCATCGTCCATTGTAACGCAAGAAAACATCGTCAAATATTCGTAATACAACTTGCGAGCCCGGGTTTTACCCGTCACATTCTGTTTATCATTATGATTCGGTACAGTTTTCACCTAATGGTGTCTCTTTGGTTCTGCTTCTTTGCCGATAATTTATTCTCATTGCGCATGAAATACCATTTAGGAACATGAATAATAAATTTTCTGCCAGATTATTGATAAAAACGACTAGCTATGTTTTATAAAATTTTTTAGAGGAAATAATATTCATACACAATGATTTCAGAAGAAATTCATCTAATTGCCTGAAACAATGCAGTTAAAAAAAAAACAAAAACACTTTTGGAGTCCCCAAATCTCTTGATTATAGCAAAACATGAGATGTAGCTGAAATAAAACGATGGCATGAGTTTCGTATTAAACGATGTCAGATAATGATAGATTAGACCAGGGGTTCCCAAAGTGGTCGATATAGACCCCTTGGGGTCGAAATCCTTTTTGCGGGGGTCGACGTAAACGAAAACTGACTATGGTGGTCGACGAGGTCTAGAAATCGACCCCCGATTGTTTGATATAAGTTGTTATTTGAAATATTTAGGCTAAAAAAGTTGTGTTTTTTTACCATTCGCAGAAATTGGTAATTATTTTTCATCAATATTAAAAAAGTAAGAAATTGAATTTGCAAAGGAATTTGTTGATGGGGGTCTGAGGCCTAAGTTAATTTTAGTAAAGGGGTCCATGACCCAAAATAGTTTGGGAACCCCTGGATTAGACTAATGGTTCGTTCAACTACTTTCACAACGTGCATCCAAGTCTCGACTCCTTCGCGATGTGTGACAAAGATCTTTACAAAAAATGTCATAAAATACATCGGAAATATTCATCTAGTGGCTTCATGCCACGCTATTCCGTGTACTTGCATGCAGCAATTGTAACAACATTACAATACCTTCATGTCGTAGTTGTTAAGAAATAAAATACAAAGCACACGCTCGTAAAGTAAGGAGAATGGTTGTTGAAAAGAACTGCACTGTACCATATTCTCCCATTCTTTATTAGTTTTCTGCTCAGCATGCGATTTTCACTTGCATTCATCGAAATCCTTATGGATCTGACACTTTCTTCACAGTCATGTTCACACACACACACACACACACACCTATGCACATAATTCTTGAAATGTGTTTCGCGCCCCAAGATCTCAGACCATTTGCAGCTGCTCTCGGGGTCCGGGCTCCAGTCGATGGAGGCGCGTACGATGATATCCCTCTCTATTCACACGCGACTGAAGGCGAAAACGAGCCGTCACTTTTATGCATTTTGTGCTAGTTTTTTTTTTCTTCTCTCCCGTCATAATGACGTCCTTTCGCTTGTCGAGTCATCGCTGTCCTGCCACAAACGAGGAATGAAACGCGCTACGACAAGGGCAACCACTGACGGGATGCATTCTGGCAATGCATTTATTTACCAGAGATTTCACTGTGTCTACTTTCTTCGTGCGCTTCGTCTGGATTTGTATGCGCTTAGAATGGCGAATAAAGTGTTCGCTACAAACGCTGATGCTGGTTATGCTGCTGGCTAGGACCATTCAGTTCCGGTTGGTAGGAGAACGCTAATTGAAATACCTCTTTGCGTTGGTTTTACTTTTGCGTATTTTCTTAAGCGGATTTGAATACGAAAATAAATCCCCATCCACATTTGAATTCTTTGATGCTCCGTCGGTTGCCGTAAAAGTGAATGTGGAAGTGGATGATTTTAGTAATGTAGTAATGAGATGCTTCCTAGAACTAGTTGACAAATTTGGTTCAAATCAATTTGGGAAAAATGTGATTAAATTCACCTGTTGGCGTAATGATACCTTTCTCATATTAATATTAGAATCATAATATTATTCAGATCTTTTATAAAATGATGCATAGTTGTAATCAGCTAGGTGGAGTATTGTCACCATTTCAAAGGTTTTGATCTGTAACAAAACAATGAACAATTTCTCAATAGGCTAGACAATCAATTACAAGAGCAATTTGATTATAAATTGAATGACCTAATTGACCTTCTCAAACAACATGCGCAAATGTGTCACCCTCATATTAATCAATTAAAAATACTCATGATGTATTAACATTCACAGCTAATGTCAGCGAACAAAACATGTCGAAAACCCACTGCACTCATTCACTGAGAATACTCCGTATTTCTATGTGTCGGTTCTGTACGATATTTTTTTGTGCGATGATTCGTTCAATTCATGCGGTTGAAAATTTACACACCTTATTTTGGCTCTGAATTTCACCTTAATGCTCGTTCATAGCAAACATTTTAGAGAATTTAAATTTTGAGTTTTATCTGGCTATTTCATACTACTAAAAAATTTATCATGTATTACTGATCAAATTTGCGATGGATCGGAGAAAACCCTATTTTAATCCGTCTAGTGGTGTAATGATGCCATTCTCATATCAATCATGCTATTATATATAATACTGTGGTATTCTTCGAAATAATTTTCTTCGATTCTTGAAAGAATAACCAAAATCGGTTTGTTTGATCATCTACTGATAAAAACTATCAACTGGAGAAGATTTGAGGTCGATTTAAAAAAAAAATTACGATTTTTCGCACTATATAAAATTGGTGATGGTATAAAATTTTTTACACACTCTACCGTATATTTCCGGATCTGAATGAAATTCAGGAAATTCGTATGGGACCACAGGACCT
Organism: Malaya genurostris; assembly: GCF_030247185.1. Taxonomy (NCBI): domain Eukaryota; kingdom Metazoa; phylum Arthropoda; class Insecta; order Diptera; family Culicidae; genus Malaya; species Malaya genurostris. The sequence continues at coordinate 213,739,420 of NC_080572.1, forward strand.
TTCATTCGTAGTCGTTGTACCCTGAAGATGAAGGTTCAATCTTCGAAACAATGGCCGTTAACGAAAAATAAATGTTTTGACCAGAAACCAATTGACCAAAAAGCCATTTTTGATTTGAAATACTATTTTCCAGTGCAATATCCTAACAGATTCTTACCACGAAAGGATGCTACGTATCAGTTCAATATTCTTAAAGGGTTACTTATGTTGAACAGGCCCTGTCAGCTTAGAGAGAAATGTTGCTTGCGATTTGTTCGTGAAATGAGAGAGGCGCATATCTTAATAATATTACCGTTTTTGTTTAGAGTAAACTTTACGAGACAAAGGCAGTTCAATGTAAATTGCAAATTCACTGATGAGTCGAAAACGAAACGAGGAGAAAATTGATGGGAAAGAATAATTTAATAATGAGGCATATAAGGAATGTATCGAAAATAAGCTATCCACATACATTTGTGTTGTACGCATGTATTTGTGATGGGTTTTTATACTCAGATCACAGCATGCTGTGCGTTTGGCTGTCAGCTTTCGTTTGTTTACTTGTTTGTGCGTTTGAAATTCTGCGTTTTCAAAATGTCGCGTATTGAAAAGGAAGTGAAAATTAAGGTTCTGGATACATGGCTAAGTAAAAAGGGTATAACTATACGAAAATTGACGAAACAGTTTGGAATTCAATATGCCAATGTTAAAACCATCATTAATAAGTTTGGGGAACACTATTCTTTGGATGAGCTAACAGGAAGAGGCAGAAAACCCGGCTCTTACAACCCGAAACTAGACATGAAAGTGGTATCTCTAATCATGAAGAACAAATCAATGTCAATACGTGATTTGGCCAAAAAAGCAGGAACAAGTGTCGGAATGATCCAGCGAATCAAGAGGCGAAATCACCTAAAGACCTACAAGAAGCAGAAAATCTCGAAACAAAGTTTAGAACAGATGAAGCGAGCAGCAACAAGGGCCCGGAAATTGTATTCGCGTCTTTTGCAGTATCCGGATGCATGCATTTTAATGGACGATTATGTAAAGGAGGACTCATAATCGTCCATTAAAATTTTCCAGGTCCACAATACTTTACTGTCGTCGTTGGGGAGGATGTGAACGATGCGGACAGGTCGATTCAAGTGGAGAAATTCGGTCGAAAGGTACTGGTATGGCAAGCAATATGTTCCTGTGGTTTGAAGTCAATCATTTTTTACACTAACAGAACTATAAATGCAGAAATCTATCGATCTGAGTGTCTCCAGAAGAGATTGCTGCCTTTATATACGAAGCATAGTACACCTCCACTGCTTTGGCCGGATTTAGCGTCGGCTCACTATGCCAAAACCACTGTCAATTGGCTTGCGGAAAAGGGTATAAATTTCGTTGGGAAAAATATCAATCCACCAAATTGCCATCTGCTTCAACCCATCGAACGTTACTGGTCTATCGTGAAGAGGGTCTTCAAGAAGACTGTTAAGTCAGCTGGGAACATGCAGGAGTTCAAAAAAAATTGGGCTCAAGCGTCCAAAAAATGCGATGCAACACTTGTCCGAAACTTGATGAAGAGCGTTCGATCAAAAGTTCGAAAATTCGTGAAGGAATAACTTAAATTTCATCCGGTTTTCATTGTGCTCAAGTCTAACCTCATACAATATAGGATCAATTTTTAGTTTGAATAAAATATCGTTTTTTATCATAATTTGAAAGAAAAATGTGTGGATAGCTTATTTTCGATACACTCCTTATAAAACAGATCAAGCAGAATTGAAACCTTTAAACTTTACCAAATGCATGGAACTGCTCTGCAATTAAGCTGTTTTAGGCATACTGTTTTTGAAAGTGAAGTAGTATTTGGAAGTAATGTTGTTCTGATCAAATTAAACAGAGCATTGTTCAAGTTTCAATATCGCAACCACAAACCAAGCAAAAGTTTGAACATGTTAGGAGCTCATACACTTAGATAAATTTACATCTCTATAGATGCACATAAAAGGAGCGTCTCAATTCACCTAAATTTACATCTCAATACAAGTTAAAACGAATCATACCATCAGCTTCAGAGTTAGTTGAGCTGAAATTGACATCGAAACAGACACAATATTATTTTCATATGTTAAAGGATGCAATAATCTGTCATCGCCCAAGTAATTACAGCATTTTTCTAAGAGTGCAGCAAAATTGGATTGCTTATTGCGTTGTGTTTCCAGGAAAGTCAATTGATAATGCGGATTTTTTTTTTCAAAAGATGTCTCTGCAAACAGGGATTAGTTCCCCGTCCATACTATTGCGACATTTTTTGACTGTATCAGAATTTAGAACAAACAAATTTGCTGAAGTGACACATGTTCCTGGTTATTTGCGCCTTTCAATTACAAGCAATTGTTGATCAATACCCAAAGTCAACAACGAAAAGCGAAGAAGTTAAACGTTAGTCGCCAAGCAATTTTTTATCGCAAACTCGTCATGACAGACATTCAGAAGGTGTGGAAATGGGTTCTTCAGGAACTGAATGATAGACGGCAGGAAAAACGAAAAACAATGAGAAAAAAACAATTCGCTGCCTGCTTGAAAGATGATGAAATTGAATCAAGAATTACTCGAAAAAAGACTAGAATGTTTCACAAGGCATTAGAAAGTCATATTGCAGCACGACAACATCCCCGCACATACTGCAAAAGCTTGTGCGACCACCCCCTGTTGCTACTCCGTTACTGATCGGGATTAGCTGAAATTGTATAGAGAATTTCTAGATGATCGGACCTGGGACTCGCAAATCATCCTTCAATGCACATCTTCTGGTAACCCCTGAGTAACCGGTGCCGGCCAGGCTCGAATGTATATCATCTAAGGAATAGGAAGAGATGTAAGTCCAACACTTGTTGTAGGTAAATACAGAGATGTGCATCTCCTCTGTGTAACAAAGAGCAAGCAAAATTTCTCCCTCGCACTGACAACTTCAACGAGAGCTCTTTTCTTTCACATATATACACCACTGTTGTATAAAGTGTGCACGCATCATGAGTAACGCACTCATGATGCGTGCACACTTAGTATCTGTATCTGAATCCACCTCAGAGAATTTTTTAGCTCTCCTCTAGCACTTTGGTGCGATTCAGTGGAGGAGGTAAAAGGAAATAAACAAACGCTGTTTATTTCCTTTTACCTCCTCCACTGAATCGCACCAAAGTGCTAGAGGAAAGCTAAAAAATTCTCTGAGGTGGATGCAGATACTTTCACAGAGGTGTACACGCCGGTGAGCACTGGTGTATGGTTTGCGTAAAAGAAGCGTGGGACACGCAAAATCAGCAAAATAGAACAATTTATCGTTGATTTTTCGGTTTTAATTGCAAAATTTTTAAGAGCAAGGCCAGATCTACTCTCTATCAATTGAAGTTCACTGAAGTGTTCGCTCACCATCACGCGCCAGTGATCATTTGGGTGTATTTAGGCGACAGCACGTGAGAGTGATTCGTGCGAAGAGAATGTTATTCTCTCGCACCAGCTTCTTTTAACACAAGCATGCACTCAAAATCTGTCTGTCTGGACACTAAGAAGAAGTGCGCTTTCATCTTTGTGTGGAGCGCAGCAAATGTATCCGCAGTGTATAATTGAAACCTGCGCTCTGGTGTATCACTCTAGTGAAATGCCATCTCTGGGTAGATACTAGTATATATACTACTGTACACTCGACAAGTTTCACACACAGTGGGATATTTTCTATTATAAATTTCGATAATGGTACTATTCGCGTGGGATTTTGTATGTTCCGGTTCCAAGATGCACGGATGCCCCACACAACTCATGGACTTTTCGGCGTTTCTACAAATCCGATACTGAAGTCCCGGAAAGTCTTGATTCACTGTTGTTATTCGTGGAAACTGAGGGAAAATTTCAAACGCTATCGCAGAACGAATGATACTCATTATAGTGCCATATTGAAATAATACGAAAGCTCTATCTCGTATATTAATTATTTTATAGATTATATCAAATCATTTTAAATCACCAAACAAAGATCAAAAAAGTTCTCGGGAGTCTTGTTTTGTTTTATTTTCACTATATTATGACTATTTACCACGAAAATGGTTAATTGGTCATATTGGTTGATCTGGGCAGCCGGCTACAAAGAAAAAAATATTGATTTATTTACCTTAAATTTAGAGCATGATACGCAACCTCTTCTATCGGTTATCTACAGTTAGGTGACCGAACAAACAAGTATTTTCTTATAATTTATTTAATATGCTGATCAATATTATCTCTGTTATTACCATTGTAAAATTAATGGATCTATGCGATAATTGATTCGTATCATTCAATTTATTACCTTGAAAGACCAATAATAACATGGAAGAATAAAAACATACCAAACAAAACTTTTCTCAAAAACTAGATGGAAGTAGCTAACAGATCATATTGTCGTAAAATCATCATATTTTTCAAAACAAACTCTTTGTTGAATGAAGAGATAGTTTAGTAAAAAAAAGTAACCAAATGTGAACTCCAACCCTTCACCGCACATACTTCGAAAACGCTCAGAAACATCATTCCTGAACTCAGATGGAAACTTTTACCTTACTCGCCATACTCGCAAGACTTGGCCCCTTCCGACTATCAATGTATTTTCTGAATTATTATTGGAAATCCCGCATTATTAACTGTTATCACAATCTTCGGATTGAAATATTGCGGGATCGATACTCATCTGAGTTATTTTATCATTCATTTGTCTTTTTTCAGGCTGGTTTTCAATAAAAATAAATGCAAACGATTTCCATACAAGTTTAAGACTCGTTATGACGAAATGCGAAATTTCCTATTCGACGGAACGGTGTTTGGTGAAACGGCATTTGGTGAAATGACTCTAAAACAATTTATGGATAACCATTCAATTTCTATTCTGTACAGTTTTCGAAGGATTCCAGCCTAATTATGCGCATACTTACCACATGTACGTAGGGGATCAGGGTCATTTTGCAGAGCGACATTTCGCCGAAAGCCATTTCACCGAATGCCATTTAGCCGAAAGAGTCATTTCACCGAAAGCCATTTCGCCGAAAGATCATTTCGTCGAAACGGTCATTTCGCTGAATTCTTCATTAGTTTTAGTATCGTGATTAGAATTGATTTACAAAAAATAAATAAATGAAAAATGATTATGTTTACTCCCGTTTTGTTGACAATCGAAATAATCCAAAAAGACTTGAATAATTTTTGTAGGTTTATTCATGATCCTCAGAACGCCTCGACGGATTTGTACCGCCGTGCCACCTTGGATTCCGTTATGTTGCTGCACCACACCAGTTATTAAGACGATATAAAAATATAGAGAAAGGCAAAAGATAAATTTTTGATGAATAACTAGAATTTGCAGTTTTCTAATAAAATATGTTATGTATTCGAAATTACCCTTTCGGCGAAATTACCCTTTCGGTGAATAGACCCTTTCGGCAAAATGACCTTTTCGGCTAAATTACTTTCGGCAAGATGGCTTTCGGCGAATTGACCCGCTACCGTACGTAGCTTAGAATGCAAAATTCGTAGATGTTCGGAACAAAGATCATGTTCTTGCAGGTCCATGGGAAAACTATTTCTGTTTTCTCTATAATTTTGACAGGGCCTATTAATTCCATTGGCATTTTTGCGTAAATAATAATGCTTGTTCGCGGAGAATCTGGACAGATTGAATTTTGAATTAAACAAATTTACAGTTAGTTCAATCCAAGATGCTGTTTTTATTCATTTAATTGCGCATTATTATCATCTTAAAACTTATTACAGTTACCTAATGATGAAACTACGGTCTTTTGAATTTATTCCAGCCATTAGGGTCTGTGCAGACTTCTCAGCAACCAATTTAGCTTCTTTTGTTCAAGATTTTCGAAATTTTCCAATAATTGTAGCTTGTCGTTTATATTGAGAAAGTTCTCTTCTCACGAGAGCCCAATTTCGTTCGATAGGTCGCAACTCCGTGCAACTAGGTGAATTCGTCTCTTTCGGTACCACTAGGACTCCTTTCGCTTTATACCAATACAAAAAATCTTTGGCATAGTGACAAGATGCCAAATCAATCCAGAAAAAAAACGAGGAAGCGTCATGACTGTGTAGGAATGGTAACACTCGCTTCTTTAGGCATTCTCCGCGATATATTTCCTTGTCTACCGTTCCGGCAATGATGAAACGTTGGCTTGCTCGACCACAGCTGCATATTGCCTGCCAAACCAAATATTTGTTGAGAAGCTAGACCTTTTTCTTCGTCCTAATATTCGTCCTAATATACGCCGTTCCGTTGCATGCCGATATAAAAAAACATTCCGAGAAGTCTATCAGCAAATAAGTTTCATTGCAGTTTGTCACGCAGGAAAACATCATCAAATAATGGGGATACAATTTGCGAGTCCAGATTTTAGCCGTCACATACTTTTTATCATTACGGTTCGGTACAGTTTGCACCCGGAACGTCTTCATATTTAGCCGGTGCTAGAAAGTATGTTCGAAAGTTGGAGAGATATTTTTATTTTACTAGCCACAGCTCTTACCGAAAGGTCTGGTCTCTTCTGCAGTATTTGCTTCACCTTTGCGTCGCTCTGGTGCTTCCTGATATCCGTTTTTTTCCGATCCCAGTCTTCCTGGTTGTTGTCAAACGTGTATTGAAAGATTTAGGAACGTTATGGGCAGTGCTTGTAGGAAAGCCAAGCTTTTTCAGAAGATTTCTTACTCTCAGATCCAGATTTTCAATGTGATCGCACATAATTTCTTTTCGTACTTGCTTTTCTTTCGATGCCATTTTCGATCTAAAAGCTCATAGTATCATCAGTATATTTTATACAATGAACAGAGATACTAACTAAGAGACTAACTTAAAAGACGGATATACATACAAGATTGAATCAGTTTCATACTTAGAGTACAAAATATAGAATGAAAAGATTCGTAATACCATTATTCGAAATATGAATTGAAATCTATGTGGCCTCGTGGAAATCGGAAAAGTAAAACTAGAATTTCTGAGCATAGAAAAGTTTTGGTCATTAAAAAATCGACCCAAGTCGACTGTTCAGAATGTGAGGCGCTTATCTCGAAAGCCCATTGTTTTATGCTCAATTTGGAAAGATTCTTACTGTCAGTAAAATCGTAGCACTACTTATGAAATAGTTCTGAACAGTCATGTGAGTCTTCTCTGTCTCAAAATTGTTCCTAACCCAGTAGTGGATCAGCTATATGCGGCAATCGGTCATATTTGGTTTGTTTAGGAAAAACTACGTTCTTCTGTTTCATTTACTTCATTGCTTCCAATACCATACCACTCAAAATGAATATAAACTTTTATTCTAGTCAATCGCAAAAACGAAACTATTTCTTTCATTCTGGTTATTCAATCGTTCATGTGATAGGTTGTGTTGAGAAAATAAAAAAAGAAAATTTTATATTAAAGCCGTCCACTGATAAAACCCAACCACCAGTACGTAGAACCTACTCGGACCGAAATGTCCGGAAAATGCAGCACCTCACCCACCCCCAGCAGATTTGAACTTTTCCTTTTCAGTAGAAGCCAATGTCAGTGTAAAAAGCTTTCAACTAAGTTGCAATAATATTACCACAGCAGGTGAATTTCCAACCGAACGTATTGCAAATGGGACTTTCGATTTTCCGGTTTCTCCAACGTTACTGCATGTGCATTGCTTCCGTCTGAGGTAAACCGACGATGTCAAGAATGTTTCGGGCTCATATCTCCCTGACAAGAAAAACAAGGAATGTGTGTTTTGCCAGTACGCTCTGTTGGATTTGTTTCGTTCAATGCATTCGTTTTGTCTGTGGGTGTGTTTTTGCTAGGCGATATTCAGCTCCATTTGTTCTCAACGAGAAAACTATATTATAATTGTTTCAGTATGCCATGTTGAACACTACACAAATGCGAAATATACATTCAACGAGAAACTATCAACGTTTGATGCTAAGAGCTTCAGATATTCATAGAGCTAGTTTCAGCTTTCAACGACTTACAACACTAAGACAATGTTATGTGTTATGCATCTTGCATTATGATCCTTGAAATGTTTAAATAGAAAAAAAGAAAAGCAATTTCTTTTCTTGCATCATTTGCATCAGAAATTATTTACTTAATCAACGGGAAACAACATTTTCGATGCTCCTTTTGTTACATTTTGTTTTAATAATCGTTTTAAATAGCTATAAAATTATATTTTAAAACGAAATTATCTGCTGAATCGAGAATGGGGCATTAAGTCTATAAAGAGACGGTTATGATATACCAAAGATATGGCTTAGTTTCTTTGCATGTTCAAACCATGAATAGAAACATTAGCACTGCTAAAAGTTAGTTACTAAATAGCTAAAATTAGTTGAAACAAAATCTTACATCGGAAAGCTGCCTGATGATATTCTCAGTTTTTTCATGTTTTTCAGCAAACGAAAACTGCCAAACTTGCATATCATAAAGATTCTACGGCAGAGGATAACAAACTACAGGCACATCTCGATTATCTTATATTTTTATATTGCCAGAGTAGTATTCACGATTTTTAGCGAGGGATGAATTTCATCTCTCTTACTAAAAAAATGACTCGAGTCTCGGAAAATGAGAAATAACAATTAAAAACCTATTTCAATCCACCTAGTGGTGTAATGATGCCTTTCTCATATTACTCATTACGTCATAAATATAATCGTGAAATTCGCAAAAACAACTGCTTATTGAATAGAAATAGGATAATTTGTACGGATCTGATCTCACAAACTCTATAAAACCTGTTTATTCTGCAGTTCCGGAACCGAAAGTAGTATCCACAACAAATTAAGGAATTCCGTATGAAACTGCAAGACTTTTCTTTTGAACCTTTAAGTTTGTGAAAATCGATTTGGCCATCTCCAAGAAAAGTGAGTGAGATCCTTTTTGTAGTTTTTGATCACTATTTCCAATTCTTCCGAAACCGGATTCAGATTAACGGAATAGCTGAAGTTGGTTCGTTTACTACCAACAAATATGCCCTACAAATTGGAACAGTTTAGAACGTAGTTAAACCTATACTTACTATCTCATGCTCTATTTCGATTAAACCAATTAAACGAAATCTAACAAACGAAACGAACCTGCGTTTTTGTTACTTCTGCATATGTAAGTCAAGCTAAACAGCATAAAACACGTAATAGGATTATTATTATTATTATTATTATTATTATTATTATTATTATTATTATTATTATTATTATTATTATTATTATTAGTATTATTATAATTATTATTATTATTATTATTATTATTATTATTATTATTATTGACATCACTACACAACGTGTACGAAATAGAACAAAGCACGCCTTGTTCGTTTTGTGTTTTCTTCTTCTTTCGGTGTTGTACATATTGTCACTCTATATGGCGATTTGAAAACTTTGACACTCATCGCCCTGCAACTGCGGAACCGGAAGTCGGATCCGGATGAAATTTCACAGTAGGTTTAAAGATAGTATGAACTTTAATTCAAATCAAGATTTGTGAAAATCGGTTCAAGCATCGCAGGGAAATCGAAGTGAATTTAGTTTTAGGAGTTTCTTTTCTCTACTTTCGGTTCTCTCGGAACAGGAAAAGAGGGGATCAGTAGTACCGAATTAAGTTTTCATGCCCACAAACTAACAAGCTCTGCAAACTAGAAGAAATCATCAGACAGTTTTATGTGATTTGTATCTGTTTTTAACCATCGTTCGTGGAAAAATACTAATAAAATTGGCAATTTTCCACTTATCACGCTTTTGTTCTGAAACCGGAAGTCGGATCCTGATAAAGTGTTCTACAAATTTTTAGGATATTATAAGACCTTTCATTTGAATCTTAGTTTGCAAAAATCGGTTGAGTTGTTCCAGAGATAATTGAGTGTAAACTTTTTCTCAAATTTTCACCTATTACCATATAACTCCGGAACCGGAAGTCACATTTAAATTAAATTCAATAGCAAGCTATGGAACCATAATACCTTTTATTTGAATCTTAGTTTGTGAAAATCGGCTCAGCCATCTCTGAAAAAAGTGAGAGCATATTTTTTTCACTTTTTTGGTACATATCATCCTATATCTCCGGAACCGGAAGTCGGATCGGAATGAAATTCAATGGCAGGCTATAGGATTATGAGACCTTTCATTTGAATCTTTGTTTGTGAAAATCGGTTTAGCCATCTCTGAGAAAAGTGAGTGCATGTTTTTGTTACATACACACACATACACACACGGACACACACACACATACACACAGACATTTGCTCAGTTCGTCGAGCTGAGTCGAATGGTATATAACATTCGGCCCCCCAGGCCTCGGTTAAAAAGTCGATTTTCACAGTGATTGCATAGCCTTTCTATATGAGAAAGGCGAAAAGGTTAAAGAAAATTTACCACTGAAGCTATTCTTAGAAGCTCGAAGAAATAGGAAAGGAATCTCTCAGAAAATTAGGAACAAATTAAAAAAAACATGTTCGTTCGACGAAGAGATGGTTTAACGAAAAACAAAGCAACTAAATTTGTAACAAACAAATCAGACACCAGGGGACGGGTATAGCGTGATGGGATAGTCGATGCCTTTCACGCAGCCCGCCTGGGTTCGATTCCCAACCCCGCACATAGGGTCAGAAAGATTTTCTGGTCCGAAGAGGCGAATGACCTAAGATGTTAAAGCCTCTATAATTGAAACAAAAAAAAACTCAGACACCCAATTTTCGAATTTTTCGTTGGAATCGAAATCCCGCTCAGTCAATGCGTGGACCTTTGATGAAAACAAAAGGTAGACGGGAGATCTGGTGAATACGGCGGGTGAAGTAGCACAGCTCCCTGCTAAGTGCTTTGATTGTATCCTGAATCTTGAAAATCCGGATCTCTCTCATCGTGTCATCGGCAGAAAGCTGGGAATTCGTTCTCTAAGAGTTGTGTCGAATGAACTGCATTTTAGTCATGCTTTCATGCAAGACGCAAAAAAACGTGATAGACTACACATCCACAAGGTTCAAAAGGTAATCGCAATGAACGGCAGAATACAGTGAGTAAATAAATAAATTAAATCAGAGATGGATTTTATCGTATCAAAGAATGCTCACTAGCAACTCTTCACACGATTCAATCAGTGCATTCAAAGAGAGACGGATATCATCGCAGCAACGAAAAACCGGCATGGTTCATTTAACATAGACATCAGTGCGAGAGCGAATTGTCTGAGAATCAAAGGTTAGCTCACTGCTGTGGGGATTCTCTCTGATGCAACAAACGGTCGCTTATTCTCGTTTCGCGATCCGATCCTATACAGGCAGTTGATAATTGCTATAGAATCATTTTACTATTGCCGCTTATTCTAACTATGTGCATATAACCTTTGTATAAGTTGTGTCTATGAAAATGTCTGTGAATGCTCCACACAAGGGATTTGAAATATTGCAACCTAGTATGAGAATCATCAAGTTGAATCATCGATTCGATTTTCTGCGATAATTGTCAACTTGCGATTCTCTCTTGGTGAATTCCACACGATCATTATCAGACTGTAATTTTTTTAAGGGCCGTGATACACTCAGAGTATGAAGTGGAGTGAATAAATGTAGAAAAATTCTCTCGCAATATAGATAGCAATATAGCAGCTTCTGTCAAATTTTCGGCAATCACCAACACTGATTGCAGGTACTTTCGAAACAGAAATCCGGGAATCGAAGTCGGTACATACAAGGTGAGATGAAAAAACTGCAACAAAGTAAAACGCCATAATTTTTTCATTTTTTTTTAAATTTTATTGAATGAAAGCAAAAAATGTCGGAAATAACATCAAATTTGAGAATCGGTTTAGATTTGTTCGAATTGGCCACCTTTGGCACGAACTATGGCCTTCAAACGGCCAATGAAACCATCACACGCTGCCCGAAAGTGGCTCTGCGGTATTTTGTCCCATTCTCGGCGAAGCGCTTGCTTGAGATGATCGACACTTTGGTATTTTTTAGTGCCAACCTTGCTTTCCAAAATACCCCAGGCACAATAGTCCAACGGATTGGCATCCGGAGATTTTGGTGGCCATTGTGCGGTGGAAATGAAGCGAGGAACCTCATTTCTTAACCATTCTTGGGTGGCGCGTGCTGAGTGCGATGGTGCTGAGTCCTGTTGGAATGTCCAAGGTCTGCGGCCGAAATGTTTGCGTGCCCAGGGCTTCAGAACTCCCTCCAAAATATTTTCGCGATAGATTTGCGCATTTATTTTGACCCCACGGTCGATGAATACGAGCGGCGAGCGACCATCGGCTGTTATGGCGGCCCACACCATCACCATGGCCGGCTTTTGAGTTCTGGTGGCCAACCGAAGTTGCAAATTTTCAGCTGACCTCTCTGGCAAGTAAACACGATCATTTTGTTTGTTTACAAACTGCTGGATAACGAATGGTTTCTCATCGGAGAAAACCAAATTCGGCAGTTCACCACTTTCGGCCAAGCGAAGCAACTCTTTAGCTTTTTCGAGTCTAACTTTTTTTTGCGCATCAGTAAGATCTTGCACTTTTTGGAACTTCAATGGCTTTAGTCCAAGCTCATTTTTCAATATTTGCCGAATGGCATATTGCGATATGTTCAGCTCACGAGCCATTTTTCGGCCACTGCGACGCGGATTTCGTTCAATTCGCTTCTTCACTTTTCGAACCATTTCTGCCGATGTTGCTGTTTTTTTTCGTCCACTTCCTTGACGTCGGGCTACGCTACCAGTATCACGGTAACGAGCGATGGTACGAGACACAAAAGATTTATTCACTTTTAAATGCTGGAGGGCTCTAACGATAGCCACTTGTGGTTTTCCAGCCAAATGCAAAGCAGTCACACTATCACACTTGAATTCCATCACAAATAACTTTTTTTCTGAAAAATTCCCACCAAAATGCTTTTGTGCGCTTGTAAATAATATAATGAGCTGTCACTAGAATAAATCTGACAGCTGTGGGACGAGCGGTTTAGAAATGACAGCAGTCTGAAGTTGGTTGCAGTTTTTTCATCTCACCTTGTATGGCCATCAACTAATATGACCTAAAAACTCTATAAGTTTCTACTAAAAAATCAGGAGATATTGTATGATTTTTGCATCGTACTTTGAATGACGGTTGGAAACTTCATACACGTCGTGTGATTCCGGAGCTGGAAGTTGCATCTGAACAAAGTTCAGTTGATTTGTATCGGACCACGAGACTTTTCGTTTGATCCTAATGTTGTGAGAATCGGTTCAGCCATCGACGAGAAAATTTGATGAGATTATTTGACACCTACACACATGCATACACACAGAGACATTGCTCAACTCGACGAACTGAGTCGAATTGTATGTAACTCGGTTCGAAAGTCACATACAGGGTAGTTTAATTTTGGTTAAATTGATTAAATTGGTACCATGATTTTTTAATGATGACTTATTATTCATGATATACATTATTCATCATTTCATGATGGCTATGGCAATGGATTTTATCCGTGTAGGAAAAGTTACTGGTTCCAGTTCTGTCTCTGAGGTAACTTTAATTTTTACGTTTTATCAGTTCATTTCCAATCTGTTATATCGTTGGGTGCTGATAAATGTTTATTGAATCCAATTGTACCTTTTTGTGACACCAGATACCGTTTTTCTTGTTTGTGATATCAGATACTGTTTTTCCGTCGTCCTTTTGAGAACTTTTACGCACTTGATGAAATCAACTCATAGAGTGTAAACAATACAACGAAATAAAATAAAAGTTTTTCAAATGCTAATAACTCGAAACCATTTCCATTGATTCCAGCGAAATGTTGTCGCTAAGGTAAAAGTCAAAAGTTATGACATGCGATCGTTTGTTTAAAAATATCTCCACCACAGTATCAGAATAAAACATGCGTGATAACACCTGAAAGTGCTGTTGAAACAAAACAGATTGTTCCACCATCGCAAACATAATAAATTTGCTCGTGGTGCCACCCACGGCTTTCATGCATATATTAGCTCACGACGAGCACATCAATCGAGAGATCCATTCTGTTGATGATGTTTCCTGACTTGTTTGAATTTCTGTTTGAGTTACTTTACATTTCTGTTACCGTCCGTGGGAACACACTCACATACATACAGCATCACCGGCTTCATTACCATCCGTTTTCGCAGTCCGTGTTTCCGTCATCTATCATATTATTATAGGGTTTGATGATGAAAGCATAATATGTATCATATGTATATCTATTATACCAAAAGTTTGAAACACGGTTTTATTTATTATACTGTAGTAAATTTAAAATAATTCTGATTTTAAATCCAGGATTTTTTAATTTTTTTTTTAGAAACACTGCTTAAGCTCTAAGATGCCGATGGCAAAACTCAGGATTTGATACTGTTTGAGTTAGTTCCAACTTTAGAGACTTTTTCAATCTATCGGAGTATAATAGTCGAACTCTAGAAAGCCGCATAAAATGCGATTATTTCATTCACTTCATATCTGCCTTCTTGTTCTTCAATTTACACTGCAAACTGCCTAGACCAGTGGTTCCCAAACGTTTTTGTTCGAATGCCCATTTCAAATATACTATTCGTTCTACAACCCACCAAGTAGAAAAAATCAATGGAAATTTTGCGACAGTCAACAGTTTTGCAGTTAACTCGAGATTCAAACATAAAATAGATAGAAATGATACGAAAAATAATTTGCTTCCCAATCCCTACGGGGTAGAAATTAACTGTTCAAACATTGAGTAAGCAAAACAACAACAAAACCTCACATATATTTGCTCAACCGGAGAAATAAAGTGAGATCGGCTGGTAGAGGAATGAAGTTTTTCGAGTGCGAAATTAATTGCACAGTCAGATAAAATTCCACAGTCCTTTTCTAATCGGAAGTCTTCCGCGTTGTGTATTTGTAACATCCCCAGTAGTTCAGTTGGTAGAACGATTTCATCGGATTGGAGAAGGTTGCGGACGGATTTATAACTGTCTCTGAAAGCTTATGGTGCCGGTTTTTGGATTTCATTATTTTCATTTTATCAGTCATAATTTCAGACCGTCTTCTTGTGGGGTAATGGAGAAAAGTTCTGCATTAGGCGTGTTTTTTGAGGCGTTTATTTGCGAGTCTTAAGCGACGACTTTCCACAGGAGTAATTACGACAAAAATTGAGTTTTGGTGATGAAGATGTGCATGACTGCGTTTATTATATCTGTTAGTATTTGGTTCTATGATTGTTAGAAAAACTCCCAAGACCTCTCACCTAGTAATAACTAAGCGATATCTAGATCTGGATTCTGGTTATGAACACTGGATTAGAATATTCAACTATCTAACAAGGTTTCTGGATCAGAATACTGATTTTTGAAAGAGTTTATTTATTCCGTATATGGATTCTGAACTTGAAGCAGAATTTAATACTTATATCCGGAACATGTATCTGGATTCTAGACCTGGAGTCAGATTATGAATCTGAACTCCTGGCAGAGATTCTGGACCTAAATTCAGCGCCTGAATTTTGTTTTCTGAACTTCTGACAGAATTTCCGAAACTAAACTTTGAACCTGTTTTGCACTTGAACTGTGAGCCTCAATTGGATTCTGGACCTGAGTTCTCTAGCATTCCTCAATTCTAAACTTAAACCTAAATTATTGACAGAGATTCTAGACTTAGACCAGGATTCTGAACCAGAAACCTGGAGTTGGATATCCGACAAGGTTTCTGAATCTAAATAATGAATCTGTACATGGTTTTTGAACCAGAATTCTGAGAGATTCTGAGCCTGGGGCAGAAATCTACACTTGGATACTGAACATGGATTTGGATTCTAGACCTGAACCTGATTTGTTGGCTTCAACTCTCGACGAAGGTCTCGGGTCTAAATTTGGAGCAGGGTTCTGAAGCTGGATTCAGCATTCTAAACTAGATTTTCACTCAAAAAAATTGATCCTGATTTTGGATTCTGAACCTAAAGCTGGATTCAGAAAAATAACTCTGGACTTGGCTTCTGGGCTAAAATTTTGAAGCATGGTCAAGGATCGGGTTTCTGGATCAGAGCACTGCACCTGCTTTCTGACCTTGGATCCTGATTCTGTATTCTGAAACTGATACAGAATTCTTTATTTGGATTCTGAGTCTGGACCTGGATTCTGTACATGGATTCTAAGCCGAGATCTGAATTCCAGACCAGGATTCCGTACTATAATTGGAACTCAAAAGCTGGACCTGAATTGAGTAACTTGACCTAACCTTTGAACATGAATTTGTGAACTGAGTGCAGAATCTGAATTCTGAACCTAAAATCGGCACTTCGATTCTGGACCGGAGTTCTTAGTCTGAATCGATTCAGAATCCTTAGTTCTTAACTCTGGAATTGGACTCAGATTCTGGACCAAAATAATTGACAGAAATTTTTTCCTGAACCAGAATTCTGCATCTGAATTCTAGAATTTAATTTTCAACCTAGCCTTGAACTTTGGTTCTGGGGCAGAAATCTAACCCCGGATCAGCTCCTGAAAGAATTTTTGAACCTGAACCTTGTCTCTTCGCCTGAATTTTAGACTTAATATCAGAACATGGACCTGGCTTCTTGAGCGAAATTCGGCCTCCATTTTGAACCTGGGTTATAGACATGAACTCTTACAGGAATACATAAGTTTTCGTGTTTTTACCTTTTTTTATATATATAAAAAATAGGTATATAATTCGCTCAAACTTTCGAAAAATTTTCCGAGGCCCGGAGGGCCGAATGTCATATACCAACCGATTCAGCTCGACGAACTGAGCAAATGTCTGTGTGTGTGTGTGTGTGTGTGTGTGTATGTGTGTTGTCAACTAAGAGGTCGAGATCTCAGAGATGGCTAGACCGATTTTGATCAAACTAGTCGCAAATGAAAGGTCTCCCCGTCACCCAGAACGCTATTGAATGGTTTTGAGATCGGATGTTTACTTTTTGAGTTATACGAAGTTTTATGTCAAAATTTTCAGTTTTTTGACAGTATCTGTCACAATTGACCTTGAAAACAGAATATGTTTTCAGACTTAGATTCCGCACGGTAATAGCTATCCAACAAGCCATAGATTGTTAAAATCCGTCCATTTTTAACGGAGATATCGAATTTTTTGTGTAAGCGACTTTTCCCCCATATTCCAGCAGTAAAAGTTCTGAGCGCTGTATGGCAAAGAAAGGCTTGGGAGCAACGTAAAACACGATTTTTTATACTGTTACATACAATAGTTTCTAAGTACCAAAAAGACTGTGAACAGCATTATTTTTCATGACATTTTGCCTCGGACCAATTTTAGCACGGTTCGTTTTTGGCAACATAATCGTTCGAATATGACATATTGGAAGGATGGCAGTACTTCCGAATTCTGAACAATTTCATAATTATATTGATTTAAACTGCTTACAGCAATAAATGCTGGAAGAACAAAACACCCATATACCATTTGAATCAGTTCGTCGAGATCAGCAAATGCGTATGTGACAAATAATTTCACTCAATTTTTTACCTTATTTTCGAAGATGACTCAACCGTTTTCTACAAACTCAGATTCATATGAAAATTCGTATGCTCCTAAACAAGGTTCCTGAATTATGTTTGGATCCGACTTCTGGTTCCGGAACTACAGGATGATATGTGAAACGAAATTAAAATTGTGTAACTTATTTTCCTCGTAGATGGCTGAACCGATCTAAGATTCAAATGATATCTACGATTTGCTGATTTGAATAGTCGACAACCAAATAAACTTATTTCAGTTTTAGTGGTATTCAGTTTTCGATTCGGAAGGCACCCAACAATTTAACTCGTTCTACGATTTCTCAAAGATGTCTATTCGGATTTTTAAACATATTGAAACAAATGTAAACTAATCAGGTGAATTTGTCTGACTTCGGCTACACCGATTTTCGAATTCCGGCTCCAGTATCGAATCGTTTCTCAAAGCTCAATCGTTTTCTCAAATAAAGCCAAATCGAATTTCAGAAAAAAATTCAAATTAAAATAAACTTATAGTCCCACACAAAATTAATTAATTTTATTCAATGCTGACTTCCGATTCTGGAATTACAGGAGGATGAATTTTTAAAATTCAAACCGATACAGAAGATGATAATCCCGAAAAGCTTGAAAGTTGGACTCAAAACTAACAAAACAAAACTAACAAATTTATTCGTCATATGGCCATACGAATCGGTTTGGTTTATGCTGGTTCCTGAATACCGGCTCTGGAAGTACCTTAAATTACCGTAAATTCTAAAGTGGAACTCACTTCGACATATCATGAAAAGTTTAATCGATTGTAACCGTTTTAGATAGAGTAATGAGTGATTAAAATGTCAAATTGCAGCTTAAAACGACGGTCATTAAAATAATGTCATGAAAACCGAAGAATATTCATGAAAAAAAACACATGCGGATTGATAAAAAAAAGGTATCATCTCACTGATAGGTGGATTAAGCACGTTTTTGAACATAAGTTCTAATCTCAGGGGAAAATCTGAACCTTAATTCTGAACCGGGAAGCAGGATTCTGGGTCTAAATTCCGAACATTTTTTTTCTTAATTTTGTATGAATTGAATTTGGAATAAAGAAATGATAAGAATTTCTGATGAAACATTGAAACACTCTTCTTATTTGACAAATTCTTGGTCGTAGCAGCACTTAAATTTTCAACTTCTTACTTTCGTTTTGTTTTTCGCAAATCTCACAAGAATTGAATGATGCCCTAATCACATCATTTTTGCAAGTGATAGATTGGAATGGCATTGTTTTTCGCAATGGCATATTACCCACATGTCTACCCTGGTAACCAATACACCCATACTAATGCCACGTTATGACAGCAAATAATCGCTAACTGGCATTTCAATTGCACTTGAGACTGAATTAAGGCCGACTTTGATAAAATATACGGCTATTCAGAGATAATGCTTATTTATGGCTGTTGTGCATTTCGAAAGCTGAATTCTAATTGATTTACAACAGATGAGCTTTTAGAATGTAGATATAGAGCCTAAGCATTTTTGGTGCTCATAAAAGGCTAATTTAATGCCATTATTAGTGCTTACTACTTACCTAGGTATATATAAATTTGTCATCAATACATTTTACTCTGGTACACCTGTTAACAATTTTGAGTTTACTACCCATTCAAGATGATCTAGGAATCACTAGACTAACTGGAATGAGAGAACACCCAGCTCAAATTTACTTGGTTTCGGGTAAAACCCGGATCAATTTTTTGTATGAAATTGATAAAAAGCCCAACGTCAAATTTAAATTTAAAAAGCAAATAAATATTTTGACTTTTGTTTTCGGCACATGCTTAATTTTCAGATCTCAGGTATAATGTAAAGTTTGTGTCTGTAATAGCCACTCCTTTCAGTACAAAAAATTGTTCATGATTCTGATAAAATCCAATACTTCACATTGTCGGGGTCATCGGTTATCAGTAGCTATATTTGAAAGGGATCAGAGTCATTTTGCCGAAAGCCGTTTCGCCGCAAGTCATTTCGCCGAAAGAGTCATTTCGCCGAAAGAGTCATTTCGCCAAATGGGCCACTTCGCTGAATGTCGTTTCACCGAAAGCCATTTCGCCGATTTCTGCAAATGTCTTAATACTATAATTGGAACTGATTTAAAATAAACACAAACGAATGATAATACGTTAACGCCCGTTTTGTGACCTACAATTGTACTTCTTGAATAAAGATTGATTCTTGTACTCTGGAATAAAGATTGATTCATGAATCTCAGGACGGAGTTCCCAAGGAAACTTGTTGACTATTAGTCACTAAGCTTTAAAGGTGTATTTACCATGCAAATGTATGTGGAATTCTCCGTTTACTAAATGAAAAAATATCTAATGCGGCTTCACCACATCGATTTGATTCGTGTGCTGTCCGACCTCGCTCCCGCTCGTTCGGACCTAACTAAAGCAAAGAAACCTAGCTTTGAGTAGACCGAGCAAACGAGGCGGTTACAGGTTTGTATGCAAGAGGCCGCCGCTTGCGCGGATTACCCTTTCGGTGAAATGACTCTTTCGGCGAAATGACCCTTTCGGCGAAACGACTTTCGTCAAAATGACCTATTCGGCGAAACGACTTTCGGCGAAATGGCATTCGGCGAAACGACTTTCGGCAAATGGCTTTCGGCGAAATGACCCGCTCCCATTTGAAAGTATGTTGAATCAAACCCTACATAGTAAAAATATCCTATTTTATACCACCTAGTGGTGTAATGATGCCTTTCTCAAATTACTTGTATTTCCATAAATATCGCTGGAGCATTCTGTTACAAAATTTCATGTCAAAGTTGAATTGAAAATAGAAAGTTTATTTGTGTATAAGCTAACAAAACTTATTCAATTTATGAACAATTATGTCAAATTGAGAATAATATTTCTTTTTTCTGCATCGTCTGTAAAGAAGACTTTGAAAAAATCTTATCATTTTGTTTTCAATATGAATTTGTCTCATATTCGACATTCAAATTGATACATAAGAACCTTTTTGTTTCAAATTTTGAGATACGAATGCGGGTTTACCCGGTGAACGACCGTAACTAGGTTAAAACCGGGTATAAATAAACGATATACGAGGATGCGGGTTAACCCTAGAACGCTCTCGTCAACCTTCACTATATTTCAATATGATATTTAGTCTTTCATTTACTTTGATGTATTATTTTTATTTCACTTACCCTGCTGAAGTCTGACCTTTTAAAGTTTGCTTGGGGTAGAAATGTACCCCACGAGAACGCTTACGTTAGTGTTTTGTTGGAAGCGAAATATTCGCAGTTTGATTATAACAATGCTACAACATTGCTAAACAATAGCAATGTCTATCGTATATATAGAAAAAAGGAGGAGGAGACAAAACACATTCGTTATACTGGAATATGATAAAATGTTTATACCTTGTAACACCATAGGAATTACTATATTGTCTGAAAGTTGTGTTAACAGTGTAAAGTGACGTTTCTACTCAGTATTGTTTGGCAAATCATCATGAATACGTTAACTCCAGAACAAAAAAATGTGTTAAAGTGTTAAGTTAAAACTGTTTATAGCGCCAAATTCTCTTCAGTGATGAAACGCATTTTTGGTTGAATAGATATGTCAACAAGAAAAATTTTCGTATTTGAAGGAAAGATAATCCAAGATAACACACCGTTTAAGAATTACCGATGCATCCCGATAAATGTACTGTTTGGTGTGGTCTATGGGCTGAGGGAATCATCGGTCCTTATTTCTTTAAAAGTTAGGAAGAACGATGCGTTTCAGTGAATGGAAATCGATACAGAACAATGATAAATGATTTTCTGTTGCCAAATCTTCAGGATACTGATGTGGACGAATTGTGGTTTCAACAGGATGGTGCCACTTGTCATACTGCAGCCCAAACATTCGACTTATTTAAAGAACATTTGTACGACAACAATATTTCGATAAATGGACCGGTGAATTGGCCTCCGCGTTCGTGTAATTTGACGCCACTCGATTATTTTTTGTGGGAATTCGTGCAGTCATTGATTTATGTTGATAAGCCAACAATGATTGATGTTTTAGAAACCAATATTCAACATGTCATTGCTGAAATACGCCCTCAATTGCTGGCAAAAGTGTTCAAAAATAGGACCTCCAGAATGACCCTTGTAAAAAATAGTCGTGGCGACCATAAGTTCGAAATCGTACTTAAATGTTAAATGCCAAGAAATTATCTACAAAATAGAACAAAATTGTCATGTCATAATTTGGCATGGATTTTATTTAAATTTTAATTCAGCAAGCTCTTAAAAACATACAACTCTTTAAATACTTACATTTGTTTCTCACAAGTGTATTGGAATAAATACACTTTTTAACTGGTTATGAAAACATAGACCATTCATAAAAATAATAGTTTCAGAACCTTTACAATGCCGGAAACATTTTCAAACTTGGTTGTGAAATGCTGGAGTTATAGCAGAGGTAATTTAAAAAGGGCATTTTGACGTATTTAGAGACTAGTTTCATAAAAAATATATTTCAGAGAAAAATTAATTAAACCTTAATTTTATTATGGAGGCTTCTTTGCGATATATTTTGGAATGAAGGTGTACCGAGTATTTTTAAATACAATGAAGTTAAGTAGTTTTAAACACATTTCAATTTTGGGGTGGAAATTCACCCCAAAAAGCGTCACGTATAGATAAAGGTACGAGAGCGCTCTAGGGTTGTGTATTACTATCTGCGTTAGTGTTTCAGCACTTGATTTCATTTTAAATATAATAAACCAAATATATCCATAATATAGTACACGAAATAAGAGAAAAAAGAAACCGCATTAGTTTTACCCTGTGCGCCAAATTTCCTCGGTACGTCACTGATTTACGGAAAAGTATCGCCAAAATTCGCCTAGTTTATTCATCAAAACAAATGCATTGTACCTGACATAAAAGCTATCGAAACTCGACTGTCAATTTGGTTTATTATTTTTGAACACATTTATATTTGTATCATGCCGAAATTCAAAATGACGTTTTAGGAATGTTACCGAATATGTTTCGTACGTGGTAAATCATACATTTGTGATTTACCCGATTCAACCGGAATGAATGTGCATCAAGATTGAATCCAAATTCGAGTTAGAAATTATATAAATATTTTTTTATTAATGAGAGTGTGTGATAGAGGCTCGGGTATTTTCACCCGACCCGAATCCGACCCGTACCCGTCAGAAATTTTTTTGTCAGATGCAGGCAACAATTTTTTCATTTTAAACGGGTACGAGTCGAAATCGGGTCCAAAAATTTAGTCGGGTTTCGGGTATTCGAAGTTTTTTCGAGTTCGAGTCGGGTACGGATATTTTTATTTTTTAGTCGGGTTTGGATTTGGAAGAAAATTTATTCTCAGGTTCGGGTCGGGAACGGGTAATTTTTTTCATTCTCAATCCGGTACGAGTCGGGTTTGGGTTCAAGAAACTGCTTACCCGACCATCCCTACCCTGTGAATGACAAGGGAAAGACATTATCACACCACTTAGTGGATCTAAAATAGATTTTTTTTTACTTTTTCCCACTATGAACATATTTAAAAGTAAACAAAATATACTTTTATATTTTTTTAGACGTAAGCCATACAGAAAATTATACCCTTTCAGGTAAATTTCGAATGAAGCAGATCTGATCAATCATTTTCGTACAATACAAGAATCTCCCCTTGATAATAGTACTTGTCAATTATAACAAAGATAATAACTCAATCGGGGAAGCAATATTTCTCCGAATCCCCAATTTGGAAATGTAGCTAAAGGGTGAATCTTGCGTTAAAACCTAGTTGTATTAGATGAGTATCCGGTTTAGCCCCGGTCTCCTCTATAACATGAAAACTCATCTCTTTGAATATTCAAATCAATTATAAAGTAAAAAATTTCCAACAAACGACTTTATAACTTAAAATTTTTCAAATAATTATGTACATATTTCCATACGTATGGAAATTGATAAACATGCTCTGAACCTGTCTCGAAAATTTTTTCTGGACTGCGCCTATCTGATAAGCTAAAAAGTACTGAGGATTTTTCGCAGTATTTTGGGTACTGAATATAAATATTCAAATTGGATCCATAAAAATCAGACAATCTCAGCAACAAATTCGGTTTTTCAAAGGTACTGGCAAATTAATGTCATTAAACCGCTTCTCATATTAATTATGCACGATCTCCAATAAAATAACATGGAATTCCAAAATCGGTTGTGATATTAGAAAGAGTTGTTTAATCCGACGTAATTGACATACAAAATAATACTACCGATATATTATTTCGCCCTCGTGATTTTGGTAGCAAAACTATTTGAGCCTAAGTACAAATTCGTAGCATTCAATACCAGAAGCATTTTGGAAAACTCGACCGTGTCCATCATGTCCGTCAGTTGCTTACAGAAAAAGGGTCAAGTGTCATCGATCTGGATCTGTGTCAGAACCAGCGGCACTGACCTGTGGTGTGGAACACCCACACACACACACACTTCGATGGCACAGACTCGCCAACCTACCCCAGAACGGAAATCAAGTGGGCTCCGGATAAGTGTGCTGCTTATGACGCATGTGAATAATTGGTGTACCTCATCAAATCGCACGTTTTGGAATGTTATGGGTTATGATTGATTTCGACGTAATTTAAATTGCTCTGTGAATTGATCGGTGGAATGCCAAAATCGGAAAAGTGAAACTTGCTTTGGAATACCTTTTGAGGTGTGTTTGAATGCTGGATTTGTGTTTTGCTGTACGCAAGTTGTTCAAAACCAACTCTAGTGAAAGAGTCGAAAGCTTTTGAACGTAAAAATCAAATGAAAATATAGTCGGGTCTGCAGAAATCTCTTTGGTCCATTCAAAATTAATGTATAATGTTAAAAAATAGCAAGATCAAAAAGTGGACTGCTATAACCAGGAAGCTTTATTTTACTGAAACTTTTTGCAAATCAAATTCATTTCAAAACAAACTGTTGTTACGTACTTTTCACCCAATAGAGGGATTTCGTCCAGGAACTTAATGTCAATATCAATGTGTCAAATTTCGATGTTATTGTTACTCAACAGTAAGTTAAGTTTACTTAATGGTTGAGGTTATCAACTTGAGGTTAAATATGGAGTACCTAATTCTAGTTTGCTACATTAACTCTTTCTGTTAAGTGGTTTTGCTCTTTGTTTCCTGACAACAATCGAAAGGGGATGTGGTATACTGAGTTATATTGTAGCTACAAAGAGTTTTAGTATGATTAGGTTATCGTGTAGGCTGAGTGAATCAGTGCTGGATAATGGAAGAGCAAGAGTGTAGTGAGTGGTGTTCGCAAACAGAGTGGTGTTTAGATAGAAGCGGATATTTACGAGAAGAATTGACCAAGTTTTCAGTAAGTAGGTAGTTAAGTAATATTTCTTCGCCGTGTACGCTAGGAGAATTAAAACTAGCATTACAAGGTACTAGAATAGCTCTTTTTGAAGGATAAGTCGTGAGAATTAATCAATTGATATTAACTCGTTTCGTTATACAGAGCAAGACCGAGACACATTTGATTAGAATCATCAGATCTTATATTTACCTTCCCTGCTTGCCTAATTCTATTGTTTGATGCAAGAACAAAGTGCATCTAATTTCATCTATTGTTCACATACAACGGACACCATCAGACATACCGTCGGTGGATGAAAATAAATCCTAAATATTGGAACAAGTGCAACTACAAATTCATAAAGTCATTTACGATGTACACTCACAGCACGGGATGAACAAGATTAAATAGCTACAAACCAGAGATTTGTGGTTTTATTTCTGCTTGTTGTAATTTGTAGTTTTATTCCTGCTTGTTCGGATCCCATCGGTGGCATCGCGACATATGGTACCATCGGACAGGAAACTCCAAAGAGCTAATGATCGACCATTAATATCACTAATTGCCCCTGCAGGTGACGACAGTAGAACTACTACCCATATGCTCTACACGGAAAAACCGAAATCAGCATTTTGGCGGAAAAATTAGTTGATTTTCTGATTTTAGTTAGTTATTTTTTGAGACAACTAAAAAAATCTTACTTTTGCTAATTTAGATTTTTTAATTCTGGTTCCCTTAATAATAATAATAAAATATTTGTTGAAATGGCTATTTTTTTAGTTGAATTCACCAAATAAACGTGCTGTCATTTCTTATCTAAGGCACGCTTCATATCCATTCAACTAATTCTTTAGTTGAATTAGAGAAATAAAACGTTGTTTGCAACCAACATAAATGGTTGAATTGGTTTCTGCCATTTGCAGCTATATGGCGCCCTGTCACCGAAAAAACGTTAACACCGTGATGACTACTAGCCACTAGATGGCACACTACTACCGAAAAAAATTCCCGATTATCTTTTCTATATTGGCAGGTATGAATACGATGTTGTATTGGAGAAAAAGACATAAGCGAAACATAAACTTCTTTTTGAAAATTTTTCTTCTAAATCGCTGTTTTCTTCATTCGACTTCGCGAAATTGACTATCTCACTGAAAACTTTGAGCACTCGGTACAAGTAGTACACCGGACAGCGTAGCCCAGAAGGTTGGAAGATACAAAAAACATCATTTGACATATACAATTAGAGTGCAATATTCGAAACTCACTTCACTGTTCCCCGTAAAAACATTATTACGCACAATCGCTTTAAATGCGCATAAATTCTGAATAAATACACTTTCCACTAACAGTTTATGTCATTTTTACATATCGGTTTAGAAATTTATATATGGATATATCGTAACACATGCGAAAAACATCTAAACAATTTGCAAGCAGTTTCAACAAGACTGTCCCTTTTAGCTTTTTAATGGATTGTTTTGCTTTGACACTTCTCATAAGTTTTTAGCTAATAAACTTGTTAATAAAACCAATTTCATTTTTGCTTTCTTTGCCCTGTCCTTCAGTAATGATGGTGATAGATAAATAGAAACAAATTCTCTGATTTTAATAACAAAATTTGTTGTCAATGAGAATTTCGTACTGGATTGAAATATTACTGGTTTGTGTCCAGAATATTCGCCAACTAAACGCCATCTCTAAAAATAAGAGTTTTTTTCAGCAAAGTAAATTCTCAATTTTAACTAATTTTATAGTTATTTTGGAAATTTTGTTGTTAAAATCAACTAATTCAAAAACAGTAATACGAATTAGGCGCAGAGCTAATTTCGGTCGTTCCGTGTAGTGACCAGCGGTGGTAAATGAAGTTTCTAGAATTTGTTTGTTTATGTCATCTATATTTTTATTTAAACCATTTGGAATGATTATTTCTGGCTAGCTAAATAAAAAATTAAGCCAAAGAATATGCTATTTTCCTGTTTTGTTTCGATTATAAAGGATTTTGCCTTTTGGGCCAAATATTCGGATTATATGATGGTCGAACCAAAGTGGACTAGAGTAAGGGCTCCCTATCTCATCTCATTTGCAAGGACGTTACCTTAAAAACCTGATTTAGCCACTAAAATCACTATGATTTTTTTTCATATTTTTGCTTGATTCGCCTTGCTCAACATTGAAAATTGATTCACATTCACATTGGAAATTAAAATAATATTCAAACAATCAGCTAAAAACACTTCTGATATGTTCACTACTCTGCTCCTAATTTCATCTCAAAGGATTTTTATTCATCCTATCGTTGATCCTTTATTCATCCTAATTATTAATAATGTCGACAGCAATCAAAACAAAACATTACACTATTACACTCTCAGGTTCAAAATGTCAGAGTTATTCCTGAAAGAGGCCCAACTATAAGACAACGCACGATATTTTTAGAACCAGTTTTGAATCATTTCGATGTTTAAACTTAAACTAAAAAACGTGATTAATCCACCTAGCAGTGAGATGATACCTTTTTTTATCAAAACGCATGTGTTTTTGCATGGATATTCTTAGGTGTTTTAGTTCCCATGACATTATTTTAATTATCGTCGTTTTAAACGGCAAATTGAGATTTTAATCACTCATTACCATGTAATGCCGAAACTGCAAAACATATCGAATTTCAATCTTAGCGTGTGACAATCGTTTGAACATTCCATGAGATGTCGAAGTAAGTTCCACTTTAGAGTTTTTCGTCATTATTTATGGTACTTCCAGAGCCGGTATTCAGGAATTAGCATAGCCCAAAATGATTCGAATGGCCATAAATTATCACGCCGAACAATTTACATGAAATTTATAAACTCATCATCTGTAATTCTAGAATCGGATAAAATTCACCAATTTTGTATGGGACCTTAAGTCCTGTAATATTTGTTTTTGAAGTTCGATTTGGTCTTTTTTGAGAAAATGATTGAGCTTTGAGAATCGATTCGATACTGGGACCGGAATTCTAAAATCGGTGTAGCCGAAATCAGTTAAATTCACCTGAGGAGTGTGTAGACATCTTTGAGAAATTGTAGTGCGAATTTGGGGATACATTCCGAATCCAAAAACGAATACCGCTCAAACTGAAATAAATTTATTTGGTAATCGACTATCCAAATCTGCAAACCCGATAAACCAGATTAATTTATGTGAAATGGACATTTTTATACTAATCACCCTGCATTTTCTAAACCAGAAGTCGGATCTGACTAAAAAGTAAGAGGTTTTATAGGATTTTAAGACCTCTCATTTGAATCATAGATGATTCTTAGATTTCATTTGAATCTTAGATCGGTTCAGCCATCTACGAGAAAAATTAATTGCATTATTTTAATTTCGTTTCACATATCATCCTGTGGTTCCGCAATCAGAAGTCGGATCCAAACGTAATTCAGGAACCTTGTTTGGGAGTATACGACTTTTCATATGAATCTGAGTTTGTAGAAAACGGTTTAACCATCTCCTAGAAAATTGAGTGAAATTATTTGTCACACACGCATTTGCTGATCTCGACGAACTGAGTCGTATGGTATATGGAAGTCATGTTCTTCCAGCATTCATTGCTGTAAATAGTTTAAATCAATATAATTATGGAATTACTTCCAACTCGATAATGCTGGTATCATTTGGTTTACATATGCCATATTCGAAAGATTATGTTGCCAAAAATGAACCGTGCTAAAATTGGTCCGAGGCAAATTGTCATAAAAAAGGATGCTGTACACAGTCTTTTTGGTACTTAGAAACAATTATATGTAACAGTATAAAAAATCGTGTTTCATGTTGCTGCCAAGCATTGCTTTTTCATACAGCGCTCAAAATTCCTTCTACTGGAATAAGGCTTACACAAAAATATCGATATCTCCGTTAAAAATGGACGGATTTTAACAATCTATGGCTTGTTGGATAGGTATTACCGAGCGAAATCTAAGTCTAGAAACATATTTTGTTTTCAAGGTCCAATGTGACAGATACTGTCAAAAAACTGAAAATTTTGACATAAAACTTCGTATAACTCAAAAAGTAAACATCCGATCTCAAAACCATTCAATAGCGTTCTGGGTGACTGGGAGACCTTTCATTTGCGACTAGTTTGATCAAAATCGGTCCAGCCATCTCTGAGATCTCGACCTCTTAGTTGACAACACACATACAGACACACACACATACACACACACACACAGACATTTGCTCAGTTCGTCGAGCTGAATCGATTGGTATATGACATTCGGCCCTCCGGGACTCGGAAAATTTTTCGAAAGTTTGAGCGAATTCTATACCTATTTTTTATATATATAAAAAAAGGTAAAAAAACAAAAAAAAATTGTTACTATTTAGGCATCAACCCTTCTAAAAACAAAATGCTGAGCCAGAGATGCCATTTCTACAGATTTATCTGTATTGTATAGATATTTGCGTTCGCATACTGATTTACATCCGAGTACAGATTTTATACATATTATCTAAATTTAACGCAGATTTGTACAGGTTCAGAAGAAGTGAGTAGAAAGAAATTTGATTTTTCTCTCTGAATATCTATTAGTATTTGATTGCATTGATTTTCTAGTGTGCGGGGCAATGACTTACGGAGGTATGACTAATAATCTTTTAACATCATTTTATTATAGAAATTTCATTTTATAAGTGAAAACAGATAGAGCAGTTATAGATTTTTATGAAAAGCAATACATATTTTCTATCAAAATATCTGGCATCTCTGTGCACAGCCAATGAAACACACACAAACACACACACGCACACACTTGACAGTGTTATGTTGACATACAGTGGAAAGAAACCAGTGCTACTAGATTTGCCACAATGGTTATTTCATTAGTATTTAACACGCTCTTTCTGGCAACATTCGAAGCCGAAACATTTTTATTGAAATATAAATATCAATAATATAATTAAACTAAGGAATACCAAACAATTACTTGTTGATGGTTATTTGAAGAAGAAAAACATTTTACTTTTTGTAGCATTATGGGAAAACTTGGCAGCTTTGCGAAACCAAATGAGATGAAAACGAAGCGCAATCAAGTGAAACGAGTGAAAAACTTTCATCTCATATATTTGAAGACTTTTATTGTTTGTCGGGTATATTTAGAAGTTTTTGATCGTGTGGCAAGTGAACATTACTAATTATGAAGTCATCCAGCATTCAATAGTTGTGTAATTGTTCGAATTAGTGATCATGTTTCGAGACGAATCGATTAGTAGATATACAGAAACATAACGAACTGTAAATGTCTTGAGACGAAAATGTGTCCTAAATTGAAAAATGAGTTAGTTTTAAATGAAAAAACGTGCTTAATCCACCTAGCAGTGAGATGATACCTTTTTTTATCATCCGTTTTTGGCATGAATATTCTTCGTTGTTTTAGTTATTATGTTATTTTTATTGATGACCGTCGTTTTAAGCAGCAATTTAATATTTTAATCATTCATTACTCTATAATGTCGGAGTTGCAAATCGGATCGAATTTGAATCTAAACGTGTGACAATCGATTGAACATTCCATGAGATGTCGTAGTAAGTTCCACTTTAGAGTTTACGGTACTACCTGAACCGGAACCAGCATAGCCGAAAACGATTCGTAAGGCCATAAATTATTATGACGAAAAAATTGCATTAGTTTTGAGTCCAACTTTGAAGCTTTTTTGGATTGTCATCTTCTATATCGCTATGAATTTTAAAAACATATCACCCTGTAATTCCAGAACCGGATAAAATTTATTAATTTTGTATGGGACCATAAATCCTTTATTTTTGAATTTATGTTTTTGAAATTTGATTTGGCCTTTTTTGAGAAAACGATTGAGCTTTGAGAAACGATTCGATACTGGAACCGGAATTCTAAAATCGGTCTAGCCGAAGTCAGTTAAATCCACCTCAGGAGCTGTATAGTTTACATTTGATTCAAACTCTTTGAAAATCAGTGTAGACATCTTTGAGAAATCGTAGTGCGAATTAAATTTTTGGGTAACTTTCGAATCGAAAACTGAATACCGCCTAAACTGCAATATTTGGTTTATTTGGTTATCGACTATTCAAATCTACAAACCCGATAAACCTGATAGATTTATGTGAAATGGACATTTTTATACTAATCACTCTGTATCCCCTAAGCCGGAATTCGGATCTGACTTTTATAGGATCTTAAGACCATTCATTTTAATCTTTTATGGCTTCTAAATTTCATTTGAACCTTAGATCGGTTTAACCATCTACGAGAAAAATGAGTAACACTATTTCAATTTCGTTTCACATGTTACCCTGTTGTTCCGGAACCAGAATTCGGATCCAAACGTAATTCAGGAACCTTGTTTGGGAG
The DNA here is from genome assembly GCF_030247185.1 of Malaya genurostris. Lineage (NCBI taxonomy): Eukaryota > Metazoa > Arthropoda > Insecta > Diptera > Culicidae > Malaya > Malaya genurostris. The sequence goes on from NC_080572.1 coordinate 213,770,629, forward strand.
GATACTACTTTTCATATGAATCTGAGTTTGTAGCAAACGGTTGAGTCATCTCCGAGAAAATTGAGTGAAATTATTTGTCACACCCGCATTTGCTGATCTCGACGAACTGCTTCGAATGGTATATGGGAGTTATGTTCTTCCAGCCTTTTTTCTGTAAGTAGTTTAAATCAATATAATTATGGAACTGCTTTCAACTCGAAAAAGCTGCCATTATCTGGTTTACATATGTCACATTCGAACAATTATGTTGCCAAAAACGAACCGTGCTAAAATCGGTCCGAGGCAAAATTTTCATGAAAAAGTATACTGTACACAGTCTTTTTGGTCATTAGAAACAATGGTATAAAAAATTGTGATCCACGTTGGCCCCAGACATTATTTTGTCATTCAGCGCTCAAAACTCTTACTACTGAAATAATGCGAAAAGTCGCTTACACAAAAATATCGATATCTCCGTTAAGAATGGACGGATTTTAACAATCTATGGCTTGTTGGATAGCTATTACCGTGCGAAATTTAAGTCTAAAATAATATTCTGTTTTCAAGGTCGATTGTGACAGATATTGTAAAAAAAACTGAAAATTTTGACATAAAACTTCGTATAACTCAAAAAGTAAACATCAGATCTCAAAACCATTCAATAGCGTTCAGGGTGACGGGGAGACCTTTCATTTGCGACTAGTTTGATCAAAATCGGTCCAGCCATCTCTGAGATCTCGACCTCTTAGTTGACAACACACATACAGACACACACACACACACACACACACACACACACACACACACACACACACACACACACACACACACACACACACACACACACACACACACACACACACACACACACACACACACACACACACACACACACACACACACACACACACACACACACACACACACACACACACACACACACACACACACACACACAGACAGACATTGTTCAGTTCGTCGAGCTGAATCGATTGACATTCGGCCCTCCGGGCCTCGGAAAATTTTTCTAAAGTTTGAACGAATTCTATACCTATTTTTTATATTTAAAAAAAAGGTAGAAACGATCACCGAGAAATTCAAAACCATTTCTTCCAATGGAAAAATGTGACAATAGCTTAGATAATCATTTTGAAACATATCACAGTTTGGTTCAGGTACGTTGTAAGTCATAATTGTTATGAGGTGAAGGGATGAGATGGAAATAGGAGCTCAAACGAAATAGGGAGCCGTTACCCTACATGAAATACTTACCCATCATGAAATGTCCACACTCTTATGATACCGAAGTTTTTCGAAATGGCTCAAATGTATTAGTTTGGTTTATTTTCGAAAGATGGCTCTGGCTGTTATGAATATTGAACCGACGACACGACCTGCCACTCGTCTATATAAACTGTATCGAAAATCTAACTACCCCTCAGTAACTGGTAATGTCAAAACGAGGTTGCTTGAAAATCTATTAAAACTGGCAACAAAAGTCGAAAACTGTTGATTTTAGATAACAGTTACCAGAACCATGGCTACGTATGTTTTTTAATGGAACGTACTATATAAATAACCACAAAACACAAAAAAAGTTATATCTATAAACCAAAAGAAATATGGATATCTGTGAACCGAAAAAATAGGATCAGCTTAGCATTTACCTTCGCCCAGAACACCCCGAAAAGGCAGACATATAGCAGTTATTTGACTAGATGTTCATAGCGCAAGGTGAACGGACGGCAGAAAATATTACATTCGATTGATTAGAAAACAGTAGCAGGGCATATTCGCTTGTACTAGTTATGAATCATCGTTTTACCATGGACCTTAACTCTATTTTACCCTCCATTGCAGATCAAATACTTCGGTATGAATAAATCCGTTGGTCTTATCTCGCTCGCCGAGAAAAGCGAAAAAAATTCGTATGCGTAAAAATAGCGTTCTACCGTGAATAACCATCGTACCGGGACCTTCCCGAAATTGGATTACTGAAATTGGAGTATATAGTAGATCGTAATAATCCTGTTTGTATCTATCAAGAACCATTATCTCACATCTTTATGCGAAGGGGATCATCCACGAATGGTGCGCCATTCTATCGAACGAGAATGGGGGCGCCTATGTTTGAATCAGGGCGCAGACTGGCCTATTTACATTCTAGAATTCCAGACGGTCGGGAACAAATTTTACGACGGAGATTGTTTGATTCTAGAGCGACGAAATGTGATGTTGGTCGCGATCTTGAATAAGACTGTGAGCTACTACCTACTTTTACAATCTTTTGTTTGATTTTTGTATCCGTATTCTACATCATTACAGCTAGAACATTAAAAAACGCTCGATCGATAAATTGTTTTTATTTCTCGATCATGAATTCGATTTTTTTTACGAAACGTTTTGCAACTCGTGTCTTTGAGAGTCCACCACCGCATGAGCTAGAACATGTTGACTGGTTAGTAATTCAATTGCGTATAATGGAAAGATTTGATACCTTCTTCGGATTTCATAGTAGAAGTAACTGGTTCCATGCTTGAAGCACTAACAGATCCATATTTTCTACTATATTGAACAAAATCCTTACAAAAATGTGTACCTTTCGCATATCTTGCGTTTTTAAATTGTTTGTTTATTTACTCTGGACCTCCTTGGTAACTAGTTCGTAGCAACATAAACAGTGTTGCTCAAGAAGATTATTTTTATCATTATCAAGGGGTCGCTATATTTGCAGTAACTGGCGGTAAATCGTTAACGGACAATTTCATTGCCAATTTTTCTTCGAAGTGCCTGGTCGTGTCGTCGATTGAACAGTAACAGCCGATGTCGATAGTTTCAAAAATTTAGATATCTGTCATTAATATTCAGTACATTTTTTTTAATACTTGTTTTTCGCTGTGTTATTTTTTATCAATTTTGTGTTAACCAAGCAGCAGACACCTATTGTCAGATGGAATATACAGCAACAAATAAACAAATAATAAACAAATTATTTTTCTGTTTTAATTGGAAGAAAAATGCAGCTGAACCGCATCAAATGCATGTGGATGTTTATGCACGGAACGACAGAAATTAGCTTTGCACCTAATTCGTATTACTGTTTTTGAATTAGTTGATTTTAACAACAAAATTTCCTAAATAACTATTAAATCAGTTAAAATTGAGAGTTTGCTTTGCTGAAAAAAAACTCTTATTTTTAGAGAATGTGTTAGGTTGGCGAATATCCTGGCCAAAACCAGCAATATTTCAATCCAACACGAAATTCTCATTGACAACTAGTTTTGTTATTAAAATCAGAAAAATTGTTTCTATTTATCTAGCACCATCATTACTGGAGGACAGCACAAAGAAAACAAAAATGAAATCGGTTTTATTAACAATTTTATTAGCCAAAAACTTATAAGAAGTGTCAAAGCAAAACAATTCATTAAAAACTAAAACGGACAGTCTTGTTGAAACTGATTGCAAATTGTTTTGATGTTTTTTGCATGTGTTACGATATATCCATACATAAATTTCTAAATCGATACGGAAATATGACGTAAACTGTTAGTGTAAAGTGAATTTATTCAGAATTTGTGCGCATTTGAAGCGATTGTGCGTAATAATGTTTTAACGCGGAACAGTGAAGCGAGTTTCAAATGTTGCACTCCAGTTTTATATGTCAAATGATGTTTTTTGTATCTTCCAACCTTAAGGGCTACGCCGTCCGGTGTACTACTTGTATTCCGTTTTTGTTTTCCAAGTGCTCAAAGTTTTCAGTGAGAGAGTCGATTTCGCGAAGTCGAATGAAGAAAACAGCGAAAAAAACTTTTCAAAAAAAAAGTTTCTGTTTCTCCAATACAACATCTTATTTATACCTGCCAATATAGAAAAGACAACCGCGACTGAAAAATTCTTTTCGGCAGTAGTGTGCCATCTAGTAGTCATTACGGTGTTAACGTATTTTCAGTGACAGTGCGCCATATATCTGCAAATTGCAAAAACCAATTCAACCATTTATATTGGTTGAAACAACATTTTATTTCTCCAATTCAGTTAAAAAATTAGTTGAATGGATATTAAGTGTGCCTTAGTTAAGAAATGACAGCCCGTTTAATTGGTGAATTCAACTAAAAAAATTGCCATTTCTACAAATATTCTATTATTATTAAAATTAGAATTAAAAAATCTAAATCGGCAAAAGTGAGATTTTTTTAGTTGTCTCAAAAAAATAACTAACTAAAATCAGAAAATCAACTCATTGTTTCAACAAAATGCTGATTTTGGTCTTTCCGTGTAGATATAATGATCCAACTGATAAATCATGTAGGGAATGGTTTCGAAGTTTCGAGAATGGAGATTTCAGCGTTGAAGACAAGCCTTGATCTGGATTATTCGATGACAAACAGTTAGAGACTTGATAAAGAGGAGCTTTCAGAAGCATTGGAAGTAACTCAACAACAACACCAAAGCCGAATATTCATGACTCGAAGGTCATGTTGTGCTTCTAGTGGGACCAAAAGAGTGCTGAGGGCTTTGAGCTGCTATTACTATTACTATTACAATTACGGGCGATTGGTACAGGCTGCAATTGATGCGTTTGAGCCGTGCATTACGAGAAGAACGGCCGGTAAGCAAGCAAAGACATGATACAGTTACGCTCGGCCAAAAGTCGTGAAAAAATATTTGGAAACGCTCAAGTGGGACATTCAGCCGCATATCAAACTTGGATCACTTCAAAAGACGAGACATTTTTTGCGAGATGGAATTAGAAAATTGCCTGAGTTTGCTTTGTAGAGCTGAATCTCCGGATTTTTCCCAAAGTCGATATATATATATATATATATATATATATATATATATATATATATATATATATATATATATATATATATATATATATATATATATATATATATATATATATATATATATATATATATATATATATATATATATATATATTGCTATTTATGATAATGAAGGACGAGTACGACATCGTCTAAAGTCAACGATTCATCTTGATCACGAAATCACATATGACCTATGTTAGTCAGATTTGTTCAATTCTAACCGTTTTATTGTTCACTATACTATACTGATTATTTCATCCTGGCAGTAAGCGGCATCGACGTCTTCGTTGAATTACGGTATGTTGCAACTTATGTAAAGATCACGTGACTCTATGCTCAATTTCACCAACTCAGAATATCAACCATGCGAACATTAAACAAAGGGAAAGTTCAAGCCCTCGGATAATTATTTTTTACATAAAAATAAGCTAACAAGCTTAAAAACCGTAAAAGAGTTTTACTACATGTGGTACGAAGAATAATAAAGTTTCTTCATTCCTTTACACAGCACGGGAAAACAACGAATCTCGCAGAACCAGAGGAAGATGTAACACTCTGTACTAACTCCTCTAAATCATATAATCGTTTGAACATCATCCGGCGAGCTTCCCAAAACAAAACAAAAAACGAACCTTCACTCAACAGCTTTCAGCCCGTTTCCGCCCACAGGACGAGAGACAGTTGCCAACAAGTGTATGCGGTTGAAAAGCACCAGACGTGTATGTTTTCTTCCAGTCAAACTTCTGACTTCCAGCTGGGAAATGCACTGCTGTTCTGCACATCTAATAATTAGATTCAAGCAGCAGGAGATTCCTGAAGCTTGCAAGATTTTCCGCTGGCAGCAGGCAGCCAACCAGTTTCAAATTTGAATCACAGAAACGGCATAAGTACACTTCTTCTTCTTCTTCCTTTATGTCCTCTTTTTCTTCGAACACAAGATAAAACCGAGCACGGAAGGTATTTTGAAGGCGGCGAGCAAACCGGCAATTATCTGAGCTCAAGTGAAACTTGTCGTTTCCTGTATTGTTTTCCCCTCATTCCCATCGTAGTAGTCGTTGCTCTGTTGCTCACGAACCTGACACAGCACATGTCCGCCCACACTAAGCGGTACACACAGTACCATAGTCAGTGATAGTGTCGTCGCTTGTCGTACTTTGTCATTCTTTGGCGAAGTTGTAACTTTTTCGCTCGCCACAGACACTAGTGAAAGGGTTGTTATGTCACCACCGTTGTCGTCATAATTATGCGTGTTGTGAAATTCTATCGTACAAACCTGCCTTCATCAGTTGTTCCCAATTGAATTTAGCCTTTGGCTAACTCGCCGCGGTTGCGATACTTTCAGTTCGCAGTGGGATGATTAATGGAACTGGTGCATGGTTCTCCAGCTACTGTTCCCTGGTAAAGCAAAGGTCTCAATCGTGGCATTCCATAATTTTTATTCGAAGCTTTGATATCGATGAGGTTTTCTAGATGAAACTCGCGTAATGGACTGGAAAGTCAACTTCCAATGTTGCCGTAGACTTCAGATAGGGGCGTAGACAACGATGACTTCATACAGTCCTTACGGAAATTGAACAATACGTAGACGTAGTTCAAAGCCAAGAACATTAAACTGGTTCAAATCATTTTTCAACTTCATCCAAGAGCAGATCCCGGCTGTAAATTCTCTCTGGGTCATTCGTTGAAGGTAACATAAACGAAATTCAAAAGTTAGCAAGGTGCTGACAGCGAATATAAGTCAAATTGATTTATGGTTAAAATTCGCTGAAATGAAATCAGAGTAACTAGTTTCCAAATGTCATACAATGAAAACTAACTTTCCACGGTCCACCTTATCGGAGTGGTGAAATTCCGGTGCTTTAACCTACTGGAATGCTGTTGTACAATTGGGAAACACTTCATTCTTATTCGTTCTACGTTGGGTTTACGTCTATGACTGTTATTAATCTAAACGTCGAAATTGACGAAATAACAGAGCTTTGATTCTGTTGGACGAAATAACAGAGCTTTGATTCTGTTGGACGAAATAACAGAGCTTTGATTCTGTCAGGTTACATGATTTTATATCTGTTGAAAGTATATCTGTATTACTTCGGATATCGTAGTTTAGCCATTCAACTTCGCTTCAGTGCCCTGTTTGGCTGCTTGCTGCCATGATAAGAAGGCTATCACCGTCACCTGGACGAATGTTCATAACAGTGGAATTGTATTTCTCGGTAATGTTGTCATTGCCGTCGTCCAAGCCGCGATTCATCCAAACAGTAATGTTCTGATTCCGAATCTGTGATAGATGTTGCCAAACTCAACGATTTCGTTAGTTTAGCACCTGGTCACGTAAGATTTTCAATATTGATGTCATTAATTTCTCTTTTGTTATCACAACTCACAGCTTTTTGCAATTCCCAATAAATCATAATAAGCCTTAATCCATAAAATGAGAAGAGTTTTACAAATAATCTTCTTTGAAAATATAACTAGATCAGCACTGTAAAACTAATATATCCCTTTTGAAGTTATGTGTATAGAGATTATGTATTTTTTCTTGTAATTCAGAAAGCTTTTTCGTTCGCGCGAACGAGATGATTTCCTTTTTTGACTTTTTTGTTCAGAACTTTTTTTAAAGGAGGCTGATAGAGAAAGACCAAGTCACTAAAAATGTCTGTGCATGCGGTTGAAAGGTGGTCAATGCATAGACAGGGGCAAAGGCGGGGACAGTGGAAAAGCGGAGTATGCTTGATATCTCTTCTGGTTTATGGTTTCTGCTATAGAAAAAAAACTACAAGGATCAGCCCCATGGGGTTGTTCGAACTAATGATGTGGAACAAGTTTGTTACACGGCGTTTTTACGAGGATTTCCGAGGCTACACTGTTTTATATGCGGATTCCCAAAGTTACGCTGAGCGTATCTCCCGCGTAACAAAAGACCTCAGTTTATTAAGAGCCAACATCGAACACGCGAACTCGGAATCTGTTCGCCTTGATTCGTGTTCGTCTTGTATCCGACGAAATTACCAATATTACATTAATAGCCCAAATATATGCAATTATAACTACGTGCATACTAGCGTAACGGATTTCGATGTTTAGGCTTCTTTTCGCCAAGCTTGTATTCAAGTTTTGCATGCATGCAGTTCTTTTTATAGCGCTCAGTTCTCTACCATTATCACCATTCTGCGATTTCGATAATAAATCGAGTTCATCTTATTTAAATTAGAAATTTATCTTAAGCACTCAAAATCTACCCTGAGATTCTTGCAAAGTGTCATAACAAAGCAAAATCGCATGACACAATATCAAAGAAAATCAATTAAAGCTTCAAATCGTTTTATGGTACTTTTTGTCTTGCTGTCTAGCAATAACCTACCTCTAGCATGTTACGCGTAGGACTGAAACGTTAGGTTGATGTCAGAGTGAACGCGGAACGCGATGCGAAGCGAAGCGATTCAATGCAATGTACTGTTATCGCATCGCATTCACTCTGACAGGTTTGCTTTGATCAAATGCAACTAGCTCGCACGCGCGCCTAGACGCATCGCGTGACGCTTTCACTCTGACCGCAACCTTATGTCGTTTTCGTTTTTAAATTGCACTACACCGGTGTAGCGAAAGCTGCACCTAAACCGTTCGTTTTTACCAATTGCACTACACCAGTGCTACACTGTTTCTGCACCGATACCACTGGTGTAGCACTCATCAAAAGTTTGGTGTAGCTCTGTGCAATGGAATCGTTAATTGTAGTCAATGGTTACTGTTTATGTTTTCGTCATTTTTGTTCGTTTATTCATGCCTCAGTGTAGCACTGCACCGGTGTAGTGCAAATTAAAAACGAAAACGCCATTAGTTATAATTTCGCTTCTATTTATAGATTCGCGTGCTTCCAACAGCTTCGCTTTTGCATCGATTGACCAATCAGAGCAATGCTTTCCCTTTGATATATCGCTTACACCTTCAAAACCGTCGTCTATGGCAGGGATATCCGGTATGCCGGAGATTTTTAGCAGACAAAGTATGTCACAGCTATTGATCAAAATTTCAAACATACATAATTGAAAATACGTGTCTTGACACATTCAAATCAAAACTTAGAAATATTTCCAATCAAATGAAGAAATAATATTAATAATTGATGCAAAATTAGCTGAGTTGTAAGTGTTTAAAACCTGACCATATTTCTACGTCTATTATTCCTAAAGTTTCTAATTTGCACCGCTATATAGAAAATAAAGATGTGTTCCACATCAAAATAGAATTTTCAAACTTTACATTTCATGCGTTCTCGTCAATTTTCTTGAAGTATTACATTGTTGACACGAGTCTTGTATTTTGGTGCGTCATTATAATCGTTCAAAATTTTCAATCGCTCGTGAGTTATCTCATCTTTTTTTTTGACAGAATTTTACGCAAAACTTTATTTCCTAACCCATGTAATCTGAACTGCTTTTCTCATAGGGTCAAAATTCGTAAAATCTCTCATAAAAATGTTTGTTTTTTTTTTTGTTCAAGTGTTGATAATTTGGTTCTATTTGATCATTAAAATGACTATAATTTGTTTGCGATTTTACGAATTTTGACACCATATAGTAAGCTAAACAATCACTGTGAATCCCGACTTTTCGTCCGAGGCTCGGAAGGCCGAGTATCAGAAACCATTCGACTCAGTTCGTCGAGTACGCAAAATATCTCTGTATGTATGTAACGTTTTTGTGCACTAACCTTACTCGGAAATGAATGAACCGATTCTCACAAACTTAGTTTCAAATGAAAGGTCTCTCGGTCCCATAACTTGCAATTTAATTTCGCCCGGATCGAAATTCTGGTTCGAGAGTAACGGAGAAAAATGTGCAAAAAAATGAAAAACGTGCACTCGATTTTCTCAGAGACCGCATAACCGATTTTCTTCAACTCAAATTCAAATGAAAAGCCCTATAGTCCCATAGCCTGCTATTCAATTTCACCTTGATCCGACTTCCGGAGACACGGGGTGGAATGAGCAAAAATATGAAAAAAAGAAATTAGATTTTCTCCAAGTCCACTCAACCAATTTTCACAAGCTTTGATTCAAATGAAATCAAGCAAAATACCCTCAACTAGCCGTATAATAAAACATCGATTGAACAGGTATCCCGAATAAAAAATATTGTAGAAAAACAATACGATTTGCTGTTACAAAACCTTCCAAAAATTTGCTTTGACCATTGAAAAATATTTTAATGTATTGTTATACACTATTCAATTAATTGTGAACATGCTTTTTACAATAGAATGTATAGGTTGTTAAGTATCGTGACATTTTGATAGTATACCATTCTACCGTTGATTTTGAGTAGTGGCAAGAAGCAAGATCTGGCCAGAAGACAACAGGATCCTTGTGGCTTCGAATCATGGGTAGAAGTCGTTTTTGTAAACATTCCTTAATGTATATTTCGCTGTTCATTGAAACAGTGGTGACGAAGGGTTTCGAAATCTTACCGCAGCTACAAATTGCTTGCCAGACCATAGCTTTCTTACCAAATTTTTCGACTTTAATCGATGTCTCGGAATGGTTTAACATTTTCCCTTCTCGCACCGTATAATATTGTGATCCTGACAAAGATTTGTAATCGAGTTTCACGTACGTTTCGTCGTCCATGATTATGCAGTTCAAATTTCCAGCAAGAATCGTATTGTACAGCTTTCGAACCCTCGGCTTGATCGATGCTTCTTGTTTCGGACTACTGGTTGTTTCTGCTGGTTGTTTCTGCTTCTTATAGGTTCGATGATTCAAACGTTCTTTAGCACGAAGAACATTTGACTTCGAAGTGCCCACTTTTTTGGTCACATCCCGAACTGAAACCTCCTTCTTTTGCTCGAACGCCTTCAGTATACGTTTATCAAACTGACGGTTAGCAGGACCTTTTTTTCGACCCGTTTTCGGTTTATCCTCAAAGGTGTTATCCTCACCGAACTTCCTGATTGCATTTCACACGGCTTTTTCACTTACTCCTTCCATTTTTGCTATCTTTCTCATTGACAGTCCGCGTTCTGTGCACCATTTGTACACAATTTGTCGACGTTGTTCTGCTGAAAGTCCACAAATTTCGAAACAAACTAATGAAAACGAATGAACAACTACACAAGTGGTTTGAGAAGAGTGTAAACAACAGGACGCAGCCATAAAAATTGACAGATTCTTAACCATTGCGAAATGGCAGCGGTTTTTGGTTGCGTCCATACTTTCTGGGACAGTATTTACTGGTTTAAATGCGTATAAAATTGCAACTCGTAATTTAGAGCGATAATACAAAAACGAAAAAATTCTTCTGAATTTGGCACAAAATTGTTTCAACTAGTAGGTTGTGTTAATTACTGGTCAAACGAACCGATTTCAGCTATGTTGGCTTCCAATTCCCGCTTCCGGAGATACCGAAAATAGTGGTCAAAAACTCAAAAAATGGAACTTTCTCCATTTTCTCTGAGTAGATTTTCAAAAATTCAGGCTCAAATGAATGATTTTATAGTCTCATAGACTGCTATTTTCTATTGTTTTGATACTACTTTCGGTTCAGAAATAACAGGATGAAATTGTATTTAAAATTTATACCGTCATGTAGAGCGAAAATACAAAAGAAAACAAAGAATTTCTATAAGATGATAATAACTTAGCTCAAAACCTTTTTTTGAAATTGGAAAGGTTACGCTAGTGTATGCTCAAACAAACTTTTTTGTTGGGGACGGGAATAGAGTGATGGGATAGTCGATGCCTTTCTCGTAGCCCACCTAGGTTCGATTCCCAATCGCGCACATAGGTTCAGAAAGATTGTCTGATCCGAAGAGTTGAATTACCTTAAGGTTTTGAAACAAAAAAAACTTTTCTGTTCTTATTTAAGATTCAAATAAAAGCTTTGTTTTAAGAATTCTTAAGTAATGTTTTTGAAAACCTGAGTTCTATGAGAAAGGCATCATCACACCATTAGGTAGATCAAAACGGTTTTTTTTTTGTAAAAATAAAATAAATAATTTTCTAACAATCGATTGTTGATGAATTATTGGCTTCACAAATGTTAATAAAAATTTGAAAAAGGCATTATCATAAAAGGTCCAAAAAATGTTTTTTCACGAATAATTAGGATAAAAATAGTTTTTAGTCGGGTTATTAGTTACTAAAGACAATGCAAATTTTATACGCAATAAACATCTCATTTAAATAGTGAAAAAAATCACTAAATCTAAATGTCCCCGTTTTGCAACCCCTTTTCCCCTACATAAATATTTGCTTCATTCTGTTGAAACGACTGATCCTTAATAGACTTTTTCCAATCTTAGATTCAAAGAATAGATTCTATTCCCATGGGTAACTTTTTACATTTCTTCGGATTCGAGTGTCTGTTCCGGAGGTACGGCTTGATAAGTAAAAAGACGCCCATTTAGTAACCTGAAAAAAGATCACTAATTAGCTTCGATTTGTTAAACTTGGTGAAAACTTGCCACCGAGGCTCCGATTGCTCTATTTAGAAGAGAGAGCGGTCATTAGAGTCTAAAATAAAAACTCACATCGGATTACTGTGTGTTTTACTGCTATGACTGGGCCGATTTTAACCAAATTAAGCTCAGTTTAACAGTACTAACATTTTTACAGACTTTAATTAGATTTAATTAATCTGAGGGTCATCAGCTGGGTTTTAAGTGATTAGTTTACATGCAAAAATGGTAATGAGCTCTTAGCATGTATCGGTTATTTTAGACAAATTCCTCAAATAACAACTATTTTTCTGTTTGAAAATTGCTAGTATCGTTCAACGTCAAAAATTTACACGATACACTTACTCATTTAGGCTTCCATTTCGTGCTATACAGTGAGACACATACTCGAACATGAAGCCAAATAACGAAGAGGTAAATTGCAGTTATTCCTGGTCTGTATTTAGTTTATTAGTAAAAAGTTTCCTTTTTCTGTGCATGCAACGGTCAAGTACGCGTTTTAAAAAATCCATAGAAATAGCATATATAACAAAAAGACGAGTGGGTAATGTCAGAGTCATAACTGACATGCTTCATTTACACTTCCGAAAATCAATAATCGATCGTATTAGTTGATTTTTGACGCGAATTGTACATCTTGAATTGACTTATTTATTGATTTATTGACGCGAATTTTACAACTTTTACTGCTTCGATTCCCGAATTATAATGGTGCATATGCATATGGAAGTATAACTGGAACTGAACTCAAAAACTAAATTCGACTTCAATTGCAAAATTCAGGTTCGAAATCCAGATCAAGAATTCAGTTATTAAAGTTAGCTCTTGAATTCTGGAGCAGAACTTATTTTCAGAATCCAGGTTCCGAATTTAATTCCAGATCTAAATACTGAACCGGATTTTCAAACCTGAATTAAGGCACTGAATTTAGTTCCAAAATTTAGTTCCTGAATCCAAGTTCAGAATTAATTTTCAGCATGCTAAATCTGAATTCCGGAAATGAGCTCCGAAACAAAATTTAGGAGTTCGGAGTTCAGAACAAAAACGTGTTCCAGAATCCAGATCTAGAATTCATATCTTGAATTTTGTTTCATAATTCTGAATTCAGAATGAGAATTTTGGGTACGAACTCCGAACTTAAGTTAAGGCACTAAATTCAGTTTCAAAGTTTAGTCAAAAAACCAGTTCCAGAAATCTAATTCCAGAATCTAGAATCGGAATTAAGTTGCAGAGACTTAGTTTCAACTTTTGAACCTGTATTCTGGAACTAAGTTCTGCATCTGAATTCTGAAACAGAATTCTAAACCTAAAGTTAAGTTTAAATTGATTTAAATGAAAGGTTTTATGGCTCCATAAATGCACCCCGTACTTACATGCCCTGGTACAGAAGAAGAAAACACAACACCGCCTCAACGAACGAAGCACACAGCGTGCTGTGCTCGATTTTGTACAACTGACACCGAAGCTCGGGTTGAAAATAAAAACGAAGCCTTTTTACAAAACTTCTATGCTTCGTGAAGTATAGAAAATTTTTCCAGTCGGAATAATAATTATAATTATAATAATAATAATAATAAAAATTAAATCTAAAGCATGCTTTATGTAGGTGATTCAAAAATATTACCCTATGTAGTGTGAACTGCACACACAAAACTAACATGAGCTTTTCGCTCGTCAGTTTTAATAGAAATGTAAATCAATCAGCTTGAAATAAAACAAAGTCATCATGTCTCTATAATCAATATTCAGAATGGAATATTTCAGCTTTTCTCATAGAAAAAGGTTATGCAATCACTTGATAAATCAACTAGAAAATGTCATACACCATTCGAATCAGTTCGCAAACTGGGCGATATGTGTTTGTGTGTGTTTATGTATGTATGTGTTAAATAATTTCACTAGGTGTTCTCGGAAACTGTTGAAGCGATTTTGGCAAACTAAGATTCAAATAAATGGTCTTGTAATCGCATACGGAATTCCTGAAATTTATTTGGATTCGACTTCCGGTACTAAAAGGTAACAAAGTAAGAAGATATTGTTATGCGAATTGGCGACAGGCAAATTTTCGCTGAAAGGCTTTTCGGATTGTAACAGCTCACCAATGACAGCAGCGATGCCATGGCACAGCAACATTCCTTACAATAATGGTTCCGCAATTTGATACCATTCAGATATTGGCTTACTCGACAAAGGGGAGCCGGAATTGTTTGTTCATTATCGTAGGTATTGTGCAGTATGGTAAGCACCAGTGAAGGAATAGTAGCTCGAGTCTAATTGAAATTAATATTTAATTGGGCGTACCAAGCTAATTGATAATCGGCGTTGTTTTCAGACATGGAGGCTTTCTTTAAGAATTTCGGAATCACATGAAGATGAAGTCAAGCATGTACTTATGGTTGCTGTAAATATTTGCTAAGCGATCTAAATAATGTTATTATTAATTATTCAGAGATTTCGTTCAACGAAATGTGATCAGCACATAGCAAACAAGTTTACATTCTTTGCCTTTGAATTTCGACTCATCAGGGCAGAGCCGTTTACTATTGTAATATGGAATGTGGCACTGTTACATAGTAACAGTTATGTGCAAAAATAATATTCACATTTTCCTTTCTGCTCAGCAGTTCATTAGTAGTTCAAATTGAACTCCCATTGTCCCCTAGCCAGAGCGTAAAATTGTCACGCATTCTCAATGAAAGAAGCCATTCCAACAGTCTCATTTTCAATGTTTTACTGTCTCATTCGTAAATGACCGACACCAGAACAAATGAAGAGAGACGAAGCATTTTCGTTTCTCATCGAAAAAATGAGAGTACAATTGCCAACGTCACTCTTTCCTTTATGACAAGACGAAACCAAACTAACGTCTTCAGGGAGCATCATCAGAATTTCAATTCTCATTCTTTCATCGATGTATTGAAAATCTGTGACGCTTGGTTATAAAAAGTGACTAAAATATGGCAAATTGAAGTAATTACATCCCAGAACCTCTTTGGAAACCAAAACTACTACAAATTCGAACACCAACAGGTAAAAGTTATTGGGAAAACTTTTCCTGTCATTTTCAATTCTCACAGCTTCGGTTGAATATCGACACTGCATACTATGGGATTTTCACTGAAAACTGCAAATGACTGAAAGGGCAAATAAAAGAAAAAACACAACTACTGTCCCGCTTATGTCATTGACTGGACATGGATTTCGTTCTCATAGTTTGCTAGCAAAGCTGAGAGTGACAGTAATTTCTCGTCATCTTCGTTTATTTTGAGTCAATGAAAATTACTTTCATTAGCTCTGCTCCTAGCAGTTCAACTTGAATTGCTAAGCAGACACAAAGTTGCAAAAGTTTACATACCTACAGTGCTTTGCAAAAGGCCTGAATCAGAAAAACCGGTTTTACCGTTTCCTATAGAAAGGTAATAGAAGTGTTGGAGAACTCGACTTCCAAACAGGGCCTCAGCGATCCATATAGTATTACATATCATTCGTCTCACCTCGACTAAATCGTAAAATGTCGGTATGTGTATGTGTGTGCACTTTTCAAATATGACTTTACCACTCAATTCTCTCGGATTTTACCACTCATTTCTCTACTTTTGGACCATTGATCAAGTTCAAAGATCAATGGCTACGACTTATGGTTCCGGAGATATAATGGTATAAGTGGCGTAACCGACAAAACGCATTGTTTTTTTACCGCTCGTTTTTCTCAGAGATTGCTTAGCCCGTTTTACCAAATCTATGCCCGTAGGAAAACTGCTGCTGAATTGTGGACCAAATTCGAAGATCAAATGGTTTCAACTTCTGGTTCCGGAGAAACAATAGTATAAGTGACGTAGTCGACTAACCGCACATTTTTAATCGGCTAAATTTTCTCGATGATAACTCAATGAATTTCGATACAATTAGGCTTATCTAAGAGCTAACAAAGTTGATCAAACATTTTCAGTTCGAGAGATGTCCCAGTGTTTTTGAATCGATTTCGAAATACTTAGACTCGTTTGAAAGTTACTTTTATGTTATTTGATAATGGCCAAGATGACAATCTCATGAAAATTTTAATGAGATTTTTAAAATGGCAAAATTATGACAATATCGCAATATTAGGTAGTTTTAGAAGAATCTGTTTATTAATTGTTTTGACACTTGTCCTCAAACTACCAACCCGGTAAAAGCGGAATATAAATAAACGATATACATTAGATTAAATCTTCAAACTGTTGTGTCTGATTTGCCAAAAAGCACATTTAATAATTCAGTTAAAACATTTCTTCTATTTATGCTACTTTCGACTGTTCGACTGTTTCGACTTTTCCAAAAATATCCTGTACAAGAATGGGTAGAACTTAATCGTGAATATCTTTTGTTGCATTTAAGGGAGCAGCCAAATTTCTGCCCCATACCATCGGGGATGTGTTTAACATTTTATTAGCAATTCTTCAGTAGTATGAGATATCCAAAAATAATTTAAAGTTGAAGTTTTCTAAGAAGCTTGCTATGAACGAGCATGAAGGTGAAATTCAATGCCAAAACAAGACACACAAAATTCTAAACACATAAATTGAACGAATCATCGCAGAAAGCGAATCGTGCAAAACCGACACATAGAAATACGGAATATTTTCAGTGATTGAGTGCTGTGGGTTCACG
This sequence comes from Malaya genurostris, assembly GCF_030247185.1. Taxonomy (NCBI): domain Eukaryota; kingdom Metazoa; phylum Arthropoda; class Insecta; order Diptera; family Culicidae; genus Malaya; species Malaya genurostris. The sequence continues at coordinate 213,787,551 of NC_080572.1, forward strand.
AACGTTTTGTTTGCTAGTAAAACAGACACTTACTATGTATGGATAAATCATGAGTATTTTTAATTGACTAATATGATGTGCATGTTGTTTAAGACGGTCAATTTATAACCGAAATGTTGTTATGATTGCTTTTCTTGCCTGCTAATGCTCATCAGGGCTTGCAAATTGAAGCAACGAATATTAAAAAAAAGGGTTTCACCATCTGTGCTATTCACACACATTCGTATGTCAGGTAGAATTCACAGCGCAACCCAAGCAAGGAGAGCTGCTTCGTTCGTTCATTAGTTCATGAATATGCCCGCTTGCTGAGACCTATGCTTCATGAGGTTAGCATTTGATGAATGGTTCTCATATTGTAGATGCCTATGAGGAAACTAGATTCATAACTTTTAGTTCCGATGTATATTAATTTAAAGAACATTGCTTTTAGTGATGCTTGTTGTGTCGAATGATTACCTATACATCTACGTCATTCCTTAAAAACTTTTTAATACTCAGATACATGGTAGTTCCCATAGACAATACGAGTAGTGAAAAATTAACTATTTATGATAACACATTATGACTTTATGAGTTTACGAATCCGATCAGTCATTAGGAATCTTATATAATGCATTTTATTAATATTATTATGAATTTTGAGTTTCCGAACTCAAACAGCCATAACCGAGCAGATTCCAAGAAATTTTGTTTCATTTTATCCTGGTATTTTTAATTTATGACTTATACATCGTTTCGTATTTCAGATACAACAATTTACCAACTATATTTTGACTCTTCCCAAAAGTTGCCCCTGAAAATACGAATATTTTGCGTTATAAATTACAAATATTTGGTTCCATTTGATTTTTTCTACATGTTATACGTCGCACATTGCCATCATTTTAATTACAGTATCGTGCAAAATGCAATCGTTCCAATTTTTTGGGATTCTCTTTCGATTTGAATTTTGGAAAAAAATGTACCGGTAGTAGGACTTGCATAAATTTCAGCAAATCATTTATGGGACAATCAATTTGGTTATAGACTCTCATGGTCTGAAAATGCAAATAGAGAAATTCACTTGATAATATAAAGAGGTAGCTTATGAAAAAACGTACTTAATCCAGTGAGATGATACCTTTTTTATAAATCCGCATGTGTTTTTTGCATGAATATTCTTCGGTGTTTCAGTTTTCATGACATTATTCTAATGTCCGTCGTTTTAAGTGGCAATTTGCGATTTTGATCCCTCATTACTCTGTAATGTCGAAACTGCAAATCGGATCGAATTTGAATCTAAAAGTGTAACAATCATGTAACATTCCACGATATGTCGAAGTAATTTTCACTTTAGAGTTTAATTCAAAGTAATTTAAGGTACTTCCAGAGCCGGTATTCAGGAACCAGCATAACCCAAACCGATTCGTACGGCCATATGACGAATAAATTGCAATATTTTGAGTCCAACTTTAAAGCTTTTCGGGATTGTCATCTTCTATATCGCTAAGAATTTTAAAAATTCATCCTCCTACAATTCCAGAATCGGAAGTCAGAATTGGATTTTTTTAGAAAACGATTGAGCTTTGAGAAAAGATTCGGTACTGGAACCGGAATTCGAAATTCGGTGTAGCCGAAGTCAGACAAATTCATCTGAGTAGCTGTTTAGTTTACATTTGTTTCAAAATGTTTGAAAATGAATGTAGACATCTTTGAGGAATCGTAGCGCGAATTAATTTTTTGGGTGCCTTCCGAAACGAAAACTGAATACAACCAAAAATGAAATAAGTTTATTTGGTTATCGACTATCCAAATCTGCAAACCCGATAAACCTGATTAATTTATGTGAAATATACATTTTTATACTAATCACCCTGTATCCCCGAAACCGGAAGTTGGATCTGACTGAAAAGCAAGATGTCTTATAGAATCTAAAGACTTTTCATTAGAATCTTAGATAATTCTTAGACTTCATTTGAATCTTAAAACGGTTCAGCCATTTACGAGAAAAATGAGTTACTCAATTTTAATTTCGTTTCATACGTCCTCCTGTAGCTCCGGAACCAGAGGTCGGAAATGAACGTAATTCAGGAACCTTGTTTAGGAGCATACGACTTTTCATATAAATCTGAATTTATAGAAAACGGTTGAGTCATCTCCGAGAAAATTGAGTGAAATTATTTGTCACACCCGCATTTGCTGATCTCGACGAACTGATTCGAATGGTATATGGTTGTTATGTTCTTCCAGCATTTATTGCTGTAAGTAGTTTAAATCAATATAATTATGGAATTGTTATCAACTCGAAAATGCTGCCATCATCTAGTTTATTTATGTCATATTCGAACAATTATGTTGCCAAAAACGAACCGTGCTAAAATCGGTCCGAGGCAAAATATCATGCTGTACACAGTCTTTTGGGTACTTAGAAACAAATGTATGTGACAGTATAATAAATCGTGTTTTATGTTGCTCCCAAGCATTTCTTTGCCAGACAGCGCTCAAAACTTCTACTACTGGAATAGGGAGAAAAGTCACTTACACAAAAATTTCGATATCTCCGTTAAATGTGGACGGATTTTAACAATCTATGGCTTGTTGGATAGGTATTACCGTGCGGAATCTAAGTCTGAAAATATATTCTGTTTTCAAGGTCAATTGTGACAGATACTGTCAAAAAACTGAAAATTTTGACATAAAACTTCGTACAACACACACACGGCACATTCATTTTTTTTTTGTTACAAAGTATGTACTGTAATCTTTGCGACAGCTTTGAGATTCTAGTTATACTACTAGGTGGCCATGGGAAATCAATTTGAACTGCTAATGCAGTATTGTAGCATAACAACTTCTACTAGGTAACCCATAAACTCTAACATACGATAATATTTCGGTATTTTAAGAATTGAGTGCAATCAACGACCCAGATCATCTTCATCAGAGAGGTTTGTCAGATGATGAGTGTCCTTTGACGAGACGAACAGTGAAATTCGTTGAAAGTAATTGACCTTTCGTAAATATATATAGCAATGAGATGGGACCTAAACTATTATGTTTTTCATAACAATAATTTATTAAATTCTTCAGATACTCTCGTTTGATTCTTCTCAATCATGTTTCAACGAACAGCTTCAATTGTGCTCAAATTATAAACTAATAACTGATGAGAAAAAAAACCTAAGAAAATTGTTTTGATCTGAGGAAATTGCATCCGAGTTTGAAAAGTTTCCAGATCATAAATTCATCCCCTTCAGAACATCAATCCGATACTTTCAAAGGATACTTTTTATTTTCCCTTTCATGTCTGCTGTACGTATCCACTTGGAAACATTTGCATAGCTCAACACCCTCTTTGCTATTATGGTCATTTTCGTCAATAACCCCATACCCTTGATGTACTAGTACTAGAATACCATTTTCATTTAGACTGAACGTGTGTGTGTACCACAAACAATAGATTTTCACCCGACACCATTACATTTCAATTATTAACGTAATTGCTCTCTAAACAATTCACTTCGCTACACAGGATCAGGTTCGGATTAGGATAGAGATGAAATCCCACAACAAGCTCAAACACACACACAGACCCAACCACACGCAAACACATACCGTTACTCAAGTTTATCTGCTTATAACATGATAAGCGGAAGCCGTTCCGGAAAAGTCAGAACACGCAACAAGCTATAATTTCCCTTCGAGTTTTCCCTTCGAACGAATAACTTTCCGTAACAAACGTGATGGCTTGCGTACCGAACAGGGCAGCTTTGGTCAGATAAATTATTGCCGAACGAAAGCGCACATATTTCTCTGGAAAAGTTACGGGTGAAGGTGTCTATTCCTGTAAAATAATCAATAAAGCGCAATAGTTATGTTTCAATTATCGATATCGGAAGTCGTTTAGCTACGTCGGGCTACTGAAAGTCATAAAACGTAATCTAACTATCTGGTTGGACCTAAACGTAACGTAATTCTATCATTTAGTGTGATTATCATTTTCTATAGCTTACGATGTAATGATTGTTAGTGCACAAAAAACAGGCATATGGCAGAAATTGAGATTTTCAGGAATCCGCTCAGTTGAAACTTTTTCTGGATTTCGGTGGTAGATGTTTGATTTTGGTCCGAATTTTTGATTCCTTATGAATTGATTCGTAAAACTTCACTCGTAAAACTTCTACAAACCGTACTGTTCGGGAAACTTCGGAAATCCGCGTAGAAAAAAAAACCCACAAAAGTAAAGGAAATTTTTTGATGCCAAATGTCTTACAAATTTATGAAACGTCCAGACCTCGTGTAATCTGAAAAAAAATTTCCATCGAAAATTTTCTAAGAGTTAGACAACACCAGATCTCGATGTTTCATGCATTTCTAAGACATAACAAGAAAACCGGATGACTTTGAAAATTCAAGTAAAAAAGACCTCAGTGTATACGAATTTTCTCCGATTCAAAAGCAAAATTTTGAAAAATGATTTATTTAATTTTTTACCTATAGAATATTTTGAGGTTGTGTTTTTGTGAAAGCCTAGATCATAAACTAAAACTTGGCAAAAAACAAAAGCAAAAGCGTATACGTGCATTCACTCTTCAGACCAGATCATGACTACGCTATTCATTCTGACAAATAGCGTTGCGGAGAAGTCTGTACTATTGTAATAATTCACATGTTGATGTTCAAAATTATCGAAATATCTTTTAATGCTACAACTGACGATCAAAACCTTACCATAACATACTGTGTTCTATAGGTCATCAGTTCTAGATATCAGTTTTTGTAATGACTGAGTTGGAACAAATATTGGAGAAGCCGAATGGATGAAAAATTCACAGGAAATATGTTTTTTTGGGAAAAGATACGCTCAGAAGCAGGACTCGAACTTGCGTTCTTATGCATTCCGTGCATACCGGCTACCATTTCGCCACCCTAAGGCTTATGATAGAGCCGTCACTACCACACGACTGGGTTTGGTTGTCTGATGAACAGAAAGTATGTTTAGATATGTGATACCAGTCGTGAGACAGCTAGGATTTAGATCATGTTCGATGTACGCTTTACCAAACCCAATCGTGTGGTAGAGCCGTATCTATCACAAGGCTTAGGGTGGCAAAATGGTAGCGCGTATGCACGGGATGCATAAGAACGCAGGTTCGAGTTCTGTCTCTGAGCGTATCTTTTTCCAAAAAATCACCTTTTCTGTGAGTTTCTCATTTATTTGGCTTCTCCAATATATGTTTTCACTCAGCCATTGCAAAAACTAAACCTAATTATGGCGACTTTTCGTCAAACCAATTAATATTAATAAATAGTTTTAGATGTGTTGCCCTACCATTTAAAATCAATGGTGCACACATGTTTAGTGTTACTAATTTATTCTTCCATCTTCAGTGCGACTTCACTTAGACCCGTTTACCCGTCTCGAATAATGCTGAATTGTTCACCACACAAAAGAGCGAAGCGTGAAAATGAATAAACTATATTCAGGGAGAACCTGAATCTACAAATACATTCATCGTTGCTGGAATATATCGGGCATGTTCGTTTAATACATTCGTTCGTTATTCGTTTATTTTCTCCACTTCTCGAATTGGTTCGAATATCGTTTTTGCGATAATCATTGCATTTCATTCTTCGTGAAGGATTCCTCATCTATTATATTCAGCAAACCTCGGTGGGTAGCAATAATTGGAGAGTGGTATAATAAGGTTCAACACACACACACAAAACTATAGTACTCATAAAGACGAGAACGTCATAATTTGCTTGCTTCGAAAACAGCTCGAACGATCATCGCGAATTGAGCTTTGAAGATTATCACTGCATGAATATTCGTTCCTCATAGTAATTCGGGGGTTTGTTTTATGCAAATATCAACTGTAAAGAATAGGCCTTTATGCGCACTTGAATGTACGAACAATCCCGAATATCAGAGCGATTATCGAGCATTGGTGAATGAAAGCGAACTATGATCATTGACGTTCGTTGCATTTTTAATATAAACTGGCGATCGCACTTGTCCATGTACCTTATGATCAAAAAAGAACCGGAATTTTTATTTTAAAATTTCCGCGCTTGTCCAATCGGTAAACTTTTATTCTCTCAACGTTGGCAACACTTTTATACGAATTCTGTCAAATTTTGACGCATATCGTACGATTAGTTTTTGTTTGGCGTCTATACAAAGAAATTGAAAAATTTTCGTGTGGCGATTTTTATAATGGATGAAAATTTAGAACAACGTGCGTGCATCAAATTTTGTGTTGCAAATGGATTTAAGTGTTCCGAAACGTTGAAAATGTTAGAAAAGGCCTTTGGTGAATCGTGTCTAGGAAAAACACAGGCATACGAGTGTTATAAACGCTTCAAAGGTGGTCGTACAAGCTTGGATCATGATGAGATCCCTGGCCGCCCAACAACATCTGTTACTGAAGAAAACATTGAATCGGCGAAGCAAATCGTGTTGCAAAATCGTTCTGTACCAATTAGAGAAATTGCTGTGTTGTTGGGCATCTCTTATGGATCAGCCGAACACATTTCAACTGATGTTTTGGGTTTGAAACGCGTCGCTTCTCGGCTGGTGCCAAAAAAGCTGAATTTCAGTCAAAAAACAGCGTCGTGTTGATGTGGCTAAAGAGATGATTTCCAACGCAGATAGTGACCCCACATTCATTGAATTCATCATAACTGGTGATGAGGTATGGATCTATGAATATGACGTCGAAACCGCACAACTATCGACTGAATGGCGCTTTGAAGGCGAGCCGTTGCCCTAAATTTTCATCCATTATAAAAATCGCCACACCAAAATTTTTCAACTTCTTTGTATAGACGCCAAACAAAAACTAATCGTACGATATGCGTCAAAATTTGACAGAATGTGTATAAAAGTGTTGCCAACGTTGAGAGAATAAAAGTTTACCGATTGGACAAGTGCGGGAATTTTAGAATGAAAATTCCGGTTCTTTTTTGATCATAAGGTATGAGTGCAGCAGTCTTTTTTTTTGATAGGGAAAACTAAAATATCTTTTTTGGGAGCAGGGAGTCTCCTAGAGATTAAAGTTTTAATCTCTTTCTCCAATAAGCATCCTCATCATCTTTCATACCAACCGATTTCCAATATCCAAATGATGCAATCTAACGCTTGAAATAATCTACATTACATTTCAAATTGGGTATACGGTATTTGTTGGCAAAATTGCCCTAGTTCAACAACTTAATAGAACAATCGTTTAAATGCATATCAAGATAGATGAAAATTAAAGCCACAACAGAAACTATCAAATAAACAACACATACTCAAGCTCATATATAATATCCGTAGTTGATTCTACATACTCGAAATCACCACGTAGGTTACAAGTAGCGGACCTAAATCGGAAAAGGCTTAGGTGATCACCAATACAATCTACACCAGGGTATTACCGGGTTTTGATAATAATGAGAATTTCACTTCACCCAAACAAAAAATGGCTTTTGTTTCCATCAAAAAACAGTTGATATTTTTCCTTTTCTCAATGATTAGGCACTGTGTTTAGAAAACTTTACATACGAGTGTTAAACAAGTTCCTCAAGGCAGTCATTTAGGACCATTTAGATTTTTACTCTATCTTAACGATTTCAACTTTTTTTTTAAATGTCTCAAGCTATCTTTCGCAGACGACTTCAAACTTTATTACCTAGTCAAAAAATAGGAAGAAACTATATTTTTGCAGTCTCATTTGGACTTATTCGCGAATTGGTGCCATTAAGATATGATGGCTTCAAATGCATAGAAGTGTTCAGTGTTTTCATTTCTAATTTGTGTACACAATCACGCATCGACTGTTCCGAGCTTCTCAAGAGGATTTATCTCGTCATTCATCGTCGCAATTTACGCTCTCGTCGCTTCTTGAGATTACCTATTGCCAGAACAAATTACGGTTATAATGAACCCTTTTCCAACATGTGCCGATCATTTAATAACTGCTCCAATGCCTTCGATTTCCATCTATTTCGTAATGCAATTAAACGATTGTTTCTAGTTCACTTGTCAGATTAGCCTTAGAATTAATGTTAGCTTGTAAGTGAAAGCGGAGTATTTGATGTATCATTTAAGTTTATGATATATATCAGAATGATTTGGATGTGAGCAATTTGTTGATACAAAAGATGAGGAGGTTTTATGTCTGTTGGAAACAGAGATCAAACGAGTTTCATCTCCAGCGAGCGTTTCCCAGCTCCGCAAAATAAAATAAATAAATAAAATAAAATAAAACAATAAAGCAAACAATTAGGTAAAATGACATTTCATTGTACAACAACCGTGCATACCAAAAATTGGGCATCAAATTTTTTATAAATACTGAATACATTACTAAGGTGCTCAACCAAAAAGGCAGGTGGGTAATGTCAGATACATTACTGACATACTTCTTTCACACTACAATAATATCGATAATTGCTCTTATCAGTTGATTGATTGTGTGAATTCAGCAACTTTTACTGCTTCGATTACCGAATTGTCACGCTGCATATATAATAATATATGGTGACAAACATATTCTACCACACAAGTGACTCTGAACAAATGAGAGTAAAACAATATTACAGTTTAAAAAAACCGATTTGTTAAATTTAGCCGATGTTAACAACTTGATTTTTGTCACCATTTATTTATCTACCCTAAAACCCAAATTCTGAACATTAGGGAACTGAAACTGAAATAAATTATCAAATTCTGAGCCTAGGACTGGCTCCATATGCTATAGCAAAATGCAGGTTCGGTTGCAGATAAAGAAATCATTTCATCAATTTAATTCTAGGATTCCGGAACTGAACTCATTTCCCGAATCCATGTTTCGAATTTAATTTCCAAAGTCTAGTTCCGGAACCCAAGTTCCGAATTCAATTCCAGCATGCAGGTTCTGAATTCTGAACCTAAGTTCTAGTAATGAATTCTGAAACAAAATTTAGGAAATAATTTATGGTTCAGAAGTCAGTTCCAAAATTTCGGTTCGGAGTTTAGATCTACAATTTTGTTCCAGAATCCAGATCTAGAATTCATACCCTGAATTTTGGTTCCATCGACAATCCACAAGGCTTACGATGATGCGATATATTTTGAAATCATCTGCATACATTACTTCAAATGACGACAATTCACTGCATAGATCATTCACTAATAGCACGAAAAGAAGTGGTCTGAGGTGACTCCCTTTGCTCGACTCGTGAAAAACAGAAAGCACCTTTTTAACGTGCCTCAAAACAATTAGGGTAAGAAAGGAGGATGGGGAAGCAATTGAAACTGAGAATCGTAGATTTCAACCATGCTAGCGATACTCTTGTGTACCGGTAAATTGTCTTTAAAAAACAATTTCTGCAGTATTCAAACTCTCCAATAATGCACGCCAATGCTTACTGTCGATGGTTTCGTTTATTTTGCAGAGTAGTCCACCATGGCCATGCCATGACAATTCCAGAAAACCGACGTCATGACCGTTTCTACCCATTTAGCTTAATTGATCTGGATTTTGTCAAATGTTACCAACCGAGACCAAAAGTTCAACGGAATCTGTATTAGCTTAGCTGAACCTGCTTCAGAAGTGCACTCGCGTTCATCTTTTTAGTCCTTAGTAAGAATGTGCGGTACCTAAAAGATATTTTTGAGCCTGCTCGAAATCCTTGGTATGTTTAACACAGTTTTAAGTCTTTCTTGTAAATTTGACGACTTATATTCCAATAAATTGTGGCACAAATAGGTTAAATTCACTTGTAAGTTTCATAGCATCTAACTGAATAAAATGTATGAGGTTTCAATATGTTTCTCACTAACCAACTCAACCAAAGAAAATATTTACTCTCAAGAAAAAAAAAACAATATTCGATAGTCTCCGTAATCACGTCAACTTTTGTAACACAAACTGCTAGCGCTTGCTTATAACTTGCTGGGGCAAATTTATATACATCCACGTACGGTCCATTGTCGTTGTACGAATCCGAGGCCTAATAAATCTTGCTTAAACTCCAACAGAGGTGAAGAAGCCAAAATCATTCAGAAACGAACGCTCAATCTCTATATAAGGATATATACAAATAATTCATTTAACCGTTTTTTTTTTATTCTGTTGTACCCCACATTTATTTGGGCAAATGAAGGGCGAACCTCCATGAATCATTGCCATCGTGCGTACCGAAGAAGACAGTATCCTAGTAAAACATTTCTTCACTCGACAGCATCGTTCGGAGCGAGTTCAAAGGATTGTCAAAGACGCTGTAGGTGCAATGTTCGTCTTTCGGTCCTCCGGCGTAACGCTGTTTTCGACATCACGGAAACATTGTTTCACAGTAGGAGAACTGTTATTCCTTCCAAATACCTACGGCATTGAAACGGAAGCGCAACCTCTCCGGAGACACATTCATCATCATGCCACCAAGCTCTGTGGTAGTAATGCTTTCCCTGCTTTCGTAATTAAAATATATTCATGCTGTAATTCTTTGCGAAATGAAATGAAATGACTTTTTGCATGGAGGAAAGGCAAAATTAATTCTCATTCTGGTAAACCAGACAGGGGCGTACCCTGCTTTGGAGATCTGTTTAAAGTGTGGTCAACTACATGAATGTAACATCAATACAAGATTAGATTAATAATGTATAAACTACAAAAACAAAATTATTATGAATCAGAACAGCAACTCAATATTTTCGTCTCAAGTAATGAAATTTATGACAACATCTTATTCTTATTGATCTTATTCAATGGTTTTGCTTTATATATCCGACCTAGAACTAAGTTTTTACTATTGAAAATTTTTTTTTGTAAAAAATTGGTTACATATTTCTTCAGTATTGCTTCGAAAACTACAGCTTTTTCACATCTCATTGATAATAAGAACGTTCTGCATCGATCGAACCATGTAGTGCTAATTCCGGACTATATTATGTATAATTTCGTACTCACGAATATCCGAAAAGTTTTTGATGAAGCCGCAGCATCAAGCCGAGCAAACATGTAACGACAAATATCAGAATCAAACAAAGATTCACTCTCAGATCCTTACTATCCAACAGCCTGCTTTGAATTTTTTTTCAGATTTTCCGGTTTCATAACTATAGAATGGGGAGGTTGTGTTGTGGATCATGTTCGAAAATCACATGGTTGACACTTCCGGTCTCGGAGATAAAATCGTAGTAGTGACGTAACCGACAACGCACACTTTTTTCTATACTCTCAATTTTGTCGAATATGAAAGAATGGATTTTCACAGTCTTGGACTCATCTGAAAGTAACTATTAGAACATTGATCAAGTTTGAAGATAATATTACTAATCATAGTTCAAATTGATTATTGCTACCCGAGTCAATCGGAATGAATATCTATGAATAAATAAGTTTTAACGATACTGTATGAATGGTAAGAGAAATTGGGTCAGCGAATTGCCAGTAATCACTGGAGGCCTGATCTGGACCATATGGTTGATGAGGAAACAATTCGAAGTGTAATTTGTTCATCATTGTAATCGGCTTAATAAACAGTGTTTTTTTGTTTTCGGCATATGATGTCGGTTTTCCTTGATTCATGCATTTTAAATTTTAAAATAATTAAACAATCTAACAACGCTACGTGGTTTTCGCTATTGATTTTTTGCCTTTCTCATATAGAAAGACTATACAATCGCTGTGTAAACCGACTTTACAATCGAGGCTCGGAGAGCCGAGTGTCATATACCATTCGACTCAGTTCGTCGAGATCATAAAATGTCTGTCTGTGTATGTATGTGTGTATGTGACAAATAATGTCCCTCAATTTTCCCAGAGATGGCTGAACCGATTTTCACAAACTAAGATTAAAATTCTTAAGGCCTCATACAATTTTCTCGGAAGTTTCTTAATCGATTTGCACAAACTGAGATGCAAATGAAAGGTCTTGTAATTCTTTTAAAAAATCCGAAAAGTAGATCCAGATCCGACTTCTGGTTCCGGTATTACAGTGCGATTTGCAAAAATTTTCAATTTCATGAGCATTTTTTCACAAGCGATGGCGAAACGAGGTGCACATTTTTACAAAACTTCCTGCTTGTTACCGATTTATTAATTTTAGTTGGTTTATCGTAAAATCACCATAACTAAGTTCAGTTTTACAATGACTGAGTGGAAACATATATTGAAGACGCCAAATGAATGAAAAACTTAACAGAAAAGATGATTTATTGGAAAACCAACTAAAATGAATAAATCATTAAAAACAATTGCTGTTTGAACCTTTAGGGGTTTTTTGTTTTGTGCATAAAGCACATATTTTGTTTCAATTTTCTTTGCGTTTCGCCTTCCGCTCGTCAGTGCTTAAAGCAGTTCAAGTAGAACTGCCATCTCCGCCTAGCAGTCCAACTTAAACCGCTAAGCAGACGCAAAGCTTACACAACTTATGTAACACTTTTGGATATTACACAACCTTCATAGGGGTCTGTCGCTGACGATGTCCAACCAATGACTGGCACCAGTAGCGAAGGTGACAAGCGATTATAAATACACTCTCCTACTCAGTGCTTGAGCGGAAAATAGGTATAGAGCGGGAAGACTAGTGTTTGATGGACAGAGAAGATGTTTGGATGTATGGTATCAGTCGGGTGACGGCCAGGATGTAGACCATGTTCGATGTACGTTCTACCATGTCTGACTGCGTTTTAGAGCTGTGTCTATAACAAGGTTCGAAGTGGCGAAATGGTAGCACGTATGCGTCATTTGCATAAGAACGCAGGTTCGAGTCCTGTCACTGAGCGTACACCCAAACCTCCGTTTACGAACACTTTTTATGCGTTACCTCTTTTTACGTAACTCTTTTTACGAACCAAATCCCAAATAACGTAAACTTTTTTTACGAACCTACTTCGTAAAAAGAGGTTTTGGCATACATCGAAAGCGATTTCCGACTCCATGGAAACTACTACAATATGGGTATTTTTGGAACGATTTTAAAGAGTAGATTCCGGAAAATCATGTTTGAGGTATTTTGTAAATCCAAGATGGCGACTTCCGGTTGATTGATATTCCTTGAAAATCCTTACAATATGGGTATTTTCGGAACGGAATTGATGAGTAGATATCGGAAAATGATGTTTGAGCTGGTTCCAAAATACAAGATGGCGACTTCCAGTTGATTGATATTCCTCGAAAACCCTCACAATATTGGTATTTTCTGAACGGGGTTAATGAGTAGATGTCGGAAAACGATGTTTAAGACGGGTCCAAAATACAAGATGGTGACTTCCGGTTTATCGATATTCCTTGAAAACCTTAATATTAGGGGTATTTTTGGAAAGTATTTAATAAACAGATGCCGCAAAACTATGTTCGGTGTCGTCTCAAATTCCAATATAACATCCTCCGGTTTATCGATATGCCTTATAAACCCTTAAAACAAAGAAATTTCCGAAACATATTGGATACCAATAAACGATGTTTGAGCTCGTTTCAAAATTCAATGAGGTGACTTCCGGTAAAATGTTTTAAAGGAATACGAAGTTCAAGGAAAATCGCAAAAACTTTCAAAAAATACTAATAAACTGGAAGTCACTGTTTTGCATTTCAAAACCACCTCAAGTATCATTTTCCGACGTCTACTTTTCAATCTCTTTCCGAAAGTACCCATATTGTAAGGGGTTTCAAGGAATATCAACAAACCGGAAGTCGCCATCTTGAATTTAAGAACCACCTCAAACATTGTTTTCTGACATCTACTCATAAATCCCATTCCAAAAATATCCATATTGTAAAGGTTTTCAAGGGATATCAACAAACCGGAAGTCGCCATCTTGAAATTCAAAACTACCTCAAACATCGTTTGAGGTAGTTTTGAATTTCAAAACGAAACGAGCCCAAACATCATTTTCTTGCACTTACTCTTCACATCCATTCCGAAAATAGCCATAAGATGCGCGGTTTCCACATTAATTTCACAAAACTTTTTTTACGAAGTAAATTCCAAATAATGTAAACTTTTTTTACGAACCAAATCCCAAATAACGTAAACTTTTTTTACGAACTACCTCTTTTTACGAACCCCCGTTTAGTTCGTAAATGGAGGTTTCGGTGTATCTTTTTCCAATAAATCATATTTTCTGTTAAGTTTTCCATTCATTTGGCTTCTCCAATATTTGTTTCCACTCAGTCATTGTAAAACAGATCTTGTTAGTAAGTGAATATATAAAACTACTTTGGGACTACTAGTACCCGGTTTCCGCTTCCGAAAGCACCGATAATAGAGAAGGAAAGTTCCACAAACGGAACTCACTTCGATTACTTATCAAAGGATGAACCGATCTTCACGAAATATGGTTCAAATTAAAGCTTTCATTGTCTTTAAATACTGTGCAATTTCATTCAGATTCGACTTCCGGTTCCGAAATTATAGAACGATGAGTGTCAAAACAAATCGTTATTCAAAATAACGATGCAAAACTGGCACGCGTCGGTACGTTCGGCTTTGCTCCGTTCGTAGCGTGCTTTGTGCAATTTCGTATAGCGTGCAAAGTTGCCACATTTAAATCAATATTTTTCGGGTGACAAATAAGTTAATTTTTAAATTTTTGATTCAATTTGTACCTACTTGTTAGTATTGTCACAAAATCACGATATTGATGCTTTTCTATAAAAGTAAAATTATTGCCATTTTCATATAGAAAGTTTGTGCAATCACTTGAAACATTGACTAGCGAAAATTGGCCCGAAGGACTAAGTGTTCTATATCATTCGACACAGTTTATCAAGCTGAGCAATGTGTACATGTATATGTGTGAGTATGTGTCCAATAACTACTACTACTACTACTTCTACTGCAATTTCAGCTATACTGGTTCCGAGTTCCCGGTTCAAGACGCACTCAATTTTCTTAGAGATGATTTGATCGATTTCCACAAACTTAAGATCAAATAAAAGTTCCTATAGTTCTCATAGGTTGCTGTTTAGCTTCCTCCAGGTCCGACTTCCTATTCCAGAACTATAAGGTGAAGTGTGTTTAATCATTTAGTGCAACTATTCAAAATAAAGAAAAATTCTTATTAACTTGACTTGATTAACTTTACAAATTGAAAAGGTTGTGTTAGTTCATACCCAAAGAAAGTTTCTTATGACTAAAACTTCTAGTGATATTTTTGGAAATATAAGTAATATGAGAAAGGGATCACGACACCATTAGGTGGATTAAAAAAGGTTTTATGCTTTCTCAATATAGTCGATAAAGATTTTACCATGTACACCTCAAAATACTGAAACCATAATCTTCCTCGCTGATTGTTGTGCCTTTGAACACTTCGGCCGCTTTGGTTCATCGGTTGTAGTCTACTCAGGTGGTGATTGGTGTGATTCTGAAATGAAGTGATGGATCCATGTTTAATCCATTGTCTCATATCGAAGAAAAAAGTCTGATTGATTACCTGTAAACATGGTGAAACACTGCTCTGAACCATCAACACGTTATTGTTTTTGATCGGCTGTGAGCTTCCGCATGATCAATTGTGAACACACTACCTTTGGGTATCTTTAAGAACTCAGCTTTCTCACACAATATCAATTTACGATTAGATATAACCCATTGGAGGCCTTTTTTCTGTTTTCTGGAGGAACCACCTCAATTTGACGATCAGAACGTTCACTATAATAAGTGTCTGTAGAACCACGTTTAAATTCAGCAAACCAATAACAAATGGTTCTTTTTTAAGGAGCAGAGTCCGGATAACTCTTTTGAAGCCACTGCTGGGCGAATTTTGAACCGGGATCGTGCTGAAGCAAGACGTATTCACGTTTAAAATATTCAGTTTCCAATTTCGACACTCTAGATATAAGAGAGTCACAGAATAAAAGGCCTCATTTATGTTACTCATTCCAACCGAAGCTCCGTTGATGGAAGCCCCACAAATAGAATAAATAGTCAGACAACTGAAGAAATGAATGAACCGATTCTAATGAACTGAGGATTAATAGACAATTCTAATAGGCAATTTATGCATTTATCAGCTTGCAAGAATGACATGATAGCACCAATAGTTAAATTACAACAAATAACGGTAATCATTCATAGCGGTAAATTTGATTACTTCTTCAATTGAATAAGTGAGAATTTTTTTTTGCTTGAAAATATAGGGATCCTATTTCGACTCTAGCTCGAAAGTTTTCAAGTCATTTGGATACACCGACAACTTAGGTTTCTACCGCTTAGGAAACAAAAAAGAAATAACAAAAAGCCATGCTTAGCATCCAAACGAGGGAGGATATGAAGATAATGCTCTGCGAATATTAAAAAAAGGTTGCGGTTCGCAGAAAATAAGAAAACAGGGAGACAAAATATTAAATAAACATAAGCATTTACATAACCGAAAATTAAATCTTCTGCTAGACACTGTCGATGAAACCGAAATCCTCGTTTCATGATTTTCCCATGTTAACTACGTCCTTCGTTTCAGTGTGGAGGTTCTGAGGCATGTCGAACATAGTTTTGTAAACATGTTAAATTGATTGTACCAAATTTCGAGACAGGCGACAAACGTCTTATTAATTTTCAAGAAGATACTTTTATTGTCACGGCACCTGTTTTCAGGGTAGGCAGCAGCGTTGAGAAAATAATTAGCCGTGCCAATGTAGAACACACCTCATAGCCGTAGGCAGTGAAAGAATAGGTGAATGTTATCTTCATAAAATGATAATACATAAATTAGTTGCTTCAGGGAGTCTTGAAATGAATACACGCTTGATGCAGTAGTAAACTATTAACACTATTTATTATCAGTTTTCAGGAGCTATGTGGGATGAAGAGATGACGAATATGATATACGAAAATCACGAACCAAGGCTATTGTCATACTTTGAAGCAGGCACCCACTTAGACTAGGGTGGACACCTAGAAGATTTATTCTAATAAGTTTTGAGTTTCAATTTTTAATCACACTGTCATTCAAAGAACACAAAATCGAGTCTACAAGTATTTGTACATATTGATCATACGCAAGTAGCTCCAGCTGAAATGTACTTCGATAAGCTGAAGATAATCGGGGATAACCTCTTTCTCAAACTTGACCCAGCTACGTTCTGGAAGAGAAGAAACCTAGCTAAGAGAGCTTCTTGTCCTAATAGATTTCTCAAAAATGAGTATTGAGTATTAAGAACCACGATCTTTTCGTTGCAGCAAGTTTTCTTCATACATTAATTAGTCACAAAATATTTACTTAAGTTTCTAATCACTACATACTGAACTATTGATACTATTATTGTCATATTGAACTAACTATCATTTATAAGTTATCGTTACTTAATTAAAACATATCTTTAATCATAGTTATACTTCTTGCTATTTTTTTTTTTTTTTCATAAATACGTTTATTTCATAGGCAATATACATAAGTTTTTCTTCGCCGTGGCATCCACAATACATAGTAGTTTAAACCTAATACATTTCGAATATCATATTAGTATGTTGGTACTCATTAGTTAATCTAAACACTGTTTTTATCAAGCGAGTTGCTATTTTAATTACATTAAATAAAATACATTTATTTTGTACATGATCTTATAACTATTTCAGGATTGTTTGTATCAGTTCACCACTTATATTCAATATCCTATAGTTGGCTATTGGTTGAACTCATGGAAGAGAAAACAGTTTAACATAAAATAAAATTTAAATTGGAACTCCAATGGATTTAATGAAATGATAAAGAAGTTTCATGTATGGAAGGTCACGACAAGCAAGAATGTCGCGAACTGGGACATTGGATAGTCTACCTTGGGTACGCAAGGAATTTATTAGTTGAGATCTGACATCACGAAACTCCACGCATGTCCAAACAACATGGTCAATATCGCGGTAACCTTCGCCGCAAGCACAATGATTAGTCTCGGAAAGTCCAATTCGAAGGAGATGTGCATCTAACGTGTAGTGATTGGACATGAGTCTGGACATCACACGAATGAAATCTCTACTCACATCCAGTCCCCTGAACCATGCCTTTGTCGATATTTTAGGAATAATTGAGTGCATCCACCGACCCAGATCATCTTTATCCCAAGAAGCTTGCCAGCTGGCAAGTGTTCTTTGGCGAGACGCGCTATAGAATTCGTTGAAAGCAATCGGTCTCTCATAAATTTCACCCTCAATAGCACCACGTTTGGCTAAAATATCGGCTCTTTCATTGCCTGGAATGGAGCAATGAGCCGGAACCCAAACTATTGTGATTAGATAATTATTATTCAATATGTCGTTCAGACACTGTTTTATTTTACCCAAGAAAAACGGTTCATTTTTGCCAGCAGCGTTTGAGCGAATGGCTTCAATTGCACTCAGACTATCTGTGAAGAGGAAATAATGGTTTGGAGATAATGTGACGATTACATTCAAGCTATAATGAACTGCTGCTAACTCTGCTATATAAACAGAAGCAGGTTCTTGAAGCCTAAATGAGGCCGAAACATTATTGTTGAACATACCAAACCCTGTCGCTTCTTCAATTCGCGATCCGTCCGTGTAAAACATTTTCTCAGAGTCAATATGCCTGAACTTACTTTGAAAATATTTTTGGGATTTCCGTCGAGCGTAGATGATCCGGGATTCCACGCACTTCATACATCGGTTGTTCTTGATACCGAACGGACGTTTTATCTGATTGCGCTATCCGATAGTCAAACCAAAATTATACTCGTGTGTTTTTTCCAAACTCGATTTGATTGTGCCGCGTCGCGTGAGCGGTTTCCGTGATGAGGCGTGAAAATACCTTCAAAATAGACTATTCGGCTTTCCCCATCAAGCCATCTTTCGAAAAAGTGCATGGGTTTTGCCGTACAGTGCTTGGCTTGAAGAAGGAAGATGTCATGAGACTGCAGTGCCACCGAGGTGGAGCGTGTGCTTTCGTGAAGGTCAGTGACCTAGAGTTAGCACAAAAAGTGGTCGACGAACACGACGAAAAGCATGAAGTAGAGTTAGAGGGGAAGAAGTACAAACTCCGAATAACATTGGAGGATGGAAGTGTCGAAGTGAAGGTACATGACCTCCCCGAAGATGTAAGTGAGGAGAACATCGTAAAATTTTTGAGCGCGTTCGGTGAAGTATTAACGATTCGTGAACTGAGATGGGGCGAAGGATTTGATTTCGGGGGAATTCCACTCGGAATCTGGTCTGTTCGGATGATCGTGACACGAAACATAGACTCGTGGGTTACGATTGATGGTGAACAAGCGTACATTGTGTACAAAGGACAGCTGCAATCCTGTCGACACTGTAAGGAACAGTCACACACAGGCATATCTTGTGTCCAAAACAAAAAACTGCTTGTTCAAAAGAGCTACGCAAACGTTGCAAGCCAAAATGTGACACGACAGCAGCCGAAAAAACAAAATGTTACGAAATCGGTCAATAAGCGACTGGCCGTAGCTAGAAACTCGACCCCACCTCCACTAACGTCTGAATCGTTTCCCGAACTGGCTAAACCGGCTGGTACAACAACGCCTACCAGCAGCCAACCTACAGCAAGTGTGATTTCGCCATGCGTACTTCCGCAAAGATCGGTGGTACAACAAGAACTGTCGCAAAACGACGAATTGCCCAATACCAGCGGGGCTACAACCGAAATGTTCAAAAAACCCTGCATTAAGACACGAGCACAAAACAAAAGTAGCAATGGTAACGAAACTGACGAATCGACTACATCCACAGGCAGCCGAAAACTTCGTGGCCGACCGGCTGGTAAAAAACCACGTCGGGACAGCGAAGACGACGACGACATGGAGCAGAAGCAATAAACAAATGGCTCTAACGTCATATAACGTCGCTTCCATCAACATCGGTACCATCACGAACCCCACGAAAATAAATGCGCTTCGTACCTTCATCAGCAGCCACTGCCTCGATATCGTGTGCTTACAAGAAGTAGAGAACGAACAACTCTCCTTGCCGGGTTTCGTCGTTTTTTGCAATGTCGATCACATGAGAAGAGGCACCGCTATCGCTCTCAAAGAACACATCCAGGTCTCTCACGTCGAGAGAAGTTTAGACGGGCGGCTCATCGCACTGAGAGTACAAGACACGACGATCTGCAATGTTTACGCTCCCTCCGGTTCATCACAACGCACGGCACGGGAGGAATTTTTCAATGGAACGTTGGCGTATTACCTCCGGCATCGCACAGAACACATTTTTTTAGCGGGCGACTTCAATTGCGTGCTTCGAAACTGCGACTCGAGCAGTCCGAATCTCAGTTCTGCTCTGAAGACCACCGTGCAGCAACTGCAACTACACGATGTTTGGGAGAAGCTATGCCAGCGGGATGATGGTTTCACTTACGTCAACAGGAATGCCCGTTCTCGCCTCGATCGCATGTATGTCAGCAGTGGACTTCTCGACAACCTGCGAACAGCACACACGCACGTCTGTTCATTCACTGACCATAAAGCTCTAACACTTAGACTTTGCCTTCCTTCTCTAGGACGCGAGCACGGTCGTGGCTTTTGGTCACTGCGACCCCATCTACTAACCGATGAAAATGTCACGGAGTTTCAGTACAAGTGGCAGTACTGGACTCGACAACGCAGAAACTACCATTCATGGATGGAATGGTGGCTGACATACGCTAAGCCCAAGACAAAATGTTTCTTTAAATGGAAATCTCGTGAAGTTTACGAAGATTTTCACAGTCAACATCAGCGACTATATGCTGAGCTACGGTTAGCGTACGACGGATACTTTCGAAACCCTGGAATGCTACCCTCCATCAACCGTTTGAAAGGCAAAATGTTGGAGCTTCAAAGAAATTTCTCACACACGTTCATTAGAATCAATGAAACGTACGTCGCGGGGGAACCGATATCGGTTTTCCAATTGGGAGAGAGGCGAAGGAAAAAAACTATCATCACGCAACTACAGACAGAGGGGGGAGAAATCGTCGAGGATCCACGTGCCATCGAGTCGCACATAACAGACTATTTCTCGAGTCTCTACGGTGAAGAAACAAATGACGAGAGCTTAAATGACTTTATCTCAGAGAGAGTCATTCCACCGAACGATCCACTGAACGAGGCATGTACGAACGAGATTACCACAGCAGAAATTCTATTCGGAATACGTACCAGTGCACGCAGAAAATCTCCCGGCAGCGATGGCATCCCGATAGAGTTCTACCAACGCATGTTCGACGTCATCCACCGAGAGTTAAATCTGTTGCTGAACGAAGCGCTCACTGGAAATCTACCCGCTACCTTCGTAGAGGGCATCATCGTTTTGGTCAAAAAGAGAGGAGGAGACAACACAGTCCGATCGTATCGCCCGATCTCGCTCCTTAACAGCGATTACAAAATTATTCTCTCGCATTCTGAAAGCCCGTCTAGATCAGGTGATGAAGGCTCACCGCATTCTGAGTGACGGACAGAAATGTTCGAATTCTGATCGAAACATCTTCCAAGCCACTCTTGCTCTGAAAGACCGAATAGCTGATTTGCGCCACCGTCGTCGCGCCGGTAAACTCATCAGCTTCGATCTGGATCACGCGTTCGATCGAGTACGGCACTCATTTCTCTTCCGAACCATGCGCTCACTCGGTATTAATGAAGATCTCATAAATCTACTTTCTGCAATCGCAAGCCGATCTACATCGCGTTTGCTTATCAATGGGCATCTTTCACGGTCGTTTGAAATACAGCGCTCAGTACGTCAAGGAGATCCAATTTCCATGCATCTATTCGTTTTGCAGTTGCATCCATTGATAAAGGAGCTCGAACGAGTATGCGGTAACGATCTGTTGGTGGCTTACGCAGACGATATCAGCGTGATCATAACATCAAACGAGCAGATCGAAGCGATGAGAGCGTTGTTCGCGCGTTTCGAGATAGCTGCCGGTGCCCACCTCAACCAGCGGAAATCAACTGCTGTTAACGTTGGAGACTGGGAAGGACAAGAAATCAGAACTACGTGGATACAAACAACGGATGCCGTGAAAATCCTGGGTGTTGTGTTTGTTAATTCTATACGGATGATGACGAAAATAAACTGGGATGCTATAACAGGAAAATTCGCTCAACTTATGTGGCTGCACTCTCCGCGGCAGCTGACACTTCTTCAAAAAGTTATCCTGCTGAATACGTTCGGAACCTCAAGGATATGGTACATGTCATCGATACTACCACCACTTGCAGTACACACGGCCAAAATTACATCAACGATGGGAACCTTTCTATGGAGAGGAATGATAGCCCGCGTCCCAATGATGCAGTTGACCCGCAACAGAGAGGAAGGTGGACTGAAACTGCAACTACCAGCGCTGAAGTGCAAATCGCTAGCAGTTAACCGGCATCTTCGTGAGATCGACTCCATACCCTACTACAAATCCTTAATTCGTCACGAAAATCCTCGCCCAATAATTCCAGCAGATCTTCCTGACCTCAAACAAATCCTTTCAAATATATCCCAAATTCCCCACCAACTTCAACAAAACCCGTCCGCCGATCTAATACAACGACATTTTGTGAAACAAACCGATCTGCCAAGGGTGGAACGGCAAAATCCAACAAACGACTGGCCACGCACGTGGCGAAACATAGCACTGAAACAGCTCTCCTCATCGCAACGATCGGAGTTGTATCTCCTCGTAAACGAGAAGACCGAACACCGCAAACTATTGTTCGTTATGCACCGTACTCCAGATGAATTCTGCACACACTGTGGAAATCAAACGGAAGAGACCCTCTGCCACAAATTCAGTACCTGTACTCGTGTCGCGCCGGCTTGGACGGCCCTACAGCAGAGGTTAACAGGTATAACAAACGGATGGAGACGCCTATCGTTCGAAGATCTTGTCAGACCTACTCTTAGAGGTTTGGACAAAAGAAAAAGAGTGCAAATTTTGAATATATTTATAAAGTATATCTGCTTCGTAAATGGAAAAAACGGTAGAATAGATGTAGCTGAAACAATGTTTCACCTTAATTTGTAAAAATGAATGCTGACCTAATTTAAGATTTGACAATAAACACAAATATTTTACAAAAAAAAAAAAAAAAAAAAAAAAAAAAAAACCCTGTCGCTTCTTCCATTCGCGATCCGTCCGTGTAAAACATTTTCTCAGAGTTAATATGCCTGAACTTA
This sequence comes from Malaya genurostris, assembly GCF_030247185.1. Taxonomy (NCBI): domain Eukaryota; kingdom Metazoa; phylum Arthropoda; class Insecta; order Diptera; family Culicidae; genus Malaya; species Malaya genurostris. Next base: position 213,810,627 of record NC_080572.1, read on the forward strand.
CTTGAAAATATTTTTGGGATTTCCATAGAGCGTAGGTGGTCCGGGATTCCACGCACTTCGCGCTGCATGGATGTGTCGAAAAATAAAGTTGAGTCAGGTACATTTAGGAGGCTGACACGGATAGGAATATATCTTGAAGGGTTGATTTCCTGTGACATATGGTTAAAATATACTGTCATGAATTTTGTTTGAGATCGAAGCTCGACTAGTCGTTCGAAATTATTAATTACCATGGGATTCAGCACATCACATCTTATTAGCAGGCGTGATGAAAGCTCCCAAAATCGATCTTTTAATGGAAGAACTCCCGCCAGAACTTCAAGACTCATTGTATGTGTCGAATGCATGCAGCCTAAAGCAATTCGCAAACAACGGTACTGAATTCGCTCAAGTTTGATAATATGAGAATTTGCAGCGGAACGAAAACAAACGCATCCATATTCCATCACTGAAAGTATCGTTGTCTGATACAATTTTATTAGATCTTGCGGATGAGCACCCCACCAAGACCCTGTTATTGTTCGAAGAAAATTTACTCTTTGTTGGCATTTCGTTATCAGATACCTAATGTGTCCTCCCCACGTGCATTTGGAATCAAACCACACCCCGAGGTATTTGAAAGTCAAAACCTGTTCGATTATTCTTCCCATCATATGAAGCTGAAGTTGCGCGGGATCATGCTTTTTTGAAAAGACGACCAGCTCTGTTTTCTCCGCAGAGAATTCGATACCAAGATGAACAGCCCAAACGGACAATTTATCTAAGGTATCTTGCAATGGTTTTTGCAGATCAATAGCTTTGGATCCAGTAACTGAAACCACGCCATCATCTGCCAATTGTCTTAGTGTACATGGGGTTACTAGACAGCTGTCAATGTCATTCACGTAAAAATTATAGAGGAGCGGACTGAGGCATGAGCCTTGCGGGAGACCCATGTAGCTAATTCTGATTGTTGCCAAATCGCCATGTGAAAAATGCATGCGTTTCTCTGACAAAAGGTTGTGCAAATAATTATTTATAACCGCTGGGAGTCCATGTTGGTGGAGCTTGTCTGAAAGAACATCAATGGAAACTGAATCAAATGCTCCTTTAATGTCTAAAAATACAGATGCCATTTGTTGCTTTTGAGCGAAGGCAATTTGGATGTCAGACGAAAGTAATGCAAGGCAATCATTCGTCCCTTTATTTCTACGGAAGCCAAACTGAGTATCTGACAACAAACCGTTCGTCTCGACCCAAGTGTCGAGACGTCGTAGAATAATTTTTTCGAACAATTTTCTGATGCAGGACAACATCGCAATGGGTCTATATGAGTTGTGATTGGAAGCTGGTTTCCCCGGCTTTTGAATGGCGATAACTTTCACTTGTCTCCAGTCAGGTGGAACAATATTTTGCTCAAGAAACTTGTTGAACAATTCCAACAAACGTCTTTTTGCGAGGTCGGGCAGATTCTTCACCAAGTTGAATTTAATTCTGTCCAATCCAGGAGCGTTATTGTTACAAGACATGAGTGCTATGGAAAATTCCATCATTGAAAAGGGGCTATCAATGGAATCATCATTTGAAGAAGACTCCCTAACAATGCTATGCGTAGGAACGGAATCTGGACAAACTTTCCTCGCAAAATCAAATATCCATCGATTCGAGTACTCCTCACTCTCATTTCCTACGTTACGATTCCTCATTCGTCTGGCCGTATTCCAAAGAGTGCTCATTGAGGTTTCTCTTGACAAACCTTCCACAAAATGTCTCCAATAGCTGCATTTCTTAACCCGAAGTATGTTCTTGTACTTGGTTTCTAAAACCAAGAATTTTTCAAAATTCTGAGGAGTTCCTCCTCCTCGTTTTAAAAACGTCTTGAAAGCATTTTGTTTCGCGTGTTTAGCATCTGAGCACTCTTTGTCCCACCAAGGATTTGGAGGTCTTCTGTTAGACGATGGACCAAGAAATCGTTTGGTTTGGGCTTGTTCTGCGGCCTCCAGAATCGAACAAACGAGGAAGTCATATTCTTCAAGTGGGGGAAGCTCTTCCATTGAAGTTAAGACACTTGAAATATTACTTTGGTATTTAATCCAGTCAATATTTTTTGTCAAATCATATGGAATATTAACTGAATTAGCAATGCCTTTGTTACTGCTAATTGAGATGATGATTGGTAAATGATCGCTACCATGTAAATCAGGAAATATTTTCCAGGTGCAATCTAGTCGAATTGAAGTCGAACAAAGAGATAAATCTAATGCACTTGGACGTGCAGGAGGTCTTGGGATCCGTGTCATGCTACCCATATTTAGTACCGTCATGCTAAAATTGTCGCAAATATTATATATTAGAGATGATCTGCTATCATTGTAAACGGAACCCCACATCATTCCGTGCGAATTGAAATCTCCTAAAATCAAACGTGGAGCAGGAAGGGCTTCGACAATTTCATTAAGCTGTCGTTGTCCAACTTGAGCTCTTGGAGGAATATATACCGAAGCAATGCAAATGTCCTTTCCTTTAATGTTTATTTGACAAGCAACAACTTCTATACTAGAAGTCGAAGGAATGTTTAATCTATAAAAGGAATAACATTTCTTAATTCCTAAAAGCACTCCACCATACGGGGAGTCTCTGTCGAGACGTATAATGTTAAAGTCATTAAAATTTAAGGCTATGTTTGATGTAAGCCATGTTTCGCACAAAGCAAATACATCACATTTTTGACTATGCAACAAAACTTTAAATGAATCAAGTTTTGGCATGATGCTTCGACAATTCCACTGCAGGACAGTGATTGAATCATTTGCGGCGGATGATAAATTATCCATCAAATGATACAAAACCTGAAAGAGCTGGCCATTGAGCTGATAACTGTTTCAAAAAAGTTCTAGCTATTGGAAGGAATGCTGTTATGATGGTCTTTAGAGGTTCAGAAATATTGAATGCAGCGAAAATCCATTCTACAATTTCCGAAAATTTCAGTAATCCTGTTGGTGAATGTGAAATGGAGCCCACTGGATTATTGTGTTTTCTTGAGCTAGTTCCTGGATTGGTTTGTGAATTTGACAAACCAGGAGGCACAGTTTTTGGTTTTAAATTTGGCTTTTTAGCTTTAACACGGGGATCTTTTTTTGAAGGTATAATTTTAGGTGTCTTTTTTGGTATTTTGTGGTTTGTTAATCTCCTCTTAACAGACCCTTGAGGAGTGACAAACGAGGTATCTTCACTATTTCCGTCAGAGTCAGATTCCTCTGGCTCCGCAAGATTTGAAAAACCGTTTTCGGTTTCCAAAGGGGAGACATGTATGACCGTTTTGAGCATTTCTGCATATGTGCGCTTAGACCGTGCTTTTAAAGAAAGCTTCATTTTGTCTTTACGCAGCTTAAATGCAGCGCACACTGAAAGATCATCATGAGGGCTTTCCCCACAATAAACACATTTTTCAACATCTTTATCGCAAAGATTATCCTTATGAGGCCCTTGACATTTGATACATTTGGACTTATTACTACAGTAAGTAGCTGTATGTCCGAATTTTTTACAGTTCGTGCAATTCATAACATGCGGTACGAAAAGCCGAACAGGAAGACGAATTTTATCGATATAGACATGGCTAGGCAATGCAGATCCGGCAAATGTTACGCGAAACGAATCTGAGGGACGATAAGACTTTTTTCCATCGACAATAGATGCTGAGTACAATTGTTTGCACTCGAGTATCTTAACTCCCTCAAGCATGGAGTTTTTAAAACGGCCAACTCCATTTTTAAGTAAATCATCTGCTGTCAGACTTGCTTCAGTCACAACACCGTCAATTTCTACCTCCTTCGATGGAATGTAAACTCGATATTCAATAGCAAATAATTTACAGGTTACAATATCGTTTGCCTGTTTCAAGTCGTTAACTACAACTCGAATTTTATCTCTATTAACCTTACAGATTTCTTTAACTTCAGAGAAATGTGATGTCAAATCCTTTGTAATTTGCATCAAGTTTAAAATCTTTTCTTTTTTTCGAAGATAGACTATCCATGGCCCAGTGGTACCCTGTGGATAATGTTTAGCCCTCGGAGTATTTAAACTTTTACTAGTATCCGGAATCGGATTCGGATGATCTTCCATGAGATCATCCATTACATTAAATTTTTTTTGTAAATTAATAATACCAAAATAAAAACTTATGTTTAGTAAAATTTCAGATATAAGAAATAAAAAATAAATTAAATTAAATCTACCTTGTAGCTGATGTCTCTGTTCCTTTATCGTGAAGAACGACGTGAAGCTCTTCCAACGATTTCCAATTGGCAGTCTTTTGCTGTTTCCAATTGGCAGTCTTCTGTCGTTTACTGCTATCTCAGTTGCTCTGCCGTCGTTGTGAACACCACTGCACTTGCTGTACCTGACCCCAGGTACAGTGCTTTTGCTCTTGGTGGCGATCAAATGCGATGCTTGCAGTGTAGCACCTCGCGATATATGCCGTCTCTTTTGATCCTACGCAGCGTACAAATTCTGGTACCTGGTAGATCAGCACTGGGTTGCTTTAGCACCTCTGTGCCTTTGCACCCCTTCGTCTTCGCACCTTTATGCGATGGCACCTCTGTGACTCGTCACTTCTATGCTCTCGCACCTCTGTGTCTCTACACCTCTGTGCGTATGAACGGGATGGCCTTCGTTGCTAGCTTTCCAGTCGGGAAACGCCCCGAATATTGCGTTTGCTATGGGCAGTTTAACTACCTGAAGCTTAGAATTGTCTCGGTAGCAGCCGTTAACTCACGAGCCAGTACAATCGAAACACAACCTCTTCGCTTGAATGGTTTTTACTGAATGACTTCTTGCTATTAGTTGACCATATGATTATTCAACGTTTCAAAGAATATGGATTGATCATCGATCGCGACAATATTGTTATTCTCATTATACACGATGTCATCCTTTTAAGGGTGGATAGAGAAGGCAAAAACATGAAAACAATTCTAAATAACATTAGGTCGGAACGTAAAGGTTACTGTTTGGAGTGGAATGCAAACATTCTTTGTATCAGCTTTCGATATATTTATATATATATATATATATATATATATATATATATATATATATATATATATATATATATATATATATATATATATATATATATATATATATATATATATATATATATATATATATATATATATATATATATATATATATATATATATATATATATATATATATATATATATATATATATATATATATATGTTGTTCATTATGAATTTTCGTTGATTTTAATAGATTTTTTACAAAGAAATTAAATAAATCACAGTTATTGTTGTTATAACACTTATCCCAACTTTCCTCCTACAGATTCATCCGCAAGTTCTATACTGAACCTGATGACATTTTATAATTAATTATAGGCTTACTTGATTTCATTTGATTTCACTTACTGTTTGCTACTGCTCAATAATTGTAGATTTTGCACGTTTTATTAGCAGCATATGACAGTCTGTGATCAGAGGTTAAGGTTTCTGTGATCTGTGATAGTAGGTAAAGGTTTAGATATCATTTTTATAACAAAAAAAAAAATTCTTTTTCAGTACTCTTTCATGTATCTTAATTATCACCACTTTTCTACTGCTAGAATATCTATCCTTACCACAAATTGTACCACAATATTAACTTTTGTTTAATAAATTTTACCTTCTATCTTTCAAATTTTAACATATTCTAATTCTTCAATCTTTCGCTTCCTTATCTGTTTTCCATTTTCTTGCTGTCGAATATTTTCGTTTGCCATTCTCCTTCGACGTTGTGTTGCACAAAGCATCATTCGGGGTCCGTGGGGATAAAGAGCCTCAACAGTTACAGAGATATTAAATTTTTAAATTTTTCATAAATTGTGTTAGCCATAATTACTTGAATGCAGAAAAAAGTTAGCTTATCTTATAGGAAAAAAAACTTTTCTAAACCGGTACAAAAAATCTGCGGTCAACGAGTTATTTTTGAAGATATCGGATCGGATTCCTTAAAAATGCCACTTGATTAATCCATTTTAGAATATAAACATGCAATGCATAGGTATTTCAATAACTTTTAATTTATCACCAAAACCAAGTTTGTAGGTTGTCTGAGTCAAAAGATATTTCCCCATTTATTGAATAAGGAGTGTATCGATGAGTAGTTAGCAACATTCAAACAGTTATTACTCTGAAATGGCTTAATTTTTTGCAGCGTGTTTTACGGGGACATGTTTGTTCACATGTCAATAACAGCTGCGCAATCGATTGGTTTCGGTACGGTTTATCGTTTCAATGATGAGTCGAATTGATCCGGAAACGCGAAAGAAAATTCTGCACACTTGGTGCTCAGAAAGTGGTGTCACGTACAACGAAATTGCAAAACGGGTGAAAGTGCACCACACCAGTGTCAAAAATATTATCGAGAAGTTCGGTAAGACCCTTTCCATGAAGGATTTGCCCTGATCCGGTAGGAAAACGGGTCCCAACCAGCCCGGCCGGGACTTAAAAGTGGTTGAGTACACCAGGAAAAACCCATCGGCGTCGACGTGGGATTTGGCCAAGCAGTTCAACACCAGCATCGGGATGATTCAATGGATCAAAGTTCGGAACTCCCTGAAAACGTATAAGAAACAGAAGGTGCCGAAAAAGTCCCTGGTACAGCAAGTTCAGGCCAAAACAAGCGAAAACTGTATAACCGGATTCTACAGAATAAAGACGGATGCATCCTGATCGACGACGAAACCTACGCCAAGGAAGACTCTCGAGTGCTGCCCGGACCGCAATATTATACGAAATCGGTGTACCAGGACCTGGACGACGCTGACACCACGGTGGCGATGGAAAAGTTTGGGCAGAAGGTGTTGGTCTGGCAAGCAATTTGTACCTGTGGTTTGCGGTCGTCGTTTTTTCCACGAAGGGCACAATTAACGCCAAGGTGTACGAGGAAGAATGTTTGAAGAAGAGAATGCTGCCACTGTACAGAAAGCATAAGGCTCCTCCTCTCTTCTGGCCGGATTTGGCTTCAGTCCACTACGCCAACTCCGTTCTACAGTGGTTGTCAAAAAATAATGTACAATTCGTGGAAAAGGACATCAACCCACCGAACTGCCCGGATCTTTGGCCAATTGAAAGGTATTGGGCAATTGTCAAGTGGCACTTTCGGAAGGAAGGTACAGTGCCCCAAAACATGCAGGAGTTAAAAAACTGGACAGCTGCCACCAGGAAAGTCACAAAAGTAACTGTGCAGAATTTAATGAAGAATGTTAAGTCCAAAGTGCGAGCGTTTCACAGAAACTAGGATTTTCTTCAATATAATCAGTGAAATGCATAAAAATGTAATTTTTCTACAATATATCGAAAACGGATATTTTTTTATTCAATAATCAATGTTGCTAACTACTTTTCGATACACTCCTTACAGGCAAGCACCTTATTATAGAAAAAAAAAACTTTAAAATCGAACACCTCCCGTTAACCGTTATGTTCCGAACTATATTATTTTCATTTTTTTCATGTCTTCGCCTTCTCTAACCACCTTTTAAAAAACCTTTTTCAGTCCACCTAGTGGTGAAATGGTGCCTTTCTCATATTACTTATATTTTCAAAAATCAAATCACTAGAAAATTGTGCCAAGAATTTTTTTTTCAAATTTGAATAAAATTGGAAATTTTTTTGGATATAAACCAACAGAACCTTTTAAATCATGTGAAGTTAGTAAAAACTTTTCTTTACCTTGCATAGTCGCGCAAAATGGCGGTTTGAAATTTTAAACGCACTTTACCCTACAGTTCCGGAGCCGGAAATCGTGCCAAGATGAAATAGTATAGAGAGAGTATATCGAGGATAGTAAACACTACAAACGGTCCTATCTGCTAATGACGGTTTGTCTATATCAACTTTTCTTGCAATTATTCTATCGTAATTTTGTCATTTTCATATTCAATTTAATGACCTCTTTATTTCGTTGGGTTTTAATTTATCATTTTTCATACACAGATATTCAATACAGAACTTTAATCTCCCGATACAGATTTACAGATTTTTCTCCTGAACAATATAGCTTCAAATGTGGCAACCCTGCGCGGTATACGAAATTGAACAAAGCACGATGTGTGGTTCGTTCAAAGGCGGTAGTGTTTTCTTCTTCCGTACCAGCACGTAGCGGTTTTGCATAGTCATTTTGTATGACGGTTTGAATGTTTTGACACTCATCGCTATATAATTTCGGAACTGGAAGTCGGATCTGAATGAAATTGCACAGTATATTTTAATACAATGAGTACTTTAATTTGAATCATGAATTGTGAAAATCGGTTTAATCGTTGCAAATAAATCAAAGTGAGTCGTTTTTGGAGCTTTTCTTCACTATTATCGATGCTTTCGGAAGCGGAAACCGGGAACTAGTAGTTCCAAAGTAGGTTTATATATCCACACTAACTAACAAGATCTGTGAACTCGATGAATTTATCAGTAGAATTTATAAAAATTTGCACCTCGTTTCGCCATCGCTTGTGAAAAAATACCTATGGTATTGCAAATTTCCACTTATCGTGCTTTAATGCTGGAACCTGAAGTCTGATCTGGATCAACATTTCGTGGACTTTTTAAAGAATTCTTTCATTTGCATCTTAGTTTGTAAAAATCTGAAATTTCCGAGAAAATTGAATGCGTATTTTCTAATAGATTTGCACATATTGCTTTGTACTTCCGGAACCGGAAATCGGATCAAGATAAAATTCATTAGCGATCTATGGGACCATAAGACCTTGCGTTTGAATCTAAGTTTTTGAAAATCGCTCTCGTCATCTTTGAGAAAAGTAAGTGACAATTTTTTCCATTTTGTTTTGTGCGGAACCGGAACCGGAAGTCGGATCGGGATAAAATTCAATAGCGATCTATGGGACTATGAGCTAATACAAATAATAATACCCCTAAGTCCCATACAAACGAACCGCCAATGTTTGGTTCACAGCCTGAACAAGTAAGCCTAGCAAATTACTCCCTTTCATTGCGATAGTTTGAAAATGTGGAATTAGATCGTTTCTGGCAACGCTTTATGCTAGTTGCTACGGTGCAAAACAAACTTGTTTGTTTAAGTTTTTCGTTGCTGTATTAAACTGCAACAATCAGTCTAAATATCACCGGCACTAGCACAAAAGATGAGAAATGAACACAAACACCCACGAATCTACAAATATCAATACAGCTAGTAGTATATTCATGGTGGCTTAACCATTCTAGATTATTGTTTGACTTACATTTCGTTTGTGATCTTGATTATCAGATAAAAACTGTTTGTTTATTTATTTTTCACTATAATAAACAGTAACTATGGTGAACTTGTTCTTACCCTTCAGTGTTGCTAGTTTTATAGAAAACTCGTTAAAGTACATTGTCACTCTGACAGTGTACCGCACGATGCAAAATGTGTCCTTGAAAATTTGTCGAAGTATTCCGTATTATAATTTGTATTTGCTATGAGACCTTTCATTTGAATGTGAATATGTGTACTTGAAAACAAGTTATTTTCATGTTATCGAAAGATAAGTTATTTCTGCAAGGCATTGCAACGTAACAACTTATTTTAACCAATCTACAATATGTAGATAGTCACTAGTCAAAACTCCTCTTCTGAGGTCACGCAAGTGGTTAGATTTTAGTAACAATTATACAAAATGCTTGTTGCAAACTAGTCACAAATAAGCAACCGTAACTAACATTGTTACTTGCAGAGCTTCCCAAACCAGGGCACCTCAATCTTCGAATATCTGAGAGGGCTACGGTAATGTGATGAACTCTCGAGCCTCTTGTTTAATATTGCTTTGGATGGTGTAATTCGAAGAGCGAAGATCGACACGAGTGGTACGATTTTCCGAAAGTCCGTACAGTTTCACTGACGACGTTGAAATTGTGACACGTAACATTGAAAAGATGATGGATCTCTTTGCAATTTTTTTTTCTTTCAAAAAATTTTGTGACCGGAATTGCTGCTGGACTATAGCTGCGTCCCGGGTTGGCGGTTCACTGCATAGGGCACTGGTCTCACAAACCAGTAGTCGTATGTTCGAACCTTGACCCCGGAAGGATTCGTAGTGTCAGTAGAATCATAGCACCAGCCATGCAATGGTGCTGTACACTCTGAATCGGCTGCGAAGTCTGTTGAAACAGAAGGTCAAATTTCACTACAGGAATGTAATACCAAGGCTTTTAACTATAGCTGCTAGGTAAGGTAAGTAAATTAGGGGAAATTGTTCCAGAAGATAAGAGAGAGAGAGAGAGAGAGAGAGAGAGCCTTTTTCTAGTGCGAAAACGCCTCAGAAAAAGTGATAAAAACATCATTTTTGAACTCATATGGGAACTTTTACTCTACCCGCTATACTCCCCAAACTTGACCCCTTCCCACTATCACTTTCTTTCATCGATATCTAACAGAGTAACGGTTCGCTGCGACGTGGTATTCGTGAACATACAATTCAATTTATTTCTCTTCAAAAATCCCACATTATAAACTAACACACCTGGTAAACTTAGGTTGTTTAAAATGTAGTGTATTCAACCAATCAACTGGAATAAGAATCGATATTCGAATGCGTGAAATAAGTAGGTCGGATCGATTCGATTTCCCGTAAATCTGTTTGTTTCATAAATAAGCGAAACCCCACTTTTTCTATCAATGTTCGACTCAAACGTATTGTTTGAATTCGGTTTCAAGACCCCGTAACACATTTACCCAGTTTACCCATCTCATAATTTACATGATTTGTCATAAGGAAAAATAAAACTGGAACAAATATAATAGTAGACAAAAATAAAGTGGCATCAGCTGGAATTCCCAAAGCTACTTTAGTTGGAAAAATTAATTGCCGAAATAGCTTCCACCCTGACGTGAACGAATGTTTTTTGAAACCTCAACATAACCGGTCAAAATTCCACTATACCGTATGCCAAAGAAACTACACTCAAGTTGTTTTTATGCGTTATTTTATACGCTTATTTACTCGACGTTTGAAACATTTCTTAATCATTTGACTTAAAATAATTTTCGATTTCGGATATCTTTTCCTCAGCTTTGCGTTTTTTATGCGAATTTTTAAAATAATTCCGTTTTTATGCGATTTTTTTAAGTTAGTCGGTTTTTATTCATTTTTTTTTCGTGATACATTTCCTTCGTATAAAAAGACTTGAATGTACTTGAATATACATACAAATCCTACTTGGATGTTTGCCACATCCAATAACATCCGCTAGGGAAATGTTCAATTATAAGAAGTCAAAAAAACAAGTTAACAAATAACTTCATTTCGGAGTTACCGTTCTCGCCGGTTTATAGCACAAGCTTCCAGAATGATGTTATGAATGTTCCTGCCGGTAAACTGTTTGTCACCCCCCCCATAACTTGCTGGCTTGTATATCATACAAACACGATCTGTTGGATGGCGGTGCCTCCATCACCGAAATTGGAACTAAATAGATAATAATTCTGTTGTTTCCCCCGTCTGTTGGTAGCGACTCAGAAATCAGTGCAGATGGAAGCTTTCACCGAGACATAAGTTTCCCACAGAGAAAAGAAACTTTCCACCGAACGGGCGGACGTTGCCTGCCGGAGACTTTCACATACATATCTCGCGAGTAATAGCATTTCCACTGCAGTAATGAACTGACAGGAATGAGTTTTCCGACATGCAAAGATAATGAGACAACTATGAGTTTGTGCTTTTACTTCTGCCTTTTACATGGGTAGGAGAAAGAAGAACTTGCTCATTACTCGGAATGCTGTGAATCCCCCTCACAACCACAGAGAACACATCCAGTGAAACCCTGTTTGTTTGCTCTGGTTTCTGAACAAACAGTGGGATGGGGCGAAATTATCATTTTAAAGGTAAAGGGTCGATCAAAAGCGTTCAAAGCTAGTCTCGTTTGAAAACATAAGTTGCTGGCTGAAAACAGTCATTAAAGTTGGATTTCTTGGTTCTTTTACAAACGTCATATATATTATATCTACTGCTCAAATGTGCACCCAGTAAAACGTCATTCAATGTTTGCTAATTGCTCAATCAATCAGAGAAGAACAAATTTTCACTCACTTGGCCTATTTGATTTATCAAAATTAGTTTTACCCAAAACCCCTAAATTACCAAAAATTGTGGTCGGCCAGTAAAGTCCTTCGAACTGATACAATTTCGATGCACAAAAAAAGAATTACAACACAACGAAAAGTGGACAACGATGGGGAACATTATGCAGCCCTTCTAATAGATCCAAATGTTATCTAAAGAACTATAAAGATTGTTTCTTCACAAATCGGAGACAAAAATCATCAATTTAGTACAAATCCACAATAATTTGATTAGCTTTGTGCACTATTCGCTGTACGAAATTCGCACCAAACTAGCTCGAATAAAGCCATCATTTGACTGCTTCGCATTCGAGAAAAATGCTCCGAACAGTGTTTAGTGTCGTACATAATTCCACAATTTGGCCCTTCTGAATGCCAGAATTGGAACCCGCACAGAATTTTGATAGTTTCTTTCACTGAAATATTCAAATCCGAAATAAAATATTCGGCATCAAAATTCTGTGTGTTGCTATATTTGTGATCGTTACTAGGGAACGATTGCGTCATCCTGCTACTGGTTGTTTGCATTGGAGAAAAATACAACGAAAAGTAGACAATGGTGGGGAACATTATGCTAAATCAACTATTCTAAGGTCTCCTCATGTTATCTAAAGAACTATAAGAATTACTAAACGGTTGATATGTGCAAATCGGAAGTGAATATAATAAGTTTAGTGAAGGTTTGTAGTCTGATAGATTCTAGTTAGAAAATTTTCGCTTCTTGTTCTCGGCTCTTTTTTAATTGGATTTTGTGTATATTGGTTTGAATGCGTTAGTCAACGTGGTGTCAGATATTTTATTGTTTATTATATTTACGTGAAGTTAGAGGGATTGTTTTGAATGATATTGAATAAAGAAGGTTTTTAACGTGTATGTGTCTTCGTTTTTGCCTTTCTCATTTAGAAAAGAAATCGACTTTTGCACTGAGGCCCCGAAGGCCGAATGTCACGACTCAGCTCGAAAAACTGAGCAAATGTCTGTGTGTATGTGTGTCTGCATGTAACAAAAATATGCACTCACTCTTCCCGGGGATGGCTGAACCGAATTTCACAAACTTAGATTCAAATGAAAGGTCTCATGGTCCCATAGTCTATTGCTATTGAATTTCATTTGGATCCGACTTTCGGTTCCGGAGTTACAGGATAATATGTGAAAATTAGATAAAAAGTATGCGCTCAATTTTCTCGGAAATGGCTTAACCGATTTTCACAAACTAACATTTAAATGAAAGGTTTTTTAGTTTCCAAACAAATTCTAAAACATTTTATCCAGATTCCGAAACTAAAACGTGGTAAGTGGAAAATTATCAATTTCATGATTTTCACGAACGATGATCAAAAACAGGTACAAATACCATAAGGTACGTCTGATAAATTCTTCTGGTTTGCAGAACTTGTTAGTTCGAGGACATATAAACTGCTCCCCCTTTCTCTTATTCCGGAAGCACCAAAAGTAGTGAAGAAAACCTCCAAAAATTGAACTCGCTTCGCTTGCTCAGCGATACTTGAACCGATTTTCACAAATCTTAGTTTAAACTAAAGCTCACATTGTCGCAAAAGCTATTGTGAAATTTCATCCTTGATCCGACTTCTGAATCCGCAATGACAGGGCGATGAGAGTCATAGTGTTCAAACCGCCCTATAGAATGACAATATGTATAACACCGGTACGTGCAACGTGAAAAAAGAAAACACAACACGAACTATGCGTGCTTTGTTCTATTTCGTAAACATACATCGAAATTTCAAGCTTCACGATGTAAATGCAATGTTCACAGCCAATAGAGCAGTATTATCGTGCCAGTTGTGTAGTGATGTCAATTATAACAATAATAATAATCCTACTACATGTGCTATGCTGCTGATTCATGCTGTTTAGCTTGACTTTTATATGCAAGTTCGCTTCGTTTGTTAGATTTAGTTTAATTGGTTTAATCGAAATAGAGCATGAGATAGTAAGTCTAGGTTTAACTAGGCTCAAAACTATTCCAATTTATAGGTCATATTTGTTGTTGGCGAACGAACCAACTTCGACTATTCGAATAAAACCTGCAAAAAGGATCTCACTCAAATTTCGGTAAGATAGTCAAATCGATTTTCACAAACTTATAGGTTTTAAGAAAAAGTCTTAAAACTTCATTCGGAAGTCCTAAATTTGTTGTGGATACTAATTCCGATTCCGGAACTACAGGATAGACAGGATCTGTAAATATTGTTAGATTAAATCCGAACAAACTTTCTAATTTCTATTCAATGAACAGTTATTTTTGCGAATTCAACAGTAATATTTATGAAGTTATGAGTAGTATGAGAAAGGCATCATTACACCGCTAGTTGGATTAAAACAGGTTTTCATTATAAGTATTTATTTTATTATATTTCGTAACATGTAATTGTGTGTCAGAATGTTTAATGTAACTAATCCTTACTTTAGTGTAGGTGCATCGTTTCAAGTTTTAATATTGAAAAAGAGGAAAGCTTGCATAATTCACACAATCGATTAACTAACTGATATTCGGAAGTGTTAGGTCTCTGACATTACCCACCCGGCTTTTCTTGTAGATTTTCCTATTCCAAAATACTATATTACGAAAATTAGAAAATCCAAATAGTAAAAAGTGATCGCTTTGCGCAGCATTGTGCAAGTTTGTTTTTTTTAATACTGAGTATGTATCTGTATAAAGAATCGTTCCTGAGTAAAATTGTGAGCACACGTTACTTATTATAGTGGCTGGATCGTTGTTCCGATGATTAAGCTTCAAGCATCGTCGTGAATATTTTTGTTTGTGACAATATAATTGTTCTGAACACTGACAACAAGCTGCAGCATTGTTCGAAATTTAAATTTATTTTTAATTGAAACAGTTTTTTCTTACTAGTGCCTATAGTCTCTCAAAGGTAGCATCTTCCATAGCTAAAAGAGGTAACTGGCTTTTTCTTACTTTCCGAATGTTGCCAACGTATAGTTTTCTTTTTTACCTCCGATCACGAAGCGAACACCAGTACAAATTATAAACTTGGAGCACTGAATAGTTGCTTCAAAATGCGACAAAGTGTTTAATTTCTGCGACGTAGACAGTTTATAGTACAGTGTTTCTAAACAAACTCAAACACAAACAATGTGTGATGCGTATAACGTAATCCAAGTGTGAACAGTTCGTTTTCAATTTTATATTACTATCGTTAAAACTTGGTATTTTATGCAGATGTAAACATACTATTACAAGTACCTCATGAAAACAACTCTAAGCCACTTTACCTAAAATTAGGTTAATGAAAAAATCCCCGAAGTTACATAGAAAATACTCAAAAAAAGGTAGTTTTCCTGTTCCGTGTAGTCAAAACGTCGCACGTTAGGAAATAGTCACTCAGAGTCTGGATACTATATTACACTTACAAAAAGTTACTCAAAACTGAGTTAGAACATGCACTTTTTAAAAAAAAGAGTGGAACAACCCTAACGAAAAGTAGCACCTTTGTACTTCATTTTTTTGGACTAAAACATTACTCAAATCGAGAGCAGAAGTAACTCATTATCATTGACGGTAACTGAGTAACATAGTATTTAGACTATGAGTAAATATTTTCAACAAATGACAACGTGCATTCAAGTTGGATTGACATATTGAAGAAGAATGGATAATACTGATTTTCAACAATAGTTTTGTGTCGTGTAAAGACTACTTCAAACAGATTATTTACACACGCTTAAACCAATTTCATCGGTTGGAAGTAGTACAAACTCATATTGAGGTTTTATTATTGCAATGATTTTCCGCGAATTATGTTCTGTCCAGTCGCGAAATGTGCCATTCGTAGCTTCGAAAAAAAACTTGTGATTTTACATCTTATCAGAAGAACATAAAAGGAGCGTCGCAGTTCACGTAAATTTACATACAAGAACATTTAATATTGTGAGAATGGAAAAATTCCATGACATGAAATTCATAGAAATAAAAAGAATGCTTGCGACCTCCGCGATTTGAACCAAGAATCATTGATTCACAAAGTCTGAGCCACAGAAGCAGGCTGGTAAATGGTTCATATAATGCAAATTACAGCCAAAACCAGTGAAATTCCATCCCCTTTAATCTACCCGAAGTACCAACCGAAACGAACATAGCCAGAAGAAAATCGCCCGTTAGTCTTTTTCAGCTACATTCAATTTGTTTTTTTTTTGTTTGATGTTCCATCCTTTCGCCGTATTCAAAAGTCGATGAGTTAATGTAAATCAACTCAAATAACTGGAATGTACTGCTCAATATGTACATTTGGCCATAGCCAATGGTATTTACAGGCAAATCAGGCAAACAGAAACAGTGAAAATCAAACATTCAATGAATCTTTCCAACATCATCCAGGGGCCCCAGAGAGTTTCGACATACAAGAAACAGCTACCAACGTGCTCCAAGTAGTGCAAGACGGTAGCAGCAGGTATCCATTCATCCATCGCACATATGTATGTACACTTATTTACTGAAAACACACCCCGCACACCCGCCTCATCACGGTACGGTTTTGTTTTTTATTATTTTTCCTTGCTGACTTATTTCCCTCAAAGGAGCTTGCGTTGCTGCAAATTCTACATTTTCCTAACTTGCCGAAAGCATATTTCGGTCCCTGTTCCAAGTCATTCCCCACAGTTTCATTTTCTTTGTGACGTGTACAAACAAAGTCCATCGTCATTGCTTATCACTAATACCTCTGACCGGACGGAATCCCCCAAAGGTGCGAGAGCACATCAACCTCGCCGAGTTGACAGGAGTGCAAGAGCAAGGTAGCACTGAAAGATAACTTTTTCCATTCATTTAGCTCATTCCATCACTGACCGGCCAGGGTGACTAGTGTTCTGCCGAATGGAAACTCTATCATCAACCCCATCATGCAGGAATGTGAATACTAGATTCTAGATTTCCATGCTAGGAAAAGGCTTCATCTCTCCAGTGATGTGGGTTGTTGTCTGGATGAAGATAAACGTAGTTCGCCTAACGATTAGTTCAGTATGTTGGATGAAATTTCTTATCATTTTCTGTTGGAGAATTCGTTTTTTTTTTGTCTTGAAGTAGAACCCATCTTTCTTTCCTATAGAGGGGTAACAGAAAAGTAAACATCAATCAAAGCGGTCAAATTTTAAATAATAACATGTCAATCAATTTTGCTTCGATTAGTAATATTATTACACCTGCAGGCTGGAATTATTTTTACACATCGATTTGAATGGACGAAACTATGTATTTTCAGTTGCATATGATTGAAATTTTAATTTAAAGTGAGCTGTGTTTTAATTCGCTTTCCATAAATCTAGGTTACTTTGGTGGCATATGCGAAACAGGAACAATTCTCGATGTCATAAATGCATAAAAAATAAAATTTTTTAGTTCACTGCGTTAGTCTCGTCAATACAAAACTATTACAGAACCCAGAGTCGTCAATTAATTTAGTTAATTCTTAGATTTCCTGATTCCGAAGATATAATGATATAAGTTACGTAACCGACAACACGCATGGTTGAATCGATGGACTTGGGACTTGGAACTTGGAACTTGGAACTTGGAACTTGGAACTTGGAACTTGGAACTTGGAACTTGAAACTTGAAACTTGAAACTTGAAACTTGAAACTTGAAACTTGAAACTTGAAACTTGAAACTTGAAACTTGAAACTTGAAACTTGAAACTTGAAACTTGAAACTTGAAACTTGAAACTTGAAACTTGAAACTTGAAACTTGAAACTTGAAACTTGAAACTTGAAACTTGAAACTTGAAACTTGAAACTTGAAACTTGAAACTTGAAACTTGAAACTTGAAACTTGAAACTTGAAACTTGAAACTTGAAACTTGAAACTTGAAACTTGAAACTTGAAACTTGAAACTTGAAACTTGAAACTTGAAACTTGAAACTTGAAACTTGAAACTTGAAACTTGAAACTTGAAACTTGAAACTTGAAACTTGAAACTTGAAACTTGAAACTTGAAACTTGAAACTTGAAACTTGAAACTTGAAACTTGAAACTTGAAACTTGAAACTTGAAACTTGAAACTTGAAACTTGAAACTTGAAACTTGAAACTTGAAACTTGAAACTTGAAAATTGAAACTTGAAACTTGAAACTTGAAACTTGAAACTTGAAACTTGAAACTTGAAACTTGAAACTTGAAACTTGAAACTTGAAACTTGAAACTTGAAACTTGAAACTTGAAACTTGAAACTTGAAACTTGAAACTTGAAACTTGAAACTTGAAACTTGAAACTTGAAACTTGAAACTTGAAACTTGAAACTTGAAACTTGAAACTTGAAACTTGAAACTTGAAACTTGAAACTTGAAACTTGAAACTTGAAACTTGAAACTTGAAACTTGAAACTTGAAACTTGAAACTTGAAACTTGAAACTTGAAACTTGAAACTTGAAACTTGAAACTTGAAACTTGAAACTTGAAACTTGAAACTTGAAACTTGAAACTTGAAACTTGAAACTTGAAACTTGAAACTTGAAACTTGAAACTTGAAACTTGAAACTTGAAACTTGAAACTTGAAACTTGAAACTTGAAACTTGAAACTTGAAACTTGAAACTTGAAACTTGAAACTTGAAACTTGAAACTTGAAACTTGAAACTTGAAACTTGAAACTTGAAACTTGAAACTTGAAACTTGAAACTTGAAACTTGAAACTTGAAACTTGAAACTTGAAACTTGAAACTTGAAACTTGAAACTTGAAACTTGAAACTTGAAACTTGAAACTTGAAACTTGAAACTTGAAACTTGAAACTTGAAACTTGAAACTTGAAACTTGAAACTTGAAACTTGAAACTTGAAACTTGAAACTTGAAACTTGAAACTTGAAACTTGAAACTTGAAACTTGAAACTTGAAACTTGGAACAAAGAAAAAGGAATTTCAAGCTTGAAATATAGTTGAAGTTGCCGGTATTCAAATATGGAACGAAATTGATTAAATCAAATTATAGGAATCATACCTATTTAGTTGTTTTCCATTTCCAAAAAAAATTTCAAGAAAACCATTTAATTTTTATGTGAGTGATAATTTCATCGAATTTCAAACACAGCTGATTTCTGCTATTTTCAAAAAAAAAATCCAGGAGCGCCCTAAACTTATGAAATAACTTAATTTTTTTTTGTTGGTTGTTTTGTAACTTACCATACTAAAAATTAAAATAAAATAAACTTTTGCCGATTTATTAATTTTAGTTTGAGGTAAAGCCGCCATGACTAAGTTCAGTTTTTGCAATGACTGAGCGGAAATATATATTGGAGAAGCCAAGTGAAAAAAAAACTAACAGAAAAGATACATTTTTGGAAAAAGATACGCTCAGAGACAGGACTCGAACCTGCGTTCTTATGCATTCCGTGCATACGCGCTACCATTTCGCCACTCTGATCTTGTTTTAGCCACTCCAAAACTCGAAACAGACATAGTAGCAACGTACATCGAACATGGTCTGGTAGGAAAGGGCAGACAATCAATACAACCTTCATAGGGGTCTGTCGCTGACGATGTCCAGCCAGCGACTGGCACCATTAAAGAAGGTGACAAGCGATTATAAATACACTCTCCTACTCAATGCTTGATCGGAGAAATAGGTATAAAGCGAGAGGACTAGTGTTTGATGAACAGAGAAGATGTTTGGATGTGAGATATCGGTCGGGTGACGGCCAGGATGTAGACCATGTTCGATGTACGTTGCTACTATGTCTGTTTCGAGTTTTGGAGTGGCTAAAACAAGATCAGAGTGGCGAAATGGTAGCGCGTATGCACGGAATGCATAAGAACGCAGGTTCGAGTCCTGTCTCTGAGCGTATCTTTTTCCAAAAATTTATCTTTTCTGTTAGTTTTTCTTTCACTTGGTTTCTCCAATATATATTTCCGCTCAGTCATTGCAAAAACTAAACTTTTGATTTTCGTGATTTTCAGATAATTTAATGCAAAATGTCCCATATATAGACAGACTATTTTTTCACCCCTGAAGGAGTAGTTTTATCGGGGGATTTTTTTTAGTATGTTCTGAACCACTTAAATTATCGAAAAAAAATTTTTCCGGCTGATTTCGAAAAATCATGCATTTATTTCATTCTGAAACGTGAGATATAGGAACTAAATCGAGGAAATGGATATTTGATGAGAATACGCTCTTTTTTAAAGTTAATTATTTTTTTATCTTCATGAAAGTTTGAATAAGTTATTTTTAGATATCAAGACAAAGAAAGCAGTTGTTTTCTAGATATTTTGATAACAAAATAAAAAAAAACGGTGATGTATAAAAATACACATTTTTGAAAATTAGGCCCGGTTTTCCATAAGCAATACCAAGCCGAACTATATTCAATTTTCAAAGTACAATATTGAAGATATAATTTGGAAAAATAATAAGACAATTTTCGTTTAGCAAACCAACTTTGTTATTTCCCATCGGTAGCAGTACTCGTGACAGTTTTCATGTATTGGATATCTTAATAATAATAGACTTCAACTTTAACTAACCTTTAAGCTTTATGTTTTGCTGATTTATATATAATATGATAGCTCATTTCGGTGTCTGTAGAAAACCAATTTCGCAGCAATCTTATTTTTTGTTACTGGAATGAAGCAATGATATTTTTGCGTGCCTTGAATCATTTTTGTTTGTTGATGAAAATCTTTTCATTCTACAGCACCATCGTCATAGTCCTGTGATATTTTACTATAGTGTGTTGATCACTGAATACTATAGTTTGTTGATGCTAGTTTTGTCTTTGTCAGTGCACAGTTCGAAAAATTCTTGTGATTTTACATCTTATCAGATGCATATGAATGGAGCGTCATATTTCACACTAATTTATATTCAAAAATATGTAAATTGTGTGATTTGAAAGTTACATGGCTTTAAAACGAAAGGAATAAAAATCAAAAGATCGACATCAACAACGCGACTTGAACCGAAAAACATTAGATCACAAAGCACACCAGTTAGTCGACTGGGCCACAGAAGCACATATCTGCCTCGCTGGTAAATCGTGCATATAAATTCATACAGTCTCACTTGCTAGCCGAGTGCAAATTACACTCGGAGCCAGTAAATTTCCGTACGAATGGAATATTGTGGCATTTGAGAAATTAAGTAGTTATGAATTGTATCGTTTGAAGAATTATGTCACCTGTAAAATTCATAATTTCTTTCTGTGTGTCTTTGTATTTCAAAAATGTGCCTTCATAGTTGAGTGTAAAAAAAAAACAAACTACTATTCGCATCGAAAACAGCTACTATGCGAGTCTTGATGCCAAAGAATAATTTATTCAAAAATTTATGAGGATTACAAAAATAGTAAATTTGGCGATGGAGAACCCAGACTAATTTAAAAAAGGGCGTATTCTCATGAAATGTTACTTTGATTGTGTTAAGACTGTGTTAATTTCACTTTGTAATGCCTTACATGATAATGCCTTGAATTTTACTAAAACTTCGTTAGCTCACGAGATTTCTTCATTTATCCTTATTTTACACCAAACACGATAAATGTATCAATCCTGATTATCAGCTTCGAAGTTTGCATGTCCAAATAATTACAGTCGTTTCACAACCAATGAAACCCTAATCACATTACCGTACCTAACCCACTGTCTCGGACCTGTACTTAAAGTCCCTATCTTCCTCCGAACCTGAACGTTGGAACCCGTAATCCGTCAGAGTGCCATTTTCTATCGATTACTTAGGAAACCCCCTCGCTGCCCGACGATAAGGGTCTAACCGTCCCGAAGCCCGGAGCTGTGATGAGTTGTTACCCCTCAGGCCAAAACCTCAATCATCGACCGTGTGCAGAGCCAGGATACCGGTCGGATACCAGATAAGCATCGTATCTTATATCCTCCGAAGCCAGGAAGATGGATCCACTGAGCCAATTTTAGCCACTCTCTACCGACAATGTTACTAGTTTAAAATATGCCAATTTTCATCTGTCTCCGTTTTTATATAATTTATTGCTTGATTCTATATCTCTCCCCTTCGTCCTGGCTCAGGGTTGATCCCTTTCTATGACAACGATAGCGGCCGGGTGGAAGATGACGTCTCGCTTCACCACAGCTGTGCTCCATCGGAGTGATACCGCCCCCGGAGATACGTGTCGGAAAAGATGTGTTAATTTAGGTAAATGAAAGCAAATAACACTTTAGCTTTGGGATTCGATGGAGGTCGATGGAAGCAAGGAGCACGGCAAGCCGAGGCTTACGGATAGCCGAGATCCTTTTGGAAATTCGGTCTTCCAGGCGAGACATGACTCAACACACGATTATAGCGTTCTGTTTCGCTTTGTTCCCTAGGAGATATTTTTCTTTCGTTGCACATTGAAAGCTGAATGTGAAAATATTTTACCAAACTTTCTTTTCTTTATTTCTTTTCAGGTGAATGTTACTTTAGAGTCGAGTGCCGGTGTGGTATGTACATTGCTAGGACGACTATCAAATGCTCATCAATGTCTAGAGAGAGAGAGAGAGAGAGAGAGAGAAAGGAACGAAGGATTGTGCTTTGGACTAAACTATTATCATTGAAATATTCTGTAAATACGATGTCTTTTTGGAAACGATTCTCTGCCACGTTTGGAAGCAGGTTGACCGGCATCATTAGGGATTCAGGTTCTTCTCAAGATGGTGACTGAATTTCTGTTGCAATCCTGTTGCATTATTCGGTCCCAATTGTGATACAATGTTCAATAATCCAGCGGCTGACTTTAATTCGAAAACTTGGCGCGGATATTATCCTCATTGAGTGTCAGTTAATCGAACAAAAGAAGAACCCGATAGCCATTTTTTCCATTACATCTCAATACACTCTATAATATCCTGTTGCGTTTCAAGTTTCGCTGGCTGTGACACGAGCCGACATTTATCACAGCAGTTAGCATTCATAGAACCGACAAACTGAGTCACTTCTTAATGTCGTTACCTTTTGTTTGCTGTTTCCGTTTCGCCCTGCCATTTCTTCCGCTTTTCATTCAATTTCCCGTCGGTGGTGCTGACTGGAGCCGACAGAAAAGAAAAGCTTGCGACAAAACACGAAAAGGTTACAAATTTATTATTCAAACAACTCCTGCCTCGTACGGGAACCGAGCAGATGATTTGCGCACACTTTACCCGTTTTGTGAAGCTGTGCAAACGACGGCCAAGCAAACGCCGGACCAGTCGGCGCGCGGTATGGCAAGTGCAAGACGCCCCCGAGAACCGACAGGGTAGTGGCGAACTTGCCCACGCTCGCTGGAGCGACAGTGATTTATTCGCCGTAATAACATTGGCGAAGAAAAGTATTCACTCAAAATACCATTCACTTTCCGTTTTCTTCCGGTTTCTTGGTTTCTTCTGGTTCGCCTTTCCCACCTGGAAGGAAGACATCCGGTCTCCGGTGTGCACGGTGTGATCAGAATCACGATGGTAAATGGATAGGTGACGACATTTTCCTGAGTGTAGAGTGTGTGGAGAAGAAAAGTATAAACATCGAGCGTTTTCGGGTCATCCGTCACTTGATAACCAGGAGAAATTAAACTACTTACCCGAAAGCACCACATATGGGCTCTAGAATAGAGTTTTGAGCCATGTTTTGTTCCAATGTTTATTTATGTATGAAATGTTCAAAACGACGAATGTAACAATGAGAGATTCTCTTTGTTTACTTTCTCTTTCGATTATTACGGTACTCTTAGCAATACTTCACTCCAATTATTTACCGATAATAATAACTAAAGTTATCATCTTTGAATCTGCACTGAAGAAATTACCGAAAAAAGCAGGAATATTCCGCAATAATCGAAAGATAAAGTAAACAAAGAGAATCTCTCATTGTCAACATTTCATACAGATTTGCGTGGATTCAGGCGCCATATTCAATTTCGTGAGACAATTAAAAACACAGCCAAAACTGCCCTATCTCGCCACCAGTGTTAGTTCTACATCGTGGATCAGAATTCTGTCGCTGAGATCACCCACATTATCAGATCTGAATGGATTCTGAATCAATTCCGAATCGGCGAGAAATTTTCATTCGGAATTCCATGTGGAAATCATGTGGAATTCCGAATGAATTCAACAACCGATTCCGAATGAATTGCAACAACCGATTCCGAATGAATTTCGCCTACAACCGGTTGATTCGGAAATCATTCGGAATTGAGTGAGAAGATGCGGACTCAAATATCATTTCGTCTTCTTCTCCTTCTTTCCCGATTTTGCACGTTTTCGTGCTAATTTCCAGTTTATTTTTAAACGAAAACATTATATAACTGAATATAAAAATTTTAATCTTCATGTTTTTCGGATATACAGAACTAGTAAACAACCAGTTTTTCTCAGAATTCCAACATGAACTGTTGAAATTCGCTGGAAATTAACAAACCGGCCTACCTTAGTCAGCATCATCCATTCCTCTAGCTGGAGTGTAGTGAAATGGCTTGAATCGCCTAAATTTTACACTAACACATTCATAAAATGAGAGAATATTCAATGACATTTATAATGTCACTGTCAATCAGGTTGATCGAGCAGGCAGCTCAGGCGAAAATTCTAGCACTGAACCGATCGAGCACTAAAAAATCATGCAGTCGAGTAAGAATTCATTGCTCATTCCGTCATTTCGATAATGTGGGCCTTACCGAGCATCATTTTTGTCATTTTTAATAATGATTAAGTAATGATGTATTTCAAATTTGATACAAAACTCGTCATTACTGCACCATACACGTTCATTAAAATGATACGCTAATATATCGTGGCGTACGTGAGCGTAAGATGGTTCCAATTACGATGCATAAGTTGAGGTGATCACATTTTCCAAACATGATTGGATCTACAATTTTGCTAACGCAAAAATAACGGACTTTTGTTGCAGAGTTGCTGCAAGGTGTTTCCAGTTATTTCGTTTCCTCATTCATGTTGCTAACGAGTTAGACAAACACAAAAAATATTTATACAGAGTTGAGAGACGGGACACGACCGATCACGATGACATTTCTGACGACAGTTTGACATGTACATAGCACCGTGGTTCAAACGATGATGGTTTTCGAATGAAGCTATCAATATACATAGGAAAGTTTATACTCAAGTGAATTTTCATTTATTTGTGATTAAAATTTCAATGGTCGAAAAATATTCTGTGAGAATAGAAGAAAAAGGCGGGTGGGTAATGTCAAAGACATAACTGGATGACGTGAATGAGAATAAAACTTTAATTCAACTCAAGCATTCGGACCAAAAATTCGACTCCTGAATTCCAGTTAAAGAATTCAGAATCATTAACGTAACAGAAACTGAACAATAGTTTCTTTCACGTTAATGATTCTGAATTCTTTAACTGGAATTCTGAAACTGAATTTTTGGTCCGAATGCAAGAATTGAATCCTGAAGTCGGTGAATGAATTCTGAATAAAGACTGTCCCAGAAATTATGGACGCACTTTGATTTCGCCGTAAATAATTTACAAGTGTTAGATATTCAAATTTTATTCGATATAATGGTAGTATTAGACTACAACAACAGAATATTATTCTCAACATTTGCTACTCAGCCATTGTAGACTAGCTGGCGCACCTTCTTGCGAACGTTCCTCATTAAATTCCGTACAGACTTCTTGGCGACAAGTTTTGACACTTTTTCCAATCTTTTTCGAACTGTTGAATGGTTTCGGCTGCCGCGACATGTTTCCTAAGATGTGCCTTCGATAATGCCCAAAATTCCTCAATTGGTCGAAGTTGTGGGCAATTTGGTGGATTCATTTCTTTTAGGACGAAAGTGACATTTTTGGTAGTATACCATTCTACCGTTGATTTCGAGTAGTGACAAGAAGGAAGATCTGGCCAGAAGACAACAGGATCCTTGTGGCTTCGAATCATGGTAAGAAGTCGTTTTTGTAAACATTCCTTGATGTATAATTCGCTGTTCATTGAAGCAGTGGTGATGAAGGGTTTCGAAATCTTACCGTAGCTACAAACTGCTTGCAGACCATAGCTTTCTCACCAAATTTTTCGACTTCAATCGATGTCTCGGACTGATTGAACACTTGCCCTTCTCGCACCGTATAATATTGTGGTCCCGGCAAGGATATGTAATCGAGTTTCACGTAGGTTTCATCGTCCAGATTATGCAGTTCAAATTTCCAGCAAGAATCGTATTGTACAGCTTTCGAACCCTCGGCCTGATCGGTGTTTCTTGTTCCGGACTACGCTTCAGAACATTTGACTTCGAAGTGCCCACGTTTTTGGCCACTTCCCGAAATGAAACCTCCTTCTTTTTCTCGAACGCCTTCAGTATACGTTTAGCCAACTGAGGGTTAGCAGGACCTTTTTTTCGACCCGTTTTCGGTTTATCCTCAAAGGTGTTATCCTCACCGAACTTCCTGATTGCATTTCGCACGGCTTTTCCAGTTACTCCTTCCATTTTTGTTATCTTTCTCAGTGACAGTCCGCTTTCTGTGCACCATTTGTACACAATTTTTCGACGTTGTTCTGCTGAAAGTCCATGCTTTTCGAAACAAACTAATGAAAACGAATAAACAACTGCACAAGTGGTTAGAGAAGAGTGTAAACAACAGGACGCAGCCAAAAAATGACAGATTCGAAACCATTGCGAAATGGCAGCGGTTTTTGGTTGCGTTCATACTTTCTGGGACAGTCTTTAGTTTAACTAATCACTGTGAAACTGTGTTGTGGAAGTGAATTCGAGACCAGGATTCTTTTTCGGCACTGAATTCTGATCCTGAATCCTAGCTCTGAACTCTGGATTCTGATCCGCAACAGAATTCCGGTTCATGATTTCGTTTTCAAATTCGAATCCGTAATTCAGCTCAGAAGATCCAGAATTTAGTTCAAAGATCTTCCGGATCTAGTTCCTAAATTTAGATACACGTCTAGAATTGTAGAACTGAACTATGGGACCAAATTCTAGCAGAATGATATTTTAAGACCATTCAATTCTACTATACATAGTAGTGGTAAAATTTTGGCCAAATTCTAGACTTGCATTCTAGTCTAGAACTCCGAACCTGGAAATGCAGTTTAAAACTCAATTAATGAAATACAACATAATTTTGGATCCGAGTTCTGTTCCTGGATTTCGGTCTGAACTCTGAAACTATATTCTAAATTTGAATTCCAGCCAGAAATGTATGAACTAAATTCTGATTCGAACCTCCATTTCAGTTCCAAATTAATCCTGAATCCAGTCTCTAATCAATCCTGATCTCAGATCCAGAGTTTCGTTCCAAAATCCCGGCTTAGAATTAAGTTCTGAAATTCGGTTCCAGTTTCAGAGTTATGGTACTTGATTCCGGCCTTGGATTATGGGTGAGAAACCAAATTTTAGATCTGGCTTCTGGAAATGAAACAAATATCAGGTAATCAATTCTGAATCTGAATTTAGAACTAAACCCTAGAATTGGATTCTGATCAGAACTGAACGAGTCAATTAGAAGGCCGATGTCATATATAATTCGAATTCCGGTTCCGGAATTACAGGATGGTATGTACCAAAAAAATGGAAAAAGAGGTCACTTATTTTTCTCCAAGACGACTGAACTAATTTGCACAAACTTAAATTTAAACAAAATTTTTCTTGTGATACCATAGCATGCTGTTGAATTTTCATTTTTTATCTGACTTCCGGTTCCGGAATTTCAAGGTAATATGTGCAAATATATGAGAAAATGCGCACTAAGTTTTCTCGGAAATTTATTACCCGATTTTCACAAGCAAAGATGCAAGTAAAATGTCTTGAAGTTCTTTAAAAAGTTCCCTAAAGGTTAATCCAAATCTGACTTCCGGTTCCGGTATTACTGCAAGATAAGTGAAAAAATTTCATTTTCATGAGTATTTTTTTCACAAGTGATGGCGAAACTAGATGCAAATTTGTATGAAACTTACTGATAAATTTATCTAGTTGGTAAACCTTTTTTGGAACTACTAGTCCCCGATTTCCGGTTCCGAAAGCACTGATAGTAGTAAAGAAAAGGTCCAAAATCGGAACTTACTTCGATTTTTCCGCAATGGTTCAACCGATTTTCAAAATTCTTGATTCAAATTAAAGTTTTTATTGTTTTAAAAGATACTGTGCACTTTCATCTAGACCCGACTTTTTGTTCCAAAACTATCGGGCGATGAAAGTCAAAACTTTCAAACCGTCATACAAAATAACAATGCAAGAACGGTACGCATCGGAACGTGCTGGTACGGAAATTTTCAATTTGGTATAGCGTGCACTAAGAATACTTCCGGATCGGGGCTCCCCGACTCAGATCCCGAGACAAATTTTAAAACTAGCGATTCAAAATGTCGGAAACTTTTTGGTAATGGGTTGTACATAGTATTGCCCTTGCGGTTTATTGCATTTTAGAGATGTTCATTGGTCTCTAAGTTCATAGAACTAGGACATGTAAACATTTGTAAGATTCTATCCTCGACCATTAGCGTGAAATAACACAAGCTTATGAAATCACACAATAGTAATTTTCAAACGAGTCAAAGTCTTAATCGATTCTTTCATCTCCGAGAAATTTTGTTGCATTGAAAAATACTGGGATTTTTCGGTTACATCACATATAAGATTACATTTCTCGAACCATAGCCCTTCCAAATTTGTTAGCATTCAAATCTGTGGCGTATCTGGAGGGCGAATGGGGCACTTTGGTTTGCTCGTCCAATCGATCCCTTCTGAGATTTTTTGCTCACTAAACGATGGGGGTGACGGATCTTATTTTGATCGGGGCGCTAAATTTGCCTCTATACGCCACTAAGTCAAATTAACCTAAGTTTATCGAAATTGGTTGAGTCATCTTCGTTAAATTTCAGCCGATGAAAAATGTGCGGTTAGTCGATTATGTCACTTATACTATTATGTTTCCAGAACCGGAGTTGACAGCCAATTGATTTTCGAACTTGATCCACAGTTCAACACTAGCTTTCAAATGAATCCAGGAAAGTTAAAATCGGTTCAGTCATCTCTGAGAAAATCGAGTGGTAAAAAATCAACGCGTTCTGTCGCTTATGTCACTTATACAATTTAACATTAGCTTTTAAACGAGCCAAGGCATGTTAAAATCGGCTCAGCTCTCTCAGAGAACTGAGCGATAAAAAACAACGCGTTTTGTCGGTTACTTCACTTATGCCACTATATCTCCGGAACAAGAAGTCACAGCCAATTGATCTTCCAACTTGATCAATGGCCAATTCATCTTCCAACTTAATCAAATGGTCTTTGGTTAACCTCTGTAATCGAAACAAAGAAAAATATAGTGGAATTAAATGAAATTTATTTTCTTGTAATTAATTTCAATGTAATTCACATTTGATTTCAGATTTATGATAAATAGTTAAATTAATGGATCGAACCTAATGAAAATTACCGGAAACCGTCATCTAGAATTTTAAACGACTTAGACTTTGAACGACTGTTTTCAAATCCTGCTTGATAATCCACAAATTCGTCATCTTGGTTTATGCAAACAACTGTTTTTACATGTATTCGTCATACACGTTCCAAAAATACAAACAATGTAAGAATCTTCGATAACCTCGAAAAAGTGGAAGTCGCCATCCTTGGTTGAACAGTGACTTGACACGTAATTTTTCGAAGTTTACTCGTCGATCTTTTTTCCAAAATACCCATATGTAGAGATTAGAAATTTCAGTGACAAACCGGAATCAAAAATACTACCGCTCTACGCATAATCATCCTATATTCTATTGCATTTCCTATATACATGGGGCAATTATGCGTGGAACGGCAGTATACCACCGTCTAGTGATTCGAAATTACGTAGAAAATCAATTTTCGATATTTACAATAATATTTAGTTACACACATCAGGGCTGCCTGGTTAAATTTTCAAGCGGATTTTAAATGGTTTATGTAATCGAACTGCCTTAATGGTTGTGGAAAGGATCTTTTCTAGTTAGCAAAACTAAAAGTCAAGTACACGAAATTTAAAAACTGGAAGACATTATTATGACATGCTGTGATTGGTTTGGGAAAGCATAAGTCTATTCAAACAGATTTTTCAATGAAGTACTATTGAAATATTGCAGCGACGTTGTCATACATGTTTCAGGTAAACGTTTCTAAATTAATCGGTAGTTAAATTATACAAATCCATTAACAATTGATTGAGTTATAGGCGAGTCTATTTAGAATTGGATCAGATTAAAAAAATTAACATTCATTTTTAATGCCAAATATGACTATCTAACAACTATAAAAATACTCTCACCTGTCAGTTACATCGTGATTTTTCAACCACAACCTTAAATCAGTGCCGCAGTATTACGCTTTTCTTCTACAGATGTTTCCTTGCGTAGAACTGTGCTGATGAAAGAGGGATGAAGTGCTATTATTTCTTTCCTTGGAACTATGTTTTCCGTTCCGGAGCCGTTTCGCCATTTCTGACGTAGGTAGGCCGGAACAGTCGACGAACACAGACGTACAGTTGCATCAAACCGAAACGCGTTTTATTCGTCGAATCATGGCGTAAAATGTGATGCAAGACCATTTCTTCGGTGGCTGCCGGTTGAGTTACTATTTTGATTATTACTGTTATTTTCATTATTATTATTATTATCATTAGTTTTTTTCCGGAACGGGAGAGTTTCACCTTCTACGCAAATGAAAATATACGGAGGGTGCTGCGAATCAGATTGCATCGTCAGAATCAAGGGTTTGTGTTTTATTTTATTATTCTGTTTTAGTTGTAACTGTGGCTGCTTGACCAACCACAAAAAAATGAACATTAAGGTCCGAACAGTCTAAATGGTCGTGTAGTGTCGGTTCCCAACTGGCCAAGGATAACACTGTGTTGCACCTGTTCCGGTCGTATAAATCCTCCAAATAGGTCAATCGTATGTTAACCGGCGAAATTATTTCAACCAAGAATTGATTCACTAGTTTTCTGTTTCAGCTGTTATTCGATATGTGCTGAAGATGAAGTATACATAACTCTGATCGATTAGGCTAGGAGTAGCACAAATTAGTCTCCAGCATGAATCTATCTAGACTTCTGAAAGAAGGAAAAACTGACATAGCTTTGGTTTAAAAAGCATAATTTCAAAAAGAAAAATGGTTAATTGACAAGATATTAAACTCAGACTTCGTTTCATTCATCGATAATTGTGTGATCAATCCACGTGAAATGCTTCGAGCATGCATAGTTGGAAAATATTACTATCGAAGAGTTTATTATACCTGAGCTCATAACTTGATATATTACACTGTCGCAATCCTGCTCGCTCATTGCTGGCTCAAACAGGAATTATGTCTGCTGTTCGGCTTACTTGCTGTATTGCGATGTCTTCAAAAAGGTTATATCGCTTTGCTGCAAAATTGATTTATCCATTATAAGCGTCTGTAATGTAACTGCTCACCATATCATTTGGGCAACTTGGATATAAATTTGAGAGGCTTTCAACTAATAGAGTTGTTAAGCAGTACAAATCTATACATAGTAAATGTCCAGCTTTTGCGAATTCTGGTAGAGAGAGGGTAAGGAATGTAACTCTTTGAACAGACCGAATTTCACATAAGTTGGTAAATTATCTCGTCCCGAAGGGTTCGAATCTTCGTTATCTGAGCATAACACGTTGGGCAATAAGTTCCAAGTTCCAAACAGACAGATGGCAGCACTAATTGAAAATTTCATGGAATTCATTTTATTAGTGTGTTAGTTATTGTGCCTTAAGTAACGCTACTTTGGGAAGAAAAAAAAGAGAAAAAAGAACATAGTGTGTTGATAAAACACTGTTTCTAATGAAAAGAAATGGCTGGACAAACATTATCCGGGCTCTGCTTCAAGTATAACACATAGTTTGTTTTACAAACGGTTCTCTGTTGGATGTTTGTGCTGGTGGTGGACTCTACTGTCGTGAAATGATACTAAAGTAATCTCATTCGCTAGATGAATACTGTATTGTGATATTGTTTGTATCCGATTTCCCATGCTGGAATTATGGGGTAAAATGTGTAAAAAATTAAAAATATATGTACTAACTTTTCTCAGTGATGGCAGAATCGATTTACACAAAATTAAATATAAACGAACGATCTTATGATCACATAGAGAATTCCTGAGTTTCATCTTGATCCGACTATCGGTTCCGGAATTACAGGGTGATAAGTGTGAAAATTCCAATTTTGAATTAACTACTCACTTTTCTCAGAGATGGGGTTATCAATTCTTACAAACTTAGATTCAACAGAATGTTCCTATACGAGACATTTGAATTGCATCTGGATTCGACTTCCGGTTCCAGAATTACAGAAAAAGCGTGATGAGCATTTCAAACAGTTATACAGAACAGTGATGCAAAACACAGGAAAATGGGGTTGCTGGGAGCTCATATCAGTTCCAATCGATATGCCTTGTCAGAACCCATTCCCTTGTTTCTGATTCCGGAGGGGCCGGAAATAGTGGTCACAAACTCGAAATTGGAACAAACTCACTTTTCTCAGTAAAGGCTTAAAATCTTATGATTCCATACATAACTACTTCTCCTCATCCGGATCTGATTTCCGGTTCCGAAATTATAAGGTGATAAGTGTCCAAAATATTGAACCGTCTCAAAAAGCGCACCGGTACGTACATGGTGTGGTACGGAAGAAGAAAACACAACACCGTCTCTCCGAACGAAGCACGCTGTGTGTGGCGATTTCAACCGAGCACACATGTGTCCGAGTTTTCAACCGTTTTGAAGAAAACAGAATCACGTCACAATTACAAATGCCTGTTTCGTTGAATACGGTGCTGAGGTAAAGACAGGATAATAAATTAAAAAAAATGTCCAACCTGCATCTAGTTGACGACACAAAAAAGTACGAAATTGTCTAAACAGATTGTAAAACCAGAGCTCTTTTGTCACGCACGCTAGTGCCCAATTTATTGTACCCCCTCTACAATGTTTCAAGGAAAAACCTGTTTTAATCCACCTAGTGGTGTAATGATGCCCTTCTCATAGTACTTATATATCTAACAATATTACTAGAAGATTCTGTGATGAAATTTTTTTTTCGATCTTGAATAAAATAAGAAACTTTTCTTTGGGTATAAACTAACATAACCTTTTCGATTTGTTTTTGTCACGTTAATAAGAAATTTTCTATATTTTGCATCGTCCAACTAAATGATGAAACACACTTTATCCAATAGTACTTGAACCGGAAGTAGGATCCGAATGAAATTAAACAGTAACCTATGAAACTATAGGAATTTTTATTTGAGCCTGTTTGTGGAAATCGATCAAATCATCTCTGAGAAAAGTGAGTGAGTCTCGTTCTAAACTTTTTGACTACTATTTCCAATAATTCTGGAACCGGGAACTTGGAACCAGTATAGCCGAAGTCGGTTCGTTCCAGTAAGTGAATCAGTTTTAAGCCAAATCTAGAAGACTTTTAACCTTTTTTGCATCGTCGCTCTAAATGACGGTGTGAAATTCAATAGCTATGAGACTATGAGTTTTTTTATTTTATGAGTGACATTATTTGACACATACACACACAGCCACATACATTGCGCAGCTCGATTAACAAGGTTGAATGATATAGAACACTTAGCCCTCTGGCCAATTTTCACTAGTCAATTTTTCAAGTGATTGCATAAACTTTCTATATGAGAAAGCCAATAAGAGTACTTTTATAGAAAATCATCGGTTTCATGATTTTTTAATAACACTAACAAGTAGGTACAAATTGAATAAAAGAATTAGAAATTTACATTTTTTTCCAGGAAAATACAAATTTGAAATTGGCAACCCTGCACGCTGTACGAAATCGAACAAAGCACGCTACGAACGGAGCAAATTCGCACGTACCGTCGCGTACTAGTTTTGCATAGTCGTTTTGAATGACGTTTTGAATGTTTTGACACTCATCGCCCTATAACTTTGAAACCGAAAGTGGGATCAGGATGAAATTGCACAGTATATTTGAAAACAATGAGAGCTTTAATTTGAACTATGATATGTGAAAATCGGTTTAACCGTTGCTGAGAAATCGAAGTGAGTTCCGTTTTTGGAGATATTCTATACTATTATCGGTACTTTCGAAAGCGGAAACCGAGGACTAATAGTTTAAAAAATGTTTTATAATTCACTAGCCAACTGGGTAAATTTAGCAGTCAGTTTAATAATAATGTGTACCTCGTTTCGCCATCGCTTGTGACAAAATACTCATGAAATTGTAAATTTTCATTAATCGCACTGTAATACCGGAACCGGAAGTTAGATCTGGATCAACTTTTCGAAGACTTTTTAAAGAATTTTAAAACCTTTAATTTGCTTCTTAGTTTGAGAAAATTGGTTGAGAAATTTCCGAGAATATTTAGTGCGCATTTTTTAATAAATTTTCACATATTGCCTTGTAATTCCGGAAACGAAAGTCGGATCCAAATGAAATTCAAGAAAATTATATGAGGCCATTATACCTTTTATTTGAATCTAAGTTTGTGAAAATCGGACACACCATCTCTGAGAAACGAGTGTGACTATTTTTTTCTTTTTTTGGTACATACCACCCTGTAATTCCGGAACCGGAAGTCGGATCCAAATGAAACTCGGGAACTTTGTATGGGACCTTAAGACCTTTCACTTGAATCTAAGTTTGTGAAAATCGGTTGAGCCACCTCTGAGAAAATTGAGTAACATTATTTGTCACACACACATACACACACACTCACACACTCACACACACACACACACACACACACACACACACACACACACACACACACACACACACACACACACACACACACACACACACACACACACACACACACACACACACACACACACACACACACACACACACACACACACACACACACACACACACATTTTGTGATCTCGACGAACTGAGTCGAATGGTATATGACACTCGGCCCTCCGGGCCTCTGTTATAAAGTCGGTTTTCACAGCGATTGCGTAGCCTTTCTATATGGAATAGGCAAAACTATTGAAATTATCTCTTGTTTCATTGGTTATAAACATATCATCGTAAAAAATAAAAGCTGCCTCATATCCTTTTATTCAGCTTTTATTGTCATAAAATAGTAACTTTTGTTTACAATATAAGCAAAAAATTTTGAAACAGCTTTCAAATTTTGCTCATAAATCTTTCAGCAATTATTCTCTCGTTGTAACTGCTATGGTATAGACAGTATTGATGAGGAGATTTAAATTCAAACGAAAGGTCTCACGGTCCCATACGGAATTCCTGAATTTCGGATCGGACTTCCGGTTCCTGAATCACAAGGCGATGAGTGTTGAAAAACTTTCTATCGGTCACATCAGCGACGACTTAGAAATAAAACGAAATTTTCTAATCTGATCTTGAATCTCTTTCGAAATTCTAGTTTTGTGAGTTGTAGGATGATTGGTGTTAAAAATTACAACCTCCATATGGTTGGATGACGCAAAAACAGGAACGGTATCACCAAGATTGGTATCAACATAATTCCGATTTGTTGGTCTGGTTAGTTGACGATCAAATTCATGGATGATTAAGTATGTTAAATTTAAAAATGCCCAAATGAGTCACGATAATATTTTTGAAATTTTCTTTGGCGGCACTGGCTGCCCTCGCGTGACCCAACAAAAAGTCCTGTGTAAAACTATTCTAGCTTGTAGGTCCAGCTATTTAACGACCCTAAAAATTTACTGCAACTTCGACAGTCTTTCGATTCCGGTTCCGGAAACAGTTATTCAAAACGTTCAATATGAAACTAGCATCGATTTCTCGTGAAATGCTAATCAGAAAGGCACCATCACACCACTAGGAGGGTTTTTACTTTGCGTACCTATTCTTGAGCTCAATACCTATTATTGTACTTTCTGTGCCACTTTCTGTGCTTTCTGTTCTTGTTCCAGAACTTTCTGTGACTGATCATTCGCTTTATGCACTTGTTTATGTAATGAGCAATTCCAGAAGTGCTTAGCAGATCATCAGACTCGACCTTCTCCGATTTGGATGAAACTTTGCACATGGCTTCAGTATGACAAACCATAAGTTCTGAACTGAGGTCAATCCGACTCACGACTGATTTAAAAAAAAAACGTATGAATTTTTGCGTTTTACAAAAATTGCCTTTTTCAAATTGTTGTAACTCTGAAACCGTTAATTGTACAAAAATGGCGTTCAGGAAAAAGTTGTAGGGAATCGATTGGGCACTCTAAAAAAATATACGCTGAAAAAAAAGCTGTAACTTCTTCATTGTTCAAAAGCCACGGATGGGATAGCCATCAATCTGTTCGTTTTTAAATTGCACAACACCGGTGTAGCGAAAACTGCACCTAAACCGTTCGCTTTTACCAATTGCACACTGCCTCAGCGTGGCACCAAAGATGAATAATGAAGACATGTATGTGCTTACAAATATTTAAAAAAAATCTGGTTTGTTCCTGGTGCTTTCTAAAATGACCGCACGCACCGCTTGGTGGAGTGCGAGTTTAATTGCATTGTTATCATTTCGATCAAAGTGTGCCATAAAATCTCAATATTAACAAATGAGCAAACGAATCGAAAGGGTTCTCACGGTTTGACATTTGCATTATGAATGTGATGATGGGAACTCAGCAGTGCAACCAATTTATCACCATTGGTGCCAGTTTCACGGAGGACCGTAGATGTGCGCCAAAAAAAGATCATGACTGTCATGTCTGGAAATTCGTTTGCGGTAGCACTGCACCAGTGTAGTGCAAATTAAAAACGAAAACGCCATTAGTCTTTCGAAACTGATTCTTTCACCTCCAAGAAATTTGGTTGCATTGAAACACACTGGGATTTGTCAGTTACGTCACATATAACACTACATAGCCCGAACCGGAAAATTTTGCTATAACTCTTCCAGATTTAATTGACGTTATTAGCTTTCAAATAAGTTTATCAAAATTTATGAAGCCAGCTTCTAAATTTGTGGTTAGTCGCCATCTCGGAAAAAATAAGCGATAAATAAACAACGCGTCTTGTCGCTTACGTTACCTACATTATGATATCTCCGGAACCAGAAGTGACAGCCAAATAATCTTCGAACTTGATAAATGGTCCAATAGTATTTTTCAAACGAGCCAAAGCTTGTTGGAATCGATTTCACCATTTCCGAGAAAATTGAGCGGTAAAAAGCAACGCGTTTTGTCGGTTATGTCACTCATACTATTAGGACATGTTCAGGAGTGTTTTAGTTCTAGATGCATAATTTATGTCAGTTTTAAAATTTAAATCTAGAAATTATAACAAAATAATCTGACAGCCCCAGCAGCGTTTTATCTGTGTTTCAAAAATAGAAAAAAATAGAGCGGCAGCGTATACCAGTTTTAAATTTGATAGTAGAACTGTTCGAATAAATAAAACTAAAACGGCTTGCTGCTGAATTTGCTCTTATATCTTCGAAATTGGAAGTGTCAGCCATTTTATTTTGTAAGATTCACCCTTCTTAAAAAAAAACTGCTGATATAATTAATTACAAGAAATAAATCAATTACGTTTTCGCAAAATAAATGATATCTCTCTTTTGGTATAGTATTGAAGGTCAAATGGTTTATTTCTCGAGTAAAAATACAGCGACCTAGGAAACCAAATTAAACTTTTTTAATCTGTCTCGATCATAAAAGTCGCTTTCGATTGAATTTATTAAGTATATTAAGACTTCCATGGTACCCTAAACAAATCCAACTCATAACAAGAAATAACACAAATTTCGTTAGTGCTCTGAGCAGCTTTTTTGTTTTTGTTTTCGAAACTTCTTATGAACATACTTTGCAAGACGCCCACTTACTTTAAAAGATAAATTACTTTCACGAAACAAAACTCGGCAGAAGGCAATCATCAAATACAATTTCGACGACCGAAAGCGGTAGCGCAGTAAGTCCGACCAATTGATCGGAATTGAAAAGCCAGTATTATCCATGCCATCGTTTCGGACGTGAAAAACAACAATTCGGAAGCCAAAGCAGCAGACAATCAACAGATCCCCGTTGGACCCCACTCATCCATCAGTTTAAGAATCAACTCTGGTACGATGCGAAACCGTAAATTAACACCCTTAAGTCGAACGACGGACAGAAGAGTCCGACGAAAAAAAAATCGGATAGCGAGATATTATCGTCTGGCGATGGCGGAAAAACTGTCCCGAGCAGAGTAGAGCAGAGCAGCTCCCTACGCCCGTATTGACTGCCATATAGGTTTTTCCGGCATGTGGCTTATCCGATTTTTGCACTTTCTGTTCCGCTTCAGGATCAAGCCCAACAAGAAATAAAAACACCACAATGAAGATGGACAGCCAACGGTTCCGTGCCATTTTCCGTCCGCATTGGGTGACAAAGGAAGTGTGCTCCGAGCCAGAATATTGGGAGTTTGAAAGCCTGTGGGTTCGATGACAGTGGCAAAAACATGCCGCTTTCATGGACTGGCAAGATCCGGAAGGATTTCCGGTTGATCGTCACAAAACCGACGGCTTGCGGGGGAAGGGGGGATGGATAAAGTCGCTTGTGTATTAATCATTATGATATCGATATTTATCGAGCTGTCAATCTTCGTTACGTGGGTGGTGGTTTTTCCTGTCTGCTTATTTCCGTTTATGGTTTCTCGAACACATTTTTGATTTTATCATCTGGTACTTGCTGCTCAGCTTTGCTCCCACCCGCTCCGTTCCGTTCCGTGCGGATTGATGTTATTGCATTTTGATGACTCTTGCATGCGTACACAGTTCTCTCAACAGTTGGCGATTGTAGGTGCTTCCGAAGATTAACGATTAGAGCGTATTGCTTTCGAATGCTTCTCAATTCAATCGAGTGCCACGTGTTTCACTATAATCAACAAACCATCGATGCCATAGTAGTTTCCAAACAATGTTCTACCGGACTATCGTTCCGGCATAAAATCAAATCCAATAACGCCGTATACCTCATAACGAAGCTTAGGCAATTGTAGAGGAAGGATAAACCATACAAAATCGTAGCAAATGAATTCGATGTTTACCTCACCACTTGTTCCGACCGGAGGCTATTTTCGATAGAAATAACACAGTACGAGGAAAGCGACGTTGGTCTTGAAAATATTGACCACAATAACCACGTGCATGAATTTTACACATTGGTGATTGTTATTGATACGGTTATTATTCCAATCATTTTCCCTCTTGCAGTCGACACTAATTGAAAGCAATTAGGTTTTGCACGAACCTCACAAAAATGAACAGAATCAACTTTTTTTGACAGTCGAGGTGTACTTGTTTACAGTTTAAAAGTTCATCAGAAGTTCATCGTTGGAATGTAAAAATTGCAAGTCGCCTCACACTCAACAGATTCATACATAAATCGCTCCTTGATGCTGGAAACACATACAGCGCAATCTTTTTAGTTATTTTCACTGTGGAATTCGATTTTAACAGGCACTTTTCCGTCATTTTTCAATTTTTAACTTGCAAAGCAAATACACCTCAACTGTCAAAAAAGAACTTGATTCATCGGCAGTTCATTTGTGTCGTCATCGTCAGAGATGCCAGGTAAAAATTTCAAATGTCTGCAGACAGGGTCTGTAAATCTGAAAAAAAATCTGCAGTCAGCAAGTATGGCTTGCTGGCAGCAATTTCTCTATAAAGTATGACATGCAAAACTGACTTGGCGAGCAAAAAAAAAAAAAAAGGTCGCGGAAATTTCAAATTTTTCTGTAAATATAGATGAAAGTCAGCGAGAATTTCAAAAGTCTGTAAAAATCTGCGAGAATTTCAAAAGTCTGCAAAAGTCTGCACAACAAAAAATGTCTGCAGCACTATACCCCAAATCTGCAGATTTACAGACAAATCTGCAGACCTGGCATCTCTGGTCATCGTGCAAAACCTAATTCGTTGCGTTTCACTGCGACAAGTCAAAATGTTCATCCTTCACGCTTAAAAATAGTTACTCAAAAATGAGTAAGATCCCACTCATCTATAGAAAAAGTGGAACAACTCTAATTTTGAGTAACTCCTTAGTTACTCAAATTTGAGTTCTTCCACTGGAAACGATTTTTGGGTAAAATCTACTCATTTACTGAGTAATGCTTAATTTGCCCATGTGCCAAAAATAGAGTAATTAGTTAAACTCTGAATGAAATGTTAATTCCACATATACCAAATTTGCGTAAAATAGCTCCTTTTTTGAATTGTATTGTATTAAAATATTAAGTAATTGACACGCAACACATAAAATAATCATACTGTGTTTATTTATTATTCCGTTTACAATTAATTTCTAACTTCGAGATATCATATTAAGCGGCGATCGCTTGGAGTAGTGTGTCAATCGTAGCTTAACACACATGTCAGTACTGCTCAGACAACAAATCAGACACTTGTTCCTCATAAATGCCACACTTGAGCACATTTGTTTCCATTCTGAAGCACAGTACGGATCCCTTCTGGACACAATAACTGCGTCGATGGCACTACCAAGAGGACAGTCCAAAAATTGTGGTTTTTGCAGACACAACACCGTTTGTGTTAAGCGACTCACTTTTGAAATACGCGATCTCACTAACAAAAAATAGAACCTGTTGCTACAAATGGTTACTACAACTTTTAGGCTGATCTTGCGAATAGTAACATAAAAACGTGTTTTTGCGTTAAACTCAAATTTAGAGTAAGAGTTACTCATTATTATTGATGGTAACTACTCAATTTTTGACGTTTCCATGTATCATTTGAAAATGAGTAACTAATACTCAAACTCTGAGTAACTTTTTCTAAGCGTGTTGGCATATTGAAAACTTCGGCTCATCATTGCTTAAGCAGTTCAATCTGTACTGCTATGTCACCCTAGCAGTTCAATTGAAACCGCTTAGTAGAAGGTTTGTACACACTTAAATTTTTTAGCTGAGTCTCGGCAAAAAAATGCCGAGATTCGCACAGCCGAGTAATCAGCAATCATCTCGGCAAAAATAAAATAACTGAGCGTCTCGGCACCCTCAAATTTGACAAACGTCAAATATTGCCGAAATCGCCAGCATAAGATTTACTGTTTGCTCAGTGAAACGTTCGCTGAATATTCGGCAATCCAATAAAACGATAAAATGAAAAAAAACATATTACCGAATCATCAGTAATTAAGAATCTAGTCAATTAATTTGGTTTGTAATTTCTAAACATTATAAACACACCATTCAGGATCAAAAATTCATTTTATTAACACTTAAAGGAGGCTTACAAATTTGTTGCCAGTAGTGCTTAAAGCCTCTACCTTAAAACATGTAGCATAATAAAAAGCGGCGTTTCCGGATGCGGCCACCTTGAGTCGAGCTGGAAATATGAAAATAAAAATAAATATACAAAAATTTTCAACATTTAATGATGAATATACGGTATTGTTCAAAAAATAAACTTACTTTGATCTATTGAATTTGTCCATGCATTGGGTTATTTTTTCGCATATCCCCCAAAGTTTTGTCTCGAGGACTCTTTGAGCCCCGTGTTGGGTGTTTTTCCTTTATAATGTGATCTGATAAAGTCGCTTTTTATAAAGCGAAACATGTCACTATATTTATTCAACATTTTTACTTGCAAGTGGTTCCACGTTTCTTCGAAGATTATCCATTTTTTCAATCGAGAATTTCATCAGAAAATAATCGCGCAATGCGTAGTGAAAATGTAACGTGGCAATAAATGACAGCTGTCGTGCTGAATCTCGGCAACAGCTAGCGCATATTACGAAATCTCGGCAAACGTCTCTGCTGATGTCGGCATATCTGTTGTTTACTGATAAATTCAGCAAGCAATTATGCCAAATTTCGGCAAAGTGAAGCATTTTACCGAAATATCAGTGAATTCATTTAACGAAGTTCAGAAACAAGCGTATTGATTACTGAGCAATCAGCAAATTTAGGTGTTGCTGATCTGTTTCGGCATTTTATTATGCCGAGCTAAAGAAATGGTTTTAAGTGTGTATGGCCTGTAAATAGCGTGATCTACAATTGAATCGTTTCAAACTCAATTTTGTTTTTTTTTCTGTGGAACAAATCTTTGTTTTCTATATAAGGATACAAATAAGAAATTCAAGCAAGTAAACGTGTAAACTTGTGGTCAGATTCTGAAAACATACAGCTTAGTCAATTTCGTTTCAATCAAAAATATCATTGGACTTACTATTTAGAAATATATCTACAAATCGATATGAATAAATAAAACCAGGCATTTTCAATTATGGGAAAATGAATTATTAATTGGTAGTGAGCAGTGTCTTATTTCGCTTACTGAAAATATGGACCAGAGCCGAAAGTTTCGAAAGAGTTAGCATTAGTGCATCGCACTAACTGGCCATTCAGAAACTTCGAAACTGTGAGATCGTGCGAATTCATAAATATAAACAAAATTATTTCTAAACGCATCAGTCTTACGTTAGAGCCATTCCTGCAATACAGCATGCGTCTCATTCGTCA
This sequence comes from Malaya genurostris, assembly GCF_030247185.1. NCBI lineage: Eukaryota > Metazoa > Arthropoda > Insecta > Diptera > Culicidae > Malaya > Malaya genurostris. The sequence continues at coordinate 213,853,143 of NC_080572.1, forward strand.
AAAAAATTTTCTCGGTTGGAATAACTGTCAAAATAGGTTGGTATACCGTCAAAATATTCATCAGTGTTTTTATTATACGTCTGTGCAATCGGTGATTTTTTATAATGACTGAAATTATTCAACAAAGAAGTTCCATTAAATTTTGTGTATGCGCAGAAAAGTTTTCTCCTTCGTCTGGTGTCGTAATATCGATCGATTAATCGAGTAATCGATTATTAACCCAGATAATCGAGTAATATTTAATCGGTTAGCTTAAAACAGATATTCGATAATTGAGCTAATCGAATAATTAAAAAAGTCCCATAGTAATAATCGAATGAATAATCGAGTAATCGAATAATAACCCAGAAAATCGAAAAAATTTCAATCGATTAGTTTCAAAATTATACTCGATTATTAAATAATCGAGTAATTCGAAATTTCCGACATCCCTAGGGACATCACAGAAAAGTGCGGTGCAGAGATGACAGGTAAAAATTTTAAATATCTGCAGATAGGGTTGCAAAAGTCTGTATATCCGAAAAAAAATCTGCAGTTAGCAAGTATGTCTTCATTTCTGTATAAAGTCTGATACGTTAAACTTGGCGAGTAAAAAAAGGTCGCGGCAATTTCAAAAGTCTGTAAACTTTGACGACAGTCTGCGAAAAACTAGACTTTCAAAAAATCTGCAAAAGTCTGAACAACAAAAAATGTCTACAGCACTAGCTTAAAGCTGGCATCTCTGGTGCGGTGGCAAAATGGTTACTAATACACTACAAATTTTTTAATGCACATATGACAGTTTTCCCAATCAGTACACTGAACCAAACAACTCCAAATATATGGAATATTTCTTGATATACACTGCACGAAAAAATAAGCTGTAAATAAGGTTTAGAATCGCAATCTTATACTTACGCGGATGAGAACATTTTGTTTTTTTGTTTTAAATCCCCTATTTATATAAATATGTGTAAAATGTACACGCAGAACTAAACAAATTAATCTTAATATTCGTTCCAGAATTTTACCAATATTTCCGAATCGAGTGCTACAATTCTTTGATTTGAAAAATTACGGTTACGGTGATAGAAATATACAAAATCAGGTTGTTTAATAAATAAATAAATGCTTCACACCAAAACAATTTCAATTTTATCATACTTTTTATTCACATTTTTTCAGCGCTTAACGAACTTTCTATTTGTCGAATTTTTGAATGGTTCGTCTGTTGAATGAAATTCAATTATTGTTTAGAAAATAAATATATAAATTTCAAATTTTGACTTAAAGTTTAAACTTTGACAAAACAGTTCACAGCAAGGGGCAGATCGCTTGTACTTTTAATTCATAGACAATTTATGAAAATGAAAATTTTCTTTCCGATTCTAACTTTTCCTGAGAGAAAAGATAATGTGCAGCTAATGTAAATTCAATGTCATGAACGCAATGAAAAAAATATCGCAATCAAAGTAACTTGTAATGCACCTTTCATTTAATTTTAATTCATTCGTTTTAATATATCAGAAGTGATCTGACAAACGAAACCTATAGGTTTCGTATTTTCAGCACTGTTCATAACATTCATGAGCAAAGTTAAATACTACTTCATAACACTTGAAAGTGAAGTCGTTAAGTCTTAAAGAGCGTAATTCTACATTATATATAGGCGATATTTATTTCGATATTATTTTTTGATCGAAACCAACTCGTACAACATAAAAAATTGATATCTTCACCCGTACCCGGTCCGAGCCCGAAAAAGTCCCGAAATCCGAAAATAAACCCGAGCAAATTTTTTAATCCGAATCCGTACCCGTTAAAAAATCGGTTTGAAGTTTACTTAAAAAAATATAATAAACTTGCAACTGTTCGCTTCATTATCATATCAGAAGTAATGACTTACGATACAATTGCACTTCAGTTATTAATCTTTATTCTTCTATCTTGTAACAAAGTTTCATCCAAATCAAAAATAAAGTATGTCTTGGCAAATCGACATTAAATTTTCAAAATCGATTTTTTCAGTGTAGTAGGCGATTAGAATTGTTTTCAATAGTTTTATTCAAAAACTAATTTGACTAATTTTGTAAAAATTGCTTATAGAACACTTTTTTGTTGGATTTGTTATTTTTCAAACACAGGCCTTTGAATATATATATATTACAAAGGCAAAATTATTTAAAAAAAGTTTAACTCCTTTCAAAAGACTGTCTAGATCATTTTTGGAAAAACAAAGTATGCAAAGTGGTTTTTTTTTGGCAAAGTCTCCATGTACAGGGAGTTTCAACAAAATCTGAGAGGGTGCTGCCAACTCCGAATACGATTCAGCGCGAAATTAGTCTATGGTAATTCGAATTATAGTGAACAGTATTTCTGTACTTGGCACGCGTGTTTAATGTTTTTTTTCCAATTTTCACACGAAAACTTAAAGCAATGTGTTGTGGATATCGTTCTGAAAATCGATTTTTATTCATCGATATTTTTTAGAATTCATAAATAAATAGCAATAATACCCCTAAGTCCCATACAAACGAACCGCCAAAGTATGGTTCACAGCATGAACAAGTAAGCCTAGCAAACAGTGCTGTAAAACTTCATTCAATTCAATTGAAACTGAATGTGGAACACATTGACGATCTCTCGAATGCAGTAAACTTCACTCTCTGACACACACAATGTTTGCTGACGGCCCGAACGGGCAGCATTCAGTCATCAATCGTTTCTCTTCAATCGAGGCACAGTTTAACCACCGTCAGTTGATCTCTTGAAGTAACAAAATATCTCTTTCAAAAGTGTGAGAGCGGCCTTCAAATGAGGTTCATGTAAACATTCCAATTGGTTCAAGATAATAGATGAAAGACAAACCAGATTGCTGAAATGTCAATCACAGAATACACATAAATTAATTGTTTCCTCCATTAGTTTTCATTTTTAATACTTTACTCCATTTATTATTCTATTCGTTCGAATTTGCTTACTACCAAGAGCGAAGGCAATGAAGGAGTTACACTACTCCGCACTTGAAACTGAGCAAGCAAAACTTCAAATGACTATCAACGATTATTCAACTGACGATGAATTCCGGGAGCTTCACTTGAAAATGCCAGCAAAAGTCAAATGAATTAGTAGGGATATGCTGACGGTCAGCGGCCATAAATTTCGTTTTCATCTTATATTATTCGATTGAAAATGAAATTTTACCGCACTGCTAGCAAATATATCCGTTTCATTGCGATAGTTTGAAAATGTGGAAGATCGTTTCTGGCAACGCTTTATGCTAGTTGCTACGGTGCAAAACAAACTTGTTTGTTCATGTTTATCGTTGCTGTATTAAACTGCAACAATCAGTCTAAATATCACCGGCACTAGCACAAAAGATAAAAAATATCAATACAATCGAATATACAATCCGCTAGTAGTATATTCATGATGACTTAACCATTCTAGATTATTGTTTAACTTACATTTCGCTTGTAATCTTGATTATCAGATAAAAGATAAAAGATGTTTGTTTATTTATTTTTCACTATAATAAACAGTAACTATGGTGAACTTGTTCTTACCCTTCAGTGTTGCTAGTTTTATAGAAAACTCGTTAAAGTACATTGTCACTCTGACAGTGTATCATGACAGTGTACCGCACGATGCAAAATGTGCCCTTGAAAATTTTATTTGGTCATACTGCAAAACTACAGGGTGCTCCATCTTTTATGTCGGTATGTAAGCGCTGAATAACTTTCACATTTACAGACCCTTTCAGCTTTAAGGGAAATCAATCTTCAGTTCAGTAACGCCATCGCTCGGCATCACATTCAACATATCATGTCAATTGTATGGGTGCGCAGTGCTGCTATTTTGGCGCACACGAATTTGACGTTTCTTCCCTCTGCTTCTATGTACGAGACTCGATGCGGACTCGCCTGAGGTCGCCATGCTTGCAAAAAAGGATGTTGCCAATAATTTGTTCGGGAAATGTGAGAGCTGGATATCTTGTTAATATGATGTCTTTGACATTTACCAACCAAGTGATTGCATCAGATATGTTTCGGAAACGCAGACCCTGTCAGCTTGGAGCGAAATCAATCTTCAGTTCAGCAACGCCATCGCACGGTGTCACATTCAACATATCATGTCAATTGTATGGGTCCACAGTGCTACTATTTTGGGGCGCACGAATTTGACATTTCTCTTCCCTACTTATGTGTACGAGATTCGATGCGAACTCACCTGAGGGCGCCATGCTCGCAAAAAATGTTGTTACCAATGATTTGTTCGGGAAATGTGAGAGCTGGATATCTTGTTAATATGATGTCTTTGGGAAACGTCAATTCAGTACAATTTTTGCCATTGATCGCTTCACACCGAAACAACTCGCTGAAATAGCGACACTTCACATCGAAAACAGTCGTTCCATTATTGTAAAGAACCAAACAGAATAAAAATCTATCACATGTTATTCACTGTTTACATACAGGGATAAAAGATGGAGCACCCTGTATGTTCAACCAATTTGAATGATTATTGAAAAACAAGTTATTATTATGCTCTATGGCAGTGGTTTCCAAACTTTTTATATTGCGGACCTCAGGTTGGGAATAGTTTTTCGGTAAAAATACTTGAAACCAATAGTTTGCCGATGCGCGAACAGCCAACATACAATCATCCAAGTGAAAAAATTCCGAATTCACGCACAAAAATTCTAACGATTGCCTTTAAATTTCATTGACGGTAACATAAAAGCTAAACGGAGGGGAAATTTGATATTTAACCTCAAATGGCATATCAGTGTGTCATTGGAATGCGTGGAAAACTTTGTCACATTTGATTTTGCCAGTCAAAATGGTCGCCTCGATAACATTTACCATTAACTTTTAAACTTAAAACTCGTTTTCTGTACTTATTTCTGTACTTTCTGTAGCTGTTTCTGTTCTATCTGCACATGTATGTATCTTCTGTGCCAGCTCCTGTACTTTCTGTACCTGTTCCAGCACTCTTTGTTCCTGTACTTGTTCATGTACCATCTGCATTTTTTGTACCTGGTCTCGTTTTTGTACTTTTCAGATTAATTTTTTTTGTAATTTTACATCTACTTTCATTCACAAATTTGGAGCAGGAAATGGAATATAAAGCTACTTCACTTATTTATATTTTCCAATACCCTTTCAAAGCGAAAAATAAGCGTTTATATATAAATATACAGTCATATTCATTGAAAATACATTTATATTCCATTATAGTCTTACATCGAAGATGATTTTCAGTCGAATGTTCGAATCAACTGATGTTCATTTCGTAGTACTATTAATTTACATGCCATGTAAATTTCATAATTTTTTTGTTCTGTTCCTGTACCTTCTGTACTTGTTTCTGTGCCTTCTGTACTTGTTCCTGATATTTATTTACCTGTGGATGTCCCGGCGAATTTTGTACCGCTCAAAAATTTGTATCGCTTTGGATGGAAAATACCAAACTCCAGAGGTTTTCGCACCTCTTGGGTATCGGTTTGTGCTGAAGTGCACATGACGTATTCAGCTCATCAGTGCATTAGCAAATTAAGTTGAACTACTAATGCCTCCTCGTGATCAAAATAATCTGCTCAACAAATGTAATCGCTATTTGAAAATCACTTTTTCACACCGAAGTGTTTTGTTCTTTCTGTACGTCAGGATACATATTAAGTTCGATCTTATACGCTTAGAAAAAGTAACTCGAAAATTAGTGAGATAAGTAAGTAAGTAAGCGGTTTCCCAAATTTGAATAGAATCATCACATACAATTCACGTGTGTTGGCCAAACGATAACAAGACTTCACTGAGTGAAAAATTTGATTTTAAAAATGGCGAGCAGTGAATTCTTAAAGTGTAAGAAGTTCGGAAATTTGCTGAAAATTTTTTACCAATAACATGTTCCATTCAACGTATAAAGTATTGCGATTTTCTTTTAACAAGATCTTTCCACTTTGTAAGTTTTGTCATTTGATAGTCTAACAAAACCACTGCATCGATTTTTTCGGATGTTGAATTTTATCCAAAGTGAAGCGTGATCAATTCACGCGTGATCTTTCAAAAACAGTGTTGCCAAAAAGATACCAGCAAAAGAAACACTCTTCAGAAGGTAACATAAGTAAATGGTAAAAGTTGTCAGTTGGTTTTATAAATATTAAAAATAATAATTGTCTATCTAGTAAATGAATGTGATATGAACATCAACTACAATTCAAGCATTAAAGTACTTTCAGAGAGTACTCAGACCCTGAGTAACCATTTGCTGGTGTGTAACATATAATTGTAACTCATGCGTGTCAAATCGTACGCAATGGTGATTTATAACAAACTTTCACTTGCATGCTTTACTCATATTTTCAAAGAAAGTTTGTTCTAGCTTGGATGGCTGATCTCTGTGCGCGGTGGATTTTCACCCATTGCTGAAAACGAACCAACACTAGATGGCAAATCAGTCCGTAAACGCAGATTTTGTCTTTAAGAGCTGTTCAAATAATACGATTCGCTGAATATTGAGTATCTTTCCAGGAAAATATATCCCGTTTCGCTACCGTACCCGACAAGCACTCATAATCCGAATCCTAGGTAAATGCATAACGAGGGGATGTCCCAGTCTCCGTCAATTACGACGGCACGAGGCGAAACTTCAAAATAAAAAAAAACTGTATCCGAGAACATCAAAAACGAAAAAGACTCCCTGATGAAAAATTCGCTACTGGTGCCCTCCGGTGGCTATACCGGTCCGTTTTGGGCTTGAATTTCTTTTCGAGTAAGCACGTGAAGCTGTACAGAATGATAACGACAACGATAGCGAGGATGACACTTCCGCAAACATTCACTTTTCATTTTGTCTTTCACGATCTACATCCAGTGACCGGGGAAAGAGATAAAAGCGAGTGGTTCGGCGCGGATGGTAGCAAAGGAAAGCGATTCAGTTCAGGGTGTAATGTTTTGAGGACTTTTAAATGGAGATAGATTTTATTATTTGGGTATGTCTGAGTGATTTTTTTTTCTGTGCTGTCATTTTAAATATGATAATGAAAACTTACGATCGGTCAATCAATCGGTTTACTATAAATAACGTGATAGACTTCATTTATATCGGAATTCATTCTCCAATCATTGCTAATTTACATTTTAAAATCAGTAACGATTAAGTACTTCTGACTATAATCATTTAACGTTTATAAGAACAAACATGTACTTGTAATTTAAGAGTAACTCAACTTTGAGTTCAATGCGTGTTCCGAAATTCAAAATGATCGAACTAAATGCTTATTGTAGAATGATATTGTTGAATACTATTCAAGGGAAAAACTCAAGCAATTAAAGAAAGTTGTAAAATGCTTAGAGGTGATATGTATATATATATATATATATATATATATATATATATATATATATATATATATATATATATATATATATATATATATATATATATATATATATATATATATATATATATATATATATATATATATATATATATATATATATATATATATGTATATATTCGTATTGTGCTTCACCAAGGAATACTTTTACGTAAAGGATAATTATTAATTTTTCCCCGAATTAATGTGACTTTTAACTTATAAACAACTCCTAGTGCGCACTGCACAGTAAAAAATAACTAAAAACGAAAAATGCTGAATTGTTTCAATAGTCGGAAACACATAATAATGAGCGAACACGAATTTGTAGAAAATATCAAGTATTCAATCGAATGAAAACCAAATACACATGGCGGTTTATAATGGAATAATAGGTTTCGGAGAATTTCGGAGGACGTGCTTGGAAACAACATGCATCCAATTAGCCGGCTGTCATTCCAACAGGTCCTTCGAATAATATTATTAAGCTAAATTCTTCTATTCACTTCGTTACTTCCATTTCCACAGATGCAGTTCGGCTACCAAATGAGATATTTCCTGGTAAAATTCATCATAGTCACTTTTTTCTCTTGAAAAATTTCGTTTGTTGAACGTCATCTTTGACATGTGTTCTGGTCATCTATCACACGGCTGCTCTATCTAATTAATATCTATTTGCAGAGCTTTCTAGAATAGTTCTTATCAAGATCAAGATCATTGATTTTTGAGCGTATTTTTTCGAAGCGTTAACCGTTTTTGACAACATCACTGGTTGAAATTTTGGGCGGTCAGGTAAAATTACCCTGATACTTTCCGTTTATTACCCCATGTACTGAAACCTCTTCCAAAGCAAGATGAGAAAGTTCCAGATTTCATCCCTAAACAATTCGGTTGATGAAGCATTTGTCTAAATGTTTGAAACGATAACTAACCACATGTGATAAGGGGAGATTGGCAATAATTATATTGGCAACAGTGGTCGCGAAGGATGTATTAGTTTTAATAGGGAACAAACGGAATTGAGAAATAACGAAATTTTCTAAGACAAGGCCAGACAACTGGAGGTTGGTTTTGTTCAAATTTTATGTCAGAATGTTTCAGTTTCTGATTGACTGATTTTGACTAAGACAAGACCTGGGGGGGGGTGCTTTTGATCCAAAATGGACCAGTTTCTGATTGGCTGATTTTGATGTTGCCTCCTGCACATTGTGAAAAGAAAAATCTTTTGCAGGGTACGCGAGCAATGATGCCAAGTATAAAGAAAGTCAGAAAACAAATTTATTAAAATGTATAATTTTAGCTCACCAATGAAAATTTTCGGAAAATCTTTCACTTTTTCAATCTCATTGGTAATAAATGTTTATAGTGGCAGGACTGTGTAATTAAAATAGGCATCAAGCCGTTTTTCTTTTTAGTGAAATAAAAAATAAACTGTAACCAAAAAAGTTTTGTTGAATTAGTGTGAACTCGAAAGTGTGTTTAGTTTTACGAGAAGAATGAATTGTTGTGTTCCACACTGTGGTCGCATTAAGCATTTCTATCCAAACCTGACTTTTTCCGGTTTCCAAAAGATCCGGTAATACGTCAACAATGGATTCGATTTTTCGTTCAACATGAGATATTTCGTGTTTTGTCATCAAAGCTCAATTAATTGTTTTAGGCATTAATATATAATAAAGAAATGCATTCACCAAAACATGTTTTATGTTTATTTCAAATCAAAAAACTAAAGTCTAATTTTTTTTTGTTTCAATGATAGAGGCTCTAACATTAATGTCATTCGCCTCTTCGGGCCAGAAAAACTTTCTGACCTATGGGGTTGGGAATCGAACCCATTGTAATATTTTTTTCCTAGCATAGTTATTAAAAAAATCTGTAAATATGGCTACACTGTAGCCGATACGTTGGTATTTATTCCACAGGACGAAATGACGAGAAGGATGATTCGGAAGGAAGAATAAGAAGCTAGTTGTCAGGTCTTGTCTTAGAATTTTGATAACTCCGTCCAGGCAATAAGGAAAATAATAGTTTTTACTGGGCTTATGGGCAGTGTTGCTAAGTATTATGGAAAGCCGTGTTGAATAATATATGTATATATATATATATATATATATATATATATATATATATATATATATATATATATATATATATATATATATATATATATATATATATATATATATATATATATATATATATATATATATATATATATATATATATATATATATACATATATATGTATATTTTCTTTCAATTCGTCATAAAATGCTTACGTCCCAAGGTAAAATCATAATTGAATTTAATTTCAAAGAAATTTATTATAGTTTCAATTACTATATAATTAAAGTATTCTCCTATTAGAGGTTCTAATTTCTTCAATTGTTCCTGTGAAAAGAATCCAAACCCGAAAAAACCTCGTCGTTGAAAATTTGAGTTGTATTTTGAAACCTTAGAATGCATTCGAATCTTAAATTTCAACCGAAAGAGAGAAAAACAAAAATAAAAATCGAGCCATTCGTTATACGACTTCTTTTGGTTCACAGAACACGGTACTAACATGTGATTGGGGTATATCGTGCGATATGCCATTTTAAAAGTTACGAAAAATAATGCTCATTACTTAAGTTTTAAACATGAAATTCAAGCATATTGCGTACAATTTCGTAGATTGGACTTCTATCTACTAGATTATAGCGATTATTGTGTAAATGAAGGTTGTAGAGCCGAGCAATGAGCATAATATTTTGTAACATTCGCAAGGGCCTATCGTGCGATATGCCCTAATCACATGTTACTACCTAACTGTTCAGTAGTCGATTGACAGTTGAACAAAAAATTTATTACCGAACGATCAGTAATCAATTCAATTACCGAATTACAGCTTTTGAAAATTTGAAAAAAATTACCGAATTCTGCGAAATGTGTACGCTTGCAAATCTCACACAACCACTCCTAAACTTTTCGAACCCCGCTCTAAATCTTTGCTTCGACTCTAAGAAGTATTAAGTTAGGGCATGTTCAGGAGTGTTCTAGTTCTAGATGCATAATTTATATCAGATTTAAAATTTAAATTTAGAAATTATCACAAAATAAATTGGCAGTCCCAGTCAATTTTTCAAATATAGAAAAAAATAGAACGGCAGCGTGACAGTAGAACTGTTCGAATAAATAAAAATAAAATGGCTTGCTGGGGATACGATTGTTTCAGTTTCAGTTATATTATAGACCACCCATATGATTCTTGCAGCTACTGAATTTGCTCTTACTCTAATTGCGCGTGAACTATGACTAAATTGAGTATAAATTTTACTATCAATTGAAATAAGAAACTTTTATTTCTTTACTGTTATGTAGAACTTTCAAAGAGCATTGGATCCTTCAGAACTTCTTTTCAGTATGGTTTTAATCCTATCCTAAAAACGCGAGAAATAACTGATTGGAATTATTAATATCAAAAATCAAAATTGCAGTTCAACAAAGGAAAACATTCTATAGGAAATCCCAGTGTGCTGCATTTTTACGGTCTTTCTGTTCACTTGCTTGATATTGTACAATGTGACCAAATTTTCTTTATATTTTATTGGAACGTTGTACACGAAGTACCGTCAACTCGTCTAAAGTTACGAAGATTCATTCATGCGCATTTTAGACTACCACCTATCGTCTTCTCACTTGCTCCTGTGTAACACCGGACTCGCCATCACACCAGCTGTACTAATATAGCAAAGCAGCATCTGTCAAAACTTGTTTTCAGTCCGGTTCAACCAGAGACTGTGCATGTGTTTGTGGGAACGGCATGTAACAATGCTATTATATATGAACACAACTAGCGGTGTATTTATATACATAGCATCGCATCGCAGCGTCGTACTCTCATGAAGAAGCTGAAGCCGCGTTTCGCAAACGTGTGATGACGATCCGCAGAATAGAATCCGCAAGCAAGCATCCAAAAGCAAACCCTTCCGCTGCGTCGGTGTTGGTTTCATTCAACTGAAACTCGTCCAAAAGGTAGCAAGCAGCTCGGTGTCCGTGTTTGTTTGAGTGAGAGCTTCATCGTCTGTCGTCTTTTTCGCCATTGCCATCGCGTTCGCTACTGCTGCTGTCTTTCCTGCTTGGCTAGTTTTGTATTATCTTTGTTTTGAGCTACACGCTTTCCCACGAATTTTCTCTCATTCTCAGTCGGTCCCGTCAAACCCAGAACACAGGATAGTTAGTGTAAGGAAAAGTGTGTATTTTTCTGCAAATAAAATTCATCATTTTAGGATCAAGTGTGCTGGATTTGCCCAGCAGGAAAAAATAGCGTGGTGTAAAAGATTTGGAAGTTTGATTTGTTTTTGCTAGAAGTGGCGTTCCGGTGACAGTTCCGGTCAGAGTGGCAGAACTTACACCATCGTTTTGAAATTGATATTATATTCAGCTACGAACCAGTGGTATGAGGGTTCGATTTAGTGTGGTTAATTAATAAAAAAAAACCCGAAAGATTCCCGGCTACTAATCGTTGAGATTGGATTTCGGAAAATTACGATATCACGATTCGCACTTCCGGACCCGAAGTACAGGCAAGCTAGTTTAAAAGGATAGCGATCCGCTGCAGTGTATAGCCCTTGGCAACCCGCACTGTGACGGACAATCCTCGTCACAAATCGGTAAGTTTTTGACAGCTTCCACCCAAAACTGCAAGATTTATAAAATCAATCAAAAGAAGCCGGCATCCTCCCCTGTTTTCCCCCCCGCGACAGTAAAGAACTTTGTGTGTTTTATTGCCGCTTATTCGTAATGGCCGTCGCATTTTTACGTGTACGTCGCTACCTTCTGAGTGTCAGCCGAAGCTCGAGACAGCGCTATTCCTGCCGCTCTGCTCCTGGTTCCCTGGTATATACCAGCCATGGAAAGCATGGATGTTTGTTTGATGGACGGAGCGGCCCCCCAAAAGATTTCCATCATAAACACAGACAAGTGAGACGATGGGGGTTCTATTGCTGGCAGCAGCAGCAACAACGGGCGAGAGGGGATAGAAATGTCGCAGAATTTTATTGATTTTAGAAGCCATCCGACCACGGACGGTGGAGGCCTGGAGGAACGATGGTGCACTCTCACCCGTAGTTCTGTGTTCCGTTCGTTCTTTGCTGGTGTATGTTGTGTTGCACTGGACGAAGTGTATTTTTTTTTCGAGTGCATACTCATTTCCTTGGCATTTCGGTTTCGGTTTTCCTTTGCTTTATTTTTGTTTTATCTGTACGGCTTCCCGGAGGCTTAAAGACTCGAGGATTGCGTTCTCCGTTTTGTTTGCCACCTCGTTCGGCAGTCGAGTGCGAACGGGTCGGTCGGAGTCGAACAGTTGCCTGTACTGTAGTAGGGGCCCCGTCGACAGTTCGCGGCGATAAGAATTTTCGAAAAGATATACTCTCCTCCGGGGGTTGGAGGGGGGCAAGAAGTTCGAGTTGCCGAGACCAAAAGGGGTGAGAAGTTCGATGGTGTTTCAGGTTAGGTTTAGTATTGACTACTTTAGTATGACAAATAGTTGCGTTATTGTTATTGATTTCATTCGGACACTTCAAATAAGCAGAAATGAGATACTGCGTAAGGCACTTTGTCATGATTTTGTTTCCGAAATAATACATTTCATGGAGAATAATTTCAAATTTCCCAAAGTTTAAAGTTAAAAAATCGTTTTTATGCTTATTAAATACGATTTCATAGAATTATTCTTATTTATTTTTACGTTTCGTCTTCGACTTATCAGTGCATTATCGGTTCATGTTAAACTGTTAGAGCGACTTAGTAGCTCAACACAAGCCGCTAAGTGCAAATAAAGTTTAATTCCACTTTAAGCGACACGTTCTTAATTACTGTCTCCAACGATTGGAACTATTTGATAGAATGTATTCACAGTTTTGTATCAAACATTCCGTACTTGTGAAACTTAGGATAAAGTTTTGAGCAGTTCCACCGCAAATGACGTTTATTTTTTGTAATTTTATTTTTGTATTTTTTTTATTTGGCTCACATTTTGCATACGTGTTATTAATGGCCAAACGAAACAATTTGCATCATCAGTTTGCCATTTTAACTCTAGACTAACTTTTGAGGAGAGACTAAAGAAAATCCCTTGAACATTTTCAATAATATATATGCTATAAACCAGGGGTGGAAATAAGCAAATTTTTTGATTAACAGTAAATAAAAATAGTCAGTATTATTCACATATTTATTGTAGATATTATAATGAATTTGGAAATGAATGATTTTTGATAAGATAAATTTTGGTTTTACTTAGAATTTGAAAAGATCTTCAATTTCATTTCCTGCAATTTAAAACATAATCGCAATTTTAGTGTTGTTACTCAATTTTTTAATTCACGGTGTTCGGTTTTTTGATTCACACTCGGAAATCTTGATTCACATTTTCATGCGCAAAATCTCAAGAAATGTATTTTGGTTTTTATCATTTTTTGAGAGGTTGTAGCTGATGTCCAAAATAAAACACTGTAACATTTATAGAATAAAGAAATAATATTGAAACAAATGCAAACTCTTAAAAATTATGAAAAACTGTTTGTTCATATTTTTCCACAAACGTTCCTGTTGTTTCCTTATGGTATTTCCTGATTTTACCAAAATGTACCTATTAGTTGTTACAGATACCCATGTTTTAATACTGCATGGAATGAAAAGTCCCGGGTCCCTCACAGACGAATAGTTTCGAACCGTTTTTATTGAGAGAAAATTTCTAGATGACTACCACTACCAAATTTCATGACAATCTATCCACTGGTGTATGAATAACAGCTGATCAGCTGTCCACTATCCCTTCGTATTCTCCAGACCTGGCTCCCAGTGACTATTATCTATTTCCATACCTGAAAAGGTTTTTCGAGGGAAAGAATTTTTCGTCGAATGCTGAGGCCATTTCAGAAACGGAAGCCTATTTTGAATCTTTTTTATTTTCAATGATTATACTGAAGAATAAAAAAGTTTTCACGGTAAAAAATCGACTTTTTTTAGACCCGGGACTTTTCATTTCATGTAGTAAAACAATCTGGTACTGCGGATGAACAAGCTTGTGAGGAGTAAGTGACAGGCAAGTGATAATCAAGTGAAACCAAAAAATAGCTCAGAATTGCCGACTGAAGTATAAAATAAATAGCTTCTTCTACAAACGTGTTTTCTAAAAAGTGTGTCAAAAATTGCCGAAATCTCACGGAAAATAATATTGCCAAATTGAACTAGGCAAATTTGTTGAAAAAAATCTGCTTAACAAAAAAATTTACAATTTGCGATTCATTTCGTTCTGAGTTGATCAAACGAACTGCTCTATTTCGTAGCAATGACTTATCGAGTAATGAAGAGGATATTCAGAGTCAGAAAACAATACCAGCAACAACAGAAACACAAATAGAGTCAGCAAATTCCAACATGAGTTTTCCCAGTTAGGAATCATTAGAAGCGATGTCAGTAACATCAATAGAGACAACGGACTCAAACGTTCCAGAATACATCCAAAAAGTTAATATTGATATTTTCAATGAATCAATCTCGAGTATTGCCGTAGCCTAAATTGAGAAAACAAAAATTAGTTCTGTTAAATATATTGTGGAGAAATATCACGACATAATAAACAGCATTAGAAGACATATATTTGCTCTAAACAAAGAAGTTAGATTTGATGAAAGAAAAAATCGACGAGTTGTATAAAATAATTGAGCAGCCCAAAGAAAAATTTTCCAGTGACAACCAGGACTGGAATGTTCCAACTCTCAGTTGTATCGTTTAAGTCATGGGCAGTCGAGAAATTGAAGAAAACTTTTTGTCTTGCTGTCTAGCAACAACCTACCTCTAGCATGCTACGCGTAGGACTGAAACGTTAGCTATAATTTTGCTTCTATTTATAGATTCGCGTGCTTCCAACAGCTTCACTTTTGCGTCGATTGACCAATCAGAGCGATGCTTTGCCTTTGATATATCGCTTACTCCTTCAAAACCGCCATCTATATCAGGGAAATCCGATATGCCGTAGATGTTTGGCAGACAAAATAGGACACTGCTCGCTACTAATCTAAATTTCAATCATTTATAATTGAAAATACGTGGCTTGATACATTCAAATCGAATCTTAGAAATATTTCCAATCAAATAATGAAATAATATTATTAATTGATACAAAATATACTGAGCTGTAAGTGTTTTAAACCTGGCCACATTTCTACGTGTATTCTTCCTTGAGTTTCTGATTTGCACCCCTATATAGATAATAAAGATGTGTTCCACATCAAAAAATCCATTTTTTCACTTGTTTCGATTATAGATGTTTTAACGTTAAGGTCATTCGTCTCTTTGGGCCAGAAAATCCTTTGGACTCTTCATGCAGGATTGGAAATCGATTCCAAGCGAGCTACTTGAAAAGGCATCGACTAAATCATCAATTGAATCCTACACTACAAAAAATGGATTTTAAAAATTTGATGTCATTTTACAAATATACGAGGTCTGTTCAAAAAGTTCCCGGAATTTTTCAATTGCGTGCGTCTGGAGAGTCCGGTGGTCAACTTTTTTTTTATTGTGTTGGTACATATGTCCCTAATGTATGGTGAAATTTTCAGCTGTATTCATTGTTTACATTCTGTCTTGTAGCGGCTGGTGTAGACGTGTTTTTTTAGCTCGGCGATTTTTGTTAGTTTAAACAATGGAAGAATTGAAGAATTTGTATTAAACTGACGTAGAATGTAGAATGAATGGACTGATAGGCAGAAAAAAATGCGAAAACCCATTTCTGAAATCCTTACTTTTACTCATAAGACGTATTTCGCTTGATACGTCGAATTATTTAAGTATGAGATGAATTATTTAACGATTACGTATAATGTAAGGAATTTTACGGACGGTTTTTATCAAAACTAATTAACATTCAGAATTCCATTTTCTTTTCAATGTACTATGGATTTCCGAATGTGTACTGACATGAGTGCATATGCACCCTATACCTGCCGAGCAGATATGTGCTTCTGTGGCTCAATCGATACACGGACGCTTTTTGTGATCTATTGTTTCTCGGTTCGAGCCCCAGTGGTGTAACAATATTTTTGTTTTATGTTTCATCGATTATCTAGTCATGTAATTTTCAAATCGCGCATAAAATTATGTTATGAAGGGTAATTTTTTTTTGCTGTTATCTTCTTGGCAACACTGTTTTAACAGATCACGCGTGAAACGTGTCTTGTGTCATTGTCGAACTTGTTCAGTTTGGTCTATACTAAGACAGGACCTGACAACGGGGGGCTGCTTTTGTTCCAATTAAAAGTCAGAATGGACAAATTACTGATTGGCAGATTTTGATATTGCTACCAGCACATTGCGAAAAGAAAAAACTTTTGCATGGTACGCGAGCAATGATGATTGGAAATTTAAACATTCTTTATTAAAGCGATTTGTAGCTTTTCGGAGAGAATAAAAAACAACGCAAAAAAAAATCCAGCAGCAGATGTATGCTTAAATTATTGTTTTAACCGTAAATAGAAAATAAACAAAAATGCATTTATCAAAACATTTTTCACGTTTCTTTCCAATCAAAGACCTAAGAGAATCACGTTTTTTCTCGTTTCTTCCCAATCAAAGAGCCTAAAAATTTAAATTAAATCAACATTTTTTTCTCAGCATAAAGTTATTAAAAATCTGTTTATATGGCAACATTGTAGACGATACGCAAACTGGCAGTTGGTATTTATTTCACAGGGCGAAGATGACGAAAAGTATGACTCGGAAGGAAGAATAAGAAGCCAGTTGTCAGGTCTTGATTTAGGGTTTATCATTTAATCATGAATTGACTTACAGCGTCCAACGTTTGGTGAATGGGTGCTGACAAAGTTGGAGGAAGATCCACTTTTTTATCGAAAAATTATGTTCAGCGACGAAACTAATTTTTGGTTGATTGGATACGTCAACAAGCAAAATTGCCGCATCTGGAGTGAAGACCAGCTAGAAGCATTGCAAGAGCTACCAATGCATCCTAAAAAATAGTCACTGTTTGGTGTTGATTATGGGCCGGTTCCATCATCGGGCCGTACTTCTTCAAACGATGGGCAGAAAGGTACTGGGAACTCTACCATGTGATGATTGACAATTTTTTTTGTCCAAAATGGAAGAATTGGTCATGCCTGACATGTGGTATCAACAAGACGGTGCCCCATCCCACACGGCACACGAAACAATGACCAGATTGAGAACCGCCTACGGTGAACAGTTTATCTCTCGTTATGGGACCGTCAATTGGCCGCCTAGATTGTGCGATTTAACGCCTTAGGACTATTTCTTGTGGGACCATGTTAAGGCTCATGTCTTCAAAAATAAACCAGCAACGATTAATGCCAATATTGAAACATTTATTGGGGACGGGTATAGCGTGATGGGATAGTTGATGCCTTTCACGCAACCCGCCTGGGTTCGATTCCCAACCCTGCACATAGGGTCAGAAAGATTTTCTGGTCCGAAGAGGCGAATGACCTAAGATGTTAAAGCATCTATAAAAAAAACATTCATTCGTGAAATACTGGCCGATATGTTGAAGAGAGTGTGCCAAAATTGGACCTCGTGCATGGGCCATCTAAAGCGGAGTCGCAGACAACATTTGCATGAAATCACCTTAAAACATTACATTATATTGAAAAATGAAAATTTTCTCAGATCTTTTTTGAAAATCAAATCCTTTACCTCTAAAAAATCACCCTTTATACGATGAATGCCTTTCGTTACAGCAGTTTCAATGGAATTGTACAGGTTTTATGTAGTGTTGCGCACCTGATCCGTGCCAATATTTGCAGATCCCTAGTTCCAAATTAGTGTCGTGACATTTCTCGTGCTGCCCGTTCTGCTGCATTAATCGCTCCAGTAAGAACCTTCTAACCTTCAGTTTTTATTTTCTGGTTGACTGGAAACATGTCCCGATTGGTTCGTGAAAACATGGGTAAATTTAAATCAATTTTTTAATAGTGTAGCTTTAGAAACCTAAATCAAGAGCTGCTAAATGTCTCTATGAACTAGCAACTTTACCGGACGAAGATTGGAAAACTGCTGGCAACCAGGATCTACCAATCATCATATATTGAGTGTCTGAGAGACGATCTGTCATAACTTAAATACTCTTGATATTGCACACACCAGGACGCCTAAATTGATTGCCGATGCGATTGATATTATCTTCATTTCTCCTGTCACTGCTTGATTACGATGTGACTAAATGTTAATCAAACAGCATAAACATTGAATTGTATTCATTTACACCAATAAAGTCCGAAGTCCGATGACTTTTTGCAAAGAACAATGCACTTTTTTTTTCCATAAATACGTTTATTTCTTAAGGCAGTTTACATAAGTTTTTCTTCGCCGTAGCATCACTTTTACATAATATTCTTATCCTAATTTAATTCTAACATAGTCACAACGTTTTGAATTTATTAAAACATATTCTCTTATAGCTTAAATATCATCTTAGGTAACTCGTCATTAATTATGAAATCTACTCGGAAATATTATTTGAACCAAACGATTAACTTCTATAAATTATAAAATAAGCTGTTATTTTCAGACATTTTGTTGATAATTTCATAAACTGTTTCGAGTTTGTTTGTATCATTACATAATTTTTATTCTAATTTAGCTATTGGTTGAACTCATGGACGCAGCTGGGATCAGAACTAAGTCTTAAAAGGGGCATTTATTAAATTGAAACTCCAATTTTCTTTATGAAATGATAAATAAGTTTCATGTATGAAAGGTCACGACAAGCAAGAATGTCTCGAACTGGGATATTGGATAGTTTATCTTGGGTACGCAAAGAATTTATTAGTTGAGATCTGACATCACGATACTCCACGCATGTCCAAACGACATGATCAATATCCCGATAACCTTCTCCGCAAGCACAATGATTAGTCTCGGAGAGCCCAATTCGAAGGAGATGTGCATCTAACGTGTAGTGATTGGACATGAGTCTGGACATCACACGAATGAAATCCCTACTCACATCCAGTCCCCTGAACCATGCCTTTGTCGATATTTTCGGAATAATTGAGTGCATCCACCGACCCAGATCATCTCTATCCCAAGATGCTTGCCAGCTGGCAAGTGTTCTTTGGCGAGACGAACTATAGAATTCGTTGAAAGCAATCGGTCGCTCATAAATTTCACCCTCAATAGCACCACGTTTGGCTAAATTATCGGCTCTTTCATTGCCTGGAATGGAGCAATGAGCCGGGACCCAGACTATAGTGATTAGATAATTATTATTCAATATGTCGTTCAGACACTGTTTTATTTTACCCAAGAAAAACGGTTCATTTTTGCCAGCAGCGATTGAGCGAATGGCTTCAATTGCACTCAGACTATCTGTGAAGAGGAAATAATGGTTTGGAGATAATGTGACGATTACACTCAAACTATAATGACCTGCTGCTAGCTCTGCTATATAAACAGATGCAGGTTCTTGAAGCCTAAATGAGGCCGAAACATTATTGTTGAACATACCAAACCCTGTCGCTTCTTCAATTCGCGATCCGTCCGTGTAAAACATTTTCTCAGAGTCAATATGCCTGAACTTACTTGAAAATATTTTTGGGATTTCCGTCGAGCGTAGATGATCCGGGATTCCACGCACTTCACGCTGCATGGATGTATCGAAAAATAAAGTTGAGTCAGGGGCACTTAGGATGCTGACACGGATAGGAATATATCTTGAAGGGTTGATTTCCTGTGACATATGGTTAAAATATACTGTCATAAATTTTGTTTGAGATCGAAGCTCGACTAGTCGTTCGAAATTATTAATTACCATGGGATTCAGCACCTCACATCTTATTAGCAGGCGTGATGAAAGCTCCCAAAATCGATCTTTTAATGGAAGAACTCCCGCCAGAACTTCAAGACTCATTGTATGTGTCGAGTGCATGCAGCCTAAGGCAATTCGCAAACAACGGTACTGAATTCGCTCAAGTTTGATAAAATGAGAGTTTGCAGCGGAACGAAAACAAACGCATCCATATTCCATCACTGAAAGTATCGTTGTTTGATACAATTTTATTAGATCTTGCGGATGAGAACCCCACCAAGATCCTGTTATTGTTCGAAGAAAATTTACTCTTTGTTGGCATTTCGTTATCAGATACCTAATGTGTCCTCCCCACGTGCATTTGGAATCGAACCACACCCCGAGGTATTTAAAAGTTAAAACCTGTTGGATCATTCTTCCCATCATATGGAGCTGAAGCTGCGCGGGATCATGCTTTCTTGAAAAGACGACTAACTCTGTTTTCTCCGCAGAGAATTCGATACCAAGATGAACAGCCCAAACGGACAAGTTATCTAAGGTATCTGGCAATGGTTTATGCAGATCAATAGCTTTGGGTCCAGTAACTGAAACCACGCCATCATCTGCCAATTGCCTTAGTGTACATGGGGTTACTAGACAGCTGTCAATGTCATTCACGTAAAAATTATAGAGGAGCGGACTGAGGCATGAGCCTTGCGGGAGACCCATGTAGCTAATTCTGAATGTTGCCAAATCGCCATGTGAAAAATACATGCACTTCTCTGACAAAAGGTTGTGCAAATAATTATTTATCACCGCTGGAAGTCCATGTTGGTGGAGCTTGTCTGAAAGAACATCAATGGAAACTGAATCAAATGCTCCTTTAATGTCTAAAAATACAGATGCCATTTGTTGCTTTTGAGCGAAGGCAATTTGGATGTCAGACGAAAGTAATGCAAGGCAATCATTCGTCCCTTTATTTCTACGGAAGCCAAACTGAGTATCTGACAACAAACCGTTCGTCTCGACCCAAGTGTCGAGACGTCGTAGAATAATTTTTTCGAACAATTTTCTGATGCAGGACAACATCGCAATGGGTCTATATGAGTTGTGATTGGAAGCTGGTTTCCCCGGCTTTTGAATGGCGATAACTTTCACTTGTCTCCAGTCAGGCGGAACAATATTTTGCTCAAGAAACTTGTTGAACAATTCCAACAAACGTCTTTTTGCGAGGTCGGGCAGATTCTTCACCAAGTTGAATTTAATTCTGTCCAACCCAGGGGCGTTATTGTTACAAGACAAGAGTGCTATAGAAAATTCCATCATTGAAAATGGGTTATTAATAAAACCATTATTTGGAGGAGATTCCCGTATAATGCTTTGCGTAGGAACAGAATCTGGGCAAACTTTCCTAGCAAAGTCAAATATCCATCGGTTCGAGTATTCATCACTCTCATTGCCCACGTTACGATTCCTCATTCGTCTGGCCGTATTCCAAAGAGTGCTCATTGAGGTTTCTCTTGACAAACCTTCGACAAAATGTCTCCAATAGCTACATTTTTTGGCTCGAAGTATGCTCTTGTACTTGGTTTCTAAAACCATAAGTTTTTCAAAATTCTGAGGAGTTCCTCAACAATGCACTTTATCAATTTATGTTTATGTTAGCACTCTCATGGAATTTTTTTTTCTTCAACCGTGAACAGGAGAATGAGAGAGAAAACAAAAAAGTCGTCTGTCTTTGACTGACTACTTTGACTACTTGGTCATAGAACTATCGAGTATCTCATTTGACAGACACTTTGACCGTACCGATTACAGTTGACGATGATTTTAGTCAGTCTGTCAAGGTTGATTTTGACATGACTGACAATTTGCAGCTCTGCCTTAATTAAAAGCTTTCGTTTGGATCCAAAAATTATAATAATAAAATCTAATCTAAAATTTTCAATTGACGTACATATAACTTTAATGCCGAATAAATCAATTAGTGTCACTTGTATGAATGTTTTAGTTTCTTAGTACATCTTCAATGACACGTTAGAAAAGACACTGCATCATGTCTCAAATTGCACAGCAATCATCAAGATTTTTTCCACTGAAATATTTTTCCTTAATTTCAGATTGATAATCATTTAGAATCAAACAAAAATCTTATCCGGTATTCGCGGTATGAGAAATCAATTTATTTGTTTGAATTACGATCTATTCTATTCGCACGCCATCAGTGGAAACTTTGCTTTGTGTGTTATTTTTTGTTTACTCCACTCCAGGCGGGAAAATTCAAAAAACTTCTCAGATCGGTTAATTTCTCTACTCAATTTTCCGATCGGAAATTAACTCAATCCATTATTCAACCGCTCCACTCATTCCCAATTGTTTGCAATTATTCAATGAACCAATTCACATATTCGAATTTGGCAACCTTTGCAATCGTCGTGGGTTCTTCGTTGCGAATTGTCTGTGTGTGTGTGTGTGTGGTCGGTATAGTTTTCTTCATCCATGCATGTGTTCGTGCGAGCTATTCGTCATTCGAGCAGATCTGTTCGTTGTGTTGTGGATAATGTTATCTCGTGGAATACGACGACGACGACGAGGGACCGAGAGCTGCTGCTCGCCTTTATCAATCACTGCAAGTGGCAGCACGAAAGGGCGCTTGTTAGGCGGGTGTCTTCTTTTGAAAGAATTTGACAGACGCTGCCGATAGCGTCGTTGTATCTGTTGTTGTACCGCTCAAAGTTTGACAGCTGCTTCCGTCGATTTTGATCTACGCGTGCGAAAGCGCCGTACAATGGGATGAGAACGATCGATCGGTCGGTCGGTCGGTGGCGTTGGTGTGGGTGGTCGGCTCTGTTCGTCGAGTAGCACTAGCGCGAAGCACGTTTGTTTTTGTTTGGTAATAGATTTGCTACCCGCTGCTGATACCTCTGCTGCTGCCGCCGGATCCCGATGGATAGGAAGATGAAGTGTTGGTGTGTGCGAGAGAGAGAAAGAGATCGATCGGGAGAACGAACGAAACAACACAACATAATGAAACACGAGCCAAATCAGCAATTTGTAATCATTCGTAATTCCTGCTTTCTCGTCGATTTGTTGTTTTTTTTCTCACACCGCCGCCGCACCTCTCGTTTCCCCAACCCTTGAGCCCAGCTTGAGTGTGAGAAGGTGTTATGTAGAGGTATCGATCAATTGCGTTGTAACATGAAAAGCAATCACAAAGGGAGGCCAGAGTGTGGGACTCATAAAAATAGTAAACAAAAGATTCATAGCTCAAAGTGCAAGTCGAAGCCGGCAAGGATGGGAGGATCGGAGAGCCTGGCCTGGCAAATTGGTACGAACGAAAGAAAAAAAAAAAAGCAATCAATATCATTGGCCGAAAAGTAAACTGGCCCTCCTACGCCTTTCAGTTTGGGGATATAATTCTAATTTTGTTTGTTGGGTACCACTTGGGTGAGATTTTTCCAAAACTTATGCTTTTCAAGAAGGAGAAGGACGGAATTTCCATGTATTCGAATCGAATCTACGCCGAATTGGGACGCCAATCATGGTCATTTGTTTGCGTTTAGGCCTGAATTGTTGATGAAGGAAATGATTAACTATAACATTCATCCGGTCGTTAGCATACTGCATAGCAAGTTTCAGTAATCCGTGTGGTAGTCCAGAACGTGAGAAGATTTAGTACTAAATATTGTAATAGGGAACCAAATTAATTCAGGAACTGAATTTCAACTACGCATTTGCATACGTGAATGTAATGCTGAGAACTTCGGTGCAAATCAATCAAGTGTTCTGTAAGTAGCAGAAACTTTATGTCTGCTTAGAACTGCTGAGTGGCATAATAGTTCAACATAAACTGTTGTGCATTGACGAGTCGAAGACGAACCGTAAGGTACAATGTGATATCAAATAATCTGTAGTAACTTAAAGCGTCAAAGTAAAGCGATTTAGTATCCATTTATTGTTACTTATTATCCCCAGTCACAATAAGTACTATAATAGCTGTAACTATCGGCGCTCAAAAAATATGTGCACTGAAAAAAAAGTTGAGTGATTTGAAACAAGATTAGATTTCAGACTGATTTTTGTAATGGATGGATGTATTTTTGCATGCACTTGCATCAAACCGTATTTCGGAAATTATAACAGATTATTATAAAGGGTGATTTTTTAAGAAGTAAAGGATTTGATTTGAAAAAAATTGAGAAATTTTCATTGAAATCGATAAAACGATCAATATAGTTTAATGTTTGAAAATGGTTTCATGCAAATGTTAACCGCGGCTCCGTTTTAGATGAGTCATGCGCAATTTTGGCGCACTCTTTCCAAGATATCGGCCGTTATTTCACGGATAAATTCTTCAATATTGGCTTCCAGTCGGTCAATCGTTACTGGTTTATCTTTGAAGACATGAGCCATGACATGGCCGTACAAGAAAAAGTCCAGAGGTTTGAAATCATACGATTGAATCACCCAAGGCGGCTCACAATTTGGTCATTATTTTGCGTACCGTGTGGGATGTGGCACCGTCTTGTTGAAACCACATTTCAGGCATTTCCAATTCCTCCGTTTTGGGCACAACAAATCGGCAATCATCACATGGTAGCGCACGTTATTCACAGTAACGTTTCGCTCATCGCCACCTATGAAGAATTTTCTTGTTAACGTATCCATTCAACTTGCAACTTTGCTTGTTGACGTATCCATTCAACCAGAAATGAGCTCCATCGCTGAACATAATTTTTCGATAAAAAAGTGGATGTCTTAATCGCTCAACCGAGCTTGAATTTTGATAGTAAAAACCAATAACTTGCAAGCGTTGTTCGTTCGTAAGTCGATTCATGATAAAATTATAAGCCAAACTGAACAAGTTTGACAATGACACAAGACACGATTCACGCGTGATCTGTCAAAAACAGTGTTGCCAAAAAGATACCAGCAAAAAATCATCCTTTATACTGCTAAAATAAAAGTAGTAGGAAATCGATTCGTCACTGTGATAATTTTATACCAGGTATTATAATGAGCGTTTTTTTTTTGTTTTGTTTTAATGGAGTACTCATTTTGAATGGAAAAATAAACAAATATCCTAAATGTATTGACCATCGCTTTCTACACGTCTTGGCCACTTTTCGGGTAATTTCTGGATACTACGTCTTTGTTCGTCTTTTGAAGAAAACCAATCAGATACCCAATTTTCGACTTCTTCATTGGAATCGAAATGCTGCTCAGTCAATGCGTGGCCCATCGAAGAAAACAAATGGTAGTAGGAAGGGGCTAAGTCTGATTAATACGGCAAGTGGGGTATGTTCGTATGTTTGTGTAACGTTTTTTGCACTAACTTTTTTGGGAGATGACCGAACCGATTTTCACAAACCTGGATTCAAATGAAAGGTCTTGTGGTTCCATATAAAATTCTAGAATATTCCTAAATTCTTGAATTTTGTTTGGATCCGACTTCCGATTCGGAGTTGTAGGGCAAAATGTGCAAAAAACGAAAGTAAGTTACAAAGCTTCTTAACTCCATCTGGATCCGATTTCCTGTTTCGGAATTATTATTAATTACTTATTCATTTTTACAAACTTAGATTCAAATGAATGGTCTTAAAGTTCGATATAAAACTTTCAAATTTCATTCCGATCCGACTACCGGTGCCGGAATGATTGGGTAAAGTGTGTTAATAATTTTATACCATAACGTGAAGGGGCAAAACAAAAAACGTAAAAACAAATTCTAAACGAACCTCAAAGCTACTCCAATCGGTAATTATTATTAGTGGACGGCCAATCAAATCAATTCCTGTTATTTTGTTAAGAATCGAAGAACACTATTTCGAAAACTACCACAGTATCACAAATGGTAGTATGATTTATATGAGAAAATCATCATTACACCACTAGGTGGATTAATACAGATTTGGCAATCAATGCAAGATTAAAATTGATCATTTGTAACGATTAGTATTAACAGTTTTACCAGGTTTGAGAAGCTTCTGATACACCACACTTTTCTGATCCCGCCCAATACAGAGCATTGCCTTTTTGTCGATTCATTCTGGTGGTTTTGCAGTCGTTATGTTGATGATTGCTCGGATTTATACATGTTTTTTTCCGTTCAGGATTTTTAAAATAAATCAATTGTTCATCGCTAGTAACAATTCGATGCAAAACTGATTTTCTTTCGTGTTTTTGAAACAAAATTTCACATGCTTTGGTTTTTGGTTTTCCATCTGTCTTTAATTCACTTCATGTGGAACCCGTTTTCCACACTTTTGGATATTTTTTCATAGCTTCAAACGATAAAAAATTGTGTGTTGTTCAACTTTCCACATTGTTGCCATTCGCTTTTAACTAGAAGTATCATTTTCATCCGAAGTTGTTAGCAATTCGCGTCCTTTTTATGGTGGTCTTCTTTCGTGTCTGTGAAGCAAAATTTTGGTCTGATTTTCTTTCGTGTCTTTGAAGCAAAATTTCACCAATGATTTTTTTTGTTTCAATTATAGAGGCTTTAACATTAATGTCATTCGCCTCTTCGGGCCAGAAAAACGTTCTGACCCTATGTGCGGGGTTGGGAATCGAATTCAGGCGGGCTGCGTGAAAGGCATCGACTTACCCATCATGCTATACCCGTCCCCCACAAATGATTTTTTTATTCGTTTTCCATTTGTCTAAGTCAATTCATGTAGAACCCGTTTTCCACACTTTTGAATTTTTTTCATATCTTAAAAAAATTGTATGTTGTGTAACTTTTTACATTGTTACCATTCGCCAACCAGAAGTATCATTTTCATCCAAAATTGCTAGCAGTTCGGCGTCTTCAAACTTTTTTGATGGTCTTCTTTCGTGTGTTTGAAGTAAAATTTTGGTCTGATTTTCTTTCGTGTCGTGTTTCCCATCTGTCTAAGCCAATTCATTTGGAACCCGTTTTCCACACTTTTGGATTGTTTTTTCATAGCTTTCAAACGGTCAGAAATTGTGTGTTGTGAAAAATTTAACATTACTGCCATTCACTATTAACTAGAAGTATCAACTTTATTCAAAATTTCTAGCAATCTTGCAATTTTTTTGAAATGCGACGCCTTAGCACTTTTCTTAAAATGAAATAAAAAAATCATGCTTTCAGCAAATCAGCAAAGAAAAGAAAATTACAAAGCGATTTCGTCTATTTTTTATTCAATTTGGAATTCCTATCAAGTTCAAGAAGAAATTTTGTATACTTGAAAAGAAAAAAAGTGATCAATTTTCGCTTCAACATTTCTGCGAGAAAAATTAAGAAAGACAATTCATTCAGAAACAAAAACCAGCAAAACTATTCAAAAATTAATACAGGGCGGCAAGGAAAAATTAAGCTTCTTCGCCACCGTCATTTTTTGAAGGATATTAGAAATCGTTTCGGAATACCGGATGGCAACTTTGAGAAGAATCGGAAACCGGGTACAAGGATAGCCGGAATCGGTTTGTTTAGCTGTCTACTGATAATGGCTCCAGTCGTTAGCCAGTTTTGAGGCAAGTTTATAAATTTGTTTTACGGTGTAATAATGCCTTTCTCATATTACTCATATTTTCAAAAACATCTCTAGAAGATTCTGTCAAGATTTTTCCTTTCAAACTTGGATAAAATCAAAAACTTTCTTTGCGTATAAACTACCATAACCTTTTCAGTTTTTTTTGAACAGTTATGTAAAGTTAGTATAGATTTAAATGTGGCAACCCTGCACGCTATACAAAATTGAACAAAGCACGCTGTGTGCTAGGCGGTGGTGTTTTATTCTTCCATACCAACACGTCCCGATGCGTACCGGATTTGCATAATTTTGTATGACAGTTTGAAAGTTTTAATACTCCTATAATTTCGGAACCCGAAGTCGGATCTGGATGAAATTGCACACTATCTTTTAAGACACTGAGAGCTTTAATTTGAATCATGATTTGTGAAAATCGGTTCAATCGTTGCGGAGAAATCGGAGTGAGTTCCGTTTTTGGAGCATATCTTCACTATTATCGGTACTTTCGGAAGTGGGAACCGAAGACTAGTAGTCCGAAACTAGATTTATATATACGCTAACTAGCAAGGTCTGCAAACTAGATGAATTTAGCAGTAAGTTTTGCACCTCGTTTCGCCATCATTTTTGAAAAAATACTCATGAAATTAAAATTTTTTGCTTATCGCGCTGTAATGCCGGAACCGAAAATCAGATCTGGACCAGAGCTTTCCGAGACTTTTTAAAGAGTTTTAGACCTTGTATTTTTCAGATACTAGTTTTGAAAATCGGTTAAGAAATTTCCGAAAAAAGGAAGTGCGCAATTTCTCATAGATTTGCACATATTACCGTGTAATTCCGGAACCGGAGGTTGGATCGGAATAAAATTCAATACCGAGTTATGGGACCATAAGACCGTTTGTTTGAATCTAAGTTTGTGAAAATCTGTTCAGCCATTCCTGAGAAAATGATTCATGTATACACACACAAACATTTTGGATCTCGACGAACTGAGTCGAACGGTATATGACAATCGGCCCTCCGGGTCTCTGTTCAAAAGTCAGTTTTCACAGTGGTTGCTTAGCCTTTCTATATGAGAAAGGCAATAAAACAAATTTAAAGTTACGGTAACTTATTAGTAACTTATTAGCCACAATTACTCACTGGTCTTTGTCTTTAAGCTTATTTAGAAGTGGTGCATCGTTTATTTTATGTGAACTTTACGAAGTATTCTAAAAAATAAAAAATAAATTGGGCAACAAATTCAAAATTACTGTAACTAATTAGCAACATATTAGCAACAAATTACCGACTGAGTCTCGATTTGTTGTGAAGCTTATTTGAGAGGGGTGCTCCGTTAAATTCATATAAACTTAGCGAAGTACTCACAAAAAAAAATTAAGCAACAAAATCAAAATTACCGTAACTAATTAGCAACTTATATCTCTTTGGGTTTCGATTTGTTCTTTAGCTTAGTTGAGAAGGATACTTCGTTAAATTCATAGGAACTTAGTGAAGTATTCAAAAAAAAAATGAATTGAGAAACAAACTCGAAATTACTGTAACAAATCATCAACTTATTATTTATTATAACAAATTACCCACTGAGCTTCGATTTGTTTTCAAGATTATTTGAGAAGGATGCTTCGTTAAATTTATATGAACTTAGTGAAGTACTCAAACAAATTAAAATAAATTTAGTAATCACTTCAAAATCACCGTAACTAGTTAGCAACTTCTGAGCAGCAAATTACTCACTGGGTTTCGATTTGTTCTTAAGCATATTTAGGAGGGTGCTTCGTTAACTTCATGTGATCATAGCGAAGTACTCCAAACAAAAGTTGAGCAACAAAATCAAAATTATCGTAGCTAATTAAAAACTTATTAGCAACAAATTATCCACTGCGTTTCGATTTGTTTTCAAGCTTTTTTAAGAGAGGTACATCGTTTACTTCATATGAACTTAGCGAGGTACTCGAAAAAATTAAAAATATATTGAGCCACAAATTCGAAACCGCAACTTCTTAGCAACAAATTACACACTGGATTTCGATTTGTTTTTAAGCATGTTTAGGAGGGGTGCTTCGTTAAATATCTAATTAGCAACTGATTAGCAACAAATTACCCACTGAGCTTCGATTTGTTTTCAAAATGATTTGAGAAGGATGCTTCGTTAAATTTGTATGAACCTAGTGAAGCACTCAAAAAAATTGAAATAAATTGAGTAACATCTTCAAAACAACCGTAACTAGTTAGCATCTTCTTAGTAGCTAATTACTCACTGAGTTTCGATTAGTTTTTATTTTATTTAGGTGGGGTGCTTCATTAAATTCATACGAACTAAGTGAAGTACTCAGAAAAACAAATAAATTGAGCAACAAATTAAAAATTACCGTAAACAATTAGCAACTTATTAGTAAAAAATTACGCACTGGGATCTGATTTGTGTTCAATCTTATTTGAGAAGGATGCTTCGGTAAATTCATATGAACCTAGCGAAGTACTTAAAAAAATTGAGCAACGAATTCAAAATTACCGTACCCAATTAGCAACTTATTATTAATAAACTACTCATTGCGTTTCGATTTGTTTTCAAGCTTATTTAGAAGGAGTGCTTCGTGGGGAACGGGTATAGCGTGATGGGTAAGTCGATGCCTTTCATGCCGCCGCCCGCCTAGGTTCGATTCCCAACCCCGCACATAGGGTAAGAAAGTTTTTCTGGCCCGAAGAGGCGAATGACTTTAAGGTTAAAACCTCTATAATCGAAACAAAAAAAAAGGAGTGCTTCGTTAACGTCATGTGAGCTTAACGAAGTACTGAAAAAAGGAAATAAATTGAGCAACAAATTTAAAAGTACCACAACCAAATAGAAATTTATTGGCAACAAATCAACCACTGGGTTTCGATTTGTTTTCAAGCTTTTCCAGGAGGGGTGCATCGTTTCCTTCACATGAAGTTACTCAAAAAAAAAAAAAAACAAAAAATAAATTGAGCAACAAACTCAGAATAACCGTACCTAATCAGCAACTTACTAGCAACAATTTAACCAATAGGTTTCAGTTTGTTTTGAAGCTTATTTAGGACGAGTACTACGTTAAATTCAAATAAACATAGCCAAGTATTTAAGAAACTTAAAAATTTATTGAGCAACGAATTCAAAATTACCGTAATTAGTTAGAAATTTATTAGCAGCAAATGGATTTTCTTTTGTTTTCATGCTTTTTTTAAATGGGTGCATCGTTCACTTTTTATGAACTTAGCGAAGTATTAAAAAAAATAAAAAACAAATTGAGCAACAAATTCAAAATTACCTAAAAAAGCTAATTAACAACTTACTAGCAACAAATTACCCACTGGGTTTCGATTTGTTTTTAAGCATATTTTTGAGGGGTGCTTGGTTAAGTTTGCGAATTCAAAATTACCGTAACCAATTCGCAACTTATTAGCAACAAGTTAACCACTGGGTTTCGATTTGTTTTCAAGCTTATTTAGAAGAGGTGCTTCGTTAACTTCATGTGAGCATAGCGAAGTACTAAAAAAAAGGAAATGAATTGAGCAACAAATTTAAAATTACCATAACTAAATAGAAATTTATTGGCAACAAATCAACCACCGGGTTTCGATTTGTTTTCAATCCTTCTCAGGAGGGGTGCATCGTTTCCTTTATATGAACTTACTCAAAAAATAAATTGAGCAACAAACTCAGAATAACCGTACCTAAAACTTACTAGCAACAATTTAACCAATAGGTTTCGATTTGTTTTGAAGCTTATTTAGGAAGAGTGCTTCGTTAAATGCAAATAAACTTAGCCAAGTTTTTAAAAAAACATAAAAATTAATTGAGCGACGAGTTCAAAATTACCGTAATGAGTTATAAATTTATTAGCAGCAAATTATCGACTGGAGTTTCTTTTGTTTTCAAGCTTTTTTAAGATGGGTGCATCGTTCACTTTATATGAACTTAGCGAAGTATTAAAAAAAAACAAATTCAAAATTACCTAAAAAAAACTAATTAACAACTTACTAGCAACAAATTGCCCACTAGGTTTCGATTCGTTTTTAAGCATATTTTTGAGGGGTGCTTGGTTAAGTTTGCGAATTCAAAAATTACCGTAACTAAGCAACAAGTTACCAATAGCATAGCGAAGTACCTAAAAATGAATTATGCAACAAATTTATAATTACCGTAACTAAAGACTGTCCCAGAAAGCATGGACGCACTTTGATTTCGCTGTAAATAATTCACAAGTGTTAGATATTCAATTTTTATTCGGTATACTGATAATATTAGACTACAACAACAGAATATTATTCTCAACATTTGCTACTTAGCCATTGTAGATTAGCTGGCGCACCTTGCGAACGTTCCTCATTAAATTCCGTACAGACTTCTTGGCGACAAGTTTTGACACTTTTTTCCAATCTTTTTCGAACTGTTGAATGGTTTCGGCTGCCGATACATATTTTCTAAGATGTGCCTTCGTTAATGGCCAAAATCCCTCAATTGGTCGAAGTTGTGGGCAATTTGGTGGATTCATGTCTTGGGACGAAAGTGACATTTTTGGTAGTATACCATTCTACCGTTGCTTTCGAGTAGTGGCAAGAAGCAAGATCTGGCCAGAAGACAACAGGATCCATGTGGCTTCGAATCATGGGTAGAAGTCGTTTTTGTAAACATTCCTTGATGTATACTTCGCTGTTCATTAAAGCAGTGGTGATGAAGGGTTTCGAAATCTTACCGCAGCTACAAATTGCTTGCCAGACCATAGCTTTCTTACCAAATTTTTCGACTTCAATCGATGTCTTTGTAATCAAGTTTCACGTAGGTTTCGTCGTTCATGATTATGCAGTTCAAATTTCCAGCAAGAATCGTATTGTAAAGCTTTCGAACCCTCGGTCTGATCGATGCTTCTTGTTTCTGACTACGTTCTGATTGTTTCTGCTTCTTATAGGTTCGAAGATTCAAACGTTCTTTAGCACGATGAACATTTTACTTCGAAGTGCCCACTTTTTTGGCCACATCCCGAACTGAAACCTCCTTCTTTTGCTCGAACGCCTCCAGTATACGTTTATCCAACTGAGGGTTAGCAGGACCTTTTTTTCGACCCGTTTTCGGTTTATCCTCAAGGTTGTTATCCTCACCGAACTTCCTGATTGCATTTCGAACGGCTTTTCCACTTACACCTTCCATTTTTGCTATCTTTCTCAGTGACAGTCAGCGTTCTGTGCACCATTAGTACACAATTTTTCGACGTTGTTCTGCGAATTTACCACTGGGTTTCGATTTGTTTTTAAGCTTTTTTTTAAGAAGGATGCATTGTTTACTTCATATGAACGTAGCGAAGTGCTCTAAAAAATGAGGCACAAATTCAGAATTATCGTGACTGATAAGAAACTTGTTGGCAACAAATTACTCATTATGTTTTGATTTGTTTTATAGTTTATTTGAGAAGGATGCTTTTTTAGTCATATGAACTTAGCGAAGTACTAACAAACGAGCCACAAATTCAAAACGACCGTAAATAATCAGAAACTTATTATTAATAAATAACTCTTTGGAATTCGATTTGTTTTCAAGCTTCTTTAAGGGGGGTGGTTCGTTAAATTCAAATGTACCTAGTGAAATTAGTGAAAAATTAAAAAAATTAGTTGGTCAACAAATTCAAAATTACCGTAACTTATTAGCAACTTACTAGTAACAATTCACCCACTAGGTTTCGATTTGTTTTCAAGCTTAGTTGAGAGGGATGCTTCGTTAAATTAAAACGAACTTAGAGAAGTAGTCACAAAAATTTTAAAAAAAAATAAATTAAACAACAAATTCAAAACTACCGTAACTAACTAGTACGTCCCGGCGGTTCAATGCACTGGTCTTCGTAGTGTCAGTAGAATCGTGGCACCAGCCATGCAATGATTCTGTACACTCTAAATCGGCAGCGAAATCTGTTGGAACAGAAGGTCAAATTCCACTACAGGAATGTAATACCAAGGCTTTGGCTTTGTAACTAACTAGTAACTTATTAGTAACAAATTACCCACTGAGTTAAGCTTATTTAGTTGAAATGCATCGATTATTTCATATGAGTTTAGCGAAGTACTCAGAAAAATGAAACATCATTGAGCAACAACTTTCAAATTACCGTAACTAATTAGTTACTAAATAGCAACAAATTATTCACCTATTTGCGTTATCATCGGCGATAGGTGCTTCGCTAAGTTCATGTTCATGTGGTATCAAATGGTACAACAAAGTAAATGTGTTAAAATAATTCTTCTAATTGCTCTAGCTAATTTTAGCTTTTAATTCTGAAAACATACTAAAAATGTGTGGTTCTTCAACATTGTTGACTTCATAATGTTTCAAATGTTGGGTTCTCGTTTAGATATCAAGTTTCACTCTCCTATGCTCCGACAGTATGGGATCGATTTCATCAACAGACATGCACTGAACTGAACTCTGTCAGTCGTCAGTCATCTTCGAATCGACAATGGACTTTTCACCACGATAACGTCGAAGTGCGCGTAAATGGTGGCGCAGCTGTGGGACAACAACTTCCCATCGTCGTTCCATCAACACACCTGCGTGGTGCGATCCGACCGGATGCCATCGCCGTTCACGCGACCGACCGACCGTCCGCACGGTGGCTATTTCTTTGCTGGAAATCTTCGCAAACCGCGCGCGGTAAACCGTTTTATTACCTCTAATGGGCAAATCTGGTTAATACCGTTATATGAACTCACGATCGACGCATCCATCGACGGTCCGCCGCGTATGCAACCGCGACACACCAGAACGGGTAGGAAATGTGGTCTCTTTTGCGAAAATTGTTGTTCCTACAAATGTGCCACCGACGTGCCACGAACGAATGCGAGCAGGTTCTACCTGATTGTGCGGTGGCTTGCTGGTTGCAGTGTAAGGAGTGGATGGGGTGGGGATTCTCAGAAGCTCTATCATCTGAGTTGGAAGATGGTTTGTTTTTTTTTGAAGCATTTTTCATAAATAAGTAGCAACTCCCTCCATCAAAGATGTTTCCAATTTTGAGACTCACCGAACTAGTGATTTTTTACCCCAAACTATCATCGTAACGACTCTACAAAATTATAGTTGTTGGCTTTGCATGCATGTGTGTAAGTTCGTATGCACATTGGGAAGCGATAACCCTCAATACCAGTGTCTTTTTGAGACGTGCGTTTTGTTTTACTAGTAGTAACAGCATCATCATCATCATCATCATCATCAGCAGCAGAAACATCGACGTTATAATCATCATCACTGCACAAAAGATGCAACACTGGGAAGCTGCGGCACAAGTTCTCCATGGTGTGAGATCGATCGGTGCAGGTACGACGCAGCAGTTGAGCGGATGTGACACATTTTCTTGCACGGGCGATGCGGTTGGACGGAGTCAGGCAAGTGCAAAATCGATACCTTTTCGCTGATTGGCACAGGGCCCAACCAGAGGTGGACAGGTGTGCATGACCGACCTACCGACCGACCGACCGGTGAGAACACGTCCAACAGTGAGAACACGTTGGAATTAAAATGATGCACCTTTCCTGCCACTTACCTGCTGATGATTTTTTCGTTGGCTTGCTCGAGTGCATGCGCCTGGTGCTGGTGGTGGTCTTGAAGATTTTCGTTCTCTGAATGTAATTTTTTCATACCCAAACTCTCCGACTCTGATGTTTACACTTTGCCATTTTCCGAAGAAAATGATGTTAAATAAAGATTGATCGATTTCTAGTGCTAATAATTGTTCTCGAATGGAAGCGCAAACTCTGAGAAAATTCCCGCATCTTATGAATGAACGAGCACACTTGCCAAGAAATTCACTTATTATTGGCTGCGATCTGCATCTGCGGTGGTGATGGTGGATCTAGATTGTCATGCGTTTTTAATTTTTAGATATTTCATGCAGTGGCGTCTCGTGACAAAATTTACGAGTTGTGCACTGCTCATGTTGTACGATGTTAGATATATTGAATGCGAAATTTCGTTAGCGTTTTCCAATGAAGCAAAATAACGATATTATATTTTTATTAAGAACAAGCCGCTAGATGGCCCAATACCAAATTTCATGACAATCGATCCACTAGTGTTTAAATAACAGCTGATCGTGTCAGATGAGTTCAGATTTTCATCAAGCTATGGAAAATGACGATTTTCGTGTGGCGCCGTTTGATCCACCATCCCCTCGTACTCTCCAGACCTGGCCCCCAGTGACTATTATCTATTTTCAAACATGAAAACGTTTATACAGGGAAAGAAATTTTCGTAGAATGCGGAGGTCATTGCAGAAACGGAACCCAATTTTGAAGGACTAAAAAATTTTTTTTTTCTTTCAAAAGGCATCAAAATGTTGAAGGACCGATCAAGTCAAGTGTATCGCTCTAGATGGAGATTACACTGAATAATAACTGAAAGTTATCACACTAAAAATCGACTTTTTCTTTGTTAGGCCCGGGAGTTCTCATTCCATGTAGGATTAGTCTGCTGAGACGATTGGTTTCTGAAAAAACATCTTCGAAGTTGCCTACCAATTTACAAAATTTCGGCACCTCCCAGCATAAAAAAAGTTTGATACTAAGCGAATAGTGTCAAAACTTAATAAAATGGGGGTTACATTCGAGGCAAAATAAACGACAATAATAAAAAGACACTAAAGTGTACTGTATGATTGGAAAGAGAAAGTGCCCGAACTTACCATAGTTGGGCAAGATTCTGCAGATGAGGATCCCGCACATACTTATTTAGGACTAAAAAAAACGATCGCAAGTGCACTTCAAGTACATGTTTGGCTAGATTTATTATTCTACGCCAACAAAAACAAAATGATTGCACGACAATGGACTGAAATCTTGCTTCGAAGCGGCACGAGTGCCTGGAAGGAAGGCTCCAGTGATGCCAGTTTTCTGGGATTGTCATAGGTTAAGGGCTCCCTATTTCATCTCATTTTTAAGGACGTTACCTTAAAAACCTGATTTAGTCATCAAAATCACTACGATTTTTTCATATTTCTGCTTAATTCGCCTTGCTCCACATTGGGAATTGATTCACATCCCTTGGAAATTAAAATAATAATTGAAAAATCTGCTAAAAACACTTCTGATATGTTCACTACTGTGCTTCTAATTTCATCTCAAAGGTTTTGTATTCATCCTATCGTTGGTCCTTTATTCATCCCATAAATTAGCAATGGCGACAGCAATCAAAACCAAAATATTGCACTATTACACTCTCAGGTTCAAAATGTCAGAATTAATTTGGAGAACTTAAAAAAACAAATCCGAATTATTGTTACTATTTAGGCATTAGCCCTTCTAAAAACAAAATGCAGAACCAGAGATGCCATTCATACAGATTTATATGTATTGTATAGATTTTTGCGTTCGCGTTCGTTAAATCAGACTACAGATTTTCTAAATTTAATACAGATTTGTAAAGGTTCATAAAAAGTGAGAAGTAAAATGTTAGACTTTTCTCTCTGAGTTCCTATTAGTATTTGATTACAGTACTTCTTTCAAAGTTTATTAATCAACGGACAAATCACATGTTTAAATGGAAATCTTTTGTGCAAATGTTTGATGATGAACACTGATAAACATTTATATTAAATTTTGAAACCAATTTGAATTTGATTTGATTGTGAATTTGATTCTTTTTATTAGTGAAAACAGATAGAGCAGATACATATTTTCTATGAAAATATCTGGCGTCTCTGTGCACAGCCGATGAAACACACACATTCAACAGTGTTATGGTGACGTATAGCGGAAAGGAACCAGTGCTACTAGATTTGCCACAATGGTTATTTGATTAGTATTTAACACGCTCTATTTGGTAATATTAGAATCCGAAACATTTTTATTTATATATAAATATCAATGATATAATTAAACTAATGTTACGGATACCAAAAAATACTTGTTGATGATAATTTAAAGAAGAAAAATAAATTTTTTCATTTAACATTACGAGAAAACTTGGCAACGTTGCGATGCGAAATCAGATAAAAACAAAGCGCAGTCAAGTGAATTAAGTGCAAATTTTCATCTCATATTTTTCATTGCTTTTATTGCTTATCAGGTAACTTCAGAAGTCTTTAATCGTTGAATAAACAAGTGGAAAGTGAACATTACTAACTATAAAGTCATCCAACATTGAATAGTGGTGTAATTATGTGAAATAGTGATCATGTTTTGAGACGAATTGATTAGTGAATTTTCAGAAACATGATGAATTGTAAAACTTCAGACGAAAGTGGTTCCTAAATCAAAAAGTGAGCTTATTTTAAATGAAAAAAGCGATCGTTGAAGGTTTTTTAACTATTTTTTCAATTGGAAAGTGTGGCAAAACCTAGAATAAATGTTTCAAAATTTTCCACAGTTTTGTTCAGGTACTCTTAAAGATATGATTAATGTTCAAAGTTATGAGGTGAAGGAATGAGATGGAAATTGGAGCTGAGATGAAATAGGAAGCCCTTACCCTAGTATACTTTTGGAGGACTACCTTAATGCAACTGTTAGCGTGCATTGATGGAGCGATTAAAGACCGAAATCACTGTGAAA
Source organism: Malaya genurostris (assembly GCF_030247185.1). Classification (NCBI taxonomy): domain Eukaryota; kingdom Metazoa; phylum Arthropoda; class Insecta; order Diptera; family Culicidae; genus Malaya; species Malaya genurostris. Next base: position 213,891,349 of record NC_080572.1, read on the forward strand.
GGGCCTTGCATGAAGCACATGAGCATCGCTACCATGATCAGTATCAACGGTTTAGTGTTCCAATTACTCGCCCATCCACCTTGTTCACCTGATTAGGTCTCCTCGAACTATTATCTGTTCCCGAACCTCAAGTCATCTCTGAAAAATCGATGTGAGTTTCGTTTTGAAATTTTAGACCGCTACTTCCGTAACCTGATGCCGAAACCTGTATAGTCAAAGTAAGTTTGTATAGTCAGAAACTAATATGATGTACTAATTTAGAAAATGTATTCCGTTTACCACGTCTTGGGGTTTTTTGTGCTCTACAAATTGACAGTTAGATGGTCTTAAAGACTGTCTCAGAAAGTATGAACGCGCTTTGAATTCGCTGTAAATAATTCACAAGTGTTAGATATTAAAATTTTATTCGATATACTGATAATATTAGACTACAACAACAGAATATTATTCTCAATATTTGCTACTTAGCCATTGTAGACTAGCTGGCGCACCTTCTTGCGAACGCTCCTCATTAAATTCCGTACAGACTTCTTGGCGACAAGTTTTAACACTTTTTTTCAATCTTTTTCGAACTGTTGAATGGTTTCGGCTGTCGAGACATGTTTCCTAAGATGTGCCTTTGTTAATGCCCAAAATTCCTCAATTGGTCGAAGTTGTTGCCAATTTGGTGGATTCATGTCTTTTGGGACGAAAGTGACATTTTTGGTAGTATACCATTCTACCGTTGATTTCAAGTAGTGGCAAGAAGCAAGATCTGGCCAGAAGACAACAGGATCCTTGTGGCTTCGAGTCATGGGTAGAAGTCGTTTCTGTAAACATTCCTCGCTGTTCATTGAAGCAGTGGTGATGAAGGGTTTCGAAATCTTACCGCAGCTACAAATTGCTTGCCAGACCATAGCTTCCTTACCAAATTTTTCGACTTCAATCGATGTCTCGGACTGGTTTAACACTTTCCCTTCTCGCACCGTATAATGTTGTGGTCCCGGCAAGAATTTCGTCGTTCATGATTATGCAGTGCAAATTTCCAGCAAGAATCGTATTGTACAGCTTTCGAACCCTCGGCCTGATCGATGCTTCTTGTTTCGGACGTTTTGGTTGTTTCTGCTTCTTATAGGTTCGAAGATTCAAACGTTCTTTAGCACGAAGAACATTTGACTTCGAAGTGCCCACTTTTTTGGCCACATCCCGAACTGAAACCTCCTTCGTTTTCGGTTTACCCTCAAAGGTGTTATCCTCGCCGAACTTCCTGATTGCATTTCGCACGGCTTTTTCACTTAATCCTTCCATGTTTGCTATCTTTCTCAGTGACAGTCCGAGTTCGACGTTGTTCTGCTGAAAGTCCACGCATTTCGAAACAAACTAATGAAAACGAATAAACAATTGCACAAGTGGCTAGTGAAGAGTGTAAACAACAGGACGCAGCCATAAAAATTGACAGATTCTGAACCATTGCGAAATGGCAGCGGTTTTTGGTTGCGTCCATACTTTCTGGGACAGTCTTTAGACATGTGCGACTGAACCGACATGACAGTAAGCGTTAGGAAATGTAATACAATAACCTTCTCTCGGTCACAATCACAAATTTAATTTAATATATAATGATGATAGTTCCAGTGGAAAAGAATAAAGTGTCTGTTAAAAACGCCGACAAAAGGCGCACAGAAAATTATGTACATAAGCAATCTTTAGTAACATTATTTTTTTATCTGAAGGCACCTCCCGAATCGAAATCCTGGGTACGGGCCTGCACAAAGCTTGTTTTTTGGCAACTGACGTAAATATGGGGAGAATATTGCACAATCTTTGTCTAAGTGTTACAACACAGATTTATGTCTAGACGTTCCACAGTTGCCATACGGTTTTCAAACGGACGTCGTCTACACCGTTTTTCTTTCTCCTTCGATAAAATCAATCATAACATCACATTTTCAAAACTAGATCGACTTGGTTTCGATATAAACGTCCTTTGATGAATGTAGTCGGACCTTCGAAATCGTCATCTTCTGATTAAAATTGACGACTATATGTTTGAGAAGATTTTTTCTGGGAACATCTGGAATTCCGCAGGGAAGCCATCTCGGCCCCTTGATTTTCATGCAGTACTTCAACTGTACTTTATCTGTCGCAGATGACTTCAAAATCTACCATGTTATTCGCAACTTACAGAATGCGACGTTCCCTGAGTGACAATTGGTATTCTTTGCAGATTGGTGCCAATTGAATCACATGACCGACGTACAATTTGGCAAAGTTCTTGACGAGCAGTTGACATTCAATTCAACTCTTGAAGCATTTTGTGGATATTTACTGAATCTGACATATGCTGTACATTATTAACACATGGGCTGAAAAGTCTCGGACCTAAAATATGTTTTTTTTAATTCAAAATTAACTTTATTCATCAACGTAATCTCCATCGAGAGCAACGCGCCGCTCTAAAACTTCATTACCACTTTTGTAGAACGATTTATCTTTTATCTCAAAATAGACCTCCCTTTAAATTTTTTACTTGCGAGCATTTTTTTCATGGCTGCGAACACCCAGTAGTCGCTGAGAACCAAATCTGGCGAATACGGTGGATGTGGGAGCAATTCGAAGCTCAATTCATGTAGTTTTGCCATTGTTTTGATTGACTTGCGGTGATACGGTTGTCTTGATGAAACAAAATTTTTTCTCACTCGGTCGTTTCTTCGCAGTTTCAGGCTTCAAACACTCCAATAACGCTATATAATATTCACTGTTGAAGGTATTTTCTTTCTCAAGATAGTCGATAAATATTACACCACGCACATCCCAAACTACCGAGGCCATAACCTTTCCAGCCGATTGTTGTGCTTTCCACTATCTACTCAGATTACGATCATTTTGATTCCGAATTGAAGTGATGAATCCATGTTCCATCCATTGTCACATATCGGCGCAAAAATCCAACTTGTTCCGTTTAAACATGGCCAAACACTGCTCAGAATCATCAACACGTTCTCGTTTTTGGTCAACAGTGAGTTAGAGGTGATTTATGTATTATTATTTTCTTCAGGCAAAAGCCTCATTATCCTTGTATTTTATATAATTTGCTAAAGACTCGAAAAAAAATGCAATAAACAAAGAATTATCACCAGAAATTCATCTTCAATCGAATATTTTTAAACACTCAAGAGCCATGTTGTTTCGAAGTTGGTTCATTCATCCTCCTCTCCGAGACTAAATCTCTGCTCCTTGGACTTAACACTACTCATCAAATTCTGTGCAATACTTGCGCCATCATTGTTATACACTTTCATCAACTCTTCCTTCAAATCCTTGTCGTATTTCAGTTTATCCCATCTTGATCGCTCAGAATTTTCCTATTGGGGAAGTTCTGGGCCGAGTTTGGTGGATTTGCCTTCTTCGGTACAGAGACAAGAACGTTAGCTTTATGCCACTCCACCACCGGTTTTGCGTAATGGCACGATGCCAGATTCGCCCAAAGTAGATTGTGGGCTTCGTGGAATCAAAACAAAGGTTAGAAGGTGTTATTAGTCTACTATATCGATTTTGATTGGTTCTTTTCGGCAAGCATTAACTGAGAGAGACGAAAGATATGAAATGAAAAGACGGATAGGTATTCTAGATTGAATCAGTTATAAATTTAGAACGGAAAAGCTAGCCTAGGCATGATCAGAAGAAAGAAATGAATTCTATTTTACCTTCTACTTGAGGGGGTCGAACACTAAATTCGATCGATGCTGTTTTCTTTTTATTTTAAATTTTATTCGATTCCAAGCCATGTAATCTTCAAATCACACAATTTTAAATATTCTAGAATATAAATTTGTGTGAAATACGACGCTCCATTTATGTGCATCTTATAAGATGTAAAATCACAAGATTTTTTTGAACTGTGTGTAAATTCGGAACCCAATGTTGTATCCGGACGAAATTCGTAGGATTATATGGAATTGTAAGACCTTTCATTTGAACCTAAGCTTGAGGAAATGAGATGAGCGATCTCTGATAAAACCTATTGCTCTTTCGTAGTACATTTTTTTTTCGGATCTAAATGAAATTCAATAGCAGGCTATGGGGCAGTAAGGCTTTTAATTTGAATCTACGTTGAAGAAAATCGGTTAAGCGGTCTCTGAGAAAATCGAGTGCACTTTTTCTTCATATTTTTGCACGTTTCACGCCGTAACTCCCGAACCGGTAGTTCGATTCAGGTAAAATTCAATAGCAACCTATAGAACTAAAAGACCTTTCATTTGGATCTAAGTTTGTTAAAATTAGTTCTGGCATCTCCCGGAAAATCGAGTGCACATTTATTTTACATACACACACAGACATTTTGCGCCGAACTGAGTCGAATCGACGACACGACCTGCCACTCGTCTATCTAAACTGTATCGAAAATTTAACTACCCCTCAGTAACTGGTAATGTCAAAACGAAGTTGCTTGAAAATCTTTTGAAACTGGCAACAAAAGTAGAAAACTGTTGATTTTAGATAACAGTTACCATAACCATGGCTACGTATGTTTTTTTAATTGAACGGACTATATAAATAATCTCAAAACAAAAACAAATTGTTTCTGTGAACCAGTAGAAATGCGGATTTCTGTGAACCAAAAAAAAAGGACCAGCTTAACATTGACTTTCACCCAAAACACCCCGAAAAGGCAGACATGTAGCAGCTATTTGACTAGAGGTACGTAGCGCATGGTGAACCGGCGGTAGAAAATATTACATTATTTACGACTAAATAGTCGAAATGATTGGACCTCCTATGTACGATGATACGGAACGTGATTTCGTGAATCACGCCGATCGATGCGTCAATCTCTTTTGAAGCTACTATCAAGCGTGTACCGGTCATAGTGGCCGTATTGTGGAGGATAGCGATTGTACACGTTCTACCTTGAATAAACGTCGTAACGGGACCTTCCCGAAATTCGAACGCTATTCTACCGAACGAAAATGGGAACACCTATGTTTAAAACATGGCGCGGGTTGGCCTAGATACATTCTAGAATTCGATCCAGACCGTAGGAAACAAATTTATTTTTTATTTTTGTATCCGTATTCTACATAATTCCCGTTAGAACATTAAAAAACGCTCGATCGATAAATTGTTTATATTTCTCGATCATGAATTTGATTTTTCACGAAACCATTGCAGCTAGAACATGTTGACAGGTTAGCATTTCCATTGCGTACAATGGAAGGGTGACCTTCTTTGGATTTCACAGTAGAAGTTACTGAAATATTGAACAAAATCTGTAAAAATGTGTACCATTCGCGTATCTTTTGCGTTTTTTTTTTTCAAATTGTTTGTTTATTTACTTTGGAGCTCCTTCGTAACTATTTCATAGCAACCTAAACAGTGTTGCTCAAGAAGGTTATTTTTATCATTATCAAGGGGTCGCTATATTTGCGGTAACTGGCGGTGAATCGTTAACAGACAATTTCATTGCCAATTTTTGTTCGGAGTGCCTGGTCGTGTCGTCGGTCGAATGGTACATGACACTCGACCTTTCGGGTCTCGGCTCAAAAATCGATTTTCAGAGGTTCGAAATTCATCCAGTTTGTTTGTGCAGAGTTCTTTCTATCCGCTGTTTTAATGGCGATAGTTGAGTAACGACGAGTAACTATTGGATGATTGATCAAATTCGAAGGACAAAAGAAGAACACTTCCGGTTGCGGAGAAAAAATCGTAGAAGTGACGTAACCGACAAACCGCACTACTCTTCTATCCGCTCAATTTTCTTGGAGATGGCTTAACCGGTTTCGACAATCTTGAGTTCATTTGAAAGTTATTTTTGAGCCATGGATCAAGTTTGAAGAGCACATGGCAGACATTTCAGGTTGCGGAAATTTTACCGTAAAAGTGACGTAACCGACACTTAATCCACACGTTTTCTTTAGTCTCTCGCAAATGGCTAAACCGATCTCAATAATCTTAGACTTATTTAAAGGTATTATTGGTTTCTGGACAAACGGTCGAAACTTCCTGTTTCAAAGAGATAATCGTAAAAGTGACGTAACCAACAGATTTCAATATTTCACTATTATTCTATTCTATACCGTGTTATCAATATTCGACTCGTTTTAAACTACGAAGAACAGATGGCTGAACCGGTGCCGATTCCGGAGATATAATGGTATAAGTGACGTAAGCGACAAATCGCCTTTATTTCAATCCACACAGTTTTGTCGGTTTCGGCTGATTCGATTTGGATTGGAACTAGGGTTCATTTTAAATCTACAGTGTTGTCATAAATCACGCTCAAATGGATTGTGTAGTACGCCTCCGGTTCTTGATGGAAAAAACTGTATAAATGACGTAACGGATAAATAACTCTTAGATGAAACTTAACCAACATCGACAGACTTGGATTCGTTTGAAGCTGCGATGGTATCAATGATCAAGCTTAAATTTTTTTTAGATTACACCAAATTTCGACGTTTCATGCATATCTAAGACATTTGGCATAAAAAAAAATATTGTGTACGTTTCGTCTTCGACTCGTCAGTGCCGAACAGTGAATACGAAAACAACTGACATGTTCCTTAACACTTCCGAATATCAATTAGTTGATCAATTGTATGAATTATGCAAGCATTCCCCTTTTCCACATTTTTCGCAAAGACAAAGAAGGCATCACTTGATCTCAATTACTGTGAATTTCACACAGCGAAAAGTGCACAAATCTAACCAAACTGTTCTAGATTTGCACTAAACTGAGGATATTCGCCCTTATTCTGAATAACGTCGTATCGATTTTACGATCGTATTTCATTTGTATTCCTAATAACGCTAGCAAAATCAAAGGTAGCTAAGATTCGATCGAGCCACATTCGATCGAAAAATCAATACGTCGTTATTCAGAATAAGGGTCATTTCCCTTCGATTTGCGAACAACAAATCCTAATAGTTCTTTAGAAAACTTTTAGAGCCATTAGAACGGCTGATTTTGTTTAATGTTCTCTACCGTTGTTTTTTCACCTATGCAAATGACTGGCAGCTGTGACGCAATCGCGCGAAACTAGCGACACAAAATACATCTGCTCGCAGTGGCGATAGAATCCAAACTGATCCAATCTTTGTTGAGAAGTTTCTTTTTACGTGATTTCGTTTGTAGCTTTTTCACTAATGGGCGGTTCTAACGGCTATAGAAATAGCCGCATACAGAATTTGAATGTCGATTATTTCATTTCGGATTTGCATAATTTATTGAAAGAAACTATCAATATGCTGTAGGGATTCGTTTCTACCATTCAGAAGGACCAATTTGAGGAACTCACTACGATATTCACCACTTTTCGGAACATTTTTCTCGAACGATTTGTTGTACAGCAGCAGATATTTTGTTCTCTTCCTCAGAACGCGCTTTGATTGGCTGGTGTTGACATGGGTCAAATGAGACAGGTTTTTCAATAATGTACTATTGAAACACTTCAATGCTTTTGCTATACACGATTAAGTTGAAAAATTTCGATTCTATTGGTAGTTAGATTATATAAATCCTTTCACAAATCACTGAGCTATGAGCTTTAAAAATACGAGAAAGTCAAATGAGCCTTATGAATTATCCTCTTTGACACTCGTTTATACCAAACATTTCAGAAAAGTTTAATTTTCAATTATTTGAGATTATGTCACACAACTGAATATTTTATCATAAAATTGTGATCATATTTCCGATGGCATGTAGCAAAAACTATGTTGATTCGTTAGATACAACAAGAGATATTCACGATCAAAAACCTATCACTCTCTCAGAGGGTAAATTTTGAAAAGGTACCCCATAGTAAAATAAGTCGTATTCCGACAAAATCCATTACAAGTCTCGTATAGATTTTTCTGGCCACAAATTCGCTGAATTCGTTTCACCGTGCCGTGTGCTGCTCATTCATTCGAAGCAATCGCTGCAGGACAAGTGTAATTGAAACTTTTTGAACGCGACAACCTGATCTGGGAGCAGCCACTCATGCATGGCTTATACGCAACGGTGACAATCCGAAATCAATTTGCTGGCACGGTAAAGCACTGGGGATTACGGAGTTGAAACCGCATTTACTGTTGCGAAATAGTTTGCTAGTTGGAGGAACATCGCTGCCGTTTTTTTTTGCTGTTATTTTTGTTTTTGTTCGATCACGTTGTGATTGGATGTATTTCTGAGGACCATTCAAGGCCTGAAACTTACTTGTTCATTGGAAAAATTACACTCTTAATTTGCCTTCAGCTGTTTCATAATAAAAAAATCCTTGAAAAAGTATCCGTCATCGAACAGGAAGAAGCCTATTTGCTGCCACACAAATTCCGTCAAATCCATGAAATGAAATCTTGACAGTCTCATAGTGCTAGATGACGTGTCGCCGTAGCCGTGAGTTGGCGGAAAAAGTCGAACTGGCTCGTAGACGGAAAGAAGAATGTGTACAGTTTATCCCATTTGGTTTACAGGGATTTATTTGCCTGCCTGGCTTCGTTGTCAAAGACTCTCGACATCTTCAATTACGCGTCCTGCTGTGACGGTGTGACGGCTTTTGGGGGACGAAACGCTTCGGGGATGTGGCTGAGGTGGCGTGTCGGATGGGTGTCTTGCTGAACGCCATGACTCCGCCGTGCAAAGACGTGCCGTGCTCTGGAACAAGTCGTCGAACACGACCCGGAGAGCCCTTCGCAAGACGACACTCGTACGGAAGCATGGCCCTCGAAATCTAGCTGTAATTGGCGTGATAGCACATTTTCCACTGCGCATCACGTTGAACGGCTCGGTGACACGCGATACGGGGACAGGGGGGGGGGGGGGGGGGGGGGGGTGGGGAAACTTGTTCACGAAACACGGAGAACAGATCGGTCGGTCGGTTGGTCGGCACCCCTTTCGGTGTGCTGCCACCGCCTCCGAGTAGGGAGTATATAAAATCTGTTGTAAAATATGACGATGACGGATGTGTGTTGTGGCGCTGGCTGTCAGAGTGGAAACCGGAACGTATACATTCACACTCGAGAGAAGAAGAAAAAAAAAGAACGGTAGAGAAAGGAGAATCCTGGCCGAAGGGAAAAACCGGAAAGGATGCTTTTGTGAAGTATTGCCTTCCATTCTTGTAGGGGTTTTTTTTCTACTACTTCTCCTGTTTTAGAAATAAAGATAAGCTACGTATTTTTTGAAGAACTAGTTGCTAAACACTTCGGTCCAGCAGAGGCGAGGGTAGTTTTAGAAACAGATAAAAAGCTTTTATTGCATTTCACCGGAATAGCAGTTTCGGTCACATTTATGATTTGGTGTTAGAAACAGAAGTATCTCCCGAGTTTCAGTGCCAAACGACTGTGAATATTTCCTCTGCTGATAAGGACATATTCTATTTTGTGCTAGAAATTAAAATTACCGTTTTTGTTGAGGTTAAAATGCGATTTCAGAATTGTGATCGCTTATCGCTTCCGGCATGCGGTCATCTGCACTGTTTTGCTGGCTTGCTGTTCTAATTACCACAATCAATCATCCATCGTAGCTTACTAGTCGATAAAAATGTTACTGATAACGTTATTTCATTACGTCGACATACGAGCAGGACTGATAGCGTTGGTAACAGGTACAGCAGCGGATAAATACACTGATCGAAATCGATTTTGTAGTAAACACAGTGAGCAAGATGTTTTTGTTGATGTAAAGTTTAATTTTTCTCTGACAGTGGAGCAAGTGTTTGATTACGATGATTGACTCTATTCTCAACTCCCGCTCAAAAATGAACCACTAAAATTGTAACAAAATACTAAATAACACGAAAAGTGCTGGTCCTCTCACAGAAAAGATGTGAATAGTTTCGAACCGGGTATATTTTTGTTGAGAACAAACGTCTAGATTGCCCAATACCAAATTTCATGACAATCTATCCATTAGTGTTTAAATAACAGCTGATCGTGTCAGACGAATTCCAGTTTCTATCAAGCTCTGGATAAAGACAAGTTTCTTGCGGTACGGATTGGTCCACCATCCCCCGTATTCTCCAGACCTGGCCCCCAGGGACTATTATCTATTTTCGAACCAGAAAATGATCATCCAGGAAAAGAATTTTTTGTCGAATGCTGATGTCATTGCAGAAACGGGAGCCTATTGTGAAAACATTTACATTTTTTTTCGATGACATTAAAAACGCACTGTTTAAATCATTCATAAACTCATTCATATGACAAATATCCACAACAACTCGTTCTTGGCCATCTGGGATTTCTAAATATAGGTTTGGAATTAATATGACATTTATTTCAATAACTTTGAGACTGTCCCAGAAAGTATGGACGCAACCAAAAACCGCTGCCATTTCGCAATGGTTCAGAATCTGTCAATTTTCATGGCTGCGTCCTGTTGTTTATACTCTTATCTAACCACTTGTGCAGTTGTTTATTTGTTTTCATTAGTTTGTTTCAAAATGCGTGGACTTTCAGCACAACAACGTCGAAAAATTGTGTACAAATGGTGCACAGAACGCGAACTGTCACTGAGAAAGATAACAAAACTGGAAGGAGTAAGTGAAAAAGCCGTGCGAAATGCAATCAGGAAGTTCGGTGAGGATAAACCGAAAACGGGTTGAAAAAACGGTCCTGCTAACCCTCAGTTAGATAAACGTATAATGAAGGCGTTTGAGCAAAAGAAGGAAGTTTCAGTTCGGCAAGTGGCCAAAAAAATGGGCACTGTGAAGTCAAATGTTCTTCGTGCTAAAGAACGTTTGAATCTTCGAACCTATAAGAAGCAGAATCAACCAAACCAAACAAATCGATCAGGCCGAGGGTTCGAAAGCTGTACAATATGATTCTTGCTGGAAATTTGAACTGCATAATCATGGACGACGAAACCTACGTGAAACTCGATTACAAATCCTTGCCGGGACCACAATATTATACGGTGCGAGAAGGGCAAGTGTTAAACCAGTCCGAGACATTGATTGAAGTCGAAAAATTTGTTAGGAAAGCTATGGTCTGGCAAGCAATTTGTAGCTGCGGTAAGATTTCGAAACCCTTCATCACCACTGCTTCAATGAACAGCAAAATATACATCAAGGAATGTTTACATGACTTCTACCCATGATTCGAAGCCACAAGGATCCTGTTGTCTTCTGGCCAGATCTTGCTTCTGGCCACTACTCGAAATCAACGGTAGAATGGAATACTACCAAAAATGTCACTTTCGTCCCAAAAGACATGAATCCACCAAATTACCCACAACTTCGACCGATTGAGGGATTTTGGGCATCAATGAAGGCACATCTTAGGAAACATGTCTCGGCAGCCGAAACCATTCAACAGTTCGAAAAAGATTGGAAAAAGTGTCAAAATTTGTCGCCAAGAAGTCTGTATGAAATTTAATTAGGAACGTTCGCAAGAAGGTGCGTCAGCTAGTCTACAATTGGTAAGTAGCAAATGTTGAGAATAATATTCTGTTGTTGTAGTCTAATATTCTCAGTATATCGAATGAAATTTGAATATCTCACACTTGTGAATTATTTACAGCGATATCAAAGTGCGTCCATACTTTCTGGTCTTTATCAAACTGTAAACAACAGAACAATGAATCAAAAAAAATAATCTTATTTTAATTTTACACTGCTTCTTGATAGAAAAAATGCCGTTCAAGCGTGTTATGGAGACTCCGCCCCATCAGAAACAACAATAAAACGTTTTTATGCTGACTTGAAACGTGGTCGTAGAGACAGCGATGATGCAGAATGCAGTGGACGTCGGTAACACCAGAAAACATTAAAAAAATCCACAAAATCGTTCTGAATGATCGAAAAGTGAAGTTGCGTGAGTTGGCTGACATCGAAAAGATATCAAAAGAACGTGTTGGCTTTGTATTGCATGGGCATTTGACTAAGAGAAAGCTCTGTTTAAAGTGGGTGCAGTGTTTGGCCATGTTTAAACATAATAACCCGGAATTTTTGCGTCGATATGTGACAATGGATGAAACATGGATTCATCACTTCACTCTGGAAACAAAACGATCGTCATTTTAATGTGGACTGCAACTGGTGAATCTCGTCCAAAGCGCCCGAAGACACAACGATCGGCTGGAAAGGTTATGACCTCGGTTTATTTAGGATGTGCGTGGTGTAATATTCATCGACTATCTTGAAAAAAGGAAATACCATTTAGGTCTGAGGACAGAGGGTCGCGTGTTGAGTTTTAAATCGACCACGTGGTTCGCTCAATTCTCTTTAGGCATCATATTTCTCTTGTACTCTCTCGTATATGAGCAAACTGTACCGAGTTGCCAGCATACATTTTATTATTTTGATGAGAAATTTTATCACATAAATCTATCGTATGGGTTGGACATTACATGGATTCCAATGAACAATAAAAAAATATTCAACTTTCACAAAGATTGATGCGAAACAAAAAAATGTGTTTATACACAATGAAACGTAGGTGTGTTTGCCAGCCTTGTCGAGCCAATTTTATTTCTCTCTCCTTTTTCAGAATGTTATCAGGAAACCAGAGCGAAAAAAATGGCGGTAGCATTGAAACTGGCTTTGTTTCACAGAAAAATACAAGACTTTATTTTTATCGCGATAACATATATGTTTTATGTACTAATCTAATCTAAACTAAATTATCTAGACTTCGTCACGGTAGATTTATGATACAAGCCTTCAAAGCCGAGATATTCGATGAACAAGTAGAGGTATACATTTCCGAGCGTTCCAATTTTCAGCAGTTCTTCAGTCAGAAAAAAATACAACACGACCGCTAAACTCAATGAATCATTCTGAAAATTTCACAGAATATTCTCAACTAAATTTCGAAGACGTTGTCAGGTGGGTTTTCCTATATTCTGCACCGTTTCCAAGAAAATTTAATTTGAAACGAGTAAATAGTAAAAAAAACCTACCACTTTACGGTCCTGTCCTCAGCCCTTAACAGTGAATGTTGTACAGCGTTATAGGAGCGTTTGAAGGCTGAAATTGCAAAAAAAAGACCGCATACGGCAAAGAAAAACCTTTGTTTCATCAAAACAACGCACCGTGTCACAAGTCAATCTAAACTATGGCAAACTACATAAATTGAACGAATTGCTTTCACATCCACGGTATTTGCCAGATTTGGCTCCCAGCGACTACTGGCTGTTCGCAGACGTGGAAAAAAAATGTTCACCGTTAAGAAATTTTGCACGAATGAAGAGGTTATCGCTGAAACTGAGGCCTATTTTGAGGCAGAAGATAAATCGTTTCAGAAAAGTGGTATTGAAATGTTAGAGCGGCGTTGGAATGATAGCGTTGCTCTTGATGGATGATGAATAAAGTTATTTTGAACCAAAAAAATCGTGTTCTCTTTGTTAGGGCCGGGACTTTTCAGCCCATGTGTTACAACGACTTGAAGAAGGTGCAAGCCAAAATAATTATAAGTCTCTTTTAAAAATCAGTCTTTAGTTAAATCGATCCATGCAATATTAATGGTTTGCCATACGGGAGACGTATCCTAATCGGAGTAAATCGATCCTGATTTTGTGCCTTAAATGGAAGTTCAAATTTAATTTAATTTAAAATGTAAAAGAAAAGAACGTTAGAATTTCAAGATCCAACAATAGCCGGATAAGTAGATTCTGACTTTTCTAGTTCGATAGAATAGGAGCGATCTTTTTTTAAGAGATGACAAATTAAAGTACGCGGTATGACGCGGCAGGACGAGCACAAAATTCAGTCCTCCCCCGAGGACAATTATTCACTCAGTCGACATCGGTTAGTCTGCTTTATTTTGTTTGATTTGTCTCCACGGGATGAAGAGCGGAAAAAATTACATTATATTACCATTCTATCAACCCGCACATGACGTTCAAGAACTCAATTTCCTTCTTTATTAAAGGTTTTAAATTGTCACGAATTTAAACCTTAATTTACCAATTGTTTGTTTTCATGTAGAGTGTAAAATTATTCATTTGAATGCTGTGCTTTCTGAATAAAAAAAATATTTTTTAAATAGTTTCGTATGTAGCAGCATTCTACGGAAACCCAGTAGAGTTTGATCTCTCTCATCCGTTCCAGTTGAGCTTGACCCTAGTTTGCTCCCAATGGATCTCATCAAAAGATTGCTCGCTTGAATCCCAAATTAGATTACTATAGTAATAATCTCTTTCTCTGATCAAACGGCAAATATCACTTTACCTCATCAAATAATATCATTCTCGGTCGTACCAGCACCATTTACCCCCTTCCCTACCAACATACATACACAGACACAGGCTGACACGAACACGAAGTGGCACCGGCAACATTCGCTCGCATCAAACACAAACCAACTCTAACTGTTTGTTTTTCTTCTCCACTTACAGGCAATTGATACCGGGTCCCGGCAGTGCGCACTGAAAGAGCTACCGAGAGCCACCCATTCCAGGCGGCAGCGGCAGCAGTAATAGCGGAAGGATATCACGATCCGAGATTTTGCTATTCATCTCACATCGACCTAATTGATTCTCCTTCCCCTGGTGCTGTGGTTGGTCATGCGAAAATCCAAGTGTGCATCGCTCGGGTAGAACCAGAACACAGAATAGAACACGAAATATTATCCACTATTTATTATTACTTACCCACCACTCGAGTGCTCTGTATCTACCGCAACGTATTCCTTCGGGAGGTTTTCGGTTGAGAATACAGCAGATGAATTTCGCGAATCTTAAATCTCTTCTGTAACTAAATAATATCCTTGCTACAGTCTCGAGCGAACACAAATTCATAGTGACGTAACTTCCGACGCTAGCTAGCTTCAGTACTTCCTAAATCTCTAATATTTCTTCTGTTTACTTACCTCCTCTTTCCCCCTTTCTTCTTACAGCACAGATCCCTTTTGAAAAGGTTCGATTCTTTCCTTGACGTTTTGTAAAAGCGTTTTTAATTTACTTAATCCTCCGACGTGAGACATACGCATACAAACTTTTACACAACCCGAACAGTACAGTAACAGTGCAAAAAAAGTGAAACACAGAATCAAAGGAAGCAAGCAGCAGATCCGAGAAAAAGGAGAATAAGAAGAAAAAAAGTGCAAAAAGTGCTAAAGTGCTGCTGCTAACAGGCAAAGGCAAAGCTTCCAGTGAATCAACAACGCCAGAGCGAGCGGAAAAGTTTTAAATTAATCAAGTTTTTCGCGCGTGAAGAAAGTGAATATATTGGAACCGTCATCAGCAATAGCAGCAGCAGCAGCAGCAATGGAGGAAGCCAAGGCTAAGCTCACCGAAATCAACCTGTCCGACGACCCGGCAGTGACGCTCACCATCCGTCTCATCATGCAGGGCAAGGTAAGTGCTTTTGGTGGGCGATTGTTGTTTGCCCGAGTCCGGGTGGGTTCACTGGAAGGGCCCATAAAAATTTTATTGCCAAGGAATGCCATACTTTCGGGGGAACGGTCGAAACCCGGTATGGTATAGCAAGGGAATGAAATGAAACATTAATTCTGTTGATTTTCGAACACGGAAGACAATGGTGCTTCCGATGGGGACAGGCTTACCCGGGAGGACCAATAAAGTTTGGTTGGAAATTACGATTCTCAATTTGATTTGGACGCAGCAGAGTGGAGTCTTCAGAGTCTCCCAAACAAATGCGGACATCCGTCAGGAGACCGGAAAGAATGTTGTTATTTAGTAAGGTTTCCTAGGAAAACAATTTTCAGGCACTTCGAACTGTAATCAAGTCCTTCAACGTAAGAATTCGACAATTTAGATAGCCCCGTCTTGGAATTATTTCTTTTAAATGGGAAAAGCAAAGTCAGACAATTGTCTCAAACGACGTTCTTGGGATGTTTTATATTTGCTTTTCTGCTTTGAGAACATTTGTTGGAAATTAATTTGCAGCGTTCGAAAAATTTCCTCTCTAGGTAAGCGAAACAAAATTGCTTTTAAATATTGATGTTTCTCTTCGAGTTGACCATTAATTGATTAAGGATCAAAAGCAATGTCAAAGTATCACATTCCGATCCGAAACCGGAACATCTGGTTCAACAGACTTCGCAACAGATTGGTAATTTACGCAAAACAATTATATGGCTAAGTGTTAGAATCTAAAATACGACAACTGACCCGAGAGACAGCGCCCCATACTCAACACAATCGACCCTAGGCAGACCATAGATCAGTGGTGTTGTGATTTTTTTTTCGTCCGGTTACGAAAGTCCTCATCAAATTTTCTTCCCCTAACGTGTTAGCTCTGTTAGTAACATCATCAGATATCAGTTAATTACCACGTCGGACAAGTTTGTTTCTTCAATCGGTGCGATTCCAGGTCATTTTAAGTATTTAACAGATCGGCTGAAAAGTTCGTATCGTTTCTATGAGAGGGCGCCACTAGAATTAAATCCATACCATTTTCAGTTAGTACCAACCTTCAAAAGATACGTGTATAAATTTGACAGCTGTCTGATTATTAGTTTGTGAGATATTGCATTTTGAGTGAAGCTACTTTTGTTATTGTGAAAAAAAAATGGAAAAAAAGGAATTTCGTGTGTTGATGAAACACTACTTTTTGATGAAAAAAAGTGCCGCCGATACCAAAAAATGGCTTGATGAGTGTTATCCAGACTCTGCACCGAGCGAAGCAACAATTCGTAAGTGGTTTGCAAAATTTCGTACTGGTCATATGAGCATCGAAGACGATGAACGCAGTGGACGTCCAAAAGAGGCTGTTACCGATGAAAACGTGAAAAAAATCCACAAAATGATTTTCAATGACCGTAAAGTGAAGTTGATCGAGATAGCTGACACCCTAAAGATATCAAAGGAACGTGTTGGACATATTATTCACGAATATTTGGATATGAGAAAGCTTTGTGCAAAATAGGTGCCGCGTGAGCTCACAATCGATCAAAAACAACAACGAATTGATGATTCTGAGCAGTGTTTGGAGCTGTTATATCGAAATAAAACCGATTTTTTTCGTCGATATATAACAATGGACGAAACATGGCTCCATCACTTCACTCCGGAGTCCAATCGACAGTCAGCTGAGTGGACTGCACGCGATGAACCGAACCCAAAGAGTGGAAAGACTCAACAATCGGCCGGTAAGGTTATGGCGTCTGTATTTTGGGATTCGTATGGTATAATTTTCATCGACTACCTTGAAAAGGGAAAAACCATCAACATTGACTATTATATAGCGTTATTAGAGCGTTTGAAGGACGAAATTTCAAATAAACGGCCTCATTTGAAGAAGAAAAAAGTTTTGTTTCATCAAGACAATGCACCGTATCACAAGTCGATGAAAACCATGCTGAAATTGAACGAATTGGGCTTCGAATTGCTCCCTCATCCACCGTATTCTCCAGATTTGGCCCCCAGTGACTTTATCCTGTTCTCAGACCTCAAAAGAATGCTCGCTGGTAAAAAATTTAGAAGCAATGAAGAGGTAATCGCTGAAACCGAGGCCTATTTTGAGGCAAAGGACAAATCGTACTACAAAAATGGTATCAAAAAGTTGGAAGATCGCTATAATCGCTGTATCGCCTCTGATGGAAATTATGTTGAATAATAATAACGAATTTTGGCAAAAAAATGTGTGTTTCTATTAAACGATACGAACTTTTCAGCCGAACTGTTATATAAGCAAAACTTCGAAGTGGCTTCAGTAGAGGCTTATAAATATCATTCCACTACAAAACCATATATCAAGCAAAACACCTAGTACTTTGAATGCATGATAACTGTGTATATATATATATTAATAGGTGGAATGCAAATCTTTCGTCGTTTCGCAAAGAGGCAATTGTATTTGAAAACCCCTTCTTAATCCACCAAGTAGTGTGATAATGCCTTTCTCTTTCTTTAAAACAGTCTCATGACTATATTTTTTTAATCTTTTTATTAAATAATTTCTGACAATTTTCGGCTTATTTTAAACACCAACTACTTCAGATTGATTCGAGTAGTTCACAAAAGCATACTTCAATGTTTATGTCACATACTCGGCATCATGTCTTAAACCAAGTGCTTGACATTTGCGTTGCCAATTTGTATGCAAAGAGTGATACCAATCTAAAAAGTTGTTTTAATCCACCTAGTGGTGTAATGATACCTTTCTCATATCAATCACACTATCATATAAAATACTGGGTATTCTTCAAAATAATTTTCTTCGATTCCTAAAAAGAATAACCGAAATCGGTTTGTTTGACCATCTACTGATAAAAACTATTAATTGGAGAAGATTTGAGGTCGATTTAGAAAACTTTTCACGGTTTTCCGCCCTTTTCAGTGATGGTATACAATTTTTAACACACTTTACCCTATATTTCCGGATCCGGAAGTCGGATCCAGATGAAACTCAGAAATTACGTATGGGACCACAGGACCTTTCATTTGAATCTAAGTTTGTGAAAATCGGTCGCGCCATCTACGCGAAAAGTTAGAACACATATTTTCATTTTTTGCACATTTTACCCCATAACTCCAGAACCGGAAGTCGCATCCAGATAATATTCAGGAATTTTGTATGGGACTACAAGACTTTTCATTTGAATCTAAGTTTGTGAAAGTAGGTTCAGTCATCTCTGAGAAAAGTTAGTGCACTTATTTTCACAATTTTTTGCACATTTTACCCCATAATTTCGGAACCGGAGATCGGATCCAAAAAAAATTAGGAATTTCGTATGGGACCACAAGACTTTTCATTTGAATCTAAGTTTGTGAAAATCGGTTCAGCTATCTCCGAGAAAAGTTAGTGCAAAAAAACGTTACATACACACATACGCACACACACACACACACACACACACACACACACACACACACAAACACACACACTCACATACACACACAGACATTTTGCGTACTCGACGAACTGAGTCGAATGGTATATGACATTCGGCCCTCCGGGGCTCGGTTCAAAAGTCGGTTTTCACAGTGATTGCATAACCTTTCTATATGAGAAAGGCAAAAACCTTTTAATCCATTTAGAGGAATTTTCATAGATCTTGAAAAATCACCATGCATGAAATTTCCGAAATCAAAAAAATGTTGATGTTAAAAATCTTAGAATTTCTTGAAATGTCGAAACTTTGTGTCATCTTGAAAAAAAAAATTGAAAAAATCGACTTTCAGGGATTTGGAAAAAATCTCAAAATTTTTGTAAGTCTCAGAAAATCAATATGTAAAAAACAAAAAAAAAAACATTTTTTTGAGATGACACTACATCTCGACGTTTCATACAATTCTAAGATCTTTGGCTTCAGAATAAATTTTTCGATTTCGGAAATCTCATGTACTTCTCCCCTATGGTGATTTTTCAAGATCGAAAATTTTCACATCTTAACCTTCGGGCAGCACTTGACAAGGTTACGTGTCACAATATCAATATCGTCAGCGAAGCCAAAAAGTTGTTCGGACTTTCGGAAGATCGTGCCACTCGTGTCGATCCTCGCTCTTCGAATCACACCTTCCAGGGCAATATTGAACAAGATACAAGAAAGTTCTCACCTTGACGTAGCCCTCTCCGAGATTCGAAGGGACTCGAGAGCGTCCCAGATACTCGGACGTAGCACATCACTCTATCCATCGTTGCTTTGACCAATCGCGTCAGTTTATCCGGGAAACCGCATTCGTGCATTATCTGCCATAGCTGTTCTCGATCGATTGTGTCGTCTGCCGCTTTGAAGTCAATAAATAGGTGATGCTAGGGTACGATGTATTCACGACACTTCTGGAGTACTTGCCTTATCGCGAATATGTGATCGGAGTGGCGTGGGCTCCAGTAAATCCCGCTTGGTACGGCCCTACGAATTCCTTAGCTATTGGTGATAGACGACGGCAAAGTATTTGGGAGAGTACCTTGTAGGCGGCGTTCAGCAATGTGATTGCGCGGTAATTGCAACAATCTAGCTTATCGCCCTTTTTGTAGACGGGACATACCACTCCATCCATCCATTCCTGCGGTAGAATCTCCCCCTCCCAAATCCTAGAAATTATCCAGTACAGCGCTCTAGCCAGTGCCTCTCCTCCATGTCTGAGCAGCTCGCCTGGTAACTGGCAATTGTCCGCGGCTTTGTTGTTCCTCAGTTTGCCGATCTCCTCACTTATCTCCGTCAGATCAGGTGCTGGGAATCTATCATCGGCTGAACGTGCACCCATATTGATTCCTGTGCCGTTCTCCGTATCTTGTGCTTCGCCATTCAGTTGCTCGTCATAGTACTGCTTCCACCTGTCGATCACCTCACGTTCGTTCGTGAGAAGGTTACCACTGGTATCTCTGCACATTGCGGCCTGTAGCCTCTATGTGAGCGGTTCACCTTCTCATAGAACTTCCGTGTGTCATTTGCGCGGTACAGCTTCGCGATCTTGGTCTTCCTGCTGGCGCTTTTTCCTCCGGAAAAACTGTGTTCTGTCTGTTCCGTGCCTCGTTCGCTCTCGTGCGGTGTTGCAGCATCCTCGCCCTTGCTGCATTCTTCTCTTCGACCAACTGCTGACATTCGCCGTCAAATCAGTCATTTCCTCGATTCGATAACCTCGTACCTAGAACGGTTGCAGCAGTGCTACTCACGGCGGACCTTATGTTCAGCCGTCTTCAAGAGTCGCTGCGCTAAGCTACTCTTCCGTTGGTAGCACTAGCTCCGGTTGTTGCGCGTATTCCTCTGCAGTACGAACGCTACGTAGCTACGTTATTTTGTCAAATAATCGATTTACAAATGTGAAATGATGTTTCTTGAAATTCACGCGAAATCCGCGCCATCGCATCAAAATCTGAGAAGAAACCACGAAATGCCATACTGACATGATGTCAGTTGATTGTCGTAGGTGACAAGTGAGTTACATGGGAGCCTTGAATCCTGACCAAAAGTCACATACGAAGGTATAGTCATTTTCAAGTACATGCATGACAAACGTACACTATGGAGTTTGGAAGTCAGCAATGCGAAAATTTGATCATATTTATGACAATGGTTCTTTGAAAATGCAAATAATCTGGGGCGTTTCGGTTATCAGATGTTATTCTGCAATAGCAGATGTGCGGACTTTGATAAAAATGGCAAACTTTCCAAACACATGCCATATAATTTAGAACAACTTTCTCTATCGAATCATAACTTAAAACTGAAGACTCACATTGAAAATGATAATAATTCAATTTCCTCTATGAGCTGAAACAAATTCTCACCAATTATGCTTTCTTCCGAACAGTTACTTTAATTATACCGATCACAGAAAATTAGTATAAGTGTATAGCCTTTTTTATCACATGAGCCCCGAAGCACGCCCCTTCCACTCTATTAGCACGTTCTAGCACTTCTACAAAAGTTGTATCGTTTTAGTATATCATAGTCATTGTTCAGCACATATCTTCAGGCTGTTTTGTATCATGTCGAATCTCGCCGAAACTTTCTAAGCTCGTTCTACAGGCTACACCTTACCCCTTCCGTCCTCCTCCCTCGGTGGAACTCACGTCTCGGGGAAAATACTTGCTGCCGTCGTGAAAAGAAAATGATAAAACTTTTTAATTGCTCCCAAACATCCAACAATTATTTCGTCACATCTGTGCGCACAGCAGCCAGCTTCGAGGACAATATTTCGCCTACGTAAGGATGCCAAATAATGACAACGATGCCGACGTCTCGGCCGCCAGTCTTACATGTGAAGGCACACGCGCGCCGGGTGCGCCCTCAGGATATCACACAAACCTGTGTCACCGAGGTGCGTGTGTTCTATAATTACTTTGCCAACAAACCCGGAGGTCCGAGCCGAGTGTTTGCTGTCTTATTGAACTAATTAGAAGTCAAAGTGTCAGCTTCCGCTAGGTACAAATTTATAGTTTCGTAAGCTTGAAGGTGTTGGTGGTGCCAAAACTTCGAACACATTCCTCATGGGTGACCAAAACTTCAGACGGTTTCTGGTTCGCATGATTTGCCGAATATTCTGCTGTAATCTCTTCCAAGGTAGAAACTATCACGTTTTCACTATCACCACCGAATATCAGCCTGGGACGGAGGTTGCACCGCGTTGGGTTTGCTTTTAACTCAGTGGTATTCAAAAAAAAAAAACTCTTTTGAAATTAAATCGAGTTGAAGTTTGTGGACATTTTTCAACTGTCACGATGTGCCGTTCTTTTCAATTATTGCTGCTTTCGAAACTTGTCATCATTTTTTCAATTATCTAAAGCCTCAAATTAACCGGATATCTTCAAATCCGGAACTGTCTATAAATTGTACTTCTCAGCACACTTCATGAAACAATCGGATTCGCCTCCAGGCTGCCGATCCCCCGGTTGAAGATCACTGGTAATAATGCTCTATCAGGTGAGACGAAAGTTGTTAAAATTTTCCGGTGTCGTCTCCGTCGGCAGCCTGCTACCGGTCGGCCGGCCCTCAAGTCAGTTTCTGAATTGAATATTCCGGGAGAACGGCAAACTTTTCCAAGTATTTTCCGGAAGAATGATTCTTGCCAAGATTTATTGAAAGAGTGTATCTTTTTGCCACCCCTTTCACAAGCCGGGCTCGTTCTGGTGAACTGTGGCCAAGGTGAGACAAGCAATTTGCTTGACATGGCGTAACTTTTTCGACACGGAATCTGCCTCGAGGTGACTTCATTCGGTTATAGAGTTAGAGCTACTGCTGGGTAATTCTTTTCCTAGGCGGACCAGCATTCCGCCAGACTGTTGGAATATTTGTTAATTTGTGTTGACTCACGATGTCGAAGTTCTTGTTTAATTGGTGGAAATTCAATTCAATGATCCCTACAAAAGACAGTCATTTTAGCAATCTTGTCTTGTGCTCAAAATTGAACTTTTCGTTTTCTTGGAAACTGGATTAAAATGCTAATATATCCGCATATCATATGGTGTGTCAAAATCTCACTTTGTTTTTTCGCCTCCCATTGCCATGCATAGGTACGCATTTTCCAGTGATCGAATCCAACCCTCAAAATAACGAAGACTCTCCACAACCCCGATACACTTTTCGGACTTTCAAGCCCCTTCCAAAAGAAGGATCCTACAAACGGTCTTACAAATCATGCGTACGAACGAAAAACCTTCACGCTATCGTATCGTTTTGAACACAAAAAAAAGTAAAACACATCAAAGTTTATACATATTCAGTACTGGGGACACCACCATTACCGAAAGGCTGAGAAACCATATCCATCCAAAGTCCTTATTGCTTGTGATTATCAACCATGAATGGACGGATGGAACTTGTACATAAGTTTGAAATCGACAAGAAAAAGGGGTTCATCGACAGTACGGCGATGGACAGACCGGGTGGTGGTGGTGGCGTTAGTGGAATGAAACTGTGGACAAACTTTGAGTGCCAGCAGAAGAAGGGAACTCGATGGTGAGATTTTTTGTCGTGAATACGACTTACTTTACTATGGGGTGCCTTTTCAAAATTTACCCTCTGAGAGAGTGATAAGTTTTTGATCGTGAATATCTCTTGTTGTATCTAACGAATCAACATAATTTTTGCTACATGCCATCGGAAATATGATCACAATTTTATGATAAAATTTTCAGTTGTGTGACATAATCTCAAATAGTTCAAAATTAAACTTTTCTGAAATGTTTGGTATAAACGAGTATCAAAGAGGATAATTCATATGGCGCGTTTGCCTTTCTCGTATTTTGAAAGCTCATAGCTCAGTGATCTGTGGAAGGATTTATATAATCTAACTACCAATAGAATCGAAATTTTTCAACTTAAACGTGTATAGCAAGAGCATTGAAGTATTTCAATAGTACACTATTGAAAAACCTATCTCATTTGACCCATGTCAACACCAGCCAATCAGAACGCGTTCTGAGGAAGAGAAGAAAATAGCTGCTGCTGTACAACAAATCGTTCAAGAAAAATGTTTCCAAAAGTGGTGAATATCGTAGTGAGTTCCTCAATTTGGTCCTTCTGAATGCTAGAAACGAATCCCTACAGCATATTGATAGTCTCTTTCAATAAATTATGCAAATCCGAAATGAAATAATCGACATTGAAATTCTATATGCGGCTATTTTTATAGCCGTTAGGACCGCCCATTAGTGAAAAAGCTACAAACGAAATCACATAAAAGGAAATCTCTTAACAAAAATTGAATCAGTTTGGATTCTATCGCCACTGCGAGCAGATGTGTTTTGTGTCGTCTGCACAGCTAGTTTCGCTTTCGACAAGAGCGATTACGTCACAGCTGCCAGTCATTTCGATGGATGAAAAAGCAACGTTGGAGAGCATTATAAAAAATCAGCCGTTCTAATGGCTCTAAAATTTTTCTAAAGAACTATTAGGATTTGTTTTTCGCAAATCGCAGGTAATTATCCTCAGTTTAGTGCAAATCAAGAACAATTTGGTTAGATTTGTGCACTTTTCGCTGTGTGAAATTCACAGTAATCGAGATCAAGTGAAGCCTTTTTTTGAGAAAAATGTTCCGAGTTTAATATCGTAGAGAATTCCGCAATTTGACCCTTCTGAATGCTGGAAATTAATCCCTACAGCATATTGATAGTTTTTTTCAAAAAATTTTGCAAATCCGAAATGAAATAATCGACATAAAAATTCTGTATGCGGCTATTTTTATAGCCGTTAGGACCGCCCATTAGTGGAAAAGCTACAAACGAAATCAAATAAAAGGAAATCTCTTAACAAAAATTGAATCAGTTTGGATTCTATCGCCACTGCGAGCAGATGTGTTTTGTGTCGTCTGCACAGCCAGTTTCGCTTTCGACAAGAGCGATTACGTCACAGCTGCCAGTCATTTCGATGGATGAAAAAGCAACGTTGGAGAGCATTATAAAAAATCAGCCGTTCTAATGGCTCTAAAATTTTTCTAAAGAACTATTAGGATTTGTTTTTCGCAAATCGCAGGTAATTATCCTCAGTTTAGTGCAAATCAAGAACAATTTGGTTAGATTTGTGCACTTTTCGCTGTGTGAAATTCACAGTAATCGAGATCAAGTGAAGCCTTTTTTTGCGAAAAATGTTCCGAGTTTAATATCGTAGAGAATTACGCAATTTGACCCTTCTGAATGCTGGAAATGAATCCCTACAGCATATTGATAGTTTTTTTGTCGTGAATACGACTTACTTTACTATGGGGTGCCTTTTCAAAATTTACCCTCTGAGAGAGTGATAAGTTTTTGATCGTGAATATCTCTTGTTGTATCTAACGAATCAACATAATTTTTGCTACATGCCATCGGAAATATGATCACAATTTTATGATAAAATTTTCAGTTGTGTGACATAATCTCAAATAGTTCAAAATTAAACTTTTCTGAAATGTTTGGTATAAACGAGTATCAAAGAGGATAATTCATATGGCGCGTTTGCCTTTCTCGTATTTTGAAAGCTCATAGCTCAGTGATCTGTGGAAGGATTTATATAATCTAACTACCAATAGAATCGAAATTTTTCAACTTAAACGTGTATAGCAAGAGCATTGAAGTATTTCAATAGTACACTATTGAAAAACCTATCTCATTTGACCCATGTCAACACCAGCCAATCAGAACGCGTTCTGAGGAAGAGAAGAAAATAGCTGCTGCTGTACAACAAATCGTTCAAGAAAAATGTTTCCAAAAGTGGTGAATATCGTAGTGAGTTCCTCAATTTGGTCCTTCTGAATGCTAGAAACGAATCCCTACAGCATATTGATAGTCTCTTTCAATAAATTATGCAAATCCGAAATGAAATAATCGACATTGAAATTCTATATGCGGCTATTTTTATAGCCGTTAGGACCGCCCATTAGTGAAAAAGCTACAAACGAAATCACATAAAAGGAAATCTCTTAACAAAAATTGAATCAGTTTGGATTCTATCGCCACTGCGAGCAGATGTGTTTTGTGTCGTCTGCACAGCTAGTTTCGCTTTCGACAAGAGCGATTACGTCACAGCTGCCAGTCATTTCGATGGATGAAAAAGCAACGTTGGAGAGCATTATAAAAAATCAGCCGTTCTAATGGCTCTAAAATTTTTCTAAAGAACTATTAGGATTTGTTTTTCGCAAATCGCAGGTAATTATCCTCAGTTTAGTGCAAATCAAGAACAATTTGGTTAGATTTGTGCACTTTTCGCTGTGTGAAATTCACAGTAATCGAGATCAAGTGAAGCCTTTTTTTGAGAAAAATGTTCCGAGTTTAATATCGTAGAGAATTCCGCAATTTGACCCTTCTGAATGCTGGAAATTAATCCCTACAGCATATTGATAGTTTTTTTCCAGAAATTTTGCAAATCCGAAATGAAATAATCGACATAAAAATTCTGTATGCGGCTATTTTTATAGCCGTTAGGACCGCCCATTAGTGGAAAAGCTACAAACGAAATCAAATAAAAGGAAATCTCTTAACAAAAATTGAATCAGTTTGGATTCTATCGCCACTGCGAGCAGATGTGTTTTGTGTCGTCTGCACAGCCAGTTTCGCTTTCGACAAGAGCGATTACGTCACAGCTGCCAGTCATTTCGATGGATGAAAAAGCAACGTTGGAGAGCATTATAAAAAATCAGCCGTTCTAATGGCTCTAAAATTTTTCTAAAGAACTATTAGGATTTGTTTTTCGCAAATCGCAGGTAATTATCCTCAGTTTAGTGCAAATCAAGAACAATTTGGTTAGATTTGTGCACTTTTCGCTGTGTGAAATTCACAGTAATCGAGATCAAGTGAAGCCTTTTTTTGCGAAAAATGTTCCGAGTTTAATATCGTAGAGAATTACGCAATTTGACCCTTCTGAATGCTGGAAATGAATCCCTACAGCATATTGATAGTTTTTTTTCAATAAATTATGCAAATCCGAAATGAAATAATCGACATAAAAATTCTGTATGCGGCTATTTTTATAGCCGTTAGGACCGCCCATTAGTGAAAAAGCTACAAACGAAATCACATAAAGGAAACTCTTAACAAAAATTGAATCAGTTTGGATTCTATCGCCACTGCGAGCAGTAGAGGCGTGCAAAACAGCTCATTTCGGTGAACAGCTCCGAACCGATCAGCTCACCAAAGTGAATCGATTCGATGTATCAGCTCATCAGCTCTTTTATTTTGAACTTAAGGTTCATTTTGTGCGCCGTTTTTCTTATGCACCGGTTTTTTTTTTTCAAATGCATGATCGAAATTGAATCATTGATTTGCAATGATGCAATGAATGCCATGCGAAATAATTGATGTCGACTAAATTGAATCTCTTAAAGAGCCGAAGATCCGATCAGCTCGTAGCGTGTTCCCTGCGTCATAATGCAGTGAACTGGGTAGCAAATGAGTGAGCTGGTGAGCTGCGGTTCTTTTGAAAAGAGCTGTGAGCTGTCAGCTCACTTCAATGATTCGATTCACTGGAACAGCTCAGGAGCGAATTGCCCATCTCTAGCGAGCAGATGTGTTTTGTGTCGTCTGCACAGCTAGTTTCGCTTTCGACAAGAGCGATTACGTCACAGCTGCCAGTCATTTCGATGGATGAAAAAGCAACGTTGGAGAGCATTATAAAAAATCAGCCGTTCTAATGGCTCTAAAATTTTCCTAAAGAACTATTAGGATTTGTTTTTCGCAAACCGCAGGTAATTATCCTCAGTTTAGTGCAAATCAAGAACAATTTGGTTAGATTTGTGCACTTTTCGCTGTGTGAAATTCACAGTAATCGAGATCAAGTGAAGCTTTTTTTTGCGAAAAATGTTCCGAGTTTAATATCGTAGAGAATTACGCAATTTGTCCCTTCTGAATGCTGGAAATGAATCCCTACAGCATATTGATAGTTTTTTTTTTTCAATAAATTTGCAAATGCGAAATAAAATAATCGACATTAATATTCTGTATGCGACTATTTTTATAGCCGTTAGGACCGCCCATTAGTGAAAATGCTACAAACGAAATCACGTAAAAGAAAGCTCCTAACAAAAATCTAATCAGTTTGGATTCTATCGCCAATGCGAGCAGATGTATTTTGTGCCGTTTGCAAAGCTAGTTTCGCTTCCGATAAGAGTGATTACGTCACAGCTGCCAGTCATTTCGATGGATGAATAAGCATCGTTGGAAAGCATTATAAAAAATCAGCCGTTCTAATGGCTCTAAAAGTTTTCTGAAGAACTATTAGGATGTGTTGTTCGCAAATCGAAAGAAAATATCCTCAGTTTAGTGCAAATGTAGAACAGTTTGGTTAGATTCTTGCACTTTTCGCTGTGTGAAATTCACAGTAATCGAGATCAAGTGAAGCCTTCTTTGTTTTTGCGAAAAATGTGGAAAAGGGGAATGCTTGCATAATTCATACAATTGATCAACTATTTGATATTCGGAAGTGTTAAGGAACATGTCATTTGTTTTCGTATTCACGACATCCAGTTATGTCTCTGACATTACCCACCCGCCTTTTTTTACTGTAAACTTGAAGTTTTTTTTCCTCTGTGCACTGAATAGCCCTGGAGCAGGATTTCACCATGAAGGGGGCTTTTCCATCATCGTCGTCTCCGGTACAAGTAGCAACGGGTGTGGGCTGAGTATTTTTCTGGAAATTGCTAGTCTCGTTCGATATTCGTATTGCGGACGAAATAGATGCCGGCGGCATTCGGTGCTGAGATGAGCTGTATACTTTTTCTGATGGGGATTTAGGCTTACCCAGCATCGGAATACGTTTCAAATACAGAACGATGTGAATTGCTTTCAGTAGCTTACCTGAGTATAATTGGAGAAAGGTTTTTTGCTTCGTATTTGTTTTTTTCTGGAATGATATCTAACCTGTCTAAACTTGACTTTCGTTACTAGCCATGTTAGTACAAGTGCACTATGAATCGGTTGATTGATATTAAGAAAAAGCAGAAATAAAATGCATACATAATCCAGGGTGGGAAGCGACCGGTTAAATCTGTAAAACCGAAAAAATGTTGGGAATTTGACTTTACCTGGACAAACCAGGAATTATAGTTGCAAAACCGAAAAAAATAAATAAAAGTATGATGATTTATTTTTCATAAATACATTTATTTCATAGGCAATATACATAAGTTTTTCTTCGCCGTGGCATCCACAATACAAAGTACTTCAAACCTAATACATTTCGAATATCATATTAGTATGTTGGTATACATTAGTTAAACTGAACACTGTTTTTATCAAGCGATTTACTATTATAAATTACATTAAATAAATACATTCATTTTGTACATGATCTTATAACTATTTCAAGTTTGTTTGCATAAGTTCATCACTTTTATTCAATATAAGGTTGCTGGCTATTGGTTGAACTCATGGAAGAGAAAACAGTCTAACATAAAATAAAACTTAAATTGAAACTCCAATGGACTTAATGAAATGAAAAAGAAGTTTCATGTAAGAAAGGTCACGACAAGCAAGAATGTCGCGAACTGGGACATTGGATAGTCTAGCTTGAGTACACAAAGAATTTATTAGTTGAGATCTGAAATCACGATACTCCACGCATGTCCAAACGACAAGATCAATATCGCGATAACCTTCGCCACAAGCACAATGATTAGTCTCGAAAAGTCCAATTCAAAGGAGATGTGCATCTAACGTGTAGTGATTGGACATGAGTCTGAACATCACACGAATAATGTCCCTACTCACATCCAGTCCCCTGAACCATGCCTTTGTCGATATTTTAGGAATAATTGAGTTCCTCCACCGACCCAGATCATCTTTATCCCAAGAAGCTTGCCAGCTGGCAAGTGTTCTTTGGCGAGACGCGCTATAGAATTCGTTGAAAGCGATCGGTCTCTCATAAATTTCACTCTCAATAGCACCACGTTTGGCTAAAATTTCGGCTCTTTCATTGCCTGGAATGAGCCTGTAATGAGCCGGGGCCCAAATTATTGTGATTTAATCATTATTATTCAATATGCCGTTCAGGCACTGTTTTATTTTGTTTAAGAAAATCTGTTCATTTTTGCCAGCATCGTTTGAGCGAATGGCTACAATTGCACTATCTGTGATGAGAAAATAATGGCTTGGAGATAATGTGACGATTACACTCAAGCTATAATGAACTGCTGCTATATTAACAGATGCAGGTTCTTGAAGCCTAAATGAAGTCGAAACATTATTGTTGAATATACCAAACCCAGTAGCCTCTTCAATTCAAGATCCGTCCGTGTAAAATATTTTCTCAGAGTCAATATGCCTGAACTTACTTGTAAATATTTCGAGCGTAGGTGTTCCGGGATTCCACGCACTTCGCGTTGCATGGATGTGTCGAAAAATAGAGTTGAATTAGCGACATTTAGGAGGGTGTCACGGATAGGAATATATCTTGAAGGGTTGATTTCCTGTGACATATGGTTAAAATATACTGTCATGAATCTTGTTTGAGATTGAAGCTCAACTAGCCTTTCGAAGTTATTAATAACCAGGGGATTCAGTACCTCACATCTTATTAGCAGTCGCGCCGAAAGCTCCCAAAACCGATCCTTCAATGGAAGAACTCCCGCCAGAACTTCCAGACTCTTTGTATGTGTCGAGTGCATGCAGCCTAAAGCAATTCGCAAACAACGATATTGAATTCGCTCTAATTTGATAATATGAGAGTTTGCAGCGGAACGAAAGCAAACGAATCCATATTCCATCACTGAAAGTATCGTTGTCTGATACAATTTTATTAGATCTTCCGGATGAGCACCCCACCAAGAACCTGTTATTGTTCGAAGAAAATTTACTCTTTATTGGCATTTCGTTATCAGATACCTAATGTGTCCTCCCCACGTGCATTTGGAATCAAACCACACCCCAAGGTATTTGAAAGTCAAAACCTGATGGATCATTCTTCCCATCATATGAAGCTGAAGCTGCGCGGGATCATGCTTTCGTGAAAAGACGACCAGCTCTGTTTTCTCCGCAGAGAATTCGATACCCAGATGAACAGCCCAAACGGACAAGTTATCTAAGGTATCTTGCAATGGTTTTTGCAGATCAATAGCTTTGGGTCCAGTAACTGAAACCACGCCATCATCTGCCAATTGTCTTAGTGTACATGGGGTTACTAGACAGCTGTCAATGTCATTCACGTAAAAATTATAAAGGAGCGGACTGAGGCATGATCCTTGCGGTAGACCCATGTAGCTAATTCTGAATGTTGCCAAATCGCCATGTGAAAAATGCATGCATTTCTCTGACAAAAGGTTGTGCAAATAATTATTTATAACCGGTGGAAGTCCATGTTGGTGGAGCTTGTCTGAAAGAACATCAATGGAAACTGAATCAAATGCTTTAATGTCTAAAAATACAGATGCCATTTGTTGCTTTTGAGCGAGGGCAATTTGGATGTCAGACGAAAGTAATGCAAGGCAGTCATTCGTCCCTTTATTTCTACGGAAGCCAAACTGAGTATCAGACAACAACCCGTTCGTCTCGACCCAAGTGTCGAGACGTCGTAGAATAATTTTTTCGAACAATTTTCTGATGCAGGACAACATCGCAATGGGTCTATATGAGTTGTGATTGGAAGCTGGTTTCCCCGGCTTTTGAATGGCGATAACTTTCACTTGCCTCCAGTCAGGTGGAACAATATTTTGCTCAAGAAACTTGTTAAACAATTCGAACAAACGTCTTTTTACGAGGTCGGGCAGATTCTTCACCAAGTTGAATTTAATTCTGTCCATCCCAGGAGCGTTATTGTTACAAGACATGAGTGCTATGGAAAAATCCATCATTGAAAAGGGGCTATCAATGGACCCATTATTTGGAAAAGATTCTCTTATAATGCTATGCATAGGAACAGAATCTGGACATACTTTCCTCGCAAAATCAAATATCCATCGGTTCGAGTATTCCTCACTCTCATTTCCTACGTTACGATTCTTCATTCGTCTGGCCGTATTCCAAAGAGTACTCATTGAGGTTTCTCTTGACAAACCTTCGACAAAATGTCCCCAATAGCTACATTTCTTGATCGGAAAGTATGCTCTTGTACATGGTTTCTAAAATCAACAATTTTTCAAAATTATAAGCAGTTCCTCCTCCTCGTTTTAAAAACGTCTTAAAAGCATTTTGTTTCGCATGTTTAGCATCTGAGCACTCTTTGTCCCACCAAGGGTTTGGAGGCCTTCTGTTAAACGATGGACCAAGAAATCGTTTGGTTTGTGCTTGTTCTGCGGCCTCCAGAATCGAACAAACGAGGAAGTCATATTCTTCAAGTGGGGGGAGCTCTTCCATTGAAGTTAAGACACTTGAAATATTACTTTGGTATGTAATCCAGTCAATATTTTTTGTCAAATTATATGGAATATTAACTGAATTAGCAATGCCTTTGTTACTGCTAATTGAGATGATGATTGGTAAATGATCGCTACCGTGTAAATCAGGAAATACTTTCCAGGTGCAATCTAGTCGAATTGAAGTCGAGCAAAGAGATAAATCTAATGCACTTGGACGTGCAGGAAGTCTTGGAATCCGTGTCATGCTACCCATATTTAATACCGTCATGCTAAAATTGTCGTAAATATTATATATTAAAGATGTTCATTGTAATCATTTCGTGTGAATTGAAATCTCCCAGAATCAAACGTGGAGCAGAAAGAGCTTCGACCATTTCATTTAGCTGTCGTTGTCCAACTTGAGTTCTTGGAGGAATATATATCGAAGCAATGCAAATGTCCTTTCATTTAATGTTTATTTGACAAGAAACAACTTCTATACTAAAAGTCGAAGGAATGTTTAATCTATAAAACGGATAGCTTTTCTTAATTCCTAAAAGCACTCCACCATACGAAGAGTCTCTATCGAGACGTATAATGTTAAAGTCATTGAAATTTAAGGCTATGTTTGATGTAACCCATGTTTCGCACAAAGCAAATACATCACATTTTTGACTATGCAACAAAACTTTAAATGAATCAAGTTTTGGCATGATCCTTCCACAATTCCACTGCAGGACAGTGATTGGATCATTTGCGGCGGAAGAAAAATTATACAAAACCTGAGAGAACTGGTCATTGAGCTGATAACTGTTTCAAAAAAGTTCTAGCTATTGGAAGGAATGACGTTATGATGGTCTTTAGAGGTTCAGAAATATTGAATGCTGCGAATATCCATTCTACAATTTCCGAAAACTTCAGTAATCCTGATGGTGGCTGTGAAACGGACTAGATTATTGTCTTTTCTTGTGCTAGTTCCTGGATTGGTTTGTGATTTTGACAAACCAGGAGGCACAGTTTTTACCTTTTTTATATAAATAAAAAATAGGTATAGAATTCGCTCAAACTTTAGAAAAAATTTCCGAGGCCTGGAGGGCCGAGTGTCATATACCAATCGATTCAGCTCGACGAACTGAGAAAATGTCCGTGTGTGTGTCTGTATGTGTGTTGTCAACAAAGAGATCGAGATCTCAGAAATGACTGGACCGATTTTGATCAAACTAGTTGCAAATGAAAGGTCTTCCCGTTACCCGGAACGCTATTGAATGGTTTTGAAATAGGATGTTTACTTTTGAATTTATACGTAGTTTTATGTAAAAATTTTCAGTTTTACCTTTTTTTTTACAATATCTGTCACAATTGACCATGGAAACAGAATAATTTAACTCAATCCCGGAGATGACTTAACCGTTTTTAACAAACTCAGATTCATATGAAAAGTCGTATGCTCCCAAACAAGGTTCCTGGATTACGTTTGGATCTGACTTCTAGTTCCGGATCTGCAGGATGATATTTAAAACGAAATTAAAATAATGTAACTCATTTTTCTCGTAGATGGTTGGATCTATCTAAGAACCATCGAAGATTCAAATGAAAGGTGTTAAGATCTTATAAACATCTTGCTTTTTAGTCAGATCCAACTTACGGTTTAGAGGGATACATGGTAATTAGTTTGAAAATGTCAATTTCACATAAATAATTCGGCTTTATCGGGTTTGCAGATTTGGATAGTCGATAACCAAATATACTTATTTCAGTTTTAACGGTATTCAGTTTTCGATTCGGAAGTTACCAAAAATTTAATTCGCACTACGATTTCTCAAAGATGTCTACACTGATTTACAAACAATTTGAATCAAATGTAAACAATACAGCTCCTCAGGTGAATTTAACTGACTTCGGCTACACCGTTTTTTTTGAATTCCGGTTCCAGTATTGAATCGTTTATCACAGCTCAATCGTTTTCTCAAAAGAGGCCAAATCGAAATTCAAAAACAAAAATTAAAAATAAAAGGATCCCATACACAATTTATAAATTTTATCGAATTCTGAATTCCGACTGTGAAATTAGCAGGATGATGAGTTTCTAAAATTCAAACCAATTTAGAAGATGGACTCAAAACTATTGTAATTTATTCGTCATATTAATTTATGGCCATACGATCCTTTGAGGGTTATGCTGGTTGCTGAATACCGGCTCTGGAAGTGCCGCAAACAATGGCGAAAAACTCTAAAATGGAACTTACTTCAACATCTCGTGGAATGTTCTATCGATTGTCACACGCCTAGAATAAAAGTCAATTCAATTGACGATTGAAATCTCAAATTGCCGCTTAAAACAACGGTCATTAAAATAATGTCATGAGGACTAAAACATGTCAAAAAACACATGCGGATGATAATTTATGGATGGATTAAGCACGTTTTGCTTTTAAATTCGATTTTTAGATTTAACACGGGGATCTTTTTGTGAAGGTGTAATTTTAGGTGCCTTTTTTATTAATTTGTGGTTTGGTAATCTCCTTTTAAGGTGACCATGGAAGCGAGCCACAAATGGCAACCAAGAAACCGCCTACCCTCCTACTCCACCTTCCGCTATTTTGCCCTGCTCTTGATGTAAACAAACCATGAAACACATTTTTTCTACGCGTAGGGGTAAATATACTGCGTAGAATTGCTACTGCAGTTTGGTGACATAATCACTCATCGTATTGATATATGTTTATGATAAACTATCAACTCTGAAGAATGATTTGTGCAAAACTTTTTCGGACCATCATTAGAAGGTTTCTTCTTAGAATGTTATTATTTTTCACTCACCTCAAGATTTCAACTGCTGATTATAGCTCTGTGACATAAGTAAGCTTTATGAAACACTTTTGAGTTGTTCTTCACCGGTAAACTTATCCTCTGATCTAAACATTTTATTATAAAACCTTTGAATAACTCACAGTTCTGGTTTTAAAAATTTTCCAGAAATCCACGATAAAAAGTTTGTCGGCCTGCTTTAGTATTGGTAATATCACTCTTTTATAGTGGCAGTGATGCCATACATAATTAGAGAAAAAAACCTTGCAATGCACTAAAAATGGCAATATTTTCAATTAGTCGCACATTGCTATACTTGAAATTACGGATCAAAACTAATTTCGTAAGTCACCATCTAAAATTTCAATATTAAAAAAAAAACGATAACATTTGCCTAATTTCCATTTCAAACACTGCTTCCCCTCCCAGTTATCCGCAACCCTGTTGTCTTATTTACCGTTCCTAAGGAATGCAAAAAATAAACAAACAGTTCAAGTATTGCAATCTTTTCAAAATGCCTCGTCCATCTAAGAAAAAAAAAGAAGCGCTCATTCGCGAAAATCAATAGGAAAATAGATGGAATACGATGATAGAGTGTGTTTTGGGTAGTGAGTATGTGCGGGACTCATCAGTTCAAACAGTGGAAGAACTGCCAGAAGTGCTAGTTCAAAACAATACCACAGAATTTAGAAACTGTACTGGATCCAATAATTTGGTATCAATAGGTAAAGTTTTAAAATATTTTCGTCAATATATGGAATTATATCTTCAAATTTTGCATGATAAATCTTATCAGAGCAAATAGCCGATTTATCATCAAGCCCTCTCGTCAAGTGCCACTTGACTGTTCTCTGGGTGAGGTTGCTTCCCTATCCGAAAACGATGAAGTTGTCGACAAAACGGAAAATGTAGAATTTGTTAGTTTGTACGTTTTGAATATGTGAGCTTCATATTTAAAAATTAAAATTAATACAAAAAGCCGTTGAAACATTTTTGTTCTGATTTCGTGTGATGTTACTATACTTAATCCATCAATGTAACAGCTTCATTTTTACTTTGAATGTAAGAAAAATGCCAAGAACCAAGCGAAGGCAAACAATAAACTATCTTCTTTGGCACAATCATTATATTCTTTTGGTCACATGATTACAATTTGCTAACTCCAGAATTAGCATGAAGATGAGATAAGTCCACTCTGTTCTGCTAGGTGATTTGAATAGTTTCAATGTTTACATTTTGTTCTTGCAACTGTATTCCTTTCAGCACACAAATATTATTATTTCATTCTTCTCTACTCACAAATACTATTACTATATGAAAAAGTATTGTTTTACCAATACTTTTACATTTATTTTCCTTGGCTTCTGTCCACGGTCACCTTAACAGACCCTTGAGGAGTGACAAACGAGGTATCTTCACTATTTCCGTCAGAGTCAGATTCCTCTGGCTCCGCAAGATTTGAAAAACCGTTTTCGGTTTCCAAAGGTGGGACATCAATGGTCGTTTTAAGCAATTCTGCATATGTGCGCTTAGACCGTGCTTTTGAAGAAAGCTTAATTTTATCTTTACGCAACTTTAATGCAGCGCATACTGAAAGATCATCATGAGGAGTCTCCCCACAATAAACACATTTTTCAATATCTTTATCGCAAATATTATCCTCATGGGTCCCTTGACATTTGATACATTTAGACTTATTGCTACAATGTCCTGTATGTCCGAATTTTTTTACAGTTCATGCAATTCATAACATGCGGTACGAAAAGCCGAACAGGAAGACGAATTTTATCGATATAGACATGGCTAGGCAACGTAGATCCGGCAAATGTTACTCGAAACGAATCTGAGGGACGATAAGACATAATTCCATCGACAATAGATGCTGAGTACAATTGCTTGCACTCGAGTATCTTAACTCCCTCAAGCATGGAGTTTTTAAAACGACCAACTCCATTTTTAAGTAAATCATCGGCTGTCAGTCTGATGTCTCTGTTCCTCTATCGTAAAGAACGACGTGAAGCTCATCCAATGATTTCCAATTGGCAGTCTTTTGGTATCGTCTTCTTCTATCTCAGTTGCTCTGCCGTCGATGTGGTCGCTACTGAACTTGGTGTGCTGCCTGTACCTGACCTCAGGTACAGTGCTATTGCTCTTGGTGGCGAACAAATGTGATGCTTGCAGTGTAGCACCTCGCGATATATGTCGTCTCTTTCGATCCTACGCAGCGTACAAATTCTGGTACCTGGTAGATCAGCACTGGGTTGTTTTAGCACCTCTGTGCCTTTGCACCCATTCGTCTTTGCACCATAATGCGCTCGCACCTCTGTGCGTATGAACGGGATGGCCTTCGTTGCTAGCTTTCCAGTCAGGAAACGCCCCGAATATTGCCTTTGCTATGAGCACTAGCAGTTCAACTACCTGAAGCTTAGAATAGGCTTGGTAGCAGTCGTTAACTCACGAGCCAGTACAATCGAAACACAACCTCTTCGCTCGAATGGTTTTTACTGAATGATTCTAAGACCTTTGGCATCAAAATTCTATTTTTGATTTCGGAAATCTCATGTACCTCCCCCCTATGGTGTTTTTTTTTCAATTTTTGTCAAGCGCTTGGTTGGAGAAATGAATGTTCGAATCAATCTGAATCGATTGGTGTCAAAAAAGAGCCCAAATTAGTGCCAGAAATTATTTAATAAAAAGAAAAAAAAAATTTCATGAGACTGTTTTGAAGAAATAGAATAATCTTCATTTTAATTGAAAAACGAGCACGTTATGGAATTTATTATTGAGATCTTCAAATTAGGGTTTTAAAACAATCGACATTGAAAACGATATTTTCTCTCTGCTAGGTGGATGAGGTATGTTTTTTAGAGATTTATCAACAACAGTTTAGGATGGTGTTGTAGCTAATCGACTTTGTGCCGGCGAAGGATTCCTGCCTATTCCGGCCTCACCACCAGGAAGTCGCCTTGGATATCTTCTATTCCTGATTTATATCAACTACATCAATCGATTTTTAAAGTGTTTAAAGCACTTGTACCAAGATGTAATCTCCAAGTTGCATTCAACACTTCGTAACCGATAGAGAATATTTACAGTTTCGTCGCTGAGCGGAAATGATTGAACAAAGCAACAATTTACGTGATTGGTCGACAGTGAAAATTTACGACACCACCGGAGATCAATTACGGTCTCCAAGCTGTTAGCGAGCGGCTGCTCATAAAATAAAAAGCCGTCATATGTAATAGGCTGCAAACAACTACACGACATCAAACGAGTTTTACATGCTCCAGCTAATGTCAGTGAAACGGAATAAATGCGGCACCGGATAAGTCCTGAACATGGGCATCACCAGCAACGACCGAAAACCACTCCACATGCGTTGACATAATTATCAACTACGCACGCTTTCACACTCTTCGGGTGTTTCCCCGCCCGACCTACCTGCCTGTCGTGCCTACGGCTCACTGGAAATGTGGAATGTGTTCCGCTTTCCAACCCAAAATCTGTGGTACCAATCTGCGATAGCAGCCCATTGTGTGCACACATACATACGGACCCGGTGTCGATGTCCTAGTTGAATAAACTCCCAGATAATATTATCAATTAAGAGATATCCCATTACTGAGAATCTCGGCAAAAATTCATTGAAATGGATGGAAACATGTTTTTGCCATTTTGAAAAGTTTCCTATTCTCCGTTCGCTCCTGTTCCCCTTCACTATTGTCGGATGGGTGGTTGGTGCATAGGATTCGGACTGTGACTAGGTAGACTCTTCTCTGTGGATGTGTGTTTGTGTCTGACAAGGAACCGAAAACTTTCCGAGTGGAGGGGAAAGTTGGAGGATTTTTATTTTCCGCTATTTGCACTGGATTGGAAACCGGTCGGTTCCATTAATTGATTTTAGGTACATCGACTTTATAATAAACGTGGATTATAAAATATTCTAATGTATAGTCAGCAGCTTCCCTGTTTTGCGATGTTAGTTTTTTTCCGATCCTTTGTCTTCATTGCACATCATGTGTTAACTGTTTTGAACAGGCAGAGGGAACGAAATTGCGTTGCATTGGACAGGACTGTACATGAACCGTACGTTTTTTTGTATGAACTGTGACACGAGTAGGTTGCACGATGTCACATCGAGCCACATGCGACTAGGCAGTTGTCCAAACTATGAACAGCATGTGTTTTTGTTCGTAGACTAGAAAGACCTGCTAAAATACCCTCATATTCATTCATGTTCATGTCACAAGCTTCGTCAGTTAA
Source organism: Malaya genurostris (assembly GCF_030247185.1). NCBI lineage: Eukaryota > Metazoa > Arthropoda > Insecta > Diptera > Culicidae > Malaya > Malaya genurostris. The sequence continues at coordinate 213,930,473 of NC_080572.1, forward strand.
GGATCAAATATAGGAGAAGCTCGGTTCTGATGGAAATATTGCATAGTCCATTCCTTTTTTTGCTAGCTTAGCGTCTGTCAGTGAAATAGAAATTTTCGTTTTTTTTTCTAGAAATTCTGAGAACTGTTTAGAACTGATCACAAAAAAAGAAGTGCCATTCCATCTCGAATATCCGGTCCTGTTTCTGGGATTCAACTGCAGACCTCCGACAGACAAAGGCAACCGAACAGTAGCTTCACGCTCACGTTCGCCCTAACAAGTCACTTACCGAACCCGTGTTTGACTTCTAAAGTGTTTCCGTCTCTTCAGACGTCGAACCTTGCCGGTTGCCGGAGTCGAAACTCGAATATAGGGTATTGAATATTTAAATTAAGTGAATTTTACATAATTCAAACCACACTAAAAGCTCATTCACGTTCTCGTGAATTGATGGCATATGTGGCCCTTCTCGTTTCGGTTCTTATCCCGTTTCCGAGCTTCGAGTGCTATTGTCTTCGAGAGAATAACTGAACTGGTTGAACGCTACAGTTATGGCCCGAACTTCACCGTTCACGATTATGCCTTTGAGAATAATGAACCGAGAAATTTGATGGATGAATACATACCTACGTACCTACATAGAGCGCAGTCCGCACTTCACCTTGGCAGGAGGGCAGGAGGTTTGTGCAGTGACTGGCCGTGTGAGCACCTTTTTCCGAAAGCAACAGAGAAGGGGCTAGCTAGACGTCCTGCCTCGTCCTGCTCTAGAGTCTCATGTGGAGAAACCTTCGCCCGGGATCCTTACGGGCAAAATGTTCCACTTTATATTTTGTTTGAATTGCTGCCTCGTCGACGGACTAACTGACTCTGACTGACTGACGTTTGTTTCAATCCAAGAAAGGAAATGGACGCCTCTCATTCCTTGCTCCAAGGAACTTCTTCGGGCCAGGGCAAAACAGTTTATGTACAGTTTCAACGATGTTGTGTATCTTTTATGTCTGCACCATTGTCAAATTTGGAGTGTATAGCCGGGGGCGTTTTGCTTTCTAGGAAACAATCAACAAACACAGAGCTGAAGAACGTCCCGTTTCTTCTGTGGAAATGTTTAGTTTGCTGCGACGGATGAAACGTGGATATGGGACAGAAATGCATATGTGACGATATTAGATTTTTTTTCCTTGAATATGTTTGTTCAAGTTTATTATTGATTCATATTGATGTTGCAAAATTGCCTTCGCATATGCATTGTTTGAAATATAAAATTTATGATTTATGCAAATATAGTTTAGTACCCTTGCAGACTTTGAACCAGAGGTGGAAATAAGCCTATTTTGCGCACGAAAACGCGAATCAAGATTTCCGATTGTGAATCAAAAAACTGAACAGCTTGAATTAGGAAAACTAAAACTTTATGATCGATTATTTTTTAAATTTTGGGAACTATATATTCCACAGAGTGGCAGCAGACCTTATGGATACGCGCTCATTTTATTGCACTAAGACAAATTTGTTCTCATTCTCAAACGGGAACCATACGCATGCGAAGAATTTTAGCTGCTCTCACAGAATCTCATTCGCGCATTTATGTACCGAATTAAATTAAGTAGAGTTAGTAATTTAAATTATAATAAACTACTTTTCAAACCTAATAATATCGATATTTGGAGTAAATTTTTACACTTTCATAAATTTTGATTCCAAATGATTTTGATTTCAATACAATTAGATTAAACTGAATGGTTTGTCATCAATATCCAGTAATCAAAAACTTTTAAATCTAAAACAACTTGTAGGTTAAATAGTGGGTTCCAAGCGCATACGCTTAATTAACACAGCAAACGTCTTAGAATCTGTTAGATAGAATACATAACATTCCATATGTGGAAAGAATCCCGCAGACGAGGGAAACTCGTAGAAAGTTTCTATGCAAAAATTAACACATTTGCTCTGATAGTACCGGCTAAGATTTTATCTGGTTATCCCATTCAAAATTTGGTGCCCGGTTCTTGCACTAAAAATGTCTTTTAAACATTTTCTGCTCTGGAAAGTTCAAGTCCGGTTTCGGTACACAAAATTAACCTCTCTGGATCAGAAAAATTTGAAAAAAAAAAGAATAAAACTGGGATATATATGAACACAAAAAGGTTATAAATCTTCCTAGCTGATCTCACACATACAATCAGGAATATAATCAAAAAATGTGACGAGTTTTGCTGAGAATCTGGGAATAGTTTAGGTATCATTTTTTTTAAAATTTATGCATTTATTTAGAAACCGATACCCATACGTTAAGTGAAACTGTTAACTTCGAAGATTTTCTTGAATCAAGGCTGGAAAAATTAAGATAAAAAAATCATCAAATTATAATCACTAGCGAAGATGGTTGCTTGTCATCCTTCCCAATAAAGATCACTACTGATCTAATCGTTTTGAGATCATTGTGGATAAAAATCACATATGAGCAAGATGAGATATGAGTGCAATGCAAAATTAGTTAGAAAAAATATACCACATCAAGTAGCGAGTATAGCGACAAAAGACTTTGTTTTATTCCCAGCTGGTTGATGCTGATGATGATGTTCATGCACTATTTAGATTAAACCAAAGAAAACGCTATTTGACATGAATTTGATTTATAGAAGTAACAGGAGCGCATCATTTGAATGATGCGTTTGAATTGGCGCAGCAAAATCCTGCACTCCTGTTACTTCTGTGTATGATATTCAAGCTAAATATGGTAATATTGTACAGCTGCGTAGCCCGCATTGTGATTGGGCATGTTTTTCTTATCATTATGATTATTTTTCATCGCAAAATGTATGTTAATATTATTAGCTGTTTTCATTGACGATATTACTCCATGACTTGATATCGGAAAATCCATATTCGAGAAAATTAAGCGGTAATCGGTTTTGAAGTTTACGACTTATACCATTATATTACCGGAACCATTCTTTGGATGAGCTACCAGGAAGAAGCAGAAAAATTGATTCTTACAACCCGAAACTGGACCAGAAAGTGGTATCTCTAATCATGAAGAACAAATCAATGTCACGTGATTTTGCCAAAATAGCAGGAACGAGTGTCGGAATGATCCAGCGTATCAAGAGGCGAAATCACCCGAAGATCTACAAGAAGCAGAAAGTCTCGAAACAAAGTTTAGAACAGAAGAAGCGAGCAGTAGTTTGAGCAACAATGTCAAAATTACCGTAACTAATTAGCAACAAATTAGCAACACATTATTCACTGAGCTTCGATTTGTTCTGAAGCATATTTGGAAGGGGGGCTTCGCTAACTTCATATGAACTTAGCGAAGTACTCAAAAAAAAAAAATTAAAAAATGTGCAACAAATTCAAAATTACCGGAACTAATCAGCAACAAATTATTTACTGGGTTTCGATTTGTGTTGAAGCAAATTTGGGAAGGGGGTTTCGCTAACTTCATATGAACTTAGCGAAGCACTCAAAAAACAATAAATAAAATATTGAGCATCAAATTCAGATTACCGTAATCAATTAGCAGCAAATTGGCAACAAATTATTTACTGGGCTTCGATTTGTTCTGAAGCATATTTGGAAGGGGGGCTTCGCTAACTTCATACGAACTTAGCGAAGTACTCAAAAAAAATTAAAAAAATTTGCAACACATTCAAAATTACCGTAACTAATTAGCAACAAATAATTCACTGGGCTTCGATTTGTTTTGAAGCATATATGGGAAGGAGGCTTCGATAACTTTTTTTTTTTTTTTTTTTTTCACCCGGCGATAAGACCATAATTAGGTTAAAACCGGGTATAAATAGAAACTTTATAAATTAATTAACTTTTTTTTTTTTATATTTCATATGAACGTAGCGAAGTACTCAAGAAAATAACTAAAAGATTGAGCAACACATTCAAAATTACCATAACTAATTAGCAACAAATAATAAACACATTATTCACTGAGCATCGATTTGTTCTGAAGCATATTTGGAAGGGGGACTTCGCTAACTTCATATGAACTTAGCGAAGTACTCGAAAAAATGAAAAAATATGCAACACATTCAAAATTGCCGTAACTAATTAGCAACAAATTAGTCACTGGGCTTCGATTTGTTTTGAAGCATATTTGGGCAGGGGGTTTCGCTAACTTCATATAAACTTAGCGAAGTACTCAAAAAAATAGCTAAAAGATTGAGCAACAAATTCAAAATTACCGTAACTAATTAGCAACAAATTAGTCACTGGGCTTCGATTTGTTTTGAAGCATATTCGTAGGGGGGGGGGGGGGGGGGGGGGGCTTCGCTAACTTCATATAAACTTAGCGAAATACTCAAAAATATTAAAAAAATAAATGAGCAACAAATTCAAAATAACCGTAACTAATTAGCAACGAACTAGCAACAAGGTATTCATCTATTTGCGTTATCATCGGCGAAAAGTGACCCGCTAAGTTCATGCTCATGAAAAATCGTATATTATTTTTTCATGGAATTGCAGACTAAAGAATGGTTCAAGCTTTAAAATGCGCTTTTGAACACATAGAATCAAGAGATCAACTGAAACATGATTCGAGTGTCGAAACTTAATGGACGCACTGTGCGCATTGCAATTCAATTAACACCCTCTCATTTTGCTACTCATAATGCAGAAGGCTATAACCCCTAGTCATCATATACACGTGGCAGGAGGAAGCATGAGATAGGAACTTGTGAGCACTTAGTTCTCTCTCATTTTTTGACGATCATTTCATCAATATGAAATTATTGCTTGAAAATTTCTCGAAATCTAAAAAAGTGATCAAACTAAAGTTACTTTTGAATCAACACTGAAACGAAGTTCATTTTTTGTACTTACCTAGAATCAATCGAATCTCTCCTGTTTCTCAAAGTTCATTAGTAACCATTTCATCGATTACGAGCTAATAAATCGAATAGAAGTAATTTTATTCGTAACGCTCAAAGCTCAAGAAGCGCCCATATCCCAATTTCACCGTTCGAGTGCTCGACAACGATCGGTTGAAAGTACACCGAATTTCAATATCTATTTGTCTACCAATGATCCAATTACGTATGCTTGAATCGGATTGTTCCAGTCCAATCCAATCATCTTTCGTACTCGATTCGAATTTACCCAACTCATCAAATTCACATAACCGAGTTTCGCTTGATCCGGAATACTGCGCTCTCTTTCTATCTCTTTCTCTCTCTCGCTCGCTTCCAGTTGGGAATCGGTACACAAGGATTTATTTTTGCAGCCTTCGGAACGGATTTTCAGCATACATGCATAATGTCGTTGCAAACTCGCTGCCAGTTTGAATTTTGAATCGTGTCCACGCTTGCGAGGACATGCACTCAGCAGGCAGCTTGTCTGGTGTGTATTTCGTCGTCGGATTTAATTAAATTTCGCGACGGCAGTAACAGTAGAGTACAAAAATTACCCGGAAAAAGTTAGTAACATGCAAAAAAAAAAACGTATTTGATAAACCAATTACCCACAACCAGTGTCGAAGCTGTACCTCGGCGTCGAATCGAGTTTTTCATCATTAGTCTACCTCCGCCCGGGAAACGTTCGTTCGGGGTTCCATCGAGTGTTTGTTTTCGCCACTCCATCGAACGATTCGCGCCGTCCGGGGGGTTTACTCCGCGGGAAGTGACTTGGGATTTGTCAAATCTGGGCTTCTTGCTTGTGTAACGCCCGTAGAATTACGAAATTGCTGCCAACTCGAACATCTGCTCGACGCGCTCGGGCCCAAGCACACAACCGGGTGGGATGGAGGGATGGAGGCATCAAGTGCAAAGGAAAATTATTGGTAAACTGTTGAAACGTTTTCCAAGACTGACTGTGTTATCCTAAAGCGAAGGAAAACTGTACGGGAACGAGACACGGGATGTGGATGTGTAGGTGAAGTTGTGAAAAACGCAAACATACTTTCTATATGATATCATCCCGATGTGCAGTCATATCACAGGAAGTGCTTTTCACAGACGGGAAATCAAACCACGTAGATGCCACAACTTTCCTATATGGGCACCGACTGCGCCTGGATGTTGCGTCTCCCGTAGTAGAAGACAAACCTGTGCTGGTTTCAGCCGTTCGCCTCGGATGTTCTGGTTGATGACAAACGAAATGGAGAAAAATGGCAAACAGTGCCGAAGCTGAAATTGCCAGGGGGAAGTAGCAGGACGAAGGGAGGTCCATGGTCCCGACAGGAAGCGAAAGAAGTAGTAATAGCGCTGGTACAGTCGACTCCAGCTCGTGCCTTCGTTAATAAAATAGAATTGAGCACATTTATTCAGCGATGCGCAAGAGAAACCGATAGGCTCATCACGACTCCGCACTGCACACCTTACCGACCAAACTAACTGCCAGCCAGCCAGCAGCCCAGTCAGCCACGGGAACGAAAGCTAAACCATTGTGCTTCCCACGTTACTCCTGTTTCCATCGACCGGCAGTGCGCTTGATGGGAGACGATATAATCAATGGAGCTCGATTCAATGTTTAATTGAATCAGATTTCTCTCATAATTGAAAATAAATACCACTGGGTTCGGAGCGGGACCAGTAGCAGTAGCACCACCGGGAGTAACATTACTAAATGCACCTGTAGCATTGGTGACAGGAGGAGGGAAGGGGGGGATGAAATCAGCAAGGATATCTGCGGTCTCTATACACCTATGTTAGTTCGTTTTGTTGGAACGGTTTGGTTACTGGTAGCCGCGGTCGATAGCCGTAGACCGTTTTTTTTTTGTTATACTTCTACTCCACGATGCCCAAGGATTGTCGTCCTACAGTTTACCCGGGCTTCTTGGTTGATTGCCAAAAATAGTTCGATACACATTCGGTACAGGCTCGGACTATTACTGAAAATCACACTAAAGACTGTCCCAGAAAGTATGGACGCAACCAAAAACCGCTGCCATTTCGCAATGATTCAGAATCTGTTAATTTTTATGGCTGCGTCCTGTTGTTTACAATCTTCTCTAACCACTTGTGCAGTTGTTTATTCGTTTTCTTTAGTTTGTTTCGAAATGAGTGGACTTTCAGCAGAACAACGTCGAAAAATTGTGTACAAATGGTGCACAGAACGCGAACTGGCAGAAAGATAGCAAAAATGGAAGGAGCAAGTGAGAAAAGCCGTGCGAAATGCAATCAGAAAGTTCGGTGAGGATAACACCTTTGAGGATAAACCGAAAACGGGTCGAAAAAAAGGTCCTGCTAACCCTCAGTTGGATGAACGTATACTGAAGGCGTTCGAGCAAAAGAAGGAGGTTTCAGTTCGGGATGTGGCCAACAAAGTGGGCACTTCGAAGTCAAATGTTCTTCGTGCTAAAGAACGTTTGAATCTTTGAACCTATAAGAAGCAGAAACAACCAAAACGTAGTCCGAAACAAGAAGCATCGATCAGGCCGAGGGTTCGAAAGCTGTACAATACGATTCTTGCTGGAAATTTGAACTGCATAATCATGGACGACGAAACCTACGTGAAACTCGATTACAAATCCTCGCCGGGACCACAATATTATACGGTGCGAGAAGGGCAAGTGTTAAACCAGTCCGAGACATCGATTGAAGTCGAAAAATTTGGTGAGAAAGCGGTTTTTGGTCTGGCAAGCAATTTGTAGCTGCGGTAAGATTTCGAAACCCTTCATCACCACTGCTTCAATGAACAGCGAAATATACATCAAGGAATGTTTACAAAAACGACTTCTACCCATGATTCGAAGCCACAAGGATCCTGTTGTCTTCTGGCTAGATCTTGCCTTTTGCCACTACTCGAAATCAACGGTAGAATGGTATACTACCAAAAATGTCACTTTCGTCCCAAAAGACATGAATCCACCAAATTGCCCACAACTTCGACCAATTGAGGAATTTTGGGCATTAACGAAGGCACATCTTAGGAAACATGTCTCGGCAGCCGAAACCATTCAACAGTTCGAAAAATATTGGAAAAAAGTGTCAAAACTTGTCGCTAAGAAGTCTGTAAGGAATTTAATGAGGAACGATCGCAAGAAGGTGCGCCAGCTAGTCTACAATGGCTAAGTAGCAAATGTTGAGAATAATATTCTGTTGTTGTAGTCTAATATTATCAGTATATCGAATAAAATTTGAATATCTAACACTTGTGAATTATTTACAGCGAAATCAAAGTGCGTCCATACTTTCGGGGACAGTCTTTAAAATCGGTTTGCAAATCGAACATCGTCTGCCTAAGCCGCCAAATGATGATTGCGTAACAAACCATGGGTCCGGTCAGTTCATAGGCACTGAAAATGGCAACATTTGGCCTGCGAATAGGAAGCGACTTGAACGTCGGGCGGGGGCGGTATTTGATTGTGAACAAAATGTTCCTCGAATTTCATTCCTGTGGTAAAGTAATTATACGAAACTGCTGTGTGTATTCATGCAAATCTCGGCTAGAATCCAGCTTCATTAAATGAACCGAATTTTAATTACTGACTTTTCGTAAATGGTTGTAGCGAATAAAAAAACTGAACGTTTCTGTTTTGCTTTTTCTTCTCTCTTTTCAGGTAAGACTCAAGTGGTTTTTTTTCTGTAATCGGACTTTTTGACAGAGCGCGCGAGTAAAATTTCATTCACGGTAAATATTTATTCAATAATTAGCAAAATATCGTCATAACAAACAGAGAAGAACGCAGTTCGCATGTGGTACTGTTCTCTCTCTATTCTAATGGCACCATTTATGGTTTGAATAATTATACACATCCATAGAGCACACCGCACACCTCCGCCTGCAGCAGGTGCAGGTCAACGAGCCTGAAATTCGATACTAGTGTTATTTCCACTACGAATAGAAGAAAAAATCGTCATGGAGAGTTTTTATGAGGCCAAATTAATTGATGTTATTACTCTAATTCAATTTCAAGCCATTGAATTTAATGACATGATTATTGCTTGGTTTTAGAACAGTAGGAGTTAATGGTGGGATAATTTTGGTTTCATTGTTATTGAAATTTTTAATCTCGTATAGATGAGTTTCGCGACAAAACCTATTCGGAATTGGCAGCACCCTCTTAGCTATTGAATTTTATCTTTATACGACTTCCGGAATTGGAAGATAATATGTACAAATCTATGAGAAAATGCGCACTCAATTTTCTCGGAAATTTCTTAACCAATGTTTACAAACTAAAATGCAAATGAAAGGTCTTGAAATTATTAAAAAGTCCTCGAAAAGTTAATTCAGCTCTGACCTTCGGTTCCGGTATTACAGCGCGATAAGTGAAAAATTTTCAATTTCATGAAAACTGTTTCCAAAAGTGATGGCGAAACGAGGTGCAAATTTTTATAAAACTTGCTGGTAAAGTCTCCTAATTGGCAGATCTTGTTAGTCAGAAATTATAGGGCAATGAGTATCAAAACTTCCAAACTGTCACAAAAAATTACGCAAAATCGGTACGCATTGGTACGTGCTCTGGTACGGAAGAAAAAAAACGCCACCGCCTAGCAAAAAGCGGTTAACTTGACATAACTGTTGACAAATTGAAATGGTTATGGTAGTTAATACAAAAGAAAGTTTTGATTTTTATTCCCTTTTGAATAAAAAAAAATCTTGACAAAATCTTCTAGTGATATTTTTGAAAATATAAGTAATATGAGTAATATGAGTAATAGGCATCATTACTCCACTAGATGGATTAAAAAAGGTTCTTCCTTTCTCTATAGAAAGGTATTAGAATTGCTGGAAAAATCGACTTTCGAACGGAGCATCGGAGACCCATAGTGTTATATACCATTCGACTCAGTTCGACGAGATCGGAATCTCTCTCTCTCTCTCTCTCTCTCTCTCTCTCTCTCTCTCTCTGTCTGTCTTTCTGTCTCTCTGTGTGTGTGTGTGTGTGTGTGTGTGTGTGTGTTTGTGTGTGTGTGTGTGTGTGTGTGTGTGTGTGTGTGTGTGTGTGTGTGTGTGTGTGTGTGTGTGTGTGTGTGTGTGTGTGTGTGTGTGTGTGTGTGTGTGTGTGTGTGTGTGTGTGTGTGTGTGTGTGTATGTGCGCGTGTTTGTGTGTGTGTGTGTGTGTGTGTGTGTGTGTGTGTGTGTGTGTGTGTGTGTGTGTGTGTGTGTGTGTGTGTGTGTGTGTGTGTGTGTGTGTGTGTGTGTGTGTGTGGGAACTTTTCGAAGCTATTTAAACGCTCAATTTTCTCAGAGATGGCTGATCCGATTTCAACAAACTTTTGCTCGTTTGAAAACGACTGTCGGGCCATTGCACAGTGCTCTATGGTTTGAAACGGGAAATTAGCGTGACAAAAATATTTTCACTATTAAATATTAGTTTTTTGTAGTTGGTGTCTTCACAAAAGTTGTTTGTTATCAAATGGCACTCCTTTTGATATGAAATATTACTAGGGTGGTCCTTATTTAGATTGAAATCTGAAATTTAACTTTCTTAATTGAGCTCAAAAATGATTTTATTGTACAATAAAGTTGTAGGAAATTTTATTTTGAGCAACTTTGCTGAAAAAAGCACCTCTCGTAACTTTTCATTTGACCGAGTTACATCAATTGTCCCGGGTAAGAGTAGGGTGGCTCCCGAAAAGTCGATTTTTTTGTTCTAACTTTTTTGTGAAACGTTCTATAGAAAAGTTGTCTTCAGAAGAGTTGTTGAAATAAATATTGCGCATAATTTTGCTGAGTAAAGCTTTTTCATATGAGCTACCAGTAAAAAGTTATGATTGTTTTTTCATCAAAAACTAGTCAACCTTCAAATATCAAAATTCATTAGATGCCAGATCGATAAAAATGTATCCTATGCGGCTACTAAAAGTTCATAATATAAGTAAACATTTAAGACAAAATTGGGAGGGTGTTTTTCTTTTAACTCATTTAAATTAGTCTTAAAATACCTTGAAAAAACTCAAAAACATTGCATAACTTTTAAACGCCTTAACGTATCAACATACTTCCTTCAGCAAAATAATAGTATCAAGTTAGCCCTACAAGTTTTTCATACATTGTTCATTCGAGAAATGAGACACACAAAAACTACAGCCGAAAATAGATTTTTTGCTGAACAATTTTAATTAATTTATTACCAAAATAACTTATTCAGTTGAGCTTAAGCAACAGATACACTGTGTAATATGGTTATTCCGAAGTAGAGGCCATGATAAATATATCAACAGAAATTTTCATTATCTTGACAACCAAAGCTCAAACAAGCTGGTGCAAGTTAGTGAAACGCAAATATTTTTATCCAAATCGTACCGAGAAGCCTTTTTTCTCATCCACTTGTGTACCGAATAGCCTGTGACAACCGGAAAACGACGCACAATGAGTTTTGGTTAGAATAAATACAATCTACTCATTTTAACAAACTAATGATTTACTTGGGTTCCAGGAAGTGCTTTGTCTTACAAAAAGCTAACGGATTTAATGATTGCTGGTAGAAGTAATAAGGACATTTTACAGTATATCATTCAAGGATTGTGTATGAAAACCCCCACCTGGCGTGTTAGCAAACTGAACAAGACCGTGAAGGGAAGGGATACAAATATAAAAACTGCGTGTAGAGAACATTTGGGCCTACGTATCGGTGAGCCATTGCCATCAGGAGGTAATTCCAACGACGGAAACACGGCCCGGAATTTTTTCAAGAAGTGGAAAGAAACAGCAGATATAACAGGCCTTGATGAAACACTGTTGGAAGGATTTCACGTTATTCTCAGTGTAATCAATAGCCGATAAGATAAACGTCGACGAATTCCAAAGTTACACTGAGAAAATACGAGCGTTGTATGTATCGTTGTATGGCTAATATCCACTATCACCAGCTGCTCATAAATTGTTGATACATGGAGCCACGATAATTAGACACGCAATTTTACCTATTGGTATGCTTAGTGAAGAAGCTCAGGAGACTTGAAATAAAAGTATCCGGAACTTCAGAGAGCACCATGTTAAAAAATTCAGCAGAATCGCGAACATTGAAGATGTTTTTAAAAGGCTGCTGTTAACTTCAGACCCTATCTTGTCGAACAAACAAAATAGTAGAAGTTCAGAAAACTTACCCGAACAAGCAAAATGTTTAGTTTTAGATAATAATTAGAATAATTCATTGCTTAATTTATTCAATACATACCAAACCGTAATCAACTGTTGTCTTATGTTTTATTTTGAATGTTAACGATACGATCATTACGATAACGGAATCAAAATCAATTGAATCAGTTATTTTGGTAATAAATTAATTAAAATTGTTCAGCAAAAAATCTATTTTCGGCTGTAGTTTTTGTGTGTCTCATTTCTCGAATGAACAATGTATGAAAAACTTGTAGGGCTAACTTGATACTATTATTTTGCTGAAGGAAGTATGTTGATACGTTAAGGCGTTTAAGAGTTATGCAATGTTTTTGAGTTTTTTCAAGGTATTTTTAAGACTAATTTAAATGAGTTAGAAGAAAAACACCCTCCCTATTTTCTCTTAAATGTTTACTTATATTATGAACTTTTAGTAGCCGCATAGGATACATTTTTATCGATCTGGCATCTAATGAATTTTGATATTTGAAGGTTGACTAGTTTTTGATGAAAAAACAATCATAACTTTTTACTGGTAGCTCATATGAAAAAGCTTTACTCAGCAAAATTATGCGCAATATTTATTTCAACAACTCTTCTGAAGACAACTTTTCCATAGAACGTTTCACAAAAAAGTTAGAACAAAAAAATCGACTTTTCGGGAGCCACCCTACTCTTACCCGGGACAATTGATGTAACTCGGTCAAATGAAAAGCTAGAGAGGTGCTTTTTTCAGCAAAGTTGCTTAAAATAAAATTTCCTACAACTTTATTGTACAATAAAATCATTTTTGAGCTCAATTAAGAAAGTTAGGTTTCATATTTCAATCTAAATAAGGACCACCCTAGTAATATTTTATATAAAAAGGAGCGCCATTTGATAACAAACAACTTTTGTGAAGACACCAACTACAAAAAACTAATATTTAATAGTGAAAATATTTTTGTCACGCTAATTTCCCGTTTCAAACCATAGTGCAGTGGTTCAAAAGCGCAATTTCACGCTCTTAATTGATAACTTATAGGAACGTGATTTTTGAGGTACAGTATTTTCAGCAAAGTTCCTCAGAATGATAGACGCCATCTATTGGCAAATTTTATTAATGTGATTAATCCCCCTAAAAGTGAGATAAAAATATTATTTTAGTTCATGCCCAACATAGGGGCTAAGTTACTTCGACAAAGTTGTTCAGAAAGTTATTTCAAACAAATTCGCTGAAGGTACTATTCCCATAACTTGAGTGTATTTCATGATATAATGTATTTTCTGAAAAGGGTGTCCTAAAAGCAGTTTTTGTAAGAAAACACATATATTTTCAATTTATATGAGTTTTTCATGTTATACAAAGTTTTTCATCATTGGTGGGGTTCTCATCCGCAAGATCTAATAAAATTGTATCAAACAACGATACTTTCAGTGATGGAATATGGATGCGTTTGTTTTCGTTCCGCTGCAAACTCTCATTTTATCAAACTTGAGCGAATTCAGTACCGTTGTTTGCGAATTGCCTTAGGCTGCATGCACTCGACACATACAATGAGTCTTGAAGTTCTGGCGGGAGTTCTTCCATTAAAAGATCGATTTTGGGAGCTTTCATCACGCCTGCTAATAAGATGTGAGGTGCTGAATCCCATGGTAATTAATAATTTCGAACGACTAGTCGAGCTTCGATCTCAAACAAAATTTATGACAGTATATTTTAACCATATGTCACAGGAAATCAACCCTTCAAGATATATTCCTATCCGTGTCAGCATCCAAAGTGCCCCTGACTCAACTTTATTTTTCGATACATCCATGCAGCGTGAAGTGCGTGGAATCCCGGATCATCTACGCTCGACGGAAATCCCAAAAATATTTTCAAGTAAGTTCAGGCATATTGACTCTGAGAAAATGTTTTACACGGACGGATCGCGAATTGAAGAAGCGACAGGGTTTGGTATGTTCAACAATAATGTTTCGGCCTCATTTAGGCTTCAAGAACCTGCATCTGTTTATATAGCAGAGCTAGCAGCAGTTCATTATAGTTTGAGTGTAATCGTCACATTATCTCCAAACCATTATTTCCTCTTCACAGATAGTCTGAGTGCAATTGAAGCCATTCGCTCAATCGCTGCTGGCAAAAATGAACCGTTTTTCTTGGGTAAAATAAAACAGTGTCTGAACGACATATTGAATAATAATTATCTAATCACTATAGTCTGGGTCCCGGCTCATTGCTCCATTCCAGGCAATGAAAGAGCCGATAATTTAGCCAAACGTGGTGCTATTGAGGGTGAAATTTATGAGCGACCGATTGCTTTCAACGAATTCTATAGTTCGTCTCGCAAAAGAACACTTGCCAGCTGGCAAGCATCTTGGGATAGAGATGATCTGGGTCGGTGGATGCACTCAATTATTCCGAAAATATCGACAAAGGCATGGTTCAGGGGACTGGATGTGAGTAGGGATTTCATTCGTGTGATGTCCAGACTCATGTCCAATCACTACACGTTAGATGCACATCTCCTTCGAATTGGGCTCTCCGAGACTAATCATTGTGCTTGCGGAGAAGGTTATCGGGATATTGATCATGTCGTTTGGACATGCGTGGAGTATCGTGATGTCAGATCTCAACTAATAAATTCTTTGCGTACTCAAGGTAAACTATCCAATATCCCAGTTCGAGACATTCTTGCTTGTCGTGACCTTTCATACATGAAACTTATTTATCATTTCATAAAGAAAATTGGAGTTTCAATTTAATAAAGGCCCCTTTTAAGACTTAGTTCTGATCCCAGCTGCGTCCATGAGTTCAACCAATAGCTAAATTAGAATAAAAATTATGTAATGACACAAACAAACTCGAAACAGTTTATGAAATTATCAACAAAATGTCTGAAAATAACAGCTTATTTTATAATTTATAGAAGTTAATCGTTTGGTTCAAATAATATTTCCGTGTAGATTTCATAATTAATGACGAGTTACCTAAGATGATATTTAAGCTATAAGAGAATATGTTTTAATAAATTCAAAACGTTGTTACTATGTTAGAATTAAATTAGGATAAGAATATTATGTAAAAGAGATGCTACGGCGAAGAAAAACATATGTAAACTGCCTTAAGAATTAAACGTATTTATGGAAAAAAAAAAAAGTTTTTCATCATTAAAAACCACACAACTTTGAAGTCGTGACAAAACAGTTACTAAACTATTCAATTTATAGACTTCGATGTGCAAAAAAAATCATATTTTGTGGCAAGTACCATAGTAATGAATATATACTGAAATCTGATCTGACATGAAGTGAACCTTATCATTGCAAATGTGAGGGACAAGGATATTTGAAAAGAACATATCTCGCCTGCAGACGATCGCAGACGAGTCATTCAACCACGGTATGAAAGCTCTTTTGAAGTAGTTCAATATGTAAGTAGTCTCATCTGCACCTTTCTGCGCCTTTTGATGACAGACAAATGGAAGTTTTGTAAAAAATAAATATGAATAATGGCTCTATTTCATTAAACTGAAATGATAGCAGCATAGTATGTTTGAGAAAGTTGTGTGGTTTTTAAAGATGAAAAACTTTGTATAACATGAAAAACTCATATAAATTGAAAATATATGTGTTTTCTTACAAAAACTGGTTTTAGGACACCCTTTTCAGAAAATACATTATATCATGAATTACACTCAAGTTACAGGAATAGTAACTTCAGAAAATTTGTTTGAAATAACTTTCTGAACAACTTTGTCGAAGTAATTTAGCCCCTATGTTGGCCATGAACTAAAATAATATTTGTATCTCACTTTTAGGGGGATTAATCACATAAATAAAATTTGCCAACAGATGGCGTCTATCGTTCTGAGCAACTTTGCTGAAGATACTGTACCTCAAAAATCACGTTCCTATAAGTTATCAATTAAGAGCGTGAAATTGCACTTTTGAACCACTGACTATTGATCAAGTTCGAAGATTAAATGGCGGAACAGTTACCGTTTATACATTTCAAAAACCATTTACGGCTCGGTATGGCAAAATTTCAAAATTCTGAAAATACTTAGTGTTGATAAATTTGATATCGAAAACTTAAGTGTTTTTGGTTTTTCGAAAATTGATCTAGTTTTTGAATAATTGATCAAAAACGCGGTTTTCGCATTCCGCTACATTTCACCTTAAAGTTTCTCTTCGTCAAGCTTGTGTTCAAGTTTTGTTTGTAAGCAGTGATTTTCATAGCGTTAAGTTTCGCTACCATTCTGCGATTTCGGTTGAAGCGATAAACTATTCCTCATTATCAATCGAGTTCATCTTATATAAATTAGAATTAGGCATCTACGACGAAAATTGAGCTAAGAGAAAAAATGCGTTTTGTTGGTTACGGAAACGAAAATGAAATCTTCGAGCAAATTGAGCTCGAAAAAATAACGCTTTTTGTCGGTTACGTCACTTATACCATTATATCTTCAGAACTAGAAGTCACAGCCATTTGATATTTAAACTTGATCTATGGCTCATTTGTAGCATTCAAATGAATTGAAGGTTGTTCAAATCAGTTCAGTCATCTTCAAAAAAATTGTACACTCAAAAAAGAACGCGTTTTGACGGTTACGTCACCTATACCATTATAATTCCGGAACGAGAAGTCACAGTAATTTGATCTTCGAACTTGATCAATGGCTCAATAGTAGCTTTCAAACGAGCTTAAGTCTGTTGAAATCGGTTCAGTCATTTTCGAGAAAAATGAGCGCAAAAAAACAACGCGTTTTGACGATTACGTCACTTATACTATCATATCTTTGGAGGCATAAGTCAGAGTCATTTGATTTTCGAAGTTGATCATCGACTCAAAAGTAGCTTTTAAATGAGACTGAGTTTGCTCAAATCGGTTAAGCCATATTCCAGAAAATTGAGCGCGAAAATCAACGCGTTTTGTCGAAAACGTCACTTTTACCGTTATATTTCCGAAACCACAAGTTTCAGCCATTTGATATTTGAGCTTGACCAATGTTTGAATAGTAGCTTTCAAACCAGCCTAAGATTGTTGGAATCGCCACACACGCCGGCATTTTCCGATCTCGTCGAGCTGAGTCGAATGGTATATAGCACTACGGGTCTCCGAGGCTCCGTTTGAAGGTAGGTTTTTCCAGCAATTCAATTGCCTTTTCTAAATGGAAAGTCGAAAGTCGATTTCGGGGCCTAATTTTATTTCGGTTTGATGAAATTGAAGGTTGAAATTGAAATCGATATCGATTTTTTATGCCAGACATCTTATACCGTTTTCGCTTATTGATCAGAGCAGCCCGAAAGCTGACCAGAGTCGCCCAAATAACATTTGATATGTTTGTTTTAGCAACCTGAGATCGCTCTAGATCGGACTCCAATCGCGTAGTTTCGCTCTGAAAATATTCTCGGGTCGCATCACGCATCCATGCGTGTTTGTTTATTTTTTTCTTTTTTTCATGAGTTGTTGTTCAGGGCGCGTACCACGTGTTCGTTTTACTCGGAGTCAGAGTCACCCGCGTCTAGGTTCAAAAACGAAAACGGTATTAGAATGCACGAATCATCGTGATCATTGTCCCGAAAAAAAAATTAAAAAATTCGACCTTCTTGGACTTGACAATTTTTGAGCCCTGGAATCTCCGGCTCGATTTATTTTAGAAATTTTTGTCCGGATATAAAAGTCTTTCTTGACAATTGCTTACCAGACCATAGCTATCTTATCAAATTTTTCGACTTCAATCGATGTCTCGGACTGGTTTAACAATTGCCCTTCTCGCACCGTATAATATTATAGTTTCGGCGAGGATTTGCAATCGAGTTTCACGTAGGTTTCATCGTCCATGATTATGCAGTTAAAATTTCCAGCAAGAATCGTATTGTATAGCTTTCGAACCCTCGGCCAGATCGATGCTTCTTGTTTCGGACTACGTTTTTTATGTTTCTGCTTCTTATAGGTTAGAAGATTCAAACGTTCTTTAGCACGAAGAACATTTGACTTCGAAGTACCCACTTTTTTGGCCACATCCCGAACTGAAACCTCCTTCCTTTGGTCGAAGGCCTTCAGTATAAGTTTATCCAACTGAGGGTTAGCAGGACCTTTTTTTCGACCCATTTTCGGTTTATCCTCAAAGGTGTTATCCTCACCGAACTTCCTGATTGCATTTCGCACGGCTTTTTCACTTACTTCTTCCATTTTTGCTATCTTTCTCAGTGACAGTCCGCGTTCTGTGCACCATTTGTACACAATTTTTCGACGTTGTTCTGCTGCAAGTCCACGCATTTCGAAACAAACTAATGAAAACGAATAAACAACTGCACAAGTGGTTATAGAAGATTGTAAACAACAGGACGCAGCCATAAAAATTGACAGATTCTGAACCATTGCGAAATGGCAGCGGTTTTTGGTTGCGTCCATACTTTCTGGGACAGTCATTACATGTTAGTAGATGTAATATTGTGACATCACCGAAGAAATTATGGCATACTTGAATTTACGTCAAGCTTAAATTTCATTTTTTCCTAAGAGTGCACGTCAAAAATGGTTTGATTCTGAAACCCAGGCTGAGCCCATCGGGTTCTGTTTAGGTTGGTGAGAAGTAAAAAACGGGCGGTGCAATGTTTTACCAAGTTGTTTTCATGGGTAGCTCAACAGCAGAGCAGCTTCACGGATTGGAGAAGGTTGCAGACTTAAGATACTTTTCAATCCATAATATGATTTTGTTCAGTCCATTACAAAATTTACTACGCTGTTTGTAACAAGATGGATTATTCGTATTTGATTGAAAATTTGATGATTTTTGATTACGTTGGAACAGATGAATTTTCGCTCAGAAAGTATCCTTATCGTCTTCCTACGTGACCGATCTCTCCCGAGCGGAGAAAGGGACGGGAAATTTTCAAGATCTGTGTGTGCGTATGTGCAAACCGTCATCTATCTTAATAGCCTACTTATGCTCCTACGTATAATGTATGACATTAACAATGTACTTACGTCTGGTTGCTTGAGTCTGTTCCTCCCACCATTTGTATATGCCATTGTGTTACGAAACCCGAATGCCATTATACTTACATTTTTCGTGTATCCTCGAGCAATTCAATTTCTTCATAGCTATTTAATGCGATAATTGAATTAAGCTACTTTGCGAGTGTGTGTGTGAGTACGTGTTTGTCAGCCTCGGTTCTAACAGATGGGGAACCAAACGTGCCCGGTTGAGTGGTGCGCGGCCATTTGTTGCGAAGTAAATCACGATTCGGACCGCGACAAGGCGACCTCAGACGTTTACATACCGACATACCAGGGGCCGTTAACTTGCCCCCTTCGGTGTAGGTGCTTTCGCCGGGCAGAACGGCGGCTAATGCCTCCGGGGTTAATGTTGGTGCACCAGACACGAACGAACGAACCAACGAACGAACAAAATATCGTCAGCCTCTCTGCCGCTGTACAGCTATAAATATAATTTTAAGGACTTTTCCCGTTAATTAGACGTGCAGTGAAAAGTTTTCTCTTGTTGTTTTCATTTTTCGACACCGAGATTTTCACATTTGATTGCGCTATGGCTATGGCCCAACAGCGGCGACGCTGCCGACGATCAAATTGCGATGAGTCCAATGTTTGTACGATTCGGTGGCAGTGTTTCTGGTGTAGGACGAGTACTAATCCGACATTTTCATTAGAAATAGTGCTGTACACTCTTGATTAGATCCAGCTCTTTTTTTGTTTGTTATTTTACTCGAAATATTTTTCATCGATTTCTGCACAATTTCACCATTTTCTGGTGATTCCTGGATACTTCACCAATAGACTAGAGTGCTATTGGCGTTGAACCACTAGGTGGACCATTTCCTTAATAATCGACGCGCTGCTTAGAAAGTGCGTGAAACAACGAGACAAAGAGAATAGTAGTCGGATGGGGCCAGATCTGATGAGTAAGTCGCATGGTCAAACAGACTTCACAGTGTGTCGCAAACGTCATTCGATTTGTGTCGTTTATTGGCTTTATTTATATTCTGGTCGGTTTTTCGTAATTAATCATTTGTTGCTGGAAGCGAACACCAGTGACAGTTTAAAGCTTGCTTCATTTAGAATTGGAACAAACCAGTGTTGGTGATAGCCGAAAATTTGACAGAAGCTGCTATATTGCTATCTATATTGTATACAATATTTTCAATCCGGTAGACAATGTTGCAAATATTCTTCGTGTAACTAATTCATTCACGCATCCTTGCTGTGATTATACTGCCTTCGAATATGCCAGTCTCGAACAACGTTGAACTATTCACTGCTCGAAAGAGAGAAGGGTGCAAAAGGAATAAGCAATAATCGTAGAGAACCCGAATATACTAATCCATTCTTCGCTGCTGGTATACACCGTGCATGTTCGTTTTATACATTCGTTTGTCATTCGTTCATTTATTTTATTCTTCGAATTGGTTCGAATAGCGTCACGGCGAAGATCGTTGGCTTCCATTCTTCGCGAAGCATTTTTCATCTAATAAATTCATCATATCTCGTTCGATAGCAGTAATGGGAGAATGCTGGAATATGGTTCATCACATACACATAAGACTATGGTAATAGTGCGGGGGGAAACATCTTAATTTGCATGTTTCAAAGACAGCACGAACGATCATCGCGAATTAGGTTTGGCGATGATCGCTGTATGAATATTCGTTCGATATTCGCGTTAAGTCATTCGGGGGTATGTCCAATGCGAATAACAACTGCAAGGAATAGATATTCGTGCAAGTAACGAAGCAGCGTCGGCTTCGTTCGCGCCCGAATATACGGACAAGTCCGAATACCAGAACGATTATCGAACAAAGGCGAAGGAAAGCGAGCGATGATCATAGACATTCGTTGTATTTTTGATATTCGAGCAACATTGCCGGTAGAAGATGCTACAAGAACTCGAGTCTCTCAATGCATGAACTGCGAGAGAATTTTTCTACATTCCTTCGCTCCCTTTCTTACTCTGAGCATTTCACGGCCCTTAAAAAAAATTACAGTCTGATAATGATCGTTGCTGTGTGGAATTTTCCAAGAGAGAATCGCAAGTTGACAATTATCGCAGAAAATCGAGTCGATGATTCAACTTGATGATTCTCATACTAGGCTGCAATATTTCAAAACCCTTGTGTGGAGTATTCACATACATTTTCGTAGACACAACTTATACAAAGATTATATGCACATAGTTAGAATAAGCGGCAATAGTAAAATGATTCTATCGCAATTTTCAACTGCCTGTATAGAATCGGATCGCGAAACGAGAATAAGCGACCGTTTGTTGCATCAGAGAAGATCCTCACAGCAGCGTGCTAACCTTTGATTCTCAGAAATGTCATCGAGAGAAATTCGCTCTCGCACTGGTGTCGATTCTATGTTAAATGAGCCATGCCGGGTTTTTGTTGTTGCGATGATTTCCAACTCTCTTTGATGGCACTGATTCAATCATTGAAGAGTTGCCAGTGAACGTTCTTTGATACGATAAAAGCCATCCTTGGAACAAACTTTTGCTCATACTGTGGCGTTTCTGATGGACGGATTTGGAAGTCTTGGTGCCCACGTGTCGGGAATTTTGTCAGTTTCACGTATGATTTTTGACATTCCGCAAATCGACTATACTTTGTAAACAATCAACATGGAAGCCGAAAGAAGGGAAAGAATTGTGCACAGTTATTTGGAAAATTCACTGTGGTCTACATCTAGGCTAGCTAAACAGCTGAAATTGCCCAGAAATACCGTATGGCGCGTTATCAAACGGTATAAGGAAACATGGACGACGATTAGGAAGCATCAAGCCAATCGTAGGAATGGAACTGTGGACTGGAATCCTAATCTGTCGGACCGTAATTTGGCCAGAAAATTCGGTGCTGCCCATAGTACCGTGAGGAGAACTCGACTCCGGGAAGGAATCAAGTCGTATCGAGCTATCAAACAGCCAAATAGGACCATAAAACAGAATAGTGTGGTCAAAATTCCTGATCTGAAACTATATGACCCGGTGCTGACCAAGTTCGACGGGAGTCTTCTGATGGACGATGAAACCTATGTCAAGGCTGACTTCGGGCAAATCCCAGGTCAAAAGTTTTACTTGGCAACGGCTCGGGGGGATGTTCCAGCCAAATTTAAATTTGTTTTTGCCGACAGATTTGCAAGAAAATTTATGATTTGGCAGGGCATTTGCAGCTGTGGCAAAAAAAAACGAAAGTTTACGTTACAAATAAGAGCGTTCTTTGATACGATAAAAGCTTCCGATCCTTGATTTTGATATGCAGGGTTGTTTGGATGGCAAAACAATTTCTCCGGCTAGGAGCTAGCTACGGGTTCAAGTCCCGTCTCAGTGGTAACATTTTCGCCGTTCTCATTGCATAGCTGCATTCACTTGTCATTTTTTTTTCAATCCGTTTCCCCCGTTAGATACCGACCAAATTTAAAACTAGCTTAAGAAGGCTCTACGTCTTAACAAGAATAAAACAAATATCTAAAATAGTCACTTTTTTCTGAGCGTGCTTTGCTAATTCTAATTCAAAATTTAGTTTAGTCATTGGGTATCAAAATTGTAATTTAATATTCTTACAGGAATAGCATCTAATCGACGCTGAATGTTTATCAAGCTCCTAGAAAAACTAGAAACTTCGGATGCTAAATCCACAACGCATATGAGATATTTTGTTAATTTCTTTGTTCGTCTGTGAAAATTTCCGTTCAAATGAACAACAACAACAGTAAGCACGACAGCGAAATCGTTGACTTTTAAATCAAACAACACGTGCTTGCTTAATTACTCGTTTGATATTTTAACAACGCAGTTCTCTAAACACTCGCCAACTATTCATAATTGAACTTTCACAGATTCAGATGTGCATGTATTGTAAGTTCCCATAACCTTTAGAACGCGGATTGTGACATTTCTCGGTTCGGAGTAGCATTTTCTTAAAACAATCTGGCAACTGGGTCAGCAGTGCGTCCGCGAGCACGTCGAGGCGCGACTAACTAAATCACGCGAATATGATCTTCGAACGTTTCCCGGACAGGTGCTCTCAACGCGGCGGGTGCTCCGACTCCCGTCGGAATCTTTTGTAAGTTTTGCCTGACCGCCTGGTACGGCGTTTGTCTAGCAGCGTCTAGCGGTTAAGTTGTTGATTTGTAATTGGATCAACAGTAACAACGTTCAAACTTTTATCCCACCCTTCGCAGCTGCCGGAGGAACCGCAGCCTGATATGACATTTTCCAACCCGGGGCTTGTGCACACAAAGGAATCAAAATGTGCAGTTACACCGATTTTCGGTTGGCAGGGCAGTGCATTTCGTCCACTCGACCTCTCTAGACCTGGTGTTTTCGTGTTAGCCGCGGTATGCTTTGAGTTTGCCAGTAGCACCGCAACACAAAGTTAATATGCAATGTTCGCAGCGTCGAGACTAATTAGTTCCGTGAAAATAAATTTCAAATTTTCTCTTGCTGATGGTGTTTGTCCTACGGTCTAACTATTTCACTCTTTCTCTCTCTATCTATCTCGCTTTTAATCTCGTTCAATCGTTCGTTCTCTGTCTCATTGCATAGTTTCGGGTGTAGTTTGTGCTTTGTCGTTCATGAGAATGCCATCCAAACTACGGTAGTGCGAAGGTGATGCCTTCGTCGATGTTACTATGACAGTATTTGTTCGAAAGTTATTAACCGCGCAGTTCGGTAATATAATGCAAAAAGAGAACGATGATATTTCCTAGGAATTTGTGTCGATGTCGAAATAAGATCATATTTTTTTTTCTGCGCTCATCATTCGTTTCATAGATTGATTATAATTTTTAACCTTTCGGTTAAGTCCTAGAGAATATTTAAAATCGATAATTTTTCCTATTCTTGGTACTAATTTTGGAATGAACAGAACGTAGTTTACAAATGAGATCTGTTTCCAAATTTTAAATTTATATTAACATTATTCTAAATCAAATACACAGGTCTTTTTCATGTGGTCTTCTTTTATGCGGTTTTTTTATGCGACCTTTTTCACTGAACATGATAGTAATAGTGATAGTTAAAATCTCTCAACATGTTTCATGCTGCTGTTTCAAAACTAAGTAACAGGAGCGCAGGATTGTGCTTGTCGGGCGAACCCAACAAATACAGCGAACTAAAACCTGATTTAATCCACCTTTTTCTCCTATATATTACGGTGAGAATAATCTAAATACTGCAAGCTAAAAAGGATAGAATCCAATTTTGAAGTCTTATTTTGTATAATACTAAAGAGTGTATCGAAAATAAGCTATCCACATACATTGCACGCATGTATTTGTGATCGTTTTTTTATGCTCAGATCACAGCATGCCCTGCGTTTGGCTGTCAGTTGTCGTTTGTTTACTTGTTTGTGCGGTTGAAATTCTGCGTTTTAGAAATGTCGCGTGTTGAAAAGGAAGTGAAAATTAAGGTTCTGGACACATGTCTAAGTGAGAAGGGTATTAATATGCGAAAATTGGCGAAGCGGTTTGGAATTCATCATGCCAGTGTTAAAACCATCATTAATAAGTTTGGGGAACACTATTCTTTGGATGAGCTACCAGGAAGAGGCAGAAAACCCGGTTATTCCAACCCGAAACTGGACCAGAAAGTGGTATCTCTAATCATGAAGAACAAATCAATGTCAATACGTGATTTAGCCAAAAAAGCAGGAACGAGTGTCGGAATGATCCAGCGTATCAGAAGGCGAAATCACTTGAAGACCTACGAGAAGCAGAAAATCTCGAAACAAAGTGTAGAACAGAAGAAGCGAGCAGCAACAAGGGCCCGGAAATTATATTCTCGTCTTTTGCAGTGTCCGAATGCATGCGTTTTGATGGACTTTTTGATGGACTAAAGATGGACTTACCTTACCTAATATGGACGATGAGAGTTATGTAAAGGAGGGCTCAAAAACCCTTCCAGGTTCATAATACTTTACTTTCCTCGTTGGAGAGGATGTGAGGGATGTGGACAGGTCGATTCAAGTGGAGAAATTCGGTCGAAAGGTACTGGTATGGCAAGCAATATGTTCTTGTGGTTTCAAGTCAACTATTTTTTACACTACCAGGACTATAAATTCAGAAATCTATCGATCTGAGTGTCTCCAGAAGAGATTGCTGCCTTTATAGAAGAAGAATAGTACACCTCCACTGTTTTGGCAGGATTTTGCGTCGGCTCATTATACCCAAACCACTCTCAATTGGCTTGCGGGACAAGGTAAAAATTTCGTTGAGAAAAATATCAATCCACCAAATTGCCATCAGCTTCGACTCATCGAACGTTACTGGGCAATCGTGAAGAGGGTCTTTAAGAAGACTGGTAAAGTAGCTGGGAACATGCAGGAGCTCAAAAAAATTTTTGCTCAAGCGTCCGGAACTTGACGAAAAGCGTTCGATCAAAAGTTCATCCGGTTTTCATTATGCTCAAGTTTAACCTCGTACAATAATGGATCAATTTTTCGTTTGAATAAGATATCGTTTTTTATCATAATTTGAAAGAAAAAAAAATGTGGATAGCTTATTTTCGATACACTTCTTACTACATTCGAATTTGAGTTAGTGAAAATCGATTCAACCCTCTTTGAGAAAATGAAGTGAGCTCCATTTCAAAGATTTTGACCAGTATTTCCGGACATTCTTGTACCGAAAACTGGATACCGATATAGTGAAATTCGGACCATTGAGGGGCAATTTACAATCTTAGAAAAAACGGCCATTGTTTCAAAACGCAAAAAGCAGTTTTCTGCGCAGTCGTTGAGCGGAAATTAAAAAGAGAAATATCAGTTTGTTTAGAATATTCTTTAGAACAAACTGATGTATTTTGCAAGAATTCGACATAGAGTTTCTTTTTTTCACTTGAAGATTCGTCAAACTGTACCGGAGGAAACTGCTTTAGTGTTTTTTCGACAATGGCTGTTTTCCTGTGATTTTAAGTAGAGCCTTAAACCGTCAAATAATATTAACTACAAACTGGAACAGTTTTAAGCCCAATTTGAAAGAATTCCCAACAGTTTCAGCACCTTCGGTTTAAATGGCGGTTTGAAATAAATGACGGGTCCAGTATAACTAAAAACAGTGCATATGGCCATAAACTAACATGACCTGCAAATTGGGACAGTTTCGAACACAACTTAGAAGATATTTTACGATTCTGTATGACGGTTTGAAATTTTGAAAACTTATAACCTTGTAATGTTAGAACCGGAAGTCGGACTTGGAGATTTTTATGGGACATTCAGACCTGTTAATTTGAGTTTTATTTCATGAAAATCAGATATGAATTCATTTGGCCCTAGACTATCGCGACTTGTAAACTCGTCCCGGGTTGGCGGTTCAATGCATAGGGCACTGATCTTACAAATCAGTTGTCGTATGTTCCCGGGTAGAAGTGATTTGCAAACCAATACCAAATTCTGTCATTAAAATCAAACATCTCAATGGTAGAAATTAACATTATTTAGTTTGAAATAAGAGTTAAAATATCAAAAATCATATCAAAGCTTGCATGAGAAAATAGCAACAAAATAAAAAATTCTGTCATTGTAATATCAAACCAAGAACAAAATATTTATAGAAGATGAATTTGTTAATTATTAAGCAATCTAGCATTTAGAATAGAGTAACATCTTAAGTATTTCTCTTATCTGATCCTGATGCAATATTATTGAATGGTATTTTATTTGAAGATAAAACTACGGGGTCAATTTACTTAATGAAATTGAAATAGCTCATCAATAACGAAATAAGATCTTATAACTAATTTTGATGTTGAACAGATATTATACAATGTCTTGATCCCTTGATGAAATATCACGAAAATATCAAGTGTCGCTCTGACAACACAGAAACATCAAGCCAAGATATGATGGTAAAATTTGTTATTATTTTGACCTTTGTTTGTTATTTACACCTACTCGGGTTCGAACCCTGACCTGGAAGGATTCGTAGTGTCAGTAGAATCGTAGCACCAGCCATGACATGGTTCTGTACACTGTGAATCGGTTGAGAAGTTTTTTGAAACAGAAGGTCAAATTCCACTACAGGAATGTAATACCAAGGCTAAACTAGAGTGATTTATTAGGTTATTTAGAAAAGTCGCTACTCATCACTTTGTTGAATACGAAAAGAAAAACTCAAAATTGCTAGTTTTTCTAAACATCCTATCCGGAAACGGAAGTTGAATCTGAATAATAATCGGGATATTCGTATGGTATCCTAAGACGTCTCAAATGAATCTAAGATGGTAAAAATGGTTTGAGTCATCTTCGAAATAAGCTACTGACATTATATTCACTTGTTTTGGTCCATTAGACCTTTCATTTGAATCTAAGTTCGTGAAAATCGGTTCAGCCGTCTTCGAGAAAATTGAGTGAAAATATTTATCACACACACAGACATTTGCTCAAATCGTCGAGCTGAATCGAATGGTATATTCGGCTTCGGCTCTCCGGGCCTTGGTCGACAAGTCGGTTTTGCACAGTGATTGCATAGCCTTCCTATATGGAAAAGGCACCAAACTCTGCGCATGCTGGGTGCTCAAGACAAGCAAAATCCTGCGCTTCTGTTACTTTACATAAATCGAATTCATAAGGAAGAGCGTTTAATTGAGTTTATTCAAAATAGTTCATGCGATAGAATCAATCAGTAGGAATTTAAACTAAACAAAAAGCCTCTCATATTGCTGTTGCGTATCGAGAGCTCTAAAATAACATAATCAATTTGATTACAGGATGATCTGCGACATTTGAATTTTATCATGTTCTAGTGAAAATCGTTGCTTGACTTGCGTAAGTTTCTGGAACATCACCACAGTGATATTGAACGGAATGATTTTTTTCTAATTCCGATTATAGAGGTTTCAACCTTGGTCGTTCACCTCTCGGGTTGAAATTTCTTGATCGTATGTGTGGGATTGGGATTCGAACCCAACTAGGCCCGTCCCCACGGAATGATATTTTCCTCGTACCCAGCGGTGACATTCGATTATTTGAAAATTTCACGGCACCGGCCCCGTAATTCCGGAACCGGAAGTCGGATGCAGATGAAATTCAATAGCAGGCTGAGGACTATAAGGCCTTGTAGTTGAAGAAAAGTGGTTGAATGATCTCTGAAAAAATTGAGCGTCTGGGTCAGAACTAATTGGCTCAAGTGGCACGTTCATTTTCTCTGATCTGGCTTAACCATTTCTTACAAACGGAAACATAATGTGCAATATAGCGATTAGTTTCAGCCAAATTAAACGAAATTTGACATAGTTTCGAATGAATTTCATAAACTGTCCACACTTCTCTGTATTGCTTGCGTGCTACTGTTTCGTATTGTGGTGGTGTGGAAAATGCACAGTGGGTTCGGTGGCAGTATATCATAAGCAAAAATTACATATTACATTGACACAAAGAAAAAGCCACCTTCTACTTACTCGACAATAACAAAATTAAGTCAATTGAATGGAATGGTCTAAACGATGAAAAAAATCATCATTTTTGCGATTTTTTTCCCAGAATTATCGTTCAAAAAAATAAATTCAAATGTTTTGCATGATAAAAAGCATCATTTGAACAACATTTTGTAATTTTTTCGTGGAAAAATATTGAGAAATAAGTCGATAAAGAGGTATTTTCGAGAACGCTTCTTAAAAATCATGATTTGCGGTGAACAAACGAACGCAACATAGTTAGAGTAGAAGTTTTTCTAGACCCCAACGTTTCTGTTGGATTTTGTTTTTAATTTTTTGAATTGTTTTCAAGAAAAAATCCGCCATTTTGTAGCTGTTAAACCTCCCCAAAGTAACAAACACCGAAAAGAAAAACGTTTGGGTCTGGTTTTTTATATGTAGAAAGTATGTGCAAAATTTGAAAAAAAAATTGGTGCAGTAGTTTTTGAATGACGATGGACACGGACTTTCAAAATCTGCTTTCGAGGAAAACGTGTTTAAAGGTTCTTGTCTAAAAAATCAATGGAAACAATTAATTACTCCAGGGAGCTCGCAGGGTCTAACATATTCAAAACATCATATTTTCTCTTTTATATATTATTATAACGCAACATTTCAAGAATGTTTTGTAAAGTTTTAAAGTCAATCGAAGTAGAAAACTTGGGCCTGTGCGCTGAGCTCTTGATTCTTCGTAGAATGAGATAGCCATAGATAAAGGTCCATAACTTCCAGAGTTTCGTTCCAATAGGCTTGAAAATTTCACAGAAAATTCTTCAAATGTTTTACTATAAGAAAATATAAAGAAAATAATAAATGATTTTTCAAAAGTGTTAGACCCTACCCGCCCCTTAAGTTTTTTATGTCATCGATTGAAACATGGAGCGTTCTCCGGGGTTTATATTTAATTTAAAAATAGGAAAAAGTTACAAGGGGCCAAATCTGGTTAATACGGTGGTTGAGCGATGACTTTCGCTTCGTGTTTGGCCAAAAAACTCAGTCACAATCGTGCAAAAAAATTATTTCTTTCAATACAAGCTTGGAATCGATACCAAGATCTGCTATCTTTATAATACTGTCTTTCTAATGCTAACACGATGATTTTCAAGCACAATTTCCTTCACTTTTTCGATGTTATCGTCGTTAACAGACGGGTGTGCCGCGTGAGAAAAATTTTCTACGATCTCACGACCCTCACTGAATGCTTTATGACACTCAAATACTTGCATTCTCGTTAGAGTAGACTCCCCAAAACACTTCTGCAAAACATGTTAATGATTTCGTAGCCGAAAAAATTCCATTTGAAACAAAAAATTTCAAGCAAACTCGTTGTTAAAATTTTTTCCATAGTAAAAATAGCCAGACAAGTTTTTCGTGTCGTAAACAAACAGCTGCCAAGCACACACTAATTGGCACATTCCGCTTAATCTTAACAGGAATGTCAAAGAAGATTGTACCAACCTAGAAAAAAAAATTTAGTCAAGTGGGTTCACGCGCGGTTTAAACGGACCAGTCCGGGTCAATTTTGATCAGAAGGAGCTCAAAGTGTGAAAATATTCCATTACGAATCAAAAAAATTCTGTTTTACAAGCCGACAAAACGTGTGGTGAACCCACTGTGCTCAATCGCTGAAAATACTCCTGATTTATATGTGTCGTTTTGGCCTGTTATGCTTTGTGCGACAATTCGTTCAACTCAAGCGTTTAAAAATTGTTGTTGAGACTATATTTAACATCACATCTTATTCGGATTCGACTTCCGGTTCCAAGATGACAAAGTGAAGGGTTGTGACAATTCCAAATCGTCAGTTAGAAAGATGATGCCGGAATGGGCACAAATCCTTCTATATTTGGCTCAAAACTGTTTCGTTGCGTAGGTTATGCTAGTTTCTAACTAAACAAACTTTGGTAGTTTTATTCAAGTGACTCTATGAAAAAAGGTTGGAATTAACTAGATGTTTTAAAACGATTTGTTAATTTGTGACTCTCATTGACGACATGTTTCATCCAAATCGGATCAAATCGATTTTGTCACCTTTTCTGTTGTCAATTTTGAATTGCTCAGCTAGCTTAATGGCAGAGTGATTCCACGGAACCGAAAACGCTCCAGTCCCAGGTGCGTATCCTGAAAAAAAAAATTCAGAAGGGGTTTCAAAACACGATGATTAATTTCGATTACGCCTGGAAATATGTACACTGAAGTCTTTTTTATGCGAATTTACGTACCGCATAAAAAACCGCATAAAAAAAACCGCATAACTCTGAAAATTCGCATAAAAAAAACCGCATAACTCTGAAACTTCGCATAAAAAAAACCGCATAACTCTGAAAATTCGCATAAAAAAAGTCGCGTAAAAAAACCGCATAAAAAAAGGCCGCATAAAAAAAGACCTCAGTGTATATAATTACTTGAATTTTTTTCTGATGAAGTCGTTTGTTGAAAATTATTCATTCTTTAATTGACTTAAATGTGACGACTTTCGCGCTAAATCATATTCGCAATATGCAGAATTTTTTAAGATTTGAAAGAAACTTTCTGGGCGTGTAGACATGTTCTGTAATGTAACATTGCATACTTTCATGTAGACTGTCTTTTGAAAAGGGCTAAACTTTTTTACCATTTTTTTTCAAGACTAAAAAGGGCTTAACTTTTTTACCATTTTTTTAGACCAAAAATGACAAAGCCTACAAACAAGTATTATATTAGTGATTTTTACAAAATCAGTAAAATTTTCCAAAAAAAAAATAAAAAACTTTTATATTAAATGAACTTTAAAAATTTAAAATCAATTTCCATAAAAAAACATTTTTTATTTTGATTAAAAAAAATTTCCAGTGCCTTCTTATCAAAAACTAAACTAAACTGGAAGTTTTTATCATCCAAGAGTTCAAAAAATCTCAATTTTAAAGGAGATTTAACAAAATACTGGTTGCCCGATATTTGCAAAAAAGTATCTCAAATGCAGCGTTGTTACGGTCGCGCGAATTCGCGATTTTCGCGGATTTGGCGCGGTTTCTGCTAAGGTTTAAATGCTATGGCGCGGATTTCGCGCGAATTTCAAAAACTATCTTTCCACATTTGTGAATTATTTGTTCGAATAAAAAAAGTTCTTTGCAAATTTTTGAAGCTTGTGAGTTTTTTGAAACCCTAAACAAATTAAAGATGGGCGAACGTTTCAGCAATTGGTCGAGCTTACTAGAAGGCGGTTCTAGTAAATGTTTTCTTCAGTGGACAAAATTTCGATTCTATGTTCTTCGATCTCGAGTGGTACAAATTGCTATTTCAACAGAGCTGTTACCAGGAATTACAAATACTTTTCGATATATGTGATATATGCGTTTCCCCATTTCAATGCGTAAATCAAAATAAAATTTTCGCACTCAAAGATATTGATGTCTGAGGGAAGATATCGTCTCAGTGAAAACACATTCAATAATGCAAATAACGTAATAAATGGAATGCTATTCTTCAATAATATGGTCACCAATTTTGTGTATGATTAAAATCGCGTTCTTAAAGCAAAATTTGCATGCAGGCTTACGAAGCGAAGTTGCACAAGAAAAGAAACTTAGAAGTTTGGGATTCCATCCGTAGTGATAGGAAATTGTTCTAATAGATTGTTAGTTCTTCTATCCAACATTTTCAATTGTTCTATGCGTTTTGGATTTTTTTCCCTGAAATATGGAAGAAATCTTATTTTTATAAGGGTATATTATCCAACTACCGTGTAATCGCTGCTTTGTGCGCTGTATCGAAGCTGTTTGAAATTATAGTTCTGGATTTTATAACACATAGTTGCTCTGACTACATATTTGAGAATCAGCATGGATTCATGCCTTCAACTTCCCCAAATTTAGTAACCTACACTTCCATAATCATACGTTCTTTACAAGCACGACTACAAGTAGATTCTATATACACCGATTTCGCTGCAGCGTTCGACAAAATCAATCATCACATAACGATCCTCAAATTAAGTAGACTGGGATTAAACGGACCATTTTTGAATAGGCTTCGATCAAATCTTTGGTCATGAAATGATAGTGAAAATAGGAGACTGTACAACCTCACCATTTGCTGTTACCTCTGGAGTTCCTCAAGGAAGTCATCTTGGACCGTTTATAATTTTATTGTATCTCATCGATCTAATTTTTCGATCCAGTGTATGAAGCCATCGTTCGCCGATGACTTTCATATTTCATATTTCAAAATGGTTTTAAATGCCACTCAATTCTCCGTCATCTCTTTTAGTAGCAAAAAGTCTGTATTCAAGTTCGACTATAATATTCTACAAACTGTTGTCGAACGCGCATCGTCTGTTAAGGACCTGGGTGTTCTTCTGGAATCCAACTTAAATTTTAAAGAGCACATTGAGCTAAGCTATCCGCATTACTAAAAAATTCTGTGATGTAGATTGCTTGTAAGCTCTGTATTGCGCTTCAGTTCGCTCAACGCTCGAATATGCTGCTGTTATCTGGTCACCTCATCGATATCCAACGCATTGAAGCAATTCAACGCAAATTCGTTCGATTCGCTCTCCGACGTCTTCCATGGGGATATCCTTTAAACTTCATTCAGTAATAGCCGTTCAACCGAGAAGGTTGTGTATAGAAGCGTACAGTTTAATAACGCTGGTTAGTTTACACGCGTTAAATACGACAACGGTTGAACTACAGGTAGAGACCTGTTGGCAACAGCCGTTAAAACGTAAAATCGTGCTGCATAAGAGAGCCCTAGTGCTGGGCCAAGCTGGTGAAGGAAACAACAAAGGGCGTTTCCCAAGCTCTACCCAGGCCACAATATACAGCCACAAGTGCTGAGCAGGAGAGTGCAAAGGCACATTGAAGAAGAAGAGTGCAAAGGCACACAGAAGCAGGAGAGTGCAAAGGCACACCGGTGCGAAGGCACTTCGGTGCAGAAGCATATCGGTGCGGAGCACAAGGAAGAAGGAGACAAGACAACTCGGTCTTTCCACTGCCATACAACACGCAGGTATACACCGGTGACCTGCGCTGGTTGCAGCTGGCGAAGACAAAAGTAAATCGGAAATCGAGTGGTGCTGGATGTCAGGTAGCAGTAGCATCACATCTAACAATCAACATCCAACAAGAACATCTAGAGCAACGAGGATCTACACGGCAGTGCAACGGAGATAGACAACAATTTCAAGGTAGAAGTTTTTTCTTTTCCTTTTGATTGAGTACTGTGTAGTGTTGGTTTCATTTCTTATTTTAAAGTTTGATTAAAAATTTTAATGTGATGGATGAATCCATGGACGTAAATCCTAGCATGAATCCTATACCCCCACGAACGAAAAAATATCAGGAGAGCTCTTCTGGGCCTTGGATAGTCTTTTTTAGACGTATATCAAAGCCATTAAACATTTACCAAATTTCTAAAGGTTTGACATCACGATTCTCTTCAATCAAAGAGATCATAAAAGTAAATAACGATAAAATTCGTGTTGTGGTAAATAATTTGAAACACGCGAATGATATTGTCTCTTCGGAACATTTCAATAAAGAGTATAAAGTTTACATACCCTCCAAAGATGTCGAAATTGACGGTGTTGTTACCGAAGCGAGTCTTTCGGTAGATGATTTACTCAAGCATGGTGTTGGTCGTTTCAAGAACTCTATGCTTGAGGGTGTGAAAATACTGGAGTGCAAACAACTGTACTCAGTAGTTTATGAAGAGGGAAAAAAAGTTTATCGCCCATCAGACTCGTTTCGAGTGACATTTGCCGGATCTGCGTTGCCGTCCCATGTCTATGTCGATAAAATTCGCCTCCCTGTTCGGCTTTTTGTTCCAAATGTAATGAATTGTACGAACTGCAAAAAATTCGGACACACAGCTACTTACTGTAGCAATAAACCAAAATGTATTAAGTGTGAAGGACCTCATAAAGATAATGATTGCAACAAGGAAATTGAAAAATGTATTTATTGTGGGGAAAGTCCTCATGAGGATATTTCAGTATGCACTGCATTTAAAGTGCACAAAGACAAAATTAAGCTTTCTTTAAAAGCACGGTCTAAGCGCACATATGCAGAAATGCTTAAAACGGTCATTGATGTCCCCCCTTTGGAAACCGAAAACGGGTTTTCAAATCTAGAGGAAACAGAGGACTCTGACTCTGACGAAAATAGTGAAGGTAATTCGTTTATCACTACCCAAGGGTCAGTTAAGAGAAAGAAGTCTTCTTCCAAATTACCAAAAAAGACACCTAAAATTTCATCTTCAAAAAAAGATCCCCGTGTTAAACAAAAAAAGTCAAAACCAAAGACTGTGCCTCCTGGTTTGTCAAATTCATAAACCAATCCAGGATCTAGCACAGAAAAAGGTAATAATCCTGTGGGCTCCATTTCACAGCCACCAACAGGATTACTGAAGTTAAAGACCCTCATAATGGCATTCCTTCCAATAGCTAGAAATTTTTTGAAGCAGTTATCAGCTCAATGGCCAATTGTCTCAGGTTTTGTATCTTTTGATGGATAATTTATCACCCGCCGCAAATGATACAATCACTGTCCTGCAGTGGAATTGTCGAAGCATCATGCCAAAACTTGATTCATTTAAAATTTTATTGCATAGTCAAAAATGTGATGTATTTGCTTTATGCGAAACATGGCTTACTTCGAACATAGCTTTAAATTTTAATGATTTTAACATTATACGTCTCGATAGAGACTCCCCGTATGGTGGAGTGCTTTTGGGAATTAAGAAATGCTGTTCCTTTTATAGATTAAACATCCCTTCAACTTCTAGTATAGAAGTTGTTGCTTGCCAAATAAACATTAAAGGCAAAGATATTTGCATAGCTTCGGTTTATATTCCTCCAAAAGCACAAGTTGGACAGCGACAGCTTAATGAAATGGTTGAAGCCCTTCCTGCTCCACGATTGATTCTGGGGGATTTAAATTCGCACGGAATGATGTGGGGTTCCGTTTACAATGATAGCAGATCATCTTTAATACAAAACATTTGTGACAATTTTAGCATGACGGTATTAAATATGGGTAGCATGACACGGATCCCAAGACCTCCTGCACGCCCAAGTGCATTAGATCTATCTCTTTGCTCAACATAAATTCGACTAGATTGCACCTGGAAAATATTGCCTGATTTACACGGTAGCGATCACTTACCAATCATCATCTCAATTAGCAGTAGCAATTGCATTGCTACTTCAGCTAGTATTCCATATGATTTGCCAAAAAATATCGACTGGATTAAATACCAAAGTAGAATCTCTAGTATTTTGAATTCAATGGAAGAGCTCCCTCCACTTGAATAATATGACTTCCTCATTTGTTCGATTCTGGAGGCAGCAGAACAATCCCAAACTAAACACTTTCCTGGGCCAACGACTAACAGAAGGCCTCCCAACCCCTGGTGGGACAAAGAGTGCTCAGAGGCTAAACTCGCAAAACAAAAT
Organism: Malaya genurostris; assembly: GCF_030247185.1. Lineage (NCBI taxonomy): Eukaryota > Metazoa > Arthropoda > Insecta > Diptera > Culicidae > Malaya > Malaya genurostris. Next base: position 213,966,326 of record NC_080572.1, read on the forward strand.
GCTTGCAAGACGTTTCTAAAACGGGGAGGAGGAACTCCTCAGAATTTTGAAAAACTTATGGTTTTAGAAACCAAGTACAAGAGCATACTTCGAGCCAAAAAATGTAGCTATTGGAGACATTTTGTCGAAGGTTTGTCAAGAGAAACCTCAATGAGCACTCTTTGGAATACGGCCAGACGAATGAGGAATCGTAACGTAGGAAATGAGAGTGAGGAATACTCGAACCGATGGATATTTGACTTTGCTAGGAAAGTTTGCCCAGATTCTGTTCCTACGCAAAGCATTATACGGGAATCTCCTCCAAATAATGGTTTTATTAATAACCCATTTTCAATGATGGAATTTTCTATAGCACTCTTGTCTTGTAACAATAACGCCCCTGGGTTGGACAGAATTAAATTCAACTTGGTGAAGAATCTGCCCGACCTCGCAAAAAGACGTTTGTTGGAATTGTTCAACAAGTTTCTTGAGCAAAATATTGTTCCACCTGACTGGAGACAAGTGAAAGTTATCGCCATTCAAAAGCCGGGGAAACCAGCTTCCAATCACAACTCATATAGACCCATTGCGATGTTGTCCTGCATCAGAAAATTCTTCGAAAAAATTATTCTACGACGTCTCGACACTTGGGTCGAGACGAACGGTTTGTTGTCAGATACTCAGTTTGGCTTCCGTAGAAATAAAGGGACGAATGATTGCCTTGCATTACTTTCGTCTGACATCCAAATTGCCTTCGCTCAAAAGCAACAAATGGCATCTGTATTTTTAGACATTAAAGGAGCATTTGATTCAGTTTCCATTGATGTTCTTTCAGACAAGCTCCACCAACATGGACTTCCAGCGGTTATAAATAATTATTTGCACAACCTTTTGTCAGAGAAGTGCATGTATTTTTCACATGGCGATTTGGCAACATTCAGAATTAGCTACATGGGTCTCCCGCAAGGCTCATGCCTCAGTCCGCTCCTCTATAATTTTTACGTGAATGACATTGACAGCTGTCTAGTAACCCCATGTACACTAAGACAATTGGCAGATGATGGCGTGGTTTCAGTTACTGGGCCCAAAGCTATTGATCTGCATAAACCATTGCAAGATACCTTAGATAACTTGTCCGTTTGGGCTGTTCATCTTGGTATCGAATTCTCTGCGGAGAAAACAGAGTTAGTCGTCTTTTCAAGAAAGCATGATCCCGCGCAGCTTCAGCTCCATATGATGGGAAGAATGATCCAACAGGTTTTAACTTTTAAATACCTCGGGGTGTGGTTCGATTCCAAATGCACGTGGGGAGGACACATTAGGTATCTGATAACGAAATGCCAACAAAGAGTAAATTTTCTTCGAACAATAACAGGATCTTGGTGGGGTTCTCATCCGCAAGATCTAATAAAATTGTATCAAACAACGATACTTTCAGTGATGGAATATGGATGCGTTTGTTTTCGTTCCGCTGCAAACTCTCATATTATCAAACTTGAGCGAATTCAGTACCGTTGTTTGCGAATTGCCTTAGGCTGCATGCATTCGACACATACAATGAGTCTTGAAGTTCTGGCGGGAGTTCTTCCATTAAAAGATCGATTTTGGGAGCTTTCATCACGCCTGCTAATAAGATGTGAGGTGCTGAATCCCATGGTAATTAATAATTTCGAACGACTAGTCGAGCTTCGATCTCAAACAAAATTTATGACAGTATATTTTAACCATATGTCACAGGAAATCAACCCTTCAAGATATATTCCTATCCGTGTCAGCATCCTAAGTGCCCCTGACTCAACTTTATTTTTCGATACATCCATGCAGCGTGAAGTGCGTGGAATCCCGGATCATCTACGCTCGACGGAAATCCCAAAAATATTTTCAAGTAAGTTCAGGCATATTGACTCTGAGAAAATGTTTTATACGGACGGATCGCGAATTGAAGAAGCGACAGGGTTTGGTATGTTCAACAATAATGTTTCGGCCTCATTTAGGCTTCAAGAACCTGCATCTGTTTATATAGCAGAGCTAGCAGCAGTTCATTATAGTTTGAGTGTAATCGTCACATTATCTCCAAACCATTATTTCCTCTTCACAGATAGTCTGAGTGCAATTGAAGCCATTCGCTCAAACGCTGCTGGCAAAAATGAACCGTTTTTCCTGGGCAAAATAAAACAGTGCCTGAACGACATATTGAACAATAATTATCTAATCACTATAGTCTGGGTCCCGGCTCATTGCTCCATTCCTGGCAATGAAAGAGCCGATATTTTAGCCAAACGTGGTGCTATTGAGGGTGAAATTTATGAGCGACCGATTGCTTTCAACGAATTCTATAGCTCGTCTCGCCAAAGAACACTTGCCAGCTGGCAAGCATCTTGGGATAGAGATGATCTGGGTCGGTGGATGCACTCAATTATTCCGAAATTATCGACAAAGGCATGGTTCAGGGGACTGGATGTGAGTAGGGATTTCATTCGTGTGATGTCCAGACTCATGTCCAATCACTACACGTTAGATGCACATCTCCTTCGAATTGGGCTCTCCGAGACTAATCATTGTGCTTGCGGAGAAGGTTATCGGGATATTGATCATGTCGTTTGGACATGCGTGGAGTATCGTGATGTCAGATCTCAACTAATAAATTCTTTGCGTACCCAAGGTAGACTATCCAATATCCCAGTTCGAGACATTCTTGCTTGTCGTGACCTTTCATACATGAAACTAATTTATCATTTCATAAAGAAAATTGGAGTTTTAATTTAATAAAGGCCCCTTTTAAGACTTAGTTCTGATCCCAGCTGCGTCCATGAGTTCAACCAATAGCTAAATTAGAATAAAAATTATGTAATGATACAAACAAACTCGAAACAGTTTATGAAATTATCAACAAAATGTCTGAAAATAACAGCTTATTTTATAATTTATAGAAGTTAATCGTTTGGTTCAAATAATATTTCCGAGTAGATTTCATAATTAATGACGAGTTACCTAAGATGATATTTAAGCTATAAGAGAATATGTTTTAATAAATTCAAAACGTTGTGACTATGTTAGAATTAAATTAGGATAAGAATATTATGTAAAAGTGATGCTACGGCGAAGAAAAACTTATGTAAACTGCCTTAAGAAATAAACGTATTTGTGGAAAAAAAAATCCTTTAAACTTACCATGTTACCATGACCGCTGCAAACTGATTGGTCTCGATTTATTCAGTGGCGTCTCGTGGCAAAATTCACGGGTTGTGCACTGTTTATATGTAATGTAACAGTTCGTTCTTAGTGAAAACTAAAGATTGAGGAATTGATATTCGCTAGTATTTTTCAACACAATGAAATGTCGATGTATGGATGGAATTTTTTTAATAAACTTATTTCATATATACTAAATACAATAGAATGGATACAATAGAAGAAATCAGCGCGCTGTACGTCGAGCAAATCTATCTATGTCATGAATAAAACCGCTTCGATTGTGCAACTAAGACAGCCAAGGATGCTAGGTATTTTTTTTTTAATTCTGTGTTCATCAGTCCGAGCCATAACAAAAAGGTCAAATACTTTTGGGAGCTCATTGTCAGTCTGTGATTGATCTCACAAAATCTGTGTCATTTTGAAAATTTGTGCATCATATTCACGAAACTCATATTAATCTATGAACCTGGAATCCCTGGAGACAGCAATTTGTTTTCAACTGCCATAAACATAAGCCACTGAAGCCTCTCCTAAAGGTGTGCATACAAGTTCTCACATAGCCAAACGTGACATAGAGAACAACACATCTCAGCACTGAGCTGAGTAATTCAATCTCTTTTTGAATCTGTGAAACGAATAAATATCGAATCGAAAAAACAATAGAATGCAGATGGGGATGCAGTTAATTCCTTCAGTTTGACTGGTTGTGCAGTGCACGAGGTGCACGTAAGGACGAGACGCCACTGGATTTATTATCTGTCCGTCGCGATGCTTGTAAGGCTAGTTTTGTGGCATACATACTTCAGTCGCATATCGATTGCTCCGAGCAATTGCAATTGTTACAATTTGACATTCGACGTCGTTATCTTCGATCCTATTTTTTTCTTCGGATTCCCTATGTTAGAACTTATTATGGATATAACGAGCCCATTGCTAGCATGTGCCGCATATTTAACAAATGTTCAATTCTTTCGGCTTCCATTTATCACGTAATGTTATCAAGTCATCTTTTCTTATGTTACTGTCTCATTAGATTTAGCTACTATAGAAACACTATATTCAAGAAAATGTATCATTTGAATGATTTTAATCTATTTATACAAAAGATGAGGAGGTTTTATGCCTGCTGGTGAACAAGTTTGACAGAAGCTAACTCCAGTGGACATTCAGAGTAACATTTGACAACAGGAGAAGGCGCTGTTATAATTGAAACTGAAATCAAAAAGAGTAAATCAGATCATCCTGATGTGGTCTGCTTTATAATTCTTCTTACAAAGAAGGAAATGCTTGCCGAGCAAGAAGATGTTGAAGCATAAAAAATGTCTTTTCTGAAATCTGAACCTCTTTCAAAATCGCAATTTTTACTGTAACATTTTCCGTATATCAGAGAGTATTAATTAACTAAGGACATCGATAAAGATGGAGAATAAAAATGAAATCGTTTTCATGCGGTTTCTCAAAGTGACGTGTTGTATGCAGACTTATTTATTGTGTTTATATAGCAAATTTATGCAAATTTTCAAATTATATTTAAGTGAATTTTCAAGTTCTGCGCAAAGTATCACCATAATTAAAATAGTGGTGTAATGCTTCGCTCGAATATCGCGCGTTTTAGTTTCCAAATTCGGATTTCGCGCGTTTTAATTTTTGGTTTCGCGCGTCTTTCGCGCGTTTTGATTTTGAGTTGGCAGCATATAGACTTTATCACAAAAAGCCACTTTGATCTAGATCGTCTTTTGAAAAGGACTAGACATTTTTATCCACTTTTTGCAAATAATTAGAGAAGAAAAATGACAATTCCGAGGCGTTTGAAGGGATAAAAGATGTGCGAACAAAAAGTCTTTTTATCCAGCACTGGTACTTTCTGCAAATATCGAGCAATAGGGTATTAGGTGAAATTTTTTCACAAATTGAGATTCATTGTATTTTTGAACGATTATGACTTTCTCAATTTAGTTAAGTTAAAAAAAAGACACTGGTAAAAAATTCAGTTTAGACAAGAAGTAGTTTTCGTTTGAAAAACTTTTTTCTTTGAATGTACCCATCTTGCAATGTATGATTGGTTGGTAGTGAACTTAATTACTTACCTTGTGACAAAATTTTATTACAATAAATAATGATTTTTTTTGTAAAACAATTTTAAATTTTGTCAGTGTAGGGCTCGATAAGCATTTTTTCAGTTTTTTTATTGAAAAATTTGACTGATTTTGTGAAAAACACTAATAGACTACACTTTTTTTTGGATACGTGGGACTTTTTGCGACAACAAATCGAGTTGTAGTCATATTTATAGAGAAGAGTTTTCATAACTTAATTGGTTTTTTTTAAGTTTCGGGGAGATTTTAAACCCCTAAAAACCCATTTTGTATACGCGCCTTGTCCCAGTCGAGACTATTAGAGATTTAATTCGTCATATTGTTTTTCAAACCCTTTCTCTTTGAAAATTGATGACTAACGAACTTGATGAAACACCAGGATAATAGACGTTTCTGCACAGAACACTGTTTTTTTTCTCTCGGAAATGATACCAAGATAATTAACTTTGAAATTTGACCACTTCCATAGATTTGTTGTAAAGCAAGTGTCATTTTCCTTGATCTGTGGTCATCCAGTGTATTGTTCTTTGATCTAGTACTTGATGTATCAATCATAACCCCTGCCTTACAATTTTATCACCCACAGTACGATTACCACTCATTGCCACCTGTGTTATTTCATTCTTCATATTTGCTTTATTCTCACACTAAAAGTCAATTTGTTCGTCCCTCAATAGGCCACACGTTGATGTGAAGTAACCTTTTTGATCACCGAGCTGTCGGTTCGAGTCTACGCCACCCAACATCGTCCGGTCAGGGGAAAAGGCAATCCTGAAACGTCTGTGCCAATGGATTTCCGTACGGCGGCCGGTTGAATCAATAACAAACCCCTTCATCCGGGAACCAACGTACAGGAAATGAAGGACCTGTTATAAACCATTAGGCCAATATCACCGGGAGGCATCTTCATTATAAACTGTTATCGAGTGGCTCGAGGTTTTGTTTTCTCCACTTCGGTCACATTACGACGGTATCCATCTGTTTCAGATCCAGTCCGATACGGACGGAACGAACTCGGACCGAACCGATGGACAGGTAGAGGATATTCCGATCGACAACATTTACATGGATATGGGACACATTGTGTGGGATTTTGCAAGCATGTTTCTTTTTCTTGTTTGCCAACGTCTCTCGCATTCCAATAACCTTCCGTAGAACAACGTTCCCGGTAGGTCTAGTCGATTTCCGTTTTCCCGTCTTGTTTCCGTTTGGATTGAAACTGATAATCGGGTTGCAAAATCACCGCCCCCATCATCATCATCATCATCATCCTGATCATCGGCCGCATAGACATAGAGAAGTGATATTGTCACTCTTCCATTGCTTCATTGTGCTCGAAAAAAGCTACGGAAAGGATGCTAAGACCCGATCCGGTTGATTCTGATATCAGTGGAATAAAAAAACAGTCTAGCAAAAGCGAAAAGGAAAAATCTGCTCCTCAGTCCTTGCCTTTGCCCAGTAGGAGGATCGACGGGAGGAGTTCCCAGAGGAGCTATTGGACTAAATCAAGAGGCTGGCGATAATGGTTGGTGCCTTTTGATTTGTTTTTCATCTTATAACAGTGTTACCCCTTTAGTCCACAAACATTTGACCACACCGGTTTTTTTTGGGTGGCTGTGGTGTTATGGTAAGGCGGAGGTTATTTTTGCTGATTGCAGAAACACAATTCGCTTCTGTTGTGGTACAGAAGCAAAGATGAAGAGCCAAAACTTTTTAATTAAATTTTTTGTTGTTGGAATTTTTGTCCTCGTTCAACCCTATACAATTCAATTGCGGGAATCTAATGGGGAGAACTTTGGTCGATAATGAATTAAACCGGCTGTCGGGCGTTGCTACAAATGTGGGTGGGTGCGTTTTCTTTAGTATCATTATTATAAGTACTATATCGATAACAAATCCTTGATAAGGATCTACCGTAAAAACCTTCCTTTGCTTTTTATTCGCTCCATCTGCAGGTCGCCGTCTAGTTGATCGGTTCTGGTTCCTGTAGGGTCTCCAACAAGAATCATCTGGACCGGGTCGACGTCCGACATTCTCACGACGTGCACACCTTCCATTCTAAAACATCAATTGCCCGTTGATCCTTCACCAGCATAGTCCTGGGTTCGTGACCGTAGAGGACCACCGGTCTAATCAATTTCTCTGCGGGGTATCATTTTCGGTGGTTACCGTAAGGCCCAAATACACGAATTCGTCGACCACTTCGATTTCATCACCGTCGATCCGAATTCGGTATGGGAGGTTAACGATGTCGTACTTTAAACCTCTTCCTTGTCTTAGAAACGTTGATGGCAAAGAGACTCATCATCTGTTGATAATCTGTTGAGAAAATACAGTTTTGTTACAGGCACTGTAACACTTAATCGACCTTCGTCAAGCATCTGGATAGTTATAATTTATTGTTTAACATAGCGTTCGAAGGTGCAACACGAAGAAAAGGTGTGTGGACAAACGGAACCCTCAATGATAAGTCTTGCATGTTTCTTGGCTTAGCGAACAATTTAGATCTTATTGGCGTCGATCGCACAGCCGTGGAAGAGGTTTTTGTACCTTTCAGAAGCGTTGTTACGAGAATAGGCTCGAACATAAACTCTACCAAGATAGAGTACATGGTTGCTGACTCAGAAGAAAGTAGTTCGAATGGCTTAGTGGACGATTTAGATATTATAAGTTCTATTATGTGTTCTAAGAACGTGGATTTTCGGGTGTTTGAGAGAAAAATTCTGCGTTCAATGCTGAAGTGAAAAATGAGTGCTAGAGATGGTCGGGTTTCTGGTATTTTAACCGGAAAGGAACAGATCTGATTCGGACTTAAAAAAAACATGTTCGTCAACTTCGCGTCGGGTACAGGAGACTTCTCCATTTTAAAGGGAATCACACACTTTTAGGAAAACGGCCATTGTTGCAATACTCAAAAGCAATTTTCTTCACTATCGTAGAGCAAAAATTGAAAAAAAAAAAACAGTTTGTTTGATATGTTTTTTCAAATAAACTGATATTTTTTCTTAAAGTTTCATCAACCAATAGTCGAACCCGATAACCGACTCGAAAAATGAACCTGACATGCTCGGGTCGTCTATGGGAAAAGATTTTAATGTTTTATCGGGTTGAGTTCGGGTTTGCGAGAAAGGTTATTCTCGGTTTCTGGTTGGGTACGGGTAGAGGGTTTTTTTTCGATCGAGCACGAGTCGGGTTCAGGTGTAAGAAATCACCATTACGACCATTACCAACACACACACACACACGAAGAGTGATAAACTGTGACAGATTACTTTTTCTAGACATGTAGCAATATGCCGAAAGACCTTCGTGATGCTCAATCAGCATAATCAAGGAGGATGTGGCTGTAGCGATCCTACAACGACGTTCTTGTTCTTGGTTTTTGGTTCTTGGTTCTTGATTCTTGGTTTTTTGTTCTTGGATCTTAGTTCTTGGTTCTTGGTTCTTAATTCTTGATTCTTGGTCTTGGTCTTGGTCTTGGTCTTGGTCTTGGTCTTGGTCTTGGTCTTGGTCTTGGTCTTGGTCTTGGTCTTGCTCTTGGTCTTCGTCTTGGTCTTGGTCTTGGTCTTGGTCTTGGTCTTGGTCTTGGTCTTGGTCTTGGTCTTGGTCTTGGTCTTGGTCTTGGTCTTGGTCTTGGTCTTGGTCTTGGTCTTGGTCTTGGTCTTGGTCTTGGTCTTGGTCTTGCTCTTGGTCTTGGTCTTGGTCTTCGTCTTGGTCTTGGTCTTGGTCTTGGTCTTGGTCTTGGTCTTGGTCTTGGTCTTGGTCTTGGTCTTGGTCTTGGTCTTGGTCTTGGTCTTGGTCTTGGTCTTGGTCTTGGTCTTGGTCTTGGTCTTGGTCTTGGTCTTGGTCTTGGTCTTGGTCTTGGTCTTGGTCTTGGTCTTGGTCTTGGTCTTGGTCTTGGTCTTGGTCTTGGTCTTGGTCTTGGTCTTGGTCTTGGTCTTGGTCTTGGTCTTGGTCTTGGTCTTGGTCTTGGTCTTGGTCTTGGTCTTGGTCTTATTCTTGGTCTTGGTCTTGGTCTTGGTCTTGGTCTTGGTCTTGGTCTTGGTCTTGGTCTTGGTCTTGGTCTTGGTCTTGGTCTTGGTCTTGGTCTTGGTCTTGGTCTTGGTCTTGGTCTTGGTCTTGGTCTTGGTCTTGGTCTTGGTCTTGGTCTTGGTCTTGGTCTTGGTTTTGGTCTTGGTCTTGGTCTTGGTCTTGGTCTTGGTCTTGGTCTTGGTCTTGGTCTTGGTCTTGGTCTTGGTCTTGGTCTTGGTCTTGGTCTTGGTCTTGGTCTTGGTCTTGGTCTTGGTCTTGGTCTTGGTCTTGGTCTTGGTCTTGGTCTTGGTCTTGGTCTTGGTCTTGGTCTTGGTCTTGGTCTTGGTCTTGGTCTTGGTCTTGGTCTTGGTCTTGGTCTTGGTCTTGGTCTTGGTCTTGGTCTTGGTCTTGGTCTTGGTCTTGGTCTTGGTCTTGGTCTTGGTCTTGGTCTTGCTCTTGGTCTTGGTCTTGGTCTTGGTCTTGGTCTTGGTCTTGGTCTTGGTCTTGGTCTTGGTCTTGGTCTTGGGCTTGGTCTTGGTCTTGGTCTTGGTCTTGGTCTTGGTCTTGGTCTTGGTCTTGGTCTTGGTCTTGGTCTTGGTCTTGGTCTTGGTCTTGGTCTTGGTCTTGGTCTTGGTCTTGGTCTTGGTCTTGGTCTTGGTCTTGGCCTTGGCCTTGGTCTTGATCTTGGCCTTGGTCTTGGTCTTGGTCTTGGCTCTTGGCTCTTGGTTCTTGGTCTTGGTCTTGGTCTTGGTTCTTGGTTCTTGGTTCTTGGTTCTTGGTTCTTGGTTCTTGGTTCTTAGTTCTTGATTCCTGGTTCTTAATTCTTGATTCTTGGTCTTGGTCTTGGTCTTGGTCTTGGTTTTGGTCTTGGTCTTGGTCTTGGTTTTGGTCTTGGTCTTGGTCTTGGTCTTGGTCTTGGTCTTGGTCTTGGTCTTGGTCTTGGCTCTTGGTTCTTGGTTCTTGGTTCTTGGTCTTGGTCTTGGTCTTGGTCTTGGTCTTGGTCTTGGTCTTGGTCTTGGTCTTGGTCTTGGTCTTGGTCTTGGTCTTGGTCTTGGTCTTGGTCTTGGTCTTGGTCTTGGTCTTGGTCTTGGTCTTGGTCTTGGTCTTGGTCTTGGTCTTGGTCTTGGTCTTGGTCTTGGTCTTGGTCTTGGTCTTGGTCTTGGTCTTGGTCTTGGTCTTGGTCTTGGTCTTGGTCTTGGTTCTTGGTCTTGGTTCTTGGTTTTGGTTTTAATTTTGGTCTTGGTGTTGTTATTTTTAGTATATAAGACGTTGTACATGCCTTTCTGTACAGTAAACTGATGAAAAGAGACCATATTTTCTACCATTTTTAACTTCATCACCAGAGAGATTCTATTCTTAAGGTCTTCATAAAAAACGTCTTTCATATATTCAAAGCCTTCCGATTGTCAGCTTACGTTGCAATATGTGTGTAAGCTTCTTCAAGTTTACCACAAGCTTTGTAGCTTCGGAACAACAAATATAAAACCGAATCATCAAGCTATCAACCCACACATCCCACACAATGATGGAACAAGTTACTTTTCGCATGTTCCAGAGTAGGTACAGTTCGTTTTTTTTTCTCCTTCTAGGAAAATCTTTTCCACCAATTCCACCAGATCGTGTGGTAACAAAAGCTGACTTAGGAATCCGTAAATTGTTCACCCGCAGAACGGAGGAAGAGGGAGCTGCACCGGGTGGGCAATTTTCATTGTTTGCCACCGATCTGTCCCATATTGTTTCACCCACTTCGGTGCGGTAGCTTAGAGACCAGGACGAAAACCAATCTCGCTTCTCCTGCTTCGGAAATGGGGCGGATGGGCGAAGACAAAACAGCAAAAGAAAACCAATTATTCTGGATTAATATGCGGTCGAGGACATATTTGTGCTGGAAGTTTTCCTTCCAACGGTTTAGCTTAATTTCTTCACCATGACGATGCTGTTAGGTCGTGCTCGAATGCTTGGTGACTTTTGCCGTACGTACCGATTGTGGTTTAGTGTGTAGAGAGCAAACCTTAGGTTTATGGTTAAGCATTTGGCATTTGCGGTAGCACCGAGGAAGCGGTGAAAATGGAAAGTCAAAAGGGGCTCTGCGAGTGACATATGTAAAATTAGATTCATTGAAATTCCGGCTTTGATTTGTGGTGGCTCCCCGAGTTAGGATGACTGGGCATCCAGTTCGAAGAAACTGTGACAATAGATTGGATTCGGTGAAAGTTCGCAAAAGCTCTTGTTTTGTGTAGTTGATTTCCCGACAGTTGAAAGTTCTGCTTCTGTAGTATGAATTTCACAAAAATTTAAATTTGAAGTTTATGATGAGTCATTTCTACAGAAGAATATTGAAATATTTGAATTCACACGTTTACTTGAAAGATGGAATACGTTTGACACATACTTGAATCATTCTTGTAAAAATCAGCCATTTTATGCATTGTGCCATGTATAGATAAATGCTACGAAATTATCTACCAAATAAAAAAATAGACCATTTCATAATTTATCATGTCTTTTATTTAAATTTCAAATCAGCAAGCTGTTAAACAACACTCTTTATTGGACTTTAGCATAGAATTAGAACACACGATCATTAGAAGAAATATACAAGAGCTTTTGCTTCTAATAATTGAAACTCTGGGAAGCCAGCTGCCGAGAGTAGGCAAGATGATTTTAGGCAATAACAATAGTATCGCCGAATAGTTTAATGCCGATTTAATATGCCTTTCGTGTTCGAAAATCTACACATATTATTTGCAATATTATTGTTTATTTTAACAAATACTGTTTATTTTAACAAATGTTCTAATGCATATTTTATATTTTCAGGTAAGACCGATTTCGAATTTCTTTATTCAGATATGTAAGTATTTCCTTGATCAAGCTGTAGTTCGTCAGATCTACACGTGAATGAGTTGTATAATAGAATTGGAGATTCAGAAAACTCAGTTTGTTATTATTTTTTGCATTATTATTTTGCCCAACGAACTGTCTTCGGACGATAGGGAAAGAATTGCGTTTTGTCAGTTACGCCACTTTAACCATTATATCTCCGGAATCAGCAGTGACTGTCAATTACCGTTCTATAGAGAAAGGCAAGAGGTGAAATGTAACGAAAATTTATTTAGCTACAGTAAATAGAAAACTTTTGTCAAAATATGTTTTTTGCTTTTCTCTATAGAACGGGAATAAAATTACTGGAGAAACCGATTTTTGATCGTAGCTCCGGAGGACCATAGATCCCCATTCGCCTCACTTTTACTTATTGGGTACTTTCAGTTAAAATTTTTGCTATATAGATTTCTTTTTTGCAAATTGAAGGTAAAAATCATCGTTTTAGCACAAATCTATAATAATTTGATTAGCTTTGTGCACCTTTCGCATTGCGCAATTCGCTCCAAACGAGCGCAAATAAAGCTAGCATTTGGCTGCTTTGCGTTCGAGAAAAATGTTCGAAAGCTGTTTAATATCGTAGAGAATTTCACAATTTGGCCCTTCTGAAAGCCGGAAATGGATCCCGCACAGCATTTTGATAGTTTTGTTCACTCAAATATTCCGATGTATGGCATATTGAAATATATGAGCGATTCTACAACTTGTGTTACGATTATATTTATGAAATGATAGCTTCTAGGTCAAGGCTAAAACTTAGATACGACTTGGAATGGCGCCTTATTTCCTAGAATACAAACGTAATCATACTTCACCAAATAGTCATTTTCAATACTCCAGAGCCACTAAGTCAAGTAGCGTAAAGAACTTGTTTATAAAACTGTCTTAATCTTTCGAAACCGAATGGATCTTTTCAGGACTGCAAAATTTTAAACGTTCAAACAGTATCAAAACAGTTAATATTTATACACATCTCGAATGCAGTCCTATAACAATCTCGCGGCTATGTCTCTAACGTTACCTACTCCTTGTTTTTCTGGTCGGATTTAGCTTCGTGCCTTTAAAGATATTTTGGACTGGTACATGGTCAACTTCGTGCCGAAAAACTTCTTCTAAAGGTATTTGGTTCTCATGAAGCAGGTGCATCCTTAGGGAGTACAATTTGAGCGAGTTATGAAGATGGAATGGTTTTCCGCGTAAAAAGTGTTGATGAAAGCGGCACAGAAAGTGACCACTGCAAATATTCTTTTACAGCGGTTGGTTTACCTAGGCGCTCACCTTCTGTGGTATAAATTTCACGGTTTGCTGTGAGTCAAAAATTGTTCCAGATGGAAGCCGAGAGGAGAGACAAAATTCTGCACACCAGGGCCTCTTTTACATAGGGGCAAGTGCAACATAGCAAAAAAAGATACTCGAGCTAGGAAATTGTATCAGCAGATTTTGACGAAGTACCAAGGATGCCTGCTCGTCGACGATGAAACCTACCTCAAATTGGATTTCGGACAGTTTCCTGGCTAAAAATTCTATATGGCGACGGCACAAGAAGATGTTCCTGCGAAGTTTAAATTTGCCTTTATGGACTAATTTGCCGAAAAATAGATGATTTAGCAAGGGATCTGCAGGCGCGGAGCAAAGACCAAAGAGGTTATGACTATAAGACTATGTTAAAGACTATGTTAAAGCCCATAAAGATACCGTGAAGTTTTGGCCAGATTTTGCGAGCTGCCACTACAGCCCGGGGAAGTCATCCGCAATAAAAACGTAGATTTCATCGATGAAAACATAAATTCACCCAACTGCCTCGCAGTTCCGGCCCATCGAGAGATTTAGGGCAATAATGAAGCGGATGCTTAAGAAAAGTGGAAGAACGACTCGGGACGCGACTCAGATGACCAAAATGTGGAACAAATGTGCCAAGGAAGTTGACTCCGGAGGTGTGCAGCGTTTGATGGGAGGAATCAAGAAGAAAGTGTAAATTTCCATTAGAAACGAAGAGAAATGATTTGTGTTGATATTTTTTTCCTTAAGATCCTGATGTATTGACCTTAGTTGTACGTCAATTCGTTTCAGAGATACAGATGATTTTATTTTTCCGGATTCTAAATGAACGTAACTTTAGCGGCGTAAAAAATGTTGCGCATGTACCATGAAAATCCGGATCTCTCTCATTGTACCATCGGTAGGAAGCTGGGAATTGTACTATTTAAAATCGGAACAAGACAGGTCTCAGAAGAAGCCTTTTTCATTTCATTTCTTCTAGTGCTTCAGACGCAACTGGATGTCGAGGTGAGGTTCTCCCACCAACATCAGTAAGAACAAGCCAGGTATAAAGCGTGAAACGCTCAGGTCGTGCTGTTATTTGGGTTTCGGTCGTCAGGAGGAACAGTCAGCAATGAAACAGACAGACTTTTTACGTGGTACAAAACCCTTAACGTTCAGGTCACAGATCCAGTTTCTCTTCATAGAAGATCAGTTGCGTCATCCTGCTGCTGGTCGTTTGCATTGGAGCAAAGTACAATGAAAAATTGGAAACATCATGCTAAATCAGCCCTTCCAATGGCTCCAAATATTATCTAAATAACTATAAAGATTGCTTTTTTGCAAATCCTATTAATATCGAACAGCATTTTGATAGTTCTTTTAACTGAAATTTTTAAATCCGAAATGAAATTATCGACATCAAAATTCAGTATGTGACTATCTAGAACCGTAATTATAAAGACTGTTCCAGAAAGTATGGACGCACTTTGATTTCGCTGTAAATAATTCACAAGTGTTAGATATTCAAATTTTATTCGATATGCTGATAATATTAGACTACAACAACAGAATATTATTCTCAACATTTGCTACTTAGCCATTGTAGACTAGCTGGCGCACCTTCTTGCGAACGTTCTTCATTAAATTCCGTACAGACTTCTTAGCGACAAGTTTTGACACTTTTTTCCATCCTTTTTCGAACTGTTGAATGTTTTCGGCTGCCGAGACATGTTTCCTAAGTTGTGTCTTCGTTAATGCCTAAAATTCCTCAATTGGTCGAAGTTGTGGGCAATTTGGTGCATTCATGTCTTTTGGGACGAAAGTGACATTTTTGGTAGTATACCATTCTACCGTTGATTTCGAGTAGCGGCAAGAAGCAAGTTCTGGCCAGAAGACAACAGGATCCTTGTGACTTCGAATCATGGGTAGAAGTCGTTTTTGTAAACATTCCTTGATGTATATTTCGCTGTTCATTGAAGCATTGATTGTGATGAAGGGTTTCGAAATCTTACCGCAGCTACAAATTGCTTGCCAGATCATAGTTTTCTTATCAAATTTTTCGACTTCAATCGATGTCTCGGACTGGTTTAACACTTGCCCTTCTCGCACCGTATAATATTGTGGTCCCGGCAAGGATTTGTAATCGAGTTTAACGTAGGTTTCGTCGTCCATGATTATGCAGTTCAAATTTCCAGCAAGAATCGTATTGTACAGCTTTCGAACCCTCGGCTTGATCGATGCTTCTTGTTTCGGACTATGTTTTGGTTGTTTCTGCTTCTCATAGGTTCGAAGAACATTTGACTTCGAAGTGCCCACTTTTTTGGCCACATCCCGAACTGAAACCTCCTTCTTTTGCTCGAACGCCTCCAGTATACGTTTATCCAATTGGGGGTTATCAGGACCTTTTTTTCGACCCGTTTTCGGTTTATCCTCAAAGGTGTTATCCTCGCCGAATTTCCGGATTGCATTTCGCACGGATTTTTCACTTACTGCTTCCATTTTTGCTACCTTTTTAAGTGATAGTCCACGTTCTGTGCACCATTTGTACACAATTTTTCTACGTTGTTCTGCTGAAAGTCCATGCATTTCGAAACAAACTAATGAAAACGAATAAACAACTGCACAAGTGGTTAGAGAGGAGTGTAAACAACAGGATGCAGTCATAAAAATTGACAGATTCTGAACCATTGCGAAATGGACGTGGTTTTTGGTTGTGTCCATACTTTCTGGGACAGTCTTTATACCCAAAGAATTGTGCGAAATTTTACTTCACTATTTTGTATACGTCCTATTTTCAACCAGTTGTAGTTTGTAGTAGAACTTTCTGCTGATTTGTTATATAAAATGCATAGCACCGACTCAGAACCCATTCATTTCGAATTTGGCTGGCATTGTCATCGTGTTGTCGAACTCAACTCGTCACTCTCCATCACGAACGCCTTCATAAAAGGTTTTTTTCTCCGTTATCTCGTAATATTTATTTGTGTGTTAGAATGTTTAATGTAACTAGTCTGTACTTTAGTTAAGATGTATTATTCCAAATTCTGGTAGTGAAAAAAGGGAAAGCTTGCACAATTCACAGAATCGATCAACCAATTGATATTCGGCAGTATAGAGAAGGAGTGTTAGTTTTATTCGTATTCACGACATCCAGTTATGTCTCTGACATCACACGCCCGCCCTTTTTTGGTTGGATTTAGCATCATGTCAGCCACATGGGATCAACTTCATGCAGAAGGACTTGGATCACCCGAACGCACCGGAACTGCGACCAATAGAATAGTACTGAAGCATCGTGAAGGAGGTGCTTCGAAAACGTTTTGAATTTGAATCTCAAAGCAGACGTAAAGTTAATGCTATTTTTTTTATAGAACTGCTTAAGTTTATACTAAGCAGTTCAATTTAAAAAAAAATTGAAACGAACATGGAAAAATATGAATAATATCGTAGGTTTTATTCCCAAAAAGTTTGGAGATGATCGATTGAATGGGTGAATTTTGTCGAATATTTTATTGTGTTGAAATTCGATTCTTTATACCCTATATGTCTACACACTTAAAAAAACCCTGTGATTTTACATCTTATTAGATACACATAAACGGAGCGTCGCAGTTCACGCAAATTTACGTGGAAGAACATTTAATTTTATGTCTAAAACTCCATGACATGAAAGCAATTGAAATAAAAAAAAGAATACTGCTAGCAACCGCCGCGACTTGAGCCGAGAATCATTGAATCGCAAGTACGTCTGTTAATCGACTGAACCACAGAAGTATGCATCTACTTGGCTGGTAAAAGGTACATTTAAATTGATACAGTCGCACCTGCTAGCCGAACGCAAGTTCCAGTCGAAACCAGTAAAATTCAAGCTAATCTAACATTGAGTCAATACAAATGAAATTTTCCGTCATTTGACATAATAGGCCTTTATGAATTACATCGTATGAGGGATTAAGTTACCTGTAAAATTCAATTTTTTTTTGTCTGTAGTTCATAGAAAGAAACCAATAGCATATGTGATACTGGACTACTCTTAATTTGAATCTGAAATTGCCAATATTTGACCGAAACATTTCCGATAAAATTAAGTGCACATTTCTGTTCTATGTTCACACACCCACACCGTACCACACACACACACACACACATACATTCAAATATTTGTGATCTTGATGAATTTATTCTGATGGTGTACGACACTGGGCCCTCCAGGCTTCGGACGAAGAGCCGGTTTTCGCAGTGATTGAATAGCATTTCTATACCAGAAAGGCAAACATTACTTCCTGTGTTCAGTACTAATGACTGCATTGGAAAGATTCATATTGAATGCTTTGATCCCGTTTTCATCAACCGAGCAGGTAGCCAGTCCTCTTGAATGAGCGATGCTCGCAAATTTCCCTTGGTAATATTCCAAACCGAATTCTCGTGCCACTTTTCAATACGGCACTTGACCTTTTGTTTTAGTAAAATTTCACAAATGATTCTTGACATTTAGGACGATTGCACTGCAGTCCTGCCTACACCAAGATTATTACTACTGAATTATCGAACAGATGACGACTGGTCCAACCCTTTCGAACGTCAAGAACTGAAACTTCAGTTTCTACTTCAAACGAAAACGAATCCTCATTCTACCATCAGAATAAAAAACAAACATTGCCCTGATTGAGTATAAAGGTGCTCAGCATGTATTTCACCCTCAACCTTCGTCAATTAACACACGAACTCGGCATTCGCCTTCGATTCAGGCCGGTCCCTTCTGATCCTAACCATTTCCGATTTTCATCGGAGCTGACAGACATTAACCAAATCACCATCAACCGTCTTTGGTCTTTGGTCAAGAAATTGAACTTGCTGCCAGGATTTGAGCTTTTGTACACCCCTTAATCAATCAGCAGTCAAGCCGGCATGGTACGGTAAATTGAAACATTCACCCAAACGACTCGGACCGAAGCAATCTTTCGTGTTTCGACCCTTGAATTTCTCTCTCTCTCTTTCTGGTTTCCCATTACCCTGGCTGCTTGCTGTTCGGAGAAGAGTCATAAAAAACGATATACAACGAAACACAATCACCTAATTGCTATTCAAGGAATGGGTGGAGGGCCGAAAAAGTGAAAGAGGTGGACGGGAACGGTGATGCATAAACAGGTCAGCACGGTAAGATCCCCTACTTGAGTCAATATGGATACCATAATCACCATTCAATGAAGAACCAGGCAGCGTGAGAAGGCATGACAACAGGTTCCTAGTTCCCAGCAGCCATTGAAGTAGGAACGACAAGCAGTTTCCTTCTACCTTCTCTCGTCCTACGATTAGTTTTGAAGCAGCAAAGCAATATTCGACGAGGGATGCTTATTGCTGAAGGAGGGTATCCATTACACTGAAGAAATGCCATCTCCGATGTCCAAATGCAGATTGACACCGACGTCGTCATCGTCGTCGTTGTCGTCGTCGTCGTCGTGCGTCGTTCGGATGATTACGCCATACCTGTCTATCTGTCAAGTAGGTACAGCGCGTGCTGTCATTAGGCGAATGAGAGGATCCATGTTCCGTAGCTTGATGCGGCCCCCTTCTCGCCTCGATACACTCATTCCATACGATTCAACTTTGGAACGGTATGTTTTCTTATTCTGCGAAACTGCCACTTCTGTCGACCATCTCGCAACGAACCAACCGGAATGATAAATAATTGATGTTACAGCATCCGTCAGCGGATTTTTTCTTCTTTTGCTTCAGCATTGTATCATCGTGAATGGCTCCTTCTTTGAACCATTCCGCGCTCCTTTTGTGGGCTTTTCAATAGATTCCTTAGAGGCACACGGTTGCGCTGTTGTAACGCATCGGTCAAAAGTTGCGCTACTGCTTGGAACGGTGCCGCCGTTCTCTGATAAGGGCAATACTTGGCCTGTGGCTGTTCTGTGTTGTGATGCCGAGATGCCGTCTGTCTATCTATTGAGTCGTGGTTATTTTCTTAGAAATTCCAAATCGCGAGAATCGTGGTCCTGTCGAGGGGGGTGGGGAGGGGGCGAACATTCTAAATCAACTGGGCCTGTTTTTCCGATGCTGACTTTATAATTGGTTTCGGCTCATTATTCAGTCAGCAATAAACAATTGTTCGACCATTTGGCGGAGTTCAACAATATTTATTCAGCAATTTGTGAATGCTATTGTTTGAATATGAAATGAACATTGGTTAAACAACCTAGACTTCTTTATCCGAAATGGCAATCGATTAAACTTGGCGGAACCTGGTTGGGTGTGATAATATTGAGATAACTTTTTGCAATATTTTAAGCGTTTTGTTACCACCTTCATAACGCATAAATAATCGTGAAAGCCCCGACTTTTCAACCGCTACCATTTGATTTGAACTCATCGACATCGAAAAGTATCAGTACGTGTGTGTGTGTGAGACAAAACAGTGCGATTAGCTTCATTGAAAATACTGTGGAATAGTATGTTGCTATTAGGTTTTATCCAGATCAGGCTTACGGTCGCGGAGCCACAGGTTGCAGAAATTCTGCAATCATTTTGCACGCTAAGGGTAGTTATACTTTCTAGCAGTAGTGTAAATTTTGTACCCAATCTTGAACTCGGTCGTGAGAAGGAAACGACCCTACTGAGTTAAGATGGAACAATTTTAACTTTGAAGCAAATTGGAACTATGTCAAGTCACGGTAGAAACTTATTTGAACGGTTAAACCCGCTGCCTTTGTATTAACTCCACTAAGGAGTGAGTATGGAACAGAAGCTTGGTAAAACTCGTTTTAGAACTATCTGAGCGAGAGGATCAACGAGGATGAATAATTTCTGAACTCCGTGGGCAAATCAATTGATTATTACAACGAACGTTAGAAATCTTCAAAACTGAAGAACTATCATCAGATTGCCAAGAAGGGATTTTCGAAGTAGTGGCTACGAGAACACTCTTCCAAGGAATGCTTAACTTTATTCAATTTTCTTGGGTATTTATACAAGTTTTCAGCTTACATAACTAATAACAAATTCTACAAATCGCATAGGATGAAATGAGAAGGAATGAAACGAACTTTAATTACACCTCTTGCTAATATACCCTATGCTCAAAACATTATCGGCGCCGAAATGGCTGGCCCATTCGATCGGTTCTTTATCTTTTATTTATTTAGGTTATCCTGCTTTACCTGGTGGTAAGAAAATTCTTTGGATTCGTTACAAGTAGTATTTGAAAAACAATTACAGAAATGGGTAACAAGTCAACAGATTTCACATACTCCGATTTGGATGAAATGAAATGTTTTGAGTATAGCAAACTATTTGCTTTGCACGTAAAAGGAAACTAATTAAACTTTAGACACGGATAGACCGGAATCAACATTTTGGCGAAAAAACTAATTAATTTTTTGATTTTATTTGATTATTTTTTGAGACAACTAAAAAAACTTACTGTTTCTGATTCAGATTTTTCAATTCTCACTCCCTTAATAATGATAAAATATTAGTTGAAATGGTTAAGTTTTTAGTTGAATTCGCCAATAAAACATGCTGCCATTTTGTCGTGAATACGACTTACTTTACTATGGGGCGCCTTTTCAAAATTTACCCTCTGGGAGAGTGATAAGTTTTTGATCGTGAATATCTCTTGTTATACTTAACGCAACAACATAATTTTTTCTCCATGCTATCAGCAATATAATCAGAAATTTGTGATTAAATTTTCAACAGTGTAAAAAATCCATAAATAACTCAAAATCTATTTTTTCTCAAACTTTTGGAAACAACGAGGAAAACTCATCTCGTTTGCTTGTCTTTTTCGCACCAGGACGACGGTATTGAGGTAGTCAGGCACATATCAGTTGCGGTGTTCTACTGGCCGAGTGTAGTAGTTAAATCTTGACCGAGAATTATTCATTTTTTCTAGTACGTTAGACGGAACTGGATATCGTGCTGATGTTCTTCACCACCATCAGTAATAATGAGGTGGTAAAAACTTGCTCAGGTGGTGCTCTTCTTCGCATTCAGACGTCGTGGCTAGCAATAAACCAGTAGTAGTAGAGAACTGAATTTTTAGTTAAATTCAAGAACTAACCTCAGAACCTAGATTCTGGTCCACCTGAATTCTGAAGTTAATTTTTATGTGGAACACATTTTTGTTTTCTATATATTAGAAACTCAAGAAAAATGTGGTCAGGTTTTGAACAATTACAGCCCTGTCAATTTTGTATCAATTATTAATATTATGTCACCATTTGATTGGAAATATTTCTACGTATTGATTTGAATGTTCATAGCCATGTATTTTTAATTGTATATCATTGAAATAATGATTAATAGCTAGCAGTGTCCTATTTTGTCTGCAAAAAATCTCCGGTATACCGGATTTCCCTGCCATGGTCGACGGTTTTGAAGAAGTAAGCGATATATCAAAGGGAATCGCTTTTGAGTGCATAAGATTAAGTTCTAATTTATATAAGAAGAACTCGATTGATAATGAGAAAAAGTTTATTACTTCAATCGAAATCGCAGAAAGGTAGAAAACCGCTATAAAAATAACTGCTTGCATACAAAACATGAATACAAGCTTGGCGAAGAGATGCTTAAATATCGATATTCGTATCGCAATCATGTACAAACATATAATTGCATACATTTGGGCTATTGATGTAACTTCGTCGGCTACAAAACGAATTCAAATCGCGACAAATAGAGTCTACATTCTGGGTTCGCAGACTCTCGTGCATTTCAAAAGTGTGACGATTAATTGAAAATGTCGATCATTAGAAATTTTGGTTTCCTTGTTCCACATCAATGGCTCGAACAACCCCATCGGGCTGATCCTTGTAGTTTCAAGTTCAGAATTTAGTTTCATACTTCTATTACAAAATTTCGTTCCAGATCACAGATTCAGATTTTAAAACTATGACTCTACAACTGAATCCTATTCCAGGATTTTGAAAATGGTTTCAAATTCAGTTGCTTATTCAGGGATTCAAATCCAGAGATATGATTTAGGATTTTTCAGAATTCATGAACAAAATTCAGGATATGAATTTTAAATCTGGATTCTGAAACTAAATATTGGGTCTGAACACTGAACCTTCATTTAAAAACTGAATTCAAAACTTTAATTCCTGAATTGAATTTCAGAATTTAATTCATTAATTCAGTCTCAGCATTCATTTCCAGAATTCAGAACCTGTATGTTGGAACTAAATTGTGGACATGATTTCTGGAATTAGATGCTGGAACTGAATTCAGTTCCTATATTAAGACTTGGAATTCAAGTTCAGAATTTAGTTCTATAACGCAATTAGGAAAATTATAAAAATAGCTTCAGTTCCTTACTTCTAGAACTAAATTTATGTCCTGGGTTTTTGATCTAGATTCCGAAAATTTGCAGCTGAATTCGGAGCGTGACCCAGATTTATACATTAGTTCTTAAATTTTAACAATTATAAACATTGGACAAATTACGAAAAGTGGTTTTTTAGAACCACTCAAATATTTCCAAAGGATTTTGAGTATTTCTACTAGTGCCTAAATCTACAAAACTGTATTTGTTCCGTGTTATTTAATTGTATGGTAGAATATGTTTGCCGTTAATTAGTCGTACTGTAGTATAGATGCATCGTAAAAATTCTGGAAGCGAAGCAATGAAAGTTGCTAAATATACACAATCTAATACGAATGATCATCACTATCTGGAAGTGAGAAAGAAATATGTCAGTTTTATTCGTATTCACGTTCTCCAGTTATGTCTGTGACATTACCCAGCCGCCTTTCTTAGTTACGGTACATTCCATTTTCATTGAATTAATTTTTTAGTTGAATAAGAAAAATAAAATGTTGTTTTCAATCAACATGAATTGTTGAATTGGCTTCTGCAATTTGCTGATATATGGCGCACTGCCACCGAAAAAACTTTAGCACTGTAATAACTACTAGTCACCAGATGGCGCACTACTACCGAAAAGAATTTTGCAGTCACAGTTGTCTTTTCTATATTGACATGTATAAATACGATAGCGATTTCCCGCGTTGCATAGGAGAAAAAGACATAAACGAAACAAACTTCTTTTTAAAAAATTTGATAATAATGAGTTTTTGGCTAATAAACTTGTTAATGAAACCAAATTCATTTTTGTTTTCTTTGTGCTGTCTTTCAGCAGTGATGGTGACAGATAGGTAGAGTCAAATTTTCTGATGTTAATCACAAAATTAGTTACTAATGAGAAATTCGTGCTGGATTGAAATTTTGCTGGTTCGTATCCAGGCTATTCGCCAACTAAACATATTCTCTAAAAACAAGAGTTTTTTCTGCAAGGTAAATTCTGAATTTCAACTAAATAAAAATTTGTTATTTTGGAATTATTAATATAAATTAGGCGCAGTGCTAATAGTTCATGGTTCGAAATTCCCTACTATTAGTCTAATCTGTCATTATCCGACATCAATCTATACGAAACTTCTGTCATCATTATTCAGGGGTTAGCCAACTAGGGCACATAACCGTATTTAAATATGTTTACGCAGTTCAATTTGAAGCACTAAGCAGACGTAAAGTTTCGGTTATTTACAGGACACTTTTGATTTGCAAAGAAGTTCAATGTCTTTACTGATGTGCCGAACGAAAACGCGTCTTCGACTTTTTCTGGCCGATGCAGGTATGGTCATTTCTGTCATCATAATATTTGTGTTCTAAAAAAGTACGGGTGTGTAATGTCAGAGACATAAATGGATGTCATGAATACGAATAAAACTGACACGATTTCTTTACACTTTCGAATTCGAATTGATAGTTGATCGATTGTGTGAATTGCGAAAGTTTCCCCCTTTACACTACTAAAATTTTAAACGATTTTTAACGTCGATTATCGCATTTCGGATTTGCATATTTCATTGAAAGAAACTATCAAGGTGCAGTACAGGAATCATTTCTGCCTTTTAGAAGGACCAAATTGTGGAATTCTCTACGATATTTAGCACAGTACATTTTTCTCGAACGTTTTTCGCACAGCGAAAAGTGCACGAAGCAAATCAAATTAATTTGGATTTTCACTAAACTGATGATTTCTACCTTCGATTTGCAAAGAAGTAAACTTAATAGTTCTTTAGATAACATTTAGAGCCATTAGAACGGCTGATTTTATATAATGTTGTCCACTTTTCGTTTCTTGTTTTCTTTCTCTTCAATGCAAACCATCAGCAGCTGATGCAATCGTTCTTTCTTGAATTGAAACTAGCTTTGCGAACAAACCGACACATCACTCGCAGTGCCAAATGATGCGAAACTGGTTTAATGCGTCTTTTCGCCTTGACGACCGGAAGGCAAATGAGAACTACGACCTGAGCGTTTGAGGTTTTTAACCACGCAGAAGGTGCGCTCTCCGATGCCGCTGTTTGAATGCGTCTTCTCGCCCCGACGTCTGCTTTCATCCAACGCACAAGAAGAAATGATCGTTTTCTGACCACGGTTCCCCTTATATAACGTTCAGTTGAAGATATGTGCCTGACCTCAAAATCGTCGTCCTTGCGCGAAAAACTCAAGCAAAAGTAAAGAATTTTCCGCGTTGTTTCAAAATTTTCAGAAAACTTAATTTTTGAGCTGCTTGTGGTTATCTCACACTGTTCAAAATATTACCCTAAATTCCTGATCATATTGCTGATGAAATAGTCAAGAATCATATTGCTGCCATTAATACAAGTCGATATATTCACGATTAAGTTCTGCCCATTCTTCCATATGGCTAATTTTGAAAAGGCGCCCCATAGTAAAGTAAGTCGTTTTCACGACAAAACTACAAGGTTTTCCAATACTTTGCGTGAAACCAAATAGATTAATACACCCAAACCACCGCACAGTGATGCCTCTCCATACAAAAGTTGGCAAAAACAATAAATCCGTCGATAAACGTCAGCTGGATGATTTTTTATTATTGATTTGTGTGGTATTTGAATATATTTCCATCTTGATAACGTATGAAAAAATATTCGATCCACCTAAAAGTGACATGATACACCGTTCGCTATGGACTGGAAAATGACGACTTCTTTTTAATAAATTAACTTGTATATTTTTATTTATTTCGTGATTAATTAGGAACTTTAACTAATGTTTCAAATAATGATTAAACCTGTGTGTAAAATGTATACACAGAAAAAAACTTTTCCTTATATCTTGAAACTATCAATTTTCTCCAGAAGGGCTTATCTAAATATTTTTATTTTCTAATATGCTGTAACATACAACTGATGTATTTTATTACACTATGATTGAAGATGGGAGAGTAACAATCAAAAAAGTGTTTTTTTTTGTTTTTAACAAAAATTCTAATTTTTGGAAAATGCTCTGCATTTTGCATTTTTTAAATTTTTATATGGACTGCAAGAAAGTTCCGGAGAACAGAAAAAGTGCATGTGGTGGGATCAACTGGGCGCTTTTTATTATGAGCTACTCAAATGCGTTTGGACAGAGCATTGCATGAAAAGCGGACGCAATATGAAGATCTTCATGGCATAGTATTTTTGCTTCATGACAATGCAAGACTCCATGCTTCGAAAGTTGTGAAAGTTTTTTTTATAATCGCTGCAATGAAAAGTTCTGCCCTAGCCGCCATTTTTTATCAGACATTGTTCCATACGGTTGCCATTTGTATTGTATGTATGATTTCATTATCATATAGCCGTTTATTTAAATTTTACTGACACCGACTTCAGTTACAAAAACGCTTGTATCTGTGATTTTTATTGTCGACCCCGCAAACTATTGAAAATAACCTTCAAGGTGCAGAAATGTGCAGAATCGCATAGTGGTTTCTGAAAAGTAGCGAAAAAATGCTATAAAATCAAATACTATTGAACAGTGGCAGCCTTTTTCTACCTATATAGAACTCTAATCGCAAAACATCGTCATTGCGCCATATATTTTGTATGGAAGGATGAAAAGAAAGTTTACAATACCCTATCTTTGAAAGGATATGGAGAGATTATTTCTTATTCAAAAATTTTTATACTTTAAACTGTAATCCTTCACTTATCTGAGAATTCAAAAAAATTAATACAGTGCAGGAAAAAAATAATTTTTTTTTTTTGGATTTCTGCAACCTTGGCATCACTGTGCACCGTTTACGTAAACTTCTTTAACGTTCCCTTCATTTACGTAATTCTTCTTACGAAGTATATCCCAAATAACGTCAAAAGAGGGTTTTGCCTAATACTGGGAACAGATATGAAGCAAAGTTAACGGAAAGTACTGTTTGAAATCGATTCAAAAGCCAAGATGGCGATTCCCGGTTCATCGTTATTCCGATATTCAGCGAATGTAATTTTGCATTACATAATATATCAGTCGAGTTACAGTGAATCTTTCATTCAGCAAGTTACTTATTTTATGAGTTCTTCCACTCAAAAACTTATCCACTTATAAAAAAGCTTTCACTTTATAATTAGTAACTGAGAATTGATGAAACAGACTTTGGAACGATTTCAGACATTGTTTTGCGACACCTAATGGTCAAACCCGCTCAAAAACTACCCATATTATAATGATTTGTAACGGATATCGAAGTACTTCAAACATCGTTTTCCGTCATCCACTCCTCAAATCCTTTCGTAAAATACCCATATTTTGATGGTTTTTAAGTAATATCGATATACCGAAAGTCGCCATCTTGGATATTGAAATGACTTCAAACATCGTATGATTGTAATGATTTATAACGAATATCGATATACCGGAAGTCGCCATTTTGGATTTCGAAACTACTTCAAAAATCGTTTGCTGACATCCACTCATCAAACCCGTTCGAAAAATACCCACATTATCATGGTTTATGACGAAGAATCGATGAACCGGAGGTCGCCTACATGGATATTGAAATGACTTTAAACATCACTCTCCGACATCTACTTGTCAAATCCGTTTGAAAAATACCCATATTGTAATAGTTTGTAACGTAAAATAGACGAACCGGAAGTCACCATCTTGGATTTTTGAACGATTTCAAAAATCTTTTCCGACATATACTGATCGTTTTAATACATAAGGAAAATTACCCTAGCTCCCCACCGTTGATATATGCAAGATAAGCACTTTTATGTAAAGAAAGTTTTTTTTAATAAAATCTATTTTCTCTGAAAACAAAGCTAAAGTTAAAATCTTTATCATCCAAGATTTTAATGACACTCAATTTGTGAGAAAGTTACGCTGAATACTCTATTACTAGTTGTCCGATATTAGCAGAAAGTATCAGTGCCGTTAAATGTTTGAAGTCGACGGTCAAGCCCGCTCAAAAACTATGGATATCGATATACCATAAGTCGTCATCTTGGGCTTTGAAAGTACTTCAAACATCGTTTTCCGACATCCACTCATCAAACCCGTTCGAGAAATACCCATATTGTGATAGTTTACAACGAAAAATCGATGAACCGGAAGTCGTCATCTTGGATATTGAAATGACTTCAAACATCGCTCTCCGACATCTACTTATCAAATCCGTTTGGAAAATACCCATATTGTAATGGTTTGTAACGTAAAATCGACGAACAGTAAGCCACCATCTTGGTTTTGAAACGATTTCAAAATTCAAATTTTATTGCAAGATGGGCACTTTTATGTAAAGAAAGTTTTTCTAACAAAATCTATTTTCTCTGAAAACTAAACTAAAATGAAAGTCTTTATCATGCGAGATTTTAACGACACTCAATTTGTGAGAAAGTTACATCGAATACTCTATTACTAGTTGCCCGATATTAGCAGAAAGTATTAGTGCCGGATAAAAAAAAATTGGATAGAAAAACATTTTTCCTTCTTGGTTGATAGGGAACATAATCTCATCCTAGCTTGGTACAGAATTACATTGATTTCGGAAAGTCGATTGTTTTCAGTGTAGGAATCGAATAGACGAATTTCGTACTAAATCGTATTCGAATTTGGCAGCCCTCTTTCATATTTGAATTAAACTTTTTCGACATATAAACTTTATTACAAAAAGCCGCTTTGCTTACTGTGTTTTTTTTCCGAAATTGATTTGGACTGACGTTTGAAAAGGGTTAGACTACGTTTTTACCTAATTTTTGGAAAAATTTAGTCGAAAAATGACAAATCAAGCAAAAAATTATTGTGATGGTGATATTAACAAAACTAGTTCAATTTTCGAATAGAAATATTGAAAAAGTTGCTTATCAAACAACCTTTTTTAATCCACCTAATTGCGTAGTGAAGCCTTTCTCATATTGCTTATATTTTAAAAAATATCACTAGAAGATTCCGTGAAGCAATTTTTTTTCAATCTTGAATAAAACAAAAAACTTTCTTTGGGTATAAACTAACATAACCTTTTCAATTTGTAAACAGTTATGTCAAGTTAATAAGAGTTTTTCTTTATTTTGCATCGTCGCACTAAACGATTGAACACACTTTACTCTATAGCTCTGGAACCGAAAGTCGGATGCGGATGAAATTAAACAGCAACCTATGAGGCTATAGGAACTTTTATTTGAGCCTGTTTGTGAAAATCGATCAAATCATCTGAGGAAATTGAGTGAGTCTTATTTTAAGCTTTGTGACCACCATCTCCGGTACTTCTGGAACTCTGAACTTGGAACCAGTATAGCCGAAGTCGGTTCGTTCAGTAAGTAACTAATATAGCCTACAAATTGAATCAGTTTTAAGCCAAATCTAGAAGAATTTTACCCTTTTTTACATCGTCGCTCTAAATGACGGTGTGAAATTCAATAGCAACCTATGGGACTATGAGAATTTTTATTTGACACATAGTGACATTATTTGATACATACTCACACACCTACACGCACAGATACACACATTGCTCAGCTTGATGAACTGTGTCGAATGATATAGAACACTTAGCCCTGTGGGCCAATTTTCACTAGTCAAATTTTCAAGAGATTGTATAAACTTTCTATACGAGAAAGCCAATATGTGTACTTTTATAGAAAAGCATCGTTATCATGATCTTGTAATAACAATAACATGTAGGTACAAATTGGATAAAAAAATGAAAAATATATAAATTTGAATGTGGCAACACGCTATACGAAATTGAACAAAGCACGCTGCGAACGGAGCAAAGACGCACGTACCGTCGCGTACTAGTTTTGCATCGTCATTTTGAATGACGATTGGAATGTTGTGACACTCTCATCGCCCTATAATTTCAGAACCGGAAGTCGCATGAGGATGAAATTGCACAGTATATTTGAAGACAATAAAAGCTTTAATTTGAATCATGGTTCGTGAAAATCGGTTTAACCGTTGCTGAGAAATCGAAGTGAGTACCGTTTTTGGTGATTTTTTTCACTATTATCGGTGCTTTCGGAAGCGGAAACTGGGGACTAGTAGTCCCAAACTAGTTTTATATATTCACTTACTAACAAGATCTGCCAACTAGATGAATTTAGCAGAAAGTTTTATAAAAATGTGCATCTCGTACGCCATCGCATGTGAAAAAATACTCATCAAACTGACAATTTTCACTAATCGCACTGTAATACCGAAAGCGGAAGTGGGATTTGAATTATTTTTTTCGGGGACTTTGTGAAGAATTTTAAGACCTTCTATTTGCTTTTTAGTTTGGGAAAATCGGTTAAGAGATTTCCGAGAAAATCGAGAGGGCATTTTTTATTAAGTTTGCGCGTATTTTCTTGTAATTCCGGAACCGGAAGTCGGATCTCAGTGAAACTCAGGAACTTTGTAACTTAAGACCTTTTATTTGAATCGACGTTTGTGAAAACCGGTTCAGAAATCTCTGAGAAAATTGAATGACATTATTTGTCATATACACACATACATACACACAGACAGACATTTTGTGATCTCGACGAACTGAGTCGAATGATATATGACAATCGGCTCTATGGGCCTCGGTTGTAAAGTCGGTTTTCACAGCGATTGCATAGCCTTTCTATATGAGAAAGTCGAATAAAATGGTTTTGTAACCACCATTTTTTTATTTGAATGAAATTCTGTCCCAAGATAGGTTATGTTAGGTGCTTGCAATCGTTCAAACATTGCAAGATGGGAATTTTTAAGGAAAAAATGTTTTTTCTAACAAAAAGTTTTTCTTATCCAGCACAGATACTTTTTGCTAAATAGGGTAACCGGCAACAGGGTATTCGGTGTATTTTTCTCACAAATTGAGCTTCGTTGAAATCTGATTATGGATGATAAAGACTTTCAGTTTGTTTTGATTTTCGATAAAAAGACACTGAATAAAAAATTCAGTTTGGGCAAGAAATAGTGCACTGATCAAGAAGACGAAACGTATGATAAAGGAGTTAATTAAATTTAAGATTTACTTCGTTTTACGAAAGATGGTGCCATAACTTAAATTAGCACGTGAATGTGAGATAACTGGCGTCATATTGAAAGTATTGGAATCTGCCAGCAATACTACTTACTTGTATTATGACTGTGTACCGACTACTCTTTCGAGTGAAATTACACACGGTTAAATGAAAATACTCACTTATGTGCATTATTATACCCATTTTAGTCAAAACTGGGAATACTGTTTTATTGGACAGTTATCCTTTACTCAATAATGGCTAAAACGGATATGTGTAAAAAATGCACGGTTTATCACTCAATCCTATATGTGGGAATGAACTGAGAAAGCGAAAAGCGTCATCAAGTTTTTTATCATTTATTAGGTATTCAGCAATATATTTGTTAAGGAAATCCCTAAACATCCTTCGTTTTCTGAAATTACGGCTTGGTGTGGATCATCCTCAAGTTATTCCTATGTTTTCAACACTGCCTGAGCATTTGAAATTCCTTTTGAACAACAGCTGAATGTTCTGCTGCTACTGCTGCTGCTGATTCTAAATGCCCTGCTCAAGTAGGGAGCACCGGTGCTTACCAAAGTAGCACAAAAGGAAGATCAAAAGCTTTTGCAACGGAGAAATTCCCTTCAGAATATGCTGCTTAATCACCTTTCTCGCAAACGTAGCACCAGATCCTTAAATCCTCTCCCCACCAGTCAGTCAGTGTTTCATTTTCCAGTAAGTGTGCAGAGCACAGAAATAGAAAACAGTTTGCTCTTCCGTTTCCGAGGACATGGCTCGACGATGTTCCGCTTTAATTGTGTGAACTGGAACAGATTACATAAACATGACGTCTTAACACACCTAACGGCTGTTGAAATCCGTGCGCTGTTTTTTATTTTGTTCCTCTACCATCCTCGAATTTCAATTTGTCGGTCTCTGGTAGTGACCAACAAGAGAAAAAAGCCACCCCGCGGCTATTGAAAGGTACTCGTTTGCTGTTTGAAACAATAGAAACGGCGCCGTTGTTCAATCCGACAGTAGGGCTTCGAGCTGACTCGGCTCCTTGCTGTGGAATGTGAAGTGCGAAGATCGATTTCAAACTGAACGATGATTATTTTCGGACCATCTCAAAAGCTGTTGAAATTTGGAAAACCGAATCTTGTCAAAATTCAATTTACATACAAGTTTTTTTTCATGCATTTAATGAAAGTCCCAAGAAAACGCGTTTTACCTTCGTTGAAGCATGATCCATGGTAGTCGGCTTCTAGGGTTTTTTTTGTCGTTCGCTCGTACGCATCCGGCACTCTATTTGCCTTTGCCGGGCACGGAAGTGGACTCACCAAACCTCCGAATAGACGCATACTGAACAGGTACAAAAAAAAATGGTTACTGATCCTGGTTTTCCATCCCCGTAGGCCCATGGTTACTGGTTCCCTTTGCAGAGCCTGGCTTGGAATGTAGTGGATCCTTTCCATTTTCACTCCGATATTGCGTTTATGCGGGTTTTGTTTTTTTTGTTCGGGATTCAACCTTTAACACGACAGGGTCTTGAAAGTGCTAGTACTTCTCCAGCATAAGCCTGCTATCCGATCTCTTCATACGGATGAAAGATTTGTTTCCTTTTCCTGAAGGTGGCCCGCGAGCGAAACCAGTGGAATTGAGTGAATCCATTTCCACTTTGGTCAATTTAAGTTGATATATTTCAGTTAGACTAACGAATCATTGAAGCTACTGTGTGAGACAAAAATTTGCGAAAATATTACCACACAGACTTAAGAGCCTTCATTGTGAAAACCGGCTCAGCAAACTAGGATAGAATTGAGTAAAAACACAGAAAATCGGAAAAGGATAAAAATTAATGACATACTCAAGAACTTTCATTTAAATCTAGGATTGCGAAAATCGGATAAATAATCGCAGATAAATTGAGAGCGAATTGTGTTTCGAATCCGTGCGTCTGCTCTGTCATTGAGCTACCCTGGAAATGTGGGATGGCGGATCACTACGTTGCTTTGCAAATGGTATCGATTTCACCGAATGTAGTAAATTCTTCCTCATATATTACCGAGTTATCAGCGTTGAAAAATTTGACACAATATCTTACACTCTGAATCGGAAATTGAGCATGAATTTCAACCCTAGATAGTGGAGCGAGTTAAATCATCAAAACGATTTTTTCCACTATGTTGCTCCCTCCCCTGATTCTCTGCAAAGCTTACCAAAATCGGTTATAAACTAATCATGAAGACCTCACAGTTCGATAAAATCTTGTAACTTTACATCCTAAAAGATGCACTTAAATGGTCGTATTTCACACAAATTTTTATTCAAGAACATGTAAAATTGTGTGATTTTGAAATTATATGGCCTGATTTCGAACGAAATAAAAAACAAAAGATCGTTAGCAGCACCGTGACTTGAACCGAGAAACATTAGATCATCAGCACATCGGTTACTCGACTGAACTACAGAGCTCATATCTGTTCATTGAATAATTGTTACATATAAAACCATTAAGCGGGACTTGGTAGCCGAGTGCAAATTACATTCGGAGCGTGTAAAGTTTTGTGCGAGTGGAATATTGCGTCATTTGAAAAATTAAGTAGTTGTGAATTGTGTCGTTTGTAGAATTCTGTCACCTGTAAAAGTCATTTTTTCTGTGCTTCTTTAATATTACTTAGAGGTGTGACAATGCCATTCTCATATTACTCATATTCTCAAAAATAATACTCTGGGATACTTCCAAACACTGTTCATTCATTGAACTCTTAAATAAATTTCAGGCATGTCGTAATTTCTTGAATTATCAACGAGTATTGCATCTTTTAACGTGTAAAATATGTAAACTAGATGTGCAGTTAATGATATAACGTTTGTACTTGCTTTAAAATGTAAATTCAAGTGAATTGCGGCACTCCTATTATGTGCATCTATATAGACGTAAATTTACACCATTTTTTCAAAGAGTGTAGAAATAGGAAAGTTTGTTCGGGCTTAAACCAATTTAACTTACATGTCAAAACGGTCTTGAAAAATAAATTTTTAGTCTACAATGTCGCTTTAAGGTGAAATGTAGCGGAGTTTTTGATCAAGTACACTGAAATCTTTTTATATGCGAGTTTACGTACCGCATAAAAAAACTCATAAAAAAACCGCTTAACTCTGAAAATTCGCATAAAAAAAATCGCATAACTCTTAAATTCGCATAAAAAAAGTCGCATAAAAAACCGCATAAAAAAAGA
This sequence comes from Malaya genurostris, assembly GCF_030247185.1. NCBI lineage: Eukaryota > Metazoa > Arthropoda > Insecta > Diptera > Culicidae > Malaya > Malaya genurostris. Next base: position 214,000,263 of record NC_080572.1, read on the forward strand.
CCGCATAAAAAAGACCTTAGTGTGTTCAAAAACTGGACAGATTTTCTGAAAATCAAAAACAGTTTTTGCAATTAAATTTATTACAACTAAGTATCTAAAAAATGCTTAAAAAAAGACCGCATAAAAAAGACGTTAGCAAGTCATTTTTTTATGCGAGTTTACGTACCGCATAAAAAAACCGCACAACTCTGAAAATTCGCATAAAAAAAACCGCATAACTCTGAAGATTCGCATAGAAAAAGTCGCATAAAAAACCACATAAAAAAAGACCTTAGTGTATTCAAAAACTGGACAGATTTTCGTAAAACACTTAAGTTTTTGCAATAAAATTTATCACCAGTAAGTATTCTTAGAAATTCGATTTTTTTCTTTACCGAGTCGTAATTGGTTCTTGAAATGTATAAACGGTTACTGCTCCTTTCCACGGGGATAATTTTAGAACTGAAAAATAGTATTTGAAGCAAAATTTCACAAATAATTCGTAAAGGCGACTCAAAATTATAAAATTTCAAAAAGTTTAAAGTGAATTTCATAAATTTTTCATCATTTTCTATATTGTTAGCGTGCTGCTGTTTCGTTTAGTGGTCGTGTAAGAAATGTACAGTGGGTTCGATGGCGTTATATCGTAAGTAAAAATTACATATAAAAATGGCACACGAATTTATACATTCGGTTGGGTTGGGTTTTGAAATACTTTTTTGGGACAAAATTTGTTTGGGACTACATTTCACCTTAAATGACGGCTTGGCGAATTTTAATCACACTTAACCCAGTATTTCCGGGACCGGAAGTCGGATCCGGATAAAATTCTATAACAGCCTATATAGCTATCGGAATCCGAAGACCGGTTTTCCGATGTGAGTTTGTGTGACCATCAACTTATAAGACTCACGAACTGGATCTTTCTCTATTCAAGCAATCTATTAAATTTGCAAAAATGCAGTTTTTACCCTGTGATTCTAAACCGGAATTCAGATCCCCATGAAATTCATGAAATTTGTGCAAGAGTGCTTTTGATTTGAGCCTAAGTTTTTTTTTGAAGATTGTTGAGTTTTCTCTACTTGAGACCATTATATTGTACCGATGCACAATCACCACAGAGATTCGTTTTATGTTTGCTTGGTGCACCGTTCATTTTAACATTTTTTTAATTCGATAAAAAAATTTATTCAGGTTTCCTTGCGAACAAATTGAGTGAGTGAGTGAGTGAGTTATTGTTACAAAATTAGTTAAGTTTTCGAATAAGAATACTGAAAATAATCCTAATCGACTCTTACACTGAAAAAATCGATTCGAAAATTCAAAAGAAGAAAAAAAAATTATTTGAAAAAACAAATTTTTGTCCCAACTGATTTTTTTTAGTGTAATTTTATCGAAGACTACACTAATGAAAGTCTTAATCATCTCAGAATCCAGCGTTGGAGCCGATTAGCATTCTTTACAAGTTTTTGTACAAAACTTTTTTAATTCTGTAAAAATCATTCATACAATACTTTTTTGTTGGATTTGCCAGTCAGTCATTTGAAAGGTTGGTCCTTTTCAAAAGACAGTCTAGATTTATTTTTGGAATAAAAAAGTATTCAAAGTGGTTTTTTTTGTGACAAACTCTTTCTTTACAGCAAGTTCCATTGAAATCTGAGAGGGTGTTACTAACATTTGTTCGAGTCAGCACGAAATTCGTCGCACGTCGTTTTACATTGATCGCAGGCGCTAGTTGGTTCGTGGTTGGTGAAAGTTTGTTTTTGTGGTTTCAGTGCATGATTTACCACAGTGAGCAGACTGCTCACGAAACTGGCATGTAATTTGCTGATTCTCGTAGGTTATTAGTGATTTGTAAGGATACCTTCCGTTCTAACCAAATATCACACAAGGTGGAATAACCTTATATCGTCGCATACGTGAGAGTCCGGATACTAGAGGAAAAAATCCACCATACTGCCCTTTTGATCGAAAGAATTTCTTCTTACTTAACACATGGGCTGAAAAGTCCCGGGTCTAACAAAGAGAACACGACTTTTTTTTTGCTCCAAATTAACTTTATACATCGACGTAATCTCCATCAAGAGTATCGAATTCCAACGCCTCTGCAACACTTTCGTAGAACGATAACCTCTTCATTCGTGTGAAATTTCTTACCGGCGAGCAGTTTTCTCAGGCCTGTGATCACCCAGTAGTCGCTGGGAGCCAAATCTGGCGATTGCGGTGGATGTGGGAGCAATTTGAAGTTCAATTCATGTAGTTTTGTCATTGTTTTGATTGATTTGTGACACGGTGCGTTGTCTTGATGAAACGACATTTTTTTCTTTGCCATATGAAATCGTTTCTTTGCAATTTCAGCCTTCAAACGCTCCAATAACGCTATATAATATTCACTGTTGATGATATTTCCTTTCTCAATATAGTCGACAAATACTTAGACCATAACCTTTCCAGCCGATTGTTGTGCTTTCGGGCGCTTTGGATGAGGTTCACCAGCTGCTGTCCACTCAGATGACGATCGTTTTGATTCCGGAGTGAAGCGACGAATCCACGTTTCATCCATTGTCACATACCGACGCAAAAATTTCGATTTGTTACGTTTAAACACTGCTCAAAATCATCAACACGTTCTCGTTTGTGGTCAACAGTGAGCAAACGCGGCACTCACTTTAAACAGAGCTTTCTTATAGCCAAATGCTCATGCAATATAAAGCTAACACGTTCTTTTGATATCTTTGCGATTACAGCTATTTCCATGATTACAGCTATCCGCCATTCAATTTCGCTACTACTACAAAGGATGATAGCAACTGGTTGACATCGTTCTGTTCATCCAATGTCATTACACACTCACGGCAAGGCATGGGATAGGAACTTGAGTCCATAGAGCTTACTCATCGTCTAACGACCGAATGTTCGAAACGTTTTGTGATATTAACAAAACTATTCGGGATTTCATTGAACCGTTTAGCAAACAACACAAACACTGATTATACAAAACTTATCGTAACACTTCAAATCAATCATCCCGTATTGTGATTCAAAGGCACAACACAACATCGCATAGAATTTTCCATTCACCGGGACATTCCAGATCCACTGTTTCCGATAGATAGCATGTTGTGTATGCTGGAAGCTATTGACAGTTTTCAACCGCCCTGCTCCGAGCTGACGCCTCGGGTTGCCAATCTGCTGTGGCTCCGAAAGTTGTCCGTTCTCACCGTCGTCATGGGGTTGCCCCGCCACGAGCTGTTCGGAAAGTTTATCAGCCTTTCATCGGATTGAATTACAACCGTACGAGATAGTTCACTAGGTGAAAATGATAAAACTTTACCATCGTGTGTCAAAATATGGTTAAACTTCAGCGTAACCCCATCACGTGAGTTGTGGTTTGCATTAACGTGGGGACGGCTTACCGAGAGATTATATGTTAAAAGCTTTGTAATACCTCGTTCATAACTGCAATCACACAGCTAACTTTCAAACGTCCGTGATGGTTTGGTGGATTGTGGTTAACTAAAGAGCAGCTGGAATGGGGGATGTTAAATCGGTGCAGGAAATACTTTCGTGGAACCCAATTCCTTAAAGTGTAAAAATACAATATTGCTAGAAAGAATGTATGGAAACAATGTAATTTGTTTATTTTGCTGTTAACTGTAAACACGTTATGTATTCACAGTTAAAAGTGAATGGTGGATTCATAATTTATTCGAAATTTCTACAATCCAGCACCATTTTTGAAATGGTGTAATCAACAATTTTCATTTTGAATTTTTGCTGCAAACGAGAACTCTATGCATGAGAAGTATTTGTTCTCATTCCATCTATTTGCTCACTATCACTATTAATCAACGTTACTAGCCACAATTTAGCTACACAAATTTGTATTTTGAACACTACTTTAGACCTACATTCAGGCACAAATCTCCAAATAACTAGGGGAACTCATGTAAATCCATTATTCTTGATAACAAATGGACTGAACAGTCTCGGGCCTGACACATAGATGGCGCTAGTGTTGTTAGTCACCTTTTTTCAGTTAAAACTCACCTTTAAAAGACAGCTGTTAAAATTTCATTATATTCTATTCATAAGTTTGTGAGTTATTGTGCTAAGAGTGACGCTACTTTTGTTATTGGCCATGTTTAAACGTATCAAACTGGAATTTTTGCGTCGATATGTGACAATGGATGAAACATGGATTGATCACTTCACTCCGGAATCAAAACGATCGTCATCTGAGTGGACTGCAACTGGCGAATCTTGTTAAAAGCTCCAGAAAGCAAACGACCGCATATGACAAACAAAAAAATCTTGTTTCATAAAGAAAATGCACCGTGTCACAAGTCAATCAAAAAAATGGCAAAACTATATTAAGTGAACTTCAAACAGCTCCCACCGAATTCGCCTGATTTGGCTCTCAGCGACTACTGGCTGTTCACAGACCTTAAAAAAATTGCTCACCGGTTAGATATTTCTCACGAATGAAGATGTTTTCGCTGAAACTGAGGCCTATTTTGAGGCAAATACTTGACTATTTTTTGCCTTTGTCATATAGAAAGGCTATACAATTACTGTGAAAATCGACTTTTTAACCAAGGCCCGGAGGGCCAAATGTCATATACAATTCGACTCAGCTCGACGAACTGAGCAAATGTTTGTGTGTGTGTGTATGTGTCCGTGTGTGGGTATGTGTGAATGCATGTACCAAAAATATGCACTCACTTTTCTCGGAGATGGCTGAACCGATTTTCACAAACGAGGGTTCAAATGAAAGGTCTCATGGTCCCATAGCTTGTAATTGAATTTCAATTCCTGATCCGACTTCCGGTTCCGGAGATATAGGATGATATGCACAAAAAAGGGAAATAATATGCATTATTTTTTTCAGAAATGGCTGAACCGATTTTCATAAACTAAGATTCATATAAAAGAACTTATGGTCCCACAGCCTGCTATTGAATTTCATTCGGATCCGACTTCTGGTTCCGAAGATATAGGATGATATGCACAAAAAAGGGAAATAATATGCATTCTTTTTTTCAGAAATGGCTGAACCGATTTTCATAAACTAAGATTCATATAAAAGAACTTATGGTCCCATAGCTTGTAATTGAATTTCATTCGGATCCGACTTCTGGTTCCGAAGATATAGGATGATATGCACAAAAAAGGGAAATAATAAGCATTATTTTTTTCAGAAATGACTGATCCGATTTTCATAAACTAAGATTCAAATAAAAGACCTTATTTATAGCCTGTTATTGAATTTCATTCGAATCCGATTTCTGGTTCCGGAGATATAGGATGATATGCACCACAAAAAGAGAAAGAATATGTCATAACTTTTTTTTTCAGAAATGGCTGAACCGATTTTCATAAACTAAGATTAAAATAAACGAACTTATGGTCCCATAGCCTGCTATTGAGTTTCATTCGGATCCGACTTATGGTTCCGGAGTTACATGGTAGTATGTAAAAATTAGAGAAAAAGTATGCACTCAATTTTCTCTGAAACGGCCTAGCCGATTTTCACAGATTGAGAAAGGAAAGGTCTTATAGTTTCCTAAAAATTGCTAGAACATTTTATCCGGATCCGACTTCCGGTTCCGGAGCTAAAACATGATAAATTAAAGAAGATTGCCATTTTCATTAGTATTTTTTCACGAGTGATGGTCAAAAACAGGTACAAATTTCATAAAACTGTCCGATAAATTCTTCCAATTCACAGAGATTGTTAGTTTATGGGCATGAAAACTTAATTCGGCACTTCTGGTTAACCCTATTCCTGTTTCGGAAGCATCGTAAATGGTGAAGAAAAACTCAAAAATAAAATTCACTTCGTTTTATCTGTGATGATTGAAATGATTTTCACAAATATTGATTTGAATTAAAGCTTATATTATCTTTAAAGCTACCGTAAAATTTCATCCATTTCATACTACATGTTTTATGCTGCTGATTTATGCTGTTTGGCTTGACTCCCATATGCAGAAGTAACAGATACGCAGTAAGTCTAGGTTCAACTACGTTCAAAACGTTTCAATTTTTAGGTCATATTTGTTACTGGCAAACTAACCTACTTCGACTATTCCGTTCATCTGAATCCGGTTTCGGAAGAATTATAAATGGTGATTAAAAACTGCAAAAAGTATCACTTTTCTTAAAGATGGCATCGATTTTCACAAACTTGCAGGTTCAAAAGAAAACTCTTACAGCTTCATACGAAATTCCTTAATTTGATGTGGATACTACTTCCGGTTCCGGAACTACAGGCTAAACAGGATTTGTAGAATTTGTTAGATCAAGTCCGACCAAACTTTCCTATTTCTATTCAATGAACAGTTGTTTTTGCGAATTCCACCGTTATATTTATGATGTTATGAGGAATATGAGAAAGGTATCATTGCACCACTAGGTGGATTAAAACAGGTTTTTGCGTTTCATATGAGTCATACGAACATACGAACTAATTCACACCCTCTCATTCTGCTACTAACACAGAAGACAGATAGCACCCAATCGACGCCGTTCTATTGACCAACTGTCATCAAAGACCTGCGGGGAGGCATGAGATAGTTATCTCACCCTTTGATGACCTGACCTAGAATAAGTTCATGCTATATTAAAAATTCACTGATGATTCGATGTTTAATATAGTAAACGTTTGGGGTTTTGCAAACAGATTTCCGTTATGTCGTATGTGAAAACGTCTCGTGTTCGCCTGGCACTTGACGAGACAGGCAGAATGATGCCACCAGCAATCGAAATAGAATTCGTCTTCTTCAGTTGAGCATACCACACACACACACACGACTACAACAACAGTCAAGCAGAAACGATAAATCATGGCCCGCAAAGGGGAGACGAACAAATTTTACAATTTATCGAAGTCACTCGTCACACTGCGTGTGCCGTGATTTGACAATTTCACGAGACGTCGATGTTGTGTGCCGCGATAAGCGTGGCCGCGCTTGTTCACAGGAAATCGAAGCATGAAAACGGCGGAGCATCTTGAAAAGCTTGCCCCAGTCGTCAGTGACACCGGATCAAACGTAATTGCAGGTAATATATTTTAACGCTCGCCGACGTTTCAAGGCACGAATGAAACACGGTTCGCGTTCGTAGCCATGCCCGTTACTTACCATGCAAATTTTCTAACCCGGGTGAAACGCCCGACATTTCTCAGTATCACGACAGGCTTGCGTGTCCTTTTGTCACAGCTGACGACTAATTTCGCAGCGATTACAATTGTACAAATAGACCGAAAGCACAACTAGGCACTTGAAGAACCACTAATCATTCAACCGTCGCCATTCACACAAATGAGTGCTAGCGCAAAACGCTTGGTTTGCCTCGATTCGTATCCTCCCAAGGCAGCGATTGTAGCAAGATTTATGAACCCTCTCGAGTTTGCCGCTCCGAAAGAGCCTCCCTAGAAGCCCTGGAAGTAATTATAAGATCTAATTATCCACTAACAGTATTATCATTATCAGAGTGCCGAAAATGTTGGAACGGCTGCAACGGCGTCGGTCGGATTCCACTGGAACCGACAAATCCATTGAAACACGTCAATGAGTGTGCTTGGTGGGTGTGTGCGCTCCTGGCAGTTGGTTTCCGTTTGACAGACAGTCTATCTGTCATAGCACCGCATGTGTACCGCCTTTGAAGCTACATTATTTAGCTCATCCCGTTTCCGTCGAGCTGTCATTCCCAGAAATGTCGATCTTGTGAAAACAGTAGGAAGGAAACTGGGAGAGGGTTGTTGGTTTAACACCGACCATTCGTCAGGATTCGAGGCACAGTTAAGAATTGATTGTGTTCTATGGATTGCCGTATCAGTCGGATAGTATCAATTGTGACAGGGGAATACAAAACAATGCTTTCTTTAGGATATTGAATCTTTAAACTTTTGACATAGTGTTGAATAACCTAAAATATTATTTATATTTAAAAGTAGAAAATAAAAATAGTTGTGGAAATATATTCGTATTGGAATTGCAGTTGAAAGTTTTGAACGAGTATGGTAATGAGTGTGTACCCGAAAAAAAAATAAACCATTTGTTTCGAACGGAAGGATAGGCCAATTTGACTCAAGACTGATTTTTAGAAGCGCGAAAAATTGTTTTGTTAGAGAATATCTTCAAATCGTTGTTAGTTGGAAATCTGCTATTGGTGGAAACCAAGTGTGGTGAGAAATCGATTTTGTACTCCAAGAAATTTGTACACAGTCTAACGTTTTTTCAAGAATTTAAAATTGACCAAAGAAATATAATTATTTAAAAACCCATCCGAATTTTTTCCCCGTTATTTTTATTTTAAATTTGTTATTGAATCCACCATATAAACGTTAATGTGACTCATGTCCTTGAAAAGTTGTTACAGCTGAAACAGTTTTTTGTTATTTTCCGGAACTCAAGTTCTTGATGGAAAACTAGCACATAATATAGTAACATTTTCATGTAGAGGTGACCGTTCTCGAGATATTCGGACATGACATTTAAAAAACTTATTCCCAATTCAATCTTTTTGCCTTTCTTATATAAAAAGCTATGCAATCGCTGTGAAACCCTACTTTACAACCGAGGCCCGGAGGGCCGAGTTTTTTATACCATTCGACTCAGTTCGTCGAGATCACAAAATGTCTGTGTGTGTATGTATGTATGTATGGATGAGTGTGTATGTGTGTGTGTGCATGTATGTGTGTATATGACAAATAATGTCATTCAATTTTCTCAGAGAATGCTGAACCGATTTTTAAAAATTCAGATTCAAATGAAAGGTCCTATGGCCTCATACAATTTTCTTGAATTTCATTTGGATCCGACTCCCGGTTCCAGAGTTTCAAGGAAATATGTACAAGTTTATTAAAAAATACGCACTCAATTTTCTCGGAAATTTCCTAATCGATTTTCACAAACTAAGATGTAAATAAAAGGTCTTGAAATTCTTTAAAAAGTCACCGAAAAGTTGATCCCGATCCGACTTCCGGTTCCGGTATTACAGTGCGACTAGTGAAAATGTTCAATTTCATGAGTGTTTTATCCACAAGCGTCGAAACGAAGTGCACTGAAATTATAGGGCGAAAAGTGTAAAAACTTTCAAACCGTCATACAAAATGACGATGCAAAACTGGTACGCGTCGGTACGTGCGGCTTTGCTCCATTCGCAGCGTACTATGTTCAATTTCTTTCAGCGTACGGGGTTGCCACATTTAAATTATATTTTTCACGTGAAAAAAATGTAAATTTGTAATTCTTTTATTCAATTTGTACCTTAGAGTTATTACAAAATCATGATAACGATGCTTTTCTATGAAAGTACACTTATTGCCTTTCTCATATAGAAAGTTTATGCAATCACTTGAAAAATTTACTAGTGAAAACTGGCCCAGATGCCTGAGAGTTCTATATCATTCGACACAGTTCATCGAGCTGAGCAAACTAACCGATTTCGGCTATATTGGTTCCAAGTTCCTGGTTCCAGAAGTACCGGAAATAGTGGTCAAAAACTCTACAACTACTGGTCAAAAACTCTACAACGAGACTCACTCAATTTTCTCTGAGATGATGTGATCGATTTCCACAAACAGACTCAAATAAAAGTTCCTATAGTCTCATAGGTTACTGTTTAGTTTTATCCTGGTCCGACTTCCGGTTCCAGATCTATTGGGTAAAGTGTGCGACGATATAAAATAAAGAAAAATTCTTATTAACTTGACAAATTGAAAAGATTATGCTAGTTCATACCCAAAGAAAGATTCCTATTTTATTCAATCTGAAAAAAAATTCTTGACAAAATCTAGTGATATTTTTCAAATATAAGTAATATGAGAAAGGCATCATTACACCACTAGGTGGATTAAAAAAGTTTTTTTTTCTTAAGATAGTTTCAGACACCAATATGACACTCAGTTTTGACACCAATTTATTCTGATTGATTCGATTAGTTCACAAAACCATGCTTCAGCGTTCATGTCCCTTATTCAGCTACATTTATCCAATCAAGTGTGTTAACAATAATAATTTGTCGATTACGTCACTTATACGATTATAGCTCCCAAACTTGAAGTGTCAGCTATATGATCTTCGAAATCGACCTACAGCCCAATGTTAGCCTAGAACGAGCTTAAAATTATTGCTATCACTTAATCCGTACACAAGCGAACTGAGCGGTAACGAGTTTTGATGGTTACGTCATTTATACCATCTTATCACCGGAACCGTGACAGGCATTTGAATTTCAAATCTGCTTAATAAACCAAACGTTGCTTCCAAATATTGCTTCTAAATGAGTCTAACTTCGTTGAAATCGGTTCAGCTCGTTTTGTTGGTTACGTCACTTATACCATTATATCTCTGGTACTAGAACTGGTACCATTTAATCTTTGAATTTGATATGACCACCCAATGGTACTTTACAAACGAGCCTAAGTTTGTTGAAATCTGTTCAACCACAAAAAAAAACAATACGTTTTGTCGATTACGTCACTTATACCATGATATCTCCGGTACTAAAAGTGACAGCGAACTTGATCAATGGCTCAATAGTAGCCTTTAAACGAGCCTAGGCTGGTTATAATCAGTTCAGCCAACTTAGAGAAAATTGAGCGGCTGGTTTTGCCAGCAATTCTCCTAGTTTTTTTATACAGAAAGGCAAACACTCCAATTCTTGTCGCTTTGCGCCATATTTTTTCTAATCTTTGTAGTTTGGAAACTAACCATTGTAGAAAGAATCTATAGAAAATCGATTTGGCACCCTTAAAAGAGTACACGATGTTAAAAGTTAAAACTTGTTTTAATCCGCCTAGTGGTGTAATGATGCCTTTTTCATATCTCACATATTCTCATATATAAATGTGTGGTATTCTTCAAAATATTTTATTTTGATTTTTGAAAAACGAAAAGGTTTGTCCATAACCTACAGGATGAAACAGTACTCAGGTCGGTTAGGCCATATTTGAGGAAACGAAAAGAGGTACTTCTGAAACCCGAATCTGGGAACCCGTAGTTCGGAAGTTGGTTCGAAAATAGTGACTTTCATTTTTGAGTCTATGGCTAAAATTTTCGATTATTCATCAAAAACCCAAGAATAAGGAAAGCCAAATTAATGTTTGTCCGTCTACTGACAATGACTACCGATTGTAATAGTTTTGAGGCAAGTTTTGAATTTATTTTATTTCCGATGCTTCCGGAATCAGAAAACGAGAACCAGCATAGCCGGAATCGGGTTATTTGGTTGTCTATCGACAATGGCTACCGATTGGAATAGTTCCGAAGTAAGTTAAGAATTTTTTTTTACGTGTTTTGTTTCGCCGCTTCAAGTGACGCTTTTCAATTTTTAACACACTTCACCATATAATTCCGGAACCGGAAGTCGAATCCGTATCAAATTTAGAAGTTTTGTGAGACCATGAGACTTTTTTTCGAGTTTGCCATCTCTGAGGAAGTAAAATTAAAAAAATAAGAATTTTTTCACTAATAACCCTGTAACTCCGGAACCAAAAGTCGGATCAAAATGAAATTCATGAACTTTGTATAGGACAATTGTACCTTTCATTTGAATCTATGTTTGTGAGAATCGGTTCAGCCGTCTCTGAGAAAAGTAAGTGCACTTATTTTCATTTTTTTTGTACATATCACTTTGTAATTTCGGAACCGGAAGTCAGTTTCGAATAAAATTCAGGAACTTTGTGGGGGGCTACAAGACCTTTCACTTGAATCTAAGTTCATGAAAAACGGTTCAGCTATCTCCGAAAAAAGTGAGTGCAAAAAAATGTTGCATACATACATACATACACACATACAGACATTTTGCGTACTCAACGAACTGAGTCGAATGGTATATGACACTCGGACCTCCGGGCCTCGGTTCAAAAGTCGGTTTTCACAGTGATTGCATAACCGTTCTATATGAGAAAGGCAAAAATGATGAATAATCAAATTAAATTAGTCGGGTGGTTTATGTCAGAGTCATAACTGGAGTGCGCGAATAGTAACAAAACAACATGCTTCTTTCACACATCCGAATATCAATAACCGTTCGCATTAGTTGATTGTTGTGTGAATTTCGCAACTTTTACTGCTTCATTTCTAGAATTGTGACGGTACATCTATACCAAAATATGACTGGAACTGGACTACTTAATCTGAATTTAGGAAATGTGCTCAAAAACTGAATTTAGAAAGTTGTTTCTAAGTCTGAGTTCAAGAATCGAATTCAGGTTCAGAAGTCCTATTCAAAATCAAGAATTCATATCTTGAATTTTGTTTCAGAACGCTGACTTTTGTTCTATATTGAGAATTCTGGAAACGAGTTAAGAACTTAAAATTAAGGCACTAAATTCAGTTCTAAAATTCAAGTATCAGAATTTAGAATAAAGATTCAGTTCCAGAGGATTAGTTTTAACTTTTGAACCTGTATTGTGGAACTAAGTGCTAAATCTGAATTCTGAAACTAAATTCTAAATTTGTTCAATGTTCTGGTTCACCAGAATCTAAGTTATGAATTGAGTTTCAATATTCTGTTCCTGGATCCAATCCAAATGATGCCCGGTCACGTGTCAAGTGAATGAGAGTGCAACCTGATCGTTTGAGGCTTTAAACCATGCAGCAGGTCTGGTTGAAACTGAATGTTCGTCTCGCCTGAGACTACCTCGAAGTCGTCGTCCGGGTGCGAAAAAGGTAAGCAAGCGTAATGAGTTTCCAAAAGTTTCGAGAAAACGAAAAAAAAAACGCTGTCAAAAAATTAGTCATAAATTGCTGATCATATTGCCCCCCGCAGTCATTATAAAAATCGCCACACGAAAATTTTTCAACTTCTTTGTATAGACGCCAAACAAAAACTTATCGTACGATATGCGTCAAAATTTGACAGAATGTGTACAAAAGTGTTGCCAACGTTGAGAGAATAAAAGTTTACCGATTGGACAAGCGCGGGAAATTTAAAATGGAAACTCCGGTTCTTTTTTGATTATAAGGTACGTGCGTGTGAACCATTTCAAAGATTTTTCTCCGCACAATTTTCTCGAAGATGTTCGAAGATTATCAATTGGTTGTCAATTCCGGTTCCTGAGATATGAAGGCATAAGCTTACAGAAATCGGTTTCGTTGTTTCATTGAAAATTGAGCGGAGAAAAATATGCGTTTTGTTGGTTATGTCACTTACACCATTATATCTTCGGAACCGAAAGCAACAGCCAATTGATTTTCAAACCTGATTCACAACCAAATAATAGCTTTCAAACGAGCCTAAGTTTGTTATAATCGGTTGCATAACCATCCCTTCCCGGAGAAAATTGAACGGAGAAAAAAATGCGTTGCTTGGTTTTGTCATTCGCTTTCTCCGCCCAATATTTTTCTAGATGACCTAACCGATTATAAGAAACTTATGCTCGTTTGAAGGCTACTATTGGGTTGTGAATCAAGCTTGAAGAACAATTGGTCGTCTTTTATGGTTCCGGAGATATAATGGTATAAGTGACATAACCACCAAAATGTATTTGTTTTCTCTCAGTTCAATTTTCTCCGGGATGACACAACCGATTAAAACAAATATGTTATAGGCGTGTTTGAAGGCTACTATTGGGTTGTAAATCGAGATTGAAGATCAATTGACTGTCACTTCCGGTTCCGGAGATATAATGGTATAAGTGACGTAACTGACAATATTTTTCTATCCGCATTTATTTTCCAAAAAGTATACAATGATAAAATTCAAATTGTATATCTTTTATACTTTTGGTTTTCATGAATGTGGTCGAATAAGCGACGCAAGCGTATAGTCACGCTTTTGTGAACTTACCGAAACAATCTGAATGAATTTGGTGTTAAAAATCAACCCAAATTCGTGTTAGAAATTATCATAACTAAAAAATGTGAGACTGTTAGAATGACAAGAGAAAGGCATTATCACATGACTAGGTGGATTAAGAAGAGGGTTTCCAAAATAAATTAATTTTGAAAAGTGTGTGTAATGCACTAAAAATTTGAGTTCTGTGAATTTGAAACCTGAGTATCTCGAAAATGGCTACTTTTGGGAAGTTCACCAAGTGTAAATTCATATTCTATTATTGAAATGACTATTTGTACCTGAAGCCTAAAAGTGGAAATGTGCCTATAAATATTTTAGCTGTAACAGCTATACCTGTTTATTGACACCAATCAAGTTAACATCAAATCTGTTTTGAAAATCTAAGTTTAAAATAAATTTGTATGAGAAATAATTTATTTTGTAAATTGACGTTTTTTTTCTCAATATGTTTTCTACTGTTAAGTTTTCAATTCTTAAAAATGCAATCGACTTACTGTCCATCGTTTTCCGAGAACCCTTACTTTAATTTTTTTTACTTTACGTTCAATTCAAATTTGTACATTCAACAGCTTCCGAAAAATGGAAAACCTAGTCTTAAAGCTAGTCTTGAGTCGGATTGGGGTTTTCATCCGCGAAAAATAAATCGTTTGTCATAGTGGAAATTTGTACAATGTTTTGTTTAAATCGGAGTCCACATTTCTGGAAATGCTTAATAGAAATGCAATACCAAGATTTAGTATAGCACATCTATCATTTTAAATGTGTGTTTGTGTATAGCATCACGCATATGATCATAATTGTTTTTGACATTTGCTGTTCAGTTGTTAAAATATAGTCGGAGCAAGGGGAAACGTGCGTCAAAATTTTGCTCGCGCATCGCGAAAATCCAAACAACTCGCATGTTGCGAGTTTGCCAAATTATAGAATGTAACCTAATCAACTATCACCAACGTTCTAAAAGTGTTCGAAAAACGTGTAGAATACTGGATTGAAGCAATTCAAATGCCAGAGTCCGGCAAAGCGTCGAAAACGGAGCGAACGGTTGTTTGAACGGTACCTCAGTACGAGATGTCAGTAGGGATTATCGTCTAGAATTGTGCATCGAGCCCAAAATCGAATCGGCCGGTGATCGTCCAAATCGTGGCAATTAGCGAGACAAGTTTGATTGCGTGCTAATGAGATCAGCGTCAAGATAGGTTTTAAACCGAGTCCTGGACATGAATTTTAACTAGAATAGGAAAGGTGGTAGAGATTTTCACATTAAGTTATCGAAATTTCTTAGAGAAATATCTTGTATGGCAGACCATCTGTTCCTGTGGCTTGAAAAGCGTCATTTTAATCGCGACCGAGACATTTACATATCAGGAGTGCGGTGAACACGTCTGTTGACTTTCCTCAAACAAAACCATTGTAATGAGCATTGTTATGATAAGTAATGTGTTTTTCGGTCAGTAACGATTGAGAGAGATAGTAGAATGTAAGTTGGGTAGGCGAAATTGAATCAGTTATAAAATTAGATTGAGAAAACTAGGCCAGTGTTACAAAACATCTAAGTCATTTTTTATAGAATTTGTCATTCAATAAACTATTAAAATGTCGAGATTAACAACACAACACAGTTATCATTTAGTGAAACATGGAATATCTGTAACTTTCCATATTAGCTAAACTAACAAATCTTAGTCAAGTTGACTGTTGTTATAGAACCATTTGTGGGCTGGACACACGGCATCCGACTGTTGCTGTGTCAAGTGAGATAATTTAATCTTCTGAAAGGTACCGAAAGACGGCTTCGAATCGACTTGACGTTCCACCTTGGCAAGAGCAAATATTTGTTCTGGAATCTTACGATCGGACAGCAAATCGAAATACCATTCATCTTCTGTGGTCGTCCGCAACACAAGTGTAACCGGCAAATAGCAGTCCAAATTAATGAACATTATTTTCCGCCTGACGTGACTGAGGTACGTTTGAGGGTTAGTTCGCATCAATTTATTACAACAACCGTTTGCCTGACGACGGGGATGCACCCGTTCTCTGACCCGTTCCGAACGCATTCTCGCTATGCTGCTCCGGCAACAATTGCGTTGTGTCTGTGGGTGTGTGTGTGTGTGTGCACTGCGGTTTCCCATGAATAGCCAGCCAATGAGCAAAACCAACATCTTCAACCGAAGTTGAGTTTACACTGGGCGTCGTCCTTGCTTCGGTAAGGAACCGAGTCGTCTTCACTGTTCGACAATTATCTGTGCAATCGCAACCAACGGCAACAGGAAGCTGTACGGACTAATGCTAGTCCGGCACAAAGCGGTTACTGGTTAACTGAAATGCATTTGGTAAAGGAGTGTTACCGACGTGCTGAAATCGGAAATCGAACCAGGAATCGAATGTCGCACTGTCATCAACGTTTCAAAATTGACGGATGATGAATGGGTTTTGGGTGTGCTTTATCATTTAACGATGTTTGAATAGAAGAAATCGTTGCAATTTCCCTCTAAATGATTCAAATAGAAGAAGTTTACCGATTAAGAATAAAAAGGAAAACAGTTACGTGAGTAGGAAACATACGATTAAAAAGAGTTGATTTAATAGATAGGAAAGGAAAACAGAAGAAAGAAGGTAAAAATGGAGATGGAAGAAAGAAAAAGTAGAAAGAGTAAAAACAGTATATGCATAAGAAATACTAAAAAGAATAGATACAGTAGAAGTATCAAAATTAGAAATTAAGGGAAATAACAAGTGGGGAAGACATAAAAATGTACCAAAAGTTTGAATGGAGGAAAGAGTAGCAACAGATTAAAAAAAAAACAGTTTAAAGCTAAGCAATTACAAAAAGAGTGGAATGATCAGCAAAAATATAATGAAAATGAGTAGATTCAATAATAAGAATAGACAGAAAAAATATGATAAAAAGGTGACAATGAGAAGGAAGGATGAATGATTAGAAAGAGTAGAAATGGTAGAAACAATGGATGCACTACTAGATTACTAGAAAGAATAGAGAGAATAGGAGTAACAAAATTAGAAATTGTAGAATGAGTGGAAATACATAAAAATCATAAAGCTTAAAGGAAGAGAAGGATTGTTCTTTTTACGTTGAAATATTCTGTATTTTAGTTGCTGTAAGTTTACGGCGCATTTCGCAATGCAGTCAAAATCACCATTAGGATGCTAGTGTAAATTGATTAGTGGTGAATTTTAAAGCTTTTCTCTAGTTTGTTCGAAACCTAAAACTACAGATTAGATAGAAGACAATTTGAGCAGAAAACAGGGTGGTTGATAAAAGTTAATATATTAATTTAAAGAGTAAGTTTAGAAAAAGTTAAAGGAATAGGAAGTCATAAAATCGAAAGAATAGGAGTATTGAAAGTGTAGGAAAAGCAGAAAACAGTAGGATGAGTAGATAGAAAAGAGTAGTGTCAAGAACAGAAAGAATAGATTATTAGAACGAGACGAAAAAGTCAAAAAAGTAATTAGGAGTTGTAAGAGCAAAAAGAAGAGGATGATCAGAAAGAGTAGAAGGGATAGGAACAGAGGAATTACGGAAGGAGTATAATTGGTGGAGAGTAGAATTAGTAGAAAATGGAGAATGTGTATAACACACAGTATAAATAGTACATGAAGTAAAACGAGTAGGAAGAGTACATAGAGTAGAAAACAGAAAGAATTGGAATAATAGAAAAAATAAAAAAATGTAGAAAGAATAGAAAAAACAGAAAGAGTATAAATCGTGACAAAACAGAAAGAGTAGAAAGTGTAGAAATAGTAAAAAGTGTAGAAAGATTAGCCCGAGTTTACGGTCCAATGCATAGTACACTGATCTTACCATCCGGTTGTCATATGTTCGAACCTGGAAGGTTTCTTAGTGTTGGTAGGATCGTGGCATCAGCCGAATTCCACAAACGAAGTTCAAGGAATAGAAAAAGTAGAAAACAGAAAGAGTATAAAGTATCAAAAGAGTAGGAAGAGGAAAAAGAGTAAAGCGAGTAGATGGAATTGAGAGAGTGTCAAGAGCAGAAAGAGTAGACTGAAAACACCGAGAAGGAAACGTGAAAAAGTAGTGAGTTTAAATAATGGAAGTAGTAGAAGGTATTGGAAGAACAGCAAAAGAGGGAAAAGTAAAACGAACAGAAAGAGTACATAGAGTGGAGAGTAGAGAGAACAGGAAAAGTATAAATAGCAGATAGGGTAGATCGAACAGAAACAACAGAAAAGGTAGGAAAACAAGAAGAAGTGGAAAAAGTAGAAATAGTATAAAGAATAGGGAGAATAGAAAGAGTAGGAAGAGTCATACCAGTAGAAAGAGTAGCATAGTAATTTCTACATAGAGTAGAAAGTAAAAAGAATAGGAAAATTAGAAATAGCAGATAGGGTAGATAGAACCGAAAGAGTAGGAAAAGCGGAAAGACAAGAAAAAGTAAAAATAGTAGAAAGAGAGGAAAAAGCAGAAATTGTAGGAAAAGTAGAAAGAGAGGAAAGAGTGAAACGAGTAGAAAATGTAAAAAAGTTTTATGAAGAGAAAGAGTACAAAACAAAAAAAACATTAAGTTGCTAAAAAGTAGAAAGAGAAGAAAGAATAGAAAGAGTAGATGGAATAGAAAGTGTATGAAAAGCAGAAAATATAAAAAGAGCAGAGAGGGTTGCATGAGTAAAAAAATCAGAATCAATAGAAGAAACAGAAAGAGTGAAAGAATCGAAAGGGTAGAAATAATAGAAAAAAAGAAAGTGTACACAGAGTAGAAAGAGTAAAAAAAGAGGAAAAAGTGGAAAGAATAGATCGAATATAGAGTAGACAGAGCTGAAAGCGTAGAACGAATAGAAAAAATGGAAATAATAGAAAGAATAAAGAGTACAGAAATAGTAGAAAAAGTTAAAATAATGGAAAGAGAATGAAGAGTGGGGAAGAATGGATAGAGTGAAAGGCTGAAAGGAAATATAGAAATAGTAGAAAAAGTAGAAATAATAGGAAAAACAGAAAGAGTAGAAATGAATAAAAATAGAAAGAGTACATTTAGCAGAGAAAGGAGTATGAGTATAAAAATTAAATTGAAAAGTATAAGTGAGAACAATAGCAACAGAAAGAAAAATTACAGAGTTGTTGAAAGTTGAAATAGAAGGCGTTGAAAAAGTAGATTGAATAGCCATCTAAGGCAAGGGTCAGTAACATTTTGACTGAAAACAGTCACAGATAACATTTACAAAATATGTTTAATGACATCCATTTTAATAAAATCGGTCAACTAGAACTAGATACCATTTTGAAAAATAAAGTGTGGAAAGTGTTTTTTTTTCTGGGAGAAAGTTCTCGTTTCCAGAAAGTTTCACCGAAATCGGAGAAGATACTGCCAACGCCGAATCGGAATACAAAGTTCAGTAATGATGGTAGTAGGATTTCTGATGAAAAAAAATCATAAAAAATTGGCTTCCAAAACAATATAATAAAAAGAACATCCAACAAAATTATGAAGAAATATGGAGATTAGCAGGAGTACAATGAATAGAAAGGGTATAAAGGGTAGGAAGAGAAGAAAAAGTCGAACCAGTATAACGAGGTGAAAGTGTAGAAAAAGTTTAATGAATAGAATGAGTAGAAAATGGAAAGAGTATAAAGTATCGAAAGAGCAAAAAGAGGAAAAAGAGTAAATCGACTGGATGGAATTGAAAGGGTAGCAAAAATAGAAAGAGTGGATTGAAAAGAACGACAAGAAAACG
The DNA here is from genome assembly GCF_030247185.1 of Malaya genurostris. Classification (NCBI taxonomy): domain Eukaryota; kingdom Metazoa; phylum Arthropoda; class Insecta; order Diptera; family Culicidae; genus Malaya; species Malaya genurostris. The sequence continues at coordinate 214,019,763 of NC_080572.1, forward strand.
TAAAAAGAGCAGAGAGTTTCAAGAACGGAAGTAGTAGAAAGAATGGAGACAATAGAAAGACTAGGAAGAAGAAAACGAATAGAAAGAGTAGTAAGAGTACATAAGGACATACAGAAAAAGTATAAAAAGTAGGAAGAGTAGTAATAGTAGAAAGAGTGAGACGAGTAGAAAGTATAAAAAAGGCGGGTGGGTAATGTCAGAGACATAACTGGATGTCGTGAATACGAAAACAACTGACATGTTCCTTAACACTTCCGAATATCAATTGTATGAATTATGCACGCATTTCCCTTTTTCACATTTTTCGCAAAAACAAAGAAAGCTTCACTTGATCTCGATTACTGTGAATTTCACACAGCGAAAAGTGCACAAATCTAAGCAAACTATTCTTAATTTGCAGTAAACTGAGGATATTTCCCTACGATTTGCAAACAACAAATCCTAATAGTTCTTTAGAAAACTTTTAAGAGCCATTAGAACGGCTGATACTGTGCAATGCTCTCCACCGTTGTTTTTTTTCCAATGCTAATGACTGGCAGCTGTGACGTAATCGCTCTTGTCGAAAGCGTGCAGACGACACAAAACACATCTGCTCGCAGTGGCGATACAATCCAAACTGATTCAAGTTTTGTTGAGAGGCTTGTTTCTACCTGATTTCGTTTGTAGCTTTTTCACTAATGGGCGGTCCTAACGGCTATAAAAATAGCCGCATACAGAATTTAAATGTCGATTATTTCATTTCGGATTTGCATATTTTATTGAAAGAAACTATCAATATGCTGTAGGGATTCGTTTCCAGCATTCAGAAGAGTCAAATTGCGTAATTCTCTACGACATTAAACTCTGGAACATTTTTCGCAAAAAAAAGGCTTCACTTGATCTCGATTACTGTGAATTTCACACAGCGAAAAGTGCACAAATCTAAGCAAACTGTTCTTGATTTGCAGTAAACTGAGGATATTTCCCTACGATTTGCGAACAACAAATCCTAATAGTTCTTTAGAAAACTTTTAGAGCCATTAGAACGGCTGATATTGTGCAATGCTCTCCACCGTTGTTTTTTTCCCACTGCTAATGACTGGCAGCTGTGACGTAATCGCTCTTGTCGAAAGCGTGCAGACGACACAAAACACATCTGCTCGCAGTGGCGATTGAATCCAAACTGATTGAATTTTTGTTAAGAGATTTCCTTTTATGTGATATCGTTTGTAGCTTTTTCACTAATGGGCGGTCCTAACGGCTATAAAAATAGCCGCATACAGAATTTTATTGTCGATTATTTCATTTCGGATTTGCATAATTTATTGAAAGAAATTATCAATATGCTGTAGGGATTCGGTTCTAGCATTCACAAGGACCAAATTGGGGAACTCTATTTGGCCCGTCGCTGCTGGTTGATGATTCCACTCCCACGACGTCTGCTTCCATCGAACGCACGAAAAGAAATGATCGATTTTCGACCACGGTTCCCCTTTTATACGCATTCAGTTGAAGATATGTGCCTGACTACCTCAAAATCGTCGTCCTTGCGCGAAAAACCCAAGCGAAAGTAAGGTGTTTTCCGCGTTGTTTTCAAATTTTAAGAAAACTTAATTTTTGAGTTGTTTGTGGTTATCGCACACTGTTCAAAATATTATCCTGAATTCCTGATCATATTTTTGATGAAATGGTGAAAGAATTATGTTGCTACCATTAATACAAGTCGAGATATTCACGATTAAGTTCTGCCCATTCTTCCATATGGCTAATTTTGAAAAGGCGCCCCATAGTAAAGTAAGTCGTATTCACGACAATAAGTTATAGGAACAGAAGGAGTTGGGTCAATTGCAATGTAATGCTATTCGCTATTCGGAAATTATTCAGCGTGCTTACGTTTTCGACGGTCACTAAACGGTGTAGTCTCACTTGAAAACCCTTCCTGACTGAGGCAAGTGTCACTGAAGAGTACTTTCCGAAAATGGATGAGCTGATTCGATAACCATCGAAACGTATGCTTACAGGAACGTTGCACGCTTGAAATATTAATTTCCACTAGTACATGAAATAACACATTTTCCAACATGTGCATTTCTGTTGATCGGAAACTTTAAGCAATTAATATTAATTTAAAAAATGGCCTATTAAGAAATTATCTTCTAATGTATCTGACTAATACGAAGTTGTTCATCCAACGAACGAACGGCTCGGATCTAGTAAAAGCGATAACAATGCAACAACTATTTTGACCTAGTAAATAACTAATTCTGGCTAATGTTTCAGATCAGCTTTGCGATTTCCCTTGATAAACATTGTTGCGAGGTGTCGGATTGCGTGTTTTAAATCGTGAGATTTATCACTTGTCTACACGCAGGGTGGATCTGTTTTCCCGAGGGCACTAAATCACCTCCATATCAAGTCACTTTTGACAATTTATAACGTCTAATCAATTTAAAATATTATTTACAGTGATGCCCCAATGCTTGTAAAACGGCAACGCAATTCACTAAGGATCTATTTTTAGGTGCACACAATTAATCTACATCGCACACACACACGCGCGCGGGAAGCTCTTCTCATAATCTTATGAAGTGTCTAACTTTATTACCGGCTTTATATTTATACAAGGAAACGTCGTTAAATGAGCAATAATCGTCTCGATGAGAATATATGACCATAGCATTTTGCTTTGTTGACGGTCCGAGCTAGCTCTTCAACACAGATTGCTTTCGCATACGTTTGGTTAACTACGTGAGAGAGCTAATTTGGGTATTATTTCTCAGAATTGCTAAACGCAATGATAAGTTAAAAATATTTTGTTGAAATACTTATCTTAACGATTTTAGGCAATATCCTGGAAAAGCTTTAATTGTGATCAAGAAATGCTAATGCAAATATTTTGAGTAAAATAAAAATACATTAAAATGGAAAATTACACACTTAAAAAAAACCTGTGATTTTACATCTCATTAGATGCACATAAATGGAGCGTCGCATTATACGCAAATTTACGTGGAGGAACATTTAATATTGTGTCTAAAACTCCATGACATGAAATTTATTGAAATAAAAAAAAGAACACTGATATCAACTGCCGCGACTTGAACCGAGTATCATTGGATCGCAAAGTACGTCTGTTAATCGACTGAGCCACAGAAGCACACATCTGCTTGGGTGCTAAAATGTGCATTTAATTCATACAGTCGCACCTGTTAGCAGCACGCAACTTACAGTCTAAACCAGTAAAATTAAAGCTAATCTAACATTAAGTCTTTACAAAAGAAATTTTCTGTCATTTGACAAATTAGGTCTATATGAATTACATCGTATGAGGGATTAGGTCACCTGTAGAATTCAATTTGTTGGTGTGTAGATTCTAAACGACGAAGATGAAATTGTCAAGCTGGAAGTAACTCTTTTCCTACTCGACAGAACTGAACTAAACTTTGCGCAGTTCCTTTTTGAGATGTGTGAATTACATTCTGTAAATTGCCATCAAAGCTTAAGTGAGTTAAATGGGAAATTTTGTACACTCACTTGCGATATCCCATCTGTAGCAAATTCTGTTTCAAAATTACTTCAAATGGTAATTTTTCGTTTCCGAAAGCCAGTCTTTAACTAAATGTGTAGATGAATGTTTGAACTTCCTCTGACGTTTCGATAACTTTATAGTAGTCTTCTTCAGGGATGACTTCTAAATCCTGTTGAATGCTCTATTAATAAGATAAAATTTGTTAAATATTAAGGAGCGGATACCGGGGCTAAACCGAACACGTTTTGGAAATCGAAAAAATCATCCATTACAACTTGGGTTTGACCCAAGTTATCTATACAGTTATGTTGTTTTAACCTTCCACTACAATAGCCGATTTGTGATTTGGAAAAATATGCATTAGTTTTCGTACCAAGCCGCGATGAAGTAACCAACCCGAAATCTAATATTTCAGGAACTGCGGGACCAGACCGGACTGTAAAGTTTCATACAAAAATGAAGAATGAATACAGTAGGGCATGAAACCTTACGGTAACTCAATGATTGCGAAGTAAATGAAACCATGTTCGAATGGATTGTCTCGAAACTTAACACCCTGCAGTACGAAACAATTGATCTTGAAACTGACTTTAGGGTATTTATTGAAAACTATTTGATTGTTTTATAGTGAATCTAGTTCAAATAAGTGATAAGAAGTTAAATAGAAATATAGATTTCAATATTTTGGTATATTTCAAGAACCCATTTAGAATTTCAAGTCGAGAATTTCTGTTGGATTATCGTAATCTGTTGATATAAAAGATGAGGAGGGTTTATGCCTGATGGAGAGAGAGAGACTGTAAGAATTCAGCTCTCTGCTCCTAGTAAAGAAATAAATAAACAATCAGAAAGCTACAACGCTTTCATAGTTGTTATCAATAACAGCACAAGGAAAGCTTATCGCGAAAAATATGGATATTTTGATTGCAGCTGCTGAATTTTTATAACGTTTGAGAATAAGTAAAATAAAGTAAAGTAAAAATTCTTACGAGCCTTCATAATTTTAAGTTTGTTCATGTTTGTCTTAATTTCACCATTAATTTTTCTTATTTTGAGACAATGCTTGTCTAAGAGGGTAGAATATATAAGATGGTCTAAGATGGTACAATATATAACTGATTGAATTTATCATTGTTTTTATCGTCGTAGTCTGTTTGAGTAATCAGTTCACTACAAATGTGACAATTCATAGAAAAAAAACTAGTTGGGCTGTTTGGAAATAAAACTGGCTAGAAACCAGCGAGAAATTTTGAAGAACTCGATTTTTCTGGTTATTATTCTGATTCCTCCACGAGAAATGTTTAGCATTTAGAATCTTATTAGGAATAAAAAGATCGATTTCTGTTGCGGTTTTGCTAATCTTATTTGATTTTTTTGTTCATCAACGCAAACCTGCCCCATTTTAAAAACGGGATGTCATGACGGATGTACCTATCGTTCATTGACCAACAGATATAGTAGAACAAACGTAGCTCGATTAAATGTCTTAAATAATTCACCACTAACGTCACGAGATAGTTACCGACACAGATACCAGTATTTCGGTGTGCTATTTGCAACCTTTTCCAGTATATCAATTCTAAGTCTGTTAAGGAGTGTATCGAAAATAAGCTATCCACATACATTTGTGTTGTACGCATGTATTCGTGATTTTTTTGCTCAGATCACAGCATGCTGTGCGTTTTCCTGTCAGCTTTCGTTTGTTTACTTTTTTGTGCGGTTGAAATTCTGCGTTTTCTAATTGTCGCGTATTGAAAAGGAAGCGAAAATTAAGATTCTGGACACATGGCTAAGTGTCAATTACTATGCGAAAATTGGCGAAGCGGTTCATGCCAGTGTTAAAACTATCATTAATAAGTTTGAGGAACACTATTCTTTGGATGACCTACCAGGTAGAGGCAGAAAACCCAATTCTTCCAACCCGAAACTGGACCAGAAAGTGGTATCTCTAATCATGAAGAACAAATCAATGTCAATACGTGATTTGGTAAAAAAAAAGCAGGAACGAGTGTCGGAATGATCCAGCGTATCAGGAGGCGAAATCACCTGAAGACCTATAAGAAGCAGAAAATCTCGAAACAAAGTGTAGAACAGAAGAAGCGAGCAGCAACAAGGGCCCGGAAATTGTATTCGCGTCTTTTGCAGTGTCCGAAAGCATGCGTTTTGATGGACGATGAGACTTATGTAAAGGAGGACTCAAAAACCCTTCTAGGTCCACAATACATTACTGTCGTCGTTGGTGAGGATGTGAGCGATGCGGACACGTCGATTCAAGTGGAGAAACTCGGTCGAAAGGTACTAGTATGGCAAGCAATATGTTCCTGTGGTTTGAAGTCAACCATTTTTTACACTAGCGGAACTATAAATGCAGAAATCTATCGATCTGGGTGTCTGAAGAAGTGATTGCTGCGTTTATATAAGAAGCATAGTACACCACCACTGTTTTGGTCGGATTTAGCGTCGGCTCACTATGCCAAAACCACTCTCAATTGGCTTGCCGAAAAGAGTAATAATTTCGTTGAGAATAATATCAATCCATCAAAATGCCCTCAGCTTCGACCCATCGAACGAAGAGGGTCTTCAAGAAGACTGGTAAGGCAGCTGGGAACATGCAGGAGTCCAAAAAAATTTGGGCTCAAGCGTCCAAAAAATGCGATGCAACACTTGTCCGGAACTTGATGAAGAGCGTTTGATCAAAAGTTCGAAAATTTGTGAAGTAATAACTTAGATTTCATCCGGTTTTCATTATGCTCGAGTTTAACCTTGTACAATAAAGGATCAAGTTTTAGTTTGAATAAAATATCGTTTTTTATCATAATTTGAAAGAAAAATTTGTGGATAGCTTATTTTCGATACATTCCTTAGGTGAAGGTTACAAATAGCACACAGAAATACTAATATTTGTGTCTGTTACTATCTCGTGACATGCGTGGAGAAATAGTAGACATTTAAAATATCGTGAAATTAAATGAAACTATTTTTTTAAACGATTTTGTGCATTCCACTAACTGCTCAAAAAACTAACTTTGACAAAAATTGTGCTTTAGCCTGGCGTGACAGCAGAACGGTTTAGCTAAATTTTAGTTATATGAAAAACTAACGATTTTAACGATTGGTTTTTGATGAGTGAGAAGTAATTTTTGGTTGGTTTTATGGTTTCCATTACAATAAGAACATGTAAAGTTCATCTAAGGGTTTCGTCAAGTGCGCATACATATTTGCAAGCGAAATACATTTGACAGTTTGTTGTATCCTTGGCCGATGCCTTGCCAAGGACGCAATTTTGTTAGGTTCACACTGCCATCATGTGGTTTATAATTTCATCGAAACAACTTCATTGAAATATTTTTTGCCTTTTCGTTGAGATAATTTCGGATATTAATGTCAGCTTATTTTTGACACCAATTTATGAATATTGAATCGGATAGTTACAAAAGCATGCTTCAGCGTTCATGTCACATTTTCGTCAACATTTCCCAAAATTAAGCGTACCAACAATAATACGTTTGAACGTGAACTTACGTCACTATCTGAAATAATGAAGCGCCTAGAACAAAAAACAATTCGACGATTATTTACGTCACTTGCACGATTATATCTCCGAAACTCAACGTGTCAGCCATGTGATCTTCGAAATCGACCAACAGCGCTATTTTAGTCCCGAACGTACCTAAAATTATTGATATCGGTTAATCCGTACACAAGAAAATTGAGTGGTGATGAGTTTTGACTTTTACGTCACTTATGCCATTATAACGGGTGATTTTTAGGAGATTTGTTTTTTTTTCAATAGGGATTACGCTACTGCCTGAAAGTTGTTTTGACAGTGTAAAGTGACGTCTCTACTCGGTATTGTTTGGTAAATCATCAAAAATAGGTTAACTCCAGAAAAACGCTTTCAAATCGTGGAAATTTATTTTCAAAATAAGTGTTTAATTAAATTGTTTATAGTGCCGAATGGTCTTCAGTGATGAGACGCTTTTTCGGTTGAATTCATACGTCAACTAGCAAAATTGTCGTATTTGGAGCAAAGATTATCCACACGCCATGCATCCCGATAAATGTACTGTTCGGTGCGGTCTAAGGGTGGGTGGAATTATCGGTCCTAATTTGTTTAAAAATGAGGAATCAGGACGCGTTACCCTGAATGGAAATCGATACAGAACCATGATCAATGGATTTTTGGTGCCAAATCTTCAAGATATGGATGTGGACGAAATGTTGTTTCAACAGGATGGTACCACGTGTCATGCTGCGGCCGAAACAATTGAGTTATTTAAAGAACATTTCAACGACAACAACGATGTCGAGCAATGGAGCGGTGAATTGGCTTCCGCGTTCGTGTGATTTGATGCCACTTGATATTTTTGGTGGAGATACGTGAAGTCATTGGTTTATATGGATAAACCAGCAGCCAATATTCAATGTGTCATGGCTGAAATATGCCCTCAAATGCTTAAAAAAGTTGTCCTTTGGGAAAAATGACCGAAATCATATTGAAATGTTGAATGCCAAGAAATTATCTAGCAAATAAAAGAAAATTGGCTATTTCATAATTTGGTTTTATTTGGATTTCAAATTAGCAAGCTAGGGACCGTTCATAAACCAAGAAAGTACTAACATAAGCATAAATTGATAAAGCTCATTATTCTTTGCAAAAAGTCATCGGACTTTAAGTTTATTGGAGTAAATGAATAAATTTCAATGTTTATGCTTTCCGATTATTATTTAGTCACATCGTAATTAAGCTGTGAAAGGAGAAATGAAGATAATGTCAATTGCTTCTGCAATCCATGAGCGTTCTGACGAGTGAATTGTCCAGAGAATTTTAGAAATCGGGAAAGGACCGATGTTAGTAGGGTGACAAAATAATCAAAATTTATCACTCATCTATAGCCGATCACGAATAATAAAAAGAAATTAATTCTGAAAATACCAAATCGTGAGGAAGTCTAAAAAGTTATTCATATTTTTGTTCTGACGTGAAGTAGTTGTCAGTGTGGTTTCTTCCAACCAAAAACGGATTTGAAAAATCAAAATGATTGGAGTTGCGAAAGTAAACATTTGCCTAAAAATACATCCCAGAAGTTGAAATCGAACCAACCAACTATTTTCACCCATAAAATTGTTGATTTTAATTTTGCAATAATTATGGTTTCGGCTTTACCGGTATGTTAAATAAGAACGGCTGTTATATACTGTCCGACGTTTCGACCACTGGTTATGGTCTTTCTCAAGGGAAACTGTAAGTTTATTGGTTATAAAAGATATTACAAAACCATTAAAACTGTGTGTTAACTCACTATCTTATCGTTTCTCGTCTAAAATCGTATGCCCACGAACGGTTGTTTAATTTAAAGAGTTTAATTGGAAAGTTCCAATTAAAGAGTTTAATTGGAAAGTTTACGATGGGGGAGGGGGGTTCAAAAATACCAGATTTTGGTCTACGTGGCTTATGAACGGTCCCCTATTAAAATACACCCATTTTATCATCGGAACCGTAAGTGACAACCATTTGAATTTCAAACCTGTTCTTTTAACCAGTAGAAGATTCCAAACGAACCTAACGTTGTTGAAATCGGTTCAGCCATTCGGGGAAAATTGAACGGAAAGAAAAAGCTCGTTTTGTCGGTTACGTCACTTTTACCATTATATCTCTAGAACCGGAAATCACTGCAATTTGGTCTTACAACTTGATCAAGGGTCCAATAGTAGTATTCAAATGAACCTAAATTTTTTGAAGTCGGCTCAGTCATCTTCGAGAAAATTGAGCACGAGAAAAATAATGCGTGTTGTCGGTTACGCCATTTCTACCGTTATGTCTCCGGAACCAGAAGTCACCGTCATTTTTCCTTCAAACTTGATCAATCGGTTAATAGTAACTTTCAAACGAGCCTAAGTTTGTTGAAATCGGTTCGGCAATCTTCGAAAAAATTGAATGCGAAAAATACGACGCATTTTGTCGGTTACGTTACTTATATCATTACATATCCGGAATCAGAAGTCACCGCTGTTTTATCTTTGAACTTGATCGATGGCCCAATAGTAGCTTTCAAACGAGCCTAAGTTTGTGGAAATCGGATCTGTCATCTTCGAGAAAATTTAGCACGAAAAACCAACGTCGATTACGTCACTTATACCATTGTATCTCCGGTACCAGAAATGACCGCCACCTTACCTCCAGTCTGCTGTTGGAACCCGTTCATCCAACTTCGAGAAAACTGAGAACAAAAAAAACCTGTTTTAATCCACCTAGTGGTGTAATGATGCTTTTCTCATATCAATCATACTATCATATATAATACTGTGGTATTCTTCAAAATAATTTTCTTCGATTCCTAAAAACAATAACCGAAATCGGTTTCTTTGACCGTCTGCTGATAAAAAACTATTAATTGGAGAAGAAGAAGAAGGTCGATTTAGAATACTTTTTACGGGTTTTCGTCCTTTTCAGTGATGGTATACAATTTTTAACACACTTTACCCTATATTTCCGGATCCGGAAGTCGGATCCAGATGAAATTCAGGAATTACGTATGGGACCACAGGACCTTTCATTTGAACCTAAGTTTATGAAAATCGGTCGCGCCATCTAAGAGAAAAGCTAGAAAACGTATTTTAATTTTTTTGCACATTTTATCCCTTAACTGCGGAACCGGAAGTCGGATCCAAACAATATTCAGGAACTGAGCGAATGATATATGACACTCGGGCCTCCGGGCCTCGGTTCAAAGGTCGACTTTCACAGTGATTGCATAACCTTTCTACATAGAAAGAAATAATGAAATTTACACGAGATGTAAATCAATAGTAACATGGAATAGACATGGGTTGAATCGAAATTTTTATTGAAAACCTTCATCGATGCAAAATTAAATTGAATTGCATTGAATTTACAATGAATATAACTGCATCTTTCAATTACCGTTTATTTTACAATTAAATTGTATTGAAACGTACAGAATTGTAAAGTAATTTTATGTTTAATTACCTGCTCCAAATATGTGCATGAAAATAGATGTAAATTCACAAATGGGAAAGGCAACAACGCGTTTTGTCGGTTAGGTTACTTATACCATTATATCTTCGGAACCAGAAGTCACTACCATTTGATCTTTTAATGAGTGCGCTAAAAAAATTCGTTTATAGGTGCAAACACATACATTTTCCGATGTCTATTTTTAAAACCGTTAATTTTCATCTCGTAAACCCGGAAAAAACCGGGAAAAAAAGTCGACAATTGACTTGTCACTTGGTTTGGAGATTGTTAAATGGGTGAATTTTGCTGAATATTTTCTCATAAAGCAATTTGATTCCATACATCCTTAAGTCAACGCTAAGCACGTGAAAACGTCTTGTGTGGAGGACGAAAATCGAGCCTACTTTAATTTTAAATCATCAAGCAACTTTAAAACAGATGTTAATATGTTTGGGACCTACTTTGTTAATGAAGTAAAGATTTATATCCAAAAATTCAATGTGATTTGAAAGCTCTATTAAACCCCACATCGCAAATTATTCAATCCTGTTTGCTGAAATATCGCATAATTGTTGTCGAAACCTTTTCAAGTTGAAAATCTATTATCTTGTTTATCAATTGGCTCTTCGTGGAACTTCATTCGTTATTCGGAACGTTATCACTGTTCCTGTAAAAGAAACGACAGTAATACAGATAATGGATTCGTTCCCTAGACGGCTCAAAAAAAAGGAAAAAAAACTTTTCCTACCATCGATCCTTCTTTAAAGCCGAAAAAGGATTTGTTGTGAAAACTGTATAGCAAATCTGTTTGTTAGTCTGAAGAATCAGCAGCATGCTTCCATGCTCTCCTCTGTGTACGGTAAAAGTGAATCTTTTGATTTGCAAAGCAAGCCTTCCTTTTTTTTTTTGTTAAATCGTATAATGAGAATGCAATAAATACAAACGCGCGACTATTAACACCGTCGAACGAAACCGCCGGAGCGTGATGCAGTCGTTCCGCTTTACCAGCTGTTGGTTTTTCGAGGTGCAGACCCGGAAAACAATGACGTCCAATTTACTCCTATGGCCACCACCACTTATCATCATCAAAACCTAATTGGTACAAAAACCCTGAAAGCGCACTACACAACAACAACAACAACAACAACAGGGGAAGATTTGCAGCGAAGGCAAAATTTTCTAATATTTTTTTTTTGAAAACAATACACGTGGTTCTCTGTGCGTTTTCTACTGCTTGTTTATCGCTGGCAGCTCCCTTGATTCCGTGTAGATTCCAATGAGTCCTGTCCCGAAAAAAAAAACTCCAACGACGCAGACATTGCATCCGACCGTTTTGGTGGCTCCTTGTTTTGTCGCATTCACATCATCATCGTCATGCATAGTCACTGCTACTTGGTCTCATCACATGCTTTATTTTTCAACAACAATGTGATGAAGCGCTGTAACCATTGTGCTGCTACGTGTTGGCGCGGGTATTTCGGGAAACACACGGGCTTGTCATGAGAAAGAGAGAGACAGACAGTGAAAGAGTGAGAGGGTTTCGGACGCCCATGTGTGATGTGTTGTACCGGTAGTGAGTGCATTTTGAGCTGAAGAATCATCTCATCCTCCGTCTGGCTCTTTGGCTTGCTATTCCCCATCTGGTCGGAAAATTCTTTTGTCTTTGCTGTCAACGGAGAAAATGAGAAGCACTCATGAAGCCAATGTTTCATGTGCAATATATTGGAGTCTGGCAGGGTTTTAGGGGTTGCTCGAGTTTTTTTTCTCTCTGTCTCTCTTACAGCAGCTTCCGCACGTCCTGTCGTTGTTGGAGTGGGGGTGGTTGTACCGTTCTTGATTATTTCGGATCATTAAAATTTGCTAGTGATGCATTAGTAATGTTCATTATTTTCTTCTCTCTTCTTTTTTTGCAGGTAATACCTATCCATCTAAGTGATACAGGACAATAAATCAACCTAGGTAATGGTATTTCGCAGTATAACGAAGAAAAACGGTCGGCACTGGCTATCATAGCTCACCCTTAGCAGCTGATGTCCAATAAATCAGTCCGAAATTTTCGAAACACGTTGCTTACGGTAGCGGCAACCGAAGTCTACACCATAAACAACCGTCATCGACATCCGAAGTATTGAGGTAATCGGAGAAAAAAAAAACGTTATGGCCGTGCGTCCAGAGCACCTACACTGACTGGTGTCTAGACGATTGGCTTTCTAAGGGTTTTCCTTGTTCTACATATGGACGGTTGAATTGTTGGAGTGAAAATAGTGACCAATTGCTGTGAATCGAAACGTTCGAAAATCTAACTATTGTAGCAGAAAACCATCTGCCAGGGGGAAACAAACCAAGTTCGTGTGACCTGCTGGCTGGCAACCCAGCACTGAATTCCACCGTCATTTTGGACACACCCGAGCAGAGTGTGAGAGTAAATAGAAAACTCATTTTGATGTTGTGATGTTCACATCTATCGATCACTCAATTTGCTGTTGTTTTGGTCGTTTTATGTGTTCAAAAATCAAAATCTGAAGCAAAAAAATTATTCCGACGATAGAGAACGGGTATAGCGTGATGGATAAGTCGCTGTCTTTCACGCAGCCCACCTGCACACTTAATTGTGTGGGTTCGATTCCCAACTTTAAATATTCCGATGATATCAAACAGAAAACTGTTTTTGTTAACAGCGAATGTAAACCAATACCTAAATAAGATATAGAATTTCCCGAGATGATAACAAAACTTGTTCTGAATGTATTTGTTTATTTGTAGCAGGAAAAATTCAAATTCAGTTAGTTTCTGTCAAACTTTCTCTCCAACAGGCATAAAACCTCTTTTTTTTTTGTATCAATAGATCACGCTCATCCAAATGACACATTTTTCTTATACACTGAGGTCTTTTATTACGTGGATTTCGGAAGTTACGCGTTTTTTGCCTTTCGCATATAGAAGAGCTATGCAATCGCTGTGAGAATTGACTTTACAACCGAGGCCCGGAGGGCCGAGTGTCATATACCATTCGACTCAGTTCGTCGAGATCACAAAATGTCTGTGTTTGTATGTATGTATGTGTGTATATGACAAATAATGCCACTCAATTTTCTCAGTCTGAACCGCTTTTCACAAACTTAGATTCAACTGAAAGGTCTTAAGGTCCCATACAAAGTTCCTGAGTGTCATTTGAATCCGACTTCCTGTTCCGTAATTACAATTTATGAAAAAATGCGCACTCAATTTCCTCAGAAATTTCTCAACCGATTTTCTCAAACTAAGGAAACAAATAATAGATTTCAAAATTCTTTAGAAAGTCCCCGAACAGTTGAACCAGATCCGACTTCCGGTATCGATATTACAGTGCGATTAGTGAAAATTCTCAATTTCATGAGTATTTTTTCACAAGCGATGGCGAAACGAGGTGCACTTTTTTTTTATAAAACTTACTGTTAAATTCATCTAGTTGGCAGATCTCGTTAGTTACTGAGTATATAAAACTACTTTGGGACTACTAGTCCCTGGTTTCCGCTTCCGAAAGCACTTCCGCATCTTCAAAAACGGAACTCACTTCGATTTCTCAGCAACGGCAAAGCCGATTTTCACAAATCATGATTCAAATTAAAGCTCTCATTGTCTTTAAATGTACTGTGCAATTTTATCCTGATCCGACTTCTGGTTCTGAAATTATAGGGCGATGAGTGTCAAAACATTCAAAATGACGATGCAAAACACGTACGTGCGGCTTTGCTCCGTTCGCAGCGTGCTTTGTTCAATTTCGTATAGCGTGCAGGGTTGCCACATTAAAATTTATATTTTTCAGGTGAAAAAAGTAGATATTTAAATCTTTTATTCAATTTGTACTTACTTGTTAGTGTGCTTACAAGATCATGATAACGATGCTTTTCTATAAAAGTACACATATTGGCTTTCTCATATGGAAAGTTTATGCAATCTCTTGAAAATTGACTAGTGAGAATTGACCCAGAGGGCTGAGTGTTCTATATCATTCGACACAGTTCATCAAGCTGAGCGATGTATGTATCTGTGCGGGTATGTGTGTTAGTATGTGTCAAATAATGTCACTAGGTTTCAAATTAAAAATCATAGTCCCATAGATTGCTATTGAATTTCACACCGTCATTTAGAGCGATGATGCAAAAATGGGTAAAATTCTTCTAGATTTAGCATAAAACTGATTCAATTTGTAGGCTATATTAGTTACTTACTGAACGAACCGACTTCGGCTATATTGGTTCCAGAAGTACCGGAAATAGTGGCCAAAAAGTTTAAAACAAGACTCACTCAATTTTCTCAGATATGATTTGATCGATTTCCACAAAAAGGTTCATATAAAAGTTCCTATAGTCTCATAGGTTGCTGTTTAAGTTCATCCGGGTCTGACTTCCGGTTCCAGAACTATAGGGTAAAGTGTGTTTAATCATTTAGTGCGACGGCAAATAAAGAAAAATTCTTATTAACATGACATAACTGCTTAGAAATTGAAAAAGTTATGTTAGTTTCTACCCAAAGAAAGTTTCTTATTTTATTCAAGATTAAAAAAAATTTCTTCACAGAATCTTCTAGTGATATTTTCGAAAATATAAGTAATATGAGAAAGGCATCAACCAATGTGAAAGAAAGACTATTCAATCAATATGAACCGCAGTTGAACGGAGACCCAAAACCAAAGGGAGCCAAACGTCATATACCATTTGACTCAGCTCGACGAACTGAGTAATTCTCTCTCCCATCTGTCCCATCTCTCTCTCTCTCTCTCTCTCCCATCTTTCCCATCTCTCTCTCTCTCTCTCTCTCTCTCTCTCTCTCTCTCTCTCTCTATCTATCTATCTATCTATCTCTCTCTATCTATCTATCTCTCTCTCTATCTTTCTCTCTCTATCTATCTATCTATCTCTCTCTCTCTCTCTATCTTTTTCTCTCTCTCTCTCTCTGTGTGTGTGTCTGTGTTTGTGTGTGTGTCTGTGTTTGTGTCTGTGTCTGCGTCTGTGTCTGTGTCTGCGTCTGTGGCTGTATCTGTGTGTGTGTGTGTGTGTGTGTGTGTGTGTGTGTGTGTGTGTGTGTGTGTGTGTGTGTGTGTGTGTATGTGTGTGTGTGTGTGTATGTCTGTGTGACTGATAGTTTTTATCTCCGGTTTCCAAATAAAGCAATCTTTATAGTTCTTTAGATAACATTTGGAGCTATTAGAACGACTGATTTTGCATAATGTTCCCCGTCGTTGTTCACTTTTCTTTGTATTTTGCTCCAATGAAAACGACCAGCAGCAGAATGACGCAATCGATCTTCTTAGAAGTAAATCTGGCTCTGCGAACGTCCCACAATTGATTCAAAAATGGAACTGAGCCAGGCGGCATGATAGAATTACTTGGTAGGGAAACTCCGTATAGTTCTCTGGGAATAAATTGATAGTTCTAAAACTAACCGATTTATAGAATTCAGAAACTGGACCTGAGTTCAAGAACCAAACAGGTTTAAAATTCAATTTAAATTTATTTATAGAACTGAATTCTCAGTTTGAATTCCGAAACTGAATGTAGCTCCGAAATCCAGTTCCAAAATGCAGGTTCTGAATTCTGGAACTAAATTCTGAAACTAAATTCTAAACCGGAAATTAAGTTCTGAATTCAAGTGAACCAGATAAGATTCGTAATTCGATTTTAGAATTCATTTACAAAAATCAATCCAAAATTCAGCTCCCTAATGCAGATCAAGTATTCAGCAGCTGAATACGATTTGCGTCCAAATGGAAGCACGACCTGAACGTTTAAGTGTTTGTACCAGGCAAAAGGTCTCCTTTCATCACTGGCGACTGCTGCTCCCGACGACCGAAATCTACGACCTGAGCGTTTGACGCTTTATACCAGGCTTGTTGATATTGATATTTGTGGAGGAACCTCACCACGCTATCCAGTTCCGTCATACGCACTAGAAGAAATGAACGATTTTAGATCAAAGTTTACCTTTTATACTCGTCCAGTAGATCATCAGGACAGATATGTGCCTAACTACCTCAAAACCGTCGTCCGGGTGCGAATAAGGCAAACAAGCGTGATGAGTTTTCCTCATTGTTTTAAAAAATTTTAGAAAACTTTGTTTTTGAGTTATTTATGATTATCTCAGGCTGTTGAAAATTTGATCACAAATTACAGATCATATTTGCGATATCTTGTAGAAAAAATGTTGTAAAAAAACAAAAAAAAAATAATCGCAAAGAATAGTCAAAACATTATAGGGGAAGGTGTTCGGTTGCCGGCACCCCACCGTAACTTTGGACAGAAAGCAAATAGCGTCATTCCGACAAATTTCATGTGTGTCTAATAGCAGCATGTTATTTTTGTGCCGAATACCGAAGCAAACAGACGCTTGTACTTTTAGCTGCGTTCAAAACAAATTTTAATTACATGAAAATCAACACAAAAGTTTTTTTCCGACTTTTTTTTGTAGTATCATAAAATGAAGAGCATCAATCGGAAAGATGAGTGGATTGAATATTTATGAGGTGAAATCGATATATTTCGTGATTTAATACCGGATGCTATCAAAATTTTCGCAATAAAAGATTTGTTTTGTCATTTTCAAAATGTCTACCGATTTCGGTTACCGGCACCTCATTTTTTTCAACAAATCGTAAAAAATTGTCTGTGTTATGCAGAGAGACAAAGCAAGCCAAATTTTTGGCCAAACATTTAGCTGCTCATATAGCAGATGCTCCGGCTAAGAAAAAACGTGGAAGACCGGCCAAATCAACACCAAAGGCGGCGCCACCATCCAAATTATCGACCAAGACAGGCAAGGCGAAGTCACCATCAGGCAATAAAGATGTTTGTCCAAAACGCTTCCAAAAAGAAAAAAATTGTTTTTTCTTTGAATAACTGAAGTCTTTTCTTATATTTCTCCATTTTTAGTGAAATTTTTTGGGGTGCCGGTAACCGAACACATTTTTTGAAATTACCAAAATTTATCGCTTAACTAAATTGTTAATAATTTTTCTTTTCAATCAAATGAATCAACTTAGTTTCATAATCAGTTGTTAGCTAGGGACTTTAGCCTTTCCATTGATGCATAGATGTCCTCATAATGTGCACTAAGTCAGAAGTTATGAGCTTAAAATAAAAGGGTGCGGGTAACCGAACACTCTCCCCTACATTATTTTAACATGGACGCACTAAGTCAGAAGTTATGAGCTTAAAATAAAAGGGTGCCGGTAACCGAACACTCTCCCCTACATTATTTTAACATGGACGCGCACACTATTAGAGAATCTGATGCTAAACGTCGTACCCCACCAGAAGGAAATCGTTGACGTATTTCTCATATTAAGTTCCTGAAGAAAGTTCTTCCGTGGCTGATGATCAGCGAAGTGGAAATGCTCAAGCCGTTATTGGTCCTCGAAAGAGAGATCTAGATGGAGATGGACTAGCTTCAGATAAACATGGTGGTATCGATGATCGCCAATCTATGCAATGTCCTTCAGATATGTGGTTCTACAACCAATAATCTCGTGACCAAAAATAAGGAGCATTATTGAGTCATTGAAATTAGTCTAATTTTAATGCAACCATTATTTCATTTTTTGAGCTTTAAAAAACTTTTGCCTTATAATGGCAAAATGATAACATAATATGATATCAATTGTAAAATTGATGAACTGAAATCAAATTAAAGTTTTGAATCTGATGTTGCTATCATAAGCAGAGTTTAATTGGTTCTCGTTTTGATGTTTGAATTTGCTCGGGCATCGTCACATACGAAAACGGCAACGGTAACACATCTTCCAAGGGCGGTGCGGAAGGGCAGCTAACTTGCACACAATCCAACCGTAATCGAATTTGAATTTTGCCATCCAAGCAGCTGCTTGACACAATTGTACGAAAAAGGGCTTCAGCACGGATGCAGGCTCGAATCACGAACTGGTACTATAGGCAAGCAAGCAAGCAGGCCAACAACAAAAACGCCATTTCGGTCCTCTGGTAACCGACCAATGCACCGTTACCCGGTGTGGCATTTACTGAGTTTGCAGGTTTTTTTTTGCTTCTATCTGCAATTGCCTGTTTTTGTCGCCCTGTTGCTCTTCGATCCGTGTATCTTTGTCGAGTATCGTGCATTCCTACGAGGTACTTTTATCAGTGCCAGGTTCCTCCAGCTTGGCGGGAGCTGTTGCTTTTCTAGTTTTCGCCTTAACCAGAATCTATTTATATGGCAAGATACGATGCACTGCCATGTAGGCACTCGCTGCTGCGGCCGCTACAGGCCGAGGAATGTTTAACGGTTGCAAGTTATTTCGCTGATAGTTACAGTGGAGAGTAGAAAAAAAAAACAGTCAAAGTTGCTTCGCGGGATAACCGATCCGATACTGCAGCAGCATCAGCAGCAGCAACGAAAGAAGAATGTCGTCGGTTGGTTCGTCAGCGAAGGCAAGTGGCGAGTGGCAAGTGTCACCCGGATGGGATGAAGATTCGCGATAACTCCGGACGGCGGTGACAAACGAGTGGGTCCAAATGCGTGTTACTGCCGGATGGATATTGGAAATTAGTAGATCGTTTAGTAAGAATAACCGGTATTTCGCGCTGTCCAGTTGAAATGGACCAGAACTGGTTTGTCGATGGGAAACGAATGTAGGGCACCTGGTAATCACTGGGCAGATTCCTCATTGAGCAACGTAGAAAGAACGGGCGTTTTAACAGTTATGGTGTGCGTGTGTTAGGCGAACAGGTTAGAAGACGGTTGTAACTGTTGATGTTTACATGAAAATAATTTTAGCGATAAATTTATTGCTGTTAAGTTTAACAGCACCCAAGAGGAAATGGGAACATGCAATTTCCCGTGTATGATTTATTGTCATCAGCGGTAAAATAACATTTCTCGGCTGTAGTCTTCATTAGACAAAAAATGTTATCTTACCACGAACGTCTTCACAAAAAAAAAACTAACAAAAACTTATGCTAAGTAAGTAAGTAAGTTATAGCAAACGGAAGCTGTCTCAGAATGCATGTGGCATGCAACAAATCAGCAAAACAACGAATGATTTCAGTTCATGACATGAAGTGGTCATCAGCATCGTTCACCTGTTCATATCGATAACCAACGAAAAACAAATTGAAAGCGTTATTTGACTAAAGTGGGCAGCACTTGAAACAACAAGTTCTCTTCAACTCGCGAAATTGCTCTACCAATTGAACCATCTTGGTGTGGTGAAATCAGTATTGAACCGGACCGGAATCAATGAAACCCATATACTGTACGGTTTATGTTGTGGTTCCAAGTGCACTCATAACGTAAGCATGCATTTATTCAGTCGTAACACAGCAAAAAATAGTCAAAATATCTTTACTGGACGATTGATAACGGATAAACGGATGAACGACTTGCTAAGTCGGGTGCATGTAAATACAATTTCGTGAACATTAAATAACACATTTCAAATCTTTCGCACAGTGCGAGTTTTTTTTAATTCTATTTTATTTTCGTATAAATATCAGAAAACTGTAACTACGTCCATAGGCAAAAACATCTAGAATTATCTGAGTGTGTTCTAAAACTATGGAAAGCCGTGATCACAGGTTTTTGATAAAATGACCTGGCATCCCTGCCGGTAAGGTGGAAACAAGCTACGAGCTGAACGCATCTTCGGCTCTTGAAGAGCGAGTTATAAATGAGAAGAAATGTGTTCATGAGCTTTTGTTCGTTCTTCCAAATGTGTATCTATCCTTCTTTAACAGATTGAATGAGCCATTGTCAATAAGAAATCTTACCTCTCACTTAGTAGGCTAAGGTACATTCAGGGATGCCTCTTTTGCAGATATTCTCAAATATGACATAATAATAATTCGCAGACAAGTTAGTTCGCATAGCATTGTTCTTTGCGCATCAATTATTTCGATCATGCATATGAAAGAAGAACAGAGTAAGAAAAACGGCGCAAAAAAGGCGCTCAAAACAAACCTTCAGTTCAATCTAGAATGAAAGGTTATGCAATGAACTGATGAGCTGATACATTGAATCGATTCCCTTTAGTGAGCTGATCGGTTCGGAGCTGCTCACCGGTATCAGCTGCTTCGCACATCTCCAAGTGAGCGTCGCACGATCAACATAACGTCTTAAAAAACGTGTTGCTTGTTGTTTATTTACACGTTTAAAAATGAAATCTCTTCGTAAAGGTTTGTACCTTTACGATTCTTTTTCATATTTTGTTTGGAAAATAATTTTCATTTTTTTTTATATGTGTTGAACTTTTGATAATTTTTCGGACTTTCAAAAGGCATAAAAAATTACATCGAGTTCCACTTCGATTTTTTCTAACACTGTTAGTTGTCAAAAAAGGCGGGTGGGCAATGTCAGAGACATAACTGGATGTCGTGAATACGAAAACAACTGACATGTTCCTTAACACTTCCGAATATCAATTAGTTGATCAATTGTATGAAATTGTATGTGGAATTTGAAACGATGCACCTAAACTAAAGTACAGATTAGTTACATTTAACGTTCTGAAACACAAATATTATGAAATAACCAGTATAGTTCTTTTTAATAAAATAATGGTGGCTCTGGAAAGAACCTTTTATGAAAGCGTTTGTGATGGAGAGTGATGAGTTGAATTCGAATTCCGATGGATGCCGCTGACTTCCGTCATCTAATTCCAGGCTGAACTGTTGTACGTGGGTGTGATACTGATATGGTTGGTGTAGGTGTAGCGTTTACAACCGATTATAATCTTCCAATAAAGAAAACATTATTTCGCTGGGTTGATCAATGATACAATAGGCCTAATTTATTGAACGAAACTATCAATATGCTATAGGGATTCGTTTCTAGCATTCAGAAGGGTCAAATTGCGTAATTCTCTACGACATTAAACTCTGGAACATTTTTCGCAAAAACAAATAAGGCTTCACTTGATCTCGATTACTGTGAATTTCACACAGCGAAAAGTGCACAAATCTAACCAAGCTGTTCTAAATTTGTACTAAACTGAGAATATTTACCTTCGATTTGCGATTCCTAATAGTTCTTTAGAAAACTTTTGAGCCATTAGAACGGCTGATTTTGTGTAATGCTCTCCACCGTTGTTTTTTGATCAATGCAAATGACTGGCAGTTGTGACGTAATCGCTCTTGTCGCAAGCGAAACTAGCTTTGCAAACGACACAAAATACATCTGCTCGCAGCGGCGATAGAATCCAAACTGATCCAATTTTTGTTTGGAGCTTTCTTTTTGCGTGATTTCGTTTGTAGCTTTTTCACTAATGGGTGGTCCTAACGGCTATTAAAATAGCCGCATACAGAATTTTAATGTCGATTATTTCATTTCGGATTTGCATAATAACTCACATGATATTCACCACTTTTCGGAACATTTTTCTCGTACGATTTGTTGTACAGCAGCAGATATTTTGTTCTCTTCCTCAGAACGCGTTCTGATCAAATGAGACAGGCTTACTTTACTTCAATGCTTTTTCTTTACACGCTTAAGTTGGAAAATTTCGTTTCTATTGGAAGTTAGATTATATACATCCTTTCACAGATCACGGAGCTATGAGCTTTAAAAATACGAGCAAGGCAAACGCGCCTTATGGATTATCCCCTTTGATACTCGTTTATACCAAACATCTCAGAAAAGTTTAATTTTGAATTATTTGAGATTATGTCACACAACTGAATATTTTATCATAAAATTGTGATCATATTTCCGATGGCGTGTAGCAAAAATTATGTTCATTCGTTTGATACAACAAGAGATATTCACGATCGAAAACTTATCACTCTCAGAGTTTAAATTTTGAAAAGGCACCCCATAGTAAAGTAAGTCGTATTCACGACAAAAGTAAACAAAATAAAAATCGCAATAATTTGCTTAAGTTGCGCGTGCCAGCATGAGCTTGTTTATGCGTGTTACGCGCACTTTGTAGTAGATACTTAGGTAATAGAGGTGAGTCTACGTAGATAAAACCAGAAAAAAACTTTTTAAAATAAAGTGAATATATCTAGAAAATATTTTTTTAATATTATTCATATCTTGAGCAAAAATACTTCAAATGTTTTTTTTCTTCAAAATGAGATAGAAAAAAAAATTTTATGAAAAAAAAATATTTTGATTCGAAATTGGTTCTACCTCCTTAACAAAAATTAAGGTGCCACTTTCAAAAGAAGCGTAATATAATCTTGTAAAACTTCTTTGAAGACACGTTAGCTTTTAAAAATCAGTGAAAGTCAGTACAGACTTTTGACCGTCTTTTTCCAGTTTTGGACCCCTGTGCGACGTTGCAACTGAGACAGCAATTTGTTTTCAACTGCCATAAGCATAAGCCACTGAAGCCTCTCCTGCAGGTGTGCATACAAGTTTTCACATAGCCCCACGCGACAGAGAGAACAAAACATCCCAGAGCTGTCTTAAGTAGTTCCTTATCTTCTTGAATCTGTTCAACTTTATAGTAACTAAATGTTCAGAAATTAAACTATTAAGCGCTCTCTATCTACAAACCAGGAAATCCTTCAAAAGGATGGTTTTCAAACAAAAAATTTTTTCTCAAAGAAAAACGGATGTGATGTGAAATGAAACCACCAGCAGCTGAAGGACTTGCCAGGTAGGATGTGGGTAGACTTCATCCATCCATCTTCTTAGTATGGTTGTAACCGGAGAGCGAACAAAAGGGGCTGGTCAGATCTGTAAGTAGAGACACTTACACGCATTTCACGGGAAAAGGGATTCTATTCCAAGCATAATGATAACGTTACTTTATGGACAAACTGGAATTTCAGATTTGTTCCAACATAAGTTATAAAATCAAATGAGTAAATATTTATCAACACGAAAGATTTTTATCCTATAATCGACTCAAATTAGTTCAAGCTATACTAGCTTGAACTAGGTTTCCCGATCGAAGAATCAATGATTTCGCTAAAAATCACAATTTTTTCAACCCAGTACTTTTCGTATCGAAACAATTAATGTTTTAAAAATGTCATACCTGTTCTCCCTCGTTTTAGAGTGTTTAAGAAGTATGTTCGGTTAACCGGTTTAACAGAATCCGAAAATCACATTCCGACCGAGCATATTGGACTGAAATTTCGAAACTCAAAGTGATAGTATTTTTGTTGAGAAAGGTACGAGTATCAAAAGCATTGTGAACCATTCTGCAACGCTTTCTTCGCGAATTTCTGCCATCACCGCCATCCTAAACGTCATCATTGCCGTCATCATCATCATGATCATCCGCGACAACGACGACGACGACGACGACGGTGTAAGCGATTATTTTTTCTGCTTACACCGAAATGCTGTTGTGAAGCAGATCATGGTCGAAACAGAAGACGGGAGCAGGAAGCTAGGTTCGAAATACACACAGATGCTACTCACAACAAGGAAACAACGAGGAAAACGTGCCACCGTCAAGCAGTCGGGTAACCAGAATGTGACATACACTTAGGAAAGGGGAACCGACAACGACGACGACGAAGATGTGGAATATGATGATCATGGCAGTATGCCAATAAATTGCACATCGCGGTGTGACATTATTCGTTTCGGATTAGGGTGCACATAAAACAAACCGCGAGTCCGGGTCTTCAGCGTCTTCGTCACGCCAGATTCGGTTCTATTCATTTCTCTCTCTCTCTCTCTCTCTCTCTCTCTCTCTCTCTCACACACACACACACACACACACACACACACAGATACACATTCAAGCGGTTTCCATCACGTTTATGGTGTGACACGGTTGCATCGTACCTGACAAACAACTGACAAGTGTGCAATTTGTGCTCTGGAATGCCATAAATTTCATCTGTTTGAACCAATATTTGTTTATGTTTGTTGTTTTTTTCTTCTTTTCCAATGAAGATGTTTGAAACGAATCATTCTCTGTTCACGCCTTGTTGACGTAGTTTTGTTATACGTAATAATTTTTCATTTTATGAAAAATGTAGTTTTAAATGTGATTCCATAACCTTATTGCAACAACATGCAAAAGCATAACTCGTGTGTGTTTAGATACGAAATTGATTATTGTCATCATAGAGTTGTTTCAGATGCTTGTTCAGAGAATAATAACAATACTTATTCAGAGGAACAAAACGCTTTCTTGAAATTGCCATTTTTACACTAAACGCCCTACCTCCGGGAGCAGGAGTTTAATCGAAATGAAAATTGGGATATTCTTATGACATCTTAAGATCATTCAGTTGAATCGGAACAGTCATCTTGGAAAAAGTGAGCTACAATATTTCACATTTTTGGTGCATATCACCTTGTAATTTAGGAACCGGAGGTCAGATCCAAATTAAATTCAGAAACTTTGTAGTTTGTGAAAATCGTTTCAGCCATCTCCAAGAAAAGTGGACACACACACACACAGATAGTCTATTTATTCACACAGTTCGAAAAATTCTTGTGATTTAACATCTTATAAGATGCACATAAATGGACCGTCGATTTTGACACAAATTTTAATTCCAGAACAAGTAAAATTGTGTGACTTGGCTTGATTTCGATTGAAATAAAGAACAAAAGATCGATAGCAACAGCGCGACTCGAATCGAGAAACACTAGATCACAAAGCACATCGGTTAATCGACTGAACCACAGCAGCACATATCTACAGGGCTGTCGAGAGAAAATTCGGGGGAAAATTCTGTGCGAGTGCAATATTGCGTATGATAATATTTGAAATACACAATCTCTGTGTACGTGGTAGAAGTACATCACGCTCGAGAAAACATGTCACAGTACGGAGCAATAAGAAGTGTGTCGGAATTTTTCCCCGGTATTCGGGATGGCATGCGAGAGGTACGTATGCGACCACATAAGACGATTCCATCATTCGTTAGTTTTGGATAGGGCGGCCGACATCCTAGTAAATCGCTGGTAACTTATGAAATCAGAAATCACCCACAACATGTGTATGTGTGTGTGTGTGTGTGTGTGTGTGTGTGTGTGTGTGTGTGTGTGTGTGTGTGTGTGTGTGTGTGTGTGTGTGTGTGTGTGTGTGTGTGACAAACATTGTCACTCACTTTTTTTGGAGATGCAAAGTAAAGTCTTGGCATTGCATTCCTTCCGTGGAATTTGGCCTTTCTGTTTCAACAGACTTCGCAGCCGATTCTTAGGTCGGGGCTCGAACATATGACAGCTGGCTTGTAAGACCAGCGTCCTATGCATTGAACCATCAATCCGGGAGATGACTTAACTGATTTTCACAAACTTAGATTCAAATGGAAGTTCCGTAATATCATTTGGATCCGCTTTCCGCTTCCGGAATTACAGGGTGATATGCACCAAAAATGTGAAAAAATGTCACTGACGTTTCTCGGCGATGGCTGAACCGATTTTCATAAACTTAGATTCATATAAAAGGCCTTATGGTCTTATACAAAGTTACGGAATTTCGTTTGGATACAAGTTCCGATTCCGGAATTACAGGATGATATGCAACAAAATTGTGGAAATATTATACCGAAACTGTGAAAATAATGTCCCATACAAAGTTCCGGAATTTCAATTGAATCTGACTTCCGGTTACGGAATTACAGGGTGATATGCACCAAAAATGTTGAAAAATATACATTAAAAATGTGAAATAATGTAACTTACTTTTCTCGAAGATGGCTGAACCGATTTCCATTTGAATGAAAGGTCTTATGGTTACATACAAAGTTTTATCATTTGGATCCAACTTCTGGTTCCGGAAATACAGGGTGATATGCACAAATATGTGAAGATGATGTCACTCATTTAAAGATTCAATTTAAAGGTCTCATGGTTCTATACAAAGTTCCAAAATTTTATTTGGATCCAACTTCCGGTTCCGGAAGTACAGGGTGATATGCACTAAAAATGTGTGGATATAATCAGGGTGGCAAGTGACCGGGAAAATCGGGAAAACCGGGAAAAAGTCGGGAATTTGATTTCACCGGGAAAAACCGGGAAAAAGTCGGGAATTTTCGTGAAAAAACGGGAAAAATATTACTAGCTCACCTATGAGTAACAGTTGTTAGCAGAATGATTTTTTCAACAATTGAAAAGTAGGAGACAATACCCAAGTTTGCGTTTGAGCGAAATGTTCAGTACAAGTATTGAAATAACTTATTGTCCATTGGAAATTGGGCCAACAGCCCATGTCTCGTCCAACGATTTTTAGAGGTTTGCAGGCAGTTTTAAATCAAACAGGAAACATCAGAATTTTTTTAGTTGTTATCAATAACAGCATAATGAAAGCTCATTTTGAAAAACAAGGATAATTTTGATGCTTCTGTTGGATTTTTATTAAATTTTTGAATAAGTATTCAACACACTTGCAGAATTTATGGCAAAATCTCAGGATAATATAGGGAAAATTTTTAATAAAATTATTGAACATTTTTAGGAGCCTTCACGTTTTTAACTTTTATCATAATTTGTCTCAGTAAAGTCATCTTTAGGCAATACTTGTGTTATGCTTATATTTCTGTGAGATGTCAAAAGGACTCGCAAGATTGGAAGAGTTGTCGACTTTGATCTTATTCACCGTTTACAGGAAGTATTCGAGTTCCTTGTTGAGAGTTGAAACTGGTTTCTGAGGACTAGAATCTTAGAAAGATTTAAAAAACGGATTGATTTGTTCAGTGAATTGAATTTAGTTTGATCTTTTGGAACTTCAATAAGGTAGTGATTTAAATTATCTACGGCCATATCTATTTCTATATTTAGGGTTTACATTCGATAGTATTCTAGTCGATTAGTTCTAAGCTGGTAGAATGTATAACGGCTAATCATTGCTTAATTTGAGACCCTGAATGTTATTGATCGATCTGCTAGAATCAAAATATAGATAAATTAGTTGAGCTATTGAAAATAAAACTGGTTTACAACCAGCGGAGAGTTTATCATCAAGAACTCGTTCTTTCTTATTACTCTACGAGAATTTAGAATCATATTAGGAAAAAAACAGATCGATATATTGTGCATTTTAACTGCTATCATTTGATTTATTTGCCCATCAACGCATTGAAATCGTAAACATTGTTTATTACTAACAGATACATTAGAAAAAATTGGTGTTTTAGAAGAGAAAGTCGTGGCAGCCGAACGGTTTTGCGAAGTCTTCTAATACACACATCTAATACATCTAATGATTTTAATTTCAATTCTATTACATGAAAATTTAAAATTTCTGGTCTGACAGGACTTTGTTAATATTTGGTTTTATGGTTTTCATCACAATCACAGCATGATAATTCATCTGAGGGTATCATTCATTGAACAGATGTGCTTGCAAGCGACATACTTTAAACAGTATATGTCCATATAACAATTTATTGTACCATGGCCGAAGCATTGGCAATGACGATATTATGTTAGATTCGCTGTGCCATCATCAGTGTTTGTTATTGCCGATAATTTGGAATGAAAGTTCCTCGATATTGCTCTACATTGTATACAACATTTTCAATCTGGTAGAAGATGCTACAAGAACTCGATGTCTCTCAATGCATGAACCGTGAGAGAATTTACTCCACTTCATACTCTGAGTATTTCGCAGCCCTTAACAAAATATGTAAGTCCGGCAACGATCGGCGCGGTGAGGAATTTACCAAGAGAGAATCGCAAGTTGATAATTATTGCAGATAATTCGACATACAATATACAATATTTCAAAACCCTGGTCTGCAGCATTCGCAGCTATTTTCATAGATACAACTTATACAAAGGTTATATGCACATAGTTAGAATAAGCGGCAATAGTAAAATGATTCTATCGCAATTATCCACTGCCCGTATAGAATCGGATCGCAAAACGAGAATAAGCGACCGTTTGTTGCTTCAGAGAGAATCCCCACAGCAGCGAGCTAACCTTTGATTCTCAGACAGGTCATCGAGAGAGATTCGCTTTCGCACTGGTGTCCATTCTATGTTATATGAACCATGACGGTGTTTTGTTGCTGAGATGATATCCGTCTCTCTTTGATGGCACTGATTGAATCGTGTGAAGAGTTGCTAGCGAGCGTTCTTTGATACGATAAAAGCCATCCTCGGTCATTGTGTCGTTTATAATTTTCCCGCCAAACTGAGATTTCCACTTTCACTTCCGGAAGGAGCGAAGAAAAAAAATGTACAAAATGATTTGAAGTTGCAAGCATAGATTGTTGTTGTTTTTTTCTGAGTGGCAAGCGTCCGTTTTTGGGATTGTTGTTCCTTATTGATTTATTTTCAGTCATATGTATATCAAAAAAATAATAAAAACCGATATGTGCACTCGGAAGAAATCGGTTACGTGTAATCAAAACCCCTGAATGACTTGAAATACGCTTTATACTTTTCTTATATGCTCATGTTACAAAGGATAATTTTTTTTTACATCGAAATGCCTGGAAAGTATGAGAAACCTCAATTAGCGGGCCTATTACAATGATCCTTTTTGGACATGGGATATCTGTTTAAAGTTTGAATTAAAAAATATTTAAAAAAAAAACTAAACAGGAGCGATTTGAGCCTATTCCAAAAACCGGGAAAACCGGGAAAAAACGGGAAATTCAAATCGGCAATTCACTTGCCACCCTGTATAATGCTTTAAAAATGTGAATAAAATGTCACTCACTTTTCTCGGAGATGACTAAAACGATTTTCACTAACCTAAATTCAAATGTAGCAGTATTATGCAACAGAAATCTTCAAAACTATTTTAAATTATAGTATTTCGGGTAATTTCTGTTGTAATATACAGGAGAAAATGAAAATAAGAAAGGCATCATTACACCACTAGGTGGATTGAAACAGGTTTTCATTTATTCTTCAGAGGTTGATTTTGTAGCTTACATTTCATCAGAAGAATTTCTGTTTGATATAGTCAGCTTCTTTTAATATAATCAAAGTTGTTATTAATCCACCTACAAGTGAGTTAAAAAAATTATTTTGCATACAATACGAGGTACAGAATTCACACCTTTAGAAATGTTGTATGTTCAAACAAGAAAACATGCCGAAAACATGAACACTTTCAAATGCATTGGTGTCAAGATGCATGATGATGCATTGTTAATTAGGGACCCCCAAAATTAAGTTTTTCCATCATAACTTTTTTCAATGAATTTTTTAGAATTTTTGAATGCTCTACCATTATATTTTAATTATCAAAATACATATTTTTGTCAATATCTCAAAATTGTGGAAATATGTGAAATATGGAACATTTTTAACAAAATTTGAAAATATAATCAAAATACTATTAGAAGAACTGCAATCATACTTCAATTCGCTTCAATTTATATGAAAATACTTTAAAAAAAGCATGACGAACAATATTCATTTACCTTGCACCTTAAATTTGTTTTGTTTTAATCCAGCTAGTGAAGTGATGATCCCTTTCTCATATTACTCAAATTATCAATACTGTGGTACTTTTTTTCCTTGGATCTTTTTAGGGTGTAAATTGGCATAAGCTATGAATTGAACCAGCTTTAATCAGTTTTCTAGTAGAATTTTACTTTATGTTGCATTGTCAATGATAATTTAAAATTTTAAGTGCACTTCACTTTGTTTCTCCGGAACCGGAAGTCGGGTTCGGATGAAATTCAACAGCATAGAAAAAAGCATATGACCTTACATTTGAAGCTAAATTTGTTAAAATCGGTTGAGGGTTCTCTAATAAAATCAAATGAGTTTCTTTGTGAAGTTTTCGATCAGTATTTCCGAGACTTCCGGAACCGGTATAACCGAAGTCAGTTTGTTTGACCTGTAATTAATGTAATAAACAAATTGAAACATTTTTGAGTTAAGTTCATTAGAATTTTTACCTTCTTTACATCGCCGCTCTAAATGACAGTTTAAAATTGACAGCTTCCTTCACCCTGTATATCCGGACCCGGATACTTCAATTAAAAAGTTGGTTCACGGATAGGCAATAGGACTTTCTGAATAAAGCAAATTTTCACGTCACCGTGAAAGTGAAAGAATCCACTAACAGCTAAACCAAACAGTGTAAGAAATTCTTACGCTGATTCCTTAGACCACTGTCGGTACAAAGTTGCAAAAAAAAAATATCCGGACACGCTCCACTACACGGAAACTTATTTACATCCTCTCTTTTCGCTATTAACGCAGAAGGTGATAGCGTACAATAATAATTAAATTTTTCTTCATTGGCCTAATGACTGGATCGATGGGCCTTAGCAATATGAATGTGATGTTCGATGAAGGATTTTTTAAATGCTTTGAATATGCAGATTAAATGATTTAAGTTTGCAGATGCGTGAAGATTAGAATAAATATGCATTCATTTAAATAGCTCTAATCGCTTTATTTTCTTTGATATCAAATAGCAGACACTTGTTCGTTTTACTTTCTTCGAATCGTTCAATATAACGTCTACGGTATGCTTTAGAAGAGCAGAGAGTCGTGAAGAGGGGATGACGCATAGGATAAAGATTGAAGATGGTTCATCCTCAAAATCATAGTCATAGTCGACGATCCGAAGTTAGAGACTGGACATTCCCCCAACCCCCCTCTCTACAGCGGTGCGCACACCAATATGTGAGCACATCGAAAATGGACATAGCAAAAGTGAAAAGATCCTGCAATTTGCATACATGCACTTTCGGAATGTGCAGCTGAGTCGTTTTGGGATGGTATTTCAGATTGCTTTCGAAATGTTGGTTGCTCTGTACGGCAGGAGAAGGGTCGAGAATGAGCAGCAATATGAAATTGGAGTAATTTTTGTGCTTTTTTTTCCTTCGTCCGTCAGAGTCTATGTGCTTGGGTTGGGTTGAAGGGACCGGACGGGATGAAACGATGCGTACAGCAGCAGCAGCAGCAGCAGCACATGCAGACTTCAGTTCGAATACCTCCGTTTATTGCTGGAATCCTTCCGAGCTCTTGAATGTATTTACTTTACTGGGCGATTGCCTCATTATAATCATTTCTGTGATGGATATGTAAACGTTATACCAAACCATATTTGTTGGGATTGAGCCGAATTGAATTCAGCTCGGGATCATGGAGCGACCCGAACTCTATAGGGAAAAATATCTCGATTACGTTTTGATCACTCGATTGAAATTATATATTCGTTACCATTAATGTTGTTCCTGAGTGGAATCGGTAGAAACTGCAAATCGTCAAATAATGATGTGAACCACAGAAAACTAGGTTTCTGGGGACATGTTTATCTAAACCAGTTCCGAAGCACTTGAAGCTTCCGTCAATCACAATCAAAATATAATGTTCCATAATACAAAATTATGGCGTACATGATATATTCTACTCAAATTGAATGCACAATATGGTTCTCCCTCTCGACACGAACCCTTTTTACACGTGCAATCATTCTCGTAAAAATCCTAAACATCCCGTCAGCAGTCAGCAGCGGATCTGAGCCAATGCGAATGAAGCTACAGGAAGGAGCGTTTGCTGATGTTGTTGATGATGATGATGACGGTATCATTGTATACCGAGAACTCAGAATCCCGAATGGTTAGGGACCATCATTTTCGCTCTCGCACGCAATTGTAGACACCACCACAATCGCATCTCAGCATCTCTCCACCCAGCATCAGTAGATGACGGTTTTGAATATATCAATCCATAATATGTTGTGACACGGTAAAACGACACAAAACAACACATAAAATGAAATTGAAAAAACCTGTTTTAATCCACCTAGTGGTGAAATGATGCCTTTCTCATTTTCATTTTCTCCTGTATATTACAGACGTAAAATCCCCGAAATACTATAATTTAAAAAAGTTCAGAAAATAATTTTGAAGATTTCTGTTGCATAATACTACTACATTGATACACTACATTTGAATTTAAGTTAGTGAAAATCTATTCAATCATATGCGAGAAAGTAAAGTGAGCTCCATTTTATCATACACTAAGGTCTTTTTTATGCGGTCTTTTTTTATGCGGTTTTTTTATGCGACTATTTTATGCAAATTTTCAGAGTTATGCAATTTTTTATGCGAAGTTTCAGAGTTATGCGATTTCCTTTCTGCGGTTTTTTATGCGAAGTTTCAGAGTTATGCGGTTTTTTTTATGCGAATTTTCGAAGCTATGCGGTTTTTTTTTATGCGGTACGTAAACTCGCATAAAAAAAGACTTCAGTGTATTTGATTCTTATTGCCGGTACTTCCGGAACCGAAAGCTGGATATCGGCGTAGTGACATTCGGTTCATTGAATCATACACTAACATAAATTACAAACTTATCTACGGTTCTCTATGACGATTTGAATTTTGGAAAAAAAAGTACCGGTAATCGGACTTGGATAAAATTCAGCAAATCATTTATGGGACTATCAATGGTTTATTTGGTCTGAAAACTAGAGAAAATCACTAGCCAATATAAAGAGGAAGCTTATGAACAAAGTATTCCTGAAATTGACGTTTTCATACTGAGCACCCTATCTCCGGAACTAGGGGTTTGATCCGAATGAAAATTGGGATATGATTATGGCGTCTTAAGAACTTCCATGTCCGAGAAAGGTGAGTGACATTATTTTCACATTTTTGGTGCATTATTTTCACATTTTTATTGTATATCACCCTGTTACTCCGGAACCGGAAGTCGGATCCAAACGAAATTCCGGAACTTTGTATGGGACCTTGAGACCTTTCATTTGAATCTAAGTTTGTAAAAATCGGTTCAGCCATTTCTGAGAAAAGTGAGTGACATTATTTTCACATTTTTAATCATAAGTTTCACATTTTTGGTGCATATCACCATGCAATTCGAGAACCGGAAGCCGGATCCAAATGAAGTTCAGGAACTTTGTATGGGACTATGAGACCTTTCATTTGAATCTAAGTCTGTGAAAATCGGTTCAGCCATCGTCGAGAAAAGTGAGTGACATTATTTTTACATATTTGGTGCATATTAACCTTTTATTCCGAAACCGGAAGCCGGATCCAAATAAAATTCAGGAACTTTGTATGGGACCGTGAGACCTTCCATTTGAATCTAAGTTTGTGAAAATCGGTTCAGTCATTTCCGAGAAAAGTGAGTGACATTATTTTTACATTTTTAATGCATAATTTTCAACTTTTCTGGTGCATATCACCCTGTAACTCTGGAACCGGAAGTTCGATCCAAATGAAATTCAAGAACTTTGTATGGGACCGTGAGACCTTCCATTTGAATCTAAGTTTGTGAAAGTCGGTTTAGCCATTTCTGAGAAAAGTCATTGACACTATTTTCAAATTTTTGGTGCATATGAACCTGTAATTTTAAAACCGGAAGTCGGATTCAAATGAAATTTAGTAACTTTGTTTGGGACCGTGAGACCTTTCATTTGAATCTAAGGTTGTGTAAATCGGTTCAGCCATCTCCGAAAAAAGAGAGTGACATTATTTTCACATTTTTAATGCATAATTTTCACATTTGTGGTGTATATCAGCCTGTAATTCCGGAACCGGAAGTTGGATCCAAATGAAATTCCGCAACTTTGTATGGGACCATATGACCTTTTATATGAATCTAAGTTTGTGAAAATCGATTCTGCCATCTCCGAGAAAAGTGAGTGACTTTATATTTACATTTTTAATGCACTATTTCCATATTTTTGATGCATACATATGAAATTCCGGAACTTTGTTTGGAACCATGAGACCTTTGATTTGAATCTTGGTTTGTGAAACTCGGTCGAACCATCTTCGAAGAAATTAAGTGATATTAATTTCACATTTTTGGCGGGGGACGGGTATAGCGTGATGGGTAAGTCGATGCCTTTCATGCAGCCCGCCTGGGTTCGATTCCCAACCCCGCACATAGGGTCAGAAAGTTTTTCTGGCCCGAAGAGGCGAATGACATTAATGTTAAAGCCTCTATAATCGAAACAAAAAAAAAAAAAAAAAAAACATTTTTGGTTCATATCATCCAGTAATTCTGGAACCAGAATTCGGATCTGAATGATATTCAGAAGCTTTGTGTGGGACCATAAGACCTTTCATTTGAATATAAGTTTGAGAAAATCGGTTTAGCCATCTCTGAGAAAATTGAGTGACATTATTTTCACATTTTTCTGCATATCACCCTGTAATTCCGGAACCGGAAGACGTATCCATATAAAATTCAGGAACTTTGTATGGGACTATGAGACCTTACATTTGAATCTAGGTTCGTGAAAATTGGTTCTGCCATCTCCGATAAAAGTGAGTGACATTATTTTTACATTTTTGGTAATATTAAACCTTCAATTCCGGAACCGGAAGACGGATCCATATAAAATTCTGGAACTTTGTATGGGACTATGAGACCTTTCATTTGAATCTAAGTTTGTGAAAATCGGGTTAGTCATTTCTGAGAAAAGTGAGTGACATTATTTTGACATTTTTAATGCATAATTTTAACATTGTTGCTGCATATCACCCTGCAATTCGGGAACCGGGAGCCGGATCCAAATAGAATTCAGGAACTTTGTATGGGACCATAAGACCATTTATATGAATCTAAGTTTGTGAAAATCGGTTCTGCCATCTCCGAGAAAAGTGAGTGACATTATATTCGGATTTTTAATGCACTATTTTTATATTGGTGGTGCATATCACCCAATCAAGTTTGATACATATGAAATTCCGAAACTTTGTTTGGAACCATGCAGGGCCGGTGAAACATGTTAAGTCCAAATGGGTAGTTTTTCGATTTTTTAACAATATTTTGTTTCGTTATTAATTTGCATGAAACGTGTAAATTCGAAGTTTGAAGCGTTTTCGGTATTTTGTTTTAAAACGAAATTGCACATTTAAGGATTAAATACGCCATACTCCCCTACTAGATTCAAAATCACTGCCAATATTTGTTTCGAGTATTAGGGCAGTGGCCTTGTCTTGTTCCGTAGAAACTTATTTGTGTGTGGGAATTTTCGAAATTATTTCTTTGAGAATTTTAGTGACTCTGACCGTTCAGTTCGTTAGGGCTGATGATGGAAGGTGCTGAATTCGCGCATGTCATCCTGCCGATTTTCGATCAAAATATGTCTCATGCGAAGCGAACGGCGCATAAAACAAATCCATAAACAATCCAGTCGCTGATGTGCATAACACATTGCTCAAAAAGTCCCAAGACTGACCCAAATGTCAAACTTACCTCATTTTTCGAAAGAGCCAACCTTCAGATGTCAAATTTTCACCTTGATCTCACCGTGGCGTTACTTGTTCACTTATGAAAAAATGGAAATAACGAGTTCTGTATGCTGATAAAGCAACGGTTTGAGAGGTGTTACCCGCACTCGGATCCATTGAAAATAAAGATTTGTGTGTTTTCTGATTTCAAACGGAACCAAATGATGCAATCGTCAGAAAAAGTCAAGCATGTTTTGATAATCGCGATGAATGAACGCAAAATTGAAGTTCGTAAAATTAAATATGCTGAAATGGTTAGAACATTAACTGGAAGCGCTTTTATGATCTTACCCGAAAATCTGGGCATATAAAAGGTTTTTTTTTTCAATCGAACAAAATCAACAACGCATTAACGATCGAGAGAGCTGTAGAAAGGATTTCTTTCGTTTGTATAAAACAGTGAAGGAAACTTGGATCCACAATTTTTCTCCGGAGCCATATTAGCATTCGTACGGAGAGAGTCGTCCGAAAATGTAACAGGTAGCTGGAACAATCATGGCGTCAGTTTTTCGATACTCGAGGTATAATAAATATTGACTATATTGATAAAGAAAGCACCATCTAAAGTGATTATTACATTGAATTATTGTTGCGTTTGTAATGCGACATCGAAAAAACCATTTTTAAAACAAGTCAATGAAAATAATGGCCAAATTGAACGGATTGGTCTTCGTTCTGTTTCCTCACCCACCATATTATCAATAACCTAGCCCCCAGCGACTACTTGTCCTACGAAGGCCCGGGTGGTCCGCATGCTGGTCATCGACTGGAGCGGTCTTCCGTGGGCGGTGATGGTGATGTTACGGAAGAGGAACGTACTCATTGAAGAGCAGAAATCTTATGAAAATCGGCGAAATCCCGATAAAATGTTTTGGGAAACAAGAAAAGTTAGACATGGTTCGTTACACATTGAAGTTTGAATCACCAATTATCTAAAGTATATTAATACATCTACTCGAATCGTAGCGTAAAAATATTTCCAAGCAGCATGTGTAATGATATCGAAATACAGTTGAAAAATAGTTGAGATGTAAATGTTTAAACCACTGTTTGTACAGTTTTATTTCCTGTATTTTGAACTTGCACCTCGGTATAGCAAACAAGGACGTAGTCCTACGTCAAAAGATTTTGGGTAAGTTTATTTTTTTTATCGGTACTTTCCAATACACGAGTGATTCATTGATCAGATGCATAAGCTCGTCTCCTCTGGTTGGAAAAAAGTAAAATTTAATTTGCTAGCAGAAATCTTTTGCTTACTTAAATGATCCTTGTCACATCTTACCTTTCTGCTGTATATCTTCACATCATTACTCTACTAGCTGAATACTAGGGTTCTATAATTTTGATTTTATTTATTATTTCGAGTTACATTGAAAATATTCTTATTGTGATAAATAATACTTATTCTTAAATTTTCGATATTCATGAGTATCAGTTCGCCTGAGAAGTTTGTATCGTTTAATAGAAAAACACATGTTTTTGCCCAAATTCGTTTTTATTATTCAACATAATTTCCATCAGAGGCGATACAGCGATTATAGCGATCTTCCAACTTTTCGATACCATTTTTGTAGTCCGATTTGTCCTTTGCCTCAAAATAGGCCTCAGTTTCAGCGATTACCTCTTCATTGCTTCTAAATTTTTTACCAGCGAGCATTCTCTTGAGGTCTGAGAACAGGAAAAAGTCACTGGGGGCCAAATCTGGAGAATATGGTGGATTAAGGAGTAATTCGAATCCCAATTCGTTCAATTTCAGCATGGTTTTCATCGACTTGTGACACGGTGCATTTTCTTGATGAAACAAAACTTTTTTCTTTTTCAAATGAGGCCGTTTTTTTTTTTAAATTTCGTCCTTCAAACGCTCTAATAACGCTATAGAATAGTCACTGTTGATGGTTTTTCCCTTTTCAAGGTAGTCGATGAAAATTATACCTTTCGAATCCTAAAATACAGACGCCATAACCTTACCGGCCGATTGTTAAGTCTTTCCACGCTTTGGGTTCGGTTCATCGCGTGCAGTCCACTCAGCTGACTGTCGATTGGACTCCGGAGTGAAGTGATGGAGCCATGTTTCGTCCATTGTTATATATCGACGAAAAAATCGGTTTTATTTCGATATAACAGCTCCAAACACTGCTCAGAATCGTCAATTCGTTGTTGTTTTTGATCGATTGTGAGCTCACGCGGCACCCATTTTGCACAAAGCTTTCTCATATCCAAATATTCGTGAATAATATGTCCAACACGTTCCTTTGATATCTTTAGGGTGTCAGCTATCTCGATCAACTTCACTTTACGGTCATTGAAAATCATTTTGTGGATTTTTCTCACGTTTTCATCGGTAACAGCCTCTTTTGGACGTCCACTGCGTTCATCGTCTTCGGTGCTCATATGACCAGTACGAAATTTTGCAAACCACTTACGAATTGTTGCTTCGCCCGGTGCAGAGTCTGGATAACACTCATCAAGCCATTTCTTGGTATCGGCGGCACTTTTTTTCATCAAAAAGTAGTGTTTCATCAACACACGAAATTCCTTTTTTCCATTTTTTTTTTCACAATAATAAAAGTAGCTTCACTCAAAATACAATATCTCACAAACTAATAATCAGACAGCTGTCAAATTTATACACGTATCTTTTGAAGGTTGGTACTAACTGAAAATGGTATGGATTTAATTCTAGTGGCGCCCTCTCATAGAACGATACGAACTTTTCAGCTGATCTGTTAATACATATATTACCACTGTTTTTTGTTAGAAATTTCAGCCACCGTACCCACCTCTTTCACCGGCCCTGGAACAATGAGACCTTTTATTTGTATCTTAGTTTGTGAAACTCGGTCCAACCATCTTCGAGGAAATTGAGTGATATTAATTTCACTTTTTTTTTGCATATATAATTCTAGAACCAGAACTCGGATCTAAATGATATTCAGGAACTTTGTATGGGACCATAAGACCTTTCATTTGAATATAAATTTGAGAAAATCGGCTCATCGGCTCAATCGTTTGTGAAAATCGGTTTAGTCATTTCTGAGAAAAGTGATTGACATTATTTTCAAATTTTTGGTGCATATTAACTTGTAATTCCGAAACCGCTAGTCGGATTCAAATGATATTCAGGAAGTTTGTATGGGACCGTGATACCTTTCATTTGAATCTAAGTTTGTGAAACTTGGTTGAGCCATATCCGAGAAAAGTGAGTGACAATATTTGTTACACACACACACATTTGCTCAGCTCGTCGAGCTGAGTCGAATGGTATATGACAATCGGCCCTCCGGGCCTCGGTTCAAAAGTCGGTTTTAGTAGTGATTGTATAGCCTTTCTATATGAGAAAGGCAAAAAAAGTATACCGCGCCCCACGGTTCCCGTTAGGGAGGACCCCTTTCACCACCCACCCCACAACGCCCACTCGAAGACAACGACTGGCAGGACCGAGAAGAAGAAAAAGAAAATAACATCACTCAAGCTGAGAATGGAGTGGAAGTCGGCGTTGGTCTGCTTGTCAACTTTACAATATTAGACATATTTCATGATTGCTTCCCTGTTTCTGCTCCTGGTATTTCACTTGGTCCTCGGGGTGGTGTGGGTATGTAAACTCTTTCCGCCGGTTTTCAATGCGCTTACGTTTACGAGCTTTGGGCGACATATCAAAGTAACAACATACTCAAAAAAAAAACCAACGCTGTATGTTGATGGAAGCGTCAGGTGGGCCGCGGCTGTAGTTGAGAGAGAAAAAAAACGGGTTTTACCGAGAATACTTTCCAAGTGATGAGTGTTATCACAGAAATGGATGAGTTTTTATGCGAAAAAATTCACTCTTTTATTTATTTTTTGTTGCTGTTGTTGTTGCATCAAGGCGGAAAGTTTATTTTTTGTTGTTGTACAACTGATGTTGGGATACAAAAGCAATAGCAGTTTTATTTCACTCAAATGCACCAGAAAATTGGAAAATGTACGTCATGGATTTACGCGCACTCATGGGGGGGGGGAGGTGGACGGCTGCTGAACCGGTTGAGTGCTTGGCGTTGTACGGCAATCTTCCTTTCGCAACTGAACGACGCAACACACAAGTCAGCCAGCCGCCGGTGATGGAGAACCGTTTGGCAGAATGATGCGGTTATTTATAAACCTTTTACTCGGATATAAAAGACACATTTGCCATCGGAGAATCGAAATGGGTGACAAATGGGTGTGCTAAACTCGGCTTCCAACGACGCTGCGACGACCGTAAGAATCCAATCCAGCGTCGCATTGCATTGCATTGCACTGCGAATTGAAAGAAGCGTCGTCTCTATTCACAGCGTCACCGTACAGTCTCATCTCAAATATTCGCCCGTCTGCGCTGTTTGTTTGGCTCTGGCAGATTCCAAGGATTCCATTGACGTCGCTGTTTGTTGATTTTGTCTTCTTTTTTTTTGTTGTTGCTCCCTTTTTTCTTCTTCTTCTTTCATTCGCTCTCTTTGAGCTCCGAACGAACGTTTCGTAGTGCCAACTCAACGATAAATACTTTGTGCTTTCGAGCGACTAAAATCGTGCTTCTCACGGTTTTCAAACATGTGGCGACTTAACTGTTTATTGGCTGCATTAGTTTTGATGGCTCGCAGGTCCTTTTACAGAATTGAGTTTTGCACACTAACAGCAGCGGCTTTCAGCTTCGAAATATCATTCGGTACAGCTTAAATGAAGTTTTTAGCACTAAAAATCGTTCCACTTCGAATCCGGACCCGTAAAATCTGGCATTTCTCAGGACTGGTTTGAGTTACGAAACGATATCCTATGGAAAGGATGCAAGTATTTGATCGTTCTTTTACCACGCCTGAAATTAAGGACTTCTTCGAAATTCGTTCAATCTCGCCGCACAGTTCAATCGCAGAGGTAATTTTTTCACAATTCGAGCTATCATTTAACTTTCATTCGATAAATGTCTAATACCGAGACAATATACATTTCACCAAGTACTCTTGTTTATACAGCTTCGACTTTATCTCTGTTTTCGAATCCGTCATCATCGTTAATCAGTTTGCTTTCATATCCCGTCTAGGAATGTTGAATTTTTCGAAATACTTGATTATTCAATAATCGAGTATAATTCTCAAATTAATCGATTAAATTTCAATCGATTTTCAGAGTTGTTATTCGGTTATTCAATTAATTATGCGATTGTTATTCTTGGATTTTACGAATTATTCGTTTAGTTTAATAATGGAATATAAGATTCCAACCATTCGATTCTAATATCTGATTATTGATCGGTTACTCGATTAAACGATCGACATTCCGAAATGAGTCTACCAAACGAACGTGCCACCACCAATGTGAACAATTACCGCTGTTATTTCCATAGAGAGCAAATGCACCTCGGATTAAAACAGATGCGTTTACTGCAGCTCAATAAAACCTTCCGCTCTTTATATATTCGAAACACCATTACGCTATACGAATAGATTGCTTCCATCATGAAGGAAAATTGGAAAAATTATTTTCCCCGGTATTCTCAATGGCGCTACACTTGCGCCTAAAGAAACCCTATACCATCGTATGTAACTTTCGCTCAGCATACAAGAACGCCATGTAAATCGCTTGTCAGTTACGATCCTTCACGTTAGTCTTGTCCCGAGTTTACTGGTTTTACATTCCAGTTGTCATATGTTCGAGCCCCGACC
Organism: Malaya genurostris; assembly: GCF_030247185.1. Taxonomy (NCBI): domain Eukaryota; kingdom Metazoa; phylum Arthropoda; class Insecta; order Diptera; family Culicidae; genus Malaya; species Malaya genurostris. The sequence goes on from NC_080572.1 coordinate 214,061,007, forward strand.
TGGAAGGATTCTTAGTGTCGGTAGGATCGTAATACTAGCCCTAATGTACGCTATGAATCGACTCCGAAGTCTGTTGAAACCGAATGGTATAATTTCACATAAATGATCTAGTATGGTACTAGACGGTAAGGTTTGCGAGAAATAAATCAAGAAATCATTTACACTCATAGCAAAGTTTTGGCATTCCATTCCTTCTGTGGAATTTAACCATTTTGTTTCAACAGACTTCGCAGCCGATTCCTAGCGCACAGAATCATTGCATGACTAGTACTACGATCCTATTGACACTAGGTATCCTTCCAGTCGGGGCAGGTTGAAAGCGGTAATTTCTCCATACCGGTTCCAAACCACCACGGTACCTCGGAAACAAAGCTTAACAACAACAAAACATGCCCATGATCGAACCCATAATCGACATCCAGTTTACAACAACGTTTAAAAAGAACTAAGACGGAAATAACGATGATTCTAACATGAATAGCGACGACAAAGCAATGGACGAGGGCTAAAATAGTAAACCACACATCACACCCTTCTTGATATGCTGGATAACAAAGACTGTTTCTTCCCCATGGAAAAAGGTAAAAACGGGGTTCAGTAATACAAATTACCTTTTATTTGGAAGTCGGTTCCGTTGAACTTTTGGGTGTTGAGACGGGCCGAATAAATAAAAACCCTTCTTAATACACCTAGTAGTGTGATAATGCCTTTCTTTACTCATTTAAATAGTCTCGTTAAAACACGTTGAACGTTAAAACATGATGATGATGTGCAACAAGTTTCTTGTATGATATGTTACACAGCAGTAATATTAAGTGAAAACTTAAAATGAACTTATTGTACATTCAGTTAAAGCGCCGATTTGAAACTTAATCCTTTCAGGTTTTTGAGTTGGTTTTACAAGCAGTAATATGAATGATTTTCATAGTTACAATTACTGGCCTAAACGTGAATAAAGAATTATTTATTTCTTTATTTCTTTATTATATTATTTATTGAACCAACAAATATAACCGCTATGTAGCAATTGTGAAACATGACATTGTTAACAAGTTTTAATTGCAACTTGGGTAGTAATTTTCAGACGAGTTTTGTCGTGAATACGACTTACTTTACTATGGGGTGCCTTTTCAAATTTTACCCCCTGAGAGAGTGATGAGTTTTTGATCGTGAATATCTCTTGTTGTATCTAACGAATCAACATAATTTTTGCTACATGCCATCGGAAATATGATCACAATGTTATGATAAAATATTCAGTTGTGTGACATAATCTCCAATAATTCAAAATTAAACTTTTCTGAAATGTTTGGTATAAACGAGTATCAAAGAGAATAATTCATAAGGCGCGTTTGCCTTTCTCGTATTTTCAAAGCTCATAGCTCAGTGATCTGTGAAAGGATTTATATAATCTAACTACCAATAGAATCGAAATTTTTCAACCTAAGCGTGTATAGAAAAAGCTTTGAAGTATTTCAATAGTAAACTATTGTAAAACCTGTCTCATTTGACCCATGTCAACACCAGCCAATCAGAACGCGTTCTGAGGAAGAGAACAAAATATCTGCTGCTGTACAACAAATCGTTCGAGAAAATGTTCCGAATAGTGTTTAATATCGTAGTGAGTTCCACAGTTTGGTCCTTCTGAAAGGCAGGAATGAATCCCGTACAGCATCCGGATAGTTTCTTTCAATGAAATGTAAATCCGAAATGAAATAATCGAAATTAAAATTCTATATGCTGCTATTTTTATAGCCGTTAGGACCGCCCATTAGTGAAAAAGCTACAGACGAAATCACGTAAAAAGAAACCTCTTAACAAAAATTGGATCAGTTTGGATTCTAATGGCTCTAAAAGTTTTCTAAAGAACAATTAGGATTTCTTGCTCGCAAATCGAAGGTAAATATCCTCAGTTTAGTGCAAATCTAGCACTGTTTGATTTGATTTTTGCTCTTTTCGCTGTGTGATATTCACAGTAATCGAGATAAAGTAAAGTTTTCTTTGTTTTTGCGAAAAATGTGGAAAAGGGGAATGCTTGCATAATTCATACAATTGATCAACTAATTGATATTTGGAAGTGTTAAGGAACATGTCAGTTGTTTTCGTATTCACGACATCCAGTTATGTCTCTGACATTACCCACCCGTCTTTTTCGAAATCGATTTTGCTATCTTTAGAAAATTTTGTTGCATTGAAAAACACTGGAATTTATCGGTTACCTCACATATAACATTACATTTCTCGAAACGGAAATGTTCGCCATAACCCTACCAAATTTGATTGACATAGTTAGTCGTGTACGTCACTTAACCATTATATGTCCGGAACAAGAAGTGAGAAAATTAAGCGATGAGAAAACAACGCGTTTTGTCGCTTACATGACTTACACCATTATATCTCCGGGATCGGAAGTGCCATCCGTTACCTCTTCGAATTTGTTTTAAAATTCGAAAGTCACTTTTAAGCTAGCTTTGCCTCGTAGAGATCTGCTTAGTCATCTCTAAGAAAATTGAGCGGTAAAAAACAAAGCGGGTTTGGCGCATACGTCACTCATATCATTATATCTCCAGAACCAAAAGTGACAGACATTTGATCTTTAAACTTGATCAATGATCCAATACTATCTTTCAAATGACCTAACCTTATTGAAATCTTTTCAGCGATAAAAATCAGAGAGGATTGATCTTCAACTTGATCAATGATGTAATAGTGGCTTACAAACGAGTCTGAAGTTGTTGAAAATGGCTCAAACATCTCCAGGAAAATCAAGCGATAAAAAAATCTTTGAAAAGTGCACACACAATTATTTTCCGATCTCGTCGAGCTGAGTCGAAGGACATATAGCACTATGGGTCTCCGAGGCTTCGTTTGAAATTCGGTTTTTCCAGCAATTGTAATACCTATCTATTAAAAAAGGCAAGAAATAAAATAATCCGAACTGTGTCGAGGGTTCAGATCTTTCTAGCATGTCCTTTGTTTAGTGACATGTTGCCAAATCCACCCAGAAAATCGTAGGATAGGAATTTCAAACCGCCCTTCAAAATGACGATGCCAAAAACTTAACACTTCTAAAAGGGGATCAATATTATTTTAATTTGTAGTTCATATCAGTTGATAGATGAACGAACCGAATACCATTATACTGGTTTCCAGTTTCCGGTTCCGGGAGTGCCAGGAATAGTGATAAATTCACATAGATGAACTATTCGTTTTTCACTAACTTGGGCTAAAATATTAAGTCTTATGCAAAAGAAATCTTCAAAACTGGTCGATACAAAAATTTAAATCTGTGATGTTTCAATGAATCCCTCTGTAAAATATATGAGATAATGAAAAAAATAAGACAGTACATCCCTTGGTGGATAAAACTCGATTGTACTAGTGTAACGAACGATTCATACAACCGATTGTGCCAATAGGACTAATTTCATATCAATAACCAACTAGAACTAGATTGAATATGATAGATGCATAGAAAAGTAATTGCATGCAATTGTATGTACAATTAAACCACAGAGAACAGACATTCAAGCTAATACAAACTTTTTCAAAAAATCTGTGTAAAGCATACAAGTGAAAATCCGTTACAAATCACCGTTGCGTACGACCTTGCACGCATTAATTACCATTGCACAGTGGGAAAAAATCTATGTAAACCCGCAAAGAATTCTAAAACTCATAAACTAATTGAGATAGGTCAACAAACTAACACATGGATCAATAAGTCCCGAGACTAACAATGGAAACAACATTTTTTTTGCAAAATTTTTTTTCATTCATCAACATAATCACCTTTTAGGGTGACAAAATGGTTCCAACGTTTTTCCAATTTTTCAATACCATGTTTATAAAAAAATTTATCTTTCGCTTCAAAATAAGCTTCAGTTTCAGCGATGACCTCCTCATTTAAGCCAAATCTTTTTCCCTGGAGCACTTTTTTAAGATCAACAAAGAGCCAGTAGTCACTGGGGGCTAAATCTGGCGAGTATGGGGTGTGGGGAAGCAGATCAAAGCCCAATTCGTTCAATTTCGCCATTGTTTTCATCGACTTGTGGCAGGGTGCATTCCAGCAATCGCGGCACCCACCTTTTTCATGCTCAATTTTTCATGAAGGATAGTAAATACACTTCCATATGATATCTGTGTCATCTCAGCAATCTCACGGAGCTTCACTTCACGATCTTTCATTATAATTTTTGTCACTTCACTCACATTTTCCGGTGTAACGGCTTCCACAGGTCTACGCGAGCGATCCGCGTCATTTGTGTCGGTACGACCACGTTTAATCTCGGCGAACCACCGACAAATCGTTGCTTTTGATGGACAAGAGTCCGGATAACATTTTTCAATTCATTATTTCGCTTGCACGGTGTTTTTACCCATTAAAAAACAATGTTTTATCAAAACACGAAACTCGGTTCTTTCCATTTTTTAAACAAACTACAAAACGACTTCACTCCAACCTCGATAACTCAGCTGTTTCTGGTCTGATCGACTTAAATTTTCACTCGTTTCAAGCAAAGGTTAGTACTCTAGAAAGACGTGGTTACTGGTTTACTACGAGCGCCATCTCTGCTTTAATCTCGGGACTTATTGATCCATGTGTTAAAGCGTTTATTATGTAAAAATGTCCAAGGAATGGTTTACAATGGCCGCACGAATCGCAATCCTGCTCGTTTTACCCGAAATGTACAGCAGTTTTGGGTTTTCCTAAAACATTCGCTCTGTAACTTGAAAAGAAGTCGAGTTCTGGAATAGCCTACTTTCATGTAAAAAAGTCTGGAGAAGAAACCTCACCGGCCTCACGAATCGTTTTGGTGGATATTTTACCCCGACCTCCTCATTTCATGAAATCCTTACTGTAAATCGTCCATAAATTTTGGTAAAATTTCTTGCAAGTTTGCTAAATCTAGCTTATATTATGTAAAAATGTCTGGAGAATCGAATGGAAGAACCTGCACTGTCCGCACGAAACGTTTTGATGACTATTTCATCCCATTTTTCCATTTTATGGTATTTTATTGTAAATCGGTCTTAAACTTATTGGAGGTTTACTAAATCTAACTTGTCCTATGTAAAAAAAAATCGAATGCCAAAACTTATACTGGCCGCACGAAACGTTTTGGTGGCTATTTTACCCCAATTGCTCCAATATGTGAAATTTTCATCTAAATCACCCTTAAGTCTTAAGCGAACCACGTTGAAAGCATACGAAAACTATCTTATATTATGTAAAAAAGTCTGTAGAATCGAATGCCAGAACTTATACTGGCCGCACGAAACGTTTAGATGACTATTTTACCCCATTTCCTCCATTTCATGGTATTTTATTGTAAACCGGTCTTAAATCATGGTAAAACTTATTGGAAGTTTACTAAATCTAGCTTATATTATGTAAAAAGTCTGTAGAATCAAATGCCAGAACTTATACTGGCCGCACGAAACGTTTTGGTGGCTATTTTACCCCAACTGCTCCAATATGTGAAATTTTTCATCTAAATCACCTTTAAGTTTTAAGCGAACTACGTTGAAAGCATACGAAAACTATCTTATATTATGTAAAAAAAGCCTTGAGAATAGAAGATTCTAAACTGGCCGCACGAAACGTTCTCCATTTCATGATATCTTATTGTAAATCGTCCTTAAATCTCAGTAAAACTGTTTGGAAGTTAACTAAATTCAGCTTATCTTATGTAAAAAAGTCTGTAGAACCGAATAAAAGAACCTACACTGGCCGCACGAAACGTTTTGATGACTATTTTACCGAGATTTAAGGACGATTCACAATAAGATATCATAAAATGGGGTAAAATAGTCTTCCATTCGATTCTCCAGACTTTTTTACATAATATAAAATAGTTTTCGTATGCTTTCAACGTGGTTCGCTTAAGACTTAAGGGTGATTTAGATGAAAATTTCACATATTGGAGCAATTGGGGTAAAATAGCCACCAAAACGTTTCGTGCGGCCAGTATAAGTTTTGGCATTCGATTTTTTTTTTACATAGGACAAGTTAGATTTAGTAAACTTCCAATAAGTTTAAGACCGATTTACAATAAAATACCATAAAATGGAAAAATGGGGTGAAATAGTCATCAAAACGTTTCGTGCGGACAGTGCAGGTTCTTCCATTCGATTCTACAGACTTTATTTCATAAGATAATCTAGATTTAGTAAACTTTAAATATGTTTTACCGAGATTTAAGGACGATTTACAATAAGATATCATGAAATAGAGGAATTGGGGTAAAATAGCCATCAAAACGTTTCCTGCGGCCAGTATAAGTTCTGGCATTCGATTCTACAGACTTTTTTTTTACATAAGATAAGCTAGATTTAGTAAACTTCCAATAAATTTTACCGAGATTTAAGGACGAATTACAATAAGATATCATGAAATGGAGGAAATGGGGTAAAATAGCCACCAAAACGTTTCGTGCGGCCAATATACACTCTTCCATTCGATTCTCCAGACATTTTTACATAAAATCAAGCTATTTCAGTAGACCGGACTCGATGTCTTTTCAAGTTATCGAATAAATACTATAGAAAACCCTAAAACTGCTGGGCAGTTGGGGTAAAACGAGCAGGATAACTATTCGTGCGACCATTAAGAACCATTTCATTGATTTTCTTGGATTTTTTTTTACATAAGAAACACTTTTGTTTGTTGCCTTTTTCCATGGTTTCCGATTTCTGTGCGGGTTTCCTGGTTTTTTTCCCACTGTGCATTGTATGGAAGCTCGAACGCAAGAGTCCATAGACAACTGCTCGGCCGGTCGAAGCGCCTCTATAGGAGAATTGCTACTTGGTGATTGCTTTTTAAAACAACCGTTAAATTACTTACCAACATTGAAATCTATACTTGGATGTCTGTTCTCTGTGATTAAACTTCAAAAAACAAGACTGAGAAACAAATTGGAGAAATCTTCTTCAATTCTTGGAAGTGTACTGTGATCGATTGGGGCTTGACTTAAAAGAAAAGCTGCCTTGAAAACGGATGAAAATCCTTTCTTTCTCACGAAACACTAAAATTTTCACCGCACCAACACGATTCAACTTAATCTTTTTCTATCATCCTTCTTCGTAGAAAGAGGTTGTTGCATAAAATGAAAACGATTTCCGGGTATTTGATATTCCATGTAAACCAATACAATATGGGTTTTTTTTAGGAACAGGTTTGAAGAGTAGATTCCAGAAAACAATATTTGTGGTCGTTTCGAAATCCAAGATGGCGACTTCCGGTTCATCGATATTTCCTGAAAACCACAATATGAATATATTTGGAACGGGTTTGAAGTTCAGATACCGGAAAATGATGTTTGGACTCGTTTCGAAATTCATTATGGCGACTTCCGGTTTATCGATATGTGTGTGTTTAACCTATCCCAAAACCTCTGGCAGTAGTTTACAGAAAAATAATGTTTTCATGTGTTTTTTATACATGCAGAACCAATCGTGTTCCGAGGTCACCGTTCCATCAACCAGCCCCGCCCTAATGAAATGTTTTTATCAAATGGATTCAAACGTTACAAAAAGATTTTCGATCCCTTGCAAATTGGCAAGCAATCGACGCGTATTTATTTTATATTCTTCAGTTTGATATGAATAAATAACCTTTCCAAAAATTACCAATACTCGAGTTTGCATTCAATGTTTCATTTTTTTACCGTATCGAAACCTTTCAAACCTTCAGTCTTCTGAATCAGCCAATTACACACTTATAAATATTTTTTTCTATAGACGCCCCTACATAAAACAGTAATAAGAATAGAATTATTATTTACACCTAAAAAATTATTCTTACTTATAAGACGTATTTTGATTTATGCGTCAAATTATATAAGGATGATATGCAATATGCTAATTTATGAATTACCAGCAATGCTGCAGACGGTTTTTATGAAAACAAGCTGACAATTGAAAGTCACATTAAGTGATTTAATACACTTCAGCAATAGGATTTCAAGGCGAAATATTTCATCTATTTGAAGAATTTTCAATAACTTTCGCATACAAACTAATTCACACCCTCTCATTTTGCTACTAACTCAGATAGCGATAGCACCAAGTCGACGCCGTTCTATTGGAAAAATGTCATCTTAGAAACAAGGAGATGGCCATGAGATAGGAACTTGTGAGCACTAAGTTATATTAGCTTCTGATGACCACGATTCCGGTTTATTGATATTCTTTGAAGCCCCTTACAATAAGGGTATTTTCGAAACGGGTTCGATGATTATATAACAGAAAACGACATTTGAGCTTGTTTCGAAATTCAATTCAAAATATGATGACTTCCGGTTTATCGATATTTTTTGATAATCCTTACTTATATTGTAAGAGTTTCCAAGGAATATCAATTAACCGGATCAATTTTTTAACGATCCAACTCGGTTTACGAAACCCTGTTTAGTTCGTGAATGGAGGTTCCGGTGTAACCTTAAAAAGTAAACCAACAAGATGGTGGTCATAAATTACATTATCCACATCTGAATTAAATGCTAAAACCATGAATTATGACTACGCTGGACTACCAATAGCTAGACTAGAGTATTCTTAGTACCACCAAAAACTAATACCAGTTAAGTGTTTGGAAAGAGAATAAATAAATATGATTATAGCTACCTTCCAATAAATCAAGTGAAAATAAACAAAACCCTCCCAAACATTCACGACAAGCTAGTTAACATCAATACCGATTAGGCATCCCGGGTCAAGGTACTGTCCTTGGAAAAATCGCTGCCTAATTGAGCTGCTAATTTATCATCATCATTATATTTTTCTCGCGGTCAGTCTGTTACCTACATCATCTGCTATCTTCCCAAACTTCAAAAGACGATGGATAAATCCGCTGATAGAGCAAAATTCCATCTTGCTCACCTTCCAATATATCTCCGTCTACCCCCCACAGTCCGCTAACAGATTTATTAATTCATAAATTTTAGCTGAAAATGAAGTTACGTTACGGTTTACCTTATCAACGCGGCGAAGGCGAAGAAAACTCGACCGGCTTTTAACGGGTAGTGCGTCAAAGAATTTTTCCATGAAACCGCGAGGGTAAGGTGAAAGCCAGTTTCGTGTTTTTACTTCGAACCCCTGCTAGGCGGGATCAATTTTTTTCCCTCAGAACCAACCGACAAGTATCCTTTGTGTTCGAGGAACCTTCGAACTCCTTCGTTCGTGCCAGTGCAAACCTGCGTCAACCTGCGGAGCAGCCGAATGGAAGACGCCGATTGAACAGCAAAAACAGGTCACGTGTTTTTAGTTCTTTGGGATACAAAATAAAGAAAAAAACGAGGCTATATTCATCGGTTGCGTCCTTTTGAAAAATGCAACAAAGCCGATGACGGTTCTAGGCATCGCCATAATCTCCGGATGAAAGGAAAGATAAAACACAACATAAAAAGAAGAGTGAGAAGAGTCTGCTAGAAAAACGGAAAAAAGAAAGTAAAAACTCGTGCTTAAATTGAGAGGAAAAATATTAAATAAACATGAGCATTTGCATAACGCGAAATTAAATATCCTGCCTGACAGCGCTGAGGTACCGAGGATCCTTACTTTAAGATTTTCTTCCGGAGGCACCGTCCCTCTGCTTGTTTCGGTGTGATTTTACGGTGTGTTGAACATAATTCCGGGAGATTTTGGAAACCTGCTGAATTGATTGCACCATATTCGGGACAGGCGATAATCGTTTCTTTATTTTTTTCCGTGCGAGATCGTTTCTGTTATCGTGATTCCTGAAATCGTGATCGTTGGGTGGGGGGGTGGAGGTTGGTGAAATTGGAAAATTAATTAAGAAGAACGGTCGTTTGATGAACAGGGCAATTAAAATTGTCGGATGGTTTGCTGGGTACGTGGCATCCCAACAAACAGGAGAATAGCGGAAAACTTGTTTGTTTTACTACAGAGCGGACTCCAGCGCGGATTGGTCACTCGACCGAGATAAAAAGTGTTTGTACTAAAAGTCGTTTCCGAATGAAAATGAATATACAAACATGTAAGTACGCATGCTTATTAAATGGAACGCGCTGTTCGACGTTTGATTGAAGTTATCAGTGCTCTCGGATATATTGGCAGGGAGTATCATGATATTTTGTTTGCTTAATGCACGTACCGATTGTGAACTATTTAATTTGAAACAAGTCAGATTGTATGTTTACACTCAGTTATTAATCAAAATCGGAGAAATTTTCACCTTTGTATTTCATAGTAAAATGTTAAACAGTTCAAATCTTGTTCTTCAAATCTGTGTAATGCTTTTCCTAAACAGAGACGATAATTTCGCGTTCCTAACTTGAGTTTGTATTTTGCATAACTTACAATCTACTATTTAAATGGATTTGTTTTACAAAATAAGTATTTGTATTATACCGAGAGAGTGCAATTTTTTGTATATTTTATTAGCCATACAAAGTTGACAAACAAAATATATGACGCAATGATATAGAACGAATATGACTGTTACTGTTACTGACCCTATGTACCGGGTTGGGAATCGAACCCTAGTAATTCAAAATCGGTCAAACCATCACTATGAAAAGTGAGTGAGATTCATTTGTGAAAATATGACCACTATTTTCAGTGCATCCGGAATCGAAGTCCGGGGGTTAGGGTGGCCAAAATCTATTTGTTTGGCTGTCTACTGATAACAACTATCGAATGGAGCAGTTTTGAGACCATCTTAGAAAATATTTTCGTTTTTTGTTTCGACCCGATGGTATACATATTTTAACACACTTTACCCTATAATTCCGGAACCGGAAGTCGGATCTGAATGAAGTTTAGAATTTTTGTATAGGACTATAAGGCCATTCATTTAAAATCTAAGTTTGTAAAAATCGGTCACGCCATTTGTGAGAAAAGTGAGTAAGTAATTTTAAATTGGAATTTGCACACAAAACACCTCATAATTCCAGAACAGGAAGTCGGATCCAAATGAAATTCAGTTGTTTTGTAAAGAACCATAAGACTCTTCATTTGATACTTAGTCTGTTTACGCATCTCTGAGAAAAGTTATGACACATATATTCAATTTTTTGCACATTTTACCCCATAACTCCGGAAACGGAAATAAGATTCAAACCAAATTCAGGAATTTTGTATGGAAGCAGAATCATTTGAATCGAAGTCCATGAAAATCGGTTCAACCATCTCTGAGAATAGTTGGTGCACTTATTTTCAAATTTTTTGCGCATTTTACCCCATAATTCCGAAACCGGAAGTCGAACATAAACCACGGGAATTTTCATTTCAATCTAAGTTTATGAAAATAGGTTCAACCAACCAGACGAGAAAAGTTAGTGCAAAAAAACGTGATTAATCCACCTAGCAGTGTGATGATACCTTTTTTTATCAATACGCATGTGTTTTTGCATGGATATTCTTAGGTGTTTTAGTTCTCATGACATTATTTTAATTATCGTCGTTTTAAACGGCAAATTGAGATTTTAATCACTCATTACCCTGTAATGCCGAAACTGCAAAACATATCGAATTTCAATCTTAGCGTGTGACAATCGATTGAACATTCCATGAGATGTCGAAGTAAGTTCCACTTTAGAGTTTATTTCGTCATTTCCAGAGCCGGTATTCAGAAATTAGCATAGCCCAAAATGATTCGAATGGCCATAAATTATTACGCCAAACAATTTACATGAAATTTATAAACTCATCATCTGTAATTCCAGAATCGGATAAAATTCACCGATTTTGTATGGGACCTTAAGTCCTGTAATATTTGTTTTTGAAGTTCGATTTGTTTTTTTTTTTGAGAAAATGATTGAGCTTTGAGAATCGATTCGAAACTGGAATCGGAATTCTAAAATCGGTGTAGCCGAAATCAGTTAAATTCACCTGAGGAGTGTGTAGACATCTTTGAGAAATTGTAGTGCGAATTAAAATTTGGGGGTACATTCCGAGTCCAAAAACGAATACCGTTCAAACTAATATAAATTTATTTGATAATCGACTATCCAAATCTGCACCTGATTAATTTATGTGAAATGGACATTTTTATACTATTCACCCTGCATTTTCTAAACCAGAAGTCGGATCTGACTAAAAAGTAAGAGGTTTTATAGGATTTTAAGACCTCTCATTTGAATCATAGATGATTCTTAGATTTCATTAGAATCTTAGATCGGTTCAGCCATCTACGAGAAAAATTAATTGCATTATTTTAATTTCGTTTCACATATCATCCTTTGGTTCCACAATCAGAAGTCGGATCCAAACGTAATTCAGGAACCTTGTTTGGGAGTATACGACTTTTCATATGAATCTGAGTTTGTAGAAAACGGTTTAACCATCTCCGAGAAAATTGAGTGATATTATTTGTCACACACGCATTTGCTGATCTCGACGAGCTGAGTCGTATGGTATATGGAAGTAATGTTCTTCCAGCATTTATTGCTGTAAATAGTTTAAATCAATATAATTATGGAATTACTTCCAACTCGATAATGCTGGTATCATCTGGTTTACATATGCCATATTCGAAAGATTATGTTGCCAAAAATGAACCGTGCTAAAATTGGTCCGAGGCAATTTGTCATAAAAAAGGAAGCTGTACACAGTCTTTTTGGTATTTAGAAACAATTATATGTAACAGTATAAAAAATCGTGTTTCATGTTGCTCCCAAGCATTGCTTTTTCATACAGCGCTCAAAATTCCTTCTACTGGAATAAGGCTTACACAAAAATATCGATATCTCCGTTAAAAATGGACGGATTTTAACAATCTATGGCTTGTTGGATAGGTATTACCGAGCGAAATCTAAGTCTGGAAACATATTCTGTTTTCAAGGTCAAATGTGACAGATACTGTCAAAAAACTGAAAATTTTGACATAAAACTTCGTATAACTCAAAAAGTAAACTTCCGATCTCAAAACCATTCAATGGCGTTCTGGGTGACGGGGAGACCTTTCATTTGCGACTAGTTTGATCAAAATCGGTCCAGCCATCTCTGAGATCTCGACCTCTTAGTTGACAACACACATACAGACACACACACATACAGACACACACACATACACACACACAGACATTTGCTCAGTTCGTCGAGCTGAATCGATTGGTATATGACATTCGGCCCTCCGGGCCTCGGAAAATTTTTCGAAAGTTTGAGCGAATTCTATACCTATTTTTTATATATATAAAAAAAGGTAAAACATTACATACACACAGTCCTCGACGAACTGAGTCGAATGGTATATGACTGACACTCGGCCCTCCGAGCCCCAGTTCAAAAGTCGGTTTTCACAGTGATTGCACAACCTTTCTACATGCGAAAGGCAAAAAACATTTTCTTTACTTTAGTCTAGTGGTTTATGTGGAACCGCGAGGTGGCATTAGCAGTTCAACAAAAACTGCTAACGCACTGATGAGTCAAAAACAAAACGTAAAACAAACTGAAAAAAGTCTGAGTCTGTCTTTGTGCGCAGCTTACTCTATTTGATCTTCATTTTTTACCTATGATTATGAACGAAATTCTGCTGATTCTTCGATTTCGAGGTAAATTCTGGGTAGGATAAGAACGCCGAATCTTTATCAGCACCAACAAACTGAACGGCCCAATTCTCGAATGGCCCAACTTCTCGAATGGCTCTTTTCCAAAATACGTTTCGTATAGATATAATCAAGTACATGTTGATGACAAAATTGGAGTCCTTAAATAGTCGAAACAAAAACTCATATAATGATTTTGACAGTAGCTGTGTAGTCCTACGTCAACAGTTCGAATTTCAGGGCTATTTTTTTAACGTTTGTCAAATTATGCAATATACAACAGGAGAAAATTTTTTGGCACCTGGCAACTTCTATGCCGTTTTGAATGTGTGAAAGTGGAACTAATGCTCTGGTATGTTTGAATCTCACGGTGAGTCACATGTCGATCTTCCGAAATCAGGTCACGCACAGTAGAGATTTTTTCCCGTACTCGATTTGCACCCGAGATTATTTTTTCTTCCAAACCTAAACCCGACCCACACCCGATAAAAAAATAAAAATCATTCAGTTTTGTAATGACTGAGTGGAAACATATATTGAAGAAGGCTAATGAATGAGAAAATCACAGAAAAGATGATTTTTTGGAAAAAAAATACGCTCAGAGGCAGGACTCGAACCTACGTTCTTATGCATATGCGTTTACCATTTCCGCCACCCTGAGCTGTGGTAGACACAGTTGAACAACAGCACCGACTAAGGTAAGCGTACATCGAACAATGATTTAAATCCTAGCCGCCTCACGACCTAGCCGCCTCACGACCGGTACCGCATATGCAAACATCTGATCTTGGACGTTCTGCTCGAAATTCTTTTTGGAGCACATGATGACCACGATTGCAGTCAGAAACCTATCCAGACATGATGCTTTATCTGTAAAAGTGGAAGCGAATTGATCGCATTGCATCGTTGTTCTGATAAACCACGGCGAATCTCCCATCTCACTATTCCAATGCAGTTGCCGTTCGTGAATTCCATCACTACGCTTACTGGCCCTTATTACCGGTATCAAAACACGGTGGAAATCAACTGAAGTGAATGTAGGACCTTATTACAGAAATCGTTTCAGAGATAAAACTAATTACTTGAATGAGCTTGATGTTGTTAAAGACTGTCCCAGAAAGTATGGACGCATTTTGATTTCGCTGTAAATAATTCACAAGTGTTAGATGTTCAAATTTTGTTCGATATACTGATAATATTAGACTACAACAACAGAATATTATTCTCAACATTTGCTACTTAGCCATTGTAGACTAGCTGGTGCACCGTACAGACTTCTTGGCGACAAGTTTTGACACTTTTTTCCAATCTTTTGGGACGAAAGTGACATTTTTGGTAGTATACCATTCTACCGTTGATTTCGAGTAGTGGCATTGCTAGCCAGAAAGCAACAGGATCCTTGTGGCTTCGAATCATGGGTAGAAGTTTTTGTAAACATTCCTTGATGTATATTTCGCTGTTCATTGAAGCAGTGGTGATGAAGGGTTTCGAAATCTTACCGCAGTTACAAATTGCTTGCCAGACCATAGCTTTCTTACCAAATTTTTCGACTTCAATCGATGTCACGGACTGGTTTAACACTTGCCCTTCTCGCACCGTATAATATTGTGGTCCCGGCAAGGATTTGTAATCGAGTTTCTCGTAGGTTTCGTCGTCCATGATTATGCAGTTCAAATTTCCAGCAAGAATCGTATTGTACAGCTTTCGAACCCTTGGCCTGATCGATGCTTCTTGTTTCGGACTACGTTTTGGTTGTTTCTGCTTCTTATAGATTCGAAGATTCAAACGTTCTTTAGCACGAAGAACATTTGACTTCGAAGTGCCCACTTTTTTTGGCCACATCCCGAACTGAAACATCTTTCTTTTGCTCGAACGCCTTCAGTATACGTTTATCCAACTGAGGGTTAGCAGGAACTTTTTTTCGACCCGTTTTCGGTTTATCCTCAAAGGTGTTATCCTCACCGAACATCCTGATTGCATTTCGCACGGCTTTTTCACTTACGCCTTCCATTTTTGATATCTTTCTCAGTGACAGTCCGCGTTCTGTGCACCATTTGTACACAATTTTTCGACGTTGTTCTGCTGAAAGTCCACGAATTTCGAAACAAACTAATGAAATCGAATAAACAACTGCACAAGTGGTTAGAGAAGAGTGTAAACAACAGGACGCAGCCATAAAAATTTACAGATTCTGAACCATTGCGAAATGGCAGCGGTTTTTGGTTGCGTCCATACTTTCTGGGACAGTCTTAATTAATAGGTATGAATTCGATAAAAATTGCACTCACACATATTTACTCACCAAAATCGACTATCGAGTTTTCTCGTAATTGTAAGGGAATACAAAACCACGCATAAGTTATGATTTACAGTATTCGTAATCCTGCTTTATTTTAATAGTTCGTTCTCATATTCGCTTATAACTTTTTAATTAGATGAAGATCCGGTAAATATGCTTGATCCGTGTACGTTCGAACAAAATTGTCAAACCACTCCCAACACGTTTGGAGCTTAAAGGGCAGGATGCTAAATCAGGCCAAAATAAAGTATATCTGTTGTGCTTAGGTATGAATGGTAAGAGATGTTTCTTAAGGCATACTTTCTTGTAAATTGCACCGTTGATTATTCCGGAAGTGATGAAAGTAGTGCTTATTTTAACCACATCATCAAATCGCCTACCAGATCAGATGTTTTTAAATTTCGATAATTTCTTCGAACTCAGACATGGCAACGAAATATACTTTCTCAGGAAGTTGACGCAAGTCCGCCCTAACTAGGCTTCATCCATCCGTCACGATGCAATACGATTAGGTGAATAGTTTCATTTAAAGTTTTCGGGTGTAGATTTTTGCAGTGCTGTTTTATGTTTCATTCCATTTTCGGTTTTTTTAACCTTGTTATCACGCTTCCTAGTGCTCTGCTCAAAAATGAGGTTCCAACCTTATACTTTTCAGTCATATCCTGAATTGACACATTAGGGCGAGTCTTCAACCTGTTCATTTGGAAAAAATTCCTGTAAACGTACGTCTTCCGAGACAGACATACCGCAGCGTCAAAAATGATACATTTTTACAGTTGACATAAAACAAGTTTCATAAATTCGACATTTTTTTTTTGGGCTGGAACATGTAAGGGACTTGGGTCTGAATGAAAAAAAAAAGCTTGGGTCTAAATGAAAAAAAAACTAATAATAGTAGTATAATTTCAAATTTCCAAAAGTTTAAAGTTAAAAATCGTTTTTTTGTTTATTAAATACGATTTCATAGAATTATTCTTATTTGATACACATGTTTTAATACTACATGGAATGAAAAGTCCCGGGCCTCTCACAGACAAGACGTGAATAGTTTTGATCCGTGTATTTTTTGGTTGAGAACAAACCTCTAGATGACCCAATACCAAATTTCATGACAATCTATCCACAAGTGTTTGAATAACAGCTGATCAGCTCTCCACCATCCCTTCGTACTTTTCAGACTTGACCCCCAGCGACTATTTCCATACCCGAAAAGGTTTCTTCAGAGAAAGAAATTTTCATTGAAGGCCTATTTTGAAGGTTTTGACAAATTTTTTTTGAAGGAGTTTTCACGGTAAAAAATCAACTTTTTTGTTAGAACCGGGACTTTTCATTCCATGTAGTGAAACAATCTGGTACTGCGGATGAACAAGCATGTGAGGAATAAGTGACAGGCAAGTGATAATCTAGTGAAACCAAGAAAAAGCTCAGAATTGACGAATGAAGTACAAAATGGATTGTTTCTTCTACAAACGTGTTTTCTAAAAAGTGTGGCAAAAATTGCCGAAATCTCACGGAAAATAATATTACCAAATTGAACTAGGCAAATTTGTTGAAAAAAATCTGCCTGGGGGGTAATTTTTGTTCAGAATTATTGTTCAACAAAATAAATTCAAATGTTTTGCATGTTAAAAAGCATCATTCGAACAACATTTTGTGATATTTTCGTGGAAAAATATTGAGAAATAAGTCGGTGAAGAGGTATTTTTTAGGACACTTCTTAAAAATCATGATTTGCGGTGTCCACTGCATCTCAGTGCAAACTAATCAGAAGTCAACAAATCAATCCGCATAGATAAAGCAGATGTTTTTCTAGACCCCAACGTTTCGGATAGATTTTTTAAATTTTTTTTAAATTTTTTGGTTGTTGTTAAAAATGGAAACTACGATTTTCACGAAAAAATCCACCGTTTTGTAGCTGTAAAACATTAACAAAGTAACAAACAACGAAAAGGGAAACGTTGGGGTCTGGTATTTTACATGTAGAAAGTGTGTGCAAGATTTGAAAATAATTGGTGCATTAGTTTTTGAATAACGATGGACACGGACTTTCAAAACCTGATTTCGAGAAAAACGCGTTCAAAGTTTTTTGTCTATACCCCGGACAGCAAATAATCGCTAATTGGCATTTAAATCGCACTTGAGACTGAATTAAGGCCGACTTTGGCAAAATATACAACTATTCATAAATAATGCTTACTTATGGCTGGTGTGCATTCTGAAAGCTGAATTCTGATTGCTTTACAACAGATAAGCTTTCATATTGCAAATATAAAGCTTTAAGCATTTTTGGTGCTCATAAAATGCAAATTTTTAGTGCTTACTGGTTACCTGAGTAAAATCGAAGGAAACAAATTATTTCTCTAGGGAGGCCGTAGGGTCTAACATTTTCAAAAAATCATGTTTTCTTGTGTATAATAATAAAAAAAATTATTCTGTGTATAATAATAAAAATATTAAGAATATTTTGTCAAGTTTTCAAGTCAATCGAAGCAAAAATCTTGGGCCTGTGCTCCGAGATCTTGCCTCTTCGCAGTATGAGATAAGCAAAAATAAAGGTCCATAACTTGCTGAGTTTTGTTCCGATAGGCTTGAAACTTTCACAGAATATTTTTGAAATTTATTGCTATAAGAAAGTACCAAGAAAAAATAAATGATTTTTCAAAAGTGTTAGATCCTACTCGCTCCTCAAGTCATTCTTCTAGAATTCAATAATTTGACAAATTACGTTCTTTTGAATTGTGTCGTTGTTAGATTTGAGTTATTTGAAAATTTAATTTCTCGTTCCTGGCCTTTTTGATCGCCTTGACAGTTCATATCTCACGAGACACAGTTGTATTTGTGTTCCAAAAGTTTTAAGCGATCCATCGATGGGACGTCTGTGGGTTTGAATTTCAATTGCAAAAAGTTAAATTTCTCAAAGTTCTGAAAATCTGCTTGAAAAATGATTAAACATTCTCAAGACAAAAAGTCAACCGTCGAAACTTGTTGCTTACCAAGATGTGCTACGAGTTCTAGAAACGGTGAATACAATTTGCGGTTTTGTCAGAAAAGTATAATTAAACCAGCAGGTGGATTAGGACGGTGCTTTTCGCACGTACACCACGTATCCACACACTGACGGACGGAAACATTTATTTTCACATCGCTGCATTTACAGCTCGAGGCAAAAATTGTGTTGTTTTTTCCCCCTCGAACTTCCGCTGAAAACTTTGTTCGCCGAGGTAAACCAACTGGGAGTGCTGCCAGTGCCTGTACCACGAAAAACATAACTTGTTTTTTTCCAGGCGGGGTACCGAGCGGGTAAGCATCCTAACGCGTGAACCATAACTCACCTCTTGCCAAATTATACCTTATTACCGGCGGGTGGGTTCTTTCCGCCCACTAGATATCCTGCCGGTGTTTTCTACCCGTCCGCGGCGGGGCAACAACAGACGTTGGTTGTTTAGCCAAATTTATGCACCGCCTGGGCTTGGATGTTTTCCCAGGGCGCCGCCCGAAGCAGCTGAGGTTATGATATACGACAATAATGTTTAAAGTTCGCTCGGTTTTACCAACAAAAAGGTTGGTTCCCTTCCTCCGAGCTTAGCTAGAGCCCAGTGATTGAAATAAATTTCCAGAGTTCTTCGCCGAACACGACGAAAAATCTTTCCATTATTTCGGCATATTTCATGCATGCGCCAAAGGCGAGCAGCATTAGCATATTGAAAGTTTCGAGTGGCAATCCATCCAAATCATTAAACACGAAAACTTCCAGCAGCTACGCCGAAAATGATGTGTTGATTTTTTCAAGTGGATAAATCGGATGGGTAGCCTAAGTGAGTGCTAACAGCCCGCCTGGGATGCTTGAAAGCTTCCACAAATTTCGTGTTGTTTGCGAATCCGAGCTGGCCATAAAAGCCAAGTACTATCTCTGGGATCATTTGTTTGAAAAAAATAAACAAAATAATATGATGATTCGATTAGGTCCTCATGTTTGCGGACGAAAGAAAGCCAACCGAGTGACACCTACACCTACGAACCTGGTTCAAATCAAGTGGGCCAATTTTTAATACTGTGTGCTCTTGCTTTTCACAAGGGGTTCGGTTCTGAAGTGGAAAACTTCCAGATGTAAAGTGCTTTCATTAACCAGCTAGCTCGGTAACGGACATTATCTGACGGGGTTCCTTGTTTTGCCACGTCGTCATAAATTCCTAATGGAACCAATTATGCTTAATTGAATTCCGTTGTTTGAAAGTATTTCCATTGGTCCACTTGGAATAGGTGTATCAACCAAACAGAGTCACGTGATTCCAGAGGATACAAAATCTTTAAATATGAACTGGGCGACGATTCTGGGATCGAATAATCCAAATCCGGGGAAATATATAATTGGAAAACTTTGTCCTAATTGCTTCTAGCAATTTCAAATTGGATTTCAAAACTTCCATAATCGGGTTAGAAGTTTTTCTAGCAACCTACGACTGAGACGTGGTGACAACAACCGTTGCGGCCTCGTAATGTAATCGCATTTTGCTGAGCCTTCGTGGCGAGCTCTTCGATATAGTGACACAATGAGTTAGGATCGAGGATCACTTTTTATCTGGCGAAACAACTAAAAATAATTCATGCTTTCTCTTTTACTCAAATCTCTAGTGGATTTTTTAAATTAACACTATCTGCTTTCGTTTTATGGCACTGTCTGTGAATCTGAAGAGTAGGACGAGGGGCATGTTTTTACGATTTTTTTTGTGACGGCTCAGTCAAAATATTTTTACTAACATCAATCGCAGATCAAGGTATATAACATTCGACTTTTCTCAAAGAAATAAAAAATGTTTGACAATTATTCGGTCGTGTCTCGTTCAAAGTTTAGTGGCTAGACAATATTTTCTCCAGGTAACGCTGGGAGGGTTCTTCGAGGGGAGAAGGGAATATGAGATGGACAATACCTAATATCTTTCTTCGGACAATACCAGTTTAGAACCTGCGTGTAATTTAATTTTTAAGGAAAAAAAAAGTTTTTTTTAAACAAACTTATTCCTATCTTGCACTGCAGGGAACATTTACCTATCTTGGGACAAAATTTTATCAAAAACAAAAATGTGTTTTTTCTAAATCGATTTTAAACTTTTAAAGTTATTTTTTCTTAGAGTAGGACTCGATTAGTACGGATTAGTTTTAAAAAAATTTACCGATTTTGTGAAAATCTAGTGTAAAGAACATTTTTGTTGGATTTGTTATATTTCTACAATAACTATTTGAAAAAAAAAATGTTTTTCAAAAGTTTGATCCTTTTCAAAAAAAATGCCTAGATCAATTTTGGAATAACAAGATATGCAATGTTGCTTTTTGTGACGAAGTCTACACGTCCAGAAAGTGCCATTCAAGTCTGAGACAGTGTTGCTAACTGCGAATACGATTTGGCGCGAAATTCGTCTTATTTTTCTTCTTTCGTGTTATATCTCGCGTTTTTCGACACTATAGATTGTGGTGAGCTCAATTCATCGTCTGTTCTCTTGTGGTGATTCGTTCGCGGAGCTTTCATTAAAAATGTTTCGCTTAGTTGTTTGTAGTATTCTTTATGTCACACGCTTTTTTAATAACTTTAATTTTAAATTTACTTCTCAAATGCATGTGAGCGCAATTAGTCCGCGTCCTTTGTCACTTTCGCGAATACGACGATTCGTCAGCAAAAAATTGTTTCCCTATAAAAATATGGCTAATTTTAGCACACATATCTGCTTACTAAACATGCTGTTTGACCTTCAATTAAAATAACTACATATTTCTCTCGGTAGTCGGTTGCCTAGAGATTGACTAGTATTTCTTTAGAAACTTACCAATGCATTCTTACTATTATGAATTCTTTTATCTATTATAAATATTTATTTATATTATTCCATATTTATGGGATTATTCTTATAAAATAATGGTCTTCAATATCACGTTTTGGGGTACAATTGAAGATTCGGTTTGTTTAGAATCGGATGACGGATTTCTCAAAATTACGTACAAATACTCGCTGAATGCATTGAAAATTACATGAAATATCTTATTTTCCAAAACCCTTAAAAATTGTCTAATGAAATATATGCGGGGCACGACGCCCGATCGTGAAAAACATGAAAAATATACATTTTAAGGATCAGGCAGGATGATCTTTAACAACGGGTAAACATCCATCAAAACAACGGATTAAAGCTCATGACAACCACGGGGCAATATGCACCCTCATAAAGCTTCTTCTTCTTCTTTAAAGAAAGCTTTAGACTTTTCGTTGACGAAATATTGACCAGGTGGAAGATTGTTCACTAACACATGGATCTATAAGTCCCGAGACTAAAGCAGAGATGGCGCTCGTAGTGAACCAGTAACCACGTCTTTCTAGAGTACTAACCTTTGCTTGAAACGGGTCAAAATTTTAAGTCGATCCGACCAGAAACAGCTGAGTTATCGAGGTTGGAGTGAAGTCGTTTTGTAGTTTGTTTAAAAAATGAAAAAAAAAAACCGAGTTTCGTGTTTTGATAAAACATTGTTTTTTAATGGGTAAAAACACCGTGCAAGCGAAACAATGGATTGAAAAATGTTATCCGGACTCTTGTCCATCAAAAGCAACGATTTGTCGGTGGTTCGCCGAGTTTAAACGTGGTCGTACCGACACAAATGACGCGGAACGCTCGGGTAGACCTGTGGAAGCCGTTACACCGGAAAATGTGAGTGAAGTGACAAAAATTATAATGAAAGATCGTAAAGTGAAGCTCCGTGAGATTGCTGAGATGACACAGATATCATATGGAAGTGTATTTACTATCCTTCATGAAAAATTGAGCATGAAAAAGGTTTTTTTCCAGGTGGGTGCCGCGATTGCTTTTTCATCAAGACAATGCATCCTGCCACAAGTCGATGAAAACAATGGCGAAATTGAACGAATTGGGCTTTGATCTGATTCCCCACCCCCCATACTCGCCAGATTTAGCCCCCAATGATTACTGGCTCTTTGCTGATCTTAAAAAAATGCTCCAGGGGAAAAGATTTGGCTCAAATGAGGAGGTCATCGCTGAAACTGAAGCTTATTTTGAAGCGAAAGATAATTTTTTTTATAAACATGGTATTGAAAAATTGGAAAAACGTTGGAACCATTGTATCACCCTAAAAGCTGATTATGTTGATGAATAAAAAAAATTTGCTAAAAAATGTTGTTTCCATTGTTAGTCTCGGGACTTATTGATCCATGTGTTATTATTCATTAAATTGATAACTTATGGATAATTGTTGTAAGCGAATTCTTGAGCATTTTGCCTCACACAATTCGGGTCGTTTTGCCCCCAAAAATATGAGACGATAAATTTGACGATTTTTCTATAAAATTGCAAATACATCGTCTGTATTAGAACTTATTTTAAAAACCCGAATGATTAGCAAAGAAGTTCATTGGTTACGAAATCAAAATCGTCTTCCTCATCCTTGAAAATTTCTATGGAACGAATATCAAAAAATACTTATAACAGAGACATAATTGTTTTTTTTTTTAATTTTCCAGGTGTGATTGTACCATCGCTACCAAAATTTTATAGTAATCTGTGGTTATGGCGAACTTATAGTTTCATTAAAGTTTCAGTGAAAAAAATGGTAACTTTTGAGAAAATCAAAATCAAAAGGTGCATTATGCCGCGGGGTGGTTTTACCCCATCTTCCCCTATATTTTGATACGTGAAGTGTGGAGAAAACGCTATTGATTTTTGAACACAATAACTACTGCTACATTAAATTTTATACTCAATGTTGGTGAATATAGTTCAGGTATACGAGTTTTTGTACTTGCGTTGAAATATCTATAAACAGAAATGGAGGATAGGCAGTATACAAGGTTACAATAGCTATAGAAAAAACTCGTAAATTCGTCCATTTGGCTCTAATTGACCTAAATTTTGACACAATATTCCGAGCATTAAAAAAATAAACATCGGCTATAAGTATTGTGAGCTTATCAAGTAGCCTTCAAACGAGTCTTTCAATATTGATGCTTTCATCTTCGTGAAATTTCATTACTCTCGAAACGGAAATGCTCGCCATAACCCTTCCAAATTTGATTGAAATTGTTGGCTTCCGAATAAGCCAAAGTTTTTAGAAATTCGTTGAATCATCTTCGAGGAAAAATGTGCGTTTAGTCGGTTACGTCGCTTATACTATTCTATCTTCAGAACCGGAAGTGACAACCATTTGATTTTCGAACCTAATCCAAATTTCAATACTAGCTTTCAAACGAGCCTAGATTTATAGGAATCGGCTCTGTTATCTCTGAAAAAATTGAACGGTGAAAAACAAGACTTTTGTCGGTTACGTCATTTATACCGTTATATCTCTAGAACCAGAAGTAACAGCCATTTTATCTTGATCCACAATTTAACGGTAGCTTTCAAACGAGGCTAGGATTGTTAAAATCGGCTCAGCCGTTTCTAAGAAAATTGAGCGGTAAAGAATTAACGCGTTTGGTCGGTTATGTCAGTTATACCATTATATCTCCGGCACAATAAGTCACAGCCATTTGATCTTTGAACTTGATCCACAATTCAATAGTAGCTTTCGAACTAGAGTTGGCAGTTCAATGCATAGAGCGCTGGTCTTACAAGTCAGTTGTCCTATGTTCGAGCCCCGATCTGGACGGATTCTTAGTGTAGAATCGTAGTGCTAGCCATGTAATGATTCTGTACGCTATGAATCGACTGCGAAGTCTGTTGAAACAGAAAGGCCAAATTCCGCAAAAGGAATGTAATGCCAAGACTTTGGTTTCGAGCAAGTCTAGGCGTGTTAAACGTCTTAACAAAGCCTAAAACAAAATCGTGTTAAATCGGTTCAGCCTTTCCGGAGAAAATTGAGCGGTAAAGAAAACCAACACGTTTTGTCGGTTACGTCACTTATACCATGATATCTCCAGAACCACAAGTCACGACCATTTGATCTTTAAATTTCGCCAATGGTCCGATAGTAGCTTTTAAATTAGCCTAAGTTTGTTGAAATCGGCTCAACCATCACCGAGAAATTTGAGCGGAGAAGAAAAACGTGAGTTATGTTGGTAACGTCATTTATACAATTATATCTCCGGAACCAGAAATCACAGCCATTTGATCTTTGAAATGGATCCACAATTTAAAAGTTGCTTTCGAACGAATTTTAGCGTGGTCAATTCGGATAAGCGGTTTCTGAGAAAATTCAGCGATGAAAACACAAAGCGTTTTGTCGGTTGCATCACTTATACAACTATTTCTCCGAAAACAGAAGTCTCTGACATTTGCCTTCGGAGTCACTCTTACCATTACATCTCCGGAACCGAAGGTGATAGCCATGTGATCTTCGAACTTGATCAAAGGTCCGATAGTAGCTTTTAAATGAGCCTAAGTTTATTGAAATCGGCTCAACCGTCACCGAGAAATTTGAGCGGAGAAGATAAAAGTGTGTTATGTTGGTAATTTCATTTGTACAATTATATTTCCGGAACCAGAAATCGCAGCCATTTGATCTTCGAACTTCATCCAAAATTCAAAAGTTGCTTTCGAACGAGTCTTAGCGTGGTCAAATCGTATAAGCGGTCTCTGAGAAAATTCAGCGATAAAAACACAAAGCGTTTTGTCGGTTACATCACTTATGCAACTTTATCTCCGGAAACAGTCTCTGTCGTTTTATCTTCGGACTCGATCACAATTTGGTAGTAGCTTTCTAGCGAGCTTACGCGTTTTAAACTTGACTAAACCGTCTCTGAGAAAATTGAACGGTAAAAAACACGCTATGTCGTTTAAGTCACTCTTACCATTACATCTCCGGAACCGAAGGTGACAGCCATGTCATCTTCGAACCTGATCAATGGTCCGATAATAGCTTTTAAATTAGTCTAAGTTTGTTGAAATCGGCTCAATCAGCTCCGAGAAATTTGAGCGTAGAAGAAGAAAGTGAGTTATGTCGGTTACGTCATTTATACCACTATATCTTCGAAACCGGAAGAGCTTGTCCTAAGTTTGTTCCCTATTTCAATAACGAAATTTCCCAAGGTGAGTGTGTTCTAAAGAGTTCCGACCTAGCGAAGCTTATTGGCGGATCTCGCACCCATGAAATTTTTAATGAAATTTCCTGGACATGTTGACTTTGTCACAAAAGGCCACTTTGCGTTATTTTTTTAAATTTACCTAGACTGTCTCTTGGGAAGGACCAAAATTTCCTTATAATTTATTTTACGAGTGACTGATGTCAAAAAATCCTAAAAGAAAGTGTTGTACTAGAGATTAGTCAAATTTTCGAGTTGAAAATACTATGAAAATGCCAAAATCGAATCTTACACTGAAATCGATCTTAGAAATTTCTAATCGATTTATAAAAAGACCATATTTGATTTTAATAAAATTTTACCTCAAGAATGGTTATATTCCCAAGGCAAAGTGTTTTTTTTTGCGATTTTTTCAGTATTTCATTCGAATATTTGACTTATAGTGAAAATTACTAGAGTAACAATTTTATTTGCAGGATTTGTCATTCTTCAACCATAACAATTGAAAAATAATTGCAAAATTTGGCCTTTTTCGAAGACAGCCTCAATTTCGTATAAAAACAAACCAAGTTTGCAAAGTAGCTTTTGGTGACAAAGTTTCATGTCCAAAAAGTTTCATTGAAATCTAAGAGGATGCTGCCAACTCCGAATACGATTTGGCGCTAAATTAGTCTGTACTAGTTTTATAAGCTTCAAATGAGTGCTCACTAGGTGGTGCCATACAATCGCAATTGTGTTCTGGCAAAACTGTCACTTATGGTTATTTTTATTGTTTTGAAATTTATCAACAATATTCGGTATACAGCAGACTTCATTGTTTACCACATCGTAGTTATTTTTATAAAGAGTGATTTTTTGCTGGTATCTGTTTAGTAACACTGTTTTTTGATTGATCACGCGTGAATCGTGTCTTGTGTCATTGTCAAACTTGTTCAGTTTAGTCTATAATTATCATGAATGTTCGCTGACTAAATTAGAGGAAGATCCACTTTATAATCGAAAAATTGTGTTTAGCGACGAAGCTCGTTTCTGGTTGCAAAATTGTCGCATCAGGTGTAAAGAAAAGCCAGAAGCATTGCAAGAGCTGCCAATGCATCCCAAAAAAGTGTGTGCACCTTGCGAAAATTGGACCATCTAAAGCGAAGCCGCGGCCAACATTTGCATGAAATCAGCTTCAAACAAATTTCTGGTGTTTTTGGTTTTGAATTTTTGGTGTTTGTTTTCGAAAAAATCACCCTTTACTACACCGACCCCGAATTGTATGCATTACAGGACGAAGATGACACGCAAATTCGAAAACAATTGGTTCAAGCATTGTTTATTCCACAATCAGCATCTACCAGACCACTGGAGAACCATCGAAAAAGTGCATAAGATGGGGAAATCGGTACCCCATGAATGCAACGACGAATGACAGTAACAAAACAGTAAAAAATTATTTTGAAACGGAAGAAATTTTTACAACCAGTAGGTGGAGATGAAAATTGGATTTATTTTGAGTATCCTAAGCGCAGAAAAAAAGATGAATTTGTGCAATTTGTTAAAAAATCATGAATTAGTCCCGTCTTAATCTAATCGATTTGGCTAGAAGACTATAGTCTGCGATTGGGTTGATCTGTGTGATATTATCTGTTATAGGCTACTGAAATCGAGTAAAACGGTTAATAGTCAACGCTATCTATCAACAACAAATGATCGAGTAGAACTGAATAATTCCGTGTATAATCACCAGAATAAAGACTGTCCCAGAAAGTATGGACGCACTTTGATTTCGCTGTAAATAATTCACAAGTGCTAGATATTCAATTTCTATTCGGTATACTGATAATATTGGACTACAACAACAGAATATTATTCTCAACATTTGCTACTTAGCCATTGTAGATTAGCTGGCGCACCTTGCGAACGTTCCTCATTAAATTCCGTACAGACTTCTTGGCGACAAGTTTTGACACTTTTTTCCAATCTTTTTCGAACTGTTGAATGGTGCCGAGACATGTTTCCTAAGATGTGCCTTCGTTATGGCCCAAAATTCCTCAATTGGTCGAAGTTGTGGGCAATTTGGTGGATTCATGACTTTTGGGTCGAAAGTGACATTTTTGGTAGTATACCATTCTACCGTTGATTTCAAGTAGTGGCAAGAAGCAAGATCTGGCCAGAAGACAACAGGATCCTTGTGGCTTCGAGTCGTGGGTAGAAGTCGTTTTTGTAAACATTCCTTGATGTATATTTCGCTGTTCATTGAAGCAGTGGTGATGAAATCTTACCGCAACTACAAATTGCTTGCCAGACCATAGCTTTCTTACCAAATTTTTCGACTTGAATCGATGTCTAGGACTGGTTTAACACTTGCCCTTCTCGCACCGTATAATATTGTGGTCCCGGCTAGAATTTGTAATCGAGTTTCACGTAGGTTTCGTCGTCCATGATTATGCAGTTCAAATTTCCAGCAAGAATCGTATTGTACAGCTTTCGAACCCTCGGCCTGATCGATTCTTCTTGTTTCGGACTACGTTTTGGTTGTTTCTGCTTCTTATAGGTTCGAAGATTCAAACGTTCTTTAGTACGAAGAACATTTGACTTCGAAGTGCCCACATTTTGGCCACATCCCCAACTGAAACCTCCTTCTTTTGCTCGAACGCCTTCAGTATACGTTTATCCAACTGAGGGTTAGCAGGACCTTTTTTTTGACCCGTTTTTGGTTTATCCTCAAAAGGTGTTATCCTCACCGAACTTCCTGATTGCATTTCGAACGGCTTTTTCACTTACTCCTTCCATTTTTGCTATCTTTCTCAGTGACAGTCCGCGTTCTGTGCACCATTCGTACACAATTTTTCGACGTTGTTCTGCTGAAAGTCCTCGCATTTCGAAACAAACTAATGAAAACGAATAAACAACTGCACAAGCGGTTAGAGAAGTGTGTAAACAACAGGACACAGCCATAAAAATTGACAGATTCTGAACCATTGCGAAATGGCAGCGGTTTTTGGTTGAGTCCATACTTTCTGGGACAGTCTTTATGCCACCAGACCGAGGTAAATAATTCTCCTTCATGACAATGCTTCGTCTTACCTGTCTTGGAGCAGAGAGAGGATTGAAAGTATTACCACATGCAGCTTACTCACCGGATCTAGCCTTTTCAGATTATTGAGCAATATTTTGCTAACTTCAAAGAAGTCAATACATAGGTCAATTCTTTCTGAGTCAAAAGATCCGGATTTTTTTTGGTGAGATAACCGTAAATTGCTGGAAAGATTAAAAACATCTGCAGAAATAACCAACTTTTCATATAAATTTTTCTTTCCGTTGTTTTTTTTATGTTTGTTTTCGAAACTCTTTGTTACTCTCTACCATCGTCAGTAATGATTGTTTTCAAGCGTTTTAGTTCTACCAAAAAAAACAGTTCGAAAGTAAAACGTTTTTCATGACATTACCGAAGCTTAATAACAAAGATATCCAAAACGAATGTAAAGATGGCCTTTGGGCAGCTCCCCAGGGTAAACATTTCGTGTGACCACGGGTCGAAGAGATGCTCCAAGAAGATTTATACGTTGAGATTATTAGAAAATTTCTTATTTGGCAAGCGATTTACAGTTGCAGACAAAAAAAAACAATTGTCCTCTCACAAAATTAATTAAAATCAAGAGATACTTTGTCGAAATCAACACCAGTTGTACTCAATAGAACCCAATCGAGAAATATTTGGCAATTGTTAAGCGCAAGCTGAAAATGAGTATGGATTTATAATAACGCAAAAAAATCAATGCCTGTCAAAGTACCGTCAAAAGGACTCGTCTGCGTGAGAAATTTCACTTTTTTCGGACCAGCAAGCACCCAAAAAGAATACTGAAATAGAATCTAGAAACACCCGGATGTAGTACGAAAAAGATCCTACGAGATACGAAAAATGCACCCTTATGGACGGCGAAACGTGTGAAGATTGATTATGAACAGTTTCACAAACAAAAGATTCCGACTTTTGATAGGTAGATAAACAATTTAATTTGAAATGAAGCTTTCAGTCAACAATTGCGATATGGTTGTTTTCGTAACCTACGCTTTTTTAGTACCTACTGGCTTCACGAAAATCCAACAGTATCTTTCACTAGAAATTTTCCTGTCAAACCAACAGTTTCTCACGTGCTCGTTTATCTTCCGTGTCCGAACCTGCCCCGCCTACATATCAGCAATTGAAATATCACTTTAAAATTTTCGTAAAGCCAGTTGCTGAATCGTTTATAACGTTTCATCGTGACACTACTCGCTCGGGGCGAAGGCATCACTACATACTCGAGCGAAGCCTGTCGGATTGCCCGCTCACTCCCCAGTCGAATTACAAAAGGGTTAACGCTGACGGAGCTCGCCTACTTCATCTCGTAACCGCCCTCACTCCCCCGCAAGAAGAAGGTCCCGATTGGTTGTGGTTCGTTCTGTGCAGTGGAATGATTTACACTGTCTATTATTAATGGCTCATTACCCGTTCGTCTTGCATTGGCGGACTTTGCCTCGGAATCTTCTGGCACTGTTTACTCAAGTTGACTGAGTCCCCCGGTCGTGTGTGTGTGTGTGTTTACTACCGACTACGGGTGGACTTTTGAATGTTTATCGGGTTTGGACTGAGATTTGTTTCGTCCGAGTTGATGCGTGACAAGTTTGTGTGAAACACTGTATGAATCTTGCCCGAGGTTATATGCTTTCACACAATTCCCGGGATAGAATGTCAACGGTTCATGCCAACTCGGTGTGTTCTTGGGATCAGTGTCCGATTGCACAAAGAGTGAGTTTCTCACTCCGATTTTAAATAAAGTTGTAAGTAAAGTTGGATTACTGTAACCCCACTATCAAACAAGTTTTCATACAATTCATGAAAACGTACTTCATCAAATGACTGGATTTCACAAGAACGAGTAAACTTTGTTGTCCGTCTATCTAGCCTTTGAGGCAAGAACATATTTATTCAGCATATTAGTTTGCAGAAATATTGTAAAATGCATAAAATATGGTATAACTCGACATGATATGATGTTGTTTTTGTTTCGCACGTCAGGTAAAACATCTTTCTTGGAACGATTTTGACTTCCCCGTGCCATTTTCGACACCGTTCTTTCTTGTCCAGAATTTCTCAATCAGTCTGAGGTTCTTAGGCAGTTGAGAGGATTAATGTCACGAGGTACCATAACGAAGTTATTCTCCTGATGTAGTTGTTTCGTCAGTTCTGTTGAGTAGTGGCGAGATGCCAAATCAACCCAAAACAGGGTGTTTTGAGAATTCTGCTTTAGGTGTGCCGCCACTAGGCGTTTTCGATTGCACTTTTTGATGAAGATATCACCATTATTATTCCCGATTGAGATAAATGTCCACATGATGACTTGTCAAACGAGACACTTATTCGACAACTTTTCTATCTTCTGTACTTCATAAAATAGCGTCTAGGCTTCCGCAGTCCTTCGTAGTGTAGAGTTTTATTACCAAGGAATTGTGGAAAGTCTGCCTGCACGTTGGCCAAACCGTTTGGTTGGTTTCCTCTAAACCCATTTTAGTCTGTCAAAAATAAGATAACGCAGCATCTGTTGTCGAGACGCCATTTTCAAAACTTCAATCCAGATGTAAACAAAATGCACGTCACCGCGAAACTGTAAGAACCCACTGACAGCTGAACCGTACTCTGAAAAAAAAATTGGATATGTTCCTACTTTCAGATCATTTTTTGATTCACTCTCTTCAGAACTCTGAACTATGAAACATTTGATTCAGATGAGGATGCCGAAACCAGTGGATTCAGTTTTTCTCGAAATAAGTAGAGGTTTTTTGAGCGTGGAGAACTTCCGATTCTCAAAAGATGGCGTATTAAAGTGTATGTAATAAATTAGTCTAAAATTGGACACAAAAATAGTTCGATGAAAAGAAATATCTCACAAGTTGGATTTTCTTCGGTATTCACTTTGAACAGTAAGTGGAATGATCCCTTGGTCATTTAGGGGTTATCCTATTTTGTGCATTGGGCACATAAACGATTTCTATACTTTATGTTTCGTCTCTCGTGAGTACATAACAGTTTATGTTGAACTGTTATGTAACCTAGCAGCTCAACATAAACCGCTAGGCAGACATAAAGTTTCCATCACCATCACCTGAATCGGCAGTTTAAGTCGAAACTCGTTTACGTTCGGCACGACAGTAAAGACGTTGCACTTCGGTGCAAATAAAAAAAGTGTTTTGTAAGTTGCAGAAACTTTATGTCTGCCTAGCGGTTTATGTTGAGCTGCTAGGTTACATAACAGTTCAACTGTTATGTACTGACGAGTCGAAGACGAAACATAAAGTATTAAGATCCCTTGTTTTTCAAACCATATTTTTATTTGGAGCATCCGTCTGTCTGTCAGAAGCAATGTTGCCAAAAAGATACCAGCAAACAAATCACCCTTTATTATTATACCGTAGGTCACTCAGAAATGACAGCCAAGATCCTCAATTTAATAGTATCTCTGTAACGAGTCAAAGCTTATCTTAAGTCGGTTTAACCACCAGAAAAAGACGAAATAAGAGCATTTTATCGTTTACGACTCTTATTCCATTCCATTGCCATTATTTCCGAAATCAGAAGTGGCTTGATCAAAATCCAATAAAACTTTCAAACGAATTTCAGTTCAAAATAAATCGGCTTGGCAATTTCTAAAAATTGACCGGTAAAAAAACAACGCGTTTTGTCGGTTACGTCTCTTATACTATTATATCTCTGGAACCAAAAGTGTTTCTTTATTTTCTTTATTTTGGGGAGCAGGGAATAGCCCGATGGAGATGAAATATAGTAATCTTTCTCTCCAGCAGACATAAAACCTCCCCATCTTTTGTATCAACAGACCACAATGATCCAACAGATAGTTGATTAGTTGAGGGAGCAGTGAGTGAGCGTATGCGAACGACGGGGTTAGAACCGGCATGTGAATCGAATTAGTGATCAAAAAGATGGTGGAAGACGAAGAAAATGAGAGGGAGGATGAATAGGTTAGTTTCGGCGAATCTGATTAGTTTCCAATGAAGATGGTGAACATTTTTTTACTGGATAGTTGAAGAATCATTGAATAGGCATTTTATCGCATCGCGAGAGATGAAAATCAAAGACCTGCGAGCAACTGTTAAACGACACATACTGAGAAACGGTTCATTATATCCGTAGTTAGTTCTAGCACGAGGGATTCGTAAAAATGGATGTGAACGAAGATTGCGACGATGGATGTCAAAGTTGACCAATCGTGGGATATCAGGGCAATCAATATGTGATTGTACTGAATCAGCGATAAAAAAAGCCTTGTAGACGTTTCTACGAATACACAGCGGATCCAGTTCGATCAGTCGGCAACGATCATAATAACTTGGAAGGTTTAATGGGTCTCTCCATGGTAGATTTCGGAGAGCAAACCTAATGAATTTGCGTTGAACAGCTTCAATACGATCAATATCAGTTTGATAAAGAGGTGACCAAACGACAGCCGTATATTCAAGCGATGATCGAACTAGTGCGCAATACAGAGTTTTCAAGCTGTGTATGTTAACGAAATGTTTGGTAATTCGAAATATGAAGCCTAAGAGTTTCGATGCCTTCGAAATCACGTAATCAATGTGATTCTTAAAATTAAGTTTATCATCAAGAATAACTCCTGAATCTTTCACGAACGATTCACGCTTAAGAACATTTTGCGAAAGATTGTAGTCATATCTTATTACTGAGTGCCTGCGGGAAAATGATATGACGGAGCATTTAGGGGCGTTTAATACCATCTTGTTGGAGTGACACCATCCCACAAATGTATTCAACTGAGCTTGCAGTGTGTTGTTCTTGTTCTTTGATCAGATGGTAGAGTTTGAAGTCATCCGCAAATGATAGTTTGAAATATTTCAGTAAGAAGTGCAGATCATTAAGGTAGAGTAAAAATATATACGGTCCTAAGTGACTTCCTTGAGGTACTCTAGAACTCACAGCAAACACATCCAATCCTGTAAAGAACCACGAAAGCCAAGTCTGTCAAGTTTATCAATTGTTAATTGATGGTTTATTTTATCAAATGCCGCTGTGAAATCAGTGTAGATAGCGTCTACCTGTAGACGAGATTGCATGGATTGTATGATAAAAGATATGTAAGTTACTAGGTTAGTAGATGTTGACCGTTTAGGCGTAAATGCGTGTTGATTTTCAGATATATAGTCGTTGCACTTATGAGTTATGAAGTCGAGAACAATGATTTCAAATAACTTGGAAACAGCACATAGGGAGGCTATTCTACGGTAATTTGTAATATCTGGTTTGTTGCCTTTCTTAAAAACCGGGAAACCGATGTTAGTCATTTGGTATTCTAACTTCATCAATGGCTCACTAGTAGTTTTCAAACGAGATTACGTTTGTCGAAATCGGATCAGCCATCTCCGAGAAATAAAATGTAGTGAAACACGGCAGCCTGATTGATCGATACTCCGTACATGTTCAGATTGCGCACGGCCAGTGCACAGTGGTCCGGATCCACAATTTAGGGGGACAAAAACATTTGTGGCTTAGCCTTATACTTTAGAGCTATGATGTCTTCGGAACAAATGATCAGTGAAAGATAAGCCATATTTTGAAGCATATGGTATTAGGGTGGTTCTAATTATTAGGGTGATGCAAAAATTATTTTCCGTATGTGTTGAGATAGAGGACTGCATCCTTCGGTAAAATTTAAGGAAAACTTATATCAAGCAACTTTGCCGAAAACACTATTGTAGTATCTCTAACGATTTTAGTGTTACAGCTATTTTAATAGATCAACTTAGGGTGTTCCTAAAAAAATCAGATTTTTTGCTCTAGTTTTCTTAATATTCACTTCTCGATTTTGGTGTCTTTGAATATCTTTTAGAGTTTGTTGAAACCAATTTTTTCATGACTAGCGCATTCAGGTAGCGTTTTCTGAACCGAAGTTATGAGCAAAACTAGTTCAAAAACAGATCATTTTTAAACTGCTATATCTAACATTGGAGCAAACGAAAAAAAATCGGTTTCTTTCATTTGATAGAAAATACGCGGAGGCGAGGCGGAGGAGATATTTTTTTAAATTTTTCAAATTGTGTTCAAACATTGGGTTTTTTCATTGAAAAATGCTCTTTCATGTAAGACATTTATTAGCTATACATATTAAAATAAGGTATTGCTGTCTTCTAGCGTGTTAATGTTTATTCAGCTGCATAATCGGGAAGATGGAGTAAACTCACGTTGGTTGTTACTCTATTCGATAATGCTATTACAGGATCAGACGTTAAAAGAAATCGTTTTAATACATCCTCTAGATTCACTAAACGATTGAAGTTCTGCGGATGGAACTGCCTATACTTGCGAATTGATTTATTTCGACTCTCTTGCGCTTCTTTGCTGTACATTATTTGCTATCTGTTTGATTCTCTTGCGATTGATTGTTGAGCAAGAAGGCTGGATAATCTGGAACAACAATTATCCTTCATCTGTTTCCCTTTGCTGCCCAGAATAATAATCTTTCAAAAGGAAAACACGGAACTAACAGCAGGAAGTGGACAAAGTAAATGCAGAAATTGCCGAGCTTTCTCCCACAGTACTGGGGAAAGTATTTGTATCAACGAAGCTAGTGTTCTGCCTGAACGATACGAAAGTGTTAAACGACATAACAGGCATACACTCCCAAGCTTGGTACATATGCAAGCGCTCAGGAAAAGCTCTGAATTTTTCAAGAACTGAAACAAATGAGAATAATCCAAACAAATATCAAATTGGAATTTCGCCTCTACACGCAATGATTCGATCTATGGAACTTTGGCTAAAAGTGAGTTATTGTTTGCACATTGAGAAACCGACATGGTGCGTGTCCCGACAAAATTAGCATGTCAAGGAGCAAGAGACAAACATACTAACGGCATTAAAAGAGCAGCTAGGGTTACGTATTAGCAAAGACATCATATTAACAAGATATCCAGCTCGCACATTTCCAGAATAAATCATTGGAAACATCCTTTTTTGCGAGCATGGTGTCCTCAGGTGAGTCCGCATCGAATCTCGTACATAGAAGTAGGGAAGAGATATGTCAAATTCTTGCGCCCAAAAATAGCAGCACTGCGCACCCACACAATTGACATGATATGTTGAATGTGATGCCTTGCGATGACGTTCCTATACTGAAGATTGATTTCGCTCCAAGCTGACAGGGTCTGGCATTGGTGAACCATTACCTGGAGGCGGCCCGTAGATTTTTCAAAGAATATAACACAGTAGCGCAAATCATAGAGTTAAATGGAAATATACTTGAACGGTTTTTTTATAATCTTAACGTTGATAAACAGCAATGTGAAGATTTCGGTACCTGCTTTCCAGGAGTTTACTGAACAAACAAGAATTCGTTTTGTGGAGCTGTATGGATGGTATGCTCTGTCGCCAACCGTGCATAAACTTCTGGTGCATGGGATTGCAATTATAAAACATGCTTTGCTTCCTATTGGTATGTACAGTAATGAAGCGCAAGAGAGTCGAAATAAATCAATTCGCAAGTATAGGCAGTTCCATCTGCAGAAATTCAATCGTTTAGTGAATCTAGAGGATGTATTCTATTAACGTCTGATCCTGTAATAGCATTATCGAATAGAGTAACAACCAACGTGAGTGTACTCCATCTTCCCGATTATGCAGCTGAATTAACATTTTTAATTTTAACACGCTAGAAGACAGCAATACCTTATTTTAATATGTATAGCTAATAAATGTCTTACATGATAGAGCATTTTTCAATGAAAAAACCCAATGTTTGAACACAATTTAAAAAATTTAAAAAAATATCTCCTCCGCCATTTTTTCTATAAACATGCTTGAAAGTATTTTCTATCAAATGAAAGAAACCGATTTTTTTTTCGTTTGCTCCAATGTTAGATATAGCAGTTTAAAAATGATCTGTTTTTGAACTAGTTTTGCTCATAACTTCGGTTCAGAAAACGCTACCTGAATGCGCTAGTCATGAAAAAATTGGTTTCAACAAACTCTAAAAGATATTCAAAGACACCAAAATCGAGAAGTGAATATTAAGAAAACTAGAGCAAAAAATCTGATTTTTTTAGGAACACCCTAAGTTGATCTATTAAAATAGCTGTAACACTAAAATCGTTAGAGATACTACAATAGTGTTTTCGGCAAAGTTGCTTGATATAAGTTTTCCTTAAATTTTACCGAAGGATGCAGTCCTATATCTCAACACATACGGAAAATAATTTTTGCATCACCCTAATAATTAGAACCACCCTAATACCATATGCTTCAAAATATGGCTTATCTTTCACTGATCATTTGTTCCGAAGACATTATAGCTCTAAAGTATAAGGCTAAGCCACAAATGTTTTTGTCCCCCTAAATTGTGGATCCGGACCACTGTGCAGTGTCCCAAGGTAATTTTCACGACATTCTGGTCAAATCGGGTAAATTTTATGTTTTTTCGTAAAATCCGATCAATTTTACCTTATACTTCCATGCTCCTTGCTACACTCCCTCACCCTTGGAATAACGTAATAATCTCCTTTGACATAAAATACTATCTGTATTTGTCAAGAAGCATCGTTTCTCGTCGAAAAAATTCTATACAGAACTCCCCTTTTTTAGTGAAGTTACTACAGTTCTTCTATATGATTGTTTTTATTACCACCTCTGAATAGTATAGAAAGTATCTGAGCTCGTCATAAAGTATCGATTCCCACCTTTTGTACATGTGCCAAAATTTTGCGATGCATTGAAACTAACAATAGCAATACTTTCTAGCACGATGGAAGATGAAAATTTAATTCTAAAACTCTTTTATTACCGTCTAAACCTAACTACCTTCCTTCAAATGCTCTGTGGATCATCTGAAGTGCAAATAATATCTGTATTTAGTATCGATTTTTGTAAAAAAAAATCTATCAACTTTACTTTAAACCTTCCACCCCACAAATACCCATAAAAACATTCGAGTTTTTCAAAAAGTATGTATGTTCTTCAAAAAGTATCGATTCTCTTCAAATTAGTTAAGTTTCGTCATTACTCCACTTCCTCATCTTAAGGACACTTGCTACACACTCTTCCCGTCCAGCAAGAAGTACCTGTGGCAAGTTTTATAGCAACCCGTTCAGTAGTTCCAAAATTATTCCTTTACAAACATTACAACCCCCACCCCTACACTTTTAAGAGGCCCTTACTACATCCACTCCCCTTATAATAATATCTAAGATGTGAAAAATGTATCTATTGTATTCAAAAAGCATCGATTCTCGTCAAATTATATAAATTTTCTCATGACCCCCTGCAAATGACACTTGCAACGCTTCCTGCCCTATTAAAATACCCTTATGACCATCTTCAAAAAGCAAGAAGTGCCTGTGCCAAGTTTAGTGGCAATTCGTTCAGTAGTTTCGGAGTTATGTCGTTACATACATTATACCACCTTTTGTAGAGGCCCTTACTACATTCACCCCCCTAAATATGTCTATGATCTTTAAAAAGTATCGCTTCTCGTCAAATAAGAAAACAAAATTGTTTTGACCCCTCCCCTTTCAACGACCCTTGCTACGCTCTCTTACCCATAAAAATACACTTATGACCATCTCTGAAGAGCAAGAAGTATCTGTGCCAAGTTTCATAGCAATCCGTTCAGCAGTTTCGAAGTTATACAGTTACAAACATTACACCCACCTTTTTAAAAGCACTTGCTACATCCACCCTCCATATAACCATATCTAAGATATGCAAAATGATTTTATTGATATCGCAAAGTTATGTTTCTTGTCAAATTAGACAATTTTTTTCCATCTACCGTTTTAGTGATATCGCAAAAATATGATTCTCGTCAAATTAGATAAATTTTTTCGTGAAACGAATTTTCGAACTTTTGATCGAACGCTCTTCATCAAGTTCCGGACAAGCGTTGCATCGCATTTTTGGACACTTGAGCCCAAATTTTTTTGAACTCCTGCATGTTCCCAGCTTCTTGAAGACCCTCTTCACGATTGCCCACCCCGGTAACCAATAAGCACATACTAATGCCGCAATATGACAGCAAACAATCGCTAATTGGCATTTCAATCGCACTTGAGACTGATTTAAGGCCGACTTTGGCAAAATATACGGCAATTCATAGATTATGCTTATTTATGGCTGGTATGCATTCTGATAGCTGAGTTCTAATTGATTTACAACAGATGAGCTTTCAGAATGCAGATATAGAGCTTTAAGCATTTTTGGTGCCCATAAAAGGCTAATTAAATGCCATTATTAGTGCTTACTGGTTATCTGGGCAGTAACGTTCGATGGGTCGAATCTGAGGGCAATTTGGTGGATTGATATTTTTCTCAACGAAATTTATACCCTTTTCCGCAAGCCAATTGACAGTGGTTTTGGCATAGTGAGCCGACGCTAAATCCGGCCAAAACAGTGGAGGTGTACTATGCTTCTTATATAAAAGCAGCAATCTCTTCTGGAGACACTCAGATTTCTTCATTTATAGTTCCGGTTGTGTAAAAAATGGTTGACTTCAAACCACAGGAAAATATTGCTTGCCATAACAGTACCTTTCGACCGAATTTCTTCACTTGAATCGACCTGTCCGCATCGCCCACATCCTCACCAACGACGACAGTAAAGTATTGTGGACCTGGAAGGGTTTTTGAGTCCTCCGTTACATAAGTCTCATCGTCCATTAAAACGCATGCATCCGGACACTGCAAAAGACGCGAATACTATTTCCGGGCCCTTGTTGCTGCTCGCTTCTTCTGTTCTACACTTTGTTTCGAAATTTTCCGTTTCTTGTAGGTCTTCAGGCGATTTCACCTCTTGATTCGCTGGACCATTCCGACACTTGTTCCTGCCTTTTTGGCCAAATCACGTATTGACATTGATTTGTTCTTCATGATTAGAGACACCACTTTCTGGTTGAAAGAGCCGGGTTTTCTGCCTCTTCCTGGTAGCTCATCCAAAGAATAGTGTTCCCCAAACTTATTAATGATGGTTTTAACACTGGCATGATGAATTCCAAACCGCTTCGCCAATTTTCGCACAGTAATACCCTTCTCACTTAGCCATGTGTCCAGAACCTTAATTTTCACTTCCTTTTCAATACGCGACATCTTTAAAACGCAGAATTTCAAACGCACAAACGAGTAAACAAACGAAAGCTGACAGCCAAACGCACAGCATGCTGTGATCTAAGTATAAAAACCCATCACAAATACATGCGTAAAACACAAATGTGTGTGGACAGCTTCTTTTCGATACATTCCTTATACAAGTCACAAGACGTTACGGTCGATCGAATCGTTTTTCGCATCCACCATATTCGCAAGATTTAGCCCCCAACCAGAATTATTTGTTCTTTGCTAAAAAAAAGATGCTTGCTGGAAAGATATTCGCATTGAATGATGAGGTCATCGTTGAAACTTAAGCATTTTTTGAGACTAAGAAATGATCGTTGTATAAAAATGGTGTAAAAATTATGGATCGCCATTGGAACAAATGTATTACTTTTCAAAAATGAATATTGATATATTGATGAATGAAATCAAAAAGTGGTTGATTTGCCCATCTGATCGACGTGTTAGATTCCGGTAAACCGACCGATCGATTGAGACTTTACCTAAAACAGTATCATAAAGCGCAAAAAGCTTTTGTCCTACTGCGTCTCGCACCGGATATGGTAGGAAGCGAACTGAAACCACAGTCCTTTGTTATAAGGAGTCTCTCAAGCACCTGTTCCGACATAATGTGTGTCTCTGGGATTGCAAAGATTCGTGAAGGGCTTTCAATCACATGCGTTGACATGTTGTAGCCCGGCTCGTCGACAGCTAAAATCAATGTTCCGACCCGTGCACTTGCATAGCGGGGCAGCTGGAAGAAAGGAGGGGATGAAAAAAAAATCGATAATCCCAACCCGTGCACTCCCAGCTTCAGGATCACGTGAGATGCTGACGTGCACATAATTAAAATAATTAATTTCCTAGCGTTGGATCAGAGACTGCTGCTCGCGTCTCGTCTCCGAACCTGCCTGAAGAACGATTGCCGTGCGAACGAAGATGAAGTAAATAAGGTTTTTCCCGTAGCTTTCAGCCTGGCACGGGCCCGGTGCAGTGATGATCCCTGCATGAATTGCTGGTTTGTCGCGTATATGCTGAAGTTCCACTCCGGGCGGGTGCGCTGCTGGTGCTGGTGGCTTTGTAAACGAGTCCCTTATGCTGGTGTTTTATGTTTCCTCACGGGTTGGTTGCAGAAATATGGTACTGGTGAAAAAAACTCTCTCCCCTGAGGGGAGGGGTCCCCTCACCACCACATGTGATACGGGTAAGATTCTACCAAGTGCCAAGGCTTATTTGGGCTGGTGGATAAATGAACGGGGACCGATGCCATTGTTGTGCCAGTTTATTGTCTGTGAGGTGAGCAGCGGACAGCTGCTATGTGGGAGGTTTTTCTTCTGTTTCTTCTGTTTGGTGAGGAAGTGCCCTGGTATGTCTGGCTTATGATCAGTGGTCGGTGAAACACCGCGTGAAATCCCACAGTTCACTCGGTGATGCTCGTTAATTATGATCGTCAGTGGTTGTTTCGTTTTCCACAAACTTCTTAGTTTGTCTATTTCCAATTAGTTCCCACTTTTACTTAAACTTTTGAATATCCGAAGCACAAATTTAAACTCGTTTTCATCACACTGCTGCAGGATCCAGAATCTGGAATTAAAAAAATCAAGTGTATGTATACTGCATTAGCTATTGTTTGAATAAGACCGAATATGTCTTACATAGAACAAATACACACTTGCAAACGTAACACCTGTTATCAACTCAAATCCAACACTTCGTTTAAACATTTACGTGTGTATTGATTTACAGACGCCCATCGCTTTCGGCACGGCTCGTAAACATGTATCAATTTTACGCATCAAAAAACCAAATTCCAATAGAATTTTACAGTCGATTGCTCTAAATACACACTTGCGATGATTTTCCGACGAAGTAATAAAAGTTTCCTTTTGAAATAAATAATGTGTGTATATTTCCGTCGTTTGGGTGAACTGCAAACCATCCTGCTCGTCTTCTGCTGGGTCCCATTCATTCAAGATTGTCAAAGTCAATTGAGCACGGATTTGTTTATGAAATTCGACTAACTGTCCGCTTGTAGGGGTTTGCATTAAGGATGGAACTTGAAGTACAAGTAGCCCATCTTATCTGCAGCGTAAATAGCAACTTGCTCGAAACTCTATCTGAAGTCTTTCGAGTGTGTTTACTTAAGTAGCTGCTTGCTTCGTTTTCACCAGTCGTCATCAGCCTGAACAAATAGAATCTTCTCCGGCGAGAGTGTATATTCAAAGAACATGGTATCTACGTACTTCAGAAGGTTATCATATTGGCTCTATGTTTGACCGATTTTGAACCGTTCGAGCGAATGGATTTTGGGTATAATTAACCTAATTTGACGGCGTAGATTGCCGCGCTCGGCGGAAAGTGAATATCAATCATTTACTAATTGAAGGGAACAAAAATAAATGAATAATTTATCGTTTTAACCTGCCAGTGATATTCCATATCCCAAGGCCAGGCTGTCTCCTCCGCCTACTTAAGAAGGGCTACATTCAATAGGACAAAAGGGTGATTTATTTACTTTCTTTCCCTTATAAAGTCAAGAAGTCCGCGTTCGGATTACCCAACGAAACACAGACAGGAAAGAATATATTGATGAAATATGAAACTTGTAAAGAAGTATGTCAACGACAGAGTTTTTTTTTTCGGTCGGTGCAGTAATGACGGGTGTTTTTTAGAAAGTATATTTTTCAATAGGCATTACTCTATTGTCTGAAAGTTGTTTTGACAGTGTAAAGTGACGTTTCTACTCAGTATTGTTTGGCAAGTCATCATGAATAGGTTAACTCCAGAACAACCCTTCCAAATCGTGGAAATTTATTTTCAAAATCAGTGTTCAATTAAAACTGTTTATAGCGTAAAATTTTCTTCGGTCGATGACTCGCATTTTTGGTTGAATGAATATGTCAACAAAAAAATTGCCATATTTGGAACAAAAATAATCCACAAGCTGTTCAAGAATTACTGATGCATCTTGATAAATGTACTGTTTGGTGTGGTCTATGGGCTGGTGGAATCATCGGTCCTTATTTTCTGTTTAAATGAGGAAGGACGACGCGTTACCGTGAATGGAAATCGATACAGAACCATGAATAATTAATTTTTGTTGCCAAATCTTCAAGATATGGATGTGGACGAAATGTGGTTTCAACAGGATGGGGTGCCACTTATCACACTACGGCCGAAACAATCGACTTATTGAAAGAACATTCAAACGACAACATTATTTCGAGAAATGGACCGGTGATTTGGTCTCCGCGTTCGTGTGATTTCACGCCGCTCGATTATTTTTTCGTGGTGATATGTTGATAAACCAGCAACGATTGATGATTTGGAAACTAATATTCAACGTGTCATTGCTGAAATAAACCCTCAAATGCTGGAAAAAGTGATGGAAAATCAGACAACCAGAATGACCTTTGTGAAAAATAGTCGTTGGGACCATATGCCCGAAATCATATTTAAATGTTAAATTCCAAGAAATTATCTACCAAATTAATATAAAGAGTGTATCGAAAAGTAGTTAGCAATATTGATTATCGAATAAAAAAGCGAAAAGAAAAACATATTTTGACATCTGTTTTCGATATATTGTAGAAAAATTACATTTTTATGCATTTCACTGATTATAATGAAGAAAATCCTAGTTTCTGTGAAACGCTCGCACTTTGGACTTGACATTCTTCATTAAATTCTGCACAGTTACTTTTGTGACTTTCCTGGTGGCAGCTGTCCAGTTTTTTTTGAGCTCCTGCATGTTTTGGGACACTGTACCTTCCTTCCGAAAGTGCCGCTTGACAATTGCCCAATATCTTTCAATTGGCCGAAGATCCGGGCAGTTCGGTGGGTTGATGTCCTTTTCCACGAATTGTACATTATTTTTTGACAACCACTGTAGAACGGAGTTGGTGTAGTGGACTGAAGCCAAATCCGACCAGAAGAGAGAAGGAGCCTTATGCTTTCTGTACAGTGGCAGCATTCTCTTCTTCAAACATTCTTCCTCGTACACCTTGGCGTTAATTGTGCCCTTCGTGAAGAAAATCGACGACCGCAAACCACAGGTACAAATTGCTTGCCAGACCAACACCTTCTGTCCGAACTTTTCCATCACCACCGTGGTGTCAGCGTCGTCCAGGTCCTGGTACACCTATTTGGTATAATATTGCATTCCGGGCAGCGTTCGAGAGTCTTCCTTGGCGTAGGTTTCGTCGTCGATCAGGATGCATCCGTCTTTATTCTGTAGAATCCGGTTATACAGTTTTCGTGCTCTTGTTTTGGCCTGAACTTGCTGCACCAGGGACTTTTGCGGCACC
Organism: Malaya genurostris; assembly: GCF_030247185.1. Lineage (NCBI taxonomy): Eukaryota > Metazoa > Arthropoda > Insecta > Diptera > Culicidae > Malaya > Malaya genurostris. The sequence goes on from NC_080572.1 coordinate 214,105,272, forward strand.
TTCTGTTTCTTGTACGTTTTCAGGGAGTTCCGAACTTTAATCCGTTGAATCATCCCGATGCTGGTTGAACTGCTTGGCCAAATCCCGTGTCGACGCCGATGGGTTTTTCCTGATGTACTCAACCACTTTTAAGTCCCGTCCGTGCTGGCTGGGACACGTTTTCCTACCGGATCGGGGCAAATCCTTCATGGAAAGGGTCGAACTTCTCGATAATATTTTTGACACTGGTGTGGTGCACTTTCACCCGTTTTGCAATTTCGTTGTCCGTGACACCACTTTCTATGCACCAAGTGTGCAGAATTTTCTTTCGCGTCCGGATCAATTCGACTCATCATTGAAACGATAAACCAAAGCGAAACCAATCGATTGCGCAGCTGTTATTGACATGTGAACAAACATGTCACCGCGAAACACGCTGCAAAAAATTAAGCCATTTCAGAGTAATAACTGTTTGAATGTTGCTAACTATTTATCGATACACTCCTTATCAGAACAAAACTCTGGAAGTTATGGACCTTTATCTTTTCTCATCTTTATTATTTTTACGTTTCGTCTTTGACTCATCAGTGCAGAGCAGTTCAAATTGAACTGCTTAGTGCTAAACTCGGCAGTTTAATTTGAACCACTAAGCAGACGTAAGGTTTCTGTTATTTACAGAACACTTTTTGGTTTTGCAACGGAGTGCAATGTCTTTTCTGACGTGCCGAACGAAAACGTGTTTTCGACTATTTCTGGACGATGCAGGTTTGGTCATTTAGGGGTTAGCCAAATTTTTGGTTATAACCGTTTTTATTATTTTACGTTTTCGTCTTCTTATCTTATCATATTGCGAAGAGACCAAAGCTCGGCGCACAGGCCCAAGAGTTGTTCTTCGATTGACTTGAAAATTTGACATAACATTCTTGAAATTATAACAAAATACAAAGTAAAACCGCCCTATAGAAAGTTACATTGTTTCCTTCGTTTTAAAAGTCCTTGTCCATCGTCATTAAAATTACTTTATGAATTATTTTCAAATTTTGCACACATTTTCTTTCTACATACACATTATCCAACCCCAACGTTTTCCTTTTTATTTTTTGTTAGGTTTTAGTTTTGGTTTGAAAATCGCAGTTTTCCACAAAAAAATCAAAATGTATCGCTCTAGAAAAACATCTGCTAAAACTATGTAGCTCTGATTTTATGACTTCTGATAATTCTGCGCTGAGATACAGTGAACAAAACACAAATCATGATTTCTAAAACGCTCCCTCGAAAATACTTCTTCACCCGCTTATTTCTCATTAGTTTTCCACGAAAAAAATACAAAATGTTGTTTGAATGATGCTTTTTATTATGCGAAAATTTGATTTTTTTTAACGGAAGCTCTAAAAAAGTTTTGCAAAAATGGTGTTATTTTTTCATCCGTTAGACCCTACCTCCCCTTTAACTGTAAAAATTTCATTAGAATATCCGTTACGTTCGTTATTTATAAGACTCATATACAACTTTTTCTTCAAATAATACATACAGAAAATACAATAAATATTACAGGTTTTGTGTATCACTAATTTCTATATAAAAGTCATGTTTCAAACATATTCAATAGCGTTTGTTATCGTGTGCCATTAAGTCAAGGGTCAATTTAATTATGGGCAAAACTACAATTACGAAGGTTTATTGCACATATCGATTCAAACAGTTCGAACCGAACTTCACATTATGATAATTAATCATGCAATGCTCCGGTCTATTCAAAATGTGGGCAATTGAATACCACCCATCCTGCGAATCTCGGCAGGTGCCGCCACCTCGCACGATTGCACGATTCACCTTCTTCTTCTGTTGGACCTTCTCCGATTGGCCTACCGATTTATTCTCCCAACACGGCGCAAAATGTGCTCTGTGTACACAAACTTCTAACGAACACAATTGCCGTAACGATTTGCTGCGATCCTTATCTGATGGCCATTTTTCTCACCCGGCTGTCTATGCTCTATTACATACCGATTCCGGAAGATTTTCCGCGTACAATCTTTTCTCAACAAACTTTTTTTTTTCTTTTCTCTCTCCCTCTATTTACAGGAAGTCGGAAGTATAATTGGCAAAAAAGGAGAAATCGTCAAACGTTTCAGGGAAGAGGTAAGTGTTGCTTTTCTTTCCTAGCACGTAGCGTCTGACGACACGAACTGTCACTTCCGGACCCTCCCTGAAGTGATAGCAATTCTGTTCCGCTTACACAACTTTCTGTTGGTAAATCATGGCCTCCATTTCCGTAGTGTGTCGCTGGGGAAAGGCCGTTTGGTATAATGGACGATTGGCATAATTTATACAGAGAGCAACCAGCAATTCGCTAGCCCACGTGAATTGATTTTAGTGATTTTTCCTTTTTTTTAGAACTAACAACATTCATTACTAAAACTCTTTCTGATTGTTTTTGCACTTTTATCAAGTGTAACAATGAAGGCGAATTTTTGATAGATTGGATACAAATTTTAGAGATTTTATTATTCCCCAACTCTTCTGTTACTAGAATGTAAGTTAACAAATGTATACTTTGAAGAAGGTGCAATAATTTACATTGAAACGTCAGAATATTCAAAAAAATTGCTAGTTGATATAGATCATATAGATTGAAGTTCAGAAACATTTTTTTCTCGTTAAAGACAAGTTGTTTTATGCCTCACAAATTTATACCTAAAAACTTTTATGTCTATATGGGACAGCCCGATTACACAGTTTGCTTCCAAAGTCCGACACCGACCAGTTGCCTGTCTGCTTTATTGTCGGTCATTGTTGATTGAACCTTTTGCTCCCGTAAGCAGCCTAGGGCGAAGGGAGGGAGCCGGACGAGTTAAGTGCAAACTACATCCGAACAGCAAACAAGAAGGAAAAGCAGTCTGCCACTAGGAGGACGTATCGTTGCGATTATCACGTTTCGAAAATTCTTGTAAGTTCACTTGTCGTACTCCGACCTGCCAGTCAAAGAGTTTGAAATCCGAAGGATGAAAACCATTGCCACGAGAGGAGGAGGAGGTTACCGATACGACGATATTGCATGTTTCTCTGTTTGTGTGCTGTCATCCTTCGAACCATTTGCCGACTCCATCAAAGCGGATTTTGAGTAGATTGTTTTTCTAGTTTGAAGCACACTGCAGAGGGATGATTCCCCTCCCCTTCGTCCCCCCGGTCCCCTCTCTACCTTCTCCATCAAACGCAGCGTCAATATTGCTTGTTTCGGCTGCACCGACATCGCAATCGCGTGCGTTTCTCGTGGATGAATAATCAGCCGTCTGCTTTACCTCTATGAGAATAAATATACACGCACATACACACCCGCAAACACACAACCGTCGGAGCAGTGATTGATGATTCACGTGGTATGAGCTACTGTGAGTGCGAAGGTCAAAATAATAATCTGCGAGCAGATGATTCCGAAGAAGGCGGCGCCACCACCACACCACATCGTTTATTTATGGCCGCTGTTTCTGGTTATGCTTTGGAGAATTGAGCTGGAGAAAAATGTTGTTTAATCAATTGTGGGATTATGTTCAATATTTCAAAGGCGAAAATTTTTAAAATGATGAGTTTAAAAATTTAACATATTTTTTCATCATTGTACAATCATTTTAGTCATGTGTGTTGAAATGAATCTCGGAGCCAATGCGGTTCCGGAGATATAGGATGATATGCACCAAAAAAATATAAAAAAAAATATGTACTCACTTTTTTCGGCCCTACTGGTCCCCCCTTTTCCTAATCCGGAAACATCAAAATTGAGGAAGAAAAACTCAAAAAAAAGAACTCACTTCGATTTCTCTGCGATGCTTGAACCGATTTTCACAAATCTTGATTTGAATTGAAGCTCGTGTTATCTTTAAAGTTACTGTGAAATTTGATCCGGATCCAACTTCCGGTTCCGCAGTTACAGGGCGATGAGTGTCAAAGTTTTCAAATCGCCATATAGATTGAAAATGTGTACAACACCGAAAGAAAAAGAACACTCAAAACGAACGATGCGTTCTTTGTTCTATTTCGTACACGCTATGAAGCAACGGTTACGGATGTCTGCCACTGCTGTGTGATATTGGTAAAAGACGGTGCTACGGTTGATAAAAATCTTAGCTATTCTATGATAAGTGCGACCGAAAGACAATGAATTCTAATTTATTTGAAAAAATATGCAATTTTCACAGCTGGCAGTACAGAAATATCGTTCCAGTTCCGGTTTCGAAGGAATTGGAAATGGTGAATAAAAACTGCAAAAAGGATCTCCTTCGCTTACCTTCAAGATGGCCAAATCGATTTTCACAAACTTATAAGTTCAAAGGAAAAGTCTTACAGTTTATACGGAATTCCTAAATTTCTTGTGGATACTACTTCCAGTTCCGGAACTACAGGGTAAACAGGATTTGTAGAGTTTGTTAGATAAGGTCCGAATAAACTATTTTTATTCAATGAACATTTATTTTGGCGAATTCCACAGTAATATTTATGTAATATGAGAAAGCAGGTTTTTTCTTTACGTTTCGTCTTCGACTCGTCAGTATAAATTGAACTACTTAGTGCAAACTTAAACAATTTAACTTGAACCGCTAGGCAAAACACTTTTTTATTTAGTTCCACCTTCCATTGTAAATTTGTAGCATTTTCGTTACCTTTCAAATCTCCAAGTTACCAAATACTTCCATACCTCCTTTTAAGGTAAGATCTTTTTCCCTTTTCTATACCGAAATGCAATTCTTCTAGGTATGCAATCACTATGAAACCCGATACCGGCAGACCAGGGGCCATATACTATTCAAATCAGTACGTTGAGATCGCAAAATGTCTGTAATATTTGTGCACTTACTTTGCTCGATGATGAGTAGACCGATTTCAACGAACTTACACAATTCTCGAATTTTATCCGAATCTGACGTTCAGTTCCGAAGTTACGGGATGATAAGTGCAACAAAATGAAAATATGATCACTAACTTTTCACGGAGATGCCTCAACCATTTCTCACATACTCAATTTCAAATGAAAGGACCTAAGATCGCAAAGAAAATTCCTGATTTTTATTTAGAATTGACATCCGGCTTCGGAATTACAGAAAATTTCGAGGGAAAATTTTTTTCTAAAATTTTCCTTGCAACAAGAAGCAGATTCTTCAAAATTGGTTAGCAGAATATAGTAATGGTAATGTGCCCTAGCACAAAATAAGCAAAGCAAAGCCTTGGTATTACATTCCTGTATTGGAATTTGACCTTCTGTTTCAACAGACTTCGCAGCCGATTCAGAGTGTACAGAACCAGTGCATAGCTGGTGCTACGATTCTACTGACACTACGAATCCTTCCAGGTCGGGGCTCGAACATACGACAACTGGTTTGTAAGACCAGCGCCCTATGCATTGAACCGCCAACCCGGGACTAGCACAAAATAAGGTTAACCCCTAAATGACCATCTGAATCGGCCAGTATTGGCCGAAACTTGTTTTCGTTCGGCACGTCAGGAAAGACTTAACACTTCGGTGCTTATTATAAGTGTGTTGCAAATAGTAATAACTTTACGTCTGCTTAGCGGTTCAAATTGAACTGTTTAAGTTCGTAGTAAGCAGTTCAATTTGAACTGCTCTGCACTGACGAGTCTAAGACGAAACGTAAAGATAGTGAAAATATAGTAATTCTTCTAGGTTGAACATTATAATAATACCGGTTTCCGGTACTTTGGAAATAGCGATTAAAAGCCCCAAAACGGAACTTACTTCGATTTAACGGAGGTGGTTCGATCGATTTTTGTTAACAAGGATTAGTATAAAAGTTCTTGTAATCCCCTAGATTGTTAAGAAATATCAACCAGATCCGACTTCCGGTTCAGGAATTATAAGATAAAAATGTTAAATTTGTTAAAAAATCATAAACGAACTAAAAACGGCTAGGCCTTTACTTTGGCAAACATCAAAGTAATGTTTTATATGAACTCATCTAAATTTTGTTGATTTATTGATTTTTTTTTTGTTTGACATAAAGTCGCCATAACGCTTTATCATGCTTAGTCGTGTTTTAGATCTGTGTCTATCACAAGGCTTAGGGTGGCGAAATGGTAGCGCTCATGCACGGAATGCATAAGAATGCAGGTTCAAGTTCTGTCTCTGAGCATATCTTTTTCCGAATAATCATCATTTCTGTAAGTTTTTAATTAATTTGGCTTCTCCAATATATGTTTCCACTCAGTCAACATTCGTTACTTGCCGAATGATTAGAAGCTCGCAACTTCAATTTTCCTTTTGAATCGAATAATCATGCGATAAATGTGTAGCAGATGCATGGAGAGGTAGAACACACACAGATAAAAATATTTTGTGATTTTATGCTTATTTTCATGCACATATTTGGAGCAGGCAATTGAATGGAATTTTACATTACAAAACGAAGCGGTTTGTAAATATATAGTCTTGTTCAATGAAAAACTAAATAAATTTTAATGTAATTTTACATCAATCATGGTTTTAAATCAGATTTTCGTTTCAACTGATGTCTATTTTATAATACTGTGCAGGTATTAAAAAACAAACACAACCCTAAACGTTGACTAGATTCTAAGATATTTTTATTCAATAATTTAAATCTAATTGTGTTTTCCTTTATTCATCGACTGACAGAGAATTGATAGCATAAAAGATCAGCAATGGACTAAGCACAGCTACGATTTTATTTTGGCAAACATCGTAGTAAAGTTTTATATAAACTCATCTGAATGTATTCCTGAATGCCTAATTCTATTGTTAGAATACTATTCCGAGAACTAGCGTAAACCGAAGTATGAATTCGGTTATAAAGGGTGATTTTTTAAGAGCTTGAGAACTTTTTTAAACAATAAAACGCATAAAATTTGCAAAATCTCATCGGTTCTTTATTTTAAACGTTAGATTGGTACATGACATTTACTTTTTGAAGATAATTTCATTTAAATGTTGACCGCGGCTGCGTCTTAGGTGGTCCATTCGGAAAATCCAATTTTGGGCAACTTTTTCGAGCATTTCGGCCGGAATAGCCCGAATTTCTTCGGAAATGTTGTCTTCCAAAGCTGGAATAGTTACTGGCTTATTTCTGTAGACTTTAGACTTGACGTAGCCCCACAAAAAATAGTCTAAAGGCGTCAAATCGCATGATCTTGGTGGCCAACTTACCGGTCCATTTCTTGAGATGAATTGTTCTCCGAAGTTTTCCCTCAAAATGGCCATAGAATCGCGAGCTGTGTGGCATGTAGCGCCATCTTGTTGAAACCACATGTCAACCAAGTTCAGTTCTTTCATTTTTGGCAACAAAAAGTTTGTTAGCATCGAACGATAGCGATCGCCATTCACTGTAACGTTGCGTCCAACAGCATCTTTGAAAAAATACGGTCCAATGATTCCACCAGCGTACAAACCACACCAAACAGTGCATTTTTCGGGATGCATGGGCAGTTCTTGAACGGCTTCTGGTTGCTCTTCACTCCAAATGCGGCAATTTTGCTTATTTACGTAGCCATTCAACCAGAAATGAGCCTCATCGCTGAACAAAATTTGTCGATAAAAAAGCGGATTTTCCGAATGGACCACCTAAGACGCAGCCGCGGTCAACATTTAAATGAAATTATCTTCAAAAAGTAAATGTCATGTACCAATCTAACGTTTAAAATAAAGAACCGATGAGATTTTGCAAATTTTATGCGTTTTATTGTTTAAAAAAGTTCTCAAGCTCTTAAAAAATCACCCTTTATATTTGAAGCATCATCTATTTTTTTTTTTTTTTTTAAATAACTATTTATTGGAATATGAGTTAAAATTAAATTATTAAGATTTAAATTGGGTGTTCAGCCACAAGTGGTGACTTTTCAGCCCTGTTATATATATATGATTTGGTTATTACCATGAAGACATCATTTGCTTCCGCAATTCTGAGATTTTTGTGTAGGGAAAATTCTAAACCTACTTGTATTGTGTAATGGGGAAAAGGAACTTATATACTAACTTACTAACTAATACAGAGAGCGAATCGATTCAATTGAAGATTGCATCGATTTTTGTCGGAATTTGCTTATAATATTATGTGACATTACATCTAATGGTTCTATATTTGTGAGTCTGTGTAACTCATTTGTACTAAACCAGGGAGGACGCTTCAGAATCATTTTCAGAATTTTATTCTGAATCCTTTGAAGCGTTTTCTTCCTGGTGGAACAACAGCTTGACCAAATTGGTACCGCATAAAGCATGGCTGGTCTGAAAATTTGTTTATAAATTAACAATTTGTTTTTTTAGACAGAGCTTAGAATTTCTGTTTATAAGAGGATATAAACATTTAATATATTTATTACACTTTGCCTGGATTCCTTCAATGTGATCCTTGAAAGTGAGTTTTTTGTCATACGTTAAACCTAAGTATTTAGCTTGATCAGACCATGTCAATTCCAAGCCATTCAATTTGAGAATGTGATTATTGTTTGGTTTAAGAAAAGAAGCTCTTGGCTTGTGAGGAAAGATAATTAATTGCGTTTTTGCTGCATTTGGTTTAATTTTCCATTTTGACAGATAATCACTGAAAATATTTAAACTTCTTTGTAGGCGACTGCAGATCACTCTTAGATTTCTACCTGTGGCTAACAGACTTGTGTCGTCACAGAATAGCGATTTCTGACAACCAACGGGTAGATTTGGAAGATCAGAAGTGAAAATATTATACAAGATTGGAGCTACACTCGAACCCTGCGGAACACCGGCTCGTACGGGTAGCAATTCAGATTTACAATTCTGATAGCTAACCTGAAGAGTACGATCAGTTAAATAATTTTGAATCATTTTGATCAAATAAATAGGAAACTGGAAATCAGACATTTTTGCTATTAAACCTTTGTGCCAAACACTGTCGAATGCTTTTTCTATGTCTAGAAGAGCAACTCCAGTGGATAACCCAGAAGATTTATTTGATTTTATCATGTTCGTTACTCTGACAAGTTGATGAGTAGTTGAATGTTCATGACGAAATCCAAACTGCTCTGGTAAAAAAATTGAATTCTCATTTATATGAGTCATCATTCTTAACAAGATAATTTTTTCAAAAAGTTTACTGATAGAAGAAAGTAAGCTAATTGGGCGATAACTTGATGTTTCTGCTGGGTTTTTATCAGGTTTTAGGATAGGAATTACTTTAGCGTTTTTCCATCTTTTTGGGAAGTAAGCTAATGAAAAACACTTGTTGAAAATTTTAACCAGGAGTCTCAAGGCAACATCGGGAAGATTTTTAATAAGAATATTAAAAATTCCATCATTACCAGGAGCCTTCATGTTTTTGAGTTTCCTAATAATTGATTTAATTTCATCAAAATTCGTCTCAATAATGTCATCGTGTGATAACACTTGGGTTGAAATATGATCATACTTCAGTGAGACTTCATTTTCAATAGGACTCACAACGTTTAAATTAAAATTGTGGACACTCTCGAACTGCTGAGCTAGCTTTTGAGCTTTTTCACCATTTGTAAGAAGTATTTGATTTCCTTCCTTGAGAGCAGGAATTGGTTTCTGAGGTTTCTTAAGAACCTTAGAAAGTTTCCAGAAAGGTATGGTTTAATTTGTTCAACTTCTTTAGCGAAATTTTCATTTCGCAAAAGAGTAAATCTATGTTTAATTTCTTTTTGTAAATCCTTAACTATGTTTTTCATAGCAGGATCACGAGAACGTTGATATTGTCGTCTACGAACATTCTTCAACCGAATGAGCAGTTGAAGATTGTCATCGATGATAGGAGAATTTAATTTAGTTTGAGCTTTGGGAACTGAAAGATTTCTAGCTTCGATAATATAATGATTCAAATTATCAATTGCTGTGTCGATGTCCGCAGAATTTTCTAAAATAGTTTCATGATCCACATGATTTTCAATGTGAGATCTGTAATCCAACCAATTAGCTCTATGATAGTTGAAAATAGAACTAATTGGATTAATTATAGCTTCGTTGGAAAGTCTGAATGTTACAGGAAGATGATCTGAGTCAAAATCAGCATGAGTAATCGGTTCACTACAAATGTGACTTTGATCTGTTAGAACCAGATCAATTGTAGACGGGTTTTTCACGGAAGAGAAACAAGTAGGATTACTGGGATGAAGAACTGTAAAGTAACCAGCTGAGAGTTGATTATGAAGTATTTTACCATTACTGTTATTTTGCCTACAATTCCACTGGACATGCTTAGCATTTAAGTCCCCTATTACGAAAAATTTCGATCGATATCTTGTAAGTTTTTGCAAATCGCCTTTAAAGAAATTTAATTGTTCGCCGGTGCATTGGAATGGCAAATATGCTCCAGCGATGAAATAAATTCCATGAATGGTTTCAACTTCGATTCCCAAGCTTTCAATAACTTTAGTATTGAAAGAAGGTAAAATTCGATGTTTAATTTGCCGTTGGACAAAAATGGCAACTCCACCACCAATTCCAGTAAACCTGTCAAATCGATGAACCACATAATGTGGATTACTTTTCAATTTTACATTTGGTTTAAGAAAAGTTTCTGTCACAATGGCAATATGAATTTTGTGAACTTTGAGAAAATTATAAAATTCATCTTCACTCGATTTCAAAGATCGAGTATTCCAATTTAAAATATTCAAATAATTATTTAACATCACTGTTAAATTTTAAATTCATTATAATATTATTTGCAAATTTCCATCCGATTTGAAATGCTTCAAAAAGTGATGAAGTCGAATTCATTTGGATGATCATTTGAAAAAGTTGATCTTGTAGGTAGATCATTTTATTTTCAGTTATATCGCCTAAATCGACTTCATTTAAAGAAGCGAATGGCATTGAAGGAATATTTGTAGGTAGACTGCCATTAGAAGAAGATGATTTGGCCGGTCTACCTATTAATAAATTGTTTTCGTTAGAAGAAGAACTGCAAGGCGGTCCTGTGTTTTGATTATTTACATTAGAAGAAATAGGAGATAGATTTCTACCTAATATACCAGCATAACTGACATTAGAAGAAGATGATGACGAGGTCGATCTACCTGTCAATAAATTGTTTTCGTTAGAAGACGAATTGGCAGGTGCCTTAGAAGAATTTTCAGGTATGTTCTGTAAATTTAAGGTCGTTGATTTGACTTGTTGTCTAAGCGAACGAGCGTTTAAAATTTTTTCCCTGACAGGACATTTCAAATAATTGGATTTATGATTTCCATTGCAATTTGAACATGAAAATTTATCAGTGGTTTCATTCATTGGACAAACGTCTTTCGAATGCGATTTACCACAATTCAAACACCGTATATCCATATGACAATTTTTGGTTCCATGGCCGAAGCCTTGGCAACGACGACATTGCGTTAAGTTTGCAATACGATTATGCCGTTTATAATGTTCCCAATGAATTTTAATGTGGGAAATGAAACGTACTTTTTCTAAAGTTTTCAAATTGTTTACATCACTTCGATTGAAGTGTATTAGGTAAAGTTCATGGGAAATTCCAGAGCGTGGTTTAGAAGTACCATTCGCTCTTTTTTTCATAAGTATTACTTGGGAAGGGGCAAAACCAAGCAATTCTTTTATTTCATTTTTAATTTCATCAATACTTTGATCATTTGATAATCCTTTCAAGACAGCCTTGAAGGGTCTGTCTGATTTTATATCATATGAATAAAATTTATGAAGTTTTTCGGACAAATATCGAATAAGACGTTCGTAATCTTCCAATCCATCCACCAAGACTCGACATTCTCCTCTTCGTCCGATTTGAAATGAGACTTTTACTTCCGGGAGAAAAGTAGAAAGCTCAGTACGGAATGCTTTGAAGTCGGAAATCATCACCGTCACTGGTGGCATAGATTGATGTTTCTTCCCAGAACGACAAGCGTCCATTTTGGGAATTTTTGAAGAATTTTCTTCTATGTCGCTACAATCGGATTCAGGAAGAATCTCGTAAATATTGTTAGACGGCATAGGATCAACGGAAGGGAAATCCGTCCGTTGTCTTTTATTTTTACATTCAGATTCTATAAGATCGTGAATGTTATTAGAAAAATGTTGAATAACGGATTGTGATTTATTCCGTATTGAATTATTTTTAGCCTTAGGCTTGTTGCCTTTCCGGTTGGACGCAGGCATTTTTGAAATTAATGAAATTTTAAATTAAATTAACTAGGCTAAATTAGTCTTCGATTAGACTCCTAGCTAGCCTTAAAAAAGGCTGATTAATTTCTTAGTCACTCTAATATCACTCTTTGTATCACTTAGTCACTCTAATATCACTCTTTGTATCACTTAGTCACTTAGTTAGTGATTCAGGTAGCCTTGAAAAAGACTGAAGCCTTGAATCAATGAAACTCTAGGTAGCCAGAAAAAAATTCCAGGAGCCAAGAGCTATACGCGTGCGGTGCGAACGACTGTTCAACACCGACTGTTGAAGCATCATCTAATGATGCGCATAAAAGTAGCGTCGCAGTTAACACTAATTTACGTGCAATAATATGTAATATTGTGGGTGTTTGGATAATTCCATGACACGAAATTCATAGAAAAAAAGTACTGAAAGCGACGTGGCGACTTGAACCGAGAATCATTGGATCACAAAGAACGTCTGTTAATCGACTGAGCCACAAAAGCACACATTTGCTTGGCTGATAAATGCTGCTTATAGGAAGGCAAACACGAGAAAAGGTCCTAAGTGCAAATGAGTTAGTTAGTTTTCTTTATTAAAGAGACTTTCAGCCGGTGGCTGGTTCGTCTCTAGTGCAAATGAGAGTTTCTCTTTGTTTACTTTCTCTTTCGAGTATTACGGCTCAATCAGCAATCCTCCCATCTAACACTTCACATAGGACAATGGCAAAAACCATCAACTTTCTTTAGAAACCTGAGAATTTTTTGGAAATTACTGGATTTTACCGTAACAATTGAAAGAGAAAGTAAACCAACAGAAACTGTCATTTGCCTTTTTGACCTTTCCTAATGTTCATCGAGATAGATTTAGTTTAGTCATTACAAATGGAATGGAAAGGTCTTTATAAGAAAGCCAATTTTTCAAACGATTTTTTGGAAAGAATAAAAAAAATCATATATGGTTCATATCAACAATATTTGCAAGATTTCGATATTGAAAAAAAAATTCGTTATCATAATTTAATATGATTTAAGATAATTTAATTTAAATTATTTTATAAAAAAAATTCGCTATGTGATTTTTTTGTTATTCGAAGTCATTTTTTTTTATTTAAAAGGTATTTTTATTCAGGCCTATTTGTGTACAAGCTTTACGTGGCCGAATTAGCCGATTTTTTATATAATGTATTTTTTGAAGTGGATCTCGTTGTCACTCTTTTTCTAGGAGGAGAGGAGCTTCCATTTCCCTTCTGCGAGGGTCGAGGGGCACTTTGTTCGTGACTCGTCTCGTCATCCATTGCCGCATCGGTGGTTTTGTTGTTGATTTCCGTCTTCTTTTCGTTTTCCTTGATGTTCGCAGTCTTGAGCTCGTTGCTAGTTGCTGTAGATGCTCCTTGTTGTACATTGGTTGCAGTTGCTGGTTGGTTTGATGGTGAAACAGGAGTACTGCGCTCACTAGTTCCATTGTTGAACGGTTGACCTTGTCTTTGGTTGAAGATGTCCTTTTCGCAGTTTCCGTGCAAGGTTTACCGTAGTGTGCAGGTTGTTCACAAAACTGGCATGTAACCAGCTGATTTTCATAGGTAATCAGCGTTTTACACGGATGTGTCCCACCTTGACCACAAATGATGTAAGATGGAATTGCCTTACGTAGATGCATACGTACCACTCGCACGCCATTCCGAATACCGGAGAAAAAATTCCGCCATACTTCCCTTTCGATGGAAAGGATTTCACCGTACCGCGACATATTCTCCCGAACGTACTGATCGGTGACCTGCGGGGGGAGGTCATGCACGCGTACTTCTATGCCATTGTCCACCATGTGCACATGGATTTTGTATTCAATGTTATCACACTCAACACTGTGCACCTCGTTGTTAACCGAAGCGAATGCAATTGCATCGCTTTCACGTTTAAACATAATGTACACACAGTTAGACGCCTTGTTGAATTGAATCTCAGTTACTTTATTAGCGTCTAGATGCATTCGTTCTTTAAGTAAGATTTCAATTTCATTTGCTGCTGGTCTAACTTTGCAACGCTTGAAATCTATACAAATTGAATTTGGTCTTGTAGGCCAAGATTCCGGCTTTGCTAAATCGTATTTGACCATTCCGTGCACTCTATTGTTCACTGTACTGTATTGTCTTTTTTTCTGTTGTTTCGACCGTAAATGATTTGCGACCGTAAATGATTTTCGACTGCGTCGTGTGAGATGCGAGCACGAACTCATTCGAAGTCATTTGAAACATTAGTGAAATTTTAAAATTCCGAAAGGTTTACTTTCTGTTTCAATAATTATTATAATTGAACCGTGCATATCCTATGAGGTGTGACAGATGGAGGGATTGCTGATTGGACGTTAAAAATCGAAAGAGAGAGTAAACGAAGTGAAACTGTCATTTGCACTTGGGATTTTTTCTAATGTTCGTCTTCAAATGCCTCCATCATAAAATAGCACTTCAGTTATATTTGAAATCTTCACATGTTCTAAGACGTAACGCCTTAATGTATGCAGCAAAAAGCAGAAATACACCTGAAATTATAGCCATCCAGATTAGGTGCCTTACGTTTAGTTTCATCGAAACAAATCCAAATAGTTCATGATTCGAGAACTTTTAATCATGGTGTACTTTTTATAAATCATGGTTCATTTTGCTCATATATAGGATCGAAAATTTAACCGTGAAAATCATTTGGAATGGTTTCCAGCTCCGTAAATACCGGAAATAATGGTTATTTTATTTTTTTTTTATTGTAGAGGTTTTAACCATGAGGTCATTTGCCTCTTCGGGCCAGAAAAGTTTTCTGACCCTATGTGCGGGGTTGGGAATCGAACACAGGTAAGCTGCGTGAAAGGCTTCGACTAACCGATCACGCTATACCCGTCCTCCATATAATGGTTGAAAAATTCCATGAAAACGGAACTTATTTCGATTTCCAAGGAACAGTGGGTTCGATTATCACAAATTTAGGCTCAAATCAAAGGTGGTTTGGTCTAATTACTTGTTAAGAAACTCTATCGGAATCCGACTTTCAGTTCCAAAATCATGGATTGAATAGTTTTAAAAATATTTAAGTGTCAATTAAAATTTAAAAACTCTGTGAAACAATACTTGAACTGAAATTTGCATATTGATGATTTAACGAATTAGCTGTGACTACACCGGCCCCCCGTACCGGGAATAGTGGTCAAAACTTCAACTCACTTCAATTTCTCAGGGATAATTGAACCGATTTTCACAAACTTAGACTCAAACGAATGGGCCCATTAGTTAAGTTGCTATGAAATTTTAATTGAGTTTGACTTTTAGTTTCGGAGTTATAAAGTAAACAGTTTTAAACATTTTGAGCCTGTATTCAAAAGGACGATGCAAAATACGTAAAAAAAATCTCTGAAACTGATCTAATGTATAGTTAGTTTATGACTATACAAATCTACTTGGTAATTCCGATACCGGAAACAACATTCAATGAATCTGAAATGAAAGTTGTATCTATTTTTAATCTTACTGGTACACAAATTTTTCATGAAGTATTAGATTCACGTAACTCTTTTAACGAACTTTACATCCAAATATCGTAACCCTGTTTTTCTTTCTTATATAGAAAGATTATGCAATCACTTGAAATATGACTCGTAAAATTTGTATGTCATATACCAACAGCCTCAGTTCGTCGAATTGAAAAACGTCTGCGTGTGTATGTGTCAAATAATCTAACTTTTCATGAAATTCTTCAATTTTATGATGTCCGATGTCCGCTTCTGAAATTACAGATTTTAAATATAATATTAAATATAATATATTAAGGTTCAGGAAAAAGTTTAAGGAAGAATCTCACTGGTAATTCCACAAACATTAGGTTATGATTTTGTAGATTAGTATATATAGGATATATAGGAAATATTTTTATTGTAAATAGTAGCTTAATAGTTCAAAAATGTTTTCGTTATTGCTTTTTTGTACAAAGGTCAATGGCAATTCACAAATATGGACAGAATATTCCTCGTAAACGAGGGGTGAAGAATCACAATCACTACGAGTTAAACAATTGAATAAAAAATTGTGATGACAATAATCATTCGGAATGTTTAAACTTTATTCGCAAGCAAACATTCGTCGTACCTGAATAACTAAGTAAACTCTCGATGATTGCTCGAAATGTCCAATCCATGCTGAAGTAATGCGAAGAACCGTAATAATCGAATAACACGGTGCTTCGTCGATGTGTTTTCATTCGATTAAACCTGTCAACTCCTCCCATGCTGTCGGTTCGGACGAATTGTCACCTTGCAGTGCATCATTCAAGCAGACGAACGGTTCCACGGAAACGCCTGACATGGGCGGGCCATCGCAACATATGTTCGGCCACATTAATGAATGACGCTCAAATTACGGGAACTCGGACGACACGTGTCGCTCGCTTTGTGTCCACGCTCGGAACGTTACTGTCGAAAGCGTACCGAATCCAAATGAATCATTCTGCTGGGATCACCACTGGTGACGGGTATGAATACAGATTGATCTATAAGCGCCTCCACGCAATCCGATCGTTAACGGATCAATTTCAATTATCAAACGCGCGGTACGGTGTGTGCAATAACAATACTCTGGTCTGAAATTGGGGAGCTTTTTTACGCAGCAAACAACAAACAAGATTGATTCGGAATCGACCATCGACAGGACTAACGAAATATGTACACCGGGAAGCATGAATTAATAGCCCAGGCGTGACACGAAAGTTCACTTAGACTGGAGCCACAACAGAACTGAAACGCAGCGGAAATGGAGATCCGTTCAATCGCGATAACGATTTTAACGGCCCCCTTTCACCACCAATTTGTTTATCGCTTTCCGGTGGGCCCCGGTTAAGGTTGTAGTTTAACACATTTTTTCTTTCGCAAATTATCGTAAGAAAGACGGACGCAAGTTCTAAATATATTGTTTATTTTCGTGGTCAGTTCACAATTAAAAATTCAATTTGCATAATTTAGATCGAGTGAAAACGGATGGAATCGACTATAGTTTAATAATTTATAGAGGTCGACCACAGAAAAACTAGGAACAGGTAATGCCAGAAACATAACCGCGAAATTGACGTAGGACTGCATTCGAGATGTGTATAGATATTAATTGATTTGATACCGTTTGACCGTTTAAGATTTCGTAGTGGTTTGGTTTCCAAAGATTGTGTTTGTATTCTAGAAAGTAGGCGGCGATTTAAAACAGTTTTCTAAATAAGTTCGCAACCATTCGTTCTGATACTGTGTAATGTTCTCCATCATTGTCCACTTTTCGTTTTCTTTTCCTCCAATGCAAACAACCATCAGCTAGATGACGCAATCGATCTTAAGAGCTTTTATTTGATTCTTAGATGGTTCTTCGATTTCATTTGAATCTTTGATCGGTCCAGCCATTTGAATCATCCTGTAGTCCTGATCCTGATCCAAATGTAATTCAGGAACCTTGTTTGGGAGTGTACGACTTTTCATATGAATCTGAGTTTGTAGAAAACGGTTGAGCCATCTCCGAAAAAAATTGAGTAAATTTGATCTCTCCTACTCGCATTCGCTGATCTCGACGAACTGATTCGAATGGTATATGGGTGTTATGTTATTCTAGTATTTATTGCTGTAAGTAGTTTAAATCAATATAATTATGGAATTGCTTTCAACTGTAAAAAGCTGCCATCATCTGGTTTACATATGTCGTATTCGAAACGTTATGTTGCCAAAAACAAACCGTGCTAAAATCAGTCCGAGGCAAAATGTCATGAAAAGGATGCTGTAGGCAGTCTTTTTGGAACTTCTGTTTTGAAAGATGGGTTTTTGGTCAAGTGTTGCTTTTACAAAATATTTATTTTGCAATAAAAGCCGACGTTTCGAAGGAACATATCTTCATCTTCAGGGCAAAAACGACAACAAATATTTTTCGTCAAGTGGATTGAAACATTGAAAATGATCGAAAACGGGAACGGTCACTCTACAACAGTCACCTCCCCGCACATCAAACCAGGTTTACAATAAATTACAACAAAGTGGTCGTACCGTCTTCACAACATTTCTTTGTCATACATCGCGTAAAACTCCTACTACTGAAATAAGGCAAAAAGTCGCTTATACAAAAATAACGATGTCTCCGTTAAAAATGGATGGATTTTAACAATCTATGCCTTGTTGGATAGTTACTATTCTGCGGAAACCAAGTCTAGAAACATATTCTGTTTTTAAGGTCAATTGTGACAGATATTGTAAAAAAACATAAAACTGCGAATAACTCAAAAAGTAAACATCCTATCTCAAAACCATTCAATAGCGTTCATGGTGACGGGGAAACCTTCCATTTGCGACTAGTTTGTTTTAGTCAAAATCGGTCCAGTCATCTCTGAGATCTCGACCTCTTTGTTGACAATACACATACAGACACAAACACGGACATTTGCTCAGTTCGTCGAGCTGAATCGATTGGTATATGACACTTGGCCCTGCGGGTATCGGAATATTTTTCTAAAGCTTGAGCGAATTCTATACCTATTTTTCATATATATAAAAACGTGTTTAATCCACCTAGCAGTGAGATGATACCTATTTTTATCAATCCGCATGTGTTTTTTGCATGAATATTCTTCGGTGTTTAAGTTTTCATGACATTATTTTAATGACCCTCGTTTTAAGCGACAATTTGAGATTTTAATCACTCATTACTCTGTAATGTCGAAACTGCAAATCGGATCGAATTTGAATCTAGAAGTGTGATAATCGATTAAACATGCCATGATATGTAAGTTCCACTCTAGAGTTTACGGTAATTTAAGGTACTTCCAGAGCCGGTATTCAGGAACCAGCATAACCCAAACCGATTCGTATGGCCATATGACGAATAAATTACAACAGTTTTGAGTTCAACTTTGAAGCTTTTCGGGATTGTCATCTTCTATATCGGTTTGAATTTTAAAAATTCATCATCATGTAATTCGAGAACCGGAAGTCATAATTGGATAAAATAATTAATTTTTGTATATAAGTTTGTTTTAATTAAAATTTTTGTTTCTGAAATTTGATTAGGCTTTTTTTGAGAAAACGATTGAGCTTTGAGAAACGATTTTATACTGGAACCGGAATTCTAAAAGCGGTATGGCCGAAGTCAGATAAATTCACCTGAGTAGCTGTACACTTTACATTTGTTTCAAAACATTTGAAAATCAGTTAAGACATCTTTGAGAGATCATAGCACGAATTAAATTTTTAGGTGCCTTCTGATCGACAACTGAATTTCACTTAAACTGAAAAAAGTTAACCTGATTAAATTATGTGGAATAGACATTTTTATACAATCCCCGAAACCGGAAGTTGGATCTGACTGAAAAGCAAGATGTTTTATAGAACTTTGAAACTTTTCATTTGAATCTTAGATGATTCTTAGATTTCATTTGCATCTTAGATCGGTTCAGCCATCTTCAAGAAAAATGAGTTACACAATTTTGATTTCGTTTCACATATCATCCTGTAGTTCCGAAACCAGAGGTCGGAACCAAACATAATGCAGGAACTTTGTTTGGGAGCATATGACTTTTCGTATGAATCTGAATTTGTAGAAAAGAAATTTTCCGAGAAAATTAATTGAAGTTATTTGTCACACACGCATTTGCTGATCTCGACGAACTGATTCGAATGGTATATGGATGTTATGTTGTTCCAGCATTTATTGCTGTAAGTAGTTTAAAACAAAATAATTAAAAAAAATTCTGCCATCATCTGGTTTATATATGTCATATTCGAACGATTATGTTGCCAAAAACGAGCCGTGCCAAAATCGGTCCGAGGCTAAATGTCATGAAAAAGAATGCTGTACACAATGCTTTTGGCTCTTAGAAACAATTGTATGTAACAGTATAAAAAATCGTGTTTTCCGTTGCTCCCAAGCATTTCTTTGTCATACAGCGCTCAAAACTCCTACTGCTGGAATAGGGGGAAAAGTCGCTTACAGAAAAATTTCGATATCTCCGTTAAAAATAGACGGATTTTAACAATCTATGGCTTGTTGGATAGGTATTACCGTGCGGAATCTAAGTCTGAAAACATATTCTGTTTTCAAGGTCAATTGTGACAGATACTGTCAAAAAACTGAAAATTTTGACATAAAACTTTGTATAACTCAAAAAGTAAACATCCGATCTCAAAACCATTCAATAGCGTTTTGGGTGACGGGGAGACCTTTCATTTGCGACTAGTTTGATGAAAATCGGTCCAGCCATCTCTGAGATCTCGACCTCTTAGTTGACAACACACATACGGACACACACACATACACACACACACACACACAGACATTTGCTCAGTTCGTCGAGCTGAATCGATTGGTATATGTCATTCGGCCCTCCGGGCCTCGGAAAAATTTTCGAAAGTTTGAGCGAATTCTATACCTATTTTTTATATATATAAAAATAGGTAAAAAGGCAAACACCGGAATTTTTGCGTCGATATGTGACAATGGATGAAACATGGTTTCATCACTTCACTCCGGTATCAAAACGATCGTCATCTGAGTGGAAAGCAACTGGTGAACCTCGCCCAAAGCACCCGATAGCACAACAATCGGCTGGAAAGGTTATGGCCTCGGTATTTTGAAATTGCAAAGAAACGATCGCATATGGTAAAGAAAAAAGTTTTTTTTTCATCAAGACAACGCACCGTGTTACAAGTCAATCAAAACAATGGCAAAACTACATGAATTGAACTTCGAATTGCTCCCACATCCACCGTGTTTGCCAGATTTGGATCCCAGCGACTAACGGCTGTTCGCAGACCTGCGAAAAAATGCTCGCCGGTAAGAATTTTGAAACTGAGGCCTATATTGAGGCAAAAAACGAATCATTTTTCAAAAGTGGTATTGAAATGTTAGATTAGCGCTGGAATGATTGCGTTGCTCTTGATGGAGATTACTTCGATGATTAAAGTTAATTTTGAACCAAAAATCGTGTTCTTTCTGTTAAGAAGTAGCTATCTACAAATTGAATTGAGCGTAGCTTGAAATTGGATTGAGCGTAGCTTGAAGAATAATATTTAAATGCTCGGAAACATTTATTCCTATCAAAACATCATTTTTCAAAAATCAACAAAAAGCTTTTCTTCGGTGAACGTTTTTATAGATCACCTCTACAACTGTCTTCAATATTCATTAGTTTCCTTTTCAATAATTGTTCTTCGTGATATGATATGAAAATAATCTTACGATGGAAAAACTAAGTATAATAATTTTAGTTTTGATTTTTTGAAAAATCAGAAGATAATTTTTTCAGTGTATATTTTTTTATGAGCTCAATTGATTGCCTGCAACTTTTTTTTTGCTGGACGATTGTGCTTGTCTTTGGTTGAAGATGTCCTTTTCGCAGTTTCAGTGCAAGGTTTACCACAAAACTGACATGTATTCAGCTGATTGTCATAGGTAAGCAGCGTTTTACACGGATGTTTCCCGCCTTGTCCACAAATGATGTAGGATGGAATAGCCGAATGCAGTCGCACACCATTACGGATATCGGGAAAAAAAATTCCGGATTTGGCGCAGAATTGCTCTTATGCAGAGAAGTACGGTTCAGTAGTCGGGGCCTTTGACTGAAGAACGGTTTCCCGTCAGTTAGGTTTGGTTGATCAAGTTTATTGATAATAATACAATTTTCAAAACAGTTACTGGTACGTTTCCTTATCGTTTCCAGGAAGTGTGAAGCAATTGAAATTTTTCAAGTGGGCAGGTTTCAACACTTAAAAATACTGTCGAATTTCAAATTTACGCAAAACGCAGCCCAATGCTCCCCTAGCCCATTAAACGCCCAGACGCTGCCGGCACCAGCTGCACTCGTGGTTCGCAATCACGTGCCATGCAGTGCCATTGATGCTAGTGCTATATGCATTACATCAAGTGGCTATTTGTACAACAACAAAAAAAAACGATGTAATGTAATAGTCTAACCCGGTTCAGTTTCACTCTCGCACCCGGGAAAATAATACACATAGCGTTCGTTTTTTTTTGTTTTCGTCGGGATACATGCGAGAACCGAGCACCTCAAACAGTTGCAAACTTTATTATACCATCATTAATCATATCATTTGTACCGAAGCGCCGGGTGGTGGTAGTCTGCACACATGCACTGCCACACGACGCTGCAACCCAGTCAGCATCCATACATAGAGAGAATGCAGCAGCCCAACCCCTCCCCCACCCAGCCCATGCTACAACACGTATCCATGCACTGTTTCATTAATAGATTTTCCAGGCTGGTAATACGAGTAGAAAAAATCACTTCTCGTCGGCAAGCTCATATTTTTTTGTTTTCCTAACACTTTTCCTGCTCACGCTAGGGTAGCCTTCATTTTTCTTTTCTGTTGTAATGGGGCTTTTGATTCCTTCGAATCATGCACGAAAACTTTTGCCAAGTGATGTTTCATGTCTCGACCAATGCAAGCACACAAAACTCCAGGAGCCGACAGTTTGAATGCCATATTTTTTGAGCGAAGTTTATTTGTTAAATCTAATTGACAAGGAACCCCCGGTGGCACGTTTTTCATGCAATTTGCTACTCGCCTGCTGGTATGCGTCTACCGAAACCGACAGCATAACGGCACAGGATGTCGTCTAATATGCTCCAGCCGGCGGCGTTCGGTACGTGAAAGTTTGAAACAAAACGAAAAAGTAAAAAAGTACAGTAACGGGGCGAAACGGACCAAACCGGCCGGGAAAAGTCCTTTTCTATCTTGGTTACTGTAGTCTACATGTGTGTAGACGTTGACCGAACGAAGCTAGTTGTGCGGAAACAGACTATCGCTGACAGAGGCCGCACAGTACATTAAGGCGATGAGTTCCCGGTCCCGGTCCCGGTCCCGCACAGGAACTGCCGTAATAAATACTTTTTTTCTGTTATTGTTGCTACTCGCTACTCGGGGCCCATTCGGTTTCGTGGTTTACTGCGTAGCAGCAAATGGGTGGTTTTGGAACGGAACCCATATAAAAACATGTTCTCAAGTTTTTCTGTGCTTTCAATACAGGATGTTTCCCAATGTTTGTAGACGGTTGCCTTCGGTGGACTGCAGGCACAGGAATTAAATTCAACGGTCGGTTTTATGGCTTCTGTTTGAGGTAGTGAATGTAATTGAATAACAAGGATTTGATTGTCTGTTTTAGAACCGGTAATGTTTTTTTTTAGGTTTCACACTATGCGATTACTCGAGCGGCCGTTCAAGTGTGTTATCCTGTATGTTCCGGACAACGGTACACTACTGCGATGAAGACCGGTAAGTTCTTCATTAGCGATTTTTGTCGGAGGAATTTTCGATACAAAAATTGTTGGAATTTAGGTCGCTCTAACTTAGCATATAATGAAAAATAACTATTCTAAGGAGTGTATCGATCAGTAGTTAGCAACATTCAAACAGTTATTACTCTGAAATGGCTTAATTTTTTGCAGCGTGTTTTGCGGTGACAAGTTTGTTTACATGTCAATAACAGCTGCGCAATCGATTGGTTTCGGTACGGTTTATCGTTTCAATGATGAGTCGAATTGATCCGGAAACGCGAAAGAAAATTCTGCACACTTGGTGCTCAGAAAGTGGTGTCACGTACAACGAAATTGCAAAACGGGTGAAAGTGCACCACACCAGTGTCAAAAATATTATCGAGAAGTTCGGTAAGACCCTTTCCATGAAGAATTTGTCCCGATCCGGTAGGAAAACGAGTCTCAGCCAGCCCGGCCGGGACTTAAAAGTGGTTGAGTACATCAGGAAAAACCCAAGCAGTTCAACACCAGCATCGGGATGATTCAACGGATCAAAGATCGAAACTCCCTGAAAACGTACAAGAAACAGAAGGTGCCGAAAAAGTCCCTGGTACAGCAAGTTCAGGCCAAAACAAGAGCGCGAAAACTGTATAACCGGATTCTACAGAATAAAGACGGATGCATCCTGATCGACGACGAAACCTACGCCAAGGAAGACTCTCGAGCGCTGCCCGGACCGCAATATTATGCGAAATCGGTGTACCAGGACCTGGACGACGCTGACACCACGGTGGCGATGGAAAAGTTTGGGCAGAAGGTGTTGGTCTGGCAAGCAATTTGAACCTGTGGTTTGCGATCGTCGATTTTCTTCACGAAGGGCACAATTAACGCCAAGGTGTACGAGGAAAAATGTTTGAAGAAGAGAATGCTGCCACTATACAGAAAGCATAAGACTCCTCCTCTCTTCTGGCCGGATTTGGCTTCAGTCCACTACGCCAACTCTGTTCTACAGTGGTTGTCAAAAAATAATGTACAATTCGTGGAAAAGGACATCAACTCACCGAATTGCCCGGATCTTCGGCCAATTGAAAGATATTGGGCAATTGTCAAGCGGCACTTTCGGAAGGAAGGTACAGTGTCCCAAAACATGCAGGAGTTAAAAAAACTGGACAGCTGCCACCAGGAAAGTCACAAAAGTAACTGTGCAGAATTTAATGAAGAATGTCAAGTCCAAAGTGCGAGTGTTTCACAGAAACTAGGATTTTCTTCAATATAATAAGTGATATGCATAAAAATGTAATTATTCTACAATATATCGAAAACTGATGTCAAAATATGTTTTTTTTCGATTTTTTATTCAATAATTAATGTGGCTAACTACTTTTCGATACACTCCTTACTTCATAATTGGTATTGAAAATTCTGACACGAATTCAAAATATAGAAAAATTAAAGCCTTGGTATAACATTCCTGGAGTGGAATTTGACCTTCTATTTCAACAGACTTCGCAGCCGATTCAGTGTGTACAGAACCATTGCATGGCTGGTGCTACTATTCTACTGACACTACGAATCCTTCCAGGTCGGGGCTCCAACATACGAAAATCAACAATGATAATAACAATAATGTCTTATTATTTTAATTTCATTATTATTATAACTTTCTTCAAAAAAATTAACATTATTAGTATGTTCAAGATAAGTAAACGAACCGTTATAATCAATAACTATATTAAAAAAATATGTCAGACATGATAGAAAAATTTAGTATAAACATACCATGTCGGCTTACAATCCAAAACGGATTTTGAATCCCGCTCAATCCAAACACTTTTTAAACAAATGTGGATTTTCAGCGGTTTTAAGAAATTCTTTTCTTTCGCAACATTGAAATTTGTATTTTTCAGAAGATTAAAAATACACATTAATCTGTACATGTGGCAACCCTGTTTTGCACGGCATATTTCCAAACGACACCCATACTTGTATAAAGATGTGTTCTACATCAATACTTTCATTGTCATATTGCATGAGTCGTAATTGAATGTGTTAGTGACGGTGCAAACTTTGTCTACTTCCATTTTGATACCTCTGATACTTTTGGTACGAAGTAGAGAAAATTCAATTAATTCTTAATGATTATCTCTAGCACTGAAGAATTGTCACAACCAACAGGATCCGCATTTAGATCCGAGATGGTACTTGGCGTGTACTCTGATGACTTCAGCTGGCAGGCTTCTGGTGTGGTTTCGCTGTGTAGCCGGCCCGGCTGCGACTGCCGCTCGCTTCATTCCAGCGTGAAGGCCTCGATGTTGCTCTCACAACCTAACTGAGCAGCGCTCCCATAACGACTAATGACTTCAGCTGACAGACTTCTGGTCTAGTAACGAAGTGTTCTCGTCCCGTTATTACTCTTGTGTGTCTTGCTTCTATAACCGTTGCTCAAAAATGATAGAAAAAGCGATTCTAATCTAATTTCGATGGCCCACTTCGTATAGGGAGCAAATCATGTTCCGAGATCACCGTTCCATCGATCCCTTATGTTGTTCAGTTTTGTATGAATAATAAACATTTTTAGATTTTACTAATATTCGAGTTTGCATTTAATGTTTCATTTCTTACCATATAGAAAACCTTCCAAACCTTCAGTCATCTAAACCAGTCAATTACACCTTTGAAAAATAGTATAATACTGAACACTTCTGAATATATTTTCTATTGACACTCCTGCATCAAACAGTAATAATAAGAATAGAATTATTATTTATACTCAAACAGTTATTTTTGCTCATTAGCGTATTGTGATTTATAATACACTTCAGCAATAGAACATCAAGGCGAAATACTTGACTTATTTGAAGGATTTTCAAAAATTGTCGCGTTTCAAAAGAAACATTACATACAAACCAATTCACACCCTCTCATTCTGCTACTAACGCAGAAGGCGATTGCACCCAGTCGATGCCGTTCTATTGACCAAATGTCATCATAGACACACGGAGAGGCATGAGATAGGAGCAGCACTTAACACAACAGCTCCACACATTGTCTGAACGTATTCTAAATTAGGCACAAAAATACCAAAAACAAAACTCAATCATTTCCAAACTCATTGACAGTCGAAGCGTACACTGACAGCGTGTTCGCAACTCACGGAATCTCGGCAAACACATCAGCACAGCACCTCGCAAAAAAGGGCAAAAACCTTCATCGAATGAAACAAATATGACGAAAGCACTAATTAGATGACAGAAAAGTTACTCCTTTACAAAAGGGCAACTGTGTGTGTGTGTGTGTGTGTGTGTGTGTGTGTGTGTTTGTGTATCAACAGTTCGTCCTACCCGGTTCTATTCTCGGAACTATGGCGAATCACGGCTGAACCGGCAAGCGGCAAAACTCTACGTAGCCACCAAGGCTACAGAGGATCCCGAGCGGGCGTCGAGAAAAGCGACGTTTATCGAAATATTAATTTTCATTTGCAGCAGCATCCAATCAGCGGGCAACGATGTCGGGCTCGCATTTTCTCTTTTTTTTCCCGTCCGCCTGTCGGCTTTTGTGTCAAGGTGTTTATGGTACGCCCCGTTTGTGTTCGCCCAGCCCTGAGCCGAGAGTCGAACTTTTCGCTTAGCATGGTTAAATAATGGCATGTCGGTCGGAGTAAGGCACAAGGCGAAGCGCACTCCGGATGGCGAATGGCGGCAGGGAAAAACTTTTCTCAGCCTTTTTTTGTTGTGCTTCCTGGCAAACTATATAACCACTTCGTTAATTGTATTTTTCGTCACGAAAACTGTCACGGGTGTGTTGTGGAAAAGAAAAATGACGTTGATACACGCGAACGGCGAAAGGGGGCGGGAGTCGTTTGTCGGAATCGATCTGTGCTCGAGGCGATGCTGGAAATTCCGTTACCACCATACAGGTGATCAATAACTGTTGTTGGAAAGGATGATGTACTAGGAGTTCGGGTTGGAGGTAACATCGAGAAGCTTTTTACTTATCCTAATTGGCACTTGCTAACCTGATCCAAGGAATGCTGGATAAACATAATGAGGGCAGGAAAGGATATACTTTGAATTGCAAAAGAAACACTAATGAAGCTTCCGTACTTCAGACTGTTCGAATCGTAAAGAAAAAACTTGTCCTTTCAAGCATAGAAATGAGCCGAAAAAGTATGATTAATTTCTTTGTCGGTAGTTTTTAGGATCTAAACTGAGTGGAATGATTAATGATTAACACCTCTCTGATATCGTAACGGATTAGACATTATGTCTTGAATTTCGACTTCATATTAACTCTTCTAATTAAATTTTTGTTCACGGATGAGTCGAAGAAAAAATGTGAAAATAGATTAAAGAGATAATAGTCTTATTTTGATGTTTGCACTTATCCATTTTTTGTTCCAGTTCCACACTTTCGGTTCTCAAACAACATTCCGAAACATCTCGTGGTCACCACTTTTATTTCTCTCTCGCATTTCAGTGTATTCAATTGCAATTGCAATTCTGCCTATTATTGTGAACTATTCTGTTAGTAGTAGTTAAATTTAGGAAAGGTTCGGTATATGAACATGTCATTTCACGGAATGTTGGTTGACCACATTGGTCATTTCACGGATAAATGACATTCTATGTATTGTATAACACAGGTGTCATTTTATTTAGTTGCATTGAAAAGCGAAACTGAGTTAGAAATTTTCTATAAAATTCTTTCAACCAGTTTCTATCGTGCATCGAAGATGTCGTCGAGTGCACTCAATTTTGAGCCTATGTGCCATGCATTGCTTTTCAATTTTTTACTCAAACACTTCAACCATGTGAAAAGCGAATTCAAAAATTCAATGAAGAAAGCTTCAACCTGATCCATTAAGAGCAGACATCCAACTCACCAGACCTGGCCCCATCCGACTACGATTTCTACGTCTCGTTGGGTGACGTACCTTCTGAGCAGCCTTTCGTTTCTTTTTGAAATCAGAGAAAACGGAGTTGGGAATCGAACCCAGGCGGGCTGCATGAAAGGCATCGACTTACCCATCACGCTATACCCATCCCCCTCATTTGATTTTGAATAAAAACAAGAATGAAGTCAGTTCCGTTTTCGGAGTTTCTGACCACTATTTACGGTACTTCGGGACTGTTAACTAACAAAACACGTGCAATATAAAAACTGTTTGGCTAGTTCGAAGGACTGACTACTGTTGGCAAAAAATAGTAAGACTTTGTTCATAATTTCAAAATTCTGTTTTTATTCTTTCAAATCGATTTCGTCTTCTCAAAGTGATTGTTCAACAATTCCACTCATTGTATCGTCGATTGAACTTTTAATACTTCAGAAAGACAGACGTATACTAAACACTAATGAATATTTTGACGTGGTACTTGGCACGGATATCCTTGACAGTCATGCCAACCTAGAAAATAAATATTCTGACGAATAAGGTTTCCATGCGAAATATAATTCAAAGGTCTTACTACTTTTTGTCCACGGTAGTGCTTCGATTTTACGTCAGGGTGGGCCATTTAAAGTGGAAGAATTTGTTTCTGAACAAAATATAAGAAAAAACATTTCTATTTATTTTTATAATTCGATTTCAATTTTGATTCAAGAAGATATGTTACATATTTTGAAAATGATATCGCGTATATGGCCACCTTTGGCCTTGAGTACAAAATGTACCTTTTCCGGTGTTTTTCATCGCTATGGTGGCGATTTCACGTCGTATGTTGTCTTTGACTTGAACTATGGTTTCAAATAGTCTCACAAAAAAAAGTCTGCTGGCGTCAAATCGGATGATCCTTGGTCAAAATCACCATTTTTCGATATCCGAGTCGTCCGGGGAACAATGGTCATAACAAATCGATTGTTAGTCGAGCTGTATGGTATGTAGCACCGTCCTGTTGCAACCAGTAGCCATTCAAACCATTTTCTCGATCAATTAACATCACAAAATCATTTATCATGGCTCGAAAATGATCACCATTAGCAGTTTTCGTTGCTCCATCATCTTCGTCTTGGAAAAAATAGCGACCAATCACAATATCCGCACAAAAAAACCACACCAAACTGTAACTTTTTGGTCGTATAGAGGGTGTTTTCAGAGGCATAGAACCGATAATTTTGCCTTTTAACGTATACATTTAAAATGAAATGTGTCTCGTCTGACATGATGATTTGTCACCAAAAGTTGGTCTCATTTTGAATGTAAAGCTGAACAATTTCAGTGCGTTCTTTTGGTGTGTACTGTTCCATTTCAAAATTGTCTTGGAATGACACTTCTAACGCGGTAAATCATTAGTCGGTCTAACAATTCTGTCAAATGTTATTGGATTACCCAATGGTTCCTCTGTAAATGACCCACTATGTATGTAAGTAAGGCGAAAACGCGTTGTTTTTTAAAGACATTTTTTTTTTGCAAAAAATGGTCTGGAAAGCCGATTTCACGTATTTAGAAGGGCCGCATTATACGTTATCATGCTCATTTCAGTCCAAGTTCCCATGCTCTTGTACTGAATAGTGTTAAAATTTAACTATACGACATAAAATGTTGTCATAAAAAATGAACAATTTCGCTATAGATGAGAATATCAATTATAATAACAGTTTGATTATAAATTGAGTGATGAAATTGACAGTCTTAAGCAACATACACTAATGTATCTCTTTCATATTAGTCAATTAATAATACTCATGGTTTATAATCAAACATAGTCAGTGCCTGTTTTACTAACGAACAAATCGTGTCGTAAGCCCACTGCACTCAATCACTGTATCGGTTTTGCACGATACGTTTTGTGCGATGATTCGCTTAATTCGTGGGGTTGAAATTTTGCGCACCTGAAATTCACGCTAATGCTCATTCATACTAAACATTTTACAAAACTTCAATTTTGAGTTAGTTTTGGTTATTTTATACTACTGGAATTTTTATCATAAAATCCATATAATACCATATTTATGGTATGGGAAAATATTATGTTGCTGCGCTAAATACAACAAGAGATATTCATGATTAAGTTCCGAAACACTGAAGAAGGATGGACATAGCATTCCGATCATTCAGTAAAAACCATTCAAGCGATGAGGTTGTGTTTCGATTGTACTGGCTCGTGAGTTAACGGCTGCTACCGAGACAATTCTAAGCTTCAGGTAGTTAAACTGCCCATAGCAAACGCAATATTCGGGGCGTTTCCCGACTGGAAAGCTAGCAACGAAGGCCATCCCGTTCATACGCACAGAGGTGTAGAGACACAGAGGTGCCATCGCATAAAGGTGCGAAGACGAAGGGGTGCAAAGGCACAGAGGTGCTAAAGCAACCCAGTGCTGATCTACCAGGTACCAGAATTTGTACGCTGCGTAGGATCAAAAGAGACGGCATATATCGCGAGGTGCTACACTGCAAGCATCGCATTTGATCGCCACCAAGAGCAGAAGCACTGTACCTGGGGTCAGGTACAGGCAGCACAGCAAGTGCAGTGGTGTCCACAACGACGGCAGAGCAACTGAGATAGCAGTAAACGACAGAAGACTGCCAATTGGAAACAGCAGAAGACTGCCAATTGGAAATCGTTGGAAGAGCTTCACGTCGTTCTTCACGATAAAGGAACAGAGACATCAGTTACAAGGTAGATTTAATTTAATTTATTTTTTATTTCTTATATCTGAAATTTTACTAAACATAAGTTTTTATTTTGGTATTATTAATTTACAAACAAATTTAATGTAATGGATGATCTCATGGAAGATCATCCGAATCCGATTCCGGATACTAGTAAGAGTTTAAATACTCCGAGGGCTAAACATTATCCACAGGGTACCACTGGGCCATGGATAGTCTATCTTCGAAAAAAAGAAAAGATTTTAAACTTGATGCAAATTACAAAGGATTTGACATCACATTTCTCTGAAGTTAAAGAAATCTGTAAGAGATAAAATTCGAGTTGTTGTTAACGACTTGAAACAGGCAAACGATATTGTAACCTGTAAATTATTTGCTATTGAATATCGAGTTTACATTCCATCGAAGGAGGTAGAAATTGACGGTGTTGTGACTGAAGCAAGTCTGACAGCAGATGATTTACTTAAAAATGGAGTTGGCCGTTTTAAAAACTCCATGCTTGAGGGAGTTAAGATACTCGAGTGCAAACAATTGTACTCAGCATCTATTGTCGATGGAAAAAAGTCTTATCGTCCCTCAGATTCGTTTCGCGTAACATTTGCCGGATCTGCATTGCCTAGCCATGTCTATATCGATAAAATTCGTCTTCTTGTTCGGCTTTTCGTACCGCATGTTATGAATTGCACGAACTGTAAAAAATTCGGACATACAGCTACTTACTGTAGTAATAAGTCCAAATGTATAAAATGTCAAGGGCCTCATAAGGATAATCTTTGCGATAAAGATGTTGAAAAATGTGTTTATTGTGGGGAAAGTCCTCATGATGATCTTTCAGTGTGCGCTGCATTTAAGCTGCGTAAAGACAAAATGAAGCTTTCTTTAAAAGCACGGTCTAAGCGCACATATGCAGAAATGCTTAAAACGGT
Source organism: Malaya genurostris (assembly GCF_030247185.1). Lineage (NCBI taxonomy): Eukaryota > Metazoa > Arthropoda > Insecta > Diptera > Culicidae > Malaya > Malaya genurostris. Next base: position 214,137,181 of record NC_080572.1, read on the forward strand.
CATACATGTCTCCCCTTTGGAAACCGAAAACGGTTTTTCAAATCTTGCGGAGCCAGAGGAATCTGACTCTGACGGAAACAGTGAAGATACCTCGTTTGTCACTCCTCAAGGGTCTGTTAAGAGGAGATTACCAAACCATAAAATACCAAAAAAGACACCTAAAATTACACCTTCAAAAAAAGATCCCCGTGTTAAAGCTAAAAAGCCAAATTTAAAACCAAAAACTGTGCCTCCTGGTTTGTCAAATTCACAAACCAATCCAGGAACTAGCTCAAGAAAAGACAATAATCCAGTGGGCTCCATTTCACATTCACCAACAGGATTACTGAAATTTTCGGAAATTGTAGAATGGATTTTCGCTGCATTCAATATTTCTGAACCTCTAAAGACCATCATAACAGCATTCCTACCAATAGCTAGAACTTTTTTGAAACAGTTATCAGCTCAATGGCCAACTCTTTCAGGTTTTGTATCATTTGATGGATAATTTATCATCCGCCGCAAATGATTCAATCACTGTCCTGCAGTGGAATTGTCGAAGCATCATGCCAAAACTTGATTCATTTAAAGTTTTGTTGTATAGTCAAAGATGTGGTGTATTTGCTTTGTGCGAAACATGGCTTACATCAAACATAGCCTTAAATTTTAATGACTTTAACATTATACGTCTCGATAGAGGCTCTCCGTATGGTGGAGTGCTTTTAGGAATTAAGAAATGTTATTCCTTTTATAGATTAAACATTCCTTCGACTTCTAGTATAGAAGTTGTTGCTTGTCAAATAAACATTAAAGGAAAGGACATTTGCATTGCTTCGGTATATATTCCTCCAAGAGCTCAAGTTGAACAACGACAGCTTAATGAAATTGTCGAAGCCCTTCCTGCTCCACGTTTGATTTTAGGAGATTTCAATTCGCACGGAATGATGTGGGGTTCCGTTTACAATGATAACAGATCATCTCTAATATATAATATTTGCGACAATTTTAGTATGACGGTACTAAATATGGGTAGCATGACACGGATCCCAAGACCTCCTGCACGTCGAAGTGCATTAGATTTATCTCTGTGCTCGACTTCAATTCGACTAGATTGCACCTGGAAAGTATTTCCTGATTTACATGGTAGCGATCATTTACCAATCATCATCTCAATTAGCAGTAACAAAGGCATTGCTAATTCAGTTAATATTCCATATGATTTGACAAAAAATATTGACTGGATTAAATACCAAAGTAATATCTCATGTGTCTTAACTTCAATGGAAGAGCTCCCCCACTTGAAGAATATGACTTCCTCGTTTGTTCGATTCTGGAGGCCGCAGAACAAGCCCAAACCAAACGATTTCTTGGTCCATCGTCTAACAGAATGACAAAGAGTGCTCAGATGCTAAGCACGCGAAACAAAATGCTTTCAAGACGTTTTTTAAACGAGGAGGAGGAACTCCTCAGAATTTTGAAAATTTCTTGACTCTAGAAACCAAGTACAAGAGCATACTTCGGGCCAAGAAATGTAGCTATTGGAGACATTTTGTCGAAGGTTTGTCAAGAGAAACCTCAATGAGCACTCTTTGAAATACTGCCAGACGAATGAGGAATCGTAACGTAGGAAATGAGAGTGAGGAATACTCGAACCGATGGATATTTGATTTTGCGAGGAAAGTTTGTCCAGATTCTGTTCCTACGCATAGCATTATAAGAGAATCTTTTCCAAATAATGGGTCCATTGATAGCCCCTTTTCAATGATGGATTTTTCCATAGCACTCATGTCTTGTAACAATAACGCTCCTGGGATGGACAGAATTAAATTCAACTTGGTGAAGAATCTGCCCGACCTCGTAAAAAGACGTTTGTTGGAATTGTTTAACAAGTTTCTTGAGCAAAATATTGTTCCACCTGACTGGAGGCAAGTGAAAGTTATCGCCATTCAAAAGCCGGGGAAACCAGCTTCCAATCACAACTCATATAGACCCATTGCGATGTTGTCCTGCATCAGAAAATTGTTCGAAAAAAATATTCTACGACGTCTCGACACTTGGGTCGAGACGAACGGGTTGTTGTCTGATACTCAGTTTGGCTTCCGTAGAAATAAAGGGACGAATGACTGCCTTGCATTACTTTCGTCTGACATCCAAATTGCCCTCGCTCAAAAGCAACAAATGGCATCTGTATTTTTAGACATTAAAGGAGCATTTGATTCAGTTTCCATTGATGTTCTTTCAGACAAGCTCCACCAACATGGACTTCCACCGGTTATAAATAATTATTTGCACAACCTTTTGTCAGAGAAATGCATGCATTTTTCACATGGCGATTTGGCAACATTCAGAATTAGCTACATGGGTCTACCGCAAGGATCATGCCTCAGTCCGCTCCTTTATAATTTTTACGTGAATGACATTGACAGCTGTCTAGTAACCCCATGTACACTAAGACAATTGGCAGATGATGGCGTGGTTTCAGTTACTGGACCCAAAGCTATTGATCTGCAAAAACCATTGCAAGATACCTTAGATAACTTGTCCGTTTGGGCTGTTCATCTGGGTATCGAATTCTCTGCGGAGAAAACAGAGCTGGTCGTCTTTTCACGAAAGCATGATCCCGCGCAGCTTCAGCTTCATATGATGGGAAGAATGATCCATCAGGTTTTGACTTTCAAATACCTTGGGGTGTGGTTTGATTCCAAATGCACGTGGGGAGGACACATTAGGTTTCTGATAACAAAATGCCAACAAAGAGTAAATTTTCTTCGAACAATAACAGGATCTTGGTGGGGTGCTCATCCGGAAGATCTAATAAAATTGTATCAGACAACGATACTTTCAGTGATGGAATATGGATGCGTTTGCTTTCGTTCCGCTGCAAACTCTCATATTATCAAATTAGAGCGAATTCAATATCGTTGTTTGCGAATTGCTTTAGGGTGCATGCATTCGACACATACAATGAGTCTTGAAGTTCTGGCGGGAGTTCTTCCATTGAAAGATCGTTTTTGGGAGCTTTCATCGCGACTGCTAATAAGATGTGAGGTACTGAATCCCCTGGTTATTAATAACTTCGAAAGGCTAGTTGAGCTTCAATCTTAAACAAGATTCATGACAGTATATTTTAACCATATGTCACAGGAAATCAACCCTTCAAGATATATTCCTATCCGTGTCAGCCTCCTAAATGTCCCTGACTCAACTTTATTTTTTGACACATCCATGCAGCGCGAAGTGCGTGGAATCCCGGAACACCTACGCTCGATGGAAATCCCAAAAATATTTACAAGTAAGTTCAGGCATATTGACTCTGAGAAAATATTTTACACGGACGGATCACGAATTGAATAGGCTACTGGGTTTGGTATATTCAACAATAATGTGTCGGTCTCATTTAAGCTTCAAGAACCTGCATCTGTTTATATAGCAGAGTTAGCAGCAGTTCATTATAGTTTGAGTGTAATCGTCACATTATCTCCAAACCATTATTTTCTTTTCACAGATAGTCTGAGTGCAATTGAAGCTATTCGCTCAAACGCTGCTTGCCAAAATGAACCTTTTTTCTTGGGCAAAATAAAACAGTGCCTGAACGTCATATTGAATAATAATTATCAAATCACAATAGTTTGGGTTCCGGCTCATTGCTCCATTCCAGGCAATGAAAGAGCCGATAGTTTAGCCAAACGTGGTGCTATTGAGGGTGAGATTTATGAGAGACCGATTGCTTTCAACGAATTCTATAGCGCCAAAGAACACTTGCCAGCTGGCAAGCTTCTTGGGATAAAGATGATCTGGGTCGGTGGATGCACTCAATTATTCCTAAAATATCGACAAAGGCATGGTTCAGGGGACTGGATGTGAGTAGAGATTTCATTCGTGTGATGTCCAGACTCATGTCCAATCACTACACGTTAGATGCACATCTCCTTCAAATTGGACTTTCCGATACTAATCATTGTGCTTGCGGCGAAGGTTACCGCGATATTGACCATGTTGTTTGGACATGCGTGGAGTTTCGTGATGTCAGATCTCAACTAATAAATTCCTTGCGTACCCAAGGTAGACTATCCAATGTCCCAGTTCGCGACATTCTTGCTTGTCGTGACCTTCCATACATGAAACTTCTTTATCATTTCATTAAATCCATTGGAGTTCCAATTTAAATTTTATTTTATGTTAGACTGTTTTCTCTTCCATGAGTTCAACCAATAGCCAACTATAGGATATTGAATATAAGTGGTGAACTGATACAAACAAACCTGAAATAGTTATAAGATCATGTACAAAATAAATGTATTTTATTTAATGTAATTTAAAATAGCAACTCGCTTGATAAAAACAGTGTTTAGATTAACTAATGAGTACCAACATACTAATATATTCGAAATGTATTAGGTTTAAACTACTATGTATTGTGGATGCCACGGCGAAGAAAAACTTATGCATATTGCCTATGAAATAAACGTATTTATGAAAAAAAAAATAGCATTCCGAAATACGTATCTGTATTATAACGTTTGATACACTTTCGGAAAAATAGTGACTGTGAAAATAGTGACTTTGTGAGAGTGTAATGACGTAATATAGTGGAATTCAACGGTACAACAACAATACTATTAGTAAGTTCTGTCCCGTTCTTGTACAGAATTATTTTTAAAATGGCGCTCCATAAAAAAGTAAGGCCTATTCACCTCAAAATTGTGGTGGTTTTGATATGAACCGAATAATCAAGACATGTTCCACAACAGTGATGCCATTTCCCTCGAATGTACAATACAGTAACAGCAGAATAGTCCGTCTTCATTTGAAACTACAATCTAAACGTGAATGTTTGAAGCTAGATTCTGTATCTGGAACTGAATTCTGAACCTGAAGCTATATACAGAAACTTGATTTTTGATACTGGAACTGAAACTGAGCTCTTCAACCTGAACCAACCGAAATGAAGTGCTTAAGATGCTTTTGCTTTACTTCCTGCTCTGTCAACTAGAATGAACGAAATAGGGGAAAGTCTTATAAAGCGCCCCTGCTAGCCAAAATGCCCCCTTTCCTTTCTTAAGCATTGAAGACTTTTCTTAACCAAAGTTTTATCACTAACGCTATCTTTTCATAGGATCTTTCTGCTATGCAAGTTTGGTGGGTGTCGTTTGCAGGAAAGTATGAAAAAACTAAAAATTTCATTTGGCAGCTTTTCGATGTAAAGTTTTGCTTCGACTAAATAGATGTTTTATCCGACATTTATTTGACATACTGATTAACTCAAAACAGTAACTTTATGGACATTTCAAGAAGCATAATGCATCATTGTTGTGGGATAAAATGTCTTTTGTTGTGTGTCATGCCACTGATTTGTTGTTAGACATATTTTACGGCTGCTGGGGCATTATGTCTGAGGCGAGCGAAAAAAACTAAGAATGTAGCCGTTTTGGAAAATGTGTTTATATGAATCAATTCTCATCTTTTCTATTGGAGTCATTGAATATTATGTTCCTCATCCGTATTGCAGTGAAATACTTACATTCTCGAGGAAAATATATCAATACACTTGGAAATATCTCAATGTTTTCTTAAGGGGGGCATATTATAACACTTTACCCCATCATGTGGGGATGTAAGAGATGAACAGTTTCGGGAAATCGTGTTTTTTACATTTTCTTGTAGTTTAACATTTCCGAAATATGTATACTTTATGGACCTGGGATCGATGATTCAGTGTAAGTTGCCAAAAATATTTTTTTGCTCACTTTTTGACAAAAAACATTTAAACGTTTTTTTCTGAAAACCAATTTTTCGAAGTCCGTGAACGCGATTCTGCATAATCTTCTGAACCGATTCTTTTCAAACTTGGAACATATTTTTTTGATATAAAATGCCTCCACCCTACGTTTTAGAAATTTTTGTGTTCACCACGCTACGTAATTCTTAAAAGATGTTTTGGGGAATGCTCTGTTACCGCCTTATTTTTCAATATTAATATGCGGAAATTTAGCTAAATATTCTTTAAATGATGCTTTATGATGTAAAAAGTTTGAATAAATTTTCTTAAACTGTTTCTCTGTAAAAGAAATACAAAAAAGTAGTTTTTTATTCAAATTATCCCTGTATCTATTATGCCTTTTAGTTAGTGATGCAGAAATGAAATATCGCTTACTACCTCAAAACTGTCAACGCGGATATGGGAAAGGCAAACACCCGTCATGAGTTTTCCTCAATGGTGTTCGTTCGTACCAAACGTTTCGGGAAACTTCAATTTTGAGTTATTTGTGTTGTGTCATACAACTGAAAATCTTATGAATTTATTATCATATTTTAGATGGCATGTAATCAAAATTATGTTGATACGATAGATTCAACAAGAGATATTCACGATAAAAAATTCCGAGTGTAATCATAAAGTAAGACATGTTCACGTCAAAATCAGTAACAAAGCTTGTTATGCAGCTGATAAATATATTACCCAATTTGGCCTAAATATCATACGCAGAAGTTACAGGACATGCCATTCAAACACTTAACCCGGGTTAGTGGTTCAATGCATACGGCGCTGGCCTTACAAGTCAGTTGGCATATGTTATGGAAAGATTCATAGTTTCAGTAGGATCGTAGTACTAGTCATGCAATGATTATGTAAGCTAAGAATCGGCTGTGAAGTCTGTTGAAACAGAAATGCCAAATCCCGCAAAAGCAATGTAATACCAAGACTTTGCTATTCAAACGCTGCGCCTGCTGTGCGTTCGCGGCATGCAAATTGCTGCGCTCCTGTTGCTGCTATAAATCAAATTGATGCTAAATAGCGCTTTATTGGGTTTACTCTAAATAGTGCAGTGTAATCATCAACCGGCTGGAATTGAAACAGCCTTCCATCGCTATAATTACTATTGGAATGTGGAAAAAAGTTGTTGTTCATATTGACCACCCTACGTGCGACGAAAATATCGCAGTCATTATTTCTCAATCGCGAATTTATTCAGCAGATATTTTTTTCATTTATGAAAATAAAACAATTAAATCGTGCACGAATCACTTCGGTGTCAAACTGAAGCGTAGCTGAGGTTTCAGCATCGAAATATCATCGAATACCCTTTCGATTATCTCTATAGCGATATTTCTGTGGGTGAAAATTCGCCATCAAGTTTCACTGACATACGAAATCACTTGTGAACTTCGAGCTTCAAAGTTTTGTGGATGCTTGTTTCGTGGATGAAAATCTTGGAAGTGATTTTTTCAGATACTGAATTTTTTCTTAGAAAATCTCTTGAACTGATTTTTATACGTGTGAAAAATAAATGAACTTTTTCTGATCATGATTCTTCCAGCACTGATCCGTTCATGGGAGCTATTAACATGTCAGGAATACCTGTTAGTTTGACGTTTTAATTTTTTTCAAAGCTTTACAGTCAGTCTTCGAAGTAAAGGCAGAAAACAGGGAAATTGGTGCAATTATAAATTTTTAAACTCCATCATCAATCGATTATACTCATTTTATGCATAGGAAATACCTACCTTGAAAACATTTTCTCAGCTTGCAATGACGCTGTTGAGAAAAGCCACATTTTTGATCCTTTGTTCCCCAATGTTCAGTTTTTCAACACCAGAGGCAGTCAAATCTTATGGTAGGGTATCCTTAAATTGCCTGGAATTTGGTAGATATTGATACTTTTGGATGCGTTTTCACGGTCTTAATTTTTCGATATCGTTTGAATTTTTACAGTTACAAGCAAAGCATTCAAACACTTCCTTTAAGATGGAATGATTAAAAATCTACACAACTCAGACAATGACGATACAAACACTGAAACGCGCGGGAACCCTAAACCCTAGAATAACCGAAATAAGAAAGCCTTTGTTGTGAACATTCAACACACTTTTCATAAACCACGGTTCCCTTCCCCCCTGGCTGCGTTCAACTACAATATGAATAACATGCAAACAAGTTCTGGAAACAAATTGCATCCTAATAGCCCACAATCACCTTAGCATGCATCGCAATAGGGAAACCCCGGGAATGACATTCTGAACATTATTTACACCCTTCCTCGTTTCTCTTGCCAGGGTGCGGTGCAAAACACTTGAGTAAACTACCCCTCGTTTATTGCATTGCATAAACTTTGAACTTCGTGCTGGCGACCGCATCCAGAGGAAGTCAACCGGTTCGACTCTCCATCGAAATGTTGAGCGCAAACAAACAAACTTGAAGTAAATCAGAGAGGGTCGGTCGTGCAAGAGAAAACAAAAACGCTGGAAAATTTTTGAATGAAAATGAGAGAAGAAAAAAAAGGAAAGTAAAAATGTTGGCCTGCTCAAGCTTTTTACCGATGTGTCCAAGCAGATGCTACCGATGATACAACTTAGCTTCGAGATGAGTTTGAAAAGAAAAATCGAAACGAGAAAACTTTCATTTGAACAAGTGATTCTCGTTTAACTTTTGAAGTAAGTATTGTAGTGAATCTTGCCATTAGATGAATAGTTTAGCCGGGAAGGGAATGATGTGATTTGGCAAAACGGTTCCATCGGATGACCGATCACATTCCTTGGCGTTCAACTTTTGCTCCGGCCAGAATTCCTTCCATACTAATTTTAAAAGGAGAAGCTGATCAGCTCCATCTAGTCATCGACAAAGGCAACAACTTTTTCGGACCACCCAAAGTTTCGTCCCATTCTGCCCACCGGTTTGTCCCGTCAGAACGTGCCGAAAATAACTTTCATATCTAAAGAATACGTTGAACTTTGGTTTCTAACATGTTTTTCTTTCGATTTTGTTTTCTCAGTCCGGTGCGAAAATCAACATATCAGATGGATCCTGTCCGGAGCGGATCGTCACGGTGTCCGGTTCCCGCAGTGCTATCTACAAAGCCTTCACACTGATCACAAAGAAGTTCGAAGAGGTAAGTCGTCGTTGGATGCTCCGTCCGGAGGCGAGGTTTTCGGGACCAAAAGTTGATTTATTTACCTTTCTCTCTTCGCTCCTTTTTTTCCATTTTCAGTGGTGTTCACAGTTCCAAGACAATACTAATGCACAGGGTAAAACACAGATTCCAATCCGCTTAATCGTGCCAGCTAGTCAGTGTGGTTCTCTAATCGGTACGTGGCCAGGACAACTTGTGTCCCAACCGGTGAATGTATATTTTAATTTCTACCTTCTCTCACTCTCTCTCTCTCTCGTCCGCACAGGAAAGGGTGGTTCGAAGATCAAGGAGATTCGTGAAATCACAGGGTGCTCCATCCAGGTCGCTAGTGAAATGTTGCCAAATTCGACGGAACGGGCCGTCACGCTCAGCGGTTCGGCAGATTCGATCACACAGTGTATCTATCACATATGCTGCGTCATGCTGGAGGTAAGTGTCAATTTTGTCCATCTCTCTTTAGCTTTAGGAGCCGCCGTAAGGGTGAGTACAGAACTGGGGAACTGTTCTTCAAGGCGAGCGAAATCTCACATTCAAAATTTATTTTTCTACAGAAGGGTACTAATATTACTTGGCGGTTTTAAAATTTCCCGTATGGGTTTGCGCAATAATTATTACAAACCTCATTTAAATTGGCGCAAATAATAGATTAATTATTCAACAAAAATATTTTATATCAATATAAATCTCTACTGTGATGCATAACTTAACTCACACTAGCGTCGCGCGATGTCACAAACCGTCACTAATGAGCGGTAATTGTTGTGGTGCATTTACGGCAGTTTCTATCCAACAAAATGACCCACTTTTATCAATTACCTTTCAGTTGTTTTAGCCTTTTTTTGTATAGGCAGGCATAGAATATAAATCGCATGGATCTACCCAGTTCGACGCAGTTATTCTTTTATAACAAACACTGAAGAAAAAATATGATTTTTCGAATTTGTTAGACCATACGCGTCCCATGAAGAATTATTTCCTTCGACTTTATAGACAATAAACTTCAAACGCGTTTTTCTCGAAAGTGTCCATCGTCATTTCAAAACTACTTCACCAATTGTTTTCAAACACTTTCACACACTTCCTACATACTACATGGAATGAAAAGATACGGATCTCTCACAGAAAAGACGTGAATAGTTTCGAACCGTGTATATTTTTTTTGAGGATAAATCTCAAGATGGCCCAATACCAAATGTCATGACAATCTATCCACTAGTGTTTGAATAACAGCTGATCATGTCAGACGAGTTCTGGTTTTCATTAAGCTATGGAAACAGGTGCACCAGCGCATTCATGTATAAAAGTAACGGTGAAATTGAATGATAGTATTCTCCAGATCTGACCCCAAGCGACTATTTTCTATTTCCAAGCCTGACAAGGTTTTTCCAGGGAAATAAATTTTCATCGAATGCTGAGGTCATTGCAGAAACGTAAGCCTATTTTGAAGGCGTTGACAAATCTAAAGAATACAAAAGTTTTCACGGTAAAAAAATCGACTTTTTCTTTATTAGACTCGGGCCTTATTTCATGTAGTATAAAATACCCAACCCCAACGTCTACCTTCTTTTGGTTTGTTATTTTGGGGAGGTTTTACAACCACAAAATGGCGGATTATCTCGTGACAAATCGCAGTTTTGATTTCAAACAACCACCAGAAATTCAAAACATCAGAAAAGGCGAGTGGGTAATGTCAGAGTAATAATCGGATGAGGTGAATACGAATAAAATGAATGGTTCGGTTTCTTTGATCTGAATTCTAGAATTCTGGAACCGAATTTTGGAGCCAAGTACTAGTACTGAATTCAGGATCTAAGTTCAGAAATTTAATTTTGATGCTAGAATCTGGAACTGAATTCTGAATCCGACCTCGGGAATTTAATTCTGCATTCGCTTTCTAAAACTGAATTGTGGATCTGGATTGAGCAACTGGTAACTGAACCTGTGATCTGGAATTCACTTTTGGAACAGAATTTGAGTCCAGGATTCTGGTTCGGAACTGAATTCTGATTTTTAGTTACAGAAGTCTGGCAAAGAATTCAGTTTTCAAATCTGGATTTAGAAATCATCTTCGAAACTGAGTTCTATAATCCAAATCTGGAATTTAGTCAAAAATCTTCCTGAATTCAATTACACTTTTAGAATTGTGAAAGTGAAGTTTGGATCCTAATTCTAAACCTGCATTCTGGAGCTACTAGTTGACACTAGTTGTCTCAAAGTAGTTGCATACATTCACTAACTAACAAGATCTGCCAACTAGATGAATTTAGCAGTAAATTTGATGAAAATGTACACCACGTTTTGCCATCGCTTGTGAAAAAATACTCATGAAATTAAAAAATTTCACTAATCGTACTGTAATACTGGAACCGGAAGTCGGATCTGAATCAAGTTTTCGGGGACTTTTATATAATTTCAAGACCTTGTATTTGCTCCTTAGTTAGTGTGAAAATTGGTTAAGACATTGCCGAGAAAATTGAGTGCGATTTTTTTCAAAAAATTTGCACATATTTGTAACTCCGAAACCGGAAGTCGGATCCAAGTGAAATTCAAGAAAATTGTATGTGGTCATAAGACCTTTCATTTGAATTAAAGTTTGGGAAAATCGATTCAGCCATCTCTGAGAAACGTGTGTGACTATATTTTTCCTATTCAGGTGCATATTACCCTGTAATTCTGGAACCGGAAGTCGGATCTTAAAGAAACTCAGGAACTTTGTATGGAACCTTAAGACCTTCCATTTGAATCTAAAACTGTGATAATCGGTTCAGCCATCTCTAAGCAAATTGAGTGACATTATTTGTCACATACATACAAACACACACAGACAGTTTGTGACCTCGACGAATTGAGTCGAATGGTATATGACACTCGGCCCTCTGGGCCTCGATTGTAAGGTCGGTTTTCACAGCGATTGCATAGCCTTAATATTAGCCATAGTAAAAGTTTGCAAAAATCGGTTCAGCCGTGCATTTGCGTATTTCAATCACATTTAACCCCGTCAATCCGGAACCGATAGTCGGATCTGGATAAAATTTAATAGCAGACTATGGGACTATAAGACCTTTCATTCAAATCTTAGTATGTTAAAAAAATTCTTGAATTTTCCGAGAAAATCAAATACAATTTTTCAATTTTGGTAAACATTTTACCTTACATTTTAATCAAAGTGTGCAAAAATTGGGGTTTAAAGAACATCGAGTAAACTTTTCTTCAGCCATTTGCACATTTTACCCTGTTAATCCGGAAGTCGGATTCGGAAAAAAATTCGATAGCAGGTTATATGGGACTATGAGACAGTGCAGTGCACTTTTTCTATTTTTTTACACATCATTACTCCGGAACCAGAAGTCTTATCCGGACATAATTCAATAGGTGGCTATGGAACTATGAGACCTTTTATATGAATCTAAGCTTGCAATAATTTATCCAGCAATTTTCAATAGAATCAAGACCACTGTTTTATACGCATATTCCACCGTTGTTCCGGAACCGGAAGTCAGATCGCGATAAATTTTCATAGATCTGGATATGCTTTTGCCAAAATACCAAATCTAATTAGTTCGTAAAAACCCAAAAGTTTACGTAATTTGGAATTTTTGAAAATTTTATATATATATATATATATATATATATATATATATATATATATATATATATATATATATATATATATATATATATATATATATATATATATATATATATATATATATATATATATATATATATATTTCATTTGGTATCATTTGAAAACCCTTACAATATAAATATTTTCGACACGGATTTGATGTGTAGGTACTGAAAAATGATGTTTGGGGTCGTTTCGAAATCGGAGATACATGGAAATCAGGGGCATCTCGTGGCAACATTTGCGGGTTGTGCACTGAGTTCGCTGTTAGTGAAAACTGAATACTGCACAATTGATATTCGCTTGAGTTTCTCAATACAGTGAAATAACCGATGTACTTCTGGATGGGATTTTTTTAAATAAAACTTATTCCGTATTATCGATACAATAGAAGAAACTCGTGCAAATCTATCAATAATGTCATCAACACAACAGCTTCGACGTTGCAACTGAAACAAATAAGGATGCCAGGTCATTTTTTTTTTTGATTCTATGTTCGAACCAAAGATTAGTCTGAACATAAAAAGTTCCCGTCACTTTTAAACGCTCTTTCGGACACTTTGTTTTTTAAAGCAATTTGATGACTTTTAGTGGCTCATTGTCAGTCTTTGATTGATTTCAGGAATTTGTGGAAATCTGTGTCATTTTTAAAATCCGTGCAGCATATATTCAGAGTCTGTAAAATCCAGATTAATCTGTGAACCTGGCATCTCTGGATACAGCAATTTGTTTTCAACTGCCATAAACATAATTAGGCACTGAAGCCACTCCTAAAGGTGTGCCCACAAGAACCAAACGTATCAGAGAGAACAACAAATCTCAGATCTGTACTGTAGACAACATTGCTCAATATTTAAATAGAGAATCTGAATAATAATAGAATGCGGATGGGAATGTTGTATTTTCAAAACGGATTTGATGTGTATGTACCGAAAAACGATGTTTGAATTCATTTCGAAATCCAAGATTGCGACTTCCGGTTAATTGCATTTGTTTGAAAACCCTGACAATATTGGTATTTTCGAAACGAATTTGATTAATAGGTGCCGGAAAACGATGTTTGAAGTCGTTTCGAAATCCAAGATGGCGACTTCCGGTTTATCGATATTCTTTGGAAATCATTACAATATATGGTACTATACGACGTTCCGTTGGAATCTAAGTTGATGAAAAATAGTTTACATACCACATGCGCACTGACATTTTGTGATCTCGACGAATTGAGACAATTGGTATGTGGCATTCGGCCCTCCGCGCCTCGGTTGAAAAATTGGTTTACACCGTTATACGAGAAAGGCAAAAATGTAAAAATTTGTACTATTCTCAACGCGATGCTTGAAAAATTTTACATTTTTTTATATTGAGCCACCTACTAAAAATGTCCAAATTGATCAATTTCAAAGTGTTAAAGATTCACAAATCAACAAAACATCACTTTGTTAACGATAAAAATACGGTACAATTTTTCATGTTGTGCCGAAAATGTTCAAAATGACCAAATTCCAACTGCTAATTATTCACTTATCAACAGAACAGTCAATAAAAAAAATATTATATTAATGTGGAACACATTTTTGTTTTCTATATAGGGGTGCAAATTAAAAACTTAAAAAAAAAGTACACGTAGAATTGTGGTCAGGTTTTGAACAATTACAGTTCAGTCAATTTTGTATCAATTATTAATATTATGTCACCATTTGATCGGAAATATTTCTACGTATTGATTTGAATGTTCATAGTCATGTATTTTTAATTGTATATCATTGAAATGTTGATTAATAGCTAGCAGTGTCCTATTTTGTCAGCAAAAAATCTCCGGCATACTGGATTTCTCTGCCATAGTCGATGGTTTTGAAGGAGTAAGCTATATATCAAAGATAAAGCAGCGCTCTGATTGGTTAATCGATGCAAAAGCGAAGCTGTTGGAAGCACGCGAAGCTATAAATAGAAGCAAAATTATAGCTAACGTTTCAGTCCTACACGTAGCTTGCTAGAGGTAGGTTGTTGCTGGACAGCAAGACAAAAAGGGCCATAAAACGATCTTTAATTGCTATGCTCAGATCTTGTGTCATGAAAGATTGGATGAAATCCCATGTTATGTCGTTTCGCCTGAGAAACTGACAACTACCCTATGGTAAATTTTGAGTGCATAAGATTAATTTCTAATTCATATAAGATGAACTCGATTGATAATGAGAAAAATGTTTATCGCTTCAACCGAAATCGCAGAATGGTAGTAATGGTAGAGAAACGCTATAAAAATAACTGCTTGCATACAAAACTTGAACACAAGCTTGGCGAAGAGAAGCTTAAATATCGATATCTGTATCGCAAGCATGTACAAACATATAATTGCATACATTTGGGCCATTGATGTAATTTCGTCGGGTACAACACAAATACAAATCACGAAAAATTTAGTCTATATTCTGGGTTCGCGTGTTCGGTGTTGGTTCATAATAAAGACTAAGCAGACTCTCGTGCATTTGCGGATTCAAAAGTGTGACGATTAATTGAAAATGTCGATCATTAGAAATTTTGGTTGCCTCCACATCAATGTCTCGAACAACCCCATGGGGCTGATCCTTGTAGTTTTTTATTTATTTCTCAGTTGCGATTCAGCTGAGAATTAATTCAGTATAGTTTTTTTTATTGACGAAAATACGTGTCGAACTGAAGCGTAGTGGAAATTCAGTATCAAAATATCATCGGTGGCTCTTCTGCCTTTCGATTGTCTCTAAAACGATATTTCTGTGCGTGAAAACTCGTTATCACGTTTCACTGCTACAAAAATCACTTGTTAACTTCGAGATTCTGAGTTTTGTGGATGCTTGTTTCATGAATGAAAATCTCGGAAGTGATTTTTGCAGTCATGATTTTTTTTAGAAAATCTCTTGAACTCAGTTTTACAATGACTGAGTGGAAACTTGTATTGGAGAAGCCAAATGAATAAAAAATTCACAGGAAAAGTGTTTTTTTTTTTGCAAAAAAGAAACACTCAGAGACAGGACTCGAACCTGCGTTCTAATGCAATCCGTGCATACGCGTGTACTAATTCCGCCACCCTGAGCTGTGGTAGACACAGTTCTACCACAAAACTGGGTTGGTAAGCTTACATTGAATAATGGTTTAAATCCTAGCCGCCTCACGACCGGTACCATATATCTAAACATCTTCTCTTGTTCATCAAACAACAAACACTAGTGATAAAGAAACGAGCTTTTTCTGATCATGATTTTCTCAACAAAGGTTCCTTCACAATGGCATCATCGAATCATCCTACAGTCGACTTAAAACGTGCATTTGAAACCAGAGCTTAAGATTGTCACGTATTCTCAATGAAAGAATCCAGTCCCACAGCCTCATTCTAAATATTTTACTGTCTCATTCGTAAATGACCAACACCAGAACAAATGAAGAGAGACGAATAATCTTCGTTTCTCTTTGAAAAAAAATGAACGAGAATAATTGCCAACGTCACAAGACGAAACCAAACTAACGTCCTCAGGTAGCATTAGCAGATTTTAGATTCTCATTCTTTCATCGATGTATTGAAAATCGGTGACGCTTGGCTATAAATTGTGACAAAAATATGACAAATCGAAGTAATTACATCCCAGAACCTCTTTGAAAACCAAAACTACTCCAAATTCGAGCACCAACAGGTAAAAGTTATTGTGAAACCTTTTTCTGTCATTTTCAATTCTCACTACTTCGGTTTAATATCGACACTTCATACTATTGGGATATTCACTGAAAACTGCAAATGACTGAAAGGGCAAATGAAAGAAAAAACACAATTTTGAAACTACTCTCCCGCTTATGTTATTGATTGGACATGAATTTCGTTCTCATAGTTTGCAAGCGATGCTGAGAGTGACAGTAATTTCTCGTCATTTTCGTCTATTTTGAGTCAATGAAAATGACTTTCATTAGCTCTGTTTGGAACTATGTGAAAAACATATTTTGGGTTACCAAATGAAATGAAACCAGAAAGAGTGCCTACTATATTACCCAAAACCGAAAATTGACGATAACGAACGCGGACGAATTGAGCTCACCACCACCATCGGAAGTATTTTTCTTGAGGTTGATTGATAAAAAACAGCAATAGCTTCAGTAATTCATGTACAAAAAATTGTAGAACCTAAATTTATTGGTCAAACCATTTGACATATCAGGTGTACAACTTTGCCTTCGCCGTTTTCCGATAGGTGGCTGTACCGGCTGAGGCTGGTCAAAATACATAGATGATAATGCCTTTAAAGTGAGTGTGTACAGTGCCTACCGAATTGTCATCGCCGTTTCAGTGATTGTTGTTCTTGTTTTCATATTATTCACGCTCGAAAATGTCTGTTTAAGTGCCCAATTCTCGCCATTTGCGGGAAGTTTTAGATCCCTGTTACATTTCGAACAAAAATGCAGCTGAAGCGCATCGAATGCTCTCAGAAACTTACGATGACGCTGCTCTGAGTCAAAGAACGTGTCGGGAGTGGTTTCAACTTTTTAAAAATGGTGATTTCGATGTCGAACACAAACATGGTGGTGGAAGAGAAAAAACCTTCAAAGATGAACAACTAGAAGCATTGCTTGATGAAGATTCGTGCCAAACCCAAGAAGAGCTTGCTGAATCGTTGGGAGTGAGTCAGCAAGCCATTTCGAAACGTCTCAAGACCCTGGGCATGATTCAGAAAGAAGGAAACTGGGTATCGTACGAGTTGAAACAGAGGGACATCAAGCGCCGTCTATTTGCATGTGAGCAACTCCTTCAAAGACAAAATCGTAAGGGGTTTTTACATCGAATCGTAACCGGTGATGAAAAGTGGGTTCGATACGATAATCCTAAACGCAGAAAATCATGGGGAAAGCCCGGGCATGCTTCTTCGTCGGAGGCAAAACTGAATATTCACGGCGCCAAGGTTATGATTTGTATTTGATGGGATCAGCTCGGTGTGATTTACTACGAGCTCTTGAAACCGGGTGAAACCATCACAGGAGATCGCTACCGAACGCAACTGATGCGCCTTAGTCGCGCGCTAAAAGAAAAGCGGCCACAATATCAAGAGCGACATGAGTAAGTCATCCTCCAACACGACAATGCTCGGCCTCACGTCGCAAAAGTGGTCAAAAAGTAACTGGAAACGCTGAAATGGGAAGTCTTGCCCCACCCGCCGTATTCCCCAGATGTCGCCCCTTCTGACTTCCACCTATTCCGTTCGATGGCACACGGCCTGGCAGATCAACATTTTCAATCTTTCGAAGAGTTGGAAAAATGGATTGCTTCATGGACAGCGTCGAAGGAGGACTCCATTTTTCGAGACGGGATCCGAAAATTTCCGGAAAGATGGGAGAAAGTTGTCGCTAGCGACGGACAATACTTTGAATAATACATCTGTAAGCACTTTTTCGCAATAAAGCTTTTAATTTTGGAAAAAAGAACGGCGGAAGCAAAGTTGTACACCTGATAATTTGAGGACAAATCATTTGAGGCTTAGGAAAAAAATCACGATTTTGCATGGTTTTTTAGATGAACAAAATCAACGCAACGTAACGACGCAAAGATCGCAGTTACTTCATCCAATTACTTCTCTTATGAATTTGAGTTCTCTTAACTCTTGCCTGGGATCGTTTCAAAGTGACACGTAATAAGAGTATGATATACAGTGCGAATACGCTTAAGAAGGTAATCTATATATATTGTGTGAATCGCATTTAGCAGCAGCAGTTTCAACTCATATAGCACCCAAAAGAGGCCTGGAGTGGAAATCTCCGGTATGCCTAGCAACAGAAGTTTCAGGCAGTATCTCGAAGCTGGCAGAAAACTAATTTTCACTTACATAATTTTGCCTCGACTTGCAATAAAGTTCTAATCCACGTTCTACGTTGGATGTGGAGTGCATCCATACTATTTCAATAGCCAAATCGACTTGCAAAGACCCAAAAGTGATGTCGTAATTTAGTCTACTCGATTGAGCGGAAATATGGTTATGTTGCCTACCAACTAGGTTGAACCGACAATGTTCGATTGGGTAATGAAAATATCGGCTGAACGAAGTTTATCAAACCGTGCTACCACAGAAAAAAAAGGAAAAGTTTGACATGATCCTACTTCTAACAAAAAAGGGCGTCGGTTGCTGCTGCATCCTTGTGCGGATCGTCGCCGCATGCAAGAAGAGCAACTTTTTCTCATATATCCGAATGTGGAAATCACTGCTAATGAAATGATAAAGCAATGCCTAGTCTTGTCTGGTCTTGTCCAAAGGAGTTTTCCGCTTTGGTCGTCGCATACCCATCTGCACACTGCAGGTTTGCTTTTTCCGGGGCTTTTCCACCGGGTGATTCCTATAGGTCGTTGTGCTGAATACTGGAAATGCACCGAAGCGAAAGAATCACAAAGCAATTTCCTGGAAATTAACTTCTTGGAGATAGGTTGCACAATAATAAAGCATGGTAGCAGTGTTTGATGAGGTCATTAGAATTTTGTTTTCGGTGAGCTTGAGTGGGTTGTGTCGGCTGCGAAATTCAAACCAAACAAAGTTTCCGTACCATGTTCGGAGAGTTAATTTAGTTTAAAATTTCCGTCACGGTTGCAATATTTAACGATTTATTTTAGGAAAACTCTCAACTACGGCTGAAAACTAAATGAGACACCAACGATTCGACCGGGGACGATTTGGTCGTGCCTGTGAAGCTGAATCCTGATCGATCGTTCCAACTTGTAATGAGGTAGTCTAACTGTGCTCAAGTCCCAAACATCCCACATGCCATTAAACTTTTTTGATAGACTTCATTTCCCGCTTCAATAGTCGACTCTTATCGAAATCAACAGCCGGCTCGGGAGCTTTCACCAGGACGAATTTCTCCCAGGTAGTACGTAGAAAATAATGTGGATAAGAACAAAAAAAAGAGGAGCCCAGACCACGGTGGGCTATTGGCAAAAGCAATTTCTGCGGAAATCCTAATAACCACAGAATTTCCCAGTCCACGAGACGACCTTCGGGAAGGGCTACCCCATTAGTTATCTCGTTCGTTACGAGCGGGCATTTTTTTCTCCCGATGTTTTCTCTTCAAACTTCTTCCTTTCCGTTTTCCAAAATTACTTCATTAAATAAATTAAGAATTAACACTAAGAGGATTATGCGTCCCACTTCTGCTTGGGCTTTTCAGTTCTTCCTGCTAGAAACCATTGTTCACACATTGCACTGGGACTGTGCGGACAGAAATTAATAGCCTCAGCCGAAACCATGGAAAATAATTTCCTTCAATTTTCCACACTGAAACAACTGACCGCAAAAACGCAATCGTCTCACAGTCTTGCTTGCCGTCCCGAGCAAAGGATGCCATCTGGGACTAATCCTCGCAAAGGGACTCTTGGGTAAAGATTTTTTCACGCATTTCGTAGACTGCTGTGCTGTCTGCCGTTTAACTGGGTGGGTTCGCAAGCATCGCCAGAGTCGACGGATGCAATTCAATTTCACAATCGAAGACTACATTAGTTCGTAGGATTATTATTGAGTGGACCGTTTTCTTCTGTTCTACGGAGGAAAAAAGAAAATGGAAATTTATGCGACGCATACCAAAAGAAAGAACTTTTCTTCAAAGCAATCATAAAAACGGATCCTTACAAAGCTGGCTATTCAGAGATTAAAGAGAAGCAAGTTCTGCAAAGGTAAATTTGATATTCAAATCGCAGCAAAGCGCGTAAAGAAAGTAGTTTTCCCCCCGGGTGTCAGGCTAGTTTCGCAAATCCGATGGATGAGTTCTGCTTTTGTGGAAAAGTTGAGTTGAGCTATTGGAGACGGTTTTATGAGACAACTTGCAAGAGGATAATGGATTTCCTTTAGTTGTTCATCACCAACAAGGCAAAGTAAGGATCAAGAGTTGTAATTATCAAGCTAGGAGAAACATTCATTCATTAAATCGTTTGGGGATAGTACTGTACCAATATTATTCAAATGAGACGATAATAAACGGTGCCACAACAACTCAGTTCTTGAGGAACTTTTCCGATATGACTTATGACTTTTATAGAACGCTTTCAATATTAGCCAAACTAAGGATGTCGGTTATAAGGATTCTATTTTATATATTTCCAATTATAAAACAATAGCGGTCTACTTTATCATTCCCCTTTACTATTTTATTCAATCGTTGTTTTTCTTAGTTGAAACTCCAATTGAAAATCTGATTTTAAGAGCCTGTCTTAATCCACCTAGTGGTGTACTGATGCCTTTCTCATATTACTCATACCATCATAAATACAGGGTCCGCCATCTAACATTTTTTTTTTTTTAACTAGCGGTTATTTCGACATTGGTAACCTTAATGTCACTTCTGATTTGACAGAAGCTTAGTTTAACCCTTCCGCTGAACGAAAATGGTTGTGTATACGCTTGAGGAACGCGTGAAAATAGTGCAGTTTTACTTTGAAGAAGACGCCGATTTTTGCCAAAAAATCATCTTCTCGGATGAGGCACATATTCATCTCGGTGGGTATGTTAGTAAGCAAAATTGTCGCATCTGGGGGACGGAAAACCCGCACGTTATCATGGAGAAGCCGATGCATGCTCAGAGAGTGACGGTTTGGTGCGGATTTTGGTCTGGCGGCATCATTGGGCCATTTTTCTTCGAAAATGAGGCAGGAGACGCCGCCACGGTCAATGGCGAACGCTACCGCGCCATGATTAGCGATTGGTTCTTCCCGTTACTTGAAGAGGAAGACTTGGACATCATTTGGTTCCAACAAGACGGCGCTCCGTGCCACACAGCCAACGCTACGATCGATCTTCTGCGCACAGTCTTCGAAGATCGAATTATCAGTCGAAATTTGGATGTCGTTTAGCCGCCTTGGAGCTGTGATTTGACGCCGTTAGACTATTATCTTTGGGGGGCTGTCAAAGATAAGTGTTATGTGGACAAGCCAGAGACAATTCAAGCCTTGAAGGACAACATTCGTGCAGCCATAGCTGAAATAACCGACCGTATGGCGTACTGCAAGACCAGCCGAGGCAGCCATTTGAATGAAATCATATTCCACAACCGGAAATATGAAAAAATAAATTTTCAAATCGGATGAACCGTTTGTGTTTTATTGCATGTTTAAAAAAAAGTTACATGGCGAACCCTGTATTGAATAAAGTTTGTTCGAATGCAATCTACGAATCGAAACTCCCTATAGTTCCGGAACTGGAAGTATTATCCACATCGAACTCAGGGATTTTGCATTTTTAAGTTTTTGGCCATCTTTAAGAAAAGTAATCCTTTTCGTAGTTTTTGACCACTAAGTCCAATACTTCCGAAACCTAATTTCGAGGACCGGAATATCCGAAGTTGGTTCATATGGCCAGCAACATCTATGAGAAAATAGTCTGAGTTCGCCACTATTTTTGGTGCTTCCGGAATCGGAAATCGTCAACCAGGATAGTCGGAATTGATTTGATAGGCTGTATTTAGATATCTTTTTATGTTTTTTGCTTCACCGCTTAAAGTGAGAGTAAACATTTTTTAACATTCTTCACCCCGTAATTTCGGAACCGAAAGTTGTATCGGGATGAAATTCTAAAGCAGGGGTTCCCAAAGTGGTCGATATAGACCCCTTGGGATCGATATCCTTTTTGCGGGGGTCGACGAAGATTAGTTACGATATATCTGAGGAAAGTGAGTTAGTAATGTGCTTCGGTGTTGCGTCATTTCTGAAGGCGTGTTTTGTTTTCTTCTTCCGTGCCAGAATGTATCGGCTTTGTATCATCATTTTATATGGCGGTTTGAGAGTCGTGGCACTCATCGCCCTGTCATTGTAGAACCGGAAGTCGGATCCGGATGAAATTCCACAGTAGCTTTTAAGACAATATGAGCTTCAATTTAAATTAAGATTTGTGAAAATCAGTTCAAGCATCGCTGAGAAATCAAAGTTCTACTTTTGAAGTTTTACTACCTTCGGTGCTTCCGGAACATTAAATGGGGGACCAGTAGTACCGTTAGTCAGTTTTATGGGATTTGTATCTGTTTTTGACCATCGTTTGTAAAAAAAATACTCATGAAATTTAAAATTTTCCACTTATTGCGCTCTAGCTCCGAAACCGGAAATCGGATCCGAATAAAATGTTTTAGAAATAATTTTAAACCATTTCTGAGAAAATTGAATGCACATTTTTTCCTTTATTTCCACATATTTTTGTTTTTTTTTTTTTAAATGCCCTCCACACTCCCCCGCACCAAAAAGCTCACTCAATCGGAGCTTCCTGGTCACGGACACATACATACCTCGGCTCAGAAAAAAAAAAGTTCTATCAGGAAAGATAAACAAAAAATCGCGACGTTGACAGCTGAGGTATTTACATTTAACGATTATATACTAACAAAGAAGGGAACGTACTATTTACAATATGAGAGAGCACCCAGTGGAATGTAAGATTCCTTTTAAGGGGCTCTTAATAAAATAAAATTAATCAATTAACAAAATTAACAAAAAATTTTTAAAGCAAAATCTAATAAATTATCTATCGGAGAAGGAAAAAAACCCTCTTGAGCTGACTGTGCCACCAGTTCTCGCTCAAGATGGCACAAAAACCTCCTCCTTTTAATATCATAATCAATAGCAAAAACTTAAAATGAATAAAATGAGTTTGTGAATGGTGTTATGAATGAGTGGATGAATAAATGAGTGGATGAGTAGATGCGTAGATGAATGGATAGAAGAATGGAACGAGTGAGTGAGTTAAAAAATGAAAGCTTGAATAATTGAATAAGTGAACGAGTTAATGAAACTGAAGTTGATTATTGTATGTTAGATAGAAGCATGCAAACAGTTAATACAGCATGACATCGCTACACGTATAACGATATAACGAGCGTTAACCCACCGCAGGTACTCACACCAAAAAGCTCACACAGAGAACTTTCTGGTCAATATCACAGTTTGACTGTAGCTTGCTGCAGTGACAACACAATTGAGAAAAAAAAACAAACAAACAAAAAAAAACTAGTTACAAAGCGGTGAGAACATTCAACAAGACAAAAATGATAATTAAAAAAAAACTATATATATATATATATATATATATATATATATATATATATATATATATATATATATATATATATATATATATATATATATATATATGTAATAATATCTTGTTTACATTTATTCTAATCGAGAGCTACATACGGTTGATACACATTACAATATATAAGTTACTATTCGTGTTTTCAGGTAATACTTCAATTTTGTTTTGAATAGATTCATATTCGTAATTTGTTTCAATTCGTTTGGAAGAGCGTTGTAAATTGTTGGGCCGGTCAACATGATGCGGCTTTTACCTAAGTTAGAGTATGCTCTTACTCGCAATAATGAGTTCGACTGCCGTGTATTTTGCTGCCGAAGACCAGTGGATATTGAAAGGTTATTATGAAAATCTGGTTGATGAAGAACATTGTGAACGAACGTAATTGTCTGCATATCGCGAAGTGCTAATAGTGGTAATATACCATGGGAAGTATCAGAGTAAAGTTGTAAAGTAGGGTGCAAGCAGGGTAGCTTGAAGATGGTTTTCAGACATCTATTTTGTAAAGTCTGTATTCTTTTCAGCTTGGACTTTGCCGCCAGACCCCAAACAATTAGAAGATACTGGATGTGAGAGTGTATACAAGCAAAATAAAATTTAAGTAGAGCTTTCCGTGGCATGAAAAAATAACTTACTTTCCGCAGTGCTCCAGAGAGTGACGAAAGTTTATTTTCCATACTTTTGATATGACTATCCCATAATAATAAAGAATCAAGGTGAATACCAAGGTATTTGAAATTATTTACTTTTTCGATGACTGACTGATTATACATGGGACTTGGATGGTCTTGTATTTTTTTCCTCGTAGAATGGAATATCATATACTTTGTTTTGGAAAGATTCAATGACAGAAAATTTGAATTAAAATAGTGCATTAGGACACTTATATCCTGTTCTATTGAAGCTACAATCGTCCTTGCATCTATACATGGATAAAACAGAGCAGTATCGTCTGCGAAGAGTCGAGGTATTCCTTTTAACTTCAAGTTTCCAATATCATTGATAAATATTAGAAACAAAAGTGGACCAATATTACTACCTTGTGGCACTCCTATGTTGATTGATCGATACGAACTATGTACTCCCCCGACCGCCACATATTGTGTTCTATTTTTTAAGTAGCTGGCTAGTAAATCATTGGCAATTCCTCTTATGCCACATCTATCCAGTTTTCGTAGGAGAATATTGTGATTCAAGGTGTCAAACGCTTTTCGCAAATCAAGAAATAACGATCCAACAAGTTTCTTAGAGTCAATATCTTTAATAAGACAGTCCATCAACTCTACAACAGCAGTCGTAGTACTGCATCCTTCCCGAAAACCATACTGAAAATCGTACAAAATTCTGTTGGATTTGAAAAAACATAGTAACCTCGCAACAAGAAGCTTTTCTATTACTTTGCTAAACACAGACAACGTTGAAATTGGACGATAGTTACTGGGATCATAAGGATTTCCAGATTTGAATACTGGAACGACTCGAGCTACTTTCAGACAGGCGGGGAAAATTCCTGAAGTTATAATTTTATTGAATGCTTGATAAATGATTGATGCAAACGATCGAGCATTGCTTTTCAATAATGTTGCAGGTATATTATCTGGGCCACTACTTTTATTGCTGTCTAAGTCGTTTATTGCCAGAATTACTTCATTCAAGCAAGCTGGACGTAGATAAATTGAGTTTGAAATACAAGTTGTAGTATTCACAGGATCAATGTTACCACTAGTTGGAATACTGTTAGCTAGTGTGTTACCAATACCAGAAAAATAATTATTAAAAGCTTCACAAACTTCTATATCATTGGATGTTTGAACTCCATCGACTGTAAGGTTAATTTGTCCCTTTTCTTTTGTTCGTCCCATAATGGAGTTGATATTCCTCCACAGTTTAGAATGGCAGGTGGTAGAGAGTAGATTAGCGTAGTAAGATTTCTTAAGAAATTTTTTCATGTTTTCAACCTTTTTCGAGACATGTTTGAGCAGTTCTCGCGCGTGAGAGTCATCCGGCCAGTTTTTCACTTTTTTAAGATAATTGGCTTTAATTTGCATAAATTTCCAAAGATCAAAAGACATCCAGGGACAGTATTCGTTTTTGACTGTCACTTGTTTCGTATAGGTTTTGGTACACTGTGAAAGAGTTTCGTTATATTTAGATATAATGTTGGAAAAACATTCATCGACATCATTAACATTGATTATGCTATTAATATAAGGATTAAATATTCTCTTTAGTTTGTTGTGGTCAATAACTTTTTTAGTAAGAACATGTTTATGTCTCTCTTTCTTTAGCCATATGGTAGATACAATTTGAAGGTGATCGCTTATGTCAGTGTAGATTGTATCGTTTCTCATGCAGGGCGCCTCGCTCAGTTTACAATATTACCTGGAACGACCGATCGGATCCAAAATAAAATGTATTAGCAATCTATAGGACCAACAGATTTTTCATTTGAATCTTAGTAATAATACATTTGAATAAAAAATCGGTTCACAGCCATTTTCGAGAAAAGTGAGCACATATTTTTGTTATATACATACACACAGACATTTGCTCAGTTCGTCGAGGTGGATCGAATGGTATATGACACTCGGCTCTCCGAACATTGGGGATAAAAAGTCGGGTTTCACAGTGATAACATTGCCTTTCTATATGAGAAAAAAAGGTCACCCAACCAGATGAACAATTTTATTGAATTAGAATTTTTAAACTGCAAAAAAACAGTTTGTGTCAAATGGATTCTTTCAGAAAGAAATATCGTCAATGTATATTTGTGGAAAAATCTGGTAGCGTAATTGTTCATGAGTTAATAATTACGATGATTTACACCGATAGCTATAACCCATTTTGTTAGAAATTGGTCGCTGGATATGTAACGCGGAATGAATTTCATTCGATTTTCTCAACTCCTAGTTTTTTGCTGAATTTCTCCGAATCAAATGATAACATGCAACATCAACTTATAAAGGGGATTATGGAATTGTAGGAAGTGTTCAAACTTTTCGTTTGATTTTGCTCTGATCGACTAACTGTGATATGATGCTTACTAACACACCAACTAATAGAGACGATGTATTATGAAGTTGCCACAAACTTTTTCTACTCAATATATGCGTGATGTGATGTGATGTGATGTGAAGTGAAGCCACCATCAGTTCAAGGACTTGCCAGTGGATGCGGGTAGACTTACAGTAGCCCCGATATGACTCATCCATTCACTTTCTTACTATAGCTGTTACCGAAAAGCGAACAAAAAGGGTTGGGCGGATATGTAAGTAGAGTTACTTACTCGTATTCCGCGGGAATAAAAGATGCTCTTCCAACCATAATATCCAGTGCATGGATGAAGCATTTCGCTATACATGCTTGAACCCGCCTGATGGTTTGTTTGAGAAGGGCGCGTCAGACTCATTTCAAACCTTCAGAAGGAAACAAGTTTCCTTCAAGTGACAATCCCTCGTCCAGTCGTCAATTCGTCCGATGCCCTGATGCTCCCTACCCTTTACGACCCCGTGCAAAATGTTTTATATTGAAAAATACAATGAAACATAGTGTAATGAAATTAATATAACATGAAAAGATATAATAGATTACAAAATAATACAATATAACATAATATAATATAATATATTTTAATTTAATATAATATAATACAATGTCATACAATATAATATAATATATCATAAAACAATATATAAAATAACATTTAGTGTAGAGTGTCAGTTATGCTCTTCTATCTTCGCAATACTGCAGGAAGTAGAATATTTCTCTTCTAATAACAATAATAATATCCACATCTATAAAAATAATATATGTTATTATTATTGATGACAAATTAATAATAATAACAGTAAATATAATAATGAAAATAATAATAAAAAACGAATCTAATATAGTACAATGAATTATATAATAAATAATAGAATGAATAAAATGATATGTTGCGATATGCTATGATATTATATTACTTGAATTTATATGTCATTTCTCATGCTCTCATTCTGCCCTCAACGCATTCCATCGACCACCACATTGTCACCACAGACACACGTGTAGGCATGAAACAGGAACCAGTGAGGACCAAGCTCACCTTGTGACGACCTTGATAGTTAGTTAAAAGATTACTTTAATATAACTGATAATGATAATGATAACTTATAAGGAAAACAAATTTATATTTTGCGCAGAGGTACGTAGTACTACTCATAATAAACCCTATAATATAATATAATATAATATAATATAATATAATATAATATAATACAATACAACATAATACAATATAACATAATATAGTAGAATACAATATAATATAATATCATAAAATATAATATAATTATATAATATAATATGCTATGATGCAATGCAGTATAATACCATAATAACATAAAATAGTGTAAGACGATAATATATGAAACAATATGCTATGATATAATATAACAGTTAATGTCGCAGTGTAAGTTACGCTCTTCTCATAATAAAAATAATACTAATAATACATGATGTAATAAACGACAGAATTATATGTTACAATATACTATGATAAACATTGCACTTTAGGATGGGCTTCAACCTACAAGC
Source organism: Malaya genurostris (assembly GCF_030247185.1). NCBI lineage: Eukaryota > Metazoa > Arthropoda > Insecta > Diptera > Culicidae > Malaya > Malaya genurostris. Next base: position 214,165,341 of record NC_080572.1, read on the forward strand.
CATTTCGCACCCTCTCATTCTGCTACTAACGCAGAAGGCGATAGCACCCAGTCGACGCCGTTCTATTGACCAAATGTCATCATAGACGCTCGGGGAGGCATGAGATAGGGACTTGTGAGGACTTAGTTATCTCACCATTTGACGACCTTTTCTACTCAATATATGCGTACTCAAAAACTCCCAAACCATCATGCATTAACAGGGGATAGAGCAGGTAGAATAAGGAGTCGAATGGTTCAAATAGTCAAAGCAAGACTTATGAGACGATATCAGCAGCCTACAGAACTTCAGCCATCAGACGACATCATCAGCATACATAACTTCAACCGTGGCGTGCAAAGTATCGTGCACGTGTTTCGCACTTCTTAACCGGGTTGCCTTCTGGAACGTGTTTCCGCATGTACTAGAGTCGCTTAGTTTATTTATTTATTTTAAGTTTTGCCTTTCTCATAGGGAAATGTTATGCAATCACTTGAAAAACCGTCTAGTAAAAATTGTCATATACCATTCGACTCGGTTCATCGAGTTGAGCAATGTCTGTGTGTCAAATAATCTGTCATCCGACCTCCAGTTCCGGAGTTATAGGGAAAGGTGTGTAAAATATTGTAAACCGTTATTTAAACCGGCGAAACAAAAAACCGTAAAAAAAACTTTCTAAACTGGACTCAAATCCGATATTCCCAATCTAAGGGTCAAATGAAATGGTTTATGGTCTTACCAAAAATTATTGTTGCATTGACATTATTTATAACAATTTTATATAAAACATGAATTCTTAAGCTTCATTCGTTGTACGCTACTATTATTTCAGTACAATGTTAACTTCCCTCTCTGAGCAGCCTAGATAGCCGTGTAGTGTCGGTAGCGGTTTCCCAACTGCTAAGAATAACGCTACGGTCCACCTGTACCGGTGGTATAAGTCCACCAAACAGGTAAGCCGTGTGGCATCCGGCGGAATTATTTTTTACCAAGAATTGATCCACTGGTTTCCTATTCCATGTCGTAAAAGGCCACAAAAATAGGAACTCCTAAGTCAAGGTGTATTTCCGTGCCGATGGCTGAATGGCTGCAGGAGGTTAAACATTGCAGTCGTGAACGGAATATCTTGGGTTTTTCCCTTACTGGATACACGCAATGCTTAGCAATCAACTTCTTTGATCATCGCTTCGGCAGGCCAGAGATTAGAAAGCTGAGTGTCTGTGGGTGTCCTCAAGGTGGTGTACTATTCCCACTTTTATGGAACCTAGTCGCTGATAGTTTGTTAAGGAAACTTAATAACCTTGGATTTCCGACTTATGGTTTTGCCGACGATTATCATATATTGATGACCGGTATAAGCATTAACACTCTCTTTGATTTAATGCAGCAAGCCCTGCGATCTGTTGAACAATGGTGTTGTCAGGTTTGGATTATCTGTAAATCCGGGCAAAACATCAATGGTGCTTTTCACTCATCGTAGGATAATTACAGGAGCTCGTCCGTTGCAGTTCTTTGGTTCAGGGGTCACTGTGGTCGATCAAGTTAAATACGTCGGGGTTATTCTTGACTCAAAACTGAATTGGTCTGCTCACATTGATTTCAGGATTAAAAGAGCTTGCATGGCTTTCGGCCAATGCAGACGAGCTTTTGGAAAATCATGGGGACTCAAACCCAGATATATTCATTGGATCTACACAACTATCGTTAGACCAATTTTAGCATATGGATGTCTTGTATGGTGGCAGAAAGGAGAAGTCGCGACAGTTCAGTCAAAGCTAAATCATCTCCAAAGGATGGTCCTAATGGCGATGACAGGAGCATTCACGACAACTCCTACTGCTGCTCTAGAGGCGCTACTGTGCATTAAACCACTACATGTGTTCCTAAAACAAGAAGCATTATCTTGTGCATACCGTCTTAGGGTTACAGGGCTTTGGAACAGTAACCCATTAGAATATGCTACCAGTCACACTCGCTTGTGGTCTCAAATGGTTCCGTGGGATGAGTATTTACTCGCTCCTAGTGACCTAACTCTCACATGCAGTTTTCCTTTTAAAACATTCAATGTGAGCTATCCTCTTCGTTAGGAATGATTGTCTGGTTGTCTGGAACGACAACTTGATGAACACATAGTTTGTTTTACGGACGGTTCTCTGTTGAATGGTCGTGCTGGTGCTGGTATCTACTGTCGTGAAATAGGCTGGAGCAGTCTCATTCACTTGGTAGATACTGTACTGTGTTCCAAGCAGAAATCTACGCAATTCTGTGTGGAGTACAATCGGCACTTCAGCAGAGGATCTGTGGTAAACGTATTTATTTTTGTTCCGACAGTCAGGCAGCCTTAAAAGCACTCAGTTCGAATGACTCACGGTCGAATCTAGTGATCGCATGTCGAACTCAAATTGAAGACCTCAGCATTTCAAATGCTGTTTACTTCTTATGGGTACCCGGCCATTCTGGTATTACTGGAAATGAATGGGCTGATGAGTTGGCTAGAGCTGGTGCAACGAATGATTTCGTTGGTCCTGAACCAGCTTTACCACTTTCAACTAGTTGGATAAAGCACAAGATACGTTCTTGGGCTGCATCCAAACATGCCAGCTACTGGCGCAGCTTGCAAACTTGCGCTCCGACAAAAGCATTTCTACCAGATTTAAATCTGAAAATGTCAAAGTGTCTACTGCATTTCTCCAAGTATCATTGAAGTATTCTGGTCAGAGCTCTGACTGGACATTGCAAACTCAATTATCACATGGCTACTATTCAACGTGCTGAGTATTATTCGTGTGATTTGTGTGAATGCGATTAGGTACTTCATATCATCTGATATGTAACTGTCCCGCATTGACGCAGCTACGTATCCGGGTTTTTGGTTCTCCATACATGGTTGAGTCTGTGTATGCGGAGCTAAAATTGAAGGATATTCTCTCGTTTCTCACCCAATGTGGTAAGGAGCTATAGTCAGAAGGGTTCATCGTTCTTCCTGGAGTGAATGAATCCCTTCTGTATTCACCTTAAATAGGGTTTGGCAGATTGTTTGGCATCCTCTGGGGGGTACCGCATTTACTTCTGCTCGTACATACTGCGAGTCGTTCTGCATTCTTCCGGGAGTGCAGAATGGTGTCGCTTTTGTAAGATCTCTAAATCCTCTCGGGGGTTGGAGGTTTTATTAACAGCAGACTGTTCGGGACCTCGTAGAGGTTCAGAATTTCCTTCTGCTTCCACTAAATGTGATCCTCAGCAGATTGTTCAGCATCCCTTAGGGGTGCAGAATTTACTTCTGCTTTTATGTGTTTTTGTGTCGTCAATTTTTCCCATCCTCCTAGTTCAACCCTTACCATTTCCTTTCAATCCTTCCCTCTTATATATCGGGAAAATGATGCTAAAAACAAATTGATGGCAAGGCACAAATCTCCAAATATCAAGGGGAACGTGCCATTTGAGCCAATTTGTTCTGATTCCTGATACCAAAAATTATTGTTGCATTGACATTATTTATAACAATTTTATATAAAACATGAATTCTTAAGCTTCATTCGTTGTACGCTACTATTATTTCAGTACGATTTACATATTTTTTAGTGCATCAAATGCTTCATTCTCCAAGAAAGCGGTACTTAACACATTCTCATCAAATAAATTCAATTCAAAGTTTAAAACACAAAAGCTAGAAAACAAATCGAAACCCAGCGGAAGGTTTGTTGCTAATTAGATGCAATGGTTTCGAATTTGTTGCTCATTCTGCAAAAACACAAAAACAAATCGAAACCCGATCGATAATTTGTTGCTAAATAGTTGCTAAGTAGTTACGGTAATTTTGAATATGTTGCTCTATTTTTTAGTGCTTCGTTAAATTCATACGACGCTAACGAAGCACCCCTCCTAAACAAGCCTTGAAAACAAATCGAAACCCAGTAGATTAATTGATTCTAAATAGTTGCTAATTAGTTGCGATCATTTGGAAATTGTTGCTCTTTTTTATTATATTTTTACAAGTGCTCCGCTAAGTTCATATGAAGATAACGAAGCACCTCTCCTGAATAAGCTAGAAAACAAATCGAAACCCAGTGGATAGTTTGTTGCTAATTAATTGCGTTGGTTTGAATTTATTGCTCAATCGCTTTTTTTGTGACGCTCATATGATGTTAATGATGCACCTCTCCTGAATAATCTTAAAAACAAGCCAAAACTCAGTGAATAATTTCCTAAATAGTTGCGGTAATTTGGAATTTGGTTCTTTTTTTATTTTAGTTCTTCGTTAAGTTCATATGAAGTTACGAAGCACCAGTTAAGCTTCAAAACAAATCGAGACCCAGTGGATAATTTGTCACAAAATGGTTGCTAATTAATTTCGGTCATTTTGAATTTGTTGCTAATTTTTTAGTTATATTTTTACAAGTGCTTTTGAAGGTGCATTTGAAGTTGACGAAGCACAGCAAAGCCTTGGTATTACATTCCTGTTGTGGAATTTTACCTTCTGTTTCAACAGACTTCGCAGAACCATTGCATGGCTAGTGCCACGATTCTACTGCCACTACGAATCCTTCCAGACGGGGCTCAAACATACGACAACTGGTTTGTAAGACCTAATGCATTGAGCCGCCAACCCGGGACAAGTTGACTAAGCACCTCTCCTGAATAAGTTCGAAAACAAAATGGAACCCAGTGGATAGTTGTTGCTAATTAGTTGCGGTCATTTTGAATAAGCAACTAATTAACAACAAAATGTCCACTGGATTTCGGATTGTTTTCAAGCTTGTCAGGAGAAATTCTTCGTTAACTTCATATGAACCGAGTGAAGTACCAAAAAAAATTTGGTGCTTTGTTGATAAGTCGATCAATAGTGGTGAAGTATTCGAAATTAATGCAGCAATACCATGGTGGTGGAATAATATCAGCAATAGAAGCAGCTAGTTCTGTGATTAATTATTTAGCTTGAATATCATACGCAGAAGTAGTAGGGGTGCAGGCTATTGCTACGCCAATTCAAACGCGTTATTCAAATGCTGCGTCTGCCGTGTTTTCGAGATATGCAAAATCCTGCGCTCCTGTTACTTCTATTTATTAGGTTCAATCTAAATAATGCAGTGTAATCAACCTGCTGGAATTAAAACAGCCTTTCGTCACTATAATCACTATTTGGAATGTGCAAAAAATATTATTCTTCATATTTACCACCCTACGTGCATCGAAATTATCGCAGCCATTATTTCTCAGTCGCGATTGGATTGCGAATTTATTCAGCAGAGATTTTTTTTAGTATTGAAAATATAATATTATAATACATCTTATTATTATTTGCATTCATTCTCCATTCACGTAAGGTGTAGTAATTGCATATCAGTTCAATTATGGCAATTTTGACTACGAAAACAAAAGGTTGTTTTAGTGAAATCTAGTAAGTTTGAGATTTTAGAGAGAGAAAGAGAGAGAGAGAATGAGAAAGAGAGAGAATGAGAGCGAGAGTGATTTTAACCTTAACGTCGTTCGCCTCTTCGCGCCAGAAAAACTTTCTGATCCTATGTGCGGGGTTGGGAATCGTACCCATACTCTTTATCTTCACCTCTTTGATTACTATGGATCAATAGATTTTCAAAATGTTACTCTAACGAACATAGCTAGTTTATTCAAGCTAAAATTAAATATCTTCATAGTAAATTGGATTATAGTTGAAACAATAAAAAACGTATACGTGTTTTCATTTAAAAAAAAAACCCTTTTAAATTTGAACAGTATAAAAATGTTCCCCAGCACTCGTTGGTAGTGTCACTTTAAAGCAAGCCATAACAGTATCGACCCAATGCGCTCGACACATAAATTGCGTACTATAATAACATAAATCAAGCTCATGAAAGACCAATGAGTATGATTTCCAAGCCGCGAACGTTTTCCGGCACAATTGAACAAGTAATTACGAATTGAAAGTTATTATTGATATTTTCACAACACTGGTAGCCTTAATCAATTATTGATAACATACTGGATCCTTCACTGGTAGAAACCGACCCACGAAGGGTCGTATCCATACACAGACGCACATACACACACACACACAACACACGATGCAGCTGACGTACGTATCGTAGGGAATTAATTTGCTTTGAGATTCGGATATTAAAATTTCAACATCGGCCGGATGGTGTCATTTTCCTCTGAACCCAGGGCATGCTGCGAGAACAACGGGAGTGAGAAGAATGGCTGTTTATCGATGGTTGTTGTGTTGTGTTTTTTGTCGTAACGTAACGTAAAACATTTCAATCATTTCATAGTCATTTTTATGGACATTCAGCTAGTGAAACGACGATGCAAGAAATAGCTTGGGTGCATATTTTCATCATTCATCATTTGGGGAAATTTCCACCTGTCTGCTGGCGACATTTGCTTTTAATGAAAATCCACGCTGAAATTGCTAGGGATCAAAGTGCACAAACAGTAGTGCAGTTTGAGCTGAAAAAAATAACGCCCAGAACTCAGTTTTGAATTAAAAACAAAAAGTGACTAAAATTATGCTTACCCGATTACTTGCGACAATTCACGTTTGAATTACACTACTATGTGAAAGTTTGGATCCACTTGAATGAAATATGTTTTCCGTTCACATTTTTTTTAGAAAGGTTATAGAAATGCTGGAAAAACTGACTTTTGATTGGAGCTTCGTGTTAAATGAGCTGTGAACTGTTTGAAAAATAAAAATGATTACAATATCGAAAATAGAGTTAGATACTCGAACGCACAAAATTTCCAAACGGATGAAACTCTATAAAACGAAACGCTGTACACTTATACTATGCGCGCTAGGTTCTGTGGTATTATATCGCAAGTGACATTCACCACTGTACACACATAGTGATCGATCTGTTTCTGTCACTATTTTCCGCAGGGTAAAAAAATGTATACAATGTTCAAATCTTTACAATTGATGAAAACTGAAGGTAGCTTTGTCCATAATATATTTCATTGTTTGCAGCTTCGGAAACTCAACTCAAGTGAGACGATTTGTTTATGTTGTTCGTTTAGACGTAAAACTCGTATTGAACTTAGTTTAACTTTTAACATTACTTATTAGTTTCCAGCGATGAACGGAAGGGATGTTGGATTGGTAATTGTGTGTGGACGGTTTTCAAGCACAACGATGCCACAAAGATGCTACGGGAAATTGAACCTCGCCCGGCCGTGCAAAGTCTGACCATGTACGGAGCTCTGCGCAATTATGTTGCTTTCTGAGCTGTGGTTCATTACATTCAGAAAACCACGATTGCTAACACAGCTTATCCGAATTACAAAAAGTTACGGGTTAAAGTACAGTCTGTTGGGTAATCATTTCCATTATTTTTCTGATACACTAAAGTCTTGTTTATGCATTTTTCATGCGGGTTTTCATGTCAATTTTCTCTTAACCGGTTTAAACAAACTTAGGCTCGTTTGAGAGTTGCTTCGAAGCTATTCGAAGATCAAATGGGTCGCAGAAGGGGAAGAAGCAAATCAGCTCTGTGCCTAGTTATTTTATTGTTCTCGTAGTAGTTAAATTCAACAGCAGAATTTAAAAAATCTATAAAAACTGTACTAAAAAAATGCAACAGTCAAATATGATCACCAAAAATTTATTTTTATTCGGATATTTTTTAAACTCTCAGGAAACAAACAAACCCGTCACATTCTATGCAACATTTGCGCCATCTTTCGTACACACTTTCTATCCACTTTTTCTCAAAATCCTTGTAGTTTTTTAAAGCTCCCTGTTTCCGAAACTTACCGTATTTTTTTTATTGGGTGAATCGAAGTCGATGTACGTAGGAAGTGCTTTGTAATATGAGCATTTAACACTAAATCTCCTCACACATTCCAGACCATGTAAAATATTCAAGACTAAATCTTTCTCACACCCCAGACCACACGCACTTGACAAATTTCCATAAACACGTACTCGACAAATTTCCACTCGACACCATTCCACGAAAACCTTAAAACCTACATAAAACAAATACATTACCTACATGAAGGCATTTACGCTGACCCAAAGAAAGGAGCTACGTAAACATAAATTTCGACGAGCGAAATGAGGAAGCATTAAGTTACACACCATTGCATTGAAAATAAACAGACCTGACCTACTGTGACACTTCCCCTTCCTTGACACCCCTCATGCCCGCAATTGAATACCAACCGACGAGAACTAGAACAACAAGTAACTCAAGAACTCACACTAACTCAAACCGACACTCACGAGAAAAACCCAACATGCTATCGCCCGCTCCTCTCCGTATCACACTCACACAATTGTCTAGAAACATTACTCACTCTCTCCTACTCAAATCATACAATGGCCGAGACATGTCATTGGTTAAATCAGATTTAAGCTGCGCGTTCTAACTCCTCCCCCCGGATTTTCAGCAATCCATACTGTAAAACTCAATTAGTTAAGTTAGGAGAGGATAGGATATAAATAAGCGATTAACTTAAATAAAAGACAATAATTATTCTATTCTTGATAGTTAAACACACTAGTAAAGTATATTATTTCATGTTTAAAGCTTGTTTTAGAGTAGTCGTTTTTCAACCAACTATTTTGAATGTGTCACCATACTTGACGAAAAATATTTGTAGTCGTTTTGCCCTTAAAATGAAGGTATAACCTTCGAAACGTTGGCTGTTAACGAGAAACCATTTGACCTGACCAAAAAGCCATCATTTGATTTGAACCAACATTAATTGGTCGCACCCGCATCAAATAATTTGTTTTTATTGGGTGAAATTCTGGCGAGTTTCACGTGGTTGCCTCGTTCGATACAAAAATAATAACGTTGGTTTTGTACCACTCCATCACCGGATTCGCGTAATGGCACGATGCTAGATTCGACCAAAATAGAGTGTTACCTTCGTGCGACCGGAAGAATGGCAACAATAAAACCAAAAAAAATTTTGAAGAGATAAGGCAAAAAATTGAGAATTGCAGCAACCGTGTTGGCTGCTAAAGATGACCTAACAAAATTCTGAATTTTCATCCCCTGCTCATATTATAATACCCATAATGAAAGATTACTTTTTTGTCAGTTTAAACACGTCATGTTCATTATTAGACAGTGTAAATTAAACTATGAGAAAGCCCATGTTAATTGTTTTGAATGTAAATATTTACAGCTTTCGAAAGCATTCAATGAAAATATTAAAATGAACGGTATTTCACAGAATTCAGAATTTTGTATGACCATCCTTAGCAACCAACACAACTGCTATACGACGAGACATATTGCCAATGCTATTCTAAACTTTTTCTCTTATCTTTTCATTTTTTTTTCCTAGATTTATTGTGCACAAGAATCAGGTCCTGCTTGGCTGTTAAAGCATGCTTTAAAACTTCACATTTCACAAAGTCCGAAGCTTTCTTTATAGTATTCATGTCTGGAGAATCTCCCGTCCAGTCAAGAACGGTGACTTTTTCCATTTCTTAATTCAAAACGGTGTTATTTTTGAAACCACTTTACCATCGTTGGAAGTATGAACAATATTTCATGGAAATATAAATTTTCCAGTATAGGTCTAATAATTTGCCGAAAATTTCATCACTTTTTACCCATCCAATAAAAAATTATACACAATAGAAAGTGTTCCATTTTTTCCGGTTTATTCTTTATTTATTTTACTAAAAAAAAGTTAGTCCAATAAAAAATTATACACAATAGAAAGTGTTCCATTTTTTCCGGTTTATTCTTTATTTATTTTACTGTTGTTTGAAACAAAAATGAAATGGATATGAATGGTATTTATTGTGCTAGTTTTTTGCATTTATTTTGCTGTTCTTAATATGCTCGTGGAGATACAGTGGTACCCGAGTTCTCTAGAAACAACGAATATGGGACTAACATTCCTTCCTTTTCCTCAGGAGCACAGCCTTTGGTCGTAACCGGCGTCGTTATTGATTATTTAATGGAAAGTTAGAAGTGAGTGAGTATGTACAGTGAAAATGATTTGCTTCTCCATTTGTTCTTCGAACGTGGTCCAGAATTCAATAGTGGCTTTCAAATGTGCTTAGACTTGTTAAAATCGATCATTTCTAGGAAAAGTTAGCAGTGAAATAAAACGCGTTTTGTCGCTTACGTCACTTATACTGTTATATCTCCGGAATTGAAAGTGTCAGCCATTTCATCTTCGAATTTGATCCACAGTTAAACAGTGGCTTTCAAACCAGCCTAAGCTTGTTGAAATCGGTTCAGTCATCTCCGACAAAATTGAACAGTAAGACAACTACGCGTTTTGTCGGTTGCGTCACTTATACCATTATATCTTCGAAACCGGAAGTGACAGCCTTTTTATTTTCGAACTTGATCCACAATTAAATAGTGGCTTTCAAAGCAGCCTAAACGTTTTGAAACCGGTTCCGTCAGTTTATTTATTTTATTGAAACGGATATATTTGACGATGATATTGATTTAGTGTATTTTTTGTTAATGTTAAAATTACGAAATTGTTGTGACGCGCTCTGAACAAAACTGAATAATGAAAAAAATACGTTGAAAAGAAAAGAAGGAAACAAATCCATTTACTACTTGCTTGTAGGGAAGACCGGGGCTACTTTTGATTTCATCTTAAAATGACTGATTTTATAAAAGGTATATGAAAAATGATCAGTTTTGAAAGTCAGTGTCCATCGTCATTCAAAAATTACTGCACCATTTTTTCAAATTTTGCACACACACCTTCTACATAAAAAAACCTGACCCCAACATTTTCCTTTCCGTTGTTTGTTACTTTGGGGAGGTTTTATAGCTACAAAATGGGTTTTTTTTCGTGAAAATCTAAGTTTTCACTTTAAACAATCACCAAAAATTGAAAAATAAAAAAAAATTAACATAAACGTTGGGGTCTAGAAAAACTTCTACTCTAACAATGTTGCTTTGAACTGTTCACTTCTGATTACTCTGCACTGAGATACAGTGGACACCGCAAATCATGGTTTTCAAGAAGCGTCCTCATAAATAACTCTTCATCGATTCATTTCTCAATATTTTTCCACGAAAAAATTACAATATCTTGTTCAAATGATGTTTTTTATCATGCAAAAAAATTCGAATTTATTTTGTTGAACGATAATTCTGAAAAAAAAATTCGCTAAAAAAGGTTTTTTTTCATCACTGATACCTAACCCCCCACTCACCATGTGGCATGTCAAATAAACATGGGCCAATTGTAGCTAATGCTCGGACCCACGAAAAAAGGGCGTAGCCGGCGAGATGTGACATTTAGTGTTCGAATTATTGCCAGTGGCCATTTTCGCCCGGTACCTATTTTAGCCCCGGTCTCCCCTATTTATGTTCGCTACGTGTTGTCGCTGTTCCTTCTGACGTTTTGTATTGCGGCGAATACGGAATTCGAAGCGTAACAGATTGAAAATTCTTTACAAATCTTTTGATATGAAAAATAAAGTCTATTTGAATGTGAAAATTCAGTCATGTACATTTAAGGGTAAAAACCCTTCTCAATCCACCTAGTGGTGTGATAATGCCTTTCTTTTTCTTCAAAGCAGTCTCATGGATTTTTTATCATTTTATGAAACAATTTCTTACACTGATTTTGGCTCATTTTTTACACCAATTAATTCAGATTGATTCGAGTGGTTCACAAAAGCATGCTTCAGTGTTTATGTCACATACTCGGTATCGTTTTTCCAATCAAGCGCTTGGCATTTACGTTGCCTATTCATATGAGAAGAGTGATGCTAATCTAAAAAAAACTTCTTAGTCCACTTAGTGGAATTTTCATAGGTCTTGAAAAATTAACAAAAGGGGAGGTCATCTCAAAAAAAAAAATTTTTTTTAAATCGACTTTTTGGGAGTTTGAAAAAATATCAATTTAAAAAAAAAATTTTTTTTTGATGTAACACTAAATCTCGACGTTTCATTTTAAGATTTTTGGCATCAAAAAAAAATTCGATTTCGGAAATGTGATGTACTTCCCCCTATGGTGCTTTTTAAAGATCGAAATTTTTCAAACTTTAACCGCTGGGCAGCATCCCTTACCCATGTCCGATTCAGCTCAAATTTTGCATGAGGACTTTTTTCGAGGTGCTTAAATTTTTGAACAATAGCGCTTTACGAAATTAGAGGTGATCCCAAAAAATTGGCAACCTTATATACATTAGAGCGGTAAAAAACAACGTGTTTTGTCACTTATACTATTATATCTCCCGAACCAAAAGTCACAGCCATTTGATATTCGAACTTGATTAATGGCCTGATAGTAGCTTTCAAACGAGTTAAAGTTTGTTAAAATCGGTTCAACCATCTACGGGAATCTTGCGCGGTAAAAAAACAACGCTTTTTGTCAGTTACGTCACTTATACCATCATATCTCCGGAACCAAAAGTCACAGCCATTTGATCTTCGAACTTGATCAATGGCCCGACACACAGTGATGCCTCTCCATACAAAAGTTGGCAAAAACCATAAATACGTCGATAAACGTCAGCTGAATGATTTTTTAATAATAATTTGAGGTCTCTGAATATATTTCCATCTTGATAATGTATGAAAAAATATTTGATCCTCCTAAAAGTGACATGATTCGCTATGGACCGGAAAATGAAGACTTTTTTTTAATTATTAACTTGTGTACTTTTTATTTATTTCGTGATTGATTAAGAGCTTCAGCTAATGTTTCAAATAATGATTAAACCTGTGTGGAAAATCTATACACAGAGAAAAAAAATTTTTCGTTATATCTTGAAAATATCAATCTTCTCCAGAAGGGCTTATCTTAATATTTTTATTTTCTGATATGTTGTAACATACAACTGATGTAGTTTATTGCACTATTATTGAAGATAAGAGAGTAATTATCAAATAAGTATTTTTTTTTGTTTTTAACAAAAATACTACTTTTTAGAAAATGCTCTGCGTTTTGCATTTTTTAAGCTTTTCGACTTTATGAAAGAACACAAACACAAGTACAAAATAAAATTTGGTTGAATACTACCGCTTTACTAATAATAGTGGATTTTTATTAACAGTTCGGCTGAAAAGTTCGTATCGTTTAATAGAAACACACATTTTTTTGCCAAAATTCGTTTTTATTATTCAACATAATTGCCATCAGAGGCGATACAGCGATTATAGCGATCTTCCAACTTTTCGATACCATTTTTGTAGTACGATTTGTCCTTTGCCTCAAAATAGGCCTCAGTTTCAGCGATTACCTCTTCATTGCTTCTAAATTTTTTACCAGCGAGTATTCTCTTGAGGTCTGAGAACAGGAAAAAGTCACTGGGGGCCAAATCTGGAGAATACGGTGGATGAGGGAGCAATTCGAAGCCCAATTCGTTCAATTTCAGCATGGTTTTTCGTTGTTGTTTTTGATCGATTGTGAGCTCACGCGGCACCCATTTTACACAAAGCTTTCTCATATCCAAATATTCGTGAATAATATGTCCAACACGCTCCTTTGATATCTTTAGGGTGTCAGCTATCTCGATCAACTTCACTTTACGGTCATTGAAAATCATTTTGTGGATTTTTTCACGTTTTCATCGGTAACAGCCTCTTTTGGACGTCCACTGCGTTCATCGTCTTCGGTGCTCATAAGACCAGTACGAAATTTTGCAAACCACTTACGAATTGTTGCTTTGCCCGGTGCAGAGTCTGGATAACACTCATCAAGCCATTTTTTGGTATCGGCGGCACTTTTTTTCATCAATAAGTAGTGTTTCATCAACATCCTTTTTTCCATTTTTTTTTCACAATAACAAAAGTAGCTTCACTCAAAATGCAATATCTCACAAACTAATAATCAGACAGCTGTCAAATTTATACGCGTATCTTTTGAAGGTTGGTACTAAATGAAAATGGTATGGATTTAATTCTAGTGGCGCCCTCTCATAGAAACGATACGAACTTTTCAGCCGATCTGTTATGTTAAAGTATCTTATTAAACTATGTAAAATGAAAAATAATGAAAAAATGACGCTGAGCAAACACGCATAAAGTGGTTTTCGTGGTTCGAATTTGGGAATTTTTACATGGACTACAAGAAAGTTCCGGAGAACAGAAATAGTGCATGTGGGCGCTATTTACTATGCGCTATTCAAATGCGTTTGGAATTAGCATTGCATGAAAAGCGGTCGCAATATAAAGATCTTCATGGCATAGTATTTTTGCTTCATGACAATGCAAGACCACATGCTTCGAAAGTTGTAAATTTTTTTTTAATCGCAGCCCCAGCCGCCATTTTTTATCAGACATTGTTCCATACGGTTACCATTTGCTCCAATCCATGGCGCATAACTTGTCAGGTCAGTTTCAAAAACTACGACACCACCAAAACTTGGATCGATTCATTTGTCGAATCTCAGGAAAAGGAATTTTTCAAACGTGGTATCCGAGTCTTAGTGGTGGTATATAACGATGGACTATACTTTAAAAAACGATGGACTATACTTTTACAAACGGTACTGCAATGATACTTTCACTAAAAATCATGAAACTTCAATAATTTATTTAAACGCCTGATATATTATAAATATAAAGGGTGATTTTTTAAGAGCTTGAGAACTTTTTTAAACAATAAAACGCATAAAATTTGCAAAATCTCATCGGTTCTTTATTTTAAACGTTAGATTGGTACATGACATTTACTTTTTGAAGATAATTTCATTTAAATGTTGACCGCGGCTGCGTCTTAGGTGGTCTATTCGGAAAGTCCAATTTTGGGCAACTTTTTCGAGCATTTCGGCCGGAATAGCCCGAATTTCTTCGGAAATGTTGTCTTCCAAAGCTGGAATAGTTACTGGCTTATTTCTGTAGACTTTAGACTTGACGTAGCCCCACAAAAAATAGTCTAAAGGCGTCAAATCGCATGATCTTGGTGGCCAACTTACCGGTCCATTTCTTGAGATGAATTGTTCTCCGAAGTTTTCCCTCAAAATGGCCATAGAATCGCGAGCTGTGTGGCATGTAGCGCCATCTTGTTGAAACCACATGTCAACCAAGTTCAGTTCTTCCATTTTTGGCAACAAAAAGTTTGTTAGCATCGAACGATAGCGATCGCCATTCACTGTAACGTTGCGTCCAACAGCATCTTTGAAAAAATACGGTCCAATGATTCCACCAGCGTACAAACCACACCAAACAGTGCATTTTTCGGGATGCATGGGCAGTTCTTGAACGGCTTCTGGTTGCTCTTCACTCCAAATGCGGCAATTTTGCTTATTTACGTAGCCATTCAACCAGAAATGAGCCTCATCGCTGAACAAAATTTGTCGATAAAAAAGCGGATTTTCCGAATGGACCACCTAAGACGCAGCCGCGGTCAACATTTAAATGAAATTATCTTCAAAAAGTAAATGTCATGTACCAATCTAACGTTTAAAATAAAGAACCGATGAGATTTTGCAAATTTTATGCGTTTTATTGTTTAAAAAAGTTCTCAAGCTCTTAAAAAATCACCCTTTATATAGCTATTTTATGTTATATATGTTGTAAATATTCTGATTTCATTTATCATAAAGCCGTTTATTTTACTGGCACCGACTTCAGTTACAAAAGTCTGGCCCTTGTTTCTGGGATTTTTATTATCGACCCCGCAAACTATTGAAAATAACCTTTAAGGTACAGAAATGTGCAAGATCGCATAGTGGTTTCTGAAAAGTAGAGAAAAAATGCTTTAAAATCAAATACTATTGAACAATGGCAGCCCTTTCCTATCTATATAGAACTCTAATCGCAAAACATCGTCATTGCGCCATATATTTTGTATGGAAGGATGAAAAGAATATTTACATTACCCTATCTTCGAGAGGATATGGAGAGGTCATTTCTTATTCAAAAAATTTTATACTTTAAACTGTAATCCTTCACTTATCTGAGAATTCAAAAAAATTAATACAGCGCAGGAAAAAAATTAATTTATTTTTTGGATTTCTGCCACCTTGGCATCACTGTGCGACAGTAGCTTTCAAACGAGCCTAAGTTTGTTAAAATCGGTTCAGTCATCTCTGAGAAAATTGAGCGGTAAACATATCTTCGAAAAGTGCACACACAGACATTTCCCGATCCCATCGAACTGAGTCGAATGGTATATAACACTATGGGTCTCCGAGGCTCCGTTCGAAAGTCGGTTTTCCCAGCAATTCTAATACCTTTCTATAGAGAAAGGCAAAACTGATTTTACTCTTTCCGTGTATATGTGATTGACCTATTAAGATTTGTTTTTATTTTTGAAAGCGTTTTGTCTGAATAATTTCATCCTAATTGAAACTATGACTTAGAGTGTTGAATTTCGCCATAGCATTCATAATATAAATCGTTATTGGAATCGTTCACCAGTAATAAAATCCGGTGATTCGGGTGGACGTTTGACAGGGCAAAAAGAGGATAAGGGCACACTGAAGCTGTTGCCGCCATTATTCATGACGGAATGAGCGCCTGCTGGCGCTTTGCACCGTTTAGCCAAACGTGGCTGACCTCGGAACACAGACTGTAGTTATTAAATGTGGGGATTATTATTAATTTAGACAATTAGCGCTTGAACTGTGAACGATGGCCGGCTGGTTTGCATAGTACAAGAGAGCGTAATTATTAGTGTTATGATTTTTTTTTTGCTCATTCGGTTCCACCGGCATAAGTTTTGTTCATTAGTAGCAATTAATTATTTTATAGCCGTTCTGATTTTAGAACTATTCAGTTGCAGTGTTTGTTATGTAACTCTGCAGAACAACAGGAAAATATTACAATCAATACGATCATAGTTTTACCAGCCCTTTCTGATAATTATGATGCTCATTAAAACAACCAGCGATGAAACAATATCGAAATACCTTTGTATGCAAGTAACAATCACTGTCGACGAAAGCTACTTGTATATTTATAATCTCATTACACGTACTATCGGACGTTTCCAGGGATCTGAACTTTTCAGGTTGCTGTTCCATTTTGCAATAGTTAAACCAACTAGTATTCAACAGTCAGTCACCATTCAAGCTTTTGAGAAGGAAAGCGGATATCATATACCCGTTTTTGCTTCTTCATCGTCGTCGCAACCATCATCGCCGGTTGTGACTTCTCGTCATTCATTCAGATCCTATTCTATTCCAGTGCATCAATGTTTCACAGGATGATGAAAAATCGCTGCGCGAGGTAGACTTTCGTCTGCACAGGGGATGATAAGTTCAAAATTTCACCCACAACCCCCGACATAAATCTCCAATCCCCGCAGAAACTGACTCCCCGGGTTTTCTGTCCGTTGTTTGTTGTCTCACTCACACACACACTTTGTTTCTCTGGTATTGGTCTGAATTGATGGTATGCGAAAATTGCCTGGTCCCGTTGCTACTCCTGCGTCGCTGCGGTTCCAGCCGAGTTTGGATTTGTTTCATTTTGAATAGTTTCAAAAAAGAGAACGACGAGAAACGACGGTTCAGCAGAATCCGGTGTTCAACCGAACCCCAGACAGAATGAAACAAAACATACGATCCTCCACCACATGAGATTTGGCTAGCTGCCGTATTCGGAAATTGTGCAATGATAAGGTCGGTGGATGAATCAAGTTTGCGAAAGGAATTCCAAATACGCAATAATTCCTAGTAACGAAGCATTTTCAGTTGGGAATCAATCCAAGTTCTATAACAGATCGTCTAGGGAAGCCAAACTTTAGCATAAGTTTTGTTTCGACAGATTTAATACTACATACTTACAAGCGTTGCTAGTCCATGTGTCTGAATCGTAACACTTTTAACAATACTCGTAAATCATCCCAATTAGTTCAAGAAATAAGTTTTCATCCATTCGCTCGATCCAGCATTTGACAACTGTTTTATACTCCAACTGTTCATGGACGAATGCGTTCGGAAAGACACACATGATGCTAACTGTTTCATTCCAACTTCTGTTATGAGTCCTAAGTAATATTTATACTACACCCATTCATTATTGACTCGGGAAGGATTTTGTTTACTCCATCCAGTCATCCATCCCAAGTGAGATTCGGTCAATTTGCATTGCAACCGAGGATTTACTGTAGCACAGACGGTATTACGTTTACGTAATTGCACTTCATGAGAAGCAACATAAAGTTTCGAACGAAAGTTTGTCCGGAAAAGTTAAACCATTTCTCAGTTTGCACGAGAGTCGACGCTAGTCAACAGCTAACAGATACTTTGAAGATAAGATTTCGACTTCAAAAGCTTTGATCAGTATTTGCCAGTTCGAGATACAGCGAAAAGTTTCTGGTTTTGGGTAAAACTGGACGTTATAAAGCCGTTCATGATTCCAATATTCACACAGAAAAAAACGACGAATTTTACAGGTGACGTAATTGTGCATAGGATGCATTTAACAAAAACCTTACTTGTCAAATGAAGTAAGACTCGGTGCACAGTGCTAAAGAAAAAAAAACGTAAATTTACATCTCAATAGATGCACCTAAAAGGAGCGTCGCAATCGATTTTCATTTAAAAGCCAAACGATGTAAAAATATGTCATGTCATTAATTTACCTGAATTTGACATCGAAACAGATTGAAGGCTCAGATTTAAATGTTAATTGATGTGATATCAATGCGTTACTCCAAAAAAATACAGTATGCTTTGATTCACGTCCTGTGTAATTTTCAATTTTCTATATGAGTGTGCACACTTAGAAAAAAAATCATATCTTTACAGATGTACATGAATGGAACGTCGTAATTCACTTATATTTATAATTCAAAACATGCAAAGAAAAATCATACCATTAACTTAGTTCAATTAGCTGAAGTTTACATATATACAGACACAAATATTAATTTTACATGTTAATAGATGTAATATTGTTTCATCAATAACCCATACGTGAATTTACGTCAAGCGTAAATTCAATTTTTTTATGAATGTGCGTAATGACTCGCTATTAACTACAGTTTAAATTAATCTTACAGGATCCAACTGTAATTTGTACAATGCTAGTAAGTGCAACTGTGTGAATTTATATGTACCAATTATCTGTCAGGCATCTGTGCTGTTGCAAACCGCTGCCATTTTGCAATAATTGAGAATATGTCAATTTGAATGACTGCGTTGTGTTGTTTACACTTTATTTCGAAATGCTTGGATTTCCAATAGAACAACGTCGAGGCATACAAACATACAAATGGTGTAAGGAGCTTGAACTGTCACTGAGAAAAAAGCAAAAAATGGAAGAAGTAGCACTTTTTTTATAAATATAAAAAATAGGTATAGAATTCGCTCATACTTTAGAAAATTTATCCGTGGTCGAGAGCTGAGTGGCGTATATCAATCGATTCAGCTTGACGAACTGAACGAATGTCGGCGTTCGTGTGTGTATGTATATGTGTGCGTGAATATGTGTGTGTGTCTGTATGTGTGTTGTTAATAAAGAGGTGGAGATTTCCGAAATGACTGGACCGATTTTGATCAAACCAGTCCCAAATGAACGATCTCGTTGTCGGCCTTAACGCTGTTGAATGTTTTCTAAATGTGTCAAAATTTTCAATTCAATCTGTCACGATTGTCCTTGTGAACAAAATATGTTTTGAGACTTAGATTTCACACGTTAACAGCTATCCGACAAGCTATGGGTTGTGTTTTATATCGTTTATTAAGGCCAAGCTTTAACCATTATGATCGTTCGCGATCACTAGTAGTTGAAATCCATCCATTTTTTAACGGGAACTATGCACTGTGTACAGTGTGCACGTACGTTTCGATTTTAGCACGGTTCGTTTTTGGCAACACAATCGTTCGAATACGACAAAGGTATTAGAAAGATAGCAGCATTTTCGCATTGGAAACAATTTCATGTTTGTAATGATTTAAATTGCTTACAGCAATAATTACTGGAAGAACAAAATAACTTGCACCGATATACCATTCGAATCAGTTCGTCGGGATCAGTCAATGCACAGTGGTCCGAAACGGGAAATTAGCGTGACAAAAATGTTTGCACTATTAATTATTAGTTTTTTGTAGTTGGTGTCTTCACAAAAGTTGTTTGTAATCAAATGGCGCTCCGTGTGATGGAAAAAGTTACTAGGGTGGTCCTCATTTAGATTGAAATTTGAAATCTAACTTTCTTAATTGAGCTCAAAAATGATTTTATTGTGCAATAAAGTTGTGGGAAATTCCATTTTGAGCAAATTTGTTGAAAAAAGCACCTCTCTAGCTCTTCATTTGATCGAGTTACATCAATTTTCCCGAGTAAAAGTAGAGTGGCTCCTGAAAAATCACTTTTGTTATCTCATTTCTCGAAAATACAATGTATGGAGCACTTGTAGAACTAATTTGAAACTATTATTTTGCTGAAGAAAGTATGTTGGTACGTTAAGGCGTTTAAGAGTAATGCAATGTTTTTGATTTTTTTAAAGGTACATTTAAAACTAATTTAAATAAGTTAAAAAAAATAACACCCTTTTAATTTTCTCTTGAATTTTTACTTATATTTTGACCTTTCAGGAACCGCATAGAATACATTTTTATCGATCTGGCATCTAATGAATATTGATATTTGAAGATTGACTAGTTTAAGATGAAAAAACAATCATAACTTTTTACTGGTAGCTCATATGAAAAAGCTTGGTAGAGCAAAATTGTGCGCAATGATTAGTTCAGCAACTCTTCTCAAAACAACTTCTCCGTAGAACGTTTTACAAAAAAGTTAGATTAAAAAAGTGATTTTTCAGGAGTTACCCTACTTTTATTCGGGAAAATTGATGTAACTCGATCAAATGAAGAGCTAGAGAGGTGCTTTTTTCAAAAAAAGTTGCTCAAAATAGAATTTCCTACAACTTTATTGTACAACAAAATCATTTTTGAGTTCAATTAAGAAAGTAAGATTTCATATTTCAATATAAATGCACCATTTGATTACAAACAACTTTTGTGAAGACAGCAACTACAAAAAAACTAATATTTAATAGTCTTAAAATCCCATAAAATCTTCTAGCTTTTAATCAGATCCGACTTCCAGTTTCCGATATACAGGGTGAAAACATGGCAATTGTTGTTAATTTCGAGCAGTTTAAAATTCGACCTTCGACACAAGAACTTGACACTTTACTTAAGGAGCAAATACATTTTATAACAAGTAAAATTGATCGAACTGAACAAAACTTATAATGTTGCATACATCCAATTCTATGAGAAGTTGAAAGTAATTAAAATAACCTACAACAACAGTATGCACTATGTGCAATATGATCTGGCTTTCTCTGCAGCGAAAATTTTATTCAATGAACTATGTCGCAATATGTAGAGAATATACTCCATCGAATAGGAAATGTGGTAGATTTTTCTCTGAGTATTCTGAATGGCGCACGTTTGTTACGCATGAGCTCAAAGGTAGACTTTTGGTCTGAGCACAAGGCTTCCATGTAATTCGCTGCTCACCTACAACAATCAGTTGGCTACATGTCAGTATTGCCAAAAAGTTTTTGACTACAGTAAACTCTTCGAGAAACTGAACGAGAAGACATCTATCTAATAAGCAACAAATTAATCACCCGTTCGCGTTATCATCGGCAATAGGTGTCTCGTAAAGCTCATGTTCATTATTGTAAGAAATTTATTTCTAGCTTATGGAACTAATAGACTCCTAATTTCAATCATGTAATGTAATGTAATGATAAATAATTTATATGATCTATTGCTGTATTGATATCAGCAGGATTTCCCAAAACGATTCCATGATTCAGATTGCTTTCGGTATGAGATCAGTATCCTAGCCAATCAGTTCTGAGGTGGTAGAATATAGAACCAATTGAATCAATCATTGGTTTGATTTGAAATACTGAATGTTGTTGGTAGATGATCTGAATCAAAGTCTATTTAATTAGTCATTAACTAGAACTAGATCGATCGTGGAAGGGTTTTTCAAAGAAGGTATACAACTGGGGCTATTTGGAAATAAAACTGAAAAGAATCCAGTGGAGAACGCGTATTTTCTGGTTACTCCAAAGATAGATGCTTTGCATGTAGAACCGACATCTTGTGCTTTTTTTGCTAATTGCATTTAAAGAGATTTTGTTGCTCATCAGTCGTATTTTAAGTATGGGATGCATTAACAAGCATTTTAGAAAATATTGGTTACTTGGAAAAGGCGCGATATTGTGTCAGATTCGCAGTACCATCATGCCGTTTATAATTTACCCCACGAACTGAAATTTCTTTCACTTTTGGAAAGAACTCTCAGTCACTGGAGGCATAGATTGCTGTTGTTTTTCCAGAGCGACAAGGGTTCATTTTAAGAATTTCGTTCGCAAAAGTTCGATTGTGAAAGAATATCGTATAAGTTTTTAGATGGAATTGTTTTCATGGGAGCACTATTGTTCCTTATTAGTTAATTTTTAGGCTTAGGTCGACCTCCTTTCAAGAAAGGTTCAAGAATTTTTAGAAGTACATTTAAAAATATACTAGGCTAAAATAGTTTTGGAATACACTAGTCTTTCTGCCAATCATCAAAAGGGCTGGTTAAATCGGAATAACTCTTAGTATCCACAAATATTTTCATTATACCATTATACTATGTGACACTTTAGGTTCAGAAGATGAACATTTGGACAAATTGTGAACGTAGTTCCAAGGAATAATAAAATCTTAAATTTTCTGTTAAGCAAATCCCCATACTCTCGCATGAAACCGTACGGAAAGTCTTGTAGCTCAGCGTGTTGTTCCTAATGCTATTCATAATAGCTGGAGACGTAATTTAAAAAAGAACTCAAAAATCATATAAGCTACACAAAGAAGCTGCCGAACCGAAGAAAGAGGACAGAGAATCTGAAAGAAAGCAAAAAACGACACACAATACCTAGTTGTGTAACGATGCTTTGCACATTTCACTCATATATACTACTGTGGTATTCTTCAAAATAATTTTCTTTAATTCTTGGAAGAAAACGAAAATGTTTGTTTGTGTATGAACTAGTATAACGTACAAAATGAACCAGTTCTCAGATCGGTGAAACCATCTCTTTTTTATGGGACCTTTTGTTTTAATCGATTCTGCGTAAAGTGAGTGAGTTCCATTCTGTAATATATTACCACTATCTCCGGAATCGGAAACCGGGAACCAGGTTTGGTTGGCCGTCTACTGACAATGACAACCTGTTGGAGTATGGAACCGGTCGTGGTGAGACAGCCCGGAATGTAGACCATGTTCGATGTACGTTCTATCATGCCTTGTCGTGTTTTAAGGCTGTGTCTATCACAAGGCTTAGGGTGGCGAAATGGAAGCGCGTATGCATGGAATGCATAAGAACGCTGGTTCGAGTCCTGTCTCTGAGCGTATCTTTTTCCCAAAAATCATCTTTTCTGTAAGTTTTTCATTCATTTGGCTTCTCCAATATATGTTTCCACTCAGTCATTGCAAAAACTGCTGGGAGTAGTTTTTCGTTAAAAAATTGTGTGCTCAAAAATGTTACATATGTAGCTACGTACATACAGACATTTTTGATCTTGAGGAATTGATTCGAATTGTGTATGTCACTCAGTCCTCCTTGTTGAAATGAATATTTCTAATTTGTAAATTGAGATAGCCGAAAAATACTTCAGCTCTCAACCCTTTTGGACATGGGATTTCTGGTTAAATCTTGAATGAGCGAAATATTTTAAAAAAAATACTGAACATAGACGTTCTGGGACTGTAAAATCCGAGAAATTTCAAATATTTACAACTGTTGGTTACTGTGAAACAAGGTTCAATTTACTGTTTGATTCGATTTTCATTGATGCGTTATTGAATATTAATTTCATTGCAATGGAATTCAAATCTGCCATCACCAATTAGTAGTAAAGAGAAAGCTCATTACATATTACGAGGGTATCAGGAATCAGAACAAATTGGCTCAAATGGCACGTTCCCTTGATATTTGGAGATTTGTGCCTTGCCATCAATTTGTTTTTAGCATCATTTTCCCGATATATAAGAGGGAAGGATTGAAAGGAAATGGTAAGGTTTGGACTAAGAGGATGGGAAAAATTGACGACACAAAAACACAAAAAAGCAGAAGTAAATTCTGCACCCCTAAAGGGATGCTGAACATTTTGCTGGGGATCACATTTAGTGGAAGCAGAAGTAAATTCTGAACCTCTACGAGGTCCCGAACAGTCTGCTGTAAAACCTATGTAGGTTTGTTACTATGTGCGTTCTTTCTGATGAATGATGCACAATTAATAAAACCTCCAACCCCCGAGAGGATTTGGAGATTTTACAAAAGCGACACCATTCTGCACTCCCGGGAGAATGCAGAACGATTCGCAGTATGTACGAGCAGAAGTAAATTCGGTACCCCATAAAGGATGCCAAACAATCTGCTAAACCCTATTTAAGGTGAATACAGAAAGGATTTGTCCCGGGTTGGCGGTTCAATGCATAGGGTGCTGGTCTTACAAACCAGTTGTCGTATGTTCGAGCCCCGACCTGGAAGAATTCGTAGTGTCAGTAGAATCGTAGCACTAGCCATGTAATGGTTTTGTACACTCTGAATCGGCTGCGAAGTCTGTTGAAACAGAAGGTCAAATTCCACTACAGGAATGTAATACCAAGGCTTTGCTTGGTTTTGCTTACAGAAAGGGTTTATTCACTACAAGAAGAACAATTAACCCTTCTGACTATAGCTCCTTATCACGTTGGGTGAGAAACGAGAGAATATCCTTTTGTTGGCATGTTTGAATGCAGCCCAAGAACGAATCTTGTGCTTTATCCAACTAGTTGTAAGTGGTAAAGCTGGTTCCGGACCAACGAAATCATTCGTTGCACCAGCTCTAGACAACTCATCATTGCCGATTCCATTCTCACAGAATTGCGTACATTTCTGCTTGGAACACAGTACAGTATCTACCAAGTGAATGAGACTGCTCCAGCCTCATTTCACGACAGTAGACACCAGCACCAGCAAGACCATTCAACAGAGAACCGTCCGTATAACAAACTATGTGTTCATCAAATTGTCGTTCCAGACAACCATTCCTCACGAAGAGGATAGCTCACATCGAATGTTTTGAAAGGAAAGCTGCATGTGAGAGTTAGGTCACTAGGAGCGAGTAAATACTCATCCCACGTAACCATTTGAGACCACAAGCGAGTGTGGCTGGTAGCATAATCTAATGGGTTACTGTTCCAAAGCCCTGTAACCTTGAGACGGTATGTACAAGATAATGCTTCTTGTTTTAGGAACACATGTAGTGGTTTAATGTACAGTAGCGCCTCTAGAGCAGCAGTAGGAGTTTTCGTGAATGCTCCTGTTATCGCCCCAAGGACCATCCTTTGGAGATGATTCAGCTTTGACTGAACTGCCGCGACTTCTGCTTTCTGCCACCATACAAGACATCCATATGCTAAAATTGGTCTAACAATAGTTGTGTAGATCCAATGAATGTATCTGGGTTTGAGTCCGAAAAGCTTGTCTGCATTGGCCGAAAGCCATGCAAGCTCTTTTAATCCTGATTCCAATGTGAGCAGACCAATTCAGTTTTGAATCAAGAATAACCCCGACGTATTTAACTTGATCAACCACAGTGACATTTGAACCGTAGAACTGTAACGGACGAGCTCAACAGATCGCAGGGCTTGCTGCATTAAATCAAAGAGAGTGGTAATGCTCTATCATTAAATCGTCGGCAAAATCATAAGTCGGAAATCCAAGGTTATTAAGTTTCCTTAACAAACCATCAGCGACTAGGGTCCAAGATATTCCGTTCACGACTGCATTGTTTAAGCTCCTGCAGCCATTTAGTTCTCGGCACGGAAATACACCTTGACTTAGGAGTTCCTATTTTTGTGGCCTTTTCGACATGGAACCGGAAACCAGTGGATCAATTCTTGGTAGAAAATAATTCCGCCGGATGCCACACGGCTTACCTGTTTGGTGGACTTATACCACCGGTACAGGTGCACCGTAGCGTTATTCTTAGCCAGTTGGGAAACCGCTACCGACACCACACGGCTATCTAGGCTGCTCAGAAAGGGAAGTTGACATTGATGGACAACTTCCATGGATGGCCGAGCAGCCGAGACTTTTCAGGTTTGGAAATGATAATAAATCACAATGTGCCAAATGTGGAGAATACGGTGGATAGGGTAGAAACAATTGACAAGCAATTCGAACGATGTGTTCTTCAATTCGGCGTCGAATCGTCCCAATAAGTCGATATAGTAGAGCCACATAGTTTTTTTTACCCTTCTCGAGGTAATCCGATCGGCAATTGTGTTTCACGCTGTTCAAGTTTAGAATCGTGGCAGAATCCAAGCATGGATTCACTGGTGAACACCAGAAACCATGGAACAAAGCAAACGTGCTCCGGGAAAGGTGAAATCTACACTGTCAACAGGAAAGGTTTTGTTCAATTATCAAGGTGTGATTCACATCGATTATCCCGAGAAGGGTAAAACAACTACGTGGCTCTACTATATCGACTTATTGAGCCGATTCGACGCCGAATTGAAGAAAACATTGTTTGAATTGCGTAACAATTATTTCTGTCCTACCCATCGAATTCTCCACATTTTACCCTTTGTGACTTATTATTGTTTCCAAAATTGAAAAAGTTACAGTTTTTTTTTATAAAGTTTGAACATCGTTTGTTAAGTGTGTTGAGTTCGGTGGAAATTTCTAGGGAAATCATTTACTTAGTCACCCTTAGTCAAATTTAAATTCCATTGCAATGAAATTAGTATTCAATAACGCTTCAATGAAAATCGAACCAACCAGTAAATTAAAACTTGTTCACAGTAACCAACAGTTGTAAATATTTTAAATCCTATTCGATGCATTTGCTTTGGTTTGATGGGTCTCATTTTTTTTATTAATCAGAAAAACACTACACCGAACCCATTCACCACAAGTTTCTGCCCGTCACCCCCCGAAATAGCAACGAGTCATGTCATGACCGAACGTTTTTAACGGCAGCAAGTGGCTCAATTAATCGTTGGAAAATCAGAAATATAATATGTACGTAATTTAATTACTATACTGAATTGACATTGTGGCTTTCTCACAGCACCAGCAGCGGCCTGGACGGTAGAAAAGCTGTGCCTTTCAAGTGGCGAACCCCGAATAGTACTCACCTTTGCTGTAGTCGGTGTATTCAATTAAAAACAAATTAAACGGAATATTATTTCATTACACTCGCATGATCAACTGCTGCTTTCACGCCACTTTTTCATCTCATTCCAGTCGCCCCCGAAAGGAGCCACCATCCCGTACCGGCCAAAGCCCCAGATGAACGGACCGGTCATAGTTGCGAACGGTCAGGCGTACACCATCCAGGGCAATTATGCCGTACCGACACAGGAGGTAAGCCCACACCAATGCGCGCCGTATTGTTCTTAGTTTCCACCAGCCAGTCTTTCTCTAGAACCGAAACCACCACCACCACCACCACCAACATCATCTTTCACAACTATCTTTTTTCATCCGAACCCCTCGTATCGTACGCTTTCGCCGAGAGTAGAGATACTTTGGTCCCTTTTTCGTGTAATTAATTACTTTCGACAGTGTTAGCACTTGAACCTTAATTGAACGGGTCCACACCGCTTACGTTTTTCCTTAATCTTGTTCCCCTTTTGTAGCCCCAAGTGCCTTCTTCCTCTCCAGTCGCTGCTTTGTTCGACATGATTACGTAATGCTAAATCCGATTTTCTTTTTTTCTCTTTCTCTCTATTTCTCTCTTTATCTCTTTCGCACCTTCACCACCGTAACGGCTCGATTTTGCGAATCTAATATCATTTTTTTTCTCTTGAAAACATTTGTCTTTCCGCCACCATCAAACAAAAAACCTGTTTCATTCTACTGTACTACTACTACTACTACTACTACTACTACTATTACTACTACTACTACTACTTTTGAAACATCTCGAACTCGTGTGTAGACCTGCACAGTATTTCCACTAGCCATAGCCGGTGGCTTGCATGCGGCAGGCATCTCAGGTTTAGTCGATCCATTACTAAAAGGAACACATCTACAAGGAGCGATACCTCCACATCATCTACAACCGATACCTGATGTGAGTCTAATCGTGTTTTTGATTGGTGCCAATTGTACACCAGGACGCCAAAGCCCCGCCTGGTCAAAAATCTCCGACCTTCATTCCCAATTCCGACGATAACCGACACCTGTGACCCCCATGATTGATTGATCTAGTCTATTAGTGTAACTGTTGTTCTGGTTTCTGGATGGAATGCAACCCTCTTCCCCGTTATCCTTTGGCATAGCGTTTTCCGCTCTGTAAATATCGTTCATGTTTAATTACTGTAACATTTTTAACCAAACCGCCCCATCCCCCTCGATTATTCGAACGGCTTTGCCAGAGTCTCTTATGTATTAGCTAGAATCCTTCCCACCATCGCAACGTCATTGGCTACTTTGTTTCCACAGTGTTAATTGATCCTGCATTAGCAGAACACTTTCACCCTTTTCCGTCTCCTCCCGCCCCCACTTCCACCATTGGAACCCAACCTGAATTCCTTCTCACACCAACGTCTGTTGTGGTTCAGTGTCCGCTCCTCTGTACAAAGTGTCCCTTGTAGTAAAAGCAGCCGAAATTGTGTCTGTCCTGTGAAGAAAATGATTAGCATTGTTTTGGTGTGAACTAGCCACCCCTTCCCCCTGTTTTTCCATTAGCGTTGTAGTGTTTCCATTGTAGCTGTACTATATAGTGTGCCTGTTGCTTTGGTACTACCGTTTTTTTTGTTTCCTATTTTCCCTGCTACTGTACTCGGGCTCGAGGAAGTTCTGTTATCCTGTTGTCTGTCACTATTGGCGCTATTACAGCTAAGTTTGCTGATTTGGCTACGAGATGATGAATGGTAAATACGCTGCCCACAAATTGGTTGTAGTTGACATAAACAAATTTCGCTATCGTTGTATTCAAATTACGCAGTATTTCGAAAAAAAACTACAACAGACGTTCGAACTGTTGACGTAGCACTACCTAACTTTTCGAGCAGTTGGTATTAAAAACCTGTTTAAAATTGGTTGAGTTACAGATGTTCAAAACCTAACCAATGTTTGTACGGTTTCATTTTCCATATTTCGAATTCGTACTCCTATATAGAAAACAAAGACGTAGTCTTACGTCAATACGGTGGGTGGGTTATAACAGAGACATAACTAGATGACATGAAC
The DNA here is from genome assembly GCF_030247185.1 of Malaya genurostris. Taxonomy (NCBI): domain Eukaryota; kingdom Metazoa; phylum Arthropoda; class Insecta; order Diptera; family Culicidae; genus Malaya; species Malaya genurostris. The sequence goes on from NC_080572.1 coordinate 214,194,423, forward strand.
ACGAAAAAACTGACATGTATCATTCACACTTCCGAATGTCGATAACCGTTCTGTCTAGTGATTAGTAATTATACCTATACTAAATAGCAATCTATTCAAGGCGAAAACTTGTCCGGACGCAGAACTGTACACGGTAACTTGGGAGATTCGCGAAGAAAAAAACTACAGAATTGAAAAATGCATGAAACGTTCAGACCTTTTCAGATTTCCGAAATGGATTTTTTTTTTGAAGTCAAATATTTTAGAAATGCATGATAAGTCGGGATCTGGTGCAAGCAAAAAAATTTTTTTTTCGTAAATCGAAAATTTTGTAGTTTTGTAGTTTTGGAGTTTTAAAAAATCGGAATTACACAAGATCTCGACGTTTCATGCATTTCTAAAATAAAACAAGAAAAGCGCGTAACTTCGGAGATTCGCGTACAAAAACCGCATAACTTCGGAATCCGCCAAAAAAAGCCGAGTAAAAAAACCGCATTAAAAGCAGCGTAGATAAAGACCGCAGTGTATTCCAACGGAGGCAAACGTCGTTGCAAGTTCTTTGGAAAAAGAAAATTACTGATTTTAAAAAAACCGATTGCCTAAAATCACTTCGAGGTTGTCCACAATGTGGATGGAATTTTCCTTAAATGCCCAATTTCTGCGATTTGGATACTGGATTCTTGATCTGAAATTTTGACCTGACTCCTAAAACAGAAAGCTTCACCTGAAGCTAAATTCTGAGATCGGTTCTAAACTGAATTCCTGACCTGAAACTGAATTCTGTTCCTGGGTTCTAGAACAGAGCTCTAGAATAAAACAATCGAAATAATGTGCTCATGATGCTCGGGTTAAATTGACCTATTAGGTCAACTGCGCAAGCTAGAATAAAAAACCTTTTTTAATCCACCTAGTCGTGTAATGATACCTTTCTCATATTACTTATATTTTCAAAAACATCACTAATAAATTTGTTTTTCAAACTTGAATAAACTCAAAAACTTTCTTCGAGTATAATCTACCATTACCTTTTCAATTTGTAAACAGTTATGTCAAGTTAATATAGCTTTAAATGTGGCAACCCTGCACGCTATACAAAATTGAACTAAACACGCTGTGTGCTAGGCGTTGGGGTTTTCTTCTGCCGTGCCAGCACGTAACGATGCGTACCGATTTTGCATCATTTTGTATGACAGTTTGAAAGTTTTGATCCCCATCGCCCTATAATTTCGGAACCGGATGTCGGATCTGGATGAAATTGCACAGTATCTTTCAAGACAATGAGAGCTTTAATTCGAATCATGATTGTTGAAAATAGGTTTACCGGTGCGTTCGAAAACAGAAACCGGGGACTAATAGTCCCAAAGTAGATTTATATATCCACCAACTAACGAGGTCTCTAAATTTCTGTTTGAGCTGTTAGTAAAGGGTGATTTTTTAAGAGCTTGAGAACTTTTTTAAACAATAAAACGCATAAAATTTGCAAAATCTCATCCTTTGGTAGTCCTTTTATTTTGGATAAAGAGGGGTTAGAAACTTTGAGACTACTGAGATTGATATCGAAGTTTGGGTTGCATTCATGAAGAGTTTTATCTACTTTTTTAATAATCTCTGGAAGGGGGTCGGCTCTTTGTTTCCTATAAGGGCCGTCATTGATTTTTTTAATTATCAGATTATCATAATCTTCTTTGTCCATAATTACCACTTTGTTTCCCTTATCAGCCTTAACATAAAATACAGGCTTTTCCCGCAATTGTTTCACTATTTCTTTATCACCCATATTTTGTTGATTTTTCAATGAGGTATTTTTAATGATATCAGCTACAATAGTTCTGGCATCATTAATTTGAGAAAAAGAAAGATTACAGTTATTTAGGCCTGTTTCTACGTCTATAATAACTTGTTCGAGATTTACTTTAGAAGAAATTGCATAATTTAACCCAAGATTGAGAAGTTTTGTTTGTTCGTTGGTAAAATTCATTTGGAATGTTATAATCTTCATTTAAAATTAGCGAAACAATATCCCCAAGGTTTCGAAATTTTCCTAAGCAAAGTTAAATTTGCAGAACACTGCGAATCTGAGCGAAAACGAATTCTTCTTCACAAGAAATTCGAAAATTTACGTTTCAAAAATTCCGCACGCCGCCCCCCAAAACCTCCAATACAGTTTTCAGAAGACTTCCTAATCAATCGGTCATCTCAGAATTTTACCAACGAACAAACAAAACTTCTCAATCTTGGGTTAAATTATGCAATTTCTTCTAAAGTAAATCTCGAACAAGTTATTATAGACGTAGAAACAGGCCTAAATAACTGTAATCTTTCTTTTTCTCAAATTAATGATGCCAGAACTATTGTAGCTGATATCATTAAAAATACCTCATTGAAAAATCAACAAAATATGGGTGATAAAGAAATAGTGAAACAATTGCGGGAAAAGCCTGTATTTTATGTTAAGGCTGATAAGGGAAACAAAGTGGTAATTATGGACAAAGAAGATTATGATAATCTGATAATTAAAAAAATCAATGACGGCCCTTATAGGAAACAAAGAGCCGACCCCCTTCCAGATATTATTAAAAAAGTAGATAAAACTCTTCATGAATGCAACCCAAACTTCGATATCAATCTCAGTAGTCTCAAAGTTTCTAACCCCTCTTTATCCAAAATAAAAGGACTACCAAAGGTTCATAAACCTGGTAACGAAATAAGGGAAATCATTTCTTCAGTAGGGGCCCCAACTCAAAAAATATCCAAATGGCTAGTAAAAGAATTCCAATCTATGCCAAAAAAATTCTTCAGTAAATCAGTTCCTAACACACAGGCATTCGTTACTCAACTTCAGAATTCAGGCGAAATCGAAGATGACGAAATGATGGTATCTTTTGATGTAACCGCCTTATTCCCAAGTGTCCCAGTGAAGGACTCAATCAATCTGTTGGAAGATTGGTTACTTCAACAAAATAGTAGTAGTTTATGGAAATGCAAAGTACGGTCTTATCTTACTCTAACCCGGCTTTGCATGGATGTAAATTATTTCAAATTCAGAGGGGAATTTTATAAACAATTACAAGGGGCACCAATGGGCAATCCACTCTCCCCGTTTTTATGTGAATTATTCATGGCAAACCTTGAAGAACTTTTAAATAAGCAGGGATTATTACCTAATCGCTGGTGGAGATACGTAGATGATATATTTTGCATCATCAAACGCAACGATTTATCGAACTTCTTAGAAATAATTAATAATTTACATAAAAATATTAAATTCACCTATGAGGAAGAGAAAGACAACAGTTTACCTTTCTTGGACATTCTTATTGTCCGGGAGGCAAAATCCTTAACTTTCGAAATATATAGGAAGCCAACCAATACGGACCGTGTCATACCAAATACTTCTAATCATTCCCATCAACACAAAATGGCAGCATTCCACCATATGATTCACAGAATGTTATCTTTGCCCCTTAGAAAAGATGCTGCGATAGAAGAGAAAAACTTTATTTTCGAAATTGGAAAGTTCAATGGATATCCAGAGCATACAATTCAAACCATTTTCGATAAAAAATTAAGACTGTTGAAAAAACAATCACTTACAACTTTGACCCCCACTTCTGAAAATTTTAAAAGAATATCAGTGGACTTCAATCAAAACATTTCACACCCACTAAAATCAAAACTAAGAAAATTTGGTTTAGATTTAGTGTTCAGCAGTATGAACTACCAATTGAAAACTCTACTAGGTTCTACAAAAGATCCTACAGAGAATTTGAAAAAGTCTGGGGTATACAAAATCTCGTGTCCTCATTGCGATAAAATATACATCGGACAAACAAAGAGAACACTGGACATTCGCTTCAAGGAACATATCTCAGAAATAGCGAAAGCATCCAAAGAATTGGAAAAGGGACTACCACATCACTTCAAGTCAAAAGTAGCAGAACATGCCTTTTTTGAAGATCATGAACTCACTACTAATGACATAAAAATCTTAAGACAAATTTCCAATCCATGGAAATTAGATTCAGCAGAAAGTTTAGAAATATTCAAAAACAACTCCATCTCTTTATTAAACCGAGACCAAGGGAATAGATCTTCTTGGCTTTTCCAGTTACTACCCATATCCAAGATAAAAACAAACATAGAAAACACAGTCGGTGTTGAACAGTCGTTCGCACCGCACGCGTATAGCTCTTGGCTCCTGGAATTTTTTTCTGGCTACCTAGAGTTTCATTGATTCAAGGCTTCAGTCTTTTTCAAGGCTACCTGAATCAATAACCAAGTGACTAAGTGATACAAAGAGTGATATTAGAGTGACTAAGTGATACAAAGAGTGATATTAGAGTGACTAAGAAATTAATCAGCCTTTTTTAAGGCTAGCTAGGAGTCTAATCGAAGACTAATTTAGCCTAGTTAATTTAATTTAAAATTTCATTAATTTAAAAAATGCCTGCGTCCAACCGGAAAGGCAACAAGCCTAAGGCTAAAAATAATTCAATACGGAATAAATCACAATCCGTTATTCAACATTTTTCTAATAACATTCACGATCTTATAGAATCTGAATGTAAAAATAAAAGACAACGGACGGATTTCCCTTCCATTGATCCTATGCCGTCTAACAATATTTACGAGATTCTTCCTGAATCCGATTGTAGCGACATAGAAGAAAATTCTTCAAAAATTCCCAAAATGGACGCTTGTCGTTCTGGGAAGAAACATCAATCTATGCCACCAGTGACGGTGATGATTTCCGACTTCAAAGCATTCCGTACTGAGCTTTCTACTTTTCTCCCGGAAGTAAAAGTCTCATTTCAAATCGGACGAAGAGGAGAATGTCGAGTCTTGGTGGATCGATTGGAAGATTACGAACGTCTTATTCGATATTTGTCCGAGAAACTTCATAAATTTTATTCATATGATATAAAATCAGACAGACCCTTCAAGGCTGTCTTGAAAGGATTATCAAATGATCAAAGTATTGATGAAATTAAAAATGAACTAAAAGAATTGCTTGGTTTTGCCCCTTCCCAAGTAATACTTATGAAAAAAAAAGAGCGAATGGTACTTCTAAACCACGCTCTGGAATTTCCCATGAACTTTACCTAATACACTTCAATCGAAGTGATGTAAACAATTTGAAAACTTTAGAAAAAGTACGTTTCATTTCCCACATTAAAATTCATTGGGAACATTATAAACGGCATAATCGTATTGCAAACTTAACGCAATGTCGTCGTTGCCAAGGCTTCGGTCATGGAACCAAAAATTGTCATATGGATATACGGTGTTTGAATTGTGGTAAATCGCATTCGAAAGACGTTTGTCCAATGAATGAAACCACTGATAAATTTTCATGTTCAAATTGCAATGGAAATCATAAATCCAATTATTTGAAATGTCCTGTCAGGGAAAAAATTTTAAACGCTCGTTCGCTTCGACAACAAGTCAAATCAACGACCTTAAATTTACAGAACATACCTGAAAATACAGGTACGCCTGCCAATTCATCTTCTAACGAAAACAATTTATTGACAGGTAGATCGACCTCGTCATCATCTTCTTCTAATGTCAGTTATGCTGGTATATTAGGTAGAAATCTATCACCTATTTCTTCTAATGTAAATAATCAAAACACAGGACCGCCTTGCAGTTCTTCTTCTAACGAAAACAATTTATTAATAGGTAGACCGGCCAAATCATCTTCTTCTAATGGCAGTCTACCTACAAATATTCCTTCAATGCCATTCGCTTCTTTAAATGAAGTCGATTTAGGCGATATAACTGAAAATAAAATGATCTACCTACAAGATCAACTTTTTCAAATGATCATCCAAATGAATTCGACTTCATCACTTTTTGAAGCATTTCAAATCGGATGGAAATTTGCAAATAATATTATAATGAATTTAAAATTTAACAGTGATGTTAAATAATTATTTGAATATTTTAAATTGGAATGCTCGATCTTTGAAATCGAGTGAAGATGAATTTTATAATTTTCTCAAAGTTCACAAAATCCATATTGCCATTGTGACAGAAACTTTTCTTAAACCAAATGTCAAATTGAAAAGTAATCCACATTATGTGGTTCATCGATTTGACAGGTTTACTGGAATGGGTGGTGGAGTTGCCATTTTTGTCCAACGGCAAATTAAACATCGAATTTTACCTTCTTTCAATACTAAAGTTATTGAAAGCTTGGGAATCGAAGTTGAAACCATTCATGGAATTTATTTCATCGCTGGAGCATATTTGCCATTCCAATGCACCGGCGAACAATTAAATTTCTTTAAAGGCGATTTGCAAAAACTTACAAGATATCGATCGAAATTTTTCGTAATAGGGGACTTAAATGCTAAGCATGTCCAGTGGAATTGTAGGCAAAATAACAGTAATGGTAAAATACTTCATAATCAACTCTCAGCTGGTTACTTTACAGTTCTTCATCCCAGTAATCCTACTTGTTTCTCTTCCGTGAAAAACCCGTCTACAATTGATCTGGTTCTAACAGATCAAAGTCACATTTGTAGTGAACCGATTACTCATGCTGATTTTGACTCAGATCATCTTCCTGTAACATTCAGACTTTCCAACGAAGCTATAATTAATCCAATTAGTTCTATTTTCAACTATCATAGAGCTAATTGGTTGGATTACAGATCTCACATTGAAAATCATGTGGATCATGAAACTATTTTAGAAAATTCTGCGGACATTGACACAGCAATTGATAATTTGAATCATTATATTATCGAAGCTAGAAATCTTTCAGTTCCCAAAGCTCAAACTAAATTAAATTCTCCTATCATCGATGACAATCTTCAACTGCTCATTCGGTTGAAGAATGTTCGTCGACGACAATATCAACGTTCTCGTGATCCTGCTATGAAAAACATAGTTAAGGATTTACAAAAAGAAATTAAACATAGATTTACTCTTTTGCGAAATGAAAATTTCGCTAAAGAAGTTGAACAAATTAAACCATATTCTAAACCTTTCTGGAAACTTTCTAAGGTTCTTAAGAAACCTCAGAAACCAATTCCTGCTCTCAAGGAAGGAAATCAAATACTTCTTACAAATGGTGAAAAAGCTCAAAAACTTGCTCAGCAGTTCGAGAGTGTCCACAATTTTAATTTAAACGTTGTGAGTCCTATTGAAAATGAAGTCTCACTGAAATATGATCATATTTCAACCCAAGTGTTATCACACGATGACATTATTGAGACGAATCTTGATGAAATTAAATCAATTATTAGGAAACTCAAAAACATGAAGGCTCCTGGTAATGATGGAATTTTTAATATTCTTATTAAAAATCTTCCCGATGTTGCCTTGAGACTCCTGGTTAAAATTTTCAACAAGTGTTTTTCATTAGCTTACTTCCCAAAAAGATGGAAAAACGCTAAAGTAATTCCTATCCTAAAACCTGATAAAAACCCAGCAGAAACATCAAGTTATCGCCCAATTAGCTTACTTTCTTCTATCAGTAAACTTTTTGAAAAAATTATCTTGTTGAGAATGATGACTCATATAAATGAGAATTCAATTTTTTTACCAGAGCAGTTTGGATTTCGTCATGAACATTCAACTACTCATCAACTTGTCAGAGTAACGAACATGATAAAATCAAATAAATCTTCTGGGTTATCCACTGGAGTTGCTCTTCTAGACATAGAAAAAGCATTCGACAGTGTTTGGCACAAAGGTTTAATAGCAAAAATGTCTAATTTCCAGTTTCCTATTTATTTGATCAAAATGATTCAAAATTATTTAACTGATCGTACTCTTCAGGTTAGCTATCAAAATTGTAAATCTGAATTGCTACCCGTACGAGCCGGTGTTCCGCAGGGTTCGAGTGTAGCTCCAATCTTGTATAATATTTTCACTTCTGATCTTCCAAATCTACCCGTTGGTTGTCAGAAATCGCTATTCTGTGACGACACAAGTCTGTTAGCCACAGGTAGAAATCTAAGAGTGATCTGCAGTCGCCTACAAAGAAGTTTAAATATTTTCAGTGATTATCTGTCAAAATGGAAAATTAAACCAAATGCAGCAAAAACGCAATTAATTATCTTTCCTCACAAGCCAAGAGCTTCTTTTCTTAAACCAAACAATAGTCACATTCTCAAATTGAATGGCTTGGAATTGACATGGTCTGATCAAGCTAAATACTTAGGTTTAACGTATGACAAAAATCTCACTTTCAAGGATCACATTGAAGGAATCCAGGCAAAGTGTAATAAATATATTAAATGTTTGTATTCTCTTATAAACAGAAATTCTAAGCTCTGTCTAAAAAACAAATTGTTAATTTATAAACAAATTTTCAGACCAGCCATGCTTTATGCGGTACCAATTTGGTCAAGCTGTTGTTCCACCAGGAAGAAAACGCTTCAAAGGATTCAGAATAAAATTCTGAAAATGATTCTAAAGCGTCCTCCCTGGTTTAGTACAAATGAGTTACACAGACTCACAAATATAGAACCATTAGATGTAATGTCACATAATATTATAAGCAAATTCCGACAAAAATCGATGCAATCTTCAATTGAATCGATTCGATCTCTGTATTAGTTAGTAAGTTAGTATATAAGTTCCTTTTCCCCATTACACAATACAAGTAGGTTTAGAATTTTCCCTACACAAAAATCTCAGAATTGCGGAAGCAAATAATGTCCTCATGGTAATAACCAAATCATATATATAATAGGGCTGAAAAGTCACCACTTGTGGCTGAACACCCAATTTAAATCTTAATAATTTAATTTTAACTCATATTCCAATTAATAGTTATTTAAAAAAAAAAAAAAAAAAACATAGAAAACACTTAACTCTTCCAGTTTTCTGTTACCTGTTTTTACCTTTCATTTTTTTTGTTCCTTTTTTTGGTTTACCTACTTACGTTTCTACCTACTTACGTTTGTATAAAAGGAACTTCACTGCAGCATTCTTTCAATAAACTTATAAAACCGATACACTGAAGAAGGATGCAAATAGCATTCCGAAATACGTATCTGTATTATAACGTTTGAAACACTTTCGGAAAAATAGTGACTGTGAAAATAGTGACTTTGTGAGAGTGTAATGACGTGATATAACATAGTGGAATTCAACGGTACAACAACAGTACTATTAGTTAGTAACGAGGTCTGTAAACTAGATGAGTTTACCTGTGAATTTAATAAAAATTTACACCTAGTTTCGCCATCACTTAAAAAAACCTTATGAAATTGAAAATTTTTCACTCATCGCACTGTAATACCGGAACCAAAAGTCAAATCTGGATCAACTTTTCAGAGACTTTTTAATAATGTCGAGACCTTTCATTTGCATCTTAGTTTGTAAAAATCGGTTAAGAAATACCCATGAAAATTGAGTGTGCATTGTCTCATCGATTTGCACATATTGCCTTCTAATTCTGGAACCGGAAGTCGGATAAAGATAAAATTTAAAAGCGAACTATGGGACCACAAGATCTTCTTTCGTTTGAATCTAAGTTGTCACGCCAAAAATCGGTCACGCCATCTCTGAGAAACGTGAATGACATTTTTTTTCTCTTTTTTATGGTGCATATCACCCTGTAATTCCGGATCGAGATAAAATTCAATAGCTATATGTGGGACCATAGGACCTTTCATTTGAATCTTAGTTTGTGAGAATCAGCTACACCATCTCTGAGAAAAATCGAGTGACAATATTTGACATTTGACACACACAGTCGTTTGCTCAGTTCGTTCGACTGAGTCGAATGGTATATGATATTCGGCCTCCGGATCTCGGTTCAAAAGTCGGTTTTCACAGTGATTGTATAGCATTTCTATATGAGAGAGGCCAAAAGGTGGGTGAGTAATATCAGAGACATAACTGAATGACGTAAATACGAATAAAACTGACGTGCTTTTACACACTTCCGAATATCGATAATCGTACTAGTACTAGTTGATTGATTGCTTGAATTCTACAAAACTTTCAATGCTTCTTTCGCAGAATTCTAACGATATGAGATGAAACACACGAGAGGAAATAATTACAGAGTTGTGCAGAGGACAAGACCGACTGCATTGGAAATGCAATGTTTAAAGTCATTTATAAGAGAAATATCACCATCAAATCGTTTGTGGTCATTTATGATTTCTGCATATAAATTAGTTTCAATAACTTACTTATCAAACCCGTCTCTAAAACAAAAATTTTGAAGCGGTTTGAAAAAATATTCACAAAACGAAAATCGCCATCTTGGATTTTAGGAACTCTAAAACCATTAATTATTGATATCTGTTCACTAAGCGTGGATAGAAAGTATCTACAATTGCTTCACAAATGCATGCGAAATAAAAATAAATTATTATTCACTTTTTTTGTTGCAATTATAGAGATTTCAACCTTAAGGTCATTCACCTCTTCGGGCCAGAAAAGCTTTCTGATTCTATGTGAGGAGTTGGGGATCGAACTCAGGTGGGCTGCGTGAAAGGCATCGACTAACCCATCACGCTAAATCTGTCCCATTTTATTCACTTATAATCAATGGTTTTTACACATAATTGAAGCAAAATGAAACAATTTTCATTTAGAACCGGGTTGAGCCTCAATATGGTCGTTTGCCTAATTCATCTGGAGCGAATGTAACAGAAAAGTAGGTCTCATTTTGCATAGTCGGCCACAAGCTGTATGAATAATTGTATTGTGGGAAAATTCTAACCCGCCCGCTTTGTAATCTAGACTCGGTGCCGTCCGACTATTACTTATTTAGGTCGATGCAGACCCTGATACGCTTAATTTCGAGGAAAGCAAACCAAAGACAAGGAGTTATTCCCTGTGTAATATAATTATAATGAGTAATAAACATAGCAAAAAAAATTGAATTCACAGGTTACGCATATCTACGAACTTTAAAATAACCTAATTCGTGATACACTGAGTTCTTTTTTAAGCGGTTTTTATGAGGTGTTTTTATACGGCTTTTTTAGGCGGATTTCCGAAGTTACGCAATTTTATTTACGAGAATTCTGAAAGTTATGCAGTTTACTTGTTTAGTCTTAGAAATACATGAAGTGTCGAGATCTGGTGTTATCTCGATTTTTGACACGCAGAAAATTTTCAATTTTTCAAACAAAAATTAGATTTGGCATCAAAAATAAAAAAATTTGATCTCAGAAATCTCAAAGTCCCAGAGTCGATTTTTTCTAATTTTTTTAGGTTACATCAGATCTGGACGTTTCATGACTTTTTAAGACAATTGGCACAAAAACAGTACTTTATTTTTGCGTTTTTTACTACGCTGATTTCTGAAGTCTCAAAATCTCAATTTCCCAAAGTCGTTTTTTTTTCAACGTTTTATGCATTTCTAAGACATTTGGCATAAAACAAATAATTTCTATTTCGGAAATCTCAGTCGATTTTTTTTTAAACAAAATTATTTTTGCGATTACACCAGATCTGGTCGTTTCATGCATTTCTAAGATACGTAAAAAAATTAGTTTTGCGGTTTTTCTTTACGCGGACTTACGAAGTTACGCGTTTTTTCACACCGATTTCGGAAGTTACACGATTTTTTACGCAATTTTTTTACGCGGTACCTATCCACCGCGTAAAAAAAACCTCGGTGTGTGCTAAAATTTTACAAAAAATATTCAAAATTACATGTTTCAGCACTTGAAAATATATCCGAATGCATGAATGTTAAATCAACTGTGAAAATGAGTCATTGTTGACGTAAATTCACATAATTTTTTCTAAGTGTGCTGTTAATAAAAAAATCTGCAACCGTTTTTGCCTTTCTCGTATAGAAAGGCTATGCAATCATCGTGAAAACCGACTTTCAAGCTATAGTTGAAGAAACGGTCTTTCAATTATTCCCAACGCAATGAAAACAGCAGTTTTTCAAAGAAGGTCGAATCTTACAAAAGTCAACCATTCGAGTTCCTCTGTACTACGAATAGATGCTTAAAAAATTTTGGCTAGAAATGTTGGTTCTACCAAAATACCATTCTACCAAATCTTAGTATTACAAAGAACTAGAAAAGGCGAAACGTCGTTTAATTTGTTTTCGTAAGGTTCGCCTACAAAAAGGGCGATACTTCAATTGCTAGCAAGAAAGGGCGAAACTATTTTATTGTCATCATTTTAGATGGTTTTCGAACTTTTCACTACTGAGACGGTAAAATTACCACCCAGTTTTACTAACAAGGGTGAAACTTCATTTATTCACAAAGAATGCATAGAAGTAAACAAATCGAAAAAGAGCGAAACTCTGTTCATGTTGATTTATTCAATTGATATTTTACATACCTTTTAAAACCATAAACCAACATTTCTTCGGCTCATCAAAAATTGATTTGAAAATATGCGATAATTTCTTAATAGTAATTGGAACCACATTCGAAACATACATCGATGTTTTTTCCCATTTGCTGTCAATGTTCCTTTGAAAAACAGCTGAAATAACTTTTTATCCAAGCACAGTAAAAATATCCTAAAATTCAATGTAACGAAATCTCAATACTGACATGAACAGCGAAGACAAAAATCTGTTTTAGACATATTTTTTGTAAATGTCACATAAATTTCCCGAAAATGTATTCACATATATGTTGGTTTCCGATCAATTTTTTATGCAGAGTGAACTTTAAAATTAAAACATCTCATTTTTCTGTCCATCAACTTTACTTTACTTTCTGTCCATCAACTTTAGTTTACGTAGCTACCAATTTTTACTTTTTCATTACATCGATCTTTTTGCTACGTAATTTTCCAATCGCACGCAAAATTCTGTCATTTCTGACGGATGCCTTTTGTTACTGCTGATTCAATGGAATTTTACAGTTTTTTTGTTTCTAACTGTGTGCTCAACGAAAGACAAGATGAGAAAAGTGGATGATTGAAATAACAAAACGAAGAGATTAAACTCAAACATGCAATTCTCTCCAATTATTGAAAGTACTCTGCCATTAAGAGGGGCTGCCACGTTATGGGGTAGAAATCATGTCGTTTCATGTAGATTCATTTTTTATGAGAGGTACGCGGCTGAAATTTTACGCAGTAATTGGACAAGTTTTTTTTTATAACATACTGTTTTGGGAGTTGAATGAGAAAACAGGGGAGAGGAAGCATCTATAAATCTCACCGCAACGCAATAATTTTTCAATTTTCGAACCATTGCTAAATAAATGACTGTTTTACTTTTATAAGTCAATCAGGAACTCGTCAAGTTTACAAGGAGATAAAGTCGACCTCACTCATCAGCCACCATGTAACGCGATCCATGTCCGCTCTTCGGAAAAATGGTAAAAATGGCAAATTAAAATACTGGTATATCTTTACCCGACGACCGATAGAGTAGAACGATAGATAGATGTGTGTATAGTTGTAGCAAAGTTTACGATAGTTAAACTAGTCAACAGGATGATGATGGAATGAGCTGGCTCTGTTCAATTGGATTGTTTTCTCGAAAGAAATTTTCACACACTCCAAAGTGGCTCAATGACAGAGCAGTTCAACGGATTGAAGAAGGCTAATGTTTGAAGTTCTTAAATTTAAATTGCTAATCTTTCGAATGTCGCCAAAAAAAGCTGTAAAAATATTCTATTATTATTTCACTCTGTTTATTGCTGAAATCCTGAAAACATTATGATGAGCTGCGCAATTGTTATTCTATCATTTTAATTTGCCAGATTGAATAATGAGCAATGTTCATCATTCTACTGATTGAATTTACAACCTGACGAGAATAGTCCAATTATCAATAAACATATAAACAATCAAACTTCGTAAAACAACAGCCTCGTTGGCTGACGCTGATGGATAAACACGTGACGTTTTGTTCAAGCTACAATAGGTGGGCTTGCCGTTTTCAACAATTTCCAATCGAATTTCATTCAGCGGTCATACGGGAAAACCAGGTACTCAGCACTGGCGGTGCGGCTTTCAAACCACCGGCAGATGGTTTCGCCTTTGTTCCGACAGAAGCATTGTTGAACCGATCGGTCACCCGTTCGTACCATGTTCGATTGGCAATGCCATACAGTTCGGGATCCAATAAGTCCTCCGCCTCCCACTCTATTCAACACAGCCCCGATTGTATTTCCGCGATTATTGTTTTCTTCCTTTCTGTGGTTCCACGGCACGCGCGCGCTCCTTCCTACCCGAAAGTGGTCGATGGCGCTGTTATTGTGTCGATTGCCCATCGATTGATGCCCTCTGCGTGGACATGGACGACATGTCAAAACTCGGAGCGGAGATGAAATTCCTCCTCCGTTGATGCCCGTTCCGGGTTTTCGAGTGCCAGTTAGCGTTTATTGTTAGTAAAACCGCGACCTGTGTATGTTTATTTGTTTTCGAAACTAATTTGCTTCGATGGCAATTGGGTATGTCCAGCTCGGTGGCATAATTATCAGGTAATACTGTGGCATCCGCGATGGGCAGTCTGGTGGAATATATTGCAACTATGACAATTATAACCCATAACTGTAGTGCAGAATACTGAGAAAGGAATTATGCTTGTACAATTGTGTTGGTTCCATGTCAAATCGGAATTCTTGATGATTGCTTTTGGTAAACAAGCTCGGTTGTTATTCTGCGATGTCAGTATCCCTTGAGCACTTGCCGTCAAGTCGGTAGATTTAAGCTTGATAGACGGCTGAGCACAAGTTGGCGGAAGTTTCCTAAATCTAATACGATAAGCATCAGTTTTAAAGCTAAGTATTACAGAAAAATAGAAGCCAAATTTTTGCAGTCATTCTGAGTCAAAACTTGTACAATGTTTAATTATATTAATATTTGAAACTAATTTATTAATACTGGTTCATGATAGTGTTGCCTGATATACAATTTGTTCTATAAAAAAAGAAGGGATATAACATAGTACCAGCAGTTTAACGTCATTACTCTAACATAAAGACAAGTTCTTCGGAAAGTCATCGTATTTTAGTTGAAATATACTGTGAACACACTCTTGATGAGCGAAGACGCAGATAAAAATGGAAATTTTTACTTACACGATAAAACACGTAACTGATAACCGAAAAGTTCGAAGCTGAAGATCTGGTGACTGCTTAAACCAGATGAAACCATCACTGAGGATGTATAAAGACGACAATTAACGCGATTGAACTAAGTCATAAAAACTTACCTGCAAACGCTGAAATAAACGGTTCTGCTTAACCCACCGTATTTATTAGATATTACTCCATCCGACTACAATTTGCTCCGATCTATAGAGCATAGCTGTTAAGAAATTTATATCAGTCTCAACACGATAAGGTGACGTTAACAACACAGCAAAAAAAATTATGAAATTTACAGGTGAAGTTATCCGAATTAATCAACTTTTCGGAAGTACATTCGAATGTAGCGTGTCTGGTTGGGAAACAGTACCGATTTCGATCAGCGTACTGTCACACATTCGGGGAAAGTAAATGTATGATTTTTACGCAGAATTAGAATGCAGCACAAACACAGCCATATGAAGTAAACCAAGAAGGTTGACACCTGATAACCGAAAAGGAGGGCCTCCAAGAGGACAATGATCTAAAGCATCGATACCAGCTCTCTCGCGCCTAGGAGGATGAAAATGACATCGTCACCTTAAACTAAGAATTCCGGATCTTCCGACTTTTGCAAAATATCGAAGGCAGTGCTTGAGTGAATGAATTCTATGAGAAAAAAAGAAAAGACTAGAAAGGTTGACCGGAAAAAATCGAATGTATGTTTCCAAATTGCTAATTTTATTTATAACTTAGGGGAGACCGGGGTTAGACCGGATACAGAATTAATCGAACCGCGTAAATATCTTTTAAATTAGTAGTTATTTCGATCCATGGAAATATTTTGTAAACGCCCTTTCATTTACTTAACGTCAGTTAGCTGGATGACGTTGTGTCAATACAGTTTGGCATGTACGTTTTTACTGATATTTTTTGGTTTTCTGTTCTTACATTTTTTTATAAATATAAAAAATAGGTATAGGAGGGCCAAGTTTTATGTACCAATCGATTCAGTTCGACGAACTGAGCAAATGTCCGTGTGTGTGTTGTCAACAAAGAGGTCGAGATGTCAGAGCTTTATGTCAAAATATCTGTCACAATTGACCTTGAAAACAGAATATGTTTCTAGACTTAGATTTCGCACGGAAATAGCTGGCCAACAAGTCATAGATTGTCAAAATCCATCCATTGTTAACGGAGATATGAACTTTTCGCCTTATTACAGTAGTATGAGTTTTGGGCGCTGTATGACAAAGTAATGCTTGGGAGCAACGTGAAACACGATTTTCAATACTGACTATGCATTTCATGACGTTCGTTTCAATTTTAGCACGGTTCGTTTTTGGCAACATAACCGTTCGAATATGACATATGTATTGGAAAGATGGCAGTATTTTAAAATTCAAAACGATATTCAATATTTATATGAATTTATACTGCTTGGAACAATAATTGCTGGAAGAACACAACTTCTTACACCCTTATACTATTCGAAGAAGTTCATCGAGATGAGCGTATTTGTGTGTGAAAAAAGCGGGTGAGTAATGTCAGAAACATAACCGAGTGACGTGAATACGAATGCGAAGGATTGTTTACATTCGCTGTTGAGTTCGAAAATTCCTTGGTTAGTGGAATTAACTAAATCGCTTCAAAAAAATTATTTTCATTCAATTCCACTGTTAAATTTTTACTATTTTGCCATCAATGTCACGAGATAGTCATAGATATTGATATTAGTTTATCGGTGTTCTATTTGCAACCTTTATCAATGTATCAGTTCCGTTGAGTTAATTTACTTCGCATGCGAAAGAGTGAGTAGTTGAATCTGGACCTACCATATTACTGGTCTGAATTCTTGAACTGAATTCTAGACGAATTTAATTTAAAAATCGAGTTCTGGAATTTTAACTTTCATTCTGAAAACGAACACTGGCCCTGTATTTTATAACTGAAATCTGGAATCGAGTTCTCGACTCGCACTCCGGATTTTTGAACTCATTTTTGGTACTAATTTTTGGAACTGAGTTCAAGGCATGGATTCCGAACCTGAATTATGGAATCGAACTCTGGACCTGGATTCCCTGGAACTTAAGCCTAAGACCTAAATTTTGGATCCAAATACTGGATCTGTTTCCTAAATTATTAACCTGGCTTCTGGAACTCAATTTCGGTGCTGACTTCAGGAACTGAGATTTGTGCCTGGATTCTGTTGCTGAATACTGGAATCGAGTTCTAGGCCTAATTCTAGGACAGAACAAGAACCTGGATTCTGGAATCTAATTTGGCACTGATTTTTGGAGCCTGGATTCTGAACCAGAAAATAGGACTTGGATCTAGTTTCTGAAATTGAATTCTTAATCTGGATTCTGGGTCTAGATTCGGTAACTGAATTTTAAACCTGAATTCTTGTCTTGGTTTCTGCAACAATGTTCTGAAACTAAATTCTTGAACTGTGATATAAATTCGAGTTCTGGACCTGCATTTCAGAATCGAATACAGTATCCGGATTCTGGAACTGGAATATCAATCTGGATTCTGGATCCCATTTCGGTACTTAATTCTTGATTTGAGTTAAGGACCAGGATTCTGAACCAGAATTATGCAATCAAAATCAGGACCTGGATTCTGGAACTTAATTTTTAAACATAATAAATCTAGTTTAGTTCTAAATTCTAGAACTGCATTCAGAAACTGCATTTTGAAGATGAATTCAGGAACTCAGTTCTGTACGTGGATTTTGTGGATGAAAGCTGGAATCTAGTTCTAAACAAACATCCAGGATTCTAATTCTGAGATTGAAATATGAACCTGGATTCTGGAACTCAATTTTCTACTAAATTATGGAGTGGTATTCTGGGCCTGGGTTTTGAACCAGAAAATAGAATATAGTGTCCAAAATTGAACTCTGTATAATTATGAATATTACGGGTTGATAATATCTCGCGCAATGGCGCACAAAGCCAAAATGAAATTTCACTTCCCCAGCATACTCAAATCTGGAATTGAATGCTTGTTTCGGGAGCTGGATTCTATGTATATTTGGAGCTGATTTCTGAAACTGTAATTAAATGTATCGAGTGTTAACCTTCCATATATATCCAATGAATAACGCAGAAATGAGATGTCGTTTACTGCCTCAAAACCGTCGTCGTGGGTACGAGAAAGGCAAACAAGCGTCATGAGTTTTCCTCTCAAATACTCGTTGACTCTAAAAATTTCAAATATCTTCAATTTTAAATTATTCGTCGTTATGTCATACAACCAAGGATGGCTTTTATCGTATCAAAGAACGTACACTGGCAACTCTTCACACGATTGAATCAGACGGATATCATCGCAACAACAAAAACCCGGCATGGCTCATTTAACATAGAATCGACACCAGTGCGAGAGCGAATTTCTCTCGATGACATTTCTTAGAATCAAAGGTTAATTCGCTGCTGTGGGGATCCTCTCTGAAGCAACATACGGTCGCTTATTCTCGTTTCGCGATTCGATTCTATACAGGCAGTGGATATTTGCGTTAGAATCATTTTACTATTGCCGCTTATTCTAACTATGTGCATATAACCATTGTATAAGTTGTGTCTATGAATGTGAATGCTATACACAAGGGTTTTGAAATATTGCTACCTAGTATGAGAATCATCAAGTTGAATCATCGATTCGATTTTCTGCGATAATTGTCAACTTGCGATTAAGTTGCGACTTGGGAAATTCCACACAGCAACGATCATTATGAGACTGTAAATTTTTTTAAGGGAGTGAAATACTCAGAGTATAAAGTGGAGCGAAGAAATGTAGCAAAATTCTCTCACGGTTCATGCATCGAGAGACTCGAGTTCTTGTAGCATCTACTACCGGATTGAAAATGTTGTAAACAATATGGATAGCAATATAGCAGCTTCTGTCAAATTTTCGGCAATCACCAACACTGCATACAACCGAAACTTTCACCATAAATTGTTGATCATATTTCCGATGGCATATAGGAAAAATTAAGTTGATACGTTAAATACAACAAGAGATATTCTCGCTCAAAAACTTATCACTCTCCCAGAGGCCAAGGGGAACGTGCCATTTGAGCCAATTTGTTCTGATTCCTGATTCCCATAAAACTGCTTTTTTCTTAATCAGATACGACTTCCGGTTCAGGAGATACAGGGTGATTAGTGTAAAAATTTCACACAAATTTATCGGGTTCACAGATTTTGAGAGTCGATGAACAAATAAACTTATTTCAGTTTTACCGGTATTCGGGTTTCGATCCCGGAAGGTACCCAAAAATTTTATGTGGAACGCACTACATTTTCTCTAAGATGGCTACACTGAATTTCAAATCAGTCTCGAATCTAATGAAATGGTTAACAATCCATTAAGCGAATTTAACTGACTTCGGCTACACCGATATCCGAATTCCGTTTTCGAAAGTGTCGGGAATAGAGAAGCTTAAAGAAGGCCAACACGAATTTAATAAACAAATAATCAAATTAAAATTAAATTAAATTAAAATAAATTAAAATTGGTGAATTTGATCCGGTTTCGACTTCCAGTTTGGAAATTACAGGGTTAGGAATTTTTAAAAGTCACGCCATTATAGAAGATGACGATAATAAAAAATCTTAAAAGTTGGGCTCAAAACTAATTCATTGACACTATTTTGTGTTATGCTGGTCTCTGAATACCGTTTCTGGAAGTACCATAAATAATTTGTCATTATACTTTAAACATGAACCCATTTCTTCAACTCATCGAATACTCAATCGATTGTCACACGGTTAAAATGAAAGGAATAATTTAAGGGTTTCATATAATTTTGTGTTGCATTTCCATCATTTTAATTACAATTCATTTAAAACGACAGTCATTAAAATAATTTCATGAAAACTAAACACAACAAATAATATTCAAGCGGAAAAACACATGCTGATTGATAAAAAAAGAAGGTATCATCTCAGTGCTAGATGGATTTAGCAAGTTTTTTTTTAAATATTTGATTTCTGTGCATTGTAATGACGTTCTGGATAGTGCTTTTTAATGTCCACTTCGTGCAGAATGCATATGCAAATTTCATATCACTTATTAAAACTAGATTTACTAATTATTCAATCAAAACGTTCATTACATATAGTGAAACTATCAAATCATGCTCAATAAAGACTGTAAAGTTAGTTTTAACATCATTTATTTGGTACTGCCGAGAATACCTATATTTCTAGCGAGCAGGATTATGTCTCACGCAAGGTCGAAACCAACATACAATCCTTTCGAATATGCCCCGGTAACCAATAAGCACATACTAATGCCGTATTATGACAGCAAATAATCGCTAATTGGCATTTCAATCACACTTGAGACTGAATTATGGCCGACTTTGACAAAATATTGAATGGTGTGCATTCTGAAAGCTGAATTCTGATTGATTTACAACTAGGCTATTTTATTGCCATTATTAGTGCTTATTGGTTACCTGGATGGTTTCTTTTCTTTTGCGCTCATTAAGTTTTCTTAAGAATTGGAGTACCTTTGTAGTCATTCTTTATTTTTGTATGAAACTTTATAGTCCGATTTAGCCCCGCGGTTCTTAAATATTGGATTTTGGATTGGTCACTTTATCGTGACTAAGTAGAAAAACCTAGTCATGCTTTACCAAGTCACAAATTGGGAATTGTTGCTGAAAGTTGAAGCTATACTAGCTATATAGATAAATTAGGTAAAATTTAGAGATGATCGGGTTTCGGGTATTTGGAAACAAACAAACAAACGATTTTTTTTCGTTCTTGCACAATTTACCTTATAATGATGATGAAGTCTGCTGTTAGTTACATGTACAATTGAAAGTGAACGAATAATATAAAAAAATGTTGGCACTAAACCAGCCATTTTGCTCATATTTGCTACCTTAAAATTGTTCGATTGGTCAAAATTCCGGACAATTCTGGGAATTCATTAACTTAGCAGCATACCACTCCAGAACCATCTTGGTATAGTGGCAGTGGGCCAAATACACCCAAAAAACTTTTGAACACTAGACAAACTGTTTTGTTCGGCATCTTCAGCACTTGGAAGCCAGCGTTGATCTGGACCATTTCGGATTTTTCTGGTGTTTGTGCACAATATTCGGGTCCTATTTGACATTATTTCTGAACGTGATCGTCTACTTTAGTCAAACTTGCACCAGTTGTTCTCTATAGTCCGCATAATAAGTAAAATAAAGTGGTGGGTTGATTAATGACATGACTATTGGTATAATTGCCCTAGTAGAAAAATGTATGACATGACCTTCGATCACAGGAAATATTAGAATTAATTCCTAATATCTCATTCGATGTTTGAATGCTTCAAATCCTTGACAATCATTCACAAATCCGATGTGGTTGCCGACTATTGTCGGTCGGAAAATCACCGGTTGTGGCCGATTATGCTTAGGCGCTTCGAGTGCATACTTGGCCTCAATTAAGTTTGCATTATTTAACAGCTTCATATTTCTATAGACCGCCGTTGATTTCACCAAATATTCCGGTCCCTGATGATCGTCATCTCGTACAAAGACAATAAAATTAGTTTCCCGGGTGAACTTCAAATTTCAATAAATCATCCGTCATCTGTCGGGGTTTCTCTTTCGGAAAATGATTTACGCTTGTCATGTTCCGTTGCCGAACGGAACGAATTAATTATTGCCAAATTAGCATCCTTTTGATGTGCTATTCACGTTCTGTCGCCCTTTGCTGTGCGCTGTGCAAAAAAAAACTAATTAATTCTCAAACCAATTAGTTTTATTGTTTAAAATATTTCAGTGACCTGATTTCTGAATCGCATGGATTTTTGTATTTATAGAGCCCATTATTCGTTCGACCACTTAACAATATCATCGACCATTCCATCCAGGCTGCCCGTCGGATTCTGCTCCTGTCAGTTTGCTTGCCTGAACAACCCCTTTGATTCCTTTGGTTGGAAATGTCAACCTCAATACTAACCAGTAGGAACCGTGTATTGACTAGTGTATATAACCGGTGTTAGTTGCGTCTGAAATGCTATATTTGTACGAACGGTGGTGTTTGATTTTCGAACAATGTCTTTGCTCGTAACAAGTGAATATAGATTGCATGCTAATGTTGTTCCTTTTTCTTCGATTCTCGTTTCTATCTTTCTTGCAGGTTGCCGGGCTTGCCAAGAATCCGCTAGCAGGACTGGCCGCTCTTGGACTCGCCGGTGCTATTCCGACCAACACGGGTGGACTGAACCCAACAGGTGAGTTGGGTGTGTAACATTTTTTTTACTATCATTCATACTAATTAAGAATCACTCCAATGGGCTGGTGAATTTCGAGGCAGCTAATCCGAATGGCAATAGAAATAATTTATCGCAAGTTTTTTTAAGAATCCCTACATTGAGATCGAATCACAAAACGTATTAGCATTGAATAGTTTTAGATACAGAAAATTTATGTAATAAAAAAAATCGTAAAATCAACTGCGGTGTATGAAAACGTTCAAGATTTCAAAACGGAACTTACTCCGATTTCTCTGAAACGGCTGTATCGGGTTGAGAAACTTAAATTACAATGAAAGTTATTGCGGTTTCATACAGAACTTCCAAATTTTATCCGACCTTCCGACTTCGAAATTATAGGGTAATGAGTGTTTAAACTTTCAAACTACCGATTAGAGCGACGATGCAGAAAAAACGTGAAAAATCTTCTGTATAAGGTTAAAAAAAACCTAATTTATGAATTATGCTAGTTCCTTGGTCAAGAGAACTGACCTCGGATATACCTGTTTTCGGACTCCGTTTCGAGAAATACTGGAAATAGAGGTCAAAAATTTCAAATTCATTTTCTCGGAGATGACTGAACTGATTTCCGTGAACTTAGATTCAAATAAAAGACCGCAACCATATGGAATTGCTGAATCTTGCTCAGATCCGTTTCCGAAACTACCGGATAATAATTGTTTCACGTCAAAAAACCATCATCAATGAACCGACTTCGACTACGGTCGCCGAATTCTGATCAGGGAAGTACCTTAAGGGCTGAAGACAGTACCGTAAAGTGGTAGGTTTTTTGCTATTTTCCCGTTTCAAATTAAATTTTCTTGGATAGCGTACAGAATATAGAAAAACCCACCTGACAATGTCTTCGAAATTTAGTTGAGAATATTCTGTGAAATTGTCAGAATGATTCATTGAATTTAGCGGTCGTGTTGTATTTTTTTCTGACTGAAGAACTGCTGAAAATTAGAACGCTCGGAAATGCATACCTCTACTTGTTCATCGAATATCTCGGCTTTGAAAGCTTGTATCATAAATCTACCGTGACAAAGTCTAGATAATTTAGTTTAGATGCGATTAGTAAATAAAAACATATATGTTATCGCGATAAAAATAAAGTCTTGTATTTTTCTGTGAAACAAAGTCAGTTTCAATGCATCCGCCATTCTTTTTCGCTTTTGTTTCCTGATAGCATTCTGTAAAAGGAGAGAGAAATAAAATTGGCTCGACAAGGCTGCCAAACACACAGATTTTCAATCTTTGTGAAAGTTGAATATTTTTTCATTGTTCATTGGAATCCATGGAATGTCCAACCCATACGGTAGATTTATGTGATAAAACTTCTCATCAAAATAATAAAATGTAGGCTGGCAACCCGGTACAGTTTGCTCATATACGAGAGAGTACAAGAGAGATACGATGCGCAAAGGGAATTGAGCGAGCCACATGGTCGATTTAAAACTCAACACGTGACCCTCTGTCCTCAGACCTTAAATGGAACTAATAGACGAAAATAACGAAAAATAAATGTCACTCTCAGCTCTGCTTGCAAATTTTAAAAACATCAACGTCCACTCGACGACAAAAGCGGAGTAGCAGTTTCAAAATTGTGTACTTTTTCCCGTGTTCCCGGTTCAGTCTTTTTCGGTTTTCAGTTAAAATCGTATACTTCGCAGTATATATTCAATCGAAGCTTCGAGATTCGATAATGACAAAAAACAATACAAAGCAAAGTCTTAGCATTACATTCCTTTTGTGAAAATTGGCTTTTCTATTTCAACAGACTTCGCAGCCGATTCTCAGTGTACAGAATCACTGCATGGCTAGTACTATGGATCCTACTGACACTAAGAATCCTTCCAGGTCGGGACTCAAACATACGACAACTGGCTTATAAGACCAGCGTCCTATGCATTGAACCGTCAACCCGGGACGCGATACACAATTATGTTTACCTGCTGGTGCTCGTATCTATAGTAGCTTTGATTTCCAAAGAAGTTCTAGAGTGCAATAATTTTGAAGTAAGAATAATTGAAATGCTACTAAAGGGTGTAGCCGGGTATGCATATAAAGACTGCCCCCAAACGGAAATAAAACTGATATAAGCTGTTTGGAAGGGTATGTGTTGGTAACGATATTCCCAAAATTCTAACCCTCTAATTGCCATATTTGTGGAGTTGGGGTGGTTCTTCTGATTTTCATTTTATTTAAATTTTTCAAACCTCCTCAGCAAAAAAATTGGAAAAAAATCAGAAATATTTTAAGCATTATGGAACCCCTATCCGATTTTTTTCAGAATTTTTCAAAATGTATTTCATGTAAAAAAATGTTCCTAATTTTCTAATTTTTTTTATTCGCACTTACAATTTTGGTAGCACTCTAGATTTTACATCGAACATAAATCATTTGTGAATACAGTACGCTG
The DNA here is from genome assembly GCF_030247185.1 of Malaya genurostris. NCBI lineage: Eukaryota > Metazoa > Arthropoda > Insecta > Diptera > Culicidae > Malaya > Malaya genurostris. The sequence continues at coordinate 214,219,077 of NC_080572.1, forward strand.
TATTATTTTCGGATTTTTAAAAAATGTGGACGGGTATAATATAAGACTCGATAATAAATCGATCGAAAAACCATGCGTCTCAATCAGATGGAGACGCATGGTATTTACTTCAAAAATCATACATCTCTCGCCTCCAGAACTAAATACGATGCTTTTTCATCTACAACTCGAGTTCAGGTCTTGGGTATTGAAGTAGTTAATAATGATAAAAGAAGTACATTCCTAATATTATTTACACACGCCCGTACATTTGTTTCGATTTAACTAGCAATAACGTAGGGAAACAGTTCGTTTGGACGTATTGGTGAACATATTGCCAGTGGATGGTTGTATTTCATAAGGAAGGACCAATGAGGGAAACATGAATTGGAACTAATGAATTGACAATTAATTAGTTTTTAATATACGGTTTAAAGTTGTTATTTATGAACTGATAAGTCGCTATTTATTTCTATTTTTTAATGTTCGTTTTTGACGCATCGGTGCATTAATAGTTCAACGTAAACCGCTAAGAAGACGTAAAGTTAACACTATTTACCAAACACTTTTTGCACCGAAGTCTTTACTGACGTGCTGGAAGAATGAAACTTAGTGACGATTTTCGATTCGTCAACGGGTAGTAGTTATTTAGGGGTTCTGATACAGTATCCCGATCAGAAAACAATATCAGAACTGTATTAAAATTTTAGCTCGTTTTTAATATTTATACCAAAAAATACATCTAATTAAGATGTACATGGTAATTGGAAGTGGTAAGCAAAACAAAATTTTCTGTACCCCTAAATTTATGCTAGATGCACATACTCATTTTAACTTTAATTTTACTTTAAGTCTTTGACTCATCAGTGCGTAGCAATTTGTGTTGAACTGACGGCTCAACATAAACCGCTAGGCTGATGTTAAGGTAATGCTATATATAAAACTATGATAAAAATTTTGTGTCTAGAATATCATAGTGAAATCATTTTTTTTTCTTCTACTGCAGCAAAAAGCAAATGAAGATAAGATACAACAATAGTATTGAAATAGAAACAAAATTTAGATACGATCAGATACAATTGATACATTGTTTGATATAAAATCTCAATATTTTTACAAATATCTATAGTAAATTTGTATCAAATTCAAATTCAAAGTTTTATGTTATTCATAGTACTAAAATTTGATACAATTTTCATAATCACATCTGATTGGGATGAGTACCGTATGTAACTACTATCTGTTGATAACTGATAATTATGTTCATGAGCAATATTCCGAGCAAATCGGTTACCTCTCGTGTGGTGAACGGCGCACAAAGTAAATCTGCCCCTTTGCTCGTGTGAACTTTCATACAGTGCTAAGGCTAGAGGGCGTTGTGTAGTTAGTGACGACTTATGAGATATAAGACTTTATAAGATGAATCTATATAAATATGAGAATATCGAATTATCTCTTTGCTTGATTTGAAGTTGAAGCACTGAATATGGTATAGAACTAAATGATTTAACCGTAATTGCGAATTATATCACTCTCATCTATGACCGTTGGAAATGCCGAATTGTATTTCCTTTCCGCTGTGTTCATACTTCGATGTACTTTCCGCACCTGTTTGAACCGAAAGCTACACTGCGAACGGTGCACTTGACAAATCCTACGGTGCGCACAGAACTGCTCACAGTGCTGATTAATTCAATGTTGAAGCAATTTTGGTGAAGGGTTAGCCTTTTACACCAAATGGGCTACAAAAATAGCAATATGATGTCGATTATTTCATTTCGAACTTGCTTATTTCAACGAAAGAAGCTACAATGGTAGACATTCGTTTAGCCAACCCCAATTTTTCGTATGAATTTTATGAATAAAAAAATGCTTTTTTGTTTTTATAGATAATTTTTTATTTTTCACCAAATTGATCATTTAGATCTAACATTAGCTCGCATTTTGGTGAAAATTGATAAAAAGCATGAAAACTAGTTAGACCTGCGTTTAGCCGAATAGTTCATTTTGAGTATGGCGATGAATTTAAAAAGGATGTTTCTAAAACGATAACGAATGACTTGATATGGCCGCCGTTGTTTCGGATCGCTCCAAAAACTTGATTTGGCATGAAACACAGTTTATCATATCATTTTAGCCCAACAATCTTGAACTTAAACCATTCTTGCTAAGATTCTCCAGCGGTTTTTAATTGGAATGCAATCAGGACTGCACTGTCCAGGCAAGTAGCGGAATGTTTCTCTCAGCGAAACAAGCAATGGATTTCTTGGAGACGTGAATACATGCAATACTCTGCTGAAATACGATGTCCTCATACGCATCGTTCTCAATATGACAGAGCAAAACATCTTTCAACACCTCCACATACATTTCGGTGTTCATCCGGGTTGAGATGAAAAAAATCGGAACTTTTGCATGGTAGGAAAAGCATTCCAAACCATCAAATTTCCACCACAAAAGTTTCGTTTCGATCTAACGATGCTTGTTTCTTTTTTGTTGAGTCATGTCAGTAGCAACAGTCCGGTCGGTCCAAATTAAACTTTTTCTCATCCGAAAATATGACACTACGCCACCCTGGCTTCCACGTCATGTACTTGCGGCCGAACCTCAGTCGATTCTGCTTATGAGTGAAATTAAGCGTAGGTTTTCCCTGCAGTTTCTTCCATTTAATGTCCGGTGATAGGTTCAAAATTCGAGCAATTTGTCGGTTCCAGGGTTCATTTTATTTGCGAGCAGGACAATCCATTCATTGTGACTTTGTGTCTGATTTGTCCTGTTAGCTTCAAAAAAAACTTTCGTGTGACCTTTAACGGGGCGTTTATTGCCACATATTGAGCCTTTTTGAGGAAATTCCGTACTACTTTTCGTTCAGTCGATATGCTCTAGAAAAAAGGGAGGAGGCTAATGTCAAAAACCTGACTGGATGACGTGGATACGAATAACACGGACATGTTTTTTATACATCCGAATATCGATAATCACACGTACTAGTAGATTGATTGTGTGAGTTTTGCAAACTTTTATTGCGTCACCTGCATAATTGTAACGGTAGAATTACACACGAAGACAAAAAATTTGGGGGACAAGAGCGGTTAAATCAAAAATGCAATATTTAAATTCATTCATAAATGAATGAAAAATCCACAACAAATCGTTTTTGGCCATCTAGACTTTCTAAATCTAAATTGGAAATTATTATGATATTAATTTCAATACCTTACTTGTCATGCCCGTCTCGAAATTTCTAATTGTTTAGCGATTTGAAACAATATCTAGAAACCAAATTTAAGAATTGTAAAATATTAATTATTGAAATCAATTCGCCATGTGGGGATTAAAAGTAGTTATAGTTCCTTAAAACATTCATGAGAAATAGTAAAATGTTATTCATTTATATACTGATATGATGATGATATGCACTTCACAAACTAGATATTTCCAGTGAACATATTACAAGCCAGTTGTAATTCCATACACAAAATTATTTTGTTTGAATATTATTCAGTTCTTTTATATAATGATCCATATTTTGGATTAACTAGTGGAAGTATTGTTATAATATCAAATGTTTTAATCTGTAACAAAGAATAAACAATTTCGCTATAGGTGAGAAAATCAATTATAATCATTATTTGAATGACCAAAATTACCGTCTTAAACAGCAAGCAGAAATGTGTTTTCCTCATATTAGACAAATAAAAATACTCATGGTTTACAAGCATTCATAGTAAGTGTCCGTTATACTGCCCATACTCGCATATCAGTCCCATATCGATGTTCTCCACTTTTGAGTTAGCTTGAGGAATGAAATCTATCCTCAATATACTCTAAGAAATTGCAATAAAAGTTGAGGGTTTGTTCAGTAAAATGTGAAAAAAATATCAACTTATGTCTGTCCCATATGCAAAGTACCCGCATATCAGTCCCATTCAATGCAAATTTCAATAATTTTATTTGCTGAATGTTGGAATAGTAAAGGTTTATTACCGATATTTCATGTAATAATACCATGATTTAGCATTAGGTAGCACAATATATCAAAAAATTCGGAAATAATATTTTAATCGTCTTTTTCTCGACTTGCCGATTTTCCATGTGGGACTGATATGCAAGTATGGGCAGTATACTAACGAACAAAACATGTCGTAAGCCCACTGCACTCAACCACTAAAAATATGCCGTATTTCTATGTGTCGATTTTGCGCGATACGCTTTGTGCGATAATTCGTTTAATTCATTTCGAGTTAGTTGTGGTTATCTCATACTAGTAAATTTTTTTTCATAAATTGCTGATCATATTTCCGATGATATGGAGAAAAAATTATGTTGCTACGTTAAATACAACAAGAAATACTCGCGATTAAGTTCTACCCATTCTTGTACATGATAAATTCTGAAAAGGCGTCCCATAGTAATGTAATTTAATGTCAACATTATTTTTCATTATTTAGGGTTAAAACGCTGTTTGAATGTTCACATCCGCTGCTACAAGTTCGGTATATGTGTGCATGCGATTCGACTCGATCTCATGAAAGTGGTTTAGGTACATTCCGACAAAAAGTATGCCGTTGAAATACGTGTGCAATATATTTTTCCAAACATTTAGAAAATATTTGGTGCTCGGCTAAACGGATGTCTACCACTGTATCATAATGTTATACGTATACGGAACTTATTTCTGGCTTTCAGAAGGAAAAAAGTGGGGAATTTTCTTCTATATAGAACATTTTCCTGTAGCGCAAAGAAGCTGAATGTTGATTTTATTTGCACTGTGGTGCACTAAAATGATGATTTTCAACTCCGATCCGCAAATTTCGACAGTTGAATAATTCTAGTAGCTCTTACGTGAACATTTATAGTCCTTAGAAGGGCTGGTTTGTGCTGTTGTTTACTTTACGGTATATTCTGCTCCAATACAAACGACCTGCAGCAGGATGGTGATGTAATCGGTCATTTTTTTTTCATAAATACGTTTATTTCTTAAGGCAGTTTACATAAGTTTTTCTTCGCCGTAGCATCACTTTTACATAATATTCTTATCCTAATTTAATTCTAACATAGTCACAACGTTTTTAATTTATTAAAACATATTCTCTTATTACTTAAATATCATCTTAGGTAACTCGTCATTAATTATGAAATCTACTCGGAAATATTATTTGAACCAAACGATTAACTTCTATAAATTATAAAATAAGCTGTTATTTTCAGACATTTTGTTAATAATTTCATAAACTGTTTCGAGTTTGTTTGTATCATTACATTATTTTTATTCTAATTTAGCTATTGGTTGAACTCATGGACGCAGCTGGGATCAGAACTAAGTCTTGAAAGGGGCCTTTATTAAATTGAAACTCCAGTTTTCTTTATGAAATGATAAATAAGTTTCATGTATGAAAGGTCACGACAAGCAAGAATGTCTCGAACTGGGATATTGGATAGTCTACCTTGGGTACGCAAAGAATTTATTAGTTGAGATCTGACATCACGATACTCCACGCATGTCCAAACGACATGATCAATATCCCGATAACCTTCTCCGCAAGCACAATGATTAGTCTCGGAGAGCCCAATTCGAAGGAGATGTGCATCTAACGTGTAGTGATTGGACATGAGTCTGGACATCACACGAATGAAATCTCTACTCACATCCAGTCCCCTGAACCATGCCTTTGTCGATATTTTCGGAATAATTGAGTGCATCCACCGACCCAGATCATCTTTATCCCAAGAAGCTTGCCAGCTGGCAAGTGTTCTTTGGCGAGACGAGCTATAGAATTCGTTGAAAGCAATTGGTCTCTCATAAATTTCACCCTCAATAGCACCACGTTTGGCTAAAATATCGGCTCTTTCATTGCCAGGAATGGAGCAATGAGCCGGGACCCTGACTATAGTGATTAGATAATTATTGTTCAATATGTCGTTCAGGCACTGTTTTATTTTGCCCAGGAAAAACGGTTCAGTCTTGCCAGTCATGTTTGAGCGAATGGCTTCAATTGCACTCAGACTATCTGTGAAGAGGAAATAATGGTTTGGAATTACTGTGACGATTACACTCAAACTATAATGAACTGCTGCTAGCTCTGCTATATAAACAGATGCAGGTTCTTGAAGCCTAAATGAGGCCGAAACATTATTGTTGAACATACCAAACCCTGTCGCTTCTTCAATTCGCGATCCGTCCGTGTAAAACATTTTCTCAGAGTCAATATGCCTGAACTTACTTGAAAATATTTTTGGGATTTCCGTCGAACGTAGATGATCCGGGATTCCACGCACTTCGCGCTGCATGGATGTATCGAAAAATAAGGCTGAGTCAGGGACATTTAGGAGGCTGACACGGATAGGAATATATCTTGAAGGGTTGATTTCCTGTGACATATGGTTAAAATATACTGTCATGAATTTTGTTTGAGATCGAAGCTCGACTAGTCGTTCGAAATTATTAATTACCATGGGATTCAGCACCTCACATCTTGTTAGCAGGCGTGATGAAAGCTCCCAAAATCGATCTTTTAATGGAAGAACTCCCGCCAGAACTTCAAGACTCATTGTATGTGTCGAATGCATGCAGCCTAAGGCAATTCGCAAACAACGGTACTGAATTCGCTCAAGTTTGATAAAATGAGAGTTTGCAGCGGAACGAAAACAAACGCATCCATATTCCATCACTGAAAGTATCGTTGTTTGATACAATTTTATTAGATCTTGCGGATGAGCACCCCACCAAGATCCTGTTATTGTTCGAAGAAAATTTACTCTTTGTTGGCATTTCGTTATCAGAAACCTAATGTGTCCTCCCCACGTGCATTTGGAATCGAACCACACCCCGAGGTATTTAAAAGTTAAAACCTGTTGGATCATTCTTCCCATCATATGGAGCTGAAGCTGCGCGGGATCATGCTTTCTTGAAAAGACGACTAACTCTGTTTTCTCCGCAGAGAATTCGATACCAAGATGAACAGCCCAATCGGACAAGTTATCTAAGGTATCTTGCAATGGTTTATGCAGATCAATAGCTTTGGGTCCAGTAATTGAAACCACGCCATCATCTGCCAATTGTCTTAGTGTACATGGGGTTACTAGACAGCTGTCAATGTCATTTACGTAAAAATTATAGAGGAGCGGACTGAGGCATGAGCCTTGCGGGAGACCCATGTAACTATTTCTGAGTGTTGCCAAATCGCCATGTGAAAAATGCATGCGTTTCTCTGACAAAAGGTTGTGCAAATAATTATTTATAACCACTGGGAGTCCATTTTGGTGGAGCTTGTCTGAAAGAACATCAATGGAAACTGAATCAAATGCTCCTTTAATGTCTAAAAATACAGATGCCATTTGTTGCTTTTGAGCGAAGGCAATTTGGATGTCAGACGAAAGTAATGCAAGGCAATCATTCGTCCCTTTATTTCTACGGAAGCCAAACTGAGTATCTGACAACAAACCGTTCGTCTCGACCCAAGTGTCGAGACGTCGTAGAATAATTTTTTCGAACAATTTTCTGATACAGGACAACATCGCAATGGGTCTATATGAGTTGTGATTGGAAGCTGGTTTCCCCGGTTTTTGAATGGCGATAAATTTCACTTGTCTCCAGTCAGGTGGAACAATATTTTGCTCAAGAAACTTGTTGAACAATTCCAACAAACGTCTTTTTGCGAGGTTGGGCAGATTCTTCACCAAGTTGAATTTAATTCTGTCCAACCCTGGAGCGTTATTGTTACAAGACAAGAGTGCTATAGAAAATTCCATCATTGAAAATGGGTTATTAATAAAACCATTATTTGGAGGAGATTCCCGTATAATGCTCTGCGTAGGAACAGAATCTGGGCAAACTTTCCTAGCAAAGTCAAATATCCATCGGTTCGAGTATTCATCACTCTCATTGCCCACGTTACGATTCCTCATTCGTCTGGCCGTGTTCCAAAGAGTGCTCATTGAGGTATCTCTTGACAAACCTTCGACAAAATGTCTCCAATAGCTACATTTTTTGGCTCGAAGTATGCTCTTGTACTTGGTTTCTAAAACCATCAGTTTTTCAAAATTCTGAGGAGTTCCTCCTCCCCGTTTTAGAAACGTCTTGCAAGCATTTTGTTTCGCGAGTTTAGCCTCTGAGCACTCTTTGTCCCACCAGGGGTTGGGAGGCCTTCTGTTAGTCGTTGGCCCAGGAAAGCGTTTAGTTTGGGATTGTTCTGCTGCCTCCAGAATCGAACAAACGAGGAAGTCATATTCTTCAAGTGGAGGGAGCTCTTCCATTGAATTCAAAATACTAGAGATTCTACTTTGGTATTTAATCCAGTCGATATTTTTTGTCAAATCATATGGAATACTAGCGGAAGTAGCAATGCAATTACTACTGCTAATTGAGATGATGATTGGTAAATGATCGCTACCGTGTAAATCAGGCAGTAGTTTCCAGGTGCAATCTAGTCGAATTGATGTTGAGCAAAGAGATAGATCTAATGCACTTGGGCGTGCCGGAGGTCTTGGGATCCGTGTCATGCTACCCATATTTAATACCGTCATGCTAAAATTGTCACAAATGTTTTGTATTAAAGATGATCTGCTATCATTGTAAACGGAACCCCACATAATACCGTGCGAATTTAAATCCCCCAGAATCAATCGTGGAGCAGGAGTAATCGGTCATGTTTGCAGCGAACTGCGATGCTGAACTGCCTACAGAAGAACCAATTGTTATAGGCTTTTATTTTACGTTTCGTCTTTGACTCAAAGAAATTTTTCTTTCTCCTTTAATTTTTTGCTTTCCCTTTCAAATTACCATAATCTGTACGTCTAGCAAGCCGAAACTTGTTTCATCCGAGGTGTCAGTTTGGAAATTACACAAGTGTTTTGCAAGTAGCATTAACTTTACGTCTACCTAGCGGTCTATGTTGAGCCGTCAGGTCGCTCTAGCAGTTCAACATAAACTGTTACGCACTGATGAGTCAAAGACGAAATTTAAAATCAAAGTCAGGGAATATTCAGTAGTGTTCTAGTTCTAGATGCATAATTCAAATCTGAATTTTATAACAAGAAAAACTGGCCGCCCCAGCAGTGTTTTACTCGTGTTTCAAATATACAAAAAAATAGAACGGCATCGTAGACCAGTTTTTAATTTGACAGAAGAACTGGTCGAATAAATAAAATTAGAACGGCTTACTGGGGACACGTTTGTTCCAGTTCCTGCTCTATTATATTAGGTGTACAACTTTGCTTCCGCCGTTTTTTTTTTTTTCAAAATTTAACGCTTTATTGCGAAAAAGTGCTTACAGATGTATTATTCAAAGTATTGTCCGTCGCTAGCGACAACTTTCTCCCATCTTTCCGGACATTTTCGGATCCCGGCTCGAAAAAAGGAGTCCTTTTTTGACGCTATCCATGAAGCAATCCATTTTCCAACTCTTCGAAGGATTGAAAATGTTGATCTGCCAGGCCGTGTGCCATCGAACGGAATAGGTGGAAGTCAGAAGGGGCGACATCTGGGGAATACGGCGGGTGGGGCAAGACTTCCCATTTCAGCGTTTCCAGGTATTTTTTGACCACTTTTGCGACGTGAGGCCGAGCATTGTCGTGTTGGAGGATTACTTTGCCATGTCGCTCTTGATACTGTGGCCGCTTTTCTTTTAGCGCGCGACTAAGGCGCATCAGTTGCGTTCGGTAGCGATCTCCTGTGATGGTTTCACCCGGTTTTAAGAGCTCGTAGTAAATTGTTATTCATCTTTGAAGTTTTTTTCTCTTCATGTTTGTCTTCGACATCGAAATCACCATTTTTAAAACGTTGAAACCACTCCCGACACGTTCTTTTACTCAGAGCAGCATCACCGTAAGTTTCTGAAAGCATTCGATGCGCTTCAGTTGCATTTTTTTTTTCGAATTGTAACAGAAAAGTAAAACTTCCCGCAAATGGCGAGAATTGGGTACATAAACAGACATTTTCGAGCGTGAATAATACGAAAACAAGAACAACTGTCACTGAAACGGCGATGACAATTCGTTAGGCACTGTACACACTCAATTTAAAGGCAGTATCATCTATGTATTTTAACCAGCCTCAGCCGGTACAGCCACCTATCGGAAAACGGCGGAAGCAAAGTTGTACACCTGATAGATCTTCCATAAAGAACATCTAGCTGCTGAATTTGCTCTTAGTATGGATATGTGTTATTGTTTTTCTTCTTTTAGGCTTGAGGAACGGATTCTCATATTTGCCATAGACTGAAGCACCAGTTAAATAATACTGTTTGTAGTTCCTCTATCTTAACACAGATGGCGGTTTGCGCGTTCATGGATTATCATAGACTCAAGACTTGGTAGATTCGGTTGATTGTAGTGTTTGGATTTTTTTCGCTATTTAAACAACGTTTACGTATTAAACGTTATATTGACATCAATCATTCAGATTGTTCCATTCGTTCCGCGAAAGAAATAAAGAAAATAATCAAACAGGGGAAAAATATTGTGTTGAAAATTTTGAAAATGCACCCAGATGAGTGCAGTAAAGAAAGACGTAGTCCTTTGATGAAAATAGTTGTCCTGATTTTGTGGTCAAGATTTAATGTTTTATTCAAGACTTATCTACAGAGGTATTTATACAAAATTTGTGATCTGGATTACAGTTTGAATTACATTCGATTTTCTTTGTATGAAATGAACTTATTAGCACTGATTGATGTGAATCAGAAAACTGAATTGATAAAAAAAAATCACGTGATAGAATTTTTCTGGTCGAATGTCCATTTACATTTCAGTGTTTTTTACCTCGCAGATGACAATTATTACTTTAACGTTGTTTGATGCGTTGAAGCGCGAGAGATAGTGCACCGATGATGCTGCAAATTGGTGAATGATGCGGATCCAGATAGTTTGTAAAAAAAACAGACAGTATTTATCAGTTCCACCGACATCAGAACTTCCAATAGAAGCTTAACCGTTCCAATTTTAAATTGATGGAAGTACATTAAATAGAATAAAATTCTCAAAAGTGGAATTGCAAAAGTTTTTAAAATAATTGGTGTTCAAATTTGAATGTAAAACAAAATCGTCTCCTTTGGTGCCATTGACCTTAAAATATTCCCATCTAACACTAGCTAACACAGTTGATATGGCACTAGCGTTTCGCAGCACGGACACCAAATTTAAAAGCTTTCAATTCTTTTGATCTGCCCATCGAAATTCACCAGTCCATAACCGATTAACCACCACTCTCAATGGCGCTAATGAACTCTCACCATCAATATAAATAGTTTCCCCTCCATCTGTCGCATCGCCTATAGCTCTCGCGGCCCTAGCCGGATCGCAGCTGAGGACCAACAACAACCGCAGTGTGACCCAGGTTCAGTCCCAGTCCCACGAGATGACAGTGCCAAATGATCTGATCGGGTGCATCATCGGCAAGGGTGGTACCAAGATTGCCGAAATTCGTCAGATATCCGGTGCGATGATCCGCATCTCGAACTGTGAGGAACGTGACAGCGGCAACACCGACCGGACCATCACCATCACCGGCAATCCGGACTCGGTGGCTCTGGCGCAATATCTGATCAACATGAGGTAAGTGTCAAGCATTGATTCCATTCGAACAGGACTCTTTCTCTCTCTTGTTACCGTTTTACCAGTGTGTATTGTGTGAACTAAGACGGGGGCAAATTTTGTTCGGGTTCCGCGTACTACATCTACTAATACTAGTGTTAGTCTTACTACTACCACAACCACCACCACCAACCTTACTGTAGAGGCAGCATACTGTTGAACTTTCTTTGTCTTTCGCTGGTTGTAAGATTTCTATCAGAAACGGTTATTTCACCTCTTCAGTGATGGGAACGACAGTATTTTTTTTCGTTCGTCTGAAACTCCCCTCTGTTTTCTACCGTCAAACTGTGAACCGATTGCACTTACCTTGCTGCTCCCGAATATCCCCATGCCTCCCGCTGCCTACAGCCTGTCGATTAACTGATCCTTCGCGTCATTGTGTTCCGGAATACTACCATCGTGTGTTCTCTACTTCCTTGCATAATTCATCGATATCCTTCCGGCCTACTGCTCACTCATTTTGCATCCTTGCTTGTATCGCGTCATTCAACTTCGAATCCTCGCCATCCCAGTCATCAAAAGCCAGCCGACATTCACTGTTTAAACTCATACACATTTCACCACATACACTCATATTCATCAATCGTCACGTCATGAAAGTATTTATGAATCCCATACACCAGCAAAAATATTTCCACCCGGTTTTAAATGGGAGAAAAAAAAACTGTTCCAAAGCCTTTCCACCCAAATAAATCCTTTACGTAGACTTGCTCTTTCCGGTTCCGTTCGAAGCCGTTTCGCGTCACCCAGATTGCGGACAAACAGCAAAACCCGTATAACAGAGTGTGTCGGTCGTCGTGTGCAATCATTCCACAACCTACTTACGACTACCCTCCTTCCCTTCTGCCGACAATCAATTTCCGTACAAGCTGATCCATCCAGCCTTTGATACTGCGATTTTCTCATCCATTCAATCGGAACGACGAGTTGACAAATTATCGGCATAAGGTTTAAAACTGCGCCGCCGTCGTTGATTGCTGTGAACCTTTGACGACACTCACGCTTTTACTTCCTTGTCGAGGTTGATAATGACGATAACGACGACGACGATGACGACGAAGACTGACGAATGATGGCTGACATAAACCGCCTGATATGACCTTAACAAACGACGGAATGTCGGGATCAAATCAAGGAATCACACGGAAAAGTCGTATGGTCTGAACAAAAGTTTATGAAATTTTGTTTTTTTTTTCAAGATTGCTCAAGAAATTTATAGTTACATATAAAATGTTAAACTAGAACTAAGAAATTCATTTGTTTTTCACGTTTCGTCTTCGACTTATCACTGCTTTGGCAGTTCATAAGTTCTGACAAGTTTCTCGGCCACTACCCATTAATTAATGTATAAAAGAAATCAGTTAATACCATATCATTCAAACCATGAATTTAGGTTACAACAATCGACAATCGGATTGCTCAATTCCATGTAAAATTTCTTACACACGAAAAAGTGTAGCTCCTTCATCGCACTGCATTACTGGGTTGATTGTTTGAAAATGCTTTGACATTGTTAATTAGTCTCAATTAGTTTTCCTTGTTGTTGTAGCTGGATTGTCAGTTGCTGACCGTCTGCTGCAGCAGACAAAGAATCCGATGGAACTTCAGTAAAAAAAGTGCGGTGGCAAAGTTAGGACACGACAATTAAGACTGTCTGAAAAAAAAGCAAAAATAGATTTCAAACAAGTTTTTTTTTTGCCCCGGTGTCGGGCTTGGCTGAAGAGTAAGTAAGTGAAGGTGGTTCGGGCGGTAAGCTTCTTTTGTTTACGAAAGAGTTTTCGTAAGGATTTTGCTAATCCAGCTTGGAAACACGGTCGTAATCACAGCTTGGTGGTATCCTGCGGTGACTTGTCGTACTTCGAAGAAAATTAATTACAAAGCTTCGCTGTAAAACTTACTATTATCACCGGTTTCACAATGTTATTTCATTGCATCGGGGGTTTTATTTCCCATATAATGTACAACAAAAAAATATGAATTTTACGTGACGTAAATCCACGTATTACTCAATTTATGATAACGTAGAGGAGACCGGGGCTAGTCCAGACACGCGGGGTTTAACCGGACAGCTTAGATATCTTTAAAATCAGCAATTATTTCGATCCATGAATTGACTTTGTCGACGCGCTTTCATGTGATAGACAGATGTCAGTTAACTGGGTGACGCTGAGTCAATTCAGTTTGACGTCAATCGTATTCGTGTCAAAAGATGTACGTTTTTCACTGATGTTTCTTTTAAAATTTACCAATTTTTGGGTAGATTCGATTTAATCATGTAATCATCAACCATGCCTTCTCATGAAATTTCATAAACAAAATGATTGATATCATAAAAATATTCATGAAAGACGTGTCAAAAAAAATTATGATATCATGATATTAATCATTTTGCTCATGAAATCATGACTTATTATTCATGATAGACATGATTCATGATTTCATGATTTTTAATCATGGCACCGGCAATGGATTTTTACCCGTGTATGTTTATTTCGAGCTAAATCCACTCATTCTTGAATGTTTTCGATTACGAGGAAAATAAATTGTTATTGTTTGTGCGTGGCTTAACCGGATAATAAAGTGGAGCTCAGGAATCAGAACTAATTGGCTCAAGCGGCACGTTCCCCTAGTTATTTGGAGATTTGTGCCTTGTCGTGACTTCATTTCCCTGGTGCCAACCTCCAATCACCGAGACGTTTTAGATATCTTACAAAAGCGACTCCATTCTGCCCTTTCGGAAGAATGTAGAACGATTTACTATACAATGAGGTTTTTTACGCGGTTTTTAAGCCGTTTTCTACGCGGATTTCCGAAGTTACGAGGTTTTCTTATTTTGTCTTAGAAATGCATGAAACGTCGAGATCTTGTGTTAGCAGAATTTTTTTTTAAGTCAACTCTCTGCCACTTTGATTAAAAAAAAATTTTTGTTAGATTACACCAGATCTCAACTTTTTATGCATTTCTAAGACATTTGACACCTAAAAGTTTTTTTTTCTATTATGCGTTTTATTTTCTTCGCGGATTTCCGAAGTTACGCGGTCTCAAATTCTCTAGGATCCAAAGTCAATGAATAAAATTTTTTTTGGACTACACCAGAAATGGACGTTTTATTTCGTTTTGCGGGTTTTTTTACGGATTTCAGAAGTTACGCGGTTTTTTCCGCGGATTTTCGAAGTTACGCGGTATGTATTCCCGCGTAAAAAGAGACTCCTGTGTATAGTAGAACAGAAGCAACTTCGGCACTCCATAAGGGATACCAAACAATCTGTTGAAACAGGGTAGAAATCCCTCTGACTACTGCTCCCCACCACATTGGGTGAGAAACGATAGAATGACCTTCAATCCCAGCTCACCATACACAGACTCAACCCTGCATGGAGAACCAAAAACCCGGTAGCTGCGTCAATGCGGAACAGTTACATATCAGATGCTGTGAAGTACGCAATCGCACTTACACAAATTACCAACATAACACTCAGTACGCTGATTAGCAGCCATGTGGCTGAGTTTGAAATGTCCAGTTAGAGCTCTGACCAGAACCCCGCAATATGCAATAATTATATTCACAATTTAAAATCCAAATCTGGTAAACATGCTGTTGTTTGAGCGCAAATTTACAAGTTGTGCCAGTAGCTGGCATGTTTGGATACAGCCCTAGAACGAACCCTATACTTTATCCAACAAGTTGACAGTGCTAAAGCTGAATTTTTGTTTCATGGTACCAGCTCTACCGAATTCGTCCGAGATAGTTTATGACTGACAATTTCCAGCATCCGAATTTTCAACGGCGGCTCCATCCTATGAGATGATGAAAAAGAATTACGTAGCCATCTCAACAAGTCTTACCAAAAGTTTTTTGCTTTGCAAAACCAACAAACTACCCATGTTCGTCAGTGTTCAGGAGAGATAGGAAAGATTAGGTAGGATATTACACTTCGGCTGACAACAGCTAAGTATTGTATGAAAGCAAATAGATGGAAACGAATTTACTATTGGTGGATTTAGCTCCACTAGAATTCATATAATATGAACAATATGAAGTCATCGCTCGATGAAGACCGGTTGTACGGCAAATATACCGAATAATAGACATATTGTCTATGCCTTCAGTTACTCAGTCTAACACGGAGTTTTTAACTCCGCAAAGGCAAAGCCCACAAATGTTCCATTTACGACTGCCTTTTTTATAAGATATATTTATTAAGGCACAATGCAATGCAATGCCAAAGGCATTTTCTAATAATAAAGATTGTGTAGGTGCTGGCCTCCAATGTTTTACTGGTGACGTTGCTACTCAATGGTAGTGGCCGTATGCTTGTCCTTATGGGTCCACGGAAGACACCCCCGAGTCAAAGACCCGGCCGGTGGCCCGCGTGCTAGTTATCGACAGGAGTGGTCCTCCGTACGACTGCCTTGTTTAGGCTCCTACAGTCATTCAGTCATCGATACGAAAATACACCTTGACATGCGAGCTCCCGTTTTAGTGGCCTTTTACGACATGGAACAGGAAACCAGTGGATCAATTCTTGGTTGAAATAATACCACATCGGATGTCATACGGCTTAACTGTTTGGTGGACTTATACCATCGGTCCAGGTGGACCGTAGTTTTATTCTTAGCCAGTTGAGAATCGCTACCGACACTGCACGGTTATCTAGGCTGCTCAGAAAGAGAAGTTGACATTGAAGATAATTTTTAATTGATTGTATTAAATTATTATTGTGACTCAAATTTTCGACACATAATTTTCGACTTGAAATTCTCAACGGATTCTTGAAGCATACCTAAATGTTGAGATCTATATTTAAAATTATATTTCTCATCGCTTATTGAAACATGGTTTACTATAAATTTAATCAAAAACTTCATTATAGTATCAAATAGTATTCAATGTAATCAATGAAGACTCTAAAGTCAGTTTTAACATCAATTGTTTGGTACTGCAGGTCGGGAAGTTTCGAGACAATACCTATATTCCCAGCTAGTCCATTCGATCGATTCCGCTAATTCATGGATATTTTTTCAAGAAATGTCTGCAGGTTTTGGAAAAAATATGTGAATATTAAAAAGTTGTAGTTTTGTGTTTTAGAACGTCATTTACATACCCTTTCAACGGTTTAACATGGTAGGTAGACAAATAGGATATGTCATGTAAAAATGTTTCAGGTTTCAGAAAAAAATATAAAATTACAGTGCCCATTAATCGCAAACCATGAAAATCGTTAAAAATTTATACAATTGACTTTTTCAAACACAAAACTTCAACTTTATAATATTCGCATATTTTTCCTAAAAACTATAGGCTTTTATTGACAACATATCCAAAAATTAGCAGAATCGGCCGAGCGGTTCAAAAGTTATGATTTAAAAAAATAATTTTTTGAAGAAAATCGAAAATAATCGATTTTTTTATCCACCCTAACAAAGAAATGGTCACCCGAAAGGAAAAATAAAAAAATACGGATCTAATATTTTTCGATGGAGAACGATTCTTCCAAATATTACGACGTTCTGAGAGATCGAGATATAAGTTTCTTATGGATTTGCTGTATTAGCTGTGATTATAGATTATAGTCCTACGTCAACAGTTCGAACAACCCCCCAGGGATGTCCATTGTAGTTTTTTCATCGCAAAATCTGTCATGATTTGGGGAAAATAATATATTTTCATGTTATGATAAGACACCATGAGTAAAACTTCTCGGATTATGATCCATTTGGACTGATTTCGCTAAATTTTAAACCTAAAGAACTTGACGTTGTTGGGTACAACTTCAGGCGTGTTTCTGCTATAATGGTAATTTTTGCAACATAAATTCAAGCGTTATGTTTTAAAATATGAAGATTTCAAATATGAATTAAACGGAATGGTGTGATGAACGTAGTTTTTACGCGATTTTAACTAAAATGAAAAAAAAAACACGTGTGAATCAAGCGTCTTAAAAAGAAACTCTATGTCGCATTCTTGCAAATACCGCGGATTCAATTTTCCTTCTATGTTTTCAAAACATCGTTTTCAAAATCGTCTTATTTAAAATATTTAGGTGAATCAATACAGCTTGTATTATTATATCTATGAAACAAATTATTCAAAGTGGTTGAACAAATTTTTTTCTGATTTTCCTTATATGGTGTTTGAAATTCACAATCAAATTTATGTTTTGGTTTAGTAAAGTTGATGTTTGTCAAACGAAAAGCTTAGCCGTGCTTAGTCTTTTATGATGTCAATTTTCGGTTCATTATTTTTATTTTATCAATTTTCTATCAGTCAAACAAACACGATTATTTAATAAATATGCTTCAGGATGAAGTAAACATTTACAGTAGTTCTTGCTTTTCAATGTCTGCTTTTTGCCTTACCATTAATCTATAGAAAAAATCTATCACATCACTTGAGGCAAAGTGATATCTGGGTAGAAAATTGGAGTTACGAGCTTTGAAAGAAATATAATCCTCAAGTAACGCATTTTTGAACCATGATTAATTTTCATGGGAGAAGAGTTATTACTCAGGGTTTCATGAGAAGTTAAAATTATTGGTTTCATGATTTTCTAATCATGACAGCAGTAACGGATTTCTTTCCGTGAGACGAATTCCCTGGTTTTGAGTATAATTTTATGTAATATGATAAAGCAATCGTATACGCAATGGAATATAATGATGCATTCGCCCTGGACGATTTATTAAACAAGGCGTAGTTAAACTGACTTCATAGGCACGATCTGTTAAGATTGTTGATTTGAGTACCCAATATTTGACTATGATAAGAAAATTTTCCGCAATTTTCGATAGTAAAAAATCCACCTAGACTTTTTTCCAAAAAGTCGGTAATAAATCATCAACACAGTCTACGTGAGGGAAAAGGGTTTGAAAAGTTTTAAGATCGGTCTACGTGGCTTCTGACTTAATTATTTCTGATTTCCTGTTAGAGTCTTACGACTCCGATACAATAAGTAGCTGACTTCTTTGTCGCTATAAGTCATATTTTTACAAAATTACATGACCATATGACCTTGTGATTCCTTACGACTTAGACAACTGACTGGACCAACAGAGCACTACACTAAGTTCCCGTTCGCGTTAGTCCCGGAAGACATTCTCTTTTTCTACCCGTCCCGCCCCTTATTGCTGCGTAACTTTCCATGCCCGTACCGTTTTGTCAACGTGTTACAACAACTATCATAAACATCAACCACCAAAAAAAGAAACAATACACGCACTTACCCCGCACCATGCCATATGTCCACCCAGTACTCCACGCCCCCCCTTATTCGTGAAGCCTGGCCTGTTTCCCCCCTAGAAACCGCAAATCCTTCTTCTCTCTACCTAACCAGACAACTTCCTCCTTTCTCCTTTCCCAACAGCGTCGAACTGCAGAAGGCGAATCTAGGCGATGACAGTGCCGGCAGTGGAGGTTCCGGTCCCGGCGGTAACCCGCTGCTACAGAGCGGCAACAGCACCAGCAACAACAGCTCCGGCAGCAGCAACCCGTCGTCCTCCGGGCTCGGCGGTAATCCGCTCGCATCGGCCATCCCGTTGGCGCAGTTGCTTTCGAAGCCCGGTGCGCTGAATGCCCTGACCAGCCTGTCGGCCCTCGGCGGACTTACCGATCTGCTCGGTAATCTGTCCAGTGGCAGCACTGGCACCGGGCTCGGTTCCATTCAGACCACCGGCATTAATCGGCCCAAAACCACCCGGATGCGGTCCCCGAACAGCAACAGCAGCATGAACGGCGACAGCAATAAGAAAAGCGAACGTAATAAGTTTAATCCCTACTAAAACCAAACTGGCGGCGGCGGCGGCGGTGGTGGAGCTTAAGTAACTTCCGGTCGTAGAAGCATCCGTGTGTAAGAAAAGAAAAAGCGAGTAGGGTTTTTTGGTAGGCAAAGTTTAATTGCGATGACACTTTAGCGTAGTAGATGTTTGAGCAGGAAGCGAGGAGGAAGGGCGGAAGAAGTCAACAGGGAAAGTCAAACATAAATTTATTATAGCGCTGACGATTGGAAGAAAAGTTTTGCCGGTAGTGGATTTTTTTTATATACATATATTTTCGTCGAATGAGCGAGCTTCTTCTGCCCTTTGGCGTCGCTTTCCTATCGTAGAGTTCGTGTCACCGCACTAGCAGTAGCGTGCTAGTGGAAAATCAATCTCCAGAGGGAGCAAAGTCTAGGCGAGGATAGGCGAGGCAAAAATGCTGAAGCAGAAGAGATAAAAAATTTATTTATAGAGTTTAATTCAATTAAGATTTAAAATAGGATCACGATCAGCAGCAGTCGACGAAAAGAAGAGATAGAGAGCGAGGCAGAGAGAGAGCAATGGATCTAGCTTTTCCTTTTGCTACTCGGTTACATTTATCCTGCTATATAAAGTTTTGATGCGGGCTGGCGCGAGGAACGAACATGCTGCCAAACCGGCGACACGAGACAAGCGACACATCCAGCGCCCGAAACTCCAATCCAATTGTACCAGATAGAGCACGAGTTTTGATAGTCTCGACACCGAACGCTATTATTAGCCTGCTGCCGTCGGGTTAGTGCAGTTTGCTAAAATTATCCGCGAATGCACGTTTTGCAGCAAGGTCCTGCAAGGGTTGTGGCGACCGAAACCGAAGATGGATGGAAGTTTACAATTTTTGCTTTTGTACTTTTAGTGGCCCGGTCTCTCTTCGTCGAACCGTGCCCGAGTTGGTAGGTAGTTCGGTTCGTTCGTTCGTTCGTTCGAATACGACTTGGAACGAGATTTAATTTTTTTTTTGGTTTGGATTTTTTGCTCCATCAATTTCATTCCTGTCTTGCCGACAATTAGGCAGTGCAGATTCTAGGTTTAGTTGAGGTAGTTTATTTTGATACAATGCTATTTTCGAGACGTGCATTTGGCACGTGTATAATTCCAACGCTATCCTCCGTGGTTGACGACGAATAAAGTGCTATAATTGTAAGTTTGCGAACGTAAGATTGTTTTCCAATTTTAGTATGGGATCATCACGGTTGTTGGCCATCTCCGTGAGCTCGATGTTGAAGCATTCCGGAAGGCCTGAACATCTCTGCTGGTATCATCGTATTTGACAGTCATCATTTTTGGTTTAAATTTTTTACCTATTGAATTATTTTGTACTGTAATTTTCCCAGTAAATCATGTAAATTTATTAAATAATATTTATTCGCTTTCGAGCATTGAATGATGGGTTTTATTATCGTTAAAAAGGTATTCTAATTACTCAACTGATAACCAAGGAGTTTTGACTGCTTATCTAAACTTAATCAATCATTTTCAACTAAGAATCGGCCAAAGACTGGGGTGAACAAAATTTGATTCTTGTAATTTCTATAAAATACTGGTAATTTTGCCGAATTGTGTTTCATCTCACACCTATGGTCAATTCATTGAACGGGTTAATTATCCGATGGCCGAACCGAATAAGATGTTTGTTTCGCACAGGCATAGGCATTCTAAGCTTTTGCCAGAGTGGCAAGTGACCGGGAAAATCGGGAAAAAGTCGGGAATTTGGTTTCACCTGGAAAACCGAGGGAAAAAGTAGGGAATTTTAGTGATAAACCGGGAAAATATTACTAACTCAAAGCTAAGTAATAGTTGTTAGCAGCATGAAAAGTAGGAGACAATACCCAATGTTGCGTTTGAGCGAGATGTTCAGTAAAAGTGTTGAAACAATTTATTGTCCCATACAGGTTCTATGTTGAACATTCCATTGGAAATTGGACCAACACCCCAACCATTTTTAAGGGCTTGCAGGCAGTTTTAGATCAATCAGGAAGCATCAGAGTTTGTCTAGTTGTTAACAATAACAGCGCAATGAAAGCTTATTTTGAAAAAAATAAGGATATTTTGGATGCTTCTGTTGGATTTTTATTAAGTTTTCGAATAAGTATTCAAAGGTAGCAGGGAAATTTTCTAATAAAATTATTAAACATTCTTAGGCGTCTTCATGTTTTTAAATTTACCAAAGATTGCCCTTGTTTCATCATGATTTGTCTCAGTAATGTCATCTTGAGACAATATTTGTGTTATGCTCATATTGCTGTGAGATGTCAATGTCAAAATTTTGTTACATGAGAATTTAAAATTAATTACCTAATAGGTCATTGTTAATAATTGGTTTTGTGGTTTCCATCACAATCAGAGCATGACAATTCATCTGAGGGTATCGTTCATTGAACAGACGTGTTTGCAAGCGAATTACTATAATTTAAATAGCGTATGTCCATATGACAATTTGTTGTACCATGGCCGAAGCCATGACAATGACGATATTGCGTTAGGTTCGCTGTGCCATCATCCTGTTTATAATTTTCCCACCGAACTGATATTTCCACTTTCACTTCCGGAAGGAACGAAGAAAACTCTCTTCAAAATGCTTTGAAATTGCAGGCATACATTGTTGTTGGTTTTTCAGAGTGGCTAGTTTCCATTTTAATAATTTTGGTTCCTTGTTTATTTATTTTCCATATTGATTAATTTTCTCGGAAGAAATCGGTTACGTGCATCCAAAACCCCAAGATGACTAGAAAAAGGCTCTATACTATTTATACTTCGAGATGTACCGAAAAGTACTTCAATACTTGATTAGTGAGCCTATTTTAATGTTCTTTTTTGGACATGGGATATCTGTGAAAAGCAAAAGGAATATTGAAAAAAAAAACTAAATAGAGGCGATTTGAGCCTATTCCAAAAACCCGGGAATTTTAATCTCACAATCCGGGAAAAAACCGGGAAATCCAAATCGACAATTCACTTGCCATCCAGGGGACGGGTATAGCGTGATGGGTAAGTCGATGCCTTTCACGCAGCCCGCCTGGGTTCGATTCCCAACCCCGCCGCACATAGGGTCAGAAAGTTTTTATGGCCCGAAGAGGCGAATGCCACAAATGTTAAAGCCTCTATAATTGAAACAAAAAAAATTTGGCATCCTGTTTTGCGAAACAAAAACAAACATAAATTTGACAGACTATTTCTCACCAAATATATTCTGTCTTAAGTGACTAAAAGTAAGAACTTGCTTCAAATGATATTCTAAATGCCCATAGCCTTTTTGGAGTAACACTGGAAAAATTCCATCCTTTCCAAGAGACTTGTACGAAGCAAAACACTCAACTGCCAATTTGACCGATTCAATCGTCACTTTTTTTCGAGAAAGTGCCTGTAAGGTTCTGTAATTCACTGAAAAAATTCTTAAGGGCTGAGGCCAGTTTGTTTTAGGGCGTTTTAGAGGGCTATTTTCACGCTTCAAATCTGATTTTCTCAGAAACGGTGACGAATATCAAAAAACCCAACTGACAATCTCTTAGAAAATTAGTTTAGATCATTCTGTGAAAATTTCAGAATGATTCATTGACTTTAGCGGTCGGGAAAGTCTTTTTTCTGAAAACGCCAACTTTCAACTTGTTCATTGAACATCTCGCCTTCAAAAGCATGGATCAAAAATCTATCCTGGCAATGTCTAGATAATTTAATTTAGATGCGATTAGTGCATAAAAACATATATGTTGTCGCGATAAAAATGAAGTGAAAGTTATTTTTGTGAAGGTTAGTTGATTTCTATAGCGGCGCCATTTCAGTTCCCTGGTAACGTAACGAAACATGAGAAACAAATAAAATCGGCTCAGAAAGACTGCAAACAAGCGGTAGCTTTATTGGATTTTATGTGATGTAGTCAGAGTTGCACTCAGTCGTGATAATCATTCACACGTCAAAGCTACGAGATAGGTCTGTCACGAACCAAAATGATCGTCATTCAAAGATGATCGAATTGATGCAATGGGTAGCGTACGGCGAACAGGAACATCAGTGACGCGAGAGTGGCAACACGCTGAGAGTAAAATGATTCGAATGAGAGAATAGATCGGTTATTCTCTGTTTGTTTTTATATGATCAGTTTAAAGTTCCGTACAGTTTTTTGAACTATAAATTGAAAATGGAATGTTTAGAATCACTGGATTGCTCATAAAAACTCCTATCCTTAACTTCTTGCCATAGCAATGGTGGAATTAGCTACTCCAGCAAGTCAAATATCAGTGAAACGTGCATTCCAGTTCAATTTAGATTCGGTTTCATCAGACTTTCAGACAGGTATCTCTGAAGAAGTTTTAGAGGACGTTTTACTCGCTAAACTAACTAAACAGTTGTTTTATAATACTCTTCCCACACTCTATGATTGGAAAAAATTGGACTACAACATATCCAAAACAATTATTACATAACGCACTGCAGTATACATTTCATGTAGTATCCAGATGTACATTTTCCGCTCTAGTTGAACTTGGAAGACATGAAATATACAAAGGAATTTGAATGCAACTGAACACGTACAATTACTGTATATACATATGAAGCGTTCTTCCTTTTCTTTTCCATGAAACTGTGCAGAGAAAAATTATTAAACTGAAAGTTTCGGATTCTTAAATATGTAGTTATGTTACATCACCACAATTTGCATTGAAAGAAATACATCAAATATGCACTATTCGATTTCTATCTAGACAAAAGTGTTTTGTTTCATTTATTTTTATCTAAAACTGCCTACTACGATTAAAAATGTCATCGAAACACGATCTCGTAAAGAGAGGTGAGATTTTTACTCTACAAAAGCTGTACAACAGTCAGTTACTAATCGTAGTAATAAAGCCTACTTTGATGTTCATAATCATTCTCTGACATCATTTAACGTACAAAAAAAATGCAAGTCTGGTGTTGATTTTGTTTTGTTAGTAAATCTTCGGTAATGTTAAAAATCTATGAGTTTGATATTATGATCGCTGGTATGAGAATCGGTTTGCTTCAATTTTCATATAGAGATTGATTCATTGGATTACGAATGCATTTTTTATCTTCCTTCTGTGAACTAAGATATATCGAGAAAACGTTGTTTTTAACGAATTTTTCTTGCAATTGACGATCACGACGAAAATTTTAGACATTGACCGTCACTCTGAGATTTCCATCATAGTGATTTGTCATCAAGTGAGCATCAGACTGAACTGACGGAATATATCTCTCAGTGAAACTCATACATTATTAATGACAGTATGTGTAGCTTTTCAGTGAGAGAGCATGCAAGAGAAACGATTCTTTTTGGAACGCTTGTGTTCGTCAGTGAATATTCTTTGTCAACGGATACTGAATGCAACACTGGATGTAGTCAAACTTGTAACCGTACATATCAAAACTTTCTTGGCAGCCCTTAAGAACAGCTGTCGATGATAGCTCCAGTCTACCTAAAAACACCTTCATAAAAAATCTAAATTGTTGATCGAAAAAGTAACATATGTGATCAGACAGTGAAGGTTCGAACTTACCGATGACAAACCAAATGTAAAGTTCTATCGAAATCAGAGTTACAATTTGTCAGTTACATATTTGACTTTGACAGATTGGCTAAAATCGTCGTCAACTGTAGTCTGTACTGTAAAAGTGACTGTCAAATGAGATACTTGATAGTTCTATGACTAAGCAGAAGTATATTCAGTTAAAGACAGGCAGAAGTATATTCAGTTAAAGACACTCCTGTAGACTAAGGAGTGTATCGAAAAGTAGTTAGCAACTATGATTATTGAATAAAAAAGCGAAAAAAAAACACATATTTTGACATCAGTTTTCGATATATTGTAGAAAAATTACATTTTTATGCATTTCACTGATTATATTGAAAAAAATCTTAGTTTCTGTGAAACGCTCGCACTTTGGACTTGACATTCTTCATTAAATTCTGCACAGTTACTTTTGTGACTGGAAGGTGGCAGCTGCTTGACAATTGCCCAATACCTTTCAAATGGCCAAAGATCCTGGCATTTCGGTGGGTTGATGTCCTTTCTCACGAATTGTACATTATTTCTTGACAACCAATGTAGAACGGAGTTGGCGTAGTGGGCTGAAGCCAAATCCGGCCAGAAGAGAGGAGGAGCCTTATGCTTTCTGTATAGTGGCAGCATTCTCTTCTTCAAACATTTTTCCTCGTACACCTTGGCGTTAATTGTGCCCTTCGAGAAGAAAATCGACGACCGCAAACCACAGGTACAAATTGCTTGCCAGACCAACACCTTCTGCCTAAACTTTTCCATCGTTACCGTGGTATCAGCGTCGTCCAGGTCCTGGTACTCCGATTTCGTCTAATATTGCGGTCCGGGCAGCGCTCGAGAGTCTTCCTTGGCGTAGGTTTCGTCGTCGATCAGGATGCATCCGTCTTTATTCTGTAGAATCCGGTTATACAGTTTTCGCGCTCTTGTTTTGGCCTGAACTTTCTGTACCAGGGACTTTTTCGGCACCTTCTGTTTCTTGTACGTTTTGAGGGAGTTCCGAACTTTGATCCGTTGAATCATCACGATGCTGGTGTTGAACTGCTTGGCCAAATCCCGCGTCGACGCCGATGGGTTTTTCCTGATGTACTCAACCACTTTTAAGTCCCGGCCGGGCTGGCTGGGACCCGTTTTCCTACCGGATCGGGGCAAATCCTTCATGGAAAGGGTCTTACCGAACTTCTCGATAATATTTTTGACACTGGTGTGGTGCACTTTCACCCGTTTTGCAATTTCGTTGTACGTGACACCACTTTCTGAGCACCAAGTGTGCAGAATTTTCTTTCGCGTTTCCGGATCAATTCGACTCATCATTCTTCTTCTTCCTTTCTGGTTGGCGTCACCTCACTTGAGATGACGCCGAATTGATGGCACAGCAACTAAGGCTATATTGCCAGTTAATTTTCGTTTATAGTCCAGTGGACTTTCTTTTCACTTGACTACAAGCGAAAATCTCGCTGTGTGGCTGCGTCGAATCGTCAAAGTACGGCTGAAAATCCTTTCTTTCTTGCGAAATACTCGAATTTTCCCCGGACTAACACGATGCAACGTGCTCACCCGTTGAGAGTTTCACCGGAAGTGCGACTCATCATTGAAACGATAAACCGTACCGAAACCAATCGATTGCGCAGCTGTTATTGACATGTAAACAAACATGTCACCGCAAAACACGCTGCAAAAAATTAAGCCATTTTATAGTAATAACTGTTTGAATGTTGCTAACTACTTATCGATACACTCCTTAAGCTTACGTTTTCAATCTTACAAGCGGTTGCAGGCGAGGCCCATTTGAAAATGCTTGCAGTTCACCTCTTAAAAAATAAAAAAAAATGCTATCAACAACGCCAACTTACAAATCGAACACGACTTCACTTGTTCCTTCTTCGAAAACCAGAACAAACAAACAAAAAAACTCGACCCAGAATCACCGCCGGAAAATCAAAGCAGATTACCACCCTCGAGAATGCTGAATGTTCACCACTAAGCACATTAATCCAAATAATTCGGCCGTGTAAACCCTTGCTTTCACTGATCCGAAAGTCTCTCCCGTCCGGTACCCTTTCGGAATTCCGTGAAAAACAAAGCAACAAACTTCAATCACGAACCCCATCTTTCCTTGGGCAATCTTATTTATTAGCCGAAAAAAAAAATCCTTACTCCTCGCGGCATCTTCTCCAAATCACATCCCCATTAGGTTGATTAACTGTTTTAATTATACGAACCGTATTTCTTTCTTTCGGAAAGCCTTTCGTTCCGTCTCGAGTCTATCCAAGAATTCTAAATTCACCCGGGGGCGGACCGATATTTGCTAGCATTCGACGGCAAGCAAACTTCGAAATTGATATTTTGATCCGGTTTGTTGGCTCCTTCCTCCTTCCGGTTGGTTCCCGACTAAGCTGTCAAACCGTAAAAGTTTTCCACTACATCACGTGTGCGACGGAGGTAACGAAAAAAGCATAATTCAATTTAAGAACCCGCCACATACTGGGCTTCGGCACCTCACGGCTGTAACACGGAGTGACACTCACTCGTGGAGAAAAGCTGCTGGTAATGAAATTTTGTGAATCAGTACGGCAACAGCAACAACAGCAAAAAAAAAAGAAAAAAATAAACAACAACATTTCACTTCAATCTACCTGACTGTCCCAATCCCCTAGCGGGGACGAAACCTTACTCACTCTTCATTATGGAGACATTGGCACTTGCAACGGCGAATGTCGCCCGAAGAAAGTAACGCACGACGTCGGAGCGAAAATCCGTTTTAAAAATTTTGACACCACATTTTCGCTCCGTTAAGAGGATATTTCCTCTTTTTTTTTGTTGTTGTTTCTCAGTATACAAATAGAAGAAAAAGACCCCTTTTCCGGCAAGTTGCACAAAGTTTTCTTTCCCTAACACGGAAATAAGCACCGTGCACGTTCATCAATCAGGATGAAGGATTCCAGGTACGATTAATCTCGGAGATCCGTCTGCTCCCGGCCCATTTAAAAATTCATAATGTGAAGTTTAATAACCTTCTGTTACCGTGGGGGTAGAGTTGTGACGGAATAGGTAGGATCATTATCTAACCTCGTGGGATTAAATAACACACAGGGCCACAAATTGGAATATAAACGAACGGTGCCGTGACACCCGGGAGTATCACGATGCATGCGACCGGGAGCTGGGAAGATGCCTGGACCCAAATTGGAAGATTATCTCGCTATCTCTGGTCGAGGGGTACGGCGTTGCGTGTTGTGAGTAAATCAGATTTTAATGAGTGGCAGAGAGATCGACAAAAAAAAAGTTTTGTACTCGTTTTCCCCGTTCTACCGCACCCTCCAGTACACTCTCCGGTCGACGTCGTCATACTCCTGCGGTTACTGTCGTGTGCCACGGATTTGATCGAATTTCCCGACGAAAGAAGGAAATTAAAACTGTGTAAACGCTGAGTTTTATGACAGTTTAATGACTCAATTTGCTATCCGCCTGGCAGATTTGTTTTAGGGGAACTGCCCTGCCGGTTGAAACCCACCGGGTCGCGGGGCTCCGGGAACGTTCCGAACCGAACCGGAGGAGGGTTCGGTGACTGTCAGAGCTTGCTGGATGGAGCTCATTTTTCCGCAATTACTATTTGATGACGATTATGGTGATATTTTTTCCTGGTCCGGAGCCTTACCGAATACGTAAAATGCTTTCGTGAGGGGTTTTGAGAGATAGCATATTTGCTTACCTTAGCAACATGTTGATTCAGTTTTGTAAATACCACCAACACTTTGGTTTGTCAGTCAACTGTCGAACGTCGTTCATAACCTACAATGTTAAACTTGTAGTAGTGTAATGGGAAAAATGGTCGTATTAAAATGCCATAAATGTTTTCTTACCAAAGTACAATGAAATTGTTTACTCTAAGTGTGCCATAACAATTTGCATTCCATGTTTCCCATTCACCTTCATCTGATGAAACAATGTATGTTTTCTGTGTCATTAGAAAATTTTTATAATTAGTAATACTTTAAATTGCGAATAACGAAGTGTAATCGAAAAATGTAATTGTTGCTTATATTTTCACGATTTCTGCTTACTTAGTCCTACAACCGTATGAAGGAGGCATTTCCATTCTACTCGCTAAAGGGATGAAGGGTCGTTTGGGCGTAGAGTTGGACTTCCCAGCAGTTCTGATGCAGTTCACTTCTTTTGTTCGATCTGTCAAGTCCGATCCGTCTGACATCAGTTTTACGTCCGATGTACGTTCCCTTCATCTTCTTAAAGTTGCGTGTCAAAATGTCTTTAGCAATTTCCTGAGAACCGTGGAGATAGAATCCTCCAAGTCTTGTTCTTACACTTACCATAGCAATTTTGAATAACTAACACGAACAACTTGCTATAACCGTTAGCGAGATTCAAAGGGATTCGAGTTTATACCCGGTACTTGAACGACGCACATTACACGGTAGCTTCATCGTAGCCTTGACCAAATGAACGGAAATGCGTAGTGAATTGTTATCGATTAGCAGGAACAAATCTGCCAAAATCCAGAGAAACGTGCCACTCGAGCCAATTTGTTCTGATTCAAAACCTTCCCATGGTATTGTACGATGTCTCTTGATTCCGAGTTGAAAGTGTGGAAATACTAAGATTGGTCATCCATGCTATTGCTGGTCATCCGGTAATTTTGAAACAAACACGAAAACAAATTTACCGTTATCGTATTTAACACTAATCATACCAACACTTAATATATAGGGGAGAGTGTTCGGTTACCGGCACCCTTTTCTTTTAAGATTATAACTTCTGACTAAGTGCACATTATTCCGGACATATATACATCAATAGAAAGCTAAAGTCCCTAGCTAACAACTGAATGAGAAACTTAGTTGATTCAATCGATTGAAAAAACTTTATTATCAATTTAGTAAAGTAATAAATTTTGGCCATTTCAAAAAAGGTGTTGGGGCACCCCAAGAAATTTTGCTAAAAATGGAAAATTATAAGTAAAGACTGCAACAATTCAAAGAAAAAACGGAATTTATTCTTTTCAGAGGCGTTTTGGACAAAACTCTTCATTGTCTGATGGTGACTTCGCCTTGGCTCTCTTGGTCAATGATTTGGATTGTGGCGCCATTGGTGTTGATTTGGCCGGTCTTCCACCGGCTTCGCGGGATTGAATACGTTGCTGCAGTCGAATTTATTGGCTTCTTATCCACTATGCCACGTTTAATGGCATTATTCAGTGCATTAAAGTTAATTTTCCTTGACTTGGACGATTTGTTTGAAGTCGCCATGGCTAACAGAACCAGAAAACCAAAGTTTTTATTTATATGACGGATGTATTGAAGCCGTCAAGTTGTCCACATGTTGCATATCACCAGAGATGCCGGGTAATACAATAAGTTTAGCTAGCAAAAACGAAAATATCGCGCCAATTTTCAAAAGTCTATAATTTCTGTCGAATATCTGCCAACCATCGATCTTTTTAAAGTCTGAAAAAGTAAACGAAAAAAGGTTTACATGTTAACTAAGAAATTTGATAATTTACAAACAAATGTGCAGACTCGGCATATCTGCATATCATTGACAATTTTTCGCGATTTGTCGGAAAAAATGAGGTGCCGGTAATAAAAATCGGTAGACATTTTGAAAATGACAAAACAAATCTTCGGTTGCGAAAATTTTGATAGCATCCGGTATTAGCGATTTTACCTCATAAATATTCAATCCACTCAGCTTTCCGATTGATGCTCTTCAATTTATGATACTATAAAAAAAAGTCAGAAAAACTTTTGTGTTGATTTTCACGCAAATACAATTTTGTTTGAACGCAGCAAAAAGTACAAGCGTCTGTTTGCTTCGGTATTCGGCCCAAAAAGAACGTGCTGTTATTACACACACACATGACATTTGTCGAAATGACGCTATCTGCTTTCTGTCAAAAGTTACGGTGGGGTGCCGGCAACCGAACATCTTCCCCTACCTATTGGTACCATGCCCGGTCAAATGTTCCCTTATTAAATGTCAAAAAATGTATGTTAGAAGCGAAATAATAATAAACAAACATCTAAGGGAGTACCCTAGTGTGACGGACGTTTTTAAATGCTTTTGAGGATTTTTTTGCTGAAAAAACAAAAACGTGAGAACAAAAACAATTATGTTTCATATCTGTTTGGAATACATTTAAACAATCTTTGGAAATTTTTTAAGGCCATCACACGGAATATTTTCGGAGGTACCGAGATCAACAGGAACAAATATAAAAGTAGAGATGCGTCACTGCTGTCATTATCCCGGGTGTTCTGAGTATCAGAAATTAAAAAAAAAACAAGATGCTATTTTATTCGCAACGCTTTAGACTTTGCACAGAACTAAAATAAAAAAAAAACCTGCCTTAATCCACCTAGTGGTGTGAAAAAGCCTATCTCATGTCAATCAAGCAGTCCCAGTATTATTATTTTTCTCGGAGAAAATTTTTGACACGTAGTCAGGAAGATCCAGCAATATCCATTTTGATTCGGGTAATTCACAAAACTGCACTTCAACGCGAGTGTGATTTGTCGGTTGCGTCAATTATTTGGTTATATCTCAGGAACCGGAAGTGGCGGCCATGTGCCCATCGAATTTTATCAATGACCCAATAGTAGCTTTCAAACGAGCCTTAGATAGAGAAAATCGGTTCAGTCATCTTCGAGAAAATTGAGCGGATAGAAAAGAAAAACAGTCACTTTTGCGATTATATTTCCGGAATCGGATGCGTTCGCCATTTGCCAATCGAACTTGATTAATGACCCAATAGTAGCTTTCAAACAAGCCTAAGATAGCTGAAATCGGTTCAGCCATCTGCGAGAAAATTGAATCTATAAAAGTACACATACACACATTCATACACACACATACATACACAGACATGTTCCGATCGCGTCAAGCTGAGTGGAATTGTGTATAACAATAGGAAGCTTCCTGGCTCCGATCAAAAGTTAGTTTTCCCAGTAAATCTATATTCTTTCTTAAGAGAAAGGCAAAAACATTCTTCCGGTCAAATGACCGGTTGTGGCAAGAATCGGCATACGACATGTATTGATCAAAATATACAAATCACAAAAACATATAATATAACTATATATAAATTAGTCATGAAATAAAATTCGCGAAAACAGTAAGTTGATACGTGCATTTTCAATGCCAAACTTCATGGTATGTTTAGTGTTGAAATATCATCGAATAAACTACGATATAATCTTTTGAAATTATCACTACGATTTATGATCATCGTTATCAAACCTATGCACATTTTGAACTTAATTGGCTTATTCTTCCATCACAAATATTCATACGTCAACGTTGTATTCGTAGTCCCGTGTCACGCAAAACTTGAGAAGACCATGTTTAACAATTTGTTTCTTACTCTTCTAACCTACACATAAAAAAATTACAAGTAGTGTAATCTAGAAATGTGCGAAACAGCGATGTCAGATCTACGGAAATCTCCGTAGATCTACGGATTCGAACATTTTCTACGGATCTACGGATCCGTAGACAAAAAAAAATTTATCAACGGAGAACTACGGAAACAAGTTTTGTCTGGCGAGCAAAAAAAAATAAAAGCTTTTCACCGTGTGAGCTTCCGAGAAAAATTCCAATCTACGGAAATGACACTACTACTATCTGGCATCGCTGGTGCGAAACAGCTCATACCGGTGAGCAGCTCCGGACGGATCAGCTCACTAAAGTGAGTCGATTCAATGCATTAGCTCATCAGCTCATTTAGATTGAACTGAAGGTTAGTTTTGAGCGCCGTTTCTCTTATTCCGTTTTTCTTTCATATGCATGATCGAAATCATTAATACACAAAGAACAATGCTTTGCGAACTAATTTGTGTGCGAATCATTATTATGTCACATTTGTTGGCATCCCTGAATGTACCTTAGCCTACTGAGTGAGAGGTAAGATTTCTTATTGACAATGGCTCATTCAATCTGTTAAAGAAGGATAACATTTGGTAGAACGAATGAAAGCACACATTACTTCTCATTTAGAACTCGCTCTTCAAGAGCCGAAGATCCGTTCAGCTCGTAGCTTGTTTCAGCTTGTTTCCACCGTACCAGTGCGGTGAACTGGTGAGCTGCGGTTCTTTTAAAAAGAGCTGTGAGCTGTCAGCTCACTTTGAAGATTCGATTCACTGGAACAGCTCTTCTTCTTCTTCTTCCTTTCTGGTTGGCGTCACCTCACTTGAGATGACGCCGAATTGATGGCACAGCAACTAAGGCTATATTGCCAGTTAATTTTCGTTTATAGTCCAGTGGACTTTCTTTTCACTTGACTACAAGCGAAAATCTCGCTGTGTGGCTGCGTCGAATCGTCAAAGTACGGCTGAAAATCCTTTCTTTCTTGCGAAATACTCGAATTTTCCCCGGACTAACACGATGCAACGTGCTCACCCGTTGAGAGTTTCACCGGAAGTGACTGGAACAGCTCAGGAGCGAATTGCCCATCTCTAGTGTTGTAATCCAGTGAGACTGTATTTGTCAAATGTTACTGGTTCCGAATGAAATTTCCATTCGGCTAGCAAGTGCATGACTGCATGAATTTATCAGCTAAGAAGATCTGTGTGCTTCTGTGGATCATTCGATTAACGGGCATACTTTGTAATTCAATGATTGTAGGTTCAAGTTGCCGCTCACGCTATCAGTATATTTTATTATTTCAATGAATTTCATGTTATGGAATTTTCCCATCACACACAATATTATACGTTATTGCACGTAAATTGGAGTGAACTGCGACGCTCTATCAAGGTGCATCTTATAAGATGTTAAATTATAAAGTTTTTTCGAAGTGTGTAACACAACAAAAGATTATGAAATTTTCAAATTTCTGATGAACGCTGTAGATATTTATTAACTCGCAGTTTCATTTATTCTTAAATGCAAAATGGACATTTTTTATTTTCGTGTACTTGACTTTCATTTTGTTGGCTAAAAACGCCATTGAAGCAGTTTTAAAAATCTGCTTGAAAAATTTAACCTGGCATCCCTGATGTGAATGAGACATGTATCTTTTTGTACTAATATGTGTGCGAGAAAAAAACGTGACTGTCAAAATTTTAAGCGCTAGAGTCTAAGACTTCTCAGCATTTGCAACAATAACACAGATTTTTAAACAGTTGTTCATCATGGTTACTACTTTGCAAAACTTATAAACAGTTACAGTTTACAGTTTAATCCGGACTCAATGACTCGTAGTACATATGAGTTCACCTAGTCTACTGCACTTGTAGAGCAGTTGAATAGCTACCATTTCTTCAGCTGGACTCTACGTGGGCAAAGTGAGCCTTATCGATTTGCCACAGTCCATGTCAATAGGGAATTGGATGAGATTCTTCGACAACAAAAGTTGCTGTTCGTTACATAAGTAAGCTCGGGCACCAGGGACGTAATCCCTGTATAATTTATAACATTACGCTACTTGTGCTCAAGGTAAGACGGCTACGCATTGATGAATGAAATGTATATTAATCTTATTAGTCTTATTATGATACGATCGGTGAAGTGCGCTAAGTTCTGATCTAAAAGAAATAAACATGCTAAATTTGGTTTCAGTAAAACTACAAACCAAACGAAACTAATAATGTTGTTTCTTTTCAGCGAATGTAATGAAGTATGACAGCGGAGCTCACTTTAATTATTGAAAGATTTAATTAAATGGAAATTGAGAGGGTTTGCGGAAAATGAGGTTGAGTCACCCTATTGATTCCAAGCACAAACACTCTACTCTAGACAACCAACCACTTGCCGTCTTTCGCAAGGAAAACAACAGTTCTATTCTATAACCTATTCCGTACCTATTTCTTCGCAGCCTTGGAAAAATTCTAATTCGGTATACAACAGTTGGAAAAGTTCGCACATTTTACGAGCATTGCTCCATTAAATTTGAAAAGGGATGCGCGTTGCCAGCGGAAGGAGAAAGTTAGTACTTCCATTTTGGATATACGATCGATATAGTAGGCACCTGTTTCCATTCCTTCACCCGGATCCCAGAGTGCGTGTTGGACCGTAGCTCGGTCCGGGATTTTTCCTGCTCCAGTGAAATGAAGAGATTTAGCAGCAGTCAGTCAGTTGGGTGATTACTGCTGGGTGTAGGCTAAATTACTAGATATCCATCATCATCAATTCTAATTAGTGCGAGTATGACGGAAGCGAGTTCGGATTTACTCTACCGATGCTATGACGAAAAGAAGACCAGATTCTGGCACAATTTTGTTCGATTTTTGAAAAGAAATTTGAAGATAAAAAAAATTGGCCAGTTCACGCTCATTCTCCCGCACTGTGTCGTTATGTGGGCGGGGGACGGATTCGAACCGAATCGTCATTCGGTTGCTGTCAGATTTTCCAGACCGAATTACGAGAATGGCGGTGGAGGAAAAAAAAAGATGATATACGATGTGCGCTCACGGAAAACGCTCCAAGCAACTCTGGCAGCATCAGGTGGTTTAAAATTTTGACTAATGGTACGGTGATCGAAAAAATAAAATGATTAATGGGATTTCTCCGCTCCGAGTCCGCTCATTTTTGACTGTGAAATTTTATAGCTCTGATGAACAGTTTTTGGTCTTCTGTGAGTAATACTTTTGTTGCACTATTAGACATGGATCTTCACAATTATACAAGATTGATGAGCAAAGAAAGTTAATCCTCCTAATCAGTTTCCGAAGGGTGTTCATTCGGATCAGAGAAGTTTCAAACGATAAACTTACACCAGAGATAAAGAACTGTAGATGAAAGTTACTAAAGCAAGCAAAATTCTAACCGCAAATTTGTCAAAAGATATGGTGCTAGGTAAGGATAATCAGTTAGTCTCACCGTGTCAAAGGAAACTTCATGTAGGAAATTCAATATCGTAATGGGAGAACGAAAATTTTGACTAAATTCGATGAGTGTCGCCTGCGAGAATGTCAAAATCGATTACAGAATACGAAGGGTTTGGATGTTACGACGGCAAAGAAGCGTCACACCCTTATACCTTCTACATACAAGTTGGCGAAATCCCTAAATATTCAATAACGGGATCTTTAATAGCTTCACATCAATATGTTTCCATCTTAATATTATATAAAACAACACTCGACTCACCTGCAGTGAGATAATGCCATGGGATATCTGTTTAAAGCTTGAATTAGAAAAATGTCAAAAAACTAAGCAGGATCCTATTTTAAAAACCGGGAATTTTTATCTTACAAACCGGTAAAAAACAGGGAAATTGAAATCTTCAATCGACTTGCCACTCCAAAAAATTTAAAAAAATCCCTGTTCATCGAAGTAGTTGTGATGGCGGGTTGCGAAACTTTACCGCAGCCACAAACAGCTAGCCAAACCATTGCTTTCTTACCAAATTCTTCGACTTAAACCGATATCCTGGACAGGTTCAATACTTTTCCTTCTCGTACCGTATAATATTATAGCCCTGGCAAGTGTTTGAAACCTTATTTCTCGTAATAATTATACAGCTTGAGTTCCCAGCAAGCACATCGCATCGTACAACTTTTAAATTCGAAACCTAATCGAAGCATTTTGTTTCCGACTGCATTTTGATTGCTTTTGCTTCTTATAAATTCAAAGATTAGCACGAAAAACATTTGACTTCAAATAGCAAATTTGAATTCTTGCACTGAATCCTTTTCTCATTTTGCTAGAACGCCATCAGTGTACGTTTATCCTAACGAAGGAAAGCAGAACCTTCTCCTCTGATTTGACTCCTCTGGTCTTAACTTCACCGAACTTCATAATTGCTCTTCGTCCTGCCACTTCCATTTACTTCTTCCATTTGTGCTATCTTTTTCGGTTACAGTTCGAAATCTATAGCACCATTTGGGCACAATGTTTTGACGTTGTTCTACTGAAAGTGCACATATTAAGAAACAAACTGATGGAAGTAAATCATAAATAAATAAACGACTACACCATTGGTGTCGCGCGACATAATTTACGGGTTGTATTTCAATACTTCAAAATAACAATATACTTTTGGAACAGCATTATAAATTGAACTTCGGCGCGTCAAGCAAATCAGTCAATATATATTAATCAACAAAGCTGCTTCGACATTAAAACTGAGATATCTTTTTTTTCAAGTGTTCCAGTTTTAGATGTATAATTTATGTCACTTTTAAAATTTAAACCTATAAATCATAACCAGAAAAACTGGTAGCCCCAGCAGCGTTTTAGTCGTGTTTAAAATATATGAAAACCAGTTGGAAATTTGACAGTAGAACTGTTCGAATAAATAAAACTAAACCGGTTTGCTGGAGATACGTTCGTTCCAGTTTTAGTTCTATTATAGATCGCGCATATAAAACTCCCAGCTGCTGAATTTGCTCTTAGCATAAGCCATTGAAGCCTCCCTTTTTCCATCGTTCAATTTGCGCAAGATTTAGAATCCTCTATCAGTTGACGCTGTGGATGATGACAACGTCAAAATTAGTCTGCTGAGCCGAATGATTTCTGCGAAAAACATCTTCTAAGTTGCTTACCAATTTCCAAAATTGTTGGCACCTTATTTTCGTGAACTCTGACCAAACTCGACAATACATTCACTAAGCTCGTTTTTTTTTGGCAACTGGCATAAATATCTCGAGAATATTGTACAATCAAGTAGGATTAGGAAAACTTTACAGTTGAAAAATTGTACTTCTAGTTTGATTCGCGTACGGTCGATTGAAGCCGTTCTATACCTAAGCGTTCCACGACTGCCAAACGGTTTTCAGACGGAAGTCGTTTACACCGATCTTTCCTCCTACTTCGATAAAATATATCATAACATCACACTTGCAAAACTGGATCGACTTGATGTAGATACAAACGTCCTATGGTAAATGTAGTCAATCGACATCTTCTGGTTAAAATTAACGATTATATGTTTGAGAAGGTTTTTATTGCAACATCTGGACTTCCGCAAGGCAGTCTTCTAAGCCCTTTGGTCTTTTTGCCGTACTTTAACGATGTTAATTTTTCGCTAGTAGGACCGCAGTTATCTTTCTCAGATGACTTCAAAGGATGGCCAAGTATTTTACGCATGCTTGAAATCCCTAAACTGTTTACTGGTTCGTTTTACTCTGGAATATTGTTCAGTTGTTTGGAAGCCTTTCTACCTCAATGGCACTCACATAATCGAGTCGATACAGCGTAGATTCATCCGTTGTGTTGATGTTGGCAGCACTCTCTCTGATTTGAATAAAGCTTTCTGGACAAGTAGATTTTGTGTCAAAAAACACTGAATAAGGAGTGTATCGAAAAGTAGTTAGCAACATTGATTATTGAATAAAAAAGCAAAAAAAAAACAACATATTTTGACATCAGTTTTCGATATATTGTAGAAAAATTACATTTTTATGCATTTCACTGATTATATTGAAGAAAATCCTAGTTTCTGTGAAACGCTCGCACTTTGGACTTGACATTCTTCATTAAATTCTGCACAGTTACTTTTGTGACTTTCCTGGTGGCAGCTGTCCAGTTTTTTTTAACTCCTGCATGTTTTGTACCTTCCTTCCGAAAGTGCCGCTTGACAATTGCCCAATACCTTTCAATTGGCCAAAGATCCGGGCAGTTCGGTGGGTTGATGGCCTTTTCCACGAATTGTATATTATTTTTTAACAACCACTGTAGAACGGAGTTGGCGTAGTGGGATGAAGCCAAATCCGACCAGAGGAGAGGAGGAGCCTTATGCTTTCTGTACAGTGGCAGCATTCTCTTCTTCAAACATTCTTCCTCATACACATTGGCGTTAATTGTGCCCTTCGTGAAGAAAATCGACGACCGCAAACCACAGGTACAAATTGCTTGCCAGACCAACAGCTTCTGCCCAAACTTTTCAATCCCCACCGTGGTGTCAGCGTCGTCCAGGTCCTGGTACATCGATTTCGTATAATATTGCGTTCCGGGCAGCGCTCGAGAGTCTTCCTTGGCGTAGGTTTCGTCATCGATCAGGATGTATTCGTCTTTATTATGTAGAATCCGGTTATACAGCTTTCGCACTCTGGTTTTGGCCTGAACTTGCTGTACCAGGGACTTTTTCGGCACCTTCTGTTTCTTGTACGTTTCCAGGGAGCTCCGAACTTCGATCCGCTGAATCATCCCGATGCTGGTGTTGAACTGCTTGGCCAAATCCCGCGTCGACGCCGATGGGTTTCAAGTCCCAACCGGGCTGGCTGGGACCCGTTTTCCTACCGGATCATGGCAAATTTTTCATGCAAAGGGTCTTACCGAACTTCTCGATCATATTTTTGACACTGGTGTGGTCCACTTTCACCCGTTTTGCAATTTCGTTGTACGTGACACCACTTTCTGAGCACCAAGTGTGCAGAATTTTCTTTCGCGTTTCCGGATCATTTCGACTCATCATTGAAACGATAAACCGTACCGAAACCAATCGATTGCGCAGCTTTTATTGACGTGTAAACAAACATGTCACCGCCAAACACGCTGCAAAAATTTAAGCCATTTCAGAGTAATAACTGTTTGAATGTTGCTAACTACTTATCGATACACTCCTTACTTTGTTTTTTTCCAAAATTGATCCAAACTGTCTTTTTAAAAGGGCCAAACTTTTTCAACGAATTGTTTTTCAAAGAGCTATTGTCGAAAATGATAAATCCTACAAAAAAGAGTTATAAAAGTAATTTTCAAAAGTCAGTTCAATTTGTAATAAAATTGCTGAAAAAAATCCTTATCGAGTTCTACACTGAAAAAAATTAACTAAAAATTTAAAATCGATTTACAAAAACAAACCATTATTGATTTTGATAAGATTTTGTCCCAAGTTATATATCTAAATCCCTTGCCAACCGATCATACATCGCAAGATAGGCTCATTTTAGGGAAAAAAAAGTTTTTTAAACAAAAACTATTTCTTGTTTGGAATGAGTTTTTATCCAGTCTTTTTATCAAAAACAGAACTAAACTGAAAGTCATAATCATCCAAAATTCCAAAGAATTTCAATTTTTGAGAAAATTTTACCGAATACCCTGTTATTAGTTGCCCGATATTTGCAGAAAGTGTCAGTGCTGGATAAGAAAAAGTTTTTGTTGTAAAAACTTTTTTCCCTCCAAAACGCCCATCTTAAAATATATGAAAGGTTAACAGGAAACATAACATAATTATCCATGTTGGAACAAAATTTCATTCGAATAAACAACGACGATCTCTTTGCAATTTGGCTTAAAATTTTCTAAATTCGAGTTTTTTCAGTGTAAAATTCCATTAGTATTTTTTTTTCAGTATTTTCATTGCAAAAAATTGTCTAGTTATTTTCAAAAGAAAAGTCTAGATAAATTTTGGAAAAGTAAAGTGAGAAAGGTTGGCTTTTTGTGATAAAGTGTATATGCTGACAACCAGGGTTGCAAACGGTACTGGAGAATGACACGAAACAGCAGACATTCAAACTGCGTAAATGACAGCAGTCGCCGATTGTACTTCGCCACGACTGCAGAAGATGAAAAATGTCGTAGGTCTCATGACATTTTCTCTCGTGAATGTCGCCGTTTGCTCTCATCGATAACTGTTCTAATCTTTTCAATCTGAGAATGGCTAGCCACAATAAACAGTAGCTCCTTCCAAATTCAACAACTTTCGAGAGGCAGTCGCCAACAAGGCTTAACTTTGAAATTCATTTTATGTCGATTCTCATGAGGTGTAGGGGGACATGCACAAGAAAGTCTTGCTTCCCAATGCAGACGGTTTTTTGTGTGTATCCTTACGTGTTTTGTTTCTCTGCACTCCCATTGGAAGGAAGCGGTTCAGTGAGAAAAGCAAAGTAAATGCTTTGACTTCCAGAATTTGGATGCACTTTTTCGATCAAACAATTGAAGCCCGTTTAGCATGAACCAGAATTGTAGAAGTAATAGGAGCGCAAAACTTATTGTCTCTGCTGTAAGATTTCTTGCCTTTGCGTCATATTAGAAAGGCAGAAGCTGCGCTCCTGATACTTCGTGTATGAAATTTATGTAAATAATTGTAATATTTTTGAAACATCTGCATGAACAAGCTTTGTGATTGAATTTTTTCAAAACTGTAATTGAACCGGTAATAAAAACACCGCCGTTCGCATTAAATTTATCGCCACAGATCAATCACAGCGGATATAACAGTCCCGTTATGAAAATGTCATGACATTTTGAGCTAGTGACATTCTCGAAACCCGTGACCGAAAATGAACAAAGCAGCTACTTATCCAGCATGTACCTACACTACCACAAAGCGAACGCTGTGGCTTGACTGCTGTGAGAGAGTGCGACAAAATTAACTGCTCTCAATATTGCTGTCGTGTGTCGTGGCTCTCATAATTGCGCCAAGCTCTCGTGTCATTGCGAGTTGGCTACTGTTGAACGTAGCAGCTGCGCATATCGTTGGCAGTGACTGTCTTATGCTTGGCAACAGTATAAAAAAATGTCAAATTTTCGCACCCCTGCTAACAACTCCGAATACGATTTTGCGCTAAATTCGATAAAATAAAATCGGTTTTCAAAATTTAATGTCCATTTACAAAAAAAAGAACACCACTTTCGTATTCAATGAAACTTTGTCTCAAGGTAGGTTATTATGTTCCCTTCCAACCGTCCATGTATTATAAGACGGGCAGTTTCAGCACAGGGAACAGACATCCAAGTAGAGATTTCAATGTGTGTAAGTAATTCAACGGTTGTTTCAAAAAGCAGTCACTAATGCCGTTTTTCATTGAAAAACACTGGTGGCGTGGATTGCTCTGGTTTTGCACTTTCGAGCAGAAATGCAACATTCTGACGGTGTTTCATTGCTGCTCGAAAGTGCAAAACCAGAGCAATCCACGCCACCAGTGTTTTTCAATGAAAAACGGCATAAGTAGCAATTCTCCTGTAGTGGCGCTTCGAAAAGCCCAACAGTTGCTTACGGGCTCTTGTGTTCGAGCTTCCATACAATGGTAATTAATGCGTGCAAAGTCGTATGCAACGGTGATTTTTAACGGATTTTCACTTGTATGCTTTACACAGCTTTTGTGGATGTCTGTTCTTTGTGGTTTCAGGAAACTTAAACTTCTCTTGTCAATTACTGATACTTTTTGCAAATATCGGGCCACCAGTATCCTCTCTCAAATTGAGATTCAGTTAATTCTCGGATCATAAAGACTTTCAGTTTAGTTTAGTTTTCGGTAAAAAGACACTTTTAAATTTTTTTGATCTATAGTTATTTTTGTAAACTGATTTCAAATTTTCTAAGGTAATTTTTTTCAGTGTGGGAGTCGATATGGAAATTTTTGAGTATTTTCATTGGAAAATTCGACTGATTTTGTGAAAATCAATAGTACAATACTAGCATAATTTTTATTGCTATAAAAATATATAAGAATCGACAATTTTTGCAAAATAGCACCGGCATTAGACTGTGTTCATACTGTGTGAGACAGCCATCAATTGATTCTCAGAAACACATTTTATTATTTCAGTGTTACTTGCCATGAATAATTTGAGCTCATATTCAAAATGAAGTCGTTAGTTCTTGAATCTGGTGGAACGGACCACATTTGTAATATTTTTTATAAAACTTTCTATGATTCCCTAACAACAAGTATAGTTGTTTAATAACCATTCAGTATGGATTCGAATCAGGTCAATCCATGCCAAAATTACTCGAACACCATTATCGAAAAATAGAGCTACCAGCAACTCCATCCATGTTCCGATGTTTCGAGGAACAAGGAACGGAAAGGGATCCTGGTCCCTGAGGAGGGAATCGCCAAATGGCTTCGTCATGATTATTATTACTTGCAGTGCAACTTTCGGGAAGCCAACAGACTGACAACGAGTCAGTTTCAACTCAGATCGGCTGTACCGTTTCGAAAATCGAAAAAAGAAAAAGTTAAAGCGTACAACCCATCAATTTCCATTTCATCGCGCTTTTCACGGATCGGGCAAAGTTAAGCTTCTGTACAAACACCCATCTGTCGGTCCATCCGTCTGGCAGTCTGGCTGGATGTGTGTCGGTCGCTTGAACTCGCATTTCCGACAGTTCCCTGCGGGCTGTGGTCGGTGCGCAGCATGCGATATTGATATTTGGTTTTTCATTCCCACTTTCGGTTCGGAGTTCTAATTGGAGTTTTTCCCCCCAACGAGCTGAACTTTGCTTAGCGCTAACTTCCGTTGCCAATGACTAACATGATAGCGTGAAATTGTTAGAAATATGAGATGAAATTGATCCTCCGCCGGTTGCAAACATAAATATTGTTAGCAATATGGGGAAAGAAAAAAAAAACTATATCGCATAAGTTCAAAGTGCCGTTCGTCAAACGTTGCCGGTAATCGCATCGCAGTCAGTCGCCAGTTCCCGCAAACTTTTTACGTGTCACGTTTTAATTTTAATCCTGGAAAGCGGTAGTACAAATCATCGACGTGCTTTTTTTCCTGATCGAATTACAAAATAAAAGATAAACACGAAAATATCCCGCCTATCGGCTACAACCAATCGAATTTTGGTTTTTATTGTAACTTTCAACTTTTCATTTCTTACATTGTCTTTTAAAGATTAGTGAGTAAGGATTTTTTTTGTGCTTTAGGTTTAGCATGTAAGCAGCGATAGGTGTCACGTTGAAGGGAGAAAAACTCTCCTGTGCTGGAAACGATCTTGAATAGCCTTGCTGGGCTTCTATAAT
Organism: Malaya genurostris; assembly: GCF_030247185.1. Taxonomy (NCBI): domain Eukaryota; kingdom Metazoa; phylum Arthropoda; class Insecta; order Diptera; family Culicidae; genus Malaya; species Malaya genurostris. Next base: position 214,262,605 of record NC_080572.1, read on the forward strand.
AAATGAAATGAAATACTTCAACTTACTTAGAGTAAGATCAAACTATCGAGACTTTTTGCGTATGAATAAGCTGTCAAAATCTTGATAATAATTTATAGTTTTTAGAACAGAAACTACAAGCGTTGCTATAAGAACGACTAAATGTAAGTTGCATTAAAAATAGATCACGTAAATACTTTCTAGATGGTTCACGTTAGCGTATGAGAATCACTTGCATACGAATCCAGTTTTAATCCAATCCAATTCAATGTATTTAATCACCTTATGCTCTATCGAGAACAAGTAGACATTTTTGCGCATGGATATTTCAACCAAATTACCAAACCAACCAATAATAATTAACGAAATTAAGTGTTTATAATCCAAGTTCATTGACTGTTAAATCAACCCCAGGCCACAAAATACGACGAATATTATCAAAACAAAACAAAAAAAAAACAATGCAACAAGTAAATACTTATTTCATGTAAACAGAGCGTAAAAATGATTTAATAAAGGTAAATTCTGAGATAAATTGGAACAATTAGCCAAAAAAAACTGCTCGTTTGTTTTGTTGTATTCCACACCACAGCCAGCAGATGTCCAGATCGACGGTCAAAGTTGTGTAAAAAAAATTCAGAGTAGTACGCCTACAAAATTATGATAAGTTTGAACTGGATGATGATCGGACATTCACACACCTTGCCGGAGCAAGTCTCTCCCGGTTCTGGATGTCTGGATGCTGTGTTCACACTAACACTTCTAGACTCTAAGTGTTTTTTTCCAGAAAATCGCCGACTCTACGGAACTTTGCCGACTATTCCTACCAACCACGCCACTAAACCAAGTTTATCACAACAACTATAAAAACCACCAAACTCCACCACGAAAAGAAAAAGGTTCGACCTTCTTTTCAGTCTTGTTTTTCTTCATTCACACCAGCCCACAATCCGAATCCCAGTGTGTTGTCAGTGGAGCGCAAAAGCACATCCCAAAACAAACAAAAAAAAAACAAAAAACAAAACAGCACCGAACGCATCGTTATCCGAAAAATCAAAACCCCTAATCATTGTTTCTTTTCCAGCTTCCCGGTTCCAGCAAATCCAGCATCAAACTATTCTCCTCAAATAGAATTCGAAGCGTGAAAAAAAAACGATAAACAACCCGCACATCACCATAACAATCACCAACTAGCATCTCTCTTTCACTCTCTCTCTCTCTCTGTCTCTCGCTATATATTTTCATTTATTTTTTTTTTCGAATTTATTTTTCAAAACATCCACCAAACATCAGTCGCAACACACTACCTCTAGCCACTCTATCACAGCCTTCTGAACCGAACCCATTTCTCGCACTAATTCATGCATTTCCAGAAAGATTCTTCCGAAACCATCCAAAAACCAAGTAGAAACAAAAAAAAAACAACCAAACGATGGCGCGATTTCCCTCCAACGCGCGTGGAAATCATTGAAATCTCCGTGGTTGCTCCTACGAAGGCGCGCGCACCGCACCCGCAAAATGTAACCGCACTAACCTGGCCAATGTAAATAAGTACCCTTCCCTTGATTACAGTTTCGTTTTTGTTTTTTTTTTCTTTAAATAAATGTAGATAAAATAATTTATTTTATTTTTAATGCTGTGAACCCTTGCTTTGATCAGTTGCCCTGTTGTACTTCGATTTCACAAAGTATTTTTTTTGTATAAATCTTTGTAAAAAAATTATCTGAGTTTTTTGTTTGTTTCTGATATCGCTTATCGAACTACCAGGAGTCGTCCTGTTGGCGTAGGTTTACACTACTTAAACTGAAGAAATCAGTTTATTCATCACTGTTTTTTGTTAAATAGTAAAACATGAAAATAATCCTACTGCCATAGCACGAATGAATACAAAGGTGATAAAATTGATCGTGTAAAGAAATGGTTTTACGTCAAAATGGTAAGTCAATATCTGTTGTTCCAGAATCGTCCATGTAAAAATATAAATTGACTTAATGACCCTTTTTTGTTTCATGTTGGAATTTCAACGTCAGATGAAAAACTGTTTAGGGAGAACTGTCACATCCTTGTTATTTGTCAATCAAATGAAATGAAATGTGACACGTAAATAGAGACAGGTTCAAGCTTTAAAATGCGCGTTCGAACACATAGATGGCGCTATTATCTACTGAGATATGATTTCTGTCTCAAAACTTAATGGACGCACTGTGTATTTAGCGAAGTTATGGTATCTTGTGAGGGTTCCTCAGGTTCTAGTAATCGTAGAATAATGCTGTTCAAGAAGCTGTTGAAAAACCGAAGTTCTTAATGAAAATTTCATCGACCGGTATCCTGGAATCATTCTTCATCAGCTTCTTGCGCGATTTGCTTTTCGCGCGATTCAGAGTCAAAAAATTCTAGTAAGTCGGAAGTCCTGCTGGATTTTTCGTTCGATTCACGTCTGTACCGCTTACAACAGATGACACCTCTTTTCGGCGTTTTTGCGACATCCAGCTTTCGATCTGGACTTACTGGCTGTCCAGATTACATCTTCGAATACTTTTATTGCATTAGTAACAGTTAATTTGACCTCATTTATCAATTTCGATAACTTTACGAGTGAATAGTGTGAATTTTCGGAATGCACAAGCAAAATTTGGACGAACATTTTCACAACCGAGAAGTAAATATCAATATCGAATTTGATCAATTTAATTAAAACAAAAACTTTCGAGTTTTCGAGAAAACAACCGGATTCACCAAAACTGCAAAACAAGTTGATTGAGTTGATGAAAAATGAAGAATATATGTCTATGTTTAAGCAGAGATGTCCATCTCCTCTGTGTGAAGAAGAGCCAGCAAAATTTCTCCCCTCGCACTGACAACTTCAATGAGAGCTCTTCTTTTTCACATATATACACCACTGTTGTAAAGTGTGCACGCAACGTGAGTGCGTTTGTTTATTTACTTTTACCTCCTCCACTGAATCGCACCAAAGTGCTAGAGCATTAGCTAATAAATTCTCTGAAGTGGATGCAGATACTTTCAAAGAGGTGTACACGCCGGTGAGCACTCTGGTGTATGGTTTGCATAGAAGAAACGCAAAATCAGCAAAATAAAACAATTTATCGTTAAATTTTCGGTTTTCATTGCAAATTTTTCATAGCAAGGCCAGATCTACTCTCTATTAATTGAAGTTCACAGAAGTGTTCGCTCACCATCACGCGCCAGTGATCACTTGGGTGTATTTAGGCGAGAGCAGGTGAGAGCGATTCGTGCGAAGAGAATGTTATTCTCTCGCACCAGCTTCTTTCAACACAAGCACGCACTCAAAGTCTGTCTGTCTGGACACTGAGAAGAAGTGCGCTTTCCTCTTTGTGTGGAGCGGAGCAAATGTATCCGCAGTGTTTAATTGAAACCTACGCCCTGGTGTATCACTCTAGTGAAATGCCATCTCTGTAGTTTAAGTGACATTTTCTAAATTTTTAGGTTCTGCAGCTGATTCCCAGTTGATATTCTGACCTATAAAACATAATTGAAATGATTTTCATTGGGATTCATTCTACATGTCCTGTAGAAGACAAATTCAATGTAGTTTTAGTTACCAAACTGAGATTGTTAGATTATTAAACTCAATTATTACTGAACAAGATTTTTACTGCGAGTTTTTCTTACGATCATAGCAGGTGCGTATACAAGAGGGACACGTGGTTAAACAGGTCAGCTTAAATATCTTATACACCTTCTATTCTTACGATTCATGGGCTGACTTTATAAACGCGTTTGGGAATGACGCGATAGAGATGACTGGTAAAAACCCAGTTTTAATGGATATTTTTTTTCAATTTCTAAAAAGTGATTTGGCGCCGGTTTCCCCTATATTATAAAAACACCACCCGAATTTTTTTTCTGGGTACGCGCCTGGATCATGGAATCAAACACTAGCAAAAATAATAAACACAATCATGCACCTTCTTTTTATCAAAATTAAAATGTCCCAATTTTCCATTTGAAATTCTGCGAGTCGCAAATAAACTGTTTGATCTCAAATAAACTATTTAGGGCATATTCAGTAGTGTTCTAGTTCTAGATGCATAATTTATGTCAGTTACAAAATTTAAACCTGAATTTTATAACAAGAAAAACTGGCAGCCCCAGCAGCGTTTTACTCGTGTTTCAAATATACTAAAAATAGAACGCCATCGTAGACCAGTTTTGAATTTGACAGAAGAACTGCTGGAATAAATAAAACTAAAACGGCTTGCTAGGAATACGTTTGTTTCAGTTTCAATTATATTATAGAACTCCCCATATGAATCTTGCATCTGCTGAATTTGCTCTTAAGGTCCGAGGACACAGGGCCACGTGTTGAGTTTTAAATCGACCACGTGGCTCGTTCAATTCCCTTTGTGCATCGTATTTCTCTCGTATATGGGCAAACTGTACCGGGTTGCCAGCATACATTTTATTATTTTAATGAGAAGTTTTATAACATTAATCTATCGTATGGGTTGGACATTACATGGATTCCAATGAACAATGAGAAAATATTCAACTTTCACAAAGATTGAATGTCTGTGTGTTTGACAGCCTTGTCGAGTCAATTTTATTTCTCTCTCCTTTTTCAGAATGCTATCAGGAAACCAAAGCGAAAAAAAATGGTGGATGCATTGAAACTGACTTTGTTTCACAGAAAAATACAAGACTTTATTTTTATCGCGATAACATATATGTTTTTATGTACTAATCGCATCAAAACTAAATTATCTAGACTTTGTCACGGTAGATTTATGATACAAGCCTTCAAAGCCGAGATATTCGATGAACAAGTAGAGGTATGCATTTCCGAGCGTTCCAATTTTCAGCAGTTCTTCAGTCAGAAAAAAATACAACACGACCGCTCAACTCAATGAATCATTCTTAAAATTCCACAGAATATTCTCAACTATATTTCAAAGACATTGTCAGGTGGGTTTTTCTATATTTTGCACCGTTTCCAAGAAAATTTAATTTGAAACGGGAAAATAGCAAGAAACCTACCACTTTACGGTAGTGTCCTCAGCCCTTAACCTCAAAAAATTGTTTGATCTCAAATGTTTTGGTTTTTTCGTTCGCGTAAGAAGTATAAAGAAAATCATAAATATTTCAAAAAGTTACTTTTAGGTGATAATTTCGGTAAATACGCATTTCAAACAACAAGATTTTTTACGGAGTCATATAACCAACTGAGCCACAAAAATATTTGCACATGTATTAAATTTTTATTGAATTATTGTTAGTTTAAGCTAACACCGTGCAATTTATTACTGATATTTTTCAAGTGCGGTAAGCTATTCCGAATGATAAGTGAAGACAGTTGTTGATAAAAATCTTCACCTACAAATCGGTGCAATTACGATGTCAAAGTTATTCAATGTTTGCATCGAGGAATTTGTAAGTGAGATAATTTGCAAACCTAAATTACTGACGTTCAGTTGTTTTTTTCTGATTGTATAAATTATGTTTTTTTCTGATTGTATAAATGTGGAAAGATTTACGAAAACTATGACAGAAAAATACACAGCTCATATATGCCACAAAAACACACCTAAAGCAGAATATTGCACGCAATGAATGAATATTGCACACAAAGACCTAAATCAGCATTTTGGCGAAAAAAATTGTTGATTCACTGATTTTAGTTAGTTATTTTTTGGGACAACTTAAAAAATTTTTATTGTTGCTAATTTGGATTTGGTACCTTATTCCTTTAAAAATGCTAGAACCATAGTTGAATTTTTTAAATTAAATTCACCAATTCAACGTGCTGTCATTTCTTAGCTAAGACACACTCCATTTTCATTCAACTAATTTGTTTGTTGACTTACCAAAATAAAATATTGTTTTCAACAAATATGAATGGTTGAATTCAACAGAAAGGGTTCCTAAATTCGTACATTTTTTTTTTATTTCAATTGATAAGATTAGTTGTTTTAGACAATAATATTTATTGGTTTTGGCATTAGTTGTAGTGATTACAACTATTTAAAAATGTTGAATGTTACTAAAATTGTTATTGATATCAACTTTTTTTTTATTTGAACTTATGTTGGCAGTTGATTTTAGTAAAAATAATGTATGTAATATAATATTTCTAATGATATTAGCTATATTAAAATATTGATCTTAAACACCACATTTAATAATTCGTGTAATTTTGCTCTATTTCAACTAGGTATTAGAAATCAATTATAAGTTCTAACAATGCTGACAAATTTCCTCAGTATCTCCGAATTACAAGAAAAAAAACATGTTTAAATGAACGCACTCATCCGTAGCCATATATTGCATAAGGGATTATCATTTCGTTGTTTTTATATCACTTTGATTTTTTTTTGTTAATAATATAATGAAATATAATATCAGAACAGTCGACAATACACGACGAAATCAGTCTTGAATACAACCGATCTTGCAGACTACCGATTTCGTCGGTGGATGGTAAAATCGGAGAATTGTCAATTTTTTACTTGATTATAACAGCCAACATTAGATTGTGCCATTTGCAGCTGTCACCGAAAAATTGTTTATATTGCAATGACTACTAGCCACTAGATGGCACACTATTGCCGAAAATTTTTTGCATTTGCGATTGTCCTTACTATTTTGCAGGTATAAATGCGATATCGGCTTCCCGTGCTGTATTTACGGAAAAGACATAAACGAAAATGAAACTCAGTCAGTATACTATCAGCGTAACTATTTTTATTCAAAATCACTATTTTCTTCATTGAATTGTGTGACAGTGACTCTTTCACTGAAAACTTTTTGCACTCCGAAAGCAAAAACCAAATATAAATAGTAGTACGAACGGCCAAACCAATTTCATTTTTGCTTTATTTGTGCTGTCTTTAAGCAGTTATGGTGACAGTTAGACAGCGTCAACTTCTATGATCTCAACCACAAAATTAGTTGGTAATGAAAATTTCGTGTTGGATTGAAAGTTTGGTGGTTTGTGTTCCGAATATTTCCCAACTAATAACATTCTTTGAAAACAAAGGTTTTTTTTTTAGCAAAGTAAATTTTGAATTTCAACTAATTTATTAGTTATTTTGGCAAGTTTGTTGTTTAGAACAACTAACTCAAAAACAGTAAAACAAATTAGGCGCAGAGCTAAATTCGGTCGTTCCGTGTGCTAGATCCAAAAACTGGTGACTGTTATAAATTCGAAACCTTCTTTTATCAGGGGAAATCGTTCGGTCAAATGAACTACTGTGGATGTGATGAAACACAACTCAGAAGACTAACCGGTAGAAAAGAATTTAGTTTATGATTCAACTGTGCCCGGTCGGTATGGTCGAAATTTCAGTTTCACCCCTGTAATCCAATGCCGTACCCAAAAACTTATCAAGCATTTGCCTTATTTATTGAATCTGTTTAATTCTCCGGTTGGGTAATGATATGTGAGATTTTGCTGTGTCTCTATTGGTGTATGTTTTGCTTACGTTGATTTAACATTTTACTTCAATCATGTAGGATTGAAACTAGGCTCAATCGATAATAGTATAGTACAATGTATACTAAATGGAAAATTCGACCAAAAATGTTGGAGAACCATTGGCATAGACCACCGAATTCTATTATGAAAACTGTTGCGATTTGGTGCATCGCACAAGCTCTTTAAATGGTTGAGTTCCTATTTGTGTGGTCGAATTCTACGAGTACAGTTGGAAACCTTAGTTTAATCTCCGTTTACGAACAAATCAGGAGTCCCACAAGGCAGTAGTATATGTACCCTTCTGTTCGCACTGTTTTTTAACGATGCCGCCTTACTGCTAGGTTATGGATGCAGGCTGATCTACGCCGTCGATTTGAAACTGTACTTAATCGTAAAACTGCTGAGTAAATTTGGAGGGTGTGATTAGTGTTGCCAAATGTTAAGTAATTACATTTCACCGAATACTTTCTGCATTAATCTTCGACTACAAAATTGAAGGACAAACACTTACTAGAGTTAATCGTGCTAATGATCTTGGTATTGTACTGAATGCAGTAATCGTTTAATCCGCATCGTTCTGCTTTAATATCTAAGGTAACTAAACAACTCGGATTTATAGCTGAAATCTGCAGACACTTTAAGGATCCACATAGTTTTGAAGGCGTTATACTGTTCCTTAGTGTGTCTGTTGCTGGAAAATGCAAGTTTGGTCTGGAGTCCACCCTGATCGATGTCATCTGTTAGGTCTTGATACCCTGCAACGAGACGGAAGATTCAACAAGTTGCGTTTGTGGCGAAGATCCTTAATCTACTTCCGCGTTTCACAACGAACTGTACAATCAACAGACTTACTTCTACGAAGATTCCATTGGACATCGTTTGACTCCAACGAATCTATTACAGCCTGTGTTCGAACTTTCTCCCTGGTAGAAAATTTATGTGATTTTGGTGAATCATCGATTTTATAACTTGACCTTAGATTTTCATTAAGACTTTCATTGTTATATGAAACATACAAACAAATACTCTCAGGAAATAAAAAAGAACATATTAGCTATGTTTTTGCAAAGTTCAATCTCGTACCTTCTACATAACAGAATTCCATCAAATTCGGCTCAACACTTGCGCAATCTTCCTTACATACTTTCATCAACTCTTTTTCCAAGTCCTTGTCGTTTTGTCAAATCTTTTCCTGTGTTTCAGAGTCTTCGCTTCATAATCGCCTAGAATTGTTCTATTTGGCGAAGTTCTTTGCCTCCTTCGGCACAAAAACAACATCGTTGGCTTTGTGCCACTCTATCGTCGGTTTCACGTAATGCCAGAACCGACCAAAATAGAGTGCCACCTTCGTTGAACCTGGAGGCATTCTTCTTTATATATATTTAGCGATTGATGCTACCGGTCGTTATGAACGACTTTGTTTCACCAACAGATAGCCTGCCATACCAAATACTTCTTGGCAAATCTGTCGATCTTCTTCCTTCGAAACTTCTTCATAACATCCATACGAGACTTGCCGACGAAAAAATCCAGGCCGGGGATCTGCTTGGTGTCCGCTTTAATGTAGGTCTCGTTTGCATTTCGGCTGCACCAACCACTCGCGGTGCGAAATTCTGGCGCGAGATTTGACTTTTGTATTCTGTAGATTGGATCGGTTTATTGTCCGCCAGATGAAGCAGATGGAAGTGTTGACACTCTTTGTCAAGTTCCGAGGAGAAAGGTCCGGATTGCGCTTCTATGCGTTTACGAGATTGTATCTCGTCGCTTTGCTTCGTCCCACGACAAAAGGGCCTAACTGCAAATGAGAGCCTCTCTTTGTTTACTTTCTCTTTTGATTATTGAGAAGCCATTATTGCAAATTCTCTAAAGTTTTCAATATAAATCGAAAGCTTGTAGTTTTACCTTGAAAGTTTTGCGAAAAGTAAAGCGTGAAATATAAAATCTGTTCGGTAAATCGTAAAAGAAAAAGTAAACAAAGATAAACTGTCATTTGCAGTTAGGCCCTTTTGTCGTGGGACGGTCGAATTGTCGTTTCCCAAATGATTTGCAGTCTTCCTTTGGGACTGGCCCCGATTCTTCCCGACCGCATCCATAATTTCACTTTTTGCTTAGAAACCATCTCGATAACCACTTGATAGATTGTGACAAAATTTCGCACATGTTACACTTTAAACTAGTGTTACCAAAAATTTCTTCTATTTTTACCCATACAATAAATATTTGTACACAAACAAAAGTGTTTTTTTTCGAGTACAATCTTCAGCAATAGTTTACCGATGATATTTTTCAGGGATTTGTATTTTTATTTTTATTGAGACACCACTAAAATATCTCTATTGCTAAAAAAATCCAATAATTGATTTTATCTTTTGCATGATTTGAAATAAAAAAGTTGCTAAGTGGTATTACCAATTGTTTCATTGGTTGCACTGAAACGCATATTGCGGTACATATGAAAAACGGTTGTTTTTCCTGGTGTTCCATAGAGTGCCTCTAAGCCTACTAGAACAACCATAATTTTATTTCGGCTCTCGACATACAAATAATGGTGTGCGGTTTAATTGATTTAATTGTGTTCGCTCCTACGCTAAGAACCCATTCTATTGCAAAATTGATTTATAAAACCTGTTTCAATCCACTTAGTGGTGTAATGATGCCTTTCTCATATCAATCATACTAATTTCCTTCGATTCTAAAAAAATAACCGAAATCGGTTTGTTTGACCGTCTACTGATAAAAACTATCAGTTGGAGAAGATTTGAGGTCCATTTAGAATTATTTTTATGGTTTTCGCCCTTTTCAGTGATGGTATAAATTTTTTAACTCACTTTACCCTATATTCCTGGATCCGGAAGTCGGATCCAGTTGAAATTCAGAAATTACGTAAGGGACCACAGGACTTTTCATTTGAACCTAAGTTTGTCAAAGTCGGTCGCGCCATCGATGAGAAAAGTTAGAACGCATATTTTTATTTTTTTTTTGCACATTTTACCCTATAACTCCGGAACCGGAAGTCGGATCCAAATAATATTCAGGAATTTTGTATGGGAGTTTGTGAAAATCAGTTCAGCCATCTCCGAAACAAGTTAGTTAAAAAAAACGTTACACACACATGAACATTTTGCATACTTGACGAACTGAGTCGAATGATATATGACACTCGGCCCTCTGGGCCTCGGTTCAAAAGTCGGTTTTCACAGTGATGGCGTAACCTTTCTACATGAGAAATGTAAAACGAGGAATACTCGATGAATAGCGAAACAAAAATTCAAAACGAGTGAAGATACCTCATTTACACTAACACTAAACACAAGTAGGAATTCAATCTAATGAATGACTATTTTAAGCCCGATTACGAAATGGCAACGATGAAAATGAACACAGTTTTTTGACGATTTCTAGCTGAATGTCCCATAAATTTGATGTGATTGAAATGGACTGAAATAAGAACATGTTTTCCCACCAACTTGTGCTGATTGCATTGCTGTTGTGAATGGTCTTTTATATTCAATTTGACTAACTTCATTGGAATAGGTTATAACTTAACAAACATAAAACACACACACACACAAAAGTCATCTGTTTCTAAAGCTGCGAGCAATGCTCCAATGTAGAATCAAGTGAATTCATTCTCCCCTATTCAAACATGTTCCCATCTCGAACATCATTTCTAGGACACCGGGTGAAAACGACATACAATCAAGCAGCATCAGAAAAAAAGTGGGCAGTATTTTCCGTTCTTCGAGTGGCCATGTTGCGCTAATTGGAAGCTGATTTACAGCGTAAAGTTGTTTTTCATACTGCCCCCACATATTCACATACACACGGAGACACACCCAGACACACAAACGTAGAATGAATGAGGTGGCAGAAGGGTCACTCAATGCAAATAATCACACCCGATACCAACCACGAAATGCCGCATACATGGTTCAGGTATGATTCCCAGCATACAGAAACCCTGCAAAAAAATCATCGCAAACATCGGAACGAGCTGAGATTTACACTTTTCCGAACGTGAGCAAACTTGGCATATCCAATTAAAAAGTTACGATTTGGTGAATCGGATTATATTGGCTATTTACTCGTGCGAGGTGCGAAAGTTTTTTCTTTGGCTGCCATCTGGACATGAATGAATAATTATGCTTTCGCATGATTTGATTACCGTTGATTTTTTTTTTTCATAAATACGTTTATTTCTTAAGGCAGTTTACATAAGTTTTTCTTCGCCGTAGCATCACTTTTACATAATATTCTTATCCTAATTTAATTCTAACAAAGTCACAACGTTTTGAATTTATTAAAACATATTCTCTTATAGCTTAAATATCATCTTAGGTAACTCGTCATTAATTATGAAATCTACTCGGAAATATTATTTGAACCAAACGATTACCTTCTATAAGTTATAAAATAAGCTGTTTTTTTTTGACATTTTGTTGATAATTTCATAAACTGTTTCGAGTTTGTTTGTATCATTACATAATTTTTATTCTAATTTAGCTATTGGTTGAACTCATGGACGCAGCTGGGATCGGAGCTAAGTCTTAAAAGGGGCCTTTATTAAATTGAAACTCCAATTTTCCTTATGAAATGATAAATAAGTTTCATGTATGAAAGGTCACGACAAGCAAGAATGTCTCGAACTGGGATATTGGATAGTCTACCTTGGGTACGCAAAGAATTTATTAGTTGAGATCTGACATCACGATACTCCACGCATGTCCAAACGACATGATCAATATCCCGATAACCTTCTCCGCAAGCACAATGATTAGTCTCGGAGAGCCCAATTCGAAGGAGATGTGCATCTAACGTGTAGTGATTGGACATGAGTCTGGACATCACACGAATGAAATCCCTACTCACATCCAGTCCCCTGAACCATGCCTTTGTCGATATATTCGGAATAATTGAGTGCATCCACCGACCCAGATCATCTCTATCCCAAGAAGCTTGCCAGCTGGCAAGTGTTCTTTGGCGAGACGAGCTATAGAATTCGTTGAAAGCAATTGGTCTCTCATAAATTTCACCCTCAATAGCACCACGTTTGGCTAAAATATCGGCTCTTTCATTGCCAGGAATGGAGCAATGAGCCGGAACCCAGAGATTACCGTTGATGGCTAGGATTGACAGAAAAAAAATCATTTTTAATCTTCACATGATCGTTGGACGTTGTAATGAATGTCGTTGAAGATTTCAAGGTTAGATCTAATCTAACATATACTCATCTCATTTGCCGAATAGTTTGGTAACTCAAGACTTTAAAAACGCAGGTGAACGAAAATTTGTTCACTCAGAATATTGTATACCACTCGAAAACTACAACCTTCAACTACAAAACGCATGTGGTTTGAGAAACATACCTCCTTTTATACGGGAGCAATCTGGTTTGGAGTGCTTCAACCTCGAAATCGAAAGTCTCATAATGGGTTAAGCGAAAATGGTCAGTCACATTTCTGCGCAGGAAGCGATCAGACATTAAGTTCTTGCAATGACTGAGTGAAAACATATATTGGAAATTTGTTACTTACAGAAAAGATTATTTTTTGGAAAAAGATAACCTCAGAGACAGGACTCGAACCTGCGTTCTTATGCATTCCGTGCATACACGCTACCATTTCGCCACCCTAAGCCGTTTCACGACCATAAATCCAAACATCTCTGTTCATCAAACACTAGTCTTTTCGTCCTATACCTATTTTCCGTTCGAGCACTGAGTAGGAGAGTGTATTTATAATTGCTTGTCACCTTCATACATTGTCAAATTTCGAGTTTAATTGAAATGTTGATGCTTTATGCATATCTTACAACTGTTTCGTACATGAGAAATTTCAATTCATCTTAAAATTACTGATTTTGCTAGAGAAATATGAAAAACTAGCTGAATTACCCGGCGTTGCTCGGAATTGTTTCGTGAAGGGAAGGTCGAAAAAAATTCTCGAAGTTGTCCTGCTTAGTGAACTACTCCGACTGTAGTGGAACATAACTTAGACGGCAACCCGATTCAACAATACTCCGTTCATGTTCAGATTGCGAATGGTCAGTGTCCCATCTCAGATCTCACAATAATCATAATTTTCATGGTATTCTCGACAAATTGGGTCAGTTTTATATTTAAACCCTTTTGTTAGAGACATTTAAAATACCGTTCACTCTATAAATACCTTCTTAGTAACCTCCGAGTTTCATATGTATATGTGCTTGTAACGTACTTCCGTACTTCCTCATCACATTATAGCTACAATACCTTTGGCTTCCATGGCTAGAAACACTTGCTACTGCCTCCTCTTTATAAAAATTTCATGACATCATGAATTGTTCCAAATTTTCCATCTGATAATGATTATTTTATAACGAGAGTTTGTTTAACATCATAACTACATTCGTACTATAGAACGACGTTTTTATATAGTTTATTTTACCAAGGTTTTAACCATTTTGGTCGTTCATCGGAGAGGAAAACCTATAGAATAATGATTCAGTTAATACAAATGTTGTTGAAATCCTATTTCCATCACCTTGAGTCGACAGTTTTCTCAATTCACATAATAAAATACACATTGATTGTATGATTTCGTCAATTCAGATGAATGTTGAGAATACTTTCCCCTTCCTCTTGAGAATATTTTTGTGAACCTCTCTCAGTTGCTAGAAATATACTGTACTCGTAAAGAAGTACCAATTTTTCGTAAAACCCGATCAATTTTCATTTACACTATCCATGTTCTCTCTCACCCTCATAATAACCTTATAATCTATTTTGATTTAACTTCCTTTTTCTCAGTGAACTTACCACAGATCTTCTCCATGATTACTCTGAGTAGTGTATCTGTGCTTTCCAAAAAATATCGATTTCCACCGTAGTTATGCTGAAACTTAAATACACTCGCGTTCATAGACAGATAAAGATTATTTTCTCTTGGCTCTTTGAATTCCCCGGCAAAATGGAACCAGATCCTATGAAATTATTCAAAGAAAAATACGACCTTGAAATTTTTACCACTCTCTTGTTTTATAAAAAATGAGAGATTTAAATTTATTTTCAAAAACCCCTCCTTCTAGTCTAAATGTCGATTCTATTCAAATTTTGTCATTCACTCTCTCCCCTCATGTTAAGGACACTTCCTACACACTTCCCCCCCTGAAAATGTCCTAATGATCATTTCTGAAGAGCAAGAAGTATCTGTGCCAAATTTGATAGCAATCCGTTCAGTATTTCCGGAGTTGCGCCGTTACAAACACTACATCCCCTTTTTAGAGGGACGTACTACATCCACCCCACACGAATACCCTAAGTTGCACAAAAAGTATCGATTGTCGTCAAATTAAATAAATTTTTTCATGACCCCTGTTAAGGATAGTTGCTACGCTCTCTCCCCCATAAAAATACCCTTACAACTATCTCTGAAGAGCAAAAAGCTGCTATGATTGTGTGATAGCAATCCGTTTAGTAGTGTCGGAGTTATGCCGTTACATCCTCCTTTTTTAATGCACTTGCTACATTCACTCCCCATATCTATCATATCTAAGGTATGGAAAATGTTTGCATGATCTTCAAAAATTATCGTTTCTTGTCAAATTTTATGAATTTTTTCTCTTGACCCCTCTTGTTAATGATACTTGCTACGCTTCCTCCCCTATAAAAATACCTTTATGACTATTTCTGAAGAGCAAGAAATAACTGTATCAAATTTTATAGCAATTCGTGCAATAGTTCCGGAGTTATGCCGTTACAAACATTGCACTCCTTTTTTAGAGGCACTTACTACACCCTCTCCTCCTTATAATCTTATCTAAGTTGTGCAAAAAGTGTCTTCAAAAAGTACCGATTCTCGTCAAATTAGATAATAATTTTAATGACCACTTTTGTTAAGGACACTTGCTACGCTCCCTCCCCCCATGGAAATATTCTTATAACCATATCTGAAGAGCAAGAAGTACATTTACCAGGTTTAATAGCAATCCGTTAATTAGTTTTGAAGCTATGGCACTACAAACATTACACCCCCCTTTTTAAAGGCACTTGATGCATCCATCCCCCATTAAACTATATCTACGGTATGCAAAATGTTTCTAAGATCTTCAAAAAATATATCGGTTTTCATCAAGTTATATGAATTTTTTCATGACCTCTCCTTGGTTATGACACTTGCTACGCTCCCCCCCCCCCATAAAAATACGCTTATGACCATCTCTGAAGAGCAAGAAGTACATGTGCTCAGTTTGATAGCAATCCGTTCAGTAATTCCGGAGTTATGCCATTACAAACATCACACCCCCTTTTTTAATGGCACTTGCTACATCCACCCTCCATATAATCATATCTAATATATGCAAAATGTTTCTATGGTCTTAAAAAAGTATCGATTCTCGTCAAATTAGACGAATTTTTTCATAAGCTCCCCTGTTAAGAACACTTGCTACACTCCCTCCCCCCATAGAAATACGCTTATGATCATCTCAAAAGAGCAAGAAGTATCTGTGCCAAGTTTGGTGGCAATCCGTTCAGTAGTTTCGGAATTATGGCGTTTTAATCATTACACCCCCCTATTTAAAGGCACTTGCTACATCCACCCCCCATATAGTCATATCTAAGGTATGCAAAATGGTTCTACGGTCTTCAAAACGTTTCCATTCATGTCAAGTTATATGAACTTTTCCCTGACCCCCCCTTGTTTATGGCACTTGCTACGCTCCCTCCCATATAAATATACTCCCTAAACCATCTCTGAAATACAAGAAGTACCTGTGCCAAGTTTGGTGGCAATCCGTTCAGTAGTTCCGAAGTTATCGCGTTATAAACATACAAACTTACATCCATTTATATATATATATATATATATATATATATATATATATATATATATATATATATATATATATATATATATATATATATATATATATATATATATATATATATATATATATATATATATATATATATATATATATATATATATATATATATATATATATAGATAATGAGTAAAAAACTAAATTGTTCTTAAGTAACATAAAGACCAAAGTTAAAATGAATCAAATACGTTTCACTTTTGTCTCTAGTCTCAACGAAGCTAGCAGATTAAATAAGTTACTTTAGAACTCTAAGTACTTTAATGTCAGTTTCTTAAGAACTTCAGATGGTGAGCACTTGTCTGAAGAAAGTGATGTACTTCACTATCTTTTTAACACTCACTTTCCAGGATGTATGGATCCATCACCGACAGCTCTTCCCGAGACTTTTTCAGATAGTTACGATTCTTGGGCCCTTGCTCGAAGCGTTGTGACGATTGAATCGGTCAAATGGGCAGTTGAGAGTTTTGCTGCGTACAAGTCTCCTGGAAAGGATGGAGTTTTCCCAGTGTTACTGCAGAAAGGGTATGAACATTTCAAACATGTTTTGAAGAAAATACTTACTTTTAGTCTTGCGACAGGATATATTCCAAGAGCTTGGCAGGAAATAATTGTCAAATTTTGTTCCCAAAAGCGGTCGCGACACTTATGAGGAAACGAAGAGTTTCAGGCCTATCAGTCTTAGCTCATTTCTTCTTAAAACAGTGGAACGCATAGTAGATCACTATATCAGGAATGTTAGTCTGGGCGTGCATCCGCTACATGGAATGCAACATGCTTACCAGCGTGGAAAGTCCACTACAACCCTGTTACATGATGTTGTGTACAACATTGAAAAAGCTTTCTCACAAAAGCAATCTTGCTTGGGAGTTTTCCTAGATATTGAAGGTGCCTTTGATAACCTAAATCTCACATGCAGTTTTCCTTTCAAAACATTCAATGTGAGCTATCCTCTTCGTTAGGAATGATTGTCTGGTTGTCTGGAACGACAACTTGATGAACACATAGTTTGTTATACGGACGGTTCTCTGTTGAATGGTCGTGCTGGTGCTGGTGTCTACTGTCGTGAAATGAGGCTGGAGCAGTCTCATTCACTTGGTAGATACTGTACTGTGTTCCAAGCAGAAATCTACGCGATTCTGTGTGGAGTACAATCGGCACTTCAGCAGAGGATCTGTGGTAAACGAATTTATTTTTGTTCCGACAGTCAGGCAGCCTTAAAAGCACTCAGTTCGAATGACTCACGGTCGAATCTAGTGATCGCATGTCGAACTCAAATTGAAGACCTCAGCATTTCAAATGCTGTTTACTTCTTATGGGTACCCGGCCATTCTGGTATTACTGGAAATGAATGGGCTGATGAGTTGGCTAGAGCTGGTGCAACGAATGATTTCGTTGGTCCTGAACCAGCTTTACCACTTTCAACTAGTTGGATGAAGCACAAGATTCGTTCTTGGGCTGCATCCAAACATGCCACCAACTGGCGCAGCTTGCAAACTTGCGCTCAGACAAAAGCATTTCTACCAGATTTAAATCTGAAAATGTCAAAGTGTCTACTGCATTTCTCCAAGCATCATTGCAGTATTCTGGTCAGAGCTCTGACTGGACATTGCAAACTCAATTATCACATGGCTACTATTCAACGTGTTGAGTATTATTCGTATGATTTGTGTGAATGCGATTATGGTACTTCATATCATCTGATATGTAACTGTCCCGCATTGACGCAACTACGTATCCGGGTTTTGGTTCTCCATACATGATTGAGCCTGTGTATGAGGAGCTAAAATTAAAGGATATTCTCTCGTTTCTCACCCAATGTGGTCAGGGGAGCGGGTCATATCGCCGAAAGCCATTTCGCCGAAAGGGTCATTTCGCCGAAAGGGTCATTTCGCCGAAAGGGTAATTTCGCCGTATGGGTAATATCTCCTGCATGTTATGTCTCCTGTATAACTGATGTGGCGCAGCCACATAACGCCAGCTGAGTCGGCCGCCGACCCGCCGTCGGAAGCAGCGGCCTCTTGCATACAAACCTGTAACCGCCTCGTTTGCCCGGTCTACTCAAAGCTAGGTTTCTTTGCTTTAGTTAGGTCCGAACGAGCGGTAGCGAGGTCGGACAGCACATGAACCAAAACGATGTGGCGTAGCCGCATTAGATATTTTTTCATTTTCACTTAATAAACGGAGAATACCACCCACATTTGCCTGGTAGATACACCTATGCAATTGCTTTGGTGCTTACTAGCTAATAGTCAACAAGTTTTCTTGGGAACTACTTTCTGAGGTTCATGAATCAATTTTTATTCAAGAAGTACAATGGTAGGTCAACAAAACGGGCGTTAACGCTATCATCTTTCGTTTGTCTTTAATTTAAATTTATTCTAATTACGATTTCAAGACGATTTCAGGATTCGGCGAAATGACCCTTTCGGCGAAATAGCCTTCGGCGAAATGGCATTCGGCGAAGTGACCCATTCGGCGAAATGACTTTCGGAGAAACGGCTTTCGGCGAAATGGCTTTCGGCGAAATGACCCTGATCCTGTGGTCAGAAGGGTTCATCGTTCTTCCTGGAGTGAATGAATCCTTTCTGTATTCACCTTAAATGGGCTTTAGCAGATTGTTTGGCATTCTTTAGGGGGTACCAAATTTACTTCTGCTCGTACATACTCAAGTAACAATTCGAATGCCTAATGGTTTTGATTGTAATTTATAGGAGTTTTGTAATTGATTTTTCAATCACTACCTGTTTTATGACTACTATAATAAATGTCTCTTTTGACAAGTAATATCATAGTTTTTAAAGCTTCTATAAAACTTTCTACCCAGATTAACAACTGACTAAAAATAAAACAATGTGTACTACAATAAAACCATGCAAACACTCTTGATATTGCTTTCAATCATTTTCTTTAAAACATTATTGTCAGTAAAATTCTTTCAAAAATCTAGTTTTGTGTGTGTGCGTGTTCATTGGATGACAGTTTCACTCAGAGCAAATTTGAGGGTTCTAAAGTATATTTATGACACATTTGTTGTGGGCTATTTGATTTATTGCTTCTTGGGTTAAGCGTAATTTGCATTAAAGAAAATTTCATGGTCGCCATTATGATGTCCTATACCGTAGCATTCATTGACATCAAATATACTTCGAAAAGCAAAAACAAATAAAAATGATGGGCTTTAATGATTCATTTTCAGATCGTATACACAAGTTTTATTGCCACGAAATAGTTTTATACGAAAATGACGAAGAATCACAAAAAATAATTTTTAAAAATCATGGAGATTTTCGCAAAAACTGCATTTATTTCAAGGCGATTAGTTATAATTCTTATTTTTATCCAAACATTCACGATAAAAATAGAAGCGCATGAAGTTTTTACGTTCGGAAAAAAACCTCAAACTTGTAAATAAAATCTAATACGAGGTCTGTTCAAAAAGTACCCGGAATTCTCATTTTTCTAAAAAAATATTTATTTATTCGTCTACATCTATATGGCCCCCTTCAAAGTAATCCCCCCTAGATATAATACACTTATGCCAGCGTTTTTTCCAGTCTTCGAAACACCCCTGATAGTCACTTTTTGTAATGCTCTGTAGTACTCTCAGCGATTCTGCCTTTATCTCTTCAATCGATGAAAAACGCTGTCCTTTCATGGGTCTCTTCAACTTTGGGAACAGGAAAAAATCACACGGAGCGATATCTGGTGAATAAGGAGGTTGATATTATGGTAATGCGTTTGTTTTTTTGATCAAAAATCAGCAGTTTTGGAACGAATTTTGCTGCCACTCGTTTCATGCCCAAAACA
Source organism: Malaya genurostris (assembly GCF_030247185.1). NCBI lineage: Eukaryota > Metazoa > Arthropoda > Insecta > Diptera > Culicidae > Malaya > Malaya genurostris. Next base: position 214,282,706 of record NC_080572.1, read on the forward strand.
TTTGAAAAAATATGATGGCATGAGCCAACTGATATGCCAACTTCATCAGCAACTTCTCTAATAGTGATTCGGCGATCATCCATAATCATTTTTTCCACTTTGCCCACATTTTCATCTAATTTTGACGTGCTGGGTCGACCGGATCGTTCGTCGTCTTCAACGTCTTCGCGGCCATCTTGGAAACGCTTATACCACTCGTAAACACTTGTTTTTTTCATAGCAAACTCACCGTAGGCTCTCTGTAACATTTCGCACACTTGGTTACACTTTATTTCATTTTTCACGCAAAATTTAATACAAATTCTTTGACTCTAACAAAAATCGCCGAGCTCAAAAAAACACGTCTACACCAGCCGCTACAAGACAGAATGTAAACAATGAATACAGCTGAAAATTTCACCATACATTAGGGACATATGTACCAACACAATAAAAAAAATTTTGACCACCGGACTCTACAGACGCGCGCAATTAAAAAATTCCGGGAACTTTTTGAACTGACCTCGTATATTCTTACTGGTTGCATTCAAAGCAGACATGACACACACATAGCCATAAAAATATTATCAAAACGACAATTTATTCATAGCGGAATTCATTCCTTCCGAATAATTTAAATGTTGATCGTAAAGCTGGTTTCAAAATTTTCTTGAATTTGGAGTTTTAACGCAGGTTTATGCTAATTCTTCACTTTGCTTTATAAACCTTATAAAGAATGGTCCACTTGGCAGGAACATGCTCTTATAGAGGTATTCAGTAGGCTTTCGTGGAGTTTAAAGTTTTAATGCAAGATTTATTATGTAGCATTGAAGACAGCTACAAGTATTTATTAATATTAAAATTGTTACTTGGGTACTGCGAATCGTTCTGCATTCTCCCGGGAGTGTAGAATGGTGTAGCTTTTGTAAGATCTCTAAATCCTCTCGGGGGTTGGGGGTTTTATTAACAGCAGACTGTTCGGGACCTCGTAGAGGTTCAGAATTTACTTCTGCTTCCACTAAATTTGATCCCCAGCAGATTGTTCAGCATCATATTGTATTGAATGGCGAACATGGTAACTTGTGCGTCTTTAGTGCTGAGTCAAATTGTGATAAATTTTGTGTGAAATAGGTGGCTTTTTGTGAAATTTTTTTCAACTAAGCTAGTGACTAGTTGTGCTTTAAACAGATAAGTAGAAAGTGTTTTGTAAATACTTCTATTTTGTGCTGTAAATTGTGTCAATAATCGCCGTGCGGCGATCGCTCAAACAAAGCGGCGTCGTACCGTGGTATATTGAATGCATTGTCTATTGTTTTTGCATGGTTCACTTTGCTTTGATTTCTCCCCCAGCTGTGTGTCGGGCCGGTTTGGTTTATGCATGAATGATGGGTGAATGTGTGAAGTGTAATGAAAAAATAACCATATCGGATATTAGAATTGCATGTTCAGTTTGCGAGAATGGCTATCACCAGCGCTGTACTGGGCTTACGAGAGCCATGGCCGGTTGGGTTTCAGATACACCGGCGCTTTTGTTTAAATGTGCTGATTGCTTGGAAGGTGCCGCGATGGCTGATGTGATGCCAAAGGATGATGTTCTTTCGCTCATTAGTGATGTGAAGAAGGAGATGGAAAAATTCAAATCCATCACTGATTCGTTTGCTGGTGTGCGGGAGAGCATCGAGGCACACATTAATATCGCGATAGAAAAGGGAATCGATAGACTGATCAGATCTTCCAATGATGCTCTGGAGAGCAAAATGGCCTGCTTAGAAAACAGTGTGGCCAGAAAGTTGGACGATTTGAAAAGTTTGTTGATTTTGAATAATCAGCAAAATAATAATGATTTGGTTGTAATGAATAGAAAGAAAATTGTTGCAAATAGGAAGACTCATTCGGAGTCGGATGGAAATCCCAGACGAAAGAGAAAAGTTATTTCAAATACTGATGATGAACCGCTTGATAATAATATTGTTAATGAAGGTAACGACGAAGTATTTGATAGAAACAACAAAAAGTCATACGCGGACGTTCTATCTGGGAAATTTTCTAGAAAAAGAACGAAAAGCAATAGAAATCGTAAGACTCGCTCGGTTATTATGATCAAACCTGTCGAGTCTTCGCAAACGAGCGATGACACGAGAAAGGTTTTGAAGGGTAAGTTAGATCCAAGAACACATAAAATTAGTAATTTTAAAAATGGTAAAGATGGCTCGATTATTGTTGAGTGCGCAGCAGGAGAGGACATTCAATCAGTGAAAGAAAACATTGAAAGTAATTTAGGAACTGAATACAATGCTGTTATACCCAAGCCCGGGAAACCAAAACTGAAAATAGTGGGGATGAGTGATCGATATTCCTCTGATGTATTTATTGACCTATTGAAAAGTCAAAATCAGGAAATTTCGATTGAAGATGTAAAAGTTGTTGCTGACTTTGAGAATCCACGCTTCAAATATAACAAATATAGTGTTATAATTGAGGTTAATAAGAATACTTATTCCAGCTTGATGGCAGCCGGCAAGGTTTGCGTCGGCTGGGATAGGTGTTCGGTTTTCGAGTCGTTTAACGTATTGCGCTGTTTCAGGTGTGGTGAGTTTGGTCACAAGAGCACCGAATGTTTGAACAGTGAAAATTGTTCCAAATGTAATTCCGCACATAGAACATCTGAGTGTTCTTCAACTGAATTCAAATGCGTTAATTGTCTGAAAATGAACAAAGAAAGGAAATTGAATTTAGACATTCACCATCCAGCATTTAGTAAGCAGTGTCCTGTATATCTGAGATTGCTTGAAACGAAAAAGAACAACATTATGTCAATGGAATAGCAACTAATCAGTGAGAGGCATTCAGATATTTTGTATTTGAACATGGCCGGTTTGTCTTCTAATTATGTCGCATTGCGTCATCTTATAGAGGATTGACATCCTTCATTGGTTTTGCTCTCAGAAACACATATTGTTGATTCTGACGCTTTCGATCAGTTCAGTGTTCCGGGTTACACTGTTGCTTTTTGTTTGTCCCATTCCAGGCACACGGGTGGAGTTGCAATTTACGCCAGAGAATCAATTAAATTCAGCATTCAATCAAACGAAACAGTTGGAAATAATTGGTTCTTGGGTATATCAGTTGAAAGAGGCATGCAGATGGGAAATTATGGAGTTGTTTACCACTCTCCAAGTTCAAGCGATCGCCAGTTTCTGGAAATTCTAGAAAACTGGTGGGAGAATTTCGTAGATTTTGGTAAACTAAATATTATTACTGGAGATTTTAATATCGATTGGCTCAGTGATCAAGGTTCGACTCGATTGAAACAGTTAGCAGAATTCTTCAATTTGAAGCAAACTGTGAATGAATTTACAAGAATTTCGAGATACAGTAAAACATTGATAGATCACGTGTATTCCAATTTCGACGGTGTTTATTCAAATGTGGAATCCGATTGCAAGATTTCAGATCATGAAACAATTGCAATTTCCGTAATGAGTAGCTCTAGAAATGAGGAAGATACGGTGAAAATCAAGTGTTGGAAAAACTATTCAAAGCAAACCCTATCTCGACTTGTATCAAGAAGCTTGGGTTGTACACAGTTGACTGGAAATTTGGATCACAGGGCATCTATTCTTACTGACATATTAAAAAAGTGTACTAATGAATTAGTAACTGAAAAGTATGTTAGTTTGAACAGCTCGAATAGTTGGTACTCAATAGACCTCTTACGGTTAAAACGGGAGAGGGATAAGCAGTACAAGAGATTCTGTAGAACTAACAATGATAGTCACTGGAGTAGATATACACAAGCACGAAATATTTATTCACGGGCCCTGAAGAAGACTAGATGTGAATACATACAGAGGAAGATCAATCAAAATCAACAAAACAGCAGAGAGTTATGGAAAATTCTCAAACAGTTGATCAAGCCTACACATAGTGCATCGAAAACCATAACTTTTAACGGTATAGAAGAGCACACAGAACAAATTGTATCTGAAAAGTTTAACAGTTATTTCATAAATAGTGTTCAGCAGATCAATCAAAGTATTGAATTGGTTGGTGAACCTGTTGAAATAACACAGCCGATGAATAACTATTGTAGACTTGATGAATTTCAACCAATCACTTTTGAACAATTGAAAAATATTTGTTTCAATTTGGGAAAATCGACTGGTATTGACAATGTAAACTCAAAGGTGATACAGGATTGCTTTCATGTTATCGGACACGATCTACTGCATTTGGTAAATGAATCGTTGTACACGGGGCACGTGCCAGAAGTGTGGAAAGAATCTCTGGTGGTTCCTATCCCCAAGGTTACTGGAACGGATAGAGCCGAGGAGTACCGTCCCATTAACATGCTGCACACACTGGAAAAAATTCTGGAACTTGTTGTTAAAGATCAGCTGATTAACTATTTGAACTCTAACAGTTTGCTAATACCGGAACAATCGGGATATCGTAAGGGTCACTCTTGTGAAACCGCTTTGAACCTAGTATTGGCAAAATGGAAGGAGAAAATCGAAGCCAAAGAGAGTATTTTTGCTGTGTTCTTGGATCTGAAGAGAGCCTTTGAAACAATTTCAAGACCTTTATTGTTGCAGACATTGCGGCGTTTTGGCATCGGGGGAATGGCACATGAATGGTTTGAAAACTATTTATGTGGTAGATCTCAAAAGACTGTTTTTAACGATGTAGTTTCTAGTTCCCTCGGTAATTCACTTGGTGTGCCTCAGGGAAGTGTGTTAGGTCCTATTCTATTTATTATGTATATTAATGATATGAAGCGAGTATTACGTTTCTGTGATATAAATTTGTTTGCTGATGATACTGTTCTGTTCATTACGGCTAAAGATTTCAATGAAGCTGTTGCACATTTAAACGAGGATCTAAGTTCGCTGGTTCGATGGTTAAAATTTAAGCAACTGAAACTAAACGTCGCGAAAACTAAATATATGGTTATTTCTTCTGTTAGCACCGGTCATGACGCCAATGTGGAAATTGATGGTGAAACTATTGATCGCGTTAGAGAAATGAAGTATCTTGGAGTCATAATTGATGAAAAGTTAACATTCAAATCTCATATCAATAACGTCATCAAGAAGATTGCCAAAAAGTATGGTGTATTATGTCGTTTGAAAAATGACTTAACGACCCATAGTAAGATTCTTTTGTATAAAACAGTCATTTCACCACACATTGACTTTTGCCCATCCATTCTGTTTCTTGCTAATAACACACAAATCTTGAGATTACAGCGACTGCAAAATAAAATCATGCGATTAATTCTAAAATGTAGTAGATATACCTCGTCAGGTTTTCTACTGAACGCATTACAATGGCTTTCAGTGAAACAGAGAATTTACTACTTAACCATGGTATTTATTTTCAAGATATTAAACGACATGCTGCCTCGATATTTGTGTGATCGAATTGAAAGAGGAACTGATTTGCATAGGTACAATACTAGAAACGCATCTGATGCTAGAACACCAAGCTTTCTGTTAGCCAGATCGCAAAACTCATTGTTGTACAAGGGAATAAGTTTTTTCAATTCGATGCCAAGAGAAATCAAGCGCGCGGCGACATTGGTGGAGTTCAAAAGGTTATGTATTTCACACATAAAGTCCGCTTTGTAAGCAAATATTTAGTTAGTTAGTTCAAATTTTTTAGATTTTTTATTTTTTTTTACGTATTACGAAGATTGTATTTTCTTTTTCTTTTTATATATTATTGTGAGACGAATTAAGTTACTATGTTCGGTATGATGATGATGGATTTTTAGTTTGTTTGAGAGTTAAAAATAATGAGCAGTCTACAAACGTTTGAGCCTCGCGCGCGAAGCAGGTAGTGACTATTTGGAAAGCGAATAGGACTGGCCGAAGAGCCTTAGCATTCAGTGTGTTAAGTTTGCTCTTGACCTTGATCGCAAGGTTTGATTAATAATTTAAGGAATTGATTCGGGAGATTAATTGGGATCGACAGTTGTTGATGGAATTGGGCTTGGCTCTGCTCATCCGCAGTCTCGTTACTCCATCGTAGCTGATGTGTGTAGCGATGAACTGGTCCGGCGGGAAGGGCCAGGTGAATTACTGTCTGATACTGGTAAAGATATCGGGTTCGATTCCTGATGTGATCAAGGATCTTCCCGGGTTGGAAATTTTCTTGATTAACCCTGGATAGTAAATCCGAAATATTTGAATGTTATTTTGTGGTCAGTCGTTCTTTTGAAGAAGAATCAATACCTGCTAGATTGATCAGATCGTTTTGTTTTGTTTACTGGTTAAGATATGTGCAAAATATTAATTATCATTTAGATAACTCGTTCTGCTCACACCTTTGTAGGGGTATGAGGTGGGACCATCATCATCATCATCATCATCATCATCCCTTAGGGGTGCAGAATTTACTTCTGCCTTTTTGTGTTTTTGTGTCGTCAATTTTCCCCATCCTCCTAGTCCAAACCTTATCATTTCCCTTCGATCCTTCCCTCTTGTATATCGGGAAAATGATGCTAAAACAAATTGATGGCAAGGCACAAATCTCCAAATATCAAGGGGAACGTGCCATTTGAGCCAATTTGTTCTGATTCCTGATGGTACATTCTTTTGACATTCACTTCAAAATTATAAGAAATGTTAATGACGTCAGAATTCCGATGAAATCCGTATGAATGTCTGTTTGCTTTGCATATAGATATCAACTGAATGACGATTTTTATAGTTAAATGTTTTTCATACGCCGCATACGAATTTCTATTTGAGAATAATGTGTCAGACATGTGTGTGTTAAACACAATCAATTTGAAGTTATGTCACATTCAACGGAAAAACGTATTTTAGCTGAGTGTAGAAGCAATGAAACTAGCGTTTGAGTGAATTTACACATGAACTACATGTTGAAATAGCTTGAAATCTGTGTGATATGAAGAAGAAAGTCAATTCAAATTTTACTTCCTCCAAAATAAAAGAGCCTAATTGCCTTTAGGTAAGATGAGTCCATAACTTTTTAGAACATCCGGATCAAAAACGCTGCTCGGAAAAGAAAAATTCAAAAAATGAACACTTCCGTCCTTGGAGAAAGTTAACATCTATCATTTTCTAAAACATTTCAATAGAAACATTGCTGCTAACATCCGACATTTCAGAAACAAGTTAGGAGTTCTGTTCAATGAAATGAATAACTTTTCCAGCAGCATGAAAAACATTACCCTGCCATCGCGTCACAAACAGTATCACTTTGCTCCAATCACAATTTTCCGAGCTTGTGCGTAATCCCGGCCAACTTAGCTATGCACAGCGAATAATCATCTCTCGAATTTTCATTAATTACCGACCATATGATAATACCCGGTGGCGCTCGCTCGCTCGCTGGAACTGGTGTGACAATCCTTTATCAACATCAGCATCAGCAGCGCAGCATCAACACTTCCGAAAAGTGACACAATTATACCGACTGTCCGACATGGAACGGCTTCCAACTTCCAAGCTGGCAGAACTGGCGTGATCCGACACCAGGGGACACCAAACACTGCATCCGAGCGCATATGTGGATGGAATTATTATGATAATCCCGGTATCGTTGTCCTTGCATCGTGACACGGACAATCGAATGTAACCGAAAAGTTTCTGACGATGACACACAATAGGTGGTCTGAACCGGATTGAACGTTTGAATGCTTGGCGGTTCGTCTTGGAGGGGGGGCGGTCGCTAGGGACAGAATGCTCTGTTGAATCTGATGAGCATTGAAACTATTTTAGTTCGACTGAAATAAGCGCTGGTTCTTTTTTTTTTATTCAAATTTGATATGCATTACTGCACTTTTCGGGGTCGGCAGCCAATCTAAAATTTACGAAATAATTATGACACAAAACTGCGAGGTTCGTTCAAATATTTATAGGTTGGCTATTGGTATTGCAAAATTTTGGAAATGGATCGTTTCATCAAGAAGGTCATTCAGCTAAAAGTAAATAAAACAATGCCGTTGTGCTATATCATAAATTATTTATTGGATACTAGTGAAACAGTTTTAATAAATCTTCCACGTTACAACAAAACGTATTTTTTCCATAAATACGTTTATTTCATAGCCAATATATAGGGTCCGCCATCCAACATTTTTTTTTTTTGAACTAGCGGTTATTTCGACATTGGTAACCTTAATGTCTCTTCTGATTTGACAGAAACTTAGTTTTATCCTTCCGCTGAACGAAAATGGTTGTGTATACGTGAATACGTAAAAATAGTGTAGTTTTATTTTGAAAATCATGGTAATGCTGCGGAATGTGTGCGAAAATTACGTATGAAAATGAGAAGAAAAGAGGCGCCGTCAGCTCCGTATGTGCGTTTTCTTTTGAAAAGATTGAGAGAAACTGGCACTATTATTGACAAACCAACGCGTGATAAGCCAAAAACAGTGCGCTCAACCGAGAATATCGCTGCTGTTGCCGAGAGTGTGCGTGAGACGTCAGGAACATCAGTGAAGCGTCGATCTCAACAATTGAACATTTCGGAGACATCGTTGAGACGAATTTTGCATAAAGACCTTGGTATGGCACCGTACAAAGTTCAACTGGTTCAGAAGTTGAAGCCACGAGACCATCCGATGCGTTATCGCTTCGCCAACTGAGCTTGCGATCAGCTTGAAGAAGACGCCGATTTTTGCCAAAAAATCATCTTCTCGAATGAGGCACATTTTCATCTCGGCGGGCATGTTAAGGATCAAGAGTAAACCAAGTTAACTTGTGTTGGTAATTTGTGTATTACGTACATTTTATTTGGTACGTATGCCATAGATCTGTGAAATCATATATGCAGTGCACCGAGTTTCTCAAAGTGGATTGCACTCTCAAATGAATGTTAAACCTGATATCTTGAATGAAATATCAGTTTTGATCAATTTTTCACCATCGTTTGATGGAAAATTACTTACATTTTATAAATGTAGATTTTAATTCCCTAATAAAAAAGTTAGCAACACTGCTTCAATGCATTTGTATTAGATTGCGCTACACAAAATAAACAAAATTAAATACCGATTTATTAATTTTAGTTTGACGTAAAGCCGCCATGACTAAGATCAGTTTTTGCAATGACTGAGCGGAAACATATATTGGAGAAGCCAAGTGAAAGAAAAACTAACAGAAAAGATGAAAAAGAAAAAGGTCGGGTGACGGCCAAGATGTAGACCATGTTCGATGTACGTTGCTACTATGTCTGTTTCGAGTTTTAGAGTGGCTAAAGCAAGATCAGAGTGGCGAAATGGTAGCTCGTATGCACGGAATGCATAAGAACGCAGGTTCGAGTCCTGTCTCTGAGCGTATCTTCTTCCAAAAAATTCATCTTTTCTGTTAGTTTTTCTTTCACTTGGCTTCTCCAATATATGTTTCCGCTCAGTCATTGCAAAAACTGAAAATTAAATATTTTCTGTTACAAAAGCAGTTTTCCGGAAAAATAAATAGTTTTACGACAACATTCCATATCCATTGCCTTCCGCGTGTTAAATTAAAGGTTCCTATTTTGCGGGTTTAGTTATAGAAGGTACGTAAATCTTTATATCGCAATAATTTCTGCAAGAGGAAATCTATATAGGAATGTATTTGTTGCTAATCAAATGTGTCAGTGAAAGTAAGCTGAAACAGAAATTATTTTTCTCGAGCAGTTTTAAGGAAAACGGTAGAGTTTTAGGCTAAGATTTTCGCTTTCTTGAGTTGCAATTTTAAGCAGTATGAACCGTTTGGTTTATTTTTCAACCATATGGAAGATTTATTGAGTAAAATCAGGAAAAGAAGCGCCGGAAATTGTTTTCACGCACACATTGTTGGCATTACTCATACGCTTGCAAAGAGTCTTGCTCCTTAATAAGCAAATATGTCGCATCTGGGGGACAGAAAACCCTCACGTTATCATGAAGAAGCCGATGCATCCTCAGAGAGTGACGGTTTGGTGCGGATTTTGGTCTGGCGGCATCATTGGGCCATTTTTCTTCGAAAATGAGGCAGGAGCCGACGCCACGGTCAACGGCGAGCGCTACCGGGCCATGATTAGCGATTGGTTCTTCCCGTTACTTGAAGAGGAAGACTTGGACACCATTTGGTTCCAACAAGATGGCGCTGCGTGCCACACAGCCAACGGTACGATCGATCTTCTGCGCACAGTCTTCGAAGATCGAATTATCAGTCGAAATTCGGATGTCGTTTGGCCACCTCGGAGCTGTGATTTGACGCCGTTAGACTATTACCTTTGGGGGTCTGTCAAAGATAAGTTTTATGTAGACAAGCCAGAGACAATTCAAGCCTTGAAGGACAACATACGTGCAACTATAGCTGAAATAAAGCTGCATACTATCGAAAATGTACTAAAAAACTGGACCGACCGTATGGCGTACTGCAAGGCCAGTCGAGGCAGCCATTTGAATGAAATTATATTTCACAATTAACCGAAATGATTGTACTTTAATATGAAAAAATAAATTTTGAAATCGGATGAACCGTTTATTGTTTTATTGCATGTTTAAAAAAAAGTTACATGGCGGACCCTGTATATAAGGGTGCCAAAATTTTGGGATCCCTTCTAATCCCGTAGAATCCGGTAGTGATTAAAAGTTTAAGCACCTCGAAAAAAGTACCCATGCAAAATTGGAGCCTCATCGGATATAGGTAAGGGGTGCTGCCTGGCGGTTAAGGTTTGAAAATTTTTGATCTTGAAAAATTACCATAGGGGTGAGTACATGAAATTCGAAATCGGAATTTTTTTATAATGCCAAAGGTCTTAAGAATTGCACGGAGCGTTGAGATTTAGGTTATCTTGAACCAATTTTTTTTAATATCGACTTTCTGGGCCTGCAATTCTAAGACCCTCCCCCCCCCCCACCTCCCCTTCTTCAAGAAGCTCTGAGTAAATTAAGAAGGGTTTTCTTGATTAGCATACAAATAGTCAACGCAAATGTCAAGCGCTTGGTTGGAGAAAAGATGCCGAGAATGTGACATAAACACTGAAGCATGCTTTTGCGAACTACTCGAATCAATCTGTATAACTTGGTATCAAAAAAGAACCCAAACTGTTGTCAGAAATCATCTCAAATAAAATCCAAAAAAAATTTTAATGAGACAGTTTTGATGAAAAAGAAAGGTATTATCACACGACTAGGTGAATAAAGAATTTGACAGTGTAAAGTGACATCTCTACTCAATATTTTTTGGCAAATCGTCATGAATAGGTTAACTCCAGAGCAACGCTTCCAAATCATGGAAATTTATTATCAAAACTAGTGTTCAATTAAAACTGTTTATAGTGCAAAATTCTCTTCAGTGATGAGGCGCATTTTTGGTTGAATGCATTCGTCAACAAGTGAAATTGTCGTATTAGTAAAAAAAGAAATTCCATCAGAATTACCGATGCATCCTGGAAAATATACTGTTTGGTGCGGTCTAAGGCGGGTGGGTAATGTCAGAGATATAACTGGATGTCGTGAATACGAAAACAACTGACATGTTCCTTAATACTTCCGAATATTAATTAGTTGATCAATTGTATGAATTATGCAAGCATTCCCCTTTTCCACATTTTTCGCAAAAACATAGAAGGCTTCACTTGATCTCGATTACAGTGAATTTCACACAGCGAAAAGTGCACAAATCTAACCAAACTGTTCTAGATTTGCACTAAACTGAGGATATTTTCCTTCGATTTGCGAGCAAAAAATCCTAATAGTTCTTTAGAAAACTTTTAGAGCCATTAGAACGGCTGATTTTGTGTGATGCTCTCCACAGTTGTCCTCTTTTCGTTGTTTTTTCACCAATGCAAACAACTGTTAGCTGTGACGTAATCGCTCTTGTCGGAAGCGAAACTAGCTTTGCAAACGACACAAAATACATCTGCTCGCAGTGGCGATAGATTCCAAACTGATCCATTTTTTGTTAGGAGGTTTCTTTTTACGTGATTTCGTTTGTAGCTTTTTCACTAATAGGCGGTCCTAACGGCTATAAAAATAGCAGCATATAGAATTTTAATTTCGATATTTCATTTCGGATTTGCATTTCATTGAAAGAAACTATCAGGATGCTGTACGGGATTCATTTCTGCCTTTCAGAAGGACCAAATTGTGGAACTCACTACGATATTAAACACTGTTCGGAACATTTTCTCTAACGATTTGTTGTACAGCAGCAGATATTTTGTTCTCTTCCTCAGAACGCGTTCTGAGTGGCTGGTGTTGACATGGGTCAAATGAGACAGGTTTTTCAATAGTGCTTTTTCTTTACATGCTTAAGTAGAAAAATTTCGATTCCATTGGTAGTTAGATTATATAAATCTTTTCACAGATCACTGAGCTATGAACTTTAAAAATACGAGAAAGGCAAACGCGCCTTATGAATTATCCTCTTTGATACTCGTTTATACCAAACATTTCAGAAAAGTTTAATTTTGAATTATTTGACATTATGTCACACAACTGAATATTTTATCATAAAATTGTGATCATATTTCCGATGGGGTGTAGCAAAAATTATGTTGATTCGTTAGATACAACAAGAGATATTCACGATGAAAAACTTATCACTCTCTCAAAGGGTAAATTTTGAAAAGGCACCCCATAGTAAAGTAAGTCGTATTCACGACAAAACGAGTAAGGACGACGCGTTACCGTAAATGGAAATCGATACAGAACCATAATCAATGAATATTTGTTGAAAAATCTTCAATATATGGATGTGGATGAAATGTGTTTCCAACAGGATGGTGCCCCTTGTCATGCTGCGGCCGAAACAATTGACTTATTGCAAAAACGTTTCAAAGACAACATTATTTTGAGAAGTTTTCGTGTGATTTGTCGCCGCTCGATTGATGCCTCGGAAACCAATATTCAACGTGTCATTGCAGAAATACGCCTTCAAATGCTTGAAAAAGTGATCGAAAATAGGACCTCCAGGATGACCGTTGTGAAAAATATGACCCAAATCATATTCAAAAGTTAAATGCCAAAAAATTGTCTACGAAATAGAAAAAAATTGGCCATTAAATTATTTGGTATGTGTTTTATTTAAATTTGAAATCAACCAGCTCTTAAAATAACACCCTTTAAACAGTGTATTAATGTTTTTATGTTTCATGCACTTAGTTCAAAACCGTTACCCATTCGATAACAAAACCTCTAAATAACTATTTTGCATAGATACAATTAGGCTTATATGAAACACAAAAAAGCTGCCGCCTAAATTTTCAATGCACACTTTAGAAGTGATTTTCACAATAGTTGTGTAATCCTACGTCAACAGTTCGAACAACCCCATGTTCCTTATAGATTTTTAAAGGGACAATTTTGTTTTTAAATGTAACATTGACTGCTCTGTAATTCTTGCAAGAACAATTGTTTACGATCGAAAATAAAGTTTGGGAGAAATGAAGTAATTAAACCTAAACTAATATCTGATTCTAATATTAATACTCTTATCTTCTTCTTTTGACGAAGATTTTCGGATCCCTTGATCTTGAATAACTGATAAGTCTTAGTCCAAATAAAAGAATGATTCGACGATTTTCTTCAATAAAACTCCAGTGCATTTTTCTTGGAAGAATAATTTCTGTTTAGAATTGAGAGTGTTTCTACGCTAACAAGTGAACAGTACTGGTCGTAACCAATCCTGTTACCTATTAGAATCATTTTCAATGTGCAACTACAAGGGGGCAGCATCATAAAATAATATACAATTCCAAAAATCCGATATCATACATCTACCAATTCACCATCCATTTGTAGACTGCTTTTATCGACTACCAACATCCTGGAATGCAACCCAAATATACTCCAACTATCTTTTTTTTCAGGACAGCCTCACATATTATTCCTTCTTATTAAGTTTCATTCAGCAATCCATAGGTTAACCTAACCAGCAAAAAAAAACAGAGCTGCCGCATATCACCGTGAGCAATATCCTGAAATTTGCACTAACCAACAATTTCCACCCTTTCCCAATGATCCGGTTTGTCCGGGGAGCAGTGTCGCAAATTCGCTGCGGCTAGCATCGGAATCCCGGAAGTTTCAACAGAAATTGCATGATGACTAGCAGTCCAGTGATGAAGCAACTAACACACAGCACACACTCTTACAAACACAAATACATATACTCACGCATCCAAACACTCCATTCACGATTGAAGAGAAAAAACCGAGCAAAAAAAAATCTTCTGTTCAAATGTGAATGTGGTTCGGATCCCGCTCGTTCGAAAGGAAACTAGTCCGAATCCGATACGTATTTCATTTATCAGCAAAATTGTTTCATCACAATGTGCGGACGAGAAATGCTACCGATAGAAAAGCAATGGAATTTCAGCTCCACCAAACTTTTTGTGTTCCTTTTGGATTCCATAGAGAACTAAAAGATCGGCTGACAAGTTCGTATCGTTTCTATGAGAGGGCGCCACTAGAATTAAATCCATAACATTTTCAGTTAGTACCAACCTTCAAAAGATACGTGTATAAATTTGACAGCTGTCTGATTATTATTTTGTGAGATATTGCATTTTGAGTGAAGCTACTTTTGTTATTGTGAAAAAAAATGGAAAAAAAGGAATTTCGTGTGTTGATGAAACACTACTTTTTGATGAAAAAAAGTGCCGCCGATACCAAAAAATGGCTTGATGAGTGTTATCCAGACTCTGCACCGGGCGAAGCAACAATTCGTAAGTGGTTTGCAAAATTTCGTACTGGTCATATGAGCACCGAAGACGATGAACGCAGTGGACGTCCAAAAGAGGCTGTTACCGATGAAAACGTGAAAAAATCCACAAAATGATTTTCAATGACCGTAAAGTGAAGTTGATCGAGATAGCTGACACCCTAAAGATATCAAAGGAGCGTGTTGGACATATTATTCGCGAATATTTGGATATGAGAAAGCTTTGTGTAAAATGGGTGCCGCGTGAGCTCACAATCGATCAAAAACAACAACGAAAAACCATGCTGAAATTGAACGAATTGGGCTTCGAATTGCTCCCTCATCCACCGTATTCTCCAGATTTGGCCCCCAGTGACTTTTTCCTGTTCTCAGACCTCAAGAGAATGCTCGCTGGTAAAAAACTTAGAAGCAATGAAGAGGTAATCGCTGAAACTGAGGCCTATTTTGAGGCAAAGGACAAATCGTACTACAAAAATGGTATCGAAAAGTTGGAAGATCGCTATAATCGCTGTATCGCCTCTGATGGCAATTATGTTGAATAATAAAAACGAATTTTGGCAAAAAAATGTGTGTTTCTATTAAACGATACGGACTTTTCAGCCGAACTGTTAAACAAAATTTTAGCTCAATCGGTGAAGCTTTATGTTCGCGCCCGATCAAGAAAGTTTGCTTGAGATTTACGAGGATTATTACTTATGTACTCAGCCTAGAAATGAACACAGTATTATATTTGATCGGAAGTAGTGTAATTGTTTTTCAAAATATTTCTCAAAATGATCAATACACTTTTGAATAGGCTTGAATCAATTCTCATAACATTTTCCCGCTCTTCTTTAGGTACCCTCAAAACATGCACAGCAAGAAAATATGAAATTTACAGGTGACGTAAATCCATACATAACTCAATTCAGGAGAACGTAATTTGTAAAATGATTGAATTTTACAAAAATAATTTAAATGTACGTCAAACATACTCCACTTTCCAAACAGACATGTAAATTTTCATGTTTTAGCAAGTAAAATATATTGAAATGCTTTTAACTTGTTTTTGATTAACTGTAAAAATGAGTAATTTTTTAAGCTCGAATATGTCTCAGAAGATGTAAATTTACACGATTTTTTCTGGGTGTATGGTTTTTAAACGCTCTAACACAGCTTCTTCGGGAGTATTAAATTACTCCACGCAGTTCATTCTTCACGGAAGGGAACAAATAGAAGTCGATAGGTGACAAGTCAGGACCATACGGCGGGTGGCCCATCAATTCGACGTTTTGGGTGCTCAAATATTCGTTTGTTTGAACCGATTATCGTGAAGGAAAATTATTTTGCGTCTTGCGTTTGTTTTCCTTATTTCACGAAAAACTTCTGGCAAACAAATGGTGGTATACCATTCAGAATTGATGGTCTTACAATGTTCTACAAAAACGGTAGCGATATGTCCGTTTATACCGAAAAAACAAGCCACTGTTGGATTTGGTTTTATTTTGAAACACCCATACAGTCGACTGCTATTGAGTTTCGGACTCATATGAGTATATCCATGTTTCGTTACCTGTGTAGATGTTATACACCAAATTTAAAACACTCCGATTGATTTTTTTTCAGCATTTCATAGCATCAATCGACACGAGTCTTTTTTTTTTTGAGCGATTGTCGAATTATGTGGGATTCAACGCGAACAAAATTTTTTCACGAATAATTGTTCATACAAAATAAAATATAAGCTTTTCAAACTAATGTTCTAGGCTGCATCCATGACGTCACATGGCGATCTTCCATTATCAGATTTTTCACAGCATCAATGTTTTCTGGCAAAACAACTGATTTTGGACGACTTTCTTTGAATTCGTCGGCGAACAACGACCACGATTGAATTCGTTATACCAGTTTTTTACAGTCGCATAAGATGGTGTTACACTGCCAACGACAAACTAAGTTGATTGAAGCACTCTTGCCTTGATTATCCACGACGAAAATGGAAATAAATCATTGCACGAAAATACCATTCCTTTTTTTTTGCTAAGGTAAAGTTTTCAACTCACTGTAAACAAAACAAATAGCGCTCAAATAACAGAATGTTCTGAAGATAGTAATAGTTAAAAATGTCAAATGTTATGACAAATGTCAAATCCACCGGGCAACACTTAGTGTTGCCAAGGTCAAATACATATGTATCAACCTACGTAGTATGGGGAAACATGGCTTGTCACTCAAAAAGAATCTTCATACTGAGTAACTCATGTGAAGATATCAAACAACTCAAATCAACCGTTATAGCATAATAAAAAAAATGTCAAAGCATATTACGACCGCTAGCAGCAGTGATGCTAGTTATATTGAGGAATCAGCCATTGTTCGGACAAGGTTTTCCTTTAATAACTTTTTCTACTAGCTTCAAATTGTTTTGCGATATTCAAGGGGGCAGTGAAGGATAATTTGAATCAAAAACACTTTTTTGTACTTTTTTCCGGAGAAACATAAGAATCACGTTGCGCGGTGAACACGATAGCTCGGCGTAGAATTATCTCAAGGAAAGACCGAAATCAGCATTTTGGTGAAAAAAATAGTTGATTTTCTGATTTAAGCTAGTTATTTTTTTATCTTACTTTTGCTAATTTAGATTTTTTAATTCTCATTCCCTCAATAATAATAAAATACTGGTTGAAATGGCTATTGAATTCACCAATTAAACGTGCTGTCATTCCTTAGTTATGGCACACTTCATTTCCATTCAACTAATTTTTTAGTTGAATTAGAGAAATAAAAAGTTGTTTTCAACCAACATAAATGGTTGAATTGGCTTCTAAAATTTGCAGCTATATGGCGCACTGTCACCGAAAAAACGTTAACACTGTAATGACTACTAGCCACTAAATGGCACACTAATACAAAAAAAAATCAGTTGCGGTTGTCTTTTCTATATTGGCAGATATAAGGTATCAGAGTTCACGTCATTTTTACATATCGGTTTAGAAATTTATATAGGGATATATCGTAACACATGCGAAAAACATCAAAACAATTTGCAAGCAGTTTCAACAAGACTGTCTTTTTAGGTTTTTAATAGATGACACCTATTTCATTTTTGTTTTCTTTGTGCTGTCCTTCAGCAATGATGGTGATAGATAAATAGAAACAAATCCTCTAATTTTAATAACAAAATTAGTTTTCAATGAGAATTTCGTGCTGGATTGAAATATTGCTGGTTTGTGTCCAGGATATTCGCAAACTAAACTCATTCTCTAAAAATAAGAGTTTTTTCAGAAAAGTAAATTCTCAATTTTAACTAATTTCATAGTTATTTTGGAAATTTTGTTGTTAGAATCAACTAATTCAAAAACAGTAATACGAATTAGGCGCAGAGCTAATTTCGGTCGTTCCGTGCTGAAATCAAAAATGTTCTTAAATTTACTTAAAGTACGAGTTATTTCTCCCCCTTTCGTCGTTCTTAAGTTATTATTTTGATTTTTCAACAGTTCATTTTTTAGGTGAAAAACTACCATAATATGAAAATGGAAAAATTTCAAAAACGTAGGGGGGAGGCATTTTATGCCAAGCAAGTATGTATGTATGATTTTGCAGGATCGTGTTCACGGATTTCGAAAAATAGGTTTTTAGACAAACGCGTTTAATTTTTTTTTCTCAATGGCTAAACTGTTTTTAACAAACTCAGATTCAAATTCGATCCGACTTCCGGTTCCGGAATTACAGTGTGTTTTGCACCCAAAAAATGAAAAAAAAAGTTACTCACTTTTCTCAGAGACGGCTGAACCGATTTTCTCAAACTCAGCTTCAAATGAAAGGTCCTATGGTCGCATAGACTGCTATTGAATTTTATCCAGATCCGAGTAATACAAGGTAATATGTGCCAATCTATGAGAAAATACGCACTCAATGTACTCGGAAATTTCCTAACCGATTTTCACAAACTAAGATACAAAAAATAGGTCTTGAAATTATTTGTCCCTGAAAAGTTGATCCTGATCCGACTTCCTGTTCCGGTATTACAGTGCGATAGGTGAAAAATTTTCCATTTCATTAGTATTTTTGCCAAGTGATGGCGAAACGAATGCAAATTTTTATAACACTATCCATCTACTTGGCAGGTCTTGTTAGTTAGTGGATATATAAATCTACTTTGGACGGAGCTACCACGGTTGGCATAAAGTCGTTTAGCTTAATACCGTTGGGCATAAAGGCGGTTTGGCCTAATGGTTATTTGATATAAGGATGACTTGCATAACAGTCATTTGGTATAACAGATCAACATGCTGCTTAATAGAATTTGTTCTAATTTATTGCGATTTTGAAAGGTCTACTGCGGCTACACTCCATCGTTTTTAATGATCTGCTGTCCGGAATTACGACTGAGGGACAGCCTCTAACTTTGGGTAATCCGGGCAAACGACCGCAACTAGACAGAGGTGATTTCTGCGGGGGTGCTGCCATCCGCAGTGACCGGCGCTTCCGATGGTGGGTCGGTCGTCTCGAACTAAATCGTCTATGACGATCAGAATATTGTGCTAGAACCAAGTGAGTTACTTTTGACCGTATAGAAAATTCACACATTTCGTTCGAGTTTTCCTTACAACACATCACTCGATCGAAACACAAACGAAATTTTACATTAGATTAAGATATTACGGGTCCAATTATGATTATAACAAATGGCATTATTCCAAATAACTATCATGCCGAATAACCATATGTCAAACGGTCCGCACCGATTATAGCGAAAAAAAACTCCAAATACGAAGCTTATGTTGATTTCCCAACAACGGTAAAACCGATTTTCTCAAATCTTGATTCAAATTATAGCTACGACTTCCACTTCCAAAAATATAGGGCTATGAGTGTCAAAACTTTCAAACCGTCATAAAAAATGACGATGCAAACCAGATGTATTGAAAATCTTATATGAAAATGAAGAGAAGATGAAGAGCAACTAAATGAAAAGTAATTAAATCAAATCTGAAAATGATGCAACTTTTTATTTAGAGGTACGGTTTATTGTAATTAAAATTTTAGAAAGCGCTAAAATAGTTGCAAGAAAAGTCAAAATAGATAAATCGTCATTAGCAGATGACACCATTTGTAGTGTTTACCATCCTTGATATTGACTTTTATATTTAATTTGTACTTACTTGTTACTACAATCGTAAAATCATGATAACTAAATATACTTTTCGCTACTTCTTATATAGCAAGGTTATACAATCTCTTGGAAAATTGCCTGGTAAAAATTGGTTCCCTACAACTTCTTCCTGGACGCCATTTTTGAACGATGAACGGTTTCCGAATTAAGTCGTTATCTACTCAAACTTTGACTTGATCGTAAAAAAATGGGTAGCGGTAAGCTTACATTTACTGAAATTTTGAGGTCATCACTCGTTGCCTAAAACTGGGGAGATGCACTTTAGTTGATTTTGGGTAGGTTTTGACCCAAAATTAGGCAGCGGCTGGTAAGAGTGTACCTAGAGCCACTTTACCTAAAATTAGGTTATTGAACGGAACCCCAAAATTGGAGGGAATATACTTAAAATTAAGTTGTTTTGCGGTTCTGTGTAGAGTCACTGAAAGCACCGGAATCGACACACTAATGAACCGACTGTTATGAAATTTAAACGCAAGAGAGATTAATTAATTAGTGGCGCTATCTGTTTGTCAGACCGGGAACTTATTGAGTGAAGTATTTGGTTTTATTCCGCAACTGATATTTGCAATTTCCGAGAAAAAAAAACTTCCATAATTTTTATGGGCAGAATGATATGTCTTCCATCATTGTTTCTTAACAATTGGTTTGTGCTAAAGTTGCTAATATAAGTTTAACTGTTGTGGTACATTCTAAAAAATTCAACTTTGGTTGCTTGCCTTCTGTAGCTAACTTAAAAACATTATGCAATATCCTTAGCATTGTTCGATTTGTTTATATATTTCATATACAGTATTGCTACGTTCTCAATTTTCCTATTTTGCATCCAATATCTTAGACTGTTTTTTTTTACTGTCTTCTCGAAAGATTTATTGCATATTTTCTACCGATGTATCCACCCTTCTTCCCTGTTCTAGAAATCCTCGATACTTTCCATTTCCAATAAGCAGTCTGGTGCGTGTTTAACGATTTTTCCAACTCTAGCCGAATTTTCAAACAAGCATATAAATACATTGTTTTAGCGTAGCGGACCGATGCCACCCAATAGGAAACCGATACTAACCTTGCATCCCACTTGTTTTCCACTTGCAGAATTTCGATGGAAACGGCCGGTCTGCCAATACCCGGCTACCACTACATCGCCCCGAATCACATCGTGAAAGCGCCCATTCACTAAGAAAATTCACAGCCAGGCGTTCAGCTCTGCATCCCGTCTAGTAGCAGCATATTTAGCAAAATAAAAAAAAGGAAGAAGTAGGTAGTCGGTGGAAATGGCACCGATTAAAATAAAGATCTCACAGGATCCTGGTTCAACCCTCCCAGGAATGATTACGAACAACATCGCTAGTGGACCAGTGCAACTTCCGTACAGCCACCGCCCAACACGCATGCACTGGTACCCCGTCTCGGTCAGTTGGGAAATGGAGCAAAAATAAAACCCGTACTATTTGCAATATGACGGAATTCAGCAGAATTGAAGAATAAAACACAAGAACTGTAGCAGATTGCTTGTGTGGGTTTCTTTTTATGTTGTGGCATGGGAAAGACAGCAAACAAAAATGCAATGTTTCGTTTTTATATCTAGATTTAAATGCTAACTTTTCTAGGTTAATTCGCTAGTTTTTAATGTGTTTGTTGACATGTTTTTTGCGTACTATTTTTTTTACTATAATATCGAGAAGAATACGAAACAATATTAACACAGCTACTGTAGCAGCCAAAGCTGACCAAATGTGATGAAAATGGCGGATGTATTATGAAAGAATGATAATAAAACAAATACAGAAAATCCCAGTGAATCCCGGAGGATTCCAAAAAATGTCATAAACTCATGCGAATGTAATAGAGCACTACTATTGGGAATGGGTACGCGACGCAAGAGTTGTGTTCGATATGAAACAATGATGGGACAAACATGTACATACAGACAAACAGGGCCAAATGGTTGAACGAAACGAGATGAAAACTGCCAGCGCAGTTCATAAAAAAAACAAAGAAAAAAACATTTAAATAGAAAAAAAACGCGTACTCTTCGTTACTGGGATCAATGGAAAAAACTGGCTATTGGAAAGTGAAATAATAAATTTCCAATGAACAGATAAAAAATAATACCAGAATAACAGAGAGCTAAAACCGGCCGAACAGAACAAAGAAAAAAAAACAAACGCAAAATAACCACTTATTGTAGCCTGAAACGTCGGCAGCGGGGAAAACGCGGATGCAGCATAATCGTCAAAGAGCTTAACATTCAATTATATAGATTGAAACCTCACATATTTTCCCCGTAGCAATCCGTTATAGCCTGATCAAGGGACAAATCCAAGCGGTTTGCTTCAGTAGCCTGTAGAGCAGGTGCGTCTGGTTCAACATCAGAGGATATTGATCCGATAGACGCTTTAATAGCAGGATTTGTTTTCGAGCGCGCACTACTGGTCCCGAAACAACACAGAAAACATCGCTGTTTTTTTTATTAATGTTAATTGAATTTCGGTTCGAAGCTTTAAAATAAACGAAAATTAATTGAGCCGTTCAATTCGCTTTCGGAAAGCGAAGCGTGCTGTTTACTGTCACACATACACTTGGACACACACATGGTACAGGGAACCGAAAAAAAACCGGAAGGAATCGAGAAGACAGGCTTTAAAAAAGTTTCGGTTTTCAATCAAAATTTAGTTACGTTTGCTATAAGCTTGAGCATTTGTTCGAGTAACAGTAGTGCTAGGCAGTAGGCATTGGATGTCGTGCGAAAAAAAGTGACATGTGTCAAATCTAGACTATTGAAAGTAATTAAATAGAAGAATAAAAAAATCCGTATACGATCAATTCAGAACGCGTTAAAAATCTAGTAATAACACATAACAAAATGGTAGAATTCACACATATTTATCGTACATATCGTTTTGAGGGGGGAAAATAATAAAAACTACATATGACAAGTAACAAAACATGTCGTTTGGAAACTAGGCTCTAGTTTTTCGTTAGTTTGCCAAAGGAACGAAAGTTTTCCGAAGTTGAGGAGCATTGAAACATATCGTTGATTTTTTGAGTAGTTAAGCTTAACCAGAAGACCAGGGTTTGGTAGGGTATTGAAAAAAAGCGTACTCTAGAGTAGGTACGGATGTCTGGATCGAATACGGGTGCTTACTGACTTTGCTCGCCGGCAAATTCCTATTTTGATCCAATTGGAACCATGATGGAGATAACGTCGGACGTTGACGAACATTTGTATTGAGTTTGTTTGCATATTCATTCACTTCTTCTTCTTCTTTCTAGTTTGATCCACCATTTGACAGCTCAGTTATGTGAGTCACTATCTCGACTATATGCCCAATATTGATCTACATTATTGGAAAGCACTTTTCAAAAAATTACTGAAAGCTGTCAACGACAGTCTTTCAGCTGTTTTTGTGTGGTTATGTCATGGTTCGTGCTACATGTGTTCGATATTAAAACGTCGTAACCAATATTAAAACTAGTCGATTGGATGGTTTATGTATTTTGCGGTCTCGCGGACAAAAAAAACGTCCTGTATGTGAAATGCAATTTTGTTTTATTAAGCAGTTTATTCATTAAAGCTGGTACCTATTTGACCGAAACGCGATACACCTGTTGTGATACATTTTATGACGATGCAAAATGAGGTGAAATTTTATCGACATGAAACTGCATGCACTCAGTGCACTTTTTTTGTGCACTTAGGTAACCAAAACCACAAACTGATATGGCTCACAAAGTCAGGTACTTATCAACCGATTTAATGCCGTTATTTCACCGTTAAAGTTATATTTATCCAATTCGGTCCTTTCTCATTTTGCCGTACAACAATTGCTCAGGTATATGGACAATAATTGAAAAATCTGTTGAATCCAATCGAGCAAACGAATCTCTTCAACATCAACACAAAACTTTGGCATTACTGCTAAATGATTGTCAGATCGCTCGAAATGATTATCGAAATTTTAAGAATTAGAGCATGAATGGATAGAAGAACGAAAGAAACGAAGGAAATGCGAGAAATGACCGCAAAAAATTGATACATTTCTGTCAAAGCTATATTTTACCGCTGCCGAAATCTAGCCATCTTTCTGCCGACTGGTGGAATTTCTACCAAACGGGTGACAGTTTTTCTATAGGGGAGACCGGGGCGGTAATGGTGATAGGTCAGTCTCATTCTTCCGATGGCCGCTAGAATTTCTCACAAAAACTTGTTAATTCCGTTATTTCTATTTTTAAACATTATTCAGCAATAAAAATAACATTTCACTTACGAAAATATATCAATTTTACTCATCATTTCATAGAAAATTGTTAGTGAATTTATAAAAAGATCAGAAGCAATCTTTAAGAGGTATTGTAACTACATTTTTTCGGGTTTAAAATTATGATATTCTGGCAAGTTTGCCGCCCTAAGCCCGAGCCGCACAGGCCTAGGCGTAAATCAATCACTGGTTAATTCGGAATTTAGTATGATTTCCAAATCGCAACCGGTTGTTCCCACATTATCAGATCAGAATAAATTCAGAATCGGCAAGAAATTTTCATTCGGAATTCCATGTGGAAATCATACTGAATTCTGAATAAAATCCAACTCCAGTGCAACAACTGATTCCTCAAACCGATTGGTTCGGAAATTTATCGGAATTGAGAAAGAAGATGCGAACTGAATTGTCAATTCGTTTTCTTCTCATTCTTTCCCGATTTTTTTTACGTTTTCGTGCTGATTTTCAGTTTGTTTTTTAATAAATTTGTACTACGGTTATACAGAACTAGTAAATAAACTGTTGAAATTCACTAAAAATTTCTAGTGAATTTACAAAAAGGCTTTCACCTTAGTCAGCATCATCTATTCCTCTAGCTGGAGTGTAATGAAATGGCGTAAGTCGCCTAACCTTTACACTAACTCATTCTCCGAAATGGTTGAAGCCGGAGTAAAATAAATGATATTTAAAAAAACGAGCTCATTCATAAAATGAGCGAAAATTCAATGACTGTTATAATGTCCCTGCCTATGTCTGCCAACCGTTTCCGGCACAGAATTTCGCCTAGCGGTTATTATCGGTTCTGTTTCTGTCGGATTCTTGCCATACAAGATTGGCAGAACCGTTTTGAATCGGTTCTACATTTTTAGCGTCTTGGTTATATTTTTTCAATAAAAAGTACATATGAAAGACAATCAGTTATTGCCCTTCATATATACTAATTATATAAAATGTTATTGCCAATAACATTGCGTTCTCACTACCAAGCATACCCATATTACAATCTCATTTACCTCGTCTCAAGATTCGTTTTTTGTAAGGACATGCGAGATTTACGATTATCAAATGAAGTTGAATAAAAAAAAAAAGGAAGAGAGAAATAAACAAGACACGTGCGGCGAGGTAATGACGTAATTTATCCTGGACAATGTTGACAACTGCCGGAATGCAGCCAGCCTTCTGACGGTTGCCAGAATTCCTCACAAGCGGGCAACCGGGTTGATCGAGCGCCCAGAACCGTCAGAACCCGTCATTTCGATAATGTGGGTTGCATTTCATTCAGAGGTTATTTAGATACTGATACTGATTTTCGTTTGAAATTCCAACGATTTAACTTTTCGCTTGAAATTCCAGACGATTTAATTTAATTTAACGAGCTTTCGAATTGCTCAACGATTGTCAGAATGCTGTTCACTAAACATCTGACAGGTTGCGCTTCTTTAACGTAGTTAACACACTAATAACATGTTCACATTAGCACTTCTATCAAGTGATAGACCCGGCGAACGACCATAATTAGGTTGAAGTCGGGTCTAAATAAACGAATAAACGTGCGATTTCATGTCAACGCAAATCACCATTTCTTTACGATAATCGGGATATCATGCCGAATTTTCAAAAGTCGTAACTGGCAACACGGATAATAGCACACATTTATAAATGTCATTTTGAGAGTGATGATAAACAATGCCGTCTAACTGCAAATGAGAGCCTCTCTTTATTTACTTTCTCTTTTGATTATCACGGAGCCATTACTGCAATTTCTTAAAAGTTTCCAACACAAATCGGAAGCTTGTAGTATTAACAGGAAAGTTTTGCGAAAGTTTTCGTTCGGCACGTCAGAAAAGACATTGCACTTCGTTGCAAAACAAAAAGTGTTCTGTAAATAGCAGAAACTTTACGTCTGCTTAGCGGTTCAAATTGAACTGCCGAGTTTAGCACTAAGCAGTTCAATTTGAACTGCTCTGCACTGATGAGTCAAAGACGAAACGTAAAAATAATGAAGAATAAGACGTCAAATATGAAATCAATCCGGTAAATCGTGAAAGAAAAAGTAAACAAAGAAAAACTGTCATTTTCTGTTAGCCTTTTGTCGTGGGACTGTCGAATTATAATTTCAATTTTTTTTACGAATACAGGTGTTCGGAGACCAAAAAATGCGCAACATCATTCATTGCTTGAATTATAATAGAGATCTGTCATGTTATTGTCGTTTTTGATAAATGAAGGCATTCAAAATGTAAACTTTTTCTCAAACGGTGGTATAATTTTGTTCATATGAGAACGCTTTGGCGTGATCAAGTGATGCATTTTTAAGTGCAGATACATGTAAATTTACGTAAATGAACAAAATTCTGGGTACGAATTAACCCCTCTTAGTTAAAATCAAAATGGGGTTAGGTTCATATCGCTGATGGCCGTTTTGCTGAAAGCTGAATTGCTCAAAACCATTTTATCGAAAGTATTATCCGTCGAAAGTCCTCACCTATTGACAATCTAACGCAAAACTAATTTTAGCTGACGCGCCATCTAAGTTTCATTCTTTGAACCTTTCTTAGGATGACGTTTGAACTTTGCACGGGTTCTTATGGGAAACACATTTAATTTCAATTATATTGTAGAATTTTAGGATCTGTTACAAGAACTGTTCATTTGAAAATGTAAGAAACTTAATTTTC
Organism: Malaya genurostris; assembly: GCF_030247185.1. Taxonomy (NCBI): domain Eukaryota; kingdom Metazoa; phylum Arthropoda; class Insecta; order Diptera; family Culicidae; genus Malaya; species Malaya genurostris. The sequence continues at coordinate 214,309,443 of NC_080572.1, forward strand.
TTTCATTTCGTGTAATAATTTTTGATTTTATAAGGTGATATGAAGACAAATATCGAGATCCGGAATTTGTTTCGGTTCGGTTGAGACTATTTTGTACGCTAGACGTATGAATCAAAAGACGGTAAAACACTATTTCTCATCATAGTATCGCATATTTGGTTCGGTTTATGCATCTGTACAGTCCTTCAAGTAACATTTCATGATGTACGCGAAAAATAAAATCATTTGAATATGATCAACACAACATTTTTTCCCATGCTACAGAATCTTAGGAGCTGCAAAAATAACAGAGGTGGAAAATAATTTTTCTTTCACTAAAATAAACTTTTCGCTTGCACAAATGACGTTGTTAATAAGTTATAAATGATTTCACAGGTGGAAATCGTATTTCCCTTGTGTTTTGACAGATAAACATGCAATCATCATCGTCGCACACGTACGCCTCTAGCTGTGAAACACAACGTTAGATCGCCCATGAGCCAGAGTCAGAAAATAATCATCTTCGATAATTGGCACATTGTTGCAAAGCTGATTTACCGGTAGCGACATCTGCCAATGAAAAATGGAACTAAGAAAAGGAGGATTTTTTCGGAAATTTTCATATCGGCAGTAGTGATTTGCAACATGTTTATCGTTTATTCAATAGTACAAATAGATATCAGCAATAAAAGTACACTCGGAGTAGAAGAAAAACGATTTCAAAGTGATTACTACTACTTTTTTTAGTGTAAGCTTTGATTAAACATGGAAAATCTTCAGAAATGTGTGAAATTGGGTAAGGTTAGGTTTAAAAATGGCACCAAACCAAGTTTAATGCTCTATTCTGAATAAACGGTAGATTTCCCACAATGAACTAGGATCAACATTACCACCTCAGAGTAAAAACTTTTTCTTCAACTTCTACTATAATTTTTCAAATGAATTAGCCCGTTTTAGGAAGAAATCGTTAAAAAGGTGGGGTAATTAGAAATTATCCTACCGATTTGACAGCTCTTGCTGAAAGTATCATCTCTAAACAAGCAATTTTTCTAGTTTTTGTCAGATTTTGCTAGATTTTTACGGTTTTGGCCTCTATACGATAGGTGGTGAAACCTTTTTTTATTTTTTTTTGGTCACTCAAAACGAAGCCCGGACAAAATTTCCTTGTGTATAGTAGACTCAGACAAATTTTTGAGTTTTGACAGATTTTTGAAAAAAAAAATAACCTGGCAACTCTGAGAGCCTGGTTGGCAGCTTTCCAGTGACATAAGCTATCCAATATTTATCGTACAATGTTGCTAGTTGTTAGAACTGATCTGACGAAATTACTTACGGCACAGTGGTTTTCGGCGAATTGCCTTAAGACGAAATAACCTTTATGCATTTAATTCTTACGACATTCGTCAAATGTAGAATAACGTCACTTGTTAAGTTCCTCGTATTCTTCGGTGTAAACTCTCGCGACAAGTTGAGTGCGGTCGTGAGTTCTGAGTAACTTGACAACTATTGGTAGTTTGTTCTTTTTGTAATGCCTTTGAAATGCCAAGAGAGGCAATGACATGACAGAAAGTGGACTTTTATAGAATGTAAACATGTAAACAAATCACTGACAGATGTTAAACGACATTCGTTTTCCAACCGGGTAACTAGATCATGGTTTTCAACTGTAATTAAAATTTTCTAATATGTCCAACGCAAGTCATAATAGCCCGATTTTTTTCCTCAGAAAGAGTATGTAGCAAAAAAGAAAATCGCAAGTGCCAAGTTTGTGTAGGGTATGAAAGATTAATGTGGCCCGATGCATATATGCGCTAGTAGTCCACTGAATAAACCAAAAGAAGAAAAACCACCAGCTAGCAAAGATATCGAGCAATTTTGCCACCTTCCGGCGTCGATTATGTTACGGAAAGGAACTAAAACAAACAAAAAATGCTTCAATTCAAAATGAACTATAAGAATTTACCCAACACTGGTCCTGCCGTGATCTCTGCCAATCCAAGCGAAAAACGAACTTTTTCCCAAGTCAAGTCAGGGGACAATTGTTGAGCATAGCAAAAGAAAAACATGTTGCCGAACTAGAATAGAGCGGCTGAAAGGGTGTTCGTTTTTCCTGTAGAGTTCACTGTAGCCGCCAAATTTACATACACACAGCCACACACACATACACGTATAGTAGTGAACAGGTAATGAGCAGACAAACGGTTTTTCACAATTGAACGAAGAGAACAGAATGTTGAAGAAGCGTTATATATTTTGTATAAACTTATTTAGGATTCTAAACGCATTCAAACGCGAATGAGAATTAAATGATAGAGACAGTCTTTTGTGAAAGCTTATTAGCGTATCAGAGTAAGAGTTAAGCTTAGAGAAATTAAAAAAAAAACAACATAAAAACAGGGTGAACTAGTGAAACATAACTCAATCACAATCGCGAGATAACTCATTGGTGGATTGCTCTAGATCGAAGATACTCTAGCTGAAAAATAGCGGTACCCAAAGAGGCAGTGCATAATAACTTAGTGAAAAGCTCAAGTAGATCGAATTTATTTAACCCTAAAGACTATCACGACTTACCTTTAATCATATCCTTAAAATAATACAGACAAGCAAAAACAAACAAAAAACCAGGAAAAAGCGAAGAGAAATACCACATTAAATATATCGAACGGTCTTTAATGAAGAAAAAAAAAACAATACATTTTTCAGACAGGTTGGCTAAATCGATTTTTCTATCATATTCCCACATATCATAGTAAAATCTATGTGAGTCCCTTTTTCCCGAAACTATTTATAGCAATCACCGGAGAGAACAAACGGCGCGTGCAATTCCCGCACGGCGCAATACTTGTACAGAAAACAACACACGAACAGAACAACAATCTTCTTACCTGACAAAGAAGAGAAATTCCATTTGGTTTCGTAAGAACAAATAATAGATCATAATGAAAAAAAAAAGTTGTACAAAATAAGCCAATCCGAACAGATGAAGACAAAAATTAGAAGAGATTCGAATATCGAATGATATCAAGCAGTACCAAAACAGACGTAGATTAAACAAGTGAACAAGACAGACATGATGCTGCACATGATTTCAAGTGAACCGATTTCAATTGGTACTGTATAACACATATTGACTAGGATCAAGGATAGTTAAATCAATTCACGCCTGCAGACCGACTGCAACATGCAACGGATGACTTCGGATTGCAGTTATCGTCAGTAAAGAAAATAAAAATAAATAGCGAACCCTGGTTAGTATATACGAAGAAATACATTAAATTGTCAGTCTCACTCTATCTCTCTCTCTTCCTGTATCTACTGGCAGGCCATTAACAGAGCCTAAAATGCCTGATTGAATGACGACGATCGGGAAGTGGCCGCACAGGCAAACAGTTCGTCAGTTTTTTTTTGCCTAATTGAATGGCATTACCTGATTACAGACAGTACCCTTAATCTATACTGACACAACACTGTTACATGCCTTCTAAGCGAGCTGTTAAATGGTTTGATGGCACATATGCGAAGCTAGAACCGTTTGTCTGCGCTCACAAGTTTCGTTCATCTAAATGGCATCACGCGGTGTTTGGCGAATTTTTTGTCGTGAATACGACTTACTTTACTATGGGGCGCCTTTTCAAAATTTACCCTTTGAGAGAGTGATAAGTTTTTGATTGTGAATATCTCTTGTTATACTTAACGCAACAACATAATTTTTTCTCCATGCTATCAGAAATATAATCAGAAATTGGTGAATAAATTTTCAACAGTGTAAAATTGCCATAAATAATTCAAAAACTATGTTTTCTCAAACTTTTGGAAATAATGAGGAAAACTCACCACGTTCGCTTGCCTTTTTCGCACCAGGACGACGGTTTTGAGGCAGTCAGGCACATATCAGTTCCCATGTTCTACTGGCCGAGTGTAATAGCTAAATCTTGACCGAGGATTGTTATTTTTTTCTAGTAAGTCAGACGGAACTGAATATCGTGTTGAAATTCTTTCACCAAAATCAGTAATTATGGGGTGGTAAACCTAGATTCTGGTCCACCTGAATTCTGAAGTTGATTTTAAGTTCCAAATTTAGTTTCATACTTCTATTTCAAAATTTAGTTCCAGATTACAGGTTCAGCATTTTAACTATGAATCCTATTTCTGGATTTTGAAACTGGTTTCAAATTTCGTTCCTTATTCAGGGATTCGAATCAATCCAGAGATATGATTTAGGATTTTATCATCAGAATTAATAAACAGAATTCGGGATATGAATTTTAGATTCTGAAACTAAATATTAGGTAACCTTCATTCAATAAATGAATTCAAAACCAGAGTTTAATTCCTAAACTATGTTTCAGAATTTAATTAATAAATTCAGTTTCAGCATTCATTTCCAGAATTCAGAACCTACATGTTGGAACAGTGAATTGTGAACAAGATTTCTGGAACTAGATGGTGGAACTGAATTCAGTTCCTATATTAGGACTTGGAATTCAAGTTTAGAATTTAGTTTTATAACGCAGTTCAGAAAATTCTAAAAATAACTTCAGTTCCTTACTTCTAGAACTAGATTTATGACCTGAGTTTTTGATCTAGATTTGCAGTTGAATTTGGAGCGTGCCCTAGATGTTTATTTTAGTTCTTGAATTTTAACAGTTCTAAACATTACACAAATTACACAAAGCGGTTTTTCAGAACCACTAAAGTATTTCCAAAAGAATTTGTAGTATAGATGCATCGTTAAAATTCTGGAAGCGAAGCAATGAAAGTTGCAAAATATACACAATCTAATACGAATGATTATCTTTTTATCCGGAAGTGAGAAAGAAACATGTCAGTTTTATTCGTATTCACGTCCTCCAGTTATGTCTGTGACATTACCCACCCGCCTTTTTTCTATCAGTTAGTGTGAAATATGTAAAGTTAATGAAATGGGACTTCGTTACCTAAAGAGCTACCCGAAATCCGGACAAATTGAAATGAAAGATTGGAGGAAATTACGCGAAAGAGTCAGGACACTTTTATGACGATTCGACTCTTTCAAATAGTGAAAAGAACTGTTCAAATTTTTCAGTTAATAAGGTCGATGGTTGATTTTTCAATTTGTTTTGCACTCTCAGAAAAACAAATCAACTTCTGTAGAGAGCTTTGCGATAGGACCCCTCGATGAGCTTCGGTTCACTGTCAGTTTCTGTCTGTTGGACACAAAACAACAAGCGTCTGATAGTTAGATGCGTCGTAACTATGACAATGATTGTTTATGTTTGAAACAATTCCAAGTTACAGTATGAAAGATATTGAGCAATTTTGTTCCATATCCAGTGATTCTTAAAATAAAAAATCAAAAAGTATTTAGAACTGTTGCTTAGAATATGTTTAGTTCGGTAATGCATCATCCCACGAAGCATACAAGTCAATTGAAGCAAGAAATCATTATGTGCTATATGTAAACATATGTTTGCTTCCATTCTAATTTGTATTGTTTCCATGACATTTTGTCGGAACTATTAACGAAGGGCCAACAAAATTATATTGGTTCACGATTACTGACCCAACATTTTTCAATGAATCGTATGGGACATTGTAATATTGATAGTTTGTCTTTGGTTTAACGTCACCAGCAGAGTTCATATTTTTTGCTGTGTGATTGCAAGTTAGAGTCAAACGAAATCGATTCCTTCTTCATTATGATTTTTCGAACATTGTTCTTGTTAGAAATGACTGACAACACGATTACAAGTGCACTGAAAATAATTTGCACGCTAGCATCACATGGAAAGCATTTGAACTATCACTACGTGTAGAAAACATGAAATATGTGAAAATATACACTTAACCCATGAGTGTAAAAACTGTTGATACTTAGTGAAGATCATGCTACATTTATCCCATTTATCTCTAATGTACATCAAAACGATAGGATATATCGTTTTTTGTATATTCTATGAGAATTTCATATGAATGTCTCATTGTTTTCCATGTAGATTTCAGCTGAAACACGGTTGACCGAATTAATTGTACATTTGTGCTGTACTCATTTCCACTATAAAATGAAGTTTTTAACAGATGTAGTTCGATTCAATAGCAAAACACATCACATCCAAAGGAAAAATACATCAAAGCTAAGTGAAAAATAATCTAATCTTGCATCTTAGCGAATTTGCATATGAAATCATAAAATAAATCGCTTTGGTTATGTATTGAAATGAAAAAAGCATATTAAATTGAAATGCTATTTACATATGAATCGATTGTGCGATTTTTTATCAGTGTGACTGCATTACTAGGCAATGTAAAATGTACTGGTGTCTACCGTAAGCCATTTTTATGCAGTTTGTAATTTTCTTACGCAATTAAGTACAGCACCCAAGCCTGCTGTGTATAAAGATCGGAACAAAACAGGGCTCAAAATTTTATTACATAGTTACAATGTGGTGTTTTACGGTATACAACTTAAATTTACAAATGTTCAAGAATTTCCAACATGATGAACATGAAATAAAACTTTGTATTTAGCAATTGGAACTAGACGTGTTTTGATGGGTGGTCCAGCAAAGGCAGATGTTTATGTTTCTCTATTCTGCTTTTTTATAAGACAATGGCATTCACTGTCACACGTAGAAGAAATGTGATCTTCATCCGTACCTCATAGAGTGAACTGAGTAAATCAATTCGATGCAACGTTTAACCTGTAACGAACAAAATGTCGACAGTCATTGGAGGAACTTGTACTCGAGGTCAAGGGTGCGAAAATTTGACATTTCTCTATACTGTTACCAAGCATAAGACAGTCACTGCCAGCGATACGCGCAGCTGCCACGTTCAACAGTAGCCAACACGCAATGACACGAGAGCTTGGCGCAATCATGAGAGCCATGACACACGACAGCAATATTGAGAGCACGACAGCAATTTTGTCGCACTCTCTCACAGCAGTCAAAGCCACAGCGTTCGCTTTGTAGTAGTGTAGGTACATACTGGATAAGTAGCTGCTTTGTTCATTTTTGGTCACGGGTTTCGAGAATGTCACGAGCTCCAAATGACATGACATTTTCATAACGGGACTGTCATATCCGCTGTGATCGATCTGTGGCGATGAATTGAATGCGAACGGCGGTGTTTTTATTACCGGTTCAATTTCAGTTTTGAACAAATTCAATCACCAAGCTTGTTCATGCAGATGTTTCAAAAACATTACAACTATTTACTTAAATTCCATACACTAAATATCAGGAGCGCAGCTTTTGCATTTCTAATATTACGCAAAAGCAAGAAATCTTGCAGCAGAGACAATAAGTTTTTCGCTCCTATTACTTCTACAATTCTGGTTCATGCTAAACGGGGTTTAGTTGTTTGATCGAAAAAGTACATCCAAATTCTGGAAGTCAAAGCATTTACTTTGCTTTTCTCACTGAACCGCTTCCTTCCAACTGGAGTGCAGTGAAATAAATCACGTAAGGATACACAAAAAACCGTCTGCATTGGAAAGCAAGACTTTCTTGTGCATGTCCCCCTACACCTCATGAGAATCGACATAAAACGAATTTCAAAGATAAGCCTTGTTGGCGACTGTCTCTCGAAAGTTGTTGAATTTGAAAGGAGTTACTGTTTATTGTGGCTATCCATTCTCAGATTGAAAAGAGTAGAACAGCTATCGATGAGAGCAAACGGCGACATTCACGAGAGAAAATGTCATGAAACCTATGACATTTTTCATCGACTGCAGTCGTGGCCAAATACAATCGGCGACTGCTGTCATTTGCGCGGTTTGCCTGTCTCAACAACGATTATTTCAGCATCAAACCAAATAAGTAGGGTAACGCCATTCATCTCAGCTCCATTAGTTATCTCTCGTATACGAAAACCATTAGTTTTGTTGTCCCTGTTCAATAGATTGACTTCAACAGTAAGATGGAATTAGAAGCATTTGCTTCGAGTTTTCGCGTCACTATAACAGCTTTTCTGAGGTATTGCTTCTTAGAGCCGAAGCAAACATATTGTATCCGATTTTATGCTAATCCGTTGATTGAAAGTTGAGTAATCGGCAAAATAAGATGACGATTTACTTTTGGAATGACTATTGGTACAATAGCCCTAGTTGTTTAAAACCGAAATATCACAAATAACAAAATATACTTACTTTTAACTAGAATATGGCAGTTCCAAACAAATGTTGGTTGATTCTAAACAAAACATTGGTTGAATCAAACCCGAATTATTATTGGGATATATTTACTTTTACAATATTTTTTCTGCGTGTGAATGGGATTTTCACAATTCATAATTGAGAAGCATCTAGGGATGTCGGATTTTTCGAATTACTCGATTATCCAAGAATCTTAAAACTGTTCGATTAAATTTTAATCGATTACTCGATCAATTACTCGGTTCTTACTATTGCATTATTCAAATTATTCGATTAGTTTAAAATTCGAATATCAATTTCAAACTAATCGATTTAAAATTTCTCGATTATCTGAATTATTAATCGATTACTCTATTAATCGATATTACGACATCCCTAGAGATGGAACAAGCGGGCAAAGACTGTTACTGATATTTCGGGAAGGCACTCTTCAAGATACTATTTGCAATTTTCGAAAAAATGCAAAAGAAGTTTTCTCCGCTATCATTTAAAGAAAAAAATCTTTAGAAAAATGAGCTACACAGACTTCACTTCTTTTGTCGTGCACATATTTGGAACAAGTAATTGAAATCAGAGCTACTTTGCAGAACTTTCTCAGTCAACACGTCTAGAATTTGATTCGGAACTTAGTATGATTTTCAAATTTTCAGATTTACATCCGATTCCGAAAGTTTTGTTTGTCTTTAGCAAATCAATGTATTCTAATTTAGTTCTACATTGCGGATGGTTTTCAATCGAATTTTCGGTTCAACTGAAATCTATTTCATAGTACTATTGATTTACATGCAGTGAAAATTTCATATTTTTTTTTCTGTGTAAATAAACTGATAGTTGAATTTCCGTTTAACGACAACGGAGACCCGCTTGTGAGGAGTTCCAGCAGAAGCCTAGCTGCATTCCCGCTGCTGTCAAAATTGCCTAGGCGAAATAGTGCCATTTTTTCGTCGTTCGCTTTTAGTATTGAAAATAAAAAAAAACTTTTAGTATTGAAAATAAAAAAAAACTTTTAGTATTGAACATTTGCATTCGTTTCACACTAATTTAGAAAAAAATAGTCACTAAACAACTAAACGAATGGAGTAGGCATAATAGATAAAATCAATTGAAAAGATTCAAAACATCAAACTAACACGGAACAGACGATCTACGGATTGACGCCTTGCCAGGAAAGAGAGCTCGAATTCGAATTAGTTTCCTGCAAACTCGATGAGTGCAGAGTGAGACAATGTAATGCTAGCCAGGCGAAAGTGTAATATTATTATCGTAAATATATTGAAAAATCTCATAAACATAAGATTAATATTTCGTTTAAGTACGCGAAAAACCTAGGGCAAAATGACGTAAGAGTTAAGACGAAAAAAATATCGGAAAAAGGGATCAACAACCAAAGAAATAATCTTTACTATATAAAAACAAGCAAGCAAGAGGTGAGAAAAACATAATAACAAGAATCAGTGATGAACGCTGAACTCATTTGAAAACATACAAGATTGAGGGTAATTAAAAAATGAATAAATGTATAATTTTAGAATTATATATTAACAAATCTTATATACAGCACTTACAACAAATAAAGTGGAGGAAAAAGTGAAACTGAATACTACATTTAAAAAAAAAACAAAGAAACAATTCATCGTTTTACGTTCAAACAAAAGTGGTTAAGTGCTACAGGCTTCGTTCGATGGTAGTCAAATTAGGAAGACGTGTAGATTACACTTTTTGTTTATTACATGCATGATAACAAATAGGGAAGCGAATTCTTTGTTTTCTCATTTTTCGAATAGGTTTTATTTTTATTTTTTTTGTGAGATCAATCGTTTTCATTACTGTCTCTAATTTGTACGGTATTTAATTTTACACGATCCGTATGTTGATGGAACAGGCAGAAACACTCCCGCTTTGCCAAGGGGGAGCAAAGGGGAAGGAAATTTAGTATGGAAATTTAAACCGGATCTACCGGCCGAAATAAAAAAAAAACCGAAACTGCTGAATGAGATACAATTAAGTGAGTAGCCAGAAAGACATGTGATGAATTTTTATTAAAAAAAATCATTCATTTCGTTTTTCGCTAGAACGCATAAAGGGCTGTGATTTTAGTGGTAGAAAATTTGTTGTTTAAAGATGGAGTAAATTTTGTTTATGACTCGAGATATAGAAGACAAAAAAAAACGGAAACATGCAAAACGTGGAACAACTAATGCTAACAAAAAAGGGAAATACTAAGAAATTATTTTTTAAAAGAGGAATAAAAGACAAAAACGGGCCCGGCCAGTCTTCGGCAATGGACCGCGTTTAGAACTAAGGTGCTCTTATGACTAAAAAAAAACTGAACTACTTAAAAGTGCAAATATTTCTTCACCAAATAAAAGCAACCACACTCACACTTCTTCTGCAGCGTGTTACAGCCAACAAATTCCACAATACGAATATCCAGGCCACGCCAACACTGTCCGAGAACTATCGATACAATCAAATAAAGCCGCCGATGCCCGCGCCACCAAGCCAAGCAATATCTAGAGAACAAACACTATTTGAAGCAAAAAACAAAATGGTAATCAAAGAGTCAAAAAACATTGTTTGTTAACACACATCTAAACCACGTCCCTTTATGTGTATTTTCAAATGCTTTCAATATTTTGAGTTTGTTGCTTTCAAATTTTAGGTTTCGCGAGAAAAGTAATATTTCAGAGTGTTTTTTATTGAAAATATAGTTATCATTCGGTATCTCGACGAGATGCTTCCAGTTTTTATTTAGAAACCTAGCGTTCGAAGAATAACTGTCAGCGTAACATGACGAAGAAACAGAGTTAAATTAAAACACATGTTTCAAACAATCTGAAGCAAATAAGGTGAAACAATAATTTAGAGGTCTTCCCAGTTTCTGACCCCTTTGGAAAATTTCCGGTTTGTCAGTGCCGAACTCAAGCCAAATTTTCTCATATGAAATGAAAATACGCATACAAAGTAATGTTTATTGTTTGTCACATACTCACATTCATTAGATTCAGAGGATACACTCACACCAACAATATCAATCACATAATTACACACATTTTGTATAATCGCAACGATAAATCAAGCACTTGAAACAGTAGAATTATCTGTTTGTTTATCATCCCGTTTTTTCCTATCCTAGCCAATATGACACGGAAGCTTTCTTGCGAAAGAAAACCCGGCCAATTGTTTATACTGCGAAGCAACATAACCTTTCTTCCTTCACATGTAATCTTTGCCCCTTATAATGCAAATAATAACAAAAAGTAATAATAGCAAACAAAAAAAAAACAAAACATGAACAACTGTGTGCCAAATTTAAGTGAAATAATAAAACTATAATTAACTCTTAGAACTGCTTATTGTTTACGAGCGAAAATAAAGCAAAAAACAAAACTACAAAAAAAAACTGAACAAAAAAAATCTAGTTTGTTAATGTTTAGTGAAACTTGAGATTGAAGTTAGTTCTTTTTATATGAAGTAAAACAATTATTATTACATTTATTAACTAGTAGTTAATAACTGTGACGATACGAGAAAATGCAAACAAAGTAAGTCACATGATGCTCGTGGCGAAGATGGTATGAAAAGAAAGTAATTATTGCTCATTTTTTTGCTTATTTATACTCGTGGTAGGATGCAGGTTTCTGTTTTCACCAAAAAAAAATCACTTACACACATATATAAACACTCGTGCATCTTTAGACATTCGTATGATAGACACATTCACATCCACACAGACACGCGTAAGTAATGTTTCAGAAACAAAATTGCATGCAAAAAGGCAAACACTTTATAGAAAGTGGTTAAATTATAAATTGATGAGAGAAAACGTACTAAAAGTGTTTCTTAGTTTATCGCAATTGAGACTGATTTGATTTCGAAATTATCATAATCATATGTTTTTTTTGTTTAGTTGTAAGATTCCAATTGATCAATTAAAAATTGACAAAAAATCGATCGTACTGATTATCGTTTCGTTCATTTTGTTCGACAAATCAATGTTCTAGACATTATTTTACATTGTAATCAAACTAATTTAAGTGTCTTAATAATTTAGCAAGCATTAATTATACTATATACACATTTTTAAGCAATTTATGAATAGAGAATATAAACTTTTAATTTTTTAAATCACACAAACGTTACTTTTCTTTCTTTACCGTCACCCATCCTGATTTCACCACAATGTTTTCGTTTTCCGGGCAGCGGGGTTCAAGTCATGGCTTAGCAAAGACGAAACCCGCCTTTCGTTCGATCTTATCGTTTAGCGATGCGCATGCGCGATGGTTCGTGTGTCAGTCGGTTCGCACCCGGAGTTACCGGTTCCGTTTTACTTGTTTTGGTACCTTCATTTGTCAACCGGTCTCACCACACCTGTGTATGCTAGTGTAGTACACAAATACATAATTCAATTATGATAATAAATAGGGACAATCCGTACTGTTTTGTTGTTTGAAAGCGCAGAAAATATGTAGAACAAGTGAGAATAAAATAACGTAAATACCTTTAGAACAATGTCATTTTTTCCACATAGGAACGTATAAATGTGTTACAAGTTTATTTTTTTTGTGAAACTAGAAGTCTTGATAAATAGCCAAAACCAGATTCCATGACGTTGTCAAACTTGATATTAAAGTGAACTTGTAAACGGGCAAAACCTATTTGATTCAGTGTACCAATAGATGTAATTTTTGTAACTTTTCACAGCAGAGAGCAAATAATCCCAATTATAACAGACACTTTCACGTTAGTATGAAAAAAAAACACACACACGCGGAAGATTTAAGCAACAGTTGTAATAACTATTTCTCTTGCTCTTTTGTATCGTTACACTAACACCTAGGAGAAATAATTTGTCACTCTCATAACCCTGGAGTACACACGCATACTTACAAAACACACTCAAATTGTGAATCACACAGCTTCACGTATATTGATTAATTACTTAATAAACAGTAAATGGGAGATAAACAAGTTGTTCAAGCGAGTCGTATTATTATGGGAAAATTTACAAGAGATAAAATGATAAAAAAAAACATATATTAAATTTAATGAAACAAATGTCATAATTTACAAATGAAGCTTTACATTTAATTGTAATTTTTTATATTTATTATACATATATATTAGGTGATGAGTCAGTAATGCAAAACACAAGTAAATTAATTATATAGAAATTATATGAATAATTCAAACTTAGACCTGAAGTAGCTGCTCAGCAGAAGTATCGATTCGATCAGTATTGAAAACAAAAAAAAACACACACACTCACACACGCGTTTAGCAAGTGGTGAAGCAAGTATTAAATTCAAATATGATTAAAACGTATGACACTCATACAGAACAGAACGTATTTAGAGTTGACTTGAAACCAGATATAGTGTTAGAATTGATAGTTTTATATAGTGAAATAAATGCGCAAAGAGAAAACAGCTGACACTCGAGAGTAGAAGAAAAATGAGAAAATGGTATGCCTGAACGATACACAACACAGAAGAGTAATGTCGTCGCCGTTTGGAAAATAACACGATCTTGCAGCAAATTAAGAGTAATTTACTACCATTTTGGAGACAGTTTTTAACAAAACACAATTTTCAGTTGATGCCAGAAAAAAAACAAACAACAAATAATTATGCTATTTACCGGATACTAAGTGAAAAAAGTGAAAAACCTAGATGAGGGACTAACAACACACGAACAAACAAATAAAAAAAAAAACGGCAAACAAGATAAAATAATACAGGAATTTTTCAGGCCGATAACTTCTACTTACAACCAACCAAAGCAAAACACTTATCGTTTAAGAAGTGTCGGGTACGGATTTGGACAAGCAAATCCCAAAACCATGCATTTTTACTAGCGTAAGCCACTGCAAATTTACAAAGCCTTTTGAAATGTTCAATAAACGATTCCAAAATCGGAAGTTTTGCCAAAACTCTTCAAATCGACACAGCAACCGAACGAAAAATGTTTTTTCTCTATGTCTGCAAAACGTTGTTAAAGTAATTTTGCACCCAAACACACTAAGCGCAATTGACGATCCACCAGTTTACATATGCTTATTCGAATTTCGATAATCCAGAGTCAGTGTTTTTTCTCTCTCTCACACACACACACACTCTCTTGCAAAGTCAGTTCAATAAATGTCGAATTTAAACACTTTTAAAAGAGTTGGCCAAACAAAATCGGATCCAAAATCGTTAAATAAATGTGATTTTTCATATCGTTAATAATTGAACACAAGAACACATTCATATAATTGTAAGCACTAACACACTTTAACCATGCCAAAGTAAACGAGATTCAGATTTTTCCAGAACAAAACGTCAACCTTAAACCACTAATCTACCCATACAAAACACAGACAACGTATTGGAAGTAACCGGGAAAACCAAAAACCCTTCCGCTTATTAAAAGACTTAACCTCATTTTTCCTTATCCACGAGATCCCTCGAAAAGCTTGTCCAGGACAATTGCATATCCCAACTGTCTACTTCAAACTTCCGCAAACGCCGCATTTCAACCGCGACGGCCAAATTTACCGGGATACGACACCCCCCAACAACAAGCATTGTTCGGGGGGAAGCACGACGGGGTTGACACAATTCAACAATACTAACATGTAATGGAATGCAATGCAAGGCAATCATATAACTAGAGCTTCTTTTTTAAGGGAATAATACTAATGTCAACCGCAGAACGTGAGCGTATGTAAGAGGTTTACTAGGCAAACAATAAAACGGATCTTCAGATCATGAACAAATGAACCAACCGATAGGAGGGTGAAAACCAAGATAAACGCAATAACGGGTGGACAACATTGTGTTAAACCAAGTTGCACACACAAAAAAAAATACACTTAACCGTACAGACGAGCGCGCTTGACGTTCAGACACATACATACATAAACATACACATGCGAAAGAGGTTGATCCGTTACGAACAGACAAAACCAAGCAGCAGGAAATGGAGTGTAACAGGAAACATAAAATAAACACCCGATTATCGTGCGAAGAGGTAAATAATTGAAGAAAATACTTTATATGATGTATATTTATATTTTGTAAACAATGGGTAATTAAATGACAAAAACAAATCTAAACGGAAGCAACTACTGTGTATTGTTGAATGGACAAGAAAAATGATATTAGTAATAAAGGAAGGAGAAAAAAAAACATGAACAAGTTTATTTAAATGATGACAAGCCTCTTACGCAGATGTATTGTGAATATGTGTAAGTTCCGAACAGTTCTCCATTATCGGTTTCGTTCAATGGCACGATGCCAAATTCAGTTAAAAAAGAGTGTCATCTTCGTGAGATCGAAGATTAGGCAGCAGGTGCTTCTGGAGTCATTCTTCTCAATATAAGTTTAGCCGTTGGAGGTGTCAGTCATAATGTGCGGCTTGCTGGATTTGCCGTATCAACGGATCGCCTGCTACACCCAGTATTTCAGGGCGACTTTGTTGACCTTCTTCTTACGGAACATCCAGGCCAGATTTGCTAACGAAGTGTCCGATTAAATGTACGTCCTGTCCTTCATTATGATGCATTTCGGCTTCACCAACCATTCGCGGTTCAGCTTCCTAGTGCGGGATTTCGCCATCCTGTTCTGTTTACCGGTTCGGTTAGGCGCCTTTCATGCCTTGAAGACTTGAAGTCCGGTCCGCTTCACTGTCTACTGGACGAATCAAACGCACAAGATCATTAGGCGGCGCACACCTTCTTCGTCCATCGTTTTAGCTATCTTATTCCACCAGGTCGTCATCTGATTGATGTCTTTGACAACATTTCCCTTTGCCTTGAGTCTCCTCTTCATGATTGCCCAGTATTTCTCAATAGGGCGAAACTGGGGGCAGTTGGGTGGGTGCCAAATCTGGCCAAAACATTACGGGATAGTCGTGGGATCGAATGAACGGAAAAATTCGTCTTGGAGACACTCTTTTTAGTATTTTTCCGTTGTCATTGTCTTATTTGTAACGAAAACTTTCGTTTTTGTTTTCTTGCAAATTTGTCGACAAAAACAATTTTAAATTTGGCTGGAACATCCCCTCGAGCCGTTGCCAGGTAAAATTTTTGACCTGGGAATTGCCCGAAGTCAGCCTTGACATAGGTTTCATCGTCCATCAGAAGACACCCGTCGAACTTGGTCAGCACCTGGTCATATAACATATGGAGCACGAATTTTGACCACACTATTCTGTTTTATGGTCCGACTTGGCTGTTTGCTAACTCGATACGACTTGATTCCTTCCCGGAGTCGAGTTCTCCTCACGGTACTATGTGCAGCACCGAATTTTCTGGCCAAATCACAGTCCGACAGATTAGGATTCCTCTTAATTGTCTTCAAAATCTTACCACGCAGTTTCCGGTCGACAGTTCCACTCCGACGATTGGCTTGAGGCTTCCGAATCGTCGTCAATGTTTCCTTATACCGTTTGATAACGCGCCATACGGTATTTCTGGGCAATTTCAGATGTTTAGCTAGCCAAGAACTTCCAAATCCGTCCATCAGGAGCGCCATAATATGAGCAAAAGTTTGTTACAAAACTGCGTGGTAAGATTTTGAAGACAATTAAGAGGAATCCTAATCTGTCGGACTGTGATTTGGCCAGAAAATTCGGTGCTGCACATAGTACCGTAAGGAGAACTCGACTCCGGGAAGGAATCAAGTTCAAGAATGGTATGCAGAGAAAGGGGTCCAGTTTGTTCCGAATCCATCCAACTGCCCCCAGTTCCGCCCTATTGAGAAATACTGGGCAATCATGAAGAGGAGACTCAAGGCAAAGGAAAAGGTAGTCAAAGACATCAATCAGATGGCGACCTGGTGGAATAAGATAGCTAAAACGATGGACGAAGAAGGTGTGCGCCGCCTAATGAGCCGTGTTACCGAAAAAATTCGAGAATTCCTTCGAAACCGTGACGAATAATTTTATTCGCATTTTTTCTTAAAAGTATAAAGAAAACGCTACATTTGTATAAAAAAAGATCTTGAATTCAATAATAAATAACTTAAATACAGGCAATTGTCTTTGTTCCAATTCTATCTGAAACAAGTTTTAGGAGGCTCTCTAAGCCGTTGTTGCAAATCGTGATTCATACACCGTCTCCTAGTTCCGTCTTCTATCTGCACTCTGCATCTGCATACATGGTTCGCAGCGTTTTTGCTCTCGAAAATACTAAAAAATTATGAAATTTACAGATGACGCAAATCCACATATGACGCAATTCATAAGAACGTAATCCGTGAAACGAGTGAGTCTTACAAGCATAATCTAATGTCGTTTTGCTTGATGTCAAACCTAACCCAGTTTCCTCCCTAGCTGCTGTCAAACCGTTTGTTTGAAGCTAGTTTCGAACCTAGTTTCAACGTTGTTGAACTGCAAATCCAGTCAGTAATACCCGGAGAGTGGTACTGCGCGTATTATTTTCTTCGTTTCACCGCAAAGGCACACACGGCTAACAGCAAACGAAGTTAACCGGTCTATTGCACTTGTCCCGAAACAAACGTTCGTGGGATACCTTCGGTACTAAATACTGATCCCTTTGGATCCACTTAGACCAGAATTCAAACAACGGAACGAAACGGATTGTCACTTTTGGTGGGTGACACGCTGCTGCAACCGATACTCTCCCGGGTCAACAAAATACTAGCTGCCGCGCAAAGGTTTTCCCGCGGTTTTATCGGCTTGTTGTCCACCGCCACCTTCAAAGCAGTCCACCCCGCATTTTATGCTGCGATGATGACGATGATGACGACGATGACAGTGTGTGGACAGATGACGGTTATAATGATTTATAGTTTGTGTTTCAGATTGGTGTCTTGGATTATATTTGTACCTACTACACTTGTTTCCTTTTATAGTATTAATATGTAATATGTAATATGAATTGTATTGAACAATAACAAGGATATAAATAAATTAATGGATATAAATAAATAAACACTTATGAATACAATATATAATTTAATAATAAATATGTAGTAAATAAATGTAAATAAATAAATTTTGAAAAATATATCAATATATCAATAAATAAATAAATATATTGATAAATAAGTAAATAAATAAATAGGAAAAATAATTAAACAAAACCCTACTTTTGACACCAACCTAGGCTATTAAGCAGAACTTAAACGTGACTCAAACGTGTAAACACGGAGTAGGAACGCGATTGACGGTTAAATTATACTCAGACATTTACTAACAATGAAAATAAACAAAAACATACAAAATTCGAAAAAAAATGTATACAAGCTGGACTCAGTGACCTTAGGAATTATATTGTGACCAAAAAATAACAGGTCACTAGCCCTGCAAAATCTACTGAACCGATTCTTTTCAAACTTGGAACATACTTTCTTGGTCTAAAATGCTACGTTTTTGAAAATTTTCCCTTTTCATATTATGGTTGTTTTCCACCTTAAAATTGGCGGAAAATATAGCGTAAGATCGCGTTTTTTGCTTAAATATGCCACGAACTGTTAAAAAATTAAATAATAACTTGAGATCGACGGAAGGAAGAGAAATAACTTTAGATAATTCTACGACGAGTTATCGTGTTCACCGCGCAACGCGATTCTCAATAGAGGTTTTGGGGAATGCTCAGCTACCGCCTAATTTTTCAATTTCAATATCCGAAAATTTAACTAAATATTCTTCAAATGATACATTATAATGTAAAAAAAGTTTTAATATATTTGCTCAAGTCGTTTCTCCTTTAAAAATTACAAAAAAGTGTTGTTTGATTCAAATTATCCCTTACTTCCCCCTTAATGACATAGATCATTGTCTTAACCTGTCAGTTTTGATGTTTATATTTTTCTCAATAATCTTATTATTTTCTGTCAATTGCGGCAAAAATAAATGTAAATTGGCTGCGAGAATCTTCGTGTAACTGATTGCATTTGATTTAATCTGACTTTGAGCGACATATTTTAGAGATTGTGGACAGTAAGTATAATTGTCAAAAATTTATTGTTATATTTTTCGTATATAAAGCGTTTTATTATTTAAATTTATTTTAATATTTCAACTACATTTACTTAACGATTTGTTAAGTTTTGTTTGTTCGACGTATGGCCCACATAACTAAATTCAGTTTTCGCAATGACTGAGTGGAAACATATATTGGAGAAGCCAAATGAACGAAAAACTAACAGAAAAGATGATTTATTGGAAAAATATACGCTTAGAGACAGGACACGAACCTGCGTTCTTATGCATTCCGTGCTTACGCGCTACCATTTCGCCACTCTGAACCTTGTTATTAGACACTCTAACACGCAGTCAGACATAGTAGAACGTACATCGAATCCTGGTCGTCACCCGACCGATACCATACATCCAAACATCTTCTCTGTCCATCAAACACTAGTCCTCTCGCTTTATACCTATATTCCGCTCAAGCACTGAGTAGGAGAGTGTGTTTTGAAAAAAGAATACATTTACTTTTATGGTGCTGGCTGATTTCGTTGGATATTTACTGTCACCAGACGAATCAGACGCACTTCGAACAACAGATAATTGCAAACAGCTTAAGAAAACAGTGTCTCTTTTTCTTCCTTGTTGCATATTTCATGTACGCTTCCAATAAAAGTTTTCACATCACTTTTATTAAATATAATCTATAAAAAATATAATGAATATTAAAATTATATTGGCTTAAGTTTTATCGACTTTTCGCATAACTTGTATATGGTATTCTAATCAATATCATAAAAATTATGGAGTTATAAAAGGGTGTAGCCGGGTTAGCATATAAAAACTGCCTCCAAACAGAAAAAAATTGATATACGCTGTTTGAAAGGATTTATATTGGAGATGATTTTCCCAAAATTTTACCCCTTTAACTGCCATATTGGTGGAGTTAGGGTGGTTCTTCTGATTTTCATTTTATTTAAATTTTTCAAAACCCTCTCTAGCAATAATATTGAAAAAAAACAAAAATATTTTAGAATTTACGGGAAACCTTTCTGATTTGTTTCAGAATTTTTCAAAATGTATTTCATGTGGAAAAATATGTTCAAAGTTTTCGAATTTTTTTAATCGCATTTACAATTTTAGTATCACTCTAGATTTTACCTCAAAAATAAATCGTTTATGAGTACATTATGCTGTATTTTTTCAGATTTTTTAAAAATGTGGACGAGTATAACATCAAATCACTCGGAACACCATGCGTCTCCATCAAATTGTCATCATCCGATGGATACGCATGGTATTTAGTTCTAAAATCATATACCACATGCCTTTAGAACTAAATACCATGCGTTTCCATCTACAACTTGAGTTCAGGGGAAAGAATTTCATTCCTAAAGTTATTTACACGCGGCCGCACGTCATTTATTTATGATCGCCGATAAGGATACAAGACAAGTAATACGTCACCATAAGAAACTAATCAACGGCGTATAAACTAAGGTTTCCAACAACTGCTTGGAGATCCACCTATCATACGTATAGCTGAAATTGGACAGCTACGATCGGCAGGACATGTCATCAGATAACAGACGGCAAACATTTGAAAATGGTTCTTGAATGTGATTCGGAAGGCTCAAGAAAAAGAGAAGGATAGCGAGCAAGGTGGATCGATCAAATGGAGGCTAAGAGTGGTCATAGTCTGAGCTGTATGGAGACGACTTCTAGATACATAATAAACGGGCTTGAGCTGATACGTGAAAAAAGTACTGCACGAAATAACAGAAAAAGACCACTAAGTGCAAGTAAATTTGATTAACTATATTTCCGAAAGCGTTTGAAATTCAATTTTTATACATAGCTTAGTTTTTCATTCTTAGTTAATAAATATTTCTATTGAAGCAATAAAACAATACGATTTTCCGAAACTGTTTAACAAAAGGGCCCTCTTCAGGAAATAGCGAAAAAAACTGAAAATATTAAGTTTAAAAGAACATGTTGTTTGCATAGAAAATCGATGATGCGAATTAATACGTTCTTTTTGGGTCTTCGGGACTTGCTGCAGGCGCCTCGACTTGATTTCTATCTGGTTTATAGTATTTCTTAGGACTGCTAATAGCTAACCTCGAAACCTTCAGACTATCCCGAAAGATGTTGAAATTAGAAACGAATCACAACCGTCCGCTGGCACACATGTTCACCAATGCATTCCCTACATCGTTGCTTGGTAAATCGACCCAGGCGTGCGGGCGTGTGTAAATAACATAAGGAATAAAATTCTTTTATCATTAATAGTAACCTCAATACTCAAGCCCTGAGCTCAAGTAGATGGGTATTTAGTTCTAAGGGTATGCGATATATGATTTTAGAACTAAATACCATGCGTTTCCATCGGATGATGACAATGTGATGGAGACGCATGGTGTTCGAGTGATTTATTTTTTTAAAGTCTGATGTTATACCCGTCCACATTTTTTTTAAATCTGAATAAATGCAGCATATTGTACTCATAAATGACTTATTTTTTATGTAAAATCTAGAGTGGTACTAAAATTGTAAATGCGATTAAAAAAATTTGAACATTTTTTTCCACATGAAATACATTGAAAAATGAAAAATTCTGAAACAAATCAAAAAAGTTTCCCATAATTCCTAAAATATTCCTGATTTTTTTCAAAAAATTTTTTAAATCCATTTTTTTTCTGTATGTTGGCAGTTTTTATATGTAAACTCGGTTACACTGTTCCACTGAAGATCATAAGTTGTCATATGCCTTTTAATGAAATATCATCTGCGTACGATTCATATGACACATTCAATGAATATAAATTATGTAACGAGTGAGGTTGTTTTGCCTCTCTCAGCTGGAAGTTTATCTCTCCATGCTTCCTGTTCACCCACGCCGACACGCTTGGGAACAGTTGGTGGGTCTACCTTCCGTTCGCCGCATTGTCTCACTCTTGTTGCCACTTCGCCAGCGAGTCAGCTGCTCTTGCATTCCTAGCGTTCCTTCGCTGGTAGCACTCGACGTCTTCTTCTAGGGTGATGCAGATGGGCATCATCCCAGCGATAACGTTGTTCTGTAGGCACTCGCGACTCTCATAGCCATGAGCCGGAACACACTGTTCAGCTTTCCACGGTTTTTCTTAGTTTTCAGCGCCGCAGCCCAGGCTGGCACGCCTAAGTATTGAGGTTGCAACGTTTGCCAAGAGGCGTCTCTTACTACTTCTTGGACCGCCCACGTTTGGCATAATCCTCGCTACTGTATTAACCGCCTTTCCGCAGGCATAGCCGACGTGCGCGTTAAAGTTTAGGAGGTCGTCGATCAACACGCCCAAGTGCTTCAAAGCGCGTTGCGATGAAATTCTCTCCTCCCCGACCGTGATCTCCAGCATTTGGACTGCTTTGCGGTTACTGACTACGAGAACTTCTGTCTTATGATGGACTATCGGCAGCCTCACTTCATTTATCCATCTTTCGACAGTGTCTATTGACTACCAGCATTTCGGCTTCATCGATTGATTCGCCAGATACCGCTAATACTATGTCGTCTGCGAACCCCACGATAATGACACCTGCCGGAAACTTCAGTGATAACACACCGTTGTACATTACGTTCCTGAGCGTTGGGCCAAGTATTGACCCCTGTGGAACACCTGCTGTCACTCTAAACGACCTCTGCCCTACGTTGGTTTCGTACACAAGGACTCTATTCTGGAAGTAGTTCCTTAGAATTCTACACAGATAGTAGGGGACCCGCATTTTATGCAGGCCTGCAGCGATAGCTTTCCAACTGGCGCTGTTAAACGAGAATTTAACATCTATCGTTACCACGGCGCAGTAGCGATCTCCTCTCCGCTTTTGTAAAGATACCCTTTCCGCATACTCGAAGACGGTCCGAATAGCATCCACCGTCGATTTTCCCTTGCGGAAGCCGAACTGCATCGTGGACAGCTCTCTCACACTTTCGGTATACTCGGTCAGCCTGTTAAGGATGATCCTCTCCAGAAGTTTTCCGAGCGTATCCAACAGGCAGATCGGCCTGTACGATGCTGGATCTCCCAGCTGCTTTCCTGGTTCTGGCAGCAGCACTGGTTTTTGGACCTTACATATATCCGGAAAATTGCCTTCCTCCAGGCATTTCTGCAACACTAACTTGAACATATCTGGAAACTCCAGGATCGCTACCTTCAACGCCACGTTGGGGATTCTATCCGGACCGGGAGCCTTCATCAACTTCAATGCTTTCGCCATGGTAACGAGCTCGTCGTTTGAGACCAGTCGGTTTACGGCAAATTCTGCACCGCCCTCGCTGTACGGCGTAGGTGGCCACATAGTCGTATCGTGTTTCGGAAATAGACCCTCCACGATACCCTTCAGTGTGTGTGGACACATTTCGACTGGCGTCATTGGGCCCTTCAGCTTAGCCATTACAATGAGGTAGGCGTTTCCCTAGGGGTTAACGTCGGCTCTCTGGCATAACTCCTTGTAACAGTTCGCCTTGCTCTGCTTGAAGGCAGCTCTAGCTCCACGGAACGCAACCTTGTGCTCTTCTCTGTAGGCCTCAGTTCTTGCCCTCAGAACTCGTCTCCTAGCTCGGAGGCAAGTTGCACGGAGTCGTCGCATTCCACCAGTACGCTAGGCGTCTACCGTTCCTTGGTTCAAGTGCCTCGATAAAACTCTCCTTATCGTATACCTTCGCCTTCCACCTCCGCTCGTAAGTCATCGTTCTACGTATGTAAGTGAGAGCTCTCTGGCCTATCTTGTAGAAAATAGCCTGGTGGTCGCTGTGGGAGTACTTCTCACTCACTTTCCAGTCCATATCTTCCATCAACAATGGACTACAGAATGTAAGGTCGATGATGGATTCACGACCGTCTTTGCGGAATGTGCTGACTGTTCCTACGTTGCACAGCTTTACATCCAGCTTCGCCAGAGCTTCAAGTAGGTTATATCCTCTTGCATTGGTTTGCCGGCTGCCCCACTCAACAGCCCAGGCGTTGAAATCGCCGCCGATGACTACTGGCCTACGTCCTACCAGCGTGTCGGTGAGTGCATCCAACATCCGATTGTATTGCTCCTCCGTCCATCTTGGAGGCGCATAGCAGCTACATACGAAGACACCGTTAACTTTGGACATCACGAATCCTTCGTAAGAGTTTTCCACCACTTCCTGTATAGGGAATCTGCCCATAACTTGTATAGCTGCAATTCCTGCTACATCCACTACCCAATTCCCGTTCTCAGGAGGAACCCGAACAGAACAGTAGCTGTGCGATGACGCAATGATTCAGATTATTTTTTTTAGATTGATTTGTGTGAGTGTGTATATGTGTGTATGTATGTAA
Organism: Malaya genurostris; assembly: GCF_030247185.1. Classification (NCBI taxonomy): domain Eukaryota; kingdom Metazoa; phylum Arthropoda; class Insecta; order Diptera; family Culicidae; genus Malaya; species Malaya genurostris. The sequence continues at coordinate 214,333,827 of NC_080572.1, forward strand.
CAAAAATATACACTCACTTTTCTCAAAGGTGGGTTAACCGATTTTTACAAACTAAAATTAAAATTAAAGGTATTATGGTCCCATAGCCTGCTATTGAAATTCATTTGGATCCGACATCCGGTTACAGTTGTAAATTATTGGCAAAAACGATTCGGAAAAAGTAGATTTGTGAAATAATATGCATTCTGATTCCATGAATAGCGATATAATTCATCAATTGCGTACAAAACCAGGAACTGGTACTATTTTCATTTCAGTTTTTTATTATAAAGCTTGAAAATTTCAACGATTGTATTCAACGAAACACGCTGGGTTTAATGGCGTCATTTATGTGTATATCTGTTTCATCAACGTTTGATACGTAGTTAATTGTCGCATATCCTTCCTATATGCACCACTCATTCAATGGACTTGTCAATCTGGTGGTTGGCATTCCCATATAAATATTTTATCGAAATAGTGTGCTTCGAAATAAATGCCATTTCATGTATTGAAAACAACCGACTTTCCGATGCACTAGATGACGAATCCAACCTTCATATAGTGTGTCGTGTTTCTCACAAATTCAAACCATGTTTCATCAACGGCTATTAGACACATGCCATTGCCGCCATTATTGCTGCAGGTTCGCCAATGCGGTTGCGATGCGAGGACAAAACATGTAGGGACAATTTGTGCCGCTAGGTCGGATCAGAGCGGCCATGAACTAATAACATTTTTTAGCTCACCAGGATGTGCAACTACTTTATTTCTATGTTCGCTGTCATGCTATCGGGAGTCAACTTTTGATTCGCCGTTAACCTAGTTGATATTTATAGGAATATTTCCCCAGTAGCAGCAGCAGCAGGCGACCCGACAAACTTCCTCCCTAGCCGAACCGTTCCTACGATTGTTATGATACCCGTTGCCTTTAAAAGTTCTTCGTGACTGCCAAGTGCATCCAGCGTTGGTTTTGTGCCACCCCGGAGAATAAGGACACTACCGGGGCTGACGAGATGTTTGGCAAACTTTTCAAACCTACGTGACTTTAAGCGGGGCTATCATTATCGTGCTCAAGGTCGTAGAATATTTATCATAAATTATCATGCAACAAGCGGATGCACGAATGCAAATCGAGTATTTTCAAGGTGATCGAGACTGGTTATTTTAATCGCAGTAAGTATTTACGATGGAAACAAAAACTATTGAGTTTGTTTTTCCATTACACAAGTCTCTACGGAATTCGAATCCGATCAAAACAAACTATCAGGAATGTAACAAAAAGAATGTTATTTTACAACAAATTTTCGTTTCGAAGCGAATTTCTTCCAATCTAAACATATACGACCGATACGCATGACAATTTCAAAACTCATGCCTTCTGGAATATTTCAAAATTTTGAGACGTTTACATACGATTTACGTATTTACGTCATAAACAGTTAGCAATTGTAGTAATATCTATTCATTTAACGCATTGCATGGATGAATGTTACGGTCGAATATTGTTCAACCTCAATTTAACGCATTTTCTGAAAAGATCTTTAGAAAATTAAAGCAACGAATATAAACACTAGTGTGTCACCCTATATATCATTCAATGACTATTCTTCATAAGGTTAGCATTTGGTAAATGATTTACATGTTGAAGATGCCATGAGTAAAATGAATACAAAACTTTTAGCTCCGACAAATATCAATTTAGAGAAAACAGGTTCAAATGCAAAATTCATGCTATTCGATACTTGAAACATTTTTGAAATACTTGGAGTGCAAATATTCTGTTTAGAAATAATATCCATAATTCTACACTGAAACACCGTAAGTATTTGCCGTGTGGTCTTGCTTCACGTCCTGTAGCGCGCCCTGAAACAAAGCTCTTCAAAAAGTGTGAGCATGCGAGGAAATTTTGCCCTCGTTTTGTGAAAGTTCGAGCTACTCGCATGATAAACTGACACGGTTGTTGAATGTGTCCAAATCACCTTTCATCTAATATTAATAGAGTTAAGAAAACGTTTTTCATCAGTCAGGAAATTAGATTCGGTATCAGCCGTAAATTTATGGTTATGGTTATTTAACCAAAAGTTGTTGACTTTATGAAGCTCTACACTATAAAGCTCTAGCTCTTTTGGTCATAATCACATATACGGTATTAACGACGACGTGTATACGTTTTTCCTCACGTTCCCAAAGCACATTCGATATGAATACTAATTTAATTTTTTTTTTCATAAATACGTTTATTTCTTAAGGCAGTTTACATAAGTTTTTCTTCGCCGTAGCATCACTTTTACATAATATTCTTATCCTAATTTAATTCTAACATAGTCACAACGTTTTGCATTTATTAAAACATATTCTCTTATTACTTAAATATCATCTTAGGTAACTCGTCATTAATTATGAAATCTACTCGGAAATATTATTTGAACCAAACGATTAACTTCTATAAATTATAAAATAAGCTGTTATTTTCAGACATTTTGTAAATAATTTCATAAACTGTTTCGAGTTTGTTTGTATCATTACATTATTTTTATTCTAATTTAGCTATTGGTTGAACTCATGGACGCAGCTGGGATCAGAACTAAGTCTGGAAAGGGACCTTTATTAAATTGAAACTCCAGTTTTCTTTATGAAATGATAAATAAGTTTCATGTATGAAAGGTCACGACAAGCAAGAATGTCTCGAACTGGGATATTGGATAGTCTACCTTGGGTACGCAAAGAATTTATTAGTTGAGATCTGACATCACGATACTCCACGCATGTCCAAACGACATGATCAATATCTCGATAACCTTCGCCACAAGCACAATGATTAGTCTCGGAGAGCCCAATTCGAAGGAGATGTGCATCTAACGTGTAGTGATTGGACATGAGTCTGGACATCACACGAATGAAATCTCTACTCACATCCAGTCCCCTGAACCATGCCTTTGTCGATATTTTCGGAATAATTGAGTGCATCCACCGACCCAGATCATCTTTATCCCAAGAAGCTTGCCAGCTGGCAAGTGTTCTTTGGCGAGACGAGCTATAGAATTCGTTGAAAGCAATTGGTCTCTCATAAATTTCACCCTCAATAGCACCACGTTTGGCTAAAATATCGGCTCTTTCATTGCCAGGAATGGAGCAATGAGCCGGGACCCAGACTATAGTGATTAGATAATTATTGTTCAATATGTCGTTCAGGCACTGTTTTATTTTGCCCAGGAAAAACGGTTCAGTCTTGCCAGTCATGTTTGAGCGAATGGCTTCAATTGCACTCAGACTATCTGTGAAGAGGAAATAATGGTTTGGAATTAATGTGACGATTACACTCAAACTATAATGAACTGCTGCTAGCTCTGCTATATAAACAGATGCAGGTTCTTGAAGCCTAAATGAGGCCGAAACATTATTGTTGAACATACCAAACCCTGTCGCTTCTTCAATTCGCGATCCGTCCGTGTAAAACATTTTCTCAGAGTCAATATGCCTGAACTTACTTGAAAATATTTTTGGGATTTCCGTCGAACGTAGATGATCCGGGATTCCACGCACTTCGCGCTGCATGGATGTATCGAAAAATAAAGATGAGTCAGGGACATTTAGGAGGCTGACACGGATAGGAATATATCTTGAAGGGTTGATTTCCTGTGACATATGGTTAAAATATACTGTCATGAATTTTGTTTGAGATCGAAGCTCGACTAGTCGTTCGAAATTATTAATTACCATGGGATTCAGCACCTCACATCTTATTAGCAGGCGTGATGAAAGCTCCCAAAATCGATCTTTTAATGGAAGAACTCCCGCCAGAACTTCAAGACTCATTGTATGTGTCGAATGCATGCACCCTAAAGCAATTCGCAAACAACGATACTGAATTCGCTCCAGTTTGATAATATGAGAGTTTGCAGCGGAACGAAAGCAAACGCATCCATATTCCATCACTGAAAGTATCGTTGTCTGATACAATTTTATTAGATCTTCCGGATGAGCACCCCACCAAGATCCTGTTATTGTTCGAAGAAAATTTACTCTTTGTTGGCATTTTGTTATCAGAAACCTAATGTGTCCTCCCCACGTGCATTTGGAATCGAACCACACCCCGAGGTATTTGAAAGTTAAAACCTGTTGGATCATTCTTCCCATCATATGGAGCTGAAGCTGCGCGGGATCATGCTTTCTTGAAAAGACGACTAACTCTGTTTTCTCAGAGAATTCGATACCAAGATGAACAGCCCAATCGGACAAGTTATCTAGGGTATCTTGCAATGGTTTATGCAGATCAATAGCTTTGGGTCCAGTAACTGAAACCACGCCATCATCTGCCAATTGTCTTAGTGTATATGGGGTTACTAGACAGCTGTCAATGTCATTTACGTAAAAATTATAGAGGAGCGGACTGAGGCATGAGCCTTGCGGGAGACCCATGTAACTATTTCTGAGTGTTGCCAAATCGCCATGTGAAAAATGCATGTGTTTCTCTGACAAAAGGTTGTGCAAATAATTATTTATAACCGCTGGGAGTCCATTTTGGTGAAGCTTGTCTGAAAGAACATCAATGGAAACTGAATCAAATGCTCCTTTAATGTCTAAAAATACAGATGCCATTTGTTGCTTTTGAGCGAAGGCAATTTGGATGTCAGACGAAAGTAATGCAAGGCAATCATTCGTCCCTTTATTTCTACGGAAGCCAAACTGAGTATCTGACAACAAACCGTTCGTCTCGACCCAAGTGTCGAGACGTCGTAGAATAATTTTTTCGAACAATTTTCTGATGCAGGACAACATCGCAATGGGTCTATATGAGTTGTGATTGGAAGCTGGTTTCCCCGGTTTTTGAATGGCGATAACTTTCACTTGTCTCCAGTCAGGTGGAACAATATTTTGCTCAAGAAACTTGTTGAACAATTCCAACAAACGTCTTTTTGCGAGGTTGGGCAGATTCTTCACCAAGTTGAATTTAATTCTGTCCAACCCTGGAGCGTTATTGTTACAAGACAAGAGTGCTATAGAAAATTCCATCATTGAAAATGGGTTATTAATAAAACCATTATTTGGAGGAGATTCCCGTATAATGCTCTGCGTAGGAACAGAATCTGGGCAAACTTTCCTAGCAAAGTCAAATATCCATCGGTTCGAGTATTCATCACTCTCATTGCCCACGTTACGATTCCTCATTCGTCTGGCCGTGTTCCAAAGAGTGCTCATTGAGGTATCTCTTGACAAACCTTCGACAAAATGTCTCCAATAGCTACATTTTTTGGCTCGAAGTATGCTCTTGTACTTGGTTTCTAAAACCATAAGTTTTTCAAAATTCTGAGGAGTTCCTCCTCCCCGTTTTAGAAACGTCTTGCAAGCATTTTGTTTTGCTAGTTTAGCCTCTGAGCACTCTTTGTCCCACCAGGGGTTGGGAGGCCTTCTGTTAGTCGTTGGCCCAGGAAAGCGTTTAGTTTGGGATTGTTCTGCTGCCTCCAGAATCGAACAAATGAGGAAGTCATATTCTTCAAGTGGAGGGAGCTCTTCCATTGAATTCAAAATACTAGAGATACTACTTTGGTATTTAATCCAGTCGATATTTTTTGTCAAATCATATGGAATACTAGCGGAAGTAGCAATGCAATTGCTACTGCTAATTGAGATGATGATTGGTAAATGATCGCTACCGTGTAAATCAGGCAGTATTTTCCAGGTGCAATCTAGTCGAATTGATGTTGAGCAAAGAGATAGATCTAATGCACTTGGGCGTGCCGGAGGTCTTGGGATCCGTGTCATGCTACCCATATTTAATACCGTCATGCTAAAATTGTCACAAATGTTTTGTATTAAAGATGATCTGCTATCATTGTAAACGGAACCCCACATAATACCGTGCGAATTTAAATCCCCCAGAATCAATCGTGGTGCAGGAAGGGCTTCAACCATTTCATTAAGCTGTTGCTGTCCAACTTGTGTTTTTGGAGGAATATAAACCGAAGCTATGCAAATATCTTTGCCTTTAATGTTTATTTGGCAAGCAACAACTTCTATACTAGAAGTTGAAGGGATGTTTAATCTATAAAAGGAATAGCATTTCTTAATTCCCAAAAGCACTCCACCATACGGAGAGTCTCTATCGAGACGTATAATGTTAAAATCATTAAAATTTAAAGCTATGTTTGAAGTAAGCCATGTTTCGCATAAAGCAAATACATCACATTTTTGACTATGCAATAATATTTTAAATGAATCAAGTTTTGGCATGATGCTTCGACAATTCCACTGCAGGACAGTGATTGTATCATTTGCGACGGGTGATAAATTATCCATCAAAAGATACAAAACCTGAGACAATTGGCCATTGAGCTGATAACTGCTTCAAAAAGGTTCTAGCTATTGGAAGGAATTCCATTATGAGGGTCTTTAAGGGTTCAGATATATTGAATGCTGAGAAAATCCATTCAACAATTTCCGAAAACTTCAGTAATCCTGTTGGTGGCTGTGAAATGGAGCCCACTGGATTATTATCTTTTTCTGTACTAGATCCTGGATTGGTTTGTGAATTTGACAAACCAGGAGGCACAGTCTTTGGTTTTGACTTTTTTTGTTTAACACGGGGATCTTTTTTTGAAGATGAAATTTTAGGTGTCTTTTTTGGTAATTTGGAGGAAGACTTTTTTCTCTTAACTGACCCTTGGGTAGTGATAAACGAATTACCTTCACTATTTTCGTCAGAGTCAGAGTCCTCTGGTTCCTCTAGATTTGAAAACCCGTTTTCGGTTTCCAAAGGGGGGACATCAATGACCGTTTTAAGCATTTCTGCATATGTGCGCTTAGACCGTGCTTTTAAAGAAAGCTTAATTTTGTCTTTGTGCACTTTAAATGCAGTGCATACTGAAATATCATCATGAGGACTATTCCCACAATAAAAACATTTTTCAATTTCCTTGTTGCAATCATTATCTTTATGAGGCCCTTCACACTTAATACATTTTGGTTTATTACTACAGTAAGTAGCTGTGTGGCCGAATTTTTTGCAGTTCGTACAATTCATTACATTTGGAACAAAAAGCCGAACAGGGAGGCGAATTTTATCGACATAGACATGGGACGGCAACGCAGACCCGGCAAATGTCACTCGAAACGAGTCTGATGGGCGATAAACTTTTTTTCCCTCTTCATAAACTACTGAGTACAGTTGTTTGCACTCCAGTATTTTCACACCCTCAAGCATAGAGTTCTTGAAACGACCAACACCATGCTTGAGTAAATCATCTACCGAAAGACTCGCTTCGGTAACAACACCGTCAATTTCGACATCTTTGGAGGGTATGTAAACTTTATACTCTTTATTGAAATGTTCCGAAGAGACAATATCATTCGCGTGTTTCAAATTATTTACCACAACACGAATTTTATCGTTATTTACTTTTATGATCTCTTTGATTGAAGAGAATCGTGATGTCAAACCTTTAGAAATTTGGTAAATGTTTAATGGCTTTGATATACGTCTAAAAAAGACTATCCAAGGCCCAGAAGAGCTCTCCTGATATTTTTTCGTTCGTGGGGGTATAGGATTCATGCTAGGATTTACGTCCATGGATTCATCCATCACATTAAAATTTTTAATCAAACTTTAAAGTAAAAAATGAAACCAACACTACACAGTACTCAATCAAAAGGAAAAGAAAAAACTTCTACCTTGAAATTGTTGTCTATCTCCGTTGCACTGCCGTGTAGATCCTCGTTGCTCTAGATGTTCTTGTTGGATGTATCTGGACGTTGATACAATGCTGAAGCTCACTGTAGCGATAGAATATGATGTGATGCTACTGCTACCTGACATCCAGCACCACTCGAATTCCGATTTGCTTTCGTCTTCGCCAGCTGTAACCAGCGCAGGTCACCGGTGTATACCTGCGTGTTGTATGGCAGTGGGAAGACCGAGTTGTCTTGTCTCCTTCTTCCTTGTGCTCCGCACCGATATGCTTCTGCACCGAAGTGCCTTCGCACTGGTGTGCCTTTGCACTCTCCTGCTTCTATGTGCCTTTGCACTCTTCCTCTTCGATGTGCCTTTGCACTCTCCTGCTCAGCACTTGTGGCTGTATATTGCGGCCTGGGTAGAGTTTGGGAAACGCCCTTTGTTGTTTCCTTCACCAGCTTGGCCCAGCACTAGGGCTCTCTTATGCAGCACGACTATACGTTTTAACGGCTGCTGCCAACAGGTTTCTACCTGTAGTTCAACCGTTGTCGTATTTAACGCATGTAAACCAACCAGCGTTATTAAACTGTACGCTTCTATACACAACCTTCTCGGTTGAACGGCTATTACTGAATGAACTAATTTAATTGTTTTCAAAAAAAAATTGATCGCACTCATAAGCGCAAAAAAGTACAACTTGGGCGAGAGAAATCGAAATTATCAGTTCTGCTGGCACTTTGCTAGGACAAATTATTCAAGAATCAAAACTACAATTATTGCATTGAATGAGCTCACCAGATTTGTGTGCGTACAAGCGACAACATTTTCACATGCGTGATTTACTTCTCGGAGCCAGATTTTGACATTATGGGTGAATCGTTTTTACTCATTTTATCTTAACTAAAAAGTAAATTTCAATTCGATTTTTCTCTCATCATTATTCATATTTCTCTATCAGAATTTATCTGATTGTCGATTCGATTCCGGAATAAAATGGCCTAGTTATGTTTTTCCTTATTTTTTCCAGTTTATGGTTCCTGAATCCTGAGAAAAACGATGAAGTAATGATGGTATTGGTTAAGATTCACCATGTACATGGAGATTTATCTTTCGTTTTTCAGTCTGTTTTCTACGAGTCGGAAAAGAAAATGTGTTTTCTCAGGGCAAAGTGGGCTATTGTCCAGCGCTCAGCGACGTGTAACTTTAATGTGTCCGAGTGGATGCAAACTCTAGTACATCTTACTGATACAATTTTGGAACACAGAATAGAACAGTTCGCAAAACTTTAGTTTCTACACGATGTAATCATTTTTTTTTGTGAAGGGTGATTTCTTTTGCAGGTATCGTTTTGGCAACATCAGTTTTTGACAGATCATCAGTGAATCGTGTCTTGTGTCATTGTCAAACTTGTTCAACTTTGTCTATAATCTAGTCATGAATCGTCGTTTGGTCTATAATTTAACCATGAATGGGCGCAGACAAAGTTAGAGGAATATCCAATATTATATTTTATATAATTATGTATAGGAATAATTTTGTATCGAAAAATTATCTTTAGCGACGAAGCTATCAATGCATCTAAAAAAAGATTCACTGTTTGGTGTGGATTATGGATCGGCCGCGACCAACATTTGCATGGAATCATCTTCTAACATTAAATTATATTGATCGTTCTGTCGATACTAATAACGATTTTATAATTTTTTGCGTTCTTTTGAAAATAAAATCTTATATTTCTTGAAAAATCAACCTTTAAAAATAAAACAAATAATTCCATAAACCATCAATTGTAGACGAAATATTGACTTTATAAATATTCGTAAATATTTGCTAAGGCAAGCGGCATTATCATGAGATTTTAAACAGTACCCCGCTTTTCCCTTTACATGGGATAAAGCGGGGCATAAGGAAATTGTTTATTGAATCGTTCTGTACAATTACTAAACTTAACGAATATTTGAGAAATTTTATAGGCAATAACGACTGTCCCAAAAAGTATGGACGCAACCAAAAACCGCTGCCATTTTGCAATGGTTCATAATCTGTAAATTTTTATGGCTGCGTCCTGTTGTTTACACTCTTCTCTAACCACTTGTGCAGTTGTTTATTCGTTTTCATTAGTTTGTTTCGAAATGCGTGGACTTTCAGCAGAACAACATTGAAAATTTGTGTACAAATGGTGCACAGAACGCGGACTGTCACTGAGAAAATGGAAGGAGTAAGTGAAAAAGCCGTGCGAAATGCAATCAGGAAGTTCGGTGAGGATAACACCTTTGAGGATAAACCGAAAACGGATCGAAAAAAATGTCCTGCTAACCTTCAGTAGGATAAACGTATACTGAAGGCGTTCGAGCAAAAAAAGGAGGTTTCAGTTCGGGATGTAGCCAAAAAAGTGGGCACTTCGAAGGCACTTTTGTACAACCAAAACGTAGTCCGAAACAAGAAGCATCGATCAGGCCGAGGGTTCGAAAGCTGTGCAATACGATTGTTGCTGGAAATTTGAACTGCATAATCATGGACGACGAAACCTACGCGAAACTCGATTTCAAATCCTTGCCGGGACCACAATATTATACGGTGCGAGAAGGGCAAGTGTTAAACCAGTCAGAGATATCGATTGAAGTCGAAAAATTTGGTAAGAAAGCTATGGTCTGGCAAGCAATTTGTAGCTGCGGTAAGATTTAGAAACCCTTCATCACCACTGTTTCAATGAACAGCGAAATATACATCAAGGAATGTTTACAAAAACGACTTCTACCCATGATTCGAAGCCACAAGGATCCTGTTGTCTTCTGGCTAGATCTTGCTTCTTGCCACTACTCGAAATCAACGGTAGAATGGTATACAACCAAAAAAGTCACTTTCGTCCCAAAAGACATGAATCCAACAAATTGCCCACAACTTCGACCAATTGAGGAATTTTGGGCATTAACGAAGGCACATCTTAGGAAACATGTCTCGGCAGCCGAAACCATTAAACAGTTCGAAAAAGATTGGAAAAAAGTGTCAAAACTTGTCGCCAAGCAGTCTGTACGGAATTTAACGAGGAACGTTCGCAAGAAGGTGCGCCAGCTAGTCTACAATGGCTAAGTAGCAATGTTGAGAATAATATTCTGTTGTTGTAGTCTAATATTATCAGCATATCGAATAAAATTTGAATATCTAACACTTGAGAATTATTTACAGCGAAATCAAAGTGCGTGCATACTTTTAGGGACAGTCTTTAAAAACTTCATTTAAAAAATTAGAAGGTTTTGTACAAGACTCGACCGATCAAGATGACATTAAAAATGCATCACCAAGGTATTTTAATTTGAAAAACATGCTGAGTCCCTATCTAGGATTGAAAGTTAAATTAATAATTATTCATATCATATTAAAACCTGCTCGTCAAACCTATCCCTGAAATATCAGTTCAACGATTCGGAAGAAAATAATGAAAAACCGGGCTCTCCAACCATTATCTACTGATAACTACTAACCTTTCCAATTTTTAAAAAGTTCCAAGCCAAGTTTGTAGGACTTTTTTTTTCTTTTGAATTTTTGCTGTACATGACGGTATAAATACTAAATATACTTCACCCTGTTGTTCCGGAGCCTGGAATCGCATCCAAGCAAAAGTTATAAAACCTTTCATTTGAGTCTAAATTTGTGAAAATCGACTTTGAGAAAATGAAGAGAGTTCCGGTTTTTAATGTTTGACCACTATCTCCGGGACTTCCGAAACCGAAAACCGGATATAGCTGAAATCGGTTCGTTTTGCATAATCGCTCTTAACGACGAAATTCAATTTCATACAAAATTAAACCCTATATTTTCAGAACCAAAAGTCGGATCCGAACAAAATTCTACACTTACTTATATAATAACGTTCATTTGAATCTAAGATATTGAAAATTGATCCAGTCGCTTCTGAGAAATATGTACGCTATGGAATTGTAGGGCCTTTCATTTAAATCTGAGTTGAAAAAATAGGTTATGCGGTCTCTTAGAAAATCGTTCACTTTTTTAATTGTTTTGTACATTTCTCCTCGTTACTCTCGAACCGGAAGCTTGATCCGGGTAAAATTCAATAGCAAGCCAAAGAGACGAGAAAAACGAGTGCACCTTTTTGTTACATACACACAGGCATTTTGCGTTTTCGAACTTAGTTACTCTAAGTCGAGTGATACATGACACTCGACCTGCCGAGCCCTGATTGAAAAGTTGGTTTTCACAGTGCTTGAGTAACCTTTCAAGATGAGAAAAGTAAAAAGCAGTTTGAAAATTACATGGACTGGAAACATCAGTTTTCAGTTCAATTCTTCCGAAAACAACTAAATAAATAAGCTGTTTTAACCCACCAAGTGGTGTAATAATGCCCTTATCATATTACTTATATTTTTTTAATATCACTGAAAGATTCTGTCACACTTTTTTTTAAACTTGAATAAAATTCGAAAGTTTCTTTGGGTATAAACTAACACATGCTTTCCGATTCTTTCTGTTTTTGCATAGTCGCACCCAGTGACGATTTGAAATTTTAAACACACTTCAGCTTTTAACTCTAGAACCGAAAATCAGACCTGGATGACCTATAAGACTGTAGTAACTTTCATTTTTGCCTAAGTTTGTAAAAATCGGTTAAGACATGTCTAAGAAAACTGAGTGAGTTCCGTTTTGGAGGTTTGGCGGGAGTGGGTCATTTCGCCGAACGCCATTTCGCCGAATGCCATTTCGCCGAAAGTCGTTTAGCCGAAAGGGTCATGTCTCCAGTATGCTGTATGTAACTGATGTGACGCAGCCACATAACCGAAGCCAAGACATAACCGAAGCACAAAGCCGCCGAGGCGACGCCAGCTGAGTTGGCCGCCGACCTAAGGCTGAGTCGGAAGCGGCGGCCTCTTGCATACAAACCTGTAACCGCCTCGTTTTCCCGGTCTACTCAAAGCTAGGTAGCGGTAGCGAGGTCGGACAGCACATGAATTAAAACGATGTGGCATTAGATATTTTTTCATTTTCACTAAACAGAAAATACCACATACATTTGCCTGGTAGATACACCTATGCAATTGCTTTGATGCTTAGTAGCTAATAGTTCACAAGTTTTCTTGGGAACTCCGTTCTGAGGTTCATGAATCAATCTTTATTCAAGAGTACGAGAATCAATTTTTATTCAAGAAGTACAATTGTAGGTCAACAAAACGGGCGTTAATGCTATCATTTTTCATTTGTCTTTATTTTAAATCAATTCCAATTACGATTTTAAAACGATTTCAGGATTCGGCGAAATGACTATTTCGGCGAAATGGAATTCAGTGAAATAACCCTTTCGGTACTCCCGGAACAGGGAACTGGGAACCGGTATAACCGAACTTGGTCCGTTTAGCAAGTAACTAATAATGCCTACCAATTAAAATATTTTGCATCCTCGCACTAAATGCCGGTGTGCAATTATAAACACACTTTACTCTATAATTCCGCGATCGGAGGTCGGATCCGAATGAAATACAATACCAACCTATGGGACTATAAGAACTTTCATTTGAGCCTAAGTTTGTGGAATTGGTCAAGCCATCTTTGAGGAAAATGAGAGACATTATTTGACAGATGCACACACGCTCACATACATACATACACACAGTCAGACGTTACCATCGATACATGATAAAGTTTTTCTCCTGCATGACAACGCTCGGCCTCATGTCACATGCATTTTTAACTAAAAAATACGAACCGAATTAATTTGTTCTCCCAATACTAACTTTCAGACTACTATAGAAGCATTTATTTCTGGGTGCATTCTGTTTACTTTGAATGCGTGTGCTTTGAGTCAACCATGCGCTTCCCTAATATGGCATAAAATGGAGACGCATGGTTAGTTGCTGCTAACAAATAGGTGGAATAATGTGTATCTGGATTACACTCAATTCATGTCACTTGTTAGAGTTTATTATGGTAGATTAAATTGTTTTCTACATTTATGCAATTAAAATTAAAAGATTCACAGGAACTGTTTTGAACTTACCGTCATCCAGCTTAGGTTTGCATTGCTTTTGAACATGTAAATTGGAAAATTTTTGGAGTTGGCTTCAGGAATATTCAGTGTACAGTTATAGAAAGTCTTTCTTTCTTTTGCAAAACTACAGTAGAAAAAACCTTGGTGATGAGACTATCAATTGTTAATCTGGTATTTGAGGTATTGTCTTTTGACACCCTCGCGATAATATCGCATACCGAAAACGAAGGAAAAGTAGGAAAAGGATCTACTAGACCGAACAGTAAAGAATACAATATTCATACTGTTAGTACCATTGAAACTCTTCCTAGAAGAGCAAATGTGCCAACCCAAGAGTACCGGAAATTGAATCAGTCAATTATTCAATCGTCGGAATAAAACAAGCGCTCTTCTATGGGAAACACCTAATTGGCTGTCTATCCTGCTGTCAAAAATAGTAAGAATTCTATCTATCGCTTACTAGTATCTAGTCACGCTAGAAATGGAATCTAGCAAATCATTTGAATCATTGAAAAATCATGAGTGGCTGCTTATTTATTTGCAGGGGAAATTTCACACACGCGATATGTCTTTTATCATTTACCGGTTTGGGTTATTGGTGCTGTCTAATGTGTCCAAAGTAATCAGACACCATAATGAGACAAATTGTTTTTTTTTCATTGAAGTTCAATTGAAAATGGAAAACAAAATAGTTCGGGCTAAATAACTGGAATCTCTTGGATTGAGGTGCTGTCAGCTGTTTTCATTTTATTTTGGATGTGTTTCAAACAATCAAATGCAAATTTGACTAGAGCACTTTTTTTTCTTAAGCTAATATCATGTAGTTTCATCCGACTAGCATAAATGGCAAAAACATGAATTATTGATGAGTGAAATTCATACACTGCACTATATTCACTACAACTACGAGTGGATGCCGAATGTTGCCTTCCAATTTCCGTTGGACGACCGAGTATAAAAAGAGTGCAAGGGACTGCTGCAGGTGCCGAACGGATATAGGAATTGTATTCCAGCACCGTCAGTTGTTCGATTCTCCCGTGTGCAACAGAAAAAGTCTTCCTCAGATGGCGCTTAGCGTGATGACTTTTTGCTCCCCTTTCCCCGTTTCTGATCGATATCAGTTATATCAGCCAGCAGGTTAATTTCACAATACGACTTGTTTTATTTTCCAACCGATGGCCATTTACTGGAAATGGTAATACGACAGGAGTTTTAATTTATTCATAATCAATCGTCAAGGTTTGTTTCAGTTTGCAGTTTTTACTGTGGGAATTGGACCGTTATTGCAGCTGATTATTGATATATTTTATAAGAATAGGGCTGTACGTCAATAGCTTGGGATTAGCGAAGATATCGTATGGAAGTGATTTAGGTGAGAGACATTACTTCGCCCTGAATGAAGCTATATTTAGATTAAAAGAATCATGTTGTAATCGTATACAATTGAGAAGCTCAGATTATACTTTTACGAAAAATATGCTAATGCCTTGCAAAAAAAATTACTTGTATAAAATTTGCAAAAGTAAATATCAAATTTGTTTTGAGAAAAATTTAGATTAGACGGAAAAACTATATGTTAGTTTTCGTGGCTCGTTTGATACTGTCATAAGCCTCTTTCGACCGGGAAAGCAGAAACAAAGAGTAAAACAATGTTGTAAACTATTTGACGACTTTTATACTAAGCAAAACTGTTGAGAAGGTCTCATCTACGAGGTTTCTACTAGCTTATTTTATTTCATTTTAATGGTGCATATTCTGTCTCTGTGTGATGTGATGTGATGTGACGTGAATCCACCATCAGTTCAAGGACTTGCCAGAGGATGCGGGTAGACTTACAAGAGTCCCGATATGACTCATCCATTCACCTTCTTACTATAGCTGTTACCGAAAAGCGAACAAAAAGGGTTGGGCGGATATGTAAGTAGAGTCACTTACTCGTATTCCGCGGGAATAAAAGATGCTCTCCCAACCATAATATCCAGTGCATGGATGAAGCATACCGCTATACATGCTTGAACCCGCCTGATGGTTTGTTTGAGAAGGGCGCGTCCGAGTCATGTCAAACCTTCAGAAGGAAACAAGTTTCCTTCAAGTGACTTGGGCTGGCTATCCACAATCCCTCGTCCAGTCATCAATTCGTCCGATGCCCTGATGCTCCCTCCTCTATACGTCCCCGTGATAAATGTTTTATATTGATAAATACGATGAAACATAGTGTAATGAAATTAATATAACATAAAATTATATAATAGATTACAAAATAATGTAATATAATATAATATAATATAATATAATATAATATAATATAATATAATATGATATAATGCAACACAATATAATATAATTTAATTTAATTTTATATTATATAATACAATGTCATACAATATAACTTAATATACTATAATTAACTGTTATTTTGTATATTGTTTTTTAATATATTATTTACAAAACAATATACAAAATAACAATTAATGTAGAGTGTCAGTTATGCTTTTCTATCTTCGCAATATTGCAGGAAGTAAAATATTTCTCTTCTAATAATAATAATAATATCCTCATCTATAAAAAAATATATGGTATTATTATTGATGACAAATTAATAACAATAAATATAATAATGACAATAATAATAAAAACGTGATTAATCCACCTAGCAGTGAGATGATACCTTTTTTATCAATCCGCATGTGTTTTTTGCATGAATATTCTTCGGTGTTTAAGTTTTCATGACATTATTTTAATGACCGTCGTTTTAAGCGACAATTTGAGATTGTAATCACTCATTACTCTGTAATGTCGAAACTGCAAATACAATCGAATTTAAATCTAGAAGTGTGATAATCGATTAAACATGCCATGATATGTAAGTTCCACTTTAGAGTTTACGGTAATTTAAGGTACTTCCAGAGCCGGTATTCAGGAACCAGCATAACCCAAACCGATTCGTATGGCCATATGACGAATAAATTACAGTTTTGAGTACAACTTTGAAGCTTAATTGGATAAAATTCATTAATTTTTGTATGTATGTATAAAACTAATTAATTTTGTATATAAGTTTAATTCAATTTGAATTTTTGTTTCTGAAATTTGATTAGGCTTTTTTGAGAAAACGATTGAGCTTTGAGAAACGATTTTATACTGGAACCGGAATTCTAAAATCGGTATGGCCGAAGTCAGATAAATTCACCTGAATAGCTGTATAGTTTACATTTGTTTCAAAATATTTGAAAATCAGTGAAGACATCTTGGAGAAATCATAGCACGAATTAAATTTTTAGGTGCCTTCTGAATCGACAACTGAATACCACTAAAACTGAAAAGTTAATTTTTTTTATCGACTATCCAAATCTGCTAACCCGATAAACCTGATTATTTTAGGTGGAATAGACATTTTTATACTAATCACCCTGTATCCCCGAAACCGGAAGTTGGATCTGACTGAAGAGCAAGATGTTTTAAAGAATCTTGAAACTTTTCATTTGCATCTTAGATGATTCTTAGATTTCATTTGAATCTTAGATCGGTTCAGCCATCTACGAGAAGAATGAGTTACACAATTTTGATTTCGTTTCATATATCATCCTGTAGTTCCGGAACCAGAGGTCGGAACCAAACATAATTCAGGAACTTTGTTTGGGAGCATACGAATTTTCGTATGAATCTGAATTTGTAGAAAAGAAATTTTCAGAGAAAATTGAGTGAAATTATTTGTCACACACGCATTTGCTGATCTCGACGAACTGATTCGAATGGTATATGGATGTTATGTTCTTCCAGCATTTATTGCTGTAAGTAGTTTAAAACAATATAATTAAAAAAAATCTGCCATCATCTGGTTTATATATGTCATATTCGAACGATTATGTTGCCAAAAACGAGCCGTGCTAAAATCGGTCCGAGGCAAATTGTCATGAAAAAGGATGCTGTACACAGTCTTTTTGGTACTTAGAAACAATTGTATGTAACAGAATAAAAAATCGTGTTTTCCGTTGCTCCCAAGCATTGCTTTGTCATACAGCGCTCAAAACTCCTACTGCTGGAATAGGGGGAAAAGTCGTTTACACAAGAATTTCGATATCTCCGTTGAAAATGAACGGATTTTAACAATCTATGGCTTGTTGGATAGCTATTACCGTGTGGAATCTAAGTATAGAAACATATTCTGTTTTCAAGGTCAAATGTGACAGATACTGTCAAAAAACTGAAAATTTTGACATAAAACTTCGAATAACTCAAAAAGTAAACATCCGATCTCAAAACCATTCAATAGCGTTCTGGGTGACGGGGAGACCTTTCATTTGCGACTAGTTTGATCAAAATCGGTCCAGCCATCTCTGAGATCTCGACCTCTTAGTTTACAACACACATACAGACACACACACATACACACACACACACACACACACACAGACATTTGTTCAGTTTGTCGAGCCGAATCGATTGGTATATGTCATTCGGCCCTCCGGGCCTCGGAAAAATTTTCGAAAGTTTGAGCGAATTCTATACCTATTTTTTATATATATAAAAAAAGGTAAAAACAATAAAATATAGTACAATAAAATATATAATAAATAA
This sequence comes from Malaya genurostris, assembly GCF_030247185.1. Classification (NCBI taxonomy): domain Eukaryota; kingdom Metazoa; phylum Arthropoda; class Insecta; order Diptera; family Culicidae; genus Malaya; species Malaya genurostris. The sequence goes on from NC_080572.1 coordinate 214,352,054, forward strand.
TAGAATGAAAAAAAAATGATATGTTGCGATATGCTGTGATATATAATGGGCTTGAATTTATGTACCATTTCGCATCCTCTCATTCTGCCATCAACGCATTCCATCGACCAATTGTCACCACAGACACACGCGTAGGCATGAGACAGGAACCTGTGAGGACCAAGCTCACCTTGTGACGACCTTGATATTTAGTTAAATGATTATTTTAAAAGTGATGACTTATAAAGAAAACAAATTTATATGTTGCGCAGTGGTACATAGTACTCATAATAAACCCTAAAATATAATATAATACAATACAATATACTACAATATAACATAATATAATATAATACAATATAATATGATATAATGCAATGCAGTATAAAAATATACAACATATATAATAACATAAAATAATGTAAGACGATAATATATGAAATAATATGTTATGATACAATATAACAGTTAATGTCGCAATGTAAGTTATGCTCTTCTAATAATAATAATAATTAAAATAATAATAATAATAATAATAATAATAATAATAATAATAATAATAATAATAATAATAATAATAATAATAATAATAATAATAATAATAATAATAATAATAATGATAATAATAATAATAATAATAATAATAATAATACAAGATACAATAAACAACAGAATTATATGTTGTAATATACTATGATAAATACTTTAGGATCGGCTTTAACTTATAAGTCATTTCGCACCCTCTCATTCTGCTACTAACGCAGAAGGCGATAGCACCCAGTCGACGCCGTTCTATTGACCAAATGTCATCATAGACACACGGAGAGGCATGAGATAGGAACTTGTGAGGACTTAGTTATCTCACCATTTGACGACCGGTGCATGATCTGTCTCTGAAACACAAACGGGGGAGACGCATTCCGGCATTCTTAATGCATGTCCAGTCCTCTGCAATATACCGTCCATATGTTCACTGCATTACCTCTTCTGGGGAATTTTCCAACATCTCATAATGAAAAACTTTAATCGCCGTTCGGCTCCCCTTCCCAAGATTCGATTTGGTTCATATTTTGCATGTTGAAATTTCCTTCAAACTGTAAAATGCTGCTTACTAATATAGTACACCTTCTCATTTTTAGAAATACGCAAGTTTGCCACATGTGCAAGACCATTCGGATCCGAATGAACCTTAACAGCACATCCTGTAGTCCAAAAACTGAGGAAGATAGTCGTCCTTGATGCCGAAACAATTGTCCAATTAGTAACCAACAATTAACTGGTCCATTTTTGTAAGTTAAGGGAATGTAAGAATGAAACATCAGGCTTACCCTAAGAAAATAACAGGTACACCATCCTCCGTTTACGAACACCCTTTTATACGTTACCTCTTTTTACGTAACTCTTTTTACGAACCAAATCCCAAATATCGTAATATTTTTAGTATTTTAGGAACGAGTTTAAAGATTGGATTCCGGAAAATGATGTTTGAGGTATTTTGGAAATTAAAGAAGAAAAATCTGAAATTCAAGAGGGCGACTTCCGGTTTATTGATATTTCTCGAAAACCCCTACAATATGGGTATTTTCGGAACAGGGTTGATGAGTAGATGTCGGAAAACGATGAGGTGGTTCTAAAATTCAAGATGGCGACTTCCGGTTTATCGATAGTCCTTGGAAACATTTACAATATGGGTGTTTTCGGAACGGATTCACCTTTGGATCTTGGAACGACCTCAAACATCGTCTTTCTACATGTTCTCATCAAACCCGTTTCGAAAATACCCATATTATAAGGGTTTCCAAGTAATATCAATAAACCGGAAGTCGCCATCTTTTAATTCAGAACTACCTCAAACATCGTTTTGCGAGAAGTACTCATCAAACCCGTTTAAAAATACCCGTATTGCAAGGGTTTTTGAGGAATATCAATAAACCGGAGGTCTCCATTTTGGAATTTAAAACCAAATCAAACATCGTTTTCCGACATCTACTTCTCAAATCTATTTCAAAAATACTCATTTTGTAAGGGTTTCCAAGGGTAAAACGTACCCCCGAGGCATAATGCACCTCTTGCTTTCCTCAAATGTAACCAATTTGTTTCACTGAAATTTTAATGAAACCGAAAGTCCGCCATAACAACAGATGATTATAAAAATTTGGTAGCGATGGTTCAATCATATCTGGAAAACATAAAAAAAAATTAATTATGTTATAAGTAATTTTTGGTGTTCGTTGCATAGTAATTTTCTAGGGTGAGGAAGACGATTTTAATTTTGTAACCAGTGAACTTCATTGCCAATCATTCGGGTTTCTAAAATTAGTTCTAATACAGACTATGTATTCGCAATTTTATAGAAAAATCGTCAAATTTATCGTCTCATATTTTTAGGGGCAAAACGACCCGAATTGTGTGAGTCAAAATGCTCAAGAATTCGCTTACAAAAATTATCCATAAGTTATCAATTTAATAAATAATAGTGAACAATCTGGCAAATATTCCGACAACGAAAAGTCTAAAGCTTTCTTTAAATAAGAAGAAGAAGCTTTATGAGGGTGCATATTGCCCCGTGGTTGTCATGAGCTTTAATCCGCTGTTTTGATGGATGTTTACCCGTTGTTTAAGATCATCCTGCCTCTATGTTCAGATAATCGTCACTTCGCGTAATTTGAAATGTATATTTTTCATGTTTTCCACGATCGGGCGTCATGCCCCGCACATATTTCAATAGCCAATTTTTAGGGGTTTTAGAAAATAAGATATTTCATTTATTTTTCAATGCATTCAGCGAGTATTTGTACGTAATTTTGAGAAACTATGATTACAGAATATAGTCCTGCATGAAACTCTTCCGTGTTTTTTTTTATAGTTAAGATATAGCTACATTTCCCTAGGGGGTGCGTTTTACCCCATCTCATTTTACGAAGTAGGTTCGTAAAAAAAGTTTACGTTATTTGAGATTTGGTTCGTAAAAAAAGAATATGTTAACACTCCCAATACCAAGCCTAAAAAAGTTACGCGAAGCACCAAGCCTCAAAAAAAGTTGGAACGGTAACTTTGAGCTATCATAGCTGAGTTGTTACTCGACCAATTTCGATAAATTTTTCACCCTCGAATTTTGTGAAGTTTGTAGGTTATTTTAAGTATATCATTATTGACAATCTTTTAGAAAAAACTAATGAAAATCTTGTTTTTCCCGTTCCAAGTTTTTTTTCAAGCTCAAAATGTGCCCTATCTGCATTCATGCGGCACCTGCATCGCGAATCGGATATTGAGAACTTCAACTTTACCGAATCATAACTTTGTTGTTAGTCAACCGATCTTCAAAAAAACGATATTCATATATATTTATAAATTCATCAATTTTTCAATGTTTTCTTTTGATTGTGCAGGAATGGTAGTTTAGCGAAAATTGTAGCTGGTATCACTAGCAATCGAATGATGTATAAAAATGTATAGGTCATCGCTTTGAATTTCGAGATATTTACGATCATTGTAAAAAGTCTTATCTTTTCTTAAATCATCTATCTACAGTTTTCATTATAACTTTGAGTAGACAACCCTATTTTTAGTTTTTTCAGTGCATTTTATTTGTGAAAGTAGTACCTTTCCAATGGTGAACAAACTTTGAAGATCGGTTGACTAAAAACAAAGTTATGACTCGGTAAAGTTGAAGTATTCAATATTTTCTATGCGACGATTATGCCAAAGGAAAGAAAATTGGAAAGCAGATAGGGCATATTGGGCGCGTGAAAAAAACTTGGAACGGGAAAAATCAAATTTTCATCGGTTTTCCTTTACCAATCGTCTGCTACAAAGTTTTGGAATCAATCTACGAAGTTCACAAAATTCGATGGTGTTAAATTTATTGAAATTCGTTGAAAAACAGCTGAGCTATGACAGCTCAAAGTTACCGTTCCAACTTTTTTTGAGGCTTGGTATTTGGAGTGTTAGTTGGGATTTTGTTCGTAAAAAGAGTCACGTAAAAAGAGGTAACGTAGTAAAAGTTTACGTAAACGGAGGTTTGGCTGTATTAGCTTTCAAACGAATATGAGCTTGTTGGAATCGGGTCAGCCATTTCCGAGAAAATTAGGCGTATAGCGTGAATCTTCGAAAAGTGCACACATACATACACATTTTCCAATCTCGTCAAGCTGAGTCGAAAGGTACATTAGGGGTCTCCGTGGCTTCGATCGAAACTCGGTCTATTACCTTTCTATAGAAAAAGGTAAAAAACAATTGAATAATCCGAGGAAGTTTCCGTATGAAAATATTCCAATCGCGAATATTGTGATCCCCATGACGGATGCGGTCATCCTGCAACAACAATAACAACAATTTAGTATCCAAAGAAGGATACACCGAAGGTTCACCCAATCGATACAGTTTGAGAAATAATAAGACAAAACTGGATTGAAAGAAATAATTACTACAATAGACAGAGCGGGTTGGCTGCGCCATTGTTAGAAATCTAATGAGCAGTGTCAAGGTCAAGATTTGGATTATAGAGAAGAGGTTCATTTAATAATGATGACCATAATGTAGTGCTCTATTGCTCGGAGAAAATCAGCATGAAACAGAATTTTTGACGATCTTTTTTGTGTGCCTTGTAATTTGCGAACTCATAAAAAAGGAACGATGTTTCTATGGAACAGAAAAATAGTCATCAACTCAATCCATTGTAGAATCTAATCATGAATCCAGCAGGGGAGGGCATTTAGAATATGGCAATATTCACGCTCAGCAGAGTATAGGATGAGCAGAATTTTTGTTCAGCAGACCCCGCTTCGCCTGATTGGATACACCCCATCGCACAGTACAGTACTTGATGTACGGCTTATTTCCATGAACTCTCTGTTGATTCTCTGTTGACTAGGTTTGAAAACAGTAATAATTCGAAATGAAATATAGCCCGCTGGGATGCTATAAACGGCCTGCCACGGCTTTTCGCAATATGAAACTGTCCAATCAATATGCCGGAGCCGGGCAATACAACACAAGTCAGTGTGAAGGCTCTGTTCTAAGTAAACCGCACAGACTTGTGGCGTCGTCATGTGGAAAATGTAACATGTTTCACGTTACCTTGACCGAAAAAAAAATGTGCGGTGGCCGAAGAATGGGAGGAGAAAAGCGACGGTCACGAAACAAATGTATGAAATAATGGCATTCACTGTAGAGGATACTGGTGGGAATGGCGCAGTAAACGGTAAATCGCTGAAGCAATTTTCGTTACCAGGATCGAACCAACTGATGGCTGTTAAGTAATTTATCATAACGAAATATTGATTGCCACGTCTACCTTTACTGGGTTGATTCGAAATGTCCTGATTTACTTTCTTCCTCGAGATAATCGATTCATTTATCCAATGAAGAGAAAAACATCGACTGTGAAATGAGCTTCGTTTTGCTTGAAACAGGGTTATGAAATTATGAAATGACTCATCGAAAGCCCTTGAGTTTTGACCTATCCAGTTGGCGACTATTGAGACAATAAATTTATGCGCACATTGCAATTCATAGTGTTTCAAATGAGTCCCGTGTAAACGGATTCAATATGCATTTCGAAGAGTTCGAACAAAATGGATGGATAAAGTCATAAATTACAACAATTTTAGCCGACAAAATCATGCAAATTCTTAAATTACGTCAAAGGTAGATGTACTTCTTTACATACTGTATAAATACGAAACATCAAGTGCTCTAGCTCGGGCCCGGAGGGAGTCCTGGTGTCAAGAATCAAGATAATCCACACACAACCACACCACGTGCGCGATGTCCTGATAATAGTTACCACATGTGCAGGGACCGCAATATCAATACGTCGGATATGGAATCAAAATTATTATTATTGTTATAGATATTCGTGCCTTCATGAATTCATTCTAGTGCAGATTGTCGTTAGCAGTGAAGTGAACAAATTATTTAGGTAAAACGGTAGATATTGTAAAGCATTACATAAACTTAAAGAAATGTGATAGAGATAGATAGAGAACAATGAGAACCCTCAAAAGTTAAATTTTACAGCAGTTATTAAACTTTAAAAATCGTTTTGATCTTCCTGTGACTGAAGATTATTTGATTTGACCACCAAATATTTACCTGTACCTGTATATGAAAAGAAAGTTTTCCATCGTGTTTAGCACGCGGACTTGGGGTGGATTTTAAAGTTTGTATTTAAAATATTCATAGTTAACGAAAATTAACGAAGGGAGATTCGGTGGTGCAACAGTGTAAAATTTCGCTACGTGGCTTACTAGATGGAATGAGAAGTCCCGGGCCTAACAAAGAAAAAGTTGGTATCGTTATACCATATTTAAACCAAAAAATTCAAGGACTATTCTACTGATAGTTTATTGACTTTAGCCTCTCCCGAAACGAAAAAAAAGGCTGAGAATTATTATGTGGCTGTTGATCCTGTAGATTACACTGTGGGATAGAGGTTTTTGAGAGTTACGTAATGGTCACAACTCCACTGCCAATAAAGCACGCAGTGGCAGGCCCTACGAAGCGGAACAGAGTCAAAATTACATAAAATAGAGGATGAAACCGGGGTAGAATAAATGACAATAATAACAATACATAAAATAGTAGTTTAGTTTTTGAAGCGTTACGCAATGAGGCCTACGCCTGAGAAAAGAAAATATGAATTTTTTTTGTTCCAATTAAAGAGGTTTTAACTTTACGGTCATCAGGCTCTTCAATGTAGAAAAACTTGCTGACCCTATGTGCGGGGTTGGGAATCGAATCCAGGCGGGTTGCGTGAATGTCAACGACCTACCCATGACACTCCGCATTATGAAAAAATGTTCCATTTGACGAATCGTTTCACTCGATATTATCCTTCTATGGGAAGCATTACGATAAGTTGAAGTAACTAGAAAGCGTTGCATACGATAATTTTCTTTAAATTAAGGGTTACAAATCATAGGAGTTATTTTGTGGAAATTATAAAAATTAAAAACAGTTATAAGGGTTAGATTTTTGCGGTAAACGAGTTACGATGCGTTACTTTTGAGGAAGTTTAAGGTGTTACGAAGTGTTATATACGTCGCTCTTTTGTAAGTTATAGACGTTACGTAGCATTACATGCGCTATTTTTATAAGTTATAGGCGTTACAAAGCGTTACTTGTGTTACTTTTCGTAAGCTATAGGCGTTACTTGCGTTACTTGCGTTACTTTTCGTAAGTTATAGGCGTTAAGTTTGTAAGTTTTAAGCGATATGAAACGTTACATAGGTTACTTTTTAGTAAGTTATAGGCGTTACGAAACGTTACATGTGTTAATTTTCAGTATGTTATAGGCGTTACGGGACGTAACGAACCGTTATTTTTTTAAGTTATAGGCGTTACGAAGCGTTGCTAGTGTTACTTTTTCTTAATAATAAGCGTTACGAAGCGTTATATGCGTTACTTTTCAGTAAGTAATTAGCGTTAGGGAGCGTTACGAAGCGTTACTTTTTAGTATGTTATAGGCGTTAGGAAGCGTTCCATGCGTTACTATTTTGTAGGTTACAAGCGTTACGATGCGTTACATGCGTTACTTTTTAGTAAGTTATAAACGTTACGAAACGTAATATGTGTTACTCCGTATAAGTTTTTGACGTTACGAAGCGTTACAGTTTTTTGTGAGTTATAGGTGTTACGTGAGTTACTCTTGTGAATGTGACGTTACGAAGTGTTACATGCGTTACATTTTTTTATTAATTAAAAGCGTTACGAATCGTTATATGTGTTACTCTTTTGTAAATTTAGGGTCTTACGAAACGATACATGTGTAACATTTTTGAAAGATAAAAGCGTTACGAGGCGTTACATTAGTTACTCTTTTGTAAGTTTTGTGTGTTACGAAGCGTTATATGTGTCACTTTTTGTAAGTTTTAATATATTCAAGAGTCACTTATTCGCAATATTTACGGAAAATGTCAAAATTATGAAATGATTACAAAAGATCCTACAACGACAAGGAATACAGTGATCAAAATTAGCACGACGACATACGTTATCGAAACGAAATTTTGCATCTAATTTTGAAGGAAAATGAGCATAAATATTATTCAAGAGAATTATTTTTTCTATTCTATCAATGATGGAGTCATTAGTTTTTTTCTTGATATGAGAATATTCAGTAAATTGAACTGTTATTTCACTGGATTCAAGAGTTTCAATATTTTAAATGTTACCGACCAGGCACGTACCTAGAGGAATACCTCCAGAAATCAGAAATAGAAACGAAAAAAATTGGGAAATAATCAAAACCACATAAAATGGAAGATGAAACTGGGGCAAAATAAAAGATAATTGTAATAATACATAAAATTTTACTGTACGACCGGAAATAGAAAGTAAATAATAAAGAAATGTAATACACACCAGTGGAAAAGTTTAAATTGTCTGTTGAAACGCCAGCAAAAGGCACACCGAGAATTCAGATCTTCAGTAACCTAATGTTTTATCTAATACTACACGGAGAACCCGCAGATCGCAAAATTACAATATTGCAATTGTTGTTTCACGCCCTGGTTGTTTCAACTAAAATGTTGTCAATTTAACTAACATATCTGTTGATTTTGTCATAACTATTCAGGTAACCGAAATTGTTGTATTCAAATGCTGTCACTTGGCGGAGAACGAAGACAGCAAAACGCAGAACAACAAACCTCTTCATTTCACCAGAAGCGTTTCATATTGAAAATTTTCAATGATAAATGAACGTCATTTATGTTAGTTACGTAGTGTTCGTTTTATGTAAGTGAAAGTATGCAGCAGAATATAACAGTAAATAAGAGTAATGTATTTTAGGACAGTTCATGTCAATGTTATTAAAACCGCTTGACGCTTAAAAATTTGCTGCTAAAGTGAAGTGGTAATATTTGTATTTTCTTGAAAGTGTATCTGTAGCATTAGGTTTACCAGAGAGCCATTATGCAAGTGAAGAAAAATATTCCTGATTCCCTGTGACCATTTTTCTGGTGAGTTCCCTTTTGAGAATTATAATCCTTTGGTTCATTTCTATATCCTTTGTGAGGGAAAATTTCGTTGTTCAAGCAGTGAACGATTAGCTGCCCCCCGAAGAGGCTATTAGTAAAAAATATTTATTGCAATTGGCGTCTTAAGTTCAAATAACTGAATAATTGGTTGAAACAACTGAGACTTTTTTCTTGCTTTCATGCGTACAAGTAACTTTGCTGGGATTGTGTCTTTGCTCAATTGCACGAGTGACATCTCATTGAAACGTTTCATTGTTCGCTCAGGGTGTTTGGCATTGCTCAACTGAAACGTTCCATTACTTGTTTGTGGTGCGTGTCTTTGTTGCTAAGCTGCCAGCACGATAAATCAAAAAGGACAGATTAGTTAAAACAACAGTCGATTAGTTGTACCAAATTTTAACCAATCAAAATCAGAAAAACAACTAATATTTTAGTTGTTTTGCGATCGCTGGCTTTTCCGTGTATGTTCACACTATGAGTAAATACGAGTTTTAACTCTGATTTCATGTTTCAAGCGAAATAACATGTTTTACTTTTGCGTTATTTCATATTCAGAAACGTCACAGTAAAACATGGTTCCCTAAATAACATGATATAATTGTCAGTAAAGCATAATCCTGCTAGCATTTTCCGTCACTTTTCAACTATGCCAATTGACAAGCTGTTCAACAACAGCAGTTTTCCATCAAAGTAGCCATATAATCATAGTAAAACAAAACTGGGAACTGATACAACCATTTTTGGTTTTTGTATTAGGAGATGACTTTTTTGAATATTTACTGCTTAAAAATATTTATTTCTCTTGAATGGTCAACGTTTTGAAACAGTAAACCTTCGAAATGTTGGCAATAAGCTTGAAACGTTAACATCATCCATAACTAGGAGAGGTACCTGGTTTATTTCTTATTTTCCGGATGTTGTCAACGCAATTTTTTCTCTTCTACCTGCGACGTAGTCATTTCTGCTGTTTGTTTCTAAACAAACTCAATAACAAGTATTATGTCATGCGTATAACATAATCCTAGTGTGAACAGTGCGGTTTTAACTTCATATTACTATACTTGTTCAGATGTATGTCAATGTATTAGTGTAGGTCAACTCACTGTGATGTTTCAAATAAGAAACAAACAAACAAACAAAAAATTGAATGATTTCGACGATTTCCTGCTTATATTGATAATTTCTGATATGTCATTCGACGCTTTGACATTTCGTCTGACAGATCTCATTACACACACACCCAAGAAATTTAAATCAGTGTTCTATTCGTGTTTCGAGTTCTCATTATTTTGAAACAAATTCGTTGCGCGGTTGTAAATCTGTTTCAAATTTGTGCTTAAAATATAAAACTAGATCATCGCGTTGCGAATGACATGTTTTGGTCGTAATTCCTTTGTAATTCCTGGTAACAGCTCTGTTGAAATAGCAATTTGTACCACTCGAGACCGGAGAGCATAGAATCGAAATGTTGTCCACTGAAGAAAACATTTGCTAGAACCGCCTTCTCGTAAATTTTGGCTTTATCGTGGTGAAAATTCACCAATTGCTGAAACGTTCGCTCATTCTTATTTTTTTGGGTTTCATAAAACTCACAAGCTTCAAAAATTTACAAATGATTCACAAATGTGAAATGATGTTTCTTGAAATTCGCGCGAAATCTTCGCCATAGCATAAAAATCTGAGCAGAAACCGCGCTAAATCCGCGAAAATCACGAAATCCGCGCGACCGTAACAACCTTAAGTTTGATTTTTGGTAGTACTTTGCTTGCACACTGCTAAGCATACACACTGCCCAAAAGTTTCTTAATATTAAGTACTTTTAACTCTATAGAAGATTAATAAAACAGTGCCTGAACGACATATTGAAGAATAATTATCAAATCACAATAGTTTGGGTCCTGGCTCATTGCTCTATTCCAGGCAATGAAAGAGCCGATATTTTAGGCAAACGTGGTGCTATTGAGGGTGAAATTTATGAGAAATCGATTGCTTTCAACGAATTCTATAGCGCGTCTCGCCAAAGAACACCCGCCAGCTGACAAGCTTCTTGGAATAAAAATGATCTGGATCGGTGGATGCACTCAATTGTTCCTAAAATATCTACAAAGGCATGGTTAACCCTTATGCACTCGAATGGGTACCCGGGTACCTTTTCGAATTTCAAAATTAGAAATTTCTGAGTTAGGTTTAAACTAAGATTCTGCAATTCGGTCAATTCCAAGAACTAGTTGGACCATAACTTCTCATGCTTTGACTTTTCATTTTACAGTAAGGGGGGTCGAATGGGGGGGCTCAAATTTTTTTTATTACGTAAACACCCGAATGGGTACCCGGGTACCCACAAATAAAAATGCTTGTAACTAAGGCAAATTCCATCCGATTTGAATTTTTTCAGTACGGGTAAATTCAGAAATTTATCCACTTTTCGATGGCCGTGTATATTGCTGTAGTAGGTTCTTCTGGTTCCCGTTAATCCGGATTTCCGTAGAATGTTCCGACACTTGTGTTTTCCACCATAAATGTCATTTACTAATTTGAAACTTTTCCAAACCAGCTATTTGAGAAAGGCCGTACCAAAATGAACCTTTTGTAGAAAAATGACGTCATCTAAAGGGTAGTTGGCCTATTCTGGACTTACTCTCATAGAACGAAAAAAAGGAAATATAAATGAGAACGAAACTGTTTGGGAAGTAACTTCGTGATGTTTCGAAATGTTTGTTGCCAGAATTAAAAATTGTATTGCGTGCTCCTCGCAATAGGCCTGAAGTACATAATAATTTTCAAACTGAAGATAAGAAAGTGAAGTATATAAGGGAACATACATAAAGTACGTCACGCGTTTAGGGGGGAGAGGTTTCAAAAATACGTGACAATACATGGTGAAAAGATTGAGAAATGCTCGACAAAGGGGGAAAGGAGTGGTAGAAAAAATCAAAATTTTATGTTACGTACATAACGGATGCCCCCTGAAATATATAAACATAACAACTCAGCATAGCACTTGATTTCATATAGCAATTCTTAGATAAGATTACAAAAATACGTGAAATCCGTGTATAAATGCCTCGATGTCGGAACTCATTTAGGATATCCGGGTTCCTGGGAACCAGGAGCACCATGTCCATCTTTATGGGTACCAATCCCAAAGAGCTTAAGTTCCTGAATCCAACAGTGCTAAAATTACTTCAATCGGTTGAAAAATGCTCAACTTACAGCGATTTAAAAAAATGGGTACCCGGGTACCTATTCGGGTGGTTAAAGGTGTTTTTTTTTTCGAGTGCACAACGGTTAAGGGAACTGGATGTGAGTAGGGACATCATTCGTGTGATGTCCAGACGCATGTCCAATCACTACACGTTAGATGCACATCTCCTTTGAATTGGACTTTCTGAGACTAATCACTGTGCGGCGAAGGTTATCGGGATATTGATCATGTCGTTTGGACATGCGTGGAGTATCGTGATGTCAGATCTCAACTAATAAATTCCTTGCGTACTCAAGGTAGGTTATCCAATGTCCCAGTTCGCGACATTCTTGGTTGTCGTGACCTTCCTTTCATGAAACTTTTTTCATTAAGTCCATTGGAGCTCTAATTTAAATTTTATTTTACGTTAGACCCCTTTTTCTTCCATGAGTTCGACCAATAACCAGCTATATTATATGAATAAAAATAATGAACTGATACAAACAAACTTGAAATAGTTTTAAGATCATGTACAAAATAAATGTATTTTATTTAATGTAATTTATAATAGCAAATCGCTTGAGAAAAACAGTGTTTAGATTAACTAATGAATATCAACATACTAATACGATGTTCGAAGTGTATTAGGTTTAAAGTACTATGTATTGTGGATGCCACGGCGAAGAAAAACTTATGTATATTGCCTATGAAATAAACGTATTTATGAAAAAACCCCTATAAAAGGTCTGCTTGTAGTAGGAAGTAAATTTTAGGCAAAATCTGATTAACTTGTTATTTTGGAGTAAAGCCGATATCTCTCACTGAACAAAAACTACGCAAGCGAAATGAAAAACCTGAAATAATAAATTTACCTAACTCTATGGTTGCAATATGCAATATCGATATTTCACGCTGTAAATTATCGATATTGTCGAAGTCAAGTTGATATCGATATTATCGATAAATATCGATAAGTTTTGAATCTTTATCAGAAACCAGTATTCATAATAAGGAGTTGGTCAAAACGCAACGCGAAAAGAAAACTGTAAGATTGCTAATAATTGACTTAAATTTACCATTGATTAGTTGCTTGTAGTGATTTCCAGAACACGTTTTACTGTAGCAACTCCTAAACCATGTATTTATAATAAATAATTACGCCGATCGACTTACAAAAATAATACAGCCATGCTCACACTAGAACGGTACATGTTTTTTCTCCCGTTCCGCGCTCGGTTATGTCATTTCGTGAGGATGCAATCAACAACTTTCCGTCATATTCATATGTATACATAGAAAAAACACAGAGCGCCTGCACAAGCAACACCGAGAACAAAGAGACACTTTAAAAATGCCATGCGGTTTTCAAACGACGGACGAGAGAAAAACATCGGAAAAACTCTCTCGCCTTAAAATGAAAACAATCAACAAACCGAATATAGCTCTTTTCAGCATCACTCTATCGGCATGCAGTAAAACCAGCTCGTAAAATCATATGCGGCATAGTCATCCGCCAATCAACAAGAGAACTGTCATCGTCATTCGATCGGCGACGGCGATCAGCTGAGAGAACTCGACGGGAGAAGCGGTGTTTCGGGCGCATGTCCATTCGCCGCGTTCTCCTCATCGACGAGGGCGCCAGTAGGCGGTCGGTCGGCGAAACCTTGTTGGCCGCACATTCGAAATTCGGACCGAACCTTTGGCCCAACCGTCGTCGGATGAAAATTTAGTACGCTGCAGATTTTCATGGGAAAAACATTTCAATTCACTATTGGTCCGTTCCTCGTCCGTGCGGCTGCCCATTTTTAGTTCTTGGTGGCTTTCTCATTGTGATTACTATTATTGCTAGGCGCCACGGGACGACCTTTCGACCACTACTGCTGGGGTGAGTGTACGTGTCCTATTCGGAGAAGTTGGATGTCTTTGACCCGATGATGTACGAATACCTAATCAGCTAGACAGACTAGCAGTGCCTGATCGGTTATAATTTGCTGCTCGGATTGAACAAAGGAAGTGAGAATCGAATTCCGACGACACCCGCAAAAGCAAAAGGATTTTGCTGAAGAGGTTACGTGCTCGTGAACAAAAAATTAATAAAAGAAGAAGAATATACCAAATACTCAGAGACCACTCTGGGTGAAAAGTTGAATAAATTTGGTGAGATAAAAACAATAATTTTATGCTACGATCCGTGTGAGGGTTGGTGATAAAGAAAAGTTCTTTCTTTTTCTGTTTCCTACTCCTTTGGGTAATATTTTCCGTTACTGTCGGAAGTGGAAAAACTAGCAAGCCGTGTAAAAGTTTCAAATTATTGTCGCTTTGAGAGGTGCACAGGTGCACGGCAAAAAAGGAAAGTAGAAAATAATGGCTACTGATCGTTGGTGATATAATTTTGAATGGTGTGAACAACAGGAGAAGCACAGTTTGTGAAAGCGAGTTTGAAGAGGGAACGTTGTGCGGTGATAAAAAAGAAGGAAGCTCTAGATTACGGTGAAATTTATTTGAATTTTGTGCATGGGAACAAGGCAACGAAGACATCCTCTGATCAAGCATTCTTTAGCCGGAGAGAGAGAGAGAGAGAAACAGTTTAAGTGAGCAAAATTTAAAGAAATAGAAGAGCTTGGGAAGCGTGCAAAAATCTGCAGATTAGTGATATTTGACTGAGATACATTTTCCTACAGTAGAATTGGCAAGATTTTCTTCTCAATTGGCTTTGCAGGTGGTGATTTTTCCTCTGGCCATTGTAGGAAACGGTTCATTCGGAGAGTGAAATAATCAACACAGTGGAGAATCCTTCAATCACGTACAGAGACACCGAACGTACGAGTGAGTGCATATATATAAGCGCAGAAAAACCGTACTACTGCAGGTACGTTAGTGTACATTGTTACTCAACACCGGTGAAAATTTTGAGGGGGGGGTAGGGAAAATTTAGCAGCGTTGTTATAAAATCAGTTCCCGTTTCTTTGTTCTGTGAATGATTAATGATCGAGCCAGGAATTAACCGCTTCGTTTGAAGCATAGTGTTTTCCTTTCAAATTGGGTCATGTACAGTCTACATCTAACAGGATGACGTGATTTCAGGTATGCAAAAGTTGTGTCACTTTATGAATGACTTTACGTTATCAACGTAATTAATCGGATAAAATTATATAGCAAACACTTTGAAATTCGTATTCCGAGTAGATGGTTTAGAAGTTAGATTTTGAGTTTGAGTCTTTTATCGTGAAGTTATTTGAACCATGTTTCTAACGTCAAAGATTGGGATTTAATAAATTTGTCAAAAAATCCTAAGAAGATTCAATCGGTGGAAAATTCTGTCATAAAAATTCATAAATGTATTAAATAGGCTAACAAAGAGATTACGTCATACGAACCCGGAATAATACGAAAGTTAGGGTGAAAGTGGTTGGCGGGATGGCAAGCTGCGTTTCTTACATAAAAACCGAGAGAAAATGATGAAAGTGGTTAAGTTCTAACGTACATTGGAAATATTTCACTGTTTGTGTTGTTTTACCTTTTTATAAACATAAAAACTCTTTTTTAATCCACCAAGTGGTGTAATGATGCCTTTCTCATATCACTTTATTTTCAAAAATATCACTAGAAGATTCGGCGAAGAATTTTTTTTTCAATGTTGAATAAAATACGAAACTTTCTTTAGCATTAGCATTAGCATTAGAGACCGCCCGTGTGTTGCTACTCCGTTATTGATCTGGACCAATTGAGATTGCAAAATGATTTTTTGAAGTAACATGTTTGGGAATAACACATTGTTTCACACTGTGCAATCTGTATTGAACCATGCATGCTGATCAATACCGACGCCGGCCACGTCCGAATGCAGATCTACTTGGGAGGGAAAGGATTGTTAGTTCGATGCATGTTGCTACTAAGAACCGAGGAATCCTCTGCATTCCCACATGCATCACAGGAGAGGATACTTTGTTAGTAAATGTTTTAATAATGTTATCATGTATTTATTGCTCTGGGTAGCCGGCTACCAAGAATGTTTTAAAGTATTATCGTTTTATGTGTTACTTTGTGCTGGCAATATAATGCACGAAACAGTCAATCTCCGAAATTGACAAAACTCCGGACAGCCGGCTGTCGAGTATGCAGTCACTCGTTTATGCATCTACCTTTCGCGTTTTTTTTAGTCATGCAAAAAAAAACACATTCGGATTGATAAAAAAAGGTATCATCTCACTGCTATGTGGATTAAGTACGTTTTTATAAATGAAACTACGTGATACAAAATAAACGAGCGAATAGGATTTAGACAAAAAAGTTGATTCATTGCATTGAAATATTCTAAACAGTTATTATAAAATCATTTTAAATCATCAAACAAAGGTCAACAGATTTCACACGCGTCTTGATTCTTTATTATTTCCGCTTTATTATTTTAATTATTTATTAAAATTATTAATTGGTTATATTAGTTGATCTGGGCAGCCGGCTACCGAGAAAAATATTAATTTACTGTTTGAAATATTAATATCAAGTGTTTTTTTGCTATGTATTCAATATACCGATACATGTCATCTCTGTTATTAACTTTGTAATATAAACGGATTTGCGCAATGGTTGATTTTTATCATTCATTTTATAATCCTGAAAGACAATCAATAACATGGAAGAAGAAATCATTCCTAATAAAACTTTTCTCCGAAGCTAGACGGAAATTGATAGGTTGAATAAAGAGATGATTTAGTAAAATAGAGTAATCAGAAGTAAAACATTGAAAATATCTGATAACTGAAAGGAAAAAGAAACTCCTGCAATTGTCGCCTTTTACGACATGGAAGCAGGAACCCAGTGGATCTATTCTTGGTTCATTTTTTTCCGCCGGATTCCACACGGCATCTAGGCTGGTACAGTCCGGAGAGAGCTAATAGGTACTATCAATCTCCTAGTGGACCCCAGCCCCTCAATAAAATACGAAACTTTCTTTGGGTATAAACTAATATAACCTTTTTAATTTGTAAACATTTTATGTCAAGATGATAGGAATTTCTCTTTATTTTGTATCGTCGCACTAATTAAACACACTTTAGCCTATAGTTCTGAAACCGGCAGTCGGACCCGGATGAAATTTAACAGTAACCTATGAGACTATAGGAACTTTTATTAGGTGTACAACTTTGCTTCCACCGTTTTTTTTCTCCAAATTTTAAAGCTTTATTGCGAAAAAGTGCTTACAGATGTATTATTCAAAGTATTGTCCGTCGCTAGCGACAACTTTCTCCCTTATTTCCGGAAATTTTCGGATCCCGGCTCGAAAAAAGGAGTCCTTTTTTGACGCTATCCATGAAGCAATCCATTTTTCCAACTCTTCGAAGGATTGAAAATGTTGATCTGCCAGGCCGTGTGCCATCGAACGGAATAGGTGGAAGTCAGAAGGGGCGACATCTGGGGAATACGGCGGGTGGGGCAAGACTTCCCATTTCAGCGTTTCCAGGTATTTTTTGACCACTTTTGCATTGTCGTGTTGGAGGATGACTTTGTCATGTCGCGCTTGATACTGTGGCGGCTTTTCTTTTAGCACTCGACAAAGACGCATCAGTTGCGTTCGGTAGCGATCTCCTGTGATGGTTTCACCCGGTTTTAAGAGCTCGTAGTAAATCACACCGAGCTGATCCCACCAAATACAAATTATAACCTTGGCGCAGTGAATATTCGGTTTTGCCTTCGACGAAATAGCATGTCCGGGCTTTCCCCATGATTTTCTGCGTTTAGGATTATCGTTTAGGATTATCGTATCGAACACACTTTTCATCACCGGTTACGATTCGATGTAAAAACCCCTTACGATTTTGTCTTTGAAGCAGATGCTCACATACAAATAGACGGCGCTCGATGTCCCTCGGTTTCGACTCGTACGGCACCCAGTTTCCTTTTCTTCTTTCCAGGGCCTTGAGACGTTTTGAAATGGCTTACTGACTCACTCCCAACGATTCGGCAAGCTCTTCTTGATTTTGGTACGAATCTTCATCAAGCAATGCTTCTAGTTGTTCATCTTGGAAGGTTTTTTCTCTTCCACCACCATGTTTGTCTTCGACATCGAAATAACCATTTTTAAAACGTTGAAACCATTCCCGACACATTCTTTTACTCAGAGCAGCACCACCGTAAGTTTCTGAAAGCATTCGATGCGCTTCAGCTGCATTTTTTCGAATTGTAACAGAAAAGTAAAACTTCCCGCAAATGGCGAGAATTGGGCACATAAACAGACATTTTCGAGCGAGAATAATACGAAAACAAGAACAACTGTCACTGAAACGGCGATGACAATTCGTTAGGTACTGCACACACTCACTTCAAAGGCATTATCATCTATGTATTTTAACCAGCTTCAGCCGGTACAGTCACCTATCGGAAAACGGCGGAAGCAAAGTTGTACACCTGATATTTGAGCCTAAGTTTGTGGAACTCGATCAAATCATCTCTGAGAAAATTGAGTGAGTCTTGTTCTAGAGTTTTTGACCACTATTTCCGATACTTCTGGAACCGGGAACTGGGAAGCGGTATAGCCGAAGTCGGTTGGTTTAGTAAGTAACTAATATAGCCTACAAAAATTGAATCAGTTTTGAGACAAATCTAGAAGAATTTTATCCTTTTTTGCATCATCGCTTTAAATGACGGTGTGAAATTCAATAGGAACATACATTGCTCAGCTAGATGAACTGTGTCGAATGATATAGAACACTTAGTCCTCTGGGCCAATTTTCACTAGTCAATTTTTCAAGTGATTGTATACACTTTCTATATGAGAAAGGTAATAAGTGTACTTTTATAGAAAAGCATCGTTATCATGATCTAGTAATAACACTAACAAGTAGGTACAAATTGAATAAAAGAATAAAAAATTGACATATTTTCCACCTGAAGAATATAATTTTTAATGTGGCAACCCTGCACGCTATACGAAATTAAACAAAGCATGCTGCGAACGGAGCAAAGCCGCATGTACCGACGCGTACCAGTTCTGCATCGTCATTCTGAATGACGATTTGAATGTTTTGACACTCATCGCTCTAAAAGTCGGATCAGGATGAATTTGTACAGTATATTTAAAGACAATGAGAACTTTAATTTGAGTCATGATACGTTAAAATCGGCTAAACCGTTGGTTATTTGATGATAAAACCCACTGATTTCGGGTATGCTAAATTTTAATTACAATTACCGGAAAAGTGATCGTGTTCTCCAAACCGGAAATCAATCCATTTTATCAGAAGCAGCGGCCCAGATTTTTACAAACATAGATACAAATGAATTATGGTCACAAATAGGCCCGTACCCAGGATTTCGTTTCAGGAGGGGCCCAAAGATAAAAAATAATGTTACTGAAGATTGCTGATGTACCTAATTCTCGGTGTGCCTTTTACAGGTGTTTTTATCAGACACTTTAAACTTTTCCACTGGAACTGTTATTGTATTACATTTCATTACGTTTTATTGTCTTGTTATTTCTGTAACACATGCGTGAGACCTTTTAAATAATTATACATCTGTTTTTGATTTCGGGAGGGGCCAAGGCAATTAGGCCCCCCCCTCTGGGTACGTGACTGGTCACAAAAGCTGATGTACAATTTGTTAAGGTAACAGCTATTCAACAAGCCATAGATTGTTAAAATCCGTTTATTTTTAGCGAAGATATTGATATTTTTGTGTAAGCGACTTTTCGCCTTATTTCAGTAGTAGGAGTTTTACGCGTTTGATGATAAAGCGTTTTTTTGGAGCAAAGTGAAACACGATTTTCAATACTGTTCTTTTGCATTGGATTTTGGCATGGTTTGTTTTTGGCAACACAATCGTTCGAACATGACTTATGTATTAGAAAGAGGGCAGGATTTTCTAATTCAAAACAGTTCCATATTTATTTTGATTTATACTGCTTCCAACAATAATTGCTGGAAGAACACAACTTTTTACACCCTTATACCATTCGAAGAAGTTCGTCAAAAGAAGAAGAGTCAAAAGAGTTCGTAATGATGATAATGGCTGAGCCGATCTCATCTTATCTAATATTCAAACGAAAGGGCTTAAAGTCTCACAAAAAATGCTTATTTTCCAATCAGATCTGACTTCTGGTTCAGGGGATACAGGATGATTGGTGTAAAAAATTCACAGAAATTTATCGGGTTCATAGATTTTGAGAGTCGACGACCAAATAAACTTATGTCAGTTTTACCGGTATTCGGTTCTCGATCCCGGAAGCTATCCAAAAATTTTATGTGGAACGCACTATGATTTCTCTTAGATGGCAACACTGATTTTCGAACATTTCGTATCTAATGAAATGGTTAACAATTTAACTGACTTCGGATACACTGATTTCCGTTTCCGAAAGTATCGAGAATATAGAAACTAAGGAAGACCAAAAGGAAATAAACAAAAAATCAAATTAAAATAAACTTACCGTTTCATACAAAATTGGTAAATTTTATTCGATTCCGACTTCCAATTTTGAAATTCCGGGTTTATGCGTTTTAAAAATTCAAACCGTCATAGTAGATGACGATACCAAAAAATCTTCAAAGTTGAGCTCAAAACTATTTCGAATTATTCGTTGTACTAATTCATGAGTATACGAACTATTTTGGGTTATGTTGGACTCTGAATACCGTTTCTGGAAGTACCATAAATATTGACCAAAATCTTTTAAGTGGAACTCACTTCGACATCTCATGGAATGCTCAATCGATTGTCCCACGTTTAGAGTAAAAGGAACAATTCGAAGGATTAATACAATTTCTATTTTCGATTCGTCTTTCAGTTCCAAAATTGCAAGGTAATGAGTGATTGAAATTTCAAACTGTTAAATAAAACGACAGTCATTAACATAATTTTATAAAAACTAAAAATATCGCAGAAGTTCACGCAAAAAACACATTTTGATATGAAAGGTATCATCTTAGTTGTAGGTGGCTTAAGCACGTTGTTTTTATATACATTCAACTGAATATTATAACAACAACAAAAAATGAGGTAAAACTGTACAACGAGTTTCCGGCGATCATTGAAACTATTTGTAAACGATTTGATCGACTTTTGTATATCAAAAACATTATATCCGGTCTTCTGCAAGTACTTCGTTTTTATGCTATATAACTAAACTTGAATAAAATCCAGGTTCTTGGGTCCACTAGGATATTGATAGTGCCTATTATCTTTCTCCGGCCAGGACTAGTCTAGTTGCCGTGTAGAATCCGACGAAAAAAAAATTTAACCAAGAATAGATCCACTGGGTTCCTGCTTCCATGTCGTAAAAGGCGACAATTGGAGGAGTTTAATTTTTCCTTCAGTTATCTGCGTTTCACATCTGGTTACTAAATGATCTCTTCATTCAATAAAGAGTTTTGTTCAAAAACATTCTCGCATCATTTCACGACAATATCCATTTCCAACTAGCTTCTGAGTTCTATCCATTGTTTTCTTCCATATTATTACTTGTTTTTAAACACTATAAATTGAATGATAAAGTCAACTATCGCGAAAATCCATTAATACTACACTTTGAATAACATATCGGTGTGTTAAATAAATAGAAGGAAAATGCTACGCCGAAAGATTTGAAGTAAATACATAAATAATTTAAGGTCATCGTGCAAGTACCATGCGCGCGGGTGGTTTTAGGAAATTTTAGATGGAATATTTGAAAAACCGATGCGGATTTTTTCTTCAGTTCATTAAAAAAATGATCTTATTCGGTGGAAAACTTTGCAAAACTCACATTATTCCGTTTATAAATTGAATTAGCATTTTTGACACCCTGCAGATTGATAGAAGTTTTTCAAAGGCCAGTATATTATTAGTTTTGGCAAATTTTCCATCGAAAATTATGAAGTGTAATTAATTCATGTACATTATCTATTCAATAGAGCTTTCGGATGATTTCAACATGTCACTACAATAAAACAACTATTTCGTCTAAATCCCATTCACTCGTTTATGTTATAGCAGGCAGTTCCATTGAGAATAAAATTAAGGAAGTTTTTATTCGTTCCACGATAGCATAAAAAACTTTTCCGCAGTTTCCACGAATAAGAACTTTCCGGAACTTCAATATCGAATATTGTTGAAACGTTCACTTGGAAAGTCCATGAGTTTTGTGGTGCATCCGAGCATCTTGAACCCGAAACGAACTAAGTCGGGCGCGATTACATTACTGAAATTGCTACTAACAAATATCCTACTCCCGTGACACTTGTGGAGTGCGCAGTGTATATACGGCCACTAGTAACAACAAGTGTTAGACTAACATCCCTATCCATTCCTTAGACGATCTACATTCGGGCCTGGCCGGCGCCGGTACTGATCAATGAATTCTGGGATTACCAGAAGATGTACATTGAAGGATGATTTACCAGTCCCAGGTCAGATATTCTCTACAATTTTAGTTAATCCCGATCAGTAACGAAGTAGCAACCAGGGGTGGTCGGTCAAGCTCAAGCTCAGAAACATTCTTTCCGGTATTCTGCAAGTACTTCGTTTTTATGCTGTTTAACTAAACTTGAATACAATTCAGTAAAAAAAGGGTACTTGAGGTAAAATGTGGTAAAATTACATATTTGATTTTACTTGACTTACTTGAAAAATATAGCTATGATCACTATTTTTTTGGCGGACTTACTTAATTATTATTGACACTAATTTTGTTTTGTATTAGAAGCTTAATCTTCACCGCTTGACTATCCGCACATATATCATTGTTTTTGACGAGAAACGTCAATCTATTGTTTCCCCTGAAGAAGTCCCCAATCACTAGCGTTGAAACTTTGGCTGTTAAAACAAAAATCTTCGTTTTAATTCTTTAATGACTCTCTGATTACCACAAAAAAGTTTATTTTTCATATTTTAAATAGTTATCATGTTTTATAGATGCGCTCAATGCACTATGGTCCGAAACGGGAAATTAGCGTGAAAACTCTTCTGGAAGCAACTTTTCCATAGAATGTTTCACAAAACAGTTAGAACAAAAAAAGTGATTTTTCAGGAGCCACCCTACTTTTACTAGGGAAATTTTATGTAACTCGATCAAATGAAAAGTTAGAGATATGCTTAATTAAGCAAAGTTGCTCGCAATAAAATTTCCTACAACTTTATTGTACAACGAAATCATTTTTGAGTTCAGTTAAGAAAGTTAGATTTCAGATTTCAATCTAATTGAGGACCACCCTAGTAGCTTTTTTCATCAAAAGGAGCGCCATTTGATTACAAAAAACTTTTGTGAAGACAACAACTACAAAAAACTAATATTTAATAGTGAAAATATTTTTGTCACGCTAATTTTCCGTTTCGGACCACTGTGCAATGGTAACCTTTGTACGAGGCACTTAGTGCTACCGGAAATTAAATATCAATATTTTTAGGTAGGTTTTTTCAGAGCTCTAGGATGTTCTGTCGAAACAAATCACTGAAAAAATACATGACAATGAAGATTGCAGTGTATTGAAAAACTTCATTTCTGATAACTTTAATATTAATAATGATAATAATTACAATAATAATTTTAACAATATGTACATATCCATACCAGAAATATCTAATATTTTCAGTTACACCCCACGTGAACTCACATTTTGTTCTAAAATTCGTTATTTCTATTCATATTTTACAGAATATGTCACGTGCCTGACGAGTTGAGAGCATACGTTGATTTTCACTAGCGAGGCAGTCCCCAGTGCAGATAAACTTCGTAGCACCTTTTAATTAGACAATCCGTGCAAACTAGATTTCGGTGCGATTCGATGTGTGCAAGCAAGCGAAATAGTTTAGAATTGGCTTTACAGTTTGTCGTGTTTCGAGAGTTGATCTCGGGTGTTTATGCAAATCGTCAATTCGATTGAGTGCTAGAGTAAACGAATTAGGGCAGCTGAAACGATTAGTAGGACCTGATCCTGCTTTAGGAAAGTGCAGGAATCATCAAACGGCCAACAGGATTTGTGCCCGGATATAAACGTAAGTAAAACCAAACTCACCACTGTTGGTAGCAGATAATCCTGTTAGATTACCCACTTGTACTCGAAACACAAAGTACCTTCAATTGGTTGAGTCATACAACCTAGTTCCAGGACGGTACAAATGGGGGGACGTTGTTCTAGCATTTTTTCTTGGCAACGAAAACAGGTGGCAGACCGTGGGTCAACGTCGATTGTACGGACGGTTCGGTTCTCTCATTACCTGTTGGCTAGCAACTTGCAACGAGGTATGGGCGAGCTAAATTATTCATAGCTCAATAAATCTACAATAAATATTTGAAATGACAGCAAAAAAAAAGAGAACACTCGAGTGAACTATGCAAAAGGTAACCTCAATCATCTCAGTTCCGTCGTTCAGCTGTTAAATGCCTTGACTCAGAAGAAAAAATGAAAAATGGTACATTAGCTTCGAATTCTTGCGCCGTTATTACACTTAAATTTCTCTTTGATATTGATTCTTGGGGTCGAAACTAAATAATGTGGTGACTCGAGTAATGAGATGGTTATCGGCACAATTGCTCCTATTTTTTTTCACGTTGGAAAGTTGACAGACGCCAGGATTCAAGAAAAACTATTTATTTATAATATTATCTAGCAGCGAGCCGTTTCGAAATTCTGATTGGCTATTTGCCACTGCTGTCTTAGACTGTCTTTGCTTACAACTAGCGTCTTTAATGGGGATTCTAATTTAACTCGACTGATGAGCTGATTTGAAAATTGCATTTGTAAATGTCTAATTTTTTTAAAAGAAAATGATTTTTCAACTGTCTAACCACATTCGGTTGGCTACGAAATAAAACGATATGTATTTCGGAAAAAGGCTGTTCCTACCAGGATTCTGCCTTTGGGTTCCAGGGGGAGACATGACACGTGTGCCCCATTACAGCAAGCGGTCCTCGGGCTAATAGATAGCTTTTCCCACTCGTCTGTACATTCTATAATCTGCAATTTTGTATGCAAATCAGACGATATAAATAAGGCTCGTTATGGTGAATAACATTAAAAATTCATGGCCAAGGATCATCCGCCCTGTGATTCGTTCGCACTGGAATCAGCTCGGTTTCACAGACGTTATTATATAGGTAATCCAATTTTTATGTGATTACAGAGTTCAACCCAAAAATGTTTGTGTCATTATAATCAGCTTATGGATGCCGCCGTTCGTTATTGTTGAAAGAAGTATCTGTGAGCTTGTGTGTGTGCCACATCTAAAACATCTACATCAATTCACTTGGTAGGCAACATGGGCAGCGTGAATTCAATGATTTCTAGTGTAGCATTGTGAAGGTGAATTGAAGCTTTGCTGAGTTCCGTCTGACTTGGCAGCAAGCCGTTTCTTAATTTTTTTTTAAATACAATGTCAGCTCACCGAAAAATTCCTTGATTTCACCATTCGAGCGACATTATAAATCTCTATGGTGCAGCCAATGTCGCATTGCCGCTGTTTCTACAAAGTTTCAAATTGACGCTTTTGTTTTATTATACCAGCAAAACGTTTCCGTTTTATATCATCCTATTATGACAATCATCGTTAAAGCTCTGATTTAGGTTAGCAATTATTTTGCCGGGTGTTTGTCGAATCACCGAATAACGAATGTAGTACCATTTTTCACAGCTTGTTTAATTCTGAATTTTCGTTGTAACCACGTCCGCCACGTACAAGACAACACGTACACCGGAATGATGGTTCCATATAACGTTTCCAAACTCATCCTTATGTAATAGTTAAGCATCGCAAATCGATGCGAGAACTTCGGAATCGAAAGGATACATGGTCGCTTTCCAATTAAAGGACATTTCATTTAACTATAGAACAAAAACAAAAATTCTTCCATAGTTGAAACCAGAACAAAACTTCCTTCATTAACGGTTTCGAAAACTTTCCGACCGGTAAAGAACGAACGGAATTCAGATGCTGTTCCGGTAATGGACCATTCTAGGTAAAAGTGTTTCAAGAAGCAGAGCATCGGATAAAACTTGGGGAAGGGCGCTATTTGCATTCGTTGTGGTTAAATTTCTGCTGTACGTAGTAGAACATCGTGCACATTAGTGAAAATGGGATGTGCTGAAAAAAGGAGAGCTCTTATCGGTATCTGTTCGAATACAGCAGCTT
Organism: Malaya genurostris; assembly: GCF_030247185.1. Lineage (NCBI taxonomy): Eukaryota > Metazoa > Arthropoda > Insecta > Diptera > Culicidae > Malaya > Malaya genurostris. The sequence goes on from NC_080572.1 coordinate 214,378,304, forward strand.
CTGATTAGCATCCATTCGCAATTAGGCGTGTTGCGTAAACGCGCGGAATAAGAATACACGATTTCGACAATCGCGGTCGCGTGATTAATGAGGGTTTGTGGCAGCCTAATTAATTACTTTCGGTATGTTTTCATACCGGGACACGGACTTTTCTTTTGTAACTATATCTATTGTGAATAGATTATAGCAATGAATTCTACTGTTGCAACCAAGGATGGCTTTTATCGTATCAAATAACGTTCACTGGCAACTCTTCACACGATTGAATCAGTGCCATCAAAGAGAAACGGAAATCATCGCAACAACAAAAACCCGGCATGGCTCATTTAACATAGAATCAACACCAGTGAAAGAGCGAAATTCTCTCGATATTATTTCTGAGAATCAAAGGTTAGCACGCTGCTGTGGGGATCCTCTCTGAAGCAACAAACGATCGCTTATTCTCGTTTCGCGAGCCGATTCTATACAGGCAGTTGAGAATTGCGATAGAATCATTTTACTATTGCCGCTTATTCTAACTATGTACATATAACCTTTGGATAAGTTGTGTCTATGAAAATGTCTGTGAATGCTCCACACAAGGGTTTTGAAATATTGCAACCTAGTATGAGAATCATCAAGTTGAATCATCGACTCGATTTTCTGCGATTATTTTTTTTTTTTATTCAATATTATAATATAATTTTAAGGCACACTGCTTAAGCTCTAAGATGCCAAGGGTATTTACTAATCTTAATTACGACTAACTTAAAACTAGAATAGTATCATTATGTAATGTAGCGGTAGCGGATTCTCGAGAAGCGATCGGTAGTGGCCGGTGAATTGAATATTGCATGAGGGTCTTCCATATGCCGTTGGTGAAGATCCATGTTGGCCGCATCATTCTGCGATTATTGTCAACTTGCGATTCTCTCTTGAGAAATTCCACACAGCAACGATCATTATCAGACTGTAATTTTTTTAAGGGCCATGAAATGCTCAGAGTATAAATGGAGCGAAGAAATGTAGCGAAATTCTCTCACGGTTCATGCATTGAGAGACTCGAGTTCTTGTAGCACTCGTACAGGATTGCGCAAAGGAACCTGACACATTTTATTCTCCGATTACACTGGAATCAAACACTGTAGGGAGAAACCCAACACGGCATCGAAAAGTAGAAGAATGAAGGTTTAATTTCGCCTTGTAGTTTACCATCATGAAGCACTGCAGTGGCGCTCACCGTTACTTTTATTTATAACTCGTTTTCGGAGAATCAGTCATACGTTACAACTTAAAAAAGTTTAAAAACCCTTCTGGATCCACCTTGTGGTGTGAAAATGTCTTTCTATTGTCTTATCAAATAACCTAACAGTAGCTTCCAAACGAGTTTAAGGGCTGAGGCCAGTAGGTCGCGTAAACCCACGAGGCTCGCTGTGCGTATTACATTTTTCTCCATGCTCTCTCGCAAATGCGCAAAATGACTTCCGATGTGGCCGGGTGGCCTAAAAAAGTTTTGATATTTTCGGTTACAAGTTTGACTACATCAAATAAAATCCAAAAAAGCTATCGTTTATTTGGCAGCCTTTTTGAGCCGATTTTATTTCTCTCTCATGTTTCGTTACGTTACCAGGGAACTAAAATGGTGCCGCTATAGAAATCGACTTACCTTCACAAAAATAACTTTCACTTCATTGTTATCGCGACAACATATATGTTTTTATGCACTAATCGCATGTAAATTAAATTATCTAGACATTGTCAGGATAGATTTTTAATCCATGCTTTTGAAGGCGAGGAATTCAATGAACAAGTTGAAAGATGTCGTTTTCAGCTATGCAATTCTTCCTTCAGAAAAAAGACTTTCCCGACCGCTAAAGTCAATGAATCATTCTGATGTTTTCACAGAATAATCTAAACTAATTTTCTAAGAGATTGTCAGTTGGGTTTTTTGATATTCGTCACCGTTTCTGAGAAAATCAGATTTGAAGCGTGAAAATAGCCCTCTAAAACGCCCTAAAACACACTGGCCTCAGTCCTTAAGTCTTTCGAAATCGATTCCTGTATCTCCGAGAAATTTTGTTGCATTGAAAAACACTGGTATTTGTCGGTTACGTCTCATATAACGTTGCAACTTTCGAAACGGAAATGTTCGTTATTATCCTTGCAAAAATGATTTACTTTGGTAGTTTTCAAATAAGCCTAATGCCGTTTTTCATTGAAAAACACTGGTGGCGTGGATTGCTCTGATTTTACACTTTCGAGCAGAAATGCAATATTCTGACCATGTTTCATTGCCATTTCTACTTGAAACTGCAAAATCAGAGCAATCCACGCCACCAGTGTTTTTCAATGAAAAACGCCATAAGCTTATGAAAATTCGTTGAGTAATCTTCGAGAAAATGCAGCCGATGATAAATGTGCGGCTAGTCGTTTACGTCACTTATACTATGATATCTAATGAACCGGAAGTGACAATCCTAGTGCGGGTTGATCTTTAGCAAGTACTTTAAGACTTGCTCACAGGATGCCCTGGAAATATCGGGCCAAACACATTCAGCTAATATCAACCAATTCCAACTGCAGCTAGAACAGGTTCCATCGTTCTCCAGCGTTACCAAAATGTTTGGTTCTGATAAATCGTTCAATTCTTTTTCAGCTATTGAAAAGGTCGCGTTTGAATGAAAATAAATTTTTGCTGTTTATGAAAATTTAAATGAATTCATTTAATTTAATTCCGAACAAAGTCGACTTTGTTTTTTTCTTTTTTTTTGCAATTGTCACTATCTTGACTTGTGTCACTATCAGACTTGTTCAGTTTGGTCTATAATTTAATCATGAATCGTTGTTTGGTCTATAATTTGATCATGAACAGACGCTGGCAAAGTTGAAGGAAGATCCACTTTTTTGTCGAAAAATTCTGGTTGAATGGATACGTCAATAAGCAAAATTGCCGCATCTGAAGTGAAGACCAGCCAGAAACATTGCAAGAGCTATCAATGCATCCCAAAAAAGTCACTGTTTGATGTGGATTATGGACCGGTGGCATTATTCGTGCAATACCGGCCGATATGTTTGAGAGAGTGTGCCAAAATTGGACATTGCACATGAGCAATCTAAAACGGAGCCTCGGTCATCAATTTTCCTAAAGGTTGTAGCCGGATATGCATATAAAACCTGTTTCAATCCACCTAGTGGTGTAATGATGCCTTTCTCATGTATATAATATTGTGACATTCTATTCATAATTTCTCATACAGAATAAAACAGTGCTTTGATTGAGTAAGGGATCCTTAAGAAAACGAAATGGGTTCACTATTATATGCACTTCCGGCACCGGAACCCGAGAACCGGTATAATCAAAGTCGGTTCGTACGGCCATCAACTTAAATGACGTACAAACTCTTCTAGGACGGTCATTTTGGTATATATGACCACTATTTCCGGTACTTCCGGAACCGGACACCGGGAACCAGGATAGCCGGAATCGGTTTGTTTAGTTGCCTACTGATAATGACTATCGATTTGTGTAGTTTTGAGACCAGTTTAGAAATTTTTTTACGTTTTTCGTTTCGCCGGTTTAAGAGACAGTGTACAATATGTAACACACTTTACCCTATAATTCCGGAACCGGAAGTCGGATCCGGATGAAATTCAGGAATTCCGTATGGGACCACGAGACCTTTCATTTGAATCTAAGTTTGTCAAAATCGGTTCAGCCGAGAAAACCTAGTGAGATTATTTGACACATACACACACACACACACACACACACACACACACACACACAGACATTGCTGAGCTCGATGAACTGAGTCGAATGGTATATGACACTTGGCCCTCCTAGACAATTTTCACTAGTCGGTTTTTCAAGTGATTGCATAACCTTTCTATATGAGAAAGGCAAAACGTGATTAATCCACCTAGCAGTGGGATGATACCTTTTTTATCAATCAGCATGTGATTTGTGCCAAATATTCTTCGTTGTGTTTAGTTTTCATGAAATTGATGAATTGCAATTAAAATTTTTGAACTGTAAGACGAATCAAAGATAGAAATTGTATGAAACCTTAAAATTATGCATTTCAATCTAAACGTGTGACAATCGATTAAGCATTCCATGAGATGTAGAAGTGAGTTCTTCTTTAAAGTTTTGGTCATTACTTATGGTATTTCCGGAAAAGGTATTCAGAGACCAGCATAAATCAAAATCGTATGTCCATGAATTAGTATGACGAATGAATTGAAAATCGAACTGCCCTGCACTGATGACCCCTAAATGACCAAACCTGCATCGGCCAGAAACAGTCGAAAACACGTTATCGTTCGGCACATCAGAAAAGACATTGCACTCTGTTGCAAAACAAAAAGTCATTTGGGGGTTTGGAACCTCTTGTGTTCTGGTTTGTGCTAAAGTGCACGTGACGAGTTTGAATCACTTACGTTTCGCATTCAGCTCGTCAGTGCATTAGCAGATTATGTTGATCTACTAATGCCACCTCGCGGACCAACATAATCCGCTAAGCAGACGTAAAGTCATTGCTATTTGCAACGCACTTACTTTACACTAAAAGTGCTATGTCTATTCTGACGTGCCGAAATTGTTCTACAAGACAATTAAATCCAAGCCCATAGTGGAACACAAGGGTCTGATGCAGTGTTTTTCATGAGGGAGTGTAGGAAGTCTCGTGAAAATCGACGGTAAAATTATGACAGTTTCTAACTTCAACATTTTGCGGTATAATATGGAGGTTTCATTGATCCAGTCGAGACTTTAAGATAAGTTTGGCTTTCAGCAGGACATCGAGAATTTTGGACCGATTTAAAAAAAAACAAGCTTTACTAATGAAGATTAGTAGCTATTAACAGTTCTAAGAAAAACTGCAGCAAGAAGGACGTATTAATTCGCATCGTCGATTTTCTATACAAACTATATTTTCTTCTAAACTTAATATTTTCAGTTTCTTGCTATTTCCTCTGGTGGTGCACTTAGTGGTCTGGCTTGCAGTCCGATCCCAATTTGATTTATCCGTCTTTATGGGCTTAAACCGTTTGACTTTAGCTATTTTGTTGAGCAATTCCAGGTACTTTTTTCTGCAAAAGAACTATGTTTTGCATGTTCTCTAGAGCTTTTACTAAATATAGCAAAAATGTGAGATTAAAACTGATCTCTCACTGGTCCTTCCTTGTGAAATACAACCGTCCGCTGGCAACATGTTCACTAATGCGTTCAAACGAACTATTGCTTAAGCCCTGAACTCAAAGCGTGGATGGAGACGCATAGTATTCAGTTCTAAGGGCATATGATATATGATTTTAGACCTAAATGCCATGATGATAATTTTATGGAGACGCAAAGTTTTCCGATCGATTTGGCGTTTTAAAAGCCTGCGGTTATACCCAGGCATCACAAGTATGTCATTTTTATTTTGCATCACAAGTATGTCATTTTTATTGAAGCCTTAGTTTTGTGAAGAAACTAAGCAAAAATCCCTTATTTAAAAAAATTTTTTTTAAAGAACGCTAAATTTTCTATTAAAACAATGTTAATTAAAATTTTGCTATATGCTACCGTTCTCGAGATACAGCGGTTTAAAAAAAAATATCATGAAAGTTTTATTTTTGTAACGATTTTTGATGGTTATTTGAGTTTATTAAAAAAGCTTTCTTTCCCGAAACAATTTTATTTTAAGTTCTTATACTATGTTCAAGAGTCGCATTTATTATAGATTTCATATTGTTTAAATAATCTATAATTTTTATACTGCATTACGATTTGTAAATCGTCTAATTTCTATTTTATCTACAGAAACTGTAATTAATGAATGGTATTTTTGTGTTCCTTGAACAGTAATTGCTTTTGAATATTGTTCATTAAGATGTTGCTTTATATTTTCATACTCTAATGTAGTGGCACAGGAAAAGAAAATTCGTGTTAGTTGTTTCTCCTTTCGCTTCTGAACCCAATCGAATAGATCCTTTACATTTTTAATGCGATGTTTACGTTCCTTAGCTAGACTTGCCCTTGTAGCCATGCCTTTTTTTGTTCCTTCTATGGGCTCACAGGTTCCCATACCATGCGATGTTGCGAAAAAATGCCAATAAGTTAACGGATATAGGTTTGTGATGCAAATCTTCGGAAATAACTAGAAAACTTAAATGGTTGGGCATGTCGTTTCGCTTAAAATAAATCGCTCATGGATGAATAGTGGCTTGCTGCGCATTCCAGTGGTGACTTTAAAAATCATCTTGCAACACAAAAGTTTCTTGCAGTACAAAGTGATATCAACTTATGAACAAAATAGAAAACAAACTCTTCCTTCTGTTTTATAAACGTTTCTATATTGCGTCTGTCAGTTGTGACCCATTGTTAAAAAATAATTTCATCAATTCATTTTTCATCCATTTCTTTTCATAAACTTTTTTCCAATGATACTGAATCTATGCAATTTTCGCATTGACGTAAAATTGACGTAAAAATTTTTTCTGATTCCTTTTTTATATGTTTTATAAATTCTTAAAACCATATAATATATCGAATATAATCTTTTGCTTAACAATTTCTTTACTATTTCAAAAAGTTTGCTTATATGTTAACATCCCGCATGAACGGGTACCATAAACCAACTAAACCAGATATTGTCAAACGTTAAAATGTATGGTTTGGATGATACATGGCAGGTCTGATGATACTTTTACATGCGGGAAGATTCAAAGATCATCCAAAATCGTAACAAAAAAAAATTACCGGATTATTTTCAAACCGCTGTATCTCGTGAACCGTAGCATATAGAAAATTGAATTATTAACTTTTTCATTGGAAATTTAGCGTCTTTTGATAAAACTTTGTTGAAAATTATAATCAAAAATGTTTGTCATGATTTTAACAAATTCACATTATTTTGAAAATATGTAACATTTTCAAATAATATTTCTCCATTCTAAAAATTTGACAGTATTTTACTTAGGACTTCAGTTACAGCATATCAAAAAATTGAAAAAAATCAAAAAATATATTTGTGATATTTGAATTTCAAGTGTTCTTTTTAAAATATAAATCAAACAAATTTTTTATAATTACCTAAAACATTGCAGAAGACACCAAATCGATCGGACCCAACATAAATTATTGGAAGTTTGCTAGGAACTCTGCTTAGTCCTTTCCAAAAGTAATTTTCAATTTGCCAAATGCAAATTGTTTCGTTTAGCCATGAATAATGGTAATAGGAAATTTGAGCCATCTCAAAAAATACAAAGTTAAAATTTCAATAAATTCTACCATTTGCTGAGGAATTTCCCAATAATACAAATTCGAAAATTTTGAACATTTTTTTGCATGGAATACATTTTGAAAAACTTTTTTTAATTTTTTTTGTTCAAGGGTTTTTTGAAAAGTTTAAATTTTTCCGAGGCCCGGAGGGCCGAATGAAATATACCAATCGATTCAGCTCGACGAACTGAGCAAATGTCTGTGTGTGTGTTGTCAACTAAGAGGTCGAGATCTCAGAGATGGCTGGACCGATTTTTATCAAACTAGTCGCAAATGAAAGATCTCCCCGTCACCCAAAACGCTATTGAATTGTTTTGAGATCGGATGTTTACTTTTTGAGTTATACGAAGTTTTATGCCAAAATTTTCAGTTTTTTGACAGTATCTGTCACAATTGACCTTGAAAACAGAATATGTTTTCAGACTTAGATTCGGGACGGTAATAGCTATCCAACAAGCCATAGATTGTTAAAATCCGTCCATTTTTAACGGAGATATTTAAATTTTTGTGTAAACGACCTTTCCCTCTATTCCAGCAGTAGGAGTTTTGAGCGCTGTATGACAAAAAAAAATGCTTGGGAGCAACGCGAAACACGATTTTTTATACTGTTACATACAATTGTTTATAAATACCAAAAAGACTGTGTACAGCATCCTTTTTCATGACATTTAGCCTCGGACCGATTTTAGCACGGCTCGTTTTTGACAACATAATCGTTCGAATATGACATATATAAACCAGATGATGGCAGTTTTTTTTAATTATATTGTTTTAAACTACTTACAGCAATAAATACTGGAAGAACATAACATCCATATACCATTCGGATCAGTTCGTCGAGATCGGCAAATGCGTGTGTGACAAATAATTTCACTTTATTTTCTCGGAAAATTGCTTTTCTACAAATTCAGATTCATACGAAAAGTCGTATGCTTCCAAACAAAGTTCCTGAATTATGTTTGGTTCCGACCTCTGGTTCCGGAACTACAGGATGATATGTGAAACGAAATGAAAATTGTTTAACTCATTCTTCTCGTAGATGACTGAACCGATCTCAAATTAAAAGTTTCAAGATTCTATAAAACATCTTGCTCTTCAGTCAGATCCAACTTCCGGTCTCGGGGATACAGGGTGATTGGTATAAAAATGTCTATTCCACATAAATTAATCAGGTTTATCGGGGTAGCAGATTTGGATAGTCGTTAAAAAACTTTTTTCAGTTTTAGTGGTATTCAGTTTTCGATTCAGAAGGCACCTAAAAATTTAATTTGTGCTAAGATTTCTCAAAGATGTCTTCACTGATTTTCAAGTATTTTGAAACAAATGTAAACTATACGAGGTCTGTTCAAAAAGTTCCCGGAATTTTTTAATTGCGCGCGTCTGGAGAGTCCGGTGGTCAAAATTTTTTTTTACATATGGTTGGTACATATGTCCCTAATGTATGGTGAAATTTTCAGCTGTATTCATTGTTTACATTCTGTCTTGTAGCGGCTGGTGTAGACGTGTTTTTTTGAGCTCGGCGATTTTTGTTAGTTTAAACAATGGAAGAATTGAAGAGTCAAAAAATTTGTATTAAATTTTGCGTGAAAAATGAAATGAAGTATAACCAAGTGTGCGAAATGTTACAGAGAGCCTACGGTGAGTCTGCTATGAAAAAAAAAACAAGTGTTTACGAGTGGTATAAGCGTTTCCAAGATGGCCGCGAAGACGTTGAAGACGACGAACGCTCCGGTCGACCCAGCACGTCAATAATCGATGAAAATGTGGGAAAAGTGGAAAAAATGATTATGGATGATCGCCGAATCACTATTAGAGAAGTTGCTGATGAAGTTGGCATATCAGTTGGCTCATGCCATCATATTTTTTCAAATGTTTTGGGCATGAAACGAGTGGCAGCAAAATTCGCTCCAAAACTGCTGAATTCATCGTTGCTTATTCGTGATTTTTTGGCTAAAACAAGACTTTAATCATGCCCCTAACCTCCTTATTCACCAGATATCGCTCCGTGTGATTTTTTCCTGTTCCCAAAGTTGAAGAGACCCATGAAAGGACAGTGTTTTTCATCGATTGAAGAGATAAAGGCAGAATCGCTGAGAGTGCTACAGAGCATTACAAAAAGTGACTATCAGGGGTGTTTCAAAGACTGGAAAAAACGCTGGCATAAGTGTATTATATTTAGGGGGGATTACTTTGAAGGGGAACATATAGATGTAGACGAATAAATAAATATTTTTTTAGAAAAATGAGAATTCCGGGTACTTTTTAAACAGACCTCGAACAGCTACTCAGGTGAATTTATCTGACTTCGACCATACCGATTTTAGAATTTCAGTTCCAGTATAAAATCGTTTCTCAAAGCTCAATCGTTTTCTCAAAAAAAAGGCTAATCAAATATCAGAAACAAAAATTCAAATTAGAATAAACTTATATACAAAAATTAATTAATTTTATCCAATTATGACTTCCGGCTATCGAATTACATAATGATGAATTTTTAAAATTCAAACCGATATAGAAGTTGGACTCAAAACTGTTGTAATTTATTCGTCATATGGTCATACGAATCGGTTTGGGTCATGCTGGTTCCTGAATACCGGCTCTGGAAGTACCTTAAAGTACCGTAAACTCTAAAGTGGAACTTACATATCATGGCATGTTTAATCGATTATCACACTTTTAGATTCAAATTCGATCCGATTTGCAGTCTCGACATTACAGAGTAATGAGTGATTAAAATCTCAAATTGTCACTTAAAACGACGGTCATTAAAATAATGTCATGAAAACTTAAACGCCGAAGAATATTGATTCAAAAAACACATGCGGATTGATAAAAAAAGGTATCATCTCACTGCTAGGTGGATTAAACACGTTTTTTAATCTTAATCCATTAATCCCCATGCGACTTTGATCGCATACAACTTTTGTTTTTCTTGGTCGATTTTGGAATTTTTTTATTTTGTAGGGAATTTCATCGGGAGAACGATAAATTATGCTTCAGACCTGCCTTCCATTTTTTCGCGTTTGTGGCCAAAAACTAAACACACGTTCACATTTTTTGCCTCAAAAAACATGTATTTTCGTGGGTTTAGTATTTGCCCAATGTACGCTCATGGTTTACGATATTCCCGAAGTATTCAACATAGGACGATAAGTGTCCAGCCACGAATAGCTGCGGTAATTTTTCGTTTCAAATTCTATCAGTTTCAATCTTATACGTGTAGACAAAATTGGAATCTATGTGGTATAGCTCTTCATGATATCACCAGTACCAGATAGACTTTCATGAGCAGTAAATAAAAATTTTCACTCAACATTGAGCAATAATTCCGGGTTTGAAAAAGGGATTCTCGTTTCGTACGTGAACCTTTAGAAGATGTAGAATGTTTCGCTTTTTCATAGGAATGTATTTTGCTTTGACGTGTCCCGAATCGCTTTATTCAATTTGATAGGTATATATGAATATACATACACTTTTATCATCTACCAGCCAAAATGTTCATGCATATCTCGACGTTTTTTTCACTCCCACATCTCTTTGAGCCTTGAATAGCCTTTCACGTGAATGTTGATCGAACAGATTATATTTCAGGATTTATGCTATTTGTGTACAAAACCAGTGGAGGCACCCGGCAGTGGCAGTGATTGCTTAACAACGTGTATTTTGTACGAGCACACGCTTGATGAAGCATTTCTAAGCCGGTGGTATTTTTTTTGTTCGTAAAAAAATTGAATACAAGGTAAAGCTTTCCTTAGGTTCTGGGTTCATTGCCAATAATTTTTTACGAGTATCCGGTTCGGTTCCGCTGATGTTTGGGACCCTGACTAACAGCTAATCATTGACGATCAAAATTGATGTGTATCCGCGATATTTTGTGAAATAAAAATTTGTTCTTGTCAACCTAGTGGTATGATGATGCCTTTCTCATAGCCGCTGATATGATAAATTGACGCAAGCTTATTTTCAGATTTGTTGACAATATTTCCAGCTTCGGAGTAGCCAACTAAATTTACATGACCATCAGCTACAACCCTGTTGGATTACTTTGAACGACTTTTTGCGTATTTTGCATCGTCATTTTATATTGATTCTTCCAATTTTTATCACTCTTCATCATATAATTTTGATGGTCGAGTACTTTGGAATCGAACTTATATCGATTTCTTAGATACAGCTACTTTGATTCTCAAAAAAATAAAATCAATTGATAGGTCATTCGGATCGAACTTCTGGAATCGGAATTACGGTGTAATGCTATCTACATATTGTAATAAATGAGCAGTTTGACTCAAGCCTGGTTTACAAAATGGGCCTATGTATTTTTGCATGGACTTTCTTCAAATCGTGATAACACGGAAACTGTAGGCACTCGTAAATAAATACATTGTTTTAAATGTTTGAGAGATGAAAACATAAACCCGAGTTTTTGACGCTCATGTCTTAATAAAGCTTGCTTCAGATAGAATTGGAACAAAGACAATTGCCTGCATTTCAGTTATTTATTATTGAATTCAAGATCTTTTTTTTATAAAAATGTAGCGTTTTCTTCATACTTTTGAGAAAAAATACGGATAAAATTATTCGTCACGGTTTCGAAGGAATTCTCGAAATTTAGCTATCTTATTCCACCAGGTCGTCATCTGATTGATGTCTTTGACAACTTTTCCCTTTGCCTGAGTCTCCTCTTCATGATTGCCCAGTATTTCTCAATAGGGCGGAGCTGGGGCAGTTGGGTGGGTTAAGGTTTTTTCGGAACAAACTGGACCCCTTTCTTTGCATACCATTCTTGAACGACTTTGCTGTAATGACAGATTTCCAAATCTGGCCAATACATTACGGGATGGTCGGGGGATCGAATGAACGGCAAAACTCGTTTTTGGAGACACTTTGGTATAGTTCCGATGTCATTGTCTTATTTGTAACGAAAACTTTCGTTTTTTTTGCCACAGCTGCAAATGCCCTGCCAAATCATAAATTTTCTTGAAAATTTGTCGGCAAAAACAAATTTAAATTTGGCTGGAACATCTCCCCGAGCCGTTGCCAAGTAAAACTTTTGACCTGGGATTTGCCCGAAGTCAGCCTTGACATACACAGCAAAAAATTATGAAATATACAGGTAACGCAAATCGAAATATGACACAATTCATATAACGTAATCCGTGAAACGACTGAATTTTACCAGAATGATATAAATGTACGCCCGTATTTAAAGCAAACGTGTAAATTTACATGTTTTAGCACTTAAAAGTATGTAAGAATGAATTAAGTATAAGTTATGTTTACTGTAAAATTGATTGTTATTTTTGACGCTCATATATGTCGGTCTCAGAAGACGTAAATTTACACGATTATTTCTAGGTGTGTAGGTTTCATCGTCCATCAGAAGACACCTGTCGAACTTGGTCAGCACCTGGTCATATAGTTTCCGAGCACGAATTTTGACCACACTATTCTGTTTTATGGTCCGATTTGGCTGTTTGCTTGCTCGATACGACTTGATTCCTTCCCGGAGTCGAGTTCTTCTCACGGTACTATGGGCAGCACCGAATTTTCTGGCCAAATCACGGTCCAACAGATTAGGATTTCTCTTAATCGTCTTCAAAATCTTACCACGCAGTTTCCGGTCGACAGTTCCACTCCGAAGATTGGCTTGAGGCTTCCGAATCGTCGTCAATGTTTCCTTATACCGTTTGAAAACGCGCCATACGGTATTTCTGAGCAATTTCAGCTGTCTAGCTAGCCTAAGATGCAGACCACAATGGATTTTCCAATTACATTCTGGTGTCTAAATGACTACTTTTCATCAGAAACATGAAGTTTTGCAAATGTTGGTGAATTGTTTCAGATAGTAACTTCGTTGATTTTTTAATTCACACTAACCAAATTTACATAAAAATGTAGGCATTAGGTCGAGGATTAAATTAAAATTATTTAAAGAAACAGTAGAGGGACGTTTTTTTCTTAATTTATGTTTTTCGGTTATTTTTCTAATTTTTGAAAAAGTATTGAACTTTTTTTTACAGTGCATATTTTTCATGAATGCACAAAAGATTTTTTACAACCAGATACGTACCCAGAGGGGGAACCCGAGGGGCTCTGGACTTAAGGTCATTCGCCTCTCCGGGCTAGAAAAACTTTCTGACCCTATGTGCGGGGTTGGGAATCGATCCCTGACAGATTGCGTGAAAGGCATCGACTTGCCCATCACGCTATACCCGTCCTCAATATGGAAAAATGTTTGATTTGACGAAGCGTTCCACTACATATTATCGTGAGATGGGAAACGTTACGTAAAGGTAAAGAAGCTGGTGAGTGTTGCATACGATAATTTTCGTAAATTAAGGTTTACAAATCACATGAGTTGTTTTGTAGAAATGTAGAAATGTTTAAAGCCCTATGCATTGAACCATCGGCCCGGGTAGATGGTTCAATGCATAGGGCGCTGGTCTTACAAGCCAGTTATCGTATGTTTGAGCCCCGACCTGGAAGGATTCTTAGTGTCAGTAGGATCCATAGTGTACTAGCCATGCAATGATTCTGTACACTAAGAATCGGCTGCGAAGTCTGTTGAAACAGAAAGGCCAAATTCCACAAAAGGAATGTAATGCCAGGACTTTTTTCGTTATAAGAGTTAGATTATTGCGGTAAACGAGTTACGATGTGTTACCTTTCAGGAAGTTCTAAGTGTTACGAAGTGTTATATATGTTCCTCTTTTGCAAATTATAGACATTACGAAGCGTTCAATGCGTTACTTCTAAGTGGATTATAAACTTTACGAATTGTTACAAGTCTTACTTTTTTGTAAGTTATAGACGTTACTAAACTCTTACTTGCGTTATTTTTTGTGCATGTTATATGCGTTACGCAGCGTTACATGCGGTACTTTTTTGTAAGTTATAGGCGTTACGGAGCGTTATGAAGCGTTAATTTTTCTAAGTTAACGGCGTTATGAAACGTTACTTTTTTATTTATGACGTTACGAATCGTTACATGCATTACTTTTTAATAAATTATAGACGTTTCGGAGCGTTATGAAGCGTTACTTTATTTAAAGTTAACGACGTTATGGAGCGTAACATGAGTTACTTTTTAGTAAGTTGTAGGCGTTATGGAGTAATTGAAGAGGCTACTGGGTTTGGTATATTCAACAATAATGTTTCGGCTTCATTTAGGCTTCAAGAACCTGCATCTGTTTATATCAAACGCTGCTGGCAAAAATAAACCGTTTTTCTTGGGCAAAATAAAACAGTGTCTGAACGACATGTTGAATAATAATTATCAAATCACAACAGTTTGGGTACCGGCTCATTGCTCCATTCCAGGCAATTAAAGAGACGATATTTTAGCCAAACGTGGTGCTATTGAGGGTGAAATTTATGAGAGACCGATTGCCTTAAACGAATTCTATAGCGCGTCTCGCCAAAGACGGCAAGTTTCTTGGAATAAAGATGATCTGGGTCGGTGGATGCACTCAATTATTCCTAAAATATCGACAAAGGCATGGTTCAGGGAACTGGATGTGAGTAGGGACATCATTCGTGTGATGTCCAGACTCATATCCAATCACTACACGTTAGATGCACATCTCCTCCGAATTGGACTTTCCGAGACTAATCATTGTGCTTGTGGCGAAGGTTGCCGCGATATTGACCATGTTGTTTGGACATGCGTGGAGTATCGTTATGTCAGATCTCAACTAATAAATTCCTTGCGTACCCAAGGTAGACTATCCAATGGCCTAGTTCGCGACATTCTTGCTTGTCGTAACCTTCCTTTCATGGAACTTCATTTCATTAAGTCCATTGGAGTTCCTGTTTTCTCTTCCATGAGTTCAACCAATAGCCAGCTATCTTTTATTGAATAAAAGTGATGAACTGATACAAACAAACTTGAAATAGTTATAAGATCATGTACAAAATGAATGCATTTTATTTAATGTAATTTATAATAGCAAATCGCTTGATAAAAACAGTGTTTAGATTAACTAATGAACACCAAAATATGTATATGATATTCGAAATGTATTAGGCTTAAAGTACTATGTATTGTGGATGCCACGGCGAAGAAAATCTATATTGTCTATGAAATAAACGTATTTATGGAAAAAATAGGCGTTACGGAGCGTTACGAAGTGTTACGAAGCGTAACTTTTATGTTAATTGAAGGCGTAACGAAGCGTTACATGCGTTATTTTTTTGAAAACCATAGGCGTTACGAAGCGTTACATGCGCTACTTTTTGTAAGTCTTAGGCGTTACGAAGCATTATCTTTTGTAAGTTACAGGCGTAACTTTTTCAAAGTTACAGGCATTACGAAACGTAACATGTGTTACTCTGTATAAGTTTTCGGCGGTACGAAGCGTTACATGCGTTACTTTTTTGTAAGTTATAGGGCGTTACGAAGCATTGCATGCGTTACATAGAGAGGGGACCGATGAGCTCTGGCCCCTCCCGAAATCAGAATCAGAAACGAAAAAAAGTTTGAGAAATATTATGGGGTTGTTGATCTTGTAAAGGTTTCAAGAGTTAGGTGATAGCATAAATTAAATAAACATAAATTTCACATTGTACGGAGACACTAACAGCGCTTCTAGTGAGAAACGGTTGTACGTTTTTCCATTAGCTACTGTGGTTGTATTAAATTCGCAGTCAACTTTGTACATGCATTTTAGGAGCATTTACGCACCCATTTTACACCAGACGATGCTTTTGGTGTCACGGGTTGCTCAACTATATTACTGTTACACTGGGGAGTCTAGGTTTATTTCATTTATGGTGATAGTCAACACTTCACTGCCGATAAACCACACAGGCAGGCCCTAACGAAGTAGAATAGAGTGAAAACCACATAAAATGGAGGATACGCCGCGAGCATGCCTTAGTTAAGCAAGATTCTGCAGATGAGAAAGATATCCTGTCGCTGGATCCGCACATACTTATTTAGGACAAAAAAGATGGACGCAAACGCACTTCGAGTACATGATTTGCTGAAACCATTATTATACAATGACTGAGCGGAAACATATATTGGAGAAGCCAAATGAATGAAAAACTAACAGAAAAAGATGAGTTTTTGGAAAAAGATACGCTCAGAGACAGGACTCGAACCTGCGTTCTTATGCATTCCGTGCATACGCGCTACCATTTCGCCACTCTGAATCTTGTTTTAGTCACTCTAAAACGATGTCCACCCAGCGACTGGCACCAATACACTCTCCTACTCAATGCTTGATCGGAGAAATAGGTATAAAGCGAGAAGACTAGTATTTGATGGACAGAGAGTACCAAAAAGACTGTGTACAGCATCATTTGTCGTAACATTTTGCCTCGAACCGATTTTAAACCAGATAATGGCAGCATTACTGAGTTGAAAGTAATTCCATAATTATATTGATTTAATCTACTTACAGCAATAAATGGTGAAAAAACATAACATCCATATACCATTCGAATCAGTTCGTTGAGATCAGCAAATGCTTGTATGACAAATAATTTCACTCCATTTCCTCGAACATGGTTAAACCGTTTTCTACAAAAACAGATTCATATGAAAAGTCGTATGCTCCCAATCAAAGTTCCTGGATTACATTTGGATCCGACTTCTGGCTCCGGAACTGCAGGATGATATGTGAAACGAAATTGTGTAACTCATTTTTCTCGTAGATGGCTGAAAAAAATGCAAGATTCAAATGAAATCTAAGATTCAAATGAAAAGTCTTAAGATCCTATAAAACATCTTGTTTTTTAGTCCGATTCGACTACCGGTATAGAAGATACAGGGTGATTAGTATAAAAATATCCATTTCACATAAATTTATCAGGTTTATCGGGTTTGCAGATTTGGATAGTCGATAACCAAATAAAGGGTGTAGCCGGGTTTTCATTTAAAAACTGCCCCCAAACAAAAAAAAATTAATATACGCTGTTTGAGAAGTTTTATATTGGGGATGATTTTCCCAAAATTTTAACCCTTCAACTGCTATATTGGTGGAGTTAGGGTGATTCTTCTGTTTTTCATTTTATTTAAATTTTTCGAAAACTCCTTTCGCAAAAAAATTTCAAAAAATTAGGAATATTTTAGGAATTATGGGAAACCTTTCTGATTTTTTTTCAGAATTTTTCAAAATGTATTTCATGTGAAAAAAAAAGTTCAAAATACCATTGGTACCATTCATAAATCATTTAAGAGTACATTACGCTGTATTTTTTCAGATTTAAAAAAAATGTGGACGGGTATAATATCAGACTTGAAAAAAATAAATCATTCGGTAAAGCATGCGTCTCCATCAAATTGTCATCATCCGATGGGGACGTATGGTATTTAGTTCTAAAATCATATATCACATACCCTTAGAACTAAATACCATGCGTTTCCATCTACAACTTGAGCTTGAGTATTGACGTAATTAATAATGATAAAAGAAATTCCTTATGTTATTTACACATGCCCGCACGTCTGGCTCGATTTACCAAGCAATGATGTAGGGAATTACTTAAATGACCCTTGTCAAGTCTCTCTCTTCCGCACTTTATCATCATATCCTTGCTCTTCCTTGACTACTATGGTTCTATAATTTCATATTCTTTCTCCTCTCATAATCTCTAGTTAGTTTGATATCGTTAAAAACCGAAAAAATGTGTATTAACTAAGAATGAATGAGAAACTAAGCTATGTGTGAAAATTGAATTTCAAACTCTTTCGCAAATATAGTTCATTAAATTTACTTGCACTTAGTGGTCTTTTTCTGGTGTTTCGTGGAGTACTTTTCCTGATACGTGAGAAAAGTACTCCACGAAACAGCAGAAAAAGCCCGTTTATTATGTATTTTGTTTCCATACAGCTCAGACTATGACCACTTTTTGCCTCCATTTGATCAATCCACCTTGCTCGCTATGCTTCTCTTTTTCTTGAGCCTTCCAAGTCACATTCAAGAACCATTTTCGAATGTTTGCCGTCTGTTATCCTGATGACATGCCCTGCCGATCGTAGCTGTCCAATTTCAGCTGTTCGTACCTTATGATAAAAAAGAACCGGAATTTTCATTTTAAAATTCCCGCGCTTGTCCAATCGGTAAACTTTTATTCGCTCAACGTTGGCAACACTTTTATACACATTCTGTCAAATTTTGACGCATATCGTACGATTAGTTTTTGTTTGGCGTCTATACAAAGAATATGAAAAATTTTCGTGTGGCGATTTTGATAATGGATGAAAATTTCAGCTGTACGTACGTATGGTGGATCTCCAATCATCTGTTGAAAAGCGTGGTTTATACGCCGTTGATAAATTTCTTATGGTGACGTATTACTTTTCTTGTATCCTTATCCGCGGTCATAAATGAATGAATACACGAATTCATGAACCTCCACGATATACTCGCCACGCACCATTATTCGAGTGGGAAGGTGTTCTATTTAAAGCCTTTCCCTCTCATATATTTTGTTTCGACGGACTTACTTTCAGTCCGATCCCAGTTTAATTATTCCGTCTTTATGAGCTTAAGCCGTTTGACTTTAGCTGTCTTGTTGAGCAGTTTCATACTACTTGGCTATTCATACCTATTCAACGTCGACGAAAATTTTACCCTAAAACTGATAGTTTTTTAGATATCGCTTGGTTTCGAATTTTCCTTAATTCCGCTTGGTATCTAGGAAGACTTTTTTCTGCGAAATAACTATAATTTAATTGCCTTTAGAATTTTTTCTAAATATAGTTATTATTTGATGTGAATACAATAAATGTTAAATAAATGTAAAATGATTTATCAGTTCATGAAGAAAAACTTTAAACCGTATATCAAAACCTAAATATTTGTCAATTCATTAGTTCTGATTCATGTTTCTCTCACCGATCCTTCCTTATGAAAATTCTTTCTTAAGCCTTGAACTCAAGTTGTAGATCGAAACGCATGGTATTTAGTTCTAAGGGCATGTGATATATGATTTTAGAACTAAATACCATGCGTCTCCATCGGATGATGACAATTTGATGGGGACGCATGGTTTTCCAAATGATTTATTTTTTTCAAGTCTGATATTATACCTGTCCACATTTTTTAAAAATCTGAAAAAAAATACAGCGTAATGTAGTCTTAAATGATTTATGAATGGTATCAAAATTGCAAGTGATTTTGAAAAATTCTAAAAAAAAATCAGAAAGGTTTCCCATTATTCCTAAAATATTCCTAATTTTTTTAAATTTTTTTGCTAAAGAGGTTTTTGAAAAATTTAAATAAAATGAAAATCAGAAGAACCACCCTAAGTCCACCAATATGGCAGTTGAAGGGTTAAAATTTTGAGAAAATCATCTGCAATATAAACCCTTTTATACAGCGTATATCAATTTTTTCTGTTTGGGGCAGTTTTTAAATGAAAACCCGGCTACATCCTTTAGCCAGTTCTAGCGGTGTTCAGTTTTCGATTCGAAAGAAAAAATTGAAACAAATATTAACTGTACAGCTCATTATGTGGATTTAACTGTCTTCGGCTACACCGGTTCCGGTATCAAATCGTTTCTCAAAGCTCGATCGTTTTCCCAAAAAAGGTAAAATCGAATTTCAAAACTAAAAATTCAAACTAAAGGACTTATGGTCCTATACAAAATTGATGAATTTTATCCGATTCCGACTTCCGATTCTGGAATTGCAGGGTGATGAGTTTTTAAAATTGACATCGATATAGAATATGGCAATACCAAAAAGCTTTAGAGTTGTAGGCACAAATCTCATGTCATGAGAACTGAAACAACGAAGAATATTCATGCGAGAAAACACCCGCAGATTGATAAAAAAAAGGTATCATCTCACTTTAGCACGTTTTTTTGCCAAACGAATGGTCTGGCATTCTAAAATCGTGTGGCAAGTTCCGATCAAATTGAAAAAAAGTCGATTCTGATTTTGCCACTTTTTCTACTGGTAATTTCTGAAATCGATCTAATGAAAGAAGTAGCATTTCTCTCCAAAAAAAACTTGTTTGAACCAAAATTATAAGAATTATGAATTATTGAGTATTACGATTCTCAGGTTTATTCAAGCCATGCAAGAAAAGATGTGGAAATAACGCACACCAAAAGTGCCCACCTTCCCCTAATCCCAGTTGCATGGAAAGAGATCCTTTTCCGTGGCTTGACATAACGCAACGCATTTTGGATCCGTCTAGCGACTGAAGGCGTATCAACGAATGCTTGCAGTGAATTAATACTCGTTTCCGATGTCAATGCATCTACCGTGGAAAGTGCACTTCACAGCAGTCCGTAGAATGCGGAACCGGTTGCAAGTGTCACAGTTTTTGCAAAACAGTTGGGGTTATATATATTTTCCGATGCCGATCATCCGAATAGCTAATGGATGATGAATGCATGTGAAGTGCCTTGAAAGTTTTCCGGGTGCTTTTAGCCGAGAATCCTCGAGATAACAGTAGATAATGTTTGTTCGGAAGATGAAGTGGAAAAATATTTGCGTCTACTTCGTTCGGTACTGTCAAGCATTCCAAGCACACTCGAATAGAACGAAATCATTCGTGTCGTGTTGTTGTCACGCGTCTGTTATCAGAGGCCATAAAAAAGTATAACGGTCCTTTGTTCTAAAGCCTACCGCACTCGAAATGCTAGAGCAAAGAAGTGACAAACCTCTCGCATCGAAAATGTTACGTAAGGCTCTGTATTTCCGGCCAATGTAGTTGATATCGATTTTCGGTCTGTGCCAACCCCCTCCCACTGTGTTAGTTAGTTAGTTCGTAGGTACACAGTGATGTGGTGATGCCACTGGTCTAGTAGTAGAGACCCGCGGTGAGACTGAATTCATTTGCTTTGGGTTTTTTTCTGTCTCTCTCTCTGTATACTATCGGTTAGCTAGCATTTAAATCCATTCGGCGTAATAACCTGGATCGTAACCGCACTGGAACTTTTGTGTTTTTTTTTGTGCGTGTGTATGATATTTTATGAGTTTTTGGTCGTTTGATAAATCGATTCTACCGAGATGATAGTCAGCCAGTCTGTTCAGCAAAAGGAACATATATAAATCTGTCATGAATATTTGATCTATAATTGGGAGTGTGTAAATGTTACTGTTATATTTTAATGAGATAATTTGCATTCGAGGCAGAAAATTTTTAAATGGTTTTAAATGTTATCCATTACGAAATATTCCTGTAGTTTTCGATAGTGTTTTCATTGCAGAATAAAATATAACAGTATTAGTTAGTATTCTTTGCAAATAGCCAGATAGATGGATTGCTACGAGAATGGGATGGTGAGACGAGCTTCAACCATTTTTAATGTCAATATTATGCTTCATAATACCATATCAATTTCTAACCATTCAATTAGGTTACAAGATTATTGTTTGCTTCAATAATAATAGCTATGTACTATCAATAATTATCTTCATAGCACAACTTGAACAAATGAATCCATTTGGGAGTCACCGTTTTGCTCGTAAATGGAGATTCCAGTATGCGCACGACCCCGTCGACAAATCAATCCATTTTCAAGCGTACAATATTGAAGTAATGCTTTCGAATCAAGTTAAATGTGGCTAATCCATCAACAAGCGCTTTTAATCAGGTCCGAAAAATCAATCGTCCATAGTTCTGAGCTGGCCTACTGCATAACCGAAGAATTAACAGCCGATCGGTATTTAACATATTCAAGCGAACACGATGTGCAGCAGACGGAAAATGGCACCCACACAGAGCACAAAACCGACTATCCAACGAACGAATGGATGTAACTTTTAGTTTTGTCATCCAGTCACTACACGAGCTACATGTTTCGTACGCAGGCAACCTCCAACTAAAGTGTTATAGCATATATTTTTTTTCTATGTGCCAAACTTCATACTACGCAGAACGATGTGGAACGATTTTTTAAGCATTTCGCGGAACCTTCCTAATGCCGATCGAAGCAGAATTGCTACTGAACAAAATTCGAGGTATAATGCAACGAATCGTGCGAAAGAAATCATATGGATGTCATCATGATGGCACGCTGTGATTGTCTCGTGAAAACATAGGTCGATTCAAATCATTTTTTCAATAGTATGCTGTTAAAATATTGAAACGACGTAGCAATACATATTTACGTTGAATTTATCCGAATCGATCGGTTGTTAAATTAATTTTTCAATACATCAACAAATGACTGAGTTGTTATCGTTCGCGGCTAGCTTTGAATTTTTTAATCGACACCCGACCCTGTATAGTGAAGATTGAGGCATTTTTAATGTCAAAATAAAAAATGTCGAGTTCGGGTCGGATATAGGTAAACATTTTTATCTTTGCGCAGGTACGTATCAGATTCGGGTTAAAGAGTTATAAAAGAGTTTTTTTTAATTCTCTTGATAGGCCGTGGCATTTTTTTTTAAATTCTCTTGATAGGCCGTGTTTTTCAAGCATTGAATTGAAACTGAGAGATATTTAGCATAGATTCGATGAATCTATCGTTTGAACCTAAGATTGTAGAAAAAGTTAAACTATCAAAAAAATCGATATTATTTATAATTCAACATCATTCATTCGGCAACTACGTGAGACTCAGACTAGCATGAAATTTGATAGTAGTTAATCAAAATGTTTTCACTACCAATTAATTTACAATGCGGTTTTGTCGTTTTTTTATGAATCGATGAACATTTTCATAAGCATACACATATTTTGGATCCATGCTGAGTGGTATGCGAAAACTCGATTCGTCAGGCTGCATATGTGAGGTTTATTTTCAGAGTGTTCGCGTAAAAATTTGATATAAAAATATAAAATATCTATATCTATATTTGTTTTTCTGATATAGAAATTCTTTGCAATCACCGACTTTTGAACCGATGCTCAGTGGTCCAAAACTGCAATTTTACGTCTATAATTATTGGCGGCCTTATCGTGAACTTTTTCTTGTTGGTGTCTTGACGTTTATAATTTTACATTTTTTTTACCAAATCTAACACTTTGTTGAACAAACCGTTCCTCTAGAATTAATGTGAAAAAAGTTAGAAACTGAAACAAACTGATTTTTGTAAGCCTTTTAATAATACTACCGAATAATGAGTTAACGGCCATAGTTAGCGAAATGTTTTTTTAGCAAAGTTACCAGAAATTGCGGTGGCTACAATATTATCGAAGATGAAAACTCTCTATTTGCCTCCAGTAAAAATTTAATTTTTCTATCTGTCTTTACACATGTGCTGAAACATGATCGTTTATTTTCTTAAGATCGGATCAATACCCACTACAGCGTTGCAGAAGACACAGTTCGAAATAGTTTGTCGAGATCACAAATTATCTGTGTAAATGTATGAGTGTGTGTATCTGCAAAACATATGCTCTTGATTTTCACGGAGATTGCTGAACCAATTTCCACGAAATTAGATTCATGTGAAAGACTTTATGGTCTTATGGAACGCTGTTGAGTTTTATTAGGATCCGACATCCGATTCCGGAATTACTGGGTTCATATTTTCTCGGGGCTGTCTGAATCTAGGCTTCTCACGAGCCTAGGTTCGAATGAAATTCTACGATATCATGGAAACATATTGAGTTATGGCTGGATACGATTTCCAGCTCTGTATTTACAAGGAGATACGAAGAAAATTACCAATTTCAACAAAGTATTTCCATACATAACGAAGTAAATTCGAATGAAATCGTTTGAATAAACCATATAATTTTTTCATTGTGCAAGTATGGTTAGTCGATGGCCAAATAAACCGACTCCGGCTCTGCCGATTTCAGCTATCCACTTTAGAAAACACCGGAAACAGTGGTCAAAAACTGTCGAAACGGACGTTTTTGGTGACGTTGGTACGTGTCATTGCAGGCCGTACCCTCGGCAAGTGACCCGCATGCTGAACATCGACGAGAGCAGGCCCTCGGAGAGCGATTTTTGAAAGTTATGCAGAAAAGAAGGAAAGGTAAAGAAACTAGTAAAAAAGGGAAGGTTTTCATCAGCCTGAACGCAATAATGTGGTTTTGAGATTGGATGTTTACTTTTCGAGTTATAAAAAGCTTTATGTCAAAATTTTCTATTCTCGACATTTTTTTCAGAACTGACCTAGCAAACAAAATATGTTTTGAGACATAGATTACACTTGGTAATAGCAATGCAACAAGCTACAAATTGTTAAAATCCGTTCAATTTTGACAGAGATATCGATATTTTTGTGTAAGTAACTTTTCCTCATATTCCAGCTGAAAAAATTTTGAGCGCTGTATGATAAAGCGATGCTTGAGAGTAAAGTGAAACAAGATTTTTATTACAGTTCGCTTTCACAGCTCATCCAAGTCAGCCGATAAAACAAAACCGCTTACGTTCGGGACGGAAGAAACCAAGTACAGTATTGTGTAGTGAACAATAGAACGATCTCGATATGAGTGAACCAAACGAACAAAAGCTATCTCAGCCACTACGAAAGAATACAATTATTGTGGACCTCAGGCAGTGTAAAATTCGACCTTCGATACGAGAACTTTAAGGTTTGCATAAGGAGTAAATGCATCTTGACATTAAACGTGTGCATTAACTTTAATGCAACAGTATAAATAATGTTGTTTGCATCCAGTTTTATAAAGAGTTGCATGCAATTCCATTCGCTAAAGACAATAACAATGCGCACTATGTGGAGCATGAAAGCATCAAGTATGGAGAAATTCTTCCCATCGAAAAAGAAGAACTTTTCCTCGGTATTCTAAATGGCGTACGTTTGTTACGCATGTGCTTGAAGAAAGCTATACCTTATTGTGTGTTTTTCGGTCAAGATACAAGGGTTCCATGCAAATCACTTGTCACCTATGACAATCAGATGGTCACATGTCAATATTTCCCTAAAGCTGTTCAGTATGGTAAGCCATGTGAAAAACTGAACAAGAAGACATCTGCACCAAAGTACAACAGCGCTTCCTCCACATCAACCCAAAATAACTCCAGTACGTCGGAGACAGCCAGATTTTTAAAACTGTTGAATGCAATTTTTTTCTAAGTATCAAAAATAGACTGTGTACAACAGCTATTATCATGACATTGAGTTTCAATTTTGGCACGGTTCGTTTGTAGCAACATAATTGTTCAAATATGACATACGTTTAGAAAGATGGCAGTGAGTTCGAATTCAAAAAAAATCCATATTTATATAGATTTTAACTGCTTACAGAAATAATTTCTTGAACAATCTAACTACACTGAAGTCTTTTTTACGCGGTTTTTTATGCGTTGTTTTTACGCGTTATTCTGAAGCTACGCTTTTTTTTACGTGGATTTCCGAAGTTACGCGAAGTTAAAGAATAACTTTGAAAAACCAGTTTTTTACGCAAAGTTTCAAAATTATCCGATTCTCTATTTTGTTCGATTTCGGAAATCCCACAGTCGATTTAAAAAACAACGTTTTTGAGATTATACCATATCTCAACTTTTCATGCATTTCTAAGACATTCGGCATACAAATTTTGTTTTTGTTTTTTGGGGACGGGTAAAGTGTGATGGGTAAGTCGATGCCTTTCACGCAGCCCGCCTGGGTTCGATTCCCAACGAATGAATGACGTTAAGGTTAAAACCTCTATAATCGAAACAAAAAAAAAATTGTTATAGAATTTCGGAAATCTCAAAAAATTTTCTATTCGATTGAAAAACAAATTTTTTTGAGATTACACCAGATCTGGACGTTACATGTATTTCTAAGATATTTGGCATTAAACAAAATTTCTTTAGTTTTGCGGTTTTTGTACGCGGATTTCCGAATTTACGCGGTTATTTTACGTGAATTTCCGAAGTTACGCGGTACGTATTCCTCGCGTAAAAAGAGACCTCAGTCTATTTACACCCATATACCATTCAAATCAGTTTGTCGAGATTAGCGAATGTGTGTGTAATAAATAAGTTCATTTAATTTTCCCGGAGATGACCCTACCGATTCCTACCAACTTATATATTCAAATGAAAAGTTCTATGAACCCACAGATGGTTCCTGAATTTCATTTGGATAGTGGAAGAAAAACCTGTTTTAATCCACCTAGTGGTGTAATGATGCCTTTCTCATATTACTTATAACATCAAAAATATTACTGTGGAATTCTCCAAAACAACTGTTCATTGAATAGAAATTTTAAAGTTTGTTCGGATCTAAACTAACAAACTCTACAGATCCTGTTTACCCTGTAGTTCCGGAACTGGAAGTAGTATTTTGACTTTTTCTTTGAACTTATAAGTTTGTGAAAATCGAGTTGGCCATCTTGAAGGAAAGCGAGTGAGATCCTTTTTGCAGTTTTTAATCATTATTTCCAATTCTTCCGAAATCGAAACTGGAACGGTATCACTACATTACCGGCTGTGAAAATTGCATATTATTTCAAATAAATCATAGAATCGCACTTATCATAGAATAGCTAAAAAATTATCAGCACTGTCCTTTACCAATATCACACACCAGTAGCAGACATCCGTAATAGTTTATTCATAGCGTATACGAAATAGAATAAAGAACGCATCGTTCGTTTTGTGTGTTCTTCTTCTTTCGGTGTTGTACACATTTTCAATCTATATGGCGATTGGAGAACTTTAACACTCATCGCTCTGTAACTGCGGAACCGGAAATCAGATTCGGAAGAAATCTCACAGTAGCTTTAAAGATAATATGAGCTTTAATTCAAATCAAGATTTGTGTAAATCGGCTCAAGCATCGCAGAGAAATCGAAGTGAGTTCTATTTTTTTCTTCACCACTTTCGGTGCTTTCGGAACAGGAAAAGGGGGGACCAGTAGTGCCGAATTAAGTTTTTATGCCCACAAACTAACGATTTATCAAACAGTTTTAAGGGGTTTGTACCTGTTTTTGACCATCGTTCATGGAAAAAATACTAATGAAATTTGTAATTTTCCACTTATCACGCTTTATTTATGGAACCAAAAGTAGGATCCGGATAAAACGTTCCAAATTTTTTTTTGGAAACTATAGGACCTTTCATTTAAATCTTAGTTTTCGAAAATTGGTTGAGACGTTTTAGAGAAACTTGTGTGTACACTTTTTCTCTAATTTTCACATATTACCATGTAACTCCGGGACCGGAAGTCGGATCCAAATTAAATTCAATGCCAGACAATGGCACCATTAGGCCTTTCATTTGAATATAAGGATTTGAAAATCGGTTCAGCCATCTCTGAAAAAAAATGAGTGCACATTTTTTCCATTTTTTGTGGTGCATATCATCCTATATCTCCGGAACCGGAAGTCCGATCGGGATAAAATTCAATAACAGGCAATAGGACCGTGAGACCTTTAATTTGAATCTTAGTTTGTGAAAATCGATTCAGCCATCTCTGAGAAAAGTGAGTGCATATTTCTTGTTACATATATACACACATACACACACGGACACATACACACACACACACAGACATTTGCTCAGTTCGTCAAGCTGCGTCGAATGGTATATGACATTCGGTTTTCCGGGCCTCGGTTAAAAAGTCGGTTTTCACAGTGATTGCATAGCTATTCTATATGAGAAAGGCAAAAAGTGTGGTTTGTCGAATACGTTACTTATACGATTATGTCTCCGAAACGCTGCATCACGAACAACCCCACGAACTGCATTAATGGCCTAATAAGCTCCATTTACGAAGTATTCAGTTTACTTAAGCCGTTTTTCATTCCTTTTATGTAATTTGTCTTTGCGCATTGATGTCAGATCCGATCCGCCTGTATTCAATTTTTAGTCCGATGTGCGTTTCTTCCATCTTCTCAAAGTTTCGTACTATAATGCCAATTTCATTAGCTGTACTCAACATCGTAGAACTAAAGCGGTATACCTTAATAACTATATTGTCAAGGAAATAAACGTCATCAGCGATATCAAGTAGCTGAACGGACTTCCTAAGACTTTTTTATATGAACCCACTTCGTTGAAGCAGGTTTGTGCATAATATGAAAACATGTGCTATGTCGATATTCGCATCTAGTATATCTGCAACAAAATTTAAAAATAGTTACCAGAAAACAATGCTGACTCGTTTTAGAAGATTGCGGACAAAATCCAAATTGGTTATTTGTAGTCCGTAAAAAGTTTCCCAATATGAACGGTTTTGACGAGTGTGTGCCGGAAACCGATGTTTAAAATCTTTTTAAAATTCAAGATGGCGGCTTCCTGTTTGAAAATACTACATAAAAATCCTTAGAGTATAGGCACTCGTGTCTAAACTCTAACATTTCTCAAAAAACAGCTTTCTAAGTAGCTAAGTAGCAACCATCATAAAATAAACTCCGTTGTTTTCCCAACACAAACTTGGAACCGACATAAATGATCAGTATTCATCTACAGCGCACATTCACATTGGTGATACCATTAAAAAATAGATGGACAGTCACAAATCCGGCGGAGTTGATCCAAAAAAAATTGGCTTACAGAATGAATGAAAAAAAAATGTTTTCTAACACACGCATTCTGTCCAGCGCATAATAAATTCCCCCGCAAATAGATTAATAATCCTACAGAGTTTAAACACGCTGATTCCACTCTATTTTTATTCTCATTCGAGGCGTGTGAATGTCAACTGTTGCAAAAATAATTTGAGAAAAAAAACCTAAAATGCTATTCAACGCCAACGTAAATTGCTTTTTATTTATAAATAGCTAGGAACGCAACAAACGAGCGTTTTTATTGCTAACGAATGTTCCAATGTTGATTGGAAACTTTAGATAAATTCTATTCCAATCATTTGCATACAATTCAGCCAGCTATTAGCACATTTGTTTATTTTTTTCAAACGATGCAACAGATACAAATTTGCCTGAGAAAAAATAATTGTTTGACCTATTTAATCCAAGCTCGAAATTTGGAATGCAGCCAGCAGACTGACTGTGTGCCGAGCAGTCACTCAAAATCGGTATTGGAGAAATCTAGACACACAGGTGGAAATCCCCATCTTGACAAGTAATTTTTAACCTGCTTCTCCGAACCCGGAGTACCCACTCTGATGCACGGGGTGACAAATTGCCTGTTGTAAAAACGAAAAAACTCATTGAGGATATCAATCTTGTGACCAATTACATCAACCTGTCCGTCGACGACTTGCCACCATTCCATCACCAGTTCAACTTGTTGGCGCTACCAATCTTGCCGGAAAATGTGGCGTGAGAAAACGGCGTATGTTCGATAGATTTTGTCGAATTTTCGACCTACTAGAAGGTTTTCATTTTTATCCACGCGAAACTGTCCGTCAGCAACGTGCCCGGCCGGATGGAGGACCGACGCCAGTCGCCGGTGCTGATCTAAGTGTTTTTTTTTTGCTTCAATTAGGACTACCCAAATGGTCTTTTGTTGGCCGAGCAGATCGAATCATGTACGGATGTTGTTGAACATCTGTGTTGTATTGTATTTTTTTTCTTAATGAGTTTATTGATCCTTCGTCAAGATTGTTTAATGGTTTGTACTTCGCAGGAAGCAACCATAAAATTGTTACCACGGGAAATGTGCGAGCTGTTTTATGTTTCAAACATAGAAATATAACCATCCTTTTTTTTTTGGTTATTTAGAGTACCTCCTAGCACGTATAGTATAATAGAAAACAAAAAGTCAGGAAGTTTTTTCGTATCTTAGTTATTATGACACTCGGCTGTTCTTCGAACAATTTAAAACAAGAATTAGAGAATGCATACCAGGCCGTTCACTCTAAAATTCTAATAAATAAGATTATTCTGGATATAATAACACTAACTTATAATAAATTTCATACACATTCAGTTTCAATATAATTGAAACACGAATTCCTCTTAATCCCTTCCATCAGAATAATATAAGATCAAGGATGGCTTTTATCGTATCAAAGAACGCTCATTGGCAACTCTTCAACGATTGAATCAGTGCCATCAAAGAGAGACGGATATCATCGCAACAACAAAAACCCGGCATGGCTCATTTAACATAGAATCGACACCAGTGCGAGAGCGAATTTCTCGCGATGACATTTCTGAGAATCATAGGTTAGCACGCTGCTGTGGGGATCCTCTATGAAGCAACAAACGGTCGCTTATTCTCGTTTCGCGATCCGATTCCATACAGGCACTTAATAATTGCGATAGAATCATTTCTCTATTGCCGCTTATTCTAACTATGGGCATATAACCTTAGCATAAGTTGTGTCTATGAAAATGTCTGTGAATGTTCCACACAAGGGTTTTGAAATATTGCAACCTAGTACGAGAATCATCAAGTTGAATCATCGATTCGATTTTCTGCGATAATTGTTAACTTGCGGCTCTCTTTTGGGAAATTCCATACAGCAACGATCATTTTCAGACTGTAATTTTTTTAAGGGCGTGAAATACTCAGAGTATGAAGTGGAGCGAAGAAATGTAGCAAAATTCTCTCACGGTTCATGCATTGAGAGACTCGAGTTCTTGTAGCATCTTCTACCGGATTGAAAATGTTGTATACAATATAGATAGCAGCTTCTGTCAAATTTTCGGCAATCACCAACACTGTATTAGATATTGCTTGGTCTATTTCACGAACTTATATTCCGATAAAAAGTGTTATTATCCCGTATGACATTTAATTTCCTCGAGATCTAGCTTCAATTTTCAGTCGTCGTTAGAAGTAACGACTCAACAGAACAGAAAAATCGTCTCCACTTGGTTCAAAACTGTTTCAATTTAAAGGTCTTGTATGTTGGTTTTTATATAAAACTGGGTTTCACCGATCTTCGGTTCCTGGAAGTAGCGTATAAAAATTACAAAACAGAACGCACATATCATTTACCAGAGTTGACCATGCCGATTATCACA
This sequence comes from Malaya genurostris, assembly GCF_030247185.1. Taxonomy (NCBI): domain Eukaryota; kingdom Metazoa; phylum Arthropoda; class Insecta; order Diptera; family Culicidae; genus Malaya; species Malaya genurostris. Next base: position 214,409,307 of record NC_080572.1, read on the forward strand.
AATGATAGAATGGAGCAAATTCGAATCCGGCTTCTGGTTCCAGAAGTACAGAATTTTGAGTGCCCAAAATCTCAAACAGTTATACATGGTCATGAACTTTTCCAACGGGAACTGTCGTTATTGAGTAATAAAAAAATGGTGGCTGTGCCCAAAATCAGGTTATTGTATAACATTTATGAACGTTTACTATCATACCATTTCTACCACACATCTAAAAAACCATTTAAATGTCCATTTATAGAACACAACAATCCACAAGACTTGTGATAATGCGATAGATTTTGAGAGGTGGAAATTTGTAGGTCATATTAGTCGATGAACATACAAACTAACTTTGGCTGAACTGGTTTCGGTTTCTGGTTCCGGAAGTAGTGGTATAAAATTCCAAAACGAAACTCACATAGATTTCTCAGAGATGGCTTGAGGTTTGCGAATAGATAATAGTTCGAGGGAGCCAAATCAGGCAAACAAGGTGGATAAGTGCTTGGAACCCTAAACCGTTTATTTTAACCATGATAGCGACGCTCATATGCTTCAGATAAGGCCATTTCACAGCGATTTCGTTCCTCAATCGCATTATTATTTCACCGTAATACTTGCGGCTTGTTTTGAAGTAGTCCTTCAAAAGTATACCGCGACAATCCCAGAAATGCCGACATCATGATCTTTTCGACTAATTGAGCCAACTTTGAGGTACTCATGTCGTTTCGAAGCGCTCGTTTTGACTTCAGTCCATTGTCGGGTAATCATTCTGTTCTCTGGCGTATGATAATGGATCCAGCCAAATATGTGTTCGAAGTGCGCTTGCGTTCGTCTTCGCCGGTCTAAATAAGTATGGGCGGTATCCAGCCGCAGGATATATTTTTCATCTGCAGAGTATTGCTCAACTATGACATGCTCGAAAATCGAGTGCACATTTTTGTTGCATACACTCATACAGACATGTGCTCAGTACGTCGAGCTGAGTCCAATGGTATATGACATTCGGCCCTCCGGGCTTCGGTTAAAAAGTCGGTTTTCACAGTGATTGCATAACCTTTCTATATGAGAAAGGCAAAAATTTTCGAAAACGCCTATTTCTATAAAAAAGGTGAATAAATTTAAGTTTTTCAGTAACTTTTTCATCAAAAATTTGAAGTTTTTCAAATGCCTTCAACATTGTTCAAATCGTAACTTCTTCCTTTCTAAAAATACACTAATTAAATTGATGTCAAATCTGAACATGGCATCAAAATAAAAATATACCCGAAAAATAAACATAGGGTCAGAAATTTTTTCTGGCCCGAGGAAACGAATGGCCTTAAGGTTAAAACTTCTATAATCGAAACAAATAAAAACATTTTTCGTTTCGTTTTCTTAAGTGTGAGTCTAAATTACAAAGCTCTGTTATGTTTTCAAACTTTAAGCGCGTTTTTACTGACTCATTTGTAGAGATAAAGCTTGCTACATTTAGAATTGGAACAAACTTTTGCTCATATTGTGGCGCTCCTGGTGGACGGATTTGGAAGTTCTTGGCACCCACGTGTCGGGAATTTTGTCAGTTTCAAGTATGATTTTTGACATTCCGCAAATCGACTGTACTTTGTAAACAATCAACATGGAAGCCGAAAGAAGGGAAAAAATTGTGCACATTTATTTGGAAAATCCATTGTGGTCTACATCTAGGCTAGCTAAACAGCTGAAATTACCCAGAAATACCGTATGGCGCGTTATCAAACGGTATAAGGAAACATTGACGACGTTTTGAAATTTCTTCATTGTTTGATATTTTGTCCAAATCGTATGTCACTACCCTAATAACATAAACAGCAATAATATTTTTTCTGTTTTATGTTACTCATTACTGATTTGAGCACAATTTCGGAATTCCTCAATGAATACAAGCGTTAAGATTACACTATTGGGAAAATTTACTATCACAATAAAAGCTTAAATCCTTAAACGAATTTTGAACTGATTCTAATTTTTGAATTAATTCTCCCAACAAGAATCCCGAATATACATTCGAAAGACCATCCTCACACAGGTGAGCCCTCTAACGCCAAATGTTGGTTTTGAAAACAAGTATAAAATAAAATTATTGCAAAAGATGCGTTGTTTTGGTTTGATTTTTCTCAGTTTATTTTCTAATCTTCAAATATGCATTCAATTTTTATCAGTGTGTAATTTGTTTCGTTACCGAGTTCGTTGACATTGCATGAAAAATATCCATTCGTTCTTTTCAATAGCCAGTCTTGAGTCTAGTTTGTCTCTCATGATAATGGTTTGCCACCCTGAAGATCAGTACGAAGTTTCCTTCCACATCGAGTTGATTAAGTTAGACCAAACTTGCTGCGATTAATTTTTGGGATTGGACATAAAACCATGCCGACCCTTGGATTAAAGCTTGCTTCAGATAGAACTGGAACAAAGACAATTGCCTCATTGCCGTTTCAACCTTCCGAGTGAACGGACGTGCTTTGTGTTTACTGCGAAAGCGTTGAAAACCAGTGCCGTGTGTGATAAAGTGACCGGACGATCAAAACTAGATCGCTATTGTGTAATAGACAATAGTGCTTTTTCCTGTGAGAGGTTTTATGCACATTATATACTGAAGCAGTGTATTGTTGTGAGCGGACGATCGAAACAGTACCGTTAGCCGGTGATTGTTCGATCGATCAAAACAGGCCCAGCGGTGTACGTGATATCACTGTGCGGATTACAAAAGAGTGTGCTTTTTCCTCTCGGAGGTTTTTTGCACACCATCGCAGCGGCGATACGCCGATCGACGAGGGCTAGGCCTTGGTGGCCCCCGTTGGATTTAAGTTAAGTAATATTATTTAGTTTTTTTCCTTCCTGCATTCGATTGTTCTATTTCTCCCCGATTCATTTATTTCTGCGCGGAAGTAGTTCCGCTATGCCTAATTTAAATGCTGACTCCCCCGTTCCCGATGATCAAATGGAGACTTCCCTTGATTGTAAAAAGTCTCGCATAAAGAGCTATCCGGATGGGCTCACACTACCGGCCGGTCCTTATGCGGTCTATTTCCGGACCAAATCGAAAGAAAAAAAATTAAATATTTTACAAATATCGCGGGACCTGTCCTCGCGATACAATACTATAAAAAGTTTTGATAAGATACGTCCAGACAAGCTCAGGGTCCTGTTTACCAGTTCAAAACAGGCTAATGAGCTCGTTCAAAATGATCCTTTTACGCCAGCTCGCGAAGTAGAAATCGACGGTGTGGTCACCGATTCGAGTTTGACTTGCGAGGATATTCTTAAGTACGGGGCGGGTTGTTTTAAAGACCCCTCACTTAAGAATGTCAAGATACTGGATTGCAAGCGATTGCATTCAGTATCGATCGCCGGGGATGGAACAAAGTCCTATCCCCAATCAGACTCTTATCGTGTGACCTTCGCCGGTTCTGCTTTGCCCAACTACATCCTCTTGGACCGAGTTCGTTTGCCTGTTCGCCTATTCGTACCCCGAGTAATGAACTGTACTAATTGCAAACAACTGGGGCATACAGCTACCCATTGCAGCAATAAGCCACGTTGTGCTAACTGTGGGGAAGCTCATGCGGACGGCTCTTGCGGTAAGGATGCTGAAAAGTGTCTCTACTGTAAGGAGGGTCCGCATGACCTCTCTGATTGTCCCGCTTACAAAATGCGAGGTGATCGAATGAAGCGTTCCCTAAAGGAGCACTCCAAGCGTTCTTTCGCAGAGATGCTTAAAAGTGCCACCCCTCCTAAACAGACAACGAACCCATATGCCTGCTTGTCAACTGACGAGAGCGATTCTGACGACCCTTTGGAAGGTCCATCTTCGGCGGTCCCTCATAGCTGTAGGAAAAGAATAAATAAATCCTCTCATAAGCTACCTAGTAAGGGTTCGAAGGTGTCTTCCGAAGGGCTTCGAAAAGTTACAGCTAACGGGAATCGGGACACAACACCGAAGCAAAAAGCTCCTGGTCTCGGAAAACTCAATTCCGAGATGGAATTCCCACGACTTCCCGGGACTACAAAATCCCCAAGCGTCCCAGAAAATCTACCAGAGAACCAACTAGGTGCTGGACTTATCAAGTTCTCTGATGTTGTGGGCTGGATTTTTACAACTTTCAATATTTCAGACCCTCTTAGAAGCATTTTAATTGCTTTCATGCCAACAGTAAAAACATATTTGAAGCAGTTGACTGCAAATTGGCCCCTTCTCTCAGCGATTGTATCCTTCGATGGCTAAATCATCCACCGAGGTCACGGATCTAATCACTGTTTTACAGTGGAATTGCAGGAGTATCATCCCAAAAATAGATTCTTTTAAATTTCTAGTAAATAATCTGAAATGTGACGCATTTGCATTGTGCGAAACTTGGCTAACTTCTGAAATATCCTTAAACTTCCACGATTTTAACATTATTCGCCTGGATCGAGATGATCCCTATGGAGGAGTACGTTTAGGGATCAAAAAGTGCTATTCTTTTTATCGAATTAACCTCCCCTCGATATCAGGTATTGAAGTTGTCGCATGTCATGTTACAATCAAAGGTAAGGACCTTTGTATTGCTTCCATCTACATTCCCCCTAGAGCCTTGGTTGGGCATCAGCGGCTCAGTAATATCATAGAGCTCCTTCCCGCACCGACGTTGGTTTTAGGAGACTTTAACTCACACGGTACGGGATGGGGCTGTCTTCACGACGATAACAGATCAGCTATGATCCATGATATTTGCGACAACTTCAATATGACAATCTTGAATACGGGAGAAATGACACGGATTCCTGCACCACCAGCAAGACCAAGTGCGCTGGATTTATCCCTTTGCTCGACATCGCTACGGTTGGATTGCACGTGGGAGGTAATTCCTGATCCCCACGGTAGTGATCATCTACCGATCGTAATATCAATCACCAGCGGCTTAAAACCATCGAAGACAATCAATGTTTCGTATGACCTCACACGAAATATTGATTGGAATAGCTATGCGACCTCGATATCTGAGAAACTTGAAAGAACTCAACAACTTCCTCCGGAGGAAGAGTACACGTTTTTGGCTGGCTTGATTCTCGATACTGCGATTCAAGCTCAGACGAAACGTGTACCCGGCGCAAAAACTAACATCCGTCCTCCCAACCCGTGGTGGGACAAAGAGTGCACAAATTTAAACGCGGAGAGAGCCTCCGCGTATAAAAAATTCAGAAAAAATGGAACACCTGATAATTACCGGAATTACGCGGCGTTAGACGTTAAAACTAAGAACTTGATTAGAGCCAAGAAACGCGGTTACTGGCGTCGGTTTATAGACGGCTTAACGAAAGAAACATCTATGAGCACTCTTTGGAACACAGCCCGACGAATGCGCAATCATAACACCACGAATGAAAGCGAGGAATACTCCAACCGCTGGATATTCGATTTCGCTAAAAAAGTATGCCCAGACTCTGTTCCGGAACAGAAGATCACCCGCGCCGCGACACCAAATACAAACGAATCACCGTTTTCGATGGTAGAGCTCTCACTTGCACTTTTGTCATGTAACAATAAAGCCCCGGGATTACACAGAATAAAATTCAACTTGTTGAAAAATCTGCCTGACCCCGCCAAAAGGCGCTTGCTGAATTTATTCAACAAGTTCCTCACGGGTAATATTGTCCCACACGACTGGAGACAAGTCAGAGTTATCGCCATTCAAAAACCAGGGAAACCAGCCTCCGATCACAATTCGTATCGGCCGATTGCTATGCTTTCCTGTATCCGGAAATTGTTCGAAAAAATGATTCTGTTTCGTCTAGACAATTGGGTCGAAACTAATGGTTTACTTTCAGATACACAATTTGGTTTCCGCAGGGGCAAAGGAAATAACGATTGTCTTGCGTTGCTCTCAACAGAAATTCAAATGGCATTTGCTCGTAAAGAACAAATAGCGTCAGTTTTCCTAGACATTAAGGGGGCTTTTGACTCAGTTTCTATAAATATCCTATCTGAGAAGTTGCATCAGCATGGTCTTTCGCCAGTTTTGAACAACTTTTTACATAATCTATTGTCTGAGAAACACATGTACTTTGCGCATGGTGATTTGTCGACAATACGATTCAGCTACATGGGTCTTCCTCAGGGCTCATGCTTAAGCCCCCTTTTATACAATTTTTACGTAAGTAATATCGATGAATGTATCAACACATCTTGCACGCTAAGACAACTTGCCGACGACAGCGTTGTGTCTATTATAGGACCCAAAGCTGCCGATCTCCAAGGACCATTGCAAGATACCCTCGACAACTTGTCAACATGAGCTCTTCAAATGGGTATCGAGTTCTCTACGGAGAAAACTGAGCTGGTTGTATTTTCGAGGAAGCGAGAACCAGCACAATTACAGCTTCAACTAGGGGGTGAAACCATAGCTCAGGCCTTCACATTTAAATATCTCGGGGTCTGGTTCGACTCCAAAGGCACCTGGGGATGTCACATTAGGTATCTGAAACAAAAATGCCAGCAGAGAATCAACTTTCTTCGTACAATAACCGGATCATGGTGGGGTGCCCACCCAGGAGACCTGATCAGGTTGTATCAAACAACGATATTGTCCGTGATGGAATACGGATGCTTCTGCTTCCGATCAGTGGCGAACACTCATTTCATCAAGCTGGAAAGAATTCAGTATCGTTGTTTGCGTATTTCCTTGGGTTGCATGCAATAGACTCATTCGATGAGCTTTGAAGTGCTGGCGGGCGTTCTTCCACTGAAAAACCGGTTCTGGGATCTCTCATATCGTTTGCTCATTCGATGCGACATTTTGAATCCTCTGGTGATTGAAAACTTCGAAAGGTTAGTTGAGCTTAACTCTCAAACCCGTTTTATGTCCTTGTATTTTGATTACATGGCTCAGAATATTAATCCTTCTTCGTTTGTTTCCAACCGTGCTCATTTCTTGGATACTTCTGATTCTACTGTGTTTTTCGACACATCCATGAGAGAAGAAATTCGTGGAATTCCGGATCACGTGCGCCCTCAAGTGGCCCCAAATATTTTTTATAATAAATTTAGAACAATCAACTGTGAAAAGGTGTTTTACACTGACGGATCAAACATCAACGAGTCCACAGGCTTCGGCATCTTCAATCAAAACATCACCGCTTCTTACAAACTCAGTGATCCGGCTTCAGTTTACGTCGCAGAATTAGCTGCTATTCAGTACACCCTCGAGACCATTGAAACCATGCCCAAAGACCATTACTTCATTGTCACGGACAGTCTAAGTTCAATAGAAGCCCTCCGGGCAATGAAGCCAGGAAAGTATCCCCCATATTTCCTGGGGAAAATACGGGAACATTTGAGAACTTTATCTGAACGGTCTTATTTAATATCGTTAGTCTGGGTCCCTTCGCATTGTTCCATTCCGGGCAATGAAAAGGCAGACTTATTGGCTAAAGTGGGCGCATTGGAAGGTGATATTTATGAAAGACCAATCTGCTTCAATGAATTTTTCAGTATTTCTCGTCAGAAAACTCTCGAAAGTTGGCAAACTTCATGGACGAATGACGAACTGGGACGATGGCTACACTCCATTATCCCTAAGGTATCGACGAAACCTTGGTTCAAGGGGATGAACATGAGTCGTGATTTCATTCGCGTTATGTCACGGCTCATGTCAAATCACTATACATTCAACGCACATCTCCGGCGTATCGGGATCGTGGAGAACGGGCTCTGCACCTGTGGCGACGGTTATCAGGACATCGAGCATGTCGTGTGGTCGTGCGTAGAGTATCGTGACGCCAGGTCGAAGCTACTGGAATCCCTCAGGGCCCGAGGTAGACCGCCTGAGGTGCCGGTTCGGGATGTGTTGGCGAGTCGGGATAGTTCATATATGCTTCTCATATACCAGTACCTTAAACACATTGATATACAAGTGTAATGTGTTATTCCTCGCTCAGAAAATATAATCTCCACCTACAGGTTCGACACTAACATCCGCCCGATTCTCTCGATCCCCGTCCCTGTTCACCATCTTCATTGGAACTAACAAGATCTTTTTTTTTGTCACTAACTTTTTCGTTCCCCTTTCCCTGTTTTTTCACCATCTCGATGGCAACTAATTAGATCTCTGTCGTTTTCAAACATTTTGTTCCCACACCCCTTTTTTACCCCGTTTCCCACAATATTTACTTCTTTTTTTTCATTTTCTTCCGTAACATCACCATCACCGGAAGACCGCTCCAGTCAATGACCAGCATGCGGGCCACCCGCCGGGCCTTCGTAGCCTGGGGGTGTTTCCCGCGGACCCACACGGACCGAAGGATGCGGCCAACATGGATATTCGCCATTTGGAAGACCCTCACCCAATATTCAATTCACCTCGCCTGCTGAAAGCTGAATTGTCGAGAATCCGCTACCCCGATACTACATTACATAATGATACTATTCTAGTTTTAAGTTAGTCGTAATTAAGATTAGTAAATACCCTTGGCATCTTAGAGCTTAAGCAGTGTGCCTTAATATTATAATATATTATTGAATAAAAAAAAAAGACAATTGCCTGTATTTCAGTTATTTAGTATTGAATTCAAGATCTTTTTTTATACAAATGTAGCGTTTTATTCATACTTTTAAGAATAAATACGGATAAAATTATTCGTCACGGTTTCGAAGGAATTCTCGAAATTTAGCTATCTTATTCCACCAGGTCGTCATCTGATTGATGTCTTTGAAAACTTTTCCCTTTGCCTTGAGTCTCCTCTTCATGATTGCCCAGTATTTCTCAATAGGGCGGAGCTGGGGGCAGTTGGGTGGGTTAAGGTTTTTCGGAACAAACAAGACCCCTTTCTCTGCATACCATTCTTGAACGACTTTGCTGTAATGACAGCTTGTAAAATCTGGCCAAAACATTACGGGATGGTCGTGGGATCGAATGAACGGCAAAATTCGTTTTTGGAGACACTTTGTAGTGTAGTTACGATGTCATTGTCTTATTTGTAATGAAAACTTTCGTTTTTTTTTGCCACAGCTGCAAATGCCCTGCCAAATCATAAATTTTCTTGCAAATTTGTCGGCAAAAACAAATTTAAATTCGCCTGGAGCATCCCTCCGAACCGTTGCCAATTAAAGTTTTTGACCTGGGATTTGCCCGAAGTCAGCCTTGACATAGGTTTCATCGTCCAACAGAAGACACCCGTCGAACTTGGTCAGCACCTGGTCATATAGTTTCCGAGCACGAATTTTGACCACACTATTCTGTTTTATGGTCCGATTTGGCTGTTTGCGACTTGATTCCTTCCCGGAGTCGAGTTCTCCTCACGGTCAATGTTTCCTTGTACCGTTTAATAACGCGCCATATGGTATTTCTGGGCAATTTCAGCTGTTTAGCTAGCCTAGATGTAGACCACAATGGATTTTCCAAATAAATGTGCACAATTTTTTCCTTTCTTTCGGCTTCCATGTTGATTGTTTACAAAGTACAGTCGATTTGCGGAATGTCAAAAATCATACGTGAAGCTGACAAAATTCCCGACACGTGGGTGTCAAGAACTTCCAAATACGTCCACCAGGAGCGCCACAATATGAGCAAAAGTTTGTTCCAATTCTAAATGAAGCAAGCTTTAGATGGGAAATTTGTACAGTTGAGCGGACAGTAACAAAAAATAGTTACAGATTTCTTTGATGTATTTAGATCTGTTTTAGCCGTATAAGGAAACAGGTAGTATCAACGACTTGTATAGAGTTTTAAGCATGTCTGCAAGCAAGCAACAGCATTAACATCATTATTACATGTCACCAGTGCTCCCAGCTGTTTGAACTCGTCAACAACCTTTTATCGTACCCCATCAATCCCCACCCGGGATCCTACACCGTTTGGTCTGCCCCGTTTTCTATCAGCCATCATGTACTTTGTCTTGGTGGAGTTTACCGTCAACCCTATTCTCGCAGCTTCTTTCTTGAATGGCACAAAAGCCTCTCACGCAGCTCTACGATCGAGTAAGAAGCATGTGATGCTTATTGATGATGATTCCGTTTCTCTGCACGTCGGATCTTCGTATGGAATCTTCGAGCGCTATATTGAAAAACAAATTAGAGAGCGCGTCACCCTGCTTCAATCCATCCAACGTCACGAAAGCATCGGAAGTCGTATATGAGTCCACCGCACGGAATTCTCGTTTGCCAGTGACGCTTGAAGAGCCGCAATCTCTACATTGGCCTTTTGCAGCTCACTCGAACAAGAAGGCTGGTTCCAACAGGATCCTGACGTTCCAAGTACCGAGTTTCCAATCAGATTCCATTAAACGTTGACGTGTCGGTTTACGCTTAATCCATGCTGTATTTTGTTTTTCCGTTTTTTTTGGTGTTGATTTAACGTCAAGAGTGGTGAATTTATGGCGTTTTCATTGAAAAATGCTGGTGGCGTGGATTGCTCTGGGTTTGCGCTTTCGAGCAGGAATGGCAATGAAACACCATCAGAAGATTGCACTTCTGTTCGAAAAGTGCAAAACCAAGTGCAAATTATAACTGACTTCCAAACAAAAGAAATTTTTTTCTGTTTAAAACATATATGTCCAAGTCTATGATTTATATCTTGAAGAAAAAAGATTCTACAATAGTTAAAAGCATTTCGATTTAAAATCAGTCACAGTTTGGCATTCTAATATAAGTTGTCTTGGCTATATAAACTACACCTACTGTAAAAAAAATCGTTTAGAAGACTTATATGATGCTTAATTTCTCAATCTTGATTAGTATAGTATTGTTCAAATTTTCTGTATTTTTTATAGTGAGCCAAGCTAGTAACACACTTGTGAACTGTTGACTTTGCTGTTTCATTCTATTCGATCTCTGAGTTCATCCTCATAATCTAGTCCAGGCACAGTCAGACGAGTATCGAACCAACTTTGTTATGCCGGTGCTGCCATTCCATCACATCCTTTTGAGTGAACTCAGGTTACATCAGTTTTTTTATCCGATGACAGTATCCTAAGGCCATGGGAACCGAGCTCCGTTTGTCCTGGTGGAATTTTTTTTTAACTATGACACTGCTACCATGCTGCCGTAATCAATTCGGTATCCTGCGCCGATAATTGCATTCGACAGCATCCGTCGAATCGTATCCCAATATTTGTTTAAGTAATGGATATATCGGCATCATCCATCGGCGTCAACGATGGCTCTGAAACAGGAAATTCCTATACGTAGGTAGGTAGAATAGTGACAGTACATCGTTTGCTGTAGTAGTAGTAGTAGTACTAGTTGTTAGTTGAATTTGAAATCCAGATTCTCTCATGTGCGCTTTGCTTACGTTCGAAACTCAAAAAAATACAAATTCTATTCATTGATCTTTAGTAATGAGCAAGGACTTGAACTTCCCAACAAACAACATCTGATACTGCATCTTCTTGCGTCGTGCGTGAACATCAGACTGTGAAACGTATTTGCTACAATAACCAGTTCCTGCGGAAACATTGAAATCACATTTCCATCGTCCGTTGAATGGCTGCTGGATGGGGATGGGTAAGGATCATATTCACCCTGGGCTGCTATAAATGACAGAACGTTGGAATGGGGTGGGAGCCTCATTTTACTGCGTACGGACAAGTTATGGGAGCCTTATCTGGCATATTGGCAATTCCGCAACTCAGATTAGATTTACGTTAGATGTTGATGCGTGCTCGATGCAAATATTACACATTAAGCATTCTCGTATGCGTGATTCGAATTTCTTCGCAAGGTTTGCTTAATTCGATCATAAATCTAAAGGAACGTCAAATGCACCGTGACTGAATACTAAGAAATATTTTGATAGCATATTCGCATTCTAAGTGGTATGGCACTACTAACGTCATGAAATTTGTGATACGGCGCGTAAATTTGCCTGATGCTATTTCGGAATATATAGGATGCTAGAATATGCTTTGTGGTTTGAAGGCTGAAGTACACACTCAGAAAAAAATCGTGTAAATTCATAAATGTCTTTATAGATGCACATGAAAGTAGCGTCGTAATTCATTTAAATTTACAACTCAAAGCATACAAAAATATGTCATATTATTAACTTCACAGTTAATTTAGCTGATGTTTACATCGATACATTTAAATGTTAATAGATGTAATATTGTATCATCATTTACCATTTTTCATTTTTCGAAGAATAACTACTATTTTTCTTTAGAAGTTCCCATCTTGCAATGTTTTTTTAGGGAGCATACTCATATTTTTATCAAAATCAGATTCATTTTATCAATATCCAAAATGGTTTTTTTTCTTATAAATTGATTTAAATTTTTTTAAAGTCAATTTTAATCAGCGTAGGACTCGAAAAGGATTTTTCCAGTATTTTTAATCAAAAATTTAACTGATTTTACGAAAATCACTAGTACAATACTTTTTTGCAAGGTTTGTCATTTTCCGACTATAACTGTTTGGAAAAAAATGGTTAAAAAGTTTGGCTCTTTTGAAAAGACAGTTTAGATAAATATTGGAAAAAAAACAAAGTATGCAAAGGTGTTTGTTGTAACAAAGTTTACATGTTCAAGGAGTTTCATTCAAATCTGAGTGTGTGGTGCCTAGGGCGAATACGATTTGGCGCGTAATTCGTCGTTTACATGCTTTGGGTATTTCCTCTTAAAAACCATTGTGATTAAAGCTCGTTAAAAAGTGACTTTTGTCATTACCGTCGAGAATCTTAACCCTAGAACGCTCTTTGGTAAAGGTAAAATGGAAGTTTGGATGGAACTCAGAGACTCTTTTAATAAAAATTAAATATTTCATAATAAAATTGATCAAACTCAAATATTATTATAAAAGCTTCTTTGAAAAAAGTTTTCGAAGAAAACTATACATCGTCTTTCACACAAATTTATATTCAAGAACATGTAAAATTGAGTGATTTGAAAATGACATGGCTTGAAATGGAAAACAAAAACAGAATATAGATAGCAACAACGCGACTTGAACCGAGAAGCATTAGATCACAAAGCATGTCAGTTGATCGACTAAACTACAGAAACACATGTCTGTTTAATGAACAATTGATACATACAAACGCATACAGCGGCATTTGGTAGTCAAGTGCAAATTATACTGGGAGCCTGTAAAATTCTGCACAAATGGAATATTGCGTCATTTGACAAGTTAAGTAATTATGAACTCTACCGTTGGTAGAATTATGTCACCGGTAAAATTCATAATAAATACATTAAAATTTAGTAATTCAAACATGCCGTAATTTTTTCTGTGATCTACTAAAATGTAAAAAAAATTTTTGTGTCTGTATCGATATAAACTTCAGCTAAATTAACTGTGAAGTTGAAGATATGACTTATGTTTTCATGTTTTAAATAGTAAATTTAAGTGAATTACGACGCTTCTTTTATGTGCATCTATAAAGACGTAAATTTACACCATTTTTTACAAATGTGTGGCTCAACTCAGTTGATATTCAGTTTAAATTTTTCATAAGTGCAGTTCTAGAAATGAACAGCAGAAATGGTGGTAAAATCAAGATTGACTTCCCACTAATAGTACTAGTAACAGCTCAAACAGAAATTTAGTGAAGATTGACTTGTTCCGACTTGGATGAAACGTTGGACAAGTTTTCGTGATATTTCGACATGAAATTCAACGTACTCTGATTTTTGTTAAATCGCACAGATTTCGTAAGTTTAAGATAATTGTATATTTCATTCCTGTATGTGAAGGTTTGTTAAATCGGTGCAATTTAACGAAAAGTTTAGTTCTTCTAAATATTTTACGAACAGTTTCTTTTAGAAGATGATTACTATAAACAAATTGCTCTAATGCTGTAAAACCACAATCTGCTGTTTAATTGATTATTTTCAGCAAAATATAAGAGTTACGCAAATACCTTTAAATTGTAGTATCTGTAACTTCCTCACTCGTTAAACTAACGTCAAATATGGGTTTTAATAACAAGCTTGGAGTAAAAATGTTGAGCAATTGCATTTGAATTCGATGGTCGATTTTTTTGAATATCTAAATTTGATTCAAATTTTGTAAATTCGTCTTTCATGATCAAAAAGTCCAACACACATCATCAGTTCGTCAGTTAAATTTTAGGTATACTTTTGTGGAGAGCTCGAACTAAATTCCATAGCATTTTTTGCAGCATTAAGCAAAGAGCCTATTCCTTATTGCGGAAAATTTGATAATTCTATTTCAACGAACTTAGCGTTCTATTCTCAGTGTACATAGCCATTGTATGGCTAGTACTACGATCTTACTTACACTAAGAATCTTTTCAGGTCGGGGCTTGAACATACGACAACTGGCTTGTAAGATCAGCATTCTATACATTGAACCGCCAACCCGAGACATTGCATACACAGAGAAAAAAAATATTTTGTGAATTTACATCTATTTTCATGCACATATTTGGAGCAGGCAATTAAACATAGAGTTACTTTACAATGCTGTACGTTTCAATATGATTCAATCGCAGAACTAAGTGTTAATTGAAAGATACAGTTCTATTCATTGAAATTTCAATGCAATCCAATTTAATTTTGCATCGATGATGGTTTTCAATCAAACTTTCGATTCAACCCATGTCTATTCCATATTGCTATTGATTTACATGTCGTGTAAATTTCATTATTTCTTTCTGTGTAGCCTTTTGGTCATAAAATATGCTTTTGCAAAATTTTAATCAAATCCATGGATACAAAAATATTTTTTTTAAACATCTTAAAAATATCGTAATTTTCGATGGAACTACTTTATTGCGCAAAAAATACAAATGAGTGTTTTTCAATTTGAGTTTTGATGTGGAACACATCTTTATTTTCTATATAAAGGTGCAAATTAGAAACTCAAGGAAAAATACACGTAGAAATGTGGTCAGGTTTTAAACACTTTCAGCTCAGTATATTTTGTATCAATTATTAATATTTTTTCATTATTTGATTGAAAATATTTCTACGATTCGATTTGAATGTATCAAGCCACGTATTTTCAATTATAAATGATTGAAATTTTGATTAGTAGCGAGCAGTGTCTTATTTGGCTGCTAAAAATCTTTGGCATACCGGATTTCCCTGCCATAGACGACGGTTTTGAAGGAGTAAGCGATGTATCAAAGAGAGAACATCGCTCTGATTGGTCAATCGATGCAAAAGTGAAGCTGTTGGAAGCACTCGAATCTATAAATAGAAGTAGCCGAGTTTGTTGAGATCGTTAAAAATGTGTTCATTCAACAAATAATGCTACTTGATTTCCATGTAGAACAATTTTCGCGAACAGAAATTCAAATGGTCTTAAGCTACCGTATTTTTCATTTTTTTTTTTTCAAAATCCGACTTCCCGTTCCAGAGTTACGGAGCTGAGTAATGTGAGCTCAATTTCCTCACAGAGAGCAGCATGGAATTTACCAAATCTAGTTTCAAATCATATATCAGCTCAACAGTGTGAATCAATAAAAAGAAACAACGATTAAGAATCTTTCTAGCAAATGTCTTCAATTCTATTAAACTAACAAACAAGTTTGAACACAATATTGGGATAACATTTATAACATCCTGTTAAAAAAGCGTTGAAACGCATATTTAGAATAAACGGTATTCTATTCCAAATATTCAAGCGTTTCCTGTATGCCAAGTGGTCAGTTCACTCATTATACGGAAATGCTGCTCGTTATATTCGTTGCCCTAAAAAAAAGACAATTTTCGTGACAGTTAGTCTGATGTCCGCCTAATGTGTTTACATTTTCCAACCTCTCCATTGCTTCAACCAACATAGCTTTTCCACGCCACTGAAACAAAAAACAAAACAAACACAATTCCCTCGGCCAAAAGCGCAGATTTGTTTTTTATCCTTATTTCCTGCAGACAATTATAAAAATGATCTTTTTTTTCGGAATTAATCGTTTGAAAAAAATTGCGTCTGGAAAGAGTATAATCGCCGGTCATTTTTTTTCCCGGTCATCGTTGTCCTTTCGCAATGCTTGCTGTTGCTATCATCATTATTGCTGTTATTAATGTAGGCGATCTTGAGTTGTATCTTCATCCTGTCCACGAATCGGAACAGCCGAATGGCCATTCAGCCGCCAGTCGCTTCACGTTCCGATGTCATTTGCATTCGCTGCTAGAAGTTAACACGCCGGAAAATCGTTTTCATTTTAATGATGTCTCATGAATGGCGAATCGGGAAAAACAATAGCACATAATTGAACAAGTTGGAATGGAAATGGGCCAGGAGGACTGGTGCCACATCAACAAAAGGACACAGGCAGACAGAGAGAGAGAGAGAAAGAGAGAGAGAGAGAGAAAGAAAGAGAGTATCTTCCGAGTAGGAACGACATCCAGTAATTGTAAAAATAAACGGCAAATCAATTCGTTCGATTTTAGTGTGTGTGTTCTAAGGAAACGGTCTAGGGCAGATTATGGTGATCATCCTAATTTAAATAGAATGAATATACATAATGGAGAATCAAGCACGAGAGTCTTGAGATGGTATGGATATCCACTTTGTACGCAGTATTCTGTGTGAAAGTTAATCAAATAAAGTCCGAAAAATTGAATTATTTTCTTTTCTGAGAGTTGTCAACTTTTTAATTATTTTATATGATTGATTTCATGTTTTTCAACAATAGAAATCGCCTTCAGTATGACATTTAAATTTAAAGAATCTGATACAGTAGAAGGGGGTAATGCAGAGATTTGATTGTAGCGACTGTATTACTGAAACAAATTACTTGTCATCGATATAGTAGGTGCATTACAACAGACAAATATTATGTAGGTAAATGCGAATGTGGTGGTGTGTTACTCTTCGTAGTTATTGCGTTGGTATTAAAACTCGAGTATCCATAGTGGCAGTTACTGTTCTTTGTCTGATCAAAAGAAGCCCTTTTCAATGGGATAAATAATATCAGGTGAGTGTTTTTTCAAGTGAAATTTACCGCTGAATACAAATCCGATGCTGTTTAGTTGATATTCAAGATCGAAATTGAGATTCCGAGGGTTAAGTGACAAAAGTGCTTTGATGTAATGTTGTGAATGTACTTGAGGGCAATTTTGTAAACTGTTTAAAATATTCTTTTTAATCAAAATCAACGTAAGAGCAGCCACCAAGACTGCAATCAAACGTAGATGTAGGAGTCACCGTTACAATGATTATTATTCTGTAGGAGTTTTTCAAACAGTTTTCGTAACTCCAAAATATACCATAAACCTCAAGAAACCATTTTTTTTTTCAATAATAACGTTTGTGACTATTACGCATACATTTGGTATGATTATTACAATCAGAGTATCGATTACAAGACTCCGTGAATTCTGCTTTGTGTGTCGTTGATTTTGCAGACATTCTGCTGTTGGTCGTTCGTATTTGAGAAAAATACACCAAAACGTGAACACCGACGGAGAAAACTCGACGGCCCTTCTAAGAGCTAGAAATGTTTACCAAAGAATTATAAATATTTCAGAAAAGCAAATCGGAAGTAAAAAAATCTGTTCAGTGCAAAACCATAATAAATTGATCAGCTTAGTGAACCGTTCGCAGGGCCAACGATTGCAAATAAAACCAACATAAATTTGATAAAAATGCACCGGACAGTGCTCAAAGTTGGAGAAAATTCAGGAGTTCCACCCTTTTGAAAGCTTGAAATGAATCCCGTGTAGCATTATGATAGTTTCTTATGCTGAAATATGCAAATCCGACATAATATAATCAACAACAATATTCTGTTTAATCAGAGACTTAACTAGTGGCGGCCAAAACATTGGGGAAAAACGATAGTACAGTCACATCGCGTTTTGCCTTTCTCATATAGCAAAGTTTTTCAATCACTGTGAAAAGGCCGTGTGTCATATACCATTCGTCTCAGTTCGTCGAATACTGAAAATAGTGATCACTATCTCTAAAATGGAGCGAACTCACTTCTCTCAGCGATGACTAGGCCAATTTTAACAAATTGAAGGTCTTATGATTCCATATGGATCTCTTGAATTTCATGCGAATCTGTCTTCCGGTTCCAGAATTACAAGGTGATTAGTTTCAAAAATTTCGAACGTACATGCGCTGGTTTGGAGGGAGAAAACACAACACCGCATCTACGAACGAAGTACACGAAGTATACGGTGTTCCATTCCGTGCACGCGGTAACGAAATCCAAAGCCGACACCGAAGCTCGGGTTTAAAAATCCAAGTGATTCCATTGACACCGAGTATACATGAGCACGAGTTTTCAATCATTTTGAAGAAACCAGAATCACGACACAGGCACGAATAACTGTTACCGATGTGTGATTTTGGCTGAACACTGTGTTGAGGTTAAGACAAATCATAGCTACCTTACGAGATGTGCGCTCGAAAGAGAGAAAGGATTTCAATAGATTCAAGTTTATTTGAAAAGATATTTGCATCGGAGCTGCATGCTTCGTGATGTATATGAAATTTTTACAGCCGGTGCTATAGTAATATCGTACCGGTTGTGTAGTGATGTCAATGGAAACTGCAAATAATATTTGCTTACATGCTGTGACCAATGTTGATCAAAAATCCAATAACAAAATACGATTTATGCAGCTACCTCGAAAATAATCCTCGTTTTAGCTAAAATTTCATGTACAAAAATAACAGGAATTGAAGAATTTCGCTTGATTCCTTTTTTCTGGAGTAATTGGTTAGTCGAAATAGATCATGAGAGGTAAGCCAAACAACTGAAATTAACACTAAGACTTTGACTCTCAAATCAATCAATCAAATGCAATATCAATTTTGTTTATTGTTATTGGGAGTTGAAAATTGACCCGGGTTGGTGGTTCAATGCATAGGGCGCTGATCTTACAAGCCAATTGTCGTATGTTCGAGCCCCGACCTGGAAGAATTCTTAGTGTCAGTAGGATCCATAGTACTAGCAATGATTCTGTACACTAAGAATCGGCTGCGAAGTCTGTTGAAGCAGAAAGGCCAAATTCCACAAAAGGAATGTAATGCCAGGACTTTGCTTTTTGGGATTTGAAAATGGAACAAATTCCTCAAAACTAGCCAGTGACGGAACCGATCGAACCTGGATTCAAATAAATGTCTTATTATCCTTTTGAATAAGGTTGAATAATAAGGTGCGATGAAAGTTAAAAATGTTCAACCTTCATATAGTTGACAAAACAAAAAAGTACGAATGTTTCAAAACAGATTGTAAAACTTTTTGAACTTGTAAGCTTGGCTATTTGATGACTGTAAAAACTTACTACAACGACGACAGTCTCCGGATTCAGGTTCCGGAATGTTAATGAGAAAAGTAACTTTACATCAAATACAACTACGCTTGTTCAAATCAGTTCAGCCATGTCCTAGAAAATTGAGCAATAAGAAACATCTTTGAAAAGTGCATACACATACATACATATACATGCATACATACATTTTCAAATCTCGTCGAACTGAGTCGAATGATATATAACATCCGGAGCTTCGATCAAAAATCGGTTTTCCAATAGTTCTACACGCTTCCTATAGAGAAAGACAAAAAGTGCTACCTTAGTCGTGAACAATATTGTTACGTCTTCGACTCAGCAGTGCGATAACAGTTCAAATTGAACTACTAACGAGACTCAGCAGTAACCACAACATAAACCGCAAATCAAACGTAAAGTTAATGCTGTTGAAACCCGCAAATTACACTAACTGTACAGCCGGCAAGCCAATTTTTTTTCAGTCTGAAACGCTAGATTGAACATTGCACTTCAGTGCCATAGTAAAAATTATTTTGCAAACAGTATGAATTTTACATTTTATTTATTTTGAACTGCTGAATTTCGCTAGCAGTTCAATATAAACTGCTATCGCACTGATGAGTCGAAAACAGATCGAAAAAATCAAATAAAATAGTTTTGCGTATTTAGCATAAACTTCGGGGTGGCGGTTCATTGCATAGGGGCAGGGCTTACACACCATTTGTCATATGCTCGAGCCCCAACCTGGAAGAATTCTTATGGCGTTTTTCATTGAGAAACACTGGTGGCGTGGATTGCTCTGGTTTTGCACTTTTAAGCAGAAATGGCAATTAAAAACACCGTCAAAATATTGCATTTCTGCTCGAAAGTGTAAAATCAGAACAATCCACGCTACCAGTGTTTTTCAATGAAAAACGGCATTAGTGTCAATGGAATCGAAGTACTAGCCATGCCACGTCGATTTTGTATGCTATGAATCGACTGCGAAGTATGTTGAAACAGAAAGGCTATATTCGACATAAAGAATGTAATGCCAAGACTTTACTTTTTTCGGGGTAACTTTCTACTCTTCCAATTACCCGCTAAACTTGTTTTATAAATTTGCTCTATGAAAAAAAATATTATTGTAATGACAAGAAAAAGACACTATAACAACACCACACACAGTAAAAAAATACATGAAATTTACAGGTAACGCAAATCCACCTATGACTCCATTCATAAGTACGTAATTCGTAAAATTACTGAATTTTATAAGTATGATTCAAATACGTGTCCCGTTTTTCAAGCAGATGAGTAAAGTTGCATGTTTCTGCACTTTAAAATATGTCAGAATGTATTAAATATGTGTCAGGTCTACTGTAAAAATGAGGCATTTTTGACGCTCGTATATGGCGGTCTAAGAAGACGTAAATTTACACGTTTTTTATAGGTGTGTACATGGATTGTGAGACGGTTTTTTTTGTTCTACCGGTTTGTTGTTCAACGGATAGAAATACGTTGTACAAGTATTCTATTCTGTTTAAGGGTAAATTACCAATCATCACGCACGTATCTTTCAAGTCACTGCTCTTCAATGCCGTCGAAACTCGCGTAAACGAAAATACAGTGCGTAGTAAAATCGGGTATTATCGACGACGACTGCTTCCTGTGGGGCCGTCCATTCTGCTGCAAAGCTTACCGTGTATTCTTCACTGACGTAAGGCGAGCAGGATAATTTTATCACTGCTTTTATGGTGACTATGTGCGCCGAATTCCAACATTTTATATGCAGTGAAGATTATTTTCTGCTTCATCCACAAGAATTTCATCTTTTCACATGGGAAAGAGAAAACCGCTCAACTTGGTTGATTTGTTCAAGAAAAGTTTTGAGCACAAGTTTATTTTAATCAATTTCCTGATACAGTCGAAAGAAATAAAAAGCATTACTATTATTATAAGAATAAAAACGAAGATTCGCTCGAACGTCAAAACATTATTCTTAGAAATTGAAGCTATAGTTAGACAAAACGCAATCGATGCAGCACAATGTCGTTTATTGCTTTGCAATGGAGCCAATACCTTCGGAAGAAGTCCACACAAGCCGGTGCATTCAACTTTTCTTCGTAAAGCGTTAATTACCGCTTTAATGGAACTTTATATAGTTCAGGATAGCATCATAAATCCGAATGGGTAAATTGTTTATTTACAGAACTCCCACGCCAAAACAAACTACCTTTCACCTGTAAAAATAATATTCAAATCGCTGCCGGTCGGCTTCCGTCGCTGCGGAACGATATTTGCAGGTTGTTGCAGTTCACTCTCACAAGCACTAAGTACGACCGCCGTTAGATTCTCGTTACTGAAGTCATTTTCTCGAGGCACTCGATCGAGTCCGGCTATCCGAAGCACATTTCGTTGAACAGAGCAGGAGCACGAGTGTATTTATATAGCGGTTAAAATTGGCTTCCATTTGACCGAAGGTAAGACTGATTATATTTTCAATAGTAGATTAGCTTGGATTAAGGTATTTTAAATCGTTGTACATGATGATATGCATGTTTGCTGTTAATTAGTTTTCACCATATGCTAACCGTGTTGAGGTTGGCCACCTAGCCATTTCTTTGCATGAACAGTTTTTGTTGAAAAACAGTGTTTTATTTACAGTCGAGATTTTTTTACTGCATCGTTTGTTTTATTTCAAAAGTAGCGTCACTGAAAGCAAACTAACACATTCATGAAAAGATTGTCTTAAATTTTGACTTTCTATCAACCGCTAGAAAGATTTTTAATTATTGGTGCCATCTGTCTGTCATACCGGGGACTTATTAAACGGCGTATTTCTTATCCACATGGCAGACGTTAACTATTTAAATGCTTACTGGCACATTTAAGATGAAATGAAATGTAGTTCGATCTGGCTGGTTGTTTGGAATTGATACTTTCTGAAAGTGCTGTCGAATCACTAGAGATTTTTTTATATGAGTTTTTGTTTGCTAAATACACAAAGGCGAGTGGGTAATGTTAGAGCCAAAACTGGATTAACGTAAAGACGAAAGCAATCTTTGAAACTGTGCCAATTCTGGCGAACGACAAATACTGGTTGAAAAAACGCAAACCTTTCTTTCGAATTCCGTTTTGAAGTATCCGATGCTTTTGTATACTCGGTAAAATCGTCTTGAAATTTGACTCCGAATCATGACAGAAAATCTAACGTGGCTTGAGTAAGTAGGTTAGTTTTGATTTTTTTTATTGACATCGTTCAGTGATGAGTAGGGCATTTTGACGTAAATGCATCATACTTTACTATGGGGCACCCTTTCAAAATTTGCCCTCTGGGAGAGTGATAAGTTTTCGATCGTGGATATCTCTAGTTTCATCTAACGTATCAGCACAACTTTTGCTACATGTCATCGAAAATATGATCAGCAATTTATGATGAAATTTTCAGTTGTATGACATACCCAGAAATAATTCAAATTTAGAGTTTCGGGAAATGTGTGGTATCAAGGAGTAACAAAGAAGAAAACTCATGACGTTTATTTGCCTTTCACAAAAATACAAAAATCCATTCATTAGTGTCCGAAAAATTACATGTGTTACTTTGTCCTTCGTTATAATTGTTACGTAGCAATACATGCGTTAAGTTTTGTATGTTATAGGTGTTATGAATAGTTACATATGATACTTTTTATAGGTTATAAATGTTACCGAGCGTTACATGCGCTATATTTTTGTAAGTTTCAGGGGCTACGAAGCGTTATATATTTTAAGTTATAGATGTTACATAGCGTCACTTTTTTATATATAATGGGTTATCCCAAGTAGCAATGCGCAACTAGTTCTGATACGACTAAGTCCAAACTATGTTGCAAAAAGAGCACGAATATGTTTTACCTATTTTTATATATATAAAAAATAGGTATAGAATTCGCTCAAACTTTAGAAAATTTTTCCGAGGCCGGGAGGGCCGAATGACATATACCAATCGATTCAGCTCGACGAACTGAGCAAATGTCTGTGTGTGTGTGTGTGTGTGTGTGTGTGTGTGTGTGTGTGTATGTGTGTGTGTCTGTATGTGTGTTGTCAACTAAGAGGTCGAGATCTCAGAGATGGCTGAACCGATTTTGATCAAACTAGTTGCAAATGAAAGGTCTCCCCGTCACCCAAAACGCTATTGAATGGTTTTGAGATCGGATGTTTACTTTTTGAGTTATACAAAGTTTTATGTCAAAATTTTCAGTTTTTTGACAGTATCTGTCACAATTGACCTTGAAAACAGAATATGTTTTCAGACTTAGATTCCGCACGGTAATACCTATCCAACAAGCCATAGATTGTTAAAATCCGTCCATTTTTAACGGAGATATCGAAATTTTTCTGTAAGCGACTTTTCCTCCTATTCCAGCAGTAGGAGTTTTGAGCGCTGTATGACAAGGAAATGTTTGGGAGCAACGAAAAACACGATTTTTTATACTGTTACATACAATTGTTTCTAAGTACCAAAAGGATTGTGTACAGCATCCTTTTTCATGACATTTAGCCTCGGACCGATTTTGGCACGGCTCGTTTTAGCAACATAATCGTTCGAATATGACATATATAAACCAGATGATGGCAGAATTTTTTTTAATTATTTTGTTTTAAACTACTTACAGCAATAAATGCTGGAACAACATAAAATCCATATACGATTCGAATCAGTTCGTCGAGATCAGCAAATGCGTGTGTGACAAATAATTTCACTTAATTTTCTCGGAAAATTTCTTTTCTACAAATTCAGATTCATACGAAAAGTCGTATGCTCCCAAACAAAGTTCCTGCATTATGTTATGATTCCGGTTCCAGTATAAAATCGGTTCTCAAAGCTCAATCGTCTTCTCAAAAAAAGCCTAATCAAATTTCAGAAACAAAAATTCAAATTAAAACAAACTTTTATACAAAAATTAATTAATTTTATCCAATTATGACTTCCGGTTCTCGAATTAAATGATGATAAATTTTTAAAATTCAAACCGATATAGAAGATGACAATCCCGAAAAGCTTCGAAGTTGGACTCAAAACTGTTGTAATTTATTCGTCATATGGCCATACGAATCGGTTTGGGTTATGCTGGTTCCTAAATACCGGCTCTGGAAAGTACCTTAAATTACCGTAAACTCTAGAGTGGAACTTACATATCATGGCATGTTTAATCGATTATCACACTTCTAGATTCAAATTCGATCCGATTTGCAGTTTCGACATTACAGAGTAATGAGTGATTAAAATCTCAAATTGTCGCTTAAAACGACGGTCATTAAAATAATGTCATGAAAACTTAAACACCGAAGACATATTCATGCAGAAAACACAAGCGGATTGATAAAAATAGGTATCATCTCACTGCTAGGTGGATTAAACACGTTTTTTAAGTTATATTGGTTAAAACAAGGGGACAACAATGTTTCTTCATAACATAGCTAGTTACGAAATAGTTATTTAGGTTTCAAATCACCACATATTTTTGTCATATTGAATTAATTATAATTTTTAAGCTATCGTTACTTAATCCAAACATATCTTTAATAACAACTATGCTTCTAGCTACTAGTTGAAAATAAGTTTATTGGACTCCAATAGTAGCAACCCATAACTAGTTCTGATACCACCTAGCCCAACAATGTTGCAACAAAAGAACGAACATGTTTTTTTATGTTATACTGGTTAAAACAAGGTGACGGTAGTATTTCTTTATAACATAAACATTGATCTAACTATCATTTGTGAGTTATCGTTACTTGATTCTAACATATTTTCTATCACAGCTATGGTTTTAGCTACTAGTTGAAAAAAGGTTGCGAAACCATTATGAATACGTAAGATTAAGATAGCTATCGATAGGTTTTTCCAACGTAATGATAACGGAAATACAACCAAAAAAACTTTTGTTGGCTTGAACATGACGATCACACTATGGAGTCACAGGAAGTGTATAAAACATAAATAAAACCAGGATATTACTTTTTTCAAAACTTCTTTTTGGGGAAAATAATGAAAGGCAGAATAGTCATTTTTATTCTATGCACTTTCATAAACTCGAAGAAAACAATATATGGATTAAACATCGATTGTTATATTACAATATATGAATTTAAAAATAATTTAAACTCACTCTACTAGGATTAATTTTGAGCAATCTGAACAAAGAGTTCTTTCGTTGTTTATTGTTCATACCTTCATGAACAAATTTAGATTGAAGGCGCATAAAAAAACAGTTAATTAGAATTGAATTCAGCTCGACAGTTTTAAAATTGTTGTGAAATTTTTACCTTGCATCAAGTTTGTGATTTCCAGTACTTAACTAACTTTTTATTGCTGATAGAAAAGTTCTCTGGATCCATTCATTGTTTATAATGTCGATGGTGACTAAGTTTCAACTAGTTTACTTGAGCACAAGTTATTTTCAAGTTATGGAATAATAAGTTATTTCAGTATGGCATTACAACGTAACGATAACTTATTTTTAACCGACTTAACAACTAGTAGAAACTGCGCTTTTTGTGTCACGCAAGTGGTTAGATATCAGTAACAATAACTTAAATTTCTGGTTGCAAACTAGTCAGAAATAAGCTAGCGTAACAAAAATTGTTACTTGGGATGTACCGTTACATGCGTTACTTTTTTGAAAATTATAGATGTTACGAAGCGTTATATGCGTTACTTTTTTTGTAGGTTACAGAGGTTACGAAGTGTTTCATGCGTTACTTTTTTGTTTGTTGTAGGTGGTACGTAGCGTTACATGAGTTATTTTTTATAAGTTTTAGATGTTACGAAGCGTTACATGCGCTACTTTTTTGTATGTAATTGGTATGTTTTTAATATTGGTACAGGTTTAGAATTCAGCACAAGATACAGAATCAAGCGTTCGGTTACAGATTTCACTTCCAAATGGAGAAAACATATTCTGCAGTTCATGCGTTTTACATTCAAGTGAAATTGCATCAAAATTGTGGAGCATCGAAATGACGGTTAATTATCGGTTCTTAGAGAGTCTCCACCATTTTTCGCAGGAATTACTACGATATTTCCTTGCTTTGGTATTAGAAAATCGACATTTTGCTGGTTGTTTTTGTACGCCATTCGCATTTCACAAGAACATTTACATCAGCGTTCAGCTACTGGTTGTTTGCATATGAGCCAAATACAACTAAAAGTTAGCATAGACGTAGAAAATGTTTACAAAAGAGCTATAAGAAATATTCAACTGTTGAATATGCAAAAATGAAAATAATAAATTTGATAAACCGTTCGCAATGCAATGAACTTCGCACCAAACGAATGCAAATAAAATCAACATTCATTGACATTACCCAACCTCATTTTTCAACTCCAAACATATTGCAGTAATTCTTTCAGAAAAATGATGAAGGTTCTGAAAATAACCAGTTGATTAAGTTACGTTGATGCTCCACAATATTGATGTCAGTTCCGATGTACAGCATTCCTCCGTTTAAATCTGAGCGCTTAATTCTGTATCTGGAACTGAAATTTGAATTTGAAACTGTAATTATTTTTAGGAACCTAAGCCAATCGAATCAAGGTAGTTTATATGCATTTGATTAATTTCCTGCTCAGTCTACAGTTATAACTAAAAGGAAAGTTTTGGCATTTCATTCCTTTTGTGGAATTTGGCCTTTTTGTTTCAACAGACTTTACAGCCGATTTTCAGAGTACAGAATTATCACATGGCTAGTACTACGATCTTACTGACACTATGAATCCTTCCAGGTTGGAACTCTAATATACGACAACTGGCTTTTTAGACCAGCGCCCTATGCATTGAACCGCCAACCCGGGCTAACCGGCCGACCCAGTGATAAACGCAGAAATTAAAGATACGAGAAAGGCAAACACCCGTCATGAGTTTTCCTCTTTGATACTCGTTGATACCATACATTTAGAAAAACTTGAATTTTGAATTATTTTTGTTTATGTCATAATACTTAAAAATTTTATCATAACTTGCTAATCATATTTCCGATGCCAAGTAGTAGAAATTTTGTTGATACGTCAGATAAAAGAAGAGATATTCACGATCAAAAAGATATCACTTTCCTAGAAGGAAAATTTTGAAAAGGTGGCCCCTAGTGCAGTAAGACGTATTTACGTCAAAATACGAATATTATATGTTAAAAATGGAAAACATTAGGTTTCATTTGATTTTTTTTACATTTTATACTTCGGTCGTTGCCATCATTTTACCTATATTATCATGAAAAATGCAAATATTCCAAATATTTGATCAGATTTGACATAAATGTATTTCTATTATGTTCATTTGTCTTGATTTTAATAATAAATATGTATGGAATTTGCTCAAACTAAAGGAAAACTTTCCGAAGTGTGGAAATGCTTGTCAGTTTTATTCGTATTCACGTCATCCCGGTATATCTCTGACATTACCCACCCGTGTTTTTAATCACTATTTCCGGTACCTACTGAACCGGATTCCGGAAACTCCATTTAGGAACTAAACGGGGGTTCGTAAATGGAGGTAGTTCGTAAAAAAAGTTTACGTTAGTTGGAAATATTTACTAATGTAAACAAAAAGTTTACGTTAGTTGGAAAAATTATCTCGTAAAAAAAGTTTTATGTAATGAATGTGGAAACCTCTAATCATATGGCCATTTTGCGAACGGATGTGAGAAGTAGGTACAAGAAAATTATGTTTGGGGTCATTTCACAATCCAAGGTGGCGACTTCCGGTTTATTTATAATCCTTGAATGCCATTACAATATGGGTATTTTCGGAATGGATTCGATGAATAGATTGAGCTTGAGCTTGAGCGACCACCCCTGGTTGCTACTCCGTTACTGATCGGGATTAGCTGAAATTGTACAGGGAATTTCTAGATGATCCGACCTGGGACTGGTAAATCATTCTTCAATGTACATCTTCTGGTAATCCCAGAATTCATTCTAAGATCGTCTAAGGAATGGGAAGGGATGTTAGTCCAACACTTGTTGTTACTAGAGGCCGTATATACTACTGCGCACTCCACAAGTGTCACGGGAGAAGGATATTTGTTAGTAAAAATTTCAGTATGGGTAGTATTCGTGCGCGACTCAGTATGTTCCGGTTTCAAGATGCTCGGATGCACCACTAAACTCACTTACTTCCCGAGTGAACGTTTCAACAATATCCTATATGGAAGTCCGGGGAAGTCTTGATTCACAGCTCTTTTTCAAGGAAACCGAAGAAAAATTTGCAATACTATAGCGTAAAGAATAAAAACTTCCCTATTTTTTGTAAATGAAATTACGTGATACAAAATAAACGAGTGAATAGGATTTAGAAAAAATAGTTAATTCATTGCATTGACATATTCTAAACAGTTGTTATAAAATCATTTTAAATCACCAAATAAAGATCAACAGAGTTCACGCGAGTAATTAAAATTATTAAAATTATTAATTGGTTATGTCGGTTGATCTGGGCAGCCGGCTACCGAGAAAATAAAAATTTATTGTTTGAAATATTAATATCAAGTATTTTTCACTATGTATTCAATATATCGATATATATTATCTCTGTTATAAACTTTGTAAAAGCAACGGATTTGCGCACGCTAGACAGAAATAGATAGGTTGAATGAAGAGATAATTGAGTTGAGTTAATTTACTCAATTTTAGGTTGAATACGGTTTACATAATTTTTTGGTTTACTGAACAAAAACCTCACTGTTGACTGGTTTTGCTCTTTGGGATATGACAACAATGGAGATTGAAAATGAAATAAAAGATTCAAAACAACTCAATATCAAGTAAAAAGAAGTCAAATGTAAGGAAGGTTTTATTTTCTGTGTATGTTTTACCAAACAAAACACAGAATGCCATCTATTGAAAGAAACCAGAAATAGATTAGGCACACTCTAGGACAGGATCAGACAGCTGCTGTTTTTCCAAGTAGAATAGAATCTAATTTTTGTAGATCTCTGTTGAAAATTTGAAAAGACTCTCGGCGAATGCAGCCATCTCAGAAGGAACGATGATAAATATTCAATGAAATTTCAAATACAATTAATATTAAAGTTATAATCTATAGAACTTCAGTTTTGGATTTTTGAAACCGTTTCGGTAGAAAATCGATGATTCGCACTTTATAGTCACTTCATTTGCAGATTATAGCGAAACGTAATCAACTGGAAACACGGAAATCCTCCCACATTAAAAACGGTGATGCTAGCAACGCTTTTTATTTCACCCCGCAGTAACATCAATTTCAAGTTCGAATACTTGCTTGTGCAAATACCAATCATAAGCTGGTCCCAAACTGGCCCTAAAAGCGGATACATGGTTGCTTGGTCCTGTCCTAGGGTACACCAGTAGTCATTTTGTGTCTGTTGATTCGGTAATAAAAGAAATTAAAACTACATCGCAAGCAAAGAATCAACAAACCACTTCCTGCTACTACTATGTATTTTCTCGAAGTAAAGGAAATATGAAAATATCTTATGTAAAAAGGATGTGCAGTCACTGTGGAAACCGACCCTCGAAACGAGACCCGGAAAGCCGAATGTTATATACTGTATGTATGTGACTAAAATATGCGCTTGATTTCCTCAAAGATGTCTAAAAATATTTTCACAAACTTAGACTAAAATAAAAAGTCTTACGGTCCCATACGTTACTATTGGATTTCATCCGAATCCGACTTCCGGTTTCGGACCTATAGGGTAAAGTGCATTGAATTCATTCAAATTTGACTAATAACTCTTTAACAAATTGCAAAGGTTATGTCAATTGATCCCCAAATAAGCTGTCTAGTTTCTATTTGAGTTTCAAATTTTTTTTTCGAAGAATCCTATAGCGATATTTATAAAATCATGAGCAATACGAGAAAGGCACCATTACACCACTAGGAGGACTAAAACCTTTCTGTATGGGAAGGTAATAGAATTGCTGGAGGTTTAGGAAATTAGGTTGAACTCGTTACAATCCAGTTTAATTAATTTTTTTCATTGGTGCTAAACGTAGGAGCTTTCAAAACCTTTCCTAATTGAAAAGTTCTACACTAGAAACGGGTGAATATGATTTGTATGATCCTGTTAACGGAATTCACGTGCGTCTCGATTTTCTACTAAGTTCATAATACTTCTATTATCACGATCAAAAAGGGATAATTGGTTGTGTTGACCTGTATTCAAATTAAAACACAGAACATAGAGAGCATGAAACAATCTCACCGGTTTCCTCGTATTGAAGAGTCTCAGGCATTTTGTACATCACAAGTGGCTTTGATATCCACATCGACGAAAATGTCAAGTAAAGCTGACTGTTTGGTTCCGGATAAAATTGTTCATCACGAACAGTGCAAAACTTGTACCATACCAAGTCTTTTGAATTTCAAACCAAATATTTCTTTTCTGTTTGATACAAAAAGCCCTGCACTTCATGCCCCGTTTACACTTCTGCTGGCTGCCAGCATGCTGGTGTCAGTGTACTGCCCTCTTAGAAAAAAACGTTCAACTGTGGTCCAATGATTCAAAGTATTAGACCAACGAAGGACCACCGTTGAACGTTTTTTTCCTAAGAGGGCAGTACACTGACACCAGCATGCTGGCAGCCAGCAGAAGTGTAAACGGGGCATCATACTAGAACCTTCCATTCGTCCGGGATCTTGCACGTTTGAAGTTTATCTTGACTAATTCATGTTCACTACATAATGTTGATCACAGATTTCACTTCTATCCTAATAATTTCTGCAATTCATTAAAATAATTTTATTTCGAGAAAACTGAACACGAAAAAAAATTGACGTCCGTCTTAATCGTCGCCTACTCTCTCTCCGGAATGGATTCGATGAATAGATGTCGAAAAACGATATTTGGAAGTAGTTTTGATTCAAAAATGGTTTATTGAATAGACTCTCACGATATGAGTATTTCCGGAACGATGTTTGATGTGATTCTGAATTTCAAAATGACAACTTTCGGTTTATTGATATTCCTTACAAAAATCAGGTATATTTTAAACGGATTTGATGAATAGAGGCTGAAAATCTGGAAGCGATAACAAATATGTCGTTATGAGAGTAACAGCACTCTTTTAGATTTTATAACGTAGACTAAAAAAGCTGAAATGATTTGTGTAACACTGAACATACAAATATCCTAAGAACACGATCATTGACTTATAGCAAAAGATTTGTGTTTGAGGTTCCTTTTTAAATAATCGATTAATACATTCAGTTGTTCAATAAAATATTGAAATTATAAAATA
Source organism: Malaya genurostris (assembly GCF_030247185.1). Taxonomy (NCBI): domain Eukaryota; kingdom Metazoa; phylum Arthropoda; class Insecta; order Diptera; family Culicidae; genus Malaya; species Malaya genurostris. The sequence continues at coordinate 214,440,709 of NC_080572.1, forward strand.
CGATTATAACAATATAAAATCATAATGCAAGACACTCCAACAAGCTTTTTAAGTGTCTACTGGTTATGTTTGTTTCCAAATTTTTCATATAGTACAATATTCAAACAATATCGATAAACTGATGGTCGCCATCTAGAGCAAAAACCGTTTTATGAAACACATCTACTTTTCAAATGGCATATAATGATATCATAATGATCTTCAAGGTATATCGATACACCTAAACTCACCATGTTAATTTTTGAAACCCGCTTAAACATCATTTTCTGGTATCGAATCCGATCCGAAAATATTCAAATTGTAAGAGCAGTCAAGGTTCATAAATAAGCCGAAAGTGGCCATCTTGGATTTTAGAACCACCTCAAAAATCGTGAGAAAAGTGAATGTATATGTTTCTCACATACACGCACATACACGCACCAGACATTTGCGTACTCGACGAGCTGAGTCGAATGGTATAAATGGCAGACACTTCCGGATATATAATAAGTCAATTATTAAGGGACCACATACAAAGTTGCGAATAAACGATTTTTTTTTGCGAATTCTGACAATTTTTAGAAAACTTAGGCTGAGAAAACACTCGCTTGTTCCAACAAAGTTTGCATAAAACCCGTATACAAATTAGCAAACTTAGCTAATTTTTCCTCTCAGCTTTGTATGTAACCCCCTAAAGAAAACTAATCTAACTTTCGTCATATGAATGTTTGGATAACTAGTTTTATATGAAAATATTGTGCCAAAAAATAAAGACGCAATTTTCAAAAACAGTTTTTTTTGTCTAGTTCTCTGGGCGTTAGCACAACCTTGAGAAAGATTGAATGATGCTGTCACGGTCCCAGGGCTTGTCTGTATCCCTACTCAATGGAGAAGGATGCACACTAATGGTGCCATGGGTAATGTTTGACAAGAAGAGGCCACAATACACAGAATGGGATCAATTAAAAAGATGTGTTTCTATTTCTAAGTGTACCAAACTTGTTAGGCATAGTCTATGCTACAACAAATACTACACTTTGATCTAAGGAAGAGATGCAAGGCAAAGCAAAGTCTTGGTATTACATTCCTTTTGTGGAATTTGGCCTTTCTGTTTCAACAGACTTCGCAGCCGATTCTTAGTGTACAGAATCATTGCATGGCTAGTACTATGGATCCTATTGACACTAAGAATCCTTACAGGTCGGAGCTCGAACATACGACAACTGGCTTGTAAGACCAGCGTCCTATGCATTGAACCGCCGACCCGGGACAGAAGAGAAGCGATCTACTAATCAAATTTGATCTCTTTTGTAGTTGGTTTGATGATGACTAAATCATGTACTCTTTGTTACCTTTTGGAACCGCAAATGGCGTGGATAACAGCGTCCGAAACTTCCACACATAGTAGTTTAGTTGCATGTTGAAAGTAGCTCTCTCTCAGATTGATTGTAATGCTCCACTCACTCATCATTCATCTCTCATATTCTACTATGCAAATGCAACACATACATTTATTTCCTCTTTCAAAATTGTAGATTAAATACACCATCAAGCCATATTTAGTCAGTATAGGGTTTTGTTGGTTTGTGCAAAAAGCACATATTTAGTTTCTATTTCTTCGCGTTTCGCCTTCGGCTCGTCAGTTGAACTGCTAGGCACGAGATGGCAGTTCAATTTGAACTGCTTTAAGCACTGACGAGCCGAAGGCGAAACGCGAAGAAACAACATAGACTAGTTTGTCTGGCGAGGAATTGAATTTGTATATCCCGGATCCATAAATGGGCCCGGTTTAGAATTTGCGCTATTCAGTTGCCCGACCGGTAAACCCACAAAAAAAGTTTAACAACAGTTATTTTTTGTCTAGTTTTCTAAATGTTTAAAAAACATTCAACTTTTTTACAGTGTATCCGATTGTATTCTTACATCTTCTTATTGAAAACCATTTGTGTTCAGTTGACGGTTCATGAATTACAAAGATTTGAAGAAAGCAAAGCCTTGGTATTACATTGTTTTTGTGGAATTTGATTTTTTGTTTCAACAAACTTCGCAACCGATTCCTAGCGTTATGATCCGTAATCGCCTGAACATTATGATACATCAAATAGAATTGAGACTTAATCCGTGCAAACTCTCATCCTTATAAACAACCACAAATTTGTATAATACGAATGGCATTGCATAACGCTACACAACTTATCACTAAAATTCATGTACGTAATCTAAATTTTTGATGAACTTCTGAATTCAGGAACTGTGTATCGTTTACACAAACAAATCCTAATTAGATTGCATTCAGAAAGCGTCTTTGTCTAGCCACATTCAATAGCAGCTGATCGAACTGCCGTGCATAATCCAGCATCCGAGATCCGTTGAATGGGGTTTTATTGACAGAGTACTGCCCTGCTATTCGAAATTGCATTCAGTCGCTTGCTTTCTATTGAACATGAATATTGATTGCATTTTTCCTCAGCTGGATTCGGTATGATTCCGTGAATTCTGAGGGTATTTATCATACTCGCAAACCCGCCTCGTTCGATTGCTGTTGAAAATGCTATCGGAATTCCAGGATAGTGCACTCCTTTGCTTCCACCTATCCAGGTATTTCAGATAGATATTTCCAGTCAAGAGTAGGCATTTATTTCTTAACAGAGAACCTAACAACTTCCCACTACCGGTGGCATCCTGGTTAGAACATAAAAGCGTAACCATCTCACCATACAAAGGAAGGATCTCTCTCGAAATAGCTTCTACCAGCAGCCAGCCAAACCAGTTGAACCAGTTGATGCGTCTTTGCCGGCCTTTCTACTATTTCTGGACCATCTGGCTGTGGGGAAAGAGAATCCAGACAAACCCCAATGAATGGTTTTTTTTTTGCAGGTGCTCCATTCCTGCAGTCCTGTGCTCCGAAAGCCGCCGCTCATCCTTTATTTGAAATAATGGGCATGTGTTTTATTCATCATCATTTTTCTTCCCCAGGCGAGTCTTTATTTTATTACATGACGGAACCAGCTGCAAGTGCTATCTTTGGGTATAGGCTGTAAGTTATTTGAACTTTAAAGGGTGAGGATTTGCATTATGTTTTTTTTTCATTTAGTGCTGTCATTTCATTACCCCAGTTCTTTTCAATCTCGTAACAAGCGAAAGTCACGAGTTTTCTATTTCAAACTTTAATAGAACTCGCCAACGCATCTATCGTCCCAATGGAGGTGATCGATTTTTGTAAACTGCTCTATTTTATCTGGTCACCATCCACCACGCGTCTCCAGCTTTGGATATTGTTAGTCATAAAACCCTTGCACGATATTGTTTTTTTTCTCGATTCACCCCCTTTTCCATTTTCTGGAGCCCAATTGTCTGCACGCAAGGAACGATCCGCGAACCCAGAGAACGAGCAGTTTCAACCTTTAGCTTCATGCGGTCAGTTTGGTTATCGGTTGGGAGCAGCAAGCAAAAAAGAAAAACGAACGTCTGGCTCCACACTGAAACTTACTTCATGCGGTTCAATATTTCCGTGGCCATCTGGTTTCGAATGGATCGTTGGTACTTGTTTTTTCCCCATAACTAAAGCTCACGTATACAGTGTTTCCAACAGCCACATGTCAGCTTTTGTTTTTTTTTCCGGAAAGTTATGATTAAAATTTCATGAAATCATTTCATTCCGTCGGAAAAAGCTTTTTCAAATCAAAAGTGTAAATTGTTTTAAACACACGCAGAGTTTTCATTTTCTCTCATTTCATAGAACCTTCTCAACGACGTACATGCAGAGTAGCTTCAGTCGAAAAAAATCAACTACTACAACAAAATAACGGTATCTTTTCTGCAGCATCGAGCATGGTAATGAAATGTGAAACAAAACCAGGGGCATGATTTGAATATGAAAGGAAGCCGAATGCTTTCGTGTATTCGGCTGGGAATAACACTTACGTGAGAAGTAACAGTAATTTTGGTTACCTTTCCATTGATAAGAATCTAATAGCATTATGTTTTCCCTACGAATATTTCGTTCAATGAATAAAAATTTTTAACAAATAAATCGTATTGCCATCAGCAATTGAAGGAATGAGTAGACGAAAAAGTGACAAAATCAGAATCGACCTTCTCCGATTTGGATGAAACTTTGCACATGGCTTCAGTATGGTAAACTATAAGTTTTTAACCGATGGAGAGCTCAATCCGACACACGACTGATTTTTAAAAAGGGCGTACGTTTTTTTGCATTTCACAAAACTTGCCTTTTTCAAATCGTTGTAACTCGGAAACCGTTAATTGTACAAAAATGGCGTTCAAGAAGAAGTTGTAGGGAATCGATTGGGTACTCTAAAAAAAATACACTGGAAAATATTTTTGATTTTTTTTTCTCAATAATTACAAAATAATCCGAAAAAGTTAAATAAAAAATATCAGGCTTTTAATTTTTTTTTGATAATTTTTATTCTGAAGCTGTTATTAAAATCTACTGATTGATGGCTGTCCCATCCGTTCCTTTTGACAAATGAAGAAGTTACAGCTAAAACAATTTACAGATACATTCGAAAATTCAAGTTCTCGTTGAAAGATAATCATTTAAACAGTAGAACTAACGTAACCACGTTAAAACGAATAAACACATGTAGAATCGAAGAGGTGTGCCAGCTGACTACCTACTGTTTACAACCAACGTACGTACCGGCGAATTGCTTACCTAAATTCTACCTGTTTCACATATAAATAGCTTTGCATCGTAGAACAGATATCAGTTTATAACAAATCTCTTTCGAAACAGTTACAACTCAACGTGTCTCCGGTATCAACGAAGAAAACCCGGAATAGTAATTATTCTCGAGAAAAATATTAGGATATTTCAAGAGGCATAAAAATCATAAGTCACAAGTTTTTCTAATTTTTCGCAAAAATATGCTGCAAATTCTTCTACTGGTTTGACAAATTTCTCTAGATCACATCTGTCAATAGAAACCAATTGTTCAAATCTTATCTCAGTCAAATCACGTTCCTCGAAGTGTCTAAAATGCTTCTCTCCAGATCTTGTGTTGCTGGACAACTTTAGCGTTCACTGAGGTAGCAGGATCTTTTTGATGAGTCACATAATAGCTTATGAATTAAATAATAATTCTTATCATCATACTTGAAATATTTTTCAACAGCATGAAACATTATAATGGATTGTGCAAACACATATGTTATGTGAACCAGAACTACCAAGCAACTTGCAGTGTTTTGGTCTTAATGCTGCAAATGTACTAAATCCAATATTTCGATCTGGAAATTCCTCCTTATAACCCAAATAAATTTCTTTCAATGCTGTAACTTCTTCATTTTTCTAAAGGCACGGATGGGATAGCCATCAATCTGTATGTTTTAATAACAGCTTGAAAATAAAAATTATCAAAAAGAAATTAAAACCCTGATTTTTTCTATTTAACTTTTTCGGATTATTTTGTAATTATCGAGAAAAAAAATTTTTTTTTCAGTGTATATTTTTTTTTTTGGAGTCCCAATCGATTCTCTACAACTTCTTCCTGAACGCCATTTTTGTACAATTAACGGTTTCCAAGTTGCAACGATTTGAAAAAAGCAATTTTTGTGAAATGCAAAAATACATACACCCTTTTTAAAAATCAGTCATGAGTCGGATTGATCTCTCCATCAGTTCAAAACTTATGGTTTGCCATACTGAAGGCATGTGCATAGCTTCATCTAAATTGGAGAAGGTCGAGTCTGATGATCTGCTAAGTATTTCTGGAATTGCTCAATTGTACCATGAAACAGACACCAGTTGAATCGAGAATCTGATTTAATACCATGATCGAAGTGAAGTTATTTTGGAATTCATTGATATTTCAATCAAGAAGCCTGTATATTTCAAAAAAGTATATTGAAAAAATGAAGAACTGTAAAGTAGCTTTCCATTCAATTGCCTGCTTCATGTATGTGTATGAAAATGGATGTACATTCACAAAAATGTTTATCTGTGTATGCATAGCGAAGCATGAAGTTCCGACGTATGTTATTATTTTCAAATAAATTCCAATTTATTGACAATATTTTATTCTTTCGGTCGCACTTATCATAAAATAACTAAGATTTTCAGTTCGGGTTTACATCTCATCCAAGTCAGTCGATAAAACAAAACCGCTTACGTTCGGGACAGAAGAAACCAAGTACGGTATTGCGTAGTGAACAATAGAATGACCTCGAAATGAGTGAACCAAATGAACAAAAGCTACAGCCGACACGAAAGAATACAATTGTTGTTGACTTCAGGCAGTGCAAAATTCGACCTTCGATACGAGAACTTGGAAGTTTGCTTAAGGAGTAAATGCATTTTGACATTAAACGTGTGCATTTACTTCAATGCAATAAGACGAATAATGTTGTTTACATCCAGTTTTATAAAGAGTTGGGTGCAATTCAATTCGCAAAAGACAATAACAATGTGCACTATGTGGAGCACGAGAACATTAAGTACAACATTCCAGTATATATGGATGATAGTGCTATATAAGTGCGTGTGCATGATCTTCCCTCAAGGGTCACCGATTCATATATTCGCAAAACTATGTCCCAATACGGAGAAATTCTCTCTATCGAAAAAGAAAAGTGGAAGAATTTTTTCCCCGGTATTCTAAATGGCGTACGTTTGTTATGCATGTGCTTGAGGAGGCCTATACCTTCTTATGTGACATTCGGTCAGGATACAAGAATCCCGTGCAAATCACTTGTTACCTATGACAATCAGATGCCCACATGTCAATATTTCCAAAAAGCTGTTCACTACGGTAAGCCATGTGATAAACTGGACAAGGAGACAACTACACTAAAGGACAACGGTGCTTGCTTCACATAAACCCTAAGCAACCCCAGTACACCTGTGACGGTCAACGAAACCATCAGTATCCTCTATAGAACAAAGTACACCAGCTGCAGTGAACAACTTACCCTCCAACCAACCAGCAATTGCAACCAATATACAACAAGGTGCATCTACAGCAATTAGCAACGAAAAGAAGACGGAAATCGACAACAATACCATCGATGCGGCAATGGATGACGAGACGAACCACGAACGAAGTGCCCCTCAATTCTCGCAGGAGCGAAATGGAAGCTCCTCTCCCCCTAGAAAAAGGGTGGCAACGAGATCCAACTCAAAAAAAAAATTAAAAATTCGGCTCAATCGACCACGTAAAGCTTGTACGCAAATAGGCCTGAATAAAAAAATATCTTTAAAAAAACTAAGATTTTTATCAACTGCTGCACCGTTGTTTGCCAAAATCACATACCAGTAGCAAACATTCGTAACCGCTTCGTTTTCTATATAGCGTGTACGAAATATAACAAAGCACGCATCGTTCGTGTTGTGTTTTCTTCTTTACGTTGCACGTACCGGTGTTGTACAGATTGTCATTCTATATGGGGGTTTGAAAACTTTGATACTCATCACCCTGTCGGATCTAGATAAAATGTTCTAGAAATATTTTTTGAATTTGAATAGGATAAATTGAATCTTAGTTTGTGAAAATAAGCCGTTTCCGAGAAAATTAAGTGCACATTTGTCCCTTAAATTCTACATATTGCCCTGTAACTCGGGAACCGGAAGTTGAATCTAAGTTTGTGAAAATTGGCTCAGCCGTCTATGAAAAAAGTGAATGCATGTTTTTTTTCCATTCTTTAGTACATATCACCCAATATTGCCGTAACCGGAAGTAGGATCAGGATGAAATTAAGGCTACAGGACTATGAGACTTTTCATTTGAGATTAAGTTTTTGAAAATCGGTTCAGCCATTTCCGACAAAAATGAGTGCATGATATTGTTGCATACATACACATATACACACGGACGGATTCAAACACACAGACATTCGCTCAGTTCGTCGAGCTGAATTGAATGGTATATGGCACTTGGCTTTTCGGGCCTCGGTTAAAAAGTCGGGTTTCACAGTGATTGCATAATATATAAGCAAAGCAAAACGATGCATCGACAAAAATAGAAACAATCAGAGCAGATTAGAAAAGTTTCGATATCATTGCTAGATAATTAAAACAATAATCTTATGGACCACTTCAGACATAAAATACTGGAAAGTAGGGAAAAGACCGAAGCGGATATGATACGAAATTCTCCAAAGTTTTATTAACGAAGACATTGAAAACAAAGCAAAGTCCTGGCATTACATTCCTTTGTGTGGAATTTGGCCTTTCTGTTTCATCAACAGACTTCGCAGCCGATTCTTAGTGTACAGAATCATTGCATGGCTAGTACTATGGATCCTACTGACACTAAGAATCCTTCCAGGTCGAGGCTCGAACATACGACAACTGGCTTGTAAGACCAGCGCCCTATGCATTGAACCACCAACCCGGGCCGACATTGAAATTCCAGAAATTGAAAACACAAATGACAAATTCTCTGCGGAGCTTTCTATGGCACTCGTATCTTACGTTGCAATTCGGTTATCATAAAAGAATCTCTCGCTTGGTTTCCTCCTTAGTTACTAGTGTTCATTTGGGCTCCATAGCCTAGTTCGTCCGGTATGAAAATTGTGGAGCTTTGTAATTCCCACCCTCGGCTAGAGTAGCCCATAGAGAGAAAAAAACAATTTTACCATTTCGTAGTTAAATGTCAAATGAGAAATAAATGACAAATTGAGCCATTATATGAGTACGACAACCGAACACCCCAGAAAGAACAAATCGTAAAAGACACATGTTGCAGAAGCATCACAAAAAATATCAAAATAAAATCTTTTTATATCCGTGTGTGATAGTGACCCTAAATTTAACAATGTTTGAAATTTAGTACAGGCAGCTGGGCCAGGCACCGCTCGAGCACGTTTCTAGCACAAGCACGCACAATGCATAAATATATTTATTCTCATAGTTGTGCAATGAAGGTCATTAGAGCTACACTTATGATATTGTGTCTTGCTGTTACACGCCTTCTTCAAACGAGAATCGAAAATATGTCCTATTCTTAGCTCCCAGTTCATATGCAACGACACCCGTCCATTCTCTACTGGCGATGCATGAATCTTTGTATGCCACTGGTGCGAATGTTGTGTGCAATTCAACCGTTTCATGAAAACTAGTCACACACATAAACTGAGCTTATTTATACCTGAGCTTCAATTTTTTTTAAACGGGAATTCAAATGGCACAACATAAAGAGATATTAGCTTTCTAGATGGCACGATTTCACATATTAATAGACTGAAGAATCGTTGTTTTTATTTTTTTAAATAACTTAAATAGACATACAAAAACATCATTCAACACTTTAAAAGTTTCTCCCATAAAAAAATCGTATCCCATGCGGAGAATAAAACTTATAAAATATTACTAATAATAAATTACATTTTCAACTTACTCCTAAACATGCTCAATTTTTACCTTGAACATTTACCAATTGACGGTTTACACCTGCTAGAAGTGACACATCGTTATGAATGAATATGTTGTCCAAGCAAGTTCCCCAAATAGCAGATGGCGGTAACGGACGAGTAGAAATATTTTTGTTTCGATTAAAACAACACCCATGCAGTGCTTTCTTTCGCTGCACATCTTTGCACTAGTCGACCCAGGCCAGAAATTGTGGTAACCGTCGTCGTCGTCGTCGTCGTAGTCGTCCGTCGTTTTCACGGTCAGTCGGTAAAAGCCAATGCCAAAGTCTGTGGCAATTGCTTTCACACGGCCGAGTGGTACTAAAATAAACTGTTCTGTGTGCAACCCAAACCAAACCGACCGCCTTCGTATGTATTGGCCCGAGGGTGTCATTAGATGGGCGAAACTAATGAAAACTGTAATGTTTTGCATTTTATATATCGGCTAAATGGAATTCGGTTTGATATAAATTTCACCGCTGGTTAGGGAACAATGGCTTGTGGGTTTTTGTTTCTATACTTTAACAAGTTTAGAATAAATTTATTCTGGTTGGTGAGAAGATGTCTTCATGAATAGTTTTTCTTTCGCCAAACACCCAAGTAGCAGAGAATAGCTGAACAATATTATGATAATAGTTTGATTTTGCTATCATAGATTATTTAGCTGTCATAATGGTTTTGAAAATTATCATACATTTACTTGAGAATAACAAAATAAATAATAAATTTGGGATGATAGCTTGTTTTGTTATAATTCCACAAACTAATCCAAACAACAGGCACGCTAATGTAATCATACTCAAACTCAGTTTATGTTAGCTAACACATAACTCAGGATACTACGGCTTTTGTTTTTAATTAGACTACAATCACTTGAACCCCTCTGGCTTAACCAGTACGGAGAGAAAAATATCCGTCACTTATCGGTGACTTCACCAATATCTTAAGAAACTCAACATTTCGGAACCGGAAATCTACTCTTTTTTAATAATGTCCATCCACACTCCCCGTACCAGGAAGCTCTCCCTGGTAACGGACACATACAGGTCTCACCTTGAAAAAAGTACGATAACAAAAAGGAGAAAGAACTGTTTTAATCCACCTAGTGGTATAATGATGCCTTTCTCATTTTCATACCTATACCTTACAGCAGAAATTCCCCAAAACACTACAATTTAAAAAAAGTTTAGAAGAGTTTTGATGATTTCTATTGCATAATACTACTACATTGATATACTACATTTGATTTTAAGTTAGTGAATATCTATTCAATCATATGTGAGAAAGTGAAGTGAGCTCCATTGTATCACATCTGATTACCTTTGTCGGTACTTCCGAAACCGAAAGGTGGATATCGACATAGTGACATTAGTGTTAAGGTCCATTTAGAATTTTTTTTTACTCATTTTGCCCTTTTAAGTGATGATATATAATTTTTAAACTTTTTACCCTATATTTCCAGAAGTGAGACCCGGATGAAATTTAGGAATTCTGTATGAGAACACAGGATCTTTCATTTGAACCTGTTTGTGGAAATCGGTCAAACCATCGTGGAGAAAATATGACCACACTCCAAAAAAAATTGAATTTAACAGGTGACTTAATCCCTCATACGATGTAATTTATAAAGACCTAATTTGTCAAGTGACGGAATGACTTAATGTTATATGAGCTTGAATTTTACAGGTTTCGACTGTAACTTGCGTTCTGCTAGCAGGTGCGACTGTATGAATTTAAATGCACCTTTTTCCAGGCAAGCAGATGCATGCTTCTGTGGCTCAGTCGATTAACAGACGTACTTGCGATCAAATGATTCTCGGTTCAAGTCGCGGCGGTTGCTATCAGTATTTTTTTTTTTTTTATTTCAATGAATTTCATGTCATGGAGTTTTAGACACAATATTAAATGCTCTTTCACGTATATTTGCGTGAACTGTGACGCTCCATTTATGTGCATCTAATAAGATGTAAAATCACAGGATTTTTTTAAGTGTGCACTATTTCCCATGCCTTCGGAATCGGAAACCAGGAGCCAGTACAGCCGGAATCGATTTGTTTAGCCAACCGATTGAAGTAGTCATGAACCAAGTTTTTTTTCGTTTTTTGTTTTGCCGCTCTAGATGACGGTATTCCATTTTTGAAATACTTTCCCCATAATTCCGGAATCGGAAGTCCGATTCAAAACAAAATGCAGCAGTTTTTGAAGGACCATAAGACCATTCATATGAATTTGAGTTTGTGGAATCCGAACGCGCCATTTCTAAGAAAAGTTAGTACTCATATTTTCACATTTTACCCCATAATCCCGGAACCGGAAGTCAGATCCAAACAATATTCAGTAAATTTATATGAGACCACAAGGCCTTTTATTTGAAATTAAGTTTGTGAAAATCGGTCCAGCCATATCCGAGAAAAAATTAGTGCAAAAATACGTTACGTGCACACATACGCACACAGACATTTTGCATACTCGACGAACTGAATCGAATGGTATATGACACTCGGCCCTCTGCGCCTCGGTTCAAAAATCGGTTTTCACAGTGACTGTATAACCTTTCTATATGAGGATGACAAAAATATACTTGGAATTGACCTTTTTACACCCAGCACCGAAACCAGGGGTTTAATCCGTATGAAAATTGAGATATTCTGATGGCATGTTAACACCTTTCAGTTGAATCTAAGATGGTGAAAATCGGTTCAGCCATCTCCGAAAAAGTGAGTGACATTATTTCCCTTTTGGGTGTATATCATCACCCTGTAATTCTAGAACCGGAAGTCGGATTCAAATGAAATTTAGGTACATTACATAAGACCGTAAGAACCGTAAGAAAATCGGTTCAGGTATCTCTGAGACAATATTTGTCACACACACGCACACACACACATTTGCTCAGTTGGTCGAATGGTATTTGACTCGGTTCAAAAGTCGGTTGTACACACTTAAAAAAACCCTGTGATTTTACATCTTATTAGATGCACAAAAATGAAGCGTCGCAGTTCACGCAAATTTACGTGGAAGAACATTTAATATTGTGTCTAAAACTCCATGGCATGAAATTCATTGAAATAAAAAAAAGAACACTGATAGTAACCGCCGCGACTTGAACCGAAAATCATTGGATCGCAAGTACGTCTGTTAATCGACTGAACCACAAAAGCATGCAGCTGCTTGGCTGGTAAAAGGTGCATTTAAATTCATACAGTCGCACCTGCTAGCAGAACGCAAGTTACAGTCGAAACCAGCAAAATTCAAGCTAATCTAACATAAAGTCATTACAAATAAAATTTTCCGTCATTTGACAAATTAGTTCTTTATGAATTACATCGTATGAGGGATTAAGTCACCTGTAAAATTCAAATTTTTTTGGAGTGTAGAGCCTTTCTAGGTGAGAAAAGCCAAAACGCGAGGTTATTACTACTAACGGCAATATACTAGCGAAGAAGGCAATAAGCTATTTATTCTAAGCAAGAACTTTCATTGGAACATAAGATTCCTTTTAAGAGGCTTCTTATAATATTCCATTATTAAGAATACACAGATAAAAATATTTTGTGAATTTACATCTATTTTCATGCACATATTTGGAGCAGGTAATTAAACATAACATTACTTTACAATTCTGTACGTTTCAATATAATTTTATCGCAAAATAAGCGTTAATTGAAAGATACAGTTATATTAATTGAAAATTCAATGCAATTCAATTTATTTTTGCACCGATGAAGGTTTTCAATCAACATTTCGATTCAACCCATGTCTATTCCATGTTACTATTGATTTACATCTCGTGTAAATTTCATTATTTCTTTCTGTGTAATAATTACTTCTTCACCTACACAGATAAAAATATTTTGTGATTTTACATTAATTTTCATGCACATATTTGGAGCAGGCAATCGAATGGAAATTTACATCACAAAACGAAGCAGTTTGTAAATATACAGTCTTATTCAATGAAAAATAAATTAATTTTAATGTAATTTTACATCAATCATGGTTTTAAATCAGATTTTCGTTTCAACTGATGTCTATTTCATAGTACTATCGGTTAACATGTCGTGTAAGTTTCATCTTTTCTTTCTGTGTACTGGGCAGGGAAAAAGCCCCGTTGATGTAACAAAGCACCTACTCAAAAGGCAAAAAACCTACTCTTCTCATATCGTACCTAATGATTGATTAAGTGAAAGGATGAAATAATGAATTAATGAATAAATGAATGAATGAACAAATATTAAAATAACAGTTCAATTTCAGATAGAGTAGTATAAATACAATATATTAATAATAGTAATAACGAATTTGATTAAAAGTGAGAGGAAACAGATGTTATAAATAAATACAAGAATACATTATTAGGATTATTAGGAATTACGAAAGTGAACAGATAGAAATATTTACATCTATTTTCATGCATATATTTGGAGCAGGAAGTTGAATGTAAAGTTACTCCTCAGGTCATTACTTTTCAATATACTTTTAAAACAAAACTAAGCGTAAATTAAAATATGTTGTATAATGCATTTGAAAATCAAGGCATTCCAATTTACTTTTACATCAATGATGGTTTTCAATGAAATTGTTGATTCAATTGATGTCTTTTTCAAAGTATCATTAAATTACATGTCGAGTAAATTTCATTATTTGGTTTTGTGCAAATACATATACAACATACCGTTGATAAACCTACACAATATAATCAACTATCTTAGACTGCATATATTGTTTTAATTTTATTCTAAAAGTTTTGTAAATTTTTTACTCATACAAAAATGAAATTTACGCTTAACGTAAAGCCAAAACAATTGCTGTCGTAATTTTTTCAGTGATGACGCGATATTACATATTAATAGATTTATGTACAAATAATGTTTGTTTCTGTGTCGCTGTAAACTTCAGGTAAATAAACTGTGAAGTAAATGGTATGACTTATCTTTTCATGCTTTGAATTGTCAATCCAAGTGGATTCCAATGGTCCTTTTATATGCATCTATAAAGACGTAAATTTACACGATTTTTTCTAAATGTGTTGGACTATGGAACATTATCCGACTGTGACCGAGATTATTGGACACTCTGGTTCGCAGTAACTTGTTGGTACAGCGCCTTATGAACCAAAATAATTGTTTGCACGCCGTCGGTGTTGAACAGTCGTTCGCACCGCACGCGTATAGCTCTTGGCTCCTGGAATTTTTTTCTGGCTACCTAGAGTTTCATTGATTCAAGGCTTCAGTCTTTTTCAAGGCTACCTGAATCACTAACTAAGTGACTAAGTGATACAAAGAGTGATATTAGAGTGACTAAGTGATACAAAGAGTGATATTAGAGTGACTAAGAAATTAATCAGCCTTTTTTAAGGCTAGCTAGGAGTCTAATCGAAGACTAATTTAGCCTAGTTAATTTAATTTAAAATTTCATTAATTTCAAAAATGCCTGCGTCCAACCGGAAAGGCAACAAGCCTAAGGCTAAAAATAATTCAATACGGAATAAATCACATTCCGTTATTCAACATTTTTCTAATAACATTCACGATCTTATAGAATCTGAATGTAAAAATAAAAGACAACGGACGGATTTCCCTTCCGTTGATCCTATGCCGTCTAACAATATTTACGAGATTCTTCCTGAATCCGATTGTAGCGACATAGAAGAAAATTCTTCAAAAATTCCCAAAATGGACGCTTGTCGTTCTGGGAAGAAACATCAATCTATGCCACCAGTGACGGTGATGATTTCCGACTTCAAAGCATTCCGTACTGAGCTTTCTACTTTTCTCCCGGAAGTAAAAGTCTCATTTCAAATCGGACGAAGAGGAGAATGTCGAGTCTTGGTGGATGGATTGGAAGATTACGAACGTCTTATTCGATATTTGTCCGAAAAACTTCATAAATTTTATTCATATGATATAAAATCAGACAGACCCTTCAAGGCTGTCTTGAAAGGATTATCAAATGATCAAAGTATTGATGAAATTAAAAATGAACTAAAAGAATTGCTTGGTTTTGCCCCTTCCCAAGTAATACTTATGAAAAAAGAGCGAATGGTACTTCTAAACCACGCTCTGGAATTTCCCATGAACTTTACCTAATACACTTCAATCGAAGTGATGTAAACAATTTGAAAACTTTAGAAAAAGTACGTTTCATTTCCCACATTAAAATTCATTGGGAACATTATAAACGGCATAATCGTATTGCAAACTTAACGCAATGTCGTCGTTGCCAAGGCTTCGGTCATGGAACCAAAAATTGTCATATGGATATACGGTGTTTGAATTGTGGTAAATCGCATTCGAAAGACGTTTGTCCAATGAATGAAACCACTGATAAATTTTCATGTTCAAATTGCAATGGAAATCATAAATCCAATTATTTGAAATGTCCTGTCAGGGAAAAAATTTTAAACGCTCGTTCGCTTAGACAACAAGTCAAATCAACGACCTTAAATTTACAGAATATACCTGAAAATTCTTCTAAGGCACCTGCCAATTCGTCTTCTAACGAAAACAATTTATTGACAGGTAGATCGACCTCGTCATCATCTTCTTCTAATGTCAGTTATGCTGGTATATTAGGTAGAAATCTATCTCCTATTTCTTCTAATGTAAATAATCAAAACACAGGACCGCCTTGCAGTTCTTCTTCTAACGAAAACAATTTATTAATAGGTAGACCGGCCAAATCATCTTCTTCTAATGGCAGTCTACCTACAAATATTTCTTCAATGCCATTCGCTTCTTTAAATGAAGTCGATTTAGGCGATATAACTGAAAATAAAATGATCTACCTACAAGATCAACTTTTTCAAATGATCATCCAAATGAATTCGACTTCATCACTTTTTGAAGCATTTCAAATCGGATGGAAATTTGCAAATAATATTATAATGAATTTAAAATTTAACAGTGATGTTAAATAATTATTTGAATATTTTAAATTGGAATGCTCGATCTTTGAAATCGAGTGAAGATGAATTTTATAATTTTCTCAAAGTTCACAAAATTCATATTGCCATTGTGACAGAAACTTTTCTTAAACCAAATGTAAAATTGAAAAGTAATCCACATTATGTGGTTCATCGATTTGACAGGTTTACTGGAATTGGTGGTGGAGTTGCCATTTTTGTCCAACGGCAAATTAAACATCGAATTTTACCTTCTTTCAATACTAAAGTTATTGAAAGCTTGGGAATCGAAGTTGAAACCATTCATGGAATTTATTTCATCGCTGGAGCATATTTGCCATTCCAATGCACCGGCGAACAATTAAATTTCTTTAAAGGCGATTTGCAAAAACTTACAAGATATCGATCGAAATTTTTCGTAATAGGGGACTTAAATGCTAAGCATGTCCAGTGGAATTGTAGGCAAAATAACAGTAATGGTAAAATACTTCATAATCAACTCTCAGCTGGTTACTTTACAGTTCTTCATCCCAGTAATCCTACTTGTTTCTCTTCCGTGAAAAACCCGTCTACAATTGATCTGGTTCTAACAGATCAAAGTCATATTTGTAGTGAACCGATTACTCATGCTGATTTTGACTCAGATCATCTTCCTGTAACATTCAGACTTTCCAACGAAGCTATAATTAATCCAATTAGTTCTATTTTCAACTATCATAGAGCTAATTGGTTGGATTACAGATCTCACATTGAAAATCATGTGGATCATGAAACTATTTTAGAAAATTCTGCGGACATCGACACAGCAATTGATAATTTGAATCATTATATTATCGAAGCTAGAAATCTTTCAGTTCCCAAAGCTCAAACTAAATTAAATTCTCCTATCATCGATGACAATCTTCAACTGCTCATTCGGTTGAAGAATGTTCGTCGACGACAATATCAACGTTCTCGTGATCCTGCTATGAAAAACATAGTTAAGGATTTACAAAAAGAAATTAAACACAGATTTACTCTTTTGCGAAATGAAAATTTCGCTAAAGAAGTTGAACAAATTAAACCATATTCTAAACCTTTCTGGAAACTTTCTAAGGTTCTTAAGAAACCTCAGAAACCAATTCCTGCTCTCAAGGAAGGAAATCAAATACTTCTTACAAATGGTGAAAAAGCTCAAAAACTTGCTCAGCAGTTCGAGAGTGTCCACAATTTTAATTTAAACGTTGTGAGTCCTATTGAAAATGAAGTCTCACTGAAGTATGATCATATTTCAACCCAAGTGTTATCACACGATGACATTATTGAGACGAATTTTGATGAAATTAAATCAATTATTAGGAAACTCAAAAACATGAAGGCTCCTGGTAATGATGGAATTTTTAATATTCTTATTAAAAATCTTCCCGATGTTGCCTTGAGACTCCTGGTTAAAATTTTCAACAAGTGTTTTTCATTAGCTTACTTCCCAAAAAGATGGAAAAACGCTAAAGTAATTCCTATCCTAAAACCTGATAAAAACCCAGCAGAAACATCAAGTTATCGCCCAATTAGCTTACTTTCTTCTATCAGTAAACTTTTTGAAAAAATTATCTTGTTAAGAATGATGACTCATATAAATGAGAATTCAATTTTTTTACCAGAGCAGTTTGGATTTCGTCATGAACATTCAACTACTCATCAACTTGTCAGAGTAACGAACATGATAAAATCAAATAAATCTTCTGGGTTATCCACTGGAGTTGCTTTTCTAGACATAGAAAAAGCATTCGACAGTGTTTGGCACAAAGGTTTAATAGCAAAAATGTCTGATTTCCAGTTTCCTATTTATTTGATCAAAATGATTCAAAATTATTTAACTGATCGTACTCTTCAGGTTAGCTATCAGAATTGTAAATCTGAATTGCTACCCGTACGAGCCGGTGTTCCGCAGGGTTCGAGTGTAGCTCCAATCTTGTATAATATTTTCACTTCTGATCTTCCAAATCTACCCGTTGGTTGTCAGAAATCGCTATTCTGTGACGACACAAGTCTGTTAGCCACAGGTAGAAATCTAAGAGTGATCTGCAGTCGCCTACAAAGAAGTTTAAATATTTTCAGTGATTATCTGTCAAAATGGAAAATTAAACCAAATGCAGCAAAAACGCAATTAATTATCTTTCCTCATAAGCCAAGAGCTTCTTTTCTTAAACCAACCAATAATCACATTCTCAAATTGAATGGCTTGGAATTGACATGGTCTGATCAAGCTAAATACTTAGGTTTAACGTATGACAAAAAACTCACTTTCAAGGATCACATTGAAGGAATCCAGGCAAAGTGTAATAAATATATTAAATGTTTATATCCTCTTATAAACAGAAATTCTAAGCTCTGTCTAAAAAACAAATTGTTAATTTATAAACAAATTTTCAGACCAGCCATGCTTTATGCGGTACCAATTTGGTCAAGCTGTTGTTCCACCAGGAAGAAAACGCTTCAAAGGATTCAGAATAAAATTCTGAAAATGATTCTGAAGCGTCCTCCCTGGTTTAGTACAAATGAGTTACACAGACTCACAAATATAGAACCATTAGATGTAATGTCACATAATATTATAAGCAAATTCCGACAAAAATCGATGCAATCTTCAATTGAATCGATTCGCTCTCTGTATTAGTTAGTAAGTTAGTATATAAGTTCCTTTTCCCCATTACACAATACAAGTAGGTTTAGAATTTTCCCTACACAAAAATCTCAGAATTGCGGAAGCAAATGATGTCTTCATGGTAATAACCAAATCATATATATATATATATATATAACAGGGCTGAAAAGTCACCACTTGTGGCTGAACACCCAATTTAAATCTTAATAATTTAATTTTAACTCATATTCCAATAAAAAGTTATTAAAAAAAAAAAATTGTTTGCACGCCTCTTAATGCCAAGATCGGGGATATGCAGTAACTTAGGAATGAAGTATAATAGAGCTGCAACATATAAATGTGGAAATTTAAAGATAGTTTTAAGGCATTTATTTTGCAATATCTGAATTTTTTTTCAATCTCGTCTTGGGTGCATGGCTCCTGGCAATTATTAGATACTGAATGTGAGGATGCATGCATGGCGAAGTAAAAGCTCATTAGAGCTCCCCTTGGTACAAAATAGATAACCTTCCTCAATATTCCGGATAGCGACGATAATATTTTTCTTGAAAGCTTGCACTCCTATTACTTCAATAAATCAAATTCATGCTAAATAGCGTTTTATTGGGTTCGATCGAATTAGATCATCATAGTAAATTAATTTTGAAATTAAAACAAAGTCTTTTGTCACCAGAATCAATATCCAGATTGCATTTTTTTTTCGATGTATTTGTATTGCTTATTGCTATTGCGAATTGCACTATCGACATCTGAATGTCATCATCTACTAGTGAAAATCGCTGCATGGCTGACATCGTGAGAATGATCATTCATAATCATTTATGAATTACAAGGATATGACTTTAGTGATATAGAAATATCAATATTATAAAATCAAACGATTTTCGTTATCATGATCTATGATGATTTTGTGAACGATAATCACCGACGATTATTATTGGTGATGATAGCTGATTTTTGATACTTTGAGAATGATAATATCGACACTGCTCACGAACATGAAAACGTCTGAGATCTTGGAATAAAACCTGTGTAACAAATGAATGAAAACATCTGTGAGTATGGCAACTCTGCTCAAGCTCATGAACCAATTAATAAACGTTGCAATCCTCCTACCACGCTTTTTAGCAAATCGTATAGAACTGCACGATGAATCGTAATCGGTCTCTGCTGCGCTTCCTGGACAATATAGGGAAGAAAAAAATTGTGCAGAATAAAAATGTTTGCGAACTTCAGTCAAGTTTGTCTGGAATTCAACATTAGCTATAGTTTATTAAAAAAAATCGCATATTTTCGGCTCACGGATTATGGCGAATGAAGAATGATAAAAAGAATCGAATTTGAATCATAAAAAAACCATAATTTCATAATTAAGTTTATTTTTATAATAGGCAACATTTTCTGCTAAAATTCTCCACAGCAACTGATGCCCAGTCTTTGTAGATATGTGTTAGCCAAAATGAGTTTGTGTATGATTAGGTTTGCGTTTAGCCTGTGTGAACTAGCCTGGATGTTGAGGGGCACTAGATAGAGGGTATGAACATTCAATCTGATATCTGCGGTAAAGTGATTATCACGTGCTCCTCAACATCCCGTGCTAGTCCACACAGGTTACACACAAACCTAATCGTACTCAAACTCACAAAGGACACTACATGCTATGAAAACTATTTCCTTATTCTTGAAAAATTATAGCCATAGTATGATCGGTAAACATTCACTTCTAATTGGGTAGTTATTTGTGGTTCATCCTAAGATGTAATTATCATAAACTTAATGTGAAACTCTCTTTTCTCCTAGACAGTGTAATATTTTTAGTTGATTTAACTTACATCAACAATATAAACATTTGAAAGATTAAAGCAGAAAACCTTTACACATAATTTTACTTTATATTGCACAGACAGCGCGCCGAGATACTTCATCTGCTAACCTTCTGAGCCATTTCAGCGCGTTCCCGACTCATTTCCTACTTAGTCCTTGAAAGCCTCTTTGTACAGTACAAAGGTCTTCCATTCACAAGAACACACTCCCTCCGGCATTATGCTGCAGATGGCAGAACAAAAGCTCTAACTAACGAAACATTCTTTCATGGAAATGTTTATCACATTACATTAGCCACCACCCGCCCAGGCATGATTTAAAGCACCGGAGGAAAAGAAAGAAGACGAGAGTGATAAAGCGTAATGAAAGACAAGGGAATGTTTGAGTTATGATGGTTTCCCTTTGGGAAAGCGAGCAGAATGTATTCTCCCGGGTAGCGGTAGGTTAATAGAACATAATGCAATTTTCCTGTGCTACATGCTTCCTTGAGTTTCCCTTTTCTCAACACGCGCGTGATGCTGATATTTCGCACATGGAATTCAGCAAAGTTAGACCAACGACGCATTCGGAATTCACTCCACTTCCGTTCCGGACAACTTTCATCGACATTAGTGGCAAGTTGGCAAGTTCTTGACATAATTTCTTTATGAGTTTTTATCGTGAGACGCGTTGAACCGCAGGCTTCTAAACGAAGTCTCACGTCAAGTGTGTTTTATTCAACAGGTACCAACGAGTAATTGTGCTAATTTAGTACTCCAGAGAAATTGTATAAGTTGTAAAGTGTACACTATTCACAGTGAAATGGTATTTGGAATGAAACAAATAGATGGCCAGAACTAGTCTCCAGTGGGAATTGATTCTGAGTATGGCACTGAAATACGAAAGTTGCTATATGAGCCTTTTAGTATCATTTCTATAATCGTAGTATTTTTTTCAAAAAATTGAACAGTGATCTCCAATAAATTTCTTCAACGTGTCGAAACGACAACATCATTTATAGTTTACAGAAAAAAAGTCACTATCCGAAATGCTGTTCTCATTTCACGCGCAGCCAAAGCACTAGCAGGAAACGATTTCGTCAGCATTTCCGGTCGCTGGTTCTGTGATCCGCAGTAATTGAGTTAAATTTTTCTCATTAGTTACTGGGTCACGTACAAAATTGTGTTCCACGTCAATATATTTTACTCTGCTGATTTCTTTTCGATTGGCTCTTACATTCGCATCTTGATTAGCTTTGGATTCGATGAGATTATCAGCTTCAGTGAAGTGTCATTAAAATCGATGGTTATGACCCACGCAGTTTTTGTAGACTCCTTGGCAACAAGCGTGCATTTTCCATGTATGATAATACATTCACACTCCTCTTCAAATGGAAGCGAAGAGAAGCAAATGAACTTTTCCCGAGGAAAAAAGGCGGGTGGGTAATGTCAGAGACATAACTGGATGTCGTGAATACGAAAACAAATGACATGTTCCTTAACACTTCCGAATATCAAATAGTTGATCAATTGTATGAATTATGCAAGCATTCCCCTTTTCCACATTTTTCGCAAAAACAAAGAAGGCTTCACTTGATCTCGATTACTGTGAATTTCACACAGCGAAAAGTGCAAGAATCTAACCAAACTGTTCTACATTTGCACTAAACTGAGGATATTTTCTTTCGATTTGCGAACAACACATCCTAATAGTTCTTCAGAAAACTTTTAGAGCCATTAGAACGGCTGATTTTTTATAATGCTTTCCAACGATGCTTATTCATCCATCGAAATGACTGGCAGCTGTGACGTAATCACTCTTATCGGAAGCGAAACTAGCTTTGCAAACGGCACAAAATACATCTGCTCGCATTGGCGATAGAATCCAAACTGATTAGATTTTTGTTAGGAGCTTTCTTTTACGTGATTTCGTTTGTAGCATTTTCACTAATGGGCGGTCCTAACGGCTATAAAAATAGTCGCATACAGAATATTAATGTCGATTATTTTATTTCGCATTTGCAAATTTATTGAAAAAAAAAACTATCAATATGCTGTAGGGATTCATTTCCAGCATTCAGAAGGGACAAATTGCGTAATTCTCTACGATATTAAACTCGGAACATTTTCGCAAAAAAAAGCTTCACTTGATCTCGATTACTGTGAATTTCACACAGCGAAAAGTGCACAAATCTAACCAAATTGTTCTTGATTTGCACTAAACTGAGGATAATTACCTGCGGTTTGCGAAAAACAAATCCTAATAGTTCTTTAGAAAAATTTTAGAGCCATTAGAACGGCTGATTTTTTATAATGCTCTCCAACGTTGCTTTTTCATCCATCGAAATGACTGGCAGCTGTGACGTAATCGCTCTTGTCGAAAGCGAAACTAGCTGTGCAGACGACACAAAACACATCTGCTCGCAGTGGCGATAGAATCCAAACTGATTCAATTTTTGTTAAGAGTTTCCTTTATGTGATTTCGTTTGTAGCTTTTTCACTAATGGGCGGTCCTAACGGCTATAAAAATAGCCGCATACAGAATTTTTATGTCGATTATTTCATTTCGGATTTGCATAATTTATTGAAAAAAAACTATCAATATGCTGTAGGGATTCATTTCCAGCATTCAGAAGGGTCAAATTGCGTAATTCTCTACGATATTAAACTCGGAACATTTTTCGCAAAAAAAGGCTTCACTTGATCTCGATTACTGTGAATTTCACACAGCGAAAAGTGCACAAATCTAACCAAATTGTTCTTGATTTGCACTAAACTGAGGATAATTACCTGCGATTTGCGAAAAACAAATCCTAATAGTTCTTTAGAAAAATTTTAGAGCCATTAGAACGGCTGATTTTTTATAATGCTCTCCAACGTTGCTTTTTCATCCATCGAAATGACTGGCAGCTGTGACGTAATCGCTCTTGTCGAAAGCGAAACTAGCTGTGCAGACGACACAAAACACATCTGCTCGCAGTGGCGATAGAATCCAAACTGATTCAATTTTTGTTAAGAGATTTCCTTTTATGTGATTTCGTTTGTAGCTTTTTCACTAATGGGCGGTCCTAACGGCTATAAAAATAGCCGCATATAGAATTTCAATGTCGATTATTTCATTTCGGATTTGCATAATTTATTGAAAAAAAACTATCAATATGCTGTAGGGATTCATTTCTAACATTCAGAAGGGTCAAATTGCGTAATTCTCTACGATATTAAACTCGGAACATTTTTCGCAAAAAAAGGCTTCACTTGATCTCGATTACTGTGAATTTCACACAGCGAAAAGTGCACAAATCTAACCAAATTGTTCTTGATTTGCACTAAACTGAGGATAATTACCTGCGATTTGCGAAAAACAAATCCTAATAGTTCTTTAGAAAAATTTTAGAGCCATTAGAACGGCTGATTTTTTATAATGCTCTCCAACGTTGCTTTTTCATCCATCGAAATGACTGGCAGCTGTGACGTAATCGCTCTTGTCGAAAGCGAAACTAGCTGTGCAGACGACTCAAAACACATCTGCTCGCAGTGGCGATAGAATCCAAACTGATTCAATTTTTGTTAAGAGATTTCCTTTTATGTGATTTCGTTTGTAGCTTTTTCACTAATGGGCGGTCCTAACGGCTATAAAAATAGCCGCATATAGAATTTCAATGTCGATTATTTCATTTCGGATTTGCATAATTTATTGAAAGAGACTATCAATATGCTGTAGGGATTCGTTTCTAGCATTCAGAAGGACCAAATTGAGGAACTCACTACGATATTCACCACTTTTGGAAACATTTTTCTTGAACGATTTGTTGTACAGCAGCAGCTATTTTCTTCTCTTCCTCAGAACGCGTTCTGATTGGCTGGTGTTGACATGGGTCAAATGAGATAGGTTTTTCAATAGTGTACTATTGAAATACTTCAATGCTCTTGCTATACACGTTTAAGTTGAAAAATTTCGATTCTATTGGTAGTTAGATTATATAAATCCTTCCACAGATCACTGAGCTATGAGCTTTCAAAATACGAGAAAGGCAAACGCGCCATATGAATTATCCTCTTTGATACTCGTTTATACCAAACATTTCAGAAAAGTTTAATTTTGAACTATTTGAGATTATGTCACACAACTGAAAATTTTATCATAAAATTGTGATCATATTTCCGATGGCATGTAGCAAAAATTATGTTGATTCGTTAGATACAACAAGAGATATTCACGATCAAAAACTTATCACTCTCTCAGAGGGTAAATTTTGAAAAGGCACCCCATAGTAAAGTAAGTCGTATTCACGACAAAAGAAAGAATGTCACGTATTCGGTTGAACGCCACGCTAAAACAGGTATGTAGATGTAATGTGAAATACATGGCCGAATTGACTTGAGGACGATTGAAATGATGGTAATTGAAATATTCAAATACCTGCAAACAGTCGGTCGATTTTCGAGCTTGATTAAAAATTATGGTTGCAGTAGTGCCAAGATTTTAGTAAAAAGAAAGGTTAAAATACAGCACACAATTTGGACGATAGAGTTGCTCTTCGAGTGAGATTAAAATTAAAGTTGTTCAACTAACTTTCAGCAAAAGAACGAATCCAGAAATGTGGAGCCGATCGTAAGACTTCATATACTCTGACTTCAAAAGGACTGTGCAATGATAAACCATTTATTTTTCACGGATGAAGAGATCCATCCGACTGAAGACTAAGGGTGAAGCCAGAGAGAAAGCGAAAGCGACGCGAAGCAAAGCGGTGCGAAACTTGACAGATCGCACGGAGTCGCGCGGCAGAGCTTCGTTCATTCAAGCTCTGAATATTTAAAAACCCTTGTGTGGAGCATTCACATACATTTTCATAGACACAAATTTTACAAGGTTATATGCACATGGTCAGAATAAGCGGCAATAGTAAAATGATTCTATTGCAATTATCCACTGCCCATACAGAATCGGATCGCGAAACGAGAATAAGCGACCGTTTGTTGCTTCAGAGAATCCCCACAGCAGCGTGCTAGCCGTTGATTCTCAGACGGTTCACCGAGAGAAATTCGCTCTCGCACTGGTGTCTATTCTATGTTAAATGAACTATGCCGGTTTTTTTGTTGTTGCGATGATTTCTGTTTCTCTTTGATGGCACTGATTCAATCGTGTGAAGAGTTGCGAGTGAGCGTTCTTTGATACGATAAAAGCCATCCTTGGGTAAAGAGTTTGTTTCATGACGTAATGATAATTTGACTTTGTCGCTTGCACATCTAAATTCTGTTGTCTCTGAATGAAATTTCAGCGCATTGTGATATGAAAAATTGCATCCATCGTGAAGATACGCATATTCACAGTTCTGCAATTTTCAAAACAAAAACACGATTCATAAAACAACCTCCTACGTTATTCCCATTCTTTTCTAATAGGGGTTCTACAATTCGACTTGATGACATTTAACACAATGCATATACCGGCAAATGTAATCTTTTTATTTGGCAACCATACCTAATTGAGCATATGGTTCGAAATAGTGGAACGCACGGATCCAAAATAAATTTACTTGATAGGAGCAGCTGAAAATTTTAGACAGAAGTAAACAATATTTTCCAAAGATATGTATCAGAAGACCTCCCCGTTGTTTTGTGTATCATTACTCCATGATTTTTTTTATATTAAGCACAGAAAATGAATTTGTAATAACACTAAAAAAATACGTTTCTATAACCACATATCTTTTGTCTTTTCAGGAGTTTCGTCATCCGAAAGATTTGGTAAGTATATAAACATTTTGGTAAGATAATTCGTGAAGTTGCTCTTTACTGGTAACGAATACTTATCGTCTAACTGGATACTGGCTTTTAGATTTCGAAAATCTTAGACGCATTTGTGAGCTACTATTTATTTATTTATTAGGTTCTCAATGCCCATGCTTTTGGATCCGATTATAGAAGCGTATAAGTGACGTAACCGACGAGTCGTAATTTTTGCCTTTCTCTGTAGAAGAGTAATAGAATTGCTGTAGAAACCGTATTTTGAACGCAGTAACGGAGACAAGCAACGGAGACAAGCAAAGTCTTGGCATTACTTGGCATTACATTTTTATGGAATCTGGCCTTTCTGTTTCAACAGACGATTCTTAGCGTACAGAATCATTGCATCGTAGTACTATCCTACTGACGCTAAAAATCCTTCCAGGTCGGGGTTCGAACATACGACGACAACTGGCTTGTGAGACTAGCGCCCTATGTATTGAAAAGCCAACCCGGGCAACACATAGTGTTGTAAACTATTCGACTCAGTTCAACGAAAACAGAAAATGTCTGTGTGTATGTGTATGCATACATACGAGGTCTGTTCAAAAAGTTCCCGCAATTTTTTAATTGCGCGCGTCTGGAGAGTCCGGTGGTCAAAATTTTTTTTTATTGTGTTGGTACATATGTCCCTAATGTATGGTGAAATTTTCAGCTGTATTCATTGTTTACATTCTGTCTTGTAGCGGCTGGTGTAGACGTGTTTTTTTGAGCTCGGCGATTTTTGTTAGTTTAAACAATGGAAGAATTGAAGAGTCAAAGAATTTGTATTAAATTTTGCGTGAAAAATGAAATAAAGTGTAACCAAGTGTGCGAAATGTTACAGAGAGCCTACGGTGAGTCTGCTATGAAAAAAACAAGTGTTTACGAGTGGTATAAGCGGTTCCAAGATGGCCGCGAAGACGTTGAAGACGACGAACGCTCCGGTTGACCCAGCACGTCAATAATCGATGAAAATGTGGGAAAAAATGATTATGGATGATCGCCGAATCACTATTAGAGAAATTGCTGATGAAGTTGGCATATCAGTTGGCTCATGCCATCATATTTTTTCAAATGTTTTGGGCATGAAACGAGTGGCAGCAAAATTCGTTCCAAAACTGCTGAATTTTGATCAAAAAAACAAACGCATTACAAGACTTTAATCATGCCCCAACCTCCTTATTCACCAGATATCGCTCCGTGTGATTTTTTCCTGTTCCCAAAGTTGAAGAGACCCATGAAAGGACAGCGTTTTTCATCGATTGAAGAGATAAAGGCAGAATCGCTGAGAGTACTACAGAGCATTACAAAAAGTGACTATCAGGGGTGTTTCGAAGACTGGAAAAAACGCTGGCATAAGTGTATTATATCTAGGGGGGATTACTTTGAAGGGGGCCATATAGATGTAGACGAATAAATAAATATTTTTTTAGAAACATGAGAATTCCGGGTACTTTTTGAACAGACCTCGTATGTGCTTCTTCAACGAATTTTATTCACGCTCAATTTTCTGATGACTGAACCGATTTCAACAAACTTAGGCTCGTTTGGAAACTAATTTACTTCGGTAGATGGGATTTTTGATACTGAACAGCCTTCCCGCTGCTTCGCGAAAATAATAAAGCGAACTAATTAAAATAATGAAGCGAACTACATTATATATTATAAGTTTTGTATTTGTTGTTTGAAAGATAGTGATTTTTGCGCCTGTTTGAAAATGGCATGAAATTTGTCCAACTTATATAGGCTTTTCCTCACTCTGTTGGTTCATTTAGACCAGGGGCTCCCAAACTATTTTAGGTCGTGGACCCCTTTACTAAAATTAACTTCGGCCACAGACCCCCATTAAAAAATTCCTTTGAATTTTTTTGCTTTTTCAAAATTGATGTAAAATACTTACCTATTTCTGCGGATGGTCAAATAAATAAACTTGATATCCTTCTTTCATCAAAATGTAACAAATTAATAAACATAAAATTCAGTAATACTCTTCATTTTACTGGGCTCAATAATCTTAATAATTATTAATCAATAATACAATGTTTGTTTCCACTTTATAAAAAAATTATCACGAAAATCTTAAAGTAAACATTAAACAAGTTCAATGTGAATGGATGAATTTGGTGATTTTCCACCAATTTAGCTATATCCGGTTCAATATTAGTGAGCAGCAGTCTTAAATCTCCGCGCTCGTTGATTTTCAAACGGTTTTTTTGTTTTGTCAAAATGCGTGTAACCGCGCTAAAGCCTCTTTCCACTGGGTACGTTGACGGAAATGCGATTAAGAATTTTTCCGCGATGTGCCACAACGCAGGATATTGTGTTTTAATGTTGCATTGCAACCAGAACTTCTGATGTAAATTCAAGATATCCTCAAACCTCTTTGTAGAATCCTCGTGTAATGCGTCCAATTGAGTGGCATATGATAAAATAACGTTGTCTTGAAGCTTCTTCATCTGACAATTTTTACAACTGCGGAAACTGTGACTATTGCTTTCGACCTAGATTTTGTTTATAAAGTAATAATTTTCCAATGAACGCCGATATAATTGATTTGGTT
This sequence comes from Malaya genurostris, assembly GCF_030247185.1. NCBI lineage: Eukaryota > Metazoa > Arthropoda > Insecta > Diptera > Culicidae > Malaya > Malaya genurostris. Next base: position 214,469,742 of record NC_080572.1, read on the forward strand.
TTGATCAAATCATCATCACTTGATCATCACACTGCAGCCGCCAATTATCTTTGTAGAAAATTTCAAAGATATCAATCAAGTAATAAATATCTTCTTCGCAATTATTGAGATTTTCTTTAAAACTCGAATCTATTTCTTGTAGAAACTCCAATAGTGATTCAAAAATAGCTGTAAATCTTGTTAAGCAGGAGCCTCTCGATAACCACCGAACTTCGGTGTGCAGAAGTAGCCGAGTAAAGACTTCATCATTTTCCTCACATAGGTGAGTAAATAATCGAGAGTTCAAAGAATTACTACTAATCTTGTTTACAGCATTGATAACATATTGTAAGGACTAATGAAATCTAATCTGTGGATCACACAGTGAATAACCAATGTCGCATGTAGTTGTTGCTTAAAGTGAACCATACAACCTCGATAACGACCGACCATAGATGGTGCACCATCAGTTGCAACAGAAACTATGTTTTTCCATGGAATAGTTTTTCCGAGGAATGAACGTTCCACGGCTTGAAAAATCGATTCTCCTTTTGCATCAGTTACTAAATATGTAGCAAAAAGCAGTTCTTGGCATATATTTCCATCTTTGATGGATCGAACATATCCTAACAACAGAGCTTCATTACCGGGTAATGTTGACTCATTAACTGGAGAGAGAATCTGTTGGTCTGTAAGAAATTACATAAATTGTTTTCCACGTCACAACTCAATTCGTCTATTCTTCTCTGAACGGTATTATTACTCAAAAGAAATCAATTGCTCTCCAAAGGTATGTGCTTTCTCTGATTTCGCTATCAGTAAGAATATATTTTAGGACGCTCGCAAACCATCAACGTCTTGCTTAGATGATAATGATTTTATGGATGACCGTTTTTCTATGTTTTGCTTAAGGGCTTGAAAGAAAGGCAAAGGCTTATTTTTTGTCAGCATGCACGCTTGACAAGTGATCCTCCAATTTTGAAGACTTCATAGTATCGTTACTAAACTACTGAACCGTTTCACAGATTAGACACATCGGCAACTGTTCATTTGCTAGAGATGGAATGAAGCCAAACTTTAAGTAGTCCAAACAGTATTGTCTACATTTTTTCATGCCTGCCATCATAAATCTCGCAGTAAATCTGTAATTAAAAAACCTGTTCTAATCCACCTAGTGGTGTAATGATACCTTTCTCATATATAATACTATTGTAATGTTTCTCTTCAATTTTGAAAGAAACCAAGAGATTGTTCGCACATTAAATAGTATTACATACAGAACGAAATAGTGCTTTGCTCGCGTAGGTCATCCATAAGAAAGCAAAGTGGGTTCACTATTATATGTTCTTCAAGCACTGGAACCAAGAATGGCTTTTATCGTATCAAAGAACACTCACTGGCAACTCTTCAACGATCGAATCAGTGCCATCAAAGAGAGACGGATATCATCGCAACAACAAAAACCCGGAATGGCTCATTTAACATAGAATCGACACCAGTGCGAGAGCGAATTTCTCTCGATGAAATTTCTGAGAATCAACGGTTAGCACGCTGCTGTGGGGATCCTCTCTGAAGCAACAAACGGTCGCTTAAAGGCTATCCGCATTAGGCCGATCCGACCGATCCGAGCTCTCCGGCGTCTTTTCTCTGCTTCGTCTATGGATGAGCTGCACATGCAGCTGTGTGCATGTGCAGCTCAGCCATTGGCGAAGCAGAGAAAAAGTCAACGCCGGAGAGCTCGGATCGGTCGGATCGGCCTAATGCGGATAGCCTTTTATTCTCGTTTCGCGATCCGACCATAAGACCTTTCATTTGACCATAAGATTGGGAATATCGGCTCTGTAATCTATAATAAAAGTGAGTGTTTGCGCACACTAACGTTTGTGGTTTTGTCGGACAAGTGTTCGGATTCTCGCGACGAAGTGAAAACTCGCGGATACTATTTAACACTAACTGTATTTATTACAACGATCACTAGAAGACTTGGACTGACTAACATATATGACTTAACATTTAATCGTACTATCGTACTGTCGTACGATCGCACGATCGTGCCTGATCTGATCTGCACTACGCTTTTATAGTCTGCGTACATTATTATAGGAACACAATTTGTATCTACCGGAAAGCACATATCATAAGATGTACCGGAAAGTAAGTACCGTAATCTTAACTACTGTCAACTGAAACTTACACTTTGGCGTGAACAGTGAGTAAGATCAATTTTTGAGGATACGACTATTATCTCCTGTCGCTTATCGGTAACCGGGAACCAAAATAGCCAGAATCAGTTTGTTTAGCTGCCTATAGAAAATGGCTATCGATTTGTGTAGTTTTTTTTAACGATTTTTCGTTTCGCTGGTTTAAATGACGGTGTACAATAGTTTACACACTTTATCCTATAACTCTGGAACCGGAGGTCGTATCCGGATGAAATTCAGGAATTACGTAGGGTACCACGCAGGGGAGACCTTGCATTCGAATTTAAGTTTTTCAAAATCGGTTTAGCCATCTCCGAGAAAACCTCGTGAGATTATTCATATAACGTTTGAATCAAATTCGTCAAGTCCAGAAAATGTGCACGTTTGACAAAAATTTGAACGAAAAGTTAAAAATTAATGAAATGGAAGTACCTTTCATACAAAATAATCATTCTGATATTTTACCTTTCTCTATAGAAAGTTAACGACTTTCGAACGGAGCCCCGGAGATCCATAGTGTTATATACCATCTGACTCAGCTCGACGAGTCCAGGAAATGTCTGTGTGTGCACTTGTTTAACTCTCAATTTTCCTAGAGATGGCTGAATCGACAAACCACAACTTAGGCTCGTTTGAAAACTACTGTTGGATTGTGGATGAAGTTCAAAGACGGAATTGCTGACACTTCCGGTTCCGGAGATGTGATCGTAGAAGTAACGTAACCGACAAACCTCATTTTTTTCTTTATCTACACTCAATTTCCTCATTTGAATTTGCTCATTTGCTCCCATCTGTTAAGTAGAGTTTTTTCAACCCTGCTTACCGCGTTTAAATTTTGGAAACACAACTGAACTGTCACATTAGGCGCCCTGTCATGCTTTAATTATTGAAAATTGCTTAATGACATAATTTGTCAAATTCTCGAGATGCGAAAACGTCATGAAAATCGATTTTTTGAAAATTTTAAACAGGTGGACCTCCTGAATATCTTTTGTTGTACTTATTATGCTAAACACAATCCTATTATGTTTGCTCCATGCCATCGGAAATTTCAATTTATGATAAAACTTTCAGTAGTATGAGACAACCATAAATAATACAAAATTAACGTTGGCTGAAATTTTTGGTATCAACGAGTACCATTATTGCTGATCCATCGCATTCAATGAAAATGTCTAAAACAATCGATCACTACCAGAGCCAGTAAATTACCGATTAATGCGCTATTTGGTATTATATATAGGACCTTTTATCAGGGCACACAGTGCTCCCAAAGAAAATTTTGAAAAAATCACTATGAAGCCTGACGAAATTTAAAAATATGTTTCAGTCTATCTAAAGATGTGATGATGGCTTCTAAATCAACGTTTAAAAAATCGGTTTAATAAAAATAACAAAACGGACGATGACAAGAAATGGCTTGGTATATTTATTTATTTATCCCAGATTCTAGCTTCTTCGAGTCGTTCTCCGAGGGAATTTTATTTTCTTCCAATGAAATGTTAATAGATTCACTTTACCCTATTTGCTCCGCACCAGAGATAATTATTTTCAACAATTTGAAGGAAAATTCTCTCGAATTTGTTAATACCAAAGAAAATGATAATTGTAAGAGGCTAAATCCAATCCCAAAGCACTATTAGGTATTTTTTCATTGAAGTGCTAGTGAATTAGTCGTGAATGAGTCATAATTCAGTATAGCTACACCGTTACGATTCTGAAAGCGAAGTATAGGTTGCACAATGCACTATATTACTAATCCGACATTTTTTGAAACTGTTAGACCCTGTATGAACTGTTTTGTCTCATAGCCGGCTGTTAAATTTTATAATTTTATTGAATAAAACCTGCCCATTAAAATCAGTACACAAAAATTCTTTCGTTTTGCAAGTTTTCATAACACATGTCCGACTTAATTTCATTAGGCATATTAGTGTCTTAAATCCGGCACCGAAAGAACTTCCGGTGCACGATTTCTCATAGATGACTGTTCCATAGATTGAAATGAACGTTCTTATGATCCCATTTGTTTACAATAAATTTTATTTATATTCGACTTCTGCTTCCATGATTACGATTTCGTTGGTGCTGTACATGAGTGAAGAACTTTTCTTCACGGTATGCTACAAGACGTGAAGTAAAGTCATACAGCAAATGTTTGTTTGAACACAATCACAATCACAATCTGCACATTAAGATTTTATTACACATAACATTTCAAACATATTTCAAACATCGAATAACAACAAGATTTCATTTGAACCCATTTTTGAAACGATCGATTTTTTTTCATGGGAGTTTGCACTGTTTATATATAAGAAACTTAAAAAACGATGTTCTCCAATTAATGTTCATCGAAACTAAAAGTTATGAGTCTTATTTTCTCATGAGCATCTACAATATGTGTACCATTCATCAAATGCTAACCTCATGAAGCATAGTAATCAGTTGACGCTCAAGTTCATGAACTAAAGAACGAACGAAGCAGCTCTCTTTGCTTTGGTTACGCTGTGAATTTTGCCCGACCTACGAATATGTATCAATAGCACAAAGGGTGAAACTCTTTTGTTCGTATTCGTTGCTTTAATTTGCAAACCCTGCCTTCAACATGTTGGTACTAGTAACACAACTTCTTTTTTTATCATGAATATTTCAAATAACAACTTATATCAAACAATAGGGGGTCGATTTCTAGACCTTATCTAGACCTTATCGACCCCCATAGTCAGTTTTCGTTTACGTTGACCCCCGCAAAAAGGATATCGACCCCAAGGGGTCTATATCGACCACTTTGGGAACCCCTGATTTAGACATTCTTATTACGGAAGTCGCTTCAGAGGAAAAAGTAATAACTTGGCCCACCTTGATGTTATTATTAACATCACTTCACCAACATTTTGCTGGAAAAAAGATTTGTTTTTACTACAGTGATCGGTACACGGTGCGTGATACTAACAAGGAGTGTAACACATGGATCAATAAGTTCCGAGACAAACAATGGAAACAACATTTTTTTTGCAAATTTTTTTTTTATTCATCAACATAATCACCTTTCAGGGTGATACAATGGTTCCAACGTTTTTCTAATTTTTCAATACCATGTTTATAAAAAAAATTAGCTTTCGCTTCAAAATAAGCTTCAGTTTCAGCGATGACCTCCTCATTTGAGCCAAATCTTTTTCCCTGGAGCATTTTTTAAGATCAGTAAAGAGCCAGTAATCACCGGGGGCTAAATCTGGCGAGTATGGGGGGTGGGGAAGCAGATCAAAGCACTATTCGTTTAATTTCTCGATTGTTTTCATCGACTTGTTTTTGTTCCATCGAAAGCAATCGCGGCACTCACTTGGAAAAAACTTTTTTCATGCTCAAGTTTTCATGAAGGATAGTAAATACACTTCCATATGATATCTGTGTCATCTCAGCAATCCCACGGAGCTGCACTTTACGATCTTTCTTTATAATTTTTATCACGTCACTCACATTTTCCGGTGTAACGGCTTCCACAGGTCTACCCGAGCGTTCCGCGTCATTTGTGTCGGTACGACCACGTTTAAACTCGGCGAACCACCGACAAATCGTTGCTTTTGATGGACAAGAGTCCGGATAACATTTTTCAATCCATTGTTTCGCTTGCACGGTGTTTTTACCCATTAAAAAACAATGTTTTATCAAAACACGAAACTCGTTTTTTTTTTCATTTTTTAAACAAACTACAAAACGACTTTACTCCAACCTCGATAACTCAACTGTTTCTGGTCGGATCGACTTAAAATTTTGACCCGTTTCAAGCAAAGGTTAGTACTCTAGAAAGACGTTGTTACTGGTTTACTACGAGCGCCATCTCTGCTTTCGTCTCGGGACTTGTTGATCCATGTGTTATCGATAAGTAGTTAGCAACATTTAAATAGTTGTTACTCTGAAACGGCTTAATTTTTCGCAGCGTGTTTTGCGGTGACATGTTTGTTTACATGTCAATAACAGCTGCGCAATCGATTGGTTTCGGTACGGTTTATCGTTTCAATGATGAGTCGAATTGATCCGGAAACGCGAAAGAAAGTTCTGCACACTTGGTGCTCAGAAAGTGGTGTCACGTACAACGAAATTGCAAAACGGGTGAAAGTGCACCACACCAGTGTCAAAAATATTATCGAGAAGTTCGGTAAGACCCTTTCCATGAAGGATTTGTCCCGATCCAGTAGGAAAACGGGTCCCAGCCAGCCCGGCTGGGACTTAAAAGTGGTTGAGTACATCAGGAAAAACCCATCGGCGTCGACGCGGGATTTGGCCAAGCAGTTCAACACCAGCATCGGGATGATTCAACGGATCAAAGTTCGGAGCTCCCTGAAAGCGTACAAGAAACAGAAGGTGCCGAGAAAGCCCCTGGTACAGCAAGTTCAGGCCAAAACAAGAGCGCGAAAACTGTATAACCGGATTCTACAAAAAAAAAGACGGATGCATCCTGATCGACAACGAAACCTACGCCAAGGAAGACTCTCGAGCGCTGCCCGGACCGCAATATTATACGAAATCGGTGTACCAGGACCTGGACGACACTGACACCACGGTGGCGATGAAAATTTTTTGGGCAAAAAGTGTTGGTCTGGCAAGCAATTTGTACCTGTGGTTTGCGGTCGTCGATTTTCTTCACGAAGGGCACAAATAACGCCAAGGTGTACGAGGAAGAATGTTTGAAGAAGAGAATGCTGCCATTGTACAGAAAGCATAAGGCTCCTCCTCTCTTCTGGCTGGATTTGGCTTCAGCCCACTACGCCAACTCCGTTCTACAGTGGTTGTAAAAAAATAATGTACAATTCGTAAAATCAAAGTGAGGGGAAGTGAGAACATTAATAAGGGCCCATATGGCTAGCTTTTCAAATTTCGAATATATAACCGTGCTAGTAACGTAATCAACATTTTTTTTTTCTTTTCGTATAATTATTAAATCAATTGTAATCAATCTGAAAAAATTGGTGCCAAAAAGTTCCAGAAATCATCTCAATAAAAAATCAAAAAAAATTTTTAAGAGCCTTTATCGATGAGAGAAAAGATAGTATCACACCACTGAGTGGATTAAGAATAGGTTTCTTTTATTTACATTCTTTCTTCTCGGGTGATCATGATCAATTGTTTTATTGCTGATACTTTCGGTTCCGAGAATGCTACCGAAGTATGCTTTTGTGAATCATCCGAATCAATCTGAATGAATTCGTGTCATAAAGCAGCTCAATATAAAAACGAGGGTGGGTAATCTCAGAGACATAACCGAATTAACGTGAATACGCATAATTTTCTCTAATGAACAGATGTAATGATCAATAAAATCAATAAAATATCTGACACCTCTTGCATAATCCGCAGTCACCAAAGCACATTCAAACCAATACTCCCAATGCATTTTCCTCGAACGCAAAGCAGCTGAATGTTGGTTTAGTTTGCATTCGTTTGGTGTGAAGTTCAGCGTTGCGAACGGTTTACCAAATTAATTATTTTCATTTCAGATTTACATATTTCAACTGTTGATTATTTCTTATAGCTCTTTTGTAAACATTTTCTACGTCGTTGTTCACATTTCGGTGTATTTGGTTCCAAAGCAAACGACCAGTAGCTGAATGCTGCTGTAATTGTTTTATTTGAAGCGAAACTCCCTACTACGAACGGTGTACAAAATCAATATGAAAATGCCGATTTTCTAATACCAAAGCAAGGAAATATCGTAGTAGTTCTTTGCGCAAAATGGTGGAGACTCTGAAAAGAATCGATAAATAATCTTCATTTCGCTGGAATAGCAGAATATGTCTTCTCCATTTAAAACTGAAATCTGGAATCGAATGTTTGATTCTGTATCTTGAGCTGAATTCTAAACCTGTAACTATATCCAAAAACTGACCAATTACATACAGAAAAACAGCGCATGCAACGCTTCGTAACATTTATAACATACAAAAAAGTAACCCATGTAATTAATTTCGTAATATCATATGGACAATAGCATTCAAACCAATTCGCGTCCTCTCATTCTGCTACTAATATAGAAAGCAACAGCAACCAGCCAACTCCATTCTATTGACAAAATACACTAAGACCACCGTTTTCGTATACATATACATACGTTACCTTTTTTTACGTAACTGTTTTTACGAACCAAATTCCAAATCACGTAATCTTTTTTTACGAAACAAATCCCACATAACGTAGACATTTTTTACAAACCTACTTCGCTACAAGAGGCATTGAATGGATACAATTTCCGGGTAATTGATATTCCCTGTAAACCACACCAATATGGGTATTTTTGGAACGGGTTTTTTAGTAGATCCCGGAAAACAATGTTTGGGGTCGTTCTGAAATCCAAGATGGTAACTTCGGGTTTATTGATATTCCTTGAAAAATTTTATAATTGGAATATTTTTGGAACGCATTTGATGATTAGATGCAAGAAAACATTGTTTGAAGTAGTGGTAGCCGCATCCGGACTTTTGATATTTCTTGAAAAAGGTTAAGTCACATTGTAAGAGTTTTCAAAGAATATCAATAAACCGGAAGTCGTCATCTTGGATTTCGAATCGACCCCAAACATCGTTTTCCGGCTCCTACTCATCAAATCCATTCCGAAAATATCCATATGATTAGGTTTTAGAACATTTACTGCACAATTTGTGTGAAGTGAATTCCAAATATCGTAAACTTATTTTACAAACTAACTCGAATTTACGTTTCGTTCGCAGATGAAGGTTTCGATGTAGGGAGGCATGAGATAGGAACTGGTAAGCAGTTAGTTATCTCACCTTTTCTATATAAATGTGTTATTTGTGCTATAATAAGAAACATTTTAAACCCTTTTTAAACTATGTTAAGCAATGTTTCTGATATATTATCTAATATTATCTGTCATTTGAAATCTTGTGATACTCGGAAAAGGTTTCAGTTGGCAAAGTGAATGGTAAACTTTTCATTGCGTTTTCATTATATCCAACTCGTGTCTAGTGAACAGAGCTCAGTAGTACATTTGTTTCAGCTGTTTCGCTCGAATTTACTAAGCTCTCAGTTCATAGTTTTTGTCCGTTCCAATCAAAACAACTTCATATGCGCAAACAACGGCAATATATAACGAATGTCATGATGCTAATCCCACGCCAAACTGGTTTTACGACACATTGAAAAATTGATTCCCTAGTCATGTCACTGTATATTTCAAAATGTCATTTCGGTTGCTGTGGAAAACTCGTACTCGTAAAACCGGCTACGTTTTTGAAACGAACTTGTCACACACTGCAGAGAAAAATTTGATTTAGTGTCATATGTATCGTCGTTCGCATGAAAGTAAAACTGCACTCCTTCTATCCAGCGGTCGCGAAGTCCATCAGGACTGTGACACGCAACCGGCAAACAACCATGCGTGAATATTTGCAGCCTGACACAGTACTGCCGGAGTATGCCGGGTAGTGGCCATTTGTGACAGCCGTTCCATTGCATGGCCAGTTCCACTGTGGCTCGGTCTTCCGTATAACTGATTGTTTGGCATCCTACTGGCAAAGCCGTGACCTGCTGAAGGTGAAATTGAATCACGTTCCTGAACGATGTTTCAATTTGGTTGAATTTTCACCGACAGAACGCGTTTCTAGTCTCAAATGCTAGTCTATATATTCCACCGAATATGAAAAGGGCCAAGAAACCCTATTGAATAGTCACGGTCTTTTACTTCGGTGAAAAAGAATAGAAAATACGGGGGCTCAGTCGAAGTCGAATGAAGTGGTTGAAAATTGATCCAATATGGAGTTGATAGTTTTTCTTAATCAACAACATTCGATCAAAAATCGTGAAAAAATCGTCCTGAAAAATCCTTGCACAAACTACTTCCCTTAGGGCAAGGCCGAGTTCGTAACCACATCTGTTTGTCAAAGTAACTGTGAAAGCAGTCCGGAAGACCGAAGGAAGAATGGAGAAGACAAATGGCGACATGCCTTGTGCTATTACGAAAAGTCTGAATAAGAATGCTCTGGCATGTGAAGAACATGAGAAAAAGTTTTTTTTTTCAACTATGACTAATGCTTTTGTCTTCTGTTACTTTTAGATATTTTTTATTTCATTGTGTTTCAAATAGTGCACACTTTGTTGAGAAAATTGCGTCATGTCATTGTTCTGAAGACTAAACGGATGAAAAGATAACACTGCCTTTTTTGGAATAAATTTATACAACAGTAGCCAGCACGTTTTCCCGACTGACTAGAAGATTTATCAGCTGCTTTTAAATCTGAGTTTTCGTTACGGAGTTACGGTTTGATTAGAAAAATCGGACAAAAATACTAAATTGAGTGGTAATACCAAAATAAGGAAAAAGTACTTAAAATTACCATATTTTTGCAGATTTTGACAATTAACAACTTATCGAAACAAGGTTCTAAAACTATACAATGGATGAAATATTTCGCCCACCTTTCAAGATCGTTATGAATGACAGACAAATTTTTCATTATTTTCTTGCGAGGCAAACCATTTGACGAGCCATTTTTCGATTACTTTGAAATTTTGCGTAGGTTTACTTCTGAAATAACCCAAAACTTGTTTTGTACCAATGGAGAGGTCGATTCGACTGAAACCTGATTTTTATAAAAGGTGGTTGTATTTTCGCATGCACTCGCTTCAAATTCTGGTAAATCGAAAACGATAAATTGTATAAACATGGTGTAAAAAGAGAATTTTAGGAAATAAATTCGACGCTCTAAAAGATGGTGCATATATTTTTATTTAGAATTGAAAACGTTGAAAACTTTATCAAAAACTTGAAAATCAACCGAAGAAAATAAAATTAAAAAACCCTTCTTAATCCACCTAGTGGTGTGATAATGCCTTTCTCTTCTTTCATAACAGTCTCATGAAAATATATTTCATACTTTTATTAAAAAATTTCGGATACTAATTTTGACACCAATTGATTCAGATTGATTTGAGTAGTTCACAAAAGCATGCTTCAGTGTTTTATGTCACACAGTCAGCATCATTTTTCCAAACTAGTGCTTGACATTTGCGTTGCCTATTTGTATTTTATTTGTATTACAGTGATGCTAATCTAAAAAAAGCCTTCTTAGTCCACTTAGTGAAATTTTCATATATCTTGAAAAATCACCATAGGGGGGAGTACATGAAATTTTCGAAATCGAAAAAAAATTTTTGGTGCCAAAAGGCTTAGAATTGCATGAAACGTTGAGATTTAGTGTCATCTCGAAAAAAATTTTTTTTGAAAAAATCGACTTTTTGGGACTTAGAAAAAATATGAAAATTTCCCAGTCCCAGAAAGTTGATTTTTTCAAAAAAAATTTTTTTTGAGATGAGACTAAATTTCGATGTTTTATGCAGTTTTAAGAGTTTTGGCATCAAAAAAAATTTTCGATTTTGGAAATTTCATGTACTCCCCCCTATGGTGCTTTTTCAAGATCGAAAATTGTCAAAACTTTACCACCGGGCAGAACCCCTTAAGCATGTCCGATTTAGATCAAATTTTGCATGAAGGCTTTTTTCGAGGTGCTTAAACTTTTGAGCACTAGAACCTAACGAAAATAAAGGTGATCCCAAAATTTTGGCACCCTTATATATATATAAGAGCGGTAAAAATCAACGTGTTTTGTCGGTTACGTCACTTATACCATCATATATTTGGAACCAAAAGTCACAACCATTTGATCTTCGAACTTGATCTACGGCCCGATAGTAGCTTTCAAACGAGCCCAAGTTTGTTAAATACGTTCATCCATCTCTGAGAAAATTGAGCGCGTTCAAATAGCACGATTTTTGTCGGTTACGTCACTTATACAATCATATCTCCGGAACCAAAAGTCACAGCCATTTTATCTTCGAACTTGATCAATGGCCCGACAGTAGCCTTCAAACGAGCCCAAGTTTGTTCAAATCGGTTCAGCCATCTCTGAGAAAATTGAGCGCGTTCAAATACAACGCTTTTTGTCGGTTACGTCACTTATACAATCATATCTCCGGAACTAAAAGTCACAGCCATTTGATCTTCGAACTTGATCAATGGCTCGACAGTAGCTTTCAAACGAGCCCAAGTTTGTTAAAATCGGTTCAGCCATCTCTGAGAAAATTGAGCGCGTTCAAATAGCACGATTTTTGTCGGTTACGTCACTTATACAATCATATCTCCGGAACCAAAAGTCACAGCCATTTTATCTTCGAACTTGATCAATGGCCCGACAGTAGCCTTCAAACGAGCCCAAGTTTGTTCAAATCGGTTCAGCCATCTCTGAGAAAATTGAGCGCGTTCAAATACAACGCTTTTTGTCGATTACGTCACTTATACAATCATATCTCCGGAACTAAAAGTCACAGCCATTTGATCTTCAAACTTGATCAATGGCCCGACAGTAGCTTTCAAACGAGCCCAAGTTTGTTAAAATCGGTTGAGCCATCTCTGAGAAAATTGAGCGCGTTCAAATATCTTCGAAAAGTGCACACACATACACACACACATACATACACACACACACACACAGACATTTTCCGATCTCGTCGAGCTGAGTCGAATGGTATAAAACACTATGGGTCTCCGAGGCTCCGTTCGAAAGTCGGTTTTTCCAGCAATTCTAATACCTTTCTATAGAGAAAAACTCCTCTTTAATATTTTTCAATACTTTAAGGCCTACACCACTGTAGAAAAAAAGGCGGGTGGGTAATGTCAGAGACATAACTGGATGTCGTGAATACGAAAACAACTGACATGTTCCTTAACACTTCCGAATATCAATTAGTTGATCAATTGTATGAATTATGCAAGCGTTCCCCTTTTTCACATTTTTCGCAAAAAAAAGAAGGCTTCACTTGATCTCGATTACTGAGAATTTCACACAGCGAAAAGTGCACAAATCTAACCAAACTGTTCTAGATTTGCACTAAACTGAGGATATTTACCTTCAATTTGCGAACAACAAATCCGAATGGTTCATAAGAAAACTTTTAGAGCCATTAGAACAGCTGATTTTGTGTAATGCTCTCCACCGTTGTTTTTTCAACAATGCTAATGACTAGCAGCTGTGACGTAATCGCTCTTGTCGAAAGCGAAACTAGCTGTGCAAACGAAACTGATTCAATTTTTGTTAAGAGGTTTTTGTTATGTGATTTCGTTTGTAGCTTTTTCACTAATGGGCGGTCCTAACGGCTATAAAAAAAAAGTAGAGGGTTGTATACAAGACACGACCGATCACGATTACATTAAAAATGAAATAATTCTAAGGTACCCATAATAAATACAAAAATAAAGATGATGATGGATGCACTAAAAGTCACAAATTACAAACAACTTATTTGTACTATGTTCCGAATCTTTTGAAGCGTAAGACAACAGCTTGTTCAAATCGATACTGCATAACGATTTGTATTGCATTATTTTTACTACACTTAGTCTGGATCCCTTCTATAAGATTCTTGGAAGCAAGAATCGACCTAAATATTATACTTGATACGACTAAATCAATTTTTAACTATTCAATTAGGTCACACGATTATTGTTTGGTTTAATAATAGGGTCTGGGGGATTATGCTGAGAGATAGTTCTTTATATTTAGCCACATTTAATGAAAAATAATTATCTATATTTATCATCATAACACAACTTTTTACTGAATTTTTTGCGCGCCACCGTGTTGTTCGTATGTAAATAGAGATTTCAGTATGCACACTACACGTTGACAAATTAAAACATTTTTAAACTTTTTCGAATCAAGTTAAATGAGCAAAATTTATCAATAAATCACAGAGATACAAGCGCTTCAAATTAGGTTCGAAAAATCTATTGCCGATAATTCTAAGTTGGCCTGCTAGTTACCGGAGAATCAAGATAAGCCATGGGTAAACTAAAGCAGAAATGTATTCGGGCATATATTTATAGATTCCCTGTTGTGATATAGTTCATACTGCGCAAATCGGACGAGAGTTTGACATCATTCACTGAGACTGTCATTGGCTCGTGAAAACATAGGTCAATTCAAACCAATCTTTCAATGGTATGCAATTGAAATGCTTAAATCACGTTACCGCATAAGTTTAAGTTAATTGTTTTCGAATCGATTGGTAGTTAAATTATATAAATTCATCAACAAATGACTGAGTTCTAAGCGTTCAAAATTATGATAGAAAAGGGTTACGCGGTTATTTTTGCATTTTTTTAAACTGACACTCAGCCTCGTACAGTGAGTTAGCAAAAGCGAAAATCCAACGAGCGAACGCATATACAATCTAGTAATTACCTCATTGGACGAGCTACTTGTTTCATTCGCAGTCAAGCATCAACTGAAATCAAGAAATGATTTGCAGCATATATTTATAGATTCCTCTTCGAACTACGCAGAATGATGCGGTGTTTTTATGCATGATGCAAAGCCTCCTATGCCGAACAAGAAAATGACGTCAATTTTATCAGCTGGGATTGGTGGATGGAAACATAGGTCAATTCTAACCATTTTTTCAATAGTATGCTATTGAAATACTGAAACGACGTTGCCATACATGTTTAAGTTAAAAGTTTCCGAAACAATTGGTTGTTAAACATTATCAATCCATCAACAAATGACTGAGTTATTAACGTTCAAAATTATGACAGTAAAAGATTACGCGGCTATTTTTGAAACTTTCAATTGACACTCGGGCCCGTATAGTGAAGAGTAAGACATTTTTATTACCAAAGATTTACTAAAAACATGGGCTATTTCAAAAGAATCGGTAATAACGCTGATTCGGTTCTTCAATACTGATATATAAGATACTCAAGCGAAAACGGTGTTGCGCTGACAGCAGGAAATTTCACCAGCACATAATGCAAAAGCGACAATCCAGCGAGCGAACGCATATACAATCCAGTCATCAGCTCACTGGACGTGCTACTTGTTTCATACACAGTCAAGCATCGACTAGGCAAAGAAATATTTGGCAGCATATATTTATAGATTTCTCTTCATACTACGCATAACGATGCGGTGTTTTTTATGCATGACGCAAAGCCTCCCATGCCGAACAAGAAGTTGACGTCATTTTCTACAACTGGGATTGGTGGATGAAAACATAGGTCGATTCCAACCATTTTTTCATTAGTATGCTATTTAAATACTGAAACGACGTCGTCATACATGTTTAAGTTAAAAGTTTCCGAATCGATTGGTTGTTAAATTATAACAATCCATCAACAGATGACCGAGTTATTAACGTTCAAAATTATGACACAAAAAGGTTACGCGACTATTTTTGAAACTTTTAATTGACACCCGGCCCCATATAGTGAAGAGTAAGGCATTTTTAATGCCAAAACAAAATATTTTCTAATTACATAATACAGTGTACATAGAGGTACGTAGGGGTTTTTGAATTAATTGATTTTAAGTAAAATGGCAGCCCTTTTAAAATTAAACCGCATTTTTTCATCACAAAATTGTTCATTACAAAAAAATTATTCACAATTTTCAAAAACCCCTACGTACCTCTATGGAGATAACTATCGAGAATTTTCTGTATAATTTTTGAATAGATTGGTCAAGATTTACTTGACTTATGTTTCCGGCCAGCTCAAAAAACGTGGAGTATAATAGTCGGAGTCTCGCGATAAAACTCGAAATCAAGACGTATAGAAATTTTTCCCGCTTTTCATCTTCTGGAATATTATTTTTAGGATCATACATGACCTTTTGCAATGAAAAAACAAGTTTCAATTCTTGATCGGAGAAATAGGCATAAAGCGAGATGACTAGTGTTTGATGGACAGAGAAGATGTTTGGATGTAAGGTATCGGTCGGGTGACGGCCAGGATGTAGACCATGTTCGATGTACTTTCTACTATGTCTGTCTGGCGCTTTAGAGTGACTAAAACAAGATTCAGAGTGGCGAAATGGTAGCGTGTATGCACGAAATGCATAAGAACGCAGGTTCGAGTCCTATCTCTGAGCGTATCTTTTTCCAAAAATTCAAAATTAGTTTTTCATTCATTTGGCTTTTCCAATATACGTTTCCGCTCAGTCATTGCAAAAACTGAACTTAGTTATGGCGGCTTTACGTCAAACAACTGAAATTAATAAATCGAACAAATTTCTGATTTTTTGAAAATTCTACAGTGGTGTAGCCCCTTAATATTAAACCAACAAAATAAACGCGTTAAGTTTTAACCGCTGGAAATAAACGAATCATCGCACAAAGCATAACAAGCTCAACCGACATATAGAAACTAAGAATACTTTCAGCGATTGAGCGCAGTGGGCTTACCATAAGTTTTGTTGACTTGTATAACAGGCTCTGTAGATTCGTAAAGGATTTTTGATTATTTCATACTTTGAATAAACAATCCTAATTCAATCTTTATTGCTATTGATTACGATTACACTAGAACCATAAGTATTTATATAAGTTAATTATATTACGAGGTTATATTTATATGTATTGCCTAGCATACTAACTATGTATATACTTGAGTTTAGTAGCCAGCATAGATTCTCCTTAATAATAATGATTTCTTACATTATCCATTTCATTTTATTCAACTCCTTATTATTTCAACACAAAACTCAATGTTCTATAAATTCGTGTCATTATTTGATATGTAATTTTTGCTCACACCGAACCCACCGTGCATTTCTCACTCCCCCACAATACGAAACAACACCGCGCAAGCAAAACAGAAAACACTGGAAAGTTTATGTACAATTCTTCAAACTTCGATTAGTTTGGCAAAGATTTTAAAATTTTTGAGCTGCATTTTAGGATTCTTTGTGAAATTTTGTAACAAACACTATTTTGCAGTTCTGAAATAATCCCCGTGGAACGGAACAATAACCGTTTATACCTTTGAAAAACCCATTACGGTTAGGCTTAGGAAAAATTTCAAAATTGTAAGAAAACTTAGTTGTGATAAATTTAATTACGAAAACTTAAGAGTTTTTGATTTTTCTAAAATCGGTTTAGTCAACATGAAATTTCCGAAATCGAAAAAAAAATTTTTGAAGCCAAAAGGCTAAGCCTTAGGGACACTTAGTCCCAGAAAGTTGATTTTTTCAAAAAAATTTTTTTTTGAGATGACACTAAATCTCGACGTTTCATGCAGTTTTAAGAGTTTCGGCTTAAAAATTTTCTTTAGATTTTCAAAATTTCATATACTCCTCCCTATGGTGCTTTTTCAAGATCGAAAATTTTTAAACTTTAACCGCCGGGCAGCACCCCTCACGCATGTCCGATTTAGCTCAAATTTTGCATGAGGAAATTTTTTGATGTGCTTAAACTTTTGAGCACTAGCGCTTTACAAAATTAGAGGTGATCCCAAAATATTGGCACCCTTATATATAAGAGCGGTAAAAATCAACGTGTTTTGTCGGTTACGTCACTTATACAATCATATCTCTGGAACCAAAAGTCACAGCCATTTGATCTTCGAACTTGATCAATGGCCCGACAGTAGCTTTCAAACGAGCCCAAATTTGTTAAAATCGGTTTGGCCATCTCTGAGGAAATTGAGCGTGTTCCAATATCTTCGAAAAGTGCACACACATACACACACAGACATTTTCCGATCTCGTCGAACTGAGTCGAATGGTATATAATACTATGGGTCTCCGAGGCTCGGTCGGTTTTTCCAGCAATTCTAATACCTTTCTATAGAAAAAGGCAAAAATCGGGTTTCTGTTTATTTGCAGTAATTAGATTCAAATGTAATTTATATTATTTATTGTTCGTCAAAGCGGGGTTGGACATAAGGATACCGGCCGTGAGGCGGCTAAGCTTTAGATCATTTCTGTATAAAATGTTCAAAACGACGTATGTAACAATGAGAGATTCTCTTTGTTTACTTTCTCTTTTGATTATTACGGTACTCTTAGCAATCCTTCTCTCCAATTATTTACCGATAATAATAACTAAAGCTATCATTTTTTAATCTGCTCTGGAAAAATTACCGAAGAACAAACAGGAATCTTTTGCAATAATCAAAAGAGAAAGTAAAAAAAGAGAATCTCTCAATATTACATTCTTCGTTTTGAACATTTTATACAGATTTGAGCTTTACCAACTCAGATGCTATTATAGAAATGTGTCTATATAAGGGTGACAGAAATAGTTAACGCGTATGCACGGTTTGCATAAGAACGCAGGCTTGAGCCATGCCTCTGAGCGTATCTTAAAAAAAAATCATTTCTTTGAGAGTTTTTCATTCATTTTGCTTCTTCAGTATATGTTTCCACTTAATCATTCCAAAACTTAATTTAGTTATGGTGACTTCATGTCAAAGCAACTAAAAATAAAAAAATTGAATATTAAAGATAAGAAATTTTTTATACGCAATAAAAATCTCATTTAAATAGTGAAAATAACCATTAAACCAAAATGTCCCGCTTGTCTCCCCCCTTTGGTTTGGTTTTGCTAAAAGATCCCAAATGACGTGAAAATTAGAATTGAAATGATTAGTGATCGTTGTAAAAGAAATGATAATTTTTTTAATTATCAATTTTAACATAACTCCAGTACTGTACAACGTGATCATCTGCGACGTTAAGTAAATGTTTGTTTCGGCTACAGCACTCTACGAACAATTCTAGTGAATGTTGCAATCGCCAACAATTCTCCACAGTACGAATAAGGAGGTACGTTTTCAAATCGTTTGCATATATCAGTTTGTAACCATTTCCCGTAGCAGATGACACATCGTTGAAAAATAACACAAAAAGCAAAAGTCCAAAATTACTGCCTTATGAAAATACTGATTTGTTTTTGAGATGATGTACTGTTAATCAATTTTTTAATTTTGTTCTTATAATGGGACCAGGATCATCGTAAGTTTCTACCAGCACCCTTTCTCTTTTGCTTTTTTATTGTTTTGGTATAATATTGCGCCACAAATGTAGTTTTATTGGAACAAAGCTGGACATGTTCACTAAGGTGAACAAATGTGACGCTAATGTTTGACAAAGTGTTATTTATTTGTGTTTCTGAATATTAATGTCAACAGAAAAAATGATACGTATGCCAAGTAGCGACATCTAACAGCCAAATCGGCAAACTTGTACTAATATTTCTGATACATACTAAACATTACCATCTTGGATTTTTAACCACAGAAAGGCTACGTTTAGTTTGCAAATGGGACAAATTTTATAGGAATTGCATGATTCTTGCAATCCTACTCGAAATCAAGTTGGTGACTCTATCCCCAGCTTTTTGCCTTAGTAGTTATTTCAAAAGAACTGAAGGAGAATGAAAAAAGCACTACCGCTACGCTTTGTCGCACGCAAATAGGTGATTAGCACGTGACCGGATTGGATAAGAACCCTCATTTATCCTCGAGAGCGATGTAGCGTTTTCGTAACGCTTTCGTACTGCGATTGTGTGTGTGTGCGTGCGCTGTTTTTGTCCCTTTTGAAATTATTTTGTCGCATTAATGTTATCTGATCCCACATATAAAAATCGAAATAATTTGCTTCCCCTTCCCAGACAATCAATGTTGGTTAAATTTTTATTTCACTCTATAAACTTTTGAATTGGCTTAATGTGTTCTCATTGCGAAGCGCACAGTCCACAGAAGAAAAGTTTCAGGACAAAAAATAAGCTAGGAGAAGCCACTACAGAACAATTTCATGAATATTAAAGCAGAACCATCCCGTAGCAGTGTGGTTGTAATATTTTATCCTAACAATTTAAAACTTTCTACTTTTGAATTTCTTGTCTACAAAACTAAACCCAATCGAGCGGCACCACGTTGATTTGGAATGCTGAAACTGTAACTCGATTGCCACTTTGATTTCCTAGTTCCTCTTGCGAAACGAGGAACAAAAACTCTTTCCAGGAATAACTCATCCATTGTCGAATCTCGACCGCTTTTTGTGTCAACACGAGGAAATAAAGCTTGTCACAAAACAGCTTTTGCGAAATTGGGTCACATGACTGGTGCTGTTTTTTTTTGCTGGTTCGGACTACAAAGAGAAAAAAAACGTTAATTCTTTCTATGACTGCAAATGGATAGAAACTAAATCTGTCAGTTGAAATGTGTGCTGTCAGAATACAAATATATGAGCTTCATATTGCGCTTGAGAGAAAAACAAAACTTCAAAGCATTTTATATATTTCAATTTCATTTCTATTATAAGCCATTCCAGGAAGTCATCAGATTTCTCATACTTCGATTTGGATGAAACTTTGCACACATTTTCAGTGCAGCAAAGCAATTTTTTGAGCACGGGTGGAGAGTCCGATTCGGTTCAAGACTCATTTTTAGGAGGGCCAATGTAGCTAAGTACGTACTTTCTTCAAATCATCGTTATTGCACTCAAATGATAGTCAAGGAGAAGTTCAAGTAAACATGTTTACAATGTACTCTTAAAAAAGTTAAACGATTTTCAAAAAATTCAAAAGCAAACTTTCTAATATTTTTACAATATTTATTTAAAGACGTTTTTGATTAAATATCTCGACAACGTCTACGTCTACACAGAAAGAAAAGATGAAACTTACACAACATGTCAACCGATAGTACTATGAAATAGACATCAGTTGAAACGAAAATCTGATTTAAAACCATGATTGACGTAAAATTACATTAAAATTTATTTTTCATTGAATAAGACTGTATATTTACAAACTGCTTCGTTTTGTAATGTAAATTTCCATTGAATTGCCTGCTCCAAATATGTGCATGAAAATTAATGTAAAATCACAAAATATTTTTATCTGTGTAGTATAAAAATCATTACTAACGAATTTATTGCTTTTATCCAGTAAAATAAATAAATTATTATTCAATCGACAATTTTTCATTAGAAGCTCTTGCAACTGTCTTTAAATTGTTTTAGCTATATTATCTTCATCTTCAGGCACTAATCAAGTTAACATCAAATGTTTGCTTTTCTAACACGTTTAAAAAATTAATTTTAAATTACATTAACAAATGTATAATTTTCAATGGATATAAATATTGGGAGTACGAAATAGTCCGTTTTAAAAAGATGGCTCTGGCTGCTATGGACTTTGAATTTGGCATTTGCGGAAAGTTTTAGTTTTCTATCTTCACAGTTAGAAAATTTCGCAGAATTCGGTAATTTTTTACCGAATTTTCAACAGCTGAACGTTCGGTAATCAGTTCGGTAATTGAATTGATTACCAATCGTTCGGTAATTGCTGAACTGTCAAACAACTACCGTAAACTGTAAACCAAAAGGATATAACTGATTGTTCGTTAATTTTTTGTTTGATTTTCTTTGGTTAAAATTCTGGATTTTCGGATTTCAAAAAACAACACAAATTTACAAAAACGAATGAAGAAAATTCCAACCTGTTGTGGCTATGGTTTTATTTCACGAAAAACAGGGTTAAATGTTCCGGCTGACCGGAATTATGAGCGCCTTCCAAAAACACTGCACAATCCGTCGAGTTCACCAGAAATTAACTTCGAACGATTTGTGTAGGCAGCAAGTGGACAAGTGATACAAAATTAATTTCTGCTTATAAGTAAACAAAAAGCTTTTACTGGTTCTAATGCTTTAAAAACTTTAGCACCTGTATCTCAATCCATTCATGATTTTTTTCGTTTGGTTAATAAAAAGACACTTACTCAAAATTTTAATAACTGTTTGACAGTTAATTTCACGACAATCAGTTTTCACAGAAGTTCGGTTATTGGAAGATAATTTTATCATACGGACAGTATGGTTTTTACCGTACTCGGTGACTATTCAGATTTACCGTATGAATTGTATATCTATTTACAAAATTCTGTAATCAAATTTACGTAAAACTGATCGTCCGGTAAAAATTTGCATAATTGTTGTAAAATAAAACTCATGTACCGAAATTTCGGTCATTTCTATAGATTACCGAAATTTCTCGTCAAAAATATTACCGAACAAAGGAATTAAATCTTAGTGTGTTCTTTGGAAGAAAAGCGCAGCTGAAGCGCATCAAATGCTTGTGGATGTTTATGGTAATAATACCACAACTGATAAATCGTGTAGGAAATGGTTTCGACGTTCTAGGAACAAAGAGATTTCAGTATTGAAGACAGGCCTTGTTGAAGGCATTACTCGATGAAGATCTGAGTCAAACGCAAAAGAGAACGCTTGCAGAATTATTGGAAATGACTCAACAAGCAGTTTCTGTACGATTAAAATCCATGAGAATAATTCAAAAGCAAGGTAGTTGGGTGCTTTATAAACCGAAATCGAGAAACATTAAAAGGCGACTTATCACTTGCGAGCAGTTGATTCAAAGTCAACACAGAAAGGGATTTTTATATCGAATTGTTACTGTTGATGAGAAATGGATGATAGCCCCAAGAAGAAAAAATACCACGCTATGCCCGGTTAATTGTTGCCATCGACCTCAACATCAACACCAAAGCCGAATATTCATGGTTCGAAGTACATTTTGTGCATCTGGTGGGTGTTGTGTACTGTGAGCTGCTACAATCAGGCGATATTATAACGGGCCGTGCATTACGAGAAGAATGGCTAAAATACAAGCAATGACGTGATAAAGTTATTCTCCTGTATGACAACGCTCGGCCTCATGTCGCAGAAGTTGTGAAAAAATATTTGGTAACGCTCAAATGGGACATCTTACCGCATCCGCCGTATTCTCATAACATTGCTCCTTCTGATTACTGTTTGTTCCGATTGAGGCCATCGGTTTACTGCTTTTGCAGAAATTGAAAATTGGCTTCAAACTTGGATCACCTCAAAATATGAGACATTTTTCTGAAATTCCAATCCGAAACTTGCCTAAGAGGTGGGAAAAAGTAGTAACCAGCGATGGACAATACTTTGATCAATTTATTTTGAAATGAATACATTTTTACCCCCCAAAAAAACAGACCGAATTAACTTGTACTCCCAATATGTTCAAGCCGTTTTTATGGAAATTTGAAACTTGATTTACACAAATTAGTTACAAATTGAATATTCAAAGTACTGTCCATCGCAAACCACTATTTTTTACCGTCTTTCTGGTAATTCAAGGATACCTTTTTTCAAAATTTGACCAGTTTGGCCGCAGTCTCCGAATCGATTCATTTTATGACTTCATCATTTTTAATGAGTGTTAGTCAACCAAGCAAAGCTGCATCGAGCGGAACAAATAGTAACCGGAAGGAGCAATATCTATCAATAAGCTATACGACGAATGGAGTAGGACTTCCCATTTTCGCGTTTGTTAGTATTTTTACCGGTTATGCAACATGTAAGCGAGCATTGCATTGTCATGATGCAAAATTACTTCTTCGTTTCTTTCGGTGTATATTAACCGTTTTTCTTGCAATGCTCGGCTCAAACGCATCTATCGTCGTTGGTAGACTTCACTCGTGATTATTTCACTCGGTGTCAGTAGATTATAACACACCGCAACCAGCTGGTTCCACCATATACCGAGCGTAACCTTCCGGTCATGAATATTTTGAAAGGGCGTCGATGATGATGCATGGCCGGGATATCCATACGTAACCCGACGTTTCGGATTATCGCAATGGACCAACTTTCCATCGTTAGTAATAATTTGATGCAAAAAAAAAACCTTTTCTTGTGTCCCGTTCGCAAGCGGATAAACGGAATTCGACGTCCCTTGGCTTCAATTCATACGGCACCCAATGACCTACCATGCGGATCATTTCCATTGCTTTTAAACGTTGCAAAATGGTTGACAGTGTAACTTCGAGTGTTTAATTTTGTGTTTGCCACGGGGTTGTTTGAGCGATTCGTCCTATAATTTATTTTCAAATTTCGGTGGCGCTGCGGCTTGTTCCTCGTTTTCCAAATCAAAATTGCCACTTCTAAACTGTGTAAACTACGCCTGATACGTTTCTAAGTTAGAGTATACTCACCGTACGTTTCCACCATATTACAATGGCTTTCGGCGGCAGTTTTCTCCATTTTGAAATAATTCCTCGCAAAAACACTTCATACGCCACAAAACACACAATTTTCATGGTGAAAAAATTTGTTACGCATAATTTTCTAGTTCTTGAAGAAGCATTCATTTTGTTTCTTTCGCAAAATATAACTCGTTTAAAATGTCCAATCGATTATATATGTACAAATAACGGTTTAAGAATAACAATAATTTGATGAAAGAGCATGCAAAATTTGAAATCGCTCTTTTTAAAAAATAGTTTTGAGTCGAATGCAAAATAATGTTTTCCTATACTAAACAAATGCAAATTTGCTGTTAATTCCTGGAATTGTTCTTAGGATAACTATGTTGCTTTACCCGTTTGGTGATAATGATTGTTGTAGTATCTTTCACTATCTTCACTATCTTTTTGTAGAATCTTTCTACTAAACAAGATTGGCAGTTATTGTCAATACAAAATATGAAATCACTGAAAATATCATTAGGTAACTTATCGATGTAAGATTTTGCGGCGACTAAATAAGCACTTTATCCGTATAAAACTATTTAACAACTAACTTTCAGCAGTATCACTATTCATGGTTTAAACATGCAAAGAAACTAAAATATATCTTTGATATATCATTATTTTCATTACAATATCTCTATGAACAAAATGCCCCACTCTCGAGCCAGCAGTGTGCTCTGTTTTAAAATATTATTTTATAAATCATTATATCTTAAGGCCAAATGTAACATCGAGAGGATCGATAATTTTCGTTCCCAATTGCAGTTCATTGATTGTGCAAATAATTTCTGATGCGAATAATATTTCCTTTATCTACTTTTCTTCTACATCGACATTTCAAGGAGTATATTGCATCATTGTTGTTTGTGATGGGGAATAAGGGTAAAGTGTTATAATGTGCTCCCCTTAAGAAAGCATTGGGATATTTGTAAATGTATCAATATCGTTTTATTCATTTTAGTTGGTTTGACGTGAAGCCACTCTGAACCTGAGTAATGAAGGTGACAAGCGATTATAAATACACTTTCTTACTCAGTACTTGAGCGGAAATTAGGTCGGGTGACGGCTAGGATGTAGACCATGTTCGATGTACGTTCTACCATGTCTGACTGCGTTTTAGAGTGTCTATAACAAGGTTCAGAGTTTCTGATAGTTTTTCATTCATTCGGCTTCTCCAATATATGTTTTCACTCAGTCATTGCAAAACTGTATTAATACATTTTATTCGGGAATATAGGTATATTATTGCAATACGCCTGACAAACATAATTTTCAATGATTCCGGTAGAAGTGATGAGAATTTATTGATACAAACACATTTTCCAAAACGACTACATTCTCAGTTTTTTTCGCTTGCCGTAGACATAATGCCCCAGCAGTCGTATAATATGCCTCACAACAAATCAGTAGTATGTCCCACAGCAAGAGATATTATGTCCCACAACAATGATGTATTATGCCTCTTAAAATGTCGATATAGAAGAGAAGCAAAAACAGAATTATTTTCATCAGAAGTTATTTGCGTAATCAACTAATTGCATTTTGTCTTATTAATCGTTAAAAATCTGTAAAACAATACTTTAAATCGAAGCATACTGTTAAATTGTGAGTGGGGCATGATGTCCGTAAAGTGTCAGTTTTTAGAAAATTTGTATATTAAAGAAATGGCTTTGTTTCTCTGCATGTTTTTACCGCAAATGGAGATTTTAGCACTGCTTAAAGTTAATTATTTATACCGTTTTCGTTTTTGAACCTACATGCGGGTGACTCTGACTCCGAGTAAGACGAACACGTGGTACGCGCCCTAAACAACAACTCATAAAAAAACGTGTTTAATCCACATAGCAGTGAGATGATACCTTTTTTAACAATCCGCATGTGTTTTTTGCATGAATATTCTTCGGTGTTTTCATGACATTATTTTAATGACCGTAGTTTTAAGCGACAATTTGAGATTTTAATCATTCATTACTCTGTAATGTCGAAACTGCAAATCGGATCGAATTTGAGTCTAGAAGTGTGATAATCGATTAAACATGCCATGATATGTAAGTTCCACTTTAGAGTTTACGGTAATTTAAGGTACTTCCAGAGCCGGTATTCAGGAACCAGCATATCCCAAACCGATTCGTATGGCCATATGACGAATAAATTACAAAAGTTTTGAGTCCAACTTTGAAGCTTTTCGGGATTGTCATCTTCTATATCGGTTTGAATTTTAAAAATTCATCATCATGTAATTCGAGAACCGGAAGTCACAATTGGATAAAATTAATTAATTTTTGTATATAAGTTTATTTTAATTTGAATTTTTGTTTCCGAAATTTGATTGGGTTTTTTTTTTTGAGAAAACGATTGAGCTTTGAGAAACGATTTTATTCTGGAACCGGTATTCTAAAATCGGTATGGCCGAAGTCAGATAAATTCACCTGAGTTACTGCATAGTTTACATTTGTTTCAAAATATTTGAAAATCAGTGAAGACATCTTTGAGAAATCATAGCACGAATTGAATTTTTAGACGTCTTCTGAATCGACAACTGAATACCACTAAAACTGAAAAAAATTAATTTTTTTTATCGACTATCCAAATCTGCTAACCCGATAAACCTCATTAATGTATGTGAAATGGACATTGTTATATTGATCACCATGTATCCCCGAAACCGGCAGTTGGATCTGACTGAAGAGCAAGATATTTATAGAATCTTGAAACTTTTCATTTGAATTTCAGATGATTCTTAGATTTCATTTGAATCTTAGATCGGTTCAGCCATCTACGAGAAGAATAAGTTACACAATTTTAATTTCGTTTCACATATCATCCTGTAGTTCCGGAACCAGAGGTCGGAACCAAACATAATTCAGGAACTTTGTATGGGAGCATACGACTTTTCGTATGAATCTGAGTTTGTAGAAAACGGTTGAGTCGTCTCCGAAAAAAATTGAGTGAAATTATTTGTCACACACGCATTTGCTGATCTCGACGAACTGATTCGAATGGTATATGGGTGTTATGTTCTTCCAGCATTTATTGCTGTAAGTAGTTTAAAACAATATAATTAAAAAAAAATCTGCCATCATCTGGTCTATATATGTCATATTCGAACGATTATGTTGCCAAAAACGAACCGTGCTAAAATCGGTCCGAGGCTAAATTCCATGAAAAAAGATGCTGTACACAGTCTTTTTGGTACTTAGAAACAATTGTATGTAACAGTATAAAAAAACGTGTTTCCCGTTGCTCCCAAGCATTTCTTTGTCATACAGCGCTCAAAACTCCTACTGCTGGAATATGGGGAAAAGTCGTTTACACAAAAATTTCGATATCTCCGTTAAAAATGGACGGATTTTAACAATCTATGGCTTGTTGAATAGGTATTATCGTGCGGAATCTAAGTCTGAAAACATATTCTGTTTTCAAGGTCAATTGGGACAGATACTGTAAAAAAAACTAAAAAATTGACATAAAACTTCGTATAACTCAAAAAGTAAACATCCGATCTCAAAACCATTCAATAGCGTTTTGGGTGACGGGGAGACCTTTCATTTGCCATTAGTTTGATCAAAATCGGTCCAGCCATCTCTGAGATCTCGACCTCTTAGTTGACAACACACATACAGACACACACACACACACATCCACACACACACGGACATTTGCTCAGTTCGTCGAGCTGAATCGATTGGTATATGTCATTCGGCCCTTCGGGCCTCGGAAAAATTTTCGAAAGTTTGAGCGAATTTTATACCTATTTTTTGTATATATAAAAAAAAGGTAAAAAAGAAAAAAATAAACAAAATTGCATGGATGCGTGGTGCGACCCAAGAAAAATTTCAGAGCGAAACTACGCG
Source organism: Malaya genurostris (assembly GCF_030247185.1). Taxonomy (NCBI): domain Eukaryota; kingdom Metazoa; phylum Arthropoda; class Insecta; order Diptera; family Culicidae; genus Malaya; species Malaya genurostris. Next base: position 214,497,647 of record NC_080572.1, read on the forward strand.
ATTGGAGTCCGATCTAGAGCGACCCCAGGTTGCTAAAACAAACATACCAGAAGTTGTTTGGGCGGCTCTCAGGCTGCTCTGATCAATAAACGAAAACAGTATAAGTATAAACCGATCATTAGATGTTAAATACGGATAAAATGCTAATTTAGTCGAAGCCAAACCTTACATCGAAAAGCTGATAATGACAATTTCAGCTTTTTCATATTTCCCAGCAAACGACAACTACAAAACTTGCGTAGATCCTACGAAAAGATAGTGTTTCAGGATTCAGAACAAATTGGCTCAAATGGCACGTTCCCCTTAATATTTGGAGATTTGTGCCTCGCCATCAATTCGTTTTTAGCATCATTTTCCCGATATATAAGAGGGAAGGATTGAAGGGAAATGGTAAGCTTTGGACTAGGAGGATGGGGAAAATTGACGACACAAAAACACAAAAAAGCAGAAGTAAATTCTGCACCCCTAAGGGATGCTGAACAATCTTCTGGGGATCACATTTAGTGGAAGCAGAAGTAAATTCTGAACCTCAACGAGGTCCCGAACAGTCTGCTGTAAACCCTATTTAGGTTTGTTACTATGTGCGTTTTTTCTGATGAACGATGCACAGTTAATAAAACCTCCAAACCCGAAAGGATTTAGTGATTTTACAAAAGCGACACCATTCTGCACTCCCGGAAGAATGCAGAATGATTCGCAGTATGTACGAGCAGAAGTAAATTCGGTACCCCATAAAGCTAAACCAATAAAATCTGCTAAACCCTGTTTAAGGTGAATACAGAAAGGATTCTTTCACTCTAGGAAGAACGATGAACCTTCTAACTAAAGCTCCTTATCACATTGGGTGAGAAACGAGAAAGAAGAACGGGAGAAGAAACGAGAGAATATCCTTTTGTTGGCATGTTTGGAAGCAGCCCAAGACGAATCTTGTGCTTTATCCAACTAGTTGAAAGTGGTAAAGCTGGTTCCGGACCAACTCATCAGCCCATTCATTCCCAGTAATACCAGAATGGCCGGGTACCCATAAGAAGTAAACAGCATTTGAAATACTGAGGTCTTCAATTTGAGTTCGACATGCGATCACTAGATTCGACCGTGAATCATTCGAACTGAGTGCTTTTAAGGCTGTCTGACTGTCGGAACAAAAATAAATTCGTTTACCACAGATCCTCTGCTGAAGTGCCGATTGTATTCCACACAGAATCGCGTAGATTTCTGCTTCGAACACAGTACAGTACCTGCCAAGTGAATGAGACTGCTCTAGTCTCATTTCACGACAGTAGACACCAGCACCAGCACGACCATTCAACAGAGAACCGTCCGTATAACAAACTATGTGTTCATCAAGTTGTCGTTCCAAATAACCAGTCAACCATTACTCACGAAGAGGATAGCTCACATTGAATGTTTTGAAAGGAAAACTGCATGTGAGAGTTAGGTCACTAGGAGCGAGTAAATACTTATCCCATGTAACCATTTCATAGTCTATAGCGTTACTGTTCCAAAGCCCTGTAACCTTAAGACGGTATGCACAAAATCATACTTCTTGTTTTAGGAACACGTGTAGTGGCTTAATGCACAGTAGCGCCTCTAGAGCAGCAGTAGGAGTTGTCCTGAATGCTCCTGTCATCGCCACCAGGACCATCCTTTGGAGATGATTCAGCTTTGACTGAACTGTCGCAACTTCTTCTTTCTGCCACCATACAAGACATCCGTATGCTAAAATTGGTCTAACGATAGTTGTGTAGATCCAATGAATGTATCTAGGTTTTAGACCCCATGATTTTCCAAAAGCTCGTCTGCATTGACCGAAAGCCATGCAAGCTCTTTTAATCCTGAAGTCAATGTGAGCAGACCAATTCAGTTTTGAATCAAGAATAACTCCGACGTATTTAACTTGATCAACCACAGTGACCTCTGAACCGAAGAACTGTAACGGACGAGCTCCTATGATTATCCTGCGACGAGTGGAAAGCGCCATTGATGTTTAGACCGATAATTTACAGATAATCCAACCTAACAACACCATTGCTCAACAGATCGCAGAGCTTGCTGCATTAATTCAAAGAGAGTGGTAATGCTTATACCGGTCATCAATATATGATAATCGTCAGCAAAACCATAAGTCGGAAATCTAAGGTTTCCTTAACAAACCATCAGCGACTAGGTTCCATAAAAGTGGGGATAATGCACCACCTTGAGGACACCCACAGACACTTAGCTTTCCAATCTCTTCTTGCCGAAGCGATGAACAAAGAAGTCGATTGCTAAGCATTGCGTGTATCCAGTAAGGGAAAAACCCAAGATATTCCGTTCACGGCTGCACTGTTGAACCTCCCGCAGCCATTCAGTCCTCGGCACGGAAACACCCTTTGACTTAGGAGCTCCTATTTTTGTGGCCTTTTACGACATGGAACAGGAAACCAGTGGAAACGTCTTACCTGTTTGGTGGACTTATACCAACGGAACAGGTGGACCGTAGCATTATTCTTAGCCAGTTGGGAAACCGCTACCGACACTACACGGCTATCTAGGCTGCTCAGAAAGGGAAGTTGACATTGATGGACAACTTCCATGGATGGCAGAGCAGCCGATAAAAGCCAAGCCTTACATCGAAAAGCTGCCTAATGACAATTTCAGCACAACTGCCAATCACAAACTGCATAGCAGAAAGATCCTACGAAAAGATAGTGTTAGTGATAAAACTTTCGTTCAGAAAAGTCTTGAATGCCTAAAAATAGGAAGGAGGCGTTTTGGTTAGCAGGGTCGCTTGATAATACTTTCCCCACAGTCGTTTTGCAATGAAATACCGCCATTCTCGAAGAAAATATTTTGATACATTTATAAATATCTCAATATTTTCTCTCTCGATATGTAAACTTTGTCCCAAAAAGTACTTTTTTTCAAAATTAGTCCAGATATATCATTTGGAAAGGGCTAAACTTTTTTTTATCGTTTTACAATTCTTCAATTGTTAACTAAAATTTGTAATTAAAGCTAAATAGTTCCAATACATCAACAACACAACACACCTGCTTAGAGATGTTGACTTTGCAAAATTTCTATGCTATAGTTGTTGAATTTCGGTACAAAAGAATCAGACATATTCGAATCCACCTTCGCTGGACGAATATTTGTTTGGAGTTATTTCAATGGAATAAAATATGTCTATCGCTTATCGAGAGCAGTCAATTGATGAATACGTCACACTTCGGCCAGGAGGAAACTAATTTTCCAACTTCTCACAATACGCAATACGTGCGCAATTTGCGAGTCCAAGTGCGATGCAAAATTATCCCGAAAGCAAGGATGGTCAGGCTATCAGGTTGTCTGTTATATGCTGTCATTCCTCTTTACAGTCGACTGAACGCCGACCAATATTCTAGGTAAGGAAAAGTGAACCCAAGTCACGTTCCCGAAAGGAGTAAACAGTTGCCTGAATAACTGCTCGCTGGTATTTCCATTCAATACAATCATTGGCTACAATAATGATGTATAGATTATTTGAGCTTATGAATGTTTATAGTGAAGTCGAACATTTCAATTTGTTGTTGTCAGTAATGCAGATCAGACGATGTGTATTCATTCGACCGTTACAATAAGCTGAATCAGATTGTTTAACAGTCTCTATTTGAATCGTGATGCAGACAAGTTCTATTCAATGTACATAGATTTTATGGCTCATGAATTTTGTTCATCTGGTACAAATCATTGATATAAAGTTTGATTCACTTGTTTTGAAAGTGTTTTGACAGTAAATTGTTTGGAATGATTTACGGCTAAAGCCATGATTAAAAATCATGAAAATGATTGATTCTATGGAAATTTTCATTGGAAGTGAATTATTGTTCACGATATTAATCATTTACTCATGAAAGCATGATTTTTAATCATGGTACCTGCGATGGATTTTTATCCGTGTGTGCACAAGCAGATTATTCTAATCTTGCCAGCAAACAGCAATCCGGTTAAGAAAACAGTCTTTATCTGAAGCAGATTTAAATCCGTACTAGCATGTGAATAGGGCTTATCGTACGATAGACCTTTGTGAACGTTACAATGTAAAACGCTCATTGCTCTACAACATTCAACATTGGCATGCATTATCGTGGCGCAAAAATCAAGAGTGGTCGCCCCATAATTCTGGCCTCTTTTAACGAATAGCTTCGCACAAATGACGCATAACACTCAAATAGTATTCCTTGTTAACAGTTTGGCCAGTCGGAAGGAATTCGGAGTGCGCCACATCTCGAGAATCAAAGAAAACTGTCAAAAACATTCCAGTATAGGCAGGTGATATAGAATTTGAATTCATGAGCATGAAACTCCACTAGAAAAAGTGTATGACAATATGGTTAACCATTAATCAAAGCAAATCAAATCATAATACTATAATGCCACTACAGCGGAGAGATGCAGATTGGTACCGTGACAATAGATTGAGACTGAACGAGTGACTAGTGAAGCAGAGACTGATGAAGATGATCTAGACGAAAAATTGATAATTTGGTAGGTCTATAAAAATAAAACAAAATAAAACACACATTAACAATATAATAGCAGGTATATGAGCTTCTAATAAACTGTAAAAACTGTAAAGTGTTAATAATGTTCTCTCAACGTCAGAAAGTTGTGATCTGAAAGGACTGAGTTGTGATTGTGTGTGTGTGTGTGTTTACCCTATTCCAAGCTCCACTGTCGCCACCACTCAATCGAATTTTGATGACACAAATCGTGTTCCGAGATCACGTTTATATCGACCAGCACCACCTAAATGAAATTTTTGTATCAAATGGATTCTAACATTACAGAAAAACTTTCGAGTATTTAGTGTCCTTCAGTTTTGTATGAATAATTATAATTAATTCGTTTTGTATGGATAATAATACTCGACTTTGCATTCAATGTTTTATTTCTAAACGTATCGAAACCTTCCCAACCTTCAGTCTTCTGAAATAACTAATTACACCCTTGGAACATAGTATGATATTGCACACTTCTGAGTATTTGTCTCTTGTCTCTCCTGCATAAAACACTAATGATAAGAACAGACTTATTATTTATACAAAAACAGTTATTCTTGCTTATTAGATGTATTTTGCTTTATGTGTCAAATTATATAAGAATGATATGCAAAATGCTAATTTATGAATTGCAAGGAATGCTACAGCTGGTTTTCATGAAAACAAGTTGACATTTTAAAATCAAGGGTTTCAATACATTTCAGCAATAGGATGTCAAGACGAATTATTTGACCTAATTAGAAGATTTGCAATAATTTTCACGCTTTAAATGAATTATTACATACAAACCAATTCACACTCTCTCATTATGTTACTAACGCAGAATGCGATAGCACCCAGTCAATGCCGTTCTATTGACCGAATGTCATCGCAGACACACGGAGAGCCATAATATAGGAACTAATGATCATTTAGTTATATTACCTTTTGACGACCGAAGGGACTGAAAGTTGATGTTGTAAAATTAACCTTAAATTTCTGGGGCCGGAAGACGGATCCGGATAAATTCCAATTAGTATATGAAACCTTAAACCTAGATGAGCGAAAGTCAGCTTAGCCATTTTCGAGAAATCAAAATAAATACTTAAAAGGAAAAGGAAAAAAAAACCACTAAAGAATGTTCGAACACTATTTCCGGTACTTCCGACATCGGCAACAGGGGACCGGTTCAGTCGTTATTGGTTCGTTTGGCCATAAATTTTCCAGACCACCAAATGGTTTTTTTTTCGATTCATTTAAGAAAACTAGTTAACCAATTTTGTTTTACTTCCATAACATTTTACCTTTCTCTACAGAAAGGTATAAGAATTGCTGGTAAAACCGACTTTTGAACGGAGCCTCGGAAACCAACAGTGTTAAAGACTGTCCCAGAAAGTATGGACGCACTTTGATTTCGCTGTGAATAATTCACCAGTGTTAGATATTCAAATTTTACTCGATATACTGGTAATATTAGACTTAACATTTACTACTTAGCCATTGTAGATTAGCTGGCGTACCTTCTTGCGAACGTTCCTCATTAAATTCCGTACAGATTTCTTGGCGACAAGTTTTGACACTTTACTCCTATCTTTTTCGAACTGTTGAATGGTTTCGGCTGCCGAGACATGTTTCCAAAGATGTGCCTTCGTTAATGCCCAAAATTTCTCAATTGGTCGAAGTTGTGGGCAATTTGGTGGATTCATGTCTTTTGGGACGAAAGTAAAATTTTTGGTAGTATACCATTCTACCGTTGATTTCGAGTAGTTGTAAGAAGCAAGATCTTGCCAGAAGACAACAGGATTCTTGTGGCTTCGAATCATGGGTAGAAGTCGTTTTTGTAAACATCCCTTAATGTATATTTCGCTGTTCATTGAAGCAGTGGTGATGAAGGCTTTCTAAATCTTACCGCAGCTACAAATTGCTTGCCAGGCCATAGCTTTCTTACCAAATTTTTCGACTTCAATCGATATCTCGGACTGATTTAACACTTGATCTTCTCGCACCGTATAATATTGTGGTCCCGGCAAGGATTTGTAATCGAGTTTCACGTAGGTTCCGTCGTCCATGATCATGCAGTTCAAATTTCCAGCAAGAATCGTATTGTACAGCTTTCGAACCCTCGGCCTGATCGATGCTTCTTGTTTCGGACTACGTTTTGGTTGCTTCTAATTGGTTCGAAGATTCAAACGTTCTTTAACACGAAGAACATTTGACTTCAAAGTGCCCACTTTCTTGGCCACATCCCTAACTGAAACCTCCTTCTTTTGCTCGAATGCCTTCAGTATACGTTTATCCAACTGACGGTTAGCAGGACCTTTTTTTCGACCCGTTTTCGGTTTATCCTCAAAGGTGTTATCCTCACCGAACTTCCTGATTGCATTTCGCACGGCTTTTTCACTTACTCCTTCCATTTTTGCTATCTTTCTCAGTGACAGTTCGCGTTCTGTGCACCATTTGTACACAAATTTTCGACGTTGTTCTGCTGAAAGTCCATTCATTTCTAAACAAACTAATGAAAACGAATAAACAACTGCACAAGTGATTAGAGAAGAGTGTAAACAACAGGACGCAGCCATAAAAATTGACAGATTCTGAACCATTGCGAAATGGCAGCGGTTTTTGGTTGCGTCCATACTTTCTGGGACAGTCTTTACATTGTTTGATCTGTGCAAGCGCACTATTAAACAGACACCATTTACACTGATTACTCTAATGCTTTTGACAAGATTAATCATCAACCTCGGGATCAGCGGTTTCTTCCTCAAAGGGCTTGAATCATATCTGACAGGTCAAAATATAGCTCTGAAAAAAGGTGACTACGTTAATTGTCCATTCAACGCGAGTTCCAGAATTCCTTAAGGAAGCCATCTGGGACTGTTGCACTCGCAACTGAACTGAATGAGTCTTTTTCTGGATCCGTGAACCTTTATTGCTGATATCGGTTACAAAACCCTAAAACTAAATTCATTACATATAATTCAATAACTGATTTTGATTCTTACATTTAGTACATTCAGTCCAATCAAGTTAAATATCGTTGTTTTCCAAGTAGAGCGAGATTGAGGTTATACTAAGCTAGATAGTATTATTTCACAATGAGGAGATTAATTCATCAATGTAACTTATAGAATTGTTACCTAACTTGTAGCAATAAATTGAAGTACAAGATATTATATAAATTCACTCACTAAACTAATTTAATGGAAGTTATAACTTTATCGAACACTCTAGCGTTTTACATGTGCTGATAGAAATTTAGTCTCAATTCATCTACCGCTGTCAGATCTCATTACACTTAGCGCCACCGTTCAGTGTGATAATCAGTGTGAAGGTGCGTGCGATTTGAGGGGTCGCACAATACTCCCCCCCGTACGCCGGATACGTCCTCACCGGCGTACTAGCGGTTGCACCGAACATCTAGGATCGCCAGCTTCACCGCAGGTCTCTCGTATACACCGTGGGCTGTTTGTACAGTTGCCCAACGTACTTGCCCATCTGCACTCTTATTCACGAAGATTACTCTTCCCTTTGGCCAGCAGTTTCTGGGTGATTTTGGATCGACAATCAAAACAATATCATCTATCTCGATTGGTTTGATGTTGTAGAACCATTTACTGCGTCTTGTTATTTCTGGCAAATAATCCTTCAACCATTTCTTCCAAAAGACATTGGCTAATACTTGCGAACTACACCAAGCCCGTCTAAGAGCTAAACCACTATCGTCACATAATGTATCGGGTTTTGAACCATTTGAGGAACCTAAAATAAAATGGTTCGGTGTTAGTGCAGGAGCATCATCATTCTCGATAGGCACGTGAGTGAGTGGACGAGAATTGACAGTATTTTCTATTTCAGCCAACATATTACGAAGAATCTCATCGGTCGGCAAGCGCTGAGGTTTCAGAGCATATAGATTTCGCTTAACGGATTGCACTAACCGCTCCCAGCAGCCTCCCATATGTGGCGATGCTGGTGGAATGAACTTCCATTCCAATTGACTGCTAATAAATTCTTTCATTATCATATCTTCATCGACCTTGGCCAATGCTTCTCGTAGCTCACGTTCTGTACCTAAAAAGTTAGTTCCTCTGTCACTATGTACTTCTCGAGGTACTCCTCGCCTCGCTATGAAGTTTTTTATTGCAAGTATACAAGAAGTCGTACTAAGAGTGTGAGCAATTTCCAGATGAATGGCGCGAGTCGTCATGCACGTAATCAACACACCCCAACGTTTTTCAACTCGTTTACCAACTACAACCGACAAGGGCCCAAAATAATCGATTCCCACAAATGAGAACGGTCGCGCATATGCAGCAAGTCTAGCTCTGGGTAAATCGCCCATGGCTGGAGGAATTGGCTTGGATTGTTCATTTTTGCATCTTTGACATTCTCTACGAGTAGATTTGTAAGCGATTCTAATACGAGGGATATGAAATTTGTGTTTAAGTTCGTTGATGACGGTGTTATGGTTGCAGTGATGGAAGCGCTCATGGAAATCATGAATTAATAGTTTTGTGATGTGATGGTTTCTAGGAAGAATAATTGGATTCTTTGCTTCTTCTGTTATGTATTCACATCTTTGAATACGTGTGTGTAGTCGTAGTAGCCCTTCTGCGTCTAGCCGCGGTGTAAGTTTGTATAAGGCACTGTCTTTGGGAATTTGGCAAATCGATTTCGTCTGTTCGGCTTTTGCTATTAGAGCTATTTCGTCACCAAAAGCAGTGTACTGCGCTAGTTTGTAAAGTGTTTTTTCTGCTGCATGCAGTTCTGCTCTAACATATGGTCCAGTATTGCTGGGTAGATTGGCTAGCTTAAGTTTGATATTATTGGGAAATCGAAGTACACATGCTATGAACCGAACAAGTCTTCGCCATCTGGAGAAGTTCTCAGTGGCTATAACCGGGTTGAGCACAGTATGTGTAAGTACACTAGCTCGAAGTTCTTCGTTTGTAGTTCCTAGTGTCATTCGTAACGGAGCCCATGATTCCGTTGGTTCTTTGATGAATTTGGGGGCGCTGAACCACCTGCTATTTATCGAAAAATCCGGAGGACGTTCCCATTTTGTAGCTTCGTCAGCTACGTTTTCCTTAGTTGAGAGCCAACTCCATTCGGCCAGATCTGTATTCTCCAATATCTCACTAACACGACACGCTACAAATTGGCTATAGCGACGATGATCTGAAGCTAGCCAACACATGACATCTCGCGAGTCCGTCCAGAAATATCTTCGATCGATCTTGATAGAAAGTGCGCTGACTATACTACTCGCTAAGCGTGATCCGATGACTGCCGCCTGCAGCTCAAGACGAGGGATGGATATGTATTTTAGTGGAGCAACTCGCGTCTTTGCTCCTATAAGTGTACATTCAACGTAACCGTTTTCTTCGAAACGAAGGTAGACAACAGCGGCAAAACTCGTCTCACTAGCGTCGACAAAGGTATGCATCTGAATATTAGTTTGCTTGTTGGAGGATATAAGCCGCCTATAACATCGATTCACGGAAACGGTCTCCACTTGTGGAAGAGCCTGTCGCCACAAATCCCATTTTTTGAACTCTTGACATCTTATAGGTTCGTCCCAGAGTATACCAGAGCGCCATACGTCTTGGAGTAATACTTTCAAATAGCCTAAGAAGTTTGCCACTAGTCCTAAAGGATCGTATATGGACATCAAAATTCTTAATAGCTCGCGTTTAGTCGGATATCTGGAACCATCCAGTAAAGAGCTATCATATCGACTCCAATTTACTTTAAAGGTCAAACAATCAGTGGAAGTATTCCACCATAGCCCAAGAATTTTCTCTGTCGCCATCTCTTCGGAAAAAATTAAATTCTTTTCTTCAGTTTGGTGCTGATTCATTTTTTGGAGAACCGTTATCGAGTTTGAGAGCCAGTTCCTAATCTCGAAGCCACCCTGCGCATGTATGAAATGAATTTCTTTGGCCAACTGAACAGCTTCCTCGATGGTCTCTACGCTAGCAAGGAGATCATCAACATAATGCTTGTGAATGATTGCATCTACTGCTCGTGGAAACCGACTAGTAAAACGTTGCGCATTAAGATTTTTAACGTATTGAGCACTGCTCGGTGAACAGCAAGCTCCGAAGGTCATGACCTTCATAACAAATGTATCTGGGTTTACGTTACTGTCACCGTTTCGCCATAAAAACCGTTGACAATGTTGATCTTGCTCTCTGATGCCCACTTGGTGGAACATCTCACGTATGTCTCCGCAGAGACCAACACGCTGCAGCCGAAACTGATACAGGATATCTGTAAGCGATGACAGCTGATCTGGTCCTTTCAAAAGAACTGAATTCAAGGACACTCCACGAACAGTTGCTGCTGCATCCCAGACAATTCGTATTTTTCCAAATTTATTAGGGTTGGCTACCGGAAAAATTGGCAAGTACCATATTCGATCAAAAGGGCGATCGAGTTCTTGGTCGGAAAGCTTTCGTATATACCCGCATCGTTGGTAGTCAACTATCTTTTTTTGGATAGTGTTTGCCAATGTAGGGTCCCTAGCCATGCGTGTTTCTAAACATTGTAGCCTCCGGAGTGCGAGCGCACGACTGTCTGGTAGATTAACTTTATCATACTTCCAGAGTAAACCTGTCGTATAACGACCTCCTTCGAAATTAGTTAAAGATTGCAATAACGAAGTAGCTCTCTCATCTTCTGTTGAGAGTAGGGTTTTGTTCAGCTTCGATATACCTAGGCTATCCAATGAGAAATAGTTTTTCATAGCTTGCTGTAGCTCATCGCACGAGCAGATGTGAAGACTCACTTGTGCTATATCGCTTTGATTTTCTTTTGCGGAGAATCCGCCATAAAGAGTCCAGCCAAGTCTCGTTTTAACGGCAACTGGTTCGTGAGAATTTCTCTCTTTGCTCTTTTGTGTATTTCCAAGAAACGCGTTATCTGCTCCGATCAGAACTCTAGGACGAGCGTCACTGTACGAAGGTAGTGCCAGACCAGCGAGGTAGTCAAATTGTTTTTTCATCTCGTCTGCATTCAGCGATTGACTAGGTAGATTAAGAGCACTAACAGTTCTCGCACCTGATATATTGAATCTACGATTTGGCTGTCCTTTCTCCGATATTTGAAAATTAACAGTTACTGAGTTATTTTCAACACGACAGGTTCCTCCAGTCCTTTGTAGCCATAGAGGGTTTTTCGCGCCTTTCAGGTGGAGCTGGTCTACGATTTCTTGGTCCAGGAGCGTCTGTGATGAGCCGTCATCAAGAAGTGCGTACGTATCTATTGTTTTATCGATACCGTACAGCGTTACTGGGACAATACGGAAAAGAACAGATGTCGAGTTTGACCGATGAGTGTTGTGAGGAGCAAATACTACAGGAAGGACCTGATTATTGGACACAGAGCCTGTACTGTTTTTTGAAGGATTGTGTAGTAATTCATGATGTTTGTAAGTACATCCATTTATTCCACACCGTTTCCTCGCGGTGCACTGATCGTTATGCCGTCTTAGGCATTTTTTACAATATCCATACTCCTTAATTGCGGTCCACCTGCTATCGTACGTAAGTTCAAGGAAACGTTGGCAATCAGCTGCCGATTTACATGTTCCTTTACAAATCATACATGTAAAGTGAAGATTTACCGCTGCAATGCCAGTGCTTAAGAGTTTTGTATCTGCTATTGGCTGTTCAAGCTCACTTGCTGTGGAGTGAGTATTGATGAATGCGCTTGGTTTACTACTACGGACTTGTTTTGTTTCATTAAATCCGATTTTCGTAACCGTGCTGGCGGCCTCCGCCAGGGAATAAATCCAAGAAGAGAACTCAGCAAGAGTAATTCTCGGCAACGTTTGCTGATGCTTTGCCCAGTCTAATTTAATAGATGCAGGTAATTTGTCTGTTAGATCAGTCAGAAGCGACACATTATACAGATAGTCTTGTAATCCACTGGCTTCTATCGTCGATCGTAAGTTTTGTACTACAATGGCAAATTCTATTAGTTGATCTAGTTTATCAGACCTGAGTGTTGGAAACGTTGATATTCTATTAATCATTGTCTGCACAATTGCAGCCGGTTGACCGAATAGCAGTTTGAGAGTTCTAATAACAGATGGTACATTGCTGGGATGTATAAGCTGACCTCTCACAGCTTCAAGGGCTTTACCTTTCAAGCATTTAGAAAGTCGGAATACATTCTCGTCATTTGAGAATCCACAAAGTAGAGTTGTGTGAGTGTACGTTGCATAAAATAATGGCCACTCTTCGGGATTACCATCAAAGTGTGGCAGTTCCTTCGGAACTGATTGCCTTGCTGCTATCTGAGCTCGTGAAAGTACACATAACTGTGGTTCAATGGCGGGGGTGGAGGTTTCGTTTTTTCCATATTGCCATTGTGAATTCGAATTATGAGCGTCAGAAGGACCTTGGCCTATATTTATACGAGTTGATGTAGAGCAAGTAATTTCCGTGTGATTTGGTTGCTGCATATTACCATGATCTAAATTCGTTTTGTCTAGCCAGCTCCTGACTTTTTCCATTGATTGATCGTCGGTTTGGCTGATCGAGTTCGTTTCGCTCATCATTTCTCTCATAAGAAGAAACTTCTTCTTGAGATATTCGCGTTTACGAAGCTCTTCTTCTTCTTGGAGGGCTCTTTCTGCTTCCAGTTGTTCCATCTCCAGTTGAATCAGATTTTTCGCTGTTTTATCACTTCGGCTGTACATGGAGGTCACTCGTTGAGATATTGTTCTTGCGCGCTCTTGCTTGGTGGGTTTACTGAGCGACTTATGTTGACCGTTGTCCGGTTGAACGATTGATTCTTGTTGTTTGCTTGCTCCTGAAACTTTTCCCGTGTCAGTTTCTCGGGCTGCGGCCTGCACACTACATGTTTGACATCTCCATGAGTTTTGGCCTACATTCTTTGTTACACTGATGCAAGAAAAGTTGTGCAATGTAGCACATACATTACACTTTACAGTATCCCTCATGTCAAGAAGCTTACAAAGCGGACAAGAAGGTATATGCGGTTGATTTTTCTCCCCATTGAAAGTTCGCTCTTCACTGTCTTTTCTTGAGCTACTCGCGGCCTCAGGCTCAACATTGTGCTCAGACATTTTACCGAGAGCTTCCTTAAATGGTTTTGTAAACTGTTGCACTCGCAACTGAACTGAATGAGTCTTTTTCTGGATCCGTGAACCTTTATTGCTGATATCGGTTACAAAACCCTAAAACTAAATTCATTACATATAATTCAATAACTGATTTTGATTCTTACATTTAGTACATTCAGTCCAATCAAGTTAAATATCGTTGTTTTCCAAGTAGAGCGAGATTGAGGTTATACTAAGCTAGATAGTATTATTTCACAATGAGGAGATTAATTCATCAATGTAACTTATAGAATAGTTACCTAACTTGTAGCAATAAATTGAAGTACAAGATATTATATAAATTCACTCACTAAACTAATTTAATGGAAGTTATAACTTTATCGAACACTCTAGCGTTTTACATGTGCTGATAGAAATTTAGTCTCAATTCATCTACCGCTGTCAGATCTCATTACACTTAGCGCCACCGTTCAGTGTGATAATCAGTGTGAAGGTGCGTGCGATTTGAGGGGTCGCACAATAGGGACCGTTCATATTCTAATTATACTTGAATGACATAAATTTCTCATTAGCATGCGAAAAGTTATCATTTTCCGATGAATTCAAACTGTTCCATCTCGTCAAGGACTCTGGCGACCCCGCTACCTTACAATTACAATTAGATGTGTTTTCTAACTGGTTCAACGTTAACATGACAATATTTAATGCCACAAAATGTTCCGTCATCACCTAAAATTCAAAACCAAGCCTATACATTGCCTGTTTTCATGCGGAATGGCAAAAATAACACAAAAGAGTCACAATTTCGACCAAAACAGTTCACTTTCCCCCCCTCTAGGTCTGTCGTCACCAGGGCGCTTGGATGACAGGATGCCCCGTGGAGAAGAAAATCATTACACTGCAAACAGATCCCGATTCGGACTGTATAGTTGATCAACGGTGCGTCGAGTCGAACTCGCCTCTAGGGTCAGCCCAAACAGGATCCAATTATTTTAATGAGCGCCTGTTCGTGAACTGGGAGAATTAAAACATCCAAAATCAGATACCAATATTTGCAGACAATCTGAAACGAAAACTGCGTTACTAATTCAACACGAGAAACCTCCGGTTCTGGGTCAATATTTGTCGAATACTCTTTTTTTTTTCACCATAAAACAACCCCGTAAAGCTCATTCGGTGCTCATGGAAAAGCTATGAATGCTGATCACTCGAATCCTCGAGCCGGGATGGGTGAGCCACCGAACGAGACACGCATAATTGGAAAGTTTTTACGAGCTATTAAAAGTGATGGCTCTGGTTCGCTCTGTTCAGCACATGAACCTTGGTCAACAATGCAAACGGAATCGGACTCGTGGGTTGAGTGCGGAATCAATCTTGAAATGGTTTCCATAATTAATCGGAGAATGTGCATTGTATTCTCTGTTGACAGTAGTATACGGCGCAATGACCATCTGGTGGGGTATTCATTAAGCACTTTATGAAAGTTAGAATTTGTTAACCTGCTGGTTTAAAATTTAGTACACGATATTCGTGTTAATCGCAAGAATCCGGAGCGATTCAAAAGCTCAAAATTATGTGATTACATTTAGTTGACTTTGCAAATACAAACATAATGAATTTAAATTAACATAATATCATTCATGAAACTGTAACTTGATTACCAAGTTCGTCATATAAAATTTGTTGGCTCGTCTCTAAGACACCTAAATCACGGCTAACTTTGTTCTGTAGCAACGTGAGATTACTGCTTCAGAGCTGATTAACACGTTAAAAACCTAATGCTATACGATGTTGCTAGATTGAGTTGCAAGAATTTAAGCATTTGCCTTGGCTAACATCGAGGTGAAATCTTAGCGCACAGAAAGCCCGTATGTGTACTTCCTATTCGGAGCGAAGCACTAATACGCCCGGACGGCTGTTTCCAGCAAGCGCCTTAGCTCCTGGTAGCAGCGAACCAGACTGACACGTCAAAAGGCCATTACGAAATGATGCCACATGGGGTGTAAACAGCATCACCCGGAAAAATCTGCACCGTCTCCACCACGACGTTTCGGGCCTCAAATTGCAGGCAGGGATGGCTTATGATGACTCATCGTCACTCGTTGCTCATCCATCAGCCCGTTGAGTAATTCATGAGACAGTTGATGGTACATTTCTTTTATATAACTTGTCTTTCAATGCGGCAAACGCGACACTTATCGTATGGAAAAAAGTCTTTTTTTTCCTTATGACAAGCATTGACGCTACAAGATCCGTAACGATGGCACGAATATGACCAACGGTTCTAATGCAGGAACAATAAAGTTCAAAAGATACTGACAGCAAAAAAAAACTGTTGGTTGATGTTCTGCATTTGCCGTGTTAATTAAGTTTGTTTTTTGTTAACGCCTTGTGGATAGATAATCTAGGAAATGATTTGATGTCAGTTAATAAATCAGATTGTATTCAAGTAAATTTGTTTGTGTTTGTGTCTATTTCAGTACCCAAGCTTTCAGTGATTGTATTTGTTTCGTCTGAGAATCAGTGGAATGCCAGATCCCAGCTTTGGTAAAATCTCTGGTAAGCAAATAGGATCTCAACGCCAGCATTACTAGACAAAAAGTAGCAAACATCAAACTAAACCCAAAAAAGTAGCTCACATAAAAAGATAAACTCACTTTTGGGAACAACAAACACCTGAGACAAAAACAAACGTAAATTAATCCATTTTCACTGACATCCATCCGCTTTTACGAAAAAAAATGTGTTTATTGTATGCTTCCAGCCAGCCAGCCAAAAAAAAAAAAAAACGAAGAAAACGGAGCGACGACAATAGCTTTTACGAGCCAGATACATTTCCAATGTCATTAATTATTCATATCATTCAGTAAAAACCATTCAAGCGAAGAGGTTGTGTTTCGATTGTACTGGCTCGTGAGTTAACGGCTGCTACCGAGACAATTCTAAGCTTCAGGTAGTTAAACTGCCCATAGCAAACGCAATATTCGGGGCGTTTCCCGACTGGAAAGCTAGCAACGAAGGCCATCCCGTTCATACGCACAGAGGTGTAGAGACACAGAGGTGCGAGAGCATAGAAGTGACGAGTCACAGAGGTGCCATCGCATAAAGGTGCGAAGACGAAGGGGTGCAAAGGCACAGAGGTGCTAAAGCAACCCAGTGCTGATCTACCAGGTACCAGAATTTGTACGCTGCGTAGGATCAAAAGAGACGGCATATATCGCGAGGTGCTACACTGCAAGCATCGCATTTGATCGCCACCAAGAGCAAAAGCACTGTACCTGGGGTCAGGTACAGCAAGTGCAGTGGTGTTCACAACGACGGCAGAGCAACTGAGATAGCAGTAAACGACAGAAGACTGCCAATTGGAAACAGCAAAAGACTGCCAATTGGAAATCGTTGGAAGAGCTTCACGTCGTTCTTCACGATAAAGGAACAGAGACATCAGCTACAAGGTAGATTTAATTTAATTTATTTTTTATTTCTTATATCTGAAATTTTACTAAACATAAGTTTTTATTTTGGTATTATTAATTTACAAAAAAAATTTAATGTAATGGATGATCTCATGGAAGATCATCCGAATCCGATTCCGGATACTAGTAAAAGTTTAAATACTCCGAGGGCTAAACATTATCCACAGGGTACCACTGGGCCATGGATAGTCTATCTTCGAAAAAAAGAAAAGATTTTAAACTTGATGCAAATTACAAAGGATTTGACATCACATTTCTCTGAAGTTAAAGAAATCTGTAAGGTTAATAGAGATAAAATTCGAGTTGTAGTTAACGACTTGAAACAGGCAAACGATATTGTAACCTGTAAATTATTTGCTATTGAATATCGAGTTTACATTCCATCGAAGGAGGTAGAAATTGACGGTGTTGTGACTGAAGCAAGTCTGACAGCAGATGATTTACTTAAAAATGGAGTTGGCCGTTTTAAAAACTCCATGCTTGAGGGAGTTAAGATACTCGAGTGCAAACAATTGTACTCAGCATCTATTGTCGATGGAAAAAAGTCTTATCGTCCCTCAGATTCGTTTCGCGTAACATTTGCCGGATCTGCATTGCCTAGCCATGTCTATATCGATAAAATTCGTCTTCCTGTTCGGCTTTTCGTACCGCATGTTATGAATTGCACGAACTGTAAAAAATTCGGACATACAGCTACTTACTGTAGTAATAAGTCCAAATGTATCAAATGTCAAGGGCCTCATAAGGATAACCTTTGCGATAAAGATGTTGAAAAATGTGTTTATTGTGGGGAAAGCCCTCATGATGATCTTTCAGTGTGCGCTGCATTTAAGCTGCGTAAAGACAAAATGAAGCTTTCTTTAAAAGCACGGTCTAAGCGCACATATGCAGAAATGCTCAAAACGGTCATACATGTCTCCCTTTTGGAAACCGAAAACGGTTTTTCAAATCTTGCGGAGCCAGAGGAATCTGACTCTGACGGAAATAGTGAAGATACCTCGTTTGTCACTCCTCAAGGGTCTGTTAAGAGGAGATTAACAAACCACAAAATACCAAAAAAGACACCTAAAATTATACCTTCAAAAAAAGATCCCCGTGTTAAAGCTAAAAAGCCAAATTTAAAACCAAAAACTGTGCCTCCTGGTTTGTCAAATTCACAAACCAATCCAGGAACTAGCTCAAGAAAAGACAATAATCCAGTGGGCTCCATTTCACATTCACCAACAGGATTACTGAAATTTTCGGAAATTGTAGAATGGATTTTCGCTGCATTCAATATTTCTGAACCTCTAAAGACCATCATAACAGCATTCCTTCCAATAGCTAGAACTTTTTTGAAACAGTTATCTGCTCAATGGCCAGCTCTTTCAGGTTTTGTATCATTTGATGGATAATTTATCATCCGCCGCAAATGATTCAATCACTGTCCTGCAGTGGAATTGTCGAAGCATCATGCCAAAACTTGATTCATTTAAAGTTTTGTTGCATAGTCAAAAATGTGATGTATTTGCTTTGTGCGAAACATGGCTTACATCAAACATAGCCTTAAATTTTAATGACTTTAACATTATACGTCTCGACAGAGACTCCCCGTATGGTGGAGTGCTTTTAGGAATTAAGAAATGTTATTCCTTTTATAGATTAAACATTCCTTCGACTTCTAGTATAGAAGTTGTTGCTTGTCAAATAAACATTAAAGGAAAGGACATTTGCATTGCTTCGGTATATATTCCTCCAAGAGCTCAAGTTGGACAACGACAGCTTAATGAAATTGTCGAAGCCCTTCCTGCTCCACGTTTGATTTTAGGAGATTTCAATTCGCACGGAATGATGTGGGGTTCCGTTTACAATGATAGCAGATCATCTCTAATATATAATATTTGCGACAATTTTAGCATGACGGTACCAAATATGGGTAGCATGACACGGATCCCAAGACCTCCTGCACGTCCAAGTGCATTAGATTTATTTCTTTGTTCGACTTCAATTCGACTAGATTGCACCTGGAAAGTATTTCCTGATTTACATGGTAGCGATCATTTACCAATCATCATCTCAATTAGCAGTAACAAAGGCATTGCTAATTCAGTTAATATTCCATATGATTTGACAAAAAATATTGACTGGATTAAATACCAAAGTAATATTTCAAGTGTCTTAACTTCAATGGAAGAGCTTCCCCCACTTGAAGAATATGACTTCCTCGTTTGTTCGATTCTGGAGGCCGCAGAACAAGCCCAAACCAAACGATTTCTTGGTCCATCGTCTAACAGAAGACCTCCAAATCCTTGGTGGGACAAAGAGTGCTCAGATGCTAAACACGCGAAACAAAATGCTTTCAAGACGTTTTTAAAACGAGGAGGAGGAACTCCTCAGAATTTTGAAAAATTCTTGGTTTTAGAAACCAAGTACAAGAACATACTTCGGGTTAAGAAATGCAGCTATTGGAGACATTTTGTGGAAGGTTTGTCAAGAGAAACCTCAATGAGCACTCTTTGGAATACGGCCAGACGAATGAGGAATCGTAACGTAGGAAATGAGAGTGAGGAGTACTCGAATCGATGGATATTTGATTTTGCGAGGAAAGTTTGTCCAGATTCCGTTCCTACGCATAGCATTGTTAGGGAGTCTTCTTCAAATGATGATTCCATTGATAGCCCCTTTTCAATGATGGAATTTTCCATAGCACTCATGTCTTGTAACAATAACGCTCCTGGATTGGACAGAATTAAATTCAACTTGGTGAAGAATCTGCCCGACCTCGCAAAAAGACGTTTGTTGGAATTGTTCAACAAGTTTCTTGAGCAAAATATTGTTCCACCTGACTGGAGACAAGTGAAAGTTATCGCCATTCAAAAGCCGGGGAAACCAGCTTCCAATCACAACTCATATAGACCCATTGCGATGTTGTCCTGCATCAGAAAATTGTTCGAAAAAATTATTCTACGACGTCTCGACACTTGGGTCGAGACGAACGGTTTGTTGTCAGATACTCAGTTTGGCTTCCGTAGAAATAAAGGGACGAATGATTGCCTTGCATTACTTTCGTCTGACATCCAAATTGCCTTCGCTCAAAAGCAACAAATGGCATCTGTATTTTTAGACATTAAAGGAGCATTTGATTCAGTTTCCATTGATGTTCTTTCAGACAAGCTCCACCAACATGGACTCCCAGCGGTTATAAATAATTATTTGCACAACCTTTTGTCAGAGAAACGCATGCATTTTTCACATGGCGATTTGGCAACAATCAGAATTAGCTACATGGGTCTCCCGCAAGGCTCATGCCTCAGTCCGCTCCTCTATAATTTTTACGTGAATGACATTGACAGCTGTCTAGTAACCCCATGTACACTAAGACAATTGGCAGATGATGGCGTGGTTTCAGTTACTGGATCCAAAGCTATTGATCTGCAAAAACCATTGCAAGATACCTTAGATAAATTGTCCGCTTGGGCTGTTCATCTTGGTATCGAATTCTCTGCGGAGAAAACAGAGCTGGTCGTCTTTTCAAAAAAGCATGATCCCGCGCAACTTCAGCTTCATATGATGGGAAGAATTATCGAACAGGTTTTGACTTTCAAATACCTCGGGGTGTGGTTTGATTCCAAATGCACGTGGGGAGGACACATTAGGTATCTGATAACGAAATGCCAACAAAGAGTAAATTTTCTTCGAACAATAACAGGGTCTTGGTGGGGTGCTCATCCGCAAGATCTAATAAAATTGTATCAGACAACGATACTTTCAGTGATGGAATATGGATGCGTTTGTTTTCGTTCCGCTGCAAATTCTCATATTATCAAACTTGAGCGAATTCAGTACCGTTGTTTGCGAATTGCTTTAGGCTGCATGCATTCGACACATACAATGAGTCTTGAAGTTCTGGCGGGAGTTCTTCCATTAAAAGATCGATTTTGGGAGCTTTCATCACGCCTGCTAATAAGATGTGATGTGCTGAATCCCATGGTAATTAATAATTTCGAACGACTAGTCGAGCTTCGATCTCAAACAAAATTCATGACAGTATATTTTAACCATATGTCACAGGAAATCAACCCTTCAAGATATATTCCTATCCGTGTCAGCCTCCTAAATGTACCTGACTCAACTTTATTTTTCGACACATCCATGCAGCGCGAAGTGCGTGGAATCCCGGACCACCTACGCTCTATGGAAATCCCAAAAATATTTTCAAGTAAGTTCAGGCATATTAACTCTGAGAAAATGTTTTACACGGACGGATCGCGAATGGAAGAAGCGACAGGGTTTGGTATGTTCAACAATAATGTTTCGGCCTCATTCAAGCTTCAAGAACCTGCATCTGTTTATATAGCAGAGTTAGCAGCAGTTCATTATAGCTTGAATGTAATCGTCACATTATCTCCAAACCATTATTTCCTCTTCACAGATAGTCTGAGTGCAATTGAAGCCATTCGCTCAAACGCTGCTGGCAAAAATGAACCGTTTTTCTTGGGTAAAATAAAACAGTGTCTGAACGACATATTGAATAATAATTATCTAATCACAATAGTTTGGGTTCCGGCTCATTGCTCCATTCCAGGCAATGAAAGAGCCGATATTTTAGCCAAACGTGGTGCTATTGAGGGTGAAATTTATGAGAGACCGATTGCTTTCAACGAATTCTATAGCGCGTCTCGCCAAAGAACACTTGCCAGCTGGCAAGCTTCTTGGGATAAAGATGATCTGGGTCGGTGGATGCACTCAATTATTCCTAAAATATCGACAAAGGCATGGTTCAGGGGACTGGATGTGAGTAGAGATTTCATTCGTGTGATGTCCAGACTCATGTCCAATCACTACACGTTAGATGCACATCTCCTTCGAATTGGGCTCTCCGAGACTAATCATTGTGCTTGCGGAGAAGGTTATCGGGATATTGATCATGTCGTTTGGACATGCGTGGAGTATCGTGATGTCAGATCTCAACTAATAAATTCTTTGCGTACCCAAGGTAGACTATCCAATGTCCCAGTTCGCGACATTCTTGCTTGTCGTGACCTTCCATACATGAAACTTCTTTATCATTTCATTAAATCCATTGGAGTTCCAATTTAAATTTTATTTTATGTTAAACTGTTTTCTCTTCCATGAGTTCAACCAATAGCCAACTATAGGATATTGAATATAAGTGGTGAACTGATACAAACAATCCTGAAATAGTTATAAGATCATGTACAAAATAAATGTATTTTATTTAATGTAATTAAAATAGCAACTCGCTTGATAAAAACAGTGTTTAGATTAACTAATGAGCACCAACATACTAATATGATATTCGAAATGTATTAGGTTTAAACTACTATGTATTGTGGATGCCACGGCGAAGAAAAACTTATGTATATTGCCTATGAAATAAACGTATTTATGAAAAAAAAAAAATTATTCATACCATTTGATCATTACTCAGAAGAATGCTCTTTTGGTTCTGTAAAAATATTCAATGACAAATAAAAGGTATACTTTTTGCTCTTCGATTGTATATCTACGTTAAAATATTGTTAACAACATTGCAATTAGGAAACACCGACGAAAACGGCTTCATTAAGGCAACCAATAAATAAACACCAATGCTCATTCGTTCGAATTTTGCTGAAAACAATGTCGTATCGATGAAGATTCCCTATTGATTGCATGAATGTTTTGCAACAAAGGAGCAAATATTGGCTTCGTTATATTGGCGGTTCTAATTGCCCCTTTTGTTTCTTGTCGTGGCTGGTTGAGCGAGAAATTGTCAATTCGTTTATTCATTTGTTGAAATTCTCATAATCAGTTGATTGAATGAAATTTTTCTTCTGGATTGTTGCCATAAGTTCAAGCATGAAGATAACAAAATGGATAGAAAAAAATTTGCTTGATTGCAACAGAAACGTTTCTATTTAAAATTTTAAATTGCAAATACACCCAAACCTCCGTTTACGAACACTATTTTATACGTTACCTCTTTTTACGTAACTCTTTTTACGAACCAAATCCCAAATAACGTTTTGGCATACATCGAAAGCGATTTCCGACTCCACGGAAACTACTACAATATGGGTATTTTAGGAACGGGTTTAAAGAGTAGAATCCGGAAAATGATGTTTAAGGTTTTTTGGAAATCCAAGATGGCGACATCCGGTTGATTGATATTCCTTGAAAACCCTTGCAATATGAGTATCTTCGGAACGGAATTGATGAGTAGATGTCGGAAAACGGTGTTTGAGGTCGTCAAATGGTGAGATAACTAACTCCTCACAAGTTCGTATCTTATGCCTCCCCGAGCGTCTATGATGACATTTTGTCAACAGAACGGCGTCGACTGAGTGCTATCGCCTTCTGCGTTAGTAGCAGAATGAGAGGGTGAAAAATGGCTTGTAGTTTGAAGCTCAACCTACTGTGCAATATTTATTGTAGTATATTGCCACACATGGTTCCGTTGTTTGTTGCATTATTTGTTATATATTGAATTGAATTATATTACATTGTATTATATATTGTTGTTGTTGTTGTTGTTGTTATTATTATTGTTATTATTATTATCATTATTATTATTATTATTATTATTATTATTATTATTATTATTATTATTATTATTATTATTATTATTATTATTATTATTATTATTATTATTATTATTATTATTATTATTATTATTATTATTATTATTATTATTATTATTATTATTATTATTATTATTATTATTATTATTATTATTATTATTATTATTATTATTATTATTATTATTATTATTAATATTATTATTATTATTATCATCATGATTAACAAAGAAATATTATATTTCCTGCAGTACTGCGACGAAAGAAGAGCATAACTTACACTGCGACAACTGTACAACTGTTATACATTGTATCATAGCATATTATTTCATATAGTATCTTCTGTTATGTTATATTATGAAATGAGTAAGGCGCACCCTTCTAACGAACAAACCATCAGGCT
This sequence comes from Malaya genurostris, assembly GCF_030247185.1. Lineage (NCBI taxonomy): Eukaryota > Metazoa > Arthropoda > Insecta > Diptera > Culicidae > Malaya > Malaya genurostris. Next base: position 214,521,682 of record NC_080572.1, read on the forward strand.
GGTTTAAGCTGGTACAGCGAAATTCTTTATTATATGGCCGGATGTTCTTAACGATTTATTAATTTTAGTTTGACGTAAAGCCGCCATGACTAAGTTCAGTTTTTGCAATGACTGAGCGGAAATATATATTGGAGAAGCCAAGTGAAAGAAAAACTAACAGAAAAGATGAATTTTTTGGAAAAAGATACGCTCAGAGACAGGACTCGAACCTGCGTTCTTATGCATTCCGTGCATACGCGCTACCATTTCGCCACTCTGATCTTGCTTTAGCCACACTAAAACTCACAGACATAGTAGCAACGTACATCGAACATGGTCCACATCCTGGCCGTCACCCGACCGATACCCTATATCCAAACATCTTCTCTGTTCATCAAACACTAGTCCTCTCGTTTTATACCTATTTCTCCGATCAAGCATTGAGTAGGAGAGTGTATTTACAATCGCTTGTCACCTTCTTTAATGGTGCCAGTCGCTGGCTGGACATCGTCAGCGACAGACCCCTATGAAGGTTGTATTGATTGTCTGCCCTTTCCTACCAGAAGCAGATTGTTACGGAAAATCAAACCGCAATTGTTTTTAACGATTTATTAATGTTCTTGCTGGAAGGCGCCGGGTCCTCAAACCCCATTTTGGCCTTCTTAACAGCAATTATATGAAAGCTATCTGATAATCAAATTCGGATCTACTGTAAGTCTACCCGCAAACACTGGTAATGCCTTGAACTGATGGTGGCTTCAAACATACATACATACATACATACATTTGATGCGCATGAATGTTCTTTTCGTGGAACAGTGAAGTGAGTTTCGATTGTTGCACTCTAATTGTATCTGTCAAACGAAGTCCGTTGTATCTTCCAACCTGCATTGCAACTGGTTGTATTTTTTTTCAGCTGAAGGCTCTATCGAAACAAAACGAAAGGTAGGTTTATATTTGTTTAAAACATAGTTTTGGATCAAGAAAATAAGGTCCTTCACAGTTTTTGTAGAATTACGCGTAGTAGACGGTTTCTCTTCTCTGTGGCTTCTTGTTATTTCATGGTATGTTTCGCTTGGGTTACGCCGTCCGAAGTACTACTTGTATTCGGTTTTTGCTTTCCGGTTTTTGTGATTTAGAAAAAAAATGATGAAAAAGAATGTTATATCTCGTTTATGTCTTTTCCTCCAATACAACACGGGAAGTCGCTATCGTATTTATACCTGCCAATATAGAAAAGACAACCGCGACTGCAAATTTTTTTTCGGTAATAGTATGCCATCTAATGTCTAGTAACCATTACAGTGTTAACGTTTTTTTTTATGACAGTGCGCCATATAGCTGCAGATAGCAGCAGAAGCCAATTCAACCATTCACGTCATAACATTATATTTTTGTAGTTCAATTCCATAATTTCCCGGTATATACTAATCAAACCCGTCCCGAAAATACCCATATTATAAATGTTTTTAAACAATATCAAAGAACCAGAAGATGCCATCTTGGATTTCCGAACCACTTCAAACATCGTTTTCCGTCATCTACTCATCAAACCCGTCCCGAAAATACCCATATTGTTGTAATTTCCATGGAGCCGGAAATTGTTATCATTGGATGCAAAAACCTCTTTTTACGAAGTTGGTTCGTAAAAAAAGTTTACGTTATTTGGGATTTGGTTCGTAGAAAAAGATTACGTTATTTGGTATTTGGTTCGTAAAAAGAGTTACGTAAGAAGAGGTAACGTAAAAAAAGTGTTCGTAAACGGAGGTTTGGGTGTATTCAAGTTTTGCATGCATGCAGTTATTTTTATAGCGTTAAGTTCTCTGCAATTACTACTCTTCTGCTATTTCGATAATAAATCGAAATAGCAGAAGAGTATTAATAATTGTCTAAACTAGAAATTATTCTTAGGCACTTAAAATTTACCTTGGGATACTTGCAAATTTCTCAGGTGAAAACGACATAACAAAACATTTCATCCATATTGTTGTCTAACAGCTCTGGCATGTTACACGTGGTACTGAAACGTTGGCTATAATTTCGCTTATACTAACAGATTCGTGTGTTTCCTTACAGCTTCGCTTTTGCATCAAATGACCAATCAGAACTATGATTTCCAGTTGATAAATCGCTTACTCCTTGAAAACCATCGTCTCCGTAAGAGAAATCCAGTAAGCCAGCACAGTGTCTTAGATTTTTAGCTGACAAAATAGGACACTGCTCGCTATTAATCGAAATTTCAAGCATATAAAATTGAAAATACTTGGCTCGATACACTCAAATCGGAACTTAAAAATATTTCCAATCAGATGGTGAAATAATATTGATAAATAATACAAAATTGACTGAGCTGTAAGTGTTCAAAACCTGACCACATTTCTAGGTGTATTTTTCCCTGAGTTTCCAATTTGCACTCCTATATAGAAAACAAAGATGTGTTCCACATCAAAAACTAAACAAGGGCATTTTGCCCCGGTGCCCCCTAGAGAGAATTTTCCTTAACCAGATGAAGAACTAAGAAATCGTTTCTATAACTTTGCAAGAACCACATCAGCCCTTACCAACGTATCAGTCGATATCAACATCCCACACATTACCCACACGTTACTTTGCCTACAAAGGCCATCAAGATAGAAACGACGTTGGAAATCCATTCTACCCGCAGTTTGCGGTTTCGTCAGAAGAATCAATACCAGAGGGAATGCGATTATTTGAAAGCTTTGAAATTGAGTTTCGTGGCAGAGGTGGTTTAGATTCTTGTGCATCTTCCATGTATTATGGTGTGACGCACAAACCCTTTGTTTGATCTGGTTGGAACGATGATGACGTATGGGTTTTTAGTTAGAGTTGGGCAAACAATGTTCGTTTAAGAAAAAAACCGCTAAAAAATTTATATTTAGTTCTACAAAAAAAAACTAGTTCTGTTAAACCTTTGTTTCGTTCTTCTGAAATTTTATACGTTCCTCCGAAAAAGTATGAGAGACATAAGGCAAATTCAAAGATAGTGAGTACTTTTTGACATGTATTTGTATCAATAATCATCATTTTTATGTACTTTTTAAAGATCGCGAATATATGCAATTTTTACCATATTCTCAAATCCTGCGACCATTCCAAAATACGCAGTAAATTTATAATCTTTTGAAGAATTCGATTACTTCCATTTCTTCATCATTCTTTAATGATGAACTCTAGTTTACTCGTTCTTCTAGAAGAACTAGTTCTTTTGAATCGTTCGCGAATGAATGGTTCATCTCTAGTTTCAGTTAAACAATCTGTTCTTTGACAAATAAAAATAAAATGGAAACTCAAAGCTGCGTCAAGCATTTTATCAGCGAGACTAGCGAAATAAATCGTTTCTTATGAGGGCTACGACTATGGTAGCAAAACATTATTTGTACACAAATCTACTACTAACCTCTATTTAAATTTTTGTACCTATATAGGCTCTATGCCCTGGATAGTCACTAAATAATTCAATATCAACTTCCATTGAAAGCGTTATGGAGAAACAATTAGAACTACCCAATATTCCAATCTTCACTCCTGAATAATCAACAATCGTCTCTACCGTTGTTTGAATAGATTAATTTAGACTCTAATATTTCTCATTTTCAGAATATTGGGTTCATTGGACAGAAATGAACGAGTTTAAAGCATGGGTTTTTTTGTCTAAAATATTATTTGAATGCAACGCTAAAACAACAACAGTCAAGGTACTACATTCCGATAAGGAACTAGACATTCTGTTTCAACAGACTTCGCAGCCGACTAAGAATCGTTTCTTAAAACATCAATTAACCGACTGAAACCCAAGGAAGGAAAATTTTCTTCATGTGCGAATTTTATTGATTTTTCACTACCCGTTCGTGAACCAACCCGACTGAAGGAAAGGAGCAAATAGTTCATCAAGTCGTTTATTGCTCGGCCTGCAGGAGTTGAACTACATAGTATCGATCAGATCAGACCAAGGAAACAGATAGATAAAAATACCACCAAACGATGGTGGAGGGCTCAGGCCTTCAAAGACTCATTGCCTTCATACACATCAATATCCAGTTCGATATGCCGGTCGGTCGGTCGGTCGGTCGGTCAATTCAATGCACCGCCCGATGAAACAGAAGGGGGAAGTTTCTATTCAGTAGAGGGCGTGCAATTTTACCATAGGAAAAGGTCAGATTGTGTGGCATTGGAGTGCACTTTAAGTGAGGTAGTAAACAGGTTTGCCATGTTTTCCAACTGGTTGACCATTGAGAACCGGTCAAGCCAAAAGTCGAGTCGTGTGCTTGCATGGATGCTTTTGTCCTTCCCTACAGGACCAGCCAACAGTCCCGGTCAACTTGTGGCTGACCAGTGGCTGTTCGGTATGGTTTTGACAGTAAGAGCTGACCTTTCCGAAGTGCTTTCGGATGCAAAGTTTTTCACGGTGAGCAGCGCTCACCGCTTTAAGTCACCCGTTCATAATGTTTTACCGAAAATGTACTCTGGAATGGTGGATGGGTTGCTAACGTATGTTAATTTTTAGAAGAAAAAAGAACAAAGAAAAAACTGTTTCCCATATGCAGTCAAATATAAACATAGACTTCCTACTGATTCGAATGTTTTCTCTTTCTTTTCAGATCTTCAAACGTGTGCAAAAAGGTACGTTCTGTTCAATTGATAGGATTCTTTGACGGATATTAGAATGTATGTAATCAGATTTTCTGTTGCAATACTCGTACTTTTTTAATTCTCCTTTTCAAAAGAACGTTCAACGAATACAATTCGATTAATCAGTCTTGTGTAAATAACTCCTTTTATTTTTCCTTTTTTTTGTGTCAATCGTGTTCAAAAAAACTTTTTAAATAATTGGACAAATCTATCAACTTTTACCGACAATTGAGATATTCTTTCGTCTTTTAGTTCTCACTGATCATAATTTATCAAAAGCTAGCGTGAAACGGAATATTTGATAAAGGTGAAATGTGGCGGAAAGCGTTCGTCGCGTTTTTGATCAATTATTCAAAAACGTGCTTAATCCACCTAGCAGTAAGATGATACATTTTTTATCAATCCGCATGTGTTTTTTGCATGAATATTCTTCGGTTCTCACGACATTTTAATTATGACCAACGTTTTAAGTGGCAATTTGAGATTTAAATCACTCATTACCCTGTAATGTTGAAACTGCAAATCGGGTTGAATATGAATCTTAACGTGTGACAATCGAGTTTACGGTTGTTTACGGTACTTTCAGAGCCGGTATTCAGAAACCAGCATAAAGCAAAACGATTACGAATCGTTTACGGCCATAAATTGATATGACGAATAAATTACAATCGTTTTGAGTCCAATTTTGAAGATTTTTTAGAATTTCATCTTCTACATCGGTTTAAATTTTGAAAACTTATCACCCTGTAATTCCAAAATCGGATGTCAGAATTAGATGAAATTCATTAATTTTGTATAAAACCATAAATCCTATAATTTGAATTTTTGTTTTTGAAATTCAATTTGGCCTTTTTGAGAAAATAATTGAGCTTTGAGAAACGATTTGATTATAGAACCGGAATTAAAAAATCGGCCGAAGTCAGTTAAATTCACCTGAGGAGCTGTATAGTTTACATTTGATTTGAAATGTTTGAAAATTAGTGTAGACATCTTTGAGAAATTGTAGTGCGAATTAAAATTTGGGGGTACATTCCGAATCCAGAAACGAATACCACTTAAACTGAAATAAATTTATTTGATAATCGATTATCGAAATCTGCAAACCCGATTAATTTGATTAATTTATGTGAAATGGACATTTTTATACTAATCACCCTGTATCTTCTAAACCAGAAGTCGTATCTGACTAAAAAGTAAGATGTTTTATAGGATTTTAAGACCTCTCATTTGAATCATAGATGGTTTTTAGATTTCATTTGAATCTTAGATCGGTTCAACCACCTACGAGAAAAAAAATTGCATTATTTCACATATCATCCTGTGGTTCCGCAATCAGAAGTCGGATCCAAACGTAATTCAGAAACCTTGTTTGGTAGTATACTACTTTTTATATGAAGCTGTAAGTAGTTTAAATCAATATAATTATGGAATTACTTCCAACGCGAAAATGCTGATATCATCTGGTTTACATATGCCATATTCGAACGATTATGTTGCCAAAAACGAACCGTGCTAAAATCGGTCCAAGGCAAATTGTCATGAAAAAGGATGCTGTACACAGTCTTTTTGGTACTTAGAAACAATTGTATGTCACAGTATAAAAATCGTGTTTTCCGTTGCTCCCAAGCATTTCTTTGTCATACAGTGCTCAAAACTTCTACTGCTGGAATAAGGGGAAAAGTCGTTTACACAAAAATATTGATATCTCCGTTAAAAATGGACGGATTTTAACAAACTATGGCTTGTTGGATAGCTATTACCGTGCGGAATCTAAGTCTAAAAACATATTCTGTTTTCAAGGTCAAGTGTGACAGATACTGTCAAAAAATATTGACATAAAACTTCGTATAACTCAAAAAGTAAACATCCGATCTCAAAACCATTCAATATCGTTCTGGGTGACGGGGAGACCTTTCATTTGCGACTAGTTCGATCAAAATCGGTCCAGCCATCTTTGAGATCTCGACCTCTTAGTTGACAACATACATACAGACACACACACGGACATTTGCTCAGTTCGTCGAGCTGAATCGATTGGTATATGACATTCGGCCCTCCGGGCCTCGGAAAATTTTTCTAAAGATTGAGCGAATTCTATACCTATTTTTTATATATAAAAAAGGTAAAAAATGAAAAAAAAGTGCACTCGATTTTTTCACAGACAGCTTAACCATTTTTCTTAAACTAAGATTTAAATTGAAGGTCTTGTAGTCCCATAGGCTGCAATAAAATTTTATCTGGATCCGACTTCCCGTTCGGGAGTTACGGAGTAAAATGTGCAAAACGAACCTAAAACGTGCATTTTCTCACAGATCGCTCATCCAATTTTCACTAACGTAAGTTCAAATGAAAGGTATTATAACCCCATATAATCCTACCAAAGTCTATAGCAGACTAAGCATGTGAAATCTGCTCCCAAAGCGAATTCATATTATTATACCACATTCGAAAGGTCATAGACTGGACACAATTTTCTCAAAGTTTGAACCCTTTCACTGCCAAATTGACAGAGTTAGGGTGGTTCTATTTATTTTTATTTTGTTTGATTTGTGAAGAAACCGCTCCTCCGAAAAATTTGAAAAGTCAGGTATGTTGAGGGCATTATGGGGAAGGCTTACAATTTTTTTCCCAAGTTTTTGAAGATGTATTTCTTCCATTAAAAAATACTTGAAAATTTTGAAACATATTTTATCCCTCTTCCAATTTTTGCAACACCCGCGTTTTTTTAAGACAAATAAAAAAATTTGGACATGTTAAAATGGTATGTTTTCATATTTTTTAAAAATGGTGACGACCACAATATTTGATTTTTTCTAAAAAAATAAGTAACAGTCGACCATGCGTCCCCATCAAGTTCTGTTAGAAGGAAACGCATGGTGCTTTGTTCTAGTAGTTTATGTAACTCAAGTGCAGGGCTTAGAAATCAAAGTAACGAAAAGGAAGAAACCTGTAAACCTTCCCCATAATGCCTTAAACATACCTGATTTTTTTTCAAATTTTTCGGAGGAGCGGTTACTCCAAAAATCAAATAAAATGAAAATCAATAGATCCACCCTAGCTCCGTCAATACGGCAGTTAAAGGGTTAAACTTTAGGAAAATTGTTTCCAGTCTATGACCTTTCGAAAATGGTATGAAAATATGAATTCCCTTTGGAGGCAGATTTCACATGCTTATCCTGCTATAGCCTTTCATCCGGATACGACTTCCGGTTCCGAAGTTACAGACAGACACAGGTATAAAAAATTCATTTTCATGGACGTGGTTATATACATGACACTGAAAGTTCAATCAAACACATTCGAATAACCGTATAATTCTCGAATTGGATAGATTTGATTAGTTAATGACCAAATACATTGATTTTGGGTATACCGGATCTTCGTTCCAGATTTCGAAAGTATAAAAAAAGTGATCGTGTACTCCAAACCGGAAATCACTCCAATTTCAAAGAAACTTAGAAATTTTTCTTAATCCTAAATTCGAATGAAAATTCTCTTTGTCCCATAGCCTGTTATTGAACATTATCCAGAAAAATGCAAAAATATAAAAAATGGATATGAAAATAAATTTATAAGAGACCTCAGACCCTCCCCAAGTAGCAATCCGCAACTAGTTCTGATACGACAAAGTCCAAACTATGTTGCAACAAGAGCACGAATATGTGTTTTATGTTATACTGGTTAAAACATGGTGACAGCAATGTATCATCATAACATAACTAGTTACGAAATAGTTATTTAGGTTTCCAATCATAACATATTTGTGTCATATTGAATTAAATATAGTTTATAAGCTATCGCTACTTAATCCAAACATATTTTTAATCACAACAATGCTTCTAGCCACTAGTTGAAAATAAGTTTATTTGACGTCAATAGTAGCAACCCATAACAAGTTTTGATACCACTTAACCCAACTGTGTTGCAACAAGAGCACGAACATGTTTTTTATGTTATACTGGTTAAAACAAGGTGACAGTAGTGTTTCTTTATAACGTAAACATTAAACTAACTATCATTTGTAAGTTATCGTTACTTGATTCTAACATATCTTTAATCACAGCTATGTTTTTAGCTACTAGTTGAAAAAAGGTTTATTTTCCGTTGCGAAACCATTATAAATACGTTAACGTATATGTGAATCGTTACTGTGAATTGATATAGCAATAACTTAGATATTATACGATTATAACATATAATTTCTTCATCAATTCAGATAGTTATCGGTAAGTTTTCCCAACGTTATGATAACTAAAATGCAAACAAAACAACCTTTGTTGGCTTGAATATGGCGAACACAATATGGAGTCTCAAGAAGTGTATGAAACGTAAATAAAACCAGGATATTACTTTATTCAAAACTACTTTTTGCCGAAAATAGTGAAAGGCAGAATAGTCATTTTTGTTCTATGCACTGTCATAAACACGAAGAAAATAATATAGGGATTGAACATCGATTGTGATAATATTATAGTTCTCATGATATATGAATTTAAAATGATGAGAAATCACTCTACTTGGAATAATTTTGAGCATTCTGAACATAGGGTTATAATTTTGTTTATTTTTTATATCTTTATAAACAGATTTTGATTGAAGGCGCATAAAAAACAGTTAAGTAAAATTGAATTCCGCTCGACAATTTTTGGATCGTTGTGAAATTTGTACCTTGTATCAAGTTTGTGCCTTAAAGTACTCTTCTGCTTTTTTATTGAAGATAGAAATGTATTCTGGATTCATTCAATGTTTGTCGATGGTGACTAAGTTTCAACTAGTTTACTTGGAAACCAGTTATTTTCAAGTTATGAAAAGATAAGTTATTTCAGTATGGCATTACAACGTAACGACAACATATTTTTAGCCGATTTAACAACTAGTAGAAACTGCGCTTTTTGAGTCATGCAGGTGGTTAGATGTTAGTAACAATCACTCAAATATCTGGTTGCAAACTAGTCACAAACAAGCTAGCGTAACAAAAATTGTTACTTGGGTCAGAGAGAGTGTTAAATATTCGATCTTGAATATCTCTTGTTGTATATGTAACGTATAAACATCATTTTTGCCATTCTAATATAGAAAAGTTATGCAATCATTGTAAAAACCGACTTTTGAACTGAGGCTCGTAGGGCCGAGTGTCATACACTATTCGACTCAGTTTGTCGAGTAGCAAAATGTCTGTGTATGTAAACGATTTTTACAAGCTTAGATGCAAATGAAAGGTCTTATGATTCCATACAAAATTTTTGAATTTCATTATGATTGGACTTGGGGTTCCGGAGTTATGAGGTAAAATGTGCCAAAAAAATTAAAAATGTGTACTAACTTTTCTCAAAGATGGCGTGACCGATTTTTACAAACTTTGATTTAAATCAAAACTCTTATGATTATATACAATGCTTCTGAATTTCATCTGTATCCGATTTCCGGTTTCGGAATTATATTACATACATACATTACATTCACCAAATAAAATTTTTACTGAACTGGTTACCGAAGCCTTAGCAGTTTCAAAGTCAGTAAAAATTTTACCGACATCCGTAAATTCTATTTTATGCGCATGACGCACACGCATATTAAGTGTAACCTCTTCATAATCCATGTTCTCCCAGTATCAACGTCGCAAATAGTGATCAAATATTTATCTTATTAACAGCTTTGGTGCTTCGAAACCATTGTTGGAACGAAAACACAATTTAATTTAATCCAGCCACCTTCACCTAAAGCTGTGTACTTCGTGTACGATAGGAAACAGGGAAACATAGTGCCTAGAAAGCAACATTCCGTGTTCCCCCAAGGCAATCATTTCACTCCGCCACCCTCATCTAATATGGGACCAACCTCATTCAACTTCGAAAACCACAGCATCTGTGTGGTGGAAAAAGTTTTTAACACGATAACTAGTACCGACTGGTGGTGGTGGCTGTGTGTGTATGTTTGCTACCGCCCGATAATAAGTCTGAGCTTTGTTTATTCGTGGGTGAGAACAGTCGAATTTTTGACGCTTAACTCAAGAAAGCCAAACCCAGCCAGGATCAACAGAGTAGAGCAAGTTGAATAATGAAATGCGGGGGCCAAACTTCATTCGCACGTTGCTGTCATTGATAGTGTTCTTAATGTAGAATATAGAGGGGTTTTCTTTTGACCGACATGCTTCTTGCCGATATCAAACCTCTGTCAGTTATTGCGAGTTTCGGTGATACCTGAGGATTCCTACTCATCAAACATATAAAAGTAGAACAGGTTCGATCATCGTTTATTTATTCGTAGATAACCCTTGCAAATTTCAGCGCCGACGGGATTAGAGTTTCTACGCTTTTCATTATCATGTAAAATGAGCAAAAATATGGTTTGCTCTTAACCTAAATTAAAGATAAATATATGTTCTACATTCGATGCGTTGTCACAAATCGCACCGAAACGGCTCTGTTAGCTGTTAGTTACTGTTACACTCATAAATCGGTATACGAATTCTTGTCACAGGACCGCCAACCGCACACAGACAAAAGTTTCCGATGTCAGCAATAAATTACGAAAGTTTTCCTGTCGCTTGTGAAACATATTGTTTTCGCTCGCTATAAATCGGGTGCTTGACAATACATCACTGATTGAACGATAAACGCCAAATGAGTCGAGCCGGATCAATCAAGCTTGATTTGGCCCGAAAATTACAACAGGAATAGGTCATTCCCTCTGTCGGTTGTGATTGAGGCACATCTCGATAACGATGTACAATAACCTATGACGAAACTAGCCCAAAAAACTTCCCCTTGATAAGGTTTCTGAAGCTCATACATAAATAAACGTACCAATATTTCGAAGTTATTATACTGATGCATGTTATGTATTCGTTAACCCAGCTATAAAACAATGAATGGGTGTTGTTAGTAAACTATCACATCAAGTAATTTATAGCATGAGGCCATACATTAGTACCTATTCACGTCTTTAATAGCATTCCAAGGATGACCCTTCAAGGGTTGTTTCGGATACTAGGTAGGTATGTTATTTAATCGTTGTTTACTTTAGCGATTGTTCAACACAATGGCTTTCGAATATGCCCAGCCCATCAGTAAGCGAAGCGAAGTGTCTTATGTGCTACTCATCGTGCAATGCAAGGTCATGAAGAATTAGGGTTACCACATTGAATGCATTCCTCTCCTGGAACCAAAACATTTAAAATGAAATAATTTTCAGGTTCCTAAAATTAATACAAAAATAAAGATGGTGGTGGATGCGCATTAAACTGTGACAAATTACAAACTTACTCTACTTTAATCGCTTAGATTTTCTGCGACTTATAATATTGACAATTAGATTGAGTCAGAACAATTGATTCTATTCTATTGTACTCAAGGCAGTACAAATTTTCACATTTTAAAGATTTTGAAAAATATCTTTTAAATGAACGTCAACTATGATGATTTCAAAGTTACTTAAAAGATCCATTACGATCCGCATAAAATATTTAGTTACTTTTATTGACTTTTACTTTTGCATATTAGGAACCAATGCACAGGCAACCAAATTCCTTAATTTTGATCATACTTTACCTTGATATTATTAATACATGAACGAACATTATCATAATTACAACGCATGCAGTGAGAAGGCGCTTGCTGTTTTAATGCATATGATAATTGAAGTGAAACTGGCGGAGAACCGTTACCGGCAGAGATGGCATTTCACTAGAGTGATACACCAGGGCGTAGATTTCAATTATACACTGCGGATAAATTTGCTCCGCTCCACACAAAGAGGAAAGCGCACCTCTTCTCAGTGTCCAGACAGACAGACTTTGAGTGCGTGCTTGTGTTGAAAGAAGCTGGTGCGAGAGAATAACATTCTCTTCACATGAATCGCTCTCACGTGCTCTCGCCCAGATACACACAAGTGATCACTGGCGCGTGATGGTGAGCGAACACTTCTGTGAACTTCAATTAATAGAGAGTAGATCTGGCCTTGCTATGAAAAATTTGCAATGAAAACCGAAAATTTAACGATAAATTGTTTTATTTTGCTGATTTTGCGTACCCCACGCTTCTTCTACCCTAACCATACACCAGAGTGCTCACGGCGTGTACACGTCTGTGAAAGTATCTGCATCCACCTCAGAGAATTTATTAGCTAGTGCTCTGGAGGAGGTAAAAGAAAATAAACAAACGCACTCATGATGCGTACACACTTTATACAACAGTGGTGTATATATGTGAAAGAGAAGAGCTCTCGTTGAAGTTGTCAGTGCGAGGGGAGAAATTTTTCTTTCTCTTCGTCACACAGAGGAGATGGACATCTCTGGTTACCGGAGAATCAAAATAAAATACTACTATACTACACTAAAACCTCAATTTACGCGAACATAATTTACGCAAATTTATTAATTCACGTGCCTTTTTTACGCGTTTTATTTGAAAGAACGCAATTTTTTATTTATTTTCGCGATGATCGCGTAAAAAAGGTTTTTGCATTATGAAGGAAATATTTATTTATATACATATTCAAAACAATCTAACATGCTTCAGTGAATTGAATATTGTGAAATGTACATTAATGAATTGTTTAGTTTAAAAGAATCTAAATAAGATCGACGGATTTATTGTCAGTTCGATCTCAGTTAGATTAATCCGTCTTTATGAGCTTAAGCCGTTTAACTTCAGCTGACTTGTTGAGCAGTTTCAGGCAACTAAATATAGTTATTATTTGATTTGAATACAATAAATGTAAAATGTAAAATGACTTATCAGTTCATGAATAAAAACTTTAAACCGTATATTAAAACCTAAATATTTGTCAATTCATTAGTTCTGATTCATGTTTCTCTCACCGATCTTTCTTAATGAAAATTCTTACTTAAGCCCTGAACTCGAGTTGTAGATGGAAACGCATAGTATTTAGTTCTAAGGGCATATGATATATGATCTCAGAACTAAATACCATGCGTCTCCATCGGATGATGATAATTTGATGGAGACGCATGGCTTTCCGAATGATTTATTTTTTTAAAGTCTGATATTATACCCGTCCACATTTTTTAAAAATCTGAAAAAAATACAGCGTAATGTACTCATAAATGATTTATTTTTGATGTAAAATCTAAAGTGGTACCAAAATTGTAAGCGCGATTGAAAAAATTTTTAAAATTTTGAACATTTTTTTTCACATGAAATACATTTTGAAAAATTCTGAAAAAAATTCCTAAAATATTCCTTTTTCAATTTTTTTGCTGAAAAGGTTTTTGAAAAAATTAAATAAAATGAAAATCAGAAGAACCACCCTAACTCCACGAATATGGCTGTTAAAAGGTTAACATTTTGGGAAAATCATCTTCAATATAAACCCTTTCAAACAGCGTATATCAATTTTTGTTCTGTTTGGGGGCAGTTTTTATATTAAAACCCGGCTACACCCTTTACGCGAAATTTTATACTGAACACACAGCACACATACAAAAGTGACTATCCAGCGAGCGTATGGATGTGACTTTCGACAACTCACTACTCAAACACCTTCACCGGCCTACGACGAATGCTCGCTCACAGCCAGGGGTTAACTAAAGCAGAAATGTATTCGGGAATATATTTATAGATTACCTTTTGTGCGATAGTTCATACTTCGCAAATCGGACGAAAGGATGACATCATTGACGCACTGGATGATTGGCTCCTGAAAACATAGGTCAATTCAAACCAATTTTTCAATGGTATGCAATTGAAACACTTAAACGACGTTACCTCATAAGTTTAAGTTAAATCTTTCCAAATCGATTGGTTGTTAAATTATATAAATTCATCAACAAATGACTGCGTTATAAGCGTTCAAAATTGTGACAGAAAAAAGTTACGCGTTTGCATTTTTAAAATTGACCCAGCCTCGTACAGCGAAGAGTAAGACATTTTTAATACCAAAAGAGAAATTGTAGAGTAGTAGACAAACTAGGGTGATTTTTTTGTGTCAATCAATAGGAAGGATATAGAATTGTTGATAAACCCCACTTTGGATCTAAGCTAAAGCTATGTCCATGTAGAATCCAGAATAATAAAATCATCTGTATCTCGGTAACGAATTGACGTACGAATAAGGGTAATACATCAAAACAAAGGCCAGACTCACTGTACTTTAAGGAAAAAATATCAATACAAATAATTTATTTTCGCTTCTAATGAAAATTCGCACTTTTTTTTATTCCTCCCATCAAACGCTGCACATCTCCGCAGTCAATTTCTTTCGCACATTTGTTCCACACTTTGGACATCCGAGGCGCGTCACGAGCCACATTTCTTAAGATTCAGCTTCATTCTTGCCAAAAATCTCTCGATGGACCAGAACTGCGAGCAGTTGGGTGGATTTATGTTTTTAACGATGATATTAACGTTATAATCGCGGTGCCACTGGATGACTTTCCGCCTGTAGTGGAACTAGCCAAATCTAGCCAATATTTCACCGGACCTTTATGGGCTTTAACTGATATTTGTTCCTGAGAACTTAGTGCACATCGACACTTTCAATATTACTCCTTAAATGGTTGTTGCGGCGGCAAAGAAATTGAAACGTTCATTTTCGACCGGGCCAGATGGTATACCAGCAGCCATTGCGCAACTGTTTTAGCCGTTCCTCTCTGCATGATATTCAACAGATCATTTGAGGAAGGAATCTTATATGTTTCCTTATATGTTTCCCGTGTATAAAACCGACGATCGTAACAATGAAAGGAGCTACCGTGGTATAACGAATTTGTCTGCTGCTTCAAAACTCTTCGAAATAATAGTAAGCAATGAGTTTTTCTCTCGTACAAAACATTACATCTCAGTTGATCAACACGACTTTATGCTCGGGAGTTCGGTCAGCTCAGCACTAATCTTCTGGAATTTACCTCGATCTGTATTTCGCGTTTGGAGGAAAAAGTACAAATTGATGCCGTATATACTGATCTAAAAGCGGCGTTCGACCGAATTGATCACCGAATTCTTCTGTGCAGATTAACGCGTCTGGGTGCAACACAAAAGTTCATTGACTGGCTTTGCTCTTACTTAAGTGGTAGAGTCTTACGAGTCAAGCTTGATTCCTGTATGTCATCT
Source organism: Malaya genurostris (assembly GCF_030247185.1). Lineage (NCBI taxonomy): Eukaryota > Metazoa > Arthropoda > Insecta > Diptera > Culicidae > Malaya > Malaya genurostris. The sequence goes on from NC_080572.1 coordinate 214,537,383, forward strand.
CCGTTCTCGAACTTATCAGGTGTACCACAAGGCAGCAACATGGGTCCACTTCTGTTCTCGCTATTTTTTAATGACGCTATTTTGCTGCACGATAGTGGCTGCAAATTAGTTTACGCCGGCGATTTGAAACTTTGCCTTGAGAAACGCTCTATTAACGACTGCGTGCGTCTTCAAAAGCTTCTGGATGAATTCGTTACCTGGTGTCGAAGGAATTGGCTTATCGTCGGCATAGCAAAATGCTTCTGGTTCATAACATTCCACCGAATTTTGAATCCATTACTTCTTGATGATTAAATTAAAGGACAAACACTTCAAAGAGTTGATCGTGTTAATGACCTTGGTGTTATGTTGGATTCCAACCTCACTTTTAATTTACATCGTTTTACATTAATTACAAAAGCGACTCGACAAATAGTTTTTTTTGCCAAAATCAGATGTGATTTTAGGGATCCACATTGTTTGAAGGCATTATACTGCTCACTAGTTCGGCCTATACTTGAAAATGCTAGCATAGTTTGGTGTCCGTAGCTTGGAGTTTACGAATTGAACGCGTGCAGAAAAGATTTGTTCGATTCGCTCTAAGGAATTTTCCCTGGCAAAATCCGCTAGATCTTCCACCGTATCCCGATCGCTGCCGTCTGATTCTCCGAAGCTTTTATCTAGTCTTGATTTCCGTGCATCACAACGGTCGTTACGTTCTACTAGTTTACTACAACCGAGATTCCACCGAACGACGTTTGGATTCTATGAACCGATAACAGCATGCATTAGAACATTTGGAACTGTTGAACATCTCTTCGATTTCGGCGAACTTACACATAAATTTGCGCAGAAAGTGTTACGTTCCACTATTTTATAACTTGACTACATAATATTCATTAAGACCTTTTATTGTTGGATGAATTAGAGAAAAAAAATAATGAGAGGTAGTACGCGGTTTTTGAGGTATTCTTCCTTGTACAACTTCAAGACCATTGTCTTATTCGTCACTAACACTTTGGGTTTTGCTCCGCAGCTGCATATCCCTTACAAATCAATTAGTTTTTGCAAATTTTTCCATAAAAATAAACTAAAACCTCGCATGAACATCTCCTCCAAGTAGAATTTTTGTGCGATTTCATTATCTGATAGTCCAGGGTTTTCTCCAACGGTTCTCAACACCTTCTGGTTCAGCTTGCGGTCATACCTTGAGGAACTCGACCCACGCTCTTTAGCTCCCTGAAACATTTGAGGACATCATACAAGGCTGATTTGGCAATTTCAAACAATTTTGCGATTTTTATTACGGACCGCATTGGATTAATAAAGCGGGTGTGCAGAATTTTTTTCTCTTCCATCTGGAATAAATTTTGAGTCACTGCACGAAACATTGTGAAATTTATACCACAGAAAGTGGGCACCTAGATAAAGAAACAAACTGCTGTAAAAGAATTCTTGCAGTGGTCACTTTCCGTGCCACTAAATTACGTTGAATTTTCTCGGAGATGTCGGATCTTATTTTGAAAACGTCATTGGATGCTACTATTTGGCTATTTGATAGGCTTCAAAATGCTCATGGTGAAAGCTTGTTGCTCCGAAGATAAAAAGGCGGGTGGGTAATGTCACAGACATAACTGGAGGACGTGAATACGAATAAAACTGACATGTTTCTTTCTCACTTCCGGATAAAAAGATAATCATTCGTATTAGATTGTGTATATTTTGCAACTTTCATTGCTTCGCTTCCAGAATTTTAACGATGCATCTATACTACAAATTCTTTTGGAAATACTTTAGTGGTTCTGAAAAACCGCTTTGTGTAATTTGTGTAATGTTTAGAACTGTTAAAATTCAAGAACTAAAATAAACATCTAGGGCACGCTCCAAATTCAACTGCAAATCTAGATCAAAAACTCAGGTCATAAATCTAGTTCTAGAAGTAAGGAACTGAAGTTATTTTTAGAATTTTCTGAACTGCGTTATAAAACTAAATTCTAAACTTGAATTCCAAGTCCTAATATAGGAACTGAATTCAGTTCCACCATCTAGTTCCAGAAATCTTGTTCACAATTCACTGTTCCAACATGTAGGTTCTGAATTCTGGAAATGAATGCTGAAACTGAATTTATTAATTAAATTCTGAAACATAGTTTAGGAATTAAACTCTGGTTTTGAATTCATTTATTGAATGAAGGTTACCTAATATTTAGTTTCAGAATCTAAAATTCATATCCCGAATTCTGTTTATTAATTCTGATGATAAAATCCTAAATCATATCTCTGGATTGATTCGAATCCCTGAATAAGGAACGAAATTTGAAACCAGTTTCAAAATCCAGAAATAGGATTCATAGTTAAAATGCTGAACCTGTAATCTGGAACTAAATTTTGAAATAGAAGTATGAAACTAAATTTGGAACTTAAAATCAACTTCAGAATTCAGGTGGACCAGAATCTAGGTTTACCACCCCATAATTACTGATTTTGGTGAAAGAATTTCAACACGATATTCAGTTCCGTCTGACTTACTAGAAAAAAATAACAATCCTCGGTCAAGATTTAGCTATTACACTCGGCCAGTAGAACATGGGAACTGATATGTGCCTGACTGCCTCAAAACCGTCGTCCTGGTGCGAAAAAGGCAAGCGAACGTGGTGAGTTTTCCTCATTATTTCCAAAAGTTTGAGAAAACATAGTTTTTGAATTATTTATGGCAATTTTACACTGTTGAAAATTTATTCACCAATTTCTGATTATATTTCTGATAGCATGGAGAAAAAATTATGTTGTTGCGTTAAGTATAACAAGAGATATTCACAATCAAAAACTTATCACTCTCTCAAAGGGTAAATTTTGAAAAGGCGCCCCATAGTAAAGTAAGTCGTATTCACGACAAAATCCTATAAGTGACGTCGCACTGTTTCTAACCGTATTTTTACTTCAATTATCATAGAGGGCTCAATGATGAAATTCAAATATATTTTTACTGAGCCCTTCGGTTCCGACAATGTTACCGAATAAGCATCGTAAGTTTTGAAAATAACTCGAGTAATTCGGAATGGACTCGAATGAATCGACACACTTAGAAAAATTATGTAAATTTACGTTTTCTGAGATTGGCGAGGCCCGTGAAAGTGGCAACCCTATGAAGAATTTCTGGTCTGCCAGAATGAGATAGTCGTTGCCATAAGCGAAAACGTTTCCAAATGGTGTTGCGAATCATTCATTAACGAAAGCAACTACTATACCTACACACCTGTGTTACACGATAGGTGCCTTATCCCTGTAACCGCAATGGATTTAGTATATTATTCATGAATCGACTACAGTTGAAAAATTATACTACTTTAATTGTTATAGTTAGTAAATTATTCATTTGAATGAGTTGATTTATATGACCAGAACGGCACTTGTTTTCAGAAAATGAATTATAGTTGGGAAACTACTTCGGTGTTGTTTACTGATTCGAGCTTCCTTACCGCATCGTTAGCTCCTGAATCTGTTCAACATGTTTGAACATACGGCCATACCCACCCTCTCTTCCTTGTCCAACGACGACAGCCTGCTCGAATTTGCCTTCCTCAAGTGTTCGCTCTGTTGACGATTCACTTCGAGCTTTTGAACGTGTGCGAAAGTAGCAAAATGTTGAACCCATGTTGTCTTGCTTGCTAGGGAAGCGAATATAAGCATGTATGTAAACGCTTTCATCCACGTAGATCGTTACGCTCCCTACCGAGTATACCGTCGCGTTGTATTGGGGAAGTAATTAACGCGACAGGTCCCGGTTGATAGGGTGGAAGCATTGAAACCCGTTATAGGGGTAGTATTTGATTCAGTCTGGTAGGACCCGATGATCAAGTAGTTACATGCTTTCTTTTTTCATTTGACTCTCGTAATTAATAAATTTTTCTTATTGAAACTTTGTGACCAAATTGAAAATGCGTCCGAAATAGGGACCCTAACGTGCTGAAACTTTGCTTTTGTGTTTCGATAATTGCACTACACAGTACCTATTTTCATCTTATTAGTCGAGGTATTACGCTATTCCATTGATTGCATAGCCAACGATTGCGCCTTAATCGATGTCAACGTCCTTACATCGACTAGAAGGAAAATTATCGTAGCAAGGTTTGCGTGAAACTGTTTGAATATATGAATTCAAATTTATTCTGGCAAGCATTTGTCATCGGGACAGAACGGTAACTGACAGTCAACATTAATACTTATGCTCACTTTCACATCCAACGTGAATTGTGTTCACATAAAACGTTTTGACGTACGGCATGTGTGAATGCACTCATAAGGAAAACATAAAACTAATCATGACCAAACGATGACGTCCTGTTGACGTTGTTTACCCCGTGCGAAACTCTTTAAAGGTGATGTATAGTTAGGATTCAGTTAGTTCAGGAAGAAAGCTGAATCGCTCTGAGACACGAGAAATTTTAGATTCCAAACTAAGATTTTCAGTTCAAGTTGCCTTTCTGCGAAGGATGTGAAATCATGTTCACATTGGTCAAAAATTCGAATTTTTCAACACACAACACAAAAAGTCGCGACGTTTCCTAATGGACAGTCGAAAAGTAATAGATACTTCTACCATTCCTTTCTTCTCGTTTTCGGCTCATCAGTGCATAATACATACGCCCACGTAGCAGTTCAAATAAAATTGTTTCAGTTTGCACTAAACACTTTGAAATGCTCTACTCTGACGAGTCGAAGTCGAAACGTAAGAAATAGTGTAAAGCAGGCGCGTGATGTGATGTGATGTGATGTGAAGTGAAGCCACCATCAGTTCAAGGACTTGCCAGTGGATGCGGGTAGACTTACAGTAGCCCCGATATGACTCATCCATTCACCTTCTTACTATAGCTGTTACCGAAAAGCGAACAAAAAGGGTTGGGCGGATATGTAAGTAGAGTCACTTACTCGTATTCCGCGGGAATAAAAGATGCTCTTCCAACCATAATATCCAGTGCATGGATGAAGCATACCGCTATACATGCTTGAACCCGCCTGATGGTTTGTTTGAGAAGGGCGCGTCCGAGTCATGTCAAACCTTCAGAAGGAAACAAGTTTCCTTCAAGTGACTTGGGCTGGCTATCCACAATCCCTCGTCCAGTCATCAATTCGTCCGATGCCCTGATGCTCCCTCCTCTATACGTCCCCGTGATAAATGTTTTATATTGATAAATACGATGAAACATAGTGTAATGAAATTAATATAACATGAAAAGATATAATAGATTACAAAATAATACAATATAACATAATATAATATAATATATTTTAATTTAATATAATATAATACAATGTCATACAATATAATATAATATATCATAAAACAATATATAAAATAACATTTAGTGTAGAGTGTCAGTTATGCTCTTCTATCTTCGCAATACTGCAGGAAGTAGAATATTTCTCTTCTAATAACAATAATAATATCCACATCTATAAAAATAATATATGTTATTATTATTGATGACAAATTAATAATGATAACAGTAAATATAATAATGAAAATAATAATAAAAAACGAATCTAATATAGTACAATGAATTATATAATAAATAATAGAATGAATAAAAAGATATGTTGCGATATGCTATGATATTATATTACTTGAATTTATATGTCATTTCTCATGCTCTCATTCTGCCCTCAACGCATTCCATCGACCAATTGTCACCACAGACACACGTGTAGGCATGAAACAGGAACCAGTGAGGACCAAGCTCACCTTGTGACGACCTTGATAGTTAGTTAAAAGATTACTTTAATATAACTGATAATGATAATGATAACTTATAAGGAAAACAAATTTATATTTTGCGCAGAGGTACGTAGTACTACTCATAATAAACCCTATAATATAATATAATATCATAAAATATAATATAATTATATAATATAATATGCTATGATGCAATGCAGTATAATACCATAATAACATAAAATAGTGTAAGACGATAATATATGAAACAATATGCTATGATATAATATAACAGTTAATGTCGCAGTGTAAGTTACGCTCTTCTCATAATAAAAATAATACTAATAATACATGATGTAATAAACGACAGACTTATATGTTACAATATACTATGATAAACATTGCACTTTAGGATGGGCTTCAACCTACAAGCCATTTCGCACCTTCTCATTCTGCTACTAACGCAGAAGGCGATAGCACCCAGTCGACGCCGTTCTATTGACCAAATGTCATCATAGACGCTCGGGGAGGCATGAGATAGGGACTTAGTTATATCACCATTTGACGACCAATAGTGTAAAGCAGGCGCGTATACAGAAACTCAAAAATTTATTAGGGGAGACTGGAGTTAGGTTGGACACGGGGTTAAAGCGGACAACTTCAATACCGTATAAACCAGCAGTTATTTCGATCCATGGATTGACTTTGTAAACGCGCTATCATGTGACAAACAGGCGTCAGTTAGTAGGATGACGCTAAGTCAATTCAGTTTGGTATCAATCGTGTTCAAGTCAAAACGTGCACGTTTTGAATTGTTTTTGAAAGTTTATTTACTGTTGAATCCAGTGATTGACTGTGCCGAGCTAAACCGGACAAAAAAGTGGGGCTCATCTGGACACATAATTTTCGACTTGAAATTGTTAACGGATTCTATATCTGATATCTATACTGCCATTCTATTTTTTATCACTAATTCTAAGCAGATTTTCTAAAAAAAAGTAAAACGTTTATTATATGTAGCAAAATAATCAAATGATCTTCAATAATAATTCAAAAATCAGTTTCAGCGCAAATCATTCGGCGAGCAGGCTTATGTCTCACAAAAGGTTGTAACCAACAGATAATCCATTCGAACGTGACTTCATTTTCTTCGCACTCATTAAAGTATCTCGAGATTTGGCACCCGATTGTATTCGTTCTTCATTTTTGTGTGAAGCTTTATAATCCGGTTTTACGACATAACGAGTCCGGTTTAGCCACGCTGATCTAGAAATGTTGAATTTTAGAGTGGTCACTTCTACGCGATTTGGTACGAAAAATATAGCATATTTCTCCAAATCACATATTTGGAATTGCAGTTGATGGTTGATTCTACACAAAGATAGAGATAACTTGGAAAAAAACTAATTGTAGTGGATGTTTTTTTTTAAATTCCCAAAACTGTCCGGTCTCCCCTATATTATGAAACCTCTTTTCTCAAGGTATTCAAGGTTGATTCTACACAAAGATAGAGATAACTTGGAAAAAACCTAATTGTAGTGGATGTTTTTTTTTTAAATTCCCAAAACTGTCCGGTCTCCCCTATATTATGAAACCTCTTTTCTCAAGGTATTCAAAACAAGAATAAAATTAGAATCCTGGAACAAAAGTAGTAAAACTTGCAAAATTCACTCATCCAATCAACTAATACGAAAGATTAATGATATTCGAAAGTGTGAATTAAGCATGTCAGTTTTATTCGTATGCACGTATTCCAGTTACGTCTCTAACATTACCCACCAGCCGTTTTATTTAGTGAATTTTCGTTTCTGATATTTTTCTTGCCAGTGCACAGTGGGAAAAATCTATGAAAACCCGCAAAGAATTCTGTAACTAATGAACTAACTGAGATAGGTCAACAAACCAAAGCGTTTTTTATGTAAAAATGTCCAAGGAATTCAATGGTAAAATAGTCATCAAAACATTTCGTGCGGCCGAAATAGGTTCTTCCATTCGATTCTCCAGACTTTTTTACATAAGATAAGATAGTTTTCGTATGCTTTCAAGGACGATTTACAATAAGATATCATGAAATGGAGGAAATGGGGTAAAATAGCCACCAAAACGTTTCGTGCGGACACTCTTCCATTCGATTCTCCAGACATTTTTACATAAAATCAAACTATTTCATTAGACCGCACTCGATTTCTTTTCAAGTTACAGAACAAATACTACAGAAAACCCTTAATCTACTGGGCATTTGGGGCAAACAAGCAGGATGGCGATTCGTGCTGCCATACAAGTTCTGAATTCGGAACCTGAATTCTGAAAATTGATTCTCAAACTGAATTTGAAAATTAAATTTTGAAACTGAAGCAAAATCCAAAAACTGAATTCAGGAATTGAATTATGGCAGCAAAAGAAACAAAAACAAAATCTCAAATCAGCATGTGGTGGTATAGCGGAGAAAGCAGATAGGCTTGTTATGCGACGTATAGTGATTACTGGCGGAGGAGTTGTCATATACTATACACTGAGGTCTCTTTTTACGCGGAGTATACACACCGCGTGAAAAAAAACTTCGCAAAAAAACCGCGTAACTTCCGAAATCCGGAAAAACCTCAAATCCAAAGAAAAAAATTTTTTGATGCCAGATATCTTAGAAATGTCTGAAACGTCCAGATCTGGTCTAATTACAAAAAAAAAAGTTTTTTGAAGGAATCGACTGGGAAAAATTATGCATTTAAATTATGCGTATCGGTCCTGAAGTTAATGATTGAACTTAAGTGAAGACATGCAAATTTCCGATATTTGCAAAGCATTGGTTCTGTTTTCATATTCGAGAATTTATATTGTACTAGCTGACCCATCGAACTTCGTCTCGTCGAATTTTTTTTTGCGTAAAAACAAATTCCGGCGCTTCTTTTCCTGATTTTAATCAATAAATCTTCCATATGCTTGAAAAATAAACTAATGAACTGATTTTTTTTTTTTCCATAAATACGTTTATTTCTTAAGGCAGTTTACATAAGTTTTTCTTCGCCGTAGCATCACTTTTACATAATATTCTTATCCTAATTTAATTCTAACATAGTCACAACGTTTTGAATTTATTAAAACATATTCTCTTATAGCTTAAATATCAGCTTAGGTAACTCGTCATTAATTATGAAATCTACTCGGAAAATATGTTTGAACCAAACGATTAACTTCTATAAATTATAAAATAAGCTGTTATTTTCAGACATTTTGTTGATAATTTCATAAACTGTTTCGAGTTTGTTTGTATCATTACATAATTTTTATTCTAATTTAGCTATTGGTTGAACTCATGGACGCAGCTGGGATCAGAACTAAGTCTTAAAAGGGGCCTTTATTAAATTGAAACTCCAATTTTCTTTATGAAATGATAAATAAGTTTCATGTATGAAAGGTCACGACAAGCAAGAATGTCTCGAACTGGGATATTGGATAGTCTACCTTGGGTACGCAAAGAATTTATTAGTTGAGATCTGACATCACGATACTCCACGCATGTCCAAACGACATGATCAATATCCCGATAACCTTCTCCGCAAGCACAATGATTAGTCTCGGAGAGCCCAATTCGAAGGAGATGTGCATCTAACGTGTAGTGATTGGACATGAGTCTGGACATCACACGAATGAAATCCCTACTCACATCCAGTCCCCTGAACCATGCCTTTGTCGATATTTTCGGAATAATTGAGTGCATCCACCGACCCAGATCATCTCTATCCCAAGATGCTTGCCAGCTGGCAAGTGTTCTTTGGCGAGACGAGCTATAGAATTCGTTGAAAGCAATCGGTCGCTCATAAATGTCACCCTCAATAGCACCACGTTTGGCTAAAATATCGGCTCTTTCATTGCCAGGAATGGAGCAATGAGCCGGGACCCAGACTATAGTGATTAGATAATTATTGTTCAATATGTCGTTCAGGCACTGTTTTATTTTGCCCAGGAAAAACGGTTCATTTTTGCCAGCAGCGTTTGAGCGAATGGCTTCAATTGCACTCAGACTATCTGTGAAGAGGAAATAATGGTTTGGAGATAATGTGACGATTACACTCAAACTATAATGAACTGCTGCTAGCTCTGCTATATAAACAGATGCAGGTTCTTGAAGCCTAAATGAGGCCGAAACATTATTGTTGAACATACCAAACCCTGTCGCTTCTTCAATTCGCGATCCGTCCGTGTAAAACATTTTCTCAGAGTCAATATGCCTGAACTTACTTGAAAATATTTTTGGGATTTCCGTCGAGCGTAGATGATCCGGGATTCCACGCACTTCACGCTGCATGGATGTATCGAAAAATAAAGTTGAGTCAGGGGCACTTAGGATGCTGACACGGATAGGAATATATCTTGAAGGGTTGATTTCCTGTGACATATGGTTAAAATATACTGTCATAAATTTTGTTTGAGATCGAAGCTCGACTAGTCGTTCGAAATTATTAATTACCATGGGATTCAGCACCTCACATCTTATTAGCAGGCGTGATGAAAGCTCCCAAAATCGATCTTTTAATGGAAGAACTCCCGCCAGAACTTCAAGACTCATTGTATGTGTCGAATGCATGCAGCCTAAGGCAATTCGCAAACAACGGTACTGAATTCGCTCAAGTTTGATAAAATGAGAGTTTGCAGCGGAACGAAAACAAACGCATCCATATTCCATCACTGAAAGTATCGTTGTTTGATACAATTTTATTAGATCTTGCGGATGAGAACCCCACCAAGATCCTGTTATTGTTCGAAGAAAATTTACTCTTTGTTGGCATTTCGTTATCAGATACCTAATGTGTCCTCCCCACGTGCATTTGGAATCGAACCACACCCCGAGGTATTTAAAAGTTAAAACCTGTTGGATCATTCTTCCCATCATATGGAGCTGAAGCTGCGCGGGATCATGCTTTCTTGAAAAGACGACTAACTTGTTTTCTCCGCAGAGAATTCGATACCAAGATGAACAGCCCAAACGGACAAGTTATCTAAGGTATCTTGCAATGGTTTATGCAGATCAATAGCTTTGGGCCCAGTAACTGAAACCACGCCATCATCTGCCAATTGTCTTAGTGTACATGGGGTTACTAGACAGCTGTCAATGTCATTCACGTAAAAATTATAGAGGAGCGGACTGAGGCATGAGCCTTGCGGGAGACCCATGTAGCTAATTCTGAATGTTGCCAAATCGCCATGTGAAAAATACATGCACTTCTCTGACAAAAGGTTGTGCAAATAATTATTTATAACCGCTGGAAGTCCATGTTGGTGGAGCTTGTCTGAAAGAACATCAATGGAAACTGAATCAAATGCTCCTTTAATGTCTAAAAATACAGATGCCATTTGTTGCTTTTGAGCGAAGGCAATTTGGATGTCAGACGAAAGTAATGCAAGGCAATCATTCGTCCCTTTATTTCTACGGAAGCCAAACTGAGTATCTGACAACAAACCGTTCGTCTCGACCCAAGTGTCGAGACGTCGTAGAATAATTTCTTCGAACAATTTTCTGATGCAGGACAACATCGCAATGGGTCTATATGAGTTGTGATTGGAAGCTGGTTTCCCCGGCTTTTGAATGGCGATAACTTTCACTTGTCTCCAGTCAGGTGGAACAATATTTTGCTCAAGAAACTTGTTGAACAATTCCAACAAACGTCTTTTTGCGAGGTCGGGCAGATTCTTCACCAAGTTGAATTTAATTCTGTCCAACCCAGGGGCGTTATTGTTACAAGACAAGAGTGCTATAGAAAATTCCATCATTGAAAATGGGTTATTAATAAAACCATTATTTGGAGGAGATTCCCGTATAATGCTCTGCGTAGGAACAGAATCTGGGCAAACTTTCCTAGCAAAGTCAAATATCCATCGGTTCGAGTATTCATCACTCTCATTGCCCACGTTACGATTCCTCATTCGTCTGGCCGTATTCCAAAGAGTGCTCATTGAGGTTTCTCTTGACAAACCTTCGACAAAATGTCTCCAATAGCTACATTTTTTGGCTCGAAGTATGCTCTTGTACTTGGTTTCTAAAACCATAAGTTTTTCAAAGTTCTGAGGAGTTCCTCCTCCCCGTTTTAGAAACGTCTTGCAAGCATTTTGTTTTGCGAGTTTAGCCTCTGAGCACTCTTTGTCCCACCAGGGGTTGGGAGGCCTTCTGTTAGTCGTTGGCCCAGGAAAGCGTTTAGTTTGGGATTGTTCTGCGGCCTCCAGAATCGAACAAACGAGGAAGTCATATTCTTCAAGTGGAGGGAGCTCTTCCATTGAATTCAAAATACTAGAGATTCTACTTTGGTATTTAATCCAGTCGATATTTTTTGTCAAATCATATGGAATACTAGCTGAATTAGCAATACATTTGTTACAGCTAATTGAGATGATGATTGGTAAATGATCGCTACCGTGTAGATCAGGCAATATTTTCCAGGTGCAATCTAGTCGAATTGATGTTGAGCAAAGAGATAGATCTAATGCACTTGGGCGTGCAGGAGGTCTTGGGTAATGAACTGATTGGTTAAATTGCAATTCAAGAAAAGCGAAAATCTTAGTCTAAAACTTTTCCGTTTTCCTTAAAACTACTCGAGTAAAATTACTTCAGTTTCAGCTTACTTCCACTGACACATTTGATTAGCAACAAACACATTCCTACATGGATTTCCTCTTGCAGAAATTATTGCGACACAAAGATTTACGTACCTTCTATAAGTAAACCCGCAGAATAGAAACCTTTAATTTAACACGCGAAAGGCAATGGATATGGAATGTTGTCGTAAAACTATTTATTTTTCCGGAAAACTACTTTTGTTACAGAAAATATTTAGTTTTGTTTATTTTGTGTAGCGCAATCTAATACAAATGCATTGAATCAGTGTTGCTAACTGTTTTGTTAGGGGATTAAAATCGACATTCGTAAAATGTAAGTAATTTTCCATTAAACGTTTGTGAAACATTGATGAAATCTGATATTTCATCCAAAAAGTCAGGCTTAACATTCATTTGAGAATAAATTATTGTTAAAAAATATTGTTTGAAACTCAATCGTTCAAGTTACTTTGATAAACTGGTTGCTCTGCATATATGAATACATAGATCTATGACATACGTACCAAATAAAATGTACGTAATATACAAATCACCAACACAAGTTAACCTGGTTTACTCTTGATCCTTAATGTATCTTTCCATTATTTTACTGATTACTTGGCTGCGATGAATTCATAAAAAAATTGTGAATATGTTAAAAGCTTTTGTTACGCAAAAATTAAGCGAACGCACCGATCACCATATTATCTTTTGAGTCAGTGCATCGAACAGCGATTGTAGATCTCTCTCAAACTATAGTATAAAAAAGTGAACTACATATAGGAATAAAAAGTGAAGCAAAAGCTAAGATGACTACTTTAAATTTATTCCACAAATTTACAAAAGCTGCCCTCGCGACTTGTAGTTCGTCACTTCTCGCTAGTCTGGTGATATTATTTAGTCGTGTTTGATGAATGTTCGTAGCGTTACAATCACAGGAACAATTTTCGATTGACAATTTAGCGATAAAACTTTTTTTTACTTTTAATTTATGACTTCTGGTCAGTTTAGTAAATTACTGACATACCAGAGACTCGGATGTTTCGCATCGCTAAGTTCGACTCCTCAGGTAGAAGGTAAAAGTTTAGATGCGAGAAACCTTTTTCTTACTTAAATGAACCATGTTACGTCGAATTTTTTTCGCACTTTATCTTCAAATCTTTACTTTTCCTTGAGTACTATGTCTCTACATTTTTCATATTCGTTCTTTTCTCACAATCTCTAGTTAGTTTGATATTGTTAAAAAACCGAAAGATAAAATGAGTAATTCTTGGGCATTCGAAAGTTCAAGTTACAATTCTTTTCAATATTGTGTCCATTAACTTTTACATGAATACTGCATTCGTTTAATAGTTTTATCAATAGTCGTCTCATTAGTCGACACCACATCATTTTGTTGAGTATCCCATGTACAATTAACGTATGGTGGAGTTCGGTACTGAGAATATATAAGAAAGTTTTATATGAAAATAATGTACAATTCTTCTTTTATAGCGGAGTGAACATGAGGAGTGATTGTACCAATACTCAGCTTACCGTTCGAGTCATTGCATAAAATCTCACAACTAATGGTTTTCAATCTACCAGAATTAACCCGACGCGAACGAACTTCAGCATGTTAAATGCACGGCAAACCTCTTTGTTTGATCTAATTATTTAAACAGCAGAATCCTATCATTGATTCATACAAAAATCGTTCTATAATGTGATTTGTTCAACTCACGCCTAAGATGGCCAACAATAATCATCTGATTACTTTGCACACAATGCATCTTCTGGTAAACAATATCAGAATTTTTGATCCTGTTTAGGGTATAGCTAGAACACTCATATGCGTTCCATCATTAAATCATTTGGCAAGTAATAATGTTGATACCCAATTAAGCACGTGGCTCGGAATGAAGTATCACACAAAAAACTCGTTGCGCGCCAAAAGATTCTTTCAACGATCTAGTATTCCTTTCTTCGACGGCCAAACACTTATGCAACTCGTTATGCGCCAAACACCCATCAATGATCTAGCAATCATTGGCGACTTTTTCAGTGGAAAATTCCATTGTCCATACAAAATAACTTTATTGGTTTTTCCCACTTTTCCGGTTAGTTTTCCTAATTTTTTTGATGTACGAACCCGGTGGGGGTAAAAACTGATCAAACAAAAAAAAAAAAAGCATCTCAATCCGTCCATCCGTTCTTACGTGATGCGATTACAAAGAATGATCTCTGCATTTTTATATATATAGATATACCGGTCTGTTGCTCTCTCTCTCACACACTAACTATCAATCTCGCTTTTTCTATGTACATGTCTCCTCCGCTTTCGTTGTCTGTCTGCTTGCAATATTTCAAGGCTCAATCGAAGTCGTTGTGCGGGAGAAGAGCTTGTGTATTTTTTTCAAAAGAGTCTGCTAAAGCTTTCCTACAACTTCTTCCTCAACATCCGTTTTTATACACTTCAAAGTTTCCGAGTTGTAAAGATTTAAAAAAATACAATCGTCTTTGTTTTGAATTTGTTTTGAGTCGAATACAACTCTTTATCCGTGCAAAACAAATGGTTGGCCATACTGACGAGGGGTGTAAAGTCGGTCTTGATTTTATCACATTTTCGATTATTCATTTCTGGAAATGCTCTTGTGTATTCGCTTCTGAACGGCATCCAAAGGCTCTTTTCTGAGTGTTTCTGAAAGCGTTTCTGTGTATTTAACGTTCTGAGTTCCACCAAAGGTATTTAATTCACCGATTACCGGTTACCGATTTGCAAACGACGATTTCTCTTATCCTAAACGATGGCAAACCGAGTAGAAGTGATTTTCAATCCAATAACAAATATGATTAATAAAACCGAACATCTCAATGGTAGAAATTAACATTATTTGGCTTGAAATAAGAGTAAAAAAATATCAAAAATATTAACATCATAACAAGAAAATAGCAATAAAATATCAAATTCTGTCATTGTAATATCAAAGCAAAAACTAAATTTTGATAGAAGACGAACGTTTCAGTTAATGGGTATTCTAGCATGCAAAATAGAATAATATCATAGGTATTTATCTAATCTGATGCTGGTGTAGTTTATTCAATAGTGTTTTATTTGAAGATAGCGCTCATGGATCAATTGAACTTAAGGGGCGGGTAGGGTCTAACACTTTTCAAAATCATTTATTTTTCTTATTTGTATTTTCTTATAGTAAAATATTTCAAGAAATTTTTTTGTGAAATTTTCAAGCCTTTCGGAACAAAATTCAGCAAGTTATGGGCCTTTATCTTTGCTTATCTCATGCTGCGAAGAAGTAAGAGCTCGGCGCACAGGCTCAAGATCTCTGCTTCGATTGACTTGACAAAACATTCTTGAAATGTTTCATAATAACTAGCTCCCTTGAGTAACGAATTGTTTACATTGAATTTGTTATAGTCAAATATGACTGGAGATGAAATCCGATGGAATGTGATAACTAGGTACTTGGCTACATTTATTATGACTTTGTGTTTCTGCACCGGTCGATGAACAATGTAGGCAGACATGGTAGTCGTCAGCAATCATCTACACTTCGAACAACGAGATACAACTTTGAATCAAATGCGTAAACTAATTCACATCCAGCTCATAAAAGCAATGTCACATCGTTGAAGAATAATACGAATAACAAGGGTATTAAATAATTACCTTGTGGGACACCTGATTTATTCGAAAGTTTGGATGATGTGCTGTGGTCTATTTTTACGCGTAATTTCCTATCGCAAAGATATGAGTCCAACCAAGATACGAGTTGCGATGATAATGCAAGGCAAGATAATTTGTAAAGAAGTATTTTTTGATCTATTTTATCAAAAGCAGCTTTGAAATCGGTATTGATAACATCCATTTGTGCTTTAGCTTCCATACTAGCTATGCATTGGGATGTGAAGGCCAACAAATTCGTTGTAACTGATCTCCAAGGCATAAAAGCTTGCTGATCGAATGAAATATAATTATTTGCGCGATGGAGAAGTACATACCTATGATCTATACAATGTCGCCTTAAATGTGCGATATGCATTTACAGATTGGTGAAATTTAATCGTATTTACCAAGCATCGTTCCGAGGTAACTTACGTTAACGTTCTCGTTTCAATTGGCGTAATTTTGATATACTCCATGCAGGAGTGACAGTCAACCCGATACGTGGAACATTGCCTCTGATTGATCTCTCCGCCAAAAATTCTTGCCATATCAACCTTCAACGTTCTCGATTGCAAATAGTACAGCCCGATTGATATTTCTTTTTCATATGGTGATGATGCTTTATTAGAATCAAAATGCAAGAGATGATTCAACGGAGGTAAGAGATAATGATATTGATGTGAGAAATGAAGACCGTTGAAGACCATCAAAATAGTTCGAAGATTCCCAACTGCAAGCTATATTGGATGAAGATTATTATTTAAAAGGTATTTTTATTCAGGCCTATTTGCGTACAAGCTTTACGTGGCCGAATTAGCCGATTTTTTAAATAATGTATTTTTTGAAGTGGATCTCGTTGTCACTCTTTTTCTAGGAGGAGAGGAGCTTCCATTTCCCTCCTGCGAGAGTTGAGGGGCACTTTGTTCGTGACTCGTCTCGTCATCCATTGCCGCATCGGTGGTTTTGTTGTTGATTTCAGTCTTCTTTTCGTTTTCCTTGATGTCTTGGGCTCGTTGCTAGTTTCTGTAGATGCACCTTGTTGTACATTGGTTGCAGTTGCTGTTTGGTTTGATGGTGAAACAGGAGTACTGCGCTCACTAGTTTCCGTTGTTGAACGGTTGTCCTTGTCTTTGGTTGAAGATGTCCTTTTCGCAGTTTCGGTGCAAGGTTTACCGTAGTGTGCAGGTTGTTCACAAAACTGGCATGTAACCAGCTGATTTTCATAGGTAATCAGCGTTTTACACGGATGTGTCCCACCTTGACCACAAAAGATGTAAGATGGAATTGCCTTACGTAGATGCATATGTACCACTCGCACGCCATTCCGAATACCGGGGAAAAAATTCCGCCATACTTCCCTTTCGATGGAAAGGATTTCACCGTACCGCGACATATTCTCCCGAACGTACTGATCGCTGACCGCCGGGGGGAGGTCATGCACGCGTACTTCTATGGCATTGTCCACCATGTGCACAGGGATTTTGTATTCAATGTTATCACACTCAACACTGTGCACCTCGTTGTTAACCGAAGCGAATGCAATTGCATCGCTTTCACGTTTAAACATTATGTACACACAGTTAGACGCCTTGTTCAATTGAATCTTAGTTACTTTATTAGCGTCTAGATGCATTCGTTCTTTAAGTAAGATTTCAATTTCATTTGCTGCTGGTCTAACTTTGCAACGCTTGAAATCTATACAAATTGAATTTGGTCTTGTAGGCCAAGATTCCGGCTTTGTTAGATCGTATTTGACCATTCCACACACTCTATTGTTTACTGTACTGTATTATCTTTGTTTCTGTTGTTTCGACCGTAAATGATTTTCGACTGCGTCGTGTGAGATGCGAGCACGAACTGATTGGATGAAGATGATACTGTCAAATATTACACAACTAACAATTTTTGCCACATCAAAACCCATGACGGAAGTTCAAATTTGTGAAAAATGGGTGCCACATGAAAGCAAAATGGAAAACCGTGGAAAAATTCGTGAAAATTGTTACAAAAATAAGAAATGTTATGTAAATTAATAATTTATGGAAAAATTATGGATTAATCCGGGACAACCATCAACATCAACTGGAGAACCAGATCGATTCGGCAAGAAGGCAATGCTTTGTGTTTGCTGGGATCAGAAAGGCGTGGTGTATCATAAGCTTCTGGAACCTGGTGAAACAGTTAATACAAATAGCTAAAGGCAACAAATGATAGGGTCAGGGCCATTTCGCAAAAAGCCGTTTCGCTGAAAGGGTCATTTCGTCGAATCCTGCAATTGTCCTAATACCATAGTTGGAATTGATTTAAACGTCTGTTTTGTCGACCTTCAATTGTACTTCTTGAATAAAGATTGATTCTTGAATAAAGATTGATTCATGAACCTCAGAACAGAGTTATCAAGAAAACTTGTTGAATTTATTAGCTACTAAGCATCAAAGCATTTCCGTAGGTGTATCTACCAGACAAATGTTTGTGGTATGTTCCGTGTACTGAGTGAAAATGAAAAAAAAAATTCGAAACTAAATATGTGATGATCGTTTGGTTCTTGTGCTGTCCTAAAGCAACTAAACTAAAGCAAAGAAACTCACCTTTGAGTAGACTGGGCAATCGAGGCGTTTACTCAACTGGCCTTTGTGCCGCCGAGCCATCTTGGCTTCGGTTATATGGCTGCGCCACATCAATTATCTAGGAGTCATGATAACACTAAAAATAATAATATGATATATTAGAAATTACCCTTTCGGCGAAACGACTTTCGGTGAATTGGCTTTCGGTGAAATGACCCGCTACAAAATGATCAATTCGAACCATGAATTGATCGAAAAATGACCTAAATTGGTCAGCAGACTCGGTAAAGTAATTTGGTTTTACGCCAATGCACCTGAACACGAAAGCAAAACAAAGCAAAGCAAAAGCTTAGGATGCAATGGAAGCACTTGACAGGGAGCTGCTACCTCACCACCCCGTTTTCATCAAAATTGACTTCTTCCGATAACCATTTGTTTCGATCGATGGGCCACGCACTTTGATTCCTACGAAAGAGTCAAAAATTTGGTATCTGATTGTTTTGCTTCAGAAGACGAAGAGTGGCGGTGGCACTCATAAATTACCAGAAAGATGGTCAAGATGTATAGAAGCAATGGTTAATACTGTAAATACATATTGTTTCATTCAAAATTAGTATTTCGTTTCAACAAACAAAACACGCTCGCTTCATACCAGCATATCTGGTGAATCACCCTTTTTGTTGAAAAGATAAAAAAAATTTGACAATTTGTCAAATTTAGTAACTGTATTTACGATAGTTTGCTAACTTCCTCCAAAACAATATATGAAAACAGCAAACTTCATTTCGAAGACAAATCTTTGTGGCATAATTTAACACACAGTCGGATTAAATCTACCCAGTCAGTAGCAAATGCCGGACGTAATTCAGCTTACTCAGTTCGTTCACAAGCATAAATAAAAATGAGAGTGAGAATGCAGGCTCCGGATTGCTCCGGAGATATCAAAATTAGTAGTGAAGCAAACAATGGTGGTTGCTCGCGAATAAACAACACTGTAGCTACACACCCGGGAGAAGTGTACCGCATAATTGAACATAAATAACTTGCCAACAAGAACACCCGGTGATCGTCAACTGATGCTGCCAGTGTTTGTGCTGCAGATGGAAAGTTTGCATTTAGACTGCATAGCCTGCATAGCTACAGACGGCGTGGGAGTGGTTAAAACACCCTAAGGTGATTCAAAATTCCATTCCAGAAAATAACCGCAAAGGTTTGACTAATGAAATGGTCCCTGATATTACTGAAGTGTTGGCGTTTGTTTCCTCTTCTCGAATGTAAATAAAAAACTAGTAGATGTAATTATTTTTCTATGTTCATTATCCAGTAATTGAGAACGGATAATTTCAGTTGTTCTATCACCCTAAACAGCACGTACTTGCAGCTAGATGAGATAGTGAAGGAACTTTTCCAAGGGTGCATCGTGCAGCTATTCCAAGTCCTTCCGGAACAATGAGGCTACAATTGCAGCTCTTGGCATCGGCAGGGAACCTATCGAGCGAAAAACCAACCTGCATTTACCACACAATGCTAAATTATGCACAAACAGTTGATGGGTACAACACAATACCGTCATAGTTTGGTTTATATTGCATAGATATATGTTGGATCCATCCGTTGATTGCAGAATCGTGCAGTTGTGTGTTTGTTACGTTCCAATCCAACGACAAAATTGTCATCAACTACTCCATTATTTGGCATGATGACAGGTTCAGCCGGGTTTACGTAATTAATTCATTGAAGGGACTGCAGCTCTTCTTGTGGATTATTCTTTCAATGCTGGTATCAATGCTGTCTACAGCGAAATGATGTCTAACTTAATTTGTGTTGAAGAAATATTCCTCACACAGTTTTCGGTGCCAGAATCATCATAACCGTTTCCAGTAACAAATGAAAATTTCTTGTCGGATGCAGTTTAATCACAATGAAAAACGCCCAGTTTCGTTTAACGAAGTCATGTTACTTCATCTCTCGTGCCCGAGTAATTTTCCGCTTCCGGTAGTATTATGCTTTTAGAAAGCCGAAGAAGTGGAAAACGCTCTTCGTTCTAATTACATCATCCAAACATAATTCAATTTCATGGCTTCATTTTGTCTCGTTCTGAAATTCCGGTTGCGAATGGTGTCGCCGAGCCGAGGACGGGAATGGGAAATGCTTGTGGTTCCATGCAGACTTCACATCCAAAAGGGGCATGCTGACGCAGATGAGCAGCCTCGAAGTGGTCGAAGTGCCTCTACTGGGTTAATCAACAATTGGTACAACTTCAGCATGATTCAATTTTTTAAGGACAGAACTTATGTTATGTTGCGGATGATGAAATTCGATATAATTCGGTATTTGTTATTTGGTTTTAATTGCCGCATAATGTCCACTATATCGATAGGATAGGTATTCTAGATTGAATCAGTTATAAATTTAGAACGAAAAAGCTAGCCTAGACAGGCTCTCTTTCTTTCTTCTGATCATGCCTATATGAGTCTGCCTAGGCTAACTTTTCCGTTCTAAATTTATAACTGATTCAATCTAGAATACCTATCCGTCTTTTCATTACATATCTTTCGTCTCTCTCAGTTAATGCTTGCCGAAAAGAACCAATCAAAATCGATATAGTAAAATTCGGTATTAACAAGATGTGATTATGCTTATTAACGAGGAAACAATTCCTAAAGGGCTCGATCCGCTGTTTAATTACGGTTGATTGCAGCACGATTGGCAAGCAACAAAACTTAGCTCGAAAGAGGAACGAAACAATCGAAAGTTTGAAGTATTCGTTCGATTGGTGCTATTGTTTGCTCCAGTTAAGTATTGAACTGTGTTAACAGAACTGGTTCCTTCTCATACTGATGGTAAAGAACCAGTGCTTGAATATTCATTTTTTTGGAAGTCATTGGTAAAAGGTAAAATATCAACTTTTGGTAACCGTACTTTTTTTTTAAATAACTATTTATTGGAATATGAGTTAAAATTAAATTATTAAGATTTAAATTGGGTGTTCAGCCACAAGTGGTGACTTTTCAGCCCTATTATATATATATATATATGATTTGGTTATTACCATGAGGACATTATTTGCTTCCGCAGTTCTGAGATTTTTGTGTAGGGAAAATTCTAAACCTACTTGTATTGTGTAATGGGGAAAAGGAACTTATATACTAACTTACTAACTAATACAGAGAGCGAATCGATTCAATTGAAGATTGCATCGATTTTTGTCGGAATTTGCTTATAATATTATGTGACATTACATCTAATGGTTCTATATATGTGAGTCTGTGTAACTCATTTGTACTAAACCAGGGAGGACGCTTCAGAATCATTTTCAGAATTTTATTCTGAATCCTTTGAAGCGTTTTCTTCCTAGTAGAACAACAGCTTGACCAAATTGGTACCGCATAAAGCATGGCTGGTCTGAAAATTTGTTTATAAATTAACAATTTGATTTTTAGAAGTTTACTGATAGAAGAAAGTATGCTAATTGGTCGATAACTTGATGTTTCTGCTGGATTTTTTATCAGGTTTCAGGATAGGAATTACTTTAGCGTTTTTCCATCTTTTTGGGAAGTAAGCTAATGAAAAACACTTGTCGAAAATTTTAACCAGGAGTCTCAAGGCAACATCGGGAAGATTTTTTCCGCAGAATTTTCTAAAATAGTTTCATGATCCACATGATTTTCAATGTGAGATCAGTAATCCAACCAATAAGCTCTATGATAGTTGAATATAGAACTAATTGGATTAATTATAGCTTCGTTGGAAAGTCCGAATGTTACAGGAAGATGATCTGAGTCAAAGTCAGCATGTGTAATCGGTTCACTACAAATGTGACTTTGATCCGTTAGAACCAGATCAATTGTAGACGGATTTTTCACGGAAGAGAAACAAGTAGGATTACTGGGATGAAGAACTGTGGAGTAACCAGCTGAGAGTTGATTATGAAGTATTTTACCATTACTGTTATTTTGCCTACAATTCCACTGGACATGCTTAGCATTTAAGTCCCCTATTACGAAAAATTTCGATCGATATCTTGTCAGTTTTTGCAAATCGCCTTTAAAGAAATTTAATTGTTCGCCGGTGCATTGGAATGGCAAATATGCTCCAGCGATGAAATAAATTCCATAAATGGTTTCAACTTCGATTCCCAAGCTTTCAATAACTTTAGTATTGAAAGAAGGTAAAATTCGATGTTTAATTTGCCGTTGAACAAAAATGGCAACTCCACCACCCATTCCAGATGAAGTCAAATTCATTTGGATGATCATTTGAAAAAGTTTATCTTGTAGGTAGATCATTTTATTTTCAGTTATATCGCCTAAATCGACATCATTTAAAGAAGCGAATGGCTTTGAAGGAATATTTTGTATATTAGAAGAAGATGATTTGGCCGGTCTACCTATTAATAAATTGTTTTCGTTAGAATTATTTACAATAGAAGAAATAGGTGGTAGATTTCTACCTAAAATACCAGCATAACTGACATTAGAAGAAGATGATGACGAGGTCGATCTACCTGTCAATAAATTGTTTTCGTTAGAAGACGAATTGGCAGGCGTACCTGTTTTTTGTTTTAAATTCGAAGAAAAAGGTGCCTTAGAAGAATTAGGCGTGGCATTTGTAACGGTTTTTTGATTTTCAGGTATGTTCTGTAAATTTAAGGTCGTTGATTTGACTTGTTGTTTAAGCGAACGAGCGTTTAAAATTTTTTCCCTGACAAGACATTTCAAATAATTGGATTTATGATTTCCATCGCAATTTGAACATGAATATTTATATATTATAATATATCAGTGGTTTCATTCATTGGAGAAACGTCTTTCGAATGCGATTTACCACAATTCAAACACCGTATATCCATATGACAATTTTTTGTTCCATGGTCGAAGCCTTGGCAACGACGACATTGCGTTAAGTTTGCAATACGATTATGCCGTTTATAATGTTCCCAATGAATTTTAATGTGGGAAATGAAACGTGCTTTTTCTAAAGTTTTCAAATTGTTTACATCACTTCGATTGAAGTGCATTAGGTAAAGTTCATGGTAAATTCCAGAGCGTGGTTTAGAAGTACCATTCGCTCTTTTTTCATAAGTATCACTTGGGAAGGGGCAAAACCAAGCAATTCTTTCAGTTCATTTATAATTTCATCAATACTTTGATCATTTGATAAACCTTTCAAGACAGCCTTGAAGGGTCTGTCTGATTTTATATCATATGAATAAAATTTATGAAGTTTCTCGGACATATATCGAATAAGTCGTTCGTAATCTTCCAATCCATCAACCAAGACTCGACATTCTCCTCTTCGTCCGATTTGAAATGAGACTTTTACTTCCGGGAGAAACTTAGAAAGCTCAGTACGGAATGCTTTGAAGTCGGAAATCATCACCGTCACTGGTGGCACAATCGGATTCAGGAAGAATCTCGTAAATATTGTTAGACGGCATAGGATCAACGGAAGGGAAATCCGTCCGTTGTCTTTTATTTTTACATTCACATTCTATAAGATCGTGAATGTTATTAGAAAAATGTTGAATAACGGATTGTGATTTATTCCGTATTGAATTATTTTTAGCCTTAGGCTTGTTGCCTTTCCGGTTGGACGCAGGCATTTTTGAAATGAATGAAATTTTAAATTAAATTAACTAGGCTAAATTAGTCTTCGATTAGACTCCTAGCTAGCCTTAACAAAGGCTGATTAATTCCTTAGTCACTCTAATATCACTCTTTGTATCACTTAGTCACTCTAATATCACTCTTTGTATAGCCTTGAGAAAAGCTGACTAATTGTTAGTCTTTAAAAAGACTGTTAATGATTCAGGTAGCCTTGAAAAAGACTGAAGCCTTGAATCAATGAAACTCTAGGTAGCCAGAAAAAATTTCCAGGAGCCAAGAGCTATGCGCGTGCGGTGCGAACGACTGTTCAACACCGACTCTTTGGTAACCGTACTAATATTCATGTCAGCAACCTGACTCATATCGTCTATTGAAACCCAAAAACAAGCAAAATGAGTTTGCTGTACGTCTGCTTCCAAGTTTATGTAGAACCGCAAGATGGCATGAGTAGTTCAACATAAACTGATAATCCACTGATAATTCGAAGACAAAACGTAAAACAAAAAGGAATTTGAATGCTAAATTGAATAGTGAAGATGGAAATTTGTATTAAGTATTTTGTTCCATTGAATCGAATATAGGTTATAAGAACATTCATTTTCGTATAAATAACATTTCAATCAATTATCTCTGAAGCCTTAACTTCTAAAAAGAAAGGTAATACAACTTGTTGCCTAACATACTAGGCTAACGCGTCCACCTTTAGTCCCACCATCTTGGCGACAACCGTAAAAATAGCAACCCTGTGCTGTGCAGGCAGATGAGGAAGCGTCTTTCATTCGTTTCCGGGCGAGAATCATAATTTCGGAAATATCCCGTTGAATAAAATTCAACAATAATGGTATAAGGGATGTAATCGATAAATCGTGTTTTTTTCACCGCTCAATTTTCTCTGAGATAGCTGAACCGATTTCAGATTGTTTATTTCAAAGTTAAATTTTAAATCTTCAAATTTTGAGTACTTATCCATGTCCAATGTGCTAAAGCATGTGTTCTAGGTGATTAGAACGGATTCGTTTTGAGAAATCACTTTGCGAATATAGATTTGATTGCCTTTCAATCAATAGTTGTTTTCCATTGATGTATGTCCATGTTTTAGAACGATATTATTATTGAGTACAATATGTAGCATTATCATTTTTCATGTGCAGGTTATTTTACAAGATCCATGTTTGTGTTAAGAACAGTTCTATTGAAAATCCAATGTGAAACTGATTTATTAGAACTTAGGTTTGTTATGTTTTTGTAAACGTCATTCCATTTCTTGTTTACAGTAGGTAGTAGTTTTCACGAGTTTCACAATTGTTTTTTCGTTGATTTCATGATTGCCTCTGTGGTTGGATCAACGCATGAGTTTTGTATCAGTTGCACAATAATTGTGAATAAATGTTCGTAATAACGGAAGAACTTAAAGTTCTGTTGCACAATATAGAAAATTACGCCTTTTCCATAACACAACAGTTACAAGAATAGTAATATTAACTTACTTGATAAATTGCACAATCAGTAGAAAAATACAGGACAGCAACATAACATGCTACTTTGGAAAGGTAGTATACTCCCAAACAAGGTTCCTGAATTACGTTTAGATCCGACTTCTGATTGCGGAACCACAGGATGATATGTGAAACAAAATTAAAATAATGCAATTAATTATTCTGGTAGATGGCTGATCCGATCTAAGATTCAAATGAAATCTAAGAATCATCTATGATTCAAATGAAAGGTCTTAAAATCCTATAAAACATTCAACTTTTTAGTCAGATCTAACTTCCGGTTCAGGAAATACAGGGTAATTAGGATAAAAATGTAAATTTCACATAAATTAATCAGGTTTATCGGGTTTACAGATTTGGATAGTCGATTACCAAATAAATTTATTCAATTTAAGCGGTATTCGTCCATGAATATACCCCCAAATTTTAATTTGCACTACAAATTCTCAAAGATGTCTACAGACTCCTCAGGTGAATTTAACTGATTTCGGCTACATTGATTTTAGAATTCCGGTTCCAGTATCGAATCGTTTCTCAGAGCTAATTCATTTTCTCAAAAAGGCCAAATCGAACTTCAAAAACAAAAATTCATATTAAAGGACTTAAGGTCCCACACAAAATTGATGAATTTTATCCGATTCTGGAATTAAATTGTTTGGCGTATTATTTTATGACCATTCGAACCATTTTGGGTTATGCTAATTCCTGAATACCGGCTTTGGAAGTACCATAAATGATGACGAAAAACTCTAAAGTGGAACTTACTTCGACATCTTATGGAATGTTCAATCGATTGTCACACGTTAAGATTGAAATTCGATACGATTTGCAGTTTCGACATAACAGGGTAATGAGTGATTAAAATCTCAATTTGCCGTTTAAAACGACGATAATTAAAATAATGTCATGAGAACTGAAACACCGAAGAATATCCATGCAAAAAACATATGCGGATTGATAAAAAAGGTATCATCACACTGCTAGGTGGATTAATCACGTTTTTTTTTTATAGGATTGGGCATATCTTTTCCTATAAATTTTGTAAAAATCAGCTGCATAAAGTTGCATATTTCGCTTCGGTGTAAGGTTTTATCATAGATAAAAAAAGGCAAAATGTTGTATAACTTTGCCAGGAAACAACAAACCTATGCACTACGTTCAACAAAAATATGGGATTTTTTTTTCTTCAATTATTCCAAACAATGTATGCATAAAAAATAACTTGAACCAAGTTATGAATAAAAAATTTATTTCAAGGGAGTTGCCACAAAAACGCTTTGTATATCCGAAACGGTGCGACCTGCACTTTTGGTATATTTGACAAAGGGGCTGTCCATAAAAGACGTCACACTTTTTTTGACGATTTTTTACTCCCTCTCCCCCCTTTGTCCCAAATTGTCACAGAAGCAAAGACCCCCCACTCCCCCTATGTCACATGTCACGAATTCAAAATAAATAAAATTCATCTCAATACATTCAATATGTATGACAAACCATATAAATATGAGGGAAAAATCGATATAGATATATTATTGTTTTAGGTAAAGAATAATATTTCCTTAGTGTAGCATACAGGGCTGAGAAAATAAAGACCAAAACCTCATCAAAACGAGATCACTGCCGGAGAATCTTTTCATTATCTGTTGATCAGTGAAATTTAAATCACATCGATCAATATCGGTACTGCTCTTCCGTCACACAATGGGTAGTGATTTTGAGCTAAAATGATTCTTTTTTTTTTTTTTTTTTTTTTTTAAATAACTATTTATTGGAATATGAGTTAAAATTAAATTATTAAGATTTAAATTGGGTGTTCAGCCACAAGTGGTGACTTTTCAGCCCTGTTATATATATATATATATATATATATATATATATATATATATATATATATATATATATATATATATATATATATATATATATATATATATATATATATATATATATATATATATATATATATATATATATATATATATATATATATATATATATATATATATATATATGATTTGGTTATTACCATGAAGACATCATTTGCTTCCGCAATTCTGAGATTTTTGTGTAGGGAAAATTCTAAACCTACTTGTATTGTGTAATGGGGAAAAGGAACTTATATACTAACTTACTAACTAATATAGAGAGCGAATCGATTCAATTGAAGATTGCATCGATTTTTGTCGGAATTTGCTTATAATATTATGTGACATTACATCTAATGGTTCTATATTTGTGAGTCTGTGTAACTCATTTGTACTAAACCAGGGAGGACGCTTCAGAATCATTTTCAGAATTTTATTCTGAATCCTTTGAAGCCTTTTCTTCCTGGTGGAACAACAGCTTGACCAAATTGGTACCGCATAAAGCATGGCTGGTCTGAAAATTTGTTTATAAATTAACAATTTGTTTTTTAGACAGAGCTTAGAATTTCTGTTTATAAGAGGATATAAACATTTAATATATTTATTACACTTTGCCTGGATTCCTTCAATGTGATCCTTGAAAGTGAGTTTTTTGTCATACGTTAAACCTAAGTATTTAGCTTGATCAGACCATGTCAATTCCAAGCCATTCAATTTGAGAATGTGATTATTGTTTGGTTTAAGAAAAGAAGCTCTTGGCTTGTGAGGAAAGATAATTAATTGCGTTTTTGCTGCATTTGGTTTAATTTTCCATTTTGACAGATAATCACTGAAAATATTTAAACTTCTTTGTAGGCGACTGCAGATCACTCTTAGATTTCTACCTGTGGCTAACAGACTTGTGTCGTCACAGAATAGCGATTTCTGACAACCAACGGGTAGATTTGGAAGATCAGAAGTGAAAATATTATACAAGATTGGAGCTACACTCGAACCCTGCGGAACACCGGCTCGTACGGGTAGCAATTCAGATTTACAATTCTGATAGCTAACCTGAAGAGTACGATCAGTTAAATAATTTTGAATCATTTTGATCAAATAAATAGGAAACTGGAAATCAGACATTTTTGCTATTAAACCTTTGTGCCAAACACTGTCGAATGCTTTTTCTATGTCTAGAAGAGCAACTCCAGTGGATAACCCAGAAGATTTATTTGATTTTATCATGTTCGTTACTCTGACAAGTTGATGAGTAGTTGAATGTTCATGACGAAATCCAAACTGCTCTGGTAAAAAAATTGAATTCTCATTTATATGAGTCATCATTCTTAACAAGATAATTTTTTCAAAAAGTTTACTGATAGAAGAAAGTAAGCTAATTGGGCGATAACTTGATGTTTCTGCTGGGTTTTTATCAGGTTTTAGGATAGGAATTACTTTAGCGTTTTTCCATCTTTTTGGGAAGTAAGCTAATGAAAAACACTTGTTGAAAATTTTAACCAGGAGTCTCAAGGCAACATCGGGAAGATTTTTAATAAGAATATTAAAAATTCCATCATTACCAGGAGCCTTCATGTTTTTAAGTTTTCTAATAATTGATTTAATTTCATCAAAATTCGTCTCAATAATGTCATCGTGTGATAACACTTGGGTTGAAATATGATCATATTTCAGTGAGACTTCATTTTCAATAGGACTCACAACGTTCAAATTAAAATTGTGGACACTCTCGAACTGCTGAGCAAGTTTTTGAGCTTTTTCGCCATTTGTAAGAAGTATTTGATTTCCTTCCTTGAGAGCAGGAATAGGTTTCTGAGGTTTCTTAAGAACCTTAGAAAGTTTCCAGAAAGGTTTAGAATATGGTTTAATTTGTTCAACTTCTTTAGCGAAATTTTCATTTCGCAAAAGAGTAAATCTATGTTTAATTTCTTTTTGTAAATCCTTAACTATGTTTTTCATAGCAGGATCACGAGAACGTTGATATTGTCGTCGACGAACATTCTTCAACCGAATGAGCAGTTGAAGATTGTCATCGATGATAGGAGAATTTAATTTAGTTTGAGCTTTGGGAACTGAAAGATTTCTAGCTTCGATAATATAATGATTCAAATTATCAATTGCTGTGTCGATATCCGCAGAATTTTCTAAAATAGTTTCATGATCCACATGATTTTCAATGTGAGATCTGTAATCCAACCAATTTGCTCTATGATAGTTGAAAATAGAACTAATTGGATTAATTATAGCTTCGTTGGAAAGTCTGAATGTTACAGGAAGATGATCAGAGTCAAAATCAGCATGAGTAATCGGTTCACTACAAATGTGACTTTGATCTGTTAGAACCAGATCAATTGTAGACGGGTTTTTCACGGAAGAGAAACAAGTAGGATTACTGGGATGAAGAACTGTAAAGTAACCAGCTGAGAGTTGATTATGAAGTATTTTACCATTACTGTTATTTTGCCTACAATTCCACTGGACATGCTTAGCATTTAAGTCCCCTATTACGAAAAATTTCGATCGATATCTTGTAAGTTTTTGCAAATCGCCTTTAAAGAAATTTAATTGTTCGCCGGTGCATTGGAATGGCAAATATGCTCCAGCGATGAAATAAATTCCATGAATGGTTTCAACTTCGATTCCCAAGCTTTCAATAACTTTAGTATTGAAAGAAGGTAAAATTCGATGTTTAATTTGCCGTTGGACAAAAATGGCAACTCCACCACCAATTCCAGTAAACCTGTCAAATCGATGAACCACATAATGTGGATTACTTTTCAATTTTACATTTGGTTTAAGAAAAGTTTCTGTCACAATGGCAATATGAATTTTGTGAACTTTGAGAAAATTATAAAATTCATCTTCACTCGATTTCAAAGATCGAGCATTCCAATTTAAAATATTCAAATAATTATTTAACATCACTGTTAAATTTTAAATTCATTATAATATTATTTGCAAATTTCCATCCGATTTGAAATGCTTCAAAAAGTGATGAAGTCGAATTCATTTGGATGATCATTTGAAAAAGTTGATCTTGTAGGTAGATCATTTTATTTTCAGTTATATCGCCTAAATCGACTTCATTTAAAGAAGCGAATGGCATTGAAGGAATATTTGTAGGTAGACTGCCATTAGAAGAAGATGATTTGGCCGGTCTACCTATTAATAAATTGTTTTCGTTAGAAGAAGAACTGCAAGGCGGTCCTGTGTTTTGATTATTTACATTAGAAGAAATAGGAGATAGATTTCTACCTAATATACCAGCATAACTGACATTAGAAGAAGATGATGACGAGGTCGATCTACCTGTCAATAAATTGTTTTCGTTAGAAGACGAATTGGCAGGTGCCTTAGAAGAATTTTCAGGTATGTTCTGTAAATTTAAGGTCGTTGATTTGACTTGTTGTCTAAGCGAACGAGCGTTTAAAATTTTTTCCCTGACAGGACATTTCAAATAATTGGATTTATGATTTCCATTGCAATTTGAACATGAAAATTTATCAGTGGTTTCATTCATTGGACAAGCGTCTTTCGAATGCGATTTACCACAATTCAAACACCGTATATCCATATGACAATTTTTGGTTCCATGACCGAAGCCTTGGCAACGACGACATTGCGTTAAGTTTGCAATACGATTATGCCGTTTATAATGTTCCCAATGAATTTTAATGTGGGAAATGAAACGTACTTTTTCTAAAGTTTTCAAATTGTTTACATCACTTCGATTGAAGTGTATTAGGTAAAGTTCATGGGAAATTCCAGAGCGTGGTTTAGAAGTACCATTCGCTCTTTTTTTCAAAAGTATTACTTGGGAAGGGGCAAAACCAAGCAATTCTTTTAGTTCATTTTTAATTTCATCAATACTTTGATCATTTGATAATCCTTTCAAGACAGCCTTGAAAGGTCTGTCTGATTTTATATCATATGAATAAAATTTATGAAGTTTTTCGGACAAATATCGAATAAGACTTTCGTAATCTTCCAATCCATCCACCAAGACTCGACATTCTCCTCTTCGTCCGATTTGAAATGAGACTTTTACTTCCGGGAGAAAAGTAGAAAGCTCAGTACGGAATGCTTTGAAGTCGGAAATCATCACCGTCACTGGTGGCATAGATTGATGTTTCTTCCCAGAACGACAAGCGTCCATTTTGGGAATTTTTGAAGAATTTTCTTCTATGTCGCTACAATCGGATTCAGGAAGAATCTCGTAAATATTGTTAGACGGCATAGGATCAACGGAAGGGAAATCCGTCCGTTGTCTTTTATTTTTACATTCAGATTCTATAAGATCATGAATGTTATTAGAAAAATGTTGAATAACGGATTGTGATTTATTCCGTATTGAATTATTTTTAGCCTTAGGCTTGTTGCCTTTCCGGTTGGACGCAGGCATTTTTGAAATTAATGAAATTTTAAATTAAATTAACTAGGCTAAATTAGTCTTCGATTAGACTCCTAGCTAGCCTTAAAAAAGGCTGATTAATTTCTTAGTCACTCTAATATCACTCTTTGTATCACTTAGTCACTCTAATATCACTCTTTGTATCACTTAGTCACTTAGTTAGTGATTCAGGTAGCCTTGAAAAAGACTGAAGCCTTGAATCAATGAAACTCTAGGTAGCCAGAAAAAAAAATTCCAGGAGCCAAGAGCTATACGCGTGCGGTGCGAACGACTGTTCAACACCGACTGAAAATGATTCTTGATTTATGTAAGTTCAATCATTGGATGATTTGATAAGCTGGTGGAGGAAAATCACATATGATCAAGATAAGACATGACATGATCTACGTCTGAAATCCTTGATCTCCCGCCCTTTTTCAAATGGAGTACAATTGAATAAACTGCATCAGAATCAGATAAGAGAAATTCTTATGATATACTATTATCAATGCTTGAAAATCAAATTACTGAAAAAATTGTCAGTGCATAACTTAAGTTAAACCGTTTGAAAGCATCCTTTTCTTTTTTACTCATATTTGGCAAAATTTATTAATTTCGCTAATTTACTCGCTCCTCCGTGCACTTTTGCTGATCACAACATAAATGATTTCCTGCATCACTTATTTCCGAATTTACAAAAAGAAGCTTTTACATCAACAAATACACGTTTTCCTATAGAATGTAAACGTTTATTGTGGAGATTTTTTCAGGAAGTAGTAATATAATTAGGTATTTCAAAAATGGCTCATTGAAAATATTGGACGTCATATTCCAAAAAACCGCCTCCCCCCCCCCAAGTCACAAAAGGTCACCTTTTATGAAACACCCCCCTCCCCCTTGCGACGTGACGTCTTTTATGGACAGCCCCAAAGTAAAAATAATTTTAGTAATAGTTCTAAAAGTTTGTCGAAGAAAAAAAAATTTCTATCTCTTCAGAAAAAAAAGTTATGGTTATTTTTTTGTCAAAGTAGGCCATGAAGTAGTAATAGAATCAAATTACGCGGTACATATTTGTAAATAATTTCTTAAAAGCAACTATATGTATAAAAATGACGGTTTGGCAGCTACTGAGTTATGTCCATGTTTTTATTGATTCGAACCACTGTGCGTCGTTAGAAGTGACGATGCAGCTACTGAAAAATCTTAGTAGGACGACTTTAACAAGACTGGATTCTCATGGTTTCATAGCTATTCAAATTCATCCGAATCCGGCTTCCGGTTCGTGGAAAACAGTATAATGGGGGATTATTTAGGAGTTAACCAATTTGTGTACGTCGGGCGCATAACCGTTATTGTATGTTCTATGTTAACCAGTACTTAAAGTGCTCTGAGAATAACAGAAACATTATGTCTGCTGAGTGGTTTATGTTGAACTACTAAATTGCATAGCAGTTCAGCGTAAACTGTTATGCACTGACGAGTCGAAGATGAAACATTTATTTATTTATTTTAATGAATTCATACAACAATAAAAAGTCTTGCCGAATATGATTGTCATTTGAAATATTGCAACTCATGGACCAAATAGACTCAGGAAAAATAATACGAAAATTTTGTTTGCAACGCTATCTGTGTATTAACCCCGACATTTATTGAACAACGTGTTATGTAGAATCAATCTTATTTCATAACAAATAAAATCATCACATAGTTGTTCACGTTACCTTTCAAAAATATATGTAGGTTCACAAGTGCGGAGTACAACCGAAGATCAGTGATTATCGAAAGATTATCGCTGGGCGTTCGCCAACTGATATAATTCGATTCTTCGGTTACCCGAGATTAGCTGTATACTTTACTAGAAGTACTTTTACTGGAAGTACTTTTTTTTTTACTCTTCAAAAACATTTTACTTGAATACAATATCGTATACAGTACTTGTACGTAATATCCCGACCATTTATTGGTTATGACAATTTACTCGATACCCATGACTTAAAAGAATACCAATAGTAATCTCTTACCCTGTACACTAAATTAACTAAATTTAGTTATTTTAGTATCATCACGTCAGCGTCCCGGGTTGGCGGTTCAATGCATAGGACGCTGGTCTTACAATCCAGTTGTCGTATGTTCGAGCCCCGCCCTGGAAGGATTCTTATGTCGTTTTTCATTGAGAACACTCGTGGAGTGTTTTGCTCGATTCGTGCACTTTTCGTGCAGTCGGGCAATCAAAACAGGTGCACTGTGTTTCATTGATTTTGCACCGCACGAAAAAAATGCACTTTCGGGGCAATTCGCGGGCAACTATTTTGCACCCGTTTTCTTTTCAGAGCAGCAAGCGTGCAAACCAAACTTTACAAAATCTGTTTTAATCCACCTAGTGGTGTAATGATGCCTTTCTCATGTATAATATTGTGGTATTCTATTCAAAAATTTTTTCTTCGATTTTTGCGAAAAACCAAAAGATTGTTTGTGGGTTAACTAGTATAACATACAGAATAAAACAGTGCTTTGATTGCGTAGGTCATCCTTAAGAAAACGAAGTGGGTTCACTATTATATATACTTCCAGCACCGGAACCCGAGAACCGGTGTAATCGAATTCGGCTCGTACGGTCACCAACTAACATAACGTTCAAACTTCACTAGTTTTTATACGATTTGCCATCGTTCTCCAAACGACGGTTTAAATTTTTGTTGAACCCAAAAATATGCAGTAATTTGGTAGGACCATAAGACCATTCATTTGGCCCTAAGATTGGGAATAACGGTTTAGAGTCCAGTTTATAACATTTTTTACGGTTTTTGTTCCGCCGGTTTAAGTGACGGTGTACAATATTGAACACACTTTACCCTATAACTTCGGAACCGGAGGTCGGATTCGGATGAAATTCAGGAATTCCGCATGGGACCGGAAGACCTTTCATTTGAATCTAAGTTTGTGAAAATCGGTCGAACCATCGCTGAGAAAAGTGAGTAAGATCCATTTTTGTATATATGATCACTATTTCCGGTACTTCCGGAACCAGATACCGGGAACCAGGATAGCCGGAATCGGTTTGTTTAGTTGCCTACTGATAATGACTATCGATTTGTGTTGTTTTGAGACCAGTTTAGAAATTTTTTTACGTGTTTTGTTTCGCCGGTTTAAGTGATGGTGTACAATATTGAACACACTTTACCCTATAACTCCGGAACCGGAAGTCAGATCCAGATGAAATTCAGGAATTCCGTATGAGACCATGAGACCTTTCATTTGAATCTAAGTTTGTGAAAATCGGTCGAACCATCGCTGAGAAAAGTGAGTAAGATCCATTTTTGTATATATGATCACTATTTCCGGTACTTCCGGAACCGGATACCGGGAACCAGGATAGCCGGAATCGGTTTGCTTAGTTGCCTACTGATAATGACTATCGATTTGTGTTGTTTTGAGACCAGTTTAGAAATTTTTTTACGTGTTTTGTTTCGCCGGTTTAAGTGATGGTGTACAATATTGAACACACTTTACCCTATAACTCCGGAACCGGAAGTAAGATCTGGATGAAATTCAGGAATTCCGTATGAGACCACAAGACCTTTCATTTGAATCTAAGTTTGTGAAAATCGGTCGAACCATCGCTGAGAAAAGTGAGTGAGATCCATTTTTGTATAAATGATCACTATTTCCGGTACTTCCGGAACCGGATACCGGGAACCAGGATAGCCGGAATCGGTTTGTTTAGCTGCCTACTGATAATGACTATCGATTTGTGTTGTTTTGAGACCAGTTTAGAAAATTTTTTACGTTTTTACCTTTTTTTATATATATAAAAAATAGGTATAGAATTCGCTCAAACTTTCGAAAATTTTTCCGAGGCCCGGAGGGCCGAATGACATATACCAATCGATTCAGCTCGACGAACTGAGCAAATGTCTGTGTGTGTGTGTGTGTGTATGTGTGTGTGCCTGTATGTGTGTTGTCAACTAAGAGGTCGAGATCTCAGAGATGGCTCGGTCGGTCCGATTTCGATCAAACTAGTCGCAAATGAAAGGTCTCCCCGTCACCCAAAATGCTATTAAATGGTTTTGAGATCGGATGTTTACTTTTTGAGTTATTCGAAGTTTTATGTCAAAATTTTCAGTTTTTTGACAGTATTTGTCACAATTGACCTTGAAAACAGAATATGTTTTCAGACTTAGATTCCGCACGATACTACCTATTCAACAAGCCATAGATTGTTAAAATCCGTCCATTTTTAACGGAGATATCGAAATTTTTGTGTAAACGACTTTTCCCCCTATTCCAGCAGTAGGAGTTTTGAGCGCTGTATGACAAAGCAATGCTTGGGAGCAACGGAAAACACGATTTTCTATTCTGTTACATACAATTGTTTCTAAGTACCAAAAAGACTGTGTACAGCATCCTTTTTCATGACAATTTGCCTCGGACCGATTTTAGCACGGCTCGTTTTTGGCACCATAATCGTTCGAATATGACATATATAAACCAGATGATGGCAGATTTTTTTTAATTATATTGTTTTAAACTACTTACAGTAATAAAAGCTGGAAGAACATAACATCCATATACCATTCGAATCAGTTCGTCGAGATCAGCAAATGCGTGTGTGACAAATAATTTCACTCAATTTTCTCTGAAAATTTCTTTTCTACAAATTCAGATTCATACGAAAATTCGTATGCTCCCAAACAAAGTTCCTGAATTATGTTTGGTTCCGACCTCTGGTTCCGGAACTACAGGATGATATATGAAACGAAATCAAAATTGTGTAACTCATTCTTCTCGTAGATGGCTGAACCGATCTAAGATTCAAATGAAATCTAAGAATCATCTAAGATGCAAATGAAAAGTTTCAAGATTCTTTTAAACATCTTGCTCTTCAGTCAGATCCAACTTCCGGTTTCGGGGATACAGGGTGATTAGTATAAAAATGTCTATTCCACATAAATTAATCAGGTTTATCGGGTTAGCAGATTTGGATAGTCGATAAAAAAAATTAACTTTTTTCAGTTTTAGTGGTATTCAGTTGTCGATTCAGAAGGCACCTAAAAATTTAATTCATGCTATGATTTCTCAAAGATGTCTTCACTGATTTTCAAATATTTTGAAACAAATGTAAACTATACAGCTACTCAGGTGAATTTATCTGACTTCGGCCATACCGATTTTAGAATTCCGGTTCCAGTATAAAATCGTTTCTCAAAGCTCAATCGTTTTCTCAAAAATGCCTAATCAAATTTCAGAAACAAAAATTCAAATTGAATTAAACTTATATACAAAATTAATTAGTTTTATACATACATTCAAAAATTTATGAAGTTTTTCCAATTAAGCTTCAAAGTTGTACTCAAAACTGTAATTTATTCGTCATATGGCCATACGAATCGGTTTGGGTTATGCTGGTTCCTGAATACCGGCTCTGGAAGTACCTTAAATTACCGTAAACTCTAAAGTGGAACTTACATATCATGGCATGTTTAATCGATTATCACTTCTAGATTTAAATTCGATTGTATTTGCAGTTTCGACATTACAGAGTAATGAGTGATTACAATCTCAAATTGTCGCTTAAAACGACGGTGATTAAAATAATGTAATGAAAACTTAAACACCGAAGAATATTCATGCAAAAAACACATGCGAATTGATAAAAAAAAGGTATCATCTCACTGCTAGGTGGATTAATCACGTTTTTGTTTCGCCGGTTTAAGTGACGGTGTACAATATTGAACACACTTTACCCTATAACTCCGGAACCGGAAGTCGGATCCGGATGAAATTCAGGAATTCCGTATGAGACCACGAGACGTTTCATTTGAATTCAAGTTTGTCAAAATCGGTTCAGCCACACACACACACACACACACACACACACACACACACAAACACACACAGACATTGCTCAGCTCAATGAACTGAGTCAAATGGTATATGACACTGGGCCCTCCGGTCCAATTTTCACTAGTCGGTTTTTCAAGTGATTGCATAACCTTTCTATATGAGAAAGGCAAAACCCGTTTCATTGATCAACTGTCAGGGCAAAACACTGGCACCGAGCGAGTGGAATCAATGAAAAACGACATTAGTGTCAGTAGGATCCATAGTACTAGCCATGCAATGATTCTGTACGCTAAGAATCGGCTGCGAGGTCTGTTGAAACAGAAAGGCCAAATTCCGCAAAAGGAATGTAATGCAAAGACTAGACTAGACGTCAGTTTTATAGTATGACGAACAGCAACGAATTCAATAGGTTTCGAATGATATTCAATTTGTTGCCAGTCATCAATCAAACTGCGCTTCAAGTGGTTATATTTTAGTAACAATCACTCATAATTCTTATTGCAAACTGGTTTGAAATAAGCTATCGTAACCAAGTTTGTTATTCGGGCTGTATCAATAAATTCTTCACATTGTTCCTTATGAATGCCATATTTTGGAAATTAAAGTTTTTAACACTTATCAGCCTGTATATAATTCTTAAATCTGATGTTGAGTCCTAATAAAATTTAAAAACAGTTAATAGGATAAGGTCAAGAGACCATTCATTTGAATTTAAGATGGCAAAAATCGATTAAACATCTCGATCTCAGAGAAAATAGAATTTAAAACGAATGCACTTCGTCGGTATCGATGCACTTATTCTGCCATTGTTAGGAGACCGGAAACTCCCATTATAGTGCAAGTACCACATAGCATTTTGTTGTTTCGGCAGTCGGTAGTCAAATCGCAATCAAATCAGAAAGAATTTTATGGGACCCTAGACCCTCAAATTCCGGAACCGAAATCCCCATAAAATTTAATAGCAGTCTATGCGATGTTTTGCTTGAATCTGTGCAAAACATACATGCACACAATTTGCGGTCTCTTCAAAAGCAGCCCAACAGTATACAGCTCTCCGGGCCCAGATTCAAATGAAGGTGTTCCCAAAGATTACATAACCATCCCGATCAGCTAGCAAAAACAACCTCGTAACAGAAACCTATTTTGCTTGCAAACTCTTCTATAAATTTGATCTCGTTAGTAGTTAAAGTGACAAAAATAACTGACAAATACAGAGAGATATTCGATATAATTTTTTTCTGTTATTGTCTACTGGTGGGGATTCAACACGAGAAAGGAACAAACTTATTAATCCTCGGTGGCTTGTGGACAACTCAATAATAATAATCTCGGAGTATTGCAGTATAGGATTAAATTTTTAAAATGTCAAAAAATGTCAAGGACAACGAAATACGTTAACATTTCAATGTTATCGAAGTTCAAGCATCTTATTTAGCCGGAAGTCTTCGGCCTACATTCGGGGAGTCGCTTTCGATGCTAAACAAAATGATGAAATCCACAAAGCGATACAATCTGCAAATATTTTCGCTGTTGGCATTTAAAATTCGTCTCGTTCCATGTTCCGTGTATCGCATTATGTTTATACTTCCACCAACGTTCTACGTTCGGTATGGGCGAAATAGGCTTTATTTTTCCGCTCAAACTTGGCGCTACGAAATGCCTGCTGATTAAAACAACGTTTCGAATACCGGAATACCATGAAAAATTCGTATTTTTTTCAACAAACTCCTTGATTAATATGCATAGAGTTAGGTTGAATAAACCAAAGCATCATTCAGATTTAGCGACACATAAATGGAGGGACGAGGCTGAACACCTGTGTGGAAAAAGTTTATAAATAAGGATCGGAGCTAAAGTCGCCGGTTTTCAGAATAAGAATTTTCTTATGCTGAATAATCAACAATTCTGAGTAGTAACTATCCATAACATTGAATCTAGTCTGAATAAAAAAGTGCTCTAATATACAATAAATTCGATCTGTGTATTGATGTGCCAGATGTGTAAATTTTTCTTAGTCCGACTGTAAATCGAGGTAAGCTCCGTCTAAAACGTATCCTCTAGGCTGGTAAAAAAATGTAATGTTGCGTTATCAAGATCCCAATGAACAAAAGGTTCGAATGAAATGAGGTGTGAGAACCTTAGATTAAACACAAAACAGAACGAGTAAAGGTTTACGATATTCAAAGTCATATATTTCCCATGAAAGTCAGGTGCTTATTTCCGTTGGTGTTACCGGCATTTTGATGCTCACGATAATGCCATGCTGTGCGAATATTAAAGATGGCCATAATGCTACTTCATACAGAGACGTAATACATTTTTATTACACATTATTCCCACACGCATCATTACTTTGAGCAGTGCTGGCATTTGGTAGGCAGGGATATTCATAGCATTCCGGAGCCAATTTGTTGAGCTACCATGTCCGTAGTCGAGTCACTGAGTGATCTTGATGGGAATAGTATTAGGCGTATTTTTACCTACTTGAAAAAAAAAGAACTTCACTGAATAAAGTTGTGAAAATTCCTTTAGTCTTTTGTGTACCCCAATAATTAAGTAGTAATGAAATGATTCCTTTCTTGTATTGCTAATGATTTAAAGGATTCTTTAAACGATTTTTCGTGGATTTTTTTTAAATAAACAAGAAAGTTTGTTTAGGGTTTTGAATCGTATTTAGAATATTTTTTTCGTTATTTTTCTGTCGTCTCTCTAAATGACGATTGGAAATTTTAAGCAGACTTCACCCTGTATTTACGGAGTCAGATATCTGGATGAAAAAAATAACCGATCTCCAAAAAAATGGACCGGAGAGGAAAAACACAGGGATTTTGGTCGGCTACATCACTTATATTTCCGTAACCGAAAGCGGTAGCCTTTTGATCTTTGAACCAGAGGTGGAAATAAGTCCATTTTGCGCATGAA
This sequence comes from Malaya genurostris, assembly GCF_030247185.1. Classification (NCBI taxonomy): domain Eukaryota; kingdom Metazoa; phylum Arthropoda; class Insecta; order Diptera; family Culicidae; genus Malaya; species Malaya genurostris. The sequence goes on from NC_080572.1 coordinate 214,578,023, forward strand.
AATGTGAATCAAGATTTCCGATTGTGAATCAAAAAACCGAACACCGTGAAATTAAAAATTAGGTAACAAAACTAGAATTGCGATTATGTTATAAATTGTGGGAAATGAAACTGAAGACTGTTATAAATTGTGGGAAATGAAACTGGGGACGGGTATAGCGTGATGGGATAGTCGATGCCTTTCACGCAGCCCGCCTGGGTTCGATTCCCAACCCCGCACATAGGGTCAGAAAGATTTTCTGGTCCGAAGAGGCGAATGACCTAAGATGTTAAAGCCTCTATAATTGAAACAAAAAAAAAAAAAAAAAACTGAAGACCTTTTCAAATTCTAAGTAAAACCAAAATGTATCTTCTCAAAAATCAATATATATATATATATATATATATATATATATATATATATATATATATATATATATATATATATATATATATATATATATATATATATATATATATATATATATATATATATATATATAGATTGTATGTTTGTAACGCCATAACTCCGGAACTACACAACGGATTGCACCAAACTTGGCACAGGTACTTCTTGTGCTTCGGAGATGGTAATAGGGGTATTTATTATAGGAGAGGAAGCGTAGCAAGTGTATTCAACAAGGGGGGGGTCATGAAAAAATCGAATCGATACGTTTTTAGGACCATAGAAATATTTTGCTCACCTCAGATATGACAATATGGAGGTTGGATGTAGCGAGTGTCTTTAAAAAGGGGGTGTAATGTTTAAAATAGCATAACTCCGGAACGACTAAACGAATTGACACCAAACTTGGTACAGATACTTCTTGCTCTTCCGAGATTTCATAAGGATATTTTTATAGGGGAGAGCATAGCAAGTGTCATTAACAGGAGGGGTTATGACAATATTTGTCTAATTCGATGTGAATCGATATTTTTTGTAAAACTCAAATATCTTCTTAAGGGCTTTTGGGGGTTGATATAATGAGTGTTGTTTGCGGTATCGACATTTTTCGACAAGCATTTATTACAACTAAAAGATGATCGTAAGGATATTTATACACGTGAAAAGATAGCAAGTTTTTCTATTAAAGAAGCTCTCCGGCCGGAGGAGTTGGACTAAAAGGTGATGAAAATAAATTTTCGACAACATTTGTATTAATTGAATCGTTATTCTACAGTACGAATGTAGTTATGATGATAAACAGCCCTTGGTTTTAAAATAATCATTATCACAATCTTGAGCAATTACGTGGAAATAATGATGTCAGAAAAATTTTCTCAGAGGTTACTAAGAAGGTATTTATAGAGAGAAAGGTGTTGAAATGTTCCTAGCAGGACGAATCGAACATAAAGCAGACCCGATTTTACTATAATACCTCAAAAATTATGATTAATGTGAGATCTGAGATGGGGGAGATGGTCGTGCGCAATCTGAACATGTACGGAGTATTGAAATGGGTTGGTTTACCGTCTAAGTTGTGTTTCACTACGATCTGAGTATTCCATAGACAGGACAATTTCTAGAATTTTTTTTGCGGCTTTGCCTTCACGAAACATTTCCGAGCAACGCCGGGTAATGCAGCTAGTTTATTAAAATATCTACAATAAGTATGTGATATGAAAAGATAATACTGATTATTTTTATTTACTGTGAATCAAAAAATTTGCTTATTTCCACCCCTGCTCTGAACTAAATCAATGACTCAATAGTAGCATTTAAATAAACCCAAGTTTGATGGAATCGGCTCTGCCATTTCCGATCAAATTGAGCGAATTGAAATATCTTTGAAAGTTACATATATGCATATTTTCCGATCTTATCGAGCTAAGGTCCAATGGACTCTTCCGGACTCCGATCAAAAGCCGGGTTTTCTTAGGAATTCTATATCCTTTCTAAAGAGAAATTCAATAATTTTGGATCTAGTTTTGGGAAGTTTTGGTCAAACTGACTGAAATAAACCTCGTATTGTTCAATAAGTATCGCGATGGTTGAATTTCCGCGGGTCACGCATGTTCGATTTTTGATCTTTTGGTGACATTCGAAAATCGAAGACAAGATAAAATACAGCCACGCCCAATAACTGTCGAAAACTGACTAGACGTTTAAAATGGTCGGTATTGTGAACATAAAGGTCACAAGGGTGAAGGTTATTAGTACCAATATAAAGCCACCAAAAGATAAAAAATCAATTCAAAATTTGCGATACTTTTTGAACAAATCTCGTATGATGACTTGTGAGGGTCACATTTACAGGGTCGCCGAGAGGGAAGGGGGAAAGGGAGAAGTTCCCCCCGGTCCGGACGTTTTCAGGGGGCCCGGATGTTCGAAGATTCAAAATTGTTTTTCCATTCTCCATAACAAAACAAAATATCAAAAATCGGGACAAACTTGGCTTGCGAATTATTTTGTTATTGTATTCAAAAATCTCTCAATTCGATTACATTACCATTCTTACAATCTATTTTAGTTCTCATGTTTAGGGCCCTATAATGTTGCAGTCCATTGTGCGAAAGCGGTGAAGCAACTTAAACGGTGGCCAAACCAACAACACCCAGGATACAATGAGAGCAAACACTAAATTTAGTTTTCTACTGTCAAAAACTTGACTGGATTGATCAGAACCGTCCAAAATTGACCTACTAAAAAGATGTCGTGTTCCATCAGGTCAGAAGCTCCAGGAACTTGGTTAAGATATTTTAATGCATCCTCAATACAAAATGATCCGGATACCTAGTGTTTGCCTTTTTTCTTGCATTGGAATTCTTTTTTTGCCTTTCTCATATAGAAAGGCTATACAATCACTGTGAAACCCGACTTTTGAACCGACACTCGGAGGGCCGAATGTCATATACCATTCGACTCAGCTCGACTAACTGAGCAAATTCCTGTGTGTGTATGTGACAAATAATGTCACTCAATTTTCTCAGAGATGGCTGAACCGAAACTTAGATTCAAACGAAAGGTCTTATGGTTCCATAGCTCGTTATTAAATTTTATCTTTATCCGATTTCCGGTTCCAAAATTACAAGGTAATATGAGAATGCGCACTCAATTTTCTCGGAAGTCTCTAAACCGATGAAATGAAAGGTTTTGATATTCTTTAAAAAGTTCCCGAAGAGTTGATCTAGAATGACTTTTGAGTTAGTTCATCTTGTTGGCCGACCTTATTTATTTAGTGGATATATAGATCTACTTTGGAACTACTAGTCCTCGATTCCCGCTTCCGAACGCGCACCGGTAATAGTGAAGAAAAACTCCAAACTCACTTCGATTTCTCAGCAATGGTTAAACCGATTTATACAAATCATGATTCGAATTAAAGTGTCTTAAAAGATACCGTGCCATTTCATCCACATCCATCTTCCGGTTCCAAAATAATAGGGCAATAAGTATAAAAACTTTTAAACTATCATACAAAATGATGCAAAATCGGTACGCATCGCTACGGAAAAACAAAACGCCACCGGGCCAGCACACAGTGTGCTTTGTTCAATTTGGTATAGCGTGCAGGGTTGCCACATTCAAATCTATATTAACTTAATATAAATGTTCACAAATTGAATAGGTGTTGGTAGTTTATACCAAAGAAAGTTTTTTATTTTTAACGGTATCAAATTAACTAGAGATTATAAGAGGAGAAAGAATATGAAATTATAGAGCCATAGTACTCAAGGAAGAGCAAGGATGTGAAGAATAAAGTACGGAAAAGTGAGACGTGACAAGAGTTATTTAAGTAAGCAGAAGGCTTCACGTATCTAAACTTTTACCTTCTACCAGAGGAGTCGAACTTAGTCATCTTAGCGATACGAGTCATCCGAGTCTCTGATATGTCAGAAAGTAAAGGCAAAAGTCGTTTTGCCATTTACTATCCGAACCGGTTAAAGTAAAGCTACGAGAAGTTGTCACATTCTGCCCACGACGGCTTCACATTCAATGTTTTTCATTGTGTTGATATTTTCTCATCTCTATATAGTTAGTTATAACACCGGAAAGGAAGATTTGCCCGAAACTATTGCTTGAGTGCCTGGAGTTGTAGCGTATGGCTATGCGTCCCAGGGTACAAGCGGCGCACGGACAGCGCTCCATTCATTTCTGTGTGTGATGGAATCCCATCAAATTTTTTACATTTTACTTTTTTATTTATGACTTCTGGTCAGTCAGTAATTTTTACTTCTTTCGGTTTTTTAACGATATCAAACAAACTAGAGGATTTGTAAATTTTCGTTTGCGTGTCCATCGAGTTATGTTGTGGAAGGAAAACTCGAACGAAATATGTGAATTTTTTTTTATTTAAAAGATATTTTACTCAGGCCTATTTTCGCACAAGCTTTACGTGGCCGATTTAACTGAGTTTTAAAATTTTTCTTTTGTATTGGATCTCGTTGTCACCCTTTTTCTAGGGGGAGAGGAGCTTCCATTTTCCTCCTGCGAGGATTGAGGGGCAGTTTGTTCGCGGTTTGTCTCGTCATTTATTGCCGCATCGGTGGTATTGTTGTTGATTTTGTTGCTAGTTGCTGTAGATGCGTCTTGTTGTACATTTTTTGCAGTTGCTGGTTGGTTGGATGGTAAGTTGTTAACTGCAGCTGGTGTACTTTGTTCTATAGGGGTTACGTTGGACGGTTTCGTTGAAGGGGATACTTTCCTGTTGTTGGTGACTGTCACAGGTGTACTGGGGTTGCTTGTGGGTTGGTGTGAAGAAAGCACCGTAGACCTTTGGTGTAGTTGTCTCCTTGTCCAGTTTATCACCTGGCTTACCGTTGTGAACAGGTTTTTGGCAATATTGGCATGTGGCCATCTGATTGTCATAGGTAGCAAGCGATTTGCACGGGATTCTTGTATCTTGACCGAATGTCACATAAGAAGGTCTATATAGGCCTCCTCAAGCGCATGCGTAACAAACGTACGCCATTTAGAATACCGGGGAAAAAATTCTTCCACTTTTCTTTTTAGATAGAGAGAATCTCTCCGTATTGGGATATAGTTTTGCGAATATAAGGATCGATGACGCTTGAGGGAAGATCATGCACACGCACTTCTATAGCACTATCTTCCATATATACTGGAATGTTGTACTTGATATTTTCATGCTCCACATAGTGCACATTATTATTGTCTTTATCGAATTGAATTGCATCCAACTCTTTATAGAACTGGATATAAACAACATTATTGGTCTTATTGCATTGATGTGAATGCACACGTTTAATGTCAAGATGCATTTGCTCCTTAAGCAAATCTTCAAGTTCACGTATCGAAGGTCGATTTTTGCACTGTCTGAAGTCAACAACAATTGTATTCTTTCGTGCCAGCGGTAGCTTTTGTTCGTTTGGTTCACTCATTTCGAGGTCGTTCTATTGTTCACTACACAATACTGTACTTGGTTTCTTCTGTCCCGAACGTAAACGGTTTTGTTTTATCGACTGACTTGGATGAGATGAGAAAGCGAACTGATGTGAATTTTATATTCGGTCCATATATTTCAATAATATTAGGTGAAATAGCATTATTACATATTTTTTATATTTAAAATTCTGTAGTAAATAGCACACTATCATTTTATACAAGCAACTCACTTAGTGCTAGCACAATATTCTGTTCGTCATAGATAATTCAGGTCGAGACGGCCGAAGACCGCAAGTGCGCCGGCGACCCGCCGTCGGAAGCGACGTCCACTGCGGTGGAGCAGCGCCCCACAGAAATCACCTCTGTCTAGTTGCGGGCGTTTGCCCGGATAACCCAAAGCTAGGAGCTACCCCTTAGTTAAGTACGAACGAGCGGCAGCGAGGTCGGACAGAAAGTCATTAAAAACGATGAGACGTAGCCGCATTAGACCTTTCAAAATTGCAGTAAATTAGAACAATTTTTTTTAAGCAGCATGTTCATCTGTTATGCCATATGACTGTTATACAAAAAGACCATGATTCCAAATAACCATTATACCAACTAACCATTATGCCAAATGTCGCTTTGCCAAACGGTATTTTGCCAAACGGCTTTATGCCAAACGTGGTAGCCCCCATTTTTTCTCGGATATGACTTGACTAATTTTCACAATCTTAGACTCAAATCATAAGTCCTATAGTTTCATAGGTTGCTGTTGAATGCCTCGTTCATCGTCATTTAGTGCGACGATGCAAAATAAGGAAACTTGACATTACACGGGCAAAATTTCGATTCTAGAAATGAGATTCATGATTTGCTGAAAATAATATATTTTCATGTTATGATCATGATCCATTCGGACTGATTTCGATGAAATTTAAACGTAACGCACTTGAAGTTGTTGGGTATAACTTGCAGCGATGGTCATTTTTGCAATATAAATTCAGTGAAAAGCACGACGAATTTCTTTTACAATGAAAATATTCTGTTTTTGAAAAACGAAGACGCAAGAGATAAAGTGTTTACTTGCGTTCATTACTTCAGTTTTGACTTTGTGTTTCAGAAAAACGAACGAAATGAAAAAACACGAGTGAATCAAGCCTCTTAAAAAGAAACTCTATGTCGAATTCTTGCAAAAAATCGTCTTATTCATAATATTTAGGTGCATCAATACAGCTTTTGTTGTTATATCTATGAAACAAATTAATCAAAGTGGTTGAACGAAATATTTTTCTGATTTTCGTTAGATGATGTTCCAAATTCACAATCGAATTAAACGCTCTCTCTCGGAAGATTATTCTAGCAACAACGATCACATCAAATATGTAATAAAACACTCGAACAAAATGTAACATTGATGTTTGTCAAATGAAAAGTCTAGCCATGCTTAGTCTCGGTTCATTATCTTTATTTTTATGTTGGTAAAACAACACGATTATTAAATAACATGCTTCAGGATCAAGTAAACATTCTCATGTAGGTTTTGCTTTTCAATGTCTGCTTTATCATTAATCTATTAATCTATCACATCACTTGAGGCAGAGGGTTCAATGTGATATACGGGTAGAAAATTAGAGTTACGAGCTTTGAAAGAATTGCATTCTTTAGGCAACGCATTTTCGAACCATGATTAATTTTCGTGCGAGAAGAGTTATTTCTCATGATTTCATGATAAGTTAAAATGATTGGTTTCATGATTTGCTAATCATAACAGCAGTAATGGATTTATTTCCGTGTATTTTTCACAAATTGAAAACGTTTATAGCCAACGATAATTTCTAAATTTATGTTTTAAAAACAATATTTCTTGAAGGAATCTTCTAGTGATATGTTTGAAAATATAAGTAATATGAGTAACACCACTAGGTTTTTGATGCGGATTTCCACATTCGGGTTTGAACAGCTTCTTCAGTGTACATGATAATTGCAAATGCTAGTGCTACGATCGGATCGTCCCCCCTATGAATCCTTCCCGGTCGGTCGGAGTATAACATGCGACTACGTGTTTGCGATGCCGGTGCCTCCACGGTATACAAAAATAAATGCTGTGGAATTGGAACACTTTCTGGTGTTGCATATTCATGGTTATCCAATCTACTCCCACCGTGACTGAAAAACGCTACTGCAATAATGTCATGTAGGGTAACGGCTCCCTATTTCATCTGAGCTCCTATTTCCATCTCATCCCTTCACCTCATTACTTTGAACATGAATAATATTTTAAAACCTACCTGAACCAAACTGTGAAATGTTTTAAAATGATTATAAAAGCTATTGTCACACTTTCCTATTGAAAGAAATTGTTTTAAGTTCTTCGGTTATCGTTTTTTTCATTTAAAATAAACTCACTTTTCAATTTAGGACACATTTTCGTCTCAAGATTTACAGTTCGTCATGTTTCTGATTATCTACTAATCGATTCGTCTCAAAACATGATCACTTTTTCGCACAATTACACTACCATTGAATGCTGGATGACTTCATAATTAGTAATGTTCACTTGCTACTTGTTTAATTAACGATCTAATACTTCAAAAACTACCCGACAAACAATAAAAGTCTTTAAAAATATGAGATGAAAGTTTTTCACTTAGTTCACTTGATTGCGCTTTGTTTTCATCTCATTTGGTTTCGCAAAGTTGCCAAGTTATCTCATAATGTTATAAAACAAAAATTGTTTTTCTTCTTCAAAATCTCATCAAAAAGTATGTGTTTGGTATCCGTGACATTAGTTTAATTATATTATTGATATTAATATTTCAATAAAACTGTTTTGGCTTCGAATATCACCAGGAAGAGCATGTTAAATACTAATGAAATAACTATTGTGGCAAATCTAGTAGCACTGGTTTCATTCCGCTATACGTCAACATAACGCTGTGAAGTGTGTGTGTTTCATCGGCTGTGCACAGAGATGCCAGATATTTTCATAGAAAATATGTATTACGTTACATAGAAACTCTATATCTGGTCTTTCTGTTTTCACTAATAAAATGATGTTAAATCTGTTTTCACTAATAAAATCTGTTAACATCATTTTATTAGTGAAAACAGATAGACCAGATATAGACTTTCTATGCAACGTAATACATATTCTATGAAAATATCTGGCTTCAAATAGTTCAAATTTTTATATAAATGTTTGTCAGTGTTCATAATCAATTATCTACATAAAATATTTCCACTTTAACATGTGATTTGTCCGTTGATTAATAAACTTTTAAAGAATCACTACAATCAAATACTAATAGATACTCAGAGAGAAAAGTCTAATTTTTTATTTGTTTCTTTCTATGAACCTGTACAAATCTGTATTAAATTTAGGAAATCTTTACAAAATCGGTACTTTGATTTAAACCAGTATGCGAACGCAAAAATCTATACAATACCTTTAAATCTGTATAAATGGCATCTCTGGCTCTACACTTTGTTTTAAGAAGGGCTAATGAATAAATAGTAACAATCACAGTTTTGTTTTTATTTAAAGTTCACCAAATTAACTTTTCAGTAAAATTTTAAATTTAAAGGTAACGGAAACGACTGAAAAATTTTTAAACGTTGAAATGATTTCAAACTGGATCTAAAAATATCGTATATTGTCTCATAGTTGGCATTAGGCCGTTTTTAAGAAGAATTCTGACATTTTGAACCTGAGAGTGTAATAGTGGAATATTTTGTTTTGATTGCTGTCGCCATTGCTAATTTATAGGATGAATAAAGGATCAACGATAGGATGGATAAAAATCCATTGAGATGAAATTAGGAGCAGAATAGTGAACATTTCATAAGTGTTTTTTGCTGTTTTATGAACATTATTTTAATTTCCAAGGAATGTGAATCAAATCTAAATGTGGAGCAAGGCGAATGAAGCAGTAATATGAAATAGTTATAGTGATTTTAGTGGCTAAATCGAGGTTTGAAGGCGACGTCCTTACAAATGAGATGAAATAGGGAGCCCTTACCCTACATATAAAGTAATCAAACGCAGCGAAAATAACGCAGAATCAACAAACTCCGCACTGAGTAGCAGTCAACTTTCGACATCATTAACGTACAGAGTCGGGACCGTCGTGTGCTTACCGAGAGCATTATTATTTATTTTGGAATCTTCCACAAATTCTGCATTCAGAACGATGGAAGTGCTGATGTTGAAGGTCTTTTCATCTGCCGGTTCTTTTTCTTCTTTTTCGGAATGGGGAGCTTTTCATATTTATGAACCCAGTTTCTAATGTCATGCATATATTATCATGATTAATGAAACCATAAGGTCGCTCTCATTAGGGGACAAGTTGAAAGGAAATTATGTCCAGAAGGATGTTGGGTAAATATTTCTTTGCTGGCGGAAGCGGTTCTGATTCGGGATCAGTGATGTTCAGTGTTGGTTGGAATTCCTAACGGATACATGGTTCGTGATTCCTACTGTAACTTGGATACAATATTTACTGCACCTAGTTAAAATACGACTAATTGGTTTATTCGTTTATCGAGCTGAGAAGTTAGTGATTGACCAAGTAAATAGGAATTCATGACGAATCAACATGATTAGGCTTGAAAAAACAAATAAATCCATTTCCGAGTTTATTATGTTATTAAGGCCAGATCGTTTGACTAACATAGTGTATTGATTTTTGGTTGATTGCGCTCAGCAAATAGTAGCAAAACATATGAAATCTCTTGCTTCGTCTAAGTGCTCCTTGTAACAATTCTTTTCGCGGCTTGTTCCCAACCATTGCCAACTCACCTTGATTTACTACTGCATTTTCCCCAACTCACTTTATAAGTGATTCTCTTTTAACTATCACATAATCAAGATCTCATAATTTTTTGGTGGATTATTTTCAACAAGTAAAAATCAATTAGGCATTATCGGAAAACCCTTGGTTGGAGTAACCGGATAGGTTTCTAGAACCAACAACGATAGCAGTTTGTACATACGAGAAGAATTTCCACGCTGCATCAACATCCTGTGGTTGTACGTCGTATTCACATTATCGAAAGTTCCGGGGAGCCTGAGCACGATTTTGATACGCCTTTGTTGTTTTCATATGACGCTTCAACATTATTGATTATATTTCAATCTGGTAATCCACTTCCGGCGAAACTCTCAACAAGTGAGCTCGTTGGCTCGTCGTGTTAGTGCGGTGAATATTCGAGTATTTCGCGAGAAAGAAAGAATTTTGCTTCGTTCTTTGGCAACAACAACACAGTTTTCGCTGGTAGTCAAATGAAAAGAATTGACGAAATTAACTTGCAGTATGGCCAAAGTTTCTGGCAAGTTTCATCAATCGGCATCGTATCAACTGAGGTGACGCAAACAAGAAGGAAGAGGAAGAAGTATGTAAATCTGTGAGTCTCGAGGGCCGATGCTTTTAGTTTTCTCCAAAATGTGAAACATTTTCCCGAAAAAGCTCCAGGCAAGGATGGCTTTTATCGTATCAAAGAACGCTCACTAGCAACACTTCACACGATTCAATCAGTGTCATCAAAAGGAGACGGATATCATCGCAGCAGCAGAAAACCGGCATGGTTCATTTAACATAGAATAGACACCAGTGCGAGAGCGAGTTGCTCTCGATGACCTGTCTGAGAATCAAAGGTTAGCTCGCTGCTGTGGTGATCCTCTCTGAAGCAACAAACGGTCGCTTATTCTCGTTTCGCGATCCGATTTTATATGGGCAGTGGATAATTGCGATAGATTCATTTTACTATTGTCGCTTATTCTAACTACGTGCATATAACCTTTGTATAAGTTGTGTCTATGAATATGTATGTGAATGCTCCACACAAGGGTTTTGAAATATTGCAACCTAGTATAAGAAACATCAAGTTGAATCATCGATTCGATTTTCTGTGATAATTGTCAACTTGCGATTCTCGCTTGGTAAATTCCACACAGCACCGATCATCATCAGACTGTAATTTTTTCAAAGGGCCGTGAAATACTCAGAGTATGAAGTGGAGTGAAGAAATGTAGCAAAATTCTCTCGCGGTTCATGCATTGAGAGACTCAAGTTCTTGTAGCATCTTCTACCGGATTGAAAATGTTGTATACAATATAGATAAATATCGAGCAGCTACTATCAAATTTTCAGCAATCTCCAACACTGGCTCCAGGCGATCGTGCACAAAGTTTGTAAAGCGATTCTCAAACTTCCATCCGTAAAACGTGTGCTTCCATACGAGATGTGGCCAAAAATATGGGAACCTCCAAGAATACCTTCGGTTGAGCAAAGACACGAAATAGACTAAGCACTTTCTAGACGCTACATCAATTAGAATATTTAGTTAAATTTCCTTATATTAGTATTGAAAAATAAAGCGGTAACAGAGCATTCCCCAAAACCTCTTTTGAGAATCACGTTTCGCGGCGTAGAATTATCTGAAATCCAAAATCCCCAAAGTTATTTCTCGAATTAATGTAACTGCTACAGCAATTAGAAACTTCAGATCTGACAACTATCGTCAAGAAAAGTATTCCAAAATCGTTGAAGGCATCAGGAAATAACCATTCGACCATCCACCACAAAAAGAATCTGAAGAATTTCAGACAGTGAAAGCTAAGGCTGCTGCACTCGACGAAATCATTGATAAATTAAAGGCGCAATTTACCGAACCAGATTACTCAAGAGATGATAAAATACGGATACTCTCAATTTTACCCAACTTGTGGTCTGTTCCAATGACGATGAAAGAATTTAATATGACACGGTCTCACTGGTAAAAAAATTGGTTATCACCGTAACCAAAAAGTTTGAGAAATCGATGAGATAATTATATTGACCTAAATTCATTTCTACATTTTCTTCGTTCCCAAGGAGGTAACTTTACATACCACCTAGAAGAAATAATAGAATCAGATGTAACAATACGGTCCTAACGTCGATCTGATTTCTCTATACTGCCCCATTATTACCGATTTTAACAACTAAGAAAAAACATAACCTCAAATGAGCTAAGAAACTAATTTGTTCATCGTATTATCTCTATCCTTATGTAGAGTTTTCTAATTATTTTGCCTGTCCTTTATAAACGACTTAAATTCTCGTCCTTCGAATCTAACGAATTACAGCTTCAAATTTCCGACTGTTAAAAGCTTACCTCAATTAAAAATCAACCTCCCTCCAAGATTAAATCAAGCCATTATAATAATCCAGCATGGACTTTCAATTTTTTTCGTTTTTGCCGCAAGATAAACTTCAAAGAAACCCGGGCAAACTCAATTCGGTCCGAACGTCACACTAAACTTTCTGTTCACAGACTCTTGGTATCGCAGATGGAATGGAATCGGTGGAAAAGCACCGAAAACGCCGCCATCATTCCGGTTCATGTGACGGTCCATCGACGGAACGATTGTTGACATTTCATTACGTAACCCAGATAGCAGCTGACGTTCGCAGCTTTGCTCAAATCAACCCCAAGTGAGAACGAACGACTTCTAGCTGTACGACAAACTCGAGCCTCAAGAGCCCTGCATTGAAGAGTTTACAACAAACGTCAACATCTCCAGTAGCATCTACGGCAGCATCACCATAATCTACCAGTGCCAAAAGCGACACGGACTGTATAGAAGGAAAGGACACAAGTCAAAACGAAGCTGAAGTCTTCTTCTTCTTCTTCATCTTTTTCATAGGCACACAAATAAACGCGTTTCAAGTGACTTTATTGGTGGGGTTTGCGTAACCGGCTTTTCATAAAATGCCGATGCGAGAAAGAAAATGTTTATATAATAATACTCTCGCTTCTGTTGGAAGCCGAACGAAATGGATTATGTTACTAGCGTGGGAAATGTTGTTAGATAAAAAAAACACTACTCATTGCTTTTAACCTCATAACGATAACAACTGACCACCCTATTGCCGATGTTCGTTCCAGTTGCTGTCCTATGGGTCGATATGAAAGTTTCATATATCACTCGGGTTGGTTGTCATTCAGCTGGAACTACTCGAACGATCCTCCTTTTCTCCTTTCAAACGTAGCTTTAACATCGATAACTGGTGAGATATTTGTCTGACACCAAGAATGGAATGTTTGCTTTCATCTTCAACTGTGCCCCAGCTGGAATAACCCAAAGTAAAGAATTTAGTTCAAGGGTCTACTGTTACTATTCTAGTTTTAAGTTAGTCGTTAATTAAGATTAGAAAATACCCTTGGCATCTTAGAGCTTAAGCAGTGTGCCTAAAAATATATTATATTGTTGAATTAAAAAAAAGGGTCTACTGTATCCGAGTGCTAATCAAATTTCATGAGACTTTTCTTCAGTTTTTCGACCAAAACCTGGATGGCTCTTGGTTTAATCTGAACGTTTTTTTTTTTATTTTAACTGTTCTGACCCGGAATTAGAAATAATAAAATTCTCATTTTCAATTTTCACTATCTTCTGAGTTCTCACTACTAAAAAGAAACACAAACTTGAGATGCTTCTCCTGATTTGTATTAGTAATGTTTTATCTGACAATCCTCAAGGGTGATGCTAGAATGCTCAGTACATTTTTGAAGGAATTTTAAATACAACCTTAAACTCTTTTCGCCCGGGTTTGCGGTTCAATGCATAGGACGCTGTTCTTACAAGCCAGTTGTCGTATGTTCGAGCCCCGACCTGGAAGGATTCTTAGTGTCAGTAGGATCCATAGTACTAGCCATGCAATGATTCTGTACGCTAAGAATCGGTTGCGAAGTCTGTTGAAACAGAAAGGCCAAATTCCTCAAAAGGAATGTAATGCCAAGACTTTGTTTGCTTAAACTCGTTTCAATCATTATTTAAAGAACCCATTTTCTTTTGGGCAATATCAACTACACACTCTTCAAGTCCTTTCCTGGTTTGAACTCCGTTACTAATCAAGATCAACTAAAATTATACAAAGCAATTCAAGAAAGGGGTCTTCAGTTAGCCACCAGGCTTCTCACGCTCCGATTTGAATGCAATTTTACACTCGTCTTTCATTTGCTTTGTATGGATGGGGTTGATGACCACCATATTCAGTTTTGTCGTAAAATGGATGCCGACATAGCTGGAATCAGTTCATCGGTTTCAAAGATTTTTTTGTGTGCTTTTGGCCTACTTATGTGATTTTTTTCCATTATTTGCTCTATATTTCCGGAACCGTGATTCAGAAAAAAATCAAACTCAAAAGCAACCATAACGATTGAAATGTAGGCGAAGGTGTTTGGTTGCCGACACCCCACCGTAACTTTTGACAGAAAGCAGATAGCGTCAATCCGACAAATGTCATGTGTGTGTAAGAGCAGCACGTTCTTTTTGTGCCGAATTACGAAGCAAACAGTCACTTGTACTTTTTGCTGCGTTCAAAATAACTTTTAATTACGTGAATATCAACACAAAAGTTTTTTCTGACTTTTTTTAGAATATAATGAATTGAAGAGCGTCAATCGGAAAGGTGAGTGGATTGAATATTTATGCGGTGAAACTATTAAACCAAAACCTAACCTAACCTAACCAATTTTTTTGTCATTTTCACGACATTTGTCATGGCCTCAAACTCAATTGAAGTATTTATTCAGGCAATAAATTAATTAAAATTATTCTGCAATCTATTTCCGACTGTAGTTTTTGTGTGCCTCATTTCTCGAATGTACAATGTATGGAACACTTGTAAGGCTAATTTGATACTATTATTTTGCTGAAGGAAGTATTTTGATATGTTTAGGCGTTTAAGAGTTATGCAATGTTTTTGCGTTTTTTGAAGGTATTTTTAAAACTAATTTAAATAAGTTTAAAAAATAACACCCCTACAATTTTCTCTTAAATTTTAACCTATATCATGACTTTCCAGGAACCGCATAGGATACATTTTCATCGATCTGGCATCTAATGAATATTGATATTTGAAGGTTGACTAGTTTATGATGAAAAAACAATCATAACTTTTCACTGGTAGCTCATATGAAAAAGCTTGGTTCAGCAAAATTGTGCGCAATAATTAGTTCAAGAACTCTTCTGAAGACAACTTTTCCATAGAACGTTTCACAAAAAAGCTAGAATAAAAAAGTGCTTTTTTAGGAGTCACCCTACTTTTACTCGGGAAAATTGATGTAACTCGATCAAATGAAAAGCTAGAGAGGTGCTTTTTTCAGCAAAGTTGCTTAAAGTGAAATTTCCTACAACTTTATTGTACAACGAAATACTTTTTGAGTTCAATTAAGAAAGTTAGATTTCAAATTTCAATCTAAATAAGGACCACCCTAGTAAATTTCCTCATCAAAAGGAGCGCCATTTCATTACAAACAACTTTTGTTGTTGTTGTTGATAGAATAAGCAATTTTTAATAAAATTTTCTGTAGTAGGAAATAAACAAAAATAACTCGAAACTAAAGTTTTCGAAAACGTTTGATGAGTAAAGAAGGTGCAAATAAGAAGCTTCATTCATTTACCCTGCACGGTTTACTAGTTCAGTTTAGACCATAATCACAATTCTATATTTTAGTTCTGAAATTCAGATTCAGAATCCTAGATCAGATTTTCTGTTTTCATTTCTAAAAACCTAAACTTAAAATTCAATTCCCCGAATCCAATCGAGTTTCAGAATTCTAGAACTGAAAACATATTTCAGAATTTGAACCTGGACTCTGGCACTAAATTTCGGAAATGAACTTTGCACTTGGCTGTGGTTTTTGCAATTGAATTGTGGTTCAGACCAGACTTCGGTTCCGAAATTTTTGTCCGGTTTTCAGATTTCGAATTTAGTTTTAGAATTCTAAAATTAACTTGACCCTGAAGTTCTAGAGTTTCAGACCGTAATCCAGAACTCAGATCCAAAATTCAGTTGTATTTTCAGAATTTAGTTCTAAAATTACAAAATGTTGCAACTGAATTCTGAATCTGGATTCTGGAACCAGATTCAGAATTTAGTTGAACATTTTGGAATTTGGTTCCAAAATTCAGTTCCTCTAGTGTAACTGAATTCTGGTTCTGTAGATTTTAGAACTAAACTCAAGAACTCTTTTCTGGATCCTAAATTGAAAACTAAAATCTGGACCGAAGATCTATAACTAACTTCAGCTGCAGATCGGAATCCAGCTCTAGAGTTCAGAGCTAGGATTCATGTTTAGAATTCATTGCCGAACCAGAAATTTCGACTCGAATTCAGCTCTACAATCCAGATCCAGATTTCAGTTCCCGAGTTTAGGTTCAGCAGTCAATTCCGGAATCCAGCATTAAAATTGAGCTTCTGAATTCAGGTCCAAAATTCAGTTCCATCATTCGGCTTCAACATTCGGTTCCTGAATTCCAGGTCCAGAATTAAGATACTTTAACGTCAAAGAAACTGAACCATCCATTCTATTCGTCTTCTGGTTATGGTTCCGATATTACCCATCGTTTGATTCAGAATCTATGAACATCGATTCAGCGGTTTTCGAGATTAAGGAAATCGAGTGCATTTCGTTTGAATACTTTGAACATTTTACCCTGTTACTCCGGAACCGATGATCGGATAAAATTCAATGATAGACTATGACATGAAAAAGATTAATCAACAGTGTATTACAATATACAATATAAATGTGTTTTCTGCTAGGTTTCTATATTCTGCCGGGGTGCAGGGAACATCCCCGGTGGGCATCGCCTCCGCATTCTCTAACATTTTACTCAATGAATGCCATAATATTAAAACTATGACCCGCTATGATGAACTTTCCGATTCACTAAAATCGCAGTTTTTTCTAACGCCTTTCTTCCTTATTTTCTCTAGAACATTTACAACACGCGATTCCTTCATATAAAATATTGTGGAGGTGCATGGTTATTTGTTAGTGAATACAAGGAATATACATACAGCTCACTTAATAAACTACGCTTGTTTTAGGATAAATTATGCACACAGGAATAAATTATCAAGAAAAATTTCTATTTGCTATTGTCGTGTACAGTTCAAATATATAATAATATACTAATAATACCAATTGTGAGCCATTAACCGGCTGGTATTTTTATTGTCAAGTTTAAACTGATATTACTTGAATCATCTGCAGGCTAATGACATCGCTTCATGCTAATTACTTACCAAGAATAATTTTAACGCTCAACCTTCGACTACTTGAGTGTTCTAAGTATTAAATTGAACTTACAACTATTCCAATGTGTAAGTCATGTAAGTTGCTATCCATACGAATGAACTTCGGCTACACCGGTCCCCAAAAAGCAGTTCCGGAATTAACCGAAAATTGGAATAGAAATTTCCAAAATGATGTTAACTTATTTCGCTTTTAGATGGCTCAACCAATTTTCATAAACAAAAAGCCCAAGTACAGGCACTACAGGGAGAAGCGTGGTTAAAATTGCAAATCGGTCATTTAGACCGATGTTGTAAAAAACTGAAAAAAAAATCTTCTAATTTTAAATGGATCAGGGATCGAATAATATGATTTTGGATAATTTTACTCACGTGACATTCAAACTAAAGAACAAACTCGTATTAAACGGAATAGAGGCATTTATAATGTTGGGCATTGTTCTGCAATTTCCTGACCGATACCGAAGTTCTTTTTTTTTTTTTTTTTCTTTCAACAGAATGGTAATAAATCGTTTTTTCATAATTGCGTGACGTACTGGTTAGAATCTCCGTTGTTTTGAAGTTTTTGTTTCAGCTAACTGACAGCTGATTGGTTGTTTATATTAGTAAATTTACGACCCTCAGAACTTCATTTCATGATTTATTTTGTTGTTTTGCTAGCGTTTCGAAATGATTTATTCATTTATTAGTACCATTATAGACATGAATGAAGGAAGTTTAAGTGATTTTTAACTCATGGTTTCCGTAATTAAATAATATAAGTTTCACGCTGCATAATTTAGCCATATTTTTTTCAACGTTGCTGGTCACCATCCCGCAATAGAAAATTCCTCACATATAATTACCATCCTAATTTACCGGATTATTTTCCAGGTAGGTAAAATATTAGGAATTTTTACTATGTTAAATTAACAACCAAAACAATTAGTTCGAATTTGATGTTTCAAATCGAAACTATCCTTAAGCAACTCGTAAGTAATATGAAAAATAATAAATAATAGCTCTCGAAACTTTATTCAAATAGGAATTGCAAGTCAAATAAATCCCTTGAATGGTCATGCAAAGATCGCACAATAAGTTTCTTATTTCTTTTCTAAGAAAAATTTTTTAACAAGATTAGTTTCCCATCCCTTCTCAATTTAATCACCTGTGAATTAGATGTTGGAATCGTACTCAATTGCAATAAACTAAACGATTTTCTCATTCTTTTCTTTACAGGTATGACGAAATTTTGAATGAAAATGTGAGTAGATTCCAAATAATCTCAAATATTTTGATACTGAGCGAATAACGCGTCCCAAGCTTGACAGTTTAATAGAGTCTTCAAGTTTGCAATGAGTAAATGATAGTTAATTATGACATTTTATTGATAGATATTCAATCCCAAACAAAAATTTTCGCAGATCTGACATCGCTGGCGTGATCTGAGCGTTTGAGGCTTCATACCAAACAGAAGGTCTGTTTTTGCTGCTACTTATTGAAGGCGACTGCTCGCTACGACGTCCAAAAAGCAAATGAAAGCACGACTCGAGCACTCGAGGATTTATACCTCGCAGACGATCTATTGTTGTTGCTGTTGGTGCATTACACCCAGTTCTGCGTGAAGCAAAAGAAGAAATGATCGATATTCGGCTTTATACTCGTCCATTTGAACATCGGGACTGATATGTGCCTGACTATCTCAAAACCGTCATGGGTGATACGAGAAAGGCAAACAAGTCTGGAGAGTTTTCATTATTGTTTTCAAGAATTTGAGAAAATTAAATTTTTAAGCTATTCTTGATTATCTTATACTGTTGAAACTATAATGCCAAATTGCTGATCATATTTCTGATAACATGGAGAAAGAATGATGTTGTTGCGTTTAAAACAAGTCGAGATATTCACCATTGAGTTCTGCCCATCCTTCCACTGGGCAAATTTGGAAAAGGCACTCCATAGTGAAGTCAAAATGTGAACATTTATTAAAATTTTAAATTTGTTGGGTCTGTGCATCGCAGATATTCATGTTTTTATGTTTTTGGGTTATAACATACATATATATTTGAATTTCACGTTTTAGGTTTAACGACAGCGTGCTTCCAATGATTTATGCCAGTTGGGTGTGTGAGTGTGTGTGTGTGTGTGTGTTTAACCTATACCAAGCCCCGCTGTCTGGCAGCGGTTTACAGAAAAAAGATGTTTTCATGTGTTTTGTTTATATATGCAAATAACTTCAATCCTAGACCCAGGGAGGTGTTGACTCAATCGAATTCCGATGACCCATTTCGTATACAAAACAAATCTTGTTCCGAGGTCACCGTTTCATCGACCAGCCCCACCTAAATGAAATGTTTTCTTCAAATTGATTCAAAAATTACAGAAAGACTTTCGATTCCTTGCAATTGTCCAGCAAACGTTTTTAGTTTATGTTATTCAGTTTTGTATGAATGAATAACATTTTCCAATCATACCAATACTAGAGTTTGCATTCAATGTTTCATTTCTTACCGTATCGTAACCTTCCAAACCTTCATTCTTCTGAACCTGCCAATACACCCTTGGAACATAGTATAATATTGCACACTTCTGAATATTTTTTCAATAGATACTCCTGCATAAAACACTGATAATAAGAAAAGGATAATTATTTACAACCAGTTTACTCATAAGATGTATTTTACTTTATACATCAAGTTATATGAGGATGCTATTTTATGAATTGTAAGGCAAGCTGCAGACGGTTTTTATGTAAACGAGTTGGCAATTTAACGTCTCATTAAGTTCAGTTTTTGCAATGACTGAGCGGAAATATATATTGGAGAAGCCAAGTGAAAGAAAAACTAACAGAAAAGATGAATTTTTGGAAAAAGATACGCTCAGAGACAGGACTCGAACCTGCGTTCTTATGCATTCCGTGCATACGCGCTACCATTTCGCCACTCTGATCTTGCTTTAGCCACACTAAAACTCACAGACATGGTTAGCAACGTACATCGAACATGGTCTACATCCTGGCCGTCACCCGACCGACACCTTATATCCAAACATCTTCTCTGTCCATCAAACACTAGTCCTCTCGCTTTATACCTATTTCTCCGATCAAGCATTGAGTAGGAGAGTGTATTTATAATCGCTTGTCACCTTCTTTAATGGTGCCAGTCGCTGGCTGGACATCGTCAGCGACAGACCCCTATGAAGGTTGTTAAAGGGTGTCTGCCCTTTCCTACCAGAAGCAGATTGTTACGGAAAATCAAACCGCAATTGTTTTTAACGATTTATTAATTTTTAGTTTGACGTAAAGCCGCCATGACTAAGTTCAGGCTTCTCCAATATATATTTCCGCTCAGTCATTGCAAAAACTGAACTTAGTCATGGCGGCTTTACGTCAAACTAAAAATTAATAAATCGTCTCATTAAGTGATTTAATACACTTCAGCAATGGAACTTCAAAGCGCAATACTTGACCTATTTGAAGAATTTTCAAGAATTTTCGCGTTTCAAATGAATTATTACATACAAACCAATTTGCACCCTCTCATTCTGCTGCTAACGCAGAATCCAGTCGACGCCATTCTATTGACCAAATGTCATCATAGACTCACGAGAAGACATGAGATAGGAACTTGTGAGTACTTAGTTATTTCACATATTGACGAACTAAAATAATTTTTGCCTGTTGTAGCATTACTAATTCGTTGCTAATTCGAAAATAAAGTCGATTAAAAAAAACATTGATTCTAAACCAACACAACATTGAAATAATCGTCAACCTAAAAAAAAATTAAAATAATCTGGTCTAATAGTTTTCGATCAAGAGAGATACTTCCCAAAATTATAATATTCCGAGATATCTTAAAATATATTTATTTAATATGATATTTTCACATCCGGTAGTGCAGTAATACAGTGCCGGTGGTGTAGTGATGTCAACAATAATAATAATAATAATCCTACTACATGTTTTATGCTGCTGATTCATGATGTTTAGCTTGATTTACATATGCAGACGTATCAAACGGGTTCGCTTCGTTTGTTAGATTTCGTTTAATTGATTTAATCGAAATAGAGCATGAGATAGTAAGTCTAGGTTTAACTAGGTTCAAAACTGTTCCAATTTTTAGGTCATATTTGCTGCTGGCAAACAAACCAACTTCGGCTATACCGGTCATATGAATCCGGTTTCGGAAGAATTCCTAAATTTGTTGTGGATACTACTTCCGGTTCCGGAACTACAGGCTAAACAGGATTTGTAGAGTTTGTTAGATTAAATCCGAAAAAACTTTCTTATTTCTATTTAATGAACAGTTTTTGCAAATTCCACAATAATATTTTCGATGTTACGAGTAATATGAGTAAGGCATCATTACACCACTAGGTGTATTAAAACAGGTTTTTATAAATGTATATAGTAATTCTAAACTAACTAAAACTAAAACTAATTAGATTATTAGGAACAATTTCTTGATAACATTTCGTGATAGATTAAAGTAGAATGACTTGGAACAGTGGTTGAATATGCGGTACATGCTGGGAAAAGGCTCGTTGTACTATAATCAATTCTAGCATAAAGGATCCGAAGAAAAGAATAATTTCGACGATTACGGCGATGGATATCTATTTGTATCTATTTTTTCATGAAATTGCTGTATTACCAACACCAGTTTTGAGGTATTGAACATGGAATGCATTTTTTTAACACTAGTCGATTAATTTTATGTAACTCGATCAACGAGCGCTTGACAGACAGAAATAATTGGAAAGGAGAAAGAATGAGTTTTTTTTTTGCTAGTAGATAAAATAACAAAATAATTCAACGAATATTAAACAGAGATACTGCTTTTATATAATTCTATTCTTTATTCTCTGTAATTCTGGTGTAGTTTCCGACCAATTGCTCTGTGTTTCCATTAATGTAACCTTCCCGAAGGGGGTAACGGCAAAAAGACATTCATTCGAGCAATTAGCATTCAACCGATGCTGTACCATGAAGTCAAATCATAGAAAAGCACCTCCAAATACACGCGGGACATTTTGCCTACGGTTAGTCTGCCTGTGACTCTGCTTGCAATTTAGATCCGTACGGAAACGAGAAAAAGGGCTCCGAAGTTTATATGTGTGTGTGTGTGTGTTTGTGTTTGCGTGTCATTTCCAGTAGCTGGCACATATTATGTTGCATATCACAACAGCTATGAAATATTAACTCCGGGTGCTTTAAGCGATGTGCTGCTTCAACCTGTACAGACTCTTGCCATTGGATGCCGCTTTCGGAAGATTCTTTTCCTCGGTTGGCCACAAACATTGTGTTACACTTTCTGCGATGCATTTGTTACTACAACTGGCGAAGGGTAAATCCTAGATACTGTTGCATGATAAAGTACATCATACTCTAACTGTTTGACTGGGCGGTAGCTAAAACTCCGCATAAATCAAAACGATTTTCTAAGTACTATTCATGGCCATAACCAGTACTTTTGTAGAATTGACTTCACTTGACTATGCTGCCAAGCCATGGAATCAAGAAACAGATACAATTTAGCGCAAGTGGGACAGTATTTTTTTATACCATTCATATTTTTGTATAAAAATTCAGAAGAAGCATACTAAATTCAACGATTTTGAATGTTTACCTTGTGTAAAAATAGACTGATAATGTATGATTTGAACATGAGTTTAGGCGACCACTCCTGGTGGCTACTTCGCTACAGATCTAGATCAGCAAAAATAAAAAAGAGAATGGTTATGGTGGGTTAATATAGTTATATTAGGTAGTAGGATTTTCTGAGTGAATAAAATACCTACTCGGAATCCTAGAGGTGCTTTCAATTTTACCGCGTACGAGGGTTGTTATTGATGTATTTATTTTAAAAATAAAAATAGTGTTATATTTAATCGTAAATGGTTTTATTGTTTTTCAAAATATTCCCCTAGAAAATCAATACAGTTTTGCATACGCTTGAACCAGTTTTCATTACATTTTTTCCACTCTTCTTGAGGTGTTCCCAAAACATGCATTTTGAGCGCTTCAACGGCTTCTTCAGAAGTACATATTGAATCGCTCTCCACACGGAGAACCCTTCGATTATAAAATTGCGATATCGCAGTTTTTGATTTTTGCGATAGTTGATTTAACTAATTTCTTTTTGATTCAACCAATATGGTTTTTGATTTGCATATATTCAAGTAGTTGAAAAATATGTTGTTTTGAATGCTGTCAAATCCCGGAGACAATTAAAAGCAAAACAATAATCGCAATGCAAAATCAACAACTTTTTTAGTTGAAATCTTTTCGCGTCGCTTCAAAATGTCAATGAAAACAACATCGATGGTTAAAGCGTTTCGAGAAATGGTGTTCATTCGATTTGCGAAATTTATGATAACAAATGTTCATCTAACAGCGGTTGTTTGATAAAGTTAACCTTGTTTAAGATGAAAAAAGATTTGGTGACAAATTAGAAAATGTTAATGAATGATCATCTCGTAGTCTTTCAGGTATGCGCAAAAATTTTATGCTTCAAATTCGAGCTGTTTTACCTCCAGCTGTTTGATACCGATGATGATGTTCATGTATTAGCAATAAAACGCTTTTTGACATGAATTTAATTTATAAAAGTAACAGGAGCGAAGGATTTCAAACACACAGAACGCGCTGCGATTGAATGGCGCGTTTGAATTGCCATCGCAAAATTCCAATTCCCAGCGGTTGATGCACCCAAGCTCATATAAAGTGACTAAAATCATCAGTGCATAACTTTAGTTCAACCGTTTGCTGAAATTGAAAGGTATGTGTCCTCACTAATTGACAGCATTTTTTTCAAACAGTTCAATTAGTTGTTTCAACCATCGTTTCTGCTATTCGAAAAACAAAAATGACAGTTTAGTTAAAATAACAATCGATTAGTTGTACCAAATTTTAACCAATCGAATTCAGAAAATCAACTAATATTCTGGTTGAAATGGGATCGCGGGTGGTTCCGTGCACGAAGTTTATTCTTCACGGAAGGGAACAAATAGAAGTCGTCAGGTACCAAGTCTGGACTATACGGCGGGTGGTCCATCAATTCGACGTTTTGGGTGCTCAAATATTCGGTTGCTTGAGCCGATGCGTGAGAGCTTGCATTATCGTGATGAAGAATAATTTTGCACTTTGGGTTTGTATTCCATATTTCACGAAAAACTTCTAGTTAACGAATGATGGTAGAATTAACGATCTTGCGATACTCTAAACAATGGTATCGGTATGTCCGATAAACCGCCATTTTCTTCGAAGTTCTTCTAGTACGAACAACTTTTGTTGGACTTAGTTCTTCTTAGAACACCCATACAGTCGACTGCTGTTTAGTTTCGGGCTCACATGAATAAATCCATGTTTCTTCACCTGTGCAGATGTTATTCGAAAAAAATTTCCAGCATTTCTTTGCACCAATCGACACTAATGCCCACTTTACTATACGTCACATGGCGATCTTCCATTATCACACTTATCACAGCATCGAAGTTTTCTGATAAAACCACTGATTTTGAACGACCTTTTTTGAATTCATCACCAAGCGAGTTACAACCACGATTGAATTCGCTATACCAGTTCTAGCATTGAAAATGCCTTACTCTTCACTATGTCATCATATATGGAAACGTTGTTTCAATATTTCAATAGCATACTATTGAAAAATTGGATGGAATCAACCTATTAACCACAGAAAAGTAAATGATGTCAGCTTGCTCACTTTTCGTGCCGACCGACGGTTTCGATCGTTGGTCTGCTTCGTTCTATTCTGCATCGCATGAACAGAAGGGAATCTATAAGGGGCATTCCACGCAAAATCAGCCATCAAAAAAAAAATTTTTTTATCTAACTATTTTTTTCGGTAAAGAACTCGAAAACATACGACACGTATTTTTTTAATTTCAATATGGTACGTGGAATTATCGAGATATGATTTTTTGAAGTTTCGCGCTTACAAAAAACTAACTTTAAAGGTTGTTTTACGGTATCGCTTATTTGAAAGCTAAGAAAAAGACACACGTTTCATGTCTTGGACGAATTTTTGTATCTCTATTAGATTTTGCAGTATAGGCTATTGAATATAATTTCCGAAAAAAAATAGTTAGATGAAAAAAAATGTTGGGTGGCTTATTTTGCGTGGAATGCCCCATAAATATCTGCCATGTTACATATTTAACTTCAATCGACAGCCCGCCACTGACGGAGCTGCAAGTTTGTCGCTCGCTGGATGCTTGGTTTTTGTGGCCCCTCGTCGTGTTAGCTTGAGTATATTGAATGTATTATCAGCTCCGGATTCTACGGGAACTAGCAAGCCAATTCAGAACTTTCGGCGATAGATTTTTTGGACCTAATTCGAAGTGCTTGTATCTCGGTAATTTGTTGATGGATTTACCACATTTAAGTGCGGCGCTGTATGTCAAATATGTGTTCGTTTGTGTGTGTATTCACTGCATTGCAATTCGCTTCACCGGTG
Source organism: Malaya genurostris (assembly GCF_030247185.1). Taxonomy (NCBI): domain Eukaryota; kingdom Metazoa; phylum Arthropoda; class Insecta; order Diptera; family Culicidae; genus Malaya; species Malaya genurostris. Next base: position 214,603,875 of record NC_080572.1, read on the forward strand.
AGTGATTGGGTTGCTAGGGTTACCACCATGTTAACTTCTCTCGCCCAACAAGCAAAAAAAAACTATTTGCACGTGAGCGGGAGAGGATTGCTAGATGAGTTGAGGAAAACTGAAACCAAACACCAATGAAACTGTTGACGATTAGAAACGCCTGAATGCTCAACACGGAAATTCGAATCGTGCTTGTATTACTTAATATTTTTTGGATTTTCATAATGTTTCAAAAATATACGTCCAGCCCGGCTGCCCGGCAAGTAGCTCTAACCCTATGGGTTGCAGAGAATAAATTACCGTAGTTTTAAACGCTTCTCACTAGTTGATTTGAAGGTGGAATTATACTACTTCTTGATGAACATTAGATTAGGTTGCGACAGCGCTGGTCGTGAACAGAAACGAACGGAAGCCGAAGTTTGCAAAAAAGCAAAGAATATTGTTATAAATACTTCTTGAACGCAGTTGACGATGGTATATAAGGTCTCAATCATTTGAAACTAGGTCTGAAATAGTTAAAAAAAATCAAAATTTCACTAATAAACGTTTTCTAGTTATGCATATGATGGGTTTCAAACTTATCTACCAATCTCAATTTTTTCTACCTCGGCCCTGTAGTTGGTTGGCTGATTGTTTTCTCCGCATTTGATTGTTAATAACTATTTACCTGATTTTCCGTCAATAATGAAAAAATTAACACATTTTCTCAAAAGTTGTATCTTTACGACAGCGTAAACTATTTATCAAAAAGTCTAAACATAATGAGTACAGAAATTCCGAAAACAAAACTTGGCCAACCAACCGTTTTTACCTTTTTTTATAGATATAAAATAATAGCTTGTTGAATTCATATATTGTAAAATCCGTCAATTTTTGACGAAGATATCGATATTATTGTGTGAGCGACTTTTCGCCTTATTTCAGTAGTAGGAGTTTTAAGCGCTTGATAATAAAGCGATGTTTCGGAGCAAAGTGAAAAACACTATTTTCAATACTGTTTTATGAAATTGTTTCTTAGCACCTAAAAGACTATGAAAGGGTGCTTTTTATGACGTTTCGATTTAAGCACGGTTCGTATTTGGCACGGTTTGTTCTAACATGACATATGTATTAGAAAGATGGAAGTATTTTTAAATTCAAAACCATTTCATATTTATATTGATTTATACTGCTGCAACAATAATTGCTGGAAGAACACAACGTATACCATTCAAATAAGTTCGTCGAGATAAACAGTGTGTGAAAAATAGTTTTCTCGGAGATGGATTAATTGATTTCTACAAACTTAGATTTATACGAACAGTCCTATGCTCCCATATAAGGTTTCCAAACTTCATTTGGATCCGACTTCTGGTTCCGGAACTACAGGTTTATATATGTAATGTAATCAAAATAATGTCACTCATTTTGCTAGTAGATGGATGAACCGATTTCGTGCATCTAACATTCAAATAAAAGGTCTTAAGGTCCCCGAAAAAAACTGCTTGTTTTTAAATCGTTTCCGACATCCGGTTCAGGAAATACAGGGTTATTAGTGTAAAAATTTTACATAAATTTGTCGGGTTCACAGATTTTGAGAGTCGACGACCAAATAAACTTATTCCAGCTATACCGGTACTCCGTTATCGATCCCGGAAGGTGCCCAAAAATGGTATTTGGTACGCAATACACTGAGTTTCAAAAATTTTGAATCTAATGAAATGGTTAACAATCGATTAGGCGACTTTAACTGACGTCGTCTACACCGATTTCCGAATTCCGTTTCCTAAAGTATCGGGAAAATATAGAAGCTAAAAGATGGCTAAAACGAATTTAATAAACAAAAATTCTTTTTTATGTCGTTTATTTATACCTGGTTTTAACCAAGTTGCGGTCGTTCGCCGGCATAAAATAAAAATCCGAATGAAAATAAACTAATAGTCCCATAATAAATTGGTGAATTTTATCCGATTCCGACTTCCAATTTTGAAAAAAAAGTTTTCAAAATTCAAATCGTGATAGTAGATGGCGATATCAAAAAATCTTCGAAATTGCGCTCAAAACTATTTCCAGTTATTCGTCATACTAATTCATGGACATACGAAATATGCTTTAAAGATTAACTCACTTCTACCTCTCATGGAATGCTTAATCGACTGTCACACGTTTAGATTGAAAGGAATAATTTTAAGGTTTCATACAGTTTCTATCTTCGATTCGTCTTGCAGCTCCAAAATTTTAATTAATTTTAATTTTTTAATAATTTCATGAACACTAAACACAACGAAGAGTATTGAGCAATTCCAGAAATGCTTAGCAGATCGTCAGACTCGGCCTTCTCCGATTTGAATGAAACTTTGCACATGGCTTCAGTATGGCAAACAATAAGTTTTGAACCGATGGAAATGTCAATCCGACTCACGACTGATTTTTAAAAAGGGCGTATGTATTTTTGCGTTTCACCAAAATTGTCTTTTTCAAATCGTTGTAACTCGGAACCGTTAATTGTACAAAAACGGCGTTCTGGAAGAAGCTGTAGGGAATCGGTTGGGCACTCTAAAAAAAATATACACTGAGCAAAATTCAATAATTACAAAATAATCCGAAAAAGTTAAATAAAAGAAAGCATGGATTTATTTTTTTGCCTTTCTCATATAGAAAGGTTATGCAATCACTGTGAAAACCGACTTTTGAACCGAGACCCGGAGGGCCGAGTGTCATATACCATTCAACTCAGTTCGTCGAGTACGCAAAATGTCTGTGTGTATGTGTGTGTGTGTGTGTGTGTGTGTGTGTGTATATTTGCGTATGTGTGTATGTAATGTTTTTTGCACTAACTTTTCTCGCAGATGGCGGAACCGATTTTCACAAACTTAGATTCAAATGAAAGGTCTTGTGGTCCCATACAAATTTACTGAATATCATTTGGATCCGACTTCCGGTTCCGGAATTGTGGGGTAAAATGTGCAAAAGATTGTGAAAAAAGTGCACTAACTTTTCTCAGAGATGGCTGAACCGATTTTCACAAACTTGGATTCAAATGAAAGGTCTTCAAGTCCCATACAAAATTCCTAAATATTATTTGGATCCGACTTCCGGTTCGGGAGTTATGGGGTAAAATGCGCAAAAAAAAAACTTAGGTTCAAATGAAAGGTCCTGTGGTCCCATACGTAATTCCTGAATTTCATGCAGATCCGACTTCCGGATCCGGAAATATAGGGTAAAGTGGTCTTAAAATCGTATACCATCACTGAAAATCGGGAAAAACTTCACAAAAAATTTTTAAATCGATCTCAAATGTTTTCCAATTGATAGTTTTCATCAGTAGACGGTCAAATTCGTTTTAGGAATCGAAGAAAATTATTTTGAAGAATATCACAGTATTTATTATATATGATGGTATGATTGATATGAGAAAGGCATCATTACACCACTAGGTGGATTAAAACAGGTTTTTTTGATAATTTTTATTTTAAAGCTGTAGTTAAAACCTACAGATTGATGGCTATCCCATCCGTGCCGTTTGAAAAATGCAGAAGTTACAGCTAAAACAGTTTACGGGTCTGGTTGTAATTCGGAAACCGTCCATCGTACAAAAATGGCGTCCAGGAAGAAGTTGAAGGGAATCAATAGGACACTCTAAAAAAAATATACACTGAAATAATTCCATAATTTCAAAAAGAACCAAAAAAAAAATTAAAAACCTGTTTTAATCCACCTAGTGATGCCTTTCTCATATCAATCATACCATCATATATAATAAATACTGTGATATTTTTCAAAATAATTTTCTTCGATTCCTAAAAAGAATAACCGAAATCGCATTGTTTGACCGTCTACTGATAGAAACTTATCATTGGAGAAGATTTGAGGTCGATTTGGAAAACTTTGTACGGTTTTTCGCCCTTTTCAGTGATGGTATACAATTTTAACACACTTTACCCTATATTTCCGGATCCGGAAGTCGGATCCAAATGAAATTCAGGAATTACGTATGGGACCACAGGACCTTTCATTTGAACCTAAGTTCGGAAAATCGGTAGCGCCATCTATGAGAAAAGCTAGAAAACATATTTTCATATTTTGCACAATTCGCCCCATAACTCCGGAACCGGAAGTCGGATCCAAACAATATTCAGCAATTTTGTATGGGACTACAAGACCTTTGATTTGAACCCAAATTGTGCATTTATTTTCACAATTTTTTGCACATTTTACCCCATAATTCTGAAACCGGAAGTCGGATCCGGATAAAATTCAGGAATTTTGTATGGGACCACAAGACCTTTCATTTGAATCTAAGTTTGTGGAAATCGGTTCAGCCATCTCCGAGAAAAGTTAGTGCAAAAAAACGTTACATACACACATACGCACATACACACACATACACACAAATACACACACAGACATTTTGCTTGCTCGACGAACTCGAATGGTATATGACACTCGGCCCTCCCGGTTCAAAAGTCGGTTTTCAAAGTGATTGCATAACCTTCCTATATGAGAAATGCAAAAAAATCATTGTTTCGATTTTTTTGGTAATTTTTATTTTATAGCTCTTATTAAAACCTACAGATTGATGGCTATCCCATCCGTGCCTTTTGAAAAAATGAAGAAACTACAGCTAAAACAATTTACAGATATATTCGTAATTTCAAGTTCTCGTTGAAAGATAATCATTTAAACAGTAGAATATTAAAGGTTAAAGGCAATAAATTGGTTCATGATATCCTTTCTTCTAAAAGTAGCTGTTCTTGAGATACTTGGATATTTAAATATAACACCATTTTTTATATTTCCATGAATTGTTTATTTGCTTGCTATATCTACAATTATTACATGTACATGAATAATTCTCAATTATATTTAAGGTTTTATTTATGTCTGACGGAGCTACCTCGCAGTACAAAAACAGGAAAAAATTTGAAAGTCTCTGTAAATTTAAATCAATGTATAACATTGATGCTGAGTGGTATTTTTTTAAACTTCTCATGGTAAAGAACCATGTGATGCACTCGGGGGTATTTTAATGCGAATGGCACGACGTGAAAGCTTGGCTAAACTACATGAACACCCAATCACAACTGCAAAACAATTATATGAATGAGCAGAGCAGAGACGTCGAGATGCAATCACGACCATGTCTTTTTGTTACGTGTCACAAGAAGAATATGAACGGGGTGTGACCGAGTGGAGTACTGTTTATAAGGATACCAAAATGATTCCAGGCGCACAGAAATACCATTCGTCCCGATTTCAGAAACCACAATCGTCACAAGATGGTATTCGAATGACGATGCACGTAGTACTCATACAATTTTCAAAACCTATAACCTTAAATATAATTAAGAATTATTAATGTAAAAAATGATGGTACAATTAAATATCCAAGTATCTCAAGAACAGCTACTTTTAGAAGAAAGGATATCATGAACAAATTTATTGCCTTTAACCTTTAATATTCTACTGTTTAAATGATTATCTTTCAACGAAAGCTTGAAATTTCAAATATATCTGTAAATTGTTTTAGCTGTAACTTCGTCGTCTTTCAAAAGGCATAGTCATCAATCTGTAGATTTTAATAAGAGCTTTAAAATAAAAATTATCAAAAAAAATCGAAACCCTGATTTTTTTAAATTTAATTATTTTGGTTCATTTTGAAATTATTGAGAAAATAATAATAATTATAGAAAATAGAAATTATTATTTTTTGTAGAATGCCCAATTGATTCCCTATAATTTCTTCCTGGACGCCATTTTTGTACGATGAACGGTTTCCGAGTTACAACGATTTAAAAAAGGCAATTTTGGTGAAATGCAAAAAATATATACGCCCTTTTTAAAAATCAGTCGTGATTCGAATTGACCTCTTAATCGGTTCAAAATTTATGGTTTGCCATACTGAAGCCATGTGTAAAATTTCATTCAAATCGGAGAAGGTCGATTCTGATTTTGTCACTTTTTCGTCTACTTATTCCTGGAATATTCACGTGAAAAACACATGCTGATTGATAAAGGAAAAGGTATCATCTCACTGCTAGGTGGATTACGAACGTTTTAAGTTTTAAAAAAATCGTTTTCCTTCCATTTCGAATTCGATTTAAATTGCGTATTCCTCTCTGATGCCAGGCTCAAGGCGGTGAGGGTAAGGGCAATGAATTACATGATATTTTTGTACTATCATTTGCATGAGTTTTAACTGATGATTATTCAGCAGGCAAATATTTGGAAATTTCTTAGGCATTGAAAATAAAATTCTGTTGAAAGAAATAATATCGACTTCGATTTTTCCCCCATTGAATTATCCCTACTTCATGTTGCTCTCCAGACCTTTGTAAAAGCAGCACAATGAAAACAGTTTTAGCACATGTGGAATATGTGGAACGATAAAACTGAATTACGCACATAAAAACCATCTAAAGACTGGTTCAAACCCTGCTTTCTCAACAATTCCCCAGAACAACTCTGTCACCCGTGGACATTTTCAAGCAACAGTTACATTTTTTCTTCGTTAGTAGAAAACTAAATAGCTAGCGGCAAACAGTGTTCGATACAGCTCAGGGTCACGATGCCGTTAAGTGGCAATCACTTCAAGCGGTGTTGCGCCAAAAACAGAACGGAGGGAATGCTAATTTCCCATCCACCAGAACAAACGGATTTTCTTCTGTGGTCTGGCATACTTCGGATCTTGTTAATACCCTTTGCCACATACATACTGCCAAGTAGTGTATCGTGTGGGATGGGACCAGACGCCACGAGCGGAAATCTGAATATTTATGATTTGTGGCATCCAATTAACACCCAAACGTATCGCATCGCATCGGGTGGAAATGAGTGCGAATGAGAAATCAACCACTTGCGCCGGATTGATGAGTGAGAAATGTGAGTTTCCGGTTGGCGGTTTACTTGCAAGCATCTGTTGCGGAATATTGCTAACATACTGTTTCGCTGTAGTAAGCGAATGGAGGTCTCAGTGACTCATAAGAATATTAAATTGACGTCATCGACAGCAAGTGATGTTTGTTTGACAGCAAGTTTGTCGTAACAAGGTCTTCCTTCGACTTCAGTACCAAGTAAACAATTTATCACGTAGTCTAATACATGCAATTTTTTGACTTAGTTTTGGGAATTATCTTTAGAACCACGCTGGCCCGTACCCAGAATTTCAGAATTTCGTTTCGAGAGGGACCAGTCGTTTCGAGTGGGACTAGGTCAAAAATACCAGAAAGAGTCTCTCACCGATTTCTCAGATATTGCTTGGCATATTTCACGAACCTATAATCAAATGAAAGAAGTTTATTTACTTTAATCGAGATCCAACTTCTAGGTCCGGAAATGAATGTTGAAAATTTCAAATCGTTTTTTGAAATAACGATGCAACGAAAGCAGAAGCATCTTCTCCATTTGGTTCAAAACTGGTTTAATTTAAAAGTCTTGTTAGTTGGTTATTATAAAAACTTGGCTTAATCCGTGTCCGGTTTTCAGTTGCAGAAGTAGCGGCAAAACAGAGCGCACATAGATTTACCTGAGATACACATAATGCAAACTTACTTTGGTTATACTGGTTCCGAACGAAACTCACATCAATTTCTCAGACACGATTTGAAGTTTGGCAACAGATAATTATGTAGGAGATGATTAGGGAACAGAACTTTGAAATTAATGCCACACTAACACAAATCAAGCACTGTAGCACATTGTTACAGCCTAGCAGTGCAGAGAAACTCCATTCGATTCAATTGAAATTGAATAGTCACAGCCGATTAGTCTGTTGTACTAAAGTTCGTGTTAAACTCATGCAACACTTAGAATCAACAACACACAGGTCTTTGAAATATATTATGTATCAATATTGATCATTCCAAGGAATTCAATACAAATCGAAAAAGACATCACAGTTACACGATCTCATAACGGAACGGGTTACTAATTTAATATTGTTTAATGGATTTCGTTTAGCAGTTGCCTTATTGTTTATTGGCGATATATTATTTCATCAGAAAAATGTAGCGTCATAAAATGCGCGCAAAATTCTATCCGCTTCATTTGAACGAACCGTCGCACAAAGCATACCAAGAAAAGCGGACACATAGAAACAAGAACTTTTTTCAATGATTGAGCGCAGTGGGTTTACCTCTCGTTATATTGGCTTGTAAAAAAGACTGGACGTAATGGATTTTTGAATCTTTCACACTTTGAATATATGCTAATTCAATCGTTATTGTTAGTGATTACTTTTACACTAGAGCTTTAATCATTAGTAATTATGAATGACTAACATGAGGCTATATGTATATGTATTGACCAACTTGCTAACCATGTATATGCTTGAGTTTAGTAGCAAGCATGGATTCTCCTTCAAAATAACGATGGAAGACGAAATAACATTCATGTATTGTCGATGTCTTTGCCAGTCGTTCACTAGGCCCTTCCCGCCGATGAGATAGAATTTACGTAAAAATATTTACTTGACACGCATGAAAGAGCGCGGTCGAATTTACTTATCGAATACATTCAATGCCAATATATTCCATTCTAATTGACTTTCATTATCATCTTCGAATAAGTAGAAAGTATTATTTCTGTTGTGTCAATAGGATCGTAGCACTAGCCATGTAATCGAAGTTATGCTATGAGTCGACTACGAAGTCTGTTAAAACAGAAAGGCCAAATTTCTCAAAAGAAATGTAATTCTAAGACTTCCACACCCAGACATTTTCCTGGTGTGGATTCAGTACTCTCCCATTACGGTTCCGCCACTCCTTGTCTGCGAAGTCTGTTGAAACAAATGGTCATATTCAACAATAAATGTAATACCAAGACCTTGCAATGCATTGAATTCAACAGAATTGCACATTATTAGCATTATAAATGACAGTTACTTAGAAAATAAACGATATCTTATACAAGACCCATTTTATTGTATTCAACTAGTTTTTATTTCAACAAAAAACCCAATGCTGCATAAATTCGCGTCATTATTTTATATGTAATTTTTGCTCACGATATAATGCCACCGTGCCCACCGTGCATTTCTCACACCACCTCAATACGAAACAGCAGCGCGCAAGCAATAAAAAAAATGCGGAAAAGTTTATGTAAACTTTTTCAAATTTCGGTTGTTTTAGCTAATATTTTATAATTTTGAGTTGCATTTTCAGATTCTTTATGAAATTTTGCTACAAACACTACTTTTCAGGTCTAAAATCATCCCCGTGGAACGGAACAGTAACCTTTTATACATTTCAAAAACCAATTACGGCTCGGCAAAGCAAAATTTCAAATTCTAAGAATACTTAGTTATTATAAATTTGATTTCGAAAACTTAAGTGTTTTTTTGTTTTTCGAAAATCGTTCTTGTTTTTAAATAATTCGCATCCCGCTACATTTCACCTTAAGGAGCAAATGCATCTTGACATTAAACGTGTGCATTTACTTCAATGCAATAAGACCAATAATGTTGTTTATATCCAGTTCTATAAAGAGTTGGATGCAATTCAATTCGCCGAAGACAATAATAATGTGCACTATGTGGAGCATGAAAATATAAAGTACAACATTCCGGTATATATGGAAGATAGTGCTATAGAAGTGCGTGTGCATGATCTTCCCTCAAGCGTCATCGATCCTTATATTCGCAAAACTATATCCCAATACGGAGAGATTCTCTCTATCTAAAAAGAAAAGTGGAAGAATTTTTTCCCCGGTATTCTAAATGGCTTTGTTACGCATGCGCTTGAGAAGGCCTATACCTTCTTATGTGACATTCGGTCAGGATACAAGAATCCCGTGCAAATCACTTGTTACCTATGACAATCAGATGGCCACGTGTCAATATTGCCAAAAAGCTGTTCACTACGGTAAGCCTTGTGATAAACTGGACAAGGAGACAACTACACCAAAGGACAACGGTGCTTCCTTTACACAAACCCCAAGCAACCCCAGTACACCTGTGACAGTCACCAACAACAGTGAAGCATCCCCTTCAACGAAACCATCCAACGTATCCCCTATAGAACAAAGTACACCAGCTGCAGTTAACAACTTACCATCCAACCAACCAGCAACTGCAAACAATGTACAACAAGGCGCATCTACAGCAACTAGCAACGAAATCAACAACAATACCACCGATGCGGCAATGAATGACGAGACGAACCGCGAACAAACTGCCCCTCAATCCTCGCAGGAGGAAAATGGAAGCTCCTCTCCCCCTAGAAAAAGGGTGACAACGAGATCCAATACAAACAAAAATATCTAAAAACTTAGCTAAATCGGCCACGTAAAGCTTGTACGCAAATAGGCCTGAATAAAATATCTTTTAATTAAAAAAAAATCAAAGCCAATGTTCGGTCAAGAGCTCTCCGCTACAAAAACCTTCTCAGAACGCGTTTTCGTCGAACAAACTACGTGCCGTTAGTCGGTTGCCATTAATCTTCAATGGTGGATCCGATTTCCACTTTCCACGTAGTCGAAAAAAGCGTTTGATTTTTTAATATTCTCAGAAGTAATTAATAGAACTATAGTTTGTCTGATAACTAAAATATAATAAATTAATGAATGAATTAGCCATGAGCTGCTTTAAACGATTTTAAGGTGGGGATTTGAGAGTGAATGACAAAAAATGCACAGGTTAATCCAACAAAAATTTGTAATGTAGTATTAAAATGATAGTTGATGACAATGACGGAGAGGTTAAACGTTAGTCGCCAAGTCTTTTCTGATCATCTATCCTCATGGGAAAGATTCGGAATGTGGGAAAATGGGTTCCTCATGAGCTGAATTATAGAAGGTAAGAAAAGCGACAAAATTATTAGCGAAATTTTGCTTTCTAAAAAAAAACAGATTTTCTGCACCGGATTGTGACAGGAGACGAGAAATTTGTGAATCCCAAATGCATAAAATCATCGATCGACCCTTGCCAACCATCGCCTTCAACTGCAATACCAAATCGCTGCTGTCTTGTAGCTCTGTCTTGTACCATAATTAAGCTTCTCAAACCAGGGAAAACTAATCGTTACTCATTTAGGGGTTAACCTGAGTTTGTGTTTAGAGCACATAACCGTTTTTACTTTTCTTTACGTTTCGTCTTATACTCGTCAGCACATGATGATTTCTTGCTTCAATTGACTTTAATGCTTCGTGGGCTGAGACAATAACAAACTTAATAAATTCAAAGTACTTTTTACCTTGGTATTTTAAGAATCACTGAATATGCCGAAAAATTGGTCAATATCGTTCATTCTGTAATTTTTTTTTAAACATAAACAAACACCGTCATAGTTACGACGCATGTAGCGATCAGTTGTTTTGCTTCAAAAGACTGAAGTGAACCGAACTCATCGAGGGGTCCTATTCAAATGATACACGATAAATCGCAGACCACTCTATCTTGAGTTTATCTTTGGCCTACGAGCTCAGTGAAGTTTTGCTGAGCAAAAGTAATCGGCTGCTCAGTTGCAAAACTTATTGGTTTGCGAAGCCATGAAACAAGACAACAAGTCGCAGAAAGTATTGAACTTCCGTTTCAATCTGCTGGTCGATGTTAAGAACAAGTGACAAAGTCTTTACAACATTGTAAATAATATTAATATCTAACTTTCAGTTTAATCGAAAACAGTGCAAATTATAAAACCATTAAAATACTAACACGGGGCCGTTGATGATAGTTTTGTGTTATGCTCATCGCGAAATGTGAACGTGCACAGAATGCACTTTTTTCTTATCTCGCACTATTTTATAGTGACCCAGCTTTCGGACTGTAACTGGCATGTTTGCTGAGAAATTGGCAAAATTTTTATTCCATTCATGCTGTTCAATCGCAAAAACTGGGGAGGATGAAACCCCATCACGTTCACCGAGTGTATAATCGACAAAAGGATAATTTAAACTTTACGATTGCAAGTTTTATCCCCAGCAGATAACACAATAAGTTCACTTTCTTGCTCATAAGTTTCCAGCAGAAATGGAAATGTTTTCTTTCTCAAGCAACGCGATTGGCTTACTCGCAATGCACTCTAGCAAGAAGAAAAAATAGAGCGGCATCCTAATTGCAAAATCAATAAAACCACATCAGCGGTTATGGTTTTGATATTGTGCCGGTAAGTGCAATGCCAACGATTTGGAAATCTCAGTTCAATCGATCGAACGAAATTGCTTCCCGGGGGGGAGAAAGAATAATCCAGAAAATAAACAAACTATCAAGACTTGAGTTGCAAGATTGTTGAGTGTAAGCTTTGGTTTGAGGTAGCCAATATTTTACTGTGCCAAATAAAAACAAGTTCCGCAGACGTTCCGAAATATATTGTCATCAAGTAAAAGTGCTAGGCGGTCGGAATCAAACACAAGTGTACGCAATTTTTTAAAGGTCAAAACGTTTCTCCTAATTTCGGTAATTTTTTAGTGATATTCAAATTCTTTATTACAAAATGAGTGCCAAGTATGCGACTGCTTTTGAAGCAGGATATCGTTTGAGCCTATTTGTTTTATATACATGGTGCGCCATTTAAAGTGGAAGCATTTGTTCCTGAACAAAACACATGAAATTTTTTGTTTGTTTATTTTTATTTCTATTATAATTTATTTTGGTTCGAGGAGATATGTTACAGCTATTTTGTAAAAATGATATCGCGTAAATTGCCCCCCTTGGGCTTGAGTATAAGATGTGCTCTTTTTTCTGCGTTTTCCATCGTTAGTCGAGCTGTATGGCATGTTGCACCGTCCTGTTCAAACCAGTAGCAATTCAAATAATTTTCACGAACAATAGGCATCCCAAATCATTTATCATGACTCGATAACGATCGCCATTAACAGTTTTGGGTAAAAAATAGACCAATCACCAGATCCGCACAAATAAAGGGTGATTTTTTAAGAGCTTGAGAACTTTTTTAAACAATAAAACGCATAAAATTTGCAAAATCTCATCGGTTCTTTATTTTAAACGTTAGATTGGTACATGACATTTACTTTTTGAAGATAATTTCATTTAAATGTTGACCGCGGCTGCGTCTTAGGTGGTCCATTCGGAAAGTCCAATTTTGGACAACTTTTTCGAGCATTTCGGCCGGAATAGCCCGAATTTCTTCGGAAATGTTGTCTTCCAAAGCTGGAATAGTTACTGGCTTATTTCTGTAGACTTTAGACTTGACGTAGCCCCACAAAAAATAGTCTAAAGGCGTCAAATCGCATGATCTTGGTGGCCAACTTACCGGTCCATTTCTTGAGATGAATTGTTCTCCGAAGTTTTCCCTCAAAATGGCCATAGAATCGCGAGCTGTGTGGCATGTAGCGCCATCTTGTTGAAACCACATGTCAACCAAGTTCAGTTCTTCCATTTTTGGCAACAAAAAGTTTGTTAGCATCGAACGATAGCGATCGCCATTCACTGTAACGTTGCGTCCAACAGCATCTTTGAAAAAATACGGTCCAATGATTCCACCAGCGTACAAACCACACCAAACAGTGCATTTTTCGGGATGCATGGGCAGTTCTTGAACGGCTTCTGGTTGCTCTTCACTCCAAATGCGGCAATTTTGCTTATTTACGTAGCCATTCAACCAGAAATGAGCCTCATCGCTGAACAAAATTTGTCGATAAAAAAGCGGATTTTCCGAATGGACCACCTAAGACGCAGCCGCGGTCAACATTTAAATGAAATTATCTTCAAAAAGTAAATGTCATGTACCAATCTAACGTTTAAAATAAAGAACCGATGAGATTTTGCAAATTTTATGCGTTTTATTGTTTAAAAAAGTTCTCAAGCTCTTGAAAAATCACCCTTTACTACACCAAACTATAACTTTTTGGTCGAATAGAGCCTGTTCCTCAATTAACCCTTTTAGGTTTTAGGTGGCATAGAACCAACAATTTTGCTTATTAACGCATCCATATTAACGTTAAAAATGTGCCTCGTCTGACATGATGATTTTTCGCTAAGAGTTGGCCTCGTTTTGAATGCAAAGCTGAACAATTTTAGTGCGTTCTTATGGTGTTTGGCAAAATTGTCTTGGAATGACGCTACCAACGCGGTATGCCATTAGTCGATCTGACAATTCTGTCTACAGTTATTGGGTTGCCCGATGATTCTACTTTAAATGGCCCACCCTGTATTACTGTACTATTGTTCAATTTTATTTCAATTTAAACTTTAATAAAAACAAGACAATTTTTTTGGGTTCAAACCAGCAAATTGAAACAGTTTTGAGTCAAATTTCGAAGATTTTTTCTATTTTGCATCGTCGTTCTAAATGATACCTTAAAAAATTAAACACACTTCACTCTGTGATTCCGAAACCGGTAGTCGAATCCCATTGGCAAAATGGCTGTTTCAATTTGGTTAAATGGCTGTTTCAAAAAATATATTCGCATAGAAACACATTCTTCCAATTCAAATAATTTTTATCTCCCCGTATTTCCAGAACCGGAAGTCGGATCCAGATAAAATTCAAAGCCTTTCATTTCAATTTCAAGTTGTGAAAATTGCCTCTGTCATCTCTGAGAGTTTGTTTACATATGTCGCCTTGCAATTCCGAAACCGGAAGTCGAACCGGAGGCAAAGCACAGTGAAGCAATTGAACTGACTTCGCAACGTGTTGAAATTATCAACACTCAGCACCCAGTGAATTTGTAAACGAAAGTCGAATACGGGCGGAAACATTCGAAGGCTGGAACAAATGAACAGTTTGAAGCCCAATTCGGAAATATATTTTCGTTCTTGATGATGCAAAAAAATACCTTCAACAACGGTTTCAAATTTTAAACATTTATCATCTGGTATCTCTAGAACCGAAAATCAGATCCGGAACAAATTCATGAATTTTACATGAGATTATGACTTTTCATTTCAATCAAAGTATATAAAAATTCGTTGAGCTATCTCTGAAACAACGATGTTAGTTTCACTTTGGAGTTTCTCCCCACTAATTCCAGTACTTCTGGAATTAGAGCAGTTTTGAGTTCGATTTGGATGACTTGACGTTTTTGCATCGTCGCCTTAAATGACGGTTCGAAATATTAATCTCATCATATGCTAGCTCCGAACCGGAAGTCAGATAAAACTCTTAGTTTTTTGTGAATCATAGACATTACGAAGCGTAACTTTTTTGTAAGTTGTAGGCATTATGACGCGTTACATGCGTTACTTTTTTGTAAGTTATGAGTGTTACAAAGTTTTACATGCGTTACTTTTTCGTGAGTTATTAGCTTTACAAAGCGTTACATGCGTTACTTTTTTTGTAAGTGTTGGCGTTACGAAGCGTTACATGCGTTACTTTTTTGGATGTTATGAGTGTCACAAAGTTTTACATGCGTTACATTTTCGTAAGTTATTAGCGTTACGAAGCGTCACATGCGTTACTTTTTTGTAAGTGTAGGCGTTACGAAGCGTTACATGCGTTACTTTTTTTAAGTTATAGACATTATACAGTGTTACATGCGTTACTTTTTGGTAAGTTATAGGCGTTACGAAGCGCTACATGCGGTACTCTTTTGTAAGTTTCAAGAGTTACATGCGTTACGTATTTGTGAGCTATAGGCGTTATGAAGTGTTACATGTGTGACTTTTCATGAGTTATAGACGTAACGAAGCGATACAAGCGTTAGGAGCGTTACTCGTTTATAAGTTACAAGCGTTACGTTACGTTACGGCTTTGAGTAATATTATGAGGCTGTTGATCTTGTAGAATAAGATTTTGAGAGTTATGTGATGCTCAAAACTCTACTGACGTTAAAACACGCAGCGGCAGGTTCTTCGAAGGAGGACAGAGTCAAAACAATCACGTGTTTATTTATTTATTTCTAAAAAAATCTGAGTGGTACCAAAATCGAAAGTGTGAAAAACCACGTTTCGAAATTTTTAAGTACTTTTTAATGCAATAAATCTTCCTGAGAATGCTTAAAACATCCCGGATATTTTTATACATTTTTCGGAGGAGCGGTTGTTTCAAAAAATCAAATAAAATGGAAATCAATAGAACTACCCGAGCTCTGTCAATATGGCTGCTAAAAGAATGAAATTTTGGGAAAATCATTCTTCAAAGATTTTTTTCATCGAGTATTAAAAACAAAATCTCATGATGCTTGTTTGTGTTTCTCATGCTCGGATGACGGTTTTAATGTTGTGAGTAGTGCAGTAAAACTTCATTCAATTCAATTGAAACCGAATGTGGCGCACACTGACGATCACTCTACTGCAGTAAACTTCACATTCCTTACACACAAGCTTCGCTGACGTACCGAACGGGCAGCATTCAGTTCTTGATTTGTTTCTCTTTCATTCGTAGCTCAGTTGAACCACCGTCAGTTGATTTCTTGAAAGAACAAAATATCTCTTTCAATTGTTTGAGAGAGCGGCCTTCAAATGAGGCTCATGTGAACATTCGAATTGGTTCAATTTGGTAATGAATGAAAGGTAAATCAGTCATGGTAGCTAAACTATCAACTACAGAATAAGTATAAATTAATTGTTTCCTCTTTCTGTTTTTATTTGGAACACATCTCATTACGTTTCAAACAGTCGAAACTTATCGATTTAAACTTGCTGATGATAATCGAAAATTCAAATGAGAACCGCCAACCTTTATTTATAATTCTGGCCGGAGAGAAATAATTTCTGTTACCGTGTTGATGTTCATGCCTATTCATTCGAATTTGCTTGCTACCAACAGCGAAGACAATGAAACAGGTAGACTACTTGGCACTAGAAACTGAGCAAACACAACTTCAAATGACTAGTTACGATGATTCAATTGACGATGAATTCTAGGCGCTACATTTGAGTATGACAGTAAAAGCAGACCCTGTCAGCTCGGAGCGAAATCAATCTTCAGTTCAACGACGTCATCGCACGGCATCACATTTAACATATAATGTCAATTGTATGGGTGCGCTGCCCTGCTATTTTGGCGCGCACGAATTTGACATTTCTCTCCCCTACTTCTATGTAGGATATTCGATGAGGACTCACCTGAGGGCGACTTGCTCGCAAAAAAGGATTTAATTAAAGTAGTAAATTATTATTAAAGGGCTTTTTGATATTCTCTTCCGTTCAATTTACTGTAATTCGTACCGTGTGTACTTCTGCAGGCGAACAATCTTTCACCCTCTTTTGTCCTATCTCATTAATTTGTGTGTTAATCTGAGTGTGTCCTGGATTCTTCATACTTTAGAGTAGATGTACCGTTATTATTTTGGTAGTGGCGAAATGAAACAATGCAAAATTAAAACACAATATATCAACTGATGAGAACGATTTTAGATAGTCAGAAATGTGAAGTCTTATTCGTATCCACGTCATCCAGTTATGTCTCTGTAATTCCCCCCCCCCCCCCCTCCCGCTTTTTTGCAAAATCTTTCGTTCAAGCTCTACATGAACCAATTTAGAATCTCTGCTCAAAGTTTCGAATAAATCGATTCGTTCGTTTTCATGAGCACGATACCGCAATATTTCATAATTTTTGGATTAATCGAAATAAAATAATTTTAGCATATAGTAGATGAAACAAAATGGAGACCTGTTTTCTACACCGAAAATCATCTTTACCTATTTTTTGAGGAGAAATCACTTATTGCCGAGCTCTTCTATAAGCTACCCAAAATTAGGTCGTTATCTACTCAAACTTTAACTTGATCGTAAAAAATGAGTAGCGTGCTTTGTTATGGCATAACACTTTGACTAAACTTACATTTACCTAGGTTTTGAGGTCATCACACGTTACCTAAAATTGGGAAGATACACTTCAGTTGATTTTGGGAAGGGTCTGACCCAAAATTATGTAGCGGCTGGTAAGAGTGTATAATACTTCACCATGACCATCCAATTCTAACTCAATGAATGGACAAAAAGTATGACAGCGTACGAATACAGTCGTGCAACAAGTTTGAGGGAAACTAATTATCGTAGTAAGTACGACTTGCTGAAAGATTAATAAAAAGCTATTAAATGAATTTGAACTTTTTTTTCTCAGCAGTAATAAAAACAATTCCATTTCTTTACAGAACTTAATTAATTCCTCGGTTCACAGCGTTTACCGAATCAGACTTGATTCAAAGCACTCGTTAATTGTACGTGTGAATTTCGCTTAGCACCAAACGCAAGGTTTTTTTTAGATTTTTGCAAAAATATAATCTACAACGATGCAATTTCTAGAATGAAGCTTCAGAACCAACAGCAGAAACAATGATGCTAGTTTATTATCCGCACGCTGTTCGCGAAATTACCGCTCTCAGTCAGTCCTAGCAGCGCAATTCTTCATTCACCAACCGCGCTTGGATCGTTATTCAACTTTCTTCATTTGCCTTCATTTCCCACAGTGAAGAAAGTGTTGCTCTCGTTTAACAGCTAGGCGAAGCTTTGAATCAAAAGTGACCTAAACGGCTCGGATGAACACTCGATCTTAGTTACCGGGAAAATTGCATCCTCAATTTACATATTTAAATTCGACCGTCCCACGACAAAAGGGCCTAACTGCAAAAGACAGTTTCTCTTTGTTTAGTTTTTCTTTCGCGATTTACCGAACTGATTTTATATTTGACGCTTTACTCTTCGAAAAACTTTCAAGGAAAAACTACAATCTTTCGATTAATATTTTAAACTTTAGAGAATTTGCAATAATGGCTCCGTAATAATCAAAATACAAAGTAAACATAGAGAGTCTCTCATTTGCAGTTAGGCTCTTTCGTCGTGAGACTATCGAATTCAATGTTGAAAACCAAAAATGTCTTTATTCGATAATCGTACTGATATTCGGACTTGTCCGTACTTTCGAGTGCGAACGAAGCTGGCGCTGCTTCGTTACTGGCATGATCTATTACTTGCAGTTGTCACGAAAAACAAAACCCCGAATGACTTGAGGTGAATGAGGAACGAATATTCATGCAGCGATAATCGTCGAAGCTTTATTCGCGATAATCCTACGTGCTGTCTTTGAAACAAGCAAATTAAGACGTTGCTCCCTGTATTAGTAATATAGTCTTATGTGTATGTGACAAACCATATTCCAACACTCTCCCATTGCTGCTACCCAACGAGATATGATGAACTTTTTAGATGAAGAACGCTTCGCGAAGAACGGAAACCAACGATCATCGCAGTGACGCTATTCGAACCAATCCGAGGTGAAAAATAAATGAACGAATGACAAACGAATGTATAAACCGAACATGCACGATGTATACCAGCAGCGAAGCATGTATTAGTAGATTCAGGTTCTCTACGATTATTACTTATTCATTTTCACCCTTCTCTCTTTTGTGCAGTGAATACCCAAGTAGCAAACATTGTTCTAGCTTTGTATTTCTTCACTAATCTCGCAACGATTGTGCGATTGAAAAGGCGCAGTTTGCTTGTATGATGTGCAACAAGTTTCTTGTTTGAGATGTTTCATAGCAGTAATATTTGTTGGGTAGAAATCGAAAATAAAACTGCTCAAATGAACTTATTGTAAAAACAAGTAAATAAACTGACGTGGAACTTAATTATTCTAGTTTTTTTATTTGGTTTCACATGCAGTAACATGAATGATTTTCACATATGTTACAAAAACATGCGAAGTCATTTGTCGAATATATCTGACAGGAATAACCGTTCTGTAGCAATTGTGAAACATACAAACTTTAACAAGTTTTAATTGCTACTTGGGTAGTTCAACGTTGTTCGAGACGGACTTGAGTAACATAAAGATATTCGCACCGAAGATGAATGAATGAATTAGTTACACGAAGAATATGTTCAATATTACTTAAATTCGATCAATATTTTTTAGTACAAAGTTTTCCTACCAAATTTGAAGAAGTAGATTTGCTCATCATTGGATGGAGTCAATATATATTTTACGCTCCTGTATTATATATAACTATTGTATTGTTTATTATGTATAATATATGCCATAATTATACTACACACAGAGAAAAAACTGTTAAAATAATTATATTTGGGTTTCTCGCCACGATTTTTTATTGAAATAGTGACAAAAGAAAATCTGGTTTGATATAGCAAATAGTGTGGCTTGAAATCGCAAATCATGACAATTAATTTTTCTTAGTGGATTTGTTCGTCTCAATCAAAATTTTTATAGAAATAACAAATTTTTTACTTGTGCGTTCCAAGCAATTCCATACGAAATCGAAGGTAAACTGTAATCTTCCCCTGTTCCTCGACTGATGCTAAGAAGAAACTCCACCCACAGGTTCGACACTAACATCCGCCCGAATCTCCCCATCCCTCGTCTGTCCACCATCTTCATTGGAACTAACAAGATCTTTCTGCTGTCACTAAATTTTCTGCTTCTCCCTCCCACGTTTTTTTACCATCTCGATGTCAACTAATTAGATCTTTGTCGTTCTTAGTTCCCATATCCCCTGAAGGCGGGATCTGCCAAAGTCATTACATTATCTTAATATACTATCCTAGTTTTAAGTTATTTGTTAATTAAAATTAGAAAAAGCCCTTGGCATCTTAGAGCTTAAGCAGTGTGCCTTAATAAATTATATAATTGAAAAAAAAAAATAAACTGTAATCTTATTTTTGTAAAAGGACTAAGCAAGAATCCCATGGAAATTTTCAAAATTTATATATCAGAAACGGTGAATCCGATCGATTTGGTATCTTCTGTAATGTTTAAGGTACTTACAAGCAGTGTTGGTGATTGCCAAAAATTCGACAGAAGCTGCTCGATATTTATCTATCAGGTGTACAACTTTGCTTCCGCCGTTTTCCGATAGGTGGCTGTACCAGCTTAGGCTGGTTAAAATGCATAGATGATAATGCCTTTAAAGTGAGTGTATACAGTGCCTAACGAATTATCATCGCCGTTTCAGTGACAGTTGTTCTTGTTTTCGTATTATTCACGCTCGAAAATGTCTGTTTATGTGCCCAATTCTCCCCATTTGCGGAAAGTTTTACTTTTCTGTTACAATTCGAAAAAAAATACAACTGAAGCTGCTCTGAGTAAAAGAACGTGTCGGGAGTGGTTTCAGCGTTTTAAAAATGGTGATTTCGATGTCGAAGATAAACATGATGGTGGAAGAGAAAAAACCTTCAAAGCCGGGATCCGAAAATTTCCGGAAAGATGGGAGAAAGATGCCGCTAGCGACGGACAATACTTTGAATAATACATCTGTAAGCACTTTTTCGCAATAAAGCTTAAAATTTTGGAATAAACAGCGGAAGCAAAGTTGTACACCTAATATATTGTATACAACATTTTCAATCCGGTAGAAAATGCTACAAGAACTCGAGTCTCTCAATGCATGAACCGCGAGAGAATTTCTCTACATTTCTTCGCTCCACTTCATACTCTGAGTATTTCACGGCCCTTTAAAAAAAATTACAGTCTGATAATGATTGGTGCTGTGTGGAATTAACCAAGCGAGAATCGCAAGTTGACAATTATCGCAGAAAATCGAATCGATGATTCGACTTGATGATTCTCATACTAGGTTGCAATATTTCAAAACCCTTGTGTGGAGCATTCACATATATTTTCATAGACACAACTTATACAAAGGTTATATGCACATAGTTAGAATAAGCGGTAATAGCAAAATGATTCTATCGTAATTATCAACTGCCCGTATAGAATCGGATCGCGAAACGAGAATAAGCGACCGTTTATTGCTTTAGAGAGAATCCCCACCGCAGCGTGCTAACATTTAATTCTCAGACAGGTCATCGAGAGAAATTCTATGTTAAATGAACCATGCCGATTTTTTGTTACTGCGATGATATCCATCTCTCTTTGATGGCACTGATTGAATCATGTGTAGTGTTGCTAGTGAGCGTTCTTTGATACGATAAAAACCATCCTTGCTTACAAGGACTATGTGCAAAAATGCTACTGTTAAAAATAAGGTTAGTTTGTTTTCATTTTATTTTAAAAAGAAAATTTCAAATTCGAATATCTCAAAAAACCGTATGAAGTCTAATGTAAAATACTGTCAAATTTCTAGATTGAAAAAAATAGTATTTGAAAAAGTAACATATTTTCAAAATTACAATTTTTTTAAAATCATGAAATTTTTAAATCTTTTCTGTGAAGTTTAAATCGAATTTCAAAACCTTTCCTAAGTCATCTAGTGGTGTGATAATGTATTTGACGCTTTTGTAAGATTTTATACTCGATCACTAGATTTGTGAGCTTATCGAATAACCTAATAGTAGCTTTCAAAGGAGTTTGAGTTTTTTGAAATCGATTCTGTTATCTTCGAGAAATTTTGTTATATTGCAAAACACTGGGATTTGTCGGTTACGTTGCATATCACATTACATCTCTCAAAGTAGAAATGTGCGCCATTACCCTTCCAAATTTGATCGATTGATTTGATTGTTAGCTTTCAAATAAACCTAAGTCTATCGAAATGCCAATGTAAAATGTGCAGTTTGTCGTTTACGTCACTCATACCATTATATGTCTGAAACCAGAAGTAACAGCCAACTTGGTCGATAGTTCAATAGTAGTTTTTAAATGAGCCTAGATACGGGTTAGTCATCTTTGAGAAAATTGAGCGGTAAGAAAACAACGCTTTTCATTGTTTGTTCTAGTCACCGCAATTTTGTTCAATTATAGAAAAAAATCAACAAATAACCATAATTAAAAACAACAACGCGTTTTGTCGATTGCATCACTTATACCATAATATCTCGGGAATCAAAAGTGGCAACCATTTGAGAAAATTGATCGCTTAAAGAAAAGTGGCAGACAATAGCAAACCATGTCAGTAAAAAATCCGTCATATTTACACAGGAATTTTCCGAAATCCAGTGTTTTTTTACAGATGACTGTAAGTTAAATAAACTTAAAAGACTAATTTGGTGTGTACTCATTATTCCTAGTAGTTTTCTAGGTTCAAAGTTCGATCTAAGCATTCTGAACAGGGCGTTTTAGTCAGTTTTGCGTAGAAAAAAGTGCAACATTTGCACTGCTTTCTTAAATTTGCATAACCGCTCACACTCCCACCGATGTGCAGCAACAACCATGGAGAATAACCGGGCTCACTAGCTGATAAGTCCGGGTAAAGTGACAGCATCTGCAATTCGCCTTTCTATTCCGGTATCTGCCTTTGGCGAGACGGGATTGTGTTTTGCCCGGAACTTGGCCCGTATTTTCCTGCCAACCGCAGCACTGTGGTTTAGAACTCGGAAATGTTTGCACTCGTTGCCGGTCTACCGGAGGGATTCGGGAAGCACATAAAGCAGGTCGACCACTACTACCGAGAAGTTCCTGTGGGGAATTCGAAAGAAATGGAACGGAAGAGCGACGGCTCCTCCGTAAACAACCGTTGATACAATTTTTGTCGTTTCAGCAGTGCATACATCAAAGATGAAAACCATCTTTTACCTTGCTGGATTCGGTATATCTCCGGAGTTCCCTGGACAGTTTCGTTTCGACTTCGGAGCGGTGAATTCGAAATGAGCAAGCCAATATAAAAATAATGCGAACAGGGCAGAATATGAGCGTTGGCTTTTGATGGAACTACAACACCGAATCCGGTGGGAATTGCTCGTTTGCCAGATGGCCAGATGAGAACCAAGATGGTGCGCGGTAGCACAGCTAAGTGTTACATGATTCAATTAGGAGGTGGTCTCCAGCTGGGCAATGGTTGGCCTTCTTCATCCGTAGCAGAATGTCTTCGGGTTGCTGCGTAACGGTTTTCAAAGCGAACAAAGGAGGTTTAGAAAACTAAAGCGTTAAAGAGTTATTTTTACTTCTATTGTAGACGTTTGAATATTATGTTTCTTTGCTTCTCTCCTGATGCTACGTTACACAGAAAGAAAAGATGAGAATTACACGACATGTAAACCTATAGTACCATTAAGTAGACATCAATTGTAACGAAAATCTGATTTAAAACCATGATTTATGTAAAATTACAATAAAATTGATTTAGTTTTTCATTGAACAAGACTGTATATTTACAAAGCTCTTCGTTTTGTAATGTAAAATTCCATTCAATTGCCTGCTCCAAATATGTGCATGAAAATAAATGTAAATTCACAAAATATTTTTATCTGTGTATGTCCCGGTTGAGTAGACCGCAGAAAAAGAAAAGTATCTAGTATATTTGATGAAAATAAACATGAGTAAAACTTTCCAACAGCGGGATTTCGATTCAATAGGCCAATACTAGGTAAACCACATTCATTTTAAACTGAATCAGTGAAAGTAGACGGTTTAGAAAATCAACAGTTAACTTTTCAAATAGGCCTAAGAACCAATGACAGATTAGAACAAAATAAAACTTTCGATGGATTATACCCCAAGCAACCAGAAGTTCCACAATTACTTAAAAAGTCCACTTTCTTGCTGTTTAAAAGTACACGCGGAACTTTTGAGAACTTGAAAGTACAGATCAAGTTCCGCGTGAACTTTCTAGCTGCTTAAGAAAGCACGTAGCAATTTTTGACAGTTCGAAGTACAGAACAAGTTCCGCGTGAACTTTCTCGCTGCTTAACAGTGCATGTGGTACTTTTAGCAACTTGAAAGTACAGAACAAGTTTTGCGTGAACTTTTTGCGCTGCATAGAAGCTGAACAATGTATTCTAGAAGCAGCTTAGAAGTTCGTTCCGCTGCGTCGCGCGGTAAATTTTGAAAAGGTGCCCCATAGATTTAACTTAAATTTTGTATGGGATCATTGGAGTCATCATTGGAGGTCATAGTTTATGGCCAGAATTTTAATAGAATGAAAAGTGCGTTTAAAATGACTGAAATTTGTAATAAAATATTGAGTAGTTCTTATGCAATAATCTTAGCTACAGAAACAAGCTGGGATGAAAGTGTTAGGAGTGAAGAAGTTTTCGACAATAATTACAATGTGTTCAGAGATGATCGCAATTTACAAATGTCTGATAAGAGATCGGGTGATGGAGTACTAATTGCTATTTCTACAAAATTTAATGCTGAGATCATAACCACTAGAAAAATTAAAGAATTCGAGCACGTATGGGTGAAAACTTGTCTGGTAGAGGAAACACATATTTTCTGCTCAGTGTATTTTCCCCCAAACAATACCCGTAAAGAAGTATATGAAAAGTTTTTCCAGATTGCTGAAGAAATCATAACTAACCTTCCTTCCGAAGTGAAAGTACACATTCATGGCGACTTCAATCAACGTGACATTGACTTTTTCCCAGACTCAGAAAATGAGAGCATCCTACTACCAGTGGTAGGAGAGAATGAAACCCTCCAATATATCTTTGATCAAGTTGCATGCTTAGGACTCAACCAAATTAATTACGTTAAAAATCAGCAAAACTGTTACTTAGATTTTTTACTAACAAATTCACAAGAAGAGTTCTGTCTTACCGAATCCCTTACCCCCTTATGGAAAAATGAAAGATTTCACACTGCAATTGAGTTGTCCATATTTGTTCATGAGTATAATAGACCCGATGAATATGAATATGACGATGTCTTTCAGTATGACTTGGCAAATTATGATAACATAAAGTTAAAATTAAGTAACATTGATTGGCAAACCATTTTCAGGGAGTCTAATGTTGAAACTTCTGTGGAAATGTTTTATAAAATTTTATTTGATACTATTAATGATCAGGTACCTTTTAAGAGAATCAGACGACGACTTAACTATAAATATCCAATATGGTATAATGATAACATTAAAAATCTAAAAAATCGAAAACAGAAGGCCCATTAAAAATATAAAAGAGACAGTAGTAGCGTCAACTTAGGAACTTACTTACAAACTTGTGATCAATTGAATCTGGCAATTGAAATCGCTTCCGAGGAGTACTATTCAAAAACGGAGAGTGAAATCAAATCTTGCCCGATGAATTTCTTCAATTACGTAAAACAAAAACTGAAATCTAATAATTTTCCCTCAAAAATGTAAGGGTAAGACTGCTGACAACTCGGAAAATATTTGTACACTATTTGCAAATTACTTCCAAGAAGCCTATACTACGTTTTCCGAAGAGGATCGAAACCGTGAATATTTTAATTTCTTCCCTGAACATGCTTGTGACATTAATATTCATCACATTAGTGTCCAAGATATTATGCAAGCACTCAATAAATTAGATATCTCTAAAGGTCCCGGACCTGATGGAATTCCTCCCAAATTCATGAAAAAACTATCGTTAGGACTAGCCACACGCTTGTTTTGGCTTTCCAATAAATCACTCATGTCCTGAAATATGAAAGGACTCCTATTTGGTACCGATTTACAAAAGTGGAAAAAAATCAGATGTGTGTAATTATCGAGGAATTGCAATTATCTCCTGCATTCCTAAACTTTTTGAAGCGATAATCAATGAAAAAATGTTTTATCAAGTTAAAAATAGTATCTAAAAATAAAAATCACTAATATGCAGCATGGATTTTTTAAGGGTCGCTCGACTAATACAAATTTACTCGAATTTGTCAATTACTCACTGGCTGCTATGGATAAGGGTAATTACATAGAAGCTCTCTATACTGACTTCAGCAAAGCATTTGATCGCATTGATATACCTATGTTATTATTCAAACTACAAAAAATAGGAACTGGTCCTGAACTACTCAAATGGCTTGAGTCGTATATGACTGATCGTCAGCAAATGGTTCGATTTAAAGGGAGGATATTCAACCATGTCCTAGTAACCTCAGGAGTTCCACAAGGTTCTCATTTAGGCCCTCTCTTATTCATTTTATTTGTAAACGATATATCTCTTATTTTAAAAAAACATAAAAGTGTTGATTTATGCCGATGACGTGAAGCTCTTTCTAGAAATAAAAAGTGATGTAGACAAGGTGGTATTTCAAGATGAAGTGCAAACGTTCCATGTCTGGTGTAACAAAAACGTTTTGAATCTAAACGTCAATAAATGTAAAGTAATAGCTTTCAGTAGGAAACAAAACACACCAGATATCACAATTAAACTAGACGATGAAACTTTCATCGATCACTATAATACGATAATAGGCAAAGCTAATAACATGCTTGCATTTATAAAACGCTTCAGCTATAATTTTTGCGATCCTTACACGATTAAAACATTATATATTGCCTACGTTAGGTCTATACTTGAATATTGTAGCATTGTTTGGTCTCCATTCTCAATCACTCACAAGGAACGTATAGAATCAGTTCAAAAGCAATTCCTATTATTTGCACTCCGTAAGTTAGGTTGGGCAAGATTTCCTCTACCATCATACAAAGCTCGTTGCATGCTCATTGACATCCACACACTAGAAGAGCGTCGAGAACAATTAATGGTTTCATTCATACATAACATCGTTACACATCGGGTTGATTCATCTGGACTTCTGTCTAAACTTAATTTTTATATACCTTCCCGACCATTACGAAACCGAGCTATATTCTATATAAGTCATTATCGTACCAACTATGCTAAATTTGGCCCATTAAATCAAATCATGTCAACTTATAATAAGCATTGCGGAGCAATTGACTTTACAATGACGACAGCCCAGCTCAAACAATATTTTAATTCAATACGACCTAGGTCCTAGAACATAATGCACACTAATGTTTATTTTAGAAAATATCACACGTGTTACAATGTAATCAATACAATGTAATGGTTATGGTCTACTATAGTTTGACGACAAATAAATAAATAAACTTCTTTCGAGGTGCCTAAACTTTTGAACACTACCACTTCACGAAATTAGAGGTGATCCCAAAAAATTGGCACTCTTATATATATTAGAGCGGTAAAAAACAATGTGTTTGGTCGTGTTTTACTATCATTTTTACACACACAGCTTTTTTCGAGCTGAGTCGATTGGTATATAACACTATGGGTTTCCGAGGTTCCGTTTTAAAAGCAGTTTTTCAAGCAATTCTAATACCTTTCTATAGAGCAAGGCAACAAAGTGCTGCTTTTTTACGCGCACGAATATGACATTTCTTTCACTTACTTGTTTATACGAGATTCGATGTGGACTCGCTTGAGGGCGCCATGCTCGCAAAAAACACGATGCTGCTTATGATTTGTTTGTAAAATATAAGATTTGAATAGCTTGATAATACGATGTCTTTTTAGCTGTCCGATTTTAGCTGTCCGTACGATGGGTGGTTCTCCTAGCAGCTTTAAAAATAAAACTTTACCAATGTTATTTTATAAATTCACTAAAAGTGTAAACTTTCATCTTTTTCCGAGTTTAGTTTGAAATCGAGTAGGTACTTCCAGTCTCTCCTACGTTTCTGTTTGAACAGGTGTACGATTGCGGGTCATATTATGCATGCTATGCACGTTCGGCTTCAGCTTCCGAATGATGAAAGCAACGGACTATGTGTTACTGACGGACATCCTGCTGTGAGTTGGTTATACCTCGTCACAATGGCAGCATACTGCTCTTGCTATAGCTTTACAGTTTGTTGTGGAAACAAAAATCAGTTGAAGAAATAAATTTGAAAAAAATATGCAGCTTCTTGAAGTTATTTACGAATTTCGTCTATCGAGTGTTTTAATAAAATAAGTCCGTATGAAATTAGAATAACCATTTTATAACACTGTATAAAAAACTAACTATACTTTTTTTTTGCTTTGTTTCCAGATGTCCTAATATGGGTTACATGTGCGGAAAAGCGCATCATCGCACGTCACCACCAGAGCAAAGTTGGATTGAATCATTAACCTGTACCCAGTTGTCAGAACCTGCCACACCGAAATCCACTGAATCGACTAGTTTTTCCATCGCCGGCTGCAACAAAAAATACCAAAAGCATCACCGGAAGGCCTGTAGCGAAAGTAACTCCACTCTACCGGGGCATCACGTCGCCAGAGCCCGGATTACGTCGGAAACTGCTGGTTTCGGAATCAGTTTCCATTATCCATTCAACCTTTTTCATCCATTCCACTCTTATTCACTTCAGTATTCGACGATCATTTTAGATAAACTCTCGCAATTTATCACAAAACATGTAGCTGCGAGAGGTAGTCCCATCGGTAATGCCACAACAGCATATGCCCCCAACGGAATCCCTTCCGAGCAGCCTCCAATAGCATCGCCGCTAGCTGCTGCACCTGCATGTCTGCATTCCCACGATACCGGATGCAGGCCATTTCCGAGCGTTGTAGCTAGCGCATCAGAAAATCAACCACATTCGTCGTCATCCCGAGCCTCCGTTGGTTCTAGTACGGGTACACTTGCTCCGGGAGGAGGCTTCACCTCACCGCCGTCATCATCGCCCTCATCTTTCCTGTCGTTTGATCCGTTCGCTGCACCAGTTGCATACATTGGCAGTACAGCAACCTCAACTGGCTGCACTAAGGTGGCATCATCTTCGTCATCGTCGCCACTATCGGAATTAGCATCATCATTATTATCGTCGCCATCCCATGCCTCGCCGGCGGCCCCCGCTCCCTCGTTTCGTCGTCCTGATGTGAGCCTTCAGCTACCATCAACGGCTCCTCCCATAACACACCTAACATCATCATCAACATCGAGTTTGACCTCTGCGACTGCGACAGCAACAACGACGACAACGTCGACGTCGACGTCGACGACGACGGCTAGACCTAGTAGTAGCCATTATCTTGTAAGACACTCACTCTGTTTGTACGCCGCATCTAGCGTTATACTAGCATTATGTTATCTAACAATACCAACAGTTGCCTCAGAAGCACCACACACTATGTAAGTATAGACGGAAAGATAACATTATATTTCAAAATCACCTAGCGCAGGGGAGAACAGAAGCGGTTGAAACAAAGGCTCATTGATCCATTCAAAACTCAAGACGAAACGGTACTTTACAAATTGAAGTTTATGCTCTAAGACACGTACAAAGAATTTAGTGAAATACAGTGAAAATTGTTCTCGAACTGCTCCGTTCTCCCCTACTATAATCTATTTTATGTGACACTACTGGTGGCTAGTAATTGCTTTCGCTATGCTTGTATCTAATTTTTCTTTTTTTTACTATTAATCATTCCTCGGTCGTTCGGGACAATAAAAAAAACCTAATTGATATCCTGTGTCAATCCAATGTTTCATCAATTTCAAAGTTCAAACAGTGATTGCGTCACTTGGTTCACTGATAAAATTAATTTGATGTAACCAGACCTATCAATTATTACATTTATCAACACTTGATAGAAAAACTAGCAATTATTGGGAGAAAAAATACCCACCAGACTAATGAGTAGGGCAATCGTTAGATTTTTCCTATTTATATGTCAACCACATAGGCTATACACTTTCCGAATTGGCTTGAAACCCGACAGGCGGATTTAGATAGTCCCAAAATAGTGCGATATGGGTTCGAGATATTGTCGTCCTTTATCGGTTCAGTCATTCGTCTGATGATTATTTTGTTCATTATCTCACATCATACCACAGGCGATGTTGACAACTAATAAAGGGTGATTTTTTGGGAGGTATAGGATTAAACGATCAATATAATTAAATTTTCAAGATGATCGGTTAAATTATTCTCTGCTCTGATGGAATATTCGCAGAATTATAGTTGGACAACTCTGCGCGAAACGGATAATGTTGATGAGATGGCATCGTCGTTTTGAAGTACTATCTCTCGTTGGTTCAGTACAAATTTACCTTTTGTTAAACGACCTATTTCTCCCCCGTGGGCCACATCACGTTTGCATGATTTGCAGCGTCAGCGCTGACACCGTCGTTGGCGGAGCTTAGAAACAAAACAGAGTTTCAAAAAATCGACTGATGAATACCGCAAATTGAATGCCGGTTTATTTATGTCATGCGAGTTCAAACGGACCTACGTAGGAACCCCAGGAATTTTTGGAACGTTGTGAATTCGAAGCGAAAATGTGCAATCATTCCTCAGAACGTTTGTTTTGACGGTGTGACGTCTGCATCAATCTCAGACTCATGTGAGTTGTTTGCTAAATTCGGTACTAACATGTGATTAGGGTATATCGTGCGATATGCCCTTTAGAAAGTTACGAAAAATAATGCTCATTACTCAAGTTGTAAACATGAAATTCAAGCATATTGCGCACAATTTCGTAGATTGGGCTTCTATCTACGAGATTATATCGATTATTGTGTAAATGAAGGTTGTAAAGCGGAGTAATGAGCATTACATTTTATAACATTCGCAAGGGCCTATCGGGCGATATGCCCTAATCACATGTTACTACCGAATTCTTTGCTTCCGTGTTTACTGAAAAAGTGGCATCCAACATCGAAGCTGAAGTCGCCGCATCATATGTTCCTGAAAACTTGGTGGATTTGCGTACATTTATAATCACTCCCGAAATGATCAGTGCTGCAGCAAAGAAACTGAAGAGTTTGTACTCGGCTGGACCTGATGGAATTCCATCTGTCGTTTATACTCGCTGCTCGAACCATTATGTTACGTGTTCAACAAATCGTTCGAGCATGGTATATTTCCAACGAGATGGAAGCAGTCGTTCATGTTTCCAATCTACAAAAACGGTGGATTTTACCTCGACCTGCTTTTCGCGGATGGAGGGTACAAATTGATGCAGTATACACCGATCTAAAAGCGGCATTTGATCGTATAGACCACCGATTTCTATTACGTAAACTGATTCGACTTGGTGCATCACACAAGTTTGTTGAATGGTTGAGTTCCTATTTGTGTGGTAGAGTTCTACGTGTACAATTGGGAACCTCAGTTTCATCCCCGTTTACGAATAAATCAGGAGTTCCGCAAGGCAGTAATATGGGTCCCCTTCTGTTCGCACTGTTTTTCAACGATGCCGCTTTGCTGCTTGGTTATGGATGCAAGCTGATCTACGCCGACGATTTGAAGCTGTACTTAGTAATTCGTAATTATGAGGACTGCGTCCATCTTCAAGAACTGCTAGATGAATTTGTCGCATGGTGTCGACGAAACCATCTTGTGATCAGCATTGCCAAATGTCAAGTAATTACATTTCACCGAATACTTCGTCCATTAATCTTCGACTACAAAATTAATGGACAAACACAAGAGTTGACCGTGTTAACGACCTTGGCGTTGTATTGGATGCAAAACTCATATTTATTCAGCATCGTTCTGCTTTAACATCTAAGGCAATGAAACAACTCGAATTCGTAACTAAAATCAGCAGAGATTCCAAATTGTTTGAAGGCGTTATACTGTTCCTTAGTGCGACCATTGATGGAAAATGCCAGTTTGGTATGGAGTCCATATCAACTCGTTTGGAACTTGCGGATTGAGCGCGTTCTGAAAAGATTTATTCGGCTTGCGCTAAGAGATCTTCCCTGGCGAAATCCCTTGGATCTGCCAACGTACCCTGATCGATGTCGCCTGTTAGATCTTGACACCCTGGAACGACGAAGAAAGATTCAACAAGCTGCGTTTGTGGCGAAGATTGTCAACGGCGAAATCGACTCTCCAAAGATTCTGTCTCTCATCGACTTCCGGGTTTCACAACGAACTCTACGATCAACAGGTTTGCTACAACGAAGATTCCATCGGACATCGTTTGGAGCAAACGAACCTATTGCAGCGTGTGTTCGAACTTTCGCCCTAGTTGAGAATTTATTCGATTTTAGTGAATCATCGCATAAGTTTGTTCAGAAAGTGTCGCAATCCTCGATTTTATAACTTGACCTTATATTCATTAAGACTTTTATTGTCTGATGGAACAAGCAAACAAATAAATAAATAAATAAATAAATGTCAGGCATGTCCAATTCTTCCAATTTAGGTAAAAACGTTCCGCCACCGGCCCATAATCCACATCAAACAGTGACTTTTTTTGGATGCATTTGTAGCTCTTGCAATGCATCTGGCTGGTCTTCACTCCAGATGCGGCAATTTTATTTTTTGACGTATCCATTTATGCAGAAATGAGCTTCTTCGCTTAACACATCTTTTCGATAAAAAAGTGAATCTTCCTCCAACTTTACCAGTGCCCATTTGCAAGCATTGTTTGTTCGTAAGTCGATTCATTATTGAATTATAGACCAAACTGAACAAGTTGACCGATGACACAAGCCACGATAAACGCGTGATCTGTCAAAAACAGTGTTGCCAAAGAGATACCATAAAAAATCACCCTTTACAACCATCGCCATGGATTTTTTCAAGAGGTATATCCAAAGTTGAGAGGGAAAGATGAGATAAATTTTCTAATTTTTTCGATGTGAATGAGTGAATGACAATGCAATGGTGGTAGTAAACGTGGAAAATTGTAAAACGGCTGTCTCAATCTTATAATACAAACGAATGTTGTTTACTGTCCGACGTTTCGGCCTTTGATGTAGGCCTTTTTCAAGGAGAACAGGAATATTTATTGTGTTACATTAACAAAAACATAGATGGTTGAACAAATAATACAATGTAAAAACTTACTAAAGTCTATCGTTTATAGTCAAAATATGTCGAAAATTCTATCGTTTATAGTCAAAATATGTCGATGTCTGACGCTACGTTGTCTGGTCAGTTTTAGAACATGCTTTAAGATACTACGAGAAAATGGTCATTTACATAAATACTGAATCAAAAATTATTTAAAACAATTCTTACTATTGACTGCATAACAAATATTTTGTTTGCATAAATTACGTACAGTGTCACAACTACTTAATTTAACGACTATTCTAAAGCCTTCATCATGGTGATCAAACAACAATGAGCTTATCAACGTTATTAAATAATTATTATTAATTGTGTCATATTTCCAATACTACCAAAACAGTTAATCATCGCACCGATGTACAAGGTCTGGTATTCTACATTCTATCAAATCCATCAAATACGATAAGAAATGACAACTCTCCGATTAACACCAATACTACCGTACTCTACACAGCTCTTTGCTGAGCTTTTCAACGATAACGTTATTTAATAACGTTGATAAGCTCATTGTTTTTTTATCACCATGATGAAAGCTTCAGAATAGTCATTAAATTAAGTAGTTGTGACACTGTACGTAATTTTTGCAAACAAAATATTTGTTATGCAGTCAATAGTAAGAATTGTTTTAAATAATTTTTTGATTCAGTATTTATGTAAATGACCATTTTCTCGTAGTATCTTAAAGCATGTTCTAAAATTGACCAGACAACGTAGCGTCAGACATCGACATATTTTGACAATAAACGATAGACTTTAGTAAGTTTTTATATTGTATTATTTGTTCTACCATCTATGTTTTTGTCAATGTAACACAATAAATTTTCCAGTTTTCCTTGAAAAAGGCCTACATCAAAGGCCGAAACGTCGGACAGTCAACAACATTCGTTTGTATTATAACACGTTTTCCACGATTATCATCCCAGTCGAAATCAAGGTAGTAGTAAAGTTTTCACTAAAAAATGGACTTTTTTCGGATGGTAAAAAAAAACTCAAACAGATAATTGCTTCTGATAAATTTCCCCTAGGAAGGTAATTATTTAGCCTTACTTGCAAAAAACTCCACGCCGTTGTGAGTGTTAACCGAAACATTCGCCATGGCGGACGAAATCATGCGTGTGGTCATGTTTTTATGCTCTTTCTTCGTTTTTTTATCGATCGATAGTAGTAGTAATCGATAGTAAGCCACTCCAACTCCTCCAACGATCGCTTCGAGTAGTGGACCGATGCCAGATCCGACCAGAATACCGCTTCTTCTCCCTAACATTATTTCTTACAGAACAACGCAACTTCCGGTAGACATTTTGTACTATAAATTTCCCCATTCACGGCCAGTCCGAAGTGAAAGAAGAGCGGCTTTGACATCCCCTTCTCGCTGATTGTCATCCACTGCAGCACCTTCTTGGGAAGCTTGATGTGTGAAACGAACTTCACCTCGAAGAACACTTCCTTCGTAGGGAAAGCCATCCAGGGTAAGATAGGTCTCGTCGTCCATCACAACCGCCACGTCGTGATTCGCCGGTAAAATCGAGTTGACCATTTTATTCAACTGCTGCCGCTACGTTATTGCCTGCACATCCGAAACCAGTGGGCATGATTTCCACTTCCTGACATGTATATTCATGTTCGACAGGTACTTTCCACTGTTTGGCCGGTAGCACCGACCTCCCGCGCAGCGATGTAGCCACTCTTTCCTCGGTCTTCCTCTTCAACTTCCTTTGAAGCTTCTTGTCGTTCAGAGTCGTCGGCCGTCCGGAACTGGACTTTCTTTCGATGCTCTGATTGTTGTTTAGTAGTACTAAAATGTTGTAGACGTCCTCAAAGTGCAGCACGTTGTCCGTTTTCGGCACGGCGGGGTGCGTCACTGTTTTTACCATCCCGGCGGTTGTTTCACTGTTTTTGCCATCACGGTTAGGTTGATGCCAGAGTAGGCGCGAAACACGATGCGAAGCGAAGCGATTCAATGCAATGTACTCTTATCGCATCGCGTTCACTCTGACAGGCTTGCAACTAGCTCGCACGCGTACCTCGACGTATCGCGTTACGCTTTCACTCTGACAGAAACCTGATTTAGTTGTTAAATTTTGTCTGCTAACTCATGGGTTACTATGATTGATGCTGCAAGGGCAGTAGGGTGGGACAAAAAATTGATATCAGCTCCACCAAACATTTCGTGTTCCTTTTGGGTCCCTTAAGCATCATGCAAAATTTTATCTCGATCGGAGAAACTATATTTTCGCGCCCACGGTTTAAAGTTTGTACGAGATTTAGTATGGAGAAATTCACTTTTAACAAAAAAAAAATCGGCTGGAGATCAACCCATGAACTCTAAAAATCAGTCCATGTGTTATTTTCGTAGGAAATTTATCAAGGAGGGAAACTTTAGAAAACACAGAACAATCCGACATTTGTAGAAAAAGTTTTTAAATGAAACCCGACTCAAGGTCCGATCATTGGCTCCCCAGGTAACCAGTAAGCACTAATAATGGCATTAAATTAGCATTTTATGAACACCAAAAATGCTTAAAGTTCTATATTTGCAACCTGTTGTAAATCAATCAGAATTTAGCTTTCAGAATGCACACCAGCCATAAGTAAGCATTATTTATGAATAGCCATATGTTTGCGCACATTAACGTTTGTGGTTTTGTCGGACAAGTGTTCGGATTCTCGCGACGAAGTGAAAACTCGCGGATACTATTTAACACTAACTGTATTCATTACAACGATCACTATAAGACTTGGACTGACTAACATATATGAATTAACGTTTAATCGTACTATCGTTCTCTCGTACGATCGCACGATCGCGCCTGATCTGATCTGCATTACGCTTTTATAGTCTGCGTACATTATTATAGGAACACAATTTGTCTCTACCGGAAAGCACATATCGTAAGATGTACCGGAAAGTATGTATCGTAATCTTTAATACTGTCTGCTGCTTGTATAACTGCTCGAATCCTATCACTAATCGGTTTCTGTTGTGTATACAGTATAGCTCACTTAAACTGTCTCCTGAGACTTACACTTTGGCGTAAACACCATATATTTTGCCAAAGTCGGCCTTAGTTCAGTCTCAAGTGCGATTGAAATGCCAATTAGCGATTATTTGCTGTCATAATGCGGCATTAGTATGTGCTTATTGGTTACCGGGGTCACTCCTTAATATATCTAGCGCCACTGCTGTTATGGTGGTAATATAATTGTGCTTTCTTTTATTATGCTATAACGATTGATTTTAGTTGTTTGATGTCTTTACAAAAGTTTCTCAGTTGAGTATGAGGATTATTTTTGAGTGTCAAGCCATGTTCCAAAAATCACTGTAAAGACACAAAAAAGTCTAACTTTTAAATTTTAAGAAATAGGTTTTTAGAATTTTCTACAATATTTTAGATAAGGTTTGGAGCATGGCTTGTCACTTAAAAATAATCTTTATACTCTGCTGAGTAACTATCGTGATGACATCAAACAACTCGGATCAACCGTTATAGTACAGTAAGAGTCACATCATATTACTTTCACTAGCAGCAGTGGTGCTAGATATATTAAAAAATAAGCCATTATTCGGACCTTGTGCCGGTTTTTCTTTAATAACTTTTTCTACAAACGTCAGATTGTTTTGCGGTCTTCTAAAGTTTTCTTTCTCGTTAAATTTCCTACGAAAATATCACATGCATTGATTTTAAGAGTTGATTACGATTTGATGGTTACGTCTCTTATACGATTATATCTCCAGAACCGGAAGTATTAGCAACAATTTGATCAATGATCCTCGAACGAGCCTTAGATTGTTGAAATCTTTACAGAAAAATGAGCGGAGGGAAAAGATTGCAAACAATCGTTAACTGGCATTTCAATCGCACTTGAGACTGAATTAAAGCCGACTTTGGCAAAATATATGGCTTTTCGTATATAATGCTCATTTATGGCTGGTGTGCATTCTGAAAGCTGATTTCTGATTGATTTACAACAGATGAGCTTTCAGATTGCAAATATGGAGCTTTAAGCGTTTTTTGTGCTCATAAAAGGCTAATTTAATGCCATTATTAGTGCTTACTGGTTATCTGGGGAATAGTTAGATTCTGTCATAATTTCCCGCCGATTTTCACGACACTTCCTACACCCTCATGGAAAACTGCACCAGACCATATAATGTCTACCCTCATGTTCCACTGTGCGTCTTTCGGGGCTTGGGTCGTTTGTTTTTAATTGTCTTGTAGAACAATTTCAGCAAACTTGGCTAGTCTATGTGGTACGAAAAGTTTGCCCTAAAACTGATAGCTGAAGAGTTTTTTTTTTGTTGATTTCGTCTGGTTTTGGATTCTTGTTGACTTTGCACATGGTCAGACTGTCTGTTTTTTTCTGCCAAAGAACTATATTTCTAATATTCTTTAGAGGTTTCACTAAATATAGCAAATATAAGTGGTTAAAGTTAATTACTGTGTACTCACATTGGTTAGAATACAATGAATGTTAGAAAAATTTCTTATCTGTTCAGCATAATAAAAACTAAATATTTATCAATTCATAAGTTCTTGTTCATGTTTCCTCACTGGTCCGTTCCGTCCGCTGGCACACATTAGGAATGAGATGCTTTTATCATTATTAATTACGCATCGTATTTAGTTCCAAGGGCATTTGATATATAATCTTAGAACTGAATACCATGCGTCTCTCTCTGTTGATAATTTGATGGAAACGCATGGTTCTTCGATTGGCTTATTTTTTTAAAAGTCGGATATTATACCAATCCATATTTTTTTGTTTTAATCTGAAAATAATACTGCGTATTGTTACCCTAAATGATTTATTTTTTATGTAAAATCTAAAGTAGTACTAAAATTGTAAGTGCAATTAAACGTCTAAAATTTTGGGAAAATCATCTACAATACAAACCCTTTTAAATAACTTTTATCAATTTAATTTCTGTTTGGGGGCAGTTTTTACATGCATACTCGTCTACACCATTTATCGTATATGAAACTAGATCTTCAGTAAATTTCATAATTTTTTTGTATATTTTTTACTTCACCATATATTTGACTTCGTGTAGATCTCTCGAAAATCGTTGCCATAACAATTGTACTTCTTTCTTGAGCTCAATTCCACAAGCAATTAACGTTAGTAGCAACAGAGAGTGATAAATATCCAATTACTTACTGGAATATGCCGGCCATTTAAAGTATTTGTATGGTGTTAGCCATACCGAACCATCAATTCATCTAATCCTCCTCTGGTATCCTTCTTACAGCATACGATTCTGACTTTACAGCTCTCATCATAAAATGTTATCGTTTTCTCCTTTGTTGGTTACAAGCATGCAGTGTACTCTGCTAAGGTATCGAGCATATTTTCACCATATTCTTGTTATCATTCCAATTGGAAAATTAAAAGCATACATCATGTGATAGTGGAGAGATTGGGAACAATGATTTTTAAATTGATATTTTTCATAGAACTAAAAAATCATTTCAAGTCGGATATTTTTGAATCTCAGTGGATTAATTTACAAATATTGACTAAATTTTTGCAAATATGGTTTATTCTTCCACTCCTAGGCTAAATGATCACTAGTTGGACATGGCGTTACCCATTAAATCCTGTGCATCATTTGCGCCATCTTTCATACCCATTTTCATCCAATCTTTCTTCAAATCCATATCGTTTTTGAAGACCTTCACTGTTTTCCGTTGACGGTTCAATGCATGGGGCAATGCTTGGTCTTTCAGGCCATTTGTCGTATATTTGAGCCTCGATTTGGGAGGATTCCTAGTGTCAATACCGATCGTAGTACTAGGCATGCAATGGTTGTGTACGCTATGAATCAGCTGTGAAATCTGTTGAAACTGAAGGTCAAATTGCACAAAGGAATATAATACCAAGGCCCTGAGGCACTATATTCCGTAGCTTGCCCTTCACAGTCACACATCATTTTTCTTTTGAGCGAAGTTCTGTTTAGATTGACGTATTGGCCTTCTTCGGCATAAAAACGGTATACCGGATTTATGCCGATTTCGTATCAATCCACCAAAGGTTTTGCATGTCAAGTCAAAGTCTTGGCATTACATTCCTTTTGTGTTATTTGGCCTTTCTGTTTCAACAGACTTCGCAGCCGATTCTTAGTGTACAAAATCATTGCATGGCTAGTACTATGTATCCTTCTGACACCTTCCAGGTCGGGACTCGAACATACGACAACTGGCTTGTAACACCAGCGTCCTATGCATTGAACCGCCAACCCGGGACAAAGGTTTTGCAGTTTGGCAAGATACAAGATCCGACCAAAACAAAGCGTAACATTTCCGGGACAAGAGAAATAACAGCAAGTGTTTCTGGATGCGTTACCAATTGTATTCTCTATTTGGTCGTTGATGGTGCCGTTCGTCATGTGAGGTTCATTGAATTTGCTGCAAACACAGATCGCCTACCACACCGAGTACTTCCTGACAAATTTGTTGACCGTTTTCTTTCGGATCTTGTTCGGAACATCCCGGTGATAATTGCTGACGAAAAACTCCAGGCCGGTTTATGGTGCAGCTTGCTAGTACTAGATTTGGTCACCGTATTTAGCTTTTCGGTTTGGGTAGACGCCTCCCTCACTTTGAAGGCTTGAGATCCGACCTACTTCATTGTCTGCAAGATAAACAGAACGGAAGAATTGACTTGAAGTAATCCCTCGTCTTCCTTAGGTTCACGGGGTTGCATTTCTTCGTTTTCTTTTGCCTCTGGGTCGTCTGGGTCTTTCTGAACGATTTTACCACACGAGATACGATCGAAATGTTGATGCAGAAATGTATCGCGATCCACCATTGCACAGTGGGGGAAAATGGAATAAAAAACGCTACGATTTTTGTGGAGGCCTAATACAGCTGACCACAAAGCACTTTTTTGGTGTAAAATGGTCAGTAAAATCGATGCCATGTATTTAGAAGGACCAAACGAAACGCTAGGACGTCCCGGGTTGGCGGTTCAATGCATAGGGCGCTGGTCTTACAAACCAGTTGTTCGAGCCCCGATCTGGAAGGATTCGTAGTGTCAGTAGAAGAATCGTCGGCTGCGAAGTCTGTTGAAACAGAAGGTCAAATTCCGCTACAGGAATGTAATACCAAGGCTTTTCTTTTTACACGAAACGCTATTTCCCTTTTTGTACTATATCGTATTCAAGCATTACTATATAACATAAAACCGAAGTACTTGCAGAAGAGCGAATAAAGAGTTTCTGATGTAAAAGAGTCTAACAAATCGATTGCACATAGTCTTAATGATAGCAGCAAACTCGTTGTACCGTTTTACTGCATTTCTTTTCTAGTTATAATATTCAGTTGAAATATGATCTACAATCCAAAAGCAGATCCAATACGGTCTATCAATATTACGTACAAAATATCTATGATCCAATTAAATTTAATGGGAGTGACAGTAATAGCTTGTTTAATTCTTTTTACTCCAATTTATTTCATAAGTCGTTTCTTTCTTTCGCGTTCAGAAAGGAGGCTAATTGCGGTTGATGAAAATCGATTTATATTATAAAAACGTGCTTAATTCACCTATCAGTGAGATGATACCTTTTTTATCAATCCGCATGTGTTTTTTTCATGAATATTCTTCGGTTTTCATGACATTATTTTAATTGCCGTCGTTTTAAGCTGCAATTTGACATTTTAATCACTCATTACTCTATCTAAAAAGGTTACAATCGATTAAACTTTTCATGATATGTCGAAGTGAGTTCCACTTTAGAATTTACGGTAATTTAAGGTACTTCCAGAGCCGGTATTCAGGAACCAGCATAAACCAAACCGATTCGTATGGCCATATGACGAATAAATTGCAATAGTTTTGAGTCCAACTTTCAAGCTTTTCGGGATTATCATCTTCTATATCGGTTTGAATTTTAAAAATTCATCCTCCTGTAATTCCAGAATCGGAAGTCAGCATTGAATAAAATTAATTAATTTTGTGTGGGACTATAAGTTTATTTTAATTTGAATTTTTTTCTGAAATTCGATTTGGCTTTATTTGAGAAAACGATTGAGCCTTGAGAAACGATTCGATACTGGAGCCGGAATTCGAAAATCGGTGTAGCCGAAGTCAGACAAATTCACCTGATTAGTTTACATTTGTTTCAATATGTTTAAAAATCAGTATAGACATCTTTGAGAAATCGTAGTACGAGTTAAATTGTTGGGTGCCTTCCGAATCGAAAACTGAATACCACTAAAACTGAAATAAGTTTATTTGGTTGTCGACTATTCAAATCAGCAAATCTTAGATGATTCTTAGATATCATTTGAATCTTAGATCGGTTCAGCCATCTACGAGGAAAATAAGTTACACAATTTTAATTTCGTTTCACATATCATCCTGTAGTTCCGGAACCAGAAGTCGGATCCAAACATAATTCAGGAACCTTGTTTAGGAGCATACGAATTTTCATATGAATCTGAGTTTGTAGAAAACGGTTGAGTCATCTTCGAAAATAAGGTAAAAAATTGAGTGAAATTATTTGTCACATACGCATTTGCTGATCTCGACGAACTGGTTCAAATGGTATATGGGTGTTTTGTTCTTCCAGCATTTATTGCTGTAAGCAGTTTAAATCAATATAATTATGAAATTGTTCAGAATTCTGAAGTACTGCCATCTTTCCAATATGTCATATTCGAACGATTATGTTGCCAAAAACGAACCGTGCTAAAATTGGTCCGAGGCAAAATGTCATGAAAAATAATGCTGTTCACAGTCTTTTTGGTACTTAGAAACTATTGTATGTAACAGTATAAAAAATCATGTTTTACGTTGCTCCCAAGCCTTTCTTTGCCATACAGCGCTCAGAACTTTTACTGCTGGAATATGGGGGAAAAGTCGCTTACACAAAAAAATCGATATCTCCGTTAAAAATGGACGGATTTTAACAATCTATGGCTTGTTGGATAGCTATTACCGTGCGGAATCTAAGTCTGAGAACATATTCTGTTTTCAAGGTCAATTGTGACAGATACTGTCAAAAAACTGAAAATTTTGACATAAAACTTCGTATAACTCAAAAAAAAACATCCGATCTCAAAACCATTCAATAGCGTTCTGGGTGACGGGGAGACCTTTCATTTGCGACTAGTTTGATCAAAATCGGTCCAGCCATCTCTGAGATCTCGACCTCTTAGTTGACAACACACATACAGACACACACACACAGACATTTGCTCAGTTCGTCGAGCTGAATCGATTGGTATATGACATTCGGCCCTCCGGGCCTCGGAAAATTTTTCGAAAGTTTGAGCGAATTCTATACCTATTTTTTTTATATATATAAAAAACGTGTTTAATCCACCTAGCAGTGAGATGATACCTATTTTTATCAATCCGCATGTGTTTTTTGCATGAATATTCTTCGGTGTTTAAGTTTTCATGACATTATTTTAATGACCCTCGTTTTAAGCGACAATTTGAGATTTTAATCACTCATTACTCTGTAATGTCGAAACTGCAAATCGGATCGAATTTGAATCTAGAAGTGTGATAATCGATTAAACATGCCATGATATGTAAGTTCCACTCTAGAGTTTACGGTAATTTAAGGTACTTCCAGAGCCGGTATTCAGGAACCAGCATAACCCAAACCGATTCGTATGGCCATATGACGAATAAATTACAACAGTTTTGAGTTCAACTTTGAAGCTTTTCGGGATTGTCATCTTCTATATCGGTTTGAATTTTAAAAATTCATCATCATGTAATTCGAGAACCGGAAGTCATAATTGGATAAAATAATTAATTTTTGTATATAAGTTTGTTTTAATTAAAATTTTTGTTTCTGAAATTTGATTAGGCTTTTTTTGAGAAAACGATTGAGCTTTGAGAAACGATTTTATACTGGAACCGGAATTCTAAAAGCGGTATGGCCGAAGTCAGATAAATTCACCTGAGTAGCTGTACACTTTACATTTGTTTCAAAACATTTGAAAATCAGTTAAGACATCTTTGAGAGATCATAGCACGAATTAAATTTTTAGGTGCCTTCTGATCGACAACTGAATACCACTAAAACTGAAAAAAGTTAATTTTTTTATCGACTATCCAAATCTGCTAACCCAATAAACCTGATTAAATTATGTGGAATAGACATTTTTATACAATCCCCGAAACGGGAAGTTGGATCTGACTGAAAAGCAAGATGTTTTATAGAACTTTGAAACTTTTCATTTGAATCTTAGATGATTCTTAGATTTCATTTGCATCTTAGATCGGTTCAGCCATCTTCAAGAAAAATGAGTTACACAATTTTGATTTCGTTTCACATATCATCCTGTAGTTCCGAAACCAGAGGTCGGAACCAAACATAATGCAGGAACTTTGTTTGGGAGCATACGACTTTTCGTATGAATCTGAATTTGTAGAAAAGAAATTTTCCGAGAAAATTAATTGAAGTTATTTGTCACACACGCATTTGCTGATCTCGACGAACTGATTCGAATGGTATATGGATGTTATGTTGTTCCAGCATTTATTGCTGTAAGTAGTTTAAAACAAAATAATTAAAAAAAATTCTGCCATCATCTGGTTTATATATGTCATATTCGAACGATTATGTTGCCAAAAACGAGCCGTGCCAAAATCGGTCCGAGGCTAAATGTCATGAAAAAGAATGCTGTACACAATCCTTTTGGTTCTTAGAAACAATTGTATGTAACAGTATAAAAAATCGTGTTTTCCGTTGCTCCCAAGCATTTCTTTGTCATACAGCGCTCAAAACTCCTACTGCTGGAATAGGGGGAAAAGTCGCTTACAGAAAAATTTCGATATCTCCGTTAAAAATGGACGGATTTTAACAATCTATGGCTTGTTGGATAGGTATTACCGTGCGGAATCTAAGTCTGAAAACATATTCTGTTTTCAAGGTCAATTGTGACAGATACTGTCAAAAAACTGAAAATTTTGACATAAAACTTTGTATAACTCAAAAAGTAAACATCCGATCTCAAAACCATTCAATAGCGTTTTGGGTGACGGGGAGACCTTTCATTTGCGACTAGTTTGATGAAAATCGGTCCAGCCATCTCTGAGATCTCGACCTCTT
Source organism: Malaya genurostris (assembly GCF_030247185.1). NCBI lineage: Eukaryota > Metazoa > Arthropoda > Insecta > Diptera > Culicidae > Malaya > Malaya genurostris. Next base: position 214,648,201 of record NC_080572.1, read on the forward strand.
AGTTGACAACACATATACGGACACACACACATACACACACACACACACAGACATTTGCTCAGTTCGTCGAGCTGAATCGATTGGTATATGTCATTCGGCCCTCCGGGCCTCGGAAAAATTTTCGAAAGTTTGAGCGAATTCTATACCTATTTTTTATATATATAAAAATAGGTAAAAAGGTAAAAAGACCTAAAAATAAGATTACAAATAGACCAGATAGATTCATTGACCGCACGAGTCTTGTTATACCAATTTATTTCATAAGTCGTATTTCTGATTGAACTTTCTTGCACATACCGAAAAAAGGCAGATTGATTTTACCCCAATTTATTCTTTAAGTGAGTCTTTTGATAAAAATTGATCTACAATCCAGAAGCAGATCCAATACGAACTATCAATATTGGTCCATATTGGGTAGAAAACTTCAGAGATCTAATTACATTTATCAGGAATGACAGTACCAGCCCGTTTAACCCTTTATTTTATAAATTGTATCGCTGAAATATGATTAGGGTTAAACGGTATAACAAGATTTTCCTAATATCAATCAATTTAAATTAAATGCAATCAGCCTCTTTTCGGTATGCAAAGAAAAGTTTAACCAGAAATAGGACGTATGAACAAAATTGGGGTAAAACGGTATAACAATCCTCATGCGTTCATTGAATCTATTTGTCATATTATTTTTAGGTCTTTCTTCGTAATATAAATCGATTTTATTCAACCGTAATTAGCCTCCTACCAGAATACGAAAGAAAGTTCACCCAGAGATACAACTTTCGGCGAAATGACCTATTCGGCGAAACGACTTTCGGCGAAATTGCATTCGCCGAAACGACTTTCGGTGAAATGACCCGCTCCTGTATGGACCAATATTGATACGTCATTTGGATCTGATTAGAAATTGTAAATTTGAATTCAACATAAAATTATGCTTGTGGGAACTATTTTTGAGGTTATTTGCGAAACATAGAACTGTCTTGTTTAACCATAATTGATCCAAACACCGATCAGCAGAACTTTTATTTCTGTAAATTCGTGGAAGAAGATGACGTGGGGTACAACAGAATGGCAGCGGGTCATATCGCCGAAAGCCATTTCGCCGAATGCCATTTCGCCGAAAGTCGTTTCGCCGAATAGGTCATTTCGCCGAAAGTCGTTTCGCCGAAAGGGTCATTTCGCCGAAAGGGTCATATTGCCAAAGAGTCATTTCGCCGAAAGCGTTATATCTCCTGCATGTTATGTCTCCTGCATAACTGATGTGGCGCAGCCACATAACCGAAACCAAGATGGCCGTCGGAAGCGGCGGTCTCTTGCATACAAACCTGTAACCGCCTCGTTTGCCCGGTCTACTATATTTCTTTGCTTAAGTTAGGTCCGAACGATCAGTAGCGAGGTCGGACAGCACATGAACCAAAACGATGTGGCGTAGCCGCATAAGATATTTAGTTCATTTTCACTAAATAAACGGAAAATACCGCCTACATTTGCCTGGTAGATACACCTATGCAATTGCTTTGATGCTTAGTAGCTAATAGTCAACAAGTTTCCTTGGGAACTACTTTCTGAGGTTCATGAATCAATCTTTATGCAAGAGTACAACAATCAATCATTATTCAAGAAGTACAATGGTAGGTCAACAAAACGGGCGTAAACGCTATCATCTTTCGTTTGTCTTTAATTTAAATCAATTCTAATTACGATTTCAAGACGATTTCAGGATTCGGCGAAATGACCCATTCGGCGAAATAACCCTTTCGGCGAAACGGCTTTCGGCGAAATGGCATTCGACGAAATGACCCTTTAAAAATATTTGCTTAAGTATTTCAAAAATTATTGAACAAAGTCGCGTTTTTATTGCTTTTTCCCCACTGTGCATTGGTATAGGTTTGGATTTTCTAGGACTGCGTCCATATTTTTTTGGCTAAACGCTTTTTGCTTAAAAGCCACCTCGATAATCACTTCATAGATTATGACGAAATATTACACATGTAAATTTAACGCTCCAAACTAGTTTTTCTAAAAAAATCTGAAGTGTTTGCCCATGCAATTAGAAGTTCTATGAGTTCCATTTTTTAAGAACGTTTTTCAATGTGTATCTTAGACGTTAACCAAAAAGAGTAATACGAATCGATAGCCCGAAACGACTCTTCCGAAACGGTTCTCAAAAACAAAACTCAACTCCAAAAATTTTCATCATTTTTGTTCACACATTCAATAAATCCACCACATTTCGTAGAAGCCATAAACAGTGCCAAGTACTTGCCACAAAAGAAAACCCGAAAGATTCCAATCATAGCTCTGTGATTAAGGAAATGCAATCCGCAATTAAATTAGACCCGCTAGATTAGTTTCCTTGACTACACAGCATATTAACTAAAGTATATTCTTCAAATGTTGCTTCCAGGCGAGGAAAAACACGGTAAATAAAAGTAAATCAGTATGAAATAGAGAATATATTAATAGTCTTCACATAATTAGTTTCACTACTAGAAAATAGCAAAACTGCAAAGAATGAGAATGGCACGTTAGCGAAAGTAAGAAAAGTTAATATCTCTTCTCCTTTGTTGCGAATTACATGCCAGTATATTTCATTGCATGTTCAGCTCCGGTTAAGATTACTTTGCACTAGAAATCAACAAATGAACTGAAATATATTATCTGATTCCCTGGCGTTGGCACATTTCTCCTCACTCAAATCACAACTGGAAAGCAAACACAAGCCAAAATAAGAAAAAAGAAATGATCCAGCAAAACCATACAAAAATACAAACCACACTAATGATACTTTTATTTTCTCATTATTCTTGACCAACGACGGTGGTTGTGCGGTGGTTCTGCGGTGATTGTGTGGTGACCTTCTCTTCGTGGCACCGACCTGGTGGTTCCGGTTGTGTTCTCGTGCCGGCACAGATTCGCCGAAGGAAAATCAGACAAAGAAATTTTAGATCATCTACTGAAAGGTTCGCGATATGACAAGAGGTTGCTGCCACCGGTTGACGGTAAGTGCCACCCTCAGCTGAATTTTATTACCATCCCCATAATGCTTTCGCGTTTTCTTTCTTTGTTCCTTTCTTTGCATTCGGTATTTTGCTTCACCATATACTTGTACATACTTTTGGCTTGATTTGATTTTGAGCTTTTATGGTTTGATTTTTGTACTATATTTTGATCACTTTTGCCACTCTTCACGCTCCTAGCAGTGTTTTTGTAGTTGTAGTAATGCGCATTACATTTCTGTTCAGTCTCTTTCCTTAGTTGTTTCAAGTATCTGCTCATAAAGTAACGAAAGATGTACCGAAAACTACGCAATTGTTTGAAAATATGAAACTTTAGAATTTTTATACTACAAATACGTTTAAAATTCCACTCGAATTATTATTCTTATTGACTGACTATTTAGATGAAGTTTATGAAACCAATTACGATTATAATGTTCATTCGTAAAACTTACTTTGCCGATCCGAACATCTCTCACGTTACTCTCCGACATCCTCTCCCGTACAATATAGTAAGCTTTACGGTACTAAATCCAAAATGAACTGATCTACACAGGCCCGTACCCAGGATTTCGTATCGGGAGGGGCCCTCAGATAAAAAAAATAATGCTACTGAAGATTGCTTACGTATATAATTTTCGGTGCGCCTTCTACCGGCGTTTCTAACAGACGTTTAAATCTTTTCCACTGGAACTGTCATTATTGAGTATTTAAATAAAATTTGTGAGGAGGTTATTGTTTTACATATCTTAACGTTTGCTGTCATGCCATTTCTGTCGCACATATCTAAGACCTTCTAAATGTCCTTTTTAAGAGCACAACAATCCACAAGACTTGTGATGATGTGGTACATTTTGAGAAGTGATCCGAGGTAGTTCTCGTACTGCCATTTGTGGATAACGGAAAACATAATCTAAATTTTGTAGGTCATATTAGTTGATGGCCATACAAACTTACTTTGGCTATACTGGTTTCGGTTTCAGGTTCCGGAATTAGCGGTCTAAAATTCCAAAACGAAACTCACATCGATTGATCAGAGATGACTTGAGGTTTCGAAACAAATAATAGTTCTAAGAATCCAAATAAGGTGAACAAGACTGATTGGCAAGTATTTGGAATCTTAAACCCTATGGTACACCATGGCTACACCATGGTAGCGATGCTCATGTAAAGCCATTTCACAGCGATTTCGGTCTTTAACCGCTTAATTAATACTAATACTTGCATTGAGGTAGTCCTCCAAATATACATTCATTTTGCCCCGGTTTCAACTTCTATTTTATTTAGTGTTGACACTGTTAGCTTCGTTTCAAACATTTTTTTCTGTTTCCGTTTCTACGTGCCTGGATCTACAGACATGTGCTTCTACATATGATTAGACGGAATAATCCATCCGGGCTGCTAGGTGACAGCAAATCTTATAACCAAAAGTCCATCAGTCAACGATTTTTAGATTTAAATCGTTTATTTATCCCCGGCTTTAACCTAATTATGGTCGTTTGCCGGAAAAGTCAACGATTTTTTGAAGTATAGTGTAACTTTTTTAATTATTCATTTTTTTAACGGCTCCGGACCATAATAACTGAGCAATTCGGTTTTCCGTATGCCATTGTATGTCAATAAAATATTTTTCTTCCTCTCATCTTGTTATTACACTTGTTTATAAGGGAGATTCGTATTTTATCTTCGTCAATTTTCTCGTTGATGTTGCTTTTGTTGATTTCTGAGGCATCGTATCGGGACTTTGTTTTGGCAACAAACTTTGCAGTTAAGTTGAGTCAGTAGATGAAAACTGTTGTATAGTGGTCGAATTATTATTTCCGTTTGTGGAAGCTTAAGTACAATGATGTAATTTTTGTGCAGCGGATTCATTCCGCATAAAAATACCGCATTGGATCAGAAATTTGCATAAATAAAAATCAAAATAAATTTTTTTTCTATTCCGGTTGTCATCGACATATGGTACAATCTCGGCTCTGAAACTCACACAAATAACTCAAAATTATAGTTTTCAAAACTGTTTGGTTTCAACGAGTTTGGCTTTCTCGTGCTCGGACGACGGTTTTGATGCAGTGAGCGACATTGCATTGGGGTTACCAACTGGGTAGGTATAAAATGTTAAAATTGACACGTTTCATTCATTCTATCCTGCGCAGTTGACTTTTAATATCAGTGAATAAGTTATTAAATAATTCAGCTTCGGAATTTAGTTTCAGCTTTGGAATTTAGTTCCAGAATACAGGTTCAGAATTTAAAACTAAAAATCTAAACCAAATTCAAGATATGAATTTTGGATCTGGATTCTGGAACTAAATTTTAGACTTAAACCCCGAACCTGAATTTTAAAACGGACTTTCGAGTCAGAATTTGATTTTTGAATTCAGTTTTAGAATTTATTTCTTGAATTCAGTTTTAGAATTTGATTCCTCAATTCAGTACCAGAAATCAGAACCAGCATTCTGGAATATAATTTAGATCCCGAATTCAGTTCTAGAACTGAATTCGGAACCAGAAATCTAAAAATTCCGAACTGCATTATTGATCTGGATCTTAAACCTGAGTTCTGAGCCAGCTTCGAGTGTGAATAAAGTTTTTCAGTTCCAGTTCCTGAATCCTGAATTTTCCAGTTCCTGAATCCAGAATTGAGGTTCTGGTGTTGATAAACAAATGATGGCAAAAAGTACTTAAACATCGAAAAAAATCCACAAATCGGTACTTTTCAGAAGCATTGAAATATACCCTATGCAGTTTTCATCTTCAGAAAAACAACTCTAACATTGTTTGTGGCAATGTTTTACTCTCAATACCCATATTCTAAGAGTTTTCTAGGAATATCAATAAACCGGAAGTCGCCATCTTGGATTTCTGAACGACCTCAAACCAGAGGTGGAAATAAGCGCATTTTCCGACTGTGAATCAAAAAACCGTACACCGTGAATTAAAAAATTGGGTGGCAAAACTAAAATTGCGATATTTTTAAAATTTTGGGAACTGTATATCGCACAGAGTAGCAGCAAAACTTATGCATATGCGCTCTTTTTATTGCGTTTAGACAAATTTGTTCTATTTCTTTAAAGACAACCATGCACAGACAAAGAGTTTTAGCTGCTCTAACAAAAACACGTTGTGCAACACTTCTTACGTTCTTAGCGCATTTAGCTAAGAACGAGGTTCGAGTGCTTCAGTCGCATGAGACATATGCTAATTAACTCTCCGATAAATCCCCAATCTCAATATAACATTTATGCATTTTAAACTCTACATTTTTTGACAGTTGTGTTTTCTAAGACTTGTTTAATTACTTTTCTTGGCGTACGACACAATTGTTAATAATTAGGTTTTCAAAAGCGGGGAGAAGTATCTGTAACTTCTCAATCATTCTAAAGCTTTTTTATTTCTTAACCATTCAAAAATTATCTAGATTTAAATAGAGTAATCACGTTAGTAATTATAATTATATTAAACTACTTCTCAAACCTAATGATAATTTTTTACACTTTAATGAATTTTGATTCAGAAAAATATTTTAGTAGACATATACTATCGAATTTCATTCTTCAATGAAAAAATATCTGATTTCTATACAATTAGATTAAAATGAAAGGTTCGTCATCAATATCCAGTATTCAAAAATCTTTTAGATCTTAAACAAATTGTAGGTTAAATAGTGGATTACAAGCGCATACGTCTAATTAATACTTTAGACTACTTTGAATCTGTTAGATAAAATACTTAACATTCAATATGTGGAATGAATCCTGCAGCCGAGCGAAACACGTAAAAAGTTTCCATGCAAAAATTAACACTGAAAGTACCAGCTAAGATTTTATTTTATTTTTTTTTTTTATTTAAGCTTTTTGTCCTGTTATTGCACTAAAAATGGCTCTGGAAAGTTCAAGTCCGGTTTTGGCACACAAAAAAATAATTTGGTTTTCGTATTCAAAACTACTTAAAGAGGGTTTCAACGATAAGTTGCACTTATCAGCCGTTCATATAACACTCAATCACTTTTTGGAATCTGCAATGTTTCAAACAGTATCACATACACAGATTTTTTTTATAAAAAGCTTTGGAAATTAATGTTTCATTCATGTCAAGAAAAAAAAGTTGTTGTCGCTCATTTGAATCACGATGTAAAAATCTAAAATTAAAATGATCTTTAACTCCAAACTGGAACTGGTCTCGATGGATTTTCACGAACTTCGGTTAAAAACAAAGTTATTAGGAATTGAATTTTATTCAGATTTACCTTCCGATTCTGCAATTCCAGAATTATGAGGCTATATTTACCTTATGGTTAGTCACCTCTCCGGATGAGGAAAACTACACCAAAAAAATTGGAACTGGCATATAAATGAAAACGAAAAAGTTATAAATCTTCAAAACTGGTTTCACACATACATTTCAAATTACCTTTTATGTCGAATATATAAACAGAATTAGGAATTTATTCAAAAAATATTGCGAGTTTGATTTTTCTGCTCATTTGATAGAACGTTTAGCTGAGAATCTACGAATATTTTAGGCATAATTTTTTTTTAATTTTTGCTTCTAGTTAGAAAAAGATACCCATATGTAAAAGATCCTGCAGTTGAATGCTTGAACTTAACAGGTAGTGAAACTGTTACCTTCGAAGATACTCTTGAATCAGGGCTCGAAAAATCAAGATCACTAAATCATCGAATAATAATAACTAGCGAAGATGATCGCTTGTGATCTTTCCCAATCTACTGATCTAATCTTTTTAAGATCAGTTGATCAGTGATCTTTGAATCACATCGATCAAAATCAATACTGATCTTCCGTCACACAAAATCGGTAGTGACTTTGAGCTACTATTATCACTGATTCCTGTAAGATCAAATCATTGGACGATTCGATCAGCTTTGAGAATTGTGGAAGAAAATCACATATGAACTAGATCAGATATGAGTGCCAATTGATTTACGTCTAAAATCGTTGATCCCGATAAGGGGTGTGAAAATTAGTGACAACTGTGATCTTACAGGAAGTTTTAACTAAGGATAACGCGTGTCAATGATATTTTTTAAAATCGTGGCAAATTGCCTATTTTATATCTCTTAGTGATGGGTGATAAGGAATATTTAAGGAGCATGTACATCAACGATTTTTTGTCAATTTATATGCATGAGGGTGCTCAAATTATGGAAAATTGTTAATTTGTAACTTTCAGGGCTGCTTCTTCAACAGTCCTTATCACCAGAGTTGGGAAAAACCCGGTTTCGTTACGGCACGGTTAACAAAGTTTCAACAATAAAATGAATGCTAATTCTCAATAAAATGAATGCTAGATGAAGGTTGTATGAAAATCATAATCATAATGGATCATAATCAAATTGAAATTGTTTATTTTACAGTTTTCACTGCGCAATAGCAATACGCTATGCAAAATTAGTAAAAAAAATTAACATACCAAATAGTGATTATAGCGACTTTGCTTTACTTCCAGCTGATTGATGCTGATGACGATGTTCATGCACTATTTAGATTAAACCCGATAAGACGCTATTTGACATGAATTTGATTTATAGCGAGCGCAGCATTTGGCGCAGCGTTTGAATGGTGCGTTTCAATTGGCGTAGCAAAATCCTGCACTCCTGTTACTTTTGTGAATGATATTCAAGCTAAATAGGGTAATAGTAATATTTTTCTTATCATTATAATTATTATTCATCGCAGAATGTATGTTAATGTTATTAGCTGATTTATTGAAGATATTACTCTACCACGACGGTACTACTGAATAAATTTCAAATACATCACGAAGCATGGAATTTCAGTGCGACCGACGAAATAAACTCACATAACGAGCCTAAAACTATTGATATCGGATAATCCATATCCGAGAAAATCGAGCGGTAATCAGTTTTGACGTATACCTCACATATACCATTATATCACTGGAACAGTAAGTGATAGCTGTTTGATCTTCAAACCTGTTCAATGAACACAGAGCAACATTAAAACGAGCCTAACTTTGTTGAAATGTTGATTTCAAATCAGACAGTGATACTGATAGCATTTTTAAATTCTAAGTAAAACCAAAATTAATCTTATCAAAAATCATTCGTTTAAAATACATTTAATATTTACAATAAATATGTGAGATGAAAAGATAACACTGATTATTTTAATTTACCGTGAATAAAAAAAAATAGTTTATTTCCACCCCTGCTTCAAACATCGTTTTCCGGTACCTACCCATCAAATCCGTTCCGAAAATACCCATATTGTAGTGGTTTCTATGGAATATCAATTACCTGGAAATGGTTTTCATTTTATGTAAAAACTTATGTACGAAGTAGGTTACATAAAAGGAGGTAATGTGAAAAAGTGTACGTAAATGGAGGTTTGGGTGTACACCGATTTCGATGGATCTTTATACACCTCTTCAGTATGCATTTTAGACAATGAAGAAGTTACAGCTAGAAAAAATACCGGCATTAACATAAGTTTAAGTCCGCGAATCAAAACTAATAGGTTTGTTCATAGTAACCTTTCTCCTAAAAGTAACTATTCTCGAAACATTTGGACAATAAATTTAAGGAACTTGAAATTTTGTCAATTGATAGTTTTAATAATAAGTTTATGCAATTTACTGGAAAAAGGTTATAGATGCTTGTCATTTAAAGTTAAATTTTTCTGTTCATTTTATAATTTTTATATAATCTTCATTCGACGATTTTTTTCTTACAGTGTGTTTTTTTAGAGTGAACTACCGATTTCATTTCACATCTTCTTGGACACCATTTTTGAACAACAAATTCCGAATGAGAACGAGCGTATTCAAAAATACATTTTCATCTTCAAAAATCTGTACCTTCATCTTTAAAAAACGTATGGTTTGCCATATTGAAGAGATGAATAAGTTTTCATCAAAGTCGGAGCAAGTTTTTTCTGCTTTCGTCACCTATTCTGTTGTTAATTTAGAAAACTGCCTTTGGCCGGTGAAATCATTGTGCCATTTAAGTTTAGATGCAGTTTATGCATTCTATCGCAACAATTACAGTAGTAAACGGATTGCTGATTTTCGTGGATGGCCTGCGGTTCACAAGGATATCAACCGTAGTGATCGAGAATCACATAAGAGGGAATTTTTTAAGCACATGTGCCACACACGCCACATTTTCCTTTCGATTGAGAGAATCTTTCCATTGTGTCTTTGCCACATACCTTTTCGAACACATTTTTCGTCGATGTCCGGAAGAAGGCAATGCACAAACACTCCTTCATTATAATATTCGAATCTTTCATTTTCTCTAGAACAAAATGCTTAATTTATTGTTTGCGTGGACAAAAAACACAGAAGACACACTCCTCTATTCCAGAAGGACTTTTAGATTGCAATATGAAATTAGCTTCCTTCAAAAAATCTAATAATCTTTTCATTTGGAGGTTTTGGTACCTCATGGGTAGCCGGTTTGTGCACAATGCACACAAATAATGATTTATTTTAGTCTTGTTAAGCCGTCTTGAAGTAGTTTTAAATTTGATGAGTATCTAACGAGGAAAATAGATTGGCAAAATCACATGCGAATGCAACTATGTAATGAAAACTGCGAGAATGTCCCCCCAGAGACGGGACTCGATCCCGTAACTAGCTCCTCACTGGGGAAATTGTTTTGCCAATTAAACTATTTTGCACATAACTATTTTGTTTACTTTTACGTTTCATCTCAGACTCATCAGCACATTAGCAGTTTATGTTTCACCACAAGGAAACATTGGCAGGAAAAAACTTGATGTCTTTTAGGAACAGAATATGCAATATTAAAAAAAAGGTGACCAGTCGTTCTATATGGGTATAATACACAGGTGATGCTCGAGAAAACTCTCCATTCGAAGACTTTAATAAATGCATTTCGTGAAATGTGTGATATTTGTCCAAATGAAAAGAACATGAATGTAGCAATATTTTACTACTAATGCAGTCGTACAATCGCTACTACGTACTCACAAAATCGTTATAAGATTATACCTGTCTTTATGAGCAGATGTAGTAGTTTATACCAAACACTCGCTATACTTATCATTCATTGTTCATTCAATTATCGTATCATTTAATCAATCCAAATCACATCTCGCATGTAAATACGATAGATATCGCAAATTATAAGTATCAAATGATTTGAAGAAGTTTCCTCTCTAATACTACGGGACAACGATTCCAGGATTCGCGAATCCATTTAAAACAGAAATTTACAAGAGCACAACATTCGCCGAAGTATACATTCAGTATACATTGACTGAAACTGCTACTACTATTACTATCACTACTACTACTACAACTACTACTACTGTTACTAAATCAACCAATCTTTCTTCTATGTAAAAGCAGCACGTGTTGCTCGAGATCTCCACTTCAATACAAAAATCTAAAGAAAAAACACACACAACGATCTTCACACAGCAATACACTGCAAGTATGTTTTCATATTTCCTCTTTGCAGATGCGGATTTCTGCTGCGGTATGCAAACGCCGGAAATGGCAAAACATATGCCCGATACGCGCATTCCAGGACGTCCCCAGAATCGCGGTCCGTTCGCTATACTTGTTTCTATCTTTTCTATACATATATATTCTGTATTCTATCCTATTTTCGTCCTTTGAAAATAAATCTTTTCTATTCTACCGCACCTTGATTTGGGCCGAGACACCATGTTGCGTTCGACCTGTTCTAACTGTCGCATTATTATGTATGTCTACACTCTCCCAACTGTTTTTTTTTTGTTTTTTTGTTATTGTTACTGTAAATCGAAAGATCTCGTAGAACATGTTGTGTAAATAATCGTATAATTTTTAATGCCGCATTACTGTGTACTAAACTTCTGAATTTTGTGTATGACAAACTTGAGTGTAATATTCTATTAGCCATATATAGTCAAACTACTTGTTTTAGTGAAGTATTTATCTCTATGTGTGTTTCTATGTTAATGCTTGAATAAAAATATAGTTTATGGTAGCATATTCTCTAGTGATGTATACATATAATCACCGACATATCTGATGAACATAGCCTTGGGGATTTATGTCCGTCGATTGTTCTGTTCTATTAGTTATTAATTTAAAGTTCATAAGGTTGTTATTTTCTAAGTAAAAATGAATATGTTAAATTTCATGATTAATCAGACGATCCCCGCTTGGCTCTAAGAAATTTGAAAGGTATTATTTTGGATTAACAAAGCACCCTAAACAATTTTCATACTTCGTATAATATGGTTAGCCGCATGATTTTGAGCTTTTCGTGAACGATTTCAATATTAAGATAATATTTCAACATTGTCTGTCAATAAAAATATTAATGTTATGTTTTGCTCTTTGACATGTTTTAATATGTGATTGATGCATCGAAAACATTATCAGAATGATTCAAAATGTTTCGAAGTTAATGTTCCGAAATGAAAAAATCCACTTATATCTAGGTGCTTGAAATTTCAAAACGGTTAAGCTTTTTATATACCTCAACTAGCAACTGTAATCCTACTGCAAATTGAGGTCGAAATAGCATTCGATGATACGTTATTCGGGGAAAACAATTCCGGCCAAGTTTTCGATGTGTGTAATAAATTGAAACTAACGATTTATTAATTTTAGTTGTTTGACGTAAAGCCGCCATAACTAAGTTCAGTTTTGCAATGACTGAGCGGAAACATATATTGGAGAAGCCAAATGAATGAACAATTTAACAGAAAAGATGAATTTTTGGAAAAAAATACACTCAGAGACAGGACTCGAACCTGCGTTCTTATGCATTCCTGTCCTGTCTCTGAGCGTTTCTTTTTTTAAAAATTCATATTTTCTGTTAGCTTTTCATTCATTTGGAAAGGGAAATGGGCAGACAATCAATACTACCTTCATAGGGGTCGGTCGCTGACGATGTCCAGTCAGCGACTGGCACCATTAAAGAAGGTGACAAGCGATTATAAATACACTCTCCTACTCAATGCTTGATCGGAGAAATAGGTATAAAGCGAGAAGACTAGTGTTTGATAGACAGAGAAGATGTTTGGATATAAGGTATCGGTCGGGTGACGGCCAGGATGTAGACCATGTTCGATGTACGCGCTATTGTGTCTGACGGGCGTTTTAGAGTGACTAAAACAAGATTCAGAGTGGCGAAATGGTAGCGCGTATGCACGGAATGCATAAGAACGCAGGTTCGAGTCCTGTTTCTGAGCGTATCTTTTTCCAAAAATTTATCTTTTCTGTTAAATTTTTCATTCATTTGGCTTCTCCAATATATGTTTCCGCTCAGTCATTGCAAAACTGAAATTGAAGCTGCCGTTTTGAAAAGTTATCATCAAGTATCAATTCACCTATAGAAACGATTCGAACAGCCCAGCAATCACTCATGGGAAGTTGCGTTCGAACTTGCATACAATTAATGTGTGCAAAATCGTACGAAACGGTGACTTTTTCAAAGTTTGTTGTATCATCAAACATTGATTTTACACAACGAACAGACATACGGTCATCAGTTCACGCGTTGATGAAGTATTTCCAGGTATATACCCTTAAATATGGGTGTCCAGAATTTGTCGCAAGAAGCCTTAAATGTATGCTTCGTAGTTCACTTCTTCTTGAGCTTCCCGAGTAAAAAAAAAGTCCCTCCATTTTAGCATCAGCGGATCGGTTGAGTGACCAAAAAATATGTCCACTCAAAAATAGTTTTGCCGTTCCAAACTCGTTGCGCTATGCCCCACACCCCCAACACCCTCCCCCCCATTAAATACACCACAGAACAAAAATTAATTCTATTTAATTTCGCTATTTTGAGCAATCTTTACTATTTCGTCACTAATGTCATGAAATAGTAACAAAACTAATACACTGAATACATCTGAATATACTGAATCATCCAACATTTGGAGATTTTATCAGTTTCTGTCAGACTTAGTTAAACCGCCTATAATAAATGTGAAAATTAAAATACTTATATGCAGGGGCGGTAGAAGCCCTATTGGGAGTATACTGAACTTCACACCTGTAAAATGTATGGGTGTGGATTCCACACTTGGAAATGCGGGTTTTTCACTTCCCTTCAAAATAAAACCCTCTCTCCCTAGCAAACTTACCTCCCACACTTTTTCACTCCACACGTTGATAAAGTCTGTTCCAACGCCCCTGCCTGACGGTCTCGTTATTTTTTCGACGAAAAAAAAATGCAAAGTAGATGTTAGCGGTCGCAGCAGTCTCAAGCTTCATGGTTATTACTTTCATCGGTGAAACTTCAAAAGTGGTTACAATGCCATTCTGTCAATAACAATACTGAAAATCATCATAATAAAAATACATTATTGACGAATTGTTGTTGTCAGTTTGTTGAGATATTAGATTTTATTTGGACACTTTCACTAGCCATACTGCCAACACTGCTAAATACGATCAGAATAGTCACGAGGTCGATAAACAATACCACGTCAAAATCGTCAAAGTCAAAGGTTCCCAAGGCCTGGCTTCGAAATTACAACGCGAGCTATCTTGTGCTAGGTTGTAATTAATTCAAAATGTACATGAAATGAATTGCAATAGATAAATTTCCTATTTTTTGATATCAACAAAAAGTTTTGGCTTCAGGAAGCAACACTCATGGCAGGAAGTTTGTTTGGTCATCAATTATCAAATGTAAATCGTCAGCAACCGGAAAACGTCATCAACGAAACCAGGTCTAAATAAGGCAACGGCTCCCTATTTCATCTCTCTTTTAAGGACGTTGCCTCAAAACCCCGATTTAGATACTAACATCACTATAACTATTTCATATTTCTGTTTCATTCGCCTTGCTCCACATTGAGTATTGATTCATATTTCCAGAAAATTAAACTAATATTCCTAAAACAGCTAAAAACATTATGGGTTCTATATTCATCCTATTAATTAGCAATAAAAATAAAATATTGCAGTATTACACTCTCAGGTTCAAAATGTCAATATTCTTCTTAAAAAGGCCTTATGCCAACTATGAGGCAACACACAACTGATTTGTCACAATGGTTATATGATTAGTATTTAACACGCTCTTTCTGGTAATATTCAAAACCGAAACAGTTTTATTTATACACGGAAAGATCGACATTACCATTTCGGCGAAAAAATTTGTCTGTCACCGAAAAAACGTTAACACCGTAATGACTACTAGCCACTAGATGGCACACTACTACTAAAAAAAATTTCAGTCGCGGTTGTCTTTTCTATATTGGCAGATATAAATACGATGTTGTATTGGAGACATAGGCCCTTATTACCGTTCTCACTTCCACTTTCACACTTCACTTACATGTCACTTCACTTTATTTTACCTATTACCAGTATCACGCATAGTGAAGTGATCACTGTGGTTCAGAAAACTAATTTTTTCAACAAAATCTTAATGGCGTGATGGTAATAATGACATCAAGTTGATCCAAGTATTTACTTTTGTCTCTAAAGCGACTTTCGTAATAAAGACCTACATTCAGACCCTTATTATGAGTATCACTTCACGGTGGAAACCAAGTGAAGTGAATGTAGGTCCTTATTACGGAATTCGCTTCAGAGACAAAAGTAATTACTTAAATGAACTTAATGCCATTATGAACATCACGCCACCAACATTTTGTTGAAAAAAATAGTTTTGTCCACCACAGTGATCACTTCACTATGCGTGATACCGGTAATAGGTAAAATCAAGTGAAGTGACATATACGTGAAGTGAATGTGAAAGTGGAAGTGAGAACGGTAATAAGGGACTCACTTCACTTGATTTCCACCGTGAAGTGATACCCATAATAAGGGTCACAGTCACTTCACTTGGTTTTTACCGTGTAGTGACACCGGTAATAAGGGCCATAAACGAAACATAAACTTCTTTTTAAGAATTTTTCTTCTAAATCGCTGTTTTCTTCATTCGACTTCGCGAAATCAACTCTCTCACTGAATACTTTGAGCACTCGAAAACAAAAACCGAATACAAGCAGTAAACCGGACGACGTAGCCCGGAAGGTTAGACGATACAAAAACATAATTTGACATATACAATCAGAGTGCAACATTCGAAACTCACTTCGCTGTTCCGCGTAAAAACATTATTACGCACAATCGCTTTAAATGCGCACAAATTCTGAAAAAATACACTTTCCACTATGAGTTTACGTCATTTTTACATATCGGTTTAGAAATTTATATATGGATATATCGTAACACATGCGAAAAACATCAAAACAATTTGCAAGCAGTTTCAACAAGACTTGACAACAAGCTTTTTAATAGGTTGTTTTGCTTTGACACTTCTCATGAGTTTTTGGGTAATAAACTGGTTAATAAAACCAATTTCATTTTTTTCTTTGTGCTGTCCTTCTGCAATGATGGTAATAGATAAATAGAAACAAATTTTCTGATTTTATTAACAAAATTAGTTGTCAATGCGAATTTCGTGTTGGATTGAAATATTGCTGGTTTGTGTCCAGGATATTCACCAACCAAACTTTTCTCTAAAAATAAGAGTTGTTTTAAGCAAAGTAAATTCTCAATTATAACTAATTTCATAGTTATTTTGGAAATTTTGTTGTTAAAATTAACTAATTCAAAAACAGTAATACGAATTAGGCGCAGAGCTAATTTCGGTAGTTCCGTGTAAGCTTGTGAAAATCGGTTCAATCATCTCCGAGTAAAGTGAGTTGTTACACACAGACGTTTGCTCAGTTCGTCGAGCCGAGTCGAATGGTATATGACATTTGGCACTTCGGGCCTCGGTTAAACCGTCGGTTTTCACAGTGGTTGTATAGCCTTTCTATATGAGAAAGCCAAAAATTATTGGAAAACATCATCGATGTAAAATGGAATCAAGACTCTTGAACATTTCAAAGTAACATCAACGAGCAAAACTCTATTGAAAAAAAATGAAGAATACTAAGGTTGAATGTGCGAAGGAATTTACCTTTAATTGCATACGTGCATTGTAAAATTACAAAATATTTCCTTCTAAAAGTAGACAACTATTCAAATTTTTAAGAAGTAGTATTTTTAGTAGGTATTAATTATATCACCATAAAAGCTCACCATTTTTCTTGTCGAATTTTCAATAGAATATTTTCTCTAAAACACTTGGTGCTTTATCTTCCTAACGGCAGTAATAGTGAGAGCTATAAATAAAACCCTACCGGTGTTAGTTAATTGAAAGCATTTAATCGTACAGCAACTGAAGCTTACTGAATATATTTTTCTATCCTCTTGTTTCAGGCTCCCTGACTGTAAATATTAGTGTACTACTATTAAGCTTAGCATCGCCCGATGAATCTAGTCTAGTGAGTATAAACATGCATGTTTCAAAATTCACTTATTTTCATTCCACTGAACCCCATTCGAGATACCCTGGACATCGCTTCGACCCTTCTCATACATCATGCCATTTCACTAACACAATTTTAATTGCTGGTTAAAACTTATAAAGTATAGCAACGATAATAACAGGCTACCCAATCTCGTTCGCTAGACGAGCATCCTTTGCCAGTCCGTCGTAGCAAGTAACTTTTCATCCTACCCGGGACCGGAGAGCATTATTGTTGTTCTCTGTCTTCCCAACTACAAATCCGGGCTGTGGTTTGCTGGAAGCTAGCAGAACCGAAACATAAAACAGAATTTTCTATCCGAAAAAGGGATCTCCACCGCGGATATCCGAAACCTTCGTAATTGGCTTCAACTTGACACCACGGAAGAATGAGCATCTGATGGAAAGGCCAATCAGGGCTTCTGCTGTGGTGTGAGACAGCACGACGTCCGCAGACAATCAGCTTAGGATGTTAGCAGTTAACAATAGTTCACCAAATTCGGATGCTTTTTGCGGTAACGAGCAAAGTTTTGCCACCTTTCGACTTCTAACTTCTTGACGGTGCCGAATCAAAGCGTCATGGTTGGGGAGGGGCAGCTGTTAGTCAATTGAGTTATTTATTTCTTTCTGTGAGAAGTCAATGAACCTATGACAAATTCGAAACATGTCATTATTTATACCGTTCGAATAATAAATGCGAAAATAAACCTATTTGCTGCAAATAAAACAAAATGCATTACTCATTGACTAAAGCTTTTCATTTTTCGTTTAGAAATCACTCAGTTGTAATTCCCCAATTCGTATTGCCAACTGTATGGCTCATAACCATATTCGTAACCGGCCAAGTCAGGTGTTTGATTTCAGCTTGAACATATGGAAACGTGATAATTTTGATGCAACACACACATAGCCACTCAATCACGAAGCTATCCTCACAGATTTTATGTTTATCCTGAGCACGTCCAATGAAATTTAACGGCACTTACATGATTCAACCTAAAAGATGTACGTGATTCTTGATATAATTGATACCCCCGTATCCGATGATGATCGCAAGACATTACGTCGTTACGTCCAATCCGTTGTTACACAGATTTAGGAACCGAGCAACCACAGCAGTCAATAAAAGCTTATGTGTTTCCCTGCCCCTAGTTACGGATCAGCAGCACAAAAAATTTTGAATATAAACTGAGGTTGAAACATTCGATGAAAGACAGCGTAACGTAACATATTTTAGGATCACATGCTGATCCAATTAGGCTGTGAACCATTGAATCGTGAATTCGAAAAACATTTTATTTTAATTGTAAAGTTCAATCATTCTCCAATTCTCCATTGTGGAATTCGAGAAATCGACTTGTTCCGATTTCGGTGACACTTTGTACTCGTCTTCGCTGTGACAAACCATTATTTTTCACAGTTAAGGAAACCGTTTGCACTCCACACTGCATTCAGTTTCTTCTAATCGTTGTTACAAAATTTTCTAATCGTTGAAATAAATTCCAGTTTCAAATTTTCTAAGCGCTGTAATTGAATTTCACGACTGTCAACACTTGAAATATTCGGAAATATAAGCTATAATAAGAAAAGAAAAGGCGGAATACCTTCAAATGGACGATTAAATAGAAGCTTTCGAAAATAACACCGCTTAATGTTGAGGTGGCAGGTGAACTGAGAAACGTCGTGGCGTCGTGGTCGGAATGGGACCACCCTATCCTTTGTTTAGCTTAGCTTAGTTGACCGCCCGTGATTTTCCCGCGATTGATCAGAAACTAGTTGAAATTTCATATTGAACCAAAATGCATAATAGTTGGAGTGTCGTAGACTGACTTCGTAGACTAACGTAGATGGCCACGCCCATGCAGGTCAATATGGGAAGGGAAGGAATGGTAGTTCCACACGTGTTGCTACTATTGACTTAGGAATTCTCTGCATCACCACAAGTATCACAGGGAAGAAGTGTAGTGTTAGTGGGGTGAGGAAATGATCAGGATTTATCTTGGTAGATAATGTGATCTACTTATTCCGGAGAAATATAGGAAAGAACTCTAGCATTAGCATCAGAGACCGCTCGTGTGTTGCTACTCCGTTATTGATCAGAACCAATTAAGATTGCAGAATATTTTTGTTAAACAACTTGCTTGGGAATAGCACATAGTTTCACATTGTGTAAACTGCATTGATCCCTGCATGCAACGTCCGAATGCAGATCTACTTGGGAAAGAAGTATTGTTAGTTCAATACATGTTGCTACTAGAAACCGAGCAATCCTCTACATTTCCACATGCAACACAAACGGGTTGTTTGTTAGTTAATTTTCGAATAGTATTATCAAATGTTTATTGCTCTGGGCAGCCAACTACCGAGAACACGTTGCAATTTTATCGCGTTTTGTATTAATATGTGCATCCTACTAAAATACGAAATTTCTTCCGGAACTCGTAAAACTCCGGACAGTCGGATGTAGCGAGGCTCGCTATCGATTTAATTCATTGTGTTTTTTTAATAGACAGCCGTAATACTGACAAGATATCACTCGATCATCATCAATCGAGCAACAACGCCTTACGCGATATGAAGTAATGCCGATATCTACTCCCTAACCAAAATAGTTAAATACCAAATGGTTCTTCCTCGCAGTCTAACCTATATATACATACGTCATAGTTAAGCAGAGAAGCCAGATCTGCAGATTTGTCTGTAAATCTGCAGATTTCGTACATAGTGCTGCAGACATTTTTTGTTGTGCAGACTTTTGCAGACTTTTGAAAATTGAGTTTTTCGCAGATTTTCGTCAAAATTTACAGACTTTTGAAATTGTCACGACCTATTTTTTTTTTGCTCGACAATTCAGTTTAGCGTAGGGGACGGGTATAGCATGATGGGTTAGTCGATGCCGTTCACGCAGCCCATCTGGGTTCGATTCCCAACCCCCCGCACATAGGGTCAGAATGTTTTTCTGGTCCGAAGAGGCGAATGACCATAAGGTAAAAACCTCTATAATTGAAACAAAAAAGTCAGTTTAGCGTATCATACTTTATAGAGAAATTGCTGCCAGGAAGACATACTTGTAAATTGCAGACTTTTGCAACCCTGTCTGAAGATATTTGAATTTTCCACCTGGCGTCTCTGTAGTTAAGAACGGTAGCAAGATATATCTGCACGGTTATAAACGTTATAAACACGCGCGTCCTAAACTTTGCGTAGATCCATTGTTGAAACATTCCCTCAATAATCAATGGAGTTTAGTCTAGCCTGATTTTTAGTGAGGAGTCATTGTAAATAAGAAACTTTTGAAATATCTATAAGAAACGATCTCACCAGTATTCAGTTTCTTCTATTCACATTACTGTAAACAACGCGAGATGACACATCACTATTTAAAAAATAAAATTAAACAAATACTCGCGAATAGGTTTGTTGCTGATTGGATTTTCTGCCTTGAATCACACGATTGACTTGTAAATTCTCACACATTCCATATAAGTCTGATAACATAACACATGGGCTGAAAAGTCCCGGGCATAACAAAGAGAACACGATTTTTCATCTCCATCAAGAGCAACGCTATCATTCCAGCGCCGCTCTAACATTTCAATACCACTTTTATAGAACAATTTATCTTTTGCCGCATAATAGACCTCATTTTCAGCGATAACCTCTTCATTCGTGCGAAATTCTTTTTCGGCGAGCATTTTTCTCAAGTCTGCGAGCAGCCAGTAGTCACTGGGAGCCAAATCAGGCGAATACAGTGGATGTAGATGTGCGGTCGTTTTTTTGCAATTTCAGCCTTCACACGCTTCAATAAAGCTATAAAATATTCAATGGTAATGGTATTTCCATTTTATATTATCTCAAGATAGTCGATAAATATTACCAGTGTTGGGAAGAAATATAAATTTCGAAAATCGCGACTGAAAAAATCAGAAAACCCACTGCAGAAAAGTTCAGTACTGATTTTCTGCAAATGTGATTCTCACTGATACTGACTGCACATGGTAAAATATCTGTTGTGAAAAGTTCACTAGCGAACAATCTACTTGATGATATTTAAGAAAAAAGTTTGCACATTGAATATAGCTGATATGATTCTCGAACAGAAGATTTTTGAGAAATGAAATTTTCATAGGCGTTGTATCTCTACCCTTTGCAGAATACATGATGAATAAATTCGCCGATGAACAAAAATTGAACTTTTCAGAAAATGTTCAGTGCGCGTTTGATGGTTGATAAGTGAATCAATAGTGGTGATGTCTTTGAAATTTATTCGACACTGGACGACGTGGTGATGGAGTAATATCATTAATAAAAGCAGCAAGTGCTGTGATTAATAATATGTAGAATGATAGAAAAATCAATACATCAATAAAAAAGATCACAAATCATGTTATGCAGCCGATTGAAAAATATTAGTTAATTTAGCTTGAATGACGTACACAGAAGTAACAGGAGCGCAGACTACTGCTATGCCAATTCAAACGCGCCATTCAAGCATTGCGCCTACTGTGTGTTCGAGACATGCTGACAATGCTGCACTCCTGTTACTTCTATGAATCAAATTTATGCTGAATAGCGTTTTATTGGGTTTAATCTAAATAGTACAGTTCAATCAGCTAGCTGGAATAAAAGCAGCCTTTCGTCGCTATAATCATTGGTTGAAATATGGAAAAAATATTTTTGTTCATTTTAACCACTATACGTGCATTGAAAATATTGCAGTCATTATTTCTCAGTTGCGATTCAGTTTTGAATTTATTCGGTAGACATTTTTTAGTTGATTAAAATATAATATTTAAATCTTGCACGAATCACTCCGGTGTCGAACTGATGCGTAGTGAAAATTCAGCATCGAAATACCATCGGAGACTCTTCTTCCTTTTGATTATCTCTTTAGCGATATTTCTTTCGTCATCAAGTTTCGCTGACACAAAAAATCACTTGTGAACTTCGAGGTTCAGAGTTTTGTGAATGCTTGTTTCATGAATGAAAACTTCGGAAGTGATTTTTTTCAGTCACTGTGTGTTTTTATCAGGTGTACAACTTTGCTTGGACCGTTTTCCGATAGGTGGCTGTATCGGCTGAGGCTGGTCAAAATACATAGATGATAACGTCTTTAAAGTGAGTGTGTACAGTGCCTAACGAATTGTCATCACCGTTTCAGTGACAGATGCTCTTGTTTTCGTATTATTCACGCTCAAAAATGTCGGGTTATGTGCCCAATTCTCGCCATTTGCGGGAAGTTTTACTTTTCTGTTACAATTCGAAAAACGTGCTTAATCCACCTATCAGTGAGATGATACCTTTTTTTATCAATCCGCATGTGTTTTTTTCATGAATATTCTTCGGTTTTCATGACATTATTTTAATTGCCGTCGTTTTAAGCTGCAATTCGACATTTTAATCACTCATTACTCTATCTAAAAAGGTTACAATCGATTAAACTTTTCATTGTCGAAGTGAGTTCCACTTTAGAATTTACGGTAATTTAAGGTACTTCCAGAGCCGGTATTCAGGAACCAGCATAAACCAAACCGATTCGTATGGCCATATGACGAATAAATTGCAATAGTTTTGAGTTCAACTTTCAAGCTTTTCGGGATTATCATCTTCTATATCAGTTTGAATTTTTTAAATTCATCCTCCTGTAATTCCAGAATCGGAAGTCAGCATTGAATAAAATTAATTAATTTTGTGTGGGACTATAAGTTTATTTTAATTTGAATTTTTTTCTGAGATTCGATTTGGCTTTATTTGAGAAAACGATTGAGCTTTGAGAAACGATTCGATACTGGAGCCGGAATTCGAAAATCGGTGTAGCCGAAGTCAGACAAATTCACCTGATTAGTTTACATTTGTTTCAATATGTTTAAAAATCAGTATAGACGTCTTTGAGAAATCGTAGTACGAGTTAAATTGCTGGGTGCCTTCCGAATCGAAAACTGAATACTACTAAAACTGAAATAAGTTTGTTTGGTTGTTGACTATTCAAATCAGCAAATCTTAGATGATTCTTAGATATCATTTGAATCTTAGATCGGTTCAGCCATCTACGAGGAAAATAAGTTACACAATTTTAATTTCGTTTCACATATCATCCTGTAGTTCCGGAACCAGAAGTCGGATCCAAACATAATTCAGGAACCTTGTTTAGGAGCATACGAATTTTCATATGAATCTGAGTTTGTAGAAACTGATTGAGTCATCTTCGAAAATAAGATAAAAAATTGAGTGAAATTATTTGTCACATACGCATTTGCTGATCTCGACGAACTGGTTCAAATGGTATATGGGTGTTTTGTTCTTCCAGCATTTATTGCTGTAAGCAGTTTAAATCAATATAATTATGAAATTGTTCAGAATTCGAAAGTACTGCCATCTTTCCAATATGTCATATTCGAACGATTATGTTGCCAAAAACGAACCGTGCTAAAATTGGTCCGAGGCAAAATGTCATGAAAAATAATGCTGTTCACAGTCTTTTTGATACTTAGAAACTATTGTATGTAACAGTATGGAAAATCGTGTTTTACGTTACTCCCAAGCCTTTCTTTGCCATACAGCGCTCAGAACTTCTACTGCTGGAATATGGGGGAAAAGTCGCTTACACAAAAAATTCGATATCTCCGTTCAAATGGACGGATTTTAACAATCTATGGCTTGTTGGATAGCTATTACCGTGCGAAATCTAAGTCAGAAAACATATTCTGTTTTCAAGGTCAATTGTGACAGATACTGTCAAAAAACTGAAAATTTTGACATAAAACTTCGTATAACTCAAAAAGTAAACATCCGATCTCAAAACCATTCAATAGCGTTCTGAGTGACGGGGAGACCTTTCATTTGCGACTAGTTTGATCAAAATCGGTCCAGCCATCTCTGAGATCTCGACCTCTTAGTTGACAACACACATACAGACACACACACATACACACACAGACATTTGCTCAGTTCGTCGAGCTGAATCGATTGGTATATGACATTCGGCCCTCCGGGCCTCGGAAAATTTTTCGAAAGTTTGAGCGAATTCTATATCTATTTTTTATATTTATAAAAAATGGTAAAAAAGCAGCTGAAACGCATCGAATGCTCTCAGAAACTTAAGGTGATGCTGCCCCCAGTAAAAGAACGTGTCGGGAGTGGTTTCAACGTTTTAAAAATGGTGATTTCGATGTCGAAGACAAACATGGGGGTGGAAGAGAAAAAACTTTCAAAGATGAACAACTAGAAGCCTTGCTTGATGAAGATTCGTGCCAAACCCAAGAAGAGCTTGCCGAATCGTTTGAAGTAAGTCAGCAAGCCATTTCAAAACGTCTCGCTAAAATAAAAGCGGCCACAATATCAAGAGCGACATGACAAAGTCATCCTCCAACACGACAATGCTCGGCCTCACGTCGCAAAAGTGGTCAAAAAGTATCTGGAAACGCTGAAATGGAAAGTCTTGCCCACCCGCCGTGTTCCCCAGATGTTGCCCCTTCTGACTTCTACCTATTCCGTTCAATGGCACACGGCCTGGCAGATCAGCATTTTCAATCCTTCGAAGAGTTGGGAAAATGGATTGCTTCATGGATAGCGTCAAAAGAGGACTCCTTTTTTCGAGCCGCGATCCGAAAATTGCCGGAAAGATGTGAGAAAGATGTCGCTAGCGACGGACAATACTTTGAATAATACATCTGTAAGCACTTTTTCGCAATAAAGGTTTTAATTTTGGCAAAAACCGGCAAAGTTGTACACCTGATTGAAAATTTCTTGAACTGATCTTTTCACGAGTGATAGTGAAAATTTTCTGATCATGATTTTCCCAACACTGAATATTACACCTCACACATCCCAAAATACCGATGCCGTAACCTTTCTAGCCTACTGTTGTGCTTTCGGGCACTTTGGACGAGGTTCGCCAGTTGCTGTTTAATCATATGACGATCGTTTTGATTCTGGAGTGAAGTGATGAATCCATGTTTCATCCATTGTCACATATCGACGCAAAAATTCCGGTTTGTTATGTTTAAACATGGCCAAACACTCCACTGCGTTCTGCATCATCGGTGTTTCTACGAGCACGTTCGAAGTCAGCAAACCAACGTTTCATTGTTATTTCTGATAGAGTGGAGTCCCCAAAAATGGTAACTGCAATAAAACGAGTGTCATCTATGTGTTAGGCCCAGGTCTTTTCAGCTCATGTGTTAGTTACGCTCGACGTTTCTAACGTTTTGTATTGCCTCAAATCGAAATTAGATGCGTTAAAGATTTAAAATTTTTAGTAAAGAAGATTTAAAATGTATTTATTTTTAGTGTGAAAAACATTCCAATGGAAGAATACAGTACAAATTAAAATACAGTACGTTTGAGGGTAAAACACAATGCGCAGAATTTGGGTCGAAAATACAGTAATATACTATAAAATACAGTACGGATATGATCGTTTGACATAACAGTTCAACATAAACTGTTATGCACTGACGAGTCGAAGACGAAACGTAAAGAGAACACAACCAACTCAGTTTTTTCCGTAGAGAATTATATAACCATCTGAACATCCCGTGTGTAGACAGGCTGCCCAAAGTATCTTGCAAATCGTGGGAGATTTGTAGCATACAAAAAAAACAATTATCAGCAGTTCATTGACTCTCACTGACAATTAGAAGCACTTCATTTTCGTGACACATGTGTGATATTAGAATCATCATACCCGACAAAACGAGTACAAATATGTTAAACCTCCTTTCGTTGAAAACTTTCGAAGAATTGTCAACATACTATATTCTTGTCTCTTTCCATCTCTTCGCACCGCACAGAAATACGAAGTAGAATTCTTACTGCAACAGCAATGGTATGATCCCCGGTTGCGATACGCAAACCACTCGCAGTACGAATTCCTAAATGCAATCCATCACCACGAAGACATTTGGTTGCCGGATACGTACTTCATCATGCATGGGGACTTCAAGGATCCGATCATACCAATGCACTTTGCGCTAAGGATATACCGCAACGGTACTATCAACTATCTTATGAGGTAAGTCGTAGTAAATTCATTTGTTCTTTCTGTTTTAACAAACTCCAACAGTTCAATATATTGTTCCGAATCAATGAAATCGATTACTTCGGATCAAATTCTATCCATACTACAATTTCATAAACATCTCATGTTAACTGATTTAATTTGTCTGTTCACAGGCGGCACTTGATTCTGTCGTGTCAAGGTAGACTGAATATTTTTCCATTCGATGATCCGCTGTGTTCATTTGCTTTAGAAAGCAGTAAGTATTTTCCTAAAACTTAACATTTGTGTAAATAATCTTCTGTTCGTCAACTTTGTACAACTATTTACCTGAGCTAAACACTGCATGCAAACGTCTAGATCAAATTTGATAGATGAGTTTTTCTGAATACCAGAAGGAACTCTGAAATTCTTCAAAAAAAACTAATTCTTATCAATTCTTTTCCCTCCCTACAGTATCGTACGAGCAGTCTGCAATACGGTATGTTTGGAAAAACGATGAGGACACTCTCCGGAAGAGTCCTTCACTAACAACGCTTAATGCGTACTTGATCCAGAACCAAACGATAACCTGCCCCATCAAAGCCAGCTGGCGAGGTGAGTTAGCTTTCATTTGCCGATTCAAGTTCTCCTCGTGTTTTTTTTGTGCCACCCTCTACTTTAAAGTGGCAAATATTTGTATACATGGATTTTAAGAGATTTTTTCTGCAGCCAAAGTACCCAAAAGTATTTCCACTTTAGAGATTTTTGTTTCCATATATACATATATTATTCTATTAGGTGTACTAGATATTCTTCTCTCTTCATCCTGCAAGGGTCTCTCTGTTTCCCACTGATGCTTGTTTTGGATAGCTATAGATATAGATTATGGTTTCTATCGTATTCGAGATTTTAGTTTTTTTACCAGGTTAGATTAAGGCAAATTATTTCATACGATAACCAGCTTAATATTTTAATCAACGAATGTCAGATCATCATAACCATTACCATCTGGATATATTCGCTTAAAGGCCAAAATAAGTGAATGAACATTGGGACTGAGTTGTAAACTTCAGCTTAAGCGTTTCATCTATATACCACCGAGAACATTTCATTTGTACGAGAAATAAACTTTACCGAGTGTACATAAAATAAATCCCACGAAGCAACCATCCAGAACGAACAACTGTTTTCGTTTCACATCCCTTTATTTTATAGCTTTTGCCAATAACTTCTCGTGCTTATTTCCCTTTGATCGCCCGATATAATACCACATCTACACACAAGTTCATTCACAAAAAACAACACCCAAACGCTACACCACGAAAGCGAATCGGAATCAATGATGGAAACGAAGGTTACTGCTCCAACCTACAGACGACCTTCGGAACACCACCATCCCACCCTTCAAGGGCTGATGATTAACAATCTAAAGAGTTCCCGAATGCACTCCGAATGACACCATTCTTTTCATAACACAGAATTTAAAAGATGAACTTTTCGTCTTTTCATTGTTCCACACAACATTTCTTGTGCTTTATTTACTGTCGTTTAGAAACGTTTTCTTTTATTTTTTAGTATAGTTATACTTTGAATTTCAATCAAAAACAAATTGATTAGAGTTAGATTCTATCCTATTTCAAACCCAACCGAACCCTGATTCCAGAGCATATGGTATTTCGGCTGTGATCTCGCATCTGCCACTAGATGTTATCATCCATTCTTCAGGAAACTTATTGTAGTTCGTCATTTGGGGGTTTGGTACCTCGTGGGTAGCGAATTTGTGCAAAGTGCACATGACTTATTTCTTACTTTTACGTAGTTGCTGGGCTCCACAAAGCAGAGCTCTTCGATACACAATTTTTTGGGGACTAATTCACCAGAGCGCTTTAAAATGAAAACGAAATAATTCATTTGCTTATAACAGATAAAATGGTTTAAACATAAAGTATCTTAGCATTTGGAAGAATGCGAATTTAAATCAAATTTCTAATGATCTCAATGTTTACCAAATGGTGGGCATAATTTGGAGTCCCTCAATCTGATGAAGTAAGTGAACTTGAATATATATATTTTGAGGTAGCTGAATTACCCGGTGTTGCCCTAAAATGTTTCGTAAAGGCAAGACCGGAAAAGATCTGACGAATGACAATATTGCAAATTTGAAAACCTGTTATCCAAATCCAAATATCTAAATACAAAACTCCCACCAGCAAACTGAACCACAACTTAGAAGACAATCCGATTGAACAATAATCCGTACGTTTCCAAACTACACATGGCCAGTAAGGTTCAAATTCAAGAGACATGGATAAAAAAATACTAGCAACATGGATAACAAAAAAAAAACTATCATATGTCAACGAATAGTACCCGTACACATATTGGCATACTTCAACACTTCGGATTCGGATATCCGTGAACTTAAATGCTTATTTTTCTCCCGGTAACTTTTATGAATCTGGAAAGTTATGTGATACAAAAATGTTTTTTTTTTCTAATGAAAATACCAAGCTACGTTTTGTATGCGGCACGTGTTCTCCGCATAAGAAACACCTTATAATTATAGTTCAAGTAACGGAACCCAAGTAGCACACGTTATTACACTTCAATGACAGTAACTTATATGTCACAAATTCATGGAACAAGTAGAAGACTTTACAACGTGCATTACAACTGCTATGTAACCTGAAAAGCGTAAGAGGCGGAGCTTGTGCGACTTACCGAGGGTTGCCAAACAACTTCTCAGATAGCGAATGTATTTGATTTGATTCAGCGCGCACATCAGTCACAATGAAACAGAAAATATAAGCTAATGTCAAGTTACAATTTGTTGATGTTTTTCCCATTCAACATTTACGACCAACAATTGGAATCCGATAATCAGAGTTAAAATATAGAATTCAATCCTTTTTAAACTCACTATATTTACTCTAAATCTAAGTGCTATTCGATATTTATGGTGAAGTTGATCACTGTACTTATTGAAAACATGCGCGCCTTCGATATTTTGGATTTCAGAACATCGACATACAAAATAATATTCATATTTTTATACCCGTCATATTAAATTTACAGCTAAAATGTCGACATGTGTTCAGATAGAACTTTTTTGTTTTTAATATTAGTTTTTCATACACCAAAGTTAAAACAGTTGACCAGTCGCAATAATTAAAAATTGCATTTTTATTCAAATTTAATGAATACTTCATTCCCTGATCATAATGGTAGCCATTGGCACAAGTTTTTCCATGTATACACTGCCGTGACAAAGTGTAGAAATATTCTCTCTGGTAGAGAGAATGTACTTCCCAAAACGAAACAAGTTTGCTTCGCACATGTACCGGCAAAAAATTTGCGTATAAGCGCTGATTTAACTATAGCCAATATTTTTAAACTGAAAGAATTTTCTACTTCTTCTACTTATTGATTAAATATTATTGTTTGGGATAATGTACAGAAGCTTTCAACTGACACTGTAATTGTATTTCTTTGTTGCATCACAACGAATACGGAAACCGATATGAAATCATTACTTAACTTTGTCTTGTAGTCTGTCACTTTTTCATTGTCATATTTTGTTACGGTGACGAGTTGCCGACTAAAAACTTAGTGGGATGAGATGTCAATTCGTAACATTATTTTGACTCCATTGTCACCATCATAATACGACTTGTTTCGTCGTGTTTGTCATGCGACCATTATGGAGCATCTGTTTTATTTTATTTTTTTATGAACAAGTTACATGTGCTACTTGGGAAACCCTCAAATTTTGGTTGATATTTTGTCAATACCTTATTACCAAAGTTCGTCTTGTATTCCCTAGATCTTCGAGTTCTACTTCCAAAAATATACTCTTTTCGTTACCTTTGGGATATAAACGGTTCTCATGCCAAGTTCCAGAGGCATTCCAGTGTTATGCTGGAATATAAAACCATACTTAACCTTTCCTAGTATCTATAGTCCTGCGATGTCAAATACACATCTTCATCTAACTCGGCTCATGGCTAGCTACTCAAGGTACTCAGTTTTACCTTAGAACCCTTTTCTCACTCTGTTAGGGACATTTACTATCCTCTTCCTCTAGAAATTACATTGAATTTCTCGTGAAACTCGCCCTACGTTCATTTCGCCAGTAGAAATATAATTGAGATCCCTGCGAAGAACAAGAAATATTTGTCCTCGTCTAAAGGGACTGATTCTCGCCAAATTCGTTCAATTTTATTATTTGGGTTTACATACAAGATCAAAAATTTATCAAATCGTAATCGCTTGTGGTCTTTTCCAATAAAGATCACAATCAGGTGATCGTGATCTTAGAATCACATCGATCAAAATCAATGCTGATCATCCGTCACACAAAATTGGTAATGATTTTGAGGTACTATAATTACTGGTTCCTGCAAGATCAAAAAATTATATACTAAATGGAATGAAAAGTCCTGGACCTCTCACAGAAAAAACGTGAATAGTTTCGAGCCGTGTATATTTTTTTTTGAAAACAAGCCTCTAGATATCAAATTTCATGACAATCTATCCACCCACTAGTGACCATGTCAGGTGAGTTCTTGTTTTCATCAAGCTATGAAAAAAGACGCGCCAGCGCATTCTTGCATAAAAGTAACGGCGAAATTAAATGATTTGCGGTACGGTACGGGGGGAATAGAAATATTAAAAGAGCATGTGCATCAATGATTTTTGTAAATTAATGTGCAAAAGGGTGTTCGAATTGGCGAAAATTATAAATTTGTATCTTTCGGGAAAGTTCCTTTAACACTCCTTTTCATCAGAGTTGGAAAAAATACCGATTTCATTACGGCACGGTTTACGTAGTTTCAACAAATGTTCTCGATTGATGCACACTGTGTTCGATTTCGCAACCGGAAGTTTAAATTGCTGTAAAATGAATGCTGTAAAATGAATACTAAATGAAAGGAAATAAATGCTAGAATAAGGTCTTATAAAAAAAATCGGTTTGGATCGTAATCATATTGATAATATAAATTTTAAAGCTTCCACTACGCAATGGCAACACGCACTGCAAAATTTTTGAAAAAATATTCCACACCAAATAGTGATAATAGAAGCAAAAAAAATTCTACTTCCAGCTGATTGGTATTGGTATGTTCATGCACTATTTAGATCGAATCCAATAAAACGCTATTTATTATGAATTTAATTTATATAAACAACAAGAGCGCAGGATTTGGCATGTCTCGAACGCACAGCGGAACACTCTGTATATAATATTCAAGCTAAATTGGGTAATATTGATCATATGCATAACATGCTTTGTAATTGGACATGATTTTCCTATCAGTATAATTATTACCAATCACATATCACGCCTATATGTTAACATTATTTGCTGTTGCTCAATAAAATTTAAAGATATCACGAAGCATAGTATTCCGATTCGACCAACCAAATAAACTCAATATATTTTCCTCCTATAGAATATCATTAGGAATTCACATCTAAAGTGAAACTATTTTCGATTCCGAGTTTAGTGAAAACCCGTTGTTTCGGAATAAGTTTGGAAATTACATTTCAAGTTCTTTGAACGATACATATTTTATCATTCAATGTTTTAATATTCAATAATTAATATTCAGGAAACATTACTTGAAATTCAATCTCATATAATTGTTAGTTTCGTTAATTCGCAGTGTATTCCATTTTCAATGTTGACTAATTTTAACCCATTTGTTATGGATGCTACTCCCTCTCTATATAAATATCCTTATGATCATCACTGAGCTACAAAACTATGTCTATGGTTGCCAATAAGTATCGTTTTTTGGTCAAGTCAAATCAAGTTTTCCTAAGAACCACCATGTTCGATACACTTACTACGTCCAACTCATATCTAAACGTACTCCTATATTCCATTCTGATGTACAAGTAATACCTATACTCTTCAAGAATTCATCGTTTCTCGGTGAATCCGTTAAGCTTGAAACTCTCTGTTTAAAAGCAGTTACTAAAAACTCTCCTATTTTGTTGTTCCGGAGTTAGGCTAGAACAAAAATACATCCGCTTCAATAAATGATATAGATTACAAAATGATCCTAAATGAAAAAGCTGACAACAACTTCCAAGAAATAAAAATGCCTTTAAATCGGATTTTGTTCTTGGAAGTTGATTGGGATATCAAAATAAACATTATGAGTAATATGTTGATTAAGAACTCATTCACCGAATAGCTTTAGTAGGCCTTGGAAATTTACGATAGAAACTGGATTGAGCTATGTCTCAAAAACCTGATGATACAAAGTATCGGTGTTTTCAAAAAGAATGTTCGGGAGTTCTAAGCTCATCTCTTCGTAGCGCTCGTATGCAATTGAATCTGTTACTTAAGATCAAGATGACCAATTATGATGGTTTCCTCGGGCAGGCACGTACCCAGAGGGGGGGCCCGAGGGGCCCTGGCCCCTCCCGAAATCATAAACAGAAATAAAAAAAATGTTTGATTCGAAGCGAACAGTGTCAAAACTAAATAAAATGAAAATTTAATACGGGGCAAAATAAACGACAATAATAAAAAGACACTTAATTATTCTGGATGACTGAAATATAAAAGTGCGCGAGCATACCATAGTTGAGCAAGGTTCTGCAAAGGGACGTGTATAGCGTGATGGGTAAGTCGATGTCTTTCACGCAGCCCGCCTGGGTTCGATTCCCAACCCCGAACATAGGATCAGAAAGTTTTTCTACCCCGAAGATTCGCCTCTTCCATATGGTTAAAACATCTTTAATTGAAAATTTAAAAGATTCTGCAAATTAGAAAGATGTCGCTGGATCTCGCACATACTTATTTGGGACTAAAAATACGAGCGCAAGTGCACTTCGAGAACAAGTTTGGCTGGATCCATTATTATACGACAGAGAAATAAATGATTACCCGACAATGGACTGAAGTCGTCTCGGCACGAGTGCCTGGAAGGGAGGCTCAATGGGTCATGATGCCAGTTTTCTGAGACTGTCATAGTATACTTTTGGAGTACTAAATTGATTAAAGACCGAAATCACTGTGAAAGAGCCTTACATGCAGCACATGAGCATCGCTACCATAGTTAAAATCAACGATTTAGTGCTCCAATTACTTGCCCATCCACCTTGTTCACCTGATTTGGCCTACTAGAACTGTTATCTATTCCCAAACCAAAAGTCATCTCTGAGAAAACGATGCGAGTTTCGTTTTGGAATTTTAGACCGCTACTTCCGGAACATGATACCGAAACCTGTATAGCTAAAGTAAGTTTGTATGGCCATCAACCAATATAACCTACAAATTTAGAAGATGCTTTCCGTTCTCCACGAATCGAAGTAAGGGATCTATCTCGGACCACTTCTCGAAATTCATCACAAGTCTTGTGGATTTATGTGCTCTAGAAATGGATATTTAGGCTGTGAACCATTTCGTAGTTAATTTTAACTTTTGGTTGAAATCTGACACTCGAGTGGTTATTTTGATGTTGTCAAAAATAAATCTGCTCGAAAGCATGGTTGTTTTTGACAGATCGATGGTTATTTTCCGACACTGAAAAAAATCTTGCAAAGAAAATTCTAATATCAATTCTTTAGTCAAAATTATTTCCAGTGCAAAATAAACCCAAATAACTTTCCATCCGTCAAACTTTGAAATGGGCCGCAGTTTTAATTAAACTTAACTACTAGACACAAAATAACCACTCAAGTGTCAGATTTTAACCAAAAGTTAAAAAAAAACGCGAAATGGTTCACAGCCTTAGAAGGTCTTAAACATGTGGGATTGAAATGGCATGACATTAAACGTTAAGAAATGTAGTATAATAACTTTCTCTCGATCATAGTCACAAATTTTATATAAATATCTAATAATGATAGTTTCAGTGTAAAAGTTTAAGGTGTCTGTTAAAAACGCCAGTAAATGGTGCACTGGAATTTATCTATCTAAGCAATCTTCAGTAACATTATTTTTTTCATTCTGGGCCCCTCCCGAAACCAAATCCTGGGTACGGGCCTGTCTTTGGGAAAGTGTTTTAGGATTTCAAGATCTATAATATGATACACAAACCAGAAATCATAATGATTTAGAACAGTTTTTAGTTGATTTTTGAACAAGTTGGTAGGGGAAAAATTTCAGATATATTACACACTAACTCAATCACACTAACTCAGTATTATAAAAGAATTCCGAAATAATACTTAACCATTTGACAAACTTTAAGTTCCTTAAAAACTTTTTGGGTACCTGCATTCTTCCGTATGTTAAGATTTTCATAATACTACATGGAATGAAAATGCCCGGGCCTCTCACAGAAACGACGTGAATAGTTCCGAACCGTGTATATTTTTGTTGAGAACAAGCCTCAAGGTGACCCAATACCAAATTTCATGACAATCTATCTTTTAGTATTTGAATAACAGCTGATCGTGTCAGACGAGTTTTAGTTTTCATCAAGCTAAGGAAAAAGACGCACCAGCGTATTCATGCATAAAAGCAACGGTGAAATTTGCTGTACGAATTGGTCCACCATCCCCCGCATTCTCCAGACCTGGCCCCCAGCGACTATTATTTATTTTCACAACTGAAAAGGTTTCTACAGGGAAAGAATTTTTCGTCGAATGCTGAAGAAATTGCAGAAATGGAAGTCTATTTTGAAGGTTTTGAGAAATCTTTTTTTTTTTTCAAAGGACAATATTGGAAGACCGATGGGTCAAGTGTATCCGTCTAGATGAAGATTATACTGAAGAATACAAAAAATTTTCACGGTAAAAAATCAATTTTTTCTTCAAACTATTTTAACTATGCAACAAAATTAATAAACTAACTGCATAACATACGGCTCTGAATTGTGAGTCTAAGCAACTGCAACAAACTTCCTGAAGTATGTATGGTGATATCTATTGGCAGAGGTGGAGGGTAATTGGTCACAGCCGCAATCAGTCGAAATCCCATGCGCTCTGGGATTCATTATTGCCCGAGTCTGACTGTATAATATTTGTATTTATGTTGGTCAATTTATTGCTATACTTTGAAACGATCACCATATTATTTTATCGATCCGTGTTATGATAACCATTTGACTGTTTTTTGGTTTTGGTTTATACATTGTTAATTCAATCAGAGTCAATTAGAGTTCCGAACGAAAATCTCCAGCTGTGGTTTAACCGCTTTGTTGTACCCAAACCAACTACCATAACGTTACACAAATTATCTAGATTCTACAATCAGGAAATATCACAATTCATATCACAATCACTTCCTGAGGCTACAGAAGCAGAATTCGCGCTCCATTTCTCAAACGCTAACAATAACAAGAACACATCCCATTGCTCACGTTCATAATCTCAAACTCACGAAAATGTAATTAATTTTCATACCGTCTTCAATGTGCATTCAAGGCAACAAAAATCATTTATTCACGCTGACAACGCTCATCTTTCATTCATATCAGTGCCTCCCTCCCACCATCTGCAATCAGGATTATTGTGCCGCGATAAACAAAAAAAATCGAAACTCTGTTAGTTTCGACTAGTTCAATATTTTCGCTTCCATCACGATTCATTGCTTCATTTGTTTCTCCCGCGAAAGAAAATTTAATTTAGAATACAACTGTTGTATACACATTGAAACCATTCAAAATGAATAAATAATGCAGTGAGAAAGCACGCGCTTGGTCTTGGCTTCTATATAAATGTATAAATGGTTGAGTTGGTAAATTATTCATCGTTTTAAGTCCGCCATCGAACAAACTAAAACTTTACTAAAGTACACACTTCAAGATAGTTCAGGAGAACTTTTTCGCACAAAGTTTTTTGTTTTTCGTTGATTTTTTTTGTTTGCCTTGGCTAGCAACCCCGACTCCATTTCTTCTTTCGATGTGTTCAAACACTCTTGTTCAAACAATTTAGCTTGATAAGCAAACCTCATTTCTCATATTTACAGCAGTTAATCAATTTTAATTAAAGGCACCAACCGTTTCTGTTTCTCATTCAAAAAATTGCCTCGAATATCGAAAACACACACAAACCAAACCCCGCGAAATCCTCTCCACAAACTTACCACGATAAACCACTCAAAACGAGTAGCCGAAGGACAAACTTTGTCAGAGGAAGACGAAGAGTTTCTCTGTAATTTATGTCAGAGGCGGTTTGAGGAGCAAGGTACATAAAACTGTTTGAAAATTTGATTAATCGATCTTAACATTCTGTTGCGTCGTTTTCTGTTATTATATTAGTTTATCGTTTATCACCGCCGTACATTGAGTTACCTTCCTCCCCGCTTCATCCCGTTCTTATGCGCGGCCGCAGACTTATTACAGTGTTCAGTTTTGATAGATGGCACATTTTGGTAAGGGGCTCACTCCTGGTTCTCCCATGGTTCGAGAGAGATATTCGACAATAGCTTCGAGACAGGTTTGGATTTTCGGGATGCCAAAACGATAGACAATTCAATTTTAATGGAGTGTCTACCGCTGCTGCAAATTGTTTTTGGAACTTTTCAAGAGTTTTATGATGGATCTTTTCAAATTAATCGATGAGACTCTTCACCAGACCCCGTCGACAAATGGCCTTATTGTTGATGGATCTGATGTAATTATATTCTGGGTTATTAAGTGTGAAAGGGATAGAAACCATTATTAGACAAAAAAATCTTTAATGCTTTTGAAGTGTTGTTCGGAATTGATAAATCAAATCTTTCAATTCATAGCCTTGAGGTTTGATAAGGATAGGTTTTGGGATCTTAAATGTTTTAAGCAGTTATTTTCCACCCGTAATCCGCGAAAAATTTTCAGAAACATTTTCTGACGTAGGACTTCATCTTTCTTGGCTATACTATCCTTGGAGTCATTTCGCAAAATTCAAATTTCGTAAATTTCTCCACATTTTAATTACTAATAACTTTTTCTCTGTACGATTATTTGTTTTTTTTTTATAAGTAAAGGTCCGTGTGAGCTTTTACATCGTGCATGTAGGCAGCAGTGGGGTGAGAAATGAGTCATTGCACAGTGGTCCCAATCATGTAAAAAACACTCGTTTTTTTATTTGCGTTTCAGAGGTTAATTTTGGAGCTTTCATGTCTCTAGAAGAATTTCTGTTTGAAATAGTCCGCTCCTTTTAATATAATCGAAGTTGTCATTAATCCACCTACAAGTGAGTTAAAAAAATTATTTCACATACAATACGAGATAAAGTATTCATGTCTTTTGAAAAGTTGTAGATCGTATTAAAACAAGAAAACATGCCGAAGACATGAACACTCTACAATGCATTGGTGTCGAGATATGATGCATTGTTTATTGGAGACCTCCAAGGTCAAGTTTTTCCATCATAACTTTTTTCGATGAATTTTTAGAACTTTCGGAAGTTCTACAATTATATATCAATTATCAAAATGTAGATATTTTTGTCAAAGGTTGCATATTGCAAAATTAACAAACTAAACAGTTTATTACAAATTACAAAATACTACATATTCACTTATCAATATCTCGAAAATATGGAAATATGTGGAACCAATTTCAACAAAGTTTGAAGGAATGATCAAAACACTATTAGAAAAAATTAGTAGTCACAACTTAAATTCACTTTAATTGATACGAAAACACACTTTTAAAAAAGCATGTTCTAACTTTACCTAATATGTATGTAGCACCCATACAGCATACAGTATTCATTATCCTTGCACCTTGAATTCAAAATTGATCAAAGTTAGCGATAAATAGGAGTATTTGAAGTTTCCAAACTGCTCCTATTTTCTCAATACTTTGATAAATATAGAATTTAAGATGCTGGGTAATGAATACTGTTTGGGTGCTAATTATATATTGAGGAATGTTAGGGCATACTTTTTTTAAAAGTGAGATTTCATAAAAATTTAAGCGAATTTAAGTTGTGACTACTAATTTTTCTGAGAGTGTTCTGATCATACTTTCAAACTTTATTGAAATTGGTTCCACATATTTCCACATTTTCGAGATATTGATACTTGAACATGTAGTGTTTTAAAATTAAATTGCTCGAAAACTTTTAAGTTTGTTAACTTTAAAATATGCAACCTTTGACAAAAACATGTATTTTGATAATTAAAACATAATTGTAGAACATCCGAAAGTTCTAAAAATTCATTGAAAAAAGTTATGATGGAAAAACTTGATCTTGGAGGTCTCCAATAAACAATGCATCATATCTCGACACCAATGCATTGTAAAGTGCTCATGTCTTCGGCATGTTTTCTTGTTTCAATATGATCTACAACTTTTCCAAAGACATAAATACTCTATCTCGTATTGTATGTGAAATAATTTTTTTAACTCACTTGTAGGTGGATTAATGACAACTTTGATTATATTAAAAGAAGTGGACTATTTCAAACAGAAATTCTTCTGGAGACATGAAAGCTCCAAAATTATCCTCTGAAACGCAAATAAAAAAACGCTTGTTTTGACATGTTTGGGACCACTGTGCATTGTTCGGACCTTTAAAAACTTTTTCTATAAATGTCCTATTGTTGTTAATTTTTTTACGACAATAATACATGTACTGATTTTTAAAGTCTATAGGTTGATCTTTAGCTGATTTTTTCGTAAAAAGACAGTTTCCCCATACTAAATCTCATACAAACTTTAAATCTCGGACACGAAAATATAGTTTCACCAATCGAGTCAAAAATTTGTATAGTTCTTATGGGACCCAAAGGAACACGAAAAGTTTGGGAAAACTGAAATCAAAATTTTGTCCCACACTACCCCACAAATATACGAAAGAAAAATTGTTAAGGGTTTCGAAAAATAAGATATTTCAAGTATTTTATAATACATATATCGAGTACTTGTACGTAATTACGAGAAATAATGATAACTGAAGATAGTACATGGAACTTTCACTTTGAAATTTCATTAGCTAAGATATAGCAACATTTCCTTAGGGGGTTTAATATGGTTTATTGGGGTTCCCCAATAAATTCCTCAAAAATATCTTTACCACGATGTAGAATTCAGAGAATGTTATTTATTTCTAATATATTCGCATGTTTATTAGAATGTTTCGTTAAAATAGTTGACATTGCACTATGGTCCGAAACGGGAAATTAGCGCGACAAAAATATTTTCACTATTAAATATTAGTTTTTTGTAGTTGGTATATTCACAAAAGTTGATTGTAATCAAATGGCGCTCCTTTTGATGAAAAAAGTTTTTAGGGTGGTCCTTATTTGGATTGTAATCTGAAATCTAACTTTCTTAATTGTACTCAAAAATGAATTTTTTGTACAATAAAGTTGTAGGAAATTTTATTGCGAGCAACTTTTCTGAAAAAAGCACCTCTGTAGCTCTTCAATTGATCGAGTTACATCAATTTTCCCGAGTAAAAGTAGGGTGGCTCCTAAAATATCACTTTTTTTGTTCTAACTTTTTTGTGAAACGTTCCACCGACTTTTGACTTTAGAAGAGTTGTTGAACTAATCATTGCGCACAATTTTGCTCAACAAAGCTTTTACATATGAGCTACCAGTAAGAAGTTATGATTGTTTTTTCATCAAAAACTAGTCATGTTAAGCAGCTGTAGGCTGTAGTTTTTGTGTGTCTCATTTCTCGAGAGGACAATGTATGAAACATTTGTAGAACTAATTTGATAATATTATTTTGCCGAAGAAAGTATGTTGATACGTTAAGGCGTTTAAGAGTTATGCAATGTTTTTGAGTTTTTTGAAGGTATTTTTAAAACTAATTTAAATAAGTTAAAAAATAACACCCTTCCAATTTTCTCTTAAATTTTTTCTTATATTAAGACCTTTCAGGAACCGCATAGGATACATTTTTATCGATCTGGCATCTAATGAATATTGATATTTTAAGCATGACTAGTTTTTGATGAAAAAACAATCATAACTTCTTACTGGTAGCTCATATGTAAAAGCTTTGTTGAGCAAAATTGTGCGCAATGATTAGTTCAACAACTCTTCTAAAGTCAAAAGTCGGTGGAACGTTTCACAAAAAAGTTAGAACAAAAAAAGTGATATTTTAGGAGCCACCCTACTTTTACTCGGGAAAATTGATGTAACTCGATCAATTGAAGAGCTACAGAGGTGCTTTTTTCAGAAAAGTTGCTCGCAATAAAATTTCCTACAACTTTATTGTACAAAAAATTCATTTTTGAGTACAATTAAGAAAGTTAGATTTCAGATTTCAATCCAAATAAGGACCACCCTAAAAACTTTTTTCATCAAAAGGAGCGCCATTTGATTACAAACAACTTTTGTGAAGACACTAACTACAAAATACTAATATTTAATAGTGAAAATATTTTTGTCACGCTAATTTCCCATTTCGGACCACTGTGCATTGCCGTTGATTATCAGTGTGGAATTAATCGATCCCCAAATTTGAAAATTGTTTTTGAAACGAATCATGATGACTGTCGAAATTTCAAAGTTTTCTCTTTGAATGAGAAGAAAGAAAAAGTCGAGTGTAGAATGTATTGGTAGATAACAAACATTTTCTTTGATATTTTTCTGAATAGCTACGAGGTATATAAGCAGGCCCGTACCCAGGATTTCATTTCGGGAGGGGCCCAAAGATTAAAAAATAATGTTACTGAAGATTGCTTATGTACTTAATTCTCGGTGTGCCTTTTACGGCTGTTTTTAACATACACATCAAACTTTTCCACTGGAACTGATATTGTATTACATTTCATTACGTTTACTGTCTTGTTATTTCTGTAACACATGTCTGAGGCATTTCAAATAATTATATGTTTTTGATTACGGGAGGGGCCCCTCTCTGGGTACGTGACTGTATATAAGTATCAAACGAGAGATGACAAACAAAAAAAGCCTTATTATTTGAGAAGGAATAATAAATGTTTATTTGTTTAAAGTATTATTCATAGATACCCATACAATTTTTCCATATTGCTAACAAAATTTGGATTCCTCGCCAAAAAAAAAAATAATCCACCCCATTCGATTCGAAGAAAAATGGTCCCTTTTTGATACAAATAGGTACTAATCTGAAAGGGCTAGAACTGCGGAGAAAGTGGCATATTATAGCACTTCCCGTCCGAACTCCTCTGTCTGTCCCGGATCGATCTCGAAGTGTGATACGAAACATTGTTATGAAGAAGTATTACTTTCCTCTTACTAGTTCTATATGATGATCATTTTCACAGAATTGCTCGGTTTAAATCGATAATTTTTATTTATTTAAGCATTGAGTATCAACCGTTTTACTCTGTATCAGCAATTCCAAATCGACAACGCCACACTGATGACATAAAAAGTTTCTATTTTTCTTGCCGAATCTATTTGGTTCTGCAATCGATGACCTCATTTGGACTAATCCTTGTTTTTTTGCGCTTAGGGTTCTCAAAACGATTTATTTTTCATCGCCTGTCGCGATATTGATTACGATGCGAAAATGACTTTCCTTTGTAGCATTTCAAAAATGGCTCAAGGGTTTCTTTCTTTCTTTCGTTCAACTAATGTGGTACCCGTTTTCACATTTTCTGCACTTTTCTATGATTTTCAAGTGGTCGGAAATTGCTAGTTTTAGCACATTTAATACTCATATAGAAAGGCTATGCAATCACAAACCGACCTTTAAACGGAGGACCGAGTGTCCATTACCATTCGACTTAATTCGTCGAGATCACAAAATGTACATGTGTGTATGTGTGTATGTGACAAATAATGTCACTCGATTTTCTCCGAGATGGCCTGACCGATTTTCACAAACTTAGATTCAAACGGAAGGTCTTATTGGTATTGAATTTCATCACGATCCGACTTCCAGTTCCGGAATGTGATATGTACAAATCTATGAAAAAATGCGCACTTAATATCCTGGGAAATTTCTTAACCGATTTTCACAAACTAAATTGCAAATCAAAGGTCTTGAAATTCATTAGAAAATCCTCGAAAAGTTGATCCAGATCTGACGTCCGGTTCCCATATTACAGCGCGATAAGTGTAAATTTTTCATTTTCATGAGTATTTTTCCACAAGTGATGGCTAAAAGAGGTACGGATTTTTTTAAAACTTACTGGTGATTTCATCTAGTTGGCAGACCTTTTTCATTAGTCGATGTATAAGTCTAGATAAGGAATAATAATCCCCGGTTTCCGTTTCTGAAAGCACCGGTAATAGTAAAAAACAACACCAACAGAACTCACTTCGATTTCTCAGCAACGGTTGAACCTATTTTTACAAATCATGATTCAAATGAAAGCTTTTATTGTCCTTAAAAATAATGTGCAATTTCATCCAGATCCAACTTCCGGTTCGGGAATCAGCTGGCGATGAGTGTCAAAACTTTCAAACTGTCATACAAAATTATGAAAAACCGGTACGCACCGGTACGTGCTGGTACGGAAGAAGAAAACACTAACACCTAACAGAATACCACATTTAAATCTATATCAACTAACAAAACTGTTTGGAAATTGAAAAGGTTATGGTAGTTTCTACCCACAAAAAGTTTTTAATTTTATTCAAGTTATAAAGAAAAAATCTTTAGAGAATCTTCTAGTGATGTTTTCGAAAATATATGGCATCATTACAACACTAGGTGGATTAAAAAAACGGTTTTTAGTATTCGTGTCATCTGCGTTGAAAAATGTCTGCACTTTGGAGTCTTCAATTTTGTTCTACAGTCTTCCACATTCCTCGTCTCTGCATCAAAATCGCAAAAACCAAGTGACAAATTGAAAATCAATTAAACTTATTTGGTTCATATCATCTCCAATATCTCAAACCAGCATATCAAGGACAATGATTTCTATTTAAACCACAATCTGAAATATTTCGGACGAAAATGTACAATCTGAATCTGCTTAATCTCGAATGACAACTCGGCCCAGTAGCATTTAAATTGCTTTTATCTCGCCTTCTAAACCACACATCGGTTGTTAAAAGAACAAAAGAAGCACTCTTACTATGTGTTGGGATCGATATAACCGCCAATAATGTCGATGTTTGCTATATCCAGCATCGAGTGGAAAGATTATTCGATGACGGCATGAAAATAGCCTGGCATTGCAGTGAATTAACTGAATATACTATTGGAGTAGGATTAGATGAGGTTAGCCTATTATTTCGTTCGCCCGACCCAACTCTATTTTTTGATTACAAAATTAGACTGTTTTCCTAGCTGGGAACGTCACTGAGCATGGCTGTGAATCATTGCGAGGATAATTTCAACTTTTGATTAAAATTTCACAGTTTTTTTTTTGTCACATTTAACCCTGCTCGAGAGCATGATTGTTTTTGACAGTTCAATAGTTATATTTAAACTCTGAAAATAACTTACAAGAAAGTGCAATTTTTGGATCTCTTTAAAAAATCATTTCTCTGTATGTTGTTTTCATACTATCCACTAAAGTAATTACTTCTACTCGAAGTAAGCATATCACGATCAACAGAGCATAACAGGATTCTATCAAAATTATATATAATCT
This sequence comes from Malaya genurostris, assembly GCF_030247185.1. NCBI lineage: Eukaryota > Metazoa > Arthropoda > Insecta > Diptera > Culicidae > Malaya > Malaya genurostris. Next base: position 214,691,949 of record NC_080572.1, read on the forward strand.
TAATATTTATATCTCATTATGTTATAAATATGATTCTAAATCAGAAGCAAACATTCAGTTTTTATTAAGATTATAGCAAGTCCAGATATTATATAAAGGGCCGTTATATTTCAGGTGAAACTATACCAGAGAATTGAGAAAAAAAGAGTTCAAACACTTTTGTCGATTGACTTCCAACCCGAAAAATGCTATGCTTTAATTAAAGAGCAGTAACAAACATTTTTTACAAATTTCATACCTGAAGATGCTTTTGAACACAATAATTTGATATTTGATTTTGAAATGACGGGCTTTTAAATTAGAGAACGTTCCTAAGTAATTCCTACTTGAATTGTGCAAAATTTTTGTTTAAATATTTATTTTAAATTGATTTCTAGCTGTGGCTGTACCAATTAGCAGTTACAAATAAAGTGGATCACGAAATTCACTTGAAATTTCACAAATAAATCCAAGTTAGCTTTTAGCGATCGTCGCTGACAGATGGCGGCAGTAAGTTTGTTTTTCATCGAGAATGACGCCTAGATCTTCGACATGAACAACGCGTTACAGTTGAGTGCCAGCGACGGTGTAATTAGAACTAAACATGCTTCTCATACGATGATAGCTACCCGATCAACAAGGGATAACAAAATTGTATCTGAAGTTGTTTCGTTTTCTCTATCTAAATTAGTTATAATCTTGGCCTCGTTAATAGTTAAAATAACATACCTTTAGGAAATTTGAATTGCGATAAAAAAAAAACCTGAACAGTTAAGCCGGGAAGTTTTGAGTTACCAACATACGCTACGATTGCATTGGGGCATGAGAACCAACTGAGGTTGGGAGGATATATTGGCATCATATAATAACTAGTGTAAGTCCATATTGCTACAAAAATAATCTATCGCTCTCCACCTCTTTCGTCGTTTCCTTCCAATCGGCATAGGAATGACAAAGGGGCTATTTTAGAACTATGAGCAAGCTTTTTTTGGTACTGAAGAATAGGTATAAATGAACGGAAATGACTAAATTCAGTGAAACAAAACTACCTTATAGAATCTGAGAAAGTTAACTAATGAATGATAGTTTTTCAGTTTTCTTCTTTGTACCAAGAGGGCCGACTTTCAATTCGAATCAGATCGCTCGTTCAATTGAAGTAGTGAATTGTCTGTACGTGTATGTATGTCAATTGGCGGGTATATTTGATTAAAATGTGCACTAAATTTTTTCGGAGATGGCTGAATCGATTTTCGTAAATTTAGATTAGAATAAAAATTCGTTTGAAAGACAGTGAAAAATCAGAAGAAGTATATATAACATCGATTCGAATAGCAAGTTTTCATAATTGATGATCAACAAATTGCCTATTAGTCAAATTAGTTTGCGATATCCGCAGCCAGAAGCCCCGCAAGTATTGTTCAAAAACCATCAAAATTGAACTTTTATTCCGATTTGATTGTTTGATATCTAACTATATTGACTCACAGAAAAATGTTTCAAATGGAAAGTCTCATAATGCGGGTCGGTTGCTTTAAACTCTACATGGCAGATTCCGATGGTTCCAGCTGATGGTTCCGGATTGGAAGTAATCAAAATACTACGAAATGCGACTATCATAAATTTATCAGATATTGATAGATTGAACTTTTCAAATCGAAGGTATTATAGTGCAATAAATCGTTTTTATTTGATTCATGAATGTAAAAATGTGTATGCCATGATATAGATGACAACGGGCAGAATTCGATATCTGCAATTCGTAGATCTTATTAATTGATGACCTAACCAACTCATTTCATTTCGATTTTACTGATTTTTTATCCAAAAATTGTGAAAGTGATTCGATATTACTTTAGTTTGCGTTAGGCCATAATGATATCATCAGCGCCACTAGTGAACATTTCTCAATGTAATATTAACAATGTTTTTTATCTAGAACTACGTAAAAAATCATCAGCAAGAACTAAACATAAATCGATACGAATTTTTTAGGATTTTTTTTCTCTGTTTTCAGTACATCCGGGGTCCTTTAAACTAAATTCGCTATTTTCAATCTGCAACTAAAAGACCTATAAATCGAGAAAGTATTAAGCTGAGTTTAGATTTTGTTTTTGAGGCCAGTTTAGATTCTGTTTTCGGTTTATTGCAGCGTCACTTTTGAAGATGTTTTGAAATTTTTAACACTTATCACTCTGTGTTTTCGGAAACAACAATCGGCCACCGATAAAATTGAAGAATTTAAGCATTCATTTTATTGAACTCTTTTTTTCAATTCTCCAGTATAGTTTTACCTGAAATGTAACGGCCCTTAATATAATATCTGGACTTGCTATAATCTTAATCAAATCTTTGTTCGCTTCTGATTTGGAATCATATTTATAACATAATGAGATATAAATATTAAGATCACATATAATTTTGATAGAATCCTGTTATGCTCTGTTGATCGGGTAATGACGAAACATTTCTCAAACCAGAGAACCATTTTGTTTTTTACACACCATTCGTAAAACATAATAACAAGATGTTGCAACTCACGACAGTGCAACTCTTTGCGAACAACAAGAAATATTTTAAAATCGTCGGTAAAAATTAATTTTCCACCATGACTTAAGACGAAAACAGCATCGTTGGAAAGTAGTGACCCTAGCGTACTTCCTTGAGTTCCAAATTCAAATATGGAGACTTCCGGTTTATTGATATTTCTTCAAATCACTTACAAAATGGATATTTTCGGAACAAATTTGAAGTCTAGGCACAGAAAAACGATGCTCGACGTTGTTTCGAAATCCAAGATGGCGACTTCCGAGTTATTGATGATCATTGAATATGGGTATTTTCGGAATATGAATATAGGTTTATCCAGAATTTTTGGAAACCCTTACAATATGTGTATTTTCTGAACGGATTTGATTTGTAGGAGCCGGAAATTAGATTTGGGTTGGTTTCGCAATACAAGATGGCGACTTCCGGTTTATATGTATTCTTTGAAAATTCTAATAATTGGGATACTTTTCGAACGGATTTGATGACAAGATGCAAGATAACAATGTTAGATATTGTTCTAAAATCCAAACTAGCAATTTCCTGTTTATAAAAGATGAAAGATGTTTGAGCTCGTTTCGAAAATCAATATAGTGACTTCCAGTATATCGACATTCCCTTACCCATATTGTAAATGTTTTCAAGGAATATCAATGAACCGGAAGCTGCCATCTTGGATTTCGGATCGACCTCGAGCATCACCGAAAATCTATCCGTTTCGAAATTGTCGGTATCAAATCCGCTTCGAATAATCCATGTTGTAAGGGGTTTCGAGGAATAAACCGGAAGCCGTCATCTTGGTTTTCGAAACGACCTTAGGCATAGTTTTCCGGTACGTATTCATTAAATCCGTTCTAAAAACTTCTATACTGTAAGGGTTTTCAAGGAATATCAATATACCGAAGATTGTCATCTTGGATTTCGGATCAACGTCGAACATCAGTTCTCGGTACCTATCAATCAAAGGAATATCAATAATTCGGAAGTCGCCTTCTTGGAATTCAGAAACACCGCAAAAGTTGTTTTCCAACATCTGCTCATCAAATTCGTTTCGAAAATTCCCAAATTATAGGGGTTTTCAGGGAATATCAATAAACCGGAAGTCGCCATCTTATATTTTGAAACGACTTCAAACATCATTTTCTTGCACCTTCTCTTTACATTCGTTCCGAAAATAGCCATATGGGATTTCCATATTCATTACACGAAACTTTTTTTTCGAAGTAAGTTCCAAATAACGTAAACCTTTTTATGAACCAAATCCCAAATAACGTAAACTTATTTTACGAACTACGTACGAGTCCCCGTTTAGTTCGTAAATGGAGGTTTCGGTGTAGTAACGAGCCATTTAGAATTAATTAGTTTTTGTTGAAACAAACATTTTTCTTTCAAATATTATTTATTGTTGTTCAGAAAATAGACGAAGTGATCATCAAGTAACAATTCGCCTACAAGGATGCTTCGAGCAACCCAGCAATCGATTGTGGGCTCTTATGTTCGAGCTTGCATAAATTAGTAATTTATGCATGCAAAATCGGAAGCATCCGTGATTTTTCACTTGTATGCTTTACACAGCTTTTTTGAAAAAAAATGTACTAGCTTGAATGTCTTTTCTCTGTGCTGATGAGTCGAAGACGAAACGTAAAACCAACTAACGTAAAAACTTGGTATATGCTCCTAACACAAACTTTTGGGGATTATCTTTTATCGCTAAATTACAACAGAATGATAAAAAAGCGGTTATGTGTCCTAAGCACGAACAGAATAACTTCTAAATGAACAGAATGATGTTTTATGCTACATAAAATTCATTTTCCCGACTCTAAATCAACTGACTGCGTCGACCCGAATATATTATGAAGTTTTTTACATTGATAGCAATTATAGATGAAACAGCATTGTATACAGAAAATCCATTCTTCTTTCAAAGCTGTTGGCGGCTATTGTCTCGAGCTTGTTCCTCTCTCACTTCGATGAATACTCAACACACTCGTTATTGTATGGAATTGTCTGACATCAAGACGAATAGCATATCTTATTCCCCGTTTACAGCATCCCTTAGATTCACCATCGCTTTATTTTTATTTTTTTGTTTCATTTGTGTTATTTTTGCAAAACCCTATCCGGTAGTTTATCGTCACGCGTTGGTATCAACAGCCAAAACAATGGAATACTATACATACAACTGCATACTACAACATGCTTTTATATGAAAGACAAGACCTGAATTCACTGAATTCTCAATTTCTTCCCCCCGAGCACCTAGCACAGCTTCATGCAAAATGCCACGGGGCTGCACTCCCGTTTACTTGAAACAGTTTTGAAGTTTCTTTGCTCATGCTTTGCAACACAACACAACACAACAGCCCACCGGTATCGTTACAAACAATTCTAGCATTGCTCCCATTCGATTGCACTGTCGACATGTTATCCTACTATCAAAGCACAATAAATAATCATTAGACAACGACATTTACAATACATTCGCCCTACTGGATGCCCACAACACGATATGGTCCGGAATATTCATAATTAATATATATATATTTAAATTTAATCAAATGAATAGTTTATTAATGTGGCACATTAATTTTAGAACAATGTAGTTTTAGCTAGTAGATCAGTAGTACAAAGTGTTGAGTTTTATTTTTCTGTTTCGTACTATATTCTTTTCTTTTGGTTTCGTTCCGTATTCTTTACTTGCTATCGAGAAACAGAGGAAGCTCAACTTGATATCACTAAAGTTTAATCGCCTTACTTTCTTCCTATAACTACGATAACATAAAAACATAAACAATCAATATATGTAGGAAATTACAGTTGTCTGAAAGTGGATTTAATATTTACAAGAGATCGAGCGTTCTATTTCACAACCGTATTCATTCCCGGCATCATTCTGGTGACGTCATCCTTTATCACCTTTTGGCTGGAGTGGAACGCGGTGCCGGCCAGATCAATGATAGGTAATGATTGTCCGAACAGCTTATAATTAATTGCTAGTCAGCTCCAACATCACAACACACATCATCCCTGATCCCACCACCTGCCACAGCGCTCCGACGTTGAACTGCTGCTAGGATATATACTTACTTAGCGGGAAACCATCACACATCAAATGTCCACGAAGTCCAGACATCTGCTGCTGCTGCTGCTGCTTCTTCCTACCAGCTGAAAACCGAACTCCCGCTTCCTTTCTTCATCTAAGAGCTACTGTTCACCACCAGCAACGGATCTGTTTGCCGTGTACCGCATAACCAGCAAACCGCAGAAATGTTATCCTTCCATTAAACACCTCACTTCTTCCCTCCCCTCCCGCCCACCGTTTAGTCATAACAGACAAACCATACATCCAGCGGCAAAACCAAACATTTCACATCTGGGATCCAAAACGCGGATGATCCAACGGACGGGTAGAAAATTACTAGCGATTGTCTCTTTTTCTGGAAGCGAGCAGTAGTACTTAGGTTTACCACGGTTGGTTTTGAGATCTGTGGTCAACGGAATTAATTAATCCAGAAACAAAAAAAAACACGTTCTGCTGAGTCCTGAAAGTGCGACCGGCTTCACGCTAGGGTATCATTTTATTAGTTCAACTTTTAGTTGTAAGTTCTTTAAGTAGCATTTCACAATTTATTTAGGCAATGTTTCTATTTTTATACCAACTAAACTGTTCACTTTAATATATATGTGATTTACTAAAGTAGTGCGATGAGTAATTGAATATTTTGAACAATTTCACAGTAGATTTGCATGATAACTTTTTTTCAATATTCAACCGAGGATGTGAACTCCAAGCTATATTTCACGGTTACTGAATGAATAACCCGCAGTTTCTTCTGGTGCAACCTGGCCGAAATTCCCGAATACTTACTTCACGTACGGCAGTGTTAACTCAATAAAAAATGTTTGTTTAATTTTACATATTTTCAATAGGTTTGGTATATTTGAGTTTTATTTACTGTCAACATCATTATCAACATCAACATTAATTTTACAACATCGAATTAAAACCAATTGATTACTGCAACAATTTTTTTATAGTTTTTGGAATAACAATTCACAAGAATGAACTATGAAATAGAACAAATAAAAGGAACAGAAAGGAAATGCAGCAGTGCGCCGAGTAAGACTGAAAACGCTGATAGACATTGCATTCGGAAATTTGAAAGTTAAATTCAGGTTCGCATTATGCTCAGTAATTTTTATGAATCTAGCGATACAGGAAAGTTTTCACATAAGCAATACCGTTCACCAAAGCTTCATTGCGAATGTGCCGTATGAGTCATTTTTTCCGGATGTGCAAGTAATATCAGATACAGTGACGGACGAAATAAGAAAAGGTTTAGTTTAGATGCTATCTCAAATAACCAAGCATTAAGCGATAGTACTGAACTGTCATGACATCAACATTAACCCGTATGCCATAAAGGATGTACCGGACACACAAAATTCATGCCTAAAATTCAAGTTTTTATCCAATTATCATCAAATTTTTAGGAAATAAAAAGAAACAATTAAAATTAGTTTTGGCATCAATCGTTTAATTCATTTCGGTTTCCTATCCGAATTTGCGAGATTTGGTTTTAACCCCAGCCATAAGGTTCTGAACGACCTAAGAATCGAAAGTTGTTTGCTTACTAACTCGTGCTTTCTTCATTTCTTCTACATTCTTCACTACTTTAGGTTGTGTTAGATGGTGTTCCTTCATTACCCCATTTTTGCCTTTCTCATATAGAAAGGTTATGCAAACACTGTGAAAACCGACATTTGAACCGAGGCCCGGAGAGCCGAGTGTCATATACCATTCGACTCAGTTCGTCGAGTACGCAAAATGTCTGTGTGTGTATGTGTGTATGTAACGTTTTTTCGCACTAACTTTTCTCGAAGATGGCTGAACCGCTTTTCACAAACTTAGATTAAAATGAAAGGTCTTGTGGTCCCATACAAAATTCCTGAATATTATTTGGATCCGACTTCCGGTTCCGGAATTATGGGGTAAAATGTGCAAAAAAAATAAAATATGTGTTCTAACTTTTCTCATTGATGGCGCGACCGATTTTCACAAACTTAGGTTCAAATAAAAGGTCCTGTGGTTCCATGCGTAATTCCTGAATTTCATGCGGATCCAACTTCCGGATCCGGAAATATAGGGTAAAGTGGGTTAAAAATTGTACACCATCACTGAAAATGGGGAAAAACCTTGAAAAAATCTAAATCGACCTCAAATCTTTTCCAATTGATAGTTTTTATCAGTAGACGGTCAAACAAACCGATTTCAGTTATTTTTTAAAGAATCGATTAAAATTATTTTGAATAATACCACACTATTATATATATTTTTTTTTATTTAAAAGATATTTTTTATTCAGGCCTATTTGCGTACAAGCTTTACGTGGCCGATTGAGCCGATTTTTTAAATAATTTTTTTTTCTGAGTTGGATCTCGTTGTCACCCTTTTTCTAGGGGGAGAGGAGCTTCCATTTCCCTCCTGCGAGGATTGAGGGGCACTTCGTTCGTGGTTCGTCTCGTCATCCATTGCCGTGGTATTGTTGTTGATTTCATTGCTAGTTGCTGGAGATGAGCCTTGTTGTATATTGTTTGCAGTTGTTGGTTGGTTGGATGGTAAGTTGTTCACTGCAGCTAATGCACTTTGTTCTATAGGGGATACGTTGGATGGTTTCGTTAAAGGGGATGCTTCACTGTTGTTGATGACTGTTACAGGTGTACTGAGGTTGCTTTGGGTTGGTGTGAAGGAAGCACTGTTGTCCTTTTTTGTAGTTGTCTCCTTGTCCAGTTTATCACATGGCCTACCGTAGTGAACAGCTTTTTGACAATATTGACATGTGGCCATCTGATTGTCATAGGTAACAAGTGATTTGCACGGAATTCTTGTATCTTGACCGAAAATCACATAAAAAGGTATAGACTTCTTCAAGTGTATGCGTAATAAACGTACGCCATTTAGAATACCGGGGAAAAAATTCTTCCACTTTTCTTTTTCGATAGAGAGAATCTCTCCGTATGGGGACATAGTTTTGCGAATATAATAATCGGTGACGCTTGAGTGAAGATCATGCACACGCACTTCTATAGCACTATCATCCCTATATACTGGAATGTTGTACCTAATGTTCTCGTGTTCCACATAGTGCACATTGTTATCGTCTTTTGCGAATTGAATTGCATCCAACTCTTTATAAAACTGGATGTAAACAACATTATTCGTCTTATTGCATTGAAGTACATGCACACGTTTAATGTCCAGCTGCATTTGCTCCTTAAGCAAACCTTCAAGTTCTCGTATCGAAGGTCGAATTTTGCACTGTCTGAAGTCAACAACAATTGTATTCTTTCGTGTCGGCGGTAATTGTTCGTTTGGTTCATTCATTTTCGAGGTCTATTGTTCACTACACAATACTGTACTTGGTTTCTTCTGTTTCCAACGTAAGCGGTTTTGTTTTATCGACTGACTTGGATGAGATGTAAAACCGAACTGACAGTATTATATATGATAGTATGATTGATATGAGAAAGGCATCATTACACCACTAGCTGGATTAAAACAAGTGTTTCTATTGGCGCAGTTCCGGAGTCTTTGGGAGATTCAGATCTTTCGGTACGAAATCGACATCATTCGCTTCAAACTACTCTATCACGTCCTTCATGTAATGGCATGAAGCCAAACCCGTCCAGCAGAGCGTCGGGTCTTTATGAGCCTTCAAGAGAAGGAGAGCCCTTTTGGAGTCTCTCTTCCAAACACACCTGTCCATCTTGCGGTAACACACCTTGTCCAGCTTGCGGTAACGAAATGTGTACTTCACTTCCCGCAAATACAAATCGCTTGCCAAATTAATAACTGCTTGGCGAACTTTAACATTTTCTGTGTTCGGAGGTTTTTAGGGAACATCATACTTATCCTTGGTATTCACATACAGGTTACGAGGAATCTGGTTGGAGTTCGCCTTTATGTATGGCAGTGTGGTTTCGTTAAATTTTAGTCGTGCAACTTCCGGGTACGGCACCTCGCACTGTTTCTCGTCCCGGCTTAGAAATTTCTGAGTTTTTTGTAAACCCGATCAAAAATAAAAATAAAACCCGTACTCGACCCGAACCATGGAATATTTTTTCTTCCAACCCGACAGTAACTGATAAAAAATAAATATCTTTACCCGTACCCGACCCGAACCCGAAAAATCGGATACTAGAGTGCAAATGCCCGAAAACGGACAAAATTTTTGAACCCAAACCTGACCCGTGCTCGTAAAAAAGGAACCCGTACCCGATCCGAAACCAAGCAACATATTTTCTTTTAAACCCGAACCGGACTATCTCTAGTACGTAGTTTGAAGGCCACAACCATCCATGCGTTTGTGATCCTTCTCGTTAACCTGACGAATTTTATCCAGTTCTTAGCCCCCCTCAACAATTAGACTTTAAACCGTTTTATGATACCAAAGACCGTGAGATTTGTGGCTCTCAACTTTGTTCCGTTGGCACAACGCGACAGAACATTGTTCGACGATTTTCGAGTCAACTCGAACAAATGTAGTCAGCACCCTTTCGAATTTTAATGGAACTTTTTGAACATGTAGATTTTGTCACAAAAAGCCATTTATCGTACTTTGTTTTTCCAAATTTGATCTAGGTTGTCTTTTGAAAATGGCCAAACATTTTTACCCTATTTTTTGTAGACATAGCGAAAAACGACAAATGCTACAAAAAAGTCTTGTACTAGTGATTTTCACAAAATCAGTCAAAGTATTCCTTATCAAATCCTACACTGAAAAAAATAACTTCAAAAATTTAAAATATGTCAAACCTAAAATCTAAAATTTTGATAAAATTTGTCTCAAGGTGGGTTATAGTGTTCTCCACCTTTTAAGGGAAATAGGCTTTTCTAACAAAAACTATTTCTTGTGTAAACTGATTTTTGCCTTTCTCGTATAGAAAGGCTATACCGTCACTGTAAAAACCGACTTTTGAACCGAGGCCCGAAGGGCCGAATGTCATATACCATTCGACTCAGCTCGACGAACTGAGCAAAGGTCTATATGTTTGTGTGTATGTGTGTATGTGACAAATAATGTCCCTCGATTTTCTCAGTACTGATTTCCACAAACTTGGATTCAAATGAAAGGTCTTACGATCCCATAGATCGCTATTGAATTTTATCTCGATCCGACTTCCGGTTCCGGAATTACAGGGTGATATGTACCAAAAAAATGAAAAAAATAGTCACTCACTTTTCTCAGAGATGGCGTGACCGATTTTCACAAACTTAGATTTAAACGAAAGGTCTTATGGTCCCATAGATCGCTATTGAACTTTATTCCAATCCGACTTCCGGTTCCGGAATTACAAGGCAATACCTTATGATCAAAAAAGAACCGAAATTTTCGTTTTAAAATTCTCGCGCTTGTCCAATCGGTAAACTTTTATTCTCTCAACGTTGGCAACACTTTTATACACATTCTGTCAAAGTTGAAGTTGAAAAATTTTCGTGTGGCGATTTTTATAATGAATGGTTTCGGCTCGCCTTCGAAGCGCCATTCGGTCGATTGTTGTGCGGTTTCGACGTCATATTCATAGATCCACACCTCATCACCAGTTATGATGCATTCGATGAATGGGGGTCACTATCTGTGTTCGAAATCATCTCTTTGGCCACATAAACACGACGCTGTTTTTGAATGAAATTCAGCTTTTTCAGCACCAGCCGAGAAGCGACGCGTTTCAAACTCAAAACATCAGTTAAAATGTGTTCGGCTGATCCATAAGAGATGCCCAACAACACAGCAATCTCTCTAATCGGTACAGAACGATTTTGCAACACGATTTGCTTCGCCGATTCAATGTTTTCTTCAGTAACAGATGTTGTTGGGCGGCCAGGGATCTCATCATGATCCAAGCTTGTACGACCACCTTTGAAGCGTTTATACCACTCGTATGCCTGTGTTTTTCCTAGACACGATTCACCAAAGGCCTTTTCTAACATTTTGAACGTTTCGGAACACTCAAATTTGCAACACAAAAACTAATCGTACGATATGCGTCAAAATTTGACAGAATGTGTATAAAAGTGTTGCCAACGTTGAGAGAATAAAAGTTTACCGATTGGACAAGCGCGGGAAGTTTAAAATGAAAATTCCGGTTCTTTTTTGATCATAAGGTATGTGCAAAACCTATGAGAAAATTTTCTCGGAAATTTCTTAACCGATTTTTACAAACAAAGATACAAATGAAAGGTCTTGAAATTGTTTAAAAAGTTCCCTAGAAGATAATCCAGATCAGATTTCCGGTTCCGGAATTACAGTGCGATAAGTAAAAATTTTCAATTTCATGTGTATTTTTTCACAAGCGATGGCTAAACTAGGTGCACCTTTTTATAAAATTTATTGGTAAATTCATCTAATTGGCAGACCTTGTTTGCAAGGTGGATATGTAAATCTACTTTGGGACTACTAGTGCCCGGTTTCTGCTTCCAAACGCACTGGTAACAGCGAAGAAAAGCTCCAAAACCGAAACTCACTTCGATTTCTCAGCAACGGTTAAACCGATTTTCACAATGATTTATGATTCAAAATAAAGCACTCAGTGTCTTAAGAGACACTGTGCCATTTCATCCAGATCCGACTACCGGTTCCGAAATTATAAGGCAATAAGTATCAAAACTTTCAAACTGTCATACAAAATTATGCAAAATCGGTACGCATTGGTACGTGCTGGTACGGAAGAAGAAGAAAACGCACCCGTCTACCACACAGTGTGCTTTGTTCAATTTTGTATAGCGTGCAGGGTTGTCACATTCAATTCTATACTAATATGACATAGCTGTTTACAAATCGAAAAGGTGATGGTAGTTTTTACCAAAGAAAGTTTTTGATTTTATTCAAGTTTGAAAAAAAATCTTGTCAGAACATAGGTAATATGAGAAAGGCACCATTACATCACTAGGTGGATTAAAAAAAGTTTTTTCTCCAGTGTCGCTATATCGAAAACTAAATTAAACTGAAAATCATTATCATCCAAAATTCCAATGAAACCCAATTTGTATGAAAATTTCATCGAATAACCAATTGCTAGTTGCCTGATATTAGCACAAAGTTTCCGTGCTAAATAAGAAAAAGGTTTTGTTAGAAAAATTTTTGCTTCTCCATTGTGAAAATGGCAGTCAAAATTTTGCTTGTGCATCGAGAAAATTCATACTGCTTGCTCGCAGTTATCGAAATTGATGAATGAGACTAAATTAACTGCAACTAATATAAAAAAAAAGAGGGAGAGTAAGTCCAGATTAGGAGGGAATGGAAAGTCGGATATCGCAAAAACATTTAAAAGAGTGGTCATCTGTTACAAGCGGAACCGCCACTTCTCCATTCAAGAAAACAAACAGCTTGAACAGCTTCATGAGAAGATTTTGTTGAGTAGCGAAGCTCACTGTTTCCAACTCATTGTCCACCTGTTGACAATTTTGAGTTTACTGTCCACTAAAAATGATGTAGTACCCACTGATGGGCTGTAGGGATCACTTTGGGAATCACTGACCTAAACGGTGCTGATAGAATTGAATCGATACAATGCAGATTTGCTTCTGTCTGCGTCGTCTACCGTGGAATCCTCATCAGCTATCAAGTAACGAAATTCGCGGATTACTAATCGGCCTCGATACATTCCAAGTTCGACGAGATGTTGCACGTGCTCTATTAATAGTAGGTGTTTTGAGTAATTGACTTTCCCGTTTTGCTCCGTCAATATCAATGTCCGACCCGTAATCTTCGCAACAGTGCTTTTCTTCGACTTCCAATCAAATGTTCGAGCTTCGAACAGGCCGGGTTCTTACTGTCAATACAATCGTAGTACTAGCTATGTAAAAGTTCTGTACGCTAAGAATTGGCTGAGCGAAATCTGTTGAAAAAGAATGGTCAAACTCTTCCACAAAACGGAATAAAATACCAAGACAATGGAATGGAATATGAATAGAACAGAATAGAACCAACGAAACGGAGGTTATTTTTCTTTTAGCTTAAAACAAACTAAGTTTGATTACGTTTATCACTAATGAGACCCACATTATTTTACAGGTGTTTTTTAATTGCAGCTACAGTAGTCTATCATACTAATGACACGAAAGTGTACATATGTTGATAATTTAAGCAATAATTGATTACTATCTAGATAAAAAGTCGAAACTAAATTAAACAAAATTGAGCTTGGCCTGCTTTTACGTTTTCGTTTTCCCCTTTTCTTCTTTCTTTTTTTTCTGTCTCTTTTCCACAAACACACCATCACACCAATCCACAAAAATCATACTTGGATGGTAATTGAAACCAAAACCAATCCAACAACAACATCAACATCAACATCAACTACTACCACAATCGATTAAACAATTCGACCGGCACACGTCCACCACATCAAAATCTAACCACAAACTAGGTAATTACAGTTGCCTGAAAGTAGACCTAATGTTCACGCGTGACCGTGCGTTTTACTTTACAACCGTATTCATACCGGGCATCATTCTGGTGACCTCGTCCTTCATTACCTTCTGGCTGGAGTGGAACGCCGTCCCGGCTCGGGTCATGATAGGTAAGTGACAAATTTTACACATATTCAGGAGATGAAGTGATACCCTGTTTTTCGAATGCCTTCTGTGTCCTGTTGTGTCCTACTGGGAGTTTCCTTTTTGTACGAACCATAACGTGTCATTGTGTAAGAACTATTTCTATGGGTAGCTTATTATGTATCTTCCTAAGAGGTTAGTGTACTGTTGCTGTAAGTTGCGCTTGAACATTTTCCCCACAACCTGCCAGGGTATCCCCATTTATTCTATCTTCCCTAAATAGCGTTGTGATGTCACCGGATCAAGCTCTTCATTAATTAGATCCTATTTGACCCTAACAAATTTTTGTGTTTTTGCCTTGGAGATTAAGTAACTGTATTGTCGGTGTAGCGTTGAGTGATATTTATTTAGTTCTTGTGAATAATAAAGTTAATAACTGCTATTAAGTTTTTATTTTAACTACCCGCTCTTTACCCCTTCATGCCGTTTTGTATGTTTAGGTTATTTGTATAATGGATCCCTTAAATAAGATTGTTTCCAACAACGTGACCTACAAGGAAGCACGTGTCGAGTGTTTTCTGTTTTATGTTCATTTAGTTAAAAGGTTCTATGCAATAGAAGAAACTTTTGCCGAAAAATATCATAATTATCTAGGCTCTTGAATTAAATTTAAAGAGTATATATTCTTCAATTAATAACTTTTAGATTTCTGTTGCAGTAAAATGTTGCTTGACGTATTCTCTCGTACGATCAATACATGTACAATAAAACACATCAATGCATATTATTTTAAGATCAATTCAGAAAGCTCATGTCGGTAGCGTTTTACGTAATAGTGTGAAAAACTGCCCGATAATCTAATTTGCGAGCATTTAGGCAATAGAAGATACCAGCAAATCTCGAACACATGTTTAGACATACTTATGCTTGGATTATGCTCAACGAGATTCGAGTACTCAACTGCACTGTTTTATTGCTCTCGTTCGATTTGCCTTTCAATAACGATTCATAATGACGTCAAAGATTTGTGAATGTGCTCATAAATTGTCGTTCTACATAGCTCTATTGCAACCATTGATAATCGGAACTGCTTTATCAATATCTATAAACTAGCTAAATTAATAATTTAAATTGATGATTGGCTGCTAAGTCAGCCATCAGCGATTCCATTTACAGATAGAAAAATAAACAGAGGTTTAACAAAGACGAACACCATAACCATTCGATAAAATTCGAAACAATGTTGTTTAAATCACAGCACATATGAAAAATAACCGATTGTTTCTGCGAGAGTTCAATTTTTTATTGATCCTTATTAGACTAAAGATTTCGAGATTTCGACACAGAATATTGCTCTACTCTCTCAAGAAGGCTCGATCAAACATTGCCAGAACACTCTGAAGACTGATTTTTAGGGAACTTCATAGCCAACCATTAAGGATTTGTTTTATTCCTTTGCAATCAAATTGAGCGATAGAATTAGTTGGAAAGATACCTTTAGCAAACTGTAAATGGTTCGAGAGCTTCCGATTTGTGGTCATTATTCATAAATGTATTTAAAAGAGTCGATGAAATATAACACTTATATGGACTTCTCAAAACTTCATATAATGTTTTATAAAGGTTGTACTCGGGAAGGGGACGGGTATAGTGCATGCCTTTCATGCAGCCCACCTGAATTCGATTCCCAACCCCGCGCATAGGGTCAGAATATTTTTCTAGTCCGAAGAGGCGAATGACCTTGAGATTAAATCCTCATGAATCTAAAACAAAATTTATATTAAAACAAATATCTTTGAAGGGGATTGATTCTTAGAAAAAAAAATTAACACATATTAGTCATGCCTTTACAAATCCACTTTCGATAACCATCTCGATATCCGCTCAAAGATTATAACGAAATTTTGCACAATCTAACATTACACTCTAAATTAGTTTTATCCAAAACTGCTTCAATTTTAAGCTATACCATAAAAAGAAAGTGAATTTTCCAAGTACAGCCCTTATTCGAATCGGAATGCATAACAAAAACATGTTTATAAGTGAAAGCAGTTCTCGAAAAATTCTAATATACATAAGTCTCGAAATCTCGTTAGTAGTTATAAAACAAAACGGCCAAACAAAAATAAAAACATATAATCATGTGATTTACATTAAGTTTGTTCATTTATTTTTTTGTTTCTTTATGAATTTGCATAAATTTATATGTTAATTTATTTATTCATTTACTTTTATATTCCTTATTTTCATATGATTTTCATTTTTCGATTATTTGGTTATTTTCAGTTATTTATCTGTTCTGAAAATATTGTATGTTTTATCATATTTATTACGTTTTACCATATTTATACTATTTATAATGTTCCATTAAGATCTTACTTACTAATTTATTTATTTATTTATTTATTCATTCATAATTTTTATGTATTTATTTATTTATTATTTGATTTTTTTTCAACTATAGAGTAGTATTTTTTAAATGTATTAAATAATTTATTGATTTATTTATTTCGCTAATCAATTATTTGGTTTATACCCTTGCTTATTTATTTATTTGGTGATTAAATTATTCATGTGTGTCTTTTATTTACTTTAAATAGCTCGTTTGATGAATACTGTGTTTTAACCATTTTGCGTGTTTGTTTAAATGTATTCTAATTATAAATTGACTTCTTCATACATTCAATTATTTATTTATTTTTTCATTTATTTATTTATTCATTTATTTTACTATTTATTTGTTTATTTATTTATATATTTATTTATTTATTTATGTATTTATTTATTTATTCATCTATTTATTTATTTATTTATTTATTTATTTATTTATTTATTTATTATTTGATTTTTTTTTCAACTATAGAATAGCATTTTTAAATGCATTAATTAATTTATTGACTTATTTATTTGGTGATTGAATTATTTATGTGTATGTCTTTTATTTACTTTAAATGGCTCGTTTAATGAATACTGTGTTTTAACCATTTTTGCGTGTTTACATTCAATTGTATTCTAATTATTCATTGATTTTTCATACATTTAATTATTTATTTATTTATTTATTTGTTTCTTCATGTATGTATTTATTTATTTATTTATTAATTTAATTATTTATTTATTTATTTATTCATTTATTTATTTATTTATTTATTTATTTATTTATTTTTTATTCATTTATTTATTAATTTATTTATTTGTTTGTTTTTTTAATTATAGAGTAGTATTTTTTAAATGTATTAATTAATTTAATGATTTATTTATTTGGTGATTGAATTATTCATGTGTATGTCTTTTATTTACTTTGAATGACTCGTTTATATTCAATTGTATTGTAATTATTCATTGATTTTTTCATACAAATAATTATTTATTTATTAATTTATTTATTTATTTATTTATTGATTTATTTATTTATTTATTTGTTTATTTATTTATTTATTTATTTATTTATTTATTTATTTATTTATTTATTTATTTATTTATTTATTTATCTATTTATTTATTTATTTGTTTGTTTGTTTATTTGTTTGATTGTTTATTCAATTATTCTTTTTTTACTGATTTATTTTTTAGTTTATTTATTTATTCATTTATTCATTTAATTCCAATATTTGATTTTTGACCTTGATAATTTATTTATTTGGCGATTGAATTATTCATGTGTTTTTCTTCTATTTACTTTAAATGGCTCGTTTAATGAATACTGTGTTTTAACAATTTATGCGTGTTTATGTTTAATTGTAATCTAATTATTTATAGATTTTTCCATTTATTTATTTATTTATTTATTCTATTTTTTTTATTTATTTATTAATTTATTTATTTAGTATCTGTTTTTTTCTGTGTACTTATTTATTAATGTATTCGTTTATTCAGTTATCTATGTATTTATCCATTAATTAATTTATTTTTTCAGCATTTGTTTCTTCGATTTCGTCTTCCATAAATTTCAATATTTTATATATGTATTAATCAATTTATTTTATTTATTAACTTGCTAATTTATAATTTTTGTTGATTAAATTATTCATATATTGTTTATTTGTTTTTAATTTATTCATTCATTAATTGATTTATTCATTTATTTTATAATAAAGTCATCAAATTTTCTTATTTGCTTAATGATTTAATATTTCGTTTATATATTTGTTCATTAGTTTTATTTATGTATTCATTGATGTAGGGTAGTGTACACGGGAATGAGTCGCTTATGCATTGTACTATTCTTTTACAATAGGTTCGCTTGAGAAATAGAACTTTGAAAAAAGTAAGAAATGATTTATTTGTCGATTTTTACACTCGAGCAGTATGAAAAAAAAAACAGAAATACATTGGGGTCTCTTTTTACTTATTTCGGCATAAAAAAAAATTTTCGATTTTGGAAGTCTTAAAATTTTTCGATGTCCCAAAGTCGATTTTCACAAAAAATTGTTTTTTTTTTTAGTTTGCACCAGATCTGGACGTTTCATGCATTTCTAAGATATTTGGCATTAAAATTTTTTTCCTTTAGTTTGCAGGTTTTCTTACGCGGATTTCCGAAGTTACGTGGTTTTTTTACGCGGATTTCCGAAGTTACGCGATTTTTTTTTGCACGGTACGTATCCCCCGCGTACAAATAGACCTCAGTGTATGAATATATAGCGATATGAAAAAAATACTCTCTCGTACCCGGATATTTTTCCTATTTAATTATTATTACTTTCGTTTTCTTGCGTAATTTTTATTTATATTAACTATCGGATCATTTGTTTAGTGTTTGGTTAATCAATAAAAAAAAAAGTAAATAGATGACTTTCTTATTTAATGATTCTTTTTTTTCTGTTCATTTGTCCTTTTTTCAATTTGTTTATGCAATTATTTATTTATATATTTTCATGCATTAAAAATAATTGATTCGCTTATTTCGCTATTATTATAATGTATTTTCATTGTGCATATTATTGGTAGAATTCTCTAAACAAAAAACCGGAGTCTTAGTGACTCTGGTAATTTTGAATGGTATGGCGTTCTAACTATCCAGAGATCGAATTACAAATTCAAATCGTTTAGGACATTTAGGAAGCTCAGGATCATTTTAGAGAGTTGTGCAAAGCGAAATTCCACTAATGGCGGTCCAAGATTGATGGCTTTATAAAGTGTGTCCGACTTTTTTTTAGATCTACATTGATTAGTGATTTGGAACATTAAGTTTTATATGTTACAAGCCACAAATCGATAAGAAAACGCTTCAAAATCCTACGAGAGGCTTACCGCTTATCTTACTATTTTCAAAGATTGAGTAGCATCTAGGACTGTCGGAAACAATTTTCCGAGACACGCACGCATTAATTTTCTACGGTTCTGTTCACAATTCCAGTAATTGTACCTCTATTTATGTGAATGTAACAAAACACAATGTTCTCCAATGCTTACTGCTCTCAAACAAGATAATTTAGGAGTTGTCATCGAATCGAACACATCTCCTCCCACTGCTAGATGGAACTCGATCCCGGATGCATTGTTACAAAGTCATGGTTCACCGAAGGGACTAGATTGTAGGAACATCCAAGCTTATAACTTATAACGACGTAGAATAATATCTTGCTTGACGCTCAAAATGGAAATAATCCAATGTTTTGATAGTACTTCGGGCGAGTTGATGGATGTGTGGTCACGACATGTATTGTCAGAGCGTCCGAACGTGGCTCGTTGTCGGTACATTGACTGCAATCCATTTGTCCGCCGTGGAGTACTTGATGAGACACCGGGGACAATCAATATTTATTTACCCGCGTACGGCACACAGCCATTAGCTGGCGACAATGACAAGCAGAGTTCCGTTCGGCTTGGTTCGTACCTACACGAAGGCAATGATTTAAAACGGGTTCCACCAATTCGGCCATGCAGGTTGTTGACGAGTGCCAGCCCAATGTTCACAATGGATATTGTGCCGACAAAGCAGCCGATAAACTGCATCAGTGCAAGATCCTAAAATTTATCGTTGCCGGTGGTTCATGTTATAAAGCAATTTGGTTTGTGAGATCCATAAATAAATGGCTGCTTAAATTGCTTTTGTATACTACAATCGAAGCGAAGCAACATGACTTGACAAACATTGAAAACCAATCGATGAATAAATGTTTCAACGAAGATGCCGCGAATAAATGTGTTATGAAACTGCAGCCGTTTCCGACAGTAAACTTAGGACGATATCATTTTACACGAAACCGTTTCGAAGAGACATTTGGCACATATAACAATTCAGAGCATAACATAGTGTGCCATTTTATTTACATATAGAAATAAACAACAACGCCTCATTTAGTACGGCAAGGTCTTTGCTTCCTCGTTCAGAAAAAAGGCTACTTCGTGATTGATCAAATATTGCACTCCTGCTAACAGAAATAGGCCTAGTATATTTTTACAGTAAAGAAGTATCACCTGTTTATTTTCCATTATTGGATCCTATTATTTCCGATTGCCAGACAGTTCCCTTTCCCTATTCAAATCCTAAGTAGTGTAATCGTATATTCTCTTGCTATCGACACCGTGCATGAAAGAATGTCAAACCAGTCGCAATCAAATAATCCTTCTTCCTTGCGCATACGCCGGAAAACGAGATCGATGCCGTGAATGCCGAGAGTATTGCTCCGATCGTGCACAACAACCGTCCAGTTCCGCACCGCAAAAAGAGACAATCCCCATTTCTGTTATTGGTGTACGTACAACGTGTAAATAATACCGAAAATGAAAACAGGATACAAACCAAACAGAAAATTTTCCTGTCATCGAACCCATCAACCGAGAACATAAAATAACACCGAAATGTACCGCACCTCTCACCGAATCCTTTTGCTGTGTAGCAACCGCACCTTGTAGTACCATAATTCATCTCTTGCTCCAGCAGGCGTGGCTGAACTTTGCTAGCACGGTCGGTATGGCAGTGGTGACGAAATTATGCCACTTTATGCTTCTTTTTCAGGAATCAAAAAGTGTTGCAACATTCAAACAGAAGCTCATGACATGCTGAATAGAGAAGGTGGGCATTTTCCGAAGTCGAAGTAGCAAGTCATCAGGCTTCACCTTTGCCGATCTGGATGCAATTTTGTACACGTTTTCATTATGACAAACCATCTGTTTTGCACGGTCAAAGATTTCAGCTCTACTCAAAACTTAAAATGTATTTTTAAATACACTTTCCACAACCTCAAATACTGTAAATTGAAATACAAATGATGTTCAAGAAAATATCGTAGAAATTCAATAGGGCACTGCAAAATAAAAGCTTACACTGAAATGATGTTGAATACTTTTTCAAAACGAAAACTAGTTTAACGTAAAATAGTGCAACTCAACAAAAATCTATGAACTTCTGGAGAACGGTCACTTCTAGAAGAAAACTTACTATGAGCTAATTAATTGTATTTGATCTGCTAGAACATACGGAGTTTTGAGTTTCATCAGTATCTAGCAAGGTAAAAATATTGAAATAATGACGTAAGAATACAACTACATAATGAAAACCGTGAAAAAGCTACCACAGCGACGGGACTCGAACCCGTAGCTAGTTGATATCCTAGGAAGGCAAAAGCCAATTAAACTACCCTGCATGTGAAACCACATGAAGAAACAGCCTCATTGTACAGAAGAACCGAGCATACTTCACTGTACACCGTAACCTCCATTTACGGACTAAACGGGGGCTTAGGATTTGATTCGTAAGAAAAGTTTACGTTATTTGGAGTTTACTACGTATAGAAAACGTTTGTATAATGAATGTGGAAAACCCCAATCATATAGCTGTTTTCGAAACGGATTTGAAGAGTAGATGCAAGAAAACGATGTTTGAGGTCGATTAAAAATCCAAGATGGCGACATCATTCCCTAAAAACCCCCCCAAATTGAGGATTTTCGGAACGGGTGTGATGAGTAGACGTCGGATAACAATGTTTGAGGTGGTTCTGAATTCCAAGATGGCTACTTTAAGTGCATTGATATCCTTGAATTCTATTACAATATAAATATTTTCCGAATGTATTTTAGGAGTAGAAATCAGGAAACGATGTTTGAGGTGGTTCTGAATTTGGCGACTTCCGGTGTATTGATATTCATTGAAAATCCTTACAATATAAATATTTTGGGAACCGATTATGTTGTAAACGAATTTGATGTGTAGGTACCGAAAAACGATGCTTGAGGTTGGTTTGAAATCCAAGATGATCACTTCCGGTTTATGATTTTCCTTGAAAATTCTTACGATATGATTTTTTTTTAACGGGGCTGATGAATATGTACCGCGAAACAATGTTTTGACCAGTGCTGGAAACTGCTGACATTTTTTTTGAATGTCGTGTGCCGGAAACTTTCATGTTGCCTACTATTCGGGCTGTCACATATGAATGTCGCGCTAACCAAACAGATGAAAGTCGCATGTGACAGTCATGAGCGAGCGCTTCATGAATGTAGTGGCGACAGTCTTACTCGTGTTGGGCGATGAATGTAACGATAGAATGATAGTCCTCAATAGAATCGGCTGCATTTTGTCTTCGGTGCGAATTTCATTCCTGGCAATAAACTTTCATGAAGAAATTCAAAACGGCCTCATTAGTGACGGGTTTCATATCCATACCGTTCCATGAAATGGTTGAATTTCAAATTGCTGCTGTGGAGGGGATCAAATACCGTAGCTTTTAACTTTGTCAAGATGCGTAGGGTTGTCAACGAATGCAAAAAGGGATTTTTTGGGAAAAAAATCAAATATTAATTGAATAATAAAATGAAAGGTTTGATGATTGGATGACAGAAAACAATGTTTAAAGCCGTTTCAAAATCCAAGATGGCGGCTTCCTATTCATTGATATTCGTTACAAACCATCACAATATGAGTATTTTTCGAACGGATTTAAAGAATGAATGACCTAAGAAGTCGTTTCTAAATCCAAGATGGCTATTTCTGGCATATTGATATTCGTTATAAACCATCACAATATAAGTATTTTTCGAACGGATTTGATGAGTGGATGTTAGAAAACGACGTAAGAAGCCGTTTCTAAATACAAGATGGCGACTTCCGACATATCGATATTCGTTACAAACCATCACAATATGAATATTTTTCGAACGGATTTGATGAATGAATGTCAGAAAACGACGTAAGAAGTCGTTTCTAAATCCAAGATGGCGATTTCTGGCATGTTGATATTCGTTACAAACGATCACAATATGAGTATTTTTCGAAAGGATTCGATGAGTAGAAGTTGAAAATGATGCTTACAGTAGTTTCAACATCCTAGATGGCGGACAGAATGAGCGAATTTCATTTTTGGTTATAAACTGTCATAAAGAAATTCATAAATTGTTTTCATCTCGATATTCTTAAAAATCTTATATTACTGTTGTGGAGGCGATCGAAAATCGTAGTTTTGTACTTTTTCGAATGCAAACAATTTTTGCAAAGAAATAACATTGTAATAATATTTGGAATACAACGGAATTAAGGGATCGAAAATCATTAGATTTTTCGCATAGGGGTTTATACCAACGAATATTCACAACATTTGAAAAAAGAATTTAAACATGAATTGAATGGAAAAGAAAGCCAATATTGATCTATGATTACGATATGGCCCGTTTGCATTTCTGCTGGCTGCCAGTATTTTGGCACAAGCACACCAGCATAATGTAAACGCTTGCCAACTCAATTTGTTTACTTTTGTAAGATTCGCCCTTCTTTGAAAAACAGCTGACATATCATGTCAAGTGTATGTTATACATTCGTATGTTAGGTAGAATTCACAGTGCAACCCAAGCAAGGAGAGCTGCTTCGTACGTTCATTAGTTCCTGAACATGTCTGCCAGCTGATGAGTATGCTTCATGAGGTTAGCATTTGATGAACGGTTCGCATATTGAAGATGCCTATGAGAAAACTAGATTGATAACTTTTAGTTCCGATGAATATTAATTGAAAAACATTTCTTTTTGTGTTTCTAGGATATGTACACAATATAATCTTCCAAGAAAAAAAATGGATCGTTTTGAAAACGGACTCAAATGCCAAATTTATGCTATAAACTGTCTGAAATATTTTTGAAATATGCTCAAATTTGGTCTTGGAGTACAAACGTTATGTTCTAAAATGATTTCTGCAAACCTACACTAAAAAAACCGTAAATATTGCCTGTATGACCTTGCTTCGCATCTTGTAGCACGCCGTGAAGCAAAGTTCTTCATTCTCGTACAGTACTAACGAGAGCGAACCCTTCCTTTCATTGCATTGCCATGGATTGCTTAGTTCATGTGTTAATTGAGACTGAGAGCACAGGCAATTTACCAAGCAAGGGAATTGGTCTGCTCAGTATCATATAGTCTCACGCATTCAGTTTCTCTCTAATATAGGACTCTCATTCAGTTATGTCAAGCAAAGTGTTTGTTGCTTCGTTTGTTTGAGGATTCACAATACAAGCCTTGAATGCAGCGCTGTTTTTACCACACGCTAATTTGACATTTTCTCATCTACTTGTATGTACGAGTTACGATGCGGACACGACTGGCAGCGCCATGCTATCAAAAAAGTATGTCGCTAATGATTTGTTCGGTAAATATGAGAACTGAATATCTTGATAATATGATGTCTCCTATTGCTGTTATAAAACACGTACACGCTAATCGGAAAGCAAATCGATTTCAATTGGTAATATGAAGAATATATCGCAACGCTCCAGGTAATGTTGCACGATACGATTGAATTTATTTTTAATTTGATTTGTGGTAGAAACACATCATACATTTTCAAATGGACTTTTTATTGCTATAATCTGATTTCGATATTGTCGCATATTTTGATAATGTCTAATAAAAAGACACTTGTCAACAGTCATACCAATAAAAAATATTCTTTTTTTCTGGTTTTTATATGTATACTCTACTATCTGTCCCAGCAAACTTCGTCTTTGCATAAAAATTTATCTTTTGATTTCAAAACAGAATCGTTGCAGGCAATAACATATTCCAAACTTATTACTTCTTAAAAATATTTTTGAATCGGCATTTGTCATATAACAAACAATAAGAAATTCTACTTGAATCGTTCTAAACAGGATGTGCATTTGTTTTGGTTTGATCTGGACGAAATGAACATTTGTTTTGATGTGAAATTTATTGTTGTATTAATATATACTAAAAGCAAAGTCTTGGCATTACATTCCTTTGATGGAATTTGGACTTTCTGTTTCAACAGACTTCGCAGCCGATTCTTAGTGTACAGAATCATTGCATGGCTAGTACTATGGATCCTACTGACAGTAAGAATCCTTCCAGGTCGGGGCTCGAACATACGACAACTGGCTTGTAAGACCAGCGTCCTATGCATTGAACCGCTAACCCGGGTAATGTATACTAATATTGCTGTATAATAATGTTTTTTAACGAAATTCATGATTTGTTCCGATAAATTGAGACAATAGAAAAAATTAAGAATACAGATAGTAGTATTATTATGCTGTATAATACTACTATCTGTGTTCTTAATTTTTCATATTGTCTCAATTTATCGGAACAAATTATGAATTTCGTTAAAAAGTGCAAGATTTTCATTCAGTCTCTATCTTGAATTTCTTCACCAGCATCACTCGCTAGCATTTGATTCAGAACGATCGAAAATTTTGATACTAGTGACAACCAGCAATAGGCAAGCGATTACATTATGCTGGTGTGCTTGTGCCAAAATATTTCTTTTTGAAAAACCACAAAAGTGCGATTTTTGATCGCCTCCACGGCAGCAATATAAGATTTATAAGAGTATCGAAATGAAAACAATCACGAATACGTCGTTATGAATTTCTTTATGACAGTTTATAACCAAAATCGAAATTCGCACCAAAAAGATAACGCAGCTCATTCTCATTCCCGGCATCTTGGATGTTGAAACGACTGTAAGTATCGTTTTCAACTTCTACTCATCGAATCTGTTCGAAAAATACTTGTATTCAGAAAAAATCTTGAATTTAGAAACGGCTTCTAACGTCGTTTTCTAACATCCACTCATCAAATCCGTTCAAAAAATACTCATATTGTGATGATTTGTAACGAATATCGATAAACCGGAAGTCGCCATCGTGGATTTTGAAACGGCTTCATACGTCGTTTTCTAACATCCATTCATCAAATCCGTTCGAAACATACTCATATTGTGATGGTTTGTAACGAATATCGATATGCCGGAAGCCGCCATCTTGTATTTAGAAACGGCTTCTAACGTAGTTTTCTAACGCCATCTTGGATTTGGAAACGGCTTCTTACGTCGTTTTCTAACATCCACTCATCAAATTCGTTCAAAAAATACTCATATTGTGATGGTTTGTAACGAATATCGATGAACCGGAAGTCGCCATCTTGGATTTTGAAACGGCTTCTAACGTCGTTTTCTAACATCCATACATCAAATCCGTTCGAAAAATACTTATATTGTGATGGTTTGTAATTAGAAACGGCTTCTAACGTCGTTTTCTAACATACACTCATCAGTTGACGAATCCTCGATTATTACGTAAATGGAGGTTTTGATGTGATATTTGAGTTACTACAGATATAGTTCATTTACGCTGTTGGTAAACCCTATGCACTTTAAAAAGAGCATGATCCTAATAATGTTATAACTCTATTGACTATTGACTGGTCTTTTCATTCAAGTATGGTATTAATTTTTTTCAAAATTTTGATTTTTTTCTTGATAAATTTCTTTAACTATTGACTTCACTTTTTATTGAAATAAAACTAGAAACTGTTCAAAAGTAGTAAATTTTTGCTGGTTGACAACTCTATGCCCTTTTAAAGTACATGAATATAGTAAATTTTGTACTTTAAAGACTTACTTTTTTATTCAATTACTATTATACATTTTTTTTCTTCAAAAATTGGAAATTTGCGCTTGTTGACAACCCTATGCATCTAGTAAATGTTTAAACGTTGTAATTTTCGATTAATATTCACTTCTTTTTCCATTAAATTCATGTTTGAAAATTTTTAAAAAATTGAGAATTTTCGTTGATTGACAACCCTAACCCACGCTTTTTCATTGACATTGACTTTCTCCTTTTGCAATAATGGTATGAAATTTGACTATTTCATGGAACAGTATCGAGATGAAAACTATCACTAATGACGGCGTTTTGAATTTCTTCATGAAAGTTTATTGCCAGAAATGAAATTCGCACCGAAGACAAAATGCAGCCGATTCTATTGAGGACTATCATTCTATCGTTACATTCATCGCCCAACACGAGTATGACTGTCGCCACTACATTCATGAAGCGCTCGCTCATGACTGTCACATGCGACTTTCATCTGTTTGGTTAGCGCGACATTCATGTGTGACAGCCCGTATAGTAGGCAACATGAAATTTTCCAGCACACGACATTCAAAGTAAACATCTACAGTTTTAGGTACCAACATAGGAATTTCACATAAAACTGTCACGTGAAGGGACCGTTTCCAGCACTGGTTTTGACACGTTGTGAAATCCAAGATGGCGGCTTCCGTTTTGTTAGTATTCTTTGAAAACCTTTGAAAGTTTCAAGAAATGCCGATATACCGGAAGTCATTATATTGGATCTCGAAACGAGCTCAAACATCGTTTGTTGGTAACCAATCTGTTCCGAAAATACCCCTTCCGAAAATAACCCTTCCGAAAATACCCATATTGTAAGGATTTTGAAGAAATGATGACAAATCGGAAATCGCCAGTTTGGATTTTCGAACAACCTCAAACATTGTTTTTGTATATCTTATCAACAAATCCGTTTCAAAGTATGCCAGTTGCCAGAGAGTTTTCGAGGAATATCTATAAACCGGAAGTCGCCATCTTGGATTTCTAAACGACAACGAACATAATTGTTCGGCTACTACTAGTCAAATCCATTCCGAAAATATTCATATTGTAAAGGTACGAATCGTTCCCAAACATCGTTTTTCGGTACCTATTCATCAAATCCATTTCAAAAATACCCATATTGTAAGTGTTTTCTAGAAATGTCAATAAACCGGAAGTAGTCATTGTGGGTTTGAAAAATACCTCAAACAACATTTTCTGGAAACTACTTTTTGAACCCTTTCTAAAAATACCCATATTATAAAAGGTTTCAAGGAAACCGGATCAATAAACCGGAAGTCTTGGATTTTGAAACGACCTCAAACATCGTTTTTCGTTTTTTTTATGAATAATCAAATCCGTTCCGAAAATACCCATATTGTAAGGGTTTTCAAGGAATATCAATAAACCGGAAGTAGTTATCATGTTTTCTCAAACGGGATCGGGTCATATTCCCGAAAGTCATTTTGCCGAAAGTCGTTTCGCCTAATGCCATTTCGCCGAAAGTCGTTTCGCCGAAAGTCGTTTCGCCGAATAGGTCATTTCGCCGAAAGGGTCATTTCGCCGAAAAGGTCATTTCCCCGAAAGGGTCATATCTCCTACTTGTTATGTCTCCAGCTGAGTCGGCCGCTGACCCGCCGTCGGAAACGGCGGCCTCTTGCATACAAACCTGTAACCGCCTCGTTTGCCCGATCTACGCAAAGCTAGGTTTCTTTGCTTTAGTTAACACATAAACCAAAACGATGTGGCGTAGCCGCATTAGATATTTTTTCATTTTCACTTAATAAACGGAAAATACCACATACATTGGCCTGGTAGATACACCTATGCAATTGCTTTGATGCTTAGTAGCTAATAGTCAACAAGTTTTCTTGGGAGCTACTTTCTGAGGTTCATGAATCAATCTTTATTCAAGAGTACAACAATCAATCATTATTCAAGACGTACAATGGTAGGTCAAAAAAACGGGCGTTAATTCTATCATCTTTTGTTTGTCTTTAATTTAAATCAAATCTAATTACTATTTCAAGACAATTTCAGGATTCGGCGAAATGACCCTTTCTGTGAAATGGTTTTCGGCGAAATAGCATTCGGAGAAGTGACCCATTTGGCGAAATGTCATTCGGCGAAATGTCATTCGGTGAAATAAACCTTTCGGCGAAATGACCCTGATCTTTCTCAAACAACGTTTTTTGGTACCTACACATCAAATCCGTTCCGAGAATATCCATATTGCAAGTATTTTGAAAGAATTTCAATAAACCGGAAATCGTCATCTTGGATTTCCCAAATAGCTCAAACATCATTTTCCGGAGTCTAGTACTCGGGGTGTACTCGGGTCCCACGACATACAATGATAGTCATATTTCTATGGCAATCCTTCCACCAGTAATCGCTTACACGTCGTATCGCAAGTCTATCTTCACTTTCTGCTTTACCGTCAATCGCTGATTTGGGATTTTTGTTTTCTTTTTCCCCTTTCGCTTCCTATGGGGATATATTTTTCTGGAAAAGTTTACAATGAGGACGCAAAATAATTAAGGCTGGGTTTCTCCATAAAACATAATTGTTTCAACAATATCTCAAAATTATATTTTTACAGATATAAGCAGTGGTGGTGATTGCCGATAATTTGACAGAGAGCGGTTCGATATTTTTCTACATTGTTTACAACATCATCAATCTAGTAGATGATGCTACAAGAACTCGTTGTCTCTCAATGCATGAACCGTGAGAGAATTTTTCTACATTTCTGCGCACCACCTCATTCTCCGAATGTTTCACGGCCAATACCAAAATAGATACAGTTTTGCAATGATCGGAGCTGTGTGAAATTTACCAAGAGAGAATCGCAAGTTGACTATTATCACAGAAAATCGAATCAATGATTCGACTTGATGATGCTCATACTAGTTTGCAATATTACAAAAACCTTGTGTGGAGCTTTCACAGACATTTTCATAGACACAACTTATACAAAGCTTATATGCACATAGTTAGAATAAGCGGCAATAGTAAAATGATTCTATCGCAATTATCCCCTGCCCGTATAGAATCGGATCGCAAAACGAGAATGAGCGACCATTTGCTGCTTCAGAACGATTCCCCACAGCAGCGTGCTAACTCGTGATGCTCAGCCGGGTCATCGAGAGAAATTCGCTCTCGAACTGGTGTCCATTCTATGTTAAATGAACCATGCCGGTTTTTTGTTGCAGTGATGATATCCGTCTCTCTTTGAAGGCACTGATTGAATCGTGTGCAGTGTTGCTAGAGAGCGTTCTTTGATACAATAGAAGCCATCCTTGGATATAAGTACATATATTAAACTTCATAAAAAATCTGTTCTTTATGGTGGCTCTGAAAACAGCTACTCAAACTCGTTTGGTTTGTCGGTGGGTGTCATAATTTCTTGGAAACCAATCATCGGAAAGCAAAAAGGCAAAACATATTCTGAATCGAATTGGCTAAGGAGTGTATCGAAAATAAGCTATCCACAAATTTTTCTATCAAATTATGATAAAAAACGATATTTTATTCAAACTAAAAATTGATCCTTTATTGTACGAGGTTAAACTGGAGCATAATGAAAACCGGATGAAATTTAAGTTATTCCTTCAAGAATTTTCGAACTTTTGATCGAACGCTTTTTATCAAGTTCCGAACAAGTGTTGCATCGCATTTTTTGGACGCTTGAGCCCAATTTTTTTAACTCCTGCATGTTCCCAGCTGCCTAACCAATCTACTTGAAGACCCTCTCCACGATTGCGAAGTAACGTTCGATGGGTCGAAGCTGAGGGCAATTTGGTGGATTGATATTTTTCTCAACAAAATTTATATCTTTTTTCGCAAGCCAATTGAGAGTGGTTTTTGCATAGTGAGCCGACGCTAAATCCTGCCAAAAGAGTGGAGGTGTACTATGTTTCTTATATAAAGGCAGCAGTCTCTTCTGGAAACACTTAGATCGATAGATTTCTGCATTTATACTTCCGGTAGTTTAAAAAATTGTTGACTTCAAAGCACAGGAACATATTGCTTGCCATACCAGTACCTTTCGATTGAATTTCTCCACTGGAATCGACCTGTTCATATTGCTCACATCCTTCCCAACGACGACAGTAAAGTATTGTGGACCTAGAAGGGTTTTTGAGTCCTCCTTTACATAAGTCTCATCGTCTATCAAAACGCATTGTTCCGAGATTTTCTGCTTCTTGTAGGTCTTCAGGTGATTTCTTCTCTTGATACGTTGGATCATTCCGACACTAGTTCCTGCTTTTTTGGACAAATCACGTATTGACATTGATTTGTTCTTCATGATTAGAGATACCACTTTCTGGTCCAGTTTCAGGTTGGAAGAACCGGGTTTTCGTGGTAGCTAATCCAAAGAATAGTGTTCCTTAAACTTATTAATGATGGTTTTAACATTGGTATGATGAATTCCAAACCAATTCCAAAGCCATGTGTCCAGAACCTTAATTTTCACTTCCTTTTCAATGCGCGACATTTTGAAAACGCAGATTTTCAACCGCACAAACAAATAAACAAACGAATGCTGACAGCCAAACGTACAGCATGCTGTGATCTGAGCATAAAAAACCTGTTTTAATCCACCTAGTGGTGTAATGATGCCTTACTCATGTACATATAATATTGTGGTATTCAATTCAAAATTTTTCTCTTCGATTTTTGAAAGAAACCAAGAGATTGTTAGTGTATAACATACAGAACAAAACAGTGCTTTGATTACGTAGGTCATCCTTAAGAAAACGAAGTGGGTTCACTATTATATACACTTCCGGCACCGGAACCCGAGAACTGGTATAATCAAAGTCGGTTCAACCGGCCACCAACTAACATGACACACAAACTCTACTAGTACGCACTCTAAATTGCGATTTAAATGTTTGTTGCATCCGAAAATATTTTAAGTGACGGATGAAATTAAGGAATTCCGTATGGGACCTTTCATTTGAATCTAAGTTTGTCAAAATCGGTTCAGCCATCTCCGAGAAAACCTAGGGAGATTATTTGACACAAACACACACATACATAAACACACACACACACACACACACACACACACACACACACACGCACACACACACACACACACACACACACACACACACACACACACACACACACACACACACACACACACACACACACACACACACACACACACACACACACACACACACACACACACACACACACACAGACATTGCTCAGTCGATGAACTGAGTTGAATGGTATATGACACTTTTCACTAGTCGGTTTTTCAAGTGATTGCATAACCTTTCTATATGAGAAAGGCAAAACCATCACAAATACATGCATACAAAACAAATGTATGTGAATAGCTTATTTTCGATACACTCCTTGTGGTCGGCACTAGAATGAAAAATTTCCACCGAAAAAAAAACAACATGGCGGCCATTTCTCGATTAACAACCTTTTTTTAATTTTTTTGTCATAACTTTTTAAATAACATTGAATATTTTCGGTTGTAATTCCGACCATAGAACATCTAACGAGTAAAATGCCGTTTGGTTCATGTAGTGCCGTACAACAGTTTTGGAATACAAGTGACAAACAGTTGAAAAAAAACGTGGCTTCGTTTACCAACTTATCAGTCACGTGTACCGGATGATTATATATCATTTCTAAGAGTCTATACTAGCAATATACGGAAAAAATAGTTTCGATTTTTTTTAAATTGTTTGGAGGAACCTGGCCTCAAAAGTTGAATTAAAAAGGGGTTTTTTATCAATATTATTTTACGGTTTTTTATTTTATTTTCTTGAAAAATGATACAACTTTTTTTCCTTTGAACATTTTTTTAGAGATTCCAATTGAATTCCTACTTCTACTTGGACATAATTTGTGTACAATTTACAGTGCTTGAGTAACAACGATACAAAGTCAGTACATGCAAAAATTCAGCCGCCCTTTTAAGACATTGAGTGAAGTTTGTTTATACATCTGTGCAAAAGATATAGTTTGTGATACTGACAATGCGTACAAAGTTTCGTCCAGATCGGAGTACATGAAATCTAATGACTTGCTACTCATGGTTTGGAATTGCTCAGAAGTTTTATGATGTAGCTTGGATTCTCACAACAGGATTCTCTATTT
Source organism: Malaya genurostris (assembly GCF_030247185.1). Lineage (NCBI taxonomy): Eukaryota > Metazoa > Arthropoda > Insecta > Diptera > Culicidae > Malaya > Malaya genurostris. Next base: position 214,725,013 of record NC_080572.1, read on the forward strand.
TCTCTTGTGAAAATCCACGCTACTTTATAAAAATACTGAGGAAATGGAACTGTGCAGTAACATTTTTAAAGCAACGCAAAGCAATAGTATCAGCATTCTATCTGTGGAATTGGACCATCATCCCTTCAGAAGAACCCTTCAAATTTAGAACTGGCCTAATTTAATTATTGTAAATGATTTTCATTCGGATCATTAGTTTCCTTTCTTTAAATTATTTTATCGAAATTTGATTACTTTTTCCTATGGCTTAATATTTTTATCTCGAGCTCAGGAAAATTGTAGAAAAAGATACTATTGAGATTCTGTGCAATACTACACATACATCAAGGCAATCTCTTTTCTCGATGTCTTCTAGGTTTTTTTTCCTAACTGACAATGTTGCTAGAAAAAGCCTCATCGTAAGAAGAACCTAACGCCTACGATTTTGTTCGCAAAATTGCGTGATTTTAGGTATTTAGGTTTTATTGAAGTCGATAAACGATTCTTCTATCATTCGTAATATAAATCATGCCAACAGCAAAGCCACATTCGCATTCGCTTGGTATTTATTATGCTTCTGCGCTTGAACAGGATGCTATTTTTTGTGGAGTATTTAGCCATGAAGCCAATTAATATCGACTGAAAATTGCACATTATTGAGTAGCAAACTAAATTAATCAAAAATTTTATTCAAATATTTCAGTCTCTCTCAAGCCAAACCAACCGTGCTAGCAACCGAACGAGCAAAGTTCGAAACGGCCAAGCCAAGCCTGCATTCACTAATTGCCATTTATTAAACATTTATCTCTGATATGCATTCTTTGTTCTCTTCCTGTTTCATTGGTATGCTGACAAAAAAAATTAATTATCGCTGCCGCTGTTGCACCGACCAACGGAACGATCGCATTTGGGGAAAAAACTACTACTACTACTACTGCTACTACTCCTCACAACCGACCGGCAGGCGTCACGACAATGCTGAATTTTTTCACAACCTCCAACGGTTTCCGCAGCACACTTCCGGTGGTGTCGAACCTGACGGCGATGAACGTGTGGGACGGTGTGTGCATGTGCTTCATCTACGCGTCGCTGCTGGAGTTTGTCTGTGTCAACTACGTTGGCCGGAAGCGACCGCTGCACAATGTTGTATATAGGCCCGGAGAAAATCCAGTCACTCAGGTAGGATATCTCGTCCCTCACACCAACACCAACCGTTGCACTACAGAGCTAATACTGGCCATACTATACATCTGCGACTAGTTACGTTAGTTTGCGGCTCCAAAGCGATTGTACATGTTAATCCCTGCGAATAATAAAATCGGAACTTGAACTTTTTTTTTGTTCCATACAGTAGACGTTATGTTTCGTGTTTCATTTTTTTTTCATTTCGCCTCCACATTCTGTATCAGTTGAATTCGTTAACTGTTCCGTTTTTGGTTTTTTGTTCCCCACCAGTTTTCACCAGAGATAGCATTTTCATTTGTCATTCGAAGGTAGCTGATAACACCTAACGAGAGAAAATTTTAACTTTCATATGTCAAAAAGCGAGAAAGGCTTATTCAAAAGGATACGCATTCATAGAAGCAATGCGACAAGTTATTAGGACCATCATTTCCCTACAAAAGCTGCTTCTCTGTAATTCAATTAGCTGGTAATTTTTGTTCTCAGTTCCTCAAGCCCTTTCCATGTCATAACCCAATACCTCCGAACCAGGCAACTGAAAGTTTTATAACTTTGTTATTTTTGAATGATGCTTTTTGTTTATTTCAGTGCACACAAACACCCATGTCTAACCTTGTACAACATTGTCAAAGAAAATAAACCTACTCTTCTATGTGATTTTGTTTTCTACCTCTGCAACACTCAGTCTGTCGCTCTGTCTCTATTTTTTGTACTCTAACTTTCCTCACGAGAAAGCACACCTGTCTACGTGTTGTTAAATTTTTGCGACTCTTTGTGAACGTGTGTTTGTGTGTGTGTGTGTGGCGTCAGAATGAATCTGACGGTTGATGTTTTGCTGTTGTTCTCTGATTGTTGTGGGTTCTAACTGCTAGCTATTTCTCGGTTATTGTTTGATATGACCAACAACGCGAAAAAAACAATTCTACTGACATCCAAAAGTTTCACTATGTCACATTTATAGAATTAAGCTTGGCGGGAAAAAATGCTGACTCTTTTCTATAATTACTATCCGCTTACTCCTAAATCAATCCCATTTTCAATCTGTATATTTTATACCTTTCAAATGGCTCAGTTTAATATCGTCCACCAATTTTAAGCGTATTTTCAAAACAAGTGAAGGAAGGTGAACAAATTAAAAAACAATAATTCTTCAAATGTTTTAAACACCCTTAAAAGTATCCGTATTGCTTCATTATACGATATAGGATCAAATGATTGTGAAAAGGTTTGAACTGAAAACGATTCTCCGCTGCAGTAAAAACGTAGTACAGGGTGGGCAATTTAAAGTGGCAGCATTTATTGCTAAACAAAATTTATGAAAAAGCATTTTTATTTATTTTCATTTCGATTATAATTTATTTCGGTTCGAGAAGATATGTTACATCTATTTTTTTGAAAATTTCCCGTCGCTTTGGCCAATGTCTCGGTCGATTTCACGTCGTACATTGTTTTTGAATTAAGCTATGCTTCTTAGCCTTACATTTCAAACAATCCCGCAAAAAAGTCCAGTGGCGTCAAATTGGGTGATCTCGGGGACCAGTCAAAATCACCGTTTGTCGATATGACCCGTCCGGGGAACAATGGTCGTAACAAATCGATTGTTAGTCGTGCTGCATGGCATGTTGCACCGGCCTGTTGAATCCAGTAGCCATTCAAACCATTTGCACGAACAATAGGCATCACAAAATCATTTATCATGATAAATAACTCGATAACGATCACCATTAATAGTTTCCGTTGCTTCATCATCGTCTTGGATAAAAATTGGGACCAATCACCATATCCGCATATAGATCTATTTTGGTATTATAGATCAATTAATTGAGGGTTTTCAGTGGCATAGAATCGACAATTTTTCCTATTAACGCATCTATTTAACGTAAAATAATGATAATTTTTCGCCAAAAGTTGCCCTTGTTTAGAAAGTAAAGCTGAATAATTCCAGAGCGCCCTTCTGATGTGTGGCAAAATTGTCTGGGAATGACGCTTCCAACGCGGTATGTTATTAGTTGATCTGACAATTCTGTCAAAAGCTATTTGGTTGCCCGATGCTTCCACGTTAAATGGCCCACCCTGTACTTACCCAATAAAGATCCTGGGCAATCACATTTAGCTGCGGTGAAGTTTATCGAAACAGAAACCTATGCTCTTTTCCTAAAACAAACATCAAATGACTACACCCAAACCTCCTCTCACGAACTAAAGCGAGGGTTCGTAAATTTAATCGGTTTGTAAAAAATACGTCATCTGAAACTCACTTCGTAATAAAATTGTTTACATTATTCGTTCAACGTAAAAGGTGATTCGCTTGAGAAAGTTTTTTTCCAACACTACCTACGTTTCTTGCGAGGTATGGCACGTTACACTATTCTGCTGGAACCACCTCCGATAGAGACGACGTTTTCGTTTCAATTCGGGTAAAAAAAGGTATTCAACATGTGAGCATACTACATGGAATGAGAAGTTCCGGGCCTAACAAAGAAAAAGTCTATTTTTTACCGTGAAAACTTGACTTCACTTCACTTAACTCATCGGTCATCCAACATTTTCATGCCCTTTGAAAAAATTTTTTTTTCATAACTTTCAAAATAGGCTTCCGTTTCTGCAATGACCTCAGCATTCGACGAAAATTTCTTTCCCTTTTCAGATTTGGAAATACATAATAGTCGCTGAGGGCTAGGTCTGGAGAATACGGGGAGAATTTTCATAGCTTGATTAAAACTAGAACTCGTCCGACACGATCAGCTGTTATTCAAACACTAGTGGATAGATTGTCATGAAATTTGGTATTGGGCCATCTTGAGACCATCTTATATAGATGGAACGAAGAATCTTACTTGACCATTCGATGAAAAGAACGCCGAAAAATGTTCTTACCCGAACGCACGGGAGACTCTCACAAGAGCGGATCGAACTCATACAGCATTCTCTGGTGTCCGGACGTGGCCCGGAGGTTTTATTTTTGTAACAGAACCTGCTTTTACAAATTTTTACAGCATCACAGTATTACGGGAAAGCACTGGCATTTTTTGCCTTAATTTGATTTTTTTTAAATCACGGTTAGTTGTAACGTACGACTTTAAAAAAAACGAATTATAAATTAAAACGCGGTGTGTGACACTCCAGTGTATCATGATTTATTATTTATTTACTTATTTGTTTGGGAGCAGGACAAAGCCCGCCGGAGCTGAAATTTACAATCTCTCTATCCAAAGCAAAGCAAAGCCTTGGTATTATCATACATTCCTGTAGTGGAATTTGACCTTCTGTTTCAATAGATTTCGCAGCCGATTCAGAGTGTACAGAACCATTGCATGGCTGGGTGCTACGATTCTACTGACACTACGAATCCTTCCAGGTCGGTGCTCGAACATACGACAACTGATTTGTAAGACCATTATGCATTGAACCGCCAACCCGGGATTATCTCTCTATCCAGCAGGCATAAAACCTCCTCATTTTTTTCATATCAACAGAGTACAAAAATCCAACAGATATATTGCTTAACACTAAGGGCTTAACACTAAGTAAAATTATAACTCCCGGCGGGGGTCAACAGTGGCTAGTTTGTTGGACGGTGACGATGGTACGTGTCATTGAAGGCCGCATCTGGCTGTCCGTGTGGGTCTGCGGGAAAACCCCCAAGTCACGAACACTCGGCGGGTGGCCCGCATGCAGGACATCAAAGAGGAAAAAGGGAGAAGTGAATGTTGTAGTAAATGGAATTACGAAGGGGTCCGAAAGAAGTTGAAAGAGGCAAAATATCAAGGTAATTGTCTCAATAGATGGTGAGAAGATGGAGCAGGGAGGAAGCAAAAATAATTAGTAACATCCTGAAGATCAAGTTGATAAGGAACTACTAGACGAAAATATACCTTCATTTTTCTATTTTCCGATGCCGTGTTCGGTTTCTCCCTCTCTTGTTTGGTTCCAGTTTAACCGGAGAACAAAATGTGTCAGGTTCTTTGCGCAACCCTGTATAACAAGGATTTTCAATAAATATCTTATAACGACCTTTAACATAGTATTCCGGCATCTAATCATCCAACCCGGTGTACGGATTTTCAAAGAATATCAAGAAGCAAATTTCCCGGTATCAAATCATGCAGTCCGTTTCGAAAATGTACATTGCCAACTTAGATTTTGAAGCGACCTTAAAGATAGTATTTCAAAATCTACTTAACAAATCCCTCCCGGAAACACGCATGCTGGACGGGTTAATAAGAAAAGAACCGAAAATTGGGTTTGGTAACAACCTCAAACAATGTGTTCCGGCAACTATTCTTCAAATCAGTTTAAAAATAATTCTGGATACGAATATTGTCGTAGCACATATTGTCACATTATGCAAAAAAACTCTTTTTACGAATGCTTACGTTGTTTGAAATTTACTTCATATAATAGCAAAGAATTATGGTTCTGATTATAATTTATAAATGTTTCGTAATTGATTCTGCAATTACTATCAGTTTTATGGCAACTATAATTAGTGCCTTTTTTGACAAGTAATATAATAGTTTTTAAAAGATTCTTTAAAACTATCATTTTTACTAGTAATATATATTTATGAGGTTATTGTTAATTTGTTATTACTCATAGACAGTGCTGTAAAATTTCATTTTCAATCGAATATTATTAGGTGAAAATGAAATTTATGGCTATTGACTATCAGCATATCCCTTCTCATTCATTTGATTTTTGCTGTAATACTGAAAAGAAGCTCCTAGAATTCATCGTCAGTTTAATGATCGTACCTAGTTATTTGAAGTTGTGCTTGTTCAGTTTCAAGTACCAAGTCTACCTGTTTTATTGTCTTCGCTGTTGGTAGTGAGCCAGTTCGAATGAATAGGCATGAACATCATCTCGATAGCCAAAATTCTCTCCGGCCAGGATTATAAATGGAGGGTGGCTGTTCTCATTTGAGTTTTCGATTATCTTGAACCAATTCGAATGTTCACATGACCCTCATTTGAAGGCCGCTTTCTCAAACAATTGAAGAAGATATTTTGTTATTTCAAGAGATCTATTGACAATGCACAGTGGTCCAGGAAACAATTGTTTACGCTTTTATTATTGACCTTAGAAATTTGAAGTCTTCGGCACATTAGTTGCACTTAATAAACTGCGTTTTTCAGCCATAGTGATTTTAGGGTGGTCCTAAAACAAACCATGAATTGAAAAATTATATCCAAATTTGGATGAGATAGAACAATGCATCCTTCGCAAAATAATTTAGAATAGCCCATTTTTAGCAACTTTGTCGAAGATATTGGATGTGTATCTCTAACCGTTTTTATATTAGAACGGTTTACATATCATAAGTTAGGGTGCATCTTGAAAAACAGTTTTTTTCGATAACTTTTTCATTTCAATTTTCACAATAAAATAATGTTCTAAAAAATTCAGGAGCCTTAAAAGGCACAGCTTTCAGTGAAAGAAGATTTTTTTATACTGTCTGGTTCAATAGTTATGAAATATTTTAACAATTAAATAAGCCTTTTTTAAATAACGGTATATAAAAATGGGGCAATCCGAAAAAATTATTTTGATTGCATTTGATAGCTTGTACTTTTTTATATAATATGAGAACAAATTGGAAAACTATCATTTTTCTATCTCATTTAAATCAAAATTCCGTGCAAGTATTTTTGTACGTTATCATATAACATTTAGCTTAGTAATATACTAAGGAATGTTAGAAATTTAAAGTGTGTTTTCATAACAAATATTTACAATCTATTCTTTGGACATTTGTTGTACGTATATTAAGATATACCTTTTAAACTTTTTATCTTTCTCATAAAGAAAGGTTATATAATCACTGTGAAAACTGAACTGAACCGAGGTCCGGAGCTGAGATGTCCATCTCCTCTGTGTGACGAAGAGCAAGCGAAACTTGTCCCCTCGCACTGACAACTTCAACGAGAGCTTTTCTCTTTTACATATATACACCACTGTTGTATAAAGTGTGATCGCATCATGAGTGCGCGTGTTTATTCTCTTTTACCTCTAGTACTGAATCGTAACAAAATGCTAGAGAGAAGAATCGTGGGGCACGCAAAATCAGCCAAATAAAACAATTTATCGTTGAATTTTGTTGAATTTTGGTTTTTCCTTGCAAGTTTTTCATAGCAAAGCCAGATCTACTTTCTATTAATTGAAGTTCACATAAGTGTTCGCTCACCATCACGCGCCAGTGATCACTTGGGTATATTTAGGCGAGAGCACGTGAGAGCGATTCAGGGGAAGAGAATGTGGTTCTCTCGCACCAGCTTATTTCAACACAAGCACGCACTCAAAGTCTGTCTAATGGACACTGAGAAGAAGTGCGCTTTCCTTTTTGTGTGGAGCAAACAGAATGCATCCGCAGTGTAGAAATGAAACTTACGCACTGGTGTATCACTCTAGTGAAATGCCATCAATGGTCCGGAGAGCCGAATAACATATACCAATCAAAAATGTGTGTGTGTGTGTTTGTCTTATTTTTGTGCACGTTTTTACCTTTTTTTATATATAAAAAAAATAGGTATAGAATTCGCTCAAACTTTAGATAAAATTTCCGAAGCCCGGAGGGCCAAATGTCATATATTAATCGATTCAGCTCGACGAACTGAGCAAATGTCCGTGTGTGTGTCTGGATGTGTGTTGTCAACTAAGAGGTCGAGATCTCAGAGATGGCTGGACCGATTTTGATCAAACTAGTCGCAAATGAAAGGTCTCCCCGTCACCCAGAACGCTATTGAATGGTAAGTTTCATTTCTACACTGCGGATGCATTCTGTTTGCTCCACACAAAAAGGAAAGCGCACTTCTTCTCAGTGTCCATTAGACAGACTTTGAGTGCGTGCTTGTGTTGAAATAAGCTGGTGCGAGAGAACCACATTCTCTTCCCCTGAATCGCTCTCACGTGCTCTCGCCTAAATATACCCAAGTGATCACTGGCGCGTGATGGTGAGCGAACACTTATGTGAACTTCAATTAATAGAAAGTAGATCTGGCTTTGCTATGAAAAACTTGCAAGGAAAAACCAAAATTCAACAAAATTCAACGATAAATTGTTTTATTTGGCTGATTTTGCGTGCCCCACGATTCTTCTCTCTAGCATTTTGTTACGATTCAGTACTAGAGGTAAAAGAGAATAAACACGCGCACTCATGATGCGATCACACTTTATACAACAGTGGTGTATATATGTAAAAGAGAAAAGCTCTCGTTGAAGTTGTCAGTGCGAGGGGACAAGTTTCGCTTGCTCTTCGTCACACAGAGGAGATGGACATCTCAGCTCCGGACCTCGGTTCAGTTCAGTTTTCACAGTGATTATATAACCTTTCTTTATGAGAAAGATAAAAAGTTTAAAAGGTATATCTTAATATACGTACAACAAATGTCCAAAGAATAGATTGTAAATATTTGTTATGAAAACACACTTTAAATTTCTAACATTCCTTAGTATATTACTAAGCTAAATGTTATATGATAACGTACAAAAATACTTGCACGGAATTTTGATTTAAATGAGATAGAAAAATGATAGTTTTCCAATTTGTTCTCATATTATATAAAAAAGTACAAGCTATCAAATGCAATCAAAATAATTTTTTCGGATTGCCCCATTTTTATATACCGTTATTTAAAAAAGGCTTATTTAATTGTTAAAATATTTCCTAACTATTGAACCAGGCAGTATAAAAAAATCTTCTTTCACTTAAAGTTGTGCCTTTTAAGGCTCCTGAATTTCGTAGAACATTACTTCACAGTGAAAATTCGAATGAAAAAGTTATCGAAAAAAAACCGTTTTCAAGAATCACCCTAACTTATGATATGTAAACCGTTCTAATTTAAAAACGGTTAGAGATAGATGGGTTTTGAGGACCCGGCGCCTTCCAGCAAGAACATCTGGCCATATAATAAAGAATTTCGCTGTACCAGCTTAAACCCGCCTGATGGTTTGTTTGTTAGAAGGGTGCGTCTTACTCATTTCAGACTTTCAGGGAGAAACACATAGCTTCCCCCATGTTACTCAGATTGGCAATCCACTCCATCATCCAGTCATTCACTTATAAAATACCCTCATGCACGACCTGCCCTCCCCGTTGTCGATATAATTGAGCATAATACAATATAATATAATATAATAATGTAATAATAATAATAATAATAATAATAATAATAATAATAATAATAATAATAATAATAATAATAATAATAATAATAATAATAATAATAATAATAATAATAGTAACATTAATAAAAATAATAATAATAATAATGATAATAATAATAATAATAATAACAACAATATATAGTTCAATGTAGTATAATTCAATTCAATATATAACAAATAATGCAACAAACAACAGAACCACATGTTGCGATATACTGTGATACATATTGCACTTTAGGATGGGCTTCAATCTACAAGCCATTTTAACACCCTCTCATTCTGCTACTAACGCAGAAGGCGATAGCACCCAGTCGACGCCGTTCTATTGACCAACTGTCATCATAGACGCTCGGAGAGACATGAGACAGGAACTTGTGAGGACTTATCTCACCATTTGACGACTACATCCAATATCTTCGACAAAGTTGCTGAAAATTGCCCTCCAATTTTTTTCTGGATGCGCAATCACCTCCTTTACCTGGTCTATTCAAAGCTAGGTCTATTTGGCTTTGTTGTACGAGTGGCAGTGAGGTCGAACATTCTGTTTGGCCAAGGTTTCACCGATAAAAAATTGATCCATAATGTTTTTGAAGCTAATTGGTGTGGAACTCAAACACCAAGCGGCCTGTAATGTAGCTGAACAAAATTGATGTGATTTCGCGTCAGTAAACAAAATAAAAATCTCTCAAACGATCCAGTGTTAATGAGAAACAGGGTGAAAAAAACAATGGAGACGAATGTTTGAAATGGTCTAGTTGAGATTTCTGAGACGAGATCAGCAGTAGGTTATGATACATGATAAACTTCAAAGCTACCAAATCAGGTTGCCTTTTGAAATGTATTAATACACGTACAAAAGTAGCTTAATAGGTAGAGCATCTCCACGGTAAAGAGAAAGTTGTATGTTTGAATCCCATACCACTGGTAACTCTTTTTCGCAAAATTCCTCTTTCTGCATTTTCATTCATCTATCATTCCTCTCGGTCTGTTTCTCGTTGGCAGTAATGAAAAGTAAAAATAATATTGTATATTTTTGATATCTTATTCAGAGTAATCAGCTTGGACAGTTACTTTTTCTTTTCACTTTTCGAGTATTCGTGCAAATAGCATAGCTTTCTTCTACAAAGAAACATAAGCTAAGCAAAAGCAATCAGTCGTCAGATAGGATTCCATTTCAATCATTCCAAATGTACCATAAAATTACATAAACATGCAATCTGCTACGATACTTCACAATTATAATTATAACTAGACCCTTTTAATTACAAGGTTTGTTTATCATTAAACATTGATCTAGGCGCCGGTAGCGATTCAAATTGTCTTACAACTACTCAGGCACATGTTTGTTTACTTTCCTGTGCATTAACCAGTTGATCAGTTTAACATTACATCTCCCCCAGAGAACCAAAACACATTAGTTTGTTTATTTTGAAATTCATACTGAAACTGCATCGTGAGTGGATTGTGAAACGACGAGCCGCTTCACGATGTATCGTTTTATACCCGTTCATTCTCTGGAGCATTTTCTCGTTATGCTAAATGAATTGAATACAACTTATAATACCCCATCGAATGATGTTTTCAGCTTGTTGCAAGCCACATGCCATGAATCGAGAGGTACAGATAGCAATAATATCTTCATTAAATCATTCTACGGCATAAATGCCACCTACCTGTCCTAAACAACTCCTACATTGTTGCTTAGAAAATATGCAAATTGCAATGAGGTGCGACATTAATACAGTAGCATATAAACAACCGTAATGAATTAGTCAGTCTGTTTACAAATCATACCCGCTAGGCCTGCGTCTCCACGACCGATGCGAGAAAATAGAATGTGATACGTTTTCAATCCGGGAGAAAATTTTAATTAGAATAATTATCGTATTAATAATAAAACGCAATCCTTGCACACTCGATCCTCGCCAGATGACATTTGTGCTAGAAACCGGATTTTGGTCTATGCCCTAATAATCAGAATGCCATTGAAGGTCGTTTAGGACCCAATGATATTCATGAGAAAATTACCATCCAAAGCTCGTTTACCAACACATGTTAAAATACGGTTTGGAAAACGATGCAAAACTCTTCCAACAGCTTTGAATTTTTCATAAAATCAACATACATTTCATTGAAGCTCCTGTGGTTGGTCCAACGTCCGTTCCTAGGAATCATGAAATCTTGAAATCGATATTTATGATTTATTAATGTTATAGATGCCGCACCGGTATAATTTCAAAGATCCTAGGGTTGTAGTTTTGACAGTTGGTCTATACTGTAGCTTTCAACGAACGTGTAGGTGCAAATGCGGAATATGAAACCGAACATGCATTAATGATTCATAGGTAAAACGAAGTGAGACATTGGACATCACTCATTCAATTTATTCTTACACTCTGAAAAATTTTGAATTTTACAGGTGACTTAATTCCTCATATGATGTAATTCATAAAGACCTAATTTGTTAAATGACGGAAAATTTTATTTGTAATGACTTAATGTTAGAATAGCTTGAAGTTTACTGGTTTCGACTGTAACTTGCATTCTGCTAGCAGGTGCGACTGTATGAATTTAAATGTACCTTTTACCAACCAAGCAGATGTATGCTTCTGTGGCTCAGTCGATTAACAGACGTACTTGCTATCCAATGATTCTCGGTTCAAGTCGCGGCTGTTGCTATCAGAATTCCATTTTTATTTCAACGAATTTCATGCATGGAGTTTTAGACACAATATTAAATGTTCTTCGACGTAAATTTGCGTGAACTGCGACGCTCCATTTATGTGCATCTAATAAGATGTGAAATCACAGGTTTTTTTATAAGTGTGTAATGATCACACAAATACTTGTAGCTATATATAACCCTACTACGACAACATTTCTGTATACGACTTGTTTTTATAAAATCAAAGTCTCTTTTTTTTGTCCCGGGTCGATGGTTCAGGGTACGATGCGAAACTTGGCCTTCTATATCAACTATACCTTTTAATTACATTACCTTGGCCAAACGGAACGAAATCGATCCTTTTACTCTATACTATAAGTTCTATACGTTTACAGTTCGAAATATTCTTATGATTTTACATCTTATAAGATGCACATAAATGGAACGTCGTATTTCACGCAAAATTATATTCAAGAACATGTAAAATTGTGTGATTTGCAAAATATATGGCTTAAAATCGAATGAAATAAAAACCAAAAGATCGATAGTAACCTGCACGACTTGAACCAAGAAACAGTAGATCATAAAGCAAGTTAGTTAATCGGCTAGACCACAGAAGCACATATCTGCTTGGCTGGTAAATGGTGCATATAAATTCATTCAGTCGCATTTGCGAGCCAAGTGCAACTTGTAGTCGAAGCCTGTAAAATTCTGTACTAGTTTTTTCTGTGTTACTTTTGGGGTAGCTTTGGAGTCTTGGAAAGGACTATTTTATTACAGATGATTACGTTTGTACTTCAGGAAGAGGGATGCCAGTAATTTGTATGTTTGAACTTAGAAGAAATCATTACGAAAATATAATTGTAACACAAGATGTACAATCGTTCATATATTTCAATATTTCATACACCTCAATATTTGAGAGTAAGAAACTCTCAAAATGCTGCATGGGATTCATTTCCGGTATTCAGAAGGGTCACATTGTGGAATTCCCTACGATATTAAACACATTTCGAACATCTTTCTCGGACGCGAAGCAGCCAAATGCTAGCTTTATTTGGCTTGTTTGGTGCGAATTTTGCACAGTGAAACTAGCACAAATTATTAATCAAACTATTCCAGATTGGAATTCCCTACGATATCAAACACATTTCGAACATCTTTCTCGGACGCGAAGCAGCCAAATGCTAGCTTTATTTGCGCTTGTTTGGTGCGAATTTTGCACAGTGAAACTAGCACAAATTATTAATCAAACTATTCCAGATTGGAATTCCCTACGATATTAAACACATTTCGAACATCTTTCTCGGACGCGAAGCAGCCAAATGCTAGCTTTATTTGCGCTTGTTTGGTGCGAATTTTGCACAGTGAAACTAGCACAAATTATTAATCAAACTATTCCAGATTTGCACCAAACTGATGACTTTTATCTCCAATTTGTAAAGAAGTAACCTTTGATAGTTCTTTAGATAACATTTAGAGCCATTAGAACGGCTGATTTTGTATAATGTTTCCCATCGTTATCTTTTTCTCCAGTGTTAACGACCAACAGCTGAATGACGCAATCGCTTGAGCTGCTCACAATGCCGATCGATTTAAAGATCAAATGTAAGCCAAGTTTACTTGAGTTGGTAATTTATGTATTACATACATTTTATTTGGTACGTACGTCATAGATCTAGGTATTTATATGCAACGAAACCTGTTTATCAAACTGGCTTAAACCATTGAGTTTGAAATAATCTTTTTAGCAACAATTTATTCTCAAACGAATGTTAAGCCTAACTTTTTGGATGAAATATCAGTTGTGATCAATTTGCACCTTTGATTGATGGAAAATTGCTAAATATTTTCTGTTCAAAAGCAGTTTTTTTACCTTCCATATCCATTGCCTTTCGCGTGTTAAATTAAAGGTTCCTTTTTTGAGGGATAACTAATAGAAGCTACGTAACATCTTTATTTCGCAATAATTTCTGCAAGAAGAAATCGTGTTCGTTGCTAATCAAATGTGTTAGTGGAAATAAGCAGGAACTGAAATAATTTTTTTTCGAGCAGTTTTTAGAAAAACGGGAGTTTTCGCTAAGATTTTCACTTTTCTTGAATTGCAATTCTAAGCAGAATGAACTGATTTGTTTATTTTTCAACCATATGGAAGATTTACTGATTCGCAGAAACTAACACAAATTATTAATCAAAATATTCTAGGTTCGCACTAAACTAATAATTTTTACCTCCGATTTGCAAAAAAAGTAATCCTAATAGTTCATTAGATAACATTTAGAAGCATTAGAACGGCTGATTTTGCATAACGGTCCCCATCGTTGTTAATTTTCTCATGTAATTTGCTCCAATGCAAACGACCAGAAGCGGGATGACGCAATCGCTCTTATTTCAAACGAAACTCACACTGCGATCGTTCAACAGCATATATGCTCACAAAAGAACTAGTGGTTGTTTTTCTGTGTTTATGCTTGCGCAACGGAATCTCATATTCGCCATTGACTGAAACACCAGTTGAATAATACCGAGTGTAGTTCCATTTTCTTAACGTAGATATAGGCCTGTGTCTCCGTTCCACTTTAATAGCATAATAAAAGAATGCCAGATCATATTACCACCACTAGCAGTAGTAGTGCTGAATATATTAAGGAATGAGTCATCGTTCGGAACTTGTGTCTGCTTTCCTTTAATATTAATTTTTTAATTTTTTTTTTACAAATGTTGGATTGTTTTACAGTTTTCAAACCTTTTCTTTCTCGTTAAATTTCCTACAAAAATGACACATGCACTGATTTTTAGAGTTCATAGGTTGATCTCTAGCCGATTTTTTTTTGTAAAAAGTGAATTTCTCCATACTAAATCCCATACAAACTTTAAACCTCGGGCGCGAAAATACAGTTTCACCGATCGAGCTAAAATTTTTCATAGTTCTTATGGGACCCAAAAGGAACAGAAAAAGTTTGGTGGAGCGATTAAATAAACCTTTCCACCTTTTTCTCATACAACCTTGTCCCACCCTAGTGTATATACATACTAATACACACCAACATTTGTTCAATTCGTCGACCCAAATCAATTGGTTTGTGAAACTATATTCTCCAAACTTTTGAAAAATTCTCAACTTGAGCGATTTCTGCATCAATTTGCTACATAAAGCGGTATCCGAATATAGTGAAACGATTTTTCATATTTGTCGATGAGAATCCCTTCAGAACATCTAAACGCACACGAGACAAAAAAAAACTGCAAGGCTAATCCACTACGAACTGTTGATTGGATTGCGACAATATGTTTTCCTTAATTATTGAATGTTTTATTAAACCTTTACTTTTGTTTTAGTCGGATTCTGATTTTCCACCGCACAAATTTTTGCAACTTGTAAATACAGCAAACCACACAGATTCAGGATAAAAACCAAATATGTATTATGTATATGTTGGATAATGTTGAAACTCATTCGGAATCAATGCTGGCGTTTCCCAACTCTCAAAACTCTCGTTTACCCTACGGTCTAATTGTTTAAGATTTTATCCTTTCAAATTCATTTGGGAGTACTTGTTTATATGCAAAATCAAGCCAGGGAATGGAATTCAAATAACTTTCATGACTATTCAAAAGTTCTTTACAATGCATAAATTTGAATATGTAGCCTTCAAGAATAGAAACTTTGAGTTCACTTTTTATTGAGCTGTGGAATAAGCCACTATATGTATTAAAAAGTTTCATTTCCTGTGGTGCTACTAGAAACTCGATCTTTGGTTAGCGCAAAAAAAGATAGCCCATAGTCCATTCCGAAGTTCAGTTCAATTGTGACCCTCACCTAGTCCTATTGCGGCTGTAAGCTGTAGGAAAATATGCAGAAAAAAACGGAAAAGATTGCCATCGTATATCGACGAGAAAGAAACCGGATCCAACCGGATGCCTAGTCTACATGTTCGGAGGCCATCACATTCGCAATCAGTTTTCAAAGCTAGTTCATTCGTGTGGTTGAGAAAATGAAAAAAAAAATAATCCTGAGGTATGTGGGGTGAAAAGAGCTTTCCACTCAACGCTGGTCCAGTGAGAACTTGACACGGAAGTCAATAAATTTCTAAATCGTTATCGACTATATGATTTTGCTTACTGTGCATAGACTACCTTTTCGATAATTCTAGAAAATATTGTTAAACTTGAGAATGAATAACGAAGCTTATTTTCCATCGAGTCTGATATCTATGATTAACGATTGTTATTTGTACCGATCAAGTTCGAATGTTGCAACACAACTATGGCTAAATTCAAAAATTTAGGAATTCCGTTGGTTGCCCATTTACCTCATTGGTCTGGGTTTCCTTGGACTACTATCAGTTTCAATACTCTTAAGAAGAAGGTTTGGGCAGGATAAAGAAATTGAAAAACCACTAGTAATAGTGTATTGGTCTATAATGGCTACATGGAATAAAATAATAATTAATAAACCTGTTTTTATCCACTTAGCTGTTTGATGATGCCTTTCTCATACTACACTTATCATCATAAATATCACTAGACTCCTTAAGAACGAATTTTTGAAACTTGAATAAAAACAAGAAATATTATTTGGAAATAAACTAACAGAACCTTGTCAATTTGTTAACAGAAATGAGTCAAATTTAGAAGAACCGAAGGTCGGATCCGGGTTATATTTATAAGCAACCTATAGGCAGGGCCGCCGAGAGAAAATCCGGGCTCGGGGGGACAGCAATATTACGGACCCCTAAACATGAGAATTACCAAACATTATGAGCATGGGAATATCATCGAATCAAAAGAGTTTGTTTCGATTTTTGTTGATATTTTATGAAAAATGAAGAAAACAATTTTCAATCTTAGATTTTCTGGGCCCCCTGCAAAAGTCCGGGCCCGAAGGGATTCCTCTCTTTCCCCCTCCTCTCTTGGCAGCCGTGCCTACAGGACCGGAAGACCTTTCATTTAAACCTATGTTTTTGAAAATCGGTCAAGCCATAGCAGGTAAAAGTGACTGAGATACATTTTGGAATATATTCCCCGGTAATGCCGTATTATGACAGCGAATAATCGCTAATTGGCATTTCAATCGCACTTGGGATTGAATTAAGGCCGTCTTTGACAAAATATACGGCTATTCATAGATAATGCTTATTTCTAGCTGGTGTGTATTCTAAAAGACGAATTCTGATTGATTTACAACAGATGAGCTTTCAGATTGCAGATATTGAGCTACAAGCATTTTTGGTGCTCATAAAAGGCTATTTTAATACCATTATTAGTGCTTACTGGTTACCTGGGTATAACCACTATTTCCCCAGCCTCTGTAATCGTAAACCGGGAACTAGAATAGCCGAAATAGATTTGTTTGGTTATCTACTGATAATGGCTACCGATTGAGGTAGCTTCAAGGCCAGTTTAGAAATTATGTTACCTTTTTCATATAAAAACCCCATTCGACTCAGTTCGTCGAGTACGCAAAATTTCTCTGTGTGTATGTAACGGTAAATATTGTCCACTATTTCATGTGAAAATTTTTTTTCAAAATTTTCGATTTTTTTTTCAATTGCGCTTACAATTTTGGTACCACCCTGGATTTTACATAAAAAATAAATCGTTTCTGAGTACATTACGCTGTATTTTTTTCAGATTTTTTAAATATGTGGACGGATATAATATTTATTTATTTATTTATTTATTTATTTATTTATTTCTTATTGGGTTCATCGGACATATGTCTAAATGAACCGACAGAGTGGGAAAAAGCCCATATGAGTTGAACAAATTTCATGCCATTCTCAGACAGGCGCAAAAACCACTATCTTTTAAACAACAAACACAAAACAAAAAGTAATTACAATGCGTCAAGTGAAATAAATTAACACATAGAAAAAAAACAGTCCTTATAATATAGTTCGTTCTATTCTTTCTGCCATGCGAACAAAACGTTTCTGAACACGTCTAAGGCTCCACGATATTTAATACGGACACCAGATTACTGAAGCATTTTCCAGAATCGGGCGGACGAGTGAGCAATATAAAGCCTTCAAGCAAAGCGGATCTTTGAAGTCTTTAGCAATTTTAGAGATGAATCCCAGCTGACGGGAAGCTTTCGAAATAACTAGCGACCGTTGGACATCGAACGTCAATTTGGCATCCAGTTGTACACCAATATCACACACCTGAGTCACTCTAGATAAAATTGTTCCATCAATGTTATAGTCGAATATAATGGGACGTAGAATCCGATGAAATGTGATAACTTGGCATTTGGTTACATTGATAATGAGTTTATTTTCCTTACACCAATTTGCGAACCTTGTAATCTTGCAGTCGTTGGCAATCCTCAACACTACGAACGGCGAGATACAGTTTCAAATCATCTGTGTAGAATAATTTACAACCAGATCCCAAGAGTAATGCAACATTGTTGAAAAATACTACAAATAGCAAGGGTCCCACGTTGCTACCTTGCGGAACACCTGATTTATTCGAGAATTCGGACGACGCAACGTTATTGATTTTTACACGCAGTTGTCTATCGGAAAGATATGAGTTCAGCCAAGACACGAGTTGCGATGATAAACCAAGTCGAGAAAATTTACACAACAGTATTCTATGATCAATCTTGTCAAACGCTGCTTTTAGATCGGTGTAGATCACATCCATTTGTGCTTTTGCCTCCATACTAGAAATACATTCAGACGTTAAGGTTAACAAATTCGTTGTAACTGATCTACCAGGCATAAATCCGTGTTGATCAAATGAAATGTAGTTCTTTGCACGATCTAAAATAGCACCACTCACAATTATCTCAAATAATTTCGATGAGGCCGAGAGGCTAGTTATTCCTCGATAATTTGCGATCGTCGATCACCATTTTTGAAAACAGGACACATATATGACTGTTTCCATATGCGAGGGAATCTGCTTTGCTCGAACGATCGGTTGAAAATAACACTTAGTGGTTTAGCTATGGAGGATATGCAGCGACACAAGACAACGGCGGGTATTCCATCCGGACCAGGTGAAAAAGAGCGCTTCAGTTTTTTTGCCGCTTGTTCAATCATGTGAGGTGTAACGGTGAAAATGTCCAAATCAAACAAATCAGATGGAACACTTGCAGCTGCAGCATTCGCTTCGCTAGGCGATGTAGAGTTGCTCGAAAAAACACCAGTGAAAAATTTTGCAAACAACTCACATGACTCAGGAACAGTAGTAGCAATTTCATTGTCAAGAAATACATTGGTTGGAATAGATGAACATTTTCTCTTTGAGTTAACAAAACGCCAAAAGCTACGAGGATTACGTTGGAGATTTGTCTGAACTTCAAGTACGTACGATTTATACAAAGTGGCATTCAGTGTACGATATGCATTGACAGAACGGTGGAAATTAATGGCGGTTGCTAAACATCGATTACGCATAAGCTTACGTTGATATGAATTCCGCAAGCGTTTCAGTTTACTCAATTCTGATGTGCTCCAAGTTGGAGAGACAGACGGTCTGACGCGTGGTAAGTTACATTGAAGCCAATGATTGATTTCTCCGCAAAAAACTTCAGCCATATCATCTACGTCATCTGTTGCGAACAATAAAGCCCAATCAATATTTCTCAAGTGATCAGAAAGTGCAGAGAAGTCCAGCAAACGAAAGTTCAATGGGCATGCAGTGTTGCTATCATCAGTGGATGGCCGTCGAATGCTAACAATACTGGCGGGCAGATAAATTGAAAGCGGTGGATGATGGGTGTCAACGGGATGCAGCGGGGCACAGTTGCGGTCGATCCTCAACACTACGAATCTCTGATCCTTCACAATCAGATGGGCAGAGAACAAGATCAAGTGTGCGACCGAGTAGGGTAACAGAGGTATTTTGGCCACTTCATATATTTTGGCCCACCTAACAAACTTTATCGATTTCATCGATGTTAAGTAACTAATTTTGCATCAATTTGAAGCTAATCACATTAAATTACCTATTACGGAAGGGGTTTTTAAAGATATTACAATATTTGGTGGATATTTTTATAAAGTGGGTCAAAATAAAATCAATCCTAATGTGGGCCAAAATACCTCTGTTACCCTAGATTGTGTACAAAATTTTTTTGCTCTAGGCCTACAAATTCGAAACCGTCGAGCAGCGTGTGGCTAGCAGGTGACAATTGAGCGTTGCTGTATATAGCGTCAACATTGTTCGTATCCCATCTAATACGAGGTTGGTTGTAGTCACCACACACGAGCACTGAACCATTAGGCGAGCAATTATCAAACAATTCATGTAATGCCGCAATATGTTCGTTGATGACGTGTACATCCTGACTTCGATCAGGCGGTATATAAACTGCACATATTTTAATATCTTTACCTTTAATTCTCGCTGAGACGGAGACTTGCTCAATATTTCGCCCGTTTATCAGATTCATCGTACTGCTGACATACTTTTGAGCCACTGCGACAAGAACACCACCAAACCGAGATTTGCAACTGTTGCGGGGACAGCGATCACACCGGAACACATTATAAGCCGTACCAAATAGCTGAATTGAGTTGATGCAATCGTCAAGTCCGGTTTCAGTGAAAATAATCACGTCGAATTCGCAATCGATGGAATTCAGAAACAGATCATCAATTTTGGTCCTCAGTCCTCTCACATTTTGGTAATAAATAGATATACTGCCATCACAGTCGGAAATTCGCTGCAAAGGATAGTTATTGAATGCTAGTAATTGAACAGGAATGTTTGAGTACTCGCCTCTGATGGAAGCCCTTTAGCTTCCATCATCCACCAAAGATCGCAATGCATTCAAATTACTGTCAATGGAAATGTTTCCTCTATCATCGGTATTACTGCTGGCTGCTTTCGAAATAACATGGACGGGTGTCTCAACAGGTGTAATTAAAAATCCACGAATTCTCTGAAAATTAGACCTGTAGGCCAACGCGTAGCGTCAAGTGCGTGCTGCTTGAGTGTTGGATCAAGACCAATTTTGAATGATATGTAATTCAAATTAGCAGGGTCTAAACCCTTTGGTACAAGACGAATGACATCAAATGTATCGGATAAATTAAGGCAGCGTGAGACTATTTTCTGCACGTCATCATTAATATTATACTTTAAAGAAATAAATCAATCGGAAAACCATGTGTCTCCATCAAATTGTCATCATCCGATGGGGACGAATGGTATTTAGTTCTAAAATCATATATCACATGCTCTTAGAACTAAATGCCATGTGTTTCCATCTACAACTTGAGCTCAGGGCTTGAGTATTGACGTAGTTAATAATGATAAAAGAATTTTATTCTTTATGTTATTTACACACGCCAGCACGCCTGGGTCGATTCACCAAGCAATAATGTAGGGAATGCATTAGTGAACATGTGTGCCAGCGGTCGGTAGTAATTCGTTTCTAACTTCAATATCTTGCGGGATAGTCTGTAGGTTTTGAGGTTACCTATTAGCAGACCTAAGAAATACTATAAACCAGATAAAAATCAAGCCGAAGCGCCTGCAGCAAGTCCCGAAGACCCATAAAAGAACGTATAAATTCGCATCGTCGATTTTCTATACAAACAAAATGTACTTTTCAACTTAATATTTCCAGTTTTTTGCTATTTCCTGAACCCTTTATTAACACAGTTTTGGAAAATCGTATTGTTTTATTACTTCAATCGAAATATTTATTAACTAAGAATGAATGAGAAACTAAGCTATGTATAAAAATTTAATTTCAAACGCTTTCGCAAATATAGTTCATAGAATTTACTTGCACTTAGTGGTCTTTTTCTGGTGTTTCGTGGAATAATTTTCTCACGTTTTAGCCCGTTTATTATGTACTTGGAATTCGTCTCCATACAGCTCAGACTGTGACCACTCTTTGACCCCATTTGATCGATCCATCTTACTCGCTATGCTTCTCTTTTTCTTGAGCCTTCCGAATCACATTCAAGAAACATTTTCAAATGTTTGCCGTCTGTTATCCTGATGACATGCGCTGCCGATCGTAGCTGTCCAATTTCAGCTGTACGTATGATAGGTGGATCTCCAAGCATCTGTTGAAAACCGTGGTTTATACGCCGTTCATTAATTTCTTATGGTGACGTATTACTTTTATTGTTTCCTTATCCGCGGTCATAAATGAATGAATACACGAATTCATGAACCACCACAATATCGTCGCCACGCACCATGTGATACAGAACGTCGACGAACATTTTACCTTAAAACTGACAGTTTTTTTAGATTTCGCTTGGTTTCGAATTTTCCTTGATTTGGCGCTTGGTATCTAGGAATACTTTTTTCTGCAAAAGAACTATAATTTGATTGTCCTTTGGAATTTTTACTAAATATAGTTATTATTTGATTTGAATAAAACAAATGTAAAATAAATGTAAAATGACTTATCAGAAAGGTTTTCATAATTCCTAAAATATTCCTGATTTTTTTCAATTTTTTTGGTAAAGAGGTTTTTGAAAAATTAAAAAAATAGAAAATCAGAAGAACCACCCTGGCTCCACCAATATGGCAGTTGAAGGGTTAAAATTTTGGGAGAATCATCTTCAATATAAACCCTTTCAAACAGCGTATATCAATTTTGTTTCTGTTTGGGGGCAGTTTTTATATGCAAACCCGGCTACACCCTTTGCTCTAAAAGTACTTCATTAAGTAAAGAGCAATTGAAGAATACTCAATTGATTACTCTATCTCTCTTCCTCTCATCATTTAATACGTCGGTTGCAGAGTAGAACACAGCGTATTTAGTAAGACGATCGTTGTTCACTACCTGTATTGAATTCCCAAACTCTTACGTAGGATCGTAATGATCGCTAGACAACAATTAATAATAAAAAAAAACTTCACTAACTTTTGCTTTTCCTCGTATTCTTTTGAATAGCGCCAGAATTCATAAAATCACCCAAAAAAAATTATTATTTTTCGTTTTTTGTTCAAAGTGACGATTTGTAATTTTGTAAAATGTCATACCATTCTTTAACAATTTAACAATTTGAATGAAACTTTCACAGATCGTAGATAATACAATAAACTTACACTTATTGTATAAAAATATTATAAAATATTGCATTGAGAAAATTTAATGAGCGTTAACAAATGCACGTTTCGCAACATCCGACGCGTATGAAAACACTATGCCAGGTTTTGAATTAATTACTGGCCCACAAGTTTGTTCACGGATTTAGACTCTATGATATTCTATTGTATTATGATATATTTTTCTCAATTTTTTAAAAGTCCAGAACATTGAAAAAAAATTGTTTTAAAAAAATGTTTAGAAAATAAATGACGATTTGTAATTTTTGTAATTTTTATATAATAAGTTTAAGTGCAGTGTATTGTCTACGATCTGTGAAAGTTTCATTCAAATACATTTACAAATGGCACGACTTTGTTGAAAATTTGGTGAAAAATCCAAGATAGCGATGGCGTTTATTAATATCCGTTAAAAATTCTACAATTCGTGTATTTTCGGAACAGGGTTCGTCGATCTTCGCCGCTTCTGTCTCATTCGTAAATGACCGACACCAGAACAAACGAAGAGAGACGAAGCATTCTAGTTTCTCATTGAAACAAAGAGAGAGTATAATTGCCAACGTCACTCTTTCCTCTATGACAAGACGAAACCAAACTAACGTCTTCAGGGAGCATCAGCAGAATTTCAATTCTCATTGTTTTCATCGATGTATTGAAAATCTCTGACGCTTGGCTATAAAAAGTGACTAAAATATGACAAATCGAAGTAATTACATCCCAGAACTTCTTTGGAAACCAAAACTACTACAAATTCGAGCACCAGCAGGTAAAAGTTATTGTGAAACCTTTTTCTGTCATTTTCGAATCTCACAGCTTCGGTTGAATATCGACACTGCATACTATGGGATTTTCACTGAAAACTGCAAATGACAGAAAGGGCAAATGAAAGATAAAACACAATTTTGAACTACTGTCCCGCTTATGTCATTGACTGGACATGGATTTCGTTCTCATAGTTTGCAAGCGACCTCCAAACGCCATTACAATATTAGTATTTTTGGAACGGATTTGATGAGTAGATTTTGAAGGTGGTTCTGAATTCCAAGATGGCAATCTTCGGTTTATCGATATTCCTTGAAAATTCTCACCATTTGAGTATTTTCGGAACTGCATTGAAAAACAAATGCCATAAAACGATGTTTCAGTTCGTTTAGAAATTCAATATGGTGACTTTCGGTCTATCGATATTCCTTGAAATCTCTTAAAATATGTATATTTTCGGAACGGGAACTTCTCAAATCCGTACTGAAAATACCCATATGCAAGGGTTTTAAAGAATATCACAACGATTCCAAACATTGTTTTACGGCATCTTTTCAACAAATCCGTTCCAAAACTACCCATATTTTAAGCGTTGTCAAGAAATATCAATAAACCGAAAGTCGCGATATTGGATTTCAAAAATACCTCAAACGTCGTTTTCTGGAATGTACTTATCAAACCCGTTCCAAAACAACAGCCATGAATCGAGGAGACGCCTCCTTTATACAACAGAGTCCCACCAGATCTACGACTGAAAGATGTGAGGCGTCTAAAAATACCCATATTATAGTGGTTTTCATGGAATATCAATGAGCCGGAAATCGTTTTAATTCTATGCAAAAACCTCTTTTTACGAAGTAGGTTCGTAAAAAAATTACGTTATTTGGGGTTTGGTTCGTCATATATTCAAGCCACGACCTGGAAGGATTCATAATGTCAGTAGAATCGTAGTACTAGCCATGAAATGATTCTGTACGCAAAGAAACGGCTGCGAAGTCTGTTGATACAGAAAAGCCAAATTCCACTAATGGAATCAAATACCAAGGCTTTACTTTGCTTCGTAAAAAATACGTTCTTTGGTGTTTGGTTCGTAAAAAAGTGTTACGTAAAAGGAAGTAACGTAAAAAAGTGTACGTAAACGGAGGTTTAGGTGTAATAGTACTTCGTCTCACGATTGATGCTGAACATTTAGAAATAATATAACGAGTACAAAGATTTCGAAAGAGAAAAAAAAACAAAGACTGTTATCAAAATTAAAATGTTTTCGAATTGATAAAGAAAAACAATAATGCAGAAAATAAAGGAAATATGAGTAAATAATAATACGCATTGAAAGTCCCGCCGTGTCCATACATAATTTATTATGTAACTTCAGACCAAACCAGTGAAATCCAATGTTTCATCCGCTTCAGACCTCGTTGATAACTTATGTTAAAATACAGCAACCGAAACATGAAAAATTTCAGCTTTTAACCCTATTTCCTCTAGCCCACATTTTTCTACCTTTTCACATACCAAACGATGTGTATGTACAGGTATGAAAGGAAAATCGGAATTCAAGTCATTATTCTTGAAAACTGGCATGCAAGAGTAGATTGAAAGCAGTAGTTCCACATTTTTGTATAGCACACCGATCAAACGCTTTTATCTGTGGTACGTTGGGCGAATGTAATCGGATGGAAACTGGAATCCACTCTGAAGGATTCGTGATGGTTGATGAAACAATAAAAAAAAACTATTTAGTTATCTTTTATATTTATGTGAACGATTTCTATGAATTCGGAATTTGCTATTTATAATCATTAAATAGTGAATTTATAAATTTACTAGCGGTTGAATTTTGGTTTTTTTCAAGAATCTATTTGATAATCAATCGATTCCAAAATAATTTGTTCAGGTTGATGGCTACAAATACGAAATGCAAATTGCACTTTACTGCATGCTCTAGAAATCAATTTGAAGCAGGCAAGGTGAAGCTTTGCTGTTCACATCGTCTTACCCATCACGCTTTACTTTTTCATGAGCTTACTTCCTCAGCACAGGAATGTTTTGGTAGTTTGAAATTCTGTCGATCTTCCCTAACCATGATTCACGTAAAGGTTACCTGAAACGACAAATTCATGCACCGTTGAACGGAGATGGGACAAAGTTCATAGCACGGAAATCGATTTTGGGGTTGAGCACTGGATTGATTCACGTCAGCAAAGATACGGAAAGGAATGAAGTTTACAGAGGTTGTGAAAACTGTGCTTTAAACATGCAATTGGTTTGGCTTAAACGAAAATGACTTCGATGGTAATCTTGTAAGCGAAGCCTAGCTAGACTCAATATATCTGAAGGGTAATCAACATATTTTGATATCGAAAAAATATTGGGCACTGCACCGGCATGATTGACAATCCAATAAAACATTGTCAATCGGAACTACATTTACGTTCCAGATGACACGAATTTTTCAATTTATATTATTGTTGATACAAGCCATATACTATAATTGAGTCATGAATCCCAACGAATATGCATTATATTTTAGAAAAATTGAATAGCACGATGGTTGAAGATAAATTGAATCGTCAGTTGTGAAAAGTTCACTAGACTATCGCTATGCCGATTCAAATTCAAACACTATGCCTACTGTGTGTTCGAAACTTGCTGACAATGCTGCGCTCCTGTTACTTTTATGAATCAAATTCATGCTAAACAGCGTTTAATTCGATTTAATCTAAACAGTACAGTGTAATCAACCAGCTGGAATTGAACCAACCTTTTGTTGCTATAAGTACTGTTTGAAATGTGGAAAAAATACCGTTGTTCACATTGGCCACCCTACATGCATCGAAAATATCCGAGTTTTCATTTCTCAGTAGCCGCTCAGTTGCGAATTTATTCAGTAGAGATTGTGTATTGCTGAAATAATTAAATCTTGCACGAATCACTTAGGTGTTGAACTGAAGAGTTGTGGAAATTTAGCATCGAAGTATCATCGGAGACTCTTCTCCCTTTCGATTATATCTTTAGCGATATTTCTGTGGGTGAAAATCCGTCCTCAAGTTTCGCTGACACGAAAAATCACTTGTGAACTTCGAGGTTCAGTTGTGGTTGGATGCTTGTTTCATGAATGAAAATATCGGAAGTGTTTTTTTCAGTCACTGTGTTTTTTTTAAGTCTCTTGAACTGATATTTTCACGAGTGATAGAAAAATTAACTTTTCCTGGGCATGTACAGAAAGAAATAATTAAGTTTACACGACATGTAAGTCAACAGTAATATGGAATATACATGGGTTGAATCGAAAAATTGGTTGAAAACCTTCATCATCGATCATAGATTGCATTGAATTTTCAATGAATATAACCCTATCTTTCTATTAGCGCTTAGTTTTGCTATTGAATTATATTGAAACGTACAGAATTGTAAAGTATCTTAATGTTTATTTACCTGCTCCAAATATGTGCATGAAAATAAATGTAAATTGATTATCTGTGTGATTTCCCAAAACTGCACACTTAAAAAAACCCCGTGATTTTACATCTTATTACACGCACATAAATGGAGCGTCGCAGTTCACGCAAATTTTTGTAGAAGTACATTTAATATTGTGTCTAAAACTCCATGACATGAAATCCATTGAAATAAAAAAGCATACTGATTGGAACCGCCTGCGACTTGAACCGAGAATCATTGGATCGCAAAGGTCGTCTGTTAATCGACTGAGCCATAGAAGCATGCATCTGTTTGGCTGATAAAAGATGCCAGTAAAATTCAAGCTATCAGGATTCAGTTTTTTATTTCAGTGAAATCTATGTCATGGAATTTAAGACACAAAATTGAATGAACTGTGTGTTTAATGTGTGTGAAGACATGAAGTCTGGTCCAACATTTCATAAAGCTTTACTCATCCAATGAATCTTTTATACACAGAAAACAATTATGAATTTTACATCTGCACACCAAAAAAAAATGAATAATACAGGTGAATTAATTCCTCATACGATGTAATTCATAAATTAGCTTGAATTTTACTAGTTTCGACTGTAACTTGCATTCTGCTAGCAGGTGCGACTGTATGAATCAAAATGCACCTTTTACCAACCAAGCAGATGCATGCTTCTTTGGCTCAGTCGATTAACAGACGTACTTGCGATCCAATGATTCTCGGTTCAAGTCGCGGCGGTTGCTAGCAGTATTCTTTTTTTTTTTATTTTAACAAATTTCATGTCATGGAGTTTTAGACACAATATTAAATGTTCTTCCACGTGAATTTGCGTGAACTGCGACGCTCCATTTATGTGCATCTAATAAGATGTAAAATCACAGGGAATTTTTATAAGTGTGTGGCATAAACCTTTAAACGATATAATTCATAACTACTTAATTTTTCAAATGACGCAATATTCCATGCGCACAAAATTTTATAAGCTCCGACTGTAATTTGCACTCGGCTACCAATTACCGCAGTATTTATGTGTATCAATTATTCAACAACCACATATGTGCATCTGTGGTTCAGTCGATTAATCAATGTGCTTTGTGATCTAATGAATCTAGGTTCAAGTCCCGCTGTTGGTATCGATCTTTTGTTTTTTTATTTCATTCGAGTTCAAGCCATGTAGTTTTCAAAACACACAATTTTACATGTTCTTAGATATAGATTTGTGT
Source organism: Malaya genurostris (assembly GCF_030247185.1). NCBI lineage: Eukaryota > Metazoa > Arthropoda > Insecta > Diptera > Culicidae > Malaya > Malaya genurostris. Next base: position 214,753,460 of record NC_080572.1, read on the forward strand.
GAAATACGACGCTTCTGTTATATGCATCTTATAAGATGTAAAATCATCAGATTCTTTCGAACTGCGTACACACGAAAGAAAGTATTGCACTTTTCACGAGTACAGTCCTTAGACGATGAACGGTGGTATCAATTACACACTTTAAAAAAATCCTTACATTTTACATCTTATTAGATGCATATAAATGGAGCGTCGCAGCTCACGCAAATTTACGTGGAAGAACATTTAATATTGTGTCTAAAACTCCATGACATGAAATTCTTTTAAATAAAAAAATAGAATACTGATAGCAACCGCCGCAACTTGAACCAAGAATCATTGGATAGCACATACGTCTGTTAATCGACTGAGCCACAGAAGCATGCATCTGCTTAATTTATAAAAGGTACATTTAAATTCATACAGTCGCATCTGCTAGCAGAACGCAAGTTACAGTCGAAACCAGTAAAATTCAAGCTCATCTAACATTAAATCATTACAAATAAAATTTTCCGTCATTTGACAAATTAGGTCTTTATGAATTACATCGTATGACGGATTAAGTCACCTGTAAAATTCAATTTTTTTGGAGTGTATGCGTCAAAGGTTGGCAGTCAAAGTGGCAATCGAGCAAGGTATGTCTCTATAAAATCAAAGCTACACGGAAAGGCCAAAATCAGCATTTTGGCGAAAAAATTAGTTGATTTTCTGATTTTAGTTAGTTATTTTTAAAGACAACTAAAAAAATCTTACTTTTGCTAATTTTAATTTTTTAATTCTAATTCCCTTAAAAATAATAAAATATTTGTTGAAATGGCTATTTTTTTAGTTGAATTCACCAATTAAACGTGCTGTCATTTCGTAGCTAAGGCACACTTCATTTCCATTCAACTAATTTTTTAGTTGAATTAGAGAAATAAAACGTTGTTCTCAACCAACATAAATAGCTGAATTGGTTTCTGCAATTTGCAGCTATATGGCGCTCTGTCACCGAAAAAACGTTAATACCGTAATGACTACTAGCCACTAGATGACACACTACTATCGGAAAAAAGTTCAATCGCGGTTGTCTGTTCAATATTGGCAGGTATAAATACGATGTTGTATTGGAGAAAAAGACATGAACAAAACATCAACTTCTTTTTGAACATGAACAAAACATCAACTTTCTTTTTCTTCTAAGTCGCTGTTTTCTTCATTAGACTTCGCGAAATCGACACTCTCAGTAAAAACTTTAAGCATTCGGAAAACATAAACCGAATACATATACAATTAGAGTGCAACATTCGAGACTCACTTCACTGTTCCGCGTAAAAACATTACTACGCACAATCGCTTCAAATGCGCACAAATTCTGAATAAATACACTTTCCACTAAGAGTCATTTTTACATATCGGTTTAGAAATTTATATATGGATATATCGTAACACATGCGAAAAACATCAAAACAATTCCCAAGCAGTTTCAACAAGACTGTCCTTTTTAGATTTTCTATTGATTGTTTTGCTTTGACACTTCTCATGAGTTTTTGGCTAATAAATTCGTTAATAAAACCAATTTCATTTTTGTTTTATTTGTGCTGTCCTTTTGCAATGATGGTGATTGATAAATAGAAAAAAAATCTGTTTTTAATAACAAAATCAGTTGTTAATGAGAATTTTGTGTTGGATTGAAATATTGCTGGTTTGTGTCCATGATATTCGCCAACTAAACACATTCTCTAAAAATAAGAGTTTTTTTCAGCAAAGTAAATTCTCAATTTTAATTTTTTTTTGAAATTCTGTTGTTAAAATCAACTAATTCAAAAACAGTAATACGAATTAGGCGCAGAACTAATTTCGGTCGTTCCGTGTATGAAATCCCTTCGACTCATCGAAATCAATTGTTACATGGGGTAGTGTACAGATGGTTGAGTAAGCATTTTTTTAAGCCCGAACCCGACCCGGACCCAATCGAAAATATAAAATCTTTCATCTTCGTACCCGACCCGAATCCGAGATTCATTTTCCTTCCAAACCCGAACCTGACGATAAAGAAATAAAAAATTTTTTAACTCGAACCCGACCCGTAACCGTTGGAAATGAAAAAAATCAGCACCCGTGACCGACCCGAACCCATATCTTGTTTGGTACCCGAATAGGGATCGGTTTCGGGTCGGGTTTCGCGTTCAAATACAGGGTCCGCCATGTAACTTTTTTTTTAACATGTAATAAAACACAAACGGTTCATCCGATTTCAAAATTTATTTTTTTCATATTAAAGTACAATCCTTCCGGTTAATTGTGGAATATAATTTCATTCAAATGGCTGCCTCGGCTGGCCTTGCAGTACGCCATACGGTCGGTCCAGTTTTTTAGTACATTTTCGATTGTATGCAGCTTTGTTTCAGCTATGGCTGCACGAATGTTGTCCTTCAAGGCTTGAATTGTCTCTGGCTTGTCCACATAAAACTTATCTTTGACAGCCCCCCAAAGGTAATAGTCTAACGGCGTCGAATCACAGCTCCGAAGCGGCCAAACGATATCCGAATTTCGACTGATAATTCGATCTTCGAAGACTGTGCGCAGAAGATCGATCGTAGCGTTGGCTGTGTGGCACAGAGCGCCGTCTTATTGGAACAAAACGGTGTCCAAGTCTTTCTCTTCAAGTAACGGGAAGAACCAATCGCTAATCATGGCGCAGTAGCGCTCGCCATTGACCGTGATGGCGGCTCCTGCCTAATTTTCGAAGAAAAATGGCCCAATGATGCCGCCAAACCGAAATCCGCACCAAACCGTCACACTCTGAGGATGCATCGGCTTCTCCATGATAACATGCGGGTTTTCCGTCCCCCAGCTGCGACAATTTTGCTTATTAACATACCCGCCGAGATGTAAATGTGCCTCATCCGAGAAGATGATTTTTTAGCAAAAATCGGCGTCTTCTGCAAGCTGATCGCAAGCCCAGTTTCAAAGTAAAACTGCACTAGTTTCACGCGTTCCTCAAGCGTATACACAACCATTTTCGTTCAGCGGAAGGATGAAACTAAGTTTCTGTCAAATCAGAAGTGACATTAAGGTTATCAATGTCGAAATAACCACTAGTTAAAAAAAAGTTAGACGGCGGACCCTGTATAGTATACAATAATAGTATTCTTCAAAATATTTTTTTCTAATTTCGGTCACGCCATCTCTGAGTGAAGTGAGGTATTAATTTGAAATTTGAACTTTTACTCTTATTACCCTGTAATTCCGGAACCTGAAGTCTGATCCATATAAAATTCAGGAACTTTGCATGAAACAGTTATACCAACATTTGCATGTAATATGGTAAAACGATCATAAAACATATGCTTATGTTAGCAACTCAAGTTTAACATCTCCGACATTTGTTTCTTTTTTTTATATCGTTTATTTATACCCGACTTTATCCTAATTTTGGTCGTTCGTCGGGTATATTTGTTTCTGAATTTGGGTGTTGTCTTCGTTCAACAATCCTTGCAATTCGGCATCTTCAAATTTTGACCAGAACGTTCTTTGGTTGAAAACCTTACTTTTAAATCGTTTAAGGTCATCGTCCAAGTACCTTGCGCGCGGGTGGTTTTAGGAAATTTTCAAAGGAAAATTTGAAAAATTTATCAACATGAAAAACATAGAGACAAGGCTGGCAATAATCAACTCCGTACTTCATCATCAGTGAGTTCAGCTCACCTACAAATCGGTTTCAGAAGCATCACTGAGCGAGTTGAGTAACTGGGTAACCATTTGTGTAGAGAAAACATCGGTGTAGCTCGGTATTCACTTTTTAAAACTAGGACTGAGAATTAGATGCTATGAAATCAAAATTGAGAACCATCAATACCATCATAATTGGATGTCAGCGGTGCTCTGTATAGTGGAGTGTGTTTGTTTAGATCAGCGATCAGCGATCATTTTACGGATTGCATGGTAAATCACGAGGTGAGCTGATGAATAGAAAAAATCGAGCCGAATGAGCGAGTTTTTGCCACCCTTGCATACAGACCTTGGAAACACTTTTATCTTTCTGCAGGGTAAAAATGGTTGGAAAATTCGGAGGATTTTCCGAGTGTTATCAAAAATAGCTCTGAAAATGAGTGTTTTTGTGATCTTTCAAGCTTTTCGTGGAAAATCAACGAATTTCATATAACCGATTTCGTTATATTTTGACGATTTATAAGTTCTAAATGAAAGGCAAATTATCCTGCATCATAATAAATGTAATAACAATCGTAATAAATCATTGCACAAAAATGTTCACGATTCAATGATTTTTTTTTGCTAAGGTAAAATTTTCAACTCACTGTAAACAAAACAAATAGCGTTCAAATGACAGAATGTTCATAAGATGGTAATGGTTAAAAGTTTCAAATTTTATGATGAAACGTCAAATCCATCGGGCAACGCTTAGTGTTGCTAAGGCTAAATACATACGTAACAACCCAACTATTAATGTTCTAAAGTGAAAATATGTGCACTAACTTTTCTCGGAGATGGCGCAACCGATTTCCACAAACTTAGTATCAAATAAATAATATCGAATATCGAATATGAAAAAAAACTGAATTTAATTCTGATTCGACGTCCAGGACTGAAGTTACAGGGTGATAAGCATAAAAAATCGATTGCAAAACGAAGCGAGTTATTCAAAACTGGACGGTAAAATTTTCTAATTAGCAGATCTTGTTAGTTTATGACCAAAAAGCTCATTTCGATTTACATAGATCCGACTTCTGGTTTTGGAATTTTATGATGACAGTACTAAAACTTGTTCAATATGTAGGCCCTATCAGTTGATTGCCAAACTATGTGGTTTTGACTATACCGTTTTCAGATTCCGGTTTCGGAAGTATCAGGGAAGTAGTGGTCAAATGAATGTATAAAGAGTATGTATCAAATATGGTCAGTGTCTAACGGGGAGAACAGATTTTGAAAATTGAAATGTGAATGTAATGATGCGATGAAAACCACGAAATATATGGAAACACATAAGGGGAAAGCCCAATTGGCTAGACGAAACCAAGCATGCTTCGCTGTACTTGGTCACTACGACATTCACTTTACAATTTCAACAGAAACATATAGTCTATTCTTTCCTCTTCTACTTTGCCACAAACACTGATTCGAGATTATATTCGAGATATAGGACTGTAAAGTGAATGCCGTAGTGACCAAATTCAGCGAAACATGTTTGGTTTCGTCTAGTCAATTGAACTTCCTCTTGATGTGTTTTCATATGCAAGATAGTTTATTTGGTAAAACCATTTACCAGAAAATTCGGTGCTGTCCATAGTACCGTGAGGAGAACTCGACTCCGGGAAGGTATCAAGTCGTATCGAGCTAGCAAACAGCCAAATCGCACCATAAAACAGAATCGTGCTCGGAAACTATATGACCAGGTGCTGACCAAGTTCGACGGGTGTCTTCTGATGGACGATGAAACCTATGTCAAGGCTGACTTCGGGCAAATCCCAGGTCAAAAATTTTACTTGGCAACGGCTCAGGGGGGATGTTCCAGCAAAATTTAAATTTGTTCTTACCAACAAATTTGCAAGAAAATTTATGATTTGACGGGCATTTGCAGCTGTGGCAAAAAAACGAAAGTTTTCGTTACAAATAAGACAATGACATCGGATCTATACCAAAAAAAGTGTCTCCAAAAACGAATTTTGCCGATCCCACGACCATCCCGTAATGTCTTGGCCAGATTTGGCAAGCTGTCATTACAGCAAAGTTGTTCAAGAATGGTATGCAGAGAAAGGGGTCTTGTTTGTTCCGAAAAACCTTACCCCCCAAACTGTCCCCAGTTCCGCCCTATTGAGAAATACTGGGCAATCATGAAGAGGAGACTCAAGGCAAAGGGAAAGGTTGTCGAAGACATCAATCAGATGACGACCTGGTGGAATAGGATAGCTAAAACGATGGACGGAGAAGGTGTGCGCCGCCTAATGAGCCGTGTTACAGGAAAAATTCAAGAATTCCTTCGTAACCGTGACGAATAACTTTATCCGTATTTTTTCGTAAAAGTATGAAGAAAACGCTACATTTGTAAAAAAAGATCTTGAATTCAATAATAAATAACTCAAATACAGGTAGTTGTCTTTATTCCAATTCTATCTGAAGCAAGCTTTATCAAGTCGAATTACGTTATGTCATTTTCTGGAAATTTTGTCGGGAATACGACTTACTTTACTATGAGGCGCCTTTCCAAAATTTACCCCTCTGACATTATCCACCCGCCTTTTTTATGGAAAAGCTCTAGGATAAATATCCTTTTTACTGATTTAAAGTGGAGATTGATAAACGCTGGCTATATTGTACTGTGCGTAACGATTAAGAAGTTTCTTTTGCACATATGTCGGGAGTATCGGGAGCGGGTCATATCGCCGAAAGCCATTTCGACGAAAGTCGTTTCGCCGAATGCCATTTCGCCGAAAGTCATTTCGCCGAATAGGTCATTTCGCCGAAAGTCGTTTCGCTGAAAGGGTCATTTCGCCAAAACGATGTGGCGTAGCCGCATTAGATATTTTTTCATTTTCACTTAATAAACGGAGAATACCACCCACATTTGCCTGGTAGATACACCTATGCAATTGCTTTGGTGCTTACTAGCTAATAGTCAACAAGTTTTCTTGGGAACTACTTTCTGAGGTTCATGAATCAATTTTTATTCAAGAAGTACAATGGTAGGTCAACAAAACGGGCGTTAACGCTATCATCTTTCGTTTGTCTTTAATTTAAATTTATTCTAATTACGATTTCAAGACGATTTCAGGATTCGACGAAATGACCCTTTCGGCGAAATGGCTTTCGGCGAAATGGCATTCGGCGAAGTGACCCATTCGGCGAAATGACATTCGGCGAAATGACTTTCGGCGAAACGGCTTCCGGCGAAACGGCTTTCGGCGAAATGACCCTGATCCGGAAGTATCATACACGCAAGCAGTTCAGATCACTTACGAATTGTAATCCCATAAATTGGCTATTAGTTTCATCATACTCATAGAAATTAAAAATAAATAAGTTTTCTAACAAAAACTGGTATTAGGAGTGTTTAAGTTACGGGAATAGAACCTTTTGCAAATTTTTGATCTCACTTTTAAAAAATTTTCAAAAGATGATGCCTATCATTCTGAGCAACTTTGCTGAAAATACTGCTCCTCAAAAATCACTTTTTGAACGAGTTATCAATTAAGATCGTAAAATTGTGCAATGCTTTCTGTAAATTATCTGTTCTTGGCAAGAATTTCGACATGTTCATTTCACTAGATGTATATGACATCGACGTTTCCGTAGGGACCAAGTACAGCGAAGCATACTTGGTTTCGTCTAGTCAATTGGACTATCTCTTCATGTGTTTTCATATGCAGGGTAGTTTAATTGGTAAAACAATTTTCCCGGTTAGGTGTTAGTTACGGGTTCGAGTCTCGTCTCTGCGGTAACATTTACGTGATTTACAATCCTGATTTCCCCGTTAGATGCTGATCATATTTAAAATTAGCTCAAGATGGCTCTACGCCCTAACAAAGTCTAAAAACAGAAATCGTTGAGTATGTATCAAACCAACCGATGAATTTGTCCGATTTCAGGAGGGACCAGGGCCCCTAGGGCCTCCCCTCCTCTGGGTACGTACCTGGCTAAGTGGAACTTCAAAAGTGAAATATAAAGCTTGTTCTAAATAGAATGATGTTTTTAATTTCATAAAAATTTATTAGGCGGTAGCGGAGAAGACTGTTTTTGCGTTTCTAATCAAGTTATTTCTAGATTGAAAAATTGCACCTTGAAGACAATATAAAAATAGACTGGCAATGCCATCTGCTGAAAAACTCAGTTAGCTAACTTTAGGACTGAATATAAATATAACTTCTATTGACTATTGTTAGATAATTTGATTACATAACAAAAAAAAACAAATTCTTTCATTTGAAGTATCCAAACACCATCCTTCCGAAATCTTTTCCCGTGCTCATCAACTTCAAGAAAAATAAACTCTATTTCCACTTCTAACTGCTTGGTTTGTTTTGTTCTCCACCGTATACCAAACTCATGCCGTGATTAGCAGGCATCAGTATTTTATTTCATCCTAATTAGTCTTCCGCACTGTGGGTTCCACCGTTTCCATCCGCGAACCCCATAATAAGGGAGCCCCGTATTCAATTCACTAAGGTCCGTTGGTGTCCCTCCCTGTTGCACGTTAGACTGAACTCGAGTTGGCTAAGAAAGACAAGTAAAATTCCGGGAGCACGGACAACAATGATGTTCGTTTCCGAAGGTGATTAATTTGTCCAATTATTTGTCTTCCTTATCTCTGTTGCTTGTTTTCTTTGGGTTAGTTCAAGAAAATGAAAAATAAACACGGTTATTCCTTTGCTTGAAATTTTTCAATTTGATCTGAAATGTTTTTTTTTTGTTCAACAGCACCATTCTAACCTTTTACTTATTTTTTTAATTAAGTTCCCTTCTCTGTTTCTAGCATGAGTTACACATGTTTTTAATTGATTTTCACTAGTTTTAGTTGATTTAACACTACACTCATTTGAAATGTTTCATTCGAAAAGCAATAACAAGCAATGCGAATCCCATTCTAAAGTAAAACCTATACAACTTGCAACAAAACAAACGTTTTAAGTACCAACCAACATGTGTAATATCATTTTCCAGCGTCTTCCAGCTGTCCTAAACAGGATCGGAATAATTCTCGCAAGTCCCCTGGTAAGCTATCTTATCTATACATCATAACTCGACGGAAAATTTTTCCCAAATAAATTCCAAAAAAAAGCAATGGACCTGCTCGAAGCTCACTACTACACTTATCGCTGCCCACAATGCATAGAACTGAAGCGATAAGCGATTATTCCAACTTCCAGACACTACAAATCAACAACACCAAAACAAAACTAAAGCTCATCTTTTTCTGCTCACTAGCAGACTAAACAAAATCTTGACACAATTACTCGAAACACCCGCCAAAACTAGCAAAGCTACCAGCCTTCCGCTACTCGCTACCAACCGAATCCCAGAAGTGCATATTTTGGCAGCAAAATGAGCAGCTTTTAGAGCATTGTTCCCAACTGAGACTTGTCGCTAATGGTTTTCAATTTTCTTTTATTTTTGCCTTTATTTTTCTTTTTACTTTGGGCTGATGAAAACTGTAAATTTGTCTTTCCTTTTTTTACCTTTCTGCCACTCTTCACCAACCGCTGCATCTGGCATCTCTTTCGGTTCCAAACTGCCAAACCCAAATATCCAATATCGCTTTCCAAAGACATCAAGATTATACTCGGTAAAGTCTGTTCGACCTCGATGTTGAGGAGAATTTAATTATCCCTAGTGAAAAAAAAACCAACACCTACTTTGTGCTACCTTACTAATTTGGCTGTACCATGATGAAAGCTTGTATGAACAGTAGCTAGAAAAAAAACACAAACACACACACTCACACACCCAGCCACTCATATCGGCCGTTGATAGTCATCTAGAGCAGAAAAGTCGCTTCATAATAAATGCTTGACTAAATACACAAACTAAAATCAAATCGTAAACAACCTGTACATAATACAGTATTGTACTAAATCTGTACGAAAATAAGTTTAAACTAATTAAAACATTTCAACAACAACAAAAAATAGCTCACACTCAACTTCTATGGACACAGCACAAACTAACATACGACCACCCACCGTTGATCCGCTAGCATAGATGTTCTTCGTTATGTTTTTTACACTTTAGGTACATGCTCTATCGAGCCGGTTTCCCCTATTGTGTGTAGCTGTTTGTACAATTGATTTTTTTCCGCTCGCATTTAGGCACGACCTTTTTTCCCGTCGCCAACGTCCTGGGCAAAAAATAGTCCTGGGAGAACAATTTCCTAATTACGTGTACACGCTCACAAATTTTTTTTGTCAGTGGAACAAGTGCTCGTACTCGGGTTGCGCTTGCACAAATACCAGAAAGAAAAAAATAAACGAAATAGTCATATGCACATATGTAAGATAGATCAATGCTTCCGTTTTAGAGACTCACTACTAGACAGATGGCATCCACCTACCTAGATGTATAGAAGGAAATGAGATTATAGTCTGCTTTCGATGTTTGGTGTTTGCTCCCTCTAGCAGTGCACACTATTCAAACGTTTCGTTAATTGGTTTTCAGTTCGTTACATCGCTCTTAGTTTAGTAGAGTTTAAAGTTGTTTGTTTTTTCTTTTTTTTTCAATAGTTTTTTGTACTATTGTGTTGTGTTCTTTAGTAGTATTCGCTATTGATGACATAACAATCGGTGTTGAAAAATCAAGCAACCATAGAATAAAGTGACACACGAGAGAAATGTTCCAATCATATTCAAAATAAATAAGATGTGTAAACTTGATATGTACTAGGATTGCTAAGAGTTGCACAAACTTTTTACATAGAGCACAAAGTTTTTTTTACAGAACTGTCATAAATTGAAAAACCGCGTGACAATGTCGTAAACAAAAGAAAAACAAACTTCGAGTCCTATCTTTCGCAGATTTTCATTTCTCGTCTCTCTTGCAGGCTTTCACTTCATAATTGTACTCGTCAGTCTTTTTTACAATCCGTACAATACTGATAAAACTATAAAAACTAAACTGATAAATTGACTCAGACATAAAAGGTCTAAGACTAACTAATCTAGAAAAAACTGTGTTACATTATAAGAAACGATTAACAATATTTTATGATCATGTATAACATATTTCACATAGTTTTTAGGCTTAAAAAGTGAGTTCTATATGAACACAGCTACAAACTAAATGAAAGAAAATGTGTAGAGAATTATTACAGCATTATTATTCCGAAATAAATGAAAAACAATTTCAATTTTTTTATAGCGCTTCGCGAAATTTTTTTGAATGTTACACAAATTGAGTAAACTTTGCGTTCACTTGGCGAATGCTTTAAGAACTGATGAGTCGAAGGCGAAACCTGAATAAAATGAAAGCAAATATGCGCTTTTCACACAAACAACCCAAGTAGCCGATGTAACTTACTGAAATTTCAAGATGCTTTGTAATTGTTTTCGAATTGTTATTTATGTCAGGTATTTTCAGAAACGTCTAACAATGAAAACAGATTAGAAAAATGATATACAAATGCAAATATGTATTGAAAACCGTGAAAAGGTTACCGCACAGACGGGACACGAACCCGTAGCTAATTCCTAACCAGGGAAATTGTTTTCCAATTAAACCAGCTCCTCCGTGGGCGAGTCCTCGTCTTCGTGCATTGAAACGAGAGCGCAATCATTGGCAGCGAAAACACCGTCTAAGCAAAACTTCAAGAAATCCAGTGATGAATATCGGTTATTGAATGCTGGTTTATATAAAGCCTATGTAATGCGCATCCAGTTTGATCTACGGCGGAATCCTAAAAAGTTTTGGAGCTTCGTCAATTTGAAACGAAATTGTTCATCAATCCCTCCACACGTTCGTCTTGATGGGGTAGAATCAACGGGTACATCAGATTCTTGTGAATTGTTCGCTAGATTTTTCGCTTCTATTTTTGCTGGTAGCACCGCATCTGCCAGCCAGGCAGAGACCGCCGCGCTGGATGTTCCTGACAGTTTAGTGGATATAAGTACATTTACAATTACTCCTGATATGATCGTTACCGCCGCAAAAAGGCTAAAAAAGTCATACTCTGTGGGACCTGACGGTATTCCAGCAGTAGTTTATAGCCGTTGCGCCCACGTCATGACCGATCCTTTATGTGCAATTTTTAATAAGTCGTTTGAGCATGGTATATTCCCGACAATCTGAAAACTGTCTTTTATGTTTCCAGTTTTTAAAAGTGGCGATCGCCTGAATGTTCGAAGCTATCGTGGTATAACTAGTTTGCCAGCAGTGTCGAAACTATTTGAGCTAGAATTTAGCGCTTCCATATTATCTCAAACGAAGACATACATATCCACCGACCAGCATGGTTTTATGCCTGGACGATCAGTGAATACGAACCTACTGGATTTTATATGTATTACGCGGATCGAAGAAAAGACACAAGTTGAAGCAATCTACACCGATCTAAAAGCTGCATTTGATCGAATAGATCATGCAATACTAATAGCAAAATTGTCTCGATTAGGCGCTTCGAGAACGTTCGTAAAATGGTTGTGCTCTTATCTATGCGACAGAGTTCTACGTGTGCAGCTTGGCTCTTGTACTTCTTCTCCGTTCACGAATAAATCGGGTGTTCCTCAGGGCAGTAACCTTGGTCCACTACTGTTTGTGCTGCTTTACTACTTGGCGTCGGATGCAGATTGGTTTACGCTGATGACTTGGAGCTCGAGCTTGGAGCTGATGACTTGGAGCTAGAGTCGAATTTGTCAATGAAGCAACGCGGCAACTCGGATTTATTGCAAAAATTAGTCGGGACTTCAAGGATCCGTATTGTTTGAAAGCGTTGTATTACTCATTAGTGCGTCCACTAGTTGAAAATGCTTGTGTAATTTGGAGTCCTTACCAACTGGTTTGGAATTTACGGATAGAACGTGTACAAAAGAGATTTATTCGATTTGCTTTGCGGGACCTTCCCTGGCGGAACCCACTGGATCTCCCACCGTATCCTGACCGTTGTCGCCTGATTGGACTGGAAACATTAGAGCGACGTAGAAAAATACAGCAAGCGTTACTTGTGGCTAAAGTGATCAATGGCGATATTGATTCACCAAAATTGTTATCTCTCCTTGACTTCCGTGCTTCTCAGCGATCTCTACGCTCGACGAGTCTACTTCAACCAAGATTTCATCGTACTACTTTCGGACTACATGAACCAATGACAGAATGTATACGTGCATTTTCCAAAGTTGAGCATCTGTTCGAATTTGGGGAACCATCGCATAAGTTTGCACAAAAGTTATCAAATGTTTCTTTTTTATAAATTGACCGTTTGTACCTTTTTCTCTTCATTTAGACTATTATTTGTCAGATGAATTATTTTAACAAATAAACTAATAAACAAATACAAAAACATATGAACAAAAAGCCTAATTGATTAGAAGAACCGAGCATGCTTCGCTTTACTCGGCCGCCACAGCATTCAATTAGGGAAAGATGTGGTAAAACGCACCCCCGAGGCATAATGCATATTTTGCTTTTCTCAAAAGTTACCAATTTATTACACTGAAATTTTAATGAAACAGAAACTCCGCCATAACAACACATTACTATAAAATTTTGGTAGCGATGGTTTAATCATATCTGGAAAAATTGAAAAAAAAACAATTATGTCTCTGCTATAAGTAATTTTTTATGTTCGTTCCATAGTAATTTTCCAGGGTGAGGAAGACGATTTTAATTATGTAACCAGTAAACTTCTTTGCCAATCATTCGGATTTCTAAAATTAGTTCTTATACGGACGATGTATTGCAATTTCATAGAAAAATCGTCTCATATTTTTGGCGGCAAAACTATCCGTATTGTGTGAGGCAAAATGCTCAAGAATTCGTTTAGAAAAATTATCCATAAGTTATCAATTAAATGAATAATAGTGAACAATCTTCCACCTGGCAAATATTTCGTCAACGAAAAGTCTAAACCTTTCTTTAAAGAAGAAGAAGAAGCTTTATGAGGGTGCATATTGCCCCGTGGTTGTCATGAATTTTAATCCGTCATTCATCAAGGATGTTAAACCGTTATTTAAGATCATCCTGTCTCTATGTTCAGATAATCGTCACTTCGCGTAATTTAAAATGTATACTTTTCATGTTTTCCACGATCGGGCGTCATGCCCCGTATATATTTCAATAGACAATTTTTAAGGGTTTTGGAAAATAAGCTATTTCATGTATTTTTCAACTCATTCAACGAGTATTTGTACGTAATTTTGAGAAATAATGATTACGGAAGATAGTCATGCATGAAACTCTTCCGTGTTATTCTCTATCTTTGATATGGTATGATATGATTCTCAAACAGAAGATTTTTGGGAAATGAATTTTCATAGCCGTTATATCTCAACCCTTTGCAGAATACTTGATGAATAATTTCACCTATTAACAAAAACTGAACTTTTCAGAAAATGTTCAGTGTGCGTAGGGTGATTGATAAGTGGATCAATAGTGGTAATGTATTTGAAATATATTCGGAACTACTATTTGATAAGAAAAACAAGTGCTATGATTAATAATAGTTCTAATGATAATAAAAACAATCACAAACACTGCGCCTACTGTGTGTTCGAGACTTGCTGACGATGCTGCGCTCCTGTTACTTCTATGAATCAAATTCACTCTAAATAGCGTTTTAATGTGGGTTTAACCCTTTATAACCCAGGGGTACCCAAATTCGAACCAAATGAGCAGATATCATCAATACCATCATATTTTATGTTGAAGATCTTGGGAAATGCCAAATCACTATTAAAATTTTTTTCCAAACGAAATTATCCTATGTATGATATATCATACGCTGGGACAATACAGTAGCAAAAAAAATATAAGAGATATGTGTAAATTTTGACAGTGGTATTTATATATACGATTCAAAGTCTTTTAAATAATATTGGTAGAAGTACTATCGGAGATAAAGACACAATATATAAGGAAATATTTGGTGCATTTCGTCCAAAATATATTTTCGTTTCGGTTTTTAGCGGATTGATATTGATAATATAATTATTTGTATATATTGTATTGTAAGCTGCAATAAATAACTTAATTTGTCGAAGCCTTTTATTCAGCCTACCTGGGTTCGATTCCCACCCCCGCACACAAGGTCAGAAGGTTTCTCCGGCCAAAGTGGTGAATGACTTTAAGGTTAAAACTTGTGCAATAAAAAATAAAAAAATTATTTTCATTTCTTCATTTTTAGAAAAAATGGATCACCTATTTGTATTTGTATGATAATTGAGATATTTATACGACTTGTTGGGAGTATCGTATGCCCATTTGATAGTTTTTCCAATGTTTAATAAGTTTTGGAGCTATTCATACTTCCTGTTCTAAGTTAGCGTTTTACTCCAGGTTCACGTGTTCGTCAAATAAAAAAGGGTCCCTATCCTTATCATTATTTTTTGCAGCCATGTTTTTAAATATTCCACAGTTCTAAGATATATCAAAATGGATTTGATTTACTGATGGCAAGAGATTTTCGAAAGACCAACTAATCAGAAAATTCTTACGCTCGAGTTTATCGGCTTTGGAAAAAATACTACTGTATTATCTCACCGTATGATATATCATACGCTCAAATGTTAACTACATTTTTTTATTGTTTAACGTATATTTTTGGAGTTTCGCTGCAGAAATAACTAATTTGAATTTTTGGCAATGGTTTGTCAAAAGATGGAAGTATTATTTATGGTTTCGAACATGAGAGTCACACGAATATGTTGCTTACTTTTCTATATGTTGCTTACTTTTCTTTGGTCATTTTTGTGAACTTTGCAAGGTTATAATACAAATAAAACGTTGTCACTTGAAAATAATTTTAATAGACAAAGAAATCAGAAATGTACACTATCAACTAGTGTTCTAGTAAAGCTGTTAGGAGTTGAACTTCCAAAGTAAACATGTATTAAAATATAAAAAGTTTTGTAAGATATATCATACGCTAGGACATAATGGGTTAATCTAAATAGTGTATGGAAAAAGCCATTCGTCACTATAATCACTATTTGGAATGTGACAAAAAATATCTTCGTTCATATTAATCACCCGCACGTGCATCGAAAATATTGCAGTCATTATATCTCAGTTGCGGCTCAGTTTCGAATTATTCAGTAAAGATTTTTTTTTATTGATGAAAATATAATACTTAAATCGTGCATGAATCACTTCGGTGTTGAACTGAAGCGTAGTGGAAATTTAGCATCGGAGACTCTTCTCCCTTTCAAGATAATTGTTTGAGTGAAAATACGTCATCAAGTTTGCTAACACAAAAAATCACTTGTGAACTTCGAGGTTCAAAGTTTTGCGGATGCTTGTTTCATAAATGAAAATATCGGAAGTGATTTTTTCAGTCACTGAGTTTTTTTAAGACTCTTGAACTTATTTTTCCCCGAGTGATATTGAAATTGACTTTTTATGATCATGATTTTCCCGACACTGTTTCTAAGACAAAACAAGAAAACCGCGTAACCTGGGCAATCCGCGTAACAAAAATTGCATAATTTTGGAAATCCGCGCAAAGAAATGCATAAAAACCGTGTAAAAAAGACCTCAGTCTTGTCCTATCTTAGTGAAAACGCATCCGACACACACCGCATCGCAAGTCTATTTTCACTTTCTGCTTCGCCGTCAAACGCTGATTTGAGATTTTGTTTTAATCTCTTTTGCTGCATATGAAGGTAAACAAGCGTTAATTGGCAAAACAACTTCCCCCGGATAGGAGCTCGCTACGGGTTCGAGTCCCGTCTCTATGGTAACATTTTCGCGGTTTTCACGGCGTAGTTGCATTTGCATATCACTAAATATACTGAATAAATTTAAATAGATACTGAGCAAATTTAAAACTAATTCAAGGCGGTTCTGCGTCTTAACAAGACTAAAACAAATCACGTTTAGAAAATTTTTTAACATATTAAAATCGGTTATGTAACTTATCACTGTTAAGTTTTACAATACTATCAAAAAAATCACTGTAAAACAATGAAAAAATTACTGGAGAACAACAATAAAATGACTGTAGAACAAGCAGCAATTCACTAAATTACCTATGTCGCACTAGCAGTTATAGAAGTTTTGCAAAAAATTTCACATCGTCATGTTATAAAGAAGTAACTATTACAATTGTGAAACTTATCAAAAAAATTTCTAAATGACTGCATAACTTCACAGTTCGAAAAAATCATGTGATTTTATATCTCATTAGATCACATCATGTGCAAATGGAGCGTCATATTACACACAAATTTATATTCAAAAACATGTAAAATGGTGTGATTTGAAAATAACATGGTTTGAAATCGAATCAAATAAAAAACAAAAGATCAATAGCAACAGGGCGACTTGAACCACGAACCATCAGATCACAAAGCACGTCAGTTATTCGACTGAGCCACAGAAGCACATATCTACTTAATGAATGATTGATACATATAAACCCATATAGCGGCATTTGGTAGACAAGTGCCAATTACACTAGGGGCCTGTAAAATTCTGCACGAATCGAATATCACATCATTTGACAAGTTAAGTTGTCATGAATCGTATCGTTTGTAAAATTATGTTACCTGCAAAATTCATAATTTTTCTCTGTGTTGTATATGGTTTGCATCTTGATGAAATAATGAGCAGACCTGACATCACTTTTAAAAGATATCGATCGAAATGTTAAGCCACTTTCGTAGGTATATAAAGGGTAATTTTTAAGAGGTATAGGATATGATTTAAAAGAAACACAAAAAAATAGAAAATTGAAGAAAACTTTATTGGTATCGATAGAACGATTAAAAATATTTAAAAATTTTATGTTAGAATATGATTCCATGCAAATATTGGCCGCAACTCCGCTCTAGATGACCGAATAATGCCACCGGCCCATAATCCACACCAAACTGTGACTTTATTAAAAGAAGTATTGATAGCTCTTGCAATGCTGCTAGCTAGTCTTCACTCCAGATGCGGTAATTTTACTTGTTGACGTATCCATTCAACCAGAAATGAGCTTCGTCACTGTACACAATTTTTCGGTAAGAAAGTGGATTTTCCTCCAACTTTGCCAGCGCCTATTCATGATTAAATTTTAGATCAAACTAAACAAGTTTGACAACGACACAAGACACGATTCGCGAGTGATATGTCAAAAACAGTGTTGCCAAAAAGATACCAGCAAAAAAAATTACCCTTTATTACTGCTTGAGCAACTTGTTTGTATAACTCCAGCACATGGGCTTTCCAAAATTAATGAAATTTATTATAGATGTTATCGTTTTGTAAACATCAATTCAATTATTGTTTACATTCACATCTTTATAGATGCACATAAAAGGATCATTCACCTAAATTTACAATTCAAAGCACGTAAAGTCACATCATTAACTCCACAGTTAATTCAGGTGACGTTTACATCGATACAGACTCAAAAATTATTTTTACATTTTATTAGATGTAATATTGTGTCATCACTGAAGAAATTACGGCATGCTTGACTTCACACCAAGCGTAAATTTCATTTTTTCTAAGAGTGCACACTTTTTGCGTCTTCATAGATGCACATAAAAGGAGCATTGCGATTCACTTACATTCACAATTCAAAGCATGTAAAGATAAGACACATCATTAACATCACAGTTAATTTAGCTGAAGCTTACATCGATAGAAACGTAAAATTTGTTTTAACATGTTAGTAGAGGTGATATTGTGTCATCACCGAATAAATTACGACAAGCTTGAATTTAGCTAGGAACTATAAACTAACTGGATAAGTTGCACGATCAGTATAAAAATAAAAGAACAGAAAATTAACGTGCTACTAGTAGCAAATCACCAAACTTCAAGTTGTTAAAGGACTATTCCAGGAATGTGTAGCAAATAATTTGTCTTGGCATACTTCGATTTAAATGAGCCTTTTCACATCTCCAACTTTATCATTCCTGCTAATTTATTTTAGAAACTATTAACATTTCTAGACAACAACTATAAAAAATGAAAAAATTGATTAAGTGCATACAAAGCTAAAAGTTTTTTCAAAGTCAGATTTAAAAAAGTCAAAAAAATCCATTTTGCCATCCACCCTAACATGGAAATTGCACCCTAATGGCAAATAAAAAAGGGGCTTATATTTTTCTAATATTGTACCAAATATAACGAATTTCTGAGAGATCGTCTATCTTTTTCTCATGGAATTGCTGAGGTTTTGCTAAAGCGACAGCATTCCGCATTGTCGGAGGATTGCACAACGATTCACAATATTTATTACCAGAAGTAAATTCAGCATCCCAGACGTAGCAAGGATTCTTGCACTCTTGGATGAATGATGAACTCCTCAAATGATAGTAGCTTACCTCATTGTGTGAGAAACGATTGAACATCCTTCAATTTTAGCTCCCCATATAACTTCGGTCCCCAGTTTGACAACGAAAATAACACTTGTTTTTCAAATATCAAATTTATTCTCCTATATATACTCCTTGAAGGGCAATACTATTGTTCGAACGGCGTTCCAACATTTCTGCATAACTTTTATAACATTATTATATTCTTCTTAGACGCTTCAGTCTTAGTGATGTTCTCATCCTTTCATACAAATCTCTTTCCAATAAGCTTCTTTTTTCTGAAAACTGAAAATAGTCAGGGGGGTTAAATTCTGACAAATATGGTGGATGCGGTAACAATTCTAATTTCATTCCATCTTTTGAGACGATTTCCGTAACAATAGCCTCATTTGTAAGACCATAGCGTGGTGCCTCATCGGTGTTTACACGACCACATTTAAATTTAGCATATCAGTCAATAAGGATTGATTTGCTTGAAGGAGCGCCAATACAGAGCCTATCAAGCAGTGATTTAGGTTTTGGTACGTGGGTACCGGTTTGTGCTAAAATGCACTGTTTTGATTGTTTTACGTTTCGCATTTAGCTCAGCAGCGCATTAGCAGATTATGTTGGACAGCTAATGTCACCTCGCGGATCAATATAATCCGCTAAGTTTGCGGCCATAAAGCCGTGAATTCGATTTCGCCTGAAACGTCAGGATAGATATTGCAGTTCGGTGCAAAAAAGTGCGTTGTAAATAGCAACGACTTGCAATCCCGCTTAGTATATTAGCGGATTATGTTGATCCGCGAGGTGGCATTAGCAGTCTAACATAAACCCACTAATGGGCTGAATGCGAACCGTAAATCAAAACTATCAAACAGTATTTTTTTCATTACAATCACAGATGTAGAATTAGGAAAATAGTTAGTCTAAAAACTATTTCAGCAACGAAACATCGTATGTTAAACAATGTTATACGCGAAGCAGTAGTATGAGAAGGAAGTAAAATATTACAAACTCCTAGTTTTGTCATCTTTAACAACCGGGGAGCAAGAGCCGAGTGTATCAATTCAAAGCTGAAATATTTCTGCCGCCGGATACCCCAAGCCCTTCAGGCTTATTACGTCCAGAGGAAAATGCTAGTGTTTACTAATGGGCACTCCTTTTAAACAATAGTATCAATTGTGCACAGAGAAGCTATGATTAGTTTATAATCCAGAAATCTTTCACTAACCGCATCCAATATCTCTAACAAAAGTCTAACGGCATGCCTCAGCTCCCATTGAAATGAACTTAACGCAAAATATCTTCACCATCAAACGCCAGACCATCCGACATCAACGGCCGCGGTCCAAAAATTTCTCTACAGACCGGATGTACTCTACTCTATACGATACAGCTCATCCCCGCATCCCCGCTAGTACTCTGCCTTTAAAGTCCAAACAATATTTAACTAAGCAGGAAACAATCGAGACCGAATTCCGCACGGCCATCGCAGCGGAAAAGCCGGTGACGGTGCCTACAGCAGCTCAATCGACGACCGGCTCAGCATCGCCGTCCACAATTGGAAGCGGTGAACCGAAAGCAGCATCCCGTCCCGCAAGTATTTTGGTTGAAGAAGGCGTCCCGCTGAATGATGCGACCACAAAAAACCGTGTTCAGCGTCAACCGACCATTCAGACGGAAATCAACGAGGTTGGAGTGATGGAAACGAGCTTTGTAAGTAAGGTTTTACAGGAAAAAAAACGCGCAGAGAAAATGCGCCTCTAGGTATTGAAGGATGTTGTCGTTTGCTAGACTACAAAATTAATCATTTTCTAGCTGCTGGGCTTTCGTTTTTTGGCTTCCCGCCAATAACGGTAACAGAAACGCCTTCTTTACTTGCTCGAATAGGAAAATGAGTTTTCAACGAGTTTATAAATCAATCGTTTGTTAGGTTGCAATGCTAGAGAATGGCATTTTTAACCAATTTGTCATATACTGAACAGTTTGCTAATGAAACATTAGCATATTATAATACACCGTCATGAAATATTAGCGTAACGCTTTGCATTGATGGATATAGTTTCAGGTGTATTTCTATTCTGAAGGCTGCTTTGTAGTATTAGTTCAGGTTCCAAAAAGTTCAGGTTCCATTTCGAATATCATATGAGTATTTTGGTATTCATCACTTTTACCAGTTCATCACATTTATTCAATATAAGATAGCTGGCTATTGGTTGAACTCATGGAAGAGAAAACAGTCTAACATCAAATGAATTTTAAATTGGAACTCCAATGGACTTAATGAAATGATAAAGAAGTTCCATGAAAGGAAGGTCACGACAACCAAGAATGTCGCGAGCTGGGACATTGGATAGTGTACCTTGGGTACGCAAGGAATTTATTAGTTGAGATCTGACATCACGATACTCCACGCATGTCCAAACGATATGATTAATATCGCGATAACTTTCGCCATAAGCACAATGATTAAACTCGGAAAGTCCAATCCGAAGGAGATGGGCATCTAACGTGTAGTGATTGGACATGAGTCTGGACATCACACGAATGAAGTCCCTACTCACATCCAGTCCCCTGAACCATGCCTTTGTCGATATTTTAGGAATAATTGAGTGCATCCACCGACCCAGATCATCTTTATCCCAAGAAGCTTGCCAGCTGCAAGTGTTCTTTGGCGGGATGCGCTATAGAACTCATTGAAAGCAATCGGTCTCTCATAAATTTCACCCTCAATAACACCACGTTTGGCTAAACTATCGGCTCTTTCATTGCCTGGAATGGAGCATTGAGCCGGGGCAAAAACGGGTTGAAATTAACGTATTTTTTACGTGCGATCCCATCATTCCCGTTCAATTTGAATTCAATTTATCTGCGTATCTGAAGAATAGCGCTCTGTTCTTTAAATAATTTTTCGTTTGTTTCTGCTGGTATGTATCAATAGTCATCTCATTAGACCCTACCAATACCGTGTTTTTTACCGATTACTCGATTTTCAATCAACGAACTGTGATTAAGCCGGATGCAAGATCTTTGTTTCGGTTCTAAGAAGCAATATCAAAGAAAAATAGTTCGAAAATTGTGCAATACTGCTTTTATTGCGACGCAATACTGCTTTTATTGAGAACTCGTTGCGAATGTACCCAATTTTATCATACCTACTCTTAAAGTCAATCTATCGAACAGAGACAGCAGATATCACTCTAACTAATGGTGTTGCCTTTCTCATAAAGAAAGGCTATGCAATCACTGTGAAAACCGACTTTTCAACCGAGGCCCGGAGAGACGAATGTCATATACCATTCGATTCAATTCGATATGTGTATGTATGTGCAAAAATGTACACTCACTTTTCCCAAAAATGGTTGAAGCGATTTTGACAAACTTTAATTCCAATGAAAGGTCCCATAGCCTGCAATTGATTTGGATTTGTAGTTTTAGGGTAATATGTGAAAATCGAGGAAAGCTGGCACCATTACAGAAGGTGACAAGCGATTATAAAAACACACTTGATCGGAGAAATAGGTATAAAGCGAGAAGACTAGTGTTTGATGGACAGAGAAGATGTTTGAATATAAGGTATCGGTCGGGTGACGGCCAGGATGTAGACCATGTTCGATGTACGCGCTATTGTGTCTGACTGGCGTTTTAGAGTGACTAAAACATGATTCAGAGTGGCGAAATGGTAGCGCGTATGCACGGAATGCATAAGAACGCAGGTTCGAGTCCTGTTTCTGAGCGTATCTTTTTCCAATAAATCATCTTTTCTGTTAGTTTTTCATTCATTTGGCTTCTCCAATATATGTTTCCGCTCAGTCATTGCAAAACTGAAGGAAAGCTCGAATAATCAATTTTCACAAACTAAGATTTAAATGAAAGGACTCAGTTTTTTAAACATTTATAGAACATTTTATCCAAATGCATGTTCCGGAACTAAAATGCGATAAGCGGAAAATTTTCTGTTTCATGAATATTTTTTCACAAACAATGTCAAAAACAGTTACAAATCCCATAAAACTGACTGATACTTCTAGTTTGCAGAACTTATTAGTTTGAAGATATATAAGCTTAATCCGGCACTACTGGTCTCCCGTTTCCTGTTCCGGAAGCACTCCAATTTCTCAGCGAAGCTCGACCCGATTTTTACAAATCTTGATTTCAATTAAAGCTCTCATTGCACTTTCCGAAACGGGAAATTAGCGTGACAAAAAAATTGTCACTATTAAATACTAGTTTTTGTAGGTGTCTTCACAAAAGTTTTTTTTTTTATGTCGTTTATTTATACCCGGCTTTAACCAAGTTGCGGTCGTTTTCACAAAAGTTGTTTGTAATCAAATGGCGCTCTTTTAGATGAAAAAAGCTACTAGGGTAGTCCTCATTTAGATTGAAATCTGTAATCTAACTTTCTTAACTGAACTCAAAAATTATATTGTTGTACAATGAAGTGGTAGAAAATTACGGAAAAGTTGTCTTCAGAAAAGTAGTTGAACTAATCATTGCGCACAATTTTGTTCAACTGCTGCTTTTTCATATGAACTACCAGTAAAAAGTTATGATTGTTTTTTAATCAAAAGCTAGTCAAGCTTCAAATATCAATACTCATTAAATGTCACATCGATAAAAATGTATCTTATGCGGTTCCTGAAAGGGCATAATATAAGTAAAAATTTATGAGAAAATTGGAAGGGAGTTATTTCTTTAACTTATTTAAATTAGTCCTAAAAATACCTTCAAAAATTTCAAAAACGTTGCATAGCTCTTAAACGTCTTAACGTATCAACATACTTCCTTCAGCAAAATATTAGTATCAAATTAGTTCTACAAGTGTTCCATACATTGTTCTTTCGAAAAATGAGACACACGAAAACTACAGCCGTCACATTATCAAATTGAAGTGCTTGGAATTGACATGGTCTGATCAAGCAAAATACTTAGGTTTAACGTATGACAAACAACTCACTTTCAAGGATCACATTGAAGGAATCCAGGTAAAGTGTAATGAATATATTAAATGTTTATATCCTCTCATAAACAGAAAATCTAAGCTCTGTCTAAAAAACAAATTGTTAATTTATAAACAAATTTTCAGACCAGCCATGCTTTATGCAGTACCAATTTAGTCAAGTTGTTGTTCCACCAGGAAGAAAACGCTTCAAAAGATTCAGAATAAAATTCTGAAAATAATTTTGAAGTTTCCTCCCTGGTTTAGCACGATTAAGTTAGATAGACTCTCAAATATAGAACCATTAGATGTAATGTCACATAATATTATAAGCAAATTCCGAAAAAAATCTATGCAATCTTCAATTGAATCGATTCGCTCTCTGTATTAGTTAGTAAGTTAGTGAATAAGTTCCTTTCCCCCATTACACAATACAAGTAGATTTACAATTTTCCCTACACAAAAATCCCAGAATTGTGGAAGCAAATGATGTCTTCATGGTAATAACCAAATCATGTATATAATAGGGCTGAAAAGTCACCACTTGTGATTGATCAATTTAAATCTTAATAATTTAATTTTAACTCATATTCCAATAAATATTGATTTAAAAAAAAGTGAAACCAGCACGCCTTTACGAACGATGCACACAGCGTTCTTTGATAAATTTCAAATACGCTACAAAGAAAACGAAAACCAACAGCGAAGCTTGGGTTTGAAATCACAACCGAGTCTATCATCACCGTGAATACATAACCAGGAGTTTCCAATCGCGTTGAATAAACCTGAATCACGGTGCGGCTACGAATGTCTGCTACTGGTGTGTGATTTTGGTAAAACACGCTACTGCGGTTGACAAAAATCTTAGCTATTTTAAGACCGAAAGAACAAAACAATGTCAATTGCACCGAGGCCCGAAGGACCAAGTGTCATATACCATTCGAATCAGTTCGTTGAGTACTCAAAATGTCTGTGTGTATGTGTGTATGAAACATTTTTGTATACTCACTTTTCTCGGAGATGGCTAAGCCGATTCTCAGAAAAAAGGGTGACCGATTTTCACAAATTTTGATCTTATGGTCCCAAACAAAACTTTAGAATTTCATCCGGTTACGTCTTCCGTTACCAAAATTACAGGGTGATGAGTGTTAAAAATTTTATATCGTCACTTGAAGCGGCGAAGCAAAAAACGTAAAAAATTATATTTAATCGTTGGCCTGGAAACTGTTCCAATCGTTAATCACTGTTAGCAGGCGGCCTATCAAATTAACTCCGCTTATCCTGGTATCCGATTTCTGATTCCGGAAAGCATTCCGATTCCGGTAAAAAATTGATTCCGGTTAGTCGTTAAAAATTTTAAACCGCCATCTAAAGCGACGAAGCAAAAGAGGGAAAAATTCTTTTCAATTAGGTTCCAAGCTGTTCCGACTTGTTGGTCATACGAACCAACTTCGGCTAGTCTGGTCCTTGGGAATTTCGGAAGTATTACTCTTTTCCAAGATGGCCAAATCTTTTTTCACAAACTTATAGATATAAAGGAAAAGTCTTACAGTTTCATACGGAATTCTTGAATTTGTTGTGAATACTACTTCCGGTTCCGGAAATACAAGCAATCTGCTTAGCGGTTCAAATTGAACAGCCGAGTTTAGCACTAAGCAGTTCAATTTGAACTGCTCTGCACTGATGAGTCAAAGACGAAACGTAAAAATAATAAAAACGGTTATGTGCCCTAGCACAAAATTTGGCGAAGGTAATCGGGTTTTGTAGATTTTGCTACATTACGTCCGAACAAACTGTCCGGTTTCTATTCAATGAACAGTTTTTTGGAATTTTCAGTAATATTAATGTTGGTATGAGTAGTATGAGAAAGGTATCATTACACCACTAGGTGGATGAAAATATGTTTTTCGTATATGAGATGACTATTGGAACTAGGATGAATAAGGGGTACCGTTACTCTATCTAAATTTACTTAAACGAAATAAAGAAAAAATGTTTGAATCGAACATAATGAAACGTGTTTGAAAAGTTGTCAAAAATTTTCATAAATATTGTATACTTTTAATACAAACCAAATAATCAAGAGGTGCATCGAAAAATATAAATACAGTCTGTGTTGTCACCTCTATGAAATAAATTAAAATAAAGTGCTAGAGCAAGATCATTTTTACGAGTTCCATTAGGTGGTGTTCAAGCAAACAATTTGAGTCGTGCTCGTATTCCAAAGTTTCTCTTTTTTCTTTTCCATTGAATAACACTGCCTGTCACATTATCACTTGATTCAAAAGGTTCGAAGTGATATCTGAGAAGAAAATTTGAGTTTCAAATGAAATGCATTTCGCATCTAATGCATATTCCGATAATAATGTATTTTCATGAAAGATATTGCTCGTGATTAGGATTACTTTGATGAGAATATGAAATTTATTGGACAGAGATATCTCCATCACAGTTCCGCGAAATGAACCCAATGACGAATTGTGAGCAAATATAAAACAAAAGAATTGAACTCAAGTTGAGCTATTCAACTGATTGAGATGCCAATGTGTGTGAGTGCTAAGACTATTCAGCGGCGTAAAATATATCGGCCCACGATCTTCAAGCCACTGTTATCTCAAATTAGCATCGATAAACACATGGCTTAAGGGCTGTGAACAGTACGTTTGAGACGTAAGTTTTTGAATACTTTCTCGCTTCATATCAAATTTTCTTCGAAACAGTGATGAATATCGCAAAATCCACCTGACAATGTTTTTGAAATTCTTACTGAAGAGATGCCAAAAATTGTAATGCTTGGAATGGCATACCTCTACTATCTCGTAATTTAAGATTCATATCATAGATCTACCATGACAAAGTCTACATCATTTAGTTTAGATACGATTAGTAGATAAAACATATATGTTGTCACGATACAAATTAAATCTTATATTTTACTGTGAAACACAGTCAGTTTCAATGCCTCCCCCATTTTACCCGCTTTAATTTCCTGGTAGCTTTTGATTTGAAAAGTCACGTTTTCCATCACAAACTAGAAATCTTTCAATTGCCTCTACATCTGTGGATTTTTCATTTTTAAAAAGATACTAATCGTCGTTTTAAGTTTAAATCTAAAAAGAAATTAGTGATCTAAATTAAAAAAACGTTACTCATCCATGAAAAGAAATTCTAATCAGAAGGTGCCAGGCTTCGTGAATATGGCGGATGTAGTAGCCAAAAAGCAAAGCAAAGCATTACATTCCTTTTGTGGAATTTGAACCGCCAACCTTGGGGTAGGAGTTACCAACCAAGCGTATTTACCTCTTCGGCTGAATGTGGAGAAGCGTTGTCATGCAGCAGAATGACTTTTCTCTGCTTCTTCGAGCCTTTTCTGATTGTTTTCGAGTAGTGCGTTGTTCTAATTTATCATTTGTAGTAGTTCGTAGCACACTATTCCCTTCTGTTTCATCTTCGGTCCAATAAAGATTATAGTTCATCATTCTCAAACTTTTTCGACCGATTTTCGCTTTCTTTGCAAATAACAGTTTTGATGGTTGAAGCAAGATTGCCACACGTCTCAACAAGAAATCGACTTTTCCATACCTTTTCTTTTGATTCAACAAGAAAGTCATCATATATCGCAGATGCTCTATATTTAACACGAAAATCGACATGCTTAACAAGAAACAAAAGTGTGTTTCTAGTTCAAAACCAAATAAATAAACATGATGCTTTGAAGAGGGGAGCCCAAGCAGCAAACTAACGCTTTGGGTTCGAAATATGCTTAAATAGATGAAACTTAGGTGCCTGATATTCCGACTATGCTAAACATACTGAAAACTATCTGCCTGATCCTAGCAGTTGAAGCTTTAAAACACTTTATAGCAAACGAATGAAAAAAAAACCTTGTACAATCTCATTATTAACAATTTATCAAAACACGATTGAAATCATTCCGGGAAAATAATATGGCTGAAAGGAAAAGAAATGAACAAATTAAAATTTTCCGAACGACTAGCTTCCTTGCACCTGCGGTGTCACTTTTCCATTTACAAAATCGATTATGGAAATTATCCAACAAACCTTTTATACTGATTTTCCTTCACGCTGGCGATACTCCAAGCACGGCTAACATAATTATTCATAAATTATCACGCTACGGGGATTCGAAGGACTGGCAAGGTCGCAACTACAGCACGGTCTGCGGAATCCACGGGTGCAGCTTGCACGGAAAGCAGCCCTTGCTCAAAGACGGAACATACTGATGAATTGCTTCCATCTAATAAAGCTGTCGGCATTTTAACGAAACAGTAACTTTAATGAGCGTAGCGAAAAGTAAGTGAACTGCGGAGATGCCGACCGGAAACCGCCGGAAATTTCTTCCTTGAGGTTGAATGGGAAGCCCGTCGAATGCCGTACTGTTTCACATTAGGAGACTGTTCTCTGGTAACGACGATGATGCTTAGCCGAATTGGTATCCGTTGAAAATCAGGTATTGATCGGATGAAAAACCCAAGAAAAATCGATGTAATTTTAATGACATTTGAATGGTCAAATTAGGTGTAAATTGAACCTAATTATGAATCAGTTGGATTTGGATCGATGATTTGGACACCAGCAGTGTTTGAAATTTTAAATTAGATAATCATGAGCTAATACTTTCATGAAACTAAAAACTCACAAGTAATATTGGCACATTACTACCAACAATATATTTTAGCACAACAAAAGATTACTAGTATTTACATGACCAAAACATCTTAGTAAAATTATATCAAGAGTTGTTTCTTGGGCTATTTCGCTACCAAATATCTTATTGCACCTATATTCAAGAAATAATCTTTTTGATAGAGAAGCATATTTAATTATTGTTTTTTATAATTCTATGTCTGACATCGTTTATTTAGCGCCTAAAATTAAAGTTTTATGTTGATATGATTCATTCATAAGATAGATAGCTAATGTCAACGTACCAAGTATATAAAGAGTCTCAATAACTAGGGGAACGTGCCACTTGAGCCAATTACTTCTGATAACTCCTTCCATCAAGTATTACACAGCCTCCTTGGTCATTTTATTCATAGCTGAATACCTGTTTGCCTTGAACTGTATCTTGTTGACAGCTACCTTTTGCATCTTTTTGAGGTTCCAGTTGACGATCAATGAAGTACAGGGTTGCGCAAAGGAACCTGATACATTTATTATGTAAATTGACAAAAGCTCATCGCCGTTTATTTTTTAAAAACAATATTTGACAAATGATGCCCAATATACAATTTTCGAACCGTTTCAAGAAATTATTAGACACTTTGTTCAAAGTATGGGTATCAATTTCGGTAATTTCACGACGAATCGATCATGCAGATCGTCCAACGTCCATGATTAGAAGTCACAGCTCGTTAAGTCAGGCAATCGAGGCGATCAAGGAAAATCAGTGCTTCTGGAAATGATTCGCTTGTCAAAGTTTCTTTTTTCATGTTTCTCGCAAGGTATGGCACGTGTCACCATTTTGCTGAAACCATGTACGACTGAGACGACGTTTCCGTTTCAATTCAGGTAAAAAAGTGTTCAACGTGTGAATATAGCGCGCTGAATTATTCGTGTCGTCGAAGAAGCAGGAACCGATAATTGAAGGGGCTCCGCCACAACCTGTAACGGATTCGTCTCGGCACAACAACGACGATTTTACTTGTTCATCGCGCTGGCCAGGTGGAAGTGGGCTTCATCGATCATGATTATGTCACTTAGATAAATCTCATCTTTGCCTAGCATTTCGATCATATTGTTAGCGAAACGTGGTGAAATTTGGAGAGCAGCTGCATGTTTCTTACCCGAACGCGTAGGACTCTTACCAAGAGCGGATCGAACTCGTTTAACATTCTCTGGTGTCCGGACCCGGAGGTTTTTTTCAAAATTTGTCACCCGCTGCTTCACAGTATTACGCGAAGGCACCGGCATTTTCGGCTTTAATTTAAATCGTTTGTTAAACTTACGAATAATTATAACGTATGACAGATTCTTAAAAAACGAGCCATACATAAAAACGCGTGAGCGACACTCCAGTGATCCATGCTGGAAAACTACCAGACGAAAATAAATCTTCATCTTTCCGATTTCTACCTCTTTTGTTTGGTTCCAGTGTAATCGGAGAACAAAATGTGTCAGGTTCCTTTGCACAACCGTGTAGAAATAGGTGGGGCAAACTTAACTCGTTTGTGTTAGTAAAATTTACTTTACTTTAGCCAGCCAAGTAAAACAAATACCACGTACTTGCTTTCGTCACACCGTTCGAGCTACTTGGTATTGAATCAAAGCATGTTTTTACATGTATGTCAACATACTAAACTGTTTACAAAATTTTGGTTACTAATGCAAGAAAGCCATGTAGTCTGCACCACCTGTTTATAAGACATTGCTCTACGATGACCCGATAATGTTCAAATGAGTGGAGCTTTGACTTGTTTGGTGGGTTAATATTCTGCTACGTCCAGTAGAGAAACCGCATGGAGTATAATTTTCCAGTTGAAATCATTTATCACGTAACTAACCACTTTCAATTGAAATGAAAATACTCTGCATTACTTCTACAAACATCTATTCAAAGTGTTCAACTGCTGTTGATGACGTTTAGCATTAACCGTTTCCCGTAGTCTTAGAACTTCAAAATAAACGACAGAGCAATATAATCATTCAAACGCTTCAAGAGCTATACAATCATTCCTTCGCTTCTCTAACTTCTCGATGCCGTGCATGTAGAAGGATTTGTCTTTTGCCTCAAAATAGGATTCACCTTTAGCAATTACTTTTTCATTTGAGTTCTTATCATTTGTGAATAATATCATTTGTGAATAATCAGTGGTCACTGGGGCCAGATCTGGACTATACGGTGAATGAAGAAGCCATTCGAAGTGATTGTTTTATCTTTCTCTCAGTTAATGAAGATTATACCGTGTGCTTCCAGAATACTGAAGCCATAACCTTTCCAGTAGGCTGTTATGTCTTTGGACACTTCTTACGTGGTTCATCGACTGCAATGCACTCAGATGATGATCGTTCTGATTCCGGGGTGAAGTGATGAATCCATGTTTCATCCATTGTCACATATCAACGGAAAAATTATGTTATATTACTTGTAAACACTGCTCTGATTCATCAACACGTTGTTGGTTTCGATCGACTGTGAGTAAGCGCGGCACCCACTCATAATCAAACGTTCGTTCAAAATTGTATTTGTTTTCTAAATGACAAAAGTAATGTCACTAAAATGACTGTAATTTTTTTCGGACTAATCGAAATGTCATGAAATTTCATAGATAGACATAAAATAGAATAGGCACATAGGTATCAATATTTAGGTAAGTTTTGAAAGTCCGTTAGGAATTTCATGTCGATGATTATGAGTCCGAATCGCTTTATCAAGCAGGTGCTCAAAGCTCCTACTACTAGAATAGCGAGAAAAGTTGGTTACACAAAAATATCACTATCCCCGTTAAAATAGACGGATTTTAATAATCTATGACTAGTTGGAAATCTAAGTCCCGAAACATATTTTGTTTACAAGGACAATATTGCCAACAAAAATGCAAAATTTTTCACATAAAACTTCGTGTAACTTGAAATGTAAACATCCGATCTCAAAAAATTCAATAGCATTCAGACTGACAAGACACCTTTCATTTGTTACTAGTTTGATGAAAATTGGTTCAGTTATCTCTGAGACCTAGACCTCTCTAGACACACGCACATATCCGCACCCACACGCAGAGATGTCTATCTCCTCTATGTGACGAAGAGCAAGCAAAATTTCTCCCCTCGCACTGACAACTTCAACGAGAGCTCTTCTCTTTCACATATACACACCACTGTTGTATAAAGTGTGCACGCATCATGAGTTTGTTTATTTTCGTTTACCTCCTCCACTGAATCGCACCAAAGTGCTAGAGCATTAGCTAATAAATTCTCTGAGGTGGATGCAGATACTTTCACAGAGGTGTACACGCCGGTGAGCACTCTGGTATGGTTTGCGTAGAAGAAGCGTGGACACGCAAAATCAGCAACATAAAACAATTTATCGTAAAATTTTCGGTTTTCCTTGCAAATTTTTCATAGCAAGGCCAGATCTACTCTGTATTAATTGAAGTTCACAGAAGTGTTCGCTCACCATCACGCGCCAGTAGTCACTTGGGTGTATTTAGACGAGAGCGCGTGAGAGCGATTCATGCGAAGAGAATGTGTTTCACTCGCGCCAGCTGCCTTAACCACAAGCACACACTCAAATGCTGTCTATTCGACACTGAGAAGAAGTGCGCTTTCCTCTTTGTGCGATGCTTCGTTTTTTGCATCCTCGGTGTGGACAAAAATCTGACGCCAGTGTGTATCACTCTGGTGAAATGCCATCTCTGCCCACACGAACTGTTTGCTTGCCCCCATTTCGCGACACAAAGGAGTGGTCTACTGGAGGTATGTGACAGAGAAACTACACCAGAGAACCTAGTCCAGAGGATATGCCACAGTGAAGATAACTGGAACGCAGTGTCGACCACGACGTCCCAGGTCGTAGGCATCTTGCAGCGGAATTGGAGCGCAGAACAACAACAGGCAGCGACGACCGCCGGCCGCTAAACCAGAAGGAATCAGCGAATAATCGTCGGTTCGGAAATTTTTGCCGCGGTCGGGGAACTCTCCGTTTTTGTAGTCTAAATTCTTCATCGGGGATTAGACGAATAGATTGCAACATAGCTCCGATATGGATCGTCGGGGCTTCAGTGGAACGGAAGCCATCCTCCAACCGGAATTATTGAACCGACCTTCGAGTGTCCCGGGTGGCGTAACATGAAAGTCGGTGTCGGGAGAACTACTTCGTCGGGGACTAGCCGAGTAATAGCCACAGCACCGAAGTCGAGTCGTCTAAGCGCCAGTGAAGCGGAAGCCACACTCCATCCAGAATCTTTGGACCGACCTCGACACTCATTCGGGATTCCCGTGTGGCGTAACACGAGGTTCAGTGTCGGGAGAATTTCTCTCGTCGGGTAGCTTTCCGTCGAGGTGGTCTAAATCCTTCGTCAGGGATTAGACGAATATATTGCGACGTAACTCCGGTGTGGATCATTTGGGCACCAGTGAACCGAACGTCATCCTCTCACCAGAATCTCTGGACCGACCCAAGCATCTTACTAATCAAACCATGCACAGGTTTCGGAAGTGTCGGTCTCGGGAAAAAATTCCATCGTCGGGGAACTTTCCGTCGATGTTGGCTACATCTATCGTTGGAGACTAGCCGAGAAGTGTCGTGACGTAGATTAGCCCTGGGTCACCAAAGCGACAGCGAACCGGAAGTCATGCTCCAATCGGAATCGCCGTACCCACCTTGATATGCTCCTGGTCGATCCCCTTGAAGTGATGCAGACGTCCATGGCGATCCACAAGGCCGGGAAGGGTACTGTGAGCACCGATAGCCTTCCACCCCGAAGTAATACCTAGCTGTGGTACGGAGAGGTAGGGTTGGAGATTCAAGGTGTTTTAGTGGGTAGTTACATTTATACAGGGGAAGTCCAGTGGAGAGCCCCACACTTTGTTCGTAAATGTTTTTCATCTTGTAAAAAACACACACAGACATTTACTCAGTTCTTCGAGCTGAGTCGATTGGGGTATGGCATATGGGCCTCAGAAATTTTTGCATAAGTTTGTGCAAAGTCTATACCAATTTTTTATATTTATAAAAATTAATAAACAAAGTTTAATGCAGTCATAGTATAACTGGGAAAATGCAAATAAGTAAAAGCGAAGCTAAAAACCTATAGCTTTGCCCCTTTTACTGAGAACATCTGATTTTAATTTAAACGCGTAAAATGTTCCTAGATGGCGATTGATTTAAAATGGCGAACGTTATATATAACATTGCTGCTAACTATGGTTCATAACTTCACATTCGTCTGTAGTATATTTAAACAACTTCATATGGTTTATTTAAAAACTTTGGTTCTTTGTTTAGACACAAACTATGTAAATTTCTAAGGTGACATTATGGAATCTAACATAAGAATGCCATCCCATAGAAGTTTCATCATATTAACGATATTTCGAAAGCAATCTCATGCAAAAATCTCCTTGCTTCGTAAAACAATTGTCACAAATCATAGCAAGGTATATCTCACATGTGCACATAATCAATTGAGAACGCGAGGATGATTGTAAGTACATCTAATCATTTTAATATACTAGAACGATGTCCTCTTACCTGAAAGTAAAAGCCGAGCAACACTATAATAAAGAAGAGGCGACTAGGATTTAAACCATGTTCGATGTACAGCCGTTTCTACCACAGTTCAGGGTGGCGAAAATGGTAACGCGTATGAACGGATTGCATAAGAACTCTAACTCTAACTAATCATTTCAGTGAGTTTCTCAATCATTTAGCTTCTCCAACAAATGTTTTCACTCGGCCATTGCAAAAACTGAACATAATTATGGCGACTTTACGTCAAACCAATTGAAAAAAAGAAAGCTAAAGAATTAAGGTTCATTCATGGTCTAGTAGATAACGAAAGGAACAAAAAACTCTTACAGACCTAGTGAAACAACGACATCAAAACGGACGGTAAAAGCAATTTTTTAACAATCAAGGCATGTTTTGCAGAAGAGCGAAAAACGTAAATAATATTAACTCTACACAGTCAGAAGAGCAATAAAAATCTTACCACATAGAAATTAAAAACCAAATAACTAACGAAACGATAAATAATTACACAGATAAAAATATTTTGTGATTTTACATTTATTTTCATGCACATATTTGGAGCAGGCAATTAAATAGAAATTTACATTACAAAACGAAGCGGTTTGTAAATATACAGTCTTTTTGGATGAAAAACTAAATGAATTTTAATGTAATTTTACATCAATCATGGTTTTAAATCAGATTTTCGTTTCAACTGATGTCTATTTCATAGTACTATCGGTTTACATGTCGTGTAAGTTTCATCTTTTCTTTCTGTGTATAATTAAATAAACATTCATTCTCATCGCCAGTTTGAGTTTAACTGAGCTAAAAAGCTAACATAAATCAATTAAAAATAGGTAAAGTGGGGTAAATAACGACACCAGCGAAAACTGTGCCTCTGAGAAAGGAGAGGAATGTTAGTCCGACACCCATTATTTCTTAAGACCGCGGGTACCGTTGTATCGTCACGAGTAAATCACGAAGAAAGAAAAGGAACTAGTAGAAAACGAATGAAATTTGAATATATTTTGGAAAATTATACCATAACGAAAGAGATCATGGTACACAAACGAGAAATTATCG
Organism: Malaya genurostris; assembly: GCF_030247185.1. Lineage (NCBI taxonomy): Eukaryota > Metazoa > Arthropoda > Insecta > Diptera > Culicidae > Malaya > Malaya genurostris. The sequence continues at coordinate 214,788,594 of NC_080572.1, forward strand.
AAATTTGTCGGATCTACAAGGTACTCAATAACAGTGCATCGCTCTGCGTCTTCAATCGCATTTACTCTAACATCATCCTGAGGTTGATGTCAGAGTGAGCGCGGAACGTGGGCCGAAGCGAAGCGATTCAATGCGATGTACTGTTTTCGCATCGCATTCACTCTGACAGGTTTACTTTGATTAAATGTAGTAAACTCGCACGCGCGTCTTGACGCTTCGCGTGACGCTTTTACTCTGACAGCAACCTAAGGGTGTTGACAGAGTGAACGTGATTTTCGAAGTGTTCACCCGTATTATCGCGTTACAACACGAATTCATTTCGAAAGTGACCTAACAGTAGTCCACCCAAAACCATTTACATATATTTGGATATGAATAAAGTGATTTACCTGATTTAACACTTACCGTTTAAATACCAAATGTAATGAAAATCGATTCGATCCGTGAAACGATAAATATCGACTAGGATAGCATCAGATGTTCAAAGGTTTAAGAATTAACACAAATAATGTATCGTAAAAATTATTTTCTCATCCGAAAAACAATTAATAATAAAACACAAAACTAAATTCATGCGACCACGACGGCATATTAATTTCACTATGTTCTGTATGTTGACAAACGTTAAGTTACCAAGTTCCATGTTTTCACTTACTATGCGTTTGTATTTTTAATTTACCCCTCCAATAAATCCCAATCCTGAACGAAATAGTGCAAACGTTTAAAATAGCCCTCACCAAGAAACAGAGCCATTTTCAAAAGGCCACCCCAGTTCAACAAACAATGCAGAAAAATAATTAGTCGTTTTTACCTTTCCCATATTCTTGTGCTTCGTGGACGTTATTTTCCGTAGCCGGTAAGTGTTATTTTGCTATTTTTTCCTATCATCCCTCTCTGTTCGACTCTCGGTTCCTACTCGGAAATGGAGCAGAACGTGAAAATGAAAACCTTACGGAGTGGAGGTACTAATTTTTGCTCACCTTTCCAACAAAAGGGGATAACACAAGTCACAAGTCGAGATGGAAATTAGTGTCTTCACCTTAAATATCAGCCGAGAATTCCCATAGCTTACATTTGTCACCGTTAGCTTCTCGAATGAACAACACTTTGCATACTCCAGCAGGTTTCATAAAGCCATCACGAACGCGTGGGGACATTGGGATGTGTGGGATTTTCACAATTTTCCATTACAACCAGCCAGTCACCGAAATGGTTACTCATTCTCATAGGAATATTTACTAACGCAGTGGTAGATTGGATGTAGCGACGTTTTTTGTTCTTGTTTTTTGACAACTGTCAAGTTTGGTACTTTCACACGATAAATGGGGCAAGTATCAAAGTTAAATTTTTTTTTGTTAATCTTAACTCCACTGCATATATAACTGAGAGAATAATTCTAGAGTCAAGGGACGAGTAAGAGATTTTTTGTTTTACTCATGTGGTTTTGTATCGCTTCCAATCTTTTTTTTCTGTCGTTCATTCAGTTAAGACATTTGAGATATAATGTGTCTCATGACCATTAGGGTGCCAAAGTTTTGGGGTCGTCTTTAATATCGTAAAGTGGTAGTGCTATGCAAAATTTTAGCTAAATCGGTCCGGCGATTGAAGTTTCGATCTTAAAAAATCATCATAGGGGAAGTACATGAAATTTCCGAAATCGAACATTTTTTATGCCAAATGTCTTAGAATTACGTGAAACGTCTAGATCTGGTGTCATCTCGAAAAAAAAAGGTTTTGAAAAAAATCAACTCTGGGACTGAGATTTCTGATATCGAAAGTTTTGTTTGCCAAATGTCATAGAATTGCATGACACGTCGAGATCTGTGGTTATCTTGAAATAACTTTATGCATTTCTAAGACATTCGACATCAAAAGAACATTTCGAGTTCCAGAGAATCGATCTTTAAAAAAACAATTTTCGAGATAACACTAGATCCTCGCCGCTTCATGCGGTTCTAAGACATTGAGACATTTATTTTTCGATTTCGAAAATCTCAAAATCTCAGTCCCAGAGTCGATTGAAAAAAATAATTCAAGATGGCACTAGATCTCGACGACTGACATATGGCATCGAAAAAACTTTTCGATTCCGGATATTTCATGTACTGGGGATTTTTCAGGATAGAATTTTTTTTCAATTTCATCCATCGGATGGCACCCCTTATCCATATCCGATTTAGTTCAAATTTCGCATAGAGATTTTTTTTGAGTCTTAAGACGTAAGACCTAAGAGCTTTGAACTAGTTTTCATTTTATCAGTATATAACGAAGAAAACATATTGGGAAAATGTCATGCGAATACTACTATTTAATGAAAACCGCGAAAAAGCTACCGCAGAGACGGGACTCGAACCTGTAGCTAGCTCCTATCCGGAGAAATTTTTTTGCCAATTAAACTAGCCTTTACCCATAGTTTCACACATGAAGTCTCAAATCAGTGTCTGACGGCAAAACAAAAAGTGAAAATAGACTTGCGATCAGGCTTATCACATATACAGATTAATCTGTGTTTTACAAATTTTCCAGATAAATTTGTGACCGAGGTGTGGAAATATTTATCTTTCAAACGCTCGGGTAGGGATTTTCATCGAACTTATTTTTTCAAACAATCATAACTCTTGATACCGTTGACCAATTTTCATGCGTCCAGTGTCAAAGCGGTCCAAAAACACCGGAGTTATTCCAGATCGCGTTGGGGTATGTCTGTTCTGCCTTTAGAAGTTTTTGGTACATAAAATTTTATATAAGTATGGGATTAATACGGAAATTGTATAAAATGTGAAGGACTTATGTACTAGAACTCATAAAATGCAATGTCCAATTCCGGTAAATCCGGATTGTGGTCCCATAGAATTGTGCTTGAAATTTGACATGGCATTTCATCTCAGGACTTCTCAAGTTGTTGGAAGGCTTTCAAAACTAATTTGGGAACTCCAGTTTAGTATTTGTTAGCTGATCTGCAGATTTTCTAGATTTTGATGTAAATTCAAAGTACTTTCCACTTAGAGCTGTTTGAACAACTACTTTTTGCCACCTTTATAACATACTTCTAACGGCAGAACTGACATACCCCAACGTGATCTGGAATAATTTCGGTGTTTTTGGACCGCAGCGGCTCCGTATGAGTTAGCATGGACTAGAAGAAAATCTGTTTTATTTTACACTGGACGCATCGAAATTGATCAACGGTATCAAAAGTTTTGATTTTTTGAAAAAATAAATTCGTTGAAAATCCCTACCCGAGCGTTTGAGTGGTAATTGAATAATAATCGAGTTAAAATATATTAAATAATGGAACTATTTTTTTCGCGAAGTAAATTCATTATCCTGATATTGACGGATTTTGCACTGAATCGTCTTCAGAGTTAGCAGCACCCTGTCAGATTTTAATGATCTTGCTGTACATAAAGACGTTGTCACAAATACCCGCTTAGCACACTTTATTTTCCAAAAATGATCTAGACTGTCCTTTGAAAAGAGTCATACTTTTTTTACCATTTTTCTTTTCACACAGCTGTAGTCCAAAAATGGCATTGTCTACAAAAAAGTGTTCTTTGAGTGGTTTCTACAAAATTAGTCAAGTTTTTGAATGAAAATTTTGAAAAATATTCTCATCGACTTGTAAACTGAAAAAATCGATTTTGAAAATTCAAAGTCGAGTTGCATGAAAAAACATTTTTGATTTGGATGAAGCTTTGTTACAAGATTACGATCGCTACCTACAGTCAAAACTACAGATAAATAAAAATATACTTTGGCTGTGAACCATTTCACGGTTAATTTTAACTTTTGGTTGAAATCTAACACTTGAGTGGTTATTTTGGGTCGAGTAGTTAAATTTAACTAAAACTGCGGCCCATTTCCAAATTTGACGGGCGGAAAGTTATTTGGGTTTATTTTCCACTGGATATAATTTCAACTAAAGAATTGATATTAGAATTTTCATTGCAAGATTTTGTTCAGTGTCGGAAAATAACCATCGATTTGTCAAAAATAACCATGCTCTCGGGCAGAGTTATTTTTGACAACATCAAAATAATCGCTCGAGTTTCAGATTTCAACCAAAAGTTAAAATTTACCGCGAAATGGTTCACAGCTTTAGTTGCTATATTTGACAATATTTTCTCACAAACTGAGTTTCATTGAACTCTGAGATAATTATGACGTTCGTTGGTTTAGTTTTCGATAAAATTACACTGAAAAAAATCAGTTTGAGCATGGAAATTTTTTTTTAAATAACCCAATTTAAATTTATGACTTTTTGCAGCAAAATTGCATTATAATCAAAAATGTTTTTTTTTTGCGAATCGATTTTAAATTTTCAAAATCGATTTTAGTTTTTTCAATGTAGCGATTGATTAGGATTTTATCAATATTTTTTTTCAATCTATACACTGAAGTCTCTTTTTACGCGGGGGATACGTACCGCGTAAAAAAACTGCGCAAAAAAATCTCGTAATTTCGGAAATCCGCGTAAAAAACCTCCATCTAAAAAAAAAAATTGATGCCAAATGTCTTCCAAATGAATGAAACGTCCAGATCTGATGTAATCTTAAAATATTTTTTTTTGTGAAAATCGACTTTGGGACATAGTAAAATTTGAGACTTCCAAAATCGAATTTTTTTTGATTCCGAAAAAAAACCGCGTAACTTTGAAAATCCGCGTGAAAAAAAAACCTCGTAACTTCCGAAATCCGTGGCGAAAAAGCCGCGTAAAAAGAGACCCCAGTGTATGCTGTTAACTCCGAATACGTTTTTGCGCAAAAATCGTTTATTCGAATACTACACTGAAAAAAATCGGGTTCCAAAACTGAAAGTCAACTTACAAAAACAAGAACACGACTTTCGAATTCAATGAAACATTTGCCAAAGGTGGGTTATTATGTTCCCCTCCAACCGCCCATGTTACAATACAGGCGGACAGTTTAAAGAAAAAAGTGTTTATAACTGAAACTTTTTCTTCTCTATTACTGATACTTTTGGCAAATATCGGGCAACCAGTATTCTGAATATTGAATAAATTGTTAGATGAAAATGACTTGACTAATTTTGTAAAAACCACATTCACACTTTTTTGTAGAATTTGTAATTTTTCGACTACAGCTATTTGAAAAAATGGTAAAATTAGATTGGCCCTCCTCAAAAGACAGTCTGGATAATTTTTGGTAAAACATGTGTGATTTTTGTGACAAAGTCTTCATGTACAGTTATTAGAATCTAAGAGGGTGTTACCAACGTCCCATCTGCTAATAAAGATTTCTCTACGCTTCACACAGATTGCCTATTGCATTATATCTTATAAACGAAAATAAAAATAATTGGGATAAGTCCTCACTTTCAGATTGGGGTTTAAAAGTTTTTCATCAAATCGTCATTTCGAGAGGCTCAAACGCAAAAATTTCAGCGTTTTTCCAACGACAACATAATAAAATTCAGACGAAGGGAAATTTTGATTTGTTTAGATTTGGGTTCTAAAGACATTTTCATTTCGTTGTTCTTCGATTTCTTATCACTTCTATATACAGATTTTCAATTCAAATTTTCGATCCCCCGATACAGATTTAATGATTTTTCTTCTGAAAAATGCAGATTTAAATGTGGCAACCCTGCTTGCGATACGACGCCATGACTATAATTGAATGGCGTGGCGCCCGACCACAGTGAAGCACGCTCGATTCTTCTATGGGTTCGAGTCCCGTCTCTGCGGTAGCTTTTCCGCAGTTTTCATTGATGCATTGATGCAGTTGTATTTGCATGTAATTTTTCCAAAATGATTCCCTCATTAGATACAGATCAAATGCATAAGCTCTTTCTGTGTTTAACATGGATTCCAAGTCAGTAAAGCTTTGAAATTCTTCGTTTTGGAAAAAGTTCGAAGCTCCAGAGCAACACTCGTTGTCTTCAACGTCAAAATAGCTTTTGAAAAGTTTGAACCGAGCATATTTCATGATGAAGAACGAAAGTAGCCTTTCCGAAAAATGACTCTTTTTTGATACGAAATGTACCGTAATGCCCTCCAATATGACGCATGAAATCTGGAATTTCATTCCGAAATCTACTAGTGGTTTTCAGAACACTGGAAGTTTACTTAGAGACCAATTAAAACTCTGCTTATGAAATAGGCTTTGATTAAAGTACTCAGTAACAGGCAGTAGTTCTTTAGTTGTAGAAGCTACAATTTAAAATAATTTTGCTTCGTGACACGATCCCTTTTCAATAAAAATTTATACTCCATAAATGAAAATTATACACCCCGATTCTGCAATCCGACGGATTTGTGATACGAACGAATCAACACTTTCGTTCTAGTTCGAATTTTGCATTCTTGATTCCGTTCGACTTGTATGATTCGATCGACTCTCGTTAGAGAACACCAGAAATTTCGAACACTAACCATCAAAGCTGTCAACGCTACTTACACGTTCTTTTCATATTATTCATTTATATAACGAAACCATCACACTTGTATAAACAAATTAGAACGATTCTAAACCGAACAGAAGTAATACATACGCAAGTCGATCGAGTAATGTTCGAAAATTTAACAACTCGAACGAATGATATTCGAGTTCATACCCAATTCGAATGGAATGCAGAATGGAAATTGCACATTCAATCGGAATATCTTGAACCGATCGACGTACAGAATAGGGGTGATAATCTCGCAAAAGGAAACTAAATATTGAAATGAATATCTGTTTACTCAACATAAAAGAAGAATATTAAAGTAAAATGCATCTTTGTGTTACACATGTGAATGCCTAACATTTATAAATTTCATTTGTATATACAAGGAAGGGGTTCCAGGGCTCAAACCCCTCCCGAAACTTAAAATATTTGAATATGAAAACTCTTCTTTATAGATAGGTCGAGTTTTGCGCCAAATCGAACACATGTTGGCAGCACCCTCTTTGATTTGAATAAAACTTTCTTGACAGTCTTTGTGTCAAAAAATAACTTTGCTTTCTTTGGTTTTCCAAAATTTATCCAGACTGTCTACTGAAAAGAGCTAAACATTTTTAACCAAGTTTTTTCCCCAATGGATTTTTTTGGTAATGATAAATTCTACAAAAAAGTGTTATACTAGTGATTTCAACAAAATCTGTCAAATTTTTCAATAAAACATACTGAAAAAAATTGTTATTGATTCCTACACTGAAAACAATTGATTTCAAAAATTTAAAATCAATTTACAAAGAAAACCATTTTTCTCCCAAGAAATATTTATTGTTTAAACTGAGTTTTTTGTTTCATTGTTTACTAAAATCCAAACAAAACTGAAAATCATAATCATCCAAGATTCCAATGAATCTCAATTTGTGAGAAAAGGAATAGAAATACCCTGTTCTAGTTGCCCGATATTTGCAGAAAGTATCAGTGCTGTATAAGAAAAAGTCTTTGTTAGAAAAACGCCCATCTCAAAATGTATGAAAGATTGGTAGGGCACATAAGTATCTATAGTGAGGCAAAATTTTATTAAAATAAAGAGCGGCTTTGTTTTTGTAATTTGACTTAGATCGATTTTGTTCAATGTCAAATTCGATTAGTATATTCATTCGAAAATTAGACTTATTTTGAGAACATCACCAGAACAACAATTTTCTGAAGGATTTGTCATTTTGCTACTCTAATTAATTGCAAAAAAAATGGTAGAGTCGTCTAGACCTTTTCAAAAGATAGTCAATTTTGTGAAAAAAAATAAAGTGTACTAAGTAGCTTGTTGTAACAAAATCTATATGCTGTTTATTTATTGAAAGATGGCTTTTTGGTCAAGTGTTGCTGTTAACTCCGTATGCGGTTTTGCGCAATTCAATTCTATTCGATTACTACACAGAAAAAATGGGTTTTCAAAATTGAAAGTCGACTTACAAAAAAAGAACACGACTTTCGACTTCAACGGAACTTTGTCCAAAGGTAGGTTATTATGTTCCCTTCTAACCGGCCACCCATTGTAAGGTGGACAATTTTGGGAGAAAAGTGTTTCTAAATAAAACTTTTTCTTCTCCTTTACTGATACTTTTGGCAAATATCGGGCAACCAGTATTCTGTGAAATCTCCTATTAAAATTAAGATTTATTAATTTTTTAGATGGTAATGACTTTCAGTTTAATTTATGTTGTAAATGTTTGTTATCAGAGAAAATGTTTTCTTTGTAAATTGATTTCAAAGTTTTAAAGTCAATTTTTTCAGTGTAGTACTCGATATGGAAGATATTCAGTACTTTTATTGGAAAATTTAATCAGTCAAATTTTCCAATAATAAATGAAAAAAGTGAAAATCAATAGTATAATACATTTTTTAGGCTTTGTCATTTTTCGTCAACTATTTGAATATAAATGGTTAAAAAAGTTTAGCCCTAATTAAAAGACAGCCTAGATCAATTTTGGAAAAACAAAGTATGCAATGTGACGTTTTATGGCAAAGTCTACATGTCCAGAAAGTTTCATTCAAACCTGAGAAAATTTTGCCAACTGCGGATATGATTTAGCGCGAAATTCATCATATTTAAGTCAATTATAAAACGAAAAATTTTCTACAAACGACTTTATCCAAAAAAAATTCAAAAAATTGTACACATATTTTCATGCGTATGGAAATTAATCATCATGTTCGAAACCCACACTCAAATTTTTTTCTGGGAGCGCACCTGATGATTGTTATGGCGAAAATTACAATCTGGTAAATATTGGAATTTTGAACGAACGTTCCTACAAATTCAGATGCTTAAGAGTTTTATTGTTATAATGTATACTCTTACATATTATCACAATGCAATCAACCAGGGGAAAATTTATTTGTTTACAAATAAAGGGTGATTTTTTTAGATGAAAAAGATGTAATTTCGAAAAAAAAAACACAAAAAATGGACGACATCTTTATTGGAATCGATAGAACGAGCAATATAATGTAATGTTTGAAGATGATTTCATGTTGGCCGCAGCTTTGTTACGCGTGCTGTGTGGGATGTGGCACCGTCTTGTTGAAACCACATGTCAGGCATGTCCAATTCTTCCATTTTGGACAAAAATAATCGTCAATTATCACACGGTAGAGCTCGATAAAAAAAAGCGGATCATCCTCCAACTTTAACAGCGCCCATTTGCAAGCGTTATTCGTTCGTAAGTCGATTCATGATTAAATTATAGACCAAACTGAGTAAGTTTAAAAACAGTGTTGTCAAAAAGATACCAGCAAAAAATCACCCTTTTGTAGACACACTACAAAAATGAAACTTTTATTGAAACCCAACGAAAGTCGTTTTTCTTATTTTAAGTGTGTAGTATGAATGTAGTGTCACCCCGATGCTCACGTAATTTGGATCCTTATTTATGTAGAAGAATGAATGTAACGCCCAATTTTGTTATCAATCCTCCAAGTTTCGAACATTTATCCTCTGCATGTGTACCTTCAAGAGCCATCAGAAATCCTTTCCGTGTGAACAAGAAATCACATCAGAATTCACTACCTGTTGTTCTCTGCCGTGTGCCTAAAACTTCCCCCAGAGCAAAATACCAAATTCCAATCACGACAAAGCTACATTACCACTCTTACTCTCACTCCTCCTGACTCTTTTTCACGGTGACATTAGCTGTCCTTATATATTGTCCCGGGATGGGGAAATGCGACGACCGGCTTACGAAATCTTCTTACAGCTGCGAACGAGCAACGAAGCGATAGATTGTCTCTTGCTGCTATCATGTTCTTTTCCGAACTGATTGTGAGTTCAATTCCAATCAATCACAGCAATGTTCATAATTTCAACAGGAAAAAAAACACTGCAGAATATATGTGGCATATCTCTTTGAATAGAAATAAAAGACTTCAGTCTTATCAATCGTAATTGATCCTAGCTATATTCTAGCTCTAATGGGAATTTATGCTAATGGAGCCTAGTTGCTAGTATTGAAATGTACGAAAATCAAATGATTTATGAGTTAATTAATTGATATTACATTGAGATGTGTTTCCAGTGCTGAATACTGTAACGATTGCTTCAACCGTACGTTACCCATTTACTAACGATATTCCCTCCCGGTAGGGTGTCAAGAAACGGGATTCCGGTGGACCGAACGAGATTGTCGCCTGCACGAGCTGCGCGGGTGGAACCAGTCCCTGTACACACTCGGCCAACAACGGCTGTGCCACAGAGGTAAGCAATATGATTTGAACGATGGAAAATACATTATTTATGATTACACGATGGAATTCGGTTGAACAGCACTTTCCTGTTACGTCATCGTCGTCACATCTTTTACGCCCCAGGAAATGAAAATGAAATTTTACGATTGATTTCCAGGTGAAGTTTTTTTTCGTTAATCGGATCTGGTTTTGTGATACAATTGAGCGGAATAATTCTATCTGAGTGTGCATTCATTTATTACTTTTTTTATCAAGGGACAAGTTTTGCATCATCGTTAATTCCGATTAAATCATTGTAGAATCACTTGCACGATTTTTTCAAAGAACAAGTACGTGGGACTGCATACTTATGGTTGAAAAGAATAATTTTTCTGGTGAGAAAATTATGTGAACCATTTCTTTTTTTCATTGTAAAACTACCTGGAAATAAGATTACATCAGTATTAAAAATTGGCGATAACTTTTGGAACGTGACACGAAATATTTGCACATTAACACAAAAAATACTGGACAGCTGCCAACCAGGCTCTTCAAATCACCATGCATTGAGTGTCTGAGAGCCGCTGAGTCAAACCTAAAATTCTCTCGATATTCCACTCGTCAAGACGCACATTGATTGCCGAAGCAATTGACATTATCTTCATTTCTCCTGTCACTGCTTGATTACGATGTGACTAAATAATGATCGAACAGCATAAAAATTGAAATATAGTCATTCACTCCAAAGAACTTCAAGTTCGATGACTTTTTGCAAAAAATAATGAACTTCATCAGTTCATGTTTATGATAGTACTCTCTTTGATTTTTTTTTGATTCAACAGAGAATAGGAGAATGAGAGAGAAAACAAAAGGAGTTCCCTGTTTTTGACTGAGCATACTTCTACTTTGTCATGAAATTATCTAGTATCTCATTTGACAGTCACTTTCACAGTACAAATTACAGTTGACGATGATTTTAGTCAGTCCGTCATCCGACGTGACTGACAAATTGCAATTCTGCTGTCAACTGCCACTATGAAACACAGCATGGATCTGGCAGCCCTTAACAACCAAAGTATCAAATATAATTTATTTAAATATAGATGTTTCACAATTGTTATGAACAGTTATTTTTATTGTGTTTGTAACAGATGAGAAGATCATTCATATTATTGCTTGTGAAAGCAAATCAAAAATTTCAATGGGTTGTATTCCAAATCTATTTATTATATTGACTGTACAAATGAGTTCATTTGAGCTGTTTCATATCCGATATCGAATCAGAAACTTCATATAAGCAATACCACAATGGTTGCGTGAAAAGTTAGGTAATATTGCGAATGCGGTGAATTCTAAAATTTTGCCAGGAACTTTTTCCTCCCACTAAAATATTGTTACGAAAGCCACATGTCGTTCACATAATGGATGCCACTTTAAATTTGCAGGCAGGTTTTAAAGAAAAATAAAACTTTATCAATTTATGTTTATGTTAGTACTCTCATGGATTTTTTTACTTCAACAGGGAATAGGAGAATGAGAGAGAAAACAAAAAAGTCGTCTGTCTTTGACTGAGTATACTTCTACTTGGTCATAGAACTATCGAGTATCTCATTTGACAGACACTTTGACCGTACCGATTACTGTTGACGATGATTTTAGTCAGTCTGTCAAGGTCATTTGACATGACTGGAAATTTGCAACTCTGGATGTGTCACTCATTTTTCAGTTACATTCAGAGAGCGTGTACAGTATAGGAAGGAGGTAGAGACGTTTTAGCTCGTTCTGGGATTTATCAGTATCTATCGAGAAAAATAGATTGGAAAATAGACCATCGAATACAATTGAATTCTGCGAAAAAGTTGTCGCAGAAACGGAATTCAAACCGCAGTTTTCCCCTAATAGGGTAAACTGAGTCGAGTTTATCTCGTCAAATACTGTAAAAAAAAGAAAACCATGCTTTGCCAGTGACGCAACGGTATTCGTCGAAAAAACTTGATATCCAGATCTCAACATTTGTTTCAGAGGAACCAACTAAATTTTTATCCGGTTTTTGCACGTAATTTTTTTGTCTGCTTCTTGCATGATATAAATATTTTAAACGATTTTTGGATAGAAAAATTCGTGTCCGGGATTTTCCCTCAAGGTTTTTAACTCGGTTTTTACATTCAAAAATTATCAAACGGGTTTCTCTAGCTAAGTTCACGATCACGTATGTAAATCTTTCAAACTTTTCTTTTAAAGCACGTCATTCTACCTTTTCAAGTGTAATTAGTGCAGAATAAAACAAAATATTATTTTCAAAAATATACGAATTGTCGGGCCTATAGTTTTATCACCCCTATCACTTTTGGACAGCCTCCTCGATCGCTCTCCTCAACACAGAACTGGGGGTGCTGGGAGAGTTCATATCCTTGGGCACCAACTGGGCGCTGTTCGCGGCATATCACTCGATGGCATTTTCCTGTAAAACCAAGATACCAAGCCTATTGAAAGCAAAACGGAACAATTGTGTTGCACATGAATTTTCTGGTTGATACCCCCAATCGCGATGTAAATGTCGCTCTACAATCCATAGAAACATATTAAACACACGAGATATTTCTTTGTGATAATCCACAGCTTAGGGGCTGTCCATAAAAGACGTCACGCCGCAAGGGGGTGGGGGGTGTTTCATAAAACGTGACCTTTTGTGACAGGAGGAAGGGGAGGAAGTTTTTGGAATGTGACGTCCAATGTTTTCAATGAGCGCATTTTTGAAATACCTAATTATTTTACTGCTTTGTCCTATTTCCTGAAAAAATTTCCACAATGAACTTTACATTCTATAGGAAAACGTGTATTTGTTGATGTAAAAGCTTCTTCTTGTAAATTCAGAAATGAGTGATGCAGGAAATCATTTCTGTTGTGATCAACAAAAGAGCACGGAGGAGCGAGTAAATTAGCGAAATTAACAAATTTTGCCTAATATGAGTAAAGAAGAAAAAGATGTTTTCAAACGGTTTAACTTAAGTTATGCGCTGACAATTTTTTCAGTAATTTGATTTTCTAGCATTGATAATAGTATATCATAAGAATTTCTCTTATCTGATTCTGAATCAGTTTATTCAATTGTACTCCATTTGAAAAAGGGCGGGAGATCAACGATTTCAGACGTAGATCATGTCATGTCTTATCTTGATCATATGTGATTTTCCTCCACCAACATCAAAGCTTATCGAATCATCCAATGATTGAACTTACATAAATCAAGAATCATTTTAGCTCAAAATCACTACCCATTGTGTGACGGAAGATCAGTACCGATATTGATCGATGTGATTTAAAGTTCACTGATCAACTGATCATGAAAATATTCTCCGGCAGTGATCTCGTTTTGATGAGGTTTTGGTCTTTATTTTCTCAGCCCTGTATGCTACACTAAGGAAATATTATTCTTCACCTAAAACAATAATATATCTGTGTACCCCTAGGAGGAATAAAACAGATGATTTAAATGTTTCATCAATTTCAACCAAATACTTTTGTTAATTTATATAATTGATATTAATAAAATATTTTCGATGATTTTGTAGTTTTAGGGATATAATGTAATAAATCGATTTTTCCCTCATATTTGTATGGTTTGTCATACATATGGAGAATGTATTGAGATGAATTTTATTTATTTTGAATTCGTGACATGTGACATAGGGGGGGCGGGGGGCCTTTGCTTATGTGACAATTTGTGACAAAGGGGGGATGGGGAGTCAAACATCGTCAAAAAACCGTGACGTCTTCTATGGACAGCCCCTTAATACGATCCAACAGTAGGCATAGTGCTTAATACACATCTGGTTTGAGCAAGTTTTGTGGTGAATACGACTTACTTTACTATGATTCGCCTTTTCAAAATTTACCCTGCACAAGAATGGGTAGAACTTAATCGCGAATAACAACATTTATTATTTGTTTTTTTTTTTCTCCATATAATCGAAAATATGGCCAGTAAAACGGTATTAGTTTTTCGTAATTTATGAGTTTTTATTTAAAAATTTGACAGAATCAGAAGTTTTAGTCAGTACTGACGGTTTTATGATAAGGTGCACAAAATCTTTTTCAAATTTTTATTTTTATTTCTTCTTCGACTATAATGCGCATTAGCAGCGAAAACGGACGTAGATAGATACCGTTTTCGTTTATTGATCAGAGCAGCCCGAGAGCTGACCCAGAGTCGCCCAAACAACTTTTGATTAGTTTGTTTTAGCAACCTGGGGTCGCTCTAGATCGGACTCAAATTGCGTAGTTTCGCTCTGAAAATTTCCTCGGGTCGCACCACGCATCCATGGGAGTTTGTTTATTTTTTCTTTTTTATATGGGTTGTTGTTTAGGGCGCGTACCACGTATTCGTTTATCGATCATTTGGGAATGAAACAGAATTTTTTAAATTGATACATGTCTTCATTTCCTGTTTGCCTGTCTTTCTGTTTTCCTGTCTTCCTGTCTTCCTGTCTTCCAGTCTTCCTGTCTTCCTGTCTTCCTGTCTTCCTGTCTTCCTGTCTTCCTGTCTTCCTGTCTTCCTGTCTTCCTGTCTTCCTGTCTTCCTGTCTTCCTGTCTTCCTGTTTTCTTGTCTTCCTGTCTTCCTGTCTTCCTGCCTTCCTGTCTTCTTGTCTTCTTGTCTTCCTGTCTTCCTGTTTTCTTTTCTCCCGTCATATATCTCGAGTTGTTAGTTTTATTTTTTCTATATTTAAATAACTGTTGACTGAACTTTGTGCATTATTGTGTTTTTCATATGTGGCTTTAAAATAAACTTCTTTATTTATATGTTTTCAGACATGCTTCGTTCAAGTACGGAAAAAGGAACCACCGCATCCTATTAGGGTAGCAAAAACGATTGATGTTATTGCCCGGATCACCTTTCCGTCTGCATATGCGGTGTTTCTCATATTCTTTTTCATACACTATAAAGGATTTTCCTAGAACACAATCAACAAGCATCTGCTTCACAAGATCTATACAAATAATCTGCTGTAGCGAATTGGAAACACCGATACAGATGCTTCGGAAAAATACACTACATTTAAGTTGCGATCTGTTAGTCGCAGTTCAACGCTAGTCAATAGTCAAAGCCATAACCAACGCAAAACCAGGTAGAAGCAGCATCCCTAGCAGAGCCATACGAAAGCGAAATCCAGATTTTGGTTTTCACCTGAATATATTGATCAAATGTAAAAAGGTTTTAGACTTGCCGAGCAAGTACATACTTAGAAGGCGATCATCGATCAGCAGGTACAGCAGCCTGTGATTTCTAACCAATAGTTGACGATGATAGTAAAACGCAAAACAACAAAAACAAATACTGCCTTTTAAAAAAACATCAAACAAAATAAATCAAAAAAAAAACTGAACATTATGAATGCTGTAATGACAAACAAATATATAGAAAGAAGATTGTGAAATACAATTGTACATAGGAGATTTTGCCACAACTAGTCAAATTCACGTTGCAATCACAAAAAAATCAGTAGCCAGACACATCCAAGCGACCGAAATTAGTTGGTTACCATTTGTTAACCAACTATTCTTCTTTCCATTGCCAATGCGAATAGTAATGTATTTTACCTGATTATTAGAGTACTTTTGGGATTTATCTCGATTAAGCCTGAGCTAGCAAATCGCTCGTGCATCAAACACAGAGAAAAAAAACACTATACACTAACAGAAATGATTTTGTTTTTGTATTACAATGAAAAAAAAATACTCAGAAGAGAAAACAAACAAACCAAACACGCCAAGCCAATGACAAAATATTGCAATCAAGTAGCAGTTTAGTATGGAATGACAGAAATCATAGCAATATTATTTAAGTAAAAGTCAGCATAATTATATGAATATTTATATGGCGGTAAAAAAAAACGATTCAATGATAAAGCTTAGGTAAGAGAAAACCCTAGTCAGATAAGCAAACACAAACCAGTATAACTTTTTTAAGTGAAACAAACCGTTAAATCCACATTGTATTTTATACCCATTTTCTACGAAATCTAAACATGAAAAGAAAAAAAACCGATTTCGATCAAACAGACGAACATAATATAGACACACGGTATAAAGTGTGAGAGCACAGAAGATTTCTACTACTCTCTAGAACAAAATAACATATTCTAATCGATTGAATCAGACGACTTACTTTCGATAGTGCCGATGCGGAAAGAACAAACCAAAGATGAAGCGTTTACCGAAATACAAGTTGCATTAGGAACACACCCACTTTGTCAAACAATCAGCAGCTTTTGAACAGTAACATATATTTAAAAACCAAAAAAAAAACAACATTTCTAGGCAGCTCTCAGGATGATTTGGTTCTCTAGAAGAAGAGTGTTTTTGGGGTTTGTCCATTCAGTGACCGGTGGCTGCGCTACGGGTCTAGTCTTCATTGTGTGTAAAAAATTTAACTGAAATTTTTGAAAAGTCATCACCAAGTACCCAATATAGCCTATGGGTCTGAGTCACAGCAAACGCTGATGGGCTGGTGTTCAAGCTTGTATACAATTCTAATTCCTTTTCACTGCTTTACGACAATTTTTAATGTCGTTTTCGCTTGAGAAAACTAAAACTGACCCAGGATAGTTTCATCAAACAATCACCTTTCACAAATCTGTGTTGGGTCCGCACTTAGCACCCAAAATGTACTAAATATTTCCTGGGTGCCAGCACTACATCAGTGATTTTCAAAGTGGACGCTACTGCATTTCAGGTGGGCAGTGATGTTCATGCTTAAGATTTTTAAGAGCAAGAAAAAATAGGGCAAAAAATTTATAAATTCTTACTTTTGACAGCGTCTGTCTCTATCTAAATATTCTTTCAATACAGTAGTGCACTTGGACATATATTTCAGGTAAATGAGCTCGATCATAGCTTTTGTCTGTTCGCTACTGCACAAAACATTTTCCTTATCCTGCAACTTTCGAAGAACGTTTGAAAGTTGAACTCAATTAGTTTGTTTTTTTTTGCAATAACTGACTGGAAACATATGTTGAAGAAGCCAAATGAAGGAAAAACTTACAGGACAGGACACGAACCTGCGTTCTTATGCATTCCGTGCATACGCACTACCATTTCGCCACCCTAAGCCTTGTGATAGACACAGCTCTACAACACGACTAGGCATGATAGAACGTACATCAAACATGGTCTACATCCTGGCCGTCTCACGACCGGTACCATGCATCCAAACATCTTCTTTGTCCATCAAACACTAGTTTTCTCGCTCTGTACCTATTTTTGCTCAAGCACTGAGTAGGAGAGTTCACTCAATTAACCCATCCGAAAGACTGTTGGTTTACTTATCACGCTATGTTCATCGTAAAATCTACGTTTTCACCGTGGTTAAATGCTTTAGTGATTTTTAGGTTGAATGCTCAATCAACAAAACATTAAAAAAATAATCTCAGTAGTCTATCCGGCAATCGAGGACTATATGAACACATGAATCTGTGAAGTACTGACCGTATGAGACTATACATGAGGTCCTATAAAAATAAAATTTGATAACCCGTGCGCAAATGTACATATCGATTCTTGGATAATACAAGCAAAGTTTGAAAAAATCTTGTGATTTTTCATCTTATAAGATGCACATAAATGGTGCGTCGTATAGCTCACAAATTTATATTCAAAAACACGTAAAGTTGTGTGATTTGAAAATTACATGGTCGAATAAATAATCAAATTACATGGTCGAATAAAATAAAAATCAAAAGATCGATATCAGCAGCGCGACTTGAACCAAGACCATCAGCTCACAAAGCACGTCAGTTAATCAACTGAACCGAATAAGGCCCTTATCTGCTTGATGAAAAATTGATACCTATAAATCCATACAGCGGCACTTGGTAGCCGAATGCAAGTTACATTCGGAGCCTATCAAATTCCGGATTCCGGAGAGTTCAACTAAATATTAGTGAATATATTTTTTTAGTTCATTTTAAATTGCAGAAACAAAGGTTCCACGTCGAAGGGCAGTTGATAAATTCTCGGATAAATTTGTGACAACAGTTCCGTATGTACTGATCACAGTTTTCCCACCAGAAATTCAGCTGATATATAATTGTATGAATTGTGAAATCAATAATTATAGGATGATAGCCAGGCAGCAACTGGCACAGTGGAGAAGGCAACAAACGATTATAAATCATTATTCTATGTAAAAAAACGGTGCTGTTTTAGAACTGTGTCTTCCACAGTTCAGGGTGGCGGTAATGGTAAACACGTGTGCACGGATTGCATAAAAACGCAGGTTAAAGTCCTGCCTCTGAGCGTATTTTTAACAGAAAAAAAACTTTTCTGTGAGCTTCTCATTCATTTGGCTTCTTCAATATATGTTTCCACTCAGTCATTGCAAAATTGAACAACAAAACAACAAAATTATGGGGTCAAATCATTCAAACAATGGTGCCATTTCTTCCGTTTCTTTTTTGCAGCATCGGCCTAAAAGACGGTTTGAAATTTTAAAACACACCTCTCCTTTGTTTGGGACTTTTGTGTTGAGCCATCTCGGATAAAGGTGAGTGAGTTCCGGTTGGGAGATTTTGAACCCCTTCTTCCAGTACTGCCTAAAACCGGGTTTTGAGAACCAGTACAGCGAAATCGGTGCGTATGGTCAACAACTTACATCACCTATCATCACAGAGAACAGACATCCAAGCTAGCATAAACTTTTTCAAAAAATCGCATACAAGTGCAAATCCGTTAAAAATCACCGTTGCGTACGACTTTGCACGCGTGAATTACCATTGTATGGAAGCTCAAGCGCAAGAGCCTACAAGCGATTGGACTGCTCGCCTCTATAGGCAAATTGTTACTTGGTGATCACTTTGACAAATAACCGTTAAATTTCTTACACACATTGAAATCTACTTGGATGTCTGTTCTCTGTGTTATCATTGGTACATCATCGTCGCTCTATACGACGGCTTGATATTCGATATGTTCAGGAATTAAGAAAAGGACCATAAGACCTTTTATTTGGATCTATGTTTGAGAAAATCGGTCAAGCTATCTCTGAGAAAAGTGAATGATTTCCGTTTTGGATGTTTTTGACAACTATATTCGGTACTTCCGAAACCGGATTTCGGGGACCGGTATATCCGATGTGAGTTTGTGGAGTCGTGAACTTGCTAGATCTGCGAAAAAGTGGAATTTATTCATTATTTTTTAAAAATGAACTCATTTTTACAAAGTCTTCTGTAAAAGCAAACTGTGGAATTTGCAGTTTTTTTTCAGTCCACAATCTAGAACCGGAAGTCCATATGAAATTCAAAAATTTTCAATTTGGTCAACGTTGGTTTCATTTGAGCCAAAGTTTATTCGAATCGGTTCTGCCATTTCGGAGAAAAGTGAGTGCATATTTTGTGCAATTCTTCATTGTCTAAGTTTGTGAAAACAAACCTAGGGGGAGATCAGTCTAAACTTTGACTCAGGGTGGCGGATATGGTAAACGCATATGCACGCAATGCATAAGAATGCAGGTTCGAGTCTTGCTGTAGGGATTATCTATTTCCTGAAAAATCATCTTTTTGTGAGTTTTCTTTCATTTGATCTTCCAATCTATTTCCCGCTCAAGCATTGAAAATAAGTGGGCTTAAGAAAGTTTAGCAAGGATTAGCGAGTTGAGAAAAGCTTTTGGGAGATATTTGTCACAGTAAGTACAGATTCTCGCGTGGTTTCCCTTTGCGTCAAATCATAATTCCGAGATACTAGACAAAAATCTCGTCCAGATGTATTTCAACTACGACATTTCGAACAGCAGGTGATAGAAAGTTGTCGATCTAATTTTTTGAATTCCAATCCTAGTGGATAATGGTGCTAACCCAGTGACACAGGCTTGCAAACATTTCTCTCACATATAAATTAGATTTGTATTTGGCAACCCTATTTTAATGGCGTTATATTGAAGGGGCTAGGATCCAAAAAAAAGATGGACCTATTATCGTTCTTCGTACTGAACCCGCCTAGAGGTCGTGTGAAATCCGGTGGCAAAAAATGCTGGGTTCCTGTTTCCATGTCGTAAAAGGCCACAACTGCAGGAATTTCTCTTTTCCTACTTTCAGTTACAAGAATACTTTTTTCACTAAACTATCACTTCGTTCTAGGGTTTTTTTTATATTTCTAGCCATTCGAGCGTTTAAGAATAGTCTAATCTAGAAAAAGTATCCGCCGTTTCCCAATAGGTGACTGTACCGGCTGAGGGTGGTCAAAATACATAGATGATAATGCCTTTAAAGTGAGTGTGTACAGTGCCTAACGAATTGTCATCGCCGTTTCAGTGACAGTTGTTCTTGTTTTCGTATTATTTACGATCGAAAATGTCTGTTTATGTGCCCAATTCTCGCCATTTGCGGGAAGTTTTACTTTTCTGTTACAATTCGAAAAAAAATGCAACTGAAGCGCATCGAATACTTTCAGACATATATGTACGGTGATGCTGCTCTGAGTAAAAGAACGTGTTGGGAGTGGTTTCAACGTTTTAAAAATGGTGATTTCGATGACGAAGACAAACATGGAAGAGAAAAAACCTTCAAAGATGAATAACAATTTACTACGAGCTCTTAAAACCGGGTGAAACCATCACAGGAGATCGCTACCGAACGCAACTGATGCGCCTTAGTCGCGCGCTAAAAGAAAAGCGGCCACAGTATCAAGAGCGACATGGCAAAGTTATCCTCCAACACGAACAATGCTAGGCCTCACGCCGCAAATGTGGTCAAAAAGTACCTGGAAACGCTGAAATGGGAAGTCTTGCCCCACCCGCCGTATTCCCCAGATGTCGCTCCTTCTGACTTCCACCTATTCCGTTCGATGGCACACGGTCTAGCAGATCAACATTTTCAATTCTTCGAAGAGTTGGAAACATGGATTGCTTCATGGATAGCGTCAAAAAAGGACTCCTTTTTTCGAGCCGGGATCTGAAAATTTCCGGAAAGATGGGAGAAAGTTGTCACTAGCGACGGACAATACTTTGAATAATACATCTGTAAGCACTTTTTCGCAATAAAGCTTTAAATTTTGGAAAAAAAACGGCGGAAGTAAAGTCAAACATATCATATCAAACATATTACCGTCTAGCCGGATAACCAAAGAGAACTTCGATTGGTACGAAATGGGTTCTATCACCGACTTGAGACTAATATCTGAACCATGCCAGCTGTGAACAGACCGTTCATATAATAAGTTCTTTACTACCAGAAAGTCTTCTGAGTTGCGTTTCTTCACATCCATAGTAGATCTATTGGCAGAA
Organism: Malaya genurostris; assembly: GCF_030247185.1. NCBI lineage: Eukaryota > Metazoa > Arthropoda > Insecta > Diptera > Culicidae > Malaya > Malaya genurostris. The sequence goes on from NC_080572.1 coordinate 214,809,989, forward strand.
CGATTTCCCCGGAACGGAGAAGATTGCAAATTGAGAGTTGTCTTTGAAAATTTGGGACACCTGGTTTCGTGTTTCTTTATTTTCATTTTACCAGTCATTTTTTCAGTCTGTTTTTTTTTTGTTGCAAAACAGGCTTAGGCATATGTGGACGAAACTGCGTATTTTTTCAAGGTGCGCAATTGATTTTCTACAAATTTGATATAAGCCAGAGACAAGAATAGCTAACCATTTCATACAACCCATTAGTTTTCGCAACTAATTCCACATCATCCGAAAAAGCAGCTAACTCCGTTAGTAATTTAGATATGCAAATTACCTCACTAGAAAACGTTGAATAATTCTGACTTCGTTATTGTACCGATATATAGGTGAAGATTTTTATTCATAATTATTTCCATATATTAACGAACTGGAAATTTAAGATATCATAAAATCTCGAAATAAAATCATGCTGAGAGAATTCTAAAAGCGAAGATTGTGTAAGCACCCATATTCAACATTCAACATTTGAAGAGAGAGATCAGAGTACATATATTATTGTGTATAGCAAATATATCAGTGTTTAAACTTCAACCGTGTATGTGAAGCGCAAAAGTTTTAGTCTTATTGCGTTATATTGCTTTTGACCTCGTCAAACATCATGTGTACTGTTTAATTTTGATTACTTCTCGGTTGTTAGCATGGCATTGAAACAAGAGTAGCAAAGTGTCAAAATTTTGCTCGCACATCGTGAAAACCCAAACTATTCGCACGCAAAGTAATTGAAATTTAAAAATGTTGCCAAACCAAGCAAATTAGGTCCGTCATCACTTTCAGATTTAAAAGAGCTTCCTGAGCACGAAAATTAATACTACTAATGAAAAAGAGATTTTGAAATACTTTGAGCTCCCGAAGTTCGAAAAAGAAATACATCGTTTGGCGAGCCATCTGCTCCAAAGGCTTGAAGAGCGATGTTTATACCACGACGAGAATCATTAACCAAAAATTGTATGTACCGAAACGCCAGAACAAACTTTGGTTCCCTTTCTCGAGCAGTATAAATGCTTCGTTCTGTTTCGACCGGATTTATCATCTCGGTATCATGAAATGGTATTTCACGAGCACGTTCCTGCTCGAAGACATAAACTTCCCCAAGACACCAAAGCTACGTCTAATAAAAAAATATTGAGACATTAACGATTATCATATTGAGACATTGTTAAACGCAAACTCAAGCGGCAGGCTGTTGTCCGCGCGATGTATCCCAAGGCATAGAGACAATATGCAGTTCTTTTGATGAGAAAAGTTACCATGGAAGCAATTAAATGATCCACTATTCATATTTGCAAGTAATATATTGGCTTGATAATAAACGAAATTTAGCAACGATTCCTTGAAATTTTTTTACATGTCTACATAAATTTGTCATGAATACATTTTGCTCTGACCTTATCTCAGATACTATTTTTTAAATGGGAAAGCCCACTTTTTAGGACTTATTGTTCACCTGTTGTGTTACTATCCACTAAAAATTAGCTAACGCCCCTCTGGTGGGCAGGAATTACTGAGCCAGACCAAGTAATCGGGTAGATTTCCGTTAATCCCGTTTTTAATTCATTGAAATAAAACTATCGCAAAATTTCCACCATTAATCGAAAGATATGGGCTTCTTTTTCTGTAATATAACCCTCCAATACGCAGCTAACTGAACACTGATTCGACAGGACCCAATCGACTAGATCCCAAGTCATCCCACCAACACATAATTAGAATAAGTTTCATCTCGAAGAAACAAATGCCACCAAAGCTTACTGTAAGAAAGTCACACCATGACTACTGGTAAAAATAAAACGAGGTTAGCTTAAAACGTCCCAACTCAAGCAAGAGCAACTAATTTCAAGAGATTCAGTATCGGACCAATTTTTGAACAAACGAACAATGAACAATTGCTGTGAATAAAAAGTTTCCTTAATTATGTAATACAGGGTGATTTTTTAAGAGCTTGAGAACTTTTTTAAACAATAAAACGCATAAAATTTGCAAAATCTCATCGGTTCTTTATTTTAAACGTTAGATTGGTACATGACATTTACTTTTTGAAGATAATTTCATTTAAATGTTGACCGCGGCTGCGTCTTAGGTGGTCCATTCGGAAAATCCGCTTTTTTATCGACAAATTTTGTTCAAATTTTGGCTCATTTCTGGTTGAATGGCTACGTAAATAAGCAAAATTGCCGCATTTGGAGTGAAGAGCAACCAGAAGCCGTTCAAGAACTGCCCATGCATCCCGAAAAATGCACTGTTTGGTGTGGTTTGTACGCTGGTGGAATCATTGGACCGTATTTTTTCAAAGATGCTGTTGGACGCAACGTTACAGTGAATGGCGATCGCTATCGTTCGATGCTAACAAACTTTTTGTTGCCAAAAATGGAAGAACTGAACTTGGTTGACATGTGGTTTCAACAAGATGGCGCTACATGCCACACAGCTCGCGATTCTATGGCCATTTTGAGGGAAAACTTCGGAGAACAATTCATCTCAAGAAATGGACCGGTAAGTTGACCACCAAGATCATGCGATTTGACGCCTTTAGACTATTTTTTGTGGGGCTACGTCAAGTCTAAAGTCTACAGAAATAAGCCAGTAACTATTCCAGCTTTGGAAGACAACATTTCCGAAGAAATTCGGGCTATTCCGGCCGAAATGCTCGAAAAAGTTGCCCAAAATTGGACTTTCCGAATGGACCACCTAAGACGCAGCCGCGGTCAACATTTAAATGAAATTATCTTCAAAAAGTAAATGTCATGTACCAATCTAACGTTTAAAATAAAGAACCGATGAGATTTTGCAAATTTTATGCGTTTTATTGTTTAAAAAAGTTCTCAAGCTCTTAAAAAATCACCCTATACAATCAAATAATTTCCAATCCTTTACTGCTTACTATTCAATGTACTCAAAAGTCTTTCCAAATCTCTAGTACTCTCTGCTCTCGAACCCGCTAAGCTTGATTTTTAGCATACATTTTTCAGCTCAAAAGACTGTGAACGTAGGCTCGTAGTGATCACATTTGGCGCAATAATTATGCAATAATCAAACACTAACACTAACTGGGTTAAAAATTCCAGCTTCCAAAATCTATTGTGTGTGTGTGTCACGACAAACAAAAAAAACATGAAATGACGTAATTTGAATTATACAAATTGCATGTAAAAGTTCACACCATACATTCTAACAAAAATGTTTTTCATCATCTCAGTTCAAGAGAGTTACCATAACTGTGTATTCCCAATCCATCATTGTCAGATAAATTTGAACGTCATCACACAGCAAGCAGCGGGATAAGGAATGGTTAAAGGATTTAAAATTGTGATTCATGTGCCCATAGAAGTTACTATATTTATACAACAGTGATAGGCATACTGCAAACTACTGCTATTACGACTACACATACTACTTTTACAACAGCTATAACTACTACAGCAACTGTTATTAACACGAAATTGTAAAACAACAAAAAAAAATAACGTGCTACTCAAGTGCTTAGTTTTGTCATATTACATATCAGGTGCGAAAGGAAGTTTAGGACGCCGCAAAAATTTGATAGACTAGTCAAGATTATTGTCACTATAGAAATAATAGTTAGTGTTACTGTCGTGCTTGGTTACATTTTATTTTACAAGAAGTTTTCGTTAAGTTTGAACAATTTGATTTTGTTAATCTTAAAACTGAATATGAAATCTCTTACGAAGTAACTAAGTTTGCAATCCAAGAGATCAAACAATATTCTAAAATGTTAAACGTTATTCTAAACAAATATAAAGTTCATGTTTGCTATGTTATGACACTAAAAGCTTTTCGAAAAAGACAACTAATTTTAATTTATTGTTCTTAACCATCTGAATCAAACAATTCCATTCACGATAGAGTTACTTAAATACATAATTACTGAGTTTCCGTTTAAAAGAACATACTTGCAAGAATGAGTCCAGATTCGATTTCAACTTCACTCGATACATTCAAATCCTATGTTCGCTCTATGTTCTATGTTCGCTCCAAATCATGAAAATGCCACCTACCAAAGAGTTGATTACCATATGTAAATTAAAGCAGAATTATTAATAGATAGTTAAAATGATACAGCTCAGCTAAGATTGTGATTTAGTAAACAAATGAAATAATGAAATAAAAAAACACTACACAGTAAAATGAAAATACAAAGGAATAAAATAGCTGTTTGTAAAGTTTGCTATAACACTAACACTCTCACACACATACACATACACCGACACTAGTAAGACGACCGATAATTATAAGCAAATAATTCAACCAAAATTACACAAACACACACACTTGTAAAATAGTCGTGAACCACCCACCACCCTCTCTCCCAATTTTATAGTGACATAATTGAGTGCAAAATCCAAGCCAAACAACACACATACAAACACACTGTATTTAAGCCTCTACTCGTGTATTTGCTAGAAAATTTAAGGTACGAAACCAAAACCAGAATGTCACTTATCCGGATATAAGTGGCCATAAAAGAAGAATAATGTTCGAACAATATGGGTAATAAGTAAGAGACAGGAGCGAATGAGTCGTTTCACTACAAGCTAAACTTGTAGGAAAGTCAACTGACACTTCTATAGACAACCAAAGCGCAAGCACAAGCAAGCTCGCATGCAAGCATTAAAAGGAAAAGCTATTACATACATTTACAATTAAACACGTGCTAAAGGAAACAAAAAACCAAAGTAAACACAAGCACTCTAATCCACGAATTATGACTAATTATCTACTCTGTTATGTAATGTCAAAGAATAGCGTAATCATACAAACAATTTGTTACTTTTACTATTCTTTCAAAATGGACACAGCAAAACAAGAGCTAGAGAGAATTTAATATACCTAAGCAGAGATGGAAATACATTTTTTCGTCCATTTATCGTTACCGGCGGAAAGAGAAATAGTATCTGTATTGAATAGTTCTGATTGGAACGCGAAAGAAGTATAAGAAGATGTTGTCGTAAATGAATATTTTTTTATTTTTTCTAATAAACAATTTTTGAATCGAGGAAAAGTAATGCGTTTTGCTTTGTGCAACCTAAAGCATCTCCCAAAATCGAACAAATTTTTCGAACAGCAGATCTAATTGTACAGGTAAGTGCAAACAAAAGTCGTTCGACGTAAGCAACTATTGTTACTAATTTAATACGGGTGCCCTCGACCAAAATTAATGGTAGTCAGAAGTAGCAGTGTAGTTCTAAGAATATGGCTGGTGGAAAACTGATCTCCCATTTCCAAATATTTTTCGGCAACTTTTACGACGTACACTCGAGCTTAGGTAGGTAGAGTTTCTCCTAACTTTCCGTTCCGTCGTTTCTCAAGATCGGCACAAACGTATTGATTGCGTTCGGTATCGATTCCCTAAGATATTTTCGCTCGGGCTCAGCAAGTTACGTTAAGTTAAAGAAGCTTACACAGCATTTCTTTTTTGTAGGTTATAGGCGTTACATGCGTTACATTTTCGTGAATTTCAGGCGTTACGAACCGTTACATGCGTTACTTTTTTGTTAGTTATACCTAGCGTTACTCTTTCGTAAGTTAAAAACGTTACATGCGTTACTTTTTTGTTAATCATAGGCGTTACGAAGCATTACATGCGATACTTTGATGTAAGTCATAGGCGTTACGAAGCGTGTGTTAGTTTTTATGTTACGAAGCGTTACATGCGATACATTTTTGTAGGTTATAGGAGTTATGTAGCGTTGAATGCGTTACTTTTTTATGAGTTATGACGTATCGAAGCGTAACTTGTTTATAAGTTAGAAGCGTTACATGTGTTACTTTTTATAAATTTCGGGCATTACGAAGCGTTACATGCCTTACTTTTTTGTTAACTGTATACATTACGAAGCGTTGCATGAGTTATTTGTTATGAGTTAAAGATGTTACGAAGCGTTACAAGTGTTACTCGATTGTGAATTACAAACGCTACGATGTGTTACGTATTTTTAGGCATTACGTTAGTAATTTCTAGGCGTTTCGAACTGTTACTTTTTGTAAGTTGCAGGCATCACGAAACGTTACATGTGTTAAGCTGTATAAGTTTTTGATGTTACGAAGCATTACATGCGTTAGTTTCATGTGAGTTGTAGGCGTTACGAAGCGTTACTCTTTTGTGATCTACAGGCGTTACGAAGTGTTACATGCGTTACTTTTTAGTAAGTTATAGGCGTTACAAAGCGTTGCATTTGTTACTTTTTCTGTGAGTCAGACGTACAAAGCATTGCATGCGTTACTTTTTTGTTAATTATAGGCATTACGAAGCGTTACATGCGTTACTTCGTAGTTCGTTATAGGTGTTACGGAGTATTACGAAGCGTTACTTTTTGTAAGGTATGGGCGTTACAAAGCGCTACATTCGTTACCTTTTTTAGGTTACAGGCGTTACTTTTTTGTGAGTTATAGGCGTTACGAAGCGTTACATGTGTTAATTTTTTGTGAGTTATGAGCGCTACGAAACATTACATGCGTTACGCGTGCTACTTTTTTGTGGATCACAGGCGTTACGAAGCGTCACATACGTTACTGTTTTGTAAGTTATAAGCGTTACATGTGTTACTTCTCTGTCAGTTGTAGGCGTTTCAAAGCGTTACATGTGTTACTTTTTAGTGTGTTATAGGTGATACAAAGCATTACATGTGTTACTTTGTTGTGAGTAATAGACTTTACGAAGCATGCGTTACTTTTTTGTTAAATATAGGCACTACGATGCGTTAGATGCGTTACTTTTTCGTGAATCATAGGCGTTACTTTATAGTACGTTATAGGCGTAACGGAGCGTTACGAAGTGATATTTTTTTGTTAGTAATAGGCGTTACGAAGCGTTACATGCGTTACTGTTTTGTAAGTTATGGACGTTACGGAGCGTTATGAAACATTACTTTTTTGTAAGTTATAGGCGTTACGAAGCATTACAAGCGTTACTTTTTTGTTAGTTATAGGCGTTATGAAGCGTTACATGCATTACATTTTTGTTAGCTATAGACGTAACGAAATGTCACATGCGTTTTTTTCGAATCGTATGCGTTATGCGACGTTACATGTGTTACTGTATGTCAGCTACTTTTTTGTGAATTATTTGCGTTACGTGGCGTTACTTTTTAATACGTTATAGGTATTATAGGTGTTTTTGTAAGTTAAGGGCGATACGAAGCGTTACATGTGTTACTTTTTGTAGGTTATAAGTGTTACGATGCGTTACATGCGTTACTTTTTTCCGTTATGGGCATTACGATGCGTTACATGCGTTACTTTTTTGTAGGTTATAGGTGTTACGAAGCGTTACTTTTTTGTTAGTTATAGGCGTTACAAAGGGTTACATGCGTTACAGTTTTGTTAGTTATAGACGTAACGAAATGTCACATGCGTTTTTTTTTCGAATCATATGCGTTATGCGGCGTTACATGTGTTACTTTACGTCAGCTACTTTTTTGTGAATTATTTGCGTTACGCGGCGTTACATGCGTTGCTCTTTTAATACGTTATATGTGCTATTGTAAGTTAAAGGCGTTACGAAGCGTTACATGTGTTACTTTTTGGTAGGTTATAAGCGTTACGATGCGTTACATGCGTTACTTTTTTTCGTTATGGGCGTTACGATGCGTTACTTCTTTGTAGGTTATAGGTGTTACGAAGCGTTACATTCGTTACTTTTTAGTACGTGTTAGGTGTTACGGAGCGTTAATCTTTTGTTAGCAGTAGATGTTACGAAGCGTTACATGCATTACTTTTTTATTAGTTATGGACGTTACGTAACGTTGCAAGCGTTACTCGATTGTAAGTTACAAGCGTTACGATGCGTTACCTTTTAGTAAGTTTTAGGAGTTACGAAGCGTTACCGTTTGTAAGTTATTTTTTGTATGTTACAGTTGTTACGAAACGTGACATGTGTTACGCTTTATAAGTTTTTGATGTTAGAAAGCATTACATGCGTTAATTTTCTGTGAGTTGTAGGCGTTACGAAGTGTAACATGGACTATTTATTGTGAGTTAGAGGCATTACGAAGAGTAGCATTCGTTACTTCAAATAAGTTTTAGGCGTTGCGAAGTATTACATGCGTTGCTTTTTTGTAAGTTATAGGCGTTACAAATCATTACATGCGTAACTTTTAAGTTTTAGGTATTACAAAACGTTACATGTATCACATGTTTAAAATGAACAAGTGTTACAAGGCATTACATTCGTTACTCTTATGTTAGTTATAGACGTTAAAAAGCGTTACAAGAGTTTTGGCATCTTAATTTTAACATATTGAAGAGTCACTTATTGGGAAAATCTACTGGAAATGTCAAAATTATGAAATGATTAGAAATGATCCTACAATGACTTGAAATACACTGAACAAAATTAGCCTGATGATATATCTTATCGAAACGAAAACTTGTATCTAATTTTGATGGAAAATGAGTATATACATTATTCAAGTGAATTCTATTCTATCCATGAAGGAGTCATTAGTTTTTTACTTGATATGAGAGTATTCAGTAAATTGAAATGTTATTTCACAAGATTCAAACGGTTTCAATACTTTAAATGTTACCGACAGCCACGTACCCAGAGAGGGAGCCGAAGGGCCCTAACCCCTCCCGAAACAGAAACAAAACCAAAAAAAGAAAGATTGAGAAATATTTTGAAGCTGTTGATCATGTAGATTACATCATGAGATAGAGGTTTTGAGAGTTACGTGATGATCAAAACTCCACTTCCAACTGAGTCAAAACCACACATATTGGAGGATGAAACCGGCGTAAAACAAATGACAATAATAATAATACATGAAATTGTACAGGACGACCGGAAAGCGAAAGTGAGCGAACATGCCCTAGCTAAGCAAGATTCTGCAGATGTAAAAGATATCCTGCCGCTGGATCCCGAACAACCTTATTTAGGGCTAGAAAGACCAACGCAAGCGCACTTCTAGTACATGTTTGCCTGAACCTCAAATCAGAAAAAACAGTATTCGCGTGCAATAACGAAGCGATTGAAAACCGAAATCGCTGTGAAATGGCCTTACATTAAGCACATGAGTATCGTTTCCATGGTTAAAATCAACGGTATAGGTTTCAATCACTTGGCTATCACCCTCGTTCACCTGATACCTCCTGGCTTCCTCGTACTATTATCTGTGCTCGAACGTTAATTTATTTCTAAGAAATTTATGTGAATTCCGTTTCAGAATTTCAGACCACTACTTCCGGAGCCTGAATCCGAAACCAGTAAAACCATAGTAAAATTGTATGATCATCTACTAATATGACCTATAAATTTAGAAGATGTTTTTCGTTCTCAACGAATCGGCTGTGCTACTCTAAGCAGTGAATTGTTGTCATTCAAAGTAGGAATATAAATGATCTCAGAATATATGGCATCATTACAAATCTTGTGGAATGTTCTGCTATCTAAATATTTAGAAGGTCTTAGACATGTGTTACAGAAATAACATGACAGTAAACGAATGAAGAAATGTAATACAAGAACCTCGGGCACAATTACAAATTTTATTTGAATACTCCATAATGACAGTTCCAGTGGAAAAGTTTAGTGTCTGTTGAAAACGCCGGTAAATTAATCTTCAGTTACAATTTTTTTTCTGAGGGTCCCTCCTGAAACTAGATTCTGGGTACGGGTCCATTCCTACTGAAAAACTTCACAAATTTTTTAAAATTTATTCTATATTTCAGAATTTACATGGAAATATTTACTCTTCAGTCAACGGTATCTAAAATTAATTACACATTCTATCTGTACATAACGTTAACAATCGAGTGGAAACTAAACGATAAATTTACTAGCTTAAAGAAAATAACCAGTAGTCACAGAAAATATCACACCTTATTATCAACGACAAGTGTTTTCTTGGAAGGTCTCCAACCTGCCCTGAACGTATCTTCAATCTCCTGTAATGTTCTATTTTTTGTCTCCGGCAGAATCATATACAGAAGCAGTGTTCCAATCAGTGAAATAATACCGTAAACCATAAACGTTCCATTCGTTCCGACTGTTTCGAAAAGCGTCGGCCCAGTTTTGATCACAATGAAGAAACAGATAAAGTTGAACGACGATGTCAGTCCGGATCCGATTCCTCTGGTAGCAATGGGAAAAATTTCTCCACTCATACACCACGGCAGCGGAAAGAGTCCTATTCCGATAAAAATTATGTAGCTGATAAGGAATATCAGTGACATCCAGGAGAGATTCTGGTACAGCTGGATGCTTGTTTGGAAGTACAGAAAAATGGACAATCCTATTAAGCTAACAGTTGTTCCACAGCCACTGAGCATTGCCAGCGGACGTCGGCCGACCGAACGAAGCAGGATGCATGCGAGCAACGAAGTGATCACCCGAACGAGATCAACTATCAGCATGGCTAAGTACTCATTGATGTTGTTACCAATTGTTGTTCTCATGAGTGATATGGAATAGAACGCAACGATGTTGACTCCGGAGAATTGCATTGTAAAGAAGAATAACAGTAAAGTGACCAGCGGTATGATAAATTCTTTTCGTAGAACGTTTTCCATCAGCGTTGGTGGAGACTCCTTCGACGCACTGGCATCGTTGTTTCCACCATATTTTGCCGCCATATCGTTGAATTCTTTCGTGGATTCAGCATCGTATCCTCTGAGCCAATGAAAAGCACATTCTGCTTCGTGACGTTTTCCTTTCGATAACAGCCAAGTTGGACTTTCCGGACACAAAACTACAAATATGTAGCTCACAGCCATGAAAAATGAACAAAACAATGCCGCCATTTTCCAGTGGAAAAAAGTGCCAAACACGTGCGAAACGAGAATCCCGGACGAAACTGCAAAAGTGACCCCCGCCAGTAGGATTCCTCGGTACTTGGGATGACTTGTTTCCGCTATATAAACAGAAGCTGGAGGACCAACCAATCCACAGCTGAATCCGGTGATGAAACGCCCAACCAAAATCATATCGTAGGTCAACGCCATCGACAGCACGCAGAATCCAACCGCAAAAGAAATATTCAAAATCAGGTGTGTGGTTTTTCGCCCGAATTTTTCCATCAAAAGTCCTCCCAGAAGGCATCCGGCAGCCATGGGAAGTGGTGCCATGGAAGCAATCCATGAGGACTGCGCACTACTGATTTGAATCGAACTATCCGGTTTCTGAAGCTGTGGCAGTAAAATTGCAGAGAAGCCATTCGTCATTCCAGCCGCGGCGCTCGAAATTATGGGGCCAGTCGCTGCGATAATCTAAAAAGGAAGAACCTTGTGTTACTGATAATTTAGCAGTTGCTAGATTCTTATCAACTTTTTACCTGTCTTGCGAAGGGACGGAACCGTTTCGAGCTGATTTGGCTTTCGATGAATGCTTTATCTGCGATCGCCTTTTTGATTACCATTTTCGATTAGATCTGTGAACGAAAAATTCATTAAACAAGATGATGTTTTGTTCAACTCCTCCGATAACACATAAGTGGAAACTAGTATCCGCTCTTATTTGCAACGTGATTAAAAGTGAACACGATGATCTGTTATCTGACATGTAACGCACACCGTAAGTTGTTTTACTTAGCAAGTACGTTGCTCTCAAACAATGATTAGCACCCGAGGTAACCTACTGAGATAAGACTGCACTCATTTCACAGTTGATAGGGCTCTTATGTGAATACACATAATTCGATTATTTAGCGCGGAACACGCATCGTGTGAATATGGTGAGTGACATGACAAAAAGATTCTTTCAAAATACTTTTCGTTGAATCTTAAACAAGAACCAAGACGTTTATTTTGATATACGTTAGCATATCCTTTTCACAGTTTTGTAGTTCGTAGAAGTTCGTTTTTTTTTTGCATTATCGCTCCTATTGACTGTTTAAAATTTTCAACACACTTCACTCTAGAAGTTTGATCCAAACAAAAGTCAATAGCAGTCTATGAAAATAAAGAGAATTCCGTTCTCGAATTGTCGACCAATGTTGTTGGCACTTTCGGAACCGGGAACTGGGAACTGATATAGCTGAAATCGATACGTTTTACCAGCAACCAGCATAACATAGCATTGTTGCTATTCAACAATTTTATTTTGCCCACCACACTCCCCTACACCAAAAAGCTACAATTTGGAGCCTCCTGGTAGTGGACGCAATTAGTCTCAGCGGAAGACAAGAAACAAATATATACTGGCAATAATAATACTAGAAATACAAATTTAATTTTGATACAAAGTCCGCTGAGATTCTATCTATTCATGCTTTGATGTGCAATTTATTATTAACATAAAGTGGAGACCCATTTTAAAAAATTTCCTTTTAAGGGATCCACAATTTAATTACTACGCTATGTTAAAAAAAGTGCAAATATATTAGGATATTAGTTATTAATATGAAATACTGTTGACAATAAATACATTATATGTAAAACATAACACTACATTAGCTAAATATATCGTTTAGTCTGTGCTTAAAACGGTACTTTAGTCTAGCCGCAAATGTGGCACGGTTGTTTATTCCTTGTATATCAGGTGGAAGTACATTACATTTAGTTGGACCAACAAAAAGGATCAGTTTTTGACCAAGGCTTGTAACTGCTCGAACATGAAACAAATTATTACTACGCCGAGTTGTTCGAGAATGGGATATAGTTGGGAACTGTAGATTATGGTGAATTGTGGAGTTATGCAGATTATCATGAACGAGAAGCAACGTTTGGACATCACATAAGTATGTTATTGGTAAAACATTATGGTTTCTGTCAGAGTATAACAATAGACTCGAGAATAGTAAGGGTTTATTGAAAATGATTTTTAGGCATTTGTTTTGTAGAGTTTGAAGTTTCTTCAGATAAGAACTAGCGGCTCACCCCCACACCGACACCAAGTAGTTGAGCTGTGAATGGATGTAAGCAAAATAAAAATTTAACAGATCACGCTGGGGAACAAAGGACTTGACTCTCCATAAAATACCACAGTACGACGCCACGTGCTTGGCAACAAACTTTATGTGGTGACCCCAGGTTAATGTGGGGTTGAAATATATCACGTCATTACACTCTCACAAAGTCACTATTTTCACAGTCACTATTTTTCCGAAAGTGTATCAAACGTTATAATACAGATACGTATTTCGGAATGTTACTTACATCCTTCTTCAGTGTATCAGTTTTATAAGTTTATTTAACGATAAACTTATAAAACCGATACACTGAAGAAGGATGTAAATAACATTCCGAAATACGTATCTGTATTATAATATTTGATACACTTTCGGAAAAATAGTGACTTTGTGAGAGTATAATGACGTGACATAGTGGAATTCAACGGTACAACAACAGTACTATTAGTGAGAATATTCTACTAACAGCTCAAACAGAAATTTAGTCGAAGTATATGCCCAGATACTTGAAATAGTCAACTTTTTCAATAATATTGTTTCCTAGCTGGGAATGATTATGCGTTGGTATAATTTTCCTTGTGGAACGGAAAATCATATACTTAGTCTTTGTGGCATTTAATGATAATAAATTCGCATTGAAATATTGATCAAGAGTTCTTAAATCACTTTCCATTGAGTTAATAATAGCATTGATGTCACTGTCAGGATAGAACAGAGCTGTGTCGTCGGCGAATAGTCGTGGAGTTCCTTTAAGATGTAAATTACCTATATCATTAATATATAAAAGAAACAATAGTGGACCAATATTACTTCCTTGTGGAAGCAAGGTTGCTGCTGTCACTTTCGATGGATACAAATTGTTTTCTATTAGTCAAGTAACTACGGATAATTGAATAAGCAATGCCCCTGATACCATAGCAATCGAGTTTGTCCAAAAGTATACTATGATCTAATGTGTCAAAAGCTTTTTTAAGGTCTAAAAATGATGCACCAACTACATTTTTACTATCGATCTCGCTTATAATTTCGTCAACTAATTCAATTATAGCGATATGTGTGCTAGAACCTTGTCTGAAGCCATATTGGAATTAAAAGAGGATATTATGCTTACTTAGGAATTCGGTAAGTGTAGTGACTAGAAGTTTTTCAAATATTTGGTTAAATACGGACAATGTAGATATAGGACGGTAATTAATACAATCACAACGGACACCCGACTTGAACACAGGAATGACTTTAGCCACCTTGAGGCAGTAATCGGTCTGAATAATTCCGTTGAAGCACTGAGGAAGTATTTTGGCGAATGCATATGAATTATGTTTTAGTACACCAACAGAGACATTATCAGGGCCGTTACTCTTCTTATTATCCAAACCTTGTATTAACAGTATCACTTCATTTATAGATAAAGGACGTAAAAAAATAGAATCACAAACACGACGAACATTACTTATGGGACAAAACGATGAGTTTACAGAATGATTTTTGAATGATGAGAATAGCTTTAGCTAATTCGTTACCAATATTTGGAAAGAATTTGTTGAAAATATTGAATATAGCATATGTTTGAGATGCTGATCGTGGGGGCTTGCCTTAACACGTTTAAGGTAATAGCTTTTTATTTTCACTAGTGTCCATAAATCAAAGGTCATCCATTGGCAATGATTACCTTTCACGGTGACCGTTTTAGTTATTAGTCTTATATGTTGTTGCAGTAGATAGTTATATACGAACACTATAGATTGAAGAACTGTTTCAGCGTCCTCAATGACATCAAAATTACAAATAAAATTAGAAAAATCATGATTTAACTGACGATTGTTTAGGATTTTTTTCGTTAACGCCACAGGTTCTTTATCAGCTAGTATTTTGAAAGTTGTTAAGATTTGAGAGTGGTCACTTAGTTCATTAAATATTGTATCGTTGCGAATCCGATTAACGTCGTCAAGTTTACAAATAATATGGTCAAGTATATTGTCGCTAATTGGTCTTGTAGTAAAACAATTTGTACACGAAAAGTCATAAGATTCTAGCAGAGCCTTATATCTTGTCACTTGTTGTTATGAATTTGATTCATAGGAACATTTATATCACCTACAATAAAGCACGTATGCTTCGGTTCAATTGAACACATCAAGCTTTCTAGGTAAACGGAAAATTCATTAAAATCAAAGCTAGGAGGATGATACACACCATGAATATTATAAAAGTGTCCTTTGAAACAAAGCTCGATGTTTATATGGTGAAATCCATCGGACGTATATCAGTCTATGTTCGAAATCTTGTTTGACATATATTGCTAGCCTCCACTAGAATGTTTTCTACAAGCAAAAACGTGCTTAATCCACCTAGCAGTGAGATGATACCTTTTTTTTATCAATCCGCATGTGTTTTTTGCATAAATATTCTTCGGTGTTTCAGTTTTCATGACATTATTTTAATGACCGTCGTTTTATGCTGCAATTTGACATTTTAATCACTCATCACTCTATCTAAAAGTGGGACAATCGACTCAACATTCCATGATATGTCGAAGTAAACTCACTTTAGAGTTTACGGTAATTTAAGGTACTTCCAGAGCCGGTATTCAGACACCAACATAACCCAAACCGATTCGTATGGCCATATGACGAATAAATTGCAATAGTTTTGAGTCCAACTTTCAAGCTTTTCGGGATTATCATCTTCTATATCGGTTTGAATTTTAAAAATTCATCCTCCTGTAATTCCAGAATCGGAGGTCAGCATTGGATAAAATTAATCAATTTTGTTGTGACTATAAGTTTGTTTTAATTTGAATTTTTGTTTCTGAAATTCGATTTGGCTTTAGTTGAGAAAACGATCGAGCTTTGAGAAACGATTCGATACTGGAGCCGGAATTCGAAAATCGGTGTAGCCGAAGTCAGACAAATTCATCTGTAAGCTGTATAGTTTACATTTGTTTCAAAATGTTTAAAAATCAGTGTAGACATCTTTGAGAAATCGTAGTACGAGTCAAATTGTTGGGTGCCTTCCGAATCGAAAACTGAAAACCACTAAAACTGAAATACGTTTATTTGGTTGTCGACTATTCTAGTCAGCAAATCTTAGATGATTCTTAGATTTAATTTGAATCTTAGATCGGTTCAGCCATCTACGAGGAAAATGAGTTACAGAATTTTAATTTCGTTTCGCATATCATCCTGTAATTCCGGAACCAGAAGTCGGATCCAAACATAATTCAGGAACCTTGTTTAGGAGCATACGAATTTTCATATGAATCTGAGTTTGTAGAAAACGGTTGAGTCATCTCCGAAAAAAAATTGAGTGAAATTATTTGTCACATAAGCATTTGCTGATCTCGACGAACTGATTCGAATGGTATATGGCTGTTATGTTCTTCCAGCATTTATTGCTGTAAGCAGTTTAAATCAATATAATTATGAAAATGTTTTGAATTCGGACGTACTGCCATCTTTCCAATATGTCATATTCGAATGATTATGTTGCCAAAAACGAACCATGCTAAAATCGGTCCGAGGCAAAATGTCATGAAAAAGGATGCTGCAGACAGTCTTTTTGGTACTTAGAAACAATTGTATGTAACAGTATAAAAATCGTGTTTTACTTTGCTCCCAAACCTTTCTTTGCCATACAGCGCTCAGAACTTCTACTGCTGGAATATGGGGGAAAAGTCGTTTACACAAAAATTTCGTTATCTCCGTTAAAAATGGACGGATTTTAACAATCTATGGCTTGTTGGATAGCTATTACCGTGCGGAATCTATGTCTGAAAACATATTCTGTTTCCAAGGTCAATTGTGACAGATACTGTAAAAAAACTGAAAATTTTGAAATAAAACTTCGTATAACTCAAAAAGTAAACATCCGATCTCAAAACCATTCAATAGCGTTTTGGGTGACGGGGAGACCTTTCATTTGCGACTAGTTTGATCCAAATCGGTCCAGCCATCTCTGAGATCTCGACCTCTTAGTTGACAACACACATACAGACACACACACATACACACACACACACACACACACACGCACACACACACACACACACACACACACACACACACACACACACACACACACACACACACACACACACACACACACACACACACACACACACACACACACACACACACACACACACACACACACACACACACACACACACACACATACATACATTTGCTCAGTTCGTCGAGCTGAATCGATTGGTATATGACATTCGGCCCTCCGGGCCTCGGAAAATTTTTCGAAAGTTTGAGCGAATTCTATACCTATTTTTTATATATATAAAAAAAGGTAAAAAGGCTTTATAATGCGGAATTTCATAGAGAGAACAATTTTCATGTTTCAACCATGTATCTCCGATTATTATAACATCTAAAGGAGTTTTAAAATTGTCAACATCAATTAATATATCATCAAATTTTGATAGATCGTTAGTCCTAAGTGTTTCTTTGTCATTTAATGTAAAGTTGTTATTGAACTTATAAATATTTCCGTCAAAAAAATTTTTTGTGGTCGTATTATCTATTTAGAAGAGAATAAACAAATAACACATGTAACATCAATACAGGGTCCGGCACTCGAAGTGTAACCAACTTCAGACCTTCGAGCCTGGCGTCAAGGTAAATGCGACATATTATCGGGAAAGTATTCTGGAGGTTGCTTTGAAGCCGTGGGCAGACAAACATTTCGGTGGCTGACCATGGACGTTTCAGCAGGACTCGGCACCGTCTCACAAAGCTCGAGTGAACCAAGAATGGCTGAAAAACAACGTTCCGAACTTCATCACGTCCACACAATGGCTCTCGAATTCACCAGATGCGAATCCAATGGATTATTCTCTTTGGGCCATTTTGGAGAGCAAAGTCCGAACTAAAAGATACACCAGTCTCGAGGCGCTGAAAAAAGTTATTGTCCGCGAGTGGGGCTAAATACCTGCAAGTCACATTCGGCAGCTTGCGATTCGTTTTTTGACCGTCTCAAGGCCATAGTCAAGGCAAAAGGTGGTCATATCGAGCAAAAGTGAATTGATTCTGAATTTTGTATTATTTTTACACATTTTGTACTTTGAATTAAGTAAAAGTAATTTTCCAAACTGAATTTATGGCCTTTTTAATTGGTTACACTTCGAGTGCCGAACCCTGTATAATAGCTGAATTAAGTTCTTCTACGCTTGAGTGGTATTTGATCTGGGGAAGGAGACGTCAATTGTGTGGATCGGTAAAAATGTATGCTAGACATACTTAATATTTAACAGTTTTTGAGATTCCCGCATGTTTTATAACAGTTCCAAAGAAGCAGTTGACAGCTCCTCACGAACTGCCACTTTTATTATAAGTGAAATTCTGAAGAATTTTTCCGTTTTTTTTTTTGCATTGTCGCTCCAAATGACGGGTTGAAATTGCATACACATTTTACCCTGTATTTCTTGACCCGGAAGCAGAATCTGGATATAACTCTACATCAACATATGAGAATATATTGTTTTTCATTTGAATCTAAGTTGGCGAAAATCGGGCTTGCCGTTTCTGAGAAATCGTAGTTATTTCCTGTTTGGATTACGCAATCACTTTTTTCGGTACCGGGAACGAAGATCCGGTATACCTTATACGGGAAACGCATTATACGGGGCAGTGTAAGAGTGAATGAGTAGGTATGTATGTAAGTGTGTATGTAACATTTATGTGCACTCACATTGCTCTGAGATGGTTTAACTGATTTTCATGAACTTGAAATCAAATGAAAGATCTTGTGATCCCATAAAAAGGTACTGTACTTCATTGAAATATGACATCCGATTCCGAAGCTAAAGAGTGATATATGAAAAAGTGAAAATATGAGCACTAACTCTTCTCTAGAAAGGGCCGATTTTTACAACATTAGATTCAAGAGGCACTCTATGACAAGAATATTTTTGCCTTTCTCATACAGGAAGGCTATGTGATCACTATGGAAAAGGTCGTATGATCCCATACAAAGTTCTTGAATTCGACTTACGGTTTCGGTGATAACAGAGTGATATGCACCAAAAAAGTGAAAAAATGTCAGTAACTTCATAGTGGGACGGGTATAGCGTGATGGGTAAATCGATGCCATTCACGCAACCCGCCTGGGCTTCATTCCCAACCCCGCACGTAGGGTCAGAAAGTTTTTCTGGCTCATAGAGGCGAATGACCATAAGGTTAAAACTTCTATAATCGAAACACAAAAATGTCAGTAACTTCTTTCAAAGATGGCTCAACCGATTTTCACTATCTTAGATTCATAAACTCAAATAAACTTAAATTCAAACGACTGGTCTTATTGAATCCGATATCCGCTATTGAATTTCATAATAATCCGACTTCCGATTCCGGAATTACAAGGTAATATGTGCAAATTTATGAGAAAATGTGCATATAATTTTCACGGCAATTTTCTAACCGATTTTCCCAAACTAAGATACAAATAAAAGGTCTTAAGATTCTTTTAAAAGGCCACGAAAAGTCAATCTAGATCCGACTTCTGGTTCTCGTATGACATAAGCGATAAGTGTTAAAACTTTCAAACCGTCATACAAAATGACGTTGCAAAACCGGTACGAATCGTGCTGGTATTGAAGAGGTCAACATCAGACACAAATGTCTGTTCGGTTTGGTTAATCACAGTGCTGCGGCATCGGTGCCGCGATTGTATAAAATCATAGCCACTTTACGGTAGTGTATTAGAAAGGATGAAAATAAATCAGCGGATTGAAGTTTAGTTGAAAAGGTATGCATTGGAATCTTATACTACGCAATGTAGGGGAGAGTGTTGGATTACCGGCACCCTTTTATTTTAAGTTTATAACTTCTGACTAAGGGCACATTATACGGACATATATACATCAATGGAAAGCTAAAGTCCATAGCTAACAACTGTATAATAAACTAATTTGATTCAACCGATTGAAAAAACTTTATTATCAATTTAGTAAAGTGATACATTTTGGCCATTTCAAAAAAGGTGTTCGGTTACCGGAACCCCAAGAAATTTCGCTAAAAATGGATAAATATAAGTAGAGACGGCAATTATTCCAAGAAAAAATGAAATTTATTCTTCTCGGAGGCGTTTTGGACAATAGTCTCCATTGTCTGATGGTAACTTCGCTTTGGCTCTCTTGGCCAATGATTTGAATGGTGGCGCCTTTGGTGCTGATTTGGCCGATCTTCCACGGATTGAATACGTTGCTGCAGTCGAATTTATTGGCTACTTATCAAATAAGCAACGTTTAATGGTATTAATCAGTGCATTAAAGTTCATTTTCCTTGACTTGGACGATTTGTTTAAAGTCGCCATAGCTAACAGAACCAGAGAACCATTATATGACGGATGTATTGAAGCCGTCAAGTTGTCCACGTGTTGCATATCACCAGAGTTGCCAGGTAATACAATAAGTTTAGCTAGCAAAAACGAAAAGATCGCGCCAATTTTCAAAAGTCTATAATTTCTGATGAATGTTTGCAAACAATCGACGTTTCAAAAGTTTGTAAAATGTCTTCAGACGAAAAAAGGTTTACATGTTAACTAAGAAATTTGATAATTTACAGCCAAATTTGCAGACTTGGCATCTCTGCATATCACCGACAATTTTTCGTGATTTGTCGAAAAAATGGGGTACCGAAATCGGTAGACATTTTACAAATGACGAAAAACAACTTTGGTTGTGAAAATTTTGATAGCATGCGGTATTAAATCACGAAATAGATCGATTTCACGTCATAAATATTCAATCCACTCAATCCATTTAGATTGATGCTTTTCAATTTATGGTACTACAAAAAAAAGTAAAACAAAAAAACTTTTGTGTTGATTTTCACGTAATTAAAACTTGTTTTGAGCTTCTGTTTGCTTCGGTATTCGGCACAAAAAGAACGTTCTGCTATTACACACACATGACATTTATCGAAATGAAGCTATCTGCTTTCTGTCAAAAGTTACGGTGGGGTGCCGGCAGACGAACACTGCTGGCAAACGAACATCTTCCCCTACATGAAATTTCAGCAGCCGGTTGTGGAGTAATATTGTCAACAAAAACATTCAATAATATTTACATACATACATTGAATACAGTAAAGCATTTTACGACTATGACAGCCTCCGGGTTTCGTTGTCAAAAACTACATCGGAACTTGCATCGAAATCTAATGAAATGTTAATAAGAAAGGCAGAGTCTATGGCCAAATAAACGCATTTCAGATATTTATAAAACCAAACTCGAATGAACAAAACTGATAGTCCCATAAAAATTTCCAAGTCCGAGCATCGGTTACAACATTACAAGGTGATACGTTTTCAAACCCGTCATAGAAAATCGTAAAACAAAACTTCTTAGCTGGGCTCAAAACTGTTCCAATTTGTAGATCATATTATTTTTTCGCCACACGAACTGATTTGGGCTATACTGCACCCGTCACTTATTTCAAATCGCCATTTCAATCGAAGGTACAGAAAATTTCGAAATTCTTTTAAAGTTTACTTCAAACTGTTTCAGTTTGTAGTATGGTTGAGAGCTAATTTCTTTTTCACTATACCAATATTCAGTTTTCGGATTCAAAAATACCGGCAATAGTGATCAAAATCTTTAAAATGGAGCTCACTTCATTTTTGCATATATGATTGAATCGTAGTAGTATTTCCCAAAAGAAGTCTTCAGAACTGGTTTCTAAACTTTTTCGAAACGATAAAAACAAAATACACACAAATTTTTTTTTTTGTAAAACTATGTACAAAAATGACGTTAATTTCTAGAATGTATAAAATAATTTTCTTAAGTATTTTATTTTAAATACTTAAGAAAATAATTTTATACATTTTAGATTTTCTTAAGTACTTTATTTTAAATAAAAAACAATTATTTTGAGCGATTAGAGGAATGAGTAAAATCGCTTCAAAAGAGAATAAATTAAAATTTGCTGAAGATTGTGAATCCATTCAGAAACGAAGAAGTTCGAAAATTTGCATTACAAACAATTCAAAAGTCGACCTCCAAAACCTCCTGTGCATATTTTGGATGGATTTCAGGTCAATCGTGTATCACAAAATTTTACATGCGGTCAAACAAAGCTACTCAACCATCCAAATAATGCGTTTCCTTCTAGATTAAATCTCGAACAAGTTTTTGTTGCCGTAGAAACAGGTCTGAATGTGAACGTAGCTGACGTCAATAAAATAGTTTCTTACAGGGAGCAAAATTTAAGTGAAAATTAATAGATCAATGAATTGCGAGAATAGCCTGTATTCTCAAGTAGCTATTTAATCTTGTCAACATAGGGATGTTTAACAATGGCTACAGAAAAGTTTTTTTGTTGGATTTATTAGAAAAGTAATTTCACGCGGTTTTGTAACTAATGCTAAATTAATACGAGGTTTATTCAAAAAGAGTTTTTAAATTTTCGCGGGTTACGTATTGATCTTTTGGTGGCGTTATGTTGGTACTCATGACTGTCATTTATGTTGACAATTCCGGCCATTTTTATTGTTCACTTAGTGTTTGACAGCTATTGCGCGTGGACGTTTTGCCTTTCTCTATAGAAAGGTATTAGAGTTACTGGAAAAACCGACTTTTGAACGGAGCCTCGGAGACCCATAGTGTTATATACCATTCGACTCAGTTCGACGAGATCGGAAAGTGTCTGTGTGTGTATGTGTGTGTTCACTTTTCGAAGATATTTATACGCGCTCAATTTTCTCAGAGATGGCTGAACCGATTTTAACAAACTTGGGCTCGTTTGAAAACTACAGTCGGGCCATTGATCAAGTTCAAAGATCAAATGGCTGTGACTTTTGGTTCCGGAGATATGATTGTATAAGTGACGTAACCGACAAAACTCGTTGTGCTTCCACGCGCTCGATTTTATCAGAGATGGCTGAACCGATTTTAACAAACCTATGCTCGTTTGAAAGGTACTGTCGGACCATTGATCAAGTTCGAAGAGCAAATGGCTGTGACTTTTGATTAAGGATATATAATGGTATGAGTGACATAACCGACAAAACACGTTGTTTTTTACCGCTCTAATGTATATAAAGGTGCCAATATTTTGGGATCACCTCTAATTTCGTAAAGCGGTACTGTTCAAATACTTAAGCAGCATGAAAAAAGTCCTCATGCAAAATTTAAGCTAAATCGTACATGGGTAAGGGGTGTTGCCCAGCGGGTAAAGTTTGAAAATTTTCCATCTTGAAAAAGCACCATAGGAGGGAGTACATGAAATTTCCGAAATCGAAAAATTTTTGTTGATGCCAAACGTCTTAGAATTGCATGAAACGACGAGATTTAGTGTCTAAACGTCGAGATTTAGTGATCTAAAAAATGTTTTTTGAAAAAATCGACTTTCTGGGACTTAGAAAAATTTTGAGTCCCAGAAAGTCGATATTAAAAAATATGAGAAAGGCAAAAAATTTTTTTCGAGATGACACTAAATCTCGACGTTTTATGCAATTTTAAGACTTTTGGCATCAAAAATTTTTTTCGATTTCGAAATTTTAGATGATAATGATTTTTCAAGATATATGAAAATTCCACTAAGTGGACTAAGAAGGGTTTTTACCTTTCTCATATAGAAAGGTTATGCAATCACTGTGACAACCGACTTTTGAACCGAAGCCCTGAGAGCCGAGTGTCATATACCATTCGACTCAGTTCGTCGAGATAACAAAATGTGTGTGTGTGTGTATGTATGTATGTGTGTGTGTGTGTGTGTGTGTGTGACAAATAATGTCACTCAATTTTCTCAGAAATTGCTGAACCAATTTTCACAAACTTGGATTCAAATGAAATGTCTTGAGGTCCCATACAAAGTTTCTGAGTTTCATATGGATCCGACTTTCGGAATTACAGGGTGATATGCACCAAAAAAATGAAAAAAATAGTCACACACGTTTCTCAAAGATGGCTGAGCCGATTTTCACAACCTTAGATTTAAATGTCACTCTATAAATCATACGTTTTACGTGTGCAAACTAGTTTAAAACGACAACCCAAGAGGTTTTGGAGCTATGTAAATTCCAAGAGAAAGAGCTCTGCAATTCCTGCTAGTATCTTCTTAGATGATACTGAATCTTCAGCCGATATGACAAAATGTGAATTATTTTCCACTCATTTCGCGTCAGTGTTTGCTGCCCATTCCGTTGCAACGTCTGAAATTGATTTGGCCATTAGGGATGTTCCTGATAACCTGGTCGATTTTGACATGCCACATGTTACACCTGTTATGGTTATGAGAGCTACTCGCAAACTTAAAGGTACGTTCACACCAGGTCCGGACGGCTTACCTTCTGTAGTGTTTTGCCGAAACTTTAGAGTTCTTGCTGAGCCATTATGCAGAATTTTTAACCAATCGCTTATCGAATCTCGATTTCCGGCTATTTGGAAACAATCGTTTATGGTCCCTGTTCACAAAAAAGGTGATAAACGGAATGTTGCAAATTATCGTGGTATCACGAGTCTCTCAGCCGCATCTAAAATTTTTGAAATTGTCGTAAGTAGTGCTCTCCTCGAAAAAGCTAAACGTTATATTTCGAATGATCAACACGGATTCATGCCGGGGAGATCAGTTACCACAAATGTACTCCAATTCGTTACAACTTGTTTTGAACATTTGGAGAAAGGAGCGCAAATTGACGTTATTTATACTGATTTTAAAGCTGCTTCCGATACGATTGACCATGGGATTTTATTAGCAAAATTATCAAAATTAGGAGTTTCTGAGCGTATTACAAATTGGTTGAGATCTTATTTAACTGGAAGAATACTATACGTGTTAAGCTTGGTTCAACAAAATCATCAAGCTTCACTAATTCGTCCGGAGTACCCCAGGGTAGCAATCTTGGTCCGTTATTGTTCATTTTATTTTGCAAGTTCTGATGCCCGGATGTAAATTGGCGTATGCGGATGATCTGAAGATTTACTTTATTGTTCGATGCATTGATGATTGCGTTCGCCGTCAAGCAATATTGGATCAGTTTGTCGACTGGTGCCATCGAAACAAGCTGACAGTGAGTGTTTCCAAATGCGTAGTCATGTCTTATTACCGCATCAAACAGCCTTTAACATTCGACTATGCTGTTGATGGTGTCGTCCTGCATAGAACTCATCAATTTAGTGATCTAGGTGTGCTGCTTGATGAAAAGCTCACGTTCAATATGCATCGATCTGCCGTAATCGCAAAAGCTAACCGAAATTAGGGTTTATTACGAAGATATCGAAAAAATTCTCGGATCCTTATTGTTTGAAAGCACTCTACTGCTCACTCGTTCGGCCCATACTGGAGAATGCTTCAATCGTTTGGCATCCTAATCAATTGACTTGGAGCGTGAGGATAGAAAATGTACAGCGTAAGTTCATCAGATATGCACTGCGGAACCTACCATGGCGCGACCCGATAAATCTCCCACCTTATGTTGATCGTTGCAAGCTGCTAAATTTGGAAACTCTTCAACGACGTCGTTGCATCCAACAGGCTGGATTTGTTGCAAAACTCTTGAATGGCGAAGTTGACAGCTCTGAACTATTGTCAGCATTGAACATCCGAGTACCATCCAGATCTCTGCGTCATGGCTCATTTCTTGTACCTCGCTTCCATCGCACTAACTTTGGATATCATGAGCCGTTTACATCACTGGTTCGTACTTTTACATCTGTTGAGGTACTATTCGAATTCGGAGAACCGTCTTGCCGATTTATCACACGGATTAAAAATAGTGTAACCATATAATATAAGATTATATTTCATGTAGACTTTAGTCAGATGGAATTAATAACAATAAAATAAATAAAATAATCCTTTTATTCAATTTGTACCTACTTGTTAGTGTTATTACAAGATCATGATAAAGATGCTTTTCAATAAAAGTGCACTTATTGCCTTTCTCATAAAGAAAGTTTATACAATCACTTGAAAAATGGACCAGTGGAAATTGACCCGAAGGGCTAAGTGTTCTATATAATTCGACACAGAGCAATGTATGTGTCAAATAATGTCAGTCATAAAAAAATCTCGTAACCCTATAGGTTGCTATTGAATTTCACACCGTCATTTAGAGCGACGAAGGGTAAAATTCTTCTAGATTTGGCTTAAAACTGATTCAATTTGTAGGCTATATTAGTTACTTACTAAACGAACCGACTTTCGTTATACTGGTTCCAAGTTCCTGGTTCCAGAAGTACCAGAAGTAGTAGTCAAAAAGTTTAAAACGAGACTCACTCAATTTTCACAGAGATGATTTGATCGATTTCCACAAACTGGCTGAAATAAAAGTTTCTAAAGTCTTATAGGTTGCTGTTTAATTTCATCCGGGTTCGATGTCCGGTTCCAGAACTATAGGGTAAAGTGTGTTTAATCATTGAGTGCGGCGATGCAAAATAAAGAAAAATTCTTATCAACTTGACGCAACTGTTTACAATTTGAAAAGGTGATGTTAGTTTATACCCAAAGAAAGTTTCTTATTTTATTCAAGATGTAAAAAAAAATTTCTTCACAAAATCTTCTGGTGATATTTCTGAAAATATTAGTAATACAAGAAAGGCATCATTACACCACTAGGTGGATTAAAACAGGTTTTTTAGATTAGCATCACTCTTCTCATACAAATAGGCAACGCAAATGTCAAGCACTAGTTTGGAAAAATGATTCCGACTGTGTGACAAAAACACTGAGACATGTTTTGTGAACTACTCGAATCAATCTGAATCAATTGGTGTCAGAATTAGTATCCGAAATTATTTAATAAAAGTATGAAATATATTTTCATGAAACTGTTATGAAAGAGGAGAAAGGCATTATCACACCACTAAGTGGATTAAGAAAGGTTTTTTAGTTTGTCTTCGATTTCTGTCTATCCCAGAAAATGGATGGGATGGCAGCTTCCATTGGGAAGATTGAGTTTTGTTTTATACGTCGTAACCAAAATTTCATGCTTCCTCACCAGTTATGACTCTCTGTAGGAATTTTGAGTCATCAAGGACAGCTCCTGAGCAATGTTAATACGATGCAGTTGTTGGTGGAAATTAAGCAATTTTGGTACGAATTTCAGTTGCATGACATAAACATGAAATCACCATTAGAGGAAAAGCATGAGATTTCCGAAATCGAAATTTTTTTCTGATGCCAAAAGTCTTAGAATTGTCGAGACTTAGTGTCATCTCAAAGATAATTATTTTTTTTTAAATCGACTTTTTGGCACTCAGAATAATTTTGAATGAGTGAAAATGTGAGTCAGACTTACACTGACATTGCATTGAACAGATGTTCTAACGCAGTAATTCCTAGAGCTTCTATTTATCGAACACGCGGAAAAACCGGTCTATCCGTGATCATTTGCATTCCGATGGATTACAGAACAACAGCAAAATCCTGGGTTTACCTCTGAAGCAGGCTGATGTAATCTGTTAATTTTTTATTTCTTGCGTGAAATCACCAATCAGACCTCGTCGTCGTTCCGTAACATCCGGGAAACATGACGAAATCAGTACGCAAAATGAAAGATGACACGAGGAAACTAGATTGAAAACGAAAACGCTTACGCCACGCGTTATCAACAACTTATTATGATATAAACATTTGCCTTTTGTTTCCCAATATGCCTTCCACCAGAAACAATCCGATTGGAACGATCGACAAAACCGTAGGGTGGTTGTTTCTCTGGCTCTACTAAGAGTAGATAAGATTTGTTGAAGTAACAACCAAATAAGAACTAGGTGTAATCAGTATGAAGATTCCGGCACCATCAATGCATCCTCTTCAAACTGCAAGCCCAACAAATAAGCCATTTTTATGAAACGAATCCGCTGCCTGAAATAAATGTCGATTATGTGATAGCGTTTTTTTTTTGTGCACAAGCAACAGCCTTGATCATGAATTTTTTTAAACTATATTATGAAACTACAACCGATGTAGGTCAACCTACATCTGAATCTGAGCAACCAAAATCACGTATCCGCTTCCCAGGTTTTATGACCGGCGATGGTTGCTCCGTTTCAATATCGGTGAATTAATGAGCATCTCAGACCACCACGCATCACCAAACGACGGGCGTTTCTTCCTCGAGGTCGTTCAGCTACTCGAGGTGGTGTGGTGCAACTGACGATTTCGCAGTTTGGTGAATTGCACCGTCGCAGCACAGCAAACCAATTACAACTATGCGGGGTCTATGTTCAACTACCCGACAACTGAAACAATTTCAAGGTCACCGAAGCACCGAAATTCTCCCTGGGCCGCACCTCAGTCAGAACTGGAGAAATACTCTCGGCTCAATCGGCTAATATATCACTTTCACTAGGTGCGATAATTGTTCGTCGCATGCGACTCTGCATCTACATGTTAAATAACAGCAACCGAAAACTCACTCACTCTCGCGTCTTCCACAAAGCTAACCAAGAGTCGATGTTTGTTTAGATTATGCCAACCGCGTGGTCTCAACATCAACTGCAGCAACACACGTAGATCACCGACCGATCGTGTACGCATTTCTCGAGACACTGAACGATAAATTCGTTGCGCGAATTCGCGGTTTGTCTGCTTGGACTTGAAACGCTGCGTTTGCGTGAGCGCATTGGACTTTCTCCCAAAACATGAATCCGCTCGAACTGCACGCAGCTTGGGATGTTCATTATCAACAACCAAACGTTAGAGAGTATTTCACCGGGGAAATTTTCCATAAATTCGGAAAATTTAGATAAAAATTTGTAAATGAACTATTCAACTAGTCGTTTGGAACAATTCTCTAATGCTAAAAAATTAAACATAAAGCAAAAGAGCAAAACGAACATCACTAGAGTTGGCCTCGGTTGTCTTCCGAAAAAAATATTGCATTCAAACCTCTTCGCTCGATGTGCGATGATGAACATTGTGAAGAGAGTACAGATCTGAAGAGGAACCAGTTATTACTCAATCCGGGAGAAACAATGCTTCAACATGACCATAAATGCACGTTGCTACTGCAGTAGGATTCATTTTCAAGAGTTCATCGTTTAGTAGCCGTTTGGGTTTAGAGATTGCTTCGCTTTTAGGACGGATTGAGGACTGGTTGAGCTGGAAATTTCCAAACAACATTTTCAGGTCAATTAGTTTAATCGACCCAAAAAACTTTAACAGTTTCATAATCAAACCTAAAAACCTCCTTTGAATATTATGCGTTTGCATAAGCATCACGGTCCATGACGATCATCATAGACATCTATTTGTGGTTATCTCTAAAATTAAACTGAAAAAGGCGGGTGGGTAATCTCAGCATGTGCACAAAACGGTACACATGAGGTTCCAAACCCCTAAATGACTACAATCTGTTGGCGGCCAGTATGCCTTCAATTTTTTTTACTCTTTCGGCACGTCAGGATAGACATGGCACTTCGGTGTCAATAAGTGATTTGTAAGTAGCAAATACTTTACGTCTGCTTAGCGGTTTATGTTGAACCGTTAGGTGGCGTTAGCAGTTCAACATAAACTGTTGACGCACTGATGAGCTGAATGCGAAACGTAAAAATAAAAAGAAGGAGGTTTCAGTTCGGGATGTGGCCAAAAAAGTGGGCACTTCGAAGTCAAATGTTCTTCGTGCTAAAGAACGTTTGAATCTTCGAACCTATAAGAAGCAGAAACAACCAAAACGTTGCTGGAAATTTGAACTGCATAATCATGGACGACGAAACCTACGTGAAACTCGATTACAAATCCTTGCCGGGACAACAATATTATACGGTGCGAGAAGGGCAAGTGTTAAATCAGTCCGAGACATCGATTGAAGTCGAAAAATTTGGTAAGAAAGCTATGGTCTGGCAAGCAACTTGTAGCTGCGGTAAGATTTCGAAACCCTTCATCACCACTGCTTCAATGAACAGCGAAATATACATCAAGGAATGTTTACAAAAACGACTTTTACGCATGATTCGAAGCCACAAGGATCCTGTTGTCTTCTGGCAAGATCTTGCTTCTTGCCACTACTCGAAATCAACGGTAGAATGGTATACTACCAAAAATGTCACTTTCGTCCCAAAAGACATGAATCCACCAAATTGCCCACAACTTCGACCAATTGAGGAATTTTGGGCATTAACGAAGGCACATCTTAGGATACATGTCTCGGCAGCCGAACCCATTCAACAGTTCGAAAAAGATTGGAAAAAAGTGTCAAAACTTGTCGCCAAGAAGTCTGTACGGAATTTAATGAGGAACGTTCGCAAGAAGGTGCGCCAGCTAGTCTACAATGGCTAAATAGCAAATGTTGAGAATAATATTCTGTTGTTATAGTCTAATATTATCAGTATATCGAATAAAATTTGAATATCTAACAGCAAAGACCCCCCACCCCTCCTATGTCACATGTCACGAATTCAAAATAAATAAAATTCATCGCAATACATTCTCAATATGTATGACAAACTATACAAATATGAGGGAAAAATCGATTTATTACATGCTGTCATTAGATTGAAAAATATCCCTAAAACTACAAAATCATCGGAATTATTTTATTAATATCAATTATATAAATTAACAAAAGTATTTGGTTGGAATTGATGAAGCATTTAAATCATCTGTTTTATTCCTCCTAGGGGTACACAGATATATTATTGTTTTAGGTGAAGAATAATATTTCCTTAGTGTAGCATACAGGGCTAAGAAAATAAAGACCAAAACCTCATCAAAACGAGATCACTGCCGGAGAATCTCTTCACTATCAGTTGATCAGCGAAATTTAAATCACATCGATCAATATAGGTACTGATATTCCGTCACACAATGGGTAGTGATTTTGAGCTAAAATGATTCTTGATTTATGTAAGATCAATCATTGGATGATTCGATAAGCTTTGATGTTGGTGAAGGAAAATCACAAATGATCAAAATAAGACATGACATGATCTACGTCTGAAATCGTTGATCTCCCGCCCTTTTTCAAATGGAGTACAATTGAATAAACTGCATCAGAATCATAGAGGAGAAATTCTTATGATATACTATTATCAATGCTAGAAAATCAAATTACTGAAAAAATTGTCAGTGCATAACTTAAGTTAAACCGTTTGAAGGCATCTTTTTCTTTTTTACTCATATTAGGCAAAATTTGTTAATTTCGCTAATTTACTCGCTCCTCCGTGCACTTTTGCTAATCACAACAGAAATGATTTCCTGCATCACTCATTTCCGAATTTACAAGAAGAAGCTTTTACATCAACAAATACACGTTTTCCTATAGAATGTAAACGTTTATTGTGGAGATTTTTTCAGGAAATAGGGCAAAGCAGTAATATAATTAGGTATTTCAAAAATGCGCTCATTGAAAATATTGGACATCACATTCCAAAAACCTCCCCCCCTCCCCCCTGTCACAAATGGTCATGTTTTATGAAACACCCCCCTCCCCCTTGCGGCGTGACGTCTTTTATGGACAGCCTCTTAGGTCATCTCTAAAGAAAGTATAATAGAAATCGGTTCTAGAAAAGATACTTTGAAGCAAGTTAAGAAATTATTTTACGTGTTTTACTTCGCCGCTTTTAGTGACGGTATGATTATTTGAAAGATCTTCAACCTGCAATTCCGAAACCAGATGTCGGATTCGGATGAAATTGAGAAACTCAATATGGGACCGTGCATTTGGACTTATCGGTCAAGCCATCGCTGAGAAAAATGAGTGAGATCCATTTCTTAATATATGATCACTATTTTCGGTGCTTCCGGAATCGGAAACCGGGAATCAGGAAAGCCGGAATCGGATTGTTTGGTTGTCTATTGATAATGGCTACCGATTGAAATAGTTTCGAGGCCAGTTAAGATTTTTTTACGTGTTTTGTTTCGACGCTTTAAGTGACGGTATCAAATTTTAAACACACTTTACCCTATAATTCCGGAACCGAAAATCGGATCCGGATGAAACTTGGAAGTTTTGTATAGAATCACGAGATCACGCTTTGTTTTCATCTCATTTGGTTTCGCAAAGTTGCCAGGTTTTCTCATAATGTTACAAAAAAAAACTAATTCGGCTTCGAATGTTACCAGAAAGAGCGTGTTTAATACTAATTGAATGACCATTGTGGCAAATCTAGTAACACTGGTTTCTTTCCGCTATATGTCAACATAACGCTGTTATATATCGTGTGTTGTCTTATAGTTGGCATTAGGCCATTTTTAATAAAAATTCGGACATTTTGAGCCAGAGAGTGTAATACTGCAATGTTTTGTTTTGATTGCTGTCGCTATTACTAATTAATAGAATGAATAAAGGACCAACGATAGGATGAAAAAAAATCCTTTGAGATGGAATTAGGAGCAGAGTAGTGAACATATCAGAAGTGTTTTTAGCTAATTTTTTTAACATTATTTTAATTTACAAGGAATGTGAATCAATTGTTCATGTGAAGCAAGGTGAACTATGCAGAAATATGAAAAAACCATAGTGATTTTAGTGGCTAAATCAGGTTTTTATGGTAACTTCCTTACAAATGAGATGATTTTACCTTCTACTTGAGGGGATCGAACACTAATTTCGAGTCCCCAAGTATGGTCGTGTCTTTACCAAGAACTACACTCGTTACACGACCATACTTGGGGACTCGAATTTAGTGTGTGTGACCCCCTCAAGTAGAAGGTAAAATAGAATTCATTTCTTTCTTCTGATCAAGCTTATATGAGCCTACCTAGGCTAGCTTTTCCGTTCTAAATTTATAACTGATTCAATCTAGAATACCTATCCGTCTTTTCATTTCCTATTTTTCGTCTCTCTCAGTTGATGCTTGCCGGAAAGAACCAATCAAAAATCGATATAGTAGACATTATGCGTCAATTAAAACCAAATAACATATACTGAGGTCTTTTGTCATGAATACGACTCACTTTATTATGGAGCGCCTTTTCAAAATTTACCCTCTGAGAGAGTAATACGTTTTTGATCGTGAATATCTCTTGTTGTATCTAAGATTTGACATAAAAAAATTTTGATCTTGGAAATCTAAAGAAAAAGTCCCAAAATCAATTTAAAAAAAAGTTCTTGAGATTGCACCAGATATGAACGTTCCACGCATTTCTTACACATTTGGCATCAAAGAAAGAATCTTTAATTTTGCGGTTTTTTCTACACGGATTACCGAAGATACGCGGTCTCTAATATCAAGCCATGAATTTTCAATTACATATGATTGGAACTTGTCCTATTTTATCAAGTGAAAATCTAAGACGCTATGCTGGCTTACTTGCTTTTCCTTACAAAGACGATGGTTTTGAAGGAGTAAGCGATCTATCAGCAGAAAAGCATCGCTCTGTTTGGTCAATTGATGCAAAAGCGAAGCTGTAGGGAAATAGGCGATTTTATAAATATAAGCGAAATTCTCAAGGGAAGTTTCTCTTCTATAAAAATCGTACATGAAATCGTTTCGTAGAATGCCATAATTAACTAATTTTACTATTCTGATAATAAAAGTAATAAATTAAATTACGATGTAATAAACCAAATTCTTCTTTAATTTAATTCTAAGAATCATACGGAAAAATATTTCCCATGAAATTATAGGAAACTTATGCACCCTGTTATGTTTTTCTGGTGATGTTCTCTAAATTTATTTGAAAAATTGCTTTCATTTGGACATCGATCGTCGGGAGCAGCAATGAGAGCAGACCTTTTGCGTGGTACAAAACCTCAAACGCTCAGGTCGTGCTTTCATTTGGACTTCGAAACTAGTTCACAAACTAAATTGCAATTGAATTCTGAGCCTGTTCCAAGTTCCGAATTAAGTTCTTGAACCTACGTCCAGTCCCTAATTCCTGAATTCTTCGAGTCGGATCTTTTTAGAAGCATTAACACATTCCCAAAGAACTATGCGAAATTTTACTTTACTGTACTATATACGGTCCTTTTTTCAACCAGTTGGAGTTCATAGTTGTTGTAGGCAATTTGTATTAATTTGCATTAACTAATTGATATTCGAAAGTAAGAAGAAAGCGTTTTAGTTATATTCGTATTCACGATACCCAGTTATGTCTGTGACATTACACACCCGTACTTTTTTATTGTAATTTTGAGCAACAAAGTGGAAAAAGTTAGAGAGCATATAATGGAAGAATCCGAACACCCTTCGAATGCTCGAACATTAAATCAGTTTAATCGTCCATTAGAGCTTACCAAACTATTTGGTAGTTTTAAGTTAATTTTTTGCAAATAACTCGTCGTTTTACAAACCATAATAGTTCCGTATACAATTAAAGAGCCGCAGCTTTACATCAGAAAGATGCTCAGATTGAGAAACTATTAGTAATCTACATATACGAATTATATTTGACCCACACAATTCTTAGATAAAAAAAAATTCAAATAATCAAGGTTTTCAACGAGTACAGTGGGTTGAACAACCGTGGCTCCAACCAAAACGACGGTGCAATAATTTCTAAAACAACTTTCGTTTTCATAAAACTACATTTAATTTATTATATTTCATGAAAGCGCAAAACGACATAAAACATACTCAACCATGCTTAACCATTCTAAATTCATAGGCGCACTTATTCCTCGCTAGTCACTAAACCAATTGAAAATGCGCGAAGCTCATCAGAAATGAACATTCACTTTGTATAGCAGTTCCGTGCTTGACGTCGTTAAGTGGCGCTATTCGCACCATTCGTTCCTATAGCAACATGTGGAAACAAGGCTCAGCACGCTGTCATCACCGCTGTAGCTGTCACGATTAGGATTTACTGCAAATCGATTTCCCCGCGGGTGGAACCTGAAAGACGATTAGGCGTATCTTAAACATGAATTATATGTTATGTGGCATAACGTTAAGGAACCTGATTAATAATAAAACTACTAATTTAAAGGAATTTGATCCAATTCTTCGTATAATCAGAAAACAAGTATTTTCCATTTCCTAGCGCCCGGTTTGGTACTCTTTCAAAATAAAACAGAAAGCTCTATACTCTTCAATGTTCATAATAATGTTTTTATAGCTCCCGTTTCGCATTTACTATAAACATCAAATCACCAAACTATTCATAATACACTATAAGCATGTATTAACCTCAAAAGCAAAGGCGCTTACTAAGCGCCATCTACCGATCGATAGCGCATTTGTGTTGAGTACAATTCCTTGCAAGCAAGTTTCAAGCATACTTGCGTGAAGCACCCCACCTCTTAATCAACCTACCAGATTTTTTCAAACAAAAAACGAAACTAAAGTGTGAATTCCCATACCAGGCGATTCATTAAATTATTAACGTCTGGTAAACGTATTCACATCACAGTTAATCACAGATAATTTTTTATGTGGAACACATCTTTGTGCAAATTAGGGTGTAATTCAAGGGTAAATAAAAGTAGAAATGTGATCAGCTTTGGAACACTTACAGCTGAGTCAATTTATTTTCAATCAGTAATATTATTCCACCAATTGATTGGAAATTTTTCTACGTATAAATTTGAATGTTCATAGCCATGTATTTTCTATTACATATCACTGAAATGTTGATTATTAGCTAGCAGTGCCCTATTTTGTCTGTAGACGACGGTTTTGAAGGAGTAATCGATATATCAATGGGAAAGCATCGCTTTGATTGGTCAATCGATGCAAACGTGAAGCTGTTGGAAACACGCGAATCTCATAATTTAAGCGAAATTATAGCTAACGTTTCAGTCCTATGTGTGGCATGCCGAAGGTATAGGTTGTTGCTAGACAGAAAGCGCTATAAAACGATTTGAAGCTTTAATTGGTATGCTCTGATCTTGTGTCATGCGAGTTCGGATGAAATTCCATGTTATGTCGATTTCGCCTGCGAAATTTACAACCACCCCAGGGTAAATTTTTGAGTGCTTAAGATTAATTTTTTAATTTATATAAGATGAACTCGATTAATGATGAGAATAAATTTATCGCATCAACCGAAATCGCTGAATGGTAGTAAAGGTACAGAAACGCTATAAAAATAACTGCATGCATACAAAACTTGAACACAAACTTGGCGAAGAGAAGCTTAAATATCGAAATCCTTATTGCAAGCTTGTACAAAGATATAATTGCATACATTTGGGATATTGGTGTAATTTCGTCGGTTATAAAACAAATACAAATCGAGACAAACAATGTTCGGTGTTGGTTCCTAATCACGATCAATCTAAGCAGACTCTCGACTGATTGAACTGCTTGATTGTAGATCATTAAAAATTTTGGTTGCCTTGTTCCACATCAATGGCACGAACAATCCCATGGGGCTGATCCTTGTAGTTTTTTCGGTCGTAAACTAGCATAGCTTACAAATCAAAATAACTTTAAGCACAAATTAGAAGCTGGTGTGTTAATGTCTTTCTCTTGTCATTCAAACAGTCTCATTATAACATTTTTATGGCTTATTTTTTACACAAATTTAGATAGATCTAATGTTTTCCCGCGAATTATACAGCTCATTGTGTTTGGTTTGAAATTTATTTTGGAGTGTTCAATTCGGAAATTGTCTAAGAATGTAGGTGCGATATCTCTATTTTTGCTTTTGATAATTTTATTTCTGTTTTTCAGTTATGTGAAATTATAAACGCTCCGGAACGGCTTTGATGACATAACGAGGACTCCTAAAACGGTAGATCTCTATCGCATGTATTTCTCTTCCTTCGAATTGAAAGGGTAACAAATCTTTAGGGAATCTTTAAAAATCTGTAGTTTTCGGCAACAATCTGAGGTTTGTAAAAATCGGTATTGTGTAAAACCTTGTTGAAAAAATCTGCAGTTTTGCGGAAAAAAATTTGTGAATGTGACAACCCTGCTCTTCGCACCGGAAGCTCACAGTCAGAGATGCCATTTCTGTATTTAGTATGCTTTTATTTCGAGATGTTTTATTCAGACAATGCCCAGGAATGTAGGCAAGAAATTTCTATTTTTGCCTTTGATAATTATTTCTGTTTTCAGTTTTATGGATTTTGTAATGAATTCATTCACACTCCGGAACGGCGTTGGGGACTATAATAACTACCTTAATCGAAGCCGCGGACGCGGCTATGCCACTATAAGTGGCTATGACCGTGGACGTAGATACGACCGTGGACGAGGGTTCAAATGTGGCAGAAGAATCAAACGTAGTCGTTGGATTGAATGAGGCCGAGGGATCGAACGTGAAATCATGTCAAGAGATTGAATGCGCCCAAGAAGCCGAATGTAGAAAAGAAACGGAACTAGAACAAGAAACTGAACGTGGCCATGAAACCGAAAGTGACCAGAAAACCGAACGTGGAAAAGAAACGGAACGAAGACAAGAAACTGAACAACAGAATTTGGCCAAGAAAACGAACATAGACAAAAAACCAAGTCGTAGTAAGTTCTTAATTCAACATGATACAGCGCATCGACAGCCATATACTGATGTCACTGTTGGATATTTGTATAGAATCCCATATACATATCCGTTTATGGGACCTCATGTAAGCACATTTCCATACGTGACACTATACCAAACATCTTATACATTTCAAGCGGCTGCAAATGAATCAAAACACTAAATGACAGAAATTGGTACTTGAAAACGAGAATTGAAAAGGAAGTTATTTTTTATTTTAAGTATCACATACATTTTAAATAAAAGATTCTATTGTTATTGATGTAATATGGTCTCTAAGGTTTTATAAATTCGTTCGTCCTAATTAACGTTTTATATAAATGAGTGTATGTTTGTATATATGTGCCAACATAACTCCAGAGAAGGGATAGTGTAGTATGAAAGTGTGGTAATATATCGGTAAAGGTAATTAATACTTTTTGATTAGCACAGATTTAGCTGCTTAGTGCAAACTTAAACAGTTCAATTTGAGCTGATAAGCAGACGTAAAGTTAAGGCAATTTGCGAAACACTTCTATACTGCACCGAAGCGCAATGTCTTTCCTGACGTCCGGAAAGAAACGATTGGACGAATGAACTGGCCGAACACAGATTTTGGTTATTTAGGGGTATGGCCAAAAGCCGTTTTTATACTATGGGCACATAACCGTTTGCTTCACGTCTAATCAACGGTCCAAATTGAAATGTTTAAGTTTGCACTAAACAGTTCAATCTGAGCTGCTCTGCACTGATGAGTCGAAAACGAATCGTAAAGAATAGTGAAATCGGCTGTGTACCAATAGCATAAAAACGGATTTTAGCCAAACTGCTAAATAACGAACACAGATACTTTTTGCGACACTCAGAGGTGGTGTTTTGTGCGAGCAGATATTCACGAAATCGTTATAAAACGTAGTGTTCAATATTGTAGGTCACTACTAATCCGAAAAATTACCCGTATCTTTACCGTTGTAATAGTTTTATAAAAAATAATTAGCCGATGTAGGACTGATGTCACTTAAAATCAGCAGCCATTCTATTCTATTTCAGGAGTTCAGTATTTTTCTGAACATAAGTAAAACTATTTATTCGTAAGACCTTTCACTTACGTAAGTTTGGTAATTATCGTCTGCCACAGATTATCAGTAGCAGTGGTTCTCAACCTTTATATTTTTGGAACCATTCACGGACGAAATTTTGATTCTAGAAATAAGCATAACGCAATGATCTAGGAAAAATAGTATATTTTCATGTTATGATAATACACCATGTTTAGGAGTTCTCAAAACACAATTCATTTGTAATGATTTTGCTGAAATTTAAACGTAACGCATTTCACAATGATGGGTATAACTTTGGGCATATTACTTCCACGATGTTATGTTTGTAACATAAATCCAGGCGTTATGCTTTAGAATATGAAGATTTACAATATGAATCAAATGAAATGGTGTGATGAACGTATACGCGATTTTAACTAATGTCTCAAATTCTTTGCATTTGAATAGCAAAAAAGTGAAAAACACAGTACAAATTTTTTATTCTGATCATTTGGAATTATGGTATTGTGTTTTTGAAGAGCGACGACGCACGTTGGAATCAAACCTCATAAAAACAAACTTTATATCGAATTCTTGCAAATACTGAGGAATGATTTTGGTTTTTTCCCACTAAATCATTTGCAAAATCGTCTTATTTAAAATATTCAGGTGGATTAATACAGCTTGTGTTGTTATATTTATGAAACAGATTAAAGTGGTTGAATACAATTGTCAACCGGTGGGTAAAACAACACAACTATGAAATGAATATGCCTCAGGATCAAGTAAACATTTTAAGTAGTTCTTGTTTTTCAATTGTACTAAACGCAACTACATAATTGTTTTTCCATGAAATCAGCAATGTGATTAGCAATTTAAGATGAAATTTTCAATAAATTAGTCAAAAATTAAGTTTTCTCAATCGTTTGGGAACAATGAAGAAAACTCATCACGCTGTCTTGCCTTTTTTCGTACCCACGACGACAATTTTGAGATAGCCAGCCACATATCAGCCCCAATTTTCAACTGAACGAGTATTAAATATAAACCATAGTCTCAAATCGATCATTCCTTCCTGTGCATTAGACAGAAACTGGACATCGTGGTGAGGACTTTCCACCAACAGCAAACAGACAAAAGTTCCAACAGCAATTTTTTATTGTTTCATAAGCACACATTACCAGCTTTCTTGAAGACCATTCGCTCACCGTTCTCAGCTGTTAAGATTTTAATGTTTTTTTTTAATTTCCCAGAAACGGTTGAAATCCTCGATGTCTCTTATCATATGCTGACCAGTACCTGAATTCAATACACATGGAAATTTTACTGGCATATCTCTTAGCGATATTCAACGAACCTGTTGATATAGCTGATCATTTTCCGATTTTCCATTACTATTCTGATGAACATTCATACAAACAACTGATTCCGATATGCAACGTTTGCCACTGCAGTTTGCTTTCCTTGTTTGTCTGCATGCCGTTCTATTTTAACTTGACGTTTATGGCCAATTTTTTTCACATTCGTGATTTTCGTTTTCGGTCTCGTCATAGCCAACGTTGTCACTTGAGGATTGACTAGATGTATTCGTCGACGTCAACAATCGCTTGATTTGTTCTCGAGGCATAGCATCCTTCGCAAAGTTCCTTGAGACTTCAGAATCTTATAACGCCAAGGATATACAGTTGCCTGTATATTCCATGCATTACGATGTTTCCTTTTAGTAAATACAATTCGTTTAACTGCGTCACAATATCCTTTGCTTATTGGCAATTCTATACTTGCGCCATAGCTTAATTCTCAAGAGCTAACCAAAACTCGTTAACTGCCTTGTCATCTTCATTCAATCGATCATTATACAGCTTTCTACGTTCTATTTCTGCTACTGCTTCTGCAGCTGAATCAGGAACAACGTAGACTCCTTAGATTGGGGATTTGTTTAATGTATGGGAAGGCCTTCTGTTCTGCTCAAACTTTTGCATTCAATTGAAGCCTAGCCCCTTAACCTGTTGATAGGATATGCAGCAAAGTTAGTTTTTCATACCCGAAAGAATATAGCAGAACAGGATTAAATTTTCAGTGGAATATCCACTCAGAAATTTCTACCTCAAACTGTGGTTTAAACCAATATTAACTGTTTGATATGATTTATTGCCGTAGTAATGTATATTGAATATCAATAAATCATGTTCTAATATCAAAGCAACTTGGGTATATACAAATACATCATGTTATTAGCATATCCAGCTATAGCCACATACGTTTTGCGAGCCTGACATCTTCAGACGTGTCCGCATCGAATCTCGTACATACAAGTGTGACAGAAACGTCAAATTCGTACGCTCCAAAACAGCAACTCTGCGCACCCATACAATTGTTATGATATGTTCAATGTGATGCCGTGCGATGGCGTAGCTAAACTGAAGACTGATTTTTCTCTAAGGTCCGGTATATATCTATCTATAATACATTACCGTGATTTCTATGGTAAAACATTATTTGTTTATATCTCGTGTATTTGTATTTAGATCATCATATTGTGTTTGAGTTCGAGCGGTTAGTTCCACTATAAAATTTTTATCTTTTCGTCATAATACTAGCGTAATAGTTACAGACAGATACTAGTATTTCGAATGCTATTTGCACTCATTCTCAGAGTATCAGTTAAACAGACTTCTAAACTGGTACTAATATCTCGGTAAAGCGCATTGTTTTGTGCCGAAGATTGGCATATTATACTATAAACAAAAATATACCGAATTCAGCAGAACCGTTTGCAGAGATTTCGAACAATGTTTTAGCATTTACTGAAATTCGATGAATCATCTAACGTCACTTGTCGATTTTGCAAAGCATCACGTCGTCATTTCTCGTGGAGCTGAAAGATATGTAAATATGATGAAGGAAACAGATTTCGTTCTTCCATGGAAAGCTAAGTGAAATCAAAATTATCTACTTTTCATATATACTTATAAATATGTTTCTTATTTCCAGCTAGAGATGTTTAGGAGCACTAGAAACAATAGTTTTTAGCCGCAATGTTTTCTTTTAAAATTTGCTTTATGAATTAAAATGAACAT
Source organism: Malaya genurostris (assembly GCF_030247185.1). Classification (NCBI taxonomy): domain Eukaryota; kingdom Metazoa; phylum Arthropoda; class Insecta; order Diptera; family Culicidae; genus Malaya; species Malaya genurostris. Next base: position 214,851,316 of record NC_080572.1, read on the forward strand.
CAATAAAATACCCCATCTTCCGAACCTAATCTTTTATGATACTTATGACATACATTCTTTTTTACGTGAGATTAATGGTAACTCGGTAATCCATGATTCAATCCTGATCAAATTTGCCGAGCTAACAGCAAAACTACTGCCGATAAGTTTGGAAATAATTCACATTTAAACTGCCGAGAGTCTCAGTAATTATACATTTTACCGAGACAATTACCGAACACTCGACTGCGCAAATCTCGGCACATTTTTTCCGAGACTCAACAATAAAATTTTCTAGAAGCAATCACACAATGCAACAAACGCGTGGATTCGTAAGAATCAACACAACACCGGAAAAAAAATCTATTTTCAAAAACAGCGTTTTTTCTACCAATTAATTTTGTCGTGAATACGACTTACTTTACTATGGGGCGCCTTTTCAAAATTAGCCATATGGAAGAATGGGCAGAACTTAATAGTGAATATCTCGACTTGTATTAATGGCAGCAACATAATTCTTTCACTATTTCATCAAAAATATGATCAGGAATTTAGGATAATATTTTGAACAGTGTGAGATAACTACAAACAACTCAAAAATTAAGTTTTCTGAAAATTTTGAAACAACGCGGAAAACTCTTTACTTTTGCTTAGGGGTTTCGCGCAAGGACGACGATTTTGAGGTAGTCAGGCACATTTCTTCAACTGAAAGGGGAATCGTGGTCGAAAATCGATCATTTCTTCTTGTGCGTTAGATGGAAACAGGTCGTAGTTCTCATTTGCCTTCCGGTTGTCAAGGCGAGAAGACGCATTAAACCAGTTCCGCATCATTTGGCACTGCGAGCGAATGTGTTGCGGTTTGTACGCAAAGCTAGTTTCAACTCAAGCAAGAACGATTGCATCAGCTGCTGGTCGTTTGCATTGGAGAGAAAGAAAACAAGAAACAAAATGAGGGCAATGAGTCGTTCTAATGGCTAAAAGTGGACAACATTATATAAAATCAGCTGTTCTAATTATCTAAAGAACTATTAAGATTACTTCTTTGCAAATCGAAGGTAGAAATCATTAGTTTAGTGAGAATCCAAAATTATTTGATTTGCTTCGTGCACTTTTCGCTGTGCGAAAATCGTTCGAGATAAATGTTCCGAACTGTGCTAAATATCGTACACAGAAAAAAATCCATTACTGCTGTTATGATTAGAAAATCATGAAACCAATCATTTTAACTTATCATTAAATCATGAGCAAAAACTCTTCTCCCATGAAAATTTATCATGGTTCGAAAATGCGTTACTTGAAGAATGCATTTCTTTCAAAGCTCGTAACTCTTATTTTCTACCCAGATATCACTTTGAACCCTCTACCTCAAGTAATGTGATAGATTAATAGATTAATGGTAAAGTAAAAAGCAGATATTGAAAAGCAAGACCTACAGAAAATGTTTACTTGATCCTGAAGCATGTTATTTAATAATTGTGTTGTTTTAACCACCGGTTGATAGAGAATTAAACATAACATAAAAATAAAGGTAATGAACCGAAAATTGATACCATAAGAGACATGTCATGACATGGCTACGCTTTTCATTTGACAAACATCAATGTTACATTTTGTTCGAATGTATTCTTACATATTTGATGTGATCGTTGTTGCTAGAATAATATTCCGAGAGTTAGCGTTTAAATCGAATGTGGATTTGGAACACCATCTAACGAAAATCAGAAAAATATTTTGTTCAACCACTTTGATTAATTTGTTTCATAGATATAACAACACAAGCTGTATTGATGAACCGATGCATGAATAAGACGATTTTTTTTGCAAGAATTCGACATAGAGTTTCTTTTTAAGAGGTTTGATTCACTCGTGTTTTTTCATGCAGTTCGTTTAAGTGTTTAAATTCTGAAACACAAAATCAAAACTGAAGTAATGAACGAAAGTAAACACGTTATCTCTTGCGTCGTCGTTTTTCAAAAACCGAATATTTTCATTTTAAAAGAAGTTCGTCGTGCTTTTCACTGAATTTATATTGCAAAAATGACCATCGTTTCAAAAATCACTAATAACGCCTGAAATACCATCGTAACAGAAATACGTCTGAAGTTATACACAAGTTCAAGTGCGTTACGTTTAAATGTCATAGAAATCAGTCCGAATGGATCATGATCCGAGAAATTTTAATCATGGTGTATTATAAAAATATATTATTTTCCCCAAATCATGACTCGTTTTGCTCATTCCAAGAATAGGAATTTTTTTCGTATTCACGACATCCAGTCATGTCTCTGACATTACACACCCGTACTTTTTTTCGGAGATGACTGAACCTACACAGATAAAACAAGGTTTGTTCAAAATCTATGGGATCACTATTCATAATCAACACTTTTGGTTCCGGAGATATAATCGTGGAAGTGACGTACCTACAAACCACACTTTTTCTATCCCCTTAGGTTTCTCGCAGATGACTGTACAAATTCAATCTAAGTTAAGCTCGTTTGAAAGCTATAACACGGTCACATATTACATTCAAATGGTTTATAACGTTCCAAGCAAATAATCATATAAGTAACGTAACGGACAAAGCAAGTTTCTCTATATCCAAACAATTTTGTTCAATAATGGTTCTACCGACCATTTTAGGCTCGTTTGATACTATGTTATCATGGATCAAGTGTAAATGGCTCATGACGGACACTTCCGATTCCGGAGATATGAGCCGAGTAAGAGACGTAACATACTCCGAATTAACACAATGAAAACAATGTTATAATGAGACTATTTAAATGGCAAGGAAAAGGTTTTATCACACCAGTAGGCGGATCGAGAAGCGGTTTTATGTATCATCCTTAGGCCATCCGTTCAATATCTTAAGGTTGCTGTCAGAGTGAAAGTGTCACGCGATGCGTCTAGGCGCGCGTGTGAGCTAGTTACATTTGATCAAAGCAAACCTGTCAGAGTGAATGCGATGCGAAAACAGTACATCGAATTGAAATGAATCGATAGTTATTTACGTCATAAACGACGCCTTTCTTGAACTGTACCAAGGGTTCGTTAGAAAAAAAAGGAAATCCAAACATAATAGGGTAACGGCTCCCTATTTCATCTGAGCTCCTATTTCCATCTCATCCCTTCACCTCATTACTTTGAACATGAATAATATTTTAAAACCTACCTGAACGAAACTGTGAAATGTTTTAAAATGATTATAAAAGCTATTGTCACACTTTCCTATTGAAAGAAATGGTTTAAAGTTCTTCGGTTATCGTTTTTTTCATTTCAAATAAACTCACTTTTCAATTTAGGACACATTTTCGTCTCAAGATTTACAATTCGTCATGTTTCTGATTATCTACTAATCGATTCGTCTCAAAACATGATCACTTTTTCGCACAATTACATACCATTAAATGCTGGATGACTTCATAATTAGTAATGTTCACTTGCTACTTGTTTAATTAACGATTTAATACTTCAAAAACTACCCGACAAACAATAAAAGTCTCTAAAAATATGAGATGAAAGTTTTTCACTTAGTTCACTTGATTGCGCTTTGTTTTCATCTCATTTGGTTTCGCAAAGTTGCCAAGTTATCTCATAACGTTACAAAACAAAAATTGTTTTTCTTCTTCAAAATCTCATCAAAAAGTATGTTTTTTGGTATCCGTGACATTAGTTTAATTATATTATTGATATTAATATTTCAATAAAACTGTTTTGGCTTCGAATATTACCAGGAAGAGCATGTTAAACACTAATGAAATAACCATTGTGGCAAATCTAGTAGCACTGGTTTCATTCCGCTATACGTCAACATAACGCTGTGAAGTGTGTGTGTTTCATCGGCTGTGCACAGAGATGCCAGATATTTTCATAGAAAATATGTATTACGTTGCATAGAAACTCTATATCTGGTCCATCTGTTTTCACTAATAAAATGATGTTAAATCTGTTTTCACTAATAAAATCTGTTAACATCATTTTATTAGTGAAAACAGATATACCAGATATAGACTTTCTATGCAACGTAATACATATTCTATGAAAATATCTGGCTTCAAATAGTTCAAATTGGTTACAAATTTTAATATAAATGTTTGTCAGTGTTCATAATCAATTATCTACATAAAAGATTTCCACTTTAACATGTGATTTGTCCGTTGATTAATAAACTTTTAAAGAATCACTGCAATCAAATACTAATAGATACTCAGAGAGAAAAGTCTAATTTTTTACTTTTTTCTTTCTATGAACCTGTACAAATCTGTATTAAATTTAGGAAATCTTTACAAAATCGGTACTTTGATTTAAACCAGTATGCGAACGCAAAAATCTATTCAATACATATAAATCTGTATAAATGGCATCTCTGGCTCTACACTTTGTTTTAAGAAGGGCTAATGAATAAATAGTAACAATCACAGTTTTGTTTTTATTTAAAGTTCACCAAATTAACTTTTCAGTAAAATTTTAAATTTAAAGCGAAAGGTAACGGAAACGACTGAAAAATTTTTAAACGTTGAAATGATTTCAAACTGGTTCTAAAAATATCGTATATTGTCTCATAGTTGGCATTAGGCCGTTTTTAAGAAGAATTCTGACATTTTGAACCTGAGAGTGTAATAGTGGAATATTTCGTTTTGATTGCTGTCGCCATTATTAATTTATAGGATGAATAAAGGATCAACGATAGGATGGATAAAAATCCATTGAGATGAAATTAGGAGCAGAGTAGTGAACATTTCATAAGTGTTTTTTGCTGTTTTATGATCATTATTTTAATTTCCAAGGAATGTGAATCAAATCTCAATGTGGAGCAAGGCGAATGAAGCAGTAATATGAAATAGTTATAGTGATTTTAGTGGCTAAATCGAGGTTTGAAGGCGACGTCCTTACAAATGAGATGAAATAGGGAGCCCTTACCCTACCATTGATTGGTATCGAATAATTCTGCAGTACTTACACTTCAATTCGGAAGTACATCTCACAGGAAAATAGTTATTTACAATGAAATACGGTGAAAAAAATCGATCAACCAACCTTAGAGCCGGGATAGGTTGGCCGAAATTGAATAAATATGTGAAACACACCAAATGTATCAATAACCTTTTTCCTTAGTTGAACAAAGTTAGTATGCATCATCTTTTGTTATCTAGGTACGTGAAATACCTCCCCTCCTTGGTTTCTGAGTCTTTTTGACTGTTTTGGATTTAGTTTAGACAGCATTAGTGGAAGCATTAGTCAGCTTTACTTATACCCCACTAAGAAAAAAAAGTTCAACGGTGGTCCTTCATTGGCTCAATACGTTGGATCATTGGTCCAATGAAAGTCCAATCAATCGTTCAACGGGAGGCCAACACGGGACCTTCGTTTGCCGTTTTGGAACAGACCGTTGAACCGAATGCCATTTTTTTCGTTCAACAAACCCGGCAGACAGAGGTCCATTGTTGAGCCATTTTTAACATGAGGAGTTGGAGCCCCGTTGGACTAGTTTTACTGCAGAATTTCTGAAGTTTTTTCCACTTATTTGTTTAAACTAACAATACATACATGCACAATACTTCTACTTCACGTAGAATAACAACAAATTTTCTTTCTATGTAAAGGTAACACTTAATTTTCATACTATTTTTGCAAGACAAATAACAACAACAAACCGTTCCAGCAAATTGAACGAATATTTCGTGCAATATGTCGTTCAACAAGCGCTCAAAAACCAACAAAATTGAACGGCCTGTTGAGAGGGACCTTTTCTCCACCAGCGTTCGCACTTACGTTTAGATTCATGTTTCTACTCCTACAATGCTTCTTCTATTGGAGAATTGATAAAAATTTTAATCCATTCATAATTTACGGTCTTGACGCTCCTCCAAATCAGTTCTCATCCTCGCCTTAAAGAGAAGTCTGACATTTTCAGAATGGACTACATCTGCAGCAGGTTCTATACTGACGGACGAGTTTTGTTCGGGGTTGGGTCAATCTGTGACAAATCCTGTCAGGAACTCTAAATGCTAAAATTTTTTATGGAATTTGATTCATAGAACATTGGAATCATCTTTGATATCGACAATTTTTAGCTTTTAATGATTCTTTTCTCTTATTTCTATTTGTCAATCATGTTAATTTATTTCAATAAATTATTTCTCATGTATATATTTCCTTATAACCATCAATATAAGCATAATAACCAATTCCGTCCAAAAAAGGATAGCATTCTACGAATATCCAAATGCACTTTGCTCTACGCTAAAATTACAACTCGGCCAACCTGCCCCAATGATTGTTTTCGAGAACAATCACGATTAACAAAAATAAAAGTAAGGTTATACTGGGAACCAATATGACATTCTGTAAAGTTTTGAATACCTTTTCCAATGGTACCACATTTTTGGAAATCGAATACAAATTGATCCGCGGTATACGTATTACTGTACAAAAACAGAAATTTACTCGCCAGTGCCCAAAAAAGAAAAATCCACCTAATGGGGTAATGATGCCTTTCTCATATCAATCATACTATCATATATAATACTGTGGTATTCTTCGAAATAATTTTCTTCGATTCTTAAAAGAATAACCAAAATGGGTTGATCGTCTACTGATAAAAACTATAAATTGGAGAAGATTTGAGGTCGACTTTAGCGACTTTTCGCCTTATTCCAGTAGTAAGAATTTTGAGTGCTGTACGGCAAAGTAATGCTTGGAAGCAACGTGAAACACATCATTCTTTTTCGTGACATTTTGCCTCGGACCGATTTTAGCACGGTTCGTTTTTGGCAACATAATCGTTCGAATATGACATATGTAAACTAGATGATGACAGCATTTTTGAGTTGAAAGCTATTCCATAATTATATTGATTTAAACTACTTACAGCAATAAATACTGGAAGAAGATAACACCCATATACCATTCGAATCAGTTCGTCGAAATCAGCAAATACGTTTGTGACAAATAATTTCACTCAATTTTTTCGGAAATGACTCAACCGTTTTCTACAAATTCAGATTCATATGAAAAGTCGGTTCATGAATTATGTTTGGATCCAACTTCTGGTTCCGAAACTACAGGATGATATGTGACACAAAATTAAAATAGTTTAACTCATTTTTCTAGTAGATTGCTGAACCGATCAAAGATTCAAATGAAAGGTCTTAAGATAATATAAAACATTTTCTTTTTAGTCCGATCCGACTTCCGAATCAAAAGATACAGAGTGATTAGTATAAAAATGCTCATTTCACATAAATTAATCAGGTTAATCGGGTTTGCAGATTTGGGTAGTCGATAATCAAATAAACTTATTTCAGTTTTAGCAGTATTCATTTTTCAATTCGAAAGGTACCCAAAAATTTAATTCGCACTACGATTTCTCAAAGATGTCTACACTAATGTTCCATCATTTTTAATCAATTGTAAACTATACGGCTCCTCAGGTGAATTTAACTGACTTCGCTACACCGATTTTCGAATTCCGGTTCCAGTATCGAATCGTTTCTAAAAGCTTAATCGTTTTCTCAAAAAAGGCAAAATCGAATCTCGAAAAGTTTGTTTTCGAGATTCGATTTTGCCTTTTTTGAGAAAACGATTAAGCTTTTAGAAACGATTCGATACTGGAACCGGAATTCGAAAATCGGTGTAGCGAAGTCAGTTAAAAGTTAAAATTAAGAAATTAAAAGATTTATGGTCCCATAAAAAATTTAATAATTTTATCCAATTCTGATTTCCGATTCTGGAATTACAGGGTGATTAAAGAAACTATTGCAATTTATTCCTCATATTAATTTATGGCCATACAAATCGTTCTGGGTTATGCTGATTCCTAAATACCGGCTCTGGAAGTACCGTAAATAACCGTATTCTAAAGTGGAACTTATTTCGACATTTAATGGAATGTTCAATCGATTATTACACGTTTAGATTCAAATTCGATCAATTTGCAGTTTCAACATTACAGGGTAACGAGTGATAAAAATATCAAACTGCCACTTAAAACGATGGTCATTATAATAATGTCGTGAGGACTAAAACACCGAAGAATATTCATGCAAAAAACACATGCGGATTTAAAAAAAAAGGTATCATCTCACTGCTAAGTGGATTAAGCACGTTTTTCAACCAGAAATGAGCTTTGTCGCTGAACACAATTCTTCGACAAAAAAAGTGGATCTTCCTCCAACTTTGCCAATGCCCATTCATGATTAAAATATAGACCAAACGACGATTCATGATTATATTAGAGAGGAAACTAAACAAGTTTGACAAAGACACAAGGCACGATTCACGCGTCATCTGTCATAAACAGTGTTGCCAAAAAGATACTTTCAAGAAATCATCCTTTATAATGAAATTTAACAACCTTCCAAAACTTCTACCTGCGACATATAGGATACATCTATTTCAACTGCTAAACCCATGCATTATAAATCGCCTTATATCGCCTCCACGAAAGACATATTAATGATTAGCTCATAGCTAATAATTCTGTAAATAAAAAGTAATAACAATTAATTAATCATAATTAAGTAGCAGTCCATAAACGGTTTATTGAAATTAAGAATCTTTGATAGCTTCTAACACAAAATAATATCGTAAACCTAAATTACAAGCCAAACAATTATATGCGAGACACATAAAGAACGTAATCACGAACAGCGAGAACTTCATTAAGAAAAACCGAATTTATTTCCCACCTTTCACTACATAGAAAAGATACACCAATAAGTAAATAATCATTAGTTGACTAGAAAAAATATTTACTTTCAGTGGCTTGTCCCGAGACCCATTCAACCCCTGCCCTCATAATCCATTCCGTACTTTCTCCATCGAACCTTACGGCACGGCAACAGTAATCGCATGGTTGACAGTTTTTGTTACTCCATCGCACCACCAAATGCACAAATTTCGTGTACATGATGGATATATCTAGTTTTTTTTCCTACCGGAACGTACAAAATGTCACCTAAATTATGCAGAATAATAAGTCGTCTGGGTAGTACGGGTTAATCACCACCCTTCCTGTGCTTTGGTAAATAAAATGTGTTAAAAAAGTGTAGGCTGTGAACGTCACATTTCATACGTTTATTTATTTGAAGTGTGTTAAGCGGAAGTCGGATTACTTCTTATACTAATTTCGAACAGAATCTCGACAATAAATCGCTATCAAGCGACGAACTTCATTCAAAACTGTCTGTCTAAACATTTGAGGAACATCCGCGCTAGTAACTAATAGTATAATGATCTTCAGTTATCAAACGATCATTCAAGTCCAATAGATTAAAAGGTAATATGGAAGACAGAGTTCACTAGAACTTTAAATCCTCTTGTGGTGCTGTTTCCAAGCAACCAAAAGTTACACTTTCACTTAGGAAAGCTGCTTAAGCCAAATCAGCCTTTTGATATGGAACACATCTTTATTTTCTATATAGGGGTACAAATCAGAAAGTCAAGGAAAAATACACGTAGAAATGTGGTCACGTTTTGAACACTTTCAGCTCAGTATATTTTTTATCAATTATTAATATTATTTCATTATTTGATTGGAAATATTTCTAAGATTCGTTTTGAATGTATCAAGCCACGTATTTTCAATTATAATTTTGATTAGTAGCGAGCAGTGTCCTATTTTGTCTGCTTAAAATCTCCGGCATATCGGATTTCCCTGCCATATACGACGATTTTGAAGGAGTAAGCGATATATCAAAGGGAAAGCATCGCTCTGATTGGTCAATAGATGCAAAAGCGAAGCTGTTGGAAGCACGCGAATCTATAAATAAAAGCGAAATTATAGCTAACGTTTCAGTCCTACGCGTAGCATGCTAGAGATAGGTTGGTGCTAAACAGCAAGACAGAAAGTGTCATGAAACGATTTGAAGCTTTAATTGGTATGCTCTGATCTTGTGTCATGCAAGTTCGGATGAAATTCCATGTTATGTCGTTTCGCCTGAGAAATTGACAACTACCCCAGAGTAAATTTTAAATGCTCAAGATTAATTTCGAATTTATATAAGATAAACTCGATTGATAATGAGAAAAACTTTATCGTTTCAACAGAAATCGAAGAATGGTAGAGAAACTTAGCGCTATACAAATAATTGCTTGCATACAAAACTTGATCACAAGCTTGGCGAAGAGAAGCTCAAGTATCGAAATCCGTATAGCAAGTATGTTCAAAGATATAATTGCATACATTTGGGATATTGGTGCAATTTTGTCGGCTATAAAACAAATACAAATCAAGACAAACAATGTTCGGTGTTGGTTCCTAATCAAGATCAATCTAAGCCGGCTCTCGTGCAATGGCGGATTCAAAAGTGTGACGATTTATTGAACTGTTTGTTTGTAGATCATTAGAAATTTTGGTTGCCTTGTTCTACATCAATGGCTCGAACAACCACATGGGGCTGATCCTTGTAGTTTTTGTCGTGAATATGTCTTACTTTACTATGCGACGCCATTTCAAATTTCACTCTGTACAAGAATGGGCAGAACTTGATTGTGAATATCTCTTGTTGAATGTAACACAGCAACATAATTTTTGCTTCATACCATCGGAAATATGATCAGCAATTCAACATTAAATATTTAGTAGTGTGAGATAATTACAAATAACTCAAAGTTTAAGTTTTCCGAAATGTTTGGTATGAACGAGAATTAAGGTGAAATTCAATGCCAAACCGTATGAATTGAACGAATTATCACACAAAGCGTATCGGGCAAAACCGACACATAGAAAGACGAAATATTTTCAGTGATTGAGCGCAGTGGGCTTACGACACGTTTTGGTCGCTAGAAAAAAAAAGCTAATGATGGTCAATTTCAAGAATCAGAACTATTTGACTCTAGTGGCACGTTTCCCTAGTTATTTGTAGATTTGTGACATGATCTCGATATACAACAAAATGATCAGTTGTCTATCAAACCCCATACTACTTAGGATTAGGAGTTTAAACCAGTATCTGCAGGTTCCGAAAAAGGGTTATAGGAATGGAATATATTATTGATTTGTTGCATTTCGTTTTAATTATGTGTGAATAATAGATACTTTTAGTACACACTTGACGAAAGGATATAAATAATTTATAGTTTTAGAATACTTGAAATCCAAGAGCAATAAAAAATTAGCACTTTAGAGATGGGTTTGACAAGTAGTCTACTGTCATTCAGTAATAGCCGTTCAACCGAGAAGGTTGTGTATAGAAGCGTACAGTTTAATAACGCTGGTTGGTTTACACGCGTTAAAAACGACAACGGTTGAACTACAGGTAGAGACCTGTTGGCAGCAGCCGTTAAAACGTATAGTCGTGCTGCATAAGAGAGCCCTAGTGCTGGGCCAAGCTGGTGAAGGAAACAACAAAGGGCGTTTCCCAAGCTCTACCCAGGCCACAATACACAGCCACAAGTGCTGAGCAAGAGAGTGCAAAGGCACATCGAAGAAGGAGAGTGCAAAGGCACATAGAAGCAGGAGAGTGCAAAGGCACACCAGTGCGAAGGCACTTCGGTGCAGAAGCATATCGGTGCGGAGCACAAGGAAGAAGGAGACAAGACAACTCGGTCTTCCCACTGCCATACAACACGCAGGTATACACCGGTGACCTGCGCTGGTTACAGCTGGCGAAGACAAAAGTAAATCGGAAATCGAGTGGTGCTTGATGTCAGGTAGCAGTAGCATCACATCCAACAATCAGCATCCAACAAGAACATCTAGAGCAACGAGAATCTACACGGCAGTGCAACGGAGATAGACAACAATTTCAAGGTAGAAGTTTTTTCTTTTCCTTCTGATTGAGTACTGTGTAGTGTTGGTTTCATTTTTTACTTTAAAGTTTGATTAAAAATTTTAATGTGATGGATGAATCCATGGACGTAAATCCTAGCATGAATCCTATACCCCCACGAACGAAAAAATATCAGGAGAGCTCTTCTGGGCCTTGGATAGTCTTTTTTAGACGTATATCAAAGCCATTAAACATTTTACAAATTAATAAAGGTTTGACATCACGATACTCTTCAATCAAAGAGATCATAAAAGTAAATAACGATAAAATTCGTGTTGTGGTAAATAATTTGAAACACGCGAATGATATTGTCTCTTCGGAACATTTCATTAAAGAGTATAAAGTTTACATACCCTCCAAAGATGTCGAAATTGACGGTGTTGTTACCGAAGCGAGTCTTTCGGTAGATGATTTACTCAAGCATGGTGTTGGTCGTTTCAAGAACTCTATGCTTGAGGGTGTGAAAATACTGGAGTGCAAACAACTGTACTCAGTAGTTTATGAAGAGGGAAAAAAAGTTTATCGCCCATCAGACTCGTTTCGAGTGACATTTGCCGGATCTGCGTTGCCGTCCCATGTCTATGTCGATAAAATTCGCCTCCCTGTTCGGCTTTTTGTTCCAAATGTAATGAATTGTACGAACTGCAAAAAATTCGGCCACACAGCTACTTACTGTAGTAATAAACCAAAATGTATTAAGTGTGAAGGACCTCATAAAGATAATGATTGCAACAAGGAAATTGAAAAATGTATTTATTGTGGAGAAAGTCCTCATGAGGATATTTCAGTATGCACTGCATTTCAAGTACACAAAGACAAAATTAAGCTTTCTTTAAAAGCACGGTCTAAGCGCACATATGCAGAAATGCTTAAAACGGTCATTGATGTCCCCCCTTTGGAAACCGAAAACGGGTTTTCAAATCTAGAGGAACCAGAGGACTCTGACTCTGACGAAAATAGTGAAGGTAATTCGTTTATCACTACCCAAGGGTCAGTTAAGAGAAAGAAGTCTTCCTCCAAATTACCAAAAAAGACACCTAAAATTTCATCTTCAAAAAAAGATCCCCGTGTTAAACAAAAAAAGTCAAAACCAAAGACTGTGCCTCCTGGTTTGTCAAATTCACAAACCAATCCAGGATCTAGCACAGAAAAAGGTAATAATCCTGTGGGCTCTATTTCACAGCCACCAACAGGATTACTGAAGTTTTCGGAAATTGTTGAATGGATTTTCTCAGCATTCAATATATCTGAACCCTTAAAGACCCTCATAATGGCATTCCTTCCAATAGCTAGAAATTTTTTGAAGCAGTTATCAGCTCAATGGCCAATTGTCTCAGGTTTTGTATCTTTTGATGGATAATTTATCACCCGCCGCAAATGATACAATCACTGTCCTGCAGTGGAATTGTCGAAGTATCATGCCAAAACTTGATTCATTTAAAATTTTATTGCATAGCCAAAAATGTGATGTATTTGCTTTATGCGAAACATGGCTTACTTCAAACATAGCTTTAAATTTTAATGATTTTAACATTATACGTCTCGATAGAGACTCTCCGTATGGTGGAGTGCTTTTGGGAATTAAGAAATGCTATTCCTTTTATAGATTAAACATCCCTTCAACTTCTAGTATAGAAGTTATTGCTTGCCAAATAAACATTAAAGGCAAAGATATTTGCATAGCTTCGGTTTATATTCCTCCAAAGCACAAGTTGGACAGCGACAGCTTAATGAAATGGTTGAAGCCCTTCCTGCTCCACGATTGATTCTGGGGGATTTAAATTCGCACGGAATGATGTGGGGTTCCGTTTACAATGATAGCAGATCATCTTTAATACAAAACATTTGTGACAATTTTAGCATGACGGTATTAAATATGGGTAGCATGACACGGATCCCAAGACCTCCTGCACGCCCAAGTGCATTAGATCTATCTCTTTGCTCAACATCAATTCGACTAGATTGCACCTGGAAAATATTTCCTGATTTACACGGTAGCGATCATTTACCAATCATCATCTCAATTAGCAATAGCAATTGCATTGCTACTTCAGCTAGTATTCCATATGATTTGACAAAAAATATCGACTGGATTAAATACCAAAGTAGTATCTCTAGTATTTTGAATTCAATGGAAGAGCTCCCTCCACTTGAAGAATATGACTTCCTCATTTGTTCGATTCTGGAGGCAGCAGAACAATCCCAAACTAAACGCTTTCCTGGGCCAACGACTAACATAAGGCCTCCCAACCCCTGGTGGGACAAAGAGTGCTCAGAGGCTAAACTCGCAAAACAAAATGCTTGCAAGACGTTTCTAAAACGGGGAGGAGGAACTCCTCAGAATTTTGAAAAACTTATGGCTTTAGAAACCAAGTACAAGAGCATACTTCGAGCCAAAAAATGTAGCTATTGGAGACATTTTGTCGAAGGTTTGTCAAGAGAAACCTCAATGAGCACTCTTTGGAACACGGCCAGACGAATGAGGAATCGTAACGTGGGCAATGAGAGTGATGAATACTCGAACCGATGGATATTTGACTTTGCTAGGAAAGTTTGCCCAGATTCTGTTCCTACGCAGAGCATTATAAGGGAATCTCCTCCAAATAATGGTTTTATTAATAACCCATTTTCAATGATGGAATTTTCTATAGCACTCTTGTCTTGTAACAATAACGCTTCTGGGTTGGACAGAATTAAATTCAACTTGGTGAAGAATCTGCCCGACCTCGCAAAAAGACGTTTGTTGGAATTGTTCTACAAGTTTCTTGAGCAAAATATTGTTCCACCTGACTGGAGACAAGTGAAAGTTATCGCCATTCAAAAGCCGGGGAAACCAGCTTCCAATCACAACTCATATAGACCCATTGCGATGTTGTCCTGCATCAGAAAATTGTTCGAAAAAATTATTCTACGACGTCTCGACACTTGGGTCGAGACGAACGGTTTGTTGTCAGATACTCAGTTTGGCTTCCGTAGAAATAAAGGGACGAATGATTGCCTTGCATTACTTTCGTCTGACATCCAAATTGCCTTCGCTCAAAAGCAACAAATGGCATCTGTATTTTTAGACATTAAAGGAGCATTTGATTCAGTTTCCATTGATGTTCTTTCAGACAAGCTTCACCAACATGGACTCCCAGCGGTTATAAATAATTATTTGCACAACCTTTTGTCAGAGAAACGCATGCATTTTTCATATGGCGATTTGACAACATTCAGAATTAGCTACATGGGTCTACCGCAAGGCTCATGCCTCAGTCCGTTCCTTTATAAATTTTACGTGAATGACATTGACAGCTGTCTTGTAACCCCATGTACACTAAGACAATTGGCAGATCATGGCGTGGTTTCAGTTACTAGACCCAAAGCTATTGATCTGCATAAACCATTGCAAGATACCTTAGATAACTTGTCCGTTTGGGCTGTTCATCTTGGTATCGAATTCTCTGCGGAGAAAACAGTTAGTCGTCTTTTCAAGAAAGCATGATCCCGCGCAGCTTCAGCTCCATATGATGGGAAGAATGATCCAACAGGTTTTAACTTTCAAATACCTCGGGGTGTGGTTCGATTCCAAATGCAAGTGGGGAGGACACATTAGGTATCTGATAACGAAATGCCAACAAAGAGTAAATTTTCTTCGAACAATAACAGGATCTTGGTGGGGTGCTCATCCGCAAGATCTAATAAAATTGTATCAAACAACGATACTTTCAGTGATGGAATATGGATGCGTTTGTTTTCGTTCCGCTGCAAACTCTCATATTATCAAACTTGAGCGAATTCAGTACCGTTGTTTGCGAATTGCCTTAGGCTGCATGCACTCGACACATACAATGAGTCTTGAAGTTCTGGCGGGAGTTCTTCCATTAAAAGATCGATTTTGGGAGCTTTCATCACGCCTGCTAATAAGATGTGAGGTGCTGAATCCCATGGTAATTAATAATTTCGAACGACTAGTCGAGCTTCGATCTCAAACAAAATTTATGACAGTGTATTTTAACCATATGTCACAGGAAATCAACCCTTCAAGATATATTCCTATCCGTGTCAGCATCCTAAGTGCCCCTGACTCAACTTTATTTTTCGATACATCCATGCAGCGTGAAGTGCGTGGAATCCCGGATCATCTACGCTCGACGGAAATCCCAAAAATATTTTCAAGTAAGTTCAGGCATATTGACTCTGAGAAAATGTTTTACACGGACGGATCGCGAATTGAAGAAGCGACAGGGTTTGGTATGTTCAACAATAATGTTTCGGCCTCATTTAGGCTTCAAGAACCTGCATCTGTTTATATAGCAGAGCTAGCAGCAGTTCATTATAGTTTGAGTGTAATCGTCACATTATCTCCAAACCATTATTTCCTCTTCACAGATAGTCTGAGTGCAATTGAAGCCATTCGCTCAAACATGACTGGCAAGACTGAACCGTTTTTCCTGGGCAAAATAAAACAGTGCCTGAACGACATATTGAACAATAATTATCTAATCACTATAGTCTGGGTCCCGGCTCATTGCTCCATTCCTGGCAATGAAAGAGCCGATATTTTAGCCAAACGTGGTGCTATTGAGGGTGAAATTTATGAGCGACCGATTGCTTTCAACGAATTCTATAGCTCGTCTCGCCAAAGAACACTTGCCAGCTGGCAAGCATCTTGGGATAGAGATGATCTGGGTCGGTGGATGCACTCAATTATTCCGAAAATATCGACAAAGGCATGGTTCAGGGGACTGGATGTGAGTAGGGATTTCATTCGTGTGATGTCCAGACTCATGTCCAATCACTACACGTTAGATGCACATCTCCTTCGAATTGGGCTCTCCGAGACTAATCATTGTGCTTGCGGAGAAGGTTATCGGGATATTGATCATGTCGTTTGGACATGCGTGGAGTATCGTGATGTCAGATCTCAACTAATAAATTCTTTGCGTACCCAAGGTAGACTATCCAATATCCCAGTTCGAGACATTCTTGCTTGTCGTGACCCTTCATACATGAAACTTATTTATCATTTCATAAAGAAAATTGGAGTTTCAATTTAATAAAGGCCCCTTTTAAGACTTAGCTCTGATCCCAGCTGCGTCCATGAGTTCAACCAATAGCTAAATTAGAATAAAAATTATGTAATGATACAAACAAACTCGAAACAGTTTATGAAATTATCAACAAAATGTCAAAAAAAAACAGCTTATTTTATAATTTATAGAAGGTAATCGTTTGGTTCAAATAATATTACCGAGTAGATTTCATAATTAATGACGAGTTACCTAAGATGATATTTAAGCTATAAGAGATTATGTTTTAATAAATTCAAAACGTTGTGACTATGTTAGAATTAAATTAGGATAAGAATATTATGTAAAAGTGATGCTACGGCGAAGAAAAACTTATGTAAACTGCCTTAAGAAATAAACGTATTTATGAAAAAAAAAAAGTAGTCTACTGAAATTAATGTCATATTGATTCCCAACACAAATTTAGAAATCCTAGAGAGCCATAAACGATTTGTAGGGGATACTTCTCATTTAGATGAATTTATGAATTAATTCAAACATTCAATTTTTAATGTCAGCGTTATCGGTCTTGTCCCCTACACAAACCTGTATTTTTTTGTTCTCGTGTGTTTGCCTTATACTGTTATTGTTTACTTATTATATCGTTTATTTATACCCGGCTTTAGATATACTGTTAGAATTCAGCAAGTGAAGCATTGAAAGTTTCCGAAATTCTCACAACAATCAACTAGTATGTACGATTATCGAAATTCGAAAGTATTGGAAAAGCTTGTCAATTTTATTCGTATTCACGTCATCTAGTTATGTCTCTGACGTCATCTAGTCAGCTTGTCTCGCAATTCTACTGAATTCTACTTGCTTTCGAGGAAAATGCTGGATGATCTTGATCAGCACCTCTCATCACCACCACCAATAAATTAAACTGTCCTTTTTAAGGCATCCTAAATTCTGAAAGCGTTATTGTCGAAAATACATTCCACATAGATACGAATAAGTATGTGAAACACAAAGAAACTGACACCCAAACATTCAAAATAAAAATTAACAGTGATTTGGAAATAGCCACCTCTACATGAGACAATATTATTGGCAATACAAGGAGTATTGACAATACTTATGATCGTGTAGTGGAAACTTCGTCGGATTGATGAAAATATTGTCAAAAATCGAAACTGCTCATCAATCCGACAAAATACCGATTCTATCGACCCCTCGTTCTGTCCACCATCTTCATTGGAACTAACTAGATCTTTTTGTTGTCACTAACTTTTCTGTTCTCCCTTTCCACGTCTCTTCACCATCTCGTTGTCAACTAATTAGATCTCTGTCGTTTTCTTCGTTCCCATATCCCCTTTTACCCCGTTTTCCTACAATATTTACTAGTCTATGTCTCTTTCATTCTCTTCCGTAACATAACCATAAACCCCAATGGAAAATCGCTCCAATCGATGACCAGCATGCGAGCCACCCGCCGGGTCTTCGTAGCCTGAGGGTGTTTCCCGCGGTCCCACACGGACCAAAGGATGCGGCCAGCATAAATATTTCCCAACGTCATCTGGAAGACTCACGCTATATTCAGTTCATCGACCACTGCGGATTGCCAGCTATAAGCTGAATTCTCGAGAATCGACAATTTCAACAACAATACAATATTACAGTTTTATGTTAGTCGTTAACTAAAATTAGAAAAAGCCGGCATCTTAGAGCTTAAACAGTGTGCCTGAAAAATTATATTATATTATTGAATAAAAAAAAAATCCGACAAAATTTTCTCTTCAGAGAGGAAACTGTCAAATAAGTGCGATGAACTCTTCTCTTCTCCTTTTTGAACGTTCAGTTGGAATATTTGAAGCTCTAAACGCTTGATTTTTTCGAAAAATGCATACTCAAGTTACCAAGTCAATTGGATTGACGATATTGATTATACTTTGGATAACACGCCACTCAATTTCATAAAAAAAATCCAGTAGTCAAAAATTGCATTTCCACTCATCTACTCACTTTTGAATTAAAGGACGAAGCTGTCGAATTTGAGTAATTATCACTCCGAATACGAGAACAGAGTTTGAATGAGTTTAGGTCAAAACCTGAGTTCTTTGTATTCCAAAGAAAAAATGTCTTTTTGCTTATGATCAAATATATGAAATCCATAATTAGAGAGAGATTTCGTTCAAATGGCACGAGAATTGTTCGTATTTAGAGTCAATATTTGCAGATTTTGCACGGTTATGTTGGATTTCTCATCAAAAACACGGGTGGGTAATGTCAGAGACGTAACTGGTTCACGAAACTGCTCATTAAACTGATATGCTTTTCCCACGCTTCCCAATATCGATAATCGCACATACTAGAGTAAGGGCACCTCAAAACCTTGATTTAGTCATTAAAATCACTATGATTATTTCATAGTTCTGCTCAATTTGCCTTGCTCTACGTTGAGAATCGGCTCACATTGTTTAAAAATTAAACTTATATTCAAATAACAGCAAAAACACACCTGAAATGTTCACTACTCTTTTCCTAGTTTTATCTCACCGGATTTTTATTCATCATATCGTTGGTCCCATTATCAGGTTTAAATTATCAGAATTCTTCTTAAATGCCGACTGTGAACCAACACACGATATTTTTAGAACCAATTTGGAATCAATACTACTTTTAAAAATTATTGGGTCGTTTTCGTTCCCGTTCGTTATACATTTAAAATTTCTCTGTAAGTTTAATCTAGATTGGCCCTTTCAACAATATGAAGATATCAGATGCACAACCGATGAAACACACGCACACACTTAACAGCGTTATGATGACATATATCGGAATGAAACCAGTGCTACCAGATTTGCCATAATGGTTATTTCATTAATATTTAACACAACACACTGCAAATTTTCAACTCATATTTTTGAGACTTAGTAATTATTAGCGGTTAATTTTAGAAGTTGCCAATCGTTGATTAAACAAGTGAAAAGTGACCATTACTAATTATGAAGTCATCCAACATTGAAAACTGGTCTAATCATGTGAAATAGTGATCTTGTTTTGAAATGAATCAATTAGTAAATATTCAGAAATATTCAGTAAAACTGGAGTCGAAAATGTTTCCTAAATTTGAAAGATCACTGAAGGATTCAAAATTATTTTTTAATGCGAAAATGTGATAAAAACCTCAATTAACCTTTTTAAACATTCCACAGTTTGGTTCAGGTACATTGATATGATTCATAATCAAAGTTATGAGATGGAATTAGGAGCTCAAATGAAATAGGAAGCCATTACCCTAGTTGATTGTTTGTTTGAATTTGGCATTCTTTTAATGCTCCACTGGTAACGGTGCAAATATAAGGCGGAAATTTATTTTTCAATTGAAAAATACACACCAAATCGTTTGTGGATATCGAAAATTTCTAAATTTAGGTTAGGAATTAATATGACATTAATTTCAATAACTTATTAATTATTAATTATTTATATCCACTCGCTAAGCGTGAACAAAATTACTGAAAATATTACGTATTTCTAAGTTTCGGTTTTGCACGATACGCTTTGTGCGATTGTGATTGGTTTAAATCATGCGGTTGAAATTTTGCACGCCTTGTTTTGGCACTAAATTTCTCCTTAGTGATCGTTCATATCAAACATTTTAGAAACCTTCAGTGCTGAGTTATTGGCGGTTATCTCATACTATTGCTGAACATATTTTATTATGGTGTTGCGATCAGTACAACCAAAGATATTCACAATTAAGTTCTGCCCACTATTGTATAGAGCTTGAGCTTGAGCGACCACCCCTGGTTGCTACTCCGTTACTGATCGGAATTAGCTGAAATTATACAGGGAGTTTTTAGATGATTCGATCTGGGAGTGGTAAATCATCCTTCAATGTACATCTTCTGGTAATCCCAGAAATCATTGATCAGTACCGGCGCCGGCCAGGCCCGAACGTAGATCGTCTAAGGAATGGGAAGGAATGTTAGTCCAACACTTTTTGTTACTAGAGGCCGTATATACTACTGCGCACTCCACAAGTGTCACGGGAGAAGGATATTTGAAGACAAACACGAGAAAAGGTCCAAAGTGCAAAAGAGAGTTTCTCTTTGTTTACTTTCTCTTTCGAGTATTACGGCTCAATCAGCAATCCTTCCATCTAACACTTCACATAGGACAATAGCAAAAACCATCAACTTTCGATAGAAACTGTAGAATTTGCTGGAAATTACTGGAATTTACCGGAATAATTGAAAGAGAAAGTAAACCAAGAGAAACTGTCATTTGCACTTGGGACCTTTTCTAATGTTCATCGAGATTTGTTAGTAAAAATTTCAGTATTGGTATTATTCGCGCGCGACTCAGTATGTTCCGGTTTCAAGATGCTCGGATGCACCACTAAACTCACTAACTTCCCGAGTGAACGTTTCAACAATATCCTATATTGAAGTCCCGGCAAGTCTTGATTCACAGCTCTTGTTCTAGGAAACTGAAGAAAAATTTGCAATACTATCGCGTAAAGAATAAAAACTTCCCTATTTTTGCCTTTCTCTATAGAAAGGTATTAGAATTGCTGGAAAAACCGACTTTCGAACGGAGCCTCGGAGACCCATAGTGTTATATACCATTCGACTCAGTTCGTCGAGATCGGAAAATGTCTGTGTGTGTGTGTGTGTGTGTGCACTTTCGAAGATATTTGAACGCGCTCAATTTTCTCAGAGATGGCTGAACCGATTTGAACAAACTTGGGCTCGTTTGAAAGCTACTGTCGGGCCATTGATCAAGTTCGAAGATCAAATGGCTGTGACTTTTGGTTCCAGATATATGATTGTATAACTGACGTAACCGACAAAACACGTTGATTTTTACCGCTCTTATATATATAAGGGTGCCAAAATTTTGGGATCACCTCTATTTTCGTTAAGTTCTAGTGCTCAAAAGTTTAAGCACCTCGAAAAATGCCTTCATGCAAAATTTGACCTAAATCGGACATGCTTAAGGGGTGCTGCCCGGTGGTAAAGGTTTGACAATTTTCGATCTTGAAAAAGCACCATAGGGGGGAGTACATGAAATTTCCAAAATCGAAAATTTTTTTTGATGCCAAAACTCTTAAAACTGCATAAAACATCGGAACTTTCTGGGACTTAGAAAAATTTTCATATTTTTTCTAAGTCCCAAAAAGTCGATTTTTTCAAAAAAAAAATTTTTCCGAGATGACACTAAATCTCGACGTTTCATGCAATTCTAAGCTTTTTGGCATCAAAAATTTTTTTTCGATTTCGAAAATTTCATGTATCTCCCCTATGGCGATTTTTCAAGATAATTGAAAATTCCACTAAGTGGACTAAGAAGGCTTTTTGCCTTTCTCATAAAGAAAGGCTATGCAATCACTGTGAAAATCGACTTTTTAACCGAGGCCCAGAGGGCCGAATATCATATACCATTCGACTCAGCTCGAAGAAATGAGCAAATGTCTGTGTGTGTGTGTGTGTGTGTGTGTGTGTGTGTGTGTGTGTGTGTGTGTGTGTGTGTGTGTGTGTGTGTGTGTCCGTGTGTGTGTATGTAACAAAAATATGCACTCACTTTTCTCAGAGATGGTTAAACCGATTTTCACAAACAAAGATTCAAATGAAAGGTCTCATAGTCCCATAGCCTGCTATTGAATTTCATTCCGATCCGACTTCCGGTTCCGGAGATATAGGATGATATGTACCAAAAAAGTGAAAAAAATATGCACTCACTTTTTTCAGAGATGGCTGAACCGATTTTCACAAACTAAGATTCAAATAAAAGGTATTATGGTCCCATAGCTTGCTATTGAATTTCGTTTGAATGTGACTTCCGGTTCCGGAGTTATATGGTAATATGTGAAAATTTGAGAAAAAGTTTACACTCAATTATCTCTGGAACAACTCAACCGATTTTCGCAAACTTAGATTCAAATGAAAGGTCTCATAATATCCTAAAAATTTGTGGAACATTTTATCTCGATCCGACTTCCGGTTCCGGAACTAAAGCGTGATAAGTGGAAAATTACCAATTTTATTAATATTTTTCCACGAACGATGGTTAAAAACAGGTACAAATCCCATAAAACTGTCTGATAAATTCTTATAGTTTGCAGAGATTGTTAGTTTGTGGGCATGAAAACTTAATTCGGCACTACTGGTCCCCTCTTTTCCTGTTCCGAGAGCACCGAAAGTGGAGAAAAAAAACTCCTAAAACTAAATTCACTTCGATTTCTCTGCGATGCTTGAACCGATTTTCACAAATCTTGATTTGAATTAAAGTTCATACTGTCTTTAAATCTACTGTGAAATTTCATCCGGATCCGACTTCCGGTTCCGCAGTTGCAGGGCAATGAGTGTCAAAGTTTTTAAATCGCCATATAGAGTGACAATATGTACAACACCGAAAGAAGAAGAAAACACAAAACGAACAAGGCGTGCTTTGTTCTATTTCGTACACGTTGTGTAGTGATGTCAATAATAATAATAACAATCCTACTACATGCTTCATGCTACTGATTCATGCTGTTTAGCACGCAGTAATAACAGAAACGCAGGTTCGTTTCGTTAGATTTAGTTTAATTGGTTTAAACGAAATAGAGCATGAGATAGTAAGTATAAGTTTAACTACGTTCAAAACTGTTCCAATTTGTAGGTCATATTTGTTGGTAGCAAACGAACCAACTTCGGCTATTCCGTTCATCTGAATCCGGTTTCGGGAGAATTGGAAATTGTGATTAGAAACTGCAAAAAGGATCTCACTCACTTTTCTTGAAGATGGCCGAATAGATTTTCACAAGCTTATAGGTTCAAAAGAAAAGTCTTACAGTTTCATACGGAATTCCTTAATTTGTTGTGGATACTACTTTCGGTTCCGGAACTACAGGGTAAACAGGATTTATAGAGTTTGTGAGATTAGATCCGAACAAATTATCCTATTCCTATTCTATAAACAGTTGTTTTTTCGAATTTCACGGTTATATATATGATGTAATGAGTAATATGAGAAAGGCATCATTACACCTTTAGGTGGATTAAAATAGGTTTTTTAGATTAGCATCACTGATTACAAATAGGCAACGCAAATGTCAAGCACTAGTTTGGAAAAATGATGCTGACTGTGTGACATAAACACTGAAGCATGCTTTTGTGAACTACTCGAATCAATCTGAATCAATTGGTGACAAAATTAGTATCCAAAATTATTTAATAAAAGTATGAAACATATTTTCATGAGACTGTAATGAAAGAAGAGAAAGGCATTATCACACCACTAGGTGGATTAAGAAGGGTTTTTATAAATGAAACTACGTGATACAAAATAAACGAGCGAATAGGATTTAGACAAAAAAGTTGATTCATTGCATTGAAATATTCTAAACAGTTATTATAAAATCATTTTAAATCACCAAACAAAGGTCAACAGATTTCACACGCATCTTGATTCTTTATTATTTCCGCTTTATTATTTTAATTATTTATTAAAATTATGTATTGGTTATATTGGTTGATCTGGACAGCCGACTACCGAGAAAAATATTAATTTACTGTTTGAAATATTAATATCAAGTGTTTTTACTATGTATTCAATATACCGATATATGTTATCTCTGTTATTAACTTTGTAATATAAACGGATTTGCGCAATGGTTGATTTTTATCATTCATTTTATAATCCTGAAAGACAATCAATAACATGGAAGAAGAAATCATTCCTAATAAAACTTTTCTCCGAAGCTAGACTGATAGGTTGAATAAAGAGATAATTTAGTAAAATAGAGTAATCAGAAGTGAAACATTGAAAATATCTGATAACTGAAAGGAAAAAGAAACTCATGCAATTGTCGCCTTTTACGACATGGAAGCAGGAACCCAGTGGATCTATTCTTGGTTCATTTTTTTCCGCCGGATTCCACACGGCATCTAGGCTGGTACAGTCCGGAGAGAGCTAATAGGTACTATCAATCTCCTAGTGGACCCCAGCCCCTAGTTCTGCCCACTATTGTATAGAGTGAATTTTTTAAAAGGCATTCCATACTAAAGTAACACGTTTTTACGTAAAAAATTCTCACTTACCATAATTGAAGCCAAAAAATTTCTATTGAATTCATCAATAATTGATGGTTGACAGGTTTTGAAAACAGGAACCAATGCAATGAATATCGAATTATTCTTGCATTCGAAAATGCGATAAGAATGTTCCGAGAATGGAAACGGACTGACCTGAACAATGTTCAAAAACTCAACGCAGCTGGGGAAATTCGATTAAAGCGTCCGAACATCGGCAGGTAAGGTTTTGCCTTCTGTATTTTTGGATGTGAATAGAATTTTGTTCATTGATTACTTTGAAAAGGTTAAAACATTCAGTAGTAAATATTAACAATAGCATTATTGTGTCATTTGAAAGTCGAAATTGAAATAAACTGAACCCGGAATGAAGCGATAAAAGTGGTTTTTCATCAGGATAATGCACCGTGTAACAAATCAACCTTTACGAAGGGTGAATTCCATGAATTGAAATTTGAATTGCTACCGCATCCACCATATTCGACTGCTTTAGCTCCCAGCGACTGTTTTCTGTTCTCAGATTCAAAAAAGACGCTTACTGGAAAGAGATTCGCAACGAATCATGAGGCCATCACTGAGACTCAAACGCTTTTTGAAGCTAAGGAGTTGTATATTCAAAATGCCGCAAAGATTTATCGCGGGATAAAAATACGTTCCGTCGTTGGGCACAGTTCTCGAATCTCGATGAGTTATGAGCGTTATGAGTAGTTATGAGCGCAGTCTACAAGACAGATCTCGGGACGATATTTGTTGTACTTTTTTTTACTGATAAAACATACATTAGACTCTCGATAGTCCGAAGACATATTGTGTGCTATATTCAGCACAACAAAATTACAATTACGTAACGAAATACAATTTTTCATAAAATCACCGGTAAACTTACCGCGGTGGCAGAAGGAACATCCGTGCACGAAAAATCACCACGGGGTTATTCCATCCAAAAAGTCAATTATTTCCATAATCGAACTTTCGTCCGCCTCTGCATAGTAATGATGAACAAAAGCACATTTTCCACGTAGTTTTCTTTTCATTCCTTTCCTACAATTTGTTCTCCAGAAGCTTTTGACCGAAAATTAGCTACACAAGAAAAAACACCGGCAACATATAATGGCGTGCACAGATTGGTGCCCGGTTGCCGCGAGGGGCTAAATATCAAATTGATTTATTCCACGTATAAATAACATGAATTTATTCTAGAACGAGCTAAATTTTATGCATTCTAATCACGGAATATACATGTTACCATGAATTAGCATAAAAATGGGCACCTAGTGCCAGAGGGCCTATGTATAATTCTATACACTAAACTGGAAATGTGCAGACCAGGTATAATGCACATGACTGGTGAAAACACCGAACGGATGAAGTTCTAAAACGGAAACCAAGCAAAAAAGCTTGGAACGTTAGCGCCTTCACGACTACGACAGAACCCTTCGTTTGAAATCGACGATCTGTAGACAGCAGTATAGTCGAACGGTAAGACTAGTCTAAGGATGAAATGCTAAGGAACGCACCTTTGATGATAGTAACCCACTCGGCTGTGTTTATATGAAATGGGGAGCTATTTTATCGTTTAATTTCGGCAGAACATTTTCATGCAGTGAATATTAGATGCTTAGAAGTCCATCGTTATATACATATGAACATAAATTCAAGGTATATGACAATTTGCAGATTAGTTCGATTAGTTCTCCTAATACAGTTGTACAATTACAAAAGGTTAAAAGACCGAAAATTTGCAAGGTCAATAAGTTCAAAGTTCACTAAACTATCGAAAGACCTTGTAAAGCTTAGCCATAAAAAGGAAATATATAGCATCTGCCAGTAAGTTGCAAAATATTTTTCTGGCAAATAGTTGAATTTAAATTATATAAACAAATACCTGAGGACTGCAAGTTGCATGACTTCTATGTCTATACTCTTAGAAAAAAATGAAATTTACGCTTGACGTAAATTTAAGCATGCCGTAATTTCTTCGTTGATGACACAATATAACATCTATTAACATTTAAAAATAAATTTTGCGTCTGTATCGATGTAAATGATATGACTTATCTTTACATACTCGCGAATCGCGACGCTCCTTTAATGTGCATCTATAAAGATGTAAATTTTTCTAAGTGTGTATTGTTCAACATCGCTTGGGAGGTGTAATAAAAGAAATGAGAATTTATACGAGTGGTAACACATGGATCAATAAGTCCCGAGACTTAAGCAAAGATGGCGCTCGTAGTAAACCAGTAACCACGTCTTTCTAGAGTACTAACCTTTGCTTGAAACGGGTCAAAATTTTAAGTCGATCCGACCAGAAACAGCTGAGTTATCGAGGTTGGAGTAAAGTCGTTTTATAGTTTGTTTAAAAAATGGAAAAAACCGAGTTTCGTGTTTTGATAAAACATTGTTTTTTAATGGGTAAAAACACCGTGCAAGCGAAACAATGGATTGAAAAATGTTATCCGGACTCTTGTCCATCAAAAGCAACGATTTGTCGGTGGTTCGCCGAGTTTGAATGTGGTCGTACCGACACAAATGACGCGGAACGCTCGGGTAGACATGTGCAAGCCGTTACACCGGAAAATGTGAGTGAAGTGACAAAAATTATAATGAAAGATCGTAAAGTGAAGCTCCGTGAGATTGCTGAGATGACACAGATATCATATGGAAGTGTATTTACTATCCTTCATGAAAAATTGAGCATGAAAAAGGTTTTTTCCAAGTGGGTGTCGCGATTGCTGCAATGCACCCTGCCACAAGTCGATGAAAACAATGGCGAAATTGAACGAATTGGGCTTTGATCTGCTTCCCCACCCCCCATACTCGCCAGATTTAGCCCCCAGTGACTACTGGCTCTTTGCTGATCTTAAAAAAATTCTCCAGGGAAAACGATTTGGCTCTAATGAGGAGGTTTTCGCTGAAACTGAAGCTTATTTTGAAGCGAAAGATAAATTTTTTTATAAACATGGTATTGAAAAATTGGAAAAACGTTGGAACCATTGTATCACCCTAAAAGGTGATTATGTTGATGAATAAAAAAAAATTTGCAAAAAAATGTTGTTTCCATTGTTAGTCTCGGGACTTATTGATCCATGTGTTACGATCCTCCGAAAGTCGGTTCAATTGTTTGACTTCGTTTATGACGTAGACATCAATTTCGACACGTTTAAAGTAATATCTACGAAACTGGAAATGACTTGCGTTTCAGGACTTGGTACTCCGCCGTTTTACATTGTTTGAGCACAAAAGTTCCCGAATGGCGGAGTGTGATAATTCGACAATCTTGTTGCTTGAATTTTGCTTGTCCTTGACAAAAGTGTTGCGCGAAAACAAAGTCGTACCGACTTTTTTCCATTCTCTATAGAATGGTATTAGATTTGCTGGAAAACCCGACTTTCAGACGGAAACGAATTTTTTAACGCGCAATTTTCTCAGAGATCGCTGAACTGATTTTAACAAGCTAAGGTTCGTTTGAAAGCTACTGTCGGACCATTAATCTAGTTAAAAGATCAAATGACTGTGACATCTGATTCCGAAGATTTGATGGTATAAGTGATGTAACCGACAAAACGCGTCATTTTTTACCGCACAATTTGCTCCGAGATGGTCGAGCTGACTTTAACAAACTTATACCCAATTGAAAGTTACTACTGGGTCATTGATCAAGTTCAAATATCAAAAGGCTGTGACTTTTGGTTCCGGAGATATGATGGTATAAGTGACGTAACCGACAAAACACGTTGTTTTTACCGCTCTAATATATATCAGGTGTCACTATTTTGAGATAACCTCTAATTTCGTAAAGCGACAGTGTTCAAAAGTTTGAGCACCTCGGAAAAATTCACCATGCAAAATTTGAGCTAAATTGGATATGGGTAAGGGGTGCTACCTGGCGGTTAAGGTTTAAAAATTTTTGATCTTGGGATCTTTCCAATCAAGTGCAAATGTGAAAGGGGAGAACAAATTAGTTAGTCTGAGCAGGATATTGGTTCTCTGGTGTGTCGAACATGAAAATGAAATAAATCACATTCATTTTTCAATCATTAGAAGATGATTTCGCTTCAACGAACTTGTGAGATTTAGATAAATATAAGAAAAATGTATGAAAATTAAACGCAGTTTCATACTTCGTACTGCCACAATTGCAGGAGTTTCTCTTTTCCGTATTTAGATTACCAGATTTTTTTAGTGTTCTAACTTTGGTTGTGTTTTTTATAAAACTATCCCTTCGTTTAGCATACATATTTAAAATATTTATTTTCAATTTTTCGAGAAAATTCTTTCTTATCAATTTCTTTTAGCACCAAAGAATTGTTCTATCTGACTAAATTCGTTTTCTTTTTTCACTTTATTTCTAATCCTTAGGACAACGATTTGATTGATCAAATTCATTTCATATTTGATATGAATAATTATCTCGACATATAACAAATTCTAAGGCCTAGCTGTAAATTAGCGTATGCCGATGATTTGAAAATTCACTTCATCGTTCGATCTGCGTTTGCCTTCAAGCAATATAGAATAAATTCGTCGACTGGTGTCATCGCAACAAGCTCACAATGAGTGTTCCTAAATGCATCACGGTACCAAACATCCAATAAGATTCGACTATGTCATCGATGGTATTATTCTATAAGGAACTCATCAATTTATAGATTGCGTTCAATTTGCATCGATCTGCAGTAATCGCAAAAACAATCGACCGGGTTTATCACGAATATATAAAAAATATCCTTACTGCTTAAAAGTTGTCTAATGCTCACTCGTTCGGCCAATAAAGACTGTCCCAGAAAGTATGGACGCAACCAAAAACCGCTGCCATTCCGCAATGGTTCAGAATCTGTCAATTTTTATGGCTGCGTCCTGTTGTTTACACTCTTCTCTAACCACTTATGCAGTTGTTTATTCGTTTTCATTAGTTTGTTTCGAAATGCGTGGACTTTCAGCAGAACAACGTCGAAAAATTATGTACAAATGGTGCACAGAACGCGGACTGTCACTGAGAAAGATAGCAAAAATGGAAGGAGTAAGTGAAACACCGAAAGTGCGAAATGCAATCAGGAAGTTCGGTGAGGATCACACCTTTGAGGATAAACCGAAAACGGGTCGAAAAAAAGGTCCTGCTAACCCTCAGTTGGATAAACGTATACTGAAGGTGTTCGAGCAAAGGAAGGAGGTTTCAATTCGGGATGTGGCCAAAAAGTGAGTACTTCGAAGTCAAATGTTCTTCGTGCTAAATAACGTTTGAATCTTCGAACCTATGAGAAGCAGAAACAACCAAAACGTAGTCCGAAACAAGAAGCATCGATCAGGCCGATCGTTCGAAAGCTGTACAATACGATTCTTGCTGGAAATTTGAACTGCATATTCATGGACGACGAAACCTACGTGGAACTCGATTACGAATCCTTGCCGGGACCTCAATATTATACGGTGCGAGAAGGGCAAGTGTTAAACCAGTCCGAGACATCGATTGAAGTCGAAAAATTTGGTAAGAAAGCTATGGTCTGGCAAGCAATTTGTAGCTGCGGTAAGATTTTGAAACAGTTTATCACCACTGCTTCAATGAACAGCGAAATATACATCAAGGAATGTTTACAAAAACGACTTCTACCCATGATTCGAAGCCACAAGGATCCTGTTGTCTTCTGGTAAGATCTTGCTTCTTGCCACTACTCGAAATCAACGGTAGAATGGTATATTACCAAAAATGTCACTTTCGTCCCGAAAGACATGAATCCACCAAATTGCCCACAACTTCGACCAATTGAGAAATTTTGGGCATTTACGAAGTCACATCTCAAGAAACATGTCTCGGTACCCTAAACCATTTAACAGTTCGAAAAAGATTGGAAAAAAGTGTCAAAACTTGTCGCCAAGAAGTCTATACGGAATTTAATGAGGAACGTTCGCAAGAAGGTGCGCCAGCTAGTCTACAATGGCTAAGTAGCAAATGTTGAGAATGATAATCTGTTGTTGTAGTCTAATATTATCAGTGTATCGAATAAAATTTGAACACTTGTGAATTATTTACAGCGAAATCAAAGTGCGTCCATACTTTCTGGGACAATCTTTACTGAAGAATGGTTCAATTGTTTGGCATCCTAATCAATTGACTTGGAACCTGAGGAACGTGCTGCGAAAATTCATAAGATTTACATTGCGGAACCTTCCCTGGCGGAACCCGATAAATCTAAGGAGTGTATCGAAAATAAGCTATCCACATACATTTGTGTTGTAAGCATGTATTTGTGATGGTTTTTATGCTCAGATCACAGAATGCTGTGCGTTTGGCTGTCAGCTTTCGTTTGTTTACTTGTTTGTGCGGTTGAAATACTGTCGATTCAAGTGAAGAAATTCGGTCGAAAGATACTGGTATGGCAAGCAATATGTTCCTGTGGTTTGAAGTCAACCATTTTTACACTACCGGAACTATAAATGCAGAAATCTATCGCTCTAAGTGCCTTCAGAAGAGATTGCACCTCCACTGTTTTGGCCAGATTTAGCGTCGGTTCGCTATGCCAAAACCACTCTCAATTGGCTTGCGGAAAAGGGTATAAATTTCGTTAAGAAAAATATCAATCCACCAAATTGCCCTCAGGTTTGACCTATCGAACGTTACTGGGCAATCGTGAAGAGGGTCTTCAAGAAGCTGGGAACATGCAGAAGTTCAAAAAAAATTTGGGCTCAAGCGTCCAAAACATGCGATGCAACACTTGTCCGGAACTTGATGAAGAGCGCTCGATCAAAAGTTCAAAAATTCGTGAAGGAATAACTTAAATTTCATTCGGTATGCTCAAGTTTAACCTCGTGCAATAAAGGATCTAAACTAAAGTTTGAATAAAATATCGTTTTTTATCATAATTTGAAAGAAAAATTTGTGGATAGCTTATGATACACTCCTTATCACCGTGTGATGCTCGCTACAAGCTGCTAAATATATAGAAACTCTTCAACGACGTCTTTGTAACCAACAGATAGGATTGGTTGCAAAGGTATTAAATGGGGAAGTCGACAACTGTAATTTACTGTTATCGTTAAGAATTCGAGTGCCATCCAGATCTCTGCGTCATGGATCCTTCCTCGTGGCCCTTATTACCGGTGTCACCAAACGGTGGAAATCAAGTGAAGTGAATGTAGGTTCTTATTACGAAAGTCGCTTCAGAGACAAAAGTAAGTACCTGTATGAACTTGATGTCATTATGAATATCACGCCACCAACATTTTGTTGAAAAAAATAGTTTTTTCCACCACAGTGATCACTTTACTATGCGTGATACTGGTAATTGGTGAAATCAAGTAAGTGACACGTAAGTGAAGTGAATATGAAAGTGGAAGTAAGAACGGTAATAAATGCCCGTATCTCGCTTCCATCTTACTACCTTCGGATTTTACAAACCGTTTACATCAAAGTTCCGCACTTTTAGATCACTTGAAGAATTTTTTGAATACGGAGAACCATATTGTCGATTCGTAACACGGATTAAAAATAGTTCATCCATATTCTATAAGGTGTATAGTTCATGTAGACTACAGTCAGATGGAATCGAATGGAATAAAATAAATAAATCTTACACTTGATAAACGATAGTAGATCTTTAGTTATATTACTCTTCACACTTCAAACTATTACAAAAAAAAACAATAATTTTTCCCGATAGCCAGCTTCCCAGATAAACTTATTTGAATATGTTTGTTTGAGAGCAGGTTTCAAATTAGTTTTACATCGCTCTTCATGATAATTTTTTTTTCACAATTGTTCAGTCGGTTGATTTGAATTACTTATTCGTCGTACAGACAAAAATGGAAAAATTCCAGACGGAAGATTGGCATTGACTAAATTATTTTTTTCAAAGCATCAAAGGCAGAAGTTCTCTGTACCGATCAAAAATTAAGTCGATATCACTTACCGATCGCAACCTATGATGGACACGCTCTTACTTAACAGGCTATATGTGTTTGTAAGCTAACAGAGTAACAGAACGAATTTTAAGAAAATATTGATATTGATGTAATTTGTAATGATGGGTACGTCTCTGGAAAGACTTTCATTTAAGTTTAATTAGTTTTTCCGAAATTTCTCTTCAACCTTCAATTTGAATGTTCACTATTTTTCTATTCTATATTTAAATATAAAACCATTCGAGTTATTGCAAGCTATTTCACTGACACCCAAATTATTTTAAAGAATTTTTGAGCAATTTGTGCGGTATTATGCGACTATACCACGGAAAAAATTATCCAATGAACAGTAATGTCAAAATCAAAACACTTCGGTAATTTCAACAATTAATGATAATAAACTGTTAAATAAACAAATAGCAGAAATCAACAGTAGAAAAGGTGAAGAAATCGTAAACGTCTTGCTCCGATTAACATGAAACACTTTTGTGTCTAGGTAAACTTTTTGTTTTGTCCGAATGGAGAGATCAATTTAACTTAGGACTAGTTTTTGCATGTAGTATCTTCAAATCCTTGTAACTCGGAAACTAATAATTGTATGAAAGTGGAGTTCCACGAAATCAATCGCGCAATTAACAAAATACACACAGGAAAGAAATCAACTATTACGAAATTAACCAAAAAATACAATAAACCAAAGTGTGAAGGCGTTTGCCAAAGTTCTAGTTAAAAATGAAAATCCTAGATGTAGCCGTTCTCGAAATATTCAGGCATGAATTTTCAAAATTCAGGTTTTTGTTGATTTGTCTGGTCGTTTTTCTGGAAATGGATCAAAAAGAATGAATATCAAGCAGTTTTGTTCAAAAACGCCACTTCATGACAAACACCACATAGGCCTCGTCGTTTGGAAGGTTTATCGACTTTTTTTACTACAAGCTTGCCTCTAATCTCAGCATGGCATGCTCGGGTTTTTTTTTTCAGAAGGTACACCAATAAATGGTAAACAGCAGGAGGTAGGCAGACCAATTAGCACGCAAGCAATCACGAAAAAGCTTGCAAATACGTCGAATGTATTACCATGGCAACACAATTCTAACACATGTCCCCCAACCTGTTTTGTCCTTTGACCTTCGCTGGTTGGCATTTAGGTCCTTCACTGGGTTCGCTGAAAGGTAGCTAGCACATTTGATTTTACTTCTCTGAGTACAGCACAACGAGATTGAAGAGATTGGTGTTGGGTGGAAAGACACTAAGCGCTTGAGGTCAAATATCTGGTTGGATTGCTGTTTCAGGATATCGAACGAAATGCTACACTATTTGTAAAAAGTTCTTTCTTATTGCTTTCAACCGTTTTAGTTTCGACTATAATTTAAAAACTGTTCTAATCCATCTAGTGATGTAACGATGCCTTTCTCATCACCGCGAATATGATGCAAGTTCTATTTAAGAATTTTCCAAATTGATGAAAGTTTATTTCCAGAATTCCAGTATCGGGATAGCAAATTAATAAAGATACAAATACCAAGACAAGATCATTGTTGAGCAGCTTTTACGTATTTTGCATTGTCACCTGAAACGAAGGCTTGGAATTTTCCACATTCATTATTTCAACACTCATCATAACCGGAAACTGGATACGAATAGAATTTCATAGAATCCTATGAGACCGCATATGGCTTTTTGTTTGTTTTAAGTTTGTGAAAATTGATTTAACTTTTCCTTGAAACATTGAAATGATTCGTTTTTTTAAGTTTTTACCGGTACTTCCGGAACCGGAAAGCGGGGATCTGTATAGCCAAAGCATATTCGTTTGACTATCAACTAGCACGAATTATATATTGGAATAGTTTAAATACAGTTTTGCAGAGTATTTTTGTTTTGCATCGTCACCTTGAATGAAAGAAATTTTCAACACCCTTCACCATATAATCTTAAAATCGAAAGTCACATCACCGATAAAATTCCATAGAAACCCAACAGATTACAGAAACTTTTATTCGGACCAAGTTAGTGGAAGTCGGTTCAACTATCATTGAGAAATAGAGGTGAGTTCCGTTTTTCAAAAGTATTTGACCTCTATTTTAGATAACCTCCGGAACCTGTACCCGGAGAGCGGTATAACTACTGGAGAACAACTTCTAGAAACAGTTTGTTTGTAACACAGTTTCGTAGGGGTTTTACGTACTTTGTATCTTCACCTAAATGACTGTTGGAAAATTTTAACTTGTTCATCTTATAATTCTGGAACTGGACATCGGATCAGGATAAAATTTTGTAGAAATCTGCGAGATCATAAGGTCTTCGGTCTCACCGTCTTCGATCATTAGAGGGAAGTCTTCGTCATTCCATTCAGAAACTTTTAATCGCCGTTTCTGGTACTCCCAGCACGAAAACCAAGGAATGCCAAAACGGGTATGTTTGGCCATCAACTTTACAAAATCCGCAAACTAGAAGATTTTACCAAACAGCTTTGAAGAATCTGCATCTTTTGGCATGGACACTATTAAGACACATTCTTCGAAATGAGATTTTTGCACTCAGAACCCTGTAACTCTGGAACCGGAAGTCGGATTTCTTCTTTTAGTTCCTTGAAATTCTGATCATTATATTTTGATATGAAGCAACGGAAGAACTCATTTTTCCAATTAATGAATTTTATCATGAGTCTTGCAAACGGAAATAAAACATCATAACTGATTTTGTCATTATATTGTTATCATAAGTTTCAACTTTCAACTGTTTTCATGTGTTAAATATCTCAAAATAACACAAATTGTTATACATATGTAACTGTTGATATACTTGTGTTATGATTTTGTTATGTGCATCTGATCGGGTATAAACTAATATGATACCGTTTGACCGTTTATGATTTTGCAGTCATGAAAAGGACCATTTGGATTCGAAAGATTGCGTTTGTATTCTAAGAAGTAATGCGACAGTTTGAGGCAGTTTTCTTCTTTACATTACTTTTGGGACCCTGAAAAGGATCGTTAGTGGCTTTGGAATCCCGGAAAGAACTTTTCGGGCACGGATGATTGCGTTTGCATTCCAGGAAGTAGAGCGCCAGTCCTAGTCATATGTAAGTTTCAACCTTGACTTAGAGGAAGTCATTATAAAAATATAACTAAAGTCACACAATCGCTCATATATTTCAATATTCCATATATCTCAATAGTTTATTGAAAGAAACTATCAAAATACTGTAGCGTACTCATTTCTGGTTTTCAGAAAAGCCATTGTGGAATTCTCTACGATATTAAACCATGGTCGGAGCATTTTTCTCGAACGCAAAACAGTCAAATTCTGGATTTTTTCGCAATCGTTTGGTGCGAATTTCGCTCTGCGAAAACTACACAAAGCAAATCAATTCAATCTAGATTTGCACTATGCTGATGATTTTTACCTCCTCCGATTTGCAAAGAAGTAACCATTATAGTTCTCTAGAAAACACTTAGAGCCATTAGAAGGGCAGATTTTAAATAATGTTCTCCATCGTTATCCACTTTTCGTTTTCTTTATCTCCAATGCAAACGACCAGAGGCAGGATGACGCAATCACTCTTGTTTGAAGCGAAACTTACACTGCGAACGTTCAACAGCGTTTAGGCTTCAGGAACGGAGCCTCATATTCGCTTTTGACTGAAGTACCAGTTAAATAATGGCGGGTGTAGTTCCACTGTCTTGACGTAGACGGCGTTCTACTCACTCGATGAGTCTCCATAGATTATCATAGACTAAAGCTAGCAAACGTGCAACCGGGTCTATTTATAGATTCGGTTGATTTTTATGTTTTGTGTTTGGACTCCTTTTTGCCTTTCTCATATAGAAAGGTTATGCAATCACTGTGAAAACCGACTTTTGAACCGAGGACCATTCGACTCAGTTCGTCGAGTATGTAAACTGTCTGTATGTGTGTGTATGAGTGAGTATATATGTATGTAACATTTTTTGCACTCACTTTGCTCGGATATGACTGAACCGATTTTTATGAACTTAGAATCAATTGAAAGGTCTCATAGCCCCATACAAAATTCCTGATTTTTATTCGATTCCCACTTCCGGTTCCGGAATTACAGAGTTATATGTCCAAAAAAAAATGAAAATAAATGCACTAACTTTTCTCAGAGACGGCTGAATCGATTGTTACAAACTTAGATTCAAATAAAAGGTATAATTATGCCATACAAAGTTCCTGAATTTTATTTCGATCCGACTACCAGTTCCAGAATCACAGGGTGATTCGTGTAAACATTCCAATTTCAAATCACTTCCTCAGTTTTCTCAGAGATGGCGTGACCGATTTTATCCATTTTCAAACGAAAGGTCTCATGGTCCTATACAAAACTTTCAAATTTCATCCGGATCCGACTTCCGGTTTCGGATTTATAGGGTAAAGTGTGTTAAAAATTCGATACCGTCACTTAAAGCGGCGATATAAAAAAACGTAAACAGAAATTTTAAACCGGCATCGAAAATATTCCAACCGGTAGCCATTATCAGTAGACAAATAAAACAAACCGATTCCGGCTATCTTGGTTTCCGGTATACAATTCCGGAACAACTCACTACTCTCACTCACTTTTCTCAGCGATGGATTGAGCGATTTTTACTAACAATTCAAATGATAGGTTTTCTGGTCCCATTGTGAATTCCTGAGTTTCATTGGGATCCGACATCTGGTTGCGGAATTACAGGGAGAAGATAGTTAAAATATTGATACCATTACTAAAAGTGGAGAATAAAACACATAAAATAATTTCTAAGCTTGCCTCAAAACTATTCCAATCGATGGTCATTGACAGAAGACGGCCAAACAAATTAATTTCGACTTTCCTGGTTTCCGACCGAAGATTGTGACTCGACTCAAAAATGGATTCCAGTAATTTTTCTCCAACCGACTTCGATTATACCCGTTCCCGAACTCCGGTTTCGAAAGTATACCTGCGATAGTGGAACTCACTTCGTTAACTAAGAGATGGTCTTACAGATTTGAGAACTGTTTCACTCTGTAGGTTATACTAGTTGATGGACAAACCTTTTTGTTTTTCAAGAATCAAATAAAATTATTTTATGAAAATCCACACATTTATATATGAGAATATGACAGATATAAGAAAGGCATCATTACACCACTAGATGGATTAAAACAGGTTTGTCCTATTCAAACAACGCTTACGTAATAGACGTGATATTGAAAGAATTGAAGAAAATACTCAAACAGGGATAAAGTTATTAGGAAATCAAATCTGGAGTAATTTCGTTACACTTTCGTGTTGTGAAATTTTGAAAATGCACCCAGGTGAGTGTAGTAAAGGAAAACGTAGTCCTACGTCAAAACAAAAATTTTCTATGGAATCCTTAGCCCTTTTACTTGTATCTAAGTTATGTTATTTTTGAGAAAAATTTATAACTAGTTTCATTTTTTCCGACTAATCACCTTGTAATTCCGAGTCGGAGGTCAAACCCGAATAAAATTCAGGAACTTCGTATGTAACCGCAAGACCTCTCATTTGAATCTAGCTTCGTTGAAATCGATCAAGTGATTTTCGAGCAAAATGAGTGCACAAAACTGTTACAAATACACATACACGCAGACATTTTACGATCTCGACTAACTGATTCGAATGGTATATGAAACTCAGTCTGCAAGGCCTCGGTCGAAACGTCGGTTTTCACAGTCACTGTAAAGCTTTTCTTTCTGAGAAAGACAAAAACACCACATGAAGAACTTTCAGCCCTTCGTCAGACAATGCATTCATCAGTGTCATCCTCACTGCTCAACGGCGAATTTCCATTCCAGAATGTGCATCTTATGATTGGCGAAGTATGTGCAAGCGCATTTCCGGTTGCCAATCATCTGATTGTTTCATATACCGCTTCGCACCTACATTCTATCATTGTCCTAAATGTGTTCCCGTCGCTTTTCTGCCGTTGTCACTTCGAACCTTAAAAATTTTGCTAAAGTTAAATACCTGACTCATCAAATGTCTTGCAATCGAACCGTAAAAATATCATTCCAAAGCTGAAGTCAATCAAAGTAGGCAGACAAGGAAGACTAATCTGAATGTTAACTTGGTTGGTCCTGAAACCACGTGAACAAATTTCACGTTCTCTTTTTCGTGCTAAACGATTTTAATTTGATGCGGTTTTTCATTTGTGATGATTCAATCATAAGCGTTTCAATTTATATGGTGTTTCGCGACCAATCGCATTGCTCTGTTCATATGAATACATAATCGATTCCGCGAAACGGATGTGCCGTACTAAATAATTTTAGTAGCTGTTATTACATTAATTGTTAAATTCCAAAAGCAAGGTAGGCCTTCGACGGCATGAGCTCATTAGTTTTGGATTTAAAGCATAGTCATATATAACTCATTTGCCTGAGAAATAATCCAAAATGTTTAAAACTAGCTTACTTTTTCGTTCGCCAAATGATAGACTCCGGCAGAATTTATAACAACTACACTGCAGAGCAATTGTTAACTGCTTTATTGCACATAACAACTATTTTCTGTTTTACATAATTTCCCGTAATAACCCGTCACAACCGTTCACGAAGAACAGAACGTTGCTCCCCGATGTGATGGCTATTAGTTTAGAAACATGAAGGTGCCTGGGATAAGGCATGAGTCGAAATGGTGCTTCTTGGCTACCGACTAAAACACCGAGCGATCAACCAGGCAATAGGAAAACTCAACTCATATCTGAAATTACAATCAAGCTTGTTACCGTTTACTAACTTTCCGTTCCTTGAATCATGGGCCTAACTAGTTTCTCATTGCAGTTATTTTTTTTTTAGATTTCTTACCGGGAGGAAGTTACTGCGTTCAATTCTACTTGGAGAATGAAAAGAAAAACTTGCCGGTCATACGTTGAACCCCTCACCAAGATGAAGTTACGCAACTGATAGTAGTGTTGAAAATTTTGCTAAATGCTATCGTTTCTGAAATACAGCGATTTTATAGTAAAATTTAGTCAAAATCTCAAAAT
The DNA here is from genome assembly GCF_030247185.1 of Malaya genurostris. Classification (NCBI taxonomy): domain Eukaryota; kingdom Metazoa; phylum Arthropoda; class Insecta; order Diptera; family Culicidae; genus Malaya; species Malaya genurostris. Next base: position 214,891,041 of record NC_080572.1, read on the forward strand.
TTCTCACAAGCGATGGCGAAACGAGGTGCAAATTTTTATAAAACTTACTGCTAAATTCATCTAGTTGGCAGGTCTTGTTATTTATGTTAGTGAATATATAAAACTACTTTGGGACTACTACTCCCCGGTTTCCGCTTGCGAAAGCACCGGTAATAGTAAAGAAAAGCTCTAAAAACGGAACTCACTTCGATTTCTCAGCAACGGTTAAACCGATTTTCACGAATCATGATTCAAATTGAAGCTCTCATTTGTCTTTAAATATACTATGCAATCATAGGGCGTGTCAAAACATTTAAATCGCCATTCAAAATTATTTGGCCTTTTCATTATTTTGTTTTTAAACTTTCAGCAGAACAACGTCGAAAAATTGTGTACAAATGGTGCACAGAACACGGACTGTTACAGAGAAAGATAGCAAAAATGGAAGGAGTAAGTGAAAAAGCCGTGCGAAATGCAATCAGGAAGTTCGGTGAGGATTAACCGAAAACGGGTCAAAAAAAGGAACATCTTAAAAGTTCGTTCGTTTGAGTGATACGATTTGAATTCAATGAAAAATCCAATTGGGACATTCTTAGGTTTGGAATTAACAAATTTATGATTTTTGTTTACGTTTCGTTTTAGACTCATCAGTGCATAGTAGTTCAAATTGAACTGCGTAATGCAAAACTCGGCAGTTCAATTTGAACCGCTAAGCAGACGTAAAGTTCAATTTGAACTGCTATGCACTGATGAGTCTAAGACGAAACGTAAACAAAAATAAAAAAATTGTTAATTCCAAACCTAAGGATGACCCAATTGGATTTTACAATTGAATTCAAATCGTATCACACAAACGAACGAACTTTTAAGAAGCTAATACGGTTATGTGCCCTAAGCAAAAAATTAGGCTAACCCCTGAATGATCAAATTTTTTATGTTGATTCAATAAAAATACGAATTTGAATGTCCACCATATAATTAGGTTTTTTTTTTTCAAACAATACGTCATGTTGTTACACAAATGTGAAGCAAGGGAAAGGAGCAGCAGTATTTGCGGGTTGCGATTTAAGTTCGCTTAGAAAAGACTGCCCTAGAAAGTATGGACGCACTTTGATTTCGCTGTAAATAATTCACAAGTGTTAGATATTCATTCCTTTCGTGACCGTCGTATCGATCGGATGGTAGTTTGCATTAGAGCAGCTGTGCGTTAATCCATTCTAATCCGTTTCAAGGTCATTTAATATCAGATCTTTTGTTCGTGAGCTTGTGCAGTAGATCAATACAGTATAAACAATAAATACCGTTAGACAGTGCCGGGTGCTATTGTGTTAAAACAATAAGAACAGTGAACCGACGCTTAGTGTGGTGCCGTGAACCGGTGCTGTGTGCATATTTATTCTCGGAGGTCGTTGTAACTAACGCTTGGCCTCAGCGGCCGAGTTGCTACGGATCATTAGCTAAGTATAATATTTTTTCCCTTCGTGTCCCTTTATCGTCTTATATTTTGACTCCCCCTATAATTTGCGCGGAACCTCAACCGCGCTATGGCAAGTCCATTAAATTCTCCCCTGCCCCCCGAAGATAAAATGGAAACAGCTTTTAAATCTGCCCCAAATAGTAAGACTCACCGGGTTAAACAGTATCCCGAAGAGCCTTCACCCTCGGCCGGCCTTTATGTGGTTTATTTTCGGACCAAAGAGAAGAATAAACCGCTTAATATTTTGAAAATATCTAAAGACTTGGAGTCGAAATATACAACATTGAAATTTATTTCAAAAATTCGTCCCGATAAGCTCAGGGTCTCGTTGACCAGTCTGAAACATGCTAATGAGATCGCTCGAAACGATCACTTTACGCGGGACTACCGCGTTTATATACCAGCTCGCGAAGTCGAGATAGACGGAGTGATCACGGATCCAAGTCTGACATGCGAGGACATTCTCAAACATGGGGTCGGATGTTTTAAAGATCCCTTGCTTAAGAATGTCAAGATACTGGACTGCAAACGTTTGCATTCAGTATCGATCGCCGCGGATGGGACAAAGTCTTATCCCCACTCGGACTCGTATCGGGTGACCTTCTCCGGCTCGGCTTTGCCGAAATTCGTTCTCCTGGCCAGGGTTCGTCTACCTGTACGACTTTTCGTACCACGGGTAATGAATTGCACTAGTTGTCAACAACTAGGACACACAGCTTCCCATTGTGGAAATCGGCCCCGCTGCTCGAAGTGTGGAGAGAGTCATGCGGATGGCGTTTGCGACAGAGACATTGAAAAGTGTCTTTACTGTGGGGCGGCCCCGCATGACCTCACAGCATGTTCTGCGTATAAATTGCGTGGAGATCATTTGAAACGATCTCTCAAGCAACGATCAAACCGCTCGTTCGCAGAAATGCTGAAAATCGCCACACCACCTGAACAGAACCCCTACACCTGTTTGTCTGCGGACGATTGCGACTCTGACGATCCTCAAGAAGGTACATCTTCAACTGTCCCTCGTAGTTTTAGGAAGAGGAAAAATATATCATCTCCTAAACTCCCTAGAAAGGGTTCGAAGATATCTCTTGAAGGCCCTCCAAAAGTAACAGCAGAAGGAAGTGTTGGTAAAAAAAACGAAAAGAAGAAGCCAAAAGCTCCTAGTTCCGGAGACTTGAAATCGGAGAAAGAATATCCAACACTTCCGGGGACACCCAAAACCCCGAAAGTCCCCAAGGAACCAGAAAACACATCAAGTGCTGGACTTGTAAAATTCAGTGACATTGTGGACTTTATATTTTCCGTCTTCAACATTTCTGACCCCCTAAAAGGTATTTTGATGACTTTCCTGCCAAAAGTTAAAATGTTTTTGATGCAGCTGACTGCAAAATGGCCCCTCCTCTCAGCAATCGTTTCCTTCGATGGCTAATTTTTCGAACGAGGTCAAGGATTCGATCACTGTTTTACAGTGGAACTGTAGAAGTATCATCCCGAAAATAGATCCTTTTAAATACTTAGTAAATAATCTGAAATGTGACGCATTTGCATTGTGCGAAACTTGGTTAACTTCTGATGTATCACTAAACTTCCACGATTTTAACATTATTCGCCTGGATCGAGATAATCCCTACGGAGGAGTACTTTTGGGGATCAAAAAGTGCTATTCCTTCTTTCGAATTAACCTCCCCTCGATATCAGGTATTGAAGTTGTCGCATGTCATGTCACAATTAAAGGCAAGGACCTTTGTATTGCTTCCATCTATATTCCCCCTAGAGCCTCAGTTGGGTACCACTGGCTCAGCAGTATCATGCAACTTCTTCCCGCACCGACGTTAGTTTTAGGAGACTTTAACTCTCACGGTGCGGGATGGGGTTGTCTTCATGATGATAACAGATCAGCTCTGATCCATGATATTTGCGACAACTTCAATATGACAATCTTGAATACGGGAGAAATGACACGAATTCCCGCACCACCAGCAAGACCAAGTGCGCTGGACTTATCCCTCTGCTCGACATCGCTACGGTTGGATTGCACGTGGAAGGTAATCCCTGATCCCCACGGTAGCGATCATCTGCCTATCGTAATTTCAATCGCCAGCGGATTAAGACCATCGGAAACAATCAATGTTTTGTATGACCTCACACGAAATATTGATTGGAAATGCTACGCAATATCGATATCTGAGAAACTAGAAACAACACAAGAACTTCCTCCGGAGGAAGAGTATACGTTTATGGCTGGCTTGATTCTCGACACTGCGATTCAAGCTCAGACGAAACGTATACCCGGCGCGAATACTAACATTCGTCCTCCCAACCCGTGGTGGGACAAAGAGTGCTCATCACTGAGCGCGGAAAGATCTTTAGCATTCAAAAAGTTCAGAAAATATGGAACACCTGATAATTATAGAAATTACGCAGCGCTAGATAATCAAATGAAGAACTTAGTTAAAGCAAAGAAACTAGGTTACTGGCGACGGTTTGTTGACGGATTAACAAAAGAAACATCGATGAGCACTCTTTGGAACACAGCCCGACGAATGCGCAACCAAAACACAACGAACGAAAGCGAGGAATATTCTAACCGCTGGATATTCGATTTCGCTAAAAAAGTATGTCCTGATTCTGTTCCGGAACAGAAGATATCCCGCGCCGCGACTTCGAATACAAACGAAACACCGTTTTCGATGGTAGAGTTCTCACTTGCGCTCTTGTCGTGTAACAATAAGGCCCCGGGGTTAGACAGAATTAAATTCAACTTGTTGAAAAAGCTTCCTGACTCTGCCAAAAGGCGCTTGCTGAATTTGTTTAACAAGTTCCTCGAGGGTAATATTGTTCCACACGACTGGAGACAAGTGAGAGTTATCGCCATTCAAAAACCTGGGAAACCAGCCTCCGATCACAATTCGTATCGGCCGATTGCTATGCTTTCCTGTATCCGGAAGTTGTTCGAAAAAATGATTCTCTTCCGTCTAGACAATTGGGTCGAGACTAATGGTTTACTTTCAGATACACAATTCGGCTTCCGCAGGGGTAAAGGAACGAACGATTGTCTTGCGTTGCTCTCAACCGAAATTCAAATGGCATTTGCTCGTAAAGAACAAATGGCATCAGTATTTCTAGATATCAAGGGGGCTTTTGATTCAGTTTCTATATATATCCTATCTAAGAAGCTGCACCAGCATGGTCTTTCGCCGGTTTTGAATACCTTTTTACATAATCTATTGTCCGAGAAACACATGTATTTTGCACATGGTGATTTGTCGACAATACGATTCAGTTACATGGGTCTTCCTCAGGGCTCATGCTTAAGCCCCCTTTTATACAACTTTTACGTAAACAACATTGATGAATGTATCAACACATCTTGCACGCTAAGACAACTTGCCGACGACAGCGTTGTGTCCATTATAGGACCCAAAGCTGCCGATCTCCAAGGACCATTACAAGATACCCTCGACAACTTGTCGACATGGGCTCTTCAAATGGGTATCGAGTTCTCTACGGAGAAAACTGAGCTGGTCGTATTTTCAAGAAAGCGAGAACCAGCACAACTACAGCTTCAACTAGGGGGTGGAACCATAGCTCAGGTCTTCACATTTAAATATCTCGGGGTCTGGTTCGACTCCAAAGGCACCTGGGGATGTCACATTAGATATCTGAAACAAAAATGCCAGCAGAGAATCAATTTTCTTCGCACAATAACCGGAACTTGGTGGGGTGCAAACCCAGGAGACCTGATCAGGCTGTACCAAACAACGATATTGTCCGTAATGGAATATGGATGCTTCTGCTTCCGATCTGCCGCGAACACCCATTTCATTAAACTGGAAAGAATTCAGTATCGTTGTTTGCGTATTGCCTTAGGTTGCATGCAGTCGACTCATACGATGAGTCTCGAAGTGCTCGCGGGCGTCTTACCGTTGAAAAACCGATTCTGGGATCTCTCATATCGATTGCTAATCCGATGCGATATCTTAAATCCGATGGTGATTGAAAACTTCGAAAGGCTTGTCGAGCTCAATTCTCAGACCCGTTTTATGTCCTTGTATTTTGATTACATGGCTCAGAATATTAATCCTTCTTCGTTTGTTTCCAACCGTGCTCATTTCTTGGATACTACTAATTCTACTGTGTTTTTCGACACATCCATGAGAGAAGAAATTCGTGGAATTCCGGACCACGTGCGCCCTCAAGTGGCCCCAAATATTTTTTATAATAAATTTAGAACAGTCAACTGTGAAAAGATGTTTTACACTGACGGATCAAACATCAACAGGTCCACAGGCTTCGGAATCTTCAATCAGAACATCACCGCTTCGTACAAACTCAGTGATCCGGCTTCAGTCTACGTCGCAGAATTAGCTGCTATTCAGTACACCCTCGAGATCATTGAAACCTTGCCCAAAGACCATTACTTCATTGTCACGGACAGTCTAAGCTCAATAGAAGCTCTCCGGGCAATGAAGTCAGGAAAGTATCCCCCATATTTCCTGGGGAAAATACGGGAACATTTGAGAACTTTATCTGAACGGTCTTATTTAATATCGTTAGTCTGGGTCCCTTCGCATTGTTCCATTCCGGGCAATGAAAAGGCAGACTCATTGGCTAAGGTGGGCGCATTAGAAGGTGATATTTATGAAAGACCAATCTGCTTCAATGAATTTTTCAGTATCTCTCGTCAGAAAACTCTCGAAAGTTGGCAAACTTCATGGAGCAATGGCGAACTGGGACGATGGCTGCATTCCATTATCCCTAGGGTATCGACGAAACCTTGGTTCAGGGGGATGAACGTGAGTCGTGACTTCATTCGTGTGATGTCTCGGCTCATGTCAAACCATTACACCTTCAACGCGCACCTCCGGCGTATTGGAATCGTGGAGAGCGGTCTCTGCGCTTGTGGTGACGGTTATCAGGACATCGAGCATGTCGTATGGACGTGTACGGAGTATCGTGACGCCAGGTCTTTATTAAAGGACTCCCTAAGGGCCCGAGGTAGACCACCTGAAGTTCCGGTCCGAGATGTGTTGGCTAGTCGGGATATCTCTTATATGCTTCTTATATACCAGTACCTCAAACACATTAATATCCAAGTGTAATCTGTTATACCTCGCTCAGAAAGTATAATCTCCACCTACAGGTTCGACACTAACATCCGCTCGATTCTCTCGATCACCGTCCCTGTCCACCATCTTCATTGGAACTAACAAGATCTTTTTTTGTCACTAACTTTTCGTTCCCCCCTTCCATGTCTCTTCACCATCTCGATGGCAACTAATTAGATCTCTGTAGTTTTCAGACATTTTGTTTCCATACCCCCTATTTATTTCGGTTTTCACAATATTTACTTTTTTTATTTTCTCATCTCTTCGTAACATCACCATCACCGCCTACGGTCCTACGCTCCAGACGATGACCAGCATGCGGGCCACCCGCCGGGCCTTCGTAGCCTGGGGGTGTTTCCCGCGGACCCACACGAACCGAAAGGAAGCGGCCATATATAGCACCATTTGGAATTCATGCAATATTCAATTCACCGACACCTGCCGAATACCAGCTAAAAGCTTTTTTCAAAAATTCTAGACGACATAATCTAATGATACTATTCTAGTTTTAAGTTAGTCGTTAATTAAGATTAGGAAATACCCTTGGCATCTTAGAGCTTAAGCAGTGTGCCTGAAAATATATATTATACTATTGAAAAAAAAAAAAAGTGTTAGATATTCAAATTTTATTCGTTAAACTGATAATATTAGACTACAACAACAGAATATTATTCTAAGCATTTGCTACTTAGCCATTGTAGACTAGCTGGCGCACCTTCTTGCGAACGATTCTCATTAAATTCCGTACAGACTTCTTGGCGACAAGTTTTGACACTTTTTTCCAATCTTTTTCGAACTGTTGAATGGTTTCGGCTGCCGAGACATGTTTCCTAAAATGTGCCTTCGTTAATGCCCAAAATTCCTCAATTGGTCGAAGTTGTGGACAGTAGTATACCATTCTACCGTTGATTTCGAGTAGTGGCAAGAAGCAAGATCTTACCAGAAGACAACAGGATCCTTGTGGCTTCGAATCATGGGTAGTAGTCGATTTTGTAAACATTCCTTAAGGTATATTTCGCTGTTCATTGAAGTAATGGTGATGAAGGCTTTCGAAATCTTACCGCAGCTACAAATTGCTTGCCAGACCATAGCTTTCTTACCAAAGTTTTTGACTTCAATTGATGTCTCGGACTGGTTTAACACTTGCCCTTTTCGCATCGTATAATATTGTGGTCCCGGCAAGGATTTATAATCAAGTTTCACGTAGGTTTCGTCGTCCATGATTATGCAGTTCAAATTTTCAGCAAGAATCGTATTGTACAGCTTTCGAACCCTCGGCCTGATTGGTGCTTCTTGTTTCGGACTACGTTTTGGTTGTTTCTACTTCTTATAGGTTCGAAGATTCAAACGTTCTTTAGCACGAAGAACATTTGACTTCGAAGTGCCCACTTTTTTGGCCACATCCCGAAATGAAACCTCCTTCTTTTGCTCGAACGCCTTCAGTATACGTTTATCCAACGGATGGTTAGCAGGACCTTTTTTTCGACCCGTTTTCGGTTTATCCTCAAAGGTGTGATCCTCACCGAACTTCCTGATTGCATTTCGCACTTTCGGTGTTTCACTTACTTCCATTTTTGCTATCTTTCTCAGTGACAGTCCGCGTTCTGTGCACCATTTGTATACAATTTTTCGACGTTGTTCTGCTGAATGTCCACGCATTTCGAAACAAACTAATGAAAACGAATAAACAACTGCACAAGTGGTTAGAGAAGAGTGTAAACAACAGTACGCAGCAATACAAATTGACAGATTCTGAACCATTGCGAAATTGCAGCGGTTTTTGGTTGCGTCCATACTTTCTGGGGCATTCTTTAGTCAAGTGGAAACAAGTGACAAGTTAATTATCTCGTTTTCAACCTTCTTCTCGTTAGATATTTGATTAAGACGAAAAGATGCCACCATCAAAAGGAAAAAGATTTCTTCCAAAGAACAACGTGCGAGATAAAGTATGTATATTCAATATTATTATCTAGTTGTAAAACTCAAATGAAATTGATATTTTGAGACACATTTTTATTTTATTTCATTTAGTTAACATCAGAAACCGGACACAGAATTTGCAATGCAAAAGTCGTTTAAAAATATCTTTTTTGCATGAGCCGGACATTCATAAACATATAGTTTCATTATCCGATTCTTGCATTGAAAATTTTTTGTCATTTGCCGCTGCGGACGAGACATGGTTTGCTTGATTGTTACGGGCGGGCTGATCCATGCTGTATTCCACAGCAACAGGCGGCCAAAAATTTCGAATGCCAGAACCGGACAAACATTTATTTCGAAAGAAATACTGAATTGTGTGCGGACCTGTGTCTGTGATAGAAAAAACAATTGTCTTTCACGCATTCAACCTGGGCTGTGTTTTTAAAGACTAACGTTATTCTAACCCACGAGGCATATGATCACAAGAATATAGTTTCTAAAATCAATAAAATTAAAATGGTGAGTTGTCTCCCCACTATCTCCCTCTTGCAACGGAAATATAAAAGTAGTACACCGAAAAACCGAATCACATCTGAAATGTCGCACATCCCGAAGTATGAGAATTCAATGAACTGATTCGTGTATGACATTACAACCGTCCTAAAGAGCAAGTGTCGTTTTACGTTGAACCTGATGCCACCGAATTCATAGATAGCAAATTGTTGATTATCCGTTGCCCGTCTGCGGTCGACAAAAGCGTTCCTGTTCGAACGAAGGTTAATCGTTCTAGATCCGAGTAAGGAATCATCGAAGCGAAACGTTAAATTAAAATTTTGTCCGTTGGAATTTAACGTTCACCATACGACTACCTGCCAGTCCGATACGGACGAGAACTCAAACGGAAAGAGTTCAACACACGTTCAGCAGTGGAACCTGCGGGTGTTCGTAAAGAAATATGAATCAAGCTTATTTTCAGTCTAATGAAATTATTAGTTTTGAAGTCTTTGGGAAATGAAGCTAAGTGAAAAATTTGCATTCTAACTTTATTAAACGTAAATCGTTATTTCAATGTACAATGGCGCTATGATTTTCAATTAGATTTTCTTATTCTTCTGATTAAAAAAGAATAATAATCATTACGAACCGTTGCATAAGTCATCAATTCTTGCATCCGTGCGTATCTTATTTCCTCCGCCGATCCAACTGATGGTAGCGAAAAGCACCTTGCGTAAAACTTGGTGGATTTAAAGATGCACCTGACTTTTTGACTGCCTTCCTTCCTGGGTATCGGTTTTTTTATTTAGTTATTATGTTTGTATCGCTTGTGAAAAAATACCGCTTCGATCGAAAATATTGTATAGGGGCACGGTTTATAGCTTGCGAAGGTCCGAAGAAAGAAGATCAAAATAAATGACGAGGAGGAACGGCGACTAGAGGATGCATTCGTGCAAGTAAAGTGAACAGGTTTTAAAAGGCGCAAAACTCCTTAAGACGTCATGCGGCACGTGCTGATCCCGTCACAGCTGTTTAACGAAGTAGTACTACTAGCAGGATATAAAATTGCTCGATAAATGTTATTTATTTTGGATTAAAATCAAACATTGACTCGTTATTATCACAAAAACAGTACTCAAACTGTTGGTATCTTGTAAGAGTACATACATGACACACATTGCGATCCCTAAATTGACCCTTCAAAACAGGATTATATAGAAAGTTTGAAATTGACCGATCACTCTGCGCAGTAGTTTTTTTCTTTTTTTGTTTTTTTTTATCTAATGCAGGCATTTCGTTTTTTTTTTCATAACTATACGACAGAGTGTAAGAGAATTCACACAGTCAGTCGCAGTTGTTTCCGCGCCATTCCAACGCACATGTCCGACATATGGCTGAGTCATTGCTGCATCAATCATCGGTAGGCAATCCCTTGGTCTTTTTTAATGCACCTTTCAGTCGTAGTTTTTTTTATTATTTTATTTCCTGTCAAGGACACGTTGCCCTCGCTGCAGGTTGTACTTCCTCACCCGGAACTAACGTCAGATGGTTAACGCTTAATGGAAAATTACGGTAGTAACGGTAGTTAACTTCGCAGCAAGTACAGCCAATAGGAAATCGTGAGAAAATGATCTGAAACATTTTTTGACACTTTAAAAGTCCTTGAGCAGAGACACACATATAATTGAATCATATTTATCGAACATAACGTGAGATTCATCGAATCGAACACCAGTTCAATTGTTCAACAAACTTTCTTGTCTTAGTTTCGGCAGTTCCACCGAAAGCGAATTTTAACTGTGTGGACGGGATGAAACTTCCGAATTGCTAATCTTCTATAAAATTTTGTCTATTACCATTAATTAAAAATTTCAACGAAAGAATTACTATATGCTTTTAAAGGGTGATTTTTTAAGAGCTTGAGAACTTTTTTAAACAATAAAACGCATAAAATTTGCAAAATCTCATCGGTTCTTTATTTTAAACGTTAGATTGGTACATGACATTTACTTTTTGAAGATAATTTCATTTAAATGTTGACCGCGGCTGCGTCTTAGGTGGTCCATTCGGAAAATCCGCTTTTTTATCGACAAATTTTGTTCAGCGATGAGGCTCATTTCTGGTTGAATGGCTACGTAAATAAGCAAAATTGCCGCATTTGGAGTGAAGAGCAACCAGAAGCCGTTCAAGAACTGCCCATGCATCCCGAAAAATGCACTGTTTGGTGTGGTTTGTACGCTGGTGGAATCATTGGACCGTATTTTTTCAAAGATGCTGTTGGACGCAACGTTACAGTGAATGGCGATCGCTATCGTTCGATGCTAACAAACTTTTTGTTGCCAAAAATGGAAGAACTGAACTTGGTAGACATGTGGTTTCAACAAGATGGCGCTACATGCCACACAGCTCGCGATTCTATGGCCATTTTGAGGGAAAACTTCGGAGAACAATTCATCTCAAGAAATGGACCGGTAAGTTGGCCACCAAGATCATGCGATTTGACGCCTTTAGACTATTTTTTGTGGGGCTACGTCAAGTCTAAAGTCTACAGAAATAAGCCAGTAACTATTCCAGCTTTGGAAGACAACATTTCCGAAGAAATTCGGGCTATTCCGGCCGAAATGCTCGAAAAAGTTGCCCAAAATTGGACTTTCCGAATGGACCACCTAAGACGCAGCCGCGGTCAACATTTAAATGAAATTATCTTCAAAAAGTAAATGTCATGTACCAATCTAACGTTTAAAATAAAGAACCGATGAGATTTTGCAAATTTTATGCGTTTTATTGTTTAAAAAAGTTCTCAAGCTCTTAAAAGATCACCCTTTATATCCAGAATCTCTTGAAAACGGTACTTTCGAAAATTAAATTCAAATCAATAGTTTAACATGCTCAGTTCAAAAAAAATAAATCTTTCAAATCTCTCCTCCATACACTGTGCAACTGAAATTTGTTGATTATTTTACCTGTGCAACAAAAATCCAATTCATCTGGTAGTCCATCAACTCTCATTGACATTTATATAGTTGAATTGATGTAGTTTTCATTGTAAAGTTTTATTTCGTTTATTTTATCCAGATTCATCTTTTTACCTTTTTTTATATAAAGGGTGATTTTTTAAGAGCTTGAGAACTTTTTTAAACAATAAAACGCATAAAATTTGCAAAATCTCATCTTTATTTTAAACGTTAGATTGGTACATGACATTTACTTTTTGAAGATAATTTCATTTAAATGTTGACCGCGGCTGCGTCTTAGGTGGTCCATTCGGAAAGTCCAATTTTGGGCAACTTTTTCGAGCATTTCGACCGGAATAGCCCGAATTTCTTCGGAAATGTTGTCTTCCAAAGCTGGAATAGTTACTGGCTTATTTCTGTAGACTTTAGACTTGACGTAGCCCCACAAAAAATAGTCTAAAGGCGTCAAATCGCATGATCTTGGTGGCCAACTTACCGGTCCATTTCTTGAGATGAATTGTTCTCCGAAGTTTTCCCTCAAAATGGCCATAGAATCGCGAGCTGTGTGGCATGTAGCGCCATCTTGTTGAAACCACATGTCAACCAAGTTCAGTTCTTCCATTTTTGGCAACAAAAAGTTTGTTAGCATCGAACGATAGCGATCGCCATTCACTGTAACGTTGCGTCCAACAGCATCTTTGAAAAAATACGGTCCAATGATTCCACCAGCGTACAAACCACACCAAACAGTGCATTTTTCGGGATGCATGGGCAGTTCTTGAACGGCTTCTGGTTGCTCTTCACTCCAAATGCGGCAATTTTGCTTATTTACGTAGCCATTCAACCAGAAATGAGCCTCATCGCTGAACAAAATTTGTCGATAAAAAAGCGGATTTTCCGAATGGACCACCTAAGACGCAGCCGCGGTCAACATTTAAATGAAATTATCTTCAAAAAGTAAATGTCATGTACCAATCTAACGTTTAAAATAAAGAACCGATGAGATTTTGCAAATTTTATGCGTTTTATTGTTTAAAAAAGTTCTCAAGCTCTTAAAAAATCACCCTTTATATAAAAAATATGTATAGAATTCGCTCAAACTTTCGAAAATTTTTCCGAGGCTCGGAGGGCCGAATGTCATATACCAATCGATTCAGCTCGATGAACTGAGCAAATGTCTGTGTGTGTGTGTGTGTGTATGTGTGTGTGTCTGTATGTGTGTTGTCAACTAAGAGGTCCAGATCTCAGAGATGGCTGGACCGATTTTGATCAAACTAGTCGCAAATGAAAGGTCTCCCCGTCACCCAAAACGCTATTGAATGGTTTTGAGATCGGATGTTTACTTTTTGAGTTATACGAAGTTTTATGTCAAAATTTTCAGTTTTTTGACAGTATCTGTCACATTTGACCTTGAAAACAGAATATGTTTTCAGACTTAGATTCCGCACGGTAATACCTATCCAACAAGCCATAGATTGTTAAAATCCGTCCATGTTTAACGGAGATATCGAAATTTTTGTGTAAACGACTTTTCCCCCTATTCCAGCAGTAGGAGTTTTGAGCACTGTATGACAAAGAAATGCTTGGGAACAACGGAAAACACGATTTTTTATACTGTTACATACAATTGTTTCTAAGTACCAAAAAGACTGTGTACAGCATCCTTTTTCATGACATTTAGCCTCGGACCGATTTTAGCACGGCTCGTTTTTGGCAACATAAACGTTCGAATATGACATATGTAAACCAGATGATGGCAAAATTATATTGTTTAAATTATATTGTTTTAACTACTTACAGCAATAAATGCTGGAAGAACATAACATCCATATACCATTCGAATCAGTTCGTCGAGATCAGCAAATGCGTGTGTGACAAATAATTTTACTCAATTTTCTCGGAAAATTTCTTTTATACAACTTCAGATTCATACGAAAAGTCGTATGCTCCCAAACAAAGTTCCTGAAATATATTTGGTTCCGACCTCTGGTTCCGGAACTACAGGATGATATGTGAAACGAAATCAAAATTGTGTCTTCTCGTAAATGACTGACCCGATCTAAGATTCAAATGAATACTAAGAATCATCTAAGATTCAAATGAAAATTCTCAAGATTCTATAAAACATCTTGCTCTTCAGTCAGATCCAACTTCCGGTTTCGGGGATACAGCGTGATTGGTATAAAAATGTCTATTCCACATAAATTAATCAGGTTTATCGTGCTAGCAGATTTGGATAGTCGTTAAAAACATTAACTTTTTTCAGTTTTAGTGGTATTCAGTTTTCGATTCAGAAGACACCTAAAAATTTAATTCGTGCTATGATTTCTCAAAAATGTCTTCACTGATTTTCATATATTTTGAAACTGCTACTCAGGTGAATTTATCTGACTTCGGCCATACCGATTTTAGAATTCCGGTTCCAGTATAAAATCGTTTCTCAAAGCTCAATCGTTTTCTCAAAAAAGCCTGATCCAATTTCAGAAACAAAAATTCAAATTAAAATAAATTTATATACAAAATAATTAATTTTATACATACATACAAAAATTAATTAATTTTATTCAATTATGACTTCCGATTCTCGAATTACATGATGATGAATTTTTGAAATTCAAACCGATATAGAAGATGACAATCCCGAAAAGCTTCAAAGTTGGACTCAAAACTGTTGTAATTTATTCGTCATATGGCCATACGAATCGGTTTGGGTTATGCTGGTTCCTGAATACCGGCTCTGGAAGTACCTTAAATTACCGTAAACTCTAAAGATGAACTTACATATCATGGCATGTTTAATCGATTATCACACTTTTAGATTCAAATTCGACCCGATTTGCAGTTTCGACATTACAGAGTAATGAGTGATTAAAAGATCAAATTGTCGCTTAAAACGACGGTCATTAAAATAATGTCATGAAAACTTAAACACCGAAAAATATTCATGCAAAAAACACATGCGGATTGATAAAAAAAAGGTATCATCTCACTGCTAGGTGGATTAAACACGTTTTTTTTTTTTCATAAATACGTTTATTTCATAGTCAATATACATAAGTTTTTCTTCGCCGTGGCATCCACAATATGCTTGTATCTTGTAGTTATCCTTTTTCTTGGAGGAGGATAAAATTATCGGTTCACTCGTCGCACCGTTGTCCATTGGTTCGTCGTCATTGCTAATACTGTTGTTTCAGCTTTCGTTTTTGGATGATGCATCCGATTTTTCCTGTAGAAAGGCTCATATAGAAAGGCTACGCAATCGTTGTAAAAACCGACTATACAACAGACGCCCGGAGGGCAGGGTGTCATGTACCATGCGACTCAGTTCGTCGATATCACAAAACGTGTGTGTGTGGATTTATGTATGTGTGTATACTAAGGTCTCTTTTGTCGTGAATACGACTTACTTTACTATGGGGTGCCTTTTCAAAATTTACCCTCTGAGAGAGTGATAAGTTTTTGATCGTGAATATCTCTTGTTGTATCTAACGAATCAACATAATTTTTGCTACATCCCATCGGGAATATGATCACAATTTTATGATAAAATTCTAGTTGTGTGGCATAATCTCAAATAATTCAAAATTAAACTTTTCTGAAATGTTTGATATAAACGAGTATCAAAGGGGATAATCCATAAGGCGCGTTTGCCTTGCTCATATTCTTAAAGCTCATAGATCAGTGATCTGTGAAAGGATTTATATAATCTAACTACCAATAGAATCGAAAATTTTCAACTTAAACGTGTATAGCAAAAGCATTGAAGTATTTCAATAGTAGACTATTGAAAAACCTGTCCCATTTGACCCATGTCAACACTAGCCAATCAGAACGCGTTCTGAGAAAGAGAACAAAATATCTGCTGCTATACAACAAATCGTTCGAGAAAAATGTTCCGAAAAGTGTTGAATATCGTAGTGAGTTCCTCAATTTGGTCCTTCTGAATGCTAGAAACGAATCCTTACAGCATAATAATAGTTTCTTTCATTAAATTATGCAAATCCGAAATGAAATAATCGATATTAAAATTCTGTATGCGGCTATTTTCATAGCCTTTAGGACCGCCCATTAGTGAAAAAGCTACAAACGAAATCACGTAAAAAGAAAGCTCCTAACAAAAATTGAATCAGTTTGGATTCTATCGCCAATGCGAGCATATGAATTTTGTGCCGTTTGCAAAGCTATTTTCGCTTCCAACAAGAGCGATTACGTCACAGCTGCCAGTCATTTGCATTGGTGAAAAAGCAACGGTGGAGAGCATCACACAAAATCAGCCGTTCTAATAGCTCTAAAAGTTTTCTAAAAAACTATTAGGATTTCTTGCTCGCAAATCGAAGGGAAATATCCTCAGTTTAGTGCAAATCTAGAACTATTTGATTTGATTTTTGCACTTTTCGCTGTGTGAAATTCACAGTAATCTAGATCAAGTTAAGCCTTCTTTGTTTTTGCGAAAAATGTGGAAAAGGGGAATGCTTGCATAATTCATACAATTGATCAACTAATTGATATTCGGAAGTGTTTAGGAACATGTCAGTTGTTTTCGTATTCACGACATCCAGTTATGTCTCTGACATTACCCACCCGCCTTTTTACACGTTTTTTTTTCGCACTGTTTTTTATAAACGGCTTTTTTTACACGGATTCCGGAATTAACGCGGTTTTTATTTACACGGTTTTCGCAATTAACACAGTTTCTGATGAGAGTTTAAAAAGCACTGTCATTTGTTTTTTGAGAAAAATTTTAAAAAAGGGAACCGGTTGTCTGTAAGAAAACGATTATGAGAGTTAATTTAAAGTTTGAAGGTTAACTAAAATCATTCACTCAACAATTCACGGGAATATTGACTGTCGTTCCATAAAATAATTAATCAGTCTTCAGATCTTGAATCCCTGTCGTGAATTACATGACAACGTCTCTTCCGCTCAGTTGTAGTGTATGATGTCAGCATCGTCATTGATATCATCGAGAATTTCGTAACGTTGAAGAATTAGTCGAATTTACTAATCTCTTCAACTCTTCATCATATCGAGAAGTACAGTATTTTATATCCATTTGAATGATATAGCTCTAGTAGTATTATGATTTACGCCGATGAAATGATTCAGCATTCATCTCTATGAATTCTTCCCCTTTAATTCTGTCGCTGCGTGCATAGATCTTTATCCAATGCCCATGTCTTCCCACTCAGTTTAGTTGAAAATAACTTTTAAGATCGTTAGTGTTTACTACACATCGTACCTTCGGAATCGAAAAGAACTTATTCTCAAGCTTTTTTGGAGTGGAAGTGTTTATGCGTTCTAATTGTACGTATTATCATTCTTTTAAAAATTGAATGCATTATACAGAAGGCATGAGCCATTTAAAATAATTTGCTTATCGTGCAACGCGTTTCCTAAGTGTTCTAATTTCAATTTGTCATCCAATGTGTTCTATCAAGTATGACTGTACTCTTCTCGTAACCTCTGGCTGTTTTTCAGATTTCCGTTTTTATTGTGAAACAACAGTTACATTTTCACAGTTATGTGCACCAAAAACAAAACAAACAAATAATCAAATCTACGATTTTTGGAATTATTACGTCATATTTTCCGTTTTTTTTTTTTTTGCACGGTTCCCGGTTTTCTTTTACACGGATTTTTTCAACACGGTACGTAACCCCCGTGTAAAAAGAGACATGTGACAAATAATAACACTCAATTTCCAGAGATGGCTATACCGATTTTTACAATCTCAAATTCAATTGAAAGGTGTTATAGCCTCATACAATTTTCCTGAATTTCATTTGGATCCGACTTCCGGTTCCGGAATAACAAGGAAATATGCGCAAATTTATGAAAAAATGTGCACTCAATTTTCTCGGATATTTCTTAACCGATTTTCACAAACTAAGAAGCAAATAAAGGTCTTGAAATTTTTTAAAAAGTCCCCGAGAAGTTGATCCAGATTTGACTTCTGGTTCCGGTACTACAGTGCGATTAGTAAAAATTTTCAATTTCATAAGCATTTTTTCACAAGCGATTGCTAAATTCATCTAGTTGGCTGATCTTGTTAGTTAATGAATATTTAAAACTACTTTGGGACTACTAGTCTCCGGTTTCCGCCTCCGAAAGCACCGATAATAGTGAAGAAAAGCTCGAAAATCGGAAACTCACTTCGATTTCTCAGCAACGCCGGTTAAGCCGATTTTCACGAATCATGATTCAAATTAAAGCTCTCATTGTCTTAAAATATACTTTTCGATTTCATCTAGATCCGACTTCCGGTTCCGAAATTATAGGGCAATGAGTGTCACAGCATTTGAATCGTCATTCAAAATGACGATGCAAAACTGGTACGCGTCGGTACGTTCGGTACGGACGAAAAAAATACCAGCGGCTTTGATCCGTTCGCAGCGTGCTTTGTTCAATATTGTACAGCGTCCAGGGTTGCCAAATTTAAATCTATATTGTTCAGGTGAAAAATATGTAAATTTGCGAATCTTTTTATTCAATTTGTACCTATTATCACAATTTGTTGCATTATCACCAACTCAAGATAACGGTGCTTTTCTATAAAAGAACACTTATTGCCTTTCTCATGTAAAAAGTTTATGCGATCACTTGCAAAATTGACTAGTGAAAATTGGCCTCATCGAGCTGAGCAACGTCTGTGTGTGAGTATGTGTCAAATAATGTCACTTATAAAATAAAAAAGTATTGGATTTCATCATGCTTTCATACGGTAAAGTGTGTTTTAAAGTCCAAATTGAAATGCGCAACATTTCTTTCGCACTTTCGAATGTTTACTTATTTGTGCGGTTAAAATTCTGCGTTTTTAAAATGTCGCGTATTGACAAGGAAGTGAAAATTAAGGTTCTGGGCACATGGCTAAGTGAGAAGGGTATTACTATCATTAATAAGTTTGGGGAACACTATTTTTTGGATGAGCTACCAGGAAGAGGCAGAAAACCCGGTTCTTCCAACCCGAAACTGGACTAGAAAGTGGTATCTCTGATCAAGAAGAACATATCAATGTCAATACGTGATTTGGCCAAAAAAGCAGGAACTGCTCCAGTGTTTCAAGAGGCGAAATCACCTGAAGACCTATAAGAAGCAGAAAATCTCGAAACAAAGTGTAGAACAGAAGAAATGAGCAGCTACAAGGGCCCGAAAGTTGTATTCGCGTCTTTTGCAGTGTCCGGATGCATGCGTTTTGATGGACAATGAGACTTATGTAAAAAAGGACTCAAAACCCCTTCCATTTCCACAATACTTTGCTGTCGTCGTTGGGGAGGATGTGAACGATGCGGACAGGTCGATTCAAGAGGAGAAATTCGATCGAAAGGTACTGGTATGGCAAGCAATATGGTCCTGTGGTTTCAAGTGAACCATTTTTTACACTACCGGAAAGATAAATGCAGAAATCTATCGATCTGAGTGTCTCCAGAAGAGATTGCTGCCTTTATATAAAAAGCCTAGTACACCTCCACTGTTCTGGTCGGATTTAGCGTCGGCTCACTGTGACACTCTCAATTGGCTTGCGGAAAAGGGTATAAATTTCGTTGAGAAAAATATCAATCCACCAAATTGCCCTCAGCTTCGACCCATCAAACGTTACTGGGCAATCGTGAAGAGGGTCTTCAAGAAGACTGGTAAGGCAGCATGCTGGAATTCAGAAAAATTTGGGCTCTAGCGTCCAAAAAATGCGAAGCAACACTTGTCCTGAACTTGATGAAGAGCGTTCGATCAACAGTTCGTAAATTCGTGAAGGAATAACTTAAATTGCATCCGGTTTTCATTATGCTCAAGTTGAACCTCGTAAAATAAAGGATCAATTCTTATTTTGAATAAAATATCGTTTTTTATCATAAAAACTTTCTGACCCTATGTGTGAGGTTGGGAATCGAACCCAAGCGGGCTGCGTGAATAGCATCGACTTACCCATCACACTGTACCCGTCCCCTGCAGAGATGGCATTTCACCAGAGTGATACACGCTGGCGTCAGATTCTTGTCCACACCGAGGATGCAAAAAACGAAGCATCGCACAAAGAGGAAAGCGCACTTCTTCTCAGTGTCGAATAGACAGCATTTGAGTGTGTGCTTGTGGTTAAAGCAGCTGGCGCGAGTGAAAAACATTCTCTTCGCATGAATCGCTCTCACGCGCTCTCGTCTGAATACACCCAAGTGACCACTGGCGCGTGATGGTGAGCGAACTTTTCTGTGAACTTCAATTGATAGAGAGTAGATCTGGCCTTGATTGTTTATTTTGCTGATTTTGCGTGTCCACGCTTCTTCTACGCAAACCATACACCAGAGTGCTCACCGGCGTGTACACCTCTGTGAAAGTATCTGCATCCACCTTAGAGAATTTATTAGCTAATGCTCTAGCACTTAGGTGCGATTCAGTGGAGGAGGTAAAAGAAAATAAACAAACGCACTCATGATGCGTGCACACTTTATACAACAGTGGTGCATATATGTGAAAGAGAAGAGCTCTCGTTGAAGTTGTCAGTGCAAGGGGAGAAATTTTGCTTGCTCTTCGTCACACAGAGGAGATGGACATCTCTGGTCCCCTGTAAATTATATTGAATAAAGAGTAGTTCGGCTAAACTATGCATAATAATTAGCTTTATAACTCTCCTCAAATAGTTAGAACAAAAGAGTGCTTAAAATAAAATATTCTCTAACTTTGCTACAAAGCACTATCGTTTTCAAATTCAATCAAGAAAATTAGTTTTCAAATTTCAATCCAAACATGGAAGACCCTAACGATCTTTTACATCAAATGTGGCTCCATTTGATTACAAACACCTTTTGTAAACCTGAATAATATTCAATAGCGAAAATATTTTTGTCTCACTAATTTCCCGTTTCGGACCACTGTGAATTAATTGAAGTTGGTTGACTTAGGAGAGACCGGGTCTAAACCGGACAGCTAAATTGTCTTATAAACAAGCAATTATTTCGATCCATGGATTGACTTTGTAAATACGCTTTCATTTCACAGACAGACGTCAGTTAGCTGGATGACGCTGAGTCTATTCAGTTTGGCGTCAATCGTATTCATTTCAAAACGTGTAGATTTTATACCATTTTTTTCAAACTTCTGATTTTTAGAGCATATTTGATTATTGTGCATCGAAGCGACGGTCTAGTTAGTGCTTTTCAAAGTTCATATTTTGTCAAATCCAGTGATTATTGAGTGTTTTCGTACACGTGGAAAACGAAGTTATTTTGCGTGTCGAAAATAAATTGTTTGTGCGGGGATAAATTGGGAAAAGGGGGCAAAGCCGGATACATAATTTTCAACTTAAAAATTTAATATTTATACTCTTTTGTATGTCAGTTATTAAAACTAGATCTACTATAAATTTAAGCAAAAATATCATTATACGTAGCGAAACAACAAAACACTCTAAAGTCACTTTCAGCATAAATCATTTGGAGCAGCAGGGTGTCAAGTTTCAAAACATGTCTCATTTATGTCTCATGAAACGTTCCATTAAGGTATCTTGAGATATTGGCACTCTATTGTATTCGTTCATCATTTTTGTGTGAAGCTTTATAATCCGGTTCAGCATCAAAGGGAGTCCGATTCGACCCCGCGGTTTCAGGAATATTGGATTTTGGGTTGATCACTTCATTGCGACTTGGTACGAAAGCTAATGCATATATTTCTGAATCATAAATTGAGAATTTCAGTTGAAGGTGGAGCTACACAACGATATAGATAACTCGGGCAAAAATCTGCTTGTAATGGGTGTTTTTTTTTAATTTCCAATAAATATCCGGTCTATTTTCACAAATATTAATTGAAATGAAAGATTTTATGATTCCATCAATTGCTATTGAAATCTATCTTGTTCTTGTTATCGAAATTTTCAAAATTGATCTTCAAATAATTAGATCTTGTTAGTTATTTTAGATTAAGCTATCACAGAATAATCAATTAATGTTCCATTTTATTTATTTATTTGTTTATTTAGAAGCAGGAAAATGACTACTTGAGTTAGTTTCTGTCGTACTTGCTCTCCAACAGGCATAAAACCTCGTCATATTTTGCATCAACAGATTTCAATCATCAAAATGACACATCTTATACTTAATCTATATTATTAATTCTTATTATACTAAAACTAACTAGAATTTTTAGAAAGCAATTTGTGAAATAGTTTCTTAATAACATTACGTGATAAATGGAAGTCAAAGGTACTGAAACAGTGATGAAACACGCGGCACATGCTGACAAAGGGTTCGTTGAGCCCGTACTTAGTTCTAGCGCAGGGAATCCTAAGAAAAGAATAGGTGCGAAGATTACGACGATGAATATCAAATTGTAACAGATGTAAGAACTCACCAAAATGCAAAGAAGAGCTTTCTTTAAATACTGTAGTATCGCGTAAAATGAATTCAAATGGTTTCGGGAGGCATTGGAGAATTTCTATCTGGTTTGTAAACAAGAGCTCGTCGAACGAACATCCATTTTATTTATTTAAAATTTTTTTTTAACTTATTTTATATTCTAAGGCCAAGTGAAAGTTAAGATTTACAGAATATCTAATACACACGATCAGTCATAAAACCTGTATAGCACGGATTAGCGAAATGAAATACTTTTCTTCAAAGGTCAATAATATTCCAGTGAAATGGAAAAAATGTCGGCATGGAGTCTAGGAATGATTAATAAACGCACATTCAAGAGCAGATCTAACGACCGTTCGCGCATTCACCCCTTACCGGCGGTATCCGAACGCACCACGCTGATCCAATCGTTCTTGACAGTGAGCATTCAGGTGCCCACGGGTCTTGGTTTCGCAAAGAGGAAAAACTTATTCGTGATCGTATCTATCTTCACATCACATCGCACATGTCAGGCCACGCACCGCACTCGGTTACATTTCTCTTGTTTTTTTTATCAACCCTCGAAATTAAAAACTACATTGCGGCTTTTCTCTTTCTCTCATTCTCTTGGCTATGTGCCGTGGACGGACGGCGAATGGAAAAAAAACACAGGTGAATATATAAAGAAAAACTATGCAGCATAATGGCACAGGTGAGTTTTACATAGGCGCCCTCCGCAGCTACGTCATGCACCGGCAACAATCAACCCATCAAAATACAAACACAATCGTCACATTACAGCATTTCTTTGGCGCGAGCCGGCTTAGGGTGGTTCTACCAGCAGCTTTTTTGCTGTCACTTGAAACAAAGTCTCGGTACCTAATGCAATTTGACCATTCTGTTTCACCAGTCTCCTCAGAGTGAACGCAAGGAGCTAAGCCGAGCGATTGATTGACATTAGCAGGTTAAAATCGGGAAACATACTTGCAGAAAGTCAAATGGACGCATGTCAAAGAACATTCGAGAAATCTGCTCAACTTTCACTCTGAAAGGATCCCTTCGATTTGATGTACACCAAAACCTCATTTCGATTTCATAGAATCTAGTTAAGATCGTGGGTATCCAAAAATTCTATGGAAAAAAGAAATCAGTGTAAAAACGCGTGACTAGTGACTGTTGATTGTGGCAAGTGTTCGTAGTACTATATTCAGCAAATTGACATACTGTGATAATGTTTGTGGAAGTTCTTATCCATCCAAAACCTTCTTCGAATAAAGGACTTAACGTCTGCCAACGTAACCAATGACATTAGTGAGTTTCTTTTTTGCGGTCCATATTCGTGACATCACATTCAATTAATGGGATCATTGTCATGAATCATGAAGGAGTGCCTGTTCCTCCAAAAATTGCCTGGAGCTCAGACCCTAAGATCTACCAGCATAACATTAACGAACTTATTGTTCACGACCTATACACGAGTTACCACTTACAATTAATAGGCTTATTGTAGATGGGTCACCCAAATACTACCTGGAGCGCAGACCTTAGGATCTAACGGAGTTCTCAAGACTTGATTTCACTGAAGTTCTTGAATCACTGGGAACGTTCCTGGATCAGATCCAAATAAACAAATAAGCAGTAAGTACCTCCCCGACTATGAGAAACATAGAAAAATTATACATAACCTGTGGATTGCTCGTACATATCTTAACATCTGTTTTCACTGAAGTTGTTGGACCACTAAGAACATACCTGGAACAGCTATAAATGGGCAAGTACGTAATTTGTCTCTCTAAAAATATGAACAGCTACAAAAAACAGACATTAGCCGTTGTAGTTCTTGCTGTGATACAGTGTAGACCCTAAGCGCAATATTCCAAGCAGTTCTTGGATCTTGGAATATCTCTTACGGGTTTTCATAGTCTCAGAATATAATCCTAGATGCTTTTTCGTATGGATTTAGTTAGATTTCTATGTTATTCATATAAAAATCGAATATAATTGAACAAAAAAACCTGTTTTATCCACATAATGATGTTATGACGTCTTTCTCATATTACTTATATTTTTATAAACATTACCTAAAGATTCTGTCAAGATTTTTCATCAAACTTGAATAAAATCAAAAACTTTCTTCGGGTGTAATCTACCATAACCTTTTCAAATTGTAAACAATTATGTCGGTTTATATAGATTTAAATGTAGCAACCCTGCAAACTATACAAAATTGATCAAAGCATGCTGTGTGTTAGGCTGTGGTGTTTTTTCTTCCGTACCAGCACGTACCGATGCGGACCGGTTTTGCATAATATTGTATGACAATTTGAAAGTTTTGACACTCATCGCCCTATAATTTCGGAACCGGAATTCGGATCTGGATGAAATTGTCCGTATCTTTTAAGACAATTAAAGAGATTTTTATAATTTGTGAAATTTGAACGAAATCGAAGTGAGTTCCATTTTTGGAGCTTTTCTACACTATTACCGATGCTTTCGGAAGCGGAAACCAAGGACAAGTAATCCCAAAGTAGATTTTTATATCCACTAACTAACAAGGTCTGCCAACTAGATGAATTTCCCAGAAACTTTTATAAAAATTTATACCTCGTTTTGCCTTCACCTGTGAAAAAATACTCATGAAAATGAAAAATTTCACTTATCGCGCTGTAATACCGGAACCCAAAGTAGGATCTGGATCAACTTTTCGACGACTTTTTAAGGAATTTCAAGACCTTTTATTTGCATCTTAGTTTGTTAAAATCGGTTAAGCAAATTTCTGAGAAAACTGAGTGCGCATTTTCTCATAGATTTACACATATTACCTTGTAATTCCCAAACCAAAACTCGGATAAAGATAGTATTCTTAGCAAGCTGAGAGGCCATCAGACCTTTCGGTTGAATCAGTTCTACCATCTACCATAAAGGAGTGACATTTTTTTCATGTATTTGGTGCATATAATCCTGTAATTCCGGAACCGGAGGTCAGATCGCGAAAAATTCAATAGCAGTCTATGGGACCATAAGAGCTTTCATTTGTGAGTTTGTAAAAATCGGTTCAGCCATCTCGGAGAAACGAATGACATTATTTGTCACATACACACAGCCAGAGATGTCCATCTCCTCTGTGTGACGAAGAGCAAGCAAAATTTCTCCCCTCGCACTGACAACTTCAACGAGAGCTCTTCTCTTTCACATATATGCACCACTGTTGTATAAAGTGTGCACGCATCATGAGTGCGTTTGTTTATTTCCTTTTGCCTCCTCCACTGAATCGCACCTAAGTGCTAGAGCATTAGCTAATAAATTCTCTAAGGTGGATGCAGATACTTTCACAGAGGTGTACACGCCGGTGAGCACTCTGGTGTACGGTTTGCGTAGAAGAAGCGTGGACACGCAAAATCAGCGAAATAAAACAATTTATCGTAAAATTTTCGGTTTTCCTTGCCATATCTACTCTCTATTAATTGAAGTTCACAGAAGTGTTCGTTCACCATCACGCGCCAGTGGTCACTTGGGTGTATTTAGACGAGAGCGCGTGAGAGCGATCCATGCGAAGAGAATGTGTTTCACTCGCGCCAGCTGCTTTAACCACAAGCACACACTCAAATGCTGTCTATTCGACATTGAGAAGAAGTGCGCTTTCCTCTTTGTGCGATGCTTCGTTTTGTGCATCCTCGGTGTGGATAAGAATCTGACGCCAGCGTGTATCACTCTGGTGAAATGCCATCTCTGCACACAGCCATACATACACACACAGACATTTCGTGATCTCGATGAACAGGGTCGAATAGCATATGGCCAGGCGCGTATTCAGGGATCTTGGAGCTGATTTATTTACTGAAACCGGTAGAATACTCCATAGCTGTTAAATACGGTAATTTACAAATCCGTATTCCGACATAAATTCTCGAATTGCGGAGAATTCGAAAAAAAACATCAATCGGGAAGTTAAATTTTTGCTGGAATTTCGATTCCCTTTACCTTTATCGTACATTCATGGTATATTTTTTCGTCGAGAACAAATTTAAATTTTAAGCGTATATCGTTTTAGCACTACAATGATAAAACTACTCACGACAGAATCATGTAAAGTAAACTTTCAATTTGATCGATTTGTGTTTTACTCTTGTTAAGACGTCTTGAGCTAGTTTTAAATTCGATCAGTTGAACATGTAGTTTATGTATAAATTCACTTAAATGCCAGTGTCATTGAATCTACACTCAACTAAAATACGTTTTTCCATTGAATATAACATGTTTCCTAATTGATTGAGTTCAACACATGTTCTACATTTAACACACCTTTCTCAAGAAGAAATTTGTTTGCGGCGTATTTATATGAAAAACACTTGATTTAAAAAATCGTGATTCAATTGATATCTATAAGTAAAATAAACAGACATTCTTGTGAAATTTATACAGAATCTGGAGTCACTAGCATTTCGTATCATTTTGAAGTGAATGTCAAATGAGTTTCGAAATTCACAGTTTCAGTACTTTCCTTATAATCTAAATGGAATTCATGCGAATTTTATTTGTTTCACATATAGTCACAGTTTATAAAGACTGTCCCAGAAAGTATGGACGCACTTTGATTTCGCTGTAAATAATTCACAAGTGTTAGATATTCAAATTTTATTCGACATACTGATAATATTAGACCACAACAACAGAATATTATTCTCAACATTTGCTACTTAGCCATTGTAGACTAGCTGGCGCACCTTCTTGCGAACGTTCCTCATTAAATTCCGTACAGACTTCTTGGCGACAAGTTTTGACACTATCTTTTTCGAACTGTTGAATGGTTTTGGCTGCCGAAACATGTTTCCTAAGATGTGCATTCGTTAATGCCCAAAATTCCTCAATTGGTCGAAGTTGAAGGCAATTTGGTGGATTCATGTCTTTTGGGACGAAAGTGACATTTTTGGTAGTATACCATTCTACCGTTGATTTCTAGTAGTGGCAAGAAGCAAGATCTTACCCGAAGACAACAGGATCCTTGTGGCTTCGAATCAAGGGTAGAAGTCGTTTCTGTTAACACTCCTTGATGTATATTTCGCTGTTCATTGAAGCAGTGGTGATGAAGGGTTACGAAATCTTACCGCAGCTACAAATTGCTTGCCAGACCATAGTTTTCTTACCAAATTTTTCGACAGTTTAAATTTCCAGCAAGAATCGTATTGTACAGCTTTCGAACCCTCGGCCTTATCGATGCTTCTTGTTTCGGACTACGTTTTATTTGTTTATGCTTCTTATAGGTTCGAAGATTCAAACGTTCTTTAGCATGAAGTACATTTGACTTCAAAGTGCCCACTTTTTAGCCACATCCCGAACTGAAACCTCCTTCTTTTGCTCGAACGCCTTCAGTATACGTTTATCCAACTGAGGGTTAGCAGGACCTTTTTTTGGTTTATACTCAAAGGTGTTATCCTCACCAAACTTCCTGATTGCATTTCGCACGACTTTTTCACTTACTCCTTCCATTTTTGTTATCTTTCTCAGTGACAGTCTGCGTTCTGTGCACCATTTGTACACAATTTTTCGACGTTGTTCTGCTAAAAGTCCACGCATTTCGAAACAAACTAATGAAAACGAATAAACAACTGCACAAGTGGTTAGAGAAGAGTGTAAACAACAGGATGCAGCCATAAACATTGACAGATACTGAACCATTGCGAAATGGCAGCGGTTTTTGGTTGCGTCCATACTTTCTGGGACAGTCTATATATTTTGCACATGATGTCAATATGACAATTTTTATCAGTGTACTTCAAACTTACAGCCGATCGATTTATTTAAAACCAGCTCATATTTAAGTAGAAATTATTGTCATACTATTGAGTAGCTGTATTTATTATGTGCTTGTTACTCATCGGCTGTTCGATCACTCTCAAACGCCTTATTAATGAAATTCAAAATCAGTAATAAATTACACGTGCCTTTCGAAATTGAAACATTGCCCTCCGGATCCACCCCACTGATCGAAAACTATTTTTTTTTAGTTCGCTCGCACACTCTCCCGCTTCTTTCGGCCGCTGCCGGCCGTGTTTTATATTCTTTTTATTCGTTTGTACCTGTGTGCTGGTAAAGTTTTATTTTCTCCATCCAAACCCATCACGCGGACTTCGCGGTACATAAGCTACTTAAATAGTTTTTAGTTGTTCGTTTGTTGTCAAGGATACTACACATCGCGGTTACCGAAGTAACGCAAAATACAAAACAGTACCGATCCGTTCGTCTGCACGTTCGCAAGGATCTGCTCGGCGCTGCTGCTACCCGTCTCGTGTGTTTTCCGTGCACCGCTTGTGTATCAAGTGTTTGAATATCCTCATTCCTATTCTTACCACTGGGCTAATCCGGAAGGGGGTGGTCGACTAGCACCCTTCAACTGAGCCCAAGTGCCTGCCGTTTGCTACCCAAACTAGCGCACGAGCGAGTGAGTGAGTGAGTGAGTGGGCAGACTTTAAACCGAGCACATGACCAATAATCATTTGATTTTGTGAATTACCAAGATTTGGTTCGGATTCTAGCTTTAAAGGATAACGAGCGCTCACCGGTGCCACACACGCCAGGACGAGCAGCTGGTGCGCTAGAAACTTGTCTACTTGCCAGCCTTGCTTATGGACTCCAGTGTTCAGCAAATTGTTCCTGTTTTGTAGTTTGTTTCAAGTGTTTTCTTTTTTGTTAGTGCGTAATAATTTATTTTTGGGTTGCATTCGAAAAAAAGGCAATCATAAGAAAGAACGAATAACAAGTTCTACAACCTTAAAAGTGGCCAAGTGTTATAAAGCGAATTAAGAATCCGTAACAGCAAGTTCATTCCGGAAAAGTTCACAACGTCTTCGGTGCTCTTCAAAGCAGAACGTTCCCTGCAAGACATAAATTCTTCCGTCACGGTGCTATGATTTCGTAAGTATTCCTGTTTTCTTCATTCACACTAGTGAGTTGGCCGAGACAACCATAAATTATTAATGAAACAAGAATTAATTCAGCTCACCGAGAACTTTGGAGGTATTGTTCAAAACGTATCAGTGCAATGGAGATCGCCGCATGATGAAGAACATTTCAAAAATTGTTTCACCATTAATTTGCATTCGACCAAACAGAACCAACTTTTATCAAGCCTCAGGATCCAACCGATCAGACTCCATTCGTTATCCAATATGGGCTATACGCTTAGACCATCACGGTTCAGTAAGCTGTGCGCCGGTAAAACACTAGCAGCTGCAACAAAAAACGTCTAGAGACCGGCTTTTCGTGATTCAGTAAATTTGCACCAGATACACACCATTAACCTAACAAGACAATTTAAAAGTCAGAATAATAAACCCTATTAGAAATCCATAAATACGAACAAACTCATGGTGTAGAGTTCTACAACCACCACAGGAAAAAGTCGTATCGTACACTCGGAGTGAGTGAATATCCATCAAAAAGCATCGAACCAAACTAATCTAGCTCGCTTTCCGGTTAGATTTTTGTCTGGCGGACTGGTTTTCACGGGGTCCATGAATATTCTATCAGATCAATACACTGTCCGTCCGACGGATGCCAAGACTGATTTTCGATTCAGTTCCGTAAAATTGTCCAAGCATCTCAATTAGGCAGTAGCAGTTATTTATACTGGCCTTGCTGAGAACAATTTCATTAAAGTTAGTACATTCAACAGTGAACAGTAATAAATCAAATGGATTTGTCTCACTTTTAGTCTTCAATTTCCTGTATTTTCCCACCACACATAAATAAACCGGACATAACTCATCAGTGAGTTCTATGAATTAAGAATGAAGACAATCTAAGTTGAGTACCATTTGAAATGCCAAGTATTGACAGGCTGAAAACTTCAACACTAGCAGTGTCACTGCCTAATGTACTCTTGAATCCACTAAAGAAATATGATTTAAGCATGTTTCACATAATTTTTGGTGTCAACGATGAACGATTTTTTATTAGAAATCTTCATGTTGAACAGTTTGGTGAACATAATCAATAGTTCCAAAAAAAACCTCATAACTATACATGTTCCCAGATGCAATTCACAATTGAAAACTTGTAAGCATGCTTTTAGAAGAAGCCCCAATTTAGATTGTCAGTTCATATGTCATCTCATTACAATATTCGAAATAATTATATTTGTACATGGATAAAAATTCGTTCCCGGTACCATAATTAAGAGAACCTGAACATCATGAAACATATCTTCACATGAGATCATGCAGACTTCGAACAAAAACCCTGTGATTTTACTTCTCATTAGATGCATATAACTGGAGCGACACAGTTCACGCAAATTTACGTGAAAGAACATTTAATATTGTGTATTTCTTATTTGTGGCTTTCTCAGTCTAATACGTAATGGCATTTTTTCAAGGGAAACTAGAATTAGTGTATATTCAGGAGGATATTTTGTACAATTTAAAATATGTATACAGAGTGTATGTGAACTCACTGTAGTCTTTTCGTCTTTGTCGGTGTCGTTTATTGCCATCGAGAGGGTGTTGAGTCAACATATATTGTGCTGGACGGTATTTGGTGAATTGATTGTACAATACATATACAAATACATCGTCTGCCTTACATATTAGACTGAGAAAGCCACAAATAAAAACTACGAACTCCACTTGCAGTCGATAAATACATAACATAACTTAAATATTGTGTCCTAAGTTCCATGACATGAAATTCATTGAAATAAAAAGAATGGTTACTGATAGTGATCGCCGCGACTTGAACCGACAATCATTAGATCGCAAATCACATCTTTTAATCGACTGGGCCACAGAAGTATACATCTGCTTGACTGGTAAAAGGTGCATTTAAATTCAGTTACAGTCGAAACCAGTAAAATTCATGCTAATCTTACATTAAGTCATTAAAACTGAAATTTCCCGTCATTTGATGAATTAGGTCTTTATGAATTGCATCGTATGAGAGATTAAGTCACCTTCTAAAATTCATTTTTTTTGCTGTGTACACACTTCGAGAAAACCCTGTGATTTTACATCTTATTAGATGCACATGAAAGGAGCGTCGAAGCTCACGCAAATTTACGTAGAAGAGCATTCAATATTGTGTCTTAAATTCCATGAATTTCACTAAAATAAAACCGAGAATCATTGCACCACAAAGTACGTCTGTTAATCGTCCGAGCCACAGAAACACACATCTGCTTGGCTGCACACTTAAAAAATTTTACATTTTATTAGATGCACATAAATGGAGCGTCGCAGTTCACGCAAATTTACGTGGAAGAACATTTAATATTGTGTCTAAAACTCCATGACATGAAATTCATTGAAATAAAAAAAAAGAATTTTGTAGCAACCCACCGCGACTTGAATCGAGAATCAATGGATCGCAAGTTCGTCTGATAATCGACTGAGCCACAGAAGCATGCATCTGCTTGGCCGGTAAAAGGTGCATTTAAATTCATTCAGTCGCACCTGCTAGTAGAACGCAAGTTACAGTCGAATCCAGTAAAATTCAAGCTCATCTAACATTAAGTCATTACAAATAAAATTTTCCGCCATTTGACAAATTAGGTCTTTATGAATTACATCGTCACCTGTAAAATTCAAATTTTTTTGGAGTGTGGTCAAAGGTCACTACAAATCAAATTTTCCGTCATTTGACAAATTAGGTTCTTTATGAATTACATACGATGTAATTAAGTCAGATAGGATTGAGTCACCTGTAAAATTCAATTTTTTTGTGTGTATGTTTGTTTGTTTTGTTTAGATTATAGAGGTTTTAACCTTAAGGTCATTCGCCTCTTCGGGCCAGAAAAACTTTCTGACCCTATGTGCGGGGTTGGGAATCGAACCCAGGTGGGCTGCGTGACAGGCATCGACTTACCCATCATGCTATACCCGTCCCCCATTTTTTGTGTGTACTTATTATTAATGGTTTTATGAACAAAATGATTTAAATCATGAAAATTGTTAGGGGATATGAGACATTCATGATTTTCGTATTCTATTAATTACACAGAAAAAATTATGAATTTTACAGGTTTTACAAACGTTGTAATTCATAAAATTTACCTTGTCAAATGACTTTAATATTCCAATACTCGGCTACCAGGTGTCGTTGTATGGATTTATATGTATCAATTGTTCATCAAGCTTCTGTGGCTCAGTCGATTACCCGGTATGATTGTGATCTAATGTTCAAATACGACGCTCCATTTATGTGCATCTAATAAGATGTAAAATCACAGGTTTTTTTTCGAACTGTGCATGGTACCGGCAATGGATTTGTATCCGTGTAGCATCCAGGATGCAACAAAGCTTCAATCCGGTTTATTGATAAAAATTAAAGGCGTATTTGAGGTTCAGAACAAATCGGCTCAAATGGCACGCTTCCCTGCTTATTTGGAGATTCACAGATAACAGATATACAGGCTCACATATGAACTGTGTGTAAAATTTGATCAATCAGCGTGGCGAATACTTGCAGATGTCACCACGATCGACACGAGATTCCACCACGATTTGGGTGCCGTTTTCACATGAGCCACAATTTTGGGTACGTTTTGAAAGATCGCGGCGAATAGTCGAGTAGGTGGCAGTAGTGTTTCCAACGTATAGCAAATTTGAAATTTACACAGGATTTTGAAAATTTTTGTTTGAGCCTGTATATCTGTTATCGGTGGTTAAATGTAATTTAAAACTCATAAATTGAAGGGCACTCAAAAAGATAACAAAATCGATTAATATTTGGCTCAACATATTAATTTATTTAGAAACGCTGGAAGCGGGCTTAGACATACTGTCAATTAATACATGATGGAAAAAAATTACGACTTATCTTCTGCTATCATTACCGGTTAAAGGAAATAATATAATTACTGGCCATTTTATCGGTGTGCTGAAATTAGAAAAATATGTTTACCATAAAGAATTTGGCAAGAATCCACTCTAAAAGAAAGTATCGCGTGTTCTAGTTGCATGTTTAAATTTTTACATATTCACTACCGAAAACTCAATTCAATAGCTCAGATTCGTTCCGAATTGGTCAGTAATCTCCACTATAAATTCTAATTATTTACAATAGTTTCATAGAAAATTGGTAAAAC
Source organism: Malaya genurostris (assembly GCF_030247185.1). Classification (NCBI taxonomy): domain Eukaryota; kingdom Metazoa; phylum Arthropoda; class Insecta; order Diptera; family Culicidae; genus Malaya; species Malaya genurostris. The sequence continues at coordinate 214,924,376 of NC_080572.1, forward strand.
TTTTACTGTTTGGGAAAAAGTTCAAAGATTATGTTAGTAAAATGGAAGTGCGTTTGCCGTCATATTTCTATAGGAACCTGAAAACTGAAACCCAGTAGTTCGTAGACAGACGACTGTGAAGTTGATAAATTCTAAAGGATTGTTCAGAGCGAATAATAATTTACAGATCATAACCGTAAAAATTTTTACTGAGCACAAAAAGAGATATTTGTTTATTACTAATTAAATTGGATTCTACTGGGCACTTATACAGGGTGTTTTAGGGTTCAAACCCCCTCCGAAATTCAAAAAACTTTGCTCTTCGAATATTTAAGTCAATTATAATATGAATAATTTTCAACAAACGACTTTACAATCAAATATTTTTCATGTAATTATACATATATTTCCATTCGTGTAGAAAACTATCAACATGTTTTGAAACACCCCCTGAAATTTATTTTTTGGGTTCGCGCCTGGATTCTACCCTTGTGGTCATCCGTCTACTGGTTCAGACCCTATATACGAAGTTGGGAATCGAACTTAGTGGGCCGCAAAAACGCATCCATCCCAATTTGTGCAGTAAAACTTCGTTCAATTCAATTGAGACCGAATGTGAAACATGATCTCTCTACTGCAGTAAGCTCCACACTCTGACACACACAACGATCGCTGACGTACCGAACTGGCAGCATTCGGTTCGTCAATCGATTCTCTTCAAATCAAAGCTCAGTTTAACCACCGTCAATTATTTTTTTAAATAAACATTCGAATTGGTTCGAGATAATAGATGAAAGACAAACCAGATAGCTGAAATATCAATTACAGAATATGCATATATTGATAGTTTTCTCCTTCAGTGTTCATTTTCAATACTTTACTCCATTTATAATTCTATTCATTCGAACTTGCTCACTACCAACAGTGAAGACAATGAAACAGCTAGACTCCTTGGCACTTGAAACTGAGCAAACAAAACTTCGAATGACCAGGTACGATTATTCAATTGACGATGAATTCCGGGAGCTTCACTTGAAAATGGCATCAAATGTCAAATGAATTTGTATCGATATGCTGACGGCCAGTAATCATAAATTTTATTTTTATCTGATATTATTCGATTGAAAATGAAATTTTACCGCACTAATATCAATACAATGGTGAAAAGTACTTTAAGCTTAATCAGTTTAGTCTACTTTAGAACGAAGTTTTTTTAGATTTTCTGTATAACAGGTACATAAAGTTTAGTGACGATTTATTTTAACAGGGAACTAAACCTGTGGTTCAGAATAGAGATACCCAAAGGAACTACTTTCTCTAAAGAATGAGTAAACAAGAGTTCTTGAAAAAAGAATGATAGTGTTCAATTTTTTTTTAATTGAAATGGAAGAAATCGAGTTCTTTAAGAGAATGCACACATTACCTGCGTATATAAGTACACAAAAGCGAATATTTATTAGTAAAAATATGTCAAAAAGCATTCACTATTATTGAATTTGTTTAATACAAAATATAATTAATGATACTCATTTTATTCGGGGGAACCTACTAAATTTTAGAAGAACGATTCATCAGAACTTTTTTTTGTAAAACTATCAAGCACTGAGCGGTTCTTTAGAACGAACAGTTTTGCCCATCCCTAGTTCAGAATATGAAGGACTGTTATTATGAATCATATGTAATATGTTAGAACTCCTTCCGAAAAAAAAATTACTAGTCTTGCAATTGGTTATTGTTTCGAAGAATCCGAGCAACTGAATCTTCGATTGCCGAACGACTATACTCAAAATGGATATTATTTGCTTATTTAGTTAGCTGGGTTCTTACACAGAAGGAGGATATGTTAAATTCCGCTAAATATTAGCAGTAAAGTAAATATACCAGAATACCTGACAAAAATAGTGATTTTCGTTGTCCAGTCCTGTACGATTTAGAACGAGAGCCTTCATCCTGTGCTACATCGGACACTTGTATGTTTTTCATTCCAGCAAATTTTTTTCGCACAAAACAGTGGTTTCAAATTGTTTCCTAATCAGCAATGAAAAAAGCAGTAGAAAAACTTCTCAAATTTGATATTTGAGTGATAAATGATAAATCTAATGACAACTCTCCCACCAACCATCTTTAGTTCTTACATGCAGGTTCTACATTCTGGCAATGAACTCTGAAACAGAATTCTAGACATGATTTGTGCAACTGAATTTTAGAATCGATTTCTGAAACTAAATTCAGGAATTAATTTCTGGTTAAGGAATCAATTCTAAAATTTAGAAATCCAAAATCCAAATCGAAAATTTATATCCCGAATTTTGGTCATAAGTTTTGAGGTTGAAATCCTAAATAGGATTTTAGAATTTGAATCGCGAACAAAAAATAAAGAAATAAAATTAAAAATAAAGGAACGTCAAAAATGCCTACATACATAAAAGTATTCCTATGTCGGTAGTTCATATTGTAATGCACAGGTCCTACAAGTCAGCTGTCATGTATTCGGATACAGAATCGGCGTGAAATCTTCATTCTGCTGCAAAAGTCTATTCGAAAAGTAGCAGGTTTAATCCTTTAAAAACAACCGGCAAAATCGCAAAACAGAGACAACAATACTGTTTGCTATTGAAGAAATGAAAGACAATAATCACAAATCGTAGCTTATTGTGGCATAACAAAAAAAAATACATAAAGAAAAATTTAACAAAGTTGTAGTAGAACGACAAATTGCTCAGTCAACCGACAGTCGTGGGTATATTAAGCGTAAAGTCCTTTCCATCTTATATAACCAGAGAAAAACTACATTGCACAAATTTCACACGCACTATGTGCAGTTTGCCGACCATCAAACTTCTGATTTATTTTTATTACGACATCCTTCCTCCCTGGCTTTCGTGACCACCTATGTACTAGCAGTCATTTTGACAAGGCAGTCTCCTTCTCATCCTGAGAACTTCAACCGCGCCTGACCACACCTTTCTGAGCCGTTGGGTTGTTGCAACCGTACGGCACACGGAGCCCAGTTCCACTGAACGATTACGATAAAAGATAGAAACTCTTTCACCAGTCTACTCGTCTGTGAACGGCGTCAGTAGCAATCAAGATCCTTCAAATGGTCAAATCTAGAAAAAGAAGAGGAAGAAGAGAACCCAAAACGAAGATTATAACGAAGATAGCTGAACACACGCAACACAAGCCCCAGGTGCAGCCGCAATCAACCCGATTCAGTCAGTGCGTACTTTATGATCCACGCGACAGTGATAATGCGTCATTAGGGTAGAGTAACTCAAAATAACTACTTCCTAACAGTCCCAACAGATCCCCCTTCTAACAACATTAATGCACTCCAACCAAACCCCTACGCCGGCCTGCGCAGAAGAAATACCAGACCAATTATGGACCTTGGCACTGGGAGAATTCACAGTCGCTATTTGCTATCATTCTGTGGATCTTTTCGTGCCATCGTTTAAATTTGGCAAAATCAGCGACGCGTGCAAATGCCAGCTACCCGTCGGCAGTCATCAACAGTAACGGTGACAGCCTTTCGTCCTACGGTATCATTTGATATAGATATAATATGACAATTCGTGGCTCAACATGTAATCGTTTGAATTTGGTGGAAGCTCTCTAGTTAAATGGCGTACATATTTAAAGAAACGAGTTGGAACTCTCGTAGTTTGACGAGAAGAAATTCTCGCTTTCAGGTTATAGCTGTTCGAACGAAAATTTTAAATCATGAATATTTTACCTTTGTGTGAAATAGTGTGTCCGCAAGCAAGACACTCTGATACTATTGCATTCGATTCTCAACTTTTTGCAATGACTGTATGAGCGCCGAAGTAATAAGGTATGCACACAGTAAAATCTAATCATGACTTACATTTTCCCAATTTGTCAATATAAAGAATTAAAATCTCAACTTCACTGGACTTTTCCTTTACTCCAAGACAAATAAATAAAAAAAATGTAACCACAGCTCTATCACAATGTCTTTGTACGACCTACATGCGGCTCGCCAAAACAAAAGCATTATTTTGACAATGGAATCGAAAAAACGAAGTACGTGAAAAAATTGCACTAAAGTTTGGACATAGAAAAATCACTCGGAATCCTTCCTTCAACGGCGAGTAACGTTAAAAAATGCTACCGGGATTGGTTCAGGCTCGATCGGAAGCCAAAATTTGGCGGTTAGCGGAACGACAACTTCAAATTCCAGTGGAATACAGTGCTTAGGCTGATAAAGCGACCCATCCCATCATAGATGTGTTTAGCAATGTCAAAACGTCTAATTATTTTAATCAAAAAGTGAAGAAAAGTTGCAGGATATAGATAGTCCAAGGTAATCAAAAATCTCCTAAATGAACCAGAAACAGGAAACCCGCTCGTACACAAGAGCGAGTAAGCAGTTTTCAGACCGGGTTGGCGGTTCAATGCATAGGATGGTGGTCTGAAAAGCTAATTGTCGTATGTTCGAACCCCGACCATAGATGGCGCGACCGATTTACACAAACTTAGGTTCAAATGAAAGGTCCAGCGGTCCCATACGTAATTCCTGAATTTCATCCGGATCCGGAAATATAGGGTAAAGTGCGTTAAAAAATTTATACCATCACTGAAAAGAGCGAAAACCCGTAAAAAGTTTTCTAAATCCACCTCAAATCTTTTCCAATTGATAGTTTTTATCAGTAGACGGTCAAACAAACCGATTTCGGTTATTCTTTTAAGAATCGAAGAAAATTATTTTGAAGAATACCACAGTATTATATATGATAGTACACACTAAGAAAAATTTACATCATTGAAGATGCACATAAATGGAGCGTCGCGATTCACTTACATTCACAATTCAAAGCATGTAAAGATGAGTCATATCAGTAACTTCACAGTTAATGTAGCTGAAGCTTACATCGATACAGATGCAAAGTTTATTTTTACATGTTAGGAGAAGTAATATTGTGTCATCGCCGAAGAAATTACGGCATGCTTGAATTTACGTCAAGCGTAAATTTCATTTTTTCTAAGAGTGTATGATTGATATGAGAAAGGCATAATTACACCACTAGGTGGATTTAAACAGGTTTTTGAGACAAAATATTTCTTCCATTGCCATGTAAAATTAAATGTTGTGTCTGTTTCGATGTCAAATTCAGCTGAATCAGCTGTAAAACCAATTACATGATTTATTTTCACATGCTTTGGGTTGTAAATTTGTGTGAATTGTGACGCTCCTTTTATGTGCATCTAGCGAAACGTAAGTTTACATGATTGTTTCGTATTGTGTGATTTCACATCACGCAATCTTTCATACTTGAATAATTCACGTTAAATTTATTCATATCAAGATTTACGTTTACTTCGTACATTAAATAATTAATATTTTACAACACACTTAGAAAGAATGCAAACTTTTCATGTTGTGAATAAGAGCATGACTTTTACAATTAAAAAATCTGAAAGTTGCTTTCTCCGACACTCAAAAAAAATATGTTATGGAAACTCTTCTCGTTGAATATTTAAGTTAATTTGAAAATTAATAATTTTCAACAAACGATTTTATATCCCAAATTTTTCAAGAAAGTTTACACAGTTCGATCGAATATTGCGATTTTACAGCTTATAAGATGCACATAAATGGAGCGTCGTATTTTACACAAATTTATATTCAAGAACATGTAAAATTGTGTGATTTGAAAATTACATGAATTGAAATCGAGTGGAATAAAAAAACAAAAGATCAATAGCAACAGCGCGACTTGAGTCGAGAAACATTAGATCACAAAGCACTCCAGTTAATCGATTGAGCCACAGAAGCACATATCTGTTTGACGAATAATTGATGCATAAAAACCCATACAGTGGCACCTGGTAGCCGAGTTCAGATTACAGTCGGTGCCTGTAAAATTCTGTACGGATGGAGTATTGTATCATTTGACAACTTAAGTAGCTATGAATTGTATCGTTTGTAAAATTATATCACCTGTGAAATTCATATTGTTTTTCTGTGTATATTTCTATACGTACACACTTAAAAAACTCTGTGAATTTACATCTTATTAGATGCACATAAATGGAGCGTCGCAATTCACTCAAATTTACGCCGAAGAACATTTAATATTGTGTCTAAGACTCCATGACATGAAATTCATCGAAAAAAAAGAATACTGATAGCAAGCATCCACCGCGACTTGAACCGAGAGAATCATTGGATCGCAAGTACGTCTGTTAATCGACTGAGCCACAGGAGCATGCATCTGCTTGACTGGTCAAAGGTGCATTTAAATTTATTCAGTCGCACCAGTTAGCAGAACGCAAGTAACAGTCGAATCCAGTAAAATTCAAGCTCATCTAACATTAAGTCGTTACAAATAAAATCTTTAGTCATTTGACAAAGTAGGTCTTTATGAATTACATCGTGTGAGGGATTAAGTCAACTGTTATATTCAAATTTTTTGGAGTGTATGGAAACAGACCAATAAAATCGGAACCCAAAATAAATAAAAATTCTAAGGAAAAATCACTGAATATCGAACCGATTCTCCTATCCTTCTTCCGGTTTAAAGAATTCTTTTATAGGGGATAGTCGTAAAAAGTGTCACAGCTAAAACGCCCCTTTATTTTTTTAATCATTCAAAAATTTTCTAAACAAAAGTTTTATCACTATAATATTATCTTTTCGTAGAATCTTTCAACTAAACAAGTTTGGCTGTTGTCGTCTTCTGCAAAATATGAAGAAACTGGAAATATCATTAGGCCACTCATCGATGTGAGATTTTGTGTCGACTAAATAAACATTTAATCCGTATAAAATGTCTAATAGTCGGTTGTTATTTAGTAACTACCTTCTAGCACTGCTTATGTCTCTATTTATGGTTTGAAAATGCAATGAAATTAAGCCATATCTTTGATATATCAATTTTTTCAGAACAGTCTCTCGATGGATATTATGCCCCACTCTCGATTCAGCAGGGTTCTCCGTTTTAAAACATAATTTTATAGATTCATAATTATTCTTTAGGCAAAATGTAACATAGGGAGAATCGAAAATGTTGATTCCCAATTGCAATTAATTTATTGCACAAATAATTTCTTATGCAAATAATAGTTCCTTTTTTGCTTCTCTTCTATATCGACATTTCAAGAGGCATAATGCATCAGCGCTAAGGGGCAATTTACATCACTTCTACCCGAATCATTCAAAATTATGTTTGCAATTGCAATGAAATACCCACATTCTCGAAATAAATATAATTATACATTTATGAATATCTCAATATTGCCGCTAGATGAAGGCTCGGTCCAGCTACGATTAAAATAGGGGAGACCGGAGCTAAGCCAAAAACTTAGGAAATTTAAAAAAGCGTCCATTACAACTAGTTTTTATCCAAGCTATCTGTACCGTTGTGTTGCTTCAACCTTCAGCTGCGATTCCTAACTTGTGGTTTGGAAAAAGATGCATTAGTTTCCCTAAAATGAAACGATGACGTGGCGAGCCTAAAAAAATTCCTGTTTTAATCCACCTAGTGGTGTAATGATACCTTTCTCATATCAATCATACTGTCATATATAATACTGCGGTATTCTTCAAAATAATTTTCTTCGATTCTTAAAACAATAACCGAAATAGGTTTGTTTGACCGTCTACTGATGAAAACTATCAATTGGAGAAGATTTAAGGTCGATTTAGAATTTTTTTATGGTTTTCCACCATTTTCAGTGATCGTATAAAATTTTTAACAAACTTTACCCTATATATCCAGATCCGAAAGTCGGATCCGGATAAAATTCAGGAACTACGTATGGGACTGCAGGACCTTTGTGAAAATCGGTCGCGCCATCTATAAGAAAAGTTAGATCACATAATTTCATTTTTTTACACATTTTACCCTATAACTCCGGAACCAGAAGTCGGATCCAAATAATATTCAGGAATTTTGTATGGGACCACAATACCTTTCATTTGAGTGTATGTTTATGGAAATCGGTTCAGCCATCTCCGGGAAAAGTTAGTGCAAAAAAACGTTAAATACACACATACGCACATACACACACACATACACACAGACATTTTGAGTACTCGACGAACTGAGTCGAATGGTATAAGACACTCGGTCTTCCGGGCCTCGGTTCAAAAGTCGGTTTCAATAGTGATTGCATAACCTTTCTATATAAGAAAGGCATAAAATCATAAGCTGCAGAGCTAAACCGGACACTCTATGGGGCGAAATCGGATACTTCTTGGACCAACCCAAATTCCAATATTTAGGAACCACGGGGCTAAACCGGACTTTAAGGTGAAATGTAGCGGAATGCGAAAATCGCGTTTTTGATCAATTATTCAAAAACTAGACCGATTTTCTAAAAACCAAAAACACTTAAGTTTTCGAAATCAAATTTATCATAACTAAGTATTCTTAGAATTTTGAAATTTTGCTTTGCCGAGCCGTAATTGGTTTTTGAAATGTATAAACGGTCACTGTTCCGTCCCACGGGGATGATTTTAGAACTAAAAAGTAGTGTTTGTAGCAGAATTTCACAAAGAATCTGAAAATGCAACTCAAAATTATAAAAGTTTAGCTAAAACAACCGAAAATTAAAAAAGTTTACATAAACTTTTCTGCATTTTTTTATTGCTGGCGCGCTGCTGTTTCGTATTGAGGTGGTGTGAGAAATGCACGGTGGGCACGGTGGCATTATATCGTGAGCAAATTTATGCAGTATTGGGTTTTGTGTTGAAATAAAAACGAGTTGAATGTAATAAAATGGGTATTGTAAGAAATCGTTTATTTTCTAAGTAGCTGTCATTTATAATGCTAATAATGTCCAACTCTGTTGAATTCAATGCATTGATGTTGCTGAAGCAATAATGCTTGGCAGTGTAATATCGTAGAACAGGTATTATTTTAGATTGCAGCAATTTTTATAGCAAAGCTAAAACTTCAACATTGACAAGCTACTAAATGAAATGAATATAAGCCAAGTATTATCGTTCATTAATTTGGTATACAAACAAAGTGATAAACATTGAGGGTCAGCTTCGAGCCAGTCAGCATGGAAAACTTATTGGAATTCATTGGTTTTTCAATTATTATGAATAAAATGAATCAACGCATGATTTTGCTTTCAAAGTCGATTGAATAATAATGAACTACGAAATAACTTTATATTCAATTTCGTGCCCCAAATATGTGCTTGAGAAAAGATTCACTAAATAATTTTAACTGCATGGTATGATGAACTATTAGTTATAATTGGAATGTATTCCAATAATGTAATCTAAGAAATTATTAAACTATTGATGATTTCTGGCACCGGACGCCAGAGGCTCTTTGGTCTTCTGTTCGTTATCGTTGAAACAGACATTTCTAGACTCATCATGCCATATAATTCCGAAAGTGGCTTCCGAAAAAAAGTTAATGGTGAATACTTTTACGTAAATTCTATCTCATCGGCGGGAAGGGCCTGGTGAACGACTGGCAAAGATATCGAAAATACTTGAATATTCTCTTGTCTTCAATCGTTCTTTTGAAGGAGAATCCATGCTTGCTACTAAACTCAGGCATATACATGGTTAGCAAGTTAGTCAATACATATACATATAACCTCATGTTAATCATTCATAATTACTCATGATTTATAGCCCTAGTGTAAGAGTAATCACTAACAATAATGATTGAATTAGCATATATTCAATGTGTGAAGAATTCAAAAATCCATTATGTCCAGTCTTTTTTACAAGCCAATATAACGAGAGGTAAGCCCACTGTGCTCAATCATTGAAAAAAGTTCTTGTTTCTATGTGTCCGTTTTTCTTGGTACGCTTTGTGCGACGGTTCGTTCAACTGAAGCGGATAAAATTTTGCGCGCATTTTATGACGCTACATTTCACCTTAAAGTTTCACACAGAAATGAAGGTCGAATACAGTAGGGCGCCAAAACTTTCAACCATGTGTGAGACATAATCCTCTTCACTAAGGATTTAGGTATTGTCTCGAAACTTCACACCCAGCAGTATTGAATTGTTTGTGTTAAAACTGACTTTGGAGTCTTTATTGAAGCCTTTTTGATTGATTCGCTACATACAATGAACGTTTTAATAAGCTCGAAAATTATGTGTCCAAATAAGTCCCACTTTTTTGTCCGGATTAGCACAGACAATGAATTTTTGAGACATAATAACAATTTTATTTTACACGTAGTCGAAAGCAATTTACTAACACTGGTTTCAGCACGGAATGAACATATGAAAAAACAAACCAGACCAGACTTTGCAACACACAAAAATCAAATATACTCAAAATATTTAAAAATTTCTTATGAAAAATCAAATAGAAATTTTAGTAAAATAACGAATACGATTGACGCCAAACTAAGTTGACTCAACGTCATTCAGCTGATTGACGTCTGTCTGTCACATGAAAGCGCGTTTACAAATTCAATTCATAGAACACAATAATAGCTGTTTTAGAAGATATGTATGCCTGTCCGGTCTAGCCCCGTTGTCCCCTATGCAAATAATTGAAGTAAACTAGAGTAATTACAGATTTGAGCAACAAACATAAAATCAAGCATTCCATTTTTTTATTGAGTCCTCCAAAAGTTTAGGCTAATAAGTAGAAGGTCAATTCTATTCAGTAGCGAAATTTGCTACGCCCAAAAGACATAATAAAAACCGTTTCTCACGACTGCTGTTACTCAACATAACAACACTATTCATCACTATAAAATCACAACAAACTACACACTTTGCCACACTATACTTATCGTCAAACAATGGCAGCAAAGGTGGCTCAAACATTTCTTTTCCTAATCTCGTTGGAAAATGAAAACGTCCCCCCCTTCATGATTCTACCTTAGCCCAGCGAAGAAAAAAAACGATCTTAGAGGGCCATGTGCAAATGATGATCCTAACATCAACCATTGGCGGGGTGCCACACCGATACTGATGGACAGTCGCACTGCACATTGTGAACCAAACAATAGCAACACACCAACAAGTCAATGCAATATAATTGAAAGGTGTGAAATCGTATTGTCTCGAAGCGCTCTTCGGAGGCTGTGCCTTATTAGACTACGGCGAACTTTTCGCAAACAAATAATTTCCAGAGCAAACATGCTGCTCTCATGCAAACGAAAGAAGAAGAAAAATCAAATCGAAAACACAAATTATGAAATTTATGCACCAGTCCCAGTGAAAGAAAGCGAAACTGCAAGCGGATAACGAACAAATGTACCACCAATTACTCTCTTAGCACACTTCGACATGTGAATATTGGCAGCAGTAGCGTCTTTTAGTATACACACATATGCAGATCTCCGCCCCAGAAATCTCATCAAAGCAATTTTCAAATCATATCATATACGAAGCGTTTAATTAAAGTCCGCGCCACTTTTGAAATCGATCGAAGAAGCTAGTTGCAACAATGCATGCGCCATCAAGCAGCGACGAACCCAGCGTGGTTGGTGGTTTGGTGGCAGGGAGTAGATGATGAAGATTACATTTGAATGTTTGCTCGGTTTAACTTTAGTTATACAATATCGATCAAACTAATACGCTACCCTGCCGCACCCTGACCTGTGCAGCTCCGATTCACTTTTCAAAACCTAGTTTAACCATTTCATGCTTACCCAAAGTGCGCCGTTTTTTTTTCTCCGCCGCTTCCACTTATTTCGCTGTTGCTCCGTACACGGAGATCCCCAGATGCGAAAGACGATTTCGCCATTTCAATTTTGGGAAAAAAGCATAATTTGAAACTAAACGGTATCGAATCGAATGATTAAAATAAATGATTAACGTTTTGCACAAAAAAAAACAGGATTCTCGTTTTAAGTTATACTTTTCGTACGATATTTTTATCTATTTTTGCTTTTGCCAAATACGATAATTTCTCAAAATGCTATCCACTCTGTAGCTTACGTAGCGTCGTGAGCCACCTATTATAATATTTGATATTGTGAACTTAATTTTTCTATTTCAAAAGAGGAAGAAATTTAGTAAGAGTTGCTTCCATTTTAACAAAATTGAATGGTACATCTCCACTACCAACAACTAGACCATTTAAGGCTAATGGTTGATTAAAAACGTCTACCATTGGCTATCGTGTGTCGTTTTCTATCAGGACAACATCCGGTCACACTCGTCTATAGTGACGAATAACACGGCTGCTTGGATGGGAAAGGCACAAAACTAAGCTTAAAATTGATAATTTTCATTGAAAGAATGAAATATTTTCATTGAAAGAATACAAACCAACAGTCTCATTTTAGTTTTCTTTAATTGTCTCATTAAATGCATTCAAAACTAACGAATAGAGGGGATGCGTCTTCGTCTCTCAATTCTACAAAAGAGAGTATCAGAGCCAACAACACGCGTTTCCTTACGGCAAGACGAAACCAGAATATAATTTGCATGGAAATTTAGTTGAATTTCAATTCTCACTTTTTTTTAATATATTGAAAATCTGTGAAGTCTGACTATGAAGAGAGTCTGAAATATGATATATCAAAGTTAGTACACTCTAAAACCTCTTTGAAAACCAAAACTAAATGCCCTCGGCATTCTAGAACTTAAGCAGTACCAAAAAATTTATATTGTTGAATAAAATTAACAAAACTTCTACGAATACTAGCACCAACAGGTAAAAGTCATTGTGAATCGTTTCCTGTAGTTATCGATTCTCGAAGCTTTGGTTGAATATCGATACTGCACAGTATACGATTTTCACTGAAAACCAGAAATGACTGAAAACCAGAAAACTTCTATTCCGCTTTTGCCGATTACTGGTCATGGATTTCTTTCTCGAAATTCTCTTCGTGGATCTCGTTCTAAAGACTATTCCACATTTTCGATCTTAGCACGGTTTTAAGCAAACATAGTCGTTTGAATATATTCTGCTATGATCCAGGTATATAAGAAAAATGGCGGCATCTTCGAATTCAACACGATTATATGCACCTAAACCTCAATTCATGAACTAAACGGGGATTCGTAAATCGAGTTATTTGCTAGAAAAAGTTACGTTATTTGGAATTCAACTCGTAAAAAAAGATTGTGCAGTGAAAGTTTTAAAACCTAATTATATGGATATTTTCGGAATGTTAGAAGAGCAGAGGTCGAAAAGCAAACACAGAAAGAAGAGATGAAACTTACACGACATGTAAATCAATAGTACTATTAAACAAACATCAGTTGAAACGAAAATCTGATTTAAAACCATGATTGATGTAAAATTACATTGAAATGCATTTACTTTTTCTTTGAACAAGGCTGTATATTTACAAATCGCTTAGTTTTGTAATGTAACTTTCCATTCAATTATCTGCTCCAAATATGTGCATGAAAATAAATGTAAATTCACAAAATATTTTTATCTGTGAATATTTGGGGTCGTTCTGAAATCTAATATGGCGGCTTTCAGTTCATTAATATTTCTTGAAACAATGACAATATGAGGATTTGAAAAATAGCTGCTAGAAATTGATGTTCGAGGTCGTTTACAAATCGAAGATGGCGCCTTCCGGTTTATTGGTATTTTCGGAACGGATTTGATGAGTAGATGCTGGAAAATGATATTTGGTTTCGCTTCGAAATTCAATATGGCGACTTCCGGTTTATTGATATTCCTTGAAACCTCTTAGAATATAAGTAAGCGCTTTCGAGAAATATAGATAGACCAGAAGTCACCATATTGAATTCCAAACCGAGCTCAAACATTGTTTCTGATATCTAATCATCAGATCCTCTTCGAAAATACTCTTATTTTAAGGGTTTCCGAAGAATATCGATAAACCGGAAGTTGCCATATTACATTTCGAAACTAGCTTGAACATCGTTTCCCGGCATCTGCTCTTCAAACCTTTGAATCACGTAACAACCTCAAACTTTGTTTTCTTGCATCTAATCATCAATTCCGTTTCAAAAGTATTCCAATTATAAGAGTATTCAATGAATATCTATAAACCGGAAGTCGCCATCTTGGATTTCGAAATGACCCCATACATCATTTTCCAGCCCCTACTCATCAAATCCGTTCCGAGAATAGATTTCAAGGAATATCGAACTCGCCATTTTTTATTTCAGAAGGAAGACATATTTTTTTGGTACTTATACACATCAAATCCATTCCGAAAATATCCACATTGTAAGGGTATTCAAAGAATATCAATTGACCGATAGTCGCCATCTTGGACTTCGAAACTACCTAAAACATCGCTTTCCGGTACGTACACATCAAATCCGTTCCAAAAACACCAATATTTTAAGGGTTGTCAAGAAATATCGACCAATCGTAAGTCGCGATCTTGAATTTCGGAACTACCACAAACATTGTTTTCCGGAATCTACTCAAGTCGCCATTTCATACAAAAGCCTCTTTTGACGAAGTAGGTTCGTAAAAATATTCTACGTTATTTGGGATTTTGTTCGTGAAAAGAGTTACGTAAAAGGGAATAACGTAAAAAAAGTGTTCGTAAACGAAGGTTTGGGTGTAAACTTTATTTGATAATTGATCACAACTGTTTCTAGTTTAAATTTCAGAAAGAACAAAATTTCATGACACTCTAACTCTCGTCAGGAAAGTATACCGACATATTAGCAGAAAATTTCTATTCTTCGAAGTTGTCAAAATATTAAAAAAAAAATCAAATTACAAAATCGTGTACAGAAACCGATCGAAATTCCGTAAGGCTCAAATAAAAGATGTCCTCTCACTGATAAATACGTTTTGATGTTTTCTATGTAAATGTATTAGAATTGCTGGAGAATTACCATTTCGCTCAGTTCGACGAGATTGGCAAATGTCTGTGTGTGCATGTATGTGTTCCTTTTCACGTTTTATTAATCCACTGAATTTTTACGAAGATGGCTGAACCGATTTCAACTAACTTAGGCTCGTTTGAAATGAAGTACCCGGCTAACCACACTTTTTGTGATACGCTCAATTTTCTCGGAAGTGACCGAACTGATTTCAACAGGCTTCAGCTGCTTTGAAAGCTACCATTGGCTGACATTTACGGAGATATGATCGCATAATGAAGTAACCGACAAAGTTCACGCTAGATTTTCTCGAAGATGAAAGAACCGATTTCAACAGTCTTAGGATCATTTGGAAGGTACTATTAGATCATTGATCAAGTTTAAAGCTTATATGATCATCACTTCCAGTTCTGGAGATATAGTCATATAAGTGACGTAACCGACAAGTAGTGCTTTTTCTATCCGCACAATTATTTCAGATTTTTCCAATGATCAAGTTTAAATTAATTATTACTTACCATGTCTTGTGCCATGGTCAAACTTGCTCAGTCTGGTATATAATTTTATCATAAATCGTCGTTTGGTCTATAATTTAATCATCGATGGACGCTGGCAAAGTTGAAGGAAGATCCACTTTTTTATCGAAAAATTGTGTTCCGCGACGGAGCTCATTTCTGGTTGAATGGAACAAACAAAATTCTCGCCTCTGGAGTGAAGACCAACCAGAAGCATTGCAAGAGCTACCAATGCATCCCAAAAAAGTTACGCTTTAGTGTGAATTATGGACCGGTAGTATTATTCGTGAAAACCGCCCGATGTGTTGGAGGGTGTGCGCCAAAACTGGACCTTGCGCATGGGCCATCTAAAGCGAAGCCGCGACCAATATTTGCATGAAATCATTTTCAATCATTAATCTAGTGATCCCAATAAAGATTTCATCAATTTTCTCAAATTTTTTAATGATGATTTTTTTTGAAAATCAAATCCTATACCTCTGGTTTCTGAAATTTTGTCGAGCATGCGACGTGAGCTTTTGCGAACTACCCGAAGCAACGCGAACAAATTTTTTGTCAAAAGTTTGTCCGAGTTCGGGTCAAAAAATATTATCAATTCTCTCAATCACGTAATATGTTTTAATGAGACTCTTTCAATGGCAAGAAAACGGCACTATCACACCACTAGGTGGATTAAGAAGAGTTTTTTTTCAAACTAGTCTTTACTTCGAATTTCACAATCTTATTTCACTGATCCGAGATCAATATCACTGAACAAACAAGTTTCAATAAAGCCTATGAACCGTATACGATTAATAAAAATATTAATCAAAATGAAATGTAATTGTTGAGAGTAAATTTCAAAAAAATATTTCTTAACCCATTCTAGTACTTATTGCGTACTTTACACAACGAGCATAGTAAGTTGTCGGATCATGTTGAATTAGATTATAACTACACAAAAACACATGTCTGGAAACACGCACCGGAAACGGGTTGTACGATTTCAGCAATTTAAAGTTTCAAGTGATGAGAGTGCGTCAATACCGTGTTTAACTTCGCGGTTTCGGTACTAAATCATAGCTGAAAACTTTTCGGTATCTACTTAATTTTTAGAACTGTTGGACTACTAATTAATCCATCTACTGGCAACCCATTTTAAGCGATTGTACAATCCGCCACTAGTATGTTAATTGCTGAAAACTTGTTCAAAACAAGTTGAAGCGCCTTTACCTACTCTTCACGCGTTCCGACAAGCCCCTGAACTGAATGTACGTAGCATGTTCCCTTTCGCAATCACCGCACGGAGTGTTACCAAACTCCCCCAGAAAGTTCTGCATTGATTAGTTCTCGGTCTGACTCAACAAGCAACCGATTAATCATCATTTGCCTCTCTGCGGCCACTCAAACGAGCAGACCATTTTCACACGTGCATAAACAACGCCGCCGCTGGTCCGACACCTACTGCTCCACAGATCAACTAGAGCGGAAAAGTTGATGTGTTTTCTTCACTTCCATCCGGTTAATGTTTTCACTACTATTTCAACTATGTACGCATTGCATTGTCCAAACGATCCGCGCACTACAATCACCTGGAGAAACTTTCATCCGCATCTACGATTTGAAACCATCCCGCCATCTGCTATGGAAGTGGAAAGCCCATAATGCACATTAGGCGCGGTGAGCAAATCTGTTACACATCTTTTTGCGCTTCAACCAACTAAAGATAAGCGTTATTAATTGCACGACTTGCATAATGCTGCGCTGTGTACTTCCGCGCAACTCTAACTAATATCAAAAGGAAAGGCGGATTTCACGATTTAGACTTCATTTCAGCTGGGTTCGTCGCTTATTTATGCGTAATACATCACAAATCTCTTCACTTCATTCATTGTCCAGCATTAGGTCGGGTGCTTTGTTGTTAAATATTTCTGATTTGATATATGGTGGCATCACAGCAAAGGCATAACACGACGTTACAATAATTCATTACTGATGTCATGATTGAAGAATAGGCAAACCGGAGTCTTATTATTGCGCTTCTTGTGTGACATTTGACCATTTTGTTTAAACAGACCACCCCACATTGTCAGTTCGGAATAAATTCCGAAAAAAAATCGAACGAGTGAAAAATATGGAATTCAGTACCATTTTATAATCTGAGTTTCTACTTGAGAAATCCCTTCATCATCAGTGATGCATGTTTTCGTCTGAAATCTGTGAAAAACGTTCTAATAATCTATCATTCTTGCGACGTATTGTAAAAAAAGCCGGGTGAGTAATGCCGAATTCATAACTGGATGACGTGATCATGAATAAAACTGACAGGCTTCCCTCAAACTTTTGAATATCGAAAATCGGTTTGTGTAAGCTTCGAGATTTATAACGGTGCATCTATACTAAAGTGCGAATTTCATTAATATCGACACTAGAACTTCAATGGATTCAATTAGTTCTTAGGGGCCGATTATTGGTAGTAACAAGAGCCAAATTGTGACATTGCTTCCATACTAAATAAGTTCGAGGGTATTTTCCTTGAATGCAAAACTTCAGCCACTGAATATTGTCGAAAATAATTACCCCGTATTTGGTTCGAACAGCATTCAAAGTACATCGACCAATAAGTAAGAGAGAGTTTTCTTTTGATAAGAAAGAATTGAATAATAGCCTGTTCGCACTATATTGGGACGGGACCGTCCGGGATTATCCAGGACGTTTTTTTTCCTCATCCCGTCCCGGTCGTCCCAGTATAGTGCTAACAGGCTATAATGCTTAATACAGTTTTCAGTCACTTGGCGTGGACTGTTCAATGTGAATAACAATGCTATTTTCCACGCAAGTATCGAATTGGGTAAAACCACTACTCCTTTTCTATCTGACGCACCAGAAATGATTGAAGATTGACCATAGCTTTATTCTTATACACGTGGGGTTAACCATCTGGATTGATACGTACCTGACCACATCAAAAACCGTCGACCGAATGCGAGAAATATAAGCAAGCTTTTCTCCTTGATTTCAAAAGTTTAAAATATCTCAATTTTTGGATGTATGTGATTGTCTCACACTGATGAAAGCATAATGATAAGTTGATGACCACATTTCCGATGGCATGTAGACAAAATTACCTATACTGATACGTTCGAAACAGTAAGATATATTCACGATCAAAAGCTTATCACTCTTCCAGAGGGTAAATTATTGAAAGGCACCACACAGTAATGTAAGACGTACTCACGTCAAAACTACTCAGTTGCCAGCAACAGCGAAATAATTTTGCAATGCAAAAAAAAACATTCATTACTATTTCGGTTTTGCTGCGAGCATAGCCGATGTTTTTAATCGATGCAATCTATCGTCATATAAAAATGTTCGGAAAGAAAAAAGGATGACATACACGTTAAAAAACTTTTTTATTCAGTATTATACGAAAATTCTCCTCTAATTTAACGCAGATGTAACGAACAATGAAATATCTGACACCACATGCGCACTCTAAAGTGAGCAAAACGCATTCAAACCAATACACACAAAATCTAAATCGAAAAGAGCCGAGACAAATATGCGAACATTTTCTATATAGAATCTATCAGGATGTAAACCTACACTAAACAGGTTATTCCGCTTCCGATTCGCATATTTAAACAGATAAATAATTCAAATAGTTCTTTAGATAAGATTTGGAGTCATCAGAAGAGATGATTTTGCATAATGTTCCCCATCGTTAATCTCATTTCGTTGAATATTGCTCCAATGCAATCGATCAGCAGCTGGATGACGCAATCGCTCTTGTGTAAAACGAAACTCGCACTCGAAACGTCTCGCAGCAGAACTGCGTCCTGTGAGAGTTGATGCAATACTAAAACAATTTTTGTGAAGGAATTTCTTTTAAGTGATTTCATTTGTAATTTTTTCACAAATGTGCGGCCCTAACGGCCACAAAAATAGCAACATAAAGAATTTTTATGTCGATTATTTCATTTTACATTTGCATATTTCAGTGAAAGAAACTATTAAAATGCTGTACAGTATTCATTTCTGACATTCATAGGGGCACATTGTAGAATTCTCTACGATATTAAACACTGTTTGGAACATTTTTCTCGAGCGCGAAGCATTCAAATGTTGGCTTTATTCGAACTCGTTTGGTGCGAATTTCGCACTACGAAAAGTGCGCAAAGCCAATCAAATTATTCTAGATTTGCACTAAATTGATGATTTTTATCTCCGATTTGCAAAGAAGCATCTTTAAAAAACATTTTCAGCCATAAGAAGGGCTGATTTTGTATAATGTTCACCATCATTGTTTTCTTTTCGTTGTATTTTGCTCCAATGCAAACGACCAGTATCTGGATGACGCAATCGCTTTTGTGTAAAGCGAAACTCGCACTCGGAACGTCTTACAGCAGAACTGCTTCCAGTGAGATGTGATTCAATACTAAAACAATTTTGGTGAAGGAATTTCTTTTCATGTGATTTCATTTGTAACCTTCTCAACTTTAATTTTAAATTATTTGTGATTATGTCATACATCGTATTTCCGATGGCACGTAGTGAAAAATATGTTGATACGTTAGATACAATAAGAGATATTCACGATAAGAACTTATCAAGTAATATAAGTATAAAGTATAAAGTAAGTTGTTCCTCCACAAAAAAAGTTGAAGTGTATTAATAATTCGATCAAATCAAACAGATGACAACAAGCCTTTAAAATCCTTATGCACCAACCTACCAATCTATGAAAAAATGTACATAACTAGTTCCATTATAATTCTGGTCTATATATTAGTTTAAATAGCAAAAAATTAACAAAATAGAGCAACTATCACCGGGAGGTACAATTTCGATACAATTTTACTGTATTCTTGTGATCGGGATCACAAAACAATCGTAAATTAAATTTGTAAATGTTTGTAATGGACTCATTCGCATTGTTGTTGATACCGTTCGTAACGACTCGTTTGAGCCTGTTCACACTTGTTAATAGTCCGCCGGGTGTAGAAGAAAATGAAAAAAATGCCATTAAATGAAAAATTTCTACGACTGTGTCGGCTAAAACTTTCTTCTCGCTAAGAGTGAATTCATAGCGCGATCATCTTGGTCTAGTTAATGCCAATTACGAATCATATGTTAATGTTGATGTGGTAGATTAGGTAAAACGCACCTCAGAGGCATTTCTAGTTTTTTTTTTCATTTTTGTCGCAACAATTTTAATGGAACTGAACGCTAAAATAAACGAAAAACATATGCCGTTAAGATTCGTAATTTGAGGTGTTCGTTTTATATTTTTTTTTATTTATAAAAACGACCGTAGTTATGTAACCAGTGAGCTTCTCTGTGAATCCTTCATGTTTTGCATTAAAAATACACTACTCTTCACAATGCGGGGCCGGGAGTCAATTAAAAAAAATCAAAAGTCCTAATTATGAGCGCCTATAACTCAATCATTTGTTTATGGGTTTATATAATTCAAGTGCCAATCGAATCAGGAACATTTAATTTAAATATGTATTGCAACGTCGTTTAACTATTTCAATAGTACACCATTGAAAAATCGGTTTATCGGTTCCAAATTTTTGTATCATGGTTATTCAGGGATAAACCCATGGTTGTGCTTCTTTTTTCGTTACGTTTCGTCTTAGACTTGTCGTCCTGGGTATGCGATTCAATGTATAAGGCACTGGTCTTACAAGCCAGTTGTCGTATGTTCGAGCCCCGACCTGAAAGAATTCTTAGTGTCGATATGAATCGACTGCGAACTCCGTTTGATACAGAAGGTCAAACTCCACAAATGTATCGTAATATCATGGCTTCGCTTAGACTCGTCAGTGCATAACAGTGTAACTTTTTGTTTTGCACCGAAATTAACGTCTTTACTGAAGTGCCAAACGAAAACATTGTTTTCGGTGTATACTGCCCGATACAGGTAGCAATCATTTAGGGGTTAACCCAAGTTTTTGCTTAGGACACATAACCGTCTTTTATTTTGCTTAGCGGTTTATGTTTATAGTTCAACGTACACTTTTATGCACTGACGAGTCTAAGACGAAACGTGAAGATAAATATTGTATCATGTTTATGAGGTCAGGATAATTATAAGTAATAATTCAAATGCCTTATAGACCTGATGATAATTTATGATAGTTTTGTAATTGATTCTGCAATTACTACCAGTTTTATGACACTATAATTAGTACCAGTAATATAATAATTTTTAAAAATTTTATAAAATCTTTTACCCGGTTCTAACAACTGAACTAAAAATTAAACAAATTGTACTAGCATAAATCCATACACACACCCTCAATATTGATTCCAAACATTCTCTTTAAAACATTATTGCCATTTCCACTCTTCAGATATCTAGTTTTGTGTGTGTGTGTGTGTGTGTTCAGTTTCAGTGAGAGCAAATTTAATGGTTCTAAGCAGAGATGCCAGGTAAAAAATTCAAATATCTTCAGACAGGGTAGCAAAATTCTGTATATCCGAAAAAACTGCAGTTAGCAAGTATGTCTTGCTGGCAGCAATTTCTCTATAAAGTATGACACGCTAAACTGACTTGACGAGCAAAAAAAACAAAAAGGTAGCAACAATTTCAAAAGTCTGTAAATTTTGACGAAAGTCTGCAAAAAACTCGTTTTTCAAAAGTCTGCACAACAAAAAATGTCTGCAGCACTATGTACGAAATCTGCAGATTTACAAACAAATCTGCAGATCTGGCATCTCTGGTTCTAAGGTACTTCATGGCCCATTTGTTGTATGCTATTCAGTTATTAGTACTTACGTTAAGTGTAATTTTCATTAAGGAAAATTGCATGTTCACCAGTTTGATGTTCTATACCGAAGCATTTATTGACATCAAAAAACTTCGAAATACAACAACGAGGAAATAGGATGAACTTTTATCATTCATTTTCAGAACGTATGCACAAGTTTTGACATAACGAAACAAATTTATACAAAAATGACGATGTATCACAAAAAATATTTTTTTATAAATCGCTTTCGCAAAAAACGTTTCTATTTCAAGGCTATTAGTTATAATTTCTTATATTTGATACACGAAAAAAAACGCTTGAAATTTTTACATTCAGAAAAGGCTTCAAACTCGTAATTAAAATCTAAGATATTCTTACTGATTGCATTGAAAACCGACATGACACACACATATTAATGAAAAATATTATCTGTCATTATTGTATTTTTATAGCGAAAATTATTCCTTTCAAATAAAGTTTATGTGGATGGTAAAGCTGGTTTCTTGAGTTTTGAAACATGCCGATTACCGATTCTTGACTTTGCTCTATAAACCTTATGAAGAATAGTGCAGTTGACAGAAATATGGTATATATAGTGGTTTTCCGTAGACTTTCGTGGAGTTTAAAGTTTTTATGCAAGATTTGTGATGTAGCAGTGAAGACAACTAAAAGAATTTCTTAATATTAAAAATGTTACTTGGGAATGACCTAAATTATGTGGTATAAAATGCCTCGAATTTCGTTTGCAAAAAATTACGTATAAGATAATAAATAAATAAATAACGATAAACAATCTTTCTTCGGGAAAGTATTCTTCTCACGAAAAGTCTATAAATTTGAACCTTTTTCGAGGGGGCGTGTTGTCCCACTTTTTTTGATGAATTTTTATTCGTTGATAAAGATTATCCTACTTATACGTTCAGATGCCCGTGCCTTCACGCAATTTGAAATGTTCATTTTTACTGCGCTTTTTGAGGTTTTTGAAAAATAAGATTTTAAATAAGTAAAATAAATACTACGAGAATTTATTTTTTATTATAATGAAGAAGAATAATGCATGTAACATTCACGTTGAACAATTGTTTGATGATATACGTTAAAATATTTACTGAACACTTCAAATGTATGCACAGCATCTCAGCAGCACCAATCTGATCATTGTGTTAGGAATGATTGCCGGTAAAAATTTGCTTTTATGGCTCTTATTTGTCAATAACAAACTAAAGAACAAATTTTAAAATGTATAAAAGATGCTGCAAGAAACAGAATTGAACATGCATTCCATTTGTAAACCCGCTCTTCCGATTCAATCTTCCTAAACATTAAGGAAAACTATACGAGTATCCAATATGCTACTCGGAGTGAACAATGTACACAACAACGTTCATGCACACTGTGTGCGGTGCAAAGGTGTGAAAATTTGTCATTTTTTTAAACTGTCGCCAAGTATAAGACTGTCACTGCTAACGATATACGCAGCTACTACGTTCAACAGTAACCAATGACACGAGAACTTGGGCGCAATCATGAGAGCCACGACACACGGCAGCAATAAAGAGAGCAGTTCATTTTGTCGCACTCTCTCACAGTAGTCAAAGCCACAGCGTTCGCTTTGGGGTAGTGTACGTGAATGCTGGATAGATAGCTACTGTATTCATTCTCGGTCACGATTTTCGAGAATATCATGAGCACAAAATGTCATGGCATTTTGATAACTGAGCTGTCGTATCCGCTGTGACCGCCCTGTGGCGATAAATTTGAGTTCATACGACGGTGGTTTCAATTACCGGTTCAATTACATCAACGTAATTCTTATGCGTAAATTTGCTTTCATGGTGTTTATATCTGCTTTGATAATTGAGTTTATATCTGCTTCGCAATGAAGATGATTCAAAAATATTATAACTATTTACTTGATTTCATACACGAAGTAGCAGGAGCGCTGGGTTTTGCCTTTCTGGTATGACGCACATACAAAAAATCTTGACGCAGAGACAAAAAATCTTGCGCTCCTGTTGCTTCTACAATTCTAATTCACGGCGAAGTGCAGTCGGTGACTGCTGCCTTTTTGTGCGGTTGTACTGCCTGCTGTTTCATGTCAACATCAAAATCAAAAATTTCACTGCTGAATTTAGTTATTACCGATCCAACCGGTACCTAAAATCCAATGTGAAGAGATTCGAACGGATTTGTAGCCACTAAGCTGCTAGTTTTCCAGTTTTACATAACTATAAAACATAACTTTTCAGAATAAACAGCACTGTTGTATGTGTTTATGTTATGTATTACACAGTCCACCATCTCGCGTGTCTGAGTTTTTCCACAACTCCAATCGACGTCTCCGCCCAAAGTACTAAATAAAGTGCTCCTCATGCCAGCTTAATAACTGTGCACTATTAAATTGATTACACTCGTATTAAACGAAATGGGCTTCTCCCCAAGTTCCCACCAAGTACTTGTACCCTTGTGTATGTAATGTCCATACGTACCGGTATTTATGTGCGCTAGTTTTTCGTACGAAGGATACCCCGGTATGAGCCCAGAAAACCACCCACATTTCGACCTTTCGGTGTTCACCCTGTGGTAGAACAAGTCCGAAGAATATTTATTCAAATTTGCCTCGCGCTCAAATTGTGGAACTTCCTGCACAGCCGGCCATTATTGTTTAAGGTTTCCTGTTTCTCCTGAGCCCAAGGTAACGTAAGTGTATTAGAGCTTCCCGGCGACGAGCGGCCGGACGATTCGAAACCAAATCAAGCTTCAGTATGAAACTAGAGAAAGTCCCCGTCACTGAAACAAGCGCCACGTTTTATCAGCGGCTTTCAATCGGTATTTTTAATTAGTTTTTTTTGTGTGCTTTACTTATTTGCATGAAAGAATAATACACATGCCAGAACGGAAACAATAACAACATGTGCCGCTGCTCCCATTCTGGAAAGTCCACCCATTCAGAGTAACACAGTAGATGTACCTCGTCGTTTCATGCAGTCTATTATGCTAATATCGCTTTGATTACAGACAGAAATCGCCTGCCCAGTACATAAGAAAAATACTAACCCAACAAACAGGCCCATAAATCAGTACAGGTTCGTTTGCCTCGCGAGCACATAAGCAAGCATGCCACTAATGTTTGACGCAAATGCCAGCCGAGAATGTTTTCTTATCAATCTGAACGAAATCTTAGCTACTTTCCACTACAGAAAACGCACGTTTTTCATGTCGGAATGAGCATAGCTTTCGTTTCGTTTTATAAATCATGGCAGGAAATGACTTTGCTTTCTATCATGGGGGGAACATTGCATGTCTATTAATTTTTGAGAATGAATTTCTTCGTTTTTGACAAAATTCATAACATCTACGTTCCAAAAACAATTAGGCTCGTTCACTATTTTTTATATTATATTAAAACTAGAAAGCTCATTTACATCCCTTTCTATTTGAAATAAAAATCTATAAAATAAACATTCTACATTCCACGAACTATTGATTAAATATTCTTTGATTTCCTTTCCACTTCCCCGACAGACTCGACACTAAATGGCTCCGCAAAATTCTACATTAATTCACGGATCCGCTGGGGGTAGCTCGACCGTCTCCGTCGAAGAGGAGCTGAGCAGCTACAGTCCAATTCTTCCTGCCAAGGCTAACCGCCGAAGACAAGCGTCTCCAAGACCTGTTAGCATTGCTGCACCTCCACCACCTCCAAATGGTGGAAAATCGATCGGCAGCACTAAACCGGATGCACAACGTTCTTCCCGGTGTAAAGACGGTCTTCGCGAAGGAACTGAACAGGGAGCGATAAAACGCGAATCGGTATGTAGCAAAATCCCACTATTTACCCGAAAGTCGGCACGTAAACCTCAAGTTTCCGACTGTTAAATTATCCAAAGTTGTTTAAATTTAAAAAAAAAAACAAGTAAGCACTACAGTCTCAAGAAAATGATACAGTTTACTAAAGGATTGATTCCCACGTGCAGTACTAAAGTTATCAAAAGAATCTCCCCTAGTAAAACTGAACGCATATTGCTAGAACACAAAATTCACCCCTCGACCACTGTTTGATCGATGCGAGCTTGAATCATGATGATATAAATAAAACAAAATTCACCTCACGAATAGCGCAAACTTATGTATTTTTTACCCTTTGGCTGTTGAACTTATTCAATCCAATGTTGTTTCCCATCTCCTTTTCGCCTTGATAGTCCACCCGCCTAGATGGTAATCGTTTATTTTCCTGTCAGTATCGTTGAATCAGAGACTCCATATTGACAAATTAAACACCCCATAAAGTACTATAAATGTGCCCTTGCCACTATTATGCCGTGCCGAGGGGATGCTACCCTGGACGCCTGCCTGGTGACTATTCGCAAACAAACCGCCACCCACAGCCGGTATCGCGATTTCACTTTTAATCGTCCCCGAATCTCGCCGATGATAATGAAATTTGATTTGATTCCGTTGCCTGTCACAACGGGAAACGTTGAATCAAATTGGCTATTGGATTGCGGGAAAATTCACTGATATTTCCTCCGATTCGGCCTCATCTATCTCGGATCAGTTCAGTAATTGGTGAAAGGAGAGCGTTCTGCATGGCGCAACTTTGTCCACCGCCATTCGGTGCGATGGAACCGCAATAAACTTTTACGACTTTTGATTTACTGCTTTGTTCCACGACCCAGATGGAGGAGCTTTCACGATAGCAAACCAAGTGATATGCTTTTCATTAATCGTTTCCGGTCATCTGGAAAATTCATGCAATGCCCAGAGCTTAATTAATTTGCTTCAATGATCCCGATTAGTAGGCTCCAATCAGTAGCTAATTTCTGTAAATTACCGTAAGTATTATCCAGAGTTTCGGAATAACTATGTCAACAATGCAATATAAATATCGCAGGTTTGGCAAAAAGATATCCATTTATTTTTCGTGAACTTCTGTATTCTAGATTGATTCATTTTGGGTCAAACATACACCGTTTTATTATATAATTTGTTGACATTTTAAGGGTAGCTTTATAATGCCTCTTTCATAGAAGTCTTAATTTCTATTGGCGAAAAAAAGTGATCGATTTTCACAGTGATACGAATTTCTTAAAACTAAGGGTGAATCCAGAGTGGGCGCGACACGCGAAGCGATGCGTAACGCGAAAGTTATCTAATAATAACGAGTGTCAAAGTGATAGTAGTAACAAAACAATATAATTTAGTTGTATTCCTATTTAATGAAAAGAAAATTTTGATCGAAACGAATCGAAATCATCTTGACTGAATCCGCTCTCATTTAAGCCATCTACATGCTGTAGTGTTAATCGCCTGTAGCTGTATCCGAAGTTTTAGCTTTTTTTGCAGAATGCGAATCTTTCTCACGCGACAATGTAAAAAAAAATTTAGGGAAAAATAATTTAGGGAACCTTCGGTCGCTCGTTAATCGCATGAAAAACTGTGCACGTACTGCTTCGTTGTTTGTCGCACCGAAAATCGCTTGTCACTACGCAACGCCTCGTGTTTGCTCTGAAATACATGTTAATTTTTTGCTGTAAACAAATGAATGAAATACAGAACTTTAATGATCGCATCGCGTCGCTTTCTCTCTGGCTTCACCCTAAGAAAGTTTTCCAATGCAAGATTATTATGGCCTGGTACCAGGCTCCCTGAGTTTTTGGCGAGTCACTAAAGACGATACATCCAGGGAACAAATTCTACTAATAAACTTATTTTATTCCATAATCGCATCTAATCTCAGTTAGTCCCCCCGCACAATCCCTCCTGAACTTTCCCAAACCCAACAAGGGTCGGAATTGGATTTTCTATATTGTAGACTAACTGAGACAAATAAACTGATCCAATCGGAAATAGTATCACCTAATCCCCGAACAATCTCTTTTAAACTCTATGAAATCGACACCATCTCTCCTACACATTTCTAAACTCGCTAATTCATCATTCTTAAACTTCATGTTTTGCCTTCCTCTATAGAAACGTATTCGAATTGCTAAAAATACCAATTTTCAAACGGAGCCTCGGAGACCCACGGTATTATATACCATTCGACTAAGTTTGACAAGATCGGAAAATGTCTGTGTGTGTATATGTGTGTATGTGTATATGTTTGTATGTGTGTACTTTTCGAAGATATTTTTACCATAATTTTCTCAGAGATGGCTCAACCGATTTTAACAAGTTTAGACTCGTTTGAAAACTTCTATTGGGCTATTAATCAAGTTCGAAGATCAAATGGCTGTGATTTCTGGTTCCGGAGATATGATGGTATAAGTTACGACACAGACAAAACGCGTTGTTTTCAGCATTCAATTTTCTAAGAGATGGCTTAACCGATTTCAACAAGCTCTGGTTTGTTAGAAACCTACTATTGGGCTATTGATCAAGTCCGAAGATCACATGGCTGGGACTTCCGGTTCCGGAGATATAATGGTATAAGTGACGTAAGCGACAAAACGCGTTATTGTTTTACCGCGCCATTTTCTCAGAGTAGGCTTAGCCGATTTTAACAGATCTAGGCTCATTTGAAAGCTACTATTGAATTATGAACCAAGATCGAAAATCAAATAGCTGTCATTTCTGGTCCCGAGCATTTAATGGTATAAGTGACGTAAACGAATAACCGCACATTTTTCATCAATCAAATTTGGTAGGGTAATGGCGAACATTTCTGTTTCGAGAGATATTATATTATAGGTGACGTAACCGACAAATCACAGTGTTTTTCAATCCAATCAAATTTCTCGGAGATAAAAAAAGACTTAGTCTCGATTGAAAGCTACTATTAGGTTATTTTATAAACTCACAATACTAATGGTACAGGATGAAATCTTACAAATGTTTTAATGAGACTGTTTAAATTGCAAAAGAAAGACATTATCACACCACAAGGTGGATTGAAAAAGGTTTTTTTGCTATGACTGAGTGGAAAAGATTAAAATAGTTAAATGAATGAAAAACTCACAGAAAAGATGATTTTTTGAAAAAAGATACACCCAGAAGCAAGACTAGAACCTGCGTTCCACTGCATTCCATACATACGCGTTTTACCATTTTCGCCACCATGATTTGTAGTAGACACAGTTATACAATAGTACTATGTACATCGAACATGTTCTAATCCTAGCCGCCGCACGATCGACGCCTTCTTCTCTGCTCATCACACACACCAGTCTTCTCGCTCTATATTTTATCTTTATGCCTTCAGCGACGGACACTATGAAGGCTTTTTATTTATAATCATTACCACAGAAAGTCATAATAATTTTTTTCTTAAACCTTTTCATCTTTCTTTCATAAATTTGTCAAAATCCACTAAATCTTGTTTAAGTTCTAACCTACTTTTAGATTTTAGACTAATAATTTTAGATTGACTTCCCCTTAGACAAAACAAAAGAATCGAACAGAAAAACCTCTTCATTATCCACCAAATGGTGTAAAAAAGCCGGCACCGAAAGAATCAACAATAGTACATTTGAACTTGATCATGAATCACTTGCCGGTTTCTCCATTTATACAATTGTATCTCCGAAGCAAAAAGTTTACGCTATGAGCCTTGTGAATTTATCACTTTACTTTTTTTAAATATGCTTAAGATTTTCTAATACTGTTAAGGCATCTTCGAGAATATTTGACGTATTGAAAAAACTGCAATTTATCGGTCACGTCACTTCTACGATTATATTTATCGAACTGGAAATGTTCGCCACGATCCTTCCGATCTGAATCAAAAACGTTTAAATAAGCCTAAGTTTATTGAAATCTGTTGGCCATCTCCTAAAAAAATTACCCAATAGAAAAAAAACAGAATCTGTTGGTCATCTCCGAAAAAAAAATTACCCAATAGAAAAAAGAATGGTTACGTCACTTATTCAATTATACCTCCGGAACCGGTAGCATCAGTCATTTGATAAATGAATTCACTTTCAAATTTTTCACTTATAGAAATCGATCCGAGCAACCTCCGAGCTCGGGGAACGGGTATAACGTGGTGGGTAAGTCGACGCCTTTCACGCAGCCCACCTAGGTTCGATTCCCACTCCCGCACATGGGGTCAGACAGTTTTTCTGACCGAAGAGATGAATGACCTTAAGGTTTGAGCGAAACAAAACAAAACAAAAACCTCCGAGCTCAAGTTTTTGCTGAAATCGGTTCAGACATCTCCCAGAAAATTGAACGGAAAGAAAAATCAGTGCTCAAGTAGTAATCCACAATTAGTTCTGATATGGCAAAGTCCAAACTATGTTATAACATTGGCACGAACATGTTTTGTATGTTACATCAGATAAAGTAAGGTTTTTGGATCATAAATAGTTATCAAATATTTATTTGAGGTTCTCAAGCCCAACACCTTTTTATCATATCGAACTAACTATCATGTGATCAAGTAATCGTTACAAGTTGAAAACGAGTTTATTTCACGTTTCGAAACCATTATAAACACTTAGTGTATGTAAAAATTGTTACTGTGAATTCGACCGTCCCACGACAAAAGGGCCTAACTGCAAATGACAGTTTCTCTTTGTTTACTTTTTTTTTTACGATTTACCGAACAGATTTTATATTTGACGCTTTACTTTTCGCAAAACTTTCAAGGAAAAACTACAAGCTTTCAATTTATATTGGAAACTTTAGAGAATTTGCAATAATGGCTTCGTAATAATCCAAAGAGAATTGTTATAGCAGTAGTTCAGATATTACAAAATAATAACATACAATTTCTGCCCTGATTCATACAACTATTGATTAGTTTTCACAACGTAGTGAAAACAAAAATGCAATGTATTAAACATATATGTAACAAAGATATTAATTTTTTGTATATTTATGTTCAATAATGTCTCCGGTGCTTCTGAAATCGGAAAGCGGCAACCAGATTAGGCGAAATCGGTTTATTTAGCCTTCTGCTGACAATGACTACCAATTGAAATAATTTGGTGACGATATAATTTTTTGATTGCTCTTCACCCTAAAATTCCAGAACACGAAGTCCATCCGGATGAAATTCAGGAGTTTTGTATGAGACTATAAGACAGGTCATTTGTACCTTAGTTTGTAAAAGTTGGTCATCTTTGTAATCTCTGAGGAAAGTGACTAGCAAAGCAAAGCCTTGTTATTACATTCCTGTAGTGGAATTTGACCTTCTGTTTCAACAGACTTCGCAGACGATTCAGAGTGTACAGAACCATTGCTGGCTGGTGCTACGATTCTACTGGCACTGCGAATCCTTCCAGGTCGGGGCCCGAACATACGACAACCGGTTTGTAAGACCAGTGCCCTATGCATTGAACCGCCAACCCGGGACAAAAGTGACTAAGTAGTTTTAAAATGAATTTTTTTGCTAATCTTTCTGTAATTCCGGAACCGGAAGTCGGATTCAAATAAAATTCAGGAGCTTTGTTTTCAAATAAAATTCAGGAACTTTGTACTGAGCTATAAGACCTTTCATTTGAATCTAAGTTTGTTAAAATCGGTCCAACCATCTCTGAGAAAATTGAGTGCACAAAAATGTTACACATACATAAATTTCGGATATTTGTACCCGGAACCCGAATCTATTCCGCCGAAAGCCGACGTTTATTGGCCGGGTTCGGGTACCTACAAAATGTAAAAACAATCAATAAATTAAAATATTCCCGCTTTGCCTCTGCTCTTGTGCTATAAAATCGTATCCAGATATTTGAATAACTATTTCGTAAAAAAATTGAAGTGCCTTCAAAATTTTATTGTGAAAACTTCATTCGTATTAGTAAATAGTACGGTAAAATAGAAACATAAAGCGCGGAGTGCATAATCTATCTACTTCTCTGAACGCAATTGGACGTTTGGACGTTTGGACAAACAAACTGCATTCGACTGTACAAACATTAATTTCTAAAATTTTACTTTTCCGCTTTACATCCACAAAATCAATTCCCTAAATACGACCAGTATACAACAAATTCAACTTTCTTTGCGTTTCGCCTTCGGCTCGTCAATGCTTAAAGCAGTTCAAATTGAACTGCCATCTCGTGCCTAGCAGTTCAACTTAAACCGCTAAGCAGACGCAAAGTTTGCACTATTTATGCAACCCTTAAATAATATAACACAGGTGTTATATTATTTCTGACGTCTCAGGCGTAAACGAATGACGACTGGCTACTGGTCGCCGCAGATTTTGAACATTTAGGGGTTTTTTGTTTTGTGCAAAAAAGCACATCTTTTGTTTCAACTTTCTTTGCGTTTCGCCTTCGGCTCGTCAGTGCTTAAAGCAGTTCAAATTGAACTGTCATCTCGCTGCCATATGTGCTTTTTTTGCACAACCCCTAAATGTTCAAACTCTGCGGCGACCAGTAGCCAGTCGTCATTCGTTTACGCCTGAGACGTCAGAAATAATATAACACCTGTGTTATATTATTTAAGGGTTGCATAAATAGTGCAAACTTTGCGTCCGGTTAGCGGTTTAAGTTGAACTGCTAGGCACGAGATGGCAGTTCAATTTGAACTGCTTTAAGCACTGACAAGCCGAAGGCGAAACGCAAAGAAAGTTGAAACAAAATATGTGCTCTTTCGCACAAAACAAAAAACCCCTAAATGTACAACAAATTGCCTTTCGCATACACTTTAAATTTCGTTACTAAATTCGAACAATCATATCATCAAATTATTCTGAACTGTCTTTATCTAATCAAATTAATTATTTGAATATGTCGCACGATTGTACGATTAAAATCTATGCGTGAGTAGTAATAACTCAATACATCAAGTATATCAAAGTTTTCGTATTATTGTATAAACGATAATTTCCACGCTCTGTATTAGTTGTTCAATTACATTTTCCGAAACTTCAAGATTCATGCTTGGTCGCAAAATTTGGTGGTGAAGATATGAATATTATTTATAATATTATATAATCTAATTTGCCTGTTTTTGGGGGACATCTGACATATAGGTTTCCAATTTTACCTCTCACAAAAAACCTTCAGAAGCAAATGACGATAACTTCATAATAACGATGAGAAATTCATCAATTATGACTGAACACTTAATTTGAATTCTTGCAATCAGTTTTACAATTAGTTACACATAAAAAGAATGTTATTCAAAGCAAGGATGGCTTTTATCGTATCAAAGAACGCTCACTGGAAACTCTTCACACGATTGAAACAGTGCCATCAAAGAGAGACGGATATCATCGCAACAACAAAAACCCGGCATGGCTCATTTAACATAGAATCGACACCAGTGCGAGAGCGAATTTCTCTCGATGATCTGAGAATCAATGGTTAGTACGCTGCTGTGGGGATCCTCTCTGAACTAACAAACGGTCGCTTATTCTCGTTTCGCGATCCGATTCTATACAGGCAGTTGATAATTGCGATAGAATCATTTTACTATTACCGCTTATTCTAAATATGTGCATATAACCTTTGTATAAGTTGTGTCTATGAAAATGTCTGTGAATGCTCCACACAAAGGTTTTGAAATATTGCAACCTAGTATGAGAATCATCAAGTTGAATCATCGATTCGATTTGCTGCGATAATTGTCAACTTGTGATTCTTTCTTGGAAAATTCCACACAGCAACGATCATTATCAGACTGTAAATTTTTTTAAAGGCGTGAAATACTCAGAGTATGAAGTGGAGCGAAGAAATGTAGCAAATTTCTCTCACGGTTCATACATTAAGAGACTCGAGTTCATGTAGCATCTTCTACCGGA
Organism: Malaya genurostris; assembly: GCF_030247185.1. Lineage (NCBI taxonomy): Eukaryota > Metazoa > Arthropoda > Insecta > Diptera > Culicidae > Malaya > Malaya genurostris. The sequence continues at coordinate 214,958,048 of NC_080572.1, forward strand.
TTGAAAATGTTGTATACAATATAAATAGCAATATAGCAGCTTCTGCCAAATTTTCGGCAATCACCAACACTGATTCAAAGTCTAAATTGTCAACTAATGAATACAAATTAAATATTTTTTATAAAGTGCGTTTGGAGCCATAGTGTAGTCAACCGCCAACCTGAACCATGATATATTCTTTGGCCTTCTCCATGAATTCAATAAACATTAATAAAAAGTCGTTCACATTTTACTAAATACATTTCATTGTCAAAAGATACTAACGTACATCCACCCACTTACACATAATGTCAAAAACGTACTCGTCTCCGCCTATTGAAGCAGATTGCAAATCGAATTACGGGGTCCAGTTACTGTACCACAGACTTCGCGCACAATTATTCAATCAACGGTCGGTACCACACCTTCCAAAGATAATTAAATATGTTGAAACACAACTCGGTGCATTCTTCTCCACCGGTCAGTACATTTCCGAGCATTTCCCGCACCCGATGCAGCACTGCACCACCCCCAAACCGACTATGTACTGGTACTCGAATTTGTACGGTTGCTTCCAAGGTGGGTATTTTGTTATTACAGCAATCAAAATCTCCACGCTTTTCGGTGGAAGCAGCAAAACCACGACAAGTTAGGTTACGTATTCATCTCAAGTGCACTCAGCCGACTAAACTCTTCTCAATTGCATCTTTTAAGACTCATTTTGTAAATGACATTCCGACAAACCCGATACGATCTGCGACTTGACAATGCGGCAAAGCGCGGTGAGTCTAGTTTTTTTTTCTTTTCGGCTACTTAATTTCCATCCGGACCATTTTGCGCTTTCACTTTGATGTAATTAAAAAAATAATATTTTTAGATAATGATAAATCTTCGTTTCGATGCAAGCAAAGCAATGATGGTTGATGAATGTCGTAATCGTTATTGTTTTAACAGTTGCTACTTGAACAGCGATTGTTTCATCTTTCGTCATCTTATTACACCTGTTTCCTTTCCCGAATTTTGGGAGGTATTCGTTGCATCGGTATTCGTTTATTTTTTCTCAATCTACTATAGTGGCTTTCTAATCATCTGTTGGGTTTCTTTTTGTTGGTTTATTTCAGCAAAACCCAATCACGTACTATCGAGATTCTGCCAGTGATACGGACGAGGAAGAACAGGAAAAAGCTACTTCAACGAATCCTGGAAGTGCCAACAACGACGATGATGACGAAATCGAAATTCCCATCTGGATCCGAGGAGAACCGCGCTTTGTGGCGGGAATCAACGACGCTACCACATGCAACAATATCATTCAAGCGCTGATCGAAGATGAACTGCAAAATGGCAACTATGAAACTAGTACCGGTATGTACATGAAATAAAAAAATGTATTTTGAAACATCGAATTGAAAGTAATTGCCTAAGTACAAGTGACAATATGTTCTTGTTGGAGAAAGTCCGCTTATTCCAATACCTTAATCATACCTCAAATAAAACCAGATCACAGTGATTGGCTCACCCTTCACAGACAAGAATTGAAGAGGCACAGACAGTGTTTCAGTACATAATTTCCGAAACAATATAGGAATATATTACCCTGCCAATTTGATAGAAGTATTGAAAGGGTATTATTACACACAAAAAAACATACACCTGGCAAGGCAATAAAGTTCCTTAAGGTTTTTAGAAACAAATTAAACTTGATCTCGATAACTATTCTCAATTTGAAAAAATCACATTATTTTTTCATGGCTAAAATCCAAATTATATATTCCTTTTTTGGTTGCAGAATTATTTCCGGAAAAAACCTGTTGTAATCCTCATAGTGGTGTAATAATGCCTTTCTCATATAACACATACTTTCATAAATATTACAGTGAATTGTTTTTTTACTGTTCGTTGAATAGAAACAGTTAAGTTTGTTCGGACGTAAACTAGCGTCACCAACAAATCGAAACATCGCGTAGTAATCAGCTGGATCCGGATTAAAGCACCGTATGTGCCAATAATACTTTTCACTTGGGCCTAATCTTGTAAACATTGGTTCAGTCATGTTCTGAGAGAATGAAGTGAGCCATATCGTATGACCAATCAACTAACATGGCCTACTAGTTGGAACAGTTTGAGCACAATTTAAAAGAACTTTTCTCTATTTCACATCGTCTTCACCCAATAATTCCGAAACCAAATGTCAGATCAAGACAAGTAATCTCTGAGAAAAGTGAGAGAATTCCACTTTGGAGTATATGACCACTATTGCCGGTGCTTCTGGATTCGAAAACGGGGAACCAATGTATTGTTTGGACGACTACTAACAATGAATACCGATTGCAATAGTTAAAATTGGAGTGAAGTTTTGAAATGTTTTCTCGTAACGAAAAACGGATCCTATTGAAACGGGATTATGAAATCTTTCATTTGTTGAAATACGGTTCCTAGAAAAAAAAGATTATTTGACACATACTCACACAGTCATTGCTCAACTCGGCGAACTGAGTCGAATAATATATGCCTTACGGCCCTCCATTCAGTTTAAAAATCGGTGATAGGAACTTTACCTTATACTTTGACTTTTCAGAACGCCATAAGAGAAAGTGACAGTTTCTCTTTGTTTACTTTCTCTTTCGATTATTGTGATGTGATTATAAAGATTTTCTCGGATTTCACAGTCAAAAATTTCGGAAATTTTGGATTGAAAGTCAAAAATTTCGCGTATCATTTTCGACAAAGAGTCAAGTGATAAACGTGGCAACTCTTGCTAACTGATAAAAAAGAAAGTAAACATAAAGAAACTGTCACTTGCTCTTATGGTCTTCTGAAAAATCAACCGAGATATAAACACTATGATTTTTTACTGTAGTCGGTGAAAATTTTACTGACTTTCAAACAGTCAGTAAACAGTTCAATACTGTTACTGGTATAAACACTATGATTTTTTACTCTAGTCGGTAAAAATTTTACTGACTTTCAAACAGTCAGTAAACAGTTCAATAAAAGTTCGTTTTACTGAATGACTTGTTAAATTTATCTCAACAATCAACTACAAAAATTTACTGACATCACTTTGTTGTTTGTTGAATTTTGCGAAAAAATAGTAAAAATACAAATTTTCGAATTTTTTAATGTTACAAAACTTCCTATTAGATTTTAGTAATATAATTAAAAAGAATCAACGTGTAAAACAATCATCAGATTTTTATAATGGTAGTTTAGATTCATTAATAGTATTTATGTGTGAAGTAGAACTATTGAGTTATTTAAGGCGACGCATAAATTTTTCACCCGTCGCTGTTAACGTCGCCATACCCATGAGCGAATTTATGAACACACAAAAATGTTTGTCTGTATGACGGCCATCAACTTTCACCACTTTGTGGCATTCAGCCAACACATTGAATCAGTAGTGGAAATCTCCAGTAATTTTCAAGCTCCATTTTTTTTTTAAATAATATAAGCTTAACAGTTGTCTGCAAACAAGTCCCTTTTAGTATGCAATGTAGGTTTGGGGAAGAATGTCATCCTAAGGGTGAAGCCAGAGAGAAAGCGACAAGCGATGCGAAGCGAAACTTGACAGATCCCAAGGAGTCGCGCGGCAGAGCTCCGTCCACTCAAGTTCAGCAGAAAAATGGCAAGAATGTCAGAGTGAACTCGATGCGTTGCGAAGCGACTGCTGACCGATCGCATCGCACTCACCCTGACATACATGTCAAGTTTCGCATAGCGTCGCGTGTCGCTCTTTCTCTCTCTGGCTTCACTCTAAGATGTTTAAAGATTTTTGATGAAATTCTATACATATTCTAGCATACATAGCAAGCGCTCTCAAGAAATGATATACTCGTCAGAAATTTGCGTATCTTGCTAAAACATGAGAAAACATAGAAAGCATTATAAATTTACTTACTGAAAAGATCCTTCACCTCTACATCCTCGAGCAAGTGCAAAATATGGTGCATTATCCGAAAAACAACTTTTTAACTCACTAAAAGCACCGAAAATTTCTAGATTTCACAACTCAAAGTTTTTTTTGACAACAAAATGGCATGATTTGACAGGCTTTTTTTTCACCGAAAACGTTCAGTAAAAATTCCCTGAAGCTCAGCACTGTTCACATATTTTTTCTGTGTTGATTTACTTACTACTGAAAATCGGCGAAATTTTTACTGAATAGTTTAGATGCGATGACGTTTCAATGTTTACAAAATACGCCGGTGAAAAAGAAACAACTTTCAGTAAAGTTATCGTGTGAATTACCGACAACCGGTAAATGTTTCACCGAAATTGGTAAAATGGAAAAATTTTACATTATTTTTTGTAAAAATAAAATTTTACATATCAAAACTGTAAAAAAATACCGAACAACAAAATATGAGTTTAGTGTGTATAGAAAATAGAAAGGCAGCGTATAGTAGATTAACATTTGATAGTAGAACTGTTCGAATAAATAAATCGACAACGGCTGACTGGAGATACGTTTGTTTCAGTTTCAGTACTATTAGAGATCTTCCATATAAAACTTGATTTTGAAATAAGAGTTAATCAGTTTTAATCAGTTTTTTCGCTTGAGAGAAAATATTTTTGGATTGCTTTGACTGTTAGACAATATTTTCATAAATTTGGTGATGCTTCCATCACCATCATCTGGAAGTATTGTCAAAAACCCTATTGTAAGCAGTATTGGTGATTGCCGATAATTTGACAGAAGCTGCTCAATATTTATCTTTATTGTATACAACATTTTCAATCCGGTAGAAGATGCTACAAGAACTCGTGTGTCTCAATGCATGAACCATGAGAGAATTTCTCTACATTTCTTCGCTCCACTTCATACTCTGAGTATTTCACGGCCCTTAAAAAAATTTACAGCCTGAGAATGATCGGTGCTGTGTGGAATTTACCAAGAGAGAATCGTAAGTTGACAATTATCGCAGAAAATCGAATCGATGATTCGACTTGATCATTCTCATACTAGGTTTGAATATGGCAAAACCCTTGTGTGGAACATTCACATACCTTTTAATAGACACAACTTATACAAAGGTTATATGCACATAGTTAGAATAAGCGCAATAGAAAAAATTATTCTATCGCAATTATCAACTGCCCATACAGAATCGGTTCCAGAAACGAGAATAAGCGATCGTTTGTTGCCTCAGAGAGAAACCTCACAACAGCGTGCTAACCTTTGATTCTCAGACAGCTAGAGAAATTCGCTCTCGCACTGGTGTCCATTCTATGTTAAATGAACCGTGCCGGATTTTTGTTGCTGCGATGATATCCGTCTCTCTTTCATGGCACTGATTGAATCGTGTGAAGAGTTGCTAGTGAGCGTTTTTTGATACGTTAAAAGCCATCCTTGATTGTAAGTGTTGTCTTTGGTAAGGGGGTGTAACTTGACATTTTTGATCTTCTAATATTTTTTCATTGCAACAATTTAAAAAGAAGTTGTAGTAATTTGTATAGAAATATCTTATCGAATTTAATTTCGGAACAATATCAGATCCGTTTGTTCATTTTTTCAATCCCATTACTCTGCACTTTTTAAATTTCTACCGTTGCTTATAAAAGTATTCTAGTTTTAAGATTTTTTTCGTTGTTTAGTTGATAATTTCAACCAAAGTCTTCGTATTTGATGTTTTGTGTACGACAGAGCAAGTTTGAGGAGACAGTAGTTTTCAAAAATGTCATCTACGGTTGAAGATTCTGCTTCGGAAGCATCACATTAAAATTAACATGACATGTAAATCAATAGTACTTTGAAAGAGACATCAGTTGAATCGAAATTTTTGTTGAGCATCGGTTATGATTGATTTTTAAATAAATAAAGCTCTATATATAAATTACCGCTTGGTTTTGCTTCCAAAGTGTATTGAAAAATAAAGACCTTTGAAGTAATTTCATATCCAATTACCTGCTCCAAATATGTTCATGAAAATTAGTGTAAATTTACAAAATATTTTAATATGTGCAGGTAATGCCATCCCATATTTAATAGAACAATTATACCTTATGATCAAAAAAGAACCGGAATTTTGTTAAAAACGCAAAATTTCAATTTTTAATAAATTTCTTTATTATCGCCTTCAAAATACTCTCCTCCTGCGGCAATACATGCATGCCAACGCTTGATCCAATTTTCCATACAAGTTTTATAGGCCGCCGAAGGTATGGCCTTTAGTTCACGCAGCGAATTCTCTTTTATGGTCTCTATGGTCTCAAAACGCGTTCCCCGCAATGGCAATTTGAGTCTAGGGAAGAGGAAAAAGTCACACGGAGCCATATTTGGAGAGTACGGTGCTTGGTTGATGATATTGGTTGAGTTTGTGGTCAAAAACTGCGACACAACCAACACAACAACACGACGCTGTTTTTGAATGAAATTCAGCTTTTTTGGCACCAGCCGAGAAGCGACGCGTTTCAAACCCAAAACATCAGTTAAAATGTGTTCGGCTGATCCATAAGAGATGCCCAACAACACAGCAATCTCTCTAATCGGTACGGAACGAGTTTGCAACACGATTTGCTTCGCCGATTTAATGTTTTCTTCAGTAACAGATGTTGTTGGGCGGCCAGGGATCTCATGATGATTCAAGCTTGTACGACCACCTTTGAAACGTTTATACCACTCGTATGCCTGTGTTTTTCCTAGACACGATTCACCAAAGGCCTTTTCTAACAATTTCAACGTTTCGGAACACTTGCAACACAAAATTTGATGCACGCACGTTGTTCTAAATTTTCATCCATTATAAAAATCGCCACACGAAAATTGCAAATGACCCTAAGGTTAAAACTTCTATAATCGAAACCAAAACGATTAGCAACCCAAATAAAACATTATGCTGAATACTTTATGCTGTAACGATACTTACTAGTCAAGAGTAAGTAAGAAGATCCGATATATTTGCTCTTGCGATCAATTTGTCATTCATCTTCTTTTGCCTTTTGTCCCATTACCAAGTTGTATTAAAGTGTTGTATTATAATTTCAATAACAAGCTGTGCCGAGATTTAGAATATTTTCGTGTTTTGTGCTTGTAAATTTACACAACTTTTCCTTATACAGCTTCTAAAGTGTCCCAATACAAACCCAGTAAATAGTAATAGTAAATAACCTGGAAATGTCTAGAAAGTGGACTAATGAATGATAACACTTTTCATACAATCTTGAATACATGTTGTACACACTAAGAAGAAAATTCTTGTAAATTTATGTTTCAAACACATTTAGAGTCGATTTAACACAAAATTCATGCATTTAGATATTTTTTTAAGTGATGGGACAAATAATTTTACCTGCCTGGGTAAAAGGCTAGGTATGTTTGCCATACATTATTGTAAAATCCAGCCATTTGACGAATTATGCATATATAATTCGCGTCACATGCAAATTCCATTAAGTTTTGCTGTGTTATGTATTGTTCGGTAATGATAATGGTATCCTAGTTCGAGAACTGTGGTGACAATGGTATCCTAGCTAAAGTATGCGTGGGATAATACACGATACCATTGTAATTTGTGAGATATCATTGGGGTTCTAGTCAAAGATATGTTTTTTTTCCTTCAGAATTAAGTAAAAACATTGTACATTCATTCGAATCAAATTCAATACACTTAACTATAATTAAAGATGGAATTTTCTTCAAAAAAGTGTATTAGTTGTTAGAAACAGCGACTCAATTATGCGTCACTTATAGTAGCTCACGAAACATGACTCATTAGAAGGAATTAATTACTTTTTTTTCTCGTTTCTTCACCATCCTCAATCTCGATTATCCTGGCTCTGTTGATACACAAAGTGGATGTCGCAGTGTCGCGTGATGTCAGCGATTACGTGATAACGGAACGATGGCGTGAGGTTGAACAAGTGTTGACTGGCGACACACGAGTACTTTCCATCTGGAACGCATGGGGCGACGCCAAGAACGAGGTAGCTTGAACTCAAATAACTACCCTAGACTTACTGTGCACCTCCGCATTGTCGCCATCACACCCCATTCTCCTCGAGCACAAGGTTCATTCTAACTTTATATAACGACCGAATGTACCTCATAAATATTTTTTCCCAAATAATAAAATGTCACCATTCTACGTTCGTGTTTCCCCTCTATTTTCAGGTACAATTTCGCCTGAAAATCAATAAAGCTAACCTGGAAAATGCCAAATCGAGCAAGGTTCGTATCCTTTCATTTCATTTGCACTGTTTTCAATCAATAATGGAATGCTTCATCTCCTCATATTTAGTTCTTCTTTTTTCGATAAACTTCCTATTACTTAATGTATATTCTCGTCATTTTTGTGGTTCGTTTCTTATCTAGGAACATAAATCAAAAAAGCAGAAGGAGAAAATTGGACTCATCAATCGCATGATGAGAAAAGTACTCAAGCAGGGCGAGGCCATCCAAAACCATCTATCCATGTTGAGGTAAAGTAACATACCGGATCTTCCTTTATGCCTAATGGATTCTACTGAAATACTGTTTCACCATCCATAGTTCCTCTAACAGAATTGGTTTCGCTGTGGTCAAACAAGTAATAATATTGGCATATTTCTTTTACTTTATAGTCAAAAATCTGCCGAGAAACGGAATCAAGACAAATTCCGCAAATATGTCAGGAAGAACTACGGAAAAACTGCCCTGATGGAAAATTTCCTCGAAGATGCCACGACACTGTATGACATATCGCTACCAAATGAGGACTCCGAAGATGCATGCAAGTGCAAGGACAATACACGCCGAAGCACTTTCCCCAGTAAACTGTTTTCAGCCAAAAAAGGCAAAGATGCCAAGACACAAAAGCCAATACTGTACGAATCAACCGATCAGTTGGGTGATCTGAAAAACGAGGACGAACTTCTATTGGTTATTGAGCACACCTCCGATAGCGACAGTGGAATCTTTACTAACAATCAACTAGGTCGAAAAAATACGTTACCGAAAAAGCCAAGTTTCGGTTCGATGGTAGAAATCGACAAACTCACCAAAGAACCGGCTGAGGAACTATTTATGGAAACAACGCCCAAGCGGAAGTTCCGTTACAAACGTCGCTCCGGTTCGCTACGCAGTCGTAATGCCAACCGCCGCAAGCTCGACTACGACAGCGATGATGTAACGCCACCCATTGATGACTTTGAAAACATTAATCTCGAGCTGCGAAAAGGAACATTCAATCGAACCTCGTTCCGTTTTGATCTGATACGGCAGGAAATTTCTACCAAAATGCAAGAGATGCAAAATTTGCTCAAACAGGAAGAAGACCTTCTGCGGCGATTAAAACTGAAAAGTGCCAAATTTCACGCGGAAAATCAAATCTACCGGTCCCACATCGGACTGGATTTCCACGTTGAACGCTTGCAGGAATCCATCGACCACTGTGCTAGAGAGATAATCGAAATCGAGCAGGATCTGCTAAAAACGAAAACTGAAATCGAAGAGAAGTCGCCGCTGATCGACAACCTCAAATCATTGCTGGAGGCGCAAGAATCCAAACAATTTAGAGGATATTATTCATCGTATTCTCCCTCGGGCTCGACAGCGGACAGCTTGAATTCTTCAACTGCGTTGGGAGCGAGAGCTCTACCTCGGAGTAGCGCAACCTCGTCCAAAACCAGTCTGTCCTCCCGGTGTAACTATAGGGAAACCGAGTTTGTTGACAATATATTCGAATTTTGTGATAATAATCAAAGTTTTGTGGTCTAACCGGGAAACATAACGTTGCTTACTAAAGCTTACTAAAAATATATGTTGATACGCGAATGTAGTGCTCAAAACCTGTTTATGTATATTTAAAGCAAATATTTTAACTGTTGTTCTATATATTTTATTATTCTTACCTAATAAAGTTTACATTATTCAATAGTTCGAGTAATAATTATTTGCGAACGAAACCCTGATTTATGGATTATTTTTAAACGTTATTGGCTAAGTTCGAATCGAATTTTTGCTTTGTTGAAACTTTAGTAAAGGGTGTTTTCAAAGAGCTTGCTGATTTGAAATTAAAATAATCACATGCCAAATTATGAAATAACAATTTCTTTTTTATTTAGTAGATAGTTTCTTGGCATTTAAAATTTAGATATGATTTAGGGCATATGACCGCCACGATTATTTTTCACAAAGGTCATTCTGGAGGTCCAATTTTCGACCACATTTTCAAGCATTTGAGAACGTATTTCAGCAATGCTGGTTGCTAGTTTATCCACGTAAACCAATGACTTCACGTATCCTCACAAAAAATAATCGAGCGACGTCAAATCACACAAACGCGAAATAATGTTATCGTTGAAATGTTCTTTCAATAAGTCGATTGTTTCGGTTGCAGCATGACAAGTGGCACCATTAGGTTTTTTACCATCACAGCTAACCTCAATCAAATGAACACATTTTGACTGTTCAGCAGTACTGTTTGTAAACATAGATGTTTTTGCCTAAATTTCTGTTTGAACTGTTAGTAGAATATTCTCACTAATAGTACTGTTGTTGGGGAGCGGGTCATATCGCCGAAAGCCATTTCGCCGAAAGTCGTTTCGCCGAATGCCATTTCGCCGAAAGTCGTTTCGCCGAATAGGTCATTTCGCCGAAAGTCGTTTCGCCGAAAGGCCGCATTAGTATTTTTTCATTTTCACTTAGTAAACGGAAAATACCACCTGGTAGATACACCTATGCAATTGCTTTGATGCTTACTAGCTAATAGTCAACAAGTTTTCTTGGGAACTACTTTCTGAGGTTCATGAATCAATCTTTATTCAAGAGTACAACAATCAATCATTATTCATTCGTAACCGAATGTTCGAAGTGAGCACACGCGTTTTTTAACAATCGACATCGGTAAGACGAAGGTGCCTATCACAGCAGAGGCTGTAGTATAGGCATTAAATAAAAGTGATAAAAAGTAGCATCCCCGCAAGTGAGTTCTGTCTGTGCACCGGTTTTGTATCAGTATCGACAGTAGACGCTATTGTGCTATCCTCGGGCAGCAGTTATTTCTATTGTTTGCTACCCGCATCACAGCAGCCAAATCCTGAGTCAAGGTCACGCTGAAGCACAACGAAGGAGTGAAGGAGCAACTCACCTAACAGCTTACCGTGACATACTGTTAAGTATTTTCTCAAACTTTTTCTTTCAACTTTTACTATTCATATATTTTCTTTTCATTTTATTTCTTTCTTTTTCATTTCAAGTGCGGGAGACTTCTTTACTCCCGCACTTTAAATATGAATATTGATGACAGTGGGGGTGTCTCGGAGGAGGGCGAAGCTGAACGAATGAACGAAGAACATTTAGAGGCTGAGTTTGCTTCCGAGATGCCATCTACCCCTCCTATACCATCTCCCCCTCCGATACCATCTCCCTCTCCAATGCCATCTCCCTCTCCGATGCCTCCATCTCCCTCTAAGATATTGCCTGCTCGCCAAAAAGTTTACCAAGACGATGGCTCGGGGGGGTCCGTGGGTGGTATACTTCCGGCCCAAATTAAAGTCTCTCAGAGTTTTAAATATTGCTCGGGACCTGGAAAAACATTACTCGGCAATAAAAACAATAGATAAGGTTTCGCAAAACAAGTTACGCGTTGTTGTGTCCGACCTGAAGCATGCAAACGGGATTGCTACCAACGAGTTGTTCACGAAGGAGTACCGCGTGTACGTCCCGTCTCATGTGGTGGAGATCGACGGTGTGGTCCGTGACGAAAGTCTGACAATCGAAGATCTGATGAAGGACGGGGTAGGCCGTTTCAAAAACCCCGACCTTCAACCAGTGAAAATTTTGGAGTGCAAGCAATTGCACTCCAAATCGATAGATGGTAAATTTTACCAATCGGACTCATTTCGCGTGACTTTTGCCGGATCTGCACTTCCAAATTATTTGGTAGTGAGTGGAGTTCGTCTACCTGTTCGGCTGTATGTACCGCGGGTAATGCATTGTACAAGCTGCAAACAGCTAGGTCATACGGCAACCTATTGTTGCAACAAACTGCGATGCGGCAAATGCGGAGAGGCCCATGAGGACGATCTCTGCAGAAGAGCAGTGGAAAAGTGTTGCTACTGCGGGGAGAATCCTCATGATCTTTCGGTGTGCCCTACGTACATACAGCGTGCGGAGAAATTGAAGCGATCCGTGAAAGAACGTTCCAAACGTTCTTATGCGGAAATCTTAAAAAGAACCACTCCATCGACCCCTGAGAACCCGTTTGCAATCTTGCCAGTTGAAGAGGATACCTCTGACGACCCAGGCGAAGGACCTTCCTACACACAGGTTGAAGGAAGCAGGAAAAGACAAAATCTGGCTTCTCCCAAGCTTCCTCGTAAAGGCCTCAGACTGTCCTCTTCGTCACAAAAGAACCAAACGGAAACAAAAAGTGCTGACTCAAAACCGAAGCAAACACCTCCTGGGTTCAAAAAACTTAGGGATGATAAGGAGTACCCAGCACTTCCTGGGGCATCAAAAAACCCGAATGACCCCAAAGCACAACCAGAAAATCCAACAAATGCTGGATTATTGAAATTTTCTGATATCGTGGACTGGATATTAACAGCCTTCAATATTACTGATCCTCTGAAAAGCTTCCTAACTGCTCTACTGCCAACAGTAAGGACATTTTTAAAACAGTTGACTGAACAATGGCCCCTCCTTGCAGCGATCGTATCTTTTGATGGATAATTTACCACTGAGAATCGAAGATATGATCATTGTGCTTCAGTGGAATTGCAGAAGTATCATCCCAAAACTTGATTCTTTCAAACACTTAATACATACTCATAATTGCGATGTATTCTCCTTGAGTGAAACTTGGCTTACTTCTAACATCAACCTCGACTTCCATAATTTTAACATAATCCGCCTGGACCGAGAAGACTCTTATGGAGGGGTACTTTTAGGGATTAAAAAGTGCTATTCATTTTATCGTATTAACCTCCCCTCGACACCGGGAATTGAAGTTGTTGCTTGCCAAATTAATATTAAAGGCAAAGATCTATGTATAGCTTCTATCTACATTCCTCCCAGAGTCTCGATAGGGCATCGTCGGCTTGCAGACATCATAGAACTTCTTCCTTCACCGCGGCTGGTTTTAGGGGACTTTAACTCGCATGGTACAGGATGGGGCTGCTTATATGATGATAATCGTTCTTCGTTAATTCAAGATCTGTGTGACAACTTCAATTTGACAATTCTAAACACGGGAGAAATGACACGGAACCCTAGACCGCCAGCACAACCAAGTGCGCTGGATTTATCCCTTTGCTCGACTTCGCTACAGTTAGATTGCAAGTGGAAGGTAATCTGTGATCCTCACGGTAGCGATCACTTGCCGATCATAGTTTCTATCACCAACCGTGGAAGACCATCGGAAACAATCAATGTTTCGTACGATTTCACACGAAACATTGATTGGAAACGTTACGCGAGCTCGATGTCTGAGAAACTGGAAACATCACAGGAGCTTCCTCCGGAGGAAGAGTATACATTTTTGGCTGGCTTGATTCTTGACACCGCAATTCAAGCTCAGACGAAACGAGTACCTAGCGCGCAAACTAGTATGCGTTCTCCCAACCCATGGTGGGACAAAGAGTGCTCAGAGCTGAAAACGAAAAAAGCTTCAGCCTTCATCTCGTTTAGAAGGAACGGAACTCCAGATAATTATCGGAAATACGCGGCGTTAGAATTTCAAATGAAAAGTCTGATTAAAGCTAAGAAACGCGGTTACTGGCGAAGGTTTGTTGACGGATTAACGAGAGAAACATCAATGACCACTCTTTGGAATACGGCCCGTCGCATGCGCAATCGAAATCACGCGAACGAAAGCGAGGAATATTCTAACCGCTGGATATTTGATTTCGCTAAGAAAGTATGTCCTGATTCTGTTCCGGAACAGAAGATATCCCGCGTCGCGACATTGAATACAAACGAAACACCGTTTTCGATGGTAGAGTTCTCACTTGCGCTCTTGTCGTGTAACAATAGAGCCCCGGGGTTAGACAGAATTAAATTCAACTTGTTGAAAAATCTGCCCGACTCTGCCAAAAGGCGCTTGTTGAATTTATTCAACAAGTTCCTCGAGGGTAATATTGTCCCACACGAATGGAGAGAAGTGAGAGTTATTACTATTCAAAAACCTGGAAAACCAGCCTCCGATCACAATTCGTATCGGCCGATTGCTATGCTTTCCTGTATTCGGAAATTGTTGGAGAAAATGATTCTCTTCCGTCTAGACAATTGGGTCGAAACAAATGGATTGCTTTCAGGTACACAATTTGGGTTCCGCAGGGGCAAAGGAACGAACGATTGTCTAGCGTTGCTCTCAACAGAAATTCAAATGGCATTTGCTCGTAAAGAACAAATGGCATCAGTTTTCCTCGACATCAAGGGGGCATTCGATTCAGTTTCCATTAACGTTCTATCTGAGAAGTTGCATCAGCATGGTCTTTCACCAGTTTTGAACAACTTTTTATATAATCTATTGTCCGAGAAACACATGCATTTTGAGCATGGTGATTTGACGACAAAGCGATTCAGTTACATGGGTCTTCCTCAGGGCTCATGCTTAAGCCCCCTTTTATACAACTTTTACGTAAATAACATTGATGAATGTATCAACACATCTTGCACGCTAAGACAACTTGCCGACGACAGTGTTGTGTCTATTATAGGACCCAAAGCTGCCGATCTCCAAGGACCATTGCAAGATACCCTCGACAACTTGTCGACATGGGCTTTTCAAATGGGTATCGAGTTCTCTACGGAGAAAACTGAGCTGGTTGTATTTTCAAGGAAGCGAGAACCTGCGCAATTACAGCTTCAACTAGGGGGTGAAACCATAGCTCAGGTTTTCACATTTAAATATCTCGGGGTCTGGTTCGATTCCAAAGGTACCTGGGGATGTCACATTAGGTATTTGAAACGAAAATGCCTACAGAGAATCAATTTCCTTCGTACAATAACCGGAACTTGGTGGGGCTCTCACCCAGGAGACCTGATCAGGTTGTACAAAACGACGATATTGTCAGTAATGGAATATGGATGTTTCTGTTTCCGCTCCGCTACGAATATTCATTTCATTAAACTAGAAAGAATTCAGTATCGTTGTTTACGTATTGCCTTGGGTTGCATGCAATCAACCCATACGATGAGTCTTGAAGTGCTGGCGGGCGTCTTACCGTTGAAAAACAGGTTCTGGGATCTCTCATATCGACTGCTAATCCGATGCGACATTTTGAATCCGATGGTGATAGAAAACTTTGAAAAGCTCGTCGAGCTTAATTCACAAACCCGTTTTATGTCCTTGTATTTTGACTACATGGCTCAGAATATAAATCCTTCTTCGTTTGTTCCCAATCGTGTTCATTTTGTGGATACTTCTAATTCTACTGTGTTTTTCGACACATCCATGAAAGAAGAAATTCGTGGAATCCCGGATCCTGTACGCCCTCAAGAGATCCCAAAAATTTTTAATAATAAATTTAAAGAAGTCGACTGTAATAAAATGTTTTACACTGACGGATCATATCTAGACGGGTCCACTGGCTTCGGTATATTCAATTTAAATTTCACCGCTTCCTATAAACTCAGTGATCCAGCTTCAGTTTACGTCGCAGAACTAGCTGCAATTCAGTATACCCTTGAGATCATTGACACTCTGCCCACAGATCACTACTTCATTGTATCGGACAGTCTCAGTTCCATTGAGGCTCTCCGTTCAGTGAAGCCTGGAAAGCACTCACCGTATTTCCTGGGGAAAATACGGGAACAATTGAGTGCTTTATCTGCAAAATCATACCAGATTACCTTGGTTTGGGTCCCCTCACATTGTTCCATACGGGGCAATGAGAGGGCGGACTCGTTAGCCAAGGTGGGCGCACTAGAAGGTGATATCTATGAAAGACCAATCTGCTTCAATGAATTTCTCAGTTGCTGTCGTCAGAAAACTCTAGCTAGCTGGCAGAATACATGGAATAGTGGAACTCTGGGACGATGGTTACACTCAATAGTCCCACAGGTATCGACGAAAGCTTGGTTCCGGGGGTTAGACGTGAGCCGAGACTTTATTCGTGTAATGTCAAGGCTCATGTCTAATCATTATATGTTCAGCGCGCATCTCCGTCGTGTGGGGCTCGCTGAGAGTGGTGTCTGCGTTTGCGGTGAGGGTTATCATGACATCGAACATGTTGTTTGGACATGTGTCGAGTATTGTGATGCCAGGTCCCAACTCATAGGTTCCCTTCGGGCCCGAGGTATACCACCCTTCGTACCAGTCCGCGACGTCTTGGCAACTCGAAATCTTCCTTATATGACTCTCATCTATAACTTCTTGAAAACTATCAATGCTCAAATTTAGTGCTCTCCCTATCTCTTTCTCGTCTACAGCTCTACCGCACTCTTCTTTACGTTGCTGGAAGTATGGCCTGTGTAAACGATGCTTCGGAGCATGCACCTGCCTTGAACTGACTGAGTTGCTGGAAGCTACCCAAAAACGTCACATCAACGTCAGAACACACCAACGAAGCATCCCAATCCAGAATAATCTCTTCATTGCTACAAGCTGAAAAACATGAAGATTCATCGAACGCAAAATGTGTCTAAAAGATGTATGTCACAAACCAATGATGTATTCAAATTTCAATTCAATACTGTGTAGGTCCCACCCTCCCTATGTCCCCTTACTAACTGGGGAGTATGCCGCCCCGTAATACGGCATCCCTTTCTCTCTCCCTAACAACAAGACAATCGGCCACGTTAAGCTAAAGCAAATGAGCCTAATAAAAATTTTATTTGAAAAAAAAAAAAAAAATCAATCATTATTCAAGAAGTACAAAGGTAAGTTAACAAAACGGGCGTTAACGCTATCATCTTTCGTTTGTCTTTAATTTAAATCAATTCTAATTACGATTTCAAGACGATTTCAGGATTCGGCGAAATGACCCTTCCGGCGAAATGGCATTCGGCGAAGTGACCCATTCGGCGAAATGTCATTCGGCGAAATAACCCTTTCGGCGAGATGACTTTCGGCGAAACGGCTTTCGGCGAAATGGCTTTCGGCGAAATGACCCTGATCCCTGTTGTTGTACCGTACAACAACAGTACCATTAGATAGATGTTTTTGTTTGTCTGTTGACAAATTGAATGAGACCATTTACGATCCATATCAGATACAGTTTGTTATTGAGATTTATTAAATGAAAGTCACTAGTTGAAAGGTGTAAGATGATTGTTTGAGATGTCACGCCTTTTTTTTAGAACGGCCAATAAGCCATCCATCAACATTCACTTTGAAGAGTAATTTCGAATGACTCGGCACTCGCTGAGAGTAAGTCATAATAGTAAACGGCAGAGAAAAGTTTTCTCTTTATTCTGGTGTTAAATTTAATACTCTATCTTTCATAGCACGCTTGCAATTTGAAGTTGACAGGTGGCTTATTGGCCGTTCTAAAAAAAGGCGGGTGGGTAATGTCACAGACATAACTGGAGGACGTGAATACGAATAAAACTGACATGTTTCTTTCTCACTTCTGGATAAAGATAATCATTCGTATTAGATTGTGTATATTTTTCAACTTTCATTGCATCGCTTCCAGAATTTTAACGAAGCATCTATACTGCAGTACAACTAATTGACGGCAAACATATTCTAGCATACAATGAAATAACACGGAAAACATACAGTTTCGTAGATTTAGATACTAGTAGAAATAAACTTCTCAAAATTTTTTGTAAATATTTTAGTGGCTCTAAAAAACCGCTTTGCGTGATTTGCTGAATGGTTATAACTGTTAAAATTGAAGAACTGATATATAAATCTGGGGCACGCTCCGAATTTAGCTGCAAATTTTCGGAATCTCAGGTCTTAAATTTAGTTCTAGAAGTAAGCAACTGAAGTTATTTTTAGAATTTTCCAAATTGCGTTATAGAACTAAATTTTGAACTTGAAGTCTTGGTATAGGAACTGAATTCAGTTCCAGCATCTAGTTCCAGAAATCATGTTCACAATTTAGTTCCACATGTAGGTTCTGAATTCTGGAAATGAATGCTGAAACTGAATTGATGAATTAAATTCTGAATCTAAATTCAGGAATTAAACTCTGGTTTTCAATTCAGTTTTTAAATCAAGGTTCGGTGTTCAGGCCTAATATTTAGTTTCAGAATCCAGATCTAAAATTCATATCCTGAATCTTATTCATGAATTCTGAAAAATCCTAAATCATATCTCTGGATTCGAGTTCCTGAATAAGGAACTAAATTTGAAACCATTTTCAAAATCCAGAAATAGGATTCAGTTCTAGAGTCATAGTTTTGATTTCTGAACCTGTAATCTGGAACTAAATTTTTAAATAGAAGTATGAAACTAAATTCGGAACCTAAAATTAACTTCAGAAATCAGGTGGACCAGAATCTAGTTTCTGAGATTAGTCCTTGAATTTAACTAAAAATTCAGTTCTCTGCTACTGCTTGTTTACTGCTAGCCACGACGTCCGAATGCGAAGAAGAGCTACATTGATTCCACCTGAGCATTTGAGGTTTTTGCCACCTCATTATTACTGATGTTGGTGGAAGAACCTCAGCACGATATCCAGTTCCGTCTAACGTTCTAGAAAAAATGAACAATTCTCGGTCAAGATTTACCTATTACACTCGGCCAGTAGAACATCGGAACTGATATGTGCCTGACTATCTCAAAACCGTCGTCCTGGTGCGAAAAAGGTAAGCAAACGTGATGAGTTTTCCTCGTTGTTTCCAAAAGGTTGAGAAAACATAGATTTTGAGTTATTTATGGCTATTTTACACTGTTGAAAATGTAATCACAAATTCCTGATTATATTTCTGATAGCACGGAGGAAAAATTATGTAGTAAAGTAAGTCGTATTCACGACAAATACGCGTGATGTGTTCTTCGATTTTTGTTTAAGCTTGTTTGTAAACAGTACCGCTGGCTGAACTGTCAAGGATGAATTTTTGTTCATTTGTGACGTCACGATAAAAATCTAATTCTGTTGAAACTGTTCATCCACATCCATATCTTGAAGATTTGGTAACAAAAATTCATTAATCATGGTTCCGTATCGATTTCCATTTTGTGGTAACGCGTCGTCCTTCCTCATTTTTAACGAAATAAGAAAACCGCCACCCATAGACCACGCCAAACAGTACATTTATCATTCTTGTCGAAGACTATGCATAAGAAAAAAGTAAATGTAGACCAAATTTGGGTAATTACGTTCTTTATGGTGGTCTCAGACGGTCGATTATGTGCACCATAAAATTCTCAAAGTGTTTTATAAACAGTGATTTTGAAAATAAATTTCCGCGGTTTGGAAGCGTTGTTCTACAGTTAACCTATTCATTATGATTTGCCAAACAATACTGAGTATAGACGTCACTTTACACTGTCAAAACAAACCTTCTAAAACAGCACCCGTTATAATCAATTAATTATTATGATAAATATAAACAAGTAGAATGTCATAGTAATAGCGTGTTTTAAGCCATAGTATAAATGTACTGTAACGCATCCGACAATCCAATTTTTAATTCGACATTAACAAAACTTGCCACGCAATTTATTGAATATTGATTAAAGAATTAACAAAATAGCGTGATGCCTCAAATCTTGAGAGGATATCCCCATTTCCTCTCATTACCCTGTCCTACCCAGCAGCTATAGTCCTAGGGTGCTCTTTAAGGACTATTCACACATATCCGGCACCCGGGTTGGCGGTTCAATGCATAGGACTGGTCTTACAAGCCAGTTGTCGTATGTTCGAGCCCCGACCTGGAAGGATTCTTAGTGTCAGTAGGATCCAGTAGGATCCATAGTACTAGCCATGCAATGATTCTGTACACTAAGAATCGGATGCGAAGTCTGTTGAAACAGAAAGGCCAAATTTCACAAAAGGAATGTAAGCCAAGACTTTGCTTTACACATATCCGGTCCGGTTCAGTGCCGGCACGACACCGTGCACGGATACTGATATTATTTCATTCGTTTTCTATGCGCGCATTCACACCTATCCGGCACCGTGCCGTTTTAGTGCAGCTCGCCGTCAGCGTAGCGTCCTTCCGGCAAACTCAAATTCGTTGTCACCGATATTTTTTATTTTCATTTGCTTTACCGGAACGGAAACAGCACGGAAACGGAACGGTAGAGTTCCGATAAAAAAAGAACAATGATGGCACACTGCAGGCACTTTAACTGAGCCGTCACGGAACTGAAATGTATGAACAGTCCTTTAGTATGTCAAGCATCCCAGTAAATCCGAACATCGGACGCATCGTGCACGAAAGCTTTTCATTGCGTTTCGAGCTTACATAGTGTATCGGTAGAATAAAAAAGTGAAGATATACCAAAGCAGAGAGCGGATGTCTGATACTCAGGAGATGGGATATGTCAGGGTTGGATTTCCAACCCCGAACATAGGGCCAGAGTCTTTCTGGCACGAGGAGCCCTGGCCTCTCCCGAAACCAAAAACAGATATATAATTATTTAGAAGGTCTCAGTCAGGTGTTACAGAAATAACAAGACAGTAAATGTAAATAAATGTAATACAATAACAGTTCCAGTGGAAAAGTTTCAAGTGTCTGTTAAAAACCCGTAAATGGCATACCGAGAATTAGGTACATAAGCAATCTTCAGTAACATTATTTTTTATCTTTGGGCCCCTCCCGAAATGAAATCCTGGGTACGGGCCTGCTTTTGATGGTTTCAAAAGAGCATAAGTTTGTAGATATCGGTTCAGTCATCTCCAAGAAAACTTAACGGAGAAAAAAATTGAGATTTGTCGGTTACGTCACTTGTACCATTATATCTCCGGAAGTAATAGTGACAGCCGTTTGATCTTTGATCTTGATCCACAATCTAAAAGTAGATTTCAAGAGTGTCTGAGTTTGTAGAAATCGATTTTGACATCTCCGAAATTAATTGAGCGAGCAGAAAAAAAGATACGTTTTGTAGGTTAAGTAACTTATATATACACACAAAGATTTGATCCCTTAGTTCGGTAATTTCGGACAAAAATTTTCCGTAATCAATAGAAATAAACGATATTTCGGTACATGAATTTCATTTTACCACAGATAACATATATACAGGCTCACATATTAACTGTGCGTAAAATTTGCTCCATCGGCGTGGGGAACACTTACAGATGTCACCACGATTGACACGATTTGGGTGCCGCTTTCGCATGAGCCACTATTTTGGGTACAACATTCACTTCACGCTAGATTTTTGTTTTGCGGTTGGTTAAAATGGTACGTTTATTTTTGTTTTATTTCGATCGAATTCTCGTGTGCTTTATGCGATATGGAAATAAAGTTGTCTTTAACACTTAAGGAAATCGTGTGATAAGTGTTAAAATTGTTGTAGTTGGAATTTTTATATAACAGGCAGGAGGATTTTCTTGTCGTTCCGGAACGTAGCGGAACGTTTTGAAAAATCGCGGCGAATAGTAGGTAGCAGTAGTGTTTCCAACGTATAGCAAATTGGAAATTTACACATGATTTTGAAAAGTTTTGTCGAGCCTGTATATCTGTTATCTGTGATTTTACAAAAATTATGAAAATTTTTACCGGAAGATCAGTTTTACGCAAGTTTTCGTTACATAATTCTTTAAATAGATATACCATTCATATGATAAATCTAAAGAGTCACCGAGCACGGTAAAAATCGTGCTGTCTATATGATAAAATTATCTTCCAACAACCGAGCTTCTGTAAATACTGATTGTCGTGAAAACTAACTGTCAAATAGTTACTAAAATTTTCGGTAAGTGTCTTTTCACTGACCAGACGAAAAAAAATCTTGGGTTCGTCGAATGAATTGAGGTACAGATGCACTTTTAGAACATTGGAGCTACTCAAAGCTTTTTGTTTACTTATAGGCAGAAAATAAATTCATTTCACTTGTCCACTTGCTACCAATACATATCGTTCGAGGGTAATTTCTAGTGGACTCGACGGATTGTGCAGTGTTCCGGAAGGCGCTCTTAATTCCAGTCAACCGGGACTTTTTTTTCTCAACCATAGCCACGACTGATTCGAATTTTCTTCATTCGTTCCTGTGAAAAAAAATCCAAAACCAAATACTAAGTTGAAAATTTGTGTTTGTTTTTTGAAATCCGAAAATCCTTTCAAACCCAGAGTTTTAATCAAAAGAAAACAAACACTAATAGATTACCGAACTATTCATTAGACCCATTTGGTTTACAGTTTACGGTAGTTGCTTGACTATTCAGCAATTACCGAATCAATTCAATTACTGAACCCGATTACCGAATGTTCAGCAGTTGAAAATTTGGTAAAACAATTACAAAATTGTGCGAAATTTTCTAAGTGTGTATATTCGAAACCGAAAGCCATTTGATTTTCGAACACAACACACAAACATACATACATACATACATACATACATGCACACAAACATTGTGCAATCTCGTCGAGCTGAGTCAAATGGATAGGTAGGTCAAACTACACAAAAACAGCATCTTGGGGTTGTTCCAACTGATGATGTGTAAGTAACCAGAATTTTAAATACACACAGAAAAATATATTGTCAAAGTAACTAAGCCGTGGCTTTACGCAACGATGAATTTTATTGAAATAGTGACAAAAGAATATCCGGATTGAAATAGCAAATATTATTGCTTGAAACTACAAAACAAGATATTTGATTTCTCAGTTTGTTTTAATAAATATTTTGATAAAACTAACCAACATTTTACTTGTGCGTTCCTATCAATTTCTTGACAAACAAGTTCATACTAACTTGAAAAATCAATTTAAAATGCGGTATTATGTTGAAAAATAACTGTTTACCGTTTCTTTTTTTTTTAATTTATACTTCTAGTGTTCAAAATAACCTCACCTGAATCGAAACAAATTCTAGATCTCGATATTGATCAACATGTCATATTATAAAATCAAACATGAAACAAAAGAAAATAGGTTATCTTGCGTTTTAAAATTAACAGTTCTGCGTTAGATTGTTAATATGCGAGCTTTTTATGTACGGACGAATCAGAAACAAAACGTAAAGAAATAAATAAGCCTTTTTTGATGCCAGATTTTGCCAGGGTTTTTATACCGAAATGCACAGATTTTATTTTTAAACATTTGGCATCCCAGTGCATGACATGAATTCTGGCTACGCTGATCAAAACAGAACTGCTACTGAGTGAAATATGAGGTGTGATGCAACGATCGAAACCGTCGGCCGTTTGAGAGAAATCAAACGAATGATATCTTTATGGCATACTGTGATTGATTCGTGAAAACATAGGTTGTCAAACCATTTTTTCAATAGTAGGAGAGACCTGGGCTGGTTGCCCGAAAGGGCAGGTTGGTCGAGTGGTTTTTCTGAAAAGGCCGAAGTAATGCGCAGTGGCGACATCTATAGTGTTCTTGGTGAAGCATTAGGTCACCCATTTATCGACGTAATTTCAGATATTTTTGTGTTATCACAGGAGAACATTTGTTCCTTTTTCGGCACTGGTGAGTAAATTTCAGTTCTTGTAAAGTAATACAGGTAACGCGGATCAACTTACATCCTATTTCTAAAAACATGATACCATTTGAAAGGGTATTAAAAACATTACAAAACGATATATCGGTTTCCAGTATAACCTTACTTTCATTTTTGTTGAAGCGAGAGCTAAAAAAAAGTTCACTGATGCTGCCGAAACTAAGTCTAAACTAATTAAGACTACATAGTGAGGAGGAAATTTTTTACGTGGGGTAACAGAGGTATTTTGGCCTTTAGAACTGATTTTATTTTGGACTTTAAAATTGATTTTATTTTGGCCCACTTTGTAAAAATATCCACCAAATGTTGCAATATCTTTGAAAAACCCTTCCGCAATAGGTAATTTAATGTGATTAGCTTCAAATTGATGCAACATAGGTTACTTAACATCGATAAAATCCGATATAATCGATAAAGTTTGTTAAGTGGGCCAAAATATATGAAGTGACCAAAATACCTCTGTTACCCTACTCACTGTGATTGCTAATAATTATGATTGCCGCATATTATTGTTAATAACTATTTCTTAAAACAAACAAAAATTTATGTTTAAAACAAACAAAAGCGTTAGTTAAAATAGCATAACTTAAATTTTATGTTGCTTTATTGAGCTGAATCTCAGTAATTTCCTTTAGGTCGATTTGCATTTGTTGCTTAAGAAAATTTTCTGTTTCTAATAACGAAAATCGAATGTGACACAATTTAAAATCAATAACGGAATCACCACTTCCCGCATACGCATGGCTGTCAGACGGCTGACTTAACGCTGCCAGCGGGCAAAATATCACTTTCTTAGTTAAAGTTGACAGAAGTGGTGGTGTTTTTGCAATTTGGAATTGTAATAAAAAATGGAGGATTCCGACAGCAGCCATTCTGGTGACCAACTGCCTCACCTCTGCCAGACATACACCTCAAACGATACAACTGTATTCACCAGGATTTCTTCACATCGAAATCTTTGACATTTTCAGCGAAGGTGAAAAGATGAAAACGCTCGGCTAACTAAGATACAGGCGACTATGTTTTGCCAAATTGGATTTGACAGCAGTCACTGAATCAATTTTGGTAGCCGTCTGGTGGCCACGGCCGTCCAGGTAGCCAAAAGGCCGCGCGAGTTTCCTTTCTGCGTTCGATTTGTTCATTTCGAATCGTCTTATTGTTCACCACACTATACTGTTTTTCGTTTCTGTTGTATTGTGTAGTAAGCCTAACAGATCGGCTGAAAAGTTCGTATCGTTTCTATGAGAGGGCGCCACTAGAATTAAATCCATACCATTTTCAGTTAGTACCAACCTTCAAAAGATACGTGTATAAATTTGACAGCTGTCTGATTATTAGTTTGTGAGATATTGCATATTGAGTGAAGCTACTTTTGTTATTGTGAAAAAAATGGAAAAAAAGGAATTTCGTGTGTTGATGAAACACTACTTTTTGATGAAAAAAAGTGCCGCCGATACCAAAAAATGGCTTGATGAGTGTTATCCAGACTTGCAAAATTTCGTTATGGTCATATGAGCATCGAAGACGATGAACGCAGTGGACGTCCAAAAGAGGCTGTTACCGATGAAAACGTGAAAAAAATCCACAAAATGATTTTCAATGACCGTAAAGTGAAGTTGATCGAGATAGCTGACACCCTAAAGATATCAAAGGAACGTGTTGGACATATTATTCACGAATATTTGGATATGAGAAGCTTTGTGCAAAATGGGTGCCGCGTGAGCTCACAATCGATCAAAAACAACAACGAATTGATGATTCTGAGCAGTGTTTGTTCGAAATAAAACCAATTTTTTTCGTCGATATATAACAATGGACGAAACATGGCTCCATCACTTCACTCCGGAGTGCAATCGACAGTCAGCTGAGTGGACTGCACGCGATGAACCGAACCCAAAGCGTGGAAAGACTCAACAATCGGCCGGTAAGGTTATGGCGTCTGTATTTTGGGATTCGCATGGTATAATTTTCATCGACTACCTTGAAATGGGAAAAACCATCAACAGTGACTATTATATAGCGTTATTAAAGCGTTTGAAGGACGAAATTTCAAAAAAACGGCCTCATTTGAAGAAGAAAAAAGTTTTGTTTCATCAAGACAATGCACCGTGTCACAAGTCGATGAAAACCAAGCTGAAATTGAACGAATTGGGCTTCGAATTGCTCCCTCATCCACCGTATTCTCCAGATTTGGCCCCCAGTGACTTTTTCCTGTTCTCAGACCTCAAGAGAATGCTCGCTGGTAAAAAATTTAGAAGCAATGAAGAGGTAATCGCTGAAACTGAGGCCTATTTTGAAGCAAAGGACAAATCGTACTACAAAAATGGTATCGAAAAGTTGGAAGATCGCTATAATCGCTGTATCGCCTCTGATGGCAATTATGTTGAATAATAAAAACGAATTTTGGCAAAAAAATGTGTGTTTCTATTAAACGATACGAACTTTTCAGCCGAACTGTTATACAATACGAACTGTTTCAGATGAGGTATAAAAGCGAACTGAAGATTTATTATTTACATTATTTAGTTATTAAGTGCACTTCTATTTAAGATTATAAATTGATTCATGTATTTTATGAAATATCATCTATGTGCGATCCATATGACACGTCCAATGAATATAAACTGAGTAATGTGATAGGTTCAAATGGGTTTTCATGTGAATTGTATGCGATATTCTTATCGATTTCATCATGGTTACGCAGATTAAGACTTCATGTACATTTTTAATAAAGATTAAAAGTTTCCACGACTTCTACCCAGAGATGCCAGGAAAAAATTTCAAATGTCTTCTGAGAGGGTTGCAAAAGTCTGTATATCCGAAAAAATCTGCAGTCAGCAAATATGTCTTGCTGGCAGCAATTTCTCTATAAAGTATGATACGCTAAACTGACTTGGTGAGCAAAAAAAAAGGTCGCGACAATTTCAAAAGTCTGTAAATTTTGACGAAAGTCTGCGAAAAACTTAATTTTCAAAAGTCTGCACAACAAAAAATGTCTGCAGCACTATGTACGTAATCTGCAGATTTACAGACAAATCTGCAAATCTGGCATCTCTGCTTCTACCAATTACTCGATGCCTTCGATTCAAATGGCAAGTCGAATGAATATATATATAAGATTTTTATTTCAGTGTGATTGTGCGAGATGGGTTGTATAATGCATCAGTTCGAAATGCGGCTACCAACTCGCAGAG
This sequence comes from Malaya genurostris, assembly GCF_030247185.1. Classification (NCBI taxonomy): domain Eukaryota; kingdom Metazoa; phylum Arthropoda; class Insecta; order Diptera; family Culicidae; genus Malaya; species Malaya genurostris. Next base: position 214,984,725 of record NC_080572.1, read on the forward strand.
ATGCCAGATCTGCAGATTTGTCTATAAATCTGCAGATTTCGTACATAGTGCTGCAGACATTTTTTGTTGTGCAGACTTTTGCAGACATTTGAAAATCTAGTTCTTCGCAGACTTTCGTCAAAATTTACAGACTTTTGAAATTGCTTCGACTTTTTTTTGCTCGCCAAGTCAATTAAGTGTATCATACTTTATACAGAAATAAAGACATACTTGCTAACTGCAGTTTTTTCGGATATACAGACTTTTGCAACCCTGTCTGCAGATATTTAAAATTTTTACCTGGCATCTCTGCCAACACGACATCTGACGAGATCAAAGCTAAATTCATGAATGTCATAAATTTTCTAACATTCGTAAATAGAAATCTTTCCTCCTACAAACACGATCGCTTTCCTCTAATTCTTCACAATCAAAATAATACTTACACCTGCCGAACTGCTTTTAAATCTTGCATATTTTTGTGTTAAGGTAAGAAAATAGTACTTAGTTTGCGGTATGAATTTTTATTTATGAGTTTGGGATCAGACTGAATATAGTTTTCGAAAATATTATCATTTAGTAATTTTATAGTTTTTGAAACATGATGTGAATTCGACTCCATGTGCGAGACAATATCATTGACGAATTTTCTTAGCAATAGGTCTTGAAGGTAGCTATTTTATTTTACAGACAAATGGCCCGAGGACATCAAAAAATTCAATCGCAGCAAAAAGCCCAGGAGAAGGCAGCTAAGATGAAAAAGCAACAGGGTCATGGACTAAGTGATCAGATGAAGGCAGCTCAAAAAGCACTCGTATTTTCTTGTGCTGTGTGTAAGGTAATTTCCTTTTCTACTATTGGTGTAGGTTAGAATGTTCCAATGGTTTCATATTGCTGCTCGTCAATGTTGCGAATGCACTATTTACAATTTTACCACTTTTTTGCTCTTTTATCAGTCTCAAATGCCGGATCCCAAAACCTATAAACAACATTTCGAGAACAAGCATCCCAAATCCGAGCTTCCTGCGGATCTAAAAGACGTATAACGGAACTTTTGAGTCAACGGTGAACTGCAAAATCGTTTTCGATGGCTAAAGTAAAGGAGATGAAATATGTTTTATTTTATTCATAATATGCAACAGTAAATACAAACGGAAGATCCAATTCCGCATCGTAAAATTAGACGTTTGTAATGACTGCTGGAATAATATGTTCAACAAATTTTGCGGTAATAAGATATTAACTGGAAAATGTAATTATACAAATACGATTTCCTTTGCATTACGATTTTCGATATTTCTCTTGCTCTCAGCAACATAAAAGCAAATGAGCAGTTTCAATTGTAGCAAAATTTACAACACTATAATATATGTTATGTCCAATAAACGGTAAATCATTACGCAGATATCTGTAACAAATTCATTACATCAATCCTAAACTATTGATATATAGCATTAGGACGATCGCCCGTGTGTTTCTACTTCTTTAATCTTCAGGACCAATTGAGATTGCAATAGCTTGAGATGTACTTATTTTTGATTACATCCAGATATATGTACGCCGGAGCAAAATATATTAGAATGGAAAAAATATCTCAGTTACCCTATTGGTCCTTGTTCTCAGTACGTTTTGTCTATTTCTTGATGGATACAATCTCGAAAGAAATCTTCACCATCCATCGAGCCATTTTCGCACATTCTCGAAAGTTTGGAAGAGTTGCTTAGCCACTGTGTGTACCATCGATGACAAGAGGTGATAACCAAAAGCCACCATGGTAGAAGTTTCTAATCAAACATAGAAATTGTTTCCTTGACCATTTTGTCTGAACGTGCAGGAGCGGTTCTTCGAACCCATTCTGATCGTTTTTAATGCGTTGTTCAATTTGATCATTAGTTTATAACAGCGGACGGTATTAATTGTTAATAATTTTTTTTTTGCGTTTCGGATTTTCAAAATGTAATCAAATTTCGTCGCTCTGTCCCAAGCAAAGTCTATAATATACACACCCAAAACTTAATTTTGATCTCGGCGAAAAAAAGAGGCAAAAACGAACGGTGAAGCGATATTTCACTGAAATTTCGGCAAAGATTGTCTTTTCCAAAATACCAATCCAAATTGAAAATGTTATACTGATATTCTGTTTTGTAAATTACTGGTTTTACAAGCAAAAGCAATGCTTCACAGTATTTTCATCATCTGATTTTGTTTTTACATATCCGAACCTATCAGTTCAACCACTACCATAATGTTGAAATTAATAAATCTATGATAACGAGTTTTAACTGGAATATTAAAATTTAATTTGGATAATTTCTATCCAAAAGCGACAAAGATCTTGGTAATTTATAGTCTTCTCTATACCGAAATTCTCGGTAAATGCAAATTATCTGTCAAATGAAAAATACCGAGAATTTCATATGTTATAATGTTTGCCGAGATGATTGCCAAACACTTGGCGTTTCGAATCTCAACAAACTTTTGCCGTACCCCAGTCACTGAGCGATGTTTTTGTTATTTCTCGCGTTTTTTGTGATAACGACCCATAAGGCATCTATCAACAATCACTTTGAAGAAGAATTCCAAAAGACTCGTTTCTCGAGTTAGTCATAATAGTAAACGATAGAAAAAATTTCTCTTTCGTCTGGTGCTAAAATTAATACTCTATTTTTCATAGCTCGACTACAATCTCTTTCAAAATTGGCTATATGAAGGGTGCTGCTCATTGGCCGTTATCACAACAAAACGCATGATTTGCTCTGGTAATCGAATTCATGGCGATTTTTATGAATTTCAAATGACTGTTGATCTGAGATTTTAAAATTTTCGATTATTGGTTCTGTTTTCACGCTCTTCGATTCGTTTCGATTCAATATTCGATTCCTAAACAATAAAATAATAATTGCATATAATGGGTCGGTATCTATGTTACAACAAATCGTGTATATTGCACATTTTCAATTTATTAAATCCCATATTTTTTAAAGCAATAACAAAACTTCTCTAGAATTTTTCAGTCGCAAAGTATTGTCTGTTTACACTGCTCGATCACTGCCCCTTTGATGGTTCGATTAGCGGCCCTTACACGAGCATTAAAAATGTCATTTTAAATGATGTAATTCAAATTTGTTTGAAATTTCGTCATTAGTGCACCATTACACGTTCATTAAAATGATATTATTTTTTATTAATGACATTTTTAATGACTCGTGTAAGGGCCGCTAATGATATATTTCGAATTTGTTAGAAATTTCGTCATTAGTGCACCATTACACGTTCATTAAAATGATATTATTTTTTTACTAATGACTTTTTTAATAGCGACCCTTACACGAGTCATTAAAAATGTCATTACTATAAAATAATATCATTTTAATGAACGTGTAATGGTGTACTAATGACGAGATTTCTAACAAATTTGAAATACATCATTACTTAGTTACATTAAAAATGACATGTTTAATGCTCGTGTAAGGGCCGCTAATGACTCGTGTTAGGGCCGCTATTGGTTCTTTTTGTCTTTACTCTGTACGCGCCTCTTTTTATAGCAAGAACTCTGGTTCGATTTTTTTTAAATCTGGCATCTCTGGTACCCAGACAACTTGAAAACAATCAAAGCAAAAGGGGTGACGAATCGTTTGTAACCAATCGTTTAATTGCACAGATTTTCTATAATAATTTTTGAAGACGTAAGTTATTCATTCCACAAAATCTCTTCCCATCAGTGTTCAAATTTCACTTTTTCGCACTACGCTAACCTCTAGTAAAATGGCTCGCGGACACCAGAAAATTCAATCACAACAAAAAGCACAAGAAAAGGCGGCCAAATTGAAAAAACAGCAAGGACACGGCTTAAGTGATCAGATGAAGGCAGCTCAAAAAGCGTTGGTATTTTCGTGTGCCATTTGTAAATCGCAGATGCCTGACCCAAAAACCTACAAGCAGCATTTTGAAAACAAACATCCCAAGTCAGAACTACCAGCGGATTTGAAGGACATTTAATAGAACCTACTAGCAAACACCGAACGTTTGAGAGAGAGATACAGAGACACAAATACCATCACAGAGAATTCCACAGGTTTTACAACTAGTTTTAAATAACGATTGCTCCAATTTATAATATATGCCCGTATGAGAATAATGCCAACCGAACATTGGTAAACAGATTATGGCTTTGAGCAGATATAAATGAGCCTTGGCCGTACCTGACTTACAGAACGCTGGAGGAAGTAGAAGGCGAATCCAGCAACGCGAGAATTCAATAAAATTATGAATGTATTGGAACGTTTTTCTTTTAATTTATATCAATACGAAAGCCTATTACAGTTATTAGAAATCAACATGTATTCATGTTTTTGTGTGAATTATTTTACTTCGACTCCTTAACTTCTTTGATCATTTATCCATTCAATTACTTAACTATTGGCTCTCATGGAAGTGGATGATAGGCTTCAAACTGGAAAAAGGCAGTCATTAAATTCAAACTCCAGCTGCTTTTAATAAATGACAAAAAATCATAAATAGAACACAATCGCGGGGTAGTTGGATAGTCTTTCTTAGGCATGCAAATAATTCAACAGTTGAGATCTGACATCAAGATTCTCGACACATTTCCAAACGGCATGATGAACCAACACGATGGAGATATATGGCTTAATGATTGGACATGGAAAAGCCAGTTACCGTACGTTCGAGCTGGAAGGATTCTTTGTGTCAGTAATATCGTAGCACCATCGATGAAATAGTTCTGTATCCTATGAATCGATTGCGACGTCTTTTGAAACAGTAGGTCAAATTCTACAAAAGGAATGCCAATTACCAAGACTTACACAAAATAAAACATTAGGATTCGTTCATTTATTTCAGTGGGTGGTTGGGTTAATATAAAATAAAACCATACAAATCTACACTACAACGATATTAGCCGTCGTGAATTCTTACCAGATTTTTTTCCTAATACAGCTTATCATACAATAACCATATACTATACTTCTACAATAAATTGTATCATCTGAAGACAATACTTTGTAGTAGTATAAAACATGTTTATCGTTGAATAAAAAATATACAATAAAAATACGTTTACCACAACACAACAGTTTGGTATATAGCTCAGACCATACCAGTTAGCATTTTTAATTATGCGGGTAATGTAAAAACTAAGTTCAACGTGCCAATGTTGGTTTAAAATGAGACGGGAGACAAATCTTTTCATTTTTTTTTTAATGTTATAACTTACTCTCAGTGATGAGTACCGTTTTTTTCTTCAAAATGAAAGTTGACTGGTGGCTTATTGACCGTTTTAAGAAAATTAAACGGAACAACTGTAAAACGACCAATACTAAGGGCATGTTCAAGAGTGTTTTAGTTCTATATGTATAATTCATGTCAAGTTCAAAATTTAAATCTGGAAATTATAACAAAAGATACTGCCGGCCCAGCGGCGTTTACTCATGTTTCAGGATTTCATATATATACATGGGACAATTATGCGTAGAACAGCAGTATAATAGAACTGAAACAATCATATTCCCAGCAAACCGTTTTATTTTTTTTTTAATTCGAACAGTTCAACTGTCAAATTTAAAACTGGTATACGCTGCCGTTCTTTTTTTTCTATATTTGAAACACGAGTAAAACGCTGCTGGGGCTGTCAGTTATTTTTGTTATAATTTCCAGGTTTAAATTCTAAAATTGACATAAATTACGCATCTAGAACAATAACTCTCCTGATCATGCCCTCAAAAACAGAACGGTAGCGTATATTAGTTTGAAATTTGACAGTAGGAATGTTTGAATAAATAAACCTAAAACGAATAGGTTTGTTTTAGTTTCACCTCTATTATAGATCTCCCAAATAAATCTGCCAGCTGCTGAATTTACTCTAATGGAAACGTTCTTAGTGTTATCTTGAATTGAATAACCGAGTGTTAGTGTTATCTTGAATTGAATAACCGAATTTATTTTGACCGTGTATTTGTTCGTCTAATTCACAGTGTACAACATAAAAATGACAGAAAAAAGAAAGTGTTATATACTTATGGGCTTATGTACAAGTGTATCATCAGAAATCCAAGTAGTATTGCTAATTAGTTGAAAATTCAAATGGATAAATTAGAAGATGTGTTCATTTCTGAATATTTTAATAGTTACGAAACTAAGAGTTTCGACAAATCAGTTCTAGGGTCAATGAACGACTTCACAGGACGACAGCTCAAATCTCCATGCGCTTGCAATAGGAAATGCTACGAAAAAATCTCGAATCAATATCGCCAAAAACTCTTCGAGAATTTACTGAACCTATCTCGTGATGGCCAAAAACAATTTATATCCAACCATATGCAAATTTTCATCCCGATTAGACAAAGGGTAAGGGTATAAACACTAAGTGAAAAAACGATCATACTAACATTCGCATTGTAGATTCAAGACTCGAGACGGTCCGTTAGTCGATCGTACTTCTTTCCCACAGCTAATGGTCCGATAAAAGTTTGCAAACCAATGTTTATGAGCACATTCGACATTAGTGATAAAAAAATACGAATGTTGGCTGCCGACAAGGAAATTGAGGATGTAAGCCCTCGAAAAAGGAGAAGAAAAGTCCAGGACTACATCACCTCAGACAATATCTGTGAAGAAGATATTTGCATATCAAATGCTACAGAACAGCAGTTGTCCGATGAGAAGTTAGAGTTGCCGAGAAAGTATGAAATTGAAGATACTGAGGTGACCTACTCTATTAGCGATATTAAATTAGATTTGGAACATTTACAAGGATATGAAATCAATGAGTGCCACAGCAATGAGGAAAGAATTTTGAATAAATCTGTTCAACATTGGCGTGAAACACGTGGGTACAGTTTTATTCGTGCTAATGGATTGGAAGTCCCGGCAAGACATCTTAAGCCAGCCTGCTCTTGTCGGTTATTGTGTTTTGAAAAGTTTCCAACCAAATCGCGTCAAAAGATACTCGATGAATTGCTAAAACTCTCTGCTTCAAATCAGAATCGTTTCCTTGCAAGTCACTTCCAACTAAAAATATCCAATCGGAATTCTAATTCCCCATGTCAATACGTTTACTTTCTTCCGGCAAACTATGGCATGGTTGAAGTCTGTAAAGAAATGTTTTTGAACACCTTTGATATTCAAAATGAAAAATTGCCAGGCCTGATAGCGAAAAAAAGTGCTGGTGAGTATATTTTTGATGAGTTTGCTCTGGAAAAGCCGTTTAAGACGGAAGATAATCAAGAAACAAATGAACTGGAAAGTGGTGTTGAAGAAACAGCAATGGTCCACCAAAACATAAAAATAAAATTGGAAAAATTCGACGATGAAGTATTTGATAATATAAATCAACAGCTTGGTGCATTAAATAGTGATAATTACGAAGCCAGAATATTGAAAGAAGAACCGAACATTATGACGGAAGCATACCCAATGCTTCAGGAGCTACAGACAAATTACAGTACAGAACAATTGGTTGACGAAAATGTAGCTAATTATATGCAACGGTATGAAATCAGTGAACATCAGAAAAGTTCGTCTAAACGACAAGAGCAACGTCGACGCAGAGAACGCGGTTGGAGTTATATTCGCACCGACGGTTCAAAAGCTCCACCTCGACAAATTAAGCCTGCCTGCAGTTGCCGAAGGTTTTGCAATGTTAAAATCCAGAACGAATCTCGACAAAAGTTGCTGGACAACTTGCTGAAGCTTTCATTCGATGGTCAGAATCATTTCCTGGCTTGCCACATGAAAATTATGGCAACGAAGCGGCAAACCGTAAGATCTCAGAACAATTACGTCATTATGCACTCATCAGCAGTAACGAACATATTTCTTTCTAGCGAGCATTCTCGAGACGCCAATTTAGCTATGCTTATTACATGCCAGTCGAAGCCGGAGTGATGAAAGTTTGTAAACAATTCTTCATGAACACATTTGACGTTGGAGACAAAAAGATGCGCCTTTTAGCAATGAGGAAAGACTATCCTGATGTGATTGTTTTGGATGAAAATGGCACTGCCCATGAGCTGAAGGAACAAGTTCATGTGGATTTCAGGCATGAAGGCCAAAATTCAGATCATGACGATGACGATCTACAAACCGCTTTCCCTAACGAAACATATTACGGTGGGAATCTCCGAGAACAACAGAACTATGGCGACAATTTGGTTTATCCACATTTCCGTCACCATGAAAATAATAGTAGTTGTAAAAATTTTCTATTATTTTGAGCAGAAATCACTCTAATTTGATAAAATTATTTCAGATTGCCCTGAAAAAGAATCATCTGTAGACGCAGAGCAACTCCGTCGAAGGAAAAGAGGATATAGTGATATTCTACCAAGTGAGAGTGTGATATCAACAAAAAGGATGAAACATACATTTGACGTTACGGAAGCAAATCCCGAAACATCAAAGATGCTGTCAGAAGAAAAGGTAGAAAAGGAAGTAATGGAAGAAAATAAGCTTGAAACGTTGAGCAATAACGAAAATAGCTTAAACAGGATCCTTTTAGAGGAACAGATAAAAAAGGAAGATAATCAGGAAGAGAAAGATTGGATCAATGCATTCGATGATTGCATTGATACAACGTTGAGGATACATTATGAAGGTCAGTCACTGAAATTGGAACCGAATGATGATGAAGTGATCGATGATGCAAGGATCGGCGACCTGAGTCTCGATCGTTACGGAAATAACTCGGTAAATGTCGAAGCATATCCTATACTTCAAGAATTACAAACATTTCGTAATTTCGAACAACTGGTCAATACAAATGTAGCTAACTATATGCGACGGTACGAAATTAGTGAATGTCAGGAAGTTTCATCTGAACGACAAAAACAACGCCGACGCAAAGAACAAGGTTTGAGCTATATTCGCGTGAACGGTTCGGCAGCTCCACCTCGACAGATCAAATCTACATGTAACTGTCGAATGTTCTGCCATTCTAAACTGTCCGATGAATCTCGCCAAAAATTGCTGGTTAATCTGTTGAAACTTTCATTCGATGGTCAAAACAATTTTCTGACTTGTCACATGAAAATTATCAAACCGAAACGTTGTCGCGTAAGTTTTCAGGAAAAAAGGTTAGCTCAAACATGATTAATAGTTTTTCTTTTACAGAAAATTACTTCAAAGCGTCATTTTAGCTATATTTACTATATTCCAGTCGAAGCGGGAATAATGAAAGTATGCAAATTATTTTTCCTGAATACTTTTGACATTGGACACAAAAAGCTACGACTTTTGGCATTGAAAAAAGATTTTGATGGAGTCGTGATTTTGGACAATAATGGCGTTGCTCACGAGCTGTTAAAACCGTCACCTTTATGCGATAGGAATAGTCAGACTACATATCCTTACAACCTTAATCATGACGTGGATCTGCAAACCACATTTTTCGAAGTGGTGAATAACACCGATAATTTAGTAGAACAACCGGATTACGGCGGTTTTCTACCATACGAAGGCTCAAATCGTTGTGAGAGCGAAGTAAACTGTGGTAAATGTAATAGCGCTTGATGACTGTATTATTCCAACATAATTGATTCAACCAATTTCAGACTATTCAGGAATGGAATCCGCTAACCGACATCGTGAACCAACTGATGATTACTGCTAAATTCCCCAAAACATGAGTGTGCTATCGAGGCTACCAAAAATACCAATCATCAGTGAACAATTTCTAGTTCAACCGATCATCACGGAAGACATCCTTAATAAAAGTAAAATGGACACCAAAGAACATATTTTAGACGAGATAGCAGTAAAACAAGGAGTAATGGCGAAATGGTCTTGAACTCGAGCCACGCGATGATGGGTTCATGCTAAATTGGCTGTGAATCGCGCAGAGCAGGCTCTTGCCAAAAAGTAGTACTAAAATGAATAATAGTTTAACCCACAATCATCAGGAAAGTGTACTGAAATACGATGATAATGAAGTGGTGCCAACGGGAAAAATATGAAACTGAATAGCCAGGCATTGACGACAAATTTTCGTACCGAACAACTGGTCAACGTAAACATAAAAAAGCAAAGTCCTGGCATTACATTCCTTTGGTGGAATTTGGCCTTTCTGTTTCAACAGACTTCGCAACCGATTTATAGCCTACAGAATCATTGCATGGCTAGTGCTACAATCCTACTGACACTAAGAATCCTTCCAGATCGAGGATCGAACATAAACGTAAACGTAGCTACCTATATTCAGTGGTATGAAATTAGATTACGTCAAACGATTTCATCCGAATGACAGGAGCAATATCGACGCAAGGAACGCGGCTGCAGTTATGTTCGCGTCGACGGTTCGGGAGCACCGGCACGCCAGATCAAATCGTCCTGTACCTGTCGGATGGTCTTTCATCCTTCCGAAACTCAAATTTAACATGAAAAATATCGCGACGATTTTCGACACCAAGACGATTTTCTACATGATCATTTTAATCGCTTTGGGGTAAATAAAAATCATAACAGCGGTAATAACTTGTTCTATCTAATGACAAGCGTCACACTTACATCTTTCATCAGTTTCAGAAAATGCAGAGCTAGAAAATTGAGGAAACCTCTCACATATCCCAAACGGCGTTACACAAAAGTTACGGACTCTTCACGCAAGAAATTACTTTTTTACGAATACATTTGGTACTATGCGTCGAAAACTGAAGGTACAAAAGGATACTACTCATCGCAATCAACTAGAAAAATTTGTTCCTTCGATGACGAGGAATCACTATTTCCTGGCAGTGGTATTGCACCAGAGACACGTAATTCATGCAATAAAAACAATAATGAAATGGTTTGCATATAACTTTTTTTCTAGAAATTCTTCCCGGACTACAGCCGAAAAGAATAGGAACCAACCTGGCGCACGGCTTCGCTTTTACGAGAATACGACTTCGGCATGTACATGTAAAATGTACCCAACCATGTGCGACGACTGACAACGCAGTGCACAGCATGTGTCAACTAATGTTAACTACATGTGTATAAAAAAAAACAAACCATATATGCATCCAAGGATGGCTTTTATCGTATCAAAGAACGCTCCTTGGCAACTCTTCACACGATTGAATCAGTGGCATCAAAGAGGGATGGATATCATCGCAATAACAAAAACCCGGCATGGCTCATTTAACATAGAATCGACACCAGTGCGAGAGCGAATTTCTCTCGATGACATTTCTGAGAATCAAAGGTTAGCACGCTACTATGGGGATCCTCTCTGAAGCAACAAACGGTCGCTTATTCTCGTTTCGCGATCCGATTCTACACAGGCAGTTGATAATTGCGATAGAATCATTTTACTATTGCCGCTTATTCTAACTATGTGCATATAACCTTTGTATAAGTTATGTCTATGAAAATGTCTGTGAATGCTACACACAAAGGTTTTGAAATATTGTAACCTAGTATGAGAATCATCAAGTTGAATCATCGATTGTCAACTTTTGATTCTCTCTTTGGAAATTCCACACAGTAACGATCATTATCAGACTGTACATTTTTTAAGGGCGTGAAATACTCAGAGTATGAAGTGGAGCGAAGAAATGTAGCAAAATTCTCTCAAGGTTCATACATTGAGAGATTCGAGTTCTTGTAGCATGTTCTACCGGATTGAAAACGTTTACAATGTAGATAGCAATATAGCAGCTTCTGTCAAATTTTCGGCAATCACCAACACTGTATGCATCCTACATATAATAGAAATTATAAGCAAACCATGGTATTATATTCCTTTGGTGTAATTTGACCTTCTGTTTTAAAAGACTTCGCAGCCGAATATAAACGTAAAGAACTAGTGCTACGATCCTACTGACACAGATAATCTTTCCAGACCAGGGTTCGAAAATACGACAACTAATAGAAATTATTCAGACCTATTTGCGCACAAGCTTTACATGACCAATTGAGAAATTTTTTTAATATTCAATCTCGTTGACATCCTTTTTTTGGAGGAAATGATCATCAATTCCCATCCATCGAGGATTGTGTGGCACTTTGTTCGTGGTTTGTCGTTGTTATTCTTGTTAAATGTATTGTTGTGAGTGGTTTCCGTTTTCTTCTCGTTTTCCTTGTTCGTTGTCTGACTCATTGCTAGTTGCTGTAGATTGTACATTGATTGCAGTTGCTAGTTGATTTGATGATGAACGCATTTTCCAAACAGTACCGGATTCACTAGTTACGGTTGATCGACGGTTATCCTTGTCTTTGGTTGAATATGTCTTTTTGTGTAATTTCAGTGAAAGATTTACCGTAGTGAGTTGGTTAGTCACAAAACTGAGATGCAATCAGCTGGTTCTCGTAGATAACCAACGATTTACAAGGAAACCTACCACTCTGACCACAAATTGCGTAAGATGGAATTGCCTTGTGCAATCGCATACGTAGCACTTCGCACGGAAAAAAAATTAATTACATTTGCTGCTGATCTAAATTTGCAGCGCTCAATCAATACCAACTGAATTTAGTAAATTCAGGCTTTTGTAAACCGTATTCGTTCATTTCGAATACACTTTTTTGCCGTCATTGTCTTTTTTTTGTCGTCTCGACCGTGAGCGATTTTTGACGGTGTCGGATGAAGTGCGATGCGAAGCGTTTGTTTCAATACCAGAAAATTATTTATTAAGAACAAATTATTATATGCATGAGCGAACAAAAGAAGTAAATCTTACAGAGTTCATTAATTTTCAAAACAAAATCAAATCGCTCTGACGATCCGGGTCTGAATCGTCATCAGGATAGTCATCGTTAATAAAAAGTATTTCATTAAAAAGCTTACCCATATTTTTTTCTCTTGAATGTTAACGACCAAATCGATTTTGACACAAAAAAAATTGATTTTCCTACGTTCTAGCCGTAATAGCCGATGTTTGCTTCCGGTAGTTTGTAAAATGTTCCAAATACTGGTTGATTGTATCAATGGGTTGGTAAATGTCATTTGCTTTGGTGTGGTTGATATTGATCCTTTGGGTGAAATATGCCGGAATGGAATTGGACACATTCGAGCCCAGAAATCCTTGCAAAAACTCTCGCATCAGTTCCCAACAGCTTGCCGCTATCAAGCAGGGCCTATATTCAACTTCCACCAGGACACCTTTGAAATTTTGACTCATTGTGACGATGCCTAGCTTAATTAAAAAGTCTCCAAACTCGAACCGAGGTCCCTTCGATTCAATTTTTGTCTGCTTCTTTGATGTGTAGACCGGTGAAATTCTAGCCATTAGCAAATCAAACAGTCCATCCGTTACAAGAGGAATTTGTTTGGTGCCAGTATCCAAAATAGAAAACACTGATGCAGGTTGTTCCGAATTATGCAGGATATGAACGGTTTTTGTTGGTGGGATCGAAGTATAGGTTTCACAATCTACCAAAAAGTGACCAACTTGTACAGCGCCTAGCGCCAGCACTCGTTTTACCAGGAACTCGATTGTTTGCGCACCCGACTTATTGTCTACCGGATAAGGTTGCAGAACAGTTACACCCATTCTTTTCGAAAAACTTGAATGTTTTAGAATAAAATAGTAACGAAACGTCCACAACTAGAAGCATAAACGTAAACTAAACATATCAAAAGAGCATAAAAATAAATGACAGATTATTGTTGTTTATCTTCACGGTTTTACGCAGAGTTGCCAAATCATTTTATTCGAAAATCAGTATCCGGCTCATAAAATTATCTGCATCACATCAGCAAAAATGAATTGTTACAATCCCGATGTGATTAGGGTAACAGAGGTATTTTGGCCACTTCATATATTTTGGCCCACCTAAAAAACTTTATCGATTTTATCGATGTTAAGTAACCGATGTTGCATAAATTTGAAGCTAAACTCATTAAATTACCCATTGCGGAAGGGTTTTTCAAAGATATTACAACATTTGGTGGATATTTATTCAAAGTGGGCCAAAACAAAATCAATCCTAAAGTGGGCCAAAATACCTCTGTTACCCTATCAATTGATGCGAAAAAAATTTAGAACATCAAATGCAATAATTTTCTATTTTGACAAATATTGCAGATAAATCACATCCAAACAACATTTTGAGTACATTAAAGCACAGACTAACAGACAGGACACTCGAATTAGATTCTTCAATCATTTTAACGGTCATTTCGAATATTCCTTTATTTGGGACAGTACTCACATGTGTCATGATGGCGCCACGTTATCCTATCGAAAATATCCTGTCTGTCATCTAGACTGTGTTTATTTTTTCATTTACCAACAGAGTTGCCATTCATACAGATTTACCTGTAATGTATTGATGTGTATACCTCCATGCGAATTACATGCAGGATGCAGATTTAATACATATTGTCAAAACTATATACATAATTGTGCCTACTTTTCATCCTCCAACGCAATACAAAATCAAACCCGTTTTGTTACAATATTTACTTGCTTCTGGTCTGCCGCCACTTAATTTCGGGTAAAAACTACCAACACAATAAAAAATAGTCTATATGAACAACATTGAGTGAAATAAATGGTTACCTTCCCACATCGCTAAAAAAGTTAAATATATTATCAACGTATTCCAATAATTTATTGTGACGATTCATTTTCAAATATTTTGATGAAATCAGGCATCCCTGCAAGCAGCTGATCGGTGTTGACAAACGAGGGGAAACCAACTAGTAAAAAAACTTTTACATAACACAAGGGGTGTACAGATAGTAAGTTGTTCGCGCAGTATAATATAGGTGGAACTAGTGCATCACGAAAAATGATTTTTATAAGAATTTATTCATACTGTCATGTCTGTTAGTCTGTGATTAAAGCACCTCAACTGAATACTATTTATTATTTATTTAGTTATTCTCGTATAATACAACCTTTAGAACGACACCGAGATTGTTGCGAGGGGGACGACACTTAAAAACTTTATTCCTGATCCAAAAGGATTAATCGTCTTTTTCGGTTGTGCATATTCTTGTATTGTAGCTACTTTTTCATCTTTACTGATCATAGTAACGGATGGTTATGGATCGATCGTCTTTTGTTGGGTTTTTGATGGTTCGAAATATTACCTTGGTGATTGATACGTTGTTGATAACAATATTTGTGTTAATGAAGCTGCAGAATTGTCACTAGAAGAATGATGACCGGATGAGATCCTAATTGATTTATTATAGATGATGCTTATTTCAATCAGTTCTTTGTCGAAAGTAAGGAACAATATCACATAATAGAGTGATAAATACTTCCAAGATTATCTGTTAAAATTTCTTTTCAACCAAGAAGGCGATCGTTATCAAACCAGCTATAAGTTCGACGCGAAGCTATGCTGATGATCTTCTGAACAAACATCACAGTTAGCACAATCGAATTTAAGTTCTGTTGATTCAGACCACAGACTAACAGACATGACAGTATGTGTAAATTCTTATAAAAATAATTTTTCGTGATGCACTAGTTCCACCTATATTGTACTGCGCGAACTATTTACTATCTGTACACCCCTTGTGATATGTATAAGTTTTTTTACTAGTTGGTTTCCCCTCGTTTGTCAACACCGATCAGCTGCTTGCAGGGATGCCTGATTTCATCAAAATATTTGAAAATGAATCGTCACAATAAATTTTTGGATTACGTTGATAATATATTTAACTTTTTCGCGATGTTGGAAGGTAACCATTTATTTGACTCAACGTTGTTCATCTAGACTATTTTTTATTGTGTTGGAAGTTTCACCCGAAATTAAGTGGCGGCAGACCAGAAGCAAGTAAATATTGGTTCGATTTTGTATTGCGTTGGAGGATGAGAAGTAGGCACAATTATGTATATAGTTTTGGCAATATGTATTAAATCTGTACCCTGCATGAAATTCGCATGGAGGTATACAACTCAATACATTACAGGTAATTCTGTATGAATGGCAACTCTGTTGGTAAATGAAAAAAATAAACACAGTCTTGATGACAGACAGGATGTTTTTGATAGGGTAACGTGGCGCCATCATGACATATGTGAGTACTGTCCCAAATAAAGGAATATTCAAAATGACCGTTAAAATGATTGAAGAATCTAATTTGAGTGTCCTGTCTGTTAGTCTGTGTTCAGACAACGCGAAGAGGACCATCCGGATAAATATACGTTGGAAAATATGCTCGCTAAAATTAATATGTTTAGCTTCCAACAGTTTCATACTCTCTCAATTGTAATTGTAATTGTATTCAATACAAATAGTTTTATTGTGTAAAACTACTACATTTACGTTTCAATATTCATTGCTGAAATTAGTTGCGAAACATTGCTGATGTGGTACTCTACAGCTATGCGTAAAGACTTATTTCGTGCAAGAGCTTTATTCCTGGCGTCTCGATTTATGTTAACCTGCGGTAGAAATGATGTTCAATACGTCTGAAATTCTCGCAAAACAGTTTCACTAATACAAAACCAATAACAATTTATTTTCGAGTAGTTGTGTTTGTACACAGATTGATTTTTTTTTATCGAACTGTAACCAAAGATAAATAATAAAGACATGTACGTGCATATAAATATTTTTAAAAAATGTGGTTCGTTCCCGGTACCTTCTCAAATGACCGCACTCACCGCTTGGTGGAGCGCGAGATTAATTGCATTGTTTTCATTTCAACCAAAGTGTGCCATAAAATCTCAATGTATACAAATGAGCTACCGAATCAATCAATTTATCAGCATTGGTGCCAGTTTCACGGAGGACCGTAGATGTGCGCCAAAAAAAGATCGTGACTGTCATGTCTGGAAATTCGTTTGTGCTGTAACTACCGCATTTCAAAATTCTACTTTGAAATCTCAAACACACTCCCGCGTTCATGTTTATAGTTCTTAACAAGCCAAATAATCAAATTCATGACATTTTTTATTATTTAATGCACCACAAAACGTATTTTCTTATCCAGCAATTTATTTTCTTGATTGATTGCATTGTGTTGACAACTCGTTAAATGTCATGAAGGAAAATACAAGAATACTTTAGGAGAGATCGCATGTGCTTCGACTTTCTTATCAAAGGTTGGATGCGCTTTTGAATGGTTCGTTTTATTAATGAGGATAAATGCAATTTGATTAGTTTCCATTGACTTTTCAAGTTTTTCTTGGCATTATCCGGATCTGTCGTCCCCCTCGGATTGTTGTGATATTATATCGTGAGTGATGTCAGCAATTTCGATGTAACTCCACAAAAGTGTTGGTGCCGTCTTGCGTCAGCTGAACTTTTCTGCAGAGATCAGTAGAAACAATCGTAGAGACACAAAAGCAAAAGAAGTACATTTTGTGAAGCGATTGCGGATTGTCTCTTTGACAATAAAAAATACCGCGTTGCTTGTTGCTTCGCCGTTGGCGCGCGGTGATTGTTTGGACAATGTTTGTTTTATACACTAAATTCCGGCAAAGGCTTCATATTAAAAAGATATCAAGCTCTCGCAATTCACGAACAAATTATTGGCAACGTCCTTTTTTGCTCAGGCGAGTCAGCATCGAATTTTGTACATAGAAGTAGGTTATAGAATTGTGAAATTCGTGCTCGCGAACCCATACAATTGGCATGATATGTTCAATGTGATGCCGTGCAATTGCACAGCTGAACTGAAGACTGATTTCTCTCTAAGCTGTCAGTGTCTGCTAATACGTAATATCAAATAACAAATGTGATTATCGTATATACATGCCCAGTTTCTTCTCTGTGTGCATACATAAACATGTGAAATTTAGGTTAACTTATCTCGATCATTTATATTTCAGTGACTTTCCGTGGTTAGCTTTTTCTCATATTTACGGAGAAATCGTAAAATGAAATATCAAATTCGAAGAAGTGAAGTTGGGTGTTGTTATAAAATATGGGATATTCTTAGTTTTTTAGAGATTATTTTATTTGTCAATGTGATCATGTTATAATATGTAAATTAAATCTGTATGTGAACTGATAATTTCAAATTTCATCCGAGATTTTCAAGTACAGGGTAACAGAGATATTTTGGTCCACTTTAGCATTAATTTTAATTTGGCCCACTTTGTAAAAATATCCACCAAATTTAGTAAAATCTTTGAAAATCCCTCCCGCAATAGGTAATTTAATGTGATTAGCATTAAATTGAAACCATAAAGTTTGTTAGGTGGGCCAAAATCTATGATGTGGCCAAAATACCTCTGTGTCATACGTCAATGTCAATAGGATATGTCAAAATAATCACCATCACGCTATCTCGTGGTGCCCATGCTAATTGGATTGTTCAATAAGCATGTTCGTTTCGTTGATATTTCATAGTGATCTGCCCCTCGAGCCGATGCCATTGGGTCATTTTTTAACTGTCAAAGTTTCCTAGGGGCAAAGACATCGTATTAACAAGATATCCAGCTCTCACATTTCCCGAACAAATCATTGGCAACAACATTTTTTGCGAGCATGGCGCCCTCAGGCGAGTCCGCATCGAATCTCGTACACAGAAGTAGGGGAGAGAAATGTCAAATTCGTGCGCGCCAAAATAGCAGCACTGCGCATCCATACAATTGACATGATATGTTGAATGTGACACCGTGCGATGGCGTTGCTGAACTGAAGATTGATTTCGCTCCAAGCTGACAGGGTCTGCTAGGGGTAAATTACACTGTGTATAGGTACACTAAATAATCTGCCTGCACTTCCCAATTGTCTTTTTTCGTTCTAGTACTTCATCCGGAAGACGTGAACTGTACGGCACATAAAAATAGTTTGGTTTAGATTTATATTCGTATAACTTATTGAATTATCATAATAGAAACAATTAATATTGTTATGTTATTTTAGTTTTATTATTATGCTACTGTTATGATTAAACTAATGTTCAGTTTAATTTTTTAATTCTTTGCTTTTTCAATCCTGATTGAACTAGAAATCAACAGTTACCGTTTTCATCTTCTCTGAGCAGGTGAGTTTTTATATGATAAACAAGTGTAGTTTGAAGTACAAATTCATTTATTTGTCAGAATGGTGATACTAAACTACGATCAATACAATAAAATTCAACAGTTCATTCATAAATTTCGTGGATTGTCCATTGATTGTAATCGGAAATTGGTGAAAGAATTTCCTCAGCATAGTCCCGATATGCTTGGAAGTATTCTCGCTCGAGAAGTGCGCCAACGTTTGAAACAATCACATGCAAAAATAAGTGCCCGTGCGGATGGTTTACTATCAGACTATAATAAGAATGCAAAAACGACGGGAGCCTTGGATGTTTTATTAAAGATGGCTATTTCATTGCGAATACCTCCTTTGTCGTTGTGTCGTATAATTTTACTCAAAAAGTATCCAGACAAGGCTAAATCGGATATATCCGAAATGATTCGTAACCCGGATCTCATCCAGGACTCGTTACTTGGAGCCAATGTGGGGTATTGTATATATAGCGAAAATATGGAAGGTCCGATAACGGATACAATCCGGAGATGTATTGGCGAAGAGTATGAGGTCAAATTGAAACAAATGGCTCGAGACGTCGGATTGGTGTTCCACGATGAAGGTGATCTCAGACGGACCGGTTACGATAAAACACCGGATCTCAAACTGGCCATACCATGTCTGTACAAAGGCCGAGTGGTGAACTGGATCGAAAGCAAGGCTTCATTCGGTGATATGGACACACATTTGGGTTACGTAAAAGATCAACTCATAAGCTATGGAAATAGGTGTGTATAACATAATTACGTTTCTTAGTGTCCATTCAAAATCACAAACTTATTTTTTTTTACAGATTCGGTAGCGGAATTGTTATCTACTGGTTTGGTTTTTTGGATATGATAGCGGACTGTGCCGAAAACGGGGATTACATTATAGTGGTCGATAAGTTTCCGGCACTCGACGAGTTCGAGTTTCTAACGTTCAACATTCCAGAAGTGTGTCGAAAGGAAATAGATAAACTAAATAGGTAGTCTTTTACTCAAGTTTCTTTATCTAATTTAGTTATTGTATGTACACGAGTTTACATTAAGAATAAAGCAATGTAAGAGATAATTTATTTTTCGAGATGAATATATTCTAAGCACAAAAAGGTGATATTTTTGTAGTTTCTAGGCCTATTTGTTTCGATTAGAAGCACAATAAGAATCAAAAGGTCATTTGGGGTTGGGTTTATAATTAAATCATACTTGGTTTTAGAAATATAGTGGAACGTGATTTGTTCATGACGCCTTAGTAATTCATACTGAACTGTTAGTGCCACTTAGTAGCACAAACCTATGTTCATAACATTGAAAACATCCTTCCAATGGTCGTTTCGAATAAAAATAATTTAAAGGTATCCCATCGGGCAGCACCTCTTGCATTCTGCTAAACAGCCAACACACTGACTATGACCAAACAAGCAACCAAAACCATCATCCTAGTGAAGAACTGATTGGGGGAGAATACTGCCGTCAGTAGAATGTGGCTACTCTCCCTATTCTGTATTTCGATCGAATCGGATTGTTTCATTCGAATACGAAATTTTGCATCCTGCAATTCGATCGAATAATGCTTTTGTATGGAAAACTAGCACTCGATCGAGATACATAATGCAAATTTTCGCATTCGATCGAAACAATCCGAGTCGAACGAAATACAGAATCGGGGTGTACATCTCGTATTTTTTCTTTTACCGAATCGGATAGGAAATGACGAAAGACCTTTATCTTCACTTTTTAGCATATCGGAGATCCGAACGATTTGTATTGATGAGATTCTTAAACTCGACCTCCTCTGCCAGAAGGGACAAATTGCAAGAAGTTTTCTACTTGCTTAAATTACTTTGGGCTCTTCTCATCTGGTCGTTCTTTATCATTATATCCTTTCTTCCTCTTGAGTATTATTGTATTATTATTGAGTATTATTTATAATATTCATATTATATTTCTACCG
The DNA here is from genome assembly GCF_030247185.1 of Malaya genurostris. Classification (NCBI taxonomy): domain Eukaryota; kingdom Metazoa; phylum Arthropoda; class Insecta; order Diptera; family Culicidae; genus Malaya; species Malaya genurostris. The sequence goes on from NC_080572.1 coordinate 215,005,569, forward strand.
AAATCATCTAGGTAGTAAGCCAAATGTTTCAAAAAATTAGAAAAATTATTTATCGTTTGTGGGTTTTGGTATCATATGGGACCCGGTTTGTACTAATCGCATTTGAGTACTTTGTTATTATTACATTCAATTAAGACGTGTTATTCCGGTGCAAAAAGTATACACACATGGATTTTTTCCCGAATCTGGGCAAAATTTTGTCGAAATTTGAACAGTCGAGCGCTGGGCAAACTTTAAAATAACTGAAATTCTCGGTATTTATTATCTGATCGATAATTTGCATTCACCGAGATTTTCGGTTTCGGGAAAATTCAAAATTACCGAGATCTTCGTCGCTTTTGTAAAGAATAATTGTCAAACATTGAACAAATTTGTTTCAATATCATGAAACATCAAATATCATATTAGTATTTCGGTATTCATTAGTTAATCTACTCAAAAACATTGTTGTTATCATCGATTAGCTGCTATCAATTACATTAACGAAAAAATATGGGTGCGTGGGGCCATGGCTCCTCCCGAAATCAGAATAATAATGAATGGTGCGAAGTGAACAGTGTCAAAACTAAATGAAATTGAGGTTAAATCCAGGGCACAATTAACGACAATAATAAAAAAGACACTAAATTGGACTGAATGACCGGAAAGAGAAAGTGCACAAACTTATCATAGTTGGGCAAGATTCTGCAGATGAGAAAGTTATCCTGTCGCTGGATCCCACATATACTTATTTAGGACTAAAAAAACAAACGCAAGCGCACTTCGAGTACATGTTTGGGTGGATTCATTACTATACGCTAGAGACAAAATGATTACTCGACAATGGACTGAAGTCGGGCTCGTGGATTATCTCAATGCAAGTATTAGAGTGCATCAATGGAGCGATTAAAGACCGAAATCGTTGTGAAAGGGCCTTACATGAAGTACATGGGCATCGCAACTACGGTTATAACCAACGGTTTAGGGCTCCAGTTACTTGCCCATCCACCTTGTTTGCCTGATTTAGCCTCTTCGAACTATTATCTGTTCCCAAACCTCAAGTCATCTCTGAGAAATCGATGTGAGTTTCGGTTTGGAATTTCAGACCGCTTCTTTCGGGACCTGGTACCAGCCAGATAACAGTAGTGTCATTTCCGTAGATTGGCATTTTTCTCGGAAGCTTTTTTTTTTGCTCGCCAGACAAAACTAGTTTCCGCAGTTCTCCGTTTGTAATATAACACATTATCCCATCCTAGCATGATCCATTCTAAGTACAGTTTACATTCAATCCCAAACCAAATACGACATTTCCACGTATTTGGATATCCCGGTCATACACCTTACAGAAATGCGCGTTCGCATTTACCTCGACCTAAGTCCACCGCGCAGGCAGCTAGCAATATTTCGTGATTGCTTGCCCTGCATAAAGCGGAGGTCGATAACCAAATCTATGACATCACAGCTGGGCCACAGCTGTGAACATTTTTACCAGTCCTTCTCCATTAGCATGACATTCTCTCCCTCTCTATAGTTTTTCCGATTTCTCCCGCTCCAGGTACGTCCAGTAGGAAACGATAAGTTACGGTAAGAATAATTGTACGGCTAGAGATAAGTAGAAATGAAAATACACATTCATTATTGAAAAACCAGTCAACCACTCTGGTTCTTAATCCGAAGCCACTACATGGCGAACCGTTGACAAGTGTCACGGGCCAGCAACGAAAATCAGTTAGTGAACATACTTTAGTGATTGTGAAGAAAGTAGTGGCTTGCTAAAATGAAATTATAGCATCGAACGAGATGGCAAAGAATACCATCCATTTGTGAAAAACTGTATACAGAAAAGACAGTGAAATTTAAGGAACATTACCATAAAGCCAGCTAAAAGAGAAAATAACCTAGTGCTACTGCAATGTGCAACACCCTAGACATTGAATTGTATAATATAAGCGGCTAGTGATTAATAAACGTGTCCATAATGGGAAGTAGTAAATCTAAACAAACACATCAAAGTGGAGATGCGCAGGTGAATGTTCTAAATGAGCTGTCGATGCACACAGAGTTTCACGAGTCAAACGAACTCAAGTTAACACTAATACTGGCAATGGTTACCATTCAACTGTTTTTCTCAGCTTATATGCTGATGAGGAGAGTAATGAGGCAACAAGCCATAAAAGCGGCACGATCCATTGCCAACATAGACCGTGTGTAACTGTGTGTGGCTGTAAAAAAAAAACAAAAAAACTCTACCCATCAGGGAACAGTGGTCCTACGGGACAAAATACAAAAAAAAATCTTACCCAATGAGGGAACAGTGGTCCTACGGGACGAAATCAATAAAGAAAAAATTTTCCAGCCTTCAGAGCATCTTTCCAACTATTAAAGAAGGTAGGAAGTAACGGGCGATGTCAACCAGGTGAGACAAGTGCTTAAAATAGATATGAAAATAAGTTAGATTTAAGTACTATGACAAGAAAAAAAAAGTACGGTTGTGTAATGTCAGGGACATAACTGGATGTCGTGAATACGAATAAAACTGACACGATTTCTTTACACTTTCGAATTCGAATTGATAGTTTATCGATTGTGTGAATTGCGAAACTTCCCCCCTTTTCATTACTAAAATTTTCATCGATTTTTGACGTCGAATATCTCATTTCGGATTTGCATATTTCATTGAAAGAAACTATCAAGATGCTGTACAGGATTCATTTCTGCCTTTTAGAAGGCTCGAACGATTTTCGCACAGCGAAGGAAATCAAATTATTTTGCTTTTTCACTAAACTGATGATTTCTACCTTGGATTTGCAAAGAAGTAATCTTAATCGTTCTTTAGATAACATTTAGAGCCATTAGAACAGCTGAATTTATAGAATGTTGTCCACTTTTCGTTTTTTGTTTTCTTTCTCTCCAATGCAAACCACCATGCTTGAATTGAAACTAGCTTTGCGTACAAACCGACACATCCGCTTGCTGTGCCAGATGATGAGAAACTGGTTTAATGCGTCTTCTCACCTTGACGACAGGAAGGCAAATGAGAACTACGACCTGAGCGTTTGAGGTTTTTAACCACGCAGATGACGTTGTTTGAATGCATCTTTTCGCCCGACGTCTGCTTTCATCCAACGCACAAGAAGAAATGATCGATTTTCGACCACGGTTCCTCTTTTATAACGTTCAGTTGAAGATATGTGCCTGACTACCTCAAAATCGTCGTCCTTGCGCGAAAAACCCAAGCAAAAGTGAAGAGTTTTCCGCGTTGTTTTAAAATTTTCAGAAAACTTAATTTTTGAGTTGTTTGTGATTATATCACACTGTTCAAAACATTATCCTAAATTCCTGATCATATTTTTGATGAAATAGTGAAAGAATTATATTGCTACCATTAATACAAGTCGAGATATTCACGATTAAGTTCTGCCCATTCTTCCATACGGCTAATTTTGAAAAGGCGCCCCATAGTAAAGTAAGTCGTATTCACGACAAAAAATCTGAAAACCCATTTGTTAGTAGTACACAAAAAAAAATAATTCAAATGCATTTACGCGTACTTTAGTGAGTTTTAAATTAGCTGGGTGATGAATTACTATGAAACATTAAAAAGTCTTTATACCTACTGCAAAAAGGCAGTAAACACACCCATATCTAGAGAATTGTCAGAGTCAAAAAGAAAGAAGTGCGCTGAGGCGTTTACAGGGTTTGAGCTGTTTTTGATAGAAAAAGAAGACGAAATACCGAACGAAGAATTTCATATACTTGTAAAAAACTCCCGGTCGTGGAATTACGAAGTAAATAAAATAATTAACCAAAAATTAAGTAGTCTAGGTATAGAATCAAACAAAGAGAAGATAATGACCGACGCAATATTTGACGTGAAGCAGGCGACTGCCATCGTACCCATGTACGATGGCTCTGCAGACTCATTATCATCGTTTAAAGACGCCGTAAGTTTACTGGCTGAATTGACACCAGCAAACCAACTAGCAACGGCATTAAAATTCGTTAAAACTAGACTAACCGGTAAAGCGCGGCTAGGACTAGGAAACTGCGATACGCTACAAGCGTTAGCAGACGACGTCGAAAGACGCTGTAAAGTAAGTGAGTCCCCGGACTCCATAGTAGCTAAATTGAATCAGGTGAAAAGCACTAAAACCAGTGAATTATGCGAAGAAATTGAAAACCTTACATTACGGCTAAAATGTACCTATCTAGCTCAGGGAGTCCCAGAGCAGACGGCTAATTCGTTAGCAACCAAAAGCGGACTGAACTCTCTTATTAAAGGAGTAACGTCCCAAGAAATAAAAATCATACTAAAAGCGGGCAATTTTGCTGACATTAATGCAGCAACCCAAAAGGTAAGAGAGAACACTACAGAAACGAGCAACGCTGCTCAAATTTTTACCACACGACACACTAGTCGCGGGCGTGGAAGACCAAATACGTCTGGTGGACAATACTCACATCGCAATTAGCACCCCGGACATTACAATAACTATAATAATAGCAGAACTATTTCCAGAGGACACCAAAACTACCGCAACACATACCGAAACAATTTTAATTCAAACAGACAAAACTGGCATAATTACAATAACAGAGGTTACAGTCGCGGAGCTTATAATAATCGAAACCCTCGAATGCTCCTCGTACAACCAGAACAACCGAATAATCAACATGCTGCCCCGAATGCACAAACTAACGGTAATATTACTGTTATTCCGAATAATTCTAACAATGCTCAAACACCACCACAAAATTTTTTAGGAAGATTTATTCAATGAACATCTGTGCATCAAATTTTGTAAAAATTTATGTACAAATGGCTAATTCATTGTGCAACTTTTTATTAGATTCCGGAGCGGACATTTCCGTCATAAAAATCAACAAAGTAAATAATAACCACCCACTAGACGCTAATAATAAAATAAAAATTACGGGCATAACAAACATTTCAACCGAAACCTTGGCAACAACCACAACAGAATTAAATTTTGGCAATGGACTTGTTACCAACCACACTTTTCACATAGTAGATAACAACTTTCCAATTCTAACTGATGGCATTTTAGGAAGAGATTTCCTGTCTTCTCATAAGTGCATCATTGATTACGAATGTTGGATGCTAAATTTCAAAATTTATAATAATATTATTTCATTACCAATTGAAGATACAATTTACCAAAAATATATTATACCACCAAGGTGTGAAGTAATAAGACAACTTCACAATCTCAAAATTAACAAAGATATGATAATAGTTTCACAGGAATTGACCCCTGGTGTGTTCTGTGGAAGTACTATCATATCACCAGAAAACACTTTTATTAAAATTTTGAACACCACAGACTCAACCGTTAATTTAAGCACCAATAATCTCAACCTAAAACTAGAACCTTTAGAAAATTATAAACACTTGAAAACAAATTTAGGCGATAACAACAAAGAGCAACGTACAAATGAAATTTTAAAAAGCATAGAAAAGTCGGATGTACCATTCTACGCAGCAAACGATTTCAAAAAACTTATAAACAATTACAACGACATTTTCTGTCTACAAAATGAGCCACTTACTACCAACAATTTTTATACCCAGGATATAGAACTGACTGATAACGTACCAGTCTATATCCCTAACTATAAAATGATTCATTCGCAGAAAAACGAAATCGATGGGCAGGTATATAAAATGCTAAACGAAAAGATTATCGAACCTTCCATATCTTCTTATAATAATCCCATCCTACTAGTACCAAAGAAAGGTGAGGATAACTCAAAAAAATGGCGTTTAGTTGTTGACTCCAGACAGCTAAATAAAAAACTTCTCGCGGATAAATTTCCGCTACCAAGAATTGATACTATTCTAGATCAACTTGGCAGAGCAAAATTTTTTAGCACACTGGATCTGATGTCCGGATTTCATCAGATACCACTAAGCGAAAATGCAAGAAAATACACTGCATTCTCGACCCAGACAGGTCATTTTCAATTTACAAGATTGCCATTTGGACTAAATGTCAGCCCGAATAGCTTTCAAAGGATGATGACAATCGCTATGGCTGGTCTGACACCAGAAATGGCTTTCGTCTACATTGATGATATCATTGTAACAGGATGCTCAATTAAACATCATTTATCGAATTTAATAAAGGTATTTGAACGACTTAGAAAATATAACTTAAAATTGAATGCAAGTAAATGCAAATTTTTTAGAAGTGAAGTAATATACTTGGGACATAAAATAACCGATAAAGGCATTTTGCCAGACGATTCAAAATTTGAAGCAATAAAAAATTACCCAGTACCAACAAATAGTGACGAAGTGCGACGATTCGTAGCATTTTGCAACTACTATCGTAAATTTGTTCCGAATTTTTCGATCATAGCTCATCCATTACACCAGTTACTGAAAAAGAACCATCAATTCATTTGGTCACCACAATGTCAAAACGCATTCTATACTCTAAAACAATATTTAATGTCTCCAATTATACTGCAATTCCCAGACTTCACGACTTTTATTTTAACCACTGATGCTTCAGACATTGGTTGTGGAGCAGTTTTATCTCAAAACATAGATGGAGATGAACTTCCAATTGCATTCGCCAGTAAAACTTTTACCCCAGGCGAAAAAAATAAAGCCGTAATTCTAAAGGAGTTAACAGCTATTCATTGGGCTATTAACTACTTCAAATCATACTTGTACGGTACAAAATTTATAGTAAAAACGGATCATAGACCACTAGTATACCTTTTCGGCAAGAAAGACCCAACGTCGAAGCTGACTAGAATGCGACTAGATCTAAGTGAATTCGATTTTGAAATACAGTATATTAAGGGTAAGGATAACGTGGGAGCGGACGCGTTGTCACGTGTTGTCGTTACCTCTGATGAACTTGAACAAAAGTCGATTCTAATAGTGAATACGCGATCAATGACACGAAGTCAAAGATCCAAACCGATTGGAAAAAATGAGGAGTGTGAAACCAAGCCTGATCAACTTGCGATGTACACCACCGAAAACCAATCAGAAACAAAAAAATTAGCCAAAATCAGCACAATAATCGAAAAAAATTGCATAACATTTTCAATTTATATTAAAGCAAAGGAAATAAGAAACAATAAACTAAATAAAGGCATACTGAAGTATGAATATAAAATAAATAATGAAAGTCAAATTAGCTTTGCTCTTTCAGACATTGAAGAAGATATGAAAAAACTTCAAATAAATAAAATTGCGCTGTCTCAAGAAGACGAAATATTTAAACTAATTCCCATGGAAGTACTCAAACAAGTGAGTAATAAAACATTAAAAGCCATGCAAATTATAATTCTCAAACCAGCAATTTTCATTAGTGATCTTTGCAAGGTAAATGAAATATTGAAAAGGCACCATGAAACGCCAACAGGTGGACATATAGGACAGCATAGACTATACCTCAAACTAAGAGAAATTTATGTCTGGAGAAAAATGAAACAGTCAATTTCACAATTCATCAAGGCCTGTGAATTGTGCAAATTGAATAAAATAACTAAAAATACTAAAGAGAACACACTAATTACAGCTACACCATCAAAACCGTTCGAAATAGTGGCAATCGATACAATCGGACCACTACCAAAGACAAACAAAAATAACCGGTACGCATTAACAATGCAATGCGAACTAACGAAATACGTAGTTTATGCACCAATACCTACTAAAGAAGCTAACATAATAGCAAAAACTTTGGTGGAAAATTTTATACTAATATATGGTAAATTTTTAGAATTAAAAACAGATCAAGGTACAGAGTACAAAAACGAAGTACTAGATCAAATCTGTAAATATTTAAACATCAAACAAACTTTCTCAACAGCCTATCATCCGCAGACAATTGGCTCATTGGAGAGGAATCACAGATGTCTAAACGAATATCTGCGATCCTTTGTCAACCAGCACCAATCTGACTGGGATGAATGGTTACAATTTTATGCTTTTACTTATAATTCTACACCACATACAGATGATGGCTATACACCGTATGAACTAGTGTTTGGTGTAAAACCGAAACTCCCACAGGAGATATCCCTCTCAGCAGGCCGTTCAATTGTGTTGATTTTTGAGCCCTTGTTGAACGATATATTGCACGAAATATTCGTTCAATTTGCTGGAACGGTTTGTTGTTGTTTTTTCTCTTGCAAAAATAGAATGAAAATTAAGTGTTACCTTACCATAGAAAGAAAATTTGTTGTTATTCTACGTGAAGTAGAAGTATTGTGCAGGTATGTATTGTTAGTTTAAACAAATAAATGGAAGAAACTTCAGAAATTCAGCAGTAAAACTAGTCCAACGGGGCTCCAACTCCTCATGTTAAAAATGGCTCAACAATGGACCTCTGTCTGCCGGGTTTGTTGAACGAAAAAAATGGCATTCGGTCCAACGGTCTGTTTCAAAATCGGCAAACGAAGGTCCCGTGTTGGCCTCCCGTTGAACGATTGATTGGACTTTCATTGGACCAATGATCCAACATATTGGACCAATGAAGGACCACCGTTGAACGTTTTTTTCTAATTGGGATACAGCAAAAACAAAATAGATCCAATTTATAATTTTGAGCAGTACAGTAAAGAAATGAGATATAAAATGCAATTATCCCACGAAACAGCAAAGCAAAGATTATTAGCAAAAAAGGAATTTAGACAGGATATCCTCAACAAAAATATAAATCCATTATCAATAAACAAAAATGACACAGTATACCTCAAAAATGAAAACAGGCGTAAGTTAGATTCCTTTTATTCTGGACCTTATAGAGTTAAAAACATTTTGGAGCCAAATTGTGAAATAGAACATACAATCTCAAAACAATCATATTTAGTACATAAAAATAGACTAATTAAACAATAAACATTGTATACTTAGGCAGTAACTAATCATCATTATAACAAAATGACGTACTTGGAGGAAAGTTTTAGATGAATTCCACTTCGTTACATTCATCTCCCGAAGGGTGAAGGTGTAATATAACACATTATCCCATCCTAGCATGATCCATTCTAAGTACAGTTTACATTCAATCCCAAACCAAATACGACATTTCCACGTATTTGGATATCCCGGTCATACACCTTACAGAAATGCGCGTTCGCATTTACCTCGACCTAAGTCCACCGCGCAGGCAGCTAGCAATATTTCGTGATTGCTTGCCCTGCATAAAGCGGAGGTCGATAACCAAATCTATGACATCACAGCTGGGCCACAGCTGTGAACGTTTTTACCAGTCCTTCTCCATTAGCATGACATTCTCTCCCTCTCTATAGTTTTTCCGATTTCTCCCGCTCCAGGTACGTCCGGTAGGAAACGATAAGTTACGGTAAGAATAATTGTACGGCTAGAGATAAGTAGAAATGAAAATACACATTCATTATTGAAAAACCAGTCAACCACTCTGGTTCTTAATCCGAAAGCACTACACGTTGATAAGTTTAAATTTCCGTAGAAATAATCCAATTTCCGTAGATTTTTTATGGATTTTTGTGCTCTACACGCTCTTTGAACATAACTCATGGTTTGAGTTGCGATTACTCAAATTCATAAACTGGAATAATATGTCAAAATTTGAGTATGGATTTGAGTAAAATAAACTCTTTGCCATGAGTTCTCTCGCATTTATTCATACATTCGAGTAAGCGTTGAGTTTTTAAACATTTTAGTGAAAAAAATACTTCTTGCGGTTCAGTGCGCTTTCATTCTCGGAATATTCTTATTGATATAAAGAATGCAAGAATACGTCGTTTTCCATTGCCGTTTCTAGATCCGATTTTAAAAACATGAATCAACGTCAATCGTAGATGTTTTGTGGTTTCAATTATGCTTAGTGAAAAGCGCAACATAAGGATATCAAAACAATTCAATTTGTACTCTAAACCGTTCAAAAGGAAACGGTTTTGAATCACTACTTTGCGCATTCAAAAGCAAGAAGAATAACTTTGTATATGAAAATTAACGAAGAAAAATTTCTTCGTTTTGAGAGCAAGGAACTCAAATTTTGAGTTGAACTTACTCAAATTTTGAACAAAATATTTTTTCTTATTTTGAGTAAAAGTTACTCAAGTTTTGACAATTTCGTCCCTTAACGCAAAAATGAGTAGATAGCTGGTAATTCAAGTTTAGAGTACGTGCACTTTTTATGAATTTTAGTGATGTGTCACTCAATTTTGAGTTATGTTCAATGAGAGTGTACACTCTCTTTGAACATAACTCTTGGTTTGAGTTCCGATCACTCAAATTCATAAACTGGAACAATATGTCAAAATTTGAGTATGGATTTGAGTAAAATTTGCTCAGGCCATGAGTTCTCGCGCATTTATTCATACAATAAAGTAAGCATTGAGTTTTCAAACATTTGAGTGAAAAAAATACTTCTAGCAATTTAATGCGTTTTCTTTATCGGAATATTCTTATCGAATTTGAGGATGCAAGAATACGACGTTTTTCATTGCCGTTTCTGGATCCGGCTTTTGAAACCATAAATCATCAATCATGTTTTCAATAGAAATTTTGTGGTTTGAATTATGCTAAGTGAGAAGTACAACATAAGGATATCAACCAAAGATAAACTCAAGATTACAATGTCCTATACAGTCCATCAAAAATATTGGTTCAGTAACCGTGAACCAGTGAACTTCGTAATAATGCAATTATGTTGACCCTTCGAATATAAGCCAAAGATAAACTCAAGATTACTAAGTACCATACAAGCCATTGAAAAAATTTTGGTCACAGATCGTGAACCGGGGAACCGTTCGTAAATATCCATCGCTTGACCCCCCAACCCATGAAGTTCAATGGTAACGATGGTATCTATGGAGAACTTATTTGGTATTTATAAATAATAATAACTTTGGAGGTGAAAATCAGTTTCAGTGTTTTGTTATCTCTCTTTGCTCGTCGGTTTGACTTTCTATAATCTCAGGGTTTGTCTAAAATCGAACGGCTTGGTGAATTAAGTTTGTAGTTAATAGAATATGAGTTGAGACATCGTTTGTTTTGAACGACAACTTTTCACTTTGTTACTCCTGCACTGAAATCATAAACTTGTCAGATATTCGTAAATCTACAACAGCGTTGAGTGAAACGGTGCCACAGACTAACAGACATGACAGTATTTACTATCTGTACACCCCTTGAGTTATGTAAAAGTTTTTTTACTAGTTGGTTTCCCCTCGTTTGTCAACACCGATCAGCTGCTTGCAGGGATGCCTGATTTCATCAGAATATTTGAAAATGAATCGTCACAATAAATTATTGGATTACGTTGATAATATATTTAACTTTTTCGCGATGTTGGAAGGTAACCATTTATTTGACTCAACATTGTTCATCTAGACTATTTTTTATTGTGTTGGTAGTTTTCACCCGAAATTAAGTGGCGGAAGACCAGAAGTAAATATTGTAACAAAACGAATTCGATTTTGTATTGCGTTGGAGGATGAGAAGTGGGCACAATTATGTATATAGTTTTGGCAATATGTATTAAATCTGTATCCTGCATGAAAATCGCATGGACATATACAAATCAATACATTACAGGTAATTCTGTATGAATGGCAACTCTGTTGGTAAATGAAAAAAATAAACACAGTCTAGATGACAGACAGGATGTGAGTACTGTCCCAAATAAAGGAATATTCGATATGACCGTTAAAATGATTGAAGAATCTAATTTGAGTGTCCTGTCTGTTAGTCTGTGACGGTGCTTTATGTGCACAAACTATCATCATATTGCTCTCCTAATTGTAATGTCCTCTTGAACTAGGCGATAGATTGCAACAGATTCATCTAAGACTACACCAACTGTTCAGGCTCTTAGACGCCTGTAATAAAATCCCCAGGTTACATTTTCTCGATTGCGACTCCTACAAAAACTGATGTGTAAGTAATCTCGCATGTACTGATTCTAACCCACTTATGCCATTATCCTCTATTTTTTCAAAAGATGAAGAACGCGAAGTGCGGACGGGAAACAATTCACCGGTGCTAGAATTAAAATTATATAGAACGGGATAACGTGCCTATTGAGCAAGAACGGTTTAATGAAAAAGCAGTAATCTGAAGAAGTAAAAGAGATGTCATTAAAGTTAAAGTTTGTGTTTTGATGATTTTAAAATTTGAAAATAAAAGAATGAAATATAATTCAAACAATAATTTTCAACATGAAATTGTATGTCTAGAAAGATGTTCCACTCAGTTTCTCAATTTATCTTCCAGTGAACATACTACAGCCATAGCTTTCCTCAGACTTCAAACACAGACTAACAGACATGACAGCATGAGTAAATTCATATAAAAATAATTTTTCGTGATGCACTAGTTCCACCTATATTGTACTGCGCGAACTATTTACTATCTGTACACCCCTTGTGTTATGTAAAAGTTTTTTACTAGTTGGTTTCCCCTCGTTTGTCAACACCGATCAGCTGCTTGCAGGGATGCCTGATTTCATCAAAATATTCGAAAATGAATCGTCACAATAAATTATTGGATTACGTTGATAATATATATTTAACTTTTTCGCGATGTTGGAAGGTAACCATTTATTTGACTCAACGTTGTTCATCTAGACTATTTTTTATTGTGTTGGTAGTTTTCACCCGAAATTAAGTGGCGGCAGACCAGAAGCAAGTAAATATTGTAACAAATCGGGTTCAATCTTGTATTGCGTTGGAGGATGAGAAGTAGGCACAATTATGTATATAGTTTTGGCAATATGTATTAAATCTGTATCCTGCATGAAATTCGCATGGACGTATACAAATCAATACATTACAGGTAATTATGTATGAATGGCAACTCTGTTGGTAAATGAAAAAAATAAACACAGTCTAGATGACAGACAGGATGTTTTTGATAGGGTAACGTGGCGCCATCATGACACATGTGAGTACTGTCCCAAATAAAGGAATATTCGAAATGACCGTTAAAATGATTGAAGAATCTAATTTGAGTGTCCTGTCTGTTAGTCTGTGCTTCAAATACCTACTGATTGATGTAGAATATTCACGTCATATTCAATTTTATGTGTGAATATTTTGTGAGCATGATTTGATGTATACCGTAATGTGAAATGTCAATACTCCGACTATATTCTAGTAAATATTGGCAAGATAAACAAATTGAAGTAGTGCATAGCAACATTCAAATTGAACGAAAAGTTGCAGTTCAATGAAAACTTTTGACAGTGAACCGATGTCATCGAGGGGTCTTGTTTCACTGGTACATATAAAAACGATGACCACTCCATCTTGAGTTTATCTTTGTATAAGCGTCGATAAACAATGGAAAACGATGGTAAAATTCCATAGCAACATTACAAGCTTAGAAGGAAGTAAACATATGTAAACATACCGCACACAATATTTTGTTACATCCATTCACTTTAACGCCTCGTAAGATACGAATATAACAAATTAAATAGATTCTTAGTAATATTTTTAATAGATTTTTTTTCTGTCTCATGATCCACTTGATAAGCAGCAAAATACCGCGATTTCTTCCATATTGCAACTTAAGATTAATTCTACATAAACAAACATTGTCATAGTTACGACGCTTGTAGCGATTCGACGCTAATTGTTTTGTTTTAAATAACAATTGTACCACAGACTAACAGACATGACAGTATGAGTAATTTCTTATAAAAATAATTTTTAGTGATGCATTAGTTCCACCTATATTGTACTGCGTGAACTATTTACTATCTGTACATCCCTTGTGTTATGTAAAAGTATTTTTTTACTAGTTGGTTTCCCCTCGTTTGTCAACACCGATCAGCTGCTTGCAGGGATGCCTGATTTCATCAAAATATTTGAAAATAAATCGTCACAATGAATTATTGGATTATGTTGATAATATATTTAACTTTTTCGCGATGTTGGAAGGTAACCATTTAATCGACTCAACGTTGTTCATCTAGACTATTTTTTATTGTGTTGGTAGTTTTCACCCGAAATTAAGTGGCGGCAGACCAGAAGCAAGTAAATATTGTAACAAAACGGGTTCGATTTTGTATTGCGTTGGAGGATGAGAAGTAGGCAAAATTATGTATATAGTTTTGGCAATATGTATTAAATCTGTATCCTGCATGAAATTCGCATGGACATATACAAATCAAAACATTACAGGTAATTCTGTATGAATGGCAACTCTGTTGGGAAATGAAAAAAATAAACACAGTCTAGATGACAGACAGGATGTTTTTGATAGGGTAACGTGGCGCCATCATGACACATGTGAGTACTGTCCCAAATAAAGGAATATTCAAAATGACCGTTGAAATGATTGAAGAATCTAATTTGAGTGTCCTGTCTGTTAGTCTGTGATTGTACTGCAACTGACGGTGAACTGATTTCATCGGGGGGTCCTATTTGAATGGTATATGAAAAATCATATACTATTCCATCTTGAGTTTATCTTTGTATCAACATCGTTCAATTTCGATCCCAAACCAGTCAAATATTAGTTTTGAATGCACTCTTCTGGGCTTTCCATTAAAAAGAATGAAGAATGACTTTGTATATAAACATTTACAAATAAGAATGTCTTTATTTTGAGTGCAAGGAACTCAAGTTTTGAGTTAAACTCACTCAATTATTGAAAAAAATGTTTTTTCCATATTTTGATTAAAAAATACTCAAATTTTGAAAGTTTCCTCTCTTAACTCAAAAATGAGTAGATAGGTTGGAACTCAAGTTTAGAGTACACTCAGGCAAAAAATATATGGAATTTCATAATGATTTCGTATGATTTTTAGCCACAAGAATATCGTAAGCGAACCATAAGACCGCCTTATGAAATCCCGAAAATAGGAATTCTAATAAAACGCCTTATGAAATTCATACGGAATTTTTAGGAACATTATGCGAAATTTCTATGATAAACATAACTTCTCTCATATCTTGTGAAGTTCATAAGTTGTTCGTATGAAAACTATAATAGTGATAGATAAGATGTATATTGCAGAGGTATATTTTTCATATTTATCTTATGAAATTATAATTTTGGTGATTTTTGATGCATCATAAGATTTGCCTTATGATTTTCACTACTAAATTTGCTTGAGTGTACGTGCACTTTTTGTGAATTTGAGTAGTGTGTCACTCAATTTTGAGTTATGTTGAATGAGGGTGTAGAAATGGACATTCAGAAGATCTTCGATATGTGCGACTGAAATGGAATGACGGTAAACGTAAAGAAATGTAACACAATAACCTTCTCTCGGTTACAGTTTCAAATTTTATTACATAAGCAATCCTCAGTAACATAATTTTTTATCTTTTATTTATTATTTCAATTTAACTATTCGACACAAAATAACCACTCAAGTGTCAGATTTCAACCAAAAGTTTAAATTTACCGCAAAATGGTTCACAGCCTCCCGCATCGGCTAGGCTGACTAACGGCTGTCAACGGGCACAATATGGCTGGCAGCCATTCTGGTGTCCGGTTGCCTCGCCGTTACCAGACATACGCCTTAAACGATACAAACGTATTCCCCAGGATTTCTGAGATAGCCGTGGCTGCCAGCCTTTGGCCATACAGATGGAATTCTTTGACATTTTCAGCGAAGGTGAAAAGATTAAAACGCTTGGCTAACTTAAATACAGGCGACTATGTTTTGCCAAATTTGATTTGACAGCCGTCACTGAAACAATTTTGGTAGCCGTCTGGTGACCATGGCTGCCCAGGTAGGCAAAACGTTATGCGGGCTAAGCAGCTTACCAGCTGGCAAGTATTCTTTTGCGAGACGCGCTATAGTATTTGTTGAAAGCTCATAAATTTCACCCTCAAGAGCGCCACATTTGGCTAAACTGTCGGTTCTTTCATTGCCTGAAATGGAGCAATGAGCTGGGACCCATATCATAGTGATTTGATAATTCTTATTCAATATGTCTTCTAGGTATTATTTTGTCCAAGAAAAACCGTTCAAGCGCCAGCCGTGTTTGGGCGAATGGCTTCAATTGCACTGACTATCTGTGAAGAGGAAATAATGGTTTGAAGATAATGTGACGATTACACTCAAGCTATAATGAACTGCTGCTAACTCTGCCATATAAACAGATACAGGTGCTTGAAGCCTAAATGTGGCCGAAACATTACTGCTAAACATACCAAACCCAGCGGCCTCTTCAATTCGTGATTCGTCCGTGTAAAATATTTTCCCATGATCAATGTGTCTGAACTTACTTAACAATATTTTTGGGATTTCTATCGAGTGTATGGATGCTTGGATGTGTCGAAAAATATAGTTGAATCCCGGACATTAAGGATGCTGTCACGAATAGGAATATATTTTGCACGGTTGATTTCCTGTAACATATGGTTAAAATATACTGTCATAAATTTCCTTTGAGATAGAAGCTCGACTAGCTTTTCGAAGTTATTAATAACCAGGGAAATCAGTACCTCACATCTTAGCGGAACTTTCGCCCACTCGGATTTGCTCTATCGTCAAAAGGAGTAGCAGCAAATACCTAAGACAAGACCTGACAACTGGCTTCTTATTCTTCCTTCCGAATCATCCTTCTCGTCATTTTCGCCCTGTGGAATAAATACCAACGTATCGGCTACAGTGTAGCCATATTTACAGATTTTTTTTAACTATTCTAAAAAAAAATATTACATTTAAATTTTTAGACTTTAGGTTTTTGATTTGAAATAAATATAAAACATGTTTTGGTGAATGCATTTCTTTATTATATATTAATGCTTAAAAACAATTAATTGAGCTTTGATGACAAAACACGAAATATCTCATGTTGAATGAAAAATCGGATCCATTGTTGACGTATTACCGGATCTTTAGGAAACCGGAAAAATTCAGGTTTGGATAGAAATGCTTAATGCGACCACAGTGTGGAACACAACAGTTCATTCTTCTCGTAAAACTAAACACACTTTCGAGTTTACACTAATTTAACAAATCTTTTTTGGTTACACTTTAATTCACTAAAAAGAAAAACGGCTTGATGCCTATTTTAATTTCTCAGTCCTGCCACTATAAACATTTATTACCAAAGAGATTGAAAAAAAGTGAAACATTCTCCGAAAATTTTCATTTTCATTGGTGAGCTAAAATTATACATTTTAATAAATTTGTTTTCTGATTTTCTTTATACTTGGCATCATTGCTCGCGTACCCTGCAAAAGTTTTTTCTTTTCACAATGTGCAGGTGGCAACATCAAAATCAGCCAATCAGAAACTGGTCCATTTTGGAACAAAAGCAGCCCCCCCAGATGTCAGGTCTTGTCTTAGGCAAATACAAATAATTTGTATTTGGTAGTAGTATATACACATAAATAAATAAAATCATATAAGCGTGTGTATATCGTTTGTCAGAAAAATAAGACGTTTCAACATCAAATGTCAGTGTTCGTTCGTGATTTTTCTTATTCCATCGTTTTCATTCGCAGCGAAAAGTTCGCTGTTCGGTCGGGAAATTACATTTTACTGCAACTGCTTTTTTCTGTGCAAACTTTAAAACCGATTACTGTCTGCTGTTTCCAATTCTGTCGTGATTCTTCTAGCGTGTGCAACAAACCTACCAAATAAAAGGTGAATAATCTACATACTGGGTGGGATGTGTATTTTTAGTGTATGATGTGAACTGTCCAACTACAATGGAAATGGAAAGCAAATGGCTAATGGATGTCGTGTCTATATTAGTTTTCAACCAAGTGTATGTTGATAGTTACGCGAATATAAACGATGCTGAAGAAATTCAATATTCAGTGCTTCCTAGCCGCACCCAAGGAGGGATGTGCATTTACCTTCAATGTACATGATTTTAGCGAAAAAGAAAAATTTGGATTTGTGTAAAGTGCAGTGACAAACAAACCACTCTCTTCCAAACATATGATAAATTGCACAAATAACAGTGTATACAAGCTCAAAGAGGCATAAAAAGTATTTTTTTTTACCAATTTGCATGTGTCGAAAAATACTAACAGTATTACTCACCTCATTGTTACTTAGTCATTTAATTCCACTGGTGGCTGTGTAACAACCGCAGAAGCATTCGGGTCCAAGTGTGCGATAGAGTGAGACCGACAAGGTTTATTGGGCTGCAGAGGTCCGGATCAGATTGAAAAAGAGACCGTCAAGGTAGATGTCGTTTTTCTTTTTCCTGTCGTGGTTTTTGTGTTTATATTCGCATACGGTGTGCGAAGAAATGGAGCTTCGAAAAAAAAGTGCATCATTATCGAAGAATGAACTAACACCTGGATGCATGAGGTGGCTCATGTAAACGAGGGATTATATTTTTTGCTAGTATCTGCATCAGCACCAAACCAATTATTTTTTTTTGTTGTTGCCATCGTTCTAACTAAACAGCTATGGGATTGGAAATTATGTAGGTACATTCAAATAAATTAGTAAAGCGCAAAGTTAGCACAAACTCAGGATATGTGGCGAAGAAGAACCTGGTATAAATCTAGAGCTCCAGGGTAAAATGAAATGATATCAAAATAATAATAGGGATCAAATTTTATACTTAAAAAAGGATTTTTGGTTCTCGCTAGATGAATTTTATGTTAGTACATGTATGTTTATGTCAATTATGTAGGATGGGTATTAGTGTTATATAATTTGAAATAGATATAACGAACATAGATTCAGCTAGTACACAGGAGAGTTTAGTAAGATATCATTTTCCCTCTATTTTGGTTAGTTAAAACTAAAAACGAACGCTCCTAAATTCTGACACAATATTTTTGAGATATTCGCCTAATGAAAAAAAAATAAAATAATGAATTTTAAGTTGTGGTTTTGAATTTCACAATCAAATTTTATATTCGGTTTTCTATAGCTGTTGGAATGATATTCCGAAAATATATAGGGCTATTGTACCAATAGTCATCTCATTAGAGTCACCCTGTTACTCGACTTTCAATCAATGAATTGTGATAAAATCGAATACAATATCTTTTCCTCAGCTCTAAGAAACGATACCACAGAAAAAGTAGTTCGAAAATTGTTCAATACTGCTGTTACAGCGACGCGAAAACTCGAAGCGAATGCTGCTATATATTTCATCTTTCTCTTGAAGTCAATCTATTGAATAGAGACGATAGAACTCACATTAACTTTAACTGGTTTTCGTATATGAGATGACTAATGGAGCTGAGATGAATGGGTACCTTTAGCCTAAAACATGTAAATACATACAATTAGCGTTTGTCAACCGAAAGGTTTGTCATATGCCATATAAAAATTGAGCCTTAGTCGTCCTGGATTCGAAATGTTCAGGGTGATATCCGGAAATACGATTTTCGAATGATATACATTCTACGTGTAACGATCGTATGGATTATTTTCAAAGGAGATAAAATGATAAAAAAACCATGATTTCAGGAGAAGATGAAAAGTTCAGTAATTGTAGCGGCAACGGATTTTTTTCCGTGTAATTTGCAATTATATGCAACAATCAGAAAGTGCCAGTTCGGTCATTTGTGGACTTGCCAATGGACTCAAATGTTCTCACAAAAAGTGTTTCCCGAAAATTGCTACCAGTGATTAAATTTCGAGAAAGTACATTCTCCATTGCGACGTTAACGAAAAATATATTCTGCTTACTTCTAAAAAACTTACTCTTATTTAAATTGAAAAGAACGGATGCGGGTTTGTCATCTTTCTTCATAAACCTTGAATTTCCTTTCTTAACCAAACTATAACATTGAATGGGTAATATAAAAGGTAAACAACAAAAAACTTCACTATTAAGGAATTTAAATAATGTATACTAATTGTAATAAATGTTCATATCTGCTTATAAACAGATATTCTAAATGATGTCTTAAGAGCACATTCATGAAAATATTCAGATCTACCATGCCTTATGGAAAACCAATTTGGTGAAGCTCCGAATCAAATTATGACTACAGATGTGTCAGTTAAAAGTGCGGGTTTTTTTTCAAAAGTTTGCTGTTAAACAAAAAAAAATTAAATTTGATCCGTATCTATCGAGGAAAACATATTGGAAAAAATACCTACGAATGTGAAACTGTGAAATGGAAATGAAATGTTTTCAAGCCTGTTTTCCTCGATAGAAACTGATCAAAATTAAAACTAGCTGAAGGTAATTTGACAAGACTAAAATATATCAACAAACAACTAAAAATGCTGAATTTCAAGGATTGTTGAACGAGCACCATACCCAAGGAAAGATTAGGAAGGTGAAAAAATTGGTTCTCCATGAGCTGAATGATAGAGAGCAGGAAAGCTAAAAACGCCGTGTGAAATTTTGCTTTTTCGGTATGAAACAACATGATTCAGGTTTATAATTTCAAGCACAGGAAATTATCGGTCGATTCTATCCAACAATCGACATTTACCGCGAAACCTAATCGCTTCGGAAAGAAAACGATGCTCCGCATTTGGTGGGATGAAATATGAGTGTTGTATTATAAGCTTCCCAAATCAGGGAAAGCAGTGACTAATTATCGCTACCGACAGTAAATGGTGAAAATGAAAGTTCGTGCCGTTTATTTGAAATTTGGGGCTTTTTTTTAAACTTTGTTCACATCCACCTAGTGGTGTAATTATGCCTTTCTCATATTATTTATTATCTCCTGTAATCAAAATACTACAAAGTGAAATAATTTAGAACCCAGTCTAGCAGACTTCTTTTGCATAATACTACTACATTTAAATACCACATTTGAATTAAGTTAGTGAAAATCGATTCAACAATATTTGAGATAATAAAGTTTAATTTTAAAGATTTTGACCACTATTTCCGGAATTTCCGGAACCGAAAACTGAACACCGGTATATTGAAACAGTTTTAAGCCCAATTTTAAAAAAAATTACGCAATGCTCTGCACCTTCATTTTAAATGGCGACTTGGAATAAATGACGGGTCAAATAGAACCCAAAACTGCTCGTACGACCATAAACTAACATGACCTACAAATTGGAACAGTTTCGAGCACAGCTTAGAATATATTTTACGATTTACTATGTCGGTTTGAAATTTTAAAACTTATCACCTTGTAATGTTAGAACCGGTAGTTAAATTTGAAAATTTTTGTGGGACTATCAGACCTGTTAATTTGAGTTTGATTTTTTGGAAATCTGATACATCATATAATCATTTGGCCCTAGACTATTTTGATCTGCTAAGTAGAGAAATTGTTTAGCAAAGGTTAGCTACTCATCACATGGTTACCTCTGAGGAACATACTCTTTAAATTGATGCTTTTACTATAAGCACCCTATTTCCAGAACCGATTTTGGATCTGTATACATATCTGGATATTATTTTGGTATCCGAAGACCTCTCAGTTGAATCAAAGATGGTGTAAATCGGTTGAATCATCTTCGAAAACAGCTCCTGAATTATTTTCATTTCTTCTGATCCACTTTTCATCGCCAGTAACAATTCGATGAAAGAATCTTTTCTTCTGTGCCGTTTGAACAGTTGTTTGCACGTGAAAAAACGGCGTTCAATTCATGCGGCACCCAATCTGGAAGGATTCTTAGTGTCAGTAGGATCGTAGTACCAGCCATGCAATGGTTCTGTATACTCTGAATCGGCTGCGAAGCACATATTTTTTTTGAATATTTTTGGATAAAAAATCGAGTGGTTGTTGTATAGGATAATTAAAATAGATTAGCTTTGTATAGATAATGCCATATTTCTTAATTTTCTTGATATTACGGCATAGTCGAACAATTACGTTGCCAAAAACGTACCGTGCTGAAAACTACACGTGCAAAATATCGATGCTAACATTTAAACATCTTTCTTTCTTCAAATACTTTCTTAGTAACTTCTGAGATGCAAAACATATCTGTGCCTTTGAAGAATTAACGTTCCTCATTACATCCGATCAATAATGTAATAAAGGTACAGATCTCCAATAACTAGAGGAACGTGACACTTGACCCAATTAGTTATGATTCCTGATTTTGATACTCTCACCTTACTTTGAATATTTTTAATTGCATTACTCTATCTTCTTTTGGTGAACTTTTTTTTATAACAATCACCGAGTTGCTATAAATGTATAGTGATCGTCAAAATTTACCATTTTCCGTCCAATCTGATCAATTTGACCTTATACACACCCCGTTTTTAAGACACTTACTACACTCCCCCTCCCTGACAATATTCTCATAATCCCCTCTGATGTGAAAGTCAAATTTGTACTCATCAAAAGGTTTCGTTTATACATCCAACTTGAAATTTCAAGTATCTGTTGTCGTTGTGTTAGTGTCTTTTCCGCACACAAAATTAATGCAAGATTCAAGAAGAGAAAAAACTACTTACATCAGCTCTGAGAATTGTTGTTCTCTCTGTCACGTTTGGCTCTGTGAGAACTTGTATGCACAACTCCAGGAGAGGTTTCAGTGGCTTGTGCTTATGGCAGTTGGAAACAAATTGATGCAACGTCGAAGCGGTTTTGTTAATGGAGTTATTGACAGATTTGCTCAACGTGCAGAGCGCCAATTTCTTCTGTTGTATCGATGATAGGAAGTATGTATGTTAAACTGAATGTGGTATAATAGTTCAACATTAACTGTTATGCACGGGCGAGTCGAAAAAGGAATCGTAAAGTTAGTGGAATTGGTTATGTGCCCTAGCACAAAATAAGGTTAATCCATAAATGAGAATTAATTTATGTTTTTGATATCTTCATTTTCTATGACGGTTTGAATTTGAAAAAAACTCATCAAATTATAACTTCAACCTCACTTCTAGGTGGATTAATCAGAGTGGCAAGAACCGGGAAAACCGGGAAAAAGTCCGGAATTTTTGTGCAAATTCGGAAAAAATTTTACTAGTTCTAATCTTTAACGATTTTCAGCATCATAATTTTCCTGATAGAATAAATGAAAAGATGAATGCAATTTTGTGTTTGAGCTAAAAGTTCAGTTCAAGTTTTGAAACATCAGGTTCAATGGTGCATAATCTATTGGAAATATAGCCAACACCTCATATCACAACGGTTTTTGTATGGGTTTGACAGCAATTTTAAATCAATAACAGCACAATGAATGCTCATAATAAAAATTAGAATAATTTGGATGCTTCTGCTGGATTTCTATCAAATCTCGACAAATATTAGAAAAGGTTCCAAGAGCGAATGACAGTTTCTCTTTGTTTATTTTCTCTTTCAATTATTACGGCGGATTCCTGTATTTTCCAACATTTTTTCAACAGCAGAACGAAAGTTGATAGTTTCAATCGTTATTCTATGCATAGTGTAAGATAGAAGGATTGCCGATAGGACCGTAATAATCGAAAAAAAAGAGGAACTGTCATTTGCACTTAGGAGCTTTTCTAGTGTTTGTGTTCAAATTTCAGAATAAGTATGCATAATGGTAAAAGTAACATCAGGTAACATGTTTAATAAATTTTTTATGAATTCTTAGGAGCCGTGTTTAGTTGCCAGCTAATGATTCCCCTAATTTCACCAAAATTTGTATGTCAAATTGTGACAATACTTGTTTAGTAATCTTAGTATTGATTGCAATAGGATTCACAAAATCGACAAAGCTGTCAACTTTCATTTTACCCACCGTTTGCAAGGAGTATTTGATTTCCTTCTTTTACAGCTAAAATTGGGTTTTCAGAGTTCGTAAGAGCCTGTTCAGTGAATCTCTGTTTAACTTTTTTCGAAGATTATCAGCTATGATGCGGATATTGATGACGACGAAGGAGCAGTCGAAGATTGCCGATGATAGGAGAATAAAATAGGAGATGATCTATCTTAGTCACTGGAAGCATAGATTGTTGTTGTTTTTCCAAAGTGACAAGCGGACATTTTAAGAATTCTCGAAGAATTTTGTTCCCTCGCCTAAACCCAACTCTGAAAAAATATCGTATATCTGTATAAAATGTTCAAAACGACGTATGTAACAATGAGAGATTCTCTTTGTTTACTTTCTCTTTCGATTATTGCGAAATGTTCCTGCTTTTTTCGGTTATTTCTCCAGAGCAGATTAAAAGATGATAGCTTTAGCTATTATTATCGGTAAATGATTGGAGAGAAGGATTGCTAAGAGTGCCGTAATAATCAAAAGAGAAAGTAAACAAAGAGAATCTCTCATTGTTACATACGTCGTTTTGAACATTTTATGGAGATATGTTGTTAGCAGTGGCGTCTCGTCCTCATGTGCACCTCGTGCACTGCACAACTGGTCAAATAAGCTCTATGAGAACTTGTACGCACACATTCAGGAGAGGCTTCGGTGGCTTATGCTGAAAACAAATTGCTGTCTCAGTTGCAACGTCGAAACGGTTCTGATATCATACCATATATGCAGTGCACAACCCGTAAATTTTGTCACGAGACGCGACTGGTTGATAGAAGGAATCGGGTTTGCGGGAGGAGTATTCTTTTTCCAGACTATACCAGGCTAAAATAATATTAGAATACACTAGAGATGATCAGTCCGCGAACGATCCAAAAGAACTAGCTCTCCTCGAAGAATCAGTAAACTGCAGTTCTTTATTGAAGAATGATAGCTCTCTATTCTTCTCAATAGAAATGAAAGTAATCGAGTTCTTCGAGTATGTATACAAATAACTTGCGTCTTTCGGAACGTTTGCTGGTTTAAAGAATCTGGTAGAAGCAGAGATGTCCATCTCCTCTGTGTGACGAAGAGCATGCAAAATTTCTCCCCTCGCACTGACAACTTCAACGAGAGCTCTTCTCTTTCACATATATACACCACTGTTGTATAAAGTGTGCACGCATCATGAGTGCGTTTGTTTATTTCCTTTTACCTCTTCCACTGAATCGCACCTAAGTGCTAGAGCATTAGCTAATAAATTCTCTGAGGTGGATGCAGATACTTTACGTCTGCCTAGCGGTTTATGTGAGCACTCTGCTGTATGGTTTGCGTAGAAGAAGCGTGGACACGCTAAATCAGCAAAATAAACAATTTATCGTAAAATTTCGTTTTTCCTTGCAAATTTTTCATAGCATGACCAGGTTTACTCTCTATTAATTGAAGTTCACAGAAGTGTTCGCTCACCATCACGCGCCAGTGGTCACTTGGGTGTATTTAGACGAGAGCGCGTGAGAGCGATTAATGCGAAGAGAATGTGTTTCACTCGCGCCAGATGCTTTAACCACAAGCACACACTCAAATGCTGTCTATTCGACACTGAGAAGAAGTGCGCTTTCCTCTTTGTGCGATGCTTCGTTTTTTGCATCCTCGGTGTGGACAAGAATCTGACGCCAGCGTGTATCACTCTGGTGAAATGCCATCTCTGGGTAGAAGTTGGCGAACTTTGGAAATGTATACAAAAGAGAATGATTATTGGTAGAACACATGCAGAAAACACTCACTATTATTGAGTCTGTTTACTACAAAGTATAATTTGTAGCTCTCATATTATTTTCGAAAAAACATGCAAAGTTTCAGAAAAACGAAAGAACAGTTCAATAGAACTAATTCTTTCGGTACAACTATCAGGTTTTCAACAGTTCTTTGAAATGAACGGTTTTGCCCATTTCTAGAATACACCCCTAACTTGCATAAGTTTTAAGAAGGACTGATTTTCCAGATAGCCTTAAAAAGACTGATTCAGTAATAGTCTTGAAAAAGATTGAATAGTTCAAAATTATTTTAATTTTAATTGTAAGACTTTAAACTTAATTCTTCATCATAAGGCTTCAAAATAACTAATGATGTTTCTGGAAAACTACAAAACACCACCATTAATCGAATATGATGTGAAAGCTGCGCCTAAGAGCATTGTTGGAAAAAGCAAGAAGTTTAAATAAAATATGTTGATTTTTCAAGAAAATTCCAAGAATGTTGATGCTTCATTCCTTAGTGAAATGCAAGACTGATCACTTTCATCACCGTTGGCCAGATATGTTTCTTGTTTTAATCCTATTGTTACATCGAAGTTACTGGCGAAGTAAAAGACAAAATAAAGATGGAATACATTGGGCTGGATGGTTTACAAGAATAATTGTGACGGATATTGTCGAAAAACTGAAAATGTAAAACTTAGAAAATTATTTTGTAACTTCTTATTTTCCTAACCACATGACAATTTCGAATGAGGTACGGAGCGCGCAATACTCAGTTTAATTTTTTTCCAAAACAATGAAAGCAAAACTATATTGCTTTTGAAAGATAGTACCCAAGTCATCGCTAACATTTTTTTGTGTTAATTTTTTTAAAGTTTCATTGAATCATAAGTTATACCTTAAATTGTTTTATTTGAATAAACGGACGACCTACGCAATAATTGGATTTCGATTTGTTCTCATTTTCATATTGGACTTTACTGAGTACGCACACATATTCTACACATTTCGTAACGCGTTTTAGTAATTTAAAAGCAAAAACAAAAGACTGCTGGACAGTGCCTATTCGGTTCAGTTTTCGCGGAAGTCACAACCACTGCCATCATCGAATTGACTTTCTTTTCTTATGCCAAAGATAGTAAACCGCCTGATACCACCCCCTTCCTTTCCCCTTAGTGTAAAGGAAGGCGGCTATCTTCGGGTTGCAACACTCTAAGAAACACTTTCAAACGGCGGCGGCGGTGGCGATCGTTACGATGTTACGGCCTCTAAGCGGAGACAACAGCTGTTAAAAATAGCTACCACTAAACGTGCAGCATTTAACAAAACCACATGAGTCTGTTTGCTGTTGTTTGACGCCGCTTAGGGGGTCTAGTTTTTGAAGTTAAGGAGACTCGGATGAGCACCGCAGCACCATAGCATACAACGTTGCCAATCGAAGGGCCGCCTCAAAGCTTTATTGGGAAGTGTGAGACTTTCCAATGGTGGTGCTTTGAAACTGGTGCAGTCACGAAAATATAAGGCTAATGGTGACGGGAAATAATGGTGTACGTAAAAAGTATGGATTAGAGCGTGAAAAATTGATTAAAATGCAATTAAATATCCGGGATTGGTACGGAAGTTAGGTGGCCATGCGGGTAACCGGGAATAACCGGGGTTTGGTTGAAGTTTTAAACCGTTGTCGGTTGTCTGGCGAGATTTCATCAAGAACTAGTCTCAAGAACTGAAAACAATTCCTCTGCCTTCAATAAGAGTACTTTTTTTCGGAATCTTAAAATGCAACAAAACAGCTCAACGATGATTACATTCATTAGTGTGCCTTTCAGTCACGCAAACTTGCTATGGATATTGAGCAAGCCCTTCGTCACTCGGCGAATGCAATTCTCTTATGAGTCACAGTCGAGATGTTTGTGGCGTAGGAGATGAAAAAAGAAGCGGTGTGTAAAATTGTAAATTCATGAACAGCCAGACGAGGAATGGGTGTTTTGTTTCATTCACATTTCATCATATCAGCTCTTATTATTTGCTAAGTGCAACCATCAACAGCATTTGACTGTGGTATTCCCTGACCGAATTGATTGAATTCAATTAAATACAATAAAGTTTATGTGTTGATCCGCGGTGCATGAAAAAAATTCATGAAAATTGTATATGAGGTCTTTTATGCTTTCTGAAAGAGCTGCAGCCTGTTGCAGCTAAGCAATTCCAGAAATTCGCAGTAGAAAAGATTCCCAAACCAGAATCGGTTTGCTCCGATTTGGATGAAAATTAGCACACGTCTTCCTATGCCAAACCATTTGTTTTGCATCGATCGAGACCAATTCGACTCAAGATTGATTTTTGAATCAAGTAAAAAAGCATAAGAGAGAGTCGGCAGCTTTGGGCTATTCTTCACTTGACATTTTTTTATTACTGTAAATGAAGAGTATTTAAACATTTCGCATTCTGGCGTTTGAGTATACCTCCCTACTTTCATTGTGTACAGATACTTTTGTAATTTCTACATAAAAATTGAGCTTGAAAATTTGTTGACATTACGCCCAAATCACCCTCCATGACTATCATCAACTATCATAATTGAATTTATAATTGTTTCAATTGATAAAACTTTGAATAATACTGTTCTATGTAAAGAAAAAATGTTTAGAGTAGTATCTACTGTAAAATGCATCATTTTACTAAAAGTATATTGATTTATTTGAAGTGAAGCGAAATTGATTTCTAGATTTAACACAATACATTCATTGATTTTCTAGGTGTGGATAACTTCTTACGTTTTTATCCGAAACAGCACATTTCAGGGCCAAAACAGCACATTTCTTTCTCTTATTTTCTCTCTTCATGTGCATTGGCCCATGATAAGCGCATTCTAAGATCTTTATTTAAGAAACATTTTTTGCAACATTCAAATTATAATGAAATCCATAAATGTATATTCTCTGATACTTAATTTCATTATTCTCTGCAAAACTGAAGGTAAAACTTATATTTTACCTACAATAAAAAATTTAAAATTAATTCCTTCAATATTTTTCGATAAACCACAAGTGGCCCAAGGCTGCCAACTCACCCCTATCAATTTTTTTTAAACTTGAACACTTGGTATTATGATGATTAGTATTTTTTTTAAATAAAATAATTGCAGTTCGTAAATTGTACCAATAGGTTCTAGTAAATCGATTAGGGTACTCTAAAAAAACATGCAAGGGGCTGGGGTCCACTAGGAGATTGTAGGGATGGTACTCGGAAGGCAAAGTATCGATACCTAGGGTATCGGGATACCGAAATTTTAGGTATCGATACAAGGTATCAAAAGGCAATAAAGTATCGATACCTGTAAGTATCAATTGATACTTGTGCAGCAATCAATTCTAAATACAATAAAATGTTCGACTGTGATGTTATATTTTATGATGTACATTAAGTTGTTTTCATACAGCAATAAAAGAATTGGAACAATCTCAATGTAGATATACTGTACATCAAATGTAATAATTTTCTGTTTTCAATAAATATTGCGGATAAATTACACGTTATCACATCGAAACAATGTTTTGAGTAGATTAAATCAGCTTGGCTGAATAATTAGACAATTCTGGTAGGAAATTATGCATCGTTCCGAGTAATATTACAACCAATATTGCATAATTTCATATCAGAATCATATACAGTTTAAGGGGTTACACCAGAAAAAAAAAGAGAAGGACTTTTTTAGAGAATTATTTTGGGATTAAAAAAATGGAGTAATACGAATTTTGTATAAAGTACTTTTTAATATGTATATTTAAGTACAAAAAAATGATCAGTTTTAAAAATTGAAAAACAAAATGGCGGCTTAGCGGCATTTCCGCGAAAGTGCTGCATTTTACGGCCGGAAACATAAGGCAAGTAAATCTTGACCAACCGATTCAACAATTTTGCAAAATATTCTCGATAGTTATCTCCACAGAGGTACGTAGGGGTTTTTGAAAATTGTGAATATTTTTTATGAACAATTTCGTGATGAAAAAAATGCGATTTTATTTTTAATTTTAGTTTACAAAAAATCAATTAATTAAAAAAACCCTTACGTACCTCTGTAGAGATAACTATCGAGAATCTTCTGTAAAATTGTTGAATCGATTGGTCAAGATTTACTTGACTTATGTTTCCGGCCGTCAAAAATGCATCACTATCGCGGAAATGCCGCCAAGCCGCCATTTTGTTTTTCAATTTTTAAAACTGATCATTTTTTTGTACTTAAATATACATATTAAAAAGTGCTTTATACAAAATTCGGATTACTCCAATTTTTTAGTATCCCAAAATAATTCCCCAAAAAAGTCCTTCTCTTTTTTTTTCTACAGTGGTGTAACCCCTTAAGATGATGTAATGTACTCAATACGTTGTTTCGATGTAATAATGTGAGATTTATCTGCAATATTTCTTGAAACAGAAAATTATTGCGTTTGATATTCAGTACGTCTAAATTTTTTTTTCACATCAATTGATAATCATATCAAGATTATTAAAATTCTTTTTTTTCTGTGTATAAATTTGTTTGTGCCACCAGTATACGCATATCCCTTACCACATAGATTGCACATCGCCTTTTGCGACTTTTGGTCCACGTCAAAGCATTTCCACACGCCACTTTGTATTAATTTCACATTTCACTTATTTTCTCAATAATTTTCATGTCATTACCTTTATGTCTATAAACGAATGCTCCACTAAAAGCCAATTCCTATTGCTACTATTCCATCGCTATTAGGCGCACTGGAAGAGAGTGCAATAAGTGAGAAAAATTAAAATGATTGAATTCTCTGCAAGTATGACCTTTATGTGCAAGTTTTGTTGAAGGTTTTCTCTCATTGCACTCTCTTCCAGCGCACCTGTGGGACGAAGTGAGATTGCCGAGAACGAATTCCAACGACGGCTAGTCCACGTCATACCAATGCGCTTGGCGCTTCGTTGAAGCCGAAGAAATAAAAAAGTTCCTGGATTCGATTTCCAACCCCGCACATAGAAAGTTTTTCTGGCCCGTAAAAGCAAATATCTTTAATGTTAAAGCCTCTACAATTGAAACAAAAAAATGTTTCGTCGTAATGGGAATTGACAATCTGTTGCGATACTGTAAGTATCGAGACCAAAAGTATCGATACTAACAGTATCGCTCTGATGCGATATCGATTCCAAAAATACCCGATTCATAAAAGAAAGTATCGATACCTCAAAGTATCGACTCGGTATCGGACATCCCTAGGAGATTGATAGTACCTATTAGCTCTCTCCGGACTGTACCAGCCTAGATGCTGTGTGGAATCTGACGGAAAAAATGAACCAAGAATAGATCCACTGGGTTCCTGCTTCCATGTCGTAAAAGACGACAATTGCAGGAGTTTCTTTTTCCTTTCAGTTATCAGATATTTTCATTGTTTCACTTCTGATTACTCTATGTTACTAAATTATCTCTTTATTCAACCTATCAATTTCGGTCTAGCTTCGGAGAAAAGTTTTATTAGGAATGGTTTCTTCCTCCATGTTATTGATTGTCTTTCAGGATTATAAAATTAATGATAAAAATCAACCATTGCGCAAATCCGTTTATATTACAAAGTTAATAACAAAGATAACATATATCGGTGTATTGAATACATAGTAAAACAAAACACTTGATATTAATATTTTAAACAATAAATTAATATTTTTCTCGGTAGCCGGCTGCCCAGATCAACCAATATAACCAATAAATAATATTAATAAATAATTAAAATATTACAGCGGAAATAATAAAGAATCAAGACGCGTTTGAAATTTGTTGACCTTTGTTTGATGATTCAAAATAATTTTATAATAACTGTTTAGAATATTTCAATGCAATGAATCAACTTTTTTATCTAAATCCTATTCGCTCGTTTATTTTGTATCACGTAGTTTCATTTATAAAAAATAGGGAAGTTTTTATTCTTTACGCGATAGGATTGCAAATTTTTCTTCAGTTTACTCGAATAAAAGCTGTGAATCAAGACTTCCCGGGACCTCAATATTGTTGAAACGTTCACTCGGGAAGTTAGTGAGTTTAGTGGTGCATCCGAGCATCTTGAAACCGGAACATACTGAGTCGCGCGCGAATAATACCAATACTGAAATTTTTACTAACAAATATCCTTCCCCCGTGACACTTGTGGAGTGCGCAGTAGTACATACGGCCTCTAGTAACAACAAGTGTTGGACTAACATCCCTTCCCATTCCTTATTTTATGTTGACCAATGTCAACTTCCCTCTCTGAGCAGCCTAGATAGCCGTGTAGTGTCGGTAGCGGTTTCCCAACTGGCTAAGAATAACGCTACGGTCCACCTGTACCGGTGGTATAAGTCCACCAAACAGGTAAGCCGTGTGGCATCCGGCGGAATTATTTTTTACCAAGAATTGATCCACTGGTTTCCTGTTCCATGTCGTAAAAGGCCACATAAATAGGAACTCCTAAGTCAAGGTGTATTTCCGTGCCGATGGCTGAATGGCTGCAGGAGGTTAAACAATGCAGTCGTGAACGGAATATCTTGGGTTTTTCCCTTACTGGATACACGCAATGCTTAGCAATCGACTTCTTTGTTCATCGCTTCGGCAAGCAGAGAATAGAAAGCTGAGTGTCTGTGGGTGTCCTCAAGGTGGTGTACTATCCCCACTTTTATGGAACCTAGTCGCTGATGGTTTGTTGAGGAAACTTAATAACCATGGATTTCCGACTTATGGTTTTGCCGACGATTATCATGTTATATTGATGACCGGTGTAAGCATTAACACTCTCTTTGATTGAATGCAGCAAGCCCTGCGATCTGTTGAACAATGGTGTTGTCAGGTTGGATTATCTGTAAATCCGGGCAAAACATCAATGGTGCTTTTCACTCATCGTAGGATAATTACAGGAGCTCGTCCGTTGCAGTTCTTTGGTTCAGAGGTCACTGTGGTCGATCAAGTTAAATACGTCGGGGTTATTCTTGACTCAAAACTGAATTGGTCTGCTCACATTGACTTCAGGATTGAAAGAGCTTGCATGGCTTTCGGCCAATGCAGACGAGCTTTTGGTAAATCATGGGGACTCAAACCCAGATACATTGATTGGATCTACACAACTATTGTTAGACCAATTTTAGCATATGGATGTCTTGTATGGTGGCAGAAAGGAGAAGTCGCGACAGTTCAGTCAAAGCTAAATCATCTCCAAAGGATGGTCCTAATGGCGATGACAGGAGAATTCACGACAACTCCTAATGCTGCTCTAGAGGCGCTACTGTGTATGAAACCACTACATGTGTTCCTAAAACAAGAAGCATTATCTTGTGCATACCGTCTTAAGGTTACAGGGCTTTGGAACAGTAACCCATTAGATTATGCTACCAGCCACACTCGCTTGTGGTCTCAAACGGTTACGTGGGATGAGTATTTACTCGCTCCTAGTGACCTAACTCTCACATGCAGTTTTCCTTTCAAAACATTCAATGTGAGCTATCCTCTTCGTCAGGAATGGTTGTCTGGTTGTCTAGAACGACAACTTGATGAACACATAGTTTGTTATACGGACGGTTCTCTGTTGAATGGTCGTGCTAGTGCTGGTGTCTACTGTCGTGAAATGAGACTGGAGCAGTCTCATTCACTTGGTAGATACTGTACTGTGTTCCAAGCAGAAATCTACGCAATTCTGTATGGAGTACAATCGACACTTCAGCAGAGGATCTGTGGTAAACGTATTTATTTTTGTTCCGACAGTCAGGCAGCCTTAAAAGCACTCAGTTCGAATGACTCACGGTCGAATCTAGTGATCGCATGTCGAACTCAAATTGAAGACCTCAGCATTTCAAATGCTGTTTACTTCTTATGGGTACCCGGCCATTCTGGTATTACTGGAAATGAATGGGCTGATGAGTTGGCTAGAGCTGGTGCAACGAATGATTTCGTTGGTCCTGAACCAGCTTTACCACTTTCAACTAGTTGGATAAAGCACAAGATTCGTTCTTGGGCTGCATCCAAACATGCCAGCTACTGGCGCAGCTTGCAAACTTGCGCTCAGACAAAAGCATTTCTACCAGATTTAAATCTGAAAATGTCAAAGTGTCTACTGCATTTCTCCAAGTATTATTGCAGTATTCTGGTCAGAGCTCTGACTGGACATTGCAAACTCAATTATCACATGGCTACTATTCAACGTGCTGAGTATTATTCGTGTGATTTGTGTGAATGCGATTCTGGTACTTCATATCATCTGATATGTAACTGTCCCGCATTGACGCAGCTACGTATCCGGGTTTTTGGTTCTCCATACATGGTTAGGTCTGTGTATGCGGAGCTAAAATTAAAGGATATTCTCTCGTTTCTCACCCAATGTGGTAAGGAGCTATAGTCAGAAGGGTTCATCGTTCTTCCTGGAGTGAATGAATCCCTTCTGTATTCACCTTAAATAGGGTTTAGCAGATTGTTTGGCATCCTTTGGGGGGTACCGAATTTACTTCTGCTCGTACATACTGCGAGTCGTTCTGCATTCTTCCGAGAATGGTGTCGCTTTTGTAAGATCTCTAAATCCTCTCGGGGGTTGGAGGTTTTATTAACAGCAGACTGTTCGGGACCTCGTAGAGGTTCAGAATTTCCTTCTGCTTCCACTAAATGTGATCCTCAGCAGATTGTTCAGCATCCCTTAGGGGTGCAGAATTTACTTCTGCATTTATGTGTTTTTGTGTCGTCAATTTTTCCCATCCTCCTAGTCCAACCCTTACCATTTCCTTTCAATCCTTCCCTCTTATATATCGGGAAAATGATGCTAAAAGCAAATTGATGGCAAGGCACAAATCTCCAAATATCAAGGGGAACGTGCCATTTGAGCCTGTTCACACCGCTGGGCAGTCACCGTCGAACAAAAAGGATGTCGGCGAAATCACCGAACCCCTTTTCAAGTGATGTACTTCGCAAAGGTGGAAAGTTGTCAGTGCTGTAAAAAAGGAGAAACAACAACTAGAAGAAAAACGTCAACAACATTAAAATTGCATATCATCTTATAGTGAGTTTATTTCGGATTGCTCATATAGTTTAATAAAAAATTTATTAATTGGTTGAATAGTTGGTAGATGACTGAATAGTGTTGATAATACAAAGGTAAAAATTTAATCCATTTAGAGTAAGATTTGAGATTATTGAAATGTGTTTGTAGGTCGGTGAAACCGTTAGCGTGAAGTAAAATCTTTGCTAAAAACGTCGTCGAAGGCCATATTCAACAAAGCGTAAGATGATTCTGTAAATAAAAGAAAAAATATTATAAACAATTAAATATTAATAGGAATAGCTGAATTGTACGAACAAAGTTTGTAGAAGGAAACGAGATCTAGGAAGGATTCGATATTGTGAAAAAAGGAAAGAGGATACTATTTGAGTATGTATATAAAAAAAAAAACGAATGAAATTATTGTTAAACTGAAATAAAATTACTTACAGTTTTTGAGCTGCTACTAAAAGTTGCTGCAAAAGATAGTTTCTGGTTCATCCGAACAAACTCAAAAATCAAATATTGAGATTTCGGAGAACCTCAATCACGATGAGCGAATCGAACCTGGGCTGACATTATGCATCTCGAATCGAGTTGCTCGAAACGATTATTTTTGAAGTCGATTCAACTGAACTGAGGCATTATGTATCGCTTTCGACCTCGTGATCGAGATCCTAACAATGTGGTACTAGATTTCGACTGACGCTGCTCGAACTGTCATAACCAGAGATGCCATTTATACAGATTTATCTGTATTATACAGATTTTTAAATGCGCATACAGATTTAATACAGAGTACAAATTTCTTACAGATTTCTTAAATTCAATACAGATTTATACAGATTTCACCAAAAGTATTATGGAAATAATTAAACTATCTATTAGTATTTGAGCTATCTATTAGTATTTGATTGCAATGACCAGATAAACGTTTAGGAATCAACGTACAAATCACTTTTTAAAATATATATTTTTTGTGCAGATATTTAAAGAAGAACACTGAAATCCATTTATATTAAAATTTGTAACTAAATTGAACTTAAAAGTTAGTTAGTCATGAAACATTATTGCCAGACTGACAGTTGTATTTCCTGACTTGACGTTGCATATTGGGTTTTGGAAATCCATCTCAACTTATGAAGTGAACATTTTCAAATTAGACAAGCATATGTTGTTGATAGGAAAAAACTATAAAATTTCGTCGATGAATATAATATAAGATATGAAATTTAATCTACCACTCTATAGCCATAATCTATTGGAATAACACCTTTTAACATAATTGCATTGTAGAAATTTCATTTTATTAGCGAATACAGATAAATACAGATATTTTATACGAATCAATACAGATTTTCTATGAAAATATCTGGCATCTCTGGTCATAACATACATAGGTAAACAAACCCATATACATTGCAATCATGAAAAAAATTAAACTGAATTATTGTTCGAGTATTTTCGATTACATTTATTCAGTTCAAGTACTGAAAAGAAGCAAACTGTTTGTAATACTGCGGTTTTAAGTTGCCGCACGAAATTAACATGAACACATTTCTGAAATTTAAATCAAGAAGCAGATTCGTTTCCACTCCATTTGAAAACGTAAAGAATTTTTTCAAGCGTGTTCTTGTACACAATTTATCGATGAACTTTTGAAATTATAATAAAAAAAAGGCGGGTGGGTAATGTCAGAGACATAACTGGATGTCGTGAATACGAAAACAAATGACATGTTCCTTAACACTTCCGAATATCAAATAGTTGATCAATTGTATGAATTATGCAAGCATTCCCCTTTTCCACATTTTTCGCAAAAACAAAGAAGGCTTCACTTGATCTCGATTACTGTGAATTTCACACAGCGAAAAGTGCAAGAATCTAACCAAACTGTTCTACATTTGCACTAAACTGAGGATATTTTCTTTCGATTTGCGAACAACACATCCTAATAGTTCTTCAGAAAACTTTTAGAGCCATTAGAACGGCTGATTTTTTATAATGCTTTCCAACGATGCTTATTCATCCATCGAAATGACTGGCAGCTGTGACGTAATCACTCTTATCGGAAGCGAAACTAGCTTTGCAAACGGCACAAAATACATCTGCTCGCATTGGCGATAGAATCCAAACTGATTAGATTTTTGTTAGGAGCTTTCTTTTACGTGATTTCGTTTGTAGCATTTTCACTAATGGGCGGTCCTAACGGCTATAAAAATAGTCGCATACAGAATATTAATGTCGATTATTTTATTTCGCATTTGCCAATTTATTGAAAAAAAACTATCAATATGCTGTAGCGATTCATTTCCAGCATTCAGAAGGGACAAATTGCGTAATTCTCTACGATATTAAACTCGGAACATTTTTCGCAAAAAAAAGCTTCACTTGATCTCGATTACTGTGAATTTCACACAGCGAAAAGTGCACAAATCTAACCAAATTGTTCTTGATTTGCACTAAACTGAGGATAATTACCTGCGGTTTGCGAAAAACAAATCCTAATAGTTCTTTAGAAAATTTTTAGAGCCATTAGAACGGCTGATTTTTTATAATGCTCTCCAACGTTGCTTTTTCATCCATCGAAATGACTGGCAGCTGTGACGTAATCGCTCTTGTCGAAAGCGAAACTAGCTGTGCAGACGACACAAAACACATCTGCTCGCAGTGGCGATAGAATCCAAACTGATTCAATTTTTGTTAAGAGTTTCCTTTATGTGATTTCGTTTGTAGCTTTTTCACTAATGGGCGGTCCTAACGGCTATAAAAATAGCCGCATACAGAATTTTTATGTCGATTATTTCATTTCGAATTTGCATAATTTATTGAAAAAAAAACTATCAATATGCTGTAGGGATTCATTTCCAGCATTCAGAAGGGTCAAATTGCGTAATTCTCTACGATATTAAACTCGGAACATTTTTCGCAAAAAAAGGCTTCACTTGATCTCGATTACTGTGAATTTCACACAGCGAAAAGTGCACAAATCTAACCAAATTGTTCTTGATTTGCACTAAACTGAGGATAATTACCTGCGATTTGCGAAAAACAAATCCTAATAGTTCTTTAGAAAAATTTTAGAGCCATTAGAATGGCTGATTTTTTATAATGCTCTCCAACGTTGCTTTTTCATCCATCGAAATGACTGGCAGCTGTGACGTAATCGCTCTTGTCGAAAGCGAAACTAGCTGTGCAGACGACACAAAACACATCTGCTCGCAGTGGCGATAGAATCCAAACTGATTCAATTTTTGTTAAGAGATTTCCTTTTATTTGATTTCGTTTGTAGCTTTTCCACTAATGGGCGGTCCTAACGGCTATAAAAATAGCCGCATACAGAATTTTTATGTCGATTATTTCATTTCGGATTTGCAAAATTTTTTGAAAAAAACTATCAATATGCTGTAGGGATTAATTTCCAGCATTCAGAAGGGTCAAATTGCGGAATTCTCTACGATATTAAACTCGGAACATTTTTCTCAAAAAAAGGCTTCACTTGATCTCGATTACTGTGAATTTCACACAGCGAAAAGTGCACAAATCTAACCAAATTGTTCTTGATTTGCACTAAACTGAGGATAATTACCTGCGATTTGCGAAAAACAAATCCTAATAGTTCTTTAGAAAAATTTTAGAGCCATTAGAACGGCTGATTTTTTATAATGCTCTCCAACGTTGCTTTTTCATCCATCGAAATGACTGGCAGCTGTGACGTAATCGCTCTTGTCGAAAGCGAAACTAGCTGTGCAGACGACACAAAACACATCTGCTCGCAGTGGCGATAGAATCCAAACTGATTCAATTTTTGTTAAGAGATTTCCTTTTGTGTGATTTCGTTTGTAGCTTTTTCACTAATGGGCGGTCCTAACGGCTATAAAAATAGCCGCATATAGAATTTCAATGTCGATTATTTCATTTCGGATTTGCATAATTTATTGAAAAAAAACTATCAATATGCTGTAGGGATTCATTTCCAACATTCAGAAGGGTCAAATTGCGTAATTCTCTACGATATTAAACTCGGAACATTTTTCGCAAAAAAAGGCTTCACTTGATCTCGATTACTGTGAATTTCACACAGCGAAAAGTGCACAAATCTAACCAAATTGTTCTTGATTTGCACTAAACTGAGGATAATTACCTGCGATTTGCGAAAAACAAATCCTAATAGTTCTTTAGAAAAATTTTAGAGCCATTAGAACGGCTGATTTTTTATAATGCTCTCCAACGTTGCTTTTTCATCCATCGAAATGACTGGCAGCTGTGACGTAATCGCTCTTGTCGAAAGCGAAACTAGCTGTGCAGACGACACAAAACACATCTGCTCGCAGTGGCGATAGAATCCAAACTGATTCAATTTTTGTTAAGAGATTTCCTTTTATGTGATTTCGTTTGTAGCTTTTTCACTAATGGGCGGTCCTAACGGCTATAAAAATAGCCGCATATAGAATTTCAATGTCGATTATTTCATTTCGGATTTGCATAATTTATTGAAAGAGACTATCAATATGCTGTAGGGATTCGTTTCTAGCATTCAGAAGGACCAAATTGAGGAACTCACTACGATATTCACCACTTTTGGAAACATTTTTCTTGAACGATTTGTTGTACAGCAGCAGCTATTTTCTTCTCTTCCTCAGAACGCGTTCTGATTGGCTGGTGTTGACATGGGTCAAATGAGATAGGTTTTTCAATAGTGTACTATTGAAATACTTCAATGCTCTTGCTATACACGTTTAAGTTGAAAAATTTCGATTCTATTGGTAGTTAGATTATATAAATCCTTCCACAGATCACTGAGCTATGAGCTTTCAAAATACGAGAAAGGCAAACGCGCCATATGAATTATCCTCTTTGATACTCGTTTATACCAAACATTTCAGAAAAGTTTAATTTTGAACTATTTGAGATTATGTCACACAACTGAAAATTTTATCATAAAATTGTGATCATATTTCCGATGGCATGTAGCAAAAATTATGTTGATTCGTTAGATACAACAAGAGATATTCACGATCAAAAACTTATCACTCTCTCAGAGGGTAAATTTTGAAAAGGCACCCCATAGTAAAGTAAGTCGTATTCACGACAAAAAATCTGTATTTTTCATGTATTGTTTCAAGTCTAATACAATTTACGTCATCCATATGTGTAGTTTTAATCAAAGGTTTTTAGGTTTTGCTGCTTTCTTTGTAGTATTTTATCATATTTATTAGGAGCTAATATACCAGGATTTATATATTCTTTGTAGTCTTCATAATCTATTTAGGTACTATTGAAGAGTCAAATAGGTACTATTGAAGAGTCAAATGCTAATAGCACGAGATTGTGATACTTTTGGAATATTCTAAATACTTTCAAGGTGTTTGGACAAATTTTTTAATTAACTTAACTTGAGTTAGATATATGGGTAAAAACATTATTTGCTCATTGTTATCGAGCGAATAAGCTTTTTCCTACAATTCGTTTGAGCGACGTTTTCATTCCACAGGATTTTATTACAAACTACAGTTACTGGACATAGGTTAGTTTCGACTTACTTTTGTTATTTTAAGTAAACACCACGTAGCTTTCAATTAATATGCTTTCTAAACATTTCGACTTGTACATAATATGCCAAACACACAATATATATATATATATATATATATATATATATATATATATATATATATATATATATATATATATATATATATATATATATATATATATATATATATATATATATATATATATATATATATATATATATATATATATATAACGATATACAAAACAATGCATTAAAATAAAGATTATCAATACTAATATATTTATGAAAATCTAAGATGTTATCGATAACTACCTAAATAAAAAAGAAACGTATTCGAAAACTCATAGTCGATAGTAATAAGGCTTTCGACCATTTCTTATCGAGTTCAGTCGTTTACGAGCTCGATTGTTTTGGTTCCATAATGCCAAAACTTTTCGATAATCTAATACTTCTTCGAGTGAAGTCGAACGAAGCTCGATGATCGACTTCGAATCGAGAACCATAATACGAAACGTGGTCGATTCGATAAAATTTCAGTCGAATCGAGATACATAATGCCACCCCTGGATTTCACCATGACACCGTGCGAAGCCTGTGGGGAAATATCGACGCAGAATGAGGAGATGATTGCTTGTGATAACTGTGAGCGATGGTATCACACTCGTTGTGTAGATGTTACGGCGGCAGACAAAAAAGGCAAGAAATGGTTCTGTCCTGAAGATGTCTGCCAAGCGGCTTCCCAAGACTACCAGAAACGGAAGAAAATGTCACGGTCGAAGAATAACGCGGAAGATTCGGATAGTTTGACTACGAAATCCGGAGAACGTCAACATCCGCCAGTATCTCCTTCCT
Organism: Malaya genurostris; assembly: GCF_030247185.1. Classification (NCBI taxonomy): domain Eukaryota; kingdom Metazoa; phylum Arthropoda; class Insecta; order Diptera; family Culicidae; genus Malaya; species Malaya genurostris. The sequence continues at coordinate 215,046,265 of NC_080572.1, forward strand.
TGCAAAATAAAATCAAAGAAATGGAAGTGGAGAAAAAGCGTTTGGAAGAAGAAATGGACGCAGAATATTTACTGAAGGTAAAGGAACTCGAATTAAGAAAATCAATGCGAGAGAAAAAAATGCGTTTAGAAAGAGACTTGCGTGAAAGGGAGCTGCAGTATGATAGAGAGCTTCGTGAGAAGGAAATCAAAGAAACAAAGTCTCAACATCGTAGAGAACTTCAGGAAAAGAAGGATCATTTATGCCGTCTGAAGAAGATACAAGATCTTCACGAAGCAGAAATGTCGTTTGTAAAAGAGCAATTAGAAAAGGTAAAATTGGAGAACAGTGGAAAAATGCAGAAATCATCGGTTGATCCACGACAAAGTTCTTCTAAATTGCAAGGGCGGAAAGGTACGCCATCGCGTAGTCCGGCGCTTGACAGTAAAAATCTAACGGTTGAAAATGAGATGTCAGATGAAAATAATGATGACATTGATGATGAAAATATCCAGTCAGGACGCTGCGCACATTATATCGAGCAGTACGGTAATGTTCCGAATGATTCCGGTGCAAGTGCATTGCGGACGCAAATCGGTAATCGTTCTCGCTTTCTTGGATGAAGGTGCCTCAGTAACTTTGATCGAAAGCAAGTTGGCAGATCGCTTAGGGCTTTCAGGGGTACAGGAAAAACTCACTATTAAGTGGACTGCAGAGGTTACACGAGTGGAGAAAGCATCGAGGCGAATGAACGTCTGGGCTTCCGCTGTTGGAGCGAGAAATCAAGGGAAGCTGTTACTGCAAACGGTTCGTACAGTCGAAAGAATGATGTTGCCTCATCAAACGCTAAACGCGATGCAGTTGGCGTCGAAGTACGAGCACTTACGTGGTTTGCCAATCGAATCCTACGATGGTAGGCCGGAACTTCTGATCGGTTTAAATAACATTCACTGTTTTGCACCGGTAGAGGCGAAAATCGGTACTACAGTCGATCCAATTGCGGTTCGATGCAAGCTTGGGTGGACGATCTACGGACCGAGACAAGCAGACTCATCGTTAGGAAAGAATTATCTGGGATTCCATCAAGAAGTTTCGAATGAAGTAATCCATGAAATTCTAAAAAGCCACTATGCATTAGAAGAATCGGTGGTAAACGTTCAGCAGGAATCGGCTGAGGACAAACGAGCTCGCTCGATCTTAGAACGGACGACAAAGCGCGTGGGTAGTCGATTTGAAACCGGTCTTCTGTGGAATTCAGATGCCGTATGTTTTCCTGATAGTTATCCCATGGCTCTCAAACGAATGAAGCTGCTAGAGAAGAAGTTGGGAAAAACGCCCGAATTGTTTCAGAACGTCCGTAACCAGATAACAGAATATCGAGACAAGGGTTATGCTCATCTAGCCACGGCAGATGAATTGATCGACACTGACGATAAAAAGGTTTGGTATCTCCCGCTAAACGTCGTACTGAACCCGAAGAAACCAGGAAAGGTTCGTATAGTTTGGGATGCGGCGGCAACTGTGCAAGGAGTTTCATTGAATTCCATGTTGCTGAAAGGACCTGATCTACTCGTCCCACTTGTGTCGGTGATAGTTGGATTCCGTGAACGAAAAATCGCTTTCGGCGGGGATATCAGAGAGATGTACCATCAGTTGAAGATCACTTCGGAAGACAAGCATGCACAGCGTTTCCTGTTCCGGGATAGCTGCAATGAGTCACCTAAAATCTACGTGATGGACGTCGCAACATTTGGGTCGAAGTGTTCCCCGGCATCGGCGCAGTACGTGAAAAACCGGAATGCAGAAGAATATGCTACTCAATTCCCGGAGGCAGCGGCAGCGATCATCGACCGCCACTACGTTGATGATTACTTTGACAGCGTCGACACAATTGATGAAGCAGTAGAGCGAGCAAAGCAGGTGAGTTACATCCATAAACAAGCTGGATTCGATATTCGCAATTGGGTGTCTAATTCGCCGCTTTCGGCTTTGGGAGAAGAGAAATCGATGGGGCCCGTTCTGTTTAACCAAGATAAACAAATGTATGGTGAGCGTGTACTAGGAGTGGTTTGGGATCCTACACAAGACATGTTTGCGTTTACTGTACAACATCGTGATGAAGTTCGAGCCTATTTGTACGATGGTAAGCGCCCGACAAAGCGTATCGTTTTGAGCTGTGTTATGGGATTTTTCGATCCACTGGGTTTGCTATTTCTTTTTACGATCCATGGTAAAATAATCGTTCAACATTTATGGCGAACCGGATGTGAATGGGATCAACTGATCGATGAGAACTGTTGGGCTAAATGGAAGCAATGGACAGAATTACTTCCGGAGGTAGAGTCGTTACGCATACCACGATGCTATCTAGGTGAAGCTGTATCGTCGTCCATTGACTCTTTGGAACTGCACATTTTTACGGATGCGAGTGAGCATGCTTACGGTTGTGTCGCATATCTTCGTGCGTCGAAGAATGGAATCGTACACTGTAGTCTGGTAATGTCACGAGCAAAGGTAGCTCCACTCAAAAGACAATCTATTCCTCGATTAGAATTGATGGCCGCAGTTCTCGGCGCACGTATGAGTCAAACAATTCTGGCTTCACATACTTTACAAAACCACTAAGACTGTACTGTGGACAGATTCACGAACGGTTCTCTCGTGGCTGTGTTCGGACACGTACAGATATAAGCAGTTCGTGGCATTTCGAGTAGGAGAAATTCTTGAATTGACGGGGATGACGGCTTGGCGCTGGGTCCCAACAAAACAAAACGTTGCGGACGTACTCACAAAGTGGGGACGAGGTCCTCCGTTGCAGAACGATGCTGAATGGAGAAATGGTCCCAGTTTTCTGTATAAATCACACGACCAATGGCCATCAATGGAAAATACTGTCGAGACGGACGAAGAATCAAGAGGAGTAATGCTATTCCATGCTGTTGTTAAGGCTGAAGCATTTTCTCATTGGACTAAGCTAGTCAGAGTGACGGCAACAGTGGTGCGTTTTATTTCTAACTGCCGGCGCAAGTTGGCTGGACAGTCGATTGTTACATCGAAAGCGACGAAAAATCAGCTACGTTTCATTAAAAAGGAAAACAATAACGTTCAGAGACCCCTCCAGCAGGACGAAATGTACAAAGCCGAAACCATTTTATGGAAGCAGGCGCAGTTTGACAGTTTTCCTGACGAGATGAGTACGATGACGGAAAATCTACAGCGGAAGCCGGATCGGCCAATGAAGAAAATTGAACGATCTAGTTGTTTGTACAAATTGTCGCCGGTGATGGACGTAGAAGGTGTACTGAGAGTGCGAGGCAGGCTAGAGAAGAACGAAACAATCCCGTTCGACAAAAGATACCCGATTATTCTATCCCGGAAGCATGAAATCACAAGAAAGTTGATTATGCATCTTCATGAAAAGTATGGTCATGCAAACCGCGAAACTGTCTTCAACGAGTTGAGGCAGAAATTCTGGATACCAAATGCTCGCGCTGCTATTCAGCAAGTTACGAAAGAATGTGTGTGGTGCAAGGTTAATCGATGTTTGCCTTCCGTACCAATGATGGCTCCGTTACCAGTTCAAAGAATTACGTCTCATTTGCGGCCATTCAGTTCAGTCGGCGTTGATTACTTGGGTCCGGTCGAGGTCTCGGTAGGACGTAGGAAAGAGAAAAGATGGATCGCCGTCTTTACGTGTATGGCTGTTAGAGCTGTACATCTCGAGATTGTACACACTTTAACGACGCAATCTTGTTTAATGGCCATCCGTAGATTCGCGTGCAAGCGAGGAGCTCCGGAACAAATATTTTCGGATAATGCAACGTGTTTTCGTGGAGCAGATGCCGTGATGGAGAAGACGAAAAAGAAAATCCACAGTGAATGCGCAGAAAAAGTCTCGTCAGCGGTGACGGCATGGCACTTTAATCCTCCAGGAACGCCGCATATGGGCGGCGTATGGGAACGCATGGTACGATCCGTTAAGGAAGCAATGCGTGCGTTGGACGACGGGCGGAAATTGACAGACGAAATCCTCGCCACTACGCTGGCCGAAGCTGAAGATATTATTAATACGCGGCCACTGACTTATATTCCACAACAATCAGCCGAGGAAGAAGCTATTACTCCAAACCATTTTCTGCGCGGAACCGTAACCAATACGGATAAGAAGATGGATGATTCTGTTGATTTTGCTGATGCTCTGCGAGATGTTTACAAACGATCGCGGTACTTGGCTGATAAAATGTGGGACCGGTGGTCGAAGGAATACTTGCCGTCACTAACTCATCGCTCTAAATGGATGGAGGATCAAAAGCCAATAAAGACTGGAGATCTAGTGTTCGTGATAGACGGAAAGAATAGGAGAAACTGGGTACGTGGACGAGTACAAGAAGTAATAGAAGGAGCTGATGGAAGAATCCGTCAAGCAAATGTAAAGACTGCAGATGGAAAAGTGCATCGACGTGCTGTGGCTAATTTGGCGGTGTTAGATGTTCAGGATGGTAAATCTGGTATTTCCGGAGAACCTACCGGATGTTACGGGCTGGGGATTGTTCACACCGCTGGGCAGTCACCGTCGAACAAAAAGGATGTCGGCGAAATCACCGAACCCCTTTTCAAGTGATGTACTTCGCAAAGGTGGAAAGTTGTCAGTGCTGTAAAAAAGGAGAAACAACAACTAGAAGAAAAACGTCAACAACATTAAAATTGCATATCATCTTATAGTGAGTTTATTTCGGATTGCTCATATAGTTTAATAAAAAATTTATTAATTGGTTGAATAGTTGGTAGATGACTGAATAGTGTTGATAATACAAAGGTAAAAATTTAATCCATTTAGAGTAAGATTTGAGATTATTGAAATATGTTTGTAGGTCAACATAAACTGCTAGTGCACTGAAGACGAAACCTAAAACAAATGATTCAATTTCTTTTCACTGTATATGTTTTTTTTTTGAATATATACTAAAATATCGAATGACAGAAGGTCGAATGACAAAACGTCGATGAAAAAAAGGTTGAAACACCAAAAGGCCGAATGCGTCAAATGGTCGAATACGACAAAAAGTCGAAATAACAAAACGTCGACTATAACGAAAGGTCGAATGTAACAAATAGTCGATTAACCATAAGGTCGAATACACCATAAAGTCGAAAGGGATAAAAAGTCGAATATAACGGAATATAAAATACAATGTAAGGGTGAATTCTGGGTGTGTTGAATGGCATATATACACTGAACATCAACTGCTACACCAAATTGATCGCCAGGATTAAACCGACGCAAAGTATGCGGCTTTAAAAGTCGATAACGGAATATAACACATGGATCAATAAGTCCCGAGACTAACAATGGAAACGACATTTTTTTGCAAATTTTTTTTTATTCATCAACATAATCACCTTTTAGGGTGATACTATGGTTCCAACGTTTTTCCAATTTTTCAATACCATGTTTATAAAAAAATTTATCTTTCGCTTCAAAATAAGCTTCAGTTTCAGCGATGACCTCCTCATTTGAGCCAAATCTTTTTCCCTGGAGCATTTTTTTAAGATCAGCAAAGAGCCAGTAGTCACTGGGGGCTAAATCTGGCGAGTATGGAGGGTGGGGAAGCAGATCAAAGCCCAATTCGTTTAATTTCGCCATTGTTTTCATCGACTTGTGGCAGGGTGCATTGCAGCAATAGCGGCACCCACTTGGAAAAAACCTTTTTCATGCTCAATTTTTCATGAAGGATAGTAAATACACTTCCATATGATATCTGTGTCATCTCAGCAATCTCACGGAGCTTCACTTTACGATCTTTCATTATAATTTTTGTCACTTCACTCACATTTTCCGGTGTAACGGCTTCCACAGGTCTACCCGAGCGTTCCGCGTCATTTGTGTCGGTACGACCACGTTTAAACTCGGCGAACCACCGACAAATCGTTGCTTTTGATGGACAAGAGTCCGGATAACATTTTTGAATCCATTGTTTCGCTTGCACGGTGTTTTTACCCATTAAAAACAATGTTTTATCAAAACACGAAATCGGTTTTTTCCATTTTTTAAACAAACTGAAAAACGACTTTACTCTAACCTCGATAACTCAGCTGTTTCTGGTCGGATCGACTTAAAATTTTGACCCGTTTCAAGCAAAGGTTAGTACTCTAGAAAGACGTGGTTACTGGTTTACTACGAGGGCCATCTCTGCTTTAGTCTCGGGACTTATTGATCCATGTGTTAGTAACAAAATAATGCAAAGTGTTTATTCCTAAATTTTGAATTGTTGACTTTCGATATTTTGTCATTCGACTTTTTGTCGTTCGACGTTTTGTCATTCGACCTTTTGTCTTTCGACGTTTTAGTATAAAACCGTTTTTTAGAGTACCTAATCGATTTCTTAGAACCTTTCTGTACAATTTACGAATTGCAATTATTTTATTTAAAATAAAACTAATCGTCGTAATACCAAGTATTCGAGTTTCAAAAACAAATGATAGGGGAGAGTCGGCAGCCTTGGCGACTCGTGTTTTATCGAAAAATATTGAAGGAATTAATTTGAGTTTTTTATTGTAAGTAAAATGTTAGTTTTACCTAAAACAAACGAATGAAGTCATGTGCACCCCAAAATCAAAAGTTGAATGTTATTCAAAAATTAGAAAACGGATCGGAAAAATGAAATTGAATCGAAAACGTCTCTTTATTTTTGCTTTTCTCATAAAGCAAGACTATGCTGTCACTATGATAACCGACTTTAATTCCGAGGCCCGGAGAACAGAGTGCCATATACCATTCGAGTCAGTTTGTCGAGATCACAAAATGTCTGTGTATGTGTATGTAAGTGACAAATAAGGTCACTCAATTTTCTCAGCGATGGATGAATCAATTTGCACAAACTCAGATTCAAATGAAAGGTCCCATAGGCTGCTATTCATCTTTATCCCGATCCGACTTCTGGTTCCGAAATTACAGAGTAATATGCACAAAAAATGGAAAAATGTCACTCATTGTTCTCAAAGGTCTTACGATTGCATGGCCTGTTATTGAATTTCATCTTTATCACCATCCGATTTTCACGAACTAAGATGCAAATAAGATGCCTTGAAATTATTTAAAAAGTCGATCCGGATCCAACTTCCGGTTCCGGTATTACAGCGCGGATCCAGAAACATAGGGTAAAGTGTGTTAAAAAAATTTTACCATCACTGAAAGGGCAAAAAACCTTAAAAAGTTTTCTAAATCGACCTCAAATCTCCTCCAATTGATAGTTTTTATCAGTAGACGGTCAAACAATCTGATTTCGATTATTCTTTTAAGAATCGAAGAAAATTATTTTGAAGAATACCACAGTATTATATATGATAGTATGATTGATATGAGAAAAACATCATTACACCACTAGGTGGATTAAAACAGGTTTTTCACAAGTTATAGCTGTAAATTTGTATAAAACTTCTTGTAAATTGATCTAGTTTGTAGATGTTGTTAGTTTGTGAATTTACAAGCCTACTTTTGGACTACTAGGTCCCATTTTTCGGTTCCGGAAGCACCGATAATAGTGAAGAAAAGCGCCAAAAACGGAACTCACTTTGATTTCTCAGCAACGGTTTAACCGTTTTCACAAATCTTGATCCAGATTAAAGCTCTCATTGTCTTTCATTCAGATCTGATTTCCGGTTCCGAAATTATATGGCGATGAGCGTCAAAATTTTCAAACCGTCATATAAAATGACGATACAAAACTGGTACGTTCTGGTAAGCAAGAAGAAAATACCACCGCCTTTGTGAACGAAGCACATAGCGTTATTTGTTAAATTTCGTATTCAATATTTTTTATTTAAATCTATTTTTCAGGAGAAAAATCTGTAAATTTGTATCGAGGGATAAACATTCTGTATTGAAAATCATTTAACATTTTATTTGCTTTATTGAAAATTGTATTATAATGCTCCACAAAAGCAAGTTTTTAGTCTAAAATAACGCCTAGGTCTCTAATAATATTACATTTTTCTACAGGTTGTTTTTCTAAATACATGTTAATAGAAGGAGACATGGTTTTTCTACTAAACGATATTGAATTACATTTTTTAACGTTTAGTTGTAGTAAGCTTTTGTTGCACCAAATGTTGAATAGGTTAATTTCAGCATCTACAAAATTTTTTATTTCCATAAAGAGCTTCATGTCGTCTGCATATAATAATACTTTTAGATGTTTGAGTAAGAAGGAAATTTCGTTCGCGTACAAGATAAAGAGAAGAAGGCCTGAATGTGAACCTTGGGGAACACCTGAAGTGACATTTATTGAGTTGGAGAATGTGTTTTGATAGCGTAAAATTCGTTTACGTTTTGTGAGATATGTTTCAAGTCATTCCAAAAGTTTTCGTTCAATCCCATATTTTTTTTTAATTTGAATAGTAATAATGATTCCATGTCAATTCTGTCGAAAGCTTTGCTGAAGTCAGTATAAAGAGTTTCTACATAGTTTCCATTGCCCATAGCTTCCAAAGTGAATGTAATGAATTCCAAGATATTTGTTGAAGTAGAACGACCTTTGAAAAAGCCATGTTGTTTTAGGGTTATGCAATTTTTTTGCCTGGTAAAATACTTTTCCATTGATAATATTTTTAAAACAATTTTAAAATGCACGAGATAAATAAGTATGTCTGATTTTGAACCTGATTTAACATACTCCAATCGGTAGCCATTATAGGTCAAACAAACCGATTCCGGCTATTCTTTCAAGAATCGAAGGAAATTATTGATATGAGTATGATTAATAGGAGAAAGGCATCATTACACCACTTAACTGAGCAGCGCTCGCATGATGACTGCGACTTCCACTGGCAGGCTTTTGGTGCGGCACAATTCTGCTGTTCGGCGCTCGCTTCATTCTAAAAGCGTGGGGTCTTCGATGTTGCTCTTCCCTATGTCTCGCTTTGACAAATGTTGCTCAAAAAATGATGCGTGTAAGTGGAATATTCATCTTTTATATCGATGCAGTTGTACAGCAGCAGATATTTTTTGTTCTCGTACTCAAAACGCATTCTGATTGGCTGGTACTGACATGGATCAAATCAGACAGGTTTTTCAATAGTGTACTAGTGAAACACTTCGATGTTGTTGCAATACACGTTCAAATTGAAAATTTTTGAATCTATTGGTAGTTAGATTATATAAATTCTTCTACAGATCACTGAGCTATGAGCTTTCAAAATACGAGAAAAGCAAATATGCGTAATGAGCTTACCTTTTTGATACTCGTTGATACCAATCATTTTAGAAAAGTTTAATCTAGAATTGTTTGAGATTATGCCATACTACAACTTAAAATTTTATCATAAAATGTAGCAAAATAATGTAAATACGTTAGATACAACAAGAGATATTCACGATCAAAAACTTATCACTCTCTCAGAAAGTAAATTCCGAAAAGGCGCTCCATAGAAAAGTAAGTCGTATTCACGACAAATTTTACACGCAGCTTTTGTAATGATAGAAAACAAATCTAGTTTATTACTGCTAAGAATAAATTGTAATAAAATTAATACAAAACAAAAATAGTCTAAGTACTCCCATAGCAATCACTCACATCGATCATTGATCTGTCAATATTTAATGAATGCTCACGTGAAAATTCGACATCCCTGTGCACTGGTTTTGTGTGCCGACATATATAGTGTGGGCAAGATCAACTAGTGGAAAATCGGTGCTTCGATTGTAAATAATTCGTACATTGTAGTTGGAGCTGGTATGTTACTAATGGAAACTGACATCTATTTCAGAACTCAGTTCGTCTGTGATAGCAGCCTCTGTGTCGCCAAACTCCGTTGACGGTTCTCAAATATCGCATGTGACCCGTGTTTTAACCCCTGCGGCAATTTCAATTTGACAACCGAATTGTTCAATTAACTGCCAAGTGAAGAAAAGCATAATATAATAAGTTTTTAGTTTCGTTATAGCTAAGCCAAAATTAAAAATAGTCAAAAATATTCAAGAAAAACATATCTGAACTGCCGTTATCTTAGTTCGATTTCAAAAAAGTTCAAATTTTAATTTGCTTTCTGGTAATCCTTCCTGTAGGATAGTGAGCAAGTGAATCGATGGAATAAATCGGCCCTGATGTAGAAGTGCTAATTTGGTTGCAAGATTCCCGCGATTCAAACGTCTGCGTCAGTCGGTTTCGCGCTGTTCAACGAACTGCTGATAAAATCGCGCCGTTCTGTCGGGAACCGGCCGATACAAATCGAATCATGGATATCATCGACGTTGACGAACTGCTGGGAGACGATTCGTTTATCGGGTAAGTTTGAATAGTTTGTTTATTTTTCAAAACTTGAGAACCAGAGATTTTCAGTTTTTTTTAAGTCAACAGCATGCATTTACCATAGAGAACTTTCGAAAGAGTGTAGCAGGGTTTGCATACAAAAACTGCCCCCAAACAGAAAATTGTATATGCTGTTTGAAAGGGTTTATATTGGAGATGATTTTCTCAAAATTTTAACCCTTTAACTGCCATATTGGTGGAGTTTTTTAAAAACCTCTAGCAAAAACATTGAAAAAAATCAGGAATATTTTAGGAATTATGGGAAATCTTTCTGATTTTTTTCAGAATTTTTCAAAATGTATTTCATGTGAAAAAAAAAGTTAAAAATTTTCGTATTTATTTTAATCGCACTTGCAATTTTGGTACCACTCTAGATTTTACATAAAAAATAAATCATTTATGAGTACATTACGCTGCATTTTTTTCAGATTTTTAAAAAATGTGGACGGGTATAATATCAGACTTTAAAAAAATAAATCATTCGGAAAACCATGTGTCTCCATCAAATTGTCATCATCCGATGGAGACGCATGGTATTTAGTTCTAAAATCATCCTACATTATTGCTTGGTGAATCGACCCAGGCGTGCGGGCGTGTGTAAATAACATAAGGAATGAAATTCTTTTATCACTATTAATTACGTTAATACTCAAGCCCTGATCTCAAGTTGTAGATGGAAACGCATGGTCTTTAGTTCTAAGGACATGTTATGTATGATTTTAGAACTAAATACCATGCGTCTAAATGACAATTTGATGGGGACGCATAGTTTTACGAAAAATTTACATTTTACATTTTTTTTAAATCTGAAAAAAATGCAGCGTAATGTACTCATAAATAATTTATCTAAATCTAAAGGGGTACCAAAATTGTAAAGTGCGATAAAAAAAAACTCCATAATTATGAACATTTTTATCACATTAAATACTTTTTGAAAAATTCTGAAAAAAATCAGATAGGTTTCCCATAACTCCTGAAATATTCCTGATTTTTTTCATTTTTGTTTGCTAAAGAGCTTTTTGAACAATTTAAATAAGCTGAAAATCAGAAGAACCACCCTAGCTCCATCAATATGGCAGTTAAAGGATTAATGTTTTGGGAAAATCATCTCCAATATAAACCCTTTCAAACAGCCTATATAATTTTTTTCTGTTTAGGAGCAGTTTTTGTATGCAAACCCGGTTACACCCATTCAATTTTGCTTTCAATACTTCGCACTAATACTTGACGATAATTTTTTTTTGAAATAGATATTGAATATTGGTAAACACGACATTCATTCATCACAGCAAATTTACTTTGAAATCTTCTTATTTATCTTCAAAAATCAAATTTACAAGAGTATTCATATATGTAAGGGACGTAAGGAATCAAATTGCATCATAAGAAAATATGCCACAAAATTCAACCGATCATCTTCAAATTTTCAAGGAATCGGATCAAAGACATTATTTAACTTTTTTCATGTTCGTTTTATTCAATTTCAATGCCATATCCAAATCCTCTTAACACTACTCAGAAGATCTGGATGTTATACAGTTTGGATCAATATTTTTTTCTTCATATCTTCTTCCGATTATACTTCCTTAGGATTTTTCACCAGCTTCATGATGGTTCAGTACTTCTCAATTGGTCTTAGTTTCGGTGCGTTCGGGGTATTGAAGCTATCCGGAACGTTCGAGTCCTGCTTCTGAGCGTATCTTTTTTCCAGAAAATTATCTTTTCTGTGAGTTTCTCATTTATTTGGCTTCTTGAATGTATGTTTCCACTCAGTCATTGCAAAACTGAACTTAGTTATGATGAATTTACGTCAAATAAACTAAAAATTAATAAATCTTACAAGTAATGGCACGTTGCTAAATCCGACCAGAATAGCGTAAGACCATTGTATGACCTTAGAAGTGGAAGTATACGTTTTTGGAGGCATTCGTTTATGATACCTCCGATTTCCACTTGAGCAAATTGCTTGCAGAATCGTGTAATTTTTGACAAACTTTGACATTTTCTGCTTTCCAACGATTTCTGATAATTCGAATTTATAATGACCAGTGAAAAACAGGACTCCCAGAGCTTCCGAAAATCTCCTTTCACGCCCGTCAATGAAACAATGCTGGTTTGCAGTTTTTCTCCACATCTCTTACAGATTTTTTTTAGATCCCTATTTAAAACTTGAACCACACGCTTGTGATCCTTTTCGCCATACGTACAACTTCCAGCCGATGTACAGTGGTCTAAAACTGCAATTTCATGCCTTCAGTTATTTGCTGGACTTATCATAAACTTTTCCTTGTTGGTGTCTCCTGCAAAGTTGTAGAGGCTATTGACAAGGTCTTATGGAAATGAACGACCATGTTTCAGCACACGTGTAAAGACAATTTTAAAAATTAACTTTTTATCGAAGACAAATAGAGAGTTTTCGTATTGGACAATATTGTAGCCATCGCAAATTCTGGTAACTTTGTTGTATGATTTTCTTGTATGATAATAAAATTCTAAGTTCTTGTTGTGAGCCTCTTGTTTTCTTCGAGAAAGTTGGTATCAGAAATGATTTAATCATTTGCGATCCAAGGGATTACATTTTATAGACACTAGCAAACATGTAATAGGGTAGGTTGTTGCGGAAAGTTCTTTTAATGGTCAGATGTAATGGCTTGAGTAATGCTTCCGTAACGTTAGAGTACATCAATACCTGTTATATTCACCGTTTGTTAATTAAATAACTGGAGGAAACTATCGAAATCGCCATGAAGTTTCTTTCACCGGATGCGAGAAGGTTTTTGAGTTACAACCATAAGTGTAACCATTCATCACAGTAATTTTAGCATTCATACTTGTAGTTTATCATATTGAGAAAATGAGATAGAGTTTGTTGAATTTATATATCTTATATTCATTTATAGTTAAAAAAAATATTTAAATGCGTAAAGTTCATAAATCTCATATACATCAGATATACAGTCGCTCATAGAATCCTAGGCTACTATCGGATACAAACCATTTCCTTAAGGTTTTGATGTAAATTTAAAGTACTTCTAAAATACAGTTAAAAAATTGTCATAGAATTTTAAAATTTTAAAGCACTTCTACGCATTTTGACTAAATTTTAATCCTAGCATATCGAAAAGTCTGTTGCATTTTACCAAGTATTCTAGTCAAACTGGACATTGCAAAATCAATTGTCACTTTTCAGGGTATTCAGTGATATTCTTGTAACTGACTCAAGTGGCACGTTTCCCTAGTTATATGGAGGGAGGGATGAATGGAACATGGAAATGTAAAGTGGGAAACAGTATGAAACAAAAATAAATAAATGGTTTTGCATCCACGAAAGGATACTGAACGATCTGCAGGTGCCGAAATGCACATTTAATAAAACCTCCAACACCCGGGAGAATTTAGATTTTACAAGAACTACACTATTCATCTATCTTAGCTAACCTTTTAGGGTACAAACAGAAGGGATTCATTCCCTTCAGTAAGAACGATGAACTCCTCTGACTATTGCTCCTTACCATATTGGGTGAGAAACGATCGAATATCCTTCAATTTAAGCTCACCATACACAGACTAAATCATGTATGAAGAATTCGTAGTTGCGTCAATACGTAGTGTTGTTGTCTGAGCGCAAGTTTTCAAGTTGCACCAGTAGCTGGCATGGTGGGATGCAGCCCAAGAATGAATCCTGTGCTATATCCAACTAGTTGAAAGTGATAAAGCTGATTCTTTCATTCGTGATACCAGCTCTAGTCAACTCGCCCGACATAGTTGATGACTGACAATTTCCGGCATCCGAATTTTCAACGGCAGGTGAAATCCATCTTATGAGGTCCTATCTTGTAGGATAAAGATGCAATAGTTACATCATTCCGCATTTGAAACTCAGATACTTGAGTGAACTACGTAGCTATCTGAACAAGCCAAAAAGCTTTTTGCTTTGCAGCACCAACAAACAATCCGTAATTGTCAGTGTTCAAGACAGATAAGAAAGATTACGTAGGATATCACACTTCGCTTGGCAGCGTTATGAACTATCACTATAAACAACCAAGTTTTGTATGAGAGCATATGAATAGATATGAATTTAATATTGATAGCTTTAGCTCCACTGGCATTCATATAATATGAAGAAAAGGGAGTTATCGATCGGCGTAGGCTGGTTATACGGCAACTAACTGTGGCACGGAGTACTGAGCTCCGCAAGGGCAAAGTCCAAAAATATTCCATTCACGACTGCCTTTTTTAGGCTCCTGCAGTCATTCAGTGATCGGCACGGAAATACACAATGACTTGCGAGCTCCCGTTTTAGTGGCCTTTTACGACATGGAACAGGAAACCAGTGGATCAATTCTAGGTTGAAATAATACCGCCGGATACCACATGGCTTACCTGTTTGGTAAGCTCATTTAATGCAGCAAGCCCTGCGATCTGTTGAGCAATGGTGTTGTCAGGTTGGATTATCTGTAAATCCGGGCAAAACATCAATGGTGCTTTTCACTCATCGTAGGATAATCACAGGAGCTCGTCCGTTACAGTTCTTCGGTTCAGAGGTCATTGTGGTCGATCAAGTTAAATACGTCGGGGTTATTCTTGATTCAAAACTGAATTGGTCTGTTCACATTGACTTCAGGACTAAAAAAGCTTGCGAGACTTTCGGCCAATGCTGACGAGCTTTTGGAAAGTCATGGAGACTCAAACCCAGATACATTTATTGGATCTACACAACTATCGTTAGACCGATTTTAGCATACGGATGTCTTGTATGGTGGCAGAAAGGAGAAGTTTCGATAGTTCAGTCAAAGCTAAATCATCTCCAAAGGATAGTCCTAATGGCGATGACAGGAGCATTCACGACAACTCCTACTGTTGCTCTAGAGGCGCTACTGTGCATTGAACCACTACATGTGTTCCTTAAACAAGAAGCATTATCTTGTGCATATCGTCTTAAGGTTACAGGGCTTTGGAACAGTAAGTAACAACAGTAGTCTCTGTTGAATGGTCGTACTGGTGCTGGTGTCTACTGTCGTGAAATCAGGTTAGAGCAGTCTCATACACTTGGTAAATACTGTACTGTGTTCCAAGCAGAAATCTACGCGATTTTGTGTGGAATACAATCGGCACTTCAGCAGAGAATCTGTGGTAAACGAATTTATTTTTGTTCCGACAGTCAGGCAGCTTTAAAAGCATTCAGTTCGAATGATTCACGGTCGAATCTAGTGATCGCATGTCGAACTCAAATTGAAGACCTCAGCATTTCAAATGATGTTTACTTCTTATGGGTACCCGGCCATTCTGGTATTACTGGAAATGAATGGGCTGATGAGTTGGCTAGAGCTGGTGCAACGAATGATTTTGTTGGCCCTGAACCAGCTTTACCACTTCCAACTAGTTGGATAAAGCACAAGATTCGTTCTTGGGCTGCATCCAAACATGCCAGCTACTGGCGCAGCTTGCAAACTTGCGCTCAGACAAAAGCACTTCTACCGGATTTAAATCTGAAAATGTCAAAGTGTCTACTGCATTTTTCCAAGCATCATTGCAGTATTCTGATCAGAGCTCTGACTGGACATTGCAAACTCAAATATCACATGGCTACTATTCAGCGTGCTGAGTATTATTCGTGTGATTTGTGTGAATGCGATTATGGTACTTCATATCATCTGATATGTAACTGTCCCGCATTGACGCAACTACGTATCTGGGTTTTTGGCTCTCCATACATGGTTGAGTCTGTGTATGCGGAGCTAAAATTAAAGGATATTCTCTCGTTTCTCACCCAATGTGATAAGGAGCTATAGTCAGAAGGGTTCATCGTTCTTCCTGGAGTGAATGAATCCCTTCTGTATTCACCTTAAATAGGGTTTAGCAGATTGTTTGGCATCCTTTAGGGGGTACCGAATTTACTTCTGCTCGTACATACTGCATTCTTCCGGGAGTGCAGAATGGTGTCGCTTTTGTAAGATCTCTAAATCCGCTCTGGGGTTGGAGGTTTTATTAACAGCAGACTATTCGGGACCTTGTTGAGGTTCAGAATTTACTTCTGCTTCCACTAAATGTGATCCCCAGCAGATTGTTCAGCATCACTTAGGGGTGCAGAATTTACTTCTGCTTTTTTGTGTTTTTGTGTCGTCAATTTTTCCCATCCTCCTAGTCCAAACCTTACCATTTCCTTTCAATCCTTCCCTCTTATATATCGAGAAAATGGTGCTAAAAACATTGATGGCAAGGCACAAATCTCCAATTATCAAGGGGAACGTGCTATTTGAGCCAATTTGTTCTGATTCCTGATTGGTGGACTTATAACATCGGGACAGGTGGACCGTAGCCGTATTCTTTGCCAGTTGAGAATCGCTACCGATACTACACGGCTATCTAGGCTGCTCAGAAAGAGAAGTTGACATTGAAAATTAATTTATATTGGTGGCCGAGCAGCCGGTACTTTGGCACATTCAAATCGTTCAGTATCGTTTCGAGGATTCAAACCGATTTGTTTCTTTTTGTTTTGTGCTGTCTTCAAACTTCCCATTGCAGTTCTTTTAATTCTTTTCTCCCCATCATGGAAATGAAGAGAAGTCATGGTAAGATGCAAATTTTCAAGAAGAACGCCACACTTGAGCCGATTTGTTCTGATTCTTGATTGACTTTCTTAGTTTCTCTTTTATCATAGTCCAATACATTTCGGTAATTCGGTAGATTCTTGTCTTCGGGAACAATGAAACCCATATACTTTTCAAAATTCGTTTTCTATTTGAAATACATAATTTAATCGTCTTCAAGGATTATACGATAAGCTGTAAACTCGCAGAAACGTAGACATGCTTTCTGAATAACTATCGAGCTGATATACTGATATTTCCCAGTTACAAGTAGGATTTTTTCCCTATATAAATGGCGTTAGACACTTTTACGTCATAACAATAAAATTAGTTCAGTTTAACGGTTTCAACACTGTTTCACTACTTTGAATACAAATGTACTCTAATAGCCAACTTGCACCTCTTCTTTCGTTTCGTTTGCTATGAAGACCTCTTTTGATTTATCTTAGCGATATAGTTTTGCGTATCTTATTCTACTTTTGACAGGTTTTGCTTACCGCAATCATTTCTACTAATCAACTGTTCCGTTCTCAACAATAGTATTTTTTAATGTGGTTTTCTTCTTTTCGTTTTTTTTTTGCGAACGCGCACGATCTGCAGCGACACGGAACAACTGGATGATGAAGTGGTGGAAATTCTCAAACAATGGAAATCGTGCAGCACCCTCCCATCAATTAGCGCCATTCCAGCAACCAGTTCCAACAGCAGTTTCGGGTTCAGTAGCACTAGTCATCACTTGAGTAGAAGCCAAAACAGCAGCTTGAACAGCGATGCTAAAGGTATGTTACGCAGTTCTGTTTTGCTAAGGGTTTTCATTAGTTCATTCAAATCTAAACTATGGTGCGTTTGGCTGTTCCAAATATCGCAAATAGTTTATGTGGGTCCGCAGTTCTGCCAACGATTATTTCAAAATAATCAAGTGTCCGAACTTTAGTAAGTTTGCTCCTAAGTCTGGAAAATTATGGAAAGACAGTATCATATGTCAAAAGGAAACCTATCAAGGCTGTACAATGCCTGACTTTCATATCTCAAGAAGTGATGGTATGTGTGTTCATCAAACAACATTCCGATTTAGATTGGCACAATCTGGATATTCAACAATTGACTGGTCTGCGACATAAAAACAATCTACAAGCAAAAGTATTATCTTCATGTCTCATTGAAACTCTCGGCGTTGTCGATGCCACAAAGAGTTTGTATGTTTTCAAGTCGTCTCGGGAAGAGGAAGGACAACAACTTGCATCAATGAATGTCGTTTGCGAAAGTGGTTGACGGTGGTATTTTTCTTTTTTTTCTATCACAATAATTATCATGGTTTCTCGGAGGTGGATTCCAGTTTTACCCACTCTACCATGTCAAACAAAATCGCTGCCGTTGATCTGCCCACCTCCCGTTTGCTGAATGTAAATTCTTTGTAAGTTGCATGCGTGTGGTTACTGAGAACAGCAGGCTTTGGCAACAACAACAACAACAACAAAGCTGTCACTTCCAAGAGTGTTCAGTCAAGCGTTCAACCGAACTTGTTCCAAATATGGCTAGCATTCGAGTTATTTTAGTTCCTGTTGATGCTCAATGAAAATCGGATCTGTGCGGGTGATGAACTTTGTTAGCTGAAAAAAACGCACATACGGGAAGCATTTGCTCACTTAACCGTTAACAAACGAAGCGGTGCTTTGTCAAGTCGTACTTTGTTTTGTAATAAGATTAAATTGATCTTAGTACAGCTGTTAGGGAAACATGTAAACATAACTCTTTTAAATGCTCTTTTGAGGGAATATATCATTAATTTTGTATTCGATCGATGGCTTCACTTAATCGAAATTTGTGGTGTTTGAATAAGTGCGTTATATGTAAAGGACAATGCAGCGACAGCCGTTCTTGACTTGAATTCAAATCCCACCTCCGTTAGGAAACAAAAGTTGTCATATTTTGACTCAAAACCCGTAATTCCAAAATAGGAACGTTAATTAACTCCATCTTCGTTGCTTCACTAAGACAGTTTGACAAATGCATGCTATAGCTCATATAGTGTCATACACACATCTCTTATATCCGAGCACACAATCTGAGTTTGTGATTATGGTTAGTAGTGTATGTCGCATAATAAGTCACAATCTGATGATGATTTCAAAACTGTGAGTTATTATCTGCATCGCTGCCATTGTTTATCACATTATTTGGGGCAGCTTTAATTTTAAACTGAGACGATGAGTAGGTGTAAGTACAATACAGGTAATCATTTAACTTTGGTGAGATCTACCCAATAGGAGATTTTAGATGTAACTATCTGCTTTGACAGAATTACGCTTGAGTTGGCGAATTAGTTCGTGCCTAACGAGCCGAAACCTTCATATCGTCATAAATAAAAAAAAACCATTTTCAAACTGTTGAACACTCCGTTCGATGTTGTTTGTTTTGTTACTTTCAAGTTTTTTGCACCGAAGGAAGAGAAAAAATATATGAATACGTTGCATCTAAAACCTTTGTAAATAGATTCAGTATATTTAAACGATACACGTGGGAAAGTACCACCACAACCATTTAAGGGTACCAGGACTATATCCAGTTTCGGATGGTTAAGCGAAAACCCCTTAGATGAGTAATGCGTCTATCAGTTTACCAAAAAAAAAGTCTGCTATTAAGGATCAAGAGTAAACCAAGTTAACTTGTGTTGGTAATTTGTGTATTACGTACATTTTATTTGGTACGTATGTCATAGATCTACACCCTCATTGAACATAACTCAAAATTGAGTGACACACCACTCAAATTCATGAAATGTGCACGCACTCTAAGCTTGACTTACCACCTATCTACTCATTTCTGAGTTAAGAGACGAAACTGTCAAAATTTGAGTATTTTTTACTCAAAATAAGAATAAAATATTTTTTCAAAATTTGAGAGAGCTTAACTCAAAATTTGAGTTCCTTCCACTCAAAATAAAGAAATTCTTGTTCGTTAATGTTTATATACATGGATTTCTAATTGAAGTAATTTTTCTTTCTTTTTAAATGGGAAGCGCAGAAAAGTTGAACCATTGCCTTTTAACCGGTTTGGAGTCAAAATTGAAAAATTTTGATATCCTTATGTTGGAAGTCTCACTCATCATAAATGAAACCACAAAATTTCTATTTAAAACAACTATGATTGATGATTCCTGGTTACAAAAACCGAATCTAGAAACGGCAATGAAAAACGGCGTAGTCTTGCATTCCTAAATTCGATTAGAATATTCCGACAATGAAAATGCACTGAACTGCAAGAAACATTTTTTTCACTCAAATGTTTGAAAACTAAAGGCTTACTCTAATGTATGAATAAATGCAATAGAACTCATGACCTGAGTAAATTTTACTCAAATTCATACTCAATTTTTGACACATTGCACCAGTTTATGAATTTGAGTATACGCAACTCAAACATTGAGTTATGTTCAAAGAGCGTGTATGTATTCATATATACAGTGCAACCAGTTTATCAAAGTGGTTTGCACGATTGAGTTTCAAACAATCTTTTTTAGTAATAATTTATTCTCAAATGAATGTTAAGCCTGACTTTTCGGATGAAATATCAGTTTTGATCAATTTTTCACCAACGTTTGATGGAAAATTGCTTACATTTTATGAATGTAGATTTCAATTCCCTAATAAAAAAGTTAGCAACACTGCTTCAATGGATTTGTATTCGATTGCGCTACACAAACTAAACAAAACTAAATATTTTCTGTTACAAAAGTAGTTTTCCGGAAAAATAAATAGTTTTACGACAACATTCCATATCCATTGCCTTCCGCGTGTTAAATTAATGGTTCCTATTTTGCGGGTTTACTTTTAGAAGGTACGTAAATCTTTATATCGCAATCGTTTCTGCAAAAGGCAATCCATCTAGGAATGTGTTTGTTGCTAATGAAATGTGTTAGTGAAAGTAAGCTGAAACTGAAATATTTTTTCTCGAGCAGTTTCAAGGAAAACAGAAGAGTTTTAGACTAAGATTTTCGAATGAACCGATTGGTTTATTGTTCAACCATATGGAAGATTTATTGATGAAAATCAGGAAAAGAAGCACCGGAATTTGTTTTTACGCTCACTTTGTTGACATTACTCATACGCTCGCAAAGAGTCTTGCTCCTTAAGTGGTTATCGACTTTGGCAACCATCTCTCTCTTCACCGAGAATGGTCTTTTAATTTTAATTTTTTAGCACATCTTCGGTTTTGCCTTTCTCACATAGAAAAAGATTACACAATCACTGTGAAACTCGATCTTCGAATGTATTATACCATTCATTCGACTAAGTTCGTCGAGATCGCAAAACTTTTCTTGAAGATGGATGGGTCGATTTGAACGAACTTAGATTCAAATGAAAGATCTCGTGGCCCCATACAAAACTCCCTTATTTAGTTTTCTCGGAGATAACTGGGCCGATTTTCAAACTTAGTTTCAAATAAAAGGGCCTCAGAATCGCATTATAATTTTTGGATTTTTATTTAGAATCGATTTCCGGTTTTATTATCACAGGGTGTTAAGGGGCGGGTAGGGTCTAACACTTTTGAAAAATCATTTACTATTTTCTTTGTATTTTCTCATAGTAAAACATTTCAAGAATATTCTGTGAAATTTTTAAGCCTTTCGGAGAAAAACTCGGCAAGTTATGGGCCTTTATCTTTGCTTATCTCATACTGCGAAGAAGTAAGAGCTCGGCACACAGGTCCAAGATTTCTGCTTCGATCGACTTAAAAACTTGACAAAACATACTTGAAATGTTTCATTATAAAAGCATACAAAAGAAAAAATATGATTTTGTGAAAATGTTAAACCCTACGGGCTCCCTTAAGTAATAAATTGTTTCCATTGATTTTATAGACAAAAAATTTTGAACGCGTTTTTCTCGAAAGAAAGTTTTGAAAGTCCGTGTCCATCGTTATTCAAAAACTACTGAACCATTTTTTTCCAAATTTTGCACACACTTTCTACATATAAAAAACCAGACCCAACGTTTTTCTTTTCCTTGTTTGTTACTTTGGGGAGGTTTTACAGCTACAAAAGGGTGATTTTTTTCGTGAAAAATCGTTGTTTTCCCTTTGAACAACCACCAAAAATTCAGAAAATTAAAAAAAAATCAAACAGAAACGATGGGGTCTAGAAAAACATCTACTTTATCTATGCTGCTTTGATTTGTTGACTTCTTATCAGTCTGCGCTGAGATACAGTGGACACCGCAAATCATGATTTTTAAGAAGCGTTCTCAAAAATACCTCTCTACCGACTTATTACTCAATATTTTCCCACGAAAAATTTACAAAATGTTGTTTGAATGATGCTTTTTATCATGCAAAAAATTTAAATTTATTTTATTGCACGATAACTCTGAAAAAAATTCACAAAAATGATGATATTTTCCATCAATTGAAAATTTCACCGAAAATTCTTCAAATGTTTTACTATAAGAAAATATAAAGAAAACAATAAATGTTTTTTGAAAAGTGTTAGACCCTATCCGCCCCTTAAATAAAACACATGCCAAATTATGAAATGGCCATTTTTTTTATTCGGTAGGTGATTTCTTGGTATTTAATTTTCAAATATGATTTCGGGCCGCCACGACTATTTTTCACAAAGGTTATTCTGAAGGTCAAATTTGAGAGCGTATTCCAGCAAATGGCACGTTGAATATTAGTTTCCAAAGCTTCAATCGTTGCTGATTTATACACATAAACCTATGATCCCCACAAAAAATAATCGAGTGACGTCAAATCACACAAACGCGGAGGTCAATTCACCGGTATATTTCTCGGAATAACGTCTTTGAAATGTTCTTTCAATAAATTAATCGTTTCGGCCGCAATATGACGAGTGGCACCATCCTGTTGAAACCTCATTTCATTCACACCCGAATCTTGAAGATTTGACAACAAAAATCAACAATGATCATAGTTCTGTGTCGATTGCCATTCACGATAACGCGTCGTCCTTCCTCATTTAAAAAAAAATAAGAACTGATAATCTACCAGCCCATATACGGCACAAAACAGTACATTTATCGGGATGCATCGGTAACTGTGGATTATCTTTGTTTCAAATACGGCAATTTTACTTGTTGACGTCACTGAAGAGAAATTTGCGCTATAAACAGTTTTTAATTGAACACTGATGATTTTGAAAATACATTTCCACGATTTGGAAGCATTGTTCTGAAGTTAACCTATTCATGATTATTTGCCAAGCAATACTGAATAGAAACGTCACTTTACACTGTCAAAGCAACTTTCAGAAAATACAGTAATCCCTATTGAAAAAACAAACTTCCTAAAAACACTCGTCATAAAGGCTATGCAATCACCGTGAAAACTGAACCTAGGCCCGGAGGGCCGAGTGTCATATACCATTCAACTCAGTTCGTTAAGTACGCAAAATGTGTGTGTGTGTATTTAACAAAAATATGCTCTCGATTTTCTCTGGTACCGATTTTCACAAACTAAGATTCAAATGAAAAGTCTCTTGGTTCCATATCTGCCATTGAATTTTATTAGGATCGAACTTCCGGTTCGAAAATAGCAGGGTAAAACGTGCAAAAAAATAAATCAAAAATGTGCACTTTAACTTAGATTTAAATGAGAGACCCTATAGACGAATTTCGCTGATTTTAATGAAGCTTTCTGTACATGAAGATTTTGTAACAAAAAAAAAACACTGCATACTTTGTTTTTCCAAAAATTATCTAGAGTGTCTTTTGAAAAGGGCCAAACTTTTTTTATTGAGTTTTTTCAAATGGCTGTAGTCGAAAACTGACAAATCCTACAGAAAAATGTTATATGAGTGATTTTTACAGAATTAATCAAGTCTTTTAAGAAAAAAAAGTTATTCGAAAAAAAGTTTTGTTTTGACGAAACTGATTTTGTTTTTCAGTGTAAGAAAACTTAACCAATGAAAATCAATCATCTCAGAATCCAATTTCCCAACTGCAGATTGCCTGGTACATGCTAAAAGTTTTGGAATGAATTCGGTATATATCCATAACAAACATTAAATTTAAACTTGACAGAGCTAAGCATAGGCTGAGACAGAGAAACAGGTGGGTTCATTCGCTCTTGAAACGGAGCAAGCGAAACTCCAAATGACCTGGTATGGTAATTCAATTGACGATGAATCCAGTGGATCTCATTTGATTATGACCACAAAAAGAAATTGAATGATTTGGAATACACTGATAGTGAAAGGCCAGAAATTTCATTTTCAACAAAATAATTTCAGTCGAAAATGAAATTTTACCGCACTGACTAGAACAAGTGATTGCTTATTCCGTAAGTGTAAAACTGTGCTTCCAAAGAATACATTGAAAAGGAATTCACAATGCGAATAGAATCAATCGTTAAAGAAGATATTGTCTTTTCACAATGGCTGTATACTGATTGCTGTAATTTGAAAACCATGACCGAGCCTGTTGATGAATTTGAATGTTTCCTTGTTGATAAAATTGACAAACTTTTAACTCATAACTTCATATGTAGCGAACAGTTATCGTTTCTGAGGAATGAAAAAGATTCATGAAAAGAAAACGAAATACTTGAGATTTGTGGTTTTTCTGATAATTATTTTTTTCCTTTTTATTCATTTTTTATTACAAATTCTGCTCAAGGATATCGTTGGAATAATTCTCTAGCAACAATACATCCATTTGAAGTTTACTATAAGAAAGACAATATATTTATATCAGAATTAATGACTCGCGATACAATTTAATTTCAGATAATCACCTAAAAAATGATAGATTTTATGAAACAGTTGACAAACTTTTCTAAAATACAAAAAAAACTTAGCAAGCCTGTGTAGATTCCAGTCAAAGTATGAATTAAGCACAGAATAGCATTTTGCATTTTTGCAACATCCCATGGAAAAGGTCCCTGTGATGCTATTGGCGGCACTCTCAAACTAATGGCAGAAAGAGTCAGTCTTGCTCGCGACTATGGAAATACCATTACAACACCCCAGGAGTTATATAACTGGGCAGTTGAACAGACTGATAAAAATATTACGAAATTATTCGAAAAACTTTTTTTTCCTTAAAGGTGGGGAACATATTCACCAATCTCGTAACAAAATTTCATCCAAATCAAAAATGTTTTTTTTTCAAATCCCCTTTAAATTTTTAAAGTTCGATTCCCAACCCCGTACATAGAACCAGAAAGTTTTTCTGGCTCGAAGAGGCGAATGGCATTATGGTTAAAACCTCTATAATCAAAACAACAAAAAAATTTAAATCGAGTTTTTTCAGTATAGGAGTCGATTAGGATTTTTTCAATATTTTTATTCACAAATTGGACTAGTTTTGTAAAAATAACTCATACAACACTTTTTTTGTAGGATTTGTCTTTTTCGACTACAGCCATTTAAAAAAAATGGTAAAAAAACTTTGCTTTTTTTCAAATACAGTCTAGATAATTTAAAAAAAAAACAAAGTATGCAAAGTGATTTTTTGTGACAAAGTCTTCATGTACGGCAAGTTTCATTAAGATCTGAGAGGGTGCTGCCAACTCTGAATACGATTTAGCACGAAATTCGTCTATAGTACAATAGCTTGCTATTGAATTTCATCCGCATCCGACTTCTGGTTCCGGAGCATCGGAGTAAAATGTGAAAAAAAATCAGCAAATGTGCACTCGGCTTTCTCAGAGACCAATGCACAGTGGTCCGAAACGGGAAATAAGCGTGACAAAAATATTTTCACTATTAAATATTAGTTTTTTGTAGTTGGTGCTTCACAAAAGTTGTTTGTAACCAAATGTCGCTCCTTTTGATGAAAACAGCTACTAGGGTGGTCCTCATTTAGATTGAAATCTGAAATCTAATTTTCTTAATTGAACTCAAAAATGATTTTGTTGTGCAATAAAGTTGTAGGAAATTTTATTTTGAGCAGCTTTGCTGAAAAAAGCACCTCTCTAGCTTTTCATTTGATCGAGTTACATCAATTTTCCCGAGTAAAAGTAGGGTGGCTCCAGAAAATTCTTTCCTTTTTTTGTTCTAACTTTTTTGTGAAACGTTCTACGGAAAAGTTGTCTTCAGAAGAGTTATTGAACTCACAATTGCGCACAACTTTGCTCAACAAAGCTTTTTCATATGAGCTACCAGTAAAAAGTTATGATTGTTTTTTCATCAAAAACTAGTCAAGCTTCAAATATCAATATTTATTAGATGCCAGATCGATAAAAATGTTTCCTATGCGGCTCCTGAAAGGTCATAATATAAGTAAAAATGTAAGAGAAAATCGGAAGGGTGTTATTTTTTTTAACTTATTTGAATAAGTTTTAAAAATACCTTCAAAAAACTCAAAAACATTGCATAACTCTTAAACGGCTTGACGTATCAACATACTTCCTTCAGCAAAATAATAGTATCAAATTAGTTCTATAAGTTTTCCATATATTGTCCATTCGAGAAATGAGATACACAAAAACTACAGCGGAAAGAGCTAATTTGTCAAAAATAGGTTATAACTGCCAGTTGATGAAATCCGGTTCCGGAAATCAAAAACCTTCAAAACGGAACTTTTCTCTTAGATGGCACGAACCGATTTCCTTGAACTTGTATTCAAATGAAAGATCTTACGATCCTTTACGGAATTACTGAATTTTGTTCGGATCTGATATCTGGTTGCGGAGTTACAGGGTGATAAGTGTTTGAAACGTCATGCCGTCGTTTAGAGCGACGATGCAAAATAATACAAACACCCCTAAATTGGGCTCAAATCGGTTTCAATGTTAGTTGCTGGTTAGATGAACCGACTTTGACTTTGCCGGTACTTGGAATCCGGTTCCGGAAATACTGGAAATGGAAATCAAAATATCCAAAGCGAAACTCACGTGACGCTGCAAAAACGAAAAAAAAGTGTAATTTTGGCTCAAAATTATTTCGATTTGTAGGTTATATCACTTTGGGAGTAAACTTTCCTGTTTCTATTCAATGTAAATTTTTTTTTCTAGAATATCACAGTCAAATTTCTGAGAATATGAGTAATATGATAAAGCCATCTTCACACCACTAAGTGGATTAAAACAGGGTTGCGATATCACACGAATTACAGAACAAAACTATGCTTGTGCAAGCTCGTTCTCAAACATACTCGTTTTGACCGAAACTAATTGAAAAAAACACAGTTTTTATTCTTTTTCACCAGCGCAGAAATTTACATAAAAAAATAAAAATCCAAGTTGTGGCAGTTATCGAAGCAATTGCCAATTGTTCACCATGTCTCCATGCTTCCTTCAACCAGCTCTATTGACTCTACTTTGTACCAGTTGCTTAATGCCGTTCTGCCCCATTGCCCTCATATTTGGATCATCCCATTTGAGGCAGAAATGTGTACCGGCCAAGATGTTTCGCTGCAGTGAAATATATTATCTTGTGTACATTTCGCTGCTGACTATAGTTTAGTTAGTAAATGGTGCTAAAAACGGCCAATTGTTTCCGATCTCACACTGTCTTGTCCATACAACAGTCATTCTATTCGTTACGGTTACATGCACTAACTCATTCATTTGATCATATTCTAGGTCTAAAGTTTGTCGACACTCGAACATTCACCAGACCGAAGAAAAGGTTAGACACAACTTTCGCTTCACCAAATACTTCAGCAGAACTACCACCCGCCATACGAGAGGTATGATCAAGCGCAAAATAAGTTCAAGAACTGCCCTAATACTATTAACGATGATTAATCTATTCACAGCACTCCCTGAAGGTATCTTCACCGCTGTTGAATCTGCAAATAGGAGGACCTGTGTCGCAAACCAGCAATGGTTCAGTCAACGCTAGCCCCATGCTGCAAAGAAGCTGGCTTGGCGATGTTTCCCCGCCCGGTTCTATTATGTCCTCGATGGAGTTCTCGGTGAATGATAAGATGGGCACCAGTCTAATTACCAGTGGAGACTTTACCAACGTGAGCTACCTGCTAAACGGTGCGAACGGGGGTGATGAAATGCTCAATTCACAAAGCAATTACGACGGCTATAAGTTGGCCGATGTGATAAAGGATCGACATTTTTTGGAGAGCCTGTCGTGCTTTGATGACAACTCGCTCACAAAAGATTGTGCGATTTCAAAAACCGATCTGAACGGGATCGAGGAGAATACGTCTGGATTCAGCACAATGCAAAACTCGCTGGAGAGTGTGACGAAGAATGCTGATGGACGGTTGTCTGATGCAACGATTGCTCTGGGAAATGGGATGGCCGATGTTACATTCGAGTTAGAACCAAAGGAAGTGGTGGCGCCGATTAGAGCGAAATTGAATGGTACATTCGAGAGAAGGCGCAATTTTGACACGTATCGAAAACCAAAATCTGGTCTGAATGAAACAAGAGATGCTCTGCCGAATGTGGGGGATGAGGAAACAACGATACCAAATCGTACATTTGATGCCGAGTCTGACAATGCAAACCCATTGAATACAACATTCGGAATGTCAGACAACGGCAATGGAACGTTCTCGCTGAATCGAACGGCAAATGTGAACGGGGCGGACAAACAACTAAATCAAACTTACGAGTATTGTGAGAAGATATCTCCGGAGATCCCTGCAGTGAATCGAACATTTGAACAGCCTAAGAATGCTACTTACGTAGATGAACTAAACAGTCCTGAAATAGTCTCCAGTAACGGTAATCATACTCCGAATGGAACGTTTGAACTTCCTACAGACAGGGGGAAAGTAAAAGATACGGTAACTATGGTTCAATCTACGCCTTTCGGTC
The DNA here is from genome assembly GCF_030247185.1 of Malaya genurostris. Lineage (NCBI taxonomy): Eukaryota > Metazoa > Arthropoda > Insecta > Diptera > Culicidae > Malaya > Malaya genurostris. Next base: position 215,074,889 of record NC_080572.1, read on the forward strand.
ATGTGCCTAGAGCAAGTCGTGTCACTGATATTTGCCAGTACGAAGTGAATGTTTCTCCTATCGCATCGCACTCGGCACGTAGACTAGATGGTATGAGGCGAAGCCGAAACTTGGAAAATGAAATGAGCAGCCATCTGGAGACTGATGATTTCGATGTAGAATTCCGTAAACTTCCAAGCACTCCCAGCACTAAGACTGATAGCAGCAACGGATCGCACTTGTTAGATAATGAGAAGCGAATATCTTTGCAGCACTTTGAGGACTTCGAAAAATCTATTCTTGAAAGTGAGCACAATGGTGTCGATTTTGACGAAATGCTAAATTCGCTAACAGATGTCAAGCGTTCCATGGATAGCGTTAAGATGCGACAATCGTTGGATAATATCAAGAAACGTCATTCGCGAATGAATTCGGAAAAACAGTTGGAGGACATAAGAAAGCGATCAGAAATGAATGATTCTGTGTCCTCGTCCTCTCTAGATAATAAATTAGCGGATTCTATGGCTAAAAGTATGTCTTCTTCCAGCGGTAGTGAACGACTGTTGAACCGCAGAAGCAGATACAACGATGACGTTCATCTGACTTTGTCTCCGCAACCACAACAACAGCTACAAAAAAGTATTGATGTTTCTGTACATGATCTGGAGCACAATCCAACGAACGAAACGACAACAGTGGAGAGTGTAGATCCTGTTCCTACTGCTCCAGAGGTAGGAAACAGTGATAAAAAGAATCGCGATCGATTTAAAACGATTCGCATTAACAAACGACTCGCGGAAGGAATGGTTGTTGTACCGAGTCCGGAAGAACCAGATGACTGTCAATTTGAATCGGTTTCTCTTTCTGTGGAGGAAGAGCTGCCCGGTTCACCGACAGTAACGAAAGCAACAATGCCGAGTGCCTTTAGCCGTAAAGATTACAACTCACCGAAAGATTGTCGGTTTTCCATCACTCCAAACTATACCGACCACCACAGCAAGACTGAAGATACGGTTTTCAAACGACCACAGGACATCTTAGAGAGCAAACCTCGATCACTATCTAAGCCCAGATACTATGGCGGACCAGGTGGTGGCTTCGGTATTGCTAAAAAAGATATGTCACTTCCACTGACAACCAAATCTAGCTCTACTGATAATTTAGAGAACGATCGACCGAACTATCAACAACCTCCAAGTTACCAGTCTAGATTGTCCATTGGTGGAAAACCGGCGGGTGGCTTTAATGTCGGTAGCGGTCCCAAAGGAGGAAGCACGGTTCAATCGAATCTGAAATCTCCAATGGGTACCAAATCGAAATCCTACCACAATCTGTACTTCAATCAAAGCAATCATGGAGGTTCCAATAGTAGTCTGAATCGAGGATCCACTCCGCTAGGGTTGTCCGCACAAAAAATGTCGCACAATAATAGCAACAATGAGGTTAGTACAATCGTTCGAGTTTTGTTGATTTGTTCCAATTGAATGAAAGTTGTTTCTGAATATGTTCCGATGTATTGTAATGTAATGCATGTAGGATTACGGTATTTTAGTTTATTTTAGGATTAGTTTCCGCCTTACTTCATATTGTTGAGCGAGTAACTAAACACCAAATCACATTTTTACGGTTTATCAGAAGTTTTTTCAAGACAAGCATTACGCACAGTTCGACATTCATATTCATTTCCATTCCCCCGTGTGATATTTTGTGTTATTGACTAACCGACGATGTGATGTTTTTGTAGCTGAAAAATAACCACTCTAGACTGCAGCTGAACCAGCGAACACCCCGTGCCAGTTCATTGGTCAGACCACAAACGACGATATTGAAGAACTCCGCACCTGACATAACCACCCGCAGCAACGATTTGAACTCCAGCAGTATTACTACAACCAATTCGTCTGTATGTTTTGCTTCTGTTGTTTCGTAACATTTTTTGCTAGGTCTTAATAACTCTATTCTTAGTCTGCTGATTGCTTTTCATTTTTATTTATTTACTCTATTACTAATCTGATGATTGCTTTCCAATTTATGATTGCTTCATTATTTTATGCATAATGATTCCATCGTTCTATTAGTAAACAAGTTGATGGCATTTATATTGAAGCAATAAAACTAATGAAAGGTTGTTCTTAAATTGCAGCTATCAGGTGTACAAATGCGGCTTCCCAAGTCAAACTCCCGGCTGGGACTCGTACGGCCTTCCTCCGGTTACTTTAGTTATGGCTCTCACAAGAAGAACGGTGACTCCGATACGGAATCGATCAATGTAAGTAAACCGAACCAGTATTGATAAGACGAAAATGTTGTTTATTAGTAAACTGTAAATATTCCATTTTAACCCCTTCACGACCATAAGATGTGCAGGACGAAATATGTCAATACAAGACAATATTTTAGCTATTGGGGGTGCAAATTAAGAGAATATCACCAGATAAACATGGCAGGGTGCGTAAGGTTCCTATAATTTCATGGGAAATATTTTTCCCTATCATTCTTAGAAACCAATAAAAAAAGAGTTGGGATTATTATATCGTAATTTAATTTATTGCTTTAATTGTTTTGATTATCAGAATAGTAAAATAAATAGTTAGTTATGGCATTCTACGAAACGATTTCATGTATTTGTAAACGTTGCACATAACACATTTATTATGTGTTCTATTTTCTATACGTCATTTGGCACAAACTTTTTAAGTGCAATATAGATTGATAGTTTTTTTACTTATTCGTTCAGAAACACAATTGTCGCCTTGGAAATAAGTTTTCTTCAATATTCAGTAAAAAAAACATCGATTAAATAGTAATTAAAGAATCTATAACGATATTTATAGAAGGGAAACATGTTTCCAAATCCAAAAGTATCAACAAAAATACATTTGAACTTGATCATTGGTCCATTTCTAAATAAAATGCACAGATACAAATTGTTGAAAAATTCGTTCTGCATCCACGATAGGATGCTGAACGATCTGCAGGTGCCAAAATGCACATTTAATAACACCACCGAGAGGACAAAAGTGACATCAATTTGCACTCCCGGAAGAATGCAGAACGATGTATGAGCAGAAGTAAATGCAGCACCCCAAATGCCAAACAATCTACTAAAAACTTTTAAGATCAATACAGAAAGGATTCATTCGCTCCAGGAAGAACAATTAACCTCTCTGACTATTGCTAAGATAGAATATCCTTCAATTTTAGCTATCCATTGACGGTGATAAAGCTAGATCTTTCATTCGTGGTACCAGGTCTAGTCAAGTCAGTCAGTGTTCAAGAAAGATTATGTAGGATATCACCCTACGCTTGGCAGCATGATCAACTAACAGTATAAAAAATTAAGTATTGTATGCGATCAAATAAATAGAAATTAATTTGCTATCAATGGTTTTAGCTCCACAGGAATTCATATAATATGGAAAATATGAAGTCATCGCTCGGCGAAAACCGTTATAAGGCAAATATGCCGATAAATAGACATACTTTTTGTATATGCCTTCAATTGGTCAGTCTAACTGTGACACGGAGTTTTGAGCTCCGCAAGGGCAAAGTCCAAAAATATTCCTTTTACGACTGCCTTTTTTAGGCTTCTGCAGTCATTCATTGATCGGCACGGAAATACACAATGACTTGCAAGCTTCCGTTTTAGTGGGCTTTTACGAAATGGAACAGTAAACCAGTGGATCAATTTTTGGTTGAAATAATACCGCCGCATGCCACACGGCTTACCTGTTTGGTGGACTTATACTACCGGAATAGGTGGACCGTAACGTTATTCTTAGCCAGTTGAGAACAGATACCGATAGAAAAAATGTGACTTGTCGATTACGTCACATAAGATAATACTGGAAGTGGAAGTGTCAGCAACTTTATCTTCGAACTTGATCAATAATCTAATAGTTGCTTTGAAACGAGCTTAAGTCTGTTGAAATAGGTTCATCCATCGTCGGGAAAATTGCACGGAGAATAAAAATGCGTTTTGCCGGTTTTGTCACTTGTATAATTATATCTCCGGATCTAGAAGTGACAGCCATTTTATTTTCAATGTTGATCCACAACCCAAAAGTAGCACAAGCTTGATAATCTAGTGAATTAGAACATTGAGCGGAAAGAAAAGAAAGCGTGTAGTTGATTGTCTCTTATATAATTATATCTCCGGAACCGGATTTGACAGCCGTTTGATCTTCCAACCTGAGTCGCTGTCCAGGAGTTGCTTTCAAATGAGCCTAAGCTTAACGAAATCGATTCAGCAATATCCGTAAAAATTGTGCGGAGAGATGCTACTTACCTTGCCTTTCAGTCTAGTGCTGTGGTGTCCTTTGCTGTATCCAGCAACCGTCTCCATGCAGCTCGATCCATGGCCGCTATTCGCCAGCCACTCAAGGCACGGATACTTTGTAAATCACCCTCCAGTTGATCGATGCATCTTGCTCTTAGTGCTCCTACCGGGTCTGATTCATGAACTATTTTCACTGTATCCATGGCTGTGGTTAAGGTTTTTTCGTTAAACATGTGAATAACCTTTAAGGTTTTTGCGATGCTAAGAAAATATGTGATCAGTAATATAATCACTAATGTTAAACGGGACAGAAGAACCAAACAGTATGACTTCACAATTTCTCCGAAACATGACCAATGTCAAATATATCCTAGTAAAACTTAAATATGAGAAGCTGGTGCAAACCGTATATCTCTATATCCAAACAATACTCGATTTATCTAGTTCACAGTCAGCTGTCAGAAAGAGGACGGTCTTCTCGGCACGCTGATCATTTATTCGGAATTCTGTAAACCAGACTTAATTCAGATAAACTACTTTTCAGGGTAAAATTTACCCTGTTGTACTAAATTTTGTATACAATAATCACTAGTTACGGTCCGCTACAACTATATTGCATTTATTTGAAGATCTCATTTTTACTTTTATTTTCTCTCTCCCTCTCTCGCTCTTCCCTGTCTAGAGTTTATCATCATCCTCGGCTAGCTCCAGAGGAAGCTTGTATCGTGTAGATAGTCAAAGCATAGCCAACCATGTACAAAACACGGTCACCAATAGTATTGATGACATTAGCGGCACTATGGGCGTTCATAGTGGGAACAGCGTGGGACCGAAAGTCAACAACATAATCGAATCCAAACGAACGACCGTAAATTCGACGAAAATGTCGATGGCCGGTGTTGGTACTCCGGTTAAACCTTCCGGAATCCGACCACCGTCCAATCTGCGACCACCGACAGCTCGTAGTGCCCTTCCGCGGCCAACTAGTTACGTGAGGCGATAGATTGTACGGTACGCGAATTAAGGTTTTCTCCTCCAGTTTTGAGTATATTTTACATATATTTCGTATGTTTAAATGTCACCGTGTCATGTAACATTTGTTAATTCCGTATATCTATTCGGACTTCGGATAAATTATTCGCCTTCTTAGAAAATCTTACATTTCGCCACAATCAAAATGAAGATTTTAATCCTAACTATTGTTTCGTTGCCTTAAGTATTTTTATATATTTTATACTGTTTTATCCACGGTAAATCTTTCTACATCTCAAGGATAAATCTAAGAGTTCCGAAAAATTGTGTTACCTACCCGTAGAACCATGAATACACTTTGCAGGCGATGTTTTAAACATATTTTGTTCTAATCGCATTTCTTATGCACACAGACAAACTGCGATCTATTTGTAGTTTTCAGAATAAAGAAGCCAACTGTAATGTTATCAACTTTCTGTTGCAAAACAACTATGCCTTAGTAACGTTATGATTTTTTTTCTTCAAAAATTGCCATTATCTCTGAATTCTACTGCAGAATTCTATCGTTAATATTACTGAAAAGTATGTTGATATTCCTATCATTGCATTTCGTTTTCGAACTCAATTTTAGCTGTCTTCGTCTATGTGATAGAAGCAGACGCCTTCTGTATAAAATTTCGTCGTTATCGCTTATAGTTATCAATTATTCATGATTTACAATACATTAAATAAAGCTAATTTCGGATAAATTTTTACTAATTCGCGAAGGAATTGATGCCGCAAATACTTAGTATTGAGAATAACTTCTTTACGAGTGAATTCGGTCGCAAGTTATCAGTATAATCATTAAAAAAGTGTTGCTACCAAGGCTCAGTCGGTAAACCGTTTCACATGTTAGCTGAAACTATGCTAGTTTACAGTAGCAAACCATAGCTATTATCATGAAAAAGAATATACACAAACCTTTATAGCTATTTATCTACACATCATCTATCACTACGATCTGTACATAAATATCTGTATTGATTACGAACAAATATATTTTATACTGTCAGTATGCAAAATAGGAAGTGAATTTTATTTTTTTCGATATTCAGTGATAATTTCACAGTCCGTCTATGTAATGTTCCTAGTTAGAATCTTTTTCTTTTATTTTATATTTTTTAATGTATTATTTATTACAATATGACTTAAATTGAAATTGTTAAGATTTCAGTTCAGTCACAAGTATGTGACTTTTCAGCCCTATTATACTACTGCGGACAAAAAATAGTAAGACCTCATAATTTCAAAATTCTTCATTTATTCTTCCAAATCTATATCGTCCCCCTCTAAGTAAGTACGTGGTTCGTCGTCAACGCGTTTGAACTTGTACCTACCAAAAACACTTGCTCGCGACATACAATTGTCACCGGAGGCCTTTTGCAACATTCTGAACGTGTTGGCACTAGAAATTTGATTCCACACAGATAATGTAATGGAATTTGTTTGTTGAATCATTTCACTCGTCGTAAAAATCGCCGATTGCTCTTTTAATACTTCAGAATGACAAACGTATTTTAAACACTAATGGATATTTTGACGTGACACTTGGCACAGATGTCGCTGATAGTCATACCAACCTAGAAAAAAAAATTCGCCGAATAAGGTTTCTGCACGAAATATAATTTAAAAGTCTTACTACTTTTTACCCACAGTAGTATACATGATTTGGTTATTACCATTAAGACCATTTGCTTCCGCAATTCTGTGATTTTTTTAAGGGAAAATGCTTGTAACCTTGTAATAAATCTATATTGGTGAGTATGTGTAACTCATTTGTACTAAACCAGGGAGGACGCATTTTCAAAATCTTTTTCTGAATCCTTTGACATGGTTTTTTTTGGGTGGATCAATAACTTGATCTAATTTGTTCTTAAGACAGAGCTAAGATATTCTGTTTATAAGAGGATAAAAATATATATTATATTTATTACACTTTGCCTGGGTTCCTTCTGTCCCAGGTTGGCGGTTCAATGCATAGGACGCTGGTCTTACAAGCCAGTTGTCGTATGTTCGAGCCCCGACCTGGAAGGATTCTTAGTGTCAGTAGGATCCACAGTACTATCCATGCAATTATTCTGTACACTAATAATCGGCTGCGAAGTCTGTTGAAACAGAAAGGCCAAATTCCAAAAAAGGAATATAATGCCAAGCAGGCCCGTGCGCAGGGGGGGGGGGGGGGGTTGGGGGTTTTAACCCCCCCCATGAAGAATTTTTTTTAAAATTAAGTTTCATGAACAATGGAGTACTTATTATATTAAAGTGCAAATAACTTGACAATTCATACTACGTTTTCAGAATTTTTTTTTTACAGTTTCAATATTGTGGATGACGCAACTTTCTTTTTCAAATTTTGACGCCTTTCCCACTTTCTGTCAAGTGTTACTGGAAATGCAGTCATCGATGTTACGCATTTGTATAGTGCGTGCCCGAAGTACCGACTAGCACCGCTCTCAATAACGCGCATCTTTTCTCTAGAGTAAAGCCCAATACTCACCTGCAGGGGAACGTCAGAAATTCACTTGAAGCACTTGATATTTGTAATGAAGACGCGTTTCCAAATGTCCACCAAATGCTTCGCGTTCTGGCAGTTTTGCCGGTAACAACGGCGACGAATGAACGGTCTTTTTCAACATTGCGTCGTCTCAAAACTTACCTCAGGTCGACAATGGCTGAAGAGCGGCTAAATGGTTTAGCCTCACTCAATATTCATCGCGATGTCGAGGTGGATACCCAAAGAGTTCTTTTTTCAGTACCACGCAGAATTAATCTATTGACGAATTGTAACTGAACACTTTAATACAATAGAATGCCTTCATTTGAACAAAAAAGTTCAATTTTTTATCAATTTATAAACTGACATTATTTTAGCCCCCCTTCCTCTTTTAATGATTTCTGCGCACGAGCCTGTCAAAATTCGTTTTACATTATCAATATAGTGGATGAGGCGCCTTTTCGCCTTTTGGACACCCCCTCTCCCCTTGAAACCCCTCCCCCCCCATGGATGATTCCTGCGCACGGGCCTGATGCCAAGACTTTGCTTCGCTGGATTCCTTCTATGTGATCCTTGAAAGAGAGTTTTTCGTGAAAATTTAAACCTGTTTTTATCCACTTAGTCGCGTATCCGGATTGGCGGTTCAATGCATAGGGTGCTGGTCTTACAAGCCAGTTTTCGTTTATTTTTCTTAGCCTAATTGACTCCTCAAAGTACACTCAGAAAAATAAGATGCTAACAGCTACCATATGGGAGATTAGTTTAACCATACGAGTATAGTGGTTTTCAGCACACAATAAAATCAGATGATGTTAACAATATGCAAGCTCACTTTTACTATGAATGGTTTTGGCTTTAGAATAGTAATATTGAACTGTATATCGTATGAATAACTACCACAGTTGGAATGGAGCATAACCGTAATAGAATCTTATTTTTACATTGTACTTATTGTTTTAACTAGTGCTATGGTATTTTTGACTTTTTACTTCTGGTTCATTCGAAACACAAAATTATGGTTAATTTGACAATGGTGAAGATCATTCGAACATGCGAAAATGTTCAAAAGTTATGTTAATTGAAATTTCGATGCAAGAATAAAAAGAATACATTAAAACCTGCTTTATTTTTCTAATACATTTTTACACTGATTTTACATTATATAAAAACAGCTTCTCGCGCACTCTGCCTTCGGCCTAAGAGTTTATTTTTTGATCACCAACTCGTTGGTCTCGGATTTAATGTTTCCTTTTTGTTTCTGTTATGAAATCGATCATATAATAAACCAGACGGGTTTTTACCATCGAATTTCTTGGGGAATAATACAGTTCCTATAAAAGTGTAGAAAAAACTTTATGTAAAAATTACTAATAGAAGTATTTACACAGAAACTTAACGTCGCAATTTCGTCGTTGGGATATGAAATCTGTCGCTCTAATGAAGCATTATGTGACACTAAAAAATGCAGACGCGTTAATTGACAATTTATATATTCGCACTGAGAAAATACATAGTCGGTTGTAAAACACCATACGACGATGTTCTTTCTACATAAATTATGTTGTTATGAACAATATGTATAATCGTTTCAATCTTGACAATCTCTATCCAACTATATGTTTATTCATGGTAACATTATTATATTCCGAAGAAGAACTTACTCACATGGTAGTCATAACTAAAGGGTGATTTTTTAAGAGCTTGAGAACTTTTTTAAACAATAAAACGCATAAAATTTGCAAAATCTCATCGGTTCTTTATTTTAAACGTTAGATTGGTACATGAAATTTACTTTTTGAAGATAATTTCATTTAAATGTTGAACGCGGCTGCGTCTTAGGTGGTCCATTCGGAAAATCCGCTTTTTTATCGACAAATTTTGTTCAGCGATGAGGCTCATTTCTGGTTGAATGGCTACGTAAATAAGCAAAATTGCCGCATTTGGAGTGAAGAGCAACCAGAAGCCGTTCAAGAACTGCCCATGCATCCCGAAAAATGCACTGTTTGGTGTGGTTTGTACGCTGGTGGAATCATTGGACCGTATTTTTTCAAAGATGCTGTTGGACGCAACGTTACAGTGAATGGCGATCGCTATCGTTCGATGCTAACAAACTTTTTGTTGCCAAAAATGGAAGAACTGAACTTGGTTGACATGTGGTTTCAACAAGATGGCGCTACATGCCACACAGCTCGCGATTCTATGGCCATTTTGAGGGAAAACTTCGGAGAACAATTCATCTCAAGAAATGGACCGGTAAGTTGGCCACCAAGATCATGCGATTTGACGCCTTTAGACTATTTTTTGTGGGGCTACGTCAAGTCTAAAGTCTACAGAAATAAGCCAGTAACTATTCCAGCTTTGGAAGACAACATTTCCGAAGAAATTCGGGCTATTCCGGCCGAAATGCTCGAAAAAGTTGCCCAAAATTGGACTTTCCGAATGGACCACCTAAGACGCAGCCGCGGTCAACATTTAAATGAAATTATCTTCAAAAAGTAAATGTCATGTACCAATCTAACGTTTAAAATAAAGAACCGATGAGATTTTGCAAATTTTATGCGTTTTATTGTTTAAAAAAGTTCTCAAGCTCTTAAAAAATCACCCTTTATATCACTTCTCAACTTTATGGTGATCGAAAGTTCAATTTCACCTTACTTGTAATTGTCATTGGGATTTTTTTGTTATTTTAATGATTGTCAGAATTACCACGCCAAAAAAGTTATAAAAACAAGTAGTATAGTCAAGTAGTAGATTCTTTTTTTGTTCTAGTGCTTATTACAATGCAGATGGTAAAAAATCTGATATCATGGTCGTTACTATGATTTTAGTGCATAGTTGAAATGACTATGAGGAGCACATTGCGGTTACTGTAATATTTTTCTGAGTGTACGATTCAGACAATTAGTCGATTTCTGTCAATGTAAACTGATCGTTAGCGTCCTCCCGTTCAGCCAATGCAATCGCTACTTGATCATCTTCGTATAAAGTAGAACGGAAAACAGTTGTGTCGAATATTAGTCATCAAACCAGTCGACTAGAGTGACTGAAAGAAACGAATGAGACGTTATCACTTATCATTTAGTTGTATGTAGATATTGAAAAACACGTTTGCCACATTCAGAACAACTAGCAACGACAAGTTGTTCGTATACAGAACAAATCTTATCTTCAGTCTTAATAACCAGCAAATCAAAAACTCTTCACTTAGTTCACACTTCTGAACTGATTTTCACATACTTTGATTCAAATGAAAGGTCTTGTGGTCCCATACAATATTCCTGAATATTCTTTGGATCCTACTTCCGATTTCGAAAATATGAGATAAAATGTGCAAAAGAATGAAAAAATGTGTACTAACTTATTTCTCAGAGATGGCTGAACTTTCATTAGATTAAATTCAATTAAATTAGATTCAAATGAAAGGTCTTATGTCCCGCGGACCCACACGAACCGAAGGAAGCGGTCATAAATATTTAACAACGCCATCTGGAAGACTCATGCAATATTCAATTCACCCACCACTGCCGATCGCCAGCTGGAAGCTGGATTTTCGAAAATCCGAGACGACATAATCTAATCATACTATTCTAATTTTAAGTTAGTCGTTAATTAAGATTAGAAAATACCCTTGGCATCTTAGAGCTTAAGCAGTGTGTCTAAAATATATTATATTATTGAATAAAAAAAAAAGTCTTATGGTCCTATAGAAAATTCCTGAAATTCATCTTGATCCAGTTCCGGAATTACAGGGTGATTAATGTGAGAATTTCAGTTTTAAATTATTAACTCACTTTTCTCAGAGATGGCGTGATGTTTTACAAACTTACATTCAAATTAATGGTTTTATAGTCGTATACAAAACCTAAGAATTTTATCTGGATTCAACTTCCGGTCCCGGAATTACAGGGTAAAGAGTATTGAACATTCTAAGAAGTTATACAGAGCAGAGATACAAAACTCGGAAAAATGGGGTTGCTGGGAACTGAAATGACTTCCAATCGATATGCCTCGTCGGCTAAACCAGTCCCCGGTTTCCGGTTCCAGAAGCACCGGAAATAGTGGTCAAAGACTCTAAAATGGAACGAGCTCACTTTTCTCAGCGATTGTTAGTGACGGCGCAAACTTCGTTTTCAACTTCCAATGATGACTTTATGATTTCTAATTGGATTCCAAAGAAGATCAATCCATTTCGGACGAAATCAGAAGGTGCATGACGACTGAAGACTTCCAATGGCAGTTTTTCGTTGTGGTTTTGCTGTGCTGCGACTGTTCGGCACTCGCTTCATTCCAAATTGTTGCTCTCTCGTACGTCTTGTGTCGGCAACCGTTGCTCAGAAAATAATGGGAAAAAAGGGAAATGTTTATCTGTTATACCGATACAGTTGTACAGCAGCAGATATTTTATACTCTTCCTCAGAACATGTTCTGATTGGTTGGTGCTGACATGGGTCAAATCAAACGGGTTTTTCAATACTGTACTATTGAAATACTTCAATGTTGTTGAAATACAGGTTCAAGTTGAAAAATTTCAAATCTATTGATAGTTAGATTATATAAATCCTTCTGTAGATCTCTAAGCTATGAGCTTTCAAAATTCGAGAAAGGTAAACACGCGTCATGAGTTTTCCTCTTTGCTGCTTGTTGATACCAAACATTTCAGAAAAGTTTAAAATTTATCATAAAATTATGATCATATTTCCGATGGCACGTACCAAATTTATGTTGATACGTTAGATATAACAAGATATATTCATGATCAAAAATTTATCACTTTCTCCGGGTAAATTTTGAAAAGGCGCCCCATAGTTAAGTAAGTCGTATTCACGACAAAAATCATTCAACCACTGCACGTACTGATTAAGACAGTTTTTCTTCGAAACATACACAAAATTCAGACAAAATGAGATGTTATACTACTAACAACGAACAATTAAAACGAACAGATTGGATGCATAAGTGGAGATGTCCTTTATTGTAATAATTGTCCTTCACAAAAATATTTTTTGAATAGTACATGATTTTTTGTGTTCTGCTCCATGCAGGTATCTTTAAACAGTCTTAAATTTTCAATTTAATCGTTTCTTTTCTATGCCCAAACAAGGTATTCTCATACCGCATGTTATAATGGAATACAGCCTTTCAAACTATGGTACAAAAATGGTAAAACTCTAAATTACAAAATGATGTTATTTCTCTAATCACAACGATTTAAAATTAGAATCCACATTTGAGAAATAATCAAGTTATTAGGTTGAACAGGAAGTAGTTGTTTTGCAACATCGTCGGTTAATTATTGTTTATTTGCCTGTACAGAAGGGTGTTGGCCAACAGCAGGGGGATTGTTGTTTGGAACTTTATACTGTGGTTGTTGCTGCCCTTGTGGGGGTGCCTGTGAGTATGCTGTTGGTTGTTGTTGGGCTGCTTGTGGTGGTGCAGTAACGGCAGCTGGTTGATTATTGGAGACTACATTTTGTTGCACGGGAGGAAGCTGAGCCTGCTGCTGATGTTGCTGTTGTTGAGGTTGATTATATTGTTGCTGGGGCGGTTTCTGTGGAGGTTGATTGTATTGTTGCTGGGGCGGTTGCTGTGGAGGTTGATTGTATTGTTGCTGGGGAGGTTGCTGTTGTTGAGGAGGATGTTGGTATACGTTGGATTGTTGTCCACTTTGTTGCGGATAGTTTTGTGGTGGATGATTAGCGCCTGGATGATGCTGATAAACTTGATTAGGATGCAAATTTACTGGTTGTGGATAGCCCTGCTGTTGTGCGCCGTGGTATTGAGGAATCTGATTCGGGTGTCCTTGTTGTGGTACGTGGTACTGCTGCTGTTGCTGCTGCGGAATTGCATTTGGATGTACTTGGTATGGACCAGCCTGAAACATAATAAAATAGTTAAAACAAATTGAATGCAATCTAATGCATCTTATTATGTTTACGTTAGGTCCAGGGTAGTATCCTTGAGGCATATTGGGATGAGGTGGCAGCTGCATCGAAAAAAAAAACTTAATATTTGCTCGTATTTCAATTGCAAAAGTACTTACCTTTCCTTCCGCAATGAGCCTTTGAATTTGCTCCTGATTGCGCCGTTCGTACTCTAGATACTCATCATGTGTAAATTGGGGCTGTTGATCAACAGTGTCCCATCCGGGATCCTTTTGAAATTCGTCGCGTTTTGTTTGTTCTAAAAATTCCTCGTAACTGATTAAGCCATCCTTATTAGTGTCTGCTTCTTTAAATACATGTTCTCGCATGCGTTCCATTTCTTCTGCTCTTTCCTTCATGTCATCTTCCGGAGCTCCCGCTTGATACATTTTGTTCAATTCATTGATGAAAAGCACTTTTACTTCATTCTCATCCCAAAATCCATTTCCATCAATGTCATGTAACATGAAGAAGGTTTTCGGATCGAAGTCCTGGCCATTCATATGATCTTGCTTTTCCCAAACCTCCTCTAATTGTGCTTTGTTACCGGGGTGATGTATTTTTTCGTGATTTTCGTGTTTCTCCTGTTGCTTTTTCAACTCTTCCTCATACTTCTTACGGTGCTCTTCGTCTAGTTGACGCAATGCTTCTTGTTTTTCAAATTCTTTCTGCAATTCATACTGCTTAAACTCTTCCCTTCTTCGACGATCGTTTTCGGATAAATCCTGTGATGTTTTCAAGATAAGTTTTTTCAGATCCTCGATTTCGAAGGTATGCTGGTTTTCATGATCAAGGTGCTCTGCAATTTTTATATGATCTCGATCGATTTCGTTCGTCAGTTCGAATTGTTTGGTGGCTAGCTCACGCAAACGTTGTAACTCAATACGCTTCAGCTCGTCCAGCCGAGAGCGCACATTATGATTGACATATTCCAACTCTTGTGCGATTTTACCAGACTGAAAATGTATATGTTAAGAAGTTTTACCTTGAACATAAAAATTCTATCATACCCTTATATCACTTTCGACTGCCTTGTCAAGTTTTTCTCTAAACGCAGGATCACTTTCAAGCACTTTAACAACTTCTTGTAAGTATTTGTTATACTCAATCACATTCTGCAAAAACGAATTAGTTTAAGTTTGTCAATAAATATTTGGAGGTATGAACATTTTAAACTGACCTCGAAGTGTTCTACGTTGCTGTCTTTAGCTTGCTCTTCATCTTGCTTTTCTGTTTTCGCTTTCTGGGTAACCACCGGTAGGCTAAGAGCGCTGCCTAGCACAAATGTGATGAGTAAAACTCCAATCATTATTATTTTGTTAGTTTCTAACATCTTGCAAGAAAAAACTTTTTCTAGATTCACTTCCTTGACAATACTTTTTATTTTTACTCTAGAGCGGGTAATTATATGGACTTGTATATTCTACATTTATTTGATACTAAAAGTTTGAATTCGTTCAAGCACTACTTAATTTCTGTAATATATTGCAATAACTAATTTTTCGAAAAAATATGCTGAGTGGTGTTTTACTGATGTGCTTTGTTTATATTGAAAACATATGACTTCATGCTGTTGTACAGAGATGCCAGGTAAAAATTTCAAATGTCTGCAGACAGGGTCTGTAAATCTGAAAAAAAATCTGCAGTCAGCAAGTATGGCTTGCTGGCAGCAATTTCTCTATAAAGTATGACATGCAAAACTGACTTGGCGAGCAAAAAAAAAAAAAAAGGTCGCGGAAATTTCAAATTTTTCTGTAAATATAGATGAAAGTCAGCGAGAATTTCAAAAGTCTGTAAAAATCTGCGAGAATTTCAAAAGTCTGCAAAAGTCTGCACAACAAAAAATGTCTGCAGCACTATACCCCAAATCTGCAGATTTACAGACAAATCTGCAGACCTGGCATCTCTGCTGTTGTACGTGGTCGTAGCAGTGGTGCCAGACTTCGTTGTCTATAAGTTAGTGTACACCAAGCTTATTCACCAAAATAACCCGTTGTGTACCAGTTCACTTTTTCTCGCTCAATTCCGAACCAATCGGTGGGAGGCGAAAATTCATTTGGAATTGGTTGTCGCACTGTAGTCCGCTTTGATCCGGAATGCATACTGAATTCTTCGTGCAATTCTGGATGACACAATTTTAACACATATCACACGATTTCCCTAATTGTTAAAGATAATTTTATTTCCATGTAGCATAAATCACACGAGAATTCGATCGTAGTGAAAAATTAAACTTGTCATTTTAACCAACAGCAAAACAAAAATCTTGCATAAAGTAACCCGCTTGGCATTTTCGCTATCTGGGCAGCCATGGCCACCAGACGGCTCCCAAAATTGTGTCAGTGACGGCTGTCAAATCTAATTTTTCAAAACATAGTCGCCTGTATCTTAGTTAGCCGAGCGTTTTCATCTTTTCACCTTCACTGAAAATGTAAAAAATTTCGATGTGGAAAAATCCTGATGGATACGGTTGTATCGTTTGAGTTGTACTACTGGCAGCGGTGAGGCAGACGTCTGAATGTCTGCCAGCCATATTTTTCCCGCTGGCAGCGTTTAGTCAGCCATGCCCATGCGGGAAATGTTGCACCCAAAATTGTGGCTCCGTGAAAGCGACACCCAAATCGTTGTGGCACCTCGTGTCGATCGTGGTGGCATCTGCAAGTGTTTGCTACGTTGATTGAGTAAATTTTACATACAGTTCATATGTGAGCCTGCATATCTGTTATCTGTGGGCATACGGTCAATCGATGCAACGGAGATTAGATTGTTTTGCTCTTCATCGGTTATCCTAGAACAAAGACATCATATTAACAAGATATCCAGCTCTCACATTTCCCGAACATCCTTTTCGGCAAGCATGGTGCCCTCAGGCGAGTCCGCATCGAATCTCGTACATAGAAGTAGGAGAGAGAAATGTCAAATTCGTGCGCGCCAAAATAGCAAACATTTGCACCCATATGTTTTGACAAAATATGTTGAATGATTTCGAAGATTGATTTCGCTCCAAGCTGACAGGATCTGCCCAACCAAGCTATGAAAATCGATGTCTGCTAAATAAGGTTATTCACCGTCTTTGCTAATCTCAATTGGATGAACACATTTTGATAGTTCAGTGGTTTGTAAACAGACTTTTTTTGTCTGTTGACAAACGGATGAGACCGTTCATCGACTAAATAGAGTTTCAAAACATTTGTTAACTATCCCAAGTAGCAATCCGCAACTAGTTCTGATGCGACTAAGTCCAAACTATGTTGCAACGAGAGCACGAATATGTTTTTTATGTTATACTGGATAAAACAAGGTGAAATCAATGAAAAAGTTGCCCAAAATTGGACTTTCCGAATGGACCACCTAAGACGCAGCCGCGGTCAACATTTAAATGAAATTATCTTCAAAAAGTAAATGTCATGTACCAATCTAACGTTTAAAATAAAGAACCGATGAGATTTTGCAAATTTTATGCGTTTTATTGTTTAAAAAAGTTCTCAAGCTCTTAAAAAATCACCCTGTACAACTAGTTACGAAATAGTTATTTAGGTTTCAAATCACCACATCTTTTTGTCATATTGAATTAATTATAAATTATAAGCTATCGTTACTTAATCCAAACTTATCTTTAATAACAACTATGCTTCTAGCTACTAGTTAAAAATAAGTTTATTTGACTCCAATATTAGCAACCCGTAACTAGTTCTGATACCACTTAGTCCAACTATGTTGCAACAAGAGCACGAACATGTTATTTATGTTATGCTGGTTAAAACAAGGTGACGGCAGTGTTTCTCCATAACATAAACATTGAAATAGCTATCATTTGTAAGTAATCGTTACTTGATTCTAACATATCTTTAATCATAGCTATGGTTTTTGCTACTAGTTGAAAAAAGGTCGCGAAACCATTATAAATACGTAAACGTATATGTAAATCGTTACGGTTAATTGATGTAGCAATAACTTAGATATTATAAGATTATAAAATACAATTTCTTGCTCCAGATAGCTAACGGTAGGGTTTCCCAATGTAATGATAACGGAAATGCAACCTAAAAAACTTGTGTTGGCTTGAATATGGCGATCACACTATGGAGTCGCTAGAAGTGTATAAAACATAAATAAAACCAGGATATTACTTTTTTTTAAACTACTTTTTGACGAAAATAATGAAAGGCAGAATGTCCTTTGTGTTCTATGCACTATTATAAACTCGAAGAAAACAATTTAGGGATTAAACATCAATTGTGATATTACAATTATCAAAATATATGAATTTAAAATAATGAGAAATCACTCTACTTGGATTAATTTTGAGCATTCTGAACATAAGGTTTTTTCGTTGTTTATTGTTCATATCTTCATAAACAGATTTTGATTGAAGGCGCATTAAAAACAGGTAATTAACATTTTATTTCGCTCGATAGTTTTAAAATCGTTGTGAAATTTGTACCTTGTATCAAATTTGTAATTTCAAGTACTATACTGTCTTTTTATTGTTGATAGGAAAACATTATGGATTCATTCAATGTTTATAATGTCGATGGCAACAAAGTTTCAACTAGTTTACTTGAAAATAAGTTATTTCAGTATGGCATTACAACGTAACGACAACTTCTTTTTAGATGTTAGTAACAATAACTCAAATTTCTGCTTGCAAACTAGTCTCAAATAAGCTAGCATAACAAAAATTGTTACTTGGGATTCGATATGGTTTGTTGCAGAGGCTTATTAAATAAAAGTGGCTAGTTATGAAGTGTGAAGATGATGGTTTGAGATGTGTTCCTCGATTTTTTTTAGGCTTGTTTGTAAACAGTACCGCTGAACTGTCAAGGATGAATGCTTGTTCATTTGGGACGTCACGATAAAATATTTAATGGGCACGGTGCATATCACGTACGGCGTACAATATTTCGCTCATTGTAAGTTTCTGATATCTTGAGCGACAGAATACCACTATTTTGAAGTATCTACATTAACCTTCGATCACAAGCTCTTCGCAACCAATTATGGGGCGAATAATGTCACCCTCGGCTTGCAACGATCATTCAACCTAAATTCGTCCGGACTTGATGTTTCCGTGGAACAGAATCAAATCTAACTTTTCAAATATTATTAGATAATATCATTAAAATCATTCGGTGTCCGTTTGATTTTTGAGTAACAAATTGATTGAAGTTTGATTTATAAGTAACAAAATTCCATACTTGTTGGAAATATTAGTTAAATCAATGGATAATCATACAACGACACCTGCAGGTCACTTACTTAACAGAGCCGATTTCCGGACGTAAAACCACAGACTAACAGACAGGACACTCAAATTAGATTCTTCAATCATTTTAACGGTCATTTCGAATATTCCTTTATTTGGGACAGTACTCACATGTGTCATGATGGCGCCACGTTACCCTATCAAAACATCCTGTCTGTCATCTATACTGTGTTTATTTTTTTCATTTACCAACAGAGTTGCCATTCATGCAGAATTACCTGTAATGTATTGATTTGTATACGTCCATGCGAATTTCATGCAGGATACAAATTTAATACATATTGCCAAAACTATATACAGAATTATGCCTACTTCTCATCCTCCAACGCAATACAAAATCGAACTCGCTTTGTTACAATATTTACTTGCTTCTGGTCTGCCGCCACTTAATTTTGGGTGAAAACTACCAACACAATAAAAAATAGTCTAGATGAACTACGTTGAGTCAAATAAATGGTTACCTTCCAACATCGCGAAAAAGTTAAATATATTATCAACGTAATCCAAAAATTTATTGTGACGATTCATTTTCAAAAATTTTGATGAAATCAGGCATCCCTGCAAGCAGCTGATCGGTGTTGACAAACGAGGGGAAACCAACTAGTAGAAAAACTTTTACGTCACACAAGGGGTGTACCGATAGTAAATAGTTCGCGCAGTACAATATAGGTGGAACTAGTGCATCACGAAAAATTATTTTTATAAGAATTTACTCATACTGTCATGTCTGTTAGTCTGTGGTAAAACTTTGAGGATCATCCACAAAACAAAGAAAGGCAAACGAAACTAAAACTTTATTCAATACAATGTAACTATGTCAAATGATATGTAATTATAAATCCCACCCACCCCACTTATCCCCAAACTCCCCTCCCAAAACTATGTCACCTCCGCGAATGACCAAACGGTTAAAGCCGAGGCCCTAAATAAACGAACAATAATAGTAACAATAATAATGGATAATCATATTATTTTTTTTTATTTTTTTGAATTCTTTTTATATATTATGCCAAATGAACTTTATTCTCGATGGTAGTTGTGCAAAACCGATATTAACAAACTTATAATAAATTACATTACCATGAAAATTAGTATATAGGGTAGTATAATGACAACTATTGAATTTTACCACAGAAAACAGGTGTACAGGCTCACATATGAACTGTGTGCAAAATTTGCTTAAACTGCCCCATATTATCAGATCCGAATGGATTCCAAATCAATTCCGAATCGGCGAGATATTTTCATTCGAAATTCCATGTGGAAATCATGTGGAATTCCGAATCAATTCCAACTCCAGTGCAACAAGCGATTCCGAATGAATTTCGCCTACAACCGGTTGATTCGGAAATCTGTCGGAATTGAGTGAGAAGATGAGGACTGAATTGTCAATTCGTCTTCTTCTTTTCCGATTTTGCACGTTTTCGTACTGATTTTCAGTTTATTTGAAAATGAAAACATTACAACTGAATATACAAATTTAAATCTTCATGTTTTTCGGATATACAGAACTTAGTAAATAACCAGTTCTCCTTAGAATTCCAACATAAACTGTTAAAATTCGCTGGAAATTAACAAAACGGCCTACCTTAGTCATCATTATCAAACTTAAAACTGGTATACATTGCCGTTCTATTTTTTCTATATTTGAAACACAGATAAAACGCTGCTGGGGCTGCCAGTTTATTTTGTTATAATTTCTAGATTTAAATTTTAAAACTGACATAAATTATGCATCTAGAACTAGAACACTCCTGAATATGCCCTAATACCACAGACTAACAGACATAACAGTATGAGTAAATTCTTATAAAAAAAATTTTTCGTGATGCACTAGTTCCACCTATATTGTACTGCGCGAGCTATTTACTATCTGTACACCCCTTGTGTTATGTAAAAGTTTTTTTACTAGTTGGTTTCCCCTCGTTTGTCAGCACCGATCAGCTGCTTGCAGGGATGCCTGATTTCATCAAAATATTTGAAAATGAATCGTCACAATAAATTATTGGATTACGTTGATAATATATTTAACTTTTTCGCGATGTTGGAAGGTAACCATTTATTTGACTCAACGTTGTTCATCTAGACTAGAGTGCCTATAACCAGAGTGACGACATCTCATCCGTAATGTTGGCAACAATTCAAAACATTCCATTAGCTTTACATTGAATTGACAGGTCGTTTGCTCGTTTGGAACTGGGAGCTGTCATTCCAAACGAACAGCTGTCGCCACTCTGATTATAGTCACTCTAATCTAGACTATTTTTTATTGTGTTGGTAGTTTTCACCCGAAATTAAGTGGCGGCAGACCAGAAGCAAGTAAATATTATAACAAAACGGGTTCGATTTTGTATTGCGTTGGAGGATGAGAAGTAGGCACAATTATGTATGTAGTTTTGGCAATATGTATTAAATCTGTATCCTGCATGAAATTCTCATGGACGTATACAAATCAATACATTACAGGTAATTCTGTATGAATGGCAACTCTGTTGGTGAATGAAAAAAAATAAACACAGTCTAGATGACACACTGAAAATCATTTCTACCTATTTTTTGAGGAGAAATCACTCGTTGTCGAACTCTTCTATAAGCTACCCAAAATTAGGTCGTTATCTACTCAAACTTTGAGTTGATGGGTAAAAATGGGTAGCGTGCTTTGTTATGGCATAACATTTGTACTAAACTTACAGTTACCTAAATTTTGAGGTCATTACTCGTTACCCAAAATTGGGGAGATGCACTTTAGTTGATTTTGGGTAGGTTTTGACCCAAAATTAGGTAGCGGCTGGTAAGAGTGCAGACAGGATGTTTTTGATAGGGTAACGTGGCGCCATCATGACACATGTGAGTACTGTCCCAAATAAAGGAATATTCGAAATGACCGTTAAAATGATTGAAGAATCTAATTTGAGTGTCCTGTCTGTTAGTCTGTGCTGATACTTCTATAACAGGCAGGAGGATGTTGTTATCGTTCCGGAACGTAGTGGAACGTTTTGAAAGATCGCGGCGAATAGGCGAGTAGGTGACAGTAGAGTTTCCAAAGCAAAGTCTTGGCATTACATTCCTTTGGTGGAATTTGGCCTTTCTGTTTCAACAGACTTCGCAGCCGATTCTTAGTGTACAGAATCATTGCATGGTTAGTACTATGGATCCTACTGACACTAAGAATCCTTCCAGGTCGGGGCTCAAACATACGACAACTGGCTTGTAAGACCAGCGTCCTATGCATTGAACCGCCAACCCGGCACAAGTTTCCAACGTAAATTAGAAATTTACACAGGATTTTGAAAAATTTTGTTCGAGCCTGTATATCTGTTATCTGTGGTCTGATGTAGAATGTAAACCAAAAGAAACTGTCATTTGCACTTGGGACCTTTTTCTAATTTTCATCGAGATTAAATTTTGTCACTGAATTTTTCACACCGTAGCGACAACCGGACTCATAACCGAAAAGAAAAAAAATACCGGCGGTGTCGGCTGAGCCAGGTGCGGTTAGATTCTAATGATAGGCCTATCGACATCGCCAGGTGTATCGATTTATCGGTATTTATACCGATTTTTGAACTCTATACAATAATACAGATATAACCTGATGTGAAGATGTTATGTAGTATCTCATGAGAATATATGTATTGGAATAATTTACTTATAATGTCATGTCTGTTTGTCTATGTGTGGATTCTTCAGACGATTAAAAAAAAAACTCTTCAATATTGAAACGTTTCTTGGTTTGTAATGTTTAATTCAAAACCTAGATAATTAATTTGCTTCCTGATATAGTTCCTGAAAATAAATTTTATCACCTTCGTACATTCGTTCCAACACCTCATCAATGTTACTTTTTGGAAACCGGTCTATCCATGACTGAATGTAGCCTTGGAAGGTGGATTCATATGTCTTAAGCTGCACGGTGCCATCGTCATCCAACACAGTGTTCGCTTGCACGCTGATCAATCGAGGTCGTTTGTGCTTCAAGACAATATCTCTCCACTTGGCCCAAGGATGCGGACCTGTCTCGTTCACCTCCGAATAGTGATCGTACAACTTGCTCGCTCCCACTACATCACCCGTTGATTTGTAAAATTGGAGCTTTATTAACAGTTGTTTTATTGCTTCTTTGCCAACCGTATTGATCTTGCTGCGGTCAAGCTTGAGCAGGAGATTTTGACCAGATTCTGTTTCTTCTACGCTGACTAGGCCTTCGCCGGCTTCGAGTAATGCTTTCATTATGACAAACCGAGCCTGGTTGTGAGCTTGCAGCCAGGTTCTACGTGTTAGATCATACATTTCCAAAGCTACTCCCACTCCAGCCCACACAACTAGTAACCAGTTTACATATATGATGTCATTGACTTCTTGTTCTTCTGTATGACCGAATATTTCTAAGATATCGCGATCTAAACTGAGATATAACCCAACTGCTTCCGCGCGACATTCTTCATAGCTTTTGCCCACTGATTCGAATTTTGAGTCGAATGTCTCACCTGGTTCGTACCATTTACTCACGAGCCCTCCGTCCAGTAGATTTTTAACTTTTTTCTGATCGAAGTTAAATTCTCCTTTTCCATCAATTCGCAACAATTTTCCGCTGCCATGTCCAAGTAACTCGTGAAGTCCCACTTGCACTGTAAATGATGATGCTTTGTATCGTTTCATTAATGCCTCATCCTCAATTGATAGAAATGGAATCGGTTCTTTTTTGTCTATGTTTGCTAGCACATTGCCTAACGAAACATTCTTAAAGCCTTCATCCTGCCGAATTTCTTCATCTGAAACATTTAAAAAAGGGTTATAAGTTATTTGACAAAACTCTACTCATTTCCTATTTTCTCACAAGAGGGAATATTCATCCCACATGGTAAGCATGATCCAGACATGGTCAGGATGTCCAATGAAGTAAAATCTGGTTGCAGATATGTATCCTTCTCGTATTCATCCCCCCACGGTAGCGTTTTTATCGAACTTTCCGCTTGTTTAACGAGCAGCTTGAATTTGTCTGACATTTCTTTATTGACCATGGAGACAAATCCGGTAAACTCCGCACGTTGCCCCACCGGATCTCTATAGGTAAACACAAAGCCTATATATGTTTCAACAACCGGTCCCTTGTCTTTGATCCAATGGCGGGAAGCATTTTTGTGACTCTCCAAACTACCTTCCGTAAAACTTTCGATATAACTTTTAATCATATTCTTTTGATAATCATTTGCGGAAAAAATGCATGCCTCTTCCAGATGATGATTCACAATCTGCAGCACTTCATTATAATCACCCCTTATGATTTGAAAAATGTTTCCTTTATATTCAACCGGAGACTTCGTCAATCCTTCCTTCTCGTCGGTCTTAACGGAAGCGAGCTTTATGGTATACAAATTTTTGCCATTCTCGATCGTCTTGAACGTACGGCTATTGTACGCCTCAATTTTGTTTTCCTTCATCCACTCGGTTATCAATTCAGTATCTTGGCGTGTAATGTTTGATGAGAAATATGTTGAAATACCCTGATTGCACAGTCCTAGCGTTTTAGTTCGGTTTGTCAAAAGAAATATTGGCCTTCTAACACTATTCCATAGGGCTTCTATAGATTCTGGATTCTTTTTAAATGCTTTAGAATGTTTAATGATCAGGTCCAACCTATCCTCCTCCAAATTGGGCACAATTTTACTATTTCCCATACCCTTATAGTTTCCAGCATTAGAAAGGAAGCCACAGACATATACAAGGAAAGCCTATTAAAATAAAATGGAAAAACGAGAATGTAAGTAGACAGGAATACTGTTATGGTTATTAAGTTCTAATAAGCAAGTATATAAGTGTGGCTTGTGCACTTCGAAAACACTTTTTATTGCACAGCAAAGATATTAACTTTCTTATGGGAGTGTTTACACTACAAGCAGTTAGAGACATTTGTGAGTTGATAAGATAAAATAGGCTGCCATAAATTACGAGAACATACCGTAAATTCATCCTCACTAAGTCCTGCCTCGATTACCGCCCCTTTTAGCTCCTCAATAGATTCCTCTAGCAACAAACGGTGTAGCAATGAAAAGATCAAGGGAGCCTCCGGGCTGGATTGTACTAGAGAAATTAAACCGCCGGCCCAGGATGCCTGAGCCATGTAGATAGTTACATCAGTAAACATTGAATTGAGTAAAACATTACCTGACTAAAATAGTGCGCATAAAATTTTTCTTTTTCGGTTAGTAATTTAAAGGCGGTTTCACATTCCAGCACCGCGATTGGTTGGGTGTTTGGAAGAACGTGGTGATTTTTGTTGATCATTTGCAACGGTGTTTCTTATCAATTAAATTGGAACACTGAGAATTACTTAGTGTAGAACTGATTTGCTTTGGTTATCACTTTGAATTGATTGCCGTAGGATATGACAAAAAATAACTAAATCGACTCGATCAAATAAAAATAAATGTAGTACAGACAAGATCAGCTGTCTCCGTTAC
Organism: Malaya genurostris; assembly: GCF_030247185.1. Lineage (NCBI taxonomy): Eukaryota > Metazoa > Arthropoda > Insecta > Diptera > Culicidae > Malaya > Malaya genurostris. The sequence continues at coordinate 215,100,303 of NC_080572.1, forward strand.
AGAGCCAGCTCGCGATTGGCTTATTTTGACAGCATTTTTAAGTTGCTGTGTAATTCCGCACTGAAACAAAAGTCTTAAAAATCATACTGAATTCCGAATCAATATTTCAGATGATGGGCGATCTAACGTTGTGTTTCGCAGCTAGAGGCGTGCGTGTGTGAGGATGATGATTGCAATTTTAGCTGTCAAAATACAAGGGAAAACATATTACCACTTGTAAAATTTGTTGAAGTGAAAAGTTAATTTTAGTGGGAGAAAAACAATTAACCTTAAGTTTTTCCGCAGTACCAAAGATTCTATTTTAAACAATGATAATTTTCAGTTCCGATTTTGGCATGCGATAACACTTCTATAACATTTCCCCGAAAACCATTCTCCAGAAACCATTTCGTCGGAAAATTGCTTGCAGAATGAACCCTAGAAAAGCACTTCCCAGAGTGTACCTTATTCCAGAAAACTAAACCCCCTAACATACTGTTTCCCAGAAAAGCGTTCTTCAGAATATAAAAAGTCGAAGCTTTTTCCCCTGAAATTTATACACTCGAAAAATAAATACAAATTACTTCTACTTGAAAACATACATGAATCTCATCCATCCAACTTTTCACTGGATAGATACATTAAATGTATCGGGTGGATTATATATCATGCATCTTATTCAAAAGGTAAATAATATATTAGTTTTCCAGTAGAAAATATGTGATTTACGTATATTTGTTAACTGAAGTTCACGATGCATGAGATTATGGCATATGAAGTTGACTTAAGGGGCGGGTAGGATCTTACCGACGACACGACCTGCCACTCGCTATTTAGAACTGTATCGCAAATTTAACTACCCCTCAGTAACTGGTAATGTCAAAACGACATTACTTAAGAAATTTTTAAAACTGGGAGAATAAATTACTCACAATGACGCGTAAGTTAGCGACTGAAAAAGCAAAAGCTTATCTACTCAAGGATGATTTAATTTAAAAAAAATTATTGAAAACTGCACTAAATAGTTTACGGCAGGATAAAATATCTTGATGGAAAAATCTCGAGGTTATTCGATGAAGAACTGAATCAAAGAGAATTAACTAACAGTGGCATATTTTTCGGATGGCATTTCCAACTTATGTCAATTGGCAATTGTTGTATATCTCATATAATTCCATATATTGTAGACATTAGAAAACACACAAATATATCTTGCAATTTGGCTTTGTAATTGTTCTTTTTTCTAAACAATGAATTTAATGTATTACAAAACAGTTTGCAACTATCTTCTTAGAGGCTCCACTACCACCTGAAACAAGGAGATGTCGACTGGTTAAAATATATTGGAAAGATTACTGGTGATAGTAAACCTTTATTGGGAGCCATTACATCTATTATTGAACCACTAATAATTTTTTAAACTATTCCAAAAGGCAAATTGATTCACATTTCAAACCTGTTATACACGCTTGCACGTATCTACGTTCTCAAATTGTTTGTTTATTTATTCTTGGACTCCATAGCAACTTGTTCTTAGTAAATTGAACAGTGTTGCTCGAGAAAATTATTTCGATCATTCTCAAGGGGTCACTATATTAATGGTAACTGGCGGTGATTCGTTAACGGACAATTTTCATGTAGATTTTTCTTCGAAGTGCCTGGTCGTGTCGTCGGTCTAACACTTTTGAAAAGTCATTTATTATTTTCTTTATATGTTCCCGGGTTGGCGGTTCAATGCATAGGACGCTGATCTTACAAGCCAGTTGTCGTATGTTCGAGCCCCGACATGGAAGGATTCTTAGTGTCAGTAGAATCCATAGTACTAGCCATGCAATGATTCTGTACACTAAGAATCGGCTGCAAAGTCTGTTGAAACAGAAAGGTCAAATTCCACAAAAGGAATGTAATGCCAGGACTTTGCTTTTTTATATGTTCTTATAGTAAGACATTTCAAGAATATTCTATGAAATTTTTAAAGCCTATTGCAATGAAACTCTGGAAGTTATGGATCTTTATCTATGGCTATTTCATTCTGCGAAGAAGCAAGAGCTCGGCGCACAGGCCCAAGATTTCTACTTCGATTGACTTTAAAACTTAACAAAACATTCTTGAAATGTTTCATTATAATAAACTATAAAAAAATATGATTTTTTTGAAAATGTTAGACCCTAATTGTTTCCATTGATTTTATAGACAAAAAACTTTAAACGCATTTTTCTCGAAAGCAGATTTTGAAAGTCCATGTCCATCGTCATTCAAAAACTACTGCACCAATTTTGCACACACTTTCTACATATAAAAAAAGTTTTTTTTGTGAAAAATCGTAGTTTTCATTTTGAACAACTACCAAAAAATTCAGGAAATTAAAAAAAAAATTAAACAGAAACGTTAGGGTCTAAAAAAACTTCTACTTTAACTATGTTGTGTTCATTTGTACACTTCTGATTAGTCTACGCTGGGATACAGTGGATACCGCAAATCATGATTTTTAAAAAGCGTCCTCAAAAATACCTCTTCACCGACTTACTTCTCAATATTTTTCTACGAAAAAATTACAAAATGTTGTTCGAATGATTCTGTTTATCATGCAAAACATTAGAATTTATTTTGTTGAACGATAATTCTGTAAAAATTTAGCTAAAGTGATGATTTTTTTCATCGTTCAGCCCAAGCGTGCCACCGGGGGAATATACTGTGAGTCTAAGTGTGCCACTCTGTGCCCCGTGAATCAGCTGCTTGTCAAAACTGAGCTCTTTGTGTGCCGCAACTGTGGAACTGGATGAAAACGAAAGTGTCAATATTGATAAATACACCAACGCATTGTGTTAATGTGTGGTTGGCACATTGTTTTAAGAGTCCTCCTCTTAGTTCAGCTATGTTTTTAAAAGTAGGGCGAATCTTACAAAAGTAAACAAATCGATTTCTCTTCTACGAATAAATGGTTTAAAATCTTACAATTTTGCCTAGATATTTTAATTCTACAAGAAACTCAATCATACACGCTTGGAAAATTTCACAGAATTCGTTAACTTTATACCGAATTTCAACAGCTGAACGTTCGGTATCAGTTCGTTAATTCAATTGCTTACTGACCGTTCGGTAATAAAATTTTTTTGAACTATCATACAACTACCCAACAGTTCTGGAAACCAATCATTTAGCGAATGGTTCGGTAATTATTTTGTTTTTGTTTTTTGATAAAATTCTTAATTTAAATGAATTTTTGGATTTAAAGAAAAACTAATTTCTATTCTACGATTGTGTCTTTCAGATTTGAACATTTTTCATAGAAACGAGTAAAGCAAATTACTATCACTTGCTACGGTTTTATTGCCCTACATATCCATGAAAAGAGAAAAAAATGATTATCAGTAGAAGCCGGTGAAAATTGAGAAACAAAATTGTGACCTTATGTCCCGGTTGACCGGAATTATTAGTGCCTTCCAGAATAGCTCACAATCCGTCGAGTCCACCAGAAGTAACCCTCTAAAGATATGTGTTGGCAACAAGTGCACATAGTGATATGATGTTACTTTCAGCCCACAAGTTAAAAAATAGCTTTGAGGAATTTGATTTTACGTTTCGTCTTTGACTCATCAGTGCGTAGTAACATATGTTGAACTGTTAGCGCGTCCTGACGTCTCAACATAAACCGTAAAGTTAATGATATTGTCTAAACTAACGTCTCGGACGAAACAGATTTCGGCTAGCTAGCTGTACAGATCTTGGTAATTAGAAGGGTAAAAAGCTTACTTTTTTACCTCCAATTTTATGCAAGGTGCACTTACCCATTTTCATTTTGTTTTTACGTTTCGTCTTTGACTTATCAGTGCGTAGCAGTTTATGTTGAACTGTTCGTGCGACCTGGCGGCTCAACATAAACCCCTAGACAGACGTAAAGTTAAAGTTAATGTTATAATTCAAAGTTAATTAAAATTTGGATTTTGAGCGGTTAGTGGAATGAAATTAAACCGTTTTAAAAAAGAATGATAAGTCTGACTTATAAAGACAGTGATGAGGAACGAAAAAAGCGTTTCGAAATACCGGTATCTGGTCGTTTACTACGTTACGTTAGTATCATAACAAAATAGTTTTTTCATGCTGGAATCCAAAAGAACCTATCATTCTTCTTTAAGACGTTTTAAAGTTAATGTTGTGATGTCCAGATTTCTACAATTTAACAACTGGCATGAACTATGCATCTTAAACTGGAGTACTCTTGAACATGCCCTTAAGTTTATGCCAGAGACGCATAATTCTTTTGTTTCCCTTTTCATTCATAAAAAAGTAGATTTTCTGTTACGTGTATTACAAATTTGTTTTTTCATTGGGACTTTGCTGACGACGTCAGAATGTGTCACGTCAGGATTGAGTTAGCTGTCAAAAATAATCGAACGTAGGAAAATATTTTTTCTTATCCTGAAGTAATACGTTTAATATTCAATGTCTTTTTAAATTTTCCGGAATTCGATTTATTTAACAAGCAGAATTACGAACGAAATAAATATACAAACAAAATTTTAACTTCATATTTATTGTGAATTTTCTAAAAACAGTTCGTACCATGGCAGTAGCACCAGGAAAAAGTGACATTGATGCGATTTTCAACAGACTTCGTTCAATTCCTACGAACAAAGTAATTTTAATTATCGCTTAGAGTTCAATGGTCCTAAATGTTTTTTTTTATCTGTAACTTTAGACATGCTTCGATTGCGGATCAAAGAATCCTACCTGGTCCTCTGTGACATACGGTGTGTTCATTTGCATTGATTGTTCAGCAGTGCACCGAAGCCTTGGAGTGCATTTGACATTCGTCCGATCCACAAATTTGGACACTAATTGGACATGGTTACAAATTCGTCAGATGCAGCTCGGTGGTAATGCTAAAGCGGTAAGAACTATCCTTTTTACATGTCTAGTTATTGCATCTTGAGAATGACGTGTCCTATATAATTATTTTACTTGTTCAGAGTCAGTTCTTCCGACAGCACAATTGCAATACAACCGATGCGCAGCAAAAGTACAATTCACGAGCGGCTCAATTGTACAAAGATAAACTAGCGGGCTTGGCTCAGCAATCCTTGCAGCTTCATGGAAACACGGTGAGCTCATGTTTTGTAAATGAGAAAATTAGAGGTTGAGAGTGTTCAATTTTGTGTTTGGCACTTAAAAGTTAAAAATCTGATCATATTTTCAATTGGTGCCAGTGTTGCATTTTTCCTTTCAAAATAAAGCAGTTATTAATGTATCAGCAGTCAATTTGAAAAATCACCCATTACATGTACGCTTTTGTCTTTTTTCTGAATTTGCTTTTCACATTTGAAAATCAGCTTCATATTGATAACATGCATGTACACACTGCTGAGAGTAATGTGAACGAGGAAGTCGACTTTTTTGCCGATTGTGCCAGCTTAGACACTCCATCCGTAAATACGGATAGCCACAATAATAATCTGAAACAGATCGGCACTCAGCAGGAAAAAGTAAGTGTTTCGTTGAAGTTTGTAATTGTTTCTGTGTTGTGTTCAACTGTGATAAACTAGATTTTAATTCGACGACTATTTTTCAGATTCCAAATTTAATGTCTTTGGGAAATTCCGCGTCTGATGGCAGCGAGACTTCGCAAGGGCCAAGTGTTGATTTTCTCAACTCTACCGTACCTGTGGAACCGCCTCGATCAACGATTGGAGTAAGAAAGATTCAACCGAAAAAAGGCGCTTTAGGAGGAAAGAAGGGTGGATTAGGCGCGACCCGCGTTAAGACGAATTTTGCTGAAATCGAAGAAAAAGCCAACATGGTTGATAAATTGAAGATGTCTTCAACTGTACCAGTGGAAGAGAATCCAGTTAGTGAGGAAGAACAGGCGCAAGCACTGGCAAGTGTTCGTTTGGCTTATCAGGATCTTTCAATAAAACAACACAAGGAAGAAGAAAAACTTAAGGCAGTTGATCCCAATAAAGCCAAGCAAATTGAAAGACTTGGCATGGGCTTCAGTTCGCGATCTGGAGTTTCGCATTCGGCGATCACTGATATGAAAACGTTAACTCAGGAGTCGACCTCAAAAAATGGGTCTTCCTTATCTAAGAATTATGATTCCAATAACGATTTTTTCGATGATTATTCAACTTCAATGTATGGTAGCAATGCCTCGAGTAGCAACAAAACTACGACGCCCACTTCCTTGAAAGACTTTAGCGATGCTACATTGATGGGGTTCGAAACGATCGAACCGTTTGATACAAAGCATAACATTCAAACCATGTTTTCAAATGTCTCCACTGCGAAAAATTCTAGTATTAGTGGTATGTGTTTGACAGGTGTAGTACGATTTATGTATTCGTAATCTAATTAAAACTTTTCATTCAGATCAACCAACATATAGTCGGAATGTAAGTAAAAAGTCTCCCGGTGGTACCACCGAATACGAAGCCTCTGATACAGCACAGAAGAAATTCGGTACTGCCAAAGGCATTTCGTCAGATCAGTTTTTCGGTGATGAAAACTCTACCTTTGAACGGTCCGCAAATCTGGCCAAGTTTCAGGGTTCCAGCAGTATTTCCTCGGCTGATTATTTTGGTCACGATAGTTCCACTGGTGGCGGACGGAGTGAGTATTGCACCATGAGGGTGTATAAAATGGTCTGTATTATTTACATTACGTTTATTTTCAGATCGCGGGCCTAACTTGCAATACAATGGGCCGGATTTGGATGATGTCAAAGAAAGTGTGCGACATAGTGTAACCAAGGTTGCGGGTCGGCTCAGCACGCTTGCGAATGATGTAATGTCGTCTATTCAAGATAAATATGGTTATTAGGAAACTTTCTTACGTTGCTATATATTTTTGGAAGGTTAGTTATTTTAAATGTCACAGTAAATTTTCTAGATAGGTCTCTTTTATTGATTTATATGTATCACTAGTATCAGTTCAATAAATGTACAGAAAATGACGAATTCTTTCTGTTGATTGCGATGTTTTAGAATTTGTAAAAGTATTTTGGCTTTTCACAATTTCAGGCGCTCAGCGAGAATATTATTTTCAATATTAAGATTTAGTTTTTGAAATCGTGCTTCTCTATGTCTATAATTTATAAATGATCGTGTAGTTTGTGTAATATCCACCAAATCTTGAAAATACGCCGGAAAACCTGAAATAATAAATAACAATCATACATTCTCAATAGCTGGGCACAAAAAAAACTAAACGAAGGAAAAATAGATGAAACCTGATCTTAATGGCGTTTTGTTGAACTCTAGGACAATTTTTGTGTACTACTTAAGAAACATAATGCGTAGCACCGAAAGGATAATACGAGAATATAATAGCAGTAAAACACTCGTTATAAACATATACTGCAAAACAGAAGAGAGGTGCACGGTAGTGGACAAAAAAAAATACACCCTATATGGTGCATATGGATGGTCATGTGAATCTACATTCATTCGTTTTTCGTGCATAAGTTGCATTTGTATAGATTGTGACCGTATCTGTATAAATAAACTCGTCATCGAAGCGATGGAATGAATTATATATAATTATAAATAAATATATTCTATAGTTAACTTCATCTGAGTTTCATTTTGAATAGCGCAGTCTAAATCAATGACATTCATAGAAATCCGAAAAAAATATAAATAAATTCTTAGAAATTATGTTTACGGTTATGCAGAAAAAAAACAATTCCCGAAATATGTCTATTTCCCTATATATTGTAAAAGTCCGTTCTCGCATTATAAGTTCTGCCATCATCACCTATTGAATTTTTTAAAAATTTTTTGACATCACGTCATGATTAGAAGTTTTAAGAAACGTAATTTAAAATTTAAAAACGTTCGGTCGTCACTTCAATGAGCGCTTTAATTGTGGAACAAGAAGTCGAATCCGGATGAAATTCGATAGCGATTCGATTAAACGAGACCGTAAGTGTGTTAGACGTAACAGGACGCTAACACAACGAATAATTGTCATCCACGTCAATCATCAGAGGAAAACGTGCTCAAATATTTTCAATTTATGTCGATTGCAACTTGCTTTGTATGTGCTTTCAACGTTCAACAGCAGAAATTGAACAATTCCGAAAATTGTCCCCGAAATAATGTTGTTGAGAACTTCTTCTACCGAAATAAGTAAAATCTACAATAGAATAGCCATTGATGGAATTGTTGTACTATTGTTCTCGCTTTCGTGAAACACTGAATAGTAGTATTAAACGGTGATGCTCGAACGAAAAAAAGTGTTTCTTTTTTGCGTTTCGCCTCCGGCTCAGCAGTGCATTAGCTTGTTAGACAAACCGGTACACCGGTACCAAAACCCCCAAATTAAGATATTTCGCTTTTTTGTGACAACGGCCTATAAGCCACCAATCAACATTCACTTTGAAGAGCAATTCCGAAAGACTCGGTATTGGCTGTGAATAAGTAAACGTGAGAGAAAAGTTTTCACTTTCGCCTGGCACTAAAATTCTCTATTTCATAGCTTGCCAGCAATTTCTTTCAAAAGTGTATATTGTTAACTTTATCACAAAAACGAGTGAAATAGTTATTTGAAGAGAGTCTTTCCATTCAGCTAGCGCCAGTAAATTATTTCGCACTTAAGATGTAGCAATGAAAAAGCACTAGTCGCCTACAAAGAAGTTTAAATATTTTCAGTGATTATCTGTCAAAATGGAAAATTAAACCAAATGCAGCTAAAACGCAATTAATTATCTTTCCTCATAAGCCAAGAGCTTCTTTTCTTAAACCAAACAATAATCACATTCTCAAATTGAATGGCTTGGAATTGACATGGTCTGATCAAGCTAAATACTTAGGTTTAACGTATGACAAAAAACTCACTTTCAAGGATCACATTGAAGGAATCCAGGCAAAGTGTAATAAATATATTAAATGTTTATATCCTCTTATAAACAGAAATTCTAAGCTCTGTCTAAAAAACAAATTGTTAATTTATAAACAAATTTTCAGACCAGCCATGCTTTATGCAGTACCAATTTGGTCAAGTTGTTGTTCCACCAGGAAGAAAACGCTTCAAAGGATTCAGAATAAAATTCTGAAAATGATTTTGAAGCGTCCTCCCTGGTTTAGTACAAATGAGTTACACAGACTCACAAATATAGAACCATTAGATGTAATGTCACATAATATTATAAGCAAATTCCGACAAAAATCGATGCAATCTTCAATTGAATCGATTCGCTCTCTGTTTTAGTTAGTAAGTTAGTATATAAGTTTCTTTTCCCCATTACACAATACAAGTAGGTTTAGAATTTTCCCTACACAGAAATCTAAGAATTGCGGAAGCAAATAATGTCCTCATGGTAATAACCAAATCATATATATAATAGGGCTGAAAAGTCACCACTTGTGGCTGAACACCCAATTTAAATCTTAGTAATTTAATTTTAACTCATATTCCAATAAATAGTTATTTAAAAAAAAGCACTCGATCTTGTTTTACATGGAAAAAATCGGTCCTTCGGTCCTCGTCTGGATTATTTCTAATATTTTGTTCCCATTGAAATATTCGAAACTACAACAGAATAATCAATGAAGATTTTGTATTTTCGGTCTCATTAGCTCCGCTGAAAGTGTAAAGCGAGCGTTTTATTAGCATTAGCACGTCATACCACTGAAATTACCCACCCGCATTTTGTTTCTTTTTGTCATATAGAAAGGCTATGTAATCACTGTAAAAATCGAGAACACAAATTTAGCGTAATTTGGCTGATCACAGAGATCTCGAATACCTTATTGGGTTGCGTTGTGATGATGGTCTCAGTAGATTGCACACTGAACCACTGCTGATTGACAAAAGCTAAGGACGAGAGAAAATGTTTATGCTCAATCCATACAAGCTAGGGGAACAGCCATACAAGCTAGCACAAAACTTATTGACGTGTACAATCTCGCGGATTGTTTAAATTTGTAGTTAAAATTTGACAGTGAGCAGTTATTTTTGATCGAGTAGTTAAATTCAAATAAAACTTCGGTCATTTAACAGTTTGGCGGATAGAAAGCTTTTTGGGTTTATTTTAAACTAAAAATAAAATATCGAGTGGTATAATAATTGCAGTACAGCGAACTTTAGAAGAACTTCGAGATACACTTACTTCGTATGATAATGTTTGGAACTTTTTATTGGAGTATTTTGTTTGACCGAAAGTGTAAGAAGAAATTACACAGAAGAAATTTTTATCAAAGGTCTGTAATAAGATTTTTTCGCAAGATTTCTTTCATTGTCGGAAAATAACTATCGAACAGTAAAAAATTACCATGTTTTTGAGCGGGGCTATTTTTGACAACGACAGAATAACTGCTCGACTGTCAAATTTAAACGATCCTTAGATGCCTTTGAAGCTGCCAGACTGCCGGAAAATAAATAAATAAATTCGTTTGCCGCAGACTCTCTGCTGAAGTGTTGATTGTATCCCACACAGAATCGCGTAGATTTCTGCGTACAGAACACAGTACATTATCTATTAAGTTAATGAGACCGCTCTTGTCTCATTTTACGACAGTAGACACCAGCACCAGCTAGAATATCCCACAGAAAACTGTCCGTATAACAAACTATGTGTTCATCAAGTTGTCATTCCAAAAACACAACCAACTACTTCTTATGAAGAGAATAAATGTTTGAAGGAAAAACTGCATGTGAAGAGATTCCAGATCTCGCAAAAGTTGAACAATTTCCACTTTGACTTCGAGCGTGTTTTTATATCTTAACTATAGAGAATAACACGGAAGAGTTTCATGCATGACTATCTTCCGTAATCATTATTTCTCAAAATTACTTACAAATACTCGCTGAATATATTGAAAAATACATTAAATATTTTATTTTCTAAAACCCTTAAAAATTCTATTGAAATATATGCGGGGCATGACGCCCGATCGTGGAAAACATGAAAAATATACTTTCTAAATTACGCGAAGTGACGATTATCTGAACATAAAGGCTGGATGATCTTAAACAACGGGTAAACATCCATCAAAACAACGGATTAAAGCTCATGACAACCACGGGGCAATATGCACCTTCATAAAGCATCTTCTTCTTCTTCTTCTTCTTCTTTAAAGAAAGCTTTAGACTTTTCGTTGACGAAATATTTGCCAGGTGGAAGATTGTTCACTATTATTCATGAAAATTAATAACTTATCGATAATTGTTGTAAGCGAATACTTGAGCATTTTGCCTCACACAATTCGGGTCGTTTTGCCCCCAAAAATATGAGACGATAAATTTGACGATTTTTCTATAAAATTGCAAATACATCGTCTGTATTAGAACTAATTTTAGAAACCCGAATGATTGGCAAAGAAGTTCACTGATTACAAAATTAAAATCGTCTTCCTCACCCTAGAAAACTACTATGGAACGAACATCAAAAATTACTTATAACAAAGACTTAATTGGTTTTTAAAATTTTTCCAGATATGATTGACCATCGCTACTAAAATTTTATAGTAATCTGTTGTTATGGCGGACTTTCAGTTTCATTAAAATTTCAGTGAAAAAAATTGGTAACTTTTGAGAAAAGCAAAATTCTTAGCCGGCTGGGAAATCGCTACCGACACTACACAGCTAAAGACTGTACCAGAAAGTATGGACGCAAACAAAAACCACTGCCATTTCGCAATGGTTCAGAATCTGTCAATTTTTATGGCTGCGTCCTGTTGTTTACACTCTTCTCTAACCACTTGTGCAGTTGTTTATTCGTTTTAATTAGTTTGTTTCGAAATACGTGGACTTTCAGCAGAACAACGTCAAAAAATGTGTACAAATGGTGCACAGAACGCGGGCTGTCACTGAGAAAGATAGCAAAAATGGAAGGAGTAAGTGAAAAAGTCGTGCGAAATGCAATTAGGAAGTTCGATGAGGATAACACCTTTGAGGATAAACCGAAAACGGGTCGAAAAAAAGGTCCTTCTAACCCTCAGTTGAATAAACGTACACTGATGGCGTTCGAGCAAAAGAAGGAGGTTTCAGTTCGGGATGTGGCCAAAAAAGTGGGCACTTCGAAGTCAAATGTTCTAAAGAACGTTTGAATCCTCGAACCTATAAGAAGCAGAAACAATCAAAACGTAGTCCGAAATAAGAAGCATCGATCAGGCCGAGGGTTCGAAAGCTGTACAATACGATTCTTGCTGGAAATTTGAACTGCATAATCAAAGACGACGAAACCTACGTGAAACTCGATTACAAATCCTTGCTGGGACCACAATATTATACGGTGCGAGAAGGGCAAGTGTTAAACCAGTCCGAGACATCGATTGAAGTCGAAAAATTTGGTAAGAAAGCTATGGTCTGGCAAGCAAATTGTAGCTGCGGTAAGATTTCGAAACCCTTCATCATCACTGCTTCAATGAACAGCGAAATATACATCAAGGAATGTTTACAAAAACGACTTTTACGCATGATTCGAAGCCACAAGGATCCTGTTGTCTTCTGGCAAGATCTTGCTTCTTGCCACTACTCGAAATCAACGGTAGAATGGTGTACTACCAAAAATGTCACTTTCGTGCCAAACGACATGAATCCACCAAATTGCCCACAACTTCGACCAATTGAGGAAGTTTGGGCATTGACGAAGGCACATCTTAGGAAACATGTCTCGGCAGCCGAAACCATTCAACAGTTCGAAAAAGGTTGGAAAAAAGTGTCAAAACTTGTCGCCAAGAAGTCTGTACGGAATTTAATGAGGAACGTTCGCAAGAAGGTGCGCCAACTAGGCTACAATGGCTAAGTAGCAAATGTTGAGAATAATATTCTGTTGTTGTAGTCTAATATTATCAGTATATCGAATAAAATTTGAATATCTAACACTTGTGAATTATTTAAAGCGAAATCAAAGTGCGTCCATACTTTCTGGGACAGTCTTTACAGTATTAAGCGCGTTTGAAATTTCAAACCGTCATTTAAAGCGACCGTGTGGAAATAGAAAGAAAATGAGCAATATGAGAAAGGAATCATACTATAGTTTTATGAGAGAAAGAAGGAAGTAAAATCTTTGTATGCTTGACTTTCTCCACTTCTAGATACTGATTTTAGTAGTCAAGCAAGTCGCCTAGCGGTCTAACCTCAAATCGTTCGTTATTCAAATTCACAATATATCATTAAGGATAATTTGTTTCTCATGATGAAGTATCTTTTCTGTAGCTGAATTTGGGTACGAAACATGTATTGTGTGTCGGCACCGAGCTTTAGAATTGAAATTAACCATAAAGTTGTCATGAAGCGATCAAACAAAAGCTCGTTAACTATAAATCATTTAAAGACCCGGTACGGTGTGATTGCGACACCAAGGTTCACGATGAAATGAATCATTGTTGGAAGTGTTTTGGGTGATCGTAAGCTTAGTATATGCACAGAATAATAAAATTCTTTTGTTAACCTGTTTCGTTTACTGTTCGATGGTTTAAAAAATTTCATACTCAGAAGTACTGTGGATCGAATCTTTTAAAAAATCAGAGGATACTAATGAATAACCTAATGAATAAGGAGGTAATTATTAGCTGATATTAACCTTGTCCACTTCCTAATATTGATGTAGAATTTGAGGATTTCCCCGTGAGCGTTTACTAGATGACACATCAGTTGCACTTGCATACCTACTACTGTATAGTACGGAACATTGCGGTCTGTTTAAGTAATAAGTATCGCGTAACACCACTTAAGGACACCTTGAATCGTGATCGAATACGTTCGAGAAGTAATTTTATACGCGCGTCCACGGATATTCCGATTAATTGGATGATTGTCACACGTCCGGCGACATTCAAATACAACACAGGCTGACTTTAGTTCAAGAGAGAACATAAAATTATCAACGATCAATACGTGCACCAATTGTTCCAACAGTTTGTGTTGCACCATCGGATAGAACAGATCCTAATTGAACTGATATTGTACGCTGAAAAAGTTTGAAATACACTGTTAAGTATGATGAAAAGGACCATGTTGCATAGTTGCATCATTACAATTGTGTTGCTGTTAGTTTGTACTCAAAGTGCTAGAGTGAAGTTCATTAGTGATTATGATAATTATAATAGTGGTGATGATGATACGAATACATCAATAATCAGAGGAGCGGTCAACATAGGGCGCGAAATCAGCGGCATTTTGTTTGGGTTAGATAAAACCGTTTTGCACAGTAAGATTGTAGTGCTTATTTAACCTATGCTTACAGTACAAGACCATCACGACATCGAACAACTGCTAGACCTGATAGTAGACTTCCTTCATACAGGCATCCTGATTCAACAGGAAACAATGGGTAATGCAATTGTACATATTTTGGTTTCTCGCAACGATTTTTTTTGTTAAAATAGTGACAAAAGAAAATCTGGTTTGATATAGAAAACATTGCTACTTGAAACTACTAAACATGATAAACAACTTGTGCGTTCCTGTCAATTTACTTGTGCGTTCCTGTCAATTTCTTGACGAAGAATTTCACAGTGAATTCAATTTGAAAAATTTGTTATGGATGGACGAACTTAAGATAAAGTTAAGAATTGTTGCGCTTTAAATTCACAAACATTTTACTTGATTCAAATTACCTTAAATTTAGCTATTCAAACTAACGCATTTGTTTTTTGAAATCATACATTTTTGTTAGTTTTACCTTTTTTATAAATATAAAAAATAGGTATAGAATTCGCTCAAACTTTAGAAAAAATTTCCGAGGCCCGGAGGGCCGAATGTCATATACCAATCGATTCAGCTCGACGAACTGAGCAAATGTCCGTGTGTGTGTGTATGTGTGTTGTCAACTAAGAGGTCGAGATCTCAGAGATGGCTGGACCGATTTTGATCAAACTAGTTGCAAATGAAAGGTCTCCCCGTCACCCAGAACGCTATTAAATGGTTTTGAGATCGGATGTTTACTTTTTGAGTTATACGAAATTTTTATATCAAAATGTTTTTTTACAGTATCTGTCACAATTGACCTTGAAAACAGAATATATTTTCAGACTTAGATTTCGCACGGTAATAGCTATCCAACAAGCCATAGATTGTTAAAATCCGTCCATTTTTAACGGAGCTATCGAAATTTTTGTGTAAGCCACTTTTTCCCCTATTCCAGCAGTAGAAGTTTTGAACGCTGTCTGGCAAAAAATGCTTGGGAGCAACATAAAACACGATTTTTTATACTGTTACATACATTTGTTTCTAAGTACCCAAAAGACTGTGTACAGCATGATATTTTGCCTCGGACCGATTTTAGCACGGTTCGTTTTTGGCAACATAATCGTTCGAATATGCCATATGTAAACCAGATGATGGCAGAATTTCCGAGTTGAAAGCAATTCCATAATTATATTGATTTAAACTACTTAAAGCAATAAATGCACTTCGTCGAGATCAGCAAATGCGTGTGTGACAAATAATTTCACTCAATTTTTTTCGGAGATGACTCAACCGTTTTCTACAAACTCAGATTCATATGAAAAGTCGTATACTCCCAAACAAGGTTCCTGAATTATGTTTGGTTCCGACCTCTGGTTCCGGAACAAAAGGATAATATGTGAAACGAAATTAGAATTGTGTAACTCATTTTGCTCGTAGATGACTAAATCTAAGATTCAAATGAAATCTAAGAATTTGTCTTCTAAGAATCATCTAAGATTCAAATGAAAAGTTTTAAGATTCTGTAAAACATCTTGTTTTTCAGTCAGATCCAAATTGCGGTTTCGTAGATACAGGGTGATTAGTATAAAAATGTCTATTTCACATAAATTAATCAGGTTTATCGGGTTAGCAGATTTGGCTAGTCGATAATAAAATAAACTTATTTCAGATTTAGTGATATTCAGTTTTCGATTCGGAAGGTACCCAAAAATTTAATTCGCACTACGATTTCTCAAAGATGTCTACACTAATTTTCAAACATTTTAAGTCAAATGTAAACTATACAGCTACTCAGGTAAATTTATCTGACTTTGGATACACCGAATTTCGAATTTCGGTTCCAGTATCGAATCGTTTCTCAAAGCTCAATCGTTTTCTAAAGAAAAGCCAAATCGAATTTCAGAAACAAAAGTTCAAATTAAAATTAATCCAATTTTATCCAATTCTGACTTCTGATTCTGGAATTGTAGGATGATGATTTTTAAAATTCAAAGCGATATAGACGATGACAATCTCGAAAAGCTTGAAAGTTGGACTCAAAAAAATGGCAATTTATTCGTCATATGGCCATACAATCGGTTTGGGTTATGCTGGTTCCTAAATACCGACTCTGGAATTACCTTAAATTACCCTAAACTCTAAAGTGGAAATTACTTCGACTTATCATGGAATGTTTAATCGATTGCTACACTTTAAGATTCAAATTCGATCCGATTTGCAGTTTCGACAATACAGAGTAATGAGTGATTAAATTCTCAAATTGCCACTTAAAACGACGGACATTAGAATAATGTCATGAAAACTGAAACACCGAAAAATATCCATGCAAAAAACACATGCGGATTGATAAAAAAAAGGTATCATCTCACTGCTAGGTGGATTAAGCACGTTTTTAAGAATAAAATGATTTCTTTCAAACTAATAATTTACAAGGTAGTTTTTGATACTACTTTTATTTAAATTTATATTCGTTTTAAAATTCCTGAAAAAACTTATTTTCTATTTTGAAATTTTTGAAGACGTTTTGTCATTGCCGTTGCTAGATGGTCGATTCACATACCACGGTTCGATGCTCCATCAGTCCGGCCAAAATAATGATCCTGCATCAAATAATTTATGTAAAGAAAATATGTTATGTAATGATATACAAATTTCTGAAATATTCTTAATTATCAATACGTACACTTGAATTGTTGAAAACCCCCTAGGAAATAAAAGAATGCTCTGGTTTATGCGCGCGAGAAAAAATTGCTCTGGTTTATATGAAAAAAAACAAATATGGTCCATTTAAATAGTAAACTTAGTTGTATCATTACACAAATAAGATAATAGATCAATTGAACCAAGTTTTTTCTTCATATAAAGGTTTAGCAGGGTTGAGTCAACAAGGACATTGCCGATAACATTAACTCAACTTTGGTTGACATGCAATAAATAGTTAGTTTATTTCAACAATAAACTTAGCCTGAACAAATATATATTTCGGATGGTTGAACAAAAATGTTGATTCAAATCAAACAAAGATCATTGTTTTTGTTGAAGGGAGAAATTGGTTTGTAACAATCATATTATAGCTTGAAATGAATATAAATTTAAATTTAAATTTAAAAAACTACTAACTGTTTTGTTATTTTAAACATGCACAATTTCTCTGCGTGTACTAAGCAATCATAATTACATACAGCAGGAAATTGGAATACGTTGCATCTTTCGAATAGCCAATACCGATGATCAGTCGAAATGTGTACTCTCATTTAATGAATTTTGAGACTGTTTGGTAATAATTGGACTGTTAAGATCTTATTTTTTCAAACAGTTATCTGTACAAAAATGAATCTTTTCTAAATCCTAGGAAACTTAAGTCATTTTTTCATAATTTCATAATTTATTTGTTTCATCTGACAAAAAAGTCTTTATGAATCTAATGTCGAAGGGGGTAGTTGCCCCTAGTGCAGCGTTTTGCAAATCACTTCTTGGAACCTTTTTTTTTTTGCTAACCACATCGATCCCTCCTGATCTGGAGTTGGGGGCAACTGTCATTTTTTGCTCATTAAGCCAACAATAGCCTTCAGCAATAGAAAGTAAACAAAGACTTCCGGTGAAACTCTCAACGGGTGAGCACGTTGTATCTTGTTAGGCCGGAGAAAATTCGAGTATTTCGCAAGACTTTTTACCGTACTTTGACGACTCGACGCAGCCACACAGCGAGATTTTCGCTTGTAGTCCAGTGAGAAGAAAGTACTTTGGACTATAAACGAAAATTAACTGGCAATATAGCCAGTGCTGTGCTGTGCCATCAAATCGCCGTCATCTCAAATGAGGTGACGCCAACCAGAAAACAAGAAAAAAAAGTAAACAAACAATACGTTTTTTATTGTAAACATTCAACTGGGTATCAAGATTTAAATTCAAACGTGGATCACTGATGATTTGATGTAATGACTTTTTACATCAAATGATGCGCTAGTTTATTACAAACATTTGTTGTGAAGACACAAACTACAAAAAATAATTTTTAATAGCGAAATTATTTTTGTTTAGCAAATTTCCCGTTTCGGCCCACTATGCATGGATACAGATTGGTGTACGCCGATCACTAGAAACTGAACCTGGCAAGTTTATTGAAAATTGTACTCGTTTTCTGAAACTTATGAATATTTTCGATGATTGGTTTCGAAGAAATCTTAATTATCAGTTCAGTGAAATGACAAATTATAACAATTTATCGCAAAACTAATTGCGTAATACTTGTGACTAAAGCAGATTCTCTAAAGATTTCATCTCTTCTTGACTTCCCTATATCACAACGATTTCCTCGCTTAACCAATCTACTTCAAACAAGGTTTCATCGTACTACCATCAGACTCCATGAATCAATAACGTTCAGGTAGATTCTCAGTTGGTACGGATAGTTTTGACATCAGATAAGAATTTTCACTAAATGTAAATATTATGAAATTTGTTTTTATTTGTTGGTTAGGAGATCTCCAAATAGTGCTGTGATTATTCGGTCCGATTACTGATCTGTATATTGCCAACATTCATTTGTATATTAATAGAGTCCTACAGCAAGCGCACGTTTCCAATGGCATACTTTACAGACCGATATATAGTTTTTCAATAGTTTTTAGAAGTTTTAATCAGCAATAGTCATAGTGGATAATTTCAGTTCGAATAAGTTATGGTATTTACATTGAGGCACAGAGAACAGACATCCAAGTAGAGATTTCAATTTGCCTAAGAAATTCAACGGTTGTTTTAAAAAGCAATCACCAAGGAGCAATTCTCCCGTAGAGGCGCTTCGAATAGTCCAGTAATCCCTTATGGGCACTTGCATTCAAGCTTTCATACAATGGTAATTCGTGTAAAGTGCAAGTCAATCCTATCAAATGTTCCATTTTGTGAACTGATTATATGATGTACATGGTTTCGATAAAAAAAAACATTCTTCGAATTACAGATTCTCAGGATCAACTGCAGTGGCAAGTTCGCAAAGTATCCAAAGCGGGCAAACTGGATCGTCTGTTACTGCTGCCAACTCTCAGTCAGCCACTATAAACGGGGGTCAGTCAGGGTAAGCTTTAATAAAATTTAACACCTATATTTTTATTAATGAAAATCGTCTGCATCATAGGTTTGTAGGATCATCAGCCGGTGCCAGTTCTAGCTCAATAACATCCACAAGTGATGGATCTACGGGAAGTAAGACTGGAGCTTTTTCTGGGTAATTTATATAGTTACAAAAAATGAGCTTTCGTTACTCCTTTCTTCTCTGCTATTCGTCATATTTTTAGAGCTGCATCAGGTGCAAATTCAAATTCACACAATACAATTACAAACTCAGTTTCTTCTGCCAGTTCTCAAACAGCGGTTCTCGACTCGAGATATCCAGGGTAATATGTTATTCTATTAGATGATAACTCCACACCATGGTGGTACATTGCATTCAAAATTATTGCAGATTTGGATTTGCTGGATCGAGTTCTAGTGCAAATTCGGCTACCCAAGGTTTCAACTCTATCATTGGATCATCAGGGAATAGCGCAGCAACGGCGAATTCCCAATCAACGGTGATCAATTCTAACGGTTTCGGAACTGCAGCTTCAAGTGCCAATTCAAACGCGTTCAACCAACAAATTGGGTACAAATGATATAGTATTTACTAAATATTTACCATACACTTACAACTTCGACTCGTCAACAGAGAATTCGGTTCATCCGGTTCCAATGCAAACGCTAACTCGTTTACTCATGGGTTTGGTCCGAACGGATTCGGAAGTAGTGCGGCCAATGCGCAGTCAAATTCGTTCCAAAGTACAAGCCCGTTAGGATCATTCGGTGCATCAAACTCTGCATCTCATTCACAAGGGTTTTCTGTTGGAGCTGATGGAGTATCCGGGTCAGCAGCAATTTCTGGAAGCCAAACGTACAGAGTGCCGTACCACAAGGATGTAACATTGTCATACTCAACAGGATTCTCTACGTCGAATGCTGGATACAATCCAGCAGTAGCGAATGGTGGTTCTTTCAGGTTTAGCTAGTTTCAGTTGTAAGATTGATTACCGAGTTCTTGAAAGTGCATATTACAGGTATAATGTAGGTATTATAATTGTTTGTTATGAATCGATATCTTAGATGGAAATATCATAATTTATTTAAAACTACCACAAGTTCACCTAGTGGATCTAGCATATTGGTTTGATGACGTTGGGCACCACCTGGATGTACTACTCCATGGCCTTTTCCCGTAATGACAATATGCCAAATCCACCAAAACAGAACGATATAATTGTGTTACTTGAAGGAAGGCACTGTACATAAATTTCCTAATTTATGGTCCCGGTCGCGATTTGACGCTCCTCAAGCGACTGGAACAGATTTTCAGATACGCGACATACCAGAAATAGGAATTAATTAATTCGTAGCCTCTTACGAAAGATGCCGTTAGCCAATTATTCATACTCGCATATACAAAAGTAAATATTCTCCTGGACGCTACTGACATAGTGCATTTTTACCGGTATATAACATTTCGTTATTGTTTTCGTAGCATTTGTTGAGCAGTATCAAATATGTCGATGTTCGTACCTGAATACATACTTTTGTGTGTAGTGTTATTTCATCGGGGGATTCACCACTGGTGACGTTTAAAGACGACGCTTTAATATTAGAAGAGAGAATTATAGAAAAAAGTAACCGCAATATAAAAATCGTCGCGAGAAAGTAATTTTGCTTCATGACAATGCAAGGTCTAATTGTTTTGAAAGTCGTAAAATCTTATTTGGAAAACATTACAATGGGAAGTTCGGTCCTACCCGCTCTACTTACCGGACATTTCTCCGTCCGACGACCATTTGTTCCGACCCATGATGCATGGATTACCAGAGCAACAAGTCGTAAACTACAAAATGACCATAAACTGGATCGATTCGTTCATAGAATCAACATAGTATCCAAGCTTTACCAGAAAGATGGCAAAAAGTAGTAGATAGCGATGGACAATACTTTGAACAACTGTTATGATACTGTCATAATAAATCACGAGACGTTGACAAAAACAAGACGAATAAACTCCAACACCTGCAGGAATCTGCGAGTGCCGGATTACCATTTGACGACCATTCGATTCTCCGTATTTTTGTAGAAGATGTAACTTCAGCTGTTTGGGTAATTTTAAACACACCTCACTTAGTTGTTCTGGAATTGGAAGTCGGATCAGAATAATAGTCAATAACAATCAATTAGACCGCAATACCTTTCTTTTGAGTCTAACCATTTTTCCGGTAGGGGAGAGTCGGCAAGCCGAGGGTTACTCGTGTTTTATCGAAAAGTATTAAAGAAATTCATTTGAATTATTTGATTGTATGTGAAGTGAGTAATTTCTGTGAACTCCATCCAAATTTCATCAAATTATTTGATTATTTCAAATGAAGAAACCTGTTTTAATCCACCTATACCTTTCTCATATTATTTATTACATCCTACACACTTATAAAATTTTGCAGAATTCGGTAGTTTTTTACCGAAAATTCAACAGATTAACGTTCGGTAATTGAATTGATTACCGATCGTTCGGTAATTGCTGAACTGACAAACAACTACCGTAAACTGTAAACAAAACGGATCTAACGGATTGTTCGGTTATTTTTCTGTGTTTGTTTTCTTTTGGGTAAAATTCTGAAATTTTTTTTCACACAAAATAACTAAAAAAATTCCAACCGTAAAAAGTGTCAAATATACCGATTGACCGAAATTATGAGCGCCTTCCAAAACACTGCACAATCCGTCGAGTCCACTAGAAATTACCCTCGAACGATTTGTGTTTGTAGCAAGTGGACAAGAGATACGAAACTATTTTCTGCTTATAAGTAAACAAAATACTTTGAGTGGTTCTAATGTTTTAAAAACTTAAATCTTAGTGTGTATATATTACAGTAAGATTATTCAAAATACTACAAATTCACAAGTTTAAAACGCAGTTTAGAAGATTTATTTTGCATAATACTATGTATGTTCGAGCCCCTACCTGGAAGGATTCTTAGTGTCAGTAGAATCCATAGTACTAGCCATGGTATGATTCTGT
Source organism: Malaya genurostris (assembly GCF_030247185.1). Lineage (NCBI taxonomy): Eukaryota > Metazoa > Arthropoda > Insecta > Diptera > Culicidae > Malaya > Malaya genurostris. The sequence continues at coordinate 215,122,498 of NC_080572.1, forward strand.
ACGCTAAGAATCGGCTGCGAAGTCTGTTGAAACAGAAAGGCCAAATTCCACAAAAGGAATGTAATGCCAAGACTTCGACTTTTGAAACCAAACTAGGGGCTGAGGTCTACTAGAAGATTGTCAGTACCTGTTATCTTTCTCCGGACAGTATCAGTCTAGATGCCGTGTGGAATCCGACAGAAAAAAATTTAACCAAAAATAGATCCACTGGGTTCCTGTTTCCATGTCGTAAAAGGCGATAATTGTAGGAGTTTCTTTTGAGCTTCAGTTATCAGATTTTTTCAACGTTGCACATCTGATTATTCTATTTTGCTAAATTATCTCTTCATTAAACTGCATTCAACTTAACAATTTCGTCTAGCTTCTGAGAAAAGTTTTATTTGGTAGTTTTTCTTCTTCGTGTTATTGCTTGTCTTTCACGATTATACGTTGAGTGATAAAAATCAATTATTGCGAAGATCCTTTTATAATAAAATTTTTATAACAGAGATTACATAGTTACTTGTTTGTTTGATAAATTCATATTTTTTTCTCGGTAGCCGGCTGCCCAGATCAACCAATATAACAAATTAAAAATTTTTCGCGGTAAATAATAAAGTGGAAATTATTAACAATCAAGACGAGCTTGAAATCTGTCGACCTTTGTTTGGCAATTTAAAATGATATAATTTATAGAATATGTCACTACAATGAATCAACTATTTTGTCTTAATTCTATTCACTCGTTAATTTTGTAGCAGGTAATTCCATTTAGAAAACCTTTTTCAATACACCTAGTGGTGTAATGATACCTTTCTCATATTACTTCTATTTTCTAAAACATCACTAGAAGACGCAGTCAAGTTTATTTTTTGAAGCTTGAATAAAATCAAAAACTTTCTTCGGTATAAACTACCATCACCTTTTTCAATTTGTAAAAAGTTATGTTAAATTGATATAGATTTAAATGTGGCAACCCTGCACGCTACACAAAATTGAACAAAGCATGCTGTGTGCTAGGCGGATGCGTTTTCTTCTTCTTCCGTACCAGCAAGTAGCGATGCGTACCGATTTTGTATAACAGTTTGAAAGTTTTGATACTCTATAATTTCGGAACCGGAAGTCGGATCTGGATGAAATTGCACAGTATCTTTTAAGACAATGAGATCTTTAGATTTGAATCATAATTTGTGAAAATCGGTTTAACCGTTGCTGCGAAATCGAAGTGAAAGCTTTTCTTCACTATTACCGGTGCGTTCGGAAGCGGAAACCGGGCACTAGTAGTCTCAAAGTAGATTTGTGTCTCCACCAACTAACAAGGTCTGCCAACTAGATGAATTTACCAGTAAATTTTTTGAAAATGTGCACCCCGCTTGTGAAAAAATCCTCAATTGAAAATTTTCACTAATCGCACTGTAATTCTGGAACCAGAAGTCGGACTTGGATCAATTTTTCGAGGACTTTTTGAAGAATCTCAAGACCTTTCATTTGCATCTTAGTTTGTAAAAATCAGTTGATAAATTTCCGAGAAAATTAAATGCGTATTTTCTCATAGATTTAATTTGAATCTGAGTTTGTGAAAATCGGTTCAGCCGTCTCTGAGAAAATCGAGTGACATAACACACACACACACACACACACACACACACACACACACACACACACACACACACACACACACACACACACACACACACACACACACACACACACACACACACACACATACACAGTTCGTTGAGCTGAGTCGAATGGTATATAACATTCGGCTCTCCGGGCCTCGATTCAAAAGTCGGTTTTCACAGTGATTGTATATGAGAAAGGCAAAAATAATGAAATTTTTATTCGTTACGCGCTAGTATTTCAATTTTTTCTGTGAGTTTAGTGGTGCATCCGAGCATCTTGAAACCGGAACATACTGAATTGCACGAGAATACTACGATTACTCAAATTTATACTAACAAATATCATTCTCCCGTGACTCTTGTGAAGTGCGCAGTAGTATATAAGGCCTCTAGAAACAACAAGTGATGGAGTAACATCCCTTTCCATTCATTACACGATCTACATTCGGGCCTGGCCGGTGCCGGTACTGATCAATGAGTTCTGGGGTTACCAGAAGATGTATATTGAAGCATGAAGTCATCTAGAAATTCCCTGTACAATTTCAGCTAATCCCGATCAGCAACGGAGTAGAAACCAAACATTTTATAAATCTATAATTTTGAGTTAATTGTGGTTATTTCATACTATTGAAAATTTTATGATAAATTCTTATCATATTACCGATAGTATAGAGAAAACATTAGGCAGGTTTGTAGTTCACATTATCTGATGGTTTAATGAACCGAAATTCTTTATACCGGTATCCAGTTTTCGGTTCCAGAACTTAGTGGTCAAAATTTTTAAAATGAAGCTCACTTCATTTTCTCAAATATGGTTGAATCGATTTTCACTAATTTGAATTCAAATATAGTTTTTATGTGTAGTAGTATTATACAAATGCAATTGTTGACCCGGGTTAGCGGTTCAATGCATAGGGCGCTGGTCTTACAAGCCAGTTGTCGTATGTTCGAATCCCGACCTGGAAGGATTCTTAGGCTGTGAACCATTTCGCGGTTAATTTTTTCTTTTGGTGGAAATCTGACACTCGAGCGGTTAATTTGATGTTGTCAAAAAAACCCTGCTCGAGAGCATGGTTATTTTTGACAGATCGATGATTGTTTCCCGACACTGAAACAAACCGTCCAATGAAAATTCTAATATTAATTCTTTAGTTGAAATTATTTCCAGTGGAAAATAAAACCAAATAACTCCGCCCGTCAAATTTTGAAATGGGCCGCAGTTTTAGTTAAATTTAACTACTCGACGACACAAAATAACCACTCAAGTGTCAGATTTCAACCAAAAGTTAAAATTTACCGCAAAATGGTTCACTGCCTTAGTGTCAGTAGGATCGTAGTACTAGCCATGCAATGATTCTGCGGTACGCTGAGAATCGGCTGTGAAGTCTGTTGAAACAGAAAAGCCAAATTCCATACAAGGAATGTAATGTCCGAACTTTGCTTTTAGTATTTTGCAAAATATGTCTTCTAAAATATTTTAATTTGTAGTATTTTGATTACCCTTGCCCCTTGTAGGAGGTAATGAATAATATGAGAGAGGCATCATTACACTGCTAGGTGGATTGAAACATTATAAATTCAAATATGGTAGATGGGGGACGGGTATAGCGTGATGGGTAAGTCGATGCCTTTCACGCAGCCCGCCTGGGTTCGATTCCCAACCCCGCACATAGGGTCAGAAAGTTTTTCTGGCCCGAAGAGGCGAATGACATTAATGTTAAAGCCTCTATAATTGAAACAAAAAAAAAAAAAATATGGTAGATGATGATAGTTGTGACCCAAGGCACAAGCCATGGAGGGTACTTTTAGAAAAATGTCATCAAATTTCCAAGTCCAATTTAATGCATGAATTATATAAAAAAAAATCTTTTAACAAAAAACTTACGATGAATGTAAGGTGGTATACTAAAATGGTATACCAGAGTGCGGGATTTTTAAATACCTTTCATTTAGAGTTATAAAAAATATGTTAAGTTACAAATGACCCAAGACTACCGGCTCTCCCTTACATACGGAGCCGGGAACGAAGATCCAAAACCCAAAATCAATGTAACCAGACCTGTGCAACATAATAATTATACGGCTAATTGGAAGAGTTTGGATTTTTCAGTTTCTTGTATAAAAACACGTTCTTGAAAATGAATTTTGTATACATATCAGCCACACAGACAAAAATCCTTTGCCGGTACAATGATTAGGAAATTCTGAAAATCATGAAACGTGTTTTTTCATTCACCTATTATTAGTGATATTATGAGCAAAACGATTTATATCATAAAAATTTGAATGGGATTTCTCAAAAAAATCATCAGTAATAGGCAAGGTCTAATGAGAAGTATTGTTTCATGATTTTCATGATTTCTAAACCATGGTACCGGCAATGAATTTGTGTTCGTGCAGTAATTCCAGAACCGGAAGTCGTGCCTGGATGAAATTCGGTAGGATTCTATGGGATCTTTCATTTAAACATAAGCTTGTGAAAATACATTTTATACCGTTACTGCGGAACCGGAAGCCGGAAATGGTATATGACAAATCGATCCTCCGGGCCTCAGTTCAAAAGTCAGTTTTCACAGTGATTGCATAGTTTTTCTATACGAGTGCTATTCTTCTGTAGAGGAAATATTACCAGATTGGGAATAAAATTTGATTGCTTATTGCACCTATTGATTAAAAGTATTATTCATAGTTCTGGTATTGCCAAAAACGTTGGGCCTCTTATGGATACTACATGATTTAATATACAAAATCAGAAGGTAAGTATACTGGTTACACACAAATAGCAAGCCAAATTTTTTTTATTTCAGTCGGTGTTGAACAGTCGTTCGCACCGCACGCGTATAGCTCTTGGCTCCTGGAATTTTTTTCTGGCTACCTAGAGTTTCATTGATTCAAGGCTTCAGTCTTTTTCAAGGCTACCTGAATCACTAACTAAGTGACTAAGTGATACAAAGAGTGATATTAGAGTGACTAAGTGATACAAAGAGTGATATTAGAGTGACTAAGAAATTAATCAGCCTTTTTTAAGGCTAGCTAGGAGTCTAATCGAAGACTAATTTAGCCTAGTTAATTTAATTTAAAATTTCATTAATTTCAAAAATGCCTGCGTCCAACCGGAAAGGCAACAAGCCTAAGGCTAAAAATAATTCAATACGGAATAAATCACAATCCGTTATTCAACATTTTTCTAATAACATTCACGATCTTATAGAATCTGAATGTAGAAATAAAAGACAACGGACGGATTTCCCTTCCGCTGATCCTATGCCGTCTAACAATATTTACGAGATTCTTCCTGAATCCGATTGTAGCGACATAGAAGAAAATTCTTCAAAAATTCCCAAAATGGACGCTTGTCGTTCTGGGAAGAAACATCAATCTATGCCACCAGTGACGGTGATGATTTCCGACTTCAAAGCATTCCGTACTGAGCTTTCTACTTTTCTCCCGGAAGTAAAAGTCTCATTTCAAATCGGACGAAGAGGAGAATGTCGAGTCTTGGTGGATGGATTGGAAGATTACGAACGTCTTATTCGATATTTGTCCGAAAAACTTCATAAATTTTATTCATATGATATAAAATCAGACAGACCCTTCAAGGCTGTCTTGAAAGGATTATCAAATGATCAAAGTATTGATGAAATTAAAAATGAACTAAAAGAATTGCTTGGTTTTGCCCCTTCCCAAGTAATACTTATGAAAAAAAGAGCGAATGGTACTTCTAAACCACGCTCTGGAATTTCCCATGAACTTTACCTAATACACTTCAATCGAAGTGATGTAAACAATTTGAAAACTTTAGAAAAAGTACGTTTCATTTCCCACATTAAAATTCATTGGGAACATTATAAACGGCATAATCGTATTGCAAACATAACGCAATGTCGTCGTTGCCAAGGCTTCGGTCATGGAACCAAAAATTGTCATATGGATATACGGTGTTTGAATTGTGGTAAATCGCATTCGAAAGACGTTTGTCCAATGAATGAAACCACTGATAAATTTTCATGTTCAAATTGCAACGGAAATCATAAATCCAATTATTAGAAATGTCCTGTCAGGGAAAAAATTTTAAACGCTCGTTCGCTTAGACAACAAGTCAAATCAACGACCTTAAATTTACAGAATATACCTGAAAATTCTTCTAAGGCACCTGCCAATTCGTCTTCTAACGAAAACAATTTATTGACAGGTAGATCGACCTCGTCATCATCTTCTTCTAATGTCAGTTATGCTGGTATATTAGGTAGAAATCTATCTCCTATTTCTTCTAATGTAAATAATCAAAACACAGGACCGCCTGGCAGTTCTTCTTCTAACGAAAACAATTTATTAATAGGTAGACCGGCCAAATCATCTTCTTCTAATGCCAGTCTACCTACAAATATTCCTTCAATGCCATTCGCTTCTTTAAATGAAGTCGATTTAGGCGATATAACTGAAAATAAAATGATCTACCTACAAGATCAACTTTTTCAAATGATCATCCAAATGAATTCGACTTCATCACTTTTTGAAGCATTTCAAATCGGATGGAAATTTGCAAATAATATTATAATGAATTTAAAATTTAACAGTGATGTTAAATAATTATTTGAATATTTTAAATTGGAATGCTCGATCTTTGAAATCGAGTGAAGATGAATTTTATAATTTTCTCAAAGTTCACAAAATTCATATTGCCATTGTGACAGAAACTTTTCTTAAACCAAATGTAAAATTGAAAAGTAATCCACATTATGTGGTTCATCGATTTGACAGGTTTACTGGAATTGGTGGTGGAGTTGCCATTTTTGTCCAACGGCAAATTAAACATCGAATTTTACCTTCTTTCAATACTAAAGTTATTGAAAGCTTGGGAATCGAAGTTGAAACCATTCATGGAATTTATTTCATCGCTGGAGCATATTTGCCATTCCAATGCACCGGCGAACAATTAAATTTCTTTAAAGGCGATTTGCAAAAACTTACAAGATATCGATCGAAATTTTTCGTAATAGGGGACTTAAATGCTAAGCATGTCCAGTGGAATTGTAGGCAAAATAACAGTAATGGTAAAATACTTCATAATCAACTCTCAGCTGGTTACTTCACAGTTCTTCATCCCAGTAATCCTACTTGTTTCTCTTCCGTGAAAAACCCGTCTACAATTGATCTGGTTCTAACAGATCAAAGTCACATTTGTAGTGAACCGATTACTCATGCTGATTTTGACTCAGATCATCTTCCTGTAACATTCAGACTTTCCAACGAAGCTATAATTAATCCAATTAGTTCTATTTTCAACTATCATAGAGCTAATTGGTTGGATTACAGATCTCACATTGAAAATCATGTGGATCATGAAACTATTTTAGAAAATTCTGCGGACATCGACACAGCAATTGATAATTTGAATCATTATATTATCGAAGCTAGAAATCTTTCAGTTCCCAAAGCTCAAACTAAATTAAATTCTCCTATCATCGATGACAATCTTCAACTGCTCATTCGGTTGAAGAATGTTCGTCGACGACAATATCAACGTTCTCGTGATCCTGCTATGAAAACCATAGTTAAGGATTTACAAAAAGAAATTAAACATAGATTTACTCTTTTGCGAAATGAAAATTTCGCTAAAGAAGTTGAACAAATTAAACCATATTCTAAACCTTTCTGGAAACTTTCTAAGGTTCTTAAGAAACCTCAGAAACCAATTCCTGCTCTCAAGGAAGGAAATCAAATACTTCTTACAAATGGTGAAAAAGCTCAAAAGCTAGCTCAGCAGTTCGAGAGTGTCCACAATTTTAATTTAAACGTTGTGAGTCCTATTGAAAATGAAGTCTCACTGAAGTATGATCATATTTCAACCCAAGTGTTATCACACGATGACATTTTTGAGACGAATTTCGATGAAATTAAATCAATTATTAGGAAACTCAAAAACATGAAGGCTCCTGGTAATGATGGAATTTTTAATATTCTTATTAAAAATCTTCCCGATGTTGCCTTGAGACTCCTGGTTAAAATTTTCAACAAGTGTTTTTCATTAGCTTACTTCCCAAAAAGATGGAAAAACGCTAAAGTAATTCCTATCCTAAAACCTGATAAAAACCCAGCAGAAACATCAAGTTATCGCCCAATTAGCTTACTTTCTTCTATCAGTAAACTTTTTGAAAAAATTATCTTGTTAAGAATGATGACTCATATAAATGAGAATTCAATTTTTTTACCAGAGCAGTTTGGATTTCGTCATGAACATTCAACTACTCATCAACTTGTCAGAGTAACGAACATGATAAAATCAAATAAATCTTCTGGGTTATCCACTGGAGTTGCTCTTCTAGACATAGAAAAAGCATTCGACAGTGTTTGGCACAAAGGTTTAATAGCAAAAATGTCCGATTTCCAGTTTCCTATTTATTTGATCAAAATGATTCAAAATTATTTAACTGATCGTACTCTTCAGGTTAGCTATCAGAATTGTAAATCTGAATTGCTACCCGTACGAGCCGGTGTTCCGCAGGGTTCGAGTGTAGCTCCAATCTTGTATAATATTTTCACTTCTGATCTTCCAAATCTACCCGTTGGTTGTCAGAAATCGCTATTCTGTGACGACACAAGTCTGTTAGCCACAGGTAGAAATCTAAGAGTGATCTGCAGTCGCCTACAAAGAAGTTTAAATATTTTCAGTGATTATCTGTCAAAATGGAAAATTAAACCAAATGCAGCAAAAACGCAATTAATTATCTTTCCTCACAAGCCAAGAGCTTCTTTTCTTAAACCAAACAATAATCACATTCTCAAATTGAATGGCTTGGAATTGACATGGTCTGATCAAGCTAAATACTTAGGTTTAACGTATGACAAAAAACTCACTTTCAAGGATCACATTGAAGGAATCCAGGCAAAGTGTAATAAATATATTAAATGTTTATATCCTCTTATAAACAGAAATTCTAAGCTCTGTCTAAAAAACAAATTGTTAATTTATAAACAAATTTTCAGACCAGCCATGCTTTATGCGGTACCAATTTGGTCAAGCTGTTGTTCCACCAGGAAGAAAACGCTTCAAAGGATTCAGAATAAAATTCTGAAAATGATTTTGAAGCGTCCTCCCTGGTTTAGTACAAATGAGTTACACAGACTCACAAATATAGAACCATTAGATGTAATGTCACATAATATTATAAGCAAATTCCGACAAAAATCGATGCAATCTTCAATTGAATCGATTCGCTCTCTGTATTAGTTAGTAAGTTAGTATATAAGTTCCTTTTCCCCATTACACAATACAAGTAGGTTTAGAATTTTCCCTACACAAAAATCTCAGAATTGCGGAAGCAAATGATGTCTTCATGGTAATAACCAAATCATATATATATATATATATATATATATATATATATATATATATATATATATATATATATATATATATATATATATATATATATATATATATATATATATATATATATATATATATATATATATATATATATATATATATATATATATATATATATATATATATATATAACAGGGCTGAAAAGTCACCACTTGTGGCTGAACACCCAATTTAAATCTTAATAATTCAATTTTAACTCATATTCCAATAAATAGTTATTTAAAAAAAAAAAAAAAAAAAAAAAAAAAAAAAAAGCTATATTTTTTTGGAATCAACAATAGCTTCATTAAATGTCCAAATATTCTCAAAGTGAGAACGGACATTATGTTAAAAATAGATACTAAATGAGTCGCAAAAGATCGGTCGTATCGATGATCATTAGAGCTTGCCATATCAAGCGGGTGGACCGAATAAGCGAGTCTGCATATTCATAACATATCTAAGACATTCATTGAACTTGACCGGATCATGGTTACTGTGCGGTAAAACATCTTCCACGCCACCGTATCGCAATCGCAGCCAAATGGAACCTCCTTCGCATACTAATAAGCCGGATCAGCAGCTGGCGGATAAATCCGATCGATTTACACATTTGTCATGTACGTTTTATTGCTCACATTTTGTTGTTATATCACATTCAAAAATAAAGAACAAAGCCCTACATTTCGTTAGCGGTAGTACATATGATAACGAATTGGAAACAAGCAGCAGGTCACCAAAAAAAAATAAAATACATCGCTAAGGTTGGGATTTTCCAGATCGCAGACCTCCATCAGTGATGTGGCTGCTCCGCTCATGGGAACCGTTTTAACGACTTAACGAAATGGGACCGCACTTCAAATAGAATAAACGCCAAAGAAATTATTCACGACTTTGTATCGCCGATTGTTCGACGATTCATGGTTGGGATGTATGTATTTCTGCTCGGAATGACATGTCCGGACCACGCATGGACTTATTTCTTCTTTATGCAAGTTGATTACTGATCTGCTTGTTGGGTGTCACCTGGCGGAATGATTTATGGATGAGAACAAAAATTATCGGGTGTTTGAAGCAAAGCCTTGAAAAGACGAACCGATTTTTGTTTTTGGAAGGCCAGTTGATGTCTTTTGGCGGCACCGTTAGTAAATCCTTTGTCGAAAAATGATTGCACAAAATCGTTTGTATGTTCTACGGAGTGCTTTTGATGTCCCACGTTCGGATTCAATGCATTCGACTTCAGTTTCGAATCCGTGTGAGCTATTGAGTGACTGTGATTTCAATAAAAAAAAATATTGAAGTTGTTATGTAATTATCATTCATTGTATGCTATACTCAGACCTGATTTCACGCTTAGTTCGTGGGATACCTTTCTCTTTAGGCGAGAGCTGCTGGAGTCGCGAGACTGATGCTGGTTTTCGTCTTACGTACAGTGAAGTTTCGACGACAACTTCTTCCAAAGTAGTCTCATTTGCTGCCGTAATGGGTTTCTGTTTCTCCTGTCCACAAACCGAAAGGATTCCCAATATAGAAATCATCAAAACAAATTTCGTACGTAAACTCATTGTTATCTAATGGATTCTACTGCGGTTCAGTGGTTCCGCTCTAGTTCAAAACAAAACAAGTGAATTGCGTATTGATGCAGTAACTGGTGGTGATTACTGGATAGATTAATCGTTCGCGTTCGACTGAGTCAAATCAAATAAATGTGCACATTAATCGAGTTTAAATCGAGGCTTTGGTGTGTGTTGTCTACTCGAACAGCTGCTTACTACTAGTCCGTACTCTGAGGTTGCTACCAGAGTATGTTCCTTAGAGAAAATCCGTTGGAGTCGGGCTATGAATGGAAAGTGCACACATTTTCAAGTATAAGTAGGGAATCAGAATTAACTAATTAATTAATAGAGAATGTGCGTCCTAACACAGGTGGACATTAAAATTTTTCTACACGAATAAATACATAAATGAATACTCGGTTTTTGTAACTACAATTGTTTTGTGTAAATTGAAATCCCCTAGGCTACGCCTTTTTCGTATAGAAAGGTTATGCATTCACTGTTAAAATTGACTTTTTGCATTTTCTAATTTTAAATCCCGATTTACTTAAAACTAATATAATTTCAACTATTGTGGTGTTGTCGCATTGGGGTAACGGCGATCTACTCTGGGGAATCTTGCCTCCAGATGGTAGTCGGCAATGGTTGGTGGCCGCATCCTTTTGTTCGTGAGGGTCCGCGGGAAATACCCCCAGGTCACGAAGACACGGCAAGTGGCCCGAATGCTGGTCATCGTCAAGAGCGGCTCTCGGTTGGTAATTTTGTAGACGAGAAATAGAGAAACATGGATTTGACAGGGGAGAGGAGAGCGAAGGAAGCTAGAGTCGGCAAAAATATACTATTAGTTGACAGCAGAGATGTTCAGTGAAAAAACCGACTTTTGAACCGAGACCAGGAAGGCCGAGAGTCATATATTGTTTGAATCAGTTCGTCGATGTACGTATGTCGTGTGTCTTGTGTATATGTATGTATTCATACACATACATATATGTATGTATGCATGTATGTATGTATGCATGTATGTATGTATGCATGTATGTATGTATGCATGTATGTATGTTTGCATGTATGTATGTATGCATGTATGTATGTAACATTTGGGGGCGGCCCGTTTGGCATAAGGTCATTTGGCATAATACCGTTTGGCATAACGCTATTTGGCATAATGGTTATTTGGCATAACGGTTATTTGGCATAATGGTCTTTTGGCATAATGGTCATTTGGCATAATGCCGTTTGTCATAATAATAATTGGATTTGTAAATTTTCGTTTGCGTTTCGATCGAGTTATGTTGTGCAAAGAAAACTCGAACGAAATATGTGAATTTTATATTCGGTCCAAATAGTTCGATAATATTAGGTGAAATAGCATTATTACATATTTTTTTTATATTCAAAATTCTGTAGTAAATAGCACACTATGATTTTATACAAGCAACTCACTTAGTGCTAGCACAATATTCTGTTCGTCATAGATGATTCAGGTCGAGACGGCCGAAGGCCGCGAGTGCGCCGGCGACCCGCCGTCGGAAGCGCCGGCCACTGCGGGGGGGCAGCGCCCCCGCAGAAATCACCTCTGTCTAGTTGCGGGCGTTTGCCCGGATTACCCAAAGCTAGGAGCTATCCCTTAGTTAAGTCCGAACGAGCGGTAGCGAGATCGGACAGCACGTCATTAAAAACGATGAGGCGTAGCCGCATTAGACCTTGCAAAATTGCAGTAAATTAGAACAATTTCTATTAAGCAGCATGTTCATCTGTTATGCCAAATGACCATTATGCCAATAACCATTATGCCAAATAACCATTATGCCAAATGTCGTTATGCCAAACGGTATTATGCCAAACGGCTTTATGCCAAACGTGGTAGCCCCGTAACATTTTTGTGCACACACTTTTTCTCAGAGATGGCTGAACCGATTTTCACAATCCTTCTTCTGAATGAAGGGTCTCGTGGTTAAGAATAAATTCCTGAACTTTATTCGATTCCGATTTCCGATTCCGGAGTTACAGGATGGAATGTGCGAAACACATTTTCATAGAGATGTCTGAGCCGATTTTCACAAACATAGATTCAAATGAATGGTCTTGAGATGCCTAAAAAATCCTAAATTTTATTTTGAAATTACTTCCGGTTCCGATTTAACAAGAAAACAGTTTTTATTTCGAAGGTGTTTTATTTTCTCAAAGAGCTCCCATTTTCTTGAAAATTTATCATAATTTCCTCTAGTTTGTAGATCCTGTTAGTAGACTAAATAATATTACACGGATACAAATCCATTACCGGTACCATGATTGAGAAAAATCATGAAACATTACTTCTCATGAGATCATACCTATTACTTATGATTTTATGAGAAAAATGATTCTTATATTGAGCAATAACTTATCTCTTAAAAAGTTTTTCGTTAATAATAGGTATGATCTCATGAGGAGACCTGTTTCATGATTTCCATAATTTCTTAATCATGCGGTAGGCTTTCACAATCTTAAGTTCAAATGAAAGATCTAACAATTCTTTTAATAAGTTTCTAATTTTATTTATCTGGATCCGATTTACGGTTCATGTATTATAAGGTGATGAAATAAAAAAATTCGTAATGTCATTCAAATAACTCTTCGGAAACTATTCCAATTCGAAGGCCTTGTTAGTTTATGGTCAATCGAACCGATATTGACTGTATCAATCTCCAGTTTCCGGTTCCAGAAGTATCGAAAATAGTGGTCAAATATTCCCAAACGGAACTCACTCCGATTTCTCAGAGACAGTTGAGACGATTTTATTATACTTAGATTCGAATGAGAGTTTGAATGATGCCATACAAAATTTTGGAATTTCACCCGGATCCGACTTCCGGTCTGGCAATTGGGCTCAACAATTCACGAATAGTTGTAGTTTTAGGCCTTTATATTCAGAACCGGAAGATCATTTTTGACCCGAGTGGGTAGTTATCAATTATTGAAAAGGTTATGCAACTTTATGCCCAAATATTTCTTTTTGTTTTTATTCAAGGTTTAATGGTGATGGTGAGCTTACTTCGTCCGCGTCTCTTGTCGCAATTTTTTTCAAAGCGACTCGTCAGTAATGCTATCAATTTTTTTTCACCGGTTCATATATTATTGCAAACTTAAATTGTGTTGTAAATTGATCATCAGTTGCATATTTTATGTCACATGTACGTGAAAGTGATGACATTATAAGGGAACACGTATCCACCGGCTGACGCCAATTGAGCACACATATTTTCTTAGTAAACTTATTTACAATACTAATTCAATTGGAGCGAGAGCCGTAGGGCATAAAGACATCTGATGAACTTAGGAAATGGTGCATATGGCACTGTAATGAATTATGTTATATTATATTATATTATATTATATTTTATTATATTATATTATATTATATTATATTATATTATATTATATTATATTATATTAATATAATATATTTATCATGGCGACGTTAGGAAAGAGAGCATCAGGGCATCGGAAGAATTGATGACTAGACGAGGAATTGTTGATAGCCAGCCCAAGTCACTTGAAGGAAGCTTGTTTTCATCTGAAGGTTTGACACGAGTCTGACGCGCACTTCTCAAACAAACCATCAGACGGGTTCAAGCATGTATAGTGATATGCTTTATCCATGCACTGGATATTATGGTTGGAAGAACATCTTTTATTTTCGCGGAATACGAGTAAGTGACTCTGCTTACATATCCTCCCAATGCTTTTTGTTCGCTATTCGGTAACAGCTATAGTAAGATCCACGTATCCACTAGCAAGTAATAATGTAATATGAGAAAGGCATCATTTTACCAGTAAATGGAGTAAATCACATTTTTTTACTCCGTTTTCCAAATTAACATGATTTTGTGCGGATTTATTTCCAGACGGCATGTGTCTCTCGTGTATCAAAAAATTATATTATATCAAAATATTAATTACGAAATATTCTCATGGATATTATTTCTCACCAAAATTGGAACACATTCGAAAAATGTTGATTTTTTTAGTTTGAAAGAACCCAGGGTACTCGTTTTATTTTATTTTTAGTTTTTGCTTTTCTTATGCAGAAATGCTATGTAATCATTCAGAAACCCGATTTCTGAACGGAGGCCCGGAGGGTCAAGTGTAATGTATCAATCGAATCAGGTCGTCTAGATCACAAAATGTCTTTGTGTGTGAGTATTTTAGGTCTTACGATCCTACTTACGGTTCCGAAATCACACGATGATGAGTAAAAAAAATCAGTGTCTAGAGAGTACTTTCATAAATGGAGATGTCATTTTCATAAATAATTAATGTTTTGCATAATAAACTGATGCAACTTTCTTCATACAAGATGTGAACACTAGAGATGGTCGGGTTTCGGGTACAAAGATCCGAACCCAACGGGAGAGTTTTTTTTTTCATTTTAAACGAGCTATGATCGAGTTAGGGCTCAAAAATCCTGAACCCGAAAACCGAACCCCCCGACTCGGGTAAAGTTCGGATACAGAAAAAAAATTTCTTCGGATTCGGGTCTGGTATGAGTAATATTTAAATTTTTTATGGGGTTTATGGTTTGGAAACAAAATTCTCTGGTTCGGGTCGACTACGGGTAAAGATTTTTTTTTATTTGTGAGTTACAGATCGAGTTAAAGAAATTGCTTGCCCGACTATTTCAGTGAACACATACCATTATTCTATAAGATGCAAAAATTGAAAGCATCCTTTTTTATGTGTGTGAAGAAAATGCAATGTAATATGGCGAAACTTGTAAATTTAACGACTCATTCCCTAAAACGATTTTTGTTGGAATTCTTTCGGTGACTACGAATTCACAAAAACTAATGTTTCGAATATTTCCAAATTTACAGGTGCTGTTCATAATTACTATAGCTAGTATCTAACGGGGAAACAACGATTTGTAAATGCAATTATGTAATGAAGACCGCGAAAATGTTACCGCAGAAACGGGACTCGAACCCGATGCTAGCTCCTAACCGGGGAAATTGTATGGCCAATTAAACTACCGTGCATATGAAAACACATGAAGAGAGCGCCTAGTTGACTAGAAGAACCAAGCGTGCTTCGCTTTACTTGGCCACCACAGCTATCAATTATAGTCCTATATCTATGGAAACACAGTCAATAGAAGACAAACACACACCGTTCCACAAGTCTATCCTCGCTATTTTGCTTTGCCGTCAGCCACTGATTAGAGATTTTTTTTGTCTCTTTTGCTGCATATGGGGTACATCAGCGTCATCATCTATTTGATGATATTATGATAGTAGCAGCAGTGACGATTGTGATCTCGAACACAACGTATTGAAGATAAATCAAACCTTCGATCGACATTCAACGATTTGTTCTAGTCTTGTTAAGACGTAGAGCCGTATTGAACTAGATTTAATCTTGATCAGTTTCTAATGGAGGAAATACAGGCCCGTGCGCAGGAATCATCCATGGGGGGGTTTCAAGGGGAGAGGGGGGTGTCCAAAAATGTAAAACGAATTCTGACAGGATCGTGCGCGGGGGGGGGGGGGGGTTTCAAATTATGTCAGTTTATAAATTGATAAAAAATTTATAAAAAAATATGAATTGTCAAGTTATTTGCACTTTAATATAATAAGTACTCCACATTCTCAGTAGGCCTCGCCAAAACTGGACGCGATAAAAATTGTTCTGTCAAGTTTTTCTGTGAAATTTCACGACAGAAAAAAAAATCAAGAACCGTGGAACAGCCTGTGTTTGGATATCGGCACAGTATCAACTTGGACGTGTTGCTGAAGCAGCAAGCAGAGCAGAGACGTCTAGCGTTGATTTTTCCGGATTCGATTGGATCGTTACCTCTTCGGAACATTGCTGTTATCGTTCCTGATCATTTGGATGAGAGTTAACAAAGCTAACTCACCGTGACTGGGAGACGTATCAAATTCAATTTAGTGTATCTTTAATTAAGTATTCTTTGTTTCCTTATTTTTGTGTTATCTTTAAGTTTAGTATTTGTTCTTTACTTTCATTTTATTAATTTCACGTGAATTACTTTCATTTTTTTTTTTACGTGAATCCATCTAAATCCATGCTGAAATCATTATAATGGATTTAGATTCAATGGAACCGATGGATACTATCAAAAAACCTAGACTTAAAATTTATCCCTCTATATCAACCGGACCATGGGTGGTGTATTTCCGGACCAAAGGAAAACCATTGAACATTTTGAAAATTTCACAAGATCTTACGAAACGATTTTCGGCCGTGACCAAAATTGAAAAAATCAGACCAGATAAATTGAAAGTCGTTGTTTCCAATGTACAACAGGCAAACGATATTGTTAGATGCGAGCTGTTTGTTCCACTGTACCGCGTATACGTGCCCGCTCATGAAGTGGAAATAGACGGGGTGGTTACGGATTCGACGCTGACATGCGAGGATTTGTTGAATTATGGAACTGGTGGCTTCAGAGATTCTTTACTTCAGAAAGTGAAGATACTCGATTGCAAGCAATTGAGCTCAGTATCAATCACTGAAGACGGAACCAAGTCTTATCTCCCGTCAGCGTCGTTTCGAGTAACTTTCGCCGGGTCCGCTTTACCTAACTTCGTCCTCCTAGACAGGGTTCGTCTTCCTGTTCGTCTATTTGTGCCACGTGTTATGAACTGCATGAAATGCAAACAATTAGGTCACACCGCTTCTCACTGTGGTAATAAAGATAGGTGTGGTAAATGTGGAGAAAATCATGAGGACGAATCGTGCAGTAGAAATTCTGAAAAATGTGTCTACTGTGGGAATACTCCTCATGATATCTCTTCATGTCCAACATATAAATCACGCGCAGATAAACTGAAAAAGTCTCTTAAAGAGCGTTCCAAGCGTTCATATGCTGAAATGCTAGAGAAAGCTACACCACCGACTAATACTAATCTCTTTACTTGCTTGTCAGCTGACGAATGTGAGTCTGACGATCCCCAAGAAGGTACATCTTCTACTGTGCCTAGAAGTTTTAGGAAGCGAAAAAATATTTCGTCCAACAAACTTCCTTGTAAAGGCCCGAAGATATCTTCTCAGGGACCATCAAATACAACATCTAAACTTAGTGCTCCAAAAAAATCAAAGCAAATTGCTCCAGGTCTAGGAAATCTTAGATCCGACAAGGAGTATCCAGCACTTCCTGGAACATCAAAACCCCTCAGTGTTCCACGAGATCAGTCAGAGAATCAGACCAGTGCTGGGTTTATAAAATTTTCCGACATCGTGGAGTGGATCCTATCTACTTTCAACATGCCTGATCCTTTTAAAAGCTTTGTGATAGCTATTATACCCACAGTTGAATCATTTTTGAAGCAGTTGACTGCAAAATGGCCCCTCCTTTCAGCGATCATATCCTTCAATGGCTAAATCATTGAAAGAGATTAAGGATTTGATCACTGTTCTACAGTGGAATTGCAGAAGTATCATTCCTAAAATAGATTCTTTTAAATTCTTAATAAACAACTTACAATGTGACGCATTTGCTTTATGTGAATCATGGTTAACTTCTGAAATACCCGTCAACTTCCACGATTTTAACATTATTCGCTGGGATCGAGAAACCCCGTACGGAGGAGTACTTTTAGGGATCAAAAAGTGCTATTCCTTCCATCGTATTAACCTCCCCTCGATACCAGATATTGAAGTTGTCGCATGTCAAGTCACAATGAAAGGCAAAGACCTTTGCATTGCTTCCGTCTACATTCCCCCAAGAGCCTCGATTGGGCACCGACGGTTTTGCGATCTCATAACTCTCCTTCCTACACCAACGTTAGTTTTAGGAGACTTTAACTCTCATGGTACGGGATGGGGCTGTCTTCATGATGATAACAGATCAACTTTGATCTATGATCTTTGCGATAACTTCAATATGACCATTTTGAATACGGGAGAAATGACACGGATTCCTGTACCACCAGCGAGACCAAGTGCACTGGATCTTTCCATTTGTTCGACATCGCTAAGGTTGGATTGCAAGTGGAAGGTAATCCCTGATCCCCACGGTAGCGATCATTTGCCGATCGTAATTTCAATCACTAGCGGATTGAGATCATTGGAGACAATCAATGTTTCGTATGACCTCACACGAAATATTGATTGGAAATACTACGCAAATTCGATATCTGAGAAACTAGCTACAACACAAGAACTTCCTCCGGAGGAAGAGTACACATTTCTGGCTGACTTGATTCTCGATACCGCGATTCAATCTCAGACCAAACGTGTACCCGGCGCGAAAACTTACATCCATCCTCCCAACCCGTGGTGGGACAAAGAGTGCTCAGAGCTGAAAGTAGAAAAAACTTCAGCTTTCATCGCGTTTAGAAAAAATGGAACACCAGATAACTATCGAAAATACGCGTCGTTAGATTTTAAAATGAAAAGCATAATTAAAGCTAAGAAACGCGGTTATTGGCGTCGGTTCGTAGAGGGATTGTCGAGAGAAACATCAATGAGCACTCTTTGGAATACGGCCCGACGAATGCGCAACCATAATACCACGAACGAAAATGAGGAATATTCTCACCGCTGGATATTCGATTTCGCTAAAAAAGTATGTCCTGACTCTGTTCCGGAGCTGAAGATCACCCACGTCACGTCATCAAACAGGAACGACACATCGTTTTCAATGGTAGAGTTCTCACTTGCGCTCCTGTCATGTAACAATAAAGCTCCGGGGCTAGACAGAATCAAATTCAACTTGTTGAAGAATCTGCCTGACACCGCCAAAAGACGCTTGCTGAATTTATTCAACGAGTTCCTAGAGGGTAATATTGTACCACACGACTGGAGACAAGTGAGAGTGATCGCCATTCAAAAACCAGGGAAACCAGCCTCCGATCACAATTCGTATAGGCCGATTGCTATGCTTTCCTGTATCCGAAAATTGTTCGAAAAAATGATTCTATTTCGCCTAGACAATTGGGCCGAGACTAATGGTTTGCTTTCAGATACACAATTTGGCTTCCGCAAGGGGAAAGGAACGAACGATTGTCTTGCGTTGCTCTCAACAGAAATTCAAATGGCATTTACTCGTAAAGAACAAATGGCATCAGTTTTCCTAGATATCAAGGGGGCTTTCGACTCAGTTTCTATAAATATCCTGTCTGAGAAGTTGCATCAGCATGGTCTTTCGCCAGTTTTGAATAACTTTTTGTATAATCTATTGTCCGAGAAACACATGTATTTCGCGCATGGTGATTTGTCGACAATACGATTCAGTTACATGGGTCTTCCTCAGGGCTCATGCTTAAGCCCCCTTTTATACAATTTTTACGTGAACAACATTGATGAATGTATCAATACATCTTGCACGCTAAGACAACTTGCCGACGACAGCGTTGTGTCTATTATAGGACCCAAAGCTGCCGATCTTCAAGGACCATTACAAGATACTCTCGACAACTTGTCATCATGGGCTCTTCAGATGGGTATCGAGTTCTCTACGGAGAAAACTGAGTTGGTTGTATTTTCAAGGAAGCGAGAACCAGCACAATTACAGCTTCAACTAAGGGGTGAAACCATAGCTCAGGTCTTCACATTTAAATATCTCGGGGTCTGGTTCGACTCCAAGGGAACCTGGGGATGTCACATTAGGTATCTGAAACAAAAATGCCAGCAGAGAATAAATTTTCTTCGTACAATAACTGGAACTTGGTGGGGAGCTCACCCAGGAGACTTAATAAGGCTATACCAAACAACGATATTGTCCGTTATGGAATATGGATGCTTCTGCTTCCGATCCGCCGCGAACACCCATTTCATTAAACTGGAAAGAATTCAGTATCGTTGTTTGCGTATTGCCTTAGGTTGCATGCAGTCGACTCACACGATGAGTCTCGAAGTGCTCGCGGGCGTCTTACCGTTGAAAAATCGATTCTGGGATCTCTCATATCGATTGCTAATCCGATGCGACATCTTGAATCCGATGGTGATTGAAAACTTCGAAAGGCTTATCGAGCTCAATTCTCAGACCCGTTTCATGTCCTTGTACTTTAATTTCATGGCTCAAAATATCAATCCTTCTTCATATATTCCAAACCGTGCTCATTTCTTGGATACTTCTAATTCTACTGTGTTTTTCGATACATCCATGAAAGAAGAAATTCGTGGAATCCCGGATCACGTACGCCCTCAAGTGGCCCCAAATATTTTTAATAACAAATTCAGAACAGTCAACTGTGAAAAGATGTTTTACACTGACGGATCAAACATCAACAGGTCCACTGGCTTTGGAATCTTCAATCAGAACATCACCGCTTCTTACAAACTCAGTGATCCGGCTTCAGTTTACGTCGCAGAATTAGCTGCTATTCAGTACACCCTCGAGATCATTGAAACCTTGCCCAAAGACCATTACTTCATCGTTACGGACAGTCTAAGCTCAATAGAAGCTCTCCGGGCGATGAAACCAGGAAAGTATCCCCCATATTTCCTGGGGAGAATAAGGGAACATTTAAGAGCTTTATCTGAGCGGTCTTATTTAATATCGTTAGTCTGGGTCCCTTCGCATTGCTCTATTCCGGGCAATGAAAAGGCAGACTCATTGGCTAAAGTGGGCGCATTGGAAGGTGATATTTACGAAAGACCAATCTGCTTCAACGAATTTTTCAGCATTTCTCGTCAGAAGACACTCGAAAGTTGGCAAGCTTCATGGAGCAATGGAGACCTAGGACGTTGGCTATACTCTATAATTCCAAAGGTATCGACGAAGCCTTGGTTTGAGGGGATGAAAGTGGGTCGCGATTTCATTCGTGTGATGTCCCGACTTATGTCTAATCACTCCGAGTTGGGTACGCATCTCTGGCGAATTGGCCTTGCTGAAAATGGTATCTGCGCTTGTGGCAATGGTTACCACGACATCGAGCATATTGTGTGGTCATGTGCCCTGAATCGTTTCGCAAGATTACAGTTAAGAGACTCCCTTTGGGCCCGAGGTAGGCCACCAAATGTGCCGGTGCGAGATGTACTAGCAAGTCGCGATTGCACTTATATGTACTCGATTTACATCTTTCTGAAAAATATTGGTTTATCAATCTAGTTACTGCTTTTCTTTATTTACATCCTTTACAGTTCACCTTTCCCCAAAATGCCATATGGTGACGTACTGATTGGTTTTTGGTAATCACAAATCGGAAATTTTGAGCCAAAATGAAACGAAGATTACACGAAGACTTTGAAGTTATTACATTATTATTATCTGTTTTTTGTTGTTGTATATTGTTTGAGTGTGTATGTAACTATTTGTTTTTTCCATACTAACCTGGAGTAACCGCCAGTAATTCGGCTCCCTTTTTCAACACTAACCTTAAATTTTCTATAGTTTAACCATGAATGTATTCCCCACTCTTTAACTCTCCCACCAACCTTGTATGTGTATGTATATATGTTAAATAATAATTGTAATTATATTGTACGAAAAAATACAATACAGACTTTGGCACCTCTGAGCTAAAGCTATGTGCCATATCAAATAAACGATCTGAAGAAAAAAAAAATAATAAGTACTCCATTGTTCATGAAACTTAATTTTAAAAAAATTCTTCATGGGGGGGGTTAAAACCCCCAAACCCCCCCCCCCCCCCTGCGCACGGGCCTGAGGAAACAGATTGGAAAAATGACACGTGAATGCAATTATGTAATGAAGACGCTCTCGAGACTTAAAACGTTAAATACCGTTCGAACCAGCTCGTCGAAATCGGTACATATCTGTGTTCAATTTTCTGTGCTTTTTCGATCCACTCAATGGCTAGATGGCAGAATCTATTTTAACAATCTTGGGATCGTTGCAAACATGTCAGGCTCCGAAGATATAATTGTATTAAAGACATTATCGATAAACTGCACTATTCTCTACTCGATCAATTCTCATAGGTAATTCATTCGCTATCATAAACTTGGGCTCGTTTAGAGGCTATTATAAGGTCGCAGAATTCGTTCAAATGGTGGGATCCGGAAAATAATTGTATAATTAACGTCTGTTTGATTGAAGCGCACGCGCTATGATGGCTCAAACGATTGAAACAATTCTAGGCTAGTTTGAACGTAGCATACTTTTGAGAATTGCTCGATTCAATCTGGAAAAAAATGTGATATAGAGCAACAGCTCCCTTAATCATCTTAGCTTCACCATTCATCTTATATTGGAAAACTATTAGTTAGAGTGAGATATGCCCTCCCTGTTCATTAAATTACACCACGAACGAATTTCCAGACATGACAGTCACAATCTTTTTTGGCCCACATCTACGGTCCTCCGTGAAACTGGCACCAATGGTGATAAATTGGTTGCACTGCTGAGTTCCCATCATCACATTCATAATGGAAATGTCAAATCGTGAGAACCCGGTAGCTCATTTGTATATATTAAGATTTTATGGCACACTTTGGTCGAAATGATAACAATGCAATTAATCTCGCACTCCACCAAGCGGTGAGTGCGGTCATTCTAGAAAGTACCGGGAACGATCCAGATTTTTTAAATATATTTGTAAGCACATACATGTCTTTATTATTTATCTTTGATTACACTGTAACATGAGTATTACACATTTTTCTCTTTACTTTTCTAGTAATATTGCTTTCTGGGACCGAAGCAAATGATGACTAATGAGATGACTCTTGGTACATTACCCCTACCTAAATTTGTGTCAAAAATTTGCGCAATGAAAAATTTTCATAATGAAACTATTCGAAAGAAAAAAAACAGACATACCACTAGGTAGATTAAAGGAAGGTACTCCTATAAGCACACACTTAGAAAAAATCGTGTAAATTTACGTTTCTATAGATCTACGTTTCAACAGAAGCGTTGCAATTCACTTAAATTTACATCTTAAAATTAGTAAAAATGAATCATATTATTAACTTTACAGCTAATTTAGCTGAAGGTAACATCGAAACAGACACAATATTTATTTTTATATGTTAAAAATACACGGCATGCTTGAATTTATGCCAAGTGTAAGTTCAATCTCTTCTAAGAGTGCGGGTTTTCCTTCATTTAGAACGCGGATTAAAAAATCGGTTACCTAATTATGATTCTTTATTGACGACTACTACAGGGTAAATTGGATGTAAACATATCGAATTGCTCCATGACGATAACTAAAGAGCAGCTGGTCTTATTACTTATTAAATTTTTGATGGAACACCGTTGAGAAAATTATAAAAAAATGTTATCCCACTTTATTTCTATTGTAAATAACGGAAACCTGTTATTAACTGTCCACCATGAAAGATTGTATAATTTATTGAAAAAATAAAGTTACTATAAAACACAAAACGGTAATGTGCCCAAAGCACAAAATAAGGTTGAATCGGCCAGAAAAAGTGTTCTCCAAATAACAAAATCTTTACGTCTGCTTAGCGGATTATGCTGGACTGGTAGGTGGCATAACAGTTCAACATGAACTGTTATGCAATGATGATTCAAAAACGAAACGTAAAGAAAATATAAAATATTGTTTTCGCATCTTACAGCTAACTCATTACTTCATTTCCTAGGTTGTATTGTAGTTATATGGTAATTTGTATTAAACTAAAAATACTGACGTTTTCCAGGTTGACCTTTCTCGCTCTGACACTTAAATGACTGCATATAATTTTTCACACTTATCAACCCGTAATAACTGTTCTAACTATGACTGAGTTTGCAACAATTTCTTTTCGTTGAAATATATGAATATTTAGATAAACGAAAGAAGGATTCAGGCGAACAAACTCCTTTGTGAAAAGCTATCAAAATCTGAGTGATTCTTTGCAAAGAACTGCCGACATAATACTAAAAATAAATTTGAACTATTTCATCCATCTCTAATGTTCTATGATGATATTCGATTTAATGTTAAATCTGAATTTTTGTTCAATCAGAATTTGAACTTTATTGTTTTTTGCCTTTCTCATATAGAAAGGTTATGCAATCACTTGAAAAACCGACTAGTAAATATTGGCCCGGAGGGCTAAGTGTCATATACCATTGAACTCAGTTCATCGAGCTGAGCAATGTCTGTGTGTGTATGTGTCAAATAATCACTAGGTTTTCTCGGAGATGGCTGAACCGATTTTGACAAATGAAAGGTCTCATGGGCCCATACGGAATTTTTGAATTTCATTCGGATCCGACTTCCGGTTACGGAGTTATAGGGCAATGTGTGTTCAATATTGTACACCGTCACTTAAACCGGCGAAACAAAACACGTAAAAAATTTTCTAAACTCTTCTCAAAACTACACAAATCCGGTTCCGGAAGTACCGGAAATAGCAGTCATATATTCCAAAATGAATCTCACTCACTTTTCTCAGGGATGGTTTGACCGATTTCCACAAACTTAGATTAAAATGGATGGTCTCACGGTCCCATACGGAATTTCTGAATTTCATCCGGATCCGATTTCCGGTTCCAGAATTATAGGGTAAAGTGTGTTCAATATTGTACACCGTCACTTAAACCGGCGAAACAAAACCGTAAAAAATGTTGTAAACTGAGCTCAAAACCTTTATTCTCAATCTTAGGCTGAACACAAAGATTTGAACAAAGATTTGAATAAAGTCTAGTAGAGTTTGTACGTCATGTTAGTTGGTCTTCGATTATACCTTCGATTATACCGGTTCTCGGGTTCCGGTGCCGGAAGTGCATATAATAGTGAACCCATTTCGTTTTCTTAAGCATAACCTACGCGAGCAAAGTATTGTTTTATTCTGTATGCTATACTAGCTCATGCACAAGCAATTTCTTGGTTTCTTTCAAAAATCGAAAAGAAGAATTTTGAATAGAATACCACAATATTATACATCAGAAAGGCATCATTACACCACTAAGTAGATTAAAGCAGGTTTTTTAATTTCAGATAGTAGATCAATCTATATCCAACAGCAATCGACAATTCTTAAAGTATGAATGAAAAGATTTGAATTTCTTATGGAATATTCTTGCTTTGTTGAAATATTCACTACTTATCAAAGAGAAATGTTTTTAAATGATTTTAAGATTCAATTTTTTCAAACAGCGGAACATGTTTGACAATTTCTTTTCTAGAGATCATTTCAATTTATTTGTACCTGAAGTAAGTTCTCGCATCTTTAGTGGTTGAATAATGTTCCAATTCCAAAATATGATGAACTCGTTCCATAAATCGAATAGTTAAATATTATGGTCTCTGTAAACAAATGAAGATATTTTCATGCTATATTTAGCTAAGGAAAGCAGATTACCTTCGCGATGGCATCAGTGCTGTGTTCGATAGGCGTCGTGGGTCGTTGGCTAAGAAGTAAAACAGAAAATTCCCAGACCGACCGGTCCAGCACCGTAGGTATTTTTATTAGTGCAAATGCGGGGATTCCACATTGGTAGCAGGTCGGAAGCTTAGCATCACAACAGACTCTATCAACGCATGTCGCTTTTCACACAGCGCGCAAGGTCAAGAAATCTGTTTTGCTTATGTTGTTTTAAATAATACGGTGTGATAAGCCGAGAATCACATCAAATTTTCGCTCAGCTATAGCATACGAACTTGTTGTTCGGCTTTTCGTGATTTCCTATTTGTTTTGAAGCCATATGTATTTCGGAGCATCTTCGTCTTCTCTTCCTCTTGCGGAACTACTAAAGTCCGGATGCTGCGAAGATTTGAAAGGCAAACAAAGTCTCAAGTGAAAAAAACCTGGAATTCAAGTTTTGTTCGAGGCAGGACTAGTCTACAACAGACATCGAAAGATCGGAACTCAGTTTAGTTTTGGCTGTGAACGACATCGGATGAAATTGTTTATAAAACTCCGGACCAACTGAAGTGTCAAAAGTTAATTAACAAAAGTGGAACAATGAAATCTGTGATTTGTATTCTAACGTTAGCCCTACTGGTAGTCTCTATTAGTGCTCATGACGAAGGTAAAGGTGCGTTATTTGTAAAATGTAGAAATAATATTTAAATCTAAATCAAGAACAGCGATATGATCACTTTTTGGTATAGACGGAGGAAGCGCTGTGAATTCAAATTTAAAGCTTTGGTATTACATTAATTTTGTGGAATTTGACCTTCTGTTTCAACAGACTACGCAGTCGAATGGTAGTGTACAGAACCGTTGCATGACTGGTGGGTGCTACGATTCTACTGACACTAAGAATCCTTCCAGGTCGGTACTCGAACATACGACAACTGTCTTGTAAGACTAGTGCCCTATGCATTGAGTCGCCAACTCGGGAATGATCACGCCAATTCAAATCCAACCATACCATATTTTAACACTAGTTTTACAAATATTGATTATTCATACTTCAGTGATGGAAACTATTTTTCGGCCTAAACTTAAGACTTCATTGTAATTCCATTTGCTGCAGTATAGTATTGCTTGCAGTGATAATCGTTTGTTTTAAAATTTTTACGAGTATGAAGTGTTGTTTTCATGGTAATCAATTAAATTGAAATGAGCTTATCCGATTTCGAATCTCAACATACAGGCTAGGGTCAGAAATGCCTTCTGACTAGAGATGGGCAAAATAGTTCAGTTCAAAGAACCGTTCAGTGATGCAGAGTTCTATTAAAAGAACTAGTTCTCGAGAGCTGTTCGTTCATAGTTAGTTTGCTTTTTGAATGACTAACCGAGATTCCAATTAGAACGGAGGTTTCGTAGTTCGAAAAAGATTGAGCGAGCGAAAAAAATGTCAACGACTTTGAACTGTTGTACTGAAGAACTGCCATTCTCAAAAAAAGAACTATTGATCATTTATTCTTTGAAAAGAACTAGTTCTTTTGAGTCGTTCGCGAACGAATTGCCCATCTCTACTTCTGACTATAGTAAAAGTGAAAGCAAAAGAATAAAATAGAATAACTAAAATGCTAGTTGAATTTAATATAGCCCAATCATGTAATTTAATTTTGGTGTTGTTTGGAGATTTGAACGTTTCTGATCAATTATAAAGATATATAATGTTCTATGGACACTATTGTGATATTCTACTCCTCTTACCGTCTCCAGTTATAAATACTCTCTTTTGTTCTCGCTGGTTCATTTTGTGTACAATACAATTGGAATATGTGTGAATATGCGATGTGAATTAACTCGCACAACAAACAGTCGAGAGAGTGGATGATTTTAGGTAAAAGTCACTTTTTCACAAGCGACGAAAAAGGGTGCAGACTGTAGGCTTCAGTCAAGATCAGTGCGGTAAAATTTCATTTTCAATCGAATAATATAAGATCAAAATGAAATTTATGGCCGCCGACCGTCAGCATATCCCTACTAAATCATTTGACTTTTGCTGCCATTTTCAAGTGAAGCTCCCAGGATTCATCGTCAGTTGAATAATCGTACCTAGTTTTGTTTGCTCAGTTTCAAGTGCCAAGTAGTCTACCTGCTCCATTGCCTTCGCTCTTGGTAATAAGCAAGTTCGAACGAATAGAATTGTAAATGGATTAAAGTATTAAAAATGAAAACTGAAGGAGGAAACAATTAATTTATGTGTATGACCGCTCTCACGCTATTGAAGGAGATATTTTGCTACTTCAAGAGATCAACTGACGGTGGTTAAACTGAGCCTCGATTGAAGAGAAGAGAGTGAAGTTTACTGCAGTAGAGAGATCGTCAATGTGTTCCACATTCAGTTTCAATTGAATTGAAGTCACTAAATCGGACTGTTACTTATACTTTAATGCATAGCCGATCCAGACGGCAACTATAAAAATATTACTTTGCATCCTAATGCTGAAGTCAATTTGTCAGTCATTTTTTACTAAGGACTATCGTCACGACAAATATCTCAAATATTTCTTGAATTCTGGTCGTGGTCCTTTTCTCAATTCTATTGCACGCAATCTTCAGTCTTATTATCAGATGGTCATGTTCTTACTCATTTTTTTTGTATTATTCATCGCGTACAAGAAAGGCAACAAACATTTCTCGATGAACATTAGAAAAGGTCCCAAGTGCAACTGATAGATTCTCTTTGTTTAATTACTATTTCAGTTATTACGGCATACCCCTATTTTTCCAACATTTTCTTAACTACAGATCGAAAGTCGATGGGTTCAGTCGTTATTCTTTGGAAAGAGTTAGAGACAGGGATTACCGATATTACCGTAATAATCGAAAGAGAAAGTGAACAAAGAGAAACTCTCATTTGCACTTAGGACCTTTTCTCGTGTTTGTCTTCATTTGTCAATAAGTTCAGTTCCCAAGCTGCTTGAGTTGCTACAAATTTGTCGACTTCAAACAGATGTATTTGACAAGATGACTTTGCAGTAGCGAAACTAAAGTGTGTTGGTTTCTATGGAAGGTTTCTGGACTGAATTAAGTCCTATCAAGTTTGTTGCAGAATGTTGGTAAAAATAGAGACACTACCACAAAGAAGTCACCGTGGTTTGCTCCTGTTCGTAATTTACATCAATGACGTCGATCTCTCACCTTTCTTACGCAGACTTTTAGTTTGTTCTTGAAAGTTTGCAGCCAAAATTATGCTGTTTATTCAGAAATAACTTGATATCTTCGACAATAATCAGTTATTCGTTTCTCGAGGCGAACTAAATAGAGTGAGCTACATAAAAGATCTTGCGTTATGGTGTGACGATGGTCTTGGTGGATTGACTTCGACTCAGATTGAACATCTTGACAGCATAATACATTTTATTATCAGCTGTCTCCATCTTCATCATTCAACGGAAAGGATGAAGAATAAGAAAGAGAAAATGCTGAAGCTACACCTACTTTACGGAAGGGCGATGACTCATGCAACTTTTCCATAGGTGTAAACATTAAACCGAATCCATTTCAGTCTATCACAGGTAGCAGGATTGAGATTCTTTTTTCCTCAAAGTATTTGATCAGCGTAATAAACCATTTCATGTATAATCCAAACCATATCCATGAACGTTTGACGATATCTAGTATAATTAGTTTATCGTATTTGTTTATGCGGAATGGTTAAGATACTTTATTCATCATCAGATCATTTGCTCGGTTGCATCTAATCTTCTAAAATTCATTTCCCCGTCTAGAATCCAAGACCAAAATTTGTGTTTCAGAATTCGGGAAATGAAACAGAATTTAAGAACTTGATTCGAAGCCGGGATTTCGTAACCGGATCTAGATCTGGTCTTTGAAGCCTAATTTCGTAAATGAATTCTGTAATGAATGTGAATTTTTGAAATGATTTCTGGAACTGAAATTAAGGTTCATTCCAAAATTCAGTTATATTTCCTGAATTTAGTTCTAAAATGCATTCCAGAATACAAGAATTCAGTTCCAGAATGCAATGCTGGTCTAGAATTTTCTTTCAAAACTCAGTTTCAGAACGCTAGAAGTATAACTGAACTCAGAAACTGAAGATTTTCTGGAATCTGCATTCGAGGAGCCGAATTATGGATCCGCATTCAATTGAATTGAAAAAATTGAATCCCTGACCGGAATTTGGTAACTAAAAATCAGTTGCAAACCAGGATCCAGGTCCAGAGCTCGGTGCTAGATTAAGATTCAGAATTCAATGTCTAACCAGAATCCTGGTCTTCAATTCAGTTCCAATATTCAGCTCTAGAACACAGGTTCAGTGTTCAATTCAACAATCCAGAATTCTGTTTCTAAGTTCAAATTCAGGATTCAGTTCCAGAATATAGCATCAAAATTGCGTTTCAGAATTCAGTTCTAGCATTCGGGTCCAGAATTCTAGGTCCAGAACTATCCATTTAATTCGTATTTACATCATCCAGTTATGTCTTATGACATTACCCACCCGCCTTTTGATCTCATCAAATGCACAACATCGCTTTTTTTAATGATTAGGTTTTGAAGTTGAACAGTCGGATGACATTTGAGTTTTTCGTCTTTTACACTGAACCCACATTTAAATTGTTTAAATTCGTGATTCCCAAACTGGTACCTAAAGCCCACCAACCAGCGACAACGCATGATTAGGTCTAAGAAGTTTCGTTGCATTACCGCAGTGTCAGGGATAGTTTGAGAACCACTTGTTTAAACCAACATGATCCTCATGAGGTTCAACAAGGATTTGATTTATCAGTGATCTTTGTGTCCTAATCAATGGCAAATTTACTAACATATATTGTATATCGTTTGAACAGTAACCAAGCATTTTCGGTTCTCCCGGAAAAAGGACGGTACTCGAAAAAAATGCAGACGGACAAAAATGGCAACTGACAAAAAATTTATTTTGAGTCGGATGTTTTCGAAATATTGAAAGAATACAAAACACATATGAGCACTATTTTTATAAATTTGGATTGAACACCTGTGTTACCTTCTGGACGAACAAAGAAGGCGCCTATTGTTATATACGACTTCCTGAATTTACCGCACCCGCAGATCGCCTGCCACGCCAAGTACTTCTTGGCAAATTATTCGAATTTTGATCGCTAATCGAGGACCGGTGTATCCAAAGTGAGTTTGTGTGGTCTTCAAATTATAAGACCTTTTAGCTAGAGGAATTTATTAACTATTTTTGATAGAATATGTTCATTTTTACATCTTCTCTTACAAAACAAAACTCATCACTCTTTCCCCTATAACCCTGGAACCAGAAGTAAAATTCGTATGAAATTAAAAAAATATCGATGGTGTTGTAGGACCTTTCATTGAATCTAAGGATAGGAAAATTGGTGTAGCCATCGCGGAGGAAAGTGAGTGATTATTTTTTGCATTTTTTTTATATTTTCTATCGTAATTTCGAATTCGGAGATCGGATCGATATGAAATGGAAAAAAATATGTAAACAATAGTCATATAGACCTAAATTTGTCACAATCTCGGAGAAAAGTGAGAGCTTATTTGTGTCATATTCTTATTTGTGTCATATGAAACTGGGTTCAAATGTCGGTTTTCACAGTGATCGAATTGTTTTCCGATAAGAAAAAGGCAAACACGAATACCACGACAACGAGTGTGCAATATTGCCGCAATATAAATAGAATTATGGGCTGTTTCGATAAACCGAATTTTCATAATATCTGGTTTTATTTTATTTAGGGTATTGGTACCCGTATTCATCTCTGCTGCATAATTCATCTCATATACTGAAAGTGTAAGATGAACATTTGTAGAAGTAATCTTTCTGTGATATTGTTTCCAAGATACGAAGCGAGGAAGTTGTATCTGATTTTGTTACAACTCATTAATCCGTAAATCCGTGAAATAACGTGACGACTCTACTGTCGTGAAATGACTATTGGTACAATAAGTCTACCTGCATTATTTATATGCTCATATGGAGTTTTTATTTATTCCTTTATAACTGAATACATGTCCTAATTTGGGAAACTAACTCCGTTAATTGCAGCAGTTTTAAATCCGAAAGAAAAAATAATTAAAAATTTTCTTATTTATTACCTTTATCTCCATCAGTTCCGATATATGAAACCGGCTTAGCCGTCACAATATAAATATATTTCTGTAGCATATGTTGGTTCTCTATCAACCTAACCGGTTTCTTGCGGTTATGGGATAACCCATAGCATTATTACTCCAAGAGCATGCGCGTGAGGTGACCTAGGGATTTTTATTTTAGCTTATCATTTCTTGATTGATTAGTCGAGTGTGTCACACATTTTTCAATACGTTTTGCTCAGAAGAGAAATAATTGCAATTGTTAATTCGTTCGCCATCTTTTTTGTGTTTTCGTAATGTGAGTATATGGAAGCACGAGGCACAGTAGGATTCTTTTGAATTAAATTTCTTGCAGATGCGACTTCTTTTTAAATCCATTTTTTTTTCAAAGGCTGTGCAACGATTATTTATATGTGCACAGCATTTTAAAGTTATTTTGAAGCTGATGGAAAACAACAAAAAGAATTAGATTTAGATCTAGTGCACAATTCAAATATTTTGGACGGTATTTTTAAGTGAATAGGTTCAGCTTTCAATTACCAGTTTATTTTGAGTAACACTGAATCGTTGTTCCTTACTAAACCTGTGTAAATTCAATTTCAGATGAGGCACTTAAAATCAGAGCAAGTGATGCGGCTCATGAAGAAATACTGGTTGAATCTTCCTTGAATGTGCGGAAATCCAATCCCGCGGTACGGAAGCATGCCAGGAGTTTGATGGATCTGCTGATGTCTCCCAGTCATTCGCGACCGAAGCGGCAGTTTGGAGGGTAAGTTTGAATACTTGGATTGTTGTTATTTTACCTTTTGCCTTTCTCTATAGAAAGGTAACAGAATTTCAGGAAAGTTTATATTAGAGATGAAATGTTTAGTTTGTGGTCTACGACTGCAAATTTCTTTATAAAACACATATTTCCCGAGTGATTTTTTCGTGGAACAAGTTGGAAACGTTATCCAAATGACCTATAAGTAGTTTTTTTTATTGGAAACCTGTTAAATTTTCGTCCTGACATAGATTTCGCGTTCATGAAAAAGTACTCTGTACGAATACAAATCCCGGTTGGACGATCTTCCCGTGGGGTTTTAGGCTACTAGATTCTGATTCATCGTCTGTGGATACTAAGAGTCAAGATGCCTATCAAATTGCTTTATTCGGGTCAATTCGAAAGTGTTTGGAATGACAATTCAAGAGTTGGATAGGTTCAGCTAATTTTGAAAAAACTGTTTAAGGGAGGCTCTATGAAAAATCCGTTTTTTATTCATGATATGTTGTCTGACAACAAAGTTCAAAAACATACTTTGAATAAAAACATAAAGAAAATTTCTTGTTTTTTTGCATATATTTTTGTATGTCCCTCACTTTTCTCAGAGATGGCTGATTCGATTTTTACAATCTTAAACTCAAACGAATGTTCTTATGGTTCCATAGCTTGCTAATAAATTTCATCTTTATCTGACTACTGGTTACGGAATTCAAAGGAAGTGCAAATCTATGTTAAAATGCGCACTTAGTTTTATCGAAAATTACTCAACCGGTTTTCACAAACTAAGATGCTAATAAAAGGTCTTTAAAATTTTAAAAAAGTCCCCGAAAAGTTGATCCAGATCCGACTTCCGATTTCGGTATTACAGCGCGATAAGGGACAAACGTTCATTTCCATGAATATTTTTTCACAAGTAATGGCAAAACGATGTGCAAATTTATATAAATCTTACTGGTAAATTCTAGTTAACAGACATTGTTACCTAGTGGATATATAAACCTATTTTGGGACTACTAGTCTCCGGTTTCCCATTCCGATAGCACCGATAATAGTGAAGAAAAGATCCAAAAATGGAACTCACTTCGATTTTTCAGCAACGATTACACCGATTTCCACAAATTTTGATTCAAACTAAAGCTCTCATTGTCTTGAAAGATACTGTGCAATTTCATCCAGATCCAACTTCCGATTCCGAGATTATAGGGCGATGAGTGCCAATTCATTCAAATTGACGATGCAACGTCGGTACGTGCGGTACGGAAGCAGAAAACACCACCGGCTTTGATCCGTTCGTAGCGTGCTTTGTTCGATATCGTATAGCGTGCAGGGTTGCCACATTTAAATCTATATTTTGCAGATGAAAAATATGTAAATCTGTAAATCTTTTATTTAACTTGTACCCACTGTTAGTATTATCACAAAATCATGACGAATATATTCCATAAAAGTATACTTATTACCTTTCTCACTTGAAAAATTAACTAGTGAAAATTGGCCTCAAGTTGAGCAATGTCTGTGTGCGATTATGCGTCAAATAATGACACTCATTTTTTCAGAGATGGCTTGACCGATTTTCACAAACTTAGGCTCAAAAAAGAAATCTCATAGTCCCATAGGAATAAGGATAAAATTCTTTTAGATTTGGCTCAAAACAGATTTAATTTGTAGGATATATTACTTACTAAACGAACCGGCTTCGGCTTTACCGCTTCCCAGTTCCTGTAGTCTCATAGGTTGCTGTTTAATTTTATCCGGGTACTACTAAAAATTGATCCTTTATTGTACGAGGTTAAACTTGAGCATAATGAAAACCGGATGAAATTTAAGTTATTCCTTAACGAATTTTCGAACTTTTGATCGAATGCTCTTCATCAAGTTCCGGACAAGTGTTGCATCTCATTTTTGGGACGCTTGAGCCCAATTTTTTTTGAACTGCTGCATGTTCCCAGCTGCCTTACCAGTTTTCTTGAAAGGGTCGAAGCTGAGGGCAATTTGGTGGATTGATATTTTTCTGAACGAAATTTATACCCTATTCCGCAAGCCAATTGAGAGTGGTTTTGGCATAGTGAGCCGACGTTAAATCCGGCCAAAAAAGTGGAGTTGTACTATGCTTCTTATATAAAGACAGTAATCTCTTCTGGAGACACTCAGATCGATAGATTTCTGCATTTATAGTTCCGGTAGTGTAAAAAATGGTTGACTTCAAACCACAGGAACATATTGCTTGCCATACCAGTACCTTTCGACCGAATTTCTCCACTTGAATCGACCTGACGGCATCGCTCACATCCTCCCCAACGACGACAGTAAAGTATTGTGGACCTGAAATGGTTTTTAAGTCCTCCTTTACATAAGTCTCATCGTCCATAAAAACGCATGCATCCGGACACTGCAAAAGACGCAAACACAATTTCCGAACCGGGTTTTCTGCCTCTTCCTGATAGCTCATCCAAAGAATACTGTTCCCCAAACTTATTAATGATAGTTTTAACACTGGCGTGATGAATTCCAATCCGATTCGTCAATTTTCGCATAGTAATACCCTTCTCACTTATGTCGTTTTTGCTTGAGAAAACTGAAACTGACCCACGGTAGTTTCATCAAACAAACGCTTTTCGCGAAACTGTGTTGATTTCGCACTTAGCAACGGGGGTTTGTGTAAAACTGATTTAAAAACCAGGTTCGAAACTGACTCGATTTTCAGTTCAACAACGTTGAAACTAGGTTCGAAACTGACTTCAAACAAACGGTTTGACAGCAGTTAGAGTGGAAACTGGGTTAGGTTTGTCATCAAGCGAAAACGACATTAGACATGTGTCCAGAACCTTATTTTTCACTTCCTTTTCAATACGCGACATTTTGAAAACGCAGAAACACAAATGTATGTGGATAGCTAATTTTAGATGCACTCCTTATGTTAATTTATAACCAAATAAAGTTTCAATTTAATTCAAGATTGAAAAAAAAAACATCATGACAGAATTTTCTAGTGATATTTCTGAAAACATAAGTAATCTTAGAAAGGCATCATTACACCACTAGGTGGATTAAAAAAGGCCTTTAAACTTTAAACTGCTCGATATGTTCGTCATTTTGAATAATTTGTTTTTCTTATCCTCACGCCTACATCTACAGATGCTCCAAAAAGAATTTTCCCGCCATCTCCGGTTTCTGCACAATAGAATAATGAAAGTAGACCATATTATTTACTGATTCATAGAGTGCCCTCCTTAAGCATTTTACAAACAAAAAATCTAATAGAATCAAGTAAGAGGTACAACCTCTACATTTAAATAATCTGATAAAAAAATTACATGCCTGTTTCTGTGATACCATGTTTTGTTTCGGGTGGTAATTGAAAGTCATAATAATTTAAACTCTGAATTGCATATAGCTTCAATGATCGCTGACCAAGTGATAAGCTGTTTTTGTTATGATTTTGTAAAATATAAAAGCAAAACAGTACTTTTAAATACTGTCCGCAAAAATAAAAGTAAGTTCAGTATCGTAACAATTTAATAACTCATCTAAGCTTGATGTCAGAGTGAGCGCGGAACGCGGACCGAAGCGAAGCGATTCAATGCGATGTACTGTTTTCGCATCGCATTCACTCTGACAGGTTTGCTATGATCAAATGCAAGTAGCTCGCAAGCGCGCTTCGTGACGCTTTTACTCTGACAGTAACCTAAAAGTTCATTCTCACGTCTTACTCTACCCAGTCATGAATCACCATTAGTCGTGATGGCAATAACGAAGAACAGTTGTCTGGAACAACATGCGTAGTAAATAATAAGACTAGTTTTATACAAGCAATGGTGCTTCTGCGATCAAGCTTAATTACCATTGATTTCAAGCTTTGACGTTCATTCATTGTGGTTATACTGGGCTACACTGAAGCAGACCCTGTCAGCTTGGAGCGAAATCAATCTTCAGTTCAACAACGCCATCGCACGGCATCACATTCAACATATCATGTCAATTGTATGGGTGCGCAGCCCTGCTATTTTGGCGCGCACGAATTTGACATTTCTCTCCCCTACTTCTATGTATGAGATTCGATGCGGACTCACCTGAGGGCGACATGTTCGCAAAAAAGGATGTTGTCAATGATTTGTTCGGGAAATGTGAGAGCTGGATATCTTGTTAATATGATGTCTTTGCCTGAAGTTAGATAGCATGTGTATGAAAAAAAAAATTAAAAAATTATATTACTGAGATACATAATCACCATCTTTTAGACCAGTGATCCCTAAACTCACCCTACCACTACGGCAGTGAAGCGAAATACTTTTCTACAAATTAATGGACATAGATTATAAGAAAAATGATAAAAGGTTGTATCGACACAGTAAACTTGCACTCGGGATACTGATTTGCGCAAACCAACGCAACCTAATCAGGAGTCCAAATAAATACAACCAATGAGACCATTTTTCAATTTGGTGTGATCACTTGCCGGAAGATTGATGGTTCAGAAAATGCAGCAGATTTCGTTTAGACTGGCCGCCGTCAAGCTGATTAATATTCTAAGAAATGTGTTTGATAAAAATTGATGAAATTCGAAATGGCACACCATTGGGCACGCTTTTACGACCGATTCGACCCTGATATTTTTCAAACCGCTCAGCACTGCAGCTGGGGTGTGGGATCGATTCGATGATCCCGGGTATTTCTATTCTCGAACTTCACCAACAGGTGCACGAGACAAGCCTTAAGACCTCATTAACTTGATTGGATGAACGTGTCCAGAATGGATGATATTTTCCGGTTCGAAATTCAATCCAAAGAACGCGAGCATAGAGCTCTCTAGTGTAGCAGTAGTAGAGACCCATAGTGGAATTGATTTGAAAGTTCTTCGTAGACCTGAGTGATTGAATGATAGAAAATGATTCACAATTGTCAGCTAGCTGTTTCATGATGTATGCAAAGAAAACTCATCAGTTTGCTCTTTACAGGTTCGGAGCATCGAGCTCGAATGCAAATGCTAATGCATTCAATCAACAGTTTGGACCTCAAGGATTTGGGGCCAGTGCAGCTAATGCCGGAGCTCAATCATTCTACAATCAGGGACCGTTGGGAGGGTTCGGTGCTTCGGCGGCCAATTCGGCATCACAAGGATTCCAGGGTGGACCAGGAGGATTTTCGGTGTGTTGAAGGAATCAATTACTGTATAAATTTACTATATTACTATTTTTTTATTTTTGTTTTGATCAGGGTTCCGCTGGAATGTCTGGCAGCCAGTCGTATCATTTGCCCGGTAACCATGACGTTAGTCTTTCATATACTGGAGGTTTTTCGGTGGCCAATGGGAAACCAAGTGTTTCGCAAGGAAACTCAATCAGTTTCACATAATGACATACAAAAGAAGTGGAGTACGGAGTTTAAACTATTTCATCAGTTTCAGGATGTATCGAAATATACGGAACGTGTTCTGTCAAACTTGTTTTATTGCGCCCCACTCCGACTAATGTGTCTTCGGAAGATACCAGAATGAGACACATATCATTTCGATCATATACGTATGTGCGAAAATTTGCCCGCTCCTCCTATTCATGTGGGATAACACGGATTTGTCAACTTAATGCGTTTGTTTATTATGCCAGAGGCGTTCCCGGAGCCGGACCTCCTCGCTAGAGAACGGTAACCGGGTACATTTGAATAATCGTATAAGGTGAATTGTTCTTTGCAATTGACGTTCGGCGAAGCATGGATACATGACTTATTGGATAGTTTTGTCGAGAAGTTTGCATAACATAATCTCGACTAATAGGGATTATAAAATATAGATTTCTATTATTCTTCAAAAATATTTTTCTTTGTTTCTAACGGTCATTCGCCTTTTGAAACAGGAAAGCTAACTGTTTTATAGTTTTTTTTATAAGTGCTAGGATACATAAAATTTTCAAGAGCACGTTCGAAGTAATCGGAAAGCTTTCAGTTTACAGTAATTTGAACAACATGAAACAAAATGTGTAGGGCACATTTTATAATGAAGCTCGTTTTATCAACTAATTCCCCTTCAAAGTTTACATCGCGTGAAATAGAAACAAACTTTCGATTTCTTATAGATTCGCTTCATGCCCGAAGCGCACCGAAAGTTGAATAGATTTTGCTACACTGAATGTAAAGCAAGCTCAAATTATTCGAGTCGAAGTAGATCGGCCGAAAAAGCGGGAACTGTGGGTTGTGCTGGCCACTAAGAAAATCAATGACAATATTGTTGACATTTTCAGTTTTTTTTAATATGAGTAAGGTCAATTGAACCGATTTCTGGAAATATCAAGTTTTTCAGGGTAAGCTCCAACTGATGTCATAACACAGTTGTACACGGAAAAAGAAAGATATTATTTGTATTATTTTTTACTTTGCACCAAGTAAGCTTATTATGTACTAAAAGTCATGGATATCTATCTCTGTCTTTGGATCATCTTACCTATCAGTCAAGTGATGTGAAAGATATTGCTGTGTCAAACACATGTTCCCTATAATCAAATATATTATATATCAACATGGATCACTTTAACGAATACAATACAAATCGAAAAAGACGTCACAGTAACACCATCTCGTGACGAAAAAGGCTATTAGTTCAGTCATGTTAAACAGTTTGCGTTTAGCGTGTACCTAGAAGTGAAATGTCAAAAATAATTGAGCATGATATGCCCACATCGCGGTGTGAACATTTTTATATTGAAGTGTTTTTTTTCTTACGAAAGTAAATATCGCCTATAAATAATGTAGAATTACGCTTTTTTAGACCTATTGTCTTTACTTTTAAGAGTTATAAAGCAGTATTCAGCTTTGCTCGTGAATGTTATGAATAGTGCTGAAAAGACGAAACCTATAGTCTATGAGGGCGATCTTTAGTAGGTCACTCCTGATATATAGAATATATCAACAAAATTAAAATGAAATGAACGGCGTATTACAAGTTACTTCGATTGCTATATTTTTTTTCATTACGTTCATGATATTGAATTTAAATTAGTTGCACATTATCTTTTCTCTCAGGAAAAGTTAGAATGTAAAAGAAAATTGTCATTTTTATAAATTGTCTATGAATTAAAAGGTGCATATACTAAGCGATCTGCTCCTTGCTGTGAACTGTTTTGCGAATAGTTTGAACTTTTAGTCAAAATTTGAATTTCATTCAACAGACGAACCATTCCAAAGTTCGACAAATAAAAAGCTTCTTAGCACTGAAAAAATGTTAATAAATAGTATGATAATGCAATACAGTAAGCAAAAGAACAAGTTATACTTATTACTTTTACTTCAATTGATAGCTCTCGTTGAGGCGAATTACGGTTTATTCATATACTAAATTGTTTGGTTTTGAAGCATTTATTTATTTATTAAACAACCTGATATTATATATTTATATCACCGTAACCGTAATTTTTCAAACCAAGAAATTGTAGTACATAATTCGAAAACGATGGTCAAATGTTGGAACTAACATTAAGATAATTTCGTTTAGTTCTGCGTGCACATTTCACACATATTTATATAAATAGGGATTTTTATAAAAACAAAATGTTCTCATCCGAGTTAGTATCAGATTGCGATTCTAAACCGTTTTTACAGCTAATTTTTTTCGTGCAGTGTTTAACGAGAAATATTCCATATATTTGAAGTTATTTGGTTCAGTGTGCTGATTGGGAAAACTGTCATATGTGCATTAACAAATTTGTAATGTATTAGTAACCTTTTTTGCAACCGTACTTTACTGTGATGTCCCTCGTGAATCGCAAGAGTGGATCGAAGCGTTGGAAATAATGAACCGATTCAAAACGGTTCTGCCAGTCTTGAATGGCAAAAAGTCGGCAGAAACCGAACCGTTAATAACCGCTAGGCGAAATTCTCTGCCGGAAACGATTGTTGCATTGTTGTCAGACTCTTGCCGGATTTCTACAAGCATTCTGGAAAAACCTTCTGGCAAATGATGCCAGGCGTCTGGGGGGGAAATCTGCAGGCACATGCAAACGGGTAATGTCTCAGTTGCAGACTTCGAACAGATACACTGATGAATGCTTGCAAATAGAATACCGAAATACTAATATCTGTGTATGGTATTATTTCGTGACACATGTAACGTGACACCTATAACTTCGCTTCGTAACACGAAGAACTTACAAAATAGTAACGCATGGTAAAGTCTATAATTGTCGGAAAAATAACGGATGTAACAGTTCGTAACCTTCAAAATAGTAACGCATAACTTACAAAACAGTAACGCATGTAACGCCAATTTTAAACAAAATAGAATCTTCTCCGGTAGCTTATAATGCAATATTG
Organism: Malaya genurostris; assembly: GCF_030247185.1. Taxonomy (NCBI): domain Eukaryota; kingdom Metazoa; phylum Arthropoda; class Insecta; order Diptera; family Culicidae; genus Malaya; species Malaya genurostris. The sequence goes on from NC_080572.1 coordinate 215,163,427, forward strand.
TGTTGTTCAAGAAATTCATAAACAACCGAGATTCCTCAAAGTTGTGCAATCAATCAGCGAATATATCTTTGAAAATGTTTCTATGTGAGGCCGGAACAGGGATGCCAAGTATTAATACATTATCTACAACATCTAAAATAATAAAAATCTGTACATTTCGCTAATTAAGACTGATAACACCTGATACCGTATACAACGGTGAAATTAAATTTCATTTAAGCAACTCTATAACTGCACCCTGACGCAATATCTTCATGGACGTATTATATGAAAAATGGAAACCAGTTTTCTCCGAATTTAATTTATGAGGTGCTGATGAATGCTAGCAACCACCAAGCGATCATTTTAATCATATTAGACTATTGAAAAAATGACAGGGTTGCATACAAGAGACATTGAAAATGCAGTGATCTAAGCATTATCGAAACTAGGATAGATACAAGAATAATATTTTTCACAGAATTTTTCTACTGATTTGCAATACAACTCTAGTTTAAATGATTGAAATTTTCGATAGCGCATGTGGTATTATGAAGAACTATTTCTATTAAAGACTGTCCAAGAAAGTATGGACGCACTTTCATTTCGCTGTAAATAATTCACAAGTGCTAGATATTCAAATTTTATTCGATATACTGATAATATTAGACTACAACAACAGAATATTATTCTCAACATTTGTTACTTAGCCATTGTAGACTAGCTGGCGCACCTTCTTGCGAACGTTCCTCATCAAATTCCGTACAGACTTCTTGGCGACAAGTTTTGACACCTTTTCCAATCTTTTTCGTGACATTTTTGGTTATATACTATTCTACCGTTGATTTCGAGTAGTGGCAAAAAGCAAGATCTTGCCAGAAGACAACAGGATCCTTGTGGCTTTGAATCATGGGTAGAAGTCGTTTTTTTAAACATTCCTTGATGTATGGATTGATGTATATAGACCATAGCTTTCTTACCAAATTTTTCGACTTCAACCGATGTCTCGGAGTGGTTTAACACTTGCTCTTCTCGCACCGTATAATATTGTGGGCCCGGCAAAGATTTGTAATCGAGTTTCACGTAGGTTTCGTCGTTCATGATTATGCAGTTCAAATTTCCAGCAAGAATCGTATTGTACAGCTTTCGAACCCTCCGCCTGATCGGTGCTTTTTTGTTTCGGACTACGTTTTGGTTGTTTCTGCTTCTTATAGGTTCGAAGATTCAAACGTTCTTTAGCACGAAGAACATTTGACTTCGAAGTGACCACTTTTTTGGCCACATCCCGAACCGAAACATCCTCCATTTGCTCGAACGCCTTCAGTATACGTTTATCCAACTGAGGGTTAGCAGGACCTTTTTTTCGACCCGTTTTCGGTTTATCCTCAAAGGTGTTATCCTCACCGAACTTTCTGATTGCATTTCGCACGGCTTTTTCACTTACTCCTTCCATTTTTGCTATCTTTCTCAATAACAGTCCGCGTTCTGTGCACCATTTGTACACAATTTTTCGACGTTATTCTGCTGAAAGTCCACGCATTTCGAAACCAAATAATGAAAATGAATAAACAACTGCACAAGTGGTTAGACAAGAGTGTAAACAACAGGACGCAGCCATAAAAATTGACAGATTCTGAACCATTGCGAAATGGCAGCGGTTTTTGGTTGCGTCCATACTTTCTGGGACAGTCTTTATGTCCTATACTTTTGTTGCGCGTTACCATATTTGATATTGGATTTATTTTTATCATATGTGTTTTGTTTAGCCCAATTTTAACCTGTCGTTCGCCGGTGTTAATATGTTTAAGTTTCAGCGTTTAGTTTAAGTTTCGGCGAGCTAATGTTATTTGTTTTCACGTCAATCCGGTTATGTCTCTGATATTACCCACCAGCCTATTTTGTTATGGAAGCATAAGTCTTTTAATTAAATTTGAATTTTTTTAAAAACAGTTCATCCATATATGGGAAAATTGACTGAATTTTGTTGTTGTTGCACACATAACCCTATAATTCCGGAAGTAGGATATGATTACAAGAAATTTTATATTCTGAAACAAGTGGCTTAAGAAACTCTGTTAGAAAGTCGGTTTTCAAGGCGATTTCATAGGCTTTTTGTATGAGAACAGTGAAAACAATTTCTTGGGGCGGTTCACATCATTCCGCAAGCGAATGAAACTTTCTTGAAACTCAAAATGTTTTATCACATTCAATTGATTACATTTGGTAAAACACGGATAGAAGAAAGCTGCGGGTTCTAGTCCTATTCATGAATAATTTTTTACCAAATTTTTTCTCTACTACTTCATTCGTCAACTCACCTTTTCATGAGAATTTCCTGTGAAGGTAATATCTGAGTCAGTTTTTATGTACTGCTAAACTGCGAAATCGTAGAATCCGGAGGCTGCACCAAAATTATTCGTTACTGTAAATGATTAAACTATTGTGTTCTTTATTTAGAAGTTATAAATAACAACATTATCTATTACTACCACGTATTTTTCTCTCGTCAATCGGTTGCGAGTAATCTGATCAGTCTATAGAACTGATGAACAATACTGCAGATACTGCAGTAGAGTTTTTTTTAAAACTGCTGTCTAAGGCAATGTGTGTGCGCCTAGTCTAGTTGAGATTGAAGATCAAATCTAAACGTATTACTGGCTTACATGATGTCACTCAAATAGGCCGTTTGGAGCCAAGAAAGTTTTTGGTAACCTAGGAAATATTTAGCTGTTAAGTTTTTCCACGGAGTTGAACATGTTCAATAACATACTTTCAAGATGGAAAAAAAAATGAAAATAACTTTACAGCCAAATTGTAAATTATTCCAGAAAGAAAAGAAACAAAATATCTAAGCGTCAATATCTGAAGCTCTTATTATTGCAAGGAATTAAAATTCACGTCTTGTTCGTCCCTGTACAATAAATTTTTCTATTGCCTGTATTACTATTCTTTGACTATCACGCTAGCGGATCTTTGATTGGTGGATGGTTTCCAGTAAACCCAGCGTGATACACAAAGTTAACGCAGTTTAATGTTCGACCCTTGTAGAAGACACTTGATTCGAATGAAGAGTTAGTTCGAGTGCTGGCAATGAAGTACCATTGGCAAATTTATAGCAGCAACAAGGATAATACTATTCATTCATAGTCAACGTTTAAACACCTCGCAAAAACACAAAATGTGTCCTCTTCTTGACGAGGTACACGATCACGTGAGAATCGGATCGGTACGTGCTATGCTCAGATCTGATCGGATCCAAGCACAAGGTTTACTGCAGCAATCAACAGTGTAGCATGATTTATGCTTGACCAGTGATCAATCAAACTACACGATCAAAATTCAATGGGGACCAGGAAAGATTTAGCAATACTTGATACTATTGCTACGTGAGTATCCTCACGTAGTCATTCCGTACAGGTCTGCACAGGTTCAGATTCTAAGCAATCCGTACTGTAAAAGTAGTTGGGGAAATCCCCCGGGTTTGTCCTAGAATGCGATAAAAAATTTCGATGCAGTTATTATGAATAACGGACTTATTCTTATTATTAATCATATATAAACCTAGTAGACGTTATTGAGACGACTGCATACTGCGGAAATCTAAAGTCAATCTCAAACTGATCGCAAACTCATATATTATATCATTTAGGGGTTAACCTTATTTTGTGCTAGGGCACATAACCAATTTCACTATCTTTACGTTTCGTCTTAGACTCGTCAGTGCAGAGCAGTTCAAATTGAACTGCTTACTGCGAACTTAGCAGTTCAATTTGAACCGTTAAGCAGACGTAAAGTTATTGCTTTTTGCAACACACTTCGGTGCTTATTACAAGTGTGTTGCAAATAGCAATAACTTTAAGTCTGCTTAACGGTTCAAATTGAACGGTTTAAGTTCGCAGTAAGCAGTTCAATTTGAACTGCTCTGCACTGACGAGTCTAAGACGAAACGTAAAGATAGTGTCATATATTATAGATTTCTGGAAAACGTGATCACCGTACCGTGATTCGATTGGGATTGGAATTTAACGAACGTAGCTTTTCTTATGAAATGGGTAGTTAAAAATTGGGCTTCCATAAAAAAAAGATTGGCTGGTTTTTGCGACTAAGACAAATCTGCGAGTAATTTTATTGTCTCATTTACTATTTCTAGTAGTAAAAGGTTCGAAAACCATCTGAAATAAAGAAAAAAAAAGTTTCGCCCTTCCTTACTAGCAATTGAAGTATCACCCCGTTTGTTGTCATGGAACACGGAGGGCGAAACTTACGTAAACAAATTGAATAACAGTTTCGCCCTTTATAGTTCTTTGTATTACTAAGATTGAGATTTTTGTAGAATCCGAATTTTTAGGCAAAATTGTAGGATTTTGAAGCATTTATTGGTAGGAGAGAGAAACTCGATTTGTTTACTTTTTGCCTTTCTCATGTAGAAAGGTTATGCAATCACTGTGAAAACCGACTTTTGAACCGAGGCTCGGAGGGCCGAGTGTCATATACCATTCGACTCAGTTCGTCGAGTACGCAAAATGTCTGTGTGTGTGTATGTGCGTATGTGTGTATGTAACAATTTTTGCACTAACTTTTCTCGGAGATGGCTGAACCGATTTTCACAAACTTAGATTCAAATGAAAGGTCTTGTGGTCCCATACAAAATTCCTGCATATTATTCGGATCCGACTTCCGGTTCCGGAGTTATGGGGTAAAATGTGCAAAAAATGAAAATATGTGTTCTAACTTTTCTCATAGATGGCGCGATCGATTTTCACAAACTTAGGCTCAAATGAAAGGTCCTGTGGACCATACGTAGTTCCTGCATTTCATCAGGATCCGACTTCCGGATCCGGAAATATAGGGTAAAGTGTGTTAAAAATTTTATACCATCACTGAAAAGAGCGAAAAACCGTAAAAAGTTTTCTAAATCGACCTCAAATCTTTTCCAATTGATAGTTTTTATCAGTAGACGTCAAAGAAATCTATTTTGGTTATTCTTTTAAGAATCGTAGAAAAATAATTTTGAAGAATACCACAGTATTATATATGATAGTATGATTGATATTAGAAAGGCATCATTACACCACTAGATGGATTAAAACAGGTTTTTAAGATTCGTCCTTCTTTGAAAAACAGCTGGTTTGATATTTAAAAACAACCTTACCATCTAACAGTTTTAAGTACGATTCAGACGATCAGTCAACTTCCGTCATCTTTAACGGAGTGTGTTCATAAGTGTTACAAACAGCTCCTTTCCATTGCCATTCCTTACCTGTAACGGTCACCTGATATAACGTGTGAATCCTACTTTAGCCGAATAACATATGATGTTTGTTTTCATCACGGAATACCCCAACGGTTTTGAGATTTAGGCAGCACTCTCTTAAAGTCTATTCGCACTATTCCGGGACGACAGGGACGGGATCAACCGGGACGATCCGGGATATTTTTTTCCTCATCGGTGATGACTGAGCTGCCGGCGTATGCATGTATTGAAATGCCGGATCCGGCATAAAATCCATTTGGTTGTCGCCGATATTCGCACCGTCGCGTCGGCACCGGGAATATTCCTCGGTGAGTAATATCGGTGGCAACTAAATGGATTTTATGCCGGATCCGGCATTTCAATACATGCACACGCCGTTAGCTCAGTCATCACCGATGAGGAAAAAAACATCCCGGATGGTCCCGTCCCGGAATAATGAGAATAGACTTTTAGTCTCAAGGATTTGCTGCACGAGTGTAGAAAGCCTAATTGTTCACTACACATTTGTTTTATAGTAATAAACTATAGAGTATATATTTCTCTTTACCTTTGTGGCAAATCACCAGCTCGGTGACAAGGATAGGGCGCTGCAGCAAGTGCTAGCGTAGGCATTTGCTGGGTAATCAGAGCGCTCAGAGTATGGTAAACAAACATTCGAGCATTTCAATTCGAGTAAAATCTTAATTTTCTTATCGTAGTGATGATATTCTAATCGATAATTTGCGGGGAAGTGCTTTAAAAAACAAGTAGTTTGTAATATCTAGTTTTTTGTTAGCCATTCTTCTTCATTGCTTTGGTTTTTGCAGAATGATGCTGGCCACAGTTTCATGACGTCATAGCAGGGGGCTGCAAATCACTGACATCAAGAGTCTCTGCATTTGTGGTTGTAAGTGAGCTGTCAGAAAAGTCAACATCCAAAAGTGATTCATTAAATCTCGCAAAGCTGCTGCTTTAATAGCTGTTAACAAACTTGGCTTGAACTTGCCGATCCAAGAACAGCCGATTAGTGCTCGATAGCTTTTGGCGGTTCCTAAATAACTGATTTTATTGACAATCGATCTGATGGGATCCTTTTTGAATGACAATCAGAGTGAACTCGATAGTCATTTTTCTTGGCTTGCAGAAACCATACTATCGGCCCTCTCTTCCCCTTTGAAGTATTTTCGGGGTTCAGCAAAGACAAAATTATCATACAATGACTGGAGCAAAATTTGGGACGCACGATACTATGTTACGAATGGCCGTCTCTAGATTGTCTCTACCGGCTGGGATATATCCGTCAGCAATCGTCCAGCCGTTGGAGTAGTCACCTGTCATACAGGCGCCGATAAGTCCAGGATGGATTCCATTCATTACCTTCCGTTGGTCACGTAGCGCATCAGCTTTCCAGAGTTTCCCATACGAAGATCCGCTTAGCTACAAACGAATGAACGACAGATGTAACGAGTGAATGGCGGGTCTTTTTATGACTTTGGCACTTGCGAATTCGAAAATGGCCATTTAATGATTTTTTGATGTACGAGGCTGAAATATTAAATAATGCAACGCCGAAATTGAATTTGATTCAAGAGTATTCGATGTTAACGCGCTGACTTTTTCCATCAATGTGTGCAAGTTTAGAATATTTTTAAATTCATCTCAAAATAAATTATCAGCTTACAATTTTGTGAGTTTTTACGGAACAACCAGTTGAACACAAATTGTTTTACATAATTCTGTAAATAAAAAAACATAAGCTATACAGTAAATCTGATTAACCGTGGAAAATCGAAGTGACGTAAATAATAAAAAATCGAATGTATATAAAATTTTTGATCAAATAATCAAAATAAAAATTTTATTCATCCAAACTAAACTATGCCTAGTAATGCAGCTGCATCGCTGTAACGGAGATAAATAAAGATAATGACAGACTGTCATCGAAAAGAAGGAAATCGTAGTGCGGTGAGATTACTCGCAGACACGTTTTAAGTGGCACAGTGAAATTTTGTTTTTACACTACATTTATATAAAGATAATTGATTCATCACATTTATTACCACAGATCGTTAACTGAAATTATCACAGAAAAAAATATTACAGTTGAATATCATAACGGAAATATTTTTGTAAGTTCATTAATACTAAATACTAAGTTTTCGCATACAGATTGTGGTTGGAAATTTTTTTTTGTAAAATTCTGAATTGTTCCCAATTGTAAAAAGGTTAGCCTTTATTTACGATTATTACAAACTTATAAATTAAAATAACATTGCTTAACAGTTCGGCTGAAAAGTTCGTATCGTTTAATAGAAACACACATTTTTTTGCCAAAATTCGTTTTTATTATTCAACATAATTGCCATCAGAGGCGATACAGCGATTATAGCGATCTTCCAACTTTTCGATACCATTTTTGTAGTACAATTTGTCCTTTGCCTCAAAATAGGCCTCAGTTTCAGCGATTACCTCTTCATTGCTTCTAAATTTTTCACCAGCGAGCATTCTCTTGAGGTCTGAGAACAGGAAAAAGTCACTGGGGGCCAAATCTGGAGAATACGGTGGATGAGGGAGCAATTCGAAGCCCAATTCGTTCAATTTCAGCATGGTTTTTCGTTGTTGTTTTTGATCGATTGTGAGCTCACGCGGCACCCATTTTGCACATAGCTTTCTCATATCCAAATATTCGTGAATAATATGTCCAACACGTTCCTTTGATATCTTTAGGGTGTCAGATATCTCGATCAACTTCACTTTACGGTCATTGAAAATCATTTTGTGGATTTTTTTCACGTTTTCATCGGTAACAGCCTCTTTTGGACGTCCACTGCGTTCATCGTCTTCGGTGCTCATATGACCAGTACGAAATTTTGCAAACCACTTACGAACTGTTGCTTCGCCCGGTGCAGAGTCTGGATAACACTCATCAAGCCATTTTTTGGTATCGGCGGCACTTTTTTTCATCAAAAAGTAGTGTTTCATAAACACACGAAATTCCTTTTTTTACATTTTTTTCACAATAACAAAAGTAGCTTCACTCAAAATGCAATATCTCACAAACTAATAATCAGACAGCTGTTAAATTTATACACGTATCTTTTGAAGGTTGGTACTAACTGAAAATGGTATGGATTCAATTCTAGTGGCGCCCTCTCATAGAAACGATACGAACTTTTCAGCCGATCTGTTACGCTAGGATACGTTAGTTGAGTGAATTGATTTACGGCTAGAAGGAGGCCACGTGAAAGAAGATTAAGTTTGTAAGTAAGAAATGCAATGTGTGAATTAAATGCAAATTAAATAAGGCAATATATTTCCAGCTTCAAGCTGCTAACACAGTTGCTCTGAAGATCAGTCGAATTAGTTCCATAAGAAGGGGACGGGTATTAGGTTAGTCGATGTCTTTCACGCAGCCCGTCTAGGTTCGATTCCCCAACCCCCGCACATAGGGTCAGAAAGTTTTTCTGGCCCGAAGAGGCGAATGAAGGTTGAAACCTTTATTATCGAAACAAAAAAAAAGGTTCCATAATAACAGACAGCTTTTCAAATTTGGTAAACCATTACAGGATTCTTTGAAATTTTAGACCCATGATTCATTCCATCCTTCCAAGTCGTGGATACAAAATGACAGATCTCTTTTTCCGCAGATGAAATCTCTAAAAATTTTCGATAAAATCTTAACAGCTAGTACAGATAATATCAATTTTTAGAATTCTATAGCATTTTTACTCTATTAAGTCTACAGTATAAATTCAATAGAAACCTAAAAAATAGAAGACATCTGTGTAGGTGTCTCAACAATTACGTTACTAATTAGGATGTTGGATTTTATTTTATCACACTAGACAATTATTGTTTCGTCGCGAAATTTTCTCTTTTTGATTAGAATTAGTTTGCCACCAAAAAATGAACAACATTTTCCCCAGTTTTTTAAATCTTTCGAAACCTCATACGACATACACCTTAGTCTTAGATAAAAATAAATTTACGCTTGACGTAAGTTCAAGCATGCCGTAATTTCTTCGGTGATGACACAATATTACACACAGCAAAAAGTTATGAAATTTACCGGTGACGTAAATCCACATATGACACAATTCATAAGAACGTAATTCGTGTAATGACTGAATTTTACATGGATTAATTTGAATATGTTTCAAACCAACCAAGCCTTTCGAGCAGTCGAGCAAATTCACATGTTTTAGCACTTAAAAAAATGTCAAAATCCATTAAATATGTGTCCGATCTACTGTAAAAATGAGTTTGTGACGCTCGTATATGTCGGTCTCAGAAAACGTAAATTTACATGATTTTTTCTAGGTGTGTAAACTTCAGCTAAAACGTGACTAGTTTTAAAATAAAAATATATAAATTAATAGAAAAATACGTGTAAATTTACGTCTTCTGAGACCGACATATACGAGCGACAGATATGACACATATATAATGCCTTCTGACATATTTTTAAGTGCAAAAGCATGTAAGTTTACAGTTTTGCTTGAAAAGCTGGGTATGTTTGACACATATTTAAATCATTTATGTAAATCTCAGTTATTTTACGCATTTGGTTCCTATAAATTAGGCCATATGTGGATTTACATCACTAGTAAATTTCATAATTTATTGCTGTTTTGATTTAAAAATTACTTTGCTTGAATATCATTGAAAAAAAAAACAAAAACTGGTAGTAACAGTTCAACTAGAACCGAGAAATATTAGATCACAAATTGGTATATATATATATATATATATATATATATATATATATATATATATATATATATATATATATATATATATATATATATATAAATTCATGCAGCAGAAATTGCTAGCCAAGTGTAAACTACACAGTCAGAGCCTATAAAATTAAATACGAATGGAATCTTCTGCCCTCTGACAAGTTAGGTTTTATGAATTGTTTCGTAAATGGTACTTGTATAAACAAAGTTAACTAATTACCTCCATATGGATCAAAGTGGATGTCGTTACTATTTGAGTTAGCAAGATTTACTATAAATGTTGGTTTGGTTGACTTTAAGTTACTGAAATCTGTCATCAAATTCATCTTCATTTTTTTTTTTGCTATAACAACATAGAAATAATTCGTGTCAACAGATGCACTGGTTTTATCACAAAATTACTTTAAAAATAAACAATAAAGAAATTCATCGGTCTAAATTCTTTTGTCGTGAATACGACTTACTTTACTATGGGGTGCCTTTTCAAAATTAGCCATATGGAAGAATGGGCAGAACTTAATCGTGAATATCTCGACTTGTATTAACGGTAGCAACATAATTCTTTCACCATTTCATCAAAAATATGATCAGGAATTTAGGATAATATTTTGAACAGTGTGAGATAACCACAAACAACTCAAAAATTAAGTTTTCTCAAAATTTCAAAATAATGCGGAAAACTATTTACTTTCGCTTGGGTTTTTCGCGCAAGGACGACGATTTTGAGGTAGCCAGGCACATATCTTCAACTGAATGCGTATAAAAGGGGAACCGTGGTGAAAATCGATCATTTCTTTTCGTGCGTTCGATGGGAGCAGACGTCGTGGGAGTTAAACCTTCAACCAGCAGCGACGGAGAGGGCGCCTTCTGCGTGGTAGCAACTTTCATTCGCTTGCTGGCCTTCAAGGCGAACAGACTGCCATCGCGAGAGTTAAACCATCAACCAGCAGCGACGGAGAGAGCACCTTTTGCGTGGTTAAAACCTCAAACGCTCAGGTAGCAACTTTCATTCGCTTGCTGGCCTTCAAGGCGAGCAGACTGCCATCGCGAGAGTTAAAGTACGATTCAGCTTCTTCCGTCACCGTCACCGGAACGTCAACGCCCGTCACCGTCATTCTGATTCACACGATCCGGTTTCCTATCCGTGTCCGTCATGTCATTTTCTTACACGCAGAATTTGAAGAACTTAGTTTCGCACAATTTTATTCCACTAATACAAAATCTGAGAGCTTTTGAAGCCAATCGATCTGTTGTTTCCTACCTGTTAATCGAATAAATTACTTTCAAAATTAACTAGAAAGAGGAAAAAAACAAAACAATCAGCTCCACTCAACAACGTAACGTACTTTGCAAATCTACTGACAAGTTTAATTACTTATATTTGGTATATTTCGTTTAAGAGTGGGATCTTGACACCGAATACATACATAACAAACGTCAGCTCAATACCGTAATCATATGAATCGTGCATGTGTGCGATAATCACAGTCCGTCAAATATTCTTTCGGAGAAATGTTGACGGAGCTTGCCGTTGACGGACGTTGACGTTCCGGATCTCTGCTGGATCGTGTGAATGCGCAAAGGGAAAACTCATTTGACTAATTTTGACGGAGGCTGACGTTCCGGTGACGGTGACGGAAGAAGCCGGATCGTCTGAATCGTACATAAACCATCAACCAGCAGCGACGGAGAAAGCGCCTTCTGCGTGGTTAAAAGCTCAAACGCTCAGGTAGCAACTTTCATTCGCTTGCTGGCCATCAAGGCGAGAAGACTGCTATCGCGGGAGTCAAACCATCAGAGACGGAGAGAGCACCTGCCATCATTTGGTTTTCGGTAGTCATAACGAGAAGTTCAATTTTCAGATTGTAGTTCCGCAATATAGGTTTAGAATTCAGAGCCTGCGTGCTGAAACTGGATTCTGGAACTGTATTCCGGAACTAATTTGAGTTTCAATTCTAGAATTGAAACTGGATTCTGAGTCTGTTCTTGGTTCTAAATTTAGTTCTTGAACTCAGGATCCCGTTCTTTATTCCAGACTTCTTCTATTCGGTTCTTTTTAGAACCATAATAATACTCCTAAAGAATTATGCGGAAATTTACTTTACTGTACTCTATAAAACCCATTCTGGTAGTCATGGCGAAAAATCGTCTTCATGTTTTAGAGCTTAGTTCGCGAATATGGGTTTAGAATTCAGAGTCTGCGTGCTGAACTAACTCAAATTGTCACCATTTTTTTTTATTATAGAGAACTATACTGCTTATTTCATAGTATTTAAGTGCGTTTCAGAATGTTTAATGTAACTAATCTGTAATTTAGTCTAGGCGAATCGTTTAAATTTCTAGTAATGAAAGAGGGGAAAGTTGCACAATTCAAACAATCGATGAACTACCAATTCGAATTCGGAAGCATAAATAAAGCGTGTCATATTCGTATTCACGACATCCAGTTATGTCTCTGACATTACACACCCGTACTTTTTTTTTTCAAATAATTGATTTTTCTTCGAAGCAAACGAATTCTTGTGTCAAAACATAGGCTAGGATTTCTGTCCTTACAATTTTATTCCTAGTTTTATTTCCAAATAACCGGAGTAACGTGTCACTTGAGCTATGTTGTTCTGATTTAACGCGGGGTTTTAGCTGGGTTTGTTTCAGTTATCTTCAAGCGAATACGATAATTGAATCAACTTTGACACACTTAGATCTAATTTCGCTGTTTGGTAAATTTTTGACGAAAGTTTCGAAAGAATTCAATATAAGAGAAAAATCATGTTTTACTGAAATAATGCGAGTTTTTACAGACCGATCAGTTGAAAACACTTTGCTTTGAAGAATAAATAATTTTCAATCAGCGAGTACAGTAAAAATACAGCATGCAGTGTATACTCAAATTAAAATTACTGTACTTTGTGTAAATTTGATAATCAATGACAATTAACTGTCAAACTGCGACCACTTTGTAAAGGCTTCAGCCAAGTAAGCATGTGAAATCGGCCTCTAAAGAGAATTCATATTATTATACTACATTTGAAAGAGCTTGGACCTGAAACAATTTTGCCAAAATTTCAACCCTTCAACTGCCATATTGACCGAACTATGGTAGTTCTATTAATTTTCTTTTGATTTAATTTTCAATGAACCCCTCCATTGGAAACTTTGAAAAAATCAGGAAAGTCTTATTATTATTCTCGGAAGGAGGTCTCGGAGGTCTATTAGATTTATTAGAAGGAAACGCATGGTTCTTAGTTCTAATGCACCATTCGTTTTCGTCTGATTTAATGGAGACGCATAGTTGATTGTATTTTTATCAGAAAAACTCAATAATGGAGTTCTTTTTTATTTAAAAAAAGAACAGCGAAGCACGCGCCAAAAAATTATTCGTTTATTGCTAAAAATCCAGAGTGGTAGCAGAATCGGAAGTGTAAAAAAATATGTTTCAAAATTTTTAAATATTTCTTAATGTAAGAAACACTATTCAAACATTGTATTAATTGCGAACCTTCCTAACAAAAACATCCATGATTTATTTTTGCCTTTCTCATATAGAAAGGCTATGCAATCACTGTGAAAATCGACTTTCGAACGGAGCCTCGGAGACCCATAGTGTTATATACCATTAGACTCAGCTCGACGAACTGAGCAAATGTGTGTGTGTGTGTGTGTGTATGTGTGTGTGTATGTAACAAAAATATGCACTCACTTTTCTCAGAGATGGCTGAACCGATTTTCACAAATAAAGATTCAAATGAAAGGTCTCATAGTCCCATAGATCCGACTTCCGGTTCCGAAGATATAGGATGATATGTACCAAAAAAGTGAAAAAAATATGCACTCACTTTTTTCAGAGATGGCTGAACCGATTTTCACAAACTAAGATTCAAATAAAAGGTATTATGGTCCCATAGCTTGCTATTGAATTTCATTTGAATGTGACTTCCGGTTCCGGAGTTATATGGTAATATGTGAAAATTTGAGAAAAAGTTTACACTCAATTATCTCTGGAACAACTCAACCGATTTTTGCAAACTAAGATTCAAATGAAAGGTCTTATAATATCCTAAAAAATTGTGGAACATTTTATCACGATCCGACTTCCGGTTTCAGAACTAAAGCCTGATAAGTGGGAAATTACCAAACGCAGGTTCGTTTCGTTTGTTAGATTTCGTTTAATTGGTTTAATCGAAATAGAGCATGAGATAGTAAGTATAGGTTTAACTACTTTCAAAACTGTTCCAATTTGTAGGTCATATTTGTTGGTAGTAAACGAACCAACTTTAGCTATTCCGTTTATCTGAATCCGGTCTCAGAAGAATTGGAAATAGTGATCAAAAACTGCAAAAAGGATCTCACTCACTTTTCTTGGAGATGGCAAAATCGATTTTCACAAACTTATAGGTTCAGAAGAAAAGTCTTACAGTTTCATTCAGAATTCCTTAATTTGTTGTGGATACTACTTTCGGTTCCGGAACTACAGGGTGAACAGATTTTATAGAGTTTGTTAGATTAGGTTCGAACATATTTTCCTATTTCTATTTAATAAACAGTTGTTTTTGCGAATTTCACGGTTATATTTATGATGTAATGAGTAATATGAGAAAGGCATCATTACACCACTAGGTGGATTAAAATAGGTTTTTTATTTTTCGATGGAGCAATTGTTAAAAAAATCAAATAAAATAAAAATCAATAGAATTACCATAACTCCGTCAATATGGCAGTCCAAGCTTTTTTCAATCTGGTATAACGATTTGAAATCAAATGGGAGAATCAACTTTTGAAAAGTGTGAAATTTGTGAAAACCAGTTAAAAAGTCGTCAATGTCAGAAGCAAATTCTATGTATATGTCTGGATTTCATTTCCAATTTTTAACATTTTACTTATTTTTTTGATTGATTTTTTGAACTGAAGAGAAAAAAGTAAGCATTTTTAAAAAAATATTGAACACTCTCTGAATTTTCGATCAAATAAATAATCAGAATGAACATTAAATTCACCAAAACATCCCTTAAAGTTTGCAGCGTTTATAAAACTGCTAAGTAGATTTTCACTGATCTTTTTTCATTGAAAAATATATTTGCAAGCGAAACGCTCCAACACCATACTTTTTTGCACATTATTGTGGAAGATGGTCTTAACTATTTCGACCGAAAATGACGATATTGAAAATAGGGTAACAGAGGTATTTTCGAAAAATCATATATTTTGGTCCACCTAACAAACTTTATGGATTTAACCGATGTTAAGCAACCCATGTTGCATCAATTTGAAGCTAATCACATTGAATTATCTATTGCGGAAGGGTTTTCCAAAGATATTTTTACAAATTGGGCCAAAATAAAATAAATCCTGAAGTGGGCCAAAATACCTCTGTTACCCTACGGTTCAGTGAAAAGCGTGCACGCATGATTTAGAGATAGAAGAGATGAACTTGAGGGTAGAACCTCTATAATTTAAAACCGAAAATTAAATCTTGGAACGTGCTCGTAACTTCTACAACAATCGTGCAAATCAAACCAAATATTAACAATTTTCAAAGTAACAACCACGCAAGATGACGAATAGTAGAAATCTCACGTAAGTCCCAGAATTGATTTACTTTTAAAACAATGTATTTTTTCTAAATAACTCCAAATCTTGACGTTTATGAATTTCTAAGATATTTGATTTCGAAAATCGCTCTCCCGGAGAGTCAGCTTAAATTTTTTTTTCGAGGTAACACCAGTTCACGGCGCTTCGTTTATTTCTACGACAAGGCAAGACGCACAATTTCGTACACAGAGAAAGTTACATGGAAAATTACTATGTTACACTTATTTGATTTTTGCATTCAGTCGTTCGAATTTCCTATCAATTTCACCAAAACTCTAAATAGTTCTTGCAATATCACATGCATTCCATCTTTTTAATCCCTTACCGACTTATAGAATTTAATTATTACAACAATCAATAAACACAATTTGTCCTATAAATTTCAAACATTAAAAGTAATAGAATAGCTTCGCGAAGTATAAAAAATTTAGAAACACAGATTTAACATATTCTTGTCACTATGGATCCTCAGAGTCTGTTATAATAATTACATAGAACATATTTCGGTAGGAGTTTTCACGCGAAAAACAATCATACTGAAATGCCAAGGCACCCAATTGGTTCGAAATGTAAAATTCATCTGATCGACTTATTCCAAGTTGCCTTCGCCAGGTCTTCCCAGATATGTTCAATGTACCTTTCGCATGTTTATTTTCGGCAATGTCTACTCTCTTGTTGCGAATTCTCCGAGGTGCCATTTATCGGTGCTCTCTTTCTTGGAGACTGGCAATCGCTCTTTCTCCTCCTATACTCGCGAATAGTGCGCGTGGTGCTGCTGAGTACAAGCCAAATTCAAATTTATTCTAAAATCTAATAAACCCGATAGCCTTACATACGAAATTAGTTTGCACTCACTGGGACAAAAGAGGCAATAATAATTTACCTTGCGTGAATACTAACTAATCCTTTCGATATTTTCGGTATAAAAGCGTTCGGTCCAGGTACGAGAATTATCAGTAATCGGTGGAAACTTATCGAGGCATTGCATAAGTTTAGCTCCTGATTTTTGAATTGAAAACCGTCAGCTGACAACGAAATTAAGATCGATCCATAACATCCAGAACATCAGTGAAAATGAATAAAATTGTGGCTTTGTTTGTTATACTTTGTGGAATCAACGTTGGATACTCGATCCCGATCCAAAATGGTGCGTCAAATATCGAAAAGGACTGTTAACGAAATTTAAATGTTTAGTGGTGAATAGTGATGTTATTTTAAATGATGTTTTCCCATCATCAGCTCTTATGTACTATCGGCATGCGTCGCCATACATGGTCCCTCAACATTCGATGTATGGATTCCACTATCAAAACCAACAGCTGAGGAATCAACGTCGATCGGCTGGGGTGTCTGCCTTTGCTGCCGGGAACACCATTGCCACTGGAACGTATCTGAAAGGTAAGTGTAAGTAAATCGGAGTTGTTACAACTCTATTCATCCCTCGACTATACCCAATAATTACTAGATTGCAAAAACACAGATATAGAAAGCGCTGAGCAACCCGTTCAAAACGACCCGAACGTGCAGTCAACTGCAGAGGCCTACCCAGAAGAACAGTTCCCAGTCGAAGAAGAACCTCAGTTTGATGTCCCAGCGGTGAATGACCAGGAAACCATCGAACCAATTGCTGATGAACCAGCGATCGCTCCTGCTCTCCCAGCAGTTATTCCAGACAAAAAGAAAAAGGTTACTGTTCAGCTAGACTCCGAAGAAGAAGACAATGCAGTCCAATATGGTCGTCGTGGAGCTAAACCAGCCGAACCAAGTAGCTATTTCCCGATTAACTTTGGTGGTACTAGCGGGGGAGCTATCGCTATTGCCAACTCGTACAGCACTGGAAAGGGAGGATCGGCAACCAGCACTGCTACTGCCTACGGAAGCCCAGCGGCCGCCGAGCTGAGAAGAGCAACTCAACCTGCCCAATTGAAGAGAAAACCCGCCAAATTGCGTGCTCGGAAGTACTAGTTTGTCCAATGTTGATAGTGATAGAATGCCCTAAATTATTAAGCTCCACCAAGTCCTCCGTAGGTTAGTAAAATGAAAAAAGTGCAAAAACATGTCGAGTAGCCTTAGGATTTCGCAAAGTAAAACAAACTTTTAGTATTTATTGTAATTTAAAAGCTTTCCTAAAAAATTGCTCAAATACAGAAAACTTCGAAGCATCAATGAACGCATAATCCTTGTGGACCGTAATGTTTATCACAGCCATTTATCTAATAAGACAACCTATTTTTCTCATATTAAATTTGTTTATCAAATGTGTTCAGATATAGAATAGATTCATTGTTATTAGAGAAGTCGATGTAATTTTACATTCCTGAATAACTACTACTACTTTCGACTATACCGAGACCGTAAACAAAGAACCGACATGATATTGATAAAACAGATTTAAAAATGTGTATTGAATTGAAACCAGTTTTGAACATTTCTTGCTACTTTTGTACAATAAAATTAATTATAAATCTGTAATCGGAAATCTTTCAATAAAATTTAACTTGAGTAACAAGAGGAGACCAGAGCTGGTTGGACGAGTTTTTCTTTCTTAATTTTTATACTCATTATGGTTAGACTTTTTGATCAAACATTTAGGCTGTCATAACAACTTTTGAGCACTTATGTGATTTTTTTTCAATTTAAAAAAAACAAGGTAAAAGTGATTTTTTTCAATTAAAAAAAACAAAGAAACAATCAAATGCGGAAAAAATCAGCCAATCAACCCTAGGACTGAAATAGGGTGGCCGAGTCTGATGAAACATGTGAAATATAACAAATGAATGAATGGAAAAATGTTTATTAGTGAAAATAAAGTTAGTGTTCACAATTTTATATTTTGTAGGTTCATAAAAAAACTTCGCTCCCTACTTTTTAGAATTTTAAACTATTTAAGCCTTAGTTTTTGTAGCGCTAATGAACTTTTCACTGCTTTCGCTGCTATCTTCTTTTCCGCCAATGTACGCGCTTACGTTTGGTTTTTTTGTTCTCCTCCTAGAATGCTGCCTTTATTGGGAAATCGATCAAAATTATGATCAATCATCGTTTACGACATTGACTCTCCTTCGGATCAGTTCGTGCACTCGCCTTGGGAAGACGTCTGACATCTACAAAGGGGTCTACATCTGCAACATCTTCTTGTTCAGGGTCAATATTAGCATAATATTAGATTTAGCTTGAACTTGGACTTGAGCAACTACTCCTGGTTGTTACTACGTTAGCTAAAATTGTACAGAAAATTCTTAGATAATCAGACCTGGGACTGGCAAATCATCCTTCATCCCCAGAGTCCTTTGATCAGTACCGGCGCTGGCCAGGCCCGAACGTAGACCAACAGCTTGTTCATTAAAGCATAACATTTGTTGCGCATAACAGCTTGTTCATTAAAGATACTCGTCCAACCTGTCCCTTTGGCCATCCAGCTCCAAAACAATGAAAAGTCTTGACATTATATTCCTTTTAGCGTTTTTAGCGTACAGAATCATTGCACAGCGGGTACTACAATCCTACTGACACTAAAAATCCTTCCAGATCGAAGTTCGAACATACAACAACTGGTTTGTAGGACCAGCGTCCTATGCATTGAACCCCATTCAACCCCGGTCTACCCTATTTACATTTTTGACGATATCGGTAGTTGAAGCCGAAAATATCATCTATTTGGCAGGATTAACGATGACTGAACAAAGTCGTTTCAGCTATTCCAGTCTTTGTTTTTCAGTTGCGGCAATACCGGAAGTAGTAACCAATAAACACTAGTAAGGAACCAACATATTTGAAATAAAAAAAAA
The DNA here is from genome assembly GCF_030247185.1 of Malaya genurostris. NCBI lineage: Eukaryota > Metazoa > Arthropoda > Insecta > Diptera > Culicidae > Malaya > Malaya genurostris. The sequence continues at coordinate 215,182,755 of NC_080572.1, forward strand.
AAAAAAAGAAAAGTCGTAAGATCCCATCAGTTGGTATTATTTTTTTCCGGATCCAACTTCCGGGTTCGAAATAAAAGGATCATGCGTACCAGCGCATTCATGCATAAAAGCAACGGTGAAATTGAATGATTTGCGCTATGTATTGGTCCACCATCCTCTGTATTCTCCATATATGGCCCCCAGCGACTATTATCTATTTGTAAATTTGTATGTTACATATCTACAGACAGACAAACACAGGCATTTCCTGATCTCGACGAACTGAGTCAAATGATATGTGATACTCGGCCCTCCGAGTCTCTGTTCAAACATCGATTCTCACAGTGATTGCATAGCCTTTCTTCATGAGAAAGGCAGAATGTCAAAAATATGTCTGAACTTCAATAATTATTAGTTGTTTCAGAACTAATAAAAAATATTATATTTTGTTAGTTAATGATCAAACACACTCATTTGGATAAAAGTGATGTTCGATTTCTGAGATCTTGTATAAACGCATCCATGACGCATCCATTTTGTCTCGTTACAAATAGGTATCATAGGTAAAATGAATTACAAAGACGTTGGTAATAACATTAACTTGACTCCTTTGACCTGTAATACATAGTTTATTTATTTCAACAATAAAATCAGTTGGAACAATTTCGTTCGGCGTGACCAAAATTCAAATCAAACAGCGGTCAAAATTTGTTCCAAAATTGGTTCAAAACAGTCATATTCTAGCTTAAAATCAGCATAAATCAAATTTATAATTCTACTAAGTGTTTTGTTTTTTAAACATACTCTATTTCTCTGTGTGTGTAAAATGTATTACTGGAATCTATACAAAGCATTTGGCTTACTTGTCGAGAAGGAGAAGAGTTCGACTCCATCAAAAGGAAATCTCATTGCGTTTAGTTCAAGCATCGGGTGAAGATGTCTTCAGTGGTCGCTTACATATTAAGATTGTTTGATATATTCAAGAGGGTGAAGGTGCTAGAACATCGCAAAATGTGCTAAGTAATCTATCATTTTTTACTCATATGACACTATCGTTGTAATAACGATATTAAGACTTCATTATACATTATCAATCTGCAATTTAGCATCATCTATCAATCAACTCTATTGGAAATGAGCACATGACCCTACCAATACGATCTAAAGCATATAAGATATACCTATGCAAATAAGCTGCCTTAAAAACTTGCAACACCAGAAACGTCAAAATATGTATACGCACCATCAGCTGCTGGTTAGGTAATCGAGCATGTTATGGTAATAATCGTAATCTTTCCTTTGCTGCGCGGTTTTCATATCGATGTATTTACGTTTGATTGAAGGTTCTTCATAGTGATTTTATCCTTTATGAATAACATAGTACCGTACATTTGCTTGAAATTGACTTTATAGTTGTAAATAACAACTGCCACCAGTGACAAATTTACCTTAGTACTTTTTTATCTCACGAATTTTGTCCGCCTCCTCTTCATAATGAATGAAGTATGCGTAATCTCGCAGCCGTATCGGTGTTCTACCACAAGAGTTGCCAGAAGCGTAGCTTACGAATCGCCTGATCGCATAATTATGAAATACGACCGAAATCGTACCAGTTAGCTAGGAGCGTCGCCTAAAAATGACATCGTGTGGAGTTACTTTGCTGTTGATCTGCGTGAGTTTTCGCTGTATTCTAGCACTTCCAGCGCAAATGTTTTCTCCTGGTATACCCATAACTCCCACAGGTTGGTGGTAAAATAGCATTACAGATATTGTTCAAATAACTGATTGCTGAGTTTTTTCAGAGATTCAGAACCCAGGTCAAATCACCGGAATTTTCGCAAACAAACCAGATGCTAATATCGTAACGCGTTTTCAATCCGAAAAACCTGGTAGGTATTATTAAACATTTCAGAGAGTGTTAGTTGAATAAGACAAGTGTCAACTGGTGTTTTCTGTTAGGAAATATCTTGTTTGATTTGCAGACGTATACCGTTATTGAACTTCAGTAGGGTGTTGTTTCTACATCGTAGGTATATAGATACTTCGTAGTTCAGCCTTGTTAGTTACCGCTAGTATCGTACTGTCGTACGGTCTATTCAAAAGATTTTTGGATTTTTAGCAGTATATACTTAATTTTTCGGTAAGAACAGCAGTTTCATTCTGTTTGAAGAGACAGTTTTATCTGCTTAGTCATGGTGACATGAACATTTCATTTTAGTCGATGATGTTCCATCATTTGTTCTTTATATTTATTGTTCAGGTATTTGAGGCTGTTCAACTTATGAACTTATGTGTATGTTGTGTGTTGTTAACTGATCTCAAGCCCAGAAGCGTTTACAGCAGTTTCTATGCGTGCGTTTTAGCAGTTTCTTAATGTGCATTTACAAGAACTTTGACTTTTGACACGGGTAGGGTAATGTGTTATAATATGCCCCTCTTAAAGAAAACATTGAGATATTTCTTAATTTACTGATATATTTTCTTAGATAATGTATGTATTTCTTTGCAATACGTCTGAGGAACATAGTTTTCAATGATTTCGGTAGAAGTGATGAAAATTGATTGCTACAAACACATTTTCCAAAACGAACACATTCTCAGTTTTTTCGCTTGCCATTGGCATAATGCCCCAGCAACCGTATAATTTGCTTCACAACAAATCAGTGGTTTGCCAAACAACAATGATGCATTATGCCCCTTGAAATGTCGGTATAGAAGAAAAGTAGATAAAGAAGATATCATAAATCAATTGCTTATTCAATTAATTACAATTGGAAACCAACATTTTTTATCCTCCCAATGCTTTTTTTTTGTTTTGATAATCGTTATAAATAATTAAAACAATATTTCAACTCGAAGCATACTGTTGAATCGAAGGTGGGGCGAAATGTCCGTAGAGTGACTGTTATGAGAAAATTCGTATATCAAAGAAATGGATTTGTTTCTCTATATTTTTACACTGTAAATAGAGTTATAAGCGCTGCTGAAAGTTGAATACTAAGTAGCAATCGACCATTAGACGTTTTACACAGTTAAAATGCTTGTTTAGTCGAAACAAAACCTTGCATCGAAAAGCTGCCTAATGATATTTTCAGTTTTTCCATATTTTCCTGCAAACGACAACTGCCAAACTTGCATAGCAGAAAGATCTTAGGAAAAGATACTGTTAGTGATAAAACTTCTATGTTGAAAAATCTTGAATACTTAAAAAAAGAAGGGGGCGTTTTGGCCAGCAGGGACGCTTTATAACACTTTCCCCTAGATAATGTCTCAGTCGTATCCCAATGACCAATTTCGTATACAGAACAAATCGTATTTCAGTGCCTTATTTATTATTAATCGTATCCAAACCTGTTATTTTCATATCCTACCGTCTACGTCTGAATTTCATGCTGATAGACGGTCCTAAATAAATAAATAAATGAATAAATAAATAAATGAAAATAATGAATAAATAAATAAATAAATTAATTAATTAATACATAAATAAATAAATAATTAAATTAAATAAATAAATAAATGAATCAAAACATTAATATGGCTGCTTTTCTAAGATTGAAAGTAGAACCTTAAGTTGAACTGCTAAGTTCTCACTAGCAGTTCAATTTGATCTGACAATGCCAATGTCTTCTTTTCACAAAGAGATAATAACTGTTCTAACCTCTGAATAAAGCAATTGTCGGTTGCTAATTAGTCAATAATTTTTAGCAGGGCTAATGTCGCTATTTACAGTATAAAAATCCAGAGAAACAATGCCATTTCTTTGATAAACGAATTTTCTTATAACAGTCACTCTACGGACATTATGCCCACCTTCGATTCAACGGTATGCTTCGAGTTAAAATATTGTTTTAAAGATTTATAACGATTATTAAATCAAATGTTTGTTTCCAATTGTTATTAACTGATTATGCAATTGATTTCTGATGTAAATAATATCTTCTTTATCTGCTTTTCTTCTATACCGACATTTCAAGAGGCATATTGCATCATTGTTGTGGTGCATACCACTGATTGGTTGTGAGCCATATTATACGGTTGCTGGGGAATTTTGTCTACGGCAAGCGAGAAAACTGGGAAAGTGGTCATTTAGGAAAATGTGTTTGTATCAATCAACAATACTCATCACTTCTACCGAAATCATTGAAAATTGTGTTCCTCAGACGTATTGCAAAGACATGCATACATTCTCGAAGAAAATATATTAGTACATTTAGAAATATCTCAATGTTTTCTTAAGGGGGGCATATTATAATACTTTACCCTACTTTTGAAGTTCCCAAACCAGTAGTAGTCTAGTTTTTACTGATGTACACACTTAGAAAATTTTGCAGAATTCGGTAATTTTTTACCGAATTTTCAACAGCTGAACGTTTGGTAATCAGCTCGGTAATTGAATTGATTACCAATCGTTCGGTAATTGCTGAACTGTCAAACAACTACCGTAAACTGTAAACTAAATGGATCTAACTGATTGTTCGTTAATTTTTTGTTTGTTTGCTTCCCTTTGGTTAACATTCTGGATTTTCGGATTTCAAAAAACAACACAAATTTACAAAAACGAATGAAGAAAATTCCAACCTGTTGTGGCTATGGTTTTATTCCACGAAAAACAGGGTTAAATATTCCGGCTAACCGGAATTATGAGCGCCTTCCAAAAACACTGCACAATCCGACGACTTCACCAGAAATTACCCTCGAACGATTTGTGTAGGCAACAAGTGGACAAGTGATACCAAATTATTTTCTGCCTATAAGTAAACAAAAAGCTTTTAGTGGTTCTAATGTTTTAAAAACTTTAGCACCTGCACCTCAATCCATTCATGATTTTTTTCGTTTGGGTAATAAAAAGACACTTACTGAAAATTTTAATAACTGTTTGACAATTAGTTTCACGACAATCAATTTCCACAGAAGTTCGGTTTTTGGAAGATAATTTTACCATACGGACAGTATGGTTTTTACCGTACTCGGCGACTATTCAGATTTATCGTTTGAATTGTATATCTATTTATAAAATTCTGTAATGAAAATTTACTTGAAACTGATCGTCCGGTGGAAATTTGCATAATTTATGTAAAATAAAACTCATGTACCGAAATATCGGTCATTTCTTTAGATTACCGAAATTTCTCGTCAAAAATATTACCGAACAAAGGAATTTAATCTTAGTGTGTAGAATATTTTCCTTTGATGATTTTTGATGATTTTCAGCTGTCTTTCACCGAAGTGAATGCAAAGAAAGAAAGTGTCCCGCACAAAAGTTGATATTTTCGAAACTAGAAGACAATTTTTTTACATGCAACAATAAATATATAATCAGCTGAATTTGTTTTAATTTGAAGTTGAAAACGAAACCACTGACGCATGCATATGTTTAAATCGCCTCCTTGTTTAAATCCTTCAAAGGTTTTTTTTTTAACAAAACGAAAATTCGTTATTCATGTTTGTTCATGACGGCTTTCATTAGTTATTTTTCACTTGACAAACGATTTATTGCTGAGTGATAAGTGACTGAGAAAGTTGTGAAAATCTTTAAAATCAGTCTTCCAGTCGATACAATAACCTCGCAAGGTCTTGGGATTACATTCATTTTGTGAAATTTGACCATTGTCTTCCGACAGGTTTCGCGTCCAATTCTTTGCGTACGAATGCATTGCTAGTGATACGGTCCTATTGACACTAAAAATCCTTCCAGGCCGGGCATAACATAAGTTCACTCACTTCTCGATTAGAGGAAAACAGTAAATGTATATTGAACCCTGGTCTCCGACTAGCAAATGAGCTTAAGGGCTGAGGCCAGTAGGTCGCATAAAACCACGTGGCTCGCTGTGCGTAATACGTTTCTCTCCATGCTCTCTCGCAAATGTGCAAAATGACTCTCAATGTGGTCGCGTTTCCAAGAAAGTTTTGATATTTTCGGTTACGAGTTTGACTACATCGCATAAAATCCAAGAAAGCTACCTGGCTTGTTTGGCAACCTTTTTGTGCCGATTTTATTTCTCTCGCATGTTTTTTACGTTACCAGGGAACTAAAATGGCGCCGTCATAGAAATCGACTTACCTTCACAAAAATAACTTTCACTTCATTTTTATCGCGACAACATATATGTTTTCATGCACTAATCGCATCTAAATTGAATTATCTAGACATTGTCAGGATAGATTTTTGATCCATGCTTTTGAAGGCGAGATATTCAATGAACAAGTTGAAAGGCGGCGTTTTCAGCTATGCAATTCTTCCTTCAGAAACAAGACTTTCTCGACCGCTAAAATCAATGAATCATTCTGAAATTTTCACAGAAAAATCTAAACTAATTTTCTACGAGATTGTCAGTTGGGTTTTTTGATATTCGTCACCGTTTCTGAGAAAATCAGATTTGAAGCGTGATAATAACTTTCTAATACACCCTAAAACACACTGGTTACAGCTCTTAATAAGGTATTTGTTAGTTTGAAATGAGCGCTAAACTAGCTGAAAACCCTAGAATTATAATGTATAATCAGAATCATCAAACAAAGCTATTTTCAACACCAACACAACACAGTTCGAAAGAATCTTGCGATTTTACATCTTACAAGATGCACAAAAAAGGACCGTCGTATTTCACACAAAGACACAAATTTATATTCAAGAATATGTAAAATTGTGTGATTTAAGAATTACATAGCTTCACGTCGAACTGAATAAAACGAAAGATCGATTGGAACAGCGTGACTTGATGCAAGAAGCATTAGATCACAAAGCACATCAGTTAATCGACTGATCCAAAGAAGCAGATATCTGTTCAATGAATAATTGATACATATAAACCCATACAGCGGCACTTGGTACCCGAGTGAAGATTACACTTCGAGCGTGTAAAATTCTGTACGAATGGAATATTGCATCATTTTTTTTATAATAAAACTTTTATTCTGGCCTTTTTGCGTAAAAGCTTTACATGGCCGATTGGCTTACATTTTTGTTACTTAAAACATTTTTTTTGCTATTGGATCTCGTTTTCACCCTTTTTCTAGGGGAAGATGAGTTTCCATTTCCATCCAATGAGGATCGGGGGTAACTTCGTCCGCGGGTTATCTCATCATCCATTGCTTCATCGTCGGTGTTGTGTGTAATTTTCTTTTCGTTTTCCTTGTTGATCGTAGTCTTGGGCTCGTTGAGAGTTGCTGTAGATGCGCCTTGTTGTACATTGGTTGCAGTTGCTGGTTGGTTGGAGGGTAAGTTGTTAACTGCAGCTGGTGTACTTTGTTCTATAGGGGATACTAATGGTTTCGTTGAAGGGATACTTCATTGTTGTTGATGGCTGTCACAGGTGAACTGGGGTTGCTTGTAGTTGGTGTGAAGGAAGCACCGTTGTTCTTTGGTGTAGTTGTCTCCTTGTTCAGTTTATCACATAGCTTACCGTAGTGAACAGCTTTTTGGCAATATTGATATGTGGCCATCTGATTGTCATAGGTAACAAGTGATTTGCACGGATTTGCCTCTTCAAGCGCATGCGTAACAAACGTACGCCATTTAGTTTGTTTTGTTTTATCGACTGACTTGGATGAGAAGTGAAAGTGAACTAATTGCATCATTTGACAAGTTAGGTAATTCTGAATTGTATCGTTTGTAGAATTATGTCACCTGTAGAATTTATAATTTTCTTCTGTGAAATTTATATGATTCTATTTTGCTATCACCTTTTATACATGTTGTAAAATTATCGCCGTAGTCATTGAACCGTCCGGCAAGCTTTTTTGTAGACAATACAAGACGATACGGTCTGTCCAAATATGCATGTATATATTTTGTGGTTGTTTCTAAATCTAAAGCTTTGTTATCAATTTTCAGAGCAGCTTCAATAATTACATTTCTTTTCTTCACAAGCTTCAACCGTGCAAAATAATTTAGTTAGTCCCAACACGGTCCCAACATACCCAAGCACTGGAAATACCTATAACTTTAGCGGTACGTAGAACGTCAAATCATCTGCAAACAAGACAGTAAGAATTCTAATATCTCGTTTTGCATTTTTAGGTACCAAACCGGTGTACGCAGATTCAAATGGTCCATACTATGCAGCTCCACAGTACTACGGACAAAAACCGAGTGGATATATTTATCCAAACGGAATGATTCCTCATCCTAGACCAGGTGCAGTCTAATTTGTTGAACGTAACTGATTAGCACGGTTTCAATCGATTCTTTTTTGAAATTTAGTTGGGCCTGTAAGTCAACTCATTAGCAACGCCATCGGTGGCAACACAAGTTGGAATCGCCTTGGATCGCCTCAGACCGTCGGTGCGTTGGCTACTTTAGGAACTCTGGGAACGATAGGCGCACTGGGAACGTTAGGTGCCGGAGCTTTGTAAGTGAGTAATGCTTCGTTTAAAGGCGGTCGATTAAGTCATAATTGTTTTCTTCAGGTTACTCGGATGAATCTGGTGCTGATCTAATTATTAGTCCACAATGATGAAGATGTACAACTTTTATTACTAAAATAAACAGGTTCATTGTTTATCAGTCATTGAAATCTCTTATATTTACATTTTTTTATTTATAAGTTCTGCATTTGTATCAAATTTATGTCGTAATATAAGCATCTTAGTTGCTTCGGAACATGTGTTTTGAATAATCATTGCGGGGATATGACGAATGGATTTGTACAAACTTAGCCAAAAAATCTGCAAAGAAATGTTTTAAATTGAAATTATTGTTGATAAATAGAATTAATCTGAGAAATGTGAGGTTCAAATATGAGAAACGACTATACTCACGGGAAAAATCCACCGCCGCCTCCGAACGAGTTCGATGACGCATATGCATTGGACGATGAACCTCCGAATCCACCGAAACCACCATCATACGAAGCAGACTGCGCAGCTGCACTAGCACCTGAGCCGCCTCCTCCAAAGCCGCCACCGCCAAACGAATTCGAGTTGGCCGCCGATTTACTGAATGACCCACTTATACCTCCGAGCCCTATGCTGAATGAAGCCGATTGGGCCTCGGCGTTGCTACCCCCGAATGCTGTCAGCCAGTAGAAAAACAAAAGATAATTATCGACATATTGAATCATAGAAAGGGTACCAAGTTTCCAACGATCCGTGCATAAACTATACAACCATACATGCAGACAAACAACAAGCCGAAACATCATCAAACCCTTATCTCATGCATCAACGTGGTCATCGTGATTGGCAGTTTGATACGTCAGCCTTCTGTTACCTGGAGGTTCAATGCCAACTGCCGGGACGACCGGTACTACCGGAGCGGCAGCAACGGGTACCACAGGTGCTACTGGAACTGGAACGGGAACAGCGACTGGGACATATGCCGCGCCCGGAACCACAGCCACCGGTATTAAGCCTAGTTTAAAGTATTTTTAAAAGGGTTAAGGTTAGTCCAATGCCTACCTGCCCATTCTTGCATCAGGGCAGGTTTTCAAAGTTTGACTATGCATGGATATTGTAAAAAGCAAAAACATATCATTTTAGGCAAAGTTAAAAACTAATACAAGGTAAGCCAGATATCAAATCGATAAGATCAATGTACTGTAAAGGTTGTTTAACAGTGTTGTTAGTGAAGTTGATTTAATATGCTTGACTAACATTAGTCCGATGTCTATGAATATATAATCGTCTCGTTTATGACATGTCTTATATACAAATTTGTAAGTAAATTAAAAATCATTATATCGAGCATACAAGCTTATCTATTTATTTTTTTTGGAGAAATCACCCATTGTCGAGCTCTTCTATAAGCTACTCAAAATTAGGTCGTTATCTACTCAAACTTTGACTTGATCGGAAAAAAAATGGGTAGCGTGCTTTGTCATGGCATAACACTTTGGGTAAATTCATATTTACCTAAATTTTGAGGTCATCACTCGTTATCTAAAATTGGGGAGATGCATTTTAGTTTATTTTGGGTTTGTTTTGACCCAAAATTAGGTCGCGGCTGGTTAGAGTGTAGATTTTGTTTGTGTCAAAAGAAAGTGCTGATTATTCTAAACACATCGTGCCTTTCTCTATAGAAATGCAAAGAATTGCTGGAAAAGCCCTGAGGCCCCTAGTGTTATAAACACTTAAGTTTTATTGCTGAATCTCTGTAAAAAAATGCCGAGATTTGCACACCCGAGAGATCGGTAAACATCTCGGCAATACCAAATTTGTTAACTGTCAATAATTGCCGAACTTGTCAGCAGCAATTTTGCTGTTAGCTCGGCAAAAGCGATTATGATCGAATAATGAATTGCCGAGCCATCAGTAATCGAACGTAGAAATTTTCTTTATTATTGTATGAAATAAATATCATAAAAGCTAAGATTGGGGAAAGGGGGTGTTTTATTAATGTCCATTTTAATTCATTATACAAAAAAGCAGAGCAAACCTAAAAAAACATTACGTTTAAAGACAACTATTTCCAGTGCTCTTCAACACATGATTTGCTGACTTCGGTATGTTTGTTGTTTACTGACAAGCTCAGCTCAATGTTTTGTCAAACTTCGGCAACGAATTTCGGAAAAGAGCATGGGGATTACTGAACAATCAGCAAAATTTCGTGTTACCGATCTAGTTCGGTATTTCATTATACCGAGCTTGAGAATCTGTTTTAAGCGTGTATACTATTCGATTTAGCTTGGAAAGTATTTGTTGGTATAATGGATGAAACAAATAGGGGTAGATGGGGTAAAATAAACCCCCTAAGCAAATGTAGCTATATCTTAACTATAGAGAATAACACGCAAGAGTTTCATGCATGACTATCTTCCGTAATCATTATTTCTCAAAATTACGTACAAATACTCGCTGAATAAATTGAAAAATACATGAAATATCTTATTTTCTAAAACCCTTAAAAATTGTCTATTGAAATATACGCGGGGCATGACGCCCGATTGTGGAAAACATGAAAAATATACATTCTAAATTACGCGAAGTGACGATTATCTGAACATAGAGGCAGGATGATCACAACGGGTAAACACCCGTAAAAAAATAAACTACTGATTTTACATCATAAACAATTGATTCACAATTAAATCTATTGGTTACAATACATTTTATTGTATCTTGACAAGATAGTTGTCATTTCCAACCATTCAATATATTGTTTCGACGATTCTACAATTGAATTTATTGTACACGTGGTGTTTCAAACAATATGCAAACTGAACATTTGATTGTTTTCCAAGAAAACATGTATGAGAAAATTTTATGATTTGAATTGTTACTATACTTAACAACCTATACATTCTATTGTGAAAAACATGTTCACAATTAATTGAATAGTGTATAACAATACATTAAAATATTTTTCAATGGTCAAAGCTAAATTGTGGAAGGTTCTGTAACAGCAATTCGTATTGTTTTTCTACAATATTTTTTATTCGGGCATCCATCAAAACAACGGATTAAAGCTCATGACAACCACGGGGCAATATGCACCCTCATAAAGCTTATTTTTCTTCTTTTAAGAAAGCTTTAGACTTTTCGTTGACAATATATTTGCCAGGTGGAAGATTGTTCACTATTATTCATTAAATTGATAACTTATGGATAATTGTTGTAATCGAATTCTTGAGCATTTTAGCTCACACAATTCGGGTCGTTTCGCCCCAAAAAATATGAGACGATAAATTTGACGATGTTTCTATAAAATTGCAAATACATCATCTGTATTAGAACTAATTTCAGAAACCCGAATGATTGGCAAAGAAGTTCACTGGTTACAAAATTAAAATCGTCTTCCTCACCCTAGAAAATTACTATGGAATGAACTTCAAAAAGTACTTATAACTGAGACATAATTGGTATTTTTTAGGTTTTTCAGATATGATTGAACCATCGCTACCAAAATTTTTTAGTAATCTGTTTTTATGGCGGACTTTCAGTTTCATTAAAATCTCAGTGAAAAAAATTAAAAACTTTTGAGAAAAGCAAAAGGTGCATTATGCCTTGTACATTTCATAATTTTTTACTGTATAAAACTCACACACTTAGAAAAATGTACATCTCTATGGATACACATAAAAGGAGCGTCGTAATTCACTTACATACACAATTGAAAGCATGTAAAGATAAGTCATATCAATAACTTCACAGTTAATTTTGCTGAAGCTTACATCGATACAGACGCAAAATTTATTTTTACATGTTAGAAGATGAAGATGAAGAAAACCTAATCATTTTGTGGATGGCTACCATATTTTTAACGTTTCAATTTTAATAGAGTGAAACGTACATATTCTAATAATTTTTAAATTATTTTTATGAATTATTTTGAAGCAGTTATTATTATTATTATAGCTTGTATAATATCAGGTAAGATATTTTCATATTAGGCAGCTGCACCACTAATTATCTCATTAGTCTAATCATCATCTTCTTCTTCTTCTTCACTTCTGGGTGGCGTCATCTCACTTGAGATGACACCGATTGATGGCAAAACAACTTAGACTATATTGCCAGTTAATTTTCGTTTGCAGTTCAATGGACTTTTTTTTCATTGGCCTACAAGTGAAAACCTCGCTGCGTGACAACGTGGACTCGCCAAAGGTACGGATAAAAATCCTTTCTTTCTCGCGAAATACTTAAATTTTACCGCACTAACACGATACAACATGTTCACTCGTTGAGGGTTTCACCGGAAGTGAGTCGAATCATCACATTATATTGCCAACTATTAGCAAGGTTGGCAATCATTATTGTTGTACTTCATCATCAGTGAGCTCAGCTCACCTGCTAATCAATTTCGGAGACAATTTGTGAGCTCTAATTTGAAGTGTTTGTACATCAACACATGTACATGTACATGTATAAGTGATTTCATTCCATCTCTCAACACATGTTCTCGTTTGCTGCACACCGTGTTCGGTTCAACAGCCAGTTGTGCTTAGCTCTAGACATGAAATTCAATCGTGTGTCGCGTACACTACGCTACGGTTCGGTTTTTGTTTTTGTACATCGATGCACGTACTCGTTTTGAGTACCAGCAAAAACACAACCGAAGCTAGGTTGTGTTGGTAGCTCTATAGGTTAAACACACAATCACCAGCGTAACTCGTAACGGTAATTACTTTTGAGTTTTGAGAACTCGGAAAGAGAGTTAGGTACACGGAACCGCAAAACAACCTAATTTAAAATACATTCCACCCAATTTGGGGGTTCCGTTCAATAACCTATTTTTTGGTAAAGTGGCTCTAGGTAGTTTCCGTAAAACACGTGGAAAAAAATACTTAAAGATTAGTTATATCTACTCAATGGTAAGTTATATTTACTCTACAGTTGAGTCGTATTGACTCAATTTCAAGTTTGTATGGTTTACTTAATTGCCCGGGTTGGTGGTTCAATGCATAGGGCGCTGGTCTTACAAGCCAGTTGTCGTATGTTCGAGCCCCGACCTGGAAGGATTCTTAGTGTCAGTAGGATCCATAGTACTAGCCATGCAATGATTCTGTACACTAAGAATCGGCTGCGAAGTCTGTTGAAACAGAAAGGCCAAATTCCACAAAAGGAATGTAATGCCAGGACTTTGACTTTATGGTTTACTTAATTTTGGCTAATTGAACGAAACTCTCGCTGTTGGGTGGTTTTCCTCTTTGTATTTTGACAACAATGGAAGGAGCGAACGGAAGAAAAGATTCAAAAGAACTCGAAATTAAGTAAAAAGAACTCAAATAATAGGTAGTTTTTATTTTCCGTGTACTATGAAATCAGTGCCGGGGTCAAGAGGGGGGCTCAAGGGGGCATTTGCCACGTGGTTTTTGGAGGTGGTGTGGTGAGTTGAAAACAAAAATCGATGTTGGATGTCGTTTCAATATCCAAGATGGCGACTTCCGTTTCATCAATATTCGTATCCAACCCCAACAATTTGGGTATTGTACGAACGGGTTTGATGAGTAGAATTCGAAACACAATGTTTGAAGTCGCTTCATTAACCTTGGGCCTTTTAGCCCCGGGCGCTAATTTTCCTAGTTACGTTAATGTATGAAATCAAAACTGAGAACCGTCAATACCATCATACTATTACAATTCGGTGTCAGGATGGAACTGTTTAGGCGAGTGTGTTTGTATAGCTCAGCGACGAGTTTCATCATCACCATCTTTTTTTCGGATTGCATCTTAATTCATGAGGTAAACTGATGAATAGAAGAAAGTGAGTCTCATGAGCAGTACGGTAAAACTTTAATCAATCGAATATAATTAGATGAAAATGAAAATACCCATTTGACTTTTGCTGCCATACTCAAATGAAGCTCTCAGAATTGATCGTCCGTACCGTGCCTAGTCACTGGAAATTTTGCTTGCTCATTTTCATGTGCCATGTAGTCTACCTGCTTTATTGTCTTCACTGTTAGTGAGTGTGAGGTAGTGAGCAAGTTAGAATGAATAGGCATGAACATCAACTCGATAACCAAAACTTTGTCCGGCCAAAATTATAAATAGAGGGTGGCGGCGCTCATTTGAGTTTTCAATTATCACCAGTAAGTTTGAATCGATATTTTTTTACTGTTTGAACTGTATTGAGATGTTTTCTAAAGTATTACAAATGAAAACTGAGAAAAGGGAACAATTATTTTTGGTTGTTTTTGTAACTAATATTTCAATTACCATGACTGGTTTACCTTTCATCCATTATCTTAAATCAATCCGAATGCTATACGTTCTGTACGCCAGCGAAGGTTGTGTGTTTGAATGTGAAGTTTACTGCAGTAGAGTGATCGTCAATGTGTGCCACATTCGGTTTTAATTGAATTTAATGAAGTTGAAGCACTGCTTACACGCAGAGGAATAAAGTACGTTAAAAATAACAAAACTGGTGATTTCTAACTAGAATATGACTGTTTTAAACGATTTTTTTGTTTCAAAATCAACAATGTATGATTTGAATTAAAATTTTTGTCTAGTTAAATGAAAAACATATTTTTTTGGCTGATTGTATTGTTGAAATAAACTAACTAATTATTACATGTCAACCATATACTTGATATACACTAAGGTCTTTTTTATGCGGTCTTTTTATGCGGTTTTTTATGCGACTTCTTTTATGCAAATTTTCAGAGTTATGCGGTTTTTTATGCGCAGTTTCAGAGTTTTGCGGTTTTTTATGCGAATTTTCAGAGTTATGCGGTTTTCTATGCGAAAAAAATTAAATAGTTTCAATGTGGTTTGTGAATAATTATTAAGAATTTGAAAACGAGCATAAATCGAAATAAAGTAGTATCAAAAATAACCTTGCAAATTAAAAACAATCATTGAAATTGAAATTCCTGAATATTATTTGGATCCGACTTCCGGTTCCGGAATTATGGAGTAAAATGTGCAAAAAATTGTGAAAATAAGTGCACTAACTTTTCTCAGAGATGGCTGAACCGATTTTCACAAACTTAAGGTCAAATTAAAAATCTTGAGGTCCCATAAAAAAATCCTGAATATTGTTTGGATCCGACTTCCGGTTCGGGAGTTATGGGGTAAAATGTGCAAAAAAAAAGAAAATATGTGTTCTAACTTTTCTCATAGATGGCGCGACCGATTTTTACAAACTTAGATTCAAATGAAAGGTCCTGTTATGTAATTCCTGAATTTCATGCGGATCCGACTTCCGGATCCGGAAATATAAGGTAAAGTGGGTTAAAAATTGTATACCATCACTGAAAATGGGGAAAAACCTTAAAAAAATTAGAAATTTATCGACCTCAAATCTTTTCCAATTGATAGTTTTTAACAGTAGACGGTCAAACAAACCGATTTCGGTTATTCTTTCAAGAATCGCAGAGAATTATTTTGAAGAATACCACAGTATTATATGTAATAGTATGATTGATATGAGAAAGGCATCATTACACCACTAGGTGGATTAAAACAAGTTTTTTTTTCATTATAGCTCTATATGACAGGTTGCAATTTCAAACACACTATCCTGTATTTCCGCAACATAGTACTTTTTATTTGAATTTGCGAAAATCGGTCTAACCTGTCCAGAGAAGACGAAACGTAAACTTTCCAGAGAAATTCGATAGATTTCCGTGGGAGTATACGAGCATTTTTCCATGGAGTAATATTCGGTTATTAAAAATTAAATTGTTATACTTATCCTCATTTTATTCCGGAACTGGTATCCGGATGAAATTTGACAGGGTTTTATGGAATTGTAAGACCTGAGTTTGAGAAAATTAAATTCATTCTGCACATTTTACCTTCTTTTTCCGGAACCGGAAGTCAAATCCAGATGAAATTTGGTCCAGCCATCTCCGAGAAAATCGAGTGGACATTGCGACCATGTGACCTGCATGGTCGTGGCCCTCTGCGCTAATACTCGTTTCATGTTCTAGGTCAATTTACTATGAATTTGAGTTAATATAAAATTTCAACTGATTTTATTATTCAATCACGGGATACTACCATGCGGTCAATTATTTAAGCGTATATAAGCTAAGTTGTATTTATTTCCTAAATGTTTCTCATAATAATTATAAGGGGGGAAAGATGTGCCCTAGTGAATGCAACAAAATGTAATGTTCATTGCTCAGCTGTTCATTTTTCAACTTTCATGTTCACCATAATCGATACGATCTCGGAGATGGGAATTATATGCTTGAATACAATGCTTAAAGCCAGCGTAAAAGTTTTTTTTTAATCATTGGCAGTAATCACATCGCTTCACTAAACATTCAGCTCTATCATGTTATAATAGGATCAATGACAATCAATTAAATTTGGTATTTTTTCTCGTCACATGATATAAAAGCTCAGAGAACAAGAGTGACACTTCAGAGAACGTTGAGTATGAAATTATCAATCTTTATTTTGAAATGCAACATGGCAACATACCAAATGATAAAATAAATATATGCATGAGATTTTGTTTGCTAGGAACATAAACGTTTTCAAATAGTTTCCGGCTTGTCTATACCGTGGAACAGGTTTTGCTTGCATATTTGATGAGCGACTGAAATATTGTATATGCCGTTATGAATCAATAAACACCTCACCGAGAAGATCTTTGGTTATGTCTTTAGTTTTCAAGGACATATGACACTTTTCACAAATACCTCGTATCATTGCATGAGTATGCGAATAGCGATCAATGTGCGTTTGTCTTCGCACAGGTCGTTGATCACAAGCTACGCGAAGAAAAGCTTTCGCATAAAATTGAAAATTTTATGTATTTACGACATCTCGATTATAAAATTCATTAGCGTTATTTCTTTCTAACGTTCGCATGACACTGCCGAGTCTTCCGAATTCCGATATTGAATAATGAATACAATTAAATTATTCTAAAATTTACACACGAACACATCGTTGTCGGAATAATAATATAATTTTCATATTATACAATATTATGTAATTAAGGCCTTGTTGCCTGTTCTTGAATTCTTGACTCTCTTATCAAGTATTTGATATGGTATTAACGACTTTAAAAAAAGAAGGAGCAAGACATATTTTTAACAAGCAAGTAATTGGTTTTATGGATGTAGTTGGTCACTTCCAGTAATCAGAATTTATTGTTTTATATATTATTAGCAATTATTAAATGTTTTTACCTTAAACAAATATCCATGGAACTAAAACTTTTGAAATAAAACTCTCGATCTATACCTTTTTTCAATGCTGTTATTTTTAAATCCATGCATCATTCAAAAGCATCATGAGTTAAGAACAACACAATTTAACCGTGAGATGGCAGATAAATAAAAAAAACACATGTTAAGTAAAGCACCAATGTATGCTATGTCTGTCAACATAATACCTTTGCGAAAAGCTACAGAAATGTAAAACAACACGATATTTGACGAAATTTCATGAAACGAAATAAACATATTTAGAACACACAGCGCAAGTCTTTCTGAATGTCCTGATACACTTCATACCATGTGGTCGTAGTCCAAAAGCAGGATAGTAGAATTGCGGCGAGGGTGCAGCCAATGTCACAATCGCCCATCCTAGCAATACCACAAGTACCTTCATGGTGCTCACAAAAGGGTAACAAAACTTGCAATAGCTCTAGCAACCGTTCGACTACTATTGATCCAAAGTCACTGCCTATGATAATTTACTTCTAATAACCACGCCGGTTCCACGACGACCACACGACTATCAGAAAATAATAATCCAATGATGGTTTTTATGTAATCCAGCATCCACGCCGACCGTAGATAGTGTTTGTAATGGAAGAAATCAAGAGATCTTTGTCAACAGTCAACCCTGCGTCAAACAGAAATGAATGGCGATCGTGCCGGCCCGTCTGACTAGTGTATGAATCACTTTCAGCTAATAATCATGGCAGTTGTATGCGTTCAACATATTTCTTCGGAGCATGATGCGTACGATACATTTCACACGTTGATATAAGAAGTTCAAATTTCTGCTTCGCACAGATGGTGACCTCGAGAAGCACTAAACATTCAGATGCAGGGCTTTGCAGCAGGGACACTCCTCAGTCCTCACGCTCAATAATCGACCACAGATGCGAAGTCTTGATTGGGTTATGGCGAACTAGATAGAAGGTAAATATTTGACGGATGTAGGAAGTTCCCAAGTTTCTTGATCGAGAGCTGGTCTGCGTGCATGAATTAGTGATTAGATGCACAACGATATCTGATTACTTGAGAATATTTTCGGAATTTTTTGAATTTTGGGATTTGATTCCTTTATACCAATGAATACTGAATGTTCAGTATCGCTACATTAAGTTTCATTTATTTTTCTTGTTCTTGTTAAAAGCTGCTTTACATATTCTTTCTTCTATAACTCGTTGAAACATTTTAAAAATAATCTACTAACCCATCAACTGTAACCGAAAAACAATAAGGTACATCTGATATAATCAGTTATTGTATTCAATTCGAATTTATATGGATTTTTATCAACTACCGGTTATCCTCTATGACCGGGGTTCAGAAAGTGGTCAATATAGACCCCTTGGAGTCGATATCCTTTTTGCGGGGGTCGACGTAAACGAAAACTGACTATGGGGGTCGACGAGGTCTAGAAATCGACCCCCTATTGTTTTATATAAGTTGTTATTTGAAATATTTACGCTAAAAAAGTTGTGTTTATTTGACCATCCGCAGAAATTGGTAAGTATTTTACATCAATATTAAAAACCTGTTTTAATCCACCTAACGGTGTAATGACGCCTTTCTCATGTATATAATATTGCGGTAATCTATTCAAAATTTTTCTCTTCGATTTTTGAAAGAAACCAAGAGATTGTTTATGCAACATACAGAATAAAACAGTACTTTGATTGAGTAAGTCATCCTTAAGAAAACGAAATGGGTTCACTATTATATGCACTTCCGGCACCGGAACCCGAGAACCGGCATAGTCAAAGTCGGTTTGTACGGCCACCAACTAACATGACACACAAACTCTTCTAGCACGCACTCTAAATTACGATTTAAATCTATACTTTATGTTTCGTCTTCGACTCGTCAGTACATAACAGTTTATGTTGAACTGTTATGTAACCTAGCAGCTCAACATAAACCGCTAGGCAGACTTAAAGTTTCTGCTACTTACAGAACACTTGTTTTATTTGCACCGACGTCTTTACTGTCGTGCCGAACGTAAACGAGTTTCGACTTAAGCTGGCTGATTCAAATGATTTAAATGTTTGATGTATCCGAAAATATTTTAAGTGACGGTGTACAATATTAAACACACTTTACCCTATAATTCCGGAACCGAAAGTCGGATCCGGATGAAATTCAGGAATTCCGTATGGGATCACGAGACCTTTCATTTGAATCTAAGTTTGTCAAAATCGGTTCAACCATCTTCGAGAAAACCTAGTGAGATTATTTGACACATACGCACACACACATATACATACACACACAGACATTGCTCAGCTCGACGAACTGATTCGAATGGTATATGACACTTGGCCCTCCGGGCCAATTTTCACTAGTCGGTTTTTCAAGTGATTGCATAACCTTTCTATATGAGAAAGGCAAAAAGCAAGAAATTGAATTTTCAAAGGAATTTGTTGATGAGGGTCTGAGGCCTAAGTTAATTTTAGTAAAGGGGTCCATGACCCAAAATAGTTTGGGAACCCCTGCTCTAGGGACACAAGTCCTGGACAATGCTTGTGGTGTATCAACGTGCACTGGGTGTTTTCGAACGGAAGATGCTGCGTACCGTCTATGGCGGAGTGCGGACGGAAAACGGTACGTGGAAAAGGCGAATGAACCATGAACTGCAACAGTTACTGGGAGGACCAACTCTCTTCCAAACTCTTGCAGCCAAGGTTGGGGGGTTACGGTGGGCCGGGCATTTTGCTAGAATGTCGGAGAACAAGCCGGCTAACATTATCCTCGACAATGATCCGACCGGCATAAGAAGAAGAGATGCGCTGCGGGCAAGATGGATCGATCAAGTTGAGGACGACCTGAGAACCCTTCGCAGCTACTTAGCTTAACATTTATTTCGTATAAAACCGTCTTATGTAAATAATTTCATTTTAACACATCAACTACACTTTCTTCTTTCGGTTATTTGCTGTAACCAGATAAACCAGATCAACTAGGAGTAGCAAAACATTGCGCTGTTCTTACAGGATCCGAGCTATATTAGTGGTCAATTCTGTGAGGGACCACCTTCTGATATTTGTGGTGGCGAAGTAGGTGAAAACCCCGAGACTACAGCTTGAGCTTGAGCTTGAGCGACCACCCCTGGTTGCTACTCCGTTACTGATCGGGATTAGCTGAAATTGTACAGGGAGTTTCTAGATGATCCGACCCGGGACTGGTGAATCATCCTTCAATGTACATCTTCTGGTAATCCCAGAATTCATTGATCAGTACCGGCGCCGGCCAGGCCCGAACGTAGATCGTATAAGGAATGGGAAGGGATGTTAGTCCAACACTTGTTGTTACTAGAGGCCGTATATACTACTGCGCACTCCACAAGTGTCACGGGAGAAGGATATTTGTTAGTAAAATTCAGTATTAATTTCGCGCGCGACTCAGTATGTTCCGGTTTCAAGATGCTCGGATGCACCACTAAACTCACTGACTTCCCGAGTGAACGATTCAACAATATCCTATATTGAAGTCCCGGGAAGTCTTGATTTACAGCTCTTATTCGAGGAAACTGAAGAAAAATTTGCAATACTATCGCGTAAAGAATAAAAACTTCCCTATTTTTTATAAATGAAATTACGTGATACAAAATAAACGAGTGAATAGGATTTAGGCAAAATAGTTGATTCATTGCATTGACATATTCTAAACAGTTGTTATAAAATCATTTTAAATCACCAAATAAAGGTCAACAGATTTCACGCGCGTCTTGATTCTTTATTATTTCCGCTTTATTATTTCAATTATGTATTAAAAGTATTAATTGGTTATATTGGTTGATCAGCCGGCTACCGAGAAAAATATTAATTTATTGTTTGAAATATTAATATCAAGTGTTTTTTACTATTTATTCAATATACCGATATATGTTATCTCTGTTATTAACTTGGTAATATCAACGGATTTGCGCAATAGATGATTTTTATCATTCAATTCATAATCCTAAAGACAATCAATAACATGGAATAAGAAAACATTCCAAATAAAACTTTTCACCGAAGCGGAAATATAGGTTTCACCGAAGCGGAAATGATAGGTTGAATGAAGAGATAATTTAGTAAAATAGAGTAATCAGAAGTGAAACATTGAAAATATCAGATAACTGAAAGGAAGAAGAAACTCCTGCAATTGTCGCCTTTTACGACATGGAAGCAGGAACCCAGTGGATCTATTCTTGGTTCATTTTTTTCCGCTGGATTCCACACGGCATCTAGGCTGGTACTGTCCGGAGAGAGCTAATAGGTACTATCAATCTCCTAGTGGACCCCAGCCCTTTAGGTGTAAACCCCGAGACTACAGAATAAAAATTGAAATCATCTCACTAGTGAGACCATAATGAAGTATACCTGATAGTCCTTAAAAGCATTTCCATGCTGGAAGTTGAATGAGCTGAAGTGCCAGCTATTATAAATAGATGCGGAAATTCAGAACTGCCTGAAGCAGCTGATAAATGACAACGAATCATCGACTGTGTGGGTGTTCCTAGACAAGCCAAATCCAACAAAAGTTGGTTGCTCACGAAGTACTTCTAAGCAAATGGTCGCCTGTTTTTCGGAAGAACGGGTCATGTGGCAACTGTGCCGCTGGAGCAACGGTGCAAGTAAGACGGTCAATTATGAATGATAAATAACCATTTGTCTTTACAGAAATTCACAAAACGAACAAGAGAAGAATCATCCTACATCATTACATTGCGAGCTCTTACACATCAGCTCAAACTAGCGCCTTTTTGACAGGCCAAAACGTCGAAATGATGGATCATCCACCCTACAGCCCAGGCTGGGCATCCAATAATTTCTTTTTATTCCCGCATATCAAGAAAAAATTGCGTGGTCAACGATTTTCGACGTCAGAAGATGCTGTTGAAGCATTCAAAACCCATGTTTTTGAGGCACCATCCAGCGTTGCCAGGTAATTTTTCCAAAAATCTGTGTTCGGCGCAAAAATCTATCTGTACCATATCGGTATCAGAATCTCGTCAACATAAGTTCACGTAAATGTGACCAAAGCTCATTTTTGTGAGCCAAAAAAGGTCTCGTAGCAACCTTTTCGCTTGTCAATCCATGCTACCAACAAAAATCGGTATTTTTCTGTACGATCCGTGAATTATCGGTATTTTGGGAGTACATATCTATATTGCGGTATAGAGGTCAAATATCTGTATAAATACCGATAAGATACAGTGGAAAAAATGATTTTCTGATTGGTTTAAACACATGCAAAAGTGTATCGATCATGGAGAATACTTTGAAAAATAATACAGCCCTCGTATGACGCATCTAATGAATATAAATAAGGTTTTTATTTCAGTGCATGAGTCACACGTACACGCAGAGAAAAAAAGCTTGTTTAAAATATCAAATCATTTCGCGCGTTTTTCTGATAACGGCCAATAAGCCATCCATCAACATTCACTGTGAAGAGTAATTTCGCATGACTCGGCACGCGCTGAGAGTAAGTCATAATAGTAAACAGCAGAGAAAAGTTTTCGCTTTCGTCTGATGTTAAATTTATTACTCTATCTTTCATAGCTCGCTTGCAATTTCTTTCGAACAGTGGAAATTGACAGGTGGCTTATTGGCCGTTCTCAATAAAACGCGTGATTTGGTAGATTTTTAAATTTGATTCATGTTAATTTCAAGCTAGAAAATGATTGTTTCAAACCTTATTCTTCACTTAACATTAATAATGATCTCTGTTTATTGTGAATAGAAATGTTGATCTTGCCAAACGTAAAAAGATAGTTACACCAGCTGGTTTTATTATTGAAATAAATAACCTATTGATTGTGTATCAACGAAAGTAGAGTTGATTTTATTGGCAATTTTTCTTTACCTTTATACTAAGAAACAATTTGATTCATTGTATCTGTAGGCTTATTTGTGTAATTATATAACCAAGTTTATTGAACAGAAAAGTTGGTACGCGTTTCAAAAGTGAAAAATTTATTTGCATATTTTTTTCTTACTTGGGGCTTTTCAAAAATCCAAGCGTAAGTACTGACAATTCATAACATTAGAAACTGCAAAAAATTCCATAACACGTTCTTTCCACAATAACCCACATTATCAGATCCGAATGGATTCCGAATGAATTCCGAATCAATTCCGAATCGGCGAGAAATTTTCATTCGGAATTTCATGTGGAAATCATAATGAATTCTGAATCAATTCCAACTCCAGTGCAACAACCGATTCCGAATGAATTTCGCCTACAACCGGTTGATTCGGAAATCAGTCCGAATTGAGTGAGAAGATGCGGACTGAATTGTCAATTTGTCTTCTTCTTCTTCTTTTCCGATTTTGCACGTTTTCGTGCTGACTTTCAGTTTATTTTTAAATGAAAACATTACATAACTGATTATACACATTGAAATCTTCATGTTTTTCAGATATACAGAACTAGTAAATAACCAGTTCTTCTTAGAATTCCAACACAAACTGTTGAAATTCGATGGAAATTAACAAAACGGCATACCTTAGTCAGCATCATCCATTCCTCTAGCTGGAGTGTAATGAAATGGCTTAAGTCGCCTAAATTTTACACTAACACATTCATGAAATGAGCGAATGTATTCAATGACATTTATAATGTCACTGTCAATCAGGTTGATCGAGCAGCCAACTCAGGCGAAAATTCTAGCACTGAACCGATCGAGCACTGAAAAATCATGCAGTCGAGTAAGAATTCATTACGCATTCCGTCATTTCGATAATGTGGGAATTATTTGATACTGGTTATCTTTATCTATACCGGACTGAAAGGGCACCAAATTATTGGATGCTATAAAAAGTAGTATACCAGACCTTGATTGTGGTATGTGTATATTTGGAATATTATAAATGTGAGTAATTGTAATCGCTTACAAATCTTCAAATCTTAAAAACAAAACAAAATGAATGATTTTAACAAACAAAAGCATAAGTTAAGTTAATATTGCCAACAATTTATTTCATTGGCAGTTGAAATAAATTGTTGGCAACATTATTCTAACTTAACTTCATAGTACTGCAAATATTACCTTTATCTAAAGTTTATTTTAAACTAATTTTGCAAGTGGAATTTACTATGAAACTGTTTGTTAAGAAAATGACAGAAACGCACAAGTAAAATGTTTGTTAATTTTATCAAAATAATTATTGAAACAAACAAATCCACTGAGAACAATCAAATATCTAGTTTTGTGGTTTCAAGCAACAATATGTGCTATATTAAAACAAAATATCTTTAATCAATATTTCAATAAGATGAATCGTTGCGTGAAACCCAAATTTAGTTACATTTACAATAATTTCCAGTGCGTATATAAACCCTGAATATTCGCGATGTTTTCGTTGAGTTTGTAATGATGCTAGAAAGAATGCAACTGATTTTTTGACATTCTCAGGTTCAGATATGGTGAAAACGCTTTCATTTTCGCAATCTTTGTCATTTTTTTGCATTTTTGAATACAACTCACGATCGATTTATTTTGCTTTATCTAATTGGTTGACAGGGATAAAGCTGGTTCTAGCTCTACGAAATCGATCGTTGTATGAGCTCTAGCCAACTCATCGTTCCATTTGTTTCCAATAATACCAGAATGACCCATAAGCATTTGAAATGTCTTTGATTTGAGTTCGACAGGCGAATCATTCGAACTGAGCGTCGATTGCACACCATTCAGAATGGCGTAAATTTCCGCTTGGAACAGTACAGTATGCACCCAGTGAATGAGTCTGTTCTAATCTCATTTCACGACAGTAGACACCAGAAAAACATCCAACAATAAACAATGTGTTCAACAAATAGTCGTTTCATTGAGACTAGTTCAATATACAGCAAATGAAATGGCGATTAGCGGTGTGAAATCACAGATTTTTGTTTGTACAGTTCAAGTCATTACGTAATATTCTGAAATAAGATATACTCAAATAATAATACCGAAAGAGCCAAATTTTATAATCCGTTTCGTGTAATATTACAATATGTATAAACGTTAATCGTGTTACAATTTTTGCGGAATATCATATTTCTGTCTCATGATATTGCAACGGAACAGTGTATATTCGCACCGAGAATCAGCGAATTTGTGGAAATATCACAATTTCGTTTTTAGCTGCACCCCGCTTGTGAGAAATTCTGGCAACCGTCAGAAGACTGGCTGCATTCCGGCTGCTGTCAAAATTGTCCAGGCGAATTTGCGTCATTATCTCGCCGTTCGTGTCGTGTTTATTTCTCTCTTTCTTCTTTTTTTTATTCGGCTTCATTTGATATTCGTCAATTCCGCATGTACATACAAAAAACGAATCTTAAGACGAGGTAAATGAGATTGAAATATGGGTATGTTTGGTAGTGAGAAAGCAATGTTATTGGCAATAACATTTTCCTTAATTAGTATATTTGAAGCGCAATAACTTATTGCCTTTCTTATGTGCTTTTTATTGAAAAAATAAAACCAAAACTCTAAAAAAGTAGAACCGACTCAAAACGGTTTTGCCGATCTTATATGGCAAGAATCCGACAGAAACAGAACCGCTAATAACCGCTAGGCGAAATTCTCTGCCGGAAACGGTTGTTGCATTGTTGCAGACTTTTGAAGAAATTCTGGCAGAATTCTGGCAAAAATGGCTGGAAGACGTAGCCAGCCGTCTGGGGGGAAATTTGCCCTCCGCGTACAAGTGGGACCTGGTGACAAATTCGACAAAGGTTAAAATTATTCGCGAAATGGTTCACAAGTAAAGGCAGCCTAAATATTGCTAATAATGTTTTAAGACCTGTTCAAATGTCGGTCTAGATTTCCAGCAGCTCTCGGTTTTTTAATTCTCCGTACGTCAACGTCGTTGGTGCTTTGTTGACATATTGATATTCGTAAAACGTTCATAGAAGTCGCATTCAACTACCAAGTTGAATAATCTAATATTTTCTTTCATATTCACTAGATTATTCAGTTTGAAAGTTACTAAAGTTTAGCTAAATGAATTCGATACATAAAATCCAGTTGTTGAGCACTAGTCTAGTTCGAATTACTCGCCATTATGCTTTTAAATCAGATCTTAAAATCAAATGGGTTCGACCTGAGAAAATTCCTTGTTATAAACCGGAAAAGAGTGGTGATCTGCAACCCATGCGGACAATCGGTGGAAACGAACTTTTAAAGGATTTTCAAGGCTTACCGGAATTAGAGACGTGAGTTTTTTTTTATTTTGATAGGCTCATTTTTGCTTAAATATAAATAATATATTTGAATCTCTTTTTCGGAATAGATCGAGCGATACGGTAAAAAATCTGTTTACCATTCGACACAATCGAAGAAAGGAGATGCTGGAAAATTTCAAAGAAGAGATGGTTAAACGTGTGCAACGCCACGATCTGGATTACGGTTCTGTAGAAGCAAAGTGTGAGTCTACTTGTAATGATTTAATCGGAAATAATACGCAACCGGGCACATCTATTTTGAAAACAGAAAAATAATGCTTTTTGCTCAGTTGCACGAATTTGAATCTAGTGTTTTCGGCAACTTTTGCATGGATATACCAGATATGTCCTTTTTGCGTGTTAATTGAAAATGTTACTTTGGTTATATAAGAGATATTTTCAGTGGGCTTAATGACTGCCCAAATCAGGAGTCTTCAAGAAGTTATGGAAAAATTTCCACGCCATTCTAGCGCCAAAGTTCAACTTAAAGAACTGATTGACAAAAGGAAAAAATTCTTGCGTTATTTGAGACGTTGGGATTATCGACGGTTCGAGTACATATTGGAAAAGCTGGATCTCGTATATAAACCGCCTCCAACGTATATAATGTGCAAAATCTGTTAAATTTATCCAAGAAATAATTTAAAATTTCTACTTCAGACATTTTCACTGGATTACCAGGAAGGATTCGCTGCGCAAGCTAACAGATATTCACTGCGACGAGATCAAATCTACTCGTCTGCAAAGCTACAGAGAGTTTTTGGAATCCCAACAGTTGGATTTTCTTGCTAAAAAATTGAGTAACTTGGAGTTCATAAGAAAAGAACAGTTGGAATGCAAAGTACCAGTTACCGTCACAACAGAACAGATTCAGACAGTCAAGAAGAAATATGAAGAGTTGAAGGAGAAACGAAAAATGTTGGAAGAAAACACTAAAGAAGAAGAATAAACCATTATTATAAATTGTTGCTTTTATTTCGTGTATAAAAATATAATAAAATTATTAGCTACTAATGGAGTATTGAATGTGTATATATTTTTTGATTAAGTACATTGATACTTTTTTCACAGGTCAGAGATGTTTAAAAGATACAATTATAGATCTTATCTTACAGCGTGATACAAGAAATAATAAATTTAGACACCCAAATGGATTCTTCCAAGAACAAAATAAAATAAACAATAAAACTTTATCTTAGAACGAGTTCCCCTACATTTGTTTTTGTATTACAAGCTTGTCATGGCGGGGGGTCGTGCGTACGCTTTGGGAATGAAACCGTACTTGCGTGTTTTCGGTGCATATGCCCAAAGCCATCCGTCAACAGTTTGGTTGTTAAGATCCGCATAGATCCAATCGCCACGCCGAACTGACAAATCATCGGGTGCTTGTGCCTAAAATAGAGAATGTTGGTTTAAATGAAACATATCTCACGAAAAATGTTTGTGCAAAACATTTAATAAATAATATTTACCTTATAATCATATAGCATTACAAGTTCCGTCCCATGATACCTTAAATCATCCGACCCAATTCCAGGTTGCTGTTGATTTGTTCCACCATTCCCACCAAGATTGTTAATACCATTGTTCAACTGTGTCAAATTTGCATTAACATCATTAGTGCCTCCATTTACCGCATTACTATTGCCATTCACTACGGGTAAGTTTTGCTTCGTTTGACCTTGCAGAATATTCTCTGCTGGATAAACAAAACCAGATGGAATAAATCCTTCCTGACCATCGCTCCTCACTATCCAGAACCACTCCGGGTCCTCACGGTTCAGTACTGTAACAAACTCTCCTCGTTCCACTGAAACGTCATTTTCGTCACGCGCAATAAATGTGTACAAAACAATGTAACGACCGCTAGGGTCTTTGGAAAATGGCAAGAAATCAGGCTCTGAACTTAAACTCGCCTGCGAGTGTTTGAGGGAGTTAGTCAATCCGACTAGTCCCGGTGCACTGTCATCAATAACGTCAATATTAATATCCGGTATACCATCTGTCAGGTCATTATTAGTCAACCCGACAGAAATGTCACGAGGAAGTTTCTTCTTAATGGCCAAATCGGCCAACTGTGTGTTGAACGGGGCACAGTATGAGTGCGGAATGAACCCTTCCTGTCTGGTGTCCTGACCAATCACGTAAACCCAATCGTTTTCTCGATACAAAATGTTCACAATTTGTCCCCGTTTCACTTCCAATTCGTCATCCACACATGGAGTGAAGTCGTGCAAGACCACCATTTTACTGTCCGGACTAAGTCCATGTTCTTTTTCGATTCCAACACGGACAAGTGTCTCGATGCTGGCTGAGCCAGTAATTCGACCCATGCCATGATTTAGACCTAAGCTGCTAGTCAAATCCTTATCGATATCACTGCCAATTGCTGAAAAAACATGAAATAAAACTGTATCAAATCATTGAAGTTCCTTTTCGTTACCATTAAAAAAACCTCATGCAAAAACTATGCCACTGATTGAAATAGAAGAAGAAACATATGAAACGATTAGGTTGAATTAATCCTGTAGTAAATGAGTATCAATTCTACACTACCGAAGTAAAGAAAAAATATTCCAAATCGTTAAGTTATTTGCAAAAAGCTATTAGGATCATAATTTTTTTATTATATTATGAGAGAACATAAACAAAAATGATATTGAAAGAACGCCACTTTCATCGTCAACAGGTAATTATGTCAGTGACCTGATAATAGTGAATGAAATTCTTTTGCCCCATAGCATTGCTGTTTTGTCTTTGTGGATCTTCTTTCTCTTCCTTTTACTTGCTGTACATAATCCATGGGTATTGGGATGGCTGTCGATCTGAAATCCAGAACTTCTACTTACGTTTTTTCTTTTTTCCGCGCCTTATTCGAACGGGACACAAAAAAGCCATAACTCACAGCTGGCACTACACGTATCGGAGCATTCTGTGGAATGTTTCGGAATCAAAAGTATATCAATTTTACGTATTTTACTCCAATGATAAGTCAAACTACGATGTGGAATGGAATTTATCACTCGGAGGCTGCCAGTCAGGGATGCCAATTTAAATTTTCGAAGTCACGTAAACAGTCTGGAGAAGGTTTGCGAATCGTAATGGGTGTTAAGTTGAGTTGAAGAACAAATATAAGACCTCGTTAAGAAACCTGAAGATTTGATCAAATCTACGTTGATACTAAGCATATATTTGCAAATTTACTGTTCGGAAAAGAAATTCTGCGTTTATAAGAAGCTTGTACAATTTCTACCAAATAAGGCAAAGTGGCATCTCTGCTGCCAATGTTTGGCACGTCGTTTGCGTATATTGATGGTGAGGGGCTCACCAATCAGCATAAGCAGATCTTAAGACGTAACGACTGAATTTGTTTAATGGCACTGGACAGATTATAATGAAGCACGCTGAATTAGTTCCATTAGCGGCCCCAGAGATGCCATATTATACAGATTTTTACATCCTCATACAGATCTAATACAGAATACAGATTTTATACAGATTCCCTAAATTTAATACAGATTTATACAGATTTCGTAAGAAGTAATGAAGAAAAAATAATCTGTTTTCGTCTGAGCTATCTTTTAGTATTTGATTGCAGTGACGAGATGAAAGTTTATTAAACAACGGACAAATCACAAATTAAAGTAAAAATTTGTGTGCATTTGTTTGATGATCAACATAAAAAAAAACATTTAGATTACAATTTGAAGCTTTATTGTTAGGCTAAGGCCGTAGAGCACGAGAAAGCGGAGCCAAACTTGGTACTGACCAAAGCGAGTAATGTTCTTACAGTAAATTGAAAGGACCTTGTCAGAGGGAAAGCTGAGTAAATTTATCGCTTGCACTCTAACAGTGCCTCTTTGGCTTGCTGAAAGAATGCTTCCCTCTTTTGGTCTGCTAATGCCATCCACCAGCTCGGTTCAGCTTCTCGTGTTTATTCTGTCTGCGGCCTGAGAATTGTATGACCTGACTGTCATATTAAATCAACTTTTGAATCTAGAAAAGTATATGGAATTGAACTTTAATTGTTTTTGTGAACTACGAAAATAAAAAATTAATACTCATAGAAACTCATTCTATAACCATAATCTGTTGAGATAGCGTTCAACATCATTTTATTCTAGAAATTTCATTTTATTTGTGAATACAGATAAATACAGATTTTTTATACAGGGTAATACAAATTTTCTCTGAAAATATCTGTGAGCATTAAAAATGTCATTTTAAATGATGACTAAGTAATGATGTATTTCAAATTTTTTAGAAATCTCGTCATTAGTGCACCATTACACGTTCATTAAAATGATATTATTTTTTAGTAATGACATTTTTAATGACTCGTGTAAGGGCCGCTATTTACTTCTATGAACAAAATTTAAGTTTGAGATTTTTTAAATTTTTTATAATAAATGATTTACTATTTCTTCTACAATCTCCACGATTTTCAATAAATCTAATTAACCAATCTAGTTAGTAAATATTCAAGTTTATTTTTCGTAGAAGGGTGAAAGTACCAATGTATCAGTTATATCATTTGTAGAGTCGCCATGTTATTTTGCGGATTATTTGACTTGCAACCAAAGGATTGTGATGAACTGGGATATTATATCTTCGTTTCGACTCTACGATGCAATATCAATGAAAAATTAGTTTGATGAATGTGCAATACTATTGTAAAAGCGATCTGAAAATTCAAAGCGAATGCACCAATTTTGGAAACGTTGCATCGAACTGGGATAGTAGATCCTACTTTAGCTAATAGTGCTATAGTGGTATATGAGATGAATGACGGAGCTGGGATGAATAAGGGTACCGTTACCCTACATCCAATATGGTGGAAAAAAGAATCAATATCAGCTGTTTTCAAAGAACGGCGAATCTAACATTGACAGCAAATGGAGAAAATCATCGATGAATGTTTCGACTGCGGTTTCAAATCGTGTTTAAAAATTATCGTATATTCTCTGATCAATTTATGATTAGTCGATGAATTGTTAGTTTATTTTCAAAAGGCACGCAAATGTTACCACTTTCATTCTATATCCATTGAATAAATCAACATAAAAAGAGTTTCGCCCTTTTTCGATTTGTTTACTTTTATACTTCCTGTGTGAATTATGAAGATACGCCCTTGCGCATTTTTCATGAAATTGACTGGTTTTCGCTACTAAGACAAATATGTGAGTAGTTTTATCACAGACTAACAGACAGGACACTCAAATTAGATTCTTCAATCATTTTAACGGTCATTTCGAATATTCCTTTATTTGGGACAGTACTCACATGTGTCATGATGGCGCCACGTTACCCTATCAAAAACATCCTGTCTGTCATCTAGACTGTGTTTATTTTTTTCATTTACCAACAGAGTTGTCATTCATACAGAATTACCTGTAATGTATTGATTTGTATACGTCCATGCGAATTTCATGCAGGATACAGATTTAATACATATTGCCAAAACTATTTACATAATTGTGCCTACTACTCATCCTCCAACGCAAGACAAAATCGAACCCGTTTTGTTACATTATTTACTTGCTTCTGGTCTGCCGCCACTTAATTTCGGGTGAAAACTACCAACACAATAAAAAATAGTCTAGATGAACAACGTTGAGTCAAATAAATGGTTACCTTCCAACATCGCGAAAAAGTTAAATATATTATCAACGTAATCCAATAATTTATTGTGACGATTGATTTTCAAATATTTTGATGAAATCAGGCATCCCTGCAAGCAGCTGATCGGTGTTGACAAACGAGGGGAAACCAACTAGTAAAAAAACTTTTACATAACACAATGGGTGTACAGATAGTAAATAGTTCGCGCAGTACAATATAGGTGGAGCTAGTGCATCACGAAAAATTATTTTTTATAAGAATTTACTCATACTGTCATGTCTGTTAGTCTGTGGTTTTATTGTCTCTTTTACTATTTCCAGTAATAAAAGGTTAGGTAACTATCTAAAATAAAGAAAATAAATAGTTTCGCCCTTCCTTACCAGCAATTGAAGTATTGTACTGTTTGTTGGCATGGGACACGGAGGGTGAAACTTGCGTAAACAAATGGAATGACAGTTTCGCCTTTTATAGTCCTTTGTATTACTAAGATTGAGATTTTTGTAGAATACGAATTTTTAGACAAAATTGTAGGATTTTGAAGCATTTATTGGTAGGAGAGAGAACCTCGATTTGTTTACTTTTGTAAGATACGTCCTTCTTTGAAAAACAGCTGATATAACTAGTGGATGAGTAATACCAAAGACATAGCTGAATGACGTGAATACTAATAAAACCATCACGTTTCTTCACACTTCTGAATATCTAAAATCGTTCTAATAAATTGATATATTGTGCGAATTGTGCAAGAATTTATTTATTCACTTCCAGAATTGTAACGGGGCACTTATACAAAAGTACGATAAATTCACGACACACCTATTAAAACACAAAAATGAATAAGACAAGGCTAAAAATAGTTAAAATTATTCATTTGCTAAAGTACACACGGTACGAATTAAAATAATTTATATAGAAGTAAATATCAAAAAGTTCATAACATAATTTATCTACTCACATTAAAATTCATTTGCACAGGCAAGAATGAATGGAACGTGTCCAAATTAATACTCGTTCATACCAAACACTCTAGAAAACTATAATTTTGAGTTATTTGTGGTTATTTCATATTACTGCAAATTTTATTATAAATTGCTGATCGTATTGCCGAATGCAAGGAGGGAAAATTACGTGGTTGGGTTAAGTACAACAAAAGATATTCGCGATGAAGTTCTACCCATTCTTGTACATGGTAAATACTTGAAAAGGCGCCCCATAGTAAAGTGAAAAATTAGATGAGGGTTGGATTTTTGAAAGGAAGACGACCAATCCGTAAAATATTGTGGTGACTTTGTGCGGAGGAGAAAGAGGACATGTTTAAACAATAGTAATTTCCCAATATGTTAGTATATGCAGAAAAAATGTCAGTTATTTAAAGCATTTAAATGACTAGTTGCCCAACAAACCAATAAAAGGTGTTCAGTCCACAGATTCTAAAGTTTTTTTTATGAATTATAATTTTAAACTTTATGATAAACTATGACGAAGTTTTTATGAGTCTTGATTAAAATTGTTTTAAACATTATGAATTGTTTAATTGTACAGCAACGACTTTGATATCAGATTAGTCACCATCCGTATTGTAAAAAGTATTAAACAAAAATTTCTACAATCCAGTGGCGTTTTGAAGAAATTTGGCAATATTTGATTTATCGTTCCCTCGTTGGTTTAGTAAGCAAAAAAGCGCAGCTTCATTTCTGGAAAGATAGCTTGGACGACCATAAAAACGGTCCCATTTATGGTTTATCTGACACGATCATTCTGGAAATGAAGTTTGAATAATCTATACATATGATATGAACAATATCATATTATAAGTCTATTATTGAAGTTTTATGTACCTCTAGTCTCTGATTAACAGAAAATTAGTGCCTCAAATGTTCCATTATTTTCAAGGGACATATTAGTATATTTTGAACAAATAAAACACATAGGGAAATTTCAATACAAAATTTGAGCTGTAAACAAACTTAAAAATGTATTTCACAATTTTCATGAGGGATGGACAGATTTATCGTAAAACTATCGGAACATATCTTCGTTCTCGCACACGTACGTCCTTTATGATCGTCAAATCACGACTACATTATGCGAAAATCATGGTAACATGATTTTCCTTGCTATTTTACCAATGCAATCTGGATTACTTCAATTTCTCTGAGTGCAGGACCAATCGAGGGGAAGAGTAGAATTCAACTCAAATTTGTGTACTTTTTGTTTATCGTAGTCAATCTGGCAATTCATGCCAAACTAGTAAAGAGCGATTCACACCTGCATTTACGACACCGTTACCACTACGGCATTCAGTCGTGTCGTATGACAACACGTTCCGAGCGATTGAAGTGTTTGAACGATTCTGTAAGAATTAAATATAACTCATACTGACGTTCTGATGCGCTCCACAAAAGCCACATGGCGAAATGTGAGAGTTGCAGTAACGCAAATGATAAAGCGAATCTTGACAAATAAGTTCATAAAGGTTGATGCATGGTGACGTGTCGTCTGCATCGTGCTTAACTCTCTCGCGTGCATGTTTCCAATGTAAATACACTATCATTCATTTGCTCGCAGCGCAGGTCTTTTTAAAAAACGCACACACCATTGCCGTGCGTTAAGGCTAGTTTTGGTGTTGGTGATTGAAAAAGAAATCTCACGAGTTGGTATGAGAAGAATAAGCAAACGAAGACAATTTTCGCGATAATAGAGTGAATACTCAGTTTATTGTTTTGACTTAAAATGATATGAGGAAGAATATGTGCAATTTATATCGTATCCGAAGTACTTCTGTACTGCAAAAAACCAACTACTAGTGATAGAGTGAAATAATGATCTGGTAAGTGCGAATTGCTTGAATTTATCTATGGAAAAGTACCTGTCTGACGATTGCAGAACTCGTCAATGTTCGGTACTTGTGGAGAAGTGTGATTGGATGATATATTCATCAGTGAAATTGCTAATCTTGATATTTTTCAATAAAACATGATTTGATATTTTCCGGATTAGTTATTTCAAAATTATTCGATAGATCAAAGCTTCCTAAGTGTAGTTAAACGAAAATGCAACGTGCTTAGAATTAGCATTAAAATTGCGTAATGTTTTTTCACTGCTTGGTGCTCGAGCTCGAAATTCAGTTCAAGTATTTAATTACAGTTCATAATTCTATAAATAATACTGTAAGTAGTCATTAAATTCTTTTGTGCGAATCATATTAATTTTTTTCTGGACGAAAGTTCTCGAAACGCAAGGAATTCGACATCCCGGCTGTCACCGGTGCGACAAGAATACATCGAAGGATGGGCGTGTTCTTTTAAAGTGCGTAAAAGCAATGTGTATGTGATGTGAATTCATGTTTTCACTTTATTTTGCATGTTCGAGATTTCCCGTTTGAAGGTCGTCACTGGATTTGCCAATCGAATGGATTCTGCATAAATGCCCAAAAATTACCTATTATTATGGATAACTGAACCATACCAAAAAGTGACAATCGGGTTAATCTTTTTTTTCAGAAATAATAAATTGCAGTTACCGCGTGCGACTTATAACTTCTTTATTTCCTGAATTTAGCAGGTATGAGATTTTATTTTAATTTCGACAAAATCCATTCCAATACATATTTGAACCTTTTATTTTTTTTAATTGTGTTCGATGTGCGGTTTAAAACAGTTAGAATTCATTTGTTCCACAACTTTTTTCCATTTGGAAACCTAAATTTAGCCTCAAAATGGGCAGATACGATAAAAAACAGGTTGAAGACATGAAATATAATTCTTCATAAAGACTGTTTTAGTTTTAATGTCTCGGAACATTCAATTTATGGCAACAATGTAAGTTTATCATGTTTTAATAGAAGAAATGTTCCTTTATAATAAAATCGATAGTTACCCAATATTTAGTATGAAAATCTCGAT
Source organism: Malaya genurostris (assembly GCF_030247185.1). Lineage (NCBI taxonomy): Eukaryota > Metazoa > Arthropoda > Insecta > Diptera > Culicidae > Malaya > Malaya genurostris. The sequence goes on from NC_080572.1 coordinate 215,219,020, forward strand.
TTTTAGGTTGAATCAATTGAAAATCTGTATTGGGGGTTTCAAGTTATTGATGTGAAACAAGGCTACCATAATTTTCAATTGATTGATTCAACAGTACCAATCTGTTATCATAATACTGTCGATCATTTCTTATTCATCATATGCGTTTTGAACAAAATTGCCGTTCACATTGTGTATCGCTAGTGCAAAAGAGTGAAATTATACAAAAGCGAACAGAGGGGCAGATTTTTTCTGACCCAAGAAGGCGAATGGCTTTGAAAGCCTCTACAATCAAAACAACAACAAAATGTACTTTTTATGCTGCTCTTTAGAAAGCTATGAGGTCCGTATAATGGGGATGATGCTGGCCAGATAATGTCTTATTTTGGTATATATTTGTACTTTTGCGCTAGTGATTTACAATGTAAATGCATGAGCTTTTAGTTAAACGCTTTTAATCAAAATGGTGCAGAATATTGTGCTCGATCGGTGTGATAATCGGACGATCGGACCGATGCGGCGCGACAAAATTTACTGGGAACCGAACTAAGAATTTATACACAGTTCGGCTTAATTGTGCTCTCCAATGTCTGACCCACTCATAATTCAAATGTATTATGCCAGGTATGTTTGGAAATGCAGTAAAAAATTTCAAAAATATAATAAATTTGGAAAAAAAAGGTTTTTGGAATTTACAGTAATTTTCATGCACATTTTTGAAGCAGGCAATTGAATGGAAAGTTACTTAACAGTTCTTCACTTTTCAATATATTTTGAAAGTAAAACTAACGTTTTTTGCCATATAAAATCTGATTGATTGAAAAATCAATGCATTCCAATTAAATTTCACGTCGCTCATCGTTTTAAATTTAAATAACTAATTTTTCAAATGACGCAATATTCCACCCGCACAGAATTTTACACGTTCCGAGCGTAATTTCCACTTGGCTACCGAACAGATATTTGCTTCTGTGGTTCATTAAAGTTATCGATGTGCTTGTGATCTAGTGTTTCTCGGTTCAAGTCGCGCTGTTGTTATCAATCTTTTGTTTTTATTTCATTCGAACTCAAGCCATGTAATTTTCATATCACACAATTTTACATGTTCTCGAATATAAATTTGTGTGAAATACGACGCTCCATTCATGTGCATCTTATTAGATGTAAAGTCACAAGATTTTTTCGAACTGGGCAGGTTTTCGTTTAAACTGAATTTTTTAAATGGCTGTAGTCGAAAAATGATAAATCCTACGAAAAAGTGTTGGTTTTTATAATATTTGTCTTAAAGCTATCTTCATGCATGTTATTTTTTATGGTTTCTATACAAAGAAAATATTTTTTATTATCTTCTGAATTAGCGTACCTTTTTTCGCCTCTACTTTGTCGCCAGGAAAATGCACAAAACTGTGGAATTTCTGAAAACCACATATTGTTTTGGTGTTATTCTACAGTTCTTCGGACATTTTGCTGTATTGTTCAGTGGATATGTATCAGAAATTAGATTTCACAATATTTTAACATTTTGTTCAACTGCCCAGTTATGTAACTCTCGGGGAGTCGTTATGGTATTTCCATACTCGCGAGCGCGACTGGCTCTTTTTGACATTCATTTGAGAGTGCCACCAATAGCATCACAGAGACCGTTTTCCATGGGATATTTAAAAAAAGCCATTCTGCGCTTAATTCATATTTTATTCTTGTCGAAATGAGACGTAAATTATTACGATTACACTTCGGATAGTTTATCTACATTACATGGCATTTGATAATGTCTAACTTTGATTTATTCAATTGATCCATAATGATAGTTTTACCAGAACTACTCTTCACAATTGTTGCTACAGTCTACTGCTTTGAGCCTTAGTTTTATAGTACTTCTAGCTGATTTATCCGGCGTTGCTCGGAAATATTTCGTGGAGGCAAGGCCGAAAAAAATTCTAGAAATTGTCCTCCGCATTGATACTCTGATTGTAATGAAACACAAGCTAAACGACTACCCGATTGAACAATGCTCCGTGCATGTTCAGATTGCGAATTATCAGTGTTCCATCTCAGATCTCACAATAATCATAATTTTCATGGTATTCTCGACAAATTGGGTCAGTTTTAAAACACCTTTCTTTATATAAATACCTTCTTAGTAAACTCCGAGTTTCGAGATTGTAACGTACTTGAATTATTATGTATATTTGCTTGTAACGTACTTCCTCGTCACATTCGATCTACAATACCATTGGCTTCCATGGCTATAAACACTTGCTACTCCCTCCTCTTAACACAAATTTTTATGACATCATTATTTCCACGTAATTGCTCAAAGTTCTCCGACTGATAATGATTATTTTATAACGAAAAGCTGTTTAACATCATAACTACATTCGTTCTGTAGAATAACTTTTTTATATCATTGGTTTTACCCCGGCTTTAACCATTTTGGTCGTTCACCGGGGAGGAAAACCTATAGAATGACGATTCAGTTAATACAAATGTTGTTGTAAACATATTTCCATCACCTTGAGTCGACAGTTTTCTCAATTTACATAAAAAATGCACATTGATTGTATGATTTCGTCAATTCAGATCAATGTTGAGAATACATATTCTTTGTCAGTGAACTTACTACAGACCTCAGACAGCATTCAAACGAGTCTAAGTCTTTCGAAATCGATTCTTTCATCTCCGAGAAATTTTGTCGAATTGAAAAACACTGAGATTTTTCGGCTACGTCACACATAACGTCACATCTCTCGAACCGGAAATATTCTTCTTAACCATTACCAATTTGATTGACATTGTTAGCCTTCAAATAAGTTTATAGAAATTCGTTGAATCATTTACGTCACGGTTACGTCACTGATACTATTATATCGCCTGCACGAGAAGTGACAGCTATTTGTTCTTCGAATTAAGAGCCTTGTTCAGCCATCTCCGAGAAAATCAAGGGGTATAAAATTCTTTTAGAGTGGACACACACATTTTCTGATCTCGTCGAGCTGAGTCGAATGGTATATAACACTATGGGTCTTCGAGGCTCCGTTCGAAAACTGGTTATATAACCTTTCAATAGACAAAGGTAAAGGGTGATTTTTTAAGAGCTTGAGAACTTTTTTAAACAATAAAACGCATAAAATTTGCAAAATCTCATCGGTTCTTTATTTTAAACGTTAGATTGGTACATGACATTTACTTTTTGAAGATAATTTCATTTAAATGTTGACCGCGGCTGCGTCTTAGGTGGTCCATTCGGAAAATCCGCTTTTTTATCGACAAATTTTGTTCAGCGATGAGGCTCATTTCTGGTTGAATGGCTACGTAAATAAGCAAAATTGCCGCATTTGGAGTGAAGAGCAACCAGAAGCCGTTCAAGAACTGCCCATGCATCCTGAAAAATGCACTGTTTGGTGTGGTTTGTACGCTGGTGGAATCATTGGACCGTATTTTTTCAAAGATGCTGTTGGACGCAACGTTACAGTGAATGGCGATCGCTATCGTTCGATGCTAACAAACTTTTTGTTGCCAAAAATGGAAGAACTGAACTTGGTTGACATGTGGTTTCAACAAGATGGCGCTACATGCCACACAGCTCGCGATTCTATGGCCATTTTGAGGGAAAACTTCGGAGAACAATTCATCTCAAGAAATGGACCGGTAAGTTGGCCACCAAGATCATGCGATTTGACGCCTTTAGACTATTTTTTGTGGGGCTACGTCAAGTCTAAAGTCTACAGAAATAAGCCAGTAACTATTCCAGCTTTGGAAGACAACATTTCCGAAGAAATTCGGGCTATTCCGGCCGAAATGCTCGAAAAAGTTGCCCAAAATTGGACTTTCCGAATGGACCACCTAAGACGCAGCCGCGGTCAACATTTAAATGAAATTATCTTCAAAAAGTAAATGTCATGTACCAATCTAACGTTTAAAATAAAGAACCGATGAGATTTTGCAAATTTTATGCGTTTTATTGTTTAAAAAAGTTCTCAAGCTCTTAAAAAATCACCCTTTATAACAACTCTGACGATGTTCGGATGAACACGTAGAATTTTTTTTGAGTTTTTGCTGTCATCTGCTAATTTGTCCAGAATTTCACTGAACCTTTTCGAGACCTTATAAATTGTAGTATTTTTTAGATTTGCAGATGATAAAACGAAATGCAACTTCTTTACCAAATAAGATTTCTAGCGGTTAACAAAGAATTTTGTTTCTGGAGTTTGCCTTCATAACAGCTCTAAATTTTTCTTTTGATCTACATTAACACCATCAAGTTCACCTACCGATACAAAAATCTAGCACAAAAATTATTAATTATTACAAGCGTTTGAATGCTGGAGAGAGTACTATTGAATAATAAACTGATATGATATTTACAGAACCCAAATCGGAAATTGAAGGTATTGCCTCGAGGCAAACAATTGTTGCTTGGGCACGTCTTCCGATCAGATGGTAAAAACAGAATTATAACAACTGGAGTAATTTATTTCAGAAATATTTTGCAACAAATTTTGAAATATTGTTGGCTGGTAAGCTGTTAAAATAACAAAAATCATAACAAAAAAGACTCTAGCGGGAACAAAATCGTAACAGATTTTGGAACGTTTGTATCACAATTATTCTTGAATTTGATATAACTACAGAAGTCCGAAAGCAGAAATTTATAACATTAGTTGTAAAAAATTAGATAGAAAATTTAGCGTGAGCTTGAGCTTGAGCGACCACCCCTCCGTTACTGATCGGGATTAGCTTATACAGGGAGTTTCTAGATGAACCGACCTGGGCCTGGTAAATCATCCTTCAATGTACATCTTCTGGTAATCCCAGAATTCATTGATTAGTACCGGCGCCGGCCAGGCCCGAACGTAGATCGTCTAAGAAAAGGGAAGGGATGTTCACTTGTTGTTACTAGAGGCCGTATATACTACTGCGCACTCCACAAGTGTCACGGGAGAAGGATATTTGTTAGTAAAAATTTCTGTATTGGTATCAATCGCGCGCGACTTAGTATGTTCCGGTTTCAAGATGCTCGGATGCACCACTAAACTCACTGATTTCCCGAGTGAACGTTGCAACCAGAGCTAATAAAAGTCATTTTCATTTACTAAAAATAGACGAAAATGACAAGAAATTACTGTCACTCTCAGCTTCGCTTGCAAACTATGAGAACGAAATCCATGTCCAGTCAATGACATAAGCGGGACAGTAGTTTCAAAATTGTGTTTTTTTCTTTCATTTGCTCTTTCAGTCATTTGCAGTTTTCAGTGAAAATCCCATAGCATGCAGTGTCGATATTCAACCGAGGCTGTGAGAATCGAAAATGACAGAAAAAGATTTCACAGGTAGTCACTTTTTATAGCCAAGCGTCACAGACTTTCAATACATCGATGAAAGAATGGGAATTGAAATTCTGCTGATGCTCCCTGAAGACGTTGGTTTGGTTTCATCTTGTCGTAGAGGAAAGTGTGACGTACTATACTCTCTCTTTTTTCAATGAGAAACGAGAATGCTTCGTCTCTCTTCGTTTGTTCTGGTGTCGGTCATTTACGAATGAGACAGTAAAATATTAAAAATGAGTAAATGAGTTTTCGTTCGGTACGTCAGGAAAGACGTGGTACTTCGATACCAAATATATAAGTGTTTTGCAAATAGCATTAACTTTACGTCTGCTTAGTGGTTCAAGTTGAACAGTTTAAGTTTGCAATAAGCAGTTCAATTTGAACAGCTCTGCACTGACGAGTCTAAGAGGAAACGTAAAGAACAGTAAAAACGGTTATGTACCCTGAGCACAAACATAGGCTAACCCTTAAATCATTGAAAATGAGGCTGTTGAATTGGATTCTTTCATTGAGAATGCGTGACAATTTTAAGCTCTGGTTGCAACAATATCCGGGAAGTTTCGATTTACAGCTCTTATTCGAGGAAACTGAAGAAAAATTTGCAATACTATCGCGTAAAGAATAAAAACTTCCCTATTTTTTGTGAATGAAATTACGTAGTACAAAATAAACGAGTGAATAGGATTTAGACAAAATAGTTGATTCATTGCATTGACACATTCTAAACAGTTGATAGAAAATCATTTTAAATTACCAAATGAAGGTAAACAGGTTTCACACGCGCCTTGATTCTTTATTATTTTTGCTTTATTATTTTAGTTATTTATTAAAATTATTAATTGGTTATATTGGTTGATCTGGGCAGCCGGCTACCGAGAAAATTTATTGTTTGAAATATTAATATCAAGTGTTTTTTTACTACGTATTCAATATACCGATATTTGTTATCTCTGTTATTAACTTTGTAATATCAACGAAATTTGCGCAAAAGTTGATTTTTATCATTCAATTTAAAATCCTGAAAGACAATCAATAACATGAAAGAAGAAAACATTCCAAATAAAACTTTTCTCCGAAGCTAGATGGAAATTGATAGGTTGAATGAAGAAATAATTTAGTAAAATAGAGTAATCAGAAGTGAAACATTGAAAATATCTGATAACTGAAAGGAAAAAGAAACTCCTGCAATTGTCGCCCGTCTACGACATTGAAGCAGGAACCCAGTGAATCTATTCTTGGTTCATTTTTCCGCCGGATTCCACACGGTATCTAGGCTGGTACTGTCCGGAGAGAGCTAATAGGTACTATCAATCTTCTAGTGGTCCCCAGCCCCTTGTGTGTGAGGAATTCAACGTTTTTTGTTCGACAAAGTGGTCACCAAGTAGCAGTGCTGTAAAACTTCATTCAACTCAATTGAAATCGAATGTGTGCATACACTGACGAGCACTCTACTGCAGTAAACTTCACATTCTAACAAAAGTAAAATAAATCAGTCGGATATGCCGATAGTCATTTCATTTCACCAAACAATATTCGATTGAAATGAAGTTTTACCGCACTGCCAAGTAGTCCACTCGACAGTAATTTCAATTTTCATTACTAATCCAAATTCTATATACCGGAATCTAAATTCAATGAAAAAAAACAAAGTTAAAAATTTACGAAATTTACGACATAGATATAGATTCAGGTCGCGATACTGAATAAATATATATTATTATTATTAATATCATTTATTTTACCCCGGCTTTAACCTGTTGGTCAATAAATATAAATATAAATATAAATATATATTATATATTATATATAAATATATAAGAAAAAGAAAATACTCATCCGTAAATGCGTTCATAATCTGAGTATCCAGAAATTGAAAATGCTGCGCTAATGCTCCTCCTTGATAGTTTGAGGGATTACTCCGTCGTCTCTTCTGCTTTTGACTTATTTTGATTGTTCATTTTCAATCTTGACTAATTTAATTTCTCTAATTTATTTCACTTTCACTTCCTACAAACTTCATACCGGTTTTACTTGATTTTCCAAATTTCGGGAACAAAAGCTGATGGGAGCGAAAAGTTTGGCTTCCGATATTTTTGCCGCTTCCTCTTCTAAAACCTGTAATCCTATACTGCCAATACTTGCATATCAGTTCCATATGAAAAATCGGCATGTCGAGAAAAAGACGAAATTTTATTTTCAAATTTTTTGATTTATTATGCTACCTAATGCTAAATCATAGTATTATTACATGTTCCGACAAAAATCGATGCAATCTTCAATTGAATCGATTCGCTTTCTGTATTAGTTAGTAAGTTAGTATATAAGTTCCTTTTCCCCATTACACAATACAAGTAGGTTTAGAATTTTCCCTACACAAAAATCTCAGAATTGCGGAAGCAAATAATGTCCTCATGGTAATAACCAAATCATATATATATAATAGGGCTGAAAAGTCACCACTTGTGGCTGAACACCCAATTTAAATCTTAATAATTTAATTTTAAATCATATTCCAATAAATAGTTATTAAAAAAAAAAAGTATTATTACATGAAATATCGGTAATACACCTTTGCTATTGCAATATTGCAACAAACGAAATTATTGAAATTTGCACTGAATGGGACTGATATGCGGATACTTTGCATATGGGACAGACATGAGTTGATATTTTTTTAACATTTTACTGAACAAACCCTTTTTACTTTTATTGAAATTTCTGAGAGTATATTGAGGATGGATTGCATTCCTCAAGCTAACTCAATATTAGCGAAAATCGATATGGGACTGATATGCGAGTATGGGCAGTATATCCCAATAAAAAATACTATATCCCAACTAACTTTTAGCATCGTTTCAATCCAAAATTGATGATTATTTTTTATTAAATGAATAATTTATTTGGTGATCTGATTCCTTCTTTTTTAGTTTTTTGAAATTCTGATCATTAACATATATTTCGATATATGTTAAAGCTACGATGAATCTTGCAAATGAAAATAAAACATCATAACTGATTTTTTTAATTATATTGTTATCATAAGTTTTTACTTTCAACTGTTTTCATTCGTTAAATATGTTAAAATAACACAAATTGTTATACATATCAACTGTTGATATACTTGTGTTATGATTTTGTTATGCGCATCTGATCGGACTGAGGTGGTCGGTTTAAGCACCTGCCATTTTGTGTCAGTGTTTATTTATATATTTCTAATCCAATTGAGAAGTATTAAGCATTGTCTTAATGAAAATGTGTTATTCATCAAGAATTTCTTTAAGGAATATTGGACATTTGACCTTTGAGTTTTTTTTAACAAAATCAAAATCTGCGATTCTGATTTGAAACTCTTACATAAATCACGAGCAAACAAAAATTTCATTTTATACTACAACATGCGAAAAGACGCGGAAACCACCCGATGCCGTTACAAACATTTTTTGGCACATCTATTCAATTTATTTTGCATCATCCACAGTTGCGATATATAAGGTGATTTTTTAAGAGCTTGAGAACTTTTTTAAACAATAAAACGCATAAAATTTGCAAAATCTCATCGGTTCTTTATTTTAAACGTTAGATTGGTACATGACATTTACTTTTTGAAGATAATTTCATTTAAATGTTGACCGCGGCTGCGTCTTAGGTGGTCCATTCGGAAAATCCGCTTTTTTATCGACAAATTTTGTTCAGCGATGAGGCTCATTTCTGGTTGAATGGCTACGTAAATAAGCAAAATTGCCGCATTTGGAGTGAAGAGCAACCAGAAGCCGTTCAAGAACTGCCCATGCATCCCGAAAAATGCACTGTTTGGTGTGGTTTGTACGCTGGTGGAATCATTGGACCGTATTTTTTCAAAGATGCTGTTGGACGCAACGTTACAGTGAATGGCGATCGCTATCGTTCGATGCTAACAAACTTTTTGTTGCCAAAAATGGAAGAACTGAACTTGGTTGACATGTGGTTTCAACAAGATGGCGCTACATGCCACACAGCTCGCGATTCTATGGCCATTTTGAGGGAAAACTTCGGAGAACAATTCATCTCAAGAAATGGACCGGTAAGTTGGCCACCAAGATCATGCGATTTGACGCCTTTAGACTATTTTTTGTGGGGCTACGTCAAGTCTAAAGTCTACAGAAATAAGCCAGTAACTATTCCAGCTTTGGAAGACAACATTTCCGAAGAAATTCGGGCTATTCCGGCCGAAATGCTCGAAAAAGTTGCCCAAAATTGGACTTTCCGAATGGACCACCTAAGACGCAGCCGCGGTCAACATTTAAATGAAATTATCTTCAAAAAGTAAATGTCATGTACCAATCTAACGTTTAAAATAAAGAACCGATGAGATTTTGCAAATTTTATGCGTTTTATTGTTTAAAAAAGTTCTCAAGCTCTTAAAAAATCACCCTTTAGAAACGTGTAGGTAATCTCGCGCCCAAAGTCATGGCTGGTCATTAATCTGTGCCAATTTTCCGCTTCAACTGAGCCTGATCTACGTTACCGCTTCCTTCTCGGCTTGACTGGCTATTTCTGTACTTTTTAGAAGTGTGACTATAATAACCATTCATATTTTTTCAACCTGACATTGATGCAAGAGTTGACAATTGAGGCAGTGATTCCTAACTGCTGTTTTGTTTTGGGATAATGAAGGCCATGAAAAGACGGGGCACTGATTTTATATGTTTAATGATTTATGGGTTATAATTTAAGTAAACTATTTGACTATGCTTAGTTGTGTCCAAACAACTTTAAATATTATTTTGTGTGAATGTTTTTCGTACCGTTTATTAGAATTATAAGCTGCTTGTCGTATATTTTAATCTAGGGTCGCAACAAGATTATTATTATTGTGCCGAGTTACGTTTCCATATAAGTTTCAATGAATATTGTTTGTTTTTGAATAACCAAAACTAGAAAACAGTAGGAATAGTAAAATACTCAGTTATACTGTTTGCAATCATTTATTTAAACATTATCTTATGTTTATAACAATCTTCGCGTCCAAGAGACGAGCGCGAATAATTGAACACTTCATTAATTACAAGACTCTCAAGGTTAATGTTTATGTTGTTTATACATTCATGAATCTTCTATGAATCAAGGCAGGAAACAAAACAGCATCCCACGCATCGTCGCATTGAAATGTTTTTCTTCATTATTTAGAATGCTTAAATAGCTTCACTCAGGAAAACCCAAATAAAAAAGTGAGAAAGAGAAACAATGAAAAGCTTTGCACAGCATATTTCATGAATGGGTTTTCAACGTGTTCAAGCAGCAAATTCCGGTCATTTCTCCAGGCTCGAGTGTGCGATATCAACAGAGCTTTGGATGCAAAGGGTAAACACCACAGAGCAAAGAGAAACGCTAGCTTCAGGATTGGGCTGCGCACGCCCAACTTTATCGATTACACAATCCAACTCATCAAGTACGTCTGTACCTAAGCTTTTGCACCTAGGAAGCTATCTCGGATGCAGCAGGAATGAGTTAGGAAGGTGCCAAAGATCGGATGGAAGCATGAGTAGAGAGTTTAATAAATTCATCATTTTCGACATCTTCCGACTCTCTAGGTTACTCTAGGTTGAATTGTAATTGCTGCGTTACAGGATCAGCTACTTTCTTAGGTTAGTTTTATGCAATATTTCCATGTGATAGGTATCAGACGACTGCGAGGATCTGATATCGGAATTATATCACAATTTATTATCCAGCACTTCAGCCATTAAGTATTAGTACTGGTGATGTTGGCCTGCTACAATAACTTACTGCATGTGAATGAACTACGGTTGAAATTCTGAAACCACCTTGCGAGGTACCGTCTGACATTATAGTTAGTAAAAGGTTATCGCAGCACAAAGCGGGATTATTTTGGCGGATGGCGTGGGTGAAAGTGGCTACATCCGCCAGCATGAATTTCCTTCAGTTTGGTGACTGCGTAAATATAATGGCACTTTATCGCTCACGTCACTACAGTCGTTGGCAGTGACGGTGAGATGATGGCCTTCCAATATTGAGCTTTGAAAAGAGATGAGCATACATTGTTGCCAGAAAGCTAAAATGTTTCGAAATATATTGGCACAATACTGGGTCACAAGGTGTTGAATATTTACATAAATATTTTTAACATTTCCGAAAATCAATAGTCGTTTGGATAAATTTGATTTTTGCAGCATATACTACTTCGCTTCCAGAATTGTAACGAAGTAGTGGTTTCCATACTAAAGTTTGACTTATTGACGACAAACATATTCGAGCACGTGGAACAACAATGTTTTTGTTTTATAGATTTACAGAAATACTAGAACCGATTTATGGAATTTATCCGATGTTTACAACACTTTTTGTCATCATTCATTTATCTTCACTAGAACCTAAATTCAGGAGAACCGGAATTGAATTTACGGTGAAATTTAGTCTCAAAAAAGGCGCGCAAAATTTTAACCAGTTGAGTTGACCGAATCATTACACAAAGCATAAAAAGAAAAACCGACACATAGAAACCAGGAATATTTTTAGTGATTGAGCGCAGTGGGCTTACCACTCGTAATGTTGGCTTGTAAAAAAGTCTGATTCGTAATGGATTTTTGAATCTTTTACACTTTGAATATATCCTAATGCAATCGTTATTGTTAGTGATTACTATTACACTAGAACTATGAATCATGAGTAATTATGATTGACTAACATGAGGTTATATGTATATGTATTGCCTAACTGGCTGACCATGTAATAACTATCTATTAAACGATACGAACTTTTCAGCCGAACTGTTAACATATATGCTTGAGTTTAGTGGCAAGCATGGATTATCCTTCAAAAAAACGATTGAAGACAAGAAAACATTCAAGTATTTCCGGTATCTTTGACAGTACAATCTGAAGTAATACCTATTATATGATATTACACAGCCACGCATTATTTCTTCAGTAATATCAATGCATTGAACTCAAGAGACTTGTACATTACTAGCATTATAAACGACAGTTACTTAGAAAATAAACGATTTCTTACAATACCCATTTCATTGTTTTCAACTCGTTTTTATTTCAACACAAAACTTAATGCTGCATCAATTCGTGTCATTATTTGATATGTAATTTTTGCTCACGATATAAAGCCATCGAGTCCACCGTGCATTTCTCACTCCATCTCAATACCAAACAGCAGCGCACAAGCAATAGAAAAAAGGCAACAAAGTTTATGTAAACTTATTCAAATTTCGGTTGTTTTGGCTAAAGTTTTATAATTTTGAGTTGCATTTTCAGATTCTTTGTGAAATTCTGCTACAAACACTACTTTTCAGTTCTAAAACCATCCCCGTGGAACGGAACAGTAACCGTTTATACATTTCAAAAACCAATTATGGCTCGGCAACGCAAAATTTCAAAATTCTAAGAATACTTAGTTGTGATAAATTTAAATGCGTGTTTTTGGTTTTTCGAAAATGGGTCTTGATTTTGAATAATTGACTAAAAACGCGACGCGTGTATTCCGCTACATTTCACCTTAAGAACTAAATTCGAAAGAACTTGAAATTGGAAAAAATCTAGTTTTAGAATTCAAGCTCCGAATTTAATATAAGCATGCAGGTTCTGAATTCTAAAAATTAATTCAGGAAGGAAATTCTAAAACAGAATTCAGTAATTAAATTTAACCTTAAGGTTAAAATCTCTATAATTGAAACAATGAAAATCGGTTAAGAGGCAATGATTTACCAGTGAATTTAGTTGAGCTGTGTTTGTCCGATCATCGGTCCGAATATTGGACCGGTTTAGCACGACATCGGCCCAATCGTAGCGCTGCTATCGGGACGTCATCGGGCACTTGCATCAACTGCTTCAATTTTTCGATTAAAATTGACGTTTATATTGTGTATCGCTGGCGCAAAAGAGCGAAAAGATACCAAAACAAAGCATTATCGAGCTTACGTCACTCCGATAGCGTGCGCAAGAGCATTGGACTTTTTTTTCGATTGTAGACGATTTTTTTCGATTGTTAACCTTAAATAACTGTCTTGCATACCCAAGTAGCAATCCGCAACTAGTTCTGATGCGACTAAGTCCAAACTATGTTGCAACAAGAGCACGAATATGTTTTTTATGTTATACTGGCTAAAACAAGGTGACAGCAATGTTTCTTCATAACCTAACCAGTTACGAAATAGTTATTTAGGTTTCAAATCACCACATCTTTTTGTCATATTGAATTAATAATAGATTATAAGCTATCGTAACTTAATCCAAACATATCTTTAATCGCAACTTTATTACTAGCTACTAGTTGAAAATAAGTTTATTAGACTCCAATATTGGCAACCCGTAACTAGTTCTGATACCACTTAGCCCAACTATGTTGCAACAAGAACTCGAACATGTTTTTTTATGTTATGGTTAAAACAAGGTGACGGCAGTGTTTCTTTATAACATAAACATTGAACTAGCTATCATTAGTAAGTTATCGTTACTTGATTCTAACATATCTTTAATCACAGTTTTAGTTTTAGCTACAAGTTGAAAAAAGGTTGCGAAACCATTATAAATACGTAAGCGTATATGTAAATCGTTACTATGTGAATTGATGTAGTAATAACTTAGATATTATGAGATTATAACATAAAATTCTTCATTGATTCAGATAGTTATCGGTAGATTTTCCCAACGTTATGATAACGAAAATGCAAACAAAACAACCTTTGTTGGCTTGAATATGGCGAATACAATATGGAGTCTCAAGAAGTGTATGAAACGTAAATAAAACCAGGAGATTACCTTTTTCCAAACTACTTTTTGCCGAAAATAGTGAAAGGCAGAATAATCATTTTTGTTCTATGCACTGTCATAAATACGAAGAAAATAATATAGGGATTGAGCATCGATTGTGATAATATTATAACTCTCATGATATATGAATTTAAAATGATAAGAAATCACTCTAATTTGAGCATTCTGAACATAGCGTTATTTTGTTGTTTATTTTTCATATCTTTATAAACAGATTCTGATTGAAGGCGCATGAAAAACAGTTAAGTAAAATTGAATTCCGCTCGACAGTTTTAAAATCGTTGTGAAATTTGTACCTTGTATCAAGTTTGTGATTTAAAGCACTCTCCTGCTTTTTTATTGAAGATAGAAAAGTATTCTGGATTCATTCAATGTTTATAATGTCGATGGTGACTAAGTTTCAACTAGTTTACTTGGAAACAAGTTATTTTCAAGTTATGAAAAGATAAGTTATTCTAGTATGGCATTACAACTTAACGACAACTTATTTTTAGCTGAATTAACAACTAGTAGCTTTTTGAGTCATGCAAGTGGTTAGATGTTAGTAACAATCACTTAAATATCTGGTTGCAAACTAGTCACAAACAAGCTAGCGTAACAAAAATTGTTACTTGGGTAAAGCCTTAACTTTACGTTTGTTGAGCGGATTATGTTTATTCGTAGGGTTGCATTAGCAGTTCTAATGAGTTGAGTACGAATAGTAAAAATATGAAATAAGTCATGTGGACATTGCACAAACTGGATACCCACCATGTACCAAAACCCTTGAATAGATAGGGTTAGAGTTTTGCTGGCCCGAAGAGGGTTTGAGTTTTGCGTGGCCCGAAGTTCACGCAGAACATTCAACGAGTCAAAAATTCTTCGTGGGATTTTTTTCAGATATTGTGGAACATTCGGTTGTTCAAGAGACTGCAAGAGAAGTTTCAAGTTCGTTTAATCAGTTTAATCAAGGACTTGCTTGGTTCTATTTCAATAGAAGTTCTTAACATTTGAAAATGTTCATAATTCCGAAAAAGACCGAATACCTTGAACCATTCGTAATAGACTGACTTTAAAGCTCTATTGTTGTTTTTCGGAAACCATATTCTAGATCAGTACGATAAAGTTTCATTTTCGAATCAAATTATTAATTGAAACAAATACATTTTCTGACCCTTCGTTGTATATTCCTGCTCATTAATTTGACTTGAGATACACTGAATTTATCGTCCATTGAATAACCGTGCCGTTTCTGACTGACAGTCGTTGACAGTGAGCAAGTTCGAATAATTTCACCTATCAGAACTGGTTTCCCGTTATCTATTATCTCGAACCAACTGAAATATTTACTCAGAGCTCATTTGAGAGGTGCTCTCTCAAGTAACAGAAAGATATATGAAGTCGAACATTGGAAAAGGTGCAAATGAAAGTTTCTCTTTGTTTACCTTCTATTTGATTATTACGGTACTATTAGTGATCTTTCCTTTGAACTTTCGATATGTATAAGCATTCTCTTAAAATTTTACGGTATTCCTGTATTTTCTAACAATTTCTTAACTGCAGATCGAAAGTTAATGGTCTCAGTCATTATTCTATGTGAAGAGCTAGAGAGAGGGATTGTCGATAGGACCGTAATGATCGAAAGAGAAAGTAAACGAGGAGAAACTGTCATTTCTGTATAGAATCTGTATAAAAAGTTCGAAACTACGAATGTAACAGTGAGAGGTTCTCTTTGTTTACTTTCTCTTTCGATTATTTTGATATATCCCTGCTTTTTTCGGCAATTTCTTCAGTGCAGATTAAAAGATGATAGCTTTAGTTATTATTATTGGTAAATAATTGGAGAGAAGGTTTGTTAAAAGTACCGTAATAATCGAAAGAAAAAGTGAACAAAGAGCATCTCTCATTGTTACATTCGTCGTTTTAAAAATTTTATACAGATTTGCATTGTTTGTTTTGAAATGATGTTATTTTGCAGTATTGTAGATTTAGCATTTATTCAGTATATAACGATTATTTCAATCTGACGTTTTTTTTTGTAGCTTAAATGAGGGAATAAGCTACTTCGTTGTATGCGCGCAATTATTATACTTTCCGGCGCGAGCCCTCATTTTTCGAGTAATCTAGGAGATGCAAAAATGATTTTATTCCAATAAATAAAAAACAACGACTCATGCCGTACAATATACATTTTTTTACATATTACGATGATCTTGTTTCACAAGCATAACAAAGCATGTACTAATCGAAACTTTTCGATTCACCGAGATGAAACTATTTTCACATCTCAGAATTTCTAATTCTCGCGACCATAAGTAAATAGATAAAAAAATTAGAGGGTTGTATGCAAGACACGACCGATCACGATTACATTAAAAATGAAATAATTCTAAGGTACCCATAATAAATACAAAAAAAAAAATGATGATGGATGCACTTAAAGTCACAAATTACAAACTTGCTCTACTTTTAGTGTTTAGTGGCGAATGATCAAAATGATAATTAGATTCTTTCAGAACAATTTATTCTACTCTATTGTGATGCCTTCAACAAATTTTTACATTTGAAAATTTTTGGAAAATATTCTTAAATGAAAGTCAATTATGATGATTTCGAAGTTACTTAAAAGATCAATTTTGGATACGAACAACCTCAAGATATAAATCCTGATAAATGAAACGATTTTATGTCATAATTTTCAAGACAGAGAACGTACAAACTTAGTCATTTTATACACAGAGATTAGAAAAGATTTTAAATATTTTGATCGAAAAATGTGAATGTAAAAAATTTGAATAACCGTCAACCAATAAACACAGTAATAGTGTAATTTTAATGATCCTTCGTTAAAAAGCGTCGATAATCTTCGGAAAGTGTCTGAAAATAGAATGGCAGCAATACAAGGAAGAAAATGTGTGACACAGTCTGCAGAACATATTTTGTTACTTTAATTGATTTTCACTTTTGTATATTAAGGAACCAATGCATACGCAACAAAATTCCTCAATTTTGTTTATATTGTAACTTGATTTTATTAATACATGAAAGCCACCTTTAATGAAAAATAATTATCTATGATTATCGTCATAACACAACTTTATACTGAATTTATTTTCGCGCCATCGTGTTGTTCGTACGTAAATGGAGATTTCAGTATGCAAACTACTTGTTGACAAATTAAAACATTTTTAAACTTTTTCGAATCAAGTTAAATGAGGAAAATTTATCAATAAATCACAGAGATACAAGCGCTCCAAATTAGGTTCAAAAAATCTATCGCCGATAATTCTAAGTTGGCCTGCTAGTTACCGGAGAATCAAGATAAGCCATGGGTAAACTAAAGCAGAAATGTATTCGGGCATATATTTCTAGATTCCCTTTTTGTGCTATAGTTCATACTGCGCAAATCGGACGAGAGTTTGACATCATTCACTGAGACTGTCTTTGGCTCGTGAAAACGTAGGTCAAATCAATCCAATCTTTCAATGGAATGCAATTGAAATACTTGAATAACGTTTCCGCATAAGTTTACGTTAAATGTTTTCGAATCGATTGGCAGTTAAATTATATAAATTCATCAACAAATGACTGAGTTCTAAGCGTTCAAAATTATGATAGAAAAAGAAAACGCGGTTATTTTTGCATTTTTTAAACAGACACCCAGACTCGTACAGTGAAGAGTTAGCAAACGCGACAATCCAACGAGCGAACGCATATACAATCTAGTCATCATCTCACTGGACGAGCTACTTGTTTCATTCGCAGTCAAGCATCAACTGAAATCAAGAAATGATTTGCAGCATATATTTATAGATTCCTCTTCGAAATACGCAGAATGATTCGGTGTTTTTATGCATGACGCAAAGCCTCCTATGCCGAACAAGAAAATGACGTCAATTTGGTCAGCTGGGATTGGTGGATGAAAACATAGGTCAATTCTAACCATTTTTTCAATAGTATGCTATTGAAATGCTGAAACGACGTTGCCATACATGTTTAAGTTAAAAGTTTCCGAATCGATTGGTTGTTAAATTATATCAATCCATCAACAAATGGCTTAGTTATTAACGTTCAAAATTTTGACGAAAAAAGGTTACGCGGCTATTTTTGAAACTTTCAATTGACCCCCGGCCTCGTATAGTGAAAAGTAAGGCATTTTTAATGCCAAAAAAAACGCATAACTGAAACCTCGCATAAAAAAGTCGCTTGAAAAAAACCGCATAAAAAAGACCGCATAAAATAGATCTTAGTGTACCTAGAAATACAAGGAAGTTTTATTTCACGAAAAATTACAAATGACTCCGGAAATTTCATCGAAAGCATGCCATATGTGACAACATATGAATGCAAGCAAGCTTTTATGCTATTGTATATAAGAGAAATAACAACAGCAATCGTCGAACATTTTTGAATTGAATCTCCAAATGCAGTTGTCACCAGTTGAACCTAAAATAACGAAATTCATCATTGGGATGCAACATAAACCCTCACATTTACACGAAAAACTATAACTCGTGTTGTTGAGTACAATACAGCCATTATAATAATCATATGGCCATATTTTTTTTCAAACTTGTAATTTTTCTTTGATTCTGTGAAGTTTCAGCAAATGCGATGAAAAAAAACCACTGGGAACCACTGACTAACGGGTCCATTCAGGTCTGAAATAGGATTGTCCTCTCCGATTCCATATCCGAAATAGTGAAAATAATTACGAATCCGGCAACCTTGCTGTGAACTCGTTTTGCGAGGAGAACGAATGAAACAGAGAGTGAGAGCAAAAAGTGTTACAAAGAGCGAAAGTTTTCAAGGACCTAGTTTTCCGTGCTTCCTTACGTCGGGCTCTTCGGCACAAAGCCTATGGCCCATGGCTCTCCGAGCGCGTAACTAAGACTCGGGTGGAAAATCATCGGATACAGCCTTCAAGAAAGCAATGAGTGTGTTGGAAAATTTTGCCTCATTCTGATCGGGCAACGTTCGTGATGGAGTTGTAATTCATCATTTGATATACTTTTTTTTCCTGGTGCAGACAAAAGGGCAAGTAAATATTTCATTAAATTGTCGCCATCAAATATTTACCGTCTGATTTGTGTATAGTCGTGTCATTCGATTAGTGCTGACGCAGACCAAGCAGCTGAAAGTGTCAGCAAATATCGGAATGAGGTAATTTTTTCTCTATCGGAATGGATGATGGATAAATGGCGATAATTGGATGTTTAGTTGTACCGGGTTGTGAATGTAGAATTGTAGTCGAATATCTTAAAAGAAAGTTCGATCAGAAACAAAAAAAAGTGAATATTTCTTCTAAAACGATTACTACTTTGTCGTAGTTGATTCAGGAATTTTTTCAGTAGTGAGAGTAAACAATATATTCTGGGGTCGAGTGGGGTCTTATAGCATTTATCTAAAATTGAAAAATTGTTTTCAGCAAAACCATATGATTACATTATTCGAAATCAATTAAATAGTTTAATAAGTGTTCTCTGTTCTGGTATTTTATTTTAGTATTATAATTTTTATGCAGCATACTCCTATTTTAGAATCAGTTTTAATTCAGTATTCTTAAATATTTCTTCTGATTTGCTTACTCATTTGCTAGTTTAAAAGCAATTGAATACATTTGGGAGTGCGAGTCATTGATGTGAAAGTTAATTATTCAACTAGACTGGAATGCCCTATAAATGTCTGCGGCATTGCATCATCCGTCATCCAACCTCTTGCGACATCGTTTTCATCCTTGGATTCGACATTTACCGCATAGCTAGCAGCATGATATGACAAAACAAAGAATGGTAAAGTGGCGCCGAGACGAGACCTACGTCACGTAGGCACATTTCCATTTGCACCGACCCCGTTGCCCCGCCCACAGTCCCATTCGTGTTTACCAGTTGCAGCTTACAATATGCGTCGCAAATTTGGGGACATGGTCTATGACACGAACGAATGAATCTAACATAGGACCCAGATAAAAAGATTGGAATTATGATAGAAGTGGAGTTTTGGATAGGATGGTTTAGTACAACTTTGTCGATATCTGTCATTCGCATCGTTACTTGGGATATCTCTATGTTATTCAGCTAAATCAGTTGTGAATTTGAAATTTTCCATGGTTCCATTGAGGAATCTCATTGGACGTCTTAGCATTTGGTTTCCCATTTATAAACCTGTCAATAACACAAACAAAATCGAAAATTGATTACATAGTCAGCACAAATGGCAAACGGAAGACTTCATCGTAAACAACCCGGTCAAATGAGATAAACTTATGAATGGAAGTGGACGATGCATAATTGTTTACAGATACTCATTTCGTCAGTTTCACACTGGACAGATTGCCTTTAAGGTATATCAACTATTTGTATAATAAATATTACTCGATTGGAATGCATAGGAGCGATTTTAAAATACCAAATTCGACTGTTTGAGAATGCGTCGAATTAAGGAGAAAATATGGAAACCCAACTAAATTCTAATTGGGAACTAGGAACCGTCAACGGAACTACTTCAGTTGATACATAAAACCTAATAGTACTGCTATAAAACCGTTCATGTTTCGAATAAAACCCCTTGATCGGATCGACAAAGCTAAACCATAAATATCGCGTGCTTCAAGGATACTGTTAGCGACTGACTCTGAAATATTGTATGCTTCCTTGTTGTTGTCTGCATTTAACGACTAGTGGTTTATTGAAGTCTGGCATAAAATGGAACGTTACTTGGTCGAATGGTGACCCGAAACCGAACGGGTATTTGTCAGGCTCGGGTACGGGTTTTGATTTTTTCATTGTGCTTGGGTTCTAAAATTTGGTCGGGTTTCGGGTATTCGAACCCGAAGACTTGATTTTTTTCGGGTTCGGGGTGTGTACGCGTTAAGATTTTTATTTTGTTTATCAGGTACGGGTTGGGTTCAGATTTAGAAGATAAATCTTTTAAAAATCGAAATTGCTTTTTTGAAAATATCAATCGAAAGAATTTAACTGGATTTGGAGTGTTACCTTTTTAAACAAATTTTTAATACCTTTTGGTATAACCAAAATAGGTTATTAAAATGTATTCTGCGTCCAGGAAGTAACATGATACTACACTGATAAGAATCGATCATTAGAGTGAAGTGTTTCACAATTAATCTCGTCGCATATGACTCGTTACTTTATTTGTAAATCACTTCAAATATCATTTCAATGATGTCATATTCTAACCTATAGATTACATTTTAATTTCCTAATACAAACAACAGATTTATTTCAAATGTATTAAACTAAATATTCATTTGGCTTCACACTTACACTACAAACATTGGACTAGTACATATACACGGGTGAAAATACCTATAATTCACCAGGTTTCTCACCTGATTC
Organism: Malaya genurostris; assembly: GCF_030247185.1. Taxonomy (NCBI): domain Eukaryota; kingdom Metazoa; phylum Arthropoda; class Insecta; order Diptera; family Culicidae; genus Malaya; species Malaya genurostris. The sequence goes on from NC_080572.1 coordinate 215,240,443, forward strand.
TCGTGTAGAATACATTTTCATATCAAATCCAGGAGAATCTTTCATTTAAATGTCATCATTTAGATTATTATTAAATAACTTTATAAATATGAAATATGCAGTAAAAAGTCAGAATATGCAGTTCAAAACTTTTCTATATGGTCATTTGAAGTATAACCAATTTTTGTTGTCGCATAATAATTTTTATTCACTTTATGTTTCGTCTTCGACTCATCAGTGCGTAACAGGTTATGTTCAACTGTTATGCCACTGAGCAGTTGAACATGAACGGCTGAGCAGCCCTAAAGTTACAGTTACTTGCAGAACACTGTATTAGTTGGTACCGAAGTACAGTGTTTTAGCTGACGGTGTCGAATCTAAACGTTTTTCGGCATATATTCGTCATCCCCATATATTTTTTGATGAAAACTAACTTTTGAAAATATTTAAATTTTGATTAACTAATTAACCACTTTATCGTAGTTGTAACGTACGTGTCGAAGGAAGGAATACCACCGTTTAAGCCAGTCAAAATCAGCGCCAATTTGAAGATTCGAAGGTTTTTGTCTTCAGAATACAGATTTTGTTTCCGCGTATTATACGACAAGACATGAGCACAGTTGATCGTTTTTTCTTTGCCAAAGCACTGCTCGACCAAGTCTATAAATGTCTACAAACCAAGTCAATGTCAATGGAAATGCATTAAGCAGTTTTCTCATATATTTAAACTGAAATATTTCATTAACATGTTGTTGGAATGGCGATCTGAGTAAGAAAAGGTATTAGAATTGCTGGAAAACCCGACTTTCAAACGGAGCATCGGAAACCCATAGTGTTATATACCATTCGACTCAGTTCGACGATATCGGAAAATATGTGTGTGTGTGTGTGCACTTTTGGAAGATATTTATAAGCGCTCAATTTTCTCAGAGATGGCTGAACCGATTTTAACAAACTTATGCTCGTTTGAAAGCTACTGTTGGGCCATTGATCAAGTTCGAAGATCAAATGGCTGTGACTTTTGGTTCCAGAGATATGATGGTATAAGTGACGTAACCGACAAAACGCGTTGTATTTAGACGCGTCCTCATGCAAAATTTGAGCTAAATCGGACATGCGTAAGGGGTGCTGCCCGGCGGTCAAGGTTTGAAAATTTTCGATCTTGAAAAAGCACCATAGGGGGGAGATAACACTAAATCTCGACGTTTCATGCAATTTTAAGATTTTTGGCATTCATTTCATGTACCCACCCCCATGGTGATTTTTCAAGATATATGAAAATTCCACTAAGTGGACTAAGAAGAGTTTTTTAGATTAGCATCACTCTTCTCATACAAATAGGCATCGCAAATGTCAAGCACTAGTTTGGAAAAATGATGCTGACTGTGTGACATAAACACTGAGGCATGCTCTTGTGAACTACTTGAAGCAATCTGAATTAATTGGTGTCAAAATTAGTATCCGAAATTATATAATAAAAGTATGAAATATATTTCCATGAGACTGTTATGAAAGAAGAGAAAGGCATTATCACACCACTAGTTGGATTAAGAAAGGGTTTTTCAAATTTTATTCATCAATATATTTTCCATGAAATTGTTTCCACGCCATTTCATACCACTATTTCTCCTTTGTCTCAAAAAACGCTTCAATCTCAGCGATGAACTCATTATTCTACAAAAAATTCTTTCCAGGAAACCACTTTTTAAATCTGAGAAAATAGCCGCTTGTGGCTAAATCCGGCGAATATGGTGGATGCGGTAGCAATTCGAGTTTCAGTTCATAGTATTTAGCCATCGTAACGATGGCGTTGTGACAGGGTGCTTTATTCTTATGAAAAGGTACTTGTTTTTTTTTTTATTTTGGACCGAGCTCAAACGCCAGCAGACAGTGTTTTGACCTCTGCATTTTGAGATGCGAATGGAATTTCGTTCATTGATTTTCTCGGAAAGGATAAAACGGCCAAAAGTGAATATTGTCCAGAATCATTGGATCATTTGAAAGTCGAAATTGAGATAAAACGGTCCGAATTAAAGAATGAAAAGGTGCCTTTTTTAAATAACTATTTATTGGAATATGAGTTAAAATTAAATTATTAAGATTTAAATTGGGTGTTCAGCCATAAGTGGTGACTTTTCAGCCCTATTATACCTTATGATCAAAAAAGAACCGGAATTTTCATTTTAAAATTCCCGCGCTTGTCTAATCGGTAAACTTTTATTCTCTCAACGTTGGCAACACTTTTATACACATTCTGTCAAATTTTGACGCATATCGTACGATTAGTTTTTGTTTGGCGTCTATACAAAGAAGTTGAAAAATTTTCGTGTGGCGATTTTTATAATGGATGAAAATTTAGAACAACGTGCGTGCATCAAATTTTGTGTTGCAAATGGATTTAAGTGTTCCGAAACGTTGAAAATATTAGAAAAGGCCTTTGGTGAATCGTGTCTAGGAAAAACACAGGCATACGAATGGTATAAACGCTTCAAAGGTGGTCGTACAAGCTTGGATCATGATGAGATCCCTGGCCGCCCAACAACATCTGTTACTGAAGAAAACATTGAATCGGCTAAGCAAATCGTGTAGAAAAATTGTTCTGTACCGATTAGAGAGATTGCTGTGTTGTTGGGCATCTCTTATGGATCAGCCTTTTAACACATTTTAACTGATGTTTTGGGTTTGAAACGCGTCGCTTCTCGGCTGGTGCCAAAAAAGCTGAACTTCACGATGATGCGCCGGCTCACACAGCATTGGTTGTGTCGCAGTTTTTGGCCAAAAACTCAACCAATATCATCAACCAAGCACCGTACTCTCCAGATATGGCCCCGTGTGACTTTTTCCTCTTCCCCAGACTCAAATTGCCATTGCGGGGAACGCGTTTTGAGACCATAGAGACCATAAAAGAGAATTCGCTGCGTGAACTAAAGGCCATACCTTCGGCGCCCTATAAAACTTGTATGGAAAATTGAATCAAGCGTTGGCATGCATGTATTGCCGCAGGATGAGAGTACTTTGAAGGCGATAATAAAGAAATTTATTAAAAATCGAAATTTTGCGTTTTTTTAAAATAAAATTCCGGTTCTTTTTTGATCATAAGGTATACATGATTTGGTTATTACCATGAAGACATCTTTTGCTTCCGCAATTCTGAGATTTTTGTGCAGGGAAAATTCTAAACCTACTTGTATTGTGTAATAGGGAAAAGGAACTTATATACTAGCTTACTAACTAATACAGAGAGCAAATCGATTCAATTGAAGATTGCATCGATTTTTGTCGGAATTTGCTTATAATATTATGTGACATTACATCTAATGGTTCTATATTTGTGAGTATGTGTAACTCATTTGTACTAAACCAGGGAGGACGCTTCAAAATCATTTTCAGAATTTTATTCTGAATCCTTTGAAGCGTTTTCTTCTGGTGGAACAACAACTTGACCAAATTGGTACTGCATAAAGCATGGCTGGTCTGAAAATTTGTTTATAAATTAACCATTTGTTTTTTAGACAGAGCTTAGAATTTCTGTTTATAAGAGGATATAAACATATAATATATTTATTACACTTTGCCCGGATTCCTTTAATGTGATCTTTGAAAATGAGTTTTTTGTCATACGTTAAACCTAAGTATTTAGCTTGATCAGACCATGTCAATTCCAAGCCATTCAATTTGAGAATGTGATCATTGTTTGGTTTGAGAAAAGAAGCTCTTAAAAAGGTGCCTTTTTATTAATATAATGCACCGTGTCAGATTTTAAAAGTGGTTTGCTGGGAAGAGGCTTTCACCGGCTGCTCTCGTAGCGTAAAATTGGAGTGAGATTAACCCCACGCGACTTAGATCGCGTATAAGTTTTGTTTTCCTGGGTCGATTTTAGAATTTTGTCTATCATTTTGTAGCGAATTTTATCATGAAAACGATACCTGCCTTTCAAAACATGATCTGGACTTTTTGTCAACACACTTTCACACGTTTTCCCTCGAAAACAATATTTAAAAAAATCGATAAAAAAATGATACAAACATTTTCAGCTCTAATATATCTGTCACTAGAAAGGTAAAGAGTTGGCGAATGTAATTTAATAACTCGTCCTGCGATTCTCTACGAAAATATATTATTTTAAGCAAACGAATTTTGACGAGTTTCGAAATTTTTAAAAACTATATAATGTAAAATTTCTAAAATTATAACGGTTACTATTTAATAAAACGTATTACTACCAGGTTCCTTATATATCATATTAGTATGTAGGTATTCAGTAGATAATCTACTCAAAAACACTCTAATTTTGGATTTAAAATAGTAGACATGGACTATAAACTGAATGGAGCTTTGGGAGACGATTTCCAGAACAGCTGTCTCATTTCTACGATTTGGCACGATCGAGCTTAACCAGTGGAACGTGCCACTTGAGCCAATATGCTCCGATTTATGATGTCTGCTATTGGCAGGAATATCAATGAAGAATGTTTATAGCTGTAAATTCTACTGACCTTTTTATACTATAATTAGAGTTTGCAGAAATGAAAAAGATATACAGGAAAACTGTTATCCGTTTTATATTTGTTTATTTTGGTTCGACAGTTAAGAGTCGATGAGAGTTGTCTGCTGAAAAAGTCCCATTTAAACCATTGCACCCTAACATGACTGCATTGTTGTTGATACCATTTACTTTTTTATCTATTTTCTTAGGGCATATTCAGTGGTGTTCTAGTTCTAAATGCATAATTTATGTCAGTTACAAAATTTAAATCTGGATTTTATAACAAGAAAAACAGGCAGCCCCATCATTGTTTTACTCGTGTTTCAAATATACAAAAAATAGAACGGCATCGTAGACCAGTTTTAAATTTGACAGTAGAACTGGTCGAATAAATAAAACTAGAACGGCTTGCTGGGGATACGTTTGTTCCAGTTTCTGTTCTATTATAGATCTTCCATATAGAACTTCTAGCTGCTGAATTTGCTATTAAGGTCGCAAGAATTTAAAATTCTGAAATGTGAGAATAGTTTTATTTCGGTGAATCGAAATGTTTCGATTAGTGCATGCTTTGTTATGCTTGTGAAATTGCTCATCGTAATATGTGAAAAATTGTATATTGTACGGCATGAGTCGTTGTTTTTGATTCATTGGAATAAAATCATTTTTGCATCTTTTAGATTAATCGAAAAATGTGGGTTCGCGCCGGAAAGTATAATAATTGCGAGCATACAACCGAGTAGCTTGTTTCCTCAATTAAGCTACAAAAAAACGTTATTGTATGTAATAGTTTTTTTTAGTCTGCCCATCCAACGATGTAAATTTGTTTCTAGTCGGCACCGGCACTAAATAATTGAAAATGTCAGTGATGTGTGAAAGAATACGAGAGCCATGCTAACCTCAGCGAGTCCGCCGTCTTTTGACTTTATTTTTTACTGATTCGAGTGACCAACAAAAACCAATTTCAGATCAAAATAGAACTCACTAAAATTGGCACTAATTGAGCGCATTCAAGTCGGCATATTGAAATAAATTGACGACAATATCAATCGGACTTGCCAGCAGCAGACACGCGGTGCACTTATCGAGCAGAAGATTGTATCGCATAAATTGCAACACGGGAATGTTTGAGGGAAGTATTAAAACATATTTAATTTTCAACACAATTCACAATATGCTAGAGTAAATTGGCACCAGGGTGGAGTTGTTTTCTTCTGATCAAGCCCTTTTTCTCGCACCGAAATCGGGACCGGATAGGTCGAATATAAGACTTTTCTGTATAAAAACAAACCTTGGCGAAATGAAGTGGGAAACCGAAAGTATATAGAGTTAATTTGTGGAGTAACTAACGTCTGTCTAGGGAGGACATCGGTGATTGTTTGCGCTATCACTGTAGTTGTACCATGAATCTGGTTTCCATCAACTTTTATTAATGTTGATTTATTTTATAAACAAGGCAAGTGGCATGACATGTCGAGTTCACTCCTACTGCAGATGAATCATAATGCTTTGGTAGAACCGGTTTCACAATGAATGTCATCAATGTTATTTCATGTCTCAGCAGTATATGAATTCGCTTTCCATTGTTCCCATTGAATGAATAGCTGGACTCAACTGGTTCATATGTGCAGAGGTATTTTTAGTTGTGCATTCAATGGAAGATACGGAAACGTAATCATGTAGTGTAATATGACCATGTGTGATGAACTCTACTTTGATCGAGGCAGGATCATTTCAGATAGGCTCCGTGAAAAACTGATCGTTTTACTTTGCACATTATTTTCAATCCTACACAGCTCGAAAAATTCTTGTGATTTTTCATCTTATAAAATGCATATAAATTGAGCGTCATATTTCACACAAATTTATATTCAAAACTTGTAAAATTGTGTGATTTAAAAATTACAAGGCTTGAAACCAAAAGACAGCGTGACTTGAACCGAGAAACATTAGATTACAATGCACTTCAGTTAATCGACTGAGCCACAGAAGCACATATCTGCTTGAATAATTGATACATATAAAACTAAACTTGGCAGCAGAGTGCAAATTACACTGGGAACAATTCTGTACGAATGGAATATTGCGAATATTTGACAAGTTAAGTTGCTATGAACTGTATCATTTGTAGAATTATGTCACCTGTACAATTTATAATTTCTTTCCGTGTATGTTATATGTTTTGATAAATGCGGCTTGCTAGAATCTTTCCATATAAACTTGATTCTATTTAACATTTTTACCAAACAGTAATTATTATCTTTTACGATCCGGATTAGTGATTTCGAGCATAAAGCATAACGCCCTGAAAGCCAGTTCTCATATGATCGAATCCAGAACTGGAAGGATTCTAGGCCTAATTAACAGAGCTGTTCCATTGATTTTAGGTTACTGATTGATTCCTGATAAGAAATCTTTAAAATTAGGGAGTTTTATGGAATCGTGAGAACACTGGATCAGTTCCCGAAAATTTTCCTCGAGTCGAGGAAAATTATCATCGATGACAAAGATTGTATTCTTTTACCTCTCACACTTTTTCAGTTCTTATTTTTGATAAAAATTGCTTTCTATTTGAACTTTCGATTAGATCATTTGCAAAAACATTTTATGGGTAGAAGTTTGTCCGCAACCCTTCGGGACCAATTATAGCAATGATGACTTTTATCATTCTTTTGTGGCTGTCAAGTGTCATAAAAATTATAACGGAAAAATGAGACATGAGAATTGAGACTTAAATGGAAGAAAGAGTTTGAGGCAGGTTTCGGTTGATTTCACCGATGGCCTTTGACGAAAGACGATATAAAGACTGTCCCAGAAAGTATGGACGCACTTTGATTTCGCTGTAAATAATTCACAAGTGTTAGATATTCAAATTTTATTCGATATACTGATAATATTAGAATACAACAACAGAATATTATTCTCAACATTTGCTACTTAGCCATTGTAGACTAGCTGGCGCACCTTCTTGCGAACGTTCCTCATTCAATTTCGTACAGACTTCTTGGCGACCAGTTTTGACACTTTTTTACAATCTTTTTCGAACAGTTGAATGGTTTCGGCTGCCGAGACATGTTTCCTAAGATGTGCCTTCGTTAATGACCAAAATTCCTCAATTGGTCGAAGTTGTGGTCAATTTGGTGGATTCATGTCTTTTGGGACGAAAGTGACATTTTTGGTAGTATACCATTCAACCGTTGAAGCAAGATCTGGCCAGAAGACAACAGGATCCTTGTGGCTTCGAATCATGGGTAGAAGTCGTTTTTGTAAACATTCCTTGATGTATATTTCGCTGTTCATTGAAGCAGTGGTGATGAAGGGTTTCGAAATCTTACCGCAGCTACAAATTGCTTGCCAGACCATAGCTCTCTTACCAAATATTTTTACTTCAATGGATGTCTCGGTCTGGTTTAACACTTGCCCTTCTCGCAACGTATCATATTGTGGTCCCGGCAAGGATTTGTATTCGAGTTTCACGTAGGTTTCGTCGTCCATGATTATGCAGTTCAATTTTCCAGCAAGAATCGTATTGTTCAGCTGTCGAACCCTCGGCCTGATCGATGCTTCTTGTTTCGGACTACATTTTGGTTGTTTCTGCTTCTTATAGGTTCGAAGATTCAAACGTTCTTTAGCACGAAGAACATTTGACTTCGAAGTGCCCACTTTTTTGCCACATCCCGAACTGAAACCTCCAACTTTTGCTTGAACGCCTTCAGTATACGTTTATCCAACTGAGAGTTAGCAGGACCTTTTTTTCGACCCGTTTTCGGTTTATCCTCAAAGGTGTTATCCTCACCGTACTTCCTGATTGCATTTCGCACGGCATTTTCACTTACTCCTTCCATTTTTGCTATCTTTCTCAGTGACAGTCCGCGTTCTGTGCACCATTTGTACACAATTTTTCGACGTTGTTCTGCTGAAAGTCCACGTATTTCGAAACAAACTAATGAAAACGAATAAACAATTGCACAAGTGGTTAGAGAAGAGTGTAAACAACAGGACGCAGCCATAAAAATTGACAGATTCTGAACCATTGCGAAATGGCAGCGGGTTTTGATTGCGTCCATACTTTCTGGGACAGTCTTTAGTCATTTTGGTGATTCATACGTTGATCTAAACATTTGTTTCGCTCAATGAGAAATGAAATGGAAATTCTTATATATACCAGTACACAGTAAACAAGTTTATTTATTTATTTATTTATTTATTTGTCGTCAATCAAAAGTAGACCATAAGTATAATTACAATAATCGTCTTAAATTAGTAAACTATTCTAAATAGATCACTAAATTATGTATAATTTATTATGAGTTAAATAATAATAATTGGCTTACCGAATAGAACTGAAATATTGCTTTAGTTTGTTTTTTGACATAGTGAAATCGACTGCTTCTGAATGCTTGTTGTATACAGCCATCAATTGATTTATTGGCCCATTTTGTGCATAGTTTGTTCGCTGGTGGTTTGTAATAAAAATATTTCGATTTCTTAAAGGCCGAGATGGTATGTAAAAATTTAGTTTGGACAGGAGTTGACTGGAAACTATGCGATTCGAGACAATGTCATTTACAAATGAGACCATTGAAAATTCTCTGCGTTCTTTTAATGTTTGAATACTTATCAGCATACAGCGAGCTTTATATGACGGAAGAGGTAGTCTTGTCCAACCTAATTTACGAAGTGCAAATAACAAAAATTGTTTTTGAACTGATTCTATTCGATCTTCCCATGTGATTAAGTAAGGTGACCAAACTAAGCTACAGTATTCTAGTACTGGCCGAACATAGGCAATGTATAATGTTTTAATTGTATACGGGTCGTGAAAACAGTAACAAAATCGTTTTATGAATCCTAGCATGTTATTGGCTCTGTTTATGATTGTATTATAATGGTCAACAAAAGTCATTTTAGAATCTAGTATTATTCCTAAGTCCCTAATTCTTTCGCATTTTTTAACTGTTTGACTTCCAAGAGTAAGTATCAAGTCAGGTGTATTTCGTTTTTTACTGAATGTTATTCTACTGCATTTTTTCACATGTAGTTGAAGAAGACTTTTGTTACACCATGTATAAAAAGAAAGAATTTCTCCATGATAAACCTTGGCATCCTCACTTTTCTCTATTTCTAAAAATAGTTTTATATCGTCTGCGTATATTAGTATTTTTATTTTTTTTTTAAAGAAAGGAAATGTCGTTAACAAACAAGATAAATAAAAGAGGACCTAAATGAGATCCCTGGGGGACCCCGGAATTGACGTGAATGGTGCTCGACTTTTTACCCTTAAATTTTACAATTTGTTGACGATTTGTTAGATAAAATTCCAACCAATTAAGAAGACCTGGTAAGATTCCCAATTTCTGTAATTTGAACATAAGCATGGGTATGTCAACACGATCGAAGACTTTGCTGAAATCTGTATAAAAAGCTTCAATGTAATTTCCCTTGTCCATAGCGGTCAGGGTATAGTGGACGAATTCAAGCAAATTAGTAGTAGTGGAACGTCCTTTGAAAAATCCATGTTGCATGTGAGTAATTCTATTTTTTATTTGACTAAACAGTTTGTCTATAACGATCGCTTCAAAGAGCTTCGGAATGCAAGAAAGAATAGCAATCCCGCGATAGTTGCATATGTCTGCTTTTTTTCATTTTTGAAAATTGGTATAAGGAAAGAGTTTTTCTACGTGTCTGGAAAAACTCCAGACTGAAGCGAATTATTAAAAAGCCAGCACAAAGGGGTTGCAAGATCTAATGCTAATTTTTTCATAAATATGGGTGGAATCCCATCAGGTCCGGCACTTTTAGAGACATCCAATTTGTTTAGGGCATCTATTATGTCTAGCACTTCGATTTGATTTACATTAATATCTTCAGTAAACTCTGGAAAGAAATTAAAATATTCACGATCGCGGTCATCTTCAGAAAACTTCGTGTAGATTTGTTGAAAAAATTTAGCGAAAAGATTACAAATTTCTTGTGAGTTATTGCCAATGTTTTCCTGTAGATACATTCTTGACGGAAAGTTTTCTGATTTCAATTTGTTTCTAACATAATTAAAGAATTTTTTTGGGCAAGATTTTATTTCCTGTTCAGTTCTTGAGTTATACTCTTTGAATGCAGTATCAATTGCTAAACAACTAAGTGTATGTAACAGATGTGTATGTAATTCGATAAATTGTCACTATTATTTTCTCTTTTGTACTTTTTATGAGCTTTTTGTTCTCGATTTCTTAGGTTTCTAATATGCTCGTCATACCAAACAGGATACTTTAAATTATTTTGTTGTCTAATTTTCTTCAATGGGACATGTTCATTTATTATGTCGTACAGCCGTGCGTAGAAAATATCGACTGAAATTTCGACATTTCCTTCTAAGGAGTTCTTTCCAATCTATTTCTCGTAGCTTAAGACTAATACTATCATAATTTGCTGAGTGATAATCGAAAATCTTCTCATACTCGTAGTCGTCGGGTCTATTATTCTGATGTATAAATATTGAGAATTCGATTGCTGTATGAAAAGCTTTATTTTTCCACAATGGAGTTGGTGATTCTATTACACAAAAATCATCGTGAATATTAGTAAATAAAAAATCTAAATAACAGTTTTGCTGATTTTTTACATGATTAATTTGATCAAGACCTAAACCGGATATTTTGTTGAATAAGTAATGTAGTGTTTCATTCTCCCCAACGAGAGGTAGTAAAATGCTCTCATTTTCAGCGTCTGGAATAAAGTCGATATTGCGCTGATTAAAGTCTCCATATATATGAACTTAAACTTCCGATGGAAGCTTAGTCATTATTTCATCAGCAACATGCAGAAACTTTTCATATGTGGCTTTTTGGGCATTGTTAGGAGGAAAATATACTGAAACAAAAATATGTGTTTCACCTGCTAAATGAATTCTTACCCATACGTGTTCAAATTCTTAAAATTTCCTAGTGGTTATCATTTCGGCGTCAAATTCTGCTAAAACAGCAATAAGAACACCTCCCCCCGACTTTTTATCAGATGTATGGAGTAACTTCATACTTGTTGGAATCTGCAAATATAAAATTAATGATTTATAATTTATAGTCGGTTTGACGGTAAGTCGCCGTAACTAAGTTCATTTTTTGCAATGACTGAGTGGAAACATATATTGGAGAAGCCAAATGAATGAGAAACTCACAGAAAAGATGCTTTTTGGAAAAAAAGATACGCTCAGAGACAGGACTCGAACCTGCGTTCTCATGCAATCCGTTCATACGTGTTACCATTTCACCATCCTAAGCCTGTGATAGACTGGGTTAACGTCTTTTTTTTGTTTGTTCTATGGACCCATGAGGAAAGATAATTAATCGCGTTTTTTGATGCATTTGGTGCAATTTTCCATTTTGACAAATAATTACTGAAAACTTTTAAGTTTCTTTGTAGGCGACTACAGATCAATCGTCGATTTCCACTTGTGGCTAACAGATTTATATCGTCTCAGAAAAGAGATATCTGACAACTAATGGGTGAATTTGGATGATCAGAAGTGATAATATTATTATTATTACCTGAATTTGGATGATCAGAAGTGATAATATTATACAATATTTTAGCTACGTTCGAACTTTGAGGAACACCTGCTCGTACGCGATTCAGATTTACAACTCTGATGGCTAACCTAGAGAGAAAAATCAGTTAAAATTTTTTTTAATCATTTTGATCAAATAAATAGGAAACTGGACATTTTTGATATTAAACCTTTATATCAAACACTGTCGAATGCTTTTTCTATGTCTAGAAGAACAACTCCAGTGAAGAAGATTTATTTGCTTTTATCGTGTGGTTTACTCTAACAGGTTGATGAGTTGTTGAATGTTCATGACGAAATCCAAACTGTTCTGCTAAAAATATGGAATTCTCATTTATCTGAGACAACATTCTTACTAATATAAATTTTTCAAAAATTTTACTTATTGAAGAATTAAACTAATTGGTCGATAATTGGATATTGCTGCTGGGTTTTCATCTAGTGATATAAATTACTTTAGCGTTTTTTTCATTTATCTAATAAAAAACACTTGTTGGAAGAGTCTCAAGGCAACATCGGAAAGGTTTTCAATAAGAATATTGAAAATTACATCATTACCTTCATGTTTTTAAGTTTTCAAGTTACCTAATGATTAACTTATGTCGTTTTCGCTTGATGCCAAACCTAACCCAGTTTCCACCCTAACTGCTGTCAAACCGTTTGTTTGAAGCTAGTTTCGAACCTAGTTTCAACGTTGTTGAACTGAAAATCGAGTCAGTTTCGAACCCGGTTTTTATATCAGGTTTGCTCAAACCCCCGTTGCTAAGTGCGAACCTAACACAGTTTCGCGAAAAGCGTTTGTTTGATAAAACTACCCTGGGTCAGTTGCAGTTTTCTAATGCGAAAACGACATTATTTTAACAAAATTATAACAATACCAATAGTTGAAATATGATCATATATCATTTTAAATAGGACTCGTTCAAATTTAAATTATGGACACTCTCGAACTGTTGAGTAAGTTTTTGAGTATTTTTTTGTTCTGATTATAAAGGTTTTAACCTTCAGATCATTCACCTCTGACTTTCTGACACTATGTGCGGGGTTGGGAATCGAACCCAGATAGGTTGCGTGAAAGGGATCGACTTACCCGTTATGCTATACCCGTCTCCCAAAGTAAGAAGTTTTCTTGAGCGCAGAAATTGGATTCTGAGGTTTCCTAAAAACCTTAGAAAGTTTCCAGAAAGTTTTCATTTCGCAGAAGAACCTATGTTTAATTTCTTTCTTTGAATTTGAACATTTGTTTCTTCATTTGTATAGTTAAAAAGCCAAATTTTGTTCACAGTTTGTCGTACAGTTCACGCTTTTCAACTGGTCTTCTGCATCTCGTTCCTGTTTAGGGGTCAAAAAGTGTCTTGAACGATCTATATCCTGCAGCTTTTTTTACCGTTAGAACGAAATAATTCGACGATTTGACTTTTTCAGCAACATATCGGATGGGAAGGTTCAGGTTTCACTTAATCAGCCGATCTAGAGTCAACCGATCTCGGAAGCATTTCAGACCATTTCTCGCTGTCAACCGAGGAACTTGGAGTGATTTTGCTATGTCATGATGCGACATAGACGTATTTCAACATTTTTACGCCTTTTTTGTGTTTTCAATTCCATTTTCAAAACAAATTATTTTGTGTCAGCGAACCGTATGTCAAAATGTTTGCACACAAAATGGCATTGCGTTATGGGTGTTAGTTACATCTTTATATTGATCGAATAAATTTTTTTTTCACCATTGCATTCTACTATAGGTATATCACGTAACTATACACATTCAGTATGTATCTCACAACACTTTTACAAACATGTATAATAAACGTCACATCACAGATACGTATTTCGAATACAACTTGTATTCATCGTCAGTGTATCAGGTAGATAGATTCTAAACAACAGGTATAAAATGTTTAGGGTAGAAAAGGTTAAGTGTTTTCTATGTTTGTTTGTCCCCTGTGTATAGGTAGTAACTTAAAAAGCCAGGACGACATATTTCCTTGGTTTCTGTTTAGTAAGGAAGTGGAATTATGTTTGAAAATTTCTAAACTTTCTGCTGTACTCTTTTTCTTTTTTAACGACTAAGTTTAGTAGTCAATATTTCTTTTTTCCCAGAGATCATTTTTTTTTGCAGAAACAGACAATGAAAATTATAGAATGATAGTACTCAAGGGAGAGCAAGGATGTGAATATATAGAACGGAAAGGTGAGGCGTGACAGAGGGTCATTCAAGCAAGCAGAAATCTTCTAGTAACTTAACTTTTACCTTCTACCAGAGGAGTTGGGCTTAGGCATCTGAACAATGCGAATCACCCAAGTCTCTGGTATGTCGGAAAGTAGTGATAAAGGTCTTTTACCATTTACTATCCGAACCGGCATCTACTGTATCTAACTTCCATGGGTTAGAAATTTGTCATAAGATTTTAATGTCATTATTAGTGAACTCGTGGTTTTCGGAAAAGGAATGCTCTGCTACTTTTGACTTGAAATGGTGGGATAATCCCCTTTCTGCTATGTGTTCCTTGAAACGGGTACCTAATGTTCTCTTTGTTTGTCCAATACATAATTTATCACAATGAGAACATAAAATTTTATATACCTCCGATTTTTTCAATTTATCAGTAGGATCTTTTGTAGATCCTAGCAATGGTTTCAACTGGTAGTTAATACTACTGAATACTAAATCCAAGCCAAAGGGTTTTAATTTTGATTTAAGTGGATATGCCATGTTTGAGTTGAAATCCACCGATATTCTTTTCAAATTTTCTGATGAGGGGGTCATAGTTGTGAATGATAGTTTTTTCAACGATCTCATTTTTTAATCAAGGATTGTTTGGATTGAGTGCTCCGGATATCCATTGAGCTTTCCAATTTCGAAAATAAAATTTTTCTCTTTTATTATCGCATCTTCTCTGAGAGGTAAGGTTAACATTCTATGAAACATATGATGGAATGCTGCCATTTTGTGTTGGTGAGAATGATTGGAAGTGTTTGGCATGACACGGTCCGTGTTGGTTGGCTTCCTATATATTTCAAAAGATAAAGATTTTGCCCTCCTGACAATGAGAATATCTGAGAAAGATAAGCTGTTGTCTTCCACTTCCTCATGCGTGAATTAATTTTTTTTATGTAAATTATTTCTAAGAAATTTGATAAATCATTTCGTTTGATGATGCAAAATATATCATCAACGTATCTCCACCAGCGAATAGGTAATAATCCCTGTTTATTTAAAAGTTCTTCAAGGCTTGCCATAAATAATTCGCATGAAAACGGGGAGAGCTGATTACCCATCGGGGCCCTTTGTAATTGTTTATAAAATTCACCTCTAAAAGTGAAATAATTTACATTCATGCAAAGTCGAGTTAGGTTAAGATAAGACCTTACTTTGCATTTCCATAAATTACTACTCTTTTGTTGAAGTAACCAATCTTCCAACAGATTGATTGAGTCCTTCACCGGGACACTTGGGAATAAGGCGGTTACATCGAAAGATACCATTATTTCGTCATCTTCGATTTCACCTGAGTTCAGAAGTTGAGTAGCGAACTCTTGTGTATTGGGAATAGACCTACTAAAACACTTTTTCGGCATATTTTTTAACTCTTCCACTAGCCATTTGGAGAATTTTTGGGTAGGGGCTCCTACTGAAGAAATAATTTCCCTTATTTCATTCCCAGGTTTATGGACTTTAGGTAATCCTTTGATTTTTGGTAATGAAGAGTTAGGTACTTTGAGGCGGCTGAGGTTGATATCGAAGTTAGGATTACATTCAAGGAGAGTTTTATCTACTCTTTTAATAATTTCTTGAAGGGGGTCGGATCGCTGTTTCCTATAAGGTCCGTCATTAATTTCTTGGGTTATTAGGTTGTCATAACCATCTTTTTTATAATAACAACTTTGTTTCCCTTGTCAGCCTTTACATGAAAAATTGGCTTTTCCCGCAATTGTTTAACTAGCTCTCTTTCATTTTTAGTTTGTTGATATCTTAATGGAGTATTTTTAATGACTTCAGCTATAATAGCTCTGGCGTCTTTTTTTTTTGAAAAAGAAAGGTTACAGTTATTTAGACCAGTTTAACGTCTATAATAACTTCTTCGAGATTAACTTTGTAAGAAATAGCATAATTCAGTCCCAAGTTGAGAAGATTTGTTTGTTCGTTTGTGAAATTTTGAGATGAACGATTGACTAGGAAGTTCTCTGGAAACTGTATCGAAAGTTTTGGGGTTTGGGTTGTACCGTTTTGGGCAAGCAAATTTTCGAATTTCTTATGAAGGAGAATTCGTTTTCGTTTAGATTCACAATGCTCAGCGAGTTTTACTTTGATTAAAAAAAATTCAAAACTTTGGGGGTATTGTTTTACAAGTTTTAAGTGGAGGTTGTAACATTCCAAGGTTTTTACGCTTTGGAAGCTATATAACTTTTTTAAATTTACTTTTAAAATTTCCTTCTGTATTTTACACGTGATATTATTAGAAAAAGATTTCCTACCTCGTATTCTACGGCATTTTGAAATAATTCCAAAGTTTTTGCATTTTTTCAAAAATGCAATATCTTTGGATACTCCTACGATTTTCTTTCTTAACTTTAAAAACCTATTTAACTCACTAGGCTTGGTAGCCATTGTCACTAATTAACAGGGTCTGAGTGTTTAGTAGAATATTTATGATCGAATAAAAATTTTTTTCACCATTGAATTCTACTATAGGTATATCACGTCACTATACACATTCAGTATGTATCTCACAACACTTTTAAAAACATGTAATTCAGTCATATAATGTATCCCTGGTGGCTGCTGTGAAAGACCGGGAAACCGAGGAAAACCCACCTAAGTGAGCAGAATTCTGGTCAAATTTGTTAAGCTTTAAAAGGATCGCAAAATGAATACGTCAGGTCTTTTTTAAATTGAACACACATGTCATAAAAAATATTGTGTCTAATTCCTATTTATAGGTCCCTATCTGAACAAGTATAAATCAGTTTATATTTAGATTCTACCGCTATGCAATTGAAGTCCTATAGGAAAAATCAAATCAATATATGTTCATTAAAACTGCGACCGATCCACAAATACCAAATGTTATACATCGCTGATATGCGGCCCTCAGTGGAATGGCTAGGCACGTCAACCGGGCGTCGTTCTCATTATACAACCCAGGAAAAACCTTCGCGATTGTCATAAATCCAGCGAGCGGGAAAGACAACAAAGACAATAAGTCAATTAGTGATTGATTTTGCAATATGCGATACTTCCACTTTCGCCATGTTGTTTCTAGTCAATCATCATACATCGATATAAAAGTAACTTTTTCCGTTGGTATGTCTGTGTCGCTACACTCAGTTCTATTCCAAGGTCACCCTGCATGCCAAGTTTGCTAATATTTCTTCAATTGATATTAATACTCAATTATTTCTCTCTTTTTCAAATTTTTTTCTAGGAGAATCAATTTCCTTCGAAAACTACCTTCCTGAGTAAAGGAAGGAAGTGGATTTGGCTGTTTACGTTGTCGTGAGAACGCCAATAGCATCTACAAAACCGATCGGTCAGCAGTATTAACGTTGAATAAAGTGTTTCGATATCGAGCGCCCATCATGTGAAAGAGAGAAATTGTATCGAAATCAACGATATTCACAGAATTAAGGTGTACTCGGGAACCAGACAGTACCCGCACATCACATTCGACCGCAAGCAAAAAAAAAAGAACTTTTAAGTGAGAGTGAGATCAGAGGAAATTGTGTGAGAGAAAAAATGAAAACCGGGTGTTATTTTTGAGATCAGTGAACGGTAGCACACTAAACGCCACCCCCCAAAGCAGAGACGCGTTGGAATTAGTGTTCCGTTCGGTTTCGTCAACTCTCTGCAAAACGAACACCGATCCGGGGCGGTTTCGGTTGTAAGCGAATGTTTACTGCGTAATAAGTGTTTTGCTTGTACAAGTGACCGGTTGCTTGTAAGCTGAACTTGATCCCGAATATCTGAGTAAGGATATAGACTTGTGTTTTATTTTTCGGAAACAGCGACAGAGAACGAAGCGCTAGGCAACCATACAAGTCTCAGTCATTAGTCAACTGACTAGGCTAGCGGTAGTGAGCGATTAGGCGACAGTTGTCGGTTCTGTAGATTTGTGGACGAGCAACAGAGTGGCTAGTATTCGGTAGATCTTGCACACGCGGCAACCCCAGAGGAAAACTTTGAATCTGGGGTATTCCAGGCGGTACCCATGCTAAACTACCGCCTTGTGTCAACACATTTCCTAAAACAACCGTAGATCATTCAAGGACAGGTCGTAAAAATGTGCAGAGATAGAGATATGCCACTTCGATGAATTAATTGCAAGTTGTTCTGCCAGTGTTTCCTTCGCTTGTGTGTGCGTATGATATCGCGCGGATGCGTATGTAATTGTTATTCTTGTTGTCATTGCTGAAGAAAAGTGTCGTAATTTTGTCGTATAGTCTATGCGAAGACGCGACACGGGAACCAGTGTTTGAGGGTACCAACGGACGATATCTCGCCGCTGAAAACTCAACAACCGAGTCCGATCAATAAAAGGAAAGGATAATCTGCTGAATTAACGCCAAGCCACATTCTCCAAAATCATTTATCAGTACAAGCATATCTGTGTGCGTGTACCCATCTGGCCGTTTCTCTCGACAACTTGCCTTCGATTGTCATTGTTAGTGGACGGCAAAGAGCTACCAATAAATAATTGAAAAAGCAAAAAAAAAAAGTAAATAAAATCACCATAGCCGGCCGTTTAATAATTCATACCGAATCGGAGTGAAGGTGAACCGCGCGGCACAAAAATTGTGTTATTGCATCGCGTTCACCCTCCAGTCGCCAGTTCGAAAGCTTTGAAGTTTTTTGCTCAAGAGGAGGACGTCGATCGCAACGATCGAGTATTCGGAACCGGGTGTTTTGTTTTTTTGTTGTTGTTTTCTCGAACAAGCAACGAGCACACATCCAGCAATAACTCGTGCGCCAGCTTTTTTGGTGTAGTTTGCGAAAATTCCACCCAAAATTGAAGCATTTGCTAAAAACGTTTGGGAAACAGTAACAGCTTGTGTGGTAAGTAGACGGATGATTTTTTACCATATAGCTATTTATAGACACAGTTTGTCCGTACATTGTTTGAGACCGGCTAGTTTTTTGCAGTCAGATTACGATCTGGGTGCTGTATGTTTATATAAGATAATCGCTTGTAGAGAACAGTTAATGGGATGAAAAAGTTGATTCATTGATTTTGTGGTGCTTGTCGATTACTCAGGTATACCTTTTAAGTAGAGATGGATACAGTGAAACTAAACCGAAGGGGTTTTCAATATCTTTGAGATTCCTCGAAAGTTTTTAAGCTAAATAAACAATGATGATTGCTCAGCTAGTGTTCATTCGAGTAATTCGAATATCTCAAAGCAAAGCTGAATCAATTCGATCTCCGAACTTGAGAAAACGAAACTTCTTGCCTCAAATTTCATGTTTATTCCAACAAAAAAAAACAGATTGAAACAAAAGTGTGATGAAAAAGGAAATATGAATCTTGCGAAAATGTATGAACAATACCAGAAATCGGTAACAAATCATCAGACTTGACATACTCCGATCTGGATGAAACTATGCACTCATTTTTTGTATGACAAACTTCACTATTTCTTGAAAAATCATACAACTATTTTTCAGCATATATTTTTTAATGATCAATCGATTTCATACAACTTCTTCGGTTTGAAGAAAATGCATACAAAAATACATCCGAACAAAACAAATGTTTTTCCTCCCTCAAGGAATGTTCAATATTTCATCCAAATCGGAGCAAGTCGATCCTGACTTTGACATCGTTTCTGTTGTTACTTTTTGGAAATGCTCGTATCCTCAGGAATGAGGTTTTGAGAGTGTCTACCATCTCCAATATTACGGTTACATTACATTATCGGTTTGCTGATTGAATCATCTTGAAGATGTCTGTTTCGAAACGACTGAGTGATGACGACTAGTGAATGAGCACTGTCCCAGAAAGTATGGATGCACTTTAATTTCGCTGTAAATAATTCACAAGTGTTAGATATTCTAATTTTATTCGATATACTGATAATATTAGACTACAACAACAGAATATTATTCTCAACATTTGCTACTTAGCCATTGTAGACTAGCTGGCGCACCTTCTTGCAAACGTTCCTCATTAAATTTCGTACAGACTTCTTGGCGACCAGTTTTGACACTTTTTTCCAATCTTTTTCGAGCTGTTGAATGGTTTCGGCTGCCGAGACATGTTTCCTTAGATGTGCCTTCGTTAATACCCAAAATTCCTCAATTGGTCGAAGTTGTGGGCAATTTGGTGGATTCATGTCTTTCGGGACGAAAGTGACATTTTTGGTAGTATACCATTCTACCGTTGAGTGGCAAGAAGCAAGATCTGGCTAAGAAAAAACAGGATCATCGTGGCTTCGAATCATGGGTAGAAGTCGTTTTTGTAAACATTCCTTGATGTATATTTCGCTGTTCATTGAAGCAGTGGTGATGAAGGGTTTCGAAATCTTACCGCAGCTACTAATTGTTTGCCAGACCATAGCTTTCTTACCAAATTTTTCGACTTCAATCAGTGTCTCGGACTGGTTTAACACTTGCCTTTCTCGCACTGTATAATATTGTGGTCCCGGCAAGGATTTGTAATCGAGTTTCACGTAGGTTTCGTCGTCCATGATTATGCAGTTCAAATTTCCAGCAAGAATCGTATTGCACAGCTTTCGAACCCTCGACCTGATCGATCTTTCTTGTTTCGGAATACGTTTTGGTTGTTTCTGCTTCTTATAGGTTCGAAGATTCAAACGTTCTTTAGCACGAAGAACATTTGACTTCGAAGTGCCCACTTTTTTGGCCACATCCCGAACTGAAACCTCATTCTTTTGCTCGAACGCCTTAAGTATATGTTTATCCAACTGAGGGTTAGCAGGAGCTTTTTTTTCAACTCGTTTTCGGTTTATCCTCAAGGGTGTTATCCTCACCGAACTTCCTGATTGCATTTCGCACGGCTTTTTCACTTACTCCTTCCATTTTAGCTATCTTTCTCAGTGACAGTCCGCGTTCTGTGCACCATTTGTACACACGTTTCAAAACAAACTAATGAAAAATAGAAGAGTGTAAACAACAGGACGCAGTCATAAAAATTGACAGATTCTGACCCATTGCGAAATGGCAGCGGTTTTTGGTTGCGTCCATACCTTCTGGGACAGTCTTTAGCTTATTTAAGGAGTATTGAAAGAAACATACATTGATTCAATTCAATATCTCGGGATTTGTTGAAGCAATTTCTACATATATGGATTCAAATACCTTTCTGCTTCCGGTTCTACAATTTCATCAATTGCTGTGATACGTACTATTTACACAGCGGCTGGTCCTACAGTGCGGTTACACGGAACATTGCCAAAACTACATACAATTGTGCTGAATGACCGGAAAGTGAAGGTTTGTGAGCTAACAGATGCCATAAAGGTTAGTACTGAGCGCAAACGCAATAGTTCGAGCAAGATTCCGCAAATAAGAAAGATGTTCTGCCACTGGAAGCTGCATATGCATTAGGGTGGGACAAAATATTGATTTCAGCTCCACTAAACTTTTCGTGTTCCTTTTGAATCCCATAATCACCATGCAAAATTTTAGCTCGATCGGAGAAACTATATTTTCGCGCCCGAAGTTTAAAGTTTGTATGGGATTTAGATGGAGAAATTCACTTTTTACAATAAAAAAAAACGGGTAGAGATCAACCTATGAACTCTAAAAATCAGTGCGTATCTCATTTTTGTAGGAAATTTAACGGGGAAGAAAAACTTCAAACACTTCAAAACAATCTGACATTTGTAGAAAAAGTTATTAAAGGAAACTTAATATATCTAGCACCACTGTTGCTAATTTTTTTTTTTTTCAAATAAAATTTTTTATTAGGCTCATTTGCTTTAGCTTAACGTGGCCGATTGTCTTGTTGTTAGGGAGAGAGAAAGGGATGCCGTATTACGGGGCGGCATACTCCCCAGTTAGTAAGGGGACATAGGGAGGGTGGGACCTACACATGATTGAATTGAAATTTGAATACATCATTGGTTTGTGGCATACATCTTTTAGACACATTTTGCGTTCGATGAATCTTCATGTTTTTCAGCTTGTAGCAATGAAGAGATTATTCTGGATTGGAATGCTTCGCTGGTGTGTTCTGACGTTGATGTGACGTTTTTGGGTAGCTTCCAGCAACTCAGTCAGTTCAAGGCAGGTGCATGCTCCGAAGTATCGTTTACACAGGCCATACTTCCAGCAACGTAAAGAAGAGTGCGGTAGAGCTGTAGACGAGAAAGAGATAGGGAGAGCACTAAATTTGAGCATTGATAGTTTTCAAGAAGTTATAGATGAGAGTCATATAAGAAAGATTTCGAGTTGCCAAGACGTCGCGGACTGGTACGAAGGGTGGTATACCTCGGGCCCGAAGGGAACCTATGAGTTGGGACCTGGCATCACTATACTCGACACACATCCAAACAACATGCTCGATGTCATGATAACCCTCACCGCAAACGCAGACACCACTCTCAGCGAGCCCCACACGACGGAGATGCGCGCTGAACATATAATGATTAGACATGAGCCTTGACATTACACGAATAAAGTCTCGGCTCACGTCTAACCCCCGGAACCAAGCTTTCGTCGATACCTGTGGGATTATTGAGTGTAACCATCGTCCCATAGTTCCACTATTCCATGTATTCTGCCAGCTAGCTAGAGTTTTCTGACGACAGCAACTGAAAAATTCATTGAAGCAGATTGGTCTTTCATAGATATCACCTTCTAGTGCGCCCACCTTGGCTAACGAGTCCGCCCTCTCATTGCCCCGTATGGAACAATGTGAGGGGACCCAAACCAAGGTAATCTGGTATGATTTTGCAGATAAAGCACTCAATTGTTCCCGTATTTTCCCCAGGAAATACGGTGAGTGATTTCCAGGCTTCACTGAACGGAGAACCTCAATGGAACTGAGACTGTCCGATACAATGAAGTAGTGATCTGTGGGCAGAGTGTCAATGATCTCTAGGGTATACTGAATTGCAGCTAGTTCTGCGACGTAAACTGAAGCTGGATCACTGAGTTTATAGGAAGCGGTGAAATTTACATTGAATATACCGAAGCCAGTGGACCCGTCTAGATATGATCCGTCAGTGTAAAACATTTTATTACAGTCGACTTCTTTAAATTTATTATTAAAAATTTTTGGGATCTCTTGAGGGCGTACAGGATCCGGGATTCCACGAATTTCTTCTTTCATGGATGTGTCGAAAAACACAGTAGAAATAGAAGTATCCACAAAATGAACACGATTGGGAACAAACGAAGAAGGATTTATATTCTGAGCCATGTAGTCAAAATACAAGGACATAAAACGGGTTTGTGAATTAAGCTCGACGAGCTTTTCAAAGTTTTCTATCACCATCGGATTCAAAATGTCGCATCGGATTAGCAGTCGATATGAGATATCCCAGAACCTGTTTTTCAACGGTAAGACGCCCGCCAGCACTTCATGACTCATCGTATGGGTTGATTGCATGCAACCCAAGGCAATACGTAAACAACGATACTGAATTCTTTCCAGTTTAATGAAATGAATATTCGTAGCGGAGCGGAAACAGAAACATCCATATTCCATTACTGACAATATCGTCGTTTTGTACAACCTGATCAGGTCTCCTGGGTGAGAGCCCCACCAAGTTCCGGTTATTGTACGAAGAAAATTGATTCTCTGTAGGCATTTTCGTTTCAAATACCTAATGTGACATCCCCAGGTACCTTTGGAATCGAACCAGACCCCGAGATATTTAAATGTGAAAACCTGAGCTATGGTTTCACCCCCTAGTTGAAGCTGTAATTGCGCAGGTTCTCGCTTCCTTGAAAATACAACCAGCTCAGTTTTCTCCGTAGAGAACTCGATACCCATTTGAAAAGCCCATGTCGACAAGTTGTCGAGGGTATCTTGCAATGGTCCTTGGAGATCGGCAGCTTTGGGTCCTATAATAGACACAACACTGTCGTCGGCAAGTTGTCTTAGCGTGCAAGATGCGTTGATACATTCATCAATGTTATTTACGTAAAAGTTGTATAAAAGGGGGCTTAAGCATGAGCCCTGAGGAAGACCCATGTAACTGAATCGCTTTGTCGTCAAATCTCCATGCTCAAAATGCATGTGTTTCTCGGACAATAGATTATATAAAAAGTTGTTCAAAACTGGTGAAAGACCATGCTGATGCAACTTCTCAGATAGAACGTTAATGGAAACTGAATCGAATGCCCCCTTGATGTCGAGGAAAACTGATGCCATTTGTTCTTTACGAGCAAATGCCATTTGAATTTCTGTTGAGAGCAACGCTAGACAATCGTTCGTTCCTTTGCCCCTGCGGAACCCAAATTGTGTACCTGAAAGCAATCCATTTGTTTCGACCCAATTGTCTAGACGGAAGAGAATCATTTTCTCCAACAATTTCCGAATACAGGAAAGCATAGAAATCGGCCGATACGAATTGTGATCGGAGGCTGGTTTTCCAGGTTTTTGAATAGTAATAACTCTCACTTCCCTCCATTCGTGTGGGACAATATTACCCTCGAGGAACTTGTTGAATAAATTCAACAAGCGCCTTTTGGCAGAGTCGGGCAGATTTTTCAACAAGTTGAATTTAATTCTGTCTAACCCCGGGGCTCTATTGTTACACGACAAGAGCGCAAGTGAGAACTCTACCATCGAAAACGGTGTTTCGTTTGTATTCAATGTCGCGACGCGGGATATCTTCTGTTCCGGAACAGAATCAGGACATACTTTCTTAGCGAAATCAAATATCCAGCGGTTAGAATATTCCTCGCTTTCGTTCGCGTGATTTCGATTGCGCATGCGACGGGCCGTATTCCAAAGAGTGCTCATTGCTGTTTCTCTCGTTAATCCGTCAACAAACCTTCGCCAGTAACCGCGTTTCTTAGCTTTAATCAGACTTTTCATTTGAAATTCTAACGCCGCGTATTTCCGATAATTATCTGGAGTTCCGTTCCTTCTAAAAGAGATGAAGGCTGAAGCTTTTTTCGTTTTCAGCTCTGAGCACTCTTTGTCCCACCATGGGTTGGGAGAACGCATACTAGTTTGCGCGCTAGGTACTCGTTTCGTCTGAGCTTGAATTGCGGTGTCAAGAATCAAGCCAGCCAAAAATGTATACTCTTCCTCCGGAGGAAGCTCCTGTGATGTTTCTAGTTTCTCAGATATCGAGCTCGCGTAACGTTTCCAATCAATGTTTCGTGTGAAATCGTACGAAACATTGATTGTTTCCGATGGTCTTCCACGGTTGGTGATAGAAACTATGATCGGCAAGTGATCGCTACCGTGAGGATCACAGATTACCTTCCACTTGCAATCTAACTGTAGCGAAGTCGAGCAAAGGGATAAATCCAGCGCACTTGGTTGTGCTGGCGGTCTAGGGTTCCGTGTCATTTCTCCCGTGTTTAGAATTGTCAAATTGAAGTTGTCACACAGATCTTGGATTAACGAAGAACGATTATCATCATATAAGCAGCCCCATCCTGTACCATGCGAGTTAAAGTCCCCTAAAACCAGCCGCGGTGAAGGAAGAAGTTCTATGATGTCTGCAAGCCGACGATGCCCTATCGAGACTCTGGGAGGAATGTAGATAGAAGCTATACATAGATCTTTGCCTTTAATATTAATTTGGCAAGCAACAACTTCAATTCCCGGTGTCGAGGGGAGGTTAATACGATAAAATGAATAGCACTTTTTAATCCCTAAAAGTACCCCTCCATAAGAGTCTTCTCGGTCCAGGCGGATTATGTTAAAATTATGGAAGTCTAGGTTGATGTTAGAAGTAAGCCAAGTTTCACTCAAGGAGAATACATCGCAATTATGAGTATGTATTAAGTGTTTGAAAGAATCAAGTTTTGGGATGATACTTCTGCAATTCCACTGAAGCACAATGATCATATCTTCGATTCTCAGTGGTAAATTATCCATCAAAAGATACGATCGCTGCAAGGAGGGGCCATTGTTCTGACAACTGTTTTAAAAATGTCCTTACTGTTGGCAGTAGAGCAGTTAGGAAGCTTTTCAGAGGATCAGTAATATTGAAGGCTGTTAATATCCAGTCCACGATATCAGAAAGTTTCAATAATCCAGCGTTTGTTGGATTTTCTGGTTGTGCTTTGGGGTCATTCGGGTTTTTTGATGCCCCAGGAAGTGCTGGGTACTCCTTATCATCCCTAAGTTTTTTGAACCCAGGAGGTGTTTGCTTCGGTTTTGAGTCAGCACTTTTTGTTTCCGTTTGGTTCTTTTGTGACGAAGAGGACAGTCTGAGGCCTTTACGAGGAAGCTTGGGAGAAGCCAGATTTTGTCTTTTCCTGCTTCCTTCAACCTTGCTTGCACTCCAAAATTTTCACTGGTTGAAGGTCGGGGTTTTTGAAACGGCCTACCCCGTCCTTCATCAGATCTTCGATTGTCAGACTTTCGTCACGGACCACACCGTCGATCTCCACCACATGAGACGGGACGTACACGCGGTACTCCTTCGTGAACAACTCGTTGGTAGCAATCCCGTTTGCTTGCTTCAGGTCGGACACAACAACGCGTAACTTGTTTGGCGAAACCTTATCTATTCACGGAACGGCCGAAATTAGCTCTGCGCCTAATTCGTATTACTGTTTTTGAATTAGTTGATTTTAACAACAAAATTTCCAAAATAACTATAAAATTAGTTAAAATTGAGAATTTACTTTGCTGAAAAAACTCTTAGTTTTAGAGAATGTGTTTAGTTGGTGAATATCCTGGACTCAAACCAGCAATATTTCAATCCAACACGAAATTCTCATTGACAACTAATTTTGTTATTAAAATCAGAAAATTTGTTTTTATTTATCTATCACCATCATTACTGAAGGACAGCACAAAAAAACCAAAACTGAAATGGGTATTATTAACAAGTTTATTAGCCAAAAACTCATGAGAAGTGTCAAAGCAAAACAATCCATTAAAAAGCTAAAAAGGACAGTCTTATTGAAACTGCTTGAACATTGTTTTGATGTTTTTCGCATGTGTTCGATATATCTTTATTTAAATTTCTAAACCGATATGTAAAAATGTCGTAAACTGTTAGTGGAAATCGTATTTATTCAGAATTTGTGCGCACTTGAAGCGATTGTGCGTAATAATGTTTTTACGCGGAACAGTGAAGTGAATTTCGAATGTTTCACTCTAATTGTGATGAAGTTTTTTTGTATCTTCAAACCTTCCGAGCTGCGCCGTCCGGTGTACTATTTGTATTCGGTTTTTGTTTTCCGAGTGCTCAAAGTTTTCAGTGAGAATGAAGAAAACAGTGATTTAGAAGAAAAAAAATTCAAAAAGATGTTTACGTTTCGTTTATGTCTTTTTCTCCAACACAACATCGTATTTATACCTGCCAATATAGAAAAGACAACCGCGTCTGAATTTTTTTCGGCAGTAGTGTGCCATCTAGTGGCTAGTAGTCATTAAAGTGTTACCGTTTCGGTGACAGGGCGCCATATAGCTGCAGATTGCAGAAGCCAATTCAACCATTCATATTGGTTGAAAACAACATTATATTTCTTTAATTCAACTAAAAAATTAGTTGACTGGATATGAAGTGTGCCTTAGCTAAGAAATGACAGTACGTTTAATTTGTGAATTCAACTAAAAAAAATAGTCATTTCAACAAATATTTTATTATTATTAAGGGAATGAGAATAAAAAATCTAAATCAGCAAAAGTAAGATTTTTTTAGTTGTCTCAAAAAATAACTAACTAAAATCAGCAAATCAACTAAATTTTTCGCGAAAATGCTGATTTCGGTCGTTCCGTGTTGTTTTTATTGCCGAGTAATGTTTTTCCAGGTCCCGAGCAATATTTAAAACTCTGAGAGACTTTAATTTGGGCCGGAAGTATACCACCCACGGACCCCCCGAGCCATCGTCTTGGTAAACTTTTTGGCGAGCAGGCAATATCTTAGAGGGAGATGGAGGCATCGGAGAGGGAGATGGCATCGGAGAGGGAGATGGTATCGGAGGGGGAGATGGTGTCGGAGGGGGAGATGGTATAGGAGGGGTAGATGGCATCTCGGAAGCAAACTCAGCCTCTAAATGTTCTTCGTTCATTCGTTCAGCTTCGCCCTCCTCCGAGACACCCCCACTGTCATCAATATTCATATTTAAAGTGCGGGAGTAAAGAAGTCTCCCGCACTTGAAATGAGAAAGAAAGAAATAAAATGAAAAGAAAATATATGAATAGTAAAAGTTGAAAGAAAAAGTTTGAGAAAATACTTAACAGTATGTCACGGTAAGCTGTTAGGTGAGTTGCTCCTTCACTCCTTCGTTGTGCTTCAGCGTGACCTTGACTCAGGATTTGGCTGCTGCGATGCGGGTAGCAAACAATAGAAATAACTGCTGCCCGAGGATAGCACAATAGCGTCTACTGTCGATACTGATACAAAACCGGTGCACAGACAGAACTCACTTGCGGGGATGCTACTTTTTATCACTTTTATTTAATGCCTATACTACAGCCTCTGCTGTGATAGACACCTTCGTCTTACCGATGTCGATTGTTAAAAAAACGCGTGTGCTCACTTCGAACATTCGGTTACGAATGACTCTGTTGCTAATGATGGGAATATGATTTAGCTTTCTTTTTTTATGCTATAACGGTTGATCTGAGTTGTTTGATGTCTTGACGATAGTTACTCAGTTTAGAATGAAATTCCATACAAACTTTAAACATCGGGCGCGAAAATATAGTTTCTCAGATCAAGCTAAAAATTTGCATGGTGCTTATGGGACCCAAAAGGAACACGAAAAGTTTGGTGGAGCTGAAATCAATATTTTGTCCCACCCTAATATGCATATTCAGAATATTAAAGACTACGCGAGCGATCTTCGGAAGCTTGTTTGGCAAGGCAGATGCATATTCGGTTACATTTTTGATGTCGGTTGGTAACTGTTGACGAAGTTGGTTCTCTAGATTTGTCATGGTAAACTTTTCGTGTTTCGTGTGCTATATCGAAAAAGTAAAAAAAAACACATTATCGACAGAAAGTATAAGTGTAGATTTTTGTAGCGGTTGAAGACCGAATCATTTTTCGAGATAATACTACGGTACACAAGCGCATCGCGTATGTTTCATTCTGTAGTTTTTTATCACTATTTCCGGAACCCGAAACCGGGAACCGCCAAAGTAAATGATATGACCACCAAATTAGAATAATCCTAACAGTCTAAAAAATGAAAATTATCATATTTATCTCTGAAATATCCTTGTGAGATCTATTTTGTAGCTTTGGACCGCAACTAAGAAGATTTTTCGACGCTTCTAATAACGAATTTCCAAAATTCATATAGCGCTTTAGACAACTTTTTTAAACATAAGTTTGTTCAGATCGGCTTAGCGATTTCTGAGAAATCGATATGATCTTCTCTTTAGAAATTTTAACGCGCTCTGTTTGACTTGAATTTGTTCGACAACAATACACTGAAGCATTTTTTACGCGGATTTCCGAAAATACGCGTTTTTTGTGTTCGCGTAAAACAAGACCTAAGACCTGCAGTTGTTCAGTTATCTGTGGGCACCTCCCACAACGAATTCCTGGGTACGGGCCTGACGTCATTTGTATTGATTCCCAATTAAGCTTATTGATTTTCGACATCAAATTCAGAAGCCCCGGAAATAGTGATGATAAGGTTCAAAATGAAGCCTGATTTCTCAGAAACGATCTTCACAATTTTGAACTCAAATAAAATATTCGTTGGTCCCATAGGTTTTCAAGGAATTTTAACTGAACCTGACTGCCATCTCCTGAGGAACAAAGTGATGAGCGATGAAAATTTAAAACACTTCTGCTCTATTCTTTAAAACCTGTTTTAATCCACCTATTGGTGTAATGATATCTGTCACAAAATTTAGTTTCAAGCTTGAATGAAAATTTTAAAGTTTATTTAGGTACAAACTAATGTAACATTTTCAATTTATAAATAATTATGTCAAATTAAGAAGAACATTTCTTTTTTGTTTGCATCGTCGCTCTAAATTTTGAACACACTTTACGCTAAAGGTCCGGAACCGGAAGTCGGATCTGAAAGAAATTTAATAGTAACACATGGAACTACAAGACTTTTTATTTAAGCCTAAGTTTGTGATAGTCTGAGAAAAATTAGTGAAATTATTTTACGCAAACACACATACATGCATACACACAGTATACACACATACATTCACACAGACGCATACACACATTCATACACATATAGTGTATGTACACACAGGTATTGCTCAGTTCGACAAACTGAGTCGAATGGTTTTAAGTGATTACATAACCTTTCTATATGAGAAAGGCAAAAAACGGGCCTTTATATATCATTGTATCTTCGATAGCAGAAATTTGATCTACGAAATTGATCAATGATTCAATAGCAGCTTTCAAACGAGCATAAGCTTGTTGAAACCGATTCAGCCATCTCCGAGAAAATTAAGTGATAAGAAAAGTATACACACATACATACACATAGACATTCTCCGATCTCGTTGAGCTGAGTCGACTATTGTTTTCACCTTTCTCTAGACAGTACGATTTTGCAGGACTCGGTGACTATTCAGATTTACCGTATGCATTTGATCTATTTACAAAATTCTGTAATGAAAACTTGCGTAAAATTGATCGTCCTGTAAAATTTACTATGTGCCGATATATCGATTATTTCTATTGATTACCGAATGTTTTCGTCAAAAAATTACCGAACGAAGGAATCCAATCTTGGTGCGTGTACATTTGTTACGCATGTACTTGAGGAAGGCTATATATTCTTACGTGCTTTCCGGTCAAGATTCAAAAATTCCATGTAAATCGCTTGTCATCTACGACAGTCAGATGGCTTCATGTCAATTTTGTCGTAAAACACTTTTCTCTACGGTAAGCCCTGTGATAAGTCGGACAAAAACACTCAAGGACAAGAAGACACTCAACAACAAGAAGACATTCACACTCAAGTACTCAAGGAAAGGCCAGGGCTGGTTGACCGAAGGGGCAGTTGCCCGAGTGTTTTTTTCAGAAGACTAGTACTAGTGGCGACATCTGTAAAGATTTTGGTTGAGTATTAGGTCACGCATGTACCGATGTAATTTCAGGTGTTTTTGTGTTGTCGTTTGTACAGTAGCACGTTTGTGTTTTACGGTTTTTGTAACTACTCACAAATATAGAACCATTAGATGTAATGTCACATAATATTATAAGCAAATTCCGACAAAAATCGATGCAATCTTCAATTGAATCGATTCGCTCTCTGTATTAGTTAGTAAGTTAGTATATAAGTTCCCTTTCCCCATTACACAATACAAGTAGGTTTAGAATTTTCCCTACACAAAAATCTCAGAATTGCGGAAACAAATGATGTCCTCATGGTAACAACCAAATCATATATATAATAGGGCTGAAAAGTCACCACTTGTGGCTGAACATCCAATTTAAATCTTAATAATTTAATTTTAACTCATATTCCAATGAATAGTTATTAAAAAAAACGGTTTTTGTAAGTAAGAATCTGTTTTTGTGAAGTAATGCGTGTGACGCGGATCAATTTATATCCGATTCCCAAAAACGTGGTACCATTGGAAAGGATATTCAAACTTTACAAAGTGGCATATCGGTTTTCAGTATAACCTTACTTCTGCTAATCGTGATTAATCTCGACCAACTAGCCCCGGTCTGCCCTTTCTTTGCGCCGACTTCAAACAACCCCAGTACTTCTGTGACAGCCAATAAAATACTCTCATCGACGAAACCATTATCTGCAACTAATTTAGAACAAGATACGCAAGTTTCAGCTAACAACGCATTCAACAACGAAGTTCAGTTATAAAAAGATGAAAATTTTAGTTTAAGATCAATTACTTAAGGTATAATGACCCAAAAAAACCTAATAGAGAATAAAGTTTACAGTGTCCTGAAACTCGGGAAACTGAATTGTATATACAGAAATATTGAATAAAAAACTATGTATATTTGTTTGCCGAAATAAATAAACGAATTAGTTTTGCGGTGAGTTCGTTGCATCATCGAAACACTGTTTTCCTCTCGTCTCATGTCAGTGCGTGCGTAAACAACCAAAGATCAAGAAAAAAATGGCACAGCGACTATTTTTAGTAGCAGACAAACAAACGATTTTTTTTTGCAAAATTTTCTCCTCCCCGATCGAACCTTCCTGTCTGTGTTCTGTTAGTCTCGCTGCGATCATCAATCCTCATTGTCTTTATGTTCATACGGACTCACTTCTGCCGGTATGACACATGATTTTGGCTGGTTTGGTTGCCAGCTGTAAAACACAACTACATACATGTTGATGGTTGACTTGCAGGGTAGGCGTACCAATTTGAACACATTTGTCGCAATAAGTATTGGTATTCGTTCAATGCATTAACCCGCACGGATTTAAGCACAACTAATTGAGCGTAATTTGAGAAGTAGTGTGTTTTCCGATTTAGCATAATAAACATGAGCACAATAACCGAACTATCAAACAGAGCAATAGAACATCTTATTTCCCAACCGTTTCGTTTGAAAAGTCAAAATATGTGTCGAGAGTTCAATCAACCACTATTTTGCCGGCGCAGTTAAGCATTTGGGTGGTGCGCCCACGTCCAACATTTGGTCATAAAACAAAAACAGTTGCCGGAAGAAACGTAACCGAAACCGGGGTGCGAGATAATTTCATTTTCGCAGTTGGACGATTGTGTCTGTTCCTCTGGTGGTTGAAAGTTGAATTTATCAATTATTTTCTGCTCTATGTAAATTTTATAGCTTGGCTTTTAAAATTGCACGCTTTAAAAAAACTGGTTTCATGATATTGTCACAAGCTAGTGACGGACGTATACATTTCGTAGGAAAATTGTAAATGTTATTTGTCTTAATTAATAATGGTGGTATATTATTAATTTATAATTACTAAGATTCTCAACAATGTTTATCCATAGATAAAAAACTTCAGTCCAATTCATCGCATATAAGCGATATACACCTACATATATACACACACAAAAAGACATCTGAATCGATTGGTATGTAGAACCTGGTGAACTAGCTGTCAATGTTTTGGATTCGGCTGGAATGGCATTTACTCAAATATGACTATGCCGCGACTTGAAGTGATTCATAACATCTGTAGAACCAAAGTACCAGTTGTGGAATTTTCTTGTACTCTTGAAATTAACTGTGAAGTCTACGATTTTTTCATTTTTAACGGACACGGGTCGGGTTCGGGTTCAAAAATTTGGTCGGGTTTCGGGTATTCGAACCCAAATACCTGATTTTTTTTCGGGTACGGGTAGGGCACGCGTGAATATTTTTATGTTTTATCGGGTACGGGTTCGGGTTTGGAAGAAAATTTATTCTCGAATTCAGGTTGGGTACGGGTAAAAGTTTTTTTTTTATTTTCTAATGGGTACTAGGCCGGTTCGGGCTTAAGAAATTGCTTACTCGACCATCTCTAATTTGTATAGTATCGATGTTTTGTTTTATCTCAACCTCTCGATGCAGTTCTTATTATTTTTCTGTTAGGAGGAAAAACAATGAGTTGAAGGTTGAATGTAAAAATCAAAGTCTTGGCATTACATTCCTTTTGTGGAATTTGGCCTTTCTGTTTCAACAGATTTCGCATCCGATTCTTAGTGTACAGAATCATTGCATGGCTAGTAGTATGGATCCTACTGACACTAAGAATCCTTCCAGGTCGGGGCTCGAACATACGACAACTGGCTTGTGAGACCAGCGTCCTATGCATTGAACCCCCAACCCGGGACGTATTGAACGTTGAATGTGCACCTTCCAATTTTAAACGTATCAAATATCTGTGCACCAATGTACCAGTGAAGTTTCTTTTCTTTTAAACGCTTCAATTATACAAAATTTGAATGCATTGAAAAATACATTACTTCCTTCCAATACTCGCTATTCTCAAATAGTAATAAACCATAATGCAACTTCAGACATTCGTGTTCTGTGATTGTTCCATTTATACATTTTTAAAGGTTGCATGCATCCCTCCTCAAAGAAATATGCTCTTTTGTTACATCGGTCACCTTGAAAAGCATACAATTGTTCCTGTTTTTATCAATACATTGTGTTGAACCGTACTGTGGGTAACTTTGATTTCATGATTTTTTTTTGCAAAAACAAAGCTCAATAATGGAAAATGGCTACGTTATCGTAAACATGTTAATGGTATTGATGTACCGAAAACGATGAGAACATGGTTATCAATTTTGATTCGTTCCGAAAATATATCACGATGGATCAACTTCACACCCGGAACGGGTAGTCGTGACGTTATACGCAAGCTTCGGTTCAACTTTGACAGTCAGTAATGGAGCGCGGGGTTGAAATCAAGAGCTTAAAATAGATGCGAAAGTACTTAGTCACGCTATGAAATAGTTTTTGCGGGTAATGGAGTGGGTGGCAGAGGTGATGATGAGAATTAAATCGTTGCTATGAACAGCTGACAGCGAATGCAGAATTTCAGTTTATTTTCAATCACCTACCCCAATGCAACCGAGAGGATTTGTCGATGTTGTGAATGGAAATAGAAATGAAACGAGTACTTCCAGACTCACGAAAATTTGAATAGGTGATGTAATATACAGGAACAAAATGTTTGGTAGAAAATAATGTGTGTTAGTTTAAATCAATAAAAGGCTTCAGTGTTAAAGTGCTTTTAATCATGCTGCTATAACAGTAGCAGCAACACTAAAATTCCTCTAAAATGAGGTTTACCACATTTTATTTGGTGCCAATGGAAAAAAGAGCCCGAAAAAACAAGTTCATGAAAATAAATATATGGCGGATTTTAATCCTTAAAGAATATTCTCGATGACCACAAATCAACAAAACAATTCGCTTTCTGCTTTAGAGTAAGTTTTCTAAACCATTTAAAAATGATTTTTTGTAATTCAAAGATTCTTTAGCGAAAAAAGATACTATTCACTAAAGTATTAAATATTACAAACGACGAAATGGGAAATACATAACATATTTTGAACATGGTCGAATCGAGAGTTATAGATTTGAATAA
Source organism: Malaya genurostris (assembly GCF_030247185.1). Lineage (NCBI taxonomy): Eukaryota > Metazoa > Arthropoda > Insecta > Diptera > Culicidae > Malaya > Malaya genurostris. Next base: position 215,275,600 of record NC_080572.1, read on the forward strand.
GTAGGTAGGGCATACAATGTATGCAAGTATAGTCTTCTTATCGAAGTCTGCTACTAAAGGGTGATTTTTTTAGCGGTATAGTATTTGATTTTCCAAAAAACACAAAAAAAAAATTAGAACATTGATGAAATCTTAATTGGAACCGATTGAAATGATTTCACATTTGAGGTAAGTGTTGGCCGCGGCTCCGCTTTGGAAGGCCTATGCGCAAGGTCCAATTTTGGCCCACTCTCTCAAACATATCGGCCGGTATTGCACGAATAATGCCACCGGTCAATAATCCACACCAAACAGTGACTTATTTGGGATGCATTGGTAGCTCTTGCAATATACTTCTGGCTGGTCTTCACTCCAGATGCGGAAATTTTGCTTGTTGACGTATCCACTCAACCAGAAATGAGCTTTGTCACTGAACTCAATTTTTCGATAAAAAAGTGGATCTTCCTCTAAATTTGCCAGCGCCCATTCATGATTAAATTATAGACCAAACTGATCAAGTTTGACAATAATACAAGACACGATTCACGCGTGATCTGTTGAAAACAGTGTTGCCAACAAGATACCAGCAAAAGATCACTCTTTATAAACCTACTTTTTCGACATGTAGATCATATATATAGTCTCTTCTCCTAGAATATTCATATTATCTTTCTTTAACTCTTAAAAAAATATGAAACTTCAATATTTTGTCCAATTTTGCTTTCTAATTCAAATACTTTTATGCATTGAAACATGTTTTCTTAATTGTACTAGGATATTTATAGCGTCACTATATTTGAATCTTATTTTGTAAAAAAACTTCTAATCATAACTCAGAAAATCGTGAACACATTTTTGTTTCAAAATGCGAAAAATTATCTTTATCTTTACGTTACTGCAATACTGTATTGTACCGGTACATAAAGGACTTTTAATTCATTGATACGAAATACACCTTAAGGCCAGGTTCCTCCAAACAATCAAAAATTATTTTTCCCGTGAATTACTAGAACTTTTAGAAATGATATAGAACTGGTCCCAAAGTACGCGCGACCGAGAAATTTTACAGGTGACATAATTCTACAAACGATACAATTTGTAACTACTTAACGTATCAAATGACGCAATATTCGATTCGTACAGAATTTTTCTGGGTCCGAGTGTTATTTGCATTAGGCTACCAATTACCGCTGTATGGATTTATATATATTTATATCAATTATCCATCATGCAGATATGTGCTTCTGTGGTTCAATCAATTAATTGACGTGCTTTCTGATCTAATGTTTCTTGGTTCAAGTCGCGTTGTTGCTAACGGTCTTTTGTTTTTTATTTCATTCAATTTCAAGCCATGTAAGCCACACAATTTCTTATGTTCTTGAATATAAATTTGTGTGAAATACAGCGCTCTGTTTAAGTGCATCTTATAAGATGTAAAATCACAAGACTTTTTCGATCTGTGTACGAATAAAAACTTTGATCGGTTTTTTTTGAAACCATGTTTTTTTGTCACTCGTATTCTAAAACTATTAAGTATCAACATGAAGCAAACGCGTGAGAGTACGTCTCTGATACGTACGTACGTACTGATAATATTAAACTACAACAATAGAATATTATTCTCAACATTTGCTACTAAGACATTGTAGACTAGCTGGCGCACCTTCTTGCGAACGTTCCTCATTAAATTCCGTACAGACTTCGTGGCGACAAGTTTTGACACTTTTTTCCTTGACACTTTTCTTTTTCGAACTGTTGAATGGTTTCGGCTGCCGAGACATGTTTCCTAAGATGTGCCTTCGTTAATGCCCAAAATTCCTCAATTGGTCGAAGTTGTGGGCAATTTGGTGGATTCATGTCTTTTGGGACAAAAGTGACATTTTTGGTAGTATACCATTCTACCGTCGATTTCGAGTAGTGGCAAGAAGCAAGATCTGGCCAGAAGACAACAGGATCCTTGTGGCTTCGAATCATGGGTTGAAGTCGTTTTTGTAAACATTCCTAGATGTATATTTCGCTGTTCATTGAAGCAGTGGTGATGAGGGGTTTCGAAATCTTAGCGCAGCTACAAATTGCTTGCCAGACCATAGCTTTCTTACCAAATTTTTCGACTTCTCGGACTGGTTTAACACTTGCCCTTCTCGCACCGTATAATATTGTGGTCCCGGCAAGGATTTGTAATCGAGTTTCACGTAGGTTTCGTCGTCCATGATTATGCAGTTCAATTTTCCAGCAAGAATCGTATTGTACAGCTTTCGAACCCTCGGCCTGATCGATGCTTCTTGTTTCGGACTACGTTTTGGTTGTTTCTGCTTCTTATATGTTCGAAGATTCAAACGTTCTTTAGCACGAAGAACATTTGACTTCGAAGTGCCCACAGTGGCCACATCCCGAACTGAAACCTCCTTCTTTTGCTCGAACGCCTTCAGTATACGTTTATCCAACTGAGGGTAAGCAGGACATTTTTTTCGACCCGTTTTCGGTTTATCCTCAAAGGTGTTATCCTCACCGAACTTCCTGATTGCATTTCGTCGCACGGTTTTTTCACTTACTCCTTCCATTTTTGCTATTTTTCTCAGTGACAGTCCGCGTTCTGTGCACCATTTGTACACAATTTTAAGACGTTGTTCTGCTGAAAGTCCACACATTTCGAAACAAACTAATGAAAACGAATAAACAACTGCACAAGTGGTTAGAGAGGAGTGTAAACAACAGGACGCAGCCATAAAAATTGACAGATTCTGAACCATTGCGAAATGGCAGCGTCCATACTTTCTAGGACAGATTTTAAAAATAAACTACCCTGTTCAAAAAGTTCCCGGAATGTATCCAGAAAATTAAAAATTCAAGATTATTCATCAAAATCGATAATGTCCCCTTCAAAGTACTCCCCATCGACTACAACACACATAAGCCAGCGCTTGATCCAATCCTCGAAACATTTTTTTATGTTCAGTTTTATGTTCGGTATGGCTATCTGCGATTTTTTCATAAACGTGTTTTCGGTGCTGAAACGTTTTCCACGGAACGGCTTCTTGAATCGACCGAATAGGAAAAAGGTGCATGGAGCCAAATCAGGTGAATTCGGTGGTTGCTGAATGGTATTCGTTTTGTTTTTAGACAAATGTTCACGGATAACGATGTCGTTGTGTGACGGTGTGTTGTCGTGATGCAAGATTCAGGAGTTGTTTGCCTACAAATCTGATCTTTTTCGTCGGATTGCTTCACGCAAACGTGCCCAAATAATACTCCTTGTTGACGGTTTAGTCATGTGGAAAAAAATCATAATCCTTGTAATCAATAAAAACTGTGAGCATCGCCTACCGCTCCTCTCATCATCATTCACACACTCATGGCTTTTTCTGAAGCGTTCGTGCCACTGATAAATGACTGTTTTCTTCAGAGTATCGTTACCTAAACACTCTTCTGCCATTTGAAATGTCGTCGCACCATTGAAACCATTTTTAACACAAAATTTAATGCAAGCTCGTTGTTGCAAATTCAATTCCATTTTGAAAACGGTACAAAATCGAGGACACGCACAACACGTACATCTGCACTCAATACAGCGTAACTTTTACAAATTTCCAAGTAGCAAGCTAAAAATTTGGTAGAATATCAATGACATATGTGACAACCTAAAAAAATCTAATCGGATGACTAAGAGCGCCACGGTGGTGATTCCGGGAAATGTTTTGATCAAGGTAGCATTTAATAAGGCAGCTCTAAGATGACGAGGGTAGAGCCGCTATATTGAAAAAATATCAGGTGTACAACTTTGCTTCCGCCGTTTTTTTTCCAAAATAAATGCTTTATTGCGAAAAAGTGCTTACAGATGTATTATTCAAAGTATTGTCCGTCAACTTTCTCCCATCTTTCTGGCAATTTTCGGATCCTGGCTCGAAAAAAAGAAGTCTATTTGTACGGCTGGTGGGGTAAAACTTCCCATTTCAGCGTTTCTAGGTACTTTTTGACCACTTTCGCGACGTGAGGCCGAGCATTGTCGTGTTGGAGGATGACTTTGTCATGTCGCTCTTGATATTGTGGCTGCTTTTCTTTTAGCGCGCGACATCAGTTGCGTTCGGTGGCGATCTCCTGTGATTGTTTCACCCGGTTTTAAGAACGTAGTAGAGTAGTAGATCACACCGAGCTGATCCCACCAAAATACAAATCAACACCTTAGCGCCGTGAATATTCGGTTTTGCCTTCGACGAAGTAGCATGCCCGGGCTTTCCCAATGATTTTCTGCGTTTAGGATTATCGTATCGAACCCACTTTTCATCATTGGTTACGATTCGATGTAAAAACCCCTTTCGATTTTGTCTTTGAAGCAGTTGCTCACATACAAATAGGCGGCGCTCGATGTCCCTCGATTTCAACTCGTACGGCACCCAGTTTCCTTCTTTCTGAATCATGCCCATGGCCTTGAGACCTTTTGAAATGGCTTGCTGACTCACTCCCAACGATTCGGCAAGCTCTTCTTGGGTTCAGCACGAATCTTCATCAAGCAATGCTTCTAGTTGTTCATCTTTGAAGACTTTTTCTCTTCCACCACCATGTTTGTCTTCGACATCGAAATCACCATTTTTAAAACGTTGAAACCACTCCCGAAACGTTTTTTTTACTCAGAGCAGCATCACCGTAAATTTCTGAGAGCACTCGATGCACTTCAGATGCATTTTTTTTTCGAATTGTAACAGAAAAGTAAAACTTCCCGCAAATGGCGAGGATTGGGCACATAAACAGACATTTTTGAGCGTGAATAATACAAAACAAGAACAACTTTAACTGAAACGGCGATGACAATTCGTTAGGCACTGTACACACTCACTTTAAAGGCATTATCATCTATGTATTTTGACCAGCCTCAGCCGGTACAGCACCCTATCGGAAAACGGCGGAAGCAAAGTTGTACACCTGATAGTAAGAATTTTGTTATGTGCTTTTATCTGTAAAAAGTATTATTTTGAAATATTGTTTAAACAATAAGTAGAATCAAATAAACACATGTTTTGGAGGAATCGTTTGCAAATTGACCCGAAACAAGTCAAATCCCAGCGAAAAAATTCTTGAATGTCTGCGTCCATTTGCGAAACCGTAAATTTAACTACTAACTATTTTGACAACTATTCATTATCATGACAAAAATCTTAAAGCATTGTTCTTTCGATTAGAATTATAAAAAATAATCGAACTTGTGTGAAATCTACAACGTAACACCCACGCCAGTATAGTAAAGAAAGAAGTCCAACGTCAAAATGAAAAAAGATAGCGGACCAATGGATAGCATGAAACGAAAGTGTCGAACCATTTACCGAAAAACATCCAATACTTGATCTAATCTATGTAAACTGAGCTTATTTCATGTCTCATACTGCTCCGCAAGTTTTGAGTTCTGATTTATTAGATGTTATAGTGTAAAACTGTGTTGCAATAATTTCGTGTTCACCCTCCGACACTCAACTGTCTACTGTCTATTTTCCGACAACATTTCTCAACACAATTACAGTCATTACCGGCTTGTCTACACAAATAAGCCTTTGTCAGATAGACTGAGAAATACTTGTCACCGGTAAATGCGGTTAGTATCAGATTAGGTCAGATCTTGTCAGACATAGGCAGATCATCCCAACGGTAGCAACCGGTAGGAAACATGACGCTAGTTTAAAGTAACGAAGAGTTCGGTAATGAAGTAGTTTGTGTTCTGGAATATTTATATTTATTTAAAAACAGAAATTATTGTAATTCATCTGGAACTTATGCTTTCGAAGTAAATCATCTCTGCGGCAACATTATTCTTACTATTTTAACAGGTTTGATGCGCTGCTATTGAACAACTACATAGATGACCTAAAAATGGACAGCAATTCAAATGATTAACCTGCATCATTGCACGCACCTTGACATTTGTGATTATCCTACCCCCGATTTCAAATTGCAAGTGTTTTTGATATGATTAAAACATTGAAAGCAGTCTTATCGCTAAGAATCGTTGCTGGTTGAGTTCTGATTTCGATTGTTGGCGTCAAAAGTACTAGTACAATCTACGAGAGAGTAAACATCTCTCGAACATCAAATAGTTTTTTTAATTATTTTTTATTATTGTGGGTTGCTTGGATTATTTCATTATCATGCGCAACTGGATTGCAGATTTCTGGAGAGCGTCTTCCGACGCCACGCGCAGATAAGCGTTTGTAGAATTCAGAGCGTCGTCGGCGCCTCCCAGTGGTAATGATCGGAATGAGTCAGTTTGGTTCAGTTTGAGTCAGTCTGTCGCCGCTGATTACATTGTGTTCATTCCTTACGTCAAGATGATAGTAGTACGTGTTAATATGATAATCACATGTAGTTCATTTCGGACGAATGCGCTAGGTATCAAGCTCGTATGGATCACATGAGTAATATAAGAGCTATAATCTTTATGAGAACAGTCGGCAACTGCGGAGGGTGTTTGTAGCAATTTATCTTGACGACTACGTGTACCGGTAACAGATAAAGGATATTCTAGCAAATCCTATGATTCGGTTCAAATTAGTCCGTTCCTGCCTTCTAGTTTAAGTTTGTTAGCTTCCAATATTTAGCAGACAGCGCACGTTGAAATCCTCTAGTGATCTCCTGACATTCGTTGCCGTCCAGTGTTGTCATGCATGCAGGGAAACCCCAATTGGAACTGAAATTGTCTAATCTCTTTCTCCAACAGGCATAAAATCTCCTTATCGTTCATTTAGATTAACAATATCCGAAGACTTATAACTTAATTATTTAAACTCAAAACATTACTTTATCAATGTGAACATTAATTTACCTGAATAGATAAGGAATCAGAATAATCGTTTTGTCAAATTTTAAGAGAAATGAAAATCCAAGTCCTGAGAGCATCTGTTAAATAAACGACACATAGCATGAAGAGTACGTGAAGGAGGATAAGAATAAAGACTGCGATGATGGATTCGTCCAACGCTTTGCTGGCTGGATTTAGCTTCTTGCCATTACACGAAATATGCTTTGGAGTGTTACAAAGCTAATGAGGTCAACTTTGTGCCGAAGGACTTCAATCTCCCGAACGCACCGCAAATTCACCTGATTGAAAAGTATTGGGTCATCAGTAGGCCCTTCGGGAACATCCCATGATCGGTTAGACGGGTGAATTTTGCCGAATATTTTCTTGTGATTTATTGCCATTTGAGTCCGTACATCTTTCTCGAGTAAATTGTATCATTTAGAGAAACTAAGTCCTCCGGACTATCTCTGATCCAGATAAAATAAAATAAAATTGCGTTTTGTGCTTATTCTTACATATGTTTGCATAAATTAGTTTTTTAGCATGTTTGGATGAGCAGGAAATGTCCTTAAAAAACAATATATAAAGATAAGGACCTTAATGGGAACCTTGCGGATTACTAGAAATGACATAATTTGGTTGAGATCATTTATTTTGAAAGCGAACAGTTTTTTTGCGATTCGACCAGTATGATTTTAGCCACTTCAGAAGATTACCTGTTTGTTTGTCGTAAGATTTTTCACCTGCTGGATAATCTGATAATTTAAATTTTTTTCTAATAGAAATGCTCAAGGCGATAGAAATTCCACGATAGATCCGATCGCGTTGTTTTCCAAATTGCTAGAAATAATGCGTATATTATGCATATCTTAAAAAAATGTTGTAATCTTATACACATCACTAATGAGCTACAGACAGAGAGAAAGTTGAAAATGTATGAAACAGTGAAAAATGAAAATTTTACGAAAAAGTATCGCGAAGAGGAAGGACCCGAACCTTCGCCCTTACCATTTCCGAGGAGAAGTTCTTACAACTACGCTACTCTGGAACATGTGTAGAACACGGTCCAAATCTCAACAGATGAAATAGTGCTGAACTAGTGCATGATACTGCACATAAGCCGAGTTCTCTCTTGTTTGAAAGCTATTATTCGGATGTGAATCAAGTTCGGATATCAAGTGGCTATCACTTCTGGTTCCGGAGATAAATTGGTATAAGTGACGCAACCGACAAAACGCTTTTTTTCGCATAGTTGTTTCGAAGATGGCTGAACCGATTTCTACAAGCCTATTGGGTTATGAAACAAATTCGAGGATCATTTGGCTGCCTTTTCTGGTTTTGGAGCATAAGTGACACAAACGACAAAAACCATGTTTTACTTTCAGCACCATTTATTTTGGAAATGGCTGAACGGATTTTAACAAACTTAGGCTCGTTTGAAAGCTATTATTGGGCCGTGGATTGAATTCGTATTGTATAAGTGACGCAATCGACAACACGTATTTTTTTCACCACATAATTTGTTCGGAGATGGTTGATCCACGACCCACTCCATTTATTGTTTAAAAAATATTTGAAAACAAACTTTTTACAGATAAAAGTGCATGTGTAAAACTACTTAAACTGTTGCTCAAACTCGTTTGAATTGTTGGTGGGTGTAAACATTTGTTGAAAACGAATCTACTAAAAGCAAAACAGTACTACGCTCTGTATCAAATTTGCTCTGGTCGGTTTTACAACGAAATATTTACACCGAGAAAAAAACAAAATGGCGGACTGTTTCAAATTTTAAAAGCTTTTTTGCACTTTTCATTGTTTATAACTTTTTTAAATAACAATGAATATTTTTGATTGTAGTACGAGCCATAGAGAGACATCTAAAGGATAAAATGTCGTTCGGTTCATGTAGATAAGTGTACTAGTTTTATGTCGTTTTCGCTTGAGAAAACTGAAACTGACCCAGGGTAGTTTCATCAAACAAACACTTTTCACGAAACTGTGTTGATTTCGCCCTTAGCAACGAGGGTTTAAGCAAACCTAATATTAAAACCAGGTTCGAAACTGACTCGATTTTCAGTTCAACAGCGTTGAAACTAGGTTCGAAACTGGTTTCAAACAAACGGTTTGACAGCAGTTAGAGTGGAAACTGGGTTAGGTTTGGCATCAAGCGAAAACGACATTAAAGTTCGATTGACAATCAGTTCAAAAAACCTATTCTTAATCAGCCTACTATTGTGATAATGCATTTCTCTTTCATGGAAACAGCCTCTAAAAATTATTTATATAGATTTATTTAGATAATTTCTGACACTAATTTGTGCTCATTTTTTACTCCAATTTATTCAGATTGATTCAAGTAGTTCACAAAAGCATGTTTCAGCATTTATGTCACATACTCGGCAACATTTCTCAAACCAAGCGAATCGGCAATAATACATTTGAACGTAATCATAGGTTACTATGTGAAATAATTATGCTGATAGGAAAAAAAATTGACGATTACGTCACTACAGCCCAATTTTTGTCTAGAATGATTCCTAACATTAATCATATCAATTAATTCATATTCGGGAAAATTGAGTGGTGGTGAGTTTTGACGTTTAATCGGTTTGTAATCGGTTTAGCCATCTTCGAGAAAATTTAGCGGTAAAAAGCGCTTTTTGTCGGTTACGTCATTTGTACCATCATATCTTCGTTGCCAAAACTAACGGGCTTGATCTTCAAACTCATTCAATAACTTAATAGTTATGACTAAGTTTGTTGAAATCGGTTCACCCATATCTGAGAAAATTGAGCGATAAAAAAAACAACGCATTTTGTCGGTTACGTCACTTATACCATCATATCTCCGGAACCATTTGATCTTCGAAGTTGATTAATGGCCCAATAGTTGCTTTCAAACGAGCCTAAGCTTGTTTAAATCTGTTCAACCATCTTCGAGAAAATACAAACACAGAGATTTTCCGATCTCGTCGATCTGAGTCGAATGGCATATAACATTATTGGTCTCCGAGGCTACGTTCAAAATTCGGGTTTCCAGTAATTCTATTACCTTTCTCTTCTTACTATAGGCAAAACGTGGTTTCGAGGAAAAGCTGATCCAAGTTAGTATTCGTGTCAAATGTTACGATCGATGAATTGCAGTGTCAACAATTTTCCTTCGTTCTCAACAGGCATTTTCGATTCGAAGTATTTGAAAATATCATTCATTGTATTCGAGTTTCCTTTTTACGGGCTGACTTTTACTATCTGTTATAAAAAGTACAGATTTATCCAGGAACAGAGTTCCAAACAGATTGGCCGATGAATTTGGGTTCTGTTATCCTATTTAACGAGACTTTTCATGAAGAAAATATAAAATAATACTTCATCAAATTGAAATTTTATTTCAAACGATCAATAGTGAATTGTTACCTAGTTTGGGCAAATAACTGTTATCGCATAAGTGGAATGTTCCGTAAATTATTGTCAATTGATCCTGGCGAAATTAATTTAGTAATAAACACCTAACCGTTCAATCTTTGATGTAGACGTCACTAGATTTGGCGTTGCCTAAAATAGAATGTGGAATATCGATAAAAGTGCTCATCTTATTGGGCGGTAACCAAACAACTGATTATGGCTATTTTTTTTACTATTTTTTACGATAAGATAGCGTTGAAATGATAAACAAGACAATGACAGTAAGACTTCGGTCAACAATCACCCACACATAGCCGCCGGTAGTATTGAAATAAACAACAAGATGTTATAAATTGAAACGGAACATCGCCAAGTCTCTCACAATAGCGTGAAAAGTGACTGGGTGGGGTTGATTCCTTACCGTGCATCACCAGCAGTGAACCAGTGTGTCCAAGCAAAGATTGGAACGAATAAATGCAGTATCATACCCACAACAACAGCAATCTCAGAGGCTTGCCACTTGAAAGTTACATATGTGTATGTGTGCGTAATCACTATAGGACTATAGTGTAATCGTAATAATACGTTACAGGGGGTTGAATTTTAGTCTCATTCCTTAAATAGTTCTCGCGTGATAAAGACGTGGAATTGAGCACGGAAATTTCGACCGGCGCCGACAAGCGAATGGACGGATATTTTGCCTGAAGATTTTGCAGGGAGCAGAAAATAACTACAAAAAAGTGAACTAGGACTTGGCATTCGACTTGAAAACAAGTCAGATTGATAGTCAGAAAAAAAACTTTGATTGTATGATTTGACGAACAACTTTCGTTAGCAGAAATCTTTCAGTATGTTATGTGTACAATCCGGTGAACATAAGAACGATTCGGTAGATCTAATTCACCGGTTCATTTATACTTCTCAGCTACGACATTGGCAAGTCAGGGTAAGTCATTTGAATGCTCGCATGTGAAAGCCACGAGCGGCAGATTGCAGCTGTAACTATTTCAATTATAATCGTTCATTGAACAGATAATTGAACTAGTATTTGTGTTGTCAATATTGTTCCGTAAAATATCCTCACGTAATATTATGTTCCAATTGTAAAACTATGTACATTAATTATGTTTTATAATTTATATCAATGTTCATCCTAGATTCAAATATACTTTCTATCCTTTCATAATATGGTATTATCTCATATGCTCAACAAAACGTTTTTCTGATGTAAATATGATTCGTGTCCATTCGCGAAATATACGCAAATATCCTAAAAGAAAGTTTCGTATTAAAGGAACATTTGACGTTTGCTCAACTCGTTGTTATGTTTTGTTTTTGCGTATTATTTTCTTATATGTATACTGATTATTTTCTTATTTATACTGAACACTGATAAAAAAAATTGATTTATTTTTTATGTTTAGCTGTAATTTTGGATGACTTCTTGACGCAATGATTCCTTACAACATTGTATAGAACAATGTGTTATGTAATTAATGGCAAAATTATATCGATAATTAAGCAAAGCATTGCATGCCGATGGGGATCTTTAAGTGCTCGTATATGGATAAACATACATCGTGGTTGATATGATGGAAGTGGAAATGCGGTGCAATTCGGTCTACGGATTGCGTGTAAAAAAAAGATTTAATGTGCTTTGAGTGTAGGACGCCGTAAAAGTTTCATGAATTTATGAATGTGACACGTGACTGAAGTTTTTCTAACCCGAGAGGCGATTGTCAACAGTTTAGATGATCAGATTAAAGTAAACAAGCGAAACGCAGCTTTGCTAGTTCTATCGATGCAAAACGATAAAAGTCGGACGGTGCGAGATCGGAAGAGTACGACGGGTTTAGTTTATTCAATGACTTTAGTGATATGAACCGACACGTTGTTGTTTTTTAGGATAACTTTTCCAGGTCACACTCTGTGGGACGTAAGAATAAAACGTGCTTAATCAACCTAGCAGTGAGATTATACCTTTTTTATCAATTAGCATGTGTTGTTCGCGTGAAGATTCTTCGTTATGTTTAGTTATCATGAAATTATTTTAATGACCGTCGTTTTAAATGAATTGTAATTAACATTTTGGAACTTTAGGACGAATCGAAGATAGAAATCGTATGAAACCTTAAAATTATTTTTTTTTCAATCTAAACGTGTGACAATCCATCAAGCATTCTATGAGATGTAGAAGTGAGTTTCTCTTTAAAGTTTTCATAATTATTTATGCTCCTTCCGGAAAAGGAATTCAGAGACCAGCATAACCAAATGAAGATTTGAATTTTTGAAACTCATCACCTTGTAATTTCAAAATTGGAAGTCGAAATCGGATAAAACTCACCAATTTTGTATGGGACCATGAGTTTATTTTAATTTGAATTTTTGTTTATTTAATTCGTTTTTGGCATTCTTTTATTTTTACACTAATCACCCTGTATCTCCTGAACCGGAAGTTGAATTTGATTAAAAAACAATCAGTTTTTATGGAACCTTAAGGGGGGGTAGGGTCTAACACTTTAGAAAAATCATTTATTATTTTCTTTGTATTTTCTCATAATAAAACATTTCAAGAATCTTCTGTGAAATTTTCAACCCCATCGGAGAAAAACTCGGTAAGTTATGGGCCTTTATCTTTGCTTATCTCATACTGCGAAGAGATAAGAGCTCGGCACACAGGTCCAAGATTTCTGCTTCGATCGACTTAAAAACTTGACAAAACATTCTTGAAATGTTTCATTATAAAAGAATACAAAAGAAAAAATATGATTTTGTGAAAATGTTAGACCCTATGGGCTCCCTTGAGTAATAAATTGTTTCCATTGATTTTATAGACAAAAAACTTTGAACGCGTTTTTCTCGAAAGCAGGTTTTGAATTCTCAAATTTTGCACACACTTTCTACATATAAAAAACCAGACCCCAACGTTTTCCTTTTCCTTGTTTGTTACTTTGGGGAGGTTTTACAGCTACAAAATGGCGAATTTTTTCGTGAAAAATCCTAGTTTTCACTTTGAACAACCACTAAAAATAAAAAAATTAAAAAAAGTCAAACAGAAACGTTGGGGTCTAGAAAAACTTCTACTCTATCTATGCTGCTTTGATTTGTTGACTTCTTATCAGTCTGCGCTGAGATACAGTGGACACCGCCAATCATGATTTTTAAGAAGCGTTCTCAAAAATACCTCTTCATCGACTTATTTCTCAATATTGTTCCACAAAAAAATTACAAAATGTTGTTCGAATGATGCTGTTATTGCACGATAACTCTGAAAAAAATTCTCAAAAACGATGATATTTTTCATCATTTGGACCCTACCCCCCTTAAAATCTTTCATTTGAATATTAGATGAACGAAATCGGTTCAGCTATCTACTAGCAAAATGAGTGACGTTTTCTTGATTTCATTACAAATATAAATCTGTAGTTCCGGAACCAGAAGTCGGATCCAAATGAAATTCAGAAACCTTATATGGAAGCATAGGATTGTTCATATAAGTCTAAGTTTGTAGAAATCAGTTAAGCCATCTTCGAGAATATGTGATGATATTTTTTTCACACACTAATTTGCTTATCTGGACGAACTTCTTCAAATGGTAGTTGTGTTCTTCCAGCAAAATGTTTGAACTTAGTTTAAATCAATATAAATATGAAATTGTTTTGAATTTGAATATACTGCCATTTTTGTTGCCAAAAACGAACTGTGCTAAAATCGAAACATCATGAAAAGGGTGCTGTGCATAGTCTCTTATGTGCTAAGAAACAATTGCATAAAACAGTATTGAAAATCGTGATTAACTTTGCTCCGAAACATCGCCTTATCATAAAGCTCGTAAAACTCCTACTACTGGAATAATGCGACAAATCGATTACACAAAACTATCGATGTCTCCGTTAAAAATGGACGGATTTTCACAATCTTTAGATTTTTGGATAGCTATTACCGTGCGGCGGAGTCTAAGTCTAAAAACATATTATGTTTTCAAGGTCAATGCTGACAGATATTGTCAGAAACAATTTTACATAAAACTTCATATTTTTACGTAAAACTTCGTATATCTCCAAAAGTAAACATCCTATCTCAAAACCATTCGATAGCGTTCAGAGTGACGGGGAGACCTTTAATTTGTGACTAGTTTGATCAATATCGGTCCAGTCATCTTTGAGATTTCGACCTCTTTGTTGACAACATACATATGCACATTTGCTGAATTCGTCGAGCTGAATCGATTGGTATATGACACTCAGCCCACCGGGCCTCGGATTTTTTTTAAATTTCGAACGAATTCTTTACCTGTGTTTTATATTTATAGATAAAGGTAAAACGTAGTAGGTTTGAATTTCGGTAGTGAATGCTTAGTTTTTCACGAATTTACTACCGAAGCCTAAGCTTACTACGCTTTATTCTTACAATCCAGTGTCTGTGAAAATTTTCGTTGCAGTTGAGTTGGGTCATCGGACTGCTATTACTCGTCTTCGAACTTGTTCGCCCTACCAAAAGTACAAAAAGTAAGTATGGAAAATAAACATACTAGAGCAAACTTTTTCTAAAACTTTGTTACATTATATATAAGATTTATGTTTGAAATAAAGAGCTCAATACTATCACCCACTTGACTGTTCGGCTCAATCTTACCAAACGTTTCACTTCGTTCTGGAACTATAACACAGTTTTCTAGCCTGTTGAAGAAATTTTTCACTTCTCACATGATTTCCACAATTATCATTTTTTTCTCATGTTGCTTGAATCACATTTGAATCCAATCGGATTTTAGAGAATTAAATCGGCAACACAAACCCAAGAAAAAAAATTGCGTGATTGGGATGCAGCATCTAATATAGTGACGATCGCGGTGACATTTGAAAGTGTTCATCAAGCTGCTCATTGAAATTATATGTTTTCTGTATCACAAGTTTCTACTAGAATCCTACGAGCTTCAACTGCTTTTCAGTTTGATAAATAAAAAAAATGAATGCATAAAACGCGATCTATAGTCGTAATGATGTTTAGGTAAACAACGATGACGCTATCATTTTGACGGAATGTGACTTTTTGAAGTTTAATGCCAACAGAGCAAAACGACAAAGCCATGCAGAATCTTGGCGAAAAAACATTCTTTCTGTTGAATTTGTTCATTCTGTTTCCCTGACCTCGCAGCTAATTCTTAGATTGCGATGCGTGTAGGCATGTTTTTGAGTTCTTTCTTCGTTTTATTTATCAAGTTCTCCTCAGTTTTCGCGACAAAATTTGTTGGAGTAGATCTTACGCTTCGGGTTGTCCCAGAAATTTTCGATGGGACGCAGCTGGGGGACATTAGATGGGTTCGCCGACTTGGGTATCACATCGATATTCATCCGCTCCATCCCCATCAACGATCGCTTCGAGTAGTAGGCTGACCCCAGATCGGTTTTTCTCTTCAGCTTCCTTCGGAGCTTTTTATCACTCAGGGTCGGCGGTCGTCCGGAACCGGGCTTTCTTTCGATGTTCAAATTGCCTAATAGTGCCAAGATGTTGTAGATGCCGGAACGGGCGTATTCGGTGTCCACAAAATGCCGTTCGATATCCGTTTTCGAAGGCAGCCCCTTTTTATAAACCCGCACACTTCTGAACGTAATTGCTTCAGTGTTTTTGCCATCACGGTTACAGTTCGACCGATAGAGCTGTCATAATTTTTCTGCTGATTCATGGGTTACTATGATTGATTCTGCATGGGTAGTCTCGTCAGTTCGGGTGAAGGTAAACCCATGAAAAATCGATAAGTTTTGTCAATTGTTTTTAAAGCAAACGTTAGGTACATCCGCTTCGAGTTATAACAGCAGTATTGCCCAATTTTTGAACTATTTTTTGTACGTTATTGCTTCTTACAACCGAAGCATAGTAACCGATTCTATCAAAATTCGTCGATTGAAAGTCGAAGCGTAAATCCGTATCTACAGCTGAAACCTGTTATCCGGTTCGTGGTTGTGCTGTAAACGTTCAAATATTTACCGAGCTTGGTCAGGATGTGGCACATTTTGACAATGTGTAGCACGCAACGTGAAATAAAGAATTATAAACAAACATGCTACGAATAGAATAAACGCTTCCGTAGGACAGAGCGGTAAAAATCTGGTGACAAACGTTTCCCTTTCTGTTTACGGAATAGTTTGTGCTGCATCAGTAAGTGAGTTGACAGTTTGTTCGACGCATTTTCTGGATGGCGTGTTTGTAATGGAATAAAAGGAGCACCGTGGCACAATTTTATTTTTAAAATCATATTTATGGTTTATGATGACTAAATAATCCTCGGAACAAAAGGGTACGTCGCCGAATCAGGTGAATAACAAGAAGATTAAACTTTTATTTATTCTACTTGCACTGTTCAATGTACCGAACATTTTGCGAGAGTTTTTAAGCTTTGATATTTGGTGACTGTTTCATTTATGGAAAAGAGAATTGTTTTTCATATTAATAATTATATTTCATGAATGCGCGCATAATCCCTGGTGATGAAAAATCCGCGCTCAGTTAGACTCATCCAGGATTGATTGTTTTTAATTCGAGGTTGTTTCTATATCGATTACGATACCTTATACGTTTTGTGCAAAATGTGCATAATCTTTTCTTTTCTAACTAATTACTGTCTATTTGAGACCAGCAAATCGCCACTTAGTTTTTATTTTTAGTTCCTTTATCCAACAATTATTAGTTATTTTGGAACAAATTGCTGACATTAACACTGTCTTGCAATGCAAAGTAGAAAAAAACAATATGAAAAACGAAAAAACTTTTCATTTGGTGCAGACACGAACTATCTCCAACAGACTTATCATCGCCATCTACTTTTTATAATAAATGAGTACAATAATTAGAAAGTTGGGCGGCTCCAATTATCTTTCAAATTGTTCCATGCCTGGAAGTAGTTCACATGCACAGTTACGAATGATAATTGTGTTCTGGAACCAACAGCCGATGGTATGCGAACAGTCCGATGAATGAATCGATCAGTCACGAGTCAAATTCAACTTGGTATAATGCTACGAAATTTTAGCATCAAGTGAAGTGGTGCATCCTTTTTCAATCGCATTCCTAATCCGGAGGCCTAGTATTGATTTGCTACCCGCAAAACTTCTGAAATTTAATTTCAATTTGGTTTTGCTAGGCCAGTAGGTATAGTAGGAAGAGTTGTTTACCACATTGATTATTGAAAGAAGCTATCAGTATATTCGACAGTAGCCCGATAAGAGAGGAGACGTTTGAATGATAAATGGGTTAATTATCTTACGCGAAATTAACGCAAACACAACACGAGCGAAATGGAAACAAGCACTTTGACTTGTATTATTTAAAGTGAAAACGTTTTGAATATTAGCTATGTCGACAAATTATATGTATGCCTTACTTTAAGTCTAACACGCTACGCAGACACAAATTTCATTCTACTTGATTATCAATTTTTTGTGCACCAAATGGTTAGGAATCATCTATTCCAGCAGAAAAAAACTCATGGTCTTGTGCAAACTGTTGACGTAGGACTACATAATTATTGTCCACATCACTGTTTTTATTTTCGTTTCGAGTATTCGAGGAGCAATATGGAGCAAATATGCATTCGAGAATATTTTTGTACAATTCGGGTGGCCGTTCAGTTTGTTGGTGCTGGTGAAAAGAGGTGCTGATAAGAATCATCCAGCATTCAGTGCTGATGGTTCAATATTATTACTGGCTGCGTGCAACGGTGATGTTTAAATATGCTGTAGGAAATGCAAAGCGTTTCATTCATTTTCTTAAGAATGTATAGATTTTCCTATATGTATAAATATTTCACGGCAGTAGGTTCACTGATATCGAAAATCTTTTTACTGTCAGCCGAGCTGTAGGCGTTCAAAACCTGACTACTTTTTGTAGCATACCATTCTCTGTCCTAGGTACGCCTCTGGAAGAAATTCTAATATTCGTTGACGTACGAAAGAACCAAATTTGCGGAATTACTACAGCAATAAGAGCAATTGTGAGACAATATTTACATCGAAAGACATATTTGAATTCTTATAAATGAAGCTTGATTTGACACGCATATGTTCTCTTATCCAATTTTTTCAACTTTCGCCTAACAATTGCTAATACATTTTTGACAAATTTTACTGGGCCTTTAAACTTTATACAGTTATTCTACTTTATACAGTTATTTGGAAAGAAAACGTATATAATTTTTTCGTAGGTCACTTCAAATCGCTTGCCAAATCATAAATGTTCAAGTCAACGTATAACCAAAACGATTTTTTGGGGCATATCCGAGAGCCAAGGCTAGATGAAACTGAATCTCTACTACGCCTTAATGGTGATCAGTATGTACATTAAAATGTCGTGTTCTCTTTGGTCTTTTTTTTACATCTCATGTATGAAAATATGCTGGATGTGTATAGCAATTTTTTCCTGAAAGTCAATTAAGGCTATGATGTCATGCCTATGAAGAAATTGAACGAAGTTTTCAAACATGATAATTTTAATGAGTTTTGTATCCTGAATTTATATTCAAAGTTTTTCTACGATTTCCGCCAGCAATGATCGGAATGATATTGGAACATAAATATAAAGGGTTACTTTTTTGCTGGTTTCTTTTTGGCATCACTGTTTTTAACAGATCACGCGTGAATCGTGTTTTGTGGCATTTTCAAACTTTTTCAGTTTGGTCTATAAATTAATCATGAATTGTCGTTTGATCTATAATTTTATCATGAATGGGCTTTCGCAAAGTTGGAGGAAGATCAACTTTTTTATCGAAATATTGTGTTCAGCGACGAAGTGTTCAGCTGGTTGAATGGATACGTCAACAAGCAAAATTTCCGCATCTGTAGTGATGATCATCCAGAAGCATTGCAAGAGCTACCAATGCATCCCAAAAAAGTCACTGTTTGGTGTGAATTATGGGTCGGTGGAATTATTCGTGGATACCGGCCGATATGTTGGAGAGAGTGTGTCAAAATTGGACCTTGCGCACGAGCCATCTAAAGCGGAGCCGTGGTCAACATTTGCATGAAATCATTTTCAAACATTAAATTATGTTGATCGTTCCATTGATTCCAATAAAGGATTCATTAATTTTCTCAAACTTTTTTGTGTTTTTTGATTTGGTTATTCAGGGACTTTGATACTGCATTTTCAAATATTAAGTTTCGTCTTCGACTCATCAGTTTAAGTTGAACTGGTATCGTTGAATCGTTAGATGGTGTTATCAATTTAACATAAACTGCCAATGTACTAATGAGTCAAAGACGAAACGGGTTGTTTTGGCATTTGAGAACTAAAACGTTATGCTTAGCCTTGTATGATGTGAATTGCCTCTGTCAATGAATGAAAAAAACAGTATGATAATTAGTGAATCAATATGTTACATAAACACAAACACAATATGTCACATCAGTCCCGTGTGCAGTGGGAAAGGGGGGGGGGGGGGGGTTTGAGGTTTTAGCCTTTCTATGGAAGATTTTTCAACAGTAAGTTCCATGAGCAATAGAGTACTTTTTATATAAGAGTGCAAATAACTTGACTTTTATTTCAAATTTATGCACCTTCTCCACCTTTTGAACCCCCCTCCCTCCCTTGAATCCCCATCCCCCCCTTTTGACCCCTCCCTTGAACCTCCCCTCTTGAATGATTCCTGGCCTGTGTCACATAAATAGTATAAACAGTTTATAGGGGAACGGGCTAATTCGCCGAAAACCATTTTGCCGAATGCCATTTCACCGAAAGTGACCCATACGGCGAAATCGCGAAAATACGTCTTTTCGGTGAAATGGCTTTCGGCGAAACGGCTTTCGGCGAAATGATCTTGATCCGTTTAATAGTGGGATAATAAAATTGAAATACTGTATAATTGGTCTCTTCACTTTTAATTATTCACCCTCGCATTAATGGTTCTTTGTTTTCAGCTGATTCGGAAGGTTTAGAGTTTCGAATGAGAAAAAATAAGCATGTAACGAAAAATTTCGATAATGATAAAATTTTATTTGGAGAGACAATGTTGCCAATGATAAAAATCATTTTGATCGTGAAGTAAGATTTTTTGAGAAGACAAATGGATCTGTATCGAGACGTGTTTCCTTTTCTTTATTATAGCATTTTTGAATTTCCTTCTGTGGAATAGTAATAAAAATGACATGGTATGCAAATGGATGGTGGAAAACGCTTCAAAAATTACCTTAGGCTTCTTTAAATATTACTTTAATTATTCTAGAACCCAAGCAGTGAGCCATGGAGTACTGTTCTTGATCGCTGAAATTTGAGCGTCGGTCTATCTTCATTAAAAATTTTACCCGCACGAGAAGTTCATTGACACCATGAAAAGGAATTTTGTAGACCTTCTAGAAAAATTACTTTTCGTGACAGATATTTGAAAGAACTACAACATTCAATCCACAATGATAGGAGCATGATAAGCAAAAGATTGCTTTTCCCTAACCTAAGAGGAAAAAACTCTTCGATTAACACAAGATGATCAGAACGTAAAAAATATGACACGTGTTATGTATGACAAGACACACCGCGTTACGTACACACGATTCCGCCGAGTGGAAGTAACGTGAGGCTTACGATAACTATAGTAATTTTACGGACTTCGATTCAAAACAATCCACATATGCACAATCGTTAGACAATCTATTTTAAGCGCACGCGACTATAATCGAAACGAATTGCATTGTTTTCATCTCAACCATACATTGTAGCTAATTAGGAATATTGCTGTTTGAAACGTTCGTCTTTAAAAAAATGTACACATATTTCCAATCAAACAATTTTACACAACCTTATAAGAATGTGTGTTTCGGGCAGGGGGACGAAATGACTTTTAGGTGTGGTGGCGGCAATTAACAGTTTTATGATACAGGATATAGGCAAACTGATAAAAAAATGTTCGGCTTACAGAGGTTCTGCAATTTGTAATGAACAAAGATAATGAACAAGATTTATGAAAATGATATAGCTACTTTTAGGTAACATTATTATACGTTTTTGATATTATCGTGCAGTGGATTTATTTGAATGTATGTTCTGATCTACACCCGCCAATATTAACAGGACTGTCAAAACGAAATAACTATACTTCTATAATTTTGTTTAAACATATTTAATATTTTTCCTACTTTAAGCAACTAACAAAGTTGAAAATATGGATAGATGTATTTGTTTCGTAGCACTTCCCGCATAGCGTTTTGGCTTCCTGGGCAGCCATGGCCACCTGACGGCTCGATTCAGTGACGGTTGTCAAATCCAATTTGACAAAACAAAGTCGCCTGTATCTAAGTTAGCCGAGCTTTTTCATCTTCTCACCTTCGCTGAAAATGTCAAAGATTTAAATGTGGAAAAATCCTGGTGGATACGGTTGTATCGTTTGAGTTGTATATCTGGCAGCGGTGAGGCAGTCGGTCACCAGAATTTTTCCAGCTGGCAGCGTTTAGTCAGCCATCTGGCAGCCTTGCGTATGCGGGTTCTAGCTCGATTCTGGCCGTTTTCTGCGACTACTTTGTTTTACCTTTTCAGTTGTTATTAGGCAGCTTTTATAGTGTGTTCACGACTGTCAATGAGCCTATGAATAATAATAAATATATTTTAAAATTGAATTGGAATTGCGCCATTACTAATCGCGGTCAATCTTTCTTTTCACCTTGCAGTGCGGCATGCGTCGCCCATCACTGGGACAGAATGAAGACGACCTGAGTCGTCTCACAACGGTATTATCCCCAACGACAGCCAGCTTATCTTCGACGCAAACGGAACATGAAGCAGGAGACAGTAGCAGTAGTGGTAGCAGCAGCAGCAGCAAGACTAATCATACAAACAACCATCACCTGGAACAACACAACAACACAGGAAGCAATAACAGTGCCCGCCATGGGGACGGAAACGGCAACAATGGATCAGGGGGCGAACTGATATCCCAGTATCTGCCCAATCTGATTAATTCATCCGAGTGGCAAAACTGCCGAAAACGCAAAGAACGACAGGATAGTACCTCCTCGATCAGTCAGGATCGGAAGTTGGTCCGATCGAACAGTGAAGAACACCTGCCCAACTGTCAGGAGGTCATTCGCCGTGTGTCTTCGCACGAGGAATTCAAGAGACCTTCGCCGTTAATAGAAATTTGTCTCGATAAGGAAAACATTATCGAGGAAACTGCAGAAGAACATCAACTGTTGAAGGACCAACAAATTTTCGAGAAGAATCTTAAAAACAGCTCTGAAAATTTGAAAAAATTCTTCATTGGCAGCGAAACACTTTGCGCTGCTGGAAAAGATTCTTCCGAGAGCCAATGTGTCAAAACTAGCGAACAGCATCTCTATCAGCATTCTCACAACAATCATTTAAGCCATCACAACCATTCCTCTAGACATCGGCTTTCGCCATGTCGTGATGTGCTAAGGAACCGTAAAGACTCTGACAGCGAGTTGGATGGAGAACACGAACGGCGGCGTCATTGTGAAAGGTTTTCCAAAACACGACCACCGCCGGGACGCAAATCTGTTTCTCCTCGAAACCGCACTAAGCAAATCAAACATGTATCTGGCAAGGATAAGAGCGGGAACGAGCATTTCTACTCCAAGCATGACTCGCACCATTCAATCAAGCACGAGCGCCGTACCTACAGTAAACGTGATAAATCATGTGAAGCCCAGAAAAGTCCCGAACCGGAAATATTCTCTGACTACAATGACAACAACGTTCTGGAGAAGGGAGGTGTCGAAATACCGCGTGGAAAGCAATTACCGTGGGAACAATCGTCTCAGGACGACACACCGGTCGTATGTCAACGTTTCGCGGAGCATAATTTCGAACACGCCAACACAATGGGAACGTTCGGTGAAATTCGAAGTCTTCCCCCGAATGCCACCATGAAACATTATGGTAACCATCGTAGCTCGGAACTACACCAAACAAACCAGAAACCGATTCCGCAGGCTAATAACATGTTTGACGAGCGTATCAAAACTATCAACCGTAAATTGAGCACGCTGAAGAAGAAACTCACGCAGTATGAAGATCGGTTCGAACGGGAGAACGGTTACCGGCCGGCCCATGGAGATAAGACCAGCGATAGCTCCATCCGGGCGGTAGTAGTCGAAATACACAAGTTGCGCAAGGAGAAAAATCAGATCAAGGCAGATTTGGCGGTGTTCAACGCGAAAGCGGTGGCAAAAGCAACCAATAGTTTAGATGTCACAGATTCGGCTGCAACCGAGGACGCGAATAAGCTGAACAAGATGCAGGATACAATTGCTGATATTGAGAAGGTAAGCCTTTTTATTTTTTTAGCTTGTTTCAGCTGCTTTGAAATGAGATTCTTTTAGCTACCAAACTACCGATTATTATTTCTTGCATCATGATATTAAATGTACAATTCTCTCATTATTCGTTTTTTTATCAATATATTATTGATATTCAATTTTAGTTTACCTGCTAAAAGTTCAAATATTTTCAAATTTTCCAATGTTTGGTTCAAAGTTGTGAGGGACTGTTTGTGTTGGCTAGTTTCCTAGAGATTTCAAAAGCTTAGTTTTTAGATTCCCTTACGAGAAGAACATCCCGAGATGGCAAACTAATGTCCTTCTTTTCTACATACATGATCTTGATGACTTTGTGAATATCGCGTTATTAGTTTTCAACAAGTATATATTCTTTAAATAATTTTTGAACCAGTATTTAAAATACATCGATTGTTTTTGGTAAACTCGATACAAATTGCTTCATTAAATAGAGCATCACTTATTTCAAGCGAAATAGGATTCGAAAGTAACTGAAGGAAATAGCAGTTGTTAGTCCATTTAATTGAGAATTCGTATTTCCTTCGATATCCGTTAGTGTGATGCTGCTGACATACATTCAACAGTAGCCAGAGGCGCTATGTCGAGAAAACAACTGATTGAAATATTGATAAGGTTTTGCAATTAACTAGTTTGCTACTAGTCGTAATCGTTACACTTATTGGGTTTCTACAGATTGTGTAATCGAATTATCGCAATCGTTGAGTTGAAGTGGTTCTGTGTATACACTTGTTTATACTGGCACAGCATGCGAGGCATGCCAAATATTTGATGAAGGATCAAAAAACACTGAAGCCTTTTTTATACGATTTGTCCATGCATTGTTTTAAGCAATTTTCAAATTCAAGATTGCCAAGCCATATGGAGTTTTCCATGATTTTTATGTGGAAATATTCCACCGAAATTTTCAATAGTTTTCGATCGATTTTCTCTCATGAAGCATCATCAATCTGTTGTCACTTCGTACGATCACAATATTTGATTAGCAATACCGAAACTGGCCGAATACCAATCGATCCTTATTCACAATACAAATCTTTTAGTGTATACATCCTAAAGTTTTTAGAAGTTTCTTTTAGACCTTAGAGTTTGGCGAACCGACTAGAAAGTAAAATGTTTAAATTTTCCGTAGCAGTTTTCCCTGGGTCTCTTCGATGCTCTTCTCCACAGGGGGAAAAAGTCCCTTCACAATTCAACAAGCAGTGAAGGAATTTCCAGCGTGTAAGTTTCATGCCTACGCTGAGGATGCAACCGAGAATTTTTTTTCAAAAGTGGTATAGTGACTTATTGGTCGTTATCATAATAATCGTTGTTCTCATTGTCGAATAAACAGATTTTAAGTAGGCGCTTGTGTTTAAACAAGCTGGTTCGAGTGAACCATATTATCCTTGCATACACCCAAGTCTGCACTGGCGCACGCACTGGTAAACGAACACTTTTGTGATTATTATTAATTTATAGAGGGTAGAGCTCATCTTGATATGAAAACCTTTATTCCAGTAGGGAAAAACGAAAATTCAACGATAAATTGTATTTTAGCTGAATATGCGAACCATACACCAGAGTGCACGGCGGTGTGTACACTTCGGTGAAAATATCTTTGCCCACCTCAGAGAATTCGGGAGCATTTCTCTAGCACTTTGGTGCGATCCGGTCCAGAGGTGAAACAAAATAAACACGAGAGAAGAAATTACACTTGCTTTTCGTCACACAGAGGAAGTGGACATCTCTGCCAGCAAGACATGAGGGGCTATTGGTTCGCTAGTCACGTCTTCGTCCTTTGGTTCATCGTCACTGTAGTGCTTTTAGTTGTTTTTTTTAAGAATCGTTAATTTTATTGATTTTTTGTATTTTGCATTGTTGATGCCGGGATATTTGTAAGTAATAGGTTCAGGATTTTCGCCCTTTTTAGGAGGAAAGGTTATACACTTACTGTGAGAAGTTTTGAACCGCTGAACCGATTTTCATAAACTTTGGTGTTATTTGCAAAAGAATGATAATATGTACACTAACATTTCTCGAAGATGACTGAACCGATTTTAACATGCTTAAATTCAAAAGAAAAATCTTATGCTTCCATACAGAAATCTTGAACTTCATTCGGAACCAACGTCCGGTTTCGGAATTACATCATGGTAAATGTTTATAACCTTCGTTCAAAGTACAATGCCAAAATTGTATGAAGTCTTCTAAATTTGTCTTAAAACTAATTGGATTGAGTTTGTAGATGATGTTAGTTGATAGCCATCCGTACCGACTTCGATTATACCGGTTTCGAAAGTACTTATAACCTAAAACTGTTTCATTTTGTAGGTTGTATTGATTAATGCAAAAAGAAACTTTTTTTCCAAGAAAATTGTTCTGAAGAATACCGCAATATTATATGTGAGGATATGAGTAATGTGAGAAAAGCATCATTACACAACTAGGTGGATTGAAACAATAACAATCACGAATAAAACATTGAAAAAAGCGTTTTTAAGCGATCCTGTTGTGTAGCCATAACAGTTTCCGAATAAGAGAAGTGTTGCTCAGCAAGTGGGTGATACATCGATGAAAACAAATGATAGTCGGAAGGGGCCATATCATGGAAGTATGGCGTATTCGGCAGAAGATACCGTCTGGGTTCAGAAATGATGTTTTAGACCACATTTGTTGTGTGCGCGGGGACATAGTCGTGCTGCCAAATGACTCTCATGTCTGCAGGAGCGTTCTGATCGTTTTCGAGTAATGCTTGTTCCAATTTCATCCATTGCTATTGGTAGGGATTAGTATTTACAATTTCGCTTGGTTCAAGAAGCACGTAGACATTTTCTTGATCCCTCCTTTGCCCCAGCATTGTTTTCATCCTGAAGTGTTAAAGCTTGACAGTTGATGTCGATGGTTAGCCAGGGTCGACCCAT
The DNA here is from genome assembly GCF_030247185.1 of Malaya genurostris. Classification (NCBI taxonomy): domain Eukaryota; kingdom Metazoa; phylum Arthropoda; class Insecta; order Diptera; family Culicidae; genus Malaya; species Malaya genurostris. The sequence goes on from NC_080572.1 coordinate 215,301,963, forward strand.
GATGTTCTGCGCTTGAGATTCTCAAAATACATCCATTTATCAGCCCCCGTCACGATCCGGTTCAGATAAATTTTTGTTTCATGCCGAAAAAGCACGATTTTGCTCAAGGGTTTTTCGCTTTTCTTGCTGTCTATCATTCAGCTCACACGGAACCCATTTTTCTATCTTCTGATTATTTTCCATGACGTGTAAACGATCAGAAAGCACTTGATGTGTAACGTTTCAGCTTTTCACCATTTTTGTTTGAGTTTGGTTTAAAAATCCTTGCAATTCGACATCTTGAGATTTTTTGTGTTGCCCTTTGTTTTTTTTGCACTAGGTAAAACTTACGTTCACAGGTAGCGATCGATAGAGCATGCTCTCCGTAAGCTACAACAAGAATGGGATGGGATTCAGCAGCACATTTTCCCAAAGTAAAGTAATTAATCAACACTTCCCGCAAATAGTATTCACTTGGCCGAAATTTCGACTCACATTTTAGTTCGGTTCGGTTTTAAAAGATAGTTTTGGTTGTTATGAATATTGAACAGTAAAAGCTAATGTCGATAGTTTCAAGAGGATAGATATCTTTCAATAATATTCAGTTCATAACAGTTCGGCTGAAAAGTTCGTATCGTTTAATAGAAACACACATTTTTTTTGCCAAAATTCGTTTTTATTATTCAACATAATTGCCATCAGAGGCGATACAACGATTATAGCGATCTTCCAACTTTTCGATACCATTTTTGTAGTAAGATTTGTCCTTTGCCTCAAAATAGGCCTCAGTTTCAGCGATTACCTCTTCATTGCTTCTAAATTTTTTACCAGCGAGCATTCTCTTGAGGTCTGAGAACAGGAAAAGGTCACTGGGGGCCAAATCTGGAGAATACGGTGGATGAGGGAGCAATTCGAAGCCCAATTCGTTCAATTTCAGCATAGTTTTCATCGACTTGTGACACGGTGCATTGTCTTGATTGTGAGCTCACGCGGCACCCATTTTGCACAAAGCTTTCTCATATCCGAATATTCGTGAATAATATGTCCAACATGTTCCTTTAATACCTTTAGGGTGTCAGATATCTCGATCAACTTCACTTTACGGTCATTGAAAATCATTTTGTGGATTTTTTTTTCACGTTTTCATCGGTAACAGCCTCTTTTGGACGTCCACTGCGTTCATCGTCTTCGGTGCTCATATGACCAGTACGAAATTTTGCAAACCACTTACGAATTGTTGCTCCGCCCGGTGCAGAGTCTGGATAACACTCATCAAGCCATTTTTTGGTATCGGCGGCACTTTTTTTGATCAAAAAGTAGTGTTTCATCAACACACGAAATTCCTTTTTTTACTTTTTTTTCACAATAACAAAAGTAGCTTCACTCAAAATGCAATATCTCACAAACTAATAATCAGACAGCTGTCAAATTTATACACGTATCTTTTGAAGGTTGGTACTAACTGAAAATGGTATGGATTTAATTCTAGTAGCGCCCTCTCATAGAAACGATACGAACTTTTCAGCCGATCTGTTATTGCTTTGATATATATTTTTTTTTAAAAACTTGTTTTTCACTGCGTTAATTACGATCAATTTTGTGTTAACTAAGCAGCATTTGCGGTAAGTTTTAGTTTTCAGTTTTAATTGGAGTAAAAGTGCAGCTGAAGTGCATCAAATGCTTGTGGTGATAATGCTCCAATTGATAAATTATGTAGGGAATGGTTTCAACGTTTCAAGAATGGAGATTTCGATAGTCCCACGACAAAAGGGCCTAACTGCAAATGAGAGCATCTCTTTGTTTACTTTATCTATTGATTATTACGGATCCATTAGTGCAAATTCTCTAAAGTTTCCAATATAATTCGAAATATTGTAGTTTTACCTTGAAAGTTTTGCGAAGAGTAAAGCGTCAAATATTAAAACAGTTCGGTAAATCGTGAAAGAAGAAAAAAACTGTCATTTGCAGTTAAGCCCTTTTGTCATGGGACGGTCGATTTCAACGTTGAAGACAGGCCTCGTCTGGACAAACAAAAAAAATCGAAGACAAACAGCTGGAGGCATTACTCGATGAGCTTCCGTGTCAAACGCAAGAGAAGATTAAAATCCATGGGAATGCTTCAAAAGCAAGCAGGTTGGTGCCTTATGAACTGAAACCGAGAGCCATTGAAAGGCAATTTTTCACTTACGAGAAGCTGATTCAAAGGCAATGAAGAAAGATTTTTCTACATCGAACTGTTACTGGGGATGAAAAATGGATATTCTATATACGCTATTTCCGGTTAATTGTTGTCATTGACCTGAACATCAACACCAAAGACGAATATTCATGGTTCGAAGGTCATGTTGTACATCTGGTGGGACCAAAAGGGTGTTGTGTACTACGAGCTGCTACAATCAGGCGATCGATATAGGCTACAATTGATGCGTTTGAGCCGTGCATTACGGAAAGAACGGCCGGAGCACAAGCAAAGACATGATAAAATTATTCTCCTGCATGACAACGCTTGGCCTCTTGAGCAAAAGTCGTGAAAAATATTTGTAAATTCTTAAGTGGGACATTTTTCCGCACCCTTCGTATCCTCCTGACATTGCTTCTTCTAATTACTGGCTGTTCCGATGAATACTGCACGATCAGGCTAGTAGTAGGGGCTTACTTCTTTTGCACAAATCGAAAATTGGCTTAAAACTGGGATCACCTCAAAAGACGAGACATTTTTTCGTGATGGAATTCGAAAATTGCCTGAGAAGTGTGAGAAAGTAGTAACTAGCGATGGACGATACTTTGATTATTCTTTAAATTTTTTTTATTTTGAAAAAAAAAGATGCATTTTTGAACCCATAAAACAGGTCGAATTAATTTATACTCCCAATCATTATATGTGGCACATTTTTCCTTAAAAAAAGTTTCATTCATTTATTTATTTCTTGCGGCTCAAGATTCTAAAAGCTAAACAGAGCCGGTTTATCATACTACATTGTACACAGATAAAAATATTTTGTGAATTTACTTCAATTTGTATGCAGATATTTTAAGAAGGCAATTGAATGGAAAGTTATTTTACAATTCTTTATTTTTCAAGAAAAAAATCACGTTTTTCTGAAATATACAGTCTTGTTCATTGAAAAATCATTGAATTCAAATTTAATTTCACATCGATCCTGGTTTTTAAATTAGATTTTCGATTCAACTGATACCTATTTCATAGTACTACTGATTTACACGTCGTATAAATTTCATTATTTTTCTGTGTATGTTAGTGAAGGCAATAAAACATTTCGCACCCATTGACTGTTTATAGGAAGAGGAGATTAGGGAGCAATTGATTCGCATCTTCATCCATGTTTTCGTCGGCGTTGTTGTTCTTTTTGGTTGTTGTTGTTGTTGACCTAACGTCGAGGAGCATTTATTCTTTTAAGGTTATATTTCCATTTTCTGCACGTCGAATTTTACAGCACTTGGAAAGAATAAAGATTGGAGGTAAAAGCTTAGAACAAATCAACTCCACGACGCACATGGAAGAGACAGATGAGTAGTCGTCCTTCCGTTGAGTATGCTCACACATCATCGGTTTTTGACGTTATTATCATTTATCCTGGTATGTGAAATATGAGTGCACCGCATCACAATTACGCTACTGAATTGTTCAGTTTGAGTTGACATCGTTTGAATAACACAGCGTATTATAAGAAGACTCCAAGTGTCCAATATTTTTCTTCAGGGCTCCCAAAATAGCAAAAAAACTGTTGATATTTCCTTTAATCACAATTAGTAACGATGAAAAATAAATAGAAAAGACTTACCGTTTTGTGACCAACACGAAACAAGTCGCATTTGCTCCTCGGTTCTCATTTTCCATTGTGCGGCTGTAGTCTAATCAATCAAACACGTTTTTCCCTCACTGTCAACAAATGGTAATAATAGAAAATACTGAATGTCAGGGCCACTTTCCCGGCTTGTTCAAGCGCGAGCGTGTGGAGTGTGGTGCTGGTCGGTTCACGTCATCGCCAAGGGGCAGTGTTCGCCTTTGTTGATGTGCTCCTAGTTGCGGCTCGTGTGCCCCACATCGACAACCGGTTCTGAAAGCTCCGTCGTGACAATCCCAAGTAAATTGTGGGCTGGTCTAGCTAAATCATTAATTTAGTTATTTTGATACGACAAGTGGTCACTTCAGGAAACTGGTTTGTGACGTAAAATCGTCGTTCTGTTGATGAAGGGTAAAAAATTCCACTCCGAAGAGCATTCACAATCATGGAATTCGCAGCTGTTGTAGAAAGGGACGCCTGGATGCTCCGGCGATCATACCGTCGTCTATTGAACCGTAGTGACGCGTATATCTACGGCATCCCACAGTACGCGACCTTGCAGGTCGTGACTAGATTGATAATAATGTGAAGTTGGCTTGCTGTGAGCGGGAGAAACATTATCATTAAGAGCATATGTTTATGGTGTGAGTTTATAATTGAACGTTTGGTCGATATCGGAACGTTTGTTGTTGATTGATTGCGTGTTTGAAACAACAGGCGATAGTTTCTCGCATGTCGTAAAACCGTAACATTGAGAGAGTAATATATTTTTAATTTTATAAATTAGAAAACGGTCCCAATTGTATTTCACAGAAATAAAAAAATTCTTTTCCATCAAATGGTGTGCTCGCTATTCATTAAGAAATGTGTTTACATATTGCAAAGCGACTTTTTTCATTAGTATTAGAGGATGATGGGGCACAACGGTCTGATAGGGTAGCAATTTTGTGCAGGGCCGGAATCCAAACCAGGAATGGTTGTGCATCAATATTATGTCAGCAGTGTAAAGTTTTCGTCTAGCGACAAAAAAGGGAAATTTGTAGTTTTGTCGCTAAAAACTAGTTCGGAAATTATTCTTTCGTTTCGACTAGTCTTTCGATTCTTAATTTCTAGGATACTAAAATTTGCCATTCGGTGTCAGTGAGTACACATTCAAATTACCAAAACTAAAATAAACTACCTAAATGTGATGGTTTTACCCCGTCATCCCATACCCAGCTGTTTTGCCAGGAGTGCATTTTACTCAGCGAAGCTTGTGATCGAACGAGTGCGGGAGAACGCTGTGTCATGCATTTTCAAGTGTCCGGCTCTTGGTTGCTTTGCGATACACGCTAAATGTCGGAAGTGGAGGGTGTGCATGCACCATTAGTTGCAATTTTATCTCATATTACGCAACAATTTCTAGGCGTCGGAATTCTAACATTTCTCGCTTAAATAGCGTTGCAAGTTTTTCTTAATTAGTGCAAATTAGAATGCTGACTCAGGCACTCATTTAGAATCTCGTGTCAGATCATAGAGCATAACATGCTATTCATAAACCTTGACAATGACAATGTTGTGATGGATTCTGAAAGGGACAGAGCTCTTTGAGTATTTAGTTATTACTTGAGAAGTGAGTTGATTGTCAAATTGGAAAGTAATCCAATTAATAAACTTCAATAAACGTCGCTATATGGTATTTTAACGAGTATATCTAATCGGTTTTTACAGTCGCACATTGTTGTAGCTTATAATACATAAGAGTATTTCCAGAGATGGTTAGTAAGTCATCAGACTTTAAACACTCCGATTTGGATGAAACTTGGAAACCGTTTGTTTTGCATGACCGCAAAGACCAATTCGACTCAAGAATTACCTTTCATAAGAACGCAATTAAAATTCATTTAAATTTTCATTTGCAATTTTTATATTTTATTCGAACATAATTTCAGGTTTCGGAATTACAAGATGATTTCCACAAACATTAATTTAAATGAACGTTTATAAGATGCCACATAAAATTCCTGAATTTCGATTTGAGTTCTGGTTCCGGAGTTACAGGATTAGTATTGTAAAAACTTCAACGATTTCAAGGGAGGTTTTTCTTAAATGGCATCGAATTTCATAAATCGGTGGCGCTTCAAAAAAAAAGTCTCTATGCGTAATTTGAGCCAAAACGAACCATGGCACGGTGGTCAAAGTTTTCCAATATCCGATAGCAGAAAAATATCAAAGCTAAAGTGTACATGAAATTTTCGATATCGTACAAATTTTTGGTCCGTTTTTTCTTTAATTTTGTATAGGATTTTTTTTTTCAGTTGGTGAAACTCGATAGTCATCAAAACAGTGGTCATAAATTTTAAAATAAAACTCATTTAAATTTTTCATAGAATTTTCTCAAACTTAAATGCAAGGGCTTAGTACTTTACGTTTTAAATTTTATCTGGATCCGACATTTGGTTGCGATATTAGAAAGTAATGAATGTTCAAAATTTCAATCCGTCATTCTAAGTGACGATACTAAGAATGTGAAAACTCTTTGGGACTGTGGTTAGATCTAATTCGTAGGCTTTGGTAATTCATGCCCAATCAAACCGACTATGACTATATCCAGGTTCCGGTTCCGGAATAAGTGGTCAAAATTTTCAAACGGAGCTGACTCCGATTTCTCATAGATGGCTATGCCTACTTACAGCAAATTGTGGAGATTCCAGCGAATAGTATTATGGTTCCATACAAAATTCCTGTAATTTATCCGGATTTACAAGGTTACTTACTTTCACTCTTACTCTTTCAGTTGTAGACCACGTGGGTCTCTGCTGTATACATTGATCCTCCGTAAGCACTGTCCGATCTAGTCCGATCCGTTTGGCTTCAGCTTTTAGTCCGATGTATGAATCTACCATCTTCTCAAAGTTGCGTTCCCAAGTTCGTTACCGCGTTCTCACTTTCGTATTCCGCCGCATCGCCATTGAGGTGCTCGTCGAAATACTGCTGCATTCTTCTCCGCCACTAGCTGTTAACATTCGTCGTCGAACCAGTCGTTTCTCACGTTCAGAGGATTTTCAAGGTTCTATAAACAACAAGGATTTACAAGGTTCTATAAGAGGATTTACAAGGTTCTATAAACTATAAACTTTCAAACTGTTGATTGAAGCGTCGATATAAAAATAATCTTCTATATGGGATGCGAAACTAATACGTTTTATGAACCATTCAAGTTGACGACCATTAGAACTGACTTTGTCTATACCGGTCCCTGAATTCCGGTTCCGGATATACAGCGAATAATAGTTAAAAGCATCAATATGGAACTCAAATTATCACATCAAACAAAAAATCACAAATTGATTTTTTCGTCAATGCAATCTTCTTCAAGAGCAATACAGGGCTGCGTAGAGGAGCCTGACACATTTTGTTTTCCGGTTACGCATGGATCTTAACGAAGGAGGAATAAACCGAGCACGGCATCGGAAAGTAAAAGAAGGAAGGTTTATTTTCAGTGCGTAGTTTTCCATCATGGAGCACTGGAGTATCGCTCAACGAGTTTTTATTTATCACTCATTTTTGAAGAATCAGTCGCGCATCAAAACTATTTGTGAGTTTAAAAAACATTTTGAATTTAAGCCGAAGTGAAGCTGTGGGTGAAAAATTTTGTGTAAACAGATTCTGTGACCAAAATAAAACGTCCGGGCCATGTCTGGTGTGAGAATATTAAACGAGTTCGACCCGCTCTTGTGAAGAGTCCAGCTAATTTGGATAAGAAACATGTGGCTGCTCTTCAAATTTCGCCCGTTTACCGTACACGAACAAAATGCTCGAAATGCTAGGCAGTGGTGAGGTTTCTCTAAGCGACATAATGATGAGCGATGAAGCCCACTTCCCTCTGGCCGGCATGGTAAACAAGCAAAATTGTCGTTGTTATGCCGAATAGTTTTAACGTACGACTGATTCTACAAAAACGAGTTATAAATTAAATCGCAGTAAGCGACACTTTAGTGCTTCATGATGGAAAACTACTACACGGAAAGACCGAAATCAGCATTTTGGCGAAAAATTTAGTTGATTTTCTGATTTTAGTTACTTATTTTTTGAGACAACTAAAAAAATCTTACTTTTGCTAATTTAGAATTTTTAATTCTCATTCCCTTAATAATAATAAAATATTTGTTGAAATTGATATTTTTTTAGTTGAATTCACCATTTAAGCGTGCTATCATTTCTTAGCTAAGGCACACTTTATTTCCACAGAAATAAAATCTTGTTTTCAACCAACATGAATGATTGAATTGGCTTCTGCAATTTGCAGCTATATGGCGCTCTGTCACTGAGAAAATGTTAACACCGCAATGACTACTAACCACTAGATGGCACACTACTACCGAAAAAAAATTTCAGTCGCGGTAGTCTTTTCTATATTGGCAGGTATAAATACGATGTTGTATTGGAGCAAAATACATAAACGAAGCATAAACTTCTTTTTGAACATTTTTCTTCTAAATCGCTGTTTTCTTCATTTGACTTCGCGAAATCGACTCTCTCACTGAAAACTTTGAGCACTCGGAAAACAAAAACCGGAAGGTTGGAAGATACAAAAACCATCATTTGACATATGCAATTAGAGTGCAACATTCGAAACTCAATTCACTGTTCCGCATAAAAACATTATTACGCACAATCGCTTCAAATGCGCACAAATTCTGAATGAACACACTTTCCACTAAGAGTTAACGTCATTTTTACAAATCGGTTTAGAAATTTATATATAGATAGATCGTAACACATGCGAAAAACATCTAAACAAACAAGTTTCAACAAGACTGTCCTTTTTAGCTTTTTAATGGATTGCTTTGCTTTGACACTTCTCATGAGTTTTTGGCTAATAAACTTGTTAATAAAACTCATTTCACATTTGACTTGTAAAACATGTCTTGGAAAAATAAGTGGTTTTTTCGACGTGTGAGGTCATTGTTCCTTGATTTTTTGTATTCAAACGATCTAACAACGTTATGCAGTATTCGCAATTGTTTATTTTTCCTTGATCAAGATAGTCGATGAAGATTACACCATGTGCATTCCAAAATACTGAAGCCAAGCTGACTTTTATGTCTTTGGACGCTTCGGACGTTGTTCACCGGCTGTAGTCCATCCAGATGATGATCGTTTTGTTTCCGGAGTGAAGTGATTGATCCATGTTTCATTCATTGTGACATATCGTCGCAAACATACTGATTTATTACTTGTAAATATGGCCTAACATAACTCTGAATCATCAACACGTTTGCCCTCGGCATCTTAGAGCTCAAGCAGTATGCCTTTAAACTTATTATAAAATAAAAAAAATCAACACGTAGTTGTTTTTGATCGACTGTAACACATGGATCAATAAGTCCCGAGACTAACAATGGAAACAACATTTTTTTTTGCAAAATTTTTTTTTATTCATCAACATAATCACCTTTTAGGGTGATACAATGGTTCCAACGTTTTTTCAATTTTTCAATACCATGTTTATATAAATATTTATCTTTCGCTTCAAAATAAGCTTCAGTTTAAGCGATGACCTCCTCATTTGAGCCAAATCTTTTTCCCTGGAGCATTTTTGTAAGATCAGCAAAGAGTCAGTAGTCACTGAGGGCTAAATCTGGCAAGTTTGGGGGTGGGGAAGCAGATCAAAGCCCAATTCGTTCAATTTCGCCATTGTTTCATTGTTTTGTTCATTGCTGTTTTTGTTCCATCGAAAGCAATCGCGGCACCCACTTGGAATAAACGTTTTTCATGCTCAATTTTTCATGTAGGATAGTAAATACACTTCCATATGATATCTGTGTCATCTCAGCAATCTCACGGAGCTTCACTTTACGATCTTTCATTATAATTTTTGTCACTTCACTTACATTTTCCGGTGTAACGGCTTCCACAGGTCTACCCGAGCGTCATTTGTGTCGTTACGACCACGTTTAAACTCGGCGAACCACCGACGAATCGTTGCTTTTGATGGACAAGAGTCCGGATAACATTTTTCAATCCATTGTTTCGCTTGCACGGTGTTTTTACCCATTAAAAATAATGTTTTATCAAAACACGAAACTCGGTTTTTTAAACAAACTACAAAACGATTTTACTCCAACCTCGAGAACTCAGCTGTTTCTGGTCGGATCGACTTAAAATTTTGACCCTTTTCAAGCAAAGGTTAGTACTCTAGAAAGACGTGGTTACTGGTTTACTACGAGCGCCATCTCTGCTTTAATCTCGGGACTTATTGATCCATGTGTTAAGTAAACGTATAACCTACTTTGAAACGAGCTTTGTCATGGTCAAATGTTCTTGCATAGTTGTAAACACACTGGCTTTGGATATCTTTACGGCCTAACCTATCTCACGCCGTTTCAATTTACGATTAGATATAACTATGTCACTTCTTTTTTTGTAGTCTCTCAACTATGTACCCGGGTTGGTAGTTCAATGCATATGCCGTTGGTTTTACAAGCTAGTTGTCGTATGTTCCAGCGCCGAACTGGAAGGGTTCTCAGTGTCAGTAGGATCGTAGTATTAGCCATGAAATGATTCTGTACGCTATGAATCGGCTGCGAAGTCTGTTTCAACAGAAATGCTAGGCAGAAAGGCCAAATTCCACAAAAGAAATGTAATGCCAAGATTTTGCTTTGCTCAACTATGTTTTAAGGAGAAAATGTTGAAGTCGTTTCTTTTTGCCTTTCTCATATAGAAATATTATGCAATCAATGTGAAAGCCGATTTTTGAACCGAGGCCTGGAGGGGCGAGTGTCACATACTTATTGCGGTCGTTCGCCGGTCTTTTTTTAAATCATTTTTTTTTTTCATCAAGAAGCAATGACAAATTAACACCCGAAATTGTTTTGAGTCCATTGTTTCGAAAATGACAAAAGTAGCATCACTTACATGGCTGTCATTTTTTCTGAATAATCGAAATGTTTCACACATAGTCTTATGAAAGTTGGTATTTCACTATGATAGCACCATCTGTGTGTCAGTCTCACGATTTATTGAGTGATTGTTATATGAAAATATGAGTGATACGAGAAAGGCATCATTACACCACTAGATGGATGAAAATGTGTTATTATTTCTTGTAACAGTGTAACTTTTGCTTACGTCAACATATTCTTAAAGTCTAACATATGTCAAAAGGCAGAATGTTTATACAATTTTACGGAAAAACTTTTTTATTCTTCACTATAATCTACATCTAGAACGATACACTTGACCCATCGATCCTCCAAAATTTTGATGCCCTTTGAAAAAAAAAAAAAGATTTGTCAAGGCCTTCAAAATAGGATTCCGTTTCTTCAATGACCTCAGCATTCGACGAAAATTTCTTTCCTTGGAGAAACCTTTTCAGGTTTGGAAATAGATAATAGTCTCTGAGGGCCAGGTCTGGAGAATACGGGGGATCCGAACCGCAAATCATTCAATTTCACCGTTGCTTTTATGCATGAATGGGTTGGTGTGTCTTTTTCCATAACTTGATGCGAACTAAAACTCGTCTGATACGATCAGCTATTATTCAAATACTAGTGGATAGATTGTCATGGCATTTGGTATTGGACCATCTAGAAACTTGTTCTCAAAAAAAAAATTAAATAAAAATAAAAAATATACACGATACGAAACTATTCACGTCTTTTCTGTGAGAGGCCCGGAACTTTTCATTCCATGGAGTAGTATTTACCTTTCACGTTTTTGATCTCATTTGAACCTAATCAAACTTATATTCAATAGCCCAAGGTTTCTGCTAAATTATTTTTGATTGAATACATTCACAAGTGGAACGATTTCGTATCTATAGCACCCAATAGCATAAGAAACCGTTAAGTAAATCAGAATAATAAATAAGAAAATATGTTTGTTCTTCCTTTCAGCGCCTCCACGAAAAACGAGCTACGGAGAATCGCAGTGAAAATTTGGACAGCCTCTCCGGCGATCAGCTTGTTGAAGAGAAAGCATCCGTTCAGCGTGCGTTGCTCTACCTGGAATCGATCTACGGACGTCCTGCCAGCAGAGAGGAACGCGATGCTGCCAGACCGCTGTACGATCGTTATCGACTTATAAAGCGGCTGGTTAATCGAGCCAATTCAATCAGCGGTCCTTGCGGAGCAAATTCTCAGATGCCAACAATTTTGGAGCATGAAGCTCTGGCCATCGTGGGAACCGTGACCCCCTCAACGGATATTTCTCCGCCGTCGGCCACATCCATGATTCAGTCGCCTACGGACACTTCGGTTGCTTCAACTGCTGCGCCCTCGACGGATGAGTCGGAAACGACAACCAGCTCGATTACGGAGAATATCCATTCGATGACTGCCGAGGAGTTGTGGGAACATTACGATGCTGCCCGGGAAGAGAAAAAGGAGCTGCGGCGAACTATAAAAATTTTTGAACAACAGTTTGAAGAAACTACCGGCCGGAAAATGCTAAAATCGGACCGGAAGACTATTGAGGATACTTATGCTCTGTACAAGCAGAAGAAGGCAAAACTTCGACTCATTGATGCTCTCTTCAAGAAGCAGATGGCGGTTTAAAGTGATCTCCTAATTCCCTTTCTCGCCTTACTCATGTTGATTCCAAATATTCCCCTCCAATATTACGAACAATTCTTCCCGTTTTATTTTCGATCACATCCATTGTAAATTTTCCTTTCATAACCATAATCACTATGTTCATTCTATTTATTTCATTTGTGCACCGCGTTCAATACGTTTATGACTTTTTGTGAACATATTATACCTTACCTCGCGCTGTTTCGTTCGTTAAACGTGGTGAAACACTACATTCATTTTGTGAGAACTTCTAAATCTGTCGACGAAAACTAACGACGACCTTCATCAATATCAGTAAAATTTGTTTGAATGTCGTCAAATTGCAAACCATATATATTGATATATTGATACAGAAAGCATCAGAAAAAGGCATACAATCTACTTTTGAGCTTGTTTACTTGTGTTTTAGTTTTTCTTCTGGTGTCTATTTATCTGTTATTAAGTGAATAATCGTGAACTCTACTTGTTTTTGAACTGCATAATAGTGTTATGGGAATGTCTCCTCAAGCTTGAAAATTTTTGGAATAATGCGGTCTTTTGCCGAAGAGAATAAAAACAGTATAAAGTATTTATACAAATGATCAGAATAACAGCAACAGATATACTACAAGCCAAGATCAATGAATGCACCTTGGCTACAAAGAAAAAAAAACAAACAAACAAACAAAACTATTCAGTTTGGTCTAGTGCAACAATGTAAGCGATATTTACATTTCATATTGTGACCTAAACAAAATACATGTAATGTATGAAACTTTTAATTTAGCCTTTATATACATTCGGGAAAGAAAAGTGCAAACTTATAATCAGTTAAATTTTGGAGCACGAAATGAAATAAATCCAGTGTACATGTACTACTACCATTTAATCAATCTTTACACGAAATAGTTACTTATCAACTACATGCAGAATTTTGCGGAAAATAAATAAAACTTGAAACCGACCCTGTGCTACTATATCGAAAATCAGTAAAAACCAACAAAAACCCATAGAAAAGCGGCATAACACACAAAACAGTACATAAATAAACACATATTTGTAGCTCTTTAAGATTCTGATTGGGACGATTATTATTATAATTATTACTGATGGTAAACCGAAAGAAAGCGATATGTTCTCAAAGAACGATTTATTACGCATTATGATTACTATATGATTACTAATATAATTGATAGTGTATTTGGTGCATGAATTGCAAATTGAGGAGAGGCATTGAGAAATAAAGCAATGTTGGCAGTAAAACCGGAATGTTCGCAGAGGCATCGAGTGAATAAGGATGTAATAGATTTAGTTCTTGGTGAATAAAATACACGCAAAGTTAAGCTATGTGCAAAAGTTGACGTTATTTAATTTGGATTCGTACGAAAGTCCTTGTATCAGACTCGAGTATTGCCTTGTGTGATTGATCGTTGAACGTAAGCATTCAACGGAATGTACCATAAGGAGAAAACCCTCTTCGATCTAATTTGGTTACATTCACATTGCTACACTTCTTCTTGGTTTCGGTACTGCTCTGTTTGAAACGCATTGCATTGGGCCTTTTGATATTTTTGTACTTAAGCCTTAAGACTTAAGCCCATAGCTAACTCCTTACCGTGGAAATTGTTTTATCAATTAAACTACTCTGCATATGAAAACACATGAAGAAAAAGTCCACCATTGATTTTCGGTGCTGCCCATAGTACCGTGAGGAGAACTCGACTCCGGGAAGGAATCAAGTCGTATCGAGCTAGCAAACAGCCAAATCGGACCATAAAACAGAATAGTGTGGTCAAAACTCGTGCTCGGAAACTATATGACCAGGTGCTGACCAAGTTCGACGGGTGTCTTCTGATGGACGATGAAACCTATGTCAAGGCTGACTTCGGGCAAACCCCAGATCAAAAATTTTACTTGGCAACGGCTCGGGGGGATGTTCCAGCCAAATTTAAACTTGGCAGGGCATTTGCAGCTGTGGCAAAAAAATGAAAGTTTTCGTTACAAATAAAACAATGACATCGGAACTATACCAAAAAGAGTGTCTCCAAAAACGGATTTTGCCGTTCATTCGATCCCACGACCATTCCGTAATGTTTTGGCCATATTTGGCAAGCTGTCATTACAGCAAAGTCGTTCAAGAATGGTATGCAGGGAAAGGGGTCCAGTTTGTTCCGAAAAACTGTCCCCAGTTCCACCCTATTGAGAAATACTGGGCAATCATGAAAAGGAGATTCAAGACAAAGGGAAAGGTTGCCAAAGACATGAATCAGATGACGACCTGGTGGAATAAGATAGCTAAAACGATGGACGAAGAAGGTGTGCGCCGCCTAATGAGCCCTGTTACATGAAAAATTCGAGGATTCCTTCGTAACCGTGACGAATAATTTTATCCGTATTTTTTCTTAAAAGTATGAAGAAAACGCTACATTTGTATAAAAAAAGATCTTGAATTCAATAATAAATAACTGAAATACAGGCAATTGTCTTTATTCCAATTCTATCTGAAGCAAAGCTTTAGTCATCTGTGAGACCTTTTCGTTAAAAAACATAAACATACACAAGATTTTTCTAAAGCTCGATTTTCTCGGAAATGGCAGAACCGATTTTAACAAGTTCGAAAGCCACTGTTGGGTCATTTGTCGGGTTTGAAAATCAAATGGTTGTCACTTCTGATTCCGAAGATATAACGGTATAAGGTACGTAATGGTGTAAGTAACGTAACCGATCAAACGCGTTGTTCTTTACCGCTCAATTTTCTTAGATATGGCTAAACCGATTTCTTCAAGGCATTAATCTTATTTTATGCCAGGGCTAATTTCACTATCTTTACGTTTCGTCTTAGACTAGTCAGTGCAGAGTATTTCAAATTGAACTGCTTAGTGCAAGCTTAAACAGTTCAACTGCTCAGAAATCACAAGCACGTTTTGACTAACCATCTAACTAACATCTGTCTGTCACATAAAAGTACGAGTACAAAATCAATCCACGGATCGAAATAATGGCTGGTTTGTAAGATATTCAAGTTGTTCGGTTTAACCCCGTGTCCGGACTAGCCCCGCGTTCCCCTATGTGACGTAACCGACCATTCCCAGTGTTTTTTAATTTCTCGGAGAATAAAGAATCGATTTCGAAAAACTTATACTCGTTTGAAAGTTACTATTAGGTTATTTGATAAACTCACAGTAGTAATGACCGAGGATAGAATCTTACAAATGTTTTAATGAGATTATTTAAATGGCAAGAGAAAGACATTATTATTAGTTGCATTAAGAAGGGTTTTATATTTATAAGAAAAAGTTAAAACGTATGTAGTCTCTGTTATACATTAAAGCAAATTATTTTTAAACTTTTGAACATTTTTCAATAAAATTTTGAGTAGCTTAAAGTCTTAGCCAGAAATTCCATTACTGTATTCAAATGCAAAGATCTTTGTTTAAAAATTCTAACTATACTTTGAAAAATGTGTTTTTCTCTCAATATTTTTGAGTAGTAGGAGATTCTGCTCATTTAGCAGTTGGTCTAACAAACAGTTCCAATCGATCTACTGATAAAAATTTTTAGCTTTCCGATTTATGGTACTGCGCTCGAAATGTCAACTATTGCGATAGGATAGAAAATGTCAGCTACACAATAAATGAGTGGGTAATGTCAGAGACATAACTGGATGACGTGAATTCGAATATAAGTAACACCTTCACTCTTCTGAATACCTAAAGTCGTTCCCATTAGTTGATATATTGTGTGAATTGTGCAAGGTTTCATTTCATTACTTTCAGAATTGTAACGGTGCACCAATACTAAAGTACGATGAATTCACGACAAACTTATTTTAACACACAAATTAATAAAACAGGGCAAAATAGAGTCAAAAATTGTTCGCTTTCAGGAGTACACACGGTACGAATTACAATAATTTCAATTGAAGAAATTATCAAACCAGTTCTTAACTGAATAATTTACTGATATTTAAAGTCAACGGCTAGAATGAACGAACCTTTTAAATTTCTTACCTACCCAGAATGCAATGTCGCTCTCTGCACCAAAACCGTCGTCCGAGCACGAGAAAGACAAACAAGCGTCATGAGTTTTTCTCTTTAATAATTATTTAAAGCAAACATTTTAGAAAACTTTTATTATAAGTTATTTGTGAATATTTCATACTACTGAACATTTTATCATTATTTGCTGATCATATTTCCGATAGCATGGAGAAAGAAATATGTTGCTGGGTTAAGTACAACAAGAGATATTCACGATTAGGTTCTATCCATTCTTGTACATGGTAAATTTTTACAAGGCGCCCCATAGTAAAGTAAGTCGTATTCATGACAATATCAATGTCTCCGTGACTAAAAAACCAAATTTAGTCAATCTTGTTAGATATGCATTGTCATAAACTATATAAGAAATGAAACAAAAATGTTTCCAGGTTTCCAGTTGTGAGAAATATTAAAAAAAGAAAGGTTATACAGGGCAATGTGGAAAAACTAAGATGAAATGATGTTGGTCGACCGAAAAGTGAAGGTAAGTGAGCTAGCAGATGTCATATGAATTAGTACTGAGCGCGCTCGTCATATTTTGGGCGAGATTCTTTAGATCAAAAAATATCCTGCCGCAGGATGCACAAACACGAACGCGAGTGCTCTTCTGAAACGTATTATATTTCGTTCATTTTTGTCATTCTCAAGGAAGTTGCTTTTCACATATTCATTCTTTAAAAAACGAACTGCTCTTCTTTACTCATTGTTGCGTAAAACGTAGCTCAAGTTTGTTTATTCAAAGTGTTGGACATTGCTAGCTACACTCAAAATAATAATCATGTTATAGTTACGTGAAAAGTTATGTGAATATTTTCCACCCTACTTTTCACGTAGGTTTCAATAGACTGGCATTTAAAAGCTGTTTAATGCATAACCCAGTAAAAGTTACGTGTTTCATAGATAAAATGTAATGTACTGCTCATATCACATTTATCTATCAGTTCATATCAAGTTTAGATACCAAAGAATCACCATTTTATATATTGGTTGAAGTCAAAAGGGAGATTTCAGATTTTTATATAAATCTACAAAATGAAAAATGCCATGGAAAATCAAACATTTATTCTAGAAAATAAGCATAGAATTTTAAATAAAAATAAAAAGCAAAATTTAAATAAAAAGCAACTAATAACGTCGTGAGATCTCTAATCGACAAGCCTCCAGAAATCGTTATGTTGTCACTTCCATCCAACCGAAGCCGAAGTCGAGATCCGAGAACTCCCACAACACTACCGATGCAGGTTGAGGTCCCATTACTTGGGTCCAGTGTCTCTAGTTTCATACCGATTTTGAACTCGTTGTTCGGTGGACCAACGGTCTGTTTGAAGCATTCGGCAGGAGCGGGCACACTTCCGGACCCACGCAGGCACTCGGTCCAGTCGAACACATGGAAATTTTCATACTGGAATGAATCGATCGATGTAGTAAAAAAATGCAATTAAATAACATTTCTCGCAAATATTTACACTACTCACACTTTGAGGGCCACTGTTCGCCATTTTCAAAATCGAGTTTTTCACACTGGAAATTCACGTAGATTGTTTGACGTTTGGTCAATTCACGTAAACCTTATGTGATGACTCTATTCATTTTAGGGGATGTTCGTATAACATTCATTTTCGTCACTTAAAATATTCAATTTGACATTTGAAACCAGTTTACGTGATTTTTCAAGTGAATCAAACGTGAATTTTTATTTGAGTGTATACATTTTGTCATCTTTTTGACAATTTGTGTTCTTCGCCAAAATAATAAAAAATCCGCCGTTTTTTATTCAGTTAAAGAATCGACTCATTGTTTGACTTCTTCAAAGTAGGCGAAATTCTATTCAGCAACGACGACGTTAGACGTTTATAGATGGTAAAGGACTGAAATGACTATGTCTGTAGAGTGCCTATAACCATAGCTGACGACAGCTGTTTGTTTGGAATAACAGCTTTGTTCCAAACGAGCAAACGATCTATCAAACACAATGTAAAGCTAACAAAACTCCCAACATAACGCATTAAACGTTTTGAATTGTGGCCAACATTACGGATGAAATGTTGCAACTATGGTTATAGGCACGCTATATGTCAAGCTCGCTTGCTAAGTGCGATTATATTTTGTTGGTCGTTGAGCGTTTTTTTTTATTAAAGAATATAATGTTTAAGGCACACTGCTTAAGCTCTAAGATGCCAAGGGCTTTTACTAATTTAAAATTTACGACTAACTTAAAACTAGGGTTGTATCATTAAGTAATGTCATATTTGGGTCGCAGTGGTTGACTTTGGCAGATCCAGCCTTCATGTGGTGATCGGCCGGTGAATTGAATATTTCATGAGAGTCTTCCATATGGCGTTGGTGAATATTCATGTTGGCCGCATTCTTCGGTCCGTGTGGGTCCGCGGGAAACACCCCCAGGTTACGAATACCCGGCGGGTGGCCCGCATGCTGTTGATAAGTTTCCGTGGGCGATGATGGTGTTGTTACAGAAGAAAATGAAAAAAAAATATAGCGAAGTAAATATTGCGGAAAACGGAGTAAAAAGGGGATATGGGAATGAAATGACTAAAACGACAGAGATCTAATCAGTTGACATCGAGATGGTGAAGAGACGGAGAGGGGGGAAGCGAAGGTTAGTGACAGCAAAAAGATCTTGTTAGTTCCGATGAAGATGGTGGACAGATGAGGAATCGGAATAATCGGCGGAAGTTAGTGTCGAACCTGCAGTTGAGAAATAATTCTTAGCCACAGTTGAAACAACGTCGATAAATAGGAGGAACTTTCTAAGCCAGATGTAACAGATTACACTTGTATATTAATGTGTTTGAGAAACTGGTATATGAGAAGCATATATGAACTATCCCGACTCGCCAACACATCCCGAACCGGAACCTCAGGCGGTCTACCTCGGGCCCTGAGGGATTCCAGTAGCTTCGACCTGGCGTCGCGATACTCTACGCACGACCACACGACATGCTCGATGTCCTGATAACCGTCGCCACAGGTGCAGAGCCCGTTCTCCACGATCCCGATACGCCGGAGATGTGCGTTGAATGTATAGTGATTTGACATGAGTCGTGATATAACGCGAATGAAATCACGACTCACGTTCATCCCCTTGAACCAATGTTTCGTCGATACCTTAGGGATAATGGAGTGTAGCCATCGTCCTAGTTCGTCATTGCTCCATGAAGTTTGCCAACTTTCGAGAGTTTTCTGACGAGAGATACTGAAAAATTCATTGAAGCAGATTGGTCTTTCATAAATATCACCTTCTAATGCGCCAACCTTAGCCAATGAGTCAGCCTTTTCATTGCCCTGAATGGAACAATGCGAAGGGACCCAGACTAACGATATTAAATAAGACCGTTCAGATAAAGTACTCAAATGTTCCCGTATTTTCCCCAGGGAATTCGGGGGATACTTTCCTGGCTTCATTGTTCGGAGAGCTTCTATTGAGCTTAGACTGTCCGTGACAATGAAGTAATGGTCTTTGGGCAAGGTTTCAATGATCTCGAGGGTGTACTGAATAGCAGCTAATTCTGCGACGTAAACTGAAGCCGGATCACTGAGTTTGTAAGAAGCGGTGATGTTTTGAATGAAGATGCCGAAGCCTGTGGACTTGTTAATGTTTGATCCGTCAGTGTAAAACACCTTTTCACAGTTGACTGTTCTAAATTTATTATAAAAAATATTTGGGGCCACTTGAGGGCGCACGTGAGCCGGAATTCCACGAATTTCTTCTCTCATGGATGTGTCGAAAAACACAGTAGAATCAGAAGTATCCAAGAAATGAGCACGGTTGGAAACAAACGAAGAAGGATTAATATTCTGAGCCATGTAATCAAAATACAAGGACATAAAACGGGTTTGAGAATTAAGCTCAACTAACCTTTCGAAATTTTCAATCACCAGAGGATTCAAAATGTCGCATCGAATGAGCAAACGATATGAGAGATCCCAGAACCGGTTTTTCAATGGGAGAACACCCGCCAGCACTTCGAGGCTCATCGTATGAGTCGATTGCATGCAACCCAAGGCAATACGCAAACAACGATACTGAATTCTTTCCAGCATGATGAAATGAGTGTTCGCCGCGGATCGGAAGCAAAAGCATCCGTATTCCATCACGGACAATATCGTTGTTTGGTACAGCCTGATCAGGTCTCCTGGATGGGCACCCCACCACGACCCGGTTATTGTACGAAGAAAGTTGATTCTTTGTTGGCATTTTCTTTTCAGATACCTAATGTGACATCCCCAGGTGCCTTTGGAGTCGAACCAGACCCCGAGATATTTAAATGTGAAGACCTGAGCTATGGTTTCACCCCCTAGTTGAAGCTGTAATTGTGCTGGTTCTCGCTTTCTCGAAAATACAACCAGCTCAGTTTTCTCCGTAGAGAATTCGATACCCATTTGAAGAGCCCATGTGGATAAGTTGACAAGAGTATCTTGTAACGGCCCTTGCAGATCGCCAGCTTTGGGTCCTATAATAGACACAACGCTGTCGTCGGCAAGTTGTCTTAGCGTGCAATATGTGTTGATACATTTATCGATGTATTTTACGTAAAAATTGTATATAAGGGGGCTTAAGCATGAGCCCTGAGGAAGACCCATGTAACTGAATCGTATTGTCGACAAATCACCATGCGCGAAATACATGTGTTTCTCAGACAATAGATTATGTAAAAAGTTGTTCAAAACTGGCGAAAGACCATGCTGATGCAGCTTCTCAGATAGGATATTTATAGAAACTGAGTCAAAAGCCCCTTTAATGTCTAGGAAAACTGACGCCATTTGTTCTTTACGAGCAAATGCCATTTGAATTTCTGTTGAGAGCAACGCAAGACAATCGTTCGTTCCTTTACCCCTGCGGAAACCAAATTGTGTATCTGAAAGTAAGCCATTAGTTTCGACCCAATTGTCTAGACGGAAGAGAATCATTTTTTCGAACAATTTCCGGATACAGGAAAGCATAGCAATCGGCCGATACGAATTGTGATCGGAGGCTGATTTTGCTGGTTTTTGAATGGCGATCACTTTCACTTGTCTCCAGTTATGTGGAACAATGTTGTCCTCAAGGAACTTATTGAATAAACTCAACAAGCGCCTTTTGGCGGGGTCTGGCAGATTTTTCAACAAGTTGAATTATAATCTGTCTAATCCCGGGGCTTTATTGTTACATGACAAGAGTGCAAGTGAGAGCTCTACCATCGAAAACGGTGTTTCGTTTGTATTTGGTGTCGCGGCGCGGGTGATCTTCTGTTCCGGAACAGAGTCTGGGCATACTTTTTTAGCGAAATCGAATATCCAGCGGTTGGAATATTCCTCGCTTTCATTCGTGGTGTTATGATTGCGCATTCGTCGGGCTGTGTTCCAAAGAGTACTCATAGATGTTTCTTTCGTTAAGCCGTCTATAAACCGACGCCAGTAACCGCGTTTCTTGGCTCTAATCAAGTTCTTAGTTTTAACGTCTAACGCCGCGTAATTCCGGTAATTATCAGGTGTTCCATTTTTTCTGAATATTTTATACGCGGAGGCTCTCTCCGTGTTTAAATTTGTGCACTCTTTGTCCCACCACGGGTTGGGAGGACGGATGTTAGTTTTCGCGCCGGGTACACGTTTCGTCTGAGCTTGAGTCGCGGTGTCGAGAATCAAGCCAGCCAAAAACGTGTACTCTTCCTCCGGAGGAAGTTGTTGAGTTCTTTCAAGTTTCTCAGATATCGAGGTCGCATAGCTATTCCAATCAATATTTCGTGAGAGGTCATACGAAACATTGATTGTCTTCGATGGTTTTGAGCCGCTGGTGATTGATATTACGATCGGTAGATGATCGCTACCGTGGGGATCAGGAATTACCTCCCACGTGCAATCCAACCGTAGCGATGTCGAGCAAAGGGATAAATCCAGCGCACTTGGTCTTGCTGGTGGTGCAGGAATCCTTGTCATTTCTCCCGTATTCAAGATTGTCATATTGAAGTTGTCGCAGATATCATGGATCATAGTTGATCTGTTATCATCGTGAAGACAGCCCCATCCCGTACCGTGTGAGTTAAAGTCTCCTAAAACCAACGTCGGTGCAGGAAGGAGCTCTACGATATCACTGAGCCACCGATGCCCAACCGAGGCTCTTGGGGGAATGTAGATGGAAGCAATGCAAAGGTCTTTACCTTTGATTGTAACATGACATGCGAGAACTTCAATACCTGGTATCGAGGGGAGGTTAATGCGATAGAAAGAATAGCACTTTTTGATCCCCAAAAGTAGTCCTCCATAGGGATTATCTCGATCCAGACGAATAATGTTAAAATCGTGAAAGTTTAAGGGTATTTCAGAAGTTAGCCAAGTTTCGCACAATGCAAATGCGTCACATTTCAGATTGTTTACTAGAAATTTAAATGAATCTATTTTTGGGATAATACTTCTGCAATTCCACTGTAAAACAGTGATTAGATCCGTGACCTCGGTGGATGATTTAGCCATCGAAAGATAGAATCGCTGAAAGAAGGGGCCAATTTGCAGTCAACTGCTTCAAATATGTTTTACTGTTGGCATGAAAGCAATTAAAATGCTTCTAATAGGGTCTGAAATATTGAAAGTTGTAAAAATCCAGTCCACAACATCAAAGAACCTTATAAGTCCAGCACCTAGTTGGTTCTCTGGTGGATTTTCAGGGACGCTTGGGGATTTTTTAGCGGTGGGAATTCCATCTCGGAATTGAGTTTTCCGAGACCAGGAGCTTTTTGCTTCGGTGATTTTTCCCGATTCCCGTTAGCTGTAACTTTTCGAAGCCCTTCGGAAGACACCTTCGAACCCTTACTAGGTAGCTTATGAGAAGATTTATTCATTCTTTTCCTACAGCTATGAGGGACCGCTGAAGATGGACCTTCCAAAGGGTCGTCAGAATCATTATCAGGCATATGGATTCGTTGCCTGTTTAGGAGGGATGGCACTCTTAACCATCTCGGCAAAGGAACGCTTGGAGTGTTCCTTCAGGGAACGCTTCATCCGATCTCCTCGCAGTTTGTAAGCGGGACAGTCAGAGAGGTCATGCGGACCCTCCTTACAGTAGAGACACTTTTCAGCATCCTTACCGCAAGAGCCGTCCGCATGAGCTTCCCCACAGTTAGCACAACGTGGCTTATTGCTGCAATGGGTAGCTGTATGCCCCAGTTGTTTGCAATTGGTACAATTCATTATCCGGGGTACAAATAAACGAACAGGCAAACGAACCCGGTCCAAGAGGATGTAGTTGGGCAATGCCGAGCCGGCGAAGGTCACACGATAAGAGTCTGATTGGGGATAAGACTTTGTTCCATCCCCGGCGATCGATACTGAATGCAATCGCTTGCAATCCAGTATCTTGACATTCTTAAATGAGGGGTCTTTAAAACAACCCGCCCCGTACTTAAGAATATCCTCGCAAGTCAAACTCGAATCGGTGACCACACCGTCGATTTCGACTTCACGAGCTGGCACGTAGACGCGGTACTCCAGCGTAAAAGGATCCTTTTGAACAAGCTCATTAGCCTGTTTTGAGCTGGTAAACAGGACCCTGAGCTTGTCTGGCCGTATTCTATCTATACTTTTTATGGTATTATATCGCGAATTCAGGTCCTGCGATATTTTTAAAATATTCATTTTTTTTTCCTTTGATTTGGTCCGGAAATAGACGGCGTAAGGCCCGGCCGGTAGTGCGAGCCCATCAGGATAGCTCTTTATGCGGGACTTTTTACTGACAAGGGAAGTCTCCATTTGAACATCGGGAGCGGGGTGGGGGCAGGATTTAAATTAGACATAGCGGAACTACTTCCGCGCAAAAACAAATGATTCGGGGGAAATATAATGGTCAAATAAAGAAATAAAAATAAACGAAGTAAAGGTACTTAACTAAGATCCAACGGGGGACACCAAGCTGGACTTCGTCGATCGGCGTATCGCCGCTTTGATGGTGTGCAAAAAACCTCCGAGAGGAAAAGGCACACTTATTTATAATCCTCACACAATGGCCGCTTGTTTATAATCCTCACACTTGGCCTTGATCGGCGAAACAATAATCGGCTAACGGTACCGTTTCGATCGACCGCTCGCAATAAGGCACTGTTCTATTATATAATGCGAAAAAAAAAACATCTCAGAGGAAAAAGCACTATTGTCTATCACACAATATCGTCCGACCACTTTATCACACACACACACACAACTGGTTTTCAATGCTTTCGCAGTAAATCCAAATCACGTCCGTTCGCTCGGAAGGTTGAAACGGCAATGTCGTTGAGCGTTTGTTGAACAGCATACTGCACGAAAAAATCATTTTGGAGGAACGATTGTTGTTGGTTTTAGTCCTACAAAAATAGTGTGAAAATTTGGTGTTATCTTCATCTAGAAACAAATATTATTATTCAACATAAAGTAGAGATATTCTGCGGGTAGGTTCATTTAAAAAATAGGTGGATAAAAACTTCCTAAATTCTCCAGTAAAACTAGTTAAACTAGGTTCCATCTCCTCATATTGAAAATGGCTCAGCAATGGACCTCTGTCTGCCAGATTTGTTGAACGAAAAAAATGGTGCTCGGTTCAATGGTCTGTTTCAAAATCGGCAAACAAAGGTCCCGTGTTGACCTCCCGTTGAACGATTAATTGGACGTTGATTGGACAAACGATACAACGTATGTTATTGGACCAACGAAAGACCACCGTTAAGTATATTTTCCCAAGCGGGCATCTAGTGAACGCTTATTTGAAGCTTATATATCTACTAATTTACGAATCTAATTTGTCAAATCTTTTCTTTGGGGATTTAACGATGCCGTTAGATGTCATCGCAGAAATAGCTACTTCTGTATGGAAGAGTTTTAGCTCATATAATTATTCTTGAATACAAAATGTTTTATATAATATTCTGGACACTTATTTCATAGAAATAATTTGATCAATAATAAGATTTTGTATCCGACTGGGGAAGCAGGTACTCTCTACTACAATCAAGTTATTTTTGTGGCTCCAAATTCTATTCAAAATTTTTCTCTTGGTTTTTTTAAGAAACCAAGAAATTGTTTGTGCATTAACTAGTATAACATACAGAATGAAACAGTGCTTTGCTCGCGTAGGTCATCCTTAAGAAAACGAAGTGGGTTCACTATTATATGCACATCCGGCACCGGAACCCGAGAACCGTTTAAATCGAAGTCGGTTCGTACGGCCAAAAACTAACATCACGTACAAACTCTACTAGTTTTTATTCAAATTTTGAAGATTTTCTTCAATTTTGCCATCGCACTCTAAATGACGATTTAAATGTTTGTTGTATCCGAAAATATGCAGTAATTTTTGGTAGGACCATAAGACCTTTCGTTTGACCCTAAGATTGGGACTAACGGTTTTGAGTCCAGTTTACAAACTTTTTTACGGTTTTTCTTCCGCCAGTTTAAGTGACGGTGTACAATATTCAACACAAAGTCTAGGCATTACATTCTTTTTGTGGAAGCCTTTCTGTTTCAACAGACTTCGCAGCCGATTATTAGTGTACATAATCATTGCATGGCTAGTACTATGGATCCTACTGACAATATTCAACACAGTTTACCCTATGACTCAGGTGCTTTCGGAACCGGAGACCGGGAACCAGAATAACCGGAATCAACTTTTTAAGTTGCCTACCGATAATAACTATCGATTGGTGTAGTTTTGAGACCAGTTTAGAAAATTTTTTACGTGTTTTGTTTCGCCGGTTTAAGTGACGGTGTACAATATTGAACACACTTTACCCTATAACTACGGAACCGGAAGTCGGATCCGGATGAAATTCAGGAATTCCGTATGGGACCATGAGACCTTTCATTTGAATCTAAGTTTGTCAAAATCGGTTGAGCCATCTTTGAGAAAACCTAGTGAGATTACACACACATACATATATATATACACACACAGACATTGCGCATATATGACACATGCCCCTCCGGTCCAATTTTTACTAGTCGGTTTTTCAAGTGATTGCATAACCTTTCTATATGAGAAAGGCAAAACGTAAATTTTTTCTCATTTTAGTTCAAATATGTTTTAATTTATATATTATGCTAGTTGCAGACCAAACGAACCAATTTTAGCATTACTGGTTCCAAGATCCCAGTTTCGGAAGTACCAGAAATAGTGGTTGAAAACTTATAAACGGAATTTTCTTAATTTTCTCAGAAAATGCTGGGTCGATTTTCACAAACTTAGACTTAAGTAATAGGGTCAACAAAATCAACGCCTATAAAAATAGTGTGTATTTGACATTTTTTCGGATATCACTTCCGGTTCCGGAACAACAAGTAAGATGTGTTTCACATTTTAAACCATAAAACATTTAGAGCGAAAATGCAAAGCCGAAGTACTAACTTGGTCATGACAATTAAAAATTTAAAATGTTATGCCAGTATGTGTTTAAGATGTTTCCATGTGTTTTGTTTATACACACGGAACGACCGAAATTAGCTCTGCGCCTAATTCGTATTACTGTTTTTGAATTAGTTGATTTTAACAACAAAATTTCCAAAATAACTATAAAATTAGTTAAAATTGAGAATTTACTTTGCTGAAAAAACTCTTAGTTTTAGAGAATGTGTTTAGTTGGTGAATATCC
Source organism: Malaya genurostris (assembly GCF_030247185.1). NCBI lineage: Eukaryota > Metazoa > Arthropoda > Insecta > Diptera > Culicidae > Malaya > Malaya genurostris. The sequence continues at coordinate 215,328,935 of NC_080572.1, forward strand.
TGGACTCAAACCAGCAATATTTCAATCCAACACGAAATTCTCATTGACAACTAATTTTGTTATTAAAATCAGAAAATTTGTTTCTATTTATCTATCACCATCATTACTGAAGGACAGCACAAAAAACCAAAACTGAAATGGGTATTATTAACAAGTTTATTAGCCAAAAACTCATGAGAAGTGTCAAAGCAAAACAATCCATTAAAAAGCTAAAAAGGACAGTCTTATTGAAACTGCTTGAACATTGTTTTGATGTTTTTCGCATGTGTTCGATATATCTTTATTTAAATTTCTAAACCGATATGTAAAAATGTCGTAAACTGTTAGTGGAAATCGTATTCATTCAGAATTTGTGCGCACTTGAAGCGATTGTGCGTAATAATGTTTTTACGCGGAACAGTGAAGTGAATTTCGAATGTTTCACTCTAATTGTGATGAAGTTTTTTTGTATCTTCAAACCTTCCGAGCTGCGCCGTCCGGTGTACTATTTGTATTCGGTTTTTGTTTTCCGAGTGCTCAAAGTTTTCAGTGAGAATGAAGAAACAGTGATTTAGAAGAAAAAAAATTCAAAAAGATGTTTACGTTTCGTTTATGTCTTTTTCTCCAACACAACATCGTATTTATACCTGCCAATATAGAAAAGACAACCGCGTCTGAATATTTTTCGGCAGTAGTGTGCCATCTAGTGGCTAGTAGTCATTAAGGTGTTACCGTTTCGGTGACAGGGCGCCATATAGCTGCAGATTGCAGAAGCCAATTCAACCATTCATATTGGTTGAAAACAACATTATATTTCTTTAATTCAACTAAAAAATTAGTTGACTGGATATGAAGTGTGCCTTAGCTAAGAAATGACAGTACGTTTATTTTGTGAATTCAACTAAAAAAAATAGTCATTTCAACAAATATTTTATTATTATTAAGGGAATGAGAATAAAAAATCTAAATCAGCAAAAGTAAGATTTTTTTAGTTGTCTCAAAAAATAACTAACTAAAATCAGCAAATCAACTAAATTTTTCGCGAAAATGCTGATTTCGGTCGTTCCGTGCAAGAGCTAGATTCAAACATAATAGGAGCCATTTGTTTAATGCAACTGTGGAATTTGCTGTTGATGTTGGGCAAAGCTGATCAAGTTTGTTAGTGAATTTTGGCAGTGTTGAGTTTTATGTAGAGGAAAATGGGTAATTTCGAACCACATATTGAGTCTGGCTGATTACTCATTCGAATTATGTAATTTTTCACAATCGAAGATATGAGGATTACACTCGACGAAACATGCCATGTTTTAGGATTCACCGAATTTTAAGATTTTAATATATTGCAAAGTTCCAAGCAAAATAAAAATATATTCTATTTTGTCATTTTGAAAAATCGAGGGGAATTTCGAACCATTTTGCAAATTGAGACAATTCAAACAAATATTCATGTGAAATTTTCGTTCCTGACTTCTTATTAAGAAAACCTGTTTTAATCCACCTAGAGGTGTTATGATCTATCTCATATAACTCATATTTACATAAATATTAGGAAGGGATTCTTCAAAAAACTTTTCTTTGAATATTGAATAAGAACAAAAAATTGTGTTTGGTCATACACTGGCATAACTTTTTAAATGACTGCCACAAGGTGAGATAACTAAGTGCTCACAAATTCCTATTCCATGCCTCCCCGTGTGTCAATGATGACATTTGATCCATAGAACGGCGTCGACTGGGTGCTATCGCCTCCTGTGTTAGTAGAAGAATGAGAGGGTGCGAAATAGTTCGTATGTAGTTATCATGTTTTGGTTTGACGTCCTATTGCTGATAAGTAATTAAACCATTTAATTTTATCACTTTTAAATAAAATAAATTCCACGTAATTCCACTGTAAAAACTTTACTATCTAGCCACTAATGTCAAGAGTTAGTAAGAGATACAGATTTTGTTTATTTTGTTTATTTTAGTTATTTTGTTTAGTTTTGGGAGCAGGGAACAGCCCGATGGAGATGAAATTTGGCAATCTCTCTCTCCAGCAGGCATAAAACCTCCTCATCTTTCGTATCAACAGATCAACAGATACTAGCAGTTCGGTGTTTGTAACCTTCATCATCTTAATTTATCCAGTTTTTTTGTCAACTTGTTTCGATAAAAACCGCCTGTAAAATTCCTTGCATTATCCACAAATTAGCATTTTTCATATATAATTCGACGTATAAAATAAAATACGTCCTTCAATAAGAGTTACTGTTTGGGTATAAATAATTTCTCTGTTCTTATTAATTATGTTCTGTCTGTAGGAGAAATATTTAGATTTGTTCGATATCATACTATGCCCCAAGGATGTGATTGACTGGTTCAGAAGATTAAAGGTTTGAAGACGATTGGTAAGTAACAGGCATTAAATGCAAACTGGAGCATTGGTAAGATCCGAGTATGTTCATCATTTATACAAAAAAAAAAAAACATAATCTAAATACGCGTCGATTGCTTGTCATTTGCAAGGGATCGAAAGTCTTTCTTCAATGTTTGAAACCAATTGATGCAAAAATTGCACTGAGACGGGGCCGGTCAATGGAACGGTGACCTCGGAACACGATTTGCTCAGTATACAAAATGGGTCATCGGAACTCGATTGAGTTCACACCTCCCTGAATCTAGGACTAAAGTTATTTGCATGCACGGAACGACCGAAATCAGCATTTTCGCGAAAAATTTAGTTGATTTGCTGATTTTAGTTAGTTATTTTTTGAGACAACTAAAAAAATCTTACTTTTGCTGATTTAGATTTTTTATTCTCATTCCCTTAATAATAATAAAATATTTGTTGAAATGACTATTTTTTTTAGTTGAATTCACAAAATAAACGTACTGTCATTTCTTAGCTAAGGCACACTTCATATCCAGTCAACTAATTTTTTAGTTGAATTAAAGAAATATAATGTTGTTTTCAACCAATATGAATGGTTGAATTGGCTTCTGCAATCTGCAGCTATATGGCGCCCTGTCACCGAAACGGTAACACCTTAATGACTACTAGCCACTAGATGGCACACTACTGCCGAAAAATATTCAGACGCGGTTGTCTTTTCTATATTGGCAGGTATAAATACGATGTTGTGTTGGAGAAAAAGACATAAACGAAACGTAAACATCTTTTTGAATTTTTTTTCTTCTAAATCACTGTTTCTTCATTCTCACTGAAAACTTTGAGCACTCGGAAAACAAAAACCGAATACAAATAGTACACCGGACGGCGCAGCTCGGAAGGTTTGAAGATACAAAAAAACTTCATCACAATTAGAGTGAAACATTCGAAATTCACTTCACTGTTCCGCGTAAAAACATTATTACGCACAATCGCTTCAAGTGCGCACAAATTCTGAATGAATACGATTTCCACTAACAGTTTACGACATTTTTACATATCGGTTTAGAAATTTAAATAAAGATATATCGAACACATGCGAAAAACATCAAAACAATGTTCAAGCAGTTTCAATAAGACTGTCCTTTTTAGCTTTTTAATGGATTGTTTTGCTTTGACACTTCTCATGAGTTTTTGGCTAATAAACTTGTTAATAATACCCATTTCAGTTTTGGTTTTTTGTGCTGTCCTTCAGTAATGATGGTGATAGATAAATAGAAACAAATTTTCTGATTTTAATAACAAAATTAGTTGTCAATGAGAATTTCGTGTTGGATTGAAATATTGCTGGTTTGAGTCCAGGATATTCACCAACTAAACACATTCTCTAAAACTAAGAGTTTTTTCAGCAAAGTAAATTCTCAATTTTAACTAATTTTATAGTTATTTTGGAAATTTTGTTGTTAAAATCAACTAATTCAAAAACAGTAATACGAATTAGGCGCAGAGCTAATTTCGGTCGTTCCGTGTGAGATGGAAATTTCTTCTAAAAATAAAAATTTAAAAAATTCAGTGTAACTTTAAGGGGGGGAGGCTAAGGACCTAGGGCCCTAAGGACACGGACTTTCAAAACTTGCTTTCGAGAAAAACGCGTTTAAAGTTCATTGTCTTTAAAATCGAAGGAAACAATTTATTACTCAAGGGAGCACGTAGGCTCTAATATTCTCAAAAAGCCATATTTTTTCTTTTGTATTTTGTTATAACGAAACATTTCGAGAATGTTTTGTCAAGTTTTTAAGTCAATCGAAGCAGAAATCTTGGGCCTGTGTGCGCAGCTCTTATTTCTTCGTAGTATGAGATCGGTAAAGATAAAGGCCCATAACTTTCTGAGTTTTGTTCCGATAGGCTTCAAAATTTCACAGAATATTCTTGAAATGTTTTACTATCAGAAAATTGAAAGAAAATAATAAATGATTTTTCAAAAGTGTTAGACCCTACCCGCCTCTTGAGGTTCAAAATCTGTTTCGATCCCAATCAGACAAACTTGAAGCACAGCGGACGAATTTTCCTGTTCTGTCTGATTGTATTGACCGAAAATGGCAATTCTCCAGTACAACGTCAGTTGGCCAAACATTTTCAGATTACAGGTCAGGAATCCTTTCTTTCAAATTCATCATTAATAAAATTACGCAGTTGGAAACAATTATCTCTAAGCGCTTTATTAAGGGTTCACTGATTTTTTTGCCAATATTTTTATTTCACTACCACATCGAGGTGTCTTCACGACATAAAACATTAGGTGTGTGTGTATGTATATTTTATTTTCTGTGTACTTTGGATGAAAAATTGTAACTTATCGTATGGACCAATTTGGTTTGATTGGGAGAAACAAAAAAAAAAGATCAACACGGTGACTATACTTGCGGTCATTCAATTTACTATTTCCCACACACAAAGTTTATTCACTAGAGATACTTTATCGGTTCAGATTTAAGTTTTTTCCCTCGTAACGTATCAGTTAAACTGACTGGTATAGGAAACTTTAAAAATGGTAACGAAAGGCGAGGTGTAAGAAGGATAAAAATGATGGAGGCGCTTGGTGATCGACAAATAAAACAATTTCATTTTCAGTTTGATTTAGGAGCTATAAAAACAAGTACACTATCTGTCCTTGTATCAATATCAGTTAAAACTACCATTTAGTTTACCACAGACGCAGGGAAATAACAACATGCTTCAATATAGATTTGGTTTAGAAAAGGATCAACAGACTGAATGATTGTCGGTGCTAGAAAAAGGTTCACTACGGCACTATTAGTTCATATACTCTTCATAAACTATCGTTTTGATTAAAATCAGATCTCATACATCTAAAAGTAGTCTTACAGGTTACTGTGGATACAATCAAGAAATTTTACTTCCATGATTCCAGGTGATTGGACTCTTACTGTTTTGAACATACAACATGATCGACACTTTCATCTACACATTTCCTACTTTTTGGTTTCTTTTACTTTCGGTTAATTGCCACTATTATTGCTGGAATGGATAGATATTCATTACTTTCATTTGATTGCTAATCTTAGTATTTGTTGGAGTTCCTTGAGACTTCCCATCGTTCCAAACGGTCTTTACTTTTGTGAACGTGAGGTGGCTGAGTTTCGATTAAATCATTGTGTTTCGTTATTCAATCTTCGTATTCGGACTGGATCATTCTAGAGGCACAATACTCTGATTAACTATGAGAGTCATTTCTATTGATTGTTGAGTAATGTTTGCATATTGGTTGATGATGAATTTGCTTTGCTGCCACTGGATTAATTGTAGACACCGATAATAGATTTGAATGGGTTGCATAAAATTACTAGTGCTGTTGAACATGTACTTGATCAAATCATTGATAATTCGGATATTAATTTATTAACCAAAAATGTACAGGTTTAACGCTGGTCACATTCGCTCTAATTGGAGTGTTTTTTCCTATTATACATAGAAGTAGCATTAGTGAATAAAAAACTGTTATTTTGACTAAGTTGGTATTACATTGTGTTAATGCGATATCAATTATTGTTACTACAAAATATTGAAGATGAGGTTCTTACTAGAACTCAAAAAAAACTTTGTTGTTATCTGAAATTATATTAAGTAAATAGCATCTAGTGATCCGACGCTAACATTTTCTGAATGAGCTATCGGTACACCCAAAATTATTATGACATCCCATGCTACCAAAAGTTCCACAATTACTGAAAACATTTACTTTCTTGCAGCTTAAAAGTACACGTGAAACTTTTGAGAACTTGAACGTAGAGAACATGTTTGGTGTGAACTTTTTTACTGCTGGAGACACGTGCTTATTTTGACAGCTGGAAGGACAGAATTCATTTAAATTCCTCATGGACTTTCTCGCTACATAGAATTTGAACATTGTATTGTAGACGCTGCTTAGAAGTTCATTCGGTTACGTCACGCGAATTTTCGAGTGTGAATAATTACTTAAAAACAGGCTGCTTAAAATGCTATTAATGAACTCAAGCTTAGCTGCTTAAGCCAATGCTGTCCCTTTCATCTGAACTTTTTATTAGTTAGGATATCTCTTATAGCGTTCAGAGTACTGGTAAGAAGAGTGACGATATTGTTGTTCACAACATAAGAAATGATCTTCGGTATGTTGGAATATTAGATTTGACAGGTTCTTCCAAACGACGGCTGTCGTCACGCTAGATACGTACACTTCGATAGCTTTGTTTCCGTGTACTCAAATGCTGTACAGAGTTGAAAATTATGAGTCCTATAACTCTTAAAACTGAATCAAAATCGTAATACATGATTGTGTTTTTTTTGTAATTAGACGGTTATACTTATCAGGATTTCATTGGAGAATGTTTTTAAAAGTAAGTAAGAAGTTGGCCTCAAGAGAAGATTGTAAAAATAAATTACTAGAATTTTGCACTAAAAAATATCATGAGCTGTAGGAAAAATGTACTTGAAATGTAAACAAATTTCAAAAAAGCCATTGAGCCATTTTGTTTTAACAGTTGATATTTATCAGACTACGATCCAGTTGGCATTAAGAACCCTCCCAGGTTAAGGAGCAAGACTCCTTGCAAGCGTATGAGTACTGTCCACAATGTGTGCATAAAAACAAATTCTGGCGCTTCTTTTCCTGATTTTAATCAATAAATCTTCCATATGGTTGGAAAATAAACTAAACGGATCATACTGCTTAAAATTGGAATTCAAGAAAATCGAAAATCTTAGTCTAAAACTCTTCCACTTTCCTTAAAACTGTTCGAGACAAAATATTTCAGTTTCAGCTTACATCCACATTTGATTAGCAACAAAAACATTCTTATATTTTTTCTGGCAGAAATTATTGCGATATAAAGATTTACGTACCTTCTATAAGTAAGCCCGCAAAATAGGAACCTTTAATTAAACACGCGAAAGGCAATGGATATGGAATGTTGTCGTAAAATTATTTATTTTTCCGGAAAACTGCTTTTGTAACAGAAAATACGTAGTTTTATTTGTTTTGTGTAGCGCAATCTAATACAAATGCATTGAAGCAGTGTTGTTAACTTTTTTATTAGGGAATAAAAATCTACATTCATAAAGTGCAAGCAATTTTCCATCAAACGTTGGTGAAAAATTGAACAGAACTGATATTTCATCCAAAAAGTCAGGCTTCACGTTCGTTTGAGAATAAAAAAGATTGTTTGAAACTCAATCGTGCAAGCCACTTTGATAAACTGGTTGCACTGCATATATGAATACATAGATCTATGACATACGTACCAAATAAAATGTACGTAACACACAAATTACCAACACAAGTTAACTTGGTTTACTCTTGATCCTTAATATTCCAGTGCATGATAAATCTTTTATACGACCAACATCGTACACAGATGAATTCATGAAACGTCGAGATTTGCCATTATCTGGAGATCAGACATTTGAAGAAAGACGGGTACACACTTAAAACCTTTTCTCGAGTTCGGCATAAAGAAACATCGAATCAGATCGGCAATACGAAATTTTACTAATTTTTAAGTAATTCACATGCTCATTGTTGAAGTTTGTTAATGAAAAGTTCTTATAGCTCGGCAAAGCGCATTTTATTGCCGAACCTTGGCATAATATGTTACTGACAACTAAACAACATATATACCGAAATCAGGAAGTCCGTTTATCGAGATTTCGAACAGTGATAGCTTTTACTGAAATTCTGCGAGACACTTTAATTTACTACATAAGTTAAGCCAAATAAACAGCTAAATAAAAGTACGTGATCCCACTAACAAGAAAAACGCCTGTTGCTACCAGAGCTTAAAATTTTCACGCATTCTTAATGAAAGAAACCATTAAAACAGGTGCATTCTCAATATTTTACTGTCTCTTTCTTCTATGACAAGACGAAACCAAACTAACGTCTGCATGAAGCATCAGCACAATTTCAATTCTCATTCTTTCATTCCTTTCATTGTAAATCTGTGACGCTAGGCTATAAAGAGTGACTAAAATAGGACAAATCGAAGAAATTACACACCAGAATTTCTTTGGAAACCAAAACTACTACAGATTCGAACACCAACAGGTTAAAAGTCTTTGTCAAACCTTTCTCTGTGATTTTTTATTCTCAAAGCTGCGATTGAATATCGGCACTGGGATTTTCACTGAAATCCGCAAATGACTGAAAAGGCAAGTGAAAGAAAGAACACAATTTTGAAACTATTATTTCGCTTATGTCATTGACTGGACATGGATATCGTTCTCATAGTTTGCAAGCGAAGTTGAAAGTGACGTTAATTTTTCGTCTTTTTCGTCTATTTTGAGTCAATGAAAATGGGTTTTATTAGCTCTGGTTGCTACAAATGGTTATTGCGATCTAAAAACGAGTTCTTAAGTAAAACACAAGTTTAGAGTAAGAGTTACTCATTATCATTGACGGTTACTACTCAATGTTTGACTTTTGCAGACTTTTGAAATTTCCGCGGACCTTTTTTTTTTTTTTTTTGCTCGCCAAGTCAGTTTTGCAGGTCATACTTTATAGAGAAATTGCTGCCAGCAAGACATACTTGCTGACTGCAGATTTTTTTTAGCTTTACAGACCCTGTCTGCAGACATTTGAAATTTTTACCTGGCATCTCTGGTTCTTTACTTGGGTTCAAAACCTGAATGGAGTTGAATTATTGATTTGGATTCTGAGAATAAATTCTGGACTAGGAACTGAATTCTGTTCATGTAAAACTGAGTGCTGAACATGAATTCAGGATCTGGACCGACTGATATCGTGTGCTTATGGCAAAATAATTGCCAAGATTTGCAAAATGCCGATTGTTGAATAAGTTGGTTGACATGTCGTTGAAGCTTTTCGGCATATCTTACAATGACTTCCCGACAGAAAGAGCTTTCTATAAATAATCCAGAATAATTCGTAATTCTTATAATTAATGGATGCATCGTAGATTATCACGTCTTTTGGACTTATTCCATTATTTCAATATTTCGCCAGAAAACGAATGCGTCGTGCCAAACGAAAATGTAAAACGTAAAAGACAGTTTTCTAGCCGAATTTCGGCAAAAACTAACACAAATTTCAACAGGCATTTACAAATTTCGGGTTAATTGTTAATCACCGATGAGTTCAGCACAAGAATTTGCCAAATCTCAGTAAAAAGATACACTTTGTCGAAAAATCAGTAATTTTACTAAACAAATCTGGCAGCAAAAGTCAAATTAATTAGTAGGGATACGCTGACGGTAAGCGGCCATTAATTTCATTTTCATCTTATATTATTCGATTGAAAATGAAATTTTACCGCACTGAAAAGTAGGATCTAGAAAGAGCTTTCTATAAATAATCCAGAATAATTTGTAATTCTTATAATTAATGGATGCATCGTATATTATAACGTCTTTTGGACTTATTCCATTACTTCAATATTTCGTCAGAAAACGAATGCGTCGTGTCAAACGAAAATGTGAAACGTAAATGACAGTTTTCTAGCCGAATTTCGGCAAAAACTAACACAAATTTCGACAGGCATATACCGATTTCGGGTTAATTGTTAATCACCGATGAGTTCTGCGCAAGAATTTGCCTAATCTCAGTAAAAAGATACACTTTGTCGAAAAATAAGTAAACGAATCTCATAAAACATAATATTGATTACTGGATTATCAGCAAAATTATATGTTGCCGATCAGTCTTGGCATTATACTTTACCGAGATGGAGTGTTTTAGGAGCCACCTATACAATCTATCGTAGCACAGTAGAAACAAATCTATGAAAAAAGAAGATAAAATCCTTTGTTTGTTGATCTATTTCTAATTTAATAAACGATTTGTCATCGTTGAACTTTTTGTGAAACTTTTTTCATGCGCTTACGTCGAAAGTAACGAATGCTCTATTAACATATTCCAGATAACAGATAAAGATGTTTTGAGCTATAGGCTCATTGAAAATAGGAGTTCTCAGATCCGCTGAATGCTACAATCACGGTAGAATTAACACAATGCAATAATTGAAACAGATATACACAATGTTCATTAAGTTGATCAAGATACAGTTCAACATGAAATCCTACTTGCTTTACATGCTACACAAATGAAGGATACCCGACAGAGACCATGTGTCGTGAGACGTTTATGTATCGAACTTTCTTATGTATTTCACCTCACCGTTTACGAAAAACTTTCATTTGAATATTGAACACTAATCCTGTTGAACAGTTTCACTTCTTGGTGGCATTTCATTTATTTCATATGATGCTAAAATATATTTTTGAATCTGTAATTAATTTTTCATGTTCCTCTAAACAATTCCTTCTCAATGATCATTGAACCATGATAGACAAAATAATCTCTTAATTACATTGCATGGTGCTCTAATTAACATGAGTCATAACGGTCTGAATTTAAAACAGTTATGTTTAGACTTATCCGAATAACTGATATTTAAGATAAATGCACTGATTACGATCATCTATGTCTGATTTATAACACGGCTAGATTATCTGGAAAACAGGTATATAGCACATAATTTTTTCTTCCACCATCCGATTTCCTAGCTCTTACTTCTATAACTCCAATATACAGCAGTACATAATTTCACGGCCTTTTTGTGAGCTTCCATTACACGTGTTTCACTACGACTGTTTAACTAAAATGACTACAGTTCGGGTACCGCCAGTTTACTCGGGTCAAACGAAACTGTGCTTATCAAAGAAATTGTACTACACTGCACGAGATGGGTAGCATTAAATGATATCGCTCCGCAAACGATAAAAAAAAGCTATGACCGCCCGGGCTTCACAAAGATGGCAGCACGGAAGCGAAGCTTTTTCGGAAGTGAAAGCTTCCGTTGTCTGATACCGAGGGGTGCCGTCGTCGCTATGCAATGGAATGTTTTACTTGAGCTGAAAACAGTACAACAAACCAAGGGAATTTCTGAAATCTGCTTGACTCTTATGAAATATTTGCTTTAATCCGCTAGAACGTCTGGAAAAGAGTACGAAACTTGTTGTTATTTGTTGTTTTTCAGGAAAATATTGTAATTGATGTGATGAGAAATTCGGAACTAAACGAGCTTTTAGAAACTACAATAATTGTGTTTGCAAAATTCAAATCTAGAATAGTGTAAAAATATTGAAACGACTACTTACATGATACTAAGCGTATAATATCACTACAAGCTACAGTACTCTTGGTTTCATCTAAGCTATAAAATTGTAATATAAAATTTAACATGCGAAATGTTAGGCTGAGTTTGCGTTCCGTAATTCAAAAAATTGCACTGAAATCGTGTATAAGGTACTATTTTAAGGGGAAATGTTATTTAAAACAAAGATTATAATATAAACCGTATAGATATAGATGTTTTGTGCTTTGGTCGGGCATAAGCAAACAGGATATCAACCGATTATTCTGACTAAATGTGAAGTAGGTTGAATAAATAGTATAGCAATGTGTATGCATACAATACGGAAGCGAAAGCATAAATGCAAATTGTATGAATTACTGAAAATTCATGCTAGTTTGACTAAAACTAATTTTCATTGATAGGTCACAGGTGCAGAGGATCTAGATTGGTGAGACTTTCGCATAATTATGAATTGATTTTAATATTGTTAAATATACGCATGGTGCAGTTAAGTATTGGTACAATGTTTTCATATTTCGCCTATAATCGACGGATAGAGTTTGGATGGACTTCCGGTGGAACCCTCAACGAGTGATCACGTTGTATCGTGTGAGTATTTTTTGGGGGGCCGTGAATCATTCTCACGAACAGCTATTTTTGTATTAATAATTATTTCTAGCAGTAGGTGTTTTTGTGTTGCTTCAAATTTAATACAATAATGGTTTTGAAACTTGTGTGTCCTTTTCCGAGTTGATATTTTGATATTTTCGAACTAGAAAATAAAGGCTATAGCAGGATAAGCATGTGAAATATGCCCCCAAAGAGAATTCATATTGTTATACCACATTCGAAAGGTCATAGACTGGAAACAATTTTCTTAAAGTTTCATCCTTTTAACTGCCATATTGACGAAGCTGGGATTTGATTTTTGAAGAAACCTCTCCTCCGAAAAATTTGAAAAAAAAAACAGGTATGTTCAAGGCATTATGGGGGAGGTTTACAATTTTTTTGCAAAATTTTTGAAGATGTGTTTCTTTCTTTAAAACATACTTGAAATACTTGAAACAAATTTTTTCCATCTTCCAATTTTTGCACCACCCCGGATTTTCTAGTAATAAATAAAAATTTTGGACATGGTAAAGTGGTATGTTTTCATATTTAAAAAAAATGTGGACAACCACAATATTTGATTTTTTCTAAAAAATTAATAACAGTCGACCACCATGCGTCCCCATTAAGTTCTGTTAGAAGGAAACGCGTGGTGCTTTGTTTTAGAGTTTGGATGGACTTCCGGTGGAACCCCCAACGAGTGATCACGTTGTATCGTGTGAGTATTTTTTGGGGGGCCGTGAATCATTCTCACGAACAGCTATTTTTGTATTAACGTTGAAGTATCTTGGAGTCATAATTGATGGAAAGCTAACATTCAAATCTCACGTTAACAACATCATCAAGAAGGTTGCCAAAAAGTACGGTGTATTATGCCGTCTGAAAAATGATTTAACGACCAGTAGTAAAATTCTTCTGTATAAATCAATAATCTCTCCTCACATTGACTTCTGCTCATCGATTCTGTTCCTTGCTAACAACACGCAAATATTGAGACTCCAGCGATTGCAAAATAAGGTCATGCGATTGATTTTGAAATGTAATAGATATACTTCCTCTAATATTCTATTGAACGCATTACAATGGCTTTCAGTGAAACAGAGAGTATATTATTTAACAATGGTGTTCATTTTCAAAATCTTAAATGGAATGCTGCCTCGATATTTGTGTGATCGGATTGAAAGAGGAAGTGACTTGCATAGGTACAATACTAGAAATGCGTCTGATGCGAGAACACCAAGCTTTTTGTCAGCCAGATCCCAGAACTCGTTATTGTACAAAGGGATTAGTTTTTTCAATTCGATGCCAGGACGAATCAAGCGGGCTGCAACATTGAGGGAGTTCAAAAAATTGTGTATTTCACACATAAAATCTATTTTGTAATTAGATCTTTAATGAATTAGTGCAATTTGATTTTTTCGAAAACTGTGTAAAATGACGAAGATTGTATTTATTTTATTTTTGTTTTTTTTTCAAGTAAGACGCATTAGGTTGTTATGTTCTGTATGATGATGATGGATTTTTAATAATTTGTTTAGTAAAAAAAAATGAGTTGTCTACAAAAGTATGAGCCTCGCGCGCGCAAAGCAGGTAGAGGCAATCTGGAAATTGAATATGACTGAAACTGGATATGTTCTCTTTTATTTTTGAGAGCTTTAGCATTCTACGTGTCGAGATCGAATCTTAACTTTGTAAGATTTGATGAATTATTTATTGATTATATTTCGGAAATAATAGGGATCGGAAGTTGTTGATGGAATTGGGCTTGGCTCTGCTCATCCGCAGTCTCGTTACTCCATCGTAGCTGATGTGTGTAGCGATGAACTGGTCCGGCGGGAAGGGCCAGGTGAATTACTGTCTGATACTGACAAAGATATCGGGTTCGATTCCTGATTTGTTTAAGGATCTTCCCGGGTTGGAAATTTTCTTGAATGACCCTGGATAGTATCGGAAATATTTGAATGTTTTCTTGTTCTCAGTTGTCAGAACAAATTGGCTCAAATGGCACGTTCCCCTTCGATAATTCGATAGTGTTTCATGAAATGGTCTTTACAAGCCAGTTGTCGTATGTTCGAGCCCCGAGCTGGAAGGATTCTTAGTGTCAGTAGGATCCATAGTACTAGCCATGCAATGATTCTGTACACTAAGAATTGGCTGCGAAGTCTGTTGAAACAGAAAGGCCAAATTCCACAAAAGGAATGTAATGCCAAAACTTTGACTTTCCTCCATGAAATGGTCAAATCGCTTTGCACTGTGGGGTCTCGTACAACGCGGTTTCCTTTTTGACAGCTCTGTACATCTCACTAAATGCATATCGAATTGAAAAAACAGCGAATTGAGTTTTTCTTTTTATATTGGTGTCAAACAGAAGTGGCCATTGATGAAGGTTGGAATCGATTACTTAATATTATTGACTGTATATTTCATTTAAATAGGAAATGGGATAAAAAATGTTATAAAAATACATTGCTATTTGAAAGCACACAGTTTCTCTTTGATTATTTTCGGTTAATTCTATAGACTTATCATCGTCACTTCTTTTATTGATAGTCGCTGGTAGCTGTTCTGATTTAAGCATTTCCGACAATATTTCCACCGGTCTTACTATTTTGGATAAAAACCGAGCATGAAATATTTAGTAAATAATGGCGGCCACGTGTGAACAGGACCCAAAAGCGCATTCACAGCAACGGCGCAGGATTCTCAAATATCCAGTCGATTTTGGACTGTATTTGATATAGCACTTATAAGCTTTGAAAAACGAGGTACAACTTATTACGGGGCCGAATAACTTTTTTCTGATCTATGTGTCTTAATTAGGTCATCTCGTGATAAAGCTTTAAATCCAAAATTGCTTAGCAGAACATCCTTCTCAAAAGCTTCTATTCCAGAGCTACTATATTCCGATACTTGTTGGTCTTGTTCCAATCCAAGGAATGATGATATTACCTTATTAGAACTTCCCGTTCGCAATTTGAACAAAAATACGATCAAATATTTCTCATTGACACCTGCATATCACGGAGCTCAATGATATTTGGCCAAGTTAAACCAGTAAAAACCAGGAAGCGTACCTCTGAGAGTGAATAATCACTTACTTAGTTGATTGGTACATGAGACGTCATTATGTATTCTAAGATAGTTTCTGGAAAGTACGGACCTTTCTACACAATATACCCAAAAATTAAATAAATTGATTCAGCGAATCAAGTTTTTTCAATGAACATGGTTGATAATGGCATGACTTGAAATTATGCAAAATGTTATAACTCAAAAACGAAAAATAACGCATCGTTTTTTTATATCTGTTGTTGTTTCAAATTTTAGAATAAATATAAAAATATATGTATAATATATAGAATAAATATAAAAATATATATAACCATGAAAACCATAATAAAAATATGCGATTGACGTTTTCAAACACAAAACTCCAACTTTATCTTTATCATGAATTTTTCCAGAAAACAATAGACAACCCTCGATAACATATCTTTATGATAACTTTTGACACTCCAAACAGGCTCCGTGGCAAACCGCAGAGCTAATACGTTTGAAAAGTTCAAAAAGGACTGCATTGAAGAAATACTCGAAGAATGGCAACTTAGTGTTTCGACAAAATTACATACAAATAAACAAAGTATATAAAAAGACAGCCAAGCGTTGCTACTCGAACTATTTGCGCAATGTGCAGAGGAGGCTAAAGTCCGATCCAAAATCATTTTGGAAACATGTTAACGAGCTAAGAAAGGTATCGGACCTACCCTCGACCATGTTTTACGAACAACAAACTAGTTCATTCACGCAAGAGATGAGCGATATGTTTATGAAAAAAATTTCCAGCGTTTTTTTCTACAGAGACTTTAAGCCCGTACCAAATATCTCAGGCGGCTCTTAATGTTCCCATATCGAGCCAGTCTTTGAATTTAATCAATATCGACATCGACGCTGTACTAACGGCAATCGTAAAACTTAAACCTTCACACTCTGCTGGACCCGACGGTATCCCGGCAGTTGTCTTGAAGAGATGTTCAAGTGCAATAGTAACTCCCTTATGCCAACTGTTTCAACTATCACTCACGACCGGAGTCTTTATGTGGAAATCTTCCTAAATGTTTCCTAAGCGCCATATCTTAATTGTTCGAATTAGTAGTTCTTAAGCCAATTTTCGACCACTGTGAACAATACATCGCGGAAACTCAACACGGATTCATGCCGAAACGCTTCACTGCTACTAATCTCTTATCTTTTACGACGTACATAATGGATGCCATGTCTAATGGCTTCCAAACGGATGCTATTTACACGGATCTCTCCGCAGCTTTTGATAAAATCAATCACGCTATCACGATCGCCAAACTGGATAGGCTGGGTTTCGGTTCCAGTATTCTTCGATGGATGCAATCGTATCTCTGCAAACGACGGCTGGCGGTTAAAATCAATGATAGTCTATCGTAGGAGTACTTTGCTTTTTCCGGAATACCTCAAGGAAGCCATCTCTCGGTCCACTGATTTTCCTCCTTTATTTCAACGATGTAAATTACTCACTGGAAGGCCCAAGAATCTTTTGCTGATGACTTAAAGTTATACTGATGACTTAAAGTTAGTTTCAAATAATCAAGAGTGCAGAGGATGCTTCATACCTTCAGCGTCAACTGACCATTTTTTCAAGATGGTGCGAGATCAACCGAATGATTTTAAACATTAGCAAATGCTCTATTATCACATTCACTCGTAAGAAAGACCCTTTGCGGTTTGACTATTGCCTCCATGATGCAGCGATTGAAAGTGTCACTTGTGTCAAGGATCTTGGAGTTTATCTAGACGAACATGTGAATTACAAGCAGCATATTGGTTACATACAGGGTCCGGCACTCGAAGTGTAACCAATTAAAAAGGCCATAAATTCAGTGTGGAAAATTACTTTCACTTAATTCAAAGTACAAAATGTGTAAAAATAATACAAAATTCAGAATCAATTCACTTTTGCTCGATATGACCACCTTTTGCCTTGACTTGATGACTTGAGAGCGCGAAGGAGTTGCTTCGTTTGGCCGAAAGCGGTCAATTCCCGAACATTGTATTTTCTGACGAGAAAATTTTTCCAATTGAGCAATTCGTAAACTCTCAAAACGATAGGGTTTACTTGACCGACCGTTCATACAAGAATTTGAGTCATCGATTGGCCACCAGGAGGCAGCACCCGCAACAGATAATGGTTTGGGCCGCTGTAACCGCAGATTGGCGCTCTCCAATCGTTTTCATCGAGCCTGGCGTCAAGGTAAATGCGACATATTATCGGGAAAGTATTCTGGAGGTTGCTTTGAAGCCGTGGGCAGACAAACATTTCGGTGGCAGACCATGGACGTTTCAGCAGGACTCGGCACCGTCTCACAAAGCTCGAGTGAACCAAGAATGGCTGAAAAACAACGTTCCGAACTTCATCACGTCCACACACCGGCTCTCGAATTCACCAGATGCGAATCCAATGGATTGATCTCTTTGGGCCATTTTGGAGAGCAAAGTCCGAACTAAAAGATACACCAGTCTCGAGGCGCTGAAAAAAGTTATTGTCCGCGAGTGAGCCAAAATACCTGCAAGTCACATTCGGCCAAACGAAGCAACTCCTTCGCTCTCTCAAGTCATCAAGTCAAGGCAAAAGGTGGTCATATCGAGCAAAAGTGAATTGATTCTGAATTTTGTATTATTTTTACATATTTTGTACTTTGAATTAAGTAAAAGTAATTTTCCAAACTGAATTTATGGCCTTTTCAATTGGTTACATTTCGAGTGCCGGACCCTGTAGTTACGAAGGCTTCTCGTGGCTTGGGATTTGTTATGAGAACTGCTAAGCGCTTCACAGATATATACTGTTTGAAGTCGCTCTACTGCTCACTTGTTCGCTCAACACTCGAATACTGCTCAGTGATATGGAACCCTCACTATGTTAACGGTGTTCTCAGAATTGAGTCAATCCAACGACGTTTCGTTAGTTTCGCTCTTCGCAAATTGCCCTGGAACAACCCTCATCAGCTGCCGAGCTACGAACGCCGTGGGATGCTTATCGGGCTCGATACTTTGCAAGTGCGTCGTGACTTGTTCAATGTTCGTTTCAGAGCACTCCGCAACAACAACCTCCTCAGACTGTCTCAACTAACTACGGAATCAACGGTGCCGTCATTGGATTGCAACGAACCTTCAACGGTGTTTCTACGGGGTTCGATTTTCATTTTTCCCGCTGCCGAATAAGAGAAAATTTTTTAAATATTCTTAGAAACAATCATTAGGACTTAAATTTGTCTGTTGATTAAATAAATAAATGAATACGACACTGTAATGAAATTTTCATTCTTTCTTTCATTATTCGATCATTACATCCAACAGCAACACGTAAAAAACTGACTCGCGCTCTAGTTCTTGACTGCCGTAACCGAATTTTATATGTGTGATACTCGCGACGTTCATATATTACTACCATGCATATATGAACAACAAACCAGTAAGTTCTTGCTTTGTATCTCTAGGTTGTACCCGAAGTATGATCGTGTATGTATTATGCATAGGTTTAAACTTGATGGGGACGCATGGTCGACTGTTATTTATTTTTTACAAAAAATCAAATATTGTGGTCGTCTACATTTTTTAAAAATATGAATACATACCACTTTAGCATGTCCAAAAATTTTTTATTTATCACTAAAAAACTCGGGGTGGTGCAACAATTGGAAGAGGGAAAAAATATGTTTCAAAATGTTCAAGTATATTTTAATGGAAGAAATACATCTTCAAAAATTTTAAAAAAAATTACAAGCCTTCCCCTTAATGCCTGAAACATATCTGATTTTTTCAAATTGTTGTATAACAATATGAATTCTTTTTGGGGGCAGATTTCACATGCTTATCCTGCTATAGCGTTTGAGTAAAGTATACCCAGGCCATGAGTTTTCTCGCATTAAATCATACATTAGAGTAAGCGTTGAGTTCTCAAACATATAACTTCTTGCAGTTCAGCACGTTTTCATCTTCGGAATATTCTTCTCGAATTTAAGAATTCTTGCACATTGTTTTTATTACTATTTCTAAAATATTTCAATTTGTTAAGCTCAACATAAGGGTATCAAAATCCTCCTATTTTAATTAAAGAAGATTTTCTTTATTTTGAGTGCTGAGAACTCAAATTTTGGGATAAATGCACATAAATATCTTTTTTTATTTCGAGCGAAAAATATTCAAATTTCGACATCTTCGTCGCTTAATTCAAAAATGAGTAGATAGGTGATAACTCAAGTTTAGACAATGTACACTTTTCGTCAAATTGAGTTGTGTGTCACTTAATTTTGAGTCATGTTCAATGAGGGTGTAGGCCACAACTCGCGGTGCATAAGTGTACAAGTGGCAAGATAAGCCGTTTATGATTGGTTTGCTAATTTTCTCACGGAAATTCAGTATGGCGCCCGGGATCGATGCATGTAAACATTGGAACAAAATATGGTTAGAAATTTTATCACCGAGTTATTATGTGCTGTTTTCGGGTATGCAGTTGAAATTTAAAAGTTATCAAGCTTTTTCATTACGATAAATGTCAAATAAAACTTAGTGCTCGGTAATTGCAAAAAAAACCTTGGTATTATATTCCTTTTGTTGAATTCGACCTTTTGTTTCACATCTCATTCGACATAGTCGAAAATTGCTTAGGGTCGAGACGACAGTGAGAAAGACAATATAGTGTAGTGAACAATAAGGTGTACGAAATGGGCAAATACGATTTAACAAAGCCTGAAACTTGTATTGATTTCAAGCTCTGCAAAGTAAGACCAGCAGCAAATGAAATTGAAATCTTACTTAAAGAACGAATGCATCTAGACGTTAATGATGTAAGTAAGATTCAATTCAGCAAGGCTTCTAACTCTGTGTACATTATGTTCAAACGTGAAAGAGATGCAATTGCATTCGCTTCATTTAACAACGAGGTGCACAGTGTTGATCATGACAATGTTAAATATAAAATCCCTGTGTACATGGTGGACAATGCCATAGAAGTACGCGTGCATGACCTTCCCTCGCAGACCAGCGGTAAGTTCGTTCGGGAAAATATGTCACAGTACGGTGAAGTTCTTTTCATCGAAAGGGAAGTATAGCGGATTTTTTTCCCCGGTATCCAGAATGGCGTGCGAGTAGTACGTATGTAACTACGTAAGACAATTCCATCTTACATCATTTGTGGTCAAAGTGGAATACATTCGTGTAAAACGCTGATTACCTATGAAAATCATCTGATTACATGTCAGTTTTGTGAACAACCTGCACACTACGGCAAACCTTGCACTGAAACTGCGAAAAGGACATCTTCAACCAAAGACAAGGACAACCGTTCAACAACGGAAACTAGTGAGCGCAGTACTCCTGTTTCACCATCAAGTCAACCAGCAACTGCAATTAATGTACAACAAGGCACGTCTACAGCAACTAACAAAGAGCCCAAGACAGCGAATTACAAGGAAAACGAAGAGAAAATGGAAACCACCAACAATACCACCGATGCGACAATGGATGACGAGACGATCCACGAACAAAGTGCCCCTCAATCCCAGCACGATAGAAATGGAAGCTCCCCTACCCCTAGGAAAAGCTTGTACGCATATTGACCTGAATGAATTTTTTGTATATTTTTTTATATTTCGTAGGCTTTGCAGCGTACAGAATCATTGCATGGCTGAGTGCTACAATCCTACTAACGCTAAGAATCCTTCCAGATCGAGGCTCGAACATACGACAACTGGCTTTCAAGACCATTGCCCTATGCATTGAACCACTAACTCGATAATTGTAACTAGATACGGATGGTCCTGCAACGACATATGCATGCAAGTATATTGCCTACATCTTCCAATTTTTCGAAAAATTGCCGCACTCACACATAGAAAAATTGTTTGTTGTACACCGAAACCTACATTTACGAACCAAACGGGGGTTCGTAAATGGAGGTAGTTCGTAAAAAAAGTTTACGTTATTTGGAATTTACTTCGTAAAAAAAGTTTTGTGTAATGAATGTGGGAACCCCCAATCACATGGCCATTTTCGGAACGGATGTGATAAGAGGGTGCAAGAAAATGATGTTTGGGGTCGTTTCAAAATCCAAGATGGCGACTTCCGGTTTGTCGATATTCCCTAAAAACCCTTACAATGTGGGCATTTTCGGAACGGAATTGATGAGTAGTAGACGGAAAACGATGTTTGAAGTGGTTCGGAAATCCAAGATGGCGTCTTCCGGTTTGACGATATTCCTTCAAAACCTTTATAATGTGGGTGTTTTCGGAATAGGATTGATGAGTAGATGACGGAAAACGATGTTTGAAGTGGCTCGGAAATCCAAGATGGCGACTTCCGGTTTATCGATATTGCTTAAAAACCCTTACAATATGGGTATTTTCGGAACGGGATTGATTAGTAGTTGACGGAAAACAATGTTTGAAGTGGTTTGGAAATCCAAGATGGCGACTTCCGGTTTATCAATATTCCTAAAAACCCTTACAATGTGGGTATTTTCGAACCGGAATTGATGAGTACGGAAAACGATGTTTGAGGTGGTTTGTAACTCCAAGATGGCGACTTCCGGTTTGTCGATATTCCTTAAAAACCCTTATAATGTGAGTATTTTCGGAACGGGATTGATGAGTAGATGACGGAAAACGATGTTAGAAGTGGTTAGTTACGGTTTCATATTTCGACATTCTAAAAATTAATTTTGAGTCGAAAAAGGTTCCTTTATCAGGAAGAAGAGATTGCCATACTGAAGAAGTGTACATTGTTTCATCCGATTCGGAGAAAGTCGATCCAGCCAGTTTATCTGCTATTTATTTCTGAAATTGCTCATAAATGTTAGAAATTCAGTGTAATGTGGTTGTCTAACTGACTCTTACCACTTGAGCCAAATAATATCCCTTTTTCTCAATGGCTTACAAAATGTTAAATCATATTCCTACGGGCCAGTTGACATGAGATTTTGACAAGTTTAAAAACAAATGTATCGTGATGAGAGTAACAGTACATTTTTCGACTTTATCACGGACACTAAAACAACTGAAATTATAAGTGTAACCACTGAAAAAAAATGGAGAACACGGTCATTGATTTGAAACCAAATTTTAATGTTCATGGTCGCTTCCAAATATTAGATTGAGACTTCCAGTTGTTCAATAAAATATTGAAAGCATACAATATAACTATAACAATATAAAATTATTATAGCTGTTCAGACGTCTACTTTTATGATCATTTCGAGAATATAGTACAATATTCAAACAATATTGATTAGCAGGAAACACCTTTGTCAGAAGCATAACTTTTTTTAAACGATATATAATCATATCGTAATGATCGTCAAAGAATACCGATACAACTGAATTCACCATTTTGATTTTGAAGCGCTTTCAAACACATATTCCCGGTATATACTCATCAAATCCGTCCCGAAAATACCCATATTGTAAATGTTTTTAAGCAATACCAAAGAACCATAAGATGCCATCTTGGATTTCCGAACCACTTCAAACATCGTTTTCCGTCATCTACTCATCAATTCCGGTCCGAAAATATCTACATTGTAAAGGTTTTTAAGGAATATCGTCAAACCGGACGACGCCATCTTGGATTTCCGAACCACTTCAAACTTCGTTTTCCGTCATCTACTCATCAATCCCATTCCGAAAATACCCATATTGTAGTAAGTTCCATGGAGCCGGAAATTGTTTTCATTGGATGCAAAACCCTCTTTTTACGAAGCTGGTTCGTAAAAAAAGATTACGTTATTTGGGATTTGGTTCGTAAAAAGAGTTACGTAAAAAGAGGTAACGTAAAAAAAGTGTTCGTAAACGGATGTTTGGGTGTATACATTCATTATAAGTGGCTGCTACTGTCGTGTTCGTAATGCAGACGTTTGACAAGGGTTACCACTTTTACAACGGTCACTGAATTATTACTGAACCAGTTTCGACAAAACATATTTTGTTTGACATAGAGTTCAAAACCAAGTATCTTCAAGTTACGTGGGCCTCCGATGACACTCTGTTTAAGCCTGTCACGGCTATTGATTTAGTGACTGTAAGTTTTGAATATTAATTCGAATCCTTTGTCTGAAAAACAAAATGGCGTGACTCGAGTTTGAAAAATCGCACCAAAAAGCCCAAGCGAACTATGGTCCTTACATTCTAGTTGAAATACTGAAGCGTTGTTGGAAAAATTCAACTGTCTTAATAGTCGTGTACTCGAAATCTAAAGCCAATGTGAAATCATACAACAAATCGTCCCTAAAATCACATCGCTTCGCAGAACTCTGTTTTCATCCTTATTCCCTAATAAATTACATAGATTGAAGAATTATGAGAATTCGATGTATCACCGTCTACAGGTTAAGTTAAATGTGTTCAGCTTTTGAGATGTACTGCGACATTCTGCTTCTAGTTATCCATTACTATAAGCAGACAAATGTTCATAAACACATTTTTCTGCAGTATTAAACAAGAGATTCTTCATTTTCACACGTTACTACGCGGCCTACTGCATTAAACATGATCGATGCTTTCGTCTCAAGCGAGTTTCGCCGTCAAATGCTATATTTTCGATTGACTTAGAATGCCGGCGGCGAAAGTAAGCTCTACTTTCGCACTCTGGGTTTAGCGGTACTGGTTTCCGGCGCCCGTTACAATACAGATTACCAAAGCTGCTACAGTGACCGAAGAACGACTGCAGATCGGCCTCCGTGGAGGAAAGCTTCAGCTTTCGTCCATTTTCAGCCCCGAGATCATCGCCGTCATGCGGAACTGCCGGGGCCGGAACGGAAGATTGCTTCTTTAGCTGTAAGACCTCCCTAAGCAGATCGGGCTGATGTTGATGATGTTGGTTTGCATTGCGGTGATGGGTGAAGGACGAGTGGAAAAAACTAGAATAGTTCCATGCATCTACTGGAAGCGAGACAGGACCCATTGAGAGTAGTGAACTTTTCTTAGACGTACCTGCGCGTTCTTCTTGGAATTCATCCTCATCTGACGAGTCGATACGGTCCTCTACTAGGGACGATTGGCGGGATAGTGACTGAAAAATGATATGTAATATGCGTGTTCGATAGGATAATTTTAATCACACTTACCTGGTTCAATCGTCGCCTTGGAGGTGAACGCTTGTTCCACAAGGCCTCCAACTGGTCAAAGTGCTGAGATGATGCCAGAGCGGCTTGTTCTGGGCCTCGGTTTTGTTGCGATTCAAGAGTTTTCGATTCGGCTAGTTTCGAAATCTCTTCCATACTGGCTGACACTGAGAAACGCCGTTTCAGTCTTTCGTCCACTTGAGCCATCATTACTGAGGAAGTCAGATGAGCATATTTTTTCTGCCAGGTGTAGGTATCCAGTGAGACTTCCTTTTTAAGCAGTCGTCTAGCGGGCCGTTTTGGTCCCGCTGGACGCAAATCTTCAACGTCCCTGGCGGGTGCTGAGTAGGTGGGAAGCTTTATGTATGAGGCAGGGGAGTTGTGTAGGCAGATTATCGGAAGACAAGAGTTGTCCACCAGTTGTACCACTATTCTGGAACACTCGAGACTAATATCGAACCGCGTAAACTGGACATGCAGTTGAAGCGATGTAAGTGCAAGACCACGTTTCGTTTCCCAAACAATCAAAGTTTTGTCGTCGCTTCCGGAAACTGCTGTAGATCCTGTTGTGTGTGTAAACACGGTTTAAAAACATACACACCAAAAAGAAAAACCATGAACACTTACCATCCGCCGAAACCTTAACACAGGTCACAGGAGCCAAGTGCCCCGCCAATGTGTGGATTTCCTCGCCAGTATGAATGTCCCATATAATAAGATTCGAGTCTTTCGAGCCGGATATTACCTGACTCTTGTGGGTCACGGAGACGGCCACACAAGTAACGGCATCCGTATGTCCTACTAAAACTTGTGCTAATTTCCCTCCGGATGCTTGCCATACTTTCAAGGACATATCTTTCGAGCCCGATATCAGATACAACGAGTCAGCCGTTATTATGAAGCACGTGATTTCGCTTGAATGGGAAACTGTGAATTTCTCATCTTCCCTCGTGAGCGACCATATTCGTAAACTTGTATCACCATTCGTACAAACAGCGAACTTCATGTTGTTGGTTACAGCCAAACACTTGAATGGTCCTTGGACGCTCTGCAGAATCGTTCCGCAATCGGCCATCCATACAAATAGACAACTTTCTCGATCAGCAGATATTATACGCCGTGAATCCATCATGAAAATAATGGACGTTATGAATGTGTTGTGACCCTTGAAAGTCACAGCGATCGTACCCAGCGCTAAGCTCCAAACATTAACAGTCTTGTCCTCTGAACCAGAAGCAATAAACTCGCAGTTTGGTGCAAAATTCACACACGTCACTGTACCGCTATGTCCTTCCAGAATCGACGTCAATTCTGGTGTGTTCAGTTGCCATATTTGAATACATCGGCTAGACGCAACAGCCGCCATGGTAGAATCCCGAGAAATATCAAAGCAAATCACCGGACTTGACGTCGCGGCTAGAGCAGCTCGACTTTTGGACAACTTTTTCATCATCTTCTTTTTCTTAGGATAGTAATTGGCAATGGAATCTTCGTTGCGGAATGAGTAGAAGGTGATCTTGTTTCCACCAGCGGTAACGAGATAATCGTCCTTTTCCATTACGTACACGGCCGTCACTGAACCTGGATTGGGAGGCAGAGACCGAATGATTCTGCCGGAATGCATGTCGAAGATATGAGCACGGGTATCGTCGCATCCTACGATCGCTCGCTGGCTGTCCATGGCAATGCAGAGGGCACGCACCTGTCAAAAAAGTATTCATTAAATAACATTGATAATGATAATTTATTAGTTTATCTATTAATAATTAACAATTGTGACTTTATGAGCAAACGGATGTGTTTTCGAATTAGAATTTTCGTGTCAAGTTTTTTTGATGTTGAACACATCTTTATTTTCTGTATAGGGGTACAAATCAGAAAATCAAGGAAATGTACACGTAGAAATGTGGTCAGGTTTTAAACACTTACAGCTCAGTCTATTTTATATCAATTATTAATATTATTTCATCATTTGATTGGAAATATTTCTAAGTTTCGATTTTAATGTATCAAGCCACGTATTTTCAATTATATATGATTGAAATTTCGATTAGTAGCGAGCAGTGTCCTAACACATGGATCAATAAGTCCCGAGACTAACAATGGAAACAACATTTTTTTTTATTCATCAACATTATCACCTTTTAGGGTGATACAATGATTCCAACGTTTTTCCAATTTTTAAATACCATGTTTATAAAAAAAATTATCTTTCGCTTCAAAATAAGCTTCAGTTTCAGCGATGACCTCCTCATTTGAGCCAAATCTTTTTCCCTGGAGCATTTTTTTAAGATCAGCAAAGAGCCAGTAGTCACGGGGGGCTAAGTCTGGCGAGTATGGGGGTGGGGAAGCAGATCAAAGCCCAATTCGTTCAATTTCGCCATTGTTTTCATTGACTTGTGGCAGGGTGCATTGTCTTGGTGAAAAAGGATTTTTTTTTCTCTGCATGTGCGGTCGGTTTTTTGCGATTTCCTTCTTCAAACGCACCAGTAAGTCAATATAATAATCACTGTCGATCGATTTACCTTTTTCGAGGTAATCAATGAAAATCACGCCATGCGTATCCCAAAAAACTGACGCCATGACTTTACTCCAACCTCGATAACTCAGCTGTTTCTGGTCGGATCGACTTAAAATTTTGACCCGTTTCAAGCAAAGGTTAGTACTCTAGAAAGTCGTGGTTACTGGTTTCCTACAAGCGCCATCTCTGCTTTAATCTCGGGACTTATTGATCCATGTGTTATTTTGTCGGCTAAAAATTTCCGGCATACCGGATTTCCCTGCCATAGACGACGGTTTTGAAAGAGTAAGCGATATATCCAAGGGAAAGCATCGCTCTGATTGGTCAATCGATGCAAAAGCGAAGCTGTTTGAAGCACGTGAATCTATAAATAGGAGCGAAATTAAAGCGAACGTTTCAGTCCTACGCGTAGCATGCTAGAGGTAGGTTGTTGCTAGACAACAAGACATAACGTGCCATAAAACGATTCGAAGTTTTAATTTGTATGCTTTGATCTTGTGTCATGCAAGCTCGGATGAAATTCCATGTTATGTCATTTCGCCTGAGAAATTGAAAACTACCCCAGGATAAATTTTGAATTCTAATTTATATAAGATGAACTCGATTGATAATGAGAAAAAGTTTATCACAGAATGGTAGAGAAATCACAGCTATAAAAAACTGCTTGCATACAATACTCTAACGTCTAAATGATGAAAAAAATCATCATTTTTGCGAATTTATTACAGAACTATCGTTCAACAAAATAAATCCTAATCTTTTGTATAATAAGAAGCATCATTCGAACAACATTTTGTCATTTTTTTTGTGGAAAAATATTGAGAAATAAGTCGGTGAAGAGGTACTTTTGAGAACGCTTCTTAAAAATCATGATTTGCGGTGTCCACTGTATCTCAACGCAGACTGATAAGAAGTCAACAAATCAAAGCAGCATAGATAGAGTAGATGTTTTTCTAGACCACAACGTTTCTGTTTGATTTTTTTTTAAATTTTTTGCGACGAACTGAGCAAATGTCCGCGCGCGCGTGTGTGTGTGTGTCTGTATGTGTGTTGTCAACTAAGAGGTCGAGATCTCAGAGATGGCTGGACCGATTTTGATCAAACTAGTCGCAAATGAAAGGTCTCCCCGTCACCCAGAACGCTATTGAATGGTTTTGAGATCGGATGTTTACTTTTTGAGTTATACGAAGTTTTATGTCAAAATTTTCAGTTTTTCAACAGTATCTGTCACAATTGACCTTGAAAACAGAATATGTTTTCAGACTTAGATTTCGCACGGTAATACCTATCCAACAAGCAATAGATTGTTAAAATCCGTTCATTTTGAACGGAGATATCGAAATTTTTGTATAAGCGACTTTTTTTCCCTATTCCTGCAGTAGAAGTTTTGAGTGCTGTCTGGCAAAGAAATGCTTGGGAGCAACATAAAACACGATTTTTAATACTGTTACATACATTTGTTTCTAAGTACCCAAAAGACTGGGTACAGCATGATATTTTGCCTCGGACCGATTTTAGCACGGTTCGTTTTTGGCAACATAATTGTTCGAATATGCCATATGTAAACCAGATGATGGCAGAATTTTCGAGTTGAAAGCAATTCCATAATTATATTGATTTAAACTACTTACAGCAATAAATGCTGGAAGATCATAACAGCCATATACCATTCGAATCAGTTCGTCGAGATCAGTAAATGCGTGTGACAAGTAATTTCACTCAATTTTTTCGGAGATGACTCAACCGTTTTCTACAAACTCAGATTCATATGAAAAGTCGTATACTCCCAAACAAGGTTCTTGAATTATGTTTGGTTCCGACCTCTGGTTCCGGAACTACAGGATGATATGTGAAACGAAATTAAAACTGTTTAACTCATTTTTCTCGTAGATGGCTGAACCAATCTAAGATTCAAATGAAAAGTTTTAAGATTCTAAAAAACATCTTGTTTTTCAGTCAGATCCAACTTCCGGTTTCGGAGATGTCTATTTCACATAAATTAATCAGGTTTATCGGGTTAGCAGATTTGGATAGTCGATAACCAAATATACTTATTTTATTTTTGGTTGTATTCAGTTTTCGTTTCGGAAAGCACCCAAAAATTTAATTCGCACTACGATTCCTCAAAGATGTATTCATTGATTTTCAAACTTTTTGAAACAAATGTAAACTATACAGCTACTCAGGTGAGTTTGTCTGGCTACACCGAATTTCGAATTTCGGTTCCAGTATCGAATCGTTTCTCAAAGCTCAATCGTTTTCTCAAAAAAAGCCAAATCGAATTTCAAAAACAATAGTTCAAATTAAAATAAATCCTATTTTATAAAAATTCTTACTACCGATTCTGGAATTGTAGGATGATGATTTTTTTTAAATTCCAAGCGATATAGAAGCTGACAATCCCGAAAAGCTTTAAAGTTGGACTCAAAAATATTGCAATTTATTCGCCATATGACCATTCGAATCGGTTCGGGTAATGCTGGTTCCTGAATACCGGCTCTGGAAGTACCGATTGTTACACTTTTAGATTTAAATTCGATCCGATTTGCAGTTTCGACATTACAGAGTAATGAGAGATTAAAATCTCAAAATGCCACTTAAAACGACGGACATTAGAATAATGTTATGAAAACTGAAATACCGAAGAATATTCATGAAAAAACACATGCGGATTGATAAAAAAAGGTATCATCTCACTGCTAGGTGGATTAAGCACGTTATATTTAGGAAGTGTGTGCAAAGTTTGAAGCAAATCGGTGCAGTAGTTTTTGAATGACGATGGACACGGACTTTCAAAACCTGTTTTCGATAAAAACGTGTTTAAAGTTTTTTGTCTATAAAATCAATGGAAACAATTTATTGCTCAAAGGAGCCCGTAGGGTCGAACATTTTCAAACAATCCATTTTTTTCTTTTATAATTTGTTATAAAGAATCATTTCAAGAATGTTTTGTCAAGTTTTCAAGTCAATCGAAGCAGAAATCTTGGACCTGTGTGCCGAGCTCTTATTTCTTCTCAGTATAAGATAAACAAAGATAAAGGCCCATAACTTGCTGAGTTTTGTTCCGATAGGCTTGAAAATTTCACAGAACATTCTTGAATTGTTCTATTATCAGAAAATAGAAAGGAAATAATAAATGATTTTTCAAAAGTGCTAGACTCTACCCGCCCCTTAATAGCCAAGTTGAACTGAACTATTCTCTCAAGTCATGTTTATGTGCGTAAATTCGGAAATTTGCATTATATCAAGCCGCATAACTTACAGAATTAGGGAAAAATTTTTGTTGCTCGCCGTTGTTTTGAAAAAAATCGACTCTCTGAGACTTGGAATGCTTTGAAATTTCCGGAGTCGAGTATTTTTTTTTCATGTAAGCTTTTTTAGAGACGCCTCAGGCGTCAGAAACCGTCGTTGTC
Organism: Malaya genurostris; assembly: GCF_030247185.1. Taxonomy (NCBI): domain Eukaryota; kingdom Metazoa; phylum Arthropoda; class Insecta; order Diptera; family Culicidae; genus Malaya; species Malaya genurostris. The sequence goes on from NC_080572.1 coordinate 215,359,116, forward strand.
GCGATTCTGGGATTTGAACGGTATTTGTTAAATTCATAGACGGCGGGTTTTCTGTATTAAATTTCTCTTCTGATGATAGCTCGCCAATTTTTACGTCTACTTCATAACTATTTGTATCCACGTTGTTCATCCAGTCGTTGTTCAATATGTTCATACAAAATTAATAATAACAACATTATGTACTCAGAACCGGAGCTTTCAGTGGATTCATCAATCTAGAAAATTTGTTCGAACTTCTGGGCGACATTTTCGTAATATATAGCTTTTAACTGATGATTGGAGCGGACGACGATAAATGTGACCGGAATATCGCATCTGCTGTACGCGTACCTTTTTGGTTATATGTTTCTTATCTATGGAAGAGAGTAATGAGTCGTCGTCATTCCGTAAAGCAGGTAAAACATCGAAACGCAACGCAACGCATATATGTTACTATGTTTATATGCAGCTAAGTATTAATCAGTCCCATTGTGGTTAAGTATTAGGCATTCACATGTAGCTGAGTATTGAACATTCACATCTGTACAGTACATCTGCGCGAATTTTCTTGTCTTCTCCGGTTTCTGTACAATAAAATAATGAAAATGGACCATATTTTCAACCGTTTCAAAATAGTGCCGGCAAAAATATTTTTGCCTTTTTTTTTGAATATCAGTCTTGAGTCGATCTGTGTAAATATTTTACCATACTCATGACGCGTGCAAAGTTTCATCCTAGTTGGGACAAGTTGGTCCTCATTTTGCCATCCTTGCGGCTGTTAAAAACTGGAGCTACTCTGTTGTAGTATTTTAACACCCGTGCAAAACCGTTGATATTACAAAGTTAATAACAGAGATAACATACATTGGATAATGGAATAAATAGTATGGATGGTACTCGGAAGGCAAAGTATCGATACCTAGGGTATCGGAATACCGAAATTTTGGGAATCGATACAAGGTATCAAAAGTCAATAAAGTATCGATACCTGTAAGTATCAATTGATACTTGCATAGCAATTATTTCAAAATAAAATAAATGAATAACTTTTGGTCCATGTCGAATGTTATCCGTACGCCACTTTGTGTTGGAGCCATGATGATTTCACATTTCACATATTTTCTTAAAAATTTTCATGTCATAGCCTTTATGTCGATACATGAATACTACACTAAAAGCCAATTCCTATTGCCATTACGACGGTACCGAGGACGGACTGAACGGAAGCACCAGGTTCGCGCATGTATTGGTATGGCGTGGACTAGCCGTCGTTGAAATTCGTTCTCGACAATCTCGCTTCGTCCCACAGGCGCACTGAAAGAGAGTGAAAAGAGTGTGAAAAATTGAAAAGATTGAATCCTCACCTATGGCCTTTATGAGCGTGTTTTCTCTCATTGCACTCTCTTTCAGTGTATCTGTGGGACGAAGCGAGATTGTCGAGAACGAATTTCAACGACGGCTAGTCCAGGTCATACCAATACATGCGCGAGCCTGGCGCTTCATCGAAGTCGAAGAAAATAAAGTTGAGATGAGTTATGTCAGAAACATAACCGGATGGCATGGCATACGAATAAAATGAAATCTAGACCTTAATTCTGAAAATCAATTTTGATGATAGACTCTGGAACTGAGTTTTAAAACTAAGTCCAAGATTTGAATTCTGAATCTAGATTGTTGAACTAATCACTGAACCTGAGATCTGTAACTGAATTCGAGGATTTTTTCGATAGTCGGATCCAGGATTCAATTTTCAAAATCGGATCCAGAATTTAGCTTCGGAACTGAGTTGTATAACCCAGATCCGGAATATAGTTCAGAAATCTTCAGAAATCTAGTCTCTGAACTCAGTTACACTTCTAGAATTGTAAAAGTGAGTTTTGTATCCTAATTCTAGACCAGCATTCTCTAACTGAAACCTGGTTCTGGAAAGCATTTTAGAAAAGAATTCTAGAAATAAAGCTGAGTTTTAGATCTCAATTTGATCCAGATTTTTGGGGCTGCAGTTCCAGAACTTGAGGTTCAGAACTCAATTTCCGAATTCTGAACTTAAATTATAAGTCCGAATTCTGGATAGGAGTTTAGCAATTGTATTCTGGTCTGAACCTCAATTTCGAATCCAGAATTCTATTTCAAAATTCATATTCAAGTCAATTTGTTTTCCAGATTTTAGCTCCAGAGTCTAGGTGTAGAACCAAGATCTTGACCTATGTTCCAGATTTCGGGTCCATAAACCAGGCTTAGAATAAAATTCTTAAATTTGGTCCAAGTTCCAAAATTCTGCATTTCAATTCTGGCCCTGGAAACCGGACGAAGAACTGAATATGAGATCTGGATTATGAAAATGAAAAATAAAATCTGGTCTTGGATTTTGAAACCAAATTTCAGAACTGAACACTAGAATTGGATTCTTGACCTGTATACCGATCTGAACTGAATGAAACAACTACGCAGGCTAGAATAAAAGAAGCATCAAATTTTTACCTATTTCACTTACCAAATATGAAATTTTAATTTCGAGTTATTTGTGGTAATATGGAAATTTTATCACAAATTGCTGAAATCTCCGATGACGTGTAAAAAAATTATGATGATACGTTGAATAAAACAAGAAATATTCACGATAAAAACCACTCTTCCAGAGGGTCAATTTTGAAAAGGCGCTCCATAGTAAAGTAAGACGTATTCACGTCAAAAAATGTTCCATCGGTGACGGGTATAGCGTGATGGGTTAGTCGATGCCTTTTACTTAGCCCACTTGGGTTTGATGACCTTAAGGTTAAGGCCTCTAGAATGACCTTAAGGTTAAAGAATCTATAATTGAAACAAAAAGAAAATATTCCGTAGTAATGGGAATTGACTTCAATCTGTTGCGATACTGTAAGTATCGAGACCTAAAGTATCGAAACTAACAGTTTCGCTCTGATGTAATATCGATACCAAAAATACCCGATTCTCGAAAGAAAGTATCGATACTTCGAAGTATCGACTCGGTATCGGACATCCCTAATAAATAGTAGAAAATACTTGCTTGTTTGATAAATTTAATAATTTTTTCTCGGTAGCCGGCCGCCCAGATCAACCAATACAACCAATTATTAGTTTTAATAAATAATTAAAATAATAAAAAAGGAAATAATAAACAATCAAGACGCGCGTGAAATCTGTTGACCTTTGTTTGAGGATTTAAAATGATTTTATAAAAACTTTTAGAATATGTCACTACAATTAATGAACTATTTTGTCTAAATCCTATTCGCTCGATTATTTTGTTCTATTCAGAAGAAATGGGGAAGTTTTTATTCGTTACGCGATAGTATTACAAATTTTCCTTCAGTTTTCATGAGTAAGAACTGTGATTCAAGACTTCCCGGGACTTCAGTATCGGATATTGTCGAAACGTTCACTCGGGAAGTCAGTGAGTTTAGTAGTGCATCCGAACTTCTTGAAACCGGAACATATTGAGTTGCGCGCGAAGACTACCATTACATAAATTTTTACTCACCAATATCCTTCTCCCGTGACACTTGTGAAGTGCGCAGTAGTATATACGGCCTCTAGTAACAACAAGTGATGGACTAACATCCCTTCCCATTCCTTAGACGATCTACGTTCGGGCATGGCCGGCGCCGGTACTGATCAATGAATTCTGGGGCTACCAGAAGATGAACATTGAAGGAAGATTGTCCAGTCTCAGGTCGGATCTTCTAGAAATTCCCTGTGCAATTTCAGCTGATTCCGATCAGTAACGGAGTAGCAACCAGGGGTGGTCGCTCAAGCTCAAACGGACGTGTTTTCGGATTAGATTGAGAATAATAAATCTAGTTTCGTGCATTGTTTTTGCTGGAGATACCCACTTTCAATTGGAATAGATTTTCTAAAAATACCGACTTTCGATTGGAGCTCCGTAATATTTTCATATACCATTCGACTCAGCTCGAGATCGAGAAATGGTTGTGTGTGTGTACGTGTGTACGTGTGTTTACGTCTATGTATGTATGTGTGCACACCTCATCGCTTAATTTTCTCTGAGAACCGATTTGAATAGCCTTAGCTTATGTTTGAAGGCTACTATTGTGTCATTCATCAAGTTCAGAGATCTAATTTACGTACCAATTCGTTAAGTTGAAATAGACAGTGTGGTCACTGGTGCCAATTTATAATGTGAAAATTTTCTGGAACACAGGGCTGAAAGATTTCCAAAATCCCTTACATGTGACGTTGAAGTTTCTGGTTTGTGGTTCTCCAACAAAAAAGTATTTTTTTTAATTCTTAATGATAGTACCTAATTTAGAAACAGCAATGCAGCAGTTTATGTTAGTTCATAATTTACTTTGAATGCTGACATATTCTGGATTATATTAACAAAATGATTAATTACTAACTATCATATCCTACTTAGTAACCGAATCTGTCAATGTTTGACTAGTAATCGAATGATTTGTTTTTAAGAACAAACTTCAATGTCAGAAAAATCGTAATACATATAATACATGAGTATAAAACTGATCCAATATTAACGTATACATAACACACCGGGAATCGATCGAAATACAATGTTGTTTATTCACTAGCATGAAATCAAGATGTAGCGTCACGAACGTAAAAGAACGTATAACAATTTGTACGTAAACGACACGATAATGAACCATTCTGGGAGGTAACAATCTGTTCCGCATGGTGTAAACTCGACGCTTTTTGTGTACTACGTATTGAGATTCTTAGTAACGTAAACAGGAAGAATGAAATCACGCAAAATGTAGCAGTATCGGGAACGAGGAAGGACGGAAGTGCAACTCATTTTTATTGTAGTAAAAAATGACGAATATTGACACACATCTATACCGTTTTGATTTCTGAAACTGTTGTGTATTGGTAAATTGTAAACAAAATGAAACTCTCTAACGAGACAAACATATTGTAAACAAATGGACTGTTTGAAAACTTTTTCGAAGACCGTTCTTTCAACTGCTTGGTGTCATTGGCAGAGTAAAAATAGACAGAGGCTTCCATAGGATTAATTTTGCGCCTGCTTAGTGATTCAACTTGAACCAATGTGATATAAACAGATTGTGCAGACCACATGGCTTGCTTGCGTTGCTAATCAAAACTTTGTAAATAGTTCGGTATGACGGCTTACATACAAATAAATACACCCAAACTTCCGTTTACGAACACTTTTTACGAACCAAATCCCAAATAACGTAATCTTTTTTTACGAACCAAATCCCAAATAACGTAAACTTTTTTTACGAACCTACTTCGTAAAAAGAGGTTTTGTCATTTGGGTATTTTTGGAACGGGTTTAAAGAGTAGATTTCGGAAAATGATGTTTGAGGTATTTTGGAAATCCAAGATGGCGACTTCCGGTTGATTGATATTCCTCGAAAACCCATACAATATGGGTTTTCGGAACGGGATTAATGAGTAGATGTCGGGAAATGATGTTTGAGGTGGTTCTGAAATCCAAGATGGCGACTTGATATTCCTTGAAAACCCTTACAATATGGATATTTTCGGAACGGAATTGATGAGTAGATGTCAAAAAACGATGTTTGAGGTAGTTTTGAAATTCAAGATGGCGACTTCCGGTTTGTTGATATTCCTTGAAAACCCATACAATATGGGGATTTTCGGAACGGGGTTAATGAGTAGATGTCGGGAGTGATGTTTGAGGTGGTTCTGAAATCCAAGATGTCGACTTCCGGTTTATCGATATTCCTTGAAAACCCTTGCAATACGGGTATTTTCGGAACGGAATTGATGAGTAGATGTCGGAAAATGATGTTTGGAGTGGTTCTGAAATCCAAGATGTCGACTTCCGGTTTATCGATATTCCATGAAAACCCTTGCAATATGGGTATTTTCGAAACGGAATTGATGAGTAGGTGTCAGAAAACGATGTTTGAGGTAGTTTTGAAATTCAAGATGGCGACTTCCGGTTTGTTGATATTCCTTGAAAACCCATACAATATGGGTATTTTCGGAACGGGGTTAATGAGTAGATGTCGGGAAATGATGTTTGAGGTGGTTCTGAAATCCAAGATGTCGACTTTCGGGTTATCGATATTCCCTGAAAACCCTTGTAATATGCACGGAACGACCGAAATTAGCTCTGCGCCTAATTCGTATTACTGTTTTTGAATTAGTTGATTTCAACAACAAAATTTCCAAAATAACTAAAAAATTAGTTAAAATTGAGAGTTTACTTTGCTGAAAAAAACTCTTATTTTTAGAGAATGAGTTTAGTTGGCGAATATCCTGTACACAAACCAGCAATATTTCAATCCAACACGAAATTCTCATTGACAACTAATTTTGTTATTAAAATCAGAAAATTTATTTCTATTTATCTATCACCATCATTACTGAAGGACAGCACAAAGAAAACAAAAATGAAATTGGTTTTATTAACAAGTTTATTAGCCAAACACTCATGAGAAGTGTCAAAGCTAAACAGGACAGTCTTGTTGAAACTGCTTGTTTAGATGTTTTTCGCATGTGTTACGATATATCCATATATAAATTTTTAAACCGATATGTAAAAATGACGTAAACTCTTAGTAGAAAGTGCGCATTTGAAGTGATTGTGCGTAATAATGTTTTCACGCGGAATAGTGAAGTGAGTTTCGAATGATGCACTTAAATTGTATAGATCAAATGATGTTTTTTGTATCTTCCAACCTTCCGGGCTACGCCGTCCGGTGTACTACTTGTATTCGGTTTTTGTTTTCGGAGTGCTCAATGTTTCCAGTGAGAGAGTCGATTTCACGAAGTCGAATGAAGAAAGCAGCGATTTAGAAGAAAAATTTTCACAAAGAAGTTTATGTTTCGCTTATATCTTTTTCTCCAATACAACATCGTATTTATACCTGCCAATATAGAAAAGACAACCGCGACTGGAATTTTTTTCGGTAGTAGTGTGCTATCTAGTGGCTAGTAGTCATTACGGTGTTAACGTTTTTTCGGTGACAGAGCGCCATATAGCTGCAAATTGCAGAAGCCAATTCAACCATTTATGTTGGTTGAAAACAACGTTTTATTTCTCTAACTCAGCTAAAAAATTAGTTGAATGGAAATGAAGTGTGCCTTAGCTAAGAAATGACAGCACGTTTAATTGGTGAATTCAACTAAAAAATAGCCATTTCAACAAATATTCTATAATTATTAAGGGAATTAGAATTAAAAAATCTAAACTAGCAAAAGTAAGATTTTTTTAGTTGTCTCAAAAAATAAATAACTAAAATCAGAAAATCAACTAATTTTTTCGTCAAAATGCTGATTTCGGTCTTTCCGTGTGGGTATTTTCGGAACGGAATTGATGAGTAGATGTCGGAAAATGATGTTTGAAGTGGTTCTGAAATCCAAGATGGCGACTTCCGGTTTGTCGATATTCCTTGAAAACCCATACAATATGGGTATTATCGAAACGGAATTGATGAGTAGATGTCAGAAAACGATGTTTGAGGTAGTTTTGAAATTCAAGATGGCGACTTCCGGTTTGTTGATATTCCTTGAAAACCCTTACAATATGGATATTTTCGGAATGGTATAGTGTTTTAAAGGAATACCAAGTTAAAGGAAAATGTCAAAAACTTTCAAAAGATAATAATAAACCGGAAGTCACTGTTTTGCATTTCAAAATTACCTCAAATATAATTTTCCGATGTCTACTTATAAATCTCTTTCCGAAAGTACCCATATTGTAAGGGGTTTCAAGGAATATCAACAAATAGGAAGTTACCATCTTGGATTTAAGAACCACCTCACACATCGTTTTCTGACAACTACTCATAAATCCCGTTCCGAAAATACCCATATTGTAATTGTTTTCAAGGAATATCAAGAAACCGGAAGTTGCCATCTTGGATCTAAGAATCCCCTCAAACATTGCTTTCTGACATCTACTCATCAATCCCGCTCTGAAAATACAAATTATGTAAGGATTTTCAAGGAATATAAAAAAACCGGAAGTCGCCATCTTGGATTTCAGAACTACCTCAAACATCATTTTCTGATATCTACTCATTAACCCCGTTCCGAAAATACCCATATTGTATGGGTTTTCAAGGAATATCAACAAACCGGAAGTCGCCATCTTGAATCTCAAAACTACCTCAAACATCGTTTTCTGACATCTACTCATCAATTCCGTTCCGAAAATATCCATATTGTAAGGGTTTTCAAGGAATATCAATCAACCGGAAGTCGCCATATTTGATTTCAGAACCGCTTCAAACATCGTTTTCCGACATCTACTCATCAATTCTGTTTCGAAGATACCCATACTGTTAGGGGTTTTAGGCAATCTCAATAAACCGGAAGCCGCCATCTTGGATTTTGAAACGAGCTCAAACATCATTTTCTTGCACTCACTCTTCACATCCGTTCCGAAAATAAACATATGATGCGCGGTTTCCACAATAATCACACAAAACTTTTTTTACGAAGTAAATTCCAAATAACGTAAACTTTTTTTACGAACCAAATCCCAAATAACGTAAACTTTTTTTACGAACCAAATCTCAAATAACGTAAACTTTTTTTACGAACTACCTCTTTTTACGAACCCCCGTTTAGTTCGTAAATGGAGGGTTCGGTGTATGTCAACTAGTCCGAACGGTTTGACGAAAACAAGCACGTGTTTTTGTTTTACTTAACTTGCTGAGGCAAAGTTGATTTCACTAACACAAAAGAGTTGTGCCTGTCTCAGCTGTTTCTACCTCATTGAACTTGAACTAGTAAATTACACTTGCAGTTCATTTCCAAATTGCACTACTATGTTCAAATGTGGTTATAAGACGACCTGCTTGGTAAACAAAAACGTGCAGTTAGTTTAAAAAAATTGCTTACTATTTTTTATGCATCCCAATGTTGGTACCCAGCAATTCGAAAAAATACTTTTCAAATGTATAAATCAGTTACACGAATCAATCCATGCTTCATTACGGTTACAGTTGGAACACCCCAAAATTTAAAGAATATTACGCAATATTCCATGTCACTATGATTGTTTCCATTTGTTTTTAATCCAATTTGTGCATAAATGAAAAAAATCTATATTGCTCCCTCAGCACAAATCATTTTTAAACAAGACAAAATTTGCTGAAAAAGCTCGTCATATGAGCGCAAATATATTGAGTGAAACCGAAGCAACGTCTATCCTTTTGTCAATGTGGCAATAGAACCGTGCTGGTTGGGGAATTTCAATTAGATTTAGATTGGGGGATGTGCTTTGAAGCAGAAGGTGCCTATTGTGGAAATTACGCTTTGTTATTGGTTGTGGAAGGAATTTTTGTAGATAATAAAATTGAATTTTATTGTAATGAGGTGAAACGAAGCCATCACCGTTAAGTGAACGACTGGGACTGGGAAATGTCATTTCAGGTATCATTATATTAAATTCAATTTTAGCCGTGATAATTCTAGTGCAGTATTTCGATCTGTTTAAATAAGATCTATGTTGTGTAAATTGTGTTGACTAAGCAGAATGAGTTTGAACTTTCAATCTGTATGAGAAACCGCATGCATAGAAAATTAAAATTTCGCGGTGTGATAATTTTGGTCTCAAATTTAGAGAAATATACTAATTCACAAATTGATCCATCTAATTTACTTAAAAGTTCTTCAACGCTCACAATCCCGGAAACAAAAGTTGATGATTCCAAACAAGCCCAGGTATGTCGAAATCTGTCGAATCATCATCAAAAACAATAGCGCCTTGGGCAAAATAAATCGAAAAGTGAGTAAAAAAGGTCCTACGGAAGAAAGTTTTGCCGCCCCCAAAACGTTGGAGTTTACAATTCTACCGAGCAAGTGTCGAAACCCTTCCATTCTGGTACTGTACAGGCTCTGACAGACCGACTTTAGTGAAAATAAAGAAAATATCAGCTACGACGAATTTGAGTTGGCCAATTATTCAATATAATGATTGATCGGAAATTGCGTCTCCAAAAAAACACTCGAAAAAAATTTCGATTCGAACGAAATTATGTCCCACGATAGGGAGTTATGTTCCCTTCCAACCGTCCATAAATTGTAAGATGGAGATTATTTGGAAAAAAAGTTTTTCTAGCTAAAACTTTTTCTTGTCCAATATTGATTCTTTTTTTACGAATATTGGACAACTAGCGATAGAGCATTATGTGAAATCTTTTCACAAATTTAGTTTCATTGGATTCTTGGTTTTCGGGTAAAATTTATGCCGTTTTTCATTCTGACGGTGTTTCATTGCCATTTTTTACTCGAAAGTGCAAAACCAGAGCAATCCACGCCACCAGTAGTTTTCAATGAAAAACGTCATTAGTTTTCAATAAAAAGACACTGGAAAAAATTCATTTCGCAGAAGAAAAGTTTTCGTTAAAAAAACCTTTTATTCCAAAAAGTTCCCATCTTGCTGTTCACACATTGCAAGATGGGAACTTTTTGGTTGATTAGAAACGGGGCTACCACATTTGGCATAAAGTCGTTTGGCATAATACCATTTGGCATAATGGTTATTTGGAATAATGGTCATTTGGCATAATGGTCATTTGGCATAATGGTCATTTGGCATAACAGATAAACATGCTGCTTAATAGAAATTGTTCTAATTTAGTGCAATTTTGAAAGCTCTAATGCGGCTACGCCGCATCGTTTTTAATAACCTGCTGTCCGATCCGTGCCACTGAAGGATAACTCCTAGCTTTGGGTAATCCGGGCAAACGCCCGCAACTAGACAGAGGTGATTTCAGCGGCATTGCATTTGACACTATATCGATAGATGCAAATTTCTTGATTTACCAACTTTGGCATCCCGCCGTGCCTGACAGCTTACCGAAAATCTACTAAAAACCCCTAGTTTTAAGCTTCTCCCCTTACACATATCTCTCTCTCTGTTTTTCTTCTTTTTTTTCTCTCTCTTCTTCTCTCCTTCAATAGTTCTTAAATCAATAAACTGTAAACAAACTTCTCCCTCTCTCTTTCCCCTCTCGACTCTATGAAATGTAAATTAAACTCACCCCCTCCCTCAACCTCCAACCCTCACAATAACCCCCCCACCCCTAAAATCTCCCCCCCCCCCAACTGATACAAATCCGGCGAAAAGACCAAAATTAGGTTAAAACCGGGTATAAATTAAAAACTTTTAAATAAAAAAATCCCGCCGTACATCTTTACAAATATTGTTCATTTTTGACATTCTAATGAATAACATTGACTGCTCTGAAATTCATGTGAGGATAAATTTATAGGTTCCTCCTCGCAGGGGCGGTAAGTTCCATGAAATATTGAGGGGGCACGAAAAATTATTACTGCAGATCATTGAACTTTGCAATATATAAAGCATTTTTATGAAGGAAACGGAGAGGTTAGAGCAAATAAAAAGCAACTAAATAAAAATCACGAACATTTTCCCTACTATTCCAGTAATAACAAATATTCGAAAATGGCAAAGTATAGCACATTTCACATTGTAGTATATTAGTTATAAAATTTTGGTAATTTAGTTAAGAAATATGAAGAATTACGGAGACCAACTACGGGGATAACAGAAAAAAGTGTTATATCATAAGATATCTCTAGAAAATTTTCTAATATTTATTCCAGTTGTCAAAATATTGGGGGGGGGGGTCATGGCCCCTTCAATAAATCTTTTGGGGGGGGCAAAAAGTGCCTTGCCCCCCATAGTTACCGCGCCTGTCTCCTCGTACTGTTCTGCTGATACCTAGACATCATACTGTATATGGACAAAATAACCCGGTGGATAGATGCTGTACAAGGAAAAAATAATTTGTGAATTTACATCAATTTCCATGCAGGCAGCAGGCAATTGAATGGAAAGTTACTTTACAGCTCTTCATTTTTCAATATACTTTAAAGCAAAAATAAGCGCATTTTGAAATATACAGTCTAGTTCATTGAAAAATTAATGCATTCCAATTTAATTTTACATCGGTCGTGGTCTTAAACCGATTTTCGATTCAATTGGTGCCTATTTAATAGTACGTGAAGAAGGTACTTTAATTTCGATTGCTTTGGAAAATTTAAAGAAAACGTTCAGTAAAATTTTATATTTTTAAACAATTTTTTCTTCATTTTATGCCAATAAAAGTTGTTTATCTATTTGCCAAGTTTCGTGTAGTTCGAAAAAGAACCATTACATTGAAAATTAAATTAAATGAGTATAAAAAATTTGAATATTGACGAAATATTTCACGAACATGTTTGTAGATAATAATACTACATAACATCTTTCAACGAGAACTTGAAATTTCGAATATATCTGTAAATTGTTTTAGCTGTAACTTCTTAATTTTTCAAAAGGCACGGATGGGATAGCCATCAATCTGTAGGTTTCAATAACAGATTTAAAATAAAAATTATCAAAAAAAATAAATTAAAACCCTGATATTTTTATTTAACTTTTTCAGATTATTTTGTAATTATTGAGAAAAAAAAATTTTTTTTTAGTGTATATTTTTTTAGAGAACGCCATTTTTGTACAATTAACGTTTAAATACGTTTCCGAGTTACGATTTGAAAAAGGCAATTTTGGTGAAATGCAAAAATACATACGCCCTGGATGTATTAAAAATCAGTCATGAGTTGGATTGACCTCTCCATCGGTTCAAAACGTATGATTTGCCATACTGAAGCCATGTGCAAAGTTTCATCCAAATCGGAGAAAGTCGAGTCTGATGATCTGCTAAGCATTTCTGGAATTGCTCTTAGCATGAATTTCACTGGTTTCGAATGTAATTAGCATTCGCAGCTAGCTTGTGAGACTGTATGAATTTAAGTGCACCTTTTACCAGCCTAGCAGATGTGTGTTTCTATGTTTCAGCAGATTAACAGACGTACTTTGTGATGCATTGATTCTCGGTTCAAGTCACAACGGGTCGCTATCACTACTTTTTTTGATTTCAATGAATTTCATTTCATGGAGTTTTAGACACAATATTGAATGTTCTTGCACGTAAATTTGCATGAATTGCGAGGCTCCATTCATGTGCATTTATTAAAATGTAAAATCACAGGAGTATTTCGAAGTGTGTGTGCATTTAAATGACTAGCTAGCTGAGTTTGTGAGCTATATCGACGTGAAATATGCAGAGCTCGAGTTTTGTGTGAATAAAACTGATCGGCTGTCGAACTTCAAGCTCCTTTCGAGAGCGTGAGTGAAAACATGAACGCTACGGCATATGGTGTCGCATTTATCATCAAATCATTGATGTCGATTCGATTAGGAAACATCATTTTTTCCTATTCACCTCTAATTTTCCGAACTAAACTCGAAGGAAATGACAAAACTGACAATGAGCGATAGAATGATGATAATTACATTCAATGTGCCATTAGTGTTCCGCTTACCTTTGATTTGTGTCCTTTCAGTGCGTGCAGATCGGTCCCCGTGGCGAGTGCTCTTAGGTAAAGTCCATTATCGTCGCAGTACGCTAGAAGAAAAATCTAACAGGTGCTGATTAGGATCGAGCGATAGAAACGGTACAGGTCGAAAATCAATTTTGGCGTGACTGCCTTACCGAATCACAGGAAATTTGAATCTTATGCACCGGATGCGCCAGCTGGATACAGTTGAGCAGGGTGAAATCTTCCAGGGACCACAGGCACACTGAGCCATCGTGGCTGGACGAAACCAGAACTTCGCTAGGCATGGAAACGAGCAAACCCGTCACCGGACCTCGGTGGTGTTCTATTTTAGCGACCTATAAATATACAGAGAGATTACACGCTATACAATGGCAACAGCGTACGTCCTTTGCTCATTCATAATGCATGAATAATATTAATTTTCCTTTTTTATGAATTGCACTGTCGCGTACTTCTAGTACGATACACATTTAGTTGTGCTGTGATAAATGTTCCTTTTCCGGTCGTGAAACCCACACAACACATATATTATGCAATTTAATTTCAAGCCATAATACGTTTAATATTGGTAGCATTTGTTGGATTTTTATCCAATATGTTGATAGAAACGGCACAATTTACTCCGTTTGAAGCGAATTGACATCATTTAGTCATTACTCATGTGGACTAATTAGCGCTCTTGTTGGTTCTGTTGAACATCACAGTGTTAATTGGGTTTAAAAATAATTTGGTCAGATTTGTCGTTCATTATGATGTACATTGAAATCGTTAATTGTTGTATTTGTTAATCAGTCCAGCATAAAAATATCAAACTGATTTCATTACAGATAATTTAAACGCCGCAGTGGTGCAAATAAAATCCACGTAACGATTGGCCGTTATGAAAACTGTCGGTAATTACAGAGGGTAATCATCACAAATATGATCCATCTTGAATGTCAACCCCTTCAATTACCTATACTACGAAGTGCAGTTTTGACGTATTAAAACAATTTCAAATACTTTAAAAAATTCATACGATATGGGTATTAAGACCGAGAAATATGACAGCAGTTGGAGTCGGAACTTGCTTCAAGCGAAAACGCCATAGCTATGCAAGGAGTAATGCTAAAGAAAATGAGAGATTGACGGAAAAAGCCGATGGAGGTGATGATAAAAACATAATCGGTCTGTCCGGAATACGAATAAAGCTTTCGAGTATCTACAAATACACTAATTAGTTGAATACATTGGATTATAAATCGCTGAAGGTAATCTTAAAATGATGGATAAAAAGAATTACTGCTATTGATTTTGTTTTTTTTTAAACGAACGGTTTTAATTGTGCTGGCATTGTATATTTATTATTTTTAATAATCAAACAATGTGTAGTCCAAATAATTTAAAATTATTTCTAAGTTTGCATTCCACGTTTGCATACAATGTTTGCAACGTGAAATGTGAAAATCAAATCCGACAGATACGTTACCCAAGTGACAATTTTAACTTGTTGAAACTTCCATGTTTCACCATTGTTGCAGAGTGTATATTTTTGTTAAACAAGTAATATTACACGGTTTTGAAACAAATGTGCAAATCATTCAATATATTACTGCTTATGAAACACTCAAGTAAAAATTCACGTTCAATTTACTGTAAAAATCACAGAAAATGGTTTCAAACGTCAAATTGAATGGTTTACGTGACGTAAATGAATACTATGCGAACATCCTCTAAAATAAATAGAAATATCACATACAATTTACGGGAATTTCCAATGTGGGAAATTCAATTTTAAATATGATGGATGGTGAGTCCATGAAGTGTAAGTAGTTTAGAAACTTGCTGAAAAATCTTCACTTATAACACTATCCATTCAAAGGTAAAGAAATCGATTTTATTTAAATCAATTTCTTAACTTTACAGGTTTTATCTGTTGGTTTCAAATCAGATGGGTGATACGTGCTACAGTTTGAAGGTTGGGTTTGTTAGTTATGTGTTTAAGTTTTTTTTTTAGTTTCCTGAAGTAATATTTTCTTTGCCAAGTTAAGATTCTTATTAATTTTTTAAAAATGTGATGTGTTAGTGGTGTGGAACAAGCGAATTACCAAAGTAGGTAACATGATTTAAGATAAATGATGCCGCGACATTACGTGAAATACATATGGCATCTAGCAATATTTAAAATTACAATTATCTATCTAGTAGGTAAATGTGATATGAAATACAACACTCTTACGGGACTACGCATTCAATGGCAACTATATGTCAGTCCATTAAAAACAACGTAAAAAATAGGGTGGAAAATATTCACATAACTTTTCACGTACCTATGATGTGATTATTTTGCTAAGTAAACGTATCCAAAAATCTAAATTGGTTACACATCAAATAAGGTTTTTCAGATGTCGGAAAGAATTTTACTGGCTGAAGTTTTGGTAACCAGTTCATTAGATTTTACTTGCTTAACGTTCAGTAGAGTTGCACTGAACACATGTAAGTTTCTACACGGAAAGACCGAAATCAGCATTTTGACGAAAAAAAATAGTTGATTTTCTGAGTTTAGTTAGTTATTTTTTGAGACAACTAAAAAAATCTTACTTTTCCTAATTTAGATTTTTTAATTCTCATTTCCTTAATAATAATAAAATAATTGTTGGAATGGCTATTTTATTAGTTGAATTCACCAATTAAACGTGCTGTCATATATGGCTCACTGTCACCGAAAAAACGTTAAAACTTTAATAACTAATAGCCACTAGATGGCACACTACTGCCGAAAAGAATTTTTCAGTCGCGGTTGTCTTTTCTATATTGGCAGGTATAAATACGATGTTGTATTGGAGAAGAAGACATAAACGAAACAAAAACTTCTTTATAATTTTTTTTCTTCTAAATCGCTGTTTTCTTCATTCGACATTGCGAAATCGACTCTCTCACTGAAAACTTTGAGCACTCGGAGAACAAAAACCGAATACAAGTAATACACCGGACGGCGTAGCCCGGAAGTTTCCAGATACAAAAAACTTTATTAGACTTATACTATTAGAGTGCAACATTCGAACTCACTTCACTGTTCCACGTAAACACATTATTACGCACAATCGCTTTAAATGCGCACCAATGCTGAATAAATACACTTTCCACTAAGGCTGTGAACTATTTCGCGGTTAATTTTAACTTTTGGTTGAAATCTGACACTTGAGCGGTTATTTTGATGTAGTCAAAAATAACCCTGCTCGAGAGCATGGTTATTTTTGACAGATCGATGGTTATTTTTCGACACTGAAAAAAAATCTTGCAATGAAAATTCTAATATTAATTCTTTAGTTGAAATAACTTTCCGTCCGTCAAAAAATGAAATGGGCCGCAGTTTTAGTTAAATTTAACCGCTCGACACAGAATAACCACTCTAGTGTTAGATTTAAACCTAAGCCTAAGAGTTTACGGCGATTTTACATATCGGTTTAGAAATTTAAATATGGATATATCGTAACACATGCGAAAAACATCAAAACAATTTGCAAGCAGTTTCCACAAGACTGTCCTTTTTAGCTTTTTTAGATGGTTTTGATTTGAAACTTCTTATGAGTATTTGGCTAATAAACTTGTTAATAAAACCAATTTCTTTTTTTGTTTTCCTTGTGCTGTTCTTCAGAAATGATTGTGATAGAAAAATAGCGACAATTTTCTGATTTTAGTCACAAAATTAGTTTTCAATAAGAATTTCGTGTTGGATTGAAATATTGCTGGTTTGTGTCCAGGATATTCACCAACTAAACATATTCTCTAAAAATAAGAGCTTATTTCAGCGAAGTAATTTTTTTTATATCGTTTATTTTACCCCGGCCTTAACCATTTTCGAGTAAATTCTCAATTTTAATTTTAATTTAATAGTTATTTTGGAAATTTTGTTGTTAAAATGAACTAATTCAAAAACAGTAATGCGAATTAGGCGCAGAGCTAATTTCGGTCGTTATAGGAAAATTTACGCTCGGGGCAAAATTTCGTTTGCTGCCCCCAATCGTTACTTTAGTGAGCAAAATAAACCGGATTACTCGATCAGTTCCAGCTTTGTGCAGATTGGTTTGGCAAGCAAACAAATTAGATACCCCTTTACTCCTCACATTGCCGAAATTCCGTTAAACAATTACTAAATATAAGGACATCGGAAGCTGTAAAATATTACTATTTTTGATGTGGAACACATCTTTATTTTCTATATAGGGGTGCAAATAAGAAATTCAAGAAAAACTACACGTAGAAATGTGGTCAGGTTTTAAACACTTACAGCTCAGTCTGTTTTGCATCAATTATTAATATTATTTCATCATTTGATATCATTTGAAATATTTCTACGTATTGGTTTGAATGTTCATAGCCATGTATTTTTAATTGTATATCATTGAAATGATATACAATTAATAGCTAGCAGTGTTCTTTTTTTTGAATTTTCAATTAACAAATTGGAAGTTGCCGTTTTCAGCTATGCTACTCTTCCTTCAGAAAAAAGACTTTCCCGACCGCTATAGTCAAACAATCATTCTAAAATTTTCACAGAATAATCTAAACTAAATTTCTAAGAGATCGTCTGTTGGGTTTTTTGATATTCGTCACCGTTTCTGAGAAAATCAGATTTGAAACGTGAAAATAGCCCTTTAAAACGTCCTAAAACACACTGGTCTCAGCCCATAATTGGTATGCTCTGATCTTGTGTCGCGCAAGCTCGGAATTCCATGTTATGTCGTTTCCCCATGAGAAATTGACAACTACCTCTGGATAAATTTTGAGTGCTTAAGATTAATTTCTAATTTATATTAGATGAACTCGATTGATAATGAGAAATAGTTTATCGCATCAACCGAATTCGCAGAATGGTAGAGAAACTTAACGCTAAAAAACTGCATGCATAAAAAACTTGAACACAAGCTTGGCGAAGAGAAGCTTAATTATCGAAATCGCAAGTATGTACAAAGATATAATTGCATATATTTGGGATAATGGTGTAATTTCGTCGGTCATAAAACAAATGCAAATCAAGACAAATGATGTTCGGTGTTGATTGAATTTTTTGATTTTAGATCATTAGAAATTTTGGTTGCCTTGTTCCACATCAACGGCTCGAACAACCCCATGGGGCTGATCCTTGTAGTTTTTTGTGTGAAATTCGATAAAAACCCTTAATATAGAGGTTACGCGTTACGGTTTTGCAATAATTTGCCATTTTATTGAAGTGTTGAAATAAGAACTTCATAGAGAGTACTAAGATGATATTCTATAACAACAAAATACAAAGCAAATTTATGCAGGAATCCATTCGAAATATATTTTGTTTGTATGCTCAAATTTTCTCTAATAAAAATAATCAATGTGACAGCTAAGATGAAAAGAGGGTCGTATGTTCGAGCCCTGACCTGGAAGAATTCGTAGTGTCAGTAGAATCGTAGCACCAGCCATGCAATGGTTCTGTACACTCTGAACCGGCTGCGAAGTCTTTTGAAAAAAAGGTCAAATCCAACTACAGGAAAAACCAAGGATTTTTGACAGCTAAGATTCTTACCAAAGCGTTCAGTAATTTTTGCTGATAATTTTCATTATTTTTGATTGCACAGCTATTCACTGGAAATTGGTAAAACTTTAACTGAACTGGGGAAAAGTAATAGCATCTCAAATTTTACAGATTATATCAGTAAAATGAAAGCGATTGTTTCGCGTTATTTTCATATATTTTTCTGAAATCCAGCGCCTGTAAACAATTTTTTTTTACAGATTTTCGTAATTGTAAAATATATCACTGAATAACAAAAAAGAAATGTTGAGCATATGTTCCAATTCGGGTTTTCTGCCATATCAGCCGAAAGGGCCATTTCTCCGAAAGGGATATTTCACCGAAAGAGAAACTTCGAATATATCACATTATCAATCAAAAAACTACAAATTCATGCCCAGCTACAAAACTGAAGCCAGGATGGTTTTTTAGTAAGGTTCGAACGAACGGTAGCGAAGTCGAACAGCACGCTAACAAAAAACGTTGCCGGGAATCCGCACTAGATATATTTTATCATTTGCACCACAAACATTAACCTAGTAGATACACTATAGAAGTAAATGCTTTGATCTACTAAGCATCATTTCGTTCTGAGGATTAAAGATCAATCTAAAAAAATTGATCGGATGATTAGCCTTTCTGGATTTAACACGGGGCAATGATTTTACCCGTTATTTTAAATTTGAGATATTTCAGAACAAACGATTGTAGGTCAACAAACCGGCGTAAACACTATCATCTTTCATTGATCTGTATTTCAAATCAATTCCAATTGTGATATTAAGACAATTGTACGATTCGGTGAAATTACAATTTCAGCAAAATGGCATTCGGCGGTATGGCGCACGACGAAACGATCCTTTGAAACATATAGAACAGTTTATGGTGTTCGATAAGTTGCACAGCTGTTACTGAAATCGTTTTCAAAAGGAAGCAACTTGTTGCGCATCGTACAAGCAAACTGAGTTTTTTCAATCACATAACAGTTACACAAAAACCTCAATTTACGCGGTTTATATATGTATATATGTATATATATATATATATATATATATATATATATATATATATATATATATATATATATATATATATATATATATATATATATATATATATATATATATATATATATATATATATATATATATATATATATATATATATATATATATATATATATATATATATATATATATATATATATATATATATATATATATATATATTTATATATATGTGCACGCATATGTATATGTTTATACATATACATGAGTACATTTACTTCACCAATCTGTATATGTATAAAGACATACAAATATATGCACGAAAACGTGTCTGCATGAATACATATATAAATATATAAAAGACGCGTAAATTGAGGTTTTGGTGTACACGAAAACCTCAATTTACGCGAATTTAGTTTACTTTTTTTACAAGTTTTATTTGAAATAACGCGATGTTTCATTTAATTTACGCGATGATCGCGTGAAAAAAGGTTTTTGCATTATGAAGGAAATCTCAATTTCAGGGAATTGAATATTGTGAAATGTACATTAATGAATTGTTCAGTTTCAAAGAATCTAAACAAGGTGGTGGGCATCCAAGAATTATCTGGAAAGCAAATATTGTATATAATCACTTTTATATGACTGTTGAGTGCGGTATGTACTCGTAGTACTATTCACAGGAAATTGACATGCTGTGATAAGTTCTGTAGAAGAACTTGTACATCCAAAGCCTCATCGGAAAAGGCCTTAAGGTCTACCAATATAACCGATGATCCATCCAAAAACTACCATACCAGTGTAACAAAGTGCATCAACGAACTTATCGTTCTCGGTCCATATTCGTGATGCCACATGCGATCAATAGGACAATTGTGATTGCTCTAGGCTATCTAAAAACTACCAGAAGTTGTATCTCTACGACTATGAACAGCATTGAAAAATTATACATAAACTGCGGAATGTTCTTGTAGATCTTAAGACCTGTTCTCACTGAAGTTCATGGACGTTTGGATATTGGAATATTTCTTAAGCATTTCCATAGTCTCAGAACATACTAAGAGTGTCCTCAGGCGCTAAAGCATCGGAAGTAGTAGAATTATTCATGTTATTTACACTAAAATCAAATGAAATTTGAAAAACTTTTTTTTATGCGAAAAATTTGAAATAACGCGATGTTTTATTTATGTCGTTTTGCATTGAGAACACTCGTGGAGTGTTTTGCTCGATTCATGCACTTTTCGTGCAGTCGGGCAATCAAAACAGGTGCACTGTGTTTCATTGATTTGCACCGCACGAAAAAAATGCACTTTCGGGGCAATTCGCGGGCAACTATTTTGCACCCGTTTTCTTTTCCGAGCAGCATGCGTGCAAACCAAACTTTACAAAACCGTCGGCTATCAGGGCAACACAGGCACCGAGCGAGTGGAATCAATGAAAAACGACTTTAATTTACGCACCCCCGGCTCTGCGCATAAATTGAGGTTCCAGTGTACTACTGATTTGCAAACCAATAACAAATTTCATTATAAAAGCCCAACATCTCAATAGTAGAAATTAACAATACACCCAAACCTTCATTTACGTAATAATCGGGACTTCGTAAATCGAATTATGACGTAAAAAAAGTTTACGTTATTTGGAATTTTCAACATAAAGTTTTCCCTATGTATGTATATTATTGGATATGTATAATATAATGGACAGTGTTGGTGATTGCTGAAAATTTGACAGAAGCTGCTCGATTTTTATCTATATTGTATACAACATTTTCAATCCGGTAGAAGATGCTACAAGAATTCCAGTCTCTCAATGCATGAACCTCGAGGGGATTTTTCCACATTTCTTCGCTTCACTTCATACTCTGAGTATTTCATGGCCCTTAAAAAAATTTCAGTCTCATAATGATCGCCGCTGTGTGGAATTTACGAAGAGAGAATCGCAAGTTGACAATTATCGCAGAAAATCGAATCGATGATTCGACTTGATGATTTTCATACTAGGTTGCAATATTTAAAAACCCTTGTGTGGAGCATTCACAGACATTTTCATAGACACAACTTATACAAAGGTTATATGCACATATTTAGAATAAGCGGCAATAGTAAAATGATTTTATCGCAATTATCCACTGCCTGTATAGAATCGGATCGCGAAACGAGAATAAGCGACCGTTTGTTGCTTCAGAGAGAATCCCCACAGCAGCGTGCTAGCCGTTGATTCTCAGAAATGTCATCGAGAGAAATTCGCTCTCGCACTGGTGTCTATTCTATGTTGAATGTAATGCCGGTTTTTTGTTGTTGCGATGATTTCCGTTTCTCTTTGATGGCACTGATTCAATCGTGGAAGAGTTGCGAGTGAGCGTTCTTTGATACGATAAAAGCCATCCTTGACAATGGATAACCATGGAACAAAAATTATCAGTATTTGTAGGAAAAGGATGTTTTAAGACGCATCAATTTCCAAGATGGCGACTTCCGGTTCATCTATATTCCTTGAAAACCATTACAATATGGGTATTTTCGGAACGGGTTCGATGAGTACATGTTGGAAAACGATGTTTGAGGTGGTTTTGAATTCCAAGATGGTTTTTCCTTGGAAACCCTTACAATATGTGTCGATACTACTCGAACTGCTCGAATACCTTCACAATATGCATATTTTCGGAACGGTTTTCATAAGTAGCCATTTATATTTTTGAAGCAGTGGTATAATATCTGCAGCAGATCTAAATTTTAGTTGGATTTTGTAAAAAAAATACTAAAATACCAGTCAAATCAGATTATCAAGACTGTTGAAACTGCTGAACAAGTACCCTAAATAAAGCGAAATTCTACATATAAGGAACGAAAGCAGAATTGAGAACCACCTCAAACAACGTTTCCGACATCTACTCATCAAACCGGTTATTGTAGAGGTTTTGAGGTATATTGTAAGAGGTTTTGAAGAATATCAATAAACCGGAAGTTACCATCTTGGAATTCAGAACCACCTCAAACATCGTTTTCCCATATGCACTCATCAAACCCGTTCCGAAAATACCCATATTGTAGTAATTTGCTTGGAATGTAAATGTGCCGGAAAGGATTTTCCTTGTATGCAAAAACCGCTTTTTACGGTTCGTAAAAAAAGTTTACGTTATTTCTGATTTTGTTCGTAAAAAGAGGTAACGTAAAAAAAGTTTACTTAAACGAAGGTTTGGGTGTATTTTGAAATAAGTATTAAGAAAATGAAAAATCATGACTAAGTTTGCATGAGATAACAGCAACAAAAAGTAAAATTCTGTCATTGTATTATCAAAGCAAGAACAAAATATTTATTTTTCAGTTATTTGATATTGTAGCATTCAGAATAAAATAATATCATAAGCATTTGTTTTATCTGATTCTGATGCAGTTTATTCAATAGTATTTTATTTGAAGATAGAACTATTGGATCAGTTAGCCTTATGAAATTGGAATAACTTATCAATAACGAAATAAGACATAATAACTAAATCAGATATTGTACATTTTTTTCATTCCTTCGACGAAATATCAAGTATCGCTATGACAGTACAGAAACATTGGATACGGGTCGGGTTTAGGATCTAAATTTAATAGAGGAGATATTAAAAGACTGTCCCAGAAAGTATCATTTCGCAATAATTCTAGTTTATGTTCGAGGAAAACGACACTTTCAACGCTTCGAATTGAATACAATTTGCTGAACATAAATACAATGAATGATTAAGTTCGGGAAATACTCGTTCAAATGTTGGTTATGATAATATTTTCATTCATTATTCTCACATATTCCATATTCCAGAGCTATAGCTGCAACAGTCGTTGCAATGTTTACTGATGAAAATCGAATCACCATCGATGACAACACTTGTACTTTCACAAGCGTGAACGGATTCATAGCTACCACATGCACTGAATTCAGAGGTAAATGAAAAGTGCAAAATGATGTCAAACATAAAATCACAATGATTTACCGGTTTCCCGCTCTCGAACAGTGAAACGATGATGCTGGAGTCGTCTCCTCCGCTGATGATGTATTTGTTATTCAGTGCTAATGTGACACAGATCACTGGCGCTATGTGTTCGCTGTGGGGTAGGCAAAAAAGTGAAATGTGGAATGAGACGATGTTACTTGAGCTGTGAGTTGTGATAAAGGGATACATAGGATGACAAAAGCGGGGTTTACACAATGCTTGTTCTGTCGGTGACATTCACTGCAAACCGGTACAACTCAATCGTCTTATTGTATTTTAGCGTAGACTGATAAACAGAATAACCACACACAAAAACATGCATACATACATCTGCTTTGCTGCCAAGTGAAAGTGTAAAGCTTCCGCCGATAAACCGTCGATGGGTGGAATTTCACTTTATCTATATATTCAGCCCTTCCTTGCCAATTGGGATAGAAGAATTTCAACGATGTGTTCTTTTTAAGCCCTATGTGATGAAGGACGATTTAGATTCCATCCGGGGTGAGTGATGGAAAAAGACCACGTATCAGAGATAGAATCGGATTATTGACTAAGAAACTTATTGACACACATCGGCGATGGACCGAACAAACTTCTTGTTGTTGTTTTGTCCCCACTCATTGATTTTCTAAACAAAGTGACTTTTCAATCTTCGTATAAATGTAAACAGGTCTTTCGGTTCTTTATATTCTTTTTGGTGGAATATGTTGTCTTGTGTGTGATATACTAAGTGGGGTAAAAGTTTTCTCATAGAACATTATTTTTAGAAGCAAAACGGTGAAATGAACCAAAGAATAGTCGGATAAATATTATAGGATTAGTGATCCTTCAGATTACACCACAAAATATTGGTTTTGAGTGTTTCGTGGTGGCCGAAACTCCTCTACTGCCGATGAAGTCCTCAACGGTTGGCCCGACGCCGCTGTTACACAGCACAATGTTCAAACATATATGAAATGATGGGATCGGAAACCTTTTGTACTCGAAAAAATCAAAAACAATCTTTTACAAAATATCCACGTTCTTGAAGAGCCATAAATATTTTTTGTCGCTGCAAACCCTTCACTTTACGCAATAAAATTAGCATATGAGCAAACTTCTTACTCCTAGTGTAGGCTAACCGGAAAATGAAAGAATGCGAATTAGCGTCGTCAAAAGGATGGGTACCAATCGCACTCTTTATATTTTGGGTAAGATACTGCAGTTGAAAAAATATTCTGCCGTTAGATGCCGCTTATTTTGACTCCAGACCAGAATTACGAACGCAAGCACAATTCGGAAGCGTGTTTCGCCAATGCTGATGTAGGATTTGGTAAAATTTTTTGTGTCGTGGATGCAGCATGAATCTATACGGTTGAGAACAGTGTCCGGCAATGGATTAATGCCGGAAAGGTGATAGCTGGACTACCTCGAAAATGAAATATCATCAACAGCAAGTGTTAGTGCGCATTATTGGAGTGATTAAAGGCCGAAAGCGCGGTTAGTATCGCAGCCAAAACTAAAACAATTAATGTAAGGTATCGGTCGGGTGACGGCCAGGATGTAGACCATGTTCGATGTACGTTGCTACTATGTCTGTTTCGAGTTTTGGAGTGGCTAAAACAAGATCAGAGTGGCGTATGCACGGAATGCATAAGAACGCAGGTTCGAGTCCTGTCTCTGAGCGTATCTTTTTCCAAAACTCATCTTTTCTGTTAGTTTTTCTTTCACTTGGCTTCTCAAATATATATTTCCGCTCAGTCATTGCAAAAACTGAACTTAGTCATGACGGCTTTACGTCAAACTAAAAATTAATAAATCGTTAAAAACAATTGCGGTTTGATTTTCCGTAACAATCTGCTTCTGGTAGGAAAGGGTAGACAATCAATACAACCTTCATAGGGGTCTGTCGCTCACGATGTCAAACCAGCGACTGGCACCATTAAGAAGGTGACAAGCGATTATAAATACACTCTCCTACTCAATGCTTGATCGGAGAAATAGGTATAAAGCGAGAAAGTGGCGAAATGGTAGCGCGTATGCACGGAATGCATAAGAACGCAGGTTTTATCGCCCAATTAGCTTACTTTCTTCTATCAGTAAACTTTTTGAAAAAATTATCTTGTTAAGAATGATGACTCATATAAATGAGAATTCAATTTTTTTACCAGAGCAGTTTGGATTTCGTCATGAACATTCAACTACTCATCAACTTGTCAGAGTAACGAACATGATAAAATCAAATAAATCTTCTGGGTTATCCACTGGAGTTGCTCTTCTAGACATAGAAAAAGCATTCGACAGTGTTTGGCACAAAGGTTTAATAGCAAAAATGTCTGATTTCCAGTTTCCTATTTATTTGATCAAAATGATTCAAAATTATTTAACTGATCGTACTCTTCAGGTTAGCTATCAGAATTGTAAATCTGAATTGCTACCCGTACGAGCCGGTGTTCCGCAGGGTTCGAGTGTAGCTCCAATCTTGTATAATATTTTCACTTCTGATCTTCCAAATCTACCCGTTGGTTGTCAGAAATCGCTATTCTGTGACGATACAAGTCTGTTAGCCACAGGTAGAAATCTAAGAGTGATCTGCAGTCGCCTACAAAGAAGTTTAAATATTTTCAGTGATTATCTGTCAAAATGGAAAATTAAACCAAATGCAGCAAAAACGCAATTAATTATCTTTCCTCACAAGCCAAGAGCTTCTTTTCTTAAACCAAACAATAATCACATTCTCAAATTGAATGGCTTGGAATTGACATGGTCTGATCAAGCTAAATACTTAGGTTTAACGTATGACAAAAAGCTCACTTTCAAGGATCACATTGAAGGAATCCAGGCAAAGTGTAATAAATATATTAAATGTTTATATCCTCTTATAAACAGAAATTCTAAGCTCTGTCTAAAAAACAAATTGTTAATTTATAAACAAATTTTCAGACCAGCCATGCTTTATGCGGTACCAATTTGGTCAAGCTGTTGTTCCACCAGGAAGAAAACGCTTCAAAGGATTCAGAATAAAATTCTGAAAATGATTCTGAAGCGTCCTCCCTGGTTTAGTACAAATGAGTTACACAGACTCACAAATATAGAACCATTAGATGTAATGTCACATAATATTATAAGCAAATTCCGACAAAAATCGATGCAATCTTCAATTGAATCGATTCGCTCTCTGTATTAGTTAGTAAGTTAGTATATAAGTTCCTTTTCCCCATTACACAATACAAGTAGGTTTAGAATTTTCCCTACACAAAAATCTCAGAATTGCGGAAGCAAATGATGTCTTCATGGTAATAACCAAATCATATATATATATATAACAGGGCTGAAAAGTCACCACTTGTGGCTGAACACCCAATTTAAATCTTAATAATTCAATTTTAACTCATATTCCAATAAATAGTTATTTTAAAAAAAAAAAAAAAAAAAAAAAAAAAAAAAGAACGCAGGTTCGAGTCCTGTCTCTGAGCGTATCTTTTTCCAAAATTCATCTTTTCTGTTAGTTTTTCTTTCACTTGGCTTCTCCAATATATATTTCCGCTCAGTCATTGCAAAAACTGAATTAATTAATTTATACAAAAAAAAAAGAAAACAGTTTCATTTTTAGGGAATGTGAATCCTTGGACCTCTTCCCGTTGCATAGTCCCCATGGTCGCATAACCTTGTTTTGTTCTGAATTGTATCTGTATCTGGCAATTTTCTCTTAAAAATGGTAGTTTGAACATCGTGTTTTTGCTTAAGTAGCTGCTTATAGTTTTAATACTGAATTCACTAAATTTTATCAGTACCTAACGGGGAAAACAGATCGAAAAATGGCATGCTAATGTAACTATGTAATGAAAACCGCGAAAATGTTACCGCAGAGACTGGGCTCGAACCCGTAGCTTCTAACCGGGGAAATTGTTTTACTAATTAAACTACTCTGCAAATGAAAACACATGAACCAACTGAAAAGAAGATCCAAGCATGCTTCGTTTTACTTGGCCGCCACAGTATTCAATTATAGTCCTATATCTATGGAAACACATCCAACAGGAATAGTATGTAAAACAAGAGTAACTAAAACGCCTATTATTAATAACGAATCGTATGAACAACGAAGATGAAAGGCCAAAGGGTCAAAACACTTGTACTGTAAAATGTTGCTGTAATACACAAAAATAAGATTAATAAACAGATATTTATCCAAAAAAATGTATCCAACAGGAAACTACACACACCACATCACATGTCTTTTCTCACTTCTACTTTGCCATCAGACGTTGATTTTGTTTTTGTATCCTCAGCCAATGTGTGGTAGCAGCAGTGACGATTGTGATCTCAAACACAATATATTGACGATAAATCAAACGTCCGATTACATAGTTGCATTCCCATGTCATTTTTTCAATCTGTTTTCCCCGTTAGATAAGGTCAAATTTAAAACTAGCTCCAGACGGTTCTACGTATTATCAAAACTAAAACAAATTATTGACTGAATTCACTGATAATATAAAAAATACAACGTTAGATTGTAATTCCCTATCATAGTCTTGGCATTACATTCCTTTTGTGGAATTTGGCCTTTCTACTGACACTAAGAATCCTTCCAGGTCGGGGCTCGAATTCCCTAGATTAAGGTAATCAACAAAATATTTATAGGGCACTAATCAATTTTCACTCCACTTGCAAAATGGATTCCATTTTCAAGTATGTTACTGATGGACCCGATGCTGGGAATGCGCTTTTACTATAACTATTCTTTAGCAGCAACTTTCAAACGTTAAACATTGCAAATGCAGTACTTGTAGATTAAATTAAAAATTTATATTGCAGAAATATCTATTCAGTACAATGAACAAAATATTCTACAATGAAATCTTATGTTGTTTTGTATACTTTCACTTACATAAAACAGCAAAAACGTAACTGACATAAATTACGTTCAATTGCCATTTAAAATGTTCATTATAAAACGTTCCGGGTAAAATGAAAAGCATACTCCTGCGCTATGCTGTCATTTTTCATAGTCAACTGAAAGCATTCGAAAACTGTTATTTTTATTGCCAAAATTGTTATGGAAAAATCAACAGATATGGTAGTTGAATCATTAACTATATAGTTGGAATAATCAGTGCGTGAAACATAATTGCAATATTTCAATTTTGTAATATGGCGGTTTTCTATGTACATTTTGTGTTTGATGGTTCTTGTCGCGATGTAAGTGTCGCTCTTCAAGCCACAGAAACGGCCACTGTTTCTTTTACCATAGAATTTTTATGTTTCAGATGCTGTTTATTGTCTGCCTTTACGTAGGTGTTATCATCCAGTACCACGCAATCAAAATTCGTCAGCATCTTCATGTACAGCTTCCCCGACTTATGACGAATTTTTATTGTGCTTATTGTCACGATTTAGAATCACTATCTTCTTGTAAGTCGACAGTCGGCACGATCAAAATTTTGACGCGTTGCTCCTCTTTCTTTGATTCCGTTTTCCCAGCAGCAATTTCATTGTCAAAATGAACCATCAGGCTTGATGTTATACACACATCCTTAAAATTAGGCGTTGTGCATGCTGATAATAATGGCTAGTTCAAGTTGAACAATTGTTGGTCATAACACACTTTAGCATCCTTTTGGGGGTTTCAGAATGATTTGTATGAATTTTTTGTCTTTCTCATACAGAAAGGCTATGCAATTACTGTGAAAGCCGACTTTTGAATGGATCTGACTTCCGGTTCCGGAATTACAGTGTGAATGAGTGAAAAAACTGCAAATTCAAAAGTTTATCTTCATAGAAAAAAATGTAAAGAAAGAAGATCTAATTTACTCAATAATAGTAAATTCATTCCTCTAGGTTACAGGTCTTGTAACTATCGAGGGAAATACCTTATGATCAAAAAAGAACCGGAATTTTCATTTTAAAATTCCCGCGCTTATCCAATCGGTAAACTTTTATTCTCTCAACGTTGGCAACACTTTCATACACATTCTGTCAAATTTTGACGCATATCGTACGATTAGTTTTTCTTTGGCGTCTATACAAAGAAGTTGAAAAATTTTCGTGTGGCGATTTTTATAATGGATGAAAATCTAGAACAACGTACGTGTATCAAATTTTGTGTTGCTAATGGATTTAAGTGTTCCGAAACGTTGAAAATGTTAGAAAAGGCCTTTGGTGAATCGTGTCTAGGAAAAACGAGTGGTATAAACGCGATGGTATAAACGATCGGACTAAAGTTTACCGATTGGACAAGCGCGGGAATTTTAAAATGAAAATTCCGATTCTTTTTTTATCATAAGCTAGATCAAAAATCGCGAAAATGTTTCCACAGAGACGGGACCCGGACCCATGGCTAGCTTTGGTTCCAACAAGACGACGCTTCGTGCCACATAGCAAACGCTACGATCGATCTTCTGCGCACATTCTTCGAAGATCGAATTATCAGTCGAAATTCGGATGTCGTTTGACCGCCTCGGAGCTGTAATTTGACGCCGTTAGACTATTATCTTTGGGGTCAAAGATTATTCTGTCAAAGATAAGTGTTATGTGGACAAGCCAGAGACAATTCAAGCCTAGAAGGACAACATTCGTGCATCCATAGCTGAAATAAAGCTGCATACAATCAAAAATGTACTAAAAACTGGACCGACCGTATGGCGTACTGCAAGGCCAACCGAGGCAGCCATTTGAATGAAATTATGTTCCACAAATAACCGGAAGGATTGTACTTTAATATGAAAAAATAAATTTTGAAATCGGATGAACCGTTTGTGTTTTATTGCATGTTTAAAAAATGTTAAAAAAACAAAAATTCATTTTGACAATTACCATGGTAATAAATGTATACTGAAATCTGATCCAATATACAACATACAACAGTTTCGGAAAATCGTTTTTTATATTTTCTGGTAGTTTGACATTTCAAAAATATTTTGTCAAACTTTCAAATCAATTCGAACCAAATTCACTACTTACTTTTAGAGAAGAAAATATTTAAACGCGTTTTTCTGAAAACCAATATTTCGAAGTCCTTGAACATTTCTTCAAAATCTTCTGAACCGATTCTTAATAAACTTGGAACATACATTCTTGGTATAAAATGCCTCCCTTCTACGTTTTTGAAATTCTTCCATTTTTATATTACGGTAATTTTTCACCTGGAATTGGCGGAACTATTGCGGCTATATATTCTATATTGACGTAGGATTGCGGCTATATTTGGATCCAAACACAAAATATGGAAAATAAGACCGTTCAAACAGTAGTCAGATCAGGTCACTGTGCTGTAGTGACCTGATCTGACCAATTCAATTCTAAACAGTTTTTCGATATGATTACATCCTTCACTTGGAAACAACTAGCAACTGAATTGATTTCAATATTCAAATGAAATATCTCATTCGCTGCAATTGAATTTTATTCGGATTTGACTTCCGGTTCTGAAGAAATGAGGTATGAAAAAAGTGGACTAGATTTTCTCGGAAACCGCAGGAAATTTTTTTCGCACACTATGATGCAAATAAAAGGTGTTATAGCTTCATGCCGTGCTATTGAATTTAATCCTGCTCCGACTTCACGTTCCAAAGTAACTCGGTAAATGTGCAAAATTTTAATAAAATAAATGTGTTCGATTTTCTCAGAGACCGTTAAACTGATTTCTATAAACATAAAGTCAAATGAAAGCATTCAATTGCATCACAGTCTGCTATTAAGTTTTATCCAGATCCGACTTTCGGTTCCGGAATAATTAGGTAAACTGTGCAAAAAATTAAAAATAGTGCTCTTGATTTTCTCATAGACTACACAACAGGATTTAATAAACGTTGTTTTAAATGAAAGTTCTTATAATGTTCACCAGATCCGTCTTCCGGTTCCGGATGAACAGGGATGAACGGATGAATGTGCAATAGAAATAAAAAGGTACCCTCGATTTTCTCAGACCCTTTTTTTTACTTGTGAATAAATTAGAGCAATATTAACTTTCACTACAGCTTTGTAATTCGCGATCTTCTACTCGTAGGGGTGAGTCGACAGCCTTGGGCCATTTTACACGTGACATTTTTTTATATTTGTAAATAAACCGCACATTTCTGGTTGATTCTTTCTCTTGTTTTCTCTGTTCATGAGCAGTGCCTGCCTGCAAGCATAAATAAAATAAACCTAGATTCCCCAGTGTCTTAATAGTAATGTAGTTAAGCAACCCGTTACACCAAAAGCGCCGTCTGGTATAAAATGGGTGCGTAAATGCTCCTAAAATGCATGTACAAAGTTGCCTGCGCATTTAACACAACCACAGTAGCTAATGGAAAAAAAGTAAAACCGTTTCTCACGAGAAGCGCTGTTAGTGTCTCCGTACAATGGGAATTCTATGTTTATTTGATTTATGCTACTAGGCTGTTGCCCAAGGCTTCCGATTGCGCATTCTAAGATCTATATTTACGAAACATATTTTGCGACATTCGAATTGTTATGAAATCTATAAAATTATGTTCTCCGATAGTCAATTTCATTATTCTCTGCAAAACTAAAAAAAAACTAGGATATGTAAGTAATTAAAGTGTTTTTGATGAAATTTGCACTTTACTTACTATAAACAAGTCAAATGAATTCCTTCAATATTTTTCGATAAAACACGTGTGGTCTAAGGCTGTCGACTCTCCCTTTTGACTAATCGATTTTTCGCAAAGAAATATGCATTCCGTGAACTGTTTCAAAACTTTTTGTGGTTACCAAACAAATTCCTTTGTTGATAAAATTCTATAGAACATGGAGCTGGATAAGGATTCTGCAATCGCTGCCACTAACCATATTCTAATTTTGTCAGTTGAGTTTGCATAGTTCAGGAGGAGACCACAAAACTTTGAGTAAATGCTTAATCTAATTAAACATGCAAATAACAAAAACTATTCAAATTTTATTCCGTCTCCTTGTTTCCGTCCTGAGTTGACTGCACGTCTAACGAAACTCTTTCAGAAATAAGTCCGTTATCAAGCTTCCAATTTCTTCGCATCAGAACTATTGTTTAGAAACATTAACATAGATAAGCTGCCGTTGTTTCGTTACCGTTGAACGTTGATGGTCGAAACAAAAACAGCAAATTGCTGTTTCAAGTGGAACGATTTGCATGCATATTCCGTATCGAACCGTGCTGGTTCCAGTAACTATCATTCAAACAACACTCACGCACATTCCAATCTAGACAAAGTAAAACAAGGAACAGATGGGCTTGGGGGGAGAAACTCAGGGAAATTTGAACCAGATTCGGTTCGGTTTACTGCAGCATTGCACCGCACAGAGAAACAACATTACCATAATCTCAACTTCATCGTCAGTGTCTGCATATCCCATACGATAACGGACGTGTCCTCGGATGCTGTGATGAGGTACTGCGATTGTACCTTCATGAATGTCACCGGACCACTGTGACCTGTGGGAAGAAGAAATGCAGAACGTAAGTAACCTGTACATCGAGGATTAGTTACCGTGCTGTTGTGTACCGTTGCAAGGGACGGCTGCCCAGACCGTTGAATTAAATTGGCATTGTAGCACCAGCAAAGCACACTCGGAACATCGTTCGAGAGAGGGGATGCACTGCATGCACCGGATAGATTCAGCTCGTAAGTACTACGGATTAAACAATAACAAACTAACTTTACTTGCCAAAGCATCGCCGCAGTACAGCAGCACTTGATCCATGGGCTTATTTTTGGAGGCACCTCTCAGTACAATTTTTTATGGATAGCTCAATGGAACAGCTTTGAAAAATAACAGCCGTCTGATGATTATGGTTGTAACAAAAAAGTTAGCTTAAGATTTTTCTTTAAACAGTTATTTCGATCAAACTACTCGCAGCTTTGTTTCGGATTCCGAATCAATTTGAAGGCTAGTTTAACATAATCCAACATCCAACGAATTCAAAGCTAAAGAGGAAACATATGCTTACGATAACGAGTGGTGATTTTTCGCTTTTCATCAGACAATGTGATCACCACTTCTCTCAGCTGTATTATTACCATCAGTTGAAGTATCATTCCGATCAGAATATTGCCTGTAAAAATTATATATTTGACTATCTCTGTATAGTCGAAGATCTTTATCCTAAACACGCTAATTTATTCACTCATTGCCCCCATCTGATAATTCGTCGTTGCTGCTAGTCAAGCACTACGAAATTAACTCCGTCTTCCGACTTCCCGATGCCACTGTCGTAAATTTGGTAGTAGAAGGAGGTGCCCACAGAGAGGAATTCTCACTTGCCTGTGTCGCGTTATCGTACGTTTCACTAGACCGGAACTTCCACTTTAACCTTTTGCTCCTCTCGAAAATGAAGACATACTTGCGTAGGCTGCAATAGACAGGCTCTTGATGTTTCGAGCACCGATTTTCCGTTTCCGATTTTCAGTTTCCGTCAACCATTT
Source organism: Malaya genurostris (assembly GCF_030247185.1). Classification (NCBI taxonomy): domain Eukaryota; kingdom Metazoa; phylum Arthropoda; class Insecta; order Diptera; family Culicidae; genus Malaya; species Malaya genurostris. Next base: position 215,393,361 of record NC_080572.1, read on the forward strand.
TCACGTCGGTATCTGATTGATCCTTCTTGTTAGCTCCGTTTCTGTCTGTTGGGGTGTTTGAGTTATAATTCGATATACCGCCTTATCAGAATTGCGATACATTCAAGCTCATAGCAACTGTTTCTGTGGTTAGTTAATTAAAAATAACTCTATCTTAATGACACTTCTGCTTCAACTACTCGTACTGTCCTTCCTACCTGGCCTTTACTGGCAGGGTTGTATGGTGGGCTCTTTAGTGGTTTAATCCCCTACCTTTCAAGAAAATCAACCAATTCTTTTTAGTTAAAAAGAGGACCACTACAATGGCTGAAAAAACATGTAAGCAAATATTTAATTAATTTGCTTTGCAGTAGTTCCAAAACACATCAACTCAATTTCCAACGATTTTGAGTGGCTGTCAATTACTAAAAGAAATGTACTTCTATTAAAATTAAAATAATCAGTTTGCAAGCGGCCAAAAGAGCGTGTAGTTGGTATCCATAAATTAGAAAATTCTGGTCGTTTTACGAAATCTTCAATATTGCTATTCATATACAGCTAAAAAACCATTCTCTTGGCAAGCTTTTTCATCTTCATTTTCCCCCTAAAGCTTGCTTCATTTAGAATTGGAACAAACTTTTGCTCATATTGTGGCGCTCCTGGTGGACGGTTTTAGAAGTGCTTGGCGCCCACGTGTCAGGAATTTTGTCAGCTTCACGTATGATTTTTGACATTTCGCAAATCGACTGTACTTTGTAAACAATCAACATGGAAGCCGAAAGAAGGGAAAAAATTGTGCACAGTTATTTGGAAAATCCATTGTGGTCTGCAGGCTAGGCTAGCTAAACAGCTGAAATAGCCCAGAACAATTGTATGGCGCGTTATCAAACGGTATAAGGAAACATTGACGACGATTCGGAAGCCTCAAGCCAATCGGAACTGTCGACCGGAAACTGCGTGGTAAAATTTTGAAGACGATTAAGAGGAATCTTAGTCTGTCGGACCGTGATCTGGCCAGAAAATTCGGTGATGCCCATAGTACCGTGAGGAGAACTCGACTCCGAGAAGGAATCAAGTCGTATCGAGCTAGCAAACAGCCAAATCGGACCATAAAACAGAATAGTGTGGTCAAAATTCGTGCTCGGAAACTATATGACCAGGTGTTGACCAAGTTCGACGGGTGTCTTCTGATGGACGATGAAACCTATGTCAAGGCTGACTTCGGGCAAATCCCAGGTCAAAAATTTTACTTGGCAACGGCTCGGGGGGATGTTCTAGTCAAATTTAAATTTGTTTTTGCGACAAATTTGCAAGAAAATTTAAGATTTGGCAGAGCATTTGCAGCTGTGGCGAAAAAACGAAAGTTTTCGGTGCGAATAAGACAATGACATCGGAACTATACCGGAACTGTCTCCAAAAACGAATTTTGCGGTTCATTCGATCCCACGACCATCCCGTAATGTTTTGGCCAGATTTGGCAAGCTGTCATTAAGCAAAGTTGTTCAAAAATGGTATGCAGAGAAAGGGGTCCAGTTTGTTCCGAAAAACCTTAACCCACCCAACTGCCCCAGTTCCGCCCTAATGAGAAATACTGGGCAATCATGAAGAGGAGACTCAAGGCAAAAGGGAAGGTTGTCAAAGACATCAATCAGATGACGACCTGGTGGAATAAGATAGCTAAAAGGATGGACGAAGAAGGTGTGCGCCGCCTAATGAGCGGTATTACAGGAAAAATTCCTTCCTTCGAAACCGTGACAAATAATTTTATTCGCATTTTTTCTTAAAAGTATGAAGAAAACGCTACATTTGTGTAAAATAAGATCTTGAATTCAATAATAAATAACTGAAATACAGGCAATTGTCTTTGTTCCAATTCTATCAGAAGCAAGCTTTATGATTAGCATGTAACAGTCCAAGAACGCTACTTCTCAGACTCGCGGGGACTATGACTTTTTTCCAAGCGCAAAATATTATCCTTTAGTATTAGTTTTTCTTTCTGCGTATAATAATTATGGAATTTCTTTTGAGTACGTTACAAATTTATTTATTTTTCATCAAGCTTCTTAAACTAGTTTAAAGACTGTCCCAGAAAGTATGGACGCACTTTGATTTCGCTGTAAATAATTCACAAGTGTTAGATATTCCAATTTTATTCGATATACTGATAATATTGGACTACAACAACAGAATATTATTCTCAACATTTGCTACTTAGCCATTGTAGACCAGCTGACGCACCTTCTTGCGAACGTTCCTCATTAAATTTCGTACAGACTTCTTGGCGACCAGTTTTGACACTTTTTTCCAATCTTTTTCGAACTGTTGAATGGTTTCGGCTGCCGAGACATGTTTCCTAAGATGTGCCTTCCTTAATGCCCAAAATTCCTCAATTGGTCGAAGTTGTGGGCAATGTGGTGGTGGTCTTTTGGGACGAAAGTGACATTTTTGGTAGTATACCATTCTACCGTTGATTTCGAGTAGTGCCAAGAAGCAAGATCTCGCCAGAAGACAACAGGATTCTTGTGGCATCGAATCATGGGTAGAGGTCGTTTTTGTAAACATTCCTTGATGTATATTTCGCTGTTCATTGAAGCAGTGGTGATGAAGGGTTTCGAAATCTTACCGCAGCTACAAATTGCTTGCCATACCATAGCTTTCTTACCAAATTTTTCAACTTCAATCGATGTCTCGGACTGGTTTAACACTTGCCCTTCTCGCACCGTATAATATTGTGGTCCCGGCAAGGATTTGTAATCGAGTTTCACGTAGGTTTCGTCGTCCATGATTATGCAGTTCAAATTTCCAGCAAGAATCGTATTGTACAGTTTTCGAACCCTCGGCCTGATCGATGCTTCTTGTTTCGGACTACGTTTTGGTTGTTTCTGCTTCTTATAGGTTCGAAAATTCAAACGTTCTGTAGCACGAAGAACATTTGACTTCGAAGTGCCCACTTTTTTGGCCACATCCCCTACTGAAACCTCCTTCTTTTGCTCGAACGCCTTCAGTATACGTTTATCCAACTGAGGGTTAGCAGGACCTTTTTCGACCCGTTTTCGGTTTATCCTCAAAGGTGTTATCCTCACCGAACTTCCTGATTGCTTTTCGCACGGCTTTTTCACTTACTCCTTCCATTTTTGGTATCTTTCTCAGTGACAGTCCGCGTTCTGTGCACCATTTGTACACAATTTTTCGACGTTGTTCTGCTGAAAGTCCACGCATTTCGAAACATACTAATGAAAACGAATAAACAACTGCACAAGTGGTTACAGAAAAGTGTAAACAACAGGACGCAACCATAAAAATCGATAGATTCTGAACCATTGCGAAATGGCAGCGGTTTTTCGTTGCGTCCATACTTTCTGGGACAGTCTTTAATGTCGTTGTATTTTGATTACATGGCTCAAAATATTAATCCTTCTTCATTTATTTCCAACCGTGCTCTCATTGTTTCTTCTGATTCTATTGTGTTTTTCGACACATCCATGAAGGAAAAGATTCGTGGAATTCCGGATCACGTACGCCCTCAAGTGACCACTAATAATTTTTATAACAAATTTAGAACAGTCAACTGTTAAAAGATGTTTTACACTAACGGCTCAAACATCAACAGTTTCACAGGCTATTCTAATCAAAACATCATCGCTTCGTTCAAACTCAGTGATCCGGCTTTAGTTTACGTCGCAGAATTAGCTGCTATTCAGTACACACTTGAGATCATTGAAACCTTGCCCAAAGTCCATTACTTCATTGTCACGGACAGTCTAAGTTCAATCGAAGCTCTTCGGTCAATGAAGCCATATTTCCTTGGGAAAATACGGGAGCCTTTGAGAGCTTTATATGAACGGTCTTATTTTATAACTTTGGTCCGGGTCCCCTCGCATTATTCCATTCCGGGCAATGAGAAGGCACACTCATTGGTTGAGGTGGGCGCATTAGAAGGTGATATTTCTGAAAGACCGATAAGCCTTAATGAATTTTTCAGTATCTCTTGTCAGAAAACTCTCGAAAGTTGGCAAACTTCATGGAGCAATGACGAACTGGGACGATTTCGTGTTATGTCTCAGCTCATGTCAAATCATTAAACATTTAACGCACATCTCCGGCGTATCGGGCACGTAGAGAGCGGTGACTGCATCAGTGATGAGGGTTATCAGGACGTCGAGCGTGTGGTCGTGCATAGAGTATCGCGAACTATGGTCGGAGGTACTGAAATCCCTCCAGGACCCGATGTAGACCGCCAGAGGTTCCGGTTCGGGATGTGTTGGCGAGTCGAGATAGTTCATGTATGCTTCTCATATACCAGTACCTTAAACACATTAATATTCAACTGTAATCTGTTATATCTTGCTTAGAAGGTTCCTCCTTTTCCTCGACGATGTTTCAACTGTGGCTAAGAATAATCTTCACCTACAGGTTCAACACTAACATCCGCCTGTTTCTTCTGATCTCTTATCTGTCCACCATCTTAATCGGAACTGACAAGATATTTTTGCTGTCACTATCTTCCGTCTCTTCACCATCTCTATGTAAACTAATAAAATCTTTGTCGTTGCTAGTCATTTCGTTCCCATACCCCCCCATTTTCCGTACTCCGTTTTCCACAACATTTACTTCTCTTTGTTTCTTTCATTCCTTAACATCACCATCATCGCCCACGAAAAATCGCTCCAGTCGATGACCAGTATGCGGGGCATAGGATGAATCTTCGTAGCCTAGGGGTGTTTCCCGTGGACCCACAAAAACCTAAGGATACGGCCACCATCGAAGTAAAGTACTCACGTCATCTGGACAATCCCCTATGTGAGATCTAACCCACCAGCGACTGTCGATTACCATCTGGAAATTGGATGACCCAGATTTTTGGACAACGTAAACCAAATATAACAACGTTATAATTCAAGAAATTATACTAGACTGAAGTCCTGTAAGAAATGCCCTCGGTATCTAAAATATAAGGCAGTGGCCCTTATTAAATATATCATTGTATGACACAAATAATAATTATTTCCACTAAGGCACAGTTCAAAGGCAACTGATTGATATAGTTCAGGGTCTTTATAATCCTTTCGTCAATGCTTTTCGGAACCCACTGTTCTATAGGGTATACAAATGTACACAAATCGCATCTACAAAAGTCTGCATTATCCATTTTTATTGCGGGACGGTGTTTTATATCAAATTCGTATACCGCTCCATAACAAATCGCTGCAATCGAGCTACGAAGACAGAATTTTTGCCCTTCTTTCCAAAAATCCCGATCAAAGGCTTATGATAGGTAAAACCTTATAAAATTTTGGCCACGAGCATTTGTGAAATTTTTTTTATCTCGTAAACAAGATCCAAAGAAATGTTGGATACTTCTTTTGTGCACTACTTGAAGAGAATGAAGTGAAGCAAATAGGTTTTTCAACATCGATCTTATGAGCTAAAACTCCCCCAAACCCGTATGAAGATGCTTCTGTTGGGACAATTGAGGGTTTCGTAGGTTCATTGAATTCAAATTTTCTGCCTTGTACAGACTTTCTTTTTTGTATTTAAAGGCATACTTTGTTTCATACAAATCGCACCTTTATAAAAATAAATTATAAAACGAAAGAAAATTATAGAAATTTTTTTAAGGTGAACGTGGACAGAAGCCAAAGAAAATAAATGTAAAAGTTTTGGTGAAACAATACTTTTTTATATAGTAATAGTATTTGTGAGTAGAGAAGAATGAAATAATAATATTTGTGTGCTGAAAGGAATACTATTGCAAGAACAAACATTGAAACTATTCAAATCACCTAGCAGAACAGAGTGGACTTATCTCATCTTCATACTCATTCTGGAGTTAACAAATTCCAATCAATGGACCAAACGAATATATTGATTGTGCCAAAGAAGATAGTTTACTATTTGCCTTCGGTTGGTTCTTGGAATTTTTCTTACATTACAAAGTACAAAGAAAGCTGTTACATTGATGGATTAAGTATAGTAACACCACACGAAATCAGAACAAACTCGGTTGTAATGGCTTTTTGTATTAATTTTAATTTTTGAATATTCAAATATTCAAACAATACAAACCAACAAATTCAACATTTTCCATTTTGTTGAAAACATCATCGTTTAGGGAAGCAACCTCACCCAGAGAACAGTCAAGTGGCACTTGACGAGAGGGCTTGATGATAAATCGGCTATTTGCTCTGAAAAGATTTATCATGCAAATTTGAAGATATAATTTCAGATATTGACGAAAATATTTTAGAACTTTACCTATTGATACCAAATTATTGGATGCAGCACAGTTTCTGAATTCCGTGGTATTGTTTTGAACCGGCACTTCTGGCAGTTCTTCCACTGTTTGAACTGATGAGTCCCGCACATACTCACTACCCAAAACACAATCTATCAACGTATTCCATCTATTTTTCTATTGATTTTCGCGAATGAGCGCTGCTTTCTTCTTATTACATGGACGAGGCATTTTAAAAAGATTGCAATACTTGAACTGTTTGTTTATTTTTTGCATTCCATAGCGACGGTAAATAAGACAACAGGGTTGCGGATAACCAGGAGCGGAAGCAGAGTTTGAAATGGAAATTAGGCGTTTTTGTTTAAATATTGAAATTTTAGATGGTGACGTACGAAAGTAGTTTTGATCCGTAATTTTAACTGTATCAATGTGCGACTAATTGAAAATAATGCCATTTTTAGTGCATTGCAAGGTTTTTTCTCTAATTATGTATGGCATCACTGCCAATATAGAAGGGTGGTATTACCAATACTAAAGCAGGCCGGCAAACTTTTTATCGTGGATTTTTGGAAAATTTTCAAAACCAGAACTGTGAGATATTCAAAGGTTTTAGGGTAAGGGCTCCCTATTTCATTTCATTTGTACGAACGTTACATTAAAAACCAGATTTAGCCACTAAAATCACTATGATTTTTTCATATAGCTGCTTAATTCGTCTTGCTCCACATGGAGAATTGATTCACGTTCCTTGGAAATTGAAATAATGTTCAAAAAATCAGCTAAAACACTTCTGATATGCTCACTACTCTGCTCCTAATTCCATCTCAAAGGATTTTTATTCATCCTATCGTTGGTCCTTTATTCATCCTATTAACATAATCAAAACAAAACATTGCACTATTACACTCTCAGGTTCAAAATGTCCGAATTTATCTTAAAAATGGCCTGATGGCAACTATTAGATAATTCACGATATTTTTAGAATCAGTTTTGAATCATTTCGACGTTAGAAAATTTTTGGGTTTTCGTTACCTTTCGTTTTAACTTTGAAATTTTACTGTAGAGTTATTTTGGTAAACTTAACAAAAAAAACAAAAAAAAAGTTTTTATTTAGGCTTTAGCCCTTCTAAAAACAAAATGCAGGCCAGAGATGCCACTTATACTGATTTATCTGTATTGTATAGGTTTTTGCGTTGATTTAAATCAGAGTACAAATTTTATACAGATTTCCTAAATGTAATACAGATTTGTACAGGTTCATAAAAAGTGAGAAATAAAAAATTAGACCTTTCTCTGCGAGTATCTATTCCTATTTGATTGCAGTAATTCTTTGAAAGTTCAGTAATCAACGGACAAATCGCATGTTAAAATGGAAATCTTCGCAGGTATGAAGAATTAGCTTTTAACATCATTTTATTAGTGAAAACAGATAGAGCAGATATAGACTTTTTATGAAAAGTAATACATATTATGAAAATATACGGCATCTCTGTGCACAGTCGATGAAACACACACTCTTCACAGCGTTATGTTGGCATATAGCAGAAAGACACCAGTGCTGCTATATTTGCTACAATGGTTATTTCATTAGTATTTAACACGCTCTTTCTGGTAATATTCGGAGCCGAAATAGTGTTTTTGAAATATGAATATCAATAATATAATTAAACTAATATCACTGATACCAATAAAAACTTTTTGTTGATGATAGTTTGGAGAAGAACAACAATTTCGTTTTGTTTATGAGAAAACCTGGCAACTTTGCGAAAACAAATGAGATGAAAACAAAGCGCAAACAAGTGAACTAAGTGAAAATCTTTCATCTCATATTTTTGAAGACTTTTATTGCTTGTCGGGTAGTTATTGAAGTTTTTACTCGTTAATTAAACAAGTGTCAAGTGAACATTACTAATTATGAAGTCATCCAGCGTTCAATAGTAGTGTAATTGTGCGAAACAGTGATCATGTTTTGAGACGAATTGTTTAGTAGATATTCAAAAACATGACGGACTGTAAATCTTAAGACGAAAATGTATCCTAAATCGAAAAGTGTGTTTGTTTTGAATGAAAAAAAAAACTATCACCGAAAAATTTAAAATTATTTCTGCCAATGGGAAAGTGTGACAATAGCTTAAATATTCATTTTTAAACATTTCACAGTTTGGTTCAGGTACGTTGTAAGGTATTATTCATAATCAAAGTAATGAGGTGAAGGGATGAGATGGAAATAGGAGCTCAGATGAAATAGGGAGCCCTTACCTTATAATAAAATGTTTAGATCGGAGGATAAGTTTACCGGTGAAGAAAAACGCAAAAGTGTTTCATAAAGCTTACTTATGTCACAGAGCTATAAACAGCAGTTGATATCTTTAAGAAGAAACCTTCTAATGAAGAAGAAACCTTCTAATGAAGGTCCGAAAAAGTTTTGCATAAATCATTCTTCAGAGTTGATAGTTTATCGTAAACATATATCAATACGATGAGTGATTATGTCACCAAATTGCAGTAACAATTCTACGCAACATATTTACCCATATGCGTAGAAAAAATGTGTTTCATGGTTGTTTACATCAAGAACAGGGCAAAATAGCGGAAGGTGAAGTGGGAGGGTAGATGATTTTTTTAATGCCATTTGTGGCTCGCTTCCATGGTCACCTTAAAGCTTATTCACGACAAAATCCAAACACCCCTATATGCGGATATCACTGAAAATACTTCATCAACGGGTAAAATATTTTGCAGAATCATTTTTTTGTGATATTACAAGTTTTAAGATCGCAGATGGCGTCGAAAGAAAAGTGCGTGAAAATACAAATATGTCAGTAAGAAAACTTGCAAAAATGTTTGGTTTCCCTGCAAGCATTCTCCGATACACATTTGACATCAGCCAGGAAGGCTGGGAGCCGAGCAAACCGGATTCCAGGATCAACCAGAAGGACGCGAAGGTGAAACAAATATTACAGAAGAGATCAGATCTTTCGGTACGTCCTGTAGCTGGACATATATTCCAAATTTCATGCATTCTTCAAAGCACCGGCAAGGTGTGAAGACGCCAAAGATGTTTTGGAATGGCATAAAGCGAATGGAGTCAGCCATAAATGCCAACTGCCCGGAGTTGCGACCTATCGAGCTACAATAAGCTACAACTATAGAAAAATTTCGAGAATCTTGGGCATATTGGTCACAGAGAAGCCTACACATGCCCTAATGGCTGGAGTAAACTCAAAAGTTCGTTATATCTTCATGCAATCTAATTAAGTCACTGTGATTAGTTTTAAGATGACTAGTATTGCACAATTAAATGAATAAAAACTTCATCTTGGATTGAACTAACAGTAAATTTGTTTTATAATCGAAACAAAAAAAAATATGTTCGTTTCTAATCAAATGTGTTAGTGGAAGTAAGCTGAAACTGAAATAATTTTTCTCGAACAGTTTCCAGAAAAACGGAAAAGTTTTAGACTAAGATTTTCGCTTTTCTTGATTCTAAATAGAATGAATTGATTTGTTTATTTTTCAACCCCTTAAAATTTTTACTCCTTGAACCCCCTCCCCCCCTTACTTTCCCTTGTATACGTGCCTGAAGACAGATCTCGTTTTGGACTAGTAAAATATTCGAAGACAAACAGTTGGAGGCATTACTCGATGAAGGTCCGAGTCAAACGAAAGACGAGCTTGCAAAATCATTCAAAACCCAGGCAGTTGAGTGCTTTATGAACTGAAACCGAGGGACATTGAAAGGCGAATAAATACTTCACTATGCCCGGTCAATTGTTCAACATCAACACCAACACAGTCATCGACTTCAACATCATCACCAAAGCTGAATATTCATGGTTTGAAGATCTAGTTCTGCATCTGGTGGGAGCAAAAGTGAATTGTGTTTTATGAGCGATACTATAACGATCGATCAGTATAGGCGAGTTTGATGCGTTTTAGCCGTGCAATTCTATAAGAACGGCTGGAATGCAAGCAAAGATATGATGAAGTTATTCTTCAGCATGACAACGCTTGGCCCCATGTCGCAAAAGTCGTAAAAAAATATTTAGAAACGCTGAAGTGGGCAAAATAGCGGATTCTGCCGCACCCTCCGTACTATCTTGACACTGTTCCTTCTGATTACTGGTTGTTCCGACAGATGCAGCACAATCTGGCAGATCATCGGTTTACTTCTTTCACAGAAATAGATAGTTGGCTTCAAACTTGGATCACCTCAAAAGACGAGAAAGTTTTTCGAGACGGTATTCGATAAATTGCCTGAAAGGTTGGAAAAGGTAGTAACTAGCGATGGACGGTACTTTGATTAATCTTTAAATTCTTTTTATTTTGAAATAAATGCATTTTCAACTAAAAAAACGGACCGAATAGACTTGTATTCTCAATACTCAAAACATCGTTTTCCATCATCTAATCATCAAATTCGTTCTTAGAATGTTCATATTGTTAGGGTTTTCAAGATTTTAAATTGAGTTCATATATTGTTTTCCAGCAACTTTTCGTCAAATCAATTTGAAGCAGACAGAGTATAAATATTGTCACAGCACATAATTTCATATTATGCAAAAACCTCTTTTTACGAAGATTGAAGTGAATGTCGAAACGAGTAACAATACAACAATAGAAATACAAATGTGTCGAATAATAAGGGAGAAGTTACGAAATGCGTATAAAGAATTTTTCGATTTGTGTAAAAGTATTAAGTAAAATCTAATCAAACAACTGTTTGGTCCGGAAGTTCGTTAAAACATTTCATTTTTAATTAGAAAATCATAAACTCAAAGCGTACCATTGTCTTCAGGAGAAATGAAGGACTCATGTTACGTGGAAGAAACGATTGCGCTAATCCATTGGAGCTCCTGTTGAGTTGAAGTAGGTTCTGTAGTATGTATCATTTCCCGCGAGAAATGGCAGGCACAGATACGACGAAGGAAATGAATTCAGATTAGCCCTCCTTGAGAACTTGAAGCGAATAATGAGATAACCTGTTGATTCATCTAGTCTAGGGTGTCTGTGAAAATTTCAACTCGTAGCTGTTATACTTGAAATACGCATTTCGGAAGAAGTATGTTCGGTACCAAAGGTAAAAATCTGATTTTAAATGTGCGACGACAACTGCCTATGCATTTACCATTAACCTGGGTTACAAAAGTTTCACTGCTGTAATTAGTTCTCATTCTGAGTTACTACAGATGAACTCCTGATGGAGATTGAAGAATGTCGTCACAAACAATCCTGGAACTATTTTCGTACATTCATTCAACTAGTTATCGTTAGCCTCAAACAAGCAAAGTTTATTTGTAGAGTTGCGTGTTTTTTTTTTGCAGACTAACTCATTTTCGCTCGCTTGTTATCGTTTCATCCATCCACAACTACATACACAACAACTTCGTTAATGGCCAAGTACCATTTCCACAGATTAACTCAATGATAAGGTTCTACGATTTCCGCCAGCTCACTAGGCGTGAAACGGCGTCCGGCAGCGTTCTGTTTCAATACCGTGCTGGGTTATTTTTTCTCATAAAACGAGCAATAAAAGAAACGGATGAAGCAACCGCTGCAGACAGCCAATCCCCGCTCGACGGTTATTATCTTGTAATTAAATCCTAATACTCACCCCGGAACGTGTGAACCAGACTGTTGCTCATGATGTGCCAAAGTTGAGGGTCACCGATTTTGGGCGAGAGGATTAGATGTTGCTTTGAGGGTGAAACTTCGATACAACGAAACGGACCCGGTCCAGGTACGGTCATGCATCGAATCTGTGACGGCAGCGGAGACGGAAGCCATCCGGTTAGAGGTACCAGAAGCGGAACAGTATAACCATCGCACCAGGCCGTGGCAGATTGAACGGTCACGCTCAACAGAGCTTGTGGGCCTTCGTGAGCCGACACTGATTTAAGCCAAGATATCAGCTGGAAGGATATTAATTAATTCACAAATTTTCTTAAATACATGTGGGTTGTTTCAGTAGGGAAGCTCAGTTTGGTTTTGAAATAATAAAATTAAGCAAAACTTTTCTCGCAATATCTTTCTATATTGTACCCATAATATTTAATTAGTAATTGATTTAGTTAAAATAAAAAAAAACCCACCCCAGGTCCAGTTTTACAATAAATCTTATTTACCTGAGCTCCCAACTGCATTGGATCCCTGGTTAGTACATCGCTTGACTTCCGTATGGTGTAGTATACCAGCTCAATGTCCCGATCCAAAATGTAGCACCGCACATGTTCGATTAAGCATCTCAGATAGCTAATTGACACTGTTTGTACCTGTTGGAAACAATAACGAGGAAAGATTGCATAAAACACAGTGCACACACAGCAGTAGCTAGCAATGGTCTCCCGGGGAGCGGCTCCGAAATGCAAACGATAATGAAAAACGAGCATACTTACGGCGGCGAGTAAAAAGTCGAAATTGCACACGGCAATCTCTTTGAGCTTTTTAGTATCATCAGATTTAATTAGATGATGCCAGGATTCCTCCACGTGGCGAATGCTGTACGAAATGTCTGGCCCGAGCGTAATGATCTGAGTTACATTATCGTCATGTTGTGTTTGAATACCTGCAGGGAAACAAACGAACAACTATGAAAAGAGATTCGTAATTGGACTCGGTTATGTTAGTGGTATCGACCGAAAGCAGAGTGAAACTTCCCATGGTTTTATTTAATTATTGGATCATTGCGGGTTTCAATCAACACGAAACCAATTCCTACATTATTCGTTAGAGATTCTTTTCAAACTGTAATTGAGAATAATGCCACAGACTAAAATGAACACAGAAAATTCATTTTATGTACGGGTTGGTGAATTTACCGCATCCACAAATCGCCTACCGAACCAAGTACTTCTTGGAAAATTGGTCAACCTTCATATTTTGGACATTTTGCTCAAAATAAAATGTGTGTACAATGTCTGTGTACATTTCGCAGTACGTATTTTATCTAACAACAGTGGATAAAAAATAAAAACGTTTAGTTATCGGATGATTTATTTTAATAATCTCAATAGATTTTTTATTATTTCTCTCTTTTTAGTTCAATATTGGCATATTGTGGCCAAACTGAATTTTCGGCTGTGACACCTGCCAATGAAAAATGGAACCAAGAAAAGCGATAGTGATTTGCAACGATTTTTCCGTTTATTCAATATCACAAATAGATAACAAAAGTTAAGTTGGAGTTGAAAAAAATCGATTTCAAAAATATTACTTCTACATTTTACATTTACATTTACATTTACGAGGCCGGAGGGCCTAATGCCATGTGTGTGTGTGTGTGTGTGTGTGTGTGTGTGTGTGTGTGTGTGTGTGTGTGTGTGTCACCCAGAACGCTATTGGATGATTTTGAGATCGGATGTTCACTTGTTGAGTTATACGAAGTTTTATGTCAAAATTATCAGTTTTTTTACAGTATCTGTCACGCTTGACCTTGAAAACAGTATATGTTTCCAGACATAGATTGTTAAAATCCGTCCATTTTCAACGGAGATATCGACATTTTTGTGTAAGCTACTTTTCCCCCTATTCCAGCAGTAAGAGTTTTGTACACTGTATGAAAAAGCAATGCCTGGGAGCAATGTGAAACAAGATTTTTTGTACTGTTACATACAATTGTTTCTAAGTACCAAAAAGACTGTGTACAGCATCCTTTTTCATGACATTTTGCTTCGGACCGATATTAGTACGGTTCGTTTTTGGCAACATAATCGTTCGAATATGACATATGTAAACCAGATGATGGCAGAATTTTCGAGTTGAAATCAATTCCATAGTTATATTGTTTTAAACTACTTACAGCAATAAATGCTGAAAGAACATAACACCCATATACCATTCGAATTAGTTCATCGAGATCAGCAATTGCATGTGTGACAAATAATTTCACTCAATTTTTTTCGGAGATGACTCAACCGTTTTCTACAAACTCAGATTCATAAGAAAAGTCGTATGCTCCCAAACAAGGTTCCTGAATTATGTTTGGTTCCGACTTCTGGTTCCAGAACTACAGGATGATATGTGAAACGATATTAAAACTGTGTAACTCATTTTTCTCGTAGATGGCTGAACCGATCTAAGATTCAAATGAAATCTAAGAATCATCTAAGATTCAAATGAAAAGTTTTAAGATTCTATAAAACATCATTTTTCATCATTTTTAGTAAGATCCAACTTCCGGTTTAGGAGATACAGGGTGATTAGTATAAAAATGTCTATTTCACATAAATTAATCAGGTTTATCGGGTTAGCAGATTTGGATAGTCTTATTAAACTTATTTCAGTTTTCGTGGTGTTCAGTTTTCGATTCGGAGGGTACCCAAAAATTTAATTCGCACTACGATTCCTCAAAGATGTCTACACTGAACATTTTTAAACAATTCCGTTTTCAGTATCGAATCCTTTCTCAAAGCCCAATCGTTTTCTCAAGAATGCCAAATCGAAAAATCCCGTACAAAATTAATGAATTTTATCCATTTCTGACTTCTGATTCTGGAATTACAGGATGATGAATTTTTAAAATTCAAACCGATATAAAAGATGACAATCCCGAAAAGCTTTAAGGTTGTACTCAAAACTATTGTGTCATACGAATCGGTTTGGGTTATGCTGGTTAGTAAATATCGGATATGGAAGCACCTTAAATTACCGTAAACTCTAAAGTAGAACTTACTTCGACATATCATGGAATGTTTAATCGGTTGTCACACTTCTAGATTGAAATTTGATCCGATTTGCAGTTTCGACAGTACAGAGTAATGAGTGATTAAAATCCTAAATTGCCGCTTAAAACGTCGTTCATTAAAATAATGTCATGAAAACTGAAACGCCGAAGAATTGGATAACAGGGGTATTCTGGCCCACTTTTGGATTGATTTTATTTTGGTCCACGTTGTAAAAATGTCCACCAAACGATGTAATATCTTTGAAAAACCCTTACACAATAGGTAATTTAATGAGATTAGTTTCAAATTGATGCAACATGGGTTACTCAACATCGATTAAATCCATAAAGTTAGGTCTACCAAAATATATGAAGTGGCTAAAATACCTCTGTTACCTCTTTTTTGCAAAAACACATATGCGGATTGATAAAAAAGGTATCATCTCACTGCTAGGTGGATTAGGCACGTTTTTAGAATAAACATGGAAAATCTACATAAATGTGTGAAATTGGGTTAGGTTACATTTTTTAAACCGAAACCAGCGTTATATAGATTTCTCGAGAACTAGACTGTTTAGCGATTGAATACCATTTATTTTGGATACTTTAATTGTTATTTCCGGGCATTTGGAAATGGTATTGAACCAAGTATAATGCTCAATTCTTAATAAACGTTAGTTTTGGCACAATAATTAGGATCAACATTACCAGAGTAGAAGTTTTTTCTTCCATCTTACATGATAGAGTATTTTTCAAGTGTTTTCTTACCCCTCTAGGTGATGGTATAACATTTTTAACACACTTTACCCTATAATTCCGAAACCTGAAGTCGGATCCAGATAAAATTCAGAAGTTTTATATATAATAAGACCTTTATTTCTAATCTTAGATTGAACATATCGGTTCATTTTTTTCACATTTTACCCCATAACTCCAGAACCGGAAATGCTATCCAAACAAAATTCAAAAATTGTGTATGGGTTCATAAGACCTTTCATTTGGATCTAAGCATGTGAAAATCGGTTTAGCCATCTCCGAGAAAAGTTAGAGAATGGCAAAAGTGATGTTTATACGTTACATACGTATAACTCTCTCAGAGGGTAAATCTTGGCAAGGCGCTCCATGACGATTCACGACAAAATCGGTTGACCGGTCTGAATCTGGAACGAAGATCCGGTATACCCAAAATCAATGTATTTGGTCATCATCTAACCAAATCTGTCCAGTTAAACGGATATTTGAATGTATTTGATTGAAGTTTCCGTGTCATGTATAAAAACACGTCGCTGAAAATGACATTTTATACCTATTATTCTGTAATTCCGGAACCGGAAGTTGTACCCAGATGAAATTTGATATGATTATATGAGATTGTAAGACCTTTCATTTGAACCTACGTTTGTGCAAATTGGATGATCGGTCTTTGAGAAAATCGATTGCACGTTTTTGGTTCATTTTGCACATTTTACCTCGTAACTCTTGAACCGGAAGTCAGATTCAGATGAAACTCAATATCAACCTATGGGACTACAAGACCTTCAATTTAAATCTTAGCTGAAGAAAACCGGTTGAGCGGTCTCTGAGAAAATCGAGTGCACTTTTTCTTGAATTTTTTGTACATTTTACCTCGTTACTCCCGAACCGGAAGTCCAATCCGTTTATCAAAAAAATACTCCCCCTATGTTGATATTTCAAGATCAAACATTTTCAAACTTTAACCGCCAAACTGCACCTCTTACCCATATCCGATTTAACTCAACTTTTGCATGGGTACTTTTTTCGGGCAATTAAACTTTTGAGCACTACCATATAACGAAATTAGAGGATATCCCAAAATATTGACACCATTACATATATTAGAGCGGTGAAAAACAACGTGTTTTGTCGGTTACGTCACTTACACCATCATGTCTCCGGAACCAGCAGTCACAGTCGTTTGATCTTTCAACTTGATCAATAACCGAATAGTAGCTTTCAAATGAGTCTAAGCTTGTTAAAATCGGTTCAACCATATCCGACAAAAACGCGCGGTAGGAAATAACTCATTTTGTCGGTTACGTCATTTTTACCACCATGCCTTCGGAACTAGAAGTCCATTTGATCTTAAAACTTGATCAATGACCCAACAGTAGCTTTCAAACGTATATAAGCTTGTTGAAATCGGTGAGAATTGCGCTGTAAAAAATTTGTTAAAAGGTGCAAGCACATACACACAGACATTTTCGGATCTCGTCCAGCTGAGTCGATTGGTGTGTAACACTATGGGTCTTCGAGGCTCCTTTCCAAAGTTGGTTTTTTCAGCAATTCCAATACCTTTCTATAAAGAAAGGCAAAAAGATTATCAGTTCATGTAATACATTTTTCTTTATAAAACGGTATTTAAAAAAATTATCTAGCGATAGGGAAGAAGACTACTTTTTTCGAAAATTACTGTCTTCCCAATATTCCAAGTAGAACCTTTATATCTGAAGAGCCGAAAATGATGCCTTCGTTTACTGCGCATTTCGTCAATTGTAAACGTAATAAAAAAAAGTGAAGTTAATCTACAAAGGTACAAAGGAAATCAAATAAAAATGCACGAAAATATGCCCCGTTACAAATCTTTCAATAATAGAAAGCTTTTTTCTCCGGCATGACCCATGGATTATTTCTTCTATCTCTTGTAATGAATTCAACCATACGCTGTACCTGTCTTCACATGTCATTTCCTATTGTTTAATTACAAATCGTCGTGACCTGCCGGATGTCTCGATGCCGTCATCGCACATTAACGTCTCACTTTGCTAATTTCCCAAAGCTATCCTAACTCATTGCTCCGGGAGTAGATATAAAAAAAACCCGAATGTGGTAAGTGGTGTGCATACTTACTCGATTTTCTGCTTTGCTGCTCGCTGGAAATCTCATCGCTTTCGTCGCTGTCCGGTGGGAAAAACAGATTCACAATTTCCGAATGAACCGACCGGGAGATTTCCGGTGTCATGTAGCGCACTTTGGTGATATCCGAGCAGAGACTGTGTCGCCACACAATCAGCAACTTTCCGGACATTAGTTTCTCCCGCAATAGCGCCCCTGTTCGCATCCGTATGGTGATGTTTAATAACATGGGGGATTAAATTTCCAATGAAATTTAAGCAGAAGAAAAGTAAGGAAAAAAAGTTTATTAGATGGTGTTTTCTTGTGGGAGGAGATTTTTCTCGACGTCAGAAATTAAATAAGCACGTACTCATCTCGTTTCGGATGGTTCGAAAGGTGGAGAAATTAAAACCACCATCCCTCGTGTCGATTAAAGCCTCCGAGTCAGAGGTGGGCATGAGCAGTTCTAGAAACTCGGTCTCGGTCAGACCGTACTCCGAGCACGTTATATAAATTGCCAGCTTGCTGAAGCCCTCGATTCCGAAACGATGTTCCATCACATCAAAAATGTTGTTCACGTACTCCTCGAAAGTTTGACATCCATTCACTTTCCGCACGATCGTTTCGTTTTGCTCCAAGGATAAGTCGAAGAAATAATCCAAACATTTGAAACGTTCCTTCTGCATAGGTGTCAGTTTAAGCGATTCGATTGGCACGGTGGTAGAAACGACCAAGAATACATTCCATGGTAAACTGATTGGAAGCCACGACAACGCGGCTACAATATCGCAATCTAAGGGATTTAACTTGTGCAGGTCATCGATAAAGAGAAACAATATCTCGTTGTGCAAATCTTCGCAGTGCTTCAGCAGGTTCTGAAACCAATTATTTATGTAAAGCGGATCAAACGATGCATCCTTCGGCAAATAGCCCTCCGGTATGTTGAGGATAATTGCTAGTTGTTGACAGATTACTCTCAACAGTTCCAGGTTGTAGGCAGACCGGGGGGTGGCAGACGCATACCGTATCACCCGATGCACTTTAATATGCTCGAACCAGCCGGTCAACTGCGAATAGATGTGTGAGAGAAGAGTACTCTTGCCGCTGCCATGGCCACCGTAGATAAAGTACGGTGGATGTCGGCTTCCCGAACGGTAGTTCTGTTGCACGTTCTGTCGTATCCGGTCCGGTACCTTGGATGATATGTATTTGTTGGCACTCAAGTGCTCGTTCAAGTATATTAGGTGTGTTGAATGTTCGTGGAATATTTCCTGAAAACAAAAGGAAGAAGAAATAATCACATGAAATGGAGTTTGCAGTTTGATCTAACGGTGAATATGAAGTTTTATGTTTAAGATGACACTCACACTATGGAATGAAAATCATTCCATATACATAGGCTTAGATTCGAACACCATTGCGAAAAGTAGAATATTGTTTCCTATTCAATTAATTCATTTTCTAAAATTATTTATCTGAAATATTATCAGATTTATTCATATAATTCGCATTACGAAATGTCACTATTATCACTTGGTAATAAGTGAACCCAGACAGTACATGAAAGATATATATATGCAAAACATTACTGCGATTCTATATGACAAATAGATCCCGTTCCTTCACTAATCAATACTATGCAGTAATGTAGTCGGCTCAATGAGGATCATTGAGGCTGAATTCTAGTTATATAGTTGTGAACATAGGGCGGTGTTTCAAATTATTGGCCGCAGCATATTGTAATTTGCTTGAATTTCATGCAATAGTTTTGTACGCTAGCAATCGATAGCGAAGCCCGATTAAAACAAAATATCAAGTTCCATTATGATATCAAGCACGATGTAATGACTTTTGACGTAGGACTACGTTTTTGTTTTCTATATAGGGTTGCGAGTTCAAAATACGGAAACTAAAACCATACATGCAGTGGTCAGGTCGCATCGATTCGAGTAGATAAAACAATATGTTTGAGATAATTAGCGGTTGAATTTTCGATTGATAACGAGCAAAGTATAATTTCTTCTGTTTACCAAGTCATTCTCATGGCATCCCCTAACAGAGACTATTTAATTTGACCCCCTACACAGAATCAAAATTAGTATTTAAAGGGCGGGTAGGGTCTAACACTTTTAAAAAATCATTTATTATTTTCTTTCTATTTTCTGATAATAAAACATTTCAAGAATATTCTGTGAAATTTTGAAGCCTATCGGAACAAAACTCAGCAAGTTATGAGCCTTTATCTTTGCCGATTTCATACTACGAAGAAATAAGAGCTGCGCACACAGGCCCAAGATTTCTGTTTCGATTGACTTAAAAACTTGACAAAACATTCTCGAAATGTTTCATAATAACAAAATACAAAAGAAAAAATGAGGCTTTTTGAGAATTTTAGAGCCTACGTACTCCCTTGAGTAATAAATTGTTTCCTTCGATTTTATAGACAATCGTCAGATCGTCATTCAAAAACTACTGCACCCATTTTTTTCAAATTTCGCACACATAAAAACTACATATAAAAACCAGATCCCAACGTTTTCCTTTTCGTTATTTGTTACTATGGAGAGGTTTTACAGCTACAAAATGGCCGATTTTGTTGAGAAAAATCGTACTTTTGAATTTAAACAGCCACCAAAAATTCAGAAAATTTGAAACAAAATCAAACAGAAACGTTGGGGTCTACAAAAACTTCTACTCCAACTTTGCTGCTTTGATTTGTTCACTTCTAATTAGTCTGCGCTGAGAAACAGTGGACACCGCAAATTATGATTTTAAAAAGCGTCCTCAAAAATGCCTCTTCACCGACTTATTTTTCAATATTTTTCCACGAAAAAATTACAAAATGTTGTTCGAATGATGCTTTTTATTATACAAAATATTTGAATTTATTTGGTTGAACGATAGTTCTGAAAAAAATCGCAAAAATGATGATTTTTTATCATTTAGTATATTATAGAAAGTATATTTCGCCGTGATACAAAATAATAATATGAAGAACAACAAAGGTAACTCGATGCGTATTTACGTTTCTCTTAACATTTGTACAGTCGAGCGTTTTAATCCATTCTCAAGGTCATTTTGCTCTCTCTGTGTGCTAGCGAGTGTTAGTATCAATAGGCACAGTTGGCCAGTGCCGGGTGCTATTGTGATATCACTGTATATTGTGTTCTGGTGAAAAGTGCCGTTATACGTTGAACATTATAGACAATTGTGTTTTTTTTCCTCGTGGAGGATTTTTACACACCATCTGCGGTGATACACCGATCTGCAAAAGCGAGAACTTGGTGGACGATAAGCCGGATTTTAAGATAAGTACTGTCTTCTCATTGTTTATTCTCCCGCCTTTCTATTATCGGTTCCTCATCATTTTATCCTCACAACTATCCGTGAGGACATGAGCAACTCTGAACCTGATCCTCACCCTCCCGATGATCAGATGGAGACTTCTGCTGACAGCAGTAAGATTCGCATTAAGAGCTATCCGGATGGGCTTGCACTCCCGGTCGGACCTTATGCTGTATATTTCCGGACCAAATCAAACGACAAAAAATTGAATACTTTGAAAATATCTCGTGACCTGTCCTCGCGATATTCTACTATAAAAAGAATAGATAAAGTACGACCAGACAAGCTCAGGGTCTTACTAACCAGCTCTCAGCAGGCAAACGAGATTGTTCGAAATGAGCACTTTACGCGGGACTACCGCGTGTACGTACCAGCTCGTGAAGTCGAAATAGACGGCGTGGTAACCGATTCGACTCTGACTTGTGAGGACATTCTTAAGTACGGAGCAGGTTGTTTTAAAGACCCCTTACTTAAGAATGTCAAGATACTGGATTGCAAACGCTTGCATTCAGTATCGATCGCCGGGGATGGAACAAAATCTTATCCCCAATCAGATTCTTATCGAGTTACCTTTGCTGGCTCGGCTTTACCCAACTACGTCCTCTTGGACCGGGTTCGTCTGCCCGTTCGTCTCTTTGTACCGCGAGTAATGAACTGTACCAACTGTAAACAATTGGGGCATACAGCTTCTCATTGCTGCAATAAGCCCCGGTGCGCCAACTGTGGGGGAGGACATGCGGATGGCTCTTGCGGTAAGGATACTGAAAAGTGCCTCTATTGTAAGGAGGGTCCGTATGACCTCTCGGCATGTCCCGCGTATAGACTTCGCGGTGACAGAATGAAGCGTTCTCTGAAAGAACATTCTAAACGCTCTTTCGCCGATATGCTGAAGAGTGCCACTCCCCCCAAACAAATAACGAACCCATATGCCTGCTTGTCAAATGACGAGAGTGATTATGACGACCCTTTGGAAGGTACATCTTCGGCTGTCCCTCAAAGCTATAGAAAGAGAAGAAATATATCCTCCCACAAGCTTCCTAGTAAGGGTTCGAAGATATCCTCAGAAGGGCCTCTAAAAGTTACAGCTAAAGGAAGTGGTGCTAAAGCAAAACCGAAGCAAAATGCTCCTGGTCTAGGAAATCTAAATTCTACGAAAGAATTCCCACCACTTCCTGGGACATCAAACCCCCCAAGCGTCCCCGAAAATCTATCTGAGAACCAACTCAGTGCTGGACTTATCAAGTTCTCAGATATTGTGGACTGGATCTTCAAAAATTTCAACATATCTGACCCTCTTAAAAGCATTTTAATTGCATTCATGCCTACAGTGAAAACATATTTGAAGCAGATGACTGCAAATTGGCCCCTTCTTTCAGCGATCGTATCCTTCGATGGCTAAGTCACCCTTTGAGGTTAAGGATTCAATCACTGTTTTACAGTGGAATTGTAGAAGTATCACCCCGAAAATAGATCCTTTCAAAATTCTAGTGAATAATCTGAAATGTGACGCATTTGCATTGTGCGAAACTTGGCTAACTTCTGATGTACCCCTAAACTTCCACGATTTTAACATTATTCGTCTGGATCGAGATAATCCCTATGGAGGAGTACTTTTGGGGATCAAAAAGTGCTATTCTTTCTATCGAATTAACCTCCCATCGATACCAGGCATTGAAGTTGTCGCATGTCAAATAACAGTAAAAGGCAAAGACCTTTGCATTGCTTCCATCTACATTCCCCCAAGAGCCTCGGTTGGGCATCGGCGGCTCAGTGATATCGTAGAGCTCCTTCCTGCACCGACGTTGGTTTTAGGAGACTTTAACTCGCACGGTACGGGATGGGGCTGTCTTCACGATGATAACAGATCAACTATGATCCATGATATTTGCGACAACTTCAATATGACACTCTTGAATACGGGAGAAATGACACGGATTCCTGCACCACCAGCAAGACCAAGTGCGCTGGATTTATCCCTCTGCTCGACATCGCTACGGTTAGATTGCAAGTGGAAGGTGATCCCTGATCCCCACGGTAGCGATCATCTACCTATCGTAATCTCAATCACCTGCGGATTAAGACCATCGGAGACAATCAATGTTTCGTATGACCTCACACGAAATATTGATTGGAAAGACTACGCAAATTCGATATCTGAGAAACTCAAAACAACACAAGAACTTCCTCCGGAGGAAGAGTACACGTTTATGGCTGGCTTGATTCTCGATACTGCGATTCAAGCTCAGACGAAACGTGTACCTGGCGCGAAAACTAACATCCGTCCTCCCAATCCGTGGTGGGACAAAGAGTGCTCATCACTGAACGCTGATAGAGCCTCCGCGTTCAAACAGTTTAGAGCCAATGGAACACCTGATAATTATCGTGATTACGCAACGTTAGACACGAAAATGAAGAACTTAATTAAAGCAAAAAAACGCGGTTACTGGCGCCGGTTTGTCGACGGATTAACAAAAGAAACATCGATGAGCACTCTTTGGAACACAGCCCGACGAATGCGCAACAAAAACACCACAAACGAAAGCGAGGAATATTCTAACCGCTGGATATTCGATTTCGCTAAAAAAGTATGCCCAGACTCTGCTCCGGACCAGAGGATCTCCCGCGCCGCGACGTCAAATGCAAACGAAATACCGTTTTCGATGGTAGAGTTCTCACTTGCGCTCTTATCGTGTAACAATAAATCTCCGGGGTTAGACAAAATCAAATTCAACTTGTTGAAAAATTTACCTGACTCTGCCAAAAGGCGCTTATTGAATTTATTCAATAGGCTTCTTGAGGATAATATTGTCCCACATGACTGGAGACAAGTAAGAGTTATTGCCATTCAAAAACCAGGGAAACCAGCCTCCGATCACAATTCGTATCGGCCGATTGCTATGCTTTCCTGTATCCGGAAATTGTTCGAAAAAATGATTCTGTTTCGTCTAGACAATTGGGTCGAGACTAATGGCTTACTTTCAGATACACAATTTGGTTTCCGCAGAGGAAAAGGAACGAACGATTGTCCTGCGTTGCTCTCAACAGAAATTCAAATGGCATTTGCTCGTAAGGAACAAATGGCATCAGTTTTCCTAGACATCAAGGGGGCTTTTGACTCAGTTTCCATAAATATCCTATCTGAGAAGTTGCATCAGCATGGTCTTTCACCAATTTTGAATAACTTTTTGTACAATCTATTGTCCGAGAAATACATGTATTTCGCGCATGGTGATTTGTCGACAATACGATTCAGTTACATGGGTCTTCCTCAGGGCTCATGCTTAAGCCCCCTTTTATACAATTTTTACGTAAACGACATCGATAAATGTATCAATACATCTTGCACGCTAAGACAACTTGCCGACGACAGCGTTGTGTCTATTATAGGACCCAAAGCTGGCGATCTGCAAGGGCCGTTACAAGATACTCTTGCCAACTTATCCATAGGGGCTCTTCAAATGGGTATCGAGTTCTCTACGGAGAAAACTGAGTTGGTTGTATTTTCAAGGAAGCGAGAACCAGCACAACTACAGCTTCAACTAGGGGGTGAAAACATAGCTCAGGTCTTCACATTCAAATATCTCGGGGTCTGGTTCGACTCCAAAGGCACCTGGGGATGTCACATTAGGTATCTGAAACAAAAATGCCAGCAGAGAATCAATTTTCTTCGCACAATAACCGGAACTTGGTGGGGTGCCCACCCAGGAGACTTGATCAGGCTTTACCAAACAACGATATTGTCCGTAATGGAATATGGATGCTTCTGCTTCCGATCCGCCGCGAACACCCATTTCATTAAACTGGAAAGAATTCAGTATCGTTGTTTGCGTATTGCCCTAGGTTGCATGCAATCGACTCATACGATGAGTCTCGAAGTGCTCGCGGGCGTCTTACCGTTGAAAAATCGATTCTGGGATCTCTCATACCGATTGCTTATCCGATGCGATATCTTGAATCCGATGGTGATTGAAAACTTCGAAAGGTTAGTTGAGCTTAATTCTCAAACCCGTTTTATGTCCTTGTATTTTGATTACATGGCTCAGAATATTAATCCTTCTTCGTTTGTTTCCAACCGTGCTCATTTCCTGGATACTTCTGATTCTACTGTGTTTTTCGACACATCCATGAGAGAAGAGATTCGTGGAATTCCGGATCACATACGCCCTCAAGTGGCCCCTATTATTTTTTATAATAAACTAAGAACAGTCAACTGTGAAAAAGTGTTTTACACTGACGGATCAAACATCAACGAGTCCACAGGCTTCGGTATCTTCAATCAGAACATCACCGCTTCGTACAAACTCAGTGATCCGGCTTCAGTTTACGTCGCAGAATTAGCTGCTATTCAGTACACCCTCGAGATCATTGAAACCTTGCCCAAAGACCATTACTTCATTGTCACGGACAGTCTAAGCTCAATAGAAGCTCTCCGGGCAATGAAGCCAGGAAAGTATCCCCCATATTTCCTGGGGAAAATACGGGAACATTTGAGAACTTTATCTGAACGGTCTTATTCAATATCGTTAGTCTGGGTCCCTTCGCATTGTTCCATTCCGGGCAATGAAAAGGCAGACTCATTGGCTAAGGTGGGTGCATTAGAAGGTGATATTTATGAAAGACCAATCTGCTTCAATGAATTTTTCAGTATTTCTCGTCAGAAAACTCTCGAAAGTTGGCAAACTTCATGGACGAATGACGAACTGGGACGATGGCTACACGCCATTATCCCTAAGGTATCGACGAAACCTTGGTTCAAGGGGATGAATGTGAGTCGCGATTTCATTCGTGTTATGTCGCGGCTCATGTCAAATCATTATACATTCAACGCACATCTCCGGCGTATTGGGCTCGTGGAGAGCAATCTCTGCACCTGTGGCGACGGTTACCAGGACATCGAGCATGTCGTGTGGTCGTGCGTAGAGTATCGTGACGCCAGGTCGAAGCTACTGGAATCCCTTAGGGCCCGAGGTAGACCGCCTGAGGTTCCGGTTCGGGATGTGTTGGCGAGTCGGGATAGTTCATACATGCTTCTCATATACCAATTCCTTAAACACATTCGTATACAAGTGTAATCTATTATATCTTGCAGAGAAAGTTCCTCCCATTCCTCGACGATATTTTAACTATGGCTAAGAATAATCTCCAACTGCAGGTTCGACACTAACATCCGCCCGATTCTATCGACCCCTCGTCCTGTCCACCATCTTCATTGGAACTAACTAGATCTTTTTGTTGTCACTAACTTTTCTGTTCTCCCTTTCCCCGTCTCTTCACCATCTCGTTGTCAACTAATTAGATCTCTGTCGTTTTCTAGGCATTTCGTTCCCATATCCCCTTTTTACCCCGTTTTTCTACAATATTTACTAGTCTATGTCTCTTTTATTCTCTTCCGTAACATAACAATCAACCCCATTGGAAGACCGCTCCAATCGATGACCAGCATGCGGGCCACCCGCCGGGTCTTCGTAGCCTGGGGGTGTTTTCCGCGGACCCATACGGACCAAAGGATGCGGCCAGCATAAATATTTACCAACGTCATCTGGAAGACACACGCTATATTCAGTTCATCAACCACTGCGGATTGCCAGCTGTAGGCTGGATTCTCGAGAATAGACAATTTCAACACCAATATTACAGTTTTATGTTAGTCGTTAACTAAAATTAGAAAAAACCGGCATCTTAGAGCTTAAGCAGTGTGCCAAAAAAATTATATTATATTGTTGAATAAAAAAAAAAAAACAAAGGTAACTGCTACCTAAATGTTCAAAACAGAATTTAACTGTGGTTACTGCCATCACCAACTATCAGTTAAATTTAAAGTTCAAATTGAACTGCTAGGAGAAGATGACAGCTCAATTTGAACTGCTTTAAGCAATGATGAGCCAGAGGCGAAACGTGAAAAAATAGAGCAGTTGTGTAGTCCTACATCAACAGTTCGAACAAAGGATTATCCCTTGTAGTGTTTCGTGCTGTTCAATGCATAGGGCGCTGATCTAACAAGTCAGTTGTATGTTCGAGTCTCGACCTGGAAGGATTCTTAGTGTCAGTAGGATCGTAGTACTAGCCATGTAAAGATGTTGTACGCTATGAACCGGCTGTGAAATCTGTTGAAACAGAAAGGCCAAATTACACAAAAAAAATGTAATGCCGCGACTTTGACTTTGCAAGTAGCAATTCGAACGCCATTTAGATTTAATTGAAATTCATAAAAGTTTGGTAATTAATTCAGCTATGCCTAACTGTTCCGTACCTTACCTTACCTAACAGCTATAGGCCTGGGGTGTCCTTTGCTGTATCAAGCATACGTCTCCACATAACTCGGTCCATGGCTGCTCGTCGCCAGCCACTCAAGACACGGATGCTTCTGAGATCACCCTCCACTTGATCGATCCACTTTGCTCGCTGCGCTCCTCTTCTTCTTGTACCAGTCGGATTAGATTCAAGAACCATTTTCACTGGGCTGTCGTCCGACATCCTTATGACATGCCCAGCCCATCATAGACGTCCGATTTTAGCTGTCCGTACGATGGGTGGCTCTCCCAGCAGGTGTTGCAATTCATGATTCATACGCCATCTCCACGTTCCGTCTTTCATCTGCACTCCGCCATAGATGGTCCTCAGTACCTTTCTTTCGAAAACACTGATGGCGCGTTGGTCCTCTGCCAGCATAGTCCAGGTCTCGTGGCCATAGAGAACAACCGGTCTAATGAGCGTTTTGTAGATGGTCCATTTCGTGCGGTTGCGTACTTTTCTCGATCGGAGGGTTTTTCTGAGTCCAAAGTACGCACGATTCCCTGCCAAAATACGTCTCTGTATTTCTCTGCTGGTGTCATTATCGGCGGTCACCAGTGAGCCCAAATACACGAACTCGTCAACCACCGATACGCCTAGCTTCAGCTTTCAGTCCGATGTAGGTTTCCATCATCTTCTCAAGGTTACGTGTCACAATATCAATATCGCCAGCGAAGCCAAAAAGTTGTACGGACTTTCGGAAGATCGTGCCACTCGTGTCGATCCTCGCTCTTCGAATCACACCTTCCAGGGCAATATTGAACAAGATACAGGAAAGTCCATCACCTTGACGTAGTCCTCCCCGAGATTCGAAGGGACTCGAGAGCGTCCCAGATACTCGGACGTAGCACATCACTCTATCCATCGTTGCTTTGACTAATCGCGTCAGTTTATCCGGGAAACCGTATTCGTGCATTATCTGCCATAGCTGTTCTCGATCGATTGTGTCGTATGCCGCTTTGAAGTCAATGAATAGGTGATGTTTGGGTACGTTGTATTCACGACACTTCTGGAGTACTTGTCTTATCGCCAATATGTGATCCGTAGTGGCGCGGGCTCCAGTAAATTCCGCTTGGTACGGCCCTACGAATTCCTTAGCTATTGGTGATAGACGACGGCAAAGAATTTGGGAGAGTACCTTGTAGGCGGCGTTCAGCAAAGTAATTGCGCGGTAATTGCAACAGTCGAGCTTATCGCCCTTTTTTGTAGACGGGACATACCACTCCAACCATCCATTCATGCGGTAGAATCTCCTCCTCCCAAATCTTAGAAATCATCCAGTGCAGCGCTCTAGCCAGTGCCTCTCCTCCATGTTTGAGCAGCTCGCCTGGCAACTGGTCATTGCCCGCAGCTTTGTTGTTCCTCAGCTTGCCGATCTCCTCACTTATCTCCAACAGATCAGGGCTGAGAATCTGTCGTCGGCTGAGCGTGCACCCAGATTGATTCCTGTACCGTTCTCTGTATCTTGTGCTTCGCCATTAAGATGTTCTTCATAGTACTGCTTCCACCTGTCGATCACCTCACGTTCGTTCGTGAGAAGGTTACCACTAGTATCTCTGCACATTTCGGCCTGTGACGTGTAGCCTCTACGTGAGCGGTTCACCTTCTCATAGAACTTTCGTGTGTCATTTGCGCGGTACAGCTGTTC
Source organism: Malaya genurostris (assembly GCF_030247185.1). Taxonomy (NCBI): domain Eukaryota; kingdom Metazoa; phylum Arthropoda; class Insecta; order Diptera; family Culicidae; genus Malaya; species Malaya genurostris. The sequence continues at coordinate 215,422,374 of NC_080572.1, forward strand.
CATCGCTTCGCGATCTTGGTCTTCCTGGTGGCGCTTTTTCTTCCGGAAAACCGTGTTCTGTCTGTTCCGCGCCTGTCTATATCGTTCCTCGTTCACTCTAGTGCGGTGTTGCAGCATCCTCGCCCTTGCTGCATTCTTCTCTTCGACCAACTGCTGACATTCGCCGTCAAACCAGTCATTTCCTCGATTCGATAACCTCGTACCTAGAACGGTTGCAGCTGTGCTACTCACGGCGGACCTTATGTTCCTCCAGCCGTCTTCAAGAGTCGCCGCGCCAAGCTGCTCTTCCGTTGGTAGCACTAGCTCCAGTTGTTTCGCGTATTCCTCTGCAGTACGAATGCTACGTAGCTGCTCGAGATTGAATCCCGGCATTCCTGTGCGACGGGTGTTGTACACCGTCGATAGTTTTGAGCGCATACAAACCGCGACAAGGTAGTGGTCAGAATCAATGTTGGCACTGCGGTAGGTGCGGACATTGATGACGATGGAGAAGAATCGCCCGTCGATGAGAACGTGGTCGATTTGATTTTCCGTATGTTGATCGGGTGATCTCCAGGTGGCTTTGTGGATATCTTTGCGGGGGAAGAAGGTGCTTCGAACTACCATTCCTCGGGAGGCTGCAAAGTTTACGCATCGTTGACCGTTGTCGTTTGTTACCGCGTCTAGGCTCTCCAGCCCAATCACGGGTCTGTACATTGCCTCCCGGCATACCTGAGCATTCATGTCGCCGATGACGAGTTTTACATCCCGCCGTGGGCAGCTGTCGTAGGTTTGTTCCAGCTGCGCGTAGAATGCTTCTTTCTCGTCATCGGGTCTCGTCTCATGTAGGCAGTGCACGTTGATGATGCTGTAATTGAAGAAACGGCCCTTGATCTTCAATACGCACATTCTATCACTGATTGGCTGCCACCCAATCACGCGCTGGCGCATCTTGCCCAACACAAATCCCGTTCCTAGAACGCTGGTTGTCCCACAGCTCTGGTAGAAGGTAGCCGCTCGATGCCCTCTTTTCCACACCTTCTGTCCCGTCCAACAAAGTTCCTGCAGTGCTACGACATCGAAGCCGCGGATTTGAAGCTCATCATGCAGCATTCGGTCGTATCCTGGGAAGCCAAGCGATTTGCAGTTCCATGTGCCAAGCTTCCAATCGTAGTCCTTATTTCGTCGCGTAGGCCTTTGCCGATTATTCCGAGTCGTATTTATATCCTGATTATTATTATTTGAAGAGAAGGCAAGCCCCCCCTTCCCTGTCAGCATACGACCAAGGTCCCACCGGGGTTGGTTACCCGATTTTTCCTATGGTTACTCGTACCCCAGCCGGCACCACGGGGAGGTAGGGATAGGAGTTACTGGACAAGAGGCTTAGAACCACATTGGGGCCTGAATTGCGCATTGTCCAGTCGTTTACCAACCTGTTCCGTGCCAATAGTATAATCAATTCATCTTTTGAGACAAGTAATATAATATTTTTAAGGTCGTTTCTAGGGGGAACCCGAGGGTCCCTGGCCCCTTCCGAAATCAAGAACAGGAACGAAAAAAAAGTTTGATAAATAGACGTTACGAAGCTTTTTGAAGTCAATCTGAGTCAACGCCTGAGTAAAGGTACTATGGAATTTTTCGTAACGCATGAGTAAAGGTACTATGGAATTTATCTTTTGTTCCGATTATAGAGGTTTTAATCTTAAGGTCAATCGCTTCTACGGGCTAGAAAAACTTTCAGACCCTACGTGCGGGATTGGGAACCGAACCCAGGCGGGTTGCGTGAAAGGCATCGACCTACTCATCACGCTGTACCCGTCCCCAATACGGAAAAATGTTCCATTTGACGAAGCGTTTCACTCGATATTATCGTGAGATAGGAAGCGTTACGTTAAGTTAAGGGGCGGGTGGGGCCTAACATTTTTGAAAAATCTTTTATTATTTTCTTCATATTTTCTTATAGTAAAACATTTGAAAAATTTTCTGTGATATTTTCAAGCCTATTGGAACGAAACTCTGGAAGTTATGAACCTTTATCTATGGCTATCTCATTCTACGAAGAAGCAAGAGCTCGGCGCACAGGCCCAAGATTTCTACTTCGATTGACTTAAAAACTTGACAAAACATTCTTGAAATGTTTCGTTATAATAAATTATAAAAGAAAAAAATATGACTTTTTGAAAATGTTAGACCCTACGGGCTCTCTGGAGTAATTAATTGTTTCCATTGATTTTATAGACAAAAAACTTTGAACGCGTTTTTCTCGAAAGCAGATTTGAAAGTCTGTGTCCATCAAATTTCGCACGCACTTTCTACTTATAAAAATCCAGACCCCAACGATTTCCTTTTCGTTGTTTATTACTTTGGGGAGGTTTAACAGCTACAAAATGGCGGATTTTTTCGTGAAAAATCGTAGTTTTCACTTTGAACAACCACCAAAAATTTTTAAGTTAAAAAAAATCAAACAGAAACGTTAGGGTCTAGAAAAACTTCTACGCTAACTATGCTGCGTTCATTTGTTCACTTCTGATTATACTACGCTGAGATATAGTGGACACCGCAAATCATGATTTTTAAGAAGCGTTCTCGAAAATACCTCTTCACCGACTTATTTCTCAATATTTTCCCAAAAAAACTACAAAATGTTGTTCTTTTTATCATGCAAAACATTTGAATTTATTTTGTTGAACGATAATTCTGGAATGTTATAAGGGTTAGAATCTTGCGGTAAACGAGTCACGATGCGTTAATTTTAGGGAAGTTATAGGTGTTACGAAGTTTAATATACGTCGTTCCTTTGTAAGTTATATGTGCTACGAAGAGTTACATGCGTTACTTTTTTGTAAGTTATATGCGTTACGAAATGTTCCATGTGTTACTTTTTGTAAGGTATAGGCGATACGAAGCATTACATGTGTTACTTATATGTAAATTGAAAATGTTACGAATCGTTACATGCGTTACATTTTTGTAAGTTTCGGGCGTTACGAAGCATTACAAGAGTTACTCGTTTGTAAGTTACAAGCGTTACTCGTTACGTTACATGCGTTACTTTTTAGTATGTTTAGGCGTAACGCTTCTTAAGGCCTAAAACTTACAAAAAAGTAACGCATGTAACACATTATAACGCTTGTAACTCTTGTTAGTTACAGTCGTTTTTAAATTTAAGTTGTTTCGAAGCGTTACATGCGTTAGTGTTTTGTGAGTTGCAGGCGTTACGTGTTACTCTATTGTGAATTACAGGCGTTACGAATTGTTACATGCGTTACTTGTACGGCTGTTTGTAATCGTTGCATACGAAACTTTTTTGAAAGTTTAAGGTGTTACAAAACGTTACATGTGTTAGAGCAAAATCAGCAGCTAGAAGTTCTGTATGGAAGATATATAATAGAGCAGAAACTGGAACAGACGTATCCCCAGCAAGCCGTTTTAGTTTTATATATTCGACCAGTTCTTCTGTCAAATTTAAAGCTGGTCTACGATGCCGTTCTATTTTTTGTATATTTGAAACCCGAGTAAAACACTGCTGGGGCTGCCAGTTTTTCTTGTAATAAAATTCAAATTTAAATTTTGTAACTGACATAAATTATGCATCTAGAACTAGAACACTACTGAATATGACCTTACATTTTTAAAAGGTACAAGCATTACGAGGCGTCGTTACGATGCATTATATGTGTTACTTTTTGTAAGTTATAGGTGTTAAAAAGCGTTACACAAGTTTTGGCCTTGGTCCCTCCTGAAATCAGAAATAGAAACCAAAAAAAGTTTGAGCAATATTATGGGGCTGTTGATCCTGTTGATCGAGCTCCGATCTGGAAGGATTCTTAGTGTCAGTAGGATCCATAGACATGCAATGATTCTGAACACTAAGAATCGGCTGCGAAATCTGTTGAAACAGAAAGACCCAATTCCACAAAAGAAATGTAATGCCAAGACTTTGCCTTGCAAGATTCCTTAAATGAGAAAGATATCCTTCCGTTGGATCCCGCACATACTTATTTAGGACTACAAAGACAAACGCAACCGCACTTCGGGTACATGTTTGGCTGAATCCATTATTATAAGCCAAAGAACAGAATGATTACCCGACAATACACTAAAGTCAGCACGAGTGTTTCAAAGCGACACGAATGCCTCTAAGGACGCCTCAATGGAACGGAAAGATCGCAATGTCGGTTTTCTGGGATCGGAATAGTATTCTTTTGGAGGACTACTTCGAAACAGAAAAAAAGCCATCAATTAACGAAAAATGTTTCCATTTGGACATTACACTTTGGAGCTAAACTAATACGTGTTCTGCTAATAGCAGAAACTTTACGTTAGTCCTAGCGAGTCGAAGGTGAAACCTAAAGAAAATTTAAAGCAGTATAAAGTAGTAAATAAATTAGTACCGCGACAAAAAAGAGGTTACAGGGTATGAAAGTCCAAACCATCATTTTTCTTCCTGTTTGCCACCAATTGACACTCTTTGAAGCTATTTGCAATGCTTTCAAAACTATAAATGCACTTGATTTTGTTATAAATAACCCGTTGGACCCAAAGTAGGTAGGTAAGAATTTCAAAACGAAATAAATCAAAACGAAATAAATCAATCCGAAAGAATTTTTTTTTGCATTCTGGATAGTAGCTTACGTTCTGATTTATTGATGCAGATCATATCACAAAAGTTTCAGATCGCACGCATTGTAATAAAATGCTATCGAAACAGAATCTTCTATTGACACTTTCATTGTGGAGTGTTATTTCAACGACCGACGGTGATACTAAATCCACAGCACAATTTGTCATGAAATTTGTTCTCTGTTATAAATTTATTACGAAACTCTGATCGAGATGTATTTTATTGCTTTTCTGGAAAGTGTGAGTGAGTCAAGCTATAAAGCTATAATAACCGTTTATGAATCAGATCGGTAGTATGACACCTCACGTTTTATGTGCTACTCAAATGAGGCGATGAAGCTGTTGAATTTTTATTATGAGCAAACAGTTTGCTATCCAAAATGAGTTTCCTTCCTTTATTGGATTGAATTGTGTTCTACTGACACTTCACAAACAGTATGAGTAGAGGAAAATAATTATGACGAAAACTTTTAACTTTGTGCATCATCATTCAATTTGAATTCCGTTCCTGAGGAAGCAAAAACAAAGGTTTTCGTTTCTATAAAACCATTTCAGCAAGTTATACAATAGCTTAAGGATAAAGTTTCAAAATACCAAAAGGACAATCGAGCTGGAGTCCACAAGAATCAACTGAAGAAACTGGAATGGTGAGATAATGTACCTTCTGTTCAACTTTTTGTTTCAACAGTATTATTAAAGGCTGTTATTGTTCGACTTGGGTTTTAAACTCGAGTTATTTTCTCTGGCCTATAAAATAACACCAAGTTTTTTTTCATACTTTATTTGAAAGCTGAGAGGCAGTTGGCATATCTATCTCTAGAGAAATATAATTCTTGTTTGTTTGCAGTTTATTGATGCTACATAAATTTCGTCTTTGGTTGTCCATTCACTGCAAGATTACCAATTGTTTCATTTCAAAGATGAGCTAATCCGTATGATATGTTGCTAGGGCACTTCTTGAAATACAATAGATAAAATTGTGCATTCTTGATTATTTCAAAAAACTTAAAAAAATCAAAAGCCGAAGAAAGCATAGTAAGGGACATTTTAATCGTGTTCATTGAAACTGAAGAACATTTTATTTCATTCTGTAGTGAAGCAAAGTCTTGGTGTTACATTCTTTTTGTGGAATTTGAAGCTCGAACATACGACAACTGAGTTGTATATAGTATATTATCGAAAAAGAGACTACAGATATAGTGATATTGTTAAATAATACAAATTAAGAATAGTAGTAGTTAGAATAGCTGCACCTTTGATCATCGCAGATACACCATTAGATGAAGTTAGACCTACAAGATTGGTTGGTATAAGTTCAAAGAATGACATAAAAATTGGAGTGTTCACTTTTAATTCGTAATTATGTTAAAAGTTTTAAAATGTTTTCAAAGTAATTCTGATGCGTTATTGACTCTAAAAGTAAAAGTATTCGGCTAATAAAAATAATTATTTTTCGATATTTCTTCGGGCAAGTCATTTTAATAATCAAATAGAGGCAAATCACCAATATATGAACTAAAAATTTAAATACCAATTTTTTCTGAGCCATTCTGACAGTTACTTAATATAATTAACATTATATGACCGTAAATGGGTTGTCATAGGTACCGATAGCTTTGTCATATGGAATTCCTAAAATAAATAGTAATTGAGACTACAATGAAAAATATCTGAGTTATAGATTTATGAATGTAAAATATAAAAATTGTAAATTGTGATTGTGAATCATAAAAGACGTGGTAATTTGAAGGGGAAAAAGCTTGCTTTTACAAGTAGGCTAGTGGAGCCAAAAGATCTTTCATTTGAATCTAGGTTTGTGATAATCGGTTTAGCCATTTCCGACAAAATCGAGTGAACACACACACTGTTAGTTGCTTGTCACACGAGCCAATTTTGACAATACCAGTTTCTAGTTCACGATCTTAGGCTCAAATGAAAGGTTTTATTGTATGATAAGCTGGTATTGAATATAATCCGGATACAACTTTCAGTCCCGAAGTTTTAACATTTCAAAGCGACGTTTGTATACCGAAAAAATATGAATTTTACAGGTGACATAATTCTACAAACGATACGATTCATAACAACTTAACTTGTCAAATGATGTGATATTCGATACGTGCAGAATTTTACAGGCCCCTAGTGTGATTTGCACTTGACTACCAAGTGGCGCAGTATGGGTTTATATGTATATATTAGCAGATATGTGCTAACGTGCTTTGTGATCTGATGGTTCTTGGTTCAAGTCGCGCTGTTGCTATCGATCTTTTGTTTTTTATTTGATTCGATTTCAAACTATGTTATTTTCAAATCACACAATTTTACATGTTTTTGAATATAAATTTGTGTGAAATATGACGCTCCATTTATGTGCATATAATGAGATAAAAATTCACAAGATTTTTTCGAACTGTACAGTAACGAAGTTAAAAAAATGGGAAAAATTATTTTGCATTTGACTCAAAACCATGATAAGCATATAATGCCAAACACTGGTATAATAAAAATCCTAATTTTTACTTAGAATAACACAAACCAATTGAATTTGTTATATATGATGTAATTACAATTTCTTTGTTACGTGAATATGCTTTTTATCCAACGAACTAAACATAACTCATTACATTCATTTATGACTATTCAATGTCTCTTTCACATAATATTTGTTTGTATGGTATCTGTATTTGTATTATAAGTTTCTCTACTCGATCCATTACATTACTTAGGAGCATTCACTAGAATGAGATCTGCAGTCTCCGATGGTTCAGAGTAACGTTCCGACATGGTTAAATGAATTTGAAATTTTTGTTCGCTCCATCACCACGAATGTAAATCATCAATGAAATAATTTAACGCTCCTAGGTCCACTTTCCTTATACATACATTCCATCTTCATTAAGGTTGGATTTTCCATGTTTATTTGATTCTATTTACGCGGTTTCCATATCCAACCTGGGAGGGAAAAGAACTTGTAACAATCTGATGATTCCGGTTATCCACCTATCTATGTTCACACGCAAAAAAAAATATATATATATATATGATGGATTACTTGCTCGTTGCCGGATTTGAGGATGCGGTGGAACCTTAATGGAAATGAAATGTTTGCCTCCTCTATTTTGCATGTGAATAATTTCCACTCTCCGGAATGCGGTAGACTGACGAGTGAGCATTTCACGGATAAATGATAATTCCAGCATCTGAAGATTATTTTCCATCCGAACGAACCAAAGCGAACGATTCAAATGGAGCGCAAAAGAGTTGGTTGGAATGGTGGAACATAATGAAAACTTCCATCGAATGTAAATAAAACATTTCATTTACTTTTGCCTGGCAGCTTATTTATACATCTCAATATACTGCTCTCGTAGCGTGTGAAATGATATTTCCAAAACTGGTAAATTATGGAATATATAGAAAGGCTATGCCCCCACAGTTAGGCTGATGCCGCACTTCGCTATTATAAGTAAATCCTTTTCATCTGGTTTTCTTTGAAAAGAATCATATTATTATTTTACAAAACCAGTTGGGAAAGTAGAATATATCATCTCTGAGAAAATTGATCGGGCAGAAATATCTTTGTAAGATGCACAGACATTTTCCGATATCGTCGACCTGAGTAGTAGTTAACTCTGGGGGTCTCGAAGGCCCCATTCAAACGCAATTTTCCAGCAATTCTATATCTTTTCTGAAGAAATTCACAAGGAAGCCAACATTTTGTACATTGGGATGGGATGTTGTTTATCTACTTACATACACTTTAATATTAATTACACTGATTTGATATCGACTTCCCACTGTATGTCGGACAAAATTGCAATAAAAACAAAATACCTTTCATTTAAATCTTAGTTTGTGAAAATCGGTCCAGCCGTTTCCGAGAAATTGGAGTGATTTTCAGTTCGGAGTACAGGATCAATTTTTTTTGGTATTTCCGGAACTAGGAACGAAGATGCGGTATACCAAAAAACAATGTATTTGGTCATCAACTAAACAAACCTGTTTAATTTAAGAGTTGTACGACTAGTCGAAAGAATTTTGCTTGATTTTTCAATGTCATATATAAAAACTTGAAAATGAAATTTTTATACTTATCAGCCTGTAATTACGGATGAAATTTGATAGGTTTCGATGGGATTGTAAGACCTATCAATTGAAATATTTTACTCCGCTACTCCGGAATCGGAAGTCGGATCATGAATAAATTCAATAGCAGGCTATAGGACTAAAAGAAACAAATTCAATAACAGGCTATGAAACTAAAGGACCTTTCATTTAAGGGGTTACACCACAGTAGAATTTTCAAAATTCGGAAGTTTTTTTTTCATTGCACATTCTTAAAAATAATACTGCAAAAGATGAAAAGCGGGAAAAATTTCTAGACATCTTAATTTCGAGCATGAGATACGATCTTACAGCACCAAAAACTTTAAACGCGTTTATCTCAGAACCACGTTTTTTGAGCTGGCCGAAAACATAAGTCAAGTAAATCTTGACCAATCGATTCAAAAATTTTACAGAATTTTCTCGATAATTATCTCCACAGAGGTACGTAGGGGTTTTTGAAAATTGTGAATATTTTTTTTATGAACAATTTTGTGATGAAAAAATGCGGTTTTATTTTCAAAGGGCTTTTTATTTTCAAAATCAATTAATTGAAAAAACTCTACGTACCTGTAATATGAAATCAGAAAATGTTTTGTTTTTTGTTCTACATCGAAAATTGCGGGAGCTGAATTTCCGGCCTTAAAAATGCAGCACTTTCGCGGAAATGCCGCCATTTTGTTTTTCAATTTTTAAAACTGATCATTTTTTTGTACTTAAATATACATATTACAAAGTGCTTTATACAAAATTCGGATTACTCCATTTTTTGGATCCCAAAATAATTCCCCAGAAAAGTCCGTCTCTTTATTTCTAGAGTGGTGTAATCTCTTAAATATTCGTTGAAGAAAATCGGTTGAACTAAATTTCGATCCGGGCAAAATTCTAAAGCAGGCTATGGAACCGCGAGAGCTTTAATTTGAATCTAATACCGTTTTCGTTTACTGATCAGAGCAGCCCGAGAGCTGACCCAGAGTCGCCCAAACAACTTTTTAGATGTTTGTTTTAGCAATCTTGGGTTGCTCGGGATCGAACTCCAATCGCGTAGTTTCGCTCTGAAAATTTTCTCGGATTTTGTTTAGGGCGCGTACCACGTGTTCATTTTATTCAGAATCAGAGTCGCCCGCATGTATGTTCAAAAACGAAAACGGTATAAGAGCAAATTCAGCAGCTGCAAGGTTCATATGGGTGGTCTATAATATAACTGAAACTGAAACAAACGTATCTCCAGTAAGCCGTTTTTGTTTCATTTATTCGAACAGTTCTACTATCAAATTTAAAACTGGTATACGCTGCCGTTCTGTTTTTTCTACATTTGAAACACAGATAAAACGCTGCTGGGGCTGCCAGTTTATTTTGTTATAATTTATAGATTTAAATTTAAAAACTGACATAAATTACGTATCTAGAACTAGAACACTCCTGAACATGCCTTAAGTTTGTGATAATCAGCCCATCTCCGAGGAAATCGAGTGTACATTTTTGTTACATAAACACATACATACTCACATATATAGAAACATTTTGCGTAATCAACGAACTGATTCCGATTCAAAAGTCGGTTTTCACAATGATTGCATGGCCTTCTATATGAAAAAGCAAAAATGTTTCTTATAAACAAGGTCCTCTCATCATCCTTTGTTTATTCGTTAATTATTTCGTTGTTTTGATTTTACTGCTGCATTCTGGTTCATACTACTATTGATATGGATTTAAAATTTTTTCTTCCTGAGATCCATTCTAATTTCATTTTTCACTTTTTCTTTCTGAGATCCATTCTAATTTCATTCTTCACTTAAAATGATTGTAGAAACTGCCTAAATAGTAATTTTTCCGATATATTCCGGCTACTAGATATGGCTAATTGCTCAATTTTTCCGATTTGACTGTAGGATGTCGTTAGTATTATGGATACATCAGTCCTCTTATTGGGCTTTATGGTTAATATTACTAATTGAATATTTATTCAGAACATTTTGCCAGACTTCTTCACAAGCTATCGAAATTCTAATATTACTCGACTCGTCAGTGCATAACAGTTTATTTTGAACTGTTAATCCACTTAGTATTTTAACATAAATCATAAACGTTCAGTAATCTTTGACAATTCATTATGGATAGATTTACTCCTCTGCGGACGGATATAGCATGATGGGTTAATCGAGGGCTTTCATGCAGCCCACCTGAATTCGATTCCTAATCCCGCACATAGGGCCAGAAAGTTTTTCTAGCAATAGTTCATCCGACGAGTGATGGATAAATTTCGCACGGATTACACTTTATTGGGCCTCGAACCATCATTTCGTGCCAGAACTGTGCGCAATGAAACCATAACCGCTGTTGTTAGTTAATAGTCGACCACATGGAAAATTTGACGAAAACACCTTGATCTACGTCCATACAAGATCCAGTTTGTTCAGGTATTGAAGCCGCTTGACCATGGTAAGCGTCGAACATTGGCTCGATGGGCATTGAATAGGACGACTGAACCAGAAATCGGATCCAGCCATAATTCAGGAACCTTGTTTGGGAGCATACGACTTTTCATTACAATCTGAGTTATTAGAAAACGGTTGAGTCATCTGCAAGAAAATTGAGTGAAATTATTTGCTGATCTCGACGAACTGATTCGAATGGTATAGGGGTGTTATTTTCTTCCAGCATTTATTGCTGTAAGTAGTTCAAATCAATATGATTATGCAATTGCTTTCAACTGTAAAATTCTGCCATCATCTGGTTTACATATGTCTTATTCGAGCGATTATGTTGCCAAAAACGAACCGTGCTATAATCGGTCCAAGGCAAAATATCATGAAACAGAGTGCTGTACACAGTCTTTTCAGTACTTAGAAACAATTGTATGTGACAGTATAAAAAATCGTGTTTCACGTCGCTCCCAAACATTGCATCATCATACAGTGCTCAAAACTTCTACTACTTGAATTAGGCGTAATGTAGCTTACACAGAAATATCTATATTTCCATTACAAATGGACGGATTTTGAAAATCTATGGCTTGTTGGATAGCTATTACCGTGCGGAATCTATGTCTAAAAACATATTCTGTTTTCAAGGTCAAGTGTGACAGATATCGTTGAAAACTGAAAATTTTAACATAAAACTTTGTATAACTCAAAAAGTAAACATCCGATCTCAAAACCATTCAATAGCGTTCAGGCTGACGGGGAGACCTTCCATTTGCGACTAGTTTGATCAAAATCGGTCCAGCCTCTTCGTTGACAACACACATACACACACACATACACACACACACACACACACACACACACACACACACACACACACACACACACACACACACACACACACACACACACACACACACACACACACACACACACACACACACACACACGGACATTTGCTCAGTTCGTTGAGCTGAATCGTTTGGTATATGACATTCGGCCCTCCTAGGACAATTTTTCTAAAATTTGAGCGAATTCTATACCTATTTTATATATTTATAAAAAAAAGTTATAAAAGAGCTCTGGCAATCAAAAAGCTCACTTTTTGTAAGGAAAATTATGACATCTCATCCGTAACACAGGCAGCAACAAAAATAGCAATTCCTTAAGCTTCATATAGGATTTGACTGGTCGTTTACTCGTTTGGAACGACAGGAACAAAAAAAATGTTCCTTCGAAACGAACACCTAGTGACAACACTACCTCATACACTCATGTGTAAATTTCTATGCTTTCTATGAATTCTATGCTTTTCTTATTTAATCAAAAGAAAAAAACAGCTGGTGCTCGGTTGCCGGTAGAAACTGATGAAGAACATATGAGGCACGGTTTCCGTCAATTCAAAAGTGGTGATAAATTGACAGACAATCCTTATATAACGAGATATTGTATCCGTTGTTGGGTGAAGCCCCAATCACATCAAACATTGGCTCAGACACTGAATAAAATCCGAATAATAAGCTGCCAACGTTTAAAAGTAGAAGATTCGAAAGTAGCGAGAAGTGGGTGTCACATCAACTAGACGTTATTATGCATCACAGGAAGGCGTCGTTTGAAGCAAACTGAACTGGCGAAGGGCACATTAAAAGACCTTAACTAGGAAATAGTATCGCAGACACCGTACTCTCTATATCTAGTCCAGTCCGACTATCACTGTTTTGCATAGACGGAACACTCACTTGCAAACCAGTGCTTTGCCATTGTTGAAAAAGTCTAAAAAGGGGGCGTAGAACGGTTGTCGTAAGACTGGTATCCATAATTTTCCTGAGAGATATGTAGAATTCAAAGATTCTTTGAATGGAAAATTTTGCTCAGATTCCTCCATAAATTGAATGTTTTCTTTTTAGTGAACCTTCGTGAAAAACTTCTATAAACTGTTTTACGTAATCATCCTTAAACTGTTTAAAATTCCTCCCTCAAATCAAAGGTTTCAAGCACAAATTCAAACAATAAACAAACATATTGAGTCATTTACGGGTTTTGGTACCGCATGGATACCATTTTGTACACATGATTATTTTCAAGGTTTTACGTTTCGTCTTCGACGCATCGGTGTATTAGCAGATTATTTTACCTATTAACGCCACCTAAACGGTTCACATAAACAGCTATATAGATATAGAGAGCTTCTATACATGCATATCCATTTACTTGATAATTTTACCAATCATTTCAAGTCACCACATTGTTTTGTTAACTACTCGAGCTACAATCAACGGATTGTGATAAACCCGTAACGAATAACTTCGCTTTTCCAGAAATATCAATATTATACTAAAATCAATATGAAAAATATCTAATAATGCTTTTCAAGCGATGCAAAATTGGAGAAAATAATTCTTTGAATCCCTGCATATAGGGGTAAAACTGAAATGATGATAGCTTCTGGTACTAAACATAACATATTTAATTATTGTCGACAAGCATATCGTGCGTCCTCATAGTTGTAAATACTGTGGGGATGCAAGGTCGTTCAGTGCTCAGTAGAATCAGTTAATATTTGAATAAATGGACAGAGATTGTTTAGCTTGCGGGATTTAATATAAATTACTCAACATGGCTTCCTCAATATTGCACCCGAATTTTCATTTTGAGATAGTTCGACTCTACGACTGTTAGTTTTAACATTTAATCAAACTAGCTAAACCCGGAGTCCCTCGCTACACTAATTTCAATAAAACCACATTGCAACGTAAACGTTTCTCTTTGCAATCGACATATGATGTGAAGCTAGGGAAGATCCTAAAATTGGTAGGGTTAATCAGCTAAATCCCGCATATTAAACTTTGTTGATTGTAGTAATAAAACAACCGACATGAAAATCGCATCCGTTTACAATCGTGTAGAAATTGTGTAGATCTGATTGAAATTTATCACTATTCGATGCCTTTGTTTCAAATAGAGCTGTGCGCCGCCGCGCCACGCCGCCGCCACCGATAATTTCGACACGCCGCCAATTTAAGAAAAAGATGATCAGCGCGCCGGTTATCACATTTTAATCCTGCCGCCGATAATATTACATCAGCCGAAAAAATGATTTTATCAATGTGGAAAATTGTTTACAGTTTTCATGAAAATTCATTGAAAATTACAGTACAGTTACTTTCCTCCTACTTATACTGAAAATCAGTACTACCGATGTCAACCGAAGCCAATGTCATTTGACACAAAGCCTATTTTCTGTCTTTATTTAAAAGGTTTTGAGCTATTGGCACATTATCGGTCGCGACATCTGAAAATGAAAAATGGAACTAAAAAAGGAGGATTCTTCCGAAAAAAATAAATAATGTTAGGTTTTTTCCGATTAACATTTTTTTTAGAAACCAGTGTAGGTACTAGAATGTTTAGTGATCGAGTACCATTTATTTTGGATACTTTATTTGTTATTTCCGGGCATTTGAAAAATGGTATTGGACAAAATTTCATGATCCATTCTAAATAAATGTTAGTTTTCGCACAATAGATTAAGATCAACGTTACCAACTCAAAGTAAAAACATTTTCTTCTACTTCTACTATGACTTTTCAAATGAATTTACCCGTTTTTATAAGAAATCGTTACAAATGTGAAGTAATTAAAATTTGAATTTGTTAATTTGATATTATTTTTGATATCTGAATGAATTTGAGCGCCTAATCGATTTTATGTTAATTACATACGTACGAAAAAGATATACTTATTTTTTGAGTTGATAAAACGATTTTTATACATGATAATTATCAACTATGTAAAAAGCGATTTGAAAAATAGTTCCGAATAAAACTTCATATTTCTTGATCATAATAAAAAAAATCCTTTGTATATGAATGAAATATTTATTTCAACAATAGTCAACCATCTCCAAATATCGCACTTATATTCATTTCAATTTCTCCTTTAATTCGATGCATTCGAAAACATTTACCATCTCCATTCACTACATTGGCATTAATGGATCACATAAACATTAGGATCGTTGATTGTAGGTCGACAAAACAATAAGATAGAGAAATTGTCCTGTGCACGGAACGACCGAAATTAGCTCTGCGCCTAATTCGTATTACTGTTTTTGAATTAGTTGATTTTAACAACAAAATTTCCAAAATAACTAGAAAATTAGTTAAAATTTAGAATTTACTGTGCTGAAAAAAACTCTTATTTTTAGAGAATGTGTTTAGTTGGCGAATATTCTGGACACAAACCAGCAATATTTCAATCCAACACGAAATTCTCATTGACAACTAATTTCGTTATTAAAATCAGAAACTTTGATTCTATTTATCTATCACCGTCATTACTGAAGGACAGTAGTGTCAAAGCAAAACAATCCATTAAAAAGCTAAAAGGGACAGTCTTGTTGAAACTGCTCGCAAATTGTTTAGATGTTTTTCGCATGTGTTACGATATATCCCTATATAAATTTCTAAACCGATATGTAAAAATGACGTAAACTGTTAGTGGAAAGTGTATTTATTTAGAATTTGTGCGCAGTTGAAGCGATTGTGGGTAATAATGTTTTTACGCGAAACAGTGAAGTGAGTTTCGAATGTTGCACTCTAATAGTACACGTCAAATGATGTTTTTTTGTATCTTCTCATTCCGGGCTACGCCGTCCGAAGTACTACTTGTATTCGGTTTTTGTTTTCCGAGTGCTCAAAGTTTTCAGTGAGAGAGTCGATTTCGCGAAGTCGAATGAAGAAAACAGCGATTTAGAAGTAAAATTTTTCAAAAAGAAGTTTATGTTTCGCTTATGTCTTTTTCTCCAACACAACATCGTATTTATACCTGCAAATATAGAAAAGATAACCGCGACTGAAATTTTTTTCGGTTGTAGTGTGCCATCTAGTGGCTAGTAGTCATTACGGTGTTAACGAGCGCCATATAGCTGCTAATTGCAAAAACCAATTCAACCATTTATGTTGGTTGAAAACAACGTTTTATTTCTCTAATTCAACTAAAAAATTAGTTGAATGGATATGAAGCGTGCCTTAGCTAAAAAATGACAGCACTATTAATTGGTGAATTCAACTAAAAAAATAGTCATTTCAACGAATATTTTATTATTATTAAGAGAATCAGAATTAAAAAATCTAAATTAGCAAAAGTAAGATTTTTTTAGTTGTCTCAAAAAATAACTAACTAAAATCAGAAAATCAACTAATTTTTTCGCCAAAATGCTAATTTCGGTCTTTCCGTGTGTGAATCAATATTAAAATTTTTAATATGTTTATAATTGATTACGCCGAATCGCGCCGCCTACGCCGCCGATGTTTTCAGGAAATAGCGTCACGCCGATTCGCCGCCGCCGCTGGTCAAAAAGACGTTTCAGCCGCCGATGTTGACAATTTTGATCGGCGCACAGCTCTAGTTTCAAACATAAAATATCCGAACACCTTTATGAGATTGTGAAAGATCGAGAAAATTATTGAAATTTTAAATACAGAGGACTAGTGTACCGATACTCATCTCATTGGTAGAGTCGCAAAATTATTTTGCCGATTACTCGACTTTCAATCAACGAATTGTGTTAAAGTAGGATACAATATCTTTGCTTCGGTTATATATACCACAGAAAAATATTTCGAAAATTATTCAATACCTCTGCTATAGCGACGCGAGAACTCGAAGCGAATGCATCTATTTTCATCTTACCTTAAAGGTCAATCTATCGTACAGAGACAGCAGATTTCACTCTAATGGTTTTCGTATACGAGATGACTGCTGAAGCCGTTAAACTATTTTCCTTTACACTTTCCTGTAATTATGGTCGCACGAATACAGTTTTCGCTTTCAATGATCATGAATCACGTAGTCCAAAATTTTGCGCTTTATGAATACAAATACCTTCGCTAAAAGTCTGCGTAAACTTTCGAGTTTTAGTAAATATGTAAAAAAAATCTTTTAATGTTTCAGAAACGCGTCGGGTGCTCAAGTCACAATGTTTAATTCTAATCTACAAGCGCCCTACGCATTAAACCGCAAACTATATCGAGAGCTAGTTTTCCAATAATTTTTTTATGTATTTTCAATGTACCAAAAAATTAAAGTTATAGAGACTGTCCCAGAAAGTATGGACGCACTTTGATTTCGCTGTAAATAATTCACAAGTTTTAGATATATTATTATTATTTTTATTAGAATATTATTCTTAACATTTGCTACTTGGCCATTGTAGACTAGCTCGACCGACGATCGACCGTTGATTTCGAGTAGTGGCAAGAAGCAAGACCAGGCCAGAAGACAACAGGATCCTTGTGGCTTCGAATCATGGGTAGAAGTCGTTTTTGTAAACATTCCTTGATGTATATTTCGCTGTTCATTGAAGCAGTGGTGATGAAGGGTTTCGAAATCTTACCGCAGCTACAAATTGCTTGCCAGACCATAGATTTCTTACCATTTTTTTCTATTTCGATCGATGTCTCGAACTGGTTTAACACTTTCCCTTCTCGCACCGTATAATATTGTGGTCCCGGCAAGGATTTGTAATCGAGTTTCACGTAGGTTTCGTCGTCCATAATTCTGCAGTTCAAATTTCCAGCAAGAATCGTATTGTAAAGTTTTCGAACCCTCGGCCTGATCGATGTTTTTTGTTTCGGACTACGTTTTGGTTGTTTCTGCTTCTTATAGGTTCGAAGATTCAAACGTTCTTTAGCACGAAGAACATTTGACTTCGAAGTGCCCACTTTTTTGGCCACATCCCGAACTGAAACCTCCTTCTTTTGCTTCAACGCCTTCAGTATACGTTTATCTAACTGAGAATTAGCAGGATCTTTTTTCGACCCGTTTTCGGTTTATCCTCAAAGGTGTTATCCTCACCGAACTTCCTGATTGCATTTCGCACGGCTTTTTCACTTACTCCTTCCATTTTTGCTATCTTTCTCAGTGACAGTCCGCGTTCTGTGCACCATTTGTACACAATTTTTAGACGTTGTTCTGCTGAAAGTCCACGCATTTCGAAACAAACTAATGAAAACGAATAAACAACTGCACAAGTGGTTAGAGAAGAGTGTAAACAACAGAACGCAACCATAAAAATCGACAGATTCTGAACCATTGCGAAATGGCAGCGGTTTTTGGTTGCGTCCATACTTTCTGGACAGTCTTTACTTATAGGTTGAAAGTTAGAAAAATATACAAAAATGAGAAGCTCAATTTGTTCTCGTTGCCCGATTGTGACACATTCTTTATTATATTTATCTAAATTCAGATAAAAACACCTCCTCAAGGACTTCCGCAATCTTCTTCGGTGTACGTTCATCAGTAAACTCTTCATTATCTACACATTCAAATATAAAATCCAATCATGAGCCCTCTCTTAGGCATGTTAACACCAGACTATTTGATTGGTTTAAAAAAAATCTCCGTTTCTACCAGATTCTTTGTTACACAAGCCATTCAATCCCATTATTTACTTTAGTGTTCCGGTGAGATCTGCTCAAGCACAGGCGACGTACGTCACACATACGTAACACCTGCGAGTATTTTCGCCGTGTACACTGTAGTCGGAAAACATGATGAACTCGTTTCCGGACAGAGATTTTCCTACATCGGCAACGCAAAACTCATCAGCATCAGCATCATCCGGCAATATTCTTGTTTTCGACCTGCTCTTTTCCTTCTTCAGGTCGGCTTCTTTCGGTATCTGCCGGGAGAAATCATCCCTGAGCACTCGTGCAGAAGAGATGTTTGTAAAGGCAACGGATCAGCTCGGAAGAGATGTTTATGCAGCACGAAGAAAATCCATAAACTCCCTCCAAACAGATGTCTGCTGAAAGATGAATGGGGTAAGTGCCTGTGGTGGGGTTGGTGGTTGGCGTTATGGAATCTCGAGTTGCCCAAGAAAAACTAAAAACAGGGCTTTTGATAGCTCTGGTGCGGTTAAAAATTGTCGGATTCTACATTATTAAACTAGAAACTACATGAAATAGGGGGAGAAAAAAGAGTAGGAGGCGAAATTTTAAATTCATTTAATCCCAAGCGTGATAAGCAGTAGTAGCAGTAATACTGTCGCAGTAGTTCTGTGCTGACGCACGTTATGAAGCACAACAATTGGGCTTAAAAATAGAACACAACTGCGTAAGTGCTAGAAATGTTTAAATCTATTTCAGAAATTTTATTCATTCAACGATGTCTGATATCAAAGACTTCATATTAACAAGATGTACAGCTCTCACATTTCCCGAACAAATCATTAGCAACATCCTTTTTTGCGAGCATGGTGCCCTCAGGCGAATCCGCATAGAATCTCGTACATAGAAGTAGGGGAGAGAAATGCCAAATTCGTGCGCGCCAAAACAGCAGCACTGCGCACCCAAACAATTGACATGATATGTTGAATGTGATGCTGTGCGATGGCGTTGCTGAACTGAAGATTGAGATCGCTTCAAGCTGACAGGGTCTGCTGATATCCATCGAGTGATATAGCAAAATTTTTCTTTTTTCGAAGAAAAGCCAGCTGTCATTTTATTAAGGAAAGCCAGACATCATTTTTGGAGGAACCTGGTTCCCAAAAACCGTATTTTTTTAAATCCACTTATTGTTTGAACAATATTAAAAAAAAAACTTTTTAAAGATTATTTTTTCAATGCGGCGGCTCTGAAAACAGCTGCTCAAACTCGTACTATTTGTTTCGTTGATTGGCTTTCCAGAAATGATGACACCTATGTCATCATTTCTGGAAAGCCAATCATCGGAAAGCTAAAATGAAAATAGTTTCATATTCATATATTGAATTGGCTATGATCGGAACAAGAATAAAAAAAATTCACGAAAAATAAAACAAAATGACGGACATTTTTCGATCCATTTTTGCACTTTTAATTGTTGAACCCTCTTTTGAATAAAAATGAATATTTTTGGTTGTAGTTCCGACCATAGAGAACTTTGAATGCAATACAATGCTTTCTTCATTCATTTTTGGACATCATCTAACAAGACGTACACAATATAGAAATCATAAGGCTAATTCAGAGGATTGCATTCGTTGTTAAACCGCTATGAATACAATCACGATCTTGGAATTGATGTTGTTTTACTTATCACCCTGTATTTTCGGAAACAAAAGTCATACCCAGAAAAAATGGACTAGTTTTCTAAAGGAAAATAAAACTTATCATTTGATTCTAAATTTGTTCAAATCCAGCCAGCCATTGAATGCAAATTTTTTTCATTTTATTGCGGACATCACCACATAATTTGAATGACATCAAGGTTCAAAGCTCTATAATCGAAATAAAAAAAAACTTGATAACAGCCTCACATCTCTTCGGCATACCTTTGACCAGATTTTCCATATAGTCAAAGTACCACAACTGTCAAATATTCCGTGTTCTGCGTGATAACTGCTTTGATTCGATCGAGCTCATATATTTTTTATCGGGTTGGCATCGGAAGATTGTGAGAGTAAAACGTTATTAGCACTATTCCGGGACGACCGGGACGGGACCATCCGAGACTATCCGGGACTCGGCGAGGAATATCGGCGGCAACCAAATGAATGTTATCCCGGATCCGGGATTCCATTACATGCACACAGCGGCAACTCAGTCATCGCCGATGAGGGAAGAAAACGTCCCGGATAGTCTCGGATGGTCCCGTCCCGGAATAGTGGGAATAGGCGAAATTCAGTACCGTGTAAACGCGACGCTACGTTTAGGTTGCTGTAAGAGTAAAAGCGTCACGCGAAGCGTCGAGGCGCGCATGCGTGCTAGTTGCATTTGATCAAAGCAAACATGTCAGAGTGAATGCGATGCGAAAACAGTACATCGCATTGAATCGCTTCGCTTCGGTCCGCGTTCCGCGCTCACTCTGACATCAACCTTAGACTTTGATTGAGCCGCTTCAAACAGCCATTACTAGTATGGAAGAAGCACCTCCAATCATTGACTTTTACCAGGTATTGGGCGACACACTGGATGAAACGAGTACGGCGTCAAGACGCGCATGCGTGTTTGCTGTATTTGATCAAAGCAAACCTGTCAGAGTGAACGCGATACGGTAAAAGTACACCACATCAAAACGCTTCACAAACCGTGCTCTCTTTAACTCTAACCGGAGCTTCTCTACAGAAAAAACTCTCTCTCTCTGATTTTGAGATAGCACCGGTTCCAAGGTCGTTACTTCACTTCAGCTATCTAAATCAGTTTATTAAAATTTTGCGTGTTTAGTACTCGTTTCTGCCCTACCTCGTTGAACACGAAATATCGGAAAAATTGATAGCACTTCCTTTGTATATATTGCCACAACGAGAAGGAAGTCATCTAGTACCTCTTTAGTTCCTAATCTGCATCAACGACGTCAACAGTTCTTGAAATTTTTGTTCGCAGATGATTTCAAGCTATCCTTGAACATTTGTATCCAGTAGGATGCTGTGTTCCTTAAACAACAACTTGATTTTTTCGAAAATTGATTTCTGGTCAACAGGTTTCTAAACTCTTCAAAATGCTCCATAATTACATGTACATTCAGTCGCCAATAATTTTCAAATATTTACTTCTTGGAGTTGAATCTATATGCAATCTGCAACCAAATAACAATTCTCAACCGTATTGCGTACATTGATTCTAAGACATTCAAGCAATTTGGTCATTCTTTCGAATGACAAAGTCATTTAAAAACACTTAGGGAGAAGCCAGAGAGAAAGCGACACGCGACGCGAGGCGAAGCGATGCGAAACTTGGCAGATCGCACGGAGTCGCTCGGCATTGCTCCGTCCATTCAAGTCCAGCAGAAAAATGACATGTATGTTAGGGTGAAGCCAGAGTGGGAGCGACAAGCGACGCGAAGCGATGCGATGCAAATATTAAAGGACCGCACGGCGAAGCACAACCGAATTTCGTCCACTTAAAAAAAATAAACATACATGCCACAGTAAGCACGATACGTTGCATAGCAACGAGCAATTTTCAGTGCGACAAGCGACCAAGCACCAGGTGCAAAGTTTTTACGCGATCTGCAAGCGAACAGAGGTTGAATAAATTTTTGTCATGACGGAACAAGATAATTCGACTGATGTTGAAGCGCTAATCGGTGCTATTTTAAAACAAAATGCGCTCTGGGATCAACAATATCGTAATTACCGGAAACGGGTTCCTGTGAAGCAGTTTTGGAAATATTAGGAACTACTGATTAGTATAGTCATGAAATTTTTGAGCATCTTTGACCAATTCTTTGTACAGATGGTGATATTTTCCGAACTTTCTACTGTTTCGATTAATGGGATGCATTCCGGACTTTTTATGATTTCCGAAGAAATAGTTGCGTACGCCCTCGGACATAAAAAAAAAACTCTTTGTCCGAATCCATTCTTTTGAAACTTTAACAACGAGAGAGAAAGTCAATGTTTGTTTCCCTCTGGTGTTTTTAAGCATCGCTTCTAGTTGCTTTTACTATGGCCACTATGTAGCATTGAAAATTTTCGCGTTACGCATCACATCGCTTCGCACCGCTTGTCGCTCCCACTCTGGCTTCACCCTTAGAGTGAGTGCGATGCGGTCGGTCGCTTCGCAATGCATCGAGTTCACTCTGACATACTTGTCATTTTTCTGCTGAACTTGAGTGAACAGAGCTCTGATGCGCGACTACGTGCGATCTGTCAAGTTTCGCTTCGTGTCGCTTGTCGCTTTCTCTCTGGCTTCACCCTTCAAAGCATCATATAGCGCCCTGGTTCGCTCTGTATTAAATCAGGTCACCTTATCATCATAATGAGGGAAAACGCATCGCAGTAGTGCAGCATAAATTTGTTAGGTATTCCCTTCATCAACATCACCAGGCCTCCTAACCGTATTAAGTTGTATCGATTTTTTTTTTTCCATAAATACGTTTATTTCTTAAGGCAGTTTACATAAGTTTTTCTTCGCCGTAGCATCACTTTTACATAATATTCTTATCCTAATTTAATTCTAACATAGTCACAACGTTTTGAATTTATTAAAACATATTCTCTTATAGCTTAAATATCATCTTAGGTAACTCGTCATTAATTATGAAATCTACTCGGAAATATTATTTGAACCAAACGATTAACTTCTATAAATTATAAAATAAGCTGTTATTTTCAGACATTTTGTTGATAATTTCATAAACTGTTTCGAGTTTGTTTGTATCATTACATAATTTTTATTCTAATTTAGCTATTGGTTGAACTCATGGACGCAGCTGGGATCAGAACTAAGTCTTAAAAGGGGCCTTTATTAAATTGGAACTCCAATTTTCTTTATGAAATGATAAATAAGTTTCATGTATGAAAGGTCACGACAAGCAAGAATGTCTCGAACTGGGATATTGGATAGTCTACCTTGGGTACGCAAAGAATTTATTAGTTGAGATCTGACATCACGATACTCCACGCATGTCCAAACGACATGATCAATATCTCGATAACCTTCGCCACAAGCACAATGATTAGTCTCGGAGAGCCCAATTCGAAGGAGATGTGCATCTAACGTGTAGTGATTGGACATGAGTCTGGACATCACACGAATGAAATCTCTACTCACATCCAGTCCCCTGAACCATGCCTTTGTCGATATTTTCGGAATAATTGAGTGCATCCACCGACCCAGATCATCTTTATCCCAAGAAGCTTGCCAGCTGGCAAGTGTTCTTTGGCGAGACGAGCTATAGAATTCGTTGAAAGCAATTGGTCTCTCATAAATTTCACCCTCAATAGCACCACGTTTGGCTAAAATATCGGCTCTTTCATTGCCAGGAATGGAGCAATGAGCCGGGACCCAGACTATAGTGATTAGATAATTATTGTTCAATATGTCGTTCAGGCACTGTTTTATTTTGCCCAGGAAAAACGGTTCATTTTTGCCAGCAGCGTTTGAGCGAATGGCTTCAATTGCACTCAGACTATCTGTGAAGAGGAAATAATGGTTTGGAGATAATGTGACGATTACACTCAAACTATAATGATCTGCTGCTAGCTCTGCTATATAAACAGATGCAGGTTCTTGAAGCCTAAATGAGGCCGAAACATTATTGTTGAACATACCAAACCCTGTCGCTTCTTCAATTCGCGATCCGTCCGTATAAAACATTTTCTCAGAGTCAATATGCCTGAACTTACTTGAAAATATTTTTGGGATTTCCGTCGAGCGTAGATGATCCGGGATTCCACGCACTTCACGCTGCATGGATGTATCGAAAAATAAAGTTGAGTCAGGGGCACTTAGGATGCTGACACGGATAGGAA
Source organism: Malaya genurostris (assembly GCF_030247185.1). NCBI lineage: Eukaryota > Metazoa > Arthropoda > Insecta > Diptera > Culicidae > Malaya > Malaya genurostris. The sequence goes on from NC_080572.1 coordinate 215,446,743, forward strand.
TATATCTTGAAGGGTTGATTTCCTGTGACATATGGTTAAAATATACTGTCATAAATTTTGTTTGAGATCGAAGCTCGACTAGTCGTTCGAAATTATTAATTACCATGGGATTCAGCACCTCACATCTTATTAGCAGGCGTGATGAAAGCTCCCAAAATCGATCTTTTAATGGAAGAACTCCCGCCAGAACTTCAAGACTCATTGTATGTGTCGAATGCATGCAGCCTAAGGCAATTCGCAAACAACGGTACTGAATTCGCTCCAGTTTGATAATATGAGAGTTTGCAGCGGAACGAAAACAAACGCATCCATATTCCATCACTGAAAGTATCGTTGTTTGATACAATTTTATTAGATCTTGCGGATGAGAACCCCACCAAGATCCTGTTATTGTTCGAAGAAAATTTACTCTTTGTTGGCATTTCGTTATCAGATACCTAATGTGTCCTCCCCACGTGCATTTGGAATCGAACCACACCCCGAGGTATTTAAAAGTTAAAACCTGTTGGATCATTCTTCCCATCATATGGAGCTGAAGCTGCGCGGGATCATGCTTTCTTGAAAAGACGACTAACTCTGTTTTCTCCGCAGAGAATTCGATACCAAGATGAACAGCCCAAACGGACAAGTTATCTAAGGTATCTTGCAATGGTTTATGCAGATCAATAGCTTTGGGCCCAGTAACTGAAACCACGCCATCATCTGCCAATTGTCTTAGTGTACATGGGGTTACTAGACAGCTGTCAATGTCATTCACGTAAAAATTATAGAGGAGCGGACTGAGGCATGAGCCTTGCGGGAGACCCATGTAGCTAATTCTGAATGTTGCCAAATCGCCATGTGAAAAATACATGCACTTCTCTGACAAAAGGTTGTGCAAATAATTATTTATAACCACTGGAAGTCCATGTTGGTGGAGCTTGTCTGAAAGAACATCAATGGAAACTGAATCAAATGCTCCTTTAATGTCTAAAAATACAGATGCCATTTGTTGCTTTTGAGCGAAGGCAATTTGGATGTCAGACGAAAGTAATGCAAGGCAATCATTCGTCCCTTTATTTCTACGGAAGCCAAACTGAGTATCTGACAACAAACCGTTCGTCTCGACCCAAGTGTCGAGACGTCGTAGAATAATTTTTTCGAACAATTTTCTGATGCAGGACAACATCGCAATGGGTCTATATGAGTTGTGATTGGAAGCTGGTTTCCCCGGCTTTTGAATGGCGATAACTTTCACTTGTCTCCAGTCAGGTGGAACAATATTTTGCTCAAGAAACTTGTTGAACAATTCCAACAAACGTCTTTTTGCGAGGTCGGGCAGATTCTTCACCAAGTTGAATTTAATTCTGTCCAACCCAGGGGCGTTATTGTTACAAGACAAGAGTGCTATAGAAAATTCCATCATTGAAAGTGGGTTATTAATAAAACCATTATTTGGAGGAGATTCCCGTATAATGCTCTGCGTAGGAACAGAATCTGGGCAAACTTTCCTAGCAAAGTCAAATATCCATCGGTTCGAGTATTCATCACTCTCATTGCCCACGTTACGATTCCTCATTCGTCTGGCCGTATTCCAAAGAGTGCTCATTGAGGTTTCTCTTGACAAACCTTCGACAAAATGTCTCCAATAGCTACATTTTTTGGCTCGAAGTATGCTCTTGTACTTGGTTTCTAAAACCATAAGTTTTTCAAAATTCTGAGGAGTTCCTCCTCCCCGTTTTAGAAACGTCTTGCAAGCATTTTGTTTTGCGAGTTTAGCCTCTGAGCACTCTTTGTCCCACCAGGGGTTGGGAGGCCTTCTGTTAGTCGTTGGCCCAGGAAAGCGTTTAGTTTGGGATTGTTCTGCTGCCTCCAGAATCGAACAAATGAGGAAGTCATATTCTTCAAGTGGAGGGAGCTCTTCCATTGAATTCAAAATACTAGAGATTCTACTTTGGTATTTAATCCAGTCGATATTTTTTGTCAAATCATATGGAATACTAGCTGAATTAGCAATACATTTGTTACAGCTAATTGAGATGATGATTGGTAAATGATCGCTACCGTGTAAATCAGGCAATATTTTCCAGGTGCAATCTAGTCGAATTGATGTTGAGCAAAGAGATAGATCTAATGCACTTGGGCGTGCAGGAGGTCTTGGGATCCGTGTCATGCTACCCATATTTAATACCGTCATGCTAAAATTGTCACAAATGTTTTCTATTAAAGATGATCTGCTATCATTGTAAACGGAACCCCACATCATTCCGTGCGAATTTAAATCCCCCAGAATCAATCGTGGAGCAGGAAGGGCTTCAACCATTTCATTAAGCTGTCGCTGTCCAACTTGTGCTTTTGGAGGAATATAAACCGAAGCTATGCAAATATCTTTGCCTTTAATGTTTATTTGGCAAGCAACAACTTCTATACTAGAAGTTGAAGGGATGTTTAATCTATAAAAGGAACAGCATTTCTTAATTCCCAAAAGCACTCCACCATACGGAGAGTCTCTATCGAGACGTATAATGTTAAAATCATTAAAATTTAAAGCTATGTTTGAAGTAAGCCATGTTTCGCATAAAGCAAATACATCACATTTTTGACTATGCAATAAAATTTTAAATGAATCAAGTTTTGGCATGATGCTTCGACAATTCCACTGCAGGACAGTGATTGTATCATTTGCGGCGGGTGATAAATTATCCATCAAAAGATACAAAACCTGAGACAATTGGCCATTGAGCTGATAACTGCTTCAAAAAATTTCTAGCTATTGGAAGGAATGCCATTATGAGGGTCTTTAAGGGTTCAGATATATTGAATGCTGAGAAAATCCATTCAACAATTTCCGAAAACTTCAGTAATCCTGTTGGTGGCTGTGAAATGGAGCCCACAGGATTATTACCTTTTTCTGTGCAAGATCCTGGATTGGTTTGTGAATTTGACAAACCAGGAGGCACAGTCTTTGGTTTTGACATTTTTTGTTTAACACGGGGATCTTTTTTTGAAGATGAAACTTTAGGTGTCTTTTTTGGTAATTTGGAAGAAGACTTCTTTCTCTTAACTGACCCTTGGGTAGTGATAAACGAATTACCTTCACTATTTTCGTCAGAGTCAGAGTCCTCTGGTTCCTCTAGATTTGAAAACCCGTTTTCGGTTTCCAAAGGGGGGACATCAATGACCGTTTTAAGCATTTCTGCATATGTGCGCTTAGACCGTGCTTTTAAAGAAAGCTTAATTTTGTCTTTGTGCACTTTAAATGCAGTGCATACTGAAATATCCTCATGAGGACTTTCCCCACAATAAATACATTTTTCAATTTCCTTGTTGCAATCATTATCTTTATGAGGCCCTTCACACTTAATACATTTTGGTTTATTACTACAGTAAGTAGCTGTGTGGCCGAATTTTTTGCAGTTCGTGCAATTCATTACATTTGGAACAAAAAGCCGAACAGGGAGGCGAATTTTATCGACATAGACATGGGACGGCAACGCAGACCCGGCAAATGTCACTCGAAACGAGTCTGATGGGCGATAAACTTTTTTTTCCTCTTCATGAACTACTGAGTACAGTTGTTTGCACTCCAGTATTTTCACACCCTCAAGCATAGAGTTCTTGAAACGACCAACACCATGCTTGAGTAAATCATCTACCGAAAGACTCGCTTCGGTAACAACACCGTCAATTTCGACATCTTTGGAGGGTATGTAAACTTTATACTCTTTATTGAAATGTTCCGAAGAGACAATATCATTCGCGTGTTTCAAATTATTTACCACAACACGAATTTTATCGTTATTTACTTTTATGATCTCTTTGATTGAAGAGTATCGTGATGTCAAACCTTTATTAATTTGAAAAATGTTTAATGGCTTTGATATACGTCTAAAAAAGACTATCCAAGGCCCAGAAGAGCTCTCCTGATATTTTTTCGTTCGTGGGGGTATCGGATTCATGCTAGGATTTACGTCCATGGATTCATCCATTACATTAAAATTTTTAACTAAACTTTAAAATAAAATTTGAAACCAACACTACACAGTACTCAATCAAAAGGAAAAGAAAAAACTTCTACCTTGAAATTGTTGTCTATCTCCGTTGCACTGCCGTGTAGATCCTCGTTGCTCTAGATGTTCTTGTTGGTTGCTGATTGTTGGATGTGATGTTACTGTTACCTGACATCCAGCACCACTCGATTTCCGATTTACTTTTGTCTTCGCCAGCTGTAACCAGCGCAGGTCACCGGTGTATACCTGCGTGTTGTATGACAGTGGAAAGACCGAGTTGTCTTGTCTCCTTCTTCCTTGTGCTCCGCACCGATATGCTTCTGCACCGAAGTGCCTTCGCACCGGTGTGCCTTTGCACTCTCCTGCTTCTGTGTGCCTTTGCACTCTTCTTCTTCAATGTGCCTTTGCACTCTCCTGCTCAGCACTTGTGGCTGTATATTGTGGCCTGGGTAGAGCTTGGGAAACGCCCTTTGTTGTTTCCTTCACCAGCTTGGCCCAGCACTAGGGCTCTCTTATGCAGCACGATTTTACGTTTTAACGGCTGCTGCCAACATGTCTCTACCTGTAGTTCAACCGTTGTCGTATTTAACGCGTGTAAACTAACCAGCGTTATTAAACTGTACGCTTCTATACACAACCTTCTCGGTTGAACGGCTATTACTGAATGAAGTTGCATAGATGTTCGTAACTAGTCACTAGATATGGAAATAGATTCAACTTTACAAGTCGGTCAATTTACTGAAGCATTTTTTATACTATGAAAAATCGTGGTATAAAAGTGGTGTATAAATTATTGAAAGTCGTTGGAACAATTGTAGAATAAAATCTAAATTTATACAAAAATTAGAAACTTTTCATCCAACGTGTTATTTAGTTTTGAGCTAGTTAATTTGTTTCTATCTAACTGTTAGGTGATATTCGTATGTAAAATTTTCTAAATAAGTTAAGTTTGATAGAAAGAAGATATTATGTTTTGTCTTTCTCATATAGAAAGGCGATGCAAACGCTGTGAAAACCGACCCGGAGGGCCGAGTGTCATATACCATTCGACTCAGTTCGTCGAGATCTTAAAATGTCAGTCTGTGTGTATGTGTGTGTATGTGTGTGTATGTATGTATGTATGTATGTATGTATGTATGTATGTATGTAAGTATGTATGTATGTATGTATGTATGTATGTATGTATGTATGTATGTATGTATGTATGTATGTATGTATGTATGTATGTATGTATGTATGTATGTATGTATGTATGTATGTATGTATGTATGTATGTATGTATGTATGTATGTATGTATGTATGTTTTTTTTTTTTTTTTTTTTTTTTTTTTTTTACAAGGTAGCCTACTTATGTACTTTCCCAGTTCACGCGCTCAGTAGTTGTCAAGCTACCGCTATTGTGAACCAGCGAGTGGGACTGGCTGAACCTTACCCACTAAAACACCTTGGACATCTTGCCTTGATCCCCCCGGAACTAAGCTAAGCTCAATACTTCGGGGGAGGCTGTGCTCATGCACTTCTTCGTTTGGGAGAAAATGAGCTCCTGCTCTCTATATACATCTCGGCTGTGCTCATGCACTTCTTCGTTTGGGAGAAAATAAGCTCCTGAGTTTCTATCTTTATCCCTCTCGATCCACCTTTGGCGCCTCGACAGCCCAACGCCGCTACGTCGCGCCGCACTACTCAACTGATCCCCGACGATGGATCTAGCCTACACCGACTGAGAGTTTCCCCTTTTACGCCACGCGGGACACCCGAAGGAGTGCCGAGGTCTGCTCTGCGATTCCGGTTGGAGCATGGCGTCCGGTTCGCTGATGCCCCGACGACTCGAATCGGTGTTGTGGCGTCTGCTCGACTAGTCCCCGGTGATGGATCTAGCCTACACCGACAGAGAGTTCCCCGACGATGGAAGTTCTCCCGAAACCGACGTTTTCGATACCCGTCTACGGCCCGACCGTAAGGATGCCTGGGTCGATCCAGTGATGCCGGTTTGAGGATGGCTTCCGGTTCACTGGTGCCCCGACTATCTTAACGGTGCTACGCCACGATCTACTCGTCTAGTCCCCGATGAAAGATCTAGACTACACCGACGGAGAGTTCCCCGGCGAAAGAGGCTCTCCCGACACCGAGTACCCTGTTGCACCACTCGGGACACACGAGAGAGTGCCGAGGTCGGTCCAGCGATTCCAGTTGGAGCATAGCTTCTGGTTGGCTGGCGCCCCGACGACACAAGTCGGTGTTGTGGTGGCTACTCGACTAGTCCCCGCCGAAGGATCTAGCCTACCGCGACAGAGAGTTCCCCGACGCTGGAAGTTCTCTCGAAACCGACGTTCCGAAACCGGTTTACGACGAGCCTACTCAACTAGCCCACGGTGGTAGGTCTAGCCTACCCGACGGAGAGTTTCCCGGCGAAGAAACCTGTCCAGTAAACCGAGCCACATTCCACACGCTTCGTCCGTCTTCTTAGGGTGCCGAAAACAGTCCGGCATTTTTCGTCTTTGGACCTAGGTCATTTGACGCTGCTCTTCTCGCCAACTCCTCTGCAGTATGGACATAATCTGAACAACTGTCCGGTTCATTCAGTAAAAACCATTCAAGCGAAGAGGTTGTGTTTCGATTGTACTGGCTCGTGAGTTAACGGCTGCTACCGAGACAATTCTAAGCTTCAGGTAGTTAAACTGCCCATAGCAAACGCAATATTCGGGGCGTTTCCCGACTGGAAAGCTAGCAACGAAGGCCATCCCGTTCATACGCACAGAGGTGTAGAAACACAGAGGTGCGAGAGCATAGAAGTGACGAGTCACAGAGGTGCCATCGCATAAAGGTGCGAAGACGAAGGGGTGCAAAGGCACAAAGGTGCTAAAGCAACCCAGTGCTGATCTACCAGGTACCAGAATTTGTACGCTGCGTAGGATCAAAAGAGACGGCATATATCGCGAGGTGCTACACTGCAAGCATCGCATTTGATCGCCACCAAGAGCAAAAGCACTGTACCTGGGGTCAGGTACAGGAAGCACAGCAAGTGCAGTGGTGTTCACAACGACGGCAGAGCAACTGAGATAGCAGTAAACGACAGAAGACTGCCAATTGGAAACAGCAGAAGACTGCCAATTGGAAATCGTTGGAAGAGCTTCACGTCGTTCTTCACGATAAAGGAACAGAGACATCAGCTACAAGGTAGATTTAATTTAAATTATTTTTTATTTCTTATATCTGAACTTTTACTAAACATAAGTTTTTATTTTGGTATTATTAATTTACAAAAAAAATTAATGTAATGGATGATCTCATGGAAGATCATCCGAATCCGATTCCGGATACTAGTAAGAGTTTAAATACTCCGAGGGCTAAACATTATCCACAGGGTACCACTGGGCCATGGATAGTCTATCTTCGAAAAAAAGAAAAGATTTTAAATTTGATGCAAATTACCAAGGATTTGACATCACATTTCTCTGAAGTTAAAGAAATATGTAAAGTTAATAGAGATAAAATTCGAGTTGTTGTCAATGACTTGAAACAGGCGAACGAAATTGTAACCTGTAAATTATTTTCTATTGAATATCGAGTTTACATTCCATCGAAGGAGGTGGAAATTGACGGTGTTGTGACTGAAGCAAGTCTGACGGCCGATGATTTACTTAAAAATGGAGTTGGTCGTTTTAAAAACTCCATGCTTGAGGGAGTTAAGATACTCGAGTGCAAGCAATTGTACTCAGCATCTATTGTCGATGGAAAAAAGTCGTATCGTCCCTCAGATTCGTTTCGTGTAACATTTGCCGGATCTGCGTTGCCTAGCCATGTCTATATCGATAAAATTCGTCTTCCTGTTCGGCTTTTCCTACCGCATGTTATGAATTGCACGAACTGTAAAAAATTCGGGCATACAGCTACTTACTGTAGTAATAAGTCCAAATGTATCAAATGTCAAGGGCCTCATAAGGATAATCTTTGCGATAAAAATGTTGAAAAATGTGTTTATTGTGGGGAGAGACCTCATGATGATCTTTCAGTATGCGCTGCATTTAAGTTGCGTAAAGACAAAATGAAACTTTCTTTAAAAGCACGGTCTAAGCGCACATATGCAGAAATGCTTAAAACGGTCATACATGTCTCCCCCTTGGAAACCGAAAACGGTTTTTCAAATCTTATGGAGCCAGAGGAATCTGACTCCGACGGAAATAGTGAAGATACCTCGTTTGTCACTCCTCAAGGGTCTGTTAAGAGGAGATTAACAAACCACAAAATACCTAAAAAGACACCTAAAATTACATCTTCAAAAAAAGATCCCCGTGTTAAAGCTAAAAAGCCAAATTTAAAACCAAAAACTGTGCCTCCTGGTTTGTCAAATTCACAAACCAATCCAGAAACTAGCTCAAGGAAAGACAATAATCCAGTGGGCTCCGTTTCACATTCACCAACAGGATTACTTAAGTTTTCGGAAATTGTAGAATGGATTTTCGCAGCATTCAATATTTCTGAACCTCTAAAGACTATCATAACGGCATTCCTTCCAATAGCTAGAACTTTTTTGAAACAGTTATCAGCTCAATGGCCAGTTCTTTCAGGTTTTGTATCATTTGATGGATAATTTATCATCCGCCGCAAATGATTCAATCACTGTCCTGCAGTGGAATTGTCGAAGCATCATGCCAAAACTTGATTCATTTAAAGTTTTGTTGCATAGTCAAAAATGTGATGTATTTACTTTGTGCGAAACATGGCTTACATCAAACATAGCCTTAAATTTTAATGACTTTAACATTATACGTCTCGATAGAGACTCTCCGTATGGTGGAGTGCTTTTAGGAATTAAGAAATGTTATTCCTTTTATAGATTAAATATTCCTTCGACTTCTAGTATAGAAGTTGTTGCTTGTCAAATAAACATTAAAGGAAAGGACATTTGCATTGCTTCAGTATATATTCCTCCAAGAGCTCAAGTTGGACAACGACAGCTTAATGAAATTGTCGAAGCCCTTCCTGCTCCACGTTTGATTTTAGGAGATTTCAATTCGCACGGAATGATGTGGGGTTCCGTTTACAATGATAGCAGATCATCTCTAATATATAATATTTGCGACAATTTTAGCATGACGGTACTAAATATGGGTAGCATGACACGGATCCCAAGACCTCCTGCACGTCCAAGTGCATTAGATTTATCTCTTTGCTCGACTTCAATTCGACTAGATTGCACCTGGAAAGTATTTCCTGATTTACACGGTAGCGATCATTTACCAATCATCATCTCAATTAGCAGTAACAAAGGCATTGCTAATTCAGTTAATATTCCATATGATTTGACAAAAAATATTGACTGGATTAAATACCAAAGTAATATTTCAAGTGCCTTAACTTCAATGGAAGAGCTCCCCCCACTTGAAGAATATGACTTCCTCGTTTGTTCGATTCTGGAGGCCGCAGAACAAGCCCAAACTAAACGATTTCTTGGTCCATCGTCTAACAGAAGGCCTCCAAACCCTTGGTGGGACAAAGAGTGCTCAGATGCTAAGCACGCGAAACAAAATGCCTTCAAGACGTTTTTAAAACGAGGAGGAGGAACTCCTCAGAATTTTGAAAAATTCTTGACTTTAGAAACCAAGTACAAGAGCATACTTCGGGCCAAGAAATGTAGCTATTGGAGACATTTTGTCGAAGGTTTGTCAAGAGAAACCTCAATGAGCACTCTTTGGAATACGGCCAGACGAATGAGGAATCGTAACGTAGGAAATGAGAGTGAGGAATACTCGAACCGATGGATATTTGATTTTGCGAGGAAAGTTTGTCCAGATTCTGTTCCTACGCATAGCATTATTAGGGAATCTTTTTCAAATAATGGTTCCATTGATAGCCCCTTTTCAATGATGGAATTTTCCATAGCACTCATGTCTTGTAACAATAACGCTCCTGGGTTGGACAGAATTAAATTCAACTTGGTGAAGAATCTGCCCGACCTCGCAAAAAGACGTTTGTTGGAATTGTTCAACAAGCTTCTTGAGCAAAATATTGTTCCACCTGACTGGAGGCAAGTGAAAGTTATCGCCATTCAAAAGCCGGGGAAACCAGCTTCCAATCACAACTCATATAGACCCATCGCGATGTTGTCCTGCATCAGAAAATTGTTCGAAAAAATTATTCTACGACGTCTCGACACTTGGGTCGAGACGAACGGTTTGTTGTCAGATACTCAGTTTGGCTTCCGTAGAAATAAAGGGACGAATGATTGCCTTGCATTACTTTCGTCTGACATCCAAATTGCCTTCGCTCAAAAGCAACAAATGGCATCTGTATTTTTAGACATTAAAGGAGCATTTGATTCAGTTTCCATTGATGTTCTTTCAGTCAAGCTTCACCAACATGGACTCCCAGCGGTTATAAATAATTATTTGCACAACCTTTTGTCAGAGAAACGCATGCATTTTTCACATGGCGATTTGGTAACATTCAGAATTAGCTACATGGGTCTACCGCAAGGCTCTTGCCTCAGTCCGCTCCTCTATAATTTTTACGTGAATGATATTGACAGCTGTCTAGTATCCCCATGTACACTAAGACAATTGGCAGATGATGGCGTAGTTTCAGTTACTGGACCCAAAGCTATTGATCTGCAAAAACCATTGCAAGATACCTTAGATAACTTGTCCGTTTGGGCTGTCCATCTGGGTATCGAATTCTCTGCGGAGAAAACAGAGCTGGTCGTCTTTTCAAGAAAGCATGATCCCGCGCAGCTTCAGCTTCATATGATGGGAAGAATGATCCAACAGGTTTTGACTTTCAAATACCTCGGGGTGTGGTTTGATTCCAAATGCACGTGGGGAGGACACATTAGGTTTCTGATAACAAAATGCCAACAAAGAGTAAATTTTCTTCGAACAATAACCGGATCTTGGTGGGGTGCTCATCCGGAAGATCTAATAAAATTGTATCAGACAACGATACTTTCAGTGATGGAATATGGATGCGTTTGCTTTCGTTCCGCTGCAAACTCTCATATTATCAAATTAGAGCGAATTCAATATCGTTGTTTGCGAATTGCTTTAGGCTGCATGCATTCGACACATACAATGAGTCTTGAAGTTCTGGCGGGAGTTCTTCCATTGAAGGATCGTTTTTGGGAGCTTTCGTCGCGACTGCTAATAAGATGCGAGGTACTGAATCCCCTAGTTATTAATAACTTCGAAAGGCTAGTTGAGCTTCAATCTCAAACAAGATTCATGACTGTATATTTTAACCATATGTCACAGGAAATCAACCCTTCAAGATATATTCCTATCCGTGTCAGCCTCCTAAATGTCCCTGACTCAACTTTATTTTTCGACACATCCATGCAGCGCGAAGTGCGTGGAATTCCGGAACACCTACGCTCGTTGGAAATCCCAAAAATATTTACAAGTAAGTTCAGGCATATCGACTCTGAGAAAATGTTTTACACGGACGGATCGCGAATTGAAGAAGCGACAGGGTTTGGTATGTTCAACAATAATGTTTCGGTCTCCTTTAGGCTTCAAGAACCTGCATCTGTTTATATAGCAGAGTTAGCAGCAGTTCATTATAGTTTGAGTATAATCGTCACATTATCTCCAAACCATTATTTTCTTTTCACAGATAGTCTGAGTGCAATTGAAGCCATTCGCTCAAAGGCTGCTGGCAAAAATGAACCTTTTTTCTTGGGCAAAATAAAACAGTGCCTGAACGTCATATTGAATAATAATTATCAAATCACAATAGTTTGGGTTCCGGCTCATTGCTCCATTCCAGGCAATGAAAGAGCCGATATTTTAGCCAAACGTGGTGCTATTGAGGGTGAAATTTATGAGAGACCAATTGCTTTCAATGAATTCTATAGCGCGCCTCGCCAAAGAACACTTGCCAGCTGGCAAGCTTCTTGGGATAAAGATGATCTGGGTCGGTGGATGCACTCAATTATTCCGAAAATATCGACAAAGGCATGGTTCAGGGGACTGGATGTGAGTAGAGATTTCATTCGTGTGATGTCCAGACTCATGTCCAATCACTACACGTTAGATGCACATCTCCTTCGAATTGGACTTTCCGAGACTAATCATTGTGCTTGTGGCGAAGGTTACCGCGATATTGACCATGTTGTTTGGACATGCGTGGAGTATCGTGATGTCAGATCTCAACTAATAAATTCCTTGCGTACCCAAGGTAGACTATCCAATGTCCCAGTTCGCGACATTCTTGCTTGTCGTGACGTTCCTTACATGAAACTTCTTTATTATTTCATTAAGTCCATTGGAGTTCCAATTTAAATTTTATTTTATGTTAGATTGTTTTCTCTTCCATGAGTTCAACCAATAGCCAGCTATCTTATATTAAATAAAAGTGATGAACTGATACAAACAAACCTGAAATAGTTATAAGATCATGTACAAAATAAATGTATTTCATATAATGTAATTTATAATAGCAACTCGCTTGATAAAAACAGTGTTTAGATTAACTAATGAATACCAACATACTAATAGGATATTCGAAATGTATTAGGTTTAAAGTACTATGTATTGTAGATGCCACGGCGAAGAAAAACTTATGTATATTGCCTATGAAATAAACGTATTTATGAAAAAAAAAAACTGTCCGGTTCACCGCGTTCCATTTTCCTTCGTCACTGCACATCCTTTGAACGATGTTCTCCACACTGACATCGGCGCCAACGATGGCAGTCATTTCGCTACGCGGTTGGATAAACCGTGGACAGCTGAATAATACGTGCTCCGGCGTTTCTGCTGTTTCCTGGCACTCAACACACAACGGCGACCTTGCGTGGCCAAATCTGTGCAAATATTGCTTAAAACAGCCATGTCCAGACAGGAATTGCGTCAGTTGAAAGTTTACCTCGCCGTGCACTCGAGTTGTCCAAACCGACAGGTTAGGAATTATTCGATGCGTCCACCTTCCCTTCTCCGCGTTGTCCCACTGCTGTTGCCATTTAGTGAGCGTATTGGCTCTCTCTCTGCTCCGGGCTCTTCCTGTGCCTTGATCCCTGTAGCATAGGCTATCCTCTTCCAGTAGCAGACAGATGGGGATCATTCCGGCTATCACGTGCACAGCGTCTGACGATATTGTTCGGTACGAACTTGTCACGCGCATTGCCATCAGTCTGAAAGTGCGGTTCAACTGGGCTCGGTTCCTTGCTGTTGTCAATGCCATCGACCACGCTGGAGCTGCGTATCGTACGATCGATGATGACACGCTCGCCAGTAACCTCCTCTTGCTACTGACAATCGCGGAATTATTGGGCATAATCCGAGATAACGCCAATATCACCTTCATTGCCTTCTTGCATATGTAGTCAACGTGACTATTAAAGTTCAGTCGATCGTCCAGTATAGCGCCCAGATGCTTGACCTCACGCTTCGAATTGATGATGCATTCACCGACCGAGATGCTCGCATGTTGCACCGCCTTTCGGTTGCTGATGATGACCATTTCAGTCTTTTCATGTGCCAGCACAAGCTTCTTTTCCCGCATCCAATTCTCAACGACGTCTACTGCCTCCATGGCGAGAACCTCCACCTCTTCTCGAGACTCGCCGATTACTAGGAGCGCCACATCATCCGCAAAGCCGACAATCCTAACTCCCCTGGGCAGATTTAGCTTCAGCACTTCGTCGTACATAATGTTCCACAACGTGAGACCCAGTATGGATCCCTGTGGAACGCCAGCCGTGACAGACATATTTACGTATCCGGCGTCTGTCTCGTATATCAGCGTCCGGTTCTGAAAATAACTTTTCAGAATCTGACATAGGTACTCTGGTATCCTCAACCTGTGCAGAGAGTCGGCTATTTCTACCCAGCTGGCACTGTTGAAAGCGTTTTTCACGTCCAATGTGACCACCGCACAGTAGCGGTTTCCCCTTTTCTGCTGCTTCTGGGCCTTTTCCATGGTTTCCATGACCACTCGTATGGCTTCTACAGTGGACCTGCCTTTCCGGAATCCGAACTGCATGTTCGACAGACCGTTCTCGCTCTCAGTGTACTTCGTGAGCCTGTTAAGGATCACTCTCTCCAGCAGTTTTCCGACTGTGTCCAACAAGCATATAGGCCTATATGCTGACGGATCGCCGGGTGGTTTGCCTGGCTTTGGTAGCAGCACCAGCTTCTGCCGCTTCCAGATGTCAGGGAAAGTACCATCCTCCATGCATTTTTGGAATGTAGTCCTGAACATGTCTGGATTCTCCAGAATCGCAGCTTTAAGGGCCACATTTGGAACCCCGTCCGGGCCTGGAGCCTTCTTCACCGGTAAGGCTTTCGCTACAGCAATCAGCTCCTCGTTTGATACTCGGATTTCGTCGCCGCGGACATCCTGTACGTCGTACAGTACTGGCGGCCATATCGTAGGCTCATGCTTCGGGAACAGGGTCTCGATAATAGTTTTCATCCTTTCCGGGCAACTATCCGGTGGAACTGCTGGACCTTTCATCTTTGCCATGGCCATCTTATAGGCATTACCCCACGGATTCTCGTTGGCGTTGTTGTTCAGCTCTTCTAAACACTCTTTCTTGCTGAGCCTGATTGCCTTGTTGAGTGCGGCTCTTGCTATTCTATAGGGCAACCTTCTTTCCTCCCTTTCGCCGCTGTTTCTAGCTCTCTGCATCCTTCTCCTGGCATGTAGACAACGTGTCCGCAGGTCAGCGATCGTCGAATTCCACCAGTACGCCGGACGTCGCCCATTTCTGGGTTTTCCCATTCTAGGCATGGTTGCATCACACGCACGTGATAGTGTTGCAGTCAGCTCTTCCGCGCTGAGGTTTATTGTGTTGCGCTCGAGCCTCAGTGCTTCCACAAATACGTCCTTGTTAAAGTTCGCTGTTTTCCACTTTCGCTCACCAAACTGCGTTCTGCTTGATTCCACCTGCGAGTCGCGTCCAACACAATACCGGATCGCATGGTGATCGCTGTGGGTGTATTCTTCGCACACTCTCCAGTGCATGCTCCTTATCATTCCCGGGCTGCAGAAAGTGACATCTATGATGGACTCTCTACCATCCTTACGGTAGGTGGTAGTGGTACCGTCGTTGGCAAGATCTACGTTCAGCTTAGCTAGGGCCTCCAGAAGACTGCTTCCCCTTGAGTTCGTGAGGCGGCTGCCCCATTCGACCGCCCAGGCATTGAAGTCACCAGCTACTACTACTGGTCTTCGGTCGGTTAGCTCTTCCGTTAGTTTGTCCAACATCCGGTTGAACTGTTCGATCGTCCATCGTGGAGGTGCATAACAACTACATATGAAGACTCCGTTGATTTTGGCTATAACAAACCCTTCATCTGCGCAGTGCACCACTTCTTGAATGGGGTATTTTCCCACTGCCCATATCGCTGCTGTTTTGGCTCCGTCTGATGTCCAGTTTCCATCTCCGGGTGGAATTTGGTATGGCTCCGAAATTATCGCAACATCGCATCTATGTTCCGCAACAGATTGCCGCAGAAGATGTTGTGCCGTATCACAGTGGTTGAGGTTAATTTGCACTACCTCCACTGGGACTTCGTTGCACTCGCTCGTTTGAAGGCCGGGCATCTGCTACCGCCTGTAGGATGTTTGTTATCCCCCGTGGCAGCGCAAATTAGGCATTTCGGAGGCTTCGTGCAATCCTTTGCCTTGTGACCTTCCTCGCCACACCTTCTGCATAGTTTGCTCCTATCCGGCCCTTGACAGTTCCGTGCGAAGTGACCAAAACCCAGACACTTGAAGCACACGTCCGGTAGCTGGGAAACGCTCAGTGGACACACAGACCAACCCACACATATTTTCTCCACTTTCAACGCTTTATTAGCTGCATCTACTGGCAGCTTAATTAAGGCTACCTTGGTGCCGTCAGGTCCATTCCTGATACGGATGGTCATCTGGACCTCTCCTAGCTCGCATTGCTCCTTCAGGGCTAATTTTACCTCCTCCTCCGTAGTAATCTCGTCCAGATCTTTACACCGGAGAGTCGCTTCCGGACACAAGGCTCTTACTTCCACCTTGTTTCCGAGGGCTTTCTCGGTAAGCTCCTTGTACGAGATGCTGCCTGCTTTGGGGTTTCTTTTCAGCTCGAGAAGCATCTCACCATTACGAGTGCGCCTGACCTTTTGCACGTCTTCCCCTAGCTCCTTAAGATCCGGGTTCATCCGCATAGCGCGTAGGACTTCGGCGTACGAGTCGTCGCTCGCTTTGACGATGAGAGCCTCGCTCTTATTCCTCGTCCTGACGACCTTACGTTTTTTGGGCGGGTTTTTTTTGCTCGCTTTCTCCTTTTTTTGCCGACGACCTGCCATTCAGTGCGGCTGTTTACCGCGTCGGTTGCTTCTGGTGGTAGTTTAGCTCCATTGACACGGGCATCCTTGTGTCTCTTGGGACCACCTGGTCTAACATCTCCAGGCGATGCCCTTGGCCTCTTTGGTGTGAAGAAGGGCGTGGACTGCACCCCAGGGGGAACACTACTCGCACTGTATGTATGTATGTATGTATGTATGTATGTATGTATGTATGTATGTATGTATGTATGTATGTATGTATGTATGTATATATGTATGTATGTATGTATGTATGTATGTGTGTACGTGACAAATAATGTCACTCAAATTTCTCAGAGATGGCCGAACCGATTTTCACAAACATAGATTCAAATGAAAGGTCTTACGGTCTCATACAATTTTCCTGAATTTCATTTGGATCCGACTTCCGGTTCCGGAATTACAAGGAAATATGTTCAAATTTATTGAAAAATGCGCACTCAATTTTCTCGGAAATTTTTTAACCGATTTCCACAAACTAATAAGTAAATGAAAGGTCTTAAAATTCCTTAAAAAGTCTTCGAAAAGCTGATGCTGATCCGACTTTTGGTTCGGGTATTACAGTGCGATTAGTGATAATTTTCCATTTCATGGGTATTTTTTCAGAAGCGATGGCGAAACGAGGTGTACATTTCCATAAAACTTATTGGTAAATTCATCTAGTTTGCAGATCTTGTTAGTTCGTGAATATATAAAACTACTTTGGGGCTACTAGTCCCCGGTTTCCACTTCCGAAAGCACCGATAATAGTAAAGGAAATCTTCAAAAACGGAACTCACTTCGATTTCTCAGCAACGGTTAAGCCGATTTTCATGAATCATGCTTCGAATTGAAGCTCTCATGGTCTTCAAATATACTGTGAAATTTCATCCATATCCGATTTCCGGTTCCGAAATTATAGGGCGATGAGTATCAAAACATTCAAATCGTCATTCAAAATGTTCTTCTAGTCTCATAGGGTAAAGGGTGTTCAATCATGTAGTGCGACGGTGCAAAATTAAGAAAATTCTTATTAACTTGACATAACTGTTTACAAATTGAAAATGTTATGTTAGTTCATACCCAAAGAAAGTTTCTTATGAATAAAATAAAAAAAAATCTTCACAGAATCTTCTAGAGATATTTTTTTAAATATAAATAATATTAGAAAGGCATCATTACACCACTAGGTGGATTAAAAAAGTTTTTTTATGTTATCCTGTTGAGAAATGTACAACAAATGTTACTAGAAGCGTAACGTTCACAGTCTCCAACAACAGACGTCCATAAATTATCACAAGCGCAGAGCAATTGTATTGTTTAAATAGCATTATTCCCACATATCATATCAAATTAGTATCATTTGCTTAGTCATGGTATTCGGTATCTTCCCGAAAAGAAAAAAGAAAAATATCTCTTCGTTCCCCTACGATTCTACCACATGGCATGGTTGAAAGCATCACCTTCAGCGACGCACTCGGTCGTGTCAATTCCCAGGAGTTTGATGTCATTCAAATTCGCATATCAACTGGGATCTAAAAATATATACCAACATAAAGGCACCAGCGTTCGATATGAAAGAGAACGTTCATTGAAGGGGCGAAGACTTGTTCCGAACGTCGCCTGGGAGCATATCATCAGGATGGGTCATGAACTGGCAATATGTGATAAGCGACCCAAACCGGGCACACAGGAGCCTTTGCACATTTGAACGCTAAACATGGACAAAAAAAAGTCTAGCACGATAGAAAATAGAATTTTGTAGAATGTTGATCCAAATAGTATGAAATTTTGTAGTAGATTGATACTAATTTTTGGATATGCGATTCTAGAGTATCAAGATGAAAAATTAAAGAATTTCAATCATCCAAGATTATCTTGATTGTTTATATTGTCTCTCACTCAGCCAAACTAAGGGGAGCTTTTCCAGTAAACAGTGGGCCGTATGAATAAAACGTAGCATGCTTGAATTTCGGTAGTAAATGCTACGTGTGGATCACGTTCCTGTCAAAACATGCTTCAAACTGTAGTATTTACTACAAGTTTTCGGTAGGTAGCTCTTGAGGTTGCTACTCGTGTGTTTGCTGATAAAGTGAAGTACAGAAATTAAAAAAGTGGCATTTTTACAGATGTAAGTACGTTTCTTGCTTTGTGCATGCTTATGCCAGCTTTTCCGGCTCTGTGTCGATACGGTATGCAGTAAATGCTTAAATTCGGAAGTAGCATTAACTACATGCTCGCACTTGTTTTTTATTCATACCAAACCTCGTTATACTCTGTGGGCTTTGTTTTTGAGAAGATACTACAAACAACAGACTTTACTACATTTTATTCATACGGCCCAGTGTTTTGCGCTTTTTTTATTCTTCTTTATAAGTAGTAATTATTCTTCATTAGAGACACAGTGTTAAGTTTGAGTAAAAATATCGAGTCATACCTGATATATGATTGCTTAAAGTGGTATTTGCTATTTTCGCAGAGGTACATGTAATATTGTTTCAGACACAACTCCATAGACGCTACAATGCACACCTTTTACCTCTGCGTAAATAGCATGCTCCCTTTTGAGGAATTATGACTCGATACTTCCACATAAATTCAACTCTGTGACAGTCTCTAATGAAGAATAATAACTGCATAATGTTTCAAGATTAGGCAACCCACACTTATTTATTTATTCTACGCGCGAAATTAAAGAGCTAAAACCCACGTTTACTGGAGAAGCTCCCCTTAAGCTAATTTGCATATATCAAACGCAAACAAAGCACTGCTTTTGAATGATACCACATAATGGCTTGAAGCACAGGATATTTTATGGGCTATTCAATAGAGCACCGTTTTCACATTGTTGTTAAATATGGAGATTTTGTGGTAGAAAAATCCATTTATCGGTTTTCAATGTTATGGGAGTAGGTTAAATGCTGAAAGATAAGGCGTGTGATATAATATAATAGCGTAGGGTAATGGCTCCACTAGTCATCTTATATACGAGAACCATTAGATAGAATGAGATCTGCTGTCTCTGTTCGATATATTGACCTTAAGGGTAAGATGAAAATAGGCGCATTCTCTCCGAGATTTCGCGTCGCTGTAATAGCAGTATTAAACATTTTTCTAACTATTTTTTCTGTGTTATTGCTTCCTATAGCCGAAGCAAAGATATTGTATCCGATTTCATCACAATTCACAATTGAGATAAGTAATGGTACAATAGCCCTACAAAAACTGTTCTATTCATTCGAAATGAATGCTTTATACTCGAGAAGTTTACTTACCGAGTTTTAAGATGAACAGTAACAAATAAAGGGCTACTATCAAAAATGGCTTCATAATTGTTCAAAAAATTCTCCACAATGATCAATACACTTTCTAATGCGATCAAACTAATTTCTGTTGCACTTTCTCTACTCCGGAGAAAGCAAAGCAAAATTTTGGTATTACATTCTTTTAGTGGGATTTCTGTTTCAACAGACTCAGTCGATTCAGAGCGTAAAGAATCATTGCATGACTAGTTACGTTTGCATTAAAAAGTGGATCTGGTGGCAATAGAAAAAGCTAAGACAGATAATTGCTTTGAGCTCTTTCTTCGTTTTATTTATCAATTCCTCCTCAGTTTTCGAGACAAAATTGTAGGAGTAGATCTTACGCTTTATGTTGACTGAGAAATTCTCGATGGAACACAGCTGGGGACGTTGGGCAGATTCGCCGACTTGGATACAACATCGATATTCTGCCGCTCCATCTCCTCCAACGATCGCTTCGAGTAGTGGGCCGACGCCAGATCAGGCCAGAGCACCGCATCTTCGCCATTATGGTATTTCTTGATTAGCCCGGAGCGAAAGATGATGTCCCTTTGAACGCGCACACTTCTGAACGGAGTTCTTTTACTGTTTTTACCATCACAGTTAGAGTTCGCCTGATAGAGCTGTCAAATTTGGTTTATTGACTCGTGGGTTACTATGATTAATGCTGCATGGGAAGTTTCATCAGTGCGGATGAAAAATGAAAAATCGGCTGTTTTTGTAAATTTCTGTTAATACCACGATCACACTGACTCTAAGAATCCTTCCAGGTTAAGGTACGAACATACAACAACTGGTTTGTAAGTTTAACGCGCTCAGTGCATGCGTCTACTCCGAAGAAGGTATCTCCAAATCATGCGTTTTGAATGCATCAACCGCTTGTTCGGGCGTCTAAAAACATTGACCACAGATCTTTGGGAGTAAAATCGATAGAAAATCTGCTTTTTTATGAAACAGACGATGAATTGCTCCGTGTGTGAACAACTTTTGTAGGATTTGACTCGTCTTGCTACATCCATACAGACTACAGTTTTTTAGTTTCGAGTTTATATGCGTAAATCCATAATTCGTCACCTATCATGATCCGTCTTTTGAAGCACTGCAATTGAAGTTCCTCAACCAGAGTTGCAAATTGTCAGTCATGTCAAATGACCTTGACAGACTGTCTAAAATCATCGTCAACTGTAATCGGCACGGTCAAAGTGTCTGTCAAGTGAGATACTCGATAGTTCTATGACCAAGTAGAAATATATTCAGTCAAAGACAGACGACTTTTTTGTTTTCCCTCTTTCTCTCCTATTCCCTGTTGAAGTGAAAAAAATCCATGAGAGTACTAACATAAACATAAATTGATAAAGTTAATTGTTTTTTTCCAAAAAGTCATCGGACTTCGGAGTTTATTGGTGTAAATGAATTTAATTCAACGTTTATGCTGCTTGATTAATATTTAGTCACATCGTAATCGAGCAGTGACAGGAGAAATTATGATAATATCAATCGCATCGGCAATCAATGAGTGTCCTGGTGAGTGTAATATCAAGAGAATTTAAGTTATGACAGATCGGCTCTCAGACACTCAATATATGATGATTGGTAGAGCCTGGTTGGCAGCAGTCCAGTGACATAAGCTTTCCAATCTTCGTCGTGCAAAGTTGCTAGTTGATAGTGACATCACAAACGAATTTCCAGACATGACAGTCACGATCATTTTTTGGCGCACATCTACGGTCCTCCGTGAAACTGGCACTAATGGTGAGAAATTGGTTGCACTGCTGAGTTCCCATCATCACATTCATAATGAAAATGTCAAACCGTGAGAACCCTTTCGATTCGGTAGCTTATTTGTATTTATTGAGATTTTATGGCACACTTTGGTTGAAATGATAACAATGAAATTAATCTCGCGCTCCACCAAGCGGTGAGTGCGGTCATTTCAGAAGGTACCGGGAACGAACCACATTTTTTAAAAATATTTATAAGCACGTACATGTCTTTATTATTTATCTTTGGTGACATTTAGCAGCTCTGTCCTCAACATTATCGTTGACCAATCGACACAAACCTTTTTTCGGTCTTCTTTTTGACAACCAAATATTGATGCATTGTTGATTGTATAAATGTGGAGCTAATGCCTAGACACTATTTTTTGTTACACGAAATTAATTCTGGATCGCACTACGGTCACGAATGAATTCCGAAAGCCATCGAAATGCGGCGAACCACATGTCGGAGGATATCGAGCGACAGTCCAGTGGAAATGGTTCCTTAAGGGCTGAGGCCAGTAGGTCGCGTATAACCACGTGTCACGCTTTGCGTATTACATTTCTCTCCATGCTCTCTCGCATATGTGCAAAATGACTCTCGATGTCCCGGGTGGCCAAGAAAGTTTTGATATTTTCGGTTACAAGTTTGACTACATCACATAAAATCCAATAAAGCTACCGCTTGTTTGGCAGCCTTTCTGAGCGTATTTTATTTCTCTCTCATGTTTCATTACGTTACCAGGAAACTAGAACAGGAAAAATTGCGCCGCCATTGAAATCGACTTACCTTCACAAAAATAAAATCCACTTCATTTTTATCGCGACAACATATATGTTTTTATTCACTAATCGCATATAAATTAAATTATCTAGACATTGTCAGGATAGATTTTTGATCCATGCTTTTGAAGGCGAGATATTCAATGAACAAGTTGAAAGCTGTCGTGTTCAGCTATGCAAGACTTTCCCGACCGCTAAAGTCAATGAATCATTCTGAAATTTTCACAGAATTATCTAAACTATTATTTTTACGTTTCGTCTTTGATTCATCAGTGCAGAGCAGTTCAAATTGAACTGCTTAGTGCTAAACTCGGCAGTTCAATTTGAACCTCTAAGCAGACGTAAAGTTTCTGCTTTTTGCAGAACACTTTTTGTTTTGCACTCTGCACTGATGAGTCAAAGACGTAACGTAAAAATAATAAAAACGGTTATGTGCCCTAAAACAAAATTTGGCGAACCCCTAAATGAATCTAAACTAATTTTCTAAGAGATTGTCAATTGTTTTTTTTAATATTCGTTACCGTTCCAGAGAAAATCAGATTTGAAGCGTGAAAATAGTCTTCTAAATCACCCTAAAACACACTGGCCTCAGCCCTCAATCCGATCCGTTTGGGAAAAGAAGAAGAGGAGCTCGGCGTGCAAGGTGCCTCAAATGGAGGGCGATCTTCAAAGTATCTGTAACTTGAGTGACTGGCGACGAGCAGCCTTGGATTGAGTTAGATAGAGGCGTATGCTTCAGACAGTAAGGGACACCCCAAAACTAAAGCTGTTGGGCGAGGTAAGTATCGAAATACGGTGGTCCTCGATTGTGCTTTATCACCAAAAGTTGAGGGGAGTTGATCGGTAAACTGTTGCAGCACGGCAAATTTGGAATAAATTATGGCACCGAATGACAAAGCAGGCATTCCACTTTAGTGAATTCCGTCGCTTCTTTGGAAATATTATTACTATTTAAATGGGACTTTTCTCCAATATATCTCAACATAATATTATGTAAAACAGTGCAATAAAATATAGTATATGTATTAATATAGTATTACAAAAAAATAATTTACTAACAACAATAATTCAAATAAATAAATATTTTTGTTTTCAACGATATATTCAATATGGCCATAGCTGAATAATTATTTAACAGAAATTATAATAAATACTGCTTACCGATCATTGACTCCACGACTCCACTTGCAAATTTCAGAGCATTAAAGTTTCATAATCAAATGACATTATTTGATGAAGCTGAAATTTCTACTTATTCTCTGTCTGCACATCCCTTCTCTTTCAATTGACTGTCATATACAAACGAGGCTCACTGAATTCAATTGAGTAATCGTACCTAGTGGCTAAATGGGGAGATATTTTGGCCACTCTAATATATTTTGCCCTGGTGCTCATATTTTTGGTTGTAATTGAAATAAAGTAAATATGTATACCTTATATATCAAAAAATATGTACTTCATTTTGATTACATCTAGAAATATTTTCGCCGGACCCAAATATATTCCATTGACCAAAATACCTCCGTTATCCTATACCTGCTTCATTTTCTCAACAGACGGCTGTGAATAGGTTCGAATACAGGTATATTACATATCGTGTTACTTACGTGGAAAGAACGAGGTTTGTAACGGGTGTTTTAAGAGGTTTGTTTTTTCAATAGTTTTTTCAATGTTGTCTGAAGTTATTTTGACAGTGTAAAGTGACGCAGTATTGTTTGACAAATCATCACGAATAGGTAAACTCCAGAACAACGCTTCCAAATCGTGGAAATTTGTTTTCAAAATTAGTGTTCAATTAAAACTGTTTATGCTCAAATGCTTGAAAAAGTGGTCGAAAATGGGACCTCCAGAATGCCCTTTGTGGAAAATAGACGTGATGGCCATATGCCCGAAATCTTATTTAAATGTTAAATACCAAGAAATTATCTACCAAATAAAAAAAAATTGACCGTTGCATTATTTGGAATATGTTTTTTTTTTTAATTTCAAATCAGCAAGCTCCTTAAAAACACCCTTTATCTGAAAAAATCCAAATTATATTAGTTCAAGACGTTTACTCTTCACGATTCCTGAAGCATTACCATAGTATTAATTATTTTATCAACCTTTGATTTAAAAACTATAAAAAACAAGCAGATATATTTCAAACAAAATGTGAGACTTTTATCACACGTTCTTCCGTTATGCAATGTGTGTAACTTATTTGAGAATTTGACAGTTTTTTCCGCAAGTTCTTCTATGTGCGATGTGGGAACGACTGACATTTGAAAATGGATGGTAGTATCATCCACGTCTGCTTCCCATTTATTTTGAATAGCATATTTGTGAGGTTAAGACCACTCTAGGGTTCCGGCCGGGTCGTGATGGTGATAATATAATAGCAGCAAAACGTGATGTACCTAACAAAGTTTATTTAAGCCCATCTTGTGGTGGAGTTGGGGATTTTTCAGTATCTCTTCGGGATAACCGCAGCAAAACACTAGACAATTTGGACATGTAAATAGCACTTCAGTGGCGAAAAAGGAATCAGAATTATTATTCAGACGCAGTTGCTTGATGTTACCGAAGCTACACAAGCTGTATGGAGAATGACGACATAAAAAAGCTGTGCAGAACTGTATTATAAATTCCCATTGAGCCCAATAGAGAATGATAAATTCCACCCAAAAGAACCTTTTTGCCGTAACTCATCATTCACGTTCGTAAAGATACAGGTTTGCTTCGTGAAAATACATTATCTGAGCTCAGATGACCACAGTTTGCTTTACAAACAAGAGCCTTTATTTCACACTCACCTGCACTGTCTTCTTCCGCCCCTTTCCGCCATTGGGGTCCTTGGCCAAGCTTTGATCGATGGAGTTTTTCAGTTTCTCAAAGGTTTTGTCTTTGAACCGGTTCAGGTAGCCTTCGTGGGTCTGCGAATCCGGATCGATACCACTCTCCGACCAAGGTACCCTGTTGGATGATGATATAAATTGGCCAATGTAAAGATAGAGCATAAATTATCGTGTTCAGCATCGCATTATTTAGACCAGCCAAACGACGAGAGACGATTGATTATAACACTAAAGAAACTTACGATAGAGTAACTCGATTATCCTCAGGGAGTGCGGTGTCCAGTGACTGTTTCAGCTGTTCGATTTGATCTTCCTCTCTGAATCCATTCTCGGTACCCTTTTCCCATTGACGGAATACGGCGAAGACATTCTCCTTCGAGCAGGCTACAATGAAAATCATGCGAGTACCACAGAGAACACAATAAGAATAATTTCTTAATTTTGTAATGGCTTAAAATTGAAAGATTGTGTAACGTTGTTATATTTAAACGGTTATATTTAGGTATCTGATAACAAAATGCAACAAAGAGTAAATTTTCTTCGAATAATAACAGGATCTTGGTGTGGTGCTCATCCGGAAGATCTAATAATATTGTATCAGACAACGATACTTTCAGTGATGGAATATGGATGCGTTTGCTTTCGTTCCGCTGCAAACTCTCATATTATCAAACTTGAGCGAAATCAGTATCGTTGTTTGCGAATTGCTTTACACTTCAAGGTATATTCCTATCCGTGACAGCCTTCTAAATGTCCCTGACTCAACTCTATTTTTCGACACATCCATACAGCGTGAAGTGCGTGGAATCCCGGAACACCTACGCTCGATGGAAATCCCAAACATATTTACAAGTAAGTTCAGGAATATTGACTCTGAGAAAATATTTTACACGGACGGATCACGAATTGAAAAGGCTACTGGGTTTGGTATATTCAACAATAATGTTTCGGCTTCATTTAGGCTTCAAGAACCAGCATCTGTTTATATTGCAGAGTTAGCAGCAATTCATTATAGTTTGAGTATAATCGTCACATTATCTCCAAACCATTATTTTCTCGTTACATATAGTCTGAGTGCAATTGAAGCCATTCGCTCAAACGCTCCTTGCAAAAATGAACCGTTTTTTTTTGGGCAAAATAAAACAGCGCCTGAACGACATATTGAATAATAATTATTAAATCACAATAGTTTGGGTCCCGGCTCATTGCTCCATTCCAGGCAATGAAAGAGCGGATATTTTAGACAAACGTGGTGCTATTGAGGGTGAAATTTATGAGAGACCGATTGCTTTCAACGAATTCTATAGCGCGTCTCGCCAAAGAACACTTGCCAGCTGCAAGCTACTTGGGATAAGGATGATATGGGTCGGTGGATACACTTAATTATTCTTAAAATATCGACAAAGGCATGGTTCAGGGGACTGGATGTGAGTAGGGATTTCATTCGTGTGATGTACAGACTCATGTTCAATCACTACACGTTATATGCACATCTCCTTCGAATTGGACTTTCCGAGACTAATCATTGTGCTTGTGGCGAAGGTTATCGCGATATTGATCACGTCGTTTGGACATGCATGGTGTATTGTGATGTCAGATCTCAACTAATAAATTCTTTGCGTACTCAAAGTAGACTATCCAATGTCCCAGTTCGCGGCATTCTAGCTTGACGTGGCCTTATTACTTCTTTATCATATAATTAAGTCCATTGTAGCTCCAATTTAAATTTTATTTTATGTTAGACCCCTTTCTCTTCCACGAGTTCAACCAATAGACAGCTATATTATATGAATAAAAGTGATGAACTGATACAAACAAACCTAAATAGTTATAAAATCATGTGCAAAATAAATGTATTTTATTTAATGTTATTTATAATAGCAAATCGCTTGATAAAAACAGTGTTTAGATTAACTAATGAATACCAACGTAGTAATATGATATTCGAAATGTATTAGGTTTCAAGTACTATGTATTGTGGATGCCACGGCGAAGAAAAACTTATGTACTAAGGCCTTTTTTTATGCGGTTTTTATGCGAATTTTCAGGATTATACGTTTTTTTTATGCGAAATTTCAGAGTTATGTGGTTTTTGTATGCGAATTTTCAGAGTTATGCGGTTTTTTATACGGTTTTTTTATGCGGTACGTAAACTCTCATAAAAAAGACTTCAGTGTATATTGCCTATGAAATAAACGTATTTATGGAAAAAATCTCTTTTTTTGTATTTTCTTATATTAGAACATTTAAGAATAGCTTGGAAATTTTCAAGCCTATCGTAACAAAACTAGTAAGGTTATAGTAAGTTATAGGTCTTTATCTTTTCTTATTCATACTGCGAAGAAGCAAGAGCTCGGCGCGCTGGCTCAAAAATTCGGTTTCAAATGTCTTGAAAACTTGCCAAAACTTTCTTGATATGTTTTATTATAACGAAATACAAGAGAAAAAAAGGTTTTTTGAAAGTGTTAGACGTTACGCGCTCCCTAGGAATATAAATAGTTGCCTTCGATTTTAATGGAGAATAAACTTGAAACGCGTTTCTCTCGAAAGTACGTTTTAAAAGTCCGTATCCATCGTTAATTACAAAACTACTTCATCAATTATTTTCAAATTTTTCACACACTTTCAATATATAAAATACCCAATCCAAACATTTTCCATGTTACTCTTGTTATGTTACTTTTGAGGAGGTTTTAGAAATACAAAATAACGGATTTTCCAGTGGAAAATCGCAGTCTTGACTTTAAACAATCACCAAAATTTAAAAAAAAATAAAAAAAATGACAAATAAAAACGTCGAGGTCTAGAAAAGCATCTACTTCAACTATGTTACATCGATTTTTTGACTTCTGATAATTTTGTACTGACAGTCAGTGGACACTGCATATCATGATTTCTTAAACGTGCCCTCGAATATACTTCTTCTCCGACTTATTTCTCAATATTATCCTACGAAAAAAAATAAAAAATGTTGTTCGAATTATGCTTTGTATTATAAAATACATTTAATTTTTTTTTTGTTGAACGATAGCTATAAAAACAAAAAAAAAATAGAAACTGGTGGTTTAAAGAGGTTTTCTTTACGTAAACAGTAAAAATCATAAATTTCACCGGTAACGTTATTGCACATATGGCGCAAACCATTACGTAGTCAATTTCATTAGATTTTACAAAAAATTCGGGTGGGTAATGTCAAAGGCATAACTGGATGACGTGAATACGAATAAAACTGGCATGCTTCAATCACACTTTCGAATATCAGTTAATTAATCGAATGTGCAAATTGTGCAAGCTTTCCCAATCTTTGCTATTAGAATTTGAAACGATGCACCTACACTAAAGTACGGATTAGTTACATCGAACATTCTGACATGAAATTAAATATAACGAAATGTTTTGTATAGTTATATAAAACATTCCGTTAAAAAAAGTACGGGTGTGTAATGTCAGAGACATAACTGGATGTCGTGAATACGAATAAAACTGACACGATTTCTTCATACTTTCGAATTCGAATTGATAGTTGATCGATTGTGTGAATTGTGAAACTTTCCCCCTTTTCACTACTAGAACTTTAAACGATTTATGAAATCGATTATCTCATTTCGGATTTGCATATTTCATTAAAAGAAACTATCAAGATGCTGTACAGGATTAATTTCTGCCTTTTAGAAGGACCAAATTGTGGAATTCTCTACGATATTTAGCACTTTTCGGAACATTTTTCGCGAACGATTTTCGCACAGCGTCACTGTCACTAAACTGATGATTTTTATCTTCGATTTGCAAAGAAATAATCTTAATAGTCCTTTAGATAACATTTAGAGCCATTAGAACGGCTGATTTTATACAATGTTGTCCACTTTTCGTTTTCCGTTTTCTTTTTCTCCAATGCAAACGACCAGCAGCTCTGTTGTATGATGCAATTGCTCTTGATTGAGTTGAAATTAGCAACACATCCGCTCGCAGTGCCAAATGATGCGAAATTGGTTTAATGCGTCTTCTCGCCTTGATGACCGGAAGGCAAATGAGAACTACAACCTGAGCGTTTGAGGTTTTTAACCACGCAGAAGTGCGCTCTTCGATGCCGCTGTTTGAATACATCTTCTCGCCACGACGTCTGCTTCCATCCAACTCACAAGAAGAAATAATCGATTTTCGACCACAGTTCCCCTTTAATAACGTTCAGTAGAAAAGATATGTGCCCGACTACCTCAAAATCGTCGTCCTTGCGCGAAAAACCCAAGCAAAAGTAAACGATTTCCCGCGTTGTTTCAAATTTTGAGAAAACTTAATTTTTGAGTTGTTTGTAGTTATTTCACACTGTTCAAAATATTATCTAAATTCCTGATCATATTTTTGATGAAATAGTGAAAGAATTATGTTGCTGCCATTAATACTAGTCGAGATATTCACGATTAAGATCTGCCCATTCTTCCATATGGCTAATTTTAAAAAGGCGCCCCATAGTAAAGTAAGTCGTATTCACGATAAAAACATAAAAAATAAAAAAGCAATACACAAAAAATCTAAGTACTGATTTTGCATAATGTTCTCCGTCGTTGTCCACTTTTCGTTGTATTTTTTCTCCAATGCGAACGACTAGCGGCAGGGTTACGTGATCGCTATTGTTTTAAGGTAAACTGGCGCTACGGACGTCCCGCAGTAGAACTGCTTCCAGTGCAAATTGATTCAATACTAAAGCTATTTAGGTAAATGGTTTTCTTTCTACGTGACTTCGTTTGTAACTTTTTCACAAATGGACAATCCCAACGGCCACAAAAATAGCAACATACAGAATTTTGATTTTAGCTGGCAAGCATCTTGGGATAGAGATGATCTGGGTCGGTGGATGCACTCAATTATTCCGAAAATATCGACAAAGGCATGGTTCAGGGGACTGGATGTGAGTAGAGATTTCATTCGTGTGATGTCCAGACTCATGTCCAATCACTACACGTTAGATGCACATCTCCTTCGAATTGGGCTCTCCGAGACTAATCATTGTGCTTGCGGAGAAGGTTATCGGGATATTGATCATGTCGTTTGCACATGCGTGGAGTATCGTGATGTCAGATCTCAACTAATAAATTCTTTGCGTACCCAAGGTAAACTATCCAATATCCCAGTTCGAGACATTCTTGCTTGTCGTGACCTTTCATACATGAAACTTATTTATCATTTCATAAAGAAAATTGGAGTTTCAATTTAATAAAGGCCCCTCTTAAGACTTAGTTCTGATCCCAGCTGCGTCCATGAGTTCAACCAATAGCTAAATTAGAATAAAAATTATGTAATGATACAAACAAACTCGAAACAGTTTATGAAATGATCAACAAAATGTCTGAAAATAACAGCTTATTTTATAATTTATAGAAGTTAATCGTTTGGTTCAAATAATATTTCCGAGTAGATTTCATAATTAATGACGAGTTACCTAAGATGATATTTAAGCTATAAGAGAATATGTTTTAATAAATTCAAAACGTTGTGACTATGTTAGAATTAAATTAGGATAAGAATATTATGTAAAAGTGATGCTACGGCGAAGAAAAACTTATGTAAACTGCCTTAAGAAATAAACGTATTTATGGAAAAAAAAGAATTTTGATTTCGATTATTTCATTTCGGATTTGCATGTTTCGGTGCAAGAATTAAAATGCTGTACGGGATTCATCTCTGACATTCTGAAAGGCCGGATTGTGGAATTCTCTACGATGTCTAACACTGTTCGGAGCATTTTGCTTGAATGCGAAGCAGTCAAATGCTGGCTTTATTCGCACTCGTTTGGTGCGAACTTTCGTTTGATAGAAAATGTATCAAGTATGAACGAATGAATGAACGAAAAATTAACCGAATATGAATTAACGTATGAACGAAGAACGAACGAAAAATACACCTTCATTTTAATCCAGGTACGAGAGAGGCGCTTCTCGTTTTCTTTCTGAGCTTTCTTCTTTGATACTCGTTGATACAAAACATTTCAGAAAACTTTCATTTTGAGTTATTTGTGATTATGTGAATTGATGATCATCTAGCAAAAACTATGTTGATACGTTGGATACAACAAGAGATATTCACGATCAAAAACGGATCACTTTCTCAGAGGGTAAATTTTGAAAAGACGTCGTATTCACGACATAAATAATCTAAATCAAACTTAGCTACAGACCCTTCGAACTTAGCTTAACTTAGTTCACCACCCGTGAGTTTCCCGTGATTGATCAGAAACCATTTGGAACTGCATATTTAACCAAATGCTTGATACTTGAAAGTAGTATATCAAACTCAAGGGGCAGCCAAAACTGATTTATAGCATGAAATGAACAATAACGTAGATGGCCACGCCCATACAGGTCGTTTTAGAAATGGATGGAATGTTATTTCAATACTTCTTGCTACAAGTGACCAAGGGTTTCTCTGCATTCCCTCACCACATGGTTAAAGCCGAGGTTAACTAACTTCGCGATATTGCAATGGTGTAATATTTCCATTTAGAAATAATATGCATCAGATACCGAATTCACAATCGTACCTCGAAATTTTGTTATCAGGAATGATGATTTTATAAGAATAGTCTAAAAAAAATTGGAAATGACAACTTATTCATAAAAGGCGTCTGATTTACTATAGCCAAAATTCATTGGAGAAATTATAACGAAATGTTAATTGCTTAGCTTATAGTTTTCTCTCTCAATTTTTAGGCAGCCGGTTACCGAGAGGGAAATATGGACTTATTTTAATTGACTGACAGTTGGTTTTAAACTGATGTACTATCAGAGATGTCAGGTAAAAATTTTAAATATCTTCAGACAGGGTTGCAAAAGTCTGTATATCCGACAAAATATCTGCAGTTAGCGAGTATATCTTTATTTCTGTATAAAGTATGAAACTGACTTGGCGAGCAAAACAAAAAAGGTCGCGGTAATTTCAAAAGTCTGTAACTTTTGATCAAAGTCTGCAAAAAACTAGATTTTCAAAAGTCTGCAAAAGTCTCCAAAAAAATATCTGCAGAAATCTGCAGATTTACAGACAAATCTGCAGATCTGGCATCTTTGTCTACTATGGTAATGATAAATTAAGACGGTTGTTTGAATTTTTATTTCATTATTTTTAAATAAACCAATTCTTACGAACAACTACTCCTCTAGTCTAATGATTCTCGGTTTGTCGCACAAAAAAACTTTATGCTCTATAGCTACTTTAATCCTAACAGTTTCAAGACAAAAGTTTGAACTTACGTTGTCCTATCCATTAAATTAAACTATTTTAACTAAAAGTAACTATGACATCCAAGATGTCTGAGCCAAAACGAATTCAGATTCCTGGACAGATTGTTAGTTGATCATATAAACACCAAACAAAGCATTAAAACAGCTTATTTAGTAAGAAGATTGCAATAAATCAATAAAATTACGCATATTATTCTAGTGGAATGATTTTATCGCCGACGAATCGCCATATTCAAAATAGAGATAAATAACGCGGACAAATTGAGCTCACCACCATCTAGACGGTTCGGAATAATTTATTTTAAGTTAGTAAAATAAGCGTATGAAATAAAGAAAACTACAAACTATAACTATGCCCAACACTATCATTGAAAGCACCGCTAACGAATCACCGCATGAGAATAAGCGATGAGAAACGCGTATGAATTGAGCTAACCACAACCTATAGTGTTGAAGGTTGAGGAATAACATGAAAGAAGAATAATATTTTTTCCAGATTATAATCTTACAAGTTCGCAGGAATAGGCAAGCAAAAATTCTCTTAAGAACTTAAGAATAAATAAAAACATTTTGTTGAACGAAGTGATAGCTTAGTAAAACTGTAAGTAGGAAAAGATTGTGCAATTGTGGCCTTCTATGACATAAAAACAGAAACCCAGAGGATCTCTCTTTGGCTACATTTTTGGCGTCGGATTCTACATTGCCTCTAGGTTAGTCCTATTCGGAGAAAGATAGTAGGTGAAATCGATCTCCTATTGGTCCCCGGAGCCCCTTATTTAGAGAAACTTCCGTAGTACTAACAAAACATCGACCGTAGTTGATTGATTCTTTTCGTTTTGGATACTGCAAATCATTTGAAAAATCTATCATTTTTGGCAACACACAGTAGAGTTTATACGATTGATGATGCAAATGTGAATTCAACATCAGGTGACGGAGTAGTTACATGAAAAGTCATTAAAACTAGTCTATTTTAAATGGACGCGTTGAACTAGTTTTTAGAATTTTTCAGAGCGTGGAAAAGTTTCGCTAAAAGGTAGCGTAATTAAAACAGTCGTCTTATTCCTTAGTGACAGAAATTAAGCAGCAATTCATAATGGGTTCAAATAATATGTTTCTTCTGGTATCATGTCAGGGAAAGGTTGAAATAAATTTACCTCTCATAATCAAATCACTCGTTATGAGCGCTCATTCGAAGCATGATGATAGTGCATTTCAAGTTCCTGAATCATTCGAACGTCGCTCTATCTTACATTGTTCCTTTCACAACTTTGCGAAAGTCTGTAGTCGACACAATTCATGAGTTGCTGCTCAAGGGTTTTTTTTGTATCTCTTCTGAAGGTTCTTCATAAAAGTATAAATATCATTGCTGTCGCGAGATGTGGCTTCCCTTCATGTTGCAGAAAAAAAGCCTTTTCGAAACTTGTATAAAGGGACCCCATAAATTAACGTCAGCGAAGAGTAAAAATTCTACTCGCATAGCTAAGGGTAACCGAAGAAGTCGAGAGTAATTGAATTTATTCCACTTTTTATGCTCATCAGTCAGACGAGCAAAGTGCTCGGCTCCCAGCGCAGCAAGTAGGCGCTCAAACAATGAGTTTCCCGTGGCATATAAAAGCATTCCCCCATAGCTTTTCGTTACGGTTTATACTTCATCCGATGGGTACTTACCTAATGCCTTCTGAATCTCCCACTGGAGTGCTCTGGTTTTCAGTCGTTTAAGATTATCACAGAACCGTTCGCTATCGATTAATTTGATTCCATCCGGTAGCAGGAAAGTTCCTCCTGGATCGGTATTCCGACTTCCACCACGCCCATCGTCGCCGACCGCCAAGGCTTTGAGAATTTTATCGACTTTACTCTCCAGGATGTCTCGCAGCTGCCGATTTTCCATCATCCATTCATGGCGGTCTTTTGTCCTGCGAACGCAGGAAATGGGAAAATGAGGACAACGTTATATTTTCATCGGCTACGTACACATGTCTAGAGGTTCTGCTAACTTATCGCTATGATGGACAGTGTCTTAGTTTACCAGATTCATTATGTTTCGAGTATTACTTCAATTCTACCGAAGAGGATAAGTGCTGAGTACATATTAATCGAAGCAAACAATAAATATGTAGGATGTTTTTATTATCGAATTCAATGTCCAGATAAATAAAATAAATAATATTTCCACCAAAAGGATCCCACGACACGAGTCGGAAAATTGCAACATATTCTGGTGGAGGCCAAAAATGGCTCCCAAGTGTACTCACCTATATTGTGTTTGCAGGATGTAGCCCTCTTTGCTCGGATCTTCCCGGTACCACTTTCTGAGACATTCGCACTCAGCAACTGTCGAGTACTGGGTGATTGCCGTAAAGACTTCTGGACTCAGTTTCGTCGGCAGTAAAAAATTACCCAAACGTGACCCAAGCAAGACCTTCGGTGCGGCGAGGGAAGAAACGGGATGAGAAAAATAGCCGTTAGAAAAGCAAATAATGGAGCGAATAGTATCGATAAAATTTGTTCGAACCGGAGATTCGATAGATATCGCTGCTGTTGAGCGGATCAGGCAATATTTTTGGGGGAAATATCAATATAATAAACAGACCGATATTCATGAACGTTTGTTATTAAAGCGGTAGGGGACCAGAACATTTGGCCATCTGCGTACAGAATAAATCAGTGTAATTTCTAGATGAATTTTCAAGATCATTTTCCTTCCTGTTTTCCTAGAGTAGAAATATTAATGAACAAGACTGATACTGCAAACATTTTATTTCAATTGCGCTAGGGTGCTTATTTTAAATTAAAACTTTTTTTATCTGGCACAAATCGAAAAAGCACTAACAATTCTACTATACCATTGTATGTCGCAGTTTGCAATCCTTACCTACTGAATATTGTTCATCGAATGAAACTATTTCGAAAGCGGCTTATAGCTTTATTGAAGGAAAGCTTCCAATGCAGCAGTTGACTTTCCGTTCCAATACATTTCACAACTAATTCTCAATCAAACGCTCTACTAGTGCTACTATTCTACTAACTACACTAATGCTTCCAACTTCAGAGGTTATTTCGATCTGAACTGAATCTGTGACAAAAAGTTGAATCGTTGAAATACTCGAACAGGAAAACGTACAAAAGAAACGAAGCCTCGGCGAGTGAAATAGCATACCATATTTTGCATTAGCGGATTTGCATGACTAAGGTATATTCTCTCAATGGAGAAGTATTTAGGTAATGTTTTTTTACTCAAAACATATAAATTGTTAGAACTATACAAATTTCATATTTCTGCAGATGATGGAGTATGTGTACAGAACAAAGACTCACAGATCTCAGATATGGTTGGGCCAATTTTGAGCAAACTATTCCCAAATGAAAGATCAGCCAGAACGCAATTGTTTTGGTTTCAGATCCGATATTTACTCTTATAGTTTGACAAAGTTTAACGTTATTTTTTTCTACAATATCTATCACAATTGTCTACAAGTTTCAGAATATAGTAATATGGTCTTATGGTAATACGAGCCGAAGATTGTAAGAATATAGTATTAAAAGAGATACCGAAATTGAAACCATTCATGGATTTCATTTTATCGCTGGAGCATATTTGCCATTCCAATGCACCGGTGAACAATTAAATTTCCTTAACACTCAAACGCTCGGGTCTGGATTTTCATCGATTTATTTTTCAAAAATTTATAACTACTGAATAAATTGACCGATCTTGATGCATTTGGTGTCAGAAAAACCGGGTATTCTTTAATTTCATTCTGCCTTAATCGGTGTTGATATGGTCCAAAAACACCGGTGTTATTCCAGATCGCCTTGTGGTAAGTCGGTTTTGCCATTTGGGGTATTCTATCTAAAAAACTAAAAATGTATGTGGGGACAGTTCTGGAACAATCTGAAATGTGCAAGATTTACTAAAACGCATCAACTTGAATAAACTAATCATTTGGCCAACCATCCCAGAGGGTACTGGAACCGGTTACAAAACATTTTTGCGTCTTTTCAAAAAAGTCTTTCAGACTGTTCCCATATACATTTTTTAGATAGAATACCCCAAATGGCAAAACCGACTTACCACAAGGCGATCTGGAATAACACCGGTGTTTTTGGACCATATCAACACCGATTAAGGCAGAATGAAATTAAAGAATACCCGGTTTTTCTGACACCAAATGCATCAAGATCGGTCAATTTATTCAGTAGTAACAAATTTTTGAAAAAAAAATCGATGAAAATCCAGACCCGAGCGTTTGAGTGTTAAAGACGATTTGAAAAAACTCATAAGATATCGACCGAAATTTTTCGTAACAGGGGACTTAAATGCAAAGGACGTCCAGTGGAATTGTAGGTAAAATAACAGTAATGGTAAAATACTTCATAATCAACTCTCAGCTGGTTACTTCATAGTTCTGTATCCCAGTTATCCGACTTGTTTCTCTTCCGTGAAAAACCCCTTCACAATTGATCTGGTGCTAACAGATCAAAGTCACATTATTAGTGAACTGATTACACATGCTGACCTTGACTCAGACCATCTTCCTTTAACATTCAGACTTTCCAACGAAGCTATAATTAATCCAATTGGATCGATTTTTTGTTCGAATATAGATCTCACATTGAAAATCATGTGGATCATGAAATTATTTTAGAAAATTTTGCAGACATCGACACAGCAACTGATAAGTTGAATCATTACATTATCGAAGCTAGAAATCTTTCAGTTCCCAAAGCTCAAACTAAATTAAATTCTCCTATCATCGATAACAATCTTCAACTGTTCATTCGTTTGAAGAATGTTCGTCGACGACAATATCAACGTTCTCCTGATCCTGCTATGAAAAACATTGTTAAGGATATACAAAAAAAAATTAAACATAGATTTACTCTTTTGCGAAATGAAAATTTCGCTAAAGAAGTTGAACAAATTAAACCATATTCTAAACCTTTCTGGAAACTTTCTAAGGTTCTTAAGAATCCTCAGAAACCAATTCCTACCCTCAAGGAAGGAAATCAAATACTTCTAATAAATGGCGAAAAACACTCAAAAACTTGCTCAGCTTGAAAATGAAATCAAAACTGATGAAATTAAGTCAATTATTAGAAAACTTGAAGGCTCATGGTAATTATGGAAACTTTAATATTCTTATTAAAAATCTTCCCGATGTTGCCTAGAGACACTTGGTTAAAATTTTTGTGTTTTTCATTAGCTTACTTCCCAAAAAGATGGAAAAACGCTGAAGTAATTCCCATCCTCAAACCTGACAAAAACCCAGCAGAAACATCAAGTTATCGACCAATTAGCTTACTTTCTTCTATCAGTAAACTTTTTGAAAAAATTATCTTGTTGAGAATGATGTCTCATATAAATGAGAATTCAATTTTTTTACCAGAGCAGTTTGGATTTCGTCATGAACATTCAACTACTCATCAACTTGTCAGAGTAACGAACATGATAAAAGCAAATAAATCTTCTGGGTTCCACTGGAGTTGCTCTTCTAAACATAGAAAAAGTATTTGACAGTGTTTGGCACAAAGATTTAATAGCAAAACTGTCTGATTTCCAGTTTCCTATTTATTTGATCAAAATGATTCAAAATTATTTAACTGATCGTATTCTCCAGGATAGCTATCAGAATTGTAAATCTGAACTGCTACCCGTATGAGCAGGTGTTCCGCAACCAAACAGTAATCACATTATGAGATTGAATGGCTTGGAATTGATATGGAATTGATGGCAAAACACTTAGGTTTAACCTATGGCAAAAACCTCACTTTCGAAGATCACGTTGAAGGAATCCAGTCAAAGTGTAATAAATATATTAAATGTTTATACTCTCTTATAACAAAAATTCCAAGTTCTGTCTAAAAAACAAATTAAAAATTTATAAAACGCTTCAAAGGATTCAGAATAAAATTCTGAAAATGATTTTGAAGCGTCCCCCCTGGTTTAATACAAATGAGTTACACAGACTCACAAATATAGAACCATTAGATGTAATGTCACATAATATTATTAGCAAATTCCGACAAAAATCGATACAATCTTAAATTGAATCGATTCGCTCTCTGTATTAGTTTGTAAGTGAGTTTATAAGTTCCTTTTTCCCATTACACAATACAAGTAGGTTTACAATTTGCTTTACATAAAAATCACAGAATTGCGGAAGCAAATGATGTCTTAATGGTAATAACTAAATCATGTATATAAGAGGGCTGAAAAGTCACCACTTGTGACTGAACACCAAACCTAAATCTTAAAAATTTAAGTTTAACTCGTATTTCAATAAATATTTATTTATTTGTTTAAAAAGCAATACCTATGTTTTTATGAACGAAGAATAGATAATAGTGATAAAAAGACTGTCCCAGAAAGTATGAACGCAACCAAAAACCGCTGCCATTTCGCAATGGTCTGTCATTTTTTATGGCTGCGTCCTGTTGTTTACACTCTTCTCTAACCACTTGTGCAGTTGTTTATTCGTTTTCATTAGTTTGTTTCGAAATGTGTGGACTTTCAGCAGAGTTTGAATCTTCGAACCTATAAGAAGCAGAAACAAAGAAAACGTAGTCCGAAACAAGAAGCATCGATCAGGCCGAGGGTTCGGAAGCTGTACAAAACGATTCTTGCTGCAAATTTGCTGGAAACTGCATAATCATGGACGACGAAACCTACGTGAAACTCGATTACAAATCCTTGCCGGGACCACAATATTATACGGTGCGAGAAGGGCAAGTGTTAAACCAGTCCGTGACATCGAATGAAGTCGAAAAATTTGGTAAGAAAGTTATGGTCTGGCAAGCAATTTGTAGGTGCGGTAAGATTTCGAAACCCTTCATCACCACTGCTTCAATGAACAGCGAAATATACATCAAGGAATGTTTACAAAAACGACTTCTATCCATGATTCGATGGCACAAGGATCTTGTTGTATTCTGACCAGATATTGCTCCTTGCCACTACTCGAAATCAACGGTAGAATGGTATACTACCAAAAATGTCACTTTCGTTCCAAAAGACATGAATCCATCTAATTGCCCACAACTTCGACTAATTGAGGAATTTTGGGCATTAACGAAGGCACATCTTAGGAAACATGTCTTGGCATGTCATGTCGAAACCTTCAACAGTTCGAAAAAGATTGGAAAAAATTGTCAAAACTTGTCGCCAAGAAGTCTGTACGGAATTCAATGAGGAACGTTCGCAAGAAGATGCGCCAGCTAGTTTACAATGGCAAAGTAGCAAATGTTGAGAATAATATTCTGTTGTTGTAGTCTAATATTTCCGTCCATACTTTCTGGGACAGTTTTTAGTGTTTAGTGTTCGGAAGCAAGAATAGACACAAATTTCAACACATTAGTTTCTTTGTGCTTGAAATATCACGTACAGTACTCTTTAGCATGGATAGCGGTTGGTTTTCGGTAAAGTAATTATTCAAATATGGCGAAATATCAAGGTATACAGGGTCCGGCACTCGAAGTGTAACCAATTAAAAAGGCCATAAATTCAGTTTGAAAAATTACTTTTACTTAATTCAAAGTACAAAATGTGTAAAAATAATACAAAATTCAGAATCAATTCACTTTTGCTCGATATGACCACCTTTTGCCTTGACTTGATGACTTGAGAGAGCGAAGGAGTTGCTTCGTTTGGCCGAAAGCGGTCAATTTCCGAACATTGTATTTTCTGATGAGAAAATTTTTCCAATTGAGCAATTCGTAAACTCTCAAAACGATAGGGTTTACTTGACCGACCGTTCATACAAGAATTTGAGTCATCGATTGGCCACCAGGAGGCAGCAACCGCAACAGATAATGGTTTGGGCCGCTGTAACCGCAGATTGGCGCTCTCCAATCGTTTTTATCGAGCCTGGCGTCAAGGTAAATGCGACATATTATCGGGAAAGTATTCTGGAGGTTGCTTTGAAGCCGTGGGCAGACAAACATCTCGGTGGCAGACCATGGACGTTTCAGCTGGACTCGGCACCGTCTCACAAAGCTCGAGTGAACCAAGAATGGCTGAAAAACAACGTTCCGAACTTCATCACATCCACACAATGGCTCTCGAATTCACCAGATGCGAATCCAATGGATTATTCTCTTTGGGCCATTTTGGAGAGCAAAGTCCGAACTAAAAGATACACCAGTCTCGAGGCGCTGTAAAAAGTTATTGTCCGCGAGTGGGCCAAAATACCTGCAAATCACATTCGGCCAAACGAAGCAACTCATTCGCTCTCTCAAGTCATCAAGTCAAGGCAAAAGGTGGTCATATCGAGCAAAAGTGAATTGATTCTGAATTTTGTATTATTTTTACACATTTTGTACTTTGAATTAAGTAAAAGTAATTTTCCAAACTGAATTTATGGCCTTTTTAATTGGTTACACTTCGAGTGCCGGACCCTGTATATAAAATATAGTATTATCTTCGAGTTTAAAGTGACGACTCATACATATACTTTCTCATGTAGAAAGATTATGCAATCACTGTGAAAACCGACTTTTGAACCGAGGCCCGGAGGGTCGAGTGTCATTTACTATTCGACTCAGTTCGTCGAGCACGCAAAATGTTTGAGTGTGTGTGTGTAACGTTTTTTTTTTGCACGAACTTTTTTCGGAGATGGCTGAACCGATTTTCACAAACTTAGATTCAAATGAAAGGTCTTGTGGTCCCATACAAAATATATACCTGAATATCATTTGAATCCGACTTCCGGTTCCGGAGTTATGGGGTAAAATGTGCAAAAAAAAATATGTGTTCTAACTTTTCTCATAAATGGCGCGACCAATTTTCACAAATTAGGTTTAAATGAAATGTCGTGCGGTCCCATACGTAGTTCCTGAATTTCATCCGGATCCGACTTCCGGATCCGGAAATATAGGGTAAAGTGTGTTAAAAATTTTATACCAGCACTGAAAAGGGTGAAAAGAGTAAAAAAAAGTTCTAAATCGACCTCAAATCTTTTTATTTATTTATTTATTTATTTATTTATCTATTTCTTTCCATCTGACCTGGACTGATCTCAATGGAGTTTTTGGTGGAGTGGGAAAAGCCCATTTGAAATTCATCAAATGCGCGTAAAAACCCATCATCTTTTTTAACATTTTACATATTTGTTTACATAGTTACAATTCAAAAACATTAGTCTAACGAATACAAACATTGTCCAGTGCTAAAAAATAATTAAGTTCAACTTATATTCTATCAGAGTCTCTTAAGCCTATTCTTGAAAACAACACTAGATACACAAAAGTCAAAAAGGTCGTACACACTATTGAAAACATTGCACATTGCTCTAATCGGTTCGTTCTGGCCATATTCCGTTCTTCGTAAGTCGAGTCGCAAGAAATTCCGCGCTCTTAGCGTTCTTGGAGGGACATTAATACATATTTGCGAGAGAATTTCAGGAGCATCAATTTCTCCATTCAGCAATTTCGCTATAAATACTGCTCTGAGTATATTTCGTCGTTTGTCTAGTGTGTCCATGTTGAGCAAACGACAGCGCTCAATGTATGGTGGAAGCTCTGACGGATTACGCCATGGCAGAGATCTGAGAGCAAATCGCAGGAATCGTGATTGTACTGCTTCAATTCTATTGATCCAAACACTGGCGTAAGGACACCAAATGTGCACTGCGGTTTCAAGGGTAGACCGTACTAACGCGTAATATAACGCTCGCAGGCAGTATGGATCAGTAAACTCTTTGGCGATCCTCATGATGAAACCTAAGTTTCTATTTGCCTGAGCAATTATATGCGAGTAGTGATGTCTGAAGGAGAGCTGAGAATCAAGAAGCACACCCAAATCTTTGAAAACAGTTACTCTTTCAAGTGTTTCCCCAGAAATAGACTATCGGGCTTTTCTTACGTGTGAAAGAAATCACAGAGCATTTGGACACACTTATAGTTAAGAGGTTGAGATTGCACCATTCACAAAAATTGTTTAGGTGCTGCTGAAGTTCCATGCAATCAGCTGTCGATTGCACAACAAGAAACAGTTTCAAATCGTCCGCATACATAAGTCTGCATCCTGGTGGAATGACAAAAGAAATGTCATTAAAAAATAATGAAAACAGCAATGGTCCGAGATTGCTTCCTTGAGGAACACCTGATTCGTTAGCGAAGTTTTGTGACTCGACATTTCTTAGCTTCACTGATAAAATTCGGCCTACGAGATATGACTTAAACCACTGAGAGAAACTAGACGATGCACCTAGACGCTCCAGTTTCGCAATCAAGAGCGTATGATTTACACGGTCAAACGCTGCTTTCAGGTCGGTATATATTGTATCTATCTGTGATCCAGTTTCAATGTTCTTAATACAAAGGGAACAAAATTGTGTCAAGTTAGTGATTGTAGATCTGCCTGGATAAAAACCATGCTGATCATTAGAGATATATGTCTTTGTTTCACGGAATAAAACGTTTCCCACTAAAATCTCCAACAGCTTTGATCCAGCACAGAGAGAGGTTATACCTCGGTAATTTGCAATATTTTGTTTATCTCCTTTTTTGAAGATCGGGAACATGTACGATTTTTTCCAGCATGCAGGAAACCGTGACTGCGACATTGATTGGTTGAAAATTAATTTGAGGGGCGCACACAATGCTCTCGAACATCTTTTCAATACTATAGACGGAATTCCATCTGGCCCAGCTGATGTTGAGGATTTTAACTTACTTATTGCCGTCATAATATCCTCATCAGTAAATCGAATGTTTGCAATATTTATCACATTATATGGAACGTTTCGAAGGCATCGTTCCACCTGAGTTGAATTAGCCGAGTCTGTATTGAATACTCTCGAGAAGTGTTGTGCGAATAAGTTGCAGGTGCCTCTTAGAGTGTTCGATGTTTCATTTTCAAGGAACATGCTGGAAGGAAGTCCGTTTTCTTTGCGTTTGCCATTAACAAAAGACCAAAATTTCTTTGGATTTCGTTTCAGATTGGATTGAGTTTTTTGTACGTGCTTCTTCTCCAATTGATTATTTTTATCAGTACAGGGTCCGGCACTCGAAGTGTAACCAATTAAAAAGGCCATAAATTCAGTTTGGAAAATTACTTTTACTTAATTCAAAATACAAAATGTGTAAAAATAATACAAAATTCAGAATCAATTCACTTTTGCTCGATATGACCACCTTTTGCCTTGACTTGATGACTTGAGAGAGCGAAGGAGTTGCTTCGTTTTGCCGAAAGCGGTCAATTTCCGAACATTGTATTTTTGACGAGAAAATTTTTCCAATTGAGCAATTCGTAAACTCTCAAAACGATAGGGTTTACTTGACCGACCGTTCATACAAGAATTTGAGTCATCGATTGGCCACCAGGAGGCAGCACCCGCAACAGATAATGGTTTGGGCCGCTGTAACCGCAGATGGGCGCTCTCCAATCGTTTTCATCGAGCCTGGCGTCAAGGTAAATGCGACATACTTTCGGGAAAGTATTCTGGAGGTTGCTTTGAAGCCGTGGGCAGACAAACATTTCGGTGGCAGACCATGGACGTTTCAGCAGGACTCGGCACCGTCTCACAAAGCTCGAGTGAACCAAGAATGGCTGAAAAACAATGTTCCGAACTTCATCACGTGCACACAATGGCTCTCGAATTCACCAGATGCGAATCCAATGGATTATTCTCTTTGGGCCATTTTGGAAAGCAAAGTCCGAACTAAAAGATACACCAGTCTCGTGGCGCTGAAAAAAGTTATTGTCCGCGAGTGGGCCAAAATACCTGCAAGTCACATTCGGCCAAACGAAGCAACTCATTCGCTCTCTCAAGTCATCAAGTCAAGGCAAAAGGTGGTCATATCGAGCAAAAGTGAATTGATTCTGAACTTTGTATTATTTTTACACATTTTGTACTTTGAATTAAGAAAAAGTAATTTTCCAAACTGAATTTATGGCCTTTTTAATTTGTTACACTTCGAGTGCCGGACCCTGTAGACGGTCAAACAAACCGATTTCAATTTAGAATCGAAGAAAATTATTTTGAAGAATACCACAGTATTATATATGATAGTATGATGATAACATAACATA
Source organism: Malaya genurostris (assembly GCF_030247185.1). Classification (NCBI taxonomy): domain Eukaryota; kingdom Metazoa; phylum Arthropoda; class Insecta; order Diptera; family Culicidae; genus Malaya; species Malaya genurostris. Next base: position 215,490,964 of record NC_080572.1, read on the forward strand.
ACATAACATAACATAACATAACATAACATAACATAACATAACATAACATAACATAACATAACATAACATAACATAACATAACATAACATAACATAACATAACATAACATAACATAACATAACATAACATAACATAACATAACATAACATAACATAACATAACATAACATAACATAACATAACATAACATAACATAACATAACATAACATAACATAACATAACATAACATAACATAACATAACATAACATAACATAACATAACATAACATAACATAACATAACATAACATAACAGAACATAACGTAACATAACAAAACGATCATAGTACCGTTAATCAAAGTATTGTTCACTATTTTGCATCTCTCTGGTAACGCGATATTCGGCGTTAAGAAATCGTTTTTCTTCGGATTCCATGAATGATTCGATCCATTTTTTGTCAATTCGTTGTTGTCAAGGTGCTGCTCCGACAAACCATGCCATGGATACAAATAAATAGTAATCGGATGGAGTAATGTTCGGTGAATAGAACTTCCCATTTTAGCATTCCCAAATCAAATTTTGCGGCTTTCGAAACAATGGGTCTAGCATTGTCTTGAAGTAGAATTACTTGGCTGTGATGATCTTCATATTGCTGTGGCGTCTCCTGCAATGCTTTGTTCAAACGCATCAATTCTCGTCTGTAAACGTCACCCAGTTGGCGCAGTACATAATATATAACGCCTTGTTGATCCGGGAAGTTCCTCGTCTTTCAATTTTAAATCCCCAAATTTTAACAGCGAAAACCACTGACTGCACTATGGTCCGTTGATACGTTTACGTATGTTGATACGTTTAGTCGTTTAATAGTTATGCAATGTTTTTGCGTTTTTTGAAGGTATTTTTAAGACTAATTTAAATAAGTTGAAAAAATAACACCCCTCCAATTTTCTCTTAAATTTTTACTTATATGATGACCTTTCCGGAACCGCATAGGATACATTTTTATCGATCTGGCATCTAATGAATATTGATATTTAATGACTAGTTTTTAATGAAAAAACAAACATAACATTTTACTGGTAGCTCATATGAAAAAGCTTGGTTCAACAAAATTGTACGTTAGAACAAAAAAATGATTTTTTAGGTGCCACCCTAATTTTACTCGGGAAAATTGATGTAACTCGATCAAATGAAAAGCTAGAGAGGTGCTTTTTTCAGCAAAGTTGCTCAGAATAAAATTTTCTACAACTTTATTGTACAACTAAATCATTTTTGAGTTCAATGAGGAAAGTTAGAACTCAAATTTCAATCAAGGACCACCCTAGTAACTATTTTCATGAAAAGCAGCGCTATTTGATTACAAACAACTTTTGACACCAACTACAAAAAACTAATATTTAATAGTGAAAATATTTTTGTCACGCTAATTTCTCGTATCAGACCACTGCATGTTCGCTCAACGAAAGCTAGTTAAAATCAAATTTTAAAATTTAGCTATATTTTGATTTAAGTTTGCGTTGAAATAAAAAAATACAATTCCGCTTGAGACAATGACAACGACATAGCAAATTACGTCATGATGATTTCAAACTGAGCTCAAAATGTATATAAAAGATTAATCATTCAATCAGTTGTTTTTCTAAGATTGAAACTGAGTATATGTCGCAAACATTTTCCTAAATGGAGCTCAATGTAAGAATTCAATTTTACTGAAGCACAAAATCAATTTTACTGAATAGTCATTCAAAATACACATTTTCATATGAGATACAATGACTACTTCTGATGTTTAATAGTTGTTATTGTACTGTGGCAATAACTGCAAATTTTTCAATTAAAATGTTATTTTTTTAAATTGTTGAAGTTGAAAATATATCGAAACGAGATATTTTGGTAAACATGATTGCATCTATTGTCTTTATTTTTTTATTCATTCCTACCCGTGGTGCAATGAGCTATAAACAGGTGGTGCAGACCTCATGACCCGCATGAATTGGTAATCAAAATATCGAAATTCAACAATTCGAAACGTAGACACATACATATAAAACAAACATGCTCTGATTCAATGGCAACTGGTAGCAAGCACGTGGTTTTGATTATACTTGGTTGTCCCACCTGTTTCCGCTTCATTGCCCGGAGAGTGCTATTATAAGTGACTACCTTCTCTCGCGTTTCAGTACCGTTGAAACAGCTCACATTTCGCACATATTTTCCAAAAAAGCACTTGTTCCGACATCGATTAAATTAAAACCTCGGTATGTAAACAGATTATTGTTTTTTATCTTTTCGTTATTACCAATGCGAGCATGTCATATCAAAAATGAATTTATCGATGTGGCTCTGACACGCTTATTTTCCATATAATATTTATCCAACTACCGAATGATCGAGAAATCTGTTCACTCGTCAATCCCACTCGGGTCGAGCTATTGTTTTGACAGACTTTGGCCGAATGAATGTGCGTTCGTTATAATCGGGGAATCAAATCTGGTAAACGAGAGGGCTTAAGTCTGTCACCATGGCAAATATGTTTGTCTGTGCCTTACCATTCAAAGTTAGTCTCTACGTGGTGGGCTTGAAAATCACACCATTTCAGTCAAAGTTTAACATTGAATATGATATTGCTTTGGCATTTTCATCTCAGCCGGGAACCTAATGATGAGAAAGGAAGTGAAGTAAAAAAGAAAGGATCCTAACAGAGGCACGAACACGAGAAAAAGGTTATTGTTTGCAAAATGAGGCCGACCCGTAATCAACCCCAGGCAACCGGAATGCTTTCGGCGAAGGAAAATTGTTCACAGCACCCATTGGAACGCAATTCAGAGCTCTGATTGTGACAAAGATATCAGTGCCACGCAATTATTACGTCATTCAGTGGCCTCTCAATTGGACATTTGTGCGAACGAGGGGATATGACCGTCTGTTGTCCATTCTGCTGTTTGTGACCGAACGCTACTTTATGCGATTATTTTGACTGATGTAAAATAAAGCTGAGCATTGGAAAAAAAAAATTAGGGAGCTTCATTGAGGATTCCCGAACTTCGGACACGATATTTCGATGTGCTTTCTTCGTAATCCACCAGTGTTTCAATTGGCACGCACTGTGACCAACGCAGCAAAAATAGTATGTAATGTGATGTTTGAGCTCCTGCGAAAATTCGTGCAAGTATATTTGCGAGAAAATTCTGAAATTGCTATTATTTTTTATAATTATTTTCCTTATCCTGGTCGTAATTGTTCTGTCAATGCCCAATCTTTGAAGTTAAGAGGATGGATGATTTTTTTTCTTTTCTCATATAGAAAAAATATTCAATCACTGTCAAAATAGACTTTTGAACCGAGGCACGAAGGGAAAAGTGTCAAACACCATTCGACTTAGTTTTTAGAGACAGCAAAATGTCAAAATATTATGTGCGCATGTTGTTTATGTGTGTAACGCAAATGTGGACTGAATTTTCTCAGAGCTGGCGGAATCGATTTTCCGAAACTAAGATTCCAATGAACAGTCTAATTTTCTATAATATTTTTTTCATACAGATCCCTCTTCTGGTTTCGGAATTACACGGCAATATGTGTAAAAACGTTCAAGAATTTTATCAACGATTTTCAACCCGAGCTTCACAAACTAAGGAAGATCATATGGCCCTAAAGCAAATTTTTGAGTTTCACGTGGATCCGACTTCCGGTTCCGGAATTACAGAAAGATTGATTTTGCTCAGTGACTCAAAGAGGATCTCATAGAAAATTCTTGAAGTTTTGATCTAGAAATAAAATAAAATAAATAAAATTGATTATCAGAACAAATTGGCTCAAATGGCACGGATTCAAACTCAATTCAGTTCCGGAAGAACCAGAAATAATAATAAAAACTTCAAAATTGGACCCACCCTGATTTCTCAGAGAGGGCTAAAAATTGTTGTTCGGATCCGACTTCTGGTTCCGTTATAGAGTGATGAATGATAAAAATCTCATACTGCTGTATAAAGCGACGACTCAAGTGACGTAAAAACTACTTGAAGCTGTGCTAAAGACTGTTCCTTTTTGTAAAATTTATTCGTTAATGACCAAACAAACAAACTTTGGTTGTGCCGGCTGTCAGTTTTCGTTTCCGGAAGTACCGAAAATAGTAGCCAAACATTCCAAAACGGACTCCTCAGAGATATAACGTGGAGACGGCGTATGAACTACGATTTGCGAAAACTGCTTGGAGAGACACCTATCATGTGAACAACGAAAATTGGATGCCTTTATCAGAATGCCGGACAACAGGTCAGTGAAAATGGTTCTTGGATCTGATCCTGTTGCCATCCATACCTTGTGTGGCTAGCGAAGTCCAGTAATGGACCGAGTTAGTTGGAAACGTATGTTTGATACAGTAAAAGACACACTAAGACGATAGCTGCTAGGTAAGGTAACCCGATAAACATATAACAAAATTGTATCTCAAATGTGTCTTTAATTGACAGTTGTTCGAAAGTTTTGTTATTTAAACAACTAACAATATCAGACTTCTATCAGTACGAGCGAGTCGGCTGTCTTGAGTTGATATAGCTGATATTCCATTCGACAAAGTAAGCAAATGTCTTTGTGTGTATGTGTGACAAATATTGTCACTCACTTTTTTCGGAGATGGCTGTACCGATTTTCACAAACATAGATCCAAATAAAAGGTCTTATGGCACAAAGTTCCAGAATTTCATTTCGATTTGACTTCCAGTTCCGGAATTACAGGGTCATATGGACCAAAAATGTGAGAATAATGTAACTCACTTTTCTCGGAGATGGCTCAACCGATTTTCACTATCTTAGATTCGACTGGAAGGTCTTAAGAAGCCATAAGAATATACCAATTTTCATTCGGATTAAACCTCTGGTTCCGGAGGTAGGGTGCTTAGTGTAAAAATGTCAATGTCAATGTCATCGAGAGACACCTAAAAATTAGTTAGAACCTCAAACTTGCTTGAAATTTTAGTTAAAATTATGCAATCTGATAAAGCTATGACTCAATACTGCTTCGATAACATACATCGTGACATTATTTCGGATAAACAATAACTTCAGACTATTTATGTTCGGGCTAAATTGCTCTATACTACATTTGAAAATTAATTCATACCTTCCTACCCATTTGAAGCTTTCGATACAAAACATGAAGAATTTAAGGCACCTTTGTGAAAAACACTTTCCAATTCGCCCTTTTTACTCGAAGCAAAACACTCGCTCATGACAACGGTAAACATCGTTCGCAGTCGACCACGTAAGAGCAAAAAAAAACTGTGAAACTAACTAACTTGAGCTCATCACAACGGTTTGTTTTATTATAATGGTGTCAATAGAAAATCTGGTACGATACTGCAAATATTGTTTCTTAAAACAACAAAACAAGGTATTTGTCCTAAATACGATCAGTACCTAACGGGAAAAACAGATTGAAAAATTGACATGATAATGCAATTATGTAATGAAAACCGCGAAAATGTTACCGCAGAAACGGAACTCGAACCCGTAGCTAACTTCTAACCGGAGAAATTGTTTTACCAATTAAACTACCCTGCGTATGAAAATAGATAAAGAGATAACTCAATTGATTAAAAGAAACACGCATGCTTCGCTGCACTTGGTCACCAGTCTATTTTTTTCTTCTACTTTGCCACCGACATTGATTCGAGACTTTATTTTGATCATATTTGAAACTATCTCAAGGCGGCTCTACGTCTTAACAAAGACTAAAACACAAATTGTTGAAAGTCAATCGAAGGTTTGATCACCGTCAATATATTGTGTTCGAGCAAAATAGACAAAAACAAAATCTCGAATCAGTGTCGGTGGCAAAGTAGAAGGCAAAAACATATTATATTATATTTACACTGCCGTATTGATGTGAAATTAACAGGGATGATGAAATGTTGCCGAATGAAATTAATAGGACTAAGTCTCAATGTATCTCGCAAAAAAAATAATGTTTAACATTAACATTTTTTGACTTATCAGGTTTCAAATAAACAATGAAATACAAAAAAAAATCTCATATTTGAGAAGAAAAATAAAAGTTTATTTTTTTAGAGTATTGGTCGATACCAGCTTATATTTTTTTAACCTTTTTGATAATTTGTAGAACCCGAAAAAAGAAAGGACAAGACTTTCAACTTATTCGAAGAAAGCGAAATACTGCTCAGCGAGTGCGTGTTTAATCCCGGGTTGTCGGTTCAATGCATAAGGCGCTGGTCTTACAACCCAGTTGTCGTACGTTCGAGCCCCGACCTGAAAGGATTCGTAGTGTCAGTAGAATCGTAGTACCAGCCATGCAATGGTTCTGTACACTCTGAATCGGCTGCGAAGTCTGTTGAAACAGAAGGTCAAATTCCACTACAGGAATGTATTACCGAAGCTTTGCTTCTGAGTGCGTGTATTATAGACGCACATAGGTGATAATTTGAAGGTGTTAGATAATCTGGTGACTAAGTCGCACTCCTCCAACTGCTCCAGGCCGGTTTCAACGAACCAAAGAGAGCATTGTCATGAACAAATTTCACTTTCAAATCGACCAGTTGTTGTTCCTAGCGAGGAGGTTTTCTAAGCGCTTAGATATGAAGGATTTGGTTTAGTCTTGTTAAGACGTAGAGCCTTCTTGAGCTAGTTTTTAAGCAGGCTATCTCTGCATGTGTTTTCATATGCAGGGTTGTTTAATTGGTAAAACAATTTTCCTGTTTAGGACTTAACTACGGGATCGAGTCCCATCTCCGTAATAACATTTTCTCGGTTTTCATCACATATTTGCATTCGCATGTCATTTTTCCAATCTCAATGTCAATGCCTTACCTGAACTAACAAAGAATATTTTGCGCTTAGTATTCTCAAAATTCATCCATTTTCCATAACCAGCCACAATCCGATGTTTTCAGTACCATTTCACAAATACTTTGACGATTTCATAAAAAGTACAATGTGGTATAAAACAAGGTCTTTTGTCAACTTATAATATTACTGACTAATGTCACAGCGTTTAAAAACTATATGAGACAAGCTCAGCTTCATTAGGTTGACATAAGTTTTTCTTGGGCAAAATAAAACAGTGTCTGAACGATATATTGAATAATAATTATCAAATCACAATAGTTTGGGTCCCAGCTCATTGCACCATTCCAGGCAATGAAAGAGTCGATATTTTAGCCCAACGTGGTGCTATTGAGGGTGAAATTTATGAGAGACCGATTGCTTTCAACGAATTCTATAGCCCGTCTCGTCAAAGAACACTTGCCAGCTGGCAAGCTTTTTGGAATAAAGATGATCTGGGTCGGTGGCTGCACTCAATTATTCCTAGAATATCGAGAAAGGCATGGTTCAGGGGACTGGATGTGAGTAGCGATTTCATTCGTGTGATGTCCAGGCTCATGTCCAATCACTACACGTTAGATGCACATCTCCTTCGAATTGGACCTTCCGAGACTAATCACTGTGCTCGTGGCGAAGGTTAACGCGATATTGACCATGTTGTTTGGACATGCGTGGAGTATCGTGATGTCAGATCTCAACTAATAAATTCCTTGCGTACCCAAGGTAGACTATCCAATGTCCCAGTTCGCGACTTTCTTACTTGTCGTGACGTTCCTTACATGAAACTTCTTTATCATTTCATTAAGTCCATTGGAGTTCCAATTTAAATTTTATTGTATGTTAGACTGTTTTCTCTCCCATGAGTTCAATCAATAGCCAGCTATCTTATATTAAATAAAAGTGATGAACTGATACAAACAAACCTGAAATAGTCATAAGATCATGTACAAAATAAATGTATTTCATTTAATATAATTCATTTCGCTTGATAAAAACAGTGTTTAGATTAACTAATGAATACCAACATACTAATATGATATTCGAAATGTATTAGGTTTAAAGTACTATGTATTGTGGATGCCACGGCGAAGAAAAACGTATGTATATTGTCTATGAAATAAACGTATTTATGAAAAAAAATAGGTTGACATATGTCTAGTGAACGGCCACAGATGTTTTTCATACGAATATTTTGTTTCCTTCGGCTAATTGCTTACACCCAAACATAAAACCGTACATAACATAACGCGGAGATTCACACGCTTTTCGTGTTGGGAAAGATTCGTGACTGGTAGTGCGCTATTTTAATGTAATAACTGGGACAGTGAACGAAACTATGATGCGAAAGTGGGTACTTTGCGATCCGAATGTTTTATTGTTCGTTACGGACTTGACTCGAAACATTCGAACTTCGCTCGAAACGACGCTCCGAAAATTGGACCACAAAATCGGACTAAATTTTTGAGGCAAAAGAAGCGGCAGTTTCCAATAAAAAAAATGGTCGAAAAGCTTTCGATCTAGCAGGACGTTTACTCATGTGGTAAAATTGAGAAACAGTACACTGATAAGAGAAATGGGACCACAAATGGCACAGGAGTACAATGGGAAAGTTCAAAATTGATTGAACGAAGGCTTCTTAAATCGACGTTAACCAACCAATACAAATTCTTGAAAGGAACATATTTCACTTAATCTTAAATAAGCAAAATGTTTACGTTTTAAATCCTTTGTAAACTACACTCGGTGTGTTTGTAGCAAAATTAAAAGGAAAACAGACAAGATTGCTAGTGCTCAGAAAGCCCTCAAAAAGTTTTGAGAATATGCTTGAAATGATTATGTACAATGTATAACTGATTATGTACAATGTATAGATGTCACATGTGGGAGTAAAACAGATATGAATTACAAATACTGCTCTCACTATCTTAGAATGCCTATACTCATGTTATCATCATATGATATAAGATGTATACACAATAACAGTGTTACGTTCATTAGAAACTTTCATTCAGTGAGTTTTTTAGTCACTAGCAGATAAACCATAAAATACTTCAAACACATTCCCCATGTCGATTATTGGTAATCTGTTGAATAACAAGGAAAACATGCCAATTTAGCACTTGTAGTTTATTCGAAACGAAACTCAAAAGTTAAATGTACTGAATATCCATTTTCAGTTTTCAAACAATAAACGATTGGGCACTTACGATAAAAAACACACTCTTCGACACCCGGTGACACGTTTCTATTTCTGACAAATGGTCGTCGAGCGCGTAGGGATCCAACTCTACCACCGTGCTTTCACTGCCGGTTCCGAAGTGAATGTCGACGATTTCCACCTGTGAACGAAAAAAAAACAGAAAATCAGAAACGTGTAGCGAACAACGACTGTTGTACCAAATTGGAAAACAGTCTTTTGTCTGGCGGCCAATTTCCATAAAGTTTCCCCTCAATTACCTCAATTTGCCGATCGTCGTAAACCGACTGTAAATCAGGTCCAATCACCTCCAGCAACAGCCGGCGTTCCTCTTTAAAGTCTTTATCGCGGTCGCAATGGTGAGTCCAGGTCGGTGAGCATTGCATGATGGAGGATGAAACGGTTCACAGGAGAAGAAACGAGAAAAACGTCAGTAGCTGTTCAACGTTGAATAATAGCATAACATATCGTTGTGTATTTGTAAAGTTGTTGTGCTGACTTAACCATACTGTACGTAGCAGAATAGATGGATTGGTTCGGAGCACAACTGAGAAATTGTTTACCTGAGTAATCATTTGGGACAAATTGTCAACCAGAAATTATACTTTTCTATCTCGCAAACTTTTGCGAATACACCCCTTCGGTAAAATCAGTTAAAACAATATTTTCACTTGAGTAGGCAGCATGAAAAGAACCTAGTCAGTGTGTAGTGATTATAAAAGCCATGTGTCTCGCATATAATATTAGATTACCCTTCTATCGCGGGTTAGAAGTTCAATGTATGTCCCGATGGAAGTATTCTTAGTGATAATAGGATCATAGCACAAGCCTTGCAAAGGCTTGGTACGTTAAAAATGGGCTTTCAAATCAGTTGGAACAGAACAGTCAAATTCAGATGAGTTGTACTAAGTAGTACTAATAATTGCTAAATAGTACTAAATAGTATTTAATGGTGCTAAATAGCACTACATAATACTACATAGTACTAAATAGTACTAAGCAGAGGAAAATAGTACTGAACAACATTAAACTGTATTAAATAATAATAAATGATCAATCGAGAATCAAGCTCTGTCTTACTAATTCAATCCATAGAACTGCTATACCAATTGAGGTAACCATGAAATACGGAAAAACTTTATCTAGAAGCGAACCAATTGAATGATATGTGTAAAGCTTACTTCATTTAGAATTGGAACAAACTTTTGCTCATATTGTGGCTCTCCTGGTGGACGGATTTAGAAGTTCTTGGCGCCCACGTGTCGGGAATTTTGTCAGCTTCATGTATGATTTTGACATTCCGCAAATCGACTGTACTTTGTAAACAATCAACATGGAAGCCGAAAGAAGGGAAAAAATTGTGCACAGATATTTGGAAAATCCATTGTGGTCTGCATATAGCCTAGCTATACAGCTGAAATTGCCCAGAAATACCGTATGGTGCGTTCTCAAACGGTATAAGAAAACATTGACGACGATTCGGAAGCCTCAAGGCAATCGTCGGAGTGGAGCTGTCAAGACCGGAAACTGTGTGGTAAGATTTTGAAGACGATTAAGAGGAATCCTAATCTGTCGGACCGTGGTTTAGACAGAAAATTCGGTGCTGCCCATAGCCCATAGAACTCGACTCCGGGAAGGAGTCAAGTCGTATCGAGCTAGCACAGAATAGTGTGGTCATAAAACAGAATAGTGTGGTCAAAATTCGTGCTCGGAAACTATATGATCAGGTGCTGACCAAGTTTGACGGGTGTATTCTGATGGACGATGAAACCTATGTCAAGGCTGACTTCGGGTAAATCCCAGGTTAAAAATTTTACTTGGCAACGGCTCGGGGGGATGTTCCAACAAAATTTAAATTTGTTTTTGCCGACAAATTTGCAAGAAAATTTATGATTTGGCAGGGCATTTCCAGCTGTTGCAAAAAACGAAAGTTTTCGTTACAAACAAGACAATGACATCGGAACCATACCAAAAAGAGTGTCTCCAAAAACGAATTCGGCCGTTCATTTGATCCCACGACCATCCCGTAATGTTTTCGTTAGATTTGACAAGCTGTCATTACAGCAAAGTCGTTCAAAAATGGTATGCAGAGAAAGGGGTCCAGTTTGTTCCGAAAAACCTTAACCCACCCAACTGCCCCCAGTTCCGTTCTATTGAGAAATACTGGGCAATCATGAAGAGGAGACTCAAGGCAAAGGGAAAGGGAGCGGGTCATATCGCCGAAAGCCATTTCGCCGAAAGTCGTTTCGCCGAATGCCATTTCGCCGAAAGTCATTTCACCGTGGCCAAGATGGCTCGGCGGCACAAAGCCGCCGAGCCGACGCCAGCTGAGTCGGCCGCCGACCCGCCGTCGGAAGCGGCGGCCTCTTGCATACAAACCTGTAACCGCCTCGTTTGCCCGGTCTACTCAAAGCTAGGTTTCTTTGCTTTAGTTAGGTCCGAACGAGCGGTAGCGAGATCGGACAGCACATGAACCAAAACGATGTGGCGTAGCCGCATTAGATATTTTTTCATTTTCACTTAATAAACGGAAAATGCCACCTTCATTTGCCTGGTAGATACACCTATGCAATTGCTTTGGTGCTTACTAGCTAATAGTCAACAAGTTTTCTTGAGAACTACTTTCTGAGGTTCATGAATCAATCTTTATTCAAGAGTACAACAATCAATCATTATTCAAGAAGTACAATGGTAGGTCAACAAAACAGGCGTTAACGCTATCATCTTTCGTTTGTCTTTAATTTAAATTAATTCTAATTACGATTTCAAGACGATTTCAGGATTCGGCGAAATGACCCTTTCGGCGAAATGGCATTCGGCGAAGTGACCCATTCGGCGAAATGACATTCGGCGAAATGACATTCGGCGAAATAACCCTTTCGGCGAAATGACTTTCGGCGAAACGGCTTTCGGCGAAATGGCTTTCGGCGAAATGACCCTGATCCAAGGGAAAGGTTGTCAAAGACATCAATCAGATGATGACCTGGTGGAATAAGATAGCTAAAACGATGGACAAAAAAGGTGTTCGCCGCCTAATGATCCGTGTTACAGGAAAAAATCCGAGAATTCCTTCTAAACCGTGACGAATAATTTTATTCGTATTTTTTCCTTAAAAGTATGAAGAAAACGCTACATTTGTATAAAAAAAGATAAATAATAAATAACTTAAATACAGTCAATTGTCTTAGATAGTTTCTATAGATAATTTAATTTAGATGCGATTAGTGCAAAAAACATATATGTTGTCGCGATAAAAATGAAGTGAATGTTATTTTTGTGAAGTTAAGTTGATTTCTATGGCGGTGCCATTTTTTCTGCTCCAGTTTCCTGGTAACGTAACGAAACATGAGAGAGAAATAAAATCGGCTCAGAAAGGTTGCCAAACAAGCGGTAGCTGTGTACATAAAAATCGACTTACCTTCACAAAAATAACATTCACTTCATTTTTATCGCAACAACACCTATGTTTTTATGCACAAATAGCTTTCCTAAGAGATTGTCAGCTGGTTTTTTTTATATTCGTCACCGTTCCTGAGAAAATCAGATTTGAAGTGTGATAATAGTCCTCTAAATCACCCTAAAACACACTGGCCTCGGACCTTAAACATCAAAAGTTTATCGCACTAAAATATTAGAAACATCCTAGAAGTGTAACATATTGTCCATTAGTATACAAGAATATAATCCAAGAATACAAGCGAATCCAGGAAACTATTTGGTTTCTGTGAGACATCACAGGTCCTCGATGAAGGATTTGTAATCTATCTTACTCTCGATTGGGATAACGCGGGGTCGAATCCAAATCAAGCAATATCTTTTGGCCATTGTCGTTTACACGTTGTCAATTGTGCTCATCAGTGCAGTAAAACTTCATTCAATTCACATGAAACTGAATGTGGAACACATTGACGATCTCTCCACTGCAGTAAACTTCACTCTCTGACACAAACAATGTTTGCTGACGGCCCGAACGGGCAGCATTCAATTCATCACTCGTTTCTCTTCAATCGAAGGTCAGTTTAACCACCGTCAGTTGATCTCTTGAAGTAACAAAATATCTCTTTCAATAGTGTGAGAGCGGCCTTCAAATGAGGTTCATGTAAACATTCGAATTGGTTCAAGATAATAGATGGAAGACTAATCAGATAGCTGAAATATCATTCACAGAATACACACAAATTAATTGTTTCCTCCTTATGTTTTCATTTTTATCACTTTACTTGCATTTATAATTCTATTCGTTCGAAATTGCTTACTACCAAGAGCGAAGACAATGAAGCAGCTATAGTACTTGGCACTTGAAACTGAGCAAGCAAAACTTCAAATGACTAGGTACGATTATTTAACTGACGATGAATTCTGGGAGCTTCACTTGAAAATGGCAGCAAAAGTCAAATGAATTAGAATGGATATGCTGACGGTCAGTGACCATAAATTTCATTTACATCTTATATTATTCGATTGAAAATGAAATTTTACCGCACTGGTGCTCACAACCTTATGGAGCAATTCTATTTGAATTCGAAGGATGGTGAAACTCTCAACCGGTGAAACTCTCAACGGATGAACACGTTGTATCGTGTCAGTGGGGAGAAAATTGGAGTATTTCGCGAGAAAGAAAGGTTTTTCATCCGTACTTTGACGACTCGACGTAGTGACACAGCGAGATTTTTGCTTGCAGTCCAGTGAAAAGAAAGTCCATTGGACTATAAACGAACATTAACTGACAATATAGCCTTAGTTGGTGTGCCATCAAATCAGCGTCATCTCAAGGCGAGGTGACGCCAACCAAAAGAAAGAAGAAGAAGAAGAAGAAGATGTTTATATAAAGCGAAATTTCTTGCAAATATTGTTTCATCCCTTCGCCTTCAATATCAATAATGGCTTGATCCTTATGAAGGATGCTTCGGACGAGGTTTTGTGCATATTTTTCTCAAAACGACTCAAAATTTGGGTATTGCTTCAAATTGTTATTCAATTTAGTCCAACCATATTCTATTGGCCCAGACACGATCCAAATTATATCAACTCATTCACGACATTTTCGGGCATGGTTTTCTGTCAACATCGGCCTTTGCAGAGTACTTCAAATTTTCAAACTATTTGCGTTTGTGTCAATGTGATATAGATAGGTGAAGCAAAGTTAATTTCACTAACACAAAAAAGTTAAGTTTGCACCACCTGTTTCTACCTTATTGCGTTTGAGTGGCTATGAATAGTTTTGTCCGATTTCTCAAACCATTCCTTTTGCCTTTCTTAGGACATCACAGCGATTGAAGCGAGATTTAGGAACTCATCGACATGTTTTACCTTTTCGAAACGATTCACCCCTTGCTTACAAACTTTTCCGACTTTTGGATCTATGTATTTCGTTTGAATCATTTTGGAACTTTCAAAATGCGAGCACGAAAACACTGCTTCGAATGCGAAGGGTACGTGGAATCTATTATGACAAAATGCTGTGATCGAATCAAAAACAATTATCAGTTAATTCATTTTGACGGGACATGAAGGACAATACTTCTCACCGTGCGAGAAACATAACTCTATCATCCTACTTCACAGATGACGAGCAATCATCACCATGCTCTTCAGAAACCGACTTTTACATAGGTCGTTAAATTATTCTGATTTTATGAGTACTAATATACATCCAAAAATAATTTGTGATCGGTACGAAATTCTCCGGGACAGCTACACGTACAGAAAGAAGAGGAACAAGTGCTGAATGCACAGTAACAAGTGTAGAAGGTACATGAACAGGTAAGAAAAGTTAAAAAAAAAACAAGAAAAAAAATTAAAATAATACAAGAACAAAAAGTACCAGATTAAGTACAGAAAGTAAAAAGTGCACAAAATACTGGAACAGGTACAGAAAGTATAGTAATCAAAACAAAGTCATTCCTTATGTGGAATTTGCCTTTTCCGTTTCAACAGACTTCGCAGCCGATTCTTAGCATCCAGAAACACTGCATGACTAACACTGCGATCCTATTGACACTATGAATCCTTCCAGGTCGGGACTCGAACATATGATAGTACAGAAACAGTACAACAGTACAGTACACGAAGTACAGGAACAAATACTGAAAAAAAAGTTGAAAAGTTCAAAAGATAATGGTACATGTTATCGAGGCCAGAATTTCGACTGGCAAATTCAAAGGTGAAAAGGGTACTTGATACGCTCCCTTCCCTATAAAAATAACCTTATGACCATTTCAGAAGATCTAGAAGTACCTATGCCAAGTTTGATGTCAATCCGTTGTGTAGTTCCGGAGTTATGCCGTTACAAGCATACACACTCACATCCTATATATATATATATATATATATATATATATATATATATATATATATATATATATATATATATATATATATATATATATATATATATATATATATATATATATATATATATATATATATATATATATATATATATATATATATATATATATATATATATATATATATATATATATATATATATATATATATATATATATATATATATATATATATATAGATTTTATATATCGGCTTTTTTTGGAGATATTTGATGTGATGTGATAGAAATAAAGAGATTTTCTTGGATGAATCCAATGTTTTTGCAAGGCATTGTAATATGTATGAAACACTTGTACGAAGGACCTCTCTATAATTGAATCAAAGTAGAACTCCTCTGTAGCCACCACAATCTAAATTCAGTGGAAGCTTTTCAATTATTCCGTCCTAATGCCTCACTCTAAACTGATACTTCTTTGTTTCACTTCCATACTCAGTCGGTCAACAGAAGTATAAAATTACCATTTGCATCTGCATTTGTATTTTTATCTGTTTTATGCACGCAAATTTGAAATCGAACTCCGCTTTGTATAAAGCAATGAACTTTGGAAACTACGCTACGGAAACTACGCATCAAGCAAAAAACTAGTTTTGTCCATGTTTGCACATTTTCGAGTGTGGATGTTTTTCAGAGTAATTACATCAGTTGCTAGTTTTACAGTGAATGTATACCCAAGAGATGATTCAAGCACCATTGATAATCAAAACCGTCCCACGTACAATACCAGGTAGGTAAACTCAGATGCAGCTGGTTACGGTGTCAGGTGCCGTGTTCGCTCGGTACCGGCCGTTAGTCAAACATGATTTATATTTACATAACATCTCGGCATGGTAGAAACATCACATTTCTGCACTGGATCACAATTTTTCTAAAGCTTCCGCACAAAACACATGGTTGCAGCCTGAATGATCCCAGGGAAGCAACATCGAAAGAACACAGATGCCATACCTGCGATGTGTGAATAATCGCTTACCTTCCTTCAAACTTGCAACATAAATCTTGATAATGCGAGGAGACGGCAGCTTCGTTTTCTCGCTGTGATGCCCCCGGAGTGCGTTGAATATCGCTTCTTCGACTGAAGCCGCCATGGTTACTCCGCTTCCGGACCAAATGCCACCCTCTAACGACTTGTGTGTTTGTGTGTGTCGGTAGTCTGGTTTTACATTTGCTTTTTCTCCCAACAGTCGTGTTCTGCGGTTTAAAAAGCACCACTCCTCTCTTTCAACGTCGTGGAACGGGAATAACTACAGGTGTCTTGATATTAGAGCCCCAAGGCACGTTTCAACAGGCGGGTATTTTTTGCTTCAGTTTCTAATTCTCTTGCTTTTTCCACTTCACGTCTACGGTTCTGATGGCGTGAGGCGGCACAATTCGTGGGTGTTACCTCGCAAGGTAAAGCTCGTTATTTGCTGAAAGCCTGGGTGCCCGGTAGCTGAGTGCCAATGGAGAATATGCTTTTAGCGACGGGTTGCGTTTCACTTTCTCCAGTTCCACTGGGATGGTGGGCACCTAGTCCACATTCTCCACACTGGGATCCGACTTGAACTGATGCATTACTGCAGGACCTGTGAAGAAAAGAAAAGGAAAGGAAATGGTGCACTTTAGTATTGCATTGGTTCAATTTTTGTTCAAATTGGTACACAATCTGATTAGCAAGCTAGCTGCAACTCAGAAAAAGTGAAACTCGAACGAAGTTTTCTCAATGCATTTGTTGGATTATGAGTGGAGCTTGATGCTGTTTGTTATCTGAATACTGTTTCTTAACTTTGAACCCATTTGAAATATGATACCGGAGTGAGATGGGTGAATCGAAGTCATTCCTTGGTTCGCTGAAAACTACAATATTCGAATATAATTCTTACGCGATTATGTAAATATAAATTTTGAAAAAGATTATAACTGATTACATCGTAGATCGTGTAAATTTTACTCGTTTGGCCAATCTATGATCAAATCTATTTTTTCTATTTCTTATGAATTTTTAAATACAGTACACTAAAGTTCGATGGAAACAAAATTGCAAGCTACAAACTAGACATAACTCTGTAGAAATTTCAACAGCAAAAGCTCGTTTCATACATAAATTTTATTACAGCAAGAATTATGCTGGAAGAACAATGACTTTCTAGGACTGTAAAAGTTTGTCCCCAATCTTGAACTCGATCGTGCGAAGTTAAGACGGAACAATTTTAACTTTGAAGCAAATGGAAAAAGTATCAAGTCACGGTAGAAACTTCTTCGTACGATTGAAAGCGCTGCCTTCATACAAACTCCACTAACGAGCGAGTATAGAACAGAAGCTTGGTAAAACTCGTTCTAGAACTATCTGAGCGAGAGGATCAACGAGGATGAATAATTTCTGAACTCCGTGCGCAAATCAATTGATTATTGCAACGAACGTTAGCAATCTTCAAAACTGAAGTCCGATTACCAAGAAGGGATCTTCGGAGTAGTGACTACGAGAAAACTTTTCCAAGGAATGCTTAGGCTGATGTCAGAGTGAAAGCGTCGCGCGATGCGTCGAGGCGCGCGTGCGAGCTAGTTACATTTGATCTAAGTAAACCTGTCAGAGTGAATGCGATTCGAAAACAGTAGAACGCGTGTACAGACGCTTCGCGTGGCGCTTCCATTCTGACAGCAACCTTAGTTTTATTCAGTTTTCTTGGGTTTTTATACAGATTTTCAGCCGGAATGGCTAGCCTATTTGATCAGCTCCTTTTCTATTATTTGTTTAGGATATCCATTTAGGACATAGATTATTGTATGTACAGATATGCAAATGACTACTCACTTGAAGCAACAGCTGACATTACAGCACAAGTAATGCACGTAGAGTTTACGAGGTGCAACAATGATTCCATAAAATCCGTATAAATGAAAAAAAAAATCACATATCTACCACACCCTTCGAGGTGGTCTATTGGGTAACTATACAACAATTCCAGCACGTTTTCCATGCTTTGTAACATTTCTGGAACGCTTCGACTGAGATATCAGCGAATACCCTTGTCACGGTCGCCTGGATGTCTGTAATCGACTCAAATTGGGTTTCATTGACAATCGATTTTGTTCTAAAGAATAAAACTAGTCGCAGGGTGACATACCAGACGAGTGAGGCGACTATTGCCGACGACGATCCTTTAAGATACCAAATACTGGGACACGTTGGTATGGTTTGGCACGGAGCGTTTACGTTCTACGTTTCCGAAGCTCTTTCGCCCAATCTTGCTTTGCTCTTGAGAAGCATCGCTTAATTTGAGTGCCGAGCACCACCAAAACACGTCTACTCAACACGACACAGCAGGTGAACTAAACATGCTAGAGCGACGGTAAATATATCAATGGAGCAGGGAAAGAAGCCGGGGAAAAGGAGAATAAATTTGAGATCATAGGTTTACCACAAGCGCGACAATAAAATAGGTATCATTACTTAATTGTCATTATATATACTAAAAAGGGTGTAGCCGGTCCCCCAAACAGAATAAAAATTGATATACGCTGTTTGAAATGGTTTATATTGGAGATGATTTTCCCAAAATTTTACCCCTTTAACTATCATATTGGTGGAGTTAGGGTGGTGCTTTTGATTTTCATTTTATTTAAATTTGCCAAAAACCTCTTTAGCAAAAAATTAGAAAAATCAGGAATATTTTTCGAATTATGGGAAACCTTTCTGATTTTTTTTCAGAATTTTTCAAAATGTGATTTTCAGAATTTTTCATGTGCGAAAAACGTTCAAAATTTTCGAATTTTTTTTAATCGCGCTTGCAATTTTGGTACCACTCTAGATTTTTGAAAAAAATGTGGACGGGTATAATATCAGACTTTTAAAAAATATATCATTCGGAAAACCATGCGTCTCCATCAAATTATCATCATCCGATGGAGACGCATGGTATTTAGTTCTAAAATCACATATCATATGCCCTTAGAACTAAATACCATGCGTTTCCATCTACAACTTGAGCTCAGGGCTTGAGTATTGACGTAATTAATAATGGTAAAAAAAATTTATTCCTTATGTTATTTACACACGCCCGCACGCCTGGGTCGATTTACCAAGCAATGATGTAGGGAATGCATTACTGAACATGTGTGGCAGCGGACGGTTGTAATTCGTTTCTAACATCAACATCTTGCGGGATAGTCTGGAGGTTTGGAGGTTAGCAATTAGCAGTCCTAAGAAATACAATAAACCAGATAAAAATCATGTCGAAGCGCCTGCAGCAAGTCCCGAAGACCTAAAAAAAACGTATTTTTTATACAAACAACATGTTCTTTTAAGCTTAATATTTTCAGTTTTTTGCTGTTTCCTGAAGAGGACCCCTTATTTGAATAGTTTCGGAAAATCGTATTGTTTTATTGCTTTAATCGAAATATGTATTAAATAAAAATAAATGAGAAACTGAGCTATGTAAAATAATTGGATTTCAAACACTTTCGCAAATATAGTTCATCGAATTTACTTGCACTTAGTGGTCTTTTTCTGGTGTTTCTTGGAGTAATTTTCCCATCTATCAGCTCAAGCTCGTTTATTATGTATCTAGTTGTATGGCTCAGACTATGACCACTCTTTACCTCCATTTGATCGATCCACCTTGCTCGCTATGCTTATCTTTTCCTTGAGTCTTCCGAATCACATTCAAGAACCATTTTTAAATGGTTGTGGTCTGTTATCCTGATGACATGCCCTGCCGATCGTAGCTGTCCAATTTCAGCTGTACCTATGATAGGTGGATCTCCAAGCAGCTGTTGAAAACCGTGGTTTTTACGCCGTTGATTAATTTATTATGGTGAAGTACTACTTATCTTGTTTCCTAAATTCCTAATTCCTAAAATATTCCTGATTTTTTTTCAATTTTTGTGCTAAAGGAGTTTTTGAAAAATTTTAATGAAATGAAAATCAGAAGAACCAATATGGCAGTTAAAAGGTTAAAATTTTGGGAAAATCATCTCCAATATAAACCCTTTCAAACAGCGTATATCATTTTTTTTCTGTTCGGGGGCAGTTCTTATGTGCAAATCCGGCTACACCCTTTAAATGTGTTTCGACTCCTCGGGTTTGAAATATGATCGAAAAAATCTGTCTTTTCGAATGTACTTCCTAAAGAGTATCGGCAAAAAATCTAATGTTGCGCATATTAAGGCACGATATTGTCATTCGCTTAGAAAAAATAACATACAAAAAGATTGATTAGGTAAACCTGATTGGTTTCTGGTAGTGCCATAACCCAAAACCACAGCAAAATCGCTACAGACAGAATCCCATGGATGAACAACGAACGATTTTGAGATATTGAAGGGAATAATTTAGTTCAGGACAAAAACCTGTAACCAATAATCTTGCATTCCAAAATTATTTGAAAAACTTTTTCACCAACTGAAGAATGTAGTAACTAACAAACAGCATGGCTCTTTCAAAGGCCGCTCAACTACAACAAATCTTCTAGAATCTATAACATTCACTTCGAACACAATAGACGCTGTCAATCACGTAGAAACATTTTACGCTTTCGACCGTACTGACACACCATTACTTCTATACAAACTACAAAAGCTTGGCTTAGAACATTGCCTTCTGGAATGGCTCAAATCATACTTAACGAACCGTGTACAAGTAGTTTGCATCCAATACATAAGCTCTGAACCAATTAATGTAACATCTAACGTAACTCATGGCTCCCACCTAGAACCTCTTTTTTTATTTATATATAAACGACTCAATAATCTAAAAGTGCTTATATATGCAGAAAACATGAAACTTTCCATGAAAATTAAAAATATCAACATCGCTGTAATATTCCAGAATGAAAGCATTCTATTCAACATTTGGTGCTGCAAAAATTTGGAGTAGACTTTTGCAGCACCAAATGTTGAATAGATTGCTTTCATTCTGGAATATTACAGCGATGCTGATATTTTTAATTTTCATGAAGAGTTGATGTTAAAACATGTATCTCAATAACTTTCAATAGGAAAAACGAAACCCCAGTCTGTAGACCTATTTTTAGGGAATCAAATAGTAGATAAAAGCAGCATTGTACAAGATTTAGGTTTAATCTTGGACTCCAAGCTAACATTTGTGGAACATTACAATACAATAATCAATCAAGAAAATAGTGTGCTGGGCTTCATCAAATGCTTCAGTCATAACTTTCAAGACCCATATACTATAAAATTACTATATAGTACATAAATCAGACCCATTTTAAAATATTGCAGCCTAGTATGGAACCCATATAAAATTATTCACGAAGAACGTATCGATCTAAAAACAATTTCTTTTATATGCACTACGTAAATTAAACTGGACAGCATTTGCTCTACCATCATATGAAGCACGCTGCATGTTCGTCAATATACAAACACTTAAAGAACGCAGTCAATCGAATAATGCGCCATTTCAATTAATACTTCGAACATCTTGCCCTTACTATGTCGAAAAAGCAATTAAAATCTCAGCTTTGTCGTAAAAAACAATGCGTATTATGTAAGCGAACATAACTATTTTGTAGTCTATATTTACTTGACGAAATAAATAATTAAATAAATAAATAATAAATTATTACAAACCATCCATAATAACAACGTTTAGATTTGATTAAAATATTGTCAGTCTTAATAGTAGCTTTTCTAATATATGTTAGATGTAAGCAAAAATAATGCCTTGGCGAGTGGAATACTCATATAACTAATCAGTTATAGGAGTACAACGCTCGAAATCGGTTAGGAAATGTTCGTAAACGATTTTTTTTTCTTCACAATCGAAGACAACAAATTTTGTGTTCGTGATTTAGAACGCGAATTCGAGCTTTTGAATGAATCAGTGTTCTTGAGAATGAATCTTGTTTCCGTGATCTTGAGAGCATACAAAAGGATGATACATAGCAGTTTTGAAATTAGCGTCAATTACCATGAATAATGCTCATCGTCATCCGAGGAGTCAGCAAATCTATTCAAAGTGTGCTAAGTAATATACCCACCACCTCTGTTGGAACAGTACTGGAGCCGTCATTTAACATGAACATATCGGCTATATCTTTCATCAAACGTGAAGTGCATAAAAATCTCTGTACTATCAGGATGGACTGCAAGATTTTATCAAAAATGTTCATCGCATACTTTACAAATCGTAATACTTCTGGAAGACTTCATACTTCGTTTTTGGACAGTTTCAATATCGCAACTGGCGTTCCCCAGGGAAGTCATGCTATATGCAGTACCAATTTAGTCAAGTTGTTGTTCTACCAGGAATAAAACGCTTCAAAGGATTCAGAATAAAATTCTGAAAATAATTTTGAAGCGTCCTACCTGGTACAAATGAGTTACACAAACTCACAAATATAGAACCATTAGATGTAATGTCACATAATATCATTAGCAAATTCCGACAAAAATCGATGAAATTTTCAATTGAATCGATTCGCTCTCTGTATTAGTTAGTAAGTTACTATATAAGTTCCTTTTTCCCATTACACAATACAAGTAGGTTTACAATTTGCCCTACACAAAAATCACAGAATTTAGTAAGCAAATGATGTCTTAATGGTAATAACCAAATGATGTATATAATAGGGCTGAAAAGTCACCACTTGTGGCTGAACACCAAACTTAAATCTCAATAATTTAAGTTTAATCTCATATTTCAATACATATTTATTTAAAAAAAAACAAAAAAAAAGCATTTTTACTTTGCACGAATTCGCTCGACGATTTTATTTGAGTATTCTATGAATGCCCGGGTTGGTGGTTCAATGCATAGGACGCTGGTCTTACAAACCAGTTGTCGTATGTTCGAGTCCCGACCTGGAAGGATTCTTATACCGTTTTCGTTTTAGAACCTACACGCGGGCTACTCTTACTCCAAGTAAAACGAACACGTGGTACGCGCCCTAAATAACAACTCATATAAAAAGAAAAAATAAACAAACTCGCATGGATGCGTGGAAACTACGCGATTGGAGTCCGATCTAGAGCTACCCCAGGTTGCTAAAACAAACTCATCAAAAGTTGTTTTGGCGACTCTGGGTCAGCTCTCGGGCTGCTCTGATCAATAAACGAAACCGGTATTAGTGTCAGTAGGATCCATAGTACTAGCCATACAATGATTCTGTACACTAAGAATCGGCTGGGAAGTCTGTTGAAACAGAAAGGCCAAATTCCACAAAAGGAATGTAATGCCAAGACTTTGCTTTGCTATGAATGCAATAACTTTAGAACGCCTAACATCTGTCAAGGATATTGGCATCATTTTTGACCGAAAAACTCACGTACGTATCAATACTCTATACCAGGGGTTCCCAAAGTGGTCGATATAGACCCCTTGAGGTCGATAACCTTTTTGCGGGGGTCGATGTAAACAAGAATTGACTATGGGGGTCGACGAAGTCTAGAAATCGACCCCCTATTTTTTATATAAGTTGTTATTTGAAATATTTACGCTAAAAAAGTTGTATTTATTTGACCATCTGCAGACATTGGTAAGTATTTCACATCAATATTAAAAAAGCAAGAAATTGTATTTTCAAAGGAATTTGTTGATGGGGGTCTAAAGCCTAAATTAATTTTAGTAAAGGGGTCCATGACCCAAAATAGTTTGGGAACCCTTGCTCTATACTATACTTCATCTGTATTTTTCTAACCGTGTTAGTAAAAACACATTCAAACATAGAATATGATTATACTTAACCTGAAATTTAAGACATTTTTTTAATCATTTTTGTGATTTATTTTTCAGATCTATCGTTCAACAACACTGCAACTCAGCGCAGACTTATCATAAGTCAACAAACCAGAGCAGCATAGTTAGAGTAGATGTTTTTCTAGACCCCAACGTTTCTGATTGATTTTTTTTTTAATTTTTGGTGGTTGTTGAAAGTAAAAACGATAATAAAAAAAAGGTAAAACGAACGATTTCACGATAAAATCCGCCATTTTGTAGCTGTAAAACCTTCCCAAAGTAACAAACAGCTAAAAGAAAAACGTTGAGGTCTGGCATTTTACATGTAGAAAGTGTGTGAAACTTTTGGAAAAAATGATGCAGTAGTTTTTGAATGACGATGGACACGAACTTTCAAAACCTGCTTTCGAGAAAAACACGTTTGAAGGTTTTTGTCTTTAAAATCGAAGGAAACAAAATATTACACTGGGGAGCCTAACATTTAAAAAAAATCGTATTTTTTCTTATGTATTTTGTTATAATGAAACATTGACATGTGACACATATGACTCAATTCATAAAGACGTTATTCGTGAAATGACTGAGTTTTACAGAAATGATTTGAATATGTGTTCAACACACCCCGTCTTTCAAACAGGCGTGTAATTTTACATGTTTCAGCACTCAAAAGTAGGCTACATTAATGATACATTAAATATGTGTTAGATCTACTGTAAAATTAAGTCATTTTTGACGCTCAGAAGACGTAATTTTTTACAATTTTTTCTAGGTGTGTAGATTTGTTTTGACGATTTGCCCAATCGAACTATGGTAGTTGCTAATAAGTTGTCTTTTTAAGCATCATAACCAAGTTAATTACAATTTAACGCTACCATAATTTTTTGATTGATCTAGCGTCGCTATAGAAAATTCTCCTCCCAAAAACAAGCATTCAAGAGAAAAACACTCCCTAGGTAGGATTAGTAATTTACCTGCTGAATTGATAAATTTTTCGTCAGATGATGGTAAACTCTTTTCATTGACTTCATAATGGATGATAAATATTGGCTGTATCATATTGACCGGGTGGTAATCAATTATTATTCGCCCTAATTGGAGTTAATTAAACATCTTGTCTAGCGAAAGAACGTCCACAGGAGTGTCTTCACCCCGCACTTCTGCTGTATCATAGGCTGCGGTAATCTATTTAACCGCACTACCACCCTCGAGCGATAGCAACTTAATCGACTGAATGATGGATCGTCAGGACATTTTCCACCCCGCTCTTTGGCTGATTTCGCTTTACAGTCCTGTCAGGCGATTCGCAGAGAATAACAATTCGTGGAATCTGCTTTCCTCCAACGCTGTTGCGTCTGTGGTCCACTCGGGTGGACGAACAAACAGTTAAAGCACAGAATTGACAGCGAACGGAATTCGGAAGGGTTTACAATTTAACACCCTTCCGACGCCAAACGGATTATTGTAGGCACTGGCAAATACCGAGAAAGTGAACATCTAGATGAAGAACTCGTTCTGCTTGGATTCACAACAATAACTGCGTTTATTTGACAGATGCTTTGAATCGATAAAGATATCTCTTCTTTAAGGATTAATATATAATACTTTAATGCACTGAGCTTTGTCAATAGAGCTGATCTGAGTAGTAGAAGTTTAACTAGAATTATACTTTTCATTGAATTTTGAATAACCAAACTATCATACCTTTTTTTTAATTTGTTACCAATTTCGTACCAAAATTAGAATATTTTACTAAGTCGCACAATGGTCCAAAACTGGAAAAAGACGGTCAAAAGTCTGTAATGACTTTCCCTGATTTTTAAGGGCTAAGGTGTCTTCGAAGAAGTTTTACAAGATTATATAACGCTTCTTTTGAAGGTGGAACCTTAATTTTTCTTAAGGGGGTAGTGCCGGTTTCGAATAAAAATATTTTTTTTCCATCTTATTTGAAGAAAAAACCATTTGAAGTATTTTTGCTGAAGATATGAATAATGTAAAATAAATATTTTTTGAGATATATTCGCTTTATTTTGAAAACAGTTATTTTGGATTTATCTACGTAGAATCTACCTCTATTACCTAAGTATCTACTACAAAGTTTTAGATAGCATTTAAATGAGTAACTGTTTCCAATACTTTCCACAATATAATCAATAATTGATGTTACCTAATTAATCATTACAATGCCTATTGCATTCGATCAATCAGTATCAGTCGCAAATTTCTTGCTCTGTATTTTCTTGTTTTGTTGTAAGTTCTAGCATATCACTGGAATCAATGTGACAATTTCTTAAGCAAACTGTTGCGATTTAAATTTTGTTTACTTTTTGCCAATTAACAATATTAGAAAAAAATCTAAGTGGAACTCGATGCAATTTTTTTAGGCCTTTTCAAAGTTGGTTTTAATTATTGAAAATCCGAAAAAAATGGAAAAATGTTTTCTAAACAACTTCTTATTATTCCATGTTTAAACGTGTAAATAAATTGAGTTATCGCGAAACAACACGATTTTTAGGACGAGATGTTGATCGTGCGATGCTCACTGCAAAAATGATTTACAGAAATACCAGACGCGTAACGCCCTCCGTTTCTAAACCATTCATGGTTTCAGCATGGCCACGAGTACTACTCAAGATATTCTCATTGGTAAATAAATTGGATTAAGAATATGTTTTCCTATAAGTATCGTAGAAGTTTGCTGCATTAAGTTGCATATTTCGCTTCGGCACAAGGTTTTGTTGGTAAAAATAGGTAAAGTGATGTATAACTATTCCAGAAAAGAATAAATCTATGCTTTACCTTCTACAAAATTATTGGATTTTATATTTTCTACAATTATTCCAAATAAAGTATGCATAAAGAAATAACTCGAAACAAGTTATGATTAGAAAACTAGTTTTAAGGGGGTTGCCATAATTCAATAACTAAAACTAACTTTGAAATGGCATAAAAAAAAGTTCCATCGAGTTCTACATATATTTTTTATAGTATTGGGCATATCTTTTCCTATAAATTTTGTTAAAATTAGCTGCATAAAGTTGCATATTTCGCTTCGGTGCTTCAGTTTTTATCATAGGTAAAAAAAGGTAAAATGTTGTATAACTTGGCCAGGAAAGAACAAACCAATGTACTACCTTCAACAAAAATATGAGATTTTTTATTTTCTACAATTATTCCAAACAAAGTATACATAACAAAATAACGCGAAACAAGTTATGAATAAAAAACTGATTTTAAGGGGGTTGCCATAAAAACGCTTTGTATATCCGTAACGGTGCGACCTAGACTTTTGGTATATTTGACAAAGTAAATTATTTTCAATTGTTCTAAAACTTTGTAGAAAAAAAAAATTCTATCTCTTCAGAAAAAAAAGTTATCGTTATTTTTTTGTCAAAGTAGGCCATGAACAATTGGGAATAGAATCAAATGTATGTGTGTATGTATGTGTGTGTGTATGTGTCAAATAATCTCACTAGGTTTTCTCGGAGATGGCTGAACCGATTTTGACAAACTAGGATTCAAATGAAAGGTCTCGTGGTCCCATACGGAATTCCTGAATTTCATCCGAATCCGACCTCCGGTTCCGGAATTATAGGGTAAAGTGTGTTCAATATTGTACACCGTCACTTAAACCGGCGAAGCAAAAAACGTGAAATTTTTTCTAAACTGGTCTCAAAACTACACAAATCGAAAGTCATTATCAGTAGGCAACTAAACAAACCGATTCCGGCTATCCTGGTTCCCGGTATCCGGTTCCGGAAGTACCGGAAATAGTGGTCATATATACCAAAATAGATCTCACTCCCTTTTCTCAGCGATGGTTTGACCGATTTCCACAAACTTAGATTCAAATGAAAGGGCTCATGGTCCCATACGGAATTCCTGAATTTCATCCGGATCCAACTTCCGGTTCCGGACTTATAGGGTAAAGTGTGTTCAATATTGTACACCGTCACTTAAACCGGCGAAGCAAAAAACGTGAAAATTTTTCTAAACTGATCTCAAAACTACACAAATCGGTAGTCATTATCAGTAGGCAACTAAATAAACCGATTCCGGCTATCCTGGTTCCCGGTATCCGGTTCCGGAAGTACCAGAAATAGTGGTCATATATACCAAAATGGATCTAACTCACTTTTCTCAGCGATGGTTTGACCGATTTCCACAAACTTAGATTCAAATGAAAGGTCTTCCGGTCTTATACGAAATTCCTGAATTTCATCTGGATCCGACTTCCGAATCCTGAGTTATAGGGTGCGTATTAGAAGAGTTTGTGTGTCAAGTTAGTTGGTGGCCGTACGAACCGACTTTGATTATACCGGTTCTCGGGTTTCGGTGCCGGGAGTGCATATAATAGTGAACCCACTTCGTTTTCTTAAGGATGACCTACGCAATCAAAGCACTGTTTTATTCTGTATGTTATACTAGTTAATGCACAAACAATCTTTTGGTTTCTTTCAAAAATCGAAGAAAATTTTTGAATAGAATACCACAATATTATATGTACATGAGAAAGGCATTATTACAGCACTAGGTGGATTAAAACAGGTTTTTATTGATTCGAACCACTGTGCGTCGCTCGAAATGAAGGTTTAAAATTTTAAACACTTTTCACCTTATATTTCCGGATCCAGAAGTCGGATTCGAATAAAATTCAATAGCAGCTCATAAGACCTTTCATTAGAGTCTAAGTGAGCGACAAACGGCTTAGGTATTTCTGATAAAATGAAGTGAGTTCCTTTTGAGAGTTTTGTACCACTATACCCGGTACTTTCGTAACTTAGAACTGGGACCAGATATACCCAAAACCAAAATAATTGCTCATTAGCTAACAAGACATTCACAATAAAAGAAACAAAAGAATTTTAAGGCTAATTCAAAAAAATTTATTTGCTTTTTCATAGCCATGTATAGACACAAGCTCTAGAAATAGGATTGTTTTTACTTATCACCCTTTAATTGCGGAACATATGTTTGTAGAAATCGGTTCAATAGTCTCCGAGAAAATCAAGTGAAAATTTCTACACATATACGAGGTCTGTTCAAAAAGTACCCGGAATTCTCATTTTTCTAAAAAAATATTTATTTATTTATTCGTCTACATCTATATGGTCCCCTTCAAAATAATCCCCCCTAGATATAATACACTTATACCAGCGTTTTTTCCAGTCTTCGAAACACCCCTGATAGTCACTTTTTGTAATGCTCTGTAGCACTCTCAGCGATTCTGCCTTTATCTCTTCAATCGATGAAAAACGCTGTCCTATCATGGGTCTCTTCAACTTTGGGAACAGGAAAAAATCACACGGAGCGATATCTGGTGAATAAGGAGGTTGGGGCATGATTAAAGTCTTGTTTTTAGCCAAAAAATCACGAATAAGCAACGATGAATGAGCAGGTGTGTTATCGTGGTGCGTTTCATGCCCAAAACATTTGAAAAAATATGATGGCATGAGCCAACTGATATGCCAACTTCATCAGCAACTTCTCTAATAGTGATTCGGCGATCATCCATAATCATTTTTTCCACTTTTCCCACATTTTCATCGATTATTGACGTGCTGGGTCGACCGGAGCGTTCGTCGTCTTCAACGTCTTCGCGGCCATCTTGGAAACACTTATACCACTCGTAAACACTTGTTTTTTTTTCATAGCAGACTCACCGTAGGCTCTCTGTAACATTTCGCACACTTGGTTACACTTTATTTCATTTTCCACGCAAAATTTAATACAAATTCTTTGACTCTTCAATTCTTCCATTGTTTAAACTAACAAAAATCGCCGAGCTCAAAAAAACACGTCTACACCAGCCGCTACAAGGCAGAATGTAAACAATGAATACAGCTGAAAATTTCACCATACATTAGGGACATATGTACCAATAAACACAATAAAAAAAAATTTTTGACCACCGGACTCTCCAGACGCGCGCAATTAAAAAATTCCGGGAACTTTTTGAACAGACCTCGTACACACAAACAAACATTTTGCTATCTCGATCAACTGAATCGACCTCGGTTCAAAAGTAGGTTTTCACAGTAATTGCAGTAATTTCCATCCTTTATGAGAACAGAATGAGACAAAAGACGTGACGGGAGTGACGGTACCCCCGTTCTTGTCAGCTCCAATAGTCATCTCATATATTCAAACCATAATTTAGAGTAAGATCTGTTATCTCTACTCGATCCATCGACTCTAATGGTAAAACGTAACCGCTTCGAATTTTCGCGCTGCTATAACAGCATTAACGCACAATTGTCGAATTAATTTTCATGAGATATCGCTTCTTAGAGCCGAAGCGAAGACGTTGTATTCGATGAAATCGAATTTCATCACAATCCGTTGATTAAAAGTCGATTTTGGTGGCATTACAGTCCCTGGCCATATTATTAGACCCATGCAGAAGCATTTATACATATCAGATACATCGTTGTTATTTCCAACGATGGAAAAATGGATCCGAAATCGCGAATCGCGGAGCACCAGGTTAAAATTTTAAACATTTATGAATGTGTTAAGACAACGAAAGGACCACCGGTTTTAATAGACCGATAGATTCGTTAGATATGAATCCTGTAGAGAATATTCGAGACATTATGAAATATACACCTACAACCAAGCATGATCTGATTCGTGTACACAATGAAACATGAAATAATAACGGATGAATAAGCAAAAAAGACTAAGACTGGTTTAAAAATAGAAGAGACTGGTTTTAGAAACGAAGGAATGTATTTTTGCATGGAATTTTTTTCAAATCATTGTTACTCGGAAACTGAACACTCTAAACAAATTATGAGGCTTTGTACAAGACACGACCGATCACGATGACATTAAAAATGCACAAACAACCTTCGAATTGCATCAAATGCAAGTTAACTGGATACTGATTCTAATTAGCAATCTAACGCAGAACTAATTTTTCCTAATGCGTCACCTAGGTTCCATTATTTGAACCTTTCTTAGGATGACGATTAAATTTGACACAGGCTGCATTGCCGCAAATGTCAATTACCGGTAGCGACACCTGCAAATGAAAAGTGAAACCATAGAAATTTTCATACCGGCAGTTGTTATTTGCACAATTTTTTCATTTATTCAATAATACAAATAGATATCAGCAAAAACGTTAACTCAGAGGGGAAGAAAACTACTACTGTTTCTAGTTTAAAATACGATTAACCATGGAAAATACTCATAAATTTGTAAAATTTAGTTAGGTTAGTTTTTCTTACTAACGAACATTTTTTTAACAAAAACCAATGTTGACATCTCGAATATTGTTTATTCCCGAGCATAATAAAAATGGTATTGATGGTGTTATGCCAAATCATCTTTAGAGTCAAAACTTTTTGTTCCACTTCAGCAATGATTTTTCAAATGAATTTAATCGTTAAAAACAAGAACTGATATACAGTTTTCTTATCGATTTGACAACTCTTGCTGAATGTATCATCTCTCATCAAGAAGCGCATATGCATTTCATTTCAACGTCAATGTGGAATTCATATAATTTTAATTATTGTGCAGATTTTTTTTTGTGTAATCATTTTCAATTTTATAATATGATATATTGACCAAAAACGAGATCCGGCATTTTTTTTTAGTTCAGTAACCGTTACTTTTCTCACTAGAAAAATAAATCAAAAGGATCAACATAATATTGCATATTTGGTTAGGTTTGCGCATCTACAGGGTCCGGCACTCGAAGTGTAACCAACTTCAGACCTTCGAGCCTGGCGTCAAGGTAAATGCGACATATTATCGGGAAAGTATTCTGGAGGTTGCTTTGAAGCCGTGGGCAGACAAACATTTCGGTGGCAGACCATGGACGTTTCAGCAGGACTCGGCACCGTCTCACAAAGCTCGAGTGAACCAAGAATGGCTGAAAAACAACGTTCCGAACTTCATCACGTCCACACAATGGCTCTCGAATTCACCAGATGCGAATCCAATGGATTATTCTCTTTGGGCCATTTTGGAGAGCAAAGTCCGAACTAAAAGATACACCAGTCTCGAGGCGCTGAAAAAAGTTACTGTCCGCGAGTGGGCCAAAATACCTGCAAGTCACATTCGGCCAAACGAAGCAACTCCTTCGCTCTCTCAAGTCATCAAGTCAAGGCAAAAGGTGGTCATATCGAGCAAAAGTGAATTGATTCTGAATTTTGTATTATTTTTACACATTTTGTACTTTGAATTAAGTAAAAGTAATTTTCCAAACTAAATTTATGGCCTTTTTAATTGGTTACACTTCGAGTGCCGGACCCTGTAAAACTTAGCAAATATAATCGTTGCGAGAAGAGCTAATAAATTTAGTACTAGAACAATGTTTGCTACCTGAGCATTTACATGTTTTTTCATGCACTTATTTGGGGTATAAAATTGAATATAAAATTATTCAATAGTTCAATATACTTTAGAAGGAATTCTAGTCACTGGTGAGATTTCTCAGTGAGCGACACTCCAATGCTCCACGATGGAAAACTACTAAACGAAAGCAACCTCTAGAGCTACCTACCAAAAACTTGTAGTAAATACTACAGTTTGTAGCATGTTTTGACAGAAACGTGATCCACACGTAGCATTTTCTACCGAAATTCAAGCATGCTACGTTTTATTCATACGGCCCCGTGTCTTAAAATGTCGATTTTTTCACTTGAAATCTACTGACTGAAATTTTCCATTTCAATGTCATCGAAAATGTATTATCCTTGTTAAAATGTCCGTAAAGAGACTATTTTGAAGAAAAAAACATTGTATATCAAGGAAATGGCGGATTAAATGCTTATTTAATCGTAGCAAAATCATACATCGAAAAGCTGGTTAATGAAATTTCAGTTTCATATTTTCCCGCAAACGCACAACTGCCAAACTTTCATAGCAGAAAAATCCTACGAAAAAATAGAGTTATTGATAAAACTGTTGTTGAGAAAAGTCTTGAATTCTAAAAAAAGGAAGGTAAGCGTTTTGACCAGCAGGGGCGCGTCATAATGCATTCTCCTACATCGTAATATTCCATTTTCGTTCTATAGACAACTATTTCGAATAACTGACGCAACAGTAGACAGTACGAAGACTCCGTAGCCTAGTCGAAAACCAACTCTCCAGAGTGATAACTTTATAAAACTTTTTTAAAACACTCAAGCTCGAAAGAAACGTTGAAGATCAGCAATCACTTCGGGCTGTTTTCTTTCAATTGGTCTGCTGGCGAAAAAGTATTTGGCTATCTGGTCTGTAGCGGAAAATAAACTTTCCAAGGGTAAACATGAAAAAACTCAAAATTCGCATCCTGCTTCAAAATTTTTATTTTTACATTTCATTATCATCGTGAATAACATAATTTAATAGATTCATGAAGAAATTGAATCCGTCACAAAAAGCCATTCCTGTAGTCTGTAACCCATAAACCACACATCCATTTCACAAATTTATACAAATATAAACAACGGTATATAGGAACCAAATCGCCAGACTCCCTTTTACAACCACTTCAAAATATCATAAACAATTCAAATCATAAGTACTCCACTCTGCCCCCACTCGAATGCCGTCTGTAGTCAAACTGACTTCGCGAGAAAAATTCTCCGGAAAATATTTTATACATTGTCGGTGGTAAAGATTGCTTTCCCCCGGGTAGCATTTTTATTTATCTGGAATTTCTGGAAAGTTCCGGTGTGGTTATGGCAGTTACTTTACATAGCCATCGCACGGTCTTTAATCCAGCCATGGTCGGGGATGAAGGGATGAAGAAACT
Organism: Malaya genurostris; assembly: GCF_030247185.1. Taxonomy (NCBI): domain Eukaryota; kingdom Metazoa; phylum Arthropoda; class Insecta; order Diptera; family Culicidae; genus Malaya; species Malaya genurostris. Next base: position 215,524,757 of record NC_080572.1, read on the forward strand.
TCACCGTTCACTCCGCAGAATGACGGTCTTTGGGGCTTTGGAGTATGCCTGGCATCGTGGCTTTGCTGGATGGCAGGAAATGGAACACGTCGCTTGATGGATGAAGCAACTATGGGCAAGATTAATAAATGCTTCTCCTTCAACGCACCAACAGCAAACAATGCTAGTAGTGGAACGAAAATCTATAGCCTTTCTCCGCTGCCCGCCATTACGTACCAGGAATCGGGCTGGGATTGCGTGGTGGTTTTCTCAATGTGCTATAAATACCTACATAACTATAGTTGTAATTAATTTTCCCGGCTGGGTGATGGGAAATCGATAGACCAGTGCGGAGACGGATGGTAGAATTACATCTGATAAAAGCCCGACAGAGACATGTTAAGTGACAGAGGATTGATGCTCACTGGCTCAAGATGGGATTATGGGATATCGGAAGAAGAATTAATGGATCCCAATGTTGCTGATATCCTGACTAAATGTTTGATTGAATAAGGTAAAGATTTGATTAACGGGAAATACATTACCGGAGATCGCATATTAAAGGAATAATCTTTGTGTTGTTTGGACATGTTACGATTGCTATCATTTTGATATTTATTTTGATTGATGGGTTTAGTATTTCAGGATCATCATCCTGCTATTCATAAGCATCTACAAACGGAAGATTTACATGGATAGAAACCCGTTACAATTGACGGAGAGTTTGTTCGATAATCAATCATCGAGGCTAATCTTGGGTATATATGTTGCTGTATTTCAAATCTTGATGATCATTATTACACCGATATGTGGAGTGAAGCCGGTTGTATGTACCAATTTAACAAAAACCATATTCTAAAAACTATGGATGCTTTGGTTTCATTCTATGTGGACATCGAGGATTATATCAAATAATGTATTCTCTTGTAAAGCGCTATACTTCCATCGACAATTTTGCACATAATTTCATTATTTTCTCCATCGATTGTGCACGTTTTCTTCAAAGCTTTTTGTTCTATTGTCAGCAGGTGGCCACTTTATTCACAAGTAATGAAATTGCTATTCACTAACACCATTCAGCTAACCGTCAAATTTTCGGTTAACACGAATTTGTGACGGCCATGGGTTGAATCATGCGGTATCCGTTATCGAGTAGTAGTGGTAAATTTTCAATCTTATGGTAATCGATTCAATAGCAGATCAGTTCAATTGGATTATGTGTATGTTGTGTGTTTTTAGCCTATCGCTAGTCTGGCAGTGGTGTACAGATTAAAGATGTATTCCGTTTTTACATGCAGATGTGTTCCGTTTTTACATGCAATCGAATTCCGATGACCCATTTCGTATACAGAGCAAATAGTGTTCCGAGATCACCGTAGCGACGACCAGCCCTGCCTCAATGCAATGTTTTTTTTTAAATGAATTTAAATATTACAGGAAGATTTTCGATCCTTCGCAAATTGCAAACAATCAATGCATATTTTTTTTTGTAATTATGCCTTTCTCATATTACTCATTACATCATAAATATTACCGTGAAATTCGCAAAAACCACTGTTCATTGAATAGAAATACGAAATTTTGCTCGATCCTAATATTACAAACTTTACAAATCCTGTTTACCCTGTAGTTGGAAAATTTTGGAATTACGTATTAAACTGTAAGATTTTTCCTTTGAACATATAAGTTTGTGATCGATTTGGCCATCTCGAAGCAAGTGTAGTGATTTGCAGTTTTCAATCACCATTTCAAATTCTTTCGAAACTGGATTCAGATGACCGGAATAGCCGAAGTTGATTCGTTTGCCAGCAACCAATATGACCTACAAATTGGAACAGTTTTGAACCTAGTTAAACCTAGACTTACTATCTCATGCTCTATTTTGATTAAACCAATTAAACGAAATTTAACAAATGAAACGAACCTGCGTTTCTGTACTTCTGCATATGTAAGTCAAGCTAAACAGCATAAATCAGCAGCATTAAACATGTAGTAGGATTATTATTATTATTATTATTATTATTATTATTATTATTATTATTATTATTATTATTATTATTATTATTATTATTATTATTATTATTATTATTATTATTATTATTATTGTTATTATTATTATTATTATTATTATTATTATTATTATTATTATTATTATTATTATTATTATTATTATTATTATTGACATCACTAAACCACCGGAACGGTATTACTGCACTACCGGCTGTGCAAATTGCATTTTTTTTCAAATAAACTTCAATTCATTGACACCGTCTTTAACTAATATCACACACTAGTAGCAGACATCCGTAACCGTTTCGTTTTCTCTATAACGTTTACGAAATAGAACAAAGCACGCATAGTTCGTTTTGTGTTTTCTTCTTCCACGTTACACGGTATTGTATTGTCATTCTATATGCCAATTTGAAAGCTTCGACACTCATCGCCCTGTAACTACGGAACCGGAAGTTGGATCCGGATGAAATTTCACAGTAGCTTCAAAGATAATATGAACTTTAATTCAAATTGAGATTTGTGAAAATCGGTTCAAGCATCGCAGAGAAATCGAAGTGAATTTTATTTTTGGAGTTTTTCTTCACCACTTTCACAGTTGACAAAAAGTCTGGATTTACAAAAGCCAATTTAAAACCACATTGAAAGAATTAAATACACTTCTGCAATAGGACGTCATGCCGAAATACTTGTTGTATTTGAATGAATTTTAATACATCAGATAGATCCGTTCGCTCCAAAACATACACAATCGAATGGTCTAAATGGAATAACAACGATGGACTGACTTTGTTTAGCGATGGAACAACCAAAACTGAGCTAGTTTACCGATGGAAAACATCGGTAAATTAAGTCAGTTTTGGGCATTATATATGCCTTACTCTTCATTATACGGATCTGCCTGCCAACTGAAAAATGCAAAACTAACCTTTTTCTATCATAATTTTTGAACACTTATAACTTAATCATTTGCTGATGGATTTAAAAAATAAAAACCAATCGATTCGGAAACATTTAAATTAAACATATGGGGTAACGTCGTTTAATTATTCCACTAGTATACCATTGAAAATTGGTTTGAATTGACCTATGTTTTCAGGAGCCAATCATAATGATGTCATCCTCTCTTCCGATTTGCGCAGTATGAACTATCGCACAAAACGGAAACTATAAATATATGCTCCAACACATTTTTGCTTAGTCGACCCCTGGCTGTGAGCGAGGAAGGTAGTGCCATTTTCCGTCTATTGCACACCGTGTTCACTTTAGTATATTGAATATCAATTAGCCGTTGATTTTGATTCTCCGGTAACTAGCAGACAAATTTAGAACTCTAGACGATAGATTTTTCGGACTTAATTTGAAGCGATTGTATCTTTGTGATTTGTTGATGGATTTGCCTCATTTAATTTCATACGACAGCATTACTTCAATATTGTACGTTTAAAAATAGATTGATTCGTCGACGGATTTGTGTGCATACTGAAATCGTCATTTTCATTTGGGCAAAACGGTGGCTCGCAAATGGATTCAGTTTGTTATGGATTATGGATCAGTTTTGTTATGGTGATAATCATAGATACTGCTTTTTCCATAAATGTGGCAATGAAATATCTTTAGGCATAAGACTTCATATTATTGAACCAAACAATAATCGTGTAACAATTGAATGATAAGAATTTTATATAGTCTTAAGAAACATAATATGTTGGTCATTCAGGGGTAAGCTTCATTGTGCTTAAGGCACATAACCGTTTTGAATTTTGTTTACGTTTCGTTTTAGACTTATCAGTGCCTAGCAGTTCAAATTGAACTGATTAATGCAAAAAATCGGTAGTTCAGTTCAGACCAAACCGGAATCGGCCAGTTAGAGTCGAAAATCCGTTTTCGTTCTTCACGTCAGCTTGGACATGGCACTTCGGTGCCAAACAAAAAGTGTTCTGCAAATATCAGAAACTTTACGTCTGCTTAGCGGTTCAAATTTAACTGCCGGGTTTTGCATTAAGCAGTTCAATTTGAAATTCTATGTCTAAGACAAAACGTATACAAAAAAAATAATAATCTAATCTTGCTTCCAAGAATCACATAGACAGAATCCAGACTAAATTCAATTTGATCAAGTTGTTTGCCCAACAGGAATAAAACGTTTCAGAAAATTCAGAATAGAATTCTGAAAGTTATCTTGAAGCGCCCTCCTTGGTTTAGTACAAATGAGTTGAACAGACTCACATATGTAAAATTATTGTAGCAATATCATATAGTATCAAAAGTAAACGCAAGATAAGTTGATCTGCGATTCTAAATGTACACACTTAGAAAAAATTACATCTTGATAGATGCATATAAAAGGAGTGTCGCGATTTACTTACATTCACAATTCAAAGCATGCGAAGATAAGTTTTTTCATATCATTTATTTAACCCCGGCTTGAAGTTATGTCATTAACTTCACAGTTAATTTAGCTAAAGACTACATCGATACAGACGCAAAATTTATGTTTACATGTTAATAGATGTAATTTTGTGTCATCGTGTCAGAAATTACGGCATGCCTGAATTTACGTCGAGGGTAAATTTCATTTTTTTCTAAGAGTGTATGATTTAAAAAGGGACCACTCGATGAACTCAGTTCACTGCCAGTCTCAGTTAAATTATTACATAATTGACATGAAAAAAACGTGCTTAATCCACCTAGCAGTGAGATGATATCTATTTATATCAATCTGCATGTGTTTTTTGCATGAATATTCTTCGGTGTTTCAGTTGTCATGACATTATTCTAATGTCCGTCGATTTAAGTGGCAATTTGAGATTTTATTCACTCATTACTCTGTAATATCGAAACAGCAAATCGGATCGAATTTCAATCTAAAAGTGTAACAATCGATTAAACATTCCATGATATGTCGAAGTAATTTCCACTTTAGAGTTTAGGGTAATTTAAGGTACTTCCAGAGCCGGTATTTAGGAACCAGCATAACCCAAACTGATTCGTATGGCCATATGACGAATAAATTGCAATATTTTTGAGTCCAACTTTAAAGATTTTCGGAATTGTCATCTTCTATATCGCTTTGAATTTTAAAAATTCATCAGCCTACAATTCCAGAATCGGAAGTCAGAATTCGATAAAATTGGATTTATTTTAATTTGAACTTTTGGTTTTGAAATTCGATTTAGCTTTTTTTGAGAAAACGTTTGAGCTTTGAGAAACGATTCGATACTGGAACCGGAATTCGAAGTCAAACAAATTCACCTGAGTAACTGTATAGTTTACATTTGTTTTTAAAATGTTTGAAAATCAATGTAGACATCTTTGAGAAATCGTAGTGTGCATTAAATTTTTGGGTGCCTGCTAACCCGATAAACCTGATTAATTTATGTGAAATAGACATTTTTATATTAATCACCCTGTATCTCCGAAACCGGAAGTTGGATCTGACTGAAAAACAGGTGGTTATATAAAATCATAAAACTTTTCATTTGAATCTTAGATGATTCTTACATTTCATTTGAATCTTAGATCGGTTCAGCCATCTAAGAGAAAAATGAGTTACACAGTTTTAATTTCGTTTCACATATCATCCTGTAGTTCCGGAACCAGAGGTCGGAACCAAACATAATTCAGGAACCTTGTTTGGGAGTATACGACTTTTCATATGAATCTGAGTTTGTAGAAAACGGTTGAGTCATGTTGTCATACACGCATTTGCTGATCTCGACGAACGGATTCGAATGGTATATGGGTTTTATGTTCTTCCCGCATTTATTGCTGTAAGTAGTTTAAATCAATTTAATTATGGAATTGCTTTCAACTCGAAAATTCTGCCATCAATTCAGCCATGGTTCGGCATGGCATATTCGAACGATTATGTTGCCAAAAAAGAACCGTGCTAAAATCAGTCCGAGGCAAAATATCATGCTATACACAGTCTTTTGGGTACTTAGAAACAAATGTATGTAACAATATGAAAAATCGTGTTTTATATTGCTCCCAAGCATTTCTTTGCCAGACAGCGCTCAAAACTTCTACTGCTATAATAGTGGAAAAAGTCGCTTACACAAGAATTTCAATATTTCCGTTAAAAATGTATTTCAACAATTTATGACTTGTTGGATAGGTATTACCGTACGGAATCTAAGTCTGAAAATATATTCTGTTTTCAAGGTCAATTGTGACAGATATTGTCAAAAAACAGATAATTTTGACATAAAACTTCGTATAACTCAAAAACTAAACATCCGATCTTAAAACCATTCAATAGCGTTCAGGATGACGGGGAGACCTAAATTCACTGGTTTGCGGTTACTGATTCAACATTGCAAATAAAAATACCTGGTTTGGAACATTTAGGGGTTTTTGGTTTGTACAAAAAGTACACATTTCGTTTCGAATTCTGCGCATTTCGCCTTCGGCTCATCAGTGCTTAAAGTTTGTTTTTATTTACCTTCTGATGTACTGATACCTTTCTCAGCACGATTCATATGAGAAATCGATGCTAATTCGGTTTTGGAGTTTTTGACCTCTATTTAGGTGTTTCCGAAATTGTAAGCCGGAGACTGAAGGAAAATTTTTTTTAAAATTTCTGATTCTATTTTGCTCTAATAAAATTTTCTGAATCAATTTAGCTCTTGTTTAGTCCCTGTGACTGTGACTTCCCGATGAGCAGTTTTCAACAGGAAACCATTTTGAGACAAATCGGTCTCGTTTGTAATTAAAACTACTCAAATGAAACAGATATCACATCCTACAAGAGAATTAGTTTTCAGAGCATTCCCTTGCGAGCTAGAGGTCGGAATACATACATCTTAGGTAGAATATCGTTTGATTTCACATATCTCCATCCACAACATCTATCACCAAACCTCTCTCCGCCAGCAGAAAGCAGTAGTTGTGCTGTACGATAGAGAACCTGCCACAAACCCCGCGAATGTTATTTTTGACGAATTTTATTTACCCATGAGAAATTCACTACTCACACTGATAGAATAATGTTCTAGAAAAAAATACACAGATATGCCTCAAAAGCGGAACTGTTGATTTTTTTTTACTTATTCGAAACGATTTTTTTTCTGCGGTGGCTTCAAGAAGAGTATATTATGTTTCTATAAGCAACTACGTGTTAGCAAAGAAGATGGAGAGTAAACAGATACGAATGCCGGTGCTTCACTTTCTGTTTATGGAACACTTGCCATTGATTATGTGTTTATTATTTCTGCTAGCTTCAGAAAAACTGCGGTCAACGTATATTGTCCATCTATTTATAACATCGAATAGAGATCTAATCCATACGAAGCTTACCACCATTTACATTCTTGTTAAAGCTCTATATCTTTTGTAACCGACATTTTACAATAGATGTAACACATGTTTTATGTAAAGAAAAATTTCTAGCTATAGGAAAATGTGCGTCATAAATGATTTTTTTGGTTTGGAACATTTGTACTTAGCGGTTCAAATTGAACTGTAAGAGCAAATTCAGCAGCTGCAAGATTCATATGGGTGGTCTATAATGTAAATGAAACTGAAACAAACGTATCCCCAGCAATCCGTTTTAGTTTTATTTTTTCGACCAGTTCTACTGTCAAATTTAAAACTGGTATACATTGCCGTTCTATTTTTTCTATATTTGAAACACAGATAAAACGCTGCTAGGGCTGCCAGTTTATTTTGTTATAATTTCTAGATTTAAATTTTAAAACTGACATAAATTATGCATCTAGAACTAGAACACTCCTGAATATGCCCTTAGGCGGATATGGCGATTCAATTTGAACCGCTTTAGGCACTGATGAGCCGAAGGCGAAACGAACTATGTACTTTTCGTGTAAACCAAAAACCTCTAAATGTTCAAAGTTTGAAGGAAACAGTTATCTACATTTTGAGAAACTGAAAATGTCATTCGGATTGTGAGGTAAACGTTGCTGTATAACGAAAGTGACCAATCTTATCGTATTGCAAAAGCATGGTTAAAAACCGACCACAGTAGTTGTAGAATAGTTTAACTTTTAAGGTTTGAAATTAATTTATACACAGAAAAAAATAATGAAATTTACACGACATGTAATTAATGATACCTTGAAGTAGACATCAATTGCATCGAAAAATTGATTGAAAACTATCATCGACGTAAAAGTAAATTAGAATGCCTCGATTTTTCCCTAAATTATACAACATATTTCAATTCACGCTTAGTTTTGCTTTTAAAGTAAATTGAAAAGTAAAGACCTAAGGAGTAACAATATATTCAATTTCCTGCATGAAAATAGATGTAAATTTACAAAATATTTTTATCTGTGAATGTTACGCCTCTACGTATCTGGGGAATGCAGATCAACGGGATGTTTTTCTAAACTTGATGTCTTCGATTCTCTCGATTTTCTCTCTGTTCTTTATGTTGTGGCTTCTTTCGTTTCTTATCTATTTCGTTTGTGTTTTTTTGTTGCTTCTTCTTTTGTCACGAATACGACTTACTTTACTATGGGGTGCCTTTTCAAAATTTACCCTCTGAGAGAGTGATAAGTTTTTGATCGTGAATATCTATTGTTGTATCTAACGAATCAACATAATTCTTGCTACATGCCATCGGAAATATGATCACAATTTTATGATAAAATTTTCCGTTGTGTGACATAATCTCAAATAATTCAAAATTAAACATTTCTGAAATGTTTGGTATAAACGAGTATCGAAAGGGATAATTCATAAGGCGCGTTTGCCTTGCTCGTATTTTTAAAGCTCATAGCTCAGTGATATGTGGAAGGATTTATATAATCTAACTACCAATAGAATCGAAATTTTTCAACCTAAACATGTATAGCAAAAGCAGTACACTATTGAAAAACCTGTCTCATTTGACCCATGTCAACATCAGCCAATCAGAACGCGTTCTGAGGAAGAGAACAAAATATCTGCTGCTGTACAACAAATCGTTCGAGGAAAATGTTCCGAACAGTGTTTAATATCGTACTGAGCTCCACAGTTTGGTCCTTTTGAAAGGCAGAAATGAATCCTGTACAGCACCCTAATAGTTTCTTTCAATGAAATGCAAATCCGAAATGAAATAATCGAAATTAAAATTCTAAATGCTGCTATTTTTATAGCCGTCAAGACCGCCATTAGTGAAAAAGCTACAAACGAAATCACGTAAAAAGAAACCTCTTAACAAAAATTGGATCAGTTTGGATTCTATCACCATTGCGAGCAGATGTATTTTGTGTCGTTTGCAAAGCTAGTTTCGCTTCCGACAAGAGCGATTACGTCACAGCTGCCAGTTGTTTGCATTGGTGGAAAAACAACGAAAAGTGGACAACGGTGGAGAGCATCACACAAAATCAGCCGTTCTAATGGCTCTAAAAGTTTTCTAAAGAACTATTAGGTTTTTTTGGTTTTTTTGCTTGCAAATCGAAGGTAAATATCCATAGTTTAGTGCAAATCTAGAACTGTTTGATTTGATTTGTGCACTTTTCACTGTGTGAAATTCACAGTAATCTAGATCAAGTGAAGCCTTCTTTGTTTTTGCGAAAAATGTGAAAAAGGAGAATGCTTGCATAATTCATACAATTGATCAACTAATTGATATTCGGAAGTGTTAAGGAACATGTAACTTGTTTTCGTATTCACGACATCCAGTTATATCTCTGACATTACCCACCCGCCTTTTTGTTTCGCTTTTTCTTCGTTCGTTTTCTGTCACTTTTTTAGTCTGTCTAGCTCAAGTCGGCTATATGTCTTAACAAGACTAAACCAAATCATTATTATTTATTTATTAGTATAAAAGCCCGCGTGGTATCAATATCGAAAGTGTACAGATATAAGTTTCAAAATTTGATAGTATTTCTAAATGCAACATACACCTTAAAAAATATTTTAAAAAGCTGTAAATCTTCCTTAAATATATTTTTACTGTGGAGCGGGTGATTCAAAAATCAAATAAAATGAATATCAATAGAACCATTGCAGTCCAAGGGTTGAAATTTCGTAAAAACGATATAACTAACTTAATGTACATTTAGGGGTTAGCCTATGTTTGTGCTTAGGGCACATAACCGTTTTCACTTTTCTTTACGTTTCGTCTTAGACTCGTCAGTGCAGAGCAGTTCAAATTGAACTGCTTATTGCAAACTTAAACAGTTCAACTTGAACCGCTAAGCAGACGTAAAGTTAATGCTATTTGCAAAACACTTATATATTTGGTACCGAAGTACCACGTCTTTCCTGACGTGCCGAACGAAAACGTTGTTTTCGGCTTATTCTGGCCGATGCAGGTATGGTCATTTAGGGGTTAGCCTATGTTTGTGCTTAGGGCACATAACCGTTTTCACTTTTCTTTACGTTTCGTCTTAGACTCGTCAGTGCAGAGCAGTTCAAATTGAACTGCTTATTGCAAACTTAAACAGTTCAACTTGAACCGCTAAGCAGACGTAAAGTTAATGCTATTTGCAAAACACTTATATATTTGGTACCGAAGTACCACGTCTTTCCTGACGTGCCGAACGAATGACCACGAATGACCATACCTGCATCGGCCAGAATAAGCCGAAAACAACGTTTTCGTTCGGCACGTCAGGAAAGACGTGGTACTTCGGTACCAAATATATAAGTGTTTTGCAAATAGCATTAACTTTACGTCTGCTTAGCGGTTCAAGTTGAACTGTTTAAGTTTGCAATAAGCAGTTCAATTTGAACTGCTCTGCACTGACGAGTCTAAGACGAAACGTAAAGAAAAGTGAAAACGGTTATGTGCCCTAAGCACAAACATAGGCTAACCCCTAAATGACCATACCTGCATCGGCCAGAATAAGCCGAAAACAACGTTTTCGTTCGGCACGTCAGGAAAGACGTGGTACTTCGGTACCAAATATATAAGTGTTTTGCAAATAGCATTAACTTTACGTCTGCTTAGCGGTTCAAGTTGAACTGTTTAAGTTTGCAATAAGCAGTTCAATTTGAACTGCTCTGCACTGACGAGTCTAAGACGAAACGTAAAGAAAAGTAACTTAATGTAGTTTCTTTCAAATTTGGTGAAACGTTATCAATTCCTTTTGGAGGAAGATACCACATGCTTACCCGCCTTTTTTCAGTATTGTATAAATTCTGACTAATCCACGCATTTATTGCGTTGCATGAGTCTTCTACGTAGATTCATAAAAATTGATGTTTCGATTAAAAATTAAGGTGGTGTGACTGGGGCGTCCACTTCAATGAGATATCGCTACTAAAGTGAAAAAACTCTTCTTAATCCACATAGTGGTGCAATAATGCCTTTCTCTTGTCATTCCAATAGTCTCATTGAAACATACTTTTTGGCGTAAATACGACTTACTGTACTATGGGGCGCCTTATCAAAATTTACCCTGTACAAGAATGGGTAGAACTTAATCATGAATATCTCTTGTTGTATTTAAGGCAATTATAATGAAATATTCAGTAGTCTGAGATATCAAAAATAACTCAAAGTTGAAGTTTTCTACAATGTTTGATAAGAACGAGCACTAAGGTGAAGTTCAGTGGCAAAACAAGGCACGCCAGATTCCGACACATAAACTAAACCAATCATCGGGCAAAGCGTATCGTTGACATTCCATGCATTTCCAAGACATTTAGCGTAAAAAGAATCGATTTCGGAAAATGTTTGTAAGCCCAAAGTCGATTTTTTTTCAAAAAAAAAATATTGAGATTACAACAGATCAAGACGTTTCATACATTTCTAAGACATTTGGCATCCAAAAAAATTCTCTAGTTTTGCGATTTTTTACGCGGATTCCCGAAGTTACCGCGCAGCTACGCGGTACGCATCCCCCGTGTAAAAAGAGATCCCATTGATTTACAAACTTTTGATACGATTCGAAATAAATGTATTTGAATTATGTTTTTTTTATTGTTTTATTTGACCCCGGCTTTAGCCAATTGGTCTTTCGTCGGGGGACTTGTATTATGTTTACTTCCATTTTTATAATAAATAGGTACAGAACTCGCTAAAACTAAAGACAAATTTTCCGAAGTGTGGAAAAGAATTTTATTGACATTGATAATGTATTAACATCATCCAGTTATGTCTCTGACATTACCCACCCGTCTATTTCGTTAGGATAATTTCTGACACAAATTCATTCTGATTGTTCCGATTAGTCCAGAAAAGCATTACTCAACGCATACGTTGCATATTCGACAACATTATCGTAACTAAAAGTATCAACAATAACACATTTGAACTTGCTTTGCGTTACTTCCAGAGAAAAAAATCGGATATAAAAAACGCGTTAGGTCGATTACAATGGCCAATTGATCTTCGAACTAGATTCACAACCCAATAGAAGCTTTCAAACGCTTGGTAAAATACGTTTTTCCGGTTACGTCACTCATACCATTATATCTCCGTAAGCGTAAGTACAACCAATTGATGTTCGAAGTTGATTCACAACCAAATAGTAGCTTTCAAACGTGCCAAAGCTTGTAGAAATCGATTCAGTCATCTCTGAGGAAATTATGCAGTGTTTGTCTTTGACCTGGAAGGATTCTTAGTGTCAGTAGAATGCATAGTACTAGCCATGCAATGTTTCTGTACACTAAGAATCGGCTCAGAAGTCTGTTGAAACAGAAAGTATAAATTCCACAAAAGTCTTTTGTCCTTGAATTGAAACACAACCATAAATGATAATCTATTTCTATAAAAATATCAAAAAATTTATTAAATAAAAAAACGTGAATTCCCTCGTTTATCCAACGTTCCCTACGTGCGGCATATCACTCTAAGGTATAGCATCTCACACGGATTTGCTTTTTTTAATGTGAATATTATGAACAAGACTATTTTTGAAACGCTGTGTTTTTTTCCAACATATAGTAGGATTCTTAAACTTTTAATAACAATAAGTGAAGTTCTAATTCGGTAAATAGTTTTGAACCAATATCAATTTTTAATCATCGAAATTATCGCATACTTTTGTTTTTGAATTTTGTATTGTAAACCATCACTGCATTTAGTTTATTTTTAACATCAATGTGAAGCTCAAAATTTCCAAAAACAGTGTACATTCGTCGAACGTAGCTGCTTTCATGTTGACATCATACACTCTGCAATGTTGAAAAACGTGAAATTGATTTTCTGCACTCTGACGCAAAGTAAAATACCAAAACATCCATCTGCCGACAGCGATGGAAATTCCCGGATAGAAATACAAGGTAGAAAACTATACAAGTTTCGACATTCACAACTTTTTTATCTGATATCCAGGTACCTTTCACTCGCGCATAGCGAAGCGAACCAAGATACAACTGATCCGCTTCAGCGCTTATCGTCACCACGCGTGTCTACGGTGTAAGAGTATCATCAATTTCCATTAAAGTTAGGAAAACAGGAAAACTTTCCTCACGATTAACAACCAAAAAGGAACAGGTCGCCAACAAGAAAACATTTATATTGTATATATGCAAACTCTCACGTACAAAGTTCCGAACGAGATAACAGCAATTAATGTTCATCCTGATAGTTTTATTTTCCCGTCGATGTTCCACTCACTGTAGTGGTAATCCCAATAATTGGACCCTGAGAGAAAGAAACAATAAAAACTCTATGCTAAGCAGAAAGTTCAACAAACTCCTTCTGCGAATCTAAAAGCGATTAATAATCATTAGCTAGTTCTTTTCTATGGGAATAGTACCGCTAAGACTTTTCCGGATAGGAGCACAGCTGGGAATAAAACTACAAATTAGATCAACGATGTGCGATTATATGTTCATTACATTTAGTCCAATACATGTGTAGTAATACCATATAGAAAGGCCTGCTCAAATCCCTCTAGTGATGTGACAATGTCTCATAAGCTTATATGTGCAAGGTCATATAATTCCATACAAAACTTGCGAATTTCATTTGGATTCGACTTCCGGTTTCGGGGGGTGATGCGTGTTAAATATTGAAAACAGTGTCACGTTAAAAAATGAAAACAGAGGGACCCAAAAAACACCTCAAAATTCCTTATCATTTTTTAAATCCGACTTCCGGTTCTGAAGAAACAACATGTTAAGTATGAAAATTTCAATTTCAAGAGTGTTTTTTCATAAGTGATCATGCGAAGAACAGCGAATTCTTTGCAAATATTGATAGCTGTTTACTATTTTTACCTTTTTTTATAAATATAAAAAATAGGTATAGAATTCGCTCAAACTTTGGAAAAATTTTCCGAGGCCCGGAGGGCCGAATGTCATATACCAATCGATTCAGCTCGACGAACTGAACAAATGTCCGTGTGTGTGTATGCGTGTGTGTCTGTATGTGTGTTGTCAACTAAGAGGTCGAGATCTCAAAGATGGCTGAATCGATTTTGATCAAACTAGTCGCAAATGAAAGGTCTCCCCGTCACCCAGAACGCTATTGAATGGTTTTGAGATCGGATGTTTACTTTTTGAGTTATACGAAGTTTTATGTCAAAATTTTCAGTTTTTTGACAGTATCTGTCACAATTGACCTTGAAAACAGAATATATTTTCAGACTTAGATTCCGCACGGTAATACCTATTCAACAAGCCATAGATTGGTAAAATCCGTCCATTTTTAACGGAGATATCGAAATTTTTGAGTAAGCGACTTTTTCCCCTATTCCAGTAGTAGAAGTTATGAGCGCTGTCTAGCAAAGAAATGCTTGGGAGCAACATAAAACACGATTTTTTATACTGTTACATACATTTGTTTCTAAGTACCCAAAATACTGTGTACAGCATGATATTTTGCCTTGGGCCGATTTTAGCACGGTTCGTTTTTGGCAACATAATCGTTCGAATATGACATATGTAAACCAGATCATGGCATCATTTTCGAGTTGAAAGCAATTCCATAATTATATTGATTTAAACTATTTACAGCAATAAATGCTGGAAGAACATAACAGCCATATACCATTCGAATCAGTTTGTGGAGATCAGCAAATGCGTGTGTGACAAATAATTTCACTCAATTTTTTTTGGAGATGACTCAACCGTTTTCTACAAACTCAGATTCATATGAAAAGTTGTATACTCTCAAACAAGATTCCTGAATTATGTTTGGTTCCGACTTCTGGTTGCGGAAAAACAGGATGATATGTGAAACGAAATTAAAACTGTGTAACTCATTTTTCTCGTAGATGGCTGAACCGATCTAAGATTCAAATGAAATCTATGATTCATCTAAGATTCAAATGAAAAGTTTCAAGATCCTATAAAACATCTTGTTTTTCAGTCAAATCCAACTTCCGGTTTCGGGAATACAAGGTGATTGGTATAAAAATGTCTATTTCACATAAATTAATCAGGTTTATCGGGTTTACAGATTTGGATAGTCGATAACCAAATATACTTATTTCAGTTTTAGTGGTATTCAGTTTTCTATTTGGATTTAATTCGCACTACTATTTCTCAAAGATGATTATACTGATTTTCAAACATTTTGAAACAAATGTAAACTAAACAGCTCTCAGGTGAATTTAACTGACTTCGGCCATACCGATTTTAGAATTCCGGTTCCAGTATCAAATCATTTCTCAAAGCTCAGTCGTTTTCTCAAAAAAGCCTAATCGAATTTCAGAAACAAAAGTTCAAATTAAAATGAATCCAATTTTATCCAATTCTGACTTCCGATTCTCGAATTGTAGGATGATGAATTTTTAAAATTCAAAGCGATATAGAAGATGACAATCCCGAAAAGCTTCAAAGTTGGACTCAAAACTATTGCAATTTATTCGTCATATGGCCATCGGTTTGGGTTATTCTGGTTCCTGAATACCGGCTCTGCAAGTACCTTAAATTATCGTAAACTCTAAAGTGGAACTTACTTCGACATATCATGGAATGTTTAATCTATTGTTACACTTTTAGATTCAAATTCGATCCGATTTGCAGTTTCGACATTACAGAGTAATGAGTGATTAAAATCTCAAATTGCCACTTAAAACGACTGACATTTGAATAATGTCATGAAAACTGAAACACCGAAAAATATTCATGCAAAAAACACATGCGGATTGATAGAAAAAGGTATCATCTCACTGCTAGGTGGATTAAGCACGTTTTACCCTCTAAAATGTACTGCATTTTTAGTTGTAATGTGTTTTCCCATAAAAATGGACTATATTTTTTCAATCGAAAAATAAATACAATATTCTCAGCATTTGCGGTATCGTATTTCGAATTGCCACAATACAAAAAGTCAGAGAGAACGCAACGTATAGCGAAAACCTTCGTCAAACTTCGTAAGACAAATACGAGACAACAACTACAAAAAGATATGGAAATGTCCAATAGAAATATGTCACCAAGTATATCAATTGATGATTGATTCGTGTATTTTTATTAGTTTCTGTTTTGAACTAAAACATCATTGGTGTATGTGTGTGTGTGCACTCTAAAAAAAATCCTCTTCACATTCTCGGAGACAGCTAACCATTTTTTACAAAATTAGACTCGTTTGAAAGCCACTTTTGGGTTGTGAATTCAAAGATCAAGTGGCTGTCACTTCTAGTTCTGGTACTGGTGTAAGTGACATAACCAATAAAACGCGTTTTTACTCTCCGCACAGTTCTCTCGTAGATGGCTGAACCGATTTCTACAATCTTTAGCTCGATTGAAAGTTACTTAGATCAAGTCTCTGTCACTTCTGGTTTTGGTATTATTTTGGTATAAATGACGCAACCGACAAAACGCTTTTTTTTCTCCGCACAATTTTCTCGTAGATAGCTGAAACGATTTCTACAATCTTCAGCTCTCGGCATAATTTTTTTGGAGCTAGCAGAAATTTCAACAAGGTTAAGCTCGTTTAAAAGCTATTATTAGGTTGTAAATCATTTTCGAAAATAAAATGGCTGTCGCTTTCGGTTCCAGAGATATAATGATATACCTGACGTAAACGAAAAAAACCTGTTTTAATCCACCTAGTGGTGTAATGATGCCTTTCTCATATCAATCATACTATCATATATAATACTGTGGAATTCTTCAAAAAAAATTTCTTCGATTCCTAAAAGAATAACCGAAATCGGTTTGTTTGACCGTCTTCTGATAAAAACTATCAATTGGAAAACAAAAAAAAGTCGGTTTTCACAGTGATTGCAAAACCTTTCTATATGAGAAAGGTAAAACAAAAACGTTTTTCTATTCGCATTTTTTTTTTCGAAAGTAAACAATTAACTGGTTCAAATGCATTATTACTGATACTTATGGTTTCAAGAATGTTGTCGAATAGGCGACGTAAGCGTTGAGTTACGCTTTGCTGAACTAAAAGAAAAAATTTGAATGAACCTGTTTAACGAATCAGCCCAAATTCGTGTCAGAAATTATCCTAACAAAAAATATTTGTTTCATTGAGACAGTTTCTAGCTTCTGAGTTACAATGTGAAGAACGTTTGAAAATTTGTGACGTTTTGTATAGTAAATTTAAAAAAATCCGTAACAAATCTTTTAAGCTGGGCTTTAAACTATTTCTATCAAATTATGTTGTTCAATTGCCATGCGAATTATTTTCGCAATGCTGGTCCGTCGCAAAGAAATAACTCGTGTAGCCAGTCTTTTTCTTCTGTGGCTTATAGAGCGGCATTAACGTCGTATGTATGTATGTATTGTATGTATGTGTGAAGCCACCATCAGTTCAAGGCATTACCAGTGGATGCAGGTAGACTTACAGTAGATCCGAATTTGATTATCAGATAACTTTCATATTACTGCTGTTAAGAAGGCCAAAATGGGCGCCTTCCAGCAATAACATCCGGCCATATAATAAAAGAATTCGCTGTACCAGCTTAAACCTGCCTGATGGTTTGTTTGTTAGAAGGGTGCGTCTTACTCATTTCAGACCTTCTGGGGAAAACACACAGCTTTCCCCTGTGAATCGGGTTGACATTTCACTCCTTCATCCAGTCATTCACTTGTAAGATACCCTGATGCACTCCCATCCCTCTTCCCTTACAATGTACTTGAGCATAGTATTATATAATGTAACATAATACACTTTACTATAATTTCCGGCAGTATAATACAATAAAATACAATATAGTATAAAACGATGCAAAATCGTATGGTACAGTGTATTATAGTCTACTATAATATTTAATGATGAATATAATAGTATCATAATGTTATGTGACATAATATAGTAAAATATACCATAACATATTATAATATAGTTTGGTCACTATACGACACTGAATATAATAAAATATTATTATGCATAAAATATAAAAATGTAATACATCACAATGCAATATAATACACTTATAATTGTGTATTAAAAAAATACCTTACAATACTATATAAAACAATACCAAACATAGTCCCATAATGTAGTATAATATAGTACAATGTAATATAATATGATACCACAAAATATGACGTAATATAATATGATACAATTTAATAATATATGTGTAAAGTGAAATGTTTAGTATGGAAATGAAAATTTATCTGATAGTGATAAAGATTATAATAATGGTAACAATAGTAATAAAAATAATAATAATAATAATAATAATAATAATAATAATAGTAATAATAATAATAAAACTTAAATACTACAAAATAATTTAATATAACATAATATAGTATAATATATTTTAATTTAATATAATATAATACAATGTCATACAATATAATATATTATAAATCAATATATAAAATAACAGTTAAGGTAGAGTGTCAGTTATGCTCTTCTATCTTCGCAATACTGCAGGAAGTAAAATATTTCTCTTCTAATAACAATAATAATATCCACAGCTATAAAAATAATATATGTTATTATTATTGATGACAAATTAATAATACTAACAATAAATATAATAATGAAAATAATAATAAAAAAACAACATAATATAGTACAATGAATTATATAATAAATAATAGAATGAATAAAATGATATGTTGCGATATGCTATGATATTATATTACTTCGATTTATATGTCATTTCTCATCCTCTCATTCTGCCATCAACGCATTCCATCGACCAATTGTCACCACAGATACACGTGTAGGCATGAAACAGGAACCAGTGAGGACCAAGCTCACCTTGTGACGACCTTGACATTTAGTTAAAATTTACTTTAAAAATGATAACTTATAAGGAAAACAAATTTATATTTTGCGCAGAGGTACGTAGTACTACTCATAATAAACCCTATAATATAATATAATATAATATAATATAATACAACATAATGCAATACAATATAACATAATATAATAGAATACAATATAATATAATAAAATATAATATAATATAATATAATACCATATAATATGATATAATGCAATGCAGTATAATACCAGTATATAGTATATAATAACATAAAATAGTGTAAGACGATAATATGTGAAATAATATGCTATGATACAATATAACAGTTAATGTCGCAGTGTAAGTTACCCTCTTCTAATAATAATAATAATAATAATAATAATAATAATACATGATGTAATAAACAACAGAATTATATGTTGTAATATACTATGATAAACACTGCACTTTAGGATGGGCTTCAACCTACATGCCATTTCGCACCCTCTCATTCTGCTACTAACGCAGAAGGCGATAGCACCCAGTCGACGCCGTTCTATTGACCAAATGTCATCATAGACGCTCGGGGAGGCATGAGATAGGGACTTGTGAGGACTTAGTTATCTCACCATTTGACGACCAATAGAGCGGCATTAACGTCGTGACCATTAACCAGAAATGCATGGAAACATAAATGTCGCCTTTCCTCAAGCAACACAAGTATCTCATTCATTTTTGGCTGGATTTGGAATCTTGCCATCACGGAACGAAGCCCGAGGAGTGGTGTGCCACGTAGAATGTTCATTTAGGGCCCAATAGAGATGATCGAGTACTTCTACCCGAAACTCGACTCGAACCTGATGGGTATTGGTCGGGTTCGGATACAGAAAAAATATGTTTGTCGGGTTCGGTTTAAGTACGGGTGCCAATTTCTTCATTTTCAACGAAACCGGGTCAGGTTCGGGTTAACAGATTTGGTCGGGTTCTGGTTTTTTCGGGTTCGAGTCAGGTACGAGTAAAGTTTTTTTATTTTTTTATCGGGTACGGGTCGGGTTTGGAAGAAAAATTAATCTCAGGTCCGGGTCGGCTACGGGTAAAATATTTTTGTTTTTGATCGGATACGACTCGTGTTTGGGTTTGAGAAAATTCTTACCCGACCATCTTTAGCATAGAAATGGCGCTTCGGCGCAGATTATATAAGTGTAGCATTAACTTTACGTCTGCTTAGCAGTTGAACTACTTGGTGGCATAACAGCTTAACTTAAACTGTTATGCACTGAAGATTCCAAGACGAAAAGTAAACAATAAAATCGCTCATTGACCCTAAGCACAAAAGAGATGCTAACCCCTTAAAATTAATGGTAGGAGTCAAACGAATAGCCCTGCCATTCGCATTTGCTGAAAAGGAGACATAAGTGAACATGTTTTGTTCATTCTGAAGATATTAAGCATGAAAAAAAACACGACATAAGTTTTTCATACAAATTTTGACCAATTTTCACACTTTCATGTTGAACCAAATTTTAATCGCAGCAAATTTATAATACTCAAAAGATAATTATTTCCTTTAAGCAAAGTATAGTTGCGTGCCGTGTTAGTAGTGCTATTTGATTCGTGGGCGTGTTTTCGTGCGTTACCATGTGTGAATCTCAATTTCGGCGGAAGCCACGATCCTAGCAAAAAGGTTATATTATTCCAATATACCTGAAAAAGCCATATTTTACAGACAGGTGGATAAAAATAGTTGTTGTTTTATCTTTATTTGAGAAAAAGTTATATTTTTTCTTCGTAACATCGTTTTCTTCAGCTCGTTTATCTGGCACAACTCGTTGCTTTCGCTCAACTGAACCGCTTTACAGCTAAATGAAAAGAAAAACAGTGCCAGTGGACAAGAACTTTTTTTCCTGGCTATACTGGGATACCATGCTACATCTCCTGAAGTTGGGAGGCGCTTTCATCTTCGTTCATTGTTTCATCGCAGTACGAGATTGTTTCTTAGTCTTACGAGTTACTGGTGTGAATTCGTTTATTTTCATTGTTCCTGTTACCTTTTTGTTATTTCGAAGCTACTGGATTCGTTGTTGGCTAGATTTTTGTATCTGGGTTCATACTTTTATAACTATGAATTAATTGCAACTTACAAATACTAACACTAAAGATTTTGAAATTTTAAATACACTGATTTTCAACATGTTTTAAGCTTGTCATGTACTACTTCATTACCATCAAAGCTCGCGCATTCGGTTGTACGTCCTTTTCCCACTTGTAAATGCTAAGCTTCATATCACAAACCATGGACATTTAAATGCGCTACGCTCGCTCTACGATCTTTCATTTGAAATTTAATTAGGCCCACAACCATCCGAAAGAATCGCAAATTAATCACACTTTCTGATGTAATTTACATTCAATCAACAATTTACAAATTCCTTCGCCCCAGTCATAATTGAAATTCTACCTTCGTCGAAACCCTTTCTATCGGCCGATATTTACGGAATACAGTAATAAAAAGAACGAGAGGGTCGCATAAAAAATTGATTTTTTGCAGTTCATTTTCATCTACCTTCGGGCATGCAGGATCCCATTGGAAATAGGAAATATCAAAGGTTTGCTTCGTTTTGGTGTCGTGATTCAAACCCTTTGAACTTCATTGGTACGGTGGGCTACAATGTACTGTCCTACCTATTGCTCGGTTTCACTACATACAGGAGGTATTAGATTACAAATTGAAATTCAAATCTACTTGGTTACTGGGCTACGGAACGAACTTTAATAGAATAGACAGTAGAACAAGAGACGATATATTCTATTAGCATAATCGTATCGGTTGTTATTGTCAATATAGTCACTTATTAAAAATGGAGTATTCTGGAATAAATATGATATTCAAATATTGATTAAAAACACCTGCGCGCAATTCTATTCGAATACCTTTATGACCCAGTGTCTGTCAAAGTATCTTAGTGACGTATCGTACTATTTTCTTTTCGCTAAATTTTCTCCAAGAAAACTGTGTCGATTTCGACAATCTTGCTTGAAAGCCATAGCGTGATCATTGACCAAATTTAGAATGACACATTGCGATTTAGATACCGATTCCTAAACGACGCACAGTGGTCCAAAACTGGAAAAAGACGGTCAAAAGCCTGTACGGACTTTCTCTGATTTTTAAGAGCTAACGTGTCTTAGAAGAAGTTTAACAAGATTATATTACGCATCTTTTGAAAGTGGCACCTTAATTTTTGTTAAGGAGGTAGTACCAATTTCGAATGAAAATATATTTTTTCCACCAAAAAATTTTTGTTTTCTATCTCATTTTGAAGAAAAAAAAACATTTGAATTATTTTTGCTGAAGATATAAATAATGTAAAAAAAATATTTTTGGAGATATATTCACTTTATTTTAAAAACAGTTTTTTTTACTTATCTACGTAGAATCTCCCTCTATTACCTAAGTATCTACTACAAAGTGCGCGTAAACACGCATAAACAAGCAAGCTCATGCTTGCACGTGCAACTTAAGCAAATTGTTGTGATTTTTGTTTTGTTTACTTTTTGACAATTAACAATATTAGCAAAAAACTAAGTGGAAGTCGATGCAATTGTTTAGACCTTTTCAAAGTTAGTTTTAAATATTGAAAATCTAAAAAATTATCGAAAGTTCAACACATTTTTAAAAAAATGGAAAAATGTTTTCCAAACAAAATATGAAAAAGTATTGTAGAAGTACAAACCATTACTAAGAGATTTCATTTTTAAACGTGTAAATAAATTGAGTTATCGCGAAGCAGCACGTTTTTTAAGACGATATATTGATCTTGCGATGCTCACTTAGACATGTGCGAAACACCTCATACCGGTGAGCAGCTCCGAACCGATCAGCTAAAGGGAATTGATTCAATGTATTAGCTCATCAGCTCATTTAGATTGAACTGAAGGATTGTTTTGAGCGCCGTTTTTTTGCGCCGTTTTTCTTACTCCGTTTTTCTTTCATATGCATGATCGAAATCATTGATGCACAAAGAATTGATGCACAAATGCTATGCGAACTAACTTGTCTGTGAATTATTATTATGTCACATTTGAGAATATCTGCAAAAGTGGCATCACTGAATGTACCTTAGCCTACTGAGTGAGAGGTAAGATTCCTTATTGACAATGGCTCATTCAATCTGTTAAATAAGGATAGATGCACATTTTGAAGAACTGACAAGAGCTCATGCACACATTTCTTCTCATTTATAACTCGCTCTTCAAGAGCCGAAGATCCGTTCAGCTCGTAGCTTGTTTCCACCTTACCAGCAGAGATGCCAGGTAATTTTTTCAAAAATCTGTTATCAAACCTGTCTGTGCAAAATCTGTGCACGTTTCTCCGTTTCCATAATAGCTGATCGGAATCATTTTCGTAAGCAAAAAAAGGTCTCACTATTTCCTACCGCTCTGTTATTTTTGATGCTAAACAGTTATCAATTTTAAAAATCTGTGATTGATTTCAGAATCTGTGTAAATCTGTGACCATTTTCAGAAATCTGTGAAAATCTGTGCCATTTTTTAAATCTGTGCCATTTTTTTAATCTTTGCAAAAGGTTGAAAATCTGTGAAACACAAATTAATCTGTGAACCTGGCATCTCTGCTTACCAGTGCGATGAACTGGTGAGCTGCGTTTTTTTTTAAAAATAGCTGTGAGCTATCAGCTCACTTTAAAGATTCGTTTCACAGGAATAGCTCAGGAGCGAATAGCCCATCTCTTCGCTCACTGCAAAAGTGAGTTACAGAAATAGCAGACGCCCTCCGTTTCTTAACCATTCATGGTTTCAGCATGGCCATAGTGAAAATGAGTCACACGAATAGTACTCAGGATATACTCATTGGAAAATAAATTGGATTAGGAATATATTTTCCTATAACTATTGTAAAAGTTTGCTGCATTAAGTTGCATATGTCGCTTCGGTACAAGGTTTCTTAGGTAAAAATAGGTAAAACGATGTATAACTTTTCCAGAAAAGAGTAAACCTATGCATTACCTTCTACAAAATTATGGGATTTTATATTTTCTACAACTATTCCAAACAAAGTAAGGATTAAAAAATAACTTGAAACAAGTTATGATTGGAAAACTAGTCTTAAGGGGGTTGTCACAATTCAATAACTAAAACTAACTTTGAAAAGGCCTAAAAAAAAGTTCCATCGAGTTCCACTTAGATTTTTTTTATAGTATTGAGCATATCTTTTCCAATAAATTTTGTAAAAATCAGCTGCATAAAGTTGCATATTTCGCTTCGGTGTAAGGTTTTATCATAGGTGAAAAAAGTAAAATATTGTATAACTTTGCCAGGAAACAACAAACCTATGCACTACCTTCTACAAAAATATGGGTTTTCTATTTTCTTCAATTATTCCAAAGACAGTATGCGTAAAAAATTAACTCAAAACAAGTTATGAATAAAAAACTAATTTTAAGGGGGTTGCCATAAAAACGCTTTGTATATCCGAAACGGTGCGACCTAGACTTTTGGTATATTTGACAAAGTAAACTATTTTCAATAGTTCTTAAACTTTGTAGGAGAAAAAAAAATTCTATCTCTTCAGAAAAAAAAGTTATGGTTATATTTTTTGTCAAAGTAGACCATGAACAATTAGGGATAGAATCAAATTACGCGGTATATATTTGTAAATAATTTCTTAAAAGCAACTATATGCATTAAACGAACGGTTTGGCAGCTACTGATTTATGTCCACGTTTTTATTGATTCGAACCACTGTGCGACGTGTGAGTTATGTAACATACATATCGCACTTTCCTTCATCCGCTCAGTTTGCTCGGGAATGCCATTAGAAAGGTGAAAGAAGACTCACGACAGAAACTTCCGATTGCAAATATCGTATGAGTGACATATCCAAGAAACCGCACTTTTTCTATCCACTCAACTTTCTCAGAGGTGGCTGAATCAATTTCGGACTGATTTGAAACTACAGTGTGGTCACAGGTCACGACCAGTATTGCAAATTCAAACATATATTGGCTAAACTAAAAAAAAATTCTGTTAAAAAGCAGTTTTCCGGAAAAATAAATAGTTTTTAGACAACCTTCCATTGTCTTTCGGGTATTAAATTAAAGTTTTCTATTTTGCGGGATTACTGAAAGGTGGTACGTAAATCTTTACTTCGCAATAATTTCTGCAATAGAAAATCCATTTAGGAATGTTTGCGTTGTCAATCAAATGTGTTAGTGGAGGTAAGCTGAAACTGAAATAATTTTTCTCGAGCAGTTTTCAGAAAAACGAAAGAGTTTTAGTCTAAGATTTTCGCTTTTCTTGATTGGAATTCTATATTGAATGAACTGATTTGTGTATTTTTCTTCTGGAAGCTTTATTGATTAAAATCAGGAAAAGAAGCACAGGAATGCTCCTTAATGAATACTAATCTAAAACCAATTCTCGAGCTCGGTATACACAGAAAGAAATAATGTAAGTTTAATTTTGCGTTTAAATAATAATGAAATGTACAGAATTGAAAAGTAACTTTATGTTGAATTTCCTGCTCCAAATATGTGCATAAAAAAGATGTAAATTCACAAAATATTTTTTCTGTGTAATGAAATGCCGAGACAGCTCGGCAATACACAATTTTACTGATTGCTCAATAAACAATATTATGTTTTCCGAGATTCGTTTAGTTAATTTACTGATTTTTCGGCAAAGTGCATCTTTTTGCCGAAATTTGTAAAAATCTTCGGCCGAACTTATCCGTGATTAACAATTATCCCAAAATTAAAGAAGAAGTTTAAAAACGGTCGAATTGCATTGCATATTTTAAAATTGAACGTACTGGAAACAAGTACGTTTATACGAAATTAAAATGAAATATTGATTGATCAAAACTGATTATATTTATAAATAATTAATTGGATATTTATAATTTGAAAAACGAACTCTTTGTTACAATTCAATTGCTGAAGACTCTGTAATTCATTAATTCCTCTTCGTTGCTTCTGACAAACATTTGCCGAGCAGAATTTGAGCCACCAAACCGTTTACGTTTGGGACGGAAGAATCCGAGTACAGTTATGTGTAGTGAACAATAGAACGACCTCGAAATGAGTGAACCAAACGAACAAAAGATACAAGAATTCCGTGCAAATCACTTGTTACCTATGACAATCAGATGACCACATGTCAATATTGCCAAAAAGCTGTTCACTACGGTAAGCCATGTGATAAACTGGACAAGGAGCAATCCCAGTACACCTGTGACAGCCACCAACAACAATGGAGCATCCCCTTCAACGAAACCATCAGTATCCCCTATAGAACAAAGTACACCTGCTGCAGTAAACAACTTACTCTTCAACCAACCAGCAACTGCAACCAATGTACAACAAGGTGAATCTACAGCAACTCTCAACGAGCTCATGACTACGATCAACAAGGAAAACGAAAAGAAAACGGAAATCACACACAACACCGACGATGAAGCTATGGATGATGAGATAAGCCATGGACAAAGTGACCCTCGATCCTCGTTGGATAGAAATAGAAACTCATCTCCCCCTAGAAAAAGGGTGACAACGAGATCCAATAGCAAAAAAAATTGTTAAGTAACAAAAATGTAAGCAAATCGGCCACGTAAAGCTCTTACGCAAAAAAGCCAGAATAAAAATTTTATTATAAAAAAAATATACAAAAAATAGAACGGCATCGTAGACCAGATTAAATTTGACAGAAGAACTGGTCGAATAAATAAAACTAGAACGGCTTGCTGTGGATACGTTTATTCCAGTTTCTGTTCTATTATAGATCTTCCATATAGAACTCCTAGCTGCTGAATTTGTTCCTAGGATGTGGAATAGGATGACCTCAACCTCTTTTGGCAATCAACGGAGCGTTCAGTGTTGGCCTGCTTTGATCCCGGTTAGGTAAGTTAGGTTACAAAATTTGTCACATAAACAACTTTAAACTTCTCCGCTTTACCCTTATCCACTTTGTTTCAAAAGCACATTTGCAATTAAATGTGCATCAATTGATGAAAAATAAATATAACTATTTGTTTCTACGCTACATTTTTCAGTGAAGAAGTGCTTAATTTGGTTTTGCGTTTTGCAACAATGGTTTTTTTCTTAAGATTGTAAATTACCTCTTACAGTCTGTTACATAAGAGCGTGGACACTGTTGTGAGAAAATGAAAAGACTCAACAACAACTTATATTAATTACATTAATAGCAAGCCCAATCCCCTTCAGTGTTAATAACGGCTTGACACCTTCCAGGCATACTTTGAGCGAGATTTTGCGCGTATTCTTCTGCAAACGACCTCCAAATTTTGTAATTCGACGAACAACCTACTTCAAATTGTGTGGTCGGTTCTTCCCAAGCTTCATCTTCATATAAACCCAAACGTTCTCAATTAGATTGGCATCGGGCGACTGAGAGGGCCAATCCAAGGTCACGACCCCATGGCCCATTCAAGACGTTTTTAAACATATTTTCACTCAACATCGGTTTTTGCCAAGTGCTTCGAAATATCAAATTATTTGCGATCAAATGTCTACCAACAGTTCCGTACGATGTATTTAAACATTTTGTCGTCGACATTTTTCACCTCTTTAAAACGATTCACCTACTTACTCACAAACTGTTTCGACTTTTGCTTGTATTTCACCGCGGTACCTTTCGGGAGCGAACACAAAATAACTGCTTCGAAGCGCGAAGCGTACGCGGTACTCATTTTGGAAAAAATGCTGATATCGAATTATAAACAACAGTCAGCTGATTTATTTTTGCATTGCATAAAAGGCACTACTGTCCTCTGCGTTAAAAAAAAAAATAATCACACCATTCCACTTTACCGATCGCGAGTAATCGTAACCACGCTCTTATGTAACAGACTGTAGTTTAGATGCAAAACAATAATGCGATTACTTACTTGTGTTCTATAAACCTGCGAAATGGTTAACATAGGGTAGAATCTTGTTTAGCATTTCATAACTCTGTAACTTTTGCTCATATTGTGGCGCTCCTGGTGGACGGATTTGGAAGTTCTTGGCGCCCACGTGTCGGGAATTTTGTCAGCTTCACGTATGATTTTTTACCTTCCGCAAATCGACTGTACTTTGTAAACAATCAACATGGAAGCCGAAAGAAGGGAAAAAACTGTGCACAGTTATTTGGAAAATCTATTGTGGTCTGCATCTAGGCTAGCTACACAGATAAAAATATTTTGTGAATTTACATTTATTTTCATGCACATATTTGGAGCAGGAAATTGAATGGAAATTTACATTACAAAACGAAGCGGTTTGTAAATATACAGTCTTGTTCAATGAAAAACTAAATGAATTTTTATGTAATTTTACATCAATCATGGTTTTAAATCAGATTTTCGTTTCAACTGATGTCTATTTCATAGTACTATCGGTTAACATGTCGTGTAAGTTTCATCTTTTCTTTCTGTGTACCCGAGTAGAGTGTGAGATTAAAAAGAAAACTCAATTTGATGTTGTGCTGTTCGTATATATCAATTACTTAATTTGCTATCGTGTTGGTCGTTTTAACGGTTAAAAGATCAAAATTGAAAGCAAAAAAAAATGCTGTGTGACATCAAACTTGGAAACTAGCTCTCAGTGAAAGCACATTGAAAACTTAATATGATGTAGATTCTCTCGAAATGACACGTCACGAGCATAGGCTAAAAATAGAACAGCCAAAAAGGTCCGGGATAGTATACATTTAGGCGACATAACTCGCAAGCAAGAAAAAAGATTTTATGCAATCCCCATATTAGTCGCAAAGCAAGAAAAAAGATTTCATGCAATCTACACACTACCGCGGAGAGAAACCGGTTTCGAACTTAGGTGTTTTAGAATGCGAACTTTTTGCGATTGCTATGGACTGTAAGTGCTAGCTGTCAGGAGATGGAAAATGTTCGGTTATATGACAAGCAGTGTTGTTTCACAAATTTGTATGCAGGTAGTTTCTGTCAGTGCACACTTGTTACGTCACTTCCATCCCGCATCCAACGTGAATAGCAGTGTGGCTATTTGAGCACAGTATAAAAATGTTCTCTTTGTCCTTCTCATATCCAAAGATGTAGCATTCAAACATTATAACATTAAATTGAGTTATCCACTTGATCTTACACAACTCGCACATGTAATCACTTTGAAATACGAATTTAGAGGCTCTGAAGACCGAACGTTTTACATTGAAGTCTCCTACAACACAGGGAACGTGAATTAGGAATCCGGCAATAAGGTATTCCAGATAATTTGTTTTTTCGACTAATTGGGACAATGAACGATTATCTCGCTTCTGACCACAGGTAGAACCAGAATCTCTTCAGTAAATTTTTAGTTCTTGTGTAGACTTATAATTTACAATCACTTGATGCAGAATTAGTCCTGTGACTCAAAATGATAAAGATTTAGTTAGACGATTTCTTTAGGAGAGTGTATTAAAGTTCCAAGATCTATTAGATGATTGATAAAACACTTGTCATAATATCTAGCGTTAGTAAGTATATAAAGTTTTAAGCATTTATAACTAGGAGTGAGAATTGTTTTGACAAGTATCTTCGACATAGTTTGTGGACTGCTCAGGAATATACAAATTAAACATATATTTTCTTGGTGGCTCCTCTAAGCCACTAAAGTATTATTAAGAATTAGCTCTAGGTTCTGAAATCTGAGGTATTCAATGTTCGATGTTCGAACTTCGTAAACAATAAATTTTTCCATACTGTTGGATATAAAGTTATGGGTATTTTCAGAACGGGTTTGGCGAGTACATTATTTTCGCCAGACAAACGTGGTACCGATGATCGCCAATTTATCTAATGCCTCCCAGACGTGTGGTTTGAAACCAATATTCTCGTGGTTAAAAAGAAAGAGCATTATTCGCGTAAAAGTTGGAAAAATGTTGCAAAAACATCGTTTCTTCGCGGTTAAGGTTGCGGTCAACTACAGGATTCCGGCAGGATGTCAAAGCATTTTTGTAAAAGGCAACAAAGGATTGAAGGAATAATTCTTCCATTGAAACCTAACTTTGTATTTTTGTGCTGCCATTTGAAATTTGCTCAATTTCAATGGATTCACTAAGTTGTCGATTTTAATATTTTCATTTTTTGAGTTTCACAAAACTTTTGCCTTTAAACAGCAAAATGATAACACAATGTGATATCAGTTGAAAACTTGATGAGTCGATATCATATTAGGATTTCAATCTGATGTTGCTATCATAATCAAATATAAATTTGTTCTAATTTTGATGTTAGACTTTACTCGGGTAAACAGCTGAAATTGCCCAGAAATACGCTTTATCAAACGGTATAAGGAAACATTGACGACGATTCGGAAGCCTCAAGCCAATCGTCGGAGTGGAACTGTCGACCGGAAACTGCGTGGTAAGATTTTGAAGACGATTAAGAGGAATCCTAATCTGTTGGACCGTGATTTGGCCAGAAAATTCGGTGCTGCTCATAGTACCGCGAGGAGAACTCGACTCCGGGAAGGAATCAAGTCGTATCGAGCTAGCAAACAGCCAAATCAGACCATAAAATAGAATAGTGTGGTCAAAATTCGTGCTCGGAAACTATATGACCAGGGGCTGACCAAGTTCGACGGGTGTCTTCTGATGGACGATGAAACCTATGTCAAGGCTGACTTCGGGCAAATCCCAGGTCAAAAATTTTACTTGGCAACGGCTCGGGGAGATGGTCCAGCCAAATTTAAATTTATTTTTGCCGACAAATTTGCAAGAAAATTTATAATTTGGCAGGGCATTTGCAGCTGTGGCAAAAAAACGAAAGTTTTCGTTACAAATAAGACAATGACATCGATTTGGCAAGCTGTCATTACAGCAAAGTCGTTCAAACATGGTATGCAGAGAAAGGGGTCCAGGTTGTTCCGAAAAACCTTAACCTACCCAACTGCCCCCAGTTCCGCCCTATTGAGAAATGCTGGGCAATCATGAAGAGGAGACTCAAGGAAAAGGGAAAGGTTGACATCAATTAGATGACGACCTGATGGAATAAGATAGCTAAAATGATGGACGAAGAAGGTGTGCGCCGCCTAATGAGCCGTGTTACACGAAAAATTCGAGAATTCCTTCAAAACCGTGACGAATAATTTTATCCGTATTTTTTCTTAAAAGTATGATTTGTATAAAAAAAAGAACTTGAATTCAATAATAAATAACTAAAATACAGGCAATTGTCTTTGTTCCAATTCTATCTGAAGCAAGCTTTTCGTTCGATTACTGATGACTGCACCATCAAGGAAACATGTTTCAAAACCAATGATTGGAATGAGGATGCTTTATAAAAAAATAGACCTTTTAGGGGACGGGTATAGCGTAATGGGTAAGTCGATGCCCTTTCACGCAGCCCACCTGGGTTCGATTCCCAACCCCGCACATATAGTCAGAAAATTTTTCTGGCCCGAAGAGGCGAATGACCTTAAGGTTAAAACCTCTATAATGGAAACAAAAAAAAATAGACCTTTTATATGAATCTTAGTTTGTGAAAATCGACTAAGAAAATTCCGAGGATATTGAGTGGGCATTCTCTCATAGATTTGATTATTTTGTCTTGTAATTTTCGGAACCGTAAGTCGGATCAGGATAAAATTCAATAGCAGTCTATGGGATCATTTGAATTTGCGTTTGTGAAAATCGGTTGAGCCATCTCTGAGAAAATCAAATGACATTATTTGTCACACACACAGACATTTTGTGATCTCGAAACTGAATCGAATGGTATGGCGTCAAATCACATGAACGTTGAAACCACATTTCGTTCACATCCAAATATTGAAGATGTGGCAACCAATATTCATTGGTCATGGTTCTGTATCGATTTCCATTCATGGTAACGCGTCGTCCTTCCTCATTTTTAAAGACATAAGGACCGACGATTCCACCAGCTCATAGACCGCATCAAACAGTACATCTATCAGGATGCATCAGTAATTCTTGAATGGCGTGCGAGTTATCTTTGCTCCAAATACGGCAATTTTGCTTGTTGACGTATCCATTCAACCAAAAATGCGCCTCATCACTGAGAAGAATTTTGCGCTATAAACAGATTTAATTGAACACTGATTTTGAATCTAAATTTTCACGATTTGGAAGCGTTATTCTGGAGTTAACCTATGCATGACGATTTGCCAAATAATACTGAGTAGAGACGTCACATTACACAGTCAAAAGAATTTTCAGACAACAATCTTTCTTGAAAAAACAAACCTGCTATAAAAACACC
Source organism: Malaya genurostris (assembly GCF_030247185.1). Classification (NCBI taxonomy): domain Eukaryota; kingdom Metazoa; phylum Arthropoda; class Insecta; order Diptera; family Culicidae; genus Malaya; species Malaya genurostris. Next base: position 215,557,019 of record NC_080572.1, read on the forward strand.
CGTTATTACATAGCATTTCGCTTGAAAAGATCATTTTGCAAATCCTTATTGAGTAAAGTGAGTCAATAATGAATAGCAGTTGCAAGTAACGGGCGTTCCCCGCAATGCTAACGAAATGAATAAAAAAAAATCACTTGTAATGTTAAAATTTACTGTAACCTGTAATTTATTGTGTTAGACTATTTCAAACCTATTTATATTATGAATCAGAAACGCACTTGTGAGTATAATGATAACTACAGAAGAAAAATAATCATGAACAGACAATAAAAAAATCTCAGGCACTCATTCTAGAAATAAAAATTTTGTCCTTTACATTCAGTGTGCATGTCCCACTGGCGTTAAGTTCACTAAGGTTGCACCAATTGAGTCTATCTAGCATAGAAAAGTAATCACCTAATGGGGTCTCGCAATGCACAATAAGACCACTTTAATCCCGTTAATTGTGCTTCAAACATGGAGGTAAAATTCAACATTTTCAACTCTACTCATTAACTATCACGAAGTCAATTCAAAATGTTTTAAAACACGGGCTCTGATTCATTCTGCAAATTTGCTTACGCATGAAATATCAAAATATAGGTTGAACAGTTATTCATCAGCACGTCTCTGTTAATTAATACGATTACTGTGTGCCATTAGAATCGAAAGCACGAAGACAAAACTGTATTTAATGATGGTTTCACCGACACAACCAGACTCAAAACCTTACTAGAATGCTTCCTCCCATCACCCAAATTGGTTTTCGTAACGGACCCAAAATCACTTTGTATGTCAAACTCATTCGGACACATTTGACCTCATTGCCTTTAGAAATTAGGCACACCCACGGCATAAACCACAAATACTGGATTGTCACCCGAGAGGGTAATCACACTGAGTCATATGGAACAGCAGGACATGCATTGTGCAGCACATTGAAAACCCACAACATGTGCATTTGAAATGCTTCTGGTCTGTTGTCTCGGTATTCCCCTTTTCGATATCGTACTACTAAAGGGTGATTTTTTAAGAGCTTGAGAACTTTTTTAAACAATAAAACGCATAAAATTTGCAAAATCTCATCGGTTCTTTATTTTAAACGTTAGATTGGTACATGACATTTACTTTTTGAAGATAATTTCATTTAAATGTTGACCGCGGCTGCGTCTTAGGTGGTCCATTCGGAAAGTCCAATTTTGGGCAACTTTTTCGAGCATTTCGGCCGGAATAGCCCGAATTTCTTCGGAAATGTTGTCTTCCAAAGCTGGAATAGCTACTGGCTTATTACTGTAGACTTTAGACTTGACGTAGCCCCACAAAAAATAGTCTAAAGGCGTCAAATCGCATGATCTTGGTGGCCAACTTACCGGTCCATTTCTTGAGATGAATTGTTCTCCGAAGTTTTCCCTCAAAATGGCCATAGAATCGCGAGCTGTGTGGCATGTAGCGCCATCTTGTTGAAACCACATGTCAACCAAGTTCAGTTCTTCCATTTTTGGCAACAAAAAGTTTGTTAGCATCGAACGATAGCGATCGCCATTCACTGTAACGTTGCGTCCAACAGCATCTTTGAAAAAATACGGTCCAATGATTCCACCAGCGTACAAACCACACCAAACAGTGCATTTTTCGGGATACATGGGCAGTTCTTGAACGGCTTCTGGTTGCTCTTCACTCCAAATGCGGCAATTTTGCTTATTTACGTAGCCATTCAACCAGAAATGAGCCTCATCGCTGAACAAAATTTGTCGATAAAAAAGCGGATTTTCCGAATGGACCACCTAAGACGCAGCCGCGGTCAACATTTAAATGAAATTATCTTCAAAAAGTAAATGTCATGTACCAATCTAACGTTTAAAATAAAGAACCGATGAGATTTTGCAAATTTTATGCGTTTTATTGTTTAAAAAAGTTCTCAAGCTCTTAAAAAATCACCCTTTAGTTGCATACACGTCTCCCTAGAGTCCCTCGTACAGGAAAGCATAGAATTCCGTACCATTCGAGAGCAGACCAAAAACCACAGCCGCTCCTGAATGCGTGGATGCCAGGCACGTATATTGAAGTTGAAAATTGATTGAATAGCTGCTGGGCTATTTCTGCGTTCAGGATGGCAATCTGAACCATCTCAAATCTACCGTAGCAAAGATGTTTGATCTATAACCACATGAGAGAACAGTGGCACGACAAGTGCAACCATCGGTCCAAGGTGGAGTCCTTTTCCCATGTTGTAACCGCTGCTTGTAGACACATGCCTTTTTTACATCGTATGCCAAAGTACATATTACTAACTATATTGATTTACCGTGCGCTAAATGGATCTTGAAAAACTTCAAATATTTGTACATTGTTAACATCGGTTCATCGATTTCGAACAAGAAGCAACATTCCGGTGGTTAAAGTTGAACTATTAGTTTCAATAAATGTCGTAACAAAAACTGTTTCAAAATAGAAAAATGAATCACTCTACGGCTTTATCATTAATAATATTAATACAACAAAATGAAATGAAACATGTTTTATTATTCGTTTCAATTTTACTTATTTTCACTGAGCTACGCAATTTTCAAATTATAACCGAATCGCTGTACAATCTCGGGTTGCTTATTTATGGTATAGGTTTTTCGTATTTATGAATTGTAGATCCACAGCTATTGTTATATTTTTAAGTGACAAAACCTCTGTCGCAAACGAACATCTCAAGTATTAATTTTTGTTACGGTAGCTTATTTGTATGATTGTTACTAACATCTAACCACTTGCGTCACTCAAAAATGTTTAGTTATCGATACTTTAAATTGTCATCCAGAAATACCTCACTATTCCATCACATGGAAATAAGGAGTGTATCAATAGGTAGTTAGCAACATTCAAACAGTTATTACTCTGAAATAGCTTAATATTTTGCAGCGTGTTTTGCGGTGACATGTTCGTTTACATGTCAATAACAGCTGCGCAATCGATTGGTTTCGGTACGGTTTATCGTTTCAATGATGAGTCGGATTGATCCGGAAACGCGAAAGAAAATTCTGCAGACTTGGTGCTCAGAAAGTTGTGTGACGTATAACGAACACCAGTGTCGAAAATATTGTCGAGAAGTTCGGTAAGACCCTTTCCAAAAAGGATTTGCCCCGATCCGGTAGGAAAACAGGTCCCAGCCAGCCCGGCCGGGACTTAAAAGTGGTTGAGTACATCAGGAAAAACCCATCGGCGTCGAAGCGGGATTTGGCCAAGCAGTTCAACACCAGCATCGGGATGATTCAACGGATCAAAGTTTGGAACTCGAAACGGAGCAAAGTTCGGAACCTGAAAACGAAAACAGAAGGTGCCGCAAAAGTCCCTGGCACAGCAAGTTCAGGCCAAAACAAGACGCGAAAATTGTATAACCGGATTCGAAACCTACGCCAAGGAAGACTCTCGAGCGCTGCCCGGACCGCAATTTTATACGAAATCGGTGTACCAGGACCTGGACGACGCTGACATCACAGTGGCGATGGAAAAGTTTAGGCAGAAGTTGTTGGTATGGCAAGCAATTTGTACCTGTGGTTTGCGGTCGTCGATTTTCTTCACGAATGGCACAATTCACGCAAAGGTGTACGAAGAAGAATGTTTGAAGAAGAGAATGCTGCCACTGTACAGAAAGCATAAGGCTCCTCCTCTCTTCTGGCCAGTTTTGCCTTCAGCCCACTACGCCAACTCCGTTCTACAGTGGTTGTCAAAAAATAATGTACAATTCGTGAAAAAGAACATCAACCCACCGAACTGCCCGGATCTTCGGTCAATTGAAAGGTATTGGGCAATTGTCAAGCAGCACTTTCGGAAGGAAGGTACAGTGCCCAAAAACATGCAGGAGTTCAAAAAACTGGACAGCTGCCACCAAGAAAGTCACAAAAGTAACTGTGCAGAATTTAATGAAGAACGTCAAGTCCAAAGTGCTAGCGTTTCACAGAAACTAGGATTTTCTTCAATATAATCAGTGAAATGCATAAAAATGTAATTTTTCTACAATATATCGAAAACTGATGTCGAAATATGTTTTTTTTTCGCTATTTTATTCAATAATCAATGTTGTTAACAACTTTTCGATAAACTCCTTAACTTGCTTGCAAGTAACAAGTTACAACTTAGTCACCAAGGATATCGTAAACAATAAATGAAACCAGTTTGCATCTTTATCAACAATAAAAGATAATAATATCATGGTATTCAAAATTACAAACTTGACAAGGTGAATAAATTTTAGAACGATTTTTAAACTGTCGAACGAAATCCAATTTCAATTAAACGTTTTTGGATGCGCCTCTAATCGAAATCTGCTTATATTTATACCTATGTTTCATATCTTGACAAACAAACCCTACGTTCTAAATGCTGAAAAGTTATCCATGTACACCAAATTCTTATAGATTATCATTACACTCAGGCAAAATGAGTAGTGAAAATCATAAGGTAAATCTTTTGATGCATCAAAAATCACCATTTCAAAAGATTAATATGAAAAATATAGGTACCTCAATTGTAATCTCTATGACTCTGCAATGTATATCTCATTTATCACTATTAAAGTTTTCATACGAACAACTTATATAAGTAACAGTTCGGCTGAATAGTTCGTATCGTTTAATAGAAACACACATTTTTTTGCCGTTTTTATTATTCAACATAATTACCATCAGAGGCGATACAGCGATTATAGCGATCTTCCAACTTTTCGATACCATTTTTGTAGTATGATTTGTCCTTTGCCTCAAAATAGGCCTCAGTTTCAGCGATTACCTCTTCATTGCTTCTAAATTTTTTACCAGCGAGCATTCTCTTGAGGTCTGAGAACAGGAAAAAGTCACTGGGGGCCAAATCTGGAAAATACGGTGGATGAGGGAGCAATTCGAAGCCCAATTCGTTCAATTTCACCATGGTTTTCATCGACTTGTGACACGGTGCATTGTCTTGATGAAACAAAACTTTTTTCTTCTTCAAATGAGGCCGTTTTTTATATTTCGTCCTTCAAACGCTCTAATAACGCTATATAATAGTCACTGTTGATGGTTTTTCCCTTTTCAAGGTAGTCGATGAAAATTATACCATGCGAATCCCAAAATACAGACGCCATAACCTTACCGGCCGATTGTTGAGTCTTTCCACGCTTTGGGTTCGGTTCATCGCGTGCAGTCCACTCAGCTGACTGTCGATTGGACTCCGGAGTGAAGTGATGGAGCCATGTTTCGTCCATTGTTATATATCGACGAAAAAATCGGTTTTATTTCGATACAACAGCTCCAAACACTGCTCAGAGTCATCAATTCGTTGTTGTTTTTGATCGATTGTGAGCTCACGCGGCACCCATTTTGCACAAAGCTTTCTCATATCCAAATATTCGTGAATAATATGTCCAACACGTTTCTTTGATATCTTTAGGGTGTCAGCTATCTCGATCAACTTCACTTTACGGTCATTGAAAATCATTTTGTGGATTTTTTTCACGTTTTCATCGGTAACAGCCTCTTTTGGACGTCCACTGCGTTCATCGTCTTCGGTGCTCATATGACCAGTACGAAATTTTGCAAACCACTTACGAATTGTTGCTTCGCCCGGTGCAGAGTCTGGATAACACTAATCAAGCCATTTTTTGGTATCGGCGGCACTTTTTTTAATCAAAAAGTAGTGTTTCATCAACACACGAAATTCTTTTTTTTCCATTTTTTTCATAATAACAAAAGTAGCTTCACTCAAAATGCAATATCTCACAAACTAATAATCTGACAGCTGTCAAATTTATACATGTATCTTTTGAAGGTTGGTACTAACTGAAAATGGTATGGATTTAATTCTAGTGGCGCCTTCTCATAGAAACGGTACCAACTTTTCAGCCGATCTGTTATATGAGAAAAGTTATGTTCGTCATAGAAATTTCACACAATTTTTCTAAAAAATTTTGTATGAATTTGGAAATTGGAATTTGGAATTAGAATCCAATTCTCGTGACTTAATTCGATTTTCTTGTGGCTAAAAACCATACGATATCATTATGAAATTCCATATATTTTTTGCCAGAGTGTACAAATTTTTATTTGATAAGAATTAGAATATAGTCGCCATTGATGCTCAATCCCCATTTTGTTTCCTCTTCGTGTTATGGTAGAATACAGAAGAAAAGTTCCTATCAGTGCTCAAAATTGTCACGCATTCTTGATGAAAGAGTCAAATCCCACAACCTCATATTCGTTTTTTTTCTGTCTCATTCGTAAATGATCGCATCCAAAACAAACGAAGAGAGACGAAGCATTTTAGTCTCTCATTGCAAAAAAGGAGAGTACTGTTAGGTCACTCGTTCCCCTATGACGAAACAAAACCAAACTAACGTCTGCAGGAAGAATCAGTAGAATTTCATTTCTAATTTTTTCATCAATATATTGAGAAATGGTTTTCTTCTATGAAGAGTGTCTAAAATATGGAAAATCGAAGTAATTACACCCCAAACGCTCTTCGGAAATTACTACAAATTCAAATATCAACAGGTTAAAGTCATTGTGGAGATTTTAACTGAAAACCGAAAATGACTGAAAGGGCCAATGAAAGCAAGAAAACACAACTGTTTCGCTTATGTCGTTGACTAGGCATGGATCTCGTTCTTATAATTTGCAAGCGCAACTGAGAGTGACATTTATTTTTCGTCATTTTCGTATATTTTGAGTCAATGAAAATGACTTTTTTTTAGTTCTGGTTACTATTCAGCCTTTCTTATTCCTGCAAAAGTAGCTTTGATAAAAGTAATTTACCTATTTTATTTATGTTTCATTCAATTCTTGTAACTCCACAATGTGTTCATCATATTCAACCAATTAAATATGGTTTTTAGCCACATCTCTCAATTAAGAAATCATGAATATCATGAAACATGTCTTCTCATGGGATCTTGCCTAATGTTCATGATTTCTTGAGCAAAATTAATTATATCATGAAAATTTTCATGAGAAATAAGTTATTGCTCATGATATCAATCATGTTGCTTATGAAATCATCGCTAATAGGTATGATCTCATGAAAAGACATGATTCCATGATATCTTATTCATGGTACCGACAATGAATTTGTATCACGGGTTGGCGCTTTTCGTCTTCCCAATAATCTATTAGAGAATCTATCACATTATCGCTTAATGCTGAAGATTCTTAGCCACATCCGGGTAGAAAACTGAGTTTTGGCTGAAATGCATTCCTCAAATAACGCAGTTTTTGACTCATTGGTTGTTGATGATTTTAGTTTTCATAAAGTTATTTTATTGACCGTCGTTTTAAATAATAGTTTGAAATTTCAATCACTTGTAATTTTGGATATGCAAGACGAATCGAAGATAGAAATTGTATAAAACCTTAAAACTATTCCTTTTAATGTAAACATTTGAAAACCGATTCTGCATTCCATGAGATGTAGAAATGAGTTCCTCTTTAAAGTTTTTGTCATTATTTATGGCACTTCCAAAAACGGTGTTCAGAGACCAGCATAACCCAAAATAGTTCGTATGTCCATAAATTAGTATGACGAACAAATTGAAATAGTTTTTTGCCCAACTTGGAAGATTTTTTAGTATCGTCATCTTCTAGAACGGTTTGAAATTTAAAAATTCATCACCCTGTAATATCTAAATTCGAAGTCTGAATCGGATAAAATTCACCAATTTTGTATGGCTTATTTTAATTTCAATTTTTGTTTATTAAATTCGTTTTGGCCGTTTTGAATACCTTCCGGGATCGAAAACCGAATACTGGAAAAACTGAAATAAGTTTATTTGCTCGTGGACTCTCAAAATCTGAAAACCCGATAAATTTATGTGAAATTTTTACATTAATCACCCTGTATCTCCTGAACCGGAAGTCGGATCTGATTGAAAACCAAGCAATTTTTATGAGACCTTAAGACTTTTTATTTGAGTATTAGATGGACGAAATCGGTTCAGTTATCTACTATCAAAATGAGTGACATTATATTAATTTCACTACATATATCATCCTGTAGTTCCGGAACCAGCAGTCGGATTCAAATGAAATTCAGAAATCTTACATGGGAACATAGGACTTAGACATTTGAGTCTAAGTATGTGAAAATCAGTTCTCCGAAAAAAAATGTTTGAAATTATTATTTTCACACACAAATTTGCTGATCTCGACGAACGTCTGCGAATGGTATAATGGTGTAATAAGTTGTGTGCTTCCAGCAATTATTACTGCAAGCAGTATAGATCAATATAAATATAAAATAGTTTTGAATTTGAAAAAACTGTTATCTTTCTAATCCATATGCTTGAGGGGACGGGTATAGCGTGATGGGTAAGTCAATGCTTTTCACGCAGCCCACCTGGGTTCGATTCCCAACCCCGCACATAGGATCAGAAAGCTTTTTGGCCAGAAGAGGCGAATGACCATAAGGTTAAAACCTCTATAATCGAAACAAAAAAAATATGCCATATGTCATGTTCGAACGATTATGTTGCCAAAAACGAGCCGTGCTAAAATCATAACATCATGAAATAGGGTACTATGCATAGTCTTTTAGATTCTAAGAAACAATTGCATAAAATAGAAAAATATACTGATTTTTATAGTTTCATAGAATTGTTTTCTTTGTCATTCGAAATCAGTGAAATTATCAGTTATTCTCAAAACTCGGGAACTCTACTACGTTTGACGTTTGATTTCAGTAAAACAGTGGGAAAAACATAACCTGGCTTTAAAAGCACGCGAAATAACTCGAAGAAAAATTAAGCAAACGGTAACAATTTAAAATAGGCAAATTTTCAGCAGATGAAACGAAAATCATACTACTTATGCAAAAACCACTAAATGAATGAGACCATGAAAAAGGAGAAAAAAAACTTTTTCTGAAGCGACTCTGTAAAATCCGTCATCGGTTTGTGTTGTTTACCAACTGAGAAATCTTCTCTATCGTGGATCATCGAAACCACCAAAGCGATCTAAAGTTGCGTCCTGCTACGTCCAATGATAAAGGCAGTATTCGGTAGAGTCATCATTCCGCTTCTGTCGTGGTTTCGACTGGAATAACACTGGAAAACTCCTTTGATCTTTATCGACAGCGAGGTGAAAGTGGCGCAAGCTACTGACGGACTAGCTGGCTTCCGAGGCATCACAGCAATTTAACACTATTGATTTTTTTTTCAGCAAGACTGTGTAGCAGCTCATGAATCGAAATATATTGTTGGTTTTTTGCGAACATCTTTCTTTTAATTTTTTGTTTGAAGGTAAATGGTTGTCCAATTCGTACTACTCGAGTACGCTACGCTACTCCGTTTGGAATCTTTTCTGGACTATCTGGGTAAAGGGCAGATTGTACACACAATTAATCATTACATCATTCAAAGTTATCTCTTTTACAGGTTCGGTACGAGAATATGTCGTCATCGTGGATAACCTTCCTATAAAGGAAATTATAAGAATACGTCTTTCGAAACCGGCCAAATGAATGGAATTGATAACAAAAATTGGCTCAAAGAAATGAATTGGAAACGTTTAAAATAATAATAATTATAAATAAATTTATAATTTACGTCTTGATGTCACGACGCATGGTTAAATTAACTGTTGGTGGAATTGAAATAATATTAATTTTAATTCTAACAGATTGAATTTAATTTGCAAAATAAGAAAATAAGGTACAAGACTTAGGAAGCTTACAATGACTTTGATTCAAAACTATGATGCTTATCAACCAACTGCAGCAAAAAGCTGGATTGAAGCCCTATCGTGCCATAAAAGCGCCAGGATAAGCAAAATCTAACGGCTTTATTTATTTGTCATAGCGAAAACTTTGACTACAGATATCTGCATCCACGAATGTCTTGAAGGGAAGATTGCTGCCTTTCATTGAACAGCACAACTCACGAATTATCTTTATTGGTGTTAACAAACTTTTCCGTAGTTCGGCTCTTCACAACTCAACTGCAAATATTAATTTATTATATCAAGAAATGTGTATAACTGCAACCAACGAATTTATCCCACGAGATCCAGTTTCAGTATACGAACTGATCTTAGCTGCATACAAATTCTTCGTTAAGCTAGCATTTTATTGAATTTATCTTTTCATATCCATACTATTTAGATATAAAAATAGAATATCTAACGGATTTTCCGTCTTGTAAGAAAATCAAGGACTTCTTTTATTTTCCGACGTTTCAGAAGTAAAGAAAATATAAGAAGTACTTGATTTTCTTACAAGACTGAAAAGAAGTTATATATCCTAAAAATACCTATAAGAGTCGGAAACAATATTATTTATGAACATAGATTAAATTCAAGCATTTTATAGATAACGGTGACTGAAATTTTAGGTTAGTTTTTATAAATGCATAAATTGACACATTTTATAGATAACGGTGACAGCACATCTCAGACTTCAATCCACTGCTGTAAAATACATTACAAATCGAAGAACTAATTAATGATGGATATTACAATTCTTCGCTTTAACCAGAAATCCAGAACTGGTAGCTTGAACTAGTCTCTATCCTTCTCTTCTTTAACATGTAATCGTAAGCCGGTACTCTGTCATTACACACTATGTCGATATTTTTTTCGCATCGATTTAGTGGACTCGATCTAAAGGGCCTATCACTCGTATTCTTCATCAATTGATGTGTGGCCATATGACCGAAGGACGGTTGATATGCGGTCCTTTGGTATATTATACAAAAACAGTTTACCAGAAAAACAAAAAGACTTACAGACTATTTGCTTTAGGAGCGCTAAAAAATGCCGGATTCTGCAGCAAAAACTAAACTGTCTGTTTATCATAACCTTTTCTGATTGTTCGGCAAATGCAAAAAAGGGAAATTTCGGAACTACTGAGCCTTCAGCAATTGAAGTGTCTTTTTACCAAATTAAAAACTGTCATGATTGGTATCCAATGAAACTTCATTTGTTAGGAGATCTCACAGAATACTCTTTAGCTAAACAGTTGCCGAAATTTGAGAAAAGTATCAGTACTGGACAAGAAAAAATTTTAGTTGTAAAAACTTTTTTCCTTGTAAGTTTTCTTTCGACATCCTTGAAAGTTTTCATTGAAGTTTGGTAGGGAACATAATCAGGGGAATTGAACCAATAGCACATCACATTAGTCAAGTTAGCATATTATTTTTCTCAGAGATGGCTAAACCGATTTTCAAATGAAAGGCCTCACGGTTCGATATAAACTTCCTAACTTTCATTCGGATCCGACTTCCGGTTCCAGAATTACAGGGTGATATGCATCAAATGTGTGAAAATAATGTCACTCATTTTTCTCGAAAAACCGATTTTGACAAACTAAGATTTAAATGAAAGGTCCTAAGATACCATAAGAATATCCCAATTTTCATTCGGTTTAAACTCTGCTTCCGCAGGTTGCGTGTTTAGTGTAAAAATGTCAGTTTCAAAAAATTTTTTTTACTTAAGTTACTTCTTTATATTGGCTAGTTAATTTCTCTAGCTTGCAGACCATGACAGTCAGTAACCAAACAAACCATTGATAGTCCCATGATTGATCTACTGAATTTTATTCAAGTCCGAATACCGTTATATTTTTTTCCCAAATTCAAACCTTCCTAGAGAATCGTAAGTGAATTTGTAGGTCATATCAGTGTATGATTGAATGAACCGAATGTCACTATGCCGATATCCAGCTTTCGGTTCCGGCAGTACCGACAATAATAATCAAATGTGATAAAATGGAGCTCACTTTACTTTCTCACATATGATTGCATGCATTTTAAATAACTTAAATTCAAATGTAGTATATCAATGTAGTAGTATTATGCAACAGAAATCTTCAAAACTATTTTCTAAACTTTTGTCGTGAATACGACTTACTTTACTATGGGGCGCCTTTTCAAAATTTACCCTCTGAGAGAGTGATAAGTTTTTGATCGTGAATATCTTGTGTTGTATCTAATGAATCAACATAATTCTTGCTACATGCCATCGGAAATATGATCACAATTTTATGATAAAATTTTCAGTTGTGTTACATAATCTCAAATAGTTCAAAATTAAACTTTTCTGAAATGTTTGGTATAAACGAGTATCAAAAAGGATAATTCATAAAGCGCGTTTGCCTTTCTCGCATTTTGAAAGATCATAGCTCTGTGATCTGTGGAAGGATTTATATAATCTAACTACCAATAGAATCGAAAATTTTCAACTTGAACGTGTATTGCAACAACATTGACATTTTTCAATGGTACGCTATTGAAAAACCTGTTTTTTTTTTTTTATTCAAGAATATAATGTTTAAGGCACACTGCTTAAGCTCTAAGATGCCAAGGGCTTTTACTAATTTTAATTTACGACTAACTTAAAACTAGGGTTGTATCATTGAGTAATGTCATATTTGGGTCGCAATGGTTGACTTTGGCAGATGAAAAACCTGTTTGATTCAACCCATGTCAGCACCAACCAATCAGAACGCGAGATGTCTGCTTCTATACAAGAGCATCCATAGAAAAGTTGAGTGGCTCATTTTTCCTACCATTTGCTGAGCAACTGTTCCCGAAACAAAATATACACGATAGTAACATCGAGGACCTGTCGTCTCACTGTTTCCCGTTCTGCGAACAGGCAAAAGAATTTTGACAAAGGGGCTGTCCGTACACCGCTGCCAGTAGCAGGTATAAAATGAAATGTGATGTGAGAAATAGCGTCATTTAAGTTAAAGCAGCTACTCTGAACGTACGAGACACCGTCAGCACGATGGCACCGGTAGAAAGGCAGCCAAAAAGTCCAGCAAGCTCCATTCAAAGCACTTTTCAGTGCTTTTCAGACAATTCAAAGCACTTTTCAGTGCTAAAAATTATCATAAAGAACTAGTTGAATTTTGTCGCTTTCCAGATAGTGCCACAGATAATCATTAGGAGTATTATTATTATTATTATTATTCAATATTTCCTACCGAAAGATTCATCAAGATGGAAATTAAAATAATTTGTACCGTCTCTAACACATTCAATTACGAACGGCAATGCGAAAGCGAAAGTGATGATGTTGAACACATCTTTATACATCATCGTGTGAAAATATGCCATGCGAAACTGGGTTGCCATATATACAGATTAATCTGTATTGTTATTATTATTATTATTATTATTATTATTATTAATATTATTATCATTATTATTATTATTATTATTATTATTATTATTATTATTATTATTATTATTATTATTATTATTATTATTATTATTATTATTATTATTATTATTATTATTATTATTATTATTATTATTATTATTATTATTATTATTATTATTATTATTATTATTATTATTATTATTATTATTATTATTATTATTATTATTATTATTATTATTATTATTATTATTATTATTATTATTATTATTATTATTATTATTATTATTATTATTATTATTATTATTATTATTATTATTATTATTATTATTATTATTATTATTATTATTATTATTATTATTATTATTATTATTATTATTATTATTATTATTATTATTATTATTATTATTATTATTATTATTATTATTATTATTATTATTATTATTAGTATTATTATTATTATTATTACTGTCATTATTATTATTATTATTATTATTACTATCATTATTATTATTAAAATCACTCTTGCATACCGAAGATCGTCGATACATTTCAGACCAGGCCATTGCAATTGCCTCGTACTGAAATTTTGAGAAGAATCAGATATCTTCGAACTTCATAGCTTCAATTAAAATAAACTACAAATTTGTCGTACCTAGCTTTCTATATTAGCAATTAAAAAGGAATTATTTCAAGTTTCAAGTTTTCAAGGAATATATAGTTGTAGAATAGTAGCTGTTTAATGTAACTAATCTGTAGGGATGGTACTCGGAAGGCAAAGTATCGATACCTAGGGTATCGGGATACCGAAATTTTGGGAATCGATACAAGGTATCAAAAGGTTATAAAGTATCGATACCTGTAAGTATCAATTGATACTTGAAAAGCAATCATTTAAAAATAAAATAAGTAAATTAATTCGCGACTTTTGGCCCATGTCAAAGATTATCCGCACGCCACTTTGTGTTGGAGTCATGATGATATTTTCTCAAAAATTTTCATGTCAAAACCTTTATGTCGATACATGAATACTACACTAAAAGCCAATTCCTATTGCCATTACGACGGTACCGAGGACGGACTGAACGGAAGCACCAGGCTCGCGCATGTATTGGTATGACGTGGACTAGCCGTCGTTGAAATTCGTTCTCGACAATCTCGCGTCCACGTCCACATCCACGTCCACGTCATACCAATCCATGCACGAGCCTGGCGCTTCATCGATGTCGAAGAAAAAAAAAGAGAGGTGGGTTGTATCAGAAACATAACCGGATGGCATGAATACGAATAAAATGAATTCTATACCTAAATTCTGAAACTCAATTTCGATGCTAGACTATGGAACTGAATTCTGAAACTAAGTCCAAGAATTGAATTCTGAATCTAGATTGTTGAACTGATCACTGAAGCTGAGATCTGTAACTGAATTCGAGACCAGGATTCTTCGAGAGTCCGATTCAGGATTCAATTTTCAAAATCGGATCCATAATTCAGCTTTGAAACTGAGTTGTATAATCCAGATCCGGAATATAGTTCAGAAATCTTCAGAATCTAGTCTCAGAATTCAGTTACACTTCTAGAATTGTAAAAGTGAGTTTTGGATCCTAATTCTAGACCAGCATTCTCTAACTGAAACCTGCTTCTGGAAAGCATTTTTGAAAAGAATTCTGGAAATAATGCTGAGTTTTAGATCTGAATTTGATCCAGAGTTTCGGGCTGTAGTTCCAGAACTTGAGGTTCAGAACTCAATTTCCGAATTCTGAACTTGAATTATAAGTCTGAATTCTGGATAGGAGTTTTGCAATTGTATTCTGGTCTGAACCTCAATTTCAAATCCAGAATTATATTTCATAATTCATATTCAAGTCCAAAAATTTCTTCTCCAAATTTTAGCTCCAGAGTCTAGGTCTAGAACGAAGATCATGATCTATGTTCCAGATTTCGGGTCCATAAACCAGGCTTATAATAAAATTCTTAAATTTAGTCCAAGTTCCAGAATTCAGGATTTCAATTCTGGCCCTGGGTTCCGGACGAGGAACTGAATATTAGAACTGGATTATTAGAATGAAAAATAAAATCTTGTCTTGGATTCTTGACCTGGATTCCGATTTGAGCTGAACGAAACAACTACGCAGGCTAGAATAAAATAAGCATCAAATGTTTACCTTTTTCACTTACCAAATATGACATTTTAATTTCTAGTTATTTGTGATCAGAGATAGCATTTCACCAGAGTGATACACACTGGCGTCAGATTCTTGTCCACACCGAGGATGCAAAAAACGAAACATCGCACAAAGAGGAAAGCGCACTTCTTCTCAGTGTCGAATAGACAGCATTTGAGTGTGTGCTTGTGGTTAAAGCAGCTGGCGCGAGTGAAACACATTCTCTTCGCATGAATCGCTCTCACGTGCTCTCGTCTAAATACACCCAAGTGACCACTGGCGCGTGATGGTGAGCGAACACTTCTGTGATCTTCAATTAATAGAGAGTAGATCTGGCCTTGCTCTGAAAAATTTGCAAGGAAAACCGAAAATTTTACGATAAATTGTTTTATTTTGCTGATTTTGCGTGTCCACGCTTCTTTTACGCAAACCATACACCAGAGCGCTCACCGGCGTATACACCTCTGTGAAAGTATCTGCATCCTCCTCAGAGAATTTCTTAGCTAATGCTCTAGCACTTTGATGCGATTCAGTGGAAAAAAAAAGGGTAAAAGGAAATAAACAAACGCACTCATGATGCGTGCACACTTTATACAACAGTGGTGTATAAATGTGAAAGAGAAGAGCTCTCGTTGAAGTTGTCAGTGCGAGGGGAGAAATTTTGCTTGCTCTTCGTCACACAGAGGAGATGGACATCTCTGTTTGTGGTTATATTACTGAAAATTTATCACAAAATGCTGGTCATGTCTCTGATGACGTGTAAAAAAATTTGGATGATACGTTGAAAAAAACAAGAAATTTTCACGAAAAAACCGCTCTTCCAAAGGGTAAACTTTGAAAAGGCGCTCTATAGTAAAGTAAGACGTATTTACGTCAAAACATGTTCCATCGGTGACGGGTATAGCGTGATGGGTTAATCGATGCCTTTTACTCATCCCACCTGGGTTCGATTCTCATCCCGCATATAGGGTTAGAAAGTTTTTCTGACCCGAAGTGGCAAATGACCTTAAGGTTAAAGCTTCTATAATTGAAACAAAAAGAATATTCCGTAGTAATGGGAATTGACTTCAATCTGTTGCGATACTGTAAGTATCGAGACCTAAAGTATCGATACTAACAGTATCGCTCTGATGTAATATCGATACCAAAAATACCCGATTCTCGAAAGAAAGTATCGATACTTCAAAGTATCGACTCGGTATCGGACATCCCTACTAATCTGTACTTTAATGTAGGTGCATCGCTTCAAACTCTATTAGTGAAAAAGGGGAAAACTTGCACAATTCATACAATCAATCAACTAACTGATATTCGAAAAAGTGATGGGAGCGTGCCAGTTTTTTCGTATTCACGACATCCAGTTATGTCTCTGACATTACCCATCCGCCTTTTTTAAATTGTAGTATTTCGAAGAATTTCTATTGTAATAGACAGGAGAAAATGAAAATGAGAAAGGCTCCATTACATCACTAGGCGGATTCAAACAGGTTTTTAATACTATCATTCGAAAATGTGACTAATTTTGAGAAAAATACTGGTACCAGGCCCGTACCCAGGATTTCGTTTCGGGAGGGCCCAAGGTAAAAAAAATAATGTTATTGAGGACTGCTTATGTACCTAATTCTCGGTGTGCCTCTTACGGGTGTTTTTAACAGACACTTTAAACTTTTCCACTGGATCTGTTATTTCTTTACGTTTACTGTCTTGTTATTTCTGCAACACATGCCATAGGCCTTCTAAATAATTATATATCTGTTTTTGATTTCGGGAGGGGCCCGGGCCCCTCGGGCCCCCCCTCTGGGTACGTGACTGACTGGTACAACACATTTTTACAGGATTTGTCATGTTTCGACTATAACCATTGGAAAACCTTTTGGAGCTCACTTCGATTTCTCAGCAACGGTTAAACCGATTTCCACAAATCATGATTCAAATTAAAGATAATTAAATTTTATAAAGATAAAATTTATTAGCAATCTATGCCACCTCACCTTTCGTTTGAATCTAAATTTGTGAAAATCGGACACGCCATCTCTAAGAAAGATGAGTGACAATTTTTTTCATTATTTTGGTGCATATCAACCTGTAATTCCGGAATTGGAAGTGGTATCGGGATAAAATTCAATAGCGATCTATGGGACCGTAAGACCTTTTATTTGAATCTGAGTTTGTGTAAATCGGTTCAACCATCTCTGAGAAAATCGAGTGACATTATTTATCACATACACACATGCATACATACATACACACACAGACATTTGCTCACTTCGTCGAGCTGTGTAGAATGGTATACGACATTCGGCCCTACGGGACTCGGTTCAAATGTCGGTTTTCAACGTGATTGTAAAGCCTTTCTATATGAGAAAAGCAGAAAACTTAGCCCCTTTCAAAAGACAGTATAGATTAATTTTTGGAAAAAAAAAGTACATATGCAAAATAGATTTTTGTGACGAAATCTACATGTACAGACAGTTTCATTAAAATCTGGTAGGGTGCTGCCAATTCCGAATACAAATGATTGCCAAATTGAATCTAAAAAGGAGACATTTTTAAAGAATACATTTTTAAAGAGACATCTTTGGGCGAAATTTGAGTCTCAAAAATTATTCATGATAATTCGTTTTACAACTCGCCTTCAGCTCATCAGTGCATTAGCAATTTATGATGTCTTTTCTGGCTACAATGTTTCGACTTTATCGCCGTAAGCAGGCCCGTATATCTCCTCCGAAACTCAAAACAAAAAATATGATGAAAACTCTTCTCTTTAAATCAATTTTAAAATGAATGATTTTCAACAATCGACTTTATAACTAAAAAATTTTCAAGTAATTATGTACATGTTTTATACATATGGAAATTGATCAACATGTTCTGTAACCCGTCCGGATCAAATTTTCGGGGATTTACTTTAGAAGTTTTTATCCCTCAATATGTTATCGCGAGTGGTAAGTCAATGATTTTAATCCCTGAAATATTTACGTGAGCTTGTCGTTACACTTTATAGTAGGTACGCCTTCATTTATTTCTTATTATTAAAAATTGACATTTGAGACCAGCTTAAACAACATATGCCCGGGTTGGATGTTCAATGCATTGGGCGCTGGTCTTACAAGCCAGTTGTCGTATGCTCGAAATTCGACCATGAAGAATTTTCTTAGTGTCAGTAAAATCGTAGTACTATCCATGCAATGATTATGTCACTAAAAATGGGCTGCTATGTCTGTGGAAATAGATAGGCTAGGAATGTAATGCAAAAAGTTTGATTTTTTAAACAACATACGATAAAACGTATGTTAAATCTACATGCTGACTAAAATCCCTGAAATTATAACTTATATTAAAATCGCTTCAGCCGGTTTGCCAAAATACGTACTTTATTTTTATATTCTAATGCAAAACCAATTCATCTAACGTTCTGATCAGACTCCCTACCGAATCTTGCAAAGAGGAAAACTTTTGTCGTTAATTTTCTTTCATGGTTGTTTTCATCCTGGTAAGAAAAGTACAAAGCTTCAGCAGACTTTTTCTCGGTATAGCTTCCGGTTCATGCACCATTAGCACAATTAGCAATGGCAACATCACCTTCTCAGTCAACATCTTCATTATCGAGGATCGCCAACGGTTGAATGAGCCGTTAGCTTCATCGGGAACAATATATAATGCTTTGAAATTTCCATCTTGGAATCAGAGCAAACCAACTACGGTGGTGATTTCTTCATTATATCATTATCAAACCGAACTAAATTATGGCAAGTCTGTTTGTAATAGACAGCTTTCCACAAACTGGCTCCAGGCAACAAACTGGCACCGAACATGCCTACGTATGTAGAAATAAATTTCGAAGGCATTAGTCAAAGCTGAGAGCACTAAAATGGTATGTTTTCAACTTTTCCCAACAAACTGACAGACAAAGTTCACTGAATAAAACTGAAAATGGTATGGAAAATCAACTAGAGATATGCGCGCGATTTACACACTTTGTGGAACCACACATGATTATGTTTTTTGCGTACCCAGGTTCAAATTCATCTTAATTGCTCCGAACAGTTCCTCGAAGCTGTGACGTAAATCCTTGCTATAACCGGCTGGCGGTTGCTGAAGTACGTCCCAGGCGTGTTAACGAGAAATTCAATCAAGAACCATGAAATCGTAATCCCTCCACCTCGCAGCAATACACGGTTCTTTCTCTCTGTACTAGAGCCATAGAGCTACGCTAGCTTCGTGAGAAACCACTTTGGTATAATATTATCCTTTGCGACGGTGAACCACCTTGCAGAAAAAAGGCGAGTGAAAATGAAATCAAAACACCGAAATACTTTCATGGCGCGTTTCGTTAATACCGATTAGAGGAATTATTGCTGCTTCGTTATAAAAACTGGGATCGATGGAATGTTTGGGCGTGCTCTACTTTAGTAAGCAGCTTCTGCTTTACAGTAGTAGGAAGTCGAACGATAGAAAATGCTAGAATTCGTTTCATTCGTGGCCTCTTCCAGAATTCGCCGTGGTTGATTTATGGGGCAGAAAAATTTATGAAAGAAAATTGCGACAGGAGAGTAGCTAACATGTATTATTAAATTTTTCCTCTTTTTGTTCGTTATGACTATTGGAATAAACATTATAAAAGTTCGATTGATAGTATCAAAATCTCTTTATATAAATAAAACTGTAAGTGTTATTGTGTTTCAATTACTAAGTGATTTTAACGATTTCCCTTGAAAATGTTGCAAATATTATTATCTATTAGTGTATAATTTTAGACTTTGGATTGAATTTGAACTGCTAAGTTACAAACTATACTTCTAGGCTCTGTAAAGTCGAAATCGAAACCTGAAAAAAACGTATATATGAAACTTTTAACTGAAAAACCAAAGATTTTCAGCGAAATAATCTTCTAAGATTCAATATCACCCCAAAATGAAAGCTTTAATTAGTAACTAGGATATTAAAAGAAAAAGCACATTATTAAAATACTTTACTTTGAAAAAAATTTAGTTGAACATGTTTCGAAGTGTTATTTGTCTTACCTATACTAGTGCCTGCCACCTGTAAAAAAAGATTACTTTTATTAGAATAACACAACACAAGTACACATAAACTGCAGCCTTAACTATTTGTGAATACACAGAAAAATAATGAATTTTACACGACAGTACTATGAAATAGCTATCAGTTGAATCGAAAACCTAATTTAAAACTATGATCGATGTAAAATCACGAAATTAGAGGTGATCCCAAAATATTGGCACCCTTATATGTATGTTATAAGAGCGGTAAAAATCAACGTGTTTTGTCGGTTACGTCACTTATACCATCATATCTCCGGAACAAAAAGTCACAGCCGTTTGATCTTTGAACTTGATCAATGGCCCAACAGTAGCTTTCAAACGGGCCTAAGTTTGTTAAAATCGGTTCAACCATCTCTGAGAAAATTGCGCGGTAAAAATATTTTCGAAAAGTGCACACACACACACACAGACATTCTTCGATCTCGTCGAACTGAGTCGAATGGTATATAACACTATGGGTCTCCGAGGCTCCGTTAGAAAGTCGGTTTTTCCAGCAATTCTAATACCTTTCTATAGAGAAAGGCAAAAACCTTTCCTAATCCACCTATTGGTGTAATGATGCCTTTCTCATATTACTCATAACATCAAAAACTGTGGAATTCGCAAAACCAACTGTTCATTGAATAGCAATAGGAAAGTTTGTTCGGACTTAATCTAACAAACTCTACAAATCCTGTTTACCCTGTAGTTCCGGAACTGGAAGTAGTATCCACAACAAATTTAGGAATTCTATATGAAACTGTAAGACTTTTCATTTGAACCTATAAGTTTGTGAACATCGTTTTGGCCATCTTAAAGGAAAGCGAGCACTATTTCCAATTCACCATTTTCAATTCTTCCGAAACCGGATTCAGATGACCGGTAAAGCCGAAGTTGGTTTGTTTGCTAGCAGCAAATATGACCTAAAAATTGGAACAGTTTTGAACCTAGTTAAACCGAGACTTACTATCTCATGCTCTATTTCGATTAAATAAATTAAACGAAATCTAACGAACGAAGCGAACCTGCGTTTCTGTTACATCTGCATATGTAAGTCAAACTAAACAGCATGAATCAGTAGCATAAAACATGTAGTAGGATTATTACTTTTATTGTTATTATTGACATCATTACATCACCGGCACGGTATTGCTGCACTACCGAATATGAGAATTTCATATTTTTTCAAATGAATTTGAATTCATTGACATTCGTTTATTCATTCGGCTGTACTGATCATAAAATAGCTATAATTTTTATCAACCGCAGCACCGTCTTTTACCAATATTACACACTGGTAGCAGACATCCGTAACCGTTTCAATTTCTTCATAGCGTGTACGAAATTGAAAAAAGCACGCATCGTTTGTTTTATGTTTTCTTCTTCTTTCGGTGTGGTACATATTGTCTTTCTATATGGCGATCTGAAAACTTTGACACTCATCGCCCTGTAACTGCGGAACCGGAAGTCGGATCCGGATGAAATTTCACAGTAGCTTTAAATATAATACGAGCTTTAATTCAAATCAAGATATGTGAAAATCGGTTCCAGCATAGCAGAGAAATTTGAATGAGTTCTATTTTTTAAGTTTTTCTGCACCACTTTCGGTTCTTCGGGAACAGGAAAAGGGGGATCCAGCAGGGCCAAATTAAGCTTTTATACCAACATTTCTACCTTTTTTTAACCATCGTTTCTGAAAAATTACTAATGAAATTCGTAATTTTCCGCTTATCACGCTTTAGTTCCGGAACCGGAAGACGGATCTGAATAAAATGTTCCAGAATTTTTTAGGAAACGCTAAGACATTTCATTTGAATCTTAGTTTGTGAAAATCTGTTCAGCCATTCCTGAAAAAATGAGTGCATATTTTTTCCATTTTTTTGGTGCATATCATCCTTTATCTAAGGAACCGGAAGTCGGATCGGGATGAAATTCAATAGCAGACTATGGGACCATGAGACCTTCCGTTTGAATCTTAGTTTGTAAAAATCGGTTCAACCATCTCCGAGAAAAGTGACTGCATATTTGTTACATACCTACACACATACACACGCGGACACATACACACGCGGACACATACACACACAGACATTTGCTCAGTTCGTCGAGCTGAGTCGAATGGTATATGACATTCGACCCTAAGGGCCTCGGTTCAAAAGTCGGTTTTCACAGTGATTGCATAGTCTTTCTATATAAGAAAAGCAAAAAACCTTTTGTAATCCATCTAGTGGTGTAATGATACCTTTCTCATATTACTTATATTTTCACAAACATGACTAGAAGATTCTGTCAAGAATTCTTTTTTTCAAACTTGAATAAAATCAAAAACTTTCTTTGGGTATGAGTATTTCAATTTGTAAACAGTTATGTCAAGTTAATATGTATTAAAATGAGGAAAAAATGCACACTATGCAAAATTGAACAAAGAACGCTGTGTTCTAAGCGGTGGTATTTTCTATTTTCGTTCCAACACCTATCGATCCCTACCGGTTTTGCATCATTTTGTATGACAGTTTGAATATTTTGACACTCATCGCCCTATAATTTCGGAACCGGAAGACAATTGCACAGTATCTTCTAAGACAATGAGAGCTTTAATTTGAATCATGTTTTTTTGGAAATCGGTTCAACCGTTACTGAGAAATGGAAGTGAGTTCCGTTTTTGGAGCCTTCCTTCACAACTACCGGTGATTTCGGAAGCGGAAACCCAAAGTAGATTGCTATATCCCCTAACTAAAACGGTCTGCTAAGTAGATTAAGTTACCAGTAAGTTTTATAATAATTTGCAACTCGTTTCGCCATCAGTTATGAAAAAATACTCATGAAATGGAAATTTATTTTATTTATTGCGTTGTAATACCGGAACTGAAAGTTGAATCTGGATCAACTTTTCGGGGTCTTCTAGAAAATTTCAAGACCTTTTATTTTCATCTTAGTTTGTAAAAATCAGTTTAGAAATTTCTGAGAGAATTGAGAGCGCATTTTCTTATAGATTTGCACATATCACTCTGTAAATCCCGAACCGGAAGTCGGATCGGAATGAAATTCAATAGCAGTCCATGGGACCATAAGATCTTTTATTTGAATCTGAGTTTTTGAAAATCGGTTCAGCCATCTCTGAGAAAATCGAGAGACATTATTTGTCACATACACACAGGCATACATAAACACACAGTCACAAATCACAAAATATCTCGACGAAATGAATCAAATGGTTAAATTTCAAACACTCATCACCGTGTAATTCCGGTAACGGAAGGCGTATCTGGTAAATATTTAGGAGTATTTTAAGAGACCATGAATTTTATTCTTAGTTTGTGAAAGCTCAAGTTTCATATTGGTGATTTTGAAAACTATTCCCAGTACACTAAGGTCTCTTTTTACACGGTTTTTTTTCGCACGGTTTTTTTATACACGGCTACCATATCGAATACATTCAATGCCAATATATTCCATTCTAATTGACTTTCATTATCATCTTCGAATAAGTAGAAAGTATTATTTATGTTGTGTCAATAGGATCGTAGCACTAGCCATGTAATCGAAGCTATGCTATGAGTCGGCTGCGAATTCTGTTAAATCAAAAAGGCCAAATTTCTCAAAAGGAATGTAATTCTGAGACTTCCACACCCAGACATTTTCCTGGTGTAGATTCAGTATTCTCGCATTACTGTTCCACCACTCCTTGTCTGCGAAGTCTGTTGAAACAAATGGTCATATTCAACAATAAATGTAATACCAAGACCTTGCAATGCATTGAATTCAACAGAATTGCACATTATTAGCATTATAAATGACAGTTACTTATAAAATAAACGATACCTTACAATACCCATTTTATTGTATTCAACTAGTTTTTATTTCAACAAAAAACCCAATGCTGCATAAATTCGCGTCATTATTTTATATGTAATTTTTGCTCACGATATAATGCCACCGTGCCCACCGTGCATTTCTCACACCACCTCAATGCGAAACAGCAGCGCGCAAGCAATAAAAAAAATGCAGAAAAATTTATGTAAACTTTTTCAAATTTCGGTTGTTCTAGCTAATATTTTATAATTTTGAGTTGCATTATCAGATTCTTTGTGAAATTCTGCTACAAACACTACTTTTCAGTTCTAAAATCATCCCCGTGGAACGGAACAGTAACCGTTTATACATTTCAAAAACCAATTACGGCTCGGCAAAGCAAAATTTCAAAATTCTAAGAATACTTAGTTATGATAAATTTGATTTCGAAAACTTAAGTGTTTTTGGTTTTTTGAAAATCGGTCTAGTTTTTGAATAATTGATCAAAAACGCGATTTTCGCATTCCGCTACATTTCACCTTAAAGACCGAAATCGCTGTGAATGGGCCTTATATGAAGTACATGAGCATCGCAACTACGGTTATAATCAACGGTTTAGGGCTTCAGTTACTTGTCCATTAACCTTGTTCACCTGATTTCGCCTCTTCGAACTATTATCTGTTCCCAAACCTCAAGTCATCTCTGAGAAATCGTTGCTAGTTTCGATTTGGAATTTAAGACAGCTACTATCGGGTCTGATACCGAAACCTGTATAGCCAGAGTAAGTTTGTATGGCTATCAACTGATATAACCTACAAATTTAGAACATCTTTTCCGTTCTTTACCAATCGGAGTAAGAGAGCTATCTCGGACACTTTTTGAAACCTTTCACAAGTCTTGTGGATTTTTGTGCTCTAGAAATGGACATTTAGAAAATCTTAGGAAAGCTATCCTCCAACCGGAATTACTGGATCGACCCAGGCATCCTTTCGGTCGGGCGTTGACGGGTATCGAAAGCGTCGGTTTCGGGAGGGCCTCCTTCGTCGGGGAACTCTCCGTCGTTGTAGGCTAGATCCTTCGGCGGGGGCTAGTCGAGTAGTCGACACAACACCGATTCGAGTCGTCGAGGCGCCAGCGAACCGGAAGCCATGCTCCAACCGGAATCGCGGAACCGACCTCGGCACTCCATCGAGTGTCCCGTGTGGTGTAAGACAGGACTCGGTGTCAGGAGAATCTCCTTCGCCGGGGAACTCTCCGTCGGAGTAGTCTAGATCCTTTGTCGGGGACTAGATGAGTAGATCGTCGCGTGGTACCGCAAGGATCGTCTGAGCGCCAGTGAACCGGAATTCACGCTCCAACCGGAATCATTGGATCGACTTAGGCATCCTTTCGGTCGGGTCGTATACGCCTACCGTAAGCGTCGGTTCGGGAGGACTTCCCTCGTCAGGGAACCCTCCGTCGGTGTAGACTAGATCTTTTGGCGGAGACTAGTCGAGTAGTTCCGCGACGTAGCATCAGTTCTGGGTCGTCGAGGGGCCAGTGAACCGGAAGCTACCCTCCAACCGGCATCACTGGACCGACCTCGTCATCCAACTGGTCGTCGATCCCTCGAGAGCAGGATGCTGATCCCCATTCTGCATAAATCTGGGGAGGGTGCTATGAGCACCAATAGCCTTCCATCCCGAAGTAATACCTAGCGGTGGTGCCGGGGAGGTAGGGTTGGAGATCCAAGTTGTTTTAGTGGATAGTTCCAATCAACAGTTGGGTAGTCCTGTGGAGAGTCCCACACTCCGTGCGTAAATGCATTTCACCTTGTAAAAAAACAGACATGTGCGACTGAAATGGCACGACAGTAAACGTTAAGAAATGTAGCACAATAACCTTCTCTCGGTCACACTTACAACTTTAATTTAAATAGGGGAAGGTTGCCGGCACCAAATGTCATGTGTGTGCAATAGGAGCACGTTCTTTTTGTGCCGAATCCTGAAGCAAACAGACGCTTGTACTTTTTGCTGCGTTAAAAACAAATTGCGCGAAAATCAACACAAAAGTTTTTTCGGACTTTTTTATAGTATTACAAATTGAAGGGTATCAATCGGAAAGGTGAGTGGATTGAATATTTATGAGGTGAAATCGATCTATTTCGTGATTTAATACCGGATGCTATCAAAATTTTCTCAAGCAAAGATTTTTTTTATCATTTTCAAAAATTCGATTTCGGTTACCGGCATCCCATTTTTTTCGACAAATCGCGAAAAATTGTCAGTGATATGCAGAGATGCCAAGTTTGCAAATTTTTCCAATTTCTTTTAAGCTCAGCAAAAAGTACAAGCGTCTGTTTGCTATCTGCTCTCTGTCAAAAGTTACTGTGGGGTGCCGGCAACCGAACATCTTTCCCTACATAAGCAATCCTCAGTAACATAATTTTTTATCTTAGGGCCCCTTTCGAAGCGAAATCCTGGGTACGGGCCTGAGCACTGAATAAAATTGATAATTTAGAAACATATATTCAATACGGTTCCAGCACGAGAAAGCCGATTACAATACAAATTCAAATTTTACTCTGCATTACCTTTCAGGACTTTTCAGCTCATTTTAGAGCACAATAACACTAAGAGCAGCAATAAATTGCTTTAATCATGATTTGATCCCATTTATTTAAATTTACAGTAAACGTAACGCCGAAATTGGTTTGCATCGTTGTAACTATGAATGGAGCTGTTTGTGTATATTCCTTTGCACGTGTGTATCACGACGAGTTTGTTCCATTTCCGTGATACGACAATCAACGTCTGCAGGTCGTACCATGAAATGACACTGAGTGCATTAATTAAGGTGAATAAATGGTTCCAACTAAGTTTCGCTACTTTCCTGAAGAAGCAGAGTCAAAAATGTTTTACATATGCTACAGCACTTGTATAATCAAGACTCGGATGGTGCTGTGAGACGTGCGCCATCATTTCATATTCGATCCTGCAATGAAACCGTTCTAGTTATTCTGTGTACCAACTATTCCTGACGAGGGAGACCAAGTAAATGCAGCTGGCAAATAAGTATATTGTGCATCTGCTGTGCCATTACGCGTATGGTAAATTTTCGCATTTCACTGCTAACTCATCTATACATCAATTTGTTTCGCTGAAGTCTATTTCACTGTTTGGCATGTATATAATCAAGCGTTATTATTCAGGGAAGTAAGATTGAAAATCAAGTGTATACAAAATGCGATTTCTTAAATCACATACCACAAATATTTGCTCTAAACATTTAATTGCAATTAGACCGAGTTAAAAAAAAGTGCTCCATTTCTCAACAGGTTTCTGAAGTACATCATCAGAAAGTATCATTCTAAAGAGGCCCTTGCGCTTGCAGGCAGTAAAGAAAATGTGGGTTTCTCAACTTGCTTCAGTAATACATATTACCATACAATCTACGAAGCAAACTAAATGTTTACACGTGGCTTATACAAGTATACTTACAAAATTGACGTCCATTACTTGAATGCTAGGGTCCTCAGTCCCCTAAGCCTTCACAACGGAACCAAATGCATGCGTTGATATAGAAAACTAAATAAATACATATAACTGTTCAGCGTTGCCACATTGCACAGTGGGAAAAAACTCAGGAAACCTAGTTTATCTTATGTAAAAAAGTCTTAAAATCGAATGCTAGAACTTATACTGGCCGCACGAAACGTTTTGGTGGCTATTTTACCCCAATTCCTCCAATATGTGAAATTTTCATCTAAATCACCCTTAAGTCTTAAGCACGTTGAAAGCATATGAAAACTATCTTATATTATGTAACACAATCTGGAGAATCGAATGGAAGAACCCACACTAGCCGCAAGAAACGTTCTGGTCACTATTTCTCCATTTCATGATATCTTTTTGTAAATCGTACTTAAATCTCGGTAAAATAATCATCAAAACGTTTCGAGCGGCCAGTATAAGTTCTGGCATTCGATTCTACAGATTTTTTTTACATAAGATAAGCTTTAGATTTAGTAAACTTCCAATAAGTTTTACCGATATTTAAGGACGATTTAAAGTAAGTATCTCATGAAATGGAGGAGTTGGGGTAAAATAGCCACCAAAACGTTTCGTGCGGCCAGTTTGGGTTCTTCTAATCGATTGGAGTATTGGAGACTTTTTTACATGAAAGTAGGCTATTCCAGAATACCGCACTCGACTTCTTTTCAAGTTACAGAGCTAATGTTATAGGAAACCAAAAAACTGCTGTACATTTGGGGTAAAACGAGTAGGATTGCGATTCGCGCGGCCATTGTAAACCATTCCATTGAATTCCTTGGACATTTTTACAAAAGAAACGCTTTAGTTTGTGGACCTATCTCAATTAGTTCATGAGTTACAAAATTGTTTGCGGGTTTGCATAGATTGTTTCCCACTGTGCATTGTGTCGATGAAATACAGAACTAATGAACTTAACTGATAAAAACTTGTTACATGTCTTTTTATTTAAAATGTTGTCCATCAGAAACTACAATTTTTCCCAAACATACTGGCAAATCGTGATTCTAGGTCAAATAAAATATATCTTTCGAAGTAATCGACACTTCTAAGTCTATTTCGATTAGAGGGTTTGACATATAGTGGACGAGGTATAATAGTTTAATTCGTACAGTTTTTAATCAAAGCCGAAATATGTGCCCGAGCATTGTCATGATGGAAAAAATGCCACATTGTGCGGAGCTAGATATTATCTACATGAACTTTTTGCCTTGGCATCGATTATACCAGCATTGTGCCAATCGGCCTCACTATGAAAATCGACTTTCCAACCGAAGCCCAGAGAGCCGAGGGCATATATCAATTGAATCCGTTTATCGAAATCACAACATGTCTGTGTGTATGTGAGTGTGTATGAATGTAATATTTTGTGCTTATTGATTTTTTTCCCAAAGAAGGCTAGAACGATTCCACGAACTAAGACTCAAATGAAATTCCATACAGAATTCTAAAACTTTATTCGGATATGACTTCCGGTTCCGTGATTACAGGGTGATATGAGCAAAATAAACGAAAATTTGTGCACATAGTTTTCTCAGACATAGCTGAACCATTTTTTTCACCAAAGGCTAAAGCAGGATAAGCATGTGAAATCTGCCTTCAAATGGAATTCATGTTGTTATACCACATTCGAAAGGTCATAGACTGGAAACAGTTTTCTGAAAATTTCAACCCTTCACCTGCCATATTGACGGAGCTAGGATGGTTCTATTGATTTTTATTTTATTTTATTTTTGAAGAAACTGCTCCTCCGAAAAATTTGAAAAAAATTCGATTGGAGTATTGGAGACTTTTTTACATGAAAGTAGGCTATTCCAGAATACCGCACTCGACTTCTTTTCAAGTTACAGAGCTAATGTTATAGGAAACCAAAAAACTGCTGTACATTTGGGGTAAAACGAGTAGGATTGCGATTCGCGCGGCCATTGTAAACCATTCCATTGAATTCCTTGGACATTTTTACAAAAGAAACGCTTTAGTTTGTGGACCTATCTCAATTAGTTCATGAGTTACAAAATTGTTTGCGGGTTTGCATAGATTGTTTCCCACTGTGCATTGTGTCGATGAAATACAGAACTAATGAACTTAACTGATAAAAACTTGTTACATGTCTTTTTATTTAAAATGTTGTCCATCAGAAACTACAATTTTTCCCAAACATACTGGCAAATCGTGATTCTAGGTCAAATAAAATATATCTTTCGAAGTAATCGACACTTCTAAGTCTATTTCGATTAGAGGGTTTGACATATAGTGGACGAGGTATAATAGTTTAATTCGTACAGTTTTTAATCAAAGCCGAAATATGTGCCCGAGCATTGTCATGATGGAAAAAATGCCACATTGTGCGGAGCTAGATATTATCTACATGAACTTTTTGCCTTGGCATCGATTATACCAGCATTGTGCCAATCGGCCTCACTATGAAAATCGACTTTCCAACCGAAGCCCAGAGAGCCGAGGGCATATATCAATTGAATCCGTTTATCGAAATCACAACATGTCTGTGTGTATGTGAGTGTGTATGAATGTAATATTTTGTGCTTATTGATTTTTTTCCCAAAGAAGGCTAGAACGATTCCACGAACTAAGACTCAAATGAAATTCCATACAGAATTCTAAAACTTTATTCGGATATGACTTCCGGTTCCGTGATTACAGGGTGATATGAGCAAAATAAACGAAAATTTGTGCACATAGTTTTCTCAGACATAGCTGAACCATTTTTTTCACCAAAGGCTAAAGCAGGATAAGCATGTGAAATCTGCCTTCAAATGGAATTCATGTTGTTATACCACATTCGAAAGGTCATAGACTGGAAACAGTTTTCTGAAAATTTCAACCCTTCACCTGCCATATTGACGGAGCTAGGATGGTTCTATTGATTTTTATTTTATTTTATTTTTGAAGAAACTGCTCCTCCGAAAAATTTGAAAAAAATCAGGCATGTTTAAGGCATTATGGGGAAGGTTTACAATTTTTTCAAAATTTTTGAATATGTATTTCTTCCATTAAAAAATACTAGAAAATTTTGAAACATATTTTTTCCCTCTTCCAATTTTTGCACCAGCCTGGATTTTTTAGTGATAAATAAAGAATTTTTGGACATGTAAAAGTGGTATGTTTTCATATTTTTTAAAAATGTGGACGACCAAAATATTTGATTTTTTCATCAAAAAAATTATAAGTCGATCATGCGTTCCCATCAAGTTCTCTTAGAAGGAAACGCATGGTGCTTTGTTATAGCAGTTTATGCAACTCAAGCGCAGGGCTTAGAAATCAAAGTAACGAAATGGACGAAATGAGTTTCAACCTTTGCATAATACATACACGATCATACTCCGGGTACAACCTAGAAAGCTACAAAGCAAGAACTTACTGGTATGTGGTTCATATATGAATGGTAGTAATATATGAACGTCGCGAGTATCACACATATGAAATTCGGTTACGGCAGTCAAGAACTAGAGCGGGTGTTACTTTTTACGTTTGAGTTTTTTTTTGAGTTTAATAAAGCATATTCCTCTTATTTTTTAAATATCATATTATTTGAACCAAACGATTAACTGCTATAAATTATGAAATAAGCTTGAAATTATGCAAAGGTTATAACTCAAAAACGAAAAATAACGCATCATTATTTTTTATATCTGTTGTTGTTTCAAATTTTAGAATAAATATAAACAGTCTACAAACCATGAAAACCATCATAAAGATATTCGATTGACGTTTTCAAACACAAAAATTCAACTTTATCTTTATCATACATTTTTTCAGAAAACTATATACATCCCTCGATAACATAACTTTATGATAACTTTTGATACTGTAATGAAATTTTCATTCTTCCTTTCATTATTCTTTCATTACATCCATCGGCAACACGTAAAAAACTGACACCCGCTCTAGTTCTTAACTGCCGTAACCGAATTTCATATGTGTGATACTAGCGACGTTCATATATTACTACCATTCATATATGAACCACATACCAGTAAGTTCTTGCTTTGTAGCTTTTTTAGCTCTAGGTTGTACCCGGAGTATGATCGTGTATGTATTATCCAAAGGTTGAAACTCATTTCCTCCTTTTCGTTACTTTGATTTCTAAGCCCTGCGCTTGAGTTGCATGAACTACTAGAACAAAGCACCTTGCGTTTCCTTTTAACAGAACTTAATGGGGACGCATGCTCGACTGTTATTTATTTTTTAGAAAAAATCAAATGTTTTGGTCGTCCAAATTTTTAAAAAAATTGAAAATATACCACTTTAACATGTCCAAAAATTCTTTATTTATCACTAAAAAATCCGGGGTGGTGCAAAAATTGGAAGAGAGAAAAAATATGTTTCAAAATTTTCTAGTATTTTTTAATGGAAGAAATACATATTCAAAAATTTTGAAAAAATTGTAAACCTTCCCCATAATGCCTTAAACATGCCTGAATTTTTTCAAATTTTTCGGAGGAGCAGTTTCTTCAAAAATCAAAAATTGTACTACCAGAACGTCGGAGGCATGAACATGCACATCAACGACTATTTGCTGGCTTGCTCGGATGATTGCTTCGACATCATCGCTCTTTCGGAGACGTGGCTCAGTGATTGTACGCTATCCGTTCAAGGTTTTGGATCCAACTACGAAATCTTCCGTACCGATCGCAGCCCCTTAAATAACTCAAAAACTATTGGAGGTGGGGTGCTTATCGCAGTGCATCGTCGTTTGAAGGCGCAATTGATCGAAACCGCATCTGGTAAATGCGTCGAGCAGGTTTGGGTGCGTTTGAAACTGGTCAATTTTTCCCTCTACCTTTGTGTGATATATCTTCCTCCGGACAGATGCCGCGATCTACCGCTAATCGATGCACACATACAGTCATTCAAGAAATTACTTCC
This sequence comes from Malaya genurostris, assembly GCF_030247185.1. NCBI lineage: Eukaryota > Metazoa > Arthropoda > Insecta > Diptera > Culicidae > Malaya > Malaya genurostris. Next base: position 215,589,529 of record NC_080572.1, read on the forward strand.
ACTCATGTACTACCCGTAGATGAAATCTTGGTTGTGGGAGACTTCAACTTTTCCAGCATAAAATGGCAGACAAGTTCCGGTGGCTTCTTCTTTCCTGATCCGGCGCTCTCCACTTTCCACATTGGCATTACAACCATGCTCGACGGCTACTACCTCAACCTTCTTCGACAGTCGAATCCTGTCGTTAATGAAAATAACCGGATGTTGGATCTTTGCTTTTCAAGTAGAGAAGATGTTGCACCAAAGATTAGTGCTTCACCGTTCCCTCTGGTGAATTCTGTTCGTCATCATCCTCCATTACATATCGTGCTCGATTCGAATCGCTTACAGAACGCCTGCATTCCAACGGACTATACTATAATTTTAGTAGAACCGACTACACTAATATGACCGACTTCTTGACGCAAATCGACTGGGATGAAGTTCTCGACAACGATGATGTCAATGCTGCTGTGCAGACGTTTTCTAATGTCATGAACTACGCAATCGACTACTATGTACCGAAACGATCGAGACGGCAGACCCGGCATCCACCATGGCTGACTGCGGAAGTGAGACATCTGAAAACGACCAAAAGAGCCGCTCTAAAGAGGTATTCTTAACATGGAGGATTTTGCCTGGGTAATCACTACGTGCAGATAAATCAGTTGTACAAGAAAACCGTTAAGCGCTGCCATGTCAACTACTTGAACAACGTACAACGAAAACTGAAGTCAAATCCAAGGTATTTCTGGAAACATGTGAATGAGCAAAGGAAAGAATTCGGGTTACCCTCGTCAATGAGCTTTGGAGATCGTACTGGTTCGTGCACACAGGAAAACTGCCAGATGTTTGCGGAAAAGTTTTCTAGGGTTTTTTCAAATGAAATCCTGACTCAGCAGCAAATTGGTTCCGCAGCACTTAACGTTTCCCTGTCTAATAACTCATTGAACTGCATCAATATTAACGAAGACTCAATACGGACGGCAATTGTAGGAATGAAAGCCTCAAATTCTCCAGGCCCTGATGGAATACCGGCAATTATTCTTAAAAAGTGCTCGCGTGGAGTAATCGCTCCCCTCTGCAAATTGTTTCGAATGTCTCTCGCTACAGAAGTTTTCCCCAATTTATGGAAAGCTTCCTTTATGTTCCCAGTCCACAAGAAAGGCGATAAAAAGGATATAAACAACTACCGCGGTATCACTTCCCTTAGCGCTATACCGAAGCTGTTCGAAAAGGTTATACTGACACCAATTTTTAATCACTGCAAGCAATATATCGTCGATACTCAACACGGTTTCATGCCTAACCGATCAACAACCACAAACTTACTATCGTTTTTGTCTTATGTGTTTGATGCAATGTCTAACGGTTTACAAACGGACGTTATCTATACAGATCTTTCCTCCGCTTTCGATATAATCAACCACGACATCACGGTTGCTAAGTTGGACAGACTTAGATTCAGTTCAAATATTCTTCGTTGGTTGCAGTCGTATCTTAGGAATCGTCGTTTAGCAGTTAAAATTGACGATCATACTTCCGGAGAGTTCCTCGCATCATCCGGAATACCACAGGGAAGTCATCTAGGACCGTTAATATTTTTACTGTACTTCAATGATGTCAACTTTGCCTTGGAAGGTCCTCGCTTATCGTTTGCTGATGATGTCAAGATCTATCACATCATCCGCAACTTAGAAGACGCAGCCTTTCTCCAGCGGCAATTGTTAATCTTCGCAGATTGGTGTAAAGTTAACCGTATGATTGTAAATCCAGACAAGTGCTCGGCCATTACGTTCACGAGGAGAAAAATGCCATTGCATGTTGAATACTTTCTGGATGGATCCTTGATTGGAAGATCTACTAGCGTTAAGGATCTTGGCGTCCATCTCGATGAACAACTTACATTCAAGCATCACATCAGTTACATTGTAGCAAAAGCTTCCCGTAGCTTATGATTCTTAATGAGAATAACTAAGCACATACACTGTCTAAAATCGCTTTACTGCTCACTTGTTCGTTCAACTCTCGAATATTGCTCGGCAGTTTGGAACCCATGCTACCTGAACGGTGCTCATAGAATTGAGGGAATACAGCGCAGATTTGTTCGCTTCGCTCTTCGCCGATTGCCGTGGACCGATCCTCATCAACTACCTAGTTATGAAAGTCGCGGGTTATTAATGGGTCTCGACACATTACAAGTGCGACGAGAATTATCACGCGCTTTGATAATAGCAGATATATTCAACGGTAGGATCGACTGTCCCGTTTTGCTCAACGAAATTAATATTAATGTGCGACCCAGAGCTCTCCGCAACAGTGCTTTTCTTCGACTTCCTATACGACGTACCAACTATGGCGCAAACGGTTCTATTATTGGTTTACAGAGATCGTTCAACCGCGTTTCATCTGGGTATGATTTTAATGTGTCACGAAGCAGAATACGTACAAATTTTCTGAATATTATTAGGAATTATCATTAGGACCAAATTGTGTCTGTTGATTGATTGTAAATAAATAAATAAAGGGTTGAAACTATGAGAAAATTGTTTCCAGTCTATGACCTTTCGAATGTGTTATAACAATATGAATTTCCTTTGAAGGCAGATTTCACATGCTTATTCTGCTATAGCCTTTGATTTGAAAGTATGGTCTCAAGATCCCATAGAAAATTCCCGGTTCTAGAATTTCGGACTGATTAGAGTAAAAAATTCACCGTCAATTTTTTTCGAATCTGACAAGATTTCCTTAAAATTGGATCATAAATTTCTCCAGTTTATAGAACTTATTAGTACACGGTTAAAAATCCATTGCCGGTACAATGATAAAGAAATTATGAAAATCATGAAACATGTCTTCTTTTGGGATCATCCCTATTACTTATGATTCTATGGGCAAAATAATGATTTATTGCTCATGATATGAATCATCAGTAAATAGTTAGAAAAAACTCTTAAACGGAACTTACTCTGATTCTTCAAAGATGACATTTAAACGACGGAATGAAATTCCAAATACTTATCAACCGGTAACTCTGAAATCATTTGTTGAATTCAGATCGAGTTAAGGTTAAGATAATTGCATTTCACCATGAAACGTTTCATTTGATACCAACCTTGTGATAATCAGTAAAGTCATCTCGGAGAAAACAAAGTGAAGTTTTTGGCCACTTTTTCTGCTGTTCCGGAACCAGAAGTCAAATTCGTCAAATTTAAACTTTTTTTTGAAACAATAGCTTGTTTCACTTAAACCTAAGACAGTCAAAATCGGTTTAGTCATCGCAGAGAAAAGTTTTTTAATTCAGTTTCAATCTGTAATCTCAAACAAAACAAAATTTTTCAAGTGCACCGATTCGAATTTTTGTTCACAGTTTTTTTCAAGATAAATCCAATAAATTTTTCATATTTCCAAGACAATTGACATAAAAAATTAGATGAATGATGCATCTTACGTTTCAACAATTAATGTTCTGACGTATATCGATGACATATTTTTACAGTCTCGCATATGAATTCCATCCGAATATTCATCAAGTCTCCAAATAACTGAGAGTCCTTTGTCTGCTATAGTGATGACATTCAATTAGAGATCCATGACTTCGGAAATAGGTATAAAAACGAGTAGTTTCATAAATTAGCAAAAAACCTGCTTTAATCCATCTAGTGGTGATAATACCTTTCTCTTGTCATTCAATCAGTCTCATTAAAATACTTTTTTTTTCTATTTTGCTGATTTATTGATTCACCGAAAACAATCAATAAATCAGCAAAGTATAATAATCTTGTGATGATTATATGTAATACATGAAATTCAACATACTTTTTTAGCTAGGGTAATTTCTAACACGAATTCTGGGTTGATTTTCAACACAAAGTGGTTCAAATTGTTTCGGTTAGTTCAGAAAAGTGTGACCTAAGTTCATTTAAACCGGTTCAGCCATGTCCGACAAAATTGTGCGAAGCAAAAATTTATACCAATAAGTATATCTCCGGAACCAGAAGCTACGGCCACTTGATATTAAAGCTTGATTCACAACCCACTAGTAACTTTCGAACGAACTTTAGGGGTCTAAACGACGAAAAAATCATCATTTTAGCGCATCATCGACGAAAAAATCATCATCAATTATCGTTCAACAAAATAAATTCAAATGTTTTGCATGATAAAAAGAATCATTCGAACAACAGTTTGTAATTTTTTCGTGGAAAAATATTGAGAAATAAGTCGGTGAAGAGGTATTTTTGAAGACGCTTCTTAAAAATCATGATTTGTGGTGTCCAATGTACCTCAGCGCAGACTAATCAGAAGTGAACAAATCAAATCTGCATAGTTAGAGTAGAAGTTCTCCTAGATCCCAATGTTTCTGTTTGATTTTTTTTATTTTTGGTCGTTGTTTAAAGTGTAAACTACGATTTTTCAAGAAAAAATCCGCCATTTTGTAGCTGTAAAATCTCCCCAAAGTAACAAACAACGAAAAGGAAAACTTTGGGGTCTGAGTTTTTGCAATGACTGAGCGGAAACATATATTGGAGAAGCCAAATGAATGAAAAACTAACAGAAAAGATGAATTTTTGGAAAAAGATACGCTACAATTGCGGTTTGATTTTCCGTAACAATCTGCTTCTGGTAGGAAAGGGCAGGCAATCAATACTACCTTCATAGGGGTCTGTCGCTGACGATGTCCAGCCAGCGACTGGCACCATTAAAGAAGGTGACAAGCGATTATAAATACACTCTCCTACTCAATGCTTGATCGGAGAAATAGCTATAAAGCGAGAAGACTAGTGTTTGATGGACAGAGCAGATGTTTGGATATAAAGTATCGGTCGGGTGACGGCCAGGATGTAAACCATGTTCGATGTACGCGCTATTGTGTCTGTTTGGCGTTTTAGAGTGACTAAAACAAAATTCAGAGTGGCGCGTATGCACGGAATGCATAAGAACGCAGGTTTGAGTCCTGTCTCTGAACGTATCTTTTTCCAAAAATTCATCTTTTCTGTTAGTTTTTCATTCATTTGGCTTCTCCAATATATGTTTCCGCTCAGTCATTGCAAAAACTGAACTTAGTTATGGCAGATTTACGTCAAACAACTAAAATTAATAAATCGTTGGGATCTGGTTTTTTATATGTAGAAAGTGTGTGCGAAATTTGAAAAAAATTGGAGCTCTTGCTTCTTCGTAGAATGAGATAGCCATAGATAAAGGTCCATAATTTCCAGAGTTTCATTCCAATAGGCTTGAAAATTTTACAGAAAATTCTTGAAATATTTTACTATAAGAAAATATAAAGAAAATAATAAATGATTTTTCAAAAGTGTTAGACCCTACCCGCCCGTTAAGTTTGCTCAGCCTCAGCCATGTCCGAGAAAATTCTGCGGAAATTATATATAACACTACTGGTATTTGGAGCTCCGGCGAAAAGTCGGTTTCTCCAGCAATTCTAATTACCTTTCCATAGAGAAAGGAAAAATGACATAACTATCTAATTTACTCATAAAAAGCATCTAAATTTATTGCACTCCTTCAATGAAAGACTAGAAGTACCGGAAACAGGGGTTAAAAACTGCAAAATGAAACTCATTTCTTTTTCTCAAAGAATTCCCCATCGATTTCCCTAAACTTTCACGCAAAGAAAATGTTTTTCCTACATTTGATGCGAATCCAAATTTCAGCTCCGTAATTACCGGGTGATCAGTGTTTAAAATTTTAAACTGTCATTAAAGGCGATGATGCAAAAACGATTGAAAGCTTCTAATTCGAGCTCAAAATCTTTCAAATATGTTGTTCATATTAGTACATGACAATACGAAACGACTTTGTCTACATCGATCCCCGGATTCCAACTTCCAGAAATAGTCATCAAAAGCTCCAAAAATCCGATTTAGAAACTACAGGGAGATAAACAGTTAGTATTTCAAACTCAAAAAATCCAAAATCAAATAATAAATTTCCTCAAAAAATGTCTTAATCGAAGTTACAAACTTAGTTTAAAATGAAAGGTCTTCTGATTCCATGGGCTGCTCTCCATCCACCTTTCGAATTCGGAAATTATACAACTAGGTGGATTAGAACAGGTGTTGCATAAATATCTCAAAAACTATTTCATTACGTTTACTTCATTATATTTTAAGCACTTTCACCGACCACAAAAACAGAAAATTTCTCTTTTCAAGCTTTCTAAAACACGTTTCGTATTAGACTCATCAGTATATTAGCAATTTATGTCGAAACACTGCTAATGCCACAACAATGAATAATAATTTGATAGGAGAAAAATAGCGATCCGCTGAAATTATTGTTTTGTAGATAATTTATGACCTTCAACCATCTCGACTCCATGATGATATAGATCAGAAAATCTAAAAATATCCCAGCACACACTTCCTAGCACTAGATGTTGCTACTGTGGTTGCCCTTCTATTATTTGCAGGTCAGTCGCATATAGATTTTCAGCATACCTTAGCGAATAAATTCTACTGATATTTTTCAGAAATTGCATAAATAATTGTGAACTTTTTCCTCAGTTCCTCCTCTGTTCTAAAAGCAAAGTAACCATTTTCAATTCCATGCAATACGCGTAAATTCAAATAACAACGAAATAACTACAGTATCCAGATTCCACGTTGTGAAAATTTGTTTTAAAATTAAATTCCAATTTGATTTACCTACACTGTCCATACTGTTATCCTAATGAGTTGCATTCCATGCGCTTTAGAAAACGCTTCGTAATGAAAATCAAACTAAAACCTTCTGATCTAAGGATCTAACATCGATTCTGATTTCTGGAGAATGAAACGCCCCAAATGAGTATATCGTCATAACTTATGTTTGGCAGAAAGAAGCTACTCAAATTTTGCCCATCCTAATGATAGACCTTCCATACACTTTCCTTTCCCCTCGTAACACAGCATAAAATAATCATCCAGCTAGTATTATTCAAATACCGCTACACGAACCCGATGTCATATCGATTGAACATAAACAGCGAAGTGAAGTATTTTGTTATCGAACCAAACCCATTAGAAATGACAGCAATAGTCATCGCTTTTGACATCAGACCAATTGAAGTATCAATTTCCACCGTTCAGTGATAAGCACGGGAAATTGAAAAGGTGTCTTTTGCTAGTATCGCTGACGGGTGCAGCATTAGTCCTTTTCAATGTTCTGCTGTAGATCGATATACATTATAAATTAATTTAATTTACAGATAATCTTTAGTTTAGCCTTTGGCTAGCGATGAACGAAAAGCATGTTAAAAGTGAAATGACAATCTAATCGACGTCGCAAGCAAAGCGCTGGGGCGTTTCCGTATTCGAATAATAATACAGCGTGGAGAACGATAACGCGATATCAAACCGTAGTTGATTGAAAATAATCAATATTAGCGATGATTTTTACGTTTAGTTTACTTGCATTATTTGGATACCGAATAGAGAGATGAGTTTCCCCACGGATGGATTTACTGCGTTGAAAATGTGTGTGATTTTGACCGCTAGAATTTATTGAAAACATGATGAGGCACTTACATTAACAAAAAATTCGGAGCCAGCTGATTTGATAAAGTGATGTAATACAGTTTTAAACCCTTGCCCTCAACCATAACACAACACTCAATATGTCGTTTGACTAACTAATAAAAACACATTTTTTGCCAAAAACTCTTTCTACTTTCTCGATGCCATGCTTGTAGAAGGATGATGAACCGGCGTGGCGAGATAAGCCGTTTTTGATAGTGTTTGTAATATTCTCACGGCGCCGTAATCGATGCATTTAAATATCCAAGCGCACCATGGCTCAAAATTCTATTGCAGAGTTACTGTGCGGTATTTTCGGGTATATAGTTGTAATTTACAAGTTATCAAATTCGAAAAATCTGACATCCCTACACACGAGTTTAAGACTTAGTGGAAAAGATATTCAACAGAAACAGTAAGAATGGCATGGGTGTGAAAAACACGAAGTGTTAGTTCTTAATGCTGCACTCTGAAAAAATATGAATTTCACCAAATGAAAATCCGTTTATTTCTGAATTGAACGAAATACTGCAAAAAAGATGTTACTTTTAATCATATTATTTTGAAAATCCGTTAATTTTTTAAATCACTCATTATATAAATACACTGATGTCTCTTTTTACGCGGGGGATACGTACCGCGTAAAATAAAACCGTGTACAAAAAACCACCTAACTTCGGAAATCCGCGTAACTTTGGAAATTCGCGTAAAAAAACCGCGTAACTTCGGAAATCGGCGTGAAAAAAACCTTCAAACTAAAGAAAAAAAAATTTTGATGCCAAATATCTTAGAAATGCATGAAATGTCCAGATCGGGTGTAATCTCAAAAAAAAATTTTTTTTTGTGAAAATCGATTTTGAGACATAGAAAATCCAAAATCGAAAATTTTTTTTCGATGCCGAAAAAAAACCGCGTAACTTTGGAAATCCGCGTAAAAAAACCGTATTAAAAAACGCGTAAAAAGAGACTCCAGTGTAGAAACATTTATCAGAGAGTGGAAATAATCTTTTACTACACTGCCCATACTCGCATATCAGTCCCATGTGGGTATTCGCCACTTTTGAGTTAACCAGACGGATAACGTCTATTTTTACCCTACTTTCAGAAATCGCAAAAATAATTTGGGGTTAGTGCAATAAAATATGAAAAAAAAAACATCAAGTCGGGTCGAGTCTTGAAGGAATGAAAGGTCTTGTGGTCCCATACGAAGTTCCTAAATTTCATCCGGATCCGACTTCCGGTTCCGGGATTATAGGGTAAAGTGTGTTTAAAATTTTATACCATCACTTAGGCTGTGAACCATTTCGCGGTTAATTTTAACTTTTGGTGGCTCACAGCCTCAGTGATGGTATAAAATTTTAAACACACTTTACCCTATAATTCCGGAAATGGAAGTCGGATCCAATTAAAATTTAGGAATTCCGTATGGGACCACAAGACCTTTCATTTGAATCTATAAGTTTGTGAAAATCGGTCAAACCATCGCTGTTTAAAGTGAGAGGAAAAATATGACCATTATTTTCGGTGCCTCCGGAATCGGAAACCGGGAACCATGATAGCTGGAATCAGTTTGTTTTTGCCGTCTACTGATAATAACTATCGAATGGAGTAGTTTTGAGGCCAGTTTATAAAATTTTTCAAGTGTTTGTTTCGCCAATTTAAGTGTTGATATAAAATTTTTAACACACTTTACCCTATAATTCCGAAACCGGAGGTCGCATGAAATCCCTTTAATTCATATCTAAGTTTATAAAAATCGGTCACGACATCTTTGAGAAAAATTAGTACACATATTTCAATTATTTTGCACATTTTACCCCATAACTCTAGAACCGGAAGTCCTATCCAACCAAATTCAAAAATTTTGTATGGGATCATAGCTTGTGAAAATTCAAATCATAGCTTGTGAAAGTTCAGCCATCTCCAAGAAAAGTTAGTGCAAAAAAACGTTACCTACACACATATACAAACATTTTGCTACTCGACGAACTGAGTCGAATCGGCTCTACGAGACTCAGTCCAAAACTTGGTTTTCACAATGATTGCATAGCTTTTTTATATGAGAAAGGCAAAATTTAAGTTCATACGTTATATACAACAAGAGATATTCACGATCGAATGTGCAACACTCTCTCACAGGGTAAATCTTGAAAAGGCGCCCCATGGTAATTCGCGACAAAATCGGTCTCCTAGAAATTCGAGTGCACTTTGTTCACATTTTTACACACTTCACCCTGTTACTCCCGAGCCGAAAGTTCGATCTGGATAATATTCAATAACAGACAATGGAACCAAGAGACTTTTCATTCATTCGGGTGACGGATATATTTTGGCTACTCTGATATATTTTGGCCCAGGGTATTTTTGGGTGTAATCGAAATGAAAAAAATCTGAGACACGATGTACCTTGTTTTGATTAATATACATTGTGAAACATTTCATCATTTCACTTTTTGTGGTTCAAAAAGCAATAGAAATATGGACAAAATTATTATAAGTTTACAAAACAATAAAATAAAATAGCAATAAATTTGCGAAATATTTCTGAATCGAGATTAGATAAAGAAAAATGAAATTCAGATCGAGGAGAAGAAGAAAAACGTTCCCCAGTTGTCATACTTGATATTTCATGTACCAAAACAAATTTTAACAAATTTTCCGATTCGTGTCATATGCAACTGGACAAACTATCTTCCCTATTCAGTGATGATGACTAATTGAGTAGTAAAAAGAAAGATGTTTGTACGAACTGTCAGGAAACAAGGAAAAGCACAGTTGTTTCCAGTAGAAAGTAGTAATTTTGAACTTTATTCCTTATTTCCTGCTCACTTGCTTGTGTCTTTAAATCTTTATTATTTAAGTTTAACTAATATTTCAATAAATGTTTGTTTAAAAAAATGAGTACTTGGAATAACTATTAGTTACATTTTTGTCAGACCACAAACAATAACGTTATTCTATTTGAATATCATATTTCTTTATCTCAGTTCGATTCATAAACATTTCGCAAATTGATTGATGATTTGAATATTTTGCAATCTTTCAAAATTGTCTGTCCATGTGTTTTGCTTTTTCACCCACTATGCAAAGAGTTGTTGTATTTGTGCGTTACACAATACAAAACAACTCCATAATCAATGGATTGTTTTCTGAGAAGACTCTTTTCGAGAAATTGAAAAACTAATCAAATCTCTTGCAATGTAAAGGGTGATTTTTTAAGAGCTTGAGAACTTTTTTAAACAATAAAACGCATAAAATTTGCAAAATCTCATCGGTTCTTTATTTTAAACGTTAGATTGGTACATGACATTTACTTTTTGAAGATAATTTCATTTAAATGTTGACCGCGGCTGCGTCTTAGGTGGTCCATTCGGAAAGTCCAATTTTGGGCAACTTTTTCGAGCATTTCGGCCGGAATAGCCCGAATTTCTTCGGAAATGTTGTCTTCCAAAGCTGGAATAGTTACTGGCTTATTTCTGTAGACTTTAGACTTGACGTAGCCCCACAAAAAATAGTCTAAAGGCGTCAAATCGCATGATCTTGGTGGCCAACTTACCGGTCCATTTCTTGAGATGAATTGTTCTCCGAAGTTTTCCCTCAAAATGGCCATAGAATCGCGAGCTGTGTGGCATGGAGCGCCATCTTGTTGAAACCACATGTCAACCAAGTTCAGTTCTTCCATTTTTGGCAACAAAAAGTTTGTTAGCATCGAACGATAGCGATCGCCATTCACTGTAACGTTGCGTCCAACAGCATCTTTGAAAAAATACGGTCCAATGATTCCACCAGCGTACAAACCACACCAAACAGTGCATTTTTCGGGATGCATGGGCAGTTCTTGAACGGCTTCTGGTTGCTCTTCACTCCAAATGCGGCAATTTTGCTTATTTACGTAGCCATTCAACCAGAAATGAGCCTCATCGCTGAACAAAATTTGTCGATGAAAAAGCGGATTTTCCGAATGGACCACCTAAGACGCAGCCGCGGTCAACATTTAAATGAAATTATCTTCAAAAAGTAAATGTCATGTACCAATCTAACGTTTAAAATAAAGAACCGATGAGATTTTGCAAATTTTATGCGTTTTATTGTTTAAAAAAGTTCTCAAGCTCTTAAAAAATCACCCTTTACATTATTTCAAACAATCTAATGCCATACAAAATTACTACAAGCATAAAAGAAAAACATTATCTACTCTTTCAGGAAAAAATTACTTCTAAAACAAGGAAAAGTGATTTTCGTTCATTTTTTTCGGACGTGGATTAACAAAAATGCTATTTGAATTTCGGTTTATTTATTTGGAGCAGGGAAAAGCCCACTGGAGTTAAGTTATTATCAATCTACCACTATGTCTCCAGTAGGCATAAAACCTCCTCATCTTTTGTACCAACAGATCACGGGTTAGATGAAAGTCGAACCGACTTGAACAGCGATGAAACAGTCGGCACATACTGAAAAATAACTCGTTGTGGCCATAGTTTGAAGGAATGCGCAAGAAAGGATGAGCTTGAACTTCAATAGTTTTCATATTGTGATTGGTATTGATTTGAAATAAAGACAAATGAAAAAAGATAATGATTACTCCCGTTTAAATGTACTACAATCGTACTTCTGAAATAATCCAGAAAAACTTGAATGATTTTTTTATTTTATTTTTATTTCATAAATAAAAGAATATAGAATTCGGCTTCGCCACATCGTTTTTCTCGTGTGCTATTCGACCTCGCTACCGTTCGTTCGGACCTAACTGAAATAAAGAAACCTAGCTTTGAATAGACTGGGCAAACGAGGCGGTTACAGGTTTGTATGCAAGTACCCGCCGCTTCCGACGGTGGGTCGGCAGCCAACTCAGCTCGCCTTGAATTTGGTTATGTGGCTGCGCCACATCAATTATCCGGGAGACATAAAAACAAATAGATAATTTTGATGAATAACCAGAATTTACAGTTTTCTAATTCATTATGTGGTGTAAATAAGATTATTCTTTCGGCAAAATAACTCTTTCGGCGAAAGGATCTCTCCGGCGAAACGACTTTCGTCGAAATGACCCCTTCGGCGAAATGGCATTCGGTGAAACGACTTTCGGCGAAATGGCTTTCGGAGAAATGACCCGCTCCCGGTTGCCCGAAGTAGGAAATGTTATTTACACAGAAATTGATTCTGGAACAAACAATACTACGTGTTTTTTATTTGTTTATGAGTTCTATATGGAACGTCGTTTTTGTTTTTCTTTATGATTTTTTTTAGCAATTTTTTCAACGACAGTGGTGTAATGATGCTTTTGTCGCTTGACATAATACCGTTTGGCATAACGTCGATTTGCATGAAGCCAACCTAATGGTTATTCGACAAATTACTATTTGGCATAGTGGTCATTTAGAATAACAATCATTTGGCAAAAAATTACAAATCTTCGGTACTGCGATAGTTTTTTGTCATAACAGATCAACGTGCTGCTTTATAAAATTTGTTCTAATTTACTGAGACTCCAAAAGGTTTAATGCGGTTACGCCGCATCGTTTTGGATGACCTTCTGTCCGACCTCGCTGCCGCTCGTTCGGAGCTTCAAGTAAGGGATAGCTCCTAGTTTTGGGTAATCCGGGCAAACACCTGCAACTAGATAGAGGTGATTCTTACTGGGGAGCTGCCTCCCCGCTGTGACCGGCGCTTCCGGCCGTCTCGGCCTTAATTACCTATGGAAAACAGAATATTATACTAGCATTGAGTGAGTTGGTTAAGGGGTTACACCACTGAAGAAAAAAAAGAGTAGGACTTTTCAGGGGAGTTATTTTGGGATACAAAAAATGGAGTAATCCGAATTTTGTATAAAGCACTTTTTAATATGTATATTTAAGTGATCAGTTTTAAAAAATTCAAAAACAAAATGGCGACTTGGCGGCATTTCCGCGAAAGTGCTGCAGTTGTGACGGCCGGAAACATAAGTCATTTTCAAAGGGCTGCCATTTTACAGAAAATCAATTAATTGTATATGTTCTGTAAAACTTTTGAATCTATTGGTCAAGATTTACTTGACTTATGTTTCCGGCCGTCAAAATGCAACACTTTCGCGGAAATGCCGCCATTTTGTTTTTGAATTTTTAAAACTGATCATTTTTTGTACTTAAATATGCATATTAAAAAGTGCCTTAAACAAAAATCGAATTACTCCATTTTTTGGATCCCAAAATAATTCCCCAAAAAGTCCTTCTCTTTTTTTTCTACAGTGGTGTAACCCCTTAGATAAATTAATAGTGTGCCATTTACTACAGAATTTCCAAAATAAAAATATAATGCTATTTCACCTAATATCATCGAAATATTTGGATCATCACTCGATCGAAACACAAACGAAATTTTACATTAGATTAAAATATTTCGAGTTCAATAATTATTGTGGCAAATCGCATTATGAAAAAAGACCATTATGCAAAATGACCATTAGGCCACATAACTATTATGCCAAACAGTTTCCAATTTCGAAGCAAGCCCCAACGTCAATGAACAGAAATTCGAGTCAGTCTCGAACCGGATTTTGATATCGGGTTTGCACACATTGTCGTTGCGAACCCAGCACAGTTTTGTGAAAAGAGTTTGTTTGATGAAACTACTCTGGATCAGTTTTATCTATCTAGGATCTATCTTGTTAAATGAAGGCTTTTTTACGGAACTGTTCTAATGACTGCAATCCACATTTGAACACTGTTTTGCCTTATTTCAATACTAATCATACCATTAGAGGGGAGCCATTATTAAATGAATTAAAGTTTATATTGTTTGAAAACACAATAATTGTAACTGCACCAAGCACAACTTGAACTTTGGTTGAAACGAATAATCGTAAAATTTGTATCAAACAATTGGATAGTAAAACACGCTACGCTCTATTTATTCAAACCAGAAATATCAATAGTGCAAATTCATACTGTTTACAAGTCAATTTGTACGCCAGCCGCGTCTAATTAAAACCGCGGAACAAATGCTACCAGAGTGGAGAAGTGGAAATGAAGTAATTTCAAATCTGTAAACAAAGTTCACTAAACCAGGCAAACAACATTAACCCGAGTATTTACCTAATAATCGTACACTTCTTTCAGCTACACCGTCGGAGCAATAACAGCCGCTACTTGTAGTAAATACGGATGTGCATCTCTTCCTTAGTCGGATTTTTTTCTCTGGTGCTCGCACCACTGACAACACTATACAGTATTTATTCACCGTCACTGGTACAGATTATTCTTTATGGGTTGTAAGCAACTGGATCTCTTCGAGAATCGCACTTCTAGAACAGGGTAATCAAGCACATCTCATACATTTTTTTCCTTTCCAACTGCATTAAATTGCTCTACATGATAATGATTCTCAATTCACTCTGCTATGTAATATTCTTTCCACTTCCTCTACTTTCATCAAATGCCCTGAAAGTTTCCAGCGGTGGTACGGTTAGCGGTTTTAATACACAGAAAAAAATTTACAATTTTCACGTGTTGAGCGCTATTATTCTTTATCTTCACTCATAAGGTATTTCCACTTTTAAAACGGATTCACCGAACGACTTACAAAAACTATTTCTTAACACGATTCACACACTGGACTGCCCAACTCCACAGCATTCCTCACGCCTCAGTTTTCCCTATGCACAAGAATGCATTCAATTTTCTCCGCACAATTCACAGAATGTCGAGATTCGCAATTCTGGAGACGACTCGCTGCGAACAAACCAACACGTGGCCACGGGTCCAATGGGTTACGAGGGTGTGATAGCAGACCTCAATACCCACTCCCGGCAGCGCACGAGCTCCGATCAGCAACAAGCTGTGTCTGTGTGAATCAGAGTGTTTATGATTGTCACCTAGATTCTGATTCTGGCACGGCGAAACGCAGATTTTCCAACCGAACGCGACCAAAGTTTATCTCAGACTGTGGATGGAGAAGCAACTGGCTCGACGCAACTACCCGAAAAAAGCTTTTCCTAGTCAAATTTCCCACCGAAACGACATGATAGCGGAAAGTAACCCACTCTCTTTCTCCCATCTCTCGCCAGCCAGGCGCCGTACTGATAGCAAAGCTTCGCATTCACCGGCTGCCGCCGGGATGAGAGAGAGAGAAAGAAAATGAGCGCAAAGGTTCGTTAAGTTTTTCGCACTGTTCTCTGTTGATGATCGGAAAATCAAAAAAACGAAACTGAGGCCCACAGGTGGATTCAGATCTGTTTTGTTCTGCTTGGAGTGCTCTTTGTTTTCTTAAGCTGATAATAAAATGCAGGGAAAATGCTATCGAGTATAATTGCGAAAAGCGAACCTAATACACAAAACAATGACTCAGCTCTTTTCTCATAATCATTATTGTTTTTTGAAAGGCTATATATACGTGCTGAAGATTATTTCAAATTTTATTCGCTATCTAGTATTGACAGTGGCGTACCGAGGAAATTAGGCGCTCTGGGCAAAATAAGAGATTTGCCGCCTCAAAGCTAAACTCCATCTCCGGAAAGATGACTTGGGCGAGCAAAAAAAAAAGGTCTCAAGGATTGGTTTGCTGCGCCAGGGGCGGGTTCCCATTTAAGCCCCTCCCTAGATACGCCACTGAGTATTGACTAATGTAGCTTACATGATAAGGTAGGTCATATTTAGTTTACTTGATCCAAACAGCTCAGGTGCTAATTAGGAATTGAATTAAGCTGAGCTAAGCTGCCGTAGTTGCACTTCGTGATTGATCGAATGAATGAAAATGTGCAATGAACCCAAAAAAATTCTTGAGAGAAGCAAATCAATTTCACTGTGCATACTCACTCACTCAAATCTTTTCATTACATAGTTAATAACGACGCCAACGGCTGCCAAGACCAGAGGCTGTGCTACTAAGGAATGTTAGTCCGGTACTTGTTGTTTTTAGAAACCGTGGGTACCACTGCATCGACCGTGAAACCGTGGGTACCACTGCATGACGGGAAATGATAAGTATGAATTAGAATGGGAGTCCTAGTAAACAATACGATCTCGATACAAAATACGGTGTACGAAACGATAAACGTCCGGAATTCATAAAACTACAGACAGCTGACTGACAGGAGATCTCGCAAATGTATCAATTGCCAATTTTTCCACTTTTGTCTTTACGATGAATAAGATTTTCATAATATATTGATCGATTGAACTATTATAAAACAAAAAAAAAGAACGCGAAGCGCGATGAAAACCAATTTTGAAAACTGATTTCAAACCAATGTACTCATATAAATTTATCAGGGAAGGCTATCCGGGAGAAATCATTGGTTTTTCTTGTAATAGTGTCATGTGTAATTTAACTAAACTATCGCAAAATTATTCTACTATCGTTTATCAAGGGTGAGTAGATTACTCATATAGAATATTTCTGTATAAAATGTTCAAAACTACGAATGTAACAATGAGAGATTCTCTTTATTTACTTTCTCTTTCGATTATTACGGTACTGTTAGCAATCCTTCACTCCAAATATTTACCGATAGTAATAACTAAAGCTATAATCTTTGAATCTGCACTGAAGAAATTACCGAAAAAAGCAGGAATGTTTTGCAATAATCGAAAGAAAATGCAAACAAAGATAATCTCTCATTGTTACATTCGTCGTTGTGAACATTTTTTACAGATTTTGCTTATATGCATTCGACATATCATAGATTTATTTACATTATTATTATAGTTATTTTAATGGATTTTCGCCAGATGATGATTCTTATCAATCAAATTGTAGTCCTAAAGATTGGAAATAACACGCAAAAAAACATGAAATAATAGTTGCAATGATAATAAAAACAATCTGAGTTGCGGTTCAGTTGCGATGTATTTATTGATGTGAATATAATAATTGAATCACGAATCATTTCTTGTCGAACTGAAACGTAGTGGAAATTTAGCATCGAAGTATCATCGAATACTCTTCTCACTTTCGATTATATCTTCAGTGATATACCTTTGGGTTAAAATTTTTCATCCAGTTTCGCTGCCACAAAAAACACTTGTGAAGGCTCAGAGTTTTGTAGATGCTTGTTTCATGAATGAAAATATCGGAAGTGATTTTTTCAGTCGCTGAGTTTTTTTTTAGAAAATCTCTCGAACTGATTTTTTCGCGAGTGATAGTGAAATGAACTTCATCTGACTATGATATTCCCAACACTGATGATAATGACTTTCTCTCTTACGATTTAAATAGTGACCTTATCAAATAACCTAATAGTAGCTTCCAAACGAGTCTAAGTCCTTCGAAATCGATTCTTTCATCTCTAAGAAATTTTTGTGCAACAAAACCATTGGTATTTGTCGGCTACGTCATAAATAAGATTACATCTCTAGAACCGGAAATGTTCACCATAACCCTCACAAATTGGATTGACATTGTCAGCTTTTAAATGAGCCCAAGTCCATCGAAATTCTTTGATTCAGCCGATGGAAAATGTGCGCTTAGTCGGTTACGTCACTTATACCATTATATTTCCGAACACGGGAATCACAGCCATTTGATCGCTTCGAACATGATCCACAATTCTATATTAGCTTTCAAATGAGTCTAGGTGTATTTAAATCGGCTCAGCCATCTCTGAGAAAATCGAGTTGTAAAAACACAACGCGTTTTGTCGGTTACGTCGATGAGGGGAATTGAGAGACACTTGATATCAGCGATACGTATTTATATAATATTTTGTTGGGTATTTTTGACTTTTTCCCGGTTTGCCGTCACCATTTCACGAAAAAATAAGATAACATTGATTATACCATAATTATGGGAGGAATCAAACAGTTTCAATTATTTTTACGTGGTGCCACATAATTCCCCACCGTTTTCCAAAATCTCGAAAAGACACTTTTTATATTTTATATTATACGAAGAAAACGTGTAGAAAACTCTACAGGGTTTTCTACAGGCCATTCCTGTTATTAGCTCGTCTTTCTCCTGGTGATGTTCATGAGTCCGTATCTCTGACCAACCGAAAGGACGATTTGTTTTAGTATTATTAAGACGTAGAGCAGTCTTAAGCTAGTTTTTAATTTGATCAGTTTCTAACGGGGAAAACAGGTTGGAAAAATGACATGCGAATGCAACTATGTACTGAAAACCGCGAAAATGTTACCGCAAAAACGGGACTCGAACCCCTAGTTAGCTCCTAACCGGGAATTCTTTTTGTTTTGCCAACTAAACTACCCTGAATATGAAAACACATAAAGAGAAAGCCATGAAGAACCAAGCATGCTTCGCTTCACTTGGCTACCACAGTATTCAATTATAGTCCTGTATCTATGGAAACACAGTTACCCGTAAACAAACACACACCACGTCACAAGTCTATCATCGCTATTCTGTTTTGCCGCCAGCAAATATTTTGTTTTTGTGTCTTTTGCTGCCTATGGAGTACAAACAATTGAATGCTGTGGTGACCAAATAAAGCGAATCATGCTTGGTTCTTCATGTGTTTTCATATGCAGGTCAGTTCAATTGGCAAAACAATTTCCCCGGTTAGGGTACGGGTACGAGTCCCGTCTCTGCGGTAGTATTTTTATTACATCGTTGCATTCACATGTTTTTTAATCTGTTTTCCCTGTTAGATACTAATCAAATTCAACCAAAACGAGTTTAAATTTGGGAAACTCTTAGATAACTTGTTATAAAAATACACGCCCAGTATTATGGACATTTACATCGTCGGAGATTTGAGACGAAATTTATCACTATTTATAGATGAGCTCCTATTCAGATGCAGTAACCATTTTTAGTCACAATCGGTTGCTTCACTTGAATCCGAATACATTTAGCAATCCTAATAAAAGGTGTAGCCGGGTTTTCAAATAAAGACTGCCCCCAAACAAGAAAAATGATATACGCTGTTGGAAAGGGTTTATATTGGAAATGATTTTCCCGACATTTTAACCCTTTAACTGCCATATTGATGGAGTTAGGGTGGTTCTTCTGACTTTTGTCATCATCCGATGGAGACGTATGGTATACAGTTCTAAAATCATATATCACATGTCCTTAGATACAATACCATGCGTTTCCATCTACAACTTGAGTTCATGGCTTATGAAAGAATTTTCATAAGGAAGGACCATTGAGAGAAACATGAATCAGAACTAACAAATTGACAAATATTTAAGTTTTAATATATGGTTTAAAGTTTTTATTTATGATCTGATAAGTCATTTTACATTTATTGTATTCAAATTAAATAATAACTATATTTAGTAAAAATTCTAAATGACAATTAAATTAGGGGTACACAGATATGTTATATCATTAGGTAAGGAATAATATTTCCTTACACACTTAATTTCGTTCGGTAAATCTTGCCTCTTTTGACGAGTTTTGAACAGCCGAGCTACCGAATATTTCCATTCTACTGATATATCAGCACAAATGAACATTTGTTGACAGCAGTACCTCAAGGTACCGCAGTGATAAAACGTGATTTTTACCGATAAAATCACCTATCGAGATTTCAACAGCTGAGATCGGTAATTCAATTTAAGTGTGTATTGTAGCATACAGGGTTGAGAAAATGAAGATCAAAACCTCATCAAATCAAGATCATTGCCGAAGAAGATCGCTTGTGATCTTTCCCAATAAAGATCACTTCTGATCTGATCTTTTCAAGGTCAGTTGATCAGTAATCTTTAAATCACAACGATCAGAATCGGTACTGATCTTCTTGATTCTTGATTCATGTAAGTTGAATCATTGGATGATTTGATCAGCTTTGATTTTGGTGGAGGAAAATCACATATGATCAAGATAAGACATGACATGATCTACATCTGAAATCGTTGATCCCACGCTGAGGGGTGTGAACATTAGTAACTACAGGAATTTATAACTATGGATAACGCGAGTCAATGCGACTTTTCCAAAGTCATGGAATATTGTCAATTTTGTATCTTTGGGAAATGCTCTTTTAACACTCCTTATCAACAAAGTTGAAGAAAACACCGGTTTCGTTACGGCACGTTTGACGTAGTTTCAACATATATACTCATTTGATGCATCCCGTGTTCGATTTCGCAAACGTTGTTTCATTCGCAATAAAATGAATACTAGATTAAGAGAAATAAATGCTAGATGAAAGTTTCATGAAAATAATAAGTTTGGATCGTAATCACGTTGATATTGTTAATTTGACAGCATTCTCTACGCCATAGCAATGCTTCATGCAAAATTAGTTTAAAAAACTTTTTCACACCACATAGTGATTAGAGCGACAAAAGACTTTGTTTTATTTCCAGCTGGTTGATGCTGATGACGATGTTTATGTTGATGCACTATTTTGATTAAACTCAAAAAACGCCTTTTGACATGAATTTAATTTATGGAAGTAACAGGAACACAGGGTTTGAGCACAGAGCATGCGCTGCGTTTTAAAGGCTGGTTTGAATTGCCGTAGCAAAACCTGCACTTCTCCCGGGTAGATGTGAATAGTAAACAAAAATCAAAATTATAGCAAATTTTACCATCATATCTTGTATTGATGTTCCTGTGCTGTCATAGCAATACTTCATATTTTCTTGATAAATTATCGAAGGAGTCTTCTTGATAGGTTAGACAATATCTATTTAGCATCAAGATTTGTTATTATATCTTATTTCGTTATTGATGAGGCATACCAATTTAATTAAGTACAATTGATCCAGTGGTTCCTTTTTCAAATGGAATACAATTGAACAAACTGCATCAGAATCAAAAGAAATTCTTATGATATACTATTCTCAATGCTAGAAAATCAAATTACTGAAAAATTCGTCTTCTATAAATGTTTTGCTCTTGCTTTGATGTTACAATGGCAGAATTTTATATTTTGTTGCTATTTTCTCATGCAGACTGTGCAATGATTTTTGATATTTTAACTCTTATTTCAAACTAGATATTGTTATTTTCTACCATTGAGATGTTTGGTTTTAATAATTGGTTTTTCAAATCACTTCTACCCGGGCTGTTACTTCTGTGTATGATATTCAAGCTAAGCAGGGTAAATTAATCAACTGCATGGCATGCAGTCAATCATAAAGATTGAACATGTTTTTCTTATCATTATAAATATTAATAATCACAGCATATATGTTAATGTTATTTGCTGGTTTTATTGATATTGCTCCGCCAACATGGTATTGCTGAATGAATTTTAAATACATCAAGAAGCATAAAATTTCAATGCGACCGACCAAACAAACTTTTTGAAATGCTTTCATTCTTTGTGTGATTTATATTCCGCATCTGCTTACTACCTATCATTAGATTTCCGAAAGTCCATAATTCCAAGCGATTGATGCACCCAAACTCATAAACATTGACTAAAATTGTCAGTGCAGTACTTAAGATAAACCGTTGGAAGGCATCTTTTTTTTACTCATATTAGGCAAAATTTATTAATTTCACTAATTTACTCGCCCCTCCGTGCACTTTTGCTGATCACAACAGAAATGATTTCCTGCATCATTCATTTCCGAATTTACAAAAAAAAAGCTTTTACATCAACAAATACACGTTATCCAATAGAATGTAAACGTTTATTGTGGAGATTTTTTCAGGAAATAGGGCAAAGCAGTAATATAATTAGGTGTTTCAAAAATGCGCTCATTGAAATATTGAACGTCCAATTCCAACAACCCTACCCCCTCCCCCCTGTCACGAAAGGTCACGTTTTGTGAAACACCTCTCTCCCCCTTGCGGCGTGACGCCTTTCATGGACAGCCCCTAAAGTCAAACGGCTTAAGCTCATAAAGACGGATTAATCAAACTGAGATCGGACTAACAGTAAATCCGTCGAAACAAAATCTATTCTATAACTCGAATAATGGTGCGTGGCGACGATATCGTGGTGGTTGATGAATTCGTGTATTCATTCATTTATGACTGCGGATAAGGATACAAGAAAATTAATACGTCACCACAAGAAATTAATCAACGGCGTATAAACCACGGTTTTCAACAGCAGCTTGGAGGTCCACCGATCATAGGTACAGCTGAAATTGGACTGCTACGATCGGCAGAGCATGTCATCAGGATAACAGACGGCAACCATTTGAAAATGGTTCTTGAATGTGATTCGGAAGGCTCAAGAAAAAGAGAAGCATAGCGAGCAAGGTAGATCGATCAAATGGAAGCAAAGAGTGGTCATAGTTTGAGCTGTATGGAGACGACTTCTCGATATATAATAAACGGGCTTGAGCTGATATGTGAGGAAAGTACTGCACGAAATACCAGAAAAAAACCAAGTGCAAGTAAATTCGATGAACTATATTTACGAAAGCGTTTGAAATTCAATTTTTATACATAGCTCAGTTTCTCATTTATTCTTAGTTAATACATATTTCGATTAAAGTAATAAAACAATACGATTTTCCGAAACTGTTTAATAAAGGGGTCCTCCTCAGGAAATAGCAAAAAACTGAAAATATTAAGTTTAAAAGAACATGTTGTTTGTATAGAAAATCGACGATGCGAATTAATACGTTCTTTTTGGGGTCTTCGGGACCTGCTACAGGCGCTTCGACTTGATTTCTATCGAGTTTATAGTATTTCTAAGGACTGCTAACAGCTAACCTCGAAACTTCCAGACTATCCCGCAAGATGTTGATGTTAGAAACGAATTACAACCGTCCGCTGGCACACATGTTTCCTAATGCATTCCCTACATCATTGCTTTGTAAATCGACCCAGGCGTGTGGGCGTGTGTAAATGACATAAGGAATAATTTTTTTTATCATTATTCATTACTGTGATATATGATTTTAGAACTAAATAACATTTTTTAAAAATCTGGAAAAGTACGGCGTAATATACTCATAAATGATTTATTTTTTATGTAAAATCTAGAGTGGTACCAAAATTGTGCGATTAAAAAAAAATTCGAAAATTTTGAGCATTTTTTTCACATGAAATACATTTTGAAAAATTCTGAAAAAAAATCAGAAAGGTTTCCCATAATTCCTAAAATATTCCTGATTTTTTCCAATTTTTTGTTAAAGAGGTTTTTGAAAAATTTAAATAAAACGAAAATTAGAAGAATCACCCTAACTACACCAATATGGCAGTTAAAGGGTTAAAATTTTGGAAAAATCATCTCCAATATAAACCTTTTCAAACAGCGTATAACAATTTTTTTCTGTTTTGGGGCAGTTTTTATATGAAAACACGGCTATGAGGGAAAATCGTAACAATAATTAATTCCACAATATTCTTGTCGATATTACTAATTTGATAATTCAACTGAATTTAACCAACTGCACTCGGAATTTACGCATGAATCATCCAAACTTCAACTCTGTATTATGTTACGCAAAGTCGGATCTTGGCTAGATTGTTTACAGTTGACATGATTACATAATATTTCTGTAATGATAAAAACAGAACTTGCTCACTTTAGATAGCCGATTTTTACCTGCCGGCAACGAATAAACATTCCGTGTCAGCTTACACAGCAAGGTGAAGCACCCAAGGAAACAGTCAACGGTAGGTATGGCGTTATCATTTATTCACGAGCTACCAAATGGAAAAGCAAACTAAGTGCGGCAGCATCACCCGTGGGAGTTCCTTTGATTATTACACTAACCTTTATAGGTGGCAAAAGGTATGAACATGAGCTAGCGAGAAAAAAAGAACGTATATAAATGGATTTACATTGGGTAAAGAGATTTCAGGGGTAAAAACAGTCGCTCAAAATTTCATCCAGCGTTTTCGTGGCAGACCCAGTATTAATTAAGACGTGTATCGTTTGGTAGCACAGGTATCGGACAATATGATTAGCAGACACGGAAAGACCAATAATGAAACGCTCCATGGCAGGCGGTGCATGATTTGTGATGGCATAACATGCAAATCCTTAATATTTACACACGAACCAGCTGCTAATTGTTCTGGCGAAAACAGATCGCAACACGGACGTAGACTCTTCAGACATCTACCCGGCAGTGCCAGGCCTTGAGAAAGCTGCCAGACTAGTCAGATTTATGCAGAGGCGGAAATCGATTTCGCTTCTCATCGGCTTATCACTGCGATTTATTGAAATTTAAACTACCTAAAATATCTTAGCAGTCAAATTTTATACAAATGTATAAGTGAACCGTACGAGTTGTTAGGAACAGGTTTGATGAATCAAGTAAATCTTGTTCGGAACATGAATTACAGTGAATAATATTCGTGCTGTCGTTTGACACTCAGTGTCTCTGTTTGTGCAAAATAGCTAATTTTCATAGAACGAATGTTAGGGCTCCATCGCATCTCCAATACACTGCTAATTTTCCGGTAACTAGCTCTCAATATTTTCATATATACACTTTCGAGTTTATTTACTTCAAAAACTAAAGAAGGACTCTGTAGCCTCATTTCATAATGACATCCAGTGATTCGAATTATCAATGGGTCTTAGCTCTTCATAAACAAATTTTCTTGATATAAGCGGACGTTACATGTGACAATATTATTGTCAATCTAAGGTATTGTCAATAAATTGGTTTGGTAACTTGTGTCCGCATTTTTGGAAAAATGTCGCGCAAAATCTTCACCGCTTGTGTTGAACGAATCGTCACACAAAGCATAACAGGCAAAGTTGACACATAGAAACCAGACATTTTTTCAGTGATTGAGTGCAGTGGACTTATTGATTCGTAATGGATCTACGGTAAGCCATGTGATAAACTGGGCAAGGAGACAACTACACCAAAGGACAACGGTGCTTCCTTCACACCAACCCCAAGCAACCCAAGTACACCTGTGACAGCCACCAACAACACTGAAGCAACGAATCCATCATCATCATCCTCTATAGAACAAAGTACACCAGCTGCAGTTAACAACTTACCCTCCAACCAACCAGCAATTGCAACCAATGTACAACAAGGCGCATCTACAACGAAAAGAAGACGGAAATCGACAACAATACCATCGATGCGGTAATGGATGACGAGACGAACCACGAACGAAGTGCCCCTCAATCCTCGCAGGAGGGAAATGGAACCTCCACTCCTCCTAGAAAAAGGGTGACAACGCGATCCAACTCAAAAAAAAATTATTTAAAAAATCGGCTCAACCGGCCACGAGCCGATAGGCCTGAATAAAAATATCTTTTAAATAAAAAAATTGACTAACATGATAACAATGTGCATGCATGAGCAAGTATAGATTCTTCTTCTGAAGAACAATTGAAGACAAAAAAACCTTCAAGCGCCGTTGAATTTCATTATTGATTAAAAACTGTAAATAAGAAATTACTGGACATTCAGGTGCAGGTAGGGTCTAACACTTTTGAAAAATCAATTAGCTTTTTCTTTGTTTTTTCTTATAGTAAAACATTTAAGAATATTATGTGAAATTTTCAAACTTATTGGAACGAAACTCAGCAAGTTATGGGCTTTTATCTTTGCTTATCTCATACTGCGACCTCAACGCACAGGCCGATTGACTTTAAAACTTGACAAAACATTCTTGAAATGTTTCATTAAAGCAAAATACAAAAGAAATAATATGATATTTTGATTAGGTTGGACCTTCGAGTAATAAATTGTTTCCTTCGATTTTATAGACAAAAAAAATTTAAACGCTTTTTTCTCGAAAGCAGGTTTTGAAAGTACGTGTCCATCGTAACATTTTCCTTTTCGCTGTTTGTTTCTTGCTTTGGAGAGGGTTTACAACTACAAAATGACGGTTTTTTTTGTGAAAAATAGTAGTTTCGATTTCAAACAACCTCCAAAAACATTTTTTTTAAATCAAACAGACACGTTGGGGTCTAGAAAAAAGTTGCCTGCTAATTATTCTGCGCTGAGATACAGTGGACACCGCAAATCATGATTTTTAAGAAGTTTTCTCAAAAATACCTCTTCATCGACTTATTTCTCAATATTTTTCCACGAAAAAATTACAAAATGTTGTTCGAATGATGCTTTGTATTATGCAAAATGTTAGAGTTTATTCTGTTGAACGATAGTTCTGGAAAAAAATTGCAAAAAGTACGTTTTTTTCATCATTTAGGCCCTACCCGAGGGGAATGACAGTAATTCATTTCGTTATTGCTGATAAAATATTTATTCCACTTTACAATACTTGAGCTCCATATGCCTAATTTTTCTACATACCTTATGATCAAAAAAGAACCGGAATTTTCATTTTAAAATTCCCGCGCTTGTCCAATCGGTAAACTTTTATTCTCTCAACGTTGGCAACACTTTTATACACATTCTGTCAAATTTTGACGCATATCGTACGATTAGTTTTTGTTTGGCGTCTATACAAAGAAGTTGAAAAATTTTCGGTATCATTTCACGGTGAAAATCAAGTGAAGTGAATTTAGGTCCTTAGTACGGAAGTCACTTCAAAGACAAAAGTAATTATATGGATGAACTTGATGTCATTCTGAACATCACGCCGTCAACATTTCGTTGAAAAAATGAGTTTTCTCCTCTACAGTGATCACTTCACTATGCGTGATACTGGTAATAGGGAAAATCAAGTGAAGTGAAGTGGAGTGAATGTGAAAGTGGAAGTGAGAACGGTAATAAAGATTCTTCTCTTGATAAAGATGTGTGCCGTAAAATGCGTGTGGATATGCCATCTCTCGTTCGCATTAAGGAAGAATAATATGCATTTTCAAGAATTATTACATTGTTTCAGCCCATTGAAGTGAATTTTTTGTTCCAAGATTAGCTTCTTACTTGAAAGCAGAATTAATTCAATACTGTCGTCCCCATTGGCCCTACTCCACTAAACAACGAAAATATACTACATAAATACATTTTCCATGAACGTATAGGGGAAGGTTTTCGGTTGCCGGCAGCGTTCGGTTGCTGGCACCCCACCGTAACTTTTGACAGAAAGCAGATAGCGTCATTTCGACAAATGTCATGTGTGTGTAATAGCAACACGTTCTTTTATTGCCGAATACCGAACCAAACAGACACAACACAAAAGTTTTTTCAGATTTTTTTATAAAGGGTGATTTTTAAGAGCTTGAGAACTTTTTTAAACAATAAAACGCATTAAATTTGCAAAATCTCATCGGTTCTTTATTTTAAACGTTAGATTGGTACATGACATTTACTTTTTGAAGATAATTTCATTTAAATGTTGACCGCGGCTGCGTCTTAGGTGGTCCATTCGGAAAATCCGCTTTTTTATCGACAAATTTTGTTCAGCGATGAGGCTCATTTCTGGTTGAATGGCTACGTAAATAAGCAAAATTGCCGCATTTGGAGTGAAGAGCAACCAGAAGCCGTTCAAGAACTGCCCATGCATCCCGAAAAATGCACTGTTTGGTGTGGTTTGTACGCTGGTGGAATCATTGGACCGTATTTTTTCAAAGATGCTGTTGGACGCAACGTTACAGTGAATGGCGATCGCAATCGTTCGATGCTAACAAACTTTTTGTTGCCAAAAATGGAAGAATTGAACTTGGTTGACATGTGGTTTCAACAAGATGGCGCTACATGCCACACAGCTCGCGATTCTATGGCCATTTTGAGGGAAAACTTCGGAGAACAATTCATCTCAAGAAATGGACCGGTAAGTTGGCCACCAAGATCATGCGATTTGACGCCTTTAGACTATTTTTTGTGGGACTATTTTTTGTGGGGTATTTTTTCAAAGATGCTGTTGGACGCAACGTTACAGTGAATGGCGATCGCAATCGTTCGATGCTAACAAACTTTTTGTTGCCAAAAATGGAAGAATTGAACTTGGTTGACATGTGGTTTCAACAAGATGGCGCTACATGCCACACAGCTCGCGATTCTATGGCCATTTTGAGGGAAAACTTCGGAGAACAATTCATCTCAAGAAATGGACCGGTAAGTTGGCCACCAAGATCATGCGATTTGACGCCTTTAGACTATTTTTTGTGGGGCTACGTCAAGTCTAAAGTCTACAGAAATAAGCCAGTAACTATTCCAGCTTTGGAAGACAACATTTCCGAAGAAATTCGGGCTATTCCGGCCGAAATGCTCGAAAAAGTTGCCCAAAATTGGACTTTCCGAATGGACCACCTAAGACGCAGCCGCGGTCAACATTTAAATGAAATTATCTTCAAAAAGTAAATGTCATGTACCAATCTAACGTTTAAAATAAAGAACCGATGAGATTTTGCAAATTTTATGCGTTTTATTGTTTAAAAAAGTTCTCAAGCTCTTAAAAAATCACCCTGTAGTATCATAAATTGAAGAGCATCAATCGGAAAGGTGAGTGGGGATTAAATATTTATGAGGTGAAATCGATCTATTTCGGGATTTAATACCGGATGCTATCAAAATTTTCGCAACCAAAGATTTGTTTTGTCTTTTTCAAAATGTCTACCGATTTCGGTTACCGGCACCCCAAGGTGTTCGGTTACCGGCACTCCATTTTTTTCGACAAATCGTGAAAAATTGTCAGTGATATGCAGACTGCTGTTGAGACAAAGCAAGTCAAAGTTTTGGCCAAACACCTAGCTGCTCATACAGCAGATGGACCGGCTAAGAAAAAAAAAATGGGGAAAACCGGAAAAATCAACACCAAAGGCTCCACCATACAAATCATCGACCAAGAGAGCCAAGGCGAAGTCACCATCAGACAATGAAGACTTTTATCCAAAACGCCTCCGAAGTGAATAAATTCTGTTTTTTCTTTGAATAATTACAGTTTTGACTTATATTTTTCCATTTTTAGCAAAATTTCTTGGGGTGTCGTTATTTCAACACAAAACCGAGTTCGAGTCATTTTTTCATATGTGATTTTTGCTCACGATAAAACGCTACCGAACCCATTGTGCATCTCTCACATCATCACCATATGAAACAGCAGCGCGCCAGCAATTTAAGAAAATGATAAAAAGTTTATGAAATTCCCTTGAAATTTTTTGATATTTCGGCTAAAGTTTTATAATTTTGGGCTGCCTTTTCAGATTCGTTGTGAAATTTTTCCAGTTCTAGAATCATCTTCGTGGAACCGTAACCGATCATACATTTCAAAAACCAATTACGGCTCGTCAAAGTAAAATTTCAAAATTCTAAGAATACTTAGTTGTGGTTAATATTATTGTGAAAACATAAGTGTTTTTGGTTTTTCGAAATACTGTCTAGTTTTTGAATAATTGAACAAAAACGTTACGCGCGCAATCTGCTAAATTTCACCTTAAACTGTTTCGTCTCTGCAAAGAAAGTATTGTTGGATCGATGAGAAGTTTTGATTTTTTGACAATATTTTCGTCAATCCGACAAAGTTTTCACTACACGATCAAAAGTATCGTCAATAATCCTTGTATCGACAATAATTTTGGAATAAATTGTGTACGAAAAAATCAGTTTCACAAAACAAACACATCCGTTCGTTGGATTTACTTATATTTATCCAATAACTTACCGGACAATATAATTTACCACAGCAAGCAGATTACACATGTTGAGCTCGTGATTATTACCTGCCAACTGTAACTGTAACTGAGCAAAATTTTGACGCGCTCCTCCTTTTGCTTCAATCTTCAAAACTGAGAAGCTAAGGTCAAAATCAAACGGTAGACAAAAACCTACACACACATCATTAAGCAACTGTAATCCAACACACTGCTAATTTTCCGGCAACTAGCTCTCAAAATTATCATATATACACTTTCGAGTTTATTTACTTCAAAAACTAAAGAAAATTTTGTAATCTCATTTTATAATGACACCCAGTGATTCGAATTATCAATGGGTCTTAGCTCTTCATAAACAAATCATCTTGATATAAGCGGATGTTACATGTTACAATTTTATTGTCAATCCAAGGTATTGTCAATACCGTCAATCAAATTAGTTTGGTAACTTGTGTCCGCAGCTCATGGCACATATTAAGGTGTAATGTAGTCCCACAAAATGCGCGCAAAATATTCATCGCTTAAGTTGAACGAATCGTCACACAAAACATAACAGGTAAAACCGACACATAGAAAGCAGGAACATTTTCAGTAATTGAGCGCAGTGGGCTTACCAGACGTTTTGTTGGCTTGAAAAAAAGACATCGCACCGAACCCTGCCGCACCATGTCGATCCGCTCACGCGGTGTACTTTGCAGACAGCGCGCGTGCACAAAAAATCAAATATTTAAATATATATATATATATATATATATATATATATATATATATATATATATATATATATATATATATATATATATATATATATATATATATATATATATATATATATATATATATATATATATATATATATATATATATTCGAATTGTGACTCCTGCACCAGGTTAAATGAATGTTATATATTAGGGGACGGGTATAGCGTGATGGGTAAGTCAGAAAATTTTTCTGGCCCGAAAAGGGGAATGACCTTAAGGTTAAAACCTCTATAATCGAAACAAAAAAAATGTTATATGTTTCAATGTTCTAAATGAACGATAATACTTGGCTTATATTAATATTTTTTAAATAGCCATGTCTAGATTGAATTTTCAGTTTCGCTACAATCTGGAGTAGTATCTATTACATGATAATACACAACAAAGCATTATTGCTTCAGCAACATCAATGCATTGAGCTAAACAGAATTTTTGCTTCAAACACTATTTTTCAGTTCTGGAATCATCTTCATAGAACGAAACCGTTACAGTACATGTATGCGCTCCTCTTGCTTCAATCTTCATAACTGAGAAACTAATGTCAAAACCAAACGGTAGATAAAAACCTACACACACATATCTTTAAGCAACTGTAATCCAATGTTTGGCATATAATATTTAATTTACAAAATCTACCTACATCTTAAATATATCTTATTCATTATTACAATCATTATTTCATTTTCAATTGAATTCAATGCAGTGGAGACTCAAATACCAGTTTCAGTTCCGCATAAATAACAAAACCACATCTACACTGCCCTGGCAGCTCTCAAAGTGCCCATAGACAAGTGGAAAATGAAGAACAATGACTGCGCTGTTCCCTGGTGAATTCCTGCCTTTAACATTCGAGCTTGATGAGAATTTATGAGCCAGGCGAGTCAGGATGAAATGTGTGTTAAAATGACATTAAGTAAAGCGAATTTATTAGCTCATGTCTATTCCGATTTCCTAGGCGCTGCTCTGTGCCGTGTAATGGAACAGGATATTGTACACAGATAAACCGCAGGCTTCAGAATAGTAATGAGAATCATTTAAAAGGGAAATTAGCAATGATCCCATTATATTGCATTTATCTAATTAAAACGTTTCTACCTACGCAGAGGCCGTTGGCCATATGATCTCAATTCGTTTGCGGAACGACTTCAATCAGTCGTAAAACTCTTCCTAGCAACTGAAGACACAATAGAACTGTAACTGTAATAGAACTTGAACTGATAAATTTTCAATCCGTTAGTCAGGATTACAATAGCAGTAGAATGTTAGCTACCGCCTTTGGCATATACCAGAACGACTAGCAGTCGAGTAGAGAGCTTTTCCTTCATTTCGGTAACTGCTTTTTCCTTTACATCGACTGACTCACTCTGCACCATAAAACTTCGTCGCTTTTGTCGAATTGTCTTTTGTTGGGATGAATCGGATACAGGTACCATAAACGAACAATGCAACAAAATACAAAAATAATTAATAAATCATAAGGGAAGAGATATATAATTGATGTATCGTTATATATTTGCTGAACTCACAAAATACATCAACCAATATATGTTCAACTAATCCGATCAACAAAAACAGATAATTTGAAGGAGACAAATATTAAAAAATTATACACAAATACGTACTTAATCCACATACTAATGAGATGATACCTTTTTTATCAATTCGCACGTGTTTGTTGCATGAATATTCTTCGGTAACTTTCCAGTTTTCATGAAATTATCTTAATGACCGTCGTTTTAAATGACAGTCGTAAGTCGGAAAGAAAAGAAAAAAATTATGAAACCATAAAATTATTCCTTTGATTCAAAACGTGTGACAATCGATTACGCATTTCCTGAGATGTCGAAGTGAGTTCCACTTGAGAGTTTTTGGTAATTATTTACGGTACTTCCGGAACACGTATTCAGGGACCAACATAACCCAAAGCGGTTCGTATGGCCATGAATTATCATGACGGATAAATTGGAATAGTTTTGAGCCCAATTTTGAAGATTTTTTGGAGTCGTCATCTTCTATGACGGTTCGAATTTTATAAACTCATCACCCTATAATTCCAGAATCGTAAACCGGAATCGGATAAAATTCATCAAATTTGTATTGGACCATAAGTCTTTTAATTTAGGGACGGGTATAGCGTGATGGGTAAGTCGATGCCTTGCGCGCAGCCCACCTGGGTTCGATTCCCAATCCCGCACATAGGGTCAGATAGTTTTCTATTACCAAATGTAGCCTCAAAATATATGTTGGTTACCAATTGTGACAGATATTGACAAAAACCTGATTTAATCTACCTAGTGGTGTAGTGATGGTTTTCTCATAGCAATCATGTTATCATACTATGATATTATATTCAAAATGTTTCTCGTCGATTCTTGAAAGAAAGCAAGGGATTGTTTGTGCACTAACTAGAATAACCTTCAGAATAAAATACGAGAAAGAGAAGTGAGTTCCACTATTACAGGTACCTCTAGCACCGGAACCTGAGAACTGGTATAATCGATGTCGGTTCGTATGGCCATCAACTAACATGACGTACAAACTGCACTAGTTTTATTCTAATTTTTAGGATTCCATACGATTTGGACATCGTAATTTCTGGTAGGACCATAAGACCTATCATTTATCCTAAGATTGAGAATATCGGTTCTACAATCTCTGAAAAAATTGAGTAAGATCCATTTTTGGGCATACGACTATTATCTCCCGTCGTTCATCAAAAACCGGAAACCAGAATAGCCGGAATCGGTTTGCTTAGCTGCTTTCTGATAATAGATACCGACTGGTGTAGTTTTGAGTCCAGCTTAGAACTTTTTTTTTGGTTTCACCGCTTTAAGTGACGGTGTACAGTATTTAAAAAATTCAGGAATTCCATATGAAATCACCACACTTTCATTTGAACCTAAAAACTGAGAAAAGTGAGCGAGAATTATTTTGGAATATATGACCACTATTTCCGGTGCTTCCGGAACCGGAAATCGGAAGCAGGATAGCTGAAATCGGTTTGTTTAGCTGCTTCCAGATAATTGATATCGATTTGTGTAGTTTTGAGTTCAGTTTAGAATATTTTTGACGTGTTTTGTTTCGCCGCTTTAAGTGAAATTCAGGAATTCCGTACGGGACTACGAGACCTTTCATTTTAATTCTACACAGAAAGAAATAATGACATTTCCACGAGATGTAAATCAATAAGTAACATGGAATAGACATGGGTTGAATCGAAATTTTGATTGAAAACCTTCATCGATGCAACACTAAATTATTTTTTTTTATTCAATAACATAATTTTTTAAGCACACTGCTTAAGCTCTAATTTGCCAAGGGCTTTTTCTAATTTTATTGACGACTAACTTAAAACTAGGATAGTATAATTGGATACTGTTGTATTGGGGTCGCAGTGGTCGACTTTGGCTGATTCAGCCCTCAGCTGGCTATCGGCACCGGCCGGTGGATGGAATATGTCATGAGTCTTCCAGATAATGTTGGCCGCATCCTTCGGTCCGTGTGAGTCCGCGGGAAACGCCCCCAGGCTACGAATACCCGGCGGGTGGCCCGCATGACTAGAGCGGCCTTCCGTGGGCGATGATGGTGATGTTACATAAGAGAACGAAAAAAATATAGAGAAGTAAATATTGCGGAAAACGAAGTAAAATGGGGATATGGAAACGAAATGACTAAGAACGACAGAGATCTAATTAGTTGACATCGAGATGGAGAAGAGACGGGGAGAGGGGAAGCGAAAAGGTTAGTAACAGCAAAAAGATCTTGTTAGTTCCGATGAAGATGGTGGACAGATGAGGAATCGGGATAATCGGCGGAAGTTAGTGTCGAACCTGCAGGTGAAAATTATTCTTAGCCACCGTTGAAACAACGTCGATAAATAGGAGGAACTTTCTAAGCAAGATGTAACAGATTACACTTGTATATTAATGTGTTTGAGGAACTGGTATATCAGAGCCCGCTCTCCACGATCCCGATACGCCGGAGATGTGCGTTGAATGTATAGTGATTTGACATGAGACGTGACATAACGCGAATGAAATCACGACTCACGTTCATCCCTTTGAACCAAGGTTTCATCGATACCTTAGGAATAATGGAGTGTAGCCATCGTCCCAGTTCGTCATTCGTCCATGAAGTTTGCCTACTTTCAAGAGTTTTCTGACGAGAAATACTGAAAAATTCATTGAAGCAGATTGGTCTTTCATAAATATCACCTTGTAATGCGCCCACCTTAGCCAATGAGTCTGCCTTCTCATTGCCCGGAATGGAACAATGCGAAGGGACCGATATTGAATAAGACCGTTCAGATAAAGTTCGCAAGTGTTCCCGTATTTTCCCCAGGAAATATGGGGGATACTTTCCTGGCTTCATTGCCCGGAGAGCTTCTATTGAACTAAGACTGTCCGTGACAATGAAGTAATGGTCTTTGGGCAAGGTTTCAATGATCTCGAGGGTGTACTGAATAGCAGCTAATTCTGCGACGTAAACTGAAGCCAGATCACTGAGTTTGTATGAAGCGGTGATGTTCTGATTGAAGATGCCGAAGCCTGTGGACCTGCCGATGTTTGATCCATCAGTATAAAACACCTTTTCACAGTTGACTGTTCTAAATTTATTATAAAATATATTAGGGGCCACTCGAGGGCGTACGTGTTCCGGAATTCCACGAATCTCTTCTCTCATGGATATGTCGAAAAACACAGTACAATCAGAAGTATCCAAGAAATGAGCACGGTTGAAAACAAACGAAGAAGGATTAATATTCTAAGCAAACGATATGAGAGATCCCAGAACCGGATTTTCAGTGGAAGAACGCCCGCCAGCACTTCGAGGTTCATCGTATGAGTCGATTGCATGCAACCCAAGGCAATACGCAAACAACGATACTGAATTCTTTCCAGCTTGATGAAATGAGTGTTCGCCGCGGATCGGATGCAAAAGCATCCGTATTCCATCACGGACAATATCGTTGTTTGGTATAACCTGATCAGGTCTCCTGGGTGGGCACCCAACCATGATCCGGTTATTGTAGGAAGAAAGTTTATTCTCTGCTGGCATTTTTGTTTCAGATACCTAATGTGACATCCCCAGGTGCCTTTGGAGTCGAACCAGACCCCGAGATATTTGAATGTGAAGACCTTAGCTATGGTTTCACCCCTTAGTCGAAGCTGTAATTGTGCTGGTTCTCGCTTCCTTGAAAATACAACCAGCTCAGTTTTCTCCATAGAGAACTCGATACCCATTTGAAGACCCCATGTGGATAAGTTGGCAAGAGTATCCTGTAACGGCCCTTGCAGATCGCCAGCTTTAGGTCCTATAATGGACACAACGCTGTCGTCGGCAAGTTGTCTCAGCGTGCAAGATGTGTTGATACATTTATCGATGTCGTTTACGTAAAAATGTATAAAAGGAGGCTTAAGCATGAGCCCTGAGGAAGACCCATGTAACTGAATCGTATTGTCGACAAATCACCATGCGGGAAATACATGTATTTCTCGGACAATAGCTTGTACAAAAAGTTATTCAAAATTGGTGAAAGACCATGCTGATGCAACTTCTCAGATAGGATATTTATGGAAACTGAGTCAAAAGCCCCCTTGATGTCTAGGTAAACTGACGCCATTTGTTCTTTACGAGCAAATGTCATTTGAATTTCGAGTGAGAGCAACGCAAGACAATCGTTCGTTCCTTTGTCCCTACGGAAGCCGAATTGTGTATCTGAAAATAAGCCATTAGTCTCGACCCAATTGTCTAGACGAAGCAGAATCATTTTTTCGAACAATTTCCGGATACAGGAATGCATAGCAATCGGCGGCTGGTTTTCCTGGTTTTTAAATGGATATAACTTTCACTTGTCTCCAGTCATGTGGAACAATATTGCCCTCAAGGAACTTATTGAATAAACTCAACAAGCGCCTTTTGGCGAGGTGAGGCAGATTTTTCAACAAGTTGAATTTGATTCTGTCTAGCCCTGGGGCTCTATTGTTACATGACAAGAGCGCAAGTGAGAGCTCTAACAACACTAAATTGAATTGTATGAATTTTCAATGAATATAACTGTATCTTTCAATTAACGCTTATTTTGCGATTAAATTGTATTGAGACGTACAGAATTGTAAAGTAATTTTTTGTTTATTTACCTGCATTAATTATGTGCATGAAAATAGATGTAAATTCACAAAATATTTTTATCTGTGTAGTTTGTCAAAATTGGTTAAGTCATCTCCTAGAAAACCTAGTGAGATTATGTGGCACATGCACACACAGACATCCCTCCGGGCCAATTTCTACTAGTCGATTTTTCAAGTGATTGCATAATTTTCTATATATTTTCTATATTTTTCTATATGATAAAGGCAACGACCGAGAATTTTTACAAAACAAACTTCGTATGACTCAAAAAGTAAGTATCCGATCTCAAAACCATTCAATAGCGTTCAGGAGACTATGCACTTGCGACTATTTTGATCAAAATCGGGCCAGTCATTCCTGAGATCTCGACCTCTATGTTGAAAACACACATACACACACGGACATTTGCTCAGTTTGTCGAGCTGAAACGATTGGTATATGACACTCGGTTCTCCGGGCTTTGGAAAAAATTTCTAAAGTTTGAGCGAATTTTATATCTATTTTTTATATTTATAAAAAAGGTAACTAATAGTTATGGAATTAGCACCAGCAATTTCGGGTAACGACTGCGAAATGATTTTATTTTTTTCTGGATTGATGTGATAAAACTCACGTCGAAAATTTTCAATTTAATGCGTTTTACTCTATCGTTAACTAAATAGATACGACACTATTATACCATATTGATGTACCAAAATGGAAGAATTATGTAAAAGCTTTTTGCTTTGCGGAAATGAGGCAAAATTATGCTGTGACACGGTTTTTCGATGCAATTGGAATGATCGTTAAGAATAAATGCATTTTCAGCTGATGGTTTTGTGCGGAATGATTGGATGATGTCGTTCATCCCTGCGGGCACAATTTTGTATTGAGAGTGGCAGAACACCAATACAAAAATTAGTTATTTTTCAATCCTCTCAGTTTACTTTCATGACTCGTGCAAGATAGTAGATAAAATAAATTACTTACGGACAAGACGACAGACACAAGAAGTAATGCAGTGTGTGGACTAAAGAATGATTTTGAAACCAGTAATCCGAACGAACAAAAGGTACCGTAGCCAGCAAGAAAATATACCGACACAAGCAAGAAAATATTTTCGACCTTCAGACCTTATGTTCGTTACAATTTTTCTAAGGAGTGCAATGCAATTGAATTAGCAGAAAACAGCTACAATATGAACTATGTGGAGCACGAAAATCTCAAGTACCAAACAAATATACCAGCACGGATAAAATTCCATGGCCGGTACAATGATTAAACATCATTAAATCATGAAACATGTCAATCATGCCTTATTATTCATAATTTCATGAGCAAAATGATAGATATCATGAATAATAACTCATCTCCCATGAAAATTTGCAAGCTATCAATCGTTTTTTTTCATGAAATTTCATGAGAAGACATGTTTCATAATTCCATGATTTTCATTTCCATGATACCGGCAATGGAGTTTTATTCGTGAATGTACCTAGAGGATAATGCTATAGACTTGCGTGACCACCCTCAGCCAATAACGACTTTTATATTCGAGACACCAGTGATCAGTACGGTGAGATTATTTCCACTGTGTAAGGGTCAGTATTACTATTGCAATCGTTGCGAAGATAGAGTCGTAAGAATAGAAGGGGCGTAAAATAATTTTGCGCATATATCTTGAAAATCCGGATATCTCCCAACGTGTCATAGGCAGGTAACACCTCAAATTACACAAACGTAATGCATGTAACGCCTCAAAACATCTTGAACTACAAAAAAGTAACCAATGTAATGCATCCTAACGCCTACAATTACAAAAAAGTAGTGCTTGTAACGCTTCGTAACACCTGCAACTACAAAATAGTAACGCATGTAACGCTTCGTAACACGTAAAAGTAACGCATGTAACGCCTCGTATCGTCTAAAATTACAAAAAGTAACGTATGTAACGCTTCCTAACGCATAAAATTACAAAAAGTAACGTGGATAACTC
This sequence comes from Malaya genurostris, assembly GCF_030247185.1. NCBI lineage: Eukaryota > Metazoa > Arthropoda > Insecta > Diptera > Culicidae > Malaya > Malaya genurostris. Next base: position 215,628,227 of record NC_080572.1, read on the forward strand.
TTCGTAGCTCCTAAAATTACCCAAAATGTAACGCACGTAACGTTTCGTAATGCCTAAAATCACCCAAAAGACAAGGCATGTAACACTTCGTAACGCCAAAAAAGTAACGCATGTAACGCTCCGTAACACCATAAATTACAAAAAAAGTATGACATGTAACGCCTCATAAAGTCTAAAATTATAAAAAAGTAGTAACGCATATAACGCTTCGTAACGCCTTAATCTTCAAAAAAGTAACGCATGTAACGCCTCGTAACTCTGAAATGACAAAAAGTAACACATGTAACGCTTCTCAACACCTTAAATTACAAAAAAGTAACGCATACAACACCTCGTTGCACCTTAAAATACCAAAAAAAGTTACGTCTGTATTGCTTCGTAACGCCTTAGACTACATAAAAGTAACACCTCGTAACGCCTAGAATTACAAAAAAGTAACGCATACAACGCTTCGTAACACCTTAAATTACAAAAACGTAAAGCATGTAGCACTGCGTAACGCCTAAAATTATAAAAAAAAGTATTGCATATAACGCCTCGTAACGTCTAAAATTTCAAAAAAGTTACACATGTAACGCCTTGAATTACGAAAAATAACGCAAGTAACGCCTTAAATTACAAAAAGGTAGGTACATTGCATTTGCACAATCTACGGTACATCCTAAGGAAATAAAATTGTTTTTCAAGCAAAAAAAAACATTGGTCCAAACGTTGTACAAGACCTAATAAGTAGTGTTCAAAGCTATATCATGGTCTTGAAATAGAATGCAACGAACATGTATAAAGTACTATAATATCTTTGATTCGATTATCTGAGTGTCTTGAGAGATCGAATGGGTAAAGCTTTCCAAATATTTTCTTGTGATGCAATTTGAGTCGGTATACTGCAAAACAAGCAACAATATTTATTTATTTATCTATTTATTTATTTCGTCAAGCAAATGTAGACTACATATAAATTTTTTACAATGTTCACTTACATACTACGCATTATTTCTACGACAAAGCTGATATTTTATTTGATTTTTTGACATAGTAAGGTCAAGATGTATTAATTGTAATGGCGCATTATTCGATTGACTGGACTGTATTTTGCATAAATTGTTTTTCTAAAAGTAATTTCCTGGTACGTAGTTGACGGCTAGGTATATAAAAATTTAATTTCGATAATAATGGAGCTGATTGAATGCGTTGAGAAATAATGTCGCTGATAAAATAAAGCATTGCATAGTCGCTGTCCAGTTTAATTTACGAAGTGCATATAAAAGAAATTGTTTTTGTATCGATTCAATGCGTTCTCCGTGAATAATGTTATATGGATTCCATATTAGGCGGCAATATTTTAAAATGGGTCTGATTGATGTAGCGTTTGATAAAGCCCAGCACACTGTTTGCTTTATTGATTATTGTGTTATAATGTTCCACAAATGTTAGTTTGGAGTCCAAGGTTAAACCTAAATCTCGTGCAATTTAACTCTTTTCTACTATTTGATTTTCTAAAAATATGTCTACAGAATGGGTTTCGTTTTTCCTACTGAAAGTTAATGTGGAATAGATTGATTTTGTTCTGGAATATTACAGCGTCGTTGATATTTTTAATTTCCATGAAGAGTTTCATATCTTACTTTTAGATTTTTGAGTATGAAGGAAATGTCGTTTATATTTAAAATGAAAAGAAGAGGCCCTAGGTGAGAGCCCTAAGGTACGCCAGATGTTACATTAATTGGCTCAGAGTTTATGTTTTGGAAGCGAACTACTTGTACACGATTCATTAAGTATGATTCAAGCCACTCCAGAAGGCTATGTTCTATGCCATATTTTTGTAGTTTGTATAGAAGTAATGGTATGTCAGTACGGTCGAAAGCTTTACTAAAGTCGGTGTAAAGAGTTTCTACGTGGTTGCCAGCGTCCATTGCGTTCAGAGTGAATGTCACAAATTTAAGGCGATTTGTTGTAGTTGAGCGGCCTTTGAAAAAGTCATGCTGTTTGTTAGTAATTACGTTCTTAAGTTGTTGAAAAAGTTTTTCGTTTACAATTTTTTCAAATAATTTTGGAATGCAAGAGATTATGGCTATTCCACGGTAGTTCCGAATGTTAGATTTTGAACCAGATTTAAATATTGGTACAAGGAAGGAAGATTTCATGCTTTGGGAAAAGTACATTTATTAAGTGATAAGTTAAAAAGTAGTTGTGGTGGTAGTGTGAGTTCTTCAGCTTAATTTTATAAGAATATTGGTGGTATACTGTCAGGTCCAGGCCCTTTTGAGACGTCTTTTTTCAGTGCTGTCGAAATATCATGTTCTGATAGATAGTTTACAAAGTGGTAGTGGTAGTTTGAGTTCTTGTGAGTGGGAAAATGCAGGTATGAAAAAAGTATTCACGGTCAGTTTCTGAATACGATGTATATACTTCCTGAAAAACACTATCGAAAATTTCAAAGTAGTGACTTTTGACGTCAGGTGGAACGCCTCCGTTTCTGATTTAGTATACTTTAAAAGCTGCTCCTGTTGGTGTAGCAGCTTCAGGGTCTCTGCTCCTGTTCTTATTAAATGCTGGCAGTCAGCACACACTGGCACCATAAATGCCTGGCAAGATTAAATGTTCTTGATGTCGTTGTACTCCAATGCAAGCGGCGTGATAAGCCTTGTCGCAATGTTCGCACTTCCATAGGAAGCGGTCGTCAATGTTAGAGCAAGATTTCACACCACACTTCATTTTTCTTAAATTTCACTAAATTTGATTGCACTATATACTTAGGCTATAAAAAGCCCGCGCGCGATGTTTGACTACGCGTGCGAAAAATAAAATAAATAAATTATTACTTGCGTAGCGCTCGGAAAAGCGAACCGCGCCCGATGACTGTTCGAGGCGATAAAAATCGTTTTCATCAAAAACAAAACCAGTTCAAATTTGCATGTAAGTACAGTAAAAATGCTCTAGTTTAAATTCTCTAAAATTAAAATTGATTAGAATATTTTTCATCCCTTCCTTTAGTTTTATAATGTCTGATAATTATCATATTACTAATCCATTTGATTTCATGAATCATGCATTTGATCAAATGTAAACTACGATACTCAAGTATAACAATACAACTGAGCAATACATTATATAAATTGCATATTTTACATAAAATCTTAGGCTCACTAACAGCTTGCAAAGCTATTTTACGTTAACACAATTAAATGCCCCTATACCCGATCAGATGCACATAACAAAATTATAACACAAGTATATCAACAGTTGATGTGTATAACAATTTGTGTTATTTAGAGATATTTAACGAAAGAAAACAGTTGAAAATTATAACTTATGATAACAATATAATAACAAAATCAGTTAGGATGCTTTATTTTCATTTGAAGGACTCATGATGAAGTTCATTAATTTAAAAAATGAGTTCTTCCGTAGCTTTATATCGAAATATAATGATCAGAAAAAATTCATTCAACAATTTTGGATTGAAACGATGCTAAAAGTTAGCTGGGATACAGTTTTTCTGTGTTAAATTTGCTATCTAATTTTTCACAACTATCGGTATAACTTTCTGCTTTCGGACTTCTGTAGTTATATCAAATTCAATAATAATTGTGATACAAACGTTCCAAAATCTGTTTCGATTTTATTCCCGCTAGAGTCTTTTTTGTTATGATTTTTGTTATTTTAACAGCTTATCAGCCAAAAATATTTCTAAATTTGTTACAAAATATTTCTGAAATAAATTACTCCTGTTGTTATCATTTTGTTATTACCATCTGATCGGGTAGCTACACTTCTGGACGAAGTTGCAACCGCAGTATTCAACTAATTTACTTAGTTTAGTTTTGTTTGCAAAAGGTCAAAATATGTTGCTGAGAGGTGTCTTTCCAGAGTATACAGCATTAATTGATTGAATGCGAAGTAATTTCCTGTTTCAGTTTCCGCTTAATTAACCGCCCGTCGGCAATTCGACGTTAAACTTTTCACATGTTCTGTAACGTGCAGGTTGATCAGTGGAAGGTAAGAGCATTGACAAAGTACTGCGTTAAAAAGGTATACGGATTGAGTGAGAAAAGTTACTTAATTAGTGCCCTTTCAGATACGCTCAGAGATAAATTGCTTCCTGGATGGGTGGCAGAAACGAAAATTAAGCTTCAAATACAGATAGTGGAATCAAGCAGGTTAGAGGCAATGATTGATATAAATTTTCTTTAAGAAGAAGAACGGCATTACACTTTTTTCATCTCAGATAGTCGCTACACAACGATGTGGCATCAACTATCAGTGGATTGAGCTGTAATGTATCATTATTTATTTATTTATTTATTTGGGAGCAGGGAAAAGCCCGATGGAGATAAAATTTGGTAATCTCTCTCTCTCTCTCTCCAGCAGGCATAAAACGCTGAACATTTTAAATCTAAAATTATTTTATGTTGTTATCAGTATCCAACGTCAGAACAGTATAATAAAGGAAATAGTAGACATGGAAAATTCGAATTCGTAACTTTTTCTACCAGAGAAACCGTTTTACCAATTAAACTACTCTGATTGTGAAATACAACTCAGATATCCAGTCCAAATCCTAAAGCACAATCTCTGCTAATCTAGATTGACAAGTATTGACATTATGATGAACAGGAGCAATTGAGGTTGAAACATGCTTGGGAACTAAGCAATGTTTCACACAACGATTGCTAACGACAGAACACTATATACTATACTAGAAAATAGTCCATCTTGCTTAGTTTGCTTCACCGAAATTGGAAAAGGCAGTAAAATATTTTTCCTTAAAATATCTCCTGTTGTATCTAACGTATCAGTATAATTTTGCGTGACATGCATCAGAAATATGATTAGCAAAAAATGATAAATTTTTTAGGTGTACAACATAACCACAAATAATTCAAAACTAAAGTCTTTTGAAATGTATGTAAGGAGTGTATCGAAAAGCAGTTAGCAACATTGATTATTGAATAAAAAAGCGAAAAAAACATATTTTGACATCAGTTTTCGATATATTGTAGAAAAATTACATTTTTATGCATTTCACTGATTATATTCATTATATTGAAGAAAATCCTAGTTTCTGTAAAACGCTCGCACTTTGTACTTGACATTCTTCTTTAAATTCTGCACAGTTACTTTTGTGACTTTCTTGGTGGCAGCTGCCCAGTTTTTTAAAACTCCTGCATGTTTTGGGACACTGTACCTGCCTTCCGAAAGTGCCGCTTGACAATTGTCCAATACCTTTCATTTGGCCGAAGATCCGGGCAGTTCGGTGGGTTGATGTCCTTTTCCACGAATTGTACATTATTTTTTGACAACCACTGTAGAACGGAGTTGGCGTAGTGGGCTGAAGTCAAATCCGGCCAGAAGAGAGGAGAAGCCTTATGCTTTCTGTACAGTGACAGCATTCTCTCTCTTCAAACATTTTTCCTCGTACACCTTGTCGTCAATTGTGCCCTTCGTGAAGAAAATCGACGACCGCAAACCACAGGTACAAATAGCTTGCCAGACCAACACCTTCTGCCCAAACTCTTCCATCGTCACCGTGGTGTCAGCGTCCTCCAGGTTCTGGTACACCGATTTCGTATAATATTGCGGTCCGGGCAGCGCTCGAGAGTCTTCCTTGGCGTAGGTTTCGTCGTCAATCAGGATGCATCCGTCTTTATTCTGTAGAATCCGGTTATACAGTTTTCGCGCTCTTGTTTTGGCCTGAACTTGCTGTACCAGGGTCTTTTTCGGCACCTTCTGTTTGTTGTATGTTTTCAGGGAGTTCCGAACTTTGATCCGTTGAATCATCCCGATGCTGGTGTTGAACTGCTTGGCCAAATCCCGCGTCGACGCTGATGGGTTTTTCCTGATGTACTCAACCACTTTTTAGTCCCGACCAGGCTGGCTGGGACCCGTTTTCCTACCGGATCGGGGCAAATCCTTCATGGAAAGGGTCTTACCGAACTTCTCGATAATATTTTTGACACTGGTGTGGTGCACCTTCACCCGTTTTGCAATTTCGTTGTACGTGACACCACTTTCTGAGCACCAAGTGTGCAGAATTTTCTTTCACGTTTCAGGATCAATTCGACTCATCATTGAAACGATAAACCGTACCGAAACCAATCGATTGCGCAGCTGTTATTGACACGTAAACAAACATGTCACAGCAAAGCACGCTGCAACAAATTAAACCATTTCAGAGTAATAACTGTTTGAATGTTGCTAACTACTTATCGATACACTCCTTATGTATGTAAATGACATTTCTTTTCTGATATTTCTTGATCAACTCAATTTCGTCAATTTCAATAGTCTAATTGATTTTTAAGCATTTAACAGTTATATTTGATTCTCCTCAACCAACGGTTTCAAATAATAGGATAAATAAAATACTTGGGTATGATATAGCTTGCAGCTACCGTAATAATCATCTCGATTATCAAATCAACTCTACTCTGAACCCAGTCTTCATCCATTACCGTTGGAACCATCAATTCAAGTAGATTGCAAATTATTTTCCTGTACAGATAACTTCTTTGTTAATTCTCTCCTAGTTGGATCAGTGCGGACTCAATACAAACCGCATGAACCGACCTCAATGAAGCCTGGTGGCACAATTGGCACCCAGCTACCCCTCTGTCTGTCCAGCTACAGGATGCTTTTGGAGCCAATGCTGCAGACATGTATCGGATGCCTAATGACCAGTATGAATGGGATGCTTGAGACTCATTTGAAAATTTACGTTTCGGTACCGTAATTTAATTACAAATTACCATTTCAAGTGATGGGTTCCGTTCCTCAGGTCTGTAGGTTGCAAGCAATTCATGTTATTTCCAATGCAGTTGTTGTAAACTAGTTGGAAGGTAAGACATATGCAAATAAATCTGCTGCTGTGTAGCTTCACTTCATACCGAACTTGTTGTTTGAGTTATATCTTGCTGTAATCTATAAAATCAGAATAATTTTACTTGACAAGTACAAAACAGTATTTTTTAAAACCTGGTTAAAAATTCTATTCAGAAAAAATACATTAAAGCAAAACTAATTCAAGATAGGAAGGTAAAGATTTAAACGTCATTTCTTAATTTTCTTTCTGATTTGAAAGCAATAATATTTTGTATTCGACATGTTTTATTCCCCCAACGTTTCGACCATCGGTTAGAGTCTTTAACACGGAAAATTGCAAGTTTATCGGTCATAACAGATTTTACTAAATTTTTAAAACTTGTTGTACGCTCAGCGTTTACGTTTGCCGAGATTTCGAGTAGTGCGTTAGTTTTTACTAAAACTCGAATAGAGTTCTTAATGCGGAATAAATCTCGACAATCTGGAGCAATAAAATTTAAGTGTATATTTTACTCTTAGGAAGTACTAATTTCATACAGTAATTAAGCAAAATCCTTTTTACGGTCAGTTACTGATGCCAGTGTTGACAAAAAATCAAAATTTCGAAAATCGGGACCAAAATTTTTCACAGGTAATTTTTAGACAAAATAATCATCGACCAGAAAACTGAATACGGACAAGTTCAGTACTGATTTTTTTACAACGTGATGCTCACTGAAACTGATTTCACATGACGAAAAATCGGTTGTGCAAAGTTCACCAGCGAATAACGTACGCTGAAGTAACAGGAGCGCAGGCTATCGCAACGCTAATTCAAACGTGCCATTCAAACTGTGTGTTCGAGACTTGCTGACAATGTTGCGCTCCTGTTACTTTTATAAATCAAATTCATAACGTTTATTGGGTTTACACAGTTCGTAAAAATCTTGTGATTTTAAAATGCACATAACTGGAGCGTCGTATTTCATACAAATTTATATTCAAGAAAATGTAAACATGTAAACATGGCTTGAACTCGAATGACTTTTTCTGATCATGATTTTCCCAACACTGGTCTTAGCATATACATTATTTTTTCATAGTGCACGCACGATTTTTTTAGTCCTCCCTTCAAGCGCTATAAAGCTTGATTATGAGTTCAATATACACTCCATAAAGATTTTCAGTATCGTAAACTGATTACTAGACTCATTGATTACTTGACTCATAATTGATAGGCACAAAATTTATGCTGATCGATAGAGCTGACCGTAAATACTGCCACGTTCCCACATACAACTTACTCTGTCACTCTGACCAGTAAGCGTAATCAATCAATTTCTTTCAGGGAAAACTTTTCTATTGACAATACTAAACTTGTACGCCAAGGTGAACTTTCTGTAATGTTGCGTATCTCCTCAATGCCGCTGGGTACTTCTTAACGAGAAAGGCCGACAACATAAAAGAAAATTTCCTCAATAGCTTTATTGAGTTTGTGCTTCTTACCGAGTAGCAATTTTGCCGACGGCGGAAACTTGTTCTTGTTCCGTGTCAGTTGGAATCGAGCCAAATCGCTTTCCTCGTTATTTACCTTCATTCAATTCTAGCTACAATTTCGACTGATAAATGGTAGATGTCCATAACATAAAACAATTGAATCTCTGGCCCAAATGTTCTTCAAAAGATTTGAAAGTAATGAAGAATACCCGAAAAGTTACGCCTCGCAGACTTTTTGGGAAAGCCGATTTCGATGCGATGAGTAGTGAAGGGAACAAGATATTTATCCTGCAAACATACACACTTCGCAAAAAAAAACCCTGTGATTTCACATCTTATATGTTAAGGTGCATATAAAAGAAGCGTTGTAGTTCACGCAAATTTCGGTACAAGAACATGTGTGTGATTTGTGATTTGATAATTCATTCAAAGACAAAATAAATACTGATAAGAGACCGCCGCGACTTGAACCGAGAATCATAGGATCACAAAATACGACCGTTGATCGACTGAACCACAGAAGCTGCTCATTTGCTTGGCTGGCAAATGGTGCAAATAAATTCATACAATTTTGTTGGTGTTGAAATTTATGATTCAATTTTCAGTACTGTGAAATAATCACAAGGAAATCAATATAGTTTTTATAAATTTTTGGAAAAAAAGAGGAAAATTTATCACGCCTGTTTGTTTAATTTTTTTTTTTTTGCACTCGGGCGACGGTTTTAAGCTAGTCAGGCACATATCAGTCCCGATTTAAACTTTACGAGTATAAAAGGGGTAAATCATGGTCGAAAACCGATCATTTCTTTTTGTGCGTTAGACAGGTCTGGACGTCTGGGTGAGTACCTTCCAACAGATAATTTTGGAACTAAATTCAGAATCTGGATTCGGATCCACCTGATTTCAGTTTCAGAATACAGTTTCAAAAGCTAAAATCAAGATTCTAGAGCTAAATCCTAATTCTAGATTCTGGAACTCGTTTCTTGACTAGATTTTGGAACTGAGTTTAGTACCTTAATTTAAGTTCGAAATACGTATGCAAAATTCTGATTTAGCAACAATTTTGGAATAAAATTCAAGATATGATTTCTTGATCTGGATTCTGGAACATAATTTTAGATCTGAACTTCGCACCAGAATTTTTTAACTGTCTTCGGACCCAGAATTTTATTTACTGATATAAGTTTCAGAATTTAATTACTGAATTCACGTTCAGAATTCATTTCCAGAATTCAGAATCTGCATGCAGGAATTAAATTCGGATCTTGGGTTCTAGAAACAGATACTGGAACTGAAATTTAGGTTCGGAATTCTTGTTTTCGGCTGTTGAGAGTTCTAGAGCTAATTTTACCAACTGAATTATTGTTCTGGATTCAAAGCCAGAATTTTGCAACTAAATTCGAAGCTAGTTTCAGGTTTCTAAATTAGTTCTGAAATTTAGTTATAGTTCCTGAATGTTCAGAATTCAACTACTGGTGTAGATGAATAAATGGTGGACAAAAATACTCAACAGTTTTAAACATCGGATAAATATCACAAATCGATTTTTTAAACAAATAAAATATTCCCAAATGACCCCGTTCTCTAATGAATATGTAAACCCCATCATCAAGTCCTAACAAGTTTATGACAAAAAACTTTTTAAGTAGGAAGTTCTGATATACTTTTGGTCTCGTTAGTAGTTAAAATATCAAAATTTTTTAACAAGAATCAACAAGAGAAATAGTTTAGATACGATGTATTGATCGGGAATCTACAAAAAAAAACAACTAGAGCATTGTCTAATGTATTGTTTTACTCTCGTTTGTTCAGCGTTATTTGTGCGGTAGAATAAGTGGCGTCAATATGTAATACTTTAGTACATATGCACCGTTGCATTCTGAGAAAATTGTATTCCTAAAACTATAATTCTGAGAAAATTGAAAGTAGTTTTATTATTCTTTCGCCAAAAGGTGATACCTTTTGTAATTAGCTTCCACATATCATCCAGCAATTTCAGAACGTTAAGTGAGATCTGGATAAAATAGACTAGGCGACTATGAGACAATAGGTTCTGTGAAATTATAGTTGTGAAAATTGGCTTGGCCATTATATATTATAAGGAGTGTATCGAAAAGTAGTTAGCAACATTGATTCCAGTTTTTTCTTAATTCCTGCATGTTTTGGGACACTGTACCTTCCTTCCGACAATTGCCCAATGCCTTTCAATTGGCCGAAGATCCGGGCAGTTCGGTGGACACCTTCTGTCCAAACTTTTCCATCGCCACCGTGGTGTCAGCGTCGTCCAGGTCCTGGTACACCGATTTCGTATAATATTGCGGTCCAGGCAGCGCTCGAGAGTCGTCCCTGGCGTAGGTTTCGTCGTTTATCAGGATGCATCTGTCTTCATTCTGTAGAATCCGGTTATACAGTTTTCGCGCTCTTGTTTTGGCCTGAACTTGCTGTACCAGGGACTTTTTCGGCACCTTCTGTTTTTTGTAAGTTTTCAGGAACTTTCCAAACTTTTTTCCAACTTTGATCCGTTGAATCATCTCGATGCTGGTGTTGAACTGCTTGGCCAAATTCCGCGTCGACGCCGATGGGTTTTTCCTGATGTACTCAACCACTTAAGTCCCGGCCGGGCTGGCTGGGACCCGTTTTCCAACCGGATCGGGGCAAATCCTTCATGGAAACGGTCTTACCGAACTTTTCGATAATATTTTTGACAGTGGTGTGGTGCACTTTCACCCGTTTTGCAATTTCGTTGTACGTGACATCACTTTCTGAGCACCAAGTGTGCAAAATTTTCAATCGCGTTTCCGGATCAATTCGATTCATCATTGAAACGATAAACCGTACCGAAACCAATCGATTGCGCAGCTGTTATTGACATGTAAACAAACATGTCACCGCAAAACACGCTGCAAAAAATTAAGCCATTTCAGAGTAATAACTGTTTGAATGTTGCTTACTACTTATCGATACACTCCTTATATGATGTGTACCATTCTCATATTGGGAATATTATTTCGATGTTTACCATTCTCATATTGAAAAGCTTTGAAATTATTATGAAAACCGACATTCAACCCGAGGCCTGAAACGTCGAGTGCCATATAGCCTGCCTCGGAATTTTATTCGGTTCCGACTTTCGGTCCCGGAATTACAGATAGGTGATATGTGTAAACAAAATAACACATCAGTGCACTAAATTTTCTCCTAGATGGTTCAACTGATTCTCAGAGATTTTGATATCAATCAAAGACCTTATGACACCATAACCAGGCAAGGGATTTTGTTTATATCTAACTTCCGGTTCCAGAAAAATAGTGATATGTGCAATAAAATGGAGGAATGAGCAGTTGATATTCTCAAAGATTTCTGATTCAATTTTTTATCTAAATCCAATTTTCGGTTTCAGAGTTAGAGGGTTGTGAAAGATAAAAAAATTATTTTCGAAGCAGTGTTTTTTATTTATGTGAATGTAAAAAATTCCTTGGAATTAGTCATTAATTTCTTCTAGTGTGCCAGCCTTGTCGATGGCTATACAGGTACTAAATTTGCGGTTCCGGAAGCACCGGAAGTAGTTCCTAAAATACACCAGAATGGAACTCATCGATTACTCTCTATTTTTCCCAATTTCGATTAAAATAAAAGGTATTATAATTTTATTTTCCGATACTGATTTTGCTCCGAATCCAAGGTTACTGGGGCATAAGTGTTGATAATTTCATTCGGTCATAATTTGAGATACAAAATGGTACAAAATTTATAAAACTGGTCTAGAAAGTATTTCAATTTATAAGTTTAATTGGTGGTCATACAAACCTTTAACCTGTGCTTGTGCCCAGATTCCAGTTTCAAAACACCGAAAGTAGTGGCCAAAAATTTCAGTCTTTCAAGGTCTTGCATAAATTTCTCATGTCCCCGTAATGAGATAGACATCATTAGACCGACGACACGACCAGGCACTTCGAAGAAAAATCGAACTAAAAAGTGTCTGTGAGCGATTTATCGCCAGTTACCACAAATATAGCGACCCCTTGATAATGATAAAAATATTGTTCTCGAGCAACACTGTTTAAGTTGCTATAAACAAGTTACCAAGGAGCCCCGCATAAATAAACATTTTGAAGAAGTTGTGGAATAGTTTAAAAATTAAAATTTTGTGCCCCCATTTCCACTTTCTAAGAGCGACTTAAGAAGTGAACAGCCAAATTCTACATCCTTCGTGGTAAGTGCTTAAATTTTATTCCTGAGCTACCATCATAACGTATTGCATCTGTTCATTTAGCTAAGTCAGGTTCTATTCTTTGCAGTTCTCTGTCAACGAAAACCATTTAAGATGCAAGAGCGGTATACTATTTCCTGACAAATTCTAATCTACAGTGTATTTTCTTTTTTCTAAAATTAACATATTTCAATACAATAAAGAAATAAGAATTGAAAGCAAGAACTCGTAATTCATTCACTAAATTTATTTCCTACAAATACATTAATTAATCTGAGGAGATATGGTGACGAATAAAACAAAACGACTTTCCTTAGTGAGTCCAAGTTTTTCAAGGCTGTACATTCGATCATTTCAAGAACTTGCAACTTACTGCACAAACGTTCCACTCGAGACAGCCGTTGATCCATTTCAATTATTCGTTGTGAAATATCCATTTGCAATTGGGTTTGTTTACATTTCTTAAGTCCTCAATATGCAGTAACCAAGGTTATGGTCACTGTTATTCAAAATCAATAACTTATCAATTTGTGCTGCCAGTTTCAAAAATTTTTCAAACGATTCCGTTTTGACATTACCAGTTACTGAGGGGTAGTTAAATTTACGATACAGTTTGGATAGACGAGTGGCAGGTCGTGTCGTCGATTAGACCACTAGATTGATAAACGGTTTTTGGTCATAGCACGCTGTATTTTGGATTCTAAATTAGGATTCAATTGAAATTAGTACGGTAATGCACCATTCGAGCTGCGAATGTCTATCAAATCTTTTCGTTGTAAGTGACATGATTCCTTTCGGCTATGTTAGCATTTCGTGGATTGTGAGTCCAAGGAAGTGGTATCACGAGCAGATCACCGATAGAAATCAGCTTTCATATGACGCAGCTCCTGCCAGATCACAGCCGGTTGAAGAAGTGCAAGACATTTTGGATCTCAGATGATCTTCCCAAATTGCAAAGATGTAGAGGAAACACCGGTGCATGTCATTTTTGAGTACCTACGTTTTAACCTGAAAAAAAATGAAGATTGTATTTTGAAAAAAAACTCCACTGTTCAAAGCTTCATCAAACAAAGATAACGAATAAATTGGAAAAACTTGATTTTCATCATGAAAGTAATCTGTTTCATACAATGATCAATTGCTTGGTAGAATTCGAATCTCCTCCAAACAAGTATACCTTGCAGAACCGGATTGTAAGACGTTTGCTACACAAAAACAAAATTTCACTGGTCGTACAAATGCTTTAAACCGATTACTCCAATGCCCTATCAGCATGTAATGAAACTAGCAACATTTTGTACTATCAACAAACGGTGCTAGGCGAAACACAAACAATTCAAAATGATTTCTGTCGAATGAAAGCCGCATCATCACTCTCCAAACTCTTGTTACAGTCCCTGTCGAACCTGAAAACCGAGTGAATTGAGCTCATACCATACTAGGTATCATGGGGTAAGTGAATGGAATGTCAACATGCTATCAAACTTCACTTCTCAAATGACGCAATATTCCATTCGAACAGAAATTTACTGGTTCCGAGTGTAATTTGCACTCGGCGAGCAAGTGAGACTGTAATAATTTATATACATGATTTACAAGCCAAGTAGATATGTGGTTCTGTGGTTCAGCCGACTAACTGGTGTGCCTTGTGATCTAATGTTTTTCGGTTCAAGTCGCATTGTTGCTGTCGATCATTTGATTTTTATTCCATTCGTTTTAAAGCCATGTAATTTTCAAATCACACAATTTTACATGTTCTTGAATATAAATTTGTGTGAAATAGACGCTCCATTTATGTGCACCTGATAATATGTAAAATCACAAGAATTTTTCGAGCTGTGCTGCTTTCGAGACTGACTTTTTATACCGGAAGAGAAGGTACAAGAGGTCAAATACGTGCCAAAAACATTCAATCCACCAAGCTGTCCAAAACTTCGCACTCTCGAGAACTACTGGGCTTTATTCGCGAAATGTGTTCGAATAAATTGTAAATAATGATAAATATATCGAAAATAAAATTTTGAGCAGCAGGCGTTCCCAAGTTGTTTCACACAAACAAATAAGATTTGGTATATTTTGTGTTGTCTTATAGAAGCGTACCTAATGGCGGTATTCAAAACAATACTGATTGGGCAAAACTACGAACAAGCAAGAAACAACAAGATGATCTTGAATACGCCCAAATTTGATGATGAACTATACAATGAATATCAGAATATAACGAGGATTACATCAACAAGTTCCCGAAAAAGTGTTCAAGAAGATACCGGAATCACACCAAAAGTAATGTGGCCAAATTAGTTTAACCAATTGTTTTATCTACAAAAGATCGACTGAAGTTTTTTCCGAGTAATCAAAAATATTAATGAGATTGGTTACATTGTATATACCATAGAAAATAACCATATCACAGAAATAGTGCGAGCAAGGAAGAAAAACAATACATACTTTTTCAAGATGACTAGTTTTAAGGGTATCAAATCGACCGAAAGTTGAAGATTTTAATTAAACTTTATTTTAAAATAAGAATATATCAAATTCTGAGGTGCACCTGCTTTTTGAAAAATTTTGGATGCTTTCCTAAAAATAGGGTCAAAAAACATCTTAAAAACATGTTTTAACGATTTTAAAGAATCTTTCTGATTTTGGAAAACCCCAACCATTCGTCCATTATTACTTCATAATTTGCGATAAAATTCATCATTTATTATCTATTTCGTATAAAAAATAGAAACTAATAATTTTTTTTTTACAGTGTACACTTTTCCCACATAGCCACAATGATTCCTTAAAATGCTTCAAGTTTTAATTGAAACTAGAGAAACTGATTATAAAATTAAGAAGTATAAATGAATACGGCGAATAAGTTTGTTCTATAAGTCTGCGGAACCTTTGGTGGCAGCGAGTGATTTTCATGAACTACTAAAGTGACAAATCTACTATGGCGTTATTACGGATATTTACCAACAAACCTGATACATCTGAGAAAATTGTCTCAAGTTAAAGAAATAATGTGCAGAAAGAATTTGGGTGCAAAAATTTCGAACATGAAACTTCAGCAATCCGTTTTATATCAAGAAGGCCTGTTGAATAAAGCTAATGAAATCATTCCAAATTTTAGAATACCTAAATTCCGAACATAAAAAAGCTAATAGTTAATATTTTGTTTTAAAATCATTAGTTTTACAGAAATGCAGCGATCGTAATTTCTCGTAGATGATTAAATTTGCTTATACCTCATATCTAAAAATTTACTCCATCAAGAAGAATCAGTAACATTTTCTGTGGTTGATAAAAAAAAAATTGAAGCTTATGCAACATCTTTCTTATCATTGCCGTTTCAACCTTCCGAGCGAACGGACGTGCTTTGTGTTTACTGCGAAAAAAACCAGTGCCGTGTGTGATAACGTGACCGGACGATCAAAACTAGATTATATCGCTATTGTGTAATAGACAATAGTGCTTTTTTTTCTGTGAGAGGTTTTTTGTACATTATACACTGAAGCAGTGCATTGTTGTGAGCGGACGATCGAAACAGTACCGTTAGCCGGTGATTGTTTGATCGATCAAGGCCAGATTTCAGTGGCCATTGTGATTATACTGTGCGGATTATAAGTGAGTGTGCTTTTTCCTCTCGGAGGCTTTTTGCACACCCTCGAAGCGGCGATACGCCGATCGACGAGGGCTTGGCCTTGGTGGCCCCCGTTGGATTAAAAGTTAAGTACTATTATTTTGTATATTTTTTTTTCTTCTTCATTCGACCGTTCATTACCCCCCCGAATCATTTATTTCTGCGCGGAGGTAGCTCCGCGACATGTTAAATTTGAATCCCGACCACTCCGTTATCGATGATCAGATGGAGACTTCTGTTGGCAGCAATAAGTCTCGCATAAAGAGTTATCCCGATGGGCTTGCACTCTCGGCCGGGCCTTACTCGGTTTATTTCCGGACCAAGGCTAAAGAAAAAAAATTGAATGTTTTGAAAATATCGCGGGATCTGTCCTCGCGATACAATACTATAAAAAGTATTGATAAAATACGCCCAGATAAGCTCAGGGTTCTGCTCACCAGCTCAAAGCAGGCTAATGAGCTCGTTCAAAATGATCATTTTACGCGGGAGTACCGCGTCTACGTGCCAGCTCGCGAAGTAGAAATCGACGGTGTGGTCACCGATTCGAGTTTGACTTGCGAGGACGTTCTTAAGTACGGAGAGGGCTGTTTTAAGGACCCCTCACTTAAGAACGTCAAGATACTGGACTGCAAGCGATTGCATTCAGTATCGATCGCCGGGGATGGAACAAAGTCTTATCCCCAATCTGACTCTTATCGTGTGACCTTCGCCGGCTCTGCTTTGCCCAACTACATCCTCTTGGACCGGGTTCGTCTGCCTGTTCGTCTTTTTGTACCTCGAGTAATGAATTGTACCAATTGCAAACAATTGGGGCATACAGCTTCTCATTGCTGCAATAAGCCCCGGTGTGCTAACTGTGGGGAGGCTCATGCGGATGGCTCTTGCGGTAAGGATGCTGAAAAGTGTCTCTACTGCAAGGAGGGTCCGCATGATTTAATGGCATGTCCTGCGTATAAGCTGCGAGGAGATCGGATGAAGCGTTCCCTGAAGGCACACTCCAAGCGTTCCTTTGCCGAGATGCTTAAGAGTGCCACCCCTCCTAAACTGACAACGAACCCATATGCCTGCTTGTCAACTGACGAGAGCGATTCTGACGACTGACGAGAGCGACCATCATCGGCGGTCCCTCATAGCTGTAGGAAAAGAATGAATAAATCCTCTCATAAGCTACCTAGTAAGGGTTCGAAGGTGTCTTCTGAAGGGCTTCGAAAAGTTACAGCTAACGGGAATCGGGACAAACCACCGAAGCAAAAGGCTCCTGGTCTCGGAAAACTCAGTTCCGAGATGGAATTCCCACCACTTCCCGGGACAACAAAATCCCCAAACGTCCCTGAAAATCTACCAGAGAAACAACTAGGTGCTGGACTTATCAAGTTCTCTGATGTTGTGGACTGGATTTTTACAACTTTTAATATTTCTGACCCTCTTAAAAGCATTTTAATTGCTTTCATGCCAACAGTAAAAACATATTTAAAGCAGTTGACTGCAAATTGGCCCCTTCTCTCAGCGATTGTATCCTTCGATGGCTAAATCATCCATCGAGGTCACGGATCTAATCACTGTTTTACAGTGGAATTGCAGAAGTATCATTCCAAAAATAGATTCTTTTAAATCTTTAGTAAATAATCTGAAATGTGACGCATTTGCATTGTGCGAAACTTGGCTAACTTCTGAAATATCCTTAAACTTCCACGATTTTAACATTATTCGCCTGGATCGAGATGATCCCTACGGAGGAGTACTTTTGGGGATCAAAAAGTGCTATTCTTTTTATCGAATTAACCTCCCCTCGATATCAGGTATTGAAGTTGTCGCATGTCATGTTACAATCAAAGGCAAGGATCTTTGCATTGCTTCAATCTATATTCCCCCAAGAGCCTCGGTTGGGCATCGGTGGCTCAGTGATATCATTGAGCTCCTTCCCGCACCGACGTTGGTTTTAGGAGACTTTAACTCACACGGTACGGGATGGGGCTGTCTTCACGATGATAACAGATCAACTATGATCCATGATATCTGCGACAACTTCAATATGACAATCTTGAATACGGGAGAAATGACAAGGATTCCTGCACCACCAGCAAGACCAAGTGCGCTGGATTTATCCCTTTGCTCGACATCGCTACGGTTGGATTGCACGTGGGAGGTAATTCCTGATCCCCACGGTAGCGATCATCTACCGATCGTAATATCAATCACCAGCGGCTCAAAACCATCGAAGACAATCAATGTTTCGTATGACCTCACACGAAATATTGATTGGAATAGCTATGCGACCGCGATATCTGAGAAACTTGAAAGAACTCAACAACTTCCTCCGGAGGAAGAGTACACGTTTTTGGCTTGCTTGATTCTCGACACCGCGACTCAAGCTCAGACGAAACGTGTACCCGGCGCGAAAACTAACATCCGTCCTCCCAACCCGTGGTGGGACAAAGAGTGCACAAATTTAAACGCGGAGAGAGCCTCCGCGTATAAAATATTCAGAAAAAATGGAACACCTGATAATTACCGGAATTACGCGGCGTTAGACGTTAAAATTAAGAACTTGATTAGAGCTAAGAAACGCGGTTACTGGCGTCGGTTCGTAGACGGCCTAACAAAAGAAACATCTATGAGCACTCTTTGGAACACAGCCCGACGAATGCGCAATCATAACACAACGAATGAAAGCGAGGAATATTCTAACCGCTGGATATTCGATTTCGCTAAAAAAGTATGTCCTGACTCTGTTCCGGAACAGAAGATCACCCGCGCCGCGACACCAAATATAAACGAAACACCGTTTTCGATGGTAGAGCTCTCACTTGCGCTCTTGTCATGTAACAATAAAGCCCCGGGATTAGACAGAATAAAATTCAACTTGTTGAAAAATCTGCCTGACCCCGCCAAAAGACGCTTGCTGAGTTTATTCAATAAGTTCCTTGAGGACAACATTGTTCCACATGACTGGAGACAAGTGAAAGTGATATCCATTCAAAAACCAGGAAAACCAGCCTCCGATCACAATTCGTATCGGCCGATTGCTATGCTTTCCTGTATCCGGAAATTGTTCGAAAAAATGATTCTGTTTCGTCTAGACAATTGGGTCGAGACTAATGGCTTACTTTCAGATACACAATTTGGTTTCCGCAGGGGCAAAGAAACGAACGATTGTCTTGCGTTGCTCTCAACAGAAATTCAAATGGCATTTGCTCGTAAGGAACAAATGGCGTCAGTTTTCCTAGACATTAAGGGGGCTTTTGACTCAGTTTCTATAAATATCCTATCTGAGAAGCTGCATCAGCATGGTCTTTCGCCAGTTTTGAACAACTTTTTACATAATCTATTGTCTGAGAAACACATGTATTTCGCGCATGGTGATTTGTCGACAATACGATTCAGTTACATGGGTCTTCCTCAGGGCTCATGCTTAAGCCCCCTTTTATACAATTTTTACGTAAACGACATCGATAAATGTATCAACACATCTTGCACGCTGAGACAACTTGCCGACGACAGCGTTGTGTCCATTATAGGACCCAAAGCTGGCGATCTGCAAGGGCCGTTACAAGATACTCTTGCCAACTTATCCACATGGGCTCTTCAAATGGGTATCGAGTTCTCTACGGAGAAAACTGAGCTGGTTGTATTTTCAAGGAAGCGAGAACCAGCACAACTACAGCTTCAACTAGGGGGTGGAAACATAGCTCAGGTCTTCACATTCAAATATCTCGGGGTCTGGTTCGACTCCAAAGGCACCTGGGGATGTCACATTAGGTATCTGAAACAAAAATGCCAGCAGAGAATCAATTTTCTTCGTACAATAACCGGAACTTGGTGGGGTGCCCACCCAGGAGACCTGATCAGGTTGTACCAAACAACGATATTGTCCGTTATGGAATATGGATGCTTCTGCTTCCGATCCGCCGCGAACACCCATTTCATTAAGCTGGAAAGAATTCAGTATCGTTGTTTGCGTATTGCCTTGGGTTGCATGCAATCAACTCATACGATGAGTCTTGAAGTGTTGGCGGGCGTCTTACCGTTGAAAAACCGGTTCTGGGATCTCTCATATCGTTTGCTCATTCGATGCGACATTTTGAATCCTCTGGTGATTGAAAACTTCGAAAGGTTAGTTGAGCTTAATTCTCAAACCCGTTTTATGTCCTTGTATTTTGATTACATGGCTCAGAATATTAATCCTTCTTCGTTTGCTTCCAACCGTGCTCATTTCTTGGATACTTCTGATTCTACTGTGTTTTTCGACACATCCATGAGAGAAGAGATTCGTGGAATTCCGGAACACGTACGCCCTCGAGTGGCCCCTAATATATTTTATAATAAATTTAGAACAGTCAACTGTGAAAAGGTGTTTTACACTGATGAATCAAACATCGACAGGTCCACAGGCTTCGGCATCTTCAATCAAAACATCACCGCTTCTTACAAACTCAGTGATCCGGCTTCAGTTTACGTCGCAGAATTAGCTGCTATTCAGTACACCCTCGAGATCATTGAAACATTGCCCAAAGACCATTACTTCATTGTCACGGACAGTCTAAGCTCAATAGAAGCTCTCCGGGCAATGAAGCCAGGAAAGTATCCCCCATATTTCCTGGGGAAAATACGGGAACACTTGCGAACTTTATCTGAACGGTCTTATTCAATATCGTTAGTCTGGGTCCCTTCGCATTGTTCCATTCCGGGCAATGAAAAGGCAGACTCATTGGCTAAGGTGGGCGCATTACAAGGTGACATTTATGAAAGACCAATCTGCTTCAATGAATTTTTCAGTATTTCTCGTCAGAAAACTCTCGAAAGTTGGCAAACTTCATGGACGAATGACGAACTGGGACGATGGCTACACTCCATTATTCCTAAGGTATCGACGAAACCTTGGTTCAAGGGGATGAACGTGAGTCGTGATTTCATTCGCGTTATGTCACGACTCATGTCAAATCACTATACATTCAACGCACATCTCCGGCGTATCGGGATCGTGGAGAACGGGCTCTGCACCTGTGGCGACGGTTATCAGGACATCGAGCATGTCGTGTGGTCGTGCGTAGAGTATCGCGACGCCAGATCGGAGCTATTGGAATCCCTCAGGGCCCGAGGTAGACCGACTGAGGTTCCGGTTCGGGATGTGTTGGCGAGTCGGGATAGTTCATATATGCTTCTGATATACCAGTTCCTCAAACACATTAATATACAAGTGTAATCTGTTACATCTTGCTTAGAAAGTTCCTCCTATTTATCGACGTTATTTCAACTGTGGCTAAGAATTATTTTCACCTGCAGGTTCGACACTAACTTCCGCCGATTATCCCGATTCCTCATCTGTCCACCATCTTCATCGGAACTAACAAGATCTTCTTGCTGTCACTAACCTTTTCGCTTCCCCCCTCCCCGTCTCTTCTCCATCTCGATGTCAACTAATTAGATCTCTGTCGTTCTTAGTCATTTCGTTCCCATATCCCCATTTTACTTCGTTTTCCGCAATATTTACTTCTCTATATTTTTTCGTTATATTTACATCACCATCATCGCCCACGGAAGGTCGCTCTAGTCATGCGGGCCACCCGCCGGGTATTCGTAGCCTGGGGGTGTTTCCCGCGGACCCACACGGACCGAGGGATGCGGCCAACGTCATCTGGAAGACTCATGACATATTCCATCCACCGGCCGGTGCCGACCGCCAGCTGAATGTTGGATCAGCCAAAGTCGACCACTGCGACCCCAATACAACATTATCCAATCATACTATCCTAGTTTTAAGTTAGTCGTTAATAAAATTAGAAAAAGTCCTTGGCACCTTAGAGCTAAAGCAGTGTGCCTTAAAAATAATTATATTATTGAATAAAAAAAAAAAAAAAAACATCTTTCTTATGGATCTTTCCCAAAGATAATTTATTCAAACTAATAAGCGATGCATTATCAATCGCCAAATACTTAAAAATTAATTAAAGCGAATATTTTTGGGATTAATAATAGCACTTTGACTAGACATCCTTTCGCTGCAAACATTTTGAAACTAACATTAAATAAGTATAATTAATACATATACTTACGGACTTAAATTAAAATCTTTTCGTAAACAATCTTTTACAAACTTATAATCACTTATTGAAAATGAACTCCCAAAATTGTTATCGACAGCAGTAGAAATATTGGTGCCGTTTATGACAATAAATTTATGCTAATTCAACTAAAGTGAAATGCATCATACAACCTTGCATCATACATAATACTTTTTTTATATACTTTAGTCAGATTCAGGTAAAGTCGCCATAACTCAGTTAAGTTGTTCGCAATGTCTGAACGGAAAAACATATCGAAAAGTCAAATTAATGAAGGGCTCAAATGGAAAGGTTATTTTTTGAAAAAAATACGCCCAGAGACATGACTCGATCCTTCATTCTTATGCATTCCGTGCATACGCGTTTACCATTTCCGCCACTCTGAGCTGGATTGCACAACGTACATCGAACATGTTCTAATCCTATCGGAAGCTTCTGTCCAGTGTATAGGAAAGTATATTTATTTATCGCTAGTTACCTTCTTTTTTTAGCCAGGCGCTGCCGGATTATAGAAAGCTGTTTGATTGTTTGTCCTTTCATTACCAGAGGCAAATTGTTACGAAAAATCAACCTGCAATTGTTTTCAATAATTTATATTTTAGTTTTCCGCTCGGGTATTGCAAATAATTATAATACAAGTTATTGAGTTGCCTCCAATTTATTATATTAATGTTTTTTTATCAATAATGTAATTCTATTATCGTTTTTTTCAGGTAGCACTGTTTCAGTATCCGAGTTGCCAGTTCAAAGCATAGGGCGCTGGTCTAACAAACAAGTTATCGTATGTTCGAGCCCCGACCTAGAAGGATTCTTAGTGTCAGTAGGATCGTAGTACTAGCCATGTAGTGATTCTGTACGCTATGAATCGGTTTCGAAAACTGTTTGAAACAGAGGAATATAATACCACAAAGGAATGTAATGCCAAGACTTTGCTTTACTGTTTCAATATCACTAAATTGTCAAAACATATGAGCTTAACACTGATGACAAAAAGTTTAACCGTAGATTGGGTTGAAGCTAGATAGTATAATATTTAAAACGTCCAAATTCATTTTGATGGCAAACAAACAAAAACTACTCAATTGCAAATCGAGCGTTTAGAATTCCAAATAAATGTCAAAAGATAAAAAAAGCCATGACCTGATTCATTTCCAAGCACAGCTCAACGAACCCTTACTGTATCCACTTACCCCACCATACTTCACTACCAACGATGGCATATTCACCGATGCCTATGGCGGCGCCATTGTTGCAAAATTTCAACGTCGAATGTCAGAAGAGTAACGGCAGCGTGCTAAAACGACACCCACCATGAAGCTAGGAGTGTTCAATTAGTTTCAATTATCATTATATTGGATGCGCTCGATCGACAGCTGGTCTAGCGCTGCGGGACGGTACTGACTTTTCGTGCCACAAAACCCAATGACCGTGCAGTAAATATGCATGTCCTAACCATCATAACCCTGTGGAAATGAAAACAATTTCCAGCGAACAGGGAAACATTTCAGTGGCGTGTTTTGGTTTTCCAATCTATGCGAGTAATTTAATCAAATATTTGTACATACAAAACGGTCAAGGGGTGGATCATTTACGCATTATTGGTTTAGTTTTGTGTATTGGAGGTGGCATTGATTTTAGTATTCTTCAGTATGTTTAGTCTAATAAGTACACTATTCAAACACATTACTGTGCATTTAGAAACGCATTTGAAAAATACTTTTGACATCTATCGATTTCAAGCATATTTTATCAACGCGCAACAATATTAAAAAGTGAAACGCCCCTCACAACTCTTAGCTTGTTGTTTGAATAGAGAAATAATGTATTGTTTACTTGAAAAGTACTGCTAATATAACGGACTCGAAGTTGATGATGATGATGATGATGATGATGAGGTTGTTAATGGGCCCACCTCATACAAATACAATGGTGCGAGCAGAAACAAGTTATTTGAGTGATGATTAAAAACTAACTAATTAAGAGACCGTTCATAAACAACGACCAAAATTTTGTACTTTTTAACACCCCCGTTATTCTCAAATAACAGAAGGTTTTTATATTCTGTTTATAATTCAGATTTAATTTTAATCCTTTGACTCAATTCAGTTAAGGAAGTTCAAAACCGTGCAATGTTTTTACAAATTATGAAAATCTCTTTATCTCGAAATGTTGCCATACATTTTCATTTATTCAAGATACACATGCCGAGAAGGGATACCAAATTTCGCCAAACGTCTTTATCGGATGAACGATAGGACAAATACGGATCAGGGTCATGTCGCCGAAAGCCATTTCGCCGAAAGCCGTTTCGCCGAAAGTCATTTCGCCGAAAGGGTCATTTCGCCGAATGTCATTTCGCCGAATGGGCCACTTCGCCGAATGTCATTTCGCCGAAAGCCATTTCGCCGAAAGGGTCATTTCGCCGATTCCTACAAATGTCTTAAAATCGTAATGGGAATCGATTTAAAATAAAGACAAATTAAAGATAATAACGTGACGCCCGTTTTGTTGACCTATAATTGTACTTCTTGAATAAAGATTGATTCATGAACCTCAGAACGGAGTTCCCAAAGAAACTTGTTGACTACTAATCATCAAAGCAATTCCATAGGTATCTACCAAGCAAATGTATGTGGTATTTTCCGTTTACTAAATAAAAAAAATATTTAATGCGGCTTCGCCACATCGATTTGATTCGTGTGCTGTCCGACCTCGCTACCGCTCGTTCGGACCTAACTAAAGCAAAGAAACCTAGCTTTGAGTAGACCGGGCAAACGAGGCGGTTACAGGTTTGTATGCAAGAGGTCGCCGCTTCCGACGGCGGGTCGGCGGCCAACTCAGCCGGCGTCGCCTCGGCGGCTTTATGCCGCCGAGCCATCTTGGCTTCGGTTATGTGGCTGCGCCCTTTCGGCGAAACGACTTTCGGCGAAATGACCTATTCGGCGAAACGACTTTCGGCGAAATGGCATTCGGCGAAACGACTTTCGGCGAAATGACTTTCGGCGCAATGACCCGCTCCCGAAAAATACTAGGGGTTTTTGGTTGGCACAAAAAGTACATATATTTCGTTTCGATTTCTTCGAGAAGATCGAAACAAAACATGTTATTTTCGAAGAGTAGTTCAAATGAGCAAGCAAAGAGCTTGCATGTTCGAGTCTAATCTCAGTGAAGTGGTTTTCGCCAATTATTGCTTTCAATATTTCAATATTTTTTTTATAATTCGTTTTTTGTTGAGTAGAGCTAAGCTGATAATGGTTTCATGTAAAATATAAAAAACCACCTAGTTTTTTTCTTTTTTGACGACTAAGTCAATATTTCTTTTTTCTTTTTTATGCAATATTCACCTAACCAGAAACCATTTTTGTAGAAACAGAAAATGAAAATTATAGAATGATAGTACTCAAGAGAGAGCAAGGATGTGAATATATAGAACGGAAAATGAGAGACGTGACAGAGGGTCATTTAAGCAAGCAGAAATCTTTTAGTAACTTAACTTTTACCTTCTACCAGAGGAGTCGGGCTTAGGCATCTGAACAATGCGAATCGCCCAAGTCTCTGGTATGTCAGAAATTAGTGATAAAGGTCTTTTACCATTTACTATCCGAACCGGCAAAAGAAAAGTTACTAGAAGTTGTCACTTTCTACTTGCGACGGCCTTATCACACACAATGAGTTCTTCACTGCATGGATGTTTTTTCTTTATCTTTAAGGCCGTCGCAAGTAAAAAGTGACAACTTCTAGTCACTACGGATTCGGATGAAATTAAACAGTAACCTTTGAGACTATAGCAACTTTTATTTGAGCCAGCTTGTGGAAATCGATCAAATCATCTCTGAGAAAAGTAAGTCAGTCTCGTTTTAGAGTTTTTGATCAGTATTTCTGGTACTTCTGAAATCGGGAACTTGGAATCAGTATACCCGAAGTCGGTTCGTTTAATAGGTAACTAATATAGCCTACAAATTGAATCAGTTTTGGGCTAAATCTAGAAGAATTTTACCCTTTTTTGCATCGTTGCTCTAAATGACGGTGTGCAAGTTTTAACACACTTTACCCTAAGAAAGCATGATGAAATTCAATAGCAACTTTGAGATTTTTAATTTTATGAGCGACATTTTTTGACACATACTCATACGCGCACACACACAGACACATACATTGCTCATCTCGATGAACTGTGTTGAATGATATAGAACCTTTTGTCCTCTGGCCCAATTTTCACTAGTCAATTCTTTAACTGATTGTATAAACTTTCTATATGAGAAAGTCAATAAGTGTACTTTTATTGAAAAGCATCGTTATCATGATTTTGTAATAACACCTACTTACAAATTGAATGAAAAATTTACAAATTTCCTTTTTTTTTACCTGAAAAATATAGATTTAAATGTGGCAACCCTGCACGCTATACGAAATTGAACAAAGCACGCTGCGAACGGAGCTAAGCCGCACGTACCGACGCGTACCAGTGTTGTATCATCATTTTGAATGACGATTTAAATGTTTTGACACTCATCGCCCTATAATTTCGGAACCAAAAGTCGAATCTGGATGAAATTGCACAGTATATTTAAAGACAATGAGAGCTTCAATTTGAATTCGTGAAAATCGGTTTAACTGTTGCTGAGAAAGCGAAGTGAGTTCCGTTTTTGGAGCTTTTCTTAACTATTATCGGTGCTTTCGGAAGCGGAAACCGGGAACTAGTAGTCCCAAAGTAGTTTTATATATTCACTAACTAACATTATTTATAAAACTTACTGCTGAATTCATCTAGTTGGCAGATCTATATGAATTTAGCAGTAAGTTATATAAAAATGTGCGCTTCGTTTCGCCATCGCTTGTGAAAAAATACTAATGAATTTTCACTAATCGCACTTTTGTTACGAGAACCGGAAGTCGGATCTGGATCAACTTTTCGGGTACTTTTTAAAGAATTTCAAAACCTTTTATTTGATATTTAGTTTGTGAAAATCCATTCAGAAATTTCAGAGAAAATCATAAATTTGCACTTATTTCCTTGTAATTCCGGAGCCGGAAGTCGGATATGATTGAAATTAAAAAAAAATGGAATGGGGCCATAAGACCTTACGTTTGAATCTAAGTTTGTGAAAATCGCCATCACTGAGAAAATTGAGTGACATTATTTGTCACATACACACAGAGACATTTTGTGATTCGTATGTCACTCGACCCTTGTAAAGTAGGTTTTCACAGCGATTGCATAGCCTCTCTATATAAAAAGGCAAAATTAAACTCAGTTTCAAAATCAAATCAAGAAACCGGTTCCAGAATTAGGACTTAATTCAACCGTCAAAGTTTTAATTGCTGAACCTGTAATCTGGAACTAAATTCTAAATCAAAACCTGAAATTAAGTTGAGAATTCAGGTGAACCAGAGTCCCGATTCTGGATTCAGTTTTAGAATTCAACTCCAGATTCCAATCCAATATGCCGTTCCCGAATCCAGATCCAGTATTCAGCAGCCGAATGAGATTACTGATTATCTGTTTTATTGAACACAGTAGAAAGACCGTTTTGTAATCAAAAAATTATAGTCGGTTCAATAATTAAAAACCTGTTTTAATCCACCTAGTGGGGTAATGATGCCTTTCTCATATCAATCATACTATCATATATAATGCTGTAACTTTCTTCAATATAATTTTCTTCGATTCTTAAAAAAATAACCAAAATCGGTTTGTTTGGCCATCTACTGATAAAAACTATCAATTGGAGTAGATTTGAGGTCGATTTAGAAATTTTTTTACGGTTTTTCGCCCTTTTCAGTGATGGTAAATTTCTTTAACAAGCTTTGCTCTATATTGCTGGATTCGGAGGTCAGATCCGGATGAAATTCAGGAGTTCCGTATGGGACCGCAGGACCTTTCATTTGAACCTAAGCTTGTGAAAATCGGTCGCTATGAGAAAAGTTAAAATTCAAATTTTAATTTTTTGGCACATTTTACCCCATAACTCCGGAACCGGAAGTCGGATATTAAATAATATTCAGGAATTTTGTATGGGACCACAAGACTTTTCATTCATTCTAAGTATGTAAGAATCGGTTCGGCCATCTCTGAGAAAAAAAGTGCAAAAAAAACGATACATACACACATACAGACATTTTGCGTGCTCGACGAACTGAGTCAAATGGTATATGACACTCGGCCGTCCGGGCCTAGGTTCAAAAGTCGGTTTTCACAGTGATTGCATAACCTTTCTATATGAGAAAGGCATAAATTAAATAGAATTCAATTCCTTTTTTACGAAATCCCGGAATTTCAGGATGATGAATGAAAAAACTGTAAATTCAAAAGTTTGCTTTAATATAAAAAGATGAAAAGATGATCTAATTTTATTTTTCAAAAGTAGTAAATTGATTTCTCTAATACAAGACCTGTATGTAAGTTGAAGACCACACAAAATCACATCGGATATACCGGTCCCCGGAATCCAATGCCGGAAGTACCAGAAATCTACAACATGGAACTAACTCACTCTTCTCTGCAACGGCTAAACGAATTTTCTCATACTTAGATTCAAATGAATGGCCTTACGGTCATTTACAGTATTCTAATCCGGATCTGAATTTCGGTACTGGAATTAAAGGGTGAAGCGTGTTTAAAACTTCAAGCGATTTTTATGGTGCTATGATACAAACAAAATTGATAACATTTTCTATCTTGGGCCCAAAACTTCCAATTTGTAGGTCATATTAGTTGCTGACCAAACGAACCGACTTCAGACATACCTGTTCCCTTGAAATTTTAACCTAATTTCCAAAACTGAACACCACTTTTCTCCACGACGGCTCACGCCATTTTCACAAACAAAAAGCCCAAATAAAAAGTAATCCAGAACTACAGAGAGAAGTGTGTTTAAAATTTCAAACCGTCACCGATGCTCCAAAGACTGAAAAACAAATCGATTTTTCGGTTTGCATACCCTGCATGTCTAAATTTTCCATCACTCATAACAGTAAGATATAAATAAAACAGGCATAACTCTTGATATATTTCAGCAGCTGAGCACCTCTTTGCACACAAAAATATATTTACAGTTCAAACTTCACTGCTTGCGGAACGATTCTCGCAAACATAGTTTGCTGTACACACAGATACGCAAATGACCAATGAATCGAAATAAATCACAAAACAGTTGCATGATTTTGAAATAGAAGCGAACGGGCCTTGCTTTTCGAGTATTACCACAATCTACAATTCATACACGATGGTTTTTTTTTTTTTTTTTCAAATAAAATTTTTATTAGGCTCATTTGCTTTAGCTTAACGTGGCCGATTGTCTTGTTGTTAGGGGGAGAGAAAGGGATGCCGTATTACGGGGCGGCATACTCCCCAGTTAGTAAGGCGACATAGGGAGGGTGGGACCTACACAGTATTGAATTGAAATTTGAATACATCATTGGTTTGTGGCATACATCTTTTAGACACATTTTGCGTTCGATGAATCTTCATGTTTTTCAGCTTGTAGCAATGAAGAGATTATTCTGGATTGGGATGCTTCGTTGGTGTGTTCTGACGTTGATGTGACGTTTTTGGGTAGCTTCCAGCAACTCAGTCAGTTCAAGGCAGGTGCATGCTCCGAAGCATCGTTTACACAGGCCATACTTCCAGCAACGTAAAGAAGAGTGCGGTAGAGCTGTAGACGAGAAAGAGATAGGGAGAGCACTAAATTTGAGCATTGATAGTTTTCAAGAAGTTATAGATGAGAGTCATATAAGGAAGATTTCGAGTTGCCAAGACGTCGCGGACTGGTACGAAGGGTGGTATACCTCGGGCCCGAAGGGAACCTATGAGTTGGGACCTGGCATCACAATACTCGACACATGTCCAAACAACATGTTCGATGTCATGATAACCCTCACCGCAAACGCAGACACCACTCTCAGCGAGCCCCACACGACGAAGATGCGCGCTGAACATATAATGATTAGACATGAGCCTTGACATTACACGAATAAAGTCTCGGCTCACGTCTAACCCCCGGAACCAAGCTTTCGTCGATACCTGTGGGACTATTGAGTGTAACCATCGTCCCAGAGTTCCACTATTCCATGTATTCTGCCAGCTGGCTAGAGTTTTCTGACGACAGCAACTGAAAAATTCATTGAAGCAGATTGGTCTTTCATAGATATCACCTTCTAGTGCGCCCACCTTGGCTAACGAGTCCGCCCTCTCATTGCCCCGTATGGAACAATGTGAGGGGACCCAAACCAAGGTAATCTGGTATGATTTTGCAGATAAAGCACTCAATTGTTCCCGTATTTTCCCCAGGAAATACGGTGAGTGCTTTCCAGGCTTCACTGAACGGAGAGCCTCAATGGAACTGAGACTGTCCGATACAATGAAGTAGTGATCTGTGGGCAGAGTGTCAATGATC
Source organism: Malaya genurostris (assembly GCF_030247185.1). NCBI lineage: Eukaryota > Metazoa > Arthropoda > Insecta > Diptera > Culicidae > Malaya > Malaya genurostris. Next base: position 215,658,824 of record NC_080572.1, read on the forward strand.
TCAAGGGTATACTGAATTGCAGCTAGTTCTGCAACGTAAACTGAAGCTGGATCACTGAGTTTATAGGAAGCGGTGAAATTTACATTGAATATACCGAAGCCAGTGGACCCGTCTAGATATGATCCGTCAGTGTAAAACATTTTATTACAGTCGACTTCTTTAAATTTATTATTAAAAATTTTTGGGATCTCTTGAGGGCGTACAGGATCCGGGATTCCACGAATTTCCTCTTTCATGGATGTGTCGAAAAACACAGTAGAATTAGAAGTATCCACAAAATGAACACGATTGGGAACAAACGAAGAAGGATTTATATTCTGAGCCATGTAGTCAAAATACAAGGACATAAAACGGGTTTGTGAATTAAGCTCGACGAGCTTTTCAAAGTTTTCTATCACCATCGGATTCAAAATGTCGCATCGGATTAGCAGTCGATATGAGAGATCCCAGAACCTGTTTTTCAACGGTAAGACGCCCGCCAGCACTTCAAGACTCATCGTATGGGTTGATTGCATGCAACCCAAGGCAATACGTAAACAACGATACTGAATTCTTTCCAGTTTAATGAAATGAATATTCGTAGCGGAGCGGAAACAGAAACATCCATATTCCATTACTGACAATATCGTCGTTTTGTACAACCTGATCAGGTCTCCTGGGTGAGAGCCCCACCAAGTTCCGGTTATTGTACGAAGGAAATTGATTCTCTGTAGGCATTTTCGTTTCAAATACCTAATGTGACATCCCCAGGTACCTTTGGAATCGAACCAGACCCCGAGATATTTAAATGTGAAAACCTGAGCTATGGTTTCACCCCCTAGTTGAAGCTGTAATTGCGCAGGTTCTCGCTTCCTTGAAAATACAACCAGCTCAGTTTTCTCCGTAGAGAACTCGATACCCATTTGAAAAGCCCATGTCGACAAGTTGTCGAGGGTATCTTGCAATGGTCCTTGGAGATCGGCAGCTTTGGGTCCTATAATAGACACAACACTGTCGTCGGCAAGTTGTCTTAGCGTGCAAGATGTGTTGATACATTCATCAATGTTATTTACGTAAAAGTTGTATAAAAGGGGGCTTAAGCATGAGCCCTGAGGAAGACCCATGTAACTGAATCGCTTTGTCGTCAAATCACCATGCTCAAAATGCATGTGTTTCTCGGACAATAGATTATATAAAAAGTTGTTCAAAACTGGTGAAAGACCATGCTGATGCAACTTCTCAGATAGAACGTTAATGGAAACTGAATCGAATGCCCCCTTGATGTCGAGGAAAACTGATGCCATTTGTTCTTTACGAGCAAATGCCATTTGAATTTCTGTTGAGAGCAACGCTAGACAATCGTTCGTTCCTTTGCCCCTGCGGAACCCAAATTGTGTACCTGAAAGCAATCCATTTGTTTCGACCCAATTGTCTAGACGGAAGAGAATCATTTTCTCCAACAATTTCCGGATACAGGAAAGCATAGCAATCGGCCGATACGAATTGTGATCGGAGGCTGGTTTTCCAGGTTTTTGAATAGTAATAACTCTCACTTCTCTCCATTCGTGTGGGACAATATTACCCTCGAGGAACTTGTTGAATAAATTCAGCAAGCGCCTTTTGGCAGAGTCGGGCAGATTTTTCAACAAGTTGAATTTAATTCTGTCTAACCCCGGGGCTCTATTGTTACACGACAAGAGCGCAAGTGAGAACTCTACCATCGAAAACGGTGTTTCGTTTGTATTCAATGTCGCGACGCGGGATATCTTCTGTTCCGGAACAGAATCAGGACATACTTTCTTAGCGAAATCAAATATCCAGCGGTTAGAATATTCCTCGCTTTCGTTCGCGTGATTTCGATTGCGCATGCGACGGGCCGTATTCCAAAGAGTGCTCATTGCTGTTTCTCTCGTTAATCCGTCAACAAACCTTCGCCAGTAACCGCGTTTCTTAGCTTTAATCAGACTTTTCATTTGAAATTCTAATGCCGCGTATTTCCGATAATTATCTGGAGTTCCGTTCCTTCTAAACGAGATGAAGGCTGAAGCTTTTTTCGTTTTCAGCTCTGAGCACTCTTTGTCCCACCATGGGTTGGGAGAACGCATACTAGTTTGCGCGCTAGGTACTCGTTTCGTCTGAGCTTGAATTGCGGTGTCAAGAATCAAGCCAGCCAAAAATGTATACTCTTCCTCCGGAGGAAGCTCCTGTGATGTTTCTAGTTTCTCAGATATCGAGCTCGCGTAACGTTTCCAATCAATGTTTCGTGTGAAATCGTACGAAACATTGATTGTTTCCGATGGTCTTCCACGGTTGGTGATAGAAACTATAATCGGCAAGTGATCGCTACCGTGAGGATCACAGATTACCTTCCACTTGCAATCTAACTGTAGCGAAGTCGAGCAAAGGGATAAATCCAGCGCACTTGGTTGTGCTGGAGGTCTAGGGTTCCGTGTCATTTCTCCCGTGTTTAGAATTGTCAAATTGAAGTTGTCACACAGATCTTGGATTAACGAAGAACGATTATCATCATATAAGCAGCCCCATCCTGTACCATGCGAGTTAAAGTCCCCTAAAACCAGCCGCGGTGAAGGAAGAAGTTCTATGATGTCTGCAAGCCGACGATGCCCTATCGAGACTCTGGGAGGAATGTAGATAGAAGCTATACATAGATCTTTGCCTTTAATATTAATTTGGCAAGCAACAACTTCAATTCCCGGTGTCGAGGGGAGGTTAATACGATAAAATGAATAGCACTTTCTAATCCCTAAAAGTACCCCTCCATAAGAGTCTTCTCGGTCCAGGCGGATTATGTTAAAATTATGGAAGTCGAGGTTGATGTTAGAAGTAAGCCAAGTTTCACTCAAGGAGAATACATCGCAATTATGAGTATGTATTAAGTGTTTGAAAGAATCAAGTTTTGGGATGATACTTCTGCAATTCCACTGAAGCACAATGATCATATCTTCGATTCTCAGTGGTAAATTATCCATCAAAAGATACGATCGCTGCAAGGAGGGGCCATTGTTCAGTCAACTGTTTTAAAAATGTCCTTACTGTTGGCAGTAGAGCAGTTAGGAAGCTTTTCAGAGGATCAGTAATATTGAAGGCTGTTAATATCCAGTCCACGATATCAGAAAATTTCAATAATCCAGCGTTTGTTGGATTTTCTGGTTGTGCTTTGGGGTCATTCGGGTTTTTTGATGCCCCAGGAAGTGCTGGGTACTCCTTATCATCCCTAAGTTTTTTGAACCCAGGAGGTGTTTGCTTCGGTTTTGAGTCAGCACTTTTTGTTTCCGTTTGGTTCTTTTGTGACGAAGAGGACAGTCTGAGGCCTTTACGAGGAAGCTTGGGAGAAGCCAGATTTTGTCTTTTCCTGCTTCCTTCAACCTGTGTGTAGGAAGGTCCTTCGCCTGGGTCGTCAGAGGTATCCTCTTCAACTGGCAAGATTGCAAACGGGTTCTCAGGGGTCGATGGAGTGGTTCTTTTTAAGATTTCCGCATAAGAACGTTTGGAACGTTCTTTCACGGATCGCTTCAATTTCTCCGCACGCTGTATGTACGTAGGGCACACCGAAAGATCATGAGGATTCTCCCCGCAGTAGCAACACTTTTCCACTGCTCTTCTGCAGAGATCGTCCTCATGGGCCTCTCCGCATTTGCCGCATCGCAGTTTGTTGCAACAATAGGTTGCCGTATGACCTAACTGTTTGCAGCTTGTACAATGCATTACCCGCGGTACATACAGCCGAACAGGTAGACGAACTCCACTCACTACCAAGTAATTTGGAAGTGCAGATCCGGCAAAAGTCACGCGAAATGAGTCCGATTGGTAAAATTTACCATCTATCGATTTGGAGTGCAATTGCTTGCACTCCAAAATTTTCACTGGATGAAGGTCGGGGTTTTTGAAACGGCCTACCCCGTCCTTCATCAGATCTTCGATTGTCAGACTTTCGTCACGGACCACACCGTCGATCTCCACCACATGAGACGGGACGTACACGCGGTACTCCTTCGTGAACAACTCGCTGGTAGCAATCGCGTTTGCTTGCTTCAGGTCGGACACAAGAACGCGTAACTTGTTTGGCGAAACCTTATCTATTGTTTTTATTGCCGAGTAATGTTTTTCCAGGTCCCGAGCAATATTTAGAACTCTGAGAGACTTTAATTTGGGCCGGAAGTATACCACCCACGGACCCCCCGAGCCATCGTCTTGGTAAACTTTTTGGCGGGCAGGCAATATCTTAGAGGGAGATGGAGGCATCGGAGAGGGAGATGGCATCGGAGAGGGAGATGGTATCGGAGGGGGAGATGGTATAGGAGGGGTAGATGGCATCTCGGAAGCAAACTCAGCCTCTAAATGTTCTTCGTTCATTCGTTCAGCTTCGCCCTCCTCCGAGACACCCCCACTGTCATCAATATTCATATTTAAAGTGCGGGAGTAAAGAAGTCTCCCGCACTTGAAATGAGAAAGAAAGAAATAAAATGAAAAGAAAATATATGAATAGTAAAAGTTGAAAGAAAAAGTTTGAGAAAATACTTAACAGTATGTCACGGTAAGCTGTTAGGTGAGTTGCTCCTTCACTCCTTCGTTGTGCTTCAGCGTGACCTTGACTCAGGATTTGGCTGCTGCGATGCGGGTAGCAAACAATAGAAATAACTGCTGCCCGAGGATAGCACAATAGCGTCTACTGTTGATACCGATACAAAACCGGTGCACAGACAGAACTCACTTGCGGGGATGCTACTTTTTATCACTTTTATTTAATGCCTATACTACAGCCTCTGCTGTGATAGGCACCTTCGTCTTACCGATGTCGATTGTTAAAAAAACGCGTGTGCTCACTTCGAACATTCGGTTACGAATGATACACGATGGTTCATTTACATTTATTCATAAATCGTTTTTATTTCATCTCAGTTTTAATTTCTGAGGAACGAATTGCCTTTTTGTAAGGAGAGAATTTTCCTATCTCGACGAACAAAGTCGAAAGGTATAGGCTAACTGCATATCTCGAAATAGCGATTAAAGCGACACACTGAGGGCTAGCGTCGTCAGCGCGGTACTCTTTAATATCCTTGGCCATGGTTTTACAAACTAAACTCGACTATTTTAATTATTATTATTTGCATAATCAGATAAAGTATGAGCACGGTTATTAAAAATCTCTTTCAAACCGTAAAATTTTATTTTAGACTCGTTCGTTTTCATTTGTTTCGGATAGAAATAATGAAGGAACATTTTTACACCTCCCAACAGGTTTTGAGAACAACTAAGGAACAAGTAACGCATATTAGAGTGCTACGTTTAGTAACGAATCTTAAGACACTCATTTCTAAAAGTGTATTTTCATATTTATTTAAGGCCTGATCACAGTGGGTCGCGTATAAATTGAGAATCGACCACGTGGATCCCTCAATTCCCTTTTTCGTCTGTGTGTTTAAGAAAGTTATGATGGAAAAACTACTTTTTGGGAGCCTCATATCAATTATGCTCCTTTTATCCACACCGATGCATTTCAAAGGGTCCATGTGTTCGGCATATTTTCTTGTAGTAACATGTTCTATAATTCTTCAGAAGACTTGAATTCACTACCACGCAATGTATGCAAATTAAAACTTATAACTTATAAGTGGATTAATGACAACTTTGATTTTATTCAAAGAAAAGACAGTTCCAAACAAAAGTTTTTCTGAATGCAATGAAGCAACAAAATCAACCTGTGGAACTCAAACAGAAAACGTATTTTGATGTGGTTGGGACCACTGAGCACTCTGTTAAAAGTGAATGGATTTTTACAATCTATGGCTTTAAACTATGCAATCCAATTTTGCAATTACAAAAAACTGAAATCTAACTATGTATAACTTAAAAATTAAACATCAAATCGCAAAACCAATCAGTTGCGTACTGGCTGACTAGAAGACCTTTCATTGGCGACTAGTCTCGCCATCTCTGAGATCTTGACCTCTTTGTGAACAACATATAACTAACCACACACACGGTCATTTAATCGAGCTAAATCGGTTGGCCTTCCGGGTATCGGGTAATTTCACAAATATTGTGAAAACTCACCAAAAAAATCTGGTTTTTGCAGATAATGCGAACAGAAGTGTTAAAAATTCCAGTTGCGTTTATGTAAATGAAGAAAATAGAGACCATTGTAAACATTGTAAGCTATCACACCTTGTTGGACATTTCATACGCTCGATGCAGCGCACAGCGCTGGAGATGCTATGCGCCACATGATGGCGCTTCCGGAGCTGCGCAGTTAGCCTATATGATATTCAATCCTCCAGTTCTCCAGGTTGAAAAGTTGATTTTCACAGTTGATTTGCAAAATCTTTTTATAAGAGAAAGTCAAAACACTAAACTCTCTTGACGTGCTGCTTCATTAATTTTATGTTTTGAACCAAACCAATAACAGTTCGGCTGAAAAATTCGTATCGTTTAATAGAAACACACATTTTTTTGTCAAAATTCGTTTTTATTATTCAACATAATTGCCATCAGAGGCGATACAGCGATTATAGCGATCTTCCAACTTTTCGATACCATTTTTGTAGTACGATTTGTCCTTTGCCTCAAAATAGGCCTCAGTTTCAGCGATTACCTCTTCATTGCTTCTAAATTTTTTACCAGCGAGCATTCTCTTGAGGTTTGAGAACAGGAAAAAGTCACTGGGGGCCAAATCTGGAGAATACGGTGGATGAGGGAGCAATTCGAAGCCCAATTCGTTCAATTTCAGCATGGTTTTCATCGACTTGTGACACGGTGCATTGTCTTGATGAAACAACACTTTTTTCTTCTTCAAATGAGGCCGTTTTTTTTAAATTTCGTCCTTCAAACGCTCTAATAACGCTATATAATAGTCACTGTTGATGGTTTTTCCCTTTTCAAGGTAGTCGATGAAAATTATACCATGCGAATCCCAAAATACAGACGCCATAACCTTACCGGCCGATTGTTGAGTCTTTCCACGCTTTGGGTTCGGTTCATCGCGTGCAGTCCACTCAGCTGACTGTCGATTGGACTCCGGAGTGAAGTGATGGAGCCATGTTTCGTCCATTGTTATATATCGACGAAAAAAATCGGTTTTATTTCGATATAACAGCTCCAAAACACTGCTCAGAATCATCAATTCGTTGTTGTTTTTGATCGATTGTGAGCTCACGCGGCACCCATTTTTCACAAAACTTTCTCATATCCAAATATTCGTGAATAATATGTCCAACACGTTCCTTTGATATCTTTAGGGTGTCAGCTATCTCGATCAAATTCACTTTACGGTCATTGAAAATCATTTTGTGGATTTTTTTCACGTTTTCATCAGTAACAGCCTCTTTTGGACGTCCACTGCGTACATCGTCTTCGGTGCTCATATGACCAGTGCGAAATTTTGCAAACCACTTACGAATTGTTGCTTCGCCCGGTGCAGAGTCTGGATAACACTCATCAAGCCATTTTTTGGTATCGGCGGCACTTTTTTTCATCGAAAAGTAGTGTTTCATCAACACACGAAATTCCTTATTTTTCCATTTTTTTTCACAATAACAAAAGTAGCTTCACTCAAAATGCAATATCTCACAAACTACTAATCAGACAGCTGTCAAATTTATACACGTATCTTTTGAAGGTTGGTACTAACTGAAAATGGTATGGATTTAATTCTAGTGGCGCCCTCTCATAGAAACGATACGAACTTTTCAGCCGATCTGTTATTATGCAGCTCACAATGTGGGTATAATCAAAATTAATTTCTTTCACCACCCGGAAGCACTTTTATATGAAACACGACGTATCAAAACATTCATTCTACTATTTTGTATCTGATGCAGCAGACAAAAACAGACTTAATTTCGGCATCCGGCCCAGCCGGAAGTAAACAGCTTACCAACACGTTTTAATGGATGATGAAATGAAAAGAAAGCATAGATTTTTCAGCTGGTTTCCTCCCCTAACAGCCTAACACAATGCTATTCGTTACGAGCCGGTGTGGGGATCCTAGTCAACGAATCGGTTACGGGAATCGAACAGCTGCGCGAAGTATTCATTTCCCACAGTCTGCTGCACAATCAACGAAAAATGATTTGCTACACTGAGAAATGGAACATCCGGGACATTTGATATACGAAACTACTGCTGAACCCAACTGCGCTGAGTGTTGGCTGGGTTTGAGTTCGGGTTTGGATTTGGTATATTAACGAAACGCCGCATTGATTATAGCTTGCAAAGAGACTATTTATCACATTCACTATCATAACGGAAAACGTCGATGGAATGGCAAATGCTGGACTAAATTTGCCTGTAGTGCCAAACAAATTTTCATGATTTCATTCGCTTATTCAGCAGACGCTCGACACAATCAGTTATGAAGCATACATGAAGTTCAAATTATACAGTCCGGGAGGAAAAGAGCTAATCGATCGTTAAACCAAAAGGCTTTTACAAAAAAAATTAAGTGTGTTGTATTTTAGGTAGAAAACATGGGATAATACGTATAACCATTCAAACCAATAAAAATTAGTATTCAAATCGAGTGACTGATTTCACCAAAGAATGAAATTTATGTCAAAATCGTTAGCATTACATCCGAAAAATGTATTGTTGAGTGTTAGCTTCCGACAAAAATGAAAAAAAAACACTTACTTTTCCATGTCGGTTATATCACCGTTCAACAACGGATATTGAATTTCGATGGGAGTTCCGGTTGTGCGTTGATAGGCAGATTACGCACTTGAAGCTTCCACCGTCCTAATATAATTTTTGTTACCCTGACAATAAAGTGACGAAGGGCCGGATAAGTTACCGAGCAGACGCTTCTATTAGTGTTTTGAAATTTATATATTTATTTTAATAGTCTAGTAAACGTAGATAACATGTGGCACCGTCTTCGTTACACATCCGGATCAGCACGAGAAACCTACTCAATTATATTTGATCCTATAAATGAGCAATATGATACCTGATTTTTGGAAAAGAGTATATTTGTGTGTTATTATAATACAACACGATTCAAAGCCCTCGTCTTAGCTACACGTAAATAATATAGGGTACAGTGGGAAGAGATTCCGAACTTTTTTAAATTTAAGATAAAATAAACAGGAAGACGAACCGTTACAGTGAATATTTTTGAACAAAAAAACGTTTCCATCTCTGCGATGACTTCATCATTCGATGCAAAGGCTATAGCAGGATAAGCATGTGAATTCTGCCCCCAAAGAGAATTCATATCGTTATACCACATTCGAAAGGTCATAGACTGGAAACAAGTTTCAGCCCTTTAACTGCCATATTGACGGAGCTAGGGTGGTTCTATTAAATTTTATTTTGTTTGATTTTTTAAGAAACCGCTACTCCGAAAAATTTGAAAAAATCAGGTATGTTTTAGGAATTATGAGGATTTTTTCAAAATTTTTAAAAGATGTATTTCTTCCATAAAAAAATACTTGAAAAAATTTTTTTTTTGAACATATTTTTTCCTTCTTCCAATTTTTGCACCACCCCGGAATTTTTAGTGATAAATAAAAAAATGTTGGACATGCTAAAGTGGTATGATTTCATTTATTTAAAAAATGTGGACGACCACAATATTTGTTTTTTTCTAAAAAATAAATAACTGTCGACCATGCGTTCACATCAAGTTCTGTTAGGGGCTGTTCATAAAAGACGTCACGCCGCAAGGGGGAGGGGGGTGTTTCATAAAACGTGACCTTTTGTGACAGGGGGAAGGGGGGGAGGTTTTTGGAATATGACGTCCAATATTTTCAATTTGCACATTTTTTAAATACCTAAATATATTACAGCTTTGCCCTATTTCCTGAAAAAATCTCCACAATAAACGTTTACATTCTATAGGAAAACGTGTATTTGTTGATGTAAAAGCTTCTTCTTGTAAATTCGGAAATGAATGATGCAGGAAATCATTTCTGTTGTGATCAGCAAAAGTGCACGGAGGAGCGAGTAAATTAGCGAAATTAATAAATTTTGCCTAATATGAGTAAAAAAGAAAAAGATGCCTTCAAACGGTTTAACTTATGTTATGCACTGACAATTTTTTCAGTAATTTGATTTTATAGCATTGATAATAGTATATCAGAAGAATTTCTCTTATCTGATTCTGATGCAGTTTATTCAATTGTACTCCATTTGAAAAAGGGCGGGAGATCAACGATTTCTGACGTAGATCATGTCATGTCTTATCTTGATCATATGTGATTTTCCTCCACCAACATCAAAGCTTATCGAATCATCCAATGATTGAACTTACATAAATCAAGAATCATTTTAGCTCAAAATCACTACCCATTGTGTGACGGAAGATCAGTACCGATATTGATCGATGTGATTTAAAATTCACTGATCAACTGATCATGAAAAGATTCTCCGGCAGTGATCTCGTTTTGATGAGGTTTTGATCTTTATTTTCTCAGCCCTGTATGCTACACTAAGGAAATATTATTCTTTACCTAAAACAATAATATATCTGTGTACCCCTAGGAGGAATAAAACAGATGATTTAAATGTTTCATTAATTCCTTTGGTAATTTATATAATTGATATTAATAAAATAATTACGATGATTTTGTAGTTTCAGGGATATTTTTTAATCTAATGACAGCATGTAATAAATCGATTTTTCCCTCATATTTGTATGGTTTGTCATACATATTGAGAATGTATTGAGGTGAATTTTATTTATTTTGAATTCGTGACATGTGACATAAGGGGGGTGGGGGGTCTTTGCTTCTGTGACAATTTGTGACAAAGGGGGGATGGGGAGTCAAAAATCGTCAAAAAAAAGCGTGACGTCTTTTATGGACAGCCCCTTAGAAGGAAACGCATGGTGTTGGTGGGTGCTTGAGTTTATGCAACTCAAGCGCAGGGCTTAGAAACCAAAGTTACGAAATGGACGAAATGAGTTTAAATCTTTACATAATACATACACGATCATACAAAACTAAGCGTTTTAAACATACATTCTTGTTCGTTGAAAAATCAATGCATTTCAATTTAAGTTCGCGCCGATCAGTATTTTACATCACATTTTCGATTCAACTCTATTTCATAGTACTTTTTATTTACATCTCGTGTAATTTTCGTTACTTTTTTCTGTGCAACATAACTAAAAATGTCCTAAAAATGGAATATTCATAACGTGTGCACCAAACCAGAACCTAATTTAACCGACAGATATTGTTCAAAATTTATCTGATTCCATTTATGAAAGTGAAATATTTAAAGTTGATTGTCATTTCAGAACTCGATAATCAGCTTAACGGATGAAGCTGCGATTATTCAACGAAGACTGAAAAATACAAAAAGGAAATCACCTAACAATGTAAATTTAGTGATGGAAGTTAACATTAAATAAACTACATTCAACCATAAGATGAATCAGTAAAACTCAGAACGTTATTGTGTGAAAACCACTATTACTACATTTATTGTGATTTTTATATAGTTATATGAAAAAGTTAGGTCGAATTTGCAGGATTTGGCATTTAAAATGACTTCCTCGTTTGTCACAGAAGAAGTGAAAATAATTTTGATAGCGAAGGAAAAAAAAGTTTGTTGTGTCTAGGACAGCTACTCTCTGCAAAGATTAAATTATTCGACTTCACTTGTTCTCTTTACGCTCATCAGAACAGCTAACAGAACCAACATTGTGATAAGAGAACCCTTTTCCACAGAATGACGGTTTGACATCTTCTGGAGACAATGCAATAGAAGCTAAACCGGGTAATGGAATGCCAAAAGATTCGCTGTTAGCATCGCTACTGCCATCCTCATCAACACAACCGTCATCATCAGTATCACCACCACCATCTCAATCATCATTATCATCATCATCATCATCAGCATCATCATTAGCATCACCGACATTATCCGTTTTGTTGGCATTGTTTTCCGTTGCCGGTGAGTCCCTGCCGATAAAGTATGAGATCTAAATTAAATTTCCCAATTACGAGTTATAGCAGAGGTTTCGGTTGGTGAATTTTCATCTCATCGCCGCGAAATTTGCGGGCCTCGTTATGGAATAACTTCAAGTACGAAATGAAATATCTAGAAGAAACCTCATTAAATGTTGATGCTACGCTGAATTTCATTCGTTGCCGCACTGGAGTTGTATGAGCTTTGATTTCAAGTAGCGAGAAAAAAAGTAATTTTTTAGGCTTGATTTTGACTGTTGCGGATGAACGCTTTTAACGTTTTTTTAAGTTGCATTCCCTAATTGATTTTTTTATCTATAGTGAAAAGCAAATCGTATTTCGTAATTGGAGAAACTATATAGACAGGTGCTTCTTCATAGATTTTTGCTACTTTCGGGAGCAATATTTTGTTGTATTTTTTATGATTATTTTGTGCAGAGTTGTAATTTTTTTGTAGTGGTGGTCGTCAAACGGTGAGATAACTAAGTTCTCACAAGTTCCTATCTCATGCCTCCCCGAGCGTCTATGATGACATATAGTCAATAGAACGGCGTCGTGCTATCGCCTTCTGCGTTAATAGCAGAATGATAGGGTGCGAAATGGCTTGTAGTTTGAAGCCCATCCTAAAGTGCAATATTTATCATAGTATATTGAAACATGTGGTTCTGTTGTTTGTTGCATCGTATTATATCTTAATGTTATTATTATTATTATTATTATTATTATTATTATTATTATTATTATTATTATTATTATTATTATTATTATTATTATTAGTATTATTATTATTATTATTATTATTATTATTATTATTATTATTATTATTATTATTATTATTATTATTATTATTATTATTATTATTATTATTATTATTATTATTATTATTATTATTATTATTATTATTGTTATTATTACTATTATTATAATTATAATTTTTATTAAAAAAGAAATATCATAGCATATTATTTCATATTTTATCTTCTGTTATGTTATATTATGTTGTATGGTATTATACTGCATTGCATTACATCAAATTATATTGTATTGGGTTATGATATATTATATTGTACTATATTATATTATATTATACTGTTGTATATTGTGTTATATTATATTATATTATATTATATTATTTTAAAAACTGTCCCAGAAAGTATGGACACACTTTGATTTCGCTGCAAATAATTCACAAGTGTTAGATATTGCAATTTTATTCGATATACTGATAATATTAGACTACAACAACAAAATATTATTATCAACACTTGCAACGTAGCCATTGTAGATTAGCTGGCGCATCTTCTTACAAACGTTCTTCATTAAATGCCGTACAGGCTTCTTGGCGACAAGTTTTGACACTTTTTTCCAATTTTCGAACTGTTGAATGGTTTCGGCTGCCGAGACATGTTTCCTAAGATGTGCTTTCGTTAATGCCAAAAATTCCTCAATTGGTCGAAGTTGTGGCAATTTGGTGGATTCATCTCTTTTGGGACGAAAGTGACATTTTTAGTAGTATACCATTCTACCGTTGATTTCGAGTTGTGGCAAGAAGCAAGATCTGGCCAGAAGACAACAGGATCCTTGTGCCTTTGAATCATGGGTAGAAGTCGTTTTTGTAAACACTCCTTGATGTATATTTCGCTGTTCATTGAAGCAGTGGTGATGAAGGGTTTCGAAATCTTACCGCAGCTACATATTGCTTGCCAGACCATAGCTTTCTTACCAAATTTTTTTCGACTTCAATCGATGTCCAGGACTGGTTTAACACTTACCCTTCTCGCACCGTATAATATTGTGGTCCCGGCATGGATTTGTAATCGAGTTTCACGTAGGTTTCGTCGTCCATGATTATGCAGTTCAAATTTCCAGCAAGAATCGTATGTACAGCTTTCGAACCCTCGGCCTGATCGATGCTTCTTGTTTCGGACTCCGTTTTGGTTGTTTCTGCTTCTTATAGGTTCGAAGATTCAAACGTTCTTTAGCACGAGGAACGTTTGACTTCGAAGTGCCCACTTTTTTGGCCACATCCCGAACTGAAACCTTCTTCTTTTGCACGAACGCCTTCAGTATACGTTTATCCAACTGAGGGTTGGTAGGACCTTTTTTCGACGGTTTATTTTCGGTTTATCCTCAAAGGTGTTATCCTCACCGAGCTTCCTGATTGCATTTCGCACGGCTTTTTCACTTACTCCTTCCATTTTTGCTATCTTTCTCAGTGACAGTCCGCGTTCTGTGCACCATTTGTACACAATTTTTCGACGTTGTTCTGCTGAAAGTCCACGCATTTTGAAACAAACTAATGAAAACGAATGAACAACTTTAGTGCATAAGTGATTAGAGAAGAGTGTAAACAACAGGACGCAGCCATAAAAATTGACAGATTCTGAACCATTGCGAAATGGCAGCGGTTTTTGGTTGCGTCCATACTTTCTGCGACAGTCTTTAATAGCAAAAAGCATTAACTTTACGTCAGCATAGCGTCTTATGTTAAGCCTTCAGGTCGCGCGATCAGTTCTACATAAACTGCTACGCACTGATGATTCAAAGACAAAACGTAAAACCTAATCAAAATGGGTATGGGCACCTAGAATAAATTGGAGTGATACAAAATATTTTTTACCTCTTCAAATAACCAAAATAAATTATGTCGTCAATAAGTCGAACCTAAGTATAGATACATCGTTACGTCACGTTTTTTTCGATGTTTTATATTCATTTAAACTAGTCACCTATTTAACCTTAAAACATTAAAATTTGACAATTTTAATACACGGGTAATGATTTCAAGAAATTGATTGATTTGTGAGAAAGAATGTCAAAATACAATGTGACTCCAATTCCGTGAAGGAAAAATACATATCTCGATGAACATAAAATTAGGCCTTAAGTGCAAATGACAGATTCTCTTTGTTCATTAATAGCATTTTGAAGTTTAAGTTTGTTTGTTTTAAGTTCATCAATAGCATTTTAAGCAGTCCATTTTAAAGTAATTATCCACACTCGCAAAATCGCGATGCAACCGAACAAACTTCTATGCTGCTTCTAGGATACATTGTTCAGCTGTTATGTAGTGAAAAAGTTCTTACGGAACTTGTTCTGTACTTTCAAGTTCACAAAAGTTTCGAGTGTTCTTTTAAGCAGTAAGAAAGTGGATGTATTAAGTAATTGTGGAACTTCTATGCTGCTTCTAGGATACATTGTTCAGCTGTTATGTAGTGAAAAAGTTCTTACGGAACTTGTTCTGTACTTTCAAGTTCACAAAAGTTTCGAGTGTTCTTTTAAGCAGTAAGAAAGTGGATGTATTAAGTAATTGTGGAATAATTCTGGTTGCTTAGGTATGTTCAAACAAACATATAAATATTTTTTCCCAAAAAAGTCGTGAAACTAATGGTAAGGTTTGAAAAAGATAAGAATTCAAACATCCTAAAACAGGTGGGTCATATTGAAAATGTAAATAAGCACATTTGTACTGTTATCGACCTTATAATGTAGTAGATGGTAATTTAAGGTTATTACATTAATCGAAAACAACAAAAGACTATGAAGTTATGAAAAATCTACAACCTAGGTAAACCACGAACGTATTATGTACTCCGTAAATATGATGAATGCAATTTCATTTGTGTGCTAAAGCAAACAAGTAATTTATTCATCATCTAGAGTGGATGTTGGATTACTTTATTCATTTATTTGAAAAAATCCACACCAAAAAGCAGAGGCAAGCCATCGTTTTATACCCTTTCAAAATACTCTGAAAAGGGGATTCGAAACCCTTTCATCTGCCCTAACATTAAGGTCAAGGTTTCAATGGGCCCAATCGCAGTCTGCTTTAAAAATATCAATTTACAGCCTGACACCTTCCATGAAAGCATAATGTAATTTTCATTCAAATCGAGTAAAACGCCGTTTCAAAAGGCGTGGGTTGCATCATTGTTGCTGATGATAGCAGCATGTCGCTCATATCGTGGACTGCGGAAATTCCTATATAGCAACAGCACAGCTCGCTCACCTCATTCTATACCTGTCAGGTCTTGTAAAAGCTATTGCCACTGTTACGGTGATCGAGTTCATGCATTTCAACACTAATGGCTTTTTCTGATAGTATGTCGGATATGAATAATTCAATGTTCATTTATCAGTATCTATCTGATGGCTAGGCATATGTAAACAGCGCAGGACTGAAAGTAGAATTAAACATTGACGGACAAACAAAATCGATTGAATCACTTCATCGTACACGAAGTAAACAATGGCTGTGTTTCAACGACAAGCCAAGACTAATTATCCTTTGTTCTTATGTCGTCGTCCAGTGTTTAACGACGTCGGTTTAGCGCGGTGAAAATGTGTGTTGAATATTCAACGTTAATTTTCAGGATAAGTCCGATACGAAAGTTATTCACAGCATTTGGAACCACTTCATTAGTTCATGTTTGAATAATGTATCAAAATATCAAATCTCTATACATGTCAGTTTTAATTTTTATTTTATTTTTTTTTGTATTCATTGACATGGCTTACAATGGCTAACCTACAAAGGAAAGAAAGGCTCTCATTACTACCAGTCAGGGTTGGGGAGCATATGGTTCACTCATTACGTCTTCATCTATTAATTTTGTTGCCTCTTTGTTGCTTTTGTCAATCGTTTATCAGTTTTTTTTTTTGCCTTGAAAGGGAAACATTCCTATTAAAAGCAAGGCTTGGAAGGCAATTGACTAATCGCGGGTTCGTTCGATAAATTGTCAACCAGGGTGTTTTTTTTTTGTCGGAATCGAAGTTGTGTTTGATTGTTCATCCTGTTGGAGTAGTTGTTATTGGTAGATTAGAACGTATCAACTTATGACTTTCTTTAAATCCAAACTTGTGTTACGTAAATATTTCCGTAAGTTTCTCTACAATTCCTTTTCAATGGCAAAAATATCCTGCATGTAACATTTTTGAACGCTTACTTTTTTCGGAGATAGGTACACCGATTTTAATAATTTAAACTAAAGTTCTTGTGGTTCCTAAATTTGACTAGGATAAGATCTCAGATTTCGGAATTACAGGGTGGTATGTGAAATCTTAATCTACCTTAATCTTATTCTACCTAGTGAAGTCAAAAGAACGTGTTGGATTTATATTGCATGAGCATTTGAATATGAAAAAGCTCTGTTCAAAGTGGGTGCCGCGTTTGCTCACAGTTGAACAAAAACGTGAACGTGTTGATGATTGTGTGTAGTATTTGGCAATGTTTAAAAGAAACAAACCAAAATTTTTGCCTCGTGTATGTCGTGCTGTGACAATGAATGAAACATGGATTTATCACTTCACTCCGGAATGAGTACGTCATCTGAGTAGACAGCAACTGGTGAACCACCATTAACACCATTAATAGTGAATAATATATATATATATATATATATATATATATATATATATATATATATATATATATATATATATATATATATATATATATATATATATATATATATATATATATATATATATATATATATATATATATATATATATATATATATATATATATATATATATATATATATATATATATATATATACACCCAAACCTCCATTTACGAACCTTATATATGTATGTATGTATGCTTACACACTCACTCGTTTTCGTATATGTGTATATATTATACATATAAAGGATCGCTTTTACTTCACCAATATTTATATGTATTAAGAAAAACAAATATTTGCACACATGCGTACATATATTAATACATATATACATATATAAGTTACGTAAATGGTGGTTATATATATATATATATATATATATATATATATATATATATATATATATATATATATATATATATATATATATATATATATATATATATATATATATATATATATAGCGTTTTAAGACTGAAATTGCAAAGAAACTAATTCATGTGAGAAAAAAATTTGTTTTATCAAGACAACACACCATGCCACAAGTCAATCAAACCAATGGAAAAACTACATGAATTGAACTTTAAATAGCTCCCACATCCACCGTATTCGCCAGATTTGGCTCCCAGCGACTACTTACTATCTGGTTATCCTGGTTCCCGGTCTCCGGAAATAGTGGTCATATATTCCAACATGATATATGATAAAGTCAGCCAGGGACCCCCCCCCCCTTCTCCCTCTCTCTAGGTACGTGCTGTTGTTTGGTTAAGTATAACGAATCGATATATTTACGATTAAGTTCTACTCATTCTTTCGCTGGGCGAATTTTGAAAAACCTCCCCATAATCAAGTAAGACGTATTCACGTCAAAATATTAAATAAAATTAATTTTGATCTCTACTTTATTTTCTAATAGATGAAAATTTGTCTTTCCCAAAATTTAAACCCCTGTCGGTTTTATTTATCGTTGATTGATTTTTTTTCGAAAATTCAATCAATGGTTGATTATCGTTCTGTTAATCGTATCGAATATCTAAAATCTGTCATCTTTTGGTAAAACACAACAAAATAATAACCCACGGCTGTTTCTATCCGCTCTTGAAACCAGCTTTAGTGGTTGTCCCAATCCGCTTCCGAACAATTTAAACGGCGGTTGTCAATAACTACGTGCTCAAATCTGTTGTTAGCGGTCGGCCCAGCCCACATTAAATTTAATCACAGCCGTCCCATACCACATCGAACAAGAACTGGAACGCGAGAAAGAGAGATTGCTAAAGGTCAGTCACTAAAGGTCACCAAATATCACGTGTATTTCAATGGTTTATAAATAAATTGCTTAGTTAGTGATTACGAATTAGACATGCACTTTTATAGCCTCGTTTTGGTAGACAAAACCTTTAGGCTCTAATTATTTCATTTATTCGCAGAATGCGCTTTTCACATAGTATTGGAATACAATAGGATAAATGAGAAATGAAATTGATTTTGGAGCTTTTCACCACTACTCTGGAGCTTCCGGAACCAGAAATTGGAGACCGGTAGTGCCGAAATAAATTTACGTTGCCATCATCTGAAAATAAGTAAAAATTAACAATCAGTTTAAATAAATTTACTCCTTTTTACGTCACTTACACGTATATATATATATATATATATATATATATATATATATATATATATATATATATATATATATATATATATATATATATATATATATATATATATATATATATATATATATATATATATATATATATATATATTGAAATAAATCTCTTACCATGTGTTATCAACATTTTTTTAACTTATCGCCAAGTAATTTCAATATAAAAAGGCGGGTGGGTAATGGCACAGATATAACTGGAGTACGTGAATACGAATGAAACCGACATGTCTTTTAACACTGCTGTTTTCTTTAGTTTGAGCCAATTCTATATCTTTTTATCATAATAACAAACATAACAGAAATACATTTATGTCGAATCTGAAACAATTTCGTTTTTCGTGATACTGTAAGTAAAATAATGGCGACGACCATGTAAAAAAAATCAAATGAAACCAAATAATTTCCATTTTACAATGAAAAACATATTTGATTAAATTGTTGTATCTGAAACATATTGTAATGTATGCGTTATAAATTTTAAATAAGAGGATACAATAAAACAAAAATTCCTGGGATCTGCTGGGTTTTGGTAGTTTAAATTTGGAAACTCGAAATTAAAAACAAACCTTTTATGAGAATCGTAATAACTGATCGGATTCGTCGACTCATAAAGTCTAAGTGTATTGTTATGAATAGCAAAATTCTTACTACTTGTGTTGTCTATGGGAACTACCATGTATCTGAGTATTAAAGTCGACCACAACTCAGCATTCCCATCTGTCGGTTATGAACTGAATGAGCAGTACACAGCTCATGCCAAAGATTTTTATCTATACCAATTTCACTATAGACGATAAGAGCATTTTGGTTATAAACCGAATAACTAAATTGACCGTTTTAAACAACATGTACAAATACGTCTCCCTCATATTAGTCAATTGAAAATATTATGTCTGTTTGACTAACGCACAAAACTCAATCATGGAAAATATTCCGTATTTCTATGTGTCGGTTTTGTACGATACGCTTGGGGACCGTTCATAAACCACGTAGACCAAAATCAGGTACTTTTAACCCCCCCCCCCCCCTACCCCCCTCGTAGACTTTCGTAGACTTTCTAATTACTCCCCCCCCCCCTTAACTCAAAAATCCACGTAGACTATAGTTTTCATTTTGTAATAAGATTAAAATAAACATTTAACAGCCGTTCTTATTCCACAGATTGGTAAAGCCGAAACCATAATTATTGCCAATTAAAATCAACAATTTTATGGGTGGAAATAGTTGGTTGGTTCGACTTCAACCTGCAAAGCAAAGCCTTGGTATTACATTCCCGTAGTGGAATTTGACCTTCTGTTTCAACAGACTTCGCAGCCGATTCAGAGTGTACAGAACCATTGCATGGCTAGTACTACGATTCTACTGACACTACGAATCCTTCCAGGTCGAGGTTCAAACATACGACCGATTTCAACCTCTGGGATGTATTTTTAAGCAAATGTTTACTTTCGCAATTCCAATCATTTTTTGGTTGGAAGAAACCACACTGACAACTACTTCACGTCAAAACAAAAATATTAAAAAACTTTCTAGACTTCCTCGGGATTTGGTATTTTCATAATTAATTTCTTTTTCTTATTCGTGAACTATAGATGAGTGATAAATTTTGATCGATTTGTCACCCTACTAACATCGGTCCTTTCCCGTTTTTTTAAATTCTTTGGACATTTCACTCGTCAGAACGCTCATGGATTGCAGAAGCAATTGACATTATCTTCATTTCTCCTTTCACTGCTTGATTAAGATGTGACTAAATAATAATCGGAAAGCATAAAAATTGAAATTTATTCATTTACTGCAATAAACTTAAAGTCCGATGACTTTTTACAACGAATAATGAGCTTTTTCATGTTATGTTTATGTTAGTACTTTCTTTTATTTTTTTACTTCGATAGGGAATAGAAGAATGAAAGAAAAAACAATAGAGTCGCCTGTCTTTGAGTATACTTCTACTTTGAGTATACACTAAGGTCTCTTTTTACACGGGGGTTACGTACCATGTTAAAAAAATCCGTGCAAAAAAAATCGCGTGGAAAATTTGACGCAATAATTCCAAAAACCGTAGATTTGATTATTTGTTTGTTTTGTTTTGGATAAAATATAACTCTTGATAATTTGAAGGGGAAAAAAGCTTATTTTTTAACCCCTAAAATTATGCAAGGTGCACATAACTGTGGAAATGTAACTGTTGTTTCACAATAAAAACGGAAATCTGAAAAACAGCCAGAGGTTACGAGAAGGGTCCAGTCATACTTGATAAAACACATTGGAAGACAAATTAAAATTAGAAAACGTGTTGTACGATAAGCAAATTATTCTAAATGGTTCATGCCTTCTGTATAATGCATTCAGTTTTCAAAAGATTGCTAATACGTACAATTAGAACCCATAAACATTCTCGATGATATCAATGACGATACACCACAACTAAGCGGAATAGACGTTGTCGTGTAATTTACGACAGGGATTTAAGATCTGAAGACTGATTAATCATTTTATGGAACGACAGTCAATACTCCCTTGCGTTGTTGAATGAATGATTTTAGTTAACTTTAAACTTCAAATTAATTCTCATAATCGTTCTTTTACCGACAACCTGTTAACTTTTTTAAAATTTTTCTCAAAAAACAAATGTTAGTGCTTTTTACACTCTCATCAGAAACCGTGTTAATTGCGAAAACCGTGTAAATAAAAACCGTGTTAATTCCGGCATCCGTGTAAAAAAAGCCCTGTATAAAAAAACCGTGCGAAAAAAAAACGTGTAAAAAGAGACCTTAGTGTACTCCACTTTCACAGTACAGATGTCGACGATGTTTATATGTTAGTCAGTATGACAAGGTTATTCGACGTGACAAGTTGCAATTCTGTTTTCAAGCATCATGCATTTGGTTGAATACGCAATTTCAACTGTCTTTTTTATCAATCGAAGGAAACGCGCGGCCGGCTAATCAAACTAAGTAAATAGGTTGAAAAATTTAAAAAAATATTAGACTACGTAGACCCCCCCCTCGTAGACAAACGTACTCTTTTGTCAGACCCCCCTCCCCCCAGTGAGTCTACGTGGTTTATAATTGGTCCCTTGGTGCGACGATTTGTTCAATTCATGTGTTCGGAATTAAGCGCGCCTTGTTTTGGTACTGAATTTCACCTTAATGTTCGTTCATACCAAACATTTTAGAAAACTTTAGCTTTGAGTTATTTTTGGATATCTCATACAATTTTATCATAAATTACTGACCATGTTTCCGATGATATGTAGAATAAATTATGTGGCTGACTTAAATACAACAAGAGATATTCACGATTAAATACTACTCTTGCTCCTAACGGATGTTTTCTTAGAAGGTTTGGTTTTACCAATAAAGATTACTTTATTGTCTAAAAGTTGTTTACCAATAGGGATTACTTTATTGTCTGAAAGTTGTTTGTTCAATTAAAACTGTTTATAGTACAAAATTCTCTTCAGTGACGAGGCGCATTTTTGTTTGAATTGATACGTCAACAAGCAAAATTGCCGTATTTGGAGCAAAGATAATCCAAACGCCGTTCGAGAATTACAGATGCATCCCAATAAATGTACTGTTTGGTGCGGTCTTTGGGCTCATCTGTCATTATATCTTTAAAACTAAGAAAGGACGACGGGTTACCGTGAAAGTAAATTGATACAGAACCATGATCAATGAATTTTTGCTGCCAACTGTTCAACGTGTGGATGTGGACTGTGGTTTCAACAGGATTTGCCACTTGTTATAATGCAGCCGAAATAATCGACTTATTGAAATAACCGTTCAACGTGTACAACAATTCTGCTGAACTACTTCACACTAATTACAGTTTGTCACTGTATTTGTTGCTGATGAATATTTGATCGAATTGTTTTGAACGCTATTAGTTTTTGTTGAGGATTGCAATACTTACTACCGATCGGAACGAACTATAGATTGCATAGACACAAATAAAACATATAAAACAATAAACAAAACCCATCATCAGTGTAAAACTAGAATGCATTACTTTTAAAAGTGAAAAATATTATGATTACCACAACTCTCCAATCTATCCTTCAAGTACGTATCCTTAGTATTATCCCTATGTCCGGTTTGATTGAAGAACTTCGATGAAACAAACATCACATTTAGACAAAGTCCCTGGCATTTCCAGTAGCATCAATTCAATCAGCAAAATACTATCTTTCGAGTAATAAATTTAAATTCATAGATTTTATCCTTTTTTAATAAGACATACTTTGATGAATATTTTCAATACTGCGTCACTCAGATTCGTCTGACTAAGCCAAAGGAATCTACTAAATAAAATGAATCTGATCAAATGGTAGCTGGTAAATGCTACAAGTTTTTCCCCCAAAGAAGATAAATGCTACAAGTTTTTCCCCCAAAGAAGATGCCGGAATATCGAGCAAAAAACCCCCTTTATATCCAGGAGACAGGTAGAACATCCCATAATCTGGCAGGCTTATCGTTCTTGCAATGCTTTATTCCGAATAAAATATGAACACACATATTTCATTCCATTTTTCATTCCTTCTTGTGCGTTGCAAGACAGGTACAGGTTTGGGGAGCTTGTTATTCCCTTTTAGCACAGATTTTCTTCATATAGAGCAAATGTATCTATATTCATATCATTAGTCAAGGCGTCAAAACGCTTTCTCTTGCTTTATTTGTAATCGACGAATTGCGTTGTCAGTTTTTAACGTGCTACTCAAAGAGACAATATAATTGCAAAAGTGATTTGTGATAAAGTTGTGCATCATTTTTCATTCTACCTTTGGAGAGTACATCTAAACATTAGTCAGAGTCCGAAACGATGGAATGAATAATGAGTCTTGAGTGAATTTATAGATACGGATACCCTACAGTAACGGAAGCATTTATTGTCGATACTGTAACTAATACCAAACAGAAATAAAAATCAACTTAATGAACAGAAAAGTCGTGAAGAATACTTGCCTCGCCGGATAAGCTACATCAATCATGTGCTTATTTGTTCCATGACTGGCATCTCTCTCCCTCTTCCTATGTACAAAATACACACATCCCCGGGAAGAAGCTGAAACGATCTGCAGCAAAGTTTTCCCCAATAATCTAGGCAAAATGTCTACCGCACAAACATGGAAAAGGGAAGGTTATTCACCCGTATACACAATTTCCGTCAAGCAATACGAAAACCCACCCTTACTTCTATCCTGTTATTCACCAACCCTGAACAGAATTTGCGCACAGAAAACTGTCATCCAAATTTCCGACAAACAAAAGGTGAGGTGTAACGCAAAGATATCTCAATAACCATTATTGGCAAATGCCATGGGGCTCCGAGGGTTCAATCCGCCCGGTCATTCTTATGTCGTGAGCAATAAACACGCTTGAGGCACCTGTTGACCTACCGTTGGTCTACACGCGTTAAACTTTCCCACAGAACTGTGCAAAATGGGAAAACTTTGTCGAACGATGCGTAATCAACACGAAAGCTCTCTCTCTCTCTGTATCCGAACGACACATCCGCGCTAGTCCTTCTCTCTTTCTCTTTCTCTCTAGTAGAAGCGAGCATTCGGAGGAAACTTAACGAAGCATTCATCGTTGCCACAGCAAAAATATCATAACATAAACAAATCGGCAGCTTATGCTAATTGGTTGGTTTACGCATACTACGTGAGAATGTGGTGAACCATGCGTCTCCTTTACTTCCGTAGGTGTTGATTTCGATGGACACATCTTTCCACCATCATCTGGTCTGGTGAGAAAAAATTTCATTGAAAATACAAGATGTGTTTTCTGAGTAGGGTCAATGGAAATTGATGCAAAAAAATCAGTTCTGTATAGAATTTCCATTACTACCTAAGCGCAAATAACAGATTGTTTTTGTTTACTTTTTCGTTCGATTATTACGGTAGGGGAGACAGGGGCAAATATTTTTTCAAATCATTTTCGATTTCGAGGAGGATGCACTCCGAACCAGATTGCGCCCGTATAAGTAAGGATATGTTTCTCAAACTAAATGCGTTTTGTAACCGAAGGCTGCAGCTTTCGAATAGTATACAACATCCCGAGTGAAACTATTATTTCGCGCAAGGTCAAAAAAAAAGTCCGAAAAAGTTTTCAAAGAAAGTAAACAAAGAGAATCTAACATTTGCGCTTAGGTCGTAATGAAAATTCTATAAGATTACCAAATCACCTGAGATATATTAGCCGATGACCACTTGTTTTTTTTTCTTGTTGCCTTTCTCTATAGAAAAGTATTAGAATTACTGGAAACCCGACTTTCGAACGGAGCCTCGGAGACCCATAGTGTTATATACCATTCGACTCAGTTCGACGAGATCGGAAAATGTCTGTGTGTGCACTTTTCGCAGATATTTTCACCACTCAATTTTCTCAGAGATGACTGAACCGATTTCAACAAACTTAAACTCGTTTGAAAGCTACTGTCGGGCAATTGATCAAGTTCAAAGATCAAATGGCTGGGACAATTAGTTCCGGAGATATGATGATATAAGTGACGTAACCGACAAAACACGTTGTTTTTACCGCTCTAACGTATATATACGGGTGCCAATAGTTTTGAATCACCTCTAATTTCGTAAAACGGTAGAGCTCAAAAGTTTAAGCACCTCCAAAAAAAGTCCCCAAGCAAAATTTGAGCTAAATCGGTTATGGGTAAGGCGGTTAAGGTTTGAAAATTGTCGATCTTGAAAAATCCCCATAGTTCATGAAATTTCCGAAATCGACATTTTTTTCATGCCAAACGTCTTGGAATTGCATGAAACTTCGATATTTCTGGAACTAAAAAAATTTTGATTTCCCAGAAAGTCGATTTTTTCAAAAAAAATCTTTTTCTAGATGACACTAAATCTCGACGTTTTATGCAATTCTAAGACTTTTGGCATCAAACAATTTTTTTTCGATTTCGGAAATTTCAAGTACTATGGGGATTTTTCAAGATCGAAAATTTTCGACCTGTTTTTTCCAAAACTCAAAAGTAGCAGATCATAGTTTACTTAACCGTATTTTTGAAGCCAATCGGTTGACGATAGCATTCTATTTACCCAATGTATAATACATATAGTAATTATGCACAAACATAACTTGTCCCTTCAAACTGATTTGTCTTTTGTGTGGGCTTCAAAAAGCCATCACTTTACATCATGGCACCGTGGTTCCATTCTCAAAACACGCGTTTGAGTTTCAGTGGTTGATTCAGAAGCTCAAATATCTTCAGAAACAAGCATCATAATGTTAAAAATTACAAGAATTTGTTCGAACTCAAAATCCCTATGTTTGGTCGGAAATTATGAACGAACGCAACAAAAATCACGTGAAAAAAACTTTTAAAATTCGATTCGGAGTTCGGAAGATATTGATCAAAGTGTCGAAAATGTTTACATGTTTTAAATATGTCTGCTTCGTTTTGAGAAAGAAACAGTTCAGAAAAAAACCTTAGCTTCAGGATGCATTACAATAAAAAAGGGTATGTACGAGTATGTTCATGTAACGAAAAATGTTATAAATATTATGAGTATTGATGAAGTGTTTTATGAACATGATTGAAAATATTTCTTACGATTCGCTTTGACTCATCAATGCATAACTGTTTATGTTGAACTATAGATGACAACATAAACCGCTAAGCAGACGTTTGCAAGAACACACAGGTGTGGTCATACAGGGGTTAGTATTATTCTATAATTAGAGCTCATAGCCATTTTAAATATTCTTTACGTTTGGTCTTTGACTGTTTTTGTTGATCTGTTATGCCACCTAGTAGTTCAACATAAACCGCTAAGCAGACATCAAAAACGTTGCACCAAGAAAAGCCTGGATCGCATTATCATTAGCTATACATCAATTCCATAAGAAATACTATCTCTCAACATTTTGTAATATTTGGAAGAATCGTTCTCCATCGAAAAATATTAGACCCATATTTTTTTATTTTCTCATTAGGATGACCATTTCCTTGGATGGATAAAAAAATCGATTATTTTCGATTTTCTTCAAAAAATACATTTTTCAAATCATAATTTTTGAAATAAGTCGAAAGAGACTAAAATGTTTTATTACGACCTTGCCCATTTCTCGCTTTGTCGGAAAGTACAGCTCATAGACGATTGAACAGAAAAAGTCCCGTAGATTAAACGAGTAGGAAAAACTATCGTTCCAAATCATTCCGAGCACGAATTCGGACGATCCTTTCCTCTCCAGCATCAAGTTCTTCGGTTTTTCTAGACTGTTATCTTCTATTTCTCACAAAAGGTTCTAATTCAGTTGTCAAGATAGATGAAATCACAAAACGAACACATATGTTTAAAAGTAATTTTAATTCAAACTATATATTTTGCTAAAACTTACACAGGCACTTCCCACGCATTTCGATTCAGATTGAGAACTAAAATATTAAAAAATCCAGTCAACTCTAGCAATACTTAGCAATGGTGAGATTTTCAGATTTTGCTTGGAAATTTAAAAAAAAAATGCGGGATTTTCATGAATCGAATGCTAGCATACAAACCCTTCTTAATCCACCTAGTGGTGCGATAATACCTTTTTCTTCTTTCATAACAGTCTCATGAAAATATATTTCATACTTTCATTAAATAATTGATTCAGATTGATTAGAATAGTTCACAAAAGCATGCTTCAGTGTTTATGTCGCACAGTCAGCATCAGTTTTCCAAACTAGTGCTTACATTTGCGTTGCCTATTCCTATGAGAAAAGTGATGCTAATCTAAAAAAACGAGTGACATTATTTTCACATTTCTGGTATATATCACCCTGTAATTACTGAACCGGAAGTTGGATCCGCATGATATTTCGAAACTTTGTATGGGACCATGAGACCTTTCATTTGAATCTAAGTTTGTTAAAATCGGTTTAGCCATCCTAAAGTAATGTGAGTGACATTATTATAACATTTTTGATGTATTACTTTCACATTTTTTATGCATATCACTCTGTATTTCCGGACTCAGAAATTGGATCTAAATGATATTCAGGAACTTCGTATAGGACCGTGAGACCTTTCAGTTGAATCTGAGTTTTAGAAAATCGGTTTAGCCATCTCCGAGAAAAGTGAGTGACGTTATTTTCACATTTTTAATGCATTATTTTCCCACTTTTGGTGCATATCACCCTGCAATTCCGGTACCGGAAGTCGGATCCAAATGAATTCAGGAACTTTGTATGGAACCGTGACCATGAATCCTTTCATTAGAGTCTAAGTTTGAGAAAATCGGTTTAGCCATCTACGAGAAAAGTAAGTGACATTATTTTCACATTTTTATTGCACTATTTTCACATTTTTTATACATATCACCCTGTAATTCCGGAACCGGAAGTCAGATCCAAATAGAATTCTGGAACTTTGTACGGAACCGTAGGGCCTTTCATTTGAATCTAAGTTTGTGAAAATCGGTTCTGCCATCTCAGAGAAAAATGAGTGACATTATTTTCACATTTTTGGTACATATCACCCTGTAGCTCCGGATTCAAATGAAATTCAGGATCTTTGTATTAGGCTATGAGAACTTTCATTTGAATCTAAGTTTTTGAAAATCGGTTAAGCCATTTCCGAGAAAAGTGAGTGACTTTTTTTTCACATTTTTAATGCATTATTTCCCCCTTTTTGGTGCATATCACCCTGTAATTGCGGAACCGGAAGTCGGATGCTAATGAAATTCAGGAACTTTGTATGGGACCATGAGACCTTTCATTTGAATCTAAGTTTGTGAAAATCGATTCAGTCATCTCAGAAGAGAAGTGAGTGACATTATTTTCACAATTTTTGGTGCATATCACCCTGTCGGATTCAAATGAAATTCAGGATCTTTGTATTAGGCTATGAGAACTTTCATTTGAATCTAAGTTTTTGAAAATCGGTTAAGCCATTTCCGAGAAAAGTGAGTGACTTTTTTTTCACATTTTTAATGCATTATTTCCCCCTTTTTGGTGCATATCACCCTGTAATTGCGGAACCGGAAGTCGGATGCTAATGAAATTCAGGAACTTTGTATGGGACCATGAGACCTTTCATTTGAATCTAAGTTTGTGAAAATCGATTCAGTCATCTCAGAAGAGAAGTGAGTGACATTATTTTCACAATTTTTGGTGCATATCACCCTGTAATTCCGGTACCGGAAGTCGGATCCAAATGAATTCAGGAACTTTGTATGGAACCGTGACCATGAATCCTTTCATTAGAGTCTAAGTTTGAGAAAATCGGTTTAGCCATCTACGAGAAAAGTAAGTGACATTATTTTCACATTTTTATTGCACTATTTTCACATTTTTTATACATATCACCCTGTAATTCCGGAACCGGAAGTCAGATCCAAATAGAATTCTGGAACTTTGTACGGAACCGTAGGGCCTTTCATTTGAATCTAAGTTTGTGAAAATCGGTTCTGCCATCTCAGAGAAAAATGAGTGACATTATTTTCACATTTTTGGTACATATCACCCTGTAGCTCCGGAACCGGAAGACGGATTCAAATGAAATTCAGGATCTTTGTATTAGGCTATGAGAACTTTCATTTGAATCTAAGTTTTTGAAAATCGGTTAAGCCATTTCCGAGAAAAGTGAGTGACTTTTTTTCACATTTTTAATGCATTATTTCCCCCTTTTTGGTGCATATCACCCTGTAATTGCGGAACCGGAAGTCGGATGCTAATGAAATTCAGGAACTTTGTATGGGACCATGAGACCTTTCATTTGAATCTAAGTTTGTGAAAATCGATTCAGTCATCTCAGAAGAGAAGTGAGTGACAATATTTGTCACACACACACATACACACACAGACATTTGCTCGAAAATAATTTTATTCGTTTATTTGGAAATTCAAACCCCTCCGTTTCATCATGAGGTTTATTGTGCTAAAAAAGGCTGGGTGGGTTATGTCACAGACATAACTGGAGGACGTGAATACGAATGAAACTGATATGCTTCTTCCACACTTCCGAATATAAATAATCGTTCGTATTAGTAGATTTTGTGAATTTGAAACTTTCATTACTTCCAGAATTGTAACGATACATCTATACTGCCGCTCTATGCATAATTGTACCATATTCTATAGGATTTCCTATATATGGAACAATCATGCGTAGAACTGCAGTGTACTAAAGTACATTTTCTACCATACAATTGAATAAATCGGAACAAATACAGTTTTGCCTTTCTCTATAGAAAGGTAATAGAACTGCTGAAAAACCGACTTTCGAGCTACGGAAATCCATAGTGTTATATACAATTCGACTCACCTCAACGAGATCGTCTATACATGTGTGTATGTGCGTATTTTTTACCGTTCATTTTCTCAAAGAAGAATGAACCGGGCCGTTGATCAAGTCCGAAGATCAAATCGCTGGTTCTGGAGATGTAATGGTATATGTGACACATTTTTCTCAGAGATGGTTGAACCGTTTTTACAAACTTAAGCTTGTTTGAAGGCTACTATTAGGCCTTTGATTAAGTTGGAAGATTAAATTGCTGTCTGTTTTGGTTCCGGAGATACAATGGTATAAGTGACGTAATCGACTAACTACACTTTTCCCATTGGCTCAAACTTCTCGAAGATAATCAACGAATTTCGACAAACTTGGGCTTATTTTAAACCTGCAATGTGGTCTCTGATCAAGTTTAGAAAATTATGTCAAGCATTCTCGGTTCGGGAGACGTCATCATGTATATGTCTTAACCGCCAAAATGTAATCACCCCTATTCTGTACGTCGATCGATTCGAAATATTTTGATCGAATGTGCAATTTCCATTCTGCATTCCGTTCGAGTAGGGTATGAACTCGAATATCATTCGTTCGAGTTGTTAAATTTTCGAACATTACTCTATCGACTTACGTACGTATTACTTCTGTTCGGTTTAGAATCGTTCTAATTTGTTTATACAAGTGTGACGGTTTCGTTTACTAAGAAATGAATAATCACCCTTATTCTGAATAACGACGTATCGTTTTTTCGATCGTATTTCATTCGTATTCCTAATAACGCTAGCAAAATCAAAGGTAGCTAAGATTCGATCGAACCACATTCGATCCAAAAACCAATACGTCGGTATTCAGAATAAGGGCGAATATAAATAATATAGAACGTGTAAGTAGTGTTGACAGCTTTGATGGCTAGTGTTCGAAATTTCAAGTGTTCCCGAACGAGAGTCGATCGAATCATACTAGTCGAACGGAATAAAGAATGCAAAATTCGAACTTGAACGAAAGTGTAGATTCGTTCGTATCATAAATCCGTCGGATTGCAGAATCGGGGTGAATATTTTTCAGTGCGCCAAAATTTCTCAACAATGCCTGAATCCCAGACACGCTTGAATGGTACTATTAGAGTATTAGGTTGATAAGATATATTATATATGGGAGGTATTATCACACCATGAGGAGGATTGAGAAGGGTTTTTTTTATGTAGATGTATATTCTGGTGGAGGTAAGCTTCGTTTCAAAGTCTAGCTCCAGAATCTATGTTCCGAATTTAGTTCCAGCATGCAGGTTTTGGATTCTAGACATGAATTCTAAAACTGAATTTAGGAATTCATTTCTGGTTAGGAAATCGTTTCAAAAATTCAGGTTCGGAGTTCAGATCTAACATTTAATTCCAGAATCCAGATCAAAAATACATATCCTGAATTTGGTTCATAAATTCTGAAGCTGATATACTACATCAGAAGTCTGGGTTCTACTCCCGAAAAAAATTAATGTACTAAATACAGTGTAATGTGGTAGACTACATCAGAATGATCTGATTTAAACTTTTTAATTTCAGTTTCAATTATAATAACGCCTTCTCCTGTTGTCAGATTTTACTCTGAATGTCTTTCTTTTCCTCCTCATATTTTATTCTTTTATTTGGATCAGGAAAAATGTCACTGGAAATAGTTCCTGTCAAATTTGTTCTCGAGCAGGCATAAAACATCCTCATTACTTTGCATCGAAGATTACAGTCATCTAAATTATACGTTTCCTAAAAACCAATGCTTCTATAGTAACTAAATCTAATGAGACAGTAACATAAGAAACGATTTCTTGGTAACATTTGTTAAATATGCGGCACATGCTAGCAATGGGTTCGTTATATCCATAACTAGTTCTAACATAGGCAATCCGAAGAAAAAAAAATAGGTTCGAAGATTACGACGTCGAATGTCTAATTGTAACAATTGCAATTGCTCGGAGCAATCGATCTGCGACTGAAGTTGGTCTGCAACAAAACTAGCCGCGACGCACAAATAACAAATCGAAACCAATCAGTTTGTAGCGGTCATGGTAACTCGGCAAGTTTAAAGGATATCTCCATGGAAGACATCGGAGAACTAGTCGGACAATTTTGCATTGAATCGCTTCAATGCGTTGGATTTCGTTTTGGTAATAAGGTGACCAGATAACCGCAGCATATTCGAGAGTTGAGCTAACTAAAGCGCAATACAGAGCTCACAAGCAACGTATATCAGAGAGTTTTTTAGTAACGTAAATCCTGATAGCTTAGAGGCTTAGGACATAATAAGCTCTATGTGCTCTTTAAAATTTAACTTGGATTCCAGAAGGACACCCAGGAATATTATAGTCGAACTTGAATACAGACTTTTTGCTACTAAAAGAGAAGACGGAGCATTTAGTGGCTTTTAAAACCATTTTAAAATATGAAATATGACAGTCATCAGGGAACGATAGTTTCATACACTTGATCGAAAAATTTAGATCGTTGAGATACAATAAAATCATGAACGGTCCACTCAGTTCGTGCTCGCATCTCATCAGACTGAGTCGCAAATCGTTTACGGTCGAGACAACAGAAACAAAGACAATACAGTGTAGTGAACAATAGAGTGTACGAAATGGGCAAATACGATTTAACAAAGCCTGAAACTTGGCCTACAAGACCAAATTCAATTTGTATAGATTTCAAGCGTTGCAAAGTTAGACCAGCAGCAAATGAAATTGAAATCTTACTTAAAGAACGAATGAATCTAGACGCTAATAATGTAAGTGAAATTCAATTCAACAAGGCGTCTAACTGTGTGTACATTATGTTTAAACGTGAAAGCGATGCAATTGCATTCGCTTCGGTTAACAACGAGGTGCACAGCGTTGAGTGTGACAACATTAAATACAAAATTCCTGTGCACATGGTGGACAATGCCATACAAGTACGCGTGCATGACCTTCCCCCGCAGTCCAGCGATGAGTATGTTCGGGAAACCCTGTCGCAGTACGGTGAAGTTCTTTCCATCGAAAGGGAAGTATGGCGGAATTTTTTTCCGGGTATCCGGAATGGCGTGCGAGTGGTACGTATGCAACTACGTAAAGCAATTCCATCTTACATCATTTTTAATCAAAACGGGAAACATCCGTGTAAAACGCTGATTACGTATGAAAATCAACTGGTTACATGTCAGTTTTGTGAACAACCTGCACACTACGGCAAACCTTGCACTGAAACTGCATAAACAAACAAAAACAAGGACAACCGCTCAACAACGGAAACTAGTGAGGGCAGTGCTCCCGTTTCAAAATCACCTTCACCATCTAACCAAACAGCAACTGCAACCAATGTACAACAAGGCGCTTCTACAGTAACTAGCAACGAGATCAAGACTGCGAATAACAAGGAAAACGAAAAGAAGACGAAAATCAACAATGCCACCGATGCGTCAATGGACGACGAGACGAGCCACGAACAAAGTGCCCCTCAATCCTCGCAGGAGGGAAATGGAAGCTCCTCTCCCCCTAGAAAAAGGGTGACAACGAGATCGAATACAAAGAATTTTTTATTTAAAAAATCGGCTCAATCGGCCACGTAAAGCTTGTACGCAAATAGGCCTGAATAAAGATGTCTTTTAAATAAAAAAAAAATGAACGGTCCACGGTGACTTCCTTGACGAACTCCAGAGCTAACAGCAAATGGGGTGGTTGTACAGGCTCCTATTTGCACTATAATTTCATTACCAGTTAGATATAAACGAAACCAATTCAAAAGTGATCCGTTTAATCCCAGTCTACTTAACTTGGAGATCGTTATGTGATGATTGATTTTATCGAACGCAGAAGCAAAATCGGTGTATATAGAATCTACTAGTAGTCTTGCTTGTAAAGAACGTATGATGAAGGAAGTAGGTTACTAAATTTGGGCAAGTTGAAGGCTTTGGCATGGATCCATGCTGAGTCACAGATATGTAGTTAAAGCAACTATGTTTTGTAAAATCCAGAACTATAATTTTAAACAGCTTCGATACAGCACACACTGCAGCAATTTCACGGTAATTGGATACTATACCCTTGTTCACATAGGATTTCTTCCATATTTCAGGAAAAATTCCAGACCGCAAAGAACAATTGAAAATGTTGGATAGTGGAACCAACAAACTATTTTTATCACCACGAATGGCATCTCAGAACTTCTTCGTTTCTTTTCTTGTCAGACTTCGCTTCGTAAGCATGTAGTGCAAATTTTGCTTTAAGAATGCGATATTTATCATACACAAAATTTGTGATATTATTGAAGAATTGCATTCCATTTATTACGTTCTTTGCATTATTGAATGTGTTTCCATTGAGAAGATATTTTCCATCAGACATCAATATCCTTGAGTGAGAAAATCTTCTTTCGATTTCCGCATTGGAATGGAAAAGCGCAATCACATATATCGAACAGTTTTTGTAATTCCTGATAACAACTCTGTTGAAATAGCAAATTGTATCTCTCGAGATTGAAGAACAAAAACTCAAAATTTTGTCCACTGAAGAAAACATTTGCTTGAAGTTTTGGGTTCTTCAATGTGAAAATTCATCAATTCGGCCAGTTCAACCAATTGCTGAAACGTTCGCCCACCTTTAGTTTTTTAGGGTTTCATAAAACTCGCATGCTTCAAAAATTTGCAAAGAACTTTTTTTATTCGAACAAATAATGCACAAATGTAGAATGTGACGCGCCATAGTACTAAAATATTAGCAAAAATTGCGATAAATACGCAAAAATTGCCAAATCCTCGAAAACCGCAAAATCTGCGCGACCGTTACAACCACTTTCGACATGCACGATGGTGGATTTCATTCTTCTTCAAAAGAACGGCTGACAACAGGAAAACATTCAAATATTTTGGATTCGCTATCCAGGGTTAATCAAGAAAATTGTCATCTGCAAAAAATCTTTGAATGTAATTGCCTATATAGTTATTTATTATTTTCAGAAACTTATATATTTTTTATAATTTTTCTTAATAATTTTAACGACATACATACAACAAATACTTCTCGTTTTATCTATCCACACACCCTTGCCTTTAAAAAAATGGATTGCTTCATAGCTCTACTGTTGATCATTACCGGTGTGAATAATTTGAATGCTCCCTCACTAATACGCTCGGTTTCCCAACGCCAGAAAAGAATAGACTAGGCTTTTACCCCTCCCATGTTATCAGATAACTAATCGCATCTAACAAAGCGGAATATCTGTACAAACATAGATGAACTAAACTTCCGAAAAGCAAATGCCATAAACGTAAACACTAGTCATATTTAAATACAAAATGTTTGAGCAACAAAATCTCGCAATTCTAAAACCGTATAGCACATAGAGTAGTTAAGTAGAAACTATTTGTTGTGAACATCGATTTGTAGAAAGGAAAATAGAATCATTCAATAGTGTATTACAAAAACACTAGATGCATTTCAGTACTACATATTTCTTCATGCCAACGATGAGATTACGACATTTGGGGAGCTTTGATTTAGCTCGTCTCGTTTCTCCTTCAGAAGTATCTTATTTCAATTAATATGATACATATAATTCATACATAGTCCTAAGTAGTTAACCACTAAAACAACAGAACCTCACTCGGAAATAATTGAACGCCAACAGAAAAATGAGATGCCTTTCAGAAACGGGAGTATTTTTTTTTCGCTTTATATCTCGCACCAAAATAACTGTTGAATAAAGCTGTTCGTCCACAAAAATACGCATCCGCGCTTGATCTACTTCGATACAGACAATTGCATTATGTGGGTGTATCTTTTTCGTCGTAATAACAGTGTCGATTTTAAAAAACAGCGTTTTTTTGTTAAAATATTTCTTTTTACTACGGAGTTCTAGATAATTTTATAGAAATCGCTATCAACGATATACGCCAACAGATCGAAAAAAGTATATTGTGGTTAGCTTCTATGCGATTGTATTGGTTTCTATTTTTTACAATTTTATGTATGATTACTATCGTCGTCATCATCACTTTATTTCCCTAGTATTATATCGTCGAAGGTCGTTCAAAAATCAGCGTAATTTGAAGTTTACCTAAACTATTATAGTTTTGTTTCCATATATTATAATTCTTGGTATTATATTCTACACTTTCAACCATTGATTATCTAGATTTTATTATTCTCACATTATATTTCATACACACGATTTCCGACAGCATCTTGTCCTGTTTTCACCAAACTATCACCCATTGATAATAGTGCGTACGTTGTATTTCGGCGTCTGTACACTCGAAAACTTTTGATTATTTCCCCTTTTTTCTCTGGCAGGTTAATAATCCTACTTGACTTGCGTCCTAAGATGCTGCAGGAACTCGTAGTAGGATACGGAACTCTGATTCCTATCATCGACAAACTTCTCCACGAGCAATGAACGGAATTGACTGGTGTCTCTGAAAATTGGATACATTTGGGATCAGCATGCTTGAAGTGTGGAGCCACTAGCAAACGTACCTGATAACCTGTGTGTACGTAGAATACGGTTTCTCTTCGTTGATGCTATCAATAAATGCAAACAGCGTTTCACTGGCTGGCGTATCCCGACTTGGCAGCTCAATGCAAAAGTCTGGAATCTCCGGAACAGTGTTGATCCCTAAAAATCAAGATGGAAAATTGTAACATTACGTTTTTTTAAGCTTTGCGATTACCTACCTAAAACATCCTTCAAAATATCTGCTGGAACGTTCGATCCAACATAAACGAACATGTGAGGACCAC
The DNA here is from genome assembly GCF_030247185.1 of Malaya genurostris. Classification (NCBI taxonomy): domain Eukaryota; kingdom Metazoa; phylum Arthropoda; class Insecta; order Diptera; family Culicidae; genus Malaya; species Malaya genurostris. Next base: position 215,695,813 of record NC_080572.1, read on the forward strand.
AGTCCAGTAGGAACATGGAGCGTGAATCAAACCTTAGAAGATAAAATAATGATTAGAATTTATCGGGAAAAGAAGGGTACGAAGCGCTTACTTCTCTGCGGATAGCTGTAATCGGGGAGGTTCAACCACTAGTGCTTCACCATCACTACCTTCCCTCGTCGCATTGTGAAACAGACTATCGAGAATATAAAAGTCCGGATAGATATATCGAATCAGCTGATCCAGAGGCATCGTCTTCATCTCGCTCATTGCAAAAACTCTGTCATCTAAACGTGTACTCGTTCCTACCCGAAAAGCAGCCTGTAAAGTTAAATTAACAATTGGTTATAGAAATCAATATTGATTTTAACGTCAAACAAACAACAACCGCTTGACTTTGTTTGTCACATAAACTTACATGTTTCATCAACGCCAAAATATACAACGGCAGCAGAGAGAGATTCTCCGGAGCCACGATGGCCCCAGAATTCTGCGGTAAATTCTGTGCAATTTTAAAAGCACTGAAAATATCAACGGTTGCATTGATAAAGGCATCTCTGGCATCGGATAAGCTGGAGCTTAGCGATCGATCGACGGCCATTTTCGCCAGTAGACCGACGATGCACTGTGAATCGGCTGAATACATAATCTCCGAAAGGCTGGATGTAACCGGCAGGCATAGAGTGTGAACCCGAATCCTTCGCTCTGCTTTGCTGCTTGTGTACAGTAGTGCCGCTTGGAAGCATACCGTTTTGCATTCGGCCAAACTTTCATCGTAAGTGATCTATCGAAGCAAAAAAAACGGAAATTTAGGCAAACATCTTTCGTCCGAGACAAGCCAGTACGACATTACCTGCATTCCGAAGCCTGCATCCGGATTAACATTGGGCAACGAGAGCAAATCTGTAGACCGTACGAAGAAATTACCGTGGAATGTGTGAATGGCCAATCCTCGGGTACACCGCACTCTCATGACGGCCTCAAACCCGATTTTTCTCGTGAGGTAGCGTTCAAAGCATTTTTGCAACGATTTGACCAACTGAGGCTTCGATTCACTGTACAACGGGATGTGATGCATACAGCCCCCACTGAACTTGCTAATTCCAGCTGAAATGAAACCCACCAGTGGTGTTATAAAAATCTGACTAGAAACTAGGATTTTTAATCATAACTTACAAATTGTAGCTAGATCACAGTATTGACTATTTAACAGAAACAAATCAACCGCAATCTGCTGTGCAGAGCAATCCAGCGCCAAACGTTTGTAGAAATCGGTTGCCGGTCCGAGATGGGCTACGTCCTTTGACGAACGATTGTTTGGGTCCTCTCTGTCGAAATAGTTTAGCAAATTATACAATAACCAGTGAACGATGATATGCATTTATAGTTTCGAAAGTCGTTAATCGGATAGTAATAATAAGTGTATAGAAGAAGTGCGGTTTGTTGGTTGCGTCACTACTACGATCATAAATCCGCAACCGGAAGATTCAGCCATTTGATTTTCGAACTAGACCCACAATCCAACAGTAGCTTTCAAACGAGCTTAAGTTTGTTGAAATCGGTAAAAATCATCTCCGAGAAAAGTCAAAGTATAAAAAAAAGGGTTTGTTGGTAGCGTCACTAGTGCGATCATAACTCCGGAACCAGAAGTGTCAGTTCCGAACTAGATCCAGAGTCCAATAGTAGCTTTCAAACAACCTAAGTTTCATTTAAGCATTGAATCAGGTGCCATAAAAAATATTCTCTTTTCCTACTTTCAGTAACCGGATCTTTTCAATGTTTCAAATTTGGGGACTCTTTTTTTACTAAGCTACTTTGTTCAACAAAACAGTTTTTGTTTTTAATATTAGTTTCTAATTATTCGAAAAATTCTTTCTTGTCTATTTCTTCGAGCTTGTAGGAATAGTCTCATCTGGAGAAATTCGTTTTTTCATTTTATGTTTTCATCTTTCAACTCTGTAATTCGAAGGGGCTACGAGTTTGCTGTTCCTTATTTTCTTTCTCCGGGCAGGACCTTGACCTTGACAACTTGACCAAGAATAGATCCACTGGGTTCCTGCTTTCATATCGTAAAAGGCCACAACTCCAGGAGTTTCTCTTTTCCTAATATCTGTTGCCAGATTTTTTCAATGTTTCAGATTAGGTTGTTCCTTTCCACTAACTTTTACCTTCGCCGAACTAACAGCTCTTTAAAAAATATTTATTCTTAATATCTCGCAGATATGTCCGTCTCATCTGTGTAACGAAGAGCAAGCGAAATTTTATACCTCGCACTGACAACTTTAACGAGAGCTCTTCTCTTTTACATATATACACCACTGTTGTATAAACGGTGCACGCATCATGAGTGCGCGTGTTTATCTTCTTTCATTTCTAGCACTGAATCGCACCAAAGGGCTTGAGCAGAGCTCTCAAATTCTTTGAGGTGAACGCAAATATTTTCACAGAAGTGCACACTCTGGTGTATGGTTTGCATAGAAGAAGCATTATCGTTGAATTTTTGTTTTTCCTTGCAAGATTTTCATAGCAAGGCCAGATCTACTTTTTATTAATCGAAGTTCACACGCGGCAGTGATCACTTGGGTGTACTTAAGAGAGAGAACGTGAGAGCGATTCAGGCGAAGAGAATATAAGAAGTGTATCGAAAATAAGCTATCCACATACATTTGTGTTGTACGCATGTATTTGTGATGGGTTTTTTATGCTCAGATCACAGCATGCTGTGCGTTTGGCTGTCAGCTTTCGTTTGTTTACTTGTTTGTGCGGTTGAAATTCTTCGTTTTCAAAATGTCGCGTATTGAAAATGAAATGAAAATTAAGGTTCTGGACACATGGCCAAGTGATAAAGGTATTACTATGCAAAAATTGACGAAGCGATTTGGAATTCATCATGCCAGTGTTAGAACCATCATTCATAAGTTTGGGGAACACTATTCTTTGGATGAGTTACCAGGAAGAGGCAGATATGTCCGTCTCATCTGATCTCATCTGAATGATCCAGCGTATCAAGAGGCGAAATCACTTGAAGACCTACAAGAAGCCGAAAATCTCGAAACAAAGTGTAGAACAGAAGAAGCGAGCAACAACAAGGGCCCGGAAATTGTATTCGCGTATTTTGCAGTGTCCGGATGCATGCGTTTTAATGTACGATGAGACTTATGTAAAGGACAACTCAAAAACCCTTCCTGGTCCACAATACTTTACTGTCGTCGTTGGGGAGGATGTGAGTGATGCGGACAGGTCGATTCAAGTGGAGAAATTCGGTCGAAAGGTACTGGTATGGCAAGCAATATGTTTCTGTGGTTTGAAGTCAACCATTTTTTACACTATCGGAACTATAAATGCAGAAATCTTTCGATTTGAGTGTCTCCAGAAGAGATTGCTTCCTTTATATAAGAAACATAGTACACCTCCACTGTTTTGACCGGATTTATCATCGGCTCACTATGCCAAAACCACTCTCAATCGGCTTGCGGAAAAGGGTATAAATTTTGTTGAGAAAAATATCAATCCACCAAATTGCGCTCAGCTTCGACCCATCTAACGTTACTGGAGAATCGTGAAGAGGGTCTTCAAGAAGACTGGTAAGGCAGGTGGGAACATGCAGGAGTTCAAAAAAATTTACTATCCGAGTGTCTGTTCCCCATGTTAGGGGTGTCTTCAAACAACGTCTTTTCAGCAGCGTGGGATATTAAACATGGCTGAAACGATGGCGAGATAGGGAAGTTGGAGTAGGCCTAAAAAACCCGCAAAAAACAGCAGTTACGTACAATCAAAAAGAAAATAGGACTCGAAATAATAGAAAACGACTTATGCCAAACACCGAGTTAGATGAAGACATTGAGTAAGTTGAATAAGTCACTTAATTGCGTTGATACAGATGAGGATTCAGTAAAGAAATCGATTGAGTTGATAGCGGTCCTGACAATATTCTGACAGTTATAATGAAGAAATACTGCACAGGGGTCATCAAATTAAACGGACTTGTGTATAACTGGCCACCAGAGATATCAAAGGCAAACAAAATGGCGTTTTGAGGTGAAGCCTGTTGCGTGAAATTTTCCACCGCATGTTTAACATCTCCATTTAGATGTAATACGAAATGCAACATTCAAAACAAAAAAAAATCAAGTTGAGTAATTGTGACTAAGCTTCTTGGTTTAACAATGCAAATTTTGAGACACTCTACTCTCTAGGCGAACAGCTGCCGCGAATGAATTTTACATTTTTGGAATATGGATCACTAAAGAAAGCAAATGAAATAGAACCTCCATATCTGTTCGTCCTTCGAAGAAAAAAAGTGTGGCAAAGAAGTTAAGAGGTTTAGAGTAATTTCACTTGAAATTCCAACATTCAAAGACCTGGTGTTACTTTCAGAAGGTCAAGATAAGAACTGAATCACCGATGTCTGTTACTATCTCGTGACATTAGTGGCGAGATAGCAAAAAATTTTCTAAATATAGTGGAATTAAATGAAATAATTTTTATTCTTAAATCAATTCCACTAGGCGCTCAAAAAAATTTTGATTTTTTTTTACATAAAATAGAAATGCTCGAAATGTCGAGATCTGGTGTTATGTCGAAATAAAAAAAAACATTTCAAGTCAACTCTCTGAAACTCTGAAAATTTTCATTTTTTTTTCAAAAAAGATTTTTTCTACATAACACTAGATCTTGACTTTTCATGCATTTCTACAAAATTTGGCATTCTTAAAAAATCACAAAATCGTCATTTTCCAAGTTAACTCCACGTTTCATGTGAATATTCAACGTTCGACGCCCAAAAATTTTTTTCTTAGTTTGGCGTTTTATGCGGATTTCCAAAGCTATGCGTTATTTTTAAGTTAAGCGTTTTATATGCGAATGTTTGAAGGTTTTTATGCGGTACGTATCCCTGCATAAAAAATAGAATTTTGGGATTGATTTAGTATCATGCCACTATTCTAGAAGCGTGCCAAAATTGTGAGACATGAATTCACTGAACTGCCCTAAATTACGTCCAATCGAATCCAATTGGGCTGTGATGAAGCGGCAAGTCAACATGGCCAAGGCGAAAGTCAAAGGCACTAATGAAGTCCTTAGCAAGTAAAAAACCAGAAAAGAAGTACCCTATACTAAAAATGTCGAATAACTTTTACCGAACAACTTCCAATAAGTGATCCAATAGGTAAGAACTGAGAGTTGCAAATTTGATTACCAACAAAAAACATGCCCCTTTACAGTAAATTATAAACAGTAGCAACAATGTGTTCGCCCTTGAGGGGTAATTCACTAGGAAAACAGTTATTGTTGCAAAACGCAAAAGCAGTTTTCTTCGCTGTCGTTAAATGGAAATTGAGAATAGAATCATCCATTTATTCGGAGCCTTTTTCTAAATAAACTGATATTTTTTTCAATTGCTGTTTTCCTAAGTTTATCAGTTGAACCTTAATCTATCAGACTCAAAACCTTTATCAACATCACTTGCCCTCTATGGAATTATTGAACGTACCTTGACTGCAGCGCTCCTGGTCCGTAGTTAGGAAGACAACACTGAAACACCGTCACTCGTCCACCCGAAGCGCTCTGCTGAATGAATGAAGATAGGTTACCTTTCAAAATAGAACTTTATGTTTGTTTTACCATCAACTTCAATGCCACCTGCAGAGCAGCACCCAGTGCACTGTGAGTATCATGAGTATGTTCAAATCGTTTCGGCAGCTGCGTTAGCAGATCCTTGATCAATTCCTTGCATTCCTTTAGATTAACCAACAAGTTATCGGGATATGGCAAGAACACATCTGGAAAACGAATGCAACATTATTGCTTGAAATTTTTAACTCCTGACTGCCAAACTCACCTTCCACGTCCAGTACAGTAACTTCATGAGGCTGATTGTAACCTTCGGCAATGTTATAGAAGTGTATCGCACTGTTGAACGCAACGAAGCCTACCTGGGTTCGTGCATCTCCTGGCAAGTTCTCCAGGTGCTCAATCAATGTATTGCAAACCGTATTCAAATAACCGGTTTGCTGCGCCAGAGACGACACGTCCAGCAAAAATAGATAGATTGCAGGTTGTGGCGGTCGAAGCTGGATAAAATTAAAAATTATTCTATGTATTCGACCCGGTATACACCGGTCTAACTAGGCGACAAAACAAGTGACCTTACCATGTATTCCGACGGGGCGATGAACTCTATCGTACTGGATTTTATTTCCGGTCGTCGGGTAGGATCGCCGTACGTTTTTGTCACGGGGTCATACTGAAACTCCTCAGGTACTGATGAAAGTAACGATAAGTAACGAACAGAATGTTAGTTTCAATTTATATCAATTGTGTAGTCATGTATTTTAATGCATGCTCGTCTCAATGTTGCAAACTTACATTCGTTCACCCGATAGCAAAGATTGCATTTCCACTTTTTACTGTCGACGAAGAATACGAATGGATTAATATAGGTCCTACAGGATCGGCAGCGCACAATCGTGTTGCATGAAATCACCGGTAAATTCTGTAAATATACGTAGCCTTAAATAAAAAAAAACCTGTGATTACTTATTCCAGCTACTGGCTTACACTCAAATCCCTAAAAGGATGTATCAGCACACCAAGTGGCAGCCTCGATTTCTGTAACAGCTGATTAGTCTCTGGAATTTTTGTTAACGTGCACCGAAAAATGCTGAAAAAAAAATTATTATTAATTAGTTACAGTCAAACAGAAAGTCCTCACTGTTAGAATATACTCACTCCGGATTACAATTTTCTGCTTCGTGGAACGGATGATTGAGATGAATCGGTGGAGGTCGAACTCTCCCCACCGGCAGAATATGACGATTCTGCAGTAAATCTACTGTGTTGTTACCCCAAAGTCGGTTGAATCCACTTTTCAGAACACTGTCCTGGTAGGGTTGTTGTAAATTGGCACCGTATTGCTGTTGCTGCTGCTGGAACTGTTGCGGCTGTTGCTGATGCTGCTGGAACTGTTGCTGCTGTTGCTGGTGCTGTTGCTGCAGATGCTGCTGTTGATGGTGATTGTATTGGTGAGGATGTTGTGGATGTGGTTGCTGATATTGCTGAACAGGATGCGTATTGGGCTGTTGATTTGGGTAATAGTTACTGGGCTGCGACGAAGGTGGCATGGTTTGCGATGGATACAAAGGCCTTTTATTAATGGCTGTTCCAACGGATGTTGTAGAAGTTGCGGAAGCTATTGGAGGCATTCCCGGATATGTTCGACCGGTTACCGGGGCTAGCGGTGGACCACCCTGTTGTAGAGGTTGTGTACTAGTGGGAACATAATTTCCATTAATTTGTTGGCCTTGCTGGTTTACTGGTGGTGGTTGCTGGCCATGTAATACTCCTGGAACCTGTTGTCCATTTGATTGTTTTATGGGAGGCTGCTGGTTAGAATAACTGTTGCTGGAGACTGGTGGTTGGGGAGTCCCAGAACCATTCACGTGATTCACCTGTTGTGCCGATGGAGGACGATTGATATTCAAATTTTGCATACTCGCTGTTAGGTTACTGGACGGACCATTAGTTGGTACCTGTCCCAAATTCGGGGTCGATGCGTTCAGTGGAGTGGAAAGACCCGATGCCGTCTTTGGAGGTGTATTTATCAATGTTGTATTGATCCCACTCACCCAGTTTTGAGTACCACTCAATGTATTATTATTATTATAGTTGCCTGCCGGCGTACTGAGTTGCTGATTTTGACTAGAAACTGTTGGATAACCAACGGGTCGGTTGCCCACCGAAGGTGGCAACTGAGATGTCGGTATATTTCTGCTACCTAGCGCTGGGGATGACGTTCGTGACGAGTTAGCACTATTGCCATTAGAAATCAAATTTGCCATTCGATTATTCTGCTGCGGCAATTGGGTATTGAACGGAGGTTTCTGCACTAGTTGCGGCCCGTTATGTAAGGGTGAAGTGGCACTATTAATCGGGACTCCATAATGTGGTTGACCGGTAACTGCCGGATGGGATTGCAAAGACGGTCCATTCATCATAGCATTCTTCGCAGGATACTGTTGCGGTTGTTGCAGTTGTGACGAAGGCGGATAGTGTTGTAGTTGTTGTTGTTGTTGTTGTTGAGGACCATTCGCAGTGGGAGGATAACCATTCGTCATTCCATAGTATTGTGATGGGTTGGACGTCATTTGTCCGAACTATCTGAAATCCCAAAATTTTTAATGTGTCATTAGATTTTGGTTTGCAAACCATTTAAAACACAGATAGAAATAAAATTATCTGTATGAAATCATTAAAATCAATTTATTAGTTGGTTATAATCACTATGATATATTCAGATTTGTGGTCAAGATAAGAACTTGGTCAAAATGCTTATTAAGAAATCAAATCATGTTTAACTTCGAATAGTTTGGATTTTCACAATGCGTGAGCAAAATTTGGACTGGTTGCTCCTCTAGCTTCGATGCCATTTTCACAACTGAAGAGCAAATGTCAAAATCAAATCATGTATCTTCGAAATGAGGGGTGAATGTACAGGTTTTTTTTAATGCTCGAAGAAAAACATGCGTCAAGTTAAAATTGACAAATTTTCGATCGTGACACCATTTATCTGCAAAAAATAGTGCGAAACCATACCAAGAGTAATAACCAAAAAATGAATTGCGACCAAAGGGGTTAACCTATGTTAGGGTTTGTATAATTTTCTTAGGAGAACTGAATCAAAAATTAGTTTGAAGATTGGTGCTTTTTACACTTTTTATAAATATAAAAAATAGGTGAAGAATTTGCTCAAACTTATTTTTGTTCACAAAGAGGTCGAGATATCAGAGATGACTGAACTGATTTTAATCAAACTAATCACGCTATTGAATGTGTTTGAGATCAAATATTCGAGTTAATCGAAGTTTTATGTCAAAATTTTCAGTTTTTAACAATATCTGTCACAATTGACCTTGTAAACAAAATATGTTTTTCGTCGTAGATTTCATGCGGAAATAGCTATCTAACAAGCCATAGATTGTTCAAATCCGTTTATTTTAACGGAGATATCGATATTTTTGTGTAAGCGGCTTTTCGCCTCATTCCAGCAGTAGGAGATGTCTAATACTGTTAAATGCAATTATTTCTATGCACCGAAAAGATTGTGTATAGCTTCCATTTCCAGGACATTTTGCCTTGTTTCGATTTTAGCACGGTTCATTATCGTTCGAATATGGCATATGTGATAAAAGAATGGCTAAATTTTAAAATTCAAAACTATTTTATGTTTATATTGAGTTAAACAGTCTATGGCAATAATTACAGGAAGAACATAGCTTCTTACACTTATATACCATTCGAATCAGTTCGTCGAGATCAGCAAATGTGTGTGTGACAAATAATAATAATAACTCAATTTGCTCGCAGATGGCTTAACCGAATTCCACCATCTAAGATTGTTTTTAATCAGATTCGACTTCCGGTTCAGGAGGTACAGGGTGGTTAGTGTAAAAATGTCAATTTCACATAAATTAATCGGGTTTATCGGGTTTGCAGATTTTAATAGTCGATGACCAAATAAACCTATTTCAATTTTACCGATCCCGGAAGGTACCCAAACAAATTTAATTTGGAACGCACTACATACTCAGAAAAAATACGTTTCTATCGATGCGCATAAAAGGGGTGTTGTAATTCATTTAAATTAACATCTCAAAGCAAGTGAAAATGAATTATATCATCAACTTGCCAACTAGTTTAGCTGAAGTTATCATCGAAACAGACACAATATTTATTTTTACTAGTTAAAGGATGTAATACTCTGTCATCTCCCAAGAAATTACGGCATGGCTGAATTTACGTCAAATTCAAGTTTCAATTTTTCTAAGAGTGTGCGATTTCTCAATAATGGCTACATCGATTTTCAGAAATTTCAAATCAAATGAAAGGGTTTACAATCTCTTAGGCTACACCGATTTCCAGAATTCCTAATCAGAAAGTATCGGGAATAGAGGAGCTCCATCGTTTCCTCTAATGAAGGCCAAAACGAATTTCATAAACAAAAATTCTAATTAAAAGGCCTATGGTCCAATATAAAATTGGTAAACCGTTGAAAACCAAGCTTTATCAAATTGGTAAATTTTATCCGATTTCGACTTCCGATTCCGGAATTGCAAGGTGATTTTTTTTAATTCAAACCGTCGTAGATGAAGATACCCAAAAACTTTCGCAATTGGGCTCAAAACTATTCCAATTTATTCGTCATGTTAATTCATGACCATACGAACCATTTTAGGTTAAGCTGGCCCCTAGACACCGGTTCCGGAAGTACCGTAAACAATGACCAAAAACTCTGAAGTGGAACTCATTTCGAAATTTAATGGAACGCTTGATCGATTGTCAAGCTGTTCCCTAGACACCGGTTCCGGAAGTACCGTAAACAATGACCAAAAACTCTGAAGTGGAACTCATTTCGAAATTTAATGGAACGCTTGATCGATTGTCACACGTTTAGATTCAAAGGAATAATTTTATAGTTTCACACAATTTTTGTTTTCGATCCAATTTGTAATTCCGAAATTTCAGGGAATTCATTTTTTGGAAAAAAATAAGAAGATATCGGAAAGAAAAGTGTAATTATCGAGCGTTTCAGGATCATCCATCAAATTACGTCCAGTTACTATAACCGAGAACAAATTTGTATATCATATGTACCAAAACGGGAATACTTGATAACTTGGAGAAATTAAACAACATACCCAAAAACACCACATATTACTATCTTTACGTTCCGTCTTCGACTTGTCAGTGCAAACCAGTTCAAATTGCACTGCTTAGTGCAAACTTGTTTTCGTTCGGCACGTCAGGAGAATGTTAGCACTTCGGTACTTATTACAAGTGGGTTGCAAATAGCCATAACTTTACGTCTGCTTAGCGGTTCAAGTTGAACTGTTTAAGTTTGCACTAAGCAATTCAATTTGAACTGCTCTGCACGGACAAGTCTAAGACGAAACGTAAAGATAGTGGAATTGGTTATTTGCCCTAACACAAAACAAGGTTAATCCCTAAATGATCACATATTAGCTCTGAAATAGAATTTTGAGCCATGTATTGTTCCGACGTTTACTTGCGTGGATCCCGACGCCACGCTTAATTTCGTGAGAAAGTTACAAATACACCCAAAATCGCCCTATCTTGCCACCAATGTTAATTCTATATCGTGCTTAAGGCCTGAGGACAGTGGGTCGTGTATAGATTTTAAATCGACCACGTGCCTCCCTCTATTTCCTTTACGTCTGTGTGTTTAGAAACTTCGTTGAATCGATTTAATTTCTCTTCTCTTCTCTCCTCTCCGAACGCTAAAGACTGTCTCAGAAAGTATGAACGCACTTTGATTTCGCTGTAAATAATTCACAAGTGTTAGATATTCAAATTTTATTCGATATACTGATACTATTAGACTACAACAACAGAATATTATTCTCAACATTTGCACTTAGCCATTGTAGACTAGCTGGCGCACTTTCTTGCGAACGTTCCTCATTAAATTCCATACAGACTTCTTGGCGACAAGTTTTGACACTTTTTTCCAATCATTTTCGAACTGTTGAATGGTTTCGGCTGCCGAGACATGTTTCCTAAGATGTGCCTTCGTTAATGCCCAAAATTCCTCAATTGGTCGAAGTTGTGGGCAATTTGGTGGATTCATGTCTTTTGGGACGAAAGTGACATTTTTGGTAGTATACCATTCTACCGTTGATTTCGAGTAATGGCAAGAAGCCAGATCTGGCCAGAAGACAACAGGATCCTTGTGACTTCGAATCATGGATAGAAGTCGTTTTTGTAAACATTCCTTGATGTATATTTCGCTGTTCATTGAAGCAGTGGAGGTGAAGGGTTTCGAAATCTTACCGCAGCTACAAATTGCCTGCCAGACCATAGCTTTCTTACCAAATTTTTCGACTTCAATCGATGTCTCGGACTGGTTTAACACTTGCCCTTCTCGCACCGTATAATATTGTGGTCCCGGCAAGGATTTGTAATCGAGTTTCACGTAGGTTTCGTCGTCCATGATTATGCAGTTCAAATTTCCAGCAAGAATCGTATTGTACAGCTTTCGGACCCTCGGCCTGATCGATGCTTCTTGTTTCGGACTTTTCTGCTTCTTGTAGGTTCGAAGATTCAAACGTTCTTTAGCACGAAGAACATTTGACTTCGAAGTGCCCACTTTTTTGGCGACATCCCGAACTGAAACCTCCTTCTTTTGCTCGAACGCCTTCAGTATACGTTTATCCAACTGAGGGTTAGCAGGACCTTTTTTTCGACCCGTTTTCGGTTTATCCTCAAAGGTGTTATCCTCACCGAACTTCCTGATTGCATTTCGCACGGCTTTTTCACGCATTTCAAAACCAACTAATGAAAACGAATAAACAACTGCACAAGTGGTTAGAGAAGAGTGTAAACAGCAGGACGCAGCCATAAAAATTGACAGATTCTGAACCATTGCGAAAGGCAGCGATTTTTGGTGGCTTCCATACTTTCTGGGACAGTCTCTATGAGGAAACTCAAGTGGATAAAATATGCACATGAGCATAGCGATAACCCTATATTTCAACAAATTCAATGGGTGATTGAAAACTTCGAAAGGCTTGTCGAGCTGAATTCTCAGACCCGTTTTATGTCCTTGTATTTTGATTACATGGCTCAGAATATTAATCCTTCTTCGTTTGCTTCCAACCATGCTCATTTCTTGGATACTTCTGATTCTACTGTGTTTTTCGACACATCCATGAAAGAAGAGATTCATGGAATTCCGGGTCACGTACACCCTCAAGTGTCCCCTACTATCTTTAAGAACAAATTTAGAACAGTCAACTGTGAAAAGGTGTTCTACACTGACGGATCAAACATCGACAGATCCACAGGCTTCGGCATCTTCAATCAGTACATCACCGCTTCGTACAAACTCAGTGCTCCGGCTTCAGTTTACGTCGCAGAATTAGCTGCTATTCAGTACACCCTCGAGATCATTGAAACCTTGCCCATTACTTCATTTTCACGGACAGTCTAAGTTCAATAGAAGCTCTCCGGGCAATGGAGCCAGGAAAGTATCTCCCATATTTCCTGGGGAAAATACGGGAACACTTGCGAACTTTATCTGAACGGTCTTATTCAATATCGTTAGTCTGGGTCCCTTCGCATTGTTCCATTCCGGGCAAATGAAAAGGCGGACTCATTGGCTAAGGTGGACGCATTAGAAGGTGATATTTATGAAAGACCAATCTGCTTCAATGAATTTTTAAGTATCTCTCATCAGAAAACTCTCGAAAGTTGGCAAACTTCATGGAGCAATGGCGAACTGGGACGATGGCTACATTCCATTATCCCTAGGGTATCGACGAAACCTTGGTTCAGGGGGATGAACGTGAGTCGCGATTTCATTCGTATTATGTCGCGGCTCATGTCAAATCACTACACTTTCAACGCACATCTCCGGCGCAACGGGATCGTGGAGAGCGGTCTCTGCACCTGTGGCGACGGTTATCAGGACATCGAGCATGTCGTGTGGTCGTGCGTAGAGTATCGCGACGCCAGGTCGAAGCTACTGGAATCCCTTAGGGCCCGAGGTAGACCGCCTGAGCTTCCGGTTCGGGATGTGTTGGCGAGTCGGGATAGTTTATATATGCTTCTCATATACCAGTACTTCAAACACATTGATATACAAGTGTAATGTGTTATTCCTCGCTTAGAAAGTATAATCTCCACCTATAGGTTCGATACTAACATCCGCTCGATTCTCTCGATCCCCGTCCCTGTTCACCATCTTCATTGGAACTAACAAGGTCTTTTTTTGTCACTAACTTTTTCGTTCCCCCTTCCCTGTCTCTTCACCATCTCGATGGCAAATCTCTGTCGTTTTCAGACATTTTGTTCCTAGGGGATGTAGGAACTTGCCCCGTTTCCACAATATTTACTTTTTTCATTATCTTCCGTAACATCACCATCATCGCCCACGGAAGACCGCTCCAGTTGAAAACCAGCATGCGAAGGCCCCTTCATAGTCTGGGGATGTTTCCCGCGAACCAGCGGCCAGCATAGATATTTACCAACGCCATCTGGAAGACTCATGCAATATTCAATTCATCGACCACTGCCGAACGCCAGCTAAAGGCTGGGTTTTCGAGAATCCGAGATGACATAGTCTAATGATACTATCCTAGTTTTAAGTTAGTCGTTAATTAAGTTTAGAAAATACCCTTGGCATCTTAGAGCTTAAGCAGTGTGCCATTAAAATGTATTATATTATTAAAAAAACAAGTTCAATATTCATTTGATTAATTCTAAAGAATTTTCCAGTTTATTCCTAAATTGTTAATAGAAAGTTGATTCTGTGATTGTTTTGCTACGTAGCATTGATCAAGCACGACTATGCAAAGACACCAGACAAGCAGTGAAGATATTTCTGACAACCCATTATCAAAGCAAAGTAAAAAGAATCGTTAGTTTAGACATTACACTTCGGTGTAATAGCAAAAAGGGTTTTGCAAATAGCATTAACTTTACGTCTGCCTAGCGGTTTATGTTGAGCCGCCAGGTCGTGCTAGCAGTTCAACATAAACTGCTACGCACTGATGAGTCAAAGACGAAACGTAATATCATCTTCTATATATTATTGATTCTGCACATGCAACGACGAACGAAGCTCAAGGCCAGTCATTACAAATTTGCGGAATTAATTTGAAGTGGGCTGACCGTACCATTTACAATCTTAACTCCACACTTTATCTTATATATATCGAAACCATTAGTTACATAGAGATATCGATTATCTCTGTTAAATGCATTGGCCCGAGGGATAAGATGACAACCGGTGCAACTCAATTGTTACGGTGATATCGCTTCTAAGGGCCAACGAAAATATGTTAGCTCGATTAATGAGACTATTGCAACAGTATTCTAACAGTTGATGCGCAATTTCTATGTCAAAATGTTATGTTTAATGTTCGAAATTCATTCAATCAAAAAAAAATAAGAGCAGAACTTAATTCGACACGTAAGTTTATAAGTGAATTTTTAATAAAGGCTTAGTGACCGAAACAACAGCGTTTGGTACTTCTTAAAAAAAATTTGTGACCTTCGTTGCAGCACTATCTTTTAAAAGCATGTTCATTGACTCAACACGATAAGATTACAAATAAACGCTGCAAATTTACGACACAACTCATTACCACTACCAACCGAACCGAACCGTTCAACACAAGCTTGCTTCAATCGTTTCATAAACAACGGCAGACACTAAAGCAACCACTAACCAGTATCACCAATATTATTTCACGAACCTCGCTATCACAAATTCATAGTACGGAAGATTCGATACATCAAATGTTGTAGTATTTCCCGTCCTGCAACGGAAAACGAGTACCTTAGTCTCGGTTGTTTAATTACATGATCGAGCAGAAAAAATAATCTACAGTCACAACGATCCGAGACTTGCATGCGGAAACGAAACCGTTTTCACGTTACGGCTTCGTCAGGAAGAAATACAATTTCACGAGCACCGTTTCAACTGTGCGTTGGACCACTGACTGAGGTAGTTTCATGTCTCTACATTCCACACCTTCACGTCTACATTCATTTTAAACGTGCGCGCACTTGCTTTACCGGAGCTACACGTGCTTCAATGGAATTTGAATACCATGAACCTGACCATGAAAAATATTGCGCCAGTCGCTCACTAAGATCTCGCAGACAAACGAACATATGCTCCGATGAAGAAACAAAAACCGATTAGTCCAACAGGGACTTGATACTACTGAATACTGATTCTAACAACCTGACATCAATTCATCAATCATCAATCCCTTTATTCGAGCAATCGAATTAGGCCACGACATATCGCGTCGTAGCGGTCTTTGTTGGTAGTCGCGATAACGCATATTACCTTACTGTTATCAAAAACATTTGGAAAATCATTCTAAATATCTACTTAAAGCGTGTTGTTGCTGACCTAGAACTCAAAAATTAATTTTAAATGTGGTATCTACAGAATCTTAAAAAACGAAATTACTTTTTCAAATAAAATAAAAAACTTAAAAATAAGATGTCATAAAGGACTCATAAGTCAGTTGCGGAATCGATGGATTCATGACTTGGAAAACTTGTTACGGTCAGTAGGATCGTATCACTTGTCATGCATTTGTTCTGTACATTACGAATTGGATGCCAAATCAGTCGAAAAAGAAGGTGCCAAGCCAAGACTTTGCTTCTACGTTGTAGCAATATTAAAAATGAGTTTTATTTTTGGATGCTATTCTATTTTGCTACATCAATTAAATTTAAACCAACGCACAGTGGCGAGAACCCGGACAAAACCGCAAAAATCGATGTTTATTTTGTTCTTCAAATTTTTATATTTAATAACATATTCTCTAAATTTCAAGCTTTTGAAATTCAACCAGTCTTTGATTTTTGTCTACATAAAGGGTGATTTTTGCTGGTATCATTTTGGCAACACTGTTTTTGACAGATCACGCATGAATCATGTCTTGTGTCATTGTCAAACTTTCTAACTTGTTCAGTTTGGTTTATAATTCAATCATGAATCGTTTGGTCTATAATTTAATAATGAATGAGCGCTGACAATGTTAGAGGGAGATCCACTGTTTTAATCGCAAAATTATGTTATGACGAAGCTCATTTCAGGTTGAATGGATACGTCCACAAAATGAACCGCAGCTGGAGTGAAGACCAGTCACAAGCATTGCAAGAGCTACCAATGCATCCCAAAAAACTCACTGATTGGTGTGGATTATGGGCCGGTGGCCTTATTCGTGAAATACCGGTCGATATGTTGGAGAGAGTGTGACAAAATTGGACCTTGCCCATGGTCAATCTAAAGCGGAGCCGCGACCAACATTTGCATGAAATCATTTTCAAACACTAAATTATATTTATTGTTCTATCGATTTCAATCAAGATTTTATTTTTTTTTTGAAAATCGATTCCTATACCTCTTAAAAAATCACCCTCTATAATGCACCTAAGTCGGATAATTTTAATGATTTTACTGCCGAATAATTTCGTGCCAATTCGAACAAATGTTGATAGCACATTTCACCCTGTTTTTTTTTTTCGGAACCGGAAGTTAAATGCGAACAAAGGTCAAAAGCAGTATATTTTTATGAAAGTTGACTCTTTCATTTGAGTCTAAGTTGGTGAAAATCGACTCGAATATTGAGAAAATGAGTATAGCTGAAATCGGTTTTTATAGCCAGCAATTGGCATAACCTATAAATTTAAACAGTTTTGAACCAAATTTAATAGATTTTTACATTTATTTGCGTTATGACAGGTTTCAATTTCATACATACTACCCTGTATTTCCGGAACCGGAAGCCAGATCGGGATGAAATTCTACTTCAGCTAATAGAAAAATAATACTTTTCCTTCAAATCTGAGTTTGCAAAGATCGGTCTGGCCTGGGTTTCTAAAAAATTGGAGTGATTTCCCGAACTAGGAACGATGATCCGGTATACCCAAGTTCAACGTATTTGGTCATCAACTAACCATGCCTGCCTAATTGGAGAATTTTACGGCTATTTGAATGTATCTGGCCTGATTTTTCCGTATCATGTATAAAAACACGCTAAAGAATATGAAATTTTTATTCTTATCAGCTTACAATTCTGCAACCGGAAGTCGTATCCGGATGAAAGTCGGTGCGGTTATATGGGATTGTAAGCCCTTGCATTAGAATCTAAGCTAGTGAAAATTGGATGAGCGATCACTGAGTAAATCGAGTGTACTGTTTTACAGGGTGGCAAGTGAATTGCCGATTTCAATTTCCCGGTTTTCCTGGTTTGCGAGATAAAAATTCCCGGTTTTTGGAATATGATAAAATCGCCTCTTTTTAGTTTTTTAACACTCCAAATACCAAGCCTGAAAAAAGTTGGAACGGTAACTTCGAGCTGTTATGATTCAGCTATTTTTCAACGAATCTTAAAAAAGTGCACACTCGAATTTTATGTAGTTCATAAATTAATTCAAAAATTTTATAGCCGATTGACGATTGATTAAGAAAAACCAATGAAAATTTGATTTTTCCCATTCCAGGTTTTTTTTCTCGCGCACAATATATCCTATTTGTTTCCCTATTTTCTTTTTTTTTGCCAACGTCGCATATAAAATATTAAGAATTTCAACTTTACTTTACTTTGGTCACTATTGGAAAGGTACTACAGAAGTAAGATTCGCTGAAACAAACGAAAAATTGTCTACCCAAAGTTATAATGAAAACTGTAGATAGATGACCTCAGAAAAGGTGAGGTTTTTTACAATGATCGTAAATATTTCGAAATTCAAAGCGATGATCTATATATTTTTGCAAATCATTTGATTACTAGTGATACCAGCTACAATTTTTGCCCAACTACCATTTTTACACTGCCAAAAGGAAACCTTAAAATATCGGTGAATTTATAAATATATATATATATATATATATATATATATATATATATATATATATATATATATATATATATATATATATATATATATATATATATATATATATATATATATATAAATATTTCAATTTTTTTACATGTATAAAACGAAAATTGAAACGATGACATTTACATTTTTATACTTCAAAATATTGGAATCTTGACCAGAAACAATGTATTGATGAACAGAGATGGCATTTCACCAGAGTTATACACGCTAGAGTCAGATTTTTGCCACACCGAGGATGAAAAAAACGAAGCACCGCACAAAGAGGAAAGCGCACTTCTTCTCAATGTCCAATAGACAGCATTTGAGTGTGTGCTTGTGGTTAAAGCAGCTGGCGCGAGTGAAACACATTCTCTTCGCATGAATCGCTCACACGCGCTCTCGTCTAAATACACCCAAGTGACCACTGGCGCGTGATGGTGAGCGAACACTTCTGTGAACTTCAATTAATAGAGAGTAGATCTGGCCTTGCTATGAAAAATTTGCAAGGAAAACCGAAAATTTTACGATAAATTGTTTTATTTTGCTGATTTTGCGTGTCCACGCTTCATCTACGAAAACCATACAGCAGAGTGCTCACCGGCGTGTACACCTCTGTGAAAGTATCTGCATCCACCTCAGAGAATTTATTAGCTAATGCTCTAGCACTTTGGTGCGATTCAGTGGAAGAGGTAAAAGGAAATAAACAAACGCACTCATGATGCGTGCACACTTACACAACAGTGGTGTATAAATGTGAAAGAGAAGAGCTCTCGTTGAAGTTGTCAGTGCGAGGGGAGAAATTTTGCTTGCTCTTCGTCACACAGAGGAGATAGACATCTCTGTTGATGAAAAAAACTATATATCCGTTCAAAGAATCTCAAGAAATTTTGTACAAATTTAGAGAATTTCTGTTATTACAAGCATTTTACCAAACAAAATCACGTCAAACTTTCAAATTTTATAGCGCTAAAATTTTTTATTTTTGAAAAAAATCAAATTTTGAAAAAATCAAAATTTCCGAGATCGAACGTCAAGATCTAGTGTTATCTCGACGTTTCAGCTAACTCTAAGATATTTGGCATAACGCCCGAGACGTCAGAAAGGATATTGCACCCAGTGTAATAGTGTTACGTAAGTTGTGTAAGCTTTGCGTCTGGTTAGCGGTTTAAGTTGGACTGCTATGCGGAGATGGCAGTTCTACTTGAACTGCTTTAAGCACTGACGAGCCGAAGGCGAAACGCAAAGAAAGTTGAAATAAAAAATAAATTTTCTATTCCGGTCCCATTGTCGATTTTTTTCAAAATTTTTTTTTGAGTTGGCGTCAGATCTCGACGTTTCAGGCAAAAACGTTCGATTTCGGAAATTTCATGTTAACCCATATTTGAAATGCAGCATGTTTACGATTTGATGAGTTTACGCATGCGTTGATGAGCAAATAAGTCAAATGAGAGCAGCAAGAACGGACTAGATATCGATCTATTTTTTCTAATAGGATTCTAAATGCTGAGCATCTCTCGTGAAGTAATCAGAAAAATAATCAGAAAGTGCGAATTAATTATTGAGCTCTACGCTGGTTTTTAGCCAGTTTTATTTCCAAATAGCCCAACTAATATATCTTCTATGAGAAATCCTTCTACAATTGATCTAGTTCTAGAAGATCAATGTCACATTTCATTACTTAAATTGACTTCAGTATTGAACCATGAAATTGCTTTGGAAAATATCGAGACAGCCATACATTATTTAAATCATTACATTATTAAAGTTAGGCGTATACCAAAATCTCAAACTAAATTCAATTGTCCTTCATCTACATCTATATCAACGTTCTTGTGATCCTACAATGGAATAGTTGAGGACCTTTAAAAGAAAATTAAACATAAATTCACTAAACAAATCAAACCATATTCTAAGGT
The DNA here is from genome assembly GCF_030247185.1 of Malaya genurostris. Classification (NCBI taxonomy): domain Eukaryota; kingdom Metazoa; phylum Arthropoda; class Insecta; order Diptera; family Culicidae; genus Malaya; species Malaya genurostris. Next base: position 215,716,140 of record NC_080572.1, read on the forward strand.
TCTATACTGGTCCTCAGAAACAAGTTTTTAGCTCTCAAGGAAGGAAATCAAACGGTGGATAAGATCAATGTCGACAACTTTTTTTTTTTAATTTCTGATCGAATCTTACTCCGAGAAAACCAATTTTAAAAATTGGAAGTCGGTTTACAAAAAAAATAGAATTCATGATTCTGATGAAATTTTGTCCCACGATATATAATTGTGTTTTTCACTAATCGTTGTATGGATTAAAAGATGGAAGCTTTGGAAAAAAAAGTTTTTCTAACTAAAGCTTTTTCTCGTACCGCTTGATACTTTTTGCTAATATCGGGCAACTAGCGATGAAATGTTATGTTAAATGGCGTTTTCTTTTGAATCAACTAAAAAATTTTCCAAATCGATTTTCATGCGTGTGCCCTTTCAACATATTAGAAAGTTTGAAGGCTGTTATTGGGCCATTGATTCAGTTCAAAGATCAAATGGCTGTGACTTCTGGTTCCGAAGATATAATGGTATAAGTGACGTAACCGACAAAACGCACTTTAATTTTTACCGCTCAATTTTTTCGGAAAAGGCTGATCCGATTCCAATTAACTTAGAGCCGATTTTTTTTTCTATCCGCATGTTTCAGGAGTGACCTATGATCACGTTCAAATGAATTATTACAGATACGCTTGGTTCGAGAAATGGTACCGAATATGTTTTATGAATCAAGTTAAATCATGTTTTTGTCGACTATCCCAATCAACTGAATAAATTGGCGCCAAAAAAATGAGCTCAATTTAGTGTTAGAAATTTTCCTAAAAATGTTCTAATTAGACCGTGTCGATAAAAGTGAAAGACACAACTAAGTGGACTAGGAAAAGGTTTTTAAGTATAGGACTGGATTTGGAATTTTTCCTGTACACTCGCGGTCGCTTTTTGCGCAGGGGATACGTACCGCGTGACGTCGGAAATTCGCGTAAAAAACCGCGTAACTTCGGAAGTTCGCGTAAAAAAAACCTCAAAACTAAAGAAAAAATGTTTGTCATGAATACGACTTACTTTACTATGGGCTGCCTTTTCAAAATTAGCCATATGGAAGAATGGGCAGAACTTAATCGTGAATATCTCTACTTGTATTAAGGGCAGCAACATAATTCTTTCGCCATTTCATCAAAAATATGATCAGGAATTTAGGTTATTATTTTGAACAGTGTGAGATAACCACAAACAACTCAAAAATGAAGTTTTCTAAAACTTTGAAAACAACGCGGAAAACTCTTTACTTTTGCTTGGCTTTTTGCGCAAGTATAAAAGGGGAACCGTGGTCGAAAAATCGATCATTTTTTCTTGTGTGTTGGATGGAAGCAGACGTCGTGAGAATGATTTATCATTTGCTTTCCGGTCGTCGAGAGAGCGATATCATCAACCAACAGCGACGGAGAGTGCACCTTCTGCGTGGTTAAAACCTCAAACGCTCAGGTAGCAACTAGGGATGTCGGAAATTTCGAATTACTCGATTATTCAATAATCGAGTATAATTTTGAAACTAATCGATTGAAATTTATTCGATTATCTGCGTTATTAATCGATTACTCGATTAATCGATCAATATTACGACATCCCTAGTAGCAACTCTCATTCGCTTTCCGATCTTCAAGCCGAGAGGACGCATTCCACCAGCAGCGACGGAGAGTGCACTTTCTGCGTGGTTAAAACCTCAAACGCAACTCTCATTCGCTTTCCGGTCATCAAGCCGAGACTCTGAGTCTGCTCTTAGTTCTAAATTTAGTTCTTGAACTCAGGTCCAGTTCCTTATTCCAGAATTCTTCTGTTCGATTCTTTTTAGAATCATAATAATACTCCCAAAGAATTATGTGACATTTTCCTGTACTCTATGCAACCAATTTTGGTAGTCGTAGCGAGAAATCGTCTTCAAGCTTCAGAGCTTAGTTTCTGAATATTGGTTTAGAATTCAGAGCCTGCGTGCTGAACTGGATTCTGGAAAAAGATTCCGGAACTGATTTCAGTTTCGAAATTGTAGTCTACTAAAATCCAACTGAATTCTGAGTCTGTTCTAAGTTTTGAATATAGTTCTTGAGCTCAGGTCCAGTTCCTCATTCAGCAGCTCTTCAAATCGGTTCTTTTGTCCTGAATACGACTACTTTACTATGGGGCGCCTTGTCAAAATTTACCCTGTACAAGAATAAGCAGAACTTTACCACGAATATCTTTTGATGTACTTAACCCAACAACATTTTTTTTTCTACAAGCTATTGCTAATATGATTAGGAATTCGTGATTAAATTTTCAACAGTGTGAAAAAACCCTTAAAATAATTTTAAAAAAAACGAAGTTTTCTAAAACTTTCGAGAAAAATTCATCACGCTTGCTTGCCTTTTTCGCATTCGGACGACGGTTTTGAGGTAGTCAGGCACATATCAGAATCTACTGAACAAATAGAAAAGGAAATCTTTCAAAAAAAACTGTTCATTTGTTTTATTGCTTTATTTATTGGATGTCGAGGTGAGGTTCTCCCGCCAACATCGGTAAGAACAAACCAAGTATAAAGCGTGAAAGTCTCATTTGGACTTCGGTCGTTAGGAGGAGCAGTCGGCAATGAAAGTAGACCTTTTGCGTGGTGTAAAGCCTCAAACGCTCAGGTCACAGATCCAGTTTTCAGACTAATTTGATAAGCTTTGTGCAGTTTTCGCAGTGCAAAATTCGCAACAGTGTTTAATATCTTAGACAATTACACAATTTGGCCCTTCTGAATACCAGAAATTGATCTCGTACGGCATTTTGATAACTTTTTTCACTGAAATATTTAAATCCGAAACGAAATGATTGACAACAAAATTCTGTATAGTTCTATTTAGAACAATAATTGTATACCCAAAGAATTATGCGAAATTTTCTTCACTATACTGTATACGGCCCATTTTTCAACCACTTGTAGTTTGTAGTACAACTTTCTGCTGATTTGCTATATAAAATGCCTAGCACCGACTTAGAAGTCATTAATGAAAGGTTCCTTTTAGAACCACCATAATTTTATTATAAAGAACTATATTATTTAATTGTGTGTCAGAATGTTTAATGTAACTAATCTGTACTTTAGTTTAGGAGTATCGTTTCAAATTCTAGTAGTGAAAAAGAGGAAAGCTTGCACAATGCACACAATCTATCAACAAATTGATATTCGAAAGTGTAAAGAAAGAGTGTCAGTTTTATTTGTATTCACGACATCGTACTTTTGTTGATGCCAAATATCTTAGAAATGCATTAAACGTCGAGATCTGGTGTAATCTGATTTTTTTTTTTTTGAAAGCTAAAACGAAAATTTTCTAAGTGTCAAAGAATTGACTAGAAAACAATTTCGGAGTAACACCAGATCTCGGCGTTTCATGCATTTCAAAGACAAAACAAGAGAACCGCGTAACTTCGAAAATCCGCGTAACTTCGCATAAAAAACCGCGACCTCAGTTTATTCGAAAATTGGACTGATGTTGATAAAATCACTCAAACATCACATTTTCGTGAGAAGCCAGATTTCAACCAGCTCCGAGGAAACCTGTAGGTGACTGCCAAGAATAAGTGTGATGCTCCCGAGAGCTCTCGGATACAGAAGATATCGTAGTTTGCCAAGAAATTCTTAATTTGGCTAGCGATTTGTACTTGCGGAAAGTGGAGTACACTTTTCGTCACCGCAAGTACCATAAATGAACAGGTGTATTTGGAAGAATACCACCAAAAGCGACTTCTTTTGCTCCTAAAGGCTTACGACGTTCCGACGATCTTCTGGCAGGTTTTAGCATCATGCTACTACACGAAGAACCTGCTATAGTGGTATAAAACGAATGATGTCAATTTCGTGCCGAATGATTTGAACCCTCCAAACACTCGGGGATGGCGCCCAATAGAAGAATATTGGGCTATTAGAAAGAAGCATCTTCTAAGATAACCTGAAGTTTGTAGAAAGAACGAATGAATACACAAAAAAACTTTCGTTTCTGAGATCGTGCAAAACCTTATGACTGGAATTAAGGCCAAGGTTTGCGCATTCGGATATAAAGACGTAAAGTAAATTATATAAATAATGACAGAAATTACTTTTGTTTATTTGCACTCCCTGAAAATGTAGGGATATTATGATAAAAACTCCAATTTTGAGCTTGCATTTTTATGTGCTGATCTTGAACGATACAAACTTTATGTCGAATCTCTGATTCGGGTTTACTGAAACCAAAATCTCATGATGATGAAGCTGTCATAAATATGGATGTCATTACTCAAACAATATAATAACACATATTAGTCTGAAAATTGACAAAGCCAATATATAATTTCAATGTCTCTTGAAGGATCAATTTTAAATTAGAACAACTTCGATATACCAATTCGTGAAGAAGTGAATCGACTTACTATTATACTATTATAATAAATTTCGATATATATTCGTCAAGAAACACATATTGTAAGAAATCGTCATACTGTTCGTTCACAAGTGACGACTTTCCGATTCTATTATTCACTGGAATTCAGTTGTGACCATTAAGAAATCATTTACTTCCGCGATTATGTGATATCTGTTTGTAGGGAAAGTTGTAAACCTACTTGTCTTTTGGTCGGGAATTAAGGTAGGTATAAATTTATTAATTTAATAAACAGTGAATCGATTCAATAGAAGATTGTGAATATTTCAGTCGAATTCTACTGATAATGCTATGTAAATTTAGATCTAATGATTCTGTATACGTGACTCTGTGCAACTCATTTATATTATATTAAACCTGAGAGGCCGATTTGAGATAATTTTAACAATTTTATTCCTTCTATGTGATCCTTGAAAGCAAGATTTTTATCAAACACTAGACCAAAATATTTTGCTTGTTCAGACCTTGTAAACTAGGTTACTTGATAATGTTTTAGTTTAACAATACTAGCTATGGGCTTATGCTGAAAGATAGTTAATTGTGTTTTTACCGAATTTCATAAAAAAGAAATATGTATAATTATCGTTGTATCGCAATCTTGAATTGAATCCAATTACGAACCACCGTTTCGTTCATAAATGGTGGACCTCGTCGAAATCCATTTTTAAGCGCACACTATTGAAGTAGTTTGTACGAATCAAGCCAAATGTGGCAATTTCATCAACAGATCATTGAGATTCAAGCACTCCAAATTAGGTCCAAAAAATCCATCGCAGATAGTTTTAATTCAGCCAACTAGAAAAATCAAAATCAATAGCTAATTGATATTTAATATACTCAAGCCAACACGGTGTGCAGCAGATGGGAAATAGCATCGCACACATCACATGCTGTGATTGGTTCATGAAAACAGATCGATTCAAGCCAATCTCTCAATGCTATGCTATTGAAATACTGAAACGATTTTGCCATACATGTTTAAGTTAAAAGGATCGATTGGTTGTTAAACTGTATCAATCCATCAGCAAATGACTGAATTATTATCTAGTTTCGATTTTTTTCAATTGACACACGACTCCGTATCAGAGCTAATAAAAGTCATTTTCTATAACTCAAAATATACGAAAATGACGAGAAATGAAAGTCACTCTCAGCTCCGCTTGGGAATTATGCGAACAAGTTCCATGTCCAGTCAACGACATAAGTGGAACAATAGTTTCAATTTTTTTTATTTATCTTTTCCGCAATTATCGGTTTTTCAGTGAAGTTCAAGAATCGATAATGACAGAGAACGATTCACAATGATTTTTACATGTTGGTGCTCGTGTTTATAGTAGTTTTGGTTTCCAAAGAGGTTCTAAAAATTGCTTCATTTCTCTTTGTTTGTTTTAGAGGCGCAGGAAACTTACTTATAGAAGTGCCTGAAAAACGTCTGTTGTCTTGAACATGAACCCTCCCGACACGTCAGAGCTTCGTCCAATGGAAAAAAAATTGGGACATAGTCAAGCGGAACTTCAAGAAGACGCGAAAGACGGTTGTCAGGAAAATGTAGTTTCAAGATAAACTAACGTTCTGTGGCAAAAGAGATTGCCAAATTCTATGGAAAAAGTCAAACAAAAGATCCGGCGTTCGACGTTTACTCAAAAGTAAGCTTGATAGAATCATTTTTCTTTACGCTGGATAAATTGAACCCGTTAAAGATATATGAATTGTAAATAAGAAGTTGACTGATTTTCACACATTCTAGTTTCACTAATTGCACCAAAAGTCAGCGCATTGTTTTACAGATTACTCGGCCTACAATCAACAGTTTGCGACGCAATCAGTTCTCATTCCCATTTACTTCAGTCATAAGAAGCTGTACCACAGTCAAATTATTATGAAAAATGTGTAATTTTCTGTTATACGCGAAAACTCGACAATCATGAAACGAAATTGAAATACCCTTGCTCATACTGATACTAATAAACGAATTGATTTATTTTTCGCATTAAGATAATAACATAATCTTTCGCCAGTTTTTTCGACTAATAGCATTTCATTTGGACGCTTCACATTTTGATCGTGGGAAACACCAATATAGATCTAAGACTGGTACTAAATCGAGGTTTTTGGTTACACATTAATTAGATCGACGTAGTATAGAAAAAATGGCTTTTTTGAACAACTTGTCCGACTGCTTGTGCATCGTCACAATGAAATAGAATAAGTGTGCTAGGAGTTGAAAAGATAATTAACTTTTCTATCGTATCTGTCATAATATTCAATTGTTCAGCGTTCAGAGGTTTCAGCCATTTGCGATCAACTGACTATTTATCTCAATACCCTCAAATGTGTCATTCCATGCAATTCCGCTCATAGGTGACAACTGAATTATATTTTGGTGTCAGTAGATTGTCATACACTTCGAAATACTGACAAATCACTCTTCGTCACTTGTACCCTTGTGAACCGAGAAAGATAAAAATGCAACCATAAGTAAAAGTTTTTTTGCTCTACTCACCAAACCAATTAAATAAATTGTAGCAATAATGACAAGTCTCTATCCAAAATATTGACTTTCAGAAGAAACAGAAAAATCGACATGACGGGGTCACCTAAAATATCACGTCCAAATCATGCTGTCAACGTGGATCTCCCTAATCGTGCTACTCGTTTCGTACTGTACTAATAAATTTCCCCTTCCAGACCTACATTCTTTACCGAAGAATTTATCTTCACAAATATTTTTGAGCTAATACTTTACATAAACCACCTGCCCAAGATTTTTCATACGACATAGACTTAGTTTGATAGCATTGAATTCCTTATAAAATCTACAACAAACCAGCAGCACAAACAATGTTCCTCATATTGTGAAACTTCCTAGTAGAAACAAAAAAAAATCTGAAAACTACCAGTCGATACAATTTAAACGTCAAACAAAAACGCAAACAGCAAGGTTCTCCGTCAAGGCAAATTATTGCCCTCATCAGCACGATTAACAACAGTGTGCACGAGCGAGGCTTGTAGTGGTTCGAAGAAACGCAGGGAAACAAGGGAGATCCACTGTTCAATGACGTTTGTTTCAAGAATTATTATTCAAACTCTGAATCGACGAAAACCAGATACATTGCTTAACTGCTTGCTCAGGTGAAAACCAGCAAGATACGTCGGTAGTGCGCCCCAGGGAGCTCCCGAATACCATTTTCCGAACATTTTCACGGTATAATCCACCTTTAGCAATCCAAAATTTTGCACTTTTCAATACACTTTGCTCACCTCTTTCTCTGTGGCAAAATGAAAAATCACAATGAAGCAATCACTGAAGAACGCAGATTTTCGAAGCTGTTCTGCTTCTGTTTTGCTTCGTTTTATGCTCAATCGAATTACAATCAACTACGGAACATGATCACCTCGAAGAATTCACAATTTTGGGTTTCTTTACACAAATTTAATTCCACTTTTTCTAACACAAAACGCGACGACAACGAGCGAGCTGACGACCGAAATGCATAAAAAAAAACTTAAATTGACAGCGAACATTACGTGGCCTCCGCTAGCACCGATCGCTTAGAATGGCAGATGGATGGTGCTATCGGCCGTATTTAGGAGAAAATGAGGTAGATATGGCTTGTTTCTGATTTTCTTTTCCTTTGGCTTCCTATTGCATATTATGCATTTCTCGACATCCCTCTGAGCAGGCCGTTCTATTTTGTTGGCTCTTGAGCGCTTGTTGAACGACATACTGCACGAAATATACGTTCAACTCGCTGGAACGGTTTGTTGTTTTTTTCTCTTGCAAAAATAGTGTGAAATAGTGTGTAGTGTTAGTTAAAAAAAAATAAATGGAATAAATTTTAGAAATTCTCCAGTAAAACTAGTCCAACAGGGCTCCAACTCGTCATATTCAAAATGGCTCAACAATGGACCTCTGTATGCCGGGTTTGTTGAACAAAAATAATGGCATTCGGTTCAACGGTCTGTTTCAAAATTGGCAAACGAAGGTCCCTTGTTGGCCTCCCGTTGAACGATTGATTGGACTTTCATTGGACCAATGATCCAACGTATTGGACTAACTAAGGACCACTGTTGAACGTTTTTTTTTCTAAGAGGGATCACTGCATAAAATCGATCAATTTATTTATTTAAAAAAATGTATTAACATACGCATTCATTTTTGCTTTCCCAGTTTGATAATATTTTTACTGAAAAATCCTTCATTCTTGTCAAAACAACCGATCTAATGGCTACTCTTATACTAGTTACAACCACCCCGAAAATCTGATATCAACCAGATACAGAGTCAAAATGACAATTTGTTGTGTTGTTCTGATACTAACAAAATAAATTATGTATGAATTAATCTTTAATTTTGTTGATATAAAATTAAGCACTACATTAACGAGAAAAAGTACCGTTGGCTGTTTCGTGCCAATTTTCTGTTGACATTTCTTTTTCAAATTAAAATTTTTGGTTGATCCTACCCAAACCAAAATTAAAATGAGCCAATGAGGTCATGACTGAAACAAATAATATATTATTTGAAGTGAGTCGGATTTTTCTATGTGAAAAGAAATGTATTTCCACTGGAAGACGAAGCAAGAACATCATATTAACAATATATCCAGCACTCCCATTTCCCGAACAAATCATTGGCAACATCCTTTTTTGCGAACATGGCGCCCTCAGGCGAGTCTGCATCGAATCTCGTACATAGACGTAGGGGAAAGAAATGTCAGATTCGTGCGCGCCCAACCCTCTTAGAAAAAAAAGCTCCACGGTGGTCCTTCATTGGTCCAATACGTTGGATCATTGGTCCAATGAACGTCCAATCAATCGTTCAACGGGAGGCCAACACGGGATCTTCGTTTGCCGATTTTGAAACAGACCGTTGAACCGAATATTTTTTTGTTCAACAAACCCGGCAGACAGAGATCCATTGTTGAATCATTTTTAATATGAGAAGTTGGAGCCCCGTTGGACTAGTTTTACTGGACAATTTCCAAAGTGTTTTCCACTAATTTTTTAAAACTAACACTACATACCTGTAAAATACTTCTACTTCACGTAGAATAACAACAAATCTTTTTTTTATATGAAGGTAACACCTAATTTTCACACTATTTTTGCAAGAGAAAAAACAACAACAAACCGTTCCAGCAAACTGAAAGAATGTTTCGTGCAGTATGTCGTTCAACAAGCGCTCAACGACCAACAAAATAGAAGCGCCTGCTCAGAGGGAAATAGCAACTGCGCGAACCATAAAATTAACATTATATGTTGAATGTGATGTCGTGCGATGGCGTTGCTGAACTGACAATTCATTTTGCTCCAAGCAGATTTTTTCGAAAAATGCAGACTCAAGTTACCAAGTCAATTGAATTGACGGTGTTGACAATACTTTGGATTGACAATAATATTGTCATGTGTAAGGGTCGCTATTTTTTGACAATACTTTCGTCAATCCAATGAAGTTTCCATTACACGATCAAAAGTATTGGAGTATTGACAATAATATTGTCTCGTGTAAGGGCCGCTATTCAATTTAATCACAATTCGTTAATTGAAAGCCGAGTAATCGACAAAATAATATGGCATCTCTAATACTACCCTGTGGATTTTGTCGACCAGCATCGGTCTGATTACTTGAAAAAGCGTTACGCTTACATTATGGGTCGCTAGCACAAAGGAGCAAAGAGTTACCAAATCAAGGCATTATCGGATCGACGTCTTTCCGAAAGGGCGATGAAGAGTATCGGACTTTTTTTTGTTTCCATCATAGAGGTTTTAATCTTAAGGTCATTCGCCTTCTCGGACCAAAAAAAACCAGGCCCTATGTTCGGGGTGGAGAATCGAACCCCGATATACCCGTCCCCGAATATCAGGCATCCGTCGTGCTCGTTGCTTTGGTATCAATTCATTTTTTTGTTCTAGCGATACTCAATATAAGCTTTAATTTTTCTCGAAACGCAAACAAAAGCTTTCTGGCAGGATGCGGTTGAAGTTTTTCTGGTCCATAGAGGCGAATGACCTTAAAGTTAAAGGCTCTATGATCGAAATAAAATAAATGTCCGATACCGTTTATCACCCTATCGGAGAGATGCCTTCTCGAAAATGCCTTTTTACCTTTTTTTATATATATAAAAAATAGGTATAGAATTCGCTCAAACCACAGACTAACAGACAGGACACTCAAATTAGATTCTTTAACCATATAAACGGTCATTTCGAATATTCCTTTATTTGGGACAGTACTCACATGTGTCATGATGGCGCCACGTTACCCTATCAAAAACATCCTGTCTGTCATCTAGACTGTGTTTATTTTTTTCATTTACCAACAGAGTTGCCATTCATACAGAATTACCTGTAATGTATTGATTTGTATACGGCCATGCGAATTTCATGCAGGATACAGATTAATTACATATTGCCAAAACTATATACAGAATTGTGCCTACTGCTCATCCTACAACGCAATACAAAATCGAACCCGTTTTGTTACAATATTTACCTGCTTCTGGTCTGCCGTCACTTGATTTCGGGTGAAAATTACCAACACAATCAAAAATAGTCTAGATGAAAAACGTTGAGTAAAATAAACGTTTACCTTCCAACATCGCTAAAAAAGTTAAATATATTATCAACGTAATCCAAAAATTTATTGTGACGATTTATTTTCAAATATTTCGATGAAATCAGGCAACCCTGCAAGCAGCTGATCGGTGTTGACAAACGAGGGGAAACCAACTAGTAAAAAAACTTTTACGTAACACAAGGGGTGTACCGATAGTAAATAGTTCGCGCAGTTCAATATAGGTGGAACTAGTGCTTAACGAAAAATTATTTTTATAAGAATTTACTCATACTGTCTTGTCTGTTAGTCTGTGCTCAAACTTTCGAAAAATTTTCCGAGGCCCGGAGGGCCGAATGTCATATACCAATCGATTCAGCTCAACGAACTGAGCAAATGTCTCTGTGTGTGTGTGTGTGTGTGTGTGTGTGTGTGTGTGTATGTGTGTGTGTGTCTGTACGTGTGTTGTCAACTAAGAGGTCGAGATCTCAGAGATGGCTGGACCGATTTTGATCAATCTAGTCGCAAATGAAAGGTCTCCCCGTCACCCAAAACGCTATTGAATGGTTTCGAGATCGGATGTTTACTTTTTGAGTTATACGAAGTTTTATGTCAAAATTTTCAGTTTTTTGACAGTATCTGTCACATTTGACCTTGAAAACAGAATATGTTTCCAGACTTAGATTTCGCTCGGTAATACCTATCCAACAAGCCATAGATTGTTAAAATCCGTCCATTTTTAACGCAGATATCTATATTTTTGTGTAAGCCTTATTCCAGTAGAAGGAATTTTGAGCGCTGTATGAAAAAGCAATGCTTGGGAGCAACATGAAACACGATTTTTTATACTGTTACATATAATTGTTTCTAAGTACCAAAAAGACTGTGTACAGCATCCTTTTTATGACAATTTGCCTCGGACCAATTTTAGCACGGTTCATTTTTGGCAACATAATCTTTCGAATATGGCATATGTTAACCAGATGATACCAGCATTATCGAGTTGGAAGTAATTCCATAATTATATTGATTTAAACTATTTACAGCAATAAATGCTGGAAGAACATGACTTCCATATACCATACGACTCAGTTCGTCGAGATCAGCAAATGCGTGTGTGACAAATAATTTCACTCAATTTTCTCGGAGATGGTTAAACCGTTTTCTACAAACTCAGATTCATATGAAAAGTCGTATACTCCCAAACAAGGTTCCTGAATTACGTTTGGATCCGACTTCTGATTGCGGAACCACAGGATGATATGTGGAACGAAATTAAAATAATGCAATTAATTTTTCTCGTAGATGGCTGAACCGATCTAAGATTCAAATGAAATCTAAGAATCACCTATGATTCAAATGAGAGGTCTTAAAATCCTATAAAACCTCTTACTTTTTAGTCAGATCCGACTTCTGGTTTAGAAAATGCAGGGTGATTAGTATAAAAATGTCCATTTCACATAAATTAATCAGGTTTATCGGGTTTGCAGATTTGGATAGTCGATTACCAAATAAATTTATTTCAGTTTGAGCGGTATTCGTTTTTGGATTCGGAATGTACCCCCAAATTTTAATTCGCACTACAATTTCTCAAAGATGTCTACACACTGCTCAGGTGAATTTAACTGATTTCGGCTACACCGATTTTAGAATTCCGGTTCCAGTATCGAATCGATTCTCAAAGCTCAATCATTTTCTCAAAAAAGACCAAATCGAACTTCAAAAACAAATATTACAGGACTTAAGGTCCCATACAAAATTGGTGAATTTTATCCGATTCTGGAATTACAGATGATGAGTTTATAAATTTCATGTAAATTGTTTGGCGTAATAATTTATGGCCATTCGAATCATTTTGGGCTATGCTAATTCCTGAATACCGGCTCTGGAAGTACCATAAATAATGACGAAAAACTCTAAAGTGGAACTTACTTCGACATCTCATGGAATGTTCAATCGATTGTCGCACGCTAAGATTGAAATTCGATATGTTTTGCAGTTTCGGCATTACAGGCACAGACTAACAGACATGACAGTATGAGTAAATTGATATAAAAATAATTTTTCGTGATGCACTAGTTCCACCTATATTCTACTGCGCGAACTATTTACTATCTGTGCACCCCTTGTGATATGTACAAGTGTTTTTACTAGTTGGTTTCCCCTCGTTTGTCAACACCGATCAGCTGCTTGCAGGGATGCCTGATTTCATCAAAATATTTGAAAATGAATCGTCACAATAAATTATTGGATTACGTTGATAATATATTTAACTTTTTCGCGATGTTGGAAGGTAACAATTTATTTGGCTCAACGTTGTTCATCTAGACTATTTTTTATTGTGTTAGAAGTTTTTACCCAAAATTAAGTGGCGGCAGATCAGAAGCAAGTAAGTATTGGTTCGATTTTATATTGCGTTGGAGGATGAGAAGTAGGCACAATTATGCATATAGTTTTGGCAATATGTATTAAATCTGTATCCTGCATGAAATTCTCATGGACGTATACAAATCAATACATTACAGGTAATTCTGTATGAATGGCAACTCTGTTGGTAAATGAAAAAAATAAACACAGTCTAGATGACAGACAGGATGTTTTTGATAGGGTAACGTGGCGCCATCATGACATATGTGAGTACTGTCCCAAATAAAGGAATATTCGAAATGACCGTTAAAATGATTGAAGAATCTAATTTGAGTGTCCTGTCTGTTAGTCTGTGTTACAGGGTAATGAGTGATTAAAATCTCAATTTGCCGTTTAAAACGACGATAATTAAAATAATGTCATGAGAACTAAAACACCTAAGAATATCCATGCAAAAACACATGCGTATTGATAAAAAAAGGTATCATCTCACTGCTAGGTGGATTAATCACGTTTTTGGTATCTCTACGCTCTTTTGCTCTAATTTTTTATGAACGTGTAAGGGCAGTAATAATAAATTCTCTATACAAATTTAAAACGTCATTACGTTAGTAATCATTAAAAATGATATTAATAATTCTCGTATAAGGTCCGCTTTACATTGTGTATCATTATAACAAAATAGTGACTAGATACCAATGCGAGAAGCCCGACTACGGGGACGGGTATAGCGCGGAGTTCGATTTCAAACCCCGAACAAAGGGTCAGAGTTTTTCTAGCCCGACGAGGCCAATGGTCTTAATCGTCTTAATCAGACCGAGGATCGGAGAATGCTACGGCAAGGTAATGGACTCTCTTATATCTTATTCAATATTGTTTTGGAAGGTGTGATTCGAATCGACACGAGTGGCAAGATCTTCCGAAAGTCCGTACACCTTTCTGGCTTTGCTGACGATATTGATATTGTGACACGTAACCTTGAGAAGATGACGGAAACCTACATCGGACTGAAAGCTGAAGCTAGGCGTATCGGACTGGCCATAAATGCGTCAAAAACAAATTACATAAGAGGAAGAGACTCTAGAGAAGAAACACTACGCCTCCCACCACGAACATTGATAGACAGTGACGATATCGAGGTGGTTGACGAGTTCGTGTATTTGGGCTTACTGGTATTTTGGCAGGAAATCGTGCGTACTTTGGACTCAGAAAACCCTTCGATCGAGAAAAGTACGCCACCGCACGAAATTTACCAAATCAAAACGCTCATTAGACCAGTTGGTCTCTATGGCCACGAGACCTGGAGTATGTTGGCAGAGGACCAGATGTTTGCTCTTAGTGTTTTCGAAAGAAAGATACTGAGGACCATCTACGGCTGAGTGCAGATGGAAGACGGATCGTGGAGACGGCGTATGAATCACGAACTGCAAAAGCTGATAGGAGAATCACTCATCGGAAGGACAGCAGAAATCAGACGTCTACGATGGGCTGGGCATGTCATTGGGATGTCGGATGACAGCCCAGTGAAAATGGTTCTTGAATCTAATCCGACTGGGACAAGAAGAGGAGCGCAAGGATCAAGTGGAAGGTGATCTACGAAGCATCCGTAATGTGATGTGATTGATGATGCTATTGAAAATTTTGTATATCTTTCCGTTGGTATGGAGAAAAAATATATTGTTGTTTTAAGAACAACAAGAGATATTCATGACCAAGCTCTACCCATTCTAGTACAGGGTAAATTTTGAAGATTCATAAAAATTCGTAATAAAAATCCGATGTCAGTAGCACAATGGTTATTAGAGAATTCTAATCGCTCGTATCAATGATCGCAAACTACATAACTTTTTATTGAGGAATGACTAAAGCAGTAAAGTTTGAAATCATGAGTTTTTGAACCGCTGGTGACGTACTCTCTACGTACTCCGTGATTAAAACGAGTTTCTAAGAATTAAGCTGTTATATTTAAACGTATCAAATTCCTAATTGCAGCCGCGGTACATTATGGTCGTATTCTACATGCATAGGATCTACAATAGTTTCTTTCAAATACAGTTCAAATAAAAGGTCTTTTTTCATCAATTGGAGCCTTTTATTTCGCAAAATTGTTCTATACTTATACTTTAATGCGCTTGTTACAATGCATGTTGCATGCGAAAGATTATTGTTGCAAACTATTTTATACGAAGATGAAATAAGTTTTGTATTCCACGATTTTTTTTTTCAATGTGCTTGTATATGTCCTACTGTTCGATGTGTCGTTTGCATGCTATTCTGCTCTACACACATATTTTGCGTGAAATGTATGTTCGTAATCTGAATGTTCCAAACGGAAATGCGCTTAACTATTCGATAATATCGTCTATTGTTTCAAATCAATACATTAAACCTTTAAGTTGTGCTTTCTATTTGCTCGTCGAAATGCGAACCCATCTATGGGTTGCGGTTTGTAAGTTATATTTGAATATGCTTGTAAATAACAATCTTGTGTCTTTGTTGGCGTATGTGAATGACATGAATTTGATTATTAAACTTCATTTCATAACATTTTGTCGTCGACAAATATGAAAAAAACATTGCTTATTATTTGGTTTTAGATGCTCTCAACATGTTATATTAGACATTTTGTGTGTTTTTTTAGTAGAATATTGAAACAGGACTTTCACTTGTGAGGAGGAACGGATTTAAGCGAATCTACTCGTGGACTACAACAGCATTCATTTGACGGTATAGAAATAGTAATGATAGAAAATCGTTAGTCTTATATGTTCTGTGCAGATTTCTTGTTTAAAAATAGTATTTGAAGAAATCGAAAATATTACTACACATTTCTACAATTGTTTCGCTCTGTTCGCAATATTTTAGCACATATTTCATAAATGCAGTGATTGTTTTTTAGTTATCAGTTGTTAATGTTTTATAAAAGTTATTTCTGAATTCAAGTACGAACACATTTTTTTAACTTATTTAAAGTTTAGAAGAATTCTCCGAATCATCTACTGACTAAAATGGTAATTGCATGTATGTTTTTTTTAATTTGAAATTAACACCACACAAAATCGTTACAAAATATCTGTAACACAATTTTGGATTTATATCACCTAGTTATATTGCCAAGAGCAGGAGTCCGCTTGGACGTCATTGGACCTTCTGTGCGCTGTCTTCGAAAATGAGCATTGTACAAACAATGCTTTAGAGACTCATCCAACAGATGAACTTTTTTTTATTGTTTTGACAAAATAACAAAAGTTGTAAGTAACTAGAAAAAGTTTTAGATCAGCTTTAATACTTTAAAGCGTACAGTACTCAACTTGACTGGGTATAGAGCTTAGCAACTCATCTATGTTATGTTTTTTCAAATGTTCTACACAGTCGGGAGAGGTTTTCAGTAATCGTGCAAATGTTTGCAGGTTATCAACTATTTCCTTTGTCATCGTTTCTCCATTAAGAGTGATTTGTTCGGCCAGTTTCGCACCAACATCGGACTTAATTAGCAACTTATCCAACATCAGATTATTGGCAGTTTTGTTGTGCAATACCGTTGACAGAATGCTGAGCGCAATCAACGCTTCATTTTGCATTACTAAATGAGTTGAGGTCAGCATATTCACCATACTGTCGACGGAGCCTTCGACTTCAACGAACTTCCTTAGTCCCGTGTCGTCCGCCGTCGATAAATCCTTGTTGGCATGGTACGCATGCTTAATGAGCCACGCCATCAGACGTAGCGATTCACCGAGCACACCGGTAAACTCCGATGTTTTGCTCCAGTGAACAAGTTGCTTTATAAGGCTCTGGTTTTGCAGCAACTGTTGCGCTAATTTTTCTAGAATTGAGAAATTACTTTTTAGTTCACTGGTCAAAATAATGATCGCCTTTTCGAAACTTACCCTGTCCATCCACTGTCATTCGAAGTGTACCGAGGAGTTTAAACACAACTGGAGGCTGGTGAATTTCCAACATGGGCAGAATAATATCCACCAACCCAGCTTCAATGACTGCTGCCTTATTTGGCTTCGGGATAACAAGATTCTTCAGTGTACTCAATAGAGCATGCTGCAGAGTCATTTGGTTGTCGACTCCATTGTTTTTTGCCAATATAGCTGAAAGTAGACAAAGGCATTGAAATAAATGAGTGAACACCACACAAACGTACACCTTCCTTACCAAGCATTTTGTGCATGATTTTGTTCTCTACCATATAAATGCAGTGCCTGTCCGTACGAGCAAAGTTACCCAATGCCAGAACACCGGTCGTCAGCAGTTCAACATCGTATGAATCAAGCCAGTCTTCCATGTATTTAAGCAACGGAGTGTTGTATAAATAATGCATTGATTTGTCTGAAATGGAAGGAATATAACTTGAACCCTCTATTCAGTTCTTTTTTTCTTTATTTTCCAACGTTTAGTCACCAAGTTTAATCCAAGAAATACTACGACGTGCAGAACAAAAAACGACTTTAGCATAGGATGAACAACTACCATAGCAATGCTTAACTCTAATGTGTAGGAGAGGAACTGATTAGATCACAACACTTCATGTTTTTAGAGCAGATTCTGGTATCTAACATACTCCAGATAAATAAATCCATAGGGTTCAGGCCAACTCACCAGTCACTCAGAGAGCTTAACGGTTTGTGATCCGGCTCCGAACTTTGTTAGAAACCCTAATCCCAGATACAAAAATGACAACGTTCTGTAGATCCCTATATGTATTTTGGTTGATCTTCGCTCCTTCAGCGACAAAAAACATCACTGTAACTGGTTTCTGTCGCCTAAGGACCTTCAGGACGCCAATCAAAATATCTCGCTCTTCTTATTCGTTTCTGATAAAAGGTCTTGAATCTTCTAGATCTTGTGAAGTCTAAAAAAACATCACTCATATCAAATTACGTATGAAAATCATCTTCTCTGATGAGGCACATTTTCATCTCGGCAGGTATGTTAATAAGCAAAATTGCCGCATCTGGGGCACGGAAAACCCGCACGTTATCATGGAGAAGCCGATGCATCCTCAGAGAGTGACGGTTTGGTGCGGATTTTGGTCTGGCGGCATCATTGGGCCATTCTTCTTCGAAAATGAGGCAGGAGCCGCCTCCACGGTCAATGGCGAGCGCTACCGCGCCATGATTAGCGATTGGTTCTTTCCGTTACCTGAACAGGAAGACTTGGACACCATTTGGTTCCAACAAAACGGCGCTCCGTGCCACACAGCCAACGATACGATCGATCTTCTGCGCACAGTCTTCGAAGATCGAATTATCAGTCGAAATTCGGATGTCGTTTGACCGCCTCGGAGCTGTGATTTGACGCCGTTAGACTATTATCTTTGGGGGGCTGCCAAAGATGAGTGTTATGTGGACAAACCAGAGACAATTCAAGCCTTGAAAAGGACGACTTTTGTGCAGCCATAGCTGAAATAAAGCTGCATACAATCAAAAATGAACTAAAAAACTGGACCGACCGTAGGGTGTAATGCAAGGCCAGCCATTTGAATGAAATTATATTCCACAATTAACCGGAAGGATTGTACTTTAACATGAAAAAATAAATTTTGAAATCGGATGAACCGTTTGTGTTTTATTGCATGTTTAAAAAAAAGTTACATGACGGACCCTGTATTGTAATTGGTTTCTTCCGTCCCGAACGTAAGAGGTTTTGTTTTATCGACTGACTTGGATGAGATGTCAAAGCGAACTGGTATTGTTAGTTGATGGCCAAACAAACCGTCCTTAGCTATACCGGATCCTATTTCCGTTTCAAACGGAACTAACCTCGGTTTCTCAAAGATAACCGATTCGATTTCCATCAAATTCGGATTCCGGTATTATCATCCGGTGGCTATACCGGATCCCAGTCTCTGGTTCCGGAAATTGTGGTCAGAAACTCCAAAGCGAAATTCACTTCGGTTTCTCAAAGATAACCCTTTTGTTCTAGTCTTGTTTAGGGATGTCGTAATATCGATCGATTAATCGATTAATAACCCAGATAATCAAGTAATATTTATTCGAATAGCTTAAAACTAATATTCGATTATTGAGCTAATCGAATAATCTAAAAAATCCCATAGTAATAATCGAATGAATAATCGAGTAATCGATTAATAACCCAGATAATCGAATAAATTTCAATCGATTAGTTTCAAAATTATACTCGATTATTGAATAATCGAGTAATTCGATATTTCCGACATCCCTAGTCTTGTTGAGACGTATAGTCGTCTTGAAAAAAAAGCCTTGGTATTACATTCCTGTAGCGGAATTTGACCTTCTGTTTCAACAGACTTCGCAGCCGATTCAGAGTGTACAGAACCATTGCATGGCTGGTGCTACGATTCTACTGACACTACGAATCCTTCCAGGTGGGGGCTCGAACATACGACAACTGGTTTGTAAACCAGCGCCCTATGCATTGAACCGCCAACCCGGGAAAGTCGTCTTGAGCTAGTTTTAAATTTGATCAGTATCTAACGGAGAAAACAGATTGGAAAATGATATGCGAATGCAACTATATAAAAAAAATCGAGAAAATATTACCACAAATACGGGACTCGAACCCGTAACTAGCTCCTAGTCGGGGAAATTGTTTCGCCATGGTAAATCTGAGGAAATAAGTTACTTTAACGTTGTTCATTCCAATGAATGTTACCAGATTCGTAAACAGTTTTCAGATTTAAAGTTCATACAATTATCCTCGTTGTATTTGCGAACAGAGTGGATGGGACTGAAAATTCCTTCATTCAAGAATGAAAAACATATCTAGTGTTTTCTTTGTTCAACCTATATAAACTTTATGCAATGAAAAAATGGTTCCAAAGAACATATTGCAAAGATATCAACTGAGGCACATCGCAAACAACAATTACAACACAAATATCCTAATTGTTCAGCATAAACATTCGTAAAATTAATATAACTCAACACAGTTTCTCATGAAACTAACAGAGCTTCACAATAATAATAACCCCAAATAAGATAAAATAAAACAGTTTTTCAATAATACCATACATCTTTATCACGAACAATTAAATTTGGCAGTACTACCAACACCTACTGTCACTGTCAGCCTCAAATAAATCGTCATAATTACCTCCGGTTAGAATAAGTACAATCAGATCGCAAGCCAGCTTCATAAGCACCCTTGCCTCATCGGTGTTTGCAAAGGTCTTATACTTCTCCAGCAGTTTGTAGATCGTTTCGCATAAGCCCTCCTCTGCCAGCAGTAATTTGACATCATCGTTTTGAGCCTCGTAGTGCAGGAGTGCCAAACACGATTCGGCCAGGTCGGGATTGGTGCATTTAGCCAAGATCTGGGCAATGACTTTGTTCAGCGATGGTTCGAAATATAGATCACTGATTTGTTCGGTTAAAATGCTCAACGGTGGCAGCGTGTTCAGCAGAAGATCTTCATATTTGTCAACATCAACAACACAGCGAACGAGAATTTTCTCGATTTTTCCAATAATTTGCAACTCCACTGCACGTTCGGCAATGTCATCGCTACCGAGAAGATAGTTGGAAATCAAACCGCACCGCACACGAACGAACTGATCCTTGTCCTCGTCGTCGGTATCCAAATCCAAGTCCAAAAGTGAAAAGATACACTCATCACCTTTCGTCGCTTTGATGATATTACGCGCTTCGTCATTTGCATAACAGATGTTTCCGAGCGCCCGGCAGACTTGAGTGTTCAACTCAAGCGTTCTACTATCGGCCTCGTTGGATAGAAACGAAATCAGTTTCCGAATGATGTCTTCTTTGGTAAACTTATCTCGCTGGGATTCAGTCTTGGCTACCTCCGCAATACACCGCGCCACCTGAACACGCACCGCAAGGTCATCCAGCGACAGCAAGTCCAGCAGATCTGCTTTGATGTCATATTTATCACAGAGAGTACTTTCCGCTTCAGATATTTGTTTCAGCAAAGGCAGTGCCTGCTCCGAGTTCTTTTCCAGGGTTGCATTTTTCAAACCAGCGATTATCCCATCCATCGTAAAAGCTGCAACGAAAATGCCAAGTTAGTTATTAGGTAAGGACCGTGTATAGAATGAATCCAATTTATAGCCTTTGGCAGATCCAATTCGATGGCACACTAAACGTTCAGAGCAGTGTTCTGTACGGTTGGACAGAAGCCAAAAGCTTTAAATAAATTCTTGTTGTGTCGTTGATAGGTCGAATCGTAAAGGTATTAGATTGTATAAATTGTACGCTCCTTGGAATTTATTGGGAGAGAAGAGCAGTATTATATTTATAACGGAAGAAGCTACAAAACATCATTCATCAATTTCAAGCATACATGTTCGTAAATTTCAAAATAAGTAACTTGAATGAACTGATTAATCTATTAAACTTTGCCAAAACATATCATATGATAAGCCTGTCACAAAATGTAACTGAAAATAATAATCAATACTTAAATCCTATGGATTTGAAAGGAAGCATGTCAAAACGATGTTCTCAACGAATTGCTGTTATTTGGTACACAATGGTGTTTTAGTAGTCTTATAAAAATTTTGAGACGGGATTTTTTTCTGTATGGTGTCTATTTAATAGAGATAGTCGGGTTTAGCAACTTTTTAAACCCGAACTCGACCCGTACCCGATTGAAAGTAAACAACCCGCACCCGATCCGAACCCGACTAAATTTTTGAACCCAAATCCGTTAAAAAACCCGAACCTAACACGACAAATATATTTTTTTTCAGCCGACGGATATACCCAAAACCCGACCATCTCTACTATTTAGACGACTCATGATCCATTTTAAAAATGCGGGAATTTTAAAAACAAAACTGCAGTTCTATTAATTCACCAAAAAACAACGACAACTGTAAAACAAATTGCCAAATTCTATGCAATTATTTTAGCCATGGATTACTTTCACTGTTTTAATTTTATTGATCATAAACATTAACCAAAAACCCCTCTTGTAAAAATTTAAATCATTTCAAATATCTCTGTATCAAAATCCACACATAAACAACAGCATTGAATTGTGTAGAAATTTATTCCGTTTTTTTAAACTTAATTAAGTGCATTCGATCAACTTAAGAAAACCAGAAGCATGTACTGATTTCTCCAATTAAAATCACGTTTTGTTAATTTTAGAACTCCCAGTCGTAGTTTATTTTAAACAGATCATCAAATCAACTCTAAAGGTAAACACACGGTTCACATCTTGACGAACCGACCAACTTCACTATCCACCCACACAAATAGTCCTAGACGGAGTCCGATGTAAAGCTAGTGCATCCACATCCACTTTTTTCACCCATCACTGCTTTCTGTATCGATCCATCTATGCACTAGATATCACTACACTTCCTCCTAAAATCTGTACGAACTTTCTATACTGACTCTACATAAATAATGCTTTGCCGGTATTCCAAGAAGCTACTTAATTTGAAAGGTTGTTTTTTTCTGCATGAATGAGTGGTGGTGTTTGCAGCACAGAACAATAGAGTGACATCATTTCGGGATAATAGGACATAAGCATGAAACAGGCACCTTACCTTCCATTATTATGATGGCTCTTCTATTTCACCCTCACACAATGTTTCATTCATAAAATGATTTCCACCTCGACCGGGTAACACTCACTGAGAAAACTATTTCACCGGAATGTTAGACACTAATAGTTTTAGTTTACCATAGACAATAATTCGGTTGTAGGTCGAGTGATGGGATACGGAAAAAATAATCTCCGAAAATCACTGCTAAAATCGTGCCTCACTCAGTTGCGATAGTTAGACTGTTCTCCGACTGGATTGACTTTGCCTCATTCGCATTCTTACCTCACTCACCCACAAGCAAACTAGAAATACTAATGCATACGATCGATGCCGCGCTGCCATTATTATTTTGGTTTATTTATTTTTATGTCATTGCGCACATCACGTACGACTGTACACAGCACTGCCGGCGAGAAGCACTGACAACGGATTGGTGGGCCAAATTTTGACAGTCTCAGGGATGTGTAACGTTGTTTTCTTTCCATAACCTTAGTAGGGTATCGTCTTTGAGGAATGTTTTGTACTGAATAATATAATACCTCATAATATCTTACAATGTGGGATAACTATGATTGAAGTATTGTATAAAGCAGTACAAAACACATAATTGAAAACGTATTCTATTTATAATACTGATAAATAGTCTTTCCGTGCACCCAATCAATACTCCCAGGTAATTAAAGTATATATAATTCAGCTACACAGAAAGAAAACGCCAGCCGTATTTTGAATGAAACTTCATTCAATGCGATAAATAACTGAGAATTCCGACTATTGAATGGTAGAACAATTTGTCTGATCATATGATCAATATTCATAGAGTTTCACTTCATTTATGTGTGGTTTCCGTCCAGATGTTATAAAGCTGTCAGTTACTTTTGAAATTTAGTGAACTGTGTGTTAATCGTCATGAATCAGACTGAATGTATATTACCAATTGTCATTTTAATCCTTCAGAAGAGTTTATTCCTAAAAATAAATTATGGAACAGTTCGAATAATTTTATGTTCAACAATGAAGGAGTTTTATACACGTTTCTTCGTATTCTCTTCCACTATTCATATGAATGGCATAAAAATATCGAATTGTATTATAATTGTATGTATGTTCTCTTGATTCGAAATTAATGTGTTCTATCGTATTCCCGTTACAAAAATCATTCCATGCAAGCAGTATTTTTATTTTGCAATTTTGCATACAGTTGAACACACACGAAACTTCTTTCTCCCTAAAGTTTAATGAAGCTTTGATTATCAGGGCGTTTTCTTCACAATATAAAATATTTTTGTCCGTATGTTGCATGACAGCTTCAGATGAGCTTGACAATTTAATAATTGTAAGTATGTCATCTATAATCATACCAAACATTGAATAACTTGTAAGAAAACCCAATAACAGAGTGTAAACAAACGCGTTTATTATAACCGGAGTTGTTTGAAGTTTTTTTCGATACGTATTGTGGTGGTGATATGAAATTGATTTATCAGTGATTAAGAATTGTGACAAACCTTGTGTCAGAGTACTTTGGTGAGTATTCATTGAAGTGAGAGTCTTAGAGTTCGTGTGGTTATAGTGCATTTCAACTTTAGACAAACAATTATTGTGAGAAATTTTGTTTTTCTAAGATTGTATATTGCACTTTGATGTAATAAATTCAAAATCTTCTAGAATCCATATACCGGATAATTGACATTCTATTTGTATCTATCAGTATCATTTATTTTGTTTTAATGAATTTGGCAGGGGCGAAATACGAAGAAATCTACTTTGAGGCCGCATACAGCCAGCCATTAGAAGTTTATCGATGAATAATACGACCAATGTTGGGACATGTTTTTCAGTTTGAAACTTATTTCTTAGAAAAATAGCTTACTCGGTAATTCCAGGTGCAATCAGTGTAAGCGGATTTTCATAGATTTGGTAATAAATCATTCAATTATTATAAACCGTTCTATCAACAGCAAAAATACGACCATCCTCGCGAAGCGGATCAAAACTCTAAAAACTATCGAAATTGCAAGAGTGTCCAAATGATTAGAAGCAATAGCCTATCTGATGAATCGGGTAATAGTGCTGATCGGTTCAAAATATGTATATATTTTAATTATAATAACACGTATGTGAAAATAAACCAAATTAAAATTTGAATAAATTTAATTTAACTCTTCCTATTTTAAAGAAATTGTTTTCATCTTCAATAATCAGTATTCTTTTTTTGATATAAAATACTTAATTCAATGGAAATATGTGTAAAATATTCAAATCTATTAATGGAAAACAAATTGCAGCTTCAACCAGTTCAATTCATTAAAGTAAACATGTTATTTTTATAACTATTTCAACGAAATAAATTGAAACTGCCTAAATTATTCGTACAATATTTTACATTATGTGTAAAAAAAACTACGTACAAATATTTGCGTTCAGGTATAAAGTTTTCTATAATACAAATGGCGCTTATCATTAAATTTTGTGGGGTCATTCTTCGATTCTAATCCGAAAAGACTCTTGCAAATACTCTTAACATATTGTCCCAATGTTTGTGAATCTTAGTATGAATCGAAATTCTTTCTGTCATCTTGGTTGACGAAAATGTGTGGGGCATTAATTGTCAAAATTGTTTCATCAAATCTGATCATTTCGACTTTTGTTAGGAACACTTATATATCAATTATTTAATTTTGGAAAATCTGAAACCTATTTAGGCATTTAAAAAATTAATTTTGGAAAATCTGAAACCTATTTAGGCATTTTAAAAATTAATTTTGGAAAATCTGAAACCTATTTAGGCATTTGCATTCTTCAGTGCTTGTGTCACATTTTTCGGCAACATTTCACAAACCAAGTGTATCAGTAATAATTCATTTGAACTAGATCATAGGTCACTTCCTCAAATAACTATGCGGATAGAAAAAATGAATCGTCGGTTACAAAGCAATTTAGTCTGTTGTCGCTGCAGCACTAATCTGCAATTCACTGGACAGTTCAGCGCAGCGACGTTGCCGAGTGACCGCCATTTCCTATACATCACGCGTTTTTCTTAGAACGGCCAATAAGCAACCTGTCAACTTCCACTTTCGAAAGAAATTGCAAATTATGACTTACTCTCAGCGAGTGCCGAGTCATTCGAAATTACTCTTCAAAGTGAATATTGATGGATAGCTTATTGGCCGTTATAAAAAAAACGCGTGACATCAATTGATAGAATCATGTTACTTTATACATATTTTGTTGTCTTGTTTATGAACCACGTGCTTCAACATAAATGAATACATTGGGCCGTATGAATAAAACGTAGCATGCTTGAATTTCGGTAGTAAATGCTACGTGTGGATCACGTTCCTGTCAAAACATGCTACAAACTGTAGTATTTACTACAAGTTTTCGATAGGTAGCTCTAGAGGTTGCTACTCGTGTGTTTGCTGATAAAGTGAAGTACAGGAATGGCATTTTTACAGTGGCATTTTTACATATGTAAGTACCTTTCTTGCTTTGTGCATGCTTATGTCAGCTTTTCCGGCTCTATGTCGATACGGTATGCAATAAATGCTTAAATTCGGAAGTAGCATTAACTACATGTTCGAGCTTGTTTTTTATTCATACCAAACTGCGTTACACTATGTTCTTACTATGAGTTAAAACAAGTTTTAACATGTTTTACTTTTGCGTTATTTCATATTCCTAAACGCCACATTAAAACATGTTTTCCCGAAATAACATGATATAATTGTCAGTAAAGCATAACCCTGCTAGCATTTTCCGTCACTTTACGACTATGTCAATTGACAAGCTGTTCAACAACAGCAGTTTTCCATCAAAGTAGCCATGTAATCATAATAAAACAGACCTGGAAACTGGTACCAACGTTGCCAGGTATACCGATTTCTCGGTATTTATACAGATTTTTGCGGTCTATACCGCAATACAGATATGTACTCCCGAAATACCGATAACTCACGAATCATACAGATAAGTACCGATTTTGGTTTTTAGCTTAAATAGACATGAGAAAAGGTTGTCGTGGGACCTTTTTATTTGCTCATTTCTTGGTGACATTTTCTACTACTTATGTAGAAGAGACTCTGATACCGATATGGTTCAGATAGATTTCTGCGCTGAATAGAGATTTTTGAAAAAATCGACCTGGCAACGCAGACTGGTACAACCACTTTTGTTTTTGAATTAAAAGATGACTTTTTTGATCATTTGCTGCTCAAAAATATTCGAAAAGTTGGCAATAAGCGTGAAACGATAATATCCTTCATAGCTAGGAGAAGTATCTGGCTTATTTCTTATTTTTCGGATGTTGTCAAAATACTTTTTTCTTTCCTACCTGCGACAAACTCAATACCAAGTAATATGTCATGCGTATAACATAATCTCAGTGTGAACAGTGCAGTTTTAACTTTATATTACTATCGTTAAAACATGTTATTTTCTGCAGGTATGAACATAGTATTATACTCTGTGGAATTTGGTTTTGAGAAGATACTACAAACAATAGAGTTTACTACATTTCATTCATACGGCCCTCTCGCCTCCACTATCAAAGCACATAACAATGGAATATCACTTTCTGTATGCGTTATAAGTTGATAATGTATGTTTAGGAATCAATGGGCTTGACATTGAACGTTACAAAGAAGTGAATTTTCGTACAATTATGAGTGATTAATATATCGCATGACAGTCTACGATACATACCATCGGTGCAAAGTGAACTGAGCTGGAGCAACATAATCAGGCGAGAGATACGTCGCTTCTGATTGTTTTTGCATGTACAATATTCGATACAAAGTAATTTAGTCTTGAAGCTATGATTCTATAAAAAAAAAGCAATCTAACACAAAAATACTATTTGTTATCGTAAATTTCGCCCTTCGCTTTCCATGTCAACAATCATACTTCACTTGCTAAGAGACAAGGGCGAAAATATTTTCTTTTCCAAATTTTAAAGACTGTTCCAGAAAGTATGGACGCAACCAAAAACCGCAGCCATTTCGCAATGGTTCAGAATCTGTTAATTTTTATGGCTGCGTCCTGTTTTTTACACTCTTTTCTAACCACTTGTGCAGTTGATTATTCGTTTTCATTAGTTTGTTTCGAAATGCGTGTACTTTCCGCAGAACAACGTCGAAAAACTGTGTACAAATGGTGCACAGAACGCGGACTGTCACTGAGAAAGATAGCAAAAATGAAATGAGTAAGTGAAAAAGCCGTGCGAAATGCAATCAGGAAGTTCGGTGAGGATAAACCGAAAACGGGCCGAAAAAAAGGTCCTGCTAACCCTCAGTTGGATAAACGTATACTGAAGGCGTTCAAGCAAAAGAAGGAGGTTTCAGTTCGGGATGTGGCCAAAAAAGTGGGCACTTCTGAGTCAAATGTTCTTCGTGCTAAAGAACGTTTGAATCTTCGAACCTATAAGAAGCAGAAACAACCAAAACGTAGTCCGAAACAAGAAGCATCGATCAGGCCGAGGGTTCGAAAGCTGTACAATACGATTCTTGCTGGAAATTTGAGCTGCATAATCATGGACGACGAAACCTACGTTAAACTCGATTACAAATCCTTGCCGGGACCACAATATTATACGGTGCGAGAAGGGCAAGTGTTGAACCAGTCCGAGACATCGATTGAAGTCGAAAAATTTGGTAAGAAAGCTATGGTCTGGCAAGCAATTTGTAGCTGCGGTAAGATTTCGAAACCCACCACTGCTTCAATGAACAGCGAAATATACATCAAGGAATGTTTACAAAAACGACTTCTACCCATGATTCGAAGCCACAAGGATTCTGTTGTCTTCTGGTCAGATCTTGCTTCTTGCCACTACTCAAAATCAACGGTAGAATGGTATACTACCAAAAATGTCACTTTCGTCCCAAAAGACATGAATCCACCAAATTGCCCACAACTTCGACCAATTGAGGGGTTTTGGGCATTAACGAAGGCACATCTTGAGAAACATGTCTCGGCAGCCGAAACCAGTCAACAGTTCGAAAAAGATTGGAAAAAAGTGTCAAAACTTGTCGCCAAAAAGTCTGTACGGAATTTAATGAGGAACGTTCGCAAGAAGGTGCGCCAGTTAGTCTACAGTGGCTAAGTGGCAAATGTTGAGAATAATATTCTGTTGTTTTAGTCTAATATTATCAGTATATCGAACAAAATTTGAATATATAACACTTGTGAATTATTTACAGCGAAATCAAAGTGCGTCCATACTTTCTGGGACAGTCTTTAGATAAGTCACTATTGGAAATTATAAACACTAGCTTGTATAAACTTTTTCAAATAAGCTGTGTAAGGTATACAAGACCAAACCCGTTAAAAATCACCGTGGCGATTTTTACGATCGTAAGACTTTGCACGCATGAATTACTATTATATGAAAGCTTGAGCGCAAGAGCCTATAAGCGATTGCTGGGCTACTCGAAGCGTCTCTATAGGCGAATTGCTACTTGGTGACCACTTTGACAAACAACCATAAATTTTTTAAGATCCATTGAAATATCTACTTGAATATCTGTTCTCTGTGTTATAAATGAGACGATGAATATGCTCACAGATTTGTTACAATCGCGAAAACTAGTCAATTTTATAGAAAATAGACATGGACGTAGCTTAATAATTCACGCAAGGAGCATAGAAATAAACAAAAGTGAAATGAATGCTGACAGTCAACGGCCATTGTTATGTTGAAGGGAAGAGAAAAAACCGGATTTTTAGTTTTGGAATTCCACACCTAGACAATTTTGCAGGTGAGGAGCTCAGTATACTCCAATAGGTCTTCCGCCGTCCCTGCCGTTAGTAGCTTACAAAGATCGTTCAATCGAGTATCATCTGAGGTCGACTTCAACCTGCCAGGTAATGCAATACATGCCAACTTTTCAAGTAGTATTAGAAATTATCATTAGGACTTCAATGTGTCTGTTGATTTTACAATAAATAAATAAAGAAGTAAAGTCTTGGAACTCTGTGAGCCTCATTAACAAAGGGCTTATGGACATTAAACTGGTTGAAATTTTTAAAGAGGAAAGGTAATTGATTGAATACAAACTTGGCTGCGAGGGTCGGGGAGATTTAATTTATTCGAATAATTTTAGCTTACACTAATGATGAGTCATCTTTGACCATAGAAAATTTTAACTACAGAATATATTTAAATCGTGACACGACTTTATTTCTTATCGAAGGAAGACTGTAAATTACTGCAAAATGAGACCAACTATCGAATAATAGCCATACTAGGATCCACCCGTTTTGCCATATGACAAAATTGATTTCCTGTTGCGTTAAATTTAAAGAATATATAAAACTCAAAAAGTTGTTACCATTGCCTATAGGTAAATAATGTTCGGATAGCTTGTTGGACTACGCAGTAAATACATAACAGCGATATACCTCTAGACAACAGATATCAGCGGATCGTTTGTCAGCTTGCATTATCTCACCGAACGGCGCCAACCGCTAGTAGCGATGTCTCTGATAGTGCATCTGCGTCGACTGCTGCGGATTGGCGATTGGTGGCGGTCGCACCGGTGGGTACCCTTGTGTAATGCTGCCACCCTTCTGCATCTGACGTACGACCAAGCATCGAGGTTTGATAATTCGAAATCAATGCGAGAACGGTAAAAACATAATGGAATGGATTTTTTATAGCTATTTTCTTTATAACAATAAAAGATGAGAATTTCTCGACGATAATATACTAGCTGTAGAATGCAAATCATACAAAATGGATGAAGTATTAGAAATGCCACGACCATAACCAGTGAAATCCATGACCAAACTCAAAAAATGACAAGCAGGGTTAAAAGTTTTCGTTCAAAAATTATGCGAAACAAAACGTACTGCTGTGAGGGTTTATGATAAAAGCATGAATAAAAAAAAACTTAGCAATATTTAGTGAGGTCAATGGCGCTTACTTGCTGATTGGTAGCGATCGCATGCATGGGAATGGCCCCAGGGCGAAGTGCCGAAGTGTAGACAATGCCCTCCGGTAGGTGTGTCGTTTGTTGAGGTGGTTGCGGCGGTGGTTGCTGAACTTGACGCATATCCTTACGATCGTCGTGCTTCAATTCGATGTGGTACGGAACGCCACGATCCTGAGGAATCTTCTCGATTGTGATGGCCTTCAGTTGAGGCGGCGGCCCGGGATTCTGAGCAGGCTGGGGATTCCCGTGCTGATCCAACGTAATGTGGTACACATTTCCGGGCGGTGGAGCTTGTGCCGACTTGACCAACTCCGGTGCTTTCTGAGATGTCGACGGTGGCGGTCCTTGCTGAGGCGGTAAGTCTACGTGATACGGCTGTCGGATTGGCATCGGTGCCATGTTACCTTGGTAGGATGGATAGATGATTTGGGTCGGCGCCTGACGGTTTTCTTGCGGATTTGGTGGCGGTGGTGCACCGGTGGAATAGAACAATGTTGCCGGTGGGCAATATTGCGGTTCTGCAAAAATTGGTAAACGAAGATAGTTATTTGTACGGTTCTCGTTCTTGGTCACTATCACAGAAGCATAGCGGGTATGGGAATGATTTCAGTCGGTACGCCATTTCTGTCTTGTTAGAGTTTGCGGCTTGGTTAGTATTCTTCACTAGGATGGAAATAGGGTGAAATGCAACAGGAACACGAACCATTGGCTCTGATAGAGACTATTTACAAAAGGGGGTTAGGCTTTCAACGTGTTTGTGTGCTTTGCCTATACATCGGACTTGGACAAGGAGCAAACAAGAAACAAGGTGATACCTAAACATTCTTTTTTTTGTCATTCTAAAAATATTTACCAACATCTATGAACACGGTTTCAAACAATTCCGTTGGCTGATTTGCCACCTTGAGCACTTTTGAGCTGGTTTAATGAATTGAAAATTTATTTAGACTACTAGCATAAAATGTACAAACATCAAAAACACTCGTTTCAATCTGATTCAACCATAATTATCTACTCAGTGAACTACTTCCATGTTACGATTAATGCGATTATGATTTGTAATTCTGAGTATTCCTCGAAACTGGATTGTTTCAAACATGCGCTCCACAACATTCCTAATATTGTTTTGTGCGACGTAAAATCAAAGTACGCGCTGGATACCGTTAAGTGGCACGTTCCCCTAGTTATTTGGAGGTTTGTGCGTTAACAGTTGAAATCAGTGACTGCAAAGCCGCGGAACTGCAGGCAATATGTTCCATAAATATCTGTTTAATAATCTTATTTTGGTGTATTACATCAACGTTTTACAGTACAAGTGTTTTGACCCGTTGGCTATCCTTTACAGTACAAGTGTTTTGACTCTTTATAACTATCCCTAGCCTAATACGTACAAATTTTGAATTATTTGTATTACAGAGAATGAGCACCTCTCTTCAAATTTCGTGCAGTATTGTTCGAATTTTTGTTATCCAGGGAGGCCATCTCATGTACTTCACTAGTCCTTGTCTAGGGGGGCAGATTTAGAATCACTTTTAAGATCTTACTTTGAATGCGCTGAAGCCTAAGTTTGTGCGTTCGTGCACAGCCCTGCCAAACAGGGACTGTGTATTCAATGGCGGGGTAGATGATTTGTTTATAGACAGCCATCGGGAGTCTAAAAAAAGGCCGAAATACGAAAGGCGGAATAACGAAAGGCCGAAATACATAAGGCCGACGATGTTCTTATCTACCACATAAAGCCAAAATTTCGGAAAGCCGAAGCATAACAGGCCGAAATATATATAATGGCGAGTAAGTGAGTTACAATCATTTTCTCACGAAAAAGTTACATTTTTAGCGGTAATCCTCTTGTTGTCTATAATTAAACTACATATAAGTTATAAAAATTTGATTTCTTTTACTTGAGTAGAAAAGATATTTATTTAAATCTGGCATCCTTTTCTTCTATACCTACAGAGTAGATCAACATAAAAAGAGCTTAGCTCTTTTTCGATTTGTTTACTTTTATGATTCCTGTGTGAATTATGAAGTTACGCTCTTGCGCATTTTTCGTGAAATTGGTTGGTTTTTGCGACTAATATAAATCTGTGGGTAATTTTATCGTCTCATTTACTATTTCCAGTAGTAAAAGGTTCGTAAACCATCTAAAATAAAGAAAATAAATAGTTTCGCCTTCCTTACTAGCAATTAAAGTATCGCCCTGATTGTTGGCATGGAACACAGAGGGCGAAACTAACATAAACAAATGGAATGACAGTTTCGTCCTTTATAGTTCTTTGTATTACTAAAATTGAGATTTTTGTAGAAACCGTATTTTTAGGCAAAATTGTAGGATTTTGAAGCATTTATTGGTAGGAGAGAGTAACTTGATTTGTTTACTTTTGTAAGATTCGCCCTACTTTGAAAAACAGCTGTTTTTTTTCATTATCCCTCTACCAACAACTGTCTTTCGTGATCACCTTTGTTCGATCTTTTTCGCTGATCAAATTTTTTACCAGTTTTTAGAGTTGTGTGTTATCATTGTGGTACAAAGTATTTGGTAAGAATTCGAACGTTTAGAATATTTAGAAAATAATTTCATTCTGACCTGAAAAACTGTTTCTTCTACTAGTGTTACAATCGTAGTAGAAACAACTAGAGAAAATGAGCAGCTATCAAAAATTGAGAATTGATTTTAGTTTTGTTGACTGTGAACAGTCAGGCAGCTAAGCCGAAGATTTTCTTGCATAATTCAGAAAGCCGAAACGATTCTTTCAACGGTCAGACCGGGCAAACGGTTTGCTTCCGCGGCGGCCCCATGCAAGCAAACCGTTTGCCCGGTCTGACCGTTGAAAGAATCGTTTCGGCTTTCTGAGTTTCGGCCTTCTGAGTTTCGGCCTTTTGAGGTTCGGCTTTCTATGACGTACGGCTTTTTGTGTTCGGCTTTTTGTATTTCGGCTTTTCGTTTTTCCGCCTTTCGTATTTCGGCCTTTTGTAGTACTCCCCAGCCATCTGATTCTTCAGACACAAATTAGATGTTCTACAAACCAGCAGATACAAGACCTGATGAGTATGTTGCATTTTTTTTAACGATTTTGTCAACATGTGACCTGAATATCAGATGTCTGTCAAAGGTGAGTCCTAGATAGATAACTTCGTCGGACCTTTGGATGACCTCATCACCGAATCGTATTCGGCATTCGTCTGATGTAACAAGTTTTGGAGATCTTGAATGTGGAAACAAACTGACCTGCGTTTTTGCTGCATTGATCACAATTTTCCAGCTTGTAAAATATTCAGTTAGAGCGTCCAGACCTGTCTGTAGCTTATTCTTGAGAGCATTAATGACACGACCTTTGTAAAGAATGGCAGTATCATCAGCACCGGAAGAGGTGGGATGTCTGATGTAAAAATGTTGTATATGACCCTTGGAATAGTAAATCTTTCTAAAAGTGCATTATTCAGAGAAACCTGGAATGCTCTATCTGCAAGATAATTTTTGATAATTTTAATAAGATAAATAGGAAAATTGTACCGATGCAGTTTAAACACCAGGCCATCGTACCACACATTGTCGAATGCCTTTTCAATATCCAATATTGCTGTGACAGTAGTTTTGGACACCGGTTTGTTTTGCTGGATGACGTTGTTAACCCTTGTGAGTTGGTGGATTGCGTATCTTCCTTTCCGGAACCCAAACTGTTCTTCCAGTAATATATCATGTTCATCAGTGAAAGTAAGAAGTCGCCTTTGTGTCGACTTTTCAAACAGCTTGGATAGGGCAGAGAGTAAGCTGATGGGCCGATAGCTCTTGGAAAAGGAAGGATCTTTCCCCGGTTCCAAAACTGGGATAACTTTAGCTAACTTCCACATTGAAGGGAAGTAGCCAAGCTCCCAGCACCTGTTAAAAATTTTAGCTAAGAAAACAAATAAACGAATACTCAAATGTTTCAACTCAATGTTAAATGTGTTGTCGAAACCGGGGGCCTTCATATTTTTTGGATTTTTTCACAATAGCCATCAGCTCATTCACAGTGACTCTACTTTCCTCCGGAACCAAGCTGTCTGATTGGTCAACCTCAGCTACGCTATCAGCAACAGCTCTTTCATGTGGACTAACAATGTTGAGTCCTAAATTGTGAGAACACACAAACTTCTGGCCTAGCGCATTTGCCTTCTCTATTGGTGTGAATAAAGGTAGTCCTTCAGCTGCGTCCTGGGGTGACATCAGAGGAGAAACAGGCTTCGGTTTTTTTCTTAAGCACCTTCAATTGCAATGCTGAACAATCCTTTCGGCTTGGATACCTTCGATGTCTTCTTAGCTTGAGGACACTTGGCTGCAAAATGTCCCGGTTTTTCGCAAATGTAGCAAAGCTTCTCAGTTTTGCTAACTATTTTTGATTCATGAGATTTGTAACGGTTAGTTTTGCTGTACAGCGCACCTTCTGTGTTGCTGTTGACCGGACCACGATCCAGTTTCACATATTGCAAAATCTTTGCTTTCGCCGCATCAGCTGTCAATGCAGCCCCGGAAGCTTCTAGTCCATGATCATGGGCTCGTACTGCTCCGGTAGACCCATTAATAAAATCGCTGCGAGCCACGAATCGTCTACCTTGAAGCCAACGGATGCAAGCTTGTGACTCGTGCTCATCAACTCGTCAACATACTCTTCAACGCTGGAACAATTGATCAGCCGCACCGAAGTAAACTTCCCCAGCAAGCCAATTTTACGGGTCAATCCGCTATCCTGAAATGCGGATTTCAGCTTGTTCCATGCTTCTTCTGCCGTTATCGCATCTTGAACTAAGCTTCTGGGCCCATAACCAAATGCAGAGTTATAAGTAAAACCGCCTGGTTGGTTTGAAATATAACAGTGAAATTAATGTTTATTTAAAATAACAAAGTTCTTAGCGTCGCGGTATTACTGACTACTACGATACCTTCGTTAAAGACCAGAAGGGATTTGAATGTGGGAGAATTTGTCGAAGCTTTTGCTGGAAGTTTCTGTTGCGAAGCTCAGTTATCCTCTCCTGGATTATCCTAGTTAAGCTGTTGTAAGAGGTCTTCTTATCCTATCTTATCTTCTTATCTTATTATACTGCCTCCGGTGTCCCTAAGGCAATCACCTCGGACCCTTTTTATTATTACTCTATTTGAATAATTTGAACCTTTCGTTACTATAAATGATTTGAACGATTTAGAAATCCTCAAAAGAATGATATTTAACTCATCAAAATGTTCCGCAACGTCTTTGAATAGTAAACGAGCACTCGTATTCAATTACGCTTTCTCTCAAACAGAGAAGGATTGGGGAGTTTAGTTGGATTCAGAACAAAACAAAACTCGATTTGATTGCACTGATTTGTTCTGGAAACTGAATCTAGATATTCATTCTTGTAATCTGCTATTTCATCACTTCCTGAAAATTCCACTCGTACCATTTACGGCTATAATGATCCTTTTTCCAGTAAATGTCCCATTTTTTTTTTCTGTCTCGCAACGCTTCTTATCTCTCTAAACTCGATTTCAAGCAGCTTTTCCAACTTCAATTTTTAAGCGCAAGGTTCGGCTATAGATTATTTTAAATACTTAGTATTAAGCTTACAATCACTAATGATCTGTATCAGTTGATCTGTTGATATAAAAGCATGGAGAAATTGTAGATTACGAACGCATATTATATTTAATTGCATATGAAAATTTACCAGCATTCATAAATTTGTTAATATCTAATGTTTTTATTCAATTTGAATTCAGAAAATTCAACGAACAATTTTTGTCTGATACAGTATATTATCGAAATTGATAGTCGTTTATAATCATTTGAAATGTATAATGCATTCAAATATCATAAAAAAGGTTTCCTAATGCCCTTTCATAACGTATAGAAAATTTCGATATATTTGAGCATAGAAAAATGATAAATTATCAATTCACAAGGAACTAGACTAAAAAGCTATATCTTCAATGCGTCATTTCTGAAAAAATCTATTTTCAAAAGAAAATAGTTTGGTAACTGGATAGAAGTTCGACACTATTTGTATGGTGTCCAGTGCATTGACAACGTTATACGAACAAATATTCCCATAACCAGACAAATGTGCTGTCTTTATGCATACTACGAAAAGCAAAAACAAAAATGCAATAGAAACAAAATCACTTTTCAACTGTTTACGCACACCCACACACACAGAGAAACATACAAAATACTAAAGCGAAACATAAAAACCAAAGCTTATCAAACTTAAAAGTAATGTTTTAGTTCTTAGAATAACCCTGGTTGGGAAACATAATGAAAGAAATAAGCCAAACCGGAAGAGATCAGATTGTTAAAGTAAGAATAGCGGGAAAGGCAGGGAGGAATAGCAAATCTGTAAATATAAAAACGATAGCAAAAAAGTCAACTCACTGTTCCATAAAACGGCACGGGTCACTTCACCCGGGCCTCGTCTACCTTCCTCGATTTCTGTTTTATTTTATCAAATTTCGTTTAATTCAATAAGTTACGTGTTTATTGGTTTCGAGAAAAGAAGGAAAAACGATTGGAAGCAATAAATATATAACGAAGATTTCAAATTAAATACACTAGTTGTGAGAAGATTTCGTAATTTAGAAAAATAAGAGTAACGGGAGCCAAAATAAATGATTTCAAACTTTGATAAAATGTTGACGTACGGTAAATATCCTACAAGTTAATCTTCATTCGTGTATCAGTTTTATAGCTAGTGATGGTGCACTGATCGGACCAAAGCTATACTTACTCTGCGGCTGAGGGAGATACTGTTGACTCGTATTGGGCTGTTTATAATAACCTTGAGGTGAAGGGCTGTGCGTTCGTTTCACAACATTTACTGGTGGATTCGCCTGGAAAAAATCGCGAAAATTTAGTTTCGACTTACACACCAGCTCATTTTATGTAGAACCTTATGAATCAAATGCTGTTGATGTGTAGGCATAGCGGTTGGATTACGTTGGGGGAGGAAAATCTGCTGCTGCGGTATATTATGGATAGGAAACATTTCTCTGAAAATATAGCTCAAGAATTAATAAAAACATTCACTTGGATGACGTTTTTTTTACTTACACCGATTCTTTCATCTGACGCTTTCGGTTGTCGTCCTCATTCAGGACTTTTTTTAGCTGCAGGAATAGTTGCTGCTTTTCATTGCGGAGCTCCTGTAGTGTTTTCTCCAGCATTTGGATTTGTTCCTTGGTTTCGCCCAATGTCATTACATCCTGCTTTTCTCGAGCTTCGCGTTCTTTCCGAAGGCGTTCTTCTTCTACCTCTGCTTCTAGCTCTAACCA
Source organism: Malaya genurostris (assembly GCF_030247185.1). Classification (NCBI taxonomy): domain Eukaryota; kingdom Metazoa; phylum Arthropoda; class Insecta; order Diptera; family Culicidae; genus Malaya; species Malaya genurostris. Next base: position 215,754,187 of record NC_080572.1, read on the forward strand.
TGGATATCAAACAAAACATTTTCGATACCTGACGAAGATACAATTTATTATTCATACCTTGCTTTTTCCTCTCGCGTTCCCTCATAATATGTCGCTTCAAGGCATTCCAAAGTTGCTCCTCCTTTTCAGTCTTAGCGACAGGTTGTGCGGGCTGTTGAGGGGGTACTGTCTTCAAATATTTTTTCGCACTCATATTCTCGGTTATGGAATTGTATGCAAAAGCCGTTTAAGAGAATAACACGAGAAATAATGTAATAATTTGATCCAAAAAAGAAAATCAATGAAACACTTCTGAATTTTATTTCGAAGTTTTCACCACAAGACAGAAGTGATGCCGGGAAATTTATCGAAATATTTACTATATTTATGTGGCAGTAAATCAAAAGGACCACTAATCAGCTGCTTTTCAAAGAAGGGCGAATCTAACATTGACAGCAAATGGAGAAATGCTTCGATGAATGTTTCGACTTTGGTTTATAATCCTATTTAGAAATTATCGTATATTCTCAGATCAATTTTGGATTAGTCGATGAATTGTAGATTTATCTTTAAATGGCATGCAAATTTCACCATTTTCCTTCAATATCCACTAAATAAATCAGCATAATAAGAGTTTCGCTCTTTTTCGATTTGTTTACTTTTATAATTCCTGTGTGAATATGAAGTTTCGCTCTTGCACATATTTAGTGAAATTGGTTCGTTTTCGGACTAAGACAAATCTGCGGGTAATTTTATCGTCTCATTTACTATTTTTAGTAGTAGAAGGTCCGGAAACCACCTAAAATAAAGAAAATAAATAGTTTCACGCTTTTTTACTAGCAGTTGAAGTTTCGCCCTGATTGTTGGCATGTAACACAACTTATGTAAAGAAATGGAATGACAGTTTCGCCCTTTATAGTTCTTTGTATTACTAAGATTGAGATTGAGAATTTTTTGGCCGAATGGTAGGTGTTCCGTAGAACAAGAACGCGGGGCGCGTGGGGATTCCAAAATGCTTTAGCAAATCAAACCACCGTTTTAGTGTAGTTCAATGTAATTTATTTTTAATTTAGATTAAGTTTTAGTAATAATTGCAATTTACTCACACAAATCGGTATGCCTTAATAATTTTACGCAGTCTCCCGTACCTAGTGTAAACTTTTAGCTCTATGTAAGGAAAATGTAGGTTAGAATTGAACTTTTACATAAGTTTCAATTACTTACAATAATCTTTCTTCGTAGATTTAAGCTACCAATAAGTTGAAGTTTTAATTGAATAAAGGTTTAAGTTTTAATTCTTCACAGATATAGCTTTTAATACTCGGTGTTCGGTTTTAGATTAAACAATTTCTGACAGTTATTTTCGTTACACGCTTAATGATTTCCCGTCACTCGCTTCGTTAATTGTTTCATAGATAACAGTTTCAAAAGTAGGATTTTGGAGCATTTGTTGGTAGGTAAGAGAAATTCGATTTGTTTACTTTTGTAAGATCGGCCCTTCTTTGAAAAACAGTTGTAATATATTTTCGTTGCCACTGAAAACTGGAAAATACGTCCAGAGACAATAGTGGCCCTTTTACGAGCATTAAGTTTCATTACTAATGCGGCCCTGACACGATCATTAAAAGTGTGTTATTGATGTCATTTTTGATGATTACTAAAGTAATGACATTTCAAATTTGTATGGAGAATTCATCATTACTGCCCTTAGGTTGTTCGCAACGCTGATTTTTTACGTATGGATTGATCTATTTTAGATGTATGACTAACCCATGTCTATCGCCACTGAGATCTAGTTTCATTTTTCAAGCACATATTTGAAACAGATTTTAAACTGCTCGATGAATTTGTTTCAAATTGGTTTTGAAACACTAATAGAACACTGTTTTAAATTTCTTGTGTGAGTGTGTGTAACGAGACCTGACAGGCGAAATGTCAAAGCGTCGAATGACATATCATATTTGTAAACAATTGATTTTACAGCATGATTCACAATTGATTCACAATTAGATGTATGGGTTACAATACATTTTATTGTATCTTGACAAGATTTTTTTCATTTCCATCGATTTAATATATTGTTTCTACGATTCTACATTTGATTTTATTGTACACGTGATGTTTCAAACAATATGCAAACTGTACATTTGATTGTTTTCCAAGAAAACATGCATGAGAAAATTTTATGAAATGAATTGTTACGATACTTAACAACTTATACATTCTTCTTCTCTTCCTTTTGGCACAGACCGAGGTGATCCATATAGCAACTTCTACATTCTATTGTGAAAAGCATGTTCACAATTAAATGAATATGACAATTAATTTAATATGACAATATATGACAAACTTTGCTTTTAAGTCTACAAATAATCATAAATTTAAGCAGAAAAAAAGTGAACAAATGTGCAGTTGATAGTTTTTTTATTTCTCGACTCGGATCGTTTCAGAATCGGTTACTGCATTTGATTCGGAATCCATTTGGAAAGTATTCAGATATCCGCTTTAAATTTCAAACGAGTTGACTGGGTAGTAACGCGTACCCAAAAATTGTGTTACTTCGATTTTCAGTGTAAGTACTTTTCTGTAAACGTGTATTATTTTGGCATTTATATTATTTGACATATCTCGATAAACATTACAAATTTTCGTATCTGTAAATTACAACGTCTCGTTTTCGGTTTTCTATTTCAAATATTGCGGAATAATCTCTTCATTTTTAAATAATTTTTCAGCACAGATAAAAATATAACGTTCATAGTAAACGTATCATAATGCAGATTTGAATAGAAAGAATAGCTAGAGTATAAGATACTTTCTGTTGCAGCTAGGACTTTTTCTAATGTTGTTCTTTTGCGAATCATCTTAAAATTTGCGCCAAAATAATACATGTTTATCTTTAAACCGTTTTTTGTTTCCAGAATAAATATAGTTTGTAGAAATATAAGTACAAAAATGACACCAAATAAAAATCGAGGTGCTTTAGTCGTGTTAGAAGGTTGTGATCGAGCTGGAAAAACAACACAATGTAAAAGAATAGGTAAGAAATTTGTCTGTACACGGTGACGTTCTCAACATCTTCGGTTACAGTATTTTAATAAGTTTTAATTTCTCATACTGCTTAGTTTAGAGCTTCATTCACTTCTTTCCGATTCGAGCCAGCATCTTCTCAGTTCCGTGCACCTGCATTAATAGCATTGTTAGTAATGACGTTGCTGGTTCACGTGTAAGAACCCCTAATGTCATTACTAAATAGTTACATCTACTTGGCATGAAGATTCAATCATTAATATCTTTACAATTGCTTGTTAGCAGCCACATGACTAATCTTTGTACACGGGCCCCTCTAAAGTACGTGCGTATCCTAAAGGTTATTCTGGAAATAAAGATGTTATATTACTACTTATTATGAATAGATGTAAATTGAATTGAAACATAAAGTTTATATATAATTACAATTCACAGTGGAACTTCTTACAAACGCCGGACACAAGGCAAAATTCATGAACTTTCCCGATCGCTCAACTCACTGCGGCGCACTGATAAACTCGTATCTAACGAAACAAGAGAACTTCAATGATCAATGCATACATCTACTGTTCACTTTCAATCGCTGGGAACTCAAGCATAAAATGGAACAATTGCTTCAGGATGGCGTTTCTCTAATCGTAGACAGGTATTCCTATTCTGGCGTGGCATTCAGCGCAGCTAAAGGTCTCGATGTAGAATGGTGTAAAGGACCCGAGACTGGCTTACTCAAGCCAGACCTTGTAATTTTACTAACACTTAGTGCGGAGGCCATGGCGAAGCGTGGCGGCTTCGGTGATGAACGATATGAAGTACCGGAACTGCAACGAAAAGTGATGGAAAAGTTTCTTGCTCTGAAAGATGATAGTTACTGGCATGTTCTTAATGCTGATAAGAATGAAGAAACGTTAACTACAGAGTTAGGTGAATTAGTACTGAGTTCGATCAACTCATGTGGCTCTAAACCATTGGAAGCGTTATGGTAATCTAGATATAAATTGTATATTGGGTATAATGTATATGTAAAGAGAATAAAACCAATAACTAGTAATCATAATTCACTCTAGTTTATAGTTTTCAAAATGTTACGCATTTAATTAAAAATTTGTTGATAAAACAGTTGTGTCGTAAACTAAGGAATAAAAAATACAGAAAATATATTGTTCTTAGTATAGCTAATTGAAAAATAGTGTTCTTCTTGTCAAATGTCAAAAAATACTCTACTCATAATTTCTATGTTCATTCGTTATTATTCCATATTAGTACAATAACATCTTCCCTGGGCGTTAGCACAACCTTGAGAAAGATTGAATGATGCTGTCACGGTCCCAAGGCTTGTCTGTATCCTTACTCAATGGAGAAGGATGCACACTAATGGTGCCATGGTCTGACAAGAAGAGGCAACAATACACAGAATGGGAACAATAAAATGGATATGTTCCTTTTTCTGAGTGTGCCAAACTTGTCAGGCATTGTCCATGCTACAACAAATACTATACTTTGATCTAGGGTAGAGAAGCGATCTACTAATCAAGTTTGATCTCTTTTGCAGTATGCAGGTGGTTTTATGATGACGGAATCATATACTATTTGGTACCTCTTGGAACCGCAAATGGCGCGGATAACAGCATCCGAAACTTCCACACATTGTAGTTTAGTTGCATGTTGAAAGTAGCTTCCTCTTAGATTACATTGTAGTATGCTTGGTGCATTATCAGACGTTCGTTACTTTTACTTAGATCTATACTAATACTTTACTAACTCATCACTCATATTTTACTATGCAAATGCAAAACATACATTTATTTCCACTTCAAGATTGTAGATTAAGTACACCATCAAGCCATAATTAGTAAGTATAATTTGTATTTAATATCTTTTTTAAATATTTCAGCAAAGCACTTGCACATGGAAGGATCAATGCACAATTGCGGGCCAACGCCAGTGTTCAGTTGGTCAACATAGACTAGTTCGTCAGGCGTGGAATTGATATTGTATATCCTTGATCCATAAATGGGCCCGGTTCAGAATTTGCGCTATTCAGCTGCCCGACCGGGAAACCCACAAAAAAAAATTAGTACAATTACATCTTCAAGATGAACTAAATAGCAATGCCTAGTAAAAACTACTAGGGACAGCATTACAATGTTGCTCGAAATGTTGGTGTGGAATAAATCAAATCAAACTGTTTTGATGATCAATATTTTGTATTATCCGATAATTAGCTTAGTTTATTAGTAGTAATTATTGATTTCGATAAACATGAAAAAAATGTCAATATCTGTTTTCAGAATTCATAAGTAATAAAGTGAATTCTTGTAGACATTCCATACAAACAATATGCGATCGATGAATCAATATGCATCAAGAATCAGAACTAATTGGCACATTTAAAATTTCCTGAACAGTTATTCTTTAATTGAGATATCAACAAAATCGTTGTTTCTATCCATTGCTTCCTGTTTTGTCTTTCTCTATAGAATGGTATCAGAATTGCTAGAAAACCGACCCTAGAACGGAGTCTCGCGACTCGTAGTGTTATATATCAATCGACTCAGCTCGACGAAATCAGAAAATGTCGTGCGTGCACCTTTAAACGATTTTTTTACCGTGCAATTTTCTCCGAGATGACTGAAACGATTTTAACAAGCTTGGGCTCGTTTGAAAGCTATATTGGGACATTGATCAAGTTCGAACATCAAATGACTATAACTTCTAGTTCCGGAGATATGATGGTATCAGGTCCAGTGACGTAACCGACAAAACGAGTTGCTTTTACCGCGCAATTTCCTCAGAGATGGCTGAACCAATTTTCACAAGCTTAGACTCATTTGAAAGCTACTGTTGGGCCAAGTTGATCAAGTTCAAAGATTAAAAGGTTGTCATTTCTGGTTCCGCAGAAGAATAAGACTTGTTTGAAAGATGCAAATAGTGACTCCAAATTATAATTTTACTGCGTCGCAACACTGATTCACTCCAGGAAAATCTTTCTTTCTTGAACAAACAATACACAAAATTTCGTCGCACTAGTGCGAAACATCATCGATGTTCCATTGGAAGTTCGTACTACATTTGAATTTTATCATCACCCGAAAAATCATCCTCACTCTTGTTTACGTCCGTATCGATCATACGACGAACGGATGGTTTCGAACGAATACGAATAAAGCATTCTTGTTTTCACTCGAATGAATTCTAACGCGACTCGTTTATCACAAAATATTTAAATATCAGTAAACTTCTTCGAATAAATGCTAAGCTATGATGAAATCAATCAGATTCTTCTGATAAGTCATATGCGAAACGCTAGAATGTATGCAAGTTTAGTTTCGAACGTTATGTGTATTCGAATATCATTCCATTCTCGTTTACAGACGAATAGATGAAATGCGATTTGGATTTGTCAGTTTAATGTTTCGAATCAACCGTTCGAATACACTGAAAACCAGCAACTTACTTTTCGAATGTAAAGGTGATTTGCAATCAAATGATAAATTTGGTTTTTGAATAAAACATTTGGAAATGTGGAATATATGCGCGGTTCCATGTTTTCACGCATCAAATTTTAACATATCTATTAGATACTTTATGGAAAATACACGATAGGTAAATATGCTTTACTTTATATAAAATACATGATATCATCAATGTAATAAATATGTAGTCTATAGAAAACATCACAAAATTGCTAAAATTGCAACATATTTTTTGCAGATACTACGGATCGGACTGCTATTTTCCATTCTTCGTTTACTTTACACGACGTTTAATATCAAAATTTTATTCACCGACTTGAATAAAATTGATCTTGAATACGATATTTATTTATTATGCAGCATTCGTAACTTCGTTGATGCTTTTTCTAATAAACTACCTATGATGCCGATCCTTCTTTTGTACAGGAATCGCATTCGTACCCATTCAAGTGAAAACAAGATTGACTTTTTCGCATTCGTTCGAAAGTATTGCGGACCTTACACGATCATTAAAAGTGTCATTACCAAGGATGGCTTTTATTGTATCAAAGAACGTTCACTGGCAACTCTTCAACGATTGAATCAGTGCCATCAAACAGAGTTGGAAATCATCGCAACAACAAAAACCCGGCATGGCTCATTTAACATAGAATCAACACCAGTGCGAGAGCGAATTTCTCTCGATGACATTTCTGAGAATCAAAGGTTAGCACGCTGCTGTGGGGATCCTCTCTGAAGCAACAAACGGTCGCTTATTCTCGTTTCGCCATCCGATTCTATACAGGCAGTTGATAATTTCGATTGAATCATTTTACTATTGCCGCTTATTCTAACTATGTGCATATAATCTTTGTATAAGTTGTGTCTATGAAAATGTATGTGAATGCTCCACACAAGGGTTTTGAAATATTGCAACCTAGTATGAGAATCATCAAGTTGAATCACGGACTCGATTTTCTGCGATAATTGTCAACTTGCGATTCTCTCATGGGAAATTCCACACAGCAACGATCATTATCAGACTGTATTTTTTTAAGGGCCGTGAAATACTCAGAGTATGAAGTGGAGCGAAGGAATGTAGAAAAATTCTCTCGCGGTTCATGCATTGAGACACTCGAGTTCTTGTAGCATCTTCTACCGGATTGAAAATGTTGTATACAATATAGATAGCAATATAGCAGCTTCGGTCAAATTTTCGGCAATCACCAACACTGGTCATTACTAAAAAATAATATCATTTTAATGAACGTGTATGATGTAGTAATGAAGAGTTTTCTCTAGGACAGGACCAGACAACTGGCTTCTTTTTCCGGAAAAATATTTCTCTTCTTATTCCGGTTGCTCCCTGCTATAAATAATAAATGCCTCGGGATCACTGTTGCCAGTAGAGATAATTATTCATTCTGAAAACTTTCTCCCCTTATAACATGCAATTATTTATCATTTGAAAACACTTAGACAAATGTTATATCGGTCAAAAATATAGCTCTGGATTCATTTTGATCAGATGTTTGTTTTGAAGAAAACGTTAAGTTGAAACAGCTTAATAAATTTTTTCTAAAACACTCAATTTTGGGTAATTAATTTTTGCAGCTTTATTAACTAAAGTATTCAACATATTCTATTTGAGAAAAATAATAACATACAGAAGTATCCAAAGACTCGGTGCTATTCTCAACCAACATAATCAATATTCTCGTCCATATCATACTTCGTGATTTCAGGCTTTCTCTTTGTATCATCCAGTGATTGTTAAATGTACTCGTATACTTTCCGCATTGACAGGACTTAAAAACAAATTGAACTTAAATCCTATTGAAATTAATAATTTTGAAAAGATGACCCGAAAAATAAAATATCCAATATCAAGCTACATTGTTACCGACGATACTGACAACACTTTTTCTACCACCCTGCAGTAATATTGATTTCAACAACTTGTACTTGCTTATGTCAATTTCAACCAATCACGAGCTGGTCCGAAATTGGTCCTAAAAGTGGATTAACAATTGTCAGGTCCTGTCCTAGAGTTTTCTATGCCTATTTGAAATATCATTAGCGGCCCTTACACGAGCATTATTTTTGTCATTTTTAACGATGACTAAGCACAGAAAACTCTTCATTACTGCACCATACACGTTCATTAAAATGATATTATTTTTTCCCCAAATGCAATGGGTACGAATGCGATTCCAAATAGAATAAGCAGATTGTACTCTTGAGACATGCACGAACTTTTTCCGAGGAAAAAATGCTCTGCTTTTTTCGCGCGAGATAAAAATTTTTCGCTGTATAAGAAATAAAACTAATACGATTGATTTAAACAGTAAACTTAGTTGTATAATTACTCGAATAAAATCCTAGATAAATTGAATCAAAAAGCAGAATTAAAAAGTCAATTTATTTCCACAATAAAGTCAACCGAAACATATATTTTTTGCATTCGACGTAACCAAAATTTTTGTTCAAATCAAACTGAGAACATTTTTGATATTGAAGGGAGAAATTAGTTCAAAACAACCATAGTCTAGCTAGAAATTATCACAAATCGAATTCAAGAATCTACTAACAGTTTTGTTATTTTAAACATGCTTCATTTCTCTACGTGAATAGTTCATATGATATCAAACATTTTCCATTACAGCTTAAGACTGTACCAGAGCTGATGGTTTAAAGTTAGATTGGAATTGGTTTTATGCATTTCGCTCTTTCAGATTGATTCGAACATAAACAGTAACATGAATGTGACATACTTTTGAACGTATCGCATACGACTGTAAACAAGAGTAAACAAGGGTGAATATGTCTATTTATTTTATATAAAATAACATTATGCCAAACAAGTTTCAGCGAAACAAATGTTATGCTAATCAAACTTCGGCCAAATAACGTACACCCTATTTTAACAGTTCGCTAGTCATAGTAGAGTGAGAAATATCTATCCTGACATATATGACGAGTCAAATGCCGGATCTGCAGATTTTGTCAGCTTTCTGTACTTTCTGTAAAAGACTTCGGAAACCTGCATATCTGCAAAAATTATAGAAAATTTGTAAAAAATCTGCAGACGAAAATATATCGACAGTACATCAGAAATCTGCAGACTCACGGTAAAATCTACAAACCTGATATTTCTATTATTTTTACGTTTCGTCTTTGACTCATCAGTGCAGAGTAGTTCAAATTGAACTGCTTAGTGCTAAACTCGGCAGTTCAATTTGAACCGCTAAGCAGACGTAAAGTTTCTGCTACTTACAGAACACTTTTTGTTTTGCAACGAAGTGCAATGTCTTTTTTGACGTGCCGAACGAAAACGTGTTTTCGACTATTTCTGGCCGATGCAGGTTTGGTCATTTAGGGGTTAGCCAAATTTTGTGCTAGGGCACATAACCGTTTTTATTATTTTTACGTTCATTCATTTATTTCATTCGGATCCGACATCCGGTTGCGGAATTACAAGGTGAAGATTACTAAATATTTATACCGTCACTAAAAGCGGTAAGTAAAACACGCAAAACAAATTCTAATCTTGCCTCAAAACTATTCTAAACGATAGTCACTGTCTGTAGACGGCCAAAAAAATTAATGTCGGCTTCTCTGGTTCCCGATTTTCGATTAACGACCGGAGATTGTACCTATAGACTCAAAAAGGGATCCCAGTAACTTTTCTCGAACCGACTACGAATGTACAGGTTCCCGAATACCGGTTTAAGAAGTACCTGCAATAGTTGAACACACTTCGTTGAACACACTTCGTTTTCTCCGAGATGATCCTATCGATCTGAGAACTGTTTCACTCTATAGGTTATACTACCCACTTGTACGCGGCGGACAGATTTCCCCCCAGATGGCGAAAGTCTGGCAACAATGCAACAACCGTTTCCGGCAGAGAATTTCGCCTAGCGGTTATTACCGGTTCTTTTCTGTTGGATTCTTGTCATACAAGATTGGCAGAACCGTTTTGAATCGGTTCTACATTTTAAGCGTCTTGGTTATATTTTTTCAATAAAAGATACATATGAAAGGCAATAAGTTATTGCCCTTCATATATACTAATCATGGAAAATGTTATTGCCAATAACATTACTTTATCACTAACAAACATACCCAAATTCAATCTTATTTACCTCGTCTCAAGATTCGTTTTTTGTACGTACATGCGGGATTGACGAATATCAAATGAAGTCGAATAAAAAAAATAAAAAAAGAAAAAGGAAGGAAATAAACAAGACACGTACGGCGAGATGACGCAATTTCGCTTGGACAATTTTAACAGCAGCCGGAATGCAGCCAGCCTTCTGACGGTTGCCAGAATTCCTCACAAGCTGATAGTTGATGGGCAAACCTTTTTTGTTTTTCAAGAATCAAACAAAATTATTTTACAAGAATGCACTCATTTTAATTCAAACATAATTTTATTTGATTCAAACAATTGTTCGAAGTTGACTTAAAGACTCAATATATTAGAATCTAATGTGTTCTATTTCTCTGCGTGTATTTGAGGATATGAGAGATATGAGAAAGGCATCATTACACCACTAGGTGGATTAAAAAAGGTTTTTAGTTTACTATTATGAATAATTTCCATCGAGCACCGAACCATCCGGAATTCCTCTTCAAAGTAAACGTTGGTAAATGGTTTGTTGGCCGTTATAAAGAAAAAGATTTTTTTCTTATTTTGAGATGTTTTATTTAACAATATAATGCCAACATATATAAATTTAGCACTGGGCTTTTTACGCATAAATTCTTCTTTATCGACTGGATGACATAAAATTAGAGTGTAAAGTGTTGATTAAAGGTTTACTCAATGAAATTTTCTGCCGATCCTTCAACGAGTGTCGCCTGAAAGAAGTGTTTCCTAAAAAATGGTATGATTCGTTGGTGGTTAATCGTGTTCAATGATTTGGTTATCATAATCAATCGGAAATTCGTTCAAATGAAACATTGTTAAGATGAAATTCCCAAAAATTAACATTTAGATTTCGTTGCGTGAAGAGTTTCAAGTTTGACAGTTTTGATGAAGCGTTCTGTGGTCGAAGTTTGCGTGTAGTTGTGTTTCAGTTCGTGCGTGTGCGTGTTGTGTTGCGGTCAAAAACGGGAACGCCATATTGAACAAAAGAGGAGACGACAAAACTATCCTGTAGTTTTATTACATTTGTTCATTGAGTCGCGATTGCCGTCAAAAAAGGTAAAGTGCAAAGCTTCTGTGCAGAGGCAATTTAATTTTTCGTAATCTGCAACAGCATCGCGAAAAGAAAAGAAAATACATAAGTAGTGCTGCTTTGGTTGGTTCGAAAAATTGTACATTTTACCGAACCGGAATCGGTTCTGCCAGCAGTGGTCGGGCTGGCAAAAGTTTTGCTCAGTTTCGGAGTGTTTTCGTTCTGCGCCCCCGATTTTCAATCGTTGCATGGTCGGATAAATGTGGATGATTTTGGTGACACCATGAATGAAAGATCGATTTTCGTACTGTGATTTTGTTCCGAGGTAGAAGCGTTCGGAACCGTCCGATGCTCGTAAATACAAAGTACCGGTGTTCCAGTGTTCGACTCGATTAGTGTGAGAAGAAACGAGATGCAATTCGATTCCATTGCTTAGGTGCAGTTTAGTTGATTCACGGGAAATAGTTTTTGTCATTCACCCATGACAACGCCACGATATCATTTGAATCTGACATGTCACAAATGTGTGTATCATGACCGCATCTAGGATCCGATGATGATCAATATCTATTGAACTGTGGAATTAAGAAGCATTCCTTGCGTACTGTAGAATTTCAATACAAGTAGACTGAGGATTTGTGACATATTCGGTAAGTAGAACCCATCCCAGATGATAATGCGTCACCTTAATTATTTATTTGACAAACTACCAGAAGCTTTGTTACCAATAAAAAATGGGAACCTGTGAAAATTAAGAATTTTTTAAATTGGTCAGAAATATTCTGGTGTGTGCTTTTATATTTGGGAATTGTTTTTATGCCTGTTGAGAAGACAACAGTATCTAGAATTTAAATGCATAATTTTATGTCAAATAACGGGAAAAATATTGAAAATATTCACGTTTTAGGAAATTCATTGATTTTGTGATTCCAATGAAAAATGATCTATTTAATCTTTCGAATGAGAAAAAACATTAGATTATAAATAATGTGGTTTAAAAGTTTGTCTGAAAAAATGAGGATAATTGTACTTCTATTTAAATAGTGAAAATCTTATTTATAAGAAAGTTAAATAAGAGTAAAATAATTTTAATATAAGAAACAAGGAAAGCGAAATTTAGTGATGAAATGATGCCATTTTCACAATGTGGAAATCTTCGAAGAATCAGCATGTCATTCCATTGCGTGACCTTTCGTGCGTTTGGAGTGAAATGGAAATTTTTAACAAATAGCACTTCTCAACCCGTGGCTTTGGAACCAAAAATCGAATTCAGATTAAATCCAATAACTACCTTTGAGACGTGATGGTTTTTTTTAAATGAGGAACACAACTTTGTTTTCTGCATAGAGCAAGGAATCAGCTGGCTGTTGGCACAACTCCCTTCGATTTCATGAAACTTTGCATGTGTGATCGGTATAGCAAATGAAGTAAATTTCACTGGTCTAGAGATTTTTTTCACTCAAGACTAAAAAAAAGAGGCGAAATGTGTTTTTAGTCACATTATTTTGAAACAATCAAAACTAGAAATCGATAGCTTCTATAAAAAATATGTCTTAGAAGAAAATCTAAGAAAACCTTCAGATTTTTCATGAAATCGAAAATAAAAATTAATTTTCAAAATTTTAAAAACGTCAAGTTACAAGGAAACTAATGAACGATTTAGCAAGTTGGAGAGATGATAAACAAAAAAAATTTCCCAAGGAAAAACTTTTTAACAATTTTCGAAAAACGATGTTTTTATAAATGTATAAATGAAATATTATTCTCCCAGATATGTTCAATGTAGGATCCCGACAATAGGATGCTATTTTCTAAATGCAGTCATTAAATCGACAAAATGGATATTTCATGAAAATACGTCTTTTTTTTAAATTAGTCTGGGTTCTCCATTACCAAATTTTGAATAATTTGTTCTTTGACATCAAGACGATGTGAGTAGCTGTTTTCAAGATATTGTTGTGTTCAGAATAATGAATGGTTGGTTTATGAAAATATACATTTTTTTATAAATTAGGTGCGGTTTTCCATAAGCAATACCAATGCGGACTGTGTTCAAGTTGCAAAGTACAAAATCGAAGATATAATTTGCAAAAAATAATAAGTCAATTGTCGTTTTGCAAACCAACCTTATTATTTCCAATCGGCACAGTTTTCATATTTTGAATATGATAATAATAATAGACTTTAACTTTAACTAACCATTAAGTTTTATTTTTTGCGGATTTATATATAATATGATAGCTCATTTCTGTGTCTGTTGAAAATAATTGCACAGCAATCTTATTTTCTGTTACTGGAATGAAGCAATGATATTTTTGTGTACCTTAAAACACTTTGTTTGTTGATGAATATCTTTCTTTCCATTCTACAGCACCATCGTCATATTACTCTTGTCACATATAACAAAACGAGATTGCTGTGAAATTATCTTGATTCCTTTTAGAAGCCCAATCGTATGAAGCTTTCGCATTTGTTATTGGATGTTCATGTTCTCTTGCCAAGCTAGCTCTTGTTGCCATTCGTTTCAATGTTCCACCGGTTTCATCACATGGTCCTCTACCGTTCGAAGTTACGAATAAATGCCACTCCACTTTTAGAAACAGCTATTTTGTTATACTTCATGACTTTTGATATTATAACGAGACTCAAATTTTTAATCGTGTCTGTTTCTTTATAATATATTACAACTGGAAGAATTGCTACTTGATCATTGTCCCTATGATGACTTTGAACAGCATCTTGAAGAACGAACTATTTCTCCTTCAGTTAATGAAGATTATGTGCTTTTCAAAAATTGAGATTGTTTTTTTTTATACAGCCAAGTTTTTCTAGTTTTCCTGTTAAATATGCTACAAAATTATCAACTGCTTTTGTTAAGATTTCTAGATTGCATCTATCAGTAGTTCAGTGTCGTTGTTCGAGTGAAGCGTTAGACAACTATTTTTATGCAGGTGATACTTCCTGCAGAACTTGAGAATCCACTTAAATATAATTTAAAAATCTGCATAAATTTGGCATATGAACACAATAAATAAGTCCGCATACAACGTCATTTTGAGAAACCCCATGGAAACGATTTTATTTTTATTCTTCATATTTTTCGATGTGCTTAGTTAATTTATACTCTCTGATGTGTGGAAAATGTTAAAGTAAACATAAAATGGCTGCAATTGTGATTTTGTAAGAAGTTAAACAGATTTCAGTGAAGACATTTTTTTTTGTTTCAAAATCTTCTTGCTCGGCAAGCTCTTCCTTCTCGGTAAGATTCACTCTTTTCAAACTTGAAACTGAACAACTATTTATCGCCTCCTGATGAGCTTTTGTTTTCTGAGACAGCGCCTTCTCCTGGTGTCGGATTTTACTCTGAATGTCTTTCTTTTCCTCCTCGTCTTTTATTCTTTTTTTGCAGCAGGGGAAAGCTCACTGGAGTTAGTTTCTGTCAAACTTGCTCTCCAGTAGGCATAAAACCTCCTCATCTTTTGCATCAACAGATTACAATCATCCAAATGAGACACATTTATACTGAAGGCGTTCGAGCAAAAGAAGAAGGTTTCAGTTCGGTATGTGACCAAAAAAGTGGACACTCCGAAGTCAAATGTTCTTCGTGTTAAAGAACGTTTGAATCTTCGAACCTATAAGAAGCAGAAACAACCAAAACGTAGTCCGAAACAAGAAGCATCGATCAGGCCGAGGGTTCGAAAGCTGTACAATACGATTCTTGCCTGAAATTTGAGCTGCATAATCATGGACGACGAAACCTACGTGAAACTAGATTACAAATCCTTGCCGGGACCACAATATTATACGATGCGAGAAGGGCAAGTGTGTGATTCGAAACCACAATGATCCTGTTGTCTTCTGGCCAGATCTTACTTCTTGCCACTACTCGAAATCAACGGTAGAATGGTATACTACCAAAAATGTCACTTTCGCATCAAAAAATGAGGAATTCTGGGCATTAACGAAGGCATATCTTAGGAAACATGTATCGGCAGCCGAAACCATTCAACAGTTCGAAAAAGATTGGAAAAAAGTGTCAAAACTTGTCGCCAAGAAGTCTGTACGGAATTGACTTTGCTTTGCCATACTTTCAGGGACAGTCTTTATAAGCAAAGTGCATCAGAGATTTTTTTTTTAGGAACGCGGAAAATATATCCTAATAATTTAGAGGCTTTGGAGATAGTAAACTCTATATGCTCCTTAAAATTCAACTTGGAGTCCAGCAGAACACCCATGTCCTTAACAGACGATGCGCGTTCGAGAATAGTTTGCGAAATATGATAGTCGAACTTATATACAGACTTTTTGGACTAAAAGAGATGACGGAGCATTCAGTGGCATTTAAAACAATTTTGTTGATGCAACACGAACGATAGTTTCATACACTTGATCGAAAAATTTGAATCTTTGAGATAGAATAAAATTATAAACGGTCCAAGGTGACTTCCTTGAGGAACTCCAGAGGTAACAGCAAATGGTGAGGTTATATAGTCTCCTGTTTTCACTACCATATGATGACCAGTTAGATATGATCGAAGCCAATTCAAAAATGATCCGTTTAATCCCAGTCTACTTAACTTGGAAATCGTTTTGTGATGATTGATTTTGTCGAACGCAGCAACGAAATCGGTGTATATAGAATCTACTAGTAGTCGTGCTTGTAAAAAAGGTATGGTGAAGGAAGTGTAGGTTACTAAATTTGTGGAAGTTGAACACTTTGGCATGAATCCATGCTGAGTTTAAAATATGTAGTCAGAGAAACTTTGTGTTATAAATCCAGAACTATAATTTCAAACAGCTTCGATACAGCTCACAAAGCAGCAATTCCACGGCAGTTGGATACCATATTCTTGTTCACGTACGATTTCTTCTATATTTCAGGAAAAATTCCAGAACGCAAAAAAAGATTTCTTATCACCACGGATGGAATATAGTCGGGTCCAGCACTAGAACGTTTTAACGTTTAACTTTTTCTTCTTCGTTTTCCAAAGGCGCTTCACAATCCATTTGAAAGGAATATTTTTTTTAACTGTGAAACATTAGGTTAACATTTTCATGAATTGTACAAACACATACATTATGACAACCTGAAGTATTGAGAAGTTTACAGCATTAAGTTTGGTCTTAATGCCGTAAATGTACTGAAAATAATATGTGTTTATTAACCTCTTCGAGTCGTTAAAAAGTTTTCCTAAGACTTGAGAGCAAAAGCCGTTTCCGAACTGGTTAGCGTCCACTAATAGTTCCGATAGAAACGTAATTTCGTTGTCCTCTAACGAGACGAATGAAGCTGCTGATGGTATTTTTTCTAAATCATATCTCGATGTAGCTAGTGGTATTTTTTCTCAATTATTTCCCGATAATGTGGCATCTCGTTGTCCCTGGAAGCTAGCTGCTGTGCACTTTCAACAGACACTGGTCGATATAAATATAATCTAGATTAGTCGCAAATATGCATTGTACTATTCACAGTAATTGCGCAAAGCTTGAGAACAAAATGTTCAATCATACTATCTGTTACTTCGACCGTCCCACGACAAAAGGGTCTAACTGCAAATGACAGTTTCTCTTTGTTTACTTTTTCTTTCACGATTTACCGAGCTGATTTTATATTTGACGCTTAACTCTTCGCAAAACTTTCAAGGTAAAACTACAAGCTTTCGATTTATATTGGAAACTTTAGAGAATTTGCAATAATGGACCCGTAATAATCAAAAGAGAAAGTAAACAAAGAGAGGCTCTCATTTGCAGTTAGGGCCTTTTGTCGTGGGACTATCCACATTCTGTCATATCTTCCCATCATTAAATCACGGAGGAGAGTTGCCATCACTGGGAGTCCGATGCGGTGTCCTGGTGCTGTTCTCAAAAAAGGATAATTTCAATGTGTTGTTTGATACGTATAGTTAAAAATTAGGTTGAAACAGTTATTTTGAGTGATAGTGCAGGTGTAGCAAGTGTGTTTCTAGTAGTGAGAGT
Source organism: Malaya genurostris (assembly GCF_030247185.1). Taxonomy (NCBI): domain Eukaryota; kingdom Metazoa; phylum Arthropoda; class Insecta; order Diptera; family Culicidae; genus Malaya; species Malaya genurostris. The sequence continues at coordinate 215,771,810 of NC_080572.1, forward strand.
GCTATTCATTGAATAATATTGATCCGCGAAACTAAAGATGCTCAAGCGGCGGAAACTGATAATTTACCGCCCCAAAATTCAACGATGTTAACCTGTTAAGCGATCGAAGCGCCGTCTGCATGTCATTGTCGATGTTGTCGGATTTCTATGGAATGTGTGAAAGTTTACAAGTCGATTGGCACATTGTTGCAAAACTGAAATGTAGAGGCGCTGCTTGCTTAGAGATGATACTTTCAGCAAGAGCTGTCAAATCGGTAAGAAAAATTTTAATTACTCCACCTTTTCAACGATTTCTTATGAAAACGGGCAAATTCGATTGAAAAATCATAGTAGAAGTTGAAGAAAAAGTTTTTACTTTGAGGTGATAATGTTGATCTTAATTCATTATGCGAAATCTACCGTTTATTCAGAATGGAGCATTAAACTTGGTTTGATACCATTTTTCAAATGCCTGTAAATAACAAAAAAGTATCCAAAATAAATGGTACTCGATCGCCATACATTCTAGTACCCGAGAAATCAACATTACACTAATTTCTGAATAAAAAAATGTTGATCCGAAAAAACCTAACCTTACCCAATTTCACACATTTCTGAAGATTTTCCATGTTTAATCGTAGTTCACACTAAAAGAAGTAGTAGTAGTAATCACTTTGAAATCGATTTTTTTCTACTCCGAGTGTACTTTTATTGCTGATATCTATTTGTACTATTGAATAAACGATAAAAATGTTGCAAATCACTACTGCCGATATGAAAATTTCCGAAAGAATCCTCCTTTTCTTAGTTCCATTTTTCATTGGCAGGTGTCGCTACCGGTAAATCAGCTTTGCGACAATGTGCCAATCGTGTCATTCAGACTGAAGGTCTAGGGTTGGTCTGCAGCGGACTCATTCGCGAGTGTTTTTATTTTATTCTTTCAGTGGTCGTGTTTCATCTCGCGTTGTTGACAGCACGGCTAGCAGGAGAAAAGGAATACTGGTGAGATCGTTCTTTGGAGATATTTTATATTTTTCTTACTTATTATATTTCTCCTGAGAATCGAAAATCAGGTTTTGTTGAGATCATATTGTTTACCAAAACATATCTGGATCTCTTTTCCTCCCTACTAACATATCTCCTATCCCGTGATGCTCGTGGAGATACAGTGGTACCCGCAGTCTTTAGAAACAACGAGTATCGGACTAACATTCCTTTCTTTCCCTCAGTAGCACAGCCTTTGGTCGTAGCCAGCGTCGTTATTAGTGGCCTTTACACGATCATTAAAAGTGTCATTACTAAGTAATGACACTTCTGCTCAAACGCTCGTCATTACTGCATTACTGTACATAATTACTTTTTAGCATTACACGTTCATTAATAATGATGAGTATTTGTATTTTTATTCTCGTTTAGCTGAAAATAAATTTGATTTGCCATTGAAACGTTAAGGTTAATGAAATATTAACAATTTAAATCTATACTTTGTCATTTTTTCGCGTACAGTTCTAAAGATATTAAGCACTTCCACAAAACAATAAGAAGAAGAAATAATGTGGGTAATGATGGAAAATCCGGAATTCCATCATTACTCGTGCCATTACTGAACTCGTAGACCTTACACGGTCATTAAAAGTGTCATTACTTTTTAGTAATGTGCAACTACGGGCGATCTACTCAGCTCAGCTCAGCTATCTTCCCATCATTAAATCACACTCAACCGAACTACCATTCCTCGGGAGGCTGCAAAGTTTACGCATCGTTGACCGTTGTCGTTTGTTACCGCGTGCAGGCTCTCCAGCCCGATCACGGGCCTGTACATTGCCTCCCGGCCTACCTGAGCATTCATGTCGCCGATGAAGAGTTTTACATCCCGCCGTGGACAGCTGTCGTAGGTTCGTTCCAGCTGCGCGTTGAATTCTTCCTTCTCGTCATCGGGTCTCGTCTCATGTGGGCAGTGCACGTTGATGATGCTGTAATTGAAGAAATGGCCCTTGATCTTCAATACGCACATTCTATCACTGATTGGCTGCCACCCAATCACGCGCTGGTGCATCTTGCCCAACAGTACGAATCCCGTTCCTAGAACGTTGGTTGTGCCACAGCTCTGGTAGAAAGTAGCCGCTCGATGCCCAATTTTCCACACCTTCTGTCCCGTCCAACAAAGTTCCTGCAGTGCTACGACATCGAAGCCGCGGATTTGAAGCTCATCATGCAGCATTCGGTCGTATCCTGGGAAGCCAAGCGATTTGCAGTTCTATGTGCCAAGCTTCCAATCGTAGTCCTTATTTCGTCGTGTAGGTCTTTGCCGATTATTCCGAGTTGTATTTATATCCTGATTATTCGTAACAAGTGTTTTTTTCGGGCGGCTTGTTAGGCCTGCACCAACCTCCTGTCTCGCCGGAGGGCCATCGTGTCAGCACTGTTTAGAGTCCCACACTGACACAAGGACGGTAATCAGCCGCTTCTAGCATGGAGAACAGACGCTGTTTCGAGCCGCCCCAACATGGGGAACAGATGCTCGGGTAGGCTCGCTCTCTGTAAAGAGAAGGCAAGGCCCCCCCCTTCCCTGGCAGCATACGACCAAGGTCCCACCGGGGTTGGTTACCCGATCTTTCCTATGGTTGCTCGTACCCCAGCCGGCACCGCGGGGAGGTAGGGATAGCAGTTACTGGACAAGAGGCTAAGAACCACATTGGGGCCTGAATTGCGCATTGTCCAGTCGTTTACCAACCAATGAACATTCTAGTGTCTTTTTCTTGGTCTTCAATCTTCGATGATAACCCTTTATTTCAACAGGCTCGTTTTTCGTCAAGAAAATGAAAAAGTACGGGTGTGTAATGTCAGAGACATAACTGGATGTCGTGAATACGAATAAAACTGACAAATAAAACTGCGCCTAGACTAAATTACAGATTAGTTACATTAAACATTCTGAAACGCAATTAAATATAATGAAATAACTAGATAGTTCTTTATAATAAAAATGGGCCGTATAGAGTACAGTAAAATAAAATTTCGCATAATTCTTTGAGAGTATTATTATGGTTCTAAAAAGAACCGAATAGAATTCTAGAATAAGGAACTGAACCTGAGTTCAAGACTAAATTTAGAACCAAGAACAGAAGTTCTGCTTTCATTGACGACTGCTCCACCTGACGATTGAAGTCCAAATGAGAGCACGACCTAAGCGTTTGAGGCTTTATACCACGCAAAAAGTCTGCTTTCATTGCCGACTGCTCCACCTGACGACTGAAGTCCAAATGAGAGTTGCGACCTAAGCGTTTGAGGTTTTTAACCACGCAGAAGGTGCACTCTCCGAAGCTGCTGGTCCCACGACGTCTGCTTGCATCCAAAGCACAAGAAGAAATAATCAAATTTCGACCACGGTTCCCCTTTTATAAGCAGTCAGTTGAAGATATGTGCCTGACTACCTCAAAATCGTCGTCCTTGCGCGAGAAAGTCAAGCAAAAGTAAAGAGTTTTCCGCGTTGTTTTCAAAATTTGAGAAAACTTAATATTTGAGTTGTTTGTGGTCATCTCACACTGTTCAAAATATTATCCTAAATTCCTGATCATATTTTTGATGAAATGGTGAAAGAATTATGTTGCTGCCTTTAATACAAGTCGAGATATTCACGATTAAGTTCTGCCCATTCTTCCATATAGCTAATTTTGAAAAGGCACCCCATAGTAAAGTAAGTCGTATTCACGACAATAAAATAAAATCAGGTGTTAGTAAGCTTGTTAAATTATATAATGTAAGGATGCGCATTTAACACTAGATTGCCCAGGAAAGACATTATATGTAAACAATGGAAGGATTGCTTAAAATTCTGTGAACTTTTTTAATTCTTTATTTAACGATATATGCACTAAGGCACACTGTACTAGCTTTTAGTTATTTTGTCACAGTTTTTTTTTCTTAAAATCATTTTGACTGCTTTTGAGCAATTTAGGTCTATACTAAGTTTTGGGCCTTCGAGTGTTGAGCACGCATCCAGGAAATTGGATGAAATGGTCCACGTGAACCGTTCTCTTCCAGAAACACACATCTCACACTCTTAGTTAGAAGGTGACATCTGTGTCCAAGTTGGAGAAATCTAAGTACATTCAAACCTTTCCCGATTTGAGAGTGTATTTACACCTGATTAATCAGTTTCACCGTCATTGCAATTTGTAACATTACCGATACCGAACCGGATCGGAAAGGTTTGAAAGTTCCTAAACGGTTCATAAGATATCAATTTACTCCTATTCCTGATAATAATAGTCCTCCTTTTTGAATTAAGTTCACCAGTTCAGGACGACTGTTATATATTAATATTCCCATTAATATCCCAAATCCTATTATATATTAATATCCCAACTAGATCAAGATAATTCAAATTGGTGACCAATTCCAGGCATAAGAATGCTCGAAACCACCTAAGGATCTATTGTCAATTTCAAGCAGTATTAGTCCTGTCCACTCCAAGATCGATCCAGATAACATAATAATTTTCATCTTTTTACTTTTATAAGCGAACGATCGATCGATCTCGGTATGGTCCGACTTTGTCAATACGAAGTATAAATTGACTCCCACCCCCATCCGCCAAAGTTGATTTTTCTTCAATTTTGTTTTCAAAATATCTCGAAAACAGCTGCTCGCATCGTCTTGATGTCAAAGAATAATTTATGCAAAATTTTATGAAGATTGCAAAAATGATATATTTAGGAAGTAGCTTCCTTTAAGCTTTTTCATTGAACGTAGTTCGGAGAATAATATTTCATTACTCAGAGGTGAAAAGAGATGTCGATTAATTCAATGCTGTTAATAAATTAACTCTAGACTAGTGGCCATCTTAGATCTCATAAGAATTAAAGTCAGAAAAAAAACAACCAGAAGTCCTGAGACTGAACGTGTTATTGTGTTTCTAATCAAGTCTAATTTTTCACTGTCTTTGTAGGAAGTGTTCGTGTGTGTTTCGCGTATTAAGACCGTTAGCAGTAAGTCCGAATGAATTTTCCTACTCGTAAATAGTGGAACCCATTGAAAATGTCCGGACACAATCCACCCCATGGACGACTAGGCCAGCCGAATTCTACTTGGAATCCGTTACAGGTAAACATTTCCCATTTATTTTTTCATTGGTGAAGTGTGCGAAAATGAGTCCCCGATGTTTTTTCAGGTGCCCTCGTATATACCTCGGCAACCACAATTGGCCCACATGTCCAGTGAACGATCTCTGGCGAGATCTCCCTTAACATGGCATACGCCACCTACTCACCAGGATCAGCTTTACAATTTCATGACTGCAAATCACAAAACGGTAAGCTAACTGCATTGTAACATGAAGAATTTTGAACCAATGTATCGTATCTTTCGGTTTAGAATCTAGAAATCAATCCCATGCTGCCAACATTCGGAAGAGGCTCCGGTATGCCACTAGGATCCGTTGATCTGTCTCTGTCATCGGCCTCTCGTAGCACACCATCCCCGAAGGGAAGTAATCATCAACCGCCAGGTCCACATGGTCAACAACAGCACCCTTCATCGATGCCACCTGGCATCATTCCACCCGTCCTCGGTGGACCCTTGATGCCAGATCAAAACGACCATTTTCATCCGAAAATGGTTCCAGGACATGGTTCGCAACAGCAGCAACCGCCGCATCATTTGAACATGTAAGTTGCTTAATTTAGAACATTTAATAGTTTAACTAATTGCCTTCTCTTAAAACTAGGAATCACAATCGTTCTCCATCGGCGAACCAATCTGGAGGTGTTATACAGTCGACTGCTGCTCTGAAGGATCGTTCCGGGCACGGTTTGATGGGGAGCTCAGCCGGTGTTAACAGTGCTAGCGGAAACACACCGACATCGTGCAGTTTTCTCGGTAACAGCGGAAGCAACAGTCTAGTGCTAGGATCTGGCAGTGCCGGTGGTAATGGATATTACAACATGATGAGTAGCAACAGCAGTGGCAACAACAATAACGCTTGCGTTGGTGGTGGTGGTGGCGGTAATAGTATTAACAACAGGTCACTTGCTGGTCCTGCAGGAGGTACGGCTGCTCCTTCCTCAACGATGGGAGGAATGGTTGGCGATTTGTCCTCGATGCTCCCTGGTGGATTGCATATCAAAGATACCAAGCAAATTAATAACGAAGTCAGCGGAAGAAATGGCAAGGATAATGTGAGTAAAAATAAGTTTTGAATTGTAAAAACAAAAATACATTTAAACACTTTATTTTTTGCAGGCCCCTCCGAACACTGATTCATCAGACTTGGTCAAAGATATAATAATGCATGCAATGCAAAGTACTGCAGTTTCTGTTTCACCCAAACAAGGTAGGTTCGCATCTCGATGTCAGCCAGTCACTCACAGTATTAAGAGCATTTTTTTTTTATTTATAGACTCATCAATGCGACTGCCAGCTCCTCCGGCTCAAAGCCCCGTGCGGAGTCGTAGCCCACCAATGGTCAATTCAAGTGTGGACAAATCTTTCCCGACGATTTCTGCGAATGTGCCATCTACACCTGTGGGGGTCAAAACGGCCGACATAAAAGCTAGTAGTTGTAGCAGTAGTAGTAGTTCAACGCTGGTCACACCAGCAACGCCGCCAGTAGCCACCGAGGCGATCAACAACGACCGAACGTCTCCTAATCAAAGCATAACTTCGAGTGAAGATTCGGCCGATTCTAATTCAAGCAAATCCCGAAGACGACGAAAGCCCGATCGAACCAATAAGATGGACTCGGGTGAGCTGGAGCGGATGCATGATTTTCTCGTCGGCGGTGATAATTGTGCAGATAAATGCGATCGAATCGAGGGAATAGATCCGATGAGGCCTAACATTGCGGTTCGGAATGATATTGCCACACTTACTCTCGAAGGAATTAGCAGTCTCAGCCAGGGACTTGCGAGTGATAATAGTCATAGCCCCCATATTACAGATCTGTCCGATAGTACGCGGATACACCTGCAAAATTTGAGCGAAAGCAATAGCGACCGTGTTGGTGCATCGGTTAAACCGCCCACAGTGAGCTCGGTAATCTCTAGTGTGCTGTCGGCTGCTGCGGCCGCTATGGAATCGGCTCGAAAGGACAGTGAATCGAACTCGGATGATTGTGAGACAATCGATAAAATAGCAGCAATGATATCCAGTACTGAAATCGACACTGCTCCAGCTCCAACCGCACCGAAACCGACGACGGATGCAATTGCTGAGCTTATGAAAAATGACAACGAAAGTGGCAGCATGAATGGTCCAATGGATAGTCAGCCTCTGCCGCCAGCCAAGGGTTCCTTAACTGCAGAAAGTGATAAATCGCAGTTATCTAGAAACGAAGCAGATGAAAGTTACGAAGAGGTTTGGACACCCCCAAAACTGGTCATTCGATTAGGTTTTAATAAGTTTTTTTCTCTTACGTTTTACAGATTGAAAACAAGTTAGAGGAAATGTTTGCCGGAATCGAAGAAACTTCACCATCATGTTCGAAGACATCGCCCACCACCACCACCACCGAGAAGAAGCTGTCGTCACCGTCAAAGCAAAGCAGCGAACCCACGGATATTTTGGTACAATTATCTGAAAAAACCGAAGAATCTGCTATTACAGATCTCCGAATTTCTTCCGCTGAAGCTACCGAAGATTCACCCGAACCTAGTACCAGTGGAACGCAGAAAAAAGTTCTTACGCCGGCAACGAAAAAAACTGTTTCTGGAAAAGCTTCCGGCAATTCCGGAGCATCTCCGAATAAAAAGAAAAAAATATTAAAGAAAAAACCTAACCAAAACAAGGGAACAAGTTTTGCTGCCGCTGAGGAAAGGGCTGCCTCGTTTAGCTCTAAGTTCAACAAGAAATCGTCGGCGAAGGGTAATGGAAAAAAAGGAAATGGTTCAGGTTCTACGGCTAGCAAAAATGTCAAGCTTAAGACGAGCGACTGTAGTGGTCTCATTGATCCCAATGGTAAACACAAAGGACCTTTTGTGCAGGTTAAATCCGACGGCAGTCATGTGGTGATAAACACCCCAATCAACGAGGACGACACCGAGAAGGCACAGAACAAGACTAAGAAATTCACGACTAGTATGAACAGTACGGAGAGAAGCAAAATTCGAGGCCTGCATGTGAGCACTCTAAGCACCAAGTACGATGCGGACACTACCGACACCAGTTGGATGTGTGTGTTCTGCAAGGTGGGACCGCACAAAACCCGTCTAGGGGATCTGTTCGGACCGTATATCATTAGTACCAAGTCAAGCGAGTTCGAGCAGAGTCAAACGGATGAAGATTTCTTTAATATTAAGCGGACACGAGACAGTCTCGCCTCGAAACTGACGGCCTCGGGGGAATCGTCTAAAATGGTGTGTCCGGTAAGCTTTGATTTTATGTATTTGCTTTTTAAATAATCTTTTGATTTTGTGCTTGAATGATACGGTATGATCGAAATTTTCCCTTTTTCTTGTAGCCGAAGTCGAAAAAAAGAAAAATCAATGACGTCACACCCGGCACCAGTGAAACAACGAACTCAGTTGCCCCAGGACCGATAGAGGATATGTTCTACGGTATGATAAAGGCCGGCGATGATTCCTATGAGGTTTGGATGCACGAGGAATGTTTGGTTTGGGCTCCGGGAGTGCACATCGTCGGTACTCGGATCGTCGGTCTCGAAGCAGCTATTTGGAACTGCTGTCGGCATCAGTGTCGTCTTTGCTCGCTGTACGGAGCCATGGTGAGCTGCTTGCACCGAGGTTGCAACGAAGAAGCACACGTGGTTTGCGCACGGAAGAATAACTGGAAATTGGGTGATGAGTTCAAGTCGTGTTGTGCTCAGCACTCCAACACGAACTCCTGAGCCGCTGGACGTTAGATGGTTTGTTTTGTATTAGGTTTGTGTTAAGTTCATTGGCGAACAAGAGAGAGTTTTTTTCCTGGTTGGCAACGTATTGCTTATTATTTTGAGAGTATCTCAGAAATGTTTTGTTTGTTTGGTTCTCACCCTTCTTTTAAGACGCGCGGTGCGGGCCTCAGGTCACTGGAAAGATATACAAAAGTGATGTTTACAAATGTATCTGGAAAACAAAAAGAAAAGTCACAATTCAATTATAAATGTACATTTTTAGCTTGTAAATATAGTCAGCTAATGTATGATATTTTAATTAATTTTAACTTAGAAACCCACGAATATAAAAGATATTTGGCGTGATCGTGATTGATGAAGTACTTTTCATGACGATATCTATCCGGAATAATTGTGAGCAAAATAATTTATTTAATAGAATTAGTAATATCTTGGAGTAATTGAATATACTTTTGACTAGGCTAGGACGTTTTCTTCTGAAAATAAAAATGCAACAATATCGACATATATTGAATGAAACCAATTTACTTTGGAAGAAAAAGAAACAAGTTGATTACTTGTTGGATGCATGTGATTAAATAAAATGATAAACTGTATCAAAAGAAAACACATGTGTAGTATACATTATTGAATAATGTCTATCCTGGAGAAAAATCTATATTAAATTCTCGTAAAAATTTTAGTAACCAGCAAAATCAATAAAACTATGAGAAGAAAAAAAGGTTTTTTTTTTTCATTTTATTTACTCCTTTATCCTTTGTTTTATTTATTTTGGTACAATAAGGTAAGTTGAGAATGATGTAGTAGTAGATCTTCACATCATCAGCAAACGATAAGCGAGAGTCTTCCAGAGCAAAATTGACATTATCGAAGCACTGTAAAAATATTAACGGTCCGAGATGACTTCCCTGCAGTATTCCGGATGTTGCGAGTAACTCAACTTTCGCTATTTTGAGTTCCTCGCAATTGACATCATCGAAATACTGTAAAACTATTTACGGTCCGAGGTGACTTCCCTGCGGTATTCCGGATGATGCGAGGAACTCAACTTTCGCCATTTTGAAATTAGTTTCTTTACATCACGAAACACCTACCATCAAACAGTTTTAAGTAAGACTAGGACAATCAGTCAATTTTCGTCAACGTTAACGGGACTATACCGGTGGTTTATATTATTTTAAGGCTTTCATTATTGAAATGTATACCCAATCCGGACGCAAAAATGTTTTGTGAGGTTGATATAGCTTGTTATTACAAACAGCTTCTTTCCATTAGATATCCGTTTCCGTTAGCTGCGCATTTCACATAATTGCTGTTTGAAAAAAAATTGGTCATTCGTCATCATTGTTTTGCATTTGGACGCTTACCAGTGGTTACCCATACAATAGATTTATTGTTACAAGACCTTCCACAATTTTCCTTTGACCATTGGAAAATATTTTAATATAGGGGAAGATGTTCGGTTGCCGGGACCCCACCGTAACTTTTGACAGAAAGCAGATAGCGTCATTCCGGTAAATGTCATGTGTGTGTAATAGTAACACGTTCTTTTTTAGATGGTTTGTTTTGTATTAGGTTTGTGTTAAGTTCATTGGCGAACAAGAGAGTTTTTTTCCTGGTTGGCAACGTATTGTTTATTATTTTGAGAGTATCTCAGAAACGTTTTGTTTGTTTGGTTCTCACCCTTCTTTTAAGACGCGCGGTGCGGGCCTCAGGTCACTGGAAAGATATACAAAAGTGATGTTTACAAATGTATCTGGAAAACAAAAAGAAAAGTCACAATTCAATTATAAATGTACATTTTTAGCTTGTAAATATATTCAGCTAATGTATGATATTTTAATTAATTTTAACTTAGAAACCCACGAATATAAAAGATATTTGGCGTGATCGTGATTGATGAAGTACTTTTCATGACGATATCTATCCGGAATAATTGTGAGCAAAATAATTTATTTAATAGAATTAGTAATATCTTGGAGTAATTGAATATACTTTTGACTAGGCTAGGATGTTTTCTTCTGAAAATAAAAATGCAACAATATCGACATATATTGAACGAAACCAATTTACTTTGGAAGAAAAAGAAACAAGTTGATTACTTGTTGGATGCATGTGATTAAATAAAATGATAAACTGTATCAAAAAAAAAACACATGTGTAGTATACATTATTGAATAATGTCTATCCTGGAGAAAAATCTATATTAAATTCTCGTAAAAATTTTAGTAACCAGCAAAATCAATAAAACTATGAGAAGAAAAAAAGGTTTTTTTTTCATTTTATTTACTCCTTTATCCTTTGTTTTATTTATTTTGGTATAATAAGGTAAGTTGAGAATGATGTAGTAGTAGATCTTCACATCATCAGCAAACGATAAGCGAGAGTCTTCCAGAGCAAAATTGACATTATCGAAGCACTGTAAAAATATTAACGGTCCGAGATGACTTCCCTGCAGTATTCCGGATGATGCGAGTAACTCAATTTTCGCTATTCTGAGTTCCTCGCAATTGACATCATCGAAGTACTGTAAAACTAATAACGGTCCGAGGTGACTTCCCTGCGGTATTCCGGATGATGCGAGGAACTCAACTTTCGTCATTTTGAAATTAGTTTCTTTTAATCACGAAACACCTACCATCAAACAGTTTTAAGTAAGACTCGGACAATCTATGCCGGACTATGCCGGTGGTTTATATTATTTTAAGGTTTTCATTATTGAAATGTATACCCAATCCGGACGCAAAAATGTTTCGTGAGGTTGATATAGCTTGTTATTACAAACAGCTTCTTTCCATTAGATATCCGTTTCCGTTAGCTGCGCATTTCACCTAACCGCTGTTTGAAAAAAAAATGGTCATTCGTCCTCATTGTTTTGATCATTGCATTTGGACGATTACCAGTGGTAACCCATACAATAGATTTATTGTTACAAAACCTTCCACAATTTTGCTTTGACCATTGGAAACTATTTTAATATAGGGGAAGATGTTCGGTTGCCGGCACCCCACCGTAACTTTTGACAGAAAGCAGATAGCGTCATTCCCGTAAATGTCATGTGTGTGTAATAGTAACACCAAATACAAATAATAATACCCCTAAGTCCCATATAAACGAATCGCCAATGTTTGGTTCACAGCATGAACAAGTAAGCCTAGCAAATATCTCCCTTTCGTTGCGATAGTGTGAAAATGTGAAAGAAGATCGTTTCTGGCAACGCTTTATGCTAGTTGCTACGGTGCAAAAAAAACTTGTTTGTTTATCGTTGCTGTATTAAACAGCAACAATCAGTCTAAATATCGCCGGCTAATAAACCGAGGCCAGAAGAATGAGCGTATCGGGAAATAAACTAGTTCCCGTTAACGTGCAGAAAAATACTAAAATTACAAAACCTGACGATACGCAAATTGTTTTAAAGTAATCTAATGTGATTAAACCACATTGTATTATCCTGATCGTACATACCGTTATAGAGATTTGAAGCATATACCAATAAAATAAATTTTGCAAAAGTATTCTAGATACGAAACAGAGATGAAGAACATTTTCAACAAGTATAAAAATTTTAGCGAAAGACAATATGCCATAGTTCTTCTGACCTCGCTTGTGTTTACATATTTTTCACTATAATAAACAGTAACTATAGTGAACTTGTTCTTACTCTACAGTGTTGCTAGTTTTATAGGAAATTCGTTAAAGTACATTGTCACTCTGACAGTGTATCATGACAATGTACCGCACGATGCAAAATGTGTCCTTGAAAATTTGTCGGAGTACTCCGTATTATAATTTGTATTTGGTAACACGTTCTTTTTGTGCCGAATACCAAAGCACACATAAGCTTGTACTTTTTGCAGCGCTCAAAACAAATTTAATTGCGTGAAAATCAACAAATTTTTTTATGACTTTTATTGAAAAGCATCAATCGAAAAGGTGAGTGGATTGAATATTTATGAGGTGAAATCGATCTATTTCGTGATTTAATACCGGATGCTATGGAAATTTTCGCGACCAAAGATTTGTTTTATCATTTTCAATATGTCTACCGATTTCGGTTACCGGCACTCCATTTTTTTTTCGACAAATCGGGAAAAATTGTTAGTGATATGCAGGCTGCTGTCGAGACATCTAGCTGCTCATATAGCAGATGCTCCGGTTAAAAAAAAACGTGGAAGACTGGCCAAATCAACACCAAAGGTGCCACCATCCGAATCATCGACCAAGAGAGCCAAGGTATAATCAGACAATGAAAACTTTTGTCCAAAACGTTTCCAAAAAGAAAAAAAAAATCTGTTTTTTCTTTGAAGAACTGCAGTCTTTACTTATATTTTTACATTTTTAGTGAAATTTCTTGGGTTGCCGGTAACCGAACATCTTTTTTGAAATGACCAAAATTTATCACTTTTTTAAATTGATAATAAAAATTTTTCTATCGATTGAATTAACTTAGTTTCTTATTCAGTTGTTAGTAAGGAAGTTTAGCTTTCCATTGATGTATATATGTCCGCATAATGTGCACTTAGTCAGAAGTTATAAGCTTAAAAGAAAAGGGTGCCGGTAACCGACCACTCTCCCTTATTGTTATATACTATTCAATAAATTGTGCACATACTTTCTACAATAGAATGTATAGGTTGTTAATGTCGTCTTCACTTGAGAAAACTGAAACTGACCCAGGGTAGTTTCATCAAACAAACACTTCACGAAAATGTGTTGATTTCGCATTTAGCAACAGGGGTTTGAGCAAACCATCAGCAAACTAGGTTCGAAACTGACTCGATTTTCAGTTCAACAACGTTGAAACTAGGTTCAAAACTGGCTTCAAACAAACAATTTGACAGCAGTAAGAGTGGAAACTGGGTTAGGTTTGGCATCAAGCGAAAACGACATAAGTATCGTAACAATTCAAATCGTAAGATTATCTCATACATATTTTCCTGGAAAACAATCAAATGTACAGTTTGCATATTGTTTCAAACACCACGTGTACAATAAATTCAATTGTGAATCGTAGAAACAATATATTAAATCGTTGGAAATGAATTTTTTTTGGTCAAGATACAATAAAATGTACTGTATCTCATAGATCTAATTGTGAATCAATTGTTTATACTGTAAAATCAATGGTTTATTTTTTTAAGCGAATGTCACCACAGTAACATGGCTTCACATGGTCATTTTTTCCAAAATCTGTGATGAAACCAAAAAACAGTCTGTGCTAAATCTATGCACGTTTTCCGTAACATAATAGCTAATCAAAATCATTTTGGTGAGCAGAAAAAAGGTCTCGACACACTTAAAACCGAATGTTGATCTCGGCGAAAAAAAAATGCTGAAAGCCGACGTCAAAGCGATATTTTACTGAAATTTCGGCTAAGATAGCTTTTTCCAAAATTCTCGGTTTATTATTTCCAATTTCTCGGCAATTCAAAATGTTATACTGATATTCGGTTTTGTAAATTGCCGTGTTTACCAGCAATTGATCGTTTTGCCGAAATCAGCAAATTAATGATATAAACTTACTGAAATCTTGGACAACCGAAAATTCGGTGATTCATCAAAGTAGCCATTTTTCAAAACTGAGTGATGTAAATAAGTGTATGTGTTCATATGTGGAATTAATTGCCAATAAAAATTGAATCCGAATATAGCGATATGTTTCGTGCTATTAGGAACAAATTTGTTAAATGACAAGAAATCCCCCAGAGCATTCTTACGGGATAAAGACCCCCGCAACGCTAATCTACTGCATGAAATTGATCGGACTCCGGTATGATTTATTTCTTGAAATATTCAATGTTTTATTGAGCCATTACTTTCGTTGTAGTCGGAATCGGATGTTTTTTTCGGAAAATCGAATTATGTTCTCTACTGTAAATAACATTGAAGTGCATCCATTATACGGCGTGTTTGTTTGGCAATATTTTCTTCATGGGACAATTTTTTTCTTATTTTACATTTCCAAGTCTATTAGTTCAACAGCTAACATAATGTTGAAATAAATAAATCAATGATAACGAGTTTTAATTGGAATGTGTATTTTATATTCAAAATTTTATTTTAATAGTTTAAAATCTCGGCATTAGTTCAAATGCTTGAACACCAATGATTTCGGTAATTTATTTCCAAAAGCGACGAAGATCTCGGTAATTCATAGTTTTATCGAAACCGAAAATCTCGGAAAAGCAAAATACCGAGAATTTCAGTTGTTTTAAAGATTGCCGAGTACTCGGCTGTTCAAATCTTGGCAAACTTTTGCGAAACTCGGGAAAAAATCTAAGTGCGGATGCTTCCAACCGCTTTGTCGGATATTTATTTTCGCTCAGTTTTCCCTAGCAGATTAAAGACTTTTTGGTGCTCATTGCCAGTCTGTGATCGATTTCAGAAAACTGTGAAAATCTGTGCACCTCAGCTCAAAAGAAAAAATACATTTCTACTTTTGGTTGAATCTGTATAAAATTTTCAAATATATTTAGTACCGGAAAAGCTGTATAAATGGCATCCCTGGCCTCAGATGTTGGCAGCAGAGATGCCATGCCATGATTTTTACATGCGCATACAGATTTAATACAGAGTACAGATTTCTTTAATTTAATACAGATTTATACAGATTTCACCAAAAGTATTAAGGAAAAAATTAAACTATCTATGAGTATTTGATTGCAATGACGAGATAAACGTTTAGGAATCAACGTACAAATCACTTTTTGAAATATATATTTTTGTGCAGATATTTAATGAAGAACACTGAAATCCATTTATATTAAAATTGAGCTTAAAAGTTAGACAAGTCTTGGCATCATGAAACACTATTGCCAGACTGACAGTTGTATTACCTGAATTGACGTTGCATATTGGGTTTTGGGAATCCATCTCAACTTATGAAGTGAACATTTTCAAATTAGACAAGTATTTGGCACCATAATTCAATTGTTGTTGATAGGAAAAAAACTATTAAATTTCGTCGATGAATATAATATAAGATATGAAATTTAATCTACCACTCAATAACCATAATCTATTGGTATAACACCTTTTAACATAATTGTATTGTAGAAATTTCATTTTATTAGCAAATACAGATAAATACAGATATTTATTCGAATCAATACAGATTTACTATGAAAATATCTGGCATCTCTGGTTGGCAAGTAAGTCCGAGTGAATAGCGGCCCTTACACGAGTCATTAAAAATGTCATTAATAAAAAATAATATCATTTTAATGAACGTGTAATGGTGCACTAATGACGAAATTTCAAACAAATTTGAATTACATCATTAGTTAGTCATCATTTAAAATGACATTTTTAATGCTCGTGTAAGGGTCGCTAATAAGCGGCCCTTACATGTGACAATATTATTGTCAATACAAGGAGTATTGACAATACTTTTGATCGTGTAATGGAAACTTAATTGGATTAATGAAAATATTGTCAAAAAATCAAAACAGCTCATCAATCCGACAATACTTTCTCTCCAGAGAAGAAACTGTCAAATATGTGCAATGAACTCTTCTCTCAATGTTTCAATGTTCAGTTGCAATATTTGAAGCTTCAAACGCTTGATTTGTTCAAAAAATGCGGACTCAAGTTACCAAGTCAATTGGATTGACGGTATTGACAATACTTTGGATTGACAATAATATTGGCACGTGTAAGGGCAGCTATAGGCATGAACATAAAAAACGACAAAATTTTTCCGGCCGGTATAATCAAGGATGCCAGGTTCACAGATTAATCTGTGTTTCACAGATTTTCAATTTTCTGCACAGATTTTAAAAATGACACAGATTTTCACAGATTTTTGAAAATGATATCTGGTTTTCACAGATTCTGGAATAAATCACAGATTTTCACTGATTTTTGAAATCGAGCACAGTTTAGCACCAAAAAGTACAGAGCGGTAGAGGAAAAAGGTACAGAGTGTGTTGGTAGTGAGACCTCGATCTGCTATTATGGTATGTGAAACGGGCACAGATTTTCACAGACAGGTTTTTGGCTTGATCACAGATTTTTGAAAAAAAGGACCTGGCATCCCTGGGTATACTAAACAAAGGGTGGCTGACAGCCACTGGCTGTTTGCACTTGGGTGCAGAGATGCCAGGTCTGCAGATTTGTCTGTAAATCTGCAGATTTGGGGTATAGTGCTGCAGACATTTTTTGTTGTGCAGACTTTTACAGACTTTTAAAATTCTCGCAGACTTTTGCAGATTTTTGAAATTCTCACAGACTTTCGTCTATATTTACAGACTTTTAAAATTTCCGCGACCTTTTTTTTTTTTTTTTTTGCTCACCAAGTCAGTTTTGCGTGTCATACTTCAGTTTACAGACCCTGTCTGCAGATATTTGAAATTTTTACCTGGCATCTCTGCTTGGGTGTCCAATTATCATTAGCAAGTGTAAATCAATGTTTTCCAATTTTTTTTTTGTATTTCAAAGTATTCATATCTAAAATTGAAAGAAAAACTAGTAAACTTAAGTACATTCTGATTGTCATTTCAGCTATCAAGAGTGGTTTACCGTTCATCTATTATCTTGAACCAACTGGTTCACCAGGAGCTCATTTGACAGGGGCTCTCTCGGTCAGTTGAGGAAGATATTAAATAATTTTGTAATTTCAAGGAAGTAACTCACGACGTTTTAATTGAGTTTCAATTGACAGTGCAACGAATGATGACCTGAGTGCTCTCTGTGCAGTACGTCAGCGAGTGGTATTGAATGTGAAGTTTACCACAGTCAACTGATAGGTAGGTGATTGGTACATTTGGTTTCGATTGAATGAATTAAATTTTACGGAACCCGCAGTTCTTAAGTAGTTTCATGTGTTGTCGGTGAGCGTTTGATTGAAAAAATGGAACTAACAAAAGTGAAGCGAGCATTTTGTAGTATGGTAGATGACTATGTAGAAAAAAATGACACGCAAACTGCTTGCAGAATAAGTTCAGATGTTTGCAAATACATACAGCTAAGGTTCGATCCAGGAAATATGGTGCGACATTTTCGTACAAGGCATACAGACTTAGCGCTGAAGTATGGGTTTTTCGATGAGGACGAACAGCCAATGAAAAAAATTAAGGCACCGAAAAAGCATTCAGTAACAATGAATCAACGTACTCTTGAGGCAGCTTGCTCAAAGTTGGTAACGAATCATGGGCTCCCTATAGAATCAATGAATTGGGAAGCAATGAAAATGTTAGTAGACCCATATTGTGAGGCTCTGCACATACCATCGATTACATCTTCTACGATATTAAGGAACATTGCAATAACCGCGTCGAAAATTCGCAGAATAATCTCAGCAGAAGTACAAAATAAACTTATTTCGTTGAAAATTGATTCAGCAACACGATGTGGCTTCAATATCTTGAGTATAAATGCACAATATGCTGAAAATGACGTTCCAGTCGTTAGAACTCTGGGTAAGTCAAGTCAAGTAAGTAACTATAGTAACGTTCTACAAAAATGTTATGTTATCATCTAAAAAGCGACACATTTACATGCGTCAATTGAATAATAGAAATTTGTATTTTGTCTTGTATTTCTTTTAGAATTTTTTGTTTCTAAAATTTGAAATATTTTCTCTAGGAATGGTTCAGCTTGATGGAAAGCATACAGGAAAGTACTTAAGGTCCCAAATTTTGGAAATTCTCAAGGACTACAATATCGGAATAGAAAATGTGTTTTCTATCACATGCGATAATGGTGCAAACATGTTGTCTACCGTCAAGGATTTGCAGAAAACGTTCCCAAATAATTTAATAATGGAATCAGAAAACGCGGATGGATTGGAAGAAGATCAAGAAGAATCGAATATTTTGTCGAATATTCTCAATGCATTCAAAAATTCAGTTAATTTGATCACATGTGCCGTTCATACAATGCAACTTTCCGTAACGGACGTAACTAAAAGTAAGGATACCGAAATTCGCGAAATAACAAAAGTTGCGAAAGCCTGTAGGAAAATGTCATATAAAAACGATTTCGGAAATGGTTCCCATGTGCTACCACCATTATATGCTAAGACTCGCTGGGGTGGAGCTTTTCTTATGATTCAGCATTTTAGCAAGAATTTTTCATTTTACGTGGAAATGGGCAAAAAACATTCGGAATTAGGTAAACCTGAGCAGTAAATTCAATTACAATCAATGTTTAATAATTTTTTATTTAGATTTGTCGAAAAACTGGCAATTCATTCATGACTTCACGGAAGCTTTCGAACCTGTGTTTTCCGCAACAACAAAAATTCAAGAAAAACATGTTGGATTGTCCGACTTTTATCTCGCTTGGCTCGATACTATTCGGAAAGTTAATTTAGTGTCGAATCCGTTAGCCGTAGAATTGAGCAACACACTAACAACGAGACTCAACACGTTGAAAGAGAACATGCCGCTCAAATCAGCACTATTACTGGATCCACGGTTCAACTTCCATAAGTCCAATGTGTTTACACTTAATGAGAGAGTTGAGATACGGGTTAGTAACGCAAATTGATTGTCCACAAAACTTCTCTTATTTTTTTTTTCTATTTATCCTTAGCAATTCATAAAAACTACACACAAAAAGCTATGCGATATAAGCAGTAGAATAAACGAAACTCCACTTTCTGATTCACCGAACAACAACACAAACGCAGGAGAGGAAGATGAGCTGGACGATTTTCTCACAGATATGTTCGGAGGAGCTCTATCTGCGGCAAGTTCATCGACGAGTCAGAAAGAATGTAGTTTAGAAGAACAACTTATAATGCTCGATGTAAGTCCACGCCAACCACATTCGCTGGACGTGTGGAAATATTGGACTGATAGAAGATTGACTCATCCAGAGCTGTACGACATCGCCACCCTTATATATACAATTCCGTCCAACCAGGTATCCATAGAACGAGCATTCAGCGCTTTAGCTTTGCTACTCACCTCCGAACGGTCTGCTTTCAATAATGATACCTTACAGAATATTTTTATAGCTAGGGTAAACAAACCTATATTGCACAGTTCTCCCGAGCAAGAGGAGTCTTTGTCTGAGACAATTAATTTGAAATCGGAAAAAAGTTCAGATTCGAGTTAGAATTAAAGGGTAATAAAACTTGATAAATGTACCGTTGTTTTATTTTCTTAAATTCCTTGTAATTTTAGTTCTCAATACGATACGTTTTTGTGCTTTAGGATAAAAGATAAGACGGCAATAAAATTGCTGGAAAAATCGACTTTCGAACAAAGCCTCGGAGACCCGTAGTGTTAAATAATTTTTCGACGAGGTAGAAGAATGTCTGTGTGTGCATTTTTCAAAGATTTTTCACCGCTCAATTTTCTCGGATATGACTGAGCCGATTTTACCACGCTTAGGTTCGTTTGAAAACTACTATTGAATTGGGGATCAAGCTCGAAGATCAAATGGCTGTCGCTTCTGGTTCCGGAGATGAAGGGGTTTTTAGGAGGTTTATTTTTTCAATATGGATTACTGTATTGTCTGAAAGTTGGTTTGACAGTGTAAAGTGACGTCTCTACTCAGTATTGTTTGGCAAATCACCATGAATCGGTTAACTCCAGAACAACGCTTCCAAATCGTGGAAATTTATTTTCTAAATCAGTGTTCTAGTAAAATTGTTTGTAGCGCAAAATTCTCTTCAGTGATGAGGCGCATTTTTGGTTGAATGGATACGTCAACAAGCAAAATTGTCGTATTTGGAGCAAAAATAATCCACACGTCGTTCAAGAATTATTCTCGTTGCAGTAGAAAACTGGAAAATACTTCCAGCGACAATCATTATTATCACGTTCGATGTGGAATATATGATGTCGCAAGCACCGCGCTTTATTCATGTAGTGATGCACTAGTAGCGACGTTATGGATTGGCCAATGAACGTGATAAAAACAATTATCGCTGGTTGCGTTTTCAGACCTCAACTTCAGCGACAATACCTATGCATCCCAATAAATATACTGTTTGGTGCGGTCTATGGGCTGGTGGAATCATCTGTCCTTATTTCTTTGAAAATGAGGAAGAACGACGCGTTACCGTGAAAGGAAATCGATACAGAACCATGATCAATGAATTTTTGTTGCCAATGGTGCCACTTATATTGCGGCCGAAACAATTGACTTATTGAAAAACGCTTTTTGCCTTTCTCATATAGAAAGGCTATGCAATCACTGTGAACATCGACTTTTTAACCGAAGCCCGGAGGGCCGAATGTTATATACCATTCGACTCAGCTCGTCGAACTGAGCAAATGTCTGTGTGTGTGTATGTAACAAAAATATGCACTCACTTTTCTCAGAGATGGCTAAACCGGGTTTCACAAACAAAGATTCAAATGAAAGGTCTCATAGTCCCATAGCCTGCTATTGAATTTCATTCCGATCCGACTTCCGGTTCCGGCGATATAGGATGATATGTACCAAAAGAGTAAAAAAAATATGCACTCACTTTTTTCAGAAATGGCTGAACCGATTTTCACAAACTAAGGTTCAAATAAAAGGTTTTATGGTCCCATAGCTTGCTATTGAATTTCATTTGAATGTGACTTCCGGTTCCGGAGTTATATGATAATATGTGTAAATTTGAGAAAAAGTTTACACTCAATTATCTCTGGAACAACTCAACCGATTTCTGCAAACTAAGATTCAAATGAAAGGTCTTATAATTTCCTAAAAAATTCTGGAACACTTTATCAGTTTGCAGAGCTTGTTAGTTTGTCGGCATGAAAACTTAATTCGGCACTACTGTTTCCCTCTTTTTCTGTTCCGAGAGCACCGAAAGTGGAGAAGAAAAACTCCTAAAACTAAATTCACTTCGATTTCTCTGCGATGCTTGAACCGATTTTCAAAAATCTTGATTTGAATTAAAGTTCATACTATCTTTAAACCTAGTGTGAAATTTCTTCCGGATCCGACTTCCGGTTCCGCAGTTGCAGGGCGATGAGTGTCAAAGTTTTCAAATCGCCATATAGAGTGACAATATGTACAACACCGAAAGAAGAAGAAAACACAAAATGAACAAGGCGTGCTTTGTTCTATTTCGTACACGTTGTGTAGTGATTTCAATAATAATAATAATAATAATAATAATAATAATAATAATAATAATAATAATATTAATAATAATAATAATAATAATAATAATAATAATAATAATAATAATAATAATAATAATAATAATAATAATAATAATAATAATAATAATAATAATAATAATAATAATAATAATAATAATAATAATAATAGTAATCCTAAACTGCATAGCTTGACTTACATATGCAGAAGTAACAAAAACGCAAATTCGTTTCGTTTGTTAGATTTCGTTTAATTGGTTTAATCGAAATATAACATGAGATAGTAAGTATAGGTTTAACTACGTTCAAAACTGTTCCAATTTGTAGGTCATATTTGTTGGTAGTAAACGAACCAACTTCGGCTATTCCGTTTATCTGAATCCGGTTTCGGGAGAATTGGAAATAGTGATCAAAAACTACAAAAAGGATCTCACTCACTTTTCTTGGAGATGGCCAAATAGATTTTCACAAACTTATAGGTTCAAAAGAAAAGTCTTACAGTTTCATACGGAATTCCTTAATTTGTTGTGGATACTACTTTCGGTTCCGGAACTACAGGGTAAACAGGTTTTATAGAGTTTGTGAGATTAGATCCGAACAAATTATCCTATTTCTATTCAATAAACAGTTGTTTTTGCGAATTTCACGATTATATTTATGATGTAATGAGTAATATGAGAAAGGCATCATTACACCACTAGGTGGATTAAAATAGGTTTTTTATACGTGAAGTCGTTGGTTTATGTGGATAAACCAGCAAAGTTTAATGCGTTGGAAGCCAATATTCAACATGTCATTGCTGAAATACGTCCTCAAGTGTTTGAAAAACTGGTCGAAAATTGGACCTCCAGAATGACCTTTGTGTAAAATAGTCGTGGCGACCATATGCCCGAAATCCTGTTCAAATGTTGAATACCAAGAAATTATCCGACAAATAAAAAAAAATGTTTTTTTTTTTTCAAAATTTGGCATGTGTGAGACCCTGTCAGCTTGGAGCGAAATCAATCTTCAGTTCAGCAACGCCATCGCACGGTGTCACATTCAACATATCATGTCAATTGTATGTGTGCGCAGTGCTGCTATTTTGGCGCGCACGAATTTGACATTTCTCTTCCCTACTTCTGTGTACGAGATTTGATGCGAATTCGCCCGAGGGCGCCACGCTCGCAAAAAATGTTGTTGCCAATGATTTGTTCGGGAAATGCGAGAGCTGGATATCTTGTTAATATGATGTCTTTGCATGTGTTTTAAATCAAATTTAAAGCTCTTAAATAAGCACCCTTTACTTACTGTGTTATATTAGCGGCCCTTACACGAGAATTATTAAGGACTATTCACACATATCCGGTCCGGTTCAGTGCCGGCACGACACCGTGCACGGATACTGATATTATTTCATTCGTTTTCTATGCGCGCATTTACACCTATCCGGCACCGTGCCGTTTCAGTGCAGCTCGCCGTCAGTGTAGCGTCCGTCCGGCAAACTCAAATTCGTCGTCACCGATATATTTTTATTTTCACTGAAGTCGGTATGTCATTTCATTGGCTGTGCCGGAACGGAAACAGCACGGAAACGGAAGGGAAGGGTTCCGATAAAAAAAGAACACTGACGGCGCACTGAAGGCACTTTCACTGAACCGTCACGGAACTGAAATGTGTGAATAGTCCTTTAATGTCATTTTTAATGGTCACTAAGTAATAGCGGCCCTTACACGAGACATTAAAAATGTCATTACTAAAAAATAATATCATTTTAATGAACGTGTAATGGTGCAGTAATGACGAGATTTCTATCAAATTTGAAATACATCATTACTTAGTCATCATTAAAAATGACAAAAGTAATGCTCGTGTAAGGGCCGCTAATGAAATTTCAAATTTGCATGGAGAACTCATCATTACTGCACCTTACACGTTCATTTAAATGACATTATTTATTAGTAATGACACTTTTAATGATCGTGTAAGGTTCGCTATTATTTCTAAGACCCGCATTGGCTTGGCTGCCAGACGGCTGGCTAATGCCCCGTTTACACTTCTGCTGGCTGCCAGCATGCTGGTGCCAGTGTACTGGGTCCAGCACGCTACCAGCATAATGTAAACGCTTGCCAGCTGCTGGTTGTTGCCAGCATGCTGGTGAAGAAATTCAAGATGGCGACGGAATGAAAATATTGAACATCTCGTACGTATAGCGGCCCTTACACGAGCATTAAAAATGTAATTTTAAATGATGACTAAGTAATGATATATTTCAAATATGTTAGAAATCTCGTCATTAGTGCACCATTACACGTTCATCAAAATGATATTATTTTTTATTAATGACATTTTTAATGACTCGTGTAAGGGCCGCTTATGTCATGTTTTTTCTCAGTTGAAAGCATTAGCGGCCCTTACACGAGCATTGAAAATGTCATTTTAAATGATGACTAAGTAATGATGTATTTCAAATTTGTTAGAATTCTCGGCATTAGTGCACCATTACACGTTCATTAAAATGATATTATATTTTAGTAATGACATTTTTAATGACTCGTGTAAGGGCCGCTATTCGTTCATATGAAGAGGTTCAATCTCAAAACTAGGAATGATGATTAAAATATTTAAAAGACATATTTCATTGTTTTTAATCATTTTTTAAAATTTTACCAGTAAGAAATTGCCAGCAATAGTGTAAACATTGTCAGCTGCTGGCGTGCCAGTATACTGGTACCAGCATGCTGGCAACCAGCAATAGTGTAAACGCTACAATAACGGCTGCCAGCGGGCAAAATATGATTGAGATTCTTTGGCCTTCGTACTGATAGTTGAACCAAATACAAATTTCCGTGAAAATTTACTGATTCATTTTAAAATTACTGGTCTTCTCAAATTTTTATAATCGGCCGCAATCGTTAATGTAGCGTTTACACTATTGCTGGTTGCCAGCATGCTGTGGTGTTAGCATACTGGCACGCCAGCAGCTGGCAATGTTTACACTATTGATGGGAGTTTTTTGCTGGTAAAATTTTAAAAAATGATTTAAGACAATGAAATAAGACTTTTAAATATTTAAATCATCATTCCTAGTTTTGATATTGAACCTCTTCATACTAACGAATGCTTTCAACTGAGAAAAACATTACATACTAACGAGATGTTCAATATTTTCATTCCGTCGCTTTCTTGAATTTCTTCACCAGCATCGCTTGCCAGCATGAAATTGAGAACGTTCATAAATTTTCATGCTGGCAAGCGTTTACATTATGCTGGTAGTGTGCTGGCAGCCAGCAGTATTGTAAACGGGGCATAACAAATCTCGATAGTAATAGAAACATAACTAGCCCCAAACCCCTCCCCCCCCAACCGAAATAATTGCATTATTTTTTTTTCGAATTCGCATAAAGGACTATTCACACATATCCGATCCTGTTCAGTGTCGGTCGTCACTCATTTTTTTAAATTTTCACTGAAGTCGGTCTGTCACTGCCTTTGCTGCCCGGAACGGAAGGGTTCCGACACAGAAAAGGACACTGACGGCGCACTCTACGACAGCACCTGACATCTGGCTTCTTTTTCCTGAAAAATATTTCTTATTCCGGTTGCTCCCTGCTATAAATAACACATTCCTCGCGATCACTGTCGCCAATGGAGATAATTATTCATTCTGAAAAGTTTCTCCCCTTATAACAGCAATTATTTATCATTTGAAAGCACTTAGATAAATGTTATATCAATCAAAAAGTGTTTTCAATCAAAAAGCTATGAATTCATTTTGATCAGATGCTTGCTTGAAATATTGTCAATACCGTCAAACCAATTGGCTTGAAAACTTGTGTCTGTATTTTTCGAAAATATCAAACGTTTAGAGTTTTAAATATTTCAACCTAGTATTGGAACATTGAGAGAAAATTTCATTGCACGTATTAAACAGTTTCCTCTTGATGAGCCGTTTTGTGCCACTCAACCCATACACAACCTGACAGAAATGAGCTTGTTTCATATATGCTCCACTGTTTTCAGGACGGCGCTAGTGTACCTAAACAATACGGGTGCAATGAATCACGAAACAAAAATATTACAAGAGTAACCAGTACTTCATTACGTTATTTACGGTCACTGTGTATGGGTCCAGCATTATATTTAAAAGGAGCGTAATTTTCATATTGTGACTCACGCAAGAATTCCTGAATGAATTGTGAATTTTTCTAACAGCGCTGCATAGCAACAAACTTATCAATATCACACGTCATAAATCTCCAAACTTGCGTATTTTGTAATCTTTCTATCTTTTAAATCACTCTACCCAACGTCTTCTCTTTGGTCTTAAAAGACAACTATAAATAGTAATTGATAGAGTTACAAATGAAATGTTTTTTGAAATGTGGTTTGTGACTAAAGTGTACCTAACGTATTTAGTCGTATCAATGGAAACGCAACCTTATTTCACGTTCATTGTTTATTGAAATGTGATGTACTACTTTTTAACCTTCTTTTGACGAAAAGAGAAAAATGATACTTATACTTAACCACTAACTAACTTTTCATCATAAATATTTTATAAATGTCAAGAAATGCTAGCAAAATTTATTTTACTTATTTAAATATAAAAATTTAAACCGCAGATTTTCGAAAAACAGATAGGGTAACAAAGGTATTTTGGCCACTTCATATATTTTGGCCCACCTATCAAACTTTATCGATTTCATCGGATTTTATCGATGTTAAGTAACTCATTTTGCATCAATTTGAAGCTAATCACATTAAATTACCTATTGCGGAAGGGGTTTTTAAAGATATTACAACATTTGGTGGATATTTTTATATAGTGGGCCAAAATAAAATCAATCCTAAAGTGGGCCAAAATACCTCTATAACCCTACGCTATTTCCAAATGTTATTCTATTTACGACGCCATTGTGGAACCAGAGAACCTAAACTTTTACTTATATTCTCGATGTATGGGAGCTGTCAAGTTGTCCACGAGTTGGTGCCACTCTACACGTAACAATTTAATTGTCAATCTAAAGTATCGTCAATACCGTCAATCCAATTCGCTTGGTAGCTTGAATCCAAAGCAAAGCCTTGATATTACATTCCTGTAGTGATATTTGACCTTCTGTTTCAACAGACTTAAATTTACACATTTTAGTCTCATGTTTAAAGCATTCGATATCAACATTTCCAAACTTAAGATATAAATGTGATGATACCTGCACATGTCATATGATGGTACACTTTATTTTTGATGTGCTAAACTTTTAAAGTACAGATGGACCGCATTTGATTTCTTTGCGCGACTAAAAACATAAATTTAATTTAGAGAAATACTTTCGAAAAAAAAGTGTTGTTTCTTAGCAGTGTCGTGCCAGTTTTTGTCAGTGTATTGTCAACTTGTATTTGGCTTCTTTTTATTGATCGTGTATTTGCAACCGGCTCCGGTATACTTGCAAGCTTCATTCCGGCTTCAATTGATTTTGTTCTTTCACGGTGTCAAGTACTTTTCTCTCAAAGTAAATTTCAAAGAAAGTGTCTCAGTTTTTTCTAGTGAATTTTCTTCGTCAAGAAGTAAGTAATAACATCTATAAACACTTTTTCTACGCGTCGAAGCATCGGTGATTTGTAAAAAGGTTTGTTAACTACCCGTGCGGGTCGGAAAAGTAGCTCGGGTAAAGTCACCCGGTCGATCGAAATTTACAACGATGGCCTCCATTTGCGAGAAATTTTCTTCCATCATAAAAAACTGATGACGTTTCAGCAATACTATTGCTTGGTAGTTTTAGTCAATACTGAGTAGAGAAGATGTCGAATTTCGTGATTTTCTCGATGTGATACGAAATTGTTTAGGTTCCGGAAATAAAAATGCTCAAAGAGGGCGTAATCCCACTTTAACGTTTAAGCAGAAGCATAAAAAAAATCGATTTTTGACTTCGTTTTATACTTCTTTGCATGAATGTTATAGAATCTTTTTTTCTCGGCATAGGTAGGCTTGTTTGCTATAAGTCATTTGATACTTGAATGAATCACAACTGTATTTAGATCACTGAAAACCATTCGTCTAGAAGAAAGTTTTTTTTTCTCTTGCTGCTCAGTCTGTACAGTTCCGTCAAATAAAAGCGAAGAAAGATTCAATAGAGCCGTTTGGAAATTGACCGCGTTACTGTGTATGTGCCATCTCGTTTAATCATAAAATATAGGTATAATCGACTAGTGATAGGTTTTTCATCGGCTTTCTTTATAAAATAAAGCCATTGATCCATCCATTTCATTGAGTTAACTTATTACCCTACCTGAGTACAGGTAAAAGGTTTCAGAGCTCAAAAGCATATTAGTTGAAACTTCTCTAAGTATTAGGTTTTCTTTTGAAGAAGTTGAATTGAAAGATGTTGCTGTCCTAAATTATATTGATTGTATAAAAAGTTTTCAAAATTATTCTCTTCAGTAGCGAATATAAAATAATTGTGCGTCAGCTAGCGCTGTATGAGTTTGGCGATTTCTTCTTCTTGTGGGTGTATAGGTAAATAGGCAATAGAAAACCGGCCGGTATGACTCGTGTGTGTGTGCGCGCGTCTTCCTCCCTCTTCTGTCTAGATAAAAGTTTCTCACCGAAGCAAGGGAATAGGATAAACTGCTACGTACTGATGAGTCGAAGACGACATGTAAGGAGAATAGAATAAGAATCCATGTCGATGAAGGCAAGTCCGGTGGTTTCCGTGGTTGTTGTTTCAATATTTATTGGAAATAGATTTCCAGCTTATATAGTGATTAGATGTGTTAATTATTCCAGGAAAAATTTATGAATGTAAATAGCTGGAAAGACGACAAAGCATTAAACAACAAAGTTTGGTAATTAGGTGCTGTACTGAAACCTTTTCAGTACAGATTAAATATTATTTGTCTTTTTTTTATTGTTGATGAATAATGTGTACGGAAACAAAAAAAGTGTCAATTGCGGCTTTGCACTAGTCTAATATATTCTATGTGAATTGACACTATCGCGACATTCGTGTCCTCATGTGAATGTATTCAATGTGAATCAGTCTCACGAATAACCGGTCAATGTGGCGCAGCCTCATAACCGAAGCCAAGCATTGGCGTAGCCGACGATCTTCCATAAAAATCTGTCACCGCGTCGTTTGTCCAGTCTAGGAATATTTACCAGCAAGATACGGGTAGCACATGCATCAAACGGTGCGACGACGCCGTATTTTTTATTCTTGTGCCCGACTAACGCATGAGTACCAAAATATGTTGACATCCAGTTTCAACGGAGCGTTTGACAAACGAAGCAATTTTAAAACGGCTTATAGAGAAGAAAAAGACGTATGTGAGAGTTCGCATAGAACAATTTGTTGCCACAAATCTCCATGTTTCACCCAAGAAGTTGAACGTTAAAGTTTGTTGAAAAGTTCTTTCATAGGCTGATTACTGATTGGATTTTCGAATCAATCGTTCCAGTAAACCGGCTCTTGATTAGAATTAGTTAATAGTCTGCATAACGTGGTGCTATTGCGCATGATCCTGTTCAAGAATCAGTTAGGAACATAAGATGTATGATACATAGTTTCATATTAAAACTACCGATTTTTTTAACTTGTGTGTAAAACACACCGGTGTCTGGACAGCAATTCTAAATGATTTGACAATGAACGAATTATAATCCGTTGTCGTTTTTCTTTCCTATCTCAACAGAAACTCCCAAAGTTTGAAACAAAAAGCTATCCAAGTGCAACAATGGCTTACCGCAACAACAACCGTCGCAATGGAGGTGGTGGTGGTGGTGGTGGCAATTTCGGCAACAACTACGGTGCAGGCCGAATCAATCCTTGGGACACGGGTGTGGGCGGGGGCCGCGGTAACAATGACGCCCTCACGTTAGCAAACAGTCTGATCAATAATTTACTCCGCAATCAAAACTCTAACCAGGCTCCGCCGTCACTCCTGGACGGCGTCCAATCGTCCCGATTCGACGATATGAATGGATTCAACTTCATACGGGTAAGTAGTACGTGTACCAGTGATGACTGTTGGCATAAATAACCTTCCAAGTACTTCCAATGGGTAGAGAGAGGTAGTGGTGTCTCCGCGAGGGATCAATTAATAAGAAGGGGGAGGGCAAAGTATTACCATTCTTCAAGCATGATGTGGTTCAGGTTCTCGCGAGGACAACGCTGCTTGATACTAGTTGCTTTTGTTCGATAGAGGTTTCATTCTTCGGTTAATTTGTATGTTTTTGTTTCTATTCCTAGTTTAGCTATTGCTATCGCAAATTTTGTGGATAAATTTTACTTGAAGATGTATTTTAACGAAGTTTGTAAATGGAGATTCGAACCGATCAAGATGATCATCACATGGATTTCACGAGAAAAGAAACATTTTTCATACAAATAAGAATACATTTTTTCCTGCAGTTTTTGCTCATTTTTCAAAACTTGTATCCGGTTTGGTTTCACCGCATAATGGCTTATTATACTCTGTTGATTGTAGTTGATTATGTTCGCATATTGGTATGACAAGTAGGTTTTTATCAGCAGTCAGACTAATGCAGTTTTCGATCTTCTAAAAACAAATTCCTGTTCCAAAGGTTCTTGACATTTACTCTCCCAACCTGTCATATTGGTTTCAATCAAATTTCTACGCCATTGAACTGTAGTTCCGGTCAGTTTAAAACATGATTTTTAGATCCAAACAACGTCTGATCATCGTTGGACTTCAGGTTGTTATTACTGTACTACAGTGGGCAAAAAATAGTAAGACTTTGTTCGTAATTTCTAAATTCTTTATTTACTCCAAATCTATGTCCCCTTCGAAGTAATCCCTCCGGCTCCAATACGCTTGTGTCGCTACGTTTTTTTCCAATCCTCGAACCAGTTGTTAAAGTCAATTTCCGGAATAGCCTTAAATGCGGATAGCGATTCACGTTTGATGTTTTCAACTGACTCAACACGGTTTCCTTCCCCGGAGCGTTCGTTTGAGTTTGCTGGATAGCTAGAAATCGCACTGAGCTATATCAGGCGAATACGGTGGTTGCGGAACGATATTGGTTGATTTTTTGGCGAAAAAATCACGAGGAATCAATGAGTGGACTTTTTTCAGGCCCAAATGATCTTTCGAAATGGTTTTTACTGATTCTCCTGAAAATCCAACAATTCCAGTTAGGTCTTCGACTGTTAATCGTCGATTTTCAAACACTAATTCCTTGATTCTATTGACTATTCATCCTCAGTTGATGTTGATGGCCATCCTGGACGTAGTGGTTCGTCGTCAACGAGTTCTCGGTCCTCTTTGAACAACTTGTACCAATCTATAACACTTGCTTGCTCGTTGTCACTCTTTTTCTAGGAGGAGAAGAGCTTCCATTTTTCTCCTGCGAGGGTTGAGGGGCACTTTGTTCGTGGCTCGTCTCGTCATCCATTGCCTCATCGGTTGTATCGTTGTTGCTGTCCGTCTTCGTTTCGTTTTCCTTGTTGTTCGTAGTCTTGAGCTCGTTGCTAGTTGCTTTAGATGCGCCTTGTTGTACATTGGTTGCAGTTGCTGGTTAGTTTGATGGTGGAACATGAGTACTGCGCTCACTAGTTTTCGTTGTTGAACGGTTGACCTTGTCTTTGGTTGAAGATGTCTTTTTCGCAGTTTCAGTGCAAGGTTTACCGTAGTGTGCAGGTTGTTCACAAAACTGACATATAACCAACTGATTTTCATAGGTAATCAACGTTTTACACGGATATGTCAGACCTTGACCACAAATGATGTAAGATGGAATTGCCTTACGTAGTTGCATACGCACAACTCGTACGCCATTCCGGATGCCGGGGAAAAAATTCCACCATATTTCCCTTTCGATGGAAAGGATTTCACCGTACTGCGACATATTCTCCCGAACGAACTTATCGGTGGCCTGCGGGGGAAGGTTATGCACGCGTGTTTCTATGGGATTGTCCACCATTTGCACAGGGATTTTGCATTTAATGTTGTCACACTCAACGCTGTGCACCTCGTTGTTAACCGAAGCGAATGCAAGTGCATCGCTTTCACGTTTAAACATAATGTACACACAGTTAGACGCCTTGTTGAATCGCTTAAAGTTGATGATGTAGATGACAAGTGTGATTCTGAGTAGTTGTACTATTACTGTGAATTTACTTTCCAATAGTACTGAGGTTTTACAGTTTTTTTTTGTTTCTTTGATTCTTTTTCCGTGTTTCCTGGCAATGCTTACCAGCACAGTGAACCTGGTTGCTGGATAGTTTTGGCTAGTTCATTTACGTAAGTGACAAGCGATTCACGTGGGCGTTCTTATTTGACTCAAGACTGGTTAAGAAGGACTAGACTTCTTTAAGCGCATACTTAAGAATTGAGGAATTCTTTATGGAAAATTAATAATAGAATTGAAAGTGTATCCCCAGCAAGTCGCTCGGTTTTCTTTATTTTAACAGTTCTACTGTTAGAACTAGTGTACGCTGCTTTTGAATTCTTAGTGTCAGTAGGATTGCAGTACTAATCATGCACTGATTCTGTACGCTATGAATCAGCTGCAAAGTCTTTTGAAACTGAAAGGCCGAGTTCCGCAAAAGATATGTAATGCAAGACTCTGTTTTATACGCTACTGTTCTGTATATATATTTTTTTGAAACACGAGTCAAATGCTGCTGGGTCTTTCTGTTTTTGTTGTAGATTTGAATTTTCAAACTGACATTAATTATGACCGAACAAGATTGTGTGTGAATCGATCAAACTTGAGGAATACAGAATTACGAGAAAAAAATATTCACTCAAACTTTCTTTTTAGTAAATTTGAATTCGTTGGTCTTTCGCTTTATTTCTTCCATCATCAAATTTGTACAGCCTCTTTGGTCACATTTCTCATCATAATTTATCAGTGCGCATTTCAACATCAGTGCGTATTTCAACATCTCCCTGATAATTGTTATTTTTATTTTTTACTCTTCGCTCCTCTAAGCAAAACGGGTTACAACGAGATCCAATTATCATAAATTATTTTGGCAAACAAAAAAGCTTTTCAATCGGTCACGTAAAGTTAATAAAAATTGAATAAAACTGTTTTTCACGTTATCTCTATGCTACACTGGACGATAGCCTAATATTTTACTATTTGGCGGAGCTCTGACTTGTTGTCCTTGGGTAACCTGGACGATGTTCGTTCTCCGTGGTATTTTTTCCGTAATGGCAGAATGCCAAATCCATCTAAACCAGAACAGATTAATCCTTCCCCCAAAAAAATCCTAACTAATGGTCTTGGTCCCGATGTCAATGTCGACCTTCAAGCTACTGGAACAGTGCTGAAAGCTTGTTCTTACTTGTACTCAAACTTGTACATCTTCAGCGAACCGCACGCTGGCCGACTTGTTTTGCTAATCGTTACGATTTGGTGGCACCTGCTTGTCTCAACAATCTGGCACGTTTCTTAGTTCGATGTGCGGTTGTAGATGATTGCGACATATTCCGATTGAAATAGCCGGATACTTCGACGACCTGAGTCTTTCCTTCTTTCCGTCTGTCGACAAACATATTCTGAACAATATTATTA
The DNA here is from genome assembly GCF_030247185.1 of Malaya genurostris. Taxonomy (NCBI): domain Eukaryota; kingdom Metazoa; phylum Arthropoda; class Insecta; order Diptera; family Culicidae; genus Malaya; species Malaya genurostris. The sequence continues at coordinate 215,805,216 of NC_080572.1, forward strand.
CGCTGGTAACTGTTGATTGGTCCCACTCGTTTCTGTTGTCTAACACAGCTCAGCAAATAGTTTACGCGTATGCCCGGAAAGCTTAAGAACACAGATTCAAACTCTGTTTTTAGGTGTATTCCACAAAAAAAACATCTCTTCAGTGAGTTTTCAATCATTTGATTTCTCAATTTGTTTCTTTGGGTTCAGTCATTACAAAAACTGATTCACAGATCGCCTGCCAAACAATAAACTATTCGCTGATGTATCATGGTCAATCTATGATGTATGGCTGCTCGTCGTCCATAACCATTCAACTCTGGTTTGGTGATCACTGGCGGTATAAATTTGTTGTGAGGACTGTGACCTTTATGTTTTGCCTTTCCTTTCGGTTGGATGCCTTCCAAGTTGGCAAAAACAAGCAAGCATTTCAAGGGCTTCAAACTTTAATTAGTCTTCGTCGGGTCTGCTTCCATCCTTCCGTTGATTCTATTTTTTTTAGTTTGTTTCATTCTTCCAGAATTTCGTATTCTTTGAAAAATGTCCTTCAGAAACAACGTATTCTCAGTAACATCGTGCTTAGCTCCTTCCTTAGCCGATATTAATGTTTCTCGTCTTCTCCCTTGCTTGTAGCTCTTTCCAATATCTGATAGGGTGATCCTGAGTCGAGTCAAGTAGTACATCGTCGTGCATTATTTTCTCGTTTTCTAGTACCTGCGAAGTTTGTATAAAGTCGTCATTTTCACTTGTTTCCACTTGGGTATTGAATTGGATTTTATTCTTGTATGGATTGTCGATCGAATACCAGATGTTTTCCCGTTTTATTTCTAATTGGATACTGAAAGTTTTCTTTACAAATAGAAAAGATGAGAAAAAATTGGCTCTGCATAGTAATAAGATACGTGAAATCCATGTGCAGCTACATCCGATTGTTAGGTCGAATCTTCCAATTTCGTTTGTTGCTTTGAGTTTATTTTTTGGCAAAACCAAGATATTCAATTTTCTGATCTTTCATTTAATATCTCCATTTTAACTGAATTTTTCACAACAAAAAAATAAAGGGAAAAAAGGTTTTTGTTTTTGTACATTTTATTAGCTCCTCCCTCAGAATACAGATACATTCAAGTAGGCTAAGCTAGCTATAGTTCAGTTACGCATCCATCACGTTTTTCTAATGATAATTAAATACTAATAGTACAAATGTTTCTAATATTTTTTTATGTATCCGTTCAACAAGAACAAACTTTTAATTACTTCTACTCTTTTGGAAACTTTCGTAAAAAGAAAACAAACTCGGCATTGTGTTCCTGGAAACAATTCTAGATGTTCCAACTTCAACTTTCCACTACATCATTCAGGCGTCTTAGCGAAAACCAATAGATGTTAAACCAATACGAACACAATGCAAGCCAACAGAAAAAACATACAAAACGATTTCCATAAAACATCTCTTCTATTCTCTTCTCTCCGATGTTTTCTCTCTCTCTTCCATTCAGAATCGGTACGGCAAAAACCGTAACACTAACGGCCCCTATAAAGGTGGCATTCGTAAACCGGATGCATTCACCCGTTCCAAGAATGTTCTGGCCAAAAATTCCCATAATAAAAAAGATGCTAAAGATTCGAGCAAGAAAGAGAGGTAAGAGATTTTCAATAATTTTCCAAACAAAAAAACACTTCTTTTCCGATTCAGCTTTTCTCTTCCAATGATATTCAAGCAGACTAACTACTACGGTACCAAAAATACCTGCGAAGAAGTGCTTTTTTATAGCAGGCATTTTCCGAACCGCGTATGCGACGAGTAACCAAATGTTCCGTTACTATAGTTTCACCAGAATCTACGTCACAGACAGATGCAAAATCGTCAAGCAGTTGCTGCACCCGCTTTCCAATCTCTAATCACAAATTCGAATGCCTGCATTTTGTCTACCTAAACCGAACAAAGAAAACTGCATACGAACCACTTCTGCAAGAGAAGAGAGCAAGCAAATGTATTGATTATTGATAGTTTTAGGTTAATGAATCGTTCGTATTTAGTGAACACAACTATGGTAGAAAGTGCAAATCCCGTCTCGGGGCGATTGTTGTTGCATTTGTTACGTGATTCGTACTTCAAAAATCAATACTACCGCGGCATTGTAAGACCATTTCATAATATTCATTAGTTTTTATATAACTTAATAGTTATTTCTCAAGAGGATCATTCAATTTTCCGTAATTAGATGGTGGTTGTAGACAAGAGCAGCAACAATCCCACGATAGAAAATAGATAGATAGTGATTTGCTATGTATGTACAGTACGCAAAGGGCAGATTTCATATATCGGTCTATCCGCCGACGACGTTTAGTCATTACTAAATAACCACTTTGAAGGGAGGGCCTCGGGAATTACTTATTACATTTACCAATCAATCAATCAATCATTGACCTAGTCTATATGAAAATATTATCAGGGGACATTCGTGCCATTTTATTGTGGTAATGGATATTAGATGTTTAAAATCAATCGTTAATTATGAAAATTTATTTTGTTTGAATCAGAAAATTATTCACTTATTTATGAACGTTTAACGTTTATAACTTATACTGGTTTGATTATAATAGTATCGAGATAAGAATGTGCACAGCGCATTTTGGGCGAACGAAACGCGAATCAAATTCCTGTGATAACATTGATAACCGAGCGATTGCAGAAATCGGTGGGAAGTCATCAAACATCATATGCTACGATTGAGATGAAACTTTACATACGTTTTCAGTATGACAAAAATTTTGTGTTATGCCGAGAGACAAGTTTAACTCTTCATTGTTTTTATTTTCATGGGCGGCCTGTATTTTTGCATACAATATATTAAGATAGTTTTAACTCGGAAACTTTGGATCCTACAAAAACGACCTCCAAGTTGTTGAAAATCAATTGAACACTTCAAAAAAGTATACACTGAATAAAAAACTTCAAACAATAAGTTATTCTGAATGGAACAAACAATTGCTAGAGGGAAGATGACGACAATTTAAAAAAAAAAAACATTTGTTGTCATTGTTATTCCAAACGACCAGTCAAATCTAATGTAAAGCTCAAGGAATTGCCAATATTTCGGATTACATGTTTACCCTTCTCATATAGCAAAACTATACAATCATTGTAAAAACCGACATTCGAACCCATTTCCAGAGGACCGCCGAGTATCATGTACATGTACTATTCGAATCAATTCGTCTTGATCGCAGAATATCTGTATGAACAAAAAATATGCACTTAATTTTCTTAAACATGGCTGAACCGATTTCCACAAACTTATTGTGAATTAGATGCTCATTAGTAGGAAAATCTCAATTTCAAATGACTGAAAAAACGATCAATATCCTTAGAATTAACCAATATTATTCTTCAATTGTGCATGTCTGGTTCGTTGGTGGTCAAACGAACCGACTTCAGTTATACAGGCTCTTAGCTTCGGAAGTACCGAAAAAAGAGATCGAAAATCCAAAACGGATTCCGCTTCATTTCCTCAGTCACCGACCTTTGAGAAAATGAAAATGATTTTCACAAACTCAAACGGAAGTACTGATGTTGAATTTTATTCGGATCTGATGACCGGTTCCGGGATTTCAGGGTGAAGTGTGTATTAAATTTCGAACCGTCATTAAGAGCGCCAACGCAAAAATGGTGAAACAATTTAAATTGGGCTCGAAAATTGGTTCAATTGGTAGGTTTTGCTAGTCTGTGGACAAGCATTGTTATTCGATTTACTGGAAAGCATTCTGAAAAACCCCACAGAAATATTTATGACAAAATTGATGATATGACAAAGGCATCCTTAAATAACTAGGGTAATTAAATTTTTTAATTTGTTGAAACTGTCTCAATAACGACTACTTCTAGAAAGAAGTTTGCAAATTATGAGCAAATTTATTACTTTTGATTCTCGTTTTTAAGAGAAAATTTCTTATCAAAACCTAAGTTTAGCAAACGCTTGCAAGGCTCAAATCTCCTAACATAAATGGTGACGTACCACTTAAGCCAATTTGTTCTGAAGCGTCGTGGGTTTGTTTCAATATCAAGTTTTGAATAAAAATGTTAGGGGTTATGAGTTGTTGTTTCGGTTTTCTTCGGTAAAAGTTTGATACGATTTTAGTTGGAACGGTTTAAATGTGGAGCCAAATTTTGTGCCTATTAGAAATTCACACAGTATTTTTGTGGTATATTTCAGAAATGTGGTCAGCTTGTTAAAACTTACAACTTAGTCAATTTTGTTTCAATTAGTTACATTATTTTGCCTACTGATTAGAAATATTTCTACGCATCGATTAGAATGAATAAAGCTGTGTATTTTCAATTATAAAACAATGAAATCTCGTCAGCATTTAACGAGGAAACAGATTGGAGAAATTACATACGAATACAGCTAGGTAATGAAAATTGTGAAAAAACTACCGCAGAGACGGGACTAGAATCCGCTAGCTCATATCCGGGGAAATCGTTTTGTCAATGAGCTACCCTGCATGTGAAAACGCATAAAAAACAACCTAATTAACTAAAAGAACCGCTGTGTTCGGGTGTCACGGAGTTCAATCATTAGGTTATTATTAGGTTTTTTACCGTCACTGCTAACCTCAATCGGATGAACACATTTTGACAATTCAACGGTACTGTTTGTAAACAGACTTTTTTGTTTGTTTGTCTGTTGTCGCCTAAATAGAGTTTCAAAACATTTGTTAACGATTCGTTTCAGAGATTTATTGAATAAAAGTGGCTAGTTGTGAAGTGTAAAGATGATTGTTTGAGATGTGTTCCTCGATTTTGTTTAAACTTGTTTGTAAACAGTACCGCTGAACTGTCAATAAATATGATTTATGGCGGAGGGGTTGCCATAGAGACATGACTATAAATGAATTCCATTGCGTCCGAGCACAGCGAAGCATGTTCGGTTCTTTTAGTCAATTAGGCTGTTTATTCATGTGTTTTCACATGCGGGGTAGTTTAATTGACAAGACAATTTCCCCGGATACGAGCTAGCTACCGGTTTGCGACCCGTTTCTGCGGTAGTATTTTTTTACGCGTTTTTCATTGCATAGTTGTATTCGCATGCCATTTTTCCAATCTGTTTTCCTCGTTAGATGACGATCAAATCTAAAAATAGCTCAAGGTTGCTCTACGTCTTATCAAGCCAAAAACGAAATTATGAAATCTCAATTAATAGCGCGCGGTGCTTTATTCCGCTTGCTAAGGATCTAAGACGCTATGCTGGTTCATTACCTTTCTCTAACAGAGACGATGGGTTTGAAGGAGTAAGCAGCAAATTAGTTAGAAAGCTTATCATTCAAAACGAAAGAGAATCTGATAAACTGACACACTTAATCAAGAGCTACTATAGTTTTTTTTAAAGTTTTGTTTGTCTGTGACAAACTTTTGGGGTTATAAAAATTCCTAGGGGTGCATTTTTAATCACATTTGTATACAAGGTTGCCTAAAAAGGCTCCCGTGTTCGAATAAATTCTTCAAAAATAAATAATATAGGTTAGAAATTTTGATTCTGTAGAAATCTCAATCTTAGTAATACAACAAACTATAAAAGGCGAATCTATTATCTCCATTGATGTCACACGTATATATTTCCAACAATTCATCGGAAAATATACGAAAATTTAATTTGGGAGTTTTGGTACCGGAAAGGTATTCGATTTGTGTTAAGCACTCATGAGTTTTTTCAATATTTTATGTTTCGTCTTCGTCTTATTGGTGCATTAGCAGTTTATGTTGAGCTACTAATGTCAACTCGCTGATTCGAAGACGAAATGTGAGATTAATGTTACACAGAAGTTATTTTCTACGCGGGGTATACGTACCGCATAATTTACGCTAATTTCCGAAGTTACCTAAAAGTTACCAAGTCCTGAAGTTGTTTTTTCAAAAAAAAATTTTTTTTTGTTATTACGCCATCAAAAAAATTTTTCTTTTCGAATTTTTTTTTACATTACACCAGCTTTGGACATTTGGCATACAAAAAATTTCTTCGATTTTGAGATTTTTTCTACGCGAATTTTCGAAGATACGATAGAATTTGAGACCATTCTAAAGTCCCAAAATGTCGATATAAAAAAAATTGGTTTAGATTACACCAGATCTCGACGTTTCATGCATTTCTAAGATATTTGGTACCGAAAAAAATATTTAGTTTCGAGGTTTTTTTACGCGGATTACAGAAGCCAAGCGGTTCTTTTTGCGGTTACGTACTACTTATCCCCCGCGTAAAAAGAGACCTGAGTATATATGAAGGGGTCGAATAGAATGACATTGTGATTGGTTTCAGTGGGGGTTCTGTACATTAGCAAATTTAGAGTTTAATGTTGGGGAACCATAGCGTGACATTCTTTTTCGGCCAGAATTCGTAAAATCGCAAAAAAAATTATATTATTGTTTTGTTCAAGTGTTGATAATTTGCTTCTATTTGATCATTAAAATAACTTTTTGGAAGAAACGTTGAAAAATGTAATTTTGATGAAGGTTATTGTGAAATGAAGTTTTTCGTCAATTTTTCAACTAGTTCATACCATTCTTTAACAAATAAACATTTGAATGAAACTTTCACAGATCGTAGATAGTACAATAAACTTAAGCTTATTGTATATAGACACTACCAACAAAAAATGTTTCTTTTCTTTCTATTCACTTCTAGAAAAAAATAATTTTTTTTTCAATGTTCTGGTTAAAAAAAATGGGAAAAAATATGTTATAATACTTTAAAACATCGTAGAATTTAAATCCGTTGAAAAATTTGTGGGCCAGCAAGTAACTTAAAACCTATGGTGAAAAGTTTGATTTCCGGCATGGTGTTTTCATACGCACCGGCTCATGGAATTTTCCAATGCACGTTGACAAATTTTACTACTGAGTTTTTAGAAACCGTTTCGTACAATTTTGATTTTGAAAGTTTGAATAGAAACGAATAATAAAAATACATTCGTGTGCTGTGCAAGAACATTTCATACATTGATTTTATTTCAGGTATGTAGTACTTTTTGTTTTATTCATATGTCAGAAAAAGATCATCGCTCGCCTGTTCAACTGCAGCTAGACATATATTGGATTCCAGTTAAAATTGAATGCAAAACCTTGCAAAATCAAGTAGTAGGACCGCGGTTTGTTTCTGCTTTCGAAAGTTTTTATTCGTTCGGTTCAATATTCCAGTTCACATAGAAAAAAAAAGATCAGAAAATTCAATAATCTCTAAAATTCGATTCCAATTAGTGGATTTTATTTCCACTACTGGCGTTTTTCAAACTTATTATTTCCTTTTGTCTTCGTCAAAATATGCTCCTCCATTTTGCAGTAGTAAATGTTTGTTTACTTCCTTTCTTCTTCGATGCAACTTCTAAACCAAATTCTTATTAATTTGTGTCCTATATTTCTCTTTTATCGGTTTGTCCTTTTCAGAATGACTATATTTCAAGGTTAAATCTTGGATATCAAAGACGAAATCCAATTCAGTCTAGTAATAGTAGTAATAAAAATAAGAACAGGTAATACATGTAAGATAAAAGTTGTATCCATCATTATTTTGTTCTTCTAGGTGAAAAAAAAACGAAAAAAGTAAAAGCGCGACTGTGTATAAAAAATGACACATATTTCTCATCCTCTCATACCGTTCGTTTCTGCACTATATTTGTATTTGGCTTTAAGTTCGATGTTGTTCTCACCATATCAACGCTTTTACACTCCATCTGTTTGCTTCGGTCGCCCGCTTTTTCAATTATTTTCGAAACACGTTTTTAAGCGTTTTATATTTACTTTTCTTGTCACATGTTTCGATGACTGTTTTGTTTTGTTTAATTAATTGCGATGTCTAAATTTTGGTTCTGAATTAGATAATTTCTCGGGATCCAGCCAGCCCCCACCACATCCATATAACTTCACAGCATCGGATTTTTTGATACACTCATCATAAATATAGTATCCAAAATTCAAAAGTCATTCCATACAATTGGCCAATCACATAAAACTTACTATGATACATACTGTTCAGAGAAGGATGAACTTTACTTCCATTTCACTCCACATCAATGGAATGGAAAATGTAGCATCATTTATAACACCATTCTTGTATATAAGGAAAGGAATCCATAGTCAAAACAACTACAAGCTTGACTCTCAAGTTTCTCATATTAAATCAATATTTTTCGCTGCATTATATACCTATAATTGCAAATCAGTCGCATGTAGATGAAAAATCTCACCAAACGCGGTACAACAATTGCAGCTACGGGTCGTGCCAGTTCATGCTGGTTGAGCATGAAAATGAGAAACAAATGAGAGTGGAGAATACCTTGTCTATATTTTCATATACGCATAAATGGGTCAATGATTGATTTCGATTATTGCAGTTTATCGACTGGTTGAATAAAGTATGTTTTCTTTTGGAGTGTTATATCCAATATAAACGGAACATTGTTGCTAAATATTAGGCAAGTTCAATAGGTTGTGTTGAACTCGTTTGTTCTCAGCTTATTCGTGAACAGTCGTGGGACAGAAGCAGCAGAGTGTAGAGAAAACATTGTTTTTACAATTGCATCTTAACCGGGAACAGTGTAAATCATTTTCACTTTCATATTTTTCAAAGTGTGTAATAAATTTTAAATTCATATTAGTGTCAAATGGTTGACATTATTATTGTTTGAAATAATTCCAATAATTTTTTTAGAAGTTAAAAATACTTTCAGTCTTCCACTAATCTGCATTTTAGTTTAAACCGATGAGTAACCGAATTTTCGATTACTCTGAAACACTCCCTTTTCTCATGTCGCAATTGGAACAACAGAAGACATAGGTCTGATAGAAATTGACCTGATCTGTGCCAAATGTAGGTAATAATTTTACTATTAGGCCGAATTGAACTACTAGTATGATGTGCTACTAGGGTTGCAATCTGAGACGCATCTTTTGCCTGGCATGCATAAAATCATCATTAAATTATTTAAAAGAAATCTCAGAAAATAGCACATCAATTTGGACCACATATTACTAAACCCCGAATGAGGAACAGAATCTCATTGCAAAAACGGTTCCCATATTCTCACAAAATTTTACAAAACAGAGTTGATCAGTGAGGTATGAGAATTTTCGCCGCTCTGTTCAAATTATCCGTCCGTTGTAAAAAAGGGGGTGGGAGAATAGGATAAATTACAATTGTTTTGTGTAACCTCAGAAAATTTGAAACTTATCATATACCCCAAAAATAATGCACAAATTTGATTAAAATTAATTTTTATTATTTTTAATAAATTTTACAGTTATATAACAAACCAAAGCTTGCTTCAGATAGAATTGGAACAAAGACAATTGTCTGTATTTCAGTTATTTATTATTGAAGCCAAGATCTTTTTTTATACAAATGTAGCGTTTTCTTCATACTTTTAAGAAATAGTACGGATAAAATTATTCGTCACGGTTTCGAAGGAATTCTCGATTTTTTCCTGTAACACGGCTCATTAGGTGATGCACACCTTGTTCGTCCATCGTTTTAGCTATCTTATTCTGCCAGGTCGTCATCTGATTGATGTCTTTGACAACCTTTCCCTTTGTCTTGAGTCTTCTCTTCATGATTGCCCAGTATTTCTCAATAGGGCGGAACTGGGGCAGTTGGGTGGGTTAAGGTTTTTCGGAACAAACTGGACCCTTTTCTCTGCATACCATTCTTGAACGACTTTGCTGTAATGACAGCTTGCCAAATCTGGCCAAAACATTACGGGATGGTCGTGGGATCGAATGAACGGCAAAATTCGTTTTTGGAGACATTCTTTTTGTTATAGTTTCGATGTCATTGTCTTATTTGTAACGAAAACATTCGTTTTTTGGTCACAGCTTCAAATGCCCTGCCAAATCATAAATTTTCTTGAAAATTTGTCGGCAAAAACAAATTTAAATTTGGCTGGAACATCCCCCGAGCCGTTGCCAAGTAAAATTTGTTTACCTAGGATTTGCCCGAAGTCAGCCTTGACATAGGTTTCATCGTCCATCAGAAGACACCCGTCGAACTTGGTCAGCACCTGGTCATATAGTTTTCGAGCACGAATTTTGACTACGCTATTCTGTTTTATGGTGCGATTTGGCTATTTGCTAGCTCGATACGACTTGATTCCTTCCCGGAGTCGAGTTCTCCTCACGGTACTATGGGCAGCACCGAATTTTCTGGCCAAATCACGGTCCGACAGATTAGGATTCCTCTTAACCGTCTTCAAAATCTTACCACGCAGTTTCCGGTCGTGACAGCTCCACTCCGACGATTGGCTTGAGGCTTCCAAATCGTCGCAAATGTTTCCTTATACCGTTTGATAACGCGCCATACGGTATTTCTGGGCAATTTCAGCTGTTTAGCTAGCCTAGATGCAGACCACAATGGATTTTCCAAATAACTGTGCACAATTTTTCCCCTTCTTTCGGCTTCCATGTTGATTGTTCACAAAGTACAGTCGATTTGCGGAATGTCAAAAATCATACGTGAAGCTGACAAAATTCCCGACACGTGGGCGCCAAGAACTTCCAAATCCGTCTACCAGGAGCGCCACAATATGAGCAAAAGTTTGTTCCAATTCTAAATGAAGCAAGCTTTATGTTATACAAAAAGTTACGAAGTTCTACGAAATTGTCTCATTTTATACATATTGTAATTTTGATGGGCAGTGGCGTGCCGTCCTCATGTGCACCACGTGCACTGCACAACCGGCCAAATTGAAGGAATTAACCGCGTCCCCCATTCGCATTATATTTTTTATATCTTCGTTAATGAATATGAAATAAAGAACGATTTTGTCCACAGCACAATATGCACAAATTCACCCTAAGCTACTTGATTTTACTAGTCAATGACAGTCTTACGATCTTTTCCTATCGCATTACCGTAGCCAATGCGTGGCGCACTAAACTCGAGCACTTTGCTTTGTACACCGAAATTCATCTCATATACATCCAACATAAACTTTGTCGCTGTGTTAGTCTTTTTCGTGCACTTGAGCTACTGTACAGATTCAAGAAGAGAAGGAATTACTCAGCTCAGCTCTGAGGTTCGTTGTTATCTTATATCGTTTTCGTTTTTGAACCTACACGCGGGTGACTCTGACTCCGAATAAAACGAACACGTGGTACGCGCCCTAAACAACAACTCATAAAAAAAAGAAAAAACAAACAAACTCGCATGGATGTCGTGAAGCGACCCGAGCAAATTTTCAGAGGGGAACTACGCGATTGGAGTACGATCTAGAGCGACCCCAGGTTGCTAAAACGAACATCTCAAAAGTTCTTTGGGCGACTCTGGGCCAGCTCTCTTGCTGCTCTGATCAATAAACGTAAACGGTATTAGTCTCGTTTGGCTCTGTGAGAACTTGCAGGAGAGGCTTCAGTGGCTAATGCTAATGGCAGTTGAAAACAAATTGCTGTCTCAGTTGCAACGTCGCAGCGGTTTTATTGCTAAAGTTATTGACAGATTTACTCGACGTGCAGAGCGCCGAATTCTTCTATGGTATCGGTGATACGAAATCACTTTAATCAAATCTTCCCATCCAAAAGTATATGGTTATATCGTTGTATTGAAAAACACAAGCGAATATCTATTCCACAATCTTCAGTATCACTTACCGCGAACTGTTACATCTGATATCATACCCCATAAGCAGTCAGTTTTTTCTTCAGTGCATTATTTGATCTTCACAATACTCATACTGCCCCAACAACATCGATCTTTGTCGGTTTCAAATAATTCCATTGCAAATTCGAAGAACTCTGGGTAGTTTATCTAAAGCAAAGCCTTGGTATTACATTCCTGTAGAGGAATTTGACCTTCTGTTTCAACAGACTTCGCAGCCGATTCATAGTGTACAGAACCATTGTATGGCTAGTGCTACGATCCTACTGACACTACGAATCCTTCCAGGTCGGGGCTCGAACATACCGCAACTGGCTTGTAAGACCAGTGCCCTATGCATTGAACCGCCAACCTGGGACAAATAGTTTCTTAATAATGATCCAGAATTTTAGTTCAATGATGTTGAATCTAGGTAGGTTTGTCACTTCAAAACACAACTACAAATAGCTTGCCAAACTAAGAACTTTTAGAGAACTTCGACAACTTATTGGCCTTGCCACTTTGTAATGCGGTAGAAAACTAAAGACGCTTGTAATTCTTCCATGACAATTGTCAAATGAAGCAGTAATCGAACAACCACGCTATGCAAAGGCAGTGTGCGATATTTACGCGTGAACCGTAAATAGATAGAACGTTCTAGGATTAATGACAGACAAACATTTTCATGAAAATAGGCCATACAGCCAGCATTGCCAGATTTTGTCAGATCTCGCTAGATCTTTACGGTTGTGGTCTCTGAACGATAGGTGAGGAGACCTTTTTTATCACTGAAAATGAAGCCCGGCAAAAATTTCCTTGTATATAGTAGACCCGGAGAAATCCAGATAATTGTTTTATGAGTTTTGACAGATTTTTGAAAAAATAACCTGGCAATTCTGCATACAACTTGGCACTACTAACTTAAATTTTGTATACATACTAAGTCATCAACATCTCTGAATCAACTATCCGGACTAAATAATGCGTATTTTCTCGTAGCATGCTCTCTTTTGGGCATGTCCCTAGTTGGCCGAAGGACCGTACTAAACAAAATACTGCTGACAAAATTGATATCAAAAAATTAATTTTCGTTCGAATATTTCTAAAACTTGGGGAATAAATAAACAATAGCTATGTTTTTCCAAAGTTGGTTTTTTAAACCTTCTATTCTAGGGTAAATGCACCTTGAACTTAACTGCCCCCCCCCATACTCGCATATTAGTCCCATATTGTCAATTTTGAGTTAGCATGAGGAATAAAATCTATCCTCAATATACAAAGTACCCGCATGTCATTCCCATTCAGTGCAAATTTCAATCATTTCATTTGTTGCAATATTGCAATAGCAAAAGTGTATTACTGATATTTCATGTAATAATACCATGATTTAGCATTAGGTAACACAGCAAATGTTCGAGCCCTGACCTGAAAGGATTCGTAGTGACAGTAGAACCGTAGCACCAGCCAAGCAATGGTTCTGTACACTCTGAATCGGCTGCGGAGTCTGTTGAAACAGGTCAAATTCCACAGTGTAATACCAAGGCTTTGCTTTTAGCACAATAAATAAAAAAAAATCGGAAATAAAATTTTGATCGTCTTTTTCTCGACATGCCGATTTCCCATATGGGACTGATTTGCAAGTACTGGCAGTTGAGCAACCATCAAATTCTGTGCAATACTTTCGTTATCTGTTTTACACATTCATCCATTCTATTTTTAAAACCTTGTCGTTTTTGAAGACCTTCTCTGCTTTGTGAAGTTTGGCGGATTCGCCTTCTTCGATACAAGGTGTTCGGTGTTGGCTTTTACCACTACATCACTGTACAGTGGTTAAAAAGTCCAATTTTACGCTTCTAATTGCTAACACATTAAAAACCTGGTTCACGAGGTCAGTATCTTCAATAAAGTTGCTCAAAAAAAAAAAAAGCCGTGATTCCTCTAGAAGTAGGATAAAAATATTATTTTAGCTCAGGGTCAACATAGGGGCTAATTAACTTCCGAAAAGTTGTTCAGAAATTTATTTCAAACAAATTTGCAGAAGGTTCTATTCCAGCAACTTAAGCAGAATGCTTGAAATGAAGTATTTTCTGAAAAAGGTCCCGTAGCAGTTTTTGTAAGTAATCTATGTATTAAAGTCCGATGAGTTTATCATGTTATACAAAGTTATTCATCATTTAAAGCAACACATCTTCCTCGAAAATACTATGCCCCTATCATTTCAGTTCAATTAAGTGCCAATTTTCATGTTTTTCGCATTATTAATAATTTATCAAAAGACGCAGAAAAGTGCAGATCAGATCACTTACATATAAAACTACTTCAAAAGAGCATTCCTACCGAGAATGAATTACTCGTCTGCAGAAGAGATATGTTCTTTTTAACTATCCTTCATTACCATGGCAATTATCACTATAAATGATTTTTTTGCGCATAGTGCCTATAAATAGAAAGGTTTTGTAAGTTTTATCTCTCTTTTAGGGAAATTATTATACTGTACATTTTTAACGAGCTATCAACTGAGAGCGTAAAACTGGGCTTTTGAATCGGTTCCGTGTAACGGTACGATGCCAAATCTCGCTAAAACAGATTGTCACCTTCGTGAGACCAGAGAAAGGACAACAAACGTTATTCTGTATACTATTGGGGGTTGATGATGCCGGTGCTGAATTTGCCGCAACCACAAATCGTTTGCCTCGCCAAGCATTTTTTGGCAAATTTGTCGAACTTTTCATCCGGAACTTCTCCCGAACACCCAGGCAGGATTTACGTCGACGAAAAACTTCAGGCCTTGTTTGGCGTTCGCTTCATCAACCTCTCACGGTGCAACTTCCTAGCGCGGGATTTGGCCACCTTAATCTGCTTATCAGTTCGGTTGGGCGCCTTCCGTGCCTTGAAGATTTTGAAAAAGTCCGACTCATTTCATTGTATGTTGTGTAAACCAGAAGGAAGAATTGGTCGTCTTGGCCACGTTCGGAATCGAACGGTTCGGATTGCGCTTGCAGTAATACCTCTTTTTCCTTGCGTTCACGGGGTTGTGTGTCTTCGTTTTTCTTCCGTTACCAGTTCGCCGCTGGGTTTTTTGCGACCGAGTCCAGAATTTTATGCCGAAGCACTTCTTGCTTGGGAGCCATCTCAGATAATCACTTGGTAGATTCTGACGAAATTTTACACATGTAAACGTTACAGTCTAAACTATTGTATATAAATTTATTTCACCTCGGGTTTAACCATTAGGTCTTTAGCCGAGCTACGATAAACTAATTTTACCCAAAATTTCATAAATTTTATTTGCACAAGGGTCAGACATATTTTTTTCTGAAATGCTTTATGTATTATTTGTTAGTGAAGTTTGTTGAAACTAGTCACGATTTGATTAAACTCATTAAAAACTTCCCAGGTAATAAAAGGAGAATGCTTCATTTTGAAGCAAGGTATTAATTTTTATACATGTGTTTTTTTTTGTACTGCAGCTGCGAGTTCGGAAAAAGAAAGTTTTCTTTAAATGAATGCCCTTTGCCATAATCTCTTGTACTGTACATATACCAATCACTGCTTTAAATCTAGTTAGAAAAAGCTGAGAACGATGAAAAGCGAATCATGGATAATTGTCGTTTGTTTCTCTATAAATTCGACGTAAATGTGATAATTTTATCTCCTATCAAACATTCCCTACTTCTCGTCGCCAGCAACAACAAGCAGGGAGCAAATAAGAAAGGCAACTCGAACAATGCTGGTGGAAACAACAAACAGAACAAATCGTCGCCTTACGCCGACGTTTCGAACGAGTACTTGTACTGTCACATGTGCGACAAGCACATGTACGATGCGACCTCGTTCGAGAATCACGTCACCGGCCGCACCCATCGGGTGATGAAGGAGAGCATCGAGGAAAGCTACCGCATGCGTGCAACTCTGCTTCGCCAAGAGGCCAGAATCGCCGAGCAACTGAAGACGATTGAAATCGATCGGTTGAAGCGCATGGGCAAGGCTAAGAATTACTCCAAAATGCGCGAGTATTGCCCGATGTGTGAACTCTTCTTCTATGGCCACATCATCGCACATCGTCGCTCGGAGAAGCACTTGGATTTGAAAAAGTTCTTGCATCCCAAGTGCGACGATTGCGAACTAGAGTTCCACAACCGCACCGAGTATGATGACCATTTGCTGTCTGTGGTTCACATGAAGAATTGCAAGACTAAACCAAGTCGACTTGACATCGAGAAGAAAGCAAAACGTATGTATCGTCTTGTCGTATCTGTTATACGCAAATAGAAGAGCACAGTTAATGGTTTCGTTATTGTTTTCAGAATTGGTTATCTCCACTGCTAATGATGAATTGCTAGACATTCGTGAAGAAACGGCCCCGAAAAATAAAAAGAAGGACAAAGAGGCTGCCGCTTCGGCAGCGAAAAAAGCTGAAAAAGCCTCGGCAACTGCGACTACATCTGGCGAGAATGGTGAAGCTGCCAAGCCGGATACGGACGCAGCTGCTGATAAGTCAACCACAGGAGAGGGTGCGGCGGCGGATGAATCCAAAGCTGAAGATGATACTCCAGAGGACGAAGTTATTAAGGATGAAGAGAGCGCCGACTGTATTCTTGACTACAAGGTTGGCGATGAAATTGCTCCGGAAATCGACAGCAAATTGCCACGGTACAACAAGAATCGTGCGCTCGGGTTGAGCTTGATCGGCAAGCTCGAGTGTCACGAGTGTCGCATCTGTCACAAGTACTTTGATAATGACGCTACTGGTGAGATTCACGCACGCACGCACTCTCATTACCGTGCCTTCATTCGTTTCTTGAATGAAAAGGCCATGGAAGTGCGTATTTCTCAAAAGCGTGCCGCCGTCGCATTGGAAGAGGCTGAAGCCGCCAAGAAACAAAAATTGGCTGCTGACGACAAGAAAACTGATGAGAATGGCGATGCTGACAAGAAGGACTCGGAGCTGTATGATCCATCAGAGGCTACAGGTGAAGGTTAGATTTTTTAAGTGTGTTTGGAGGATTCGCTTCTTGTGTCATCATTTGTGTTCTTTTCGATTGTTTGTTTTGTTTGGAAATTTTTGATACTAACCAACAAAATTTCTTTTTGTTCATTCACAGAGTCTGGCGATGCCAGCATGGCCGATGACAGTAAAAGTGAGGAAGCCAACGGTCTTAGCGAATCTCAGCTAGAACCGATGGAGACGGAAAACGCCGAAGCAAACAAAGCCGAAACAACTGCTTCTGCCGATGATAAGTCTACCGCTTCCTCCGGTGAGGCCGCCAGCAAGACTGACGATTCCTCCAAAGCAGAAGCAAAACCAGAAAAGGCGGAAGAGAAAACTCCTGCCAAGAATAATCGGCGGGGACGTGGCGGTCGCCCCGGCCGTTATGGTGGACGCTACTAAAAAAAATATGCAGAAAAAATTAAACTCAGATTTATCATCAATTTCTGCATTTGACGCCAATCGAAAGTGTATTTCGAGCGATTAATTCACTGCAATGAAATAACAAATTATTACTTACTCTATTTTCATGCTAATCAACTCTACTATTTCATCACGTAATGCTATGACGCAAATATAACTTTTTATGATTCTGTTTTCATAAAAACACATTGTGTGTTAGTTTGCATTTGACTTCATCCTTTACACCTTATCATAGCAAGAGGACAGCACTTCTGTATACTGGTTTTTGTATTATTCTAAACATAATTTCCTCAATACGTTCTAACACAAAATGCAGGAGAAATGATGACGCATGCTTTAAAATATAGAACAAATGTTTAATAAAAACGAAACCTACAAAAAAAAAAATAATCTATTCAAGGCAAAAAGCGAATATTTCTAGCAAATGTGCACTCGAAGGCTTCTGTGTCGTCTAGGCTTCCCGTACTAATTCACGTATGCACAGACAATTTGCATTCGTGCAGAAAAATAAACACAAAATGATTCTTTTTGTCCTCGATACTCCAGGAAGACGAGTGCACATTTTCACATATTTACTAGTAATTTATGGATACTTGTGTACGTTTATGCTGATTTGCCAGCTAAACGCAATATTTAATGAAACATATTATATTCTCTCAAATGTAAGCAAAAAGCAAATTAAAAGTTATACATTAAATTCTCGGTATCGTTAAGTAATCTACCTAAAATATGAAAAAAAAAATTCAAATGTAATTGTATTCCACCAGAAAATGTAGTAGCATTGTTGTGAGGCATATTGGAACCTCCACAAACAAAATAATTGCTTCTCTTTGTGTAGTTACAGCATAAACACTCAACAATATTGAGCATCAGACTTAACGATTCTCTCAGCGAATTTCGAATAGGGAAACTAGTTGTATCACTTTGAACAAACAGCACGACAAATTAAGCTCAACAGCGTACTAAATCGTAAATTCAAGAGAAATGAGTCTATGTCGCAACCGGTTCGACGACCGATTACGTGAAGCTGAATCATCCAATGTAACCCTTAGGTAACACAAACGCTGAATGTCGCGAGCTTTTCGTTGCGGATCAAATGGAACCGTAATGGAAAGTACCGCCAGCAATGTTCGTAGTGATCAATATGTTGAGACTCAGAGCGAAACTAGAAGCATCGTCTTGAGTGAGATGCCGCTCGAATACGTTGGAAAATATTTCAAAGTAATTCGTTGCTAGCAAAGTGAAACCTAAATCTAGATATGTATCGCCGGAAATTGAAACTATAGCAAACAATGACATTACGTAGAAGCATACAAACAGGTACCAGTTGTAGCTGTGCATAATTGTGAAACCGAGAATTTTCTTCTAGTGATTGACAAAAATAAATCCGAATAAAAAAATCTGAGTTTAAAACAAACTTGTAAATGTTTTTTTCGTCATAGATTGTGAAATCCGTTTACTGTTTATACGTGTACTAGCTGTCGTGGTGAATTTAGTCCCATTTGAAAATTATCTCTGTATTCAATTTTTTCGAGCTATTGGTAATCCAACGCAAAACTAATTTTACCTGAACTGAAGTTTCACCGTTCTTAGGATAACGATTGAATTTCACACAGCCTGCTATGGGGAACTCGTATAATTTCAATTATTTGGTTGAATATTAGAATCAGTGGCCTTTATTACCGGTATCACTACACGGTGAAAACAAGTGAAGTGATTGCGACCCTTATTATCGGTATCACTTTACGGTGAAAATCGATTGAAGTGAATTTAAGTCCTTACTAAAGAAGTCGCTTCAGAGACAAAAGTAATTACTTGGATGAACTTGATGTCATTATGAACATCACGCCACCAACATTCTGTCGAAAAAAATAGTTTTTTTCCACTACACTGATCACTTCACTATGCGCGATACTGGTCATAGGGAAAATCAAGTGAAGTGACATGTAAGTGAAGTGAATGTGAAAGTGGAAGTGAGAACGGTAATAAGGGCCAGTTACATAAACTGTTAATTAGAAATTGTAAAAAAAACTTTCTTTGGTTTCGCGTAATCATTTTTGATTTTATGTGATGATATTCAATCTCATTCACCCCGATTCTGCAATCCGATGGAATTGTGATACGAACGAATCTACACTTACGTTCGAGTTCGAATTTCTTATTAAATGAAGCCGTCACACATGTATAAACAAATTGGAACGATTCTAAACTGAACATAAGTAATACGTACGCAAGTCGATCGAGTAATGTTCGAAAATTGAACAACTCGGACGGATGATATTCGAGTTCATACCCAACAACTTGAACGGAATGCAGAATGGAAATTGCACATTCGATCGGAATATTTCGAATCGATCGACGTACTGAATAGGCGTGAACATCAACGAGAGCTCTTCTCTTTCACACATATACACCACTGTTATATAAAGTATGCACGCATCATGAGAGCGAGTGTTTATTTTTTTTTCAATTCTAGCATTCGATCACACTAATGTCGTTTTCGCCTGATGCGAAACCTAACCCAGTTTCCACCTTAACTGCTGTCAAACCGTTTGTTCGAAGCCAGTTTCGAACCTAGTTTCAACGTTGTTGAACTGAATATCGAGTCAGTTTTGAACCTAGTTTTTATGTCAGGTTTGCGAAGATCCTTGTCGCTAAGTGCGAAACCAACACAGTTTCGTGAAAAGTGTTTGTTTGATGAAACTACCCTGGGTCAGTTTCAGTGTTCTCAAGCGAAAACGACATAAATTGCTAGAGCATAGCTCTGAAATTCTCTGAGGTGGATGAAGATATTTTCTCCGAAGACTGCACGCCGGTGAGGACTCTGGTGTATGGTTCGCATAAGAGAAGCGTGGGGCACGCATAATCAGAAAAAGCGTAATTTATCGTTAAAGTTTAGTTTTTCCTTGTTGCGAAAAAGATTGTCATAGTAAGGCCATCGTTACCTTCTATAAATTTAAAAATGAAATCACAGAAGTGTTCACTCACTATCACGCACCAGTGATCACTTGGGTGTATTTAGGCGAGAGCGCTTGAGAGCGATTCATGCGAAGAGAATGTGTTTCACTCGCGCCAGCTACACGCGGAGAAATTGAGCATGTTTAAAACAACAAAACAGATAATAGATTTTTAGATTTGATTTATATTCATTTTAAGCTAGAATATGATTGTTACAAACCAATTTCTCCATTTAACAAAAACAATTATCTCTGTTTGATTTGAATAAAAATTTTGATCTAACCAAACCAAAAATATGTTTGATCCGGCTGAGTTTATTGTTGAAATAAACTGACTATTTTTTACATGTCAATAAAAGTTGGTTAATGTTATCGGTAATGTCCTCGTAGACTCAATCCTGCTATACCTTTATATCAAGAAAAAACTAGGTTCAATTTATCCATGATATTATTTGTATAATGATACAACTAAGTTTACTGTTTAAATGAACAATGTTAGTTTTATTTCATATAAATCAGAACAATTTTTCTCGCGCGTATAAACCACAGCATTTTTGTCTCCCGCGGAAAAAGTTTGTACGCGTTTATAAGTAAAATTTGATCTGCTTCTCTCATTTCCTAGGGGGGTTTCAACAATTCAAGTGTATGTATTGATAATTAAGTATATGTTAGAAATTTGCAAAACATTACATAACACAAAATGTTTAATACAGGTTCTCTATTTTGACCGGACCGATGGAGCACCGAATCGTTTGGATGCTATAAAATTAAAAATAAAGGGCTTGACTGCGGTATCTGAATAAATCGATCGTGTAGCAACGGGAATGACGAAACGAGTAAATGTCTTAAAAATTTCACAATTAAAGATAATTGTTTTTTAGAAATTTTTTAACCAATTTAAATCGAAATAAAAGTAGTATAAAATATAACCTTGTAAATTAGTTTGGTAGAAATCATTTTATTCTTAAAAACAAACAAAAATGTATGATTTCAACAAACAATAGCGTTAGTTGAAATAGCTAAATTTTAGGTAATTTATTTCAACTGGAATGATTGTGATTTTAAAACTCAAGAATTCTTAACTTTATCTAAAGTTCGTTCATTCATAACAATTTTTTCATATTGAATTCACTGTGATTTTGTTTGTCAAGAAATTGACAGCAACGCACAACTGAAATATTTGTTGTTTTTATCAAAATGTCGTTTGACACAAACTAACACACTGAGTATGATTGATTATCATGTTTTGTAATTTCAAGCAGCAATATTTTCTATATTAAACCAGATGTTCTTTTGTCACTATTTTAACAAAAAAAATCGTTGCGTAAAACCTAAATTTGGTTATATTTGCCATTTTTTTCTCTGCGTGTACCTTAACTACAAGCACACACTCAAGTTCTGTCTATTCGACACTGAGAAGAAGTGCGCTTTCCTCTTTGTGCGATGTTTCGCTTTTTGCATCCCCTGTGTAGACAAGAATCTTACACCAGCGTGTATCAAAAATATAATATAATTTTTAGGCACACAGTGTCCGCTCTTGTCTTGTTTCTTGTCAGTATGTGGACTACACAAATCAATATTATTGTCAATCCAAATGACTAGTGGCTTTCACATGAGGTGATATTATTGCCAATACTCGACATTTTGACTATGCTATTGATGGTTAATAATCATGGGCTAGTATTATCAATACCGCTTGAATATATCTACTAATTGGCATAGAGTATTCAACGAGAAAATCATCGTTCAGAGCTTATCAACAAATTTCTTCTCGAATGTAAAGGTGATATGCAATCAAATGATAAATTTGTTCTTTGAAAAAAAAAAAAAATAGAAAGCATAGCAGTCATATGGCATTTTCGATTTTAATGCTGGCACTGCACCTGTGTAGGGAAGAGAAGGATGCTTTAATTAAACCCAAATTGGAGCGAATATAGTCACTGCTACACTACACCGGTGCAGCGCTAAAAACAAAAACGGCAATAGCAAAATGTTTGTTCGAGTGTCGTTCACAACAGGACAGTATGTCTGTGCCAAAATTGTTCGACGCAATCATTTTGGGTCATATTTCCAACTACTGTCGTTGTCGTATGCATTCGAAGCGTTCGGATCCAGGACCAGCGGCACAACACAGGCAGAAGTTATAAACTTTTTCAGTTTCATGGGATTATTCTCGTAAATGCATGATTTGACTGTTGATAACATATGGGATCCCTGTACAAGTTATATGTGTCGCCCATAACCTTTAAGTGATAGAACACATACTTGGAGCTTAAGTGATTTTACTGTATGAAAAAATTTTGAATCAAAATGGCTGAAATTTTACTTGTTGACTTGGATTTTGTGCATCATTTGTTGGTTTTTGTTTAACGTAAGTATACTTACAAAACTCATGTTATATTTACAATGAACATTCCTGTTTGTAATGTTGCAAATTGACATTGTTCAGTTCATGAAGCTTGCTGTAGGAAGTCTTATACCGTTTTCGTTTTTGAACCTAGACGCGGGCGAGTCTGACTCCGAGTAAAACGAACACGTGGTACGCGCCCTAAACAACAACTTATGAAAAAAAGAAAAAAAAACAAACTTGCATGGATGCGTGGTGCGACCCGAGAAAATTATCAGAGCGAAACTACGCGATTGGAGTCCGATCTAGAGCGACCTCAGGTTGCTAAAACAAACATATCAAACGTAAACGTGATGAGCTGAATGCGAAACGTAAAAAAAAAATGAAATATCAAACATTGTTTATGCGACTCTGGGTCAGCTTTCGGGCTGCTCTGATAAATAAACGAAAACGGCATTAGACACTCGTGGAATAATAGAAGGTGCAGAAGATCAATATCAATCAAGCTTCAATACCGAGGTCGGTGATTCAATCAATATTATTCTGTTCAATTGTGTTTAGAAAAAAATCTAAATAATTTATCTCCTAAATAAATACATTACCAATGTGTAAGTTTTTCATTTCATACTGTTTTCAGTGATTTACATACTTAGTTCTTCATTTCATGAAAATATGTGAATTTACAATGCACAAAATGAGGGAAACAACCAGTAATCAGAGGGAGCAATGTCCGGAGAAAATGGTGTGCGCGGCAAAATGTCCCATTCAAACGATTTCAAATACGACATTTGCGATATGAGGCCGAGCGTTGTCACGAAGGAGACTAACTATATCATGTCTTTGCTTGTATTCCGGATTTGGAATTCTCGTCAAGTTCAGGAAGAATTTTTTTAACACCTGAAATTTGTTAACACCGTAAATTTTTTGAAGAGTGGCAGCATTGAGAAGCTATTTCGAAGGTCTAAATATTTGGCTGAAAAGTTTATTACCACCCTTTTAATAGGAGTCCTCTCTGCTCCGGTCTACCAACAACTAAGTGCATTTTCCTCAGTTATATACATTCATCTTAGTTAAGAACGAGCGCCAGCTAGATTCGGGGAAGTCTCATCAAGCATATGTATTTTTCTTGTACCCGTCTAGGGTAACGGAGGTACAACCCATACACAACCTGACAGAAATGAGCCTGTTTCATATGTGTTCCACTGAATTCAGGACGGCGCTAGTGTACCTAAACAATACGGGTGCAATGGATTACGAAACAAAAAGTTTACAAGAGAAACCAGTACTTCATTACGTTATTTACGGTTACTGTGTATGGTTCCAGAAATATATTCAAAAGGAGCGTAATTTTCATATTGTGACTCACGCATGAATGAAATGAAAATATTGCAATTTATCCAAACAGCGCTGCATAGCAACAAACTCATCCATAACACCCGTCATAAATCTACAAACATGCGTATGTTGTAATTTGTCTATCTTTTAATTCACTCTCCCTAACGTTTTCTCTGAAAAGATGACTATTAAAAGTAATTGATAGAGTTAGAAATGAAGTGTTTTTTGAAATGTGGTGTGTGACTAAAGAGTACCTAACGTATTGAGGTTGTGAACCATTTCTCGGTTGATTTTAGCTTTTGGTTGAAATCTGACACTTGAGTGGTTATTTTTTGTCGAGTAGTTAAATTCAACTAAAACTACGGCCCATTTCAAAATTTGACGGACGGAAAGTTATTTGGGTCTATTTTCCACTGGAAATAATTTCAACTAAAGAATTAATATTAGAATTTTCATTGCAAGATTTTTTTCCGTGTCGGAAAATAACCATCGATCTGTCAAAAATAACCATGCTCTCGAGCAGGGTTATTTTTGACAACATCAAATTAACCGCTCGAGTGTCAGATTTTAACCAAAAGTTAAAATTGATCGCCAAATGGTTCACAGCCTTAGTCCTATCGATGAACACGCAAAGAATTAGTAGCCATTTGTCGGAGTGGTTGTTATCATCGGATGATCTTATAACGACTCGGATAAAGATAAGGGAACCATAGATTTAATCTTGGTTTGCAAATTAGTAGTATTGTTCTTCAAGATTCAGTAGAATAAATTACTTCACGTTCATTGTTCATTGAAATGTGATGAACTACTTTTAAACCTTCTATTGATGAAAAGAGAAAAATTATACTTATACTAAACCATAGTAACTTATCTTCATAATTATTTTATTAAAGTCAAGAAACGATAGCAATTTATTTTACGCTAGAATTTATTTTACTTATTTAAATATAAAAATTTAAACTGCAGATTGTCGAAAATCAGATACGTAATTTTCAAATGTTATTCCATTCACGACGCCATTGTGGGACCAGAGAACCAAAACTTTTACTTATATTCTCGATGTTGGGAGCTGTTAAGTTGTCCAAGGGTTGCGGATGTATTACTTATGCATATTTAATATGAAAAAGAATGGAATAATCTTTAAAGAACTAGGACTCGATGTATTTCATTTCGATTACATCCAGGAATATGAGCGCTAGGCCAAAATGCTTCATTTATCCTAATGAATAAGAACCCAAATTTCATTTGTAACGCTTTTGTTGTGGATCATAGGATGTTGTGTTCTATTCACCTAGAGGAAACATTCGAAAATCATCTAGTGGAGAATTATTGTACTACATTTTCTCTTAGCAATTAACTTTATATCTTTCTCGTCGATTGTTCGGAATTCGTCGAGAAGAAAAGACAATTTTGTAAAGAGAAAGCGTTTTAAGATTTTCTCCTTTTTATAACTTCAAATAGAGATAAGAAAACAAGTAAAGTTTTATTAAATAAGGTCGTGTTTGTGAACAATCGTCTCTATTTCGAATACGGTAGAAAAACCAGAAAAGGGAAAATCAACAAGAAAGTCGAGGCTCAAAACAGAAAAATATTTACAAATACTTCCAACTGATACTCCTCTGTTACAATCATTACTTGCTTGACTGCTGCTTTATGAGAACCCATAATATTTTTATTATAAAGAGTAGGCAAATTTACTATATTGTATCTTGTGAACACTACAGTTGATTGTTCTACAATATTACCTGAGTCAAACTATCTCAACGTTGTAAGAACTTGTAGATTGAACGGTTTTGTTATAGTATTTTCGCATTAGGGTGTTCATCTAACAAGTTAAAAAGCTCCTCTGCCAAATATTAAGTCATTCGAATTAGCTACTAAAAGTTACCATCCAGTATTTCAAACGGATTGCTAAAATCCTTAAAAAATCGACGGTGGCGAAGAAGTTGTTTAATTTTTTCTTGCCGGCAGTACCATTCTTTCGTATGCCAATTTTACTGCACAAAGAATACTTCCATTGCTCTTACGTAAAAAAATTTTAATATTTTTACTGAATTTAATCTCTAAAAGAAAAAAAAAATGCATTCTGAATTTCTTTCGCAAAAATGTTTAAGAGAAAACTATTCGCTCATTTTTTCAAGTATAAAAAAAATTTCTTCTTGAACTTGATGGGAATTCTAAATTAAGAAAATAGGCGAAAACTCCTTCCAATTTCTTATATTTTAAAAAATTTCGTGACAGGAGCATAATTGATAAATTCATTGAGAATAATAGTGAATTTTGTGAAGAGAAAGACATTTGAAGATTTTCTTCTCTTCAAGAAAACTTTGATAAATTTCTTTTGTCACCGGAATTCGGCTGCAGATGACCGTCAAACCATGAATACTCGGTTTTGGTGTTGATATTGAAGTCCGCTTTCCAAACGAATAAAATGCTTGCAAAATCATGTACTTTTTGGCAAACTTTGACATCTTCTGCTTTCCAACGTCTTCTGGGACATCAAACTTATGATGAGCAGTGAAAAACAGGAGTCCCGGTAGTCTGCTGTCACGTACGTCTCGTCATCCATAATGAGACAATGCGGGTTTTTAAACATCTCGGTTTTGAGCTTTCGTGTACGTGATTTTCCCACCGTATTCGGCCGTTAATTGCGATTAGGTTGCTTTTGAATTTTGCACATGTGTACTCTTTCGTGTTTTTTGCGTTTTGCACTGAAGTATTACTCAACTGCAGTTTTTCGCCACATCTCTAACAGAGCTGTTTGGAATCCTCTTGAAAGTTTGAACTACTTACTTTTGATCCTTTTCACTATACGGAGATCCATTTTTGACACTTTTTTCGTTCCGATCAACAGTTAAACGTTCCTTGTAACGATCCAAATCACGAGATATCGTAGAAATCCGGGGTTTCAAGGAACGTGAGAGAAATAGTGCTATGCCGCTGCTGTTCTTAATACTCCAACGATTACAAAACTACTATTGTTACTTACACAATGTAAACATTGAACATTGAATTAGTTTCATCCAAAATTTCAATCGAAAATATCAAATAGGTAAAAAGTTACAGTCACTTGAAAGTAATGCGGTTTGATTCCGTACACCCTTGTTTTGAAATTTAGTCAAGGAAACTGATTTGTTTGAAATACGTTCAAAAACTCAATTTGTTCAAAACTCAATTGTTATTCGAATGTTTCTGGGACTTGAATAGATTGTATATTTTTTGGAATAATACCGTAGACTGTACACTTTGAAATATTTTCACTTTCTATTACATTTGCTAAATCGCAGTACTGTTCGTAGTTTCCTCCTCATCTTCGGTGATGACCAACGCGATGAGGTTCGCAGTACAAGTAGTCCATTATGTTCACTGGTAGTCACGCCTTCGTCCATGTCATCCTCCTCTGTTGGGATTGCCATTTTCTGAAGTGAAAAATAAAAATAAGTGGAAAATTTCTGTTAACAACACTAGCGTGCAGTTTGGATGCGCCTTCTTCTGGTAAACGGAGGAGCATTGTCTTTAATTACAAACCAGCACTATTAGTCGTAGTAATTGGTGCTGAACGTGTAGTGAAGTTTCAATCTCCCGTAGCTTTCGCTTTTGTTTTTCCAATGCGGTCACAATGAAATCCTCTTGATTGTCTAATACGTAGTCCAAACCTTCGGACAATAGAGTAAAGAAATTTAACATTTTTTATTACATTTTAAGCATTTATTTTATCCTACCTTTGCCGTCATCGTCAAACGGATTACAAAACCACTTCCGTAGAACGGAATCCAGGAATCCGAGCTTACTGTTCTTCATATTGGGGTATTCAATAAGTTCAATTTTATTAACGCTCTCGAGCCACATCTGTGGCAGTTTCCTTTCGAGCTCCGTGTGCAAAACGACCTGCATAGCCAATCGCTTCAACTGAGCATTTCGACGAACTGACTCGATATCACCAACCGCCAAACCGATTAGCAAATTCATTAGCAAAATCGGCATCAGTATCATAAAGAGACCTGAATACGTTATGTAGTTGAAGATAAAATGGAGATATTAGCAGTATTTCTTTGCAAAGAAGATTAGAACAATAAATTTACTTACAGAGTATCACAAATGAAGGTGTAGGGAATGGCAGCTCCGAGTTATAGAATGGTTCCACATACGTGTTAACAAAATCTATTTCGCCCAGCATCATCGAAAAGATTCGGAGCAATGACATCGGAATCGACGGGAACGAAAAGGGATTTGCCTGTGGGTTTAACTACTATAAAATATTTATTCGTGAAATTTCAAACAAAATTTCACATACAAAAATTGAAAGTGTGTGGAGATAAGATTACAAAAAACTATCTTTACGATTACTATACTTACCTTAGACAGCAATATGTAGAAAGCAAGACCGAAGGCGATTATCAAAATTGAAAATACTGCTAACACTTTGATGAGTGTTTGCAAAATTTCCAAGAACATTACCACGTAGATACCAATCTGAAGGTATGAAAATAAAAACCATAGTCAATGCAAGAAGTTATATTTGGTTCAAATTTAAATCAATAAATTCCGGTCATTGCGAAATTTGGATACTGCTAAGCATACTAATCAACGCGAAATAAAATAAAATAGTTATTGTTTCTTTTTAATACAAAGTCTATTTTCGTTTGACTACACCTTCGAAATTATGTCATCTGAATTTGCGTGTAGAAAGTTCATCCTTCAATCGCTTTCATCGCAAAACCATTGTAATTTCCCAAATCAACTGTTGAATATTTGATTTAATCCAAAAATATTCTTACGAACTGGTGAAGGATGAATCATGAACTCGCTGCACTTCATGGTGATCCCAGCATCCAGAAGGAGTTCAAGGTCGGACCAATACGGTGGCAGAGTTAACATATTCACAGATATTTCTGTAAAACCACAGGTTTTACATTAGGGCGTATAAGAAAGTGACAGTTTCTCTTTAATCACTCTCTCTTTCGATTATTGTGATGTGATTAATAAGATTTTCTTTGATATCACTGTTCTGTTTGAAAGTTTCTGGTATCATTTCATGCAAAGAGTTGAGTGATAAACGTGGAAACCGCTTGGTAATTATTAGAAGAGAAAGTAAACAAAGAGAAACCATCACTTGCTTATACGCTCTGTTGAAAAAGTAACCGAGAGTTATTTTCCAACACTGAAAAAAATCTTGCAATGAAAATTCTAATATTAATTCTTTAGTTGAAATTATTTCCAGTGGAAAATAAACCCGAATAACTTTCCGTTCGTCAAATTTTGAAATGGGCCGCAGTTTCAGTTAAATTTAACTACTCGACACAAAATAATCACTCGAGTGTCAGATTTCCACCAAAAGTTCAAATAACCGCGAAATGGTTCACAGCCTAAAAATGAGCATTGATGATTACATATTATCTTAAATGTGATAAATGCTAATATAAGGAAAGTGAAATGCCACACGGAAAGACCGAAATCAGTATTTTGGCGAAAAAATTAGTTGATTTTCTGATTCTAGTTAGTAATTTTTTGAGACAACTAAAAAAATCTTACTCTTAATAATTTAGATTTGTTAATTCTCATTCCATTCATTATTATTAAAATATTGGCTATTTTTTTTAGTTGAATTCACCAATTCAACGTGCTTTCATTTCTTAGCTAGGGACACTTCATTTCCATTCAACTAGTTTTTTAGTTGAATTAGAGAAATAAAATGTTGTTTTTAACCAACATAAATGGTTGAATTGGCTTCTGCAATTTGCAGCTATATGGCGTACTGTCACCGAAAAAACGTTAACACCGTAATGACTACTAGCCACTAGATGGCACACTACAACCGAAAAAAAATTCTGTCGCGGTTGTCTTTTCTATATTGGCAGGTATAATAACGATGGTGTATTGGAGAAAAAGACATAAACTTCTTTCTACATTTTTTTTCTAAATTGCTGTTTTCTTCATTCGACTTCGCGAAATCGATTCTCTCACTGAAAACATTGAGCACTCGGAAAACAAACTTTCGAAACTTTCTTCACTGTTCCGCGTAAAAACATTATTACGCGCAATCGCTTCAAACGCGCAAAAATTCTGAATAAACACACTTTCCACTAAGAGTTAACGTAATTTTTACATATCAGTTTAGAAATTTAAATATGGATATATCGTAACACATGTGAAAGACAAAACAGTTTGCAAGCAGTTTCAACAAGACTGTCCGTTTAGCTTTTTAATGAATTGTTTTGTTTTGACACTTCTCATGAGTTTCTGGCTAATAAACTTGTTAATAAATCCAATTTAATTTGTGTTTTCTTTGTGCTGTTCTTCAGTAATGATGGTGATAGATAAATAGAAACAAATTTTCTGATTTTAATAACAAAATTAGTTGTCAATGAGAATTTCGTGTTGGATTGAAATATTTCTGGTTTGTGTCCAGGATATTCGCCAACTAAACACATTCTCTAAAAATAAGACTTTTTTTCAGCAACGTAAATTCTCAATTTTAACTAATATCACAGTTATTTTGGAAATTTTGTTGTAAAAATCAACTAATTCAAATGTCCTAATACGAATTAGGCGCAGAACTAATTTCGGTCGTTTCGTGCAGTTTTTTTTAACTTTCGATTGTGGCGTGAAACTTTCAAGTGAGGATGGTTACTTAAAAACTGACTTGGGTTTTCAAGGAATATCAATTAAACCAGAAGTCACCATTTTGGATTACAAACAATGTTTTTCGACACTCATTCAACAAATACATTCTGAACATACCCATATCGGGAGGGTTTTGAAGTGATATCGATAATGCAAAAGTCATTTTGGATTTCGGTACGACCTAAAACTTAATTTTCTTGTACCAACACATCAAATCCATTCCGAAAATACCCATATTGTAAGGGTTTCAAGGAATATCAATAAACCGGAAATCGTTTTCACTTTATCCAAAACCTCGTTTTACAAAGTAGGTTCGCAAAAAAAGTTGAGCCTGGGTCAAAATAAGATTTGCCGCCCCCATAGTTGGTTTAGTGAGCAAAAAAAAAAACTGAACTCCAACTCCGGCTAGATGACTTGGTCGAGCAAAAAAAAAAAAGGTCCTAAGGATTGGTTTGCCGCCCCCCTTAAAACGTTGCACCCGGGGCGAGTGCCCCCTTAGCCCATCCCCACTCTCGAGATATGCCACTGATTACGACCTTACTCGATGGTTACAGTGTTAACTTATTGCGCCAACGACCGAATGATGGATCTATGTTTCTCCAGCAGAGCAGATGTAAAAAGTCCTGGTATTACATTCCTTTTAAAAAATTTGGCTTTCCTGTTTCAACAGACTTCGCAGTCGACTTATAGCGTACAAAATCATAGCATTGTTAGTATTACAATCTTAGTAACATTAAGAATCCTTCTAGGTCGGGGTTCGAACATACGACAACTGCCTTGAAAGACCAGCACTCTATGCATTGAACCACCAACCCGGGCAGAGCAGATGTTGCACCCATAATTAGTGCCTCACCGTTCCCTCTGGTCAAATCTGAATTTCTAATGCATATTGATTGGAAAGCAATTCTAGACAATGATTGTGTCAACGCACAGACCTTCTCTAACGTTATTATCTACGCGATTGACATTTTGTACCAAAACGATCCAAGATAAAGTGTTCTAAATTTGGGTCGGAACCTATCAAAATCAACTAAAGTGCATCTCTGCAATTTAAAGGTAACTAGCGTATTACATAACTAAAAGACTAAAGAGCGATGGCCTCAATCTGGCCCATAAATGATTTTTCAACATTATGTTCCATGAACAATAGAAAACCTATTATAGAAAAGTGCAAATAACTTGTCAATTTATACTTCGTTCTCAAAATTTACAGTGTCAATATTGTGGATGACGCACTTTTCTTTCAAATTTTTATGCCTTCTCCACCTTTTGAATCCCTCCCCCCACCCCTTGAATGATTTCTGCGCACCGGGCTGACCTCAATGTTTAAGGTAAATGAAAAAATGCCCAAAGTTTTGTCATGCAATTTTGGTAATGTTCGTCACCTATTTTTTACAATCAACAACAAAGTTTAAGTAGATAATGAATCAGTCACTAATCACTATGAATCCAGAAAGAGTAACCGGTTATTTAACCAAAATTTGGGTATCGTCGTTTAACAGTGAAAATCGTTTCCAATTTCAACGACGTCAACTTCGGTTCATCAGTTGCTGATGATCTACGATTATATTCGAAGCCTACCATGAGAAGGGACTAAGAATTCTGGTGGAGCGGAGCGAGAAATTTTTAGTAGGATTCAACAATTCCATGCAGAAGTTAATAAGATTTGTAAAAAAGTAAATGCTATAATAAAAAATCTATTATAATCAAAACAAGTTGAATCATTGAACCTGTCTAACATTCGACTCAGCTCCTCTATTGGAGTTATGTTTGGTTGATATTTGTAGTAACAAGCAATACTGCTAGGGTAAAGCCGGGTATAAATAAACGATGTAAAAAAAAGCAATACTTCTTTCATATACTAACCTGATCGAATCGTTGCAAAAACAGTAGAAGATTGAACCACGACAAAAATACTGTTATCGAGGCAGCGGAAATATTTTCACTGTAGCATATTCCGTTGTTGAATATCGGCCACACCATGATTAGAGCGGAAATGTACAGAGTCCACGAGATCCAGTTGACCGGTTCGGTTAGATAGCGCCACCTTTGCTGGGTTTCTATCAACATTTCGCGAACTACGTTACACAATATGTAGATAATGATTGCAAATCCAGAAACCAATGTGCTGATGTTGATTTTCATGACTTGTTCTATTGACGACTTAGTAGAATTCTGGGTTGCAATGGGAACGTATAGGGTTTGATGAATCTCTTCCTCGATGAATGTTGTACTCTACGATTTCAGTTACGAGAAGAAAACAAAAAGATTAGAATAAAAGAATGCTCACTCGAAGTTGTAAGTACATATATGGAACAAAGAATAGATGATTTCCACTCTAAAAGTTATTGTTTTTAGAATGATTTTGAAGCGTAATGTATGTAAAATGTAAAAAATTAGAAACATCGATTTTCTTTTACATCCTCGCATCTTTAAGATATTAATTCTATTAAGCAATTTTCTTACATTCATGTATTGGAGATTGAATGCTTTATCCACATAGCAGTGAGATGATGCCTTTTTTATCGATCCATACAGCATAAAGGGAAATAA
Organism: Malaya genurostris; assembly: GCF_030247185.1. Taxonomy (NCBI): domain Eukaryota; kingdom Metazoa; phylum Arthropoda; class Insecta; order Diptera; family Culicidae; genus Malaya; species Malaya genurostris. The sequence continues at coordinate 215,838,042 of NC_080572.1, forward strand.
GTTTTTTTTAGATTTTTGTTTGTGTTTTAGATAATTCTCAATCAATACAAGCCTTCGGGTTATACTATTGGAAAATTTATTATCATAATAAAAGCATCAACCTTAAAAATAAAGTTAAATTTATTCTAATGTTTTAATTGGTTCTCGTAACAAAAATTCTCGAAAGATCGTTCGAAATACCGCCCTCGCACAGGTAAACACCCTTAATATAGTGCAGATACATTGCAATAATCATTTTAATCATTTTCCTTACATTTTGATCCTACAGCAGGATGTCTGCTTTGATTGTGCCAAGTGTCAAATACAGGAATTTTGATAAATTTGATACTCACGTTGTTGGGAACCACACTGCTTCGTAGAAGTTGAGATGTAAAAAGTGCCACGAAACACAGGAAAACGCTATAAAATAAAAGATTTGCCAGGTGAAAGTATTTTCCGTATGTATTCCATTTCATCTGTAAGTATTTCTTGGTCAACGGATGGGCCAACAACTCAACACGTCGATGCGTAACCATCGCCTTTGGAGAGCACAACATGAAAATATATATAGAAAATATCAGTAGTTTACTTTGCTAAGTATAGTAATATAATTATTAGAGGTAGGAATTGGCACATAAATACTCGATTTTTTCTCTAGCAGTTAGTCAGTTACGACACTTTTATCATTATATCTCCGCAACCGCAAATGAAAACCATTTGATCTCCGAACTTGATCAATGAATCAATAGTAAGCTTACTACCGACCCAAAGTTTGTTGAAATCGGTTTAGCCATCTCTGACGAAATTGAGCGGTAATAAAAGAACTGCGAGCTGTTGGTTATCCCATTTATACTATTATATCTCCGGAACCAGAACTGGAAATCATTTGAAATTCAAACTGGATCAATGACCTTTTTAGCATTCAAACGATCCTAAAGTTGTTGAAATTGGTTAAGTCATCATTTCACATGCGAGTCCGGATATCTGTTATCTGTGGTACAACATTATTCAGTATTTGCATTCATCCTCAGTGTATCAGACAGACTTCTAAACTGGTACACTGAGGATGAATGCAAATAGCATTCGAAATACTGGTATCTATCTGTCACTATTACGTAAGTATTATAACGAAATAGTTAAAAATTCTTCATAGTAAAATTTAAGGGAACTTTCATGTTTTTCAAAAACGGTATGACTATATGTGCAACACATAAAATTCGTATGAATTCTATTTGAGCATAAAATAAGTGTGAAAACTTCATGGTACAATTAATTTCACATTCATTTCAACATGACAAAAAATGCTCATGACGCCAGATTCTATATGAATTTCGCATGACTGTCTCTTTATTTTACATATACATATCAATTAAATCACGATTGTTCATATGAATACGTTGCATACATATATCTATTTGGGAAAGATGGGACATTTAGACCATGTTTTAAACACAATCAATTGGAAAATATGTTACATTCAATGGAAATACGTAGGGTAACGGCTCCCTATTTCATCTGAGCTCCTATTTCCATCTCATCTTTTCACCTCACTACTTTGAACATGAATAATATCTTACAACGTACCTGAACCAAACTATGAAATGTTTCAAAATGATTTTTCAAGCTATTGTCACTTTTTTCATTTGAAAAAATGGTTTCAAATTATTCGATTATCGTTTTTTTCATTTAAAACAAACTCATTTTTCAATTTAGGACACATTTCCGTCTCAAGATTTACAGGTTCGTCATGTTTCTAAATATCTAGTAACCGATTCGTCTCAACACATGATGACTATTTCTCGCAATTATACTACTATTGAATGCTGGATGACTTCATAATTAGTAATGTTCATTTGCCAGTTGTTTAATTAATTGATTGCGCTTTGTTTTAATCTCATTTGGTTTCGCAAAGTTGCCAAGTTTTCTCATAATGTTACAACAAATTTTTTTTCTTCTTCAAATTATCATCAACAAGTTTTTTTTTGTATCCGTGACTTTAGTTTAATTATATTATTGATATCTATATTTCAATGAAACTGTTTCGGCTTCGATTATTACCAGAAAGAGCGTGTTAAATACTGATGAAATAACCATTGTGGCAAATCTAGTAGCACTGGTTTCTTTCCGCTATACGTCACCATAACGTGTGTTTCATCGGCTGTGTACAGAGATGCCAGATATTTTCATAGAAAATATGTATCTACTCTGTCTGTTTTCACTAATCAAATGAATCAGTTCAAATTGGTTTAAAATTTTAATATAAATGTTTATCATCGAATATTTGTACAAAAGATTCCCATGTTAACATGTGATTTATCCGTTGATTAATTAACTTTTAAAGAAGTACTGCAATCAAATACTAATAGATACTCAGAGACAAAAGTCTAACTTTTTTTGATCCTTTACAAATCTCTATTAAATTTAGAAAATCTGTATAAAAGCTGTACTCTGATTTAAATCAGTATGCGAACGCAAAAATCTATACAATACAGATAAATCTGTATAAAGGGCATATCTGGTTCTGCATTTTGTTTTGAGAAAGGCAAACGCCTAAATAGTAACATTTTTTTTGTTTTTTTTTAAGTTCTCCAAATTAACTGCACAGTAAAATTTTAAATTTAAAACAAAAGGTAACGAAAACTATTCAAAACAAATTAAGCGTCGAAATGATTCCAAACTGTTTTTAAAAATATCGTGTGTTGTCACATGGTTGGCATTAGGCCCTTTTCTAAGAAGAAATCGGATATTTTGAACCTGAGAGTGTAATAGTGCAATGTTTTGTTTTGATTGCTGTCGCCATTGCTAATTAATAGGATGAATAAATTAGGAGCAGAGTAGTGAACATATAAGAAGTGTTTTAGCTGATTTTTTAAATATTATTTTAATTTCCAAGGAATGTGGATCAATTCCCAATGTGAAGGCGATTTAAGCAGAAATATGAAAAAATCGTAGTGATTTTAGTGGCTAAATCAAATTTTTAAGGTCTTACCTTACCTTACCTACCCGATCAACAGAGCATAACAGGATTCTATCAAAATTATATGTGATCTTAATATTTATATCTCATTATGTTATAAATATGATTCCAAATCAGAAGCAAACATTCACATTTTATTAAGATTATAGCAAGTCCAGATATTATATTAAGGGCCGTTACATTTCAGGTAAAACTATACTAGAGAATTGAAAAGAAAGAGCTCAAACACTTTTGTCGATCATGTTTTTGACTTTCAACCCGAAAAATGTTATGCTTCAATAAAGAGCAGTAACAAACTTTTTTTCCAATTTCACATACCTGAAGATGCTTTTGAAAACAGTAATTTGATATTTGATTTTGAAATGATAGCCTAAATTTTAAATTTGAGAACATTCCTAAGTAATTCCTACTTAAATTGTGTAAAGTTTTTATTCAAAAATTAATTTAAATTGAAAATAAATATTTTTCAAGATGATTTTGCGCATTTTCTCTTATGAACAAAGAAAGGTAAGGCAAAAGCTTCAAAACTCGACTAATAAATATTTCAAATAGTGATATAGCATTCGACTCAGTTCATTGAATCCGCAATGTTTCCTAAGAGATGATTTTCACAAGCTTGGAGTAAAATGAATGCTTAAATTCTTCAATTTTATATTTTTTATATTTATTTTTTTTTCAATATGATATCGAATCATTTTCACAATTTTTGGATTCAAAACCAGTAAAATCGAAATGAGTTGGTTAGGTCATCAATTAATAAGATCTACTAATTGCAGATATCGAATTTTGCCCGTTGTCATCTATATCATTGCATGAACATTTTAAAATTCATGAATCAGATTAAAACGATTTATTGCACCATAATACCTTCGATTTGAAATGTTCAATCTATCCATATCTGATAAATTTATGATAGTCGCATTTCGTAGTATTTTGATTTCTTCCAATCCGGAACCATCAGCTGGGATTCGAAATTTGCAATGTAGAGTTTAAAGCAACCGACCCGCATTATGAGACTTTCCATTTGAATCATTTTTCTGTGAGTTAATCTAGGTAGATATCAAACAATCAAACCGTAATGAAAGTTCAATTTTGATGGTTTTTGAACAATACTTGCGGGGCTTCTGGCTGCGGATATCGCAAACTAATGTGACTAATAGGCAATTGGTTGATCATCATCCATAAAAACTTGCTATTCGAATCGATGTTCTATACACTTCTGATTTTTCACTGACTTTCAAACGAATTTTTATTCAAATCTAAATTTACGAAAATCGATTCAGCCATCTCCGAGAAAATAAAGTGCACATTTTAATCAAATATACCCGCCAATCGACACACATACACGTGTCTTCACTACTTCAATTGAACGAGCGAACTGATTCGAATTGAAAGTCGGCCCTCTTGGTACAAAGAAAAAAAATGAAAAACTATCATTCATTAGGTAATTTCCTCAGATTCTATAAGGTAGTTTTGTTTCAGTGAATTTAATCATTTCCGTTCATTTACAACTATTCTTCAGTACCAAAAAAAAGCTTGTTCATAGTTCTAAAATAGTCCCTTTGTCATTATTATGCCTCCTGGAAGGGAACGACGAAAGAGGCGGAGAGCGATAGATTATTTTTGTAGCAATATGGATTTACACTAGTTATTATATGATGCCAATATATCCTCCCAACCTCAGTTGGTTCTCATGCCCCGATGCAACCGTAGCGTATGTTGGCAACTCAAAACTTCCCGGTTCGAAACCAGTCGCTTAACTGTTCATGTTTTTTTTTATCGTAAATCAAATCGCCTAAAGGTATGCAATTTCATCTTACTTCGCGAAATCTATTTTTAGATTGTCACGATAAAGCCTTTCCCCCTTAAAAATGGGTAATAACAGTTGAAAAGTCGTACTAAATTTGTAACAAATTTAGATATAATATTGATATTTACATATCAAGGTTTGTAACAATTTTGTTATCACCTAGGTTAAATTGAGTTATAATTTTTGTTATTTCAACTATTAACGAGGCCAAGATTATGATTAATTTAGATAGAAAAAACGAAACAACCCCAGATACAATTTTGTTATCCCTTGTTGATCGGATATCAGCTATAGGCCTAGGGTGTCCTTTGCTGTATCAAGCATACGTCTCCACATAACTCGGTCCATGGCTGCTCGTCGTCAGCCACTCAAGGCACGAATGCTTCTGAGATCACCCTCCACTTGATCGATCCACCTTACTCGCTGCGCTCCACTTCTTCTTGTACCAGTCGGATCAGATTCAAGAACCATTTTCACTGGGCTGTCGTCCGACATCCTTATCACATGCCCAGCCTATCGTAGATGTCCGATTTTAACTGTCCGTACAATAGGTGGTTCTCCTAGCAGCTGTTGCAATTCGTGGTTCATACGCCGTCTCCACGTTCCGTCTTCCATCTGCACTCCGCCATAGATGGTCCTCAGTACCTTTCTTTCGAAAACACTGAGGGCGCGTTGGTCCTCTGCCAACATAGTCCAGGTCTCGTGATCCGTAGTGGCGCGGGTTCCAGTAAATCCCGCTTGGTACGGCCCTACGAATTCCTTAGCTATTGGTGATAGACGACGGCAAAGGATTTGGGAGAGTACCTTGTAGGCGGCGTTTAGCAATGTGATTGCGCGGTAATTGCAACAGTCTAGCTTATCGCCCTTTTTGTAGACGGGACATACCACTCCATCCATCCATTCCTGCGGTAGAATCTCCTCCCCTTAAATCCTAGAAATCATCCAACGCAGCGCTCTAGCCAGTGCCTCTCCTCCATGTTTGAGCAGCTCGCCTGGCAACTGGTCATTGCACGCGGCTTTGTTGTTCCTCAGCTTGCCGATCTCCTCACTTATCTCCGACAGATCAGGGGCTGGGAATCTGTCGTCGGCTGAGCGTGCACCCAGATTGATTTCTGTACAGTTCTCTGTATCTTGTGCTTCGCCATTCAGATGCTCGTCATAGTACTGCTTCCACCTGTCGATCACCTCACGTTCGTTCATGAGATGGTTACCACTGGTATCTCTGCACATTTCGGCCTGTGGCGTGTAGCCTCTACGTGAGCGGTTCACCTTCTCATAGAACTTCCGTGTGTCATTTGCGCGGTACAGCTGTTCCATCGCATCGCGATCTTGGTCTTCCTGGTGGCGCTTTTTCTTCCGTAAAACCGTGTTCTGTCTGTTCCGCGCCTGTCTATATCGTTCCTCGTTCACTCTAGTGCGGTGTTGCAGCATCCTCGCCCTTGCATTCATGTCGCCGATGACGAGTTTTACATCCCGCCGTGGACAGCTGTCGTAGGTTCGTTCCAGCTGCGCGTAGAATGCTTCCTTCTCGTCACCGGGTCTCGTCTCATGTGGGCAGTGCACGTTGATGATGCTGTAATTGAAGAAACGGCCCTTGATATTCAATACGCACATTCTATCACTGATTGGCTGCCACCCAATCACACTAACGGTAGGTTAAAAGGTTTTCGAGGTCACGTCCTTACAAATGAGATGGAATAGGGAGCCCTTACCCTATCTTAGTTGAGTGTAGAAGCAATGAAACTAGCGTTCAAGTGATTTTACACATGAACTACATGTTGAAATAGCATGGGGAATGTGTGATATGAAAAGATAATCAAATTGTAATTTATCTTCACATGAGTCTGTCGTGTGTTTTTTTATCAGTGTACTACTTCCACTTTTTGACCTCCTTACATTCGTGAGAAGGTTACCACTAACATTTCTGAATATCTATTCACCTTGTTATTTCACCCGATTTAAAATAGAAAAAAAATAGAACAGTTCCGCATTTTGAAATTTTAAGTGTGTACAAGGAATTCCAAAACCATACTATCTGTTTTCGAATAAGGATTATCTTGAAATGTCACTACGTTTCTGTCGGGTAAACGACAGGATAGAAAATGTTTATCCTCAAATGTACAATTCGAGCTCAGGTTCAATGGAGTATTTTTCACAAATTTTACTCTCGTCATTGGGGTATCGGTAATCCACTTATTCACGAAAAAACTGGTTTAGGCTGATTTACTCGAAAACATTATTGGGCAATTTTCTTCAGATCAGGTAATGTAATCCATGACAATCGGTATGGGTGGATGTTCGCACACTCAATTGCCGGAAATGCATATAAATGATAAATGATCTTCTGGTTCCAACAAGATGACGGCATAATACCGCACAGCAAACGTTAAATGTCTTTTGATTGATTTAGTTTTGGGAAGCTAGTCGAAATCAATTGTGAAACAATAGTCTTAAGAATATATTTTGGTTGAAATCATTTGAGAATTGCAAAAGTTTTTCAGTCTTTCGTTCGATCCGATCTAGATGACCAATCACCCATTCGAGGTGAAATATTTTAGTCTCGTTTTCCATTAGGTATAAAACCATAAAACAGATACATTAGTTATATATTTCATTGGTCAAAATTGTTAGAAGAAAGCTGAAGGGGTAACGTTAAAATCTACTCACATTCACCACGTGTAGGGGGGGCTCACGCCATTTGGAGTCGATGTGTGTCCTCCTGATTTCAGCTGTCTCTTCCTGGGACTTTTGGTAAATGTTGAAGGAATATTTGATCTGTAGTTAAAATAAAATTGTTAGACAAAATTTACAGCGTGAACCGAATTACATTGCGTCGTAATTTTGAGAGTTCTATTCTGAGACTGAGACCTCGCAATATTATTTGTCTGGTTAAATAAGTTTTCTTACATATTTGAGAATTTCCAGAAATAAATATGATAAAAATACTAGAATATGAATTCACAGATTAAAAGTAATAAATTTACTCATAGTTTTCGAAGAATTGTACCGTTTTTCTTCAAATCGTTATAACTAAGACCTTCTCAAAGCCAACTAGAGATCACTTGATTCGGAAAACCAAATCGACCACGTTCTCATCGATGTCATCGATGTCTGCACTTACCGCAGTGCCAATATAGATTCTGACCACTATATTGTTGCGGATTATATGCGCTCAAAACTATCGACGGTGCACAACACTCGCCGGGCATGAACGCCGAGACTCAATATCGATCAGCTATGAAGCGATCGTACTGCCGAGGACTACGCGCATCAGCTGGATTTAGTGCTACGATTCATGAATATGGCTGAGTTTCAGTTCAGTTAAATTAATCTTTATTTACTTTTTTCTTTACATCTCTGTATAATTTACATTTTAAGTGATACTATTTTACATATTGCATCTTTGTTACAGTACAGTTTGGTTTGTTTTGTTTCTAATTTCGTATATAAATCTTGAATTTCACTGATTTAGTGAATATGGCTGAAGGAATATAAAGTCCGCCTGCTGCAACCGTAGTAGGTACGAGGTTATCGAATCGAGGAAAGGTCTGGATTGACGGCGAATGCCAGCAGTTGGACGAAGAACCAACAGGCCACAGACTGAAATGTGCATAGATACCAGGGGTAACATTTTCACGAGCGAATGTGAGGAGATCGACAGGTGGAAGCAGTACTACAACGAGCAGCTGAATGGCGAAACAGGAATCAATCTGGGTGCACGCTCAGCCGACGACTTGATCTATTCCAGCATCTGATCTATCGGAGATAGGCGAGGAGATCAGTAATCTGAGGAACAACAAAGCGACGGGCAATGATCAGTCCCCTGGCGAGTTGCTTAAACATGGAGGAGAGGTACTGCCTAAATCGCTGCACTGGATGATTTCTAAGATTTGGGAAGAGGAGATTCTACCGCAGGAATGGATGGAAGAAGTGGTATGTACACAAAGTGAGATAAGCTTGACTGCTGTAACTACCTTGCAATCGTCGTCTATCACCAATAGCTATGGTATTTGTACACAGAAAGACCGAAATCAGCATTTTGGCGAAAAAATTAGTTGATTTTCTGATTTTAGTTAGTTATTTTTAGAGACAACTAAAAAAATCTTATTTTGTTAATTTAGTTTTTTTAATTCTCATTCCCTTAATAATAATAAAATATTTGTTGAAATGACTATTTTTTTAGTTGAATTCACCAATTTAACGTGCTATCATTTCTTAGCTAAGGCACACTTCATTTCCATTCAACTAATTTTTAGTTGAATTAGAGAAATAAAACGTTTTCAACCAACATAAATGGTTCTGCAATTTGCAGCTATATGGCGCACTGTCACCGAAAAAACGTTAATACCGAAATGACTACTAGCCACTAGATGGCAAACTACTACCAAAAAAAATTTCAGTCGCGGTTGTCTTTTCTATATTGGCAGGTATAACTACGATGTTGTATTGGAGAAAAGGCATAAACGAAATATAAACTTCTTAATGAAATTTTTTTTTCTAAATCACTGTTTTCTTCATTCGACTTCGCGAAATCGACACTCTCACTGAATACTTTGAGCACTCGGAAAACAAAAACCGAATACAAGTAGTACATCGGACGGCTTAGCCCGGAAGGTTGGAAGATACAAAAAACTTCATTTGACATATACAATTAGAGTGCAACATTCGAAACTCACTTCACTGTTCCACGTAAAAACATTATTACGCACAATCGCTTCAATTTAAGGCATTTTTACATATGGGTTTAGAAATTTAAATATGGATATATCGTAACACATGCGAAAAACTGAGGACCATCTAGGGCGGAGTGCAGATGGAAGACGGAACGTGGAGACGGCGTATGAAACACGAATTGTAACAGCCGCTAGGAGAACCAACCTTCTTAGGAACAGCTGAAATCGGACGGTTACGATGGACTGGACATGACATTAGGATGTTGGACGACAGTGAAAATGGTTCTTGAATCTGATCCGGCAGGGACAAAAAGAAGGGGAACACAGCGAGCAAGGTTAATCGATCAAGTGAAGGGCGATCTACAGGACGTGCAGCCATGGGCCGAGTTATATGGAGACGTATGCTTGGTACAGCAAAGTTAGAAAGTTTATTTCTTGTCTCAATAATATAATTTTAAAGCAAATTCGTGATATTTTAGGACTAATGCAACGTGTTTGTTAAAGTAGAAAAAGTTCAATAAACAGTAAATTCAATTAATTGTGATTTAAAATGTAGCGATTCTAACTCTAAGACTTACGTAGAAGCTCATGGAATCTTTCTTGCAAGTTGCCTCAGTAATACAGTTGTCTTGAATAGCTTCAAAGACTTGCGGCATCGATGCAATCAGTGCCAACGTTACCGATGGATGTTTGTCAGAACTGAGTGCTATGACCTCGGATGATCGTGTTTCGTGTGTTGTCATTGCCAGTGCTGCTTCGGGATGCTTGTAATAAATTGCGTAATCTATCGCACTCATATCGACGCAATTGTGCAGTAATTTACAACCTAGACTTAGCAAAAGAGTTACAACATCTGCTTTGTTTTCCATAGATGCTAGATGCAAGGCAGTGTTCTGGAATAATATTTTTTGTTGTATAGAAAACGATGCTAGTTTTTCAAGTTTTACCCCTTCTTTATCCACTTGATCCAGCAGATGAGAGTGCACTGAATGCAGTAACTCCACGGTTTGTGTATAACCGGACATTGCAGCCAAATGCAGTGGATTGCGTCCATTGTGGTCCCTGTGAAGAAGCGCTCCTCTATTCAACAGAAGCTGAACAACTCTTGTATGACCTTCTTTGGATGCGATGTGCAATGGAGTACGACCTTCTCCGTCACTTTCATTTATGATATAAGTTCCCTTTCTTGAATTCAACAGTTGTCGAACTGTGTTATAGCGTCCGTATCGGGCTGCAAAATGTATTGGACTTTCGTTGTTGTTATCTTTCGGATTAATACAAGCTCCGAGTCCGATAAGCTTTTCCACAGAACGAATATGCCCTTCACGACTAGCATAATGCAGAGGAGAACATCCTGTTTTGTCTTTTTCATTCAACAACTGTTGGAAAGCTGTTTTTGGCTGAAATGAATTGACCTCGTTGACAAACTCATCCACCCGGCCACCGTTCATAATTATATAATGGAGTACGTTTCTTAAATTTATATCTTTCAGAGTTATATTTGCACCAAGGCGGACGAGAACCAAAATGGAACGCCATCCACCCCTGGAAGCTGATAATAACAACGGAGAGCGTTTTTCATTATCCAATGCATTGATGTCAGCTCCCTCTTGAACTAGAAATTCCACTATTTCTGGATGATCAAACATAGCTGCATAGTGTAATGGGGTCATATTCCGTATATCGACACAATGCAAACTAATACATTTCTCTATTGGTTGCATCAAAAACATTAACTTAACAATTCCGACAGCGCCCTAATAAAAATACACAAAATAAAAAATAAATTAAAAAAATGTATTGGTACTCATTAGATTTAATTGAATATCGACAAACGATTTTTTTGCGACTAGTTAAAATACTGTACCTGCGCTGCTGCCAGATGCACGGGGGTGGAAAGGTCGTGCTGTTGAGTGGATATTTTGGCTCCCGACTTCAGGCAGAGCTCAACCGCTTTGATGTCACCTCCGTGCACTGCTGAGTGAAGCGGAACATTTCCTTCGGAGTCGTAGAAGGACATCATCTCTTCACGGGTGCAGCCTTTGGACTCACCCCATTGCAGAAACACCTCCATCGTTTTCGAACTAGCGTGCTTCGCTGCCTTGTGGATTGGGTAGTAACCGTTGTTGCATGGACGTCGAGGATTTGCATCAAAGTCGGTGATCTGCGGCAAGAAATTTTCAAATCAAATTGAAAATTCATTTTTTGATTGAACTGTGGGAATAACTGCCACAGAAAGAAAAAATGAAACTTACACGACATGTAAACCGATTGTACTATGAAATTGACATCAGTTGAAACGAGAATCTAATTTAAAATCATGATTAATGTAAAATTACATTTGGATTCATTTAGTTTTTCATAGAACAAGACTGTATATTTACAAACTGCTTAGCTTTGTAATGTAACTTTCCATTCAATTACCTGCTCCAAATATGTGCATGAAAATAAATGTAAATTCACAAAATATTTTTATCTGTGTGACTTCATAAAGCGAATAACATCTATGTGATTATTCGCGATGATTTAATAGCAAAGCACGATAAAACTAGAAGTGTGTCAGCTTTTTCTCTCAAAATCTTAGAGACCTAAAATTCCCTTACCAGTATGCGTGCACATTCTTCGTGATCGTAAATGGCGGCAAGATGCAGTGCGGTGCGACCATGTTCCCCGCCCTGTTGGATGTCGATGGTGTCTCGATATTTGCCCATAACCATCAAGCTCTTGACTTTGTTGAGGGCAGTGGCCATGTGTATAGGAGCAAGATTTTTCTCGTTCAGAATGTTTGTTGCGACGGGTCTGGAAGAGGGTAGAAAATTGACGTGTTAAAATATCATTGTACTGGGATCAAAGTTCAAAATTAGCAGTGTTCATATTTTCAATTGTTTTCAAAACCGCAGATGGCTGATTTTGGAAGAATGTATGTCTAAATCAAAAAGAAAAGCTGCGCAGTCTGTGTAAAAGCCGACTTTTCAACCGAGAACCGAGTTTCAAGCGTATAGTGAACATACTGTATAGCTGAGTAAACGTGCAAGATGTGGTTTGCACGGTTTAGAAGTGATAATTCTGATTAATGCAAAGTCTACGTAGTCTCATTTTCTTTTATTCACAAAACAAATTTGCAAAAATCAGTCAATGCAGCCAGACTAATGTTCCATCAGCTTAGCTTTACCTGAGAAAAGACATATTCGAAAAAAAGTAAATGTCTAGCATTGTGGAAGTGGAAATTTGTGAAAAAATACGTCTTAGAGGAACTAAAGTCTTTTCAGTAAAATTGTTCATTTGTATCACTTTGCGAAGAAACCCCATTTTCTTTTATTTATTTATTTATTTATTTATTTCGTCAAGCAAATGTTGACTGAATGGTTTACAATGTTTACTTAGATACTACGCATTATTTCTTCGACTAAGCTGGAATTTCATTTCATTTTTGGACAGAGGAGTTGTTCGCAATATTGATTGTAGTGGCGCATTATTCGATTGATTGGGCTATATTTTGCATAATTTGTTCTAGTGTTTCTTTCTAAAAATAATTTCCTGGTTCGTAATTAACGGCTAGGTATAAAAATTTAATTGCGATAATAAAGAAGGTGATTGAATGCGTTGAGAAATAAAGTCGCTGATAAAATAAAGCATTGCAAGGTCGCGGCGTTCTTTTAGTGTTTGAATATTGATGAGCATGCAGCGTGCTTCATATGATGGTAGAGGAAATGCTGTCCAGTTTAATTTACGAAGTGCATATAAAAGAAATTGTTTTTGAATAGATTCGATGCGTTTTTCGTGAATAATATTGTATGGATTCCATACTAGGCTGCAATATTCCAAAAAAGGCTGACATATGTACTGTACAATATTTTAATTGTGTATGGGTCCTGAAAGTTATTACTGAAGCATTTAATAAAGCCCAGCATGCTATTTGCTTTATTGATTATGGGTATTGTAGTGTTCCACAAAAGTGATCTTGGAGTCTGAGATTACGCCTTAATCTCGTACAATTTTACATTTTTCTACAAGTTGATTTCCTAGATGTATGTTTATAGATATAGTTTCATTTTTCCTACTGGAAGTTATTGAGTTAAATTTTTTTACATTGAGTTGGAGTAGACTTTTGCAACACCAAATGTGGAATAGATTGATTTCGTTCTGGAATATTACAGTGTCGTTGATATTTTTAATTTCCATGAAAAGTTTCATGTCGTCTGCATATATAAGCACTTTCAGATGTTTGAGTATGAAGGAAATGTCGTTTATATGTAAAATGAAAAGGAGAGGCCCTAAGTGAGAACCCTGAGGTACGCCAGAAGTTACATTAATTGGTTCAGACAGAATATTTTGGAAGCGGACTACCTGTACACGATTTTTTAAGTATGATTTGAGCCATTCCCGAAGAGTATGTTAATGTCAATACGGTCGAAAGCTTTCCTAAAGTCAGTGTAAAGAGTTTCTACGTAGTTGCCAGCGTCCATTGCAGTCAGAGTGAATGTCATGAATTCTAAGAGATTTGTTGTAGTTGAGTGGCCATGTTGTTTGTTGTAGTTAAAAAAGCCATGTTGTTTGTTTGTTATTACATTTTTAAGTTGATGATAAAGTTTTTCGTTTACAATTTTTTCAAATAATTTTGGAATGCATGAGATAATGGCTATTCCACGGTAGTTTCGAATGTTGGATTTTGCATCAGATTTAAATATTGGTACAAGGAAGGAAGATTTACATGCTTTAGGAAAAGTACATTTATTAAGTGATAAGTTAAACAGTAGTTGTAGTGGTAGTGTAAGTTCTTCAGGAAAATTTTTTAAAAATATTGGTGGTATACTGTCTGGTCCAGGCCCTTTTGAGGCGTCTAAGTTTTTCAGTGCTGTCGAGATTTCATGTTCTGATAGATAGTTTACAGAGATGGAGTTGGAAAATGTAGGTATGAAAGAGAAGTATTCACGGTCACGGTCAGTTTCTGAATAAGATGTATATACTTCTTGGAAAAAATTTGCAAAATGATTTCAGATTTCTGTACTATTTTTCCCTACATGTTCGTCGAGATGCATTTGAGATGGAAAATTGTTGCCTTTTAGTTTAGTTTTTGTGTAGTTAAAAAAGTTCTTAGGGCAAGTCTTTATTTCGTTTTCAATTTTGCGGTTGTATTCTTCGTGTGCTGTGTTAATGGCTATTTTGAGTTGATTGCATAGATTGAAGTAATTTTGAAGATGTGCGTCACTTTTTTCTTGTTTGTAAGTTTTGTGTGCTTTTTGTTTTCTATTTTTCAAATGTTTTAGTTGTGAATTGAACCATACAGGTAATTTGCTGTTATGATTTTTTCTTCTTCTTTTCATGGGCAAAGTTTCGGCTAATATTTTGTTTATAATGTGATAGAATTTGTTTACTTCGACGTCGACATTTACTTCTGTACTCAGTATGTTCCGCCAATTTACTATACTTAGTCTACACTTGACTTCTTCAAAGTCAATTTTATTGTATTCCGGCACTTCCTCATATTCCAAGTCGTAGGGAAGGGATGCATTGTGTGTAAATAATGAATATTCAATTGCGGTGTGAAATGCTTCATTTTTCCTATCGCTCATCCGGTAAAGAAGTTTGAGAATCATTGCATCTCATTGCCGCTTGTGAATCTTTAATAACTGAGAATTTATGATACTACCCCATGAACGACTTTCAATACTAAGAACAATATGAAAAAAATAATTTTCAACACAAATAGTACATTATCACGCTCGTCTAGGGTCTTTAAATATCATCTTCTTGAAAAACAAAATTTATCTAGACCGCTTACTAAGTATTTTTAGTAACACTAAGGCTGTGGACCATATCGCGAATTATTTTAACTTTTAGTTAAAATTTGACAGTCAAGCAGTTAGCAGTTTGTCGTTATGAAATATAACCCTGCCCTATAGCATGGTTATTTTTGGCAGTTCGACAGTTATTTTCCGACATTGAAAACAAATCTCTCAAAAAATTATTATCTTAGATCTTGAGTAAAAATTACTTCTGTGTAATATATTTTATACTTACAGTAAAAGAAGATAGTGAGGTTTCAATACATTGTCAAAAGTATTAAGTTGTTCTAGAAGTTCTTGTTACGTTCGCTGTATTGCAATCAATTAATCCAAATAACTTTTCATCTGTCAAACTTTTAATTGGGCTTTTGTTTTAGTTAAATTTGACTACTCGATGAAAAAATATTCGATAGTTATTATACCAAATTTTAGCCAAAAGTTCAATTCATTCGCGAAATGGTGGTCTAAGTGCACGAACATTAAATTTTCTCGATCATCTTCGATTGTCTCGTCAGTTATGAAGATGAATGGGTAAAACTTGAACATTTCATTTAAATAACGTGCACAAAACATTGGCTACACCAATTCGAAATGTTGCAATCCGATATTAAATAATAATGGCTACGTTTTTTATGGCCATAAGAATTGCTTGTACAAGATAAGAGCGAAATCATAAAATACAATTACATTATTTAAAAAAATAGTGATTTCTGGTGCAATTGCTCTACTACGTCATTAAATGTTTCCTACCAAGAAGGTGGAGCAAACGAGAGCAAAACAAACAAAAAATGTTAGGCCGCAAAACTACACAGTCCGTTTCAATGGAATAATGTGTCAATCGGTTCATTAGTCATTAATTTACTGATGAATGTCATATTCCTCGGTGGCGAAGAATCAGAAGAAAATCAGCCTGATGAAAAATTTTGTTTGTATATAGCCTTTACTTAATATATAGGTATTACTTATCCCCGTAATTTCCATTCTAGTTAATTTCATGTTATTTCTTGTTATTAATGGGTGTATCAATAAGTTCGTGCCGTTTTCTTACAGATGACGTAAATTGATTTTAATTCCAGTCATACTGAGTAGCCTTGTCGGACGTGGTTCGCACGGTATAGAAGTGGCTATTTTGATTTGGAAAACGAAGAACTAGCCGGAGGACCCCTTTGCAAACGCAAGAAAAACTTGCAAAATCACTTGAAATTACTCAGCCAGTCATTTGCCAATATTAAAAGCAACGAAAGCGATCCGAAAGGTAGGCAATTGGGAGCCGTATGAATTGAATCTTTGCTAAGTGCGAAACTAACTCAGTTTCGTAAAAACTGCTCGTTTGATGAAAATACCCTGAGTCAGTTTCAGTTTTCTCAACTGAAAACGACATAAGTTAAATGTTTTCGAACTGATTGAAATAGCTAAATCATATAAACGCATCTACAAGTGACCTAGTTATATGCGTTTAAAACTATGACACTAAAATTTGACGAAATTTTTATTGACATCCAGCTCCGTATAGTGAAAGGAATTTTCAATGCCAAAAAACTCCTAATGCCCCCATAACAAAATCTTCTATCGTTCATATAATACAAAAGAGAAATGTACTCACTTAGAAAAAATCATGGAAATTTATGTCTATAAAGATATAAAAAGAGCGTCGTAATTCATTTAAATTTACAATTCAAAGCATGTAAAGATAAATCATATAATAAATTTTACAGTTATTTTAGCTGCAGTTTACATCGATGCAGACACTAAAATTATATTTACATGTTAGTAGATGTAATATTGTGTCATCACCGAAGAAATTGAATTTACATAAAGCATAAAAGGGATCACAAATATTCGCGATTTTTTTATTAGTGTTAATATTTCAAATAAGGAATTGGAAACAGGTAAAATCTATTACAAAGGAGGCGCATTTCCTGAAGTTTATATTTAAAACATCACTTAAATAAATGTTTGTTTTTCGTTGAAAACTTGTAGGTGTCCACCTGAGTGGTAATACTCGATTATACCAGGCGCGTATACCGGGGTAGCGGGAGAGGATGGGAGTGGTTGGTAAGGGGTTCAAGCCCTTTCTTTCTGAGTTCGCGCCTGATCTATATCATTGCAAACCATTTACCAACTTACATTTTTAACAAAAATTCTATTGCGTCCAATGAATCATTTTCGATGGCTTCATGGAGCGGCGAATTCAGGGAACTATCTTGTTCGTTCAAGTCACCTCCGTGGTCATAAATGAAACTGAGAATGGCGACATCGTCTTTGGCAGCCGCCAAGTGTGCTGGCGTACGCCCGCTGGTATCCTTCACCATCAGCCGTCTGGGGTCGCCATCAATCAGTCGCTTGAATTCCTCCAAATCTCCATTCTGGGCTGCCTGTGGAAATGAAGAAGTCAAAGTATGAATTGATTAGATGTTGATATTCGCAGATAAATTCATTGTGGCTGAGAAAAAAAATTTGCTAAATATTGAAATGGTATTTCATGTTCAAAGAAAATCAACGAATTTATTGTTTGATTAGGTTAGCCTCAATTCAAAGTTCTGATCAAAATACTTTTCGTTGAAAGCCAATAAATACAATATTGATCACTAGATAATGATTTCAATTCGTCAGTTATTTAAGGGTTTCGGTTTCTTCTAATGTTGTTGGGCTTAGTGAAATTAGTTCTTTATTCAACCCATCATTTTAAGTTCGAGTTGGTTGTATGTAAGCTAAGCATGTTTGATGCAATTCATATTCTAAGTTACGTAGTGAATAGGCTTTGCAGGGTTGAGTTTGACTATTGTAATTCAGCAGACCTCGCAAACTATTTTTAGCGTTTAGAATCATTACATGGCTAAAGTAAACTATTTGGCTGGGATCAGGCCCATGCGCAGGGGGGGGGGGGGGTGGAATGAAAGATTTGTCAACAGCAAGTTCCATGAATAATAGAGTACTGTTTATATAAAAGTGCAAATAACTTGACTTTCCTTTTAAATTTTTGCACCTTTCCCACCTTTTGAACCCTTCTCCCTCCCATGAATCCCCAGCCCCCTTGATCCCCCACCTTTTTTTAAGCCCCTCCCCCCCCTAATGATTTCTGTGCACGGGCCTGGCTGGGAACATACTTGATTTGCAGAACTCTAGCTTGTCTCAACTAAATCCTCCAGTTTCTCTAACTCGTCCGGAGTACCCCAAGGAAGCAACCTAGGTCCGTTACTGTTCTTTCTATATTTCAACGACATATTACTAATTCTAAGGCCTGGATGTAAATTAGCGTATACTGATGATTTAAAGATTTATTTAATCGTTCGTAAGTATTTCGAAATGCATGATTATGTACTACCATCGTACCAAACAGCCAATAAGATTCGACTAATGTCATCGATAGACTGATAGTGTAATTCTGCAAGAACTCACAAATTTACCGATTTGGGTGTGCTACTTGATCAAAAGCTTATGTTTAATTTCCATCGATCGACAGTAATCGCAAAAGCTAATCGATAATTATGGTTTATCACGAAGATATAAAAAAAATCTGATCCGTACTATTTAGAAGCTCTCTACTGCTCTCTCATTCGGCAAATACTGGAGAATGCTTCAATTGTATTGGCGTGACCCGATAAATCTACCACCGTATGATGCTCGCTGCAAGCTGCTAAATGTGGAAACTTTTCAACGACGTCGTTGTATCCAACAGGCTGGATTTGTTGCAAAGCTTTTGAATGGAGAACAGTCCTAATCTATTGTCATCGTTATGCATCCGAGTGCCATACAGATCTCTGCACCATGGATCCTTCCTCGTACCTCGCTTCCATCGTACTACCTTTGGACTTTACGAACCGTTTACATCAATGATCCGCATTTTTACATCCACACGGATTAAAAATAGTTCATCGATATTATATAAGGTAAAATTTTATGTAGACTACAGTCAGATGGAATCAAACAATAAAAATAATAATAAAAAAATATGATCCTATTAAAGACTGTCCCAGAAAGTATGGACGCAAAGAAAAATCGCTGCCATTTCGCAATGGTTCAGAATCTGTCAATTTTTATGGCTGTTATTTACACTCTTCTCTAACAGTTGTTTATTCGTTTTCATTAGTTTGTTTCGAAATGCGTGGACTTTCAGCAGAACAACGTCGAAAAATTGTTTTTCAAATGATGCACAGAACGCGGACTGTCACTGAGAAAGATAGCAAAAATAGTAAGGAGTAAGTGAAAAGGCGTGCGAAATGCAATCAGGAAGTTCGGTGAGGATAAACCGAAAACGGGTCGAAAAAAAGGTCTTGCTAACCCTCAGTTGGATAAACGTATACTGAAGGCGTTCGAGCAAAAGAAGGAGGTTTCAGTTCAGGATGTGGCCAAAAAAGTGGGCACTTCGAAGTCAAATGTTTTTGGTGCTAAAGAACGTTTGAATCTTCGAACCTATAAGAAGCAGAAACAACCAAAACGTAGTCCGAAACAAAAAGCATCGATCAGGCCGAGGTTTCGAAACCTGTACAATACGATGGAAATTTGAACTGCATAATCATGGACGACAAAACCTACGTGAAACTCGATTACAAATCCTTGCCGGGACCACAATATTATACGGTGCAAAAGGGCAAGTGTTAAACCAGTCCGAGACATCAATCGAAGTCGAAAAATTTGGTAAGAAAGCTATGGTCTGGCAAGCAATTTGTAGCTGCGGTAAGATTTCGAAACCCTTCATCACCACTGCTTCAATGAACAGCGAAATATACATCAAGGAATGTTTACAAACACGACTTCTACCCATGATTCGAAGCCACAAGGATCCTGTTGTCTTCTGGCCAGATCTTGCTTCTTGCCACTACTCGAAATCAACGGTAGAATGGTATACTACCAAAAATGTCTCTTTCGTCCCAAAAGATATGAATCCACCAAATTGCTCACAACTTCGACCAATTGAGTAATTTTGGGCATTAACGAAGGCACATCTTAGGAAACATGTCTCGGCCGAAACCATTCAACAGTTCGAAAAAGATTGGAAAAAAGTGTCAAAACTTGTCGTCAAGAAGTCTGTACGGAATTTAATGAGGAACATTCGCAAGAAGGTGCGCCAGCTAGTCTACAATGGCTAAGTAGCAAATGTTGAGAATAATATTCTGTTGTTGTAGTCTAATATTATCAGTATATCGAATAAAATTTGAATATCTAACACTTGTGAATTATTTACAGCGAAATCAAAGTGCGTTCATACTTTCTGGGACAGTCTTTAGCTTGTGTGACTAAATTTGAAACTGTTTTGCTTATCAATACCGAATTCGACTGGGGGTAATTTAGTTTCCTCTTTTTGAAATTCCTTTGTATGCTTGAAATAAGCTTTCGATCAATGTTGTAAACCTTAAAGGATTTTATTTTAATGGATCGTCGTCGTCGAGCACCGTTTTCTAAAATATTTCTTGATATGTGGAAAATCTGAGATCATACGGCCCTGCCCTAAAACGTGATTTTTTAGATGGTAACCACGATATCCAAAAAAATACAATAAATTGATTCCAATGTTTAGATGTTGTTTCTGATAAAGCAAAAACAGCTTTTCCAAGAAAGCTTAATTTTTGGGTCATAGATCATTGAGGAACTAAGTAGGAAAGTGACTAGAGGAAAGTGCATGAGAAAAGACCTTGCATTTAAGTTGAGTTTAAAATTTTAAAAATAATTCAGTTTTGAATAATTAGGATTCTATTTGTAAGTAATATAACCAGTGTTGGTGATTACCGATAATTTGACAGAAGCTACTCGATATTTATCTATATCTATACAACATTTTCAATCCGGTAGAAGATGCTACAAGAACTCGTGTTTCTCAATGCATGAACCGTGAAAGATTTTTCTACATTTCTTCTCTCCACTTCATACTCTGAGTATTTCTCGGCCTTTAAAAAAATTACAGTCTGGTAATGAACGGTGCTGTGTGGAATTTACCAAGAGAGAATCGCAAGTTGACAATTATCGCAGTAAATCCAATCGATGATTCGACTTGATGATTCGCATACTAGGTTGCAATATTTCAAAACCCTTGTGTGGAGCTTTCACATACATTTTCATAGACACAACTTATACAAAGCTTATATACACATAGTTAGAATAAGCGGCAAAATTAAAATGATTCTATTGCAATTATCAACTGCCAATCGGATCGCGGAACGAGAATAATCGACCGTTTGTTGCTTTAGAGAGAATCCACACAGCAGCGTGCTAACCTTTGATTGTCATCGGGTCATCGGGAGAAATTCGCTCTCGCACTGGTGTCTATTCTATGTTAAATGAACCATGCCGGTTGTTTTTGTTTCTGCGATGATATCCGTCTCTCTTTGATGGCACTGATTGAATCGTGTGAAGAGTTGCTAGTGAGCGTTTTTTGATACGATAAAAGCCATCTTTGAATATAACCATAATTTCGGAAAATTTTCATCATTCATGACACTACAAGACCTTTGATTTTAACCTGAACATCGGTGGTACATCGGTTTAGTCATCTGCGAAAAATCGAAGACTTTTCCAGTTTTTGCGGTTTTTGTCTTTATTTTCCCGGTGCCTTCGGAAACCGGAACCGGGGCCCTGTATAATTGAAAGTATTTTATTTGGTAATCAACCAACAAGATATGCACACCAGACAAAAAAATTTACCAGTTTCAAAGAACTTACTTCACACACATACATTTCACGATTCCGACGAACTGATTCGAATGGTATGTGTACCATACTAGTGTACTCTAAACATGTTCAATGCCTTCATGCGAACAAAAAATGTTATGACCAAATTTCATGGTGTATTCATGCATTTTAAAACGAATACCTTGTACTACAAAAACTACATAACAAGCGAAGGCTGAATGAATGAAGTGAAGCATAAATTGATAAAGTTCATTGTTCTTTGCAAAAAGTCATCGGATTTCTGAGTTTATTGGTGTACATGAATTTAATTCAATGTTTATGCTGCTTGATTAATATTTAGTCACATCGTAATTTCAGTCACATCGTAATCAAGCAGAGAAATGAAGATAATATCAATCGCATCGGCAATCAATGAGCGTCCTGGTGAGTATAATATCAAGAGAATTTAAGTTATGACAGATCGGCTCTCAGACACTCAATATATGATGATTGGTAGAGCCTGGTTGGCAGCAGTCCAGTGACATCAACTGTCCAATCTTCGTCGTGCAAAGTTGCTCGTTGATAGTGACATTTAGCAGCTCTGATCATACACCGTTCGACTTAAAATTATCTAAACTACAGACTTTATTTTAAGTAGCATTGGTTGTTAAAAACTGGAAAAACTGTTTAAAAATTCATAGAAAAGATTGGCAAAAGATATGCCATTGTACAGGACTCGAACATGCGCGCCCCCAATCGCTAGTAGGGTGTGCTATCACTTTATTATTGAGAAATTGTGATTGGCACCAGAAACAGTTTCGTAGTTTCCGTCAGAAATGTGTCGAATTCTGCTAGTGAGTCTTCGTACAGCCAAAGCTGGAGGTGGGCAGTTAAAAAAATATTTTGAACTTACATCAATTGAACGGAAAATTACTCTACAGTTATTCCTTTTTCAATATGCTTTGAAAGCAAAACTAAGCGTTTTTGAATATGTACAGTCTTGTTTATTGAAAAATCAATAAAAATCAATTCTAGTTTAATTTTACAATTCTAGTTTAATTTTACATTGGTCATGGTTTTAAATCAGATTTCCGATTCAACTAATGTCTATTTCATATAGTACTATCGATTTACATGTCGTGTAAATTTCATTATTTTTTTCGTACCCTACTGGCTATTTGGAGAACGCAAGTTAAATTTCTGCTTCAGGGCATATCTATTTGCTAATTGTTTTCTACGAATTTGAAAAAAAATACATTTGCTGGCCATCAATGTTGCTCTAGGGAAAAGTCGGTAAAAACTACATGGTTTAAATGAAGCAATCAAAGTTAGTTTCATATTGGTCGAACTCATCGATGTAGAATTTCTTATCAAGTTAGTTATCAAGATAGAATCTTCAATTTAAAAATGAGAATATCATTAGGCACACGTGATATAAAATATTTTGATTGGAAAAGATAGAATGCCACGCATAACTTGAATCGATTCATGAATCATAAACTGGGAATCGAACTCAGTAGTCTATTCATATCGTGAATCTAAGACACGACAACTGGCTACTACTGTTATCCTCTGAAACCATTGTTTAAATGTTTTATGATGTATTTGAATGAGTTGGTAGATTTATATAAAACACACCCACTAAACTAAAACTTCTAAAAACTAAACCAATCCACACTAACTGAACTGAAGTTTCTAGCAAAATGTATTTAAATTTGTTTTAATATTTCCAATTAATCTCGAATGTTCACCTGCAAAACTAACTCCGGATAGAATCGGTTATTGTAGACAAGACTCCAGTTCGAAGGTATTTTCAGTGCTGCTGGAACTCCATGCCAACGTAGATTTTTGTGCATCATTTGTATGATTGATTTTTTATCGTACATGACAACTAGCACACCTACTTCTTCATTTGTCACTTCACTTCAATTCATTTGATACTGGCGATTCACTAACTCGAAACCTTTATTATGCCTTCACACCAAATGTATAAAATTGTGCACTAGATAATAATACTAGCAATCTGTTTGACTGCCATCACGACACTGAAGAAGATCAGTAAAGTGGTAAAAATATTTCTGATGAAATTGTACTGAACGTGAAAAATCTGACCGGTGACCGGTTTGTTGTTCTTGTTATTTGTCAGAATATTGATAATCAATATATAATTGAATCTAATTGGTTGATGGTTTCCAGATACAAAAACTTTGTGATTATAACCTTTGATGAATGCGAATTTTCGACATACTTGCCAAATATAAAACAACTGCTTTAGAACATTGACGTTATACAAGATTGAAAAACTTATTTTTTTAGAAAATAGCAGCTGGTCCTAGCTGGGTTTGATTACCAAGAGTATCAAAGTTATGAAAAAAGGAATATAATAATGGTGAAGGAATGCACGGCAATGTCAAATTTCTATCCATTATCAAAGTGCCATGGGAACTGGAAACGTCGCGCGATGATTAGAAAGTTCAAAGATAGTATTAAAAAAGTGATTAACTTTGCTCTCAATCATGCTCTGGCCCATGCTATCATATAATTACTCACCCCGGCAGATATGAGGCCGACTGTTGGAATGATAAAATGTGGTAAACAAAAAAAAAATCCTGACTCTATAAACAGAATATTCCAGTTGTGGCAGTTAATAATGCTGGGTTTTCTTTAAATGGAAATACATGTTGATTGTAAGTAATAGGTTTAAGATACTTCACAATTCTTTTTTATTTCCTCATTTTTTTACTTTTTCATAAATAGTAAAATGCTACTCAGCAAGGACATCGATGACAAACAAATCATAATCGGAAGGGGCCAAGTTTATAAATGTGGCGGTATGGCAAGAGTTAGAAATCATCTAAAAAAACAAACTTTCGCTTAGCGATTTTTCGCTTTTCCTGCTGTCTATCATTCAGCTCACGTGGAATCCATTTTCCTACCTTCTAAATCTTTACCATGGTGTATATATGATTTGTAATTTCTTGACGACTAACGTTCAACCTCTACGACTTTTGTTTTTGAGTTTGGGTATTGTGTTCGTTCAATAATCCTTGCAATTCGGTGTCTTCAAATTTGTTGAGCTGACCTGTGCGTTCTATGCATACAACAAAATCGAACCACTTTCGAATTGTTTAAACCAACGTTTACAAGTCGCGACCGATTGAGCAGGTTCCCGTAAGCTTCAACAAGAATTTGATGGGACACAGCAGCACTCTTTTTCTAAACAGTGCTTGACTTGGCAAGAATTTCGAAATGTTCAATTCACTAAATGTATATGACACTGGCTTCCAATTGACAAACCAGCAATTGGTTTTTCGAACGTGATGTGACAGCAAAACAAAACGTGTTCGTTTTGACAGTGACTCAATACCTAATTGCTTTTAGTCAACTGGCACACTTTGTGAGAACATAATGGCACAGTTTCAAATTTTTTCGGAAAATGTACCGTTTTTCTTTAAAAAAAATACAAGCGTTAGAGCCTTCAGCAGTTAAAAGTTCTATATGGAAGATCTATAATGTGATGTGATGTGAAGTGAAGCCACCATCAGTTCAAGGACTTGCCAGTGGATGCGGGTAGACTTACAGTAGCTCCGATATGACTCATCCATTCACCTTATTACTATAGCTGTAACCGAAAAGGGAACAAAAAGGATTGGGCGGATATGTAAGTAGAGTCACTTACTCGTATTCCGCGGGAATAAAATATGCTCTTCCAACCATAATATCCAGTACATTGATGAAGTATATCGCTATACATGCTTGAACCCGCCTGATGGTTTGTTTGAGAAGGGCGCGTCAGACTCATTTCAAGTTTCCTTCAAGTGACTTGGGCTGGCTATCCACAATCCCTTGTCCAGTCATCAATTCGTCCGATGCCCTGATGCTCCCTCCCCTTTACGCCCCCGTTCAAAATGTTTTATATTGATAAATACAATGAAACATAGTGTAAAGAAATTAATATAACATAAAATGATATAATAGATTACAAAATAATATATTTTAATTTAATATAATATAATACAATGTCATACAATATAATATAATATATTATAAAACAATATATAAAATAACAGTTAATGTAGAGTGTCAGTTGTGCTCTTCTATCTTCGCAATACTGCAGGAAGTAGAATATTTCTCTTCTAATAACAATAATAATATCCACATCTATAAAAATAATATATGTTATTATTATTGATGACAAATTAATAATAATAACAATAAATATAATAATGAAAATAATAATAAAAAACAATATAATATAGTACAATGAATTATATAATAAACAATAGAATGAATAAAATGAAATGTTGCGATATGCTATGATATTATATTACTTGAATTTATATGTCATTTCTCATCCTCTCATTCTGCCATCAACGCATTCCATCGACCAATTGTCACCACAGACACACGTGTAAGCATGAAACAGGAACCAGTGAGGACCAAGCTCACCTTGTGACGACCTTGATATTTAGGTAAAAGATTACTTTGAAAATGATAACTTATAAGGAAAACAAATTTATATTTTGCGCAGAGGTACGTAGTACTACTCATAATAAACCCAGTCGACGCCGTTCTGTTGACCAAATGTCATCATAGACACACGGGGAGACATGAGATAGGAACTTGTGAGGACTTAGTTATCTCACCATTTGACGACCTCTATATGGAAGATCTATAATAGAACAGAAACTGGAACAAACGTGTCCCCAGCAAGCCGTTCTAGTTTTATTTATTCGACCAGTTCTTCTGTCAAACGGTCTACGAGACCGTTCTATTTTTTTGTATATTTAAAACACGAGTAAAACACTGCTGGGGCTGCCAGTTTTTCTTGTTATAAAATTCAGATTTAAATTTTGTAACTGACATGAATTATGCATCTAGAACTAGAACACTTCTGAACATGCCCTTAGAGACCGTGTGAATTCGTCGGGAAAAAAGCTTTACCAATTGCAGGATTTTCTTTTTTACTTCAGTTATCAGATTTTCCACCGTTTTACACCTGGTTGCTTGGTTATTTTACTTTATTATTTTTTCATTCAACGAACAATTTTTCTGCAAAAATATTTTCTCATGATTTTACCACAAAATGAATTCTTATCTATGTCCATCTTGCTTCTGAGCTTCTTGTTTTTTCTTATTTCAAGTTATTGCTAGTCTTTAAATGTTACAGAAGCTAATAGCAGAGATAACATAGACCGGTATATTGAATAAATAGTAGGAAAATACTTGTTTGTTTTGTCACCTAGCTCCTCATAACCGTTAGGAGATGTATCACGTATCACACCAATTAACCATTGGTTAATAGTAATAACAGAGTGGATATAATGAACAATTACGACGCACGTGAAATCGGTTGACTTTTGTTTAGTAATTCAAAATGGTTTTTTATAATTTATAGAATACCTAATACACATACTTTATATGTTAAATAAAGCTTTCGGATGATTTCAATATGTCAAGTTAGATAATCAACTCTTTGTCTAAATCCTCTTCACTCGTTTATACTGTAAGGAGTTTATCGATAAGTAGTTAGCAACATTCAAACAGTTATTATTCTGAAATGGCTTAATTTTTTGCAGCGTGTTTTGCGGTGATATGTTTGATTACATGTCAATAACAGCAGCGCAATCGATTGGTTTCGGTACGGTTTATCGTTTCATTGATGAGTCGAATTGATCCAGAGACGCGAAAGAAAATTCTGCACACTTGGTGCTCAGAAAGTGGTGTCACGTACAACGAAATTGCAAAACGGGTGAAAGTGCACCACACCAGTGTCAAAAATATTATCGAGAAGTTCGGCAAGACCCTTTACATGAAGGATCAGGAAAAACCCATCGGCGTCGACGCGGGATTTGGCCAAGCAGTTCAACACAAGCATCAGGATGATTTAACGGATCAAAGTTCGGAACTCCCTGAAAACGTGCAAGAAACAGAAGGTGCCGAAAAAGTCCCTGGTACAGCAAGTTCAGGCCAAAACAAGAGCGCGAAAACTGTATAACCAGATTCTACAGAATAAAGACGGATGCATCCTGATCGACGACGAAACTTACGCCAAGGAAGACTCTCGAGCGCTGCCCGGACCGCAATATTATACGAAATCGATGTACCAGAAAGCATAAGGCTCCTCCTCTCTTCTGGCCGGATTTGACTTCAGCTCACTACGCCAACTCCGTTCTACAGTGGTTGTCAAAAAATAATGTACAATTCGTGGAAAAGGATATCAACCCACCGAACTGCCCGGATCTTCGGCCAATTGAAAGGTATTGGGCAATTGTCAAGCGGCACTCTCGGAAGGAAGGTGCAGTATCCCAAAACATGCAGGAGTTCAAAAAAACTGGACAGCTGCCACCAGGAAAGTCACAAAAGTAACTGTGCAGAATTCAATGAAGAATGTCAAGTCCAAAGTGCGAGCATTTCACAAAAACTAGGATTTTCTTCAATATAATCAGTGAAATGCATAAAAATGTAATTTTTTCTGCAATATATCGAAAACTGATGTCAAAATATGTTTTTTTTCGCTTTTTTATTCAATAATCAATGTTGCTAACTAATTTTCGATACACTCCTTAGTAATCAATCGTTGTTAGGAAATGGTAGCCGTGATAGAGTTTAAAATTATCTTTTAGTTTCTACGGAAAGAACTGTGGATCAAGACTTTCCGGGACTTCAGCATCGGATATTTTTGATGCGTTTACTCGGGAAGCCCATAAATCCATGACACTTGTGGAGTACGTAGTAGTACATATGGCCTCTAGCAACAAGTGTTGGACTAACATTCCTCCCCATTCGTTTCGACGATCTACGTTCGGGGTACTGATCAATGAGTTCTGGGGTTACCAGAAGATATACATTGAAGGATGATTTGCCAGTCCCAG
Source organism: Malaya genurostris (assembly GCF_030247185.1). Taxonomy (NCBI): domain Eukaryota; kingdom Metazoa; phylum Arthropoda; class Insecta; order Diptera; family Culicidae; genus Malaya; species Malaya genurostris. The sequence continues at coordinate 215,866,748 of NC_080572.1, forward strand.
GTCTGATCATCTAAAAATTCTATGTACAATTTCAGCTAATTCCGATCAGTAACGGATTAGTAATCAGGGGTAGTCACTCAAGCTCAAACATAATATACAAGCGTTAGATATGTAGGATTTGAAGTCGCTGTTATTCTAAGATAATCACTTACATCGGGCTTATTTCTTTTCTTAGATTCAGGAAGCACACCCATTTTTTCAGAATTATGAGAATATTCCTTGCGACAGAGAGTTATGAAATTTTGGAGGAATACACAATGCATTTCCGTTTTAGTCTTTGTTAAGACGTAGAGCCGTCTTGAGCTAGTTTCAAATATGATCAGTATCTATCGGGGAAGCAGATTGGAAAATTTATATGCGAATGCAATTATGCAATGACAACCGCGAAAATGCTACCGCAGAGAAGGGACTCGAACCCGCAGCTAACCTCTAACCGAAGAAATTGTTTTACCAATTAAACTACCCTGCATATAAATGCACATGAAGAGAAAGTCCAATTTACTACCGATGACATTGGGCCGTATGAATAAAATGTAGTGAAGTCTGTTGTTTGTAGTATCTTCTCAAAAACAAAGTCCACAGAGTATAACGCGGTTTGGTATGAATAAAAAACAAGTTCGAACATGTAGTTAATGCTACTTCCGAATTTAAGCATTTACTGCATACCGACACAGAGCCGGAAAAGCTGGCATAAGCATGCACAAAGCAAGAAACGTACTTACATCTGTAAAAATGCCACTTTTTTAATTTCTGTACTTCACTTTATCAGCAAACACACGAGTAGCAACCTCTAGAGCTACCTACTGAAAACTTGTAGTAAATACTACAGTTTGTAGCATGTTTTGACAGGAAAGTGATCCACACGGAGCATTTACTACCGAAATTCAAGCATGCTACGTTTTATTCATACGGCCCATTATAGTTATTTTCATACTGTTGCTAACTTGCCATTACCATATCCAAAGGGTTTCAGAGGCCAACTAGATTTTTGGGATACTTTTAATTTATTTAAATAAACAAATAAGATACGGGTTGGTCGTGTTCTAGTTTTTTTTATTTTACACAAAACAGTTAATTGTTTTTTTCTGAACAATTATTTTCCACAATAATGTTATAAACACAACACTTTTAATACACTCTTAATGTCTACTTGATAACACACAGTTTTTGTTTATCACATTCAGTTACAAAACATATTTTAATATGTACGGTAAGTATCACTAATGGACAAATTCTAAAATTTATTTCAGCATCTGAATCAAAATGTTCACAGAAAATAGAAAGAATGCTTATTATAATACATTTTTTCTGCACATTTTTCAACGCGTAAGATGAAAAGCTAATAAATAATTAAGTGGAATAGTTGTTGCTAGTTAAACATTAAATCGTATACTATTTCAAGCGCTATATCGCATATACTGGAATCGCTCAAAATTCTAAATATGGAAACCCTGATATTTTTTTTTGAAACCTGAACTGTTCATATTCGTATCTCAATAAAGTCTGCTCCCAGTAGCATTTTGTTTTAGTACACTTTAGTAAAAACATACATTGATTTTTTCATTTAGGTGTTTCGTTAAAACCCGCAAAAGGGGTGATTTATCGCTTTCATCACGATTTGATATCCACGTGCAAAAATACGTAAATGCTCCAGGTGAGGTATATACTGCACCATGCCTAGTAGTATTATATGGTAGTATAGTAAAAGTAATTAATTCACACAAAATATTAATTAGAATTATATGCTATATACAATGGATTAACAGTTTCATAGAACTTTGTCAATTGCAATTGCGCGTATGAAAATTGTAGTCATGATTTCGTTGTAAACTGTTTGTGTGGCGTTTATTTTTCAAGTTTTTTCAGTGACAGTTTAAGTTTCAAAACTTCTTGAAATTTTAAATCCAGTTACATTCCCAAATAGGTTTGATTATTGACGGATATTAATTACTTGCTAATAGATTTATTGAAACTCAGGGCTGCGCGCAGCTTCTTTCGAATCTTCGGTGAGGACCACCGTGATGCATTTCCCAAGGCTGCTAGCCCTCTGTGATCGTGAGTGGCCACTCCTTCGTCCATGTCATCCGCCTCGGTTTTAATTTCCATTTTCTATGTAAAAACGAAAGAAGAAAACAATAAACGGATCGTTATTCGTGACCTCCATCTTTCGATGTAGACACGTTATATATACCTGTACTATCAGTCTCAGTAATTGGTGCTGAACGTCTAATGCACTTCCCATCTCTCGTAGTTTTTTCTTCTGCTTTTCTAACTCGGTGACAATGTAGTCCTCGTGGCTATCTAGTACGAAATCAATACCTCCTGATGACAAATAAATCAAAATAAGTATCACATTTTAATGATTGTATGTGCTCACTCTCCTACCTTTGCAATCATCGGTAAATGGATTGCAAAACCACTTACGTAGAACCGAATCAAGGAATCCGAGTTTGCATTTCTTTTCGTTAGGATACTCAATCAGTTCCATCTTATCAACCATTTCGAGCCACATGTGCGGTAGTTTTCTCTCCAGTTCGGTGTGTAGAACAACCTGCATAGCCAGTCGCTTCAGCTGGGCATTCCGACGAACTGATTCGATGTCTCCAACCGCCAAACCGATCAGCAGGTTCATAAGCAAAATCGGCATCAGTATCATGAAGAGACCTACCACGAGTGGGGTTTCGAATCAATGAAAAATAGTTCATAGTAAGTTAGGTTGATGCGAGAACATGAACAAAATGGTTGACCTACTGAGTATCATGTATGAAGCAATGGGAAATGGAAGTTCCGAATTGTAGAATGGCTGCACATATGTTCCAAGAAAATCGATTTCTCCCAGCATCATCGAAAAGGTCCGCATTAGCGACATCGGAATCGAAGAAAAAGACAAATGGTTCGCCTGTGGGTTGATTATCTGCGAAAAGTTAACACAAGCAGTTATTTGATGGAAAATTTTGTAGTCTGTGGCGAGCAAGGCTTAATCAGTAGTTAAAGAAATAAACGTTAATTTTTATTTTAAATTCGTTTCACACGATCCATGTTCCTCCAAGCTTTACGAAGCTCATCTTAATATAGATGCTATAGAGACCAATCATTATAAATTTACCTTATCTAACAGCCAGTGTTGCGAACAATCAAAATTTCTAAAATCACTACTCAAATTTTACGCAAGTGATTCCCCGACAAAAAAAATCATCGATCAGAAAACTCACTGCAGAAAAGTTCAGTGTAGACTATTTGCAAACGCAATTCTCACAAAAACTGATTTCACACGGCAAAAGATCAGTTGTGAAAAGTTTACTAGCAAATTTAATATATTGAAGATTTTTGAGGAATAATTTTGCATAGCCGTTATATCTCAGCCCTTTGCAGAATTCAAGATGAATAAATTCGCCGATGAACAAAAGCTTAACCTTTCTGAAAATGTTCAATGCGCCTATGGTTGATAAGTTGATCAAGAGTGGTGATGAATTCGGAATTTATTCGGCAATACCGTAGTGGTGGAGTAATATCATCAATAATAGCAACAAATGCTGTAATTAATAACAGTTATAATGATGATAAAAATCAATCACAAACCATACTATGCAGCTGATTGAAAACTAGTAGCCAATTTATCTTGAACATCATACGCAGAAGTAACAGGAGCGCAGGCTTTTGCTACGCCAGTTCAAAGGCGTCATTAAAACGCAACGCCTGCTGTGTGTTTGAGACATGTTTTATTGTGGTTCATTCAAATAAAGCAGCGTAATCAATCAGCTGGAATTAAAACAGCCTTTTGTCGCTATAATCTCTATTTGGAATGTGGAAAACAATATTGTTGTTCATATTGACTACCCCACGTGCATCGAAAATATCGCAGTCATTATTTCTCAGTTGCGATTCAGTTTCAAATTTATTCAGTAGAGAATTTTTTATTAAAGAAAATATAATGATTAAGTCTTGCACGAATCACTTCGGAATCGAACTGAAGCGCAGTGGAAATTCAGCATCGAAATATTTTCGGACACTCTTCTCCTTTGATTGATTATTATCCAATCGTTTAAGGGACTCAAGTGGTTTCTAATCTTACTAGTTGAGGACTAACATATATCAATTCCGGAAACCGAGATACCGAGTTGTTTAATATTATGTTTTTTTTGTTAGTTTTTTATAACATTCTTTTCGTACATCCTAAACTTACCTTTGACAGCAATATGTAGAAAGCGAGTCCAAAGGCGATTATCAGAATAGAGAACACCGTCAGTACTTTAATGAGTGTCTGCAGAATTTCCAAAAACATGACAACGTAAATGCCAACCTAAAGAAACGAAACCAATAATAACATCAGATTTTATTTGAGTGTAAATGAATACGATCCTAAAAATTATATGAAATAAGACTATGTAAATGCTTCAGAGATGTTCCAAGATCCAACAACTACTTGGAGTATTGTCCTTAGGGACTACACTGCAGCAGTCTATGTATAGTTTTTTAATGCTGCTCATACTCGTAGGGCTACATACTGCTTACTTGTGTGCTTGGATCTTTTTTCGGCACATTCCCGGTTGTCCAAGAGTAGCTTATGTATAATTTTTCAATGATGTTCAAAGTCGTAGAGCTACAATTTCAGGTAATTTTTGGATGGCCTAGAGCAATCACAATTGTGGCATCACGAATATGGACCGATGGCTTAATATGGATTGATCGCATGTGGCATCACGAATATGGACCGAGAACGATAAGCTCGTAATGAACTTTGTTACACTGGTAGATCTTAAGGCCTGAACTTCAGGTAGTGTTTGGATGGATCATCGGTTACTTTGGTAGACTTTAAGGCTTTTTCCAAAAGGGTTTTGGATATGCAAGTTCTTCTACAGATCCTATCACAGTATGACAATTTTCTGTGAATAGTACTACGAGTACATACCGCACTCAATTGTCATATACAAGTTATTATATAAAATATTTACTTTCCGGATACTTTTCGGATGCCTACGATCTTAGTTAGATTCTTTGAAACTGAACAATTCATTAATGTACATTTCACAATATTCAATTCCCTGAAGCATGTTAGATTGTTTTGTATATTCATTATGCAAAAACCTTTGTTTACATTGACATCACGTAAATTAAATAAAAAATCGCGTTATTTCAAATAAAACGCGTAAAAAAGTCGCGTAAATTGAGGTTTCCACCTCAACTGCTGTCAAAGTGTTTATTTGACGGCAGTCTCGAACCTAGTTTTAACATCATTGAACTGAAAATCGAGTTAGTTTCAAATCTGATTCTTAATCGGGTTTGTTCACACCCCTGTTGCTAAGTGCGAATCCATAAGTAGGTTTTTTACCGTCACTGCTAATCTCAATCGGAAGAACACATTTTGACAGTTCAGCGGAACTGTTTGTAAACAGACTATTTTGTTTGTCTGTTGACAAACGGATGAGAACGTTCACGGTCCATATCGCCTAGAGTTTCAAGACATTTGTTAACGATTCGAAACGGTTTATTTCAGAGATTTATTAAATAAAAGTGACTAGTTGTGAAGTGTAAAGATGATTGTTTGAGATGTGTTCCTCGAGTTTGTTTAATCTTATTTGTAAACAGTACCGCTGAACTGTAAAGGATGGATTCTGGTTCATTTGGGATGTCACGATAAAAAAATCTAATTAGGTTATATACAAACATGACATAACCTCACAAAATGAACAGAATGAACTTTTTTTGAAAACCGCCGTTACAGTTTAAAAGTTTATCGGAGGTTCATCGTTTGTTTTTAAAAATTGCGAGTCGCCTCACACTAAACAGATTTATACAAATATCGCTCCTTGATGCTGGAAACGCATACAGGGCAAGCGTTTTAGCTCTTTTCATTGTGGAGCACGTTTTTAACAAGCACTTTTTGTCATTTTTCAATTTTTATTTTGCAGTCGCAAGCTAAACAAACCACCGACAGCTGTCAAAGATGAATTTGATTCATCGGGAGTTCATTTGTGTCGTCGTCGTGTAAAACCTAATACAGTTTCACGTAAAGTGTTTGTTTGAGGAAACTATCCTGGGTCAGTTTCAGTTTTCAGTGATATCAGTTTGCGTGCCATGAAATTATGTTGTACACTTATGTCGTTTTCGTTTGAGAAAACTGAAACTGACCCAGGGTACCTTCATCAAACAAACACTTCTCACGAAACTGCGTTGGGTTTGCACTTAGCAACGGGGGTTTGAGCAAACCCGATATAAGAATCAGGTTTAAAACTGACTCGATTTTCAGTTCAATGACGTTAAAATTAGGTTTGAAACTGCCGTCAAATGAACATTTTGACAGCAGTTAGGGTGGAAACTGGGTTAGGTTTGGCGTCAAGCGAATACGACACTATAAATCGGCTGAGCAGTCTGTATTACCGTGCCTGTATGGATGGATCCTAAACTGTCAAATTTGGATTTTTTAGTTCACTTCAAATTGAACAAAATGGAAATCTTCGAATTTTATTAAACAAAATGTATAAATTGAAGAATGTCTATCTGATAACTGGTTCTGGTTGGTAAAACTGTTTACAGTGACTACGAAATTATGAAGTTTTAATTCAACAAAATGTGATTCAAAGTTTAAAACTACTTGCTATGTTACTCAACCGAACGCTTAATACAGTCGTTCAACACTTACCTGATCGAATCGTTGCAGGAAAAGCAGAAGATTAAACCAGGACAGAAATACCGTTACCGAAGCAGCAGAGAAGTTTCCACTGTAGCATCGACCATCGTTGAACATCGGCCACACCATGATGAGTGCGGAAAAGTATAGAATCCACGAGATTAAGTTAATCGGCTCGATAAGGTAGTGCCACTTCTGCTGATATGCCTGTAGCATTTCGCGCAATGCATTGCAAACGATGTAAACAATAATACCAACTCCGGAAACCAGCGTAGTTGTTGTAATTGTCATGACCTCCTCTATCGTAGGTTGGGTGGAATTGTGGTAGGTAATGTATTGAAACGGTCTCGTTCTAGACATCAATGCTACTGGCACTGGCAGGACATGTTCATCACTAACGGCTTCGTGGGATGTCGTTTCCTGTGATTAGAGTAAGATCTTGAACTGAAATTCGAGACTCAATACCAAGCGAGGAAAATGGTTGACAAAAAAAGCGGCTACTTACGTTACTTGGAATGTGGGATGGTGGCGATCCGTTCCGCATAAGCTGGGAAGTGAAAAGCGTCACAAAGAAGAGGAACACACTATAGAACAAAAGGTTGGCAAGATGGAAATATTTGCCATACGAGTTCCACTTCATTTGCAAATATTTCTGGCTTAGTGGGTGGGCCAACAATTCGACACGTCCATGGGCGACCATTGCCTTTCGGGTATACAAAAAAAAGATGTTCTTCAATCACTGTTATAGGGTATATTATTCGATGATTTACAGTTGACATTAACACAATCTAATCGTAACGTAATGAGAACATTTAAAATTGAGCAATATTGAAGTATACTTTTTTCAATCTATTCATATGGCGTCAAAATAAAAATGCTTTAACATGTACGCTTTAGTGATCACAATCAAGATTCTTTCCATATCGTGCAGAAGTACTGTGAAATGTATTAATATAATATGACCTATATCAAGCTAACGCGAATTCAGTGCAAATATTGATGATAGTTCAGTAAAAGAATAAAATGTCGATCATTTAAGAGTTTGTTAGTAGCTACTCAAAACTTGCTTGTGTTTGGTAAAGTCTACGGATGCCCCGAAAGTTTGGACAGTTGCAAAAACTTCTTTTACAATCAATCTGCAAGATCGCGGTTGATATTCAGCTACAGAACTAAAAAGCCAGTAAAAGCGATGATGATGATGCCATTTTTGAAATTCAAATTTTCCGCCTCTCAGCCTATGATTCTGGTATTCATATCCAAATATTTATTTATTTATTTATTTATTAATATATATTTTAATCAACAGACAAACTAAAGTTCTAATGATTATTTCTAAGAATATTCAAAAAAATCGCTTTTATTCTGCTACAAGGAAAATGGAAATCGAATCCCATAGATACGCCATTGAAGGTTCGCTGCAATCCAATAACGGCACCTTGAGGAGGTTGTTGTTGCGAAGAACTCTAGAACGAACATTGATGTTGATTTGATTAAGTAATGCAGGGCAATCAATATTGATCGTCAAAATGTCGGCAATTATTATTTTTTTGTTTTGATTATAGAGGTTTTAACCTTAAGGTCATTCGCCTCTTCGGACCAGAAAAACTTTCTGACCCTATGTGCGGGGTTGGGAATCGAACTCAGGCGGGCTGCGTGAAAGGTATCGACTTACCCATCACGCTGTCGGCAATTAGCATTGCACGGAACAGATCTCGACGTACTTGCAGAGTATCGAGTTCGATAAGCATCCCACGGCTTTCATAACTAGGCAGCTGGTGAGGGTTATTCCAGGGCAAACGACGAATAGCGAAACGAGCGAATCTGCGCTGTATTGATTCAAGTCTTAAAGTTCCATTATGAAGTGAGGGTTCCATACTGACGAACAATATTCGAGTGTTGACCGTACAAGCGATCAGTAGAGAGATTTCAAACAGTATATATCTGTGAAGTGCTTAGCGGTTCTCATGACAAATCCTAGACAACGAGAAGCCTTTGCCACCATGTACGAAATATGCTGCTTGTGGAATACCAGAAAAAGCAAAAAACTCCTTGGAAACATTTTCATTTGGCAATTGTGATAGCGTGATTAATTTTATCAAAAGCAGCAGAGAGATCCATGTAGACAACGTCCGTTTGATGACCTTTAGACATAGCATCCGTTATAAACGTCGTGAAAGTTAGTAGGTTAGTGGCCGTTGAGCGTTTCGGCATGAACCCGTGTTAAGTTTCAACGATGTTCTGCTTGCAGTGATTAAAAATAGGCTCCAGTCGATGTGGCTCCTATATACAAAAAGAAGACAAGAAGAACAGTAATTGTCGATGCTCTTCTTGTCTCCTTTTTGTACACAGGAAACATATAAGCAGATTTCCAAATATCAGGAAATACTCCAGTCATGAGTGACAGTCGGAACAGAAGACATAGAGGTACAATAATACCACTAGAGCATCGCTTCAAAATAACTGCCGGGATACCGTCGGGTCCAGCAGAGTTTGAAATATGATGCAATAGAATTATATCTGATCTTCAGATCTTTAATTTGAATCATCATCTGCAAAAACTCGACTTCAGTGCGTATATTTCAATTTTTGGCACATATCACTCTGTAAATTCGGAACGGAAGTCAATAGTGCATAGAACGACCGAAATTAGCACAGCGCCTAATTCGTATTACTGTTTTTGAATTAGTTGATTTTAACAACAAAATTTCCAAAATAACTATAAAATTAGTTAAAATTGAGAATTTACTTTGCTGAAAAAAATTCTTATTTTTAGAGAATGTGTTTAGTTGGCGAATATACTGGACACAAACCAGCAATATTTCAACCCAACGCGAAATTCTCATTGACAACTAATTTTGTTATTAAAATCAGAAATTTTTTTTCTATTTATCTATCACCATCATTACTGAAGGACAGCACAAAGGAAACAAAAATGAAATGGGTTTTATTAACAAGTTTATTAGCCAAAAACTCATGAGAAGTGTCAGAGCAAAACAATCCATTAAAAAGCTAAAAAAGACAGTCTTATTGAAACTGCTTGCAAATTGTTTAGATGTTTTAGCATGTGTTAATATATATCCATATATAAATTTCTAAGCCGATTTGTAAAAACGACATACACTCTTAGTGGAAAGTGTAAGAAATGACAGCACGTTTAATTGGTGAATTCAACTAAAAAAATACCCATTTCAACAAATGTTTTAGTATTATTAAGGGAATAGGAATTAGAAAATCTAAATTAGCAAAAGTAAGATTTTTTTAGTTGTCTCGAAAAATAACTAACTAATTTTTTCGCCAAAATGCTGATTTCGATCTTTCCGTGTGTTATACAACTTTAGTTTGAATCTGAGATTGTGAAAGTCCCATCTCCAAGAAAATCAAGCGCAATTTTTTATTTTTTTTCTTTTTGCGATATTCTCCTAACCAGAGATCATTTTTTTGTAGAAACAGACAATGAAAATTATAGAATGATAGTACTCAAGGGAGAGCAAGGATGTGAAAATATAGAACGGAAAAGTGAGACGTGACAGAGGGTCATTTAAGCAAGCAGAAATCTTCTAGTAACTTAACTTTTACCTTCTACCAGAGGCCGGTTCGGATAGTAAATGGTAAAAGACCTTTATCACTACTTTCCGACATACCAGAGACTTGGGTGATTCGCATTGTTCAGATGCCTAAGCCCAACTCCTCTGGTAGAAGGTAAAAGTTAAGTTACTAGAAGATTTCTGCTTGCTTAAATGACCCTCTGTCACGTCTCACTTTTCCGTTCTATATTTTCCCATCCTTGCTCTCCCTTGAGTACTATCATTCTATAATTTTCATTGTCTGTTTCTACAAAAAAAATGATCTCTGGTTAGGAGAATATCGCAAAAAGAAAAAAGAAAAATTGACTACTAAACTTAGTCGTTAAAAAAGAAAAAGAGCAATTTTTTATTATCTTCACAAAAACATTTTGAGATATCGACGGGTTGAGTCGAATGGTATATGCCTCTGTTTTTACAGGGATCGCGTAACCTTTATTTATAAGTAAGGTAAAAACGGAGACAACGCAAATTCTCTTTTTAAAAATTGTTATGTGTATGATAAATTTCCATCCAAGACAGTAAATATTTTACTATTCTTGTTAATAACGTTTGCATTAAAAAAAAAACAAAAATTGTCGATTTTCCATGGGTTTATCTTCACCCGCACTGACGAAACTATCCATGCAGCATTAATCATAGTAACCCATGAGTCAGCGGACAAAATTTGACAGCTCTATTAGTCGAACTCTAATCGTGATGGCAAAAACAGGGCTGACATTATGCATCTCGAATCGAGTTGCTCGAAACGATTATTTTTGAAGTCGATTCGACTGAACTGAGGCATTACGTATCGCTTTCGACCTCGTGATCGAGATCCTAACAATGTGGTACAAGATTTCGACTGACGCTGCTCGAACTGTCATAACCAGAGATGCCATTTATACAGATTTATCTGTATTATACAGATTTTTACATGCGCATACAGATTTAATATAAAGTACAAATTTCTTACAGATTTCTTAAATTTAATACAGATTTATACAGATTTCCCCAAAAGTATTATGGAAAAAATTAAACCATCTATTAGTATTTGAGCTATCTATTAGTATTTGATTGCAATGACGAGATAAACGTTTAGAAATCAACGTACAAATCACTTTTTAAAATATATATTTTTTGTGCAGATATTTAATGAAGCACACTGAAATCCATTTATATTAAAATTTGTAACTAAATTGAACTTAAAAGTTAGTTAGTCATGAAACATTATTGCCAGACTGACAGTTGTATTTCCTGACTCGACGTTGCATATTGGGTTTTGGAAATCCATCTCAACTTATGAAGTGAACATTTTCAAATTAGACAAGTATATAGCACCATAATTCAATTGTTGTTGATAGGAAAAAACTATAAAATTTCGTCGATGAATATAATATAAGATATGAAATTTAATCTACCACTCTATAGCCATAATCTATTGGAAAAACACCTTTTAACATAATTGTATTGTAGAAATTTCATTTTATTAGCGAATACAGATAAATACAGATATTTTATATGAATCAATACAGTTTTTCTATGAAAATATCTGGCATCTCTGGTCATAACATACCATATACATTGCAATCATGAAAAAAATTAAACTGAATTATTGTTCGAGTATTTTCGATTACATTTATTCAGTTCAAGTACTGAAAAGAATTCAACTGTTTGTAATACTGCGGTTTTAAGTTGCCGCACGAAATTAACATGAACACATTTCTGAAATTTAAATCAAGAAGCAGATTCGTTTCCACTCCATTTGAAAACGTAAAGAATTTTTTCAATCGTGTTCTTGTACACAATTTATCGATGAACTTTTGAAATTATAATTAAAAAAAATCTGTATTTTTCATGTATTGTTTCAAGTCTAACACAATTTACGTCATCCATATGTGTAGTTTTATTCAAAGGTTTTTAGGTTTTGCTGCTTTCTTTGTAGTATTTTATCATATTTATTAGGAGATATTGCTTTAGCTAATATACCAGGAGCAACCCATTCTTTGTAGTCTTCATAATCTATTTAGGTACTATTGAAGAGTCAAATACACGCTAATAGCACGAGATTGTGATGCTTTTGGAATATTCTAAATACTTTCAAGGTGTTTGGACAAATTTTTCAATTTACTTGAGTTAGATATATGGGTAAAAACATTATTTGCTCATTGTTATCGAGCGAATAAGCTTTTTCCTACAATCCGTTTGAGCGACGTTTTCATTCCACAGGATATTATTACAAACTACAGTTACTGGGCATAGATTAGTTTCGACTTACTTTTGTTATTTTAAGTAAACACCACGCAGCTTTCAATTAATATGCTTTCTAAACAGTTCGACTTGTACATAATATGCCAAACACACAAAATATATATAACGATATACAAAACAATGCATGAAAATAAAGATTATCAATACTAAATAAAAAAGAAACGTATTCGAAAACTCATAGTCGATAGTAATAAGGCTTTCGACCATTTCTTATCGAGTTGAGTCGTTTACGAGCTAGATTGTTTTGGTTCCATAATGCCAAAACTTCTCGATAATCTAATACTTCTTCGAGTGAAGTCGAACGAAGCTCGATGATCGACTTCGAATCGAGAACCATAATACGAAACGTGGTCGATTCGATAAAATTTCAGTCGAATCGAGATACATAATGCCACCCCAGGGCAGCAACTCCGTACAGAAGTGTGCGCGTTCAAAGAATGGCACCCCGTCGTGTCGAAACTGGCACTGTCACAGAACAACCGAAGCATCGAAGAAAGTCCGGTTCCGTACGGCCGATGACCCTGGTCAATCCAATTTTCCCCGCGAATCGCGATGTGGCGATAGTGATGGACAACGAGACCGAGTTTCACCCTGAATGGCAACGACTGGCTGGGCACTTCGTATTTTATATCCCCCACGAAGGAAAGGAAGTTCCGAGGTGAAGTTCATTTCACACACCAAGTTCCCCAAGAAGGTGCTGCTGTGACTGACAATCAGCGAGAAGGGGATGTGAAAGTCGTTCTGCTTTCGCTCCGAACTGGCCGTGAACGGGAAAATTTATAGTACGAAATGCCTGCCAGAAGTTGTGGTGTTCATTAGGAAATACCATAAGGACGAAGACTCGGTGTTCTAGCCGGATCTGGCGTCGGTCCACTACTCGAAGCGATCTTTGGAGGAGATGGAGCGTCTGAATAAAAAATCGATGTGGTACTAAGTCGGCGAATACGCCCAACGTCCTCCAGTTGCATCCAATCGAGAAATTCTGGGCCAACCTTAAATATAAGATCAACTCCAACAATTTTGTCGCGATAACTGAGGAGGAATTGATGAATAAAACGAAGAAAGAACTCACAAACATGCCTACACGCATGTTTTCGTCCGCCATGGCGATTGTTCCAGTTAACTTCCGAAGTGCCGCTCGCAATGGTGTAGATTTTTTTGCAAGTAACCTTAATTAATTATCTTCCATGGAAAATTTATCAAAAGCAATTTTAAGCACCATCCGAAAAATGTCATTTTTTTAAAGTGCAAACGTTGCTATTCGTGTAAAACCTATTACATGATATAAAGTGGTTACGAAAGTAGTTTCTTTGTGTACCCTGATTTTCCTCTGAAGCTGAAAATCAGTGCTGGGTCGCTGTAGCTAAGAGAGAAAGTGCGAAACTAATATGATAAGACCAAGGTGTGGGAATTTATCCTAGGAGTGGAGATTGAATTAATCAACATTGCTGAAACATAGCTAATGTATGTTTATTTATTTCCTGAGAGGTTTTAAAATACATCCAAACCTCAATTTACGAACACTTTTTTTACGTTGCCTCTTTTTACGTAACACTTTTTAAGAACTAAATCTCAAATAACGTAAATATTTTTTACGAACCTACTTATATTCCATGAAAACTACTAAAATATGGGTATTTTCGGAACGGATTTGATCAATAAGTGCCGGAAAACAATGATTAGAGTCGTTCCAAAATCCAAGATAGCAATTTCCGGTTTATTGATACTCCTTGAAAACCCACCTTGATTAAAGTTAAGATTCCAATTTCAAATTACTTACTCACTTTTCTCAGAGAGGGAGAGGTGAATTAAGAAGCTGGTAGTTTTAAGATTTCATAATGAACAAAAACACATATATGAGAAATATGCACCGTCACTACACTGATTTGTTGCTTAAAATAAGTTTTCCTAGTTTGCATTTGTTTGAACTTAGCTTGATATAGGCGATAAACACAACACAAATTTACTAGTTTGATAGATGGTTAGGTAAAGTGCGTGACATTTATCTTTATATCTGAATTGGGAATGATTAATGAAATATTATGCAAATCATATTGTAGATTAACAACCCCTTTCATGTTGATGGTTATCACTTAGCTCACTAATGTAGGAAACTAGAAGAACATAAAATAGAAGCATATATTTATGTTTGCACGATGAACACACACACAAGACACAAACGAGCAACGCCGTTCACTCACATTCACCACACACAAAGGTTGCGGGCGCCATTTCGGATCGTTGAGTTTTTTTCGCATTTTGGCCACCTCTTCCTGGGATTTTTGGTGAACATGAAAGGAATATTTGATCTGCCATGTGCCAAATGCGTTGAACCGGAAATTAAATGAAAATAATAAACAATAAAAAGCTGGGAACATTTAATTCTTTTCAACGGAGCTACGCTGGTGATTCTATTCAGGTAGCTTTTGCTACAGTAGTTATTTTGTGATAAATAAAACTGTTTTCATGATATTTTTAATGTGTAGATACTTCAACTTTGAATCATAATGTGGTTAATAAAAATTTTGAATTATATCAATATATGTAACAAAGGGTGTTACGATCAGAAATTTGTCAGACGAGAATGTGTGTAATTCGGACAGGAATTTGATTAGAAATCAAATCAGAACGAAACAATTGTAATGCTTCAGGACATTTTTTCAGACACCTATGCATATAAAATTTTATGATTGTTGGTGCTGATCGCGATGTATGGCAACAGTCAGATCAGGTTTGTCAGATAAATCTTACTGAACTTTGCCAGCTTTTTGTATCAGAAAATCTCTATTTCATTTAAAGTCTGTACCACACAATTAAAACTCATCTACATCTGCAGTCTGTACCACACAATTAAAACTCATCTACTGCTTCCAAGGTTCCAAGTGCAAATGATCGTTTCTTTTTGTTTACTTTCTCTTTCAATTATTATGGCATATTCCAGTATTCACAACAACTACAGATCGAAAGTGCCAGTTGTTATTCTATGTAAAGAGTGAGAAAGAGGAATTGCCTATAGAAACGTAATAATCGAAAGAGAAAGTAAACCAAGAGAAACTGTCATTTGCAATTTGTTATGCTTACTGTCCCGAATTGGTGTTACTACCATCTTGTAAGTCGACAGTCTCCACCTAACTGTACCTCCGGTATACGATTTCACCCCGATTCAAACTTCCCGACTGTCGACAAACCTTCTACGAACTCTTTATTGTGTTGGTGATAAATAATTCGGCCAGGTCCGACAACTTCGTCTTGAATTTTCGTGAGCTAAATTTTGACAACTGAAGAGCAAATGTTAAACATGATACTACACACATTCGTAAAAATGAATGGAGTGCAGGATTTTTTGAAGCACGATGAAAAAAATGCAACAATTTGAAGTTGATCGTAATACCCTTCATAGATCCAGCGAACAGTTTTGAAACATTGTAGCATATCGAACAAAGCTCGATTTCGTAAGATTTCGTTGGAAGAAAATTGTCGAACTGCGAATGTTCACTATTGAGGAAAAATACGGCTAAGGAAAATAAACACAACTCATTCAATTTAAAAAAAAACGGGAACTGATGATACATCGAGACTTGATAGGTTGGAAAATTCATAAAGTCATGCAGCATTCCTTAAACCACTCTTACGTTGAGTGCTGGTAGGGGTATTGGTTTCGAAATCTCAACCGCCTCTCCCGTTCGAGAGTCCATCTGAGCGTAAAGCACCGGACATTGCAGACAGCTAAAAGAATATTTTATCTAAACATGTTGACGCGTTATTTTTTTTTTGTTGTTGCCAAGAGAACTGAATTACAACGGTATTGCAGACAAAAGGACTTACGTAAAAGCTTTTTGAATCCTTCTTGCAGTTCGCCTTCGTGATGCAATTGTCCTGGACAGCTTCGAAAACCTGAGGCATCGAGGCAATTAGTGCTAAAGTTACGCAGGGGTGTTTGTCAGACTTGAGTGCCATAATTTCGGCGGAACGTTCCTCGTGCGTAGCCATTGCTAAGGCTGCCTCTGGATACTTGTAGTAAATTGCGTAATCTATTGCATTCATATCCATAGAGTTGTGGAGCAATTTACAACCTAGACTCAATAGAAGAATCACAGCGTTCGGTTTGTTTTCCATGGAGGCTAGATGCAAGGCAGTATTCTGGAATAGCACGTTGTTAGTTTGGGAACATTGTCAGTAATAAATCGACTTACTCCATCTTTATCCACTTGATCCAGCAGATGAGAGTGCACTGAATGCAATAACTCTACGGTTTGTGTATAACCGGACATTGCAGCCAAATGCAACGGATTTCGTCCATTGTGGTCCCTGTGAAGAAGCGCTCCTCTATTTAACAGAAGCTGGACAACTCTTGTATGGCCTTCTTTTGACGCGATGTGTAGTGGAGTTAACCCTTCGCCGTCGCTTTCATTAATGATAAAAGATCCTTTTTCGGAATCTAATAGCTGTCGGACTGTATTATAGCGTCCATATCGGGCTGCAAAATGTAGCGGACTTTCATTGTTATTGTTTTTCAAATTAATGCAAGCGCCAAGTCGGATTAGATTTTCTAGTGAACGAATGTGACCTTCGCGGCTGGCGTAATGCAGTGGAGAACAACCAGTTTTATCTTTTTCATTCAACAGCTCTAGCAAATGGGTCTCAGGTTGAGTGCAGCTCACTTCCTTGGCGAAGTCATCCAGTCGGCCACCGTTTATGATCACGAGATGGAGTACATTTCGTGAATTTATATCCTTCAGCGATATGTCGGCACCCAAACGAATGAGCACCATAACCGTACGCCAACCACCTCTGGAAGCTGATAGCAGTAACGGAGAACGATTTTCTTTGTCCAAGGCGTTGATATCTGCTCCCTCGTGAACAAGGTAATCCACAATCTCCGGATGATCGAACATGGCTGCACAATGCAATGGGGTCATCTTTTGAATATCAGTACAATGCATACTAATTTTTTTCTCTTGTGGTTGCATCACAAACATAAGTTTCACGATTTCAATAGCACCCTAAACCACTCACCAAAGTAAGAAAAAAATATTGTTTATTGACATTTGAATATTCAATTTACACAAAACCTTGCGGCGTAAAACAATCCTCAATTTTATTTATTACAACACTATACCTGTGCCGCCGCCAAGTGAACTGGCGTAGAGAGATCATGCTGCTGGGTGGATATTTTGGCTCCGGACTTCAGACATAGTTCGACTGCTTTGATGTCTCCTCCATGAACTGCTGAATGAAGTGGTACATTGCCTTCCGAGTCGTAGAAGGAAATCATTTCCTCCCGGGTACAACCCTTCGATTCTCCCCATTGGAAAAATACCTCCATTGTTTTGGAGCTAGCATTTTTCGCTGCCTCATGAATCGGATAGTACCCGTTGTTGCACGGTCTTCGTGGACACGCACCGAAGTCAGAAATCTGTGACATGAAAATTTCCAGTCGAATTAAATTATACCACATCAGACGTAAATTGCGTTAGTACCAATATTCGTGCACACTCCTCGTTGTCGTAAATGGCGGCAAGGTGTAGCGCAGTGCGACCGTGCTCCCCGCCCTGCTGAATATCGATGGTGTTCCGATATTTTCCCATCACAAGCAATCCTTTGACTTTGTTCAGCTCGGTAGCCAGATGTACGGGAGCCAGTTTTTTCTCGTTCAAAACATTTGTGGCGACCGGTCTGTTGAGGAATGAAAATTTTGAAAACGTTATAACAAGCGAACTGTGATGTGATATTATATGTAACTTTGATTTGCTAGGATGGACATACATGGGTGGGCAATACTGGTGCGATTTGATATTAGAAGTTATACTGACTAGAAAATATATACAAATATTTTACTCTTTGCCATGAATATCAATCTATCTGAATGCTTTTTCCCAACAAATTTGTCCATGAAATCTAATATTAATTCTCTGATTTTCCATTCTGAAATGTAAAATAGATTACATTACCATTTTGAGTATTTAGTGCTAAAGGGTATGTTTAGGTATTTACCATCATAATACTTATTATCTTTCTCCGGACCAAATTAACAGTTCGGCTGAAAAGTTCGTATCGTTTAATAGAAACACACATTTTTTTGCCAA
This sequence comes from Malaya genurostris, assembly GCF_030247185.1. NCBI lineage: Eukaryota > Metazoa > Arthropoda > Insecta > Diptera > Culicidae > Malaya > Malaya genurostris. Next base: position 215,885,293 of record NC_080572.1, read on the forward strand.
AATTCGTTTTTATTATTCAACATAATTGCCATCAGAGGCGATACAGCGATTATAGCGATCTTCCAACTTTTCGATACCATTTTTATAGTACGATTTGTCCTTTGCCTCAGTTTCAGCGATTACCTCTTCATTGCTTCTAAATTTTTTACCAGCGAGCATTCTCTTGAGGTCTGAGAACAGGAAAAAAGTCACTGGGGGCCAAATCTGGAGAATACGGTGGATGAGGGAGCAATTCGAAGCCCAATTCGTTCAATTTCAGCATGGTTTTCATCGACTTGTGACACGGTGCATTGTCTTGATGAAACAAAACTTTTTTCTTCTTCAAATGAGGCCGTTTTTTTAAATTTCGTCCTTCAAACGCTCTAATAACGCTATATAATAGTCACTGTTGATGGGTTTTCCCTTTTCAAGGTAGTCGATGAAAATTATACCATGCGAATCCCAAAATACAGACGCCATAACCTTACCGGCCGATTGTTGAGTCTTTCCACGCTTTGGGTTCGGCTCATCGCGTGCAGTCCACTCAGCTGACTGTCGATTGGACTCCGGAGTGAAGTGATGGAGCCATGTTTCGTCCATTGTTATATATCGACGAAAAAAATCGGTTTTATTTCGATATAACAGCTTCAAACGCTGCTCAGAATCATCAATTCGTTGTTGTTTTTGATCGATTGTGAGCTCACGCTGCACCCATTTTGCACAAAGCTTTCTCATATCCAAATATTCGTGAATAATATGTCCAACACGTTCCTTTGATATCTTTAGGGTGTCAGATATCTCGATCAACTTCACTTTACGGTCATTGAAAATAATTTTGTGGATTTTTTTCACGTTTTCATCAGTAACAGCCTCTTTTGGACGTCCACTGCGTTCATCGTCTTCGGTGCTCATATGACCAGTACGAAATTTTGCAAACCACTTACGAATTGTTGCTTCGCCCGGTGCAGAGTCTGGATAATACTCAAGCCATTTTTTGGTATCGGCGGCACTTTTTTTCATCAAAAAGTAGTGTTTCATCAACACACGAAATTCTTTTTTTTTCATATTTTTTTCACAATAACAAAAGTAGCTTCACTCAATATCTCACAAACTAATAATCAGACAGTTGTCAAATTTATATACGTATCTTTTGAAGGTTGGTACTAACTGAAAATGGTATGGATTTAATTCTCGTGGCGCCCTCTCATAGAAACGATACGAACTTTTCAGCCGATCTGTTACAGTCGAAACAAGTAAAATTTATGCAAATCTAACATTACATCATTACTAATGAAATTCTCCGTCATTTGACAAAATTAGGTGTTTATGAATTATATCGTTTGTGGGATCAAGTCACCTGTAAAATTAATTTTTTTTTGTGTGCAGCCTACACACTTAAAACAGATTCTCGTGCTTGGCATATTGAAATGCCAAATTGGATCGACAACACGACATTTTACTAATTGTTCAGTAATCCACATACTCTTTTCCGAAACTCGAATATAGTAATATTCTGATATCTCAATGAAGTGCTTGTTTTGCCGTAGTTTGGCATAATGTTATGCTGAGTTTGTCAGTAAACAACAATTATACTGAAATCAGCAAATCCAAAAACGTTTGCCGAGATTTCGAACAGTAGCTTTTATTGAAACTCGGCGATACACTTGTCATCTAAGCGCCACGTTGTCATTGCTCGTGAGACTGGAAAACATATCAATTGATTCAAATATTTTTTACGTTTAGCCTTTGACTCATCAGTGAAGTTGAACTGGTGACACTAAACAGTTCCATTTGAACTGCTCTGCACTGACGAGTCTAAGACGAAACGTAATAAAATAACAATTTATATCATTTAGGGTTCAGCCAAATTTTTGTGCTAGGGCACATAACCGTTTTTAATATTTTTTACGTTTCGCCTTTGACTCATCAGTGCAGAGCAGTTCAAATTAAACTGCTGAATGCTAAACTCGGCAGTTCAATTTGAACCGCTAAGTAGACGTATTTGCAGAACACTTATTGTGAAACGGAGTGCAATGTCTTTACTGATGTGCCGAACGAAAACGTGTTTTTTGACCGATGTTGGTTAGGTCATTTAGGGGTTAGGGAAATTTTGTACTAGGGCACGTTTTCGTTCGGCACTCCAGTAGACATTACACTCCGTTGCAAAATATAAGTGTTCTGCGAATTGCAGAAACTTTACGTCTGCTTAGCGGTTCAAATTGAACTGCCTAGTTTAGCATTCAGCAGTTCAATTTGAACTGCTCTGCACTGATGAGTCAAATGCGAAACGTAAAAAAATCAAAACGGTTATGTGCCCTAGAACAAAAATTTGGCTAAACCCTAAATGATAGAAATTGCTATTTCTTTACGTTTCGTCTTAGACTCGTCAGTGCAGAGCAGTTCAAATTGAACTGTTTAGTGCCACCTTGAACAGTTCAACTTGAACCGCTAAGTGGACGTAAAGATAATGCTACTTGCGAAACACTTTTTATTTGGCATTGAAGTGCCACGTGTTTGCTAAAGTATCGAACAAAAACGTTGTTATAAATTGGATGTAGGAAGAAGATTTCGGTATATCGTAATAAGATGAGTGAAATAAAAAACTACCTACTTTTTTAATAAACCCACAAAGGCTTTGTTTTATATAAACCCACAAGGTGTTGAGAAACACTAGAAATAATTGTTTTTAGTCGTGATGTTTTCTTTTGGAGATTGTTTTTCTTTTTTGTTAAGACTGTCCCAGAAAGTATGGACGCAACCAAAAACCGCTGCCATTTCGCTATGGTTCAGAATCTGTCAATTTTTATGGGTGCGTCCTGTTTTTTACACTTTTCTCTAACCACTTGTGCAGTTGTTTATTCGTTTACATTACTTTGTTTCGAAATGCGTGGACTTTCAGCAGAACAACGTCGAAAAATTGTGTACAAATGGTGCACAGAACGCGGACTGTCACTGAGAAAGATAGCAAAAATGGAAGGAGTAAGTGAAGAAGCCGTGCGAAATGCAATCAGGAAGTTCGGTGAGGATAACACCTTTGAGGATAAACCGAAACTGGGTCGAAAAAAGGTCCTGCTAACCCTCAGTTGGATAAACGTATACTGAAGGCGTTCGAGCAAAAGAAGGATGTTTCAGTTCGGGATGTGGCCAAAAAAGTGGGCATTTCGAAGTCGAATGTTCTTCGTGCTAAATAACGTTTGAATCTTCGAACCTATAAGAAGCAGAAACAACCATAAAGGTAGTCCGAAACAAGAAGCATCGATCAGGCCGAGGGTTCGAAATCTGTACAATACGATTCTTGCTGGAAATTTGGACTGCATAATCATGGACGACGAAGCCTACGTGAAATTCGATTACATATCCTTGCCGGGACCACAATATTATACGGTGCGAGGCGGGCAAGTGTTAAACCAGTCCGAGACATCGATTGAAATTGAAAAATTTGGTAAGAAAGCTATGATCTGGCAAGCAATTTGTAGCTGCGGTAAGATTTCGAAACCATTCATCACCACTGCTTCAATGAACAGCGAAATATACATCAAGGAATGTTTACAAACACGACTTCTACCCATGATTCGAAGCCACAAGGATCCTGTTGTCTTCTGGCCAGATCTTGCTTATTACAACTACTCTAAATCAACGGTAGAATGGTATACTACCAAAAATGTCACTTTTGTCCCAAAAGACATAAATCCACCAAATTGCCCACAACTTCGACCAGTTGAGGAATTTTGGGCATTAACGAAGGCACATCTTAGGAAACATGTCTCGGCAGCCGAAACCATTCAACAGTTTGAAAAAGATTGGAAAAAAGTGTCAAAACTTGTCGCCAAGAAGTCTGTACGGAATTTAATGAGAAACGTTCGCAAGAAGGTGCGCCAGCTAGTCTACAATGGCTAAGTAGCAAATGTTGAGAATAATATTCTGTTGTTGAAGTCTAATATTATCAGTATATCGAATAAACTTTGAATATCTAACACTTGTGAATTATTTACAGCGAAATCGAAGTACGTCCATACTTTCTGGGACAGTCTTTAGTTTTTGATGTGAATGATATCCGGTGGCAAACAATAAAAATAAAGGTCACGAATATACTCCTAATCAATTTCCGTTTTTGTCTTTCTCATATAGAAAGGTTATGCAATCGCTGTGAAAACCGCCTTTACAACCGAGACACGGAGGGTCAAGTGTCATATTCCATTGAACTCGTCGAGTTCACAAAATGTCTGTGTGTGTATATGACAAATAATGTCACTCAATTTTCTCAGAGATGGCTGACCTGATTTTTACAAACTCAGTTTCAAATGTAGGATCATATGGACCCATAGACTACTATTAAATTTTATAACGATCCGACTTCCGGTTCCGGAACTGCTTAAATGGATAACAATAGTTTCTCAGAGATGGTAACTTAGATTCAAATGAAAGGTCTTATGGCTTCATATAATTTTCATGAATTTCATTTGGATCCGACTTTCGGTTCCGGAATTACAAGGAAATATGTGTAAATTTATGAAAAAAATGCGCATTGCATTATCTCGAAATTTTTTTAACGAATTTTCACAAAACTAAATGCAAATGAAAGGTCTTGAAATTCTTTAAAAAGTCCCCGAAAGTTGATTCAGATCCTACTTCCGGTTCCGATATTACAGTGCGATTAGTGAAAATTTTCAATTTCATAAGAATTTTGTCGTGAATACGACTTACTTTACTATGGGGCACCTTTTCAAAATTTACCCTCTGAGAAAGTGATAAGTTTTTGATCGTGAATATCTCCTTTTTTTGTTTTTTTATTTAAAAGATATTTTATTCAGGCCTATTTGCGTACAAGCTTTACGTGGCCGATTTAGCTGAGTTTTTAAATAAAAGATTTTTTTTGTATTGGATCTCGTTGTCACCCTCATGTGCATCTGGTTAAATTGAAGAAAATCACTGCATCCCCTTCCACATTGAATTATTTTTTAGATTCTCTATTTATTCGCCGAAATTGCGTGTATTTACACAGATCTCATATACATCCGATTTAAAATTTCAAGTATATCTTGTCGCTGTGTTAGTGTCTTTTCTGCGCACATGAGTTACTGCACAGATTCCAGAAGAAAAAGAATCACTCAGTTCAGCTCCGATATTTGTTGTTCTCTCTGGCACGTTTGGTTCTTTGAGAACTAGTATGTACACCTTCAGGAGAGGCAGCAGTGCAACGTCGAAGCGGTTTTATTGATGTAGTTATTGACAGGATGGTTCGAAGAAGCGAACCGAATTCTTCTATTATATTTATGATACGAAAAAAGTTTAATAAAAAAAATTCCACCCAAAAGTTTATCGTTAATTCGTTGTATTGAAAACCACAAGCGAATATCCATTCCTCAATCGTTAGTTTTCACTTACAATGAATTGCTACATCTGATAAAATACCACAAAAGTAGTGCACAACCCAAAAATTTTGTCACGAAACGCCACAAAGTTAAATGTTATTGAAATTCACGATTATTCTCATTTTACGGCTATCGAATTCGAATGCGAGCCCATGAAGGTATTCTCATGTAAAATAACGTAAACTGTCAACTTACATTTTCAGTAAAAACTCCAACGCGTCCAGTGAGTCATTCTCGACAGCTACATGAAGCGGGGTATTGCCGAAAATATCTTGTGCATTCAAGTCGCCTCCATGACCGTGAATGAAACTAAGGATGTTGATGCGATTTCTGGCGGCAGCCTGATGTGCCGCCGTGCGACCTTTGCTATCTTTTACCACCAGTCTTCCGTTGTCGCCTTCGTATAGTCTTATAAATTCGTCCAAGTTTCCAGATTCGGCCGCCTGTGTGGGGTGAGGAAAAAAACAAACACACGAAGTGCGAATTGTGTAGTTAGTTTGGGTTGTCACAGTAATACATGTATGAATTGCGCCGTTGTTTGAGTCGATTAATTAACTCTCCCATTGTCAGCTAGTACGATCTGCATAATGAAATTATTTATTTACGCAGTCGTAATATTGAAAGTGGGAAATTATAATATCAGGTGATGAATGATCTAATTTAGTAATATAATGCAGGATATTTTCAATGTTCTGCTAAAAACTTTAAGTTGATTACACGCGCAAGGAGTATAGAAACTTTCGCAAGGTTGTGATTAAGTAAAGTTTTTACGTTGTTTCCTAATTATTGGATATGTTTTTATGTAGGTAACATAATTTGCACTGATTAGTTTACAACGATAAAATAGGAACACATAGAAAATGTGTCCAACACCCTACGTCGTATCCCCGAGCTATTCGGAAACTGCAACTGCAAATTTGTCATTCATCTTGATTTACACCACATTTATCACTTACGAGAATGATCTGAATAACTAATACAGTTTTCGTTTGAATCATGTCAGTCCAAGCAACACGTTTGTTCATATTTTCTATAGTTTCTATGGTTCCAGATGTGCTCAGCTACACACGTGAAACTGTTATGAATAGCCGAAATATTTGATATCACACTGTGACCACGAGAACTAGTTACATCCACATTTATTTGATGAAAGTCATCAGTCTGCCGAGAGCAATTTGCTATTGACAAACGAGTTGTTGTTTGATGTTTGTTAAGGCTATTTAAGTGGGTGCCTCGCCAATTATCAATAATGCAGAGTAGCGTGGCTAGAAAACATTGAGAATGAGCATCCCAACAGTAAGGTTGCACATGTTCGATTTGAATTTTTCAGTACTAATTGGATCAATGGCAGAGGATAAGATAATAGTTAGCAAGCCAGTTGCCGTATGTTTGACCCACAGTTTAAATTTTTTCACTGTCAGTAGGATGCTGTTAATATGTAACTGACTTCGATTCGTTAAGAACCGGCTGTGAAGTTTTTCGGAACAGCAGGCAGCATACACAGAAAATAAATTAAAATACTAAAATCGCAGAATAAATTTTTCTCATTTCGTTAGATATTTTTTTTTAGTATTATCCCCATTTTTCTATAATCGTTGTCAACCTACAGCACGCCGGTTCGAAATTATGCGACTGATGAACATTTATTGACTGAACAATTATTATCTTATCACAGAATCTGCTTCGTAATTGCGATCGAATTATTTATTCATAGATGAACAATCCGGAATCGTCCTTGTCACATGGTGTAGTTTATTGCTATGGCTAAATTGCGATTAAAAGAATAAAATGTTGTTAAATTTTACATAGTTTGAATCGTATAGTTAATTACACTTTAATTTTAAGTAGTTGAGTTATTTTGTCATTTAAGTTTAAATGTAAGAAATTAGATGACAAACAAAGTTTTTCTGGTTATCGGCGAATGACCAGAAAGTTTTAAGTCGGAGACAAATATATGACTATAATACAAAATAAAGACTGTCCCAGAAAGTATGGACGCAACCAAAAACCGCTGCCATTTCGCAATCGTTCAGAATCTGTCAATTTTTATGGCTGCGTCCTGTTGTTTACACTCTTCTCTAACAACTTGTGCAGTTGTGCGAAATACAATCAGGAAGTTCGGTGAGGATAACATTTTTGAGGATAAACCGAAAACGGGTCGAAAAAAAGGTCCTGCTAACCCTCAGTTGGATAAACGTATACTGAAGGCGTTCGAGTAAAAAGAAGGAGGTTTCAGTTTGGGATGTGGCCAAAAAAGGGGGCACTTCGAAGTCAAATGTTCTTCGTACTACAGAACGTTTGAATCTTCGAACCTATAAGAAGCAGAAACAACCAAAACGCATCGATCAGTCCGAGGGTTCGAAAGCTTACAATACGATTCTTGCTGGAAATTTGAACTGCATAATCATGGACGACTAAACCTACTTGAAACTCGATTACAAATCCTTGCCGGGACCACAATATTATACGGTGCGAGAAGGGCAAATGTTAAACCAGTCCGAGACATCGATTGAAGTCGAAAAATTTGGTAAGAAAGCTATGGTCTTGCAAGCAATTTGTAACTGCGGTAAGATTTCGAAACCCTTCATCACCGAAATATACATCAAGGAATGTTTACAAAAACGACTTCTACCCATGATTCGAAGCCACAAGGATCCTGTTGTCTTCTGGTCAGATCTTGCTTCTTGCCACTACTCGAAATCAACGGTAGAATGGTATACTACCAAAAATGCCACTTTCGTCCCAAAAGACATGAATCTACCAAATTGCCCACAACTTCGATTCGAAGTCTGTACGGAATTTAATGAGGAACGTTCGCAAGAAGTTGCGCCAGCTAGTCTACAATGACTAAGTAGCAAATGTTGAGAATAATATTCTGTTGTTGTAGTCTGATATTATCAGTATATCGAAAAAAATTCGAATATCTAACACCTGTGAATTATTTACAGCGAAATCAAAGTGCGTCCATACTTTCTGGGACAGTCTTTAATAATCATTTAAAAAAAATCAGATTAAAAAATGACAAGCGAATGCAACTATGTTACCGCATGACTATACACCGAAACCTCAATTTACGAACTGAACGGGGGTTAGTAAAAAGAGGTAGTTCGTAAAAAAAGTTTACGTTATTTGGGATTTGGTTCGTAAAAAAAGTTTTGTGTAATGAATGTAGAAACCGCCCATCATATAACTATTTTCGAAACGGATGTGAAGAGTAAGTGCAAAAAAATGAAGTTTGCGCTCGTTTCGAATCCAAGATGGCGGCTTCCTAACAATATGGGTATTTTCGGAACGGGATTGATGAGTAGATATCGAAAAACGACGTATGAGGTGGTTCAGAAATTCAAGATGGCGACTTCCGGTTTCTTGATATTTCAGAACCACCTCAAACATCATTTTCCGGAATCTACTCTTTGAACTCGTTTCAAAAATACCCATATTGTAGTAGTTTCTATGGAAAATAAATGACCGGAAATCGCCTTCGATGTATACCAAAACCTTTTTTTTTACGAAGTAGGTTCGTAAAAAAAGTTTACTTTATTTGGGACTTGGTTTGTAAAAAAAGATTATGTTATTTGGGATTTGGTTCGTAAAAAGAGTTACGTAAAAAGAGGTAACGTATAAAAAGTGTTCGTAAATGGAGGTTTGGGTGTAATTGAATGCCGTGGCGGCCAAGTGAAGCGAAGCATGCTTGCTTCTTCTAGTGAATTCGGCAATTTTCCATTTGTAGGGTAGTTTAATTGGTAAAATAATTTCCCCGGTTAGGAACTAGCTACGGGTTAAAGTCCCGTCTTTGCTATAACATCTTCGCGGTTTTCATTTCATAGTTGCATTCGCTTGTCATTTTTCCTATCTGTTTACCTCGTTATTTAGCGGAATTAGAGAAGTTTAGTAGAGATTGTGTGAGAGCAAGCAAGGTGAGCAAATTCAGGAAGAATTGCGCGGGTTTGAAAAAGTTTAGAAGGGATTGCATAGAACTAGAAAAGTTTACGATGGACTAAGCAGAACTAGCAAATTTACCATCATATCATGACTTGTTTTTTGAAATTTTCTTGATATTTCATGAAAGGAATCAATAAATAGTATAATATCTGTTTAACATCAATATTAGTTAGTATGTATCATTTTGTTATTGATGAAATACGATGCACAAAAATTTTATATCAGGTGTACAGCTTTGCTTCCGACGTTTTCCGATAGGTGGCTGTACCGGTTGAGGCTGGTCAAAATACATAGATGATAATGCCTTTGAAGTGAGTGTGTACAGGGCCTAATGAATTGTTATCGCCGTTTCAGTGACAGTTGTTCTTGTTTTCGTATTAATCACGCTCGAAAATGTCTGTTTATGTGCCCAATTCTCGCCATTTGCGGTTTACTTTTCTGTTACAATTCGAAAAAAAACAGCTGAAGCACATCGAATGCTCTCAGAAACTTACGGTGATACTGCTCTGAGTAAAAGAACGTGTCGGAAGTGGTTTCAACGTTTTTAAAATGGTGTTTTCGATGTCGAAGACAAACATGATGGTGGAAGAGAAAAAACCTTCAAAGATGAATAACAATTTACTACGAGCTCTTAAAACCGGGTGAAACCATCACAGGAGATCGCTACCGAACGCAACTGATGCGCCTTAGTCGCGAGCTTAAAGAAAAGTGGCCACAGTATCAAGAGCGACATGGCAAAGTCATTCTCCAACACGACAATGCTCGGCCTCACGTCGCAAAAGTGGTCAAAAAGTACCTGGAAACGCTGAAATGGGAAGCCCTGCCCCACCCGCCGTATTCCCCAGATGTCGCCCCTTCTGACTTCCACCTATTCCGTTCGATGGCACACGGCCTGGCAGATCAACATTTTCAATCCTTCGAAGAATTGGAAAAATGAATTGCTTCATGGATAGCGTCAAAAAAGGACTCCTTTTTTCGAGCCGGCATCCGAAAATTTCCGGAAAGATGGGAGAAAGTTGTCGCTAGCGACGAACAAAACTATGAATAATACATCTGTAAGCACTTTTTCGCAATAAAGCTTTTAATTTTGGAAAAAAACGGCGGAAGCAAAGTTGTACTCCTCATATCATCACTTATGTTATATGGGCGAAACAAAAATCGTGGAAAAATTTCTAAACTCAACTCTATTTCAATCGATCGCCATTATCAGTAGACGGCCAAACAAACTGATTTCGGTTATCCTGGGTCCCATATTCTCCCAAATGGATCTCGCTCACATTTTCTCGGCGATGGTTTGACTGATTTCCACAAGCTTAGATGATTTGTTTCGTTGTCCCATACGGAATTCCTGAATTTCATCCGGATTCGACTTCCGGTTCCGGAGTTATAGGGTAAAGTGCGTTGAATGTTGTACACCGTCACTTGAAGCGACGAAAAATATAACCGTGAAAAGTTTTCTAAACTGGACTCAAAACTACACAAATCGATGGTCATTGTCAGCAGGCAGCTAAGTAAACCGATTCCGGCTATCCTGCTCTTGGTTTCCGGTTCCGGAAGCACCGTTAATAAGCAAAGTCTTGGCATTACATTCCTTTTGTGGAATTTGGCATTTCTGTTTCAACAGACCGATTCTTAGTGTACAGAATCATTGCATGGCTAGTACTATGGATCCTACTGACACTAAGAATCCTTCCAGGTCGGGGCTCGAACGTACGACAACTGGCTTGTAAGACCAGCGTCCTATGCATTGAACCGCCAACCCGGGACGGAAGCACCGTTAATAGTGGTCATATATTCCAAAATGAATTTCATTCACTTTTCTCAGCGATGTTTCGACTGATTTCCACATACTGAAATTAAAATAAAAGGTCTCGTGGTCCCATACAGAATTCCTGTATTTCATCCGAATCCGAATTCCGTTTCTGGAGTTATAGGGTTAAGTGTGTTGAAAATTTTATATCATCACTTAAAGGGGCGAAACAAAAACCTAAACAATTTTCTAAATTGGCCTCGAAACTACTCCAGTAGTTATTATTAGTAGGTGGCATTCTAAATTCGATTATTCTTTCAAGAATCGAAGAAAATTATTTTGTAGAATACCACAGTATAATATATAATAGTATGATTGATATGAGCAATTAAAGAAATGCTTAGCAGATCATCAGACTCGACCTTCTCCGATTTGGATAAAACTTTGCACATGCCTTCAGTATGCAAACCATAATTTTTTAATCGATTGAGAGGTCAATCCGACTCACGACTGATTTTTAAAAAGGGCGTATGTATTTTTGCATTTCACAAAAGTTGCCTTTTTCAAATCGTTGTAACTCAGAAACCGTTAATTGTACAAAAATGGCGTTCAGGAAGAAGTTGTAGGGAATCGATTGGACACTCTAAAAAAATATACACTGAAAAAATTTTTTGATTTTTTTCACAATAATTACAAAATAATCTGAAAAAGTTGAAAAAAATCATGGTTTTAATTTTTTTTGATAATTTTTATTGTAAAGCTGTTATTAAAACCTACAGATTGATGGCTATCCCATCCGTGACTTTTGAAAAATGAAGAAGTTACAGCTAAAACAATTTACAGATATATTCGAAATTTCAAGTTCTCGTTGAAAGATAATCATTTAAACAGTAGAATATTATTCTACAGGTTAAAGGCAATAAATTTGTTCAAGATATCCTTTCTTCTAAAAGTAGCTGTTCTTGAGATACTTGGATATTTATTTATAACAGCATTTTTTATATTTCCATGAATTGTTCATTTGTTTGCTATATCTACAATTATTACATGCACATGAATAATTCTTAATTATGTTTAAGGTTTTAAGTTTTTGAAAATTGTATGAGTACTCGATTCTTTACAACTTCTTCCTGAACGCCATTTGTGTACGATGAACGGTGTCCGAGTTACAACGATTTGAAAAAGGCATTTTTTCTGAAATGCAAAAACACATACGCCCTTTTTAAAAATCAGTCGTGAGTCGGATTGACCTCTCAATCGGTTCAAAACTTTTCCATACTGAAGCCATGTGCAAAGTTTTATCCAAATCGGAGAAGGTCGATTTTGATTTTGTCACTTTTTCGTCTATTTATTCCTGGAATTGCTCATATGAGAAAGGCATCATTACACCAATAGGTAGATTAAAACAGGTTTTTATATTATTCTATTCTGAATGTTAGAAGAACAATTCCCTTAGAAATTTGTCTTCTACTATAAATATTATAAATCTGCATGAAAGAATAACAATAAAGAAGCAAATTCTGTCATTGTAATGTCAAATCCATTACAGTGACAAAATTTGATACTTTATTGCTATTCTCTCATGCAGATTTAATTATTATTTTTGATATATTAATTTTTATTCCAAATAAAATAATATTAGTTATTGGTATGAAAATCATTTATTTGTCTGAGTTAGTCCAGAGTTTAAAGTGACTTGCCCCTTGACTTATGATTAGTAGCACACAAGTAGCATGAAGACTGTTTTGTTGATATAACACAAAAGACAGTTCCTAACAATGTAGTGATTGACTCCCTTGTTAATTACCTCGCTATGTCACTGGGAAGTGTTTTACGACCGAATGTATTTATTATGTCTATTAATTACATGAAACAAGTTTTACGATTTTGTATTTTCAATTTGTCAACTGACGACACGAGCTGAGTTAATAAGGCTGTTACTCATTCCTACGAAAAATAAATCTAAATCTGTTTTATCAGTTTATGTTGCTATGCTACTTAGCAGCTCAATATAAACCACTAAGCAGGCTTAAAGTTGTCCTTACAGACGTATCGAAGACGTAAAGTATATGATAATGGTTATATGCTTCAAGCACGAAAATTGGTTAACTCCTGATGACTATATGTCGGAACTAAAGGGTGATTTTTTAAGAGCTTGAGAACTTTTTTAAACAATAAAACGCATAAAATTTGCAAAATCTCATCGGTTCTTTATTTTAAACGTTAGATTGGTACATGACATTTACTTTTTGAAGATAATTTCATTTAAATGTTGACCGCGGCTGCGTCTTAGGTGGTCCATTCGGAAAATCCGCTTTTTTATCGACAAATTTTGTTCAGCGATGAGGCTCATTTCTGGTTGAATGGCTACGTAAATAAGCAAAATTGCCGCATTTGGAGTGAAGAGCAACCAGAAGCCGTTCAAGAACTGCCCATGCATCCCGAAAAATGCACTGTTTGGTGTGGTTTGTACGCTGGTGGAATCATTGGACCGTATTTTTTCAAAGATGCTGTTGGACGCAACGTTACAGTGAATGGCGATCGCTATCGTTCGATGCTAACAAACTTTTTGTTGCCAAAAATGGAAGAACTGAACTTGGTAGACATGTGGTTTCAACAAGATGGCGCTACATGCCACACAGCTCGCGATTCTATGGCCATTTTGAGGGAAAACTTCGGAGAACAATTCATCTCAAGAAATGGACCGGTAAGTTGGCCACCAAGATCATGCGATTTGACGCCTTTAGACTATTTTTTGTGGGGCTACGTCAAGTCTAAAGTCTACAGAAATAAGCCAGTAACTATTCCAGCTTTGGAAGACAACATTTCCGAAGAAATTCGGGCTATTCCGGCCGAAATGCTCGAAAAAGTTGCCCAAAATTGGACTTTCCGAATGGACCACCTAAGACGCAGCCGCGGTCAACATTTAAATGAAATTATCTTCAAAAAGTAAATGTCATGTACCAATCTAACGTTTAAAATAAAGAACCGATGAGATTTTGCAAATTTTATGCGTTTTATTGTTTAAAAAAGTTCTCAAGCTCTTAAAAAATCACCCTTTAGTTGTTTGTCAGTACGTCAGGTAAGATATTGAACGGTGCAAATCTAAAAGCAGAAACTTTTTATTTACTTAGCGGTTTATGTTGAACTGCTACGCGATATAATAGTTGAACATAAACTGTTTCGCTCTGACAAGTCGAAGACGAAGTGAAAAGTAAATGTAGAATTAACAAATGTTGTTTCCTACAAACCTTCCAATAGCTTCCTTCATTCCTCGGCGCTGCCGGCGAGTTGAAAAAGTTTTCAACTGCGAGACTATTCTATAGACAGCAGTACGTTCAAGGTGAGAAAATTCATCAACCATAGTAGTAATCGTTTACCGTCGATTAAATCAGATATTGGTCCACTAGGGAAACATACTGAGCCAACCACTTCGCTGAATATTTGGCTGTCCAGTTTTTAAATCCCGACACCATTGTCTATCCTTTCCCTCACTCTTTACCGTAGGTCTATAAACAAGGCATAGATCTCGATGCCAAGAAACTAAAGAAACCGTTTTCAGAGCGAATTTCATAGCCATTCTTTGCTGTGCGCACAGATAGGCAAATGACATATGGAAAGAAAGAATGGAATAGCTGCAGAAGTAGTGTATGCACATAACATGTTTTGAAATAAAGGCGAACAGTCTTTTCGAGTATGCTTCTTACGTTGATTTGTTGTCTAATATGATAACAAATTTTGCACTATTTTCTTTAACATTGAAATGATTACGTAGACTTTTGCTGGTAGCAGAAATGTATTTCAATAGTCAATGAAAGTCTGGAAAGTTGGAGGACGGCGGGAACCATAAGTAGTTCTTCTCCAGGTAATTAATAAATCATTCAGATAAAAAAGCATAATGACTTTTTGTTAAGCAATTTGAGACACAAATTCTAATACGAGTTTTATTATTAGTGAAAATGAGAATTGATATATTATAAGTGGATTCAACGTTTAGAACAGTAATAACAAAAATAATAATATTGCAGATATTTGTAGCAGAGCAGGATGAACATTTTGTTCCAGTATACGCATAGATCTTAAAGTAATAATCTAAATTTTTACAACTATACAACCTGTAGTATTAGCTCGGGGTTGGTTCTTGTGCTCGGTTGAAAGCGCAATACCCGACTCCAGTTCGCTGGTATCCTTAGTGGTGATGCGATGCTAAGTCCACGCCATCGTGAGCACTTGGGAAGCACATGTTTCAAGCGCTTTTGGTCATACATGGTGAGTGTTAACTGTCAGTTAGTCTTCTGCTTGGGAAATTGAGCGCATTTATTTAGATGGTAAAACTTCACTTGGTAATTGACGATATTGACCTTGGCGTCAGATTTTCACGCTTCTGATGAAATCCTCAACACGTTCGACTGCCATGGTAATATTGACGAACACTTAATTTATTTCTGGTGAACAGTCATTTCACGTGGATCACTGACCGGCGTTCAATAATCTGTTTCCTAAGCTACACACAAGAAGGACCAGAAAATCAATTAACATGTAATTGGAACTAATTAATTGATGGTGTATTTGCTCAACACTGCGACGACGAGAAGCTTTGATTTCTTTATTGTATAACTACGACATGGTCACGTTGTTCAACGTGTTCTTACTTTTCTTTTCCGAAGAACTGTATTTGCATAACTGATTTTCTGGACTATCGAGGAGGACTTATGAATAGTACGAATTAAATAGTCGCACATATAGGTTAGACATGCATTGTGTTAGTAATGAGTTTAAAGTGACGATAAATGGAACGAATAAAAATCACAAAAAACTGAAAGCAGGATAATTCATCTTAAATGAAAACTTCGACTTCTAATGACAGGTTATTGCCACTTTAAGTAGCATTTTCAGAGAATTGTTGATTTTTTATACTTTGTTCAAAAGAATTCACTCGAATTTAAAGTTTTAAAATATACGTTTAGATTGCGTAAAAGAATTCAACAATTCGTTCGGGATTTGCGCTTGATCGTCACTCGAAATTTCTTTATCATATAAGTGATTTCAAATGGAATAGGAAAGTCGATTGTCACTAGCGATTCTACCTGGAGTTGATTCTCTACTTTACAAATAGTACCACAAAAGTATTTTTCACCACTGAAGGAATCATCTTATCCAAGCCAAGAACAAGTTGATGGGCCGCTCTTGACAATGACCAGCATGCGGGCCACCCGCCGTGTTTTCGTGATTCGGGAGTGTTTCCGGCGAACCCACATGGACAAAAGGATGCGACTATCATCGATAGGTACCAGTGTCACTGGAATAAATTCCAATCTACCAACCATTTCCAACCATAACCTGGAGGCAGGAGAAGTTTATCATTACGCAATGCGACATCACCGTAATTATTCAAATTATCCTAGTTTTAAGTAAATACTTAATTAAAATTAAAAAATGCCTTCGAAATTTCAGAGCTTAAGCAGTGTGCCTTCAAAATTAAATTATTAAATAAAAAAAGAATAAGTTAACAGGTCCCATGCAATAAAGTAACAAAGTTATGTTTTTACTGGTATTTCCGCTTCATTTAATGTTATTTTTTAACTTATTCTAAAAACTGTTTTATTTGTTTATGAAATTACTCTGGATGTGATGAAGCACAACTCAGAAGGTTCTCTTCAAAAGGTTTACCTATAAATCAGTACAGTACAACTACGATTTCAAAATGATTCACAGCCTGCACCAAGGGACGAGAGAATTATTTTTTAGCTTTTCTGAAGCTAAGCAGATTTTCTGAGTAGTCAAATATAGCTTTTTAGTTTAAGTTATATTCAAAAACTTTTTTAAAAGCTGTTAAACACCAAGATGAAATTACTAGTAAATTTGCATCTCGTCTCGCCCTCACTTTTGAAAAAAAAACTTATGAAATTGAGAAATTTTCACTTATTGTGGTGTAATACCGGAACTGAAAGTCGGATTTGGATCTACTTCTCGGGGACTTTCTAAAGACATTCAAGACTAAAAAGTCTTTGCATCCTAGTTTGTAAAAATCAGTTAAGAAATTTCCGATAAAATTGAGGGCGCATTATCTCATAGATTTGCACATATTGCCTTGTAATTCCGGAACCAGATTAAATTCCCGAACCGGACCCGGAGATAAAATTCAATAGCGATCTATGGGACCATAATACCTTTCATTTGAAGTTTGATCAAAATCGGTCGCCCCATTTCAGAGAAAAGTGAGTAACTTTCTTCATGTTTTTGGTGCATATCAGCCTGTTATTCCGGAACCGAAAGTCGGATTGGGATAAAATTCAATAGCGATCTATGGGACCGTAAGACCTTTCATTTGAATCCGAATTTGTGAAAGTCTCTGCGAAAATCAAGTGACATTATTTGTCACATACACACATACATACACACACACACACACTTTTGCTCAGTTCGTCGAGCTGAGTCAAATGGTATATGACATTCGGCCGTCCGGGCCTCGGTTCAAACGTCCGTTTTCACAGTGATTGTAAAGCCTTTCTTAAAGAGAAAGGCAAAAATCTGATAAATGATAAAAAAAAATTAAAGCTCACGGAAAAAAAACTCAGAGACGGCCCTCAACTCGCAAATTACTACCTGGAAAACCGTTCTTCCAATTGAACTGTTATGGATGTGATAAAGTGCAACTAGGAAGCGATCCCGATTGAACAGGGGTGGAATCATGTAAGGTGATTATCACCAAGTGATTATCACTTTTGAAAATTTGGAATCATGTAAGGTGATAATCACCAAGTTCTGTCACCACTGCTGAGAGGCTAACATCACTATCAAACGTTGGCATCACGTAAGGTGATAGTCACCGCGATTTAATCACCTTCATGTCAAAATGGAGGTGATAGCAATTTAGTTATCACTTTCAGTAGTGATTTGATTTTTTGAGAAGTGGCTTTATAAATTATTGTCCGTTAGGTGAATTTCAAGCCACTGATATAAAAAACCTACCAATATTGGTCGGAGAGGATATTTTTTTAATAAAATTCGTACTGATATTGTGTCAGAATGAAATACCAAAATGAAAAGTAACTTAGTTTATATAGTTTAAAGAATTCATAGAATGAACGGTAGTATTTATCAATTAAATCAATTCATTTATGTAATAATTATTATTTGTAGGAATATCATTGGGGTATTCGTAAAGTCAAAGATAAATTGCTTTCTGGAAAAGTGATAAGTTTATGAATGTAGACATCTCCTGTTGCACATAACGTAACATAAAAAAATCTATGCTAACATTTTCAGTAGAATTAGATGGCCGTGACTTAGTAAGCGACATATCAGTCTCGTTCAACTGAACGAGTAAAAAAGATTAAACTGCGTTCTTAATTTTCTTCTTGTGAGTTGAACTAAATAAGGCAATATTTTTGGACAATTAGTTGCTGCTAATCATAGTGGATATTCGTAGTACCGGTGGGTGAAATTTCCAAAATGGAGGTAGCATTTGAAAGCTCTGTGAAATGCCATAATCGTAAAGTGAATGAAAACTATACAAGAAATTATTTAACGGATCTTTCTCACTCGAGAGGAATGCCATCCGTTGTGAAACATCAAGAAGATCTAACAATTCGTGTCATTTCAAAGCTAGCAAATTTATCCCAAAGAATTGACTGTGACATTGATTTCCATTGAAAAATAAAAATCGGCGCTAAATTAAACCAACAAGTGATTTTTTTTATTTGTTTGTGCGCAGGTAATTTTTTTCAACGTTACTCTTCGATCCATACAAATCATCATTGATAAACATGACTCGAAATAATGAAAAAAATTGAAAACTAAAGGAATAAAACTTTAGATTTTAAAATATTATATGGGTATACGCCACTTTCATATGTTACTCCTCCTAATATCAACGGTATACGCCACATTCATATTTTACTCCTGAAAAATTGACGTTTCTTGACAGGTGATAAATGGAGTGAAGTTGGCTCAATCACCGGTGATGGTGATAGTAAAAGTGATCACCTTCGGTGATTCCAAACATTCTGGTGATCACCTCGTTATCACCAGGAGGTGATAGTCACTTATCACCTTACATGATTCCACCCCAGAATTTTCTATGTGTTCAAGCTGTGCATGCCCAGTGTGGTTCAAATTTCAATCTTATCTCTGTAATGTAATTGAGCACTTCAACACTAATCAAACCTTTACTCCACCAATTTAATATTCTTCCTATTCTCGGTGGATCACGGTTCAATATTTTGTTCAATCTCATTGGTATGGAAAATAATCTTGTTTTGACAGTGAACAGGGAAAACCGACTTTTGAACAGTGGCCCGGTAACATCATCACACCACTAGGAGGATTAAAACAGGGGTGGAATCATGTAAGGTGATTATCACCAAGTGATTATCACTTTTGAAAATTTGGAATCATGTAAGGTGATAATCACCAAGTTCTGTCACCACTGCTGAGAGGCTAACATCACTATCAAACGTTGGCATCACGTAAGGTGATAGTCACCGCGATTTAATCACCTTCATGTCAAAATGGAGGTGATAGCAATTTAGTTATCACTTTCAGTAGTGATTTGATTTTTTGAGAAGTGGCTTTATAAATTATTGTCCGTTAGGTGAATTTCAAGCCACTGATATAAACAACCTACCAATATTGGTCGGAGAGGATAATTTTTTAATAAAATTCGTACTGATATTGTGTCAGAATTAAATACCAAAATGAAAAGTAACTTAGTTTATATAGTTTAAAGAATTCATAGAATGAACGGTAGTATTTATCAATTAAATCAATTCATTTATGTTATAATTATTATTTGAAGGAATATCATTGGGGTATTCGTAAAGTCAAAGATAAATTGCTTTCTGGAAAAGTGATAAGTTTATGAATGTAGACATCTCCTGTTGCACATAACGTAACAACATAAAAAATCTATGCTAACATTTTCAGTAGGATTAAATGATCGTGACTTAGTGAGCGACATATCAGTCTCGTTCAACTGAACGAGTAAAAAAGATTAAGCTGCGTTCTTAATTTTCTTCTTAAAAGTTGAACTAAATAAAGCAATATTAGTTGCTAATCATAGTGGATATTCGTAGTACCGGTGAGTCAAATTTCCAAAATGGAACTAGCATTCGAAAGCTCTGTGAAATGCCGTAATCGTAAAGTGAATGAAAACTATACACAAAATTATTTAACGGATCTTTCTCATTCGAGAGGAATGCCATCCGTTGCGAAACATCTAGAAGATCTAACAATTCGTGTCATTTCAAAGCTAGCAGATTCATCCCAAAGAACTGACTGTGACATTGATTTCCATTGAAAAATAAAAATCGGCGCTAAATTAAACCAACAAGTGATTTTTTTTATTTGTTTGTGCGCAGGTAATTTTTTTCAACGTTACTCTTCGATCCGATACTCGAATTAATGAAAAAAATTGAAAACTAAAGGAATAAAACTTTAGATTTTAAATTATTATATGGGTATACGCCACATTCATATTTTACTCCTGAAAAATTGACGTTTCTTGACAGGTGATAAATGGGGTGAAGTTGGCTCAATCACCGGTGATGGTGATAGTAAAAGTGATCACCTTCGGTGATTCCAAACATTCTGGTGATCACCTCGTTATCACCAGGGGGTGATAGTCACTTATCACCTTACATGATTCCACCCCAGGTTTTTTTCTTATGCCTCTGTATTTTATATCGAAAAAAATCGTCAAGAACGCAAAAAGTGATATAAAATTTTCAAGGTTTGTCTTTTGGTGGACAGTAGATATAATATATCCAAAATATTGTTCATCTGAAAACGATTTTGATTCACAAATCGTTGTTACTTTGCAATAAATTTTAGAATATTTGGATGATTTTGAAATGATGGTTGACATAGATGAAATTATTTTATGAGAAGTGTGCTTGGATATCACTTGAAATCATGTTTTAATGATATATCAAATAGTCAAACAAATTGGATTTAGCAGACTGTCATACGAACCTATTTCGGCTGTACCAGTCCCAGCAATCCGGTTCCGGATGTACCCGAAATAGTGAATAAAGCCTCCAAAACGGAACTCAGTCACCTTTTTCCCGAGATGGCTCAACCGATTTACTCAAACTTAGAACAAATGACGATTCTTCACAAAGTTTCTAAATTTGGTGTAAGATAGGGATTTTTTTTTCTGAATTGTACTCAAACTATTCCAATGTATAAGTCATGTAAATTGCAGGCCATACGAACTGACTTCGACTACACGGGTCCCCAGAAAGCAGTACCGGGGCAGCAGTAATAAATTAAATATCTTTTAAATGGAGCTCACTTCTTTTTCTCCAAAATGGATCAACTGACTTTCACAAACAAATGTCCTAAATAAAAGAAAATCCGAAACTACAGGAAGATGTGTGTTTTTAAATTTTCAAACCGTCATTTTGATCGATACAGCAAAAAACTGAGAAAAAATTCTTGTAATATTGGCTCGAAACTCTTTCGATTTTTTAGGCTACGCCAGTTTACATCCAAACAAATTTCCCTGTTTCTATTGAATGAGCAGTTTTTTTTTCAAGAATACCACAGTAGCATTGTTGAGAATACAAGCCATATGAGATAGGCATCATCACACCACTAGGTTGATTGAAACATGTTTTTCTCCATGTCTCTGTATTTTATATTAAAAAAACTCGGAAATTACTAGAATGCAAAAATTGACATAAAATTTTCAAGGTTTGTCATTTGGTGGATATTATATTCAAAATGATGTTCGTCTAAAAAATGTTTGATTCACTGAAATCATTATTACTTTGCAATAAATTTTGGGATGTTTGTAATAATTTTGAAATGATATTTTATAAGAAGTGTTTTTGGATATCACTTGCAATCATGGTTTAATGACACATAGAAAAGTCAAATAAATCGAGTTTAACTGCCACTGAATATTCAATCACGAGTTCAAAGAAATTTCATTTGCAATTATTCGTCGTAATAACTGTTCTTGTTAAATTGAAGAGAAATGATATAATTAAATTTTAATATCAATTTAAATTTAAATCATATGCTAATTACAATATGATTACTATGCAATTGGACCGAAGTGAAGGTTGTTAAATCATTTTATACGAAAACTGCTATAATTTGATAGGAATCCCAAAATTATAATATTTTCCTATTTTACGTTTTGTATTGCATGTTGCCCTGTTTTATTGCAGCATGCAGTATTATGAGCTACAAATAATATTTAGTTTCATTAAAAAACAGTAAACTGAAAAACATGCCGAATGTTCTTCATAAATTGGATTCCTTCGTAAATTGATCAAACCATCTTGAGATGTCTTGGATTGTTTTTTATGCCATGTATGAAAATATGTTATTTAAATAATCTCTATTAAAACAATTTGTGCTATTTCATGAAATTTAACATCGGAAAAGATAAGCTTGTTTTCGGAAAAAAAAAATAAAAAAACAATATGCTTTGAATTCCATCTTGCTTATTTGATATACGTAAATGTATTTCGTTACATGAAACATCCACAAAGGTAAGGATAATATAACATTTTTGTCACGGTTTCCGCTTGCATGGAATAGCGCAGCATTTCAAAAGTAATATAAATATTTTGCATGCTTTTGAAATGTGTAATATTTCGATTTTTTGTGATTTTTTTTAAATAGCATATTTAATTTCTGCTTAGTTTTTCGAATCTTTGGCACGGTTTCTCAAAATAATACTTTTTTGTCTTGCATTTATAAAAGCACGTACAAGGGATATGAAAGTTAAAAAACTACTATTCGACAACAATTTCGAAACGAAATGAAAAATAGTAAGTCGTAAATCTTAGCGTGCTTTTGCCGTAACTCTAATAAGTAAACTATCAGAAACGAAAATTATAATTAACATTAAGTCAGGTTTAGACGCTTGCAATCACACTTTATCATTTTGATTTCTCTAATCACTCTGTCAGAATAACTTATTTGGCTAGAAGCATTTTCGCAAATAATGCTATTATTCACGCAGGGATCCTTATTGAAAACGGAACATCATATTCCATTTTCGTTTCTTTCCATTTGCGAACATCATTTCAAACTGAGCAAACACTTCGTTTTTATTGTCAGTTACTAAACACCCATGTCAATCACAACCAAAGCTTCTCATCATCTTCTGGTGGCGGTTGTCCTGCCATAATATGAACATAATTTCTCTAAAATGCACTGCACTTTTTTTCAATTCACTCGGATCTTCAATATCACTTGATTGGATTGTATTTAATCCAATATACCGGTTGGCCTCAGACAGTAATCCAGTCTAGCAGAAAAACGAAGCAAGCAGCAAATATCCTTCATTGGGAACGATTTTTAGGAAGATGTTTATCGCGTCGCGGTTCAAGTTGAACTGGAGATCTGCAATCTTTGACTTGTTATTTTATATTCTGTTTATCCTTCGTACCGGAAAAATCTTTTCGTTATCCTTGTCGGTGGGAATATTTCACAGCAGCGAAATATGACAGGACTTTCGTTCGCGCGCGTTCTCTCTCTCTCCCGCTCTTCATCTGCCCCAGATAACTCCCACAAATTTCAGTGAGTAAGTTAAATAATTTCTAGAGAGTGGCAGTTTTTCCAGCGTTTGGTTATCGTTCGACAGGTATAGGAAAATTAAGATGGATAGTTGTATTAACCTATAGTATATAGTGACAAGTATATCCTACTATTAGTGGCAATGGCCGTTGCGATCCAATGATTCTCGAGAAAAGTGTTTAACAAATTAAACCAAAACTCGAGCCAAACAAAAGTTCTCAAGTTGCATTGAAGATAGTTAAGCTATCCATAGATTGTTATAGTATAGTCATATTTTCAATTAAATAGTTGTCAAAATACTTTGTTAATCTGGTAGCAGTTTCAGATATAAAAAGTATGTTGTTTATGTTTGTTCAATCCGGATTATTTTATGGTTATTGATATTTCTGAAAAGTCGTTTTTGCAAAGAGACTATGCAATCATTGTGAAAACCGAATTTTTAACCGAATTTTATACCATTCGACTCAGCTCGACGAACTGAGCAAATGTCTGTGTGTATGTCCGTCCGTCCGTGTGTGTATGTGTGTATGTATGAACCGATTTTTACAAACTTGGATTCAAATTCAATTCAATTTCTGGAAAATTTTATCCCGATTCGATTTCCGGTTCCGGAACTAAAGTGTGATAAGTGAAAAACTACCAATTTCATGCGTATTTATCCACAAACGATGGTCAAAAACAGGTACAAATCCTATAAAACTGTTTGATAAATTCTTCTAGTTTGCAGAACTTGTTAGTTTGTGGGTGCTGATTAATGCTGTTTAGCTTGACTTACATATTCGAAAGTAACAGAAAAACAGGTTCGCTTCGTTTAATTTGTTGCCGGCAAACGAACCAACTTCGGCTATTCTGGTCAGCTGAATCCGATTCCGGTAGTATTGGAAATAGTGATCAAAAACTGCAAAAAGAATCTGACACACTTTTCTTCAAGATGACCAAATCGATTTTCAAAAACTTATAGGTTCAAAGGAAAAATCTTGCAGTTCCAAAATTTTGTTGTGGATGCTACTTTCGGTTCTGGAACTACAGGGTAAACAGTGTTTGAAGATTTTGTTAGATTGAGTCCAAATTAATTTTCCTATTTCTATTCAATGAACAGTTACTTTTGCGAATTCCACAGTAATATTTATGATGTTATGAGTAATATGAGAAAGGTATCATTACACCACTAGGTGGATTAAAACAGGTTTTTAAACTAAGTTATGGCCATTATTTAAAAAGCAGAAGTGGTTTAAACGGATCTGATTGTGAATCAAACGCAATTTTGTTCATTGTATAATTATAAGAATAGGTTTTGACTGGGACAATATTACTAAACTGAAGAAATTTCATTTAAAAGTTTATCTACAAATCTGCAGATTTCTAATATAAGCTGCCGACAGACTTTTGAAAATCATGATTTTCGCAGACGTTCATCAGAATCTACAGACTTTAAAAAACGTTACGGTTTTTTTTTGTTTGCTTGCTAAACCGATTTCGTGCTTCATTCTTCAATGATAACTTGAGTCTGCAGTCTTTTTTTTCAGCTTACAAAGTTTTCAATAGTAAAGCAAAGTCTTGGTATTAAATTCGTTTTGTGGAATTTGACCTTCTGTTTCAACAGACTTCGCAGCCAGTTCAGAGCGTACAGAACCATTTCACGGCTGGTGCTATGATCCTACTGATACTAAGAATCCATCCAGGTCGGGGCTCGAACATACGACCACTGACTTGTAAGAGCAGCGCCCTATGTATTGAACCGCAAATTCTGATTAAGTTTGAAGCCTGCTTGAATATATTTGAATGTTTTTGGCTCATTTTGAACCATTAAACTGAAGTAAACTTCGGACGTAACCTCGATGGTAATAACAAGTGTTTTGTGAATAACGGAACCTTTACATCTGCTTAACAGTATATGATGAATCAGGCTATACAATCACTGCAAAAACCGACTTTTGAACCGAGGCCCGGAGGGTCGAATGTCATATACCATTCGACTCAGCTCGACGAACTGAGCAAATGTCTGTGTGTGTATGTATGTGGGTGTGTGTGTGTGTGTGTGTGTGTGTGTGTGTGTGTGTGTGTGTGTGCGTGTGTGTGTGTGTGTGTATTTTGTGTATATGTGTATAAGTGTGTGTGTGACAAATATTGTCACTCACTTTTCTCGGAGATGGCTTAACCGATTTTCACAAACTTAGATTCAAATGAAAGGTCTCATGGTCCCATACAAAGTTCCTGAATTCCATTAGCATCCGACTTCCGGTTCCGGAATTACCGGGTGATATGCACCATCAAGGGGGAAATAATGCATTAAAAATGTGAAAAAAATGTCACTCACTTTTCTCGGAGATGGCTTAACCGATTTTCACAAACTTAGATTCAAATGAAAGGTCCCATGCTCCCATACAAAGTTCCTGAATTTCATTTGAATCCGACTTCCGGTTCCGGAGCTACAGGGTGATATGTACAAAAATTGTAAAAAAATGTCACAACCTTTTCTCCGAGATGGCTGAACCGATTTTCACAAACTTAGATTCAAATGAAAGGCCCTCCGGTCCCATACAAAGTTACAGAGTTCTATTTGGATCCGGCTTCCGGTTCCGGAATTACTGGGTGATATGCATAAAAAATGTGAAAATAATGCAATAAAAATGTGAAAATTCTGCAATAAAAATGTGAAAATAATGTCACTTATTTTTCTCGTAGATGGCTAAGCCAATTTTCTCGAAATTAGACTCTAATGAAAGGATTCATGGTCACGGTTCCATACAAAGTTCCTGAATTTCATTTGGATCCGACTTCCGGTTCCGGAGCTAGAGGCTGATATGTACCAAAAATGTGAAAATAATGTCACTCATATTTCTCGCAGATGGCTGAACCGATTTTCACAAACTTAGATTCAAATGAAAGGTCTCATTGTCCCATACAAAGTTGCTGAATTTCATTAGCATCGGACTTCCGATTCCGGAATTACAGCGTGATATGCACCAAAAAGGGGAAAATAATGCATTAAAAATGTGAAAAAAAATGTTTCTCACTTTTCTCGAAGATGGCTTAACCGATTTTCACAAACTTAGATTGAAATGAAAGGTCCCACGGTCCCATATAAAGTTCCTGAATTTCATTTGGATCCGACTTCCGGTTCCGGAGCTACAGGGTGATATGTACCAAAAAGGTGAAAATAATGTCACTCACTTTTCTCGGAGATGGCAGAACCGATTTTCACAAACTTAGATTCAAATGAAAGGCCCTACGGTCCCATACAAAGTTACAGAATACTATTTGGATCCGACTTCCGGTTCCGGAATGACAGGGTGATATGCATAAAAAATGTGAAAATAATGCAATAAAAATATGAAAATAATGTCACTCACTTTTCTCGTAGATGGCTAAACCGATTTTCTCGAAATTAGACTATAATGAAAGGATTTATGGTCACGGTTCCATACAAAGTTCCTGAATTCATTTGGATCCGACTTCCGGTACCGTAATTACAGGGTGATATGCCAAAACTGTGTAAATAATGTCAACCTTTTTACTCGGAGATAGCTGAACCGATTTTCACAAACTTAGCTTCAAATGAAAGGTCTCATAGCACCATACAAAGTTCCTGAATTTCATTTGGATCCGACTTCCGGTTCCGGAGCTACAGGGTGATATGCACAAAAATTGTGAAAAAAATGCCACTCACTTTTCTCCGAGATGGCTGAACCGATTTTCACACACTTAGATTCAAATGAAAGGTCTCATTGTTCCATACAAAGTACCTGAATTTCATTAGCATCCGACTTCCGATTCCGGAATTACAGCGTGATATGCACCAAAAAGAGGGAAATAATGCATTGAAAATGTGAAAAAATGTCACTCACTTTTCTCGGAAATGGTTTAAAACTTAGATTCAAATGAAAGGTCCCACGGTCCCATACAAAGTTCCTGAATTTCATTTGGATCCGACTTCCGGTTCCGGAGCTACAGGGTGATATGTACCAAAAATGTGAAAATAATGTCAACCTTTTCACTCGGAGATGGCTGAACCGATTTTCACAAACTTAGTTTCAAATGAAAGGTCTCATAGTCGCATACAAAATTCATGAATATGATTTGTATCCGACTTTCGCTTTCGGCATTGCAGGGTGATATGCACCAATAATGGGAAAACAATGCATTAAAAATGTGAAAATAACGTCACTTACTTTTCTCGGAGATGGCTAAACCGATTTTCTCAAACTCAGATTTAAATGAAAGGTCACACCACTAGGTGGATTAAGAAGGGTTTTTAATATTAGGACAGACCGGAGCGGAAATGGCCACTAGTTATAGTTGGTTGGTTGTGTATTTGACATGCCGTCCAGTACACTTTCAGTATTCGGTAAGTGCGGAAGTGTCTATTTTTCGGCCAAAGTCAAGTTTTCTCTTTTCAGAATTTTTGGGTTGCAGATTATATTCCCAGCAACAAACCATATTCTGTGAGTGTTTTAGCTAATGAAGAAGATCGAATAATACTTGTGGTTTTTTATGATAAAGTAAGTTTTGTTTGTCTTATGACCTCGCCAAATCAATGCGAATGGATGGGGCGAAATTGGCCACTTTTTAGTGGGGCGAATATGGTCATTAGACTCGGTCTGAGTCGTAAATTTAATGTTGTTGTTTTACAATAGCTTGATGATTTTATGAAACTAAACATTCGAAAATTAGTACGTACCACCAAAATAGTCCAAAAATATATAAATCTGGGGCATAATCGATGATCACAAATTACCAACATTACAAATTACCGACGACGTGTGTACGTTTCTAAACGTTTCTGAAGCAAATTCCACATCGGCAGCACAATAAATGACTCATCGGAACCATCGAATAATTTTGATAAATGCTACATTTACTAAGATAAATTACTCAATGATAAGCGCCACGAAGTTGGCATTGCATGGTCCCACGCAGTTCATCCGGATTCTACGCCCAAGTAACAGCATTTTTACATGCGTGAATTGTCCCTTGAGACAGATAGTAAATCAAATTATTATCATCTACTCATATTCTTATATTTATTACTTTTGCATTATTCTTGATTGAAAACAAAACAGTTTATTCTGCCATTAACAACCATAACCTATGAACTGAAATAGTTTTGAGTTATTTTTTGGTACGAAATTTTAAACACACATCACCCAGGAATTCTGAAACCGGAAGCCCGATCCGGATCAAATTCAATAGCAAACTGTGGATCCATGAGATCGTATTCAAAGAGATTCTCTTCAAAGTTTGTAATAATGGGATGAGTCATCTCTGGGAAACCGCATTGGACTTTATATTCCTATATTCCCGGCACTTACTGTACAGCCGAACTCGGTAACAATCAACTAACATAATCTATAAACCATCTATAAACCATAAACGTTTCTAGCCATTTTCAGGTGAACTTTTACTTTTTTTTTGTATCGCCGCTCTAAATAACGGTTAACAAACCTCATTCTGTAATGACGGATTCCGAAATTTGATCCGGATATAATTGAATTGCAACTTATAGGATTTTAGTATCATTCATTTGGATCTAAGTTTGTAAAAACCAGTTCAGTTTTCTCCGCAAAAATTGAGAAACGTCGCTTTCTAACTATTACACATTGTAACCTGTAACTCTGGAGCCGGAAGTCAGATCCAAATAAAATTCAAATGTAGTTAATATTAAAGTCGTTTCATTTGAACCTATTGGTGCAAATGGGTCTAACCATTCACGATAAAATTCAGTGACACTATTTATTACGCACACGCTAACTCAACTCAAGTTGTAGATGGAAACGCATGGTATTTAGTTCTAATGGCATGTAATATATGATTTTAGAACTAAATACCATGCGTCTCCATCGGATGAAGATAATTTGATGGAGAGGCATGGTTTTTCGAATGATTTATTTTTTCAAAGTCTGATATTATATCCGTCCACATTTTTTAAAATTCTGAAAAAATACAGCGTATTGTACTCATAAATGATTTATTTTTGATGTAAAATCTAGAGTGGTATTTTGAATTTGAAATTTTTTTTCACATGGAATACATTTTGTAAAATTCAGAAAAAAATCAGGAAAGTTTCCCATAGTTCGAAAAACACTCCTGAAAAATTTAAATAAATATAGTTTTTATATGCAAACCCGGCTGCACCCTTCACGTGTTTTACACAAAATTAAAAAAAGGAAATTCGAGCGCTCGTTTTTTGATTTTAACAAATGTTTTTCATATAATTAAAACCATCGAATACAATCGATTGCAGGTGAACTATCTAGTCAGTCGTTTGTTGCTTCCACCGGTTGAATGAATAGAATATACAATGACATTTTTGAAATGCTGGTAACGTTTAACACAGATGCTTAATATTTGTTGCCTAATTTTCGCTGCAACCAACCGCAATGGAAGTGTGTTAATTTTTCGAAACGTTAATCTAAATATTATTAATGAAAATCGTTCACTTACCCGTAGAATCCGAAATGGGCTCTCGCTTAACAGACAAACATCGGCATCGACAGACTGCGAGAGTATCGATTGTAGTTCGCTATTCTCCAACTGGTTCATATTATCCGATTTGCTGGAGTAAACGAAACTTCCTCCTGATTTCCGTAGTCTAGAAAGCAACCAATTCTGCGAGAGTAAACCGGAAACGGAAAACACAGAAATAAAGACACTCCGTTCGAAACAAATAATAGAATAAAATAACTTTCGTTCACTCGTACCCCCAAATGTGGAGCAGTGTGTAGCTCATCGTCCTCCGGCGGACAGTCATACGCGTCCAAACTTCGTTGCGTTTCGGAACGGACTGCTCTGGTACTATGTATCAGATACAGCGGAGTGGGCATGATTGTTCTTGATTCTGTTGGCGCTATCCAAGCATGGTGATTCGTGACGTTGAACGGATTCGGTCCAGGTGTACACTGATTTTTTCCTATTATCACTTGTGAACGAATACACTGGTCTTATTTTTTTTTTCATCTCACTCTTGTTCGGTATGTGCAACGGTATGTTCCAAGCACGTTGTTTGATCGTGAACGAGTTGTATAGCATTCATCGTATATTCAGCCCGTAGAAGGGCACCGAACTATTTTTGGTACGTTAATGTTACATCAATTATGATTTTTAAAAGACAATAAAATTAGATTCTCTTAATCACTACTGCGATCAGTTATCTCAGTTTATTATAACGTACCAGTTATGAGCCTTACAACTTTCCGGAAAGAGCTTTGATAGAAAAGGTAAACTTGTTCAATGTTGCTGCTATTAGTAAATTCCCAGATGGCGGTTCGAATGATGTTTAATGGGATCTCTGATGCAAATGTCATGTTCTCTTCTTTTTGTTTCTCGTAGAATCTTCACAAAAAAGTAAATTAGGATGTGATTCACCAGAGTAGGTAGTGACACGTCGCTCCATGTTTACTATGTTGCGATTTTGATTAAAAATAAAAACAAATATTTTCCCACTATAAATTTCATGGCTCACGATCAGTCCGAAGCTGATCTCTGATTGTTGCCTAATAGTGCCAATATGTAGATGCCGAAACGGACATATCCGGCATCTACAAAGTGCCGCACGATATCCATTTTCGACGTGGCGGGGTGCCGTTCTTTGAACACGCACACTTCAGAACGGAGTTGCTTAACTATTTTTACCAACACGGTGTTGACTTGTAGAGCTGTCAAATTTTGTCTGCTGACTCGTGGGTAACTATGATTGATGCTGCATGGGTATTCGCGTAACTGCGAGTTAAGGAGTGTATCGAAAATAAGCTATCCACATACATTTGTGTTGTACGCATGTATTTGTGATGGTTTTTTATGATCAGATCACAGCATGCTGTGGGTTTGGCTGTCAGCTTTCGTTTGTTTAATTGTTTGTGCGGTTGAAATTCTGCATTTCCAAAATGTCGCGTATTGAAAAGGAAGTGAAAATTAATGTTCTGGACACATGGCTATGTGAGAAGGGTATTACTATGCGAAAATTGGCGAAGCGGTTTGGCATTCATCATGCCAGTGTTAAAACCATCATTAATAAGTTTGAGGAACACTATTTTTTGGATGAGTTACCAGGAAGAGGCAGAAAACCCGATTCATCCAACCTGAAACTGGACCAGAAAGTGGTATCTCTAATCAAGAAGAACAAATCAATGTCAATACGTTATTTGGCCTGTGATATATGATTCCCATAGAAGATGTTTGAACAGTAAATTCCATGAACAATATAGTATTTTTTATATAAAAGTGTAAATAACTTGACCTTTTTTTTTTCAAATTTTGGCACCTTCCCCTTTTTGGCACCTTTCAAATTTTGGCACCACCCCCCTTTTGGCCTCTTTCTTGAACTCTCCATTGAACCTTCCTTTGCACGCCCCCCTTGAATGATTCTTGCGCACGGGCCTGCTGGTGAATCGTTACTTGGTGATCATTTTTCAAAACGGCAGCTAATTTTCTTCAACACATTAAAAATTATACATGGATGTCTGTTCTTCATTCACGTTTCATGTTCATCAGCCGTAATCCAAAAACATGAAACCACGAATCATGCCTATTATAAATAATAAGTCATGATTTCATGATCAAAACGATTGATATTATGAACACATCTTTCATGAAATTTTTTATGATATTAATCATTTTTCTCATGACATTTCTTGACAAGACATAGTTCATAATCTCATGATTAAAAAATCATGGTACCGGCAATAAAATTTTACCAGTGTGACTATTATCTGTTCACAATCCTCATGAGAATCGAATTGATGATCAGCTCCGGGTTTGGCCAATGATCCTTCAATACACATCTTCTAATAACCTCAGAATTGAATGATTAGTGCAGGTGCCGGTCAGGTACGAAAGTATGGAGTTTCTTTCAAAAATTTTGAATTATCGCGGGCTACGTATGTTCGATTTTTGATCTTCTGGTGGCGATATGTTGGTACTCATGACCCTCACTTAACATATGTTGACAATTCTGGCCTTTTTAAATGCCCAGTCAGTTTTTATCAGCTGTTATGCGTGGATGTGTTTTAGCTTGTCTTAGATTTTCGTCCATTCCAAAAAAATGGATAAGATGACAGCTTCCTTTGGGATGATTGAGCTTTGGTTTCTACATCATAACCAAAGACCCATGATTCGCCATGACCAGTTATGACTCTCTGGAGCTATTTTGGGTCGTCAAGGAGCTCCGGAGCAATGTTAATGTGATTCAAAGTTATAACAAAAAGCTGTTTTCGTAGCAAGTGCTGATATGAGTCTGGTCTCGTTAGTAGTTAAAATATCAAAATTTTCCAACAGGTATTAAAAAGAGAAATAGTTTAGATACGATATGTTGATCGGGATTGCTTCTTAGTAACGAAGCAAATGTACATCGACCGATTACGACGCAATTCGTTGATTGTAGGACGAGAAAATGCAAAATATGCTGACTCGACTCATGAGATGGCTACGTATATTGGTACAATTCTCCAACTCTTACGCACTCCACAAATGTCACGGGATGAGGATATACTACATGAATTGAAAAGTCCAGGACCTTTTCAGAAATGATGTGAATAACTACGAACCGTGTATATTTTTGTTGAGAACAAGTCTCTAGATGGCCCAATACATATATTAGAGATGGTGGAATTCGCGGGCGACTGAGTATGTTCCGAACTCAAGATGCCTCTTTATTTAGACTGATTTTACAAGTATCAATCGAAGGCTACA
Organism: Malaya genurostris; assembly: GCF_030247185.1. Taxonomy (NCBI): domain Eukaryota; kingdom Metazoa; phylum Arthropoda; class Insecta; order Diptera; family Culicidae; genus Malaya; species Malaya genurostris. Next base: position 215,918,563 of record NC_080572.1, read on the forward strand.
AGAACGAACAGTGGAATACAAAAATCATTTTGTTGAACAAAGTGGGACTCTAATGAGAACGGTAGTGGTATAGTGCTACTTTTCTCATATTACTTATGTCGGAACCGGTCTCGATAAAATTCAGCAATTTTTTATGCGATTGGAAGTCCTTTCAAGGGGCTTTAAAAATTCATAAATTTAATTTCGTTGCTTTTGTCGAACATTCAGAAAAATTATACCGAACAGACAGTAAACTTTTTGCTGCCGATTTCGGTAAAAACTGAAATGAAAGAGAGAACACAATTCTGAAAGTACTGTCCAGCTTATGTCATTGACTGGACATGGATTTCGTACTCATAGTTTGCAAGCGAAGCTGAGAGTGACATTAATTTCTTGTCAATTTCGTCTATTTTGAGTCAATTAAAATGACTTTTATTAGCAGCTCTGGTTGGCGTAACATTTATCTTTAACCGCTCCCCAGAGGAAATAATCCAGCGGCGTAAAATCGCATCTTCTCGGAGGTCAATTTACATTACCATTTCTGCTTATTATTATTCGGAATACTAACTTTCACGCTTAGTAATGAAAGTGCTATGTTGAAATATCAAATTTAGCTGTATCTAATTGTTATAAACCAAAAACGCTGTTCTGGGTTACGGGTCATTACTATCAGAGAAGGCAATATTCAAGAAGTAAGTGACATATCGAAAGTATCGCATTAAATGATCGTTCGAGGTGCAAGCAGTAAAAGTGTTCGAATTAAAAAATTCATAAATATAAATGGTCACCGGTTCACTGTGTTAATCTTTTGTCACTAGATCAATAATTTTTTGTGTTGATACACTACATTGTTGTAAATACAACGCAGTTTTCTTACGAAAAAAATTCATTGGCATTTTTCTACAATATCTCTTGTTTATTAAGATTGTAAATTGTACCTTCATTCTAGTTAATGTACTATTTCGCTTTTAATTTCATGGGTATTGACTGTCGTTATCTAATTGAAAAAATAAATGAAGATTTGAGATTAGTAGAGTGTCATGATCATTTCCATAAAATATGTTGTTACAGAAACTGGCTTTCACTGGTTCATTTGTATTCACTAGCTAATAATTCCAAAGTGTAAACGAATCGAATAACGTGTTAAGAAAACAAATAGCACAGATTCGTCACAGTACCATATGGATCAATGTAAACAAATTAACTTTTTTCTGTTTTAAACATGTGTAAGTTTTCACTGATGTTTATCCTCAGGTCTGGTTCCTGCTTCACCATACAACGACCACATCCACTCACTAGCATGAATGGATTTTCAACGGACCATTTCAAATGGCTGAACTTAAAATTACCACTACTTTTCTGAATGAAGAAATGAAGAATTTCCCTCGGTGGAAACACGTTTGAACGTCGCGGCGGTTGCTGGAAAACTAACTCCGACGCGTTGATCAGGCTGGAAAATTAACTATCCCGCTGATGGTAGTGACGTTTGCACTAGTTGGCTGTGTTGACGGAATTAGGAAGGATTCCGTTATTGTGGGGGTGTAACAGTTGGTAAATAAAAAGGCAAACCGTTCGGCTTGAATGAGCAATGTACTGTGTATATAGAAATAAAAGCTTTTGGTGCAACCGTCAATAACCGAGTGTCGCTACTTGAACCAGCTCATATGATAATTTGTATATGGCAAGGGTTGGGATGATATCACAATCATCCTGGCAGTAAGCATCGAACTATAATGTATGTACTTCGTTTCTGCGACATCTGATACGGAACATGTGTGACAGTTTGACGAATGGTTAAATGTAAACGGCGATTGCAGTAAAGATACGAACAATACTGACGTGCCATATTTTGGATTCAACTAGGTGTGTCGGTTGGAAACATTGAAAAATATGTTAGTTTCTAGTCGTTGCTAAACATTGTTGTATCTTTTTTTGTTTCTTGTTATATTAGGATATATCATGAAATATTACTACACAACATGAAATGATGAAAATTACACGACATGTAAATCAATAGTAATATGGAATATGACTTTACCGGATGAACGATAGAAAAGAGAATGTGTTTTCTCGTTGATTGATTTAAATGAAGAATTTTTAGGGGTTCACAATTTTTCGAAAACATAACCTTTTCGTCCCCTTAATCTCCATATGCAATATATTTTGATTCGAGGAGTTTTACTTTCGATTTTCATTTAACAAATATTACTACTATAAAACATATCGAATTTTTTCGGGCTATTTGTGGATTTTTACCTTTTTTTATATATATAAAAAATAGGTATAGAATTCGCTCAAACTTTAGAAAAATTTTCCGAGGCCCGGAGGCCCGAATGTCATATACCAATCGATTCAGCTCGACGAACTGAGCAAATGTCCGTGTGTGTGTATGTGTGTGTCTGTATGTGTGTTTTCAACTAAGAGGTCGAGATCTCAGAGATGGCTGGACCGATTTCGATCAAACTAGTCGCAAATGAAAGGTCTCCCCGTCACCCAGAACGCTATTGAATGGTTTTGAGATCGGATGTTTACTTTTTGAGTTATACGAAGTTTTATGTCAAAATTTTCAGTTTTTTGACAGTATCTGTCACAATTGACCTTGAAAACAGAATATGTTTTCAGACTTAGATTCCGCACGGTAATACCTATCCAACAAGCCATAGATTGTTAAAATCCGTCCATTTTTAACGGAGATATCGAAATTTTTGTATAAACGACTTTTTCCCCTATTCCAGCAGTAGAAGTTTTGAGCGCTGTCTGGCAAAGAAATGCTTGGGAGCAACATAAAACACGATTTTTCATACTGTTACATACATTTGTTTCTAAGTACCCAAAAGACTGGGTACAGCATGATATTTTGCCTCGGACCGATTTTAGCACGGTTCGTTTTTGGCAACATAATTGTTCGAATATGCCATATGTAAACCAGATGATGGCAGAATTTTCGAGTTGAAAGCAATTCCATAATTATATTGATTTAAACTACTTACAGCAATAAATGCTGGAAGATCATAACAGCCATATACCATTCGAATCAGTTCGTCGAGATCAGTAAATGCGTGTGACAAGTAATTTCACTCAATTTTTTCGGAGATGACTCAACCGTTTTCTACAAACTCAGATTCATATGAAAAGACGTATACTCCCAAACAAGGTTCCTGAATTATGTTTGGTTCCGACCTCTGGTTCTTGAACTACAGGATGATATGTAAAACGAAATTAAACTGTGTAACTCATTTGTCTCGTAGATGGCTTAACCGATCCAAGATTCAAATGAAAATTTTTGAGATTCTATAAAAACGTCTTGTTTTTCAGTCAGATCCAACTTCCGGTTTCGGAGATACAGAGTAATTAGTATAAAAATGTCTATTTCACATGAATTAATCAGGTTTATCGGGTTAGCAGATTTGGATAGTCGATAACCAAATTAACTTATTTCATTTATGGTTGTATTCAGTTTTCGTTTCGGAAGGCACCCAAAAATTTAATTCGCACTACGATTCCTCAAAGATGTCTACATTGATTTTCAAACATTTTGAAACAACTACTCTGGTGAATTTGTCTGACTTCGGCTACACCGAATTTCGAATTCCGGGTCCAGTATCGAATCGTTTCTCAAAGCTCAATCGTTTTCTCAAAAAAAAAAGCCAAATCGAATTTCAGAAACAATCGTTTAAATTAAAATAAATCCCATTTTATCCAATTCTGACTTCCGATTCTGGAATTGTAGGATGATGAATTTTTAAAATTCAAAGCGATATAGAAGATGACAATCCCGAAAAGCTTCAAAGTTGGAATCAAAACTATTCCAATTTATTCGTCATATGGCCATACGAATCGGTTTGGGTTATGCTGGTTCCTGAATACCGGCTCTGGAATTACCTTAAATTACCCTAAACTCTAAAGTGGAAATTACTTCGACATATCATGGAATGTTTAATCGTTTGTTACACTTTTAGATTCAAATTCGATCCGATTTGCAGTTTCGACATTACAGAGTAATGAGAGACTAAAATCTCAAATTGCCACTTAAAACGACGGACATTAGGATAGAATAATGTTATGGAAACTGAAATACCGAAGAATATTCATGCAACAAACACATACGGATTGATAAAAAAAGCTATCATCTCACTGCTAGGTGGATTAATCACGTTTTTTTTAGAAAAAAAGAAGCTTATTGCACATCAAACAATCAAAGTGAAAGTTTTGAATAACAAAACAAACACGAGAAGAATAAATAACACAACAGAAGAACAATGTGTGCAATTTGGGATGATGGAACTGGCAGTTTGGACATTTTGAAAACCCAGAAATCCAAACTAATTAGTGTTCAACTGTTGGTGAAGAGAAAATGTAACACGTCGGACAATGAGTCCCGTGTCTGACTAACACAAAAATCGCTTAGCTTGCTATAGAGAAATCCTTCAGTTTGTAAAGTTCTTATTGTGCTTTCAGTGGTGCTACTTTTGAAAAATTTCAAATTTCATTATATTTTCAACAACATCACTAGAAGCTTCTGTCAAAAATTTTTTCCAAACTTTATTAAAATCAAATAATTTCTCTGGGTACAAACTACCGTAACCATTTCAATGTGTAGTTACAGTTTTGTGAAGTTATTATAGATTCGAATGTGGTAGCCCTGCACGCTATACAAAATTGAACAAAGCACGCTGTGTGCTAGGCGGTGGTGTTTTCTTTTTCCGTACCAGCCCGTACTGATGCGTACCATTTTGCATCATTTTGTATGACAGTTTGAAAGTTTGACACCCATCGCCCTATAATTGCGGAGCCGGAAGTCGGATCTGGATGAAATTGAAAAGTATCTTTAGATTTGTGAAAATCGGTTTATCCATTGCTGAGAAATTGAGGTGAGTTTGGTTTTTGGAGTTTTCCTTCACTATCACCGGTTCTTTCGGAAGCGGAAACCAGAGACTAGTAGTCCCAAAGTAGATTTATATATCCACTAACTAACAATGTCTGCCAACTAGATGAATTTACCAGTAAGTTTTATTAAAAGTTGCAGCTCGTTTCGCCATCACCTGTTAAAAAAATACTTATGAAAATAATTTTTTTCACTTATCGCGCTGTAATACCGGAACCGGAAGTGTGATCAACTTTTCGGGGACTTTTTAGAGATTTCGTTGCGTTTCATCTTAGACTCTTCAGTGCAGAGCAATTTCAATTTATAGAATGTTAAGACCTTTTATTTGCATCTTAGTTTGTAAAAATCGGTTAAAAAGTTTCCGAGGAACCGAAAAATGAAGTTGCAGGAGATATCTGACATTGTAGAGATAACAAAAAAAAAGTGTATTCATAATTCTGCAAGAGCACTTGAATATGAAAAAAATGTCTGCAAAGTAGGAGCCTCGTTATCTCACAGTTGATCAAAAACAACTTAGGATGGTTACGATGGTTAAATTCCATAAGCTGAAATTCGAATTGCCAAATTTAGACCCAGCGACCACAAAAATAGGAACTCCTAAGTCAAGGTGTATTTCCGTGCCGAGGACTGAATGACTGCAGGAGGTTAAACAATGCAGTCGTGAACGGAATATCTTGGGTTTTTCCCTTACTTCATCGCTTCGGCAAGCAGGGATTACAAAGCTTAGTGTCTGTGGGTATCCTCAAGGTGGTGTACTATCCCCACTTTTATGAAACCTAGTCGCTGATCGTTTGTTGAGGAAACTTAATAACCTTGGATTTCCGACTTATGGTTTTGCCGACGATTATCATATATTGATGACCGGTATAAGCATTAAAACTCTCTTTGATTTAATGCAGCAAGCCCTGCGATCTGTTGAACAATGGTGTTGTCAGGTTGGATTATCTGTAAATCCGGGCAAAACATCAATGATGCTTTTCACTCATCGTAGGATAATTACAGGAGCTCGTTCGTTACAGTTCTTCGGTTCAGAGGCTACTGTGGTTGATCAAGTTAAATGTAGACGAGCTTTTGGAAAATCATGGGGACTCAAACCCAGATACATTCATTGGATCTACACAACTATCGTTAGACCAATTTTAGCATACGGATGTCTTGTATGGTGGCAGAAAGGTGAAGTTGTGACAGTTCAGTCAAAGCTAAATATTCTCCAAAGGAGGGTCCTAATGGCGATGACAGGAGCATTCACGACAACTCCTACTGCTGCTTTAGAGGCGCTACTGTGCATTAAACCACTACACGTGTTCCTAAAACAAGAAGCATTATCTTGTGTATACTGTCTTAAGGTTTCATGGCTTTGGAACAGTAACCCTATAGACTATGCTACTAGCCACACTCGCTTGTGGTCTCAAATGGTTACCTGGGATGAGTATTTACTCGCTCCTAGTGACCTAACTCTCACATGCAGTTTTCCTTTCAAAACATTCAATGTGAGCTATCCTCTTAGTGAGGTTAACTGTTGAATGGTCGTGCTGGTGCTGGTGTCTACTGTCGTGAAATGAGGCTAGAGCAGTCTTATTCACTTGGTAAATACTGTACTGTGTTCGAATCAGAATTATACGCGATTTTGTGTGGAATACAATCGGCACTTCAGCAGAGGATCTGTGGTAAACGAATTTATTTTTGTTCCGACAGTCAGGCAGCTTTAGAAGCACTCAGTTCGAATGATTCACGGTCGAATTTGGTGATCGCATCTCGAACTCAAATTGAAGTCCTTAGCATCTCAAATGCTGTTTACTTCTTATGGGTACCCGGCCATTCTGGTATTACTGGAAATGAATGGGCTGATGAGTTGGCTGGAGCTGGTGCAACGAATGATTTCGTTGGTCCGGAACCAGATTCGTCTTGGGCTGCATCCAAACATGGATATTCTCTCGTTTCTCACCCAATGTGATAAGGAGCTATAGTCAGAAGGGTTCATCGTTCTTGCTGGAGTGAATTAATTCTTTCTGTATTCACCTTAAATAGGTTTTTTTTAGCAGATTGTTTGGCATCTCTTATGGGGTACCGAATTTACTTCTGCTCGTACATACTGTGAATCGTTCTGCATTCTTCCGGGAGTGAAAAATGGTGTCGCTTTTGTAAAATCTCTAAATCTTCTCGGGGGTTGCAGGTTTTATCAACTGTGCATCGTTCATCAGAAAGAACGCACATAGTAACAAACCTAAATAGGTTATTCAGCAGACTGTTCGGGACCTCGTAGAAGTTCAGAATTTACTTCTGCTTCCACTGAATGTGATCCCCAGCAGATTGTTCAGCATCCCTTTGAGGTGCAGAATTTACTTCTGCTTTTTTATGTTTTTGTGTCGTCAATTTTCCCCATCCTCCTAGTCCAAACCTTACCATTTCCTTTCAATCCTTCCCTCTTATATATCGGGAAAATAATGCTATAAACAAATTGATGGCAAGGCAAAAATCTCCTAATATCAAGGGGAACGTGCCATTTGAGCCAATTTGTTCTGATTCCTGATTCCTGAATATGAAGAAAATGTATGCATAGTAGGAGCCTCGTTATCTTATAGTTGATCAAAGACAACTTATGATGGTTACGATGGTTAAATTCCATAACCTGAAATTCGAATTGCGACCGCAGTCATTATCACCCTTAGGCTGATACCAGAGTGACAGTGTCGACGATGCGTCGAGGCGCGCGTGCGAGCTAGTTGCATTTGGTCAAAAGGCTTCCCAGCAGTACTGCTTTTCAATGACATCCGCCACGAGATAGCATGAACTGTCTGAGTGCAAAGTCGAAAGCCCAGTCTACAATATGTGTGCAGCATATGCCGAACTGTAATGGCAACAGCGCTCGCATGCCTAAATGAATGCTGTCGCTGAGACAGTTTCTACTCACCAGTTTGATGAGAGTATTCTATCCGGAGAGTAGTCAAACCGAACGGGCTGTTTGTATCCTGTTTCTTTCTGTTCGCTCATTCGCATAAAATGTTACGGGGACAGCCTTAGAAAATCGAAGACATCCTTTGATTTTTAGGGAATTACTGTTACGAAGGGCTGTCGCCAGCCGGCTGTCTCATCAATGTCTCTTGAAGCAATAAACCGGCTGTTTCTGGAGACGAGCTGTGGTTTATAGTGCGCTCGCACTATTTCAGCTGCCTCAATGAAATGGTACTAGTACATACGATTGCGTTGTTGGGATTGCCTTTGCAGGAAATTTAAGGGTTTCATTACATTGTGGAATAAAGAAATTGTTTTAGATTTTTATATACTGTCGGCGAAAGCAATGAATTTTAATAACTAACGAATATTAAAAGATAAACACAGAGTTTTGTGTAACGGCTCATATATCTGAATTACTGAAGTATTCATCCTTAGTGCTTCCTTCTTATTTCTAAAGAAACCGATACACTAGCATTCATTGATAATACTCCGAAAATATCTTATGCACCCTTATTCTGAATAACGACGTTTTGATTTTTCTGTTTCTCCTAACTAAACCAATGAATTTTTTAGGATCGGAAATGACAGCCACAATATTATTATTATTATTATTATTATTATTATTATTATTATTATTATTATTATTATTATTATTATTATTATTATTATTATTATTATTATTATCATTATTTGATAAGTTGGCTAGAGCTGGTGCAACGAATGATTTCGTTGGTCCTGAACCAGCTTTACCACTTTCAACTAGTTGGATAAAGCACAAGATTCGTTCTTGGGCTGCATCCAAACGTGACAGCTGCTGGCGCAGCTTGCAAACTTGCGCTCAGACAATCTTTTCAGAAAGAAAACTGTTAAATATATGCAATGAACTCGGCTCTCAGAATGTTTCACTATTCATTTACAATATTTAAAGTTCCAAACGTTTAATTTTTTTAAATGCGGACACAAGCTACTTAGCCAATTAGACGGTAGAAAATTTTCGACATTCTTAGACTTGTAACTGCGGAAGTAGGATCCGAATTAAATTCAATAGTAACCTATGCAGTCATGCCTGATTTGGGAAAATAGGTGCAGGTGGGTCATTTCAGCCTGATTTGGGAAAATAGGTACAGTCATGTCTGTGAAATTGAGTGACGTTGTTTGACACATACAATACACATACATACACACGGAGGAATTGCTTAACTTATCTTAGTCGAATGTCAACTTTCACTAGTCGAATTTTCAAGTAATTTCAAAACCTTTTTTTTTATGACAAAACCAAAATCTATGTATAGACACTATGAAATTTTTATAATTCCAAGGGCAGACATAAGATTCTTCAAAACCAAATTGAGCTTGAATTCATGTTTAGGTAGTTTTTGTTACTTACCATTTTTGGAAATATAAGTGTACTTTATAGGTAATCGTACTCCCCAAATTTCCCAACCAGAACCGGCAATGAAATTCAATACGATGAATCTATAGTGATTTTGAAACCGCAAATGATAAGATTTTAGCTCTAAATTAATCAAAAATATTTTTTTATTCATTTTTTCCCATCGATTTGTAGTCTTTCCAATTGTACATGTGTGGAATAATATGATGGAGTAGGTCTTGGTTTAATTTTACTATTAAAATGTTCGACAGGTTTTGTACGCACAATTTTGTCCGAGCTGGCGACAACACTAACGCCAGAGCGCTAAACGCTCTTTCAAAAGAAACTTGCGTTACAGGCACAGTCATGAGGGTTGAAGCAACTTCCGAAATTTCTGAATGGGAGTCTTTTCGGTTTTCCCAATGCTTCCAAACATCGAACATGTGACAGTTTCAACGTGTGTAAAAGTCGCGAACTTCTGGTAGCTATGACCAAAATAATATAATAGTTAATATGCCGTTTCTAGAGATAAGATAATTCAATGCATAACAGGAAGAAAATGCATTCCAGATTATCAGCACATATGTATTTTGGAATATATTCCAGGTTAATAGAAACACTATACTATTCATATATATAAGATAACTTGATATGTCTGGAAAGCTTGAGACCATATTACTCACGAATTATGAAATAACTTGGTGAACTAAAACTTTTTTTTCTAAATAAAACGAAATAAACATTCGAACCTGTTACGGGCAACCATGCTGTATTCCACGCTTGGAAACATGTTTTTTTGGAAGAACCGGAATTTTTCATTCAGTTTTTGCATTCAAAGCTTTGTTGTACGGTACCTGCCAATAAGTTTCTACATGATTTTTGCATTGCTAATTCCGACTCCAAATTTTGCACTCAAGGTTTTTATTCGATTGGTGGTTCAATGTACATATAACGAACTGAACGAGCCAGATTTTGTATGTTTCAGTTCTGACTTGGAAAGATTCTTAGTGTCCGTAGTATTGCAACACTGACTGCAATAGTCCCGTAGACTTACAAGTCGACTGCAAAGTTGAATGCTATTCAGAATCACGCTAACTAGTATCGAATACAGAATCTTTAATTTGAATATATCTTTTGCTACAAACATTCATTCACCGTTTACATCTAAAATCTGATTCAATTGACTTATTCACTCTTGTATAAGAAACGATTGCGCCTTTGATATCCTGAAGGAAGAGATAAAGAGGATGGAAATAATGCTCCACGCACATCAGTACGCGCCTACACTATGAATGTTACAACCGACAAACCGAACGTAAACTGCCTGAAACGAGCACGCCGAACTGTCTCAGCTCTTTAATTATGAATATAATTTCTTGAAAACAAACTTTTCTTTCTATAGAATTTCATTGATCGATCGATTCATAGAAGATCGACCAAAATATAAAAATTAACTATTCATTAAAACCAAAGTCCGTTCTTCAATCCGTTTCGTATATTATTAATTATCAATTATATTGTTATCAATGCCCTACCAACGGTGATTGCTATGCGCAATGATCAACCGCTGCGCAAAGCAATCACCAAAGGCAAAACTAAAACCCACATGCTTGCCTCGAATCTCCATAGCAAACCAAGAGCAACAAATTTGAACCGCACCGGCTACTGTCGCAGACCTGGTCAAGGGAGAGTAATATTTTGTTCTCGACAGAAACAACGCAGTGACTGATACCCGAAGCTCACTGTCGCAACAGCGAGAACTTCATGCTTCTTCGGCTGTCGTGGACCATGACAAAATGTCTTAAGATGGAATGAACTGTCGAACGAAGTGAATGACGGCAACGTTGGCTGTACAGAACTATTTGTCTTAGGGCTGTCGTGATGAAACCTATCACAAGGCTGTCATGGAAAGAGTAGCATGACATCCTCAATAATAATGTCGCGCGGCGGTACATTTGGGAAGCCTGGTCAAAACAAACCTGTCGATGCGAAAACAGTACATCGCATTGATTCGCTTCGCTTCGGTCCGCGTTTTGCGCTCACTCTGACATCAACCTTATTCTGAAAAACGACGTATTGGTTTTTCGATCGAATATGGTTCGGTCGAATCCTAGCAACCTTTGATTTCGCTAGCGTTATTAGGAATACGAATGCAATACGATCAAAAAAACGATACGTCGTTATTCAGAATAAGGGCGTATATTTGCCAAATTTAGACCCAGCGACTACTTCCTGTTCTCAGATTTGAAGAAGGTTTCATGAAAGAGATCAGCATAGAAAGATGACGTCATCGCTGAGACTGAAGCGACTCTTGAGGCTAAGTAGAATTTGGGTTATAAAAGTGGAGTAGAAATGTTGCAAAGTCGTTGGAGCAATTGAAATTTGGAAAAAAATAATATACTCTTTGTCTGACAGAATACCTTATGTTCAATGGTAAATCTTTGAAAATTCGGTCGAACATTTTTGATAACGTAATTTATTTGGTCAGAACTTTTCCGAGAACTTCACAATTACCGTTTTGATCTAGTAGAGGGTATAGTTTTTATATTGTTCTGTCCTTTGAATCAAACTGTATGTGTGTCAGCGAGATCTAATAAATCCACTAGATGGAGAATGAGATTCCGTCTCCATTTAACTATCGATGAAATCTGTATTTTTCGCACATATTTCCACACTAGAATTGTATGACAGTGAAAGCAACAGATAAGTAGAAATTGTCATACAAACTTGTTATTATTACTAGTACTGAATCAAACCAAAGTATGTAAGGAATAATCACACATCACACGGTTGAAGTACCCGTACATAATTCGTAATGGCAAGAAAAAAAAAGAAAACAGTTGCACATCCAACAATCAACACAATTATCATTGTAATTAACTAGATGATATCTAACTGATAATAGGAAACGAAACAGTCGTATTGACGCTTGTAAATACATGCTATAGTACATAACAGTGGATAATTACTCGATGCACATTTACTCCTCTTACTCTCCATCTGCTCCCGTTAGGATTGTTCGATCCAGTGAAGCCTTTCTGGAAAATGCTTTAGTGACGATGGCGGCGGGCAAAGCAGATATAACGACGTAGCAAATGAGTGCTATAAGCGCCAGTATTGAGCCGATGATAAGCGCTTTACGAGCTTGTGGCCACAGGATCAGCCGAAATGATTTGAGTGGGTTGCGATACCAATTGAACGACGCGTCCGGTCGGCTGTGAGGAGAGAAAGAAAAATGGGACTGTTAGGACGTTGTTGAAAATACCGAATGCATTTTGTCGTCAGACGCTCCATCTAATTAGAAAAATCTTATCTGACTGCGAAGCCAATTAATTTCATTAGATCAACAGCTTACTACGCTTTTACGCATTTCTCCTTGGAGGGTGTGTCATTCACGCCCATCATCAAGTCTATTTTTGATCATATGGAGCTAACATGTGCTTAAGATAGAAATAGCTTTGAACTCCAATTTTAACTATTCAATATTGACGTAGTACGCATTTTTACATTGTACATACTCAGGCATTGGTAAAGGTTGTGGTGGTTTCCTTCCTTTTCCTGCTGGGCTTGAAAGAGCTTCCTCTTCGGTTAGTATTTTCAATTCTAGTTCGATTTTGCCCTGAAACCAAAGTTGTTCGAAAATTATTCATAAGTGATCACTGATCGTTGATGTTTAACTAGCAGTTACCGTTTGTATAATTTTGTTGTCCGCTTTGCCAACAATCGGAAACCACCCTCGAACAGTATCCACCCTAAAGAGGTTGATGTATTGCTGCTTTGCGGTGACAGCCGGTACGATGATACATTTTCGTGGGTTGGATACTGGACGAGGTAAATGTGCCAGATTTAGACTCAATGTCCCTAGGAAATCATCACGCGAAAAGAGATCGTTATCCCACAGCTGAACCGTGAGCACCGGGGGAACTTTTTCTTCGGTATCGAGTTGCTCGTAGAAACTTTTCTTACGCGTTACTACCATCTTCATTAAAAAAAAGCACCCAAACAAGAAGAAACGATAATTTTCCAGTTTAGATCCGTTTTCGCTCATCAAAAGCATTGATAATTAGATGTTTTACCATGGTTTCAGCACTGGAATAATTGAGTGAAAACACCATTCGCCAGTTGAAGTTTCCTTCTCCATCCAACGACCGATAATGGATGTCTGTGAGCTGAGATTCTGTTACATCCTGCAACCAGCTAAAATCGGGTTTTAATTGAAATTTGTTTTTCACGCTAAGGTTAATATTGATAAACAAATCGTATTACCATTTCACATAAATATCACTCATTTTTGTCCCGAACATGTTCTTTTCATCTAGAATCACATCAAGTGTGTTCCAAACAATAACCCGGAGTTCGTAGGGTTTCGGTGGGTTAGGAGTAATATCAACCAACGTTGGGAGGTTTCCAGCGGGACAAATTTCTAGCCACATTTGTAGTTTGCCTTGTTCAATTCCCGGCTGATCTGAGTGGAACAGAGATCTGGTCTCCACGTGTTCTGGAACAATGTGGCAGCCTAAAATAGGTATCCGATTGAAGTTGTTCAATACTGCCAAAGCTAGACGTTCGCGAAGGTCTTCGGTGGTTGCCGATGTGCTTTCGTCATGAAAGGTTACACCTGCCAGTTGAACGATATTTCCTACATATTGCGGACCCATCATTCCATTCCGGCTGCAAATGTGTTCCAGTAGCAAGCTGGGTGTCAAGGGATGTCTCCACGAGTTGTATCCTTCAATTGATGTTTTATGATGCGTTAGAAACTAACTAATAAAAAATAGTTCGGATAATATTTGTCTTTTAATCTATTTTCATGAATAATTAATGCAATAGTTTCGTCATTAATAGTAAATAATGCTAAAGCTTGCTTCAGATAGAATTGGAACAAAAACAATTGCCTGTATTTCAGTTTTTTATTATTGAATTCAAGATCTTTTTATATACAAATGTAGCGTTTTCTTCATACTTCAAAGAAAAAATACGGATACAATTATTCGTCACGGTTTCGAAGGAATTCTCGAATTTTTCCTGTAACACGGCTCATTAGGCGGCGCACACCTTCTTCGTCCATCGTTTTAGCTATCTTATTCCACCAGGTCGTCATCTGATTGATGTCTTTGACAACCTTTCCCTTTGCCTTGAGTCTCCTCTTCATGATTGCCCAGTATTTCTCAATAGGGTGGAACTGGGGGCAGTTGGGTGGGTTAAGGTTTTTCGGAACAAACTGGACCCCTTTCTCTGCATACCATTCTTGACCGACTTTGCTGTAATGACAGCTTGCCAAATATGGCCAAAACATTACGGGATGGTCGTGGGATCGAATGAACGGCAAAATTCGTTTTTGGAGACACTCCTTTTGGTATAGTTCCGATGTCATTGTCTTATTTGTAACGAAAACTGTCGTTTTTTTGCCATAGCTTCAAATGCCCTGCCAAATCATAAATTTTCTTGCAGATTTGTCGGCAAAAGCTAGTTTAAATTTGGCTGGAACATCCCCCGAGCCGTTGCCAAGTAAAATGTTTTGACCTGGGATTCGCCCGAAATCAGTCTTGACATAGGTTTCATCGTCCATCAGAAAACACCCGTCGAACTTGGTCAGCACCTGGTCATATAGTTTCCGAGCACGAATTTTGACCACACTATTCTGTTTTATGGTCCGATTTGGCTGTTTGCTAGCTCGATACGACTTGATTCCTTCCCGGAGTCGAGTTCTCCTCACGGTACTATGGGCAGCACCGAATTTTCTGGCCAAATCACGGTCCGACAGATTAGGATTCCTCTTAATCGTCTTCAAAATCTTACCACGCAGTTTCCGGTCGACAGTTGAAGCCACTCCGACGATTGGCTTGAGGCTTCCGAATCGTCGTCAATGTTTCCTTATACCGTTTGATAACGCGCTATACGGTATTTCTGGACAATTTCAGTTGTTTAGCTAGCCTAGATGCAGACCATCACCATGGATTTTCCAAATAACTGTGCAATATTTTTTCCCTTCCTTCGACTTCCATGTTGATTGTTTACAAAGTACAGTCGATTTTCGAAATGGCAAAAATTATACGTGAAGCTGACAAAATTCCCGATACGTGGGCGCCAAGAACTTCCAAATCCGTCCACCAGGAGCGCCACAATATGAGCAAAAGTTTGTTCCAATTCTAAATGAAGCAAGCTTTAAACAATTTTTAGAGCTCTTTTTCGATGCTAACTTTTTTTTAAGCGAGAGGCGTTCTCATTACCATCCAGAGTTGACTATGGAGCAATT
This sequence comes from Malaya genurostris, assembly GCF_030247185.1. Classification (NCBI taxonomy): domain Eukaryota; kingdom Metazoa; phylum Arthropoda; class Insecta; order Diptera; family Culicidae; genus Malaya; species Malaya genurostris. The sequence goes on from NC_080572.1 coordinate 215,934,010, forward strand.
GTTTTAATAGTCGGTGCTGAATCGGTATGAATGTACTAGAACGTTTGAGAATTTTAAACTAAACTATTCATGGAGTAATTACACTGTTAGGCTTTTTCGTTATGTTATCATGTTTTAGAATCTTTTATATCAATTTTCTTTCAATCGTATGACGTCTATATAGTAGATCAGCGAATAACAACAATCTATCATTTGATTTGTGTCGTATGTTGTGCGCGAACTATTCCAAAAATTAACAGCAAAAAAGGTGTCAGGATTGACTTTCTCCAACTTGAACGAAACTTTGTACACGTCTTCAGCGATGAAAACCATTATTGATTCAAGGTTAGAAGGACCGATTTATCTCCAGACTAATTTTTAAAAATGGCGAATACATTTTTGCATGTACTTAATTTAAATCGTTGCTACTCAAATACTGTTACACCTAAACCTTCGTAATGTAACTCTTTTTATGAAGTAAATCCCAAATAACGTTTTTGCTCAGTGTGGAAACATATGCTCTGACAACATACTTGTTGTACTTTCTGGGAACGAATATCAAGCAAAAATACCGAAAAAATATGTTTGAAGTCGATTCAAAATTCAAGATGGCGACTTCCGGTTAATCGATATTCGTTACAAATCATCACAATATGAGTATTTTGCGAACGATTTTGATGAGCAGATGTCGGAAAACGATGTTTGAAATCGTTGCCAAGTTCAAGTTAACAATTTCCGGTTTTAATTTGATTTTATTTTACGTTTCGTCTTTGACTCATCAGTGCATAGGTACTTGTACGGCGAACAATATGTTCCTGTGGTTTGAAGTCGACCGGAATTGTAAATGCAGAAATCTATCGATCTGAGTGTCTCCAGAAGAGATTGCTGCCTTTATATAAGAAGCATAGTAAACCTCCACTGTTTTGGCTGGATTTAGCGTCGGCTCACTATGCCAAAACCACTCTCAATTGGCTTGCGGAAAAGGGTATAAATTTCGTTGAGAAAAATATCAATCCACCAAGTTACCCTCAGCTTCGACCCATCGAACGTTACTGAAGAGGGTCTTCAAGAAGACTGGTAAGGCAGCTGGGAACATGCGGGAGTTAAAAAAATTGAGCTCAAGCGCCCAAAAAATGCGATGCAACACTTGTCCGGAACTTGATGAAGAGCGTTCGATCAAAAGTTCGAAAATTCGTGAAGGAATAACTTAAATTTCATCCGGTTTTTTGTATGCTCAAGTTTAACCTCATATAATAAAGGATCAATTTTTAGTTTGAATGAAATATAGTTTTTTATCATAAATTGAAAGAAAAATTTGTGGATAGCTGATTTTCGATACACTCCTTAAAGTAATGTCATGAGAAGTGAAACACCGAAGAATATTCATGCAAAAAACACATGCGGATTGACAAAAAAAGTATCATCTCACTGCTAGGTGAATTAAGCACGTTTTTTATAATTATGAAAAATAGGTATAGAATTCGCTCAAACTTTAGGAAGACTTTCCGAAGTCCGGAGGACCCAGTGTCATATACCACTCGATTCAGCTCGACGAACTGAGCAAATGTCCGTGTGTGTATGTGTGTTGTCAACAAAGATGTCCAGATCTCAGAGATGACTGGACTTATTTTTATTAAACTAGGTCTCTCCGTCACCCAGAACGCTATTGAATGGTTTTGAGATAGGATGTTTGCTTTTTGAGTTGTATGAAGTTTTATTTCAAAATTTTAACCTTTTACCTTGAAGCTCAAAATTGGCGGAAAATTTAGCGTAAGATCGCGTTTTTTTGCTTAAATATGCCACGAACTGTTAAAAACTCAAAATAATAACTGGAGAACGTCGGAGAAGGGAGAAATAACTCGTATTTTAAGTAATTTTAGGAACATTATTGATTTCAGATAATTCTACGCCGAGTTATCGTGTTCACCGCGCAACGTGATTCTCAAAAGAAGTTTTGGGGAATGCTCTGTTACCGCCTTATTTTTTCAATATTAACAAACGGAAATATTCTTTAAATGATACTTTAAAATGTAAAAAATGTTCGAATAATTTTCTTAAGCTCTTTCTCTGTAAAATTACTAGAAAGTGTTTTTTGATTCAAATTATCCCTTGTTCCCCCCTTAAGCCAATGTCCCTCAGAGGTATTGGTTTCGGACCACGATACTCTACAATACTGTGAAATACATTGCGGATATGAACGTTATGTATTCATGTAAATATCCAAAACATATAAAACTCGAGTATTTATGGTGCTGGTGCTGGTGGTAGCGATTAAAATTTCCCAAAACACGTGCTGATATTTGTTAATAAATAAATGAGTCGAATGGTATATGAGTGATTTGAAAATATTCTCACAGGAAAATACTGATCAAAATAAAAAATATCTATTCCAGACGACAAATCACAGAAAAGCAAAGAGCTATTCTGTTTGACATAATGACAACTGGCATAATAGAAAGACAATTAGGGAAGTATTCACTTAACATAAGCGATTGTCAAAAAAATAATTTAAATAGATTACAGGTTTGTCTGTAAGAGTCAGCCGCTACTCTAATAACGATTATAGTTTGGAAAGTAGAATTGAAAATTTTCCAAGTATTTTGTTCTACATGAACCATCTAATTTTTCCAGAGCTGAAAGATTCAATCTCCAACAGAGTATTTTCTAGCCAACACTTTTTAGATGCTCGAAAGTGTTATGATAAGAGTGAGAATAATTTACATACCCGTGGAATTGAATTCCTGTGGTATGCCTAGCGACATGAAGTGGCGACTTCGGAAACGATCTTCTATGTCAATTACGGTGGATCCAATCAAGTCATCTGCAGAGCATGTATCTCGATCCATGATAGATATTTTCAAAAATTGATCTCTGAAAAATGGTTTGTTGAAACTTGTTGGTAATGATAGATTGTAGTTTTCAGAACCTGGGTAATCGGCCAGTTAACATAAACCTTCTCCCAAAAACTGGGTTCGACTGGTTCTTAACATAGTTTGGTCGGTCAATAGCTTTCTCTTTACCATATTCCAGTTTTATGTAGGCATCCGAAAGACTGAAAATGTCACGAGACCGTAGGTTTACTCCTTGAACAATATAAGCTATCACCATCACTTGCGTCTCCGTCACTACAGCGGGCATTGAACGTAAGCTGTAAGAATAAAACGAACAACTCATTGGGGTTTGTACTAAATGTTAGATTAGAAGGATTTGTACTGAATATTAGATAGAGGATTTTGCAGAACTTGTTTCGAATCACCATTCGATGGTGTTATCCATACTTTGCACTTCAGGTTACAATAAGGTTCGTTTATTTTCAAAGGATTTTGGGAGGTTTTCTTGAAAAGCTTCATTGACATACTCCAATCTTGGAACTGCTCAAATGCAGGAATCTTCTCTAGTTCGCAAGGATAAATCTGCAATACAATGGAATATTTCCACACTCGGAATCAGGTACAAAGTTATACAAAGTAAATTTTACAGGTTAGAAAAAGATTCTACCAACAATTTAGTGGGCTGAAATTTGTGCTCACTCTTTGACTACGATAATGATGTTTTCTTCGAAAATTTGTCTAAAAATTGAAGTGCTTCGGTTTTTTTTTTACTTTCTCTATAAAAAGGTAATAAGATTGCTGGAAATACCGACCATTGATCGGAGCTCCCGAGACCCCTAGTGTTATATACCATTTGACTCAGTTCGACGAGAACGGAAAATGACTGTGTTCTTACCGCCCAATTTTCTCGGAGATGGTTCGACCGATTTCAACAAAGGCTCGTTTGGAAGCCAATCGTAGTAGGTCATTGATCAAGGTGGAAGATCTAATGACTATCACTTCTGACTTCAAAGATATAATGAGATAAGTAACGTTACCGACAATATGCCCGTTTTTACCGCTTAATTCACTCGGAAATGATGAACCGATTTCAACTAGATCAGACTCGTTTGAAAGCTTTTATTGATTTATTGCTCATGTTTGAAGTTCAAACTGATGACACTTCTAGTTTTAGAGGTATAATAGTATAAGGGACGTAAACGATTTACCGCTCTTTTTTCGCCTTGTTTTTCTCCGACAGCTGAACCGAACTTATGCTCGACAGAATGATACTATTGAGTCGTGGATCATGTTCGAATATCGAATGTCTGTCACCTACGGTTCTGCTGATATAATGGTTTAAGTGAGGTAAACGATAAAACTAATTTCCGTTCAATTTTATCGTTTTATACTAATACTGGATTATGGAGTTCGAAGATCAAATGATTGTCTCTTCTGGTTCTGGAGATATAATCATACAAGCAACGTAACCTAGAAATCTTTTTTTTCTATCGGTACAATTATTTCAGAAAGTGACCAATAATCAAGTTCAAATGTGTTATTGCTGATACATTTGGTTTGATAAATGTTGCCGAATATGTGACGTAAGCGCTGAAACATGTTATTCTGAGCTACCCAAATCAATGTTAAATAATTTTTATAAAACGAGAGCCCTAATACGTGTCAGAAATAATAAAAAAATGCAAGAAATGTTTAATTAAAACTGCGCCAATGACAAGAGAAAGGCATTATCACACCACTAGGTGGATTAAGAATATGTTTTTTTTTCAAATGTCACAATGTTTGAGTTTATCTAAAACAAATTAACTAACAACCATGCGTTTCCATTAGAGTATTATACTTTTTCAAAAAAATTGAAAAAAATGTAACCTAGCTTGACAATGCCTGAAATATCTCTGATTTGTTTTTCAATTTTTTGTTGGGGCGTTGGCTTCAAAAATCAAATAAAATGAAAATTAATGAAACAACCCTAGTCTTTAGGGATCGTTCATAAACCACGTAGACCAAAATTTGGAACTTTTAACCTCCTCGTCCCCCCTCGTAGACTTTCGTAGTGTTTTTTTTCAAATAACAACAATTTAACGGAAAAGAGCCAACCTTGTGTATATTTCGCAAAATAGTACAACTTCCGCATTTTTTCGAATCTGTTTTCCTCAAGTAAAGCTAAGCTGATGAAAATTATTTCTGGCTGAGTTTACTGAATTTCGCAGTTTTTTTTCAATAAAAAAATTAGAGACCACGTAGACTTTGAACAAAATCCACCCTCCCCCTTCGTAGACAATCGTAGACTTTTGTGAACCTTTTCTGCTTTTTTGTCTTTCTCATATAGAAAGGCTATGTAATCGCTGTGAAAACCGACTATACAACCGAGGCCCGAAGGGCCGGGTTTCATATACCATTCGACTCAGTTCGTCGGGATCACAAAGTGTCTGTGTGTTTAAGTATGTGACAAATAGGTTCACTCAATTTTCTCAGTGATGGCTGAACCGATTTTCAAATGAAAGGTTTTATGGTCCCATATACTGCTATGAAATTTTATCCCTATCCGTCTTCCGGTTCCGGAATTACAATGCACCAAAAAAAAAGGAAAAAAATAGTCACATACGTTTCTCAGAGATGGCGTGACCGATTTTCACGATATCAGATTCAAATGAAAGGTCTTATAACCTTTCACAATTTTCCAGGTTTTCATTTTTGATTTTAAATATATTAAAAATTTATGAAACAATGCGCACTCAATTTCTTGGAAATTGCTTAACCGATTGTTACAAACTAAAAAGCAAATAGAAGGTCTTAAAATTATTTAAAAAGTCCCCGGAAAGTTGCTCCAGATCTGAATTCCGGTTTCGGTATTACGGTGCTATTAGTGAAAATTATTGATTTGATGAGTATTTTTTCACAAGCGATGGCGAAACGAGTACACGATATTGTTAGTTAGTGAATATATAAAACTACTTTGAGACTACTAGTCCTCGGTTTCTGCTTCCGAAAGCACTGATAATAGTGAAGAAAATCTCCAAAAACGGAACTCACTCCGATTTCTCAGCAACTGTTAAACCGATTTTCATAATTCAAATTGAAGCTTTGTCATTGTCTTAAAATATTCTATCCAATTTCATTCAGTTCCGAAATTATAGGGCGATGAGTGTCAAAACATTTAAATCGTCATTCAAAATGACGATGCAAAAATGGTACGCTTTGGTACGTGCGGTACGGAAGAAGAAAACACCACCGGCTTTGCTCCGTTCGCAGCGTGCTTTGTTCAATTTCGTATAGTGTGCAGGGTTGCCAATCTATATTTTTCAAGTGAAAAATATGTAAAATTTTAAATCTTATATTCTTATATATGTGTTATTACAAAATCATGATAACGATGCCTTTCTATAAAAGTACACTTATTGCCTGGTGGTTAGCCCGAAATCAGAAAAAGCCACAACAAAAAAGTTCGATAAATATTTTGGGGTAGTTGATCTTGTAGATTACACCGTGAGATAGAGGCTTTAAGAGTTGGTCAAAATTCCACTGCTGATAAAGCCCGCAACGATAAGTCATACGAAGTGGTTACACAGAACAGTGTCAAACCTACATAAAACCAGGGCAAAAATATGGAACTGGATCTGGAGATGAGAAAGATATCCTGCTGCTGCATCCCGCACACAACAGTTCGGCTGAAAAGTTCGTATCGTTTAATAGAAACACACATTTTTTTTGCCAAAATTCGTTTTTATTATTCAACATAATTGCCATCAGAGGCGATACAGCGATTATAGCGATCTTCTAACTTTTCGATACCATTTTTGTAGTACGATTTGTCCTTTGCTTAAAAATAGGCCTCAGTTTCAGCGATTACCTCTTCATTGCTTCTAAATTGTTTACCAGCGAGTAATCTCTTGAGGTCCGAGAACAGGAAAAAGTCACTGGGGTCCAAATCAGGAGAATACGGTGGATGAGGGAGCAATTCCAAAACCCAATTCGTTCAATTTCAGCATGGTTTTCATCGACTTGTGACACGGTGCATTGTCTTGATGAAACAAAACTTTTTTCTTCTTCAAATGAGGCCGTTTTTTGAAATTTCATCCTTCAAACGCTCTAATAATGCTATATAATAATCACTGTTGATGGTTTTTCCCTTTTCAAGGTAGTCGATGAAAATTATACCATGCGAATCCCAAAATATAGACGCCATAACCTTACCGGCCGATTGTTGAGTCTTTCCACGCTTTGGGTTCGGTTCATCGCGTGCAGTCCACTCAGCTGACTGTCGATTGGACTCCGGAGTGAAGTGATGGAGCCATGTTTCGTCCATTGTTATATATCGACGAAAAAAATCGGTTTTATTTCGATATAACAGCACCAAACACTGCTATGAATCATCATTTCGTTGTTGTTTTTGATCGATTGTGAGCTCACCCATTTGTACAAAGCTTTCTCATATCCAAATGCACATAGCTTTCTCATATCCAAATATTCGTGAATAATATGTCCAACACGTTCCTTTGATATCTTTAGGGTGTCAGCTATCTCGATCAACTTCACTTTACGGTCATTGAAAATCATTTTGTGGATTTTTTTCACGTTTTCATCGGTAACAGCCTCTTTTTAACGTCCACTGCGTTCATCGTCTTCGGTGCTCATATGACCAGTGAGTAAAAATTTCTGAAGTGGCCCCCCCATTTTCCACGAGGTAACCGATTTTACAATAAGTGTTATTGTTTTGTAGTATTAGTATCTACGAACATGTTCGTGAAATATTTCGTCGATATTCGAATTTTTTATACTATTTTTAGTTACATTAACATTTATATACCTTTTCATTGTAATGCTTCCTGAAACTCAAGTTCTCTTTCGAATTATACGAAACTTTGCAAATGGATAAACAACTATTTTTGGCATGGAATGGAGAAAAAATTGCTTAAAAATGTTCAATTTTACTAAACTTTCTACTTAAATTTTCCAAAGAAATCGATATTAAAGTACCTTCTTCACGCGATTTTTGTCTCTGTTAAATGCTAAAATGTTGCATATGTTATTAGTTTTTATAATCAACAAAAAAAATTTTGTGCTCAAATAGGGTTTTTGAAATATTTGATTTTTTGTATACGCGTGTTGTATGCAAAGTGCACCGTGCGAGCGAATCGGTATGGTGCGGCAGGGTTCGGTAGGGTGCGATGTCGTCGGTGTGATTGAAGCGAGCTGCGACAGGTTTGGACAAGTAGGCATAGAGAATGATTTTTTGCCTTTCTCCTCTCAATTTTTTTAAATTGTAGTATTTCGATGAATATTTGCTATAATATATAAGAGAAAATGAATAATATGAAAAGGGCATCATTACAGTACTAGGTACATTTAAACAGGTTTCTCCATTAAATGTACGTCAGGTAATTTATTGATCACATATTATTTTACAATTTTTTTTCATTTTTTCGTGTGGTTTGGATGCGAAAATAGTCAAGGAAAACACAAAAGTTTGTGATCATTCCGGAAAAAAGATTAACGGTACAAGTTCAATGCATTTACTGCACTTCACGAGAAAGATTATAAAATTAGAACCGAGTGGAATTTTTTCGCAGCCTCACATGGGAAAAAGTTATCTTTGAAGGAATCGTGAAAAGACACGCGTATAAAGTTAATTTGCATCAAATCAAAACCAATCGAATTCCAACTGCGCATAATCTATTCAATTGAGTAAAGGATTCATTCAAAAATATAAACTTTGATTTTTGCATGATAAACGAACCAGACATTCAGGATAGACAACATCAACATCGAATTAAAAACGTAATGACGATTCAAACTACAGGCGAATTTAAGATTTTTTCCGACAACGAAGAATTTGTTGTAAATGTTCTGTTCAAACCACCAGTAAATATAAATAATCTAAAGTCGAACTTGTGAAATAATATGTGATTAATAAATTTCCTGACGTAGAGAAACCTGTTTTAATCTTCATAGTGCTGTAATGATGCCCTTTTCATATTATTCATTTTCTCTTATACATTAAAGCAAAATTCATAGAAATACTACAATTTAAAAAAAATGAGATGAGAAAACAAAAAATCATTTTCTATGCCTACTTGTCCAAACCTGTCGCACCTCGCTTCAATCACACCGACGACATCGCACCCTACCGAACCCTGCCACACCATACCGATTCGCTCGCACGGTGCACTTTGCATACAGCGCGCGTATACAAAAAATCAAATATTTCAAAAACCCTATTTGAGCACAAAATTTTTTTTGTTTATTATAAAAACCAATAACATATGCAACATTTTAGCATTTAACAGAGACAAAAATCGCGTGAAGTAGGTACTTTAATATCGATTTCTTTGGAAAATTTAAGTAGAAAGTTTAGTAAAATTGAACATTTTTGAACAATTTTTTCTTCATTCTATGCCAAAAATAGTTGTTTATCCAGTTGCAAAGTTTCGTATAATTCGAAAGAGAACTTGAGTTTTAGGAAGCATTACAATGAAAAGGTATATAAATGTTAATGTAACTAAAAATAGTATAAAAAATTCGAATATCGACGAAATATTTCACGAACATGTTCGTAGATACTAATGCTACAAAACAATAACACTTATTGTAAAATCGGTTACCTCGTGAAAAATGAGGGGGCCACTTCAGAAATTTTTACTCCAGTACGAAATTTTGCAAACCACTTACGAATTGTTGCTTCGCCCGGTGCAGAGTCTGAATAACACTCATCAAGCCATTTTTTGGTATCGGCGGAACTTTTTTTCATCAAAAAGTAGTGTTTCATCAACACACGAAATTCCTTTTTTTTCCATTTTTTTCACAATAACAAAAGTAGCTTCACTCAAAATGCAATATCTCATAAACTAATAATCAGACAGCTGTCAAATTTATACACGTATCTTTTGAAGGTTGGTACTAACTGAAAATGGTATGGATTTAATTCTAGTGGTGCCCTCTCATAGAAACGATACGAACTTTTCAGCCGATCTGTTAGCTGATGCTTTATCATTCAACCCATTAAATGAAATAGCAATAATAAACTTGACTTGGCGAAAAGACAACACAGGGGCTGAATGGGAGCATACACCAGAGAATTAAATAACAATTCATAAACCGAGCTCAATACAACGGATTGGTATTGAAATCAAACAACTGTACCAATCAGTATAATGAAATTGAATGCAGTGAGTTACCTTCAATTTTGCTTTGTAATCGGCTGGATGGGAACTGCAACTGTTGTAAAATTTCGTCCACCAGGTATATTCTGTTTCATGGGAATCGCGTCGAAATGCAGTATTCATTGAACTTTTCATATTTTCTGCCGCAAATTTAAGTTTATTTTGAACGATTCCCTTGATTGTACGTAATGTTGGTTTGATTGTATTCGTCAAGTTAGATTTTCGTTGGTTTTTCTCAATTAGAGGGTATTCTTCCGGAAACGTATCAAGATATGTTGTGCCAATATCGTAGTGAACACCGGTGCTGCCAATCAAATAATGTTGTATCGATTGCCAATTCTCCTTCAATAGGAATGAATTCGACGTTTCGATTATGTTTGAACATAATACTCGGTCGACTTTCGATTTAGAACAATCGATTAGCCGTACAATCATTGGTGGCCAGTATTCAAGTTTGGAAGGAAGCATCTGATAGTTTTAATGAAGAGTTAATGATATAAGGGGCCATTTAAGAATATACTAACCAACGATCCTTTTGCGTAGGAGTCTAAAAAATTAATTGATTTTCCGAAGCTTCTACTTGATAGTCCACTGACGAGAATGAGTTCTCCTATCACAATTTGGATTTGAAAATTACCCGGCATAGTTTTGCTGCTACTGAAACCTCTCAAACCTCCAAATAGTACTTCAACATTGAACTGGTTCATTTCCGGGAATAATTTTTTGGGAATTCCTTGAATTAATTTCGCCGAAACTATCTTTTCATCACATTGCATCATCTATACAGAAAAAAGTGATGAAATATTTGAAAACACACATGAGGATTTACAAGCTCACCTGCGTCAACTGAATGGACATTAGTACATTAGCCGTACGTTGTCCCTCTCGAAAGACTCCGATCCACCGTAAAACATAGTCTCTTCGGTCATTGAACCCCTCCCACAGGTCAGCAGCAGAATTTTTCCTGCATTTTTTCCGTTGAAATTTATTGAGTGCTTCTAAAGGGCGTTGGCCAGGCGATTCCACCAGTATTTCTTTACCCGTGGCTGTTACTTTCACGCTATGAATGGTGTCATCCAAAACCGATTGATCTTTTGTCGAAAGTGGTGTAGTCACAGGATGAAAATGGATATTTTTATTGGCACCGGTGTTGTCCGATGTTGAGCTGCTGTCCCCTCGAAGAGTACAATCGGCCCATCCAATACCAATGATTTCATTCGATTTCTGGGAACATTAGCAATAAACGTCTATTAGTATATTGTCTCTCGAATTACCGTAATCCTAGATGAGCGGGGTCAATAGAATCTATTAGTTCAGCAATAATGGTGTAACCGTATCCGAGACTAACTGACAAAATTTAATATATGAAAATATCCAGTATTCTTTTTTATAATATTATCTTGTTCGGAGATGTAAACAATAATTCAATTGTCACATACTCTTACTCACTTCGATATTAGCCAAATGGAAAAGCATGACGTTTCTTACCATTTGCTTGTTCTTGTCCAATAAAACAAAAATAACCTTGAACGGATGGGGTTGCGAATCGCTACAGTGCTCTGTGATTCTGATGTTTCGAAATTCAATTATCTCATTCCATAATGGAGCCAGCGTCTGCGGAATCGTCTTCAACATTGCAACATTTTAAAAAGTTTCAGTTATTGTACGAAATTTGAACACACTTACCGATGTGGTCATCTCATAGTTTTCAAACAACACAACCAGTTTGGGTTCACACAATCCACTAGCATTGCAACCAGCCTGAATCTTTCCTTGATGCACATTGATTTGGCATTTTATTGGTAAAGCTGATTGCCGGCATTGAAGTTCTTCATTATTATTGTCACTGTGAATTAATGAAAACTTTCTCTGTTTGTCCCATTCGGCAACATCCCGCTCCGATCCAACACAGATTGCAGCATCCAGTTTAGCGTAGATGCATCCACACCATTCCGGATCGCAAGAATGATGGCAAGAAGAAGATCGCACTAATATCGAACATCGTTTGGCCCACACCATGCCAGTGGTCTCGTTAGCATCAGCGTTACTCATCGTAACTGAATTATGCATATAATCGATGGTATTCAACCGGCAGAGAGCGTCGAAATTGGTTTTGTTACAACTACGAATGCATCCTTTCGCTGTCTTCTGGTTGTAGCTTCCGCGTCCTTTCGAAGGTCCTATGAACAGTAGACACTCGGGGAATGTATTCTGTGCCTGTGGGTTTATCAAATCAGACGATAAATCAAAGCGGAATAAAAAAAATCACCGGAACTTACATCATGAGTTAATTCTTTTAGATTTTCTAACAGACTCACAAATCCACCGCGAATAGTTCGTAGTTCGTCGGGAGTGGATGCTTTCTCGCATGTTGATTTGAGATGGCCAATAGTTGACGTTAGTATATCCTAAACGTTACAGTTTTGAAATACTGGTAGTTACAATGGTTAAATTTAAATTATTTCAAATTTTTCGAAATATATTTATATTTTAGGGACATATCTTATTTCGTTAAGCGGTAGTGCTCAAAAGTTTAAGCACCTCCAGAAAAGTCCTTATGAAAAATTCGAGCTAAATTAACCCGAGATTTAATGTTATATCGAAAACAAAAATTTGAAAAAATCGGCTTTCTGGAAACTTTTATATTTCCGAAATCGAACAAAAAATTGTTGATGCCAAATGTCTCAGAATTACATGAAACGTTAAGATTTTGCGATACCTCGAAAAATTTTTGTTTTAAATATCGACTGAAACTTGGAGAAAATCCCAGAAAGTCGATTTGAAATAATTTTTTTTTCGAGAGCACAATGAGTTTCGGGTTAGTTTTGCTCAAATTTTGCATAGGACTTTTTTAGGTGCTTAAACCAGCTTAACGAAATAAGAGATGACTCTAAAATGTTGGCACACTAATGAACATGCTACCATTGCCACTTAAGCTATGTTGTGAAAGCTAAGAAAATCGCTTTGAATTAGTTATTGTTCAACGAGAACAGTTTAGAAATGACGTAAACCAACATTTCGCACATTTTCTCACAGATTATTCCTTATGTAGACTATCGCTGATATTTCAAATGTCAAAAGCCACCTCTCCCTGTGACCTCTTTAACCAACGGATTTATCTCGAGTTATCTAAAATTTGTAAAAAATCTCATTAAATGTTAAGTACAATCGTTAGCTGCCATATTAAAATATGTTTCATTTATTTTGCATTTATAAAGCGTGATTTTTTCTGATACTTTTTTGGCAACACTGTTTTTGACAGATCACGCGTGAATCGTGTCTTGTGTTATAATCAAACTTATTCAGCTTGGTTTATAATTTAATCATGAATCGACTTACAACGTCATTTGCATGAAATCATCTTCAAGCATTAAATTGTATTGATTGTTCTATCGATTGCAATAAAAATTTCATCAATTTTGTCAATTTTGTTGTGTTTTTTGGAAAACAAATCCCATACCTCAGTTCGCTTTCACATCTCATCCAAGTCAGTCGATAAAACAAAACCGCTTACGTTCGGGCCAGAAGAAGCCAAGTACAGTATTGTGTAGTGAACAATAGAACGACCTCGAAATGAGTGAACCAAACGAACAAAAGCTACCGCCGACACGAAAGAATACAATTGTTGTTGACTTCAAACAGTGCAAAATCGTATCGACCTTCGATACGAGAACTTGAAGGTTTGCTTAAGGAGCAAATGCATCTTGACATTAAACGTGTGCATTTACTTCAATGCAATAAGACGAATAATGTTATTTACATACAGTTTTATAAAGAGTTGGATGCAATTCAATTCGAAAGACAATAACAATATGCACTATGTGGAACACGAGAACATTTAGTACATTTCAGTATATATGGAAGATAGTGCTATAGAAGTGCGTGTGCATGATCTTCCCTCAAGCGTCATCGATCCTTATATTCGCAAGTCTATGTCCCAATACGGAGAGATTCTCTCTATCGAAAAAGAAAAGTGGAATAACTTTTTCCCCGGTATTTTAAATGGCGTTTGTTACGCATGCGCTTGAGGAGGCCTGTACATTCTTATGTGACATTCGGTCAGGAAACAAGAATTCCGTGCAAATCACTTGTTACCTATGACAATCAGTTGGCCACATGTCAATATTGCCAAAAAGCTGTTCACTACGGTAAGCCATGTGATAAACTGGACAAGGAAGCAACTACATCAAAGGAAAACGGTGCTTCCTTCACACCAAGCCCAAGCAACCCCAGCACACCTGTGACAGACACCAACAACAATGAAGTCACCAATCCTTCAACGAATCTATCATCATCCCCTATAGAACAAAGTACACCAGCTACAGTTAACAACTTACCCTCCAACCAACCAGCATCTACAGCAACTAGTAACGAAAAGAAGACGGAAATCGACAACAATTCCATCGATGCGGCCATGGATGACGAGACGAACGACGAACGAAGTTCTCCTCAAACATCGCAGGAGGGAAATGGAGCTCCTCCCCCCCTAGAAAAAGGGTGACAACGAGATCCAACTAAAAAAAATTACTTAAAAAATCGACTCAATCGGCCACGTACGCAAATAGGCCTGAATAAAAATATCTTTTAAATAAAAAATACCTCTTGAAAAATCATTCTTTAATTCAATTAGATTGCTTGTTGGCCATCAAAGAAGCCCAAACATTCAGAGCAACAATCTTTTTGAGGTCTTGAGATTCTGTATAACCATTCCGTTGATGGTCGTTTATTTTTAATTTAATAATATCATCTGCTCTTTCATCATTTTCCGAAATTCTCAAAAGTCACAATTTATAAAGAGCCCTGTGTCTTGAGTAATTCTTAGGATTCAATACTTATGTTTATTTTTCAATGTTATTACATTGAAACTACGTGGAACACACATAGTGTCAGGATGCCAAATCGGTTCAAAACGAGGACCTTTATGCTTCCGGCAGAATTCATTTCTTAAGCCATCCGTTTCGATTCGTGTCCCCGTTGATATTCGCGATAATAGTTTTGATTCATCAATACTACATTGGCAAATCGTACTACATTGCCAAACAATCCCTTTTTGCCAAACTCTTAACAAAAGATAAACTTCTGCGAATTTGGAACATCCGTTCGAAAAATTGATATACATATCTCTATCCACGATGGTGTACAATCCATGTTTGCTAAAAATATCGTCGTACAGTCTTCAGCATCCGAACTATCACGGAATTCATCGGACTTCGGCTGCGTATCGAACATTTCTGCATTTCAGAAGGTCTTCAGGAAATTATGCTTTCTAAAGCATTGGACCATGCGTATTGTAATTTTGACAATAGTTTTGTATTCCTACGTACACTGTTCGAACAATCCCTTAAGGCTGTCTCTTGTAGTTTTTTTTACAAACATTGCAAACCATGTACTAATCCATACTTTATTATTAATTAGATATCCATCTTTTTTTTTTGAATAATCCTATGAAATCGGATTCTTTTTTCAAAATATTTCAAAAAATTATTACTAAAGATCATTAAAAAAAGTAGAAGAAAAAATTATAATAGCAAATTACCTGTATGGTTGAATTCACAACTGAAACATTTGAAAAATAGAAAGCAAAAATCACACAAAATTTACAAGTGACACTCATCTTCAGGAAGAATCTTCAAACAAGAAAAAAGTGACACTCATTTTTAGGAAATCAAATAGTAGAAAAAAGTAAAATTGTACGAGATTTAGCTGTAATCATGGACTCCAAACTAACATTTGTGGAACATTATAACACAATAATCAATAAAGCAAACAGTATGCTGGGCTTTATCAAACGCTTCAGTCATAATTTCCAAGACTCATATACTATAAAATTGCTATATAGTACATTTGTTAGACCCATCTTGAAATATTGCAGCCTAGTATGGAATCCATATAACGTATAACATTACTGTACAGCATTTCCTCTACCATCATATGAAGCACGCTGCATGCTCATCAATATACAAACACTTAAAGAACGCCGCGACTTTGCAATGTTTTATTTTATCAGTGGCATTATTTCTCAACGCATTCAATCAGCTCCATTATTATCGCAATTAAACTTTTATATACCTAGCCGTCAACTACGTTCCAGGAAATTATTTTTAGAAAAACAAGCTAGAGCAAACTATGCAAAATACAGTCCAGTCAATCGAATAATGCGCCATTACAATCAATACTGCGAACATCTTGACTTTACTATGTCAAAAAATCAAATAAAATCTCAGCTTTGTCGTAGAAATAATGCGTAGTATGTAAGTGAACATTGTAAACAATTTATATGTAGTCTATATTCGCTTGACAAAATAAATAAATAAAAAAATAAATAAAATAAAATAAAAATCGGCTGATAACCTGCAATGAAACTGCGAAAAGGACAACCGTTCAGCTAGTGAACCCAGTACTCTTGTTCCAAAAAAGCTTTTCACCTTCGAAGCAACTAGCAACTGCAGTCAAGGTACAGCAAAGTGTATCTGTTGGATCAATAGTTTATACGACGCATCCTGATATTATGATATTTAAAAAAATGATTAGTAATTTGTATTCCCGTGAACATGACATAACGGTTGGCATTTCTGTATTCCTTGCACTGTAGCAGTATACCTGAACAACAGCTATCATATTAAGACCTTGGTTTAGAAAACATACTTAAAACCATAAAAAATGACGCATTGGTATCTACTGAATACTTACGTTATACTTACAATTTGTTCAGTTACATGCAGTCTCCACTTGCAATCCCAATCTGTCAATCTCTTTTCAGATTCCATATCTTTATATTTTCTAGCATTTATCAGGTTTTTATCGAATCTTTCCAGCAATGACAAAATTGCGGTTTTTGGCACATGTATGCAATCTGTTCCAATATCCATACAGAAAAGATCATATTTTTCTAGTAAATCCATTCCAAGTATCCAGGTGCGATCCAGTGCTTTCGTGAGTTGAAGCTTCCAACGAAAATCGGGACATTGAAATTTAACGGTTAGCACTGGTCGCCGTGGCGGGTTTTGTTCATTGAAGTTAGCACATCGAATATTCGAAAGAGGTAGGTGCTTCAGCTTAAGTTCTACTGTGTTTGAGTACTGAGCTAAACAGTGCAATGTGATTTTAATATTAGTCAGTTTTGTTGAGTCGAAAACCAACGCATTCAGCAGAACTAATCTCATCAGAAATTTTTCTTCCGTCCAATAGGACAAAGTGTTCAACAAAACAGGAATCGGGGATGATTGACATTTTCTTGGTGAATCAGTTCGATTGTGAAGGATTCCGGTTGATATTGATATCAACAAACGACCCGTATACTTGGAACGCTGATGGCCATGGTAGAAATATAAATAAGATGGTCCAAGTGTTGGAGGCGAATCTGTCAAAATAAAATAGTAATGGTTACAACTGTATCATATGTTACGTATAGTTCATCATCATACAAACACCGTCAATCTGTTTGGATAGCTTGTGAAATGGTAGCTCTTCGTGGGCGAGGCTTCTTCTGTGACAACAGTCAGTGATAACAATATGGAATACAAACAGTTGCGCTAGCGAGGGAAATGTTCCAACAAAAGTAAGCTTTTCATTCCATTCGTAACTTTCGCTGCTCTGTGCCTTTTTAGTTCTTGACTGAAATATAAGTTAAAAAGGTTTTCTTAACATTGTAGTGATTTAGGGGTGTTAGTGTAAAGTGCACATGACTTATTTCATATTTATGTACGATTCGTTTTCGACTCCTCACTGCATTAACAAAAAATGTAACGAAACGTAAAAATGAGAAATAAGTCATGTTTTCTTTTTACACTAACGGGATACCCACGACGCACCAAAACCTCTGAATGACTTTAATCTGTAAGCGGCCAGTATGCCATTCAATTGTAAAGGGTGATTTTTTAAGAGCTTGAGAACTTTTTTAAACAATAAAACGCATAAAATTTGCAAAATCTCATCGGTTCTTTATTTTAAACGTTAGATTGGTACATGACATTTACTTTTTGAAGATAATTTCATTTAAATGTTGACCGCGGCTGCGTCTTAGGTGGTCCATTCGGAAAGTCCAATTTTGGGCAACTTTTTCGAGCATTTCGGCCGGAATAGCCCGAATTTCTTCGGAAATGTTGTCTTCCAAAGCTGGAATAGTTACTGGCTTATTTCTGTAGACTTTAGACTTGACGTAGCCCCACAAAAAATAGTCTAAAGGCGTCAAATCGCATGATCTTGGTGGCCAACTTACCGGTCCATTTCTTGAGATGAATTGTTCTCCGAAGTTTTCCCTCAAAATGGCCATAGAATCGCGAGCTGTGTGGCATGTAGCGCCATCTTGTTGAAACCACATGTCAACCAAGTTCAGTTCTTCCATTTTTGGCAACAAAAAGTTTGTTAGCATCGAACGATAGCGATCGCCATTCACTGTAACGTTGCGTCCAACAGCATCTTTGAAAAAATACGGTCCAATGATTCCACCAGCGTACAAACCACACCAAACAGTGCATTTTTCGGGATGCATGGGTAGTTCTTGAACGGCTTCTGGTTGCTCTTCACTCCAAATGCGGCAATTTTGCTTATTTACGTAGCCATTCAACCAGAAATGAGCCTCATCGCTGAACAAAATTTGTCGATAAAAAAGCGGATTTTCCGAATGGACCACCTAAGACGCAGCCGCGGTCAACATTTAAATGAAATTATCTTCAAAAAGTAAATGTCATGTACCAATCTAACGTTTAAAATAAAGAACCGATGAGATTTTGCAAATTTTATGCGTTTTATTGTTTAAAAAAGTTCTCAAGCTCTTAAAAAATCACCCTTTAGTTTCAGCACGCCAGGAAAGACGCTGTACTTCGGTGCAAATAAGTGTTTTGCAAAAAGCATTAACTTCACGTCTGCTTTGCAGATTATGGTGTTCCTTGAGGTGGCATTAGCAGTTCAACATGATCTGCTAATGCATTGATGAGTGGAAAACGATATGTGAAAAAATATATTGATATTGTAGTCTTGAAAATATACGTGAATATACACTCAAGACTTTTTTTAAGTGGGGGATATATGTGGGTAACGCATAAAAAAATCACATTAAAAAAACGTATAATTTACATAAAAAAATTGCAGAGAACTGAAAATTCGCCTAAAAACCGCACAAATTCTCCCCGCATGTAAAAGTACTCGCGTAATAAACTATTCCATGTAAAATCCAAACTATATGCTTAAACATTCGACGATACCTAGTATAGTTAGTTTATGTTATTTGTTGATGAGAACCCGCAGTCCTAGAGATTCGAGTTAATTTTTTTTCGTGCATATCTAAGCCAATACAGGACGTTTCGAAAGCTTGCATAAAAACCCGCAAAACTTTGAAAATTCGTATAAAGAGACTTAAAGGAACTGTACTACTGTGGGCAAAAAATAATAATATTTTGTTCATAATGTCAAATTTCTTTATTTGTTCTTCCAAATCTATTTCGTCTTCCTCGAATTAAACCCCTCCCGGTCCCAATACACTTGTGCCAACGTTTTTTTTCCAATCCTCGAAACAGTTGTTAAAGTCAATTTCCGGAATAGCCTTCAATGCCCGGAGCAGTCGTTTGAGTTTGCTGAATAGCAATAAGTCAAACGGAGCTAAATCAGGCGAAAATTGAAGGTTATGAGACGATGTTGGTTGAATTTTCGGCGAAAAACTAGAAAACTTTTGGCGACGCAGTTTTTCGAAAAAATTGAGTGATTTTGGAACCATACGTCCGTCTTTTCTCATCTTTCAAAATGGTTTTTACTAATCCTTCCGATATTCCAACGATCCCAGTAAGGTTTCTGACTGTTAATCGTCGATTCTCGAGCACCAATTCCTTGATTTTATTTACGTGTTCGTCATTAGTAGATGTTGATGGTCGTCCTAGACGTGGTTCTTGACCTTTTGAACAACTTGTATCAATTAATAACTATTTCAGAAAGACAAACATATACTAAACACTAATGAATATTTTGATGTGACACTTGGCACAGATGTCACTGACAGTCATACCAACATAGAAAAAATATATTTCAACGAATAAGGTTTCGCGAAATATAATTCAATTCTTACTACTTTTTGTCCACAGTAGTAAGTATACAAAACTATCATCTCAACTCAAAAATGTCTTCATTAGCATTTTAGTAAGAATTATGTTTCTCGACGATAGACCCAATGGTGATGTGAAATGAATTTAAATACATTACAATAAAAAATATATTGATTTTGCCATAAAATACAAAATCTTTTCTGAAGGTGTACCTAACTCTAACTCTTCTGTTTCAACAGACTTCGCAGCCGATTCAGAGTGTACAGAACCATTGCATGGCTGGTGCTACGATTCTACTGACACTACGAATCCTTCCAGGTTGGGGCTCAAACATACGACAACTGGTTTGTGAGACCAGTGCCTTATGCATTGAACCGCCAAACCGGAATAATGAATTCTATCTCTTATAGTTTAGAAGATATAGGGTAACAGAGGTATTTTGGCCCACCTTGTAAAAATATCCATCAAATGTTGTAATATCTTTGAAAAACCCTTCCGCAATAGTTAATTTAATGTGATTAGCTTTAAATTGATGCAACATGGGTTAAATCCATAAAGTGGGTTAGGTGGGCCAAAATATATGAAGTGGCCAAAATACCTCTGTTACTCTAGACGATAATATTTTATGCATACGAAAACATAATTCACATGACTTTTTTGCTTCTTTACAGTAAGGTTTGGAGCATGATTTATCACATAAAAAGAGTCTTCATGCTAAGCTGAGTAACTATCGTGAAGACATCAAACAACTCAGATAAACCGTTATAGCATAATAAAAGAAAGCAAAAACATATTACCACCACTAGCAGCAGTGGTGCTAGATATATTAAGGAATGAGCCATTGTTCAGACCTTGTGTCGGTTTTCCTTTAATAACTTTTTCTACAAATATCGGATTGTTTTGCGGTTCTTTTCCTCCTCGTTAAATTTCCTACCAAAATTACACATGCACTGATTTTTAGAGTATATAGGTTGATCTCCAGCCAATACTTTTGAGTAAAAAGGGAATTTCTCCATTCTAAATCCCTAAATAAAAGTTTGGTGGAGCGATCAATAAACCTTTTCATCTTTTTCCCATACAACCTTGTTCCACCCAATTGGACAAATGTATATGTGATATTGTCTCCTTCTGCTTCTCTCTCTTGTTAAGCCTAACGAAGGTCCGACGATCTTCTGGTAGGATTTGGCATCATGATCAGGAAGAACGTACTCGAGTGGTATAAGGCGAATGATGCCGAAAAATCTGAACCCACCCCAAACAGTGCATCCAATAGAAAAACGCTGGACTATTATGAAGGAACATCTTCTGAAGCAATCTTAAGAAGTTAATAAAGTAGAAAAAATGATGAAAGAGTCGGTTAATGTGCAAAAAACTGTCGATTCTGAGTTCGTATATAAACTTATGGCTGCAGATAGAATCAAATTTCGCGCACTCGAAGATCAAGGCGAAATATATCAAATGAATGTTGCCAAAGCTAACTTTAATCGTTTCTTTTCATTCCCTGAAAATGATAATCGGATGATAACTCAAATTTTGAGAATGAATTTCGTGTGCTAGGATTTAAACGGAATCGTTTAATTATGAAAACAGTTGGTTCGATTTAAAACCTTATGTTGATGCACAATTGCAGATGTCAGAAGACAAGTTAAGTGAGCTTCACTGTACATGAAGTATAAATCGATCAACGTTATTATTCGAGCAGTTTTATTAGTAGTTGAGAGAGTTTGAGATTACATTCGTCTGCGATATAGGCTTTCCGGCATATTCTACGTAATATGCATTCCGGTAGAGACAAACTTTGTTCATATAATAATGTACGCAGACTATATAAGGGCAGTGCAGATCAGATTAGATACGTGTGTGTGTGTGTGTGTTGTCAACTAAGAGGTCGAGATCTCATAGATGGCTGGACCGATTTTGATCAAACTAGTCGCAAATGAAAGGTCTCCTCGTCACCCTGATCGCTTTAGAATGGTTTTGAGATCGGATGTTTACTTTTTGAGTTATACGAAGTTTTATGTCAAATTTTTCACAATATCTGTCACAATTGACACAATTTGACAATATCTGTCACAATTGGCCTTGAAAACAGAATATGTTTTCAGACTTAGATTCCGCAAGGTAATAGCTATCCAACAAGCCATAGATTGTTAAAATCCGTCCATTTTTAACGGAAATGTCGATATTTTTGTGTAAGCGACTTTTCCCCCTATTCCGGCAGTAGGAATTTTGAGCGCTGTATGTCAAAGCAATGCTTGGGAGCAACGTGAAACACGATTTTTTTTAATGTTACATACAATTGTATCTGAGTACCAAAAAGACTGTGTACAGCATCTTTTTTCATGACTTTTTGATCCGGACCGATTTAAGCATGGTTCATTTTTGGCAACATAATCGTTCAAGTATGACATGTAAACAATAATGTAAATATGACAAGATGATGGTAGCATTTTCACGTTGAAAGTAATTCCATAATTATATTTATTTAAACTACTAAAAGCAATAAATGCTGGAAGAACATAACACTAATATACCATTCGAATCAGTTCGTCGAGATCAGCAAATGCGTATGTGACAAATAATTTCACTCAATTTTTTTCGGAGATGACTCAACCGTTTTCTCCAAACTCAGATTCATATGAAAAGTCGTATACACCCAAACAATTCCTGAATTACATTTGGATCCGACTTCTAATAGTGGAACCACAGGATGATATGTGAAACGAAATTAAAATAATGCAACTAATTTTTCTCGTAGATGGCTGAGCCATCTAAGATTCAAATGAATAGTGTTAAGATCCTATAAAACATCTTGCTTTTCAGTCAGATCCAACTTCCGGTTAAGGGGATACAAGGTGATTAGTATAAAAAGGTCCATTTCACATAAATTAATCAGGTTTATCGGGTTGGCAGATTTGGATAGTGGATTACTAAATAAATTTATTTCAGTTTAAGCGGTATTCAGTTTTCGATTCGGGAGGTACCCAAAAATTTAATTCGCACTACAATTTCTCAAAGATGTCTACACACTCAGGTGAATTTAACTGATTTCGGCTACACCGATTTTAGAACTCCGGTTCCTAAAAAAAAGGCCTTAAAAAAGGCCAAATCGAACTTCAAAAACCAAAATTCAAATTAAAGGACATATGGTCCCATACAAAATTGGTGAATTTCATCCGATTCTGTAATTACAGGATGATGGGTTTTTTAAAATGTATGCAGATATAGAAGATGTAAATTGTTTGGCGTATTAATTTATGCTAGTTCCTGAATACTGGGAGTACCGTAAATAATGGCGAAAAACTCTAAAGTGCAACAACATTTCAACATTTCATGAAATGTTCAATCGATTGTCACACGCTTAGAATCAATCTAATTTGATTCGATTTACGATTGAATAATCAAATTGCCGCTTAAAACGACGGTCATTAAAATAATGTCATGAGAACTAAAACACCGAAGAAGATCCATGCAAAAACACATGCGGATTGATAAAAAAGGTATCATCTCACTGCTAGGTGGATTAATCATGGTTTTTTTTTCAGAAAACTGCTTTTAATTTTCTGAAGATATATTTTATTATATGTTGTATAGTGTTGTATGTATAAAAAAGAAATTTAATGTAGAATTATTATAAAAGTAAGTACTCAACAGGATAAAAAAAAGTTTCAGATCCATTTTACCCATAGTGAATTGTTTAAATTGGTTATAAAATGGTGCTTTAAAATTGCTTCAATTTAATTTAGATAGTTTGAATTTATTCAGAGGATTCACTATCAGATTTTTTTATGATTATAGATACCACGGATAGCTGACTCACCATAATTCCTCCAAAGGAAACTTGTATTTCGTAGTCGGCTTTCATCGTAAAATCACCTCTAAATATGTTAATGGAATACTGAACACGTTGCAAGCTTTGATGATCCGTTAGTGGGGCAAGAAGATTGCTGAAGACAAAAAGAAATTCAATCAATCATACTATTTTCACTACAATCATCTTATGTAACAATCCAATTATACAATGTTTAGATTCAGGGTATAATCTGTTATAGTTTTCTCTTGGAAACATACTTCTCGATTATATCAGAATCCACCGTTGGGAATTCAATTGGAATTGATCGTTGGTATCTCGATACTATAGATATATCCATTTGTAAGAAGCCACCATGTCCTTCACCGGATGAGGCTGCACATTGGTTTTCCAGTACGGCCCATTTGTGCAGAAAAGCATGACCTAGAAAAATCTCGCTTAGTGCTATTGTTAGTAGTTATTGTATTGTTATCAATTACAAGGATTGTCCCATATCGTTTTTATGTCTATTGAGAATTCCCCAATGCATCGATTTCTTTTTGAACAGCAGGTGCGGTGAAACAATGCCACATTCAGAGCTTTCTTTACCAAAACATCTAGCGAAGTAACTATTTCGAAAGTGATGTACTGTCGAAGTGAACGAGAACAATTAGACTAAAATATATTAGCATGAACCAATATGATAATACCTCATTAAAATACGGGCAATCCGAATTGCGAAACGTATGCGTGCGACGATGCTCACCATTGAATGACACAAGCACGAAAGTATCCTCATTTAGAACCGTTAAATGGCGAGCTTTATGAATGGTGATACAAACAAGAAACGACTGGGGAACACTTTCAAAGCAAAATGGAATTGTTGATAACGTTGACATTTTTTTTACTCGTTTGGGATGATGACTTTAATAACATTTGTAATTTCTCCTTGGCTACTAGATCAATTCCGAAGCGCAATTTACACCATAATTTCAGTAAAACAGAATTTTTCACAGTACGGAGACAAAGTTCTCGATCTGTGAAAACATATTGTATTGTTTGAAGGATTGTTTTTTTTATCAAAATATTGAAATTTTGCTTACGCCTGTCAATTATTTTAGCAAAAATTTCTCTCTTTTTAAAAGAAGCACTAATCTCATTAACGTCAAGTGCCGGTTTCAATGACAGATTTGAAACTTCATTTTTTTCACCCAAGTAAGATTTATTGGAGCAGTTTTGAAGATGGCGACTTCCAGTTTATTGATATTCGTTGATAACCCTTACAATATGGTATTTTCTACACGGATTTTCCTAACAATGTTTGGAGTCGTTCCGAAATCCAAGATGGCTTGGAACCGAAAGTCGACATCTGGCGTTTTAAAATGAGACCAAACATTATTTTCTAAGACCTGCTTTTCACATCCGCTTCGGAAATATCCATATTGTATTCTCCTTTCTGATGCTGTAAGGGGTTTCAAGGAACGTCAGTGAACCGGAAGTCGCCATCTTGGATTTCAGAACCACTTTAAACATTATTTTCCGGTATCTGTATTTAAGGAATACAAAAATTCCTGAAGTCGCCATCTTGGATTTCAGAACAATCTCAAACATCATTTCCTAGCATTTACTTATCCCATCCGTTCCGAAAATACCCATAACATGAACTTTTATCTCACATAAAGTAAACTTTTTTCTTACACCAATCTCATTAACGGCACAAAATCACAGATGCCTTTTTTATTAAATTTTTTATAATTTTCGCCTTAACTTGTGTGAATAGGGGATAACGGGGCTAGACCAGAGGGTTAAAACAGGGTTAAAGTTAAATATCTTATAATCTTATTATACGTACCTTATGATAAAAAAAGAACCGGAATTTTCATTTTAAAATTCTCGCGCTTGTAAAATCGGTAAACTTTTATTCTCTCAACATTGGCAACAAAACGTATAATCGTCATCTGGAAGAAACTAATGCCATATTTAATCCACCGACCATTGCCGATCGCCAGCTGCAGACTGAATCTGCAGAATCGATTATTGCGACCGGAATTCGCCACTACCCTAATGATAATACCCTAGTTTTAAGTTAGTTTTAATTTAAAATAAGAAAATGCCCTTGGCATCTAAGAGCTTAAGCAGTGTGCCTTCAAATATGTTACTATTGAATAAAAAAAAACATTGGCAACACTTTTATACACATTCTGTCAAATTTTGACGCATATCGTACGATTAGTTTTTGTTTGGCGTCTATACAAAGAAGTTGAAAAATTTTCGTGTGGCGATTTTTATAATGGATGAAAATTTAGAACAACGAGCGTGCATCAAATTTTGTGTTGCAAATGGATTCAAGTGTTCCGAAACGTTGAAAATGTTAGAAAAGGCCTTTGGTGAATCGTGTCTAGGAAAAACACAGGCATACGAGTGGTATAAACGCTTCAAAGGTGGTCGTACAAGCTTGGATCATGATGAGATCCCTGGCCGCCCAACAACATCTGTTACTGAAGAAAACATTGAATCGGCGAAGCAAACCGTGTTGTAAAATCGTTCTGTACCGATTAGAGAGATTGCTGTGTTGTTGGGCATCTCTTACAAATCAGCCGAACACATTTTAACTGATGTTTTGGGTTTGAAACGCGTCGCTTCTCGGCTGGTGCCAGAAAAGCTGAATTTCATTCAAAAACAGCGTCGTGTTGATGTGGCCAAAGAGATGATTTCCAACGCAGATAAGGACCCCAATTTCATCGAATGCATCATAACTGGTGATGAGGTGTGCATCTACGAATATGACGTCGAAACCGCACAACAATCGACCGAATGGCGCTTCGAAGGCGAACCGTTGTTCTAAATTTTCATCCATTTTAAAAATCGCCACACGAAAATTTTTCAACTTCTTTGTATAGACGCCAAACAAAAACTAATCGTACGATATGCGTCAAAATTTTACAGAATGTGTATAAAAGTGTTGCCAACGTTGATAGAATAAAAGTTTACCTATTGGACAAGCGCGGGAATTTTAAAATGAAAATTCCGGTTCTTTTTTGATCATAAGGTATAAAATGAAACTATTATATCATTTTGAACATGAATTGTATGTGCGGGGCTATACCGGACAAAAAAGTGGGGCTCATCCGGACACATAATTTTCGACTAGAAATTTTTAACAGATTCTTGAAACATCTTCTATCTGTATTTCTATTCTATCTCTTATTACTTATTAAAACTAGATTTACTATAAATTTAGGCAAAACGTTCATTATATGTAGCAGTAAGCTACAATCAAATAGTCTTCAATAAAAACTAGAAAGTCAGTTTAAAAATCAATTATTTGGTACTGCATGGCAACAAGTTTTTGAGACAATACTTAGATTTTCGACGAGCAGGATTATGTCTCACACAAGTTTGAAACCAACAGACAAACCATTCTAACCCTTTTTCATTTCTTTTGCGCTCATTCAGTTATCTCAAAATTTGGCGCCCTACTGTATTCGTTTTTGTTTTTTCATTTCAGAGTCCGGTTTAGCCCCGCGGTTTCTACATATTGGATTTTGGGTTGCTCACTTTATCGTGAATTAGTACAAAAACCAATTGGGAATGGCGGCTGAAGGCAATATTTCACACGATATTAGAAAGCAACGGGGATTTATCGCAATAGAGTATTTAAATAAACCATTCCACGTACCATTCAATGAAAAAACAAGATTTTTTACTGAGTTGCACAAACTGCGCAAACATAGCGAAAATTCATTGAACTATAATGGCGAAAATAGATGGAACTGTTTCAAAATCTACAATGATTCCATGTGTATGGATTTTATTTTAACGCCGTACGTTACTATCAAGTTTTTACCAGGCTTGAAGAGCGAACGTCAAAATTAAATTTAATTCTAAAATCTATGACAATAACTTCCGGCTTATCTATATTCTACGTTAACCTTCCGATGTTTATAGTTTTCGATGAGGTATTATGTGTTTCAGCTGTTTATCGATTTATCACTTTTTTAAGTAAACTTGCAGACGAAAATATGAACCAATTTATCTGGTTCTATATTTTTGGTTAAGTTTCGTTTACATCAAAATAACAAAACTCTTGCCCAATCAGCGGTGCTTGTTTTGTATCCACATGTAAGCTTCTGGTTTTTTCATACTATTGAGACCGTGAGGTTTACTGAGTACATTGTTTCATGGATGGCACTATTATCAATGGATAACGTGTTTTGAAAGTATACTTATGTTAAGTGAGTAACGGAAATAACACGAACAGTTTTTTTGCTATAAATGTTTAAAAAGTTTCGTATCTAATTCAGACACTTTGTGCAATACAGAGAATGTTTTTCATGGACCCCAGCAAACAGTTCCCCATTAAGCACGTAAACCGGTGATTACATATTGCATACCCGCACGTATTCGCGGGGGAGAAAACAGTTTGCTTTGAAAAAGCAGCTAATTCACTTCCTGATTGATATCTTTATTCGAACCAGTAAACAAACACTCACGAAGTGCTGCACTTTTGGTAGTCACTCACTCGTGACAAAAAAAACTTGAAAGTTTTCTTTGGCATGTAAATCTTTGAAAGCATTCGAATAAAAAACGCATTTGTAGAGCACCAAAAGCTCTCAAACATGCGGTGCAAAGCTTCGTGACGCTTTCATTTTTCTCACCGAATGAGAAAGGCATACGAAAAACGGTGTAGAATAGTACTCACTATTTTGCTCATGGGTGTATTGAACGACCGTTATTGTTATTGTTATTTGCTGATGATTTCTCAACAACTGTTCAAAACCGACGGAGTTAAAGAAATTACTATAACAATTGCGTAGATCAGCATTAGCATTAGATTCCACCCGTGTCCCGATCAGATGCACATAACTAAATCATAACACAAGTATATCAACAGTTGATATTTATAACAATTTGTGTTATTTTGAGATATTTAACAAATGAAAACAGTTGAATGTTAAAATTTATGATAACAATATAATAACAAAATCAGTTTTTTTCTTCATAAATACGTTTATTTTATAGGCAATATACATAAGTTTTTCTTCGCCTTGGCATCCACAATACATAGTACTTTAAATCTAATATATTTCGAATATCATATTATTAGTATATTGGTATTCATTAGTTAATCTAAACACTGTTTTTATCAAGCGAGTTGCTATTATAAATTACATTAAATGAAATACATTTATTTTGTACATGATCTTATAACTATTTCAGGTTTGTTTGTATCAGTTCATAACTTTTATTTAATATAAGATAGCTGGCTATTGGTTGAACTCATGGAAGAGAAAACAGTCTAACATAAAATTAAATTTAAATTGGAACTCCAATGGACTTAATGAAATAATAAAGAAGTTTCATGTAAGGAACGTCACGACAAGCAAGAATGTCGCGAACTGGGACATTGGATAGTCTACCTTGGGTACGCAAGGAATTTATTAGTTGAGATCTGACATCACGATACTCCACGCATGTCCAAACAATATGGTCAATATCGCGGTAACCTTCGCCACAAGCACAATGATTAGTCTCGGAGAGCCCAATTCGAAGGAGATGTGCGTCTAACGTGTAGTGATTGGACATGACTCTGGACATCACACGAATGAAATCTCTACTCACATCCAGTCCCCTGAACCATGCCTTTGTCGATATTTTAGGAATAATTGAGTGCATCCACCGATCCAGATCATCTTTATCCCAAGAAGCTTGCCAGCTGGCAGGTGTTCTTTGGCGAGACGCGCTATAAAATTCGTTGAAAGCAATCGATCTCTCATAAATTTCACCCTCAATAGCACCACGTTTGGCTAAAATATTGGCTCTTTCATTGCCTGGAATGGAGCAATGAGCCGGGACCCAAACTATTGTGATTAGATAATTATTATTCAATATGACGTTCAGGCACTGTTTTATTTTGCCCAAGAAAAACGGTTCATTTTTGCCAGCAGCGTTTGAGCGAATGGCTTCAATTGCACTCAGACTATCTGTGAAGAGAAAATAATGGTTTGGAGATAATGTGACGATTACACTCAAACTATAATGAACTGCTGCTAACTCTGCTCTATAAACAGATGCAGATTCTTGAAGCCTAAATGAGACCGAAACATTATTGTTGAATATACCAAACCAAGTAGCCTTTTCAATTCGTGATCCGTCCGTGTAAAATATTTTCTCAGAGTTAATATGCCTGAACTTACTTGTAAATATTTTCGGGATTTCCAAACAAAATCAGTTATGATGTTTTATTTTCGTTTGCATTATCGTTTCATTTATTGAAAAAATGAGTTCTTCAGTTGCTTCATATTGAAATGTAATGATCAGAATTTCAAAGAAGAAACCAGATCACTAAATAAATTATTCATTTTCAGTGATATATTTCTTTTGTGTTCAATTTGCTATCTAATTTATTACAACTATTGTTATAAATTTCTGCTTTCTGACTTCTGTAGTTATATTAAATTCAATAATAATTGTGATGCAAACGTTTCAAAATCTGTTACGATTTTGTTCCCGCTAGAGTTTTTTTTTTATGATTTCTGGTATTTGAACAGCTTACCAGCCCGAAATATTTCAAAGTTTGTTACAAAATATTTCTGAAATAAATTACTCCAGTTGTTATAATTCTGTTATTACCATCTGATCGGGGTGTTGCTATTCCGTTATTGATCAGAACCAATTAAACTTCTATTTCTTTGCGTTTCGCCTTCGGCTCGTTAGTGCTTAAAGCAGTTCAAACTGAACTGCCATCTCGTGCCCAGCACCGCTAAGCAGACGCAAAGTGCTAGATTATTTCTGACGTCTCAGGCGTAAACGAGTGACAGTTTATTACTGGCCGTCGCAGAATGTGAACATTTAGGGGTTTTGTTGGTTTGTGCAAAAAGCACATATTTTGTTTCTATTTCTTTACGAAACGCATGCTTATTCATGCTACCTCATCCATTTCGGGAAAAAAGGACAAAAAAGGATTAGTGTTTTTTAATGACATCTTTGTGAGGCCGCTCATGATGGTGTGACGGATAAGAACTGAGAACATGCGTTTTTATTTAAATGATATTAACACTAGTTTTTTTTTGTTTTTAATATTTTTCAACATTATGTTAGTACTTCTATATATGTAATGAATTATTAGTATTACTACAGCATGTTCACATTTCGTTATCTTCGCTTGATCCTTGATAGCATTACCATCCGCTCAGGCACTTTTGAACATCTGGTGTACACTGACCCACAATCGAAATGTATCACGACCAATTTGATACAACGCACCCACGGGAACGGTATAATGTATATTGTATATTATACGCTCTACACACAAAAACACATACCCACATACATACACATAGGCACACACACATATACACATGCATACATACCTACATGTATTCCACAAGCATAAAATTGAGTTACTTTTTCTTTTCTAATAGATTCTAACTAAAATTACTGTGCCAATAGTCATCTCATTAGTAGAGTCACCATGTTATTTTACCGATTACTCGACTTTTACTCAATAAATGAACTGTGATAAAATCGAATACAAAATTTTTGTCTTGTCTCTAAGAAGCAATAGCGCATAGAAGTAGTTCGGAAATGGTTCAATACTGCTGTTTAAGCGAAGCAAAATGCTCCAAGTTTCATGTTACTCTTGAAGTTAATCTATCAAACAGCGATAACAGATCTCACTCTAACTAATGGTTTTCGTATATGAAATGGCTAATGGATTGGAGATAAACGGGGGTACCATCACTCAATTTCTATCTCTTCTATTGGTCGATCGTTTGTCCTGAGCTGAAACGGTGACTTTTATTACCGTTCTTGCATGCACTTACTTTTACGTTTCACTCACACATCATCTCACCCATCAGATCCCAAACGATACATCCTCATAATACAAACTGGATGAACATCGTTTGACAGCTATCAGTGGTTTGCTCGTTGGTTAAGTCATTATTATTTTATTCTATTCTGCAATATTCTATCTCATTCCATAGTATTCCATGGTACACAAAACACTAATAAACGTCAAAGATGGACTCGATGTATCGTTCATTTGTTGTCATCGGGTGAAACCCAATTGGGATACGTTCACTCCACTTAATTTTCACTTCACACTGGTAATAAGGGCCGGTAGTATGAGAATAAAACATAAAAAAGAGTTCAGCTAAGCCCTACCGGCCTCTCCAACCCCGGATGTTGGAGCGTAATGCAATCAACATCTTATTCAAATCGTTCCATATCTTTTTCATTTAATTCAATCATGAAGCTCAAAGCTGTAACGCATATCTTTAGCAAATTGTAACGCTAATTGATTGTATGTGATGATGTTTGCAATACCGTCAAGCCCACCAACCAATGGGAGGGACTGGACCAATACACTTAAACTTAGGGTCAAATAAAATCAATCACACAATTAAAATAAAAAAAACACACAGCTAAAATTAAAAAAAAACTATAAAATTCCACTTATTCGGCAGTAAAAAAAGGCATCCATCATGTCTTGCAAAATTTTACGCGCGATTCAAAAATTATATGGCTAGTCATAGAAAGTAAAATAATAGGAAAATAAAAACAAAACCGATTTGAAACGACCGATATTTGAACCGAGAATCATTACTTCACAAAGAGCGTCCGTGAATCGATTGAGCTAGAGAAGCACACTTCTGCTTACCAGGTAAATGGTATATATAAATTCATGCAGTCACACATGCTAGCCATGTGCATATGTCGTGCTAAACATGTAAGAGTTACATGTCAGTCAGAGTCAGTCGGAAGGTTCATTTGAAATGAACCTAACATTAATATGTGAGTAAATTCTAGGATATTTATGTTACATTCAATGGAAAATAATGTGTAATGATTTCTGTCTTCACTACTTTAAAGTAGAAATTCCATATAAATAAATGTTCAAATATTTTCACTGTCCTGACTGTAATTTTATGATTAGTATATATTCAAGCGTAACTCAAAGAGCTGCACATTTTATTATGCTCATGCGAGTATTACTAATTATAAAAAATGCGAGATTTGTCGGGATATAAGACAATTGAACAAATGAAGCATTTGAATACTTAAAAGGTTAAAGCCGGGGTAAAATAAATGATATTAAAAAAAATTTCTTTTGTACTATAACATAAAAAAAGGTGAGTCATTCAGTAATAGCCGTTCAACCGAGAAGGTTGTGTATAGAAGCGTACAGTTTAATAACGCTGGTTGGTTTACACGCGTTGAATACGACAACGGTTGAACTACAGGTAGAGACCTGTTGGCAGCAGCCGTTAAAACGTATAGTCGTGCTGCATAAGAGAGCCCTAGTGCTGGGCCAAGCTGGTGAAGGAAACAACAAAGGGCGTTTCCCAAACTCTACCCAGGCCGCAATATACAGCCACAAGTGCTGAGCAGGAGAGTGCAAAGGCACATCGAAGAGGAAGAGTGCAAAGGCACATAGAAGCAGGAGAGTGCAAAGGCACACCGGTGCGAAGGCACTTCGGTGCAGAAGCATATCGGTGCGGAGCACTAGGAAGAAGGAGACAAGACAACTCGGTCTTTCCACTGCCATACAACACGCAGGTATACACCGGTGACCTGCGCTGGTTACAGCTGGCGAAGACGAAAGCAAATCGGAATTCGAGTGGTGCTGGATGTCAGGTAGCAGTAGCATCACATCCAACAATCAGCATCCAACAAGAACATCTAGAGCAACGAGGATCTACACGGCAGTGCAACGGAGATAGACAACAATTTCAAGGTAGAAGTTTTTTCTTTTCCTTTTGATTGAGTACTGTGTAGTGTTGGTTTCAAATTTTATTTTAAAGTTTAGTTAAAAATTTTAATGTAATGGATGAATCCATGGACGTAAATCCTAGCATGAATCCGATACCCCCACGAACGAAAAAATATCAGGAGAGCTCTTCTGGGCCTTGGATAGTCTTTTTTAGACGTATATCAAAGCCATTAAACATTTTTCAAATTAATAAAGGTTTGACATCACGATACTCTTCAATCAAAGAGATCATAAAAGTAAATAACGATAAAATTCGTGTTGTGGTAAATAATTTGAAACACGCGAATGATATTGTCTCTTCGGAACATTTCAATAAAGAGTATAAAGTTTACATACCCTCCAAAGATGTCGAAATTGACGGTGTTGTTACCGAAGCGAGTCTTTCGGTAGATGATTTACTCAAGCATGGTGTTGGTCGTTTCAAGAACTCTATGCTTGAGGGTGTGAAAATACTGGAGTGCAAACAACTGTACTCAGTAGTTCATGAAGAGGAAAAAAAAGTTTATCGCCCATCAGACTCGTTTCGAGTGACATTTGCCGGGTCTGCGTTGCCGTCCCATGTCTATGTCGATAAAATTCGCCTCCCTGTTCGGCTTTTTGTTCCAAATGTAATGAATTGTACGAACTGCAAAAAATTCGGCCACACAGCTACTTACTGTAGTAATAAACCAAAATGTATTAAGTGTGAAGGGCCTCATAAAGATAATGATTGCAACAAGAAAATTGAAAAATGTATTTATTGTGGGAATAGTCCTCATGATGATATTTCAGTATGCACTGCATTTAAAGTGCACAAAGACAAAATTAAGCTTTCTTTAAAAGCACGGTCTAAGCGCACATATGCAGAAATGCTTAAAACGGTCATTGATGTCCCCCCTTTGGAAACCGAAAACGGGTTTTCAAATCTAGAGGAACCAGAGGACTCTGACTCTGACGAAAATAGTGAAGGTAATTCGTTTATCACTACCCAAGGGTCAGTTAAGAGAAAGAAGTCTTCCTCCAAATTACCAAAAAAGACACCTAAAATTTCATCTTCAAAGATCCCCGTGTTAAACAAAAAAAGTCAAAACCAAAGACTGTGCCTCCTGGTTTGTCAAATTCACAAACCAATCCAGGATCTAGTACAGAAAAAGATAATAATCCAGTGGGCTCCATTTCACAGCCACCAACAGGATTACTGAAGTTTTCGGAAATTGTTGAATGGATTTTCTCAGCATTCAATATATCTGAACCCTTAAAGACCCTCATAATGGCATTCCTTCCAATAGCTAGAACCTTTTTGAAGCAGTTATCAGCTCAATGGCCAATTGTCTCAGGTTTTGTATCTTTTGATGGATAATTTATCACCCGTCGCAAATGATACAATCACTGTCCTGCAGTGGAATTGTCGAAGCATCATGCCAAAACTTGATTCATTTAAAATATTATTGCATAGTCAAAAATGTGATGTATTTGCTTTATGCGAAACATGGCTTACTTCAAACATAGCTTTAAATTTTAATGATTTTAACATTATACGTCTCGATAGAGACTCTCCGTATGGTGGAGTGCTTTTGGGAATTAAGAAATGCTATTCCTTTTATAGATTAAACATCCCTTCAACTTCTAGTATAGAAGTTGTTGCTTGCCAAATAAACATTAAAGGCAAAGATATTTGCATAGCTTCGGTTTATATTCCTCCAAAAGCACAAGTTGGACAGCAACAGCTTAATGAAATGGTTGAAGCCCTTCCTGCACCACGATTGATTCTGGGGGATTTAAATTCGCACGGTATTATGTGGGGTTCCGTTTACAATGATAGCAGATCATCTTTAATACAAAACATTTGTGACAATTTTAGCATGACGGTATTAAATATGGGTAGCATGACACGGATCCCAAGACCTCCGGCACGCCCAAGTGCATTAGATCTATCTCTTTGCTCAACATCAATTCGACTAGATTGCACCTGGAAAATATTGCCTGATTTACACGGTAGCGATCATTTACCAATCATCATCTCAATTAGCAGTAGCAATTGCATTGCTACTTCCGCTAGTATTCCATATGATTTGACAAAAAATATCGACTGGATTAAATACCAAAGTAGTATCTCTAGTATTTTGAATTCAATGGAAGAGCTCCCTCCACTTGAAGAATATGACTTCCTCATTTGTTCGATTCTGGAGGCAGCAGAACAATCCCAAACTAAACGCTTTCCTGGGCCAACGACTAACAGAAGGCCTCCCAACCCCTGGTGGGACAAAGAGTGCTCAGAGGCTAAACTCGCAAAACAAAATGCTTGCAAGACGTTTCTAAAACGGGGAGGAGGAACTCCTCAGAATTTTGAAAAACTTATGGTTTTAGAAACCAAGTACAAGAGCATACTTCGAGCCAAAAAATGTAGCTATTGGAGACATTTTGTCGAAGGTTTGTCAAGAGATACCTCAATGAGCACTCTTTGGAACACGGCCAGACGAATGAGGAATCGTAACGTGGGCAATGAGAGTGATGAATACTCGAACCGATGGATATTTGACTTTGCTAGGAAAGTTTGCCCAGATTCTGTTCCTACGCAGAGCATTATACGGGAATCTCCTCCAAATAATGGTTTTATTAATAACCCATTTTCAATGATGGAATTTTCTATAGCACTCTTGTCTTGTAACAATAACGCTCCAGGGTTGGACAGAATTAAATTCAACTTGGTGAAGAATCTGCCCAACCTCGCAAAAAGACGTTTGTTGGAATTGTTCAACAAGTTTCTTGAGCAAAATATTGTTCCACCTGACTGGAGACAAGTGAAAGTTATCGCCATTCAAAAACCGGGGAAACCAGCTTCCAATCACAACTCATATAGACCCATTGCGATGTTGTCCTGCATCAGAAAATTGTTCGAAAAAATTATTCTACGACGTCTCGACACTTGGGTCGAGACGAACGGTTTGTTGTCAGATACTCAGTTTGGCTTCCGTAGAAATAAAGGGACGAATGATTGCCTTGCATTACTTTCGTCTGACATCCAAATTGCCTTCGCTCAAAAGCAACAAATGGCATCTGTATTTTTAGACATTAAAGGAGCATTTGATTCAGTTTCCATTGATGTTCTTTCAGACAAGCTTCACCAAAATGGACTCCCAGCGGTTATAAATAATTATTTGCACAACCTTTTGTCAGAGAAACGC
Source organism: Malaya genurostris (assembly GCF_030247185.1). Lineage (NCBI taxonomy): Eukaryota > Metazoa > Arthropoda > Insecta > Diptera > Culicidae > Malaya > Malaya genurostris. Next base: position 215,970,746 of record NC_080572.1, read on the forward strand.
ATGCATTTTTCATATGGCGATTTGGCAACACTCAGAAATAGTTACATGGGTCTCCCGCAAGGCTCATGCCTCAGTCCGCTCCTCTATAATTTTTACGTAAATGACATTGACAGCTGTCTAGTAACCCCATGTACACTAAGACAATTGGCAGATGATGGCGTGGTTTCAGTTACTGGACCCAAAGCTATTGATCTGCATAAACCATTGCAAGATACCTTAGATAACTTGTCCGATTGGGCTGTTCATCTTGGTATCGAATTCTCTGCGGAAAAAACAGAGCTGGTCGTCTTTTCAAGAAAGCATGATCCCGCGCAGCTTCAGCTTCATATGATGGGAAGAATGATCCAACAGGTTTTAACTTTTAAATACCTCGGGGTGTGGTTCGATTCCAAATGCACGTGGGGAGGACACATTAGGTATCTGATAACAAAATGCCAACAAAGAGTAAATTTTCTTCGAACAATAACAGGATCTTGGTGGGGTGCTCATCCGGAAGATCTAATAAAATTGTATCAGACAACGATACTTTCAGTGATGGAATATGGATGCGTTTGCTTTCGTTCCGCTGCAAACTCTCATATTATCAAACTGGAGCGAATTCAGTATCGTTGTTTGCGAATTGCTTTAGGGTGCATGCATTCGACACATACAATGAGTCTTGAAGTTCTGGCGGGAGTTTTTCCATTAAAAGATCGATTTTGGGAGCTTTCATCACGCCTGCTAATAAGATGTGAGGTGCTGAATCCCATGGTAATTAATAATTTCGAACGACTAGTCGAGCTTCGATCTCAAACAAAATTCATGACAGTATATTTTAACCATATGTCACAGGAAATCAACCCTTCAAGATATATTCCTATCCGTGTCAGCCTCCTAAATGTCCCTGACTCAACTTTATTTTTCGATACATCCATGCAGCGCGAAGTGCGTGGAATCCCGGATCATCTACGTTCGACGGAAATCCCAAAAATATTTTCAAGTAAGTTCAGGAAATTGACTCTGAGAAAATGTTTTACACGGACGGATCGCGAATTAAAGAAGCGACAGGGTTTGGTATGTTCAACAATAATGTTTCGGCCTCATTTAGGCTTCAAGAACCTGCATCTGTTTATATAGCAGAGCTAGCAGCAGTTCATTATAGTTTGAGTGTAATCGTCACATTAATTCCAAACCATTATTTCCTCTTCACAGATAGTCTGAGTGCAATTGAAGCCATTCGCTCAAACATGTCTGGCAAGACTGAACCGTTTTTCCTGGGCAAAATAAAACAGTGCCTGAACGACATATTGAACAATAATTATCTAATCACTATAGTCTGGGTCCCGGCTCATTGCTCCATTCCTGGCAATGAAAGAGCCGATATTTTAGCCAAACGTGGTGCTATTGAGGGTGAAATTTATGAGAGACCAATTGCTTTCAACGAATTCTATAGCTCGTCTCGCCAAAGAACACTTGCCAGCTGGCAAGCTTCTTGGGATAAAGATCACTACACGTTAGATGCACATCTCCTTCGAATTGGGCTCTCCGAGACTAATCATTGTGCTTGTGGCGAAGGTTATCGAGATATTGATCATGTCGTTTGGACATGCGTGGAGTATCGTGATGTCAGATCTCAACCAATAAATTCTTTGCGTACCCAAGGTAGACTATCCAATATCCCAGTTCGAGACATTCTTGCTTGTCGTGACCTTTCATACATGAAACTTATTTATCATTTCATAAAGAAAACTGGAGTTTCAATTTAATAAAGGCCCCTTTTCAAGACTTAGTTCTGATCCCAGCTGCGTCCATGAGTTCAACCAATAGCTAAATTAGAATAAAAATAATGTAATGATACAAACAAACTCGAAACAGTTTATGAAATTATTAACAAAATGTCTGAAAATAACAGCTTATTTTATAATTTATAGAAGTTAATCGTTTGGTTCAAATAATATTTCCGAGTAGATTTCATAATTAATGACGAGTTACCTAAGATGATATTTAAGTAATAAGAGAATATGTTTTAATAAATGCAAAACGTTGTGACTATGTTAGAATTAAATTAGGATAAGAATATTATGTAAAAGTGATGCTACGGCGAAGAAAAACTTATGTAAACTGCCTTAAGAAATAAACGTATTTATGGAAAAAAAAAATAAAAAAGGTGAGCTTTTTCAGTAACACAACAGTTACCCAAGTAGCACGTTAAGTTGCTGACCTGTATTTTTCTACTGATTGCGCAATTTATCAAATTAGTTTATATTACTACTCTAGTAACTGTTGTGTTATGGAAAAAGCGCAATTTTTCTTTGTTGTGCAACATATCTTTAAGTTCTTCCGTTGTTACGAACATTTTTTCACAATTATTGTGCAACTGATACAAAAACTCATGCATCGATCCCATTAAAAATGCTGCAATTAAATCAGCGAAAAAACGATTGTGAAACTAATGGAAACTACTACGTAATGTAAACAAGAATTGGATTGATGTTTACAAAAAAATAGCAAACGTAATCTCTAATGAATAAGTTTCACATTTGATTTTCAAAACAACTGCTCTTAACACAAACATGGAACTTCACGGAACGACCGAAATTAGCTCTGCGCCTAATTCGTATTACTGTTTTTGAATTAGTTGATTTTAACAACAAAATTTCCGAAATAACTATAAAATTAGTTAAAATTGAGAATTTACTTTGCTGAAAAAAGTCTTATTTTTAGAGAATGTGTTTAGTTGGCGAATATCCTGGACACAAACCAGCAATATTTCAATCCAACACGAAATTCTCATTGACAACTAATTTTGTTATTAAAATCAGAAAATTTGTTTCTATTTGCACTCTAATTGTATATGTCAAATAAAGTTTTTTGTATCTTCCAACCTTCCGAGCTACGCCGTCCGGTGTACTACTTGTATTCGGTTCTTGTTTTCCGAATGCTCAAAGTTTTCAGTGAGATAGTCGATTTCGCGAAGTCGAACGAAGAAAACAGCGATTTAGAAGAACAAATTTTAATAAGAAGTTTATGTTTCGTTTATGTCTTTTTCTCCAATACAACATCATATTTATACCTGCCAATATAGACAACCGCGACTGAAATTTTTTTCGGTAGTAGTGTGCCATCTAGTGGCTAGTCGTCATTACGGTGTTGACGATTTTTCGGTGACAGAGCACCATATGCAAATTGCAGAAGCCAATTCAACCATTTATGTTGGTTGAGACAAACGTTTATTTCTCTAATTCAACTAAAAAATTAGTTGAATGGAAATGAAGTGTGCCGTAGCTAAGAAATGACAGCACGTTTAATTGGCGAATTCAACTAAAACAATAGCCATTTCAACAAATATTTTATTATTATTAAGGGAATTAGAATTGAATTAGCAAAAGTAAGATTTTTTTAGTTGTCTCAAAAAATAACTAACTAAAATCAGAAAATCAACTAATTTTTTCGCCAAAAAGCTGATTTCGGTCTTTCCGTGTTTAAAAATATCCTGCACATAAATAAATGGTAATACTACATATTGTAGAATTGATCTTTCATGTTTTAGTGAATAGAAAATCGACAACGAACTGCATATTTATGGTGAAACATGTCTTCGTACGCCTTAAATTTTCGAGCGCCTTTGAATGTACGTGTTTTGATGATTGCACATCAATTTCTATGAAAATAACAATCTATTCTTTTCAATGAATATGATCGGAATTGTGTTCAAAATATGTATAAGAAAGCTATCAAACATTCATACACCTTTTCAGACGGTTTTAATTATATTGATGTTTCAATTAATCTGAAAAATCTTGAAATGAATTTTTCTTCAATACTTTTCAATATGGCATCGAGGATAACAGTGTGTTGAAAAGAAAATGGTTCACCAAACGTAATGATTTATTTCACCTAAATAAAAGAAAATATAAACGTGTAAATATTGAAAAGAGAAATTTTTGTTTTTATTTTTATCAAAATAGTTGCTTTTATATTTATCAAAAAACTAGTTGACTTAAACAACAATATAATTTAGTCATTCATCTTAGTGAACCCGACTTTTGTGATACGCACTGTAGGTGTGCTTTAGTTGCAAAAACAAGTTGCTCAAGCGGTAATATATAACTAGGAGAGTAACTATGATGAACTTAAGTTTTCTTTCAATATCTTTAAAAAGTGATGTCAGGTCTGTTCATTTTTTCGCGAGATAAAAACCGTATACAAATTATCTAATTGTTTTTTGTTTTGATTGCATATGTAATGCTGTATTTCTGGAACTTTTATGATAATATTCTCATGTCGGCAAGTTTTGCGTTCATTTCAAGCAGATAAATCTTGTACAACTTATTTGCAATTTTCGAATTGTGTTTCTGAAAATGAATAAATCTGCACACACTGACCTAATATTTCATGAGGCAACCAAGACTATGCGGACTCGGCTTCAAAATTGTTTTTACTGTGAGGTTTTTAATTCGGCTTACCATTTTTTGCCTTGCGGAGAGCATAATTTCACTATTTTTTTCTTCACTAGAGATAAACAGCCATTTAAGCATATATTGAGTCGGATATAATTTTTGATAAGTTGAACAAATGTTTTAGTTACTTCGCTTTTACATGACGATGTGAAAATTTTTGCTGAGCTTCTATAACTGCTAGTGCAACGTGGGCAAGTTGGTGATTTGCTGCACAATTGTTTCAGATGTACCTTGAATTGTTCTATAGTGTTTTTTTGGGTAGTATTGTAAAACTTAACAATGATAAGTTGCACAAACGATTTTAGTTTATTTTAAAATCTTTCTGAACTTATCTAACATAAAAAACAATTCTAAAATAATTGTAGAACCTCTTGAAATTTCAATAAGTTTCACTTGCTACTTGGGTACCAGAAGAGTAGTATAAACGTTCTTTATGAATTGCACGATCAGTATAATAATACAGTACAGCAACATAACGTTTTGCTAGGGAAGCCACAATAACAGGTGCATTCCATTGCACACGTTAATTTTGTCTTCCGAGCGAGCCGAATTCCACCACCCTACAATTTATGCTATACATCTCCCCCGTCAGTGCACTGCCAACAACCAGTCAGCGGAACAGCATAGCTCTTGTTCTCAGTCAGCTCAGTCACTGGCGTGAGATCATCGTGTAAAGTTGTGTTGTGTTGTGGTGTGTCGTTGCGCGATCGTTTAGTTGTTTTTGTTGCGTGCGAGCGGTGTTAATTTCGTTTCAATTTTGGCGGTTCAGTTTCGCTATAGCGGCAAGCCCAAAACAGGTTTGTGACTTTTCTCCTTTCGCTGGCGTTCCGTTGGTTTTTTAGATTAGTTTTTGTTATTCTTGTGTAAAGATGTTTTCGCGCAACTGCTACTAAAAGTGTGCAAATAGCAACTGTTGTTTAAGGTTCTGATGGATGAATAGTTCCTGGTAGCCGAGAGAAGAAGCGTGCCTTGAATTTGTGTACCCGGTTATTTATATGCCTTTTCCGGGCTTGTTAGTTCAAATCAATCCGAACAGGAGAGGCGAACGCAATCGTTTGTGTGAATCTTTTAGCACGATAAGAAAAGGAAATTCAATCAGCGTGAGCAGAACAGTGCAGAACGAAGATGAAATGACGACGATGGTAGTTTGAGAAAAAAACAGCGATGATATGCCAGACTCTCGGTGATTTACGGGAATTTCATACTGCGAAGTGAGACGAAAGCATGCAGAGAATTAAATTTAACCGATCATTATCGGATTATCGAGCAATTAACAAATTAGGCAATCTCAAATGGCTTTCGGTTTGATGATATCGGAATGAAGCGCTTGGTCGGGCAAAAAATGTAAACGGTTGGTCAACTGACTGTCGATGGTTAACGCCCAACAGTTGCTGGCCTACTGAAAAATAGAGTATCATCACATTACTGACATTAAATCCTAGTTACGCATTCGAATGATACATAACTTGCAGCAATCCACAAACTTCATAAGATATTCTCATCTTGTTTCATCAAATTTTGCACTTTTTCGAAGCACCAACTCATTTCAAAAAAATAATTCACGTATGCATATATTCGGTGTGATTAACGTTGATAAGCCCAGCTAGTTGTTCTATCACAAAAAAAAGTTCTTCTACTGTGAGAGAGATTGTATTTCCGATCCGTTCCCTTGTCACACCAGTAGGAAACTTCTTGTTTTCATTTTATGTTTTGTTTGTAGCGGTCTGCCTATTATTCTGCGACAGGCTTCGGTACACAGGGATCACTGAAGTGAGAGCTGATTGTTTTATTAATCAAGTGCTGTGAAGCTGTGCCGGACATCATCAAGAATAGCAAAGAGTGGTGGTGAGTATCATCTACATACATTGGTACATGCTAGTATTGGTTGAAATCAGTTGAATCTATAGATAGAAGACTGTACAAACAATCGAATTAACTCAATTTTCCGAGTTGTTCGTTGTATGAATGCACACTTTCTACTTCTTCGAAGATAAGAACGTAGCTAGATTGTTTTTTTTTTTTTGGTAAAAATCTTAATAAGAGTGAACACATCTAGTGTAATTAACGAGAGCCTGTTAAGCAATCATCATACTGAAACGTTTTTAACGGTATTCTGTTTTCATAATTCTCATAAATTATCATATACGGCCAAAATACATTATTGAATAATTTAATTTAGTCGTGGATGAAATAAAATTAGAGTTGAGAGTTTAGAACTTTTAGAGTCTACTAAACTTGACTTCAGTCCAGCAAATGTCTGTACCGCGTAAAAAAACTAATATTCGCTTTTATGACCTCTATTATACTCAAAGGCTATTAAATCACTGCGGAAAATGACTTTCGTTTCGATTCCCGGGTGATATCATTCGAGTTAGTTCATCGAGATCGCAAAATGTCGATGAATGTGAGTGTTTGTGTGTGTGACAAAAATACGCACTTACGAATTTCATAAACTCTGATTGGGAAATTTGTGAATTTTATCCGATTCCGGGACTACATGGCAAATGGGAAAAACATTGCAAGATGATGAGTAAACCTTTTATTTAGGGAGTGTTTTGAAAGGGTGAAGGTGTATAATGAGGCTAATTTTTTAAAACTTGCGAGTTCTTCTAGTTTACGGGTTCACTATAGCTATTTTGGACCTCCCAGTTCCTTGTTCCACAAACAACTAGAAGTAGCGACCGAAAGATTCTAAACCGAAAGACATACACTTTTAGAAAAAAAATGAAATTTACGATTGACGGAAATTCAGGCATGTGGTAATTTCTTCGGTGATGACATAATATTACGCACTATTGAAATGTAAAAAAATCTTAAGGTCTGTATTGATGTGAACTTCGGCTAAATCAACTGTGAAGTTAATGATATGCTTTGAATTGCAAATTTAAATGAATTACGACGCTCCTTTTATGTGAATCTATAAAGATGTAAATTTACACGATTTGAAGATGTAGATTCAAATGAAACAATCGTAAGGTTTTCATTGAATTTTCATTCAGATGACTCCAACTTCCGGAAATACAGGGTGGAGAAATTTGAAAATTTCTAACCTTCATCTACAGTGACGATATGAAAAACGGAAAAAATCTTCCAAACTGGGCTCAAATCTGTATTGTTAGTTAAAGGTTTTACAAACTCTTTTCGGTTATACCGGTTCAAACATTCCGAAGTGGAAATCTAGCATTTGGTTTCGGAAACACTCGGCGCAGAGTGTTGAAAACTCCAAACCGTAATTTAAACGAACAAAATCTTTAAAACTAAAATCTATTCGATTTCAATTTATAGGGTAACGGTTCCCTATTTTATCTGAGCTCCTATTTCCATCTCATCCCTTCAGCTCATTACTTTAAGCATGAATAATATTTTACAACGTACCTGAACCAAACTGTAGAATGTTTTAAAACGATTATTCAAGCTATTGTCACACTTTCTCATTGAAAGAAATGGTTTTAAATTCTTCGGTGATCGTTTTTTTTTTTTCATTTAAAACAAACTTACTTTCCAATTTAGGACACATTTTCGTCTCAAGATTTACAGTTCGTCATGTTTCTGAATATCTACTAACCAATTCGTCTCAAAACTTGATCACTATTTCTCGCAATTACACTACTATTGAATGCTGGATGACTTCATGATTAGTTATGTTCACTTGCCAGTTGTTTAATTAACGATCAAAAACTACAAAAATTGTCCGACAATCAATAAAAGTATTCAAGATTATGAGAGGAAAGTTCTTCACTTAGTTCACTTGATTGCACTTTGTTTTGATCTCATTTCGCGAAATTGCCAAATTTTATCATAATGTTACAAAAAAATTGTTTTCCTTCCTCATATTATTATCAACAAGTTTTTTTTTTTTGGTATTTGTGACATTAATTTAATTATATTGTTGATATCTATATTTCAATAAAACTATTTCGGTTTCGAATATTACCAGAAAAAGCGTGTTAAATACTAATGAAATAACCATTGTGATAAATCTAGTAGCACTGGTTTCTTTCTGCTATATGCTATAGTGTGTGTGCTTCAGCGGCTGTACACAGAGATGCCAGATATTTTAATAGAAAATATGTATCTGCTCAATCTGTTTTCACTAATAAAATGAATCAGTTCAAATTGGTTTAATTTTTTAACTTTCAAAAAAGTACTGCAATCAAATACTAACAGATACTCAGAGAGAAAAGCCTAACTTTTTGCTTCTCACTTTTAATGAACCTTTACAAATCTGTATTAAATTTAGAAAATCTGTATAGTATCTGTAATCTGATTTAAATTAGTATGCGAACGCAAAAATCTATACAATACAGATACATCTGTATAAATGGTAACTCTGGTTCTGCATTTTGTTTTTAGAAGGGCTAATGCCTAAATAGTAACAATTCTTTTTTTTAGTTTTTGCAGTTAGCACAGTAAAATTTAAAAAAAAAACGAAAGGAAATGAAAACGATCCAAAAAATGTTAAACGTCGAAATGATTCCAAACTGTTTCTAAAAATATCAATACTTGGCATTAGTCCCTTTTAAAACAAATTTCTGGCTTTTGAACCTGAGAGTGTAATAGTGCAATATTTTGATCGTCATTGCTAATTTTGGGATGAATAAAGGACCAACGATAGGATGAATATGAAACCTCTGAGATGAAATTAGGAGCACATTAATGAACATATCAGTTTTTAGTTGATTTTTTTATTATTATTTTAATTTCCAAGGAATTTGAATCAATTTCCAATGTAGAGCAAGGCGAATTAAGCAGAAATACGAAAAAAACGCAGTGTTTTTAGTGGCTAAATCATGGTTTTTTGGTAACGTCCTTACAAATGAGATGGAATAGGAAACCCTTACCCTGCGTTGAAGAAAAAAGCATTATTACACCACTTGGTGAATTAAAACAGTATTTTTATGCTGATTTTTCTAGCAAATGGAACACACATTGTACAAAAAAGGCTTTTAATTTGTACGAAAAAAGGCTTTTTTTGCAGATTTTTGTGACGATAAAATCTTTTTACACCAATGGCACATCGAAGTATTACGTTCGGAAAATATTATGCAAAATTTTCTTGAAGAAGTGTTAAAAATACGGCAATGATACCAATCGTTAGGACGTGTCTCGGAGAAAAAGATGAACTGAATCTTAGTTCATTAGTTATACAGTAGTTTTCCCCAGCTAACACTGAGAGGGTTAATCGAAATTTCAATCCAACTTTTTTAACTTTTCAAAGAGGAAAGCTGGATTTTTTTTCGATGAAAAAAAGGTGAATTTGTTTTTGTAAAATAAAATTTATTAACAAATTTGCAAAACGTTCCTGCTTTACCTCGTGAATTATATCCAGAAACTGATATGTTTTGCTGCTAATTTTTTCAAAATATCATTAAAATAATGAGTATCTACGATAAATGTCATGGTGTAATGTAAATGAGTGCAGTTTTCATTCAACACATTATTCAATAAGTCGTGTGGCTGTCACACAGATGGCACAATCATTGTCAAATACGTATGACGTTTAAAAAATTTTAGAAGACTACAATTTGAAATGTGTCATGACATTTAAATTAGTCAGAAAAAAGTGACAGCGGTTTAGGTGAAGCTACTTTCGTTATTTTCAAATCAATTTCGTGTGTTAATTTATCATTGCTTCTTGGTGAAAAAATACTGTACAAGCTCAGCAACGGCTTCAACAGTATTATCTGAACTCTGTTCCATCTAAAAGAACCATCTGTTATTGATTTGCTGAATTTAATGATAGTGAACATTCTAGGCATCCAATTTAGGTGGTTCATCCAGAAAACTTCAAAAAAGTTCACAAAATGATTATTTCTAATAGAAAATTGAAATTGTGTGAGATAGCTGAGGCCGTAAAAATATCAGAACAAATATGTGTTTACAATTATGCATGAACATTTGACCATGAGAAAGCTATTTTTAAAGTGAATGCCGCATTTACTCACAGTCGATCAAAAACAACATCATGTTGATAATTCAGAGCAATGTTTGGCCATGTTTAAAAGTAATAATTCAGATTGTTTGCATCGATATGTGACAATGAATGAAACATGGATCCATTACCTCACTCCGAAATCAAAACGATTATCATCTGAGCTTCAATATTTTGGGATGCACATGATATAATCTTATTCAACTATTATGAGAAAGGAAAAACAATCAATAGCGAAAAGTTAGATCGATGGAATGCTAAAATCAAGTAAAAACGACCTTATATGTCGAAGAAAATATCACAGTTTTATCAAGACATCGCATCGATTCACCAGTCGATGCTAACGATGATTGAATTGAACGAATTGCACTTTGAATGACTTTCTCATCCACCGTATAGTCCCGATCTGGCCCTCAGTGACTACTAGCTGTTCGCATATTTGATCCATCTACAAGCACGGCATGGAGAAGTCAGAGAAGCATTGAAATGATTGTATTGCTCTTGAAGGAGATAACATTTATGAATAAAATTGATTCTCGTGTAACATCTTTTTCTTATTTAGTCACACGACCTAATAAGCGATGTGCTAAGAGGCAATTAATAGTAGGAAACTATTATTTTTTCCTTTCAAAATATTTCATTGATTTAATACAATTTCAGCTTTGAAAAAGCATGAACAACGTTATTTTTCCTTAGCAGCCGCTCATCATCTCAAAACTAAACTCACTTATGACGTTTAAATACAACGCTAGATTGCAATTACCGAGATTCCAAGAAATCATCAGCAAAATGGTTACACGGCAGCTCATTTTACTCCTTTTGCAAAATCTTACATAATCTTACATGGAAGGGCAAACAAGTCGTTTCTTGTGCAATGAAGATTGATTTACCTTTCGCTATAGAAAGGTAATAGAAAAGGTAAACCGACTTTCGAACGGAGCATCGGAGAGCCATAGAGTTATATAGTATTCGACTCAGCCTGACGAGATCGGAAAATGTTTGGTTGTGTATATTAGTAATTTTTTCCACATTTATTTTCTTGAAGTTGATCGTAGTTGTTTTCAACAAAATTTAGCACTTTTGAAAGCTACTATTGGATCATTGACCATGTTCGAAAATCAAATTGCTGTGATTTTTGGTTCCGGAGATAATGGTATAAGTGACGTAACCATCTGAACGCGCTTTTTCTCTCCTCTGAATTTTCTCGCGATGGCTGAACAGATTCCCACAAACTTAGGCTCGTTGGGAAACTACTAATGGATTCATTAAACAGGTTTGAAATTCAAGGGGCTGTCACTTACGGTTTCGGTGGTATAATGCCATAAGTCACGTTAACATGATTACCACTCAATTTTAGACTCATTAGAGAATAACATTTGTCTGTGGGTCAATTTCGAAGATCGTATGGTTAACATTTTAGCTTCGGAGATATAATCGTACAAGTGATGTAATCGACAATATATTTTTTTCACATACAAGATACAAGAATACTATTAACCATGTCGTTCGGTTTCAGAATGGTAGGACAATAAGTGTTTAAAATATCATATTTTTGTATGTGATGAAGTAAAAAATAACGAGCTCATACAAGCTGATCTGCCAACTTGTTGGATTCATTAGTTACTGATCAAACAAACTCACTCCGGCTACACCCTTCTTCCGCTTCCGGTTTCGAATGCTCCAAAAGCATCAAAATGACAACTTGTTGCAATTGATTTAACACATGATCCATGCGTTCTGATATGTTTTTATGTAATGAAACATATATTTCAGGTGCATGCGTGAAAAGCGTGCCACAGACTCCCGGATCCCGAGTGCTCGATGAAGATAATGAGTGATCAAAATGTACGAAATTTTCAGAACCGATCAAAAATGTACGAAATTTTCAGAGCCGATCATAGCAGAACAATTTCATTTAGTAGATTCTGTTCATTACTGATTGAGTAAACGTACTTATTTTCATTAACGGCTAAAGCAAATTGTTTTGAATAATTCTATCGTGATACTTATTTATTCCTTATGAAAAATCGTTGAAAATTTACGAACGAAACGATATTGTAAGCTAACTATTATCTGTCTTCGTTTTTCCAAATGCCATTAAAAGCTCACGAAAATACTTTCAACTTTCTGGGAAAAGGGTTTGTTTAGGCATGTACACAATATTTTTTCAGTTACGTTTAATTTATTTTGTTTTGATTTTGATTTATGATGCTCTGTCTGTGAAATCATCCCTGATGCCATCATTTACAGTGCGGCCGCTTACTCTTCGCTTTGTGAGCCGTAATCGTAAATCTATTTTCTTTTCATTGGTTTCTTCAAACAAGGTGTCTGTTACTGCATTTGTGGTTGATGGGAAAATTATTGGCAGATTAACTGTCATTACTGATTGGGTAACCGTTTGTGGTTTTATTGGAGCCGAACGTCAACAAAATTTATACACACCTTCGAATATGCTGGTATATAGCGACTTACATAAAGACACTTTCAGGTTATTTACACATTCTAAAAGAGAACAAATTAATCGCATGCTTTTTATATGAATACCGTTTAGATTTACGAACGCTATATCATCGTTATTTTTAACAATTTCCAATGCAAAACGTTATCCACAGATTCATAAACACAAACACAAACACAAACACAAACACAAACACAAACACAAACACAAACACAAACACAAACACAAACACAAACACAAACACAAACACAAACACAAACACAAACACAAACACAAACACAAACACAAACACAAACACAAACACAAACACAAACACAAACACAAACACAAACACAAACACAAACACAAACACAAACACAAACACAAACACAAACACAAACACAAACACAAACACAAACACAAACACAAACACAAACACAAACACAAACACAAACACAAACACAAACACAAACACAAACACAAACACAAACACAAACACAAACACAAACACAAACACAAACACAAACACAAACACAAACACAAACACAAACACAAACACAAACACAAACACAAACACAAACACAAACACAAACACAAACACAAACACAAACACAAACAAAAACACAAACACAAACACAAACACAAACACAAACACAAACACAAACACAAACACAAACACAAACACAAACACAAACACAAACACAAACACAAACACAAACACAAACACAAACACAAACACAACCACAAACACAAACACAAACACAAACACAAACACAAACACAAACACAAACACAAACTCAAACAAAAGAAAAGGGAAACACAAACACTCGGCCCTGAACACACCAACGCGTGTGCACTTCGGAAGCGTGTTTGGCTATGCTATGTTTACGCGGAATTGGGTAGACTTTTGTCGTCGATTAGTAAATGGAACTACACTACTAGGGAGGCCTACCTCACCTTACCTAACAGCTATAGCCCTGGGGTGTCCTTTGCTGTATCAAGCATACGTCTCCACATAACTCGGTCCATGGCTGCTCGTCGCCAGCCACTCAAGACACGGATGCTTCTGAGATCACCCTCCACTTGATCGATCCACCTTGCTCGCTGCGCTCCTCTTCTTCTTGTACCAGTCGGATTAGATTCAAGAACCATTTTCACTGGGCTGTCGTCCGACATCCTTATGACATGCCCAGCCCATCGTAGACGTCCGATTTTAGCTGTCCGTACGATAGGTGGTTCTCCTAGCAGCTGTTGCAATTCGTGATTCATACGTTGCCTCCACGTTCCGTCTTCCATGTGCACTCCGCCATAGATGGTCCTCAGTACCTCAGTACCTTAAAAATTCTTTCGAAAACACTGCGTCCTCTGCCAACATAGTCCAGGTCTCGTGGCCATAGAGAACAACCGGTCTAATGAGCGTTTTGTAGATGGTCAATTTCGTGCGGTGGCGTACTTTTCTCGATCGGAGCGTTTTTCTGAGTCCAAAGTACGCACGATTCCCTGCCAAAATACGTCTATGAATTTCTCTGCTGGTGTCATTATCGGCGGTCACCAGTGAGCCCAAATACACGAACTCGTCAACCACCTCGATATCGTCACCGTCTATCAATATTCGTGGTGGAAGGCGTAGTGTTTTTTCTTTAGGGCCTCTTCTTTTCATGTATTTTGATTTCGACGCATTTATGGCCAGTCCGATACGCCTAGCTTCAGCTTTCAAACCGATGTAGGTTTCCGTCATCTTCTCAAGGTTACGTGTCACAATATCAATATCGTCAGCGAAGCCAAAAAGTTGTACGGACTTTCGGAAGATCGTGCCACTCGTGTCGATCCTCGCTCTTCGAATCACACCTTCCAGGGCAATATTGAACAAGATAGGGAGGCCTAAGAAGGCTTAATTTGGTGGAAAGGTTTTGGCATCTACTTTCTTGTTATGGCATACTTTTCGTAAACTTCCTCGAAATAGAAAATGATATTACCGGCGAGTGTAACTGCAAACTATTGGATCTTTTGAAGTAATGTTAGTAATGTAGCCTGTCTTTTTGCAGCATGTCAACTCTAATCGATGTTAGTTACAATACAGTTTCTGTGACAATCCATGTACAAAACTGTATCTGATATGGTTTTAGTAGTAATCGACAGTCTAATGAAAGTATTTTTCTCATTTTACTTCAATGCTATGGCTTTGTAACTGTTGAACAGTTCAAAACCTTGTTGTACACACCAACATGGTATACTGAATATCAGTGTTTATGGTTTGATTGCCTACATGCGTGATAATATTGTTAACCGTCCGCGTTAAGATAAGATACAAATTATGACCGCGCTCATAGTTCCTAAATTAGACATTTATTTATTATTAACAATACCGCAATGCCACACCAATGCAGAAGCAAAAAAAAATCAAAAATTCCTGTTAATTACAATCGCTTTACAACTTGAAATCCTCACAAGAATTACGATTTTTACACCACAGGTCAAGTGCTTCGATAACTTTCTATGCTTCGCTGCCACTAAAGCAGCCACTCAAGTGCACAAGCTGCAACAGAATCCTAATCCGTGAAGTCAGTACCTACTTGACTAGTGCTAGTGAAGTGTATGTTTAATGCTGGTAACTGCACTTTCACTGAAAACCAAGCTCCATACGACAGCGACCGTGCCGGAATCAATCGGTCCCAGTTGAATATTGGTTACGGTGGTGCAGAAGAGCAGATGAAGGGAACCAGAGTGTCTTTTGCTTGGAGTGTGGCAACTTACTCTTCAGGGTAACAAGACTAAACGAGCTGCTCTCGGTGGAATCGGCACCATTTAATGGAGGGAGGCAATGTAATAAGGCTCCCTTTTCCGCAAACAACAAGAGCTCATGTTTCGTAGACTGTCGTCACATTGCCGGCAGAAGTCCAATGTGTTTGTTCCGAGTGCTACTGAATTTAGTTTACTTAATACGGCAACAGAGTAGAGAAGAGCGGTCCGGCGGACAGCAGCGAACAGAGCTGCTGTAAATGTACGCTTTCAATGCTTCACTACTGAAACGAAAGCAAACTCTAAACATTGCCTCATTTGACAATTTATACACGCGGTTTGTTTTGCTACATGCGAATGTGAAGGATATTATAACATCACCATCACATGGTTGCTGCTTCGGTTGCGGTTCTACGCTCGTTCGTCTGGTTGCTGTTCACTAATGAATATTCTACTGCAAGGTTCCATCTGACTTGATTGGTCATAAGGTTAAGGAAATAGTAATGTTCACTTTGCTTAATCAGTTATCCCATGACTCATGCGTGTTAAAAATTCCACAGCATTTTATGAAACTATGTAATTTGGTATTATCACAAAACTCACTGCATTGAATCTATGCTTGATGAATAGAGTAGAAAGTTAATATCTTTCAAAAGGGTTTATCAGACCATATTTCTCGAAACCATCGAACATATCGGTTTTGAGGAATTAGAAAATTTTTCATATCATTAATCAGTATGGTAATATGTTATAATATGTCGCCCTTAAGAAAATATTGAGATATTTCTAAATGTACTGATATATTTTCTTCGAGAATGTATGTATTTCTTTGCAATACGTCTGAGGAACATAATTTTCAATGATTTCGGTAGAAGTGATGAGAATTGATTGATACAAACACATTTTCCGAATCGACCACATTCTCAGTTTTTTCACTTGCCGTAAGCATAATGTCCCAGCAACCATATAATATGCCTCACTATAAATCAGTGGTATGCCCCACAACAATGATGCAATATGCCCCTTAAAATGTCGGTATAGAAGAAAGATAAAGAAGGTATTCTTTGCATCAGAAATCAATTGCATAATCAATTAATTATAATTGGAAACCAACATTTTTGATCCCCCCAACGCTACATTTTGTTTTAATAACCGTTTAATAATAATCTTTAAAACAATATTTTTACTCGAAGCATACTGTGAATCGAAGGTGGGGCATAATGTCCGTTGAGTGACTGTTATAAGAAAAATCGTATATCAAAGAAATGGCTTTGTTTATCTAGATTTTTATACTGTAAATAGACACATTAGCACTGCTGAAAGGTAATTGCTTTGTAGCAACCGACCATTAAACGTTTTACACGGTTAAAATGCTTGTTTAGTCGAAGCAAAACCTAACATCGAAAAGCTGCCTGATGCTATTTCCAGTTTTGATGTGGAACACATCTTTATTTTCTAAATAGGGGTGCAAATCAGAAACTCAAAGAAAAACACACGTAGAAATGTGGTCAGGTTTCAAACACTTACAGCTTAGTCTATTTTGTATCTATTATTAATATTATTTCATCATTTCATAGGAAATATTTCTAAGTTTCGATTTGAATGTATCAAGCCACGTATTTTCAGTTATAAATGATTGAAATCTTGATTAGTGGCGAGCAGTATCCTATTTTGTCGGCTAAAAATCTTCGGCATATCGGATTTTCCTGTCATAGACGACGATTTTGAAGGAGTAAGCGATATATCAAAGGGAAAGCATAGCTCTGATTGGTCAATCGATGAAAAAGCGAGCTGTTTGAAGCACGCGAATTTATAAATAGAAGCTAAATTATAGCTAACGTTTCAGTCCTACGCGTAGCATGCTAGAGGTAGGTTGTTGCTAGACAGCAAGACAAAAAGTGCCATAAAACGATTTGAAGCTTTAATTGGTTTGCTCTGATCTTGTGTCATGCAAGCTCGAATGAAATTCCATGTTATGTCGTTGACAACTACCCCAGGATAAATTTTGAGTGCTTGAGAATAATTTCTAATTTATATAAGATGAATTCGATTGATAATGAGAAAAAGTTTTACGCTTCAACCGAAATCGCAGAATGGTAGAGAAGCTTAACGCTATAAAAATAACTGCTTGCATACAAAACTTTAACACAAGCTTGGCGATGAGAAGCTTAAAATCAAAATCGTATGGCAAGTATGTACAAAGTTATGATTGCATACATTTGGGATATTGATGTAATTTCGTCGGCTACAGAACAAATACAAATCTAAACAAATAGATTATATATTCTGAGTTCACGTGTTTGGTGTTGGTTCCTAATAAAGATCAATCTAAGCAGACTTTTGTGCAATTGCGGATTCAAAACTGTGACGATTGATTAAAAATGTCGATCATCAGAGATTTTGGTTGCCTTGTTTCACATCAATGGCTCGAACAACCCTATGGGGCTGATCCTTGTAGTTTTTTCATATTTTCTAGCAAACGACAACTGCCAAACTTGCATAGCAGAAAGATCTTAGGAAAAGGTACTGTTAGTGATAACACTTTTGTGTAGAAAAGTCTTGAATACTTAAAAAAGAAAGGGGGAACTTTATAACACTTTCCCCTACACAAACGCTGGAAACTTGTCGAAACGGGCGAACATATTGCTCATAATTAGTTAATATGCGACTCTGAAGTAATCATGTTCACTGTACCGATGTTGCTTAACTTCGGTGATCGGACGAGAACAAAATGTTCACTGTAGTTATTTGTTTAACATGAAACACCACGGATTTATACCTGAGCAAATGAAGTCATCAACGTAACGTTTGATCAGCGTAATTAACTATCCAATGTATAATTCAAACTAGGGTTTTTTATCACTTTTTTTCGAAGGGGCACGCTAGTTTACAATTTTTTGTAGCCCCTCCACTGTATGTTAAGGAGAAGAGCAAGGATGGTTTTTATCGTATCAAAGAACGTTCACTGGCAACTCTTCAACGATTGAATCGGTGCCATCAAAGAGCAACGGAAATCATCGCAACAACAAAAATCTGGCATAGCTCATTTAACATAGAATCGACACCAGTGCGAGAGCGAATTTCTCTCGATGACATTTCTGAGAATCAAAGGTTAGCATGCTGCTGTGGGGATCCTCTCTGAAGCAACAAACTCGGTCGCTTATTCTCGTTTCGCGATCCGATGCTATACATGCAGTTGATAATTGCGATATAATCATTTTACCAGGCACGTACCCAGAGGGGGGGCCCAAGGGGCCCTGGCCCCTCCCGAAATCAGAAACAGAAACAAAAAAAATTTTGATACGAAGTGAATAGTGCAATGTCAAAACTAAACAAAATTAAAATTAAACACCTGGAAAAATAGATGACAATAATAATAAGACACTTAATTGTTCTAAATGACTGGAAAGAGAAAGTTCACGAGCTTACCATAGTTGAGCAAGATTCTGCAAATTAGAAAGATATCCTGCAGCTGGATCTCGCACATACTTATTTAGGACTGAAAATACGAGCGCAAGTGCACTTCGAGTACATGTTTGGCTGGATCAATTATTATACGCCAGAGAAATAAATGATTACCTAACAATGAACTGAAGTCGTTGTAGTGCCTGAAAGAGAGGCTCAATGGGTCGAAAAGATCATGATGCCTGTTTTCTGGTTAGTTAAAATTACGGGTTAATGCTCCAATTACTTGCCCATCAACCTTGTTCAACTGATTTGGCCTCCTCGAACTGTCATTTATTCCCAAACCTTAAGTCATCTCTGAGAAATCGATGTGAGCTTTGTGTTGGAATTTTAGACCGCTACTTCCGGAACCTGTTACCGAAACCTGTATAGCTAATGAAAGTTTGTGAGGCCATCAACTAATATGGCCTACAAATTAAGAAGATGCTTTCCGTTCTCCACGAATCGAAGTAAGGGATCTATCTCGGACCACTTCTTAAAATCCATCACAAGTCTTGTGGATTTTTGTGCTCTAGAAATGGATATTTAGAAGGTCTTAAACATGTGGGATTGAAATGGCATGACAGTAAACGTTAGAAATGTAATACAATCATAATCTCGGTCATAATCACACATTTTGCATAAATACCTAATAATGATAGTTCCAGTGTAAAAGTTTAAGGTTGTCTGTTAACAACGCCGGTAAATGGCGCACCGGAAATTATCTAGTTAAGCAATCTTCAGTAACATTATTTTTTCATTCTGGGCCCCTCCCGAAACCAAATCCTGGGTACGGGCCTGCATTTTACTATTGCCGCTTATTCTAACTATGTGCATATAACCTCTGTATGAGTTGTGTCTATGAAAATGTCTGTGAATGCTCCACACAAGGGTTTTGAAATATTGCAACCTAGTATGAGAATCATCAAGTTGAATCATCGATTCGATTTTCTGCGATAATTGTCAACTTGCGATTCTCACTTAGGAAATTCCACACAGCAACGAATATTATCAGACTGCAAATTTTTTTTAAGGCCGTGAAATACTCAAAGTATGAATTGGAGCGAAGAAATGTAGCAAAATTCTCTCAAGGTTCATGCATTGAGAGACTCGAGTTCTTGTAGCATCTTCTACCGGATTGAAAATGTTGTATACAATATAGATAGCAATATAGCAGCTTCTGTCAAATTTTCGGCAATCACCAACACTGGAGAAGAGTTGAATTCAAATGACAGGTGTTATGGTACCATATGAAATTCTTGCAATTCGTCCGGATCCGAGTACGGATTCCGGAATCACAAGGTGATGAGTGTTAACATTTTTCAAACACTCCAACAAGCGACGGCTTAATGGGCGGGTAGGGTCAAACACTTTTGAATAATCATTTATTTTTTTCTTTGTATTTTCTTATAGTAAAACAATTCAAGAATATTCTGTGAAATTTTCAAACTTATCTCTTGCTCTTTCTTATCTCATACTGCGAAGAAGTAAGAGCTCGGCACACAGGCTCAAGATTTCTGCTTCGATTGACTTAAAAACTTGATAAAACATTCTTGCAATGTTTCGTTATAACAAAATACAAAGCAGCAGGCGGAGCAGTTCAATGTCAATTGACAAACCATTTCCGATGGCCTGAGATTCATAGAAAAAATTCAAGAGCTTGGTAAATGGGTTCCACACAAACTGACCGAAAGACAGATGGAAATGTGAAAAACTCAGAACGAAATGGTTCTTTTATGCATGAAAGAGAGAATTTTCGTCTTTCTCAAATAGAAAAGCTATGCATTCGCTCGAATTTTTTAATCCAAGGGCCAAGTGATTTACCTTTCGACTAAGTTCGACATAGGATGCTATTAAATTTTATTCCGATCCGACTTTCGGTTCCGGAATTACAGGGTTATATGCACAACAAAATGGAAAAAAGGCACTTCATCTTGGTCCGACTTCCGGTTCCAGAGTTACAGGGTAATATGTGCAAATTTAAAAGAAAATGTACACTCAATTTTGTCGGAAATTTCTTAACCAAATTGGCACAATTTATGATGCAAATAAAAGGCAGAATTTTTTTTTTAAATCTCAAGTTTTATCAGGATACAACTTCTGGTTCCGGAAATACAGCGCGATAAGTGATTCTTCAATTTCCTGAGTATTTTTTCACAAGTCAAGGCGCAAAGGGGAGCAATTCTATACAGAACTGACGAGTAATTTCTTCTAGTTTGCAGATCTCAATATTTGGTGGAAACATAAACCTACTCTGGCACCACTAGCACACGGTTTCCGGTTTCGAAAGTATCGGTAGTAAGGAGTGTATCGAAAAGTACAGGGTGATTTTTTAAGAGCTTGAGAACTTTTTTAAACAATAAAACGCATAAAATTTGCAAAATCTCATCGGTTCTTTATTTTAAACGTTAGATTGGTACATGACATTTACTTTTTGAAGATAATTTCATTTAAATGTTGACCGCGGCTGCGTCTTAGGTGGTCCATTCGGAAAGTCCGCTTTTTTATCGACAAATTTTGTTCAGCGATGAGGCTCATTTCTGGTTGAATGGCTACGTAAATAAGCAAAATTGCCGCATTTGGAGTGAAGAGCAACCAGAAGCCGTTCAAGAACTGCCCATGCATCCCGAAAAATGCACTGTTTGGTGTGGTTTGTACGCTGGTGGAATCATTGGACCGTATTTTTTCAAAGATACTGTTGGACGCAACGTTACAGTGAATGGCGATCGCTATCGTTCGATGCTAACAAACTTTTTGTTGCCAAAAATGGAAGAACTGAACTTGGTTGACATGTGGTTTCAACAAGATGGCGCTACATGCCACACAGCTCGCGATTCTATGGCCATTTTGAGGGAAAACTTCGGAGAACAATTCATCTCAAGAAATGGACCGGTAAGTTGGCCACCAAGATCATGCGATTTGACGCCTTTAGACTATTTTTTGTGGGGCTACGCCAAGTCTAAAGTCTACAGAAATAAGCCAGTAACTATTCCAGCTTTGGAAGACAACATTTCCGAAGAAATTCGGGCTATTCCGGCCGAAATGCTCGAAAAAGTTGCCCAAAATTGGACTTTCCGAATGGACCACCTAAGACGCAGCCGCGGTCAACATTTAAATGAAATTATCTTCAAAAAGTAAATGTCATGTACCAATCTAACGTTTAAAATAAAGAACCGATGAGATTTTGCAAATTTTATGCGTTTTATTGTTTAAAAAAGTTCTCAAGCTCTTAAAAAATCACCCTATAGTTAGCAACATTGATTATTGAATAAAAAAGCGAAAACAATATATTTTGACATCAGTTTTCGATATATTGTAGAAAAATTACATTTTTATGCATTCAATGATTATATTGAAGAAAGTTCTAGTTTCCGTGAAACGCTCGCACTTTGGACTTGACATTCTTCATTGAATTCTGCACAGTTACTTTTGTGACTTTCCTGGTGGCAGCTGTCCAGTTTTTTTAACTCCTGCATGTTTTGGGACACTGTACCTTCCTTCCGAAAGTGCCGCTTGACAATTGCCCAATACCTTTCAATTGGCCGAAGATCCGGGCAGTTCGGTGGGTTGATGTCCTTTTCCACGAATTGTACATTATTTTTTCACAACCACTGTAGAACGGAGTTGGCGTAGTGGGCTGAAGCCAAATCCGACCAGCAGAGAGGATGAGTCTTATGCTTTCTGTACAGTGGCAGCATTCTCTTCTTCAAACATTCTTCCTCGTACACCTTGGCGTTAATTGTGCCCTTCGTGAAGAAAATCGACGACCGCAAACCACAGGTACAAATTGCTTGCCAGACCAACACCTTCTGCCCAAACTTTTCCATTGCCACCGTGGTGTCAGCGTCGTCCAGGTCCTGGTACACCGATTTCGTATAATATCCGGGCAGCGCTCTAGAGTCTTGCTTGGCGTAGGTTTTGTCGTCGATCAGGATGCATCCGTCTTTATTCTGTAGAATCCGGTTATACAGTTTTCGCGCTCTTGTTTTGGCCTGAACTTGCTGTACCAGGGACTTTTTCGGCACCTTCTGTTTCTTGTACGTTTTCAGGGAGTACCGAACTTTGATCCGTTGAATCATCCCGATGCTGGTGTTGAACTGCTTGGCCAAATCTCGCGTCGACGCCGAAGGGTTTTTTCCTGATGTAATCAACCGGCCGGGCTGGGACCCGTTTTCCTACCGGATCGGGGCAGATCCTTCGTGGAAAGAGTATTACAGAACTTTTCGATAATATTTTTGACACTGGTGTGGTTCACTTCCACCCGTTTTGCAATTTCGTTGTACGCGACACCACTTTCTGAGCACCAAGTGTGCAGAATTTTCTTTTGCGTTTCCGAATCAATTCGACTCATCATTGAAACGATAAACCGTACCGGAACCAATCGATTGCGCAGCTGTTTTTGACATGTAAACAAACATATCACCGCAAAACACGCTGCAAAAATTAAGCCATCTCAGAGTAATAACTGTTTGAATGTTGCTAACTACTTATCGATACACTCCTTAGATACCGCCTTTACGAACGCACCCGGGTTGGCGTATCGAAGCATAGAGCACTCGCCTTATAAGCCAGTAGTTTCCAGTTCGAACGCTGAACTGGAAGAATTCTCAGTGTAGGTAAAAGGTCAAATTCCACCAAAGGAATATAATATCAAAGCTTTGCTTCTAAAGAAAATAAAACTCAACATCGTTTTGAAAACACAACAAAGTTCATCGGCACCGAGCACACATGAGCACATGTTTCCAATCGTGTTGAACAAACCAGGACGCCGGTGCCGGTAAGAATGTTCTTTTACCGGTGTTTACCACATTACGAAAGTGTGGCAGAGAAAAAAAATTTCAATCGATTGATGTTTAACTGAAAACACTTGCTTGGAATCTTATGATGTGACTACAAATGATAATATTGATAATAATAACAAAAATCAAAAATCCAATCACAAAGCATGTTTTATTATGGTATTTGAATAATATTACTCCTCATTGAACTTGAATTTTGTATACAGCAGTAACAGGAGCACAGATTTTCGTTTTGTTTTGTCTTCGTTTAATTTAATTGGCTCACTCGAAGTATTGCATTACATCTCATGTATCTACCAGCTACAAATATGACAGTCTTCGGGTTCCAGTTCTAGAAGTAGATTATCATAAACTCCAATTAGTGAAGTAACAATGAAAGTAGAAGTGAGAATGTTGAAAAGAACCTTAGATTCAAATATAAGGGTCTTATAGTCCCATTTTTTACGCGCTTGGTTATAAGTGTTGAAAATTTCCAGCAGTAATTTCAAATGATCATGTAAAAACAGTAAAAGAGTGTTTAAAACTATTTCAATATATAGACTAAACTGATAACTAAAGAAACTTACTTCAACCAAACCCACTTTTTTGCTTTTTCGTAAGGCCATTTGTACACTAATTTAAATGAGTCAAAAAATCACACCGTCTAAGAAATTGTCCCATAACTTTCCTTTTAGAAACCATATAGGATAATTTTGTTCGGTCTGGCATCTGTTGAAAATGGATGTTTGAAATTTGACTAGTTTTAGATGAAAAACCAATGATAACTTTTGAATGGTAGCTTATATTGAAAAGCTGTAACTTAATAAAATGAAAATAACTTCTTCAGTACAGTTGCTTAAAATAAAATTTCCATTGCTATAAAGTGCAATAATTTTAAAATTCAATTAGATAAAATTTAGATTCCAGATTTCAATCCGAACGTGGACCCCCCTAATGACTTTTTACATCAAAAGATGCGTCATTCGATTAACATACAAACAACTTTTGTGAACACATTAACTACAAAAGCATAAGATTTTATAGCGAAAATATCTTTGTCTCGCTAATTTTCCGTTTCGGACCTCTGTGAATTGGTTTACAACTCAATGGTGGTAAACTTATTGGCAATATACAAAAAAACGATTGAATATCAGCTGGTATGGAAACATGGTTAGTTTCTGTTCTTTCCAAAAAAAAAACAACAAACATTAGTACTCTTAACCACAGAGCAATAATTTGACCTACAGAAGCTGTAACCGTTTGTTACAAAGTCCTCTGATTATTTTTAGTATATGTTTAAATGTTATTTGTACTGTCACGTTTCTAAATGTTAATACAAGGGTTTATTGTTAGTAGGGTTAGTCAAATAAAAATGTTTAAAAATTGTTAGATTATATGTTAATTGTAAAACTAGGATTAGTAGGGTTAAATAAATAAAAACACACAATTGTCAAAACACTAAAACAACACAGTGGGTACAAATGAACACCGAAGCGTATAACAGAAAATGCAAGGTGGCGGAAAGCTGTTCTACGGCTGATGAAGTACGATTGCGCGGCACACTAATTGTTCGCGCCTGGAAGGAGGTAAAAACAACCGCCAAATTTCAGTGAATAGGAAGGAGAAGAGCAATCGAACCCAGAGCAAAGGTTCAGAATTAATCTGGCGTTCGTGTGCTGAGGTTCAGTAGAGCAGTGAATAGTTTGAAGATTGTGGTATTTTATAGAAATTGTGAGGTGTGATAATAATTCGTTCAGGTAATTATATAGAGCTTACGCAAACTGAACAGAAGCCAATTGTGCCAGTCCGGGTAAAACTAATACCCGTATTACATATACCCTCACAGGACCTTTTGGTATATTTATTGATCGCCTTGGACTGAAGGAAAATCTTCCCAAGGTAGCACACGATTCGGCCTAGTGAGCCCTGGATGCTCACTACGTCTAACCCGTCAAAGACCAGCGATTGTTCTCTGGCCTTGGGCCATAACTGCAAAGGAGAACATACCCCTCTCGGCACGGTCACTCCGGTATCGTCCTGGGCCTGTCGATCTCCGTCAAAGAGGGAAGACGCCAGTACTAGCCGTAACTTCAACCTAGAACCCACCAATTTCGACCAACCGGAATTCTACGCCAGCCATAGTTCCCGTACAACCGCACCGTCTGTAGCAGCCACGCGAGCGCTCGCCGGACCATCCCAATTCACCTAACAACAGCATTGGTACGTACCAGGAAAACCCCACAGCACTCACATACACTCACACTTACAGATTGAAAAAAATAAATAAAATAAAGTAAATCCAATAAATCCGTTTTGTTAGTCCAAATACATTTCATTTTTAATTCACAACCCATATTCAGACAGGTGACAGTACCCTACAATAGTTGTTCGCGAAGCCCCTCCGAGGAACCGAGTAGAAAAAAAAAATCAGACGATTTTCTCCCAGGCGGCAGGAGAGTACACAGTCAGCTTTCTCTGATTGTGTAGGATCCTAAAGCGACCCACGGCATAATTTTTGCATACTGTTTCATTTAGGAACCTGGTAGGTAACGGTAACAGTGAATTTTGATATCGTGCAAAGGGAAAACAACGAAACAGCAGTTAAAATTTCAAAAAAAAAAAGAGTGGAGTTTTTCGGATATTTAAAGTAAAAGCTGGTTTTTTACAAATTTGCCATAAAAAAACAGAATACAAAGGTCCTGAATGAAAATTTTTACAGACATAGAACAAAGTTTCACACATATTTATTTATTCTGATATTTATAATTAACTTTCGAGTCGTAGTCGTGTTTTATTTATTTTGTTCAATTCTTCACTGATTTGTTAATTGTTAAAAAAATGAATTCGGAATTTTGGATGCAATATCGTTTGATGAACGTTGAACATTTGTTGATAGATGAAGTTGAGCATGAGCTTGTAATTCGTCGGGTCTTGTTCAAAAGCGGTGAATCTGGTGATGCGAAAAAACGGAAACTTAGAAATAAACTCAAAGAGCAACGCGAAACTAATGATTTTTCCGTTGTTTTACTAGAGTCACCAGATAAATGCGAAGAAGAACTGAATCAAGTGGACGAAAAATTAGCCAAAATTCGCGATCAGTTAGATAACAGGAAACCTAGAAAAACAGAATTACCCGTGCTGAAAACGAGGTTAATTCATCTATTTTTTAGATTAGTACGTTTAAAAAAGAATTACGATACAGATGGGTTGGAATCAACAGCTTTGAAACTTTTGCGTGATCACTTTACATTATTATCGACAGATCCAGATGCAAGAAAAAGGACAGAGGAACAAATTAGAGTTGATGTAAGTAATTTGAGTATCCGTGAGCAAGATCAGGATAAATTGGAAGATTTAGAGCAGGAGTCTCATTCTAGTAGTGATGAAAGTCATCTAGGATCTGATACAGGAAAAGAGAAAACTGAAAAGAACAAAAACACCAGTACTCCCAAGAAGAAGGCTCAGAAAGACGAGAAAGCAGAAGAAGGTGAGGAATTATTCAAAAAAATATTAGAGCATGTGAACAGTTATATAGAAGCAAAATTAAGTAAACTTGAAATTAAAAATGATATCCGGGAAAGTGAGTCTTCTGAAGTAGAAAGCGAAGATACTGCTCATCGAAAAAGAGTAAAAGCGAAGGGTAAACGTCAGAGAAAAGCAGAAAATGACGGAAAACATGAGCTTTATAAAAATAAAATCAGCCGCAGAAAACAAATAAGCGATAGTGATAAAAGTAGTAACACCAGTAGTTCGGACAGCGACAGCGATAGATCAGGTGCTCCGAGGCGGAGGCCACGGTCGGTAGCAGATTGGAGGATGAAGTATGATGGTAAGGATGATGGAAAAAAATTGAATAAGTTTTTGGCAGAAGTTGAGTTCATGGCAGAAGCTGAGAACATAGGAAAACGAGCACTCTTTAATGAAGCCATTCATCTCTTCACCGGAGAAGCAAGAACTTGGTACATTGAAGGAAAGAGTAACAAGGACTTCAGGAATTGGAGAGAGCTGGTCACTGAGCTGAAACTGGAGTTTCAACTACCGGATATGGATTTCCACTATGAGCAACAGGCTGCTCACCGGAGACAGAAAAGATCCGAAAGGTTCCAGGACTACTATAATGCAGTATTAGAAATATTTCGTTACATGGCAGTTCAACCGAGTGAACAAAGAAAATTCGACATAATTTTCCGGAATCTTCGGTCTGATTATAAGAATGTCCTAGTCGTAAAAGGAGTTCGTAATTTGAAAGCGTTAAAGCAGTGGGGGAGAAAACTAGACTCCGCGAATATGTGGATGTATCGTAGCAAAGATACTGATGTCACGTCGAAGATAGCTCATGTGCATGAAGTGGAAAACACGTCGCATCAGGGAGAAGTGAACTCTGGAACAAAACCGTGGAAAACAAATCGCTGGGAAATAAAGCCAGATTGGAAAAAGAAACCGGAAACTACAAAACCCTTTGTTCCAAGGAAACCTTTCTCAGAGAAGGAAAACGATCGTCCAGGATCGAGCCAAGGGGATACGGAAAAGCGGATAGCTAGCTACAAAATTCCGGACAAAATGGTGTGTTTTAATTGTAGGGGAAAATTCCACCACTATGAAGCTTGTCTGAGAGAAAAAGCAGTGTTTTGCACAGTATGCGGGTTTCATGATTACACGAAAGAGAAATGTCCATATTGCGCAAAAAACGGACGCAGTTCGGTGTAGAAGGCCGCCGATTGCAGTCAACAAAACCTTCAACTGTGTTTGTTCCGTACTGTTCTGAAGTTAGCGAACTGAAACTAAAGTTGGAAGGCGATGATAGACCGTTTGTTGAAATTGGAGTTATGGGAGTAGAAATAATAGGCTTGTTGGACAGTGGAGCCCAAGTATCGATTTTAGGAACCGGAAGCGAGAACTTAGTCAAGAGACTAAAGTTAAAAATGTACCGTACCAAAACTAAACTTTCGACTGCTGGGGGTGACAGATTGGAAGTAACAGGCTATGTAAACTTGCCAATCACGTTCAATGGGCAGACCAAAATTCTTACTACCCTTGTAGCACCTTCAATGAAACGGAGATTGATATTGGGCATTAATTTCTGGCGGTTATTCAAAATAGAACCCACGATCACAGGACCGCCAGGACGAGTAGTTGATGCATTAGAGATAGAAATCGCAGAAATGGAAGGAAATGACCGTCTAACTTTGGAACAAAGGAGCCAGCTTGATGAAGTGAAAAAGCAATTTAAGGTTTTCGAAGAGGGAAAAAGACTTGATACCACACCGCTAATTTCGCATTCAATAGAATTCACCGAAAATTATCAGAATGCTGATCCGGTTAGGCTAAATCCTTACCCGTGGTCACCGGAAGTTCAGAAAACCGTTAATGAAGAGCTCGATAAATGGGTCGAATCTGGAGTGGTGGAACGATCCAACAGTGACTGGGCATTGCTGATTGTACCAGTTATGAAAAAAACCGTTAACGAAGACGGAGGAGAAAATATTAAGGTTCGAATGTGCCTAGACGCCAGAAAATTGAACGATAGGACACGGAAGGATGCTTACCCATTGCCACACCAGGATAGAATTCTAGGCAGATTGGGACCGGCCAAATTTCTGACCACCATCGATTTATCGAAAGCTTTCTGGCAGATACCGTTGGATCCTGCTTCGAGAAAGTACACAGCCTTCCGAGTTTTTGGTCGGGGATTGTTTCAATTTACTCGGTTGCCTTTCGGACTGGTCAACAGTCCAGCGACTTTGTCGAGACTTATGGATCAAGTTCTCGGTTACGGCGAATTGGAGCCAAACGTGTTTGTGTATCTCGATGATATTGTGATCGCGAGCAACACGTTTGAAGAGCACCTAGAAGGTATGAAAGAAGTAGCCAATCGACTAAATTCTGCCAACCTTTCAATAAACATTGAAAAATCGAGATTTTGTGTCTCCGAGCTTCCGTATCTCGGATTCATTCTTTCTGAGGGTGGAGTGAGACCAAACCCCGACAAAGTGGAAGCGATTGTCAACTTTGAACGACCTTCTTCTGTGCGTTCATTGAGACGTTTCTTAGGTATGGTAAATTATTACCGCAGGTTCATAGAAAATTTCAGTGAATTAACGACACCTTTGACAGACCTTTTGAAAGGCAAACCGAAGGTCGTATCGTGGAGCGAGGATGCGGAGAATGCATTCAATGTACTGAAGGAGAAACTAATAACCGCACCTATTCTAGCCAACCCACAGTTTGATCGTCCTTTCAAAATTCAAACGGATGCCAGCGACATCGCTATAGCCGGAATTTTGACGCGAGAGGACGAAGGAAAAGAGCACGTGGTGGCATATTTCTCAAGAAAGTTGACGACTCCTCAACGGTCATGGAAAGCCGCAGAAAAAGAAGGTTTAGCGGCGCTGGAGGCTATTGAGAAGTTTCGTCCATACGTCGAGGGTGCAAGATTCACCTTAGTTACGGACTCATCCGCATTATCATTCATAATGAACACTAAGTGGAAACCGTCGTCTAAACTCAGTCGATGGAGCATTCTTCTGCAGCAGCATGACATGCAAGTCCAGCATCGGAAGGGGTCTGAAAATGTGGTCGCAGATGCCCTGTCCAGAGCCATGGAGTCGATGGAAGTTTCCGTGGAGAACGATTGGTACTCGAAACTTTTTCGAAAGGTTCAAGAGAATCCGGAAAGTTTCGCAGATTTCAAGATCGAAGAGAACAAATTGTACAAGTTTGTATCGGTAGCGTCAGATATGCTAGACTACCGGTATGAATGGAAGCTGTGTTTGCCGGAAAGCATGCGAAGGTCTGTACTAAAGGAGGAGCATGATGATAGTTTGCACCCCGGATATGAGAAAACATTACAGCGACTTAAAATTCGGTATTACTGGCCAAAGATGGCGATAGAAGCCAAACGATACATTCAGGCTTGTGACGTGTGCAAGCAATGTAAGCCCTCGGTGGCACCGTTAGTTGCACCGATGGGAAAGCAGAAGCTTACTGATCGACCTTTCCAAATTTTAGCGTTGGATTTTATCCAAAATCTTCCTAGGAGTCGGAATGGGAATTGCCATTTATTAGTGTTAATGGATATATTCTCTAAATGGTCAATGCTCATTCCGGTCAAAAGGATTGAAGCTAAGTCCGTATGTAGAATGGTGGAGGATCAGTGGATTAGACGCTACGGAACGCCAGAGGTAGTGATAAGCGATAACGCCACCACCTTTATGGGCAAAGAGTTCCAGAATCTATTGAAGCTGCGCGGAATACAGCACTGGCCCAATGCAAGGCATCATAGCCAGGCGAATCCGGTTGAACGAATTAACCGAACGATAAATGCTTGCTTGAGGACATATATGCAACCAGACCAACGAGTTTGGGATACACGGGTTGCTGAAGTCGAAGAAATGCTCAACACAACGGTGCACTCGTCAACAGGGTATACGCCGTATCGCATTTTGTATGGACATGAAAAAGTTGTCAAAGGAGAAGAGCATCGTTTGGAAAGAGATGAAGGGGAATTATCGATGGAAAGAAGAGATGAGTACAGAAGGGAAATTGGTGGAAAAATGCTTGAAAAAGTTAAACAGAACTTAGAGAAAAGTAACGAGAAGCACAGAAGAGTGTATAATCTTAGACACCGTCAATTTTCGCCAACTTACCAAGTAGGGCAGAAAGTCTACAAGCGGAATTTCCGCCAATCATCAGCAACTGACCACTACAATGCGAAGTATGGACCACTTTTCACTCCATGTAGAATAGTTGCAAAGCGTGGCAGTAGCTCCCACAAACACCTTGGGATATTTTCTGCTAAGGACATCCGACCAAGTCATGAATTTCTGCCGAACTAAAAATAAGCCATATATCCATATACTCATATATATATTCAAAAAAAAAAATAATAATAAATAAACAGAGATATCCTTGTCATAAGAGGACCCTGAATGTGGTCGTCGTTGGACATACAATACTATGTATCACATTTCAGGAATTAGCATCGCATCAAAATAGCACGTGACATAACGCAGCAGTTCATCATATCACTCTCAAGTAGGTTCATTCACGAGGGTGGTGAATATCTCTGGCTGCCGATCTTATCCGTCATATTTAGCTTTGGTTTGATGTAATTGCTGAAAAGAGACAACGAGACATTGAATGTAGTCTAATTTATAAGTGACGTCACAAAAACATAGAATGTTGAAGGATGAGTAGACATCCGATGATAGCTTTTGTTAGTGCACGAACAGAAGCGAATTAGATAAATTAGGTCGAAGATACTAGGAGAATCTTGATCAATACTTACCCAAATTAGAGTCAGATAAGATTTAGCCTCCTGAAACTTACATGTTTCTGGAGTTGTTCCTAATTACCCAGGTGGCCAACTGGGGGAACGAATCCTGAAATAAAAAGTTTCAATCAGCCCAACAAATTAGGATACAGAAATATTTTTACTTATCTTGTATTCCACTTGATTCATCGCTTCCAATAATTTACACAGTTTTTATATTTTTGTTCCGTGAACAAACGCCATTGTGATCTCGCCTGATGAATCACGTTACTAAACCACATACGATCAAGATTGTAGGTAGACTGAATTGATTATTCTTGTCATCGACGGTATTGCCCGATAAGAGAATCGATCAAATAATAAATCACAGTAGTAGAATCTCACCACTGGTGTTCAAGGTGATGTATAAGCACAGGATTAAAATCACATGTGATCAATTATGGCAAATTTTATTTGAAATCTAGCTTTTAGTTACGCATGATTTTAAAGTGTTGTACGTTCACTCAGACTTGTTTGAATTTTTTAACTGCTACGCGTAATAAAAAAAAACTCATTGTTGATTATGAAAATACCTTACATGTTCTTAAAAGCAATAGTGTTTTAAAGGAAATAAAAATAAATGCTTCACATTTATTTTATTGTTGTGGGGGGATAGTGTAACCGTTTGTTACAAAGTCCTCTGATTATTTTTAGTATATGTTTAAATGTTATTTGTACTGTCACGTTTCTAAATGTTAATACACGGGTTTATTGTTAGTAGGGTTAGTCAAATAAAAATGTTTAAAAATTGTTAGATTATATGTTAATTGTAAAACTAGGATTAGTAGGGTTAAATAAATAAAAACACACAATTGTCAAAACACTAAAACAACACAGTGGGTACAAATGAACACCGAAGCGTATAACAGAAAATGCAAGGTGGCGGAAAGCTGTTCTACGGCTGATGAAGTACGATTGCGCGGCACACTAATTGTTCGCGCCTGGAAGGAGGTAAAAACAACCGCCAAATTTCAGTGAATAGGAAGGAGAAGAGCAATCGAACCCAGAGCAAAGGTTCAGAATTAATCTGGCGTTCGTGTGCTGAGGTTCAGTAGAGCAGTGAATAGTTTGAAGATTGTGGTATTTTATAGAAATTATGAGGTGTGATAATAATTCGTTCAGGTAATTATATAGAGCTTACGCAAACTGAACAGAAGCCAATTGTGCCAGTCCGGGTAAAACTAATACCCGTATTCCATATACCCTCACAGGACTTTTTGGTATATTTATTGATCGCCTTGGACTGAAGGAAAATCTTCCCAAGGTAGCACACGATTCGGCCTAGTGAGCCCTGGATGCTCACTACGTCTAACCCGTCAAAGACCAGCAATTGTTCTCTGGCCTTGGGCCATAACTGCAAAGGAGAACATACCCCTCTCGGCACGGTCACTCCGGTATCGTCCTGGGCCTGTCGATCTCCGTCAAAGAGGGAAGACGCCAGTACTAGCCGTAACTTCAACCTAGAACCCACCAATTTCGACCAACCGGAATTCTACGCCAGCCATAGTTCCCGTACAACCGCACCGTCTGTAGCAGCCACGCGAGCGCTCGCCGGACCATCCCAATTCACCTAACAACAGCATTGGTACGTACCAGGAAAACCCCACAGCACTCACATACACTCACACTTACAGATTGAAAAAAATAAATAAAATAAAGTAAATCCAATAAATCCGTTTTGTTAGTCCAAATACATTTCATTTTTAATTCACAACCCATATTCAGACAGGTGACAGTACCCTACAATAGTTGTTCGCGAAGCCCCTCCGAGTACCCAGTAGTAAGCCGACCCTGAGATCCAGCTCGAGGGGTCTCTTGCTATTGAGCTTTTCCGGGATACACAGTAGAATAGTTACAAAGCTTCCGTTTGTCGTCATGGAGCTAGAACTATGTGGATCAAACTCATGGTCGTAATACATTGACTGGCCTGATAAATAGCTACCAATATTCTTAGAGGCCTCAGCTGATAAATCTACTCTTGAAGTATCATATATATACACAAGGAAAACAAACCATACAAACGCTCACACACACAATGATTTGTAATTAATAAGCGACGGTTTTTTTCGAAGTCAACCGTGAAACCGGTGAATCTTACCTATTAGTTTGAGTCAGTGCAGGGCGCCATTGATTCAGACCATAGCAGACCACCTGAAACCATAATTACACGATCCACCAATTTCGCTCAAGACGGTGAAGCTTGTATAACTCGGTTCCACTCAACCTCATAAGCTGATTGTGCAAAGAGGATATTGCATATATGATCTTAGGGCACACATATCGGAGGAACAGGGTCACTTTTTTTCACAATCTGCACGACTCGAAAACTTTTTATGCTGTCTGCATTCGTACCATTAGTAGCAATTAATAACGACTTTCCTTCCTGGCTCGGTTTTATTTGTTTCGAAAAAAAAAAGCTGAACTCGAACGAACAGCCGTTCGTTCAACTGAAGTCAAATGAACTTCCCAAAGGTCATGCCTAATCAAACTAATTCGCTGGACAAAGGTCCACCATCGAGCGTAAATTCACTCGGGCGGGCCACTCGATGTGCATTGCCTCGAGCTGGCCCAGTCAAGTGCATTCGATCCAATTCGCAACATGGAACAGAAAGACAATTTAGTGCCATAATTTTGATGTCCCGCCGTGCTGACCGACATACTTGTTAAACGTTGTTCGCTGGGTGGCTCGATTTAGTTGTACGTAGTCCTAGCAAAATCATTTAATTTCAAATATGTGTAAATATGTGGATGTAATTATTTAACTTCCTCGTTCGACATATGATGTCTCTTTTGAAAAAAAAAAAGTATTTAAAATGGTTAGATAAGAACCTGATTAGGAAGAATTTTTCTACTAATCAAATTCTATTCTGCAAATTAAGAAATTTGGAATTTATAATAGTATTTCCATTTTACCCGAACTGATAACCACCCTAATTGTGTGAATGCTTTTAGTCCATCGCCTTCTCCGGTTTGTTGGCGCAGTCCAGTTCTGCAACGTTGCACATCACGTTTTCGGCGAGGGGTCGACAATGATTTGGCATACAATGGATCCCAGCTGCATACGGAGACGAAACACGACTTCGGCGGTTGGTCGGTGTGAACTTTGCGGACACAACTGGAACAGGTTTCTTTTCCAGAAATCAAAAGGTCTAAAGTGAATGAATGCTCGTATTGGTATGGATGTTCGGTGTAAGATTATGCAACGGCTAGTGCAGGAAAACTAGTCGTTATTATTCAATAATTATCTGATGTGGTCGAATTAGAAAATTCGTTGATTTGCGGGTCTTCTACTTCGCACGTTCATTCTGATTCTGAGGGATTTCATAATTAATTTTATAACCTGTATTAACCGGTCTTTCGCTACACTTCAAGTACAAGAACTTTTGACAAAAAATAAGTGGACAAAATATCCTGTTGTACGAAAGTCGATGAGGTGAACATAAGTGACCAACCAAAATCTGAAACCTGAAATACTACTTACTGCCCTGCTTTTTTTTGTGTGCTCCGCAGAAATAGGCTACGATGCACTTTTTTGACAGGAACATACTGTGCTTTCCGACAGAGTTGAGCTTGTCAAGATCTCACCACTGGAATATGATATTTATTGCATCACAATTCACTGTGAAAGCAATGAAGTGTTAATGATGTGACAAGATTAGATTTATGATTGGCGAGACAAACTCGAAAATGGTAGGCACTTAAGGCCCAACGTGACGAAGGTAAGAAATACGTAAAAGGAAAAATTAGAAGATAAAAACCACACAAAATCAATCACCGGTTAGGTTGATGGTTGGAAGCAACTTCCACCGGAAGTACGGCATAAAGTATAATAATGGTTTGTCGCTGTTTGCTGCCGTCGTATTGAATTAACTTTTCGCAGTATGTAACAGCTTTCGCTTTGGTCATTCCTGAGTGTTAAGAATTAGCAGATTTTCATTGTATTGTCAGAACATGAGTTGGCTGGGTTTAGTAATAAGACTTTAACAAATTATGACACATGATGAACCTTGCGACCTTCAGAGGGCAGTCCTAATCTACAATCCAAAAGTAGCGGTCAAGTCTATGCTTGTTAAAATCGGTTCAGCCATTTTCGAGAAAATCGAGAATATAAAAAAGTGTTTTGTAGGTTACGTATGATATCTTATACCATGATATCTTCGAAACCGGAAGGGACAGTCATTTGAACTTGATTCATAGCTAGTGGTCTCCTAGAAAATTGAGCGGATAGACAAATATTTGAAACATGTATTGTATATTCAGGGCTTGCCATCTAGACAGGACCTATTCAAATGATAAATAACTCCACCATTTTCAGCCGATTTTGGAGAATGAACAAGATTTATTTAGGCCGTTTACTCAAAATACAATATCGACCGCCTCATTTAAACACACAAAAGTGGCCCACTTTGGGGCAGTTTTCATTGTATTTGACAACATTCCGTGTGTAATATCAGCAATTTCCATTGGAATATTACCTTCTAGTTCATCAAAATCCGAACAGAAAAAAAATGGAGTAGGTAATGCCAGAGACATAACCGCAAAATTGACGTAGGACTGTATTCGAGATGTGTATAGATATTAATTGATGATGGTTCAAGATTTTGTAACGTTTACGTAATAAACGGGATATTAACAACAATTTTACATCTTCTTCCATTCGTTTTGTGAAAGAGTTAGAGAAAACACTAAAACAGAGAATAAGTTATCAAGAAATCAAATCTGGAGTAACTTCGTTACACTTCCGTGTTGTGAAATTTTGAAAATATATCCGAGTGAGCATACTAAAGAAAGACGTAGTCCTACGTCAAAAATTCCTGTGGAAAGCGCAGAATGTCTCCCATCCCATTTCAATAATTCAATGTTTGAAGATGGTTTCATGCAAATGTTGGTCGCGGCTCCGCTTTAGATGACCCATGCGTAAGGTCCCATTTCGGCACACTCTCTCCGGTACTTCACGAACAAATGCTTTAATATTAGCTTCCAGTTGCTGGTTTATCTTTGTAGACATGAGCCTTAACATGGCCCTACAAGAAATAGTCCCTAGGTGTTAAATCACACGATCTAGACGGCCAATTGACGGACCCAAAACGTGTGATAAACTGTTCACTGAGGTCATTGGTTTTTGGTCATTGTTTCGCGTGCTGTGTGGGATGTGGCACCGTCTTGTTGAAACCACAAGTCAGAAATGTCCAATTCTTACATTTTGGACAAAAGAAAATCACGGTAGCGCTCGCTATTTAAAGTAAAGTTGCGCCCATCGTCGCCTTTTAAAAAGTACGGCCACCGATGATGCCACCGGCCCATAATTCACACCAAACAGTGACAGAGTTTTTTGAAATGCATTGGTAGTTGCGGCAATTTTGCTTGTCGACGTGGCCATTCAACCAGAAATGAGCCTCGTCGCTGAACACATTTTTCATAGACCAAACTGAACAGGTATGACAATGACACAATACACGATTCACGCGTGATCTGTCAGAAACAGTGTTGCCAAAAAGATACCAGCGAAAAATCACCCTTTAGAACGGAAGCGTATACCAATTTTTAATTTGACAGTAGAAATGGTCGAATAAATAACCCTGAAACGACTGACTGTGGATACGTTTGTTTCAGTTTCAGTTCAATTATAGATCTATCCAGTGCGGTTTTTGTAGGAGCACGCAGTGCCCTGCAAGAAAATTTCGAAAACTCATTCATACATTTATAGCAATTTATTTTTTGCCTTTCTCATATAGAAAGGTTATGCAATCACTTGAAAAACCGACTAGTGAAAATATACTAGTGTCATATACCATTCAACACAGTTCATCGTGGGTGTGTGTGTGTGGAGGGCCAAATACCATATACCATTCGACTCAGTTCATCGATCTGAGCAATGTCTGTGTGTGTGTCAAATAATCTCACTAGGTTTTCTCGAAGATGGCTGAACCGATTTTGACAATTCAAATGAAAGGTCTCGTGGTCCCATACGGAATTCCTGAATTTCATCCGACTTCCGGTTCCGGAGTTATAGGGTAAAGTGTGTTCAATATTGTACACCATCACTTAAACTGGTGGAACAAAAAACGTAAAAAATGTTATAAACTGGACTCTAAACCGTTATTCCCAATCTTAGGGTTAATTGAAAGGTCTTATGGTCCTACCAAAAATTACTGCATATTTTTGGATGCAGCAAACATTTAAATCAGGGGTTCCCAAACTATTTTGGGTCAGGGACCCCTTTACTAAAATTAACTTAGGCCTCAGACCCCCATCAACATATTCCTTCGAAAATTCAATTTATTGCTTTTTTAATTTTGATGTAAAATACTTACCAATTTCTGCGGATGGTCAAATAAACACAACTTTATAGCGTAAATATTTCAAATAACAACTTATATCAAACAATAGAGGGTCGATTTCTAGACCTCGTCGACCCCCATAGTCAATTTTTGTTTACGTCGACCCCCGCAGAAAGGATATCGACCACTTTGAGAACCCCTGATTTAAATCGTAATTAAGAGCGCGTACTAGTAGAGTTTGTATGTCATGTTTGTTGGTGGCCGTACGAACCGACTTTGATTATTCCGGTTCCCGGGCTCCGGTGCCGGAAGTGCATATAATAGTGAACCCACTTCGTTTTCTTAAGGATGACCTACGCAATCAAAGCACTGTTTTATTCTGTATGTTATACTAGTTAATGCACAAACAATCTCTTGGTTTCTTTAAAAAATCGAAGAAAAAATTGTTGAATAGAATACCACAATATTATTCTTTCAAAAATCGAAGAAATTTTTTTTAATAGAATACCACAATATTATACATGAGAAAGGCATCATCACACCACTAGGTGGATTAAAACAGGTTTTTATATTGTTTATTTATACCCAACTTTAACCTAAATTTGGTCGTTCGCCGAGTTTGTTTCCAAAAGTGCGGGTAGTGTGATATTATGTGAAGAGGAGGAGGGAAGCTGTTTGTAAATTACAATTACAATTAATCTTTATCAGTTTTGGCTTTTGTCGGTTATAACCGTGGCTGGTACGCGCGCCTGACTGATCCTGTTCATCAATTCGTAAGTGAACTAACCACCAATTGATACCAATCTTTATGATATCGTCTTTGTTTTTACGTCATCAACCATATGAAGATTGAACATTTGTGCCCCTCAATCCTCGCAGGAGGGAAATGGAAGCTCCTCTCCCCCTAGAAAAAGGGTGACAACGAGATCCAACTCAAAAAAAAAAAATATTTAAAAATCGGCTCAATCGGCCACGTAAAGCTTGTACGCAAATAGGCCTGAATAAAAAATATCTTTTAAATAAAGATTGAACATTTTTCACATCCATCATTCTACAACTTACTAGACCTGATATTTTAAGATTTAGAGTTTTAAAATCAGAATTGCAAATTTCGTTAATTATGTCAGTTGTCACATTTTTAACAGTTTGAACCTTTTTAACACTCATCACCTTGTGATTCCGGAACCGGAAGGTGGATCCAGATGAAATTCAGGAATTGCGTATGAAATATCGGACCTTCCATTTCAATTTAACTCTCCTCATCAACGAGTGAATGCGAGAGAGAATTTTCGTAGATTAACATAATAATGACTCCTCAGAGAGCTTTTCTTCTACTAGAAAAGTTATAAAAATCAATAGGCCACCACTAAACATCTTAGACCCTATGAAGTATGTGGATTTATGGTTAGTTAAAAATCATCATTCTACCATTGACCCGAACAGTAAAGCTCATAAATGGTATATGGGGGAAAATTTGATTAAAATTGGAAGCTGCTTTCAAAATAATCACGTACATAAAATAAATAAAATTTCAGCAATTAGTTTTTCCTAAAATATTATGTTTTTGAACATAGAGAATGAAAACGACTCCAATATTTTTCCCTAAAAAATAATGGAGGATCTACAGAATATTGTGCACTAGCGAACCTTTCAGAAAAAGGTGACATAAAAGCTCTGGATCTACCAAATAAAACTTTCAACTTCTGAATTCGCTCTAAGGTTTCAAATAGTCCATAGCATTAGTCGCACCATTGTCTTCCACGTCAGCAGGTGATATCGAAATCTGTTGGAACAGATGGTCAAGCTCCGAAGCGAAATGAAAAACCAATAGGAAAAGGAAGAGCAAAGCGGGTATATTTCGGTTTAATGATTATTTTCACTATTCAAATGAGATATTTATTGCATATAAGAATTTGCATTGTCTTTTGTAACTAATAACCCGTATGAAAACTATTTTTATTTTATGTTAAGTAATTATTCAGAACGACATAAAAAATATAGGGGGCAAAGCGGGCTACTTTATAAAATCTCACGATAATGCCGTTTACATTGACAAATATTTATTAATATTTGAAAAACGAATATTTCGTTATCAATTGATAATTATAAAATTTTTTATTCCATTTTAGCAAAAAATGTTCGGAAATTCGGAGTAGAAAATTTACTTTTGCATACCACAAATAATTAAAATTCGATTAAAATGAATGTAAATGAATTCATTTCTGAGCATCAGAAATGTATCAGTATCATTTACCAGATTGTGCATGCACTTGGGTAAAGTAAGATTACGTATCGCTGAGCCCTGTGCAATACCCCGCTTTACCCAGAGAAAACATTTTTCTATGTTAAAGCCTAGTATGAATAAACGACATGGAATAAAATTACCATTCTTTCCGACAATAATGCTCAAAAACGAAAAACATAATACGTTATTGAACGCAAAAGAGAGTACTATAAAATACGTTTTTTAAACACGGATTGAGATAAACAGATAAACAAGGAAATAGTTTTTTTTTGCATCAATTATGGTTTCGGCTTTAGCGGTCTGTTAAATAAGAAAGGCTGTTATATACTGCCCGACGTTTTGACCACTGGTTATAGTCTTTTTCAAGGGAAACTGTAAGTTTATTGGTTATAAAAGATATTACAAAAATATAAAAAACTTTGTGTTAACTCACTATCTTATTGTTCCTCGTCTAAAAATCGTATGCCCACGAACGGTTATTTACATAATAATAAAGCTTCTTTCGTCACTTTTCTAAAATATACAAAAAACATATGTGCGATCACAAAAACCTGTTCGTTTACAATCATTAAAATATTTTAGTTAAACTGATATCTTACGTTGCACTAATATGCAAAATAGTGTCATAAAAATAATACTTCTACAAGAAAATTGACGAAAACGCATGGTAAAGTTCGAAGATGTTTCAAAACCGAAATTCCAATCTTTTCCATAGCTGGCACCATACACCAGAAGAGATATCAAGGAAACCCCTCTTTCCCCTACGTTTATTTCGTTATACCCACTAATGCAAGACTGTTGATTCTCAGATATTGGTAATGTGAGGGTGTACCATTGCACAGTGGAGGAAAAATGAACCAAAAATGCGACGATTCTGTTGGAGGCATGATACAGCTGACCACAAAGCCCTTTTTTGGTGTAATATGATCAGTAAAATCGATTCCATGTTCATTTTACTCCGAAATTACTTTTTGTACTGTATTGTATTGAAGCCTAACGATAATAACATAAAACCGAATTACTTGCAGAAGAGCGAATAGAGTGTTACTGATATAAAAAACCTGTTTTAATCCACCTAGTGGTGTAATGATGCCTTTCTCATGTACATATAATATTGTGGTATTCTATTCAAAATTTTTCTCTTCGATTTTTGAAAGGAACCAAGAGATTGTTTGTGCATAAAATACAGAATAAAACAGTGCTTTGAATGCGTACGTCATCCTTAAGAAAACGAAGTGGGTTCACTATTATATGCACTTCCGGCACCGGAACCCGAGAACCGTTATAATCAAAGTCGGTTCGTACGGCCACCGACTAACATGACACACAAACTCTACTAGTACGCACTCTAAATTACGATTTAAATGTTTGTTGCATCCGAAAATATTTTAAGTGGCGGTGTACAATATTGAACACACTTTACCCTACAACTCCGGAACCGAAAGTCGGATCCGGATGAAATTCAGGGATTCCGTATGGTACCGCAAGACCTTTCATTTGAATCTAAGTTTGGGGAAATCGGTCACACCATCGCTGAGGAAAGTGAGTGAGATCCATTTTGGTATATATAACCACTATTTCCGGTACTTCCGGAACCGGATAATGGGAACCAGGATAGCCGGAATCGGTTTGTTTAGTTGCCTACTGATAATGACAATCGATTTGTGTAGTTTTGAGACAAGTTTAGGAAATTTTTTACGTATTTTGTTTCGCCGGTTTAAGTGACAGTGTACAATATTGAACACACGCTACCCTATAACTCCGGAACCGGAAGTCGGATCCGGATGATATACAGGAACTCCGTATGGGACCGGAAGACCTTTCATTTGAACGTAAGTTAGTCAAAATCGGTTCAGCCATCTCCGAGAAAACTTAGTGAGATTATTTGACACATACACACACATACATACATACACACACAGAGATTGCTCAGCTCGATGAACTGAGTCGAATGGTATATGACACTTGGGCCTCCGGGCCAATTTTCACTAGTCGGTTTTTCAAGTGATTGCATAACCTTTCTATATGAGAAAGGCAAAAATCTAACAAATCTTTTGCATATAGCTTTATTGAAAACAGCTAACTCGTTGTACCGTTTTATCCTATTTCTTTTCTAGTTATAATATTCTATTGAAATAAAATCTACAACCAAAAGCAGATCCAATACGATCTTTCAATATTGGTTCATATTACGTACAAAATATCTTTGATCAAATTAAATAAATTGGGAGTGACAGTAGTAACCTGTTTAACCAGTTTTACCTCAATTCATTTCATAAACCGTATTTCTTTCACATACCGAGAGTAGGCTGATTGTAGTTAATTGAAATCGATTGATATTATAGAGAAAGTTCAATGATCGCACGAATATTGTTAAACCGTTTTACCCCAAGTTAATCTTTAAGTCTTTTGATAAATATTGATCTACAATCTATAAGCAGATCCAAAACGAACTATCAATATTGGTCCATATTACGTAGAAAACTTCAATGATCCAAATACATATAATGGGAATGACACACTAGCCCGTTTAACCTTTTTACCCCAATTTATTTAATAAATTGTATCTCTGGGTGAATTTTCCTTGGTTCTTTATGAACCAGAAATACGACTTATGAAATAAATTAGGGTAAAACGGTATAACAATATTCGTGCGGTCATTGAATCTACAGGGTCCGCCATGTAACTTTTTTTAAAACATGCAATAAAACACAAACGGTTCATCCGATTTCAAAATTTATTTTTTCATATTAAAGTGCAATTTTTCCGGTTAATTGTGGAATATAATTGGATTCAAATGGCTGCCTCGGCTGGCCTTGCAGTACGCCATACGGTCGGTCCAGTTTTTTAGTACATTTTCGATTGTATGCAGCTTTATTTCAGCTATGGCTGCACGAATGTTGTCCTTTTCAAGGCTTGGCTTGTCCACATAACACTTATCTTTGACAGCCCTTTAAAGATAATAGTCTAACGGCGTCAAATCACAGCTCCGAGGCGGCCAAACGACATCCGAATTTCGACTGATAATTCGATCTTCGAATACTGTGCGCAGAAGATCGATCGTAGCGTTGGCTGTGTGGCACGGAGCGCCGTCTTGTTGGAACCAAATGGTGTCCAAGTCTACCTCTTCAAGTAACGGAAAGAACTAATTGCTAATCATGGCGCGGTAGCGCTCGCCATTGACCGTGGTGGCGGCTCCTGCCTCATTTTCGAAGAAAAATGGCCCAATGATTCCGCCAGACCAAAATCCACAACAAACCGTCACTCTCTGAGGATGCATCGGCTTCTCCATGATAACGTGCGGGTTTTCCGTACCCCAGATGCGACAATTTTGCATATTAACATACCCGCCGAGATGAAAATGTGCCTCATCCGAGAAGAGACGCCGATTTTTGCCAAAAAATCAGGCAAAAATCGACGTCTTCTTCAAGCTGATCGCAAGCCCAGTTCACGCGTTTCTCAAGCGTATACACAATCACTTTCGTTCAGCAGAAGGATAAAACTAAGTTTCTATCAAATCAGAAGTGACACTAAGGTTACCAATGTCGAAATAACCGCTAGTTCAAAAAAAAAAAGTTAGATGGCGGACCCTGTGTTTGTAATCTTATTTTTAGGTCTTC
Organism: Malaya genurostris; assembly: GCF_030247185.1. Taxonomy (NCBI): domain Eukaryota; kingdom Metazoa; phylum Arthropoda; class Insecta; order Diptera; family Culicidae; genus Malaya; species Malaya genurostris. Next base: position 216,014,972 of record NC_080572.1, read on the forward strand.
CCTCGTATTAACAATCGATTTTAATCAACCGCAATTAGCCTTCTATCGGAATGCGAAAGAAATGTTACCCAGAGATACAACTTATAAAAAAATTGGGGCAAAAAGGGTTAGAAGGGCTAATACTGTAATCCCATTATGTGTGTTTAGGTCACTGAAGTTTTCTACGTAATATGGACCAATATTGATAGGTCATTTTTTTTTTGTTTCGATTATAGAGGTTTTAACCTTAAGATCATTCGCCTCTTCGGACCAGAAAAATTTTCTGACCCTATGTGCGGGGTTGGGAATCGAACCCAGGCGGGCTGCGTGAAAGGTATCGACTTACCCATCACGCTAAACCCGTCCCCCAAGGTCATTTTTATTTTGCTTTGTAAATCTGAATTCAATGTAAAATTATGTTTGTGGGAAAGTTGGGGTAAAACGATATAGCATGATTCATGCGATCATAGAAACTATCTGTTAACTATTTTTTGAGGTTAAATGCCGTTCCAATGTTTAAACATAATTGGTCCAAATACCGATAAGTGGAACCTTTTATTCCGTAAATTCAAGGAAGATGATTTGAGGTAAAACAACATACAGCTATTTGCGGTCGACCTCATTAATAACAATCAACTTAAGAACATGTCAGGAGCTCTTTCCGATTAGTCGAATTCATTTTTTTTAGAGTTTCATAGTTGTTCTTCGAAGTAGAGTCATGAAAAAAGAGAAATTGGAGCAAAACGGGTATGATACTGAATTTTACGGATCTTCTAACTATTATCAATCGATCCTACGGTAAATTTAGCATAAGAGATACTAACTTTGAAAATATTTACTTAGGTTTATTGAGCAAAGTCGCGTTCTGGTCGTTTTTGCCCCACTGTGCATGGCATGGAATCAATTCTGAAAATCCTCTTCAACTCCTAGCACTGCGATTGGGTGACTGTTCTAATTTTCATGACATTAGACGAAGTACCACACTCTTCGAGAAATCTAATTGCAATGAAATGTGAAATATTTGTACGAAGATAGGTAGCCTCACTCTAATGAATTAAAGTTGTTCAGTCTCTTGCCAACTTACGTGTCTGATTCTTGAATGGTCAATCGATATCACATTTTAATGGTTTTCTGAGGCCTTCGCTATAGTACTCTAAATTTGGTAAGCCATGTCATATTTCAACCTTTATTTGTAAAGTTTGGCACGAAATCAATTTTTTCGGAGACATCAATGCACAGCGCTTGGTCGAGAAAGCTAATAGAAAGGAACCTGATTCAATGAGCGTTTTACTTGCTGTTCACGTTTTATGTGTTTGTGGATTGTGGATCTACGAGGGCAACGAACTTTAATGATTTCTGTTTTCTTTGAACTTCAATTTCTTTGATATTTCCTTTCTTTCAACATAATATTATTGTACATATTAGCTATGCTACCCTCATCGCAGTTGTTTCTACAATCTAAACGTGAACGTAATGTCCTATAGCCTACACAATGTTAGCCACTGCGTCGCGTCGCGTCGCTTCGTGAACCGTCCCGTGGTCCCCCTTTTTTATATGAGCAGTTTATTTTGCTTCAATGCACTCGGTGTAGGAGCTCCCGTAGGGTATTATCGCGTGATATTTTTAGCCTCTAAATTATGCAGCGGATATGAACATAATCCAGTCAGTGGCCGTCCAGGTGGACTCAGTCTGGTGCCAGCTCCCCCAAGCCGGTAGGCAGGTTCATGCGATTGCTTTCACTTGCGTTTTCTGGAACACTTGTTTGATTGGGCAGAATTATAACTTCTCATATAAGGCTCAGTTCTGAGAACGGTTTCAATTCGACACGATGGAATTTCAGTGAAAAATCTATTAATAATAGTGTTAGTAAATTGGGGCACTGAAGCGTGGGCAACTTTTATTTTTTATTCATTCTCAATTTCATTCTTTCTGACTGAGAAATTGTTCAAATTGCTCTAGTTTTAATGAAACAGGATGTTCGATTAGCTCTAAAATAATTGATTGCTCCTTTTCTAAAATGTACAAAGTCTAACGATAGAACGCTAATCTAAAATTCAATTATTAGACTTAGATTATCGTGTAGAACTGATAGGTTGTCATCAACCAAAACAATGCATATTGATCATATTTGCAGAGAAATCCATCAGTGCTTTGATTTAGTAATGAGCATCTCTATGCTACTTGAAACATGCGTGGATGATTCAGTATAAGAAATAAAGTGTTTTCAAAATTGTGGGTAAATGAAATTCAACTTGTAATTGAAGCGATTCGCTATGAGAACCTGTTAGGAGAAGGCTGCTGTAAGTGAACCGGAACACAAGCCATAGTGTAATGTGGGTAAAATACGTAAGCAAGCAGACAGGTTCTCAGATTTTATTCAGGTGTAAGGTTATGTGATTTTCAAACTCATTTAATGATAGTTCTGTTTAGTGAGCATGACGAAAGTATAGTCACTATTATTATGCAAACAGTGGTTCTTCCAGTCTAGCGAAGACATGCTATTTAGTTTGTTTTCTTCTTTGTGTAACAATTTAAATTGTGTACATTCCAGTATATGTATGCTAGTTTTCCGAATTGATGTCTTGCATATAGACGTTGCTAGTAGACACAGAGGAAATCTTTACATTTTTTTCAATAATCTAAAAATAATACTATGATTATATTCAAGATTGTACATACAGTCATCTCAATAGTTGCGTCACCATATTATTTTACGAATTACAGACCTATAATGAATGCAATGTGATGCAATCAGTTCCATTATTTTTGTTTAGACCGCAAGAAGATAGATTACAAAAAAATTAGTGTGAAAACTCATCTCATCTTTAAGCCGACGCAATGAACAGAAATAGCAGAATGCTTTGAAAATTTATCACTTGATATGTTACTAAGATTTTCTTTCTAAGCTACTAAGTTTAATTCTTACATAATGTAATAATAATCGAACGAAAAGTGAAAGTTCACTATGACAAGATATTGCCATAAAATTTTGGTAGCTATAAACTAATCATATCTAGATAAATAAACAAAACGTAATTATGCTGTTATTATATGTAATTTTTTGTGTTGGTTCCAAAGTAATTTTCTATAATTATATAATTATAAGGACGATTTCAATTAATTTTAATTCAGTTCTAATACCGATGATGTATTTGCAATTCAATTTAATAATTCCCAATGATATCATCTCATGTTTATGGAAGCAAAATGACTCGAGTTGTGTGCGTTAGTTTAATGAACATTAACCTGTTGCTTGAGACCATCCCGCTTCTATGTTCGGATACCTATGACTTCTTGAAATTTAAAATTTATATTTTCCATGTTTTCCACGGTCGGCCGTTTTGGCTCACACACACTTTAAAGAATAATTCTCAGGCATTTTTAGAATCTATATCTCGTTGTTAGTCATTTTCTTAGGAGAGAAACCATCTCACTATTGGTTCACTGGGCGCTCTTTCGTCCATTGATTCATCTTCGCTTATGTTACTTTGGTTTCCGTTGTTAGAAGCGTCATTATTTGTTATTTGTTTCTTAATGTCACATGATTTGTTCTATATGGATTGAATTCGTAAACGAGTAACTTCGGAAAAAAAACGAGTAACTTCGGATATTCGCGTAAAAAACCGCTAACTTCGGAAATTCGCTTTAAAAATCGCAAGACTAGGTACATTTTTCTATGCCAAATATCTAAAAAAAATTTTCGAAAAAAATCAACTTTGATGAAAATTTTGAGATTTTCGAAATCGATTATTTTTGATTCCTTAGAAATGCATGAAACGTTAAGATATGGAGTAATCTCAAATAAAATTTGTCGAAAAAAAATTAACTGTGTGACTCGCATAAAAAACCGCATAACTTCGGAACTTTTTTGTAAGTTATAGACGTTACGAAGCGTTACTTTTTTGCAAGTTATATGCATTACGAAGCGTTACTTTTTTGCAAGTTATATGCATTACGAAGCATTACTTTTTTGTAAGTTATAGGCGTTACGTTATTTTTGTTAACTGTAGGTGCTAATAAGTGTTACATGCGTTACATTTTTTAAGTTATAGGCGTTATGAAGCGCTAAACACGTTACTTTTTTGTAAGTTACAGGTATTACGAAGTGTTACATAAATTGAATTTTTGCTTTTTGTTGGAGTTACGAGGTTTTACATACATTACATTTTGCAAATTATACACATAACAAAACGTTAAATTATTGGTAGTTATAGGTGTTGCTATGCGTCACAGACGTTACATTTCGTAAGTAATGGGCGTTACGAAGCGTTACATTTTCGTTAGTTATAGGTGTAATGAAACGTTACTTTTTGTAAGTTATTGGTGTTACAAAATGTTACGTGCTCTACGTTTTTGTTGTTTGTAGGCGTTGCGAAGCGTCATCTAACTTTTACAATTTTTATCAATTTCATAAGAGAAACAAATTTCTAAAGAATCTGAAGTCTTCAACATCATGTTCGCAGCAGTCAAACCATTACGTTGTACTACAATAGCATTCAGTGTGCCGCATTTCAAACCAAACCGAACAAGATAAGTTCAATTATTCATTAAAAAACGTGATTAATCCACCTAGCAGTGAGATGATACCTTTTTTTTATCAATCCGCATGTGTTTTTTGCACGAATATTCTTCGGTGTTTAAGTTTTCATTACATTATTTTAATGACCGTCGTTTTAAGCGACAATTTGAGATTGTAATCACTCATTACTCTGTAATGTCGAAACTGCAAATACAATCGAATTTAAATCTAGAAGTGTGATAATCGATTAAACATGCCATGATATGTAAGTTCCACTTTAGAGTTTACGGTAATTTAAAGTACTTCCAGAGCCGGTATTCAGGAACCAGCATAACCCAAACCGATTTGTATGGCCATATGACGAATAAATTACAATTTTGAGTACAACTTTGAAGTTTAATTGGATAAAATTCATTAATTTTTGTATATATGTATAAAACTAATTAATTTTGTATATAAGTTTAATTCAATTTGAATTTTTGTTTCTGAAATTTGATTAGGCTTTTTTGAGAAAACGATTGAGCTTTGAGAAACGATTTTATACTGGAACCGGAATTCTAAAATCGGTATGGCCGAAGTCAGATAAATTAACCTGAATAGCTGTATAGTTTACATTTGTTTCAAAATATTTGAAAATCAGTGAAGACATCTTTGAGAAATCATAGCACGAATTAAATTTTTAGGTGCCTTCTGAATCGACAACTGAATACCACTAAAACTGAAAAAAGTTAATTTTTTTTATCGACTATCCAAATCTGCTCACCCGATAAACCTGATTAATTTATGTGGAATAGACATTTTTATACTAATCATCCTGTATCCCCTAAACCGGAAGTTGGATCTGACTTAAAAGCAAGATGTTTTACAGGATCTTAAAACTTTTCATTTGCATCTTAGATGATTCTTAGATTTCATTTGAATCTTAGATCGGTTCAGCCATCTAAGAGAAGAATGAGTTACACAATTTTGATTTCGTTTCATATATCATCCTGTAGTTCCGGAACCAGAGGTCGGAACCAAACATAATTCAGGAACTTTGTTTGGGAGCATACGACTTTTCGTATGAATCTGAATTTGTAGAAAGAAATTTTCCGAGAAAATTGAGTGAAATTATTTATCACACACGCATTTGCTGATCTCGACGAACTGATTCGAATGCTATATGGATGTTATGTTCTTCCAGCATTTATTGCTGTAAGTAAAGGGTGATTTTTTAAGAGCTTGAGAACTTTTTTAAACAATAAAACGCATAAAATTTGCAAAATCTCATCGGTTCTTTATTTTAAACGTTAGATTGGTACATGACATTTACTTTTTGAAGATAATTTCATTTAAATGTTGACCGCGGCTGCGTCTTAGGTGGTCCATTCGGAAAATCCGCTTTTTTATCGACAAATTTTGTTCAGCGATGAGGCTCATTTCTGGTTGAATGGCTACGTAAATAAGCAAAATTGCCGCATTTGGAGTGAAGAGCAACCAGAAGCCGTTCAAGAACTGCCCATGCATCCCGAAAAATGCACTGTTTGGTGTGGTTTGTACGCTGGTGGAATCATTGGACCGTATTTTTTCAAAGATGCTGTTGGACGCAACGTTACAGTGAATGGCGATCGCTATCGTTCGATGCTAACAAACTTTTTGTTGCCAAAAATGGAAGAACTGAACTTGGTTGACATGTGGTTTCAACAAGATGGCGCTACATGCCACACAGCTCGCGATTCTATGGCCATTTTGAGGGAAAACTTCGGAGAACAATTCATCTCAAGAAATGGACCGGTAAGTTGGCCACCAAGATCATGCGATTTGACGCCTTTAGACTATTTTTTGTGGGGCTACGTCAAGTCTAAAGTCTACAGAAATAAGCCAGTAACTATTCCAGCTTTGGAAGACAACATTTCCGAAGAAATTCGGGCTATTCCGGCCGAAATGCTCGAAAAAGTTGCCCAAAATTGAACTTTCCGAATGGACCACCTAAGACGCAGCCGCGGTCAACATTTAAATGAAATTATCTTCAAAAAGTAAATGTCATGTACCAATCTAACGTTTAAAATAAAGAACCGATGAGATTTTGCAAATTTTATGCGTTTTATTGTTTAAAAAAGTTCTCAAGCTCTTAAAAAATCACCCTTTAGTTTAAAACAATATAATTAAAAAAAATTCTGCCATCATCTGGTTTATATATGTCATATTCGAACGATTATGTTGCCAAAAACGAGCCGTGCTAAAATCGGTCCGAGGCTAAATGTCATGAAAAAGGATGCTGTACACAGTCTTTTTGGTACTTAGAAACAATTGTATGTAACAGAATAAAAAATCGTGTTTTCCGTTGCTCCCAAGCATTGCTTTGTCATACAGCGCTCAAAACTCCTACTACTGGAATAGGGGGAAAAGTCGTTTACACAAAAATTTCGATATCTCCGTTAAAAATGGACGGATTTTAACAATCTATGGCTTGTTGGATAGGTATTATCGTGCGAAATCTAAATCTGAAAACATATTCTGTTTTCAAGATCAATTGTGACAGATACTGTCAAAAAACTGAAAATTTTGACATAAAACTTCGTATAACTCAAAAAGTAAACATCCGATCTCAAAACCATTCAATAGCGTTTTGGGTGACGGGGAGACCTTTCATTTGAGACTAGTTTGATCAAAATCGGCCCAGCCATCTCTGAGATCTCGACCTCTTAGTTGACAACACACATACAGACACACACAGACATTTGCTCAGTTCGTCGAGCTGAATCGATTGGTATATGTCATTCGGCCCTCCGGGCCTCGGAAAAATTTTCGAAAGTTTGAGCGAATTCTATACCTATTTTTTATATATATAAAAAAAGGTAAAACAGTGTTTAAATTGTTTCTTTATTGTTTTGATTTTTCAAAAGTCGCATTGCTGAAAGCTTATTACCAAGTACACTAATAAACTGAATGTCATGAAATTTTGACAGATGACATCTGAAGGATGTCTTTATTGAACGCTAGATGAATTTTTAATTTGTGGTACCATCTGTTGAACTGACTTCAGATATATTGTTAATCTGACATTTAACATTTGGCATGTCCGGGCACATTCTTTCGTTCCAATCTGAGGGACACATTTGTTTTTGGCCCGATTTGCAGTATTGGCGACAGTGGTTCGTATACACATGACGTAAATCCAAGAATGCCGGGATCTATTGGCTGATGACAGAATATTACATCTAACTTTGATTTGTTGTGAAATTCAGCTGAGTTAACTGAAAAGTTAATGATATGATTTATATTTACATGCTCTAATTTGTAAATTCAAGTAAATTGCGTCGCTTCTTTTATGTGCATTTAACAAGACGTAAATTTACATTATTTCTTTGTAGTGTGTATAGTTCTAGGTTCATCTATTTAAAAACCTCCTTTTGGCCCAATGACATACGATGCCAGCGCAGCGTACTATGTATGGACAGTGGACACGGTTCTGATTAGTGTTAACTGTATTTTATACAGCGTTGAAAAATTTGATCTTCCACTTAACCTAAATCAGCGGAAGTGTTAATTAGATAATAACTGTTGCTGAAGTTTCCTTCAGTGCGCTGGTTAGCAGATGACCACCAACTGCGTACCACAAAAATATCGTTTGTACTTTGAAAGCATTTCATGGAGTTGAATAAATTTGGCGAAACAAATTATTAGTCGCAAACATAGACATTACTGGAATAGACATACTATATGGTTTCTCTCCAACACGCAGATATTTTTCTTTACTTGCATTATATTCAAAATGACTAGGACAGATAGGCTGACATCTCAGCAATGCAAAAATCGTTTAAAAACATCTGTTCGCAAGAACCAGACAAAAAAGTTTTGAATGCAAAACCTGTCTTAGACTATAAACTTTGTCGGTTCTTCCAAAACAAATGTTTCTATCCGGTTCTTGCATTCAAAGTTGTTTTTAGCAGTGGGATGATACCTTTTTTATCGATCCACATATTTTCTGCATCAATAATCGTTTGTCTCTTAAAAATTGTGACTAGAAAGTCATTGTTTTCTTAAAGTAAGTAGAACAAAATATTTATTAATATAATCAGAATAATCTCGATATATATATATATATATATATATATATATATATATATATATATATATATATATATATATATATATATATATATATATATATATATATTTTTAATATTTGAGAGAAAATATTTTGTTTTTCAGTGGTTGAAATTGAAGACAGTATCAATCTAACGTTGTGGGGCTATCACTTTGAATTCGAAGATAATGTTGAATTTTCAATATAAGGTTTATCATATCACAATCGAATAATGTTGCAAAACAGGAACCGTGCTAAAAACAAATCGAGCCAAAATACTATGCTGGAGAGTACTGCATTCAATCTTTCAATCACTTTGAGATAAATGTATTGAAAACTGTGTCTAATTTTGATGTCAACCGTCATATAATCGTGCTTTGTTTAAAATGGGATATGACGAAAAAATCAACATTACGAAAATATTGATATCTTCGTGAATAGTTGATGGATTCTTACAATCTACAGCTCGTTTGGTTGGTATCACGATAAAGTATCTTGACATGGAAGTTTGTATAACTAGGAAAGTAATCATCAGATCCAAAAACAAAAACAATAGCGTACTTATTTCCAAAAAGACCTTTCATTTGCAATTAGTTTGATTAAAATCGGCCCAGTCTTCTCTGGGATTCAAGCCTTTTTTTTTGCACACACAGGTACTCATACATATACACAGACATTTGTGTGGTTCGGTTTCCAAAGAAAAACTACATTTTGGGGCCCTTCGATAAATAATGCTCCTCATCCCGACATCAATCCATTTTAAGAAACAGGAACAGGTTACTTAAGCAAAAACATTTATATCTCCGTTAAAAATGGACAGATTTTAACAATTTATGACTTGTAGAATAGTTTTTACCGCGTGGAATTTAAGTCCCAAAACAAGGTCAATTGTGACAGATATTGTTAAAAATTCTAGTTTTTTTACATGAAAATTTGGAAAACTGAAAAAATAATCGATTCTAAAAACAAAAACAACAGCGTAAATACTTCCTGGACGACCTTTCATTTGCCACTACACGGAGAACCCTCCGATCATAAAATTTCGATATCGCAGTTTTTGATTTTTGCGATGGTTGATTAAATTAATTTCTTTTTGATTCAACCAATATAGTTTTTGATTTGCGTATATTCAAGTAGTTGAAAAATGTGTTGTTTTGAATGCTGTCAAATGCCGGAGACAGCTGAAAGCAAAACAATAATCGCAATGAAAAATAAACATTTTTTAGTTGAAATCTGTTCGCGTCGCTTCAAAATGTCAATGAATACAATATCGATGGTTAAAGCGTTTGGGAAAATTGTGTTCATTCGATTTGAAGAAATTTATGATTCCATGTCAAGTGTTTATTGAACAGCGGTGTTGCGTTAAGTTAGCCTTGTTTCAGTTGAAAAAGGTTTGGTGACAAATTAGAAAACGTTTACTGATTTGGAGTTACAAAAATCGTACAAAACCCAAAATCACTCATAGATCAGATCAGTTGTGTTTTCGTAACGATGATTTATTCCTTGGTTAAGATCACTTGTGATGAAATCAGTAGTGATCTTTTATGTACGAGATCAGTGATCTTAAGATCAGCAGTGATCGGTGGTTTTCCCAGTCCCGTTAATAACTAATGGTATTACTTGTCAATATAAAATACTGTTTATATTGGAACAACGATACTTATTTCAAATAGATCATGACGTATATCAGTAAGTATATTTTGATTATTATCGCAAATCAATAACATTGTTCAAGTTGATTCAACTAATTGCAATGTCTAAAACAACTAAAACCGATTTGTTTTTCAACTAACAGAATTTTGTTTCAATAACAACACCAGTTATTTCAACTAAAATATTTGTTGAAATTGAAAGGTATGTGTCCTCACTAATTGACAGCATTTTTTTCAACCAATTAAATTAGTTGTTTCAACTTTCGTTTCTACTAATCGAAAAACGAAAATGACAGTTTAGTCAAAACAACAATCGATTAGTTGTACCAAATTTTAACCAATACAATTCAGAAAATCAACTAATATTCTGTTTGAAATGGGATCGCGGGTGGTTCCGTGTAATTTGGTCCAAATCGGTCCAGCCTTCACTGAGTTTCACGCCTCTTAATTTTGCACACACATACACACACACATACACACACACTCACACACAGAAAATTGCTCAGTTCGTCGATCTGAATCGATTGGTATGTGACACTCGGGCCTCGAGTCTTGCAAAAGTTTTCAGTAGTTTGAACGAATGTGTAAAACCGGCTAAGTTTTTGTCCGGTTCTAGCAAATAAGAAGCTTTCAAACGATTTTGCATTGCAAAATCCGTGTTCGATTCTTTGTGCATCCAAAAATACTTAAAGCCCGTATCCTAACTAAGTTGCACTTATCCGATTTTTGCATTCAGTCGTTCGAATATCAAATACCCAAAAATAATACGACGGGTGTGCTATCGACTGAACATAAATGCACATAAGTTACATTGCAGTTTCCCATCCTTTTCTGAAGTATGCATCACTCATAAGATCCAGTGTGGTAGGAACTGACCGAAAGAACAAGTGAAAACCGATACAAACGATAAACTACGCATATACCAGAACCAAAGAGAATGATCCAGAGTCTTATATTCCAGCCTAGCCAGACAAACAAATGCGTGTTTGTCCGCCTAATGTACTCTTCTTCTGTGTCAGTTTCAAGTGATCATAAATATAAGTAAAGCTTCCAAACACTTTGTTTAATACGAAGTTTTGTGTGTTTCGTCTGCGTCTCCCGGTGAATACATTTCCCTTCCCAATGTCTTTATCCATTTTATTTACAGACTACTTAAAACATGTAAGTGAGTAAAAACTAATAATATTAAAGCTGACTGAACTAAAAAAACGTGCTTAATCCACCTAGCAGTGAGATGATACCTTTTTTTTATCAATCCGCATGTGTTTTTTGCATGAATATTCTTCGGTGTTTCAGTTTTCATGACATTATTCTAATGTCCGTCGTTTTAAGTGGCAATTAAAGATTTTAATCACTCATTAATCTGTAATGTCGAAACTGCAAATCGGATCGAATTTGAATCTAAAAATGTGACAATAGATTACACATTCCATGATATATCGAAGTAATTTCCACTTTAGAGTTTAGGGTAATTTAAGGTACTTCCAGAGCCGGTATTCAGGAACCAGCATAACCCAAACCGTATGGCCATATGACGAATAAATTGCAATATTTTTGAGTCCAACTTTAAAGCTTTTCGGGATTGTCATCTTCTATATCGCTTTGAATTTTAAAAATTCATCATCCTAAAATTCCAGAATCGGAAGTCAGAATTGGATAAAATTAATTAATTTTGTATGGGACTATAAGTTTATTTCAATTTGAACTTTTGTTTCTGAAAATCGATTTGGTGACTCGATACTGGAACCGGAATTCAAAATTCGGTGTAGCCGAAGTCAGAAATATTCACCTAAGTATCTGTATAGTTTACATTTGTTTCAAAATGTTTGAAAATCAATGTAGACATCTTTGAGAAATCGTAGTGCGAATTAAATTTTTGGGTGCCTTTCGAAACGAAAACTGAACACAACCAAAAATGAAATAACTTTATTTGGTTATCGACTATCCAAATGTGCTAACTCGATAAACCTGATTAATTTATGTTAAATGAACATTTTTATACTAATCACCCACCAATTTTTATACTAATCTCCGAAACCGGAAGTTGGATCTGACTGAAAAACAAGATGTTTTATAGAATTTCAAAACTTTTCATTTGAATCTTAGATGATTCTTAGATTTCATTTGAATCTTAGATCGGTTCAGCCATCTACGAGAAAAATGAGTTACACAGTTTTAATTTCGTTTCACATATGATCCTGTTGTTCCGGAACCAGAGGTCGGAACCAAACATAATTCAGGAACCTTGTTTGGGAGCATACGACTTTTTATATGAATCTGAGTTTGCAGAAAACGGTTGAGTCATCTCCGAAAAAAATTAAGTGAAATTATTTGTCACACACGCATTTGCTGATCTCGACGAACTGATTCGAATGGTATATGGGTGTTATGTTCTTCTAGCATTTATTGCTGTACGTAGTTTAAAACAATATAGTTATGGAATCGCTTTCAACGCGGAAGTGCTGCCATCATCTGGTTTCCATATGGCATATTCGAACGATTATGTTGCCAAAAACGAACCGTGTTAAAATCGGTCCGAGCCAAAATATCATGCTGTACCCAGTCTTTTGGCTACTTAGAAACAAATGTATGTAACAGTATAAAAAATCGTGTTTTATGTTGCTCCCAAGCATTTCTTTGCCAGACAGCGCTCAAAACTTCTACTGCTGGAATATGGGAAAAAGTCGCTTACACAAAAATTTCGATATCTCCGTTGAAAATGGACGGATTTCAACAATCTATGGCTTGTTGGATAGGTATTACCGTGCGAAATATATTCTGTTTTCAAGGTCAATTGTGACAGATACTGTAAAAAAAACTGAATATTTTGACAGAAAACTTCGTATAACTCAAAAAGTAAACATCCGATCTCAAAACTCAAAAAGTAAATATTCGATCTCAAAATAGCGTTCTGGGTGACGGGGAGACCTTTCATTTGCGACTAGTTTGATCAAAATCGGTTCAGCCATCTCGGAGATCTCGACCTCTTAGTTGACAACACACATACAGACACACACATACACACACACACACGGACATTTGCTCAGTTCGTCGAGCTGAATCGATTGGTACATGACATTCGGATCTCCGGGCCTCGGAAAATTTTTCTAAAGTTTGAGTGAATTCTATACCTGTATTTTATACACTGAGGTCTTTTTTTATGCGGTTTTTTCTACGCGAATTTTCAGAGTTATGCGTTTTTTTATGCGAAATTTCAGAGTTATGCGGTATTTTTTTATGCGGTACGTAAATTCGCATAAAAAAAGACTTCAGTGTATTTATAAAAAAAGGTAAAAAATACAACCGAGATAAATGATCACCAAAAATGCATTTTAAATCAGATATTTTTAAAACTTTTAGGGCATAAATAAACACATTAAAACTTCATTTCTGCAAAATTGATTTATTCAACCTTCTCTCCTATAGTAAATGCATACACCTTGGGCTTAACACAACCCGTTAAATTTTGTGCAACATTTGCGCCATCTTTATTACACACTTTCATCCACTCTTTCTTAAAATCGTTGTCGTATTTGAAGACCTTCGCTGGTTTCCGAAGCTTTTCTTTCATAATCGCCCAGCATTTTCTTATTGGGCGAAGTTCTAAAGAGTTTGACGAATTACTTTCTTCGGTATCAAAAAAAAAAGAACAACGTTGACTTCGTACCACTCCATCACCTCCATTGTAACGGCACAATGACAGAACTGACTAGAACAGAGAGTCATTTTCCTGAGACCGGAGGAAGCGCTACAGGCGATTTTTCTTTATGAATTTCGTCGTTGATGATGGCGATCTTTTTGAATTTACCGCAGATCACCTGTCACACCAAGTACTTCTTGGAAAATTATGCAACCTTTTCCATACGAGACGTCTCGTCGTCGTCGTCGTCGTCGTCGTCGTTGCATTTCGGCTGTACCAACCACTCGCGGCACAGCTTCCTGGATCGGCCACCATATTACGTTTATCATTGCCTGCTGGACAATCCAGAACAAAGAATTGATCTTTTAGGTCACACTCTGAATCGAATGCTTCGGATTGCATGGAAGAATTTCCTAACCTTCCTTGCGTTCACGTGTTATATGGAAAATTACTACATATTTTCAATATCTTGCTAACACATGTCACGAAACGAAAGTTTGACAAAATTAATACCTTGTGCTCCTTGTAGTAAAACCGACCAATTCACAATTCTCGGTTGATTTTTCATTAGGGCGTATAAGCAAGTGACAGTTTCTCTTTAATCACTCTCTCTTTCCATTATTGTAATGTGATTAAAAAGATTTTCTTTGATTTCACTGCTCTGTTTGAAAGTCGAAAGTTTCGGGTATCATTTTATGCAAAGAGTTGAGTGGTAAACGTGGAAACCGCTTGGTAATTAATAGAAGAGAAAGTAAACAAAGAGAAACTGTTACTTGCTTATACGCCCTAATGAAAAATCAACCGAGAATTGTCATCGTGTCTCCATTAGGTGCCAGTTTTTCTCCACATACAGCATTACATTGATCGTCTATTTAATCGCTGGCAGCTGAGTTTGCTTATCACATCTGTTCTCATGACACAGATTTTGTTTTTCATTTTCGTTAGCTTTTGAAACGAATACCAATCAGAAAAATTTATACTGTGTAAATGGATTGGATAGTCATCAGCCTGTATGACATCTCATCATCCAGCTCTGCTCTGCGGATGGTCCTATACTTCAGTACATAGCCGAGCTGATTCATTGCTACTAGAATAGCAATTCTTACTATTCGGGTTGGTTACATGAAGCCGAGCTGGGTCGATCCGAGGTACATACATGGAGATTTATTGATTGATTGTCTGTTTGTAGGCGGGAAATTACATAACTTCGAACGCGAAGAGTAAAACTTTCGATTCATCATTTCAAGTTGGTAGTTGAGGCAACATTCAACAGGTGGAATAATAATACAAACTGTGAGAGGCGTTTCGTCGAGTTGAGCTTCCCACTGAATCAGTCTCGCCGGGAAGCGCTTGTGGAAGTTAGAAGCAAAAAATCAAATAGCCTACACTAAACGTGGGAGTTGTGCAGTCTGGTTGCTTATGCACAATTGCCACGAATCTCAAGTGCGCTTTTCCGATTGTTTCAATCTGCCAGAACATTCCATGTAAACAATTAACCTTGACCGGAGAGTAAATGGTTACTTTTTTTCTCAACATAACGCAATTTTGTTTGCGAGATGTTTGTTTATTTTAAATGTTTAAAGGCCTTCATGCCCGAATACGTACATAAATTGTTCATAACTTTCCAAGTCATAGTATCAAAATTGTTTATTCATTCATACAGTTTTCAGACGGATAGGTCATTACCCTTGATGCAATAGGTAAGTATTGGATTGGGAATAAAATCGAAATGATTTTTGGCAACAAATTAAATTCCCCTCCTGCTACTGCGTCTGTCGTTTTATGCAAACATCGAACATGGAAACAATGCGTGATCTCACCGGCCTTCTAGTGATGATGGTGATGTGATGTATGAGAACTGCTACTCGTGATGACCTTCGCTGTTGCTTACCACTTCTCGCTGCCGTAAGAAAAAAATATGCAAAAATATACATATTCCTCTAGAAAACAGGCTTCCCATCCGGTTCGATATTTCTCTATTCTATTCTCACACAACAAACGGAAAACAATTGAATGATCAAATTTAATTATGATTAAACTAAACTTACTCAGTCTCACATTTGTCTGCAATGTTATCAGTTCGAATATTGCAAAGGTTCAGTTAAAATTTTGCGCATTATTTTCTTGAGTTCAATTTTTTGTATTAATTTATATTTGTCTACAAATACAGGAACCATAGTCATAAGTAAAGGATAACGATGCTATTCTAAGAGAGTACGAATTGACAATGAAGCCAAAAATGTTCTTACTAAACAAAACTTTATTAATACTACTTCGGGGGTTTGGTACATCATGTGTACCGTTTTGTGCTACAGTACACATGACTAAATTTGGTTTTTACGTTTCGCATTCAGCTCATCAGTGCATCAGCAGTTTACCGTTGAACCGTTAGGTGGCGTTAGCAGTTCAACATTAACTGCTGACGCACTGATGAGCTGAATGCGAAACGTAAAAACCAAATTTAGTCATGTGTACTTTAGCACAAAACGGTACACATGAGGTACCAAACCCCTGAATGACTACAATCTGTTGGCGGCCAGTATGCCGTCAATTTTCTTTTGCTCGTTCGGCACATCAGGATAGACATGGCACTTCGGTGCAATTCAAATGATTTGTAAATAGCAAATACTTTACGTCTGCTCAGCGGTTTATGTTGAAAAGTTAGGTGGCGTTAGCAGCTCAACATAAACTGCTGACGCACTGATGAGCTGAATGCGAAACGTAAAAAACCAAATTTATTAATACTGTTTTATGGACCAGCAAGGATTTTAGCATTAGCATTAGCATTAGAGACCGCCCGTGTGTTGCTACTCCGTTATTGATCTGGACCAATTGAGATTGCAAAATGATTTTTTGAAGTAACATGTTTGGGAATAACACATTGTTTCACACTGTGCAAACTGTATTGAACCATGCATGCTGATCAATACCGACGCCGGCCACGTCCGAATGCAGATCTACTTGGGAGGGAAAGGATTGTTAGTTCGATGCATGTTGCTACTAGGAACCGAGGAATCCTCTGCATTCCCACATGCATCACAGGAGAGGATACTTTGTTAGTAAATGTTTTAATAATGTTATCATGTGTTTATTGCTCTGGGTAGCCGGCTACCAAGAATGTTTTAAAGTATTATGGTTTTATGTGTTACTTTGTGCTGGCAATATAATGCACGAAACAGTCAATCTCCGAAATTGACAAAACTCCGGACAGCCGGCTGTCGAGTATGCAGTCACTCGTTTATGCATCTACCTTTCGCGTTTTTTTAGTCATGCAAAAAAAACACATGCGGATTGATAAAAAAAGGTATCATCTCACTGCTAGGTGGATTAAGCACGTTTTTATAAATGAAACTACGTGATACAAAATAAACGAGCGAATAGGATTTAGACAAAAAAGTTGATTTATTGCATTGAAATATTCTAAACAGTTATTATAAAATCATTTTAAATCACCAAACAAAGGTCAACAGATTTCACACGCGTTTTGATTCTTATTTATTTCCGCTTTATTATTTTAATTATTTATTAAAATTATTAATTGGTTATTAATTGGAATAATAGGCATAATCCTATGAGAAAAGTATATTTTATGATTTTCATGATTTACTATTCATGATAACGGCAATGGATTTTTATCCAAATGGACTGCTAGGAACTGAGCTCTCTTGGAAGCAGTAACAAAGTGATTATCGGACGAATTACTTCATTTTGGCAAAATCATTTTTTTCAATTTTCGAGTCCTATATTTGGCGATATAATTGCTCTCGAAGGCCAGTTTTCGCCAGTTCGAGCCATAACCAGGAAAGATTCTTAGTGACAGTAGCTTTGCGATTGTCCAGAAAGATTTGGAGAATTTCAAACCAGTTTTTTAACGTTGAGTTATTCAGCGTATATTCAGTCAATAGTTGATGAAACGGAATATTGAAATTTTTCAAAGATTGACGCTACTGGTTAGCCGTTTCTTCAGAAGAGCTGCATTAATATTTTAGGCATTGCAAAATATGTTACAGCAATTACAAATATAAATAAATTCAAACAAACTGATTATTGTTTTCTCCAAGAGTCAAGTATTTATAGATTCAACTTCTGGTACAGGGTGGTCCATTTAAAGTGGAAGCATTGGGCAACCCAATAACTTTTGACAGAATTGTCAAATCGACTAATGACATACCGCGTCATTCCAAGACAATTTTACCATTTTACACCAAAAACGCACTGAAATTGTTCATCTTTACATTCAAAATGAGGTCAACTTTTGGTGAAAAATCGTCATATCAGACGAGGTGTGGTGTGGTGTTTGTGTGGATATGGTGATTGGTCCTAATTTATTTTCAAGACGATGAAGGAGCAATGAACTATTAATGGTGATGATTTTGTGATGCTCATTGTTCGATAAAATGGTTTGAATGGCTACTCGTTTCAACAGGACGGTGCAACATGCCATACAGCTCGACTAACAATCGATTTTAACGACCATTGTTCCCAGGACGAGTCATATCGTAAAAACGGCGATTGGTCCCTGAAATCACCCGATTTGACGCCACAAGACTTTTTTTGTAGGGCTATTTGCAATCCAAGGTGAACATCGATAAGCCAAGAACCATAGCTCAACTCAAAGACAACATACGACGTACAATATCGAATGATACATTGGCCACAACGATGGAAAACTCCGAAAAAAGGATTCATTTTGAACTGAAGGCCAAAAGCGGCCATTTACGCGAGGTAATTTTTGAACAAATATCCGCAACATATCTTCTTAATCCAAAATAAATTTTAAGCGAAATGAAAATAAATAAAAATATGTCTCCATATATTTTGTTCAGAAGCGAATGCTTCCACTTTAAATGGCCCACCCTGTATAACTATAAACAATGATAACAAAATACACAATGAACCAACTTACAAAAATAACAAAATCACGCATTTGATGTGTGTAAAAATCACAACAACGATAAACTTTGACTATACTCACTTTTTTTGTGCAAGGATTCTTACTTTTTTTACTTAATGAAACGATTCACCTTGTATACGGTAATGTATGCAGCAAAGAGGCTGATGGATTTTCGAAAAAATTTCGGCGATTTTCAATTGTATGCAAAAATTTTCCAAAGTGCCACTGAAGAATACGCAAACCAATAGCGTCGAAACGTTCGGTGTTAAACCAAATATTTATGTTCTAATACGCTACTCCTGCACACATATGAATCTTCTGCGGAATCTAATCTTTTAATTGTATGTCGGAATGAAATCGAATCAAAAAGGATTGGGTGGTGGTGATCGTTTTACTCACAACTCTATGCACTATTCCTCAACGCTCTTGGATAATTAAGTAGTATACGTTCTGCGAATCTGTGTTTGCACTTTTTTTGCATAATTCCAAAATGACACGAACTAATTTTGGTTTCAATGCAGTTTGTATACGCAGGTTGCTGATTTTCTTCAAGACTTGATTTAACAATTTTCTAGTCTCTATTTTGTGCACCATGATTTTCTTATCGGTAAATTATTTTAAATAAGAGCAAATACAAATTTTAGGCCCAGCAAAGAAACCTTAACATCGTTAGAATAAACTATGAACGTAAAAAGTTTCAGATGACTGCCTAGAAGCAAGTCGGAGCTCACTGAGAAACGCACTTCAGTGGAGTCACCAATTTTTCACTGCTATGTCACGATTGGTTAGGTACAAAAAAAAACAATGCAGAAGTTAGTTAGTTAATCTAATCAATTTTCCAACTGAACTGCAAGTTCGTTATTTATTAGATCAGAAGTAGGGATTCGGATATATCGAATGTCGCAGAATAACCAGATGGTCGGGTTTCGGGTATTTAAACCTGATGCGGTTCGGGAACGAGTAGAATTTTTGATTTTTCAAACGGGTGCGTGTTGGTTCCGGGGTTGAGAAGAGACTCGGGCTCAATGAACGGAAGCTCTACTCGAAAACTAACCCGACGAATCGAGTAAAGATTTTTTATTTTCAGTTGGGTCGGGCTAAGGTTTAAATGTTGTTTTGGATGAATCAGTAATAGCAGATATTTTTCAAGCATTTCTGCATTCATTGCTCTATTTATGATTGAATACTATTAGTGTATGGATTTCCGCATTGAATACAACTAGTGGATGGATTACAGAGTAGACTCGTAATCACTGGATTACTCGTTTGCTTGAACGGTTAAAATATCGAAATCCAAAAGAGCAAAATTATCATATCCACCTAGTTCGTTCTATCGAAGGCTGCGTTCGTTTCGAAACTATTTTGCTGATGTTGAAAGTTGTCGGATTATCAGCATGTTGAAATGTCACTTTCCATCGATGGACAAACACTCCTAAGAGTTGATGTTGACGACCTTGAGACATTGTTGAAAGTTCAATTCACCATCAATTTGCACCGTTCTTGCATTAATAATGTATGATTATTCAATGCGATGACAACAACTAGTATTTATTGCAAAAATCGGACGTAACATTGTTTGAAGGCGTTATGTTCTTCGTTAGTGCGACCACTACTTGAAAACATCACCAAGCGGTTTGGAGTTCTTATTGAATAGCTTGAAACTCGAGGAATCATTTCTGACGGAACCCACGAGATTTTCCACTCTGTCACGATAGTTGTCGCCTGACCGATCTCGTCACATTGAAACTTTTGAGACTCTGATAATCTATCGATTAAAATAATTTTTCTATTTTTAATGAATTTTTGGAGAAACTATAGGATCTTTTTGCCCAGTGAGATTAAAATAATTCCTAACTTATAGTTAGAAATCCTAGATGGCCACAAACAATTTGAATGAATTTGCTCTCGTATGTTCCGCCTCAAACCGTTAGAATTCTGTGAAGTGGTGGAATAAACCATTGAAAGTTTACAAACTTCACACAATCAATCAACTAGTAGGTAAGATTTTCGATATTTGAAAAGGTGAAAAAAGCATGTCAGTTTTACTCGTGTACACGTCATCCAGTAATGTCTCTGACATTACCCACCCGGTTTTTGTCGTGAAACTGGAAGTGTTGATTTAATTTGAAGAGATATTACTAGAAGCATCACTAACATCTATACGTTCTCATTTTGATATGTGACTTTGTTCAAGACTCCGGAAGGAGAACCGAGCAGATTTGACTCAAATTTAATTGCAACTTGTGGTGAAGATTACCTTTCGTTTGCATGTTGATTAGAATAAATTCCACCTTCTCCGAGAAAAACAAGTGTATGCATAAATTTTCCCTTCACGACGAACTGATTTGAATGGTAAATGCCACTCGGCACTTCCGGCCTTGGCTGGAACGTCAGTTTGCACCGTAATTGCGTAGCCATTTCCATATGAGGAACGGCAAACAGCTGTCTATGAATATCTAGGTTTTACAAAAAAAGAATCAAAAATTATCTATAAATCGTGGACATAGTAATATAGTTTTCCGATTATCTTCGTACTAAATTGCTATTGGTGGACCTGAGTAACCTTAAGCTCATGAAACTATTGTGCAGACAGATAGTTATCTGTAATTAACGATTAACAATTTTTAATTAATCAAAATAGTTATATAAATTTTTCAGTTATTAGTAAATCTCGAGAAAGGTCGAATTTATATTTTAAATCATAGCAAAACTAGTTTCTCACAATAATTAAGCAGGGATGCTAACTAAATTCATCATCGATTAATTCAACAAGAGATGAAAATAAAAGCTTACTCAGGTCCACCATGGATCGATACAAGGTGCCGCTTGCAGTTCTCAGACGAACTTTCTCTTTTTACTTTCCTTAGAAACCTGTAACCTACGACGGGGTATGTACTTAGGGAAGGTAATATAAATAAAACAGTGAAGCGAACCAAGCAAAAAGACAAACCTCCATCATCTATTAACTCTATTGGCAGTCGTTGTCAACATCGTTGTGAAGCAAAATAGGACCGCTCTACTGACGAGATCGAGACAAACGCGGCGAGACCGATTGCTAAACGGTCGGGTGGTCGGTCGTTTGGGTCGGATGCAGGCTGCAACCTGCATCGGCAAGGCAGCGAGGAAAGTGAAATGAAACAACCAAATCACCATAAATCCGTCGCAGCGTCTTAGATTACCTTCCCTAGGTACAAGTCTACCAATCACTTGAGCATGTCTTGAGACGGGATACGTTCACTTTCGATTCGGAACAAGATGTACGGTGATATGTGACACTGTACCGGAGACGTGATATTCAAGAGACGGGCACCCACATTGTCTGATAAGCATTTCATGATCCGCTCCGCGGTTTGTAAGTTGCATCGAACGGGTGCTAACCTTATCTGCGTCTTAACCGGATTTCGTCATTAGATTTTATATTCTCAAGTCGTGCCCGTTATCCACTGTTACAACCAACTGGAAGCTGGTTTTACGTTTCAATAATCATATCGTATATTAGAAGGAAAATTTATCATCCTTTAAGTAGCGACAGTATTTTTTTCTGATAACGGATGATGAATCGTTGCAATCTTGTTATGATATGCGAACATACACACGGCTGCACGAGTCTGGTATCCGACAAGTAACTATACAAGGTGATCATTTTTTTATATGAGCAGATAGCATAAAAGAGCATACGCTCAAATTTGGAATACAGTATATGCTCAGTCAGTAATAGTGAAATTGTTTGTACTACTTTTTAAGCTCAAGAAACTAGGGCAGAGATTAGACTAGAAAATTTCTGATATGGTAATCGATTTTCTCCTACGAATGAAAAACTCAGGTTTTCAGTGCCGGGACACAGATAAAAATATTTTGTGAATTTACATAAATTTTCATGCACATATTTCGAGCAGACAATTAAACATTTAGTAACTGTACAATTCTGTATTAAAATCGCAAGAGTAAGCGTTAATTGAAACACACAATTCTATTAATTGAAAATTTAATGCAATCCAATTTAATTTTCTATAGATGACGGTTTCCAATTAAACTTTCGATTCAACTCATTCCATGTTATTATTGATTTACATATCGTGTAAATTTCATTATTTCATTCTGTGTAGAGTGAAGTTCATCGAAAAAGAACTCAATCTTTATATTTTTTCTCGATTTGACTCAATCGCGATATATAGTGGGCGATTTTTGGGCGGAAGCTGGAAAAGACTAATTTTTATTTTATTTGGAGAAATTACATTATTGCTGTGTTGCAAATTCGAATAGTTCACTACACAGGAAAAAATTATGAATTTTACTGGTGACAGAATTCTACAAACGATACAATTCACAACTACTTGATTTTTCAAATGACGTATTATTCCACTCGCACAGAATTTTACACGCTCCGAGTGTAATTTGCACTCGGCTAGCCAATGCCGCTGTATGGATTTATATGTATCAATTATTCAATGAACAGATATGAGCACTGTGGTTCAGTCGGGTAACCGATGTGCTTGTGATCTAATGTTTCTCGGTTCAAGTCGCGCTGCTGCTATCGATCTTTTGTTTTTTTTTTTCATTCGAATTCAAGCCATGTAATTTTCAAATCAAACAATTTTACATGCTCTTGAATATAAATTTGTGTGAAATATGACGCTCTATATATGTGCATCTTATAAGATGCAAAATCACCAGATTGTGTATTCATGCCACCGTCCATAGGATTGGCACCATTGTTGTTGAAGGAAACATCGTAGATTGCGGGAGTTTTTTTACCTATAGCTGCTATTTGTTTATGCATTGAGATCATTGTGAGCTGCAATAGGCGTCCCTTGTTGCATATTGGCTGTAAATGTTGTGTTCGCAGATGAGGGTGTTTTCGACAATATTGACAAGTGACCAGTTGATGATCGTAGGTTACAAGAGTTACATTTACATGAAATGCTTGAGTCCTGAATAAATAACACATATTAAGGTTCTAAATAGAATGAATATCTCCTTCGGCATTTTGGTTGCGGCTGAATTTGACCAATCAATCTCATACACGCATCATTATCATTGCTCGGTTTTCCTTTACTGATTGAATGTATATAACACAATTCGTTTTGTTCAGCTGTAGCAAATTGACTCGATTCGAAAATAAGGCCATATGAAATCAACAGCGATGGTATTTACGTACTGCATGCTAGAACGGTGGCTTTTGTTCGTTAGATAGGCTCATTTCGTAATCGTTTTATTGTCTCCAACACTTTGTTCTTTCATAGATTGCTCACCACATTTCCGATGATATGTAGAAAAAAATGAGTTGGTGCGTTAAATACAACAAGAGAAATTCGCGTTTAGGTACTACCCATTCTTGTACAGGGAAAACTTTAAAAAGACGTTCCATAGTTAAGTAAGTCGTATTCACAAAAATTCAATAGTTCCTATGAAGTGAGTCGTTGTCCAGATGTCAGGTGTTAAAACATCACTTAATAAATCGTGTGACTAACTAAAAAATACACTTTGTTAAACAAAAACCTACTTTATTTATCAATCTAATCTCCTTCAAGAGCAATACTATCATTTCAACGCTTCTCTAAAGTCACGATACCGTGTTTGTTGAAATGACAAAAGTAGCGAACATTTTTTTTATTTCAGCCAATAGCCAGTAGTCACTGGGGGCCAGATCTAGACTATAAGGTGGATAAAGAGTCAATCCGCAGAGTTATTCGATCTGTTTAACCATCGTTGTGTTCGACTTGTGAATCGGTGCATTGTCTTGGTGCAATAGATGGTGACATATGAGGTCGTATTTCTTTGATTGTTGCATTCAAACAATCTAAGAACGCTATGTTGTATTCGCTATTGATTGTCTTTCCTTTCTCATGATAGTCGAAAAAGATTATACCATGTGCATCCTAAAATACTGAAGTCATAACTTTTCCAGCTGACTGTTGTGTCTTTGGACGCTTCGGACAAGATTCACCGGCCACTGATCACTCAGATGATGATTGTTTTGATTTCGGAGTGAAATTTTCCATGTTCCATCCATTGTCACATATCGATGGGTAAAATTTGATTTATTACTTTTTAACATGGCCAAACATTACCCTGAATCATCAACACGTTGTTGTTCTTGATCGACTGTGAGTATACTCAGCATTCACTTTAAAAAAAGCTTTCTCACGATCGAATGTAAACACTGTAAACAAACTGCCTTCTGATATTTTACAGCTCCAGCTATTTGCCTTCCAATTTCAATTTAGATACAATTTGTAGACTTCTTTGATGTTTTCTGATGTAATCACCTCCCATGCACGACCAGAACGTTCACACTTATCGTGAATTAAATTCAGTAAACCAAAACCAAATGGTTATTTTCGATGGAGCAGAATCCGAATAACACCGTTTAAGTCATTGATGAGCTTAAACAGTATATTGTTTTGAATCAATTGTTTCAAAAATGACTTAAGTAGCTTCACTTTAATGGCTGTTACTTTTTTCTGACTAATCGAAATGTCATAAATTCTACACATAGTCTTTTGTAAGTGGTGTTATATCTGGGATGCTTGATAGGTGAGGTAGCTTTTCCTATTCCTGAGTTTGTAATTTACAATTTACATCAATCAATTAGAACCGCAGTTTAAAAAACACCCTCCTCTTTTTTAATACTTGAATCGAATTGATAAAGTATAAGAGTATATTCATACAATAATTGATGAAGCGTATTCCTTCACGCAAACATCTCATAACGCCCAAATAATACTTCTTGTTGACGAACTGGCCTTGTGGAAGGGTTTCATGATACACAACACCCTTGTAATCAATAAAAACTGTGAGCATCGTCTTTTTACCTTTTTTATAAATATAAAAAATAGGTATAGAATTCGCTCAAACTTTAGAAAAATTTTCCCCCGAATTCGCTCAAACTTTAGAAAAAATTTCCAATCCCCCCCAAGGCCGAATGTCATATCAATCGATTCAGCTCGACGAACTGAGCAAATGTCCGTGTGTGTGTCTGTATGTGTATTGTCAACTAAGAGGTCGAGATCTCAGAGATGGCTGGACCGATTTGATCAAACTAGTCGCAAATGTTAGGTCTCCCCGTCACCATGAACGCTTTAGAATCGTTTTGAGATCGGATGTTTACTTTTTGAATTATACGAAGTTTTTGTTAAAATTTTCTATTTTTTACAGTATCTGTCACAATTGACCTTGAAAACAGAATATATTTTCAGACTTAGATTCCGCACGATAAAACCTATTCAACAAGCCATAGAATTTTTAATGGAGATATCGAAATTTTTGTGTAAGCGACTTTTTCCCCTATTTCAGCAGTAATAGTTTTGAGCGCTGTTTGGCAAAGAAATGCTTGGGAGCTACGTGAAACACGATTTTTTATACCGTTACATACATTTGTTTCTAAGTTCCCAAAAAACTGTGTACAGCATGATATTTAGCCTAGGACCGATTTTAGCACGGTTCGTTTTTGGCAACATAATCATTCGAATATGTCATATTTATATTCGAATATGCCATATTTGAATTTTCGAGTTGAAAGCAATTCCATAATTATATTGATTTACACTACTTACAGCAATAAATGCTGGAAGAACATAACAGCCATATACCATTCGAATCAGTTCGTCGAAATCAGCAAATGCGCGTGTGACAAATAATTTCACTCAATTTTTTTCGAAGATGACTCAATCGTTTTCTACTAACTCAGATTCATATGAAAAGTCGTATATTCCCAAACTAGGTTCCTGAATTATGTTTGGTTCCAACCTCTGGTTCCGGAACTACAGGATAATATATGAAACGAAATTAAAATTCATTTTTCTCGTAGATGACTGAACCGATCTAAAATTCAAATGAAATCTAAGAATCATCTAAGATTCAAATAAAAAGTTTTAAGATTCTATAAATCATCTGTTTTTCAGTCAGATCCAACTTCCGGTTTCGGATAAATATGTTCACAAAAATAATAATATCTATTTAACACAAATTAATCAAGTTTATCGGGTTAGCAGATTTGGATAGTCGATAATCATATAAACTTATTTCATTTTTGGTTGTATTAAGTTTTCGTTTCGGAAGGCACCAAAAAATTTAATTCGCACTACGATTCCTCTAAGATGTCTACATTGATTTTCAAACATTTTGAAACAAATGTAAACTATACAGCTACTCAGGTGAATTTGTCTGACTTCGGCTACACCGAACTTTGAATACCGGATCCAGTATCGAATCATTTCTCAAAGTTCAATCTTTTTCTCAAAAAAGGCACAAATCGAATTTCAGAAACAAAAGTTCAAATTAAAATAAATTCAATGTTATCCAATTCTGACTTCTGGATTCTGGACAGGATGATGAATTTTTAAAATTCGAACCGATATAGAAGATGACAATCCCGAAAAGCTTTAAAGTTGGACTCAAAAATATTGCAATTTATTCGTCATATGGCCATACGAATCGGTTTGGATTATGCTGGTTCCTGAATACCGGCTCTGGAAGTACGTTAAATTACCCTAAACTCTAAAGTGGAAATTACTTCGAGATATCATGGAATGTTTCATCGATTGTTACCCTTTTAGATTCAAATTCGATCCGATTTGCAGTTTCGACTTTACAGAGTAATGAGTGATTAAAATCTCAAATTGCCACTTAAAACGACGGACATTAGAATAATGTCATGAAAACTGAAACACCGAAGAATATTCATGCAAAAAACACATGCGGATTGATAAAAAAGGTATCATCTCACTGCCAGGTGGATTAAGCACGTTTTTCGACTGAAAACGACTCATAGACTCACGGCCACTTCTAGAATGTTCGTGCCACTGATAAACGAATGTTTTCTTCAGAGTAACCGTTGCCGAAACACTCTTCTAAAATTTGCAATGTCGTCTCACCATTGAAACTGTTTCAAATGCAAACTCGGTATTGTGAATTCAATTCCATTTTAAAAATTGTACAAAATCGAGGACACGCACAATCGCAGATGTACTCAATACAGCCTAACTTTTACAACTGTTCAGGTATCAAGCGGAATATTTGATTAAATATCAATGACAGTTGTGGTAACCTAAAAATTCACCTAATCAGGTGTCTGAGAGCGTTGGTGATTCCGTGAACTTTTTGTAATATTTCGCTATTCCACACCTGTGTCCCTCATTTAGATTTATGAACCTATATGTTCTGTTGGTATAAAAAAATCAGTGGAAATGTACGCATGTTATACAAACAAGCTCCACATAAACAAAGAATCAATACCATTATGTGATCTCGCTTAGCGTCATCCGGTAAGATTCTTGTTCCTTACAATGACATTATCGAGCCATTCTACAGACATATCACCGAAACATATTCAATAATAACATTGCTGATGAATCGTCATATAAAATTGATGATAAGGGACGCGGACGAATTGAGCTAACTACAAGTGGATTCGAAGCATAAAGGGAATACACCCAAACTTCTCTCATTTATCAATTGCTCCTACTAGCGAGCAATAGATAAACGAGAGAAGTTTCGGAAGTTGATGAGACAGTTTTCTGAGTGGTCGTTCGCGAAAACAGGGCAATCAGCAGCTAGGGCACTAGTTGAATCTCATTCTGCTTATGTGCAGTAGAATCAGGCACAAGTTCAGCACTGTTACATGTGTTGCGTTCAGGAGCGTGTTCTACAACATGTTCTAGAGTAACGTAGTTGGTTGAGTTCCTCTTCGGAAAGAAAAGGGGCAAAGGTTCAAGTGCTTTTTCTAGGCGAAACTTTTTCGCAAAATTTTCATTTTTCGCTGTTTCATGCCTTTCCATCTTTTCTCTCCGTCTGTTGCTCATTAGTAGTGATGAATATAGAATAAAATTAACATGACTCTTCTTTTACATTTGTATTCCTACCAATTCGACTATTCTATTAAAGAATATAATTTTATTAGGCATTATTGATCTTGACCAACTAATTCGGCATCTATTACGTTTGGTTTCAATTGAAATTTCGCCAGCTACGGCACTTACAAATGCGTAGCTCTAAGGCGAGAACTCTGATTTTCTTAATTACAAAATAAATTCTGTTGAGCTTTTAATTTAAATTGAACAAACAACCGGTATGTGTACTGTATCTACGGGCATTCATGACGAAATATTTATTCCCAAAATGTCGGTGTGACTATCGTGGAGCGTCGCACAACATAGTTTTCTTTTCGTAATCATGGTTGTTACTAATTTAAGTCCATTAACCTAATCACTAAACGCCATTTCTATCGTTATGTTCAATTAGTTGTGTAGTCCTCTCAATTGTTTCGTTTATTAAAAATGAACAACCATTTCATAATCAACCATTCCACGGTTCATATTCAATACGGACTGTGGCTTCAGAAAAGGTCAAACAGCTTACTTCTGCTAAAAACTGCCTAGTGAGACCATAAGTTTCCGCCCATAGAAGATCCGGAAGAAAAATGCGCTAAGTGCTTGTAGATGCTTACCGCTTCGAGCGTGCTTGTTTTTCTGAACGAAAGAAACAAAAACAAAGCATAATTGCTCATTTTTGTTTATTTCTGTAGAGCCCCTCCACTCCCGACCTCCCCTTCGTCGATTGGAAATTTTGGCGATTTATTACGACGTCCGACTCCGTGGCGTACGCAGAGATTGCATGATTTCGCAGTTGTGCGCTCTGTTGGTCGAGGTCGTGATGAAAGTTTTGGGCTTCTCCGTCTATCGGAAGTACTATTATCTGGCAAATTTCTACTCGGAGGCTGTGTAGTGTAATAATAGGTATGTACGATGCAAAACAATTTTCCCAATGGCGTCGATAGGTTTCCACATTGCTGCCTAGAGCTTGCGCATGTTGAAACGGTGATGCTTGCGCAGGTTAGTTAGCAGCTGTCGATTGTCGTTTTTCTCTGGTTGCCACTTTTCATCGAACTAGTCATGAAGCTGTTCCGATGGATTTGAATTATTTCTATAATGTAAATATAATATCATGAGATGGAAAAGGAAGTAATACTTTTTGAGCAAACTTGAATGTCAAAAACTGAAGAACAAATCATGTCCAAACTCTGAAATGTTTGGTCTTCACGGTGTTGTTTCGGCATTGATCATTATTTTAAAATTGTTTAATGTTCGAGGATACAGTAGGCTTTAAACCGTAGTTCATGATTTATACATTAGTCGAAAAAAAAGTTGTTTTGGTTTTAATTAAACTTTGGTTAAGTTTCTTATGCACCTCACTCTTAAATTAACAATATTCTTTAGAACCCTTTGTAATTAAACTTTAAAGCAGTTGGTTCTATTAGTAGGTCTGAAAATGATGATTTTTTTTTGGTTTGGAAAATGCTCAAAGCGTGAAGGCCTTTAAGTTTTTTTTTATAACACAATGTCTTCGACGAATCTTTGCACCGGTTGATGTAATCTGACCGTGACCGGAACCGAGTTTGTGGTTTGTTGCTGTTGGTTTTATTCGACCCTCATCTAAACGTCTATTACAAACGCAATGCGGATGGGCGATGGTATGTTTCAGTGATGATAGTTAAGTTTTTCCTCTCCTATAACCCACCCATTTTGGACTCGGTTCGGTAACTGACCACATATTTTATATTAGTGGGTGAAGTGAATAGTTGCATCATTTTTATGTGTTTATACGTACTATTAATGAAATGTCCTTCGAATAAAATTTTGCAAACAGTTTTATAGTTACGGAAATGTCATAAACGTGATTTCTCTCCAATAAAATAAAATATTTTTTTCTCTTTTTTTTGCAGATCAACCGATGAGCATAATCATTAGTTTTTAGACCGATGTAAGTAATCTTAACTTAAACGCACGTACGAAATTACATGAGCGACGACAAAACGCTTTCTTTATTCGACGGGTTGTTGAATAACAAAAAAAACCGTCAGGTTCGTCATAGTTTGCATTCAGAGAATGTCTTCTTTGCACGCCCCCTCTACCTCAAACGGAATGTACTTAATGCAGATTATCTCCGTCATTTCTCCACGCCGTCTAACAACAACACGTGTTGTTCAACTAAAACACTTAATCAGCATGCATTCAACAAACGGCACCAATAAAAAGGTTGCTGTTTGGACGTAAGTAAGCGGCAGTGACTTCCCCTCCAAAATCTATCCAAGACCTCCGCCGACGGAAGACTATTGATTTAAACAATTAGCATACGTGTGCTCGCAGCATGACTTTCACGTATCTTCCCCCAATGGGCTACGTGTCCCGATGGGGTCCGAACCGACGGATGGTAGGAACAGTCAATAGCGACAGGGAAGATGCCCCCAAGGTATGAGCTTTAAATTACAACTCACGTTACAATTACACCCCACTCACTATTTGTCGGCTGCTACTGACCGCCGAGGAGAAACTTTCTAAAATTGGTCGATTCGACCGTTTTTGTGAAAGGGTTTCCAATTTTTTGCCTTTTGAACCGGCAAATGCGACGAACAAAAGCAATTGCCGTCGGTCAAGTTGCCAGATAAAATACGGCATCGAATGCACAAGCATTGGTCTGCTGAAGGTCGAATCATGTTTCTAATCAAACTTTGCCCTGGGAAAGATCAAATGATTATTTATTTTTGTTTCAGATTAAATTGGAATCGAACAAAATTGTTCCTTTGACTAGATCTTTTTTAGCTAACAGGTACAAATTATCGAATCAAGTGTTGACTGGCATTTGAAATTATTTCTTGGGAACAAGAAAAATTTGAAAAAAAAACTGTAGTTCGTGTTGGTTGGTTTGGCAAGTATTTTTATTTTCGTCAAAAGTATTGTCAGTCATTTTTCAAAATTGGAGTTCAACAGAAATCCATACAATTGTTTTTCATAAGCCCTACTTCAGTTACCATTTGTTTAAAATACACCTTAGTGTACTGTCCTTACTTCAAACCAAACGAGTTCGAATATATCCAGCATTTGACTGCTTTTCGTTCGAGAATAGTGCTCCGAACAGTTTTTAATATCGTGGAGAGTTCCACAATTTGGTCCATCTGAATGCCAGAAATGGATTCTGTACAGCATTTTGATAGTTTCTTTCGCTGAAATATCCAAATTCGAAATGAATCATTCGACATCAAAATTCTGTATGTTGCTATTTATTTTTACTCTCATTTGTTCCGCGTTATCTAATTGTGTGGTAGAAAATGTTTGTCGCTTGTAAGTCAACTTTTAGTATAAATTTTGAAAGCGAATCAGTAAAAGTTCATGCAATCAACTAATACTTACGCTTATCAGTTTTAGTCGCATTCACGTCCTCCAGTTATGTGCTGGCTCGGCAGATCATTTTTGGTCCGATTTTAGGTAGTTAGCCCTCTTAAAAAAGTCATCGACTGCGCTTCTATTGTTCATGAATGGGAAGGAATTTATAGAATTTTTTTCATTGATTTATTACAGCACATAAAAGATTATTAGAATATATACAATAAATCATTTGTGCAATGCAAACACAGAGATGCGCTTTGCATTTCACAAGACAAAGTCGTCTAATATTTTTTTCTGAATCGAGTTTGTCGGTTATTTTGCTATGAGGGCTAATAAAAGTAATTTTCGTTGATTCAAAATAGACTAAAATGAAATTATTGTCACTCTCAGCTTCGCTTGCAAACTATGAGAACGAAATCGATATCCAGTTAATGACATAAGCGGAACAGTAGTTTCGAAATTGTGTGTTTAGTGAAAATCCCATAGTATGTGTCAGAATTCAAATGAAGCTTTGAGAATCTAAAATGACAGAAAAAGGTTTCACGATGACTTTTACCTGTTGGTGCTCGAATTTGTAGTAGTTTTGGTTTCCAAAGAGGAACTGGGATGTAATTACTTAGATTTGTCATAATTTAGGCACTCTTTATAACCAAGCATCACAGATTTTCAATACATCGATGGAAGAATGAGAATTGACATTCTGCTGATGCTCCCTGCAGACATTAGTTTGGATTCATCTTGTCATAGAAGAAAGAGTGACGTTGGTAATTATACTCTCTCAGTTTTTCGATGAGAATCGAAAATGCTTCGTCTCTCTTCGTTTGTTCTGGTGTCGGCCATTTACGAATGAGACAATAAAATATCGAAAATGAGATTGATGAATTGGTTTCGTTCATTGAGAATGCGTGACAATTTTAAGCTCTGGTTGCGATAGGGATGTAAAATAGCAACGTTATTGAGTCGATCTTGCAACATTGTTAATCATTAGTACGTTTTTAATCTGCGAAGAACCAAAAACCTTCGTTCATTCGAAGAAGCAGATCCTGGTACTGTAAAATTTAAATGAAAGAAACGAACAAACTCTGGAACAATCTCTCTTATCCGTTTATATTTTTGTAAGATATCTACAACTTCCCTTAGACTATTTGCCTTTTCAGTAGTTGCAAAAACATATCTCTCTGTCCAATGATGGCTTTTATCGTATCAAAGAACGCTCTCTAGCAACTCTTCACACGATTCAATCAGTGCCATCGAAGAGAGACGGATATCATCTCAGCAACAAAAAACAGGCAGGGTTTATTTAACATAGAATGGATACCAGTGCGAGAGCGAATTTCTCTCGATGACCTGTCTGAGCATCACGGGTTAGCACACTGCTGTGGGGTTCGCTCTGAAGCAACAAACGTTCGCTCATTCTCGTTTTGCGATCCCATACTATACGGGCAGTGGATAATTGCGATAGAATCATTTTACGATTGCCGCTTATACTAACTTTTTGCATATAACCTTTGCATAAGTTGTGTCAATGGAAATGCTCCACACAAGAGTTCTGAAATATTGTAACCTAGCATATTGTAACCTAGTATTGTAGCATCATCTACCAGATTGACGATGTTGTATGTTATACAATGAACAAAAATATCGAGCCGCTCTCTATCATATTATCGGTAATCATCAACACTGTCTCAGTTTGAAAGCTCTTGCCCCAATTTTAATCAAATGTAGAATCACGTGAATCACGTCTTGCGTGTTTTTAAGGGGTTTGAAAAATAATGTATTTAATATATTTTTCAAACCATTTAGCGAGTATTTGTTCGTAATTATGAGAAATAATGGTGTCGGAAGGTCATCATGCATGTAACTCTTACGTGTTATTCTCTTTATTTAAGATATAGAACCATTTCCTTAAGGGATGCATTTTACCCCATTTACCCCTAATAAAAATCTCACTTTCAAAGACCACATAGAAGCAAACCAGGTTAAATTTCGTTTGGTCAAATCAACGTTCAACCAAGCAGGAAACACTTCAAAGTATTTAGAATACTATTCTGAAAATGATTTTGAAGTGCCCAATCAACATATCGTATCTAAACTATTTCTCTTTTTGATACTTGTTATAAAATTTTGATATTTTAACTACTAACGAGACCAGACTTCTATCAGCATTCGCTACAAAAACAACTTTTTCTTATAAACTTGTTTGAGCTGATCGGGTGTCCTTCATGGTTTAGTACAAATATAGTATTCAATTCTCTACTCATATTATGAATACTTAGCATTCATAATAAAAATCAGCAGCAGTTTACAGTTTCATATAATTTATATAAAGTTATTATATTTTATGACCGGCCTGAGAATCCACGAAATTATTTTTCTCTTCGAAAATTTTATGCTCCCATTGTACGAAGAAAACTTTGTTGGATAACGATTTGCAGTAAATTCCACAAGCGCAGCGAACTGCTGCGGTGGATTTTAATCTTCTTCGTCGGTGTATCAATTGACTGTTAATTAGATTGACATTGCGTGAATTGTTTGGATTCGTCATTTGACTGTGCATTCAGTTGGTGGGCGCAGTACAGCGCGAAACCGGAAACACAACAGCCGTCTAAACTCGGTGGTTCATTCAAAGCATGAATCAATTTTCCCCCTGATATGAAACAGTCCATTGCACCCGACTTAAGATGGAACGAAAACGAAAAGAGAGACGGATTGCGAAGTACGGATGAGGGTCAATCGTCGCAAGAGCGTGGATCCTACACAGTAATTGACAAATGAAATAAATATGCATGAAGCCGAAGAAAATTGCGCATGAAATAGATATCGAACTATCGTAATTCAAGTATTGACGCGTATCTTGCATCTTATTTCTTCACTCTCACACTAGATGAGGAAGTGAGATTTCTACAGAAATACTTCTGTTAGCTAAAGTGCAATATTTTATTGAGCTTGCAAGGTGTAAATTGTAAATTTCAATGGTAGGTTTTTAGATATTTGGATAATGTGGATTTGAAATGCGGAAGCAAAGCACGAGCAAGACGTACAATGGGCTATATTCTGCGCTCATCATAGATAATTATGTGCTAGATACAAAGGAAAGAATGGGCAATAGAAAAAAACAACCACCAAAAACTATCCCACCAGAATTCGCCAGAACCGCGGAAAAAAGGGTGTGTGAAATGTTAGCGACCCTAACGGTTTTCGCGTAGCAAAACAAAGCTCTTCTTGGGCGTTCGTTTGGTTTCTTGTTTTTATTTGCTGTTGGATTCGGAAGGCTTTCTTACAATGATGAAGCATTTCTCAGTTCTGAAAAATCATTTTAATGTGGTTTTGAAATTGTTCGCTTTGGTAGTATAGTGATACATTTTATTGACCTTTAATTCTCTAACTATATCATTGTTTGTCCAAAACAAGTCCAAAATAGTAAAACAATGAAAACAATGAAACTTTTGGAAGCGAATTGCAGAACTTTCTTTGCCTCTGACAAATCTATGACTGGATATTTTTGTATTCTTCGGAAATATTCATAGACGCTTCAGTACATGAAAAGCCCCACTTTTTGAACAATACTACAGGGTGCGTTCGATATTGGAGAACATTCATATATGTGGCTGTAAATTATGGAGAACATTTATTATTGTTTTTGCTTTTCTCATATAGAAAGGTTATAAAAAACCTTATCTAATCCACCTAGTGGTATAATGGTGCCATTCTCATTAACATTTCACGAGAAATCGATGTGAGTTTCGTATTGGACATTTTGAGTAACTGTTTCCGGGATCAGGAGACTGTCGAAGTACCAGTACGTTTCAGGGCCAATAAATAACGAGACCTGCAAGTTCGAATAGTTTTACAATCTGTTTTGAAAATTTCGTACTATTTCGTGAGCTTCGGTGTTGGTTTTCGTTTTCTTCAACGCGTGTGCAAAATCGAACACCGCACGCAGTGTGCTTCGTTCGTAGAAACGGTGTTGTGTTTTCTTTATCCGTACCACCGCATGTACGTTTTTTTTTCAAAAATACGTTTATTTCTTAAGGCAGTTTACAAAAGTTTTTCTTCGCCGTAGCATCACTTTTACATAAAAATCTTATACTCATATATTTCTAAAATAGTCAAAAAGTAAACGATTTAAATTTATTAAAACATATTCCTCTCATTACTTAAATATCATATTAGGTAATTCATCATTAATTATGAAATCTATATTATTATTTGAACCAAACGATTAACGTCTATAAATTATAAAATAAGCTGTTATTTTCAGATATTTGGTTGATAATTCCATAAACTATTTCGAGCTTGATTGTATCATTACATAATTTCTATTCTAATTTAGCTATTGGTTGAACTCATGGACGCAGCAGGAATCAAAACTAAGTCTTAAAAGGGTCCTTTATTAAATTGAAACTCCAGTTTTCTTTATGAAATGATAAAGAACTTTCATGTATGGAAGGTCACGACAAGCAAGAATGTCTTGTACTGGGACATTGGATAGTCTACCTTGGGTACGCAAAAAATTTATTAGTTGAGATCTGACATCACGATTCTCCACGGATGTCCAAACGACATGATCAATATCCCGATAACCTGCTCCACAAGCACAGTGATTAGTCTCGAAGTAGCTGTGCGTCTAACGTGTAGTGATTGGACATGAGTCTGGACATCATACGAATGAAATCCCTACTCACATCCAGTCCTCTGAACCATGCCTTTGTCGATATTTTAGGAATAATTGAGTGCATCCACCGATCCAGATCATTTCTATCCCAAGAAGCTTGCCAGCTGGCAAGTGTTCTTTGGTGAGATACGCTATAGAATTCGTTGAAAGCAATCGGTCGCTCATAATTATCACCCTCAATAGCACCATGCTTGGCTAAAATATCGGCTCTTTTATTACCAGGAATGGAGCAATGAGCCGGGATCCAGAACTACATGTACGTATCGGTGCGCTTTTAAAACGGTTTGATATTTTGGACGCTGATCACCTTGTAATTCCGGAACCGAAAGTCAGACCCGGATGAAATTCAAGAACTGTGTATGGAATCATTGGAACTTTCATAAGATTGTCAAAATCGGCCAAGCCATCGCTGAGAAAAGTGAATTTGTTCCATTTTAGCAATTGTGATTTTATTTCCGATGCTACTGGAACCGGAAACCGGGAACTGATATAGCCGGAACGGATATATTCAGCCGTCAACTGGCAATTGTCTATCGATTGGAACTGATTTAAGTCTCCAGCATCCCTATTTTTGTGGTTTGCGTCACTTCTTTGTATAACTGCTTGAAATGTTCAACACTCTTTAACCTGTAATTCCGAAACTGGAAGTCGCATTCAGATGAAATTCAGAAGATTTGAACAGAACCACAAGACCATTCATTTGAATCTGAGTTTGTATCGGTCATGGAATCTCTGGAATTTTTACACTGACCATGCTGTAACTCAGGAACCGAAAATCGGATCAAGATGAAAGTCAGGAATTTTCTATGGGACAATATGAACTTTCATTTGAATCTGATTCTGTGGAAATCGGTTCAGCTATCTCCTAGAAAAGTTAGTACACATAATTTCATTATTTTGCACATTCTACGCCATAATTCCGTAACCTTAAGCCAGATAAAAAAAATTACCCGATGGATAGTGGTTCGCACAGAGAAAAATATATATTTGTAGAGTTCGCGTCGGGTACCGGTGACCTTTTTTTTAATTTTTAACGGGTTTGGGTCGGGTTCGGGCTCAAAAATTTGGTCGGGTATCGGGTATTCGAACCCGAATACTAGATTTTTTTCGGGTGCGGATCGGGTACGGGTGAAGGTTTTTATATTTTATTGAGTTCGGGTTGTGTTCGGATTTGGAAGAAAAATTATTCTCGGGGTCGGGTCGGGTACGGGCAAAAGTTTATTTTTTCAAATAGGGTACGGGTTTGGATTTAAGAATTGTTTACCCAACCATCTCTACTGGGTATGTGTTTATGTAACGCATTAGTGCACCTAGTTTTGTCGGATATGGCTGACCCAATTTTACAAACTTAGATTTAAATATAACGTCTGGTGGACCCATACAAAGTTCCTGAATTTTATCCGAATCTGACTTCCGGTTCCAGAGTTATGGGATAAAATGCGAATGAAAAAATGTACAATAACTTTTCTCGGAAATGGCTGAGTCGTTTTCATGTTAGATTCAAATGAAAGATATTCAAGTCCCAGAACATTTCTGAATTTCATCCGACTTCCGACTCCGGAATAACAGGCTGATGAGTGTAAATATTTTTATTCGATGGGTCGATTTAAAAAAAAAAACTTAGGTTCAAATGAAAGGTC
This sequence comes from Malaya genurostris, assembly GCF_030247185.1. Taxonomy (NCBI): domain Eukaryota; kingdom Metazoa; phylum Arthropoda; class Insecta; order Diptera; family Culicidae; genus Malaya; species Malaya genurostris. Next base: position 216,053,203 of record NC_080572.1, read on the forward strand.
TTTTGAAAGGTCTGAACTTTGTCCCGATCCAACTTCCGGTTCCGGAATTACAGGCTGATGAGTGTCAAGTACCAAATTTTTTGACTAAACGAAATGTCATGAAATTTCACACATAGTCCTTTGAAAGGTGATACTTCATAAACGTCATATGTCATAATACAAAAATACAAATTTGGATTTGACATTGGTAGTATCATTTATGTATCAGTCATATACTTATTGAGTGATGAGTTAAGCAACCGAGCAATTCCAGAAATAAGCAGCAAGTCACTTCGATCTGGATGTTATTTTTAACAATTTTCCATCATGACAAACCATTTATTTTAAACGAACTCGACTCGAGACCGACTACTTATGAAAATCGGGGGAAGCATATTTTCATACTCTTTCTTTGAATTGTTGTAACTCAAAAACACAAAGCGATCCCAAGAAGAGGTGGTTGAAAATCAATTGAAAATGCTAAAACACACTGAATAAAATTTAAATATTTTTTTCAAGAACTTTAACATTAACCGAGAAATAAAATAAAAGAAAAATCGTATGTGAAAACAACAATATTTTTATCTTAATTCTGTTTTTAAAACAAACAATTTAAGAAGTTACGGCTAAAACAATGCGAATAATTATCAGGGTTAGTTTAATTAAATGATTCTGACACCGTGATGTGTTGTTAAAGTGTAAACAATGTCATACAAGATCGTAACAAGAAGATAACAATTTTAATCATTTTATTCACAGAAAACCCCAGGAAGAGCTATTCCGTTTAAAATTATTCATGATAGGCAACAAATCTTCACTACAAAAACCACGGAGAAGATAAAATCATCTACATTTGGTAAATATTAGTCCATGTGTCTCGAGACTCATTAGTCACTGGGAAATCGTGTCATAACCATTCTAGTAAAACAAAATTCATTTTTTGCTTGACTGATAAGCGTACACAAATAAAAGAACAGTCTCCGGTGATTCGATCAACGAGAACAAAACACGTTACAGTAATTTTAGCACCGCAGTTGTTTTATAGTCACACTCGAATCGTGCTGGAGGAATCGTTATCCCCTAGGTCCCAAGAGCGTGCAAAGCGTTTTAACCTACATACTAGGTAATGTATCTAGCGTGTGCTCGTTCACTATCGCTTTTTATAGTGTAAACTTTGCGGCTTTGGCCTGCTGAAAGATGGGGAAACTATATGAATAGATGCATTACAGTCATATCAGATAGGTGGATAATCAATTAGGTGGAAAATGAATCGTTGAAACATGTGTGGAAGTGCAATTGAGCACACCGAATGAGTGATTTGTGGTGGCATGGAGAACCGGAATCCAATGCGATGAGGAAAAGTGATTTGCAAATGAGGAGCCAGAGAAAAAAAAATTGTTCTATCAAAAGATGTGTATATCAATGGAACTAAATTACTCTGCAAATGCTGTATGAAGAAAGTTCCTGTGATGAAAATAAGGTTGATTGAATTGTTTTACGAAATAATAATCTCGGACTAATGCAATATTACAACAGCCTATGAGTGATGATAGACGTTCTCAGGGCCGGCTAAGGATACATTTTTGGTGCAGGCAAATTTTGCTGTGAATCATCCGCAACTTATACCTAATTCATCGTTCCGGAAAGGGTCATGAATTATAAAAATGATCCTTCATTGTTTGAGTCCTTAGCGTCGATCTTTCACGCGTTAGAAATTCCATTTTCCAAAATCGGGCATTGAACTTTCCTTATTGAAAACCTATTTTTAATCCACCTAGTGGTGTGAAAATGCTATTTTTCTTCATGGATACAGCTCCATTAACATATTTTTTGTCTTTTTATGGAGATAATTCCGGACTCATTGGTTTGAAAAATTTATTCTTCTTCTTCATCTTCTTTTGCTGTCATTTGGACAACAAATGTTAAAGGGTAGAGTGACTGTGACTATAAAGCCAACCAATTTATTCAGATTGATTCGGGTAGTTCTCAAAAGTATGCTTCAAAGCTTACATCACATCTTCTGAAACATTTCTCAGGCCAAGCGTATCAGCAATAATACATTTCAGTGTAATCATAGAAAAATTATTTTGTCGTTTAAGTAACTTTAGCGATTATGATCTTAAAAATCGATCCACAGCTCAATTTTCGTCTCGAACGAGCCTAAAATTATTGAATTCGGTTATTCCATATCCAAGAAAATTGAGCGATGATGAATTTTGACGGTTACATTTTTTATGCCATTATACCACTGGAACCGTGAGAGCCATTTGAATTTCAAACTGTAGTTTCTAAACGAGCCTAAGTTGTATCTCCGTAACCAAAAATCACAGTCATTTGATCCTCAAACTTAATCAATGATTCTATAGTAGCTCTCAAACAAAGTGTAATCGGTTCAGTCATCTCTGAGCCTATTGAGTGTGAAAAAATCATCACGTTTTGTTGGTTATATCACTTATACTATTATACTTCCGGAACTAGTATTGATTGATGGCCAAATAGCAGCTTCAAACGAACCTAAGATTGTTGACATCGGATCAGCCATCTTAGAGAAAAATAAACATAAAAAACAACGCGTATAGTCGATTACGTCACCTATACCATTATATCTTCGGAACCAGAAGTGACTGCCATTTGATATTCGAACCTGATAAATGGTTCAATAGTGGCTTTCAAAGGAGCCTAAGAATTCTGTAATCGGTTAAGGCATCTTAGAGAAAATTAGGTGCGAAGAAAACAACGCGTTTGTCGATTACGTCACTTATACTATTATATCTCCGGAACCAAACATTACTTCGAACTTGACCAATGACCCCAATAGTAGTTTTCAAATGAGTCTAAGTTTGTTGCAAATGGTTCAACCATATTTGAGAAAATTGAGTGCGAGAATAAAATCGTTGAAAGGACACATATACACGCGCAAATATTTACACAGAGATTTTCACAGAGAACTAGTCGAGCTGAGTCTGTTTTCCTAGAAGTTCGATTACCTTTCTATAGAGAGAAAAAACATCAAAATAAAAAAGAAAAAAATTCTAAATTTCTGAATTTCGGCGCTCAAGGATCTTGGCACCCTAGGTGACTGTCTACGCCTTAACCTGGCCCTGAACGTTCTAATTGCTCTCGAGGCTGTTAAAGAGCTACTTTTCAGCTAATATATAGCTATTCACTTCGAATTATTGATAACGCTTATTTGTCACTATAGTAGTATCGTAGTTTATCATTTGACGTAAACACGTAATTCGTCAAATGTCTAATTTTGCCGAGGCTCATAAGATGTAAATTAACATGAGTTCCATTTCAAGGCCCGGTTTGGTGGTTTGATACATTAGGTGCTGGTCTTTACAAACCTGTTGTTGCATGTTCGACCCCCGATCTGGAATGTTTCTTAGTGTCAGTAGGATCGTAGTACTAGCCATGTAACGATTCTTTAAGCTACGAAAGGCTAAATTCCACAGAAGAAATGTAATGCCAATACTTTACTTTGCATTTCAAGGAAATTTCAGTTTTTTTATGTTATTAAAGTTATTTAAACAATAAAATATGAGAGCAATTTATAGTAAATTTGCAAGCAATTAATTTGCTATAGGTGACTTTACTCCTACTAAAAGCAAATAAATTGTCTTTCGAGTAGAAGAAACCGTTCTTGATATATTTAGATATGAAATTCAAAAATCTGTGGCATTTGTTCATTAGGCAGTTTTCTGCTTAGTTGATAAAGATACAATACTAAACATATCTTCACCGAGCGGATCGGCGAATTTCATGTACAACAAACAAAAAGAATGAAAAATTGCACGATTTTTTTTTGAGCTTGGTATACTCCATAAATTTTATCGATGACGTATTTCCGTATTTCGGAATCTCGTTCAAATATGTTTACGTTTCAACTTTGATTCGTCAGTGAAGTGCCGAACTAAAACGCGTTTTCGACTTTATCTGGCCGATGCAGGCTTGGTCATTCAGGAGTTAACCAAATTTTAACTGTTTTCCAATATGTTAACGGAATCTCTTTGCTGACTTAAACAGTGAAGACGGAAATTTGTATTAGATATAATTTTTCTTTGAATGTAACATAAGTTTCCGAAAGCTTATACTCATATTATTATGAGTTTGTTTCTAATGAACTTTAAAATAAACTTTTGTGATTTAATGGATGCACGGATGCTCTTTGTGATCTAATGATTCTTGGTTCAAATCCCAGTCATTTTTGTTTTGTCGTCTTACTTTATTATGGAGTGCCTATTCAAAACTACAAGGAAAACCTTCCAATCAAAAAATTACAATCTCGCAATTTTTGATTTTTGCAGTTGTTGTTTTAACTTATAATTAGTTGATTCAACCAATTTGCTATTTGATTTGCACATATTGAAGTAGTTGAAAAATATGTTGTTTTTAATGCTGTCTAATATCAAAAACAGCACAAAGCAAAACAAAAACTGCAATGGTAAATCAACCATTACTTTAGTTTAAATTTGAACGCGTTTCTTAAACATTTTCATGCAAACGAAATTCGCTTATTATACATTTGTAAAACTCGTGAAGAGTAACTTTTGAATGATAGTAAATTAATGTTTATCATAACATAATGTGATGATAAATTATCTACATCTTTACTGCTCTGGTGTTACAAGAAGAAACGATTGATATAAAGTAGTGCTATGCACAGAACTGATAGCCGTTTGAGATATTGCAATTAACAAAACGTGTTTAACCAAAACTAGAACCCAGTGAATTGTATGCGTTTGAATTTTGGTCTTAAAATCAACTTGATTCTCCATCGTGAAATGCATGTTAATGAATGAGCGTCCTGTTATCTTCAAGCCATGTACAAAAATTGTATGAACAAAGTGATTAAATTGAAAATGTTTAATATTCATTTATATAATCTGTTGAAACTGAAAGTTGCAATGGCAAAAAAGTTTAAAAATCAGTACATTCGGTTCGACTTTTTGTTCGTAAATAAGATAGTGGCCACAATTAGAAAGTTTCGTTGACACCAGCACTACTAAAAGACAGTATATTAAAAACAAAAATAAAAATGGTTTCAATGAATAATTTATTTAATATTAACTTTTATTCATACCGTCATAATATAATATATTATTTATATTAAATATTACTTTTTTCATATATATCCTAACATACCGAATTTTCATTAAAAAATCAGAACGTATATCAATGAGAAATATTTTATTGTCATTCAAAATCAATAATTTTGCTTAAGTTGAAATAACTAATCGTAATATCTAAAAAACTAAAATCGATTTGTTTTTCAACTCACATAACTGTAAAATAAAAAACAAGGTCGGTTGTTGTAACTAAAATCTTTATTGAAATTGAAGAGTGTGTGTTTTGACTAACTGACAGCATCTTGTTTTCATCCAAAAATTTTGTTATTTCAACCATCGTTTCTGTTGATCGAAAAACAAAAATGACAGTTTAGAAAAAACAACAATCGATTAGTTGTACCAAATTTTAACCAATCAAATTCAGAAAAACAACTAATATTTTGGTTGTTTCACGATCGCGAGGTTCTCCGTGTAGCCATATGGAAGAATGGGCAGAACCTAATCGTGAATATCTCGACTTGTATTAAGGGCAGCAACATAATTCTTTCGCCATTTCATCAAAAATATATTCAGGAATTTTGGATATTAATTTGAACAGTGTGAGATAACCACAAACAACTCAAAAATGAAATTTTCTAAAACTTTGAAAACAACGCGGAAAACTCTTTACTTTTGCTTGTCTTTTTCGCGCAAGGACGACGGTTTTGACGTAGTCAGGCACATATCTTCATCTGAATGCGTATAAAAGGGGAACCGTGGTCGAAAAACGATTATTTCTTCTTGTGTGTTGGATGGTAGCAAACGTCGTGAGAATGAATTATCATTTGCTTTCCGGTCGTCGAGGGAGCGATGTCATCAACCAACACCGACGGAGAGTGCACCTTCTGCTTGGTTAATACCTCAAACGCTGAGGTAGCAACTCTTCAAGCCTAGACTCTGAGTCTGCTCTTAGTTTTAAATTTAGTTCTTGAACTCAGGTCCAGTTCCTTATTCCAGAATTCTTCTGTTTGATTCTTTTTAGAATCATAATAATACTTCCAAAGAATTATGTGACATTTTACTGTACTCTATGCAACCCATTTTGGTAGTCTTGGCGAGAAATCGTCTTCAAGCTTCAGAGCTTATTTCCGGAATATGGGTTTAGAATTCAGAGCCTGCGTGAAACGCTCAGGTCACAGAGCCAGTTTTCAGGATAATTTGATAAGCTTTGTGCAATTTTCGCAGTGCAAAATTCGCAACGCAAATTCGTATTCACGACATCCAGTTGATGTCTCTGACATTACACACCCGTACTTTTTTATTTCATTGATTTTCTAGCCATGTAATTTTTCGCGGTTTTTGTTGAAGGAGTATTTTGCAAAAAAATAAATTCAAATGTGTTGCATGATACAAAGCATCACTGTTGTTCACAGTTTGTATAATTTTTTGTGGACAACTATTGATAAATAAGTCAGTGAAGAAGTAGTTTTGAGGACGCGCTAAAATTGAAATGGACGTCATTAATTGAAAATCATGACTTGTGGTGTCCACCGTATCTCAGCGCAAAATTATCAGAAGTCAAAAAATCTTAACAATGTAGGTGTAGTAGATGTTTTCCTAGACCCCTTTTTATGTGGGATTTTTTTATTTAATTTTTTTATGATATTTAAAGCCAAACCTGCGATCTTCCGCGAAAAATTCTGCCATTTTGTAACTGTAAAATCTGCCAACAGTAACAAAAATCAGAAAACAAAAAGGTTGGAGTTGGGTTTTGTAAATGTAGAAAGTATGTGCAAAATGTGAAAATAATTGGCGAATGGACAAGGACTTTCAAAATTTGCTTTCGAGAAAAGCGCGTTTGAAGTTGATTGTCTATAAAATCGAAGGAAACAATTTATTTTTCTAGGGGGAGGGTAGAGTCTAACACTTTTGAAATAACGTTTTTTTCTTTGTATGTTGTTATAGTAAAACATTTCAAGAATGTTTTGTCAGATTTTCACGTCAATCGAAGCAGAACTCTTGAGCCTATGAGACGAGCTCTTTCCTCTTCACAGTATGAAATAAGAAAAAAATAAAGGCCCAAAACTTACAGAGTTTTCTTCCTACAAGCTTGAAAATTTGACAAAATATTCTTGAAATGTTTTACTATAAGAAAATACAAAGAAAAATTAACGATTCAAAAGTGTTAGACCTTACCCGCTCCTTAAGCAAAGCTACTTTGAACTGTGATGTAGGTATCTGTTATGAATGGTTATAATAATTGCTAAGACAATCATCAATGGAAATTTTTCCTTATTTCGAATCAAAATTCCCTAAAAATTCAATTTTTTTTCAGAAATCGACACCGCGAATGTTACTGACTATTTAGTAATATTGGAAATAAATTAAACCATTCATGATTGAATTCAAGAAATCTTTAAAGTTTTTAAATGTGAACTAAACCAACATTCGTGATTATGATTAAACTAAAACCTCATTCAACAGTCTACAAAGTGCTCAAATTATGTCATAGTTTCAAGAAGAGATATAAGATATCAAATTGGAAACATTCAGTTATACCACCTTTTGTCTACTGAATGCTTAGCCGACGTGATCGTCAAACACAATTTTCCAATAATTGTAATGTGTTTCCAGATCGGTCATTAAATATGCCATTGTAGACACCCGTCAGTGCGCCTATCACGCAAACTACCTCACTAATATTTATCGCAAACTCATCAGTTTCTAGTCGCATCAGGTTACGACCGTGTTGTCCCGAGTATCCGGTGCGGTGTAATATCAGCTGCCAAGCCTGGCACCAGCTCAGAAATTAAAACAACACGAACTATTAATTGTTAATTCCTGTTGCATGCTATCATCCAGCTGCACTACATATTTTCCCACATATATCTGTATGTGCAGTAAAATATATGTGGCTATCGATCGCACTGTGAAGGGCGTTTCTGAATGCATTTGAAACTGAAAGTGCTGCTTTGGGTGGCACAGAAGAGTGGAAGGATAGCTCAACGTTTTTGGTGAAGGTATATCGAGCACTAGCAGAAAGTGAAATTTTCAACTCTCAACAGGGAATGACCATTTGACGTACCGCCAACACTAAATAATTTACAGTTTTTCCTTGCTTCAGTCTTTAGGCGCCGTTCGTCCCGGTTGTTCTCTTTTTGCCTAATAGCATAACCTATTTTAGAAAGTGCTGAAAAGCTGTAGTTAATCGAAGGTCCGGCGGTATCAACTTGCCAACCGGCCTGTATGCAGTCGATTGTTCTGCCTCACATGTTCAATGAACTCGAAACATTTATCGAGGTTAGAGATAAAATGCGACTCAACTGGAACTGGCGTATGCTGCAACTGCTGCGACCAGAGGGTCTGCGAGAGTACAATATATACAGGTACCTTTTTCACACTTGGATGCCAACCTAAATTCACCTGTATTTTCAAATAGTCAGAGTGGGAGAATGAATGCAATCGACCAGTTTCCGCAATCATAAATCCTAATAACCTATCGATGCTCTTTGCCCGCAGCTCGGTAATCATGAATCGCGCGGTCCGGGTGCTAAATTTGCAGCAGTAAAAAATGCATCTCTTACACAACACAGATCACTAAAGTCAATGAAGTCACACCAAAGAACTGCTGTTGGTTGCTCTGAGGCGGTATCAATTAAAGCTTCTTTAGCGAGATCTCATGTTTGCCGGTATGCATAATTTTCCTTTGGTAAGTCAGGCGGCACGAACAACTCGGGTAAACGCGCATAAGTGGAACTGGAACAAATTGCTACGAACGATGTTAGCACATCTAGTCTAGCACATAATCGCTACGTTGTGCTTCGGGAAGTGAGAGTATTTAAAGAGAAAAAGGCAGATAATAGCTTATTTCAGAATTTGTTGATTACAATTTAATGCTTTGTGGATCTGTTACACGCGATTCTATACTTATTAATACTGTAGATTTGAATTATTTGATTTGGAATATTTTACACATTTTTGATCTTATGTTATACAACTGTTAATCAAAAGTATTGTAATGATACACACTTAGAAAAAATCGTGTAAATTTGAATCATCTGTGACTGACATATTCGAGCGTCAAAAATAACCCATTTTTAAATGTGTTATTAATTTTACTTGGCACATAATTTTACAAACCTGTAATTTTACCATGAATTGATTTTAGTCGTGTAAAATTAAAATAAGTTCTAATTTTACACAATGGGACATAAGTTTACGAGATCTTGCATTAAAATTCATGGTTTTTATTCACTAAAGAAATAACGATTATTTTAAATTATAATACATTGCTATTCATTAACAAATTGTATTTATTGAATTACCAGTTCAATTAATGAAACATTTTCACCTTTACAGAATAAATTACAAGGTTTAACAAGAACGATTCTTCGGAATGTATGTAGACTTATATAGATGAAACATGACACCTATATACTGATATTGCTTAGGAATCCAAAGTATGATTCGAGATAGCCTCTATTAGGCGCTTAACTACTCGCTGCTGCTGTCCCTTGCGTGTTGCATTTGATTTAGATCCACTTATGGGGAGAATCTTAAGAAAGTATTCCTGGATGAACTCCATGAACTTCGATGTTTGTTTCATATACATGAAATTATGTACGTAATGAATTGACATCAAATCCATAATGGCGACAATCAATAATTCGGTTCCTTCGCTTAAGCACACTTGCTCCGCAAATACATAATGCATCCACATATTATTTCCGCAATCTACAGCAACGAGTACTGGACCTGAACAGTCAGTAGTAACGCTATCAATTTTAGTGCCCATCTGGAAGGAATATATAAATAAAATGATGATGTAATTTCGCTCAATTTACATTACCTCTACATTACCTCTTTTTGAATAATAACGTCATTAATCTTTTCTCTCAAAGAACAGCACAAAAACTTAAATATATCGTAATCCGATGAATAACTGTCTAATACACCAAACTTTTTATTGCTCTTCGAAAAATGAACGATTTTCGTCCGTTTAGCTGAGAAAAATTTCTTCAATAAATCCAATTAGACACCCGCGCGAAGAGAAATTTGTTGTTTTCTTAAAGAAGAATTTTAGGTACACGATAACGTATTTTCAGGTATTGAGAAATGTAATTTTACACAAGTAAACATTGAAGGTTATACTTGTTTTTAACAAATTTTCAGTAAAATTACTTCAAAGGCGGTAATATTAAAACGATGTTACTCCAATTTTAGGAAACTAAAAAAAATAATTTCTTTACATGTTGTGGCATTTAAAATTGAGTTATTTTTCAGATTAGGTTTCGATAGATTGCGTCATTGCAAAAAAGGTCATCGATAAAATTCCAAAATTTTTGGTGTGTAGATATAGATGTTTCGTAGCACCTTCCGTACGAAAACACTCAGTGCACCTTGACCCTGTAAAAGCATTGTCCTGCGTCCTGCGTCCTGCGTCCTGCGAAATCTAAACTAAACGCGATTTCCTGTCAAGATGTGTCTCTTAGTTTCTCTGCTGACGTCGTTATCGGCAGTTACCAGTCAGCCCAAGTACACAAACTCTTCAACCATTTCGATTTCATCACTGCCAATCATAACTCGTAATGACTGACATTATCTTCTTTCGAGCCCGGTCCTTCATGTACTTTGTCTATGACACATTGATTTCAAATTCAATCGACCGGGCTTCAATTTTCAGTCCGATGTGCGTTTCTTCCATCTTCACAAAACTGCATGCTTTAATGTCAATGTCATCAGCGAAACCAAGTAGCTGGACGGGCTTTCTAAAAATCGTGCCTCTTGTGTCTATCCCTGTTCTTATTATTACGCCCTCCAAAGCAATGCAATGTTGCCATCATCTTGCCATAATCCTCTGCGAGTTTTGAAGGGACTCGAGTTTATCCCCGATACGCGAACAACGCACATCACTCGATCCATCGTGGCCTTGAACAACCGTATCAGTTTGTCCGAAAATCCGTGCATTTAACTGATGTTCACCCGAAAATTTCTTGTTTGGCTAACGATCTGCAGCTGCGCATGCAAATTCGAATTTTCATTACAAATGCGATTATGAACTTGAAATTTCAAGAGAGAGTATCCAAAAACCATGTATATATTGTCAATATTTTTCTCGAGAAACACGTTAGTGGTTCCGTATGAACAAGGTGAATTTCATCCAAGAGGAGCCCTAATGCAATGATTAAAATTTTTTTCCAAAATATTACACATCTGTTACTTGTTTTTCGAATGCATATTTTATGTGAAAAACAAAATCTTTGTACGGGAACATGAATGCCTCCGGTGACACTTATCAAATCCACATTATTTCGAGCTAAACGAGCAGTATAGATAATTTAACTAGGAATCTTTCTTTATACGTCGGAAATACGAATCATCTAGTATTAGTAACTGTATCTGAAAAAAAAAATTAATTTGCGGAATCATCCGTTAGTGTTTATGGTGTTTACATAACTGTTCGATAGATTTTGAAAAATTGACAGATCAACAAAAATTGTATTAAAATTGAAACAAACGTAACCCCAGCCAGCCGTTCTAGTTTTATTCATTCGAACAGTTCTACTGTCAAATTTAAAACTGGTATGCACTGACGTTCTTTTTTTTGTATTTTTGAAACACTAGTAAAACGCTGCTGGGGCTGCCATCTTTTCTTGTTATAATTTCCAGATTTTAATTTTAAAACTGACATAAATTATGCATCTAGAATTGGATTTCAGCAGCTGCAGGATTCATATGTACCCGCATACGCATGGCTGCCAGATGGCTGACTAAATGCTGCCAGCTGGAAAAATATGACTGGCAGACATTCTGGTGACCGATTGCCTCACCGCTGCCAGAAATACAACTCAAACGATACAACCGTATCCACCAGGATTTTTCCACATTGAAATCTTTGACATTTTCAGCGAAGGTGAGAAGATGAAAACGCTCGGCTAACTTGGATACAGGCGACTTTGTTTTGTCAAATTGGATTTGACAACCGTCACTGAATCAATTTTGGTAGCCTTCTGGTGGCCATGGCTGCCCAGGTAGCCAAAACGCTATGCGGGTATAATATAACTGAAACTGAAACAAACGTATCCCCAGCAAGCCGTTTTAGTTTTCTTTATTCGAACAGTTCTACTGTCAAATTTAAAACTGGTACACGCTGCCGTTCTTTTTTTTCTATATTGGAAACACAGATAAAACGCTGCTGGGGCTGCCAGTTTATTTTGTTATAAATTCTAGATTTTAATTTTAAAACTGACATAAATTATGCATCTAGAACTAGAACACTCCTGAACATGCCCTAACAGTTTTTATGTCAAATTTCAAACTGGTATACGCAGCCATTATTTATTTGATTTTATTTGAACACGATTAAACCCCTACTCAAGTGACTAGTAGGGTGGGACAAGGTTGTATGGGAAAAAGATGAAAAGGTTTATTTTCTCGCTCCACCAAACTTTTCGTGTTCCTTCTAGGTCCCAAAATGCAAAGTTAAAGCTCTATTGGTAAGACTATATTTTCGCGCCAGAGGTTTAATGTTTGTATGGGATTTAGTGTGACGAATTGGACAGTTTAAAAGAAATTTCTGCTGGAGATAGACTCAAAAAATCAGCGCATGTATTATTTTCGTAGGAAATTTATCAAGCAAGAATACCTTTGATGACCCCAAATCAATCCAACAACAATGGCTCATTACTTACAGTGATACACGCTAGTGTAAGATTCTTGTCTACACAGGGGATGCTAGAAGCGAAAATCACACAAATACAGAAAGCGCACTTCTTCTCAGTGTCGAATAGACAGAATTTGAATGTTGTTAAAGCAGCTGGCGTAAGTGAAACACATTCTCTTCGCACGAATCGCTCTCACGCGCTCTCGCCTAAATACACCCAAGAGACCACTGGTGCGTGCTAGTGAGTAAACACTTCTGTGATTTAATTTTTAAATTTATAGAAGGTAACGATGGCCTTGCTATGACAATCTTTTTCGCAGCAAGAAAAAACTAAATTTTAAAGATAAATTGCGCTTTCGCTGAATATGCGTGCCCCACGGTTCTCTTTTCTCTTTGGAGAAAATATTTTCATCCACCTCAGAGAGTTTCAGAGCTCTGCTCTAGCATTTTAGTGTGATCGAATGCTAGAGTGGACAAAAATAAACACTCGCTCTCATGATGCGCGCACACTTTATATAACAGTGGGGTATATGTGTGAAAGAGAAGAGCTCTCGGTGATGTTGTCAGTGCGAGGGGAGAAATTACACTTGCTCTTCGTCATACAAAAGAGATGGACATCTCTGTCTAGCACTACTGCTGCTAAGTAGTTAGCAACATTCAAACAGTTATTACTCTGAAATGGCTTAATTTTTTGCAGCGTGTTTTGCGATGACATGTTTGATTACATGTTAATAACAGCTGCGCAATCGATTGGTTTCGGTACGGTTTATTGTTACAATGATGAGTCGAATTGATCCGGAAACGCGAAAGAAAATTCTGCACACTTGTTGCTCGGAAAGTTGTGTCACGTAAACGAAATTGCAAAACGGGTGAAAGTGCACCACACCAGTGTCAAAAATATTATCGAGAAGTTCGGTAAGACCCTTTCCATGAAGGATTTGCCCCGATCCGGTAGGAAAACGGGTCCCAGCCAGCCCGGCCGGGACTTAAAAGTGGTTGAGTACATCAGGAAAAACCCATCGGCGTCGACGCGGGATTTGGCCAAGCAGTTCAACACCAGCATCGGGATGATTCAACGGAAAAGTCCCTGGCACAGCAAGATCAGGCCAAAACAAGAGCGCGAAAACTGTATAACCGGATTCTACAGGACATTAACCCACCGAACTGCCCGGATACTCGGCCAATTGAAAGGTATTTGGCAATTGTCAAGCGGCACTTTCGGAAGGAAGGTACAGTGTCCCAAAACATGCAGGAGTTAAAAAAACTGCACAGTTGCCACCAGGAAAGTCACAAATATAACTGTGCAGAATTTAATGAAGAATGTCAAGTCCAAAGTGCGAGCGTTTCACAGAAACTAGGATTTTCTTCAATATAATCAGTGAAATGCATAAAAATGTAATTTTTCTACAATATATCGAAAACTGATGTCAAAATATGTTTTTTTTCGCTTTTTTATTCAATAATCAATGTTGCTAACTACTTTTCGATACACCCCTTAATATGATTTGACTTTCTTCTATTATCCTATAACGGTTGATCTAAGTTGTTTCATGTCTTCACAATAGTTACTCAGCATAGTATGAGGATTCCTTTAAGTGACAAGCCATGTTCCAAAACTCACTGTAAAGATACAAAAAAGTCTAACTTTTTAATTTAAAGAAATAGGTTTGTCGTGTCTTTGACAATATCTTACACAGATAAAAATAGTTACATCTATTTTCATGCACATATTTGGAACAGGAAATTAAATATAAAGTTACTCCTCAGGTATTTACTTTTCAATATACTTTAAAAGTAAAACTAAGCGTAAATTAAAATATGTTGTATAAATCATTGAAAATTTAATGTATTCTAATTTACTTTTACATCGATGATAGTTTTCATAAATTTTTTTATTCGACTGGTGTCTATTTCAAAGTATCATTGAATTACATGTCGTGTAAATTTCATTTTTTTCTGTGTAGATAAACTCAAATCCAATAACTTTGCCGAAGACATAAACTATCTATCTCATAATGTTTAGAAGATATAGATGATACTATGTTAAACTAACAAAAAATTACTTTACATGACTTTCTTGTGTCTTTACAGTAAGTTTTGAAACATGGTTTATTACTTAAAAAGAATCTACATACCAGTGACCTTTTTTTAATTACAAGTTTCAGATTGAAATTTTAGATCTGTGATCAATTATGCTTCTAGAACTAGAACACTCCTAAACGTTCTCTCAATTTATTGCCTCAATCAAAACAACATATGCACCTAAACCTCTGTTTACGAACACTTTTTTATGTTACCTCTTTCTACGTAACTCTAACTACGTAACGTAAACCCCTACAATATGGGTATTTTCGGAACGAATTTGATGTTTAGATACCGGAAAACGATGTTTGAGGTCGTTTCGAAAGATAGCCACTTCCATTTTTTTATATTTTTTGAAAACCCTTACGATATGGGTATTTTTGGAACGGATATGACGGTTAGATATCAGAAAACAATATTTGAGTTCCTTCAGAACTCCAACGTTGCGACTTCCGGGTTATCGAAATGCCTTAAAAGTCCATACAATATGGGTATTCTCGAAATGGATTTGATTAGCAGGAACCGAAAAATTATATTTGGGGTTGTTTCGAAATTCAAGATGGCGACCTCCGATTTATAGATATTCTTTGAAAACTCTAATAATTGAGATTCTTATGGAACGGATTTTATTATTCGATGCAAGAAAATACTGTTTGAGGTTATTCCTGAATCCAGGATGGCGTTTTCCGGTTTATAGATATTTCTGAGAACCCTTTCAACATGGGTAATTTCGGAATAAGGGTTTTAAAGGAATATCAATAGACCAAAAGTCGTTATCTTGAATTTCGGAATGACCCCAAACATCGTTTTTTGATACCTATACATTAAAACCGTTTCGAAAATATCCATATTGTAAGGGTTTTCATGGAATATCAATAAACCGGAAGTCGGCATCTTGGATTACAGAACGACCTCAAATATTGTTTTTACACATCAAAACCGTTTCGGAAATACTCATATTGTAAAGGATTCCAAGGAACATAAAAAAAACCGGAAGTCACCATTTTGGATTTCGGAACGACCCCAAACATTGTTTTTTACATTGTTTTAGTAGGAACTCATCATATCCATTCCGAAAATTTTCATATGATTACACAACATACAAAAAAACGTCAATTTCTTTTACGAAGTGAATTCCAAATAACGTAAACTTTTTTATGAACTAACCCTGTTTAGTTCGTAAATGTGTATTGATCAGTATCAGCACTGCTCCGTTCCAAAACCCATTAAACATTGTCGAACCGCATCGGTCCCATCATCAGCCAATTCATTGTAGCGCTGCAATCGGGCCGCCATCGGACAATTTAAACGTCAGTCTTGTTCAAAACGCAATCATAAGTTTTCGTCGATCCGTCCGATGTTCGGATGTATTGGAAATTGATATTTGCCCTTGCTTGTTTTGTATCCATTCTACTGAGCGATGATTTTTTGTTGTAAACCTACGGACTTATTTGCCACCTGTTTTATAGATTTTGCTGATAAATTGCAGATTCTTTATATACAGATTACACTTTTTTGGCCAGAAATGCAGATTTTTAAGATTTTTGTGTTAATTGAAAATTCAATATAATGATCGAGTTAAAATATATTTACTAATGGCAGTCTTTAACTGTATAGTAGAATCGTTATCCTGATTGTGTGGTAGTACTAAAAGGGAATGAAAATTAAATGAAAGAGGTATTTTCTTCTCGGTAAACAATATTACTAATTAATTAATTTCTTATTGATTATTTGAGGTAACTACTTATTGATATACGAAAACGCAAAAAGACAAAAATATGCTGTAAGTTTAGATAAGATTTTCAATATTTTTCATCAACTGATCATTCCGCAACACTACAATGCAAAAATCACTTTCAAACTATTTTCAACAATATCATTATAGAAGTCAGATGAAGAAAAGTTCTGGTTTCTATAAATTCGAGTTGTAATGACTGTTGTGTTTCAATTTGCTATCATTTCAATGCAGAATTGAGTGTGGTAATACTGCCTACAGATACACCTTCACAAAATTCTCAGTTCAATATCGAATAATCATCGAATTCCTCGTTTGTAATCTCTAAGTTCCAGTAAGTGTAGAGTTCACCTCGAAAAAGAGCTATTCCTTTCCTGTTTTACGGGGTATCAACCGACCAGTTAATCTTTCCTGATATGCATCCGCACATCATATCCTCATAGCGTAACGATTCGAAAGTTACTATTTTACACCCAATCGTTAATACTGCATCCATGTTTTGCATTGGAAATCAGTTGTGTGAATTGGGAAGCAATTGTATAAAATGGTTTTACTCTGGTTGAGTAACGAAATCCTTAAACAGCGCACGTACAGATAACGACGCATAGTCTGAAAACAATTGTCTCACATTTGTTTTCAATGCAAATTGTTTTTTTTCCTGGCGAAAGTAATAAAAATTTGGAAGTTTCACGACAAATAATCATTCAATAGGCGGTATTGGCTTGTTCGCAACTAAAATAAGGATGCGGAACCTGACCTAATGTTTCAAAAGGCATCGCAGCTATTTCGTAAGTGTACAGGACAATTTCATGGTTAGTGTTACAGTACTACTACTAACACTAACATTCTTAACTTGCGAGAATTATAGTATGACGCGGCGATCACTTTTCAAGAAAAAAATGACAAGTGCTCGTCAAATAAAATTATCAAAGCTACGAGGTATCACTGTCTGCATAATTCAATTTATTAAACATCAGATGAAACATGTTTTCCTTGTGTCGAAAGTTGCAATGCGCATTCGGGCAATTTCTTTCAACCACCAAACGGCTTCGTGTCTTTTGCAATTATTTTCAATTAAACTTATAGCATCTCAACTAACCTCAATTAATTAGCAACTCGTTGTCATAGGTCGCTGGTTTACTCATCGATTCTAATCATAGCTCTTTTGTCTGTTTATATCTTATTTGCAGATCATAGTGCCTCGCTCGGAGCTACCATTCGCCACCGTAGAGTCAACCGCTTTCCCGCGCGATGGGATGCGACTGTGAATCATGCATAGCAAAATCGCTGCTATCACTGTTCAACTTCGTGTTCTTCGTAAGTTCTATTTTATTCTAGTTGAACGCAGCTACACACACGCGACTTGTACCTACGCCGTCGTTTCACTTTTCGTTGTTATCAGAGACATACTTTATCTCTGACATGGCTTGGATTTTCGTTTTGTTATTTATGTGGGAGTATCTGGTAAACCGAACAATGCCTGTATTTTTCGTCTCTAGGTTCTTGGCTCGATTGTTCTGGGTGTGGGAATATGGCTTGTGGCAGACAAATCATCATTCGTTGCCCTACTGAAAATGGTTGAAAGTGATCAATTGGAGGTGAGTTTGTTTTATATTATTATGTTAGCTCGAACAGTTAAGTAGATTAAGTTAATGAATGTATTACTCAAACCTAGTGTGGTTGAAAGACCTCAATCATTTGCTATCGGGAAAATGTTTCGATAAATGGTTTTAAACCTTGCGACAACAATGGCTTAATATGCATAAAAGGGTGTGCAATGTGCAGTCAGTGAACTGACCTTCAGGTCAAAGACCTAAAAGCACTTCCAGAGACCAAGCTTGGGCAAGCAGCATGCCTTAACCAATTTGCATATCTAATCATGAAAATGCAATTTACTGCCAACGACATTCGTCCAGAAACGTTGTAAACGACAATAACTCTATGCACTCGCGCCTAAGGCCTATCATTAACGAAATTAGGGATGCAATTCTTAGCTGTTTGAAAGTGTGTCTCAGAAAGAAAAGGTGCTTACATAACAATAAGTGAATACAATGAACGACGTTTTACGGAAATATCTTTGACTGCAATTTCAGCAAATTTTTTTGAACTCTTGATTACCTAATCGGAAATCACGATGAAAGAATCTCGACTGGTCATGTTATTATTTGGTTCAATCGAATATGTGCCCGATTGACCCTACACACTTAAATTTTCTTGCTGAATCTCGGCAAAAAATGCCAAGATTTACACAACCGAGTGCTCGGTAATCGTCTCGGCAAAATGTATAATTACTGAGAATCTCGGCAATCCGAAATTTGTTAACTGTCAATTATTGCCGAAGATGTCAGAAGATATTTTGCTGTCAGCTCGGCAAAAGTTATCAGGATGGAATCGTGAATCGCCAATAATCAAAAAAGGAAAGATACAACACCAATGTTTAATAACTTGCAACACATAATTTCTTATCATCTGCAGTCCACCTTTACAATTTCAACAATATCTAAACCATTATAATAACACAAAAATTTTCAAAATCGTTTGTGAAATGCTGGAGTTATAGCAAAATTAAGGTAAAAAGAAATTTCGACGTATTTAGGGACTTTTACGAAAAATATTATATTTCATAGAAAAAAGTACCAAACTCAAATATTATTATTGAAATGTTTTTATTATTATAAAAGCTTCTTAGTGATAAATTTTGGAATACCGTTTGTTTGTAAATATAAATAAACATAGAAAAAATACAAGGGTTTGAATGCAAACACGACCGAGCACGGTTCATTAAAAATGAGATATTTCTAAGGTTCCCATAATGAATTCAAAAATAAAGATGATGGTGGATACACTGAACTGTGACAAATTACAAATTTACTTTACTTTTAGCGCTTAGATTTTTTGCGAATGATAAAATTGACCGTTAGATTCTTTCAGAATAAATGATTCTATCCTATTTTGATGCCTTCCACAATTTTTTACATTGTAAAGATTTTGAAAAATATCCCTTAAATGGAAGTCATAATTGACTGGTTTCAATGTTACTTAAAAGATCAATTTTGGATACGAACAATCTCAAGATATAAACCTGGTCAAATGAAACGATTTCATATCATAATGATATTTTTCAAGAACAATGAACGTACAAACTGATTAATTTTATAAACATCGATTCAAGAGAAGTTTTTATATAGTTTGATTGAAAAATGTTGAATCAGTAACCGTGAACCAATAAACTCAGTTTATTGATTGATCTTTCGTTAAATTATTGATCCTTCGTTGAAAAGCGTCGATAATCTTCGGAAATTATCTGAAAATGCTATGACAGCAATACAATATTATGCTTTATAAGACTAAATTAATTTCTAACTATTCAATTAGGTTACTTGATTATTGTTTGGTTTAATCATAGAATTTGAGAGATTATGCTGAGAGATAGTAGCCACATTTAATGAAAAAGAAGTATCTATGTTTATCGTCATAGTACCACTTTATACTGAATCTATTTGCGCACCACCGTGTTGTAAATGTATGTAAATGGAGATATCAGTACGCACACTACCTGTTGACAAATATTGAAGCTTTCGAATCAAGTTAAATGTGATAAATCTATCAACAAATCACCGAGATACAAGCGCTTCAAATTAGGTCCGAAAGTTCTAAATTGGCCTGGTAGTTACCGGAGAATCAAAATAAATTGCTAACTAGTTTGCAATATACTCAAGTGAATACGGTATCCACACACCGCACAAAAACAAAAGCGGCTAACCAGCGAGCGAATGGATGTAACTTCCGGTTTCGTAACCCACTCACTACTCAAACACCTTCCTCGCTGGTAGCCAGGGGTTAACTAAGCCAGAAATGTATTTGGGCATATATTTATAGATTTCCTTTTGTGCGACAATTCATACTGCGCAAATCGAACGAGAGGATGACATCTTTGACGCACAGTGACTGCGACTGTGATTGGCTCGTGAAGTAATAGGTCAATTCGAATCAATTTTACAATGGTATCCCGATCAACAAGAGATAACAAAATTGTATCTGGGGTGGTTTCGTTTTTTCTATCTAAATTAGTCATAATCTTGACCTCGTCAATAGTTAAAATAACAAAAATTATAACTCAATTGAACCTAGGTGATAACAAAATTGTTACAAACCATGATATGTAAATATCAATATTATATCTTAATTTGTTACAAATTTAATACGACTTTTCAGCTGTTATTACCCATTTTTTGGAGGGATAAAAATAGATTTCGCGAAATAAGATGAAATTGCATACCTTTAGGCGATTTGATTTGCGATAAAAAAACATGAACAGTTAAGCGACTGGTTTCGAACCGGGATGTTTTGAGTTACCAACATAGGCTTGCATCGGGGCATGAGAACCAACTGAGGTTGGGAGGATATATTGGCATCATATAATAACTAGTGTAAGTCCATATTGCTACAAAAATAATCTATCGCTCTCCACCTCTTTCGTCGTTTCTTTCCAACCGGCATAGGAATGACAAAGGGGCTATTTTAGAACTATGAGTAAGCTTTTTTTGGTACTGAAGAATAGTTGTAAATGAACGGAAATGATTAAATTCAGTGAAACAAAACTACCTTATAGAATCAGAGGAAATTGAATAATTAATGATAGTTTTTAGTTTTTTCTTCTTTGTACCAAGAGGGCCGACTTTCAATTCGAATCAGTTCGCTCGTTCAATTTAAGTCGGTCGGTTGCTTTAAACTCTACATTGGAAATTTCGAATCCCAGCTAATGGTTCCGGATTGGAAATAATCAAAATACTACGAAATGCGACTATCATAAATTTATGGATAGATTGAACTTTTCAAATCGAAGGTATAGTGGTGCAATAAATCGTTTTTGTCTGATTCATGAATTTAAAAATGTTCATGCAATGATATAGATGACAACGGGCAAAAGACCACTAGTGAACATTTTTCAATGTAATATTAACAAAGTTTTTTATTTATAACTACTTAAAAAATCATCAGATCAACATAGTATAAAGTACAGCAAGAACTAAACATACATCGATACGAATTTTTTAAGATTTTTTTTCTCTATTTTCAGTACATCCGGGGTCCGTTAAACTATAGTCGCTATTTTCAATCTGCAACTAAAATACCTATAAATCGAGAAAGTATTGAGCTGAGTTTAGATTTCGTTTTTGAGCCCAGTTTAGATTTTATTTTCCGTTTATTGCAGCGTCACTTTTGAAGACGTTTTGAAATTTTTAACACTTATCACTCTGTGTTTTAGGAAACAAAAATCGACCACCGATAAAATTGAAAAATTTAAGCATTCATTTTACTCCAAGCTTGTGTAAATCATCTCTTAGGAAACATTGCGGTTTCATTGCACTGAGTCGAATGCTATATCACTATTTCCAATATTTATTAGTCGAGTTTTAAAGCTTTTGCCTTACCTTTCTTTGTTCATAAAAGAAAAAGCGCAAAATCATCTTGAAAAATATTTATTTTCAATTTAAAATTAATATTTGAATAAAAACTTTACACAATTTAAGTAGGAATTACTTAGGAACGTTCTCAAATTTCAAATTCAGGCTGTCATTTTAAAATCAAATATCAAATTATTGTTTGCAAAAGCATCTTCAGGTATGTGAAATTGGAAAAAATTATTGTTACTGCTCTTTATTGAAGCATAGCATTTTTAGGGTTGAAAGTCAAAAACCTGATCGACAAAAGTGTTTGCATTCTTTTTTTTTCAATTCTCCAGTATAGTTTTACCTGAAATGTAACGGCCCTTAATATAATATCTGGACTTGCTATAATCCTAATAAAATCTGAATGTTTCCTTCTGATTTGGAATCATATTTATAACATAATGTGATATAAATATTAAGATCACATATAATTTTGATAGAATCCTGTTATGCTCTGTTGATCGGGATGCAATTGAAATACTTAAACGACGTTACCTCATAAGTTTAAGTTTAGTGTTTCCGAAGTTGGTAGTTAAATTATATAAATCCATCAACAAATGACTGAGTTATAAGCGTTCAAAATTATGACAGAAAAAGGTTACGTGGTTAGTTTGGCTTTTTTAAATTGACACCCAGCCTGTTTAGTGAATAGTAAGGCATTTTTAATGCCAAAAGCCACGAGAGCGTTCTAGGGTTAAATGTCCAGCTCATAAATCATGTAGACCAAAATTTGATACTTTTTTACTGCCATACAACGAACGGAGCAATAGACCATTGTTGTTGGTAATTTTTACAAAACAGTATTTTAGCAGAAGATTTTTCTATTCTGTTAAGAATTATTTAAAATTAAATTCAGAAAGCGCCACCACTTTTATTACGCGGTCATGTCTTATGGTAAAAAAAGTTACATGAATCTGAACCTAGGAACTTATTTTTTAAAGATTTTCACTATTGCGTGGGAATTTCAAAACCGTGAAATTTGTTTTACAAGTTATGGAAATCTATTTATTTTGAAATGTTGCCATAAATTCTCATTTATTTTTCAAGATACACAAGCCGAAAAGGGATACAAAAATTCTCAAACGTCTTCACCATATGAGCGAAAGGAAACAAATTCTGTGTTTTTCGATGAGTGATTCAAATGATCAAGCCAAAAATTTGCATGTTTGAGTTTAGCCTCAATAATGTACTTTTCGCAAATTTTTACTTTCGATATTTCAATCATTTACTTTTCCCGAAACCACTTTTTTTCGTTGAGTAAAGCTAAGCTGATGATGGTTTCACGTCATAACGGAAAATTATGACACCACGTGGACTTCGAACAAACCATCCCTTCCCTGACCCTTTTCGTAGCAAACGTAGACTTTTATGAAACCATCCTACCCCAGAGAATCTGCGTGGTTTATGTATGGCCCTTTATGTATAATGACAGTTCATAAACAAGCAATCAAATCATCAAGTAAATTGAAGTAACATGATTTGCTAGAAGGTACATCGAGCAGCGGCGGAGCTATCTGGTTTTCCTTTTTTTAACAATGGTTGTTTTTCAAACATAAGAACTAAAAACAAAATAGACATAAAGAAAGACAAAGCTTAGGGCAATTGTAACAATATACATTTAATTATTCAAACCCCATCCATGTTTCTAATTGGTAGCCGTACAATCAATGAATTCCGATGAAGTTATAGGATATAACTTTATATAATTTCAGTTATTGTTCTATTAAAGGAAATTAATATCCAATTTCACTCCACAGCACTTCACACAACCAGCAGTGATAGAGCAGCTAGCATATTTTCTAATCGCAATAGGAGCAGTGATGTTCTTCCTGAGCTTCCTTGGATATTGCGGGGCGTTGCGAGAAAGCCAGTGCCTACTGACGACGGTAAGTAAATAAATAAATAAAGGCAAATTTACATCTTTTTACATGAAGTATTTGGAGTAGGAAATTGAATATAAAATCACTTTACAGTTCTTCATTTTTCAATATACTTTTGCATTAGCATTAGAATCTGTGTTGCTAGTCCGTTATTGATCAGCACCAATTGAGCTGGCGGAATGTTTTTTTTTTACGTAGGACTACGTCTTTCTTTACTATGCTCACTTGAGGGCATTCTCAAAATTTCACGACACGAAAGTGTAACGAACGAATACGGAAAGTGGACAACGATGGAGAATATTATTCAAAATCAGCCGTTCTAATGGCTCTAAATGTTATCTAAAAAACTATTAAGATTGCTTTGCGCAATCAAAGGTGAAAATCATCAGTTTAGTGCAAAGCTTGAATAATTTGATTAGATTTGTGCATTTTTCGATATGCGAAATTTATACCAACCGAATGTTAGCTATCATTTTGCTGCATCGCGTTCGAGGAAAATATTCCGAACAGTGTTCAGTATCGTCGAGAATTTTACAATTTGGTCCTTCTGAATGCCACAAATGAAACCCGTACGACATTTTGATAGTTTCTGTCACAGAAATATTGAGATAAATGAAGTATTGATATATATGAGCGGTTGCGTCATCATCCAGCTGCTGGTCGTTCGCAGTCGAGAAAAATACATCGAAATGTGAGCGACGCAGAAAAACCAATTAATCGGCCATTCTAAGGGTTTTCCAATGGACTATCAGAATTGTTCTTCTTTGAAATATGCAAATCGGAAGTAAAAATAATCCGTTTAGGAAAAATCTAATGAAATAATCAGTATAGTGAACCGTTCGCAATGCGGACTGCGCCTCAAACGAATGCAAATAAAACCAACATTCAGTTGCTTAAGGTTAAAAAAAATGCACCGAGTAGTGTTTAATATGGGAGAAAATTCTAGTATATGACATCTTCCGGTACTAGAAATGAATCCCAAATAACATTAAAGACTGTCTCAGAAAGTATGAACGCAACCAAAAACCGCTGCCATTTCGCAATAGTTCAGAATCTGTCAATTTTTATGGCTGCGTCCTGTTGTTTACACTCTCCTATAACCACTTGTGCAGTTGTTTATTCGTTTTCATTAGTATGTTTCGAAATGCGTGGACTTTCAGCAGAACAACATCAAAAAATTGTGTACAAATGGTGCACAGAACGCGGACTGTCACTGAGAAAGATAGCAAATATGGAAGGAGTAAGTGAAAAAGCCGTTCGAAATGCAATCAGGAAGTTCGGTGAGGATAACACCTTTGAGGATAAACCGAAAACGGGTCGAAAAAAAGGTCCTGCTAACCCTCGGTTGGATAAACGTATACTGAAGGCGTTCGAGCAAAAGAAGGAGGTTTCAGTTCGGGATGTGGCCAAAAAAGTGGGCACTTCGAAGTCAAATGTTCTTCATGCTAAAGAACGTTTGAATCTTCGAACCTATAAGAAGCAGAAACAACCAAAACGTAGTCCGAAACAAGAAGCATCGATCAGGCGGGCAGTACAATACAATTCTTGCTGGAAATTTGAACTGCATAATCATGGACGACGAAACCTACGTGAAACTCGATTACAAATCCTTGCCGGAACCACAATATTATACGGTGCGAGAATGGCAAGTGTTAAACCAGTCCGAGACATCGATTGAAGTCGCAAAATTTGGTAAGAAAGCTATGGTCTGGCAAGCAATTTGTAGCTGCGGTAGGATTTAGAAACCCTTCATCACCACTGCTTCAATGAACAGCGAAATATACATCAAGGAATGTTTACATAAACGACTTCTACCCATGATTCGAAGCCACAAGGATCATTTTTTTTATTCAATAATATATTTTTTTAAGGCACACTGCTTAAGCTCTAAGGTGCCAAGGGCTTTTTCTATTTTTATTAACGACTAACTTAAAACTAGGATAGTAAAAATGGATAATGTTGTATTGGGGTCGCAGTGGTCGACTTTGGCAGATCCAGCCTTCAGCTGGCGATCGGCACCGGCCAGTGGATGGAATATGTCATGAGTCTTCCAGATGACGTTGGCCGCATCGTTCGGTCCGTGTGGGTTCGCGGGAAACACCCCCAGGCTACGAATACCCGGCGGGTGGCCCGCATGACTAGAGCGGCCTTCCGTGGGCGATGATGGTGATGTTACAGAAGAGAACGAAAAAAAATATAGAGAAGTAAATATTGCGGAAAACGAAGTAAAATGGGGATATGGGAACGAAATGACTAAGAACGACAGAGATCTAATTAGTTGACATCGAGATGGAGAAAAGACGGGGAGGGGGGAAGCGAAAAGGTTAGTGACAGCAAAAAGATCTTGTTAGTTCCGATGAAGATGGTGGACAGATGAGGAATCGGGATAATCGGCGGAAGTTAGTGTCGAACCTGCAGTTGAGAAATAATTCTTAGCCACAGTTGAAACAACGTCGATAAATAGGAGGAACTTTCTAAGCCAGATGTAACAGATTACACTTGTATATTAATGTGTTTGAGAAACTGGTATATCAGAAGCATATATGAACTATCCCGACTCGCCAACATATCCCGAACCGGAACCTCAGGCGGTCTACCTCGGGCCCTGAGGGATTCCAGTAGCTTCGACCTGGCGTCGCGATACTCTACGCACGACCACACGACATGCTCGATGTCCTGATAACCGTCGCCACAGGTGCAGAGCCCGTTCTCCACGATCCCGATACGCCGGAGATGTGCGTTAAATGTATAGTGATTTGACATGAGCCGTGACATAACGAGAATGAAACCACGACTCACGTTCATCCCCTTGAACCAAGGTTTCGTCGATACCTTAGGGATAATGGAGTGTAGCCATCGTCCCAGTTCGTCATTCGTCCATGAAGTTTGCCAACTTTCGAGAGTTTTCTGACGAGAAATACTGAAAAATTCATTGAAGCAGATTGGTCTTTCATAAATATCACCTTCTAATGCGCCCACTTTAGCCAGTGAGTCAGCCTTTTCATTGCCCGGAATGGAACAATGCGAAGGGACCCAGACTAACGATATTGAATAAGACCGTTCAGATAAAGTTCGCAAGTGTTCCCGTATTTTCCCCAGGAAATATGGGGGATACTTTCCTGGCTTCATTGCCCGGAGAGCTTCTATTGAGCTTAGACTGTCCGGCCACAAGCATCATGTTGTCTTCTGGACAGATCTTGCTTCTTTCCACTACTCGAAATCAACGGTAAAATTGTATACTACCAAAAATGTCACTTTCGTCCCAAAAGACATGAATCCACCAAATTGCCCACAACTTCGACCAATTGAGGAATTTTGGGCATTAACGAAGGCACATTTTAGGAAACATGTCTCGGCAGCCGAAACCATTCGACAGTTCGAAAAAGATTGGAAAAAAGTGTCAAAACTTGTCGCCAAGAAGTCTGCAGGGAATTTAATGAGGAACGTTCGCAAGAAGGTGCGCCAGCTAGTCTACAATGGCTAAGTAGCAAATGTTGAGAATAATATTCTGTTGTTGTAGTCTAATATTATCAGTATATCGAATAAAATTTGAATATCTAACACTTGTCAATTATTTACAGCGAAATCAAAGTGCGTCCATACTTTCTGGGACAGTCTTTATGACAGTTTCATATCGGAAATCTTTTATGAAGCAACGTTCCAAATGCTTTAGTTTTGAAAACCTAATATGGGCAGAGTTTGAAGCAGTTATTTCGAATATATAAAACAAATGTAGCCAATCTTTTAGTTTTATCTATGCAGGCAAAATACGACGCGGCAAAGGTCAAGAGGAAGCGCGATAGCGAAAGCTCGCCTAATTCGTCGAGGCTCGCCATGTCAATTGCGGAGCGCGTTAAGGGTTGAGCCCAGGTTGCGTTGCGTAGAACCACGTGTCTCGCTCTGCGTATTATATTGCTCTCTATTTCTCTCCTCGCGGTTATGTCTCTGGGATTGCCTACTGCAAGTGTTTTCAGTGTAGGCATGTTTTTTTAAAGTTCTCGATTGATTTCCTACATTTCTTCGTGGTATCATTTCTGAACAGTTTCCAAGTTACAACGGTTTAAAGGAAGTGTGTGCAAATAAATACTTTCGCTCCTTTTGAAGTTTTAAGTCGAATTGGTCTCTATATCCAAGCGAAATATTTAATTTACTATACTGAAGACGTGCTCAAAGTTTCCTTCCAAGTACGACAGAGACGAACTAAATGTTGTCAACTATTCCACTGTATATTTCTGGAATTGATCTACTGATAATAGAGTGCAATAATCGTAAAGTATATTTCATCTACTTCAAACAGTCTTAGTCACTATCGAATGGATGTGTATATAGTTCTCATAAAAATTTGGTAATAACGGTAGGGGCAAAACTGTGCGAAAGAGCATTATACTTCCGTAATCCGTCTGAAAAAATTCTCTGGAAAAATGCCGGAAAATAACATGAATCTCAAAAACAGCAATATCTGTTTTCGCAGGATAAAGTTGAATTAGAGATAAATCTGTTCATAAATGATTATTTTATATTTAATTTTGAATTCCACTATTAGTGCCATTGCTTCCAAATGATTTCAATCTCAAATCTAGTTATTGCATAAGTAATCCGCAAACGCCTTACATACAATGTGCAATTCATACTTACCAATGTGCAGAACACTCTAGCCATCGCATTCACACCTGCATTAATCGTGAGCTTCGATCTACTTTTCGCGAACGACAACTTTAAAAGCCCAACACTCACCAGCGCAAAACTAAAAGCCGAAACTCGCTGAGCTGGAAACCTTTTTGAGCAACTTTGTTCATAAAGCCGAAAAAATGCTGTCTGTTGTAAAACCTGAAAATGCAATTCCCGCTCGGAATAACGCATAAACTACATCCAAGTACAATCTTAATTAAAGCGATTCGTATCTATCTATCTTTTCTACTTTATTTTAGTATGGACTGTTTTTGCTGGTGATATTGATTCTTGAGGTGGCTGCCGGTGGACTAGCGGTGGCATACAAGGACCGTGCCAAAACGGAGACTAAAAACTATCTGCAGACGACGATTTCCAAGTACTACTCGAGCAACGATCGCAACCAGTCCGATGCCGTCACGTTGATGTGGAACTATCTGATGTCGGAGATGCACTGCTGCGGGGTGGAGGACTACCGGGACTTCAGTTTGTCGGATAAATGGAACGAGAGCAAGGGCAGCCGGGTCGTTCCGGAGGCATGCTGTGTGCAGACTGCTCTATTCGAACCACAGGACAAGAATTGTCCCTTCTCGCCCACCGATAGCAATAGTTACTACAAACAGGTAATGATTTAATGTTGGTTACACACACACCTATTTAGGCTAAAATTATTTCATATTCTAGGGTTGTTACGATGCACTAATTGACTGGATCATGTACAATCGAAATCTGGTCATCATTGTAGCCATCGGTGTAGGACTGGTGCAGTTGGTAGCGATATTCCTAGCATTTTGCTTATGTAAAGCCATCGACAAATACCAGGGAATGCGACTATGATGAAAATTGAAACGTAATTCTCGCCAAGTGTCAGCAACAAATAGAGGAGATATTTTGACCACAAAAAGACAGAAACATCAAAACTATGTCAGGAAAGATAAAACCGACACGAATCAGAATACCATATGTTCTAACGATGTTAAACTAGATCCTTAAAATAAGAGTAAACTGTTCGGCCAAAAAAAAAGGTGGCCGAACGAGCAAGTGCACCTTAAACTAAATCAAAAACCGTTTTGTCGAGATCGGTACAATCACTTGAGACCAAGTCATTCACAGAAGTAGCAGCTAAGCTTTCGGAGCATGAATACAAATAATGATAACAGTAGCAGCTAAGTTTCCGGAAAGCGCGTAGGCGCTTTTTGTTTAAAAAATCAAAAAACGTTAACGTTTTTTATTCAGCTTGGAATATAGGTAGAAAGCTGCTAAACTGATATTTTATGTTTTTGCTTTATTGATTATGAAATCGTAAGCAGCGTAATATGAACTCGATTATTCGATTTTATAGTTACAACAATTCGTTGTTTTTTGTTTAAATATTATGAGAATAAATACAAAAACTAGTTAAGATATACAAAAGTACTGGTTGTATTAAAAATCATTTACTTGTGCACCCTTCAATATTGCCATGAACTTTGCTTGCCATCCTGTTCCACCGAAATTTTGAGTTTGTTTGTAAACCACTTGTATCACATTGCTGTCACTTATGAAAATTGCCGGTATATCGCCACCACAATGTTGCCGAACTGATGTTCGTTCCTCGCCTTTTACCTCTATCAGCTGCAAATTGTCCGTGCTGCACGTCATCTTACTACCCATGTCAAAAATATCGAACTTCAGAGCAATGTTCATGTTCACCGGTACGGTAATCGTCCAGATACATTCCATTCTTATTCGGTTGTTGTTGGGATACAGCGGGCTGCTGAAGAATCCTCCATAGTTAAATATTTCACCTCCACATCCGCGACCTTGATCCGTTGCAACATACGTTGCATCGAATACCGTTGTAACAAAGTCAGTCTTAGACGGTGGTATATCTATCCGTAATACATTCGAAGTTGAGAAGATGGGATTTGGCGTCCCATAATTACACATCATTGCGAGTTGGTTATCCGTTCCTGCGCCGTCGTAAACGCGAATACCCTCTTCCTCGCAGTTTGTGGCGTAGGTGTAGAACATTCCCATATACAGGGAAATTGTGTAGTTATTCGGAACCACAATCGTAATAGTGCACGGTTTCGCTCTGGCCAAATAATTGATATTAATGCGTCCCTGTAATCTGGTATAGTTTTGAGTACATAATTGATTCTGCTGTACACTCAAGCGGAAGCCCTTTTTCTCGATCGCAGCATCACTCTCGAACTTAACGTATAGCTTATTGGAGGAAGAATGGTAGGTAGCCGGAAGATAGGAACTTCCACAATAGATATGGTGAGCATTGGGATTGCGAGTGCCCTAAAATTATGTACAACGATTAGTGTTGCGACTTTCAGTTCTCAGCATCTTTATATTACGTGATAGAAAGATGATTTCATGCCATGAGATGGTTTACTTCGGAACACCACGTCTTCTCCCAGACCTTCGTATATAAACGATTTTACCTGAAAATACGAACAATTATAATTAAAACATTTGAATTTTTTTGTAATTATTGATCTTTGTATAAACACTTGAATAAAGTTTCGTATCAAGAAGTTTCTCTCCCCTAATAAGGTATGAGCACAAAAAAACTACTCATGGTTTATTTGCCATATTTTTTTATTTGACAATGTAAAGATATAAGCAACACTTTGTCATTGTGTGGCAAAGTTTAGACATACTGAGACAAAAACATTGTTTCTGAGTATGGAGTCGAAAAAACGCCAGTGCGCGAAAATATGTTGCACAAAAATTTTGAAAATCCGTCTATAGATATATGTCGCGTCATGGCATAGCATTTTACTTCCGGGACCGGTCAACTTTCGATCAGAAATCAGCATCTGTTTTAACTCCACTAGTGACATTTTTCCAAATAACTATTTATTAGAATATGAGTTAAAATGAAATTATTAAGATATAAAAAATGGGTGTTCAGCCACAAGTGGTGACTTTTCAGCCCTATGAATACATGATTTGGTTATTACCACGAGGACATCATTTGCTTCCGCAATTCTGAGATTTTTGTGTAGGGAAAATTCTAAACCTACTTGTATTGTGTAATGGGGAAAAGGAACTTATATACTAACTTACTAACTAATACAGAGAGCGAATCGATTCAATTGAAGATTGCATTGATTTTTGTCGGAATTTGCTTATAATATTATGTGACATTACATCTAATGGTTCTATATTTGTGAGTCTGTGTAACTAATTTGTACTAAACCAGGGAGGACGCTTCAAAATCATTTTCAGAATTTTATTCTGAATCCTTTGAAGCGTTTTCTTCCTGGTGGAACAACAACTTGACCAAATTGGTACTGCATAAAGCATGGCTGGTCTGAAAATTTGTTTATAAATTAACAATTTGTTTTTTAGACAGAGCTTAGTATTTC
Organism: Malaya genurostris; assembly: GCF_030247185.1. Lineage (NCBI taxonomy): Eukaryota > Metazoa > Arthropoda > Insecta > Diptera > Culicidae > Malaya > Malaya genurostris. The sequence continues at coordinate 216,085,076 of NC_080572.1, forward strand.
TGTTTACAAGAGGATATAAACATTTAATATATTTATTACACTTTGCCTGGATTCCTTCAATGTGATCCTTGAAAGTGAGTTTTTTGTCATACGTTAAACCTAAGTATTTTGCTTGATCAGACCATGTCAATTCCAAGCCATTCAATTTGAGAGTGTGATTATTGTTTGGTTCAAGAAAAGAAGCTCTTGGCTTACGAGGAAAGATAATTAATTGCGTTTTTGCTGCATTTGGTTTAATTTTCCATTTTGACAGATAATCACTGAAAATGTTTAAACTTCAATGTAGGCGACTGCAGATCACTCTTAGATTTCTACCTGTGGCTAACAGACTTGTGTCGTCACAGAATAGCGATTTCTGACAACCAACGGGTAGATTTGAAAGATCAGAAGTGAAAATATTATACAATATAGGAGCTACGCTCGAACCCTGCGGAACACCTGCTCGTACACCAATTCAGATTTACAATTCTGATAGCTAACCTGAAGAGTGCGATCAGTTCAATAATTTTGAATCATTTTGATCAAATAAATAGGAAACTGGAAATAAGACATTTTTGCTATTAAACCTTTTTGCCAAACACTGTCGAATGCTTTTTCTATGTCTAGAAGAGCAACTCCAGTGGATAACCCAGAAGATTTATTTGCTTTTATCATGTTCGTCACTCTGACAAGTTGATGATGTTCATGACGAAATCCAAACTGCTCTGGTAAAAAAAAAGAATTTTCATTTATATGAGACATCATTCTCAACAAGATAATTTTTCAAAAAGTTTACTGATAGAAGAAAGTAAGCTAATTGGTCGATAACTTGATGTTTCTGCTGGGTTTTTATCAGGTTTGAGGATAGGAATTACTTTAGAGTTTTTCCATCTTTTTGGGAAGTAAGTCAATGAAAAACATTTGTTGAAAAATTTAACCAGTAGTCTCAAGGCAACATCGGGAAGATTTTTAATAAGAATATTAAAAATTCCATCATTACCAGGAGTTTTTAAGTTTCCTAATAATTGACTTAATTTCATCAAAATTCGTCTCAATAATGTCATCTTGTAATAACACTTGAGTTGAAATATGATATACGGGTAGAAAGTTGGAGTTACGAGCTTTGAAAGAAATACATTCCTCAAGTAACACATTTTCGAACCATGATTAATTTTCATGAGAGAAGAGTTATTGCTCAAAATTTCATGAGAAGTTAAAATGATTGGTTTCATGATTTTCTAATCATGATAGCAGTAACGGATTTCTTTCCGTGCATGTCGCGTCATGGCATAGCGTTTTACTTCCGGGACCGGTCAACTCTCGATCAGAAACCAGCATCTTTTGAGAAGCGGAACGACAAAAAAAACCTGTTTTAACTCAACTTGTGACATAATAATGCCTTTCTCATATTACACATGTTTTCATAAATATTACTAAAAGGAAAAAGCTATTCTTTGAATCTTGAATAGTAACCAATAAATTTGCTTGGACATAACCTTTTAAACTTCTAAGCGTACTGACTGACGGGAAGTCTTTTCATTTTCAACTATTTGGATCAAAGTCGACCCGCCATTTCTAAGATCAGCGCCTCATTGTTTTGTTCACACATACGCAGGCACACAGAAAACAAAAATAATGATTCCGATTGTATTCGTTGATAAATAATGTCGTTGATTGTAGCTTTTCGGTGCTCTTCGAGTGTTGTAATACGTTATATATGATGGAAGAGGAAATGTAGGGGAGACCGGGGCTAAACCGGATACTTTTTGGAATTTGTATTAAGCATCCATTTCAAAAAGATTTTTATCCAAGTTTATTTATATCGTTGTGTAGCTTATACCTTCAATTGCAATACCCAACTTTTGATTTGGAAAAATTTATATTAGATTCCATAAAAATCGCGATTAGGTGACCAATCCAAAACCCAAAATTTCTGAGATTTCGGGGCTAAACCGGACACTCTACAGGGCGGAACCGGACACTGCTTGGAAATAAAAAAAACACCTATTACACCACATTTACACCGTTGTGTAGCTTCCACTTTCAACTACAATTCCCAATTTGCGACATGCATTAGTATTTATACCAAGTCACCATTAAGGTGAAATGTAGTCCCAAAATGCGCGCAAAATTAAATTTCTTGTATTTCTGGTTAAACTTTCTCTCGCATACCGAAAGCAGGCTGATTGCGGTTGATGAAAATCGATTGATATAACGAAGAAAGACCTGAAAATAGGATAAATTGGTGTAAAACGGTATAACAAGATTCGTGCGGTCTTTGAATTCATTTGTAATCCTATTTTCAGGTCTTTCTTCGGAATATCAATCGATTTTCATCAACCGCAATCAGCCTGCTTTCGGTACGTGGAAGAAAGCTTAACCAGAAATACGACTTATGAATTAAATTGTGGTAAAACGGGTTAAACAGGCTAGTACTGTCATTCGTATTGTGTTTAATTGGATCACAGATGTTTTGCACGTAATATGAACCAATATTGATAGGTCATATTGGATCTGCTCCGGGATTGTGAATCTTAATTCAACATAAAATTATATTTGTCGGAAAATTGGGGTAAAACGATGTAGCACGAAGCATGCGATGATGAACACTATCTGTAAATTCATGGAAAAAGGTGACTGGGTGTAAAACAAAATACAGTTGTTTGCGGTCAATCTTATTAAAAACAATCCATTTATCTAACTTATGAGCATGTCAGGAGTACCTTCCGATTGGTTGAATTGAATTTTTTCCTGAGTTTCACAGTTAGTTCTCAAAGTAAAGTCAGAAAAAAGAGTAATTGGAGCAAAACGGGCATGATAGTGAATTTTGTGGATCTTCTAACTATCATAGATCGATTATACAGAAAAATTTGCATAAGAAATACTAACTTTGAAAATATTTGCTTATGTTTTTATAAAATTATTGAGCAAAGTCGCGTTTTTAATCGTTTTTTCCCCACTGTACATTGCTTTGTCATACAATGCTCAAAACTCCTACTGCTGGAATAGGGGAAAAGTCGCTTACACAAAAATGTCGATATCTCCGCAGAAAAGGACGGATTTTATCAAACTATGGCTTGTTGAACAGCTATTACAGTACGGAATCTAAGTCTGGAAACATATTCTGTTTTTAAGGTCTAATATGACAGATACGGTCAAAAAATTTCGACATCAAACTTGATATAACTCAATAAGTAAACATCCGATCTGAAAACCATTCAATAGCGTTCAGGGTAACGGGGAAAACTTTTTATTTGCGACTAGTTTGATCAAAATCGGATGAGCCATCTCTGAGATCTCGACCTCTTGACAACACACATACAGACCCACACGGACATTTGCTCAGTTCGTCGAGCTGAATCGATTGGTATATGACATTCGGCCCTACGGACCCCGGAATGTTTTTCTAAAGTTTGAGCGAATTCTATACCTATTTTTTATATTTATAAAAAGGTAAAACTGGAAACCAGTTTGAAAACAAGAACGACTAAGCTACATCTTGAATTGCTGACAGACAACGTGGTTGGTCATGGTTGATCAAACAAGTGTGAACGCAGACTTTATGCAGCTTCCTGGTCTTGAATTCTATACCGCATTGCAATTACCTGATTTGGCGTCTCTTCATTATGCTAAAGCAGGACACAACATCAACATTGTGCCTATAACTGAAACTTTCCGAACACCCCAGAACTACGTACAATAGTAAGATATCTGTCTATTGTGAAGCGAAAGCTTGGAAAATCAACAGGGCTGATAAATAGTGAGAAATGTTTTACTAAAAAAGCGGGAAATGGCTTGCCGGTAGATGACGGAGGATACACTGAAGTGCAGAATTCAATGAATCTATCTGTCTGTCTTCTGAAAAGGGCCAAACCTTTTTACTGATTTTATTCGGATGGATATAATCGAAATGACACATCCTGTTAAAAGTGTTGTATGGGTGACTCGTGAAGGTATTTTTAAATATAGAAAATAATCAAACTGAGCATTACATTATAAAAATCAATTTAAAAAAAAGGTTGATTTGACTTTGATTAAACGCAGTCACAAAACTGAGTAGTTGAACAAACAGATAGAAATAGCGCGAAATTAAATTTCCGATGTAGATCCATTAAAAATGTCAGATGAAGTCGAAATACTATACTAAAACGCCAAAACAATAACTGGCACTTCTAAATACATTCAAGTGTTTTGTGCCTATTCCTGATAATAAAAACCTGTTTTAATCCACCTAGTGGTGTAATAATGCCTTTCTCATGTATAATATTGTGGTATTCTATTCAAAAAATTTCTATTTGATTTTTTAAAGAACCCAAAGAATTGTTTGTGCATTAACTAGTATAACATACAGAATGAAACAGTGCTTTGCTCGCGTAGGCCATCCTTAAGAAAACGAAGTGGGTTCAGGAATTCCGTATGGGACCTTTCATTTGAATCTAAGTTTGTCAAAATCGGTTCAGCCATCTCCGAGAAAGTTCGGAGTAGAAAAAGTTTTGGTTAGAAAAACAGATTTTTAGCGCAGAGCTCAATTTGGATTTTATACCTATAGGGGAAAGGGGGGCAAAGCAAGGCTTTTCTTGATATCTCTTCTGGTTGATAGTGCCAGCTACCGAAAAAATGGAAGCGCGTTTCGAAACACCCTCACACTTTACCGTTCGTTTTCGTTAATTTTCTTTTAAAAGTACACTAAGGTTCCTTTCTACACGGGGGTTACGTACCGTGTTAAAAAAATCCGTGTAAAATAAAACCGCGTTAATTGCGGAAACAGCGCAAAAAAACGCGTAGAAAATTTGACGTAATAATTTCAAAAACCGTAGATTTGAGTATTTGTTTGTTTTATTTTTGATAAAATGTAACTGTTTCTTCACAATAAAAACGAAAATTCAAAAACCAGGCTGAGATTACGAGAAGGTCTAGTCATACTTGATAAAACACATTGGATGCCAAATTAAAATTAGAACACTAATGAAACACGTTACACGATAAGCCAATTAATCTAAATGGTTCATGCCTTCTGTTTAATGAATTCGGGTTTCAAAAGAACGATCATACGTATAATTTAGAACGTTCGACTAAAGAAGTGCTGATAATACCACCCATAAACACTTTCGCTGCAAATAAAGCTTGAGAATAAGTTCTTTTCAATTCCGAAGTTGAGATGTGTGGTAAACACTAACGATCTTAATAGTCATTTTCAACTAAACTGAGTGGGAAGACATGGGTATTAGAGGAAGATCTAAGCACGCAGCGACATAATTAAAGGGGAAGAATTCATAGAGATGAATATGGATCAAATTAGAAAAGGTATTACTATGTGTCAGGCTGAAGTATATCATGGGTAAAAAATACTGTACTGCTCGATATGATGAAGAGTTGAAGAGATTTATTTTTGTTTCGATTATAGAGGTTTTAACCTTAAGGTCGTTCACCTCTTCGGGCCAGAAAAACTTTCTGACCCTATGTGCGGGGTTGGGAATCGAACTCAGGCGGGCTGCGTGAAAGGCATCGACTTACCCATCGCGCTACACCCGTCCCCTTGAAGAGATTTGTAAATCCGACTATTTCTTTAACGCTACGAAATTCTCGATGATATCAATGACGATGCTGACATCATACACCACAACTGAGCGGATGAGACGTTGTCGTGTAATTTACGACAGGGAATGAAGAACTGGAGACTGATTATTCAATTTATGAAACGACTCGTGAATTGTTTAGTGAATGATTTTAGTTAACTTTCAAACTTTAAATTAGCTCTCATAATCGTTTTCCCACAGACTTGTTCCCTTTTTCTATTTTTTTTTCAAAAAACAAATGACAGTGCTTTTTAAATTCTCATCAGAAACCGTGTTAAAAAACTGTGCGAAAAAACCGTGTAAAAAGAGACCTAAGTGTATTATATTTGTGACACTTACCTTTTATTTGGGTGCGCCTTGTTATTCGAATTCGAGCATTATTGTATTTCCTACGAATCGGAAAGAAAAATGTTCTCTCTGGGCAATGTGGGGTAGGACAAAGCGGAATTATTGCATAGCGCTCAGCGACATGTAATCTTATTTGGCCCGAGTGGATGCAAACTCTAATAAATCATACTTATACAATTTCGATGCGCAAAATAAATTTTATTTACTTTAAACGTTTTTAGTTATTAAACGTTTTTAGTTATTAAAGACAATGGAAATTTTCATGCGCAATAAATATCTCATTTGAACAGTGAAAATAATCATTAACCCAAAATTATGTGAAACCGGCAGAAAAAGTTTGGCCCATTTCAAAAGGCAGTCTTGATAAATTTTTGAATAACTGAGTATTCAAAGTGGCTTTCTGTGACAAAGTCTACACGCCTAGGAAGTTAGACTAAGATCCGAGAGTATACTAAAAGCATTTGTTCAAGGCCGTGCGAAAATCGTCAATTGTACCGCTATAATAAATATTATTTTCGGTACTAGTACACACGAAATCTGATTGGTTGGCCATTGCACTCAACAAAAGGACTAGGAATTGTATTGAAAAGAACATATTTTAAACAACTACTTACATTCGCGTCAAATATTTCCACTCGGTCCGGACACTTTTCCTGCTCGTCACTGTAGTCTTGCAGCTGCAGTTCTAGGAACTCAATGTTGATTGTATTACCGACCGGTACTTCCAGTAACCACAAGCATCTGGTGTTTGCTGGATAATTTCCAACGTTATAGTTTGGACTCTTCAGTATCTCGACATGACCGATAGATAGATTGTAGTAGCCTGCACCACACTCGGATTCGACCAGGGAAACGGTTGCTTCGAAAGCCGTTCCCTGTAATGACGAATCGGTAACCATTCTCACGAACATCGACGAACTGAACGTGTTCGCAATCGGAGGAATCGTATGATTGCAGTATCTTCCGATCAGCTCCGAAAACGGTCCTGAGCCATCACGTATTTCTACGAAGTTGTCGTTACAGACTGTTATGTTCCGTTTGGTTCCCATGTGGAATTGCTCAAACGAGAGTTGTATGCCGAATCCTAAGGGGGCTTTGAAAATGTACTGACAGTCTTGAAGTTTGTTGTTATTGCTGCCCAGTGCGTTTAGGTTATAGGTTCTAGAGCTGCGATCCAGAGTGATTTGATGATCGCAATCCTCCGCGAATAGAACTAGTGCTGAAAATCCCCGATGGGAACTTGAAAACTGCTCAGATTTGTAGTATATTACACCATGACTGCCTGTGATAGTGACAGCAGGTGCATGAGCGGTCAAATTCCCACAAAGTGAGGCCAATTTTTGATCCGACGTTCGAACGAGGCCTTTATACACTTCCACATTCTCAAAGTAGCACCCATCGGAGTGTTCAATGTCAAAATCTTCAAAACGGATCACTACTTTCTTTCCTTCCGGTATTGTTATGTTCCACGTGCATGTTATTGAATTCCCAAACCCACTACTTTGCGCTGTAACTTCAGGCGTTTCGATGCGTGTTGATTCGGTAATCAGCCCTCCGCATTTATCCAACTGATATTCAAATTTAAATCCGCGTGCTTCCAGCCAACGGTCAGATCTAAATATAACCGCCACACGATTCTTAAACCTTAAACGACCTGGTGAATCTAGCTTACAATATGTTTTCGTTTTCTCCCACTGGAACGGTGAATAGAATTCCATTTGTTTGTAAATAGTGACGTTGTCGTACATGCAGATAGATGTTTGGGGTCCATCTTCTAGTGAGAAATCCAAAAAGTTCAGTTTAATAAACTCATCCTTTTCGTTTGTAAAGAACGTGTAGTTGCAAGTCATCAGGCGATTGTAGTTCATGGGATAATTCGGGCTTGTCATGACACCTTTCCCTCGGTCAACGTTGTAAATACCTCCACAGTTCTGTTCCCATTTAATCGAAAAACCATCTCCTTCAGTACTGGCGTCCGAACGGAAAATCACCTTCATCAGTGAACCAGTGGAATTGAATGATTTTGGTGTTTCTTTTCCACATACACGACCCAAGGAAACCCAATCGTTCCCAATTCGATCGAAAAATTCTACATAATCCTTAGAACAATTCTCACTCTTTTCCAAATTGTATCTTCCTATAAACTGAGTTCCGATGTGGAAACCGTTATCTGCCCGGATAGTCCAAATACACTCAGTATTTGGTTGATATTTTCCATTGAGATTTGGGGATCCAAAAACATTGGAGTTTTTGTGCAACGTTCCTCCGCATCCGGATACCATCTGTGCTAATTTAAGTTCAAAGTTTCCACTGGAATTGTAATTTTCTGAGTGATACTCAATAAACGTGTATCGGCCTTGTGTTACAAGCAACTCAACTCCAGTTCCTTTACAATATCGTCCCAAAAGAGGACTATTTATGGTTGGACCATTATATATTAGAAGATATTCGTTATCACATGACTGTTCGAGCCTGAAGCTCGCAAATTCAATACTGATCAATGTATTTTCTGGATAATTCACATACCACGCACAATCCAGAGGTCCATTCATGCTAGGTAAGTTAGGTCGTGAAATACCGAGCAATTCGCTTCCAAACATACCACCGCAATCGTTGACTTGGTATTGCAATTTGAAGTAAACTTCTCCTAGGAATATGCCTTGCCTAGCCAAGATTGAAATATCCGGGAAAGGAGATCGAAGCAAATCGGAATCAGTTGCATTGCCGCAATACTTTTTCAAGTATGCCAAATTGTCACCAACACTTGATCTACGTTTGACAAATATGCCTCTAGTGTTCAACGAGCATGCGCTACGATAATGTCCAGCTTTCATATCAGTGAAACGCAAAGCCATCGTTCCCACTTTCCGTCCTGCGGCTTCAGAGAACACTCCCGTCGATCGTTTGTATTCACATGTGTAACTAGTCTGGTTAAGAGGTGTCGCTATCATTCCGTGGTCGCCGTCGAGATTACCAACACAAATTGAAGGTTCATCGCTGCTGAATCGAATTTTGAAACCTCTATTCGCAGAAGGTATACGCGACCAGAAATTCACCATCATTGTATTACTACTGGAGTACACAGGATCCTTGTTGTGTTCTCCCATAACAAACTTAATACGAGAAGAGTAATCGAAACCATGATAAAAACCAATACGTTGTAGGTAGATGGCACTAACCGTAGAAAGGTCTAAATCGACAAACTCAACCTTGATGCGACGACCTTCCGGGACCGTTATTCTCCACTCGCAGAATCGTTTGAATCGTAAACTGTTATCCGGATATCCCGGACTTGTGATTTCACCCGATGCTGCATTGATTTCACTACCGCACTGATTTTCGGCAGAACTGAATGAAAGCTTAAACCCACGGTAGACAAGGTTTGGATTGAACGTAGTAAACACAATCCTCACGTGGTTATGAACACTTTGGATCGACGGGGGAAGTTGTGATCCACAGAATGTTCCGTGTTCTATGTCCGTAGAGTTCTCTGCTTGCACCACCGAATAGATTCTAATATTGTCCACATTCGAACAATTGGTATTACTTGGTAAGTTAAGATCAAGGAAGGTTATGTTCAGAATCGTGTTTACCTTACTGTATACATAATACTCGCATACCGCATTGGTCGGATAACCTCCGAGAATCGGATAATTTTTAGATTGTATAGTGCCTCTTCCACTGTGAATTGATCCTCCACACTGAGCCAGAGATACCTTCAGCTTGAATCCATTTCCTGGGTCGGAGTTATCGGTGAAATAACGAATCCTCAGCATATTAGAAGTTGTTAAAAGCGAAGGAACAGTGTCGGATCCACATGTCTTAGTTAACAAGCTGGAACTGGAAGTACCACCGTCTCGAAGTTCGACGTATTCATTGGAGCAACCTCCCGAATACTTCAAACTGAAACGCTCAAACTCAAATTTCATTGTTTCACCAGCCGGCGCCAAAACTGTCCAAATACATTCGCTATGTGGATGAGGTACCTCCGGAAAATTCGGTGTCGTAATAACAGTGGAATTAATTTTCTGCAGCACAATTCGGCCACCACATTGCAATCCAACCTCTCGGTACGCTAGCTTAAATTCGTTTGTAATCAAATGTCCGCTGTAATATTTAACAAATCCTCTATTGCTAGAAGTATTAACCACGGCCGGTATTTCAGTACCACAAAACGAACCCAAAAGTGGCGAGTATTCGTCGATTCCATTCTTGATCGAAACGTACCCGGCACATCCTTCACTTGGTGTTTTCACGATTGATATCGAAATGAAGCGAAACTCGATTATTCTTCCTGGTCGGACAGTGATATTCCACAAGCACATGTAGTCGAGGACTCGATTTATCGATTGCTTAGCGCTGGACACCGATGACACTGATATAATTCCATTCGGTTCAGTGATTACCCCTCCGCATCGTAACGAAACAACTCCAGTGAATCCAGTTCGATTGGTGAAGTAATCTGTACGAAAAACCACTTTAATAAATGGCTTTCCTTCAAATGTCGTCTTAACTTTGAAGCCAAATGTGCAAATTTTTTCTGCATCGGACCACGTAATCATATCTGCCGATGTGGAAATCAATAAATAGTCAGATAAGCACGAATCCGACTCTTCTAGATCGACGTAATTGAATTGCAGGACGGGATGGTGGGTAGATACACTCGATTGAAAAATCCAACTACAGTTCAAGTTAGCTCGATAACCCTCGGGATATCCCGGCGAAGTGAGATTATAACTGGTGACGTTTTCAGATAGAGCAATCACTTGATGACCTCCGCAGAACTGTTCGTTGGCGCTATCCGTATCAGATGATTGTTCTACTTTTCCTATTTGTTCCCAGTTGAGAAGGAACTTCGTCGGTCCACTGGCATCCGTATGGTCTAAACGAATATACACAACATTAGATGAGGATCTGAACGGTTCCGGCGGTGTAAGGCCACAGAGTTCTTCCTTGAGTGGTTCAGCCGAGTCATCGTAACCATCGTAGATCTGCAAGTATAAGTGAACAATTATGAAACTGGTGAATTAGTGAGAATATAAGCAAGTTGTAAATTCACTCCTTTGAAAAAGAAGTATGGATGATTTTTAGCAACGATATTCTAAAAAATGAATGTTTGTTGCGCATGTGCTTGAAGAAGCCTATTCCTTCTTTCGTTAGGGACACGAAATTGCCATTGAAATCGTAGGTCATCTACCAAAATCAGCTGGCTACATACCAAACTGACTACATTCAAGGAAAATAGAGCTACTTCCTTGTCAGTTTCAAATAACCACAATACTGCAGAGACAGAAGTTAGCGGGAATAAAACACTTAGCAACTGAAAATACCAATATACAATAAGGTACGTTTCTTTCAACTCACAGTAAACCCCACGCCTGGAAAAAAATGAACAAATTGGTTCTGCAGAAGGCATAATTGATCTGAACATTTGTTTATAAATTAATAATTTATTCTTAAGACAGAGATTATAATTTTTTTTCCTATAATATCTTTATTACATTTCGTTTGGATTTTTTCTGTGTGATTCTTGAAAAAGAGACTTTTATCTTTTGTTAAACCCAAATGATTTGCTTGGTAAGACCATGTGAGTTCCAAAACATTGAATTTAATGACATAAATAGTGCTTGGTTGGTATACGGAAAACAGCTCTGGGCTTATGAGGAAAGATAATAAATTGTTTTTTACCGTCACTGCTAACCTCAATCGGATGAACACATTTTGACAGTTCAGCAGTACTGTTTATAAAAAAGATTTTTTTTTGTTTGTCTGTTGACAAATTGGATCCATATCGCCTAAAAAGAGTTTTAAAACATTTGTTCACGATTGAATACGGTTTGTTTTTGAGATTTATTAAATAAAAGTGACTAGTTGCAAAGTGTAAAGATGATTGTTTGAAATGTGTTTTTCGAATTTTGTTTAAGCTTGTTTGTAAACAGTACTGCTGAACTGTCAAAATGTGTTCATCCGATTGAGGTTAGCAGTGACGGTAAAAAACAATTTATTTATTATTTTTCCTCATAAGGCCAGAGCTGTTTTCCGTTCATTTGAGACGTCACGATAAAAAATCTAATAGAGAGCTACAATCGTTGCTGTTAGCAGTATACCTAATGAAATGGCGAATAAGACTAGTATCGGTAACGATTTCGGTATTTCAAAGCCGAGGATCTTTTTGTTAGGTAAACTAGGCCCATTGCCGGAGATTTGCGAAGTAAAGGGTGTACGGATTCAAACTACAGCCCTTTCAATCGGCTGTAACCACTGAGTATTTCCAATTAGAATTTTGGGAGGGACTAATTCAATGGGTAATGTTTATATTGTGTAAGTATTAAGGCATATTCAAACCTTTCCGGATCGGTTCACTGCCGGCACAGTTCCGTGCGCGAACGCAAATATTCACTTGTCCAGCTCTTGGACACAACCTGACAGTTGTTAATCTACTTCGACAGCCAGTTTCGGACCAGCTTGTGATAGATTGAAATTGACATAAGCAAGTACAAGTTGTTGAAATTAATATTACTGGTGGGTGTTAGCAAAAGTGTTGTCAGTATTGTCGGTAACATTATATTTTGATATTGAATATTTTGTTTTTCAGATCATCTTTTTAAAATTAATAATTTCAATAGGATTCAAGTTCAATTTATTTTTAAGTCTTGTCAATGTGGAAAGTTAACAATCACTGGGTGATACAAAGAGAATGCCTGAACTCATGATATGGACGAGGATACTGATTATGTTGATTGTACTTGAGAATAGAACCAAATCATTGGATTCTTCTGTTTGTTAATATTTTTTGACTGATATTACATTTGTCTAAATGTTTTCAAATGATAAATAACCGAATGTTATAAGGGGAGAAGCTTTTCAGAATAAATAATTATCTCTACTGGCATCAATGATCACGAGAAATGTATTATTTATAACAGGGAGCAACCGGAATAAGAAGAGAAATATTTTTTCTGGAAAAAGAAGCCAGTTGTTTGGTCTTGTCCATGGTCTTTGCATCCATGCACGGAACTGTGCAGGCATTAAATCGGACCGGAAAGGTTCAAATAGACCATTAGTTTTGCAATTGTTACGGTGATGGAGTCGGAAAAACAGCAGCGGTGTAAAATAATTCTGCGCATGCACCTTGAAAATCCGGATCACTCTCATTGTGTCACCTGCAGAAAGCTGAGAACTGCACAATCTTCGGTATCTCTTGTTTTAAATCGGCAATACGAACCTTTAACTTTAATTTTTAATCGAAAGTGAAAAAGTGAAGTGGATTTCCGTATAGTGAAAAGGATCACAAGAGGGTAGTTCAAGTTTTTAAGAGGCATCCTGTAATTCTGTAAGAGATGTGGCGAACTGTATTTGAGTAAAGCTTTCGTGCAAGACTCAGAAGCGTGAACCCGTACAAAGTTCAGAAGGCAACGAATTACAATCAACGGCAGAGTACGGTGGAAAAACCACGTGCACGAAAGTTCTATACACAGATATTGACAAAATCGCATTGTCTCATTATGGAAGGCGAGACGTACGTGAAGGCAGACTACCGGCGACTTCCGGGACTCCGGATTTTCACTGTTCATCATAAATTGGATGTCCCAGAAGACGTTATAAAGCAGATGTCGTAGTTTGCCCAAAAATACATGATTTGGCAATCGATTCGCTTATGTGGAAAACGGAACATTCCATTTGTGACAATCGGTACGATCAATAGGCACGTATAAACATAAAGAAATGTCTCCGAAAGTATCTACTTCTAAGGTCACACAATAGTCCAACGCTTTTCTGGCCGAATTCAGCCTCGTGTCATAACTCGAAAGATGTTTTGGAGTGGTACAAGGCTGATTAGAACAGCTTCGAGCCGAAGGATTTCAATCTCCCGGATACACCGGAGCTGCGATCAATTCAATAGTTTTGGGCCATCCTAAGAAAGTAAAATCAAAGGAAAAAATGGATTTCCACGCAGAAAATATTGGTGCAAACGTTCTATAAGACCTTATGAGTATTGTTAAGAGGAAGGATTGAGGCATTTTTAGATGGTATTGAAATTGAATAAAACGAACATGGAAATCGTTGAATAAAGCTTTGACTTGTTTCCCTAAAAGTTTGAAGAAGATTGGTTGATTTGGTGAGTTTTCTCGAATATTCTGTTGTGAGTCCGTACACCGTTTAGAAAGATACAATGTACTCAACTACCGTCAACACTTGCTTCGCAGCACCTCCGACGACCAGAGATGGCATTTCACCAGAGTTATACACGCTAGAGTCAGATTTTTGCCACACCGAGGATGCAAAAAACGAAGCACCGCACAAAGAGGAAAGCGCACTTCTTCTCAGTGTCGAATAGACAGCATTTGAGTGGGTGCTTGTGGTTAAAGCAGCTGGCGCGAGTGAAACACATTCTCTTCGCATGAATCGCTCACACGCGCTCTCGTCTAAATACACCCAAGTGACCACTGGCGCGTGATGGTGAGCGAACACTTCTGTGAACTTCAATTAATAGAGAGTAGATCTGGCCTTGCTATGAAAAATTTGCAAGGAAAACCGAAAATTTTACGATAAATTGTTTTATTTTGCTGATTTTGCGTGTCCACGCTTCATCTACGAAAACCATACAGCAGAGTGCTCACCGGCGTGTACACCTCTGTGAAAGTATCTGCATCCACCTCAGAGAATTTATTAGCTAATGCTAGGGGGACGGGTGTAGCGTAATGGGTAAATCGATGCCTTTCACGCAGCCCACCTGGGTTCGATTCCCAACCCCGCACATGGGGTCAGAAAGTTTTTCTGGCCCGAAGAGGCGAATGACCTTAAGGTTAAAACCTCTATAATCGAAACAAACAAACAAACATTAGCTAATGCTCTAGCACTTTGGTGCGATTCAGTGGAAGAGGTAAAAGGAAATAAACAAACGCACTCATGATGCGTGCACACTTTACACAACAGTGGTGTATAAATGTGAAAGAGAAGAGCTCTCGTTGAAGTTGTCAGTGCGAGGGGAAAAATTTTGCTTGCTCTTCGTCACACAGAGGAGATAGACATCTCTGCCGACGACTCTCCGTATGTTGGGAGTAATTCATAATCTTAGAAAAAGCGGTCATTGCACAGTGGTCCAAAACGGGAAATTAAAGTATCTTCGCACTATGCCGGGACGGCCTATCCGGGACTATCCGGGACGTTTTTTTTCCTCATCGGCGATGCCTGAGCTACTGGCGTGTACATGTATTGGAAACCCGGATCCGGTATAAAATCCATTTGGTTGCAACTAATATTCCCCGCCGAGTTTTCTCACCGTACCGACGGTACGAAAAACTCGACGAGGATAGTCCTGGATCGGCCGTCCCGGCATAGTGCGAATAGACTTTTAGCGAGACAAAAATATTTTCGCTATGAAATATTATTGTTTTCTAGTTGATGTCTTCACAAAAGTTGTTTGTAATCAACTGGCTCATCTTTTTAAGTAAAAAATTAGAGGGTTGTATGCAAGACACGACCGATCACGACTACATTAAAAATGAAATAATTCTAAGGTACCCATAATAAATACAAAAATAAAGATGATGATGGATCAATAAAGATCAATTTTGGATACGAACAACCTCAAGAAATAAATCTGGACAAAAGAAACGATTTTATATCATAATAATTTTCAAGGCAGAGAACGTACAAACTTAATCATTTTAAAAACAGTGATAAGAGAAGATTTTAAATATTTTGATCGAAAAATGTGGATGTGAAAAATTTGAATAACCGTCAACCAATAAACTAAGTAATAGTAAATAACACTGATCCTTCGTTAAAAAGCGTCGATAATCTTCGGAAAGTGTCTGAAAATAGAATGGCAGCAATACAAGGAAGAAAATATGTGACACAGTCCGCAGAACATATTTTGTTACTTTAATTGATTTTCACTTTTGCATATTAAAGAACCAATGCATACGCAACCAAATTCCTTAATTTTGTTCATATTGTAACTTGATTTTATTACTACACGAACGAACATTATCATTGTTACAACGCATGTAGTGATAAGACACTTGTTGTTTTGATGTAAATGATAATTTAACTGAAACTGGCGGTAATTCGAGTTTAGTAAGGATTTAAATGATACATGTAAAATCGCAGATCAGCATGTCTTGAGTTTATCTCTAATACTGTATTTTATTGCATCTGATAATTCTATATATGTGAGTCTGTGCAACCTATTTGTAATAAGTTCCGAATCTTTTGAAGCGTTTTATTCCTGGTGGGACAACAGCTTGTTCAAATCGATACTGCATTATTTTTACTACACTTAGTCTGGATCCCTTCTAGACCAAAATGTTATGCTTTATACGACTAAATCAATTACTAGCTATTCAATTAGGTTACACGATTATTGTTTGGTTTAATAATAGGGTCTGAGGGGTTATGCTGAGAGATAGTTCTTTGTATTTAGCCACATTTAATGAAAAAGAATTGTCTATGATTATCATCATAACACAACTTTATACTGAATTCATTTGCGCGCCACCGCGTTGTTCGTATGTAAATGGAGATTTCAGAATGCAAACTACCCGTTGACAAATTAAAACATTTTTAAACTTTTTCGAATCAAGTTAAATGAGGAAAATTGATCAATAAATCACAGAGATACAAGCGATTCAAATTAGGTTCGAAAAATCTATCGCCGATAATTCTAAGTTGGCCTTCTAGTTACCGGAGAATCAAGATAAGCCATCCCGGGTAGGTGTAAATAGCAAACAAAGGTCAAAATAATAACAAATTTTACCATCATATCTTGGCTTGATGTTTCTGTGTTGTCATAGCGATACTTGATATTTTTGTGATATTTCATCAAGAGATCAAGACATTGTACTATATCTGTTCAACATCAAAATTAGTTATAATATCTTATTTCGTTATTGATGAGCTATTTCAATTTCATTAAGTAAATTGATCCAGTAGTTCTATCTTCAAATAAAATACCATTGAAAAAACTTCATCAGAATCAGAAAAGAGAAGTATATAAGATATTACTCTATTCTAAATGCTAGAATATAAAATAATTTACAAATTCATCTTCTATAAATATTTGCTCTTGGTTTGATATTACAATGACAGAATTTTTTATTTTGTTGCTATTTTCTCATGCAGGCTTTGTTATGATTTTTGATATTTTACCTCTTATTTCAAACTAAATAATGTTAATTTCTACCATTGAGATGTTTGATTTTAATAACAGAATTTTGTATTGGGTTGCAAATCACTTCTACCCGGGATGGGTAAACTAAAGCAGAAATGTATTCGGGTATATATTTATAGATTCCCTTTTGTGCTTTAGTTCATACTGCGCAAATCGGACGAGAGTTTGACATCATTCACTGAGACTGGCATTGGCCCGTGAAAACATAGGTCAATTGAATCCAATCTTTCAATGGTGTGCAATTGAAATACTTAAATCACGTTACCGCATAAGTATAAGTTAAATGTTTTCGAATCGATTGGTAGTTAAATTATATAAATTCATCACCAAATAACTGAGTTCTAAGCGTTCAAAATTATGACAGATAAAGGCTACGCGGTTATTTTTGCATTTTTTTTTAAATTGATAATCAGCCTCGTACAGTGAAGAGTTAGCAAAAGGGACAATCCAACGAGCGAAAACATATACGATCTAGTCATCACCTCACTGGACTAGCTACTTGTTTCATTCACAGTCAAGCATCAACTGAAATTAAGAAATGATTTGCAGCATCTACGTAGAATGATGCGGTGTTTTTTTGCATGACGCAAAGCCTCCTATGTCGAAAAAGAAAATGACGTCAATTTGGTCAGCTGGGATTGGTGGATGAAAACATAGGTTAATTCTAACCATTTTTTCAATATTATGCTATTAAAATACTGAAACGACGTTGCCATACATGTTTAAGTTAAAAGTTTCCGAATCAATTGGTTGTTGAACTATATCAATCCATCAACAAATGACAGAGTTATTAACGTTCAAAATTATGACGAAAAAAGGTTACGCGGCTATTTTTGAAACTTTTATTTAACCCCGGCCCCGTATAGTGAAGAGTAAGGCATTTTTAATGCCAAAAGTCATCAGGGTGGTTCATGTTTGAATTGAAACTAATCAGAAAACTAACTTTCTTAATTGAATTTAAAAATTATTGCACTTTACAGCGAAGTTGTAGGAAATATTATTTGGAGCTCCATTGCTGAAAAAATTATATTCCCATCTCTTCATTCGATCGAGTTACATCATTTTTTGGAGCTTTCAAAAAATCACTTTTTTCTAACTTTTTCGGCTGCAGTTTTACTTGAAAATCGTCTTCCGAAGAGTTGTCAAGCCTATCATTGCGCACAATTTTGCCCAACAAAATTTTTCAATATATGCTACCATTCGAAAGCTATGATTGTTTTTTCTTCAAAAACTCAATCAATATACAACGCTCATATATTCTTGGTGTAACTTTGAAATTCGTTTATGTTGGAAAAAGCAGAACTCATTGTGCGTCGGTTTTGTGATTGTGTAACAAAAGTTAAAAAAATGAGCACAATATGACAGGCGGTTCGCTTCGATTCGGAAAAATATTTCTTTTTTTCCAGTTTTCAGGTGGTTGTTTAACTGGTTGTCAAGCTTATGAAAATATCTGTTGATAGCTTGCCATGGCATACTAGTTCGGAACACCGGTATTAAGCTGAATCTTATACTTTCAATCATTCAAATTCAATCGAATAATCTTCTTGGTAATAAATTGATTTAAGCTGTCAAGCGAAAAATCTATTTTCGGGTTTAGTTTTCTTGTTTATTTTTTTTTCGAAAATATGATGTATGAGACACTTATAGGGCTTATTTGAAACTATCATTTTGCTGAAGATAACTGTTCAAACTTTTCTTATTTTATGATTTTTTTTTTAGTTTTTATCGATCTGGCATCTGTTGAATATCTATATTACAATGTTGACTAGATTTTGACGAAAAAACAATCATAACTTTTGAATGGTAGTTTATATTAAAAAATTTAGTTGGGCAAAATTGTGCTCAATAATTAGCTTGACAATTCTTCGAAAGACGATTTTCTTGTAAAATTGCTCACAAAAAATTAGAATAAAACAAGTGATTTTTTTTGGAGCTACCCTACTTTAATCCGAAAAATTGATGAAACTCGATCAAATGAAGAACTAGAAATATGATTTCTTTCGCAAAGTTGCTTAAAAGTAAATTTATAACAATTTTGTTTGAGATTGTCATATTTTTTAAATTTAATTAAGAAAGTTAGATTTCAGATTTCAATCCAAACATTGACCACCCTAATGACTTTTTACATAAAATAGTGGGCCAGTTTATAACAAGAAACTTTTCTTCACTCTAATCAACAGGGTCTGCGTGTTTAGTAGAATATTTATGATAGAAAAAAAAAAATTTTTACCATTGAATTCTACTATAAGTATATCACGTCACTATACACATTTAGTAAGTATTACAACAACACTTTTAAAAACATTTATAAAAAACGCCACATCACAGATACGTATTTCGAATGATACTTAAAGACTGTCCCAGAGAGTATGGACGCAACCAAAAACCGCTGCCATTTCGCAATGGTTCAGATTTTTTGCAATGGTGTCAATTTTTATGGCTGCGTTTTGTTGTTTACACTCTTCTCTAACCACTTGTGCAGTTGTTTATTCGTTTTCATTAGTTTGTTTCGAAATGCGTGGACTTTCAGCAGAACAACGTCGAAAAATTGTGTACAAATGGTGCACAGAACTCGGACTGTCATTGAGAAAGATAGCAAAAATGGAAGGAGTAAGTGAAAAAGCCGTGCAAAATGCAATCAGGAAGTTCGGTGAGTTATCCTTTGAGGATAAACCGAAAACGGGTCGAACAAAAAGGTCCTGCTAACCCTCAGTTGGATAAACGTATACTGAAGGCGTTCGAGCAAAAGAAGAAGGTTTCAGTTCGGGATGTGGCCAAAAAAGTGGGCACTTCGAAGTCGAATGTTCTTCGTGCTAAAGAGCGTTTGAATTTTCGAACCTATAAGAAGCAGAAACAACCAAACCGTAGTCCGAAACAAGAAGCATCGATCAGGCCGAGGGTTCGAAAGCTGTGCAATACAATTCTTGCTGGAAATTTGAACTGCATAATCATGGACAACGAAACCTACGTGAAACTCGACAACAAATCCTTGCCGGGACCACAATATTATACGGTGCGAGAAGGGCAAATGTTAAACCAGTCCGAGACATCGATCGAAGTCGAAAAATTTGGTAAGAAAGCTATGGTCTGGCAAGCAATTTGTAGCTGCGGTAAGATTTCGAAACCCTTCATAACCACTGCTTCAATGAACAGCGAAATATACATCAAGGAATGTTTATAAAAACGACTTCTACCCACGATTCGAAGCTCCAAAGATCCTGTTTTTTTCTGGTGAGATCTTGTTTCTTGCCACTACTCGAAATTAACGGTAGAATGGTATACTACCAAAAATGTCACTTTCGTCCCAAAAGACGAAGATTGCCCACAACTTCGACCAATTGAGTAATTTTGGGCATTAACGAAGGCACATCTTACGTAACTTGTCTCGGCAGCCGAAACCATTCAACAGTTTGAAAAGGATTGGAAAAAAGTGTCAAAATTTGTCGCCAAGGTCTGTACGGTATTTAATGAGGAACGTTCGCAAGAAGGTGCGCCAGCTAGTCTGCAATGGCTAAGTAGCAAATGTTGAGAATAATATTCTGTTGTCGTAGTCTAATATTATCAGTATATCGAATAAAATTTGAATATCTAACACTTGTGAATTATTTACAGCGAAATCAAAGTGCGTCCATACTTTCTGGGACAGTCTTTACATTCTTTATCAGTGTATCAGGTTTCTAAGTAAATTTGAATAATGCTGCAATGTTGTTCCTTTTATATGAAACGGAGGTAGATAGATTCTTGATAACTTACTGAATGTGTATAGTGACGTGATATACTTATAGTAGAAGTCAATGGTTAAAAACAAAATTTTTCTTCGCTGTTGAACGGAATTCAAAAGAGAAAAATCAGTTTGTTTGGTACATTTAAAAAAAGAGTAGTCTTTTCATTGATCGAATTTTCAAGTGATTACATAACCATACCAAAAAAGAGGCACCTAGATGTAGAAAAAATTAGAAATCTACCAGAGAATAGCGTTACGAGCTGCTCCGATGCTCATACCTTCCATTTTTTCAACTGACTCAGAGAAATGTTGGAAATAATATACCTTCTTCAAGAGAGTTTATAGATATTGTAGGATCCCCTATGCTAGAACTAATTATGGGTATAACGAGCCTTTTGCCAGCATGTGTCGAATATTCAACCACTGTTCCAATTCATTTGACTTTAATCTATCACGAAACGTTGTCAAGAAATTGTTCCTAGTATCATTTGGATGATTGTAATCTGTTGATGCTAAAGATGAGGAGGTTTTATGCCTGTTGGAGAGCAAGTTTGACAGAAACTAACTCCACCGGGCTTTTCGCTGCTCCAAATAAACAAACAAACAAATCTTTCTGAGTAGTACGTAGTAATATGCGTTCGACGAAGTACTAAAATTTTAGACAGATTCCAAATCTCTCACAATTTTAAGTAAAATTGTTTTTTGATGAATTACCTCCAACTGTCCTTCACAGGTTTCCAAATATTTAGCATCTATCTCGAAATCTTTGAACTTCATTGAAATTATCGATCCTACATCGACAATGATTCTCCATGTATGAACTTCATTTCTTGCGTAATCACGGGGGTACATAGGGGAAGTAATTTCTCCGCTTCTACCGGTTATTTCATTAAAGTGGTCTGCAAAACCAAAAAAACATCTTCATTTATGTTCAATAATGTTGAGGTTACTGTCTTACCGTACGAATATTCCGCAAGGAAACCTTTAGCCACACTTTGGTTGCTTGTTTTAAACTTGATCCAGAAACTCTTGGCTGAAGTCAAATTTAACATAGGATTTTCCCCACAGTAGTCTCCGATCAACTTTCCACTTCCGGAAGATTCTCGAACCTCTAGGTAATCCGTATTACAACTCTCTGACTCAGCTATACTCAATGATTGAATATAGAGGCGCAATGAATTGCCGGAAGATGCGGTTAGCTGCCATATGCATTCCACATTCTTCGGGTAAGAATTCGGATAGTTTGGTGAAGCAAACTCCCCTGCAAACGATGTGAGATCTCCTCCACATGCTGAAAATTACAAACCGATTGCTAAATACTTCGAAACAACAAAGAAAGTAAATAACAAAAGTATGTTACCATTATCTAACACGGTGTAACTAGCAACGAATTGAATACCCAACATATTGTAAAGATTATAATCGTCGGAAGTGATATGTACAGTCAGTGAATTCCCGTTGCTAACAATTGCCGGTGGGACCTTGCTACCGCAACCGACATATCTTACGGGAGACGATATGCTGTCACCATCATGAATAGTCAGATTCGCAAGACAGTTGCCATCAATCTCGACCACATTCATGTGCATCACCTGTAGGGTCACATGTTGGGTTAATCCTTCTGCCGCTAGTATCCAAGTGCAATTTTCCGATTTGATTTTGAATGTATTTTCCAAAGATATTATGCCGGGCTGCACAACGTCGATTCTGGAGCCACAGTTCTGTGAAGAAACAAATTTTGTTCAAGTGTAGTTAGAGTAGCTTAAAACTAACTTACTGTTGTGTAATTGGCTCGAAAACCTTTAGCTTCGAATAATTCATTAGATTGAAAGACTACAAGTAGGTGGTTCCCACTGGAACGAACGGAAGTAATATTAGTATCGCTATCACAAATGTTCATCAAAAGTTTCTCAGCGACGCGAACAGAACCGTCATAAACTTGAAGGAAATCTTTGCTACAATTTGGAGCCTTCTCAAGGCCGATATCTTCGATTTGAAACTGAAGTGTGTAGCCCGGATTTATTCGTATCGTCCATTCACAGGATTGATTGCTCGGATAGTTTTTCGGATAGTTTGGTGAATATAGATAACCTTGATGTGCAGTTAACAATCCACCGCATTCTGCAAATCAATCGTACAGTTTTTTTATATATAACGCAATTCTTAGTCCATACTCACTTGCTGGAATCATTCGATACGATGCAGTAAAACCTTTATACGTGTAAGTCGAATCACTGAAAAATTTCACATACAGCATGTGTCCTGCACTAGTTAACTTGACTGGTTCCTTTTGACTATGACACAACTCGGTAATAGTTTGACTGAAATCTTTGGTGTTAGACACCGACAACCCGTCGTAACGGCAACTACTCGACGACTCCATGTTGAAATTGAACACTGTCAGCTCGATCACGTAACCCAGAGGCATAGATATGGTCCAAAAGCACTGCGTATCTTCTGGGTATTCGTTCGGGTAGTTCGGAGAGGAAAACATACCGGTAGGTTTGATGAGAACTCCACCACAACCATTCAGTCGCCACTCCAATCTGAAACCAACATTTTCGCCACTGTTATCCGTTCGGAAACCTACGTTTATCGTCGACCCTTTCGAAGTTAATTTCGTCGGCATGTTGTTGCAGTATTTCTGGTTAATCGATCGATCGTCATTCGGTTCGCTAATTTCTACATAGTCAAAGTGACAGACGTGGGAATTGTTTTTCTCGAATATCATACCGTTCTCAAGTTCAAAATGTGAAAACTCCACGTCTATTTTATTCCCCGACGGAACGCTAATAGTCCAGAGACAATCTGCCGAGCTAGGATATTTGTTGGGGAAATTTGGTGATTCAATAACACCTCCAAAGCCAGTAATGTTTCGTTTGCACAGAATGTTATACTTGAGATGGAATCCTCGACCCTGATTTGTGTCATCACTTCTCATCCGTATAAAAGCATGATTAGTCGAAGTATCCAACTGAACAGGATCAGTGTCTGCGGTACAAAATCTACCTAAGTTTTTGCCTGCTACATCTCGACCTTCAAAAACTTCCAAATAGTCATATCTACAGTTGACATGACTTTCGAGTTCCAAATCTGTGAACACAATATGAATTGCAGATCCCGCGCTAACGCTGATGCGCCAGTTGCACTGCGCATTGTTGCCATACGGTTCGGGATAGTGCGGAGAAACTATTGAACCCTTCGATGACGTCAGAACACCGCCACAACCAGTTGCTGTTCCATCCCATTCAATCTCAAACCCTGCATAGTTCCGGGATGAATCGGAGTAGAACTTCAAATACAGCTTATTGCTAAACGAAATAATCCCGTCAAAATCATCCGTTCCGCAATACTTCCCAATCAACGGAGAACTACTCGCCCCACCGTTACGAATTTCCAATCCATCGAATCTACAATTGCTGTGCTTTTCCATGACGAAGCTTCTAACATTCAACCGAATCTGTTGTCCCATGGGTACGGTTATAATCCACTCACATATCTTGTTTGCTGTATACTCTTGTGGAAATCCAGGCGACTTTATTACTCCAGTGGTCGTGTAATAGTTTCCGCCACATACTGCAAGTAAAATTGGATCAATCAGTAGAAGACGTAATGCAACGTTTCGTTATAGTCGGATAAAGTACACCCAGATCTTCGTTTACGAACACTGTTTTTAATCACAAGTAACGTAAACTTTTTTACGAACCTACTTCGTGAACAGATATTTTTCCATACAATGAAAAATACTTCCAGCTCATTTATATCCCATGTCAACTACTACAATATGGGTATTTTTGGAACGGGTTTAATGAGTAGATGTCGGTAAACGATGTTTGAGGTTGTTCTAAAATTCAAGATGGCGACATTCCCCGTGTTAAACAAAAAAAGTCAAAATCAAAGACTGTGCCTCCTGGTTTGTCAAATTCACAAACCAATCTCACAGAAAAATCCAGTGGGCTCCATTTCACAGCCACCAACAGGATTACTGAAGTTTTCGGAAATTGTTAAATGGATTTTCTCAGCATTCAATTTATCCGAACCCTTAAGTACCCTCATAATGGCATTCCTTCCAATAGCTAGAACCTTTTTGAAGCAGTTATCAGCTCAATGTTCAATGGTCTCAGGTTTTGTATCTTCTGATGGATAATTTATCATCCTCCGCAAATGATACAATCACTGTTCTGCAGTGGAATTGTCGAAGCATCATGCCAAAACTTGATTCATTTAAAATCTTATTGTATAGTCAAAAATGTGATGTATTTGTTTTATGCGAAACATGGCTCACTTGAAACATAGCTTTAAATTTTAAAGATTTTAACATTATACGTCTCGATAGAGACTCTCCCCGTATGGCGGAGTGCTTTTAGGAATTACGAAATGTTATTCCTTTTATAGATTAAACATCCCTTCGACATCTAGTACAAAAGTTGTTGCTTGCCAAATAAACATTAAAGGAAAAGATATTTACATTGCTTCGGTATATATTCCTTCTAGAGCTCAAGTTAGACAGCGACAGCTCAATGAAATGGTTGAAGCCCTCCCTGCTACACGATTGATTCTGGGAGATTTCAATTCGCACGGTATTATGTGGGGTTCCGTTTACAATGATAACAGATCATCTTTAATACAAAACATTTGTGACAATTTTAACATGACAGTATTAAATATGGGTAGCATGACACGGATCCCAAGACCTCCTGCACGCCCAAGTGCATTAGATCTATCTTTTTGCTCAACATCAATTCGACTAGATTGCACCTGGAAAATATTGCCTGATTTACACGGTAGCGATCATTTACCAATCATCATCTCAATTAGCAGTAGCAATTACATTACTACTTCAGTTAGTATTCCATATGATTTGACAAAAAATATCGAATGGAATAAATACCAAAGTAGTATCTCTAGTATATTGAATTCAATGGAAGAGCTCCCTCCACTTGAAGAATATGACTTCCTCGTTTGTTCGATTCTGGAGGCCGCAAAACAATCCCAAACTAAACTTTCTTGGGCCAACGACTAACAGAAGGCCTCCCAACCCCTGGTGGGACAAAGAGTGATTCTATTCCTACGCAAAGCATTATTCGGGAATCTCCTCCAAATAATGGTTTTATTAATAACCCCTTTTCAATGATGGAATTTTCTATAGTACTCTTCTATAGTAACAATAACGCTCCTGGGTTGGATAGAATTAAATTCAAATTGGCGAAGAATCTGCCCGACCTCGCAAAAAGACGTTTGTTGGAATTGATCAACAAGTTTCTTGAGCAAAACATTGTTCCATCTGACTGGAGGCAAGTGAAAGTTATCGCCATTCAAAAGCCGGGAAAACCAGCTTCCAATCACAACTCATATAGACCCATTGCGATGTTGTCCTGCATCAGAAAATTGTTCGAAAAAATTATTCTACGACGTCTCGACACTTGGGTCGAGACGAACGGTTTGTTGTCAGATACTCAGTTTGGATTCCGTAGAAATAAAGGGACGAATGATTGCTTTGCATTACTTTCGTCTGACATCCAAATTGCCTTCGCTTAAAAGCAACAAATGGCATTTGTATTTTAAGACATTAAAGGAGCATTTGATTCAGTTTCCATTGATGTTCTTTCAGACAAGCTCCACCAACATGGACTCCCAGCGGTTATAAATAATTATTTGCATAACCTTTTGTCAGAAAAGCACATGCACTTTTCATATGGCGACTTAGCATCATTCAGAATTAGTTACATGGGTCTCCATGGGTGAGGAGGACACATTAGGTATCTGATAACAAAATGCCAACAAAGAATAAATTTTCTTCGAACAATAACAGGTGGGGTGCTCATCCGGAAGATCTAATAAAATTGTATCAGACAACGATACTTTCAGTGTTGGAATATGGATGCGTTTGCTTTCGTTCCACTGCAAACTCTCATATTATCAAACTGGAGAGAATTCAGTATCGTTGTTTGCGAATTGCCTTAGGCTGCTTGCATACAACACATACAATCAGTCTTGAAGTTCTGGCGGGAGTTCTTCTATTAAAAGATCGATTTTGGGAGCTTTCATCACGCCTGCTAATAAGATGTGAGGTGCTGAATCCCATGGTAATTAATAATTTCGAACGACTAGTCGAGCTTCGATCTCAAACAAAATTCATGACAATTCACGAATTGAAGAGGCTATTGGGGTTGGTATATTCATTAATAATGTTTCAGCTTCATTTAGGCTTCAAGAACCTGCATCTGTTTATATAGCAGAGTTAGCAGCAGTTCATTATAGTTGTAGTGTAATCGTCACATTATCTCCAAACCATTATTTTTTCTTCACAGATAATCTGAGTGCAATTGAAGCCATTCGCTCAAACGCTGCTGGCAAAAATGAACCGTTTTTCTTGGGCAAAATAAAACAGTGCCTGAACGACATATTGAACAATAATTATCTAATTACAATAGTCTGGGTCCCGGCTCATTGCTCCATTCCTGGCAATGAAAGAGCCGATGTTTTAGCCAAATATGGTGCTATCGAGGGTGAAATTTATTAGCGACCGATTGCTTTCAACGAATTCTATAGCGCATCTCGCCAAAGAACACTTTCCAGCTGGCAAGCTTCTTGGGATAAAGATGATCTGGGTCGGTAGATGCACTCAATTATTCCGAAAAAATCGATGTCCAGACTCATGTCTAATCACTACACGTTAGACACACATCTCCTTCGAATTGGGCTCTCCGAGACTAATCACTGTGCTTGTGGAGCAGGTTATCGGGATATTGATCATGTCGTTTGGACATGCGTGGAGTATCGTGATGTCAGATCTCAACTAATAAATTCTTTGCGTACCCAAGGTAGACTATCCAATGTCCCCGTTCGAGACATTCTTGCTTGTCGTGACCTTCCATACATGTAACTTCTTTATCATTTCATGAAGAAAATTGGAGTTTCAATTTAGTAGAGTAGATTTCATAATTAATGACAAATTACCTATGATGATATTTAAAAAATTGATTTGATGATGTTTAAAAAATATAAATCGTTGTGACTATTTTAGAATTATATTAGGATAAGAATTTTATGTAAAAGTGATGCTACGGCGAAGAAAAACTTATGTAAACTGCCTTAAGAAATAAACGTATTTATGGAAAAAAAAGTTAGCGACTTTCGGTTTATTTATAATACTTGAATGGTATTAAAATATGCGAATTTTCGGATCTGATTTGATAATTAGATGCCAAAAAATTATGTTAAAGCGCGTTTAAAACATCTATATGGTAAGTTTAGGTGTATGGATATACCATGAAGACCATTACGATATGAGTTTGTCATTTGAAAATGCTATGTGTTTGCGAAAACGATGTTTACACTCGATTTTTTCTGGAGACCACCAGTTCATCGATATTGTTTAAATATTGTACTATATAAATAATTTCGAAACAACCAGAACGAGTAGACGTCTCAAAAGCTTGTTCGAGTGTCTTGCATTATAAATTTTTATTGTTATAATCGTATTGTATGATTTCAAAATTTTATTGAACAACTGAAATTCTTAATCTAATATTTAAAAGCAACCTCAAAAATAAATTTTTTACTTCAAGTCAATGTATGTCTCGTGTTTTCAGTGTTACACAAATCACAGTTTTTCTAGTGTAAGTGATAAAAATCTCAAAAGGTATTGTAACTCTCATTACGACATATTTGTTATCGCTTCCAGATTTTCAGTATCTATTCATCAGATCCTTTCCGAAAATACCCAATTTGTAATGGTTTTCAAGGAATATCAATAAACCGAAAGTCGTCATCTTGGAATTTAGAACCACTTCAAACATCATTTTCCGACATTTACTCACCAAACTCTTTCCGAAAATATCAATATTGTAAGGGTTTTTAAAAAATATTAATAAATCGGAAGTCGCCATCTTGGATTTTGGAACGACCCTAAATATCATTTTCTTGCTCCCACTTATCACATCGAAAATGGCCATGTGATCAGGGGTTTCCACATTCATTACACAAAACTCTTTTTACGAACCAAATCCCAAATAACGTCCACTCTTTTTACGAACTACCTCCATTTACGAACCCCCGTTTAGTTCATAAATGAAGTCTGGTTCAAGTTGGTGTCTCTAGGGCCAAGTGCAGATAAATATAAATTAATCAAAAACATAGATTGAACAGAGTGCAGTTCTACAGGACTCTTTTCGGAGAAGCATAATCGTTGTCCAGCAAGATAAATCTTACTGGAGATTTGGAAATTTTCAAATAGCGCAAAAAATTATCATCCGCATCAAAAAATTATCATCCAACTAGAAAAACGCGTTCGAATCTATTAAAAACCGATCATGGCAAATTTTCCGATTAGTTTCGTGCACCGAACGAACGACAATTATGTTCATCTATATCTAGCAGTAGAAGCTTTGCATTGAAGGAAAATGCAGTACATCTTATTTAACAACGACGAAATTAAATATTTCAGTCCTTCCAAAAACCAATCAATCGATTCCGAAAAACATTGAAATTAGCGAATCTACAATAATCTACTATTGTATTTTCGTTCTCGTTAGCTCCGCTTTGTTGGATGAAAATGTGTGACAATAAAGCGAGCCTTTTCTCACTCTCAATTTAAATTGCACCGTGTTTCAATCAGCAGACCTGTAGGGAGGTTTACTTTTCTCGCCGTTCGCCCGGATCAAGTGGCTATTATTTTCATCAATATTCATCACCTCCTTTTGGGTGCATTTTGTTTTAATCTTTGTAACTCGAAAATCACTCCATTCACTCAGAAGATACACAGTGCTTTTGGAAACACATTTACGGAAAAGTAATAGCTAAAACTGTTTACAAACATTTAAAAAGTTCTTGATAAAAAAAACTTTCTATTATTCCACCAGAATAAGAATTTACTGCTTAGGAACAATATGCAATATACAGTCTGTTATATAAGAGCGTGGTCACGATTACTCGCGATCGATAAAGTGGAATGGTGTGATTTATTTTTTTAACACTGAGGGCAGTATTGTCCTTCATGCAATGGGAGAATAAATCAGCTGACTATTGTTTACAATTCGACCCAAGCTGTCGCGGCGAAATACATGCAATAGTCAAAACAGTTTGTGAGTAAGTGTGAAGATGAAGCTTGGGAAGAGCCGACCACACAATTTGAAGTAGCTTGTTCACCGAATTCACAAAATTTGGAGCTCGTTTTCAGAAGTATACCTCGAAGGTGTCAAGCCATTATTAACGCTGAAGGGGATTGGGCTGGCTATTGATGTATTTGCTTGTAAGTTTTTGATCTTATAAACAATATTCAACAGTGACCACGCTCTTATGTAACAGATTGTATATTTTACTGCCTAAGAACATTTGCTAGAATTACACGTTTCAACCAGAATTGTATAACTCAAAATTTCATGTGTTAATAGCTAGGAAAAGACTCCTACTAGAAGAAAGTTTACTAAGACCAAAATAATTGCTGTTGAGCTATAAATTCAATTTTTATGTGTCAAATTAATATCACATGTAGGTTTTCATAACGTTTTGAAGTAAAAATCCTGCAAAAAATTGAATGCTTTTCATCCTCTTTTTGTCGATTAGATTTCTGATGCTTGAAATATCATTCAACTTTTTGGTTAGTGTAAATATTTTTTAAGTGTGCAGTTAATTTTCTACAACGTCTACTTGGACACAATTTCTGAGCAGTTGTGGTTATTATGAGCCAATTTTATTTCTGTCAATCAGTTTATTAAATAGTATTTAACTGGTTGCTTTTATCCACAATTTCTAATTATTGATAGAAGCATTGAACTTTTTTCGGTGTTTAGAGGAAAATAGGATAAAACGTACCCCTACGGTAATATTGCTATATCTTAACTAAAGAAAATAAAACGTGAAAGCTTCATATATGACTACCTTCTGCCATTATTATGTCTCTTTATATTGTGATTTTAAGAAACCATGAAAAATTGTTTTGAAAGACAATACGCCCGATCGTGTAAAACATAAAAAATATACATTCAAAATGTACGCGAAGTCATAGGTATCTCTAAATGGAGGCAGGATAATTTTCAACAACGGGTCTACATTCATTAGAACAACGGGACAAAACACACGATAGTAACGTGGCGAAAAGCACCATCAAAAAACATCTTTAATTAAAAAAAAGTTTTATTCTAATCATTTGAAGAAATACTTCCCAGAAGGACGGTTGTTCACTGCTATTCAATAAATTGATACGTTATACCTAATTTTAGTGAGCCAAATGTTAAGCATTTCGCCCCATACAATTCGAATCATTTTGTCCCCATAAACATGAGTCGATAGCTTCGATAATTTTTCTATTTAATTTCAAATATGTGAAGTACAAATTAGTTCTGTCCGTTTTCAAAAGATGGCTCTGGCAGTTATAGATATTAAACAGTAACAGCTAATGTTGATAGTTTCAAGAGGTTAGACATCTGTCATTATTATTCAGTTCATATTGTTTCGATTTTTTCAAAACTTCGTTTTACACTGTGTTAATAATGAGCAGTTTTGTGTTAACTAAGCAGCATTTGCGTTTAGTTTTAGATTTCTGTTTTATTTGGAAGAAAAGTGCAGCTGAAGCGCATCAAATACTTGTGGATGTTTATGGTTTCTACAATTGACATTTCAGTGTTGAAGACAGACCTCGCTCTAGACAACCAAAAATAATCGAAGACAAACAGTTGGAAGCATTACTCGATGAAGTTCCGAGTCATCCGCAAAAGGAGATTGCAGAATCATTGAAAGTGACTCAACAAGCAGTTTCTGTACGATTAAAAATCCATGGGAATAATTCAAAAGCAAGGCAATTGGGTGCCTTATGAACTGAAATCGAAAGACATTGAAAGGTGACATTTCACTTGCGAGCAGCTGATTCAAGGGCAACAAAGAAAGGCATTTTTTCATCGAATTGTTACTGGAG
This sequence comes from Malaya genurostris, assembly GCF_030247185.1. Lineage (NCBI taxonomy): Eukaryota > Metazoa > Arthropoda > Insecta > Diptera > Culicidae > Malaya > Malaya genurostris. Next base: position 216,116,794 of record NC_080572.1, read on the forward strand.
ATGAAAAATGGAAATTCTTATATAACCCCAAGAAGAAAACGAACTACGCTATGCCCGGTCAATTGTTACCATTGACCTCAACATCAACACCAAAGCCGAATATTCATGTTGTGCATTTGGTAGGAGCAAACGGGTGTTGTGTACTATGAGCCTCTACAACCAGGCGATACTATAACTGGCGATCGTTATAGGCTGAAATTAATGAAGAAGAATGGCCGAAATACAATCAATTACATGATAAAGCTATTCTCCTGCATGACAACACTCAACCTCATGTTGCAAAAATCGTGAAAAAGTATTTGAAAATGCTTAAGTGTGACATTTTGCCGCACCCGCCGTATTCTCCTGACATTACTCCCTCGGATTACTGGTTGTTCCGACGGATGCAGCACGATCTAGAAGGTCATCAATTTACTTCTTTCGCAGAAATCGAAAATTGGCTTCAAACTTGGACGAGACATTTTTTCAAAATAAAATTCGAAAATTACCAGACACACTTTTGAACCAAAATAAACGAGTCAAATTATTTTGAGTTCCCAATCTGTATTAGAACTGAATTTAGAAAAATGAAGAATTGGTACATAAATTTACTGGTTACATAATTAAAATCGTCCTCATAGATCTAGAAAATTACTATGGAACGAACACCAAAAATTACATATAATAACTACATATTAGCTACCAACATTTTATACTATAATCTAGTCGTGATGGAATTTCAGTATCATTAAAATTACTACTACTGAGAACATCATGGGATGCGTTTTGCCCCGAGGATGCGTCTTACCCCACTACTCGTTTAAGCCTGCCTAATTCATTCCCTAAAACTTCATTTTGAACACAATGTTTGTACAAGTACCAGTTTTCGAGTTACAACGACTTGATGAAAGTGCATGCAAAATATGCGTTGACTTTTTTTTAAAATTACTATTGAGTGTTTTCGTGAGAAAAAAAAATAATATAAAACTTTTTTTTTTTAAAAACATGTTTTTTTTAATTTGAAACCTGAATAACATGTACTTTTTTATGAATTAATTCGATTTCTGAACCCCCGCTTTAGTTTGTAAAGGGTGATTTGTTTGCTGGTATCTTTTTGGCAACACTGTTGTTGACAGATCACGCGTGAATCGTATCTTGTGTCATTGTCAAACTTTTTCAGTTTGGTCTACAATTTAATCATGAATCGCCGTTTGATCTATAATTTAGTCATGAATGGACGTTGGTAAAATTGGAGGAAGATCCACTTTTTTATCAAAAACTTGTGTTCAACGACGAAGGTCTTTTCTGGTTGAATAGAAACGTCAACAAGCAAAATTTTTGCATCTGGAGTGAAGACCAGCCAGAAACATTTACGAGAGCTACCAATGCATTCCAAAAATGTCACTGCTTGGTGTGGATTGTAGACTGGTGGTATTATTCGTGAAATATCGGCCGATATGTTGGAGAGAGTGTGCCAAAATTGGGCACACCTTGCACATGGGCGAGCAGAGCCGCGGAAAACATGCCCATGAAATCATCTTCAAACATTAAATTATATTGATAGTCCAATTGATTTCAATAAAGACTTCATCGATTTTCTCTATTTTTTTGTTTTTTTTTAAATCAAATCCTATATCTCTTAAAACATCACCCTTTAAATAGTGATTGAAATGTAATTGACTACCTAACGTCCCGGCGAAAAAAACTAAATTTTCATCCATTATAAAAATCGCCACACGAAAATTTTTCAACTTCTTTGTATAGACGCCAAACAAAAACTAATCGTACGATATGCGTCAAAATTTGACAGAATGTGTATAAAAGTGTTGCCAACGTTGAGAGAATAAAAGTTTACCGATTGGACAAGCGCGGGAATTTTAAAATGAAAATTCCGGTTCTTTTTTGATCATAAGGTATACATAAGGTTGTATGGTATGGGGAAACTGATTTTTTATAACAAGAAATCGGTTGAAAATCACCATGAAAATAGACTCTAAAAATCAGCGCAACTAAAATTTCCGTAGGGAATTCAACAAGAAAGAAACCTCGTGAGACTGAAAATCAATCCGGAATCTGTAGAAAAAGTTATTAGAGGAAAACTGACACAAGGTCCTAACAATAGCTCATTTTTAATATATCTAGCACCACTGCTGCTAGTGATTGTAATATGATTTTGCTTTCTGAGTTGTTTGATGTCTGCACGATAGTTACTCAGCTTAGTATGAAGATTGTTGTTAAGTGACGAGCCATGTTCCAAGACTCACTGAAAGACACAAAAAAGTCTAACTTTTTAGATAAAATTTTGCAAAGATCTTATGTGACCCAAAAGGAACACAAAAAGTTTAGTGGAGGAAGAAAATAAACCTTTTCATTTTTTCCCATACAACCTAATTTATACTAGGAAATTCAAAGTAAAGTCTCGGCAATTAATTTATTTTGTGAAATTGGACCATTTTGTTTCAAAAGACTTTGCACCCCATTTTTAGTGCATTGCATATTACTATCCTATTGACACTAAGAATCCTTCCAAGTCGGGGCTTGAACATGCTACGTTTGGTTCATAGGACCAGCGCCCTATGTGTCGAACTACCAGCCCAGGTCTTGTGAAATGCACGGTTATTGCATTGCAAATTAGGAAAATACAACAAACTTGACATCGAACGCCATATATAACTATCAATCCAATACTTACATTTTTGAACATCGATGAACATAAACGATAGGCTGAAACCATCTTTTGAGTTGGAACTGTCCGTTTTGAATCGAATGGTAACAATGTTACCAGCACTAGTTATCGCCGGCGGTTTAGTCATTCCGCAATACCTTCCCACAAACGCATTTGTCTGCGATGAATTGTCATATATCTCCACGAAGTCGTACATACAATTGCCACTTTTCTCCAGCTCAAAGCTATTCCACGATAACTGAATAGCATGTGTTTTGGGTGCCACAATAACCCAACGGCAGTCCGAATCTGGTAGGTAACTTCCTTGGTCCGCAATGGACGGTGATCGAATTGTGGTATCCTCGGATGTGATCACTCCTCCACAAGCGACATCCACGTAGGAGAAGTTTGCTTTGAAACCACGCCCACCAATCGAAAGATCCGAAACGAATCGCATTAGCATTACATTGAGTGTCGAAATAGATCGTGGCGGTATTTTGGCACTGCAGTACCGTCCAACAAACGACATATTGCTGGCTTCGTAGCTATCGAAAATCTCTACGTAGTCTAGGTCACAGTTGGGATAAGTGTTACCTTCAATGTCGAAATCAGAAAAGTCAAGTAAAATTGCTTTGCCGACCGGTGCCTGAATTGTGTAATCGCAATTTTGATTTGTGGTATAAGCTTTTGGATATCCAGGACTGGTGATTTCTACATTCGGATCTGTATACACTCCGCCACATCGAACTTTGTAGGTTAATGAAAAACCTCCATGCGAGGTGGACCAATCTGTATGGAACTTTATTAACAAATTGTTCGAAGTCGTTGTAAATGGAGCAGGGATTCGCTCTCCACAAAATTTTCCCAATGATGGGTCGTCAGGTGATCGTCCATCGAAAATGGACAGGTAGTCGAATTTACACGAGTCACTCGATTCTAGATGGAACCTGTTGAATTTCACCTCGATTGTACTTCCCTGAGGAATTTGAACTAGATATTCACAGTTCAGATTATGCGGGTAGAGATTATCTTCGTAACGTCTAGGCGAATTGATTTCTCCTTCAGTTTTCGTGAAAATTCCACCACACCCTGGTACTCCTTCGATTGCCGTATAACTGATTTGAAAACCAGCATCGTTATTATCTTCATCCGAATGGAAGTAAATAGTTGCTTCGTTACTGGGAGTTACCAGTGGTTCTGGATGTGATGTATTACAAAACTTTGCTAGTACGGGTGACTCGTCCTGAAGACCATCGCTGATTTGAACGAAATCATATTCACAGCTATCATGAACTTCCAATTTCATAGTGAAGAAATGGAACTGCAACCGTTTTCCCGGAGTTGCTGTGAGGTACCATTTACAGTCACGATTAGGAGGATATTTTCCGGGTGATCCCGGTGAAGCTATTACTCCGTGGCTCTTAACCGCTATCTCTCCACCACAAACAGGATCTATACTGTCCCAATGTAGTTCGAATCCGTCATGCGATGTGCTGTTATCTGATCGGAACCAAAGGTAGAGGAAATTGTGTGTGGACAGCAGATTTCCACCATTTGGTAATGCGTCGCCACAAAACCGTCCAATATTGTGGGCAGCAGATGTTTTGCCATCGTGAATCTAGAAGCAGAAGAGTTTTTAAACTAAACGACATCGCTATGTACGAAATATTGTACAAACCTGCAACCAATCGAATTTACATTCACCAGTAGCAATGGATCCTTCCAGATGAAACTGTGTAAACGTAACATTTAAAATTTTGGTGTGATTTGTTTTAATTAACCAAGCACATCTAGCATTGTGATTGTAGGTTCCATTATCAAGTGGGTATTTCAGGGTCCCGGAAACCGAATCTAAGATTCCTCCGCAAGCCCGAGAGGTTCCTTGACATCGCAACCCGGTATAGCCCGCCGTACAATAGCACAGGTAACGATCTAAAAATGGTGTGCATGAACCACCATTCAGGCAAGGATTGGGCACACACGGTGACGTCAATCTAGCACAATTTGGTGGAGCGGTTCCTTGAGGGCAGCTACAGGTATAATTATTTCCAATAACATGACAAGTACCTCCATTCTACGATAGTGAGAAAAAATAGATGTAGAGAGTTAATAGGACACGCACTATAGGCTGAGCTAACCTTGCAGGGTTTGAAGGCGCATGGGTTCACTGAGGAACTGACACAACCAGACGGTCCGTATCCAGAACCATGATAATCTGGAGGGCATACGCAAGAAATGACACCACTTGCATAATCAACACAGCGGGCTAAAGGATGACACAATCCGGGAGTGCACCTAGTAGTTCTCGCTAGGCATGTTTTACCATCACCAATGTACTCGGGCGGACAGTTTCCACATTTGAAAGAACCCTGAATTTGAACAAAACAGTTGCTAACTCTAAAAATTCTATAATTCACGAGAAAATTAAGACCATACCTTCAAATTAATACAGGTAACCGAAGGAGATGTACTACACCCACCGTTGTTTGTTTGGCATTCATCGATATCTACACAATAGAAGCCGTTTCCGGTGTATCCTGGTGGACAGCCACCACAAATAAAGGATCCAGGAAGATTTATACAACTTACCTCCGGATCTTTTGAACAATGTGGCCTAGACTCTGAGCACTCATCAATGTCAACCATGCAGGCCGGTGTAACTCCATTTGTTTTCCAGCCTTGCTCGCAGATGCACCTATATCCAGGCTCCTCCTTAATCTGGACACAGGTTCCATGCCCACAAAGCTCACTACCGGATGTCATGCAGTCTTGAGTCCGGCTATTGCAGTGAATTCCTTGCCATCCACCGGCACATATGCAGCTGTAACTTCCTGGAGTATTTTTGCAAGTAGCCCCGTTTTGGCACCCCAGATCCGTTCCAGCAAACTCTGCGCATTCGTTCACATCCATTGCGCACGTGGGACCCTCCCAATTTCGGGGACACTGACACACGAACGAATCGAAGAGACTTATGCATGTTCCACCATTTTGGCATGGACTGGTTTTGCAGTTATTCTCTCGAAGTTTGGTCATAAGATTACCGACCTTGCGTTCCAAAGCCGTCAGCCGACGGTTGATGTTGTTGACACGACCACGAGCACGAATTCCATCGGATTCGAAGGTTCTGGAAAAATACACACAAGCTAATTGTATTTTTGCTAGGACGTAAACGTTTAAACAAAACTACCCATTCTCTAAAGCACTAACTCGTTTCAGTAGACCAAACGGACCTCGTACTGCATTCATCAAATATTGAAGCTGGGATGAATCTCCGACGAAGTTAGCGTCAACAGCGGGGCTTGCGGACGTATTTGTAATACTTCGTATCATTTTTCCTAGACTCAAATCTCCAACGTTTAAAAAACCATTTCCCTTCAACAGTATGGAAATGTTCCTGTCCACAGCGGATTCGATGACGAGGTGTCCATCGTTGGACACAATTTTTGGTCTGTTGAAATATATTCGAAACATGTTTGTTAATATGTAGAATATCATATCCACTTTAATGGCCAAGTAAAAATACAACACCAGTAAACCTATATAGGTCATCCTTAAGAAAACGAAGTGGGTTCACTATCAAATGTACTTCCAGCATTTGACCCAAACCTAGACCTTTCATTTGACCCAAAGATTGGGAATATCGGTTCTGCAAACTGGGAGAAAAGTGAGTGAGGTCCATTTTTGAGCATATGATTATTTTCTCCCATCGTTTATCGGAAACCGGGAATCAGGATAGCCGGAATCGTTTTGTTTAGTTGCCTACTTATAATGGCTATAAATTTGTGTAGTTTCGAGTCCAGTTTAGAAAAAATTTTGCGTGTTTTGTTTCGCCGGTTTAAGTGAAGGTGTACAATATTTAACATACTTTACCCTATAACTCCGGAACCAGGAGTCGGATCCGGATGAAATTCAGGAATTCCGTATGAGATTACGAGACCTTTCATTTGAATCCAATTTTGTCTAAATCAGCCATCTCCCAAAAAATCTATTGAGATTATTTGACACATACACACGCACACATACATACACGCACATACATACACACACAGACATTGTTCAGCTCGATGAACTGAGTCGATTTTTCAAGTGATTGCATAACTTTTCTATATGAGAAAGGCAAAAAATGTTTAGGATATAGCAACCCAATAAAGTGAAAACCTCATGAAAGTTGGCTTGATTGAGGTTTTAAATTTCTGTAACTGAAATTCCTTTGAATATGATATCAACACATTTGATAAAAACAATTGTCTTCAATCCGAACTTTTAATTACTTAGGCTCGCAGGCTATCTTCTATCAGAGCTGTGGTACATCAAGATGTATTAGGCACTGGCTGAGAAAGATTGAATTGAAATCAGCGATAGGATGGCGCCTCAATTGGAGACTCCAATTTGGAATCAGTATTACCAACGGAAAAGCAGATCATCAAAAGGTGAGATAACTAAGTGCTTTAAATTTAAATTGTCAACTTGTTTTCATAAAAACCGTCTTCAGCATTCCTTGCAATTCATAAATTAGCATTTTGCATATTATCCTTATATAATATGACGCATTAAGCAAAATACGTCCTTTAAGTGAAAATAACTTTTCGTGTATAGATAATAATTCTATTCTTATAATTATTGTTTCATGCAGGAGCGTCTATAGAAAAAATATTATACTATGTTCCCAGTGTGTATTTGGCTGGTTCAGAATACTGACGGCTTGAAAGGTTTCGATACGATAAGAAATTTAACATTGAATGCAAACTCGAGTATTTATAAGATTAGAAAAGGTTAATTATTCATTTCTGTAATGTTTGAATCCATTTGATGCAAACTTTTCATTTAGGCGGGGCTGGTCGATGGAACGGTGACCTCGGAACACGATTTGCTTTGTATACGAAATGGGTCATCGGAATTCGTTTGAGTCAACACTTCCTTGAGTCCTGGACTAAAGCTATTTGCATGTATCAGGTGTACAACTTCGCTTGCGCCGTTTTCCTGTACCGGCTGAGGCTGGTCAAAATACATAGATGATAATGCCTTTAAAGTGAGTGTGTACAGTGCCTAACGAATTGTCATCTCCATTTCAGTGACAGTTGTTCTTGTTTTCGTATTATTCACGCTCGAAAATGTCTGTTTATGTGCCCAATTCTCGCCAGTTAGTTTTCTGTTACAATTCGAAAAAAATGCAGCTGAAGCGCATCGAATGCTCTCAGAAACTTACGGTGATGCTGCTCTGAGTAAAAGAACGTGTCGGGAGTGGTTTCAACGTTTTAAAAATAGTGATTTCGACAAACATGGTGGTGGAAGAGAAAAAAACCTTCAAAGATGAACAACTAGAAGCATTGCTTGATGAAGATTCGTGCCAAATCATCACAGGAGATCGCTACCGAACGCAACTGATGCGCCTTAGTCTCGCGCTAAAAGAATAGCGGCCACAATCAAGAGCGACATGACAAAGTCATCCTCCAACACGACAATGCTCGGCCTCACGTCGCAAAAGTGATCAAAAAGTACCTGGAAACGCTGAAATGGGAAGTTTTACCCCACCCGCCGTATTCCCCAGATGTCGCCCCTTCTGACTTCCATCTATTCCGTTCGATGGCACACGGCGTGGCAGATCAACATTTTCAATCCTTCGAAGAGTTGGAAAAATGGATTGCTTCATGGATATCGTCAAAAGAGGAGTCCTCTTTTATCGAGCCGGGATCCGAAAATTGCCGGAAAGATGGGAGAAAGTTGTCACTAGCGACGGACAATACTTTGAATAATACATCTGTAAGCACTTTTTCGCTATAAAGCTTTTAATTTTGGAAAAAAAACGGCGGAAGCAAAGTTGTACACCTGATATAAACAAAACACATGGTAACATCATTACCGCTACCAGACAGTGGAGCTTGGGATAGATTAAAAATACACACACACGGTCACACGGTTAGGTCAAATTCCAAGTGAAATTTTCTAGCGCCCGTGCCACTACTGACAAAATATTCGCGATTTGAACTTTAAACAATAGATCGAGATTCAATACTGAAGAAAGAACAAATCGTACTAGTAGTTGATTAATTGAAAACATGAAGTTTAAGACAAATTCTGTTTATTCCTTAATAAACGTCTCTTTGAATAAGACACAACTTTAGGTTATGGGCCCAGTCCGGCTGAACTGCAAGAAAACGACGAGGTGTTGAAGATCAAACCAAATAGCTGATTATTGTATCAAGAATCTGTAGGACATGGCAAGCAGCGCGAATAAGACTAGGATCTTTCAGTTCCCAGTGGAGATGGATTCGATACATGGAAGTCTCGGGTCGGAACTCACATGTCGGCTCATGGAATACGGGAAATTCTGGAAACAGATGCTCCGGCAGAAACTGCTACTTAAGTGATGAAAAAAGCATTTAAAGAAATGTTCGTTGTATCGTTCATTGCTGAAAGTCACTTAGAATATGTGCGGGATAACTAAGGATGGAAGATGTATTTAGCCTTGGCAACGAGAGCAGATGGAAGATGAAACTCGTAGACGTCATATGTATCACGAATTACAGCGGTTGCTTATAAAATCAACTGATGTAAGCATTGATCATGAGAATTTCGGACGACTATCCACTTAAAATGGTCCTTGAATCTTATCTAACAGATATAAGAAGAAGAGCTTCACAGCGAACAAGGAGGGTCGATCAAATGAAGGAAGATAAACGAAGAAGTAAGACGTTTTTTGACAAGGATGGCTTTTATCGTATCCAGGAACTCTTCACACGATTCAATCAGTGCCATCGAAGAGAGACGCATATCATCTCAGCAACAAAAAACCGGCAGGCTTCATTTAACATAGAATGGACACCAGTGCGAGAGCGAATTTCTCTCGATGACCCGTATGAGCATCACGCTGCTGTGGGGATTCGCGCTGAAGCAATAAACGATCGCTCATTCTCGTTTTGCAATCCGATTCGCTGCATACAGTGGATAATTGTGATAGAATCATTTTACTATTGCGCTTATTCTAATTTTGTGTATATAACCTTTGTATAAGTTGTGTCTATGAAAATGTCTGTGAATGCTCCACACCAATGTTTTGAAATATTGTCACCAAGTAAGGAGTGTATCGAAAATAAGCTATCCACATACATTTCTGTTGTATGCATGTATTTGTGATGGTTTTTTATCCTCAGATCGCAGCATGCTGTGCTTTTGGCTGCCAGCTTTCGATTCTTTACTTGTTTATGCGGTTAAAATTCTGCTAGCGTCGGCTCACTATGCCAAAACCACTCTCAATTGGCTTGCGGAAAAGGGTATACATTTCGTTGAGAAAAATATCAATCCACCAAATTACCCTCAGTTTCGACCCATCTAATGTTACTGGGCAATCGTGAAGAGGGTCTTCAAGAAGACAGGTTAGGCAGCTGGGAACATGCAGGAGTTCAAGAAATTTGGGCTCAAGCGTCCAAAAAATGCGATGCAACACTTGTCCGGAACTTGATGAATAGCGTTCGATCAAAAGTTCGAAAACTCGTGAAGGAATGACTTAAATTTCATCCGGTTTTCTTTATGCTCAAGTTTAACCTCGTACAATAAAAGAACCAATTTTTAGTTTGAATAAAATATCGTTTTTTATCATAATTTGAAAGAAAAATTTGTGGATAGCTTATTTTTGATACACTCCTTACGAGAATCATCAAGTCGAATCATCGATTCGATTTTTTGCGATAATTGTCAACTTGCGATTCACTCATGCTAAAATCCACACAGCACCGATCATTGGCAGACTGTATATTTTCGTTAAGGGTCGTTAAATACTCAGAGTATGAGGTGGAGCGAAGAAATGTAGAAAATTTCTCGGACGGTTCATGCATTGAGAGTAGCACCATCTACCAGATTGAAAATGTTGTATACAATGTAGAGAAATATCGAGCCGCTTTCTGCCAAATGATCGGCAATCACCAACACTGCTTTTTGATACATTAAAAGACACCTTAAGATTATCACCCCGATTCTGTATTTCGTTCGAAGCAGATTGTTTCGATCGAATACGAAATTTTGCATTCTGTTGCTCGGTCGAGTTCAAGTTTTCCATACAAAAACATCACTTAATCGAATTACAGAATGTAAATTTTCACATTCGTTCGAAAATAATTCGACTCGATCGAAATACAGAATATGGGAGTACAGCTTCACGGTAAGGTAAAATAATAGCAATAATAGTCAAGCAAACCGAAATTAACAAAAAACTACAAGGATCAGCCCCATGAGGTTGTTTGAGCCATTGATGTGGAACAAGGCAACCAAAATTTCTAATGGTCTACAATCATACAGTTCAAACAATCGTCACACTTTTGAATCCGCAATTGCACGATAGTCTGCTTAGATTGATCTTGATTAGGAACCAACACCGAACATTGTCTTGATTTTTTCGGTTTTTTAACGATATCAAACTAACTAGAGATTATAAGAGGAGAAAGAATATGAAATCATAGAGCCATAGTACTCAAGGAAGAGCAAGGACGTGAAGAATAAAGTGCGGAAAAGTGAGACGTGACAAGGGTCATTTAAGTAAGCAGAAGGCTTCTCGTATCTAAACTTTTACCTTCTACCAGAGGAGTCGAACTTAGGCATCTTAGCGATACGAGTTATCCGAGTCTCTGATATGTTCGTGTCCGTGTTCGGACAGTAAATGGCAAACGACCTTTGCCTTTACTTTCTGACACTTTCATGGCACTTTTTGTCTTGCTGTCTAGCAACAATCTACCTCTAGCATGCTACGCGTAGGACTGAAACGTTAGCCATAATTTCGCTTCCGTTAGCTATTTCACGTGCTTTGAACAGCTTCGCTTTTGCATTGATTGACCAAGCAGAGCGATGCTTTCCTTTTGATATATCGCTTACTCCGTCAAAACCGTCGTCTATGGCAGGGAAATCCGGTATGCCATAGATTTTTAGCAGAAAAATTGGACACTGCTCACTACTAAAATTTCAATCATATATAATTGAAAATAAGTGGCTTGATACATTCAAATCAAAGCTTAGAAATATTTCCAATCAAATGATGAAATAATATTAATAATTGATACAAAATATACTGATCTGTAAATGTTTAAAATCTGACCACATTTCTACGTGTATTTTTCTTTGAGTTTCTGATTTGCACTCCTATATAGAAAATAAAGATGTGTTCTACTTAAAAAAAATCCTCATATAGTGCAGCTCATTATAGCCTCGATCAGCTGTTTAAAACTACTGTGAACATGATTTTTTGGAGAACCTTTTTTCTTTTGAATAAAACCTTTTTTTTATTAATATACCCTAATTATTAGCTCCACGAGGCGTCAGAAGCGGGAATATTATTTATGTGATTAGTTCTCACTCAGTAACAGTAATCACGGTTCTATTATCTCGGTTCTAATATTGTGGTAAATCCGTTAAGAACAAATTTCCGACCCTATCTGCGGGCAAAACGAACTCACGCGGATAAACATACATTGCCGGTACCATGATTAAAAATCATGGAATCATGAAATATGTATAACATGAATAATGAGGCATGACTTCATTATCAAAATTATTGATATCATGAACAATAACTAATCCCCATGAAAATTTTCATGATATCAATCATTTTGCTCATGCAATTTCATGGTTTTTAATTATGATACCAGAAAAGGATTTTTATTCGTGCATGCACGCGGCGTGATATACATCGAGTTATCCATTATGGTATGTCCGTCCCCACAAACCTATGGAATGCATTTGTTCATTTTATTAATTACTTAGTACTCTAATAAATATCTAAAGAGAGCCACTTTATTAGAAACGTTTTAAAAAATCGAAACAAATTTTCGTACCCTCAAACTTAAACTTACATTCATTTCAAACAGAATTGTTCTGTCGTTTTTCTGTATTAAAATAAAAAAATAATTGACAATTAGTAAGTCCCATTTAACTGAAAGACGAGGAATATTTACTCTGCTTCATATGGGCCCTTATTACCGTTCTCATTTTCACTTTCACATTCACTTCACTTACAAGTCACTTCACTTGATTTTCCCTATTACCAGTATCATGGACAGTGAAATAATCACTGTGTTTGTAATAACCACAAACTCTTTTTAGTAATTACTTTTTTCTCTGAAGCGACTTCCGTAATAAGGAACTACATTCACTTCACATGATTTCCACCGTGAAGTGATACCTATATTAAAGGGTCACATTCACTACACTTGGTTTTCGCCATGAAATGATATCGGTAATAAGGGCCATGAAGATTAATTATAACTCTTTTGTCGGGAAGCCATAACTTGTTCTTAACACTCTCGACGATAGCTTTGTCCGAGTAAAGGAATCAAAATTCCAACACAAACAACATTAGAAATAACATTGAATCACAGCATTTAATATCAATTGCAACCAATCGGAAATTTCAATTGCAACTAATCGGAATTTTCATACCGTCACTGATGATCTATAATAAACTCACTAATAAAAGACTATTGGAAATAATTGAATTTAACGTAGCATTAGAGCGCACAAGATGTTATACAGCACGATTATGTCGATGAATTCAAATATCTTAGAACACTTTTGGAATGGAACAACCTGAATTTGAATGGCTTAGTTTTTCTCATATATCCATATATAACTTCGTTTTTTATTCATTTATCCAAAGTTATTGGTTTGCACTATAACAGCACCGTATAAATAATCCTGTTCCAGTTAGTCAATATGATCAAACTTCACTAGGAAATCGATCGAGTGATCACAATAGCGATTAGAACACTTTTTTTTTTAAAGATTCGCACAATCACACTGATTTTACGCCCATTTCTTCCAGTTTTCGAGTTGATTTAGAATAACACCCACTTTACAATTCTCCGTTGACACAAAGAAAAAAAACGATATCTCACTTACTGATTTTCAAAATAGCCATTTGAACACGCAATAAGTTTTAGTAGTAGCACTACTTTGATGTATAGCCACATCCTTGCAACTATTTTACATTTTCCTACTGACTACAACCAGCTTAGCACAAATATTCGTAATTTCGCAACTGTTCTGTACTTCGTACAACTGCGACTGTGATTGCGGTGTCAAACGCTTCCACTATTTATAGTTGATTTGATGTTCAACAGGGGGCGTATTGGATTATCTTCCAAGTTAGATAAGAAGTCTTTTTCAGTCTAGACGCGAAAATGGGAAAATCATTGATAAATCCAATACAAGTACTATAAACGTTCCATTAGCATATATGTTATCTCTATTTAAAGTGTTCTTGCTGCTAATACAATGGATTCTCCTTATCCGAATGTGAATAGGCAAATAGGGCATTCAGATTTTACATTTTTTGCTTAATGTTCACAAAACCTCTTAGGAAGTGGAAAAAATGTTCTCCCACTGTACAAATGTACAAATCACAAATAAAAAATAAGCAGGATGCCATAAAACATAAAAACATCCCGAAATGGACCCAATTTCTGCTGTTTAATTTGCTTACATGGAATGAAATTTAAACGAATATTTAAAAATAAAACACTTTATGAAATTTATTATCGAGATTCTTGAAATTCAATAAAAAATTATCGACACAATTATACATTTTTAAATTTACAAAAATAAGAAAAAAAACAAAAAAAATCTTAACTGGCTTAAAAACTTAAATCAAAGTGAAGAGGCAGCATAAACCTGTGTTAAATCTACAAATTCAAGAACCCAACTCTGATACCAGCTTTTCGATCAACATTACGTTTATTCTAATGGAATGATTCCGCTATGAACAAATTCTCATTTTCATATTTTCCTTGCATATGTGTGTGTCATGTCGATTGTGAATGCAATCAGTAAGAATATTATTACATTTTAATTACGAGTTTGAGGTTTTTTCCTAACGAAAAACTTCATGTGCTCCATTTTTATCGTCAATGTATAGATAAAAATAAGAATTATAACTAATCTGTAATGTATAGATATAAATAAGAATTATAGCTAATTTGTAAAAATATTTTTTTGTGATTCATCGTTATTTTTATATAAATTTGTTTCGTTACGTCAAAACTTGTGCATATGTTCTGAAAATGGATCATAAATGGATGGTATATGTATGGTTTTATTCTAGTACAAGTTGCTTTATTTTTAGTTCAGTTGTTAATTCGGATAAAAGGTTTTATAGAAGCTAAAATCTATTACATTAATTACCAAAAGAAGCACCTATTATAGTTGTCATAAATCTTGTAGCGATTGCAGAATCAATTACAAATTATAATCAGTATGGTTCATAAGCTCACAGATAAAAATATTTTGTGAATTTACATTTATTTTCATGCACATATTTGGAGCAGGTAATTGAATGGAAAGTTACATTACAAAACTAAGCGATTTGTAAATATACAACCTTGTTCAATGAAAAAGTAAATGCATTTCAATGTAATTTTACATCAATCATGGTTTTAAATCAGATTTTCGTTTCAACTGACGTCTGTTTAATAGTACTATTGGTTTACATGTCGTGTAAGTTTCATCTTTTCTTTCTGTGCTATTCGAATTTTTGCTTGCGAGTACACACAAATTTACGTGTAAGAACATGTGATATTTTGTGATTTGAAAATTGCATGAATTTTAATGAAATGGAAAAAACTGATAGCATCTGCGACGATTTGAACCGGGATACATTGGATCACAAATTACGACCGTTATTCGATTGAGCCACAGAAGCACGTATCTGTTTAGCTGGTAAATAATGCATATACACGCCTAGAAAAAATCGTGTAAATTTAGGTCTTTTGAGACTAATGCGATACCATACGAGCGTCCAAACTGACTCATTTTTACAGTAGATGTGACAAATATTCAATGTATTCTGACTTTTTTACGAGCAGAAACACGTAAATTTACACGTCTGATCGAAAGGCGTTATATGCTTGATGCATCTTTGAATCATTCTTGTAAAATTCAACCATTTTACGAATTACGTTCTTATGAATTAAGGGACTGTCCATAAAAGGCGTCATGCTTTTTTTGATGATTTTTGACTCCCCATCCCCCCTTTGTCACAAATTGTCACAGAAGCAAAGACCCCCTATAGAATGTAAACGTTTATTGTGGAGATTTTTTCAGGAAATAGGGTAAAGCAGTAATATATATAGGTATTTCAAAAATACGCTCATTGAAAATATTGGACGTCACATTCCAAAAACCTCCCCCCTTCCCCCTGTCACAAAAGGTCACGTTTTATGAAACACCCCCCCGGCCCCTTGCGGCGTGACGTCTTTTATGGACAGCCCCTAAGTCATGTGTGGATTTGCGTCTCCTGTAAGTTTCATATTTTTTGTTGTGTAGATTGTATACTCTCACTTGCTGGAGTGTATACTCTCACTTGCTAATCGAATGCAAATTTCATCCGGAACCTGTAAAATTCATTCAAATTTATCACTAAGTCATTTCAAAAGGAATTTTCCGTCATGTAACAAATTAGATCTTTACGAATTACATTGTATGTAAGATTAGATCCCTGTAAAATTCACATTCTTTGGTGTATATATTTATTTCTGTAAAAAAAATTTAAACAAGGATTTAAAAAATATAAAGTTTTTCGAAATAACCGTAATGCAATTGATGATTTCGACACCTTTAGTAATCAGTTGTAAATTTAGGTACACAATTGAGAAAATGCTAGCCTTTTACCTTTTTTTATATATATAAAAAATAGGTATAGAATTCGCTCAAACTTTCGAAAAATTTTCCGAGGCCCGGAGGGCCGAATGACATATACCAATCGATTCAGCTCGACGAACTGAGCAAATGTCTGTGTGTGTGTATGTGTGTGTGTCTGTATGTGTGTTGTCAACTAAGAGGTCGAGATCTCAGAGATGGCTGGACCGATTTTGATCAAACTAGTCGCAAATAAAAGGTCTCCCCGTCACCCAAAACGCTATTGAATGGTTTTGAGATCGGATGTTTACTTTTTGAGTTATTCGAAGTTTTATGTCAAAATTTTCAGTTTTTTGACAGTATCTGTCACAATTGACCTTGAAAACAGAATATGTTTTCAGACTTAGATTCCGCACGATAATACCTATTCAACAAGCCATAGATTGTTAAAATCCGTCCATTTTTAACGGAGATATCGAAATTTTTGTGTAAACGACTTTTCCCCTTATTCCAGCAGTAGGAGTTTTGAGCGCTGTATGACAAAGCAATGCTTGGGAGCAACGGAAAACACGATTTTTTATTCTGTTACATACAATTGTTTCTAAGTACCAAAAAGACTGTGTACAGCATCCTTTTTCATGACAATTTGCCTCGGACCGATTTTAGCACGGTTCGTTTTTGGCAACATAATCGTTCGAATATGACATATATAAACCAGATGATGGCAGATTTTTTTTCAATTATATTGTTTTAAACTACTTACAGCAATAAATGCTGGAAGAAAATAACATCCATATACCATTCGAATCAGTTCGTCGAGATCAGCAAATGCGTGTGTGACAAATAATTTCACTCAATTTTCTCTGAAAATTTCTTTTCTACAGATTCAGATTCATACGAAAATTCGTATGCTCCCAAACAAAGTTCCTGAATTATATTTGGTTCCGACCTCTGGTTCCGGAACTACAGGATGATATATGAAACGAAATCAAAATTGTGTAACTCATTCTTCTCGTAGATGGCTGAACCGATCTAAGATTCAAATGAAATCTAAGTATCATCTAAGATGCAAATGAAAAGTTTCAAGATTCTTTAAAACATCTTGCTCTTCAGTCAGATCCAACGTCCGGTTTCGGGGATACAGGGTGATTAGTATAAAAATGTGTATTCCAAATAAATTAATCAGGTTTATCGGGTTAGCAGATTTGGATAGTCGATAAAAAAAAATTAACTTTTTTCAGTTTTAGTGGTATTCAGTTGTCGATTCAGAAGGCACCTAAAAATTTAATTCGTGCTATGATTTCTCAAAGATGTCTTCACTGATTTTCAAATATTTTGAAACAAATGTAAACTATACAGCTATTCAGGTGAATTTATCTGACTTCGACCATACCGATTTTAGAATTCCGGTTCCAGTATAAAATCGTTTCTCAAAGCTCAATCGTTTTCTCAAAAAAGCCTAAACAAATTTCAGAAACAAAAATTCAAATTGAATTAAACTTAGATACAAAATTAATTAGTTTTATACATACATACAAAAATTAATGAATTTTATCCAATTAAGCTTCAAAGTTGTACTCAAAACTGTAATTTATTCGTCATATGGCCATACGAATCGGTTTGGGTTATGCTGGTTCCTGAATACCGGCTCTGGAAGTACCTTAAATTACCGTAAACTCTAAAGTGGAACTTACATATCATGGCATGTTTAATCGATTATCACACTTCTAGATTTAAATTCGATTGTATTTGCAGTTTCGACATTACAGAGTAATGAGTGATTACAATCTCAAATTGTCGCTTAAAACGACGGTCATTAAAATAATGTGATGAAAACTTAAACACCGAAGAATATTCATGCAAAAAACACATGCGGATTGATAAAAAAAGGTATCATCTCACTGCTAGGTGGATTAATCACGTTTTTTACATTATAAATACATAATTATATGTAACATATATTATTAATATACATAATAATAATAATAATATAATAATTATACATGTAAATAGACAATTACTTGTTCATGTTGTAACGCTATTACTATTACTTGGGAAAGAGACGTTCTCATTTCGGGATGGCGGTTCAATGCATAAGGTACTTGTCTTACAAACAAGTCGTATTTTCGACAATTCATAGGGCCAGTAGCATCGTAGCACTAACCATGCATTTTTTCTATAAGGGAGACCAGGGCTGGTGGATAGAGTTTTGTTTTCAGAATTTTCGTACTAATTCTGGTTAGACTTTTGATAATTTGATAATTTGCGAACGCTTATTAGTGAAAAAAGTTACATTATTATGAATTATTTAGGTACATAAAAAAACGTTATTCTTTATTTTTCAGTTTTAGGACATAGTTTCGGTAGCTTCAGTGAACTTTTTTTTACAGCTCTCTTTGCTTCGTTTTCCGTTACCAGTTTACGTTAACGTTTGCTTCCATATTCTGCCTCCTCCGATGCTGCTTTTATTGGAGAATTGATAGAACAAATTGTGTCGATCAGCGTTAACGGCCTTAACGCTTCTTCCAATCAGTTCGTGCACTCGCTTTAGGGAGAAGTCTTAAGTCTTGTGGGAGCCTTACATCTGATCGACGAATTTTGTTCAGGATTGGGTCTGTGACAAATCCTACTAGGAACTCCTCAGGAAGAAATATTTCTGGATTTAAAGGGGCACACGCCAGAGACTCTAAGGGTGAACCCAGAGAGAAAGCGACGAGCGGCGCGAAGCGAAGCGATGCGAAACTTGACAGATCGCACGGAGTCGCGCGGCAGAGCTCCGTCCACTCAAGCTCAGCAGAAAAATGACAAGTATGTCAGAGTGAACTCGATGCGTTGCGAAGCGACTACTGGCCGATCGCACTCTGACATACATGTCATTTTTCTGCTGAACTTGAATGAACGGAGCCAGGCCCGTACCCAGGATTTCGTTTCGGGAGGGGCCCAAAAATTAAAAAAAAATGTTACTGAAGATTGCTTATGTACCTAATTTTGGATGTTCCTTTTACGGGTGTTTTTAAGAAACACTTTAAACTTTTCCACTGGAACTGTTGTATTACATTTCTTTTCGTTTAATGTCTTGTTATTTCTGTAGCACATGACATCACTATAGATGTCACCGTAACGTCTTTTCATGAAAGACACTCGGCCAACCTGCCCATTCGGTCTACCAGGACTGGTCTCCCCTACGCAAAAAGTCACTGGCGAGGGCTGTTGAAGCAGAATGGTCAACTTTCATAAAAAGACTGTCATACCAAGACATTGCTTTAGATCTGCACGTTCTGCCCAGCTAAGACACGGCCGTCTCGACTAACTTCTGCTGAATTTCTGGTTAGTTGGGATGTTTCTATGAATGTAAAGACTTTGTATGATGCGCAAAACGAGCTTTTGTTATTTGTATAAAATTATTTCTATAACATTTTCTAAAAAACAGGCTACAAATAATTTATTTCTTGTTGTACAATGTGTAATGACTTGAACAAAAATCCATAGGATTTAATTTACTTCTTTGTTTCCTCTACTTTCCAGATGAGATAGCACACGAGTTCTGGGAATACTCCAATCTAAAACCACGGTTAGCAACGTCACCAGCATCGTCTGCATCTGTGATGTAGTACAGGATGAAAGGCTGTGTGCCACCTGAATTTGAAAGAGAAACATAACTTAAATAATGTCATTTTCAAATAATTTTGAATAAAATGAACAATAAATTGGATTATATTTTTTCAAGTACTAATCTAGAGTTGTTGCTTGTGTTTAGTCAACTTTTCATGGGTACAATAGTTTGGTTCAT
This sequence comes from Malaya genurostris, assembly GCF_030247185.1. NCBI lineage: Eukaryota > Metazoa > Arthropoda > Insecta > Diptera > Culicidae > Malaya > Malaya genurostris. The sequence continues at coordinate 216,136,842 of NC_080572.1, forward strand.
TATTTTAATGCTGCGGACATCTTGAATTTTTATCATCAAAACAAATTTATATCGTACTTAATGTACTACGTAGAAACTAAACCAACTAATATGTATTTAGTGACGGCTGTGAAACTGAGTTCAAACAAATAGTTAGACAGAAGTTATACCGTTTTCGTGTATTAATCAGGGCAGCCCGAAAGCTGACCCAGAGTCACCCAAACAACGTTTGATATGTTTGTTTCAGCAACCTGAGGTCGCTCTAGATCGGATTCCAATCGCTTAGTTTCGCTCTGAAAATTTTCTCGGGTGGCACCACGCATCCATGCGAGTTTGTTTATTTCTTTCTTTTTTTTATGAGTTGTTGTTTAGGGCGCGTACCACCTGTTCTCTTTACTCGGAATCAGAGTCGCCCGCGTGTAGGTTCAAAAACGAAAACGGTATTAGTTTTCTTATTAGTCCTAAACCTCTAAATGCTTGAGCACGTTTTTGGAATATTTGTTACGAAATATTAGTTCCAACGTTTCTTGTTATGCTCAATCAAGGCTTGAATGCAACGCCATTAAATAATACTTACTTGTCAAAGAATCTAAACCCAAACCACAAAAGCGATCATTTGCGATGCCAGATGGATTGGGTATTATTAGATAATCAGTAGTGCAAGCTGTTCCCTGATCTCCTACAGCTCCCGTTCCAAGTAATGCAGGAACCACCGCCGTAGCGTCGCCTGTCATGGTGAATGCATCAGGATCAGTGCTTGGCTAGAAAGAATGTGGAAATAAGGTGAACGTTTCCATAGGTTCTAATTATTCTACCAAGGAATATGTGATTGAACATTGTCCGGCAGCGGGCTGAATACAGATAGCGTAGTTAGAGTATGCTAATTGTCGAGTTCCAATCAAACCCAAAGCGTTCAGAGCTGGATTCGCTCCACTTCCATAGTTTAAACTTGCCACTTCTCCACTAGATGCCATGTAATATTGCAAGCATCCCGTTGGAGCCTGATACTGACTGGTACACGATATCATACTAATTTGAATATTCCACACTCGATTAAACGAAGTAGAAGATGTCATGGACACCACAATTGATATTGAGCCACCAGATATCGAAACGTACACATGTTGACCACTGTTCTCGCCACAAATGACAGGCACAGGCGAGTTACCACCGGTTATTTGTATATTATCCACCACACAAGCTCCAGTAGCATCCGGTTGAGATAACGAGAACGTGGTAAAATCGATCCTCAGTTGACAAATTGTACTATCTGGCGGTACTACGGTGATCGAACATCTACAGTTATGTAATAAAATTATTCTTAAGGGAGATTCCAACCATTAAAGTCAAATAATATTTACGTTCCACCACCATTATACGGCGAAGGGTATCCTGAATTTTGGAAATATGTTACATTTTGTGTGGCGGAACCACCACATCTTTTTATATCTAAAAAAAAGTAAAAGGCTCAAATAAACAAATAAATGCGCGGCTTGGCACTCCAAACACATTACTATGACTATGGTTTACTTACAAATGCAACATACCGCCTGAGCCGTATATGAGTTACAGCGGCCAATGGCTAAGCCTCCATTATCAGCACATTCTCCACGTATTTGACATATTCCGGATAACCCGTTAGTTCCGATGCAGGCAACATTGGCAATACGGCCAAGAGTATATAGCGGAAAAACTAGAACATAACTTCACTATCAAGCTCATGATCACCATACACTAAGGTCTCTTTTTACACGGGGGTTACGTACCGTGTTGAAAAAATCCTTGTAAAAGAAAACCGTGTTAATTGCGGAAACCGTGCAAAATAAAAACCGCGTGGAAAATTTGACGTAATAATTCCAAAAACCGTAGATTGATTATTTGTTTGTTTTGTTTTGGATAAAATGTACCTTTTGATAATTTGAAGGGGAAAAATAGCTTATTTTTTAACTCCCAAATTTATACAAGGTGCACATAACTGTGAACATGTAACTGTTGTTTCACAATAAAAACGGAAATCTAAAAAACAGCCAGAGGTTACGAGAAGGGTCTAGTGATACCTGATAAATTGGATGATAAGTTAAAATTAGAACACTTAGAAAACGCGTTGTACGACAAGCAAAATAATCTTCTGTATAATGCATTCAGTTTAAAAAAACGATAATACTTTCAAATTAGAACGTTGAACTAAAGAAGTGCTAGTAATACCACCAATAAACACTTTCACTACAAATCAAGCTTGAGAATCAATTCTTTTCAATTTCGAAGGTGCGATGTGTAGTAAACACTAACGATCTTAACAGTCCTTTTCAACTAAACTGAGTGGGAAGACATGGGTATTGGATGAAGATCTATGCACGCAGAGACAGAATTAATGGGGGAGGATTCATAGATATGAATATAAATCAAATTAGAAAAGGTATTACTATGTGTAACGCTCGTATTTTTTTTTTTGCGAAAAACAGTACATTTGGCGTAAAAATCAAGGAAATACAGTACATCGATTTTGAAAATACAGTACATTTTACAGTACGCTTTTTTTCTGAAAATAGTGAATAAAAAACAAAAGCAAATAAATTTGATCAGCATCTTACGAGGAAAACAGATTGAAAAAATGACATGCGAATACAACTATGTAATGAAAACCGCGAAAAAACCACCGCAAAGATGGGACTCGAACCCGTAGCAAGCCAAATACGGGTAAATCGTTTTGCCTATTAAACTATCCTGCATGTGAGACACACATACAAACAGCCTAACTGAACATAAGAACTGAGCACGTTCAGCTGTGCTCGGCCCCTACGGCGTTCATTTGTAGTCATTTCTCAATAACAATCCCTCCGCAAGGTGTTTCAGCCCTCAATTTGTCCGTTTTTTGTATGTTTCTCATGCAGGATAGCTTAATTGGCAAAACGATTTAGGAGGATAGGAACTATTTTCGGGTTCGAGTACCGTCTCTGTGGTAGCTTTTTCGCGGTTTTCATCACACAGTTGTATTCGCATATCATGTAAAACTTACTCAATACAGCTCTACGACTTAACAAGACTAAACAAATCGTTCAAAGCAAGTTCATAAACTCAATTATTTTTTATTTCCTTTTTGGGGTATTTTAAAATTTGTCAAAAACTGAAAATGTGCGAAAGTAATAATAACATTTTTTGAAAAGCGGATGTTTTTGATAATGATTTTGCTTTAGAGTATATTTTCATTTTGGTTGAGACATTTTTCTTTTTTTTTAATCATCAAAGTTTCGCTTGATTGTTGTGACGCGTTCTGAACAAGATTTATTAATGAAAAAATTTGTGTGTGTTGTTGTTGTATTCTCATTCACATTTGCTACGTGTTGTTACTGTTCTTGTACTGCCACAGATCGAAATTAGATGCGTTGAAGATTTAAAATTCTGTATTATATTTTAGTGTGAAAAATACATTACATTTCAGTGTAAAAATACAGTACAAATTAAAATACAGTAGATTTGAGGGTAGAAAACAATACACAGTATTTGAGTCGAAAATACAGTACGGATACGAGCGTTAACTATGTGTCATGCTGAAGCAACTCATTTCATCGGCGTAAATCATAATACTACTAGAGCTATATCATTCAAATTGGTATGAAATACTGTACTGCTCGACATGATGAAGAGTTGAAGTAAATTTGACTAGTTGTTCATTGCTCCGAAATTCTCGATGATATCAATGACGATGCTTACATCATACACCACAACTGAACGGAAGAGACGTTGTCGTGTAATTTACGACAGGGGTTCAAGATCTGAAGAATGATTAATCATTTTATGGAACGACAGTCAATACTCCGGTGAATTTTGAATGAATGATTTTAGTTAAATTTCAAACTTTAAATTAACTCTCAAAATCGTTTTCTTACAGACAACCTGTTCCCTTTTTTTATTTTTTTCTCAAAAAATCACAAATGACAGTTCTTTTTAAACTCTCATGAGAAACCGTGTTAATTCCGGAATCCGTGTAAAAAAGCCGTGTATAAAAAACCGTGCGAAAAAAAACGTGTGAAAAGAGACCTTAGTGTACCACAATGTTCATACCTCTGCTCTGCCGATTACTAGAATTTGTATAACTGAGTTCATCCTCCCAGTACGTAGAACATGAAGAACTATTAATCAGTAAAACCAAAACTAAGAAATACCCGAACATCAGCATTTTTTTCTGCGGTCAACAACCTTATACTACTAATCCACTTACATAGAACATCAACGACCGACTGATTCGATAAATTTTGAAGTTCCGATGTTGAGAATTATTCCAGGCCGTAAAGCTAGAACATGCTAATTGAGGGACGGCGACATGATAATAGTTGAAGCATTAGTAGGTCGATAGTAGTCACGCATTTTAAAATGATGTGCTCATATTAAACATATTTCGAAAATAAGAACTTTGAATGAAATCAATTATATGATTAGAAATGGATTCGATGAAAGTTTTCAATTTACAAAAATTAATGATTCACACATTGTTCTGGCGTCTTTAGTTTTTTTGACTAACCATGCCATTCACGTATCGATCTATCACCCGAACTCGCTAAACGATTAACTGTTAGAAACTTTTCCCGATCTTGAGCTGATTCCAACTGCGGTCTCGAAATCTATCACCTCACATTTTTTGTCACCTAAGATTGGAAAATTTAACAGCTATACAAGCTGGATCCGGTGTGCTTCGCTACACTCGTTGGAACGAAATGAAGAACATAAACTCGTGATGCAATGTGAATGTATCTTAAAACAATCGAACCATTATGAACTCTAACTGATTTAAGTTAGGCCAACAGAATACAATGATGTAAGAAAGGTTAAAATTTCAGTTTCGTATGCCAAAATCTTCTTTCATTCTAATTTCGTCTTGTAGGGATACAGTTTCAATAAATATGTTAAAATCACTTCGCCTGTGTACGAAGTCTTAAGAAGCAGAAAAAAAATTTATGGAATTTATTTTACTAATGCGAAATTCAGGATAAAATTCCCCCAGATCGTATTCCGCGAATTTATTCATAATTCAATCAATTGTTCTAGAAAGTTATTGATGACTTTAAGTTATCACCATAAACAATACACAATATTACAAACAATGACGGTTTGAATAACTACGATCCAGACGGTCAGTCAATGTCTGTCATAATTAGTTTAATGTTTCCATTATCGAAACGTTTCGAATGGCAAGATGCTCCGTGGCGTTGCCGTGGTGTGAGAAAGTCTCCATAAGAATTGTTTAAGGGAGACCGAGGCTGGTTGGCCAATTGGCTTTCCTTTCTTGCGCAATGGCGACATCTATAGTATAGATGATGGAATATTAGGTCACTCATGTACCGACGTAATTTCAGATAGTTTTGTGTTATCGTTAGTGCAGGAGTTTGTTCTTTTTTCGGCGTTTTTTTTCCATAAATACGTTTATTTCATAGGCAATATACATAAGTTTTTCTTCTTCGTGACATCCACAATACATAGTACTTTAAACCAAATACATTTCGAATATCATATTATTATGTTGGTATTCATTAGTTTATCTAAACACTGTTTCTATCAAGCGATTTGCTATTATAAATTACATTAAATAAAATACATTTAATTTGTACATGATCTTATAACTATTTAAGTTTGTTTGTATCAGTGCATCACTTTTATTCATATAATAAAGCTGGCTATTGGTTGAACTCATAGAAGAGAAAGTGGTCTAACATAAAACAAAATTTAAATTGGAACTCCAAACTTAATGAAATGATAAAGAAGTTTCATGTATGTAAGGTCACGACAAGCAAATATGTCGCGAGCTGGGATATTGGATAGTCTACTTCAAGTACTCAAGGAATTTATTAGTTGAGATCTGACATCACGATACTCCACGCATGTCCAAACGACGTGATCAATATCGCGATAATCTTCGCCACAAGCACAATGATTAGTCTCGGAAAGTCCAATTCGAAGGATATGTGCATCTAACGTGTAGTTATTGGACATGAGTCTGGACATCACACGAATGAAGTCCCTGTGCACATCCAGTCCGCTGAACCATGCCTTTGTCGATATTTTAGGAATAATTGAGTGCATCCACCGACCCAGATCATCTTTATTCCAAGAAGCTGTGGCAAGTGTTCTTTAGCGAGACGCGCTATAGAATTCGTTAAAAGCAATAGGTCTCTCGTAAATTTCACCCTCAATAGCACCACATTTGGCTAAAATATCGACTTTTTCATTGCTTGGAATGGAGCAATGAGCCGGGACCCAAACTATTGTGATTTGATAATTATTAATTTTTTTTTCGGCGCTGGTGAGTAAATTTCACTTTTTGTAAAGTAATACGTGTTACGCGGATCAATATTCATCCGATTTCCAAGAACGTTGAACCATTGGAAAGTGTGTTCAAAACTTTACAAAATGGCATATCGGTTTTCAGTATAACCTTACTCACATTTTTGTTAATCGCGATTGTTCTCGAAAACATTCATTGGGGTAGGTTGACCGAGTTTTAAGCGGAGTTGGTTGGCCGAATTGTAATTTCAGCCTAGAGCACACAGTAAAAAATTATGAAATTTACAGGTGACGCAAATCCACATATAAATCAAGTCATAAGAACGCAATACGTAAAATGAATGAGTTTTACAAGAATGATTTGAATATGTGTCAAACATATTATGCTGCTATCATTTCGGTTTAATGAAATAGAGCCATTTTTCATGATTTTTTAAACAAAATTTCTACTTGTCTATCATCAAAAGGCGCAGAAAGGTGCAGATAAGATTACTCACATATTAAACTACTTCAACATACTATGCTATGTTTGAGAAAGTTGTGTAGTTTTTAATGATAAAAAACTTTGTAGAACAAGAAAAACACAGATAAATGGAAAATATATGTGTTTTCGCATAAAAACTGGTTTTAGCACACCCTTTTCATAAAATACAGTATATCATGAATTACACTCAAGTAACGGGAATAGTACCTTCAGCAAATTTGTTTGAAATAATTTTCGGCATAATTTTGTCGAAGTTACTTAGCCTCTATGTTGGCCCTGAGCAAAACTAATATATTTATCTCACTTTTAGAGGGATTAATCACAAAAATGAAATTTGCCAAAATATGGCGAGTAACTTTGCTGAAGATACTGTACCTCGAAAGCCACGTTTTTAATGAGTTATCAATTAAGAACGTCAAATTGGGCTTTTGAACCACTGTGCAGTCGCGGAATTTTACATGTTTCAGTCAGGCCTTATGCACGCGCGCTCTTTATTTTGCGCCGAGACAAATTAATTCTCATTCTCATAAGACAACCACGCGCATGCGACGTACTTTTGCTGCTCTCAAGAGAACTCTTTGTCACATTTACGTACCGCACCAGAAACTGATGCACGCTTCGCTTTATAGTCTCATCGCATTCTGCCAAGAGCGAGGCTCAAGCGCTCTCGTCGCATGAGATAGCGCGGCGCGCTCGTTTCATGCGATCTACGAGCGGTTTGTACGTTATTTTCATCCTCTTCATCTCTTCCTTTAAGCGGCCCTTACACGTGACAATATTATTGTCAATCCAAAGTATTGTCAATACCGTCAATCCAATTGACTTGGTAATTTGAGTCCGCATTTTTCGAACAAATCAAGCGTTTGAAGCTTCAAATATTGCAACTGAACATTGAAACATTGAGAGAAGAGTTCATTGCACATATTTGGCAGTCTCTTCTCTGGAGAGAAAGTATTGTCGGATTGATGAGCAGTTTTGATTTTTTGACAATAATTTCGTCAATCCAATGAAGTTTCCATTACACGATCAAAAGTATTGTCAATACTCCTTGTATTGACAATAATATTGTCTCGTGTAAGGGCAGCTTTAGGATAGGACACAAGTCGCACGAACCGCTCTAGGCACGAAAAAGTAATTATAACAGCAGCTTTTACTGTGGCTCACATAGCACACAAGCTGCGCTCATAAAAAATCTCGTGCGCTGTCTCGTGAGACCAAAGCGCACGAGTCGCGCGCAGAAGAAAATGCGATGCTCTGAAATTTCAAGCAGTACATCCCGTTTCTATGTGTTCGCTACGCGTCTCGTACACGCTTTTGGTTTGCTCTTTTAGTCGGCGCTCACGCTCACAGGATATATATGCGACACACACATATTCGGTGCGCTCTCGCTGTCGCATTTGTGCACGCATGAGCATTCGGAAGGCCTGGTTTCAGTACTCAATAGCATGCAGCGTTGCCAGGTTGCCAGATTTATCTGGTAAATGCTTAACAAACAAGATATTTTGCCAGAAACTAACAACATCTTTTGCCAGATTTTACAAATTTTACCAGATTTTACAAATTTTACCAGATTTTACAAATTTTACCAGATTTTACAAATTTTACCGGATTTTGTCAGATCTCACCAGAGCTTTACCCAACTAACCAAAAGTTCGGATAAAAGGGACTGATTTGGCTTAAGCAGCTCTCAAAGGTAATCAATAGCATTCTAAGCAGCCCATTTTTTAAGTAATTATCCACACTTGAGAGTTCGCGCGACGCAGCGGAACGAACTTCTAAGCTGCTTCTAGAATACATTGTTCAGCTTCTATGCAGCGAAAAAGTTCACGTGGAACTTGTTCTGTACTTTTAAGTTGCTAAAAGTACCACGTGCACTCTTAAGCAGCGAGAAAGTTCACGCGGAACTTGTTCTGTACTTCGAACTGTCAAAAATTGCCACGTGTTTTCTTAAGCAGCTAGAAAGTTCACGCGGAACTTGATCTGTACTTTCAAGTTCTCAAAAGTTCCGTGTGTACTTTTAAGCAGCAAGAAAGTGGACTTTTTAAGTAATTGTGGAACTTCTGGTTGCTTGGGTACGCTTTTGGCCTCTAGACGATAGTGGTGAGACCTGTTATTTGCTGACGAAAAATGAAGCACGGTCAAAATTTTCTTGTAAATAGTTACAAATCCAGGGGAAAGGAGTTTTTTACGTACCTACATAATACAAAATTACCTTTTTTCACAATTAAACGTTGATGCATTTGATATTTTTTTCACAAATTTTCTTAAACTCGGCCAACCAATCCCGGTCCTGGGGTTGGTTGGCCGATTTTTTCTCCGCATTTGATTGTTAACAACTATTTCTCTGATTTTTATTCAGGTATGAAAAAAAATACATATGTGCTCAAAAGGTGTATCTTCATAACGGAACAAATCGTTTATTAAAAAGTCTAACCCCAAAGAGTGCAGAAATTCCGAAAGCAAAACTCAGCCAACTAGCCCCGGTCTCCCCAAATGCTGCTTTTAAACGGGTCGGGTTCGGATTTATAAGTTTGAGTGTAGAGATTGAGCCACATGTAATTTTGAACCAGCAAGCAATCAGTAGTTTCACCGGTATCCATTTTCTTAAGTACGGAACAAGTTCCGCGTGAGCTTTCTCACTGCTTGATACCACGTGGAACCTTCAGCGATTCGATAGTTCAGAAAACATTGTGAGCGAACTTCTTCGCTGCGTAAATGCTGAGCAATGTATTCCATGAGCTGCTTAGAAATTATCTCAATTGCGTAGGGTTAACTTTCAAATTTAGGTAATTATTTAAAATGGGCTGCCAAGAAAGCTATTCATATATTTTTCAAGCCGCTTAAGTCAAATCATTTAATTTTATCCGTTGCTTTAAACCTAATTTTATGCCCTCGGCATCTTATAGCTTAACGCAATGTGCCTTACAATATGTTATTAAATTTAAAAAAACCTAATTTTTATCTTTTGGTTGCTTTAAACCTGACCTTTTTGAAGGAATTTCAATTTACTTCGCCATGTCAGATGAGCTATAATATGCAGACTAATTTGAACTCTCATATTTTTCCATTTTTTTGTGCATATCACCATAAATCAAATAAATATTATAAATGTTTATTTGATTTATATCACCCTGTATCTACAGAACCGGAAGTCGGATCGGGATGATCGGCCTGCAATAGCAGGCTATCGGATCATAAAACCTTTCATTTGAATCTAAGTTTGTGGAAATCGGTTCAGCTATCCCCGAGACCAGTGAGTGTTGTCGAGCAGAATCGAATGGTATATGACATTCGGCCACGAATAAAAATCAGTTTTCACAGTGATTGCATAGCCTTTCTATGTGAAGAGGCAAAACGAACATTGTTTCAAAAATCCGTTTAAAGAACACTCTATTTTAGAAATCCTTATTGCAGATCTACGGGAAAACAAAATATAATTTTGGAAATCCGCCTAAAATAAAGAGAAATTCCGCATACATACTGCGATTTGCCTTATGTCTAATAACATGCTTTGCAAGGAATTAGCAATACTTTAAAAGTTAAAATAATAAATCTAGAATATTTAATAATGATTACTTTTTTATTATAATATATATAGTACAAGATTTCAGTATCAAGATTTTCCCAGCAACACATTGAGTTGCTCTTTTCTCACATTACGAATGTGATCAGCGATCAATTTCTTAGGATTATTCTTGAATTTCTTTGATTTCAAAATTTGATTCATTTTCTTGCAACGATTTAGAAAATCTACTCGGTTTTTCTTCATTTGAGATGCCTTAATTTGGCGTTTTGTTTTGGGGGCAGCCTTTTTATCGTACTTTGGAACCCCGGTCTTGATAGAGTCCGCAACTTTTAACTTAAACAATGAATCCAGCGCAGGTAGAGCATCTAACAACGGACGCATATCGCCAGTTACGACGGTTTTTTCGCGCTTTTTTCTTTCTTTGTCATCTTTAAAAGCCTTCTGCGTCAGCTCGATCTTTTTAAGAACTTCATCTTTACGGAATCGTTTCTTGTTCTTTTTATTTAACCATCCAATAACCTGTTTCCGTAGTTTCTTAGTTTTGACCAATTTGTCTTCTTCAACAGCATTGCTTACTAGCGATTCCGGATCAACAGAAGCTGGGATCTTAGAAGCCTTCGTTTTCTTTGGCGAGATTTTAAAAATTTTAGGCTCTGGTCCATTCAACTGTACCGGTACTGAACGATATATAGGAAATGGTCCGGATTCAATTTTCGGTTCCGAATTTTTCACTGCATTAGATTTTGGTTTTACCGATAGCTTTTTATTGAGTTTACCCATCGATACAAACTTATTTGAGTAGGACTTTTCAAAACGAGTTTTACAATGTTAAGTAGTATTCGTACCTAAAACGTTAAATAGTTACAGATTGCCGTAAAATTTCAGAAATCACGTATACTTACTGTTAAACATCCATGCACGAGACAACGCATTGAGGCTAGCTAAATGTAAACAGTGATTCTACTATTCTAGTATGATTTTACAATAGGACGTAATTATTAATGTAAACCTTGACAAACTATTACCGGGCTTCTTTTTCAGTGAGCAAAAAAAGGTCTAACCACCTATCGTATAGAGGCCAAAATCGTACAGATCTGATGAGATCTGACAAAATCTGGAAAAATTTGTAAAATCTGGTAAAAATTGTAAAATCTGGCAAAAGACCTGGTTAGTTAGAGTGTCTAGATAAATTAGAAAACCTGGCAACGCTGGGTATGCCATCTGCGTTACTTTAGTCAGAGTCCCTGTTATAATAAGAGTCGCGTAAACAGATTCAATCCAAAAGCGCATCTTACACAAGGATCAGTGATGTCATTATTACCCATTTCATTTAAGGAATGTGTAAGAGCAGTAATGATGAATTCTTCATACAAATTGGACTGTTATTACTTAGTAATAATTAAAAATGAAATTCAAAATTCACTTGTAACGACCCCTAAAAAGAATGAATGGATTATTCAATGGAGCACCAAGTGAGAAAGTAAGTAAACCTTACTTGATTGGAACGGCCAGAAATGAACTCAAGAATTTCATATCAATTTTTCTCTTCCCTACTTCTGTGTACGGGATTTGATGCGGACTCGCCATCATTTCGATCTCTCTGATGGTATGGTTTTTACATAAATGAAGTAGCTGGTATCCAAAAAACAAAACCAAAAAAACATACGGATGTCACTTAAAGTCAGTGACACTTTCATCAGGCATCGTATCAATCAATACGCTAGGGTTCTACCCAATTTTGGGTAAAACACCCTTTAGTGCCACTGAGTAGCCACAATTAAGCGTGTATCCTAGGTTCGAACTATTTTTCTTTACGTGACTCTTATATGTAATGACTTTAATATTATTGTTTTCATTCTCAGACACAATCTACGAATTAATCAAGTGTTATTTACTTTCGTAATTATTTAACATTTTGTGGTCCTTGTTGAACTATGTCTGAAGATGAAAAAGTGGAGTTCAAACCAAAAGTTCGGAAAAATATTCGTCGAAGACAAAAATCGGATTCGGATGATGGCGACGCAATCAATGAAGTTATTCTGTATATTGTTTTAGACAAGAAGTAGCTTCATATCTTTATAGATCCTTAACTACATTACAGTTCCAAGTTAGAAGAAACAAAGGAAAAGCAAAAATTACGTGGCAAACCGAATGGAGTAAACGTTCTAACACTAGCGGCGGGTAAAAAAATTTCAATCGAGGAGGAAGTCACTAATGTAAAATGTTATTACCTTCATTTTGAACTTGAATTATACGCTCATTATTACCACTACAGAAAGATCCTTTCAATGTAAAATCCGGAGGAATGGTCAATATGCAAGCATTGAAAGCTGGTAAAATTAAAACAGTAGAAGATCCCTACGACACAGGAATAGGAACTCAGTTCTCAGCTGAAACTAATAAACGCGACGAGGACGAAGAAATGATGAAGTACTGCATTTGTACATGATCAAAACAATCAATTTTTTCCTCAACTTTTAGGTATATAGAGGATCAGCTTAGCAAGAAAAAAGGCATTTCAACAGAGTCTACCGGAGAAATTGAAATCGACTCGGTTTCCAAGTATCTGAGCCCAGAAGAAGCTGCACTTCTCTCGTTGCCCGCCCACTTGAGTCATACATCTTCTCAGCGATCAGAGGAAATGTTATCAAATCAAATGCTTAGTGGCATCCCGGAAGTTGATCTAGGAATTGAAGCAAAAATTAAGAATATTGAAGCAACTGAAGATGCAAAACTTAAATTTCTTCTAGAACAACAACGCAAAAAGGATCTTCCATCTCATTTTGTACCGTCCAACATGGCAGTTAATTTCATGCAACATAATCGATTCAAGATCGATCAACCGGTTCAACAGAAAAGACGATATCCAGAAGAACGAGGGCACTACTCAAGTGATGAGAAAGCCCCAAAGAAGGCCACGGATGATTATCATTTTGACAAATTTAAGAAACAATATAGAAGACATTGAAGTATTCAATAAAAAAATAATTTCATGAATTTCGTTTTACTATTTTCTGGTGCAACATCATTTTTATTTTTATGAATGGTTATATCAACACGGATTACTAAGCCTACAATAAATTCTTTTATGTGTTCCGTTGTATACTTCAAAACATTAAGCTTGAAGATATCCTGCTGGAAGGTTATTTTTTTCAATTTTTCATTTCAAATTGATAACTCATGAATTTTGCATATAGAACTAAACAGTTCTTAATTTTAGAAGGCGTATCTTCTGATTTATCAAATTTTGCTACTTAATGCAGCATATGGAGATGAATTACCAGGAAAAAGCCAGCACTAATTCCACCTATATTGAGCTGCGCGTACTATTTACTATCGGTAAACCCGTTGTGGTATGTAAAAGTTTTTTTTTACTAGTTGATTTGATAATATTTGAAAATGAATTGTCTCAATAAATTATGGGATTACGTTGATAATGTGTTTAACTTTTTTAGTGATGTTTGAGGACAACCATTCATTTTGCTCAACGTTATTTAGAAAAATTACTTCTCAGCTACTTGAAACCGATTATTGGTAGTCATCTAGGTTATTTTTTATTGTGTTGGTTATTTTCACCCGATATTAAGGACCAGCAGGCCAGAAGCAAGTAAATATCGTAACAAAACATGGGTTCGATTTTGTATTGCGTTGGAGGATGAGAAGTAGGCACAATACTGTATTTAGTTTTGGCAATATGTGTTAAATCTATATCCTGCATGAAATCCGCATGGACGTATACAAATCAGTACATTAAATACAGTCTAGATGACAGACTGGATGTTTTGATGGGGTAACGTGGCACCATCATGACATATGCGAGTACTGTACCAACTAAAATAATATTCAAAGCGACCGTTAAAATGATTAAAGAATCCAATTTTAGTGTCCAGTCTGTAAGTCTGTGTTTTAACCTCGAGGTCATTTGCCTCTTTGGGCCACGTGAGGCACTTCCTGACGTGAAAGACATCGACTAACCCATCACGCAATACCCGTCCCCTACAATGAAATATATTGGTACAATGATTCTCATAAATTTCTACAGGGTTATTAGGCACAAAACAATTTGGAAAGCTTAACTGCTGTCTATTCAAACTGATCTTGTTAGAATCGGTTCATACATTTATTTCTGTATCATTTCCGGATAAAAAAATATTTACTTTTGTTCAGTCGTAACGTAAAATTTTATAATACCTGTTGGTGTAATTATGCCTTAATCAAAAATATCAATTATGCCTTTATCAAAATATGGGATTCTTCGTGGAATATGCATTTGACTCTTGAACTTGAAATTTAAACATTCAAACATAGAAAAAAATAATGAAAATTAATATTAATTTATGATCATATAACCTCCGTTGGAAATGGGTATCTGAAACTAAGATGACCAATGTTGGTCAGTCGTCAACGAAACAAGAACAGTACAAATTTTCAGGAATTCTCCTTTTGCGTTATGAAGGTTATCTAGCTATTCGTATTTAACAATTTCGGAATTGGATGTTGGATCCAAATAAACCCATAAGCAGTCATGATTATTTTTTTATTGATAAGAATGATTATTGTGCTTATTGTTGTATAATTTAACCTAACCGGGTTTAAAATAATGATACAATAATTTTGTCAATTTTTCCGAAACTTTCGGCCTTTGCTGAAGGTTATTTTCAAGGAAAACTGGGAGTTTTATGGTGTTACATTAACAAAAACATGAAGCGTTGAACAAGTTTTACAATGTGAAACTTACTAAAGTCTTTCGTTTATAGACAAAATGTCTAACGATACGTTGCCTGATCAATTTTGGAACATGCTCAAACATACTACAAATAAAAATGCTTATTTAAATATATTATGAACAAAAAACAGTTTGAAAAACTCCTGCTATTGACTTCGTAATACATATTTTGTTTGAAATAATTACGTTCAGTGTCACAATCACACCCGGATTGGCGGTTCAATGTCGTGTGTGTTGGTTATGCAATGATTCTATACGCTAAGAATCGACTACAAAGTCTGTTGGAACAGAAAGGTCAAATTCCACAAAATGAAAGTAATGTAAAGACTTTGATTTGTCATAATTTCGACTATTCTGATCTAAAGCTTTCATAATGGTTAAATCGCTTTAATAGTATACAATAGCAGGCGCGTACCCAGAAAAAAAATCGGGAGGTTTTTATAATATAGGGGAGACCGGAACTAAATCAGACACTTTTTAAAAATTGAAAAAATAACATCATTGAAACTGACATCAAGACATCTCTACTGCGTCATCTTCAAACGCGTTTACAAAGTCAATCCATCAATAAAAATAATAGCAGGTTTATAAGATATTTTAGCTTTCCGGTTTAACCACGTCCCCTGTATCCCCTAGCAATTTCTTGAGTTTCGGGGCGGTTTGAACCCCTGAAACAGAAGCCCAGCCCCCCAGCCCCACCTATGAGCGCCTGAACAATACTAGTTATCAAACTACACCATTACTACTTACTTTAGTACTCAGATGAAAACTTCCGTGACGCCAAATTCTTTCCAGAGTAGCAAGCATGCATACCAATCCCAACAAAAATGAACTAGTAACAATACAAACTTTATAACCGTTTCATGGATCAAATTGCAGCGCGTAACACTGCCCACTTGTACGCGGCGGGCAGGTTTCCCCCCCAGACGGTTGGCTATGTCTGCCCGCCATTTTTGCCGGAATTCTGGCAAAAGTCTGGCAGCAATGCAACAACCGTTTCCGGCAGAGAATTTCGCCTAGCGGTTATTAACGGTTCTTTTCTGTCGGATTCTTGCCATACAAGATTGGCAGAACCGTTTTGAATCGGTTCTACATTTTAAGCGTCTTGGTTTTAATTTTTTCAATAAAAGATACATATGAAAGGCAATAAGTTTATTATTGCCCTTCATATATACTAATCATGGAAAATGTTATTGCCAATAACATTGCTTTCTCACTACCAAACATACCCATATTTCAATCTCATTTACCTCGTCTCAAGATTCGTTTTTTATACGTACATGCGGGATTGACGAATATCAAATGTAGTCGAATAAAAAAAAAGAAAAAAGAAATAGATAGGAAATACACAAGACACGTACGGCGACTTAATGACGCAATTTCGCCTGGACAATTTTGACAGCAGCCGGAATGCAGTCAACCTTCTGACAGTTGCCAGAATTACTCACAAGCGGGTGGCACCGAGTGAGTGAGATCAATGATAAACGATATGAGAAAAAGTGAAATGAATTGTAAATTCGCTTTCTTCTTCTTTTTCGATTTTGCCCGTTTTCTTGTTGATTTTTTTTAACATCATAATTTGTTGGTGATATATAATATGTAAATTTAGAACTTCAAATATTCTTGTGCAATATTGTGTATCATTGATGTGCTCTTTATAGATTTTATTAATTGATGTAGAATTGAAAACGTTTCAATCATAAACAGATCGCGTTCTAACACTGTCTGTAAAATAAACTAACAATATTATTAATATATTAGCGCGGGTATACGAAAAAACGGTGTAGACATAGTTTGAACAAAGATAAACTCAAGATTACGAAGTCCCATATAAATTAAAGAAAAAAACTTGTTCGGTAATCGTGAACCCGAGAACTCAGTAATGGTATACTTTTAGAAGCCCCTTGTTAAAAAGCGTCGATAAACATAGAAATGCGTCGCAAAAATACCATGGTAACGCTACAAAATAAAAAGAAAATAAACAAAAGTTTGCAAGTTTTGCGTAAAAATTTTTTGGATCTGATTGCTTCTAAAGCAGATTAAACCGTCTTAAACGAATTAAATATAAGGCCAGTTGAATATAATAAATTACTTCTACATTCAAATACAAAGAACCGCAGAAAGTGTTGTGAGATTGTTCGATATGTTGCATATTTTAACATGATTTGTTACTAATATGAAAACAAACATCATCATAGTTACGACGTATAGAGCGACTGAGCGTTTGTTGTTTCGGTTCAACTAATCATTGAACTCCGACTGACGGTGAACCGATTTCATCGAGGGGTCATATTTAAATGGTGTATGAAAAATCATAGACTATTCCATCTTGAGTTTATCTTTGGTTTGAATACAACATCTGACAAACATTGACAGCTAAATCGAAATCATCTGTCAACACACTAATTTAAGTGAACGATGAACAGTTTAATATCAAGTTGAACTACAGACGAAAAAGAATACAACTTTTCACGTTAACTGTTATGAATAATTGTCACCGAAAAACGAATCAAAATGTGGACTCATTTCAAGCGTAAATACATATTATTGGTAAGATTACAGCAGTCTAGGGATTACCAGATATCGACGGACCCCTAGAACAATAAAAGAATCGGGAAAATCAGTCCGGGGTTGTTCTTCAGTCGTATGTGAGGTGGTTTTGTGTCCTCGCGATCACGAAAAAACAAAGGTATTTTAAGAAGCCTCACTTGTTTTGCACTAGTTCACCGCAGGTTGCAACGTTAGTATTGTTGATCAGAAACACTATAAGTATCGAACAACAGCCAAAAAAGGGTATTTTTCATAACGCAAAACTTGATGACAGCGCATTGAGGAGAAAAGAAGGTACATAATTCCTTTACGAATTTTGAATGTGTTTGTGCTTTATTTCGGGTGAGAAAGAAGGAGCAAACTTTACTGAGCGAAAAACGGTGAAACATCCTAGCGCACAACGAGTGCGAAAGAGAAAAAACGAGTCAACAGCTGACAATTGTTGGGGGAAACGTCAAGAGCGTAGTTTCATATACAGGTACAAACGTGAGAGACCAAACGCTAGCGAAAGAGAAAAACCAAAACAAACATACATACACAGGCAAATCCCGTTACAGGCTAAGTATCGGAGTACGCTGGCACATACATTCATTCATTCATTGGAAAATCCATTGATAGCGGCATCGTAGAGCTGTGTGTGTGAGGAAAAAGCATACCGTGCGGCCAGGAACTGTGGATTAGTTTACCTATAATGATTTTTTCTCGAATTTCTAGAATGTCACTGGTTTTTTTTTCGCGGGAGTTACGTACCGTACATAAAAATTGCGCATCTTGAGAAAACCGCGTTAATTCAGAAATCACCTAAAAAACTTCGGAAATCCGCGTAGAAAAGATCTCAGTGTATTTTGCGCACTAGAAACATAATTGTTGCTACTCGACGATTTGAACATAGCCATAACAATCTTCAATTGCATTACTGTTGAAAGTATTCAATGCAAACTGTAGCTTAATAATGATTCTGTTTGGTGATTTGTAGGAATTTGTAAAATCAAACGTAATGATGATTAAAATTTTTGACTAAAAAATAATTCGTCTCTATATGCATTGCATATGTCAAAATGGCATGTTGAAGAAACAATGTTAAATTCTATTTTCAATTTTTTTGATATCAGTACAGTAATATGCTAAATCTTGGTACTGTTACACGAAGCATCATAAATACTTCGTTGTTACCTCAACATAGTATGCACTGAATGGGATTACATAGCTGTATAAACTGAACTTCTGTTCAAAGTAGATATTGACAAATTCTACCACAAAAAGCGATAATTATATTGATTAATAGATACGCGTTTTATATTAGTTTCAATGCGCTACAAAGCACGTTCTAGCAACACTGCCAACGTCTACATAAAGTGGTAGTGCGTGTTGGGGTCACAAGCTAGCCTACGATTTGCACAAGCTGTGGTATAGTGCCAAGGAAATTTCCTGCGTTGAAAAAAATAGCTAGACAAATCTACGACAATATGGATTAAAGGTAATTAGAGCTTAAATCTAATATTTGTCATCTGTTTTGTCACAATGCACAGATTTCATTATAGCGTGGTAACTAAACTTTATTTTCATTCAAGTTTGACGAAACACAATTGAAATTGGCGACTGTAGTAAGTTGTCAAGGGTGTATCGAGTTCGTAATGTAGTGAAACCCTGAAACTGCTAGACGATTCGTGCGAAGTGATAATTATGATTGTATATGAAATTTTTCATTTCAAAATGCATTAACATTTTTGACCGATAGTAAACTTTAGTTAGAGGTGTTTAAAGTCATTTTAAAACATTCCCTAATGTTATTGGCTGTATGTACTCTGCAGCACCTCAATGTGAAAAAAATTAACAATGTTGGTATGGCCATTCTATGGTTTTATAATAGCATTTTCATATATATGTAAATACTACTCAGTATCTTCTTGGCTTTCTCTGTTTCGCTCACTATAATCAATTGCGAGAATTGAGATGGTTGAACATAGCCAAATGTTACAGACTGACAAGTGAATTTGACAATCGTTTGCGAAATCATGTGGTCGTAGCTGAAATTGTTGTGTTAAAATATTGTTCATATTGCGGAACAATTATCTTAGCTTATAAATGCAAGCAAAGTATAAACGTTATTCATAATTGCAAATGAAAATCCATATCTAGTTTGAAAAATGAAAAACAAAGTGAATATGAAAGTCCAGCCCTACTTATGACAAACAATGCGTAAGTTTAGTTGACAGCTTAACACATTTGATTGAGTTAATCCTGAGTACCTTAGAACAATATTCCTGGAATCTACGAAAACAAAAAAGTTCATACGATCAACTGATTACTCTTACTGTATTGGACGTTTTGTTATGCTATGAATTGCGTATTGAAGAATATTATTTCCACGAGTCTAGTCAGGATTTGCAAACCCAATCAATTTCATTCTTATTTCAATCAGGTGGCTATTGAAGGCATTTTCATTGAAGATTTCCATTGAATAAAAAGGATCAATCATTTATATAAAAAATAGTGCAAAACTCACATACGCTTATCGATCTTGGTGAGCTTTAGCGATGTTAATACACTTATTATATGATGCCACATGGTCTGATTTTATCAACACCAAGATTTTCATATTAACATATGAACCAAGTGAAAGACACATTGAAATATATTCATATGTATAAAGTATCCAGTCTCTCGTTGCGGATGATTTAATTGAAATGGTAAATCATAATTGCTAGAACCAGCTATGTTCATGTGATTAATGGTCTGCAGTTCGGTTATGTTGACACTGCAAGTAAAAAGGTTTTGGTTAAAACATTAACGGCATGTTGCAATCATAATAATATTTTAATAGGGAATTCCTTAGCATCTATATTTATAATGAGGATATTATTATTCCTCAAAACCAGTACTTGAAAAAATCTAAAACTGGTGCGGCTACCAAAACAAAACAATTCGCCGGGCCACATAGTAAATTCAAATTCTTAGTCAAATACGTTCGTCGGCATCCTCCAATCTTTATTTCCGAAACTGTTAACAATAATTTTCTTAAAGCTGATTTCAATCCTTACCTTCAATAACTCTTTAGGTAATTAAATATCAATTGAAACAACATTTTCAACAATGATCAACGTTGCTGTTCAAATGTTTTCGAATATAATGAACCACGTCATCGAATGTTTGTTCTCAGTAAGCGTCAACAATTGAACACTGCTTTGTCAACAGTTGAAGAGCAGTGCGTTAAAATTTCATTTTCAATCGTATATCATTCGATGAGAATGAAATGTGTGGCCAGTGACAGTCAGCATATACTTTTCTTATTGATTTGAATTTTTACCATACTCATGAAGCTCCCAGAATTCATCTGCAGTTGAATAACTGTACCTATTCATTTGAATTTTAGCTTCTTCAGTTTCAAGGGCCAAGTAGTCTACCTGCTTCATTGTCTTCTCTGTTGGTAGTGAGCAAGTTCGAATGAATAGGCATGAACATCAACTCAATTAGATTTTTTTTCCCCGTCGCTGCTAACCTCAATTTGATGAACACATTTTGACAGTTCAGCAGTACTGTTTGTAAATAGAGATTTTTTTGTTCGTCTCTTGACAAATTGTATGAGACCATTCACGGTTCATATGGCCTAAATAGAATTTTAAAAGATTCGTTCTCGATTGGATACGATTTGTTTTTGAGATTTATTAAATAAAAGTGACTAGTTGCAAAGTGCAAAGATTATTGTTTAAGATGTGTTCTTCGATTTTTGTTTAAGCTAGTTTGTAAACAGTACCGCTAAACTGTTAAGGATGTATGCTTGTTCGTTTGTGACGTCACGGTAAAAAATCTAATTAGACTTTTTATCGTGACGTCACAAATGAACAAAAATTCATCCTTGACAGTTCAGCGGTACAAACAAGCTTAAATAACATCGAGGAACATATCTCAAACAATCTTTACACAACATCTTTACACTTCACAACTAGCCACTTTTATTTAATGAATCTTTGAAACTAACCGTATCGAATCGTTAACAAATGTTTTTAAACTCTATTTAGGCGATATTGATCGTGAACGGTCTCATCCGTTTGTCAACAGACAAACAAAAAAAAGTCTGTTTACCGCTGATCTGTCAAAATGTGTTCATCCGATTGAGGTTAGCAGTGACGGTAAAAAACCTAATAACCAAAACTCTTTCCGGCCAGAATCATAAGTAGAGGGTGGCGGTTCTCATTTGTGTCTTTGGTTATCATCAGCAAGTTTAAATCGATAATTTTTGACTGCTTGAAATGTAATGAGATTTGTTCCAATGTATTACAAATAAAAACAGAAAGAGGAAACAATTAATTTACGTTTATTCTGTAGTTGATATCATGACTCATCTATTATCTTGAACTAATTCAAATGTATACATGATCCTCATTAGAAGGCCGCTCTCTCAAATAATTGAAAGAGATATTTTGTTATTTCAAGAGATCAACTGACGGTGGCTTCGAATGAAAGAGAAATGAAGAACTTACATACTAAGATTCCATTCCGTTGTTCGGTAATTTTTTTGACGAAAACTTTCGGTAATCAATAGAAATTACCGATATTTCGGCACATGAACGTTATTTTACAAAAATTATGCAATTTTTTACCGGACGATCAGTGTTACGCAAGTTTTCATTAACGAATGCTATAAATAGATATACAATTCATACGGTAAATCTGAATAGTCGTCGAGTACGGTAAAACTCTACCGTTCGTATGGTAAAATAATTTTCCAATAACCGAACTTCTGTAAATACTGATTGTCGTGAAAACTAACTGTCTAACAATTCGACCGTCCCACGACAAAAGGGCCTAACTGCAAATGACAGTTTCTCTTTGTTTACTTTTTCTTTCACGATTTACCGAACTGATTTTATATTTGACGCTTTACTCTTCGCAAAACTTTCAAGGTAAAACTACAAGCTTTCGATTTATATTGGAAACTTTAGAGAATTTGCAATAATGGCTCCGTAATAATCAAAAGAGAAAGTAAACAAAGAGAGGCTCTCATTTGCAGTTAGGCCCTTTTGTCGTGGGACTATCGAATTGATAAAATGTTCAGTAAGAGTCTTTTTATAAACCAAACGAAAAAAATCTTGAAGAGTTCATCGAATGGATTGAGGTACAGGTGCTAAAATTTTTGAAACATTAGAATGACAAAGCTTTTTGTTTACTTATAGGCAGATAATAATTTTGTATCACTTGTCCACTTGCTGCCTACACAAATCGTTCGAGGGTAATTTCTGGTGGACTCGACGGATTGTGCAGTGTTTTGGAAGGCGGAATAAAACCATACCCACAACAGGTGGGAATTAAATTAAAAATTCAATTTTATTCATTCATTTTTGTGAACATGTGTTGTTTTTTGAAATCCGAAAATAAAAGAATTTTCACCAAAGGAAAACAAACAAACAACAAATAACCGAACAATCAGTTAGATCCATTTGGTTTACAGTTTACGGTAGTTGTTTGACAGTTCAGCAATTACCGAACGATCAGTAATCAATTGTATTACCGAACTGATTACCGAACTTTCAGCTGTTAAAAATTCGGTAAAAAATTACCGAATTCTGCGAAATTTTCTAAGTGTGTAGAGAGAGTTAGATTAAGAGTGTGAAGTTTACTGCAGTAGAGTGATCGTCGATGTGTGCCACATTCGGTTTTAATTGAATTGAATTAAGTTTTACTGCACTGCTGAAGAGTCATCAAAAGAACGATCATGATTTTTTTTTTCAAAATTTAAATTTTTAAGATGGCTCAAATTTTGTATTCCCATTCTTTATGATTAAAAAGGACAGTTTACATCCTCAGTTCACAACTTTAACTCAAGACATACTTTTGAAAGCGGCCTAAGCGAATATTCCTCGAAATTTTTATAAAATTTTATTTTAATATTCTTCCAATCAATTCGATGTCTGTTTGTGTTTTTGACAATTACTGGGCTATATAGAAGTGAACACTGGAAAAAAACTTGTATTTTTTTTTTTATTTCGAAAATGAAATCTAGGAATCGATTATCGTTAAAACCATTTCGGCTATGTTTTAGGTTAGTGAAGCCTAAAACATAGCAGAAGGCACCAAACCTGTTGTTGTATCTGGAAACTCCCGGAATAAAACTATCGGATTGAATACTTCCAGATGTTGCTTCATTGGAAGTCAATCAAATACCGTTTTCGTTTTTGAACCTAGACGCGGGCTACTCTGACTCCGAGTAAAACGAACACGTGGTACGCGCCCTAAACAACAACTAATGAAGAAAAGAAAAAATAAACAAACTCGGCTGGATGCGTGGTGCGACCCGAGAAAATATTCAGAGCGAAACTACGCGATTGGAGTCCGATCTAGACCGACCTCAGGTTGCTAAAACAAACATATAAAACGTTGTTTGGGCGACTCTGGGTCAGCTTTCGGGCTGCTCTGATCAATAAACGAAAACGGTAAAAGAATGCATAAAATTACCCGCATAGCGTTTTGGCTACCTGGGCAGCCATGGCCACCAGACGGCTACCAAAATTGATTCAGTGACGGTTGTCAAATCCTATTTGACAAAACAATGTCGCCTGTATCTAAGTTAGCCGAGCGTATTCATCTTCTCACCTTCGCTGAAAATGTCAAAGATTTCAATGTGGAAAAATCCTGGTGGATACGGTTGTATCGTTTGAGTTGTATAACTGCCAGCGGTGAGTCAGTCGGTCACCAGAATGTCTGCCAGCTATATTTTACCAGCTGGCAGCGTTTAGTCAGCCGTCTGACAGCCATGCATATGCGGGTAGATTCATGTCAGTTGTTATATGATCGTTGGTTGCTATGATCCTACACCTATCGAGATTAAGATGAATTGTTTTGAATATTTCCAAGAAACTTTTACTCACGCCATTCTCTAAAGTAAAGCTAGAGTCAAAACTATAAACTGATGATGCGAACTGTCCCTTTTGGTAAAAAAAATCTACGAATATCGCAGTCGATAGAACTGTTTGTCTTTCGAATCGATTCGTCATCAATCGAATGATACTGAATGCGGATAAGTACTCGATCATCAGTTTTTTCGTGCAAAAGTGGTTGGTGGGCAATGTCAGACCGGATTGACGTGAAAATACGAATAAAATTTTACGCGTTTTATCACACTTCTTTATACTGATAATCTTATTAGTTTGATTGTGTAAACCATATTAGTTCGTACCTCGTAACTTATCGAAGTTTGAAATAAAGGTTGACTAAAATTGGTACGCCCCTCGTGCGCCGTCAGCATGTCTCTAGTATTGTTCATCGAAAATCTTTGACAGTGGTTTGCCAATTCAAGTAATCGATCGAGTTTAGACTTAACGTCAAATGGAACTGGAAAGAAAAAAAGCATTGTGCACAAACACATGGAAAATTTGGAGTGATTTGGTTCCAAGATAAAGTGCCGAAAACAGCAGATCGAAACCTACGAGGAAACTGGAAACTGAGTGTAGAAAGAACAGCTGAATGTTCGGTCGAGTTGTACTGTACATCTTCCTGTCATAATTATTGTTCATCATTCATCACCAGAGATGCCAGATATTTTCATAGGAAATCTGTATTACTCTCTATAAAAAATCTGTATTTATCTGTATTCACTAACAAAATTCAATTTCAACAATAAAATGATGTTAAAAGATGTTATTCCAACACATTGTTTCTGTAGAATGGTAGATTCAATGATATCAAGACTTTGCTTCTCGTCACTGCAATCAAATACTAATAGATTGCTCATACGAAAAAGTTTTTATTTTGCTTCTTGGGAGATTCGTATTAAATTTAAGAAATCTGTATTCTGTATGCGTATGTAAAAATCTGTATAAATGGCATCTTTGTTCATCACCGACGCTTGACAAATAAGGGTCCATAAAAAACGTCACGCCGCAAGGAGGAGGGCGACGTCCTATTTTTTCAATGAGCGCATTTTTGAAATACCTAACTATATTACTGCTTTGCCCTATTTCCTGAAAAAAACTTCACAATAAACGTTTACATTCTATAGGAAAACGTGTATTTGTTGATGTAAAAGCTTCTTCTTGTAAATTCGGAAATGAATGATGCAGGAAATCATTTCTGTTGTGATCAGCAAAAGTGCACGGAGGGGCGAGTAAATTAGCGAAATTAATAAATTTTGCCTTATATGAGTAAAAAAGAAAAAGATGCCTTCAAACGGTTTAACTTAAGTTTAGCACTGACTTTTTTTCAGTAATTTGATTTTCTAGCATTAATATATCATAAGAATTTCGCTTATCTGATTCTGATGCAGTTTATTCAATTGTACTCCATTTGAAAAAGGGCGAGAGATCAACGATTACAGACGTAGATCATGTCATGTCTTATCTTGATCATATGTGATTTTCCTCCACCAACATCAAAGCTTATCGAATCATCCAATGATTGAACTTACATAAATCAAGAATCATTTTAGCTCAAAATCACTACCCATTGTGTGATGGAAGATCAGTACCGATATTGATCGATGTGATTTAAAATTCACGTTTGTATTATAAATGTGATGATGGCAACTCAGCAGTGAAACCAGTTAATCACCATTGTTGCCAGTTTCATGGAGGACCGTAGATGTAGACCTAAAAAAGATCGTGACTATCATGTATGGACATTCTTTTGTGGTGATATGCTGCCAACAACTATTTCGACCAATCGACAAATATTGGACAATTTCAAAGTAGCGACTTCGACGAAGCAGCGGATCAGTCAAGGACATTCAGCAAATTCTGGAAAAATTAAAGAAATACGTTGATGGTGGGCTCCTTCAAGAGGAAGGTTCGAGGTTTTATTCGAGCTGAAGAAATGTAACCATCTAATGTTGTATCTCTGAAGTTTTAATAAAACTACTGTAACGCAAACATTAATCGACTATTTAAACATATTGAACCACGAATTACAGGTTTTTTATGTTCACCAATATTTTTTAAGTAAAATGCCAATTTATCCATTCAAATGGAATAAGATATTACAGCAGTTTCTTGGGAAAAATCTATTTTAATCCACCTAGTGGTGTAAGTGATGGTTTAAAATTTGAAATACACTGCACCCTATAATTCCGAAACCGGATGTCTGATCCGGATAAAATTCAGGACTTCCGTAAGGGACCACGGGACCATTCGTTTGAATCTAAGTTTATAAAAATCGGTCAAACCATCGCTGTAAAAAAGAGTGAGATCCATTTGGGATGATATGACCACTATTCTCGGTGCCTTCGGAATCGGAAACTGGGAGCCATGAAAGGCAAAATCAGTTTTATTGGCCGTCTACTGGTAATGACTATCGAATGGAGTAGTTTTAAGACCAGTTTAGAAAATTTTTCAAGTGTTTGTTTCGCCAATCACTTAGATGGTATAAAAATTTTAACACACTTTACCGTATAATTCCGAAACCGGAAGTCGAATCCAGATGCAATTCATAAACCCTTTAATTTAAATCTAAGAAAACGAAAACCAGTTCAGCCATTTCTAAGATATAGGAGTGATTTCCGGTTTGCAGTACACGAACGAAACGAAGATCGGGTATACCCAAAAGCAATGTATTCGGTCATCGACTAACCAAATCTGTTCAATTCGAGAATTATACGGCTATTTGAATTTATTTGATTGAATTTTCGTATCATGTAAGGAGTGTATCGAAAATAAGCTATCCACAAATTTTTCTTTCTAATTATGATAAAAAACGATATTTTATTCAAACTAAAAATTGATCCTTTATTATACAAGGTTAAACTTAAGCACAATGAAAACCGGATAAAATTTAAGTTATTCCTTCACGAATTTTCGAACTTTTGATCGAACGCTCTTCATCAAGTTCCGGACAAGTGTTGCATCGCATTTTTTAGATGCTCGAGCCCAAATTTTTTTTGAACTCCTGCATGTTCCCAGGTGCCTTACCAGTCTTCTTCAAGGCCCTTTTCACGATTGCTCAGTAACGTTCGATGGGTCGAAGCTGAGGGCAATTTGGTGGATTGATATTTTTCTCAACGAAATTTATGCCCTTTTCCGCAAGCCAATTGAGAGTGGTTTTGGCATAGTGAGCCGACGCTAAATCCGGCCAAAACAGTGAAGGTGTACTATGCTTCTTATATAAAGGCAGCAATCTCTTCTGGAGACACTCAGATCGATAGATTTCCGCATTTATAGTTCCGGTAGTGTAAAAGTGGTTGACTTCAAACCACAGGAACATATGGCTTGCCATACCAGTATCTTTCAACCAAATTTCTCCACTTGAATCGATCTGTCCGCATCGCTCACTTCCTCCCCAACGACGACAAAGAAGTATTGTGGACCTAGAAGGGGTTTTTAATCCTCCTTTATATAAGTCTCATCGTTCATCAAACCGCATCTATCGAGACACTGCAAAAGCCGCGAATACAATTTCCGGGCCCTTGTTGCAGCTCGCTTGTTCTGTTCTACACTTAGTTTCGAGATTTTCTGCTTCTTGTAGTTCTTCAGGTGATTTCGCCTATTGATACGCTTCATCATTCCGACACTCTTTCCTGCTTTTTTTGGCCAAATCACGTATTGCCATTGATTTGTTCTTCATGATTAAAGATACCTCTTTCTGGTCCAGTTTCGGGTTGGAAGAACCGGGTTTTCTGCCTCTTCCTGGTAGCTCATCCAAAGAATAGTGTTCCCCAAAATTATTAATGATGGTTTCAACACTGACATGATGAATTCCGAACCGCTTCGCCAATTTTCACATAATAATACCTTTCCCACTTAGCCATGTGTCCAGAACATTAATTTTCACTTTCTTTTCAATACGCGACATTTTGAAAACGCAGAATTTCAACCGCACAAACAAGTAAACAAACGAAAGCTGACAGCCAAACGCACAGCTTGCTGTGATCTGAGCATAAAAAACCATCACAAATATGTTACATGCGTACAACACAAATGTATGTGGATAGCTTATTTTCGATACACTCCTTATGAAAACACATCCCTGAAAATGAAATTTTTCTACCTATCACTCTATAATTCCGGAACCGGAAGTCGTGTCCGGATGAAATTTGGTAAGATTATTTTGCACGTTTTTAGTCGTTTTTAGTTGGTAAGATTATTTTGCACGTTTTTGCACGAACCGGAAGTCGGATCCAGATGAAATTCAATAGCAACCTATGGAATTACAAGGCCTTTAATTTAAATTTCAGTTGAAGTAAATTGGTTGAGTGGTCTCTGAGAAAATGGAGTGCACTTTTTTGCATATTTTACCCCATTACTTCCGAACCGGAAGTCGAATTTGGGTAAAATTCATTAGCACTCTATGGGACGAAGTGACCTTTCATTTGAATTAAAGTTTGTGAAAATCGGTCCAGACATCTCCGAGAAAATCGAGTGCACATTTTTGTTTCATACACGCACAGACATTTGCTCAGTTCATCGAGCTGAGTCGAATGGTATATGACATTCGGCCCTCCGGGCCTTGGTTAAAAATTCGGTTTTTGAAGTGATTGGATAACGTTCCTGTGTGAGAAAGGCGAAAATTACTAGTTATTGAAATAATCAACTTGTTAAATATCTTTGGAATCCCCTCGGGCCCGGACTTTTACAGGGGCCCGGAAAATATTTAAATGTGTTTCTTATTCTTCATTATTAAATCATTCCTTGGGACTTTTTTTTGCTACTTCAATCCGGAGATGGAGATGGAGTAAAGTCTATTTTTGGCTCACTAAAGCTTGCTTCAGATAGAATTGGAACAAAGACAATTGCCTGTATTTCAGTTATTTATTATTGAATTCAAGATCTTTTTTATACAAATGTAGCGTTTTCTTCATACTTTCAAGAAAAAATACGGATAAAATTATTCGTCACGGTTTCGAAGGAATTCTCGATTTTTTCCTGTAACACGGCTCATTAGGCGGCGCACACCTTCTTCGTCCATCGTTTTAGCTATCTTATTTCACAAGGTCGTCATCTGATTGATGTCTTTGACAACCATTCCCTTTGCCTTGAGTCTTCTCTTCATGATTGCCCAGTATTTCTCAATAGGGCGGAACTGGGGGCAGTTGGGTGGGTTAAGGTTTTTCGGAACAAACTGGACCCCTTTCTCTGCAGACCATTCTTGAACGACTTTGCTGTAATGACAGCTTGCCAAATCTGGCCAAACATTACGGGATGGTCGGCAAAATTCGTTTTTGGAGACACTCTTTTTGGTATAGTTTCGATGTCATTGTCCAGTCGACATTTCCACTCCGACGATTGGCTTGAGGCTTCCGAATCGTCGGTAATATTTCCTTATAACGGATTCATGCTGAAACGATCAACTGCAACAAACTTACTCTGCTATACTTCTTTTATAGTTCGATCTCTACAAGCACGCCTACAGGTTGATGCAATCTACACTGATTTCTCTGCAGCCTTTGACAAAATAAACCACCAAATAGCAGTAGTTAAACTCAATAGACTTGGTTTCAGTGGATTGTTATTAAATTGGCTCGAGTCGTATCTAATTGGTCGCGAAATGTCTGTGAAGATCGTAGACTTCATTACAGTGCCTTTCGCTGTCAACTCTGGAGTCCCTCAAGGCAGTCACTTAGGACCATATCCTTCGCAGACGACTTCAAGCCATTTTATTTAGTTGAATGTCAAGAAGACACTATATATTTGCAGTCACAGTTAGACTTATTCACAAACTGGTGTCAGGATAATAGAATGGATTTGAATGCCTCGAAGTGTTCCGTTTTGTCGTTTACTCGTAAACGCTCACTGATTACCTACGACTATAACATCTCGCACAATATACTGAAACGTGAATCTTCCGTGAAAGATTTGGGTATCATTCTTGATTCCAAGCTGGACTTCAAAAGTCACATCGATTATGTGATTTCAAAGGCCTCCAAGCTCTTGGGTTTCGTCTTTCGTGTTACCAAGAGCTTTACTAATGTATACTGTCTTAAGGCATTATATTGTGCTCTTATCCGTTCGACGCTAGAATATGCAGCTGTTGTCTGGGCACCTCACTATCAAATCGACATTGCACGCATCGAAACTATCCAGCGTAAATTTGTTAGATTCGCTCTGCGCAATTTACCTTGGAGGGATCCCACTAATCTTCCTAGCTACAAAGATCGTTGTAAGCTTATTGGCCTGGATCTGCTATCTGTTCGTAGGAATGTCTCCAAAGCCGTTTTTGTTGCTGATTTATTACAATCACGTATCAATTGTACCGAGCTTCTGCAATTGATTAATCTGGACATTCATCGACGTAATCTACGCTCTCATCGTTTCTTGAGTTTACCCATTGCACGACCAAATTATGGTTACAATGAACCATTTTCCAACAGTATGTGCAGAACATTCAATAGCTGCACCAATGTTTTCGACTTTCATCTATCTCGAAATATGATCAAACGATTGTTTCATTGTCACTTGTTAGATTAACTTTGGATCAGGATTTGTCTGTAACCGTTTGTATTTTTGTTCAACCATCACTAGGTCTTTCTCCCATCACCGTTGGAAACTAATCAGATTCGCTTGCAAATACTAACCTCGCTTCCTTCTTTCCTCCATCTTCCACCATCTTTTCGATTACTAATTAGATCTACTTGCCAATTCTAACCCCGTCTTTCTCTCCGTCTTCCACCATATTTTCGATCACTAATTAGATCTACACGACAATTCTAACCCCGATGTTCGCCCACGCTTACTTTCCACCCCATCCACCTACCTTCATCATCCATTTACCTATCCATTTTTCTCTTCTCTCTCCGCCAGTTTAAGCAAAAACACTATTGCTGCCCTGTAGTGCTTAGTGTCATCTACTAGATATAGGGTTATAGGTTTAGTTTTAATTATTAGTCTTTATTGTTAGTGTTAAAAATAAAAAAATAAAAAGATTTGCGGAATGTCAAAAATCATACGTGAAGCTGACAAAATTCCCGACACGTGGGCGCCAAGAACTTCCAAATCCGTCCACCAGAAGCGCCACAATATGAGCAAAAGTTTGTTCCAATTCTAAATGAACTAAGCTTTAAACGAACGTATTGCAATCGCTCCGGGCCCATTTTTTCTCTCGGCAGCCCTACGAGCAATATTTTTTAAACGGGTTCAAGAATTTTCAAACAGAGATGATAGGGTTTCGGGCATTTGAATTCCTTCCGAAAATGAACTTTTAACTCGATTTTCGATATTTTTGGGATACGGGTTCGGATTCGGGTTTACCAGTTAATAATGCGGGATTTTTTCAAAAGATATCTTTGCAAATTGTGTTCAATTGACCGTCAAAATCATTGCGTCATTTTTGCTGAATCATCCCAAAAACCATTGCTGTTTTGTCAATTGCAAGTTAGTGTCAAATACAGTGAACATGAGGAAATTTGTGTCAGATTGAAAAGTTCTTCCGACGTGGTATTCGTAAGCTGATAATAAGATGAAAAATGCATAGTTTTCGAAAGCAACTACTTTGAATAAAATAGATTGTACCTATTACTTTCAATTTTTTGTTTTTCCCTAGGGCCTTGTTCCTTATTAAATATATTGTTAAATAAAAAAATTATCCATTATCGAATTCCCGGTAGACCTGGTAGATAAAAAAACCTTTTGGCGGGTACGTGTGAAGATTTGTTTGGTACGTTTACTTTAATTAGACCTAAATGAGCGGCAGCGAGGTTGGACAGCATACGGATCAGAGCATGTGGTTGCTCTCTAACGGGCGGTAATGAACTCACAAGCATTGTTCTTGTAGTGCGTTCAAAGTTACTAGCTACGGAAACTAAGCAGTAAAACGTGTTGCCTTAACAAACGATTATCATAATTTTTATTCATTGTGTTAATTTACTGCATTTTCAACTGATCAAGCTCAATTTCTATCTTTCTGCTTCGCAGGACACACATCGTGCTTTACCAATAGCTGAGCAGAAGCCTACACTAATACAAAAAGGGTTTGTTCAGCTTAAAAACCGTATCGTCCAATTGTGTAAATTTTGCAACCACTCAAAACAAGAGCTAACTTTCCTATCAAACCAAAGGAATTGAAAGTTACTTCAGCAGTGTTGTTCACAACAAATCCAATCAATTCAATGAGTAGTCGCGACAGCATTAGTTTGGCGAAGCTAAAAGGCCAAAAGTGGAAATGTTTCACGGAACTTTCAAACAAGCTTACCGGAATAAACTGTAAGTAATAAATTACTACTGCCTCGAACAGTAATATATAATCTAGCATCGCTTGTGTTGCTCTGCGAACTATTTTTTAAAATATTTTAGCTGATGATGAGGACGTACCAATTAGTGAGCTGAGTACAGAGCACCGCAAATCATCCAAGACTCATGGAGGGCACCACAAGAGCTCCAGCAAACAGTTCTCGACGTCGATAGCGTCGTCGTCGTCGTCGATATCGCTAGCCAGTTGTGTGGTGGGTAATGTCGCTAGAAGCGGAATTCCCAATCGTCACAAGAGCAGTGTGATGCGACTAGACAAGGCTGATATGGGCCTCTACGGATTGTGCCCCGAGACCGATCCGTTCTATGCCGTAATCTGTGATATTTGTGGCAGCGTAGTTAAACCGCAGGGACTTCAGAAGCACATGAGTAACCGTCATCATTCCTACTACAGTCACGCGTCGAAAAGCTTATCCTCGCCTTTGCCACTGTCTTACAACAGTCGAGATCACCACTCGTACGGAGAGAGCACACAGAGAAGCGTTTCGAATTCTGGTGACTCAAGCAGGTCAGAAAAATCTCATCAGTCGTCTTGCAGTTCTTCCAAACACGAAGATCTGGACAACACGCCATTGAAAGCTCGAAGCAGCTCACTAAGTTCCAAGATCAAAGGAAAAAATGGCAAGAGTTTATCGTCATCGTACAGTTCCTCGCACCACAACGGCAAATCGTCCAATTCAAGTGGTAGCAGTTCCAAATCGTCCATACATGAGATCAACCCACCGACTGAGTCTAACAGCACTGTAACCAATTCCCGAGATCCGCAAATTAAGCATGACTCTGGTTCCTCTCATTCGACCGCACTCAGTGGAGTACTAGATAAGAAGTCCTCGTTCTCGTCTACCTCTTCTAGTGGTGTCAGCAGTGACAGTACTTTATCCCATAACGTCAACAATATGTCGCCGTCGGGAAAGGGAGGAAAGCGGAGCAGCTCGAAGCATGCATTATCCGCTTCTTCCTCTTCATCGTCATCCTCATCTTCATCCTCATCTTCATCGTCATCGTCGTCCAGTACGACCAGTGGCAATGGTGGTAGTAGTAGTAGTAGCAGCAGTAGTAGTAGCAGTAGCAGCACTTCTATTCCTACTAGTAGCAAATTGCAGTCTTCCAGCGACAGGAAAGGTGATCGGCGAGAGTACGATCCGGACAGACACTGCGGTGTGATCTCGAGCGATGGTAAAAGGTGCTGCATGCGCGCACTCAACTGTAAGACTCATTCCATTTCTATGAGGCGAGCGGTTCAGGGACGAAGCAAGAATTTGGAGAAACTACTGGCGGAACACAAGAGTGGATCGTGTGGTAAGGATGAAGTAAGTACCGAATTTGGAGAATTTTGGATTTGGAGAATTCATTGATTTATTTCATTGTCCTATTTCAGAGCTACG
This sequence comes from Malaya genurostris, assembly GCF_030247185.1. NCBI lineage: Eukaryota > Metazoa > Arthropoda > Insecta > Diptera > Culicidae > Malaya > Malaya genurostris. The sequence goes on from NC_080572.1 coordinate 216,170,932, forward strand.
TCGATGCGGAATCATCAAGTAACTCATCTTCTGGTTTTGATGCAGATCGTGGTCGAAACGCTGGTAGCATCGCAACTGACAGTGAGTTCACTGGATTATCGGAAAGCGCTCACCTATCCTTCACTCCGGAGAAATCTAGTCCCCGCAATGAAAGTGCTCCCTCTACTCCCGGTAGCCTCAAGGTATCGAGTAGCTCAAGTCTGGTGGCATCTCCGTGTGCGGTGAAATCATCAGAATCGAAAACCGAGCGATCGAGACATAAACAACGATCCTCCAGTCAAATGAAAGGTATAATATACCAATCCGAACAGACACTGGCTTCAAGTTCTACATCTGATTTGAAATCTTCCGCTCAATCACGTGGCAAGTCCCAGCGAGAGCAGACTATCACCATTCCTACAGCAGCAGAACTCTTGGCACAACATTTTGTCGAAGAAAATCCCAATACGGTTCTATCGGATGCAACCATCGTTATGGATCCCAATACAAATCTGTTGAAACTCTCTGTGACTGGTACACTGCATCCTACGAATGATAACGAATCCCCGGAAGAGTCTATCCAACAATTTGCTGCCAACCTTATGCAGGAGCAATTAACCGTAACGGTTCCACTATCTGTGATATCTTCAATGAATATTTCCGGAACCGCTTTGGTCAATGTAAATGCTGGAAGTGACGATCCTGCAGCAATTACTACCACTACGACAGCCCTCAATGGAGGAGCGACCGTCACGATGCACGCAGGAGATATTTTAGCGGCAGACGGTTCCACCGGGGAGTCAGACGTAACAAGAACTGAACAGTATATTCCTGCTGAGTTGATCAACCAACTTCCGCTGGTTCAAACTACCGATGGTACTGAGTTACATGATCCCAATCAATACATTGCCACAACGACGGGTCAAGAGCTGAGCGATCATGCACTTATTTCGAACTACAACGATCAAATCAATTACACGATTCATACCCTTGCTCAAAACCTACAAAATGCTGAGCATATCACTGGCCAAACGTTACAAACGGACTTAGCGGAGAGCATCGATGATATCGTTCCGACCATTAATCTGCTTCCAGCTGCTGCGAATCCCCTAGTTTTACCACAATTACAAGCAGATTTGGCCGATTCAATCATTTTAACACCTACCCAGCTGTCATCAATTTCGCAATCCCTTGTCGATCAACATTTCATCGAAAATGTGGCACTAAAGTCTGATCTTGATTTACTAACCGTCAACACGCCTGTTGACATATCTAAGCTGAATCTACTGCGGACGGTCGATGATGAGTTTAAGAAAGAGCGCCAACAGCAGCAGCAGGCCAACATCCTGTATCAAGCCCAGATCGATGAATTTCGCGGAGTTAAGATGTGGTACAGTAACTTACCGAAGCCGCTACATGTGAATAACTTTCAACTGCGCAAGCTCGGTGGAGGCTATGTTATGAACCGAAAACTGCTGAATATCCGAAAAAATTTGGTGAGCGAGTCGAACAATTTAGCAAAATCTCTTAACTCGCAGCTATCTCCGATTGGTGGACCGCGCAATGCGCTAAACTTTAATAGTTCGAGTACTCGTTCTAGTGATATGCTGTCACCCATCTCTGGATTGGGTAAAAACAAAGATACAAGCAATGGCCTCGGACTATCAAGCTCTCCGGTTGGTAACCGTACAAGTCAGGTTAACCGTGGCCAACGACGACTGATACTGCCACAGGCTTCGGTCAAGAAACAAACTGAAAAGACTTCTTGTTTGCTAAGTAACGCGTACTTTAAGAATCTAATATGTTCCATGCAACAACAGCAGCAACAATCTGGTAGCCACTCATCCGGTGGCATCGGTTCGGCTTCTCCCAGCCTCAAACGATCAGCCTCTTCGCTCACGTCGCTGTCCAACAAACGACTAAAAATTATCAATAACCTACAGAATTCAACGGCCCCACCGCAGATGTTACTACAGGGCAGCGGAAAAGTGAAGCCAAAAGTATTATAATTAGTGATAAGGATCTATAATCTCGACGGCTTCGAAGGCGATACCGACGACAGCGAATAGAGAGAGGATCCGGAAGCAGTCACTCACAAAAACACTTCTGTAGACGCTTAGACACACTTCCTATAAATCACTAGTTGATGCTGCTGCTGTTTTTGGAAGCTGATGCCGCTTACTGCGACCTCCGGTCCCCGCTTATCTGACCGGCGGACGTAAAAACGGAAAATAAATGGACTGAAAATAGTAATGTTCGTCTCTACGTATTATACATATGTATAAATAATCAGGATTATATTGAATCATACTGCAGTAGGTGTGTTGTCACTTCTGGGACGTTTTTGGGATCGTATTTTTTCATTCACTGTTTTTTTAAATATCTGTCTTGTCTCATTTTTTAGAATCTAAACATGTACAACTTTTGCACAACATATATGGTCTTTCTGATAAAAAGATTCAAAACACAAAACCAGAAAATTACATTTCTTTGGGTGATTTCATTTGTTTATTCACTGTTTGTGTGAGAGATCGATAGAAAAAGATCCCAAATCTAAACGTCCCTAACAAATACATAGACGTACTGCTCGTTATTTCGCTTCTTTGTGAGCAGTTTCTAGATATCTATAAAGCTGTAATCAATATAATCTACTTGTATATTTATGGCAACGAGTACAAGAAGGCTAAAAGTCGAATAAGAAACGCATGAAGGTTGAGCAGAGGAACTCTGAAAGTAGAAAATATCGGAATGTTAAGCGAATAGCCGTAATGTTTCTCAATGCTGTTGGTTACTAAGCGAGTACTGCAGTTGTTCACGTTATAGAATTACCTACTCACCAAATTGCTGACAAGACTTAAACTATGTACGACAAAGAAATGAAGCTCTGTAAAATTTAGTCTCTTTTTGTAATGAGTCCAAATACAGATACGTTAAAAATTATTCCAAGCGCTATTAAGTGATATTTATTTATTCGAAAAGTGTTTAAGAATGCTGTTATAAGAACGCGAAAACTCGAAGCGAATTTCCCTAATTTAATCTTACTCTTGAAGTCAATCTATCGAACAGAGACAACAGATCTGACTCTAACTTATGATTGACGTATAAGAGATGACTAATGAAGTTGAGATGAACCGGTACCCTATTTAGCTGAATCAAAGACATCATATTCACCCCGATTTTGAATTTCGTTCAAATCAGATTATTTCGATCGAATGCGAAATTTTACATTCTGTATCTCGATCGAGTTCGAGGGGCTGGGGTCCACTAGAAGATTGATAGTACCTATTAGCTCTCTCCGGACAGTACCAGCCTAGATGCCGTGTGAAATCCGGCGGAAAAAAATTAACCTAGAATAGATGCACTGGGTTCCTGCTTCCATGTCGTAAAAGGCGACAATTGCAGGAGTTTCTTTTTATTTTTAGTTATTAGATATTTTCAATATCTAACTGATTGAAATAGTTCACTTCTGATTACTCTATTTTACTAAATTATCTCTACCTATCAACTTCCGTCTAGCTTCGGAGAAAAGTTTTATTTGGAATGTTTTCTTCTTCTATGTTATTGATTGTCTTTCAGGATTGTAATTTGAATGATAAAAATCAACTAATGCGCAAATCCGTTGATATTACAGAATTAATAACAGAGTTAATGATAAAGTGGAAATAATAAAGGATCACTACGCGCGTGAGGTCTGTTGACTTTTGTTTGGTGATTTAAAATGATTTTTAACAACTGCTTAGAATATGTCAATGCAATGAATCAACTGTTTTGTCTAAATCCTATTCACTTGTTTATTTTGTAATTTCATTTATAAAAAATAGGGAAGTTTTTATTCTTTACGCGATAGTATTGCAAATTTTTCTTCAGTTTCCTCGAAAAAGAACTGTGAATCAAGACTTCCCGGGACTTCAATACAGGATATTTTTGAAACGTTCACTCGGGAAGTCAGTGAGTTTAGTGGTGCATCCAAGCATCTTGAAACCGGAACATACTGAATCGCGCGCGAATAATACCAATACTGAAATTTTCACTAACAAATATCCTTCTCCCGTGACACTTGTGGGGTGCGGCCATTCCTTAGACGATCTACGTTCGGGCCTGGCCGGCGCCGGTACTGATCAATGAATTCTGGGATTACCAGAAGATGTACATTGAAGGATGATTTACCAGTCCCAGGTCGGATCATCTAAAAACTCCCAGTACAATTTCAGCTAATCCCGATCAGTAACGGAGTAGCCAGGGGTGGTCGCTCAAGCTCTGTATCTCGATCGAATTCGAGTTTTCCATACAAAAGCATAACTCCCCACACACTCAAAAATCTTGATATCTCCTTTGATTATCCATGGCTTGTAGAAGATGGTATTACTATAAGCACAGATAACAGACATACATGCTCGAACAGAATCGTTCAAAATCCTTTGTAAATTTCAATTTTGCCATACGTTGGGTACATTACTGCCACCTACTCGACTGTTCGTCGCGATCTTTCAAAACGTTTCACAACGTTCCGGAACGATAACAAAACCTCCTGCCTGTTCTAGAAATATTCCAACTACAACAATTTGAACACTTCTCACGCTTTATTAAGTTTTAGTTGGTTTGACGTAAAGTCGCATAACTACAGAGTCCGCCATCTGACTTTTTTTTTTAACTAGCGGTTATTTCGACATTGGTAACCTTAATGTCACTTCTGATTTGACAGAAACTTAGTTTTATCCTTCCGCTGAACGAAAATGGTTGTGTATACGCTTGAGGTACGCGTGAAAATAGTGCAGTTTTACTTTGAAAATGGGCTTGAGATCAGCTTGAAGAATACGTCGATTTTTGCCAAAAAATCATCTTCTCGGATGAGGCACATTTTCATCTCGGCGGGTATGTTAATAAGCAAAATTGTCGCATCTGGGGAACGGAAAACCCGCACGTTATCATGGAGAAGCCGATGCATCCTCAGAGAGTGACGGTTTGGTGCGGATTTTGATCTGGCGGCATCATTGGGCCATTTTTCTTCGAAAATGAGGCAGGAGACGCCGCCACGGTCAATGGCGAACGCTACCGCGCCATGATTAGCGATTGGTTCTTCCCGTTACTTGAAGAGGAAGACTTGGACATCATTTGGTTCCAACAAGACGGCGCTCCGTGCCACACAGCCAACGCTACGATCGATCTTCTGCGCACAGTCTTCGAAGATCGAATTATCAGTCGAAATTCGGATGTCGTTTGGCCGCCTCAGAACTGTGATTTGACGCCGTTAGACTATTATCTTTGGGGGGCTGTCAAAGATACGTGTTATGTGGACAAGCCAGAGACAATTCAAACCTTGAAGGACAACATTCGTGCAGCCATAGCTGAAATAAAGCTGCATACAATCGAAAATGTACTAAAAAAAATTAGAGGGTTGTATTCAAGACACGACCGAGCATAATAACATTAAAAATGAAATGTTTCTAGGGTTCCCATGATAAATACGAAAATAATGATGATAATGATGATGATACACTAAACTAAAAACTTATTCAATTGACTATTTACAAACTTGCTCTAGTTTAAGCGCTTATATTGTTAGCGAATGATAAAATTGACAATTAGATTCTTTCTTGATAATTGATTCTATTCAATTTTGATCCCTTTCCTCAAATTTTTACATTGTTAAGTTTTTGAATAACGTCCTTTGACTTCTAGAGTCAATTATGATGAATTCAAACTTACTCGAAATCTAAATGTTAGATACAAACAACCTAAAGATTTGAACCTGAACAAATAAAACTATTTTATTTTATGATAATAATTTTAGAGAAACGTGCAAACTTATTAATTTTATAAACAGTTAATCGATCCAAGAGAATATTGTACCAGTAATCTCAGTAATGGTGTAATTTTATTAATCCTTCAAAATCGTCGATAATCTTCGGAAAGTGTCGGTAAATAATAGGACAACAATACGAGAAAGAAAACATGTGAAACAGTCCGCATAAAATATTTAGTTACTTACATTGATTTTCGTTTTGGCATATTAGGAATATACGGAATGGATACGCAACAAAACTCCGAAATTTTGTTCATATTATAACTTGATGTTATTAACATATGAATTAACATTCTCATAGTTACAACGCGTGTAGTTATCAGACGCTTATTGTTTTGAAGCAAATAATAATTAAACTGAAACTGGCGGTTAATCAGATTCTACGAGGGTTCCTATTCAAACGATACATGTAAAATCACAGGTAAGCTCACCTTGAGTTTATCTTTGAAACTATACGATATTGCATCTAATTGTATCGTATATGTGAGCCTGTGGAACTCATTTATACTACTAAACCAGTGAGGTCGCTTTTAGATAAGTTTCAGAATTTAATTTTGAATCATTTGAAGCATTTAATTTCTGGTGGGACAACAACTTGTTCAGTCACATTGTCACGTTTTGTTCGTATGGGAATTGAGATTTAAGTATGCAAACCGATCTGTTGGCAAATTAAAACATTTTTAAGTTTACTATATTGAAGCTTTGGAACCATTTAAATTAGGAAAATCCATTGACAAATCATCGAGGAACAAGCGCTGCAAATTAGATCCGAAAAATCAATCGCCGATAATTCTAAATTGGACTGATAGTTACCAGAGAACCAAAATAAATTATTCAATTCAAACCAATTTTTCAATGGGATGCAATTGAAATATGCAAATGTCGTTATCTCATAATAGGCATTTTTAATGGCAAAATCGACCAACAATTTGCTAAGTACATGGGATATTTCGAAAGAATCGGTAACCACGCTGATTCGGTTCTTCAATAGCTAGATGATATATAAGATACTCAAGCGAACACGGTGTTGCGCAGACAACAGGAAATTTCACCAACACATAATCCAAAAGCGACAATCCAGCAAGTGAACGCATATACAATTCAGTCATCAGCTCACTGGACGAGCTACTTGTTTCATTCACAGTCCAACATCAACTAGGCAAAGAAATATTGTGCAGCCTATATTTATAGATTTCTCTTTATACTACGCAGAACGATGCGGTGTTTTTCATGCATGACGCAAAGCCTCCTATGCCGAACAAGAAGTTGACGTCATTTTGTACAACAGGGATTGGTGGATGAAAACATAGGTCGATTCCAACCATTTTTTCAATAGTATGCTATTGAAATACTGAAACGACGTCGTCATACATGTTTAAGTTAAAAGTTTCCGAATCGATTGGTTGTTAAATTATAACAATCCATCAACAAATGGCCGAGTTATTAACGTTCAAAATTATGACACAAAAAGGTTACGCGACTATTTTTGAAACTTTTTATTGACACCCGGCCCCATATAGTGAAAAGTAAGGCATTTTTAATGCCAAAACTGGACCGACCGTATGGCATACTGCAAGAACAGCCGAGGCAGCCATTTGAATGAAATTATATTCCACAATTAACCGGAAGGATTGTAAAACGAATGAGCCGTTTGTGTTTTATTGCATGTTTAAAAAAAAGTTACATGGCGGACTCTGTACGTTCAGTTTTTGCAACGACTGAGTGGAAACATATATTGGACAAGCCAAATGAATGAGGAACTCACAGAAAAGATGATTTTTTGGAAAAAGATACGCTCAGAGACAGCACTCGAACCTGCGTTCTTATGCAGTCCGGGCATACGCGTTACCATTTCGCCACCCTGATCCCGGGTTCCGGGTTGACGGTTCAATGCATAGGACACTAGTCTTACAAACCAGTTGTCGTATGTTCGAGCCCCGAAGGATTCGTAGTGTCAGTAGAATCGTAGCACCAGCCATGTAATGGTTCTGTACACTCTGAATCGGCTGCGAAGTCTATTTGAAACAGAAGGTCAAATTCCACTACAGGAATGTAATACCAAGGCTTTGTTATGTGAATGCTGATCCCAAAATAGTGTCGCCACGCCGAATGAGCAAATTTTACACACAGTTCATACGTCCGCCTGTATATCTGTTTTCTGTGTTACAAGGAAACACATTTCTTTCTCTCGATCATATCCAGTAAAGCCGATTGAGATTTATAGTATATCGTCGTCGGTATATCTTTACCGCTTGAATAACTGAGACTTCTTGACAACGGTTCATGATAGCGAGATTAGCATTACTTGAAAACAGATGGTATGGTAATAGAATTGCTTAAATTTTATTAAGATTTCAATTCTTCATTTCAACTTCATGTAACTCTTTTATTAAAACTATCGTTAGCTCGACTTTTCATTTCCATTGGATGTGATGTATTCTGCTATTGAATCGAACTACATGTGTTAAACACATCATTTTCTAGTGGAAATGAGTACAGCACAAATGTATGTGTTTAACACTTGATTCAGGCAACTGTGTTTCAATTGAAATCTATGTAGAAAACAATGTGACATTCGTATTTCAATATGAGGAAATTATATTATTACCCAACAGTTTCTGTTATTTATTCATGTTTGTTTTCTTACCTTTGGCCATAGTTTATATTCTGTTTTACCTTAATTCCAGTGTGTTTCGTAAGTGTCTTTTGTTGTCTTTCTATTTTATTTCCATTCCGTACTTTTGCTGATGTTATTTTATTTCCTGAAATCTAAAAGTTAGTTATATGCAGTGGTGTTTTCATTCTTACCCATGTTCCATTTTATATTTTCTAAGAGTGTTAATTAAATTATTTTCCAATTTTTCAGCTCCACATCTATCACATTTGTTCCTGCTTTTCTTGAGTATCTTGTTCTTTATTCCGAATTTCTTGTTCATGCTCAGTCATCCATTTCCGAAAAAACAGGAGACAAAAAAGGATTAGTGTTTTGCTTTCTAATATAGAAAGGTTATGCAATCACTGTGAAAACCGACTTTTGAACCGTGGCCCGGAGGGCCGAGTGTCATATACCATTCGACTCAGTTCGTCGAGTACGCAAAATGTCTGTGTGTGTATGTGCGTATGTGTGTATGTAGTGTTTTTTTGCACAAACTTTTCTCGGAGATGGCTGAACCGATTTTTACAAACTTAGATTCAAATGAAAGGTCTTATAGTCCCATACAAAATTCCTGAATATTATTTTGATCCGACTCCCGGTTCCGGAATTATGGGGTAAAATGCGCAAAAAATTGTGAAAATAAGTGCACTAACTTTTCTCAGAGATGGCTGAACCGATTTTCACAAACTTAGATTCAAATGAAAGGTCTTGAGGTCCCATAAAAAATTCCTGAATATTATTTGGATCCGACTTCCGGTTCGGGAGTTATGGGGTAAAATGTTCAAAATAAAGAAAATATATGTTCTAACTTTTCTCATAGATGGCGCGAGCGATTTTCACAAACTTAGGTTCAAATGAAAGGTCCTGTAGTCCCATTTATAATTCCTGAATTTCATGCGGATCCGACTTCCGGATCCGGAAATATAGGGTAAAGTGTGTTAAAAATTGTATACCATCACTTAAAATGGGGAAAAACCTTAAAAAATTTCTAAATTGACCTCAAATCTTTTCCAATTGATAGTTTTTATCAGTAGACGGTCAAACAAACCGATTTCGGTTATTCTTTTAAGAATCCAAGAAAATTATTTTAAAGAATACCACAGTATTATATATGATAGTATGATTGATATGAGAAGGCATCATTACACCACTAGGTGGATTAAAACAGGTTTTTTAATGACATCTTTGTACGGCCGGTCATGATGGTTTGAGGGAAAAAAACTGAGAACATGCATTTTTATTTAAATTATATTGACACTTGGGTCCCATAAGTATTAATACAGTATGCTCACATTTAGTTGTCTTCGGTTGATCCTTGACAGTGTTGCCATCCGCTCAGGTACTTTTGGGCATCTGGTGTACACTGACTTACAATCGAAATGCATCACTACCAGTTTGATACAACACACTCAAAGGCACGGTATAATGTATATTGTACATACACACAAAAACACATACATACACACACAGTCACACACATACACACATGCATACATACCCACATGTATTCCACACGCAAGCATTACAACATTGAGTTACTATTTCTACTCTAATAGATCCTAACTAAAACTAGTGTGCCAATAGTCATCTCATTAGTAGAGTCACCATGTTATTTTAGCGATCACTCGACTTTTAATAAATGAATTGTGATAAAACCGAATACAAAGTCTTTGCCTCGTCTCTAAGAAGGAATAACGCATAGTAGTAGCTCGGAAATAGTTCAATACTGCTGTTTTAGCGAAGCAAAATGTTCCAAATTGCATGTTACTTCTGAAGTTAATCTATCAAACAGATCGTATATGAAATGACTAATGGATTCAAGATGAATGGGGGTACCGTTACCCAATTTCTATCTCTTCTAATGGTCGATCGCTGATCCTGAGCTGAAACGGTGGCCTTCATTACCATTCTTGCATGCAGTTACTCTTACACTTCACTCACACATCATCCCACCCATAAGGTCCCAAACGATACATCCTCACAATATAAAAACTGGATGAACATCGTTTGACAGCTATCAGTGGTTTGTCCATTGGTTAAGTCATTATTATTTCGTTCTATTCTACAATATTCTATCTCATTCCACAGTAATCCATTGTACACAAACCACCAATAAACGTCAAATATGGACTCGATGACCTGTTGTCATCGTGTGAAACCCAATTGGGATACGTTCACTCCACTTAACTTCCACTTCACACTGGTAATACGGACCGGTAGTATGAAAATAAAACATAAAAAGAGCTCAGTTAAGTCCTACCGGCCTCTCCAACCCCGGATGTTGGAGCGTAATGCAATCAACATCTTATTCATTCACAATCGAAATGTATCACCATATACGGTTTGATACAACGCATACATACATACATACATGTATAAATACAGGCACCAAGGCATACTGACATACACACATACATACATACATACATACATACACACACATGTGTACATACATATACATATATACAAATATGTATTTCACACGCAAACATTGTAACATTGATTTACTATTTCTATTCCAATAGATTTTAACTAAATTCATTGTGCCAATAGTCATTTCATCAATAGAGTCACCATATTATTCTACCGATTACTCGACTTTCAGTAAATAAATTGTGATGAAATCAAATACAAAATCTTTGCTTCATCTCTGATAAGCAATACCACATAAAAGTAGTTCAGAAAGTGTACGATATCGCTGTTATAGCGACGCGAAATACTCCTAACCTCATCTCACTCTCGAAGTCAATGTATCGAACAGACACAACAGATCTTGCTCTAACCAATGGTTTTCATATATGAAATGACTAATGGATTTGAGATAAATGGAGGTGCTTCTATCTCTTTTATTGGTCGATCGTTAGTCCTGAGCTGAAACGGTAGCCTTTATTACCGTTCTTGCATTCCACTTCACTTATACTTCACTCGCATATCACCTCATCTATCAGATCCCACACGAGCACAACACAACCTCACAGAATAAACGTCAAAGATGAACTTAATTCACCATTCAACTATTCTGTTATCGTGTGAAACCCAATTGGGATACGTTCACTTCACTTAACTTCCACTTCACACTGGTAATACGGACCGGTAGTATGAAAATAAAACATAAAAAGAGCTCAGTTAAGCCCTACCGGCCTCTCCAACCCCGAATGTTGGAGCGTATTGCAATCAATATCTTATTCAAATCGTTTCATGCCTCACTCAATAAACTCAATAATTAAACTAAAAGTTATAACACATATTTATATTAAATTGTAACAATAATTAATCGTATCTGATGATGTTTGCAATACCGTCAAGCCCATCAACCACGGGAGGGACTTATGATGTAAATCTTTTTGGTCTTAAAATTATCAGTAATAGGCATTATATCATGAGGAGATATGTATCATGATTTTTATGATTCCTTAATTAACACGCTCGACAGTACGTCGATACTTGGTAAAAACTCTATGTCGATACTTGGTTAACTAGTACTAAAAATCATTTGAAGCTATCAGTAACTGGGTACGAAGTAATACTACCTCTCACCGAAAAATTATTAAAAAATTGTCTTGTAAGGTTTATGAACGGTCCCTTATCGAGATTTTGTTTCCTTCATTTCCTACGGGGGGACAGGTTCGAGTCCCATCTCTGCAGTAGCTTTGGTGCGGTTTTCATTGCATAGTTCTATTCGTATGTCACCTTTGCAACCTGTTATCCTCGTTAGATACTGATCGAAGTAAAAACTAGCTCAAGGCGGCTGTACGCTTAACAAGACCAGAAACAATTCATTGAAGGTGGATGGAGGTTTGATTTGTCCTTCAATATATTGTGTTCCAGTTCATAATCGTCACTGCTGCGATCACACATTAGCTAAGATCATCAAATAGATGATGACGCTGTTGTGCTTCCATAGTCAGCGAAAGATACAAAAACAAAATTTCAAATCATTGTCTGACGGCAAAGCAGAGGAGAAGTTGATATGATTATAATTAAATTCCGTGAGGCCCGAGCACAGCGAAGCATGCTCGGTTTCTTCTAGTCAATTAGCCTGTTTCTTCATGTGGTTTCACATGCAAGCTAATTAATTGGCAAAACAATTTCCCCGGACAGGAGCTAGCTGCGGGTTACAGTCTCGTCTTTGCAGTAGCTTTTTCGCGGTTTTCATTACATAGTTGTATTCGCATGTCATTTTTCCGATACTGATCAAATTTAATCGAATATCATCTGAATTTGAATTTCTTATATTGTACAGTAGGATTAAGTAAAAATCAATAGATCCGACTCGGGAGACTCGAAAGCAAATGGCGGTAAGGTGAAACGGTAGTCACCAAGCCATTTCTAATCGTCTACACGTCATGGCCTAGCATGAAACTTCATGGATCGACTCTGGCCCGTTGCTTCATAAAGGAAACGATACTGTGCATTTGGTGGGACCAAAAAAGTGACTTGTGCTACTAACTTCTCAAACCAGGGAAAACTGTAAATACTAATCGCTACCCACAGCAAATGATGACATTGAATCAAGAGTTGTTAGAAAAAAAAACCCAAATGCTCCACAAGACATACACCCTTATTCTGAATAACGACGTATCGATTTTTCGATCGTATTTCATTTGTATTCTTAATAACGCTATCAAAATTAAAGATAGCTTGGATTCGATTGAACCACATTTGATTGAAAAATCAATACGTCGTTATTCAGAATGATGATGATAATAGTCATTTTGCAAAACGACAACGCCCTTTGTACAATCAGCGAAAGTGGTTTTAACATAATTTCTGAGCTCAGATGGAAAGTTTCACCCTATTCGTCATACTCCCCGGACATGGCCTATTCCGACTAATATTTGTTTTCACCAATGTCTCACGCATTTGATGAGCAGCACTTCACTAGTTATGAAGACGAGGGAAGATGACTTCACGACTGCATTAGTGAGCCTTGAGAAAGGTAAAATAGTAAAGTATCTAGAGCCTATTACTTACAATCAACATATAATTCCATCGAAAATCCTAAATTATCAACTGACACATCTTACAGAAACGATTTTGAGATCTAAAAGTCGAATATTTGGAAAATCAAACAAAGTTGTTTATTAGCGACATAGTCAATCGTTATTTTTTGTGCAGAAAAGGGCTTTCGGAATGTACAGACAGAGTAGAAACAAAGTAATGTACAATAGTTCAATCAATCTTATGTACTGATCAATTTCCTCTATCAGAAACGTTCAATTATACATTCTAGTATTTTAAATCTGTCGATATATTACCATCTCAATATATAATCTGCGAGAAGTGATTCCAATTTATGTGTTTTCATAGTTTACGAATAGGGTGATATATTATTGTGAAATTCTATATTTTTTTCGCTCGTTTATAGTCTCACTTATTTTCGATCCCATTCGGTAAATGCAACTCTTTTTACGTTTCGATTTCACCCAAAGTAATTACTAAATCTCACCAATTTTACGCTTCACGACAATAGAACCTACCGTTCCGGGCTGTTGTGCATTGCGCCTGCCTTGCTACTCCTTGCAGATTTTGCACGGATTGCACATTTTATTGCAAAAACTTAACGTTCAAGAACCCCTGTTTTATGAGCGAAATGAAAATCAATGTCAGTGCAAGGTTGGATGAATGCGCGTTTTATTTGTTTCTATTTGAATCGTATCACAACTGCCATCATAACGTTATAATGCTCCACTGTAACCAGTGTGAAAATATGCATGAAATAATGTCCCTCCTCCATTGATAAATTTAGTGGATCCGGTCGAGATCAAGGTCCATGTTCATAAGTTGATGATTGAAACGGTGTATTTGTCCATTTTCATGTGACTCAAATGACTGAATAACTACTGACTTTGACGGATTACCGTTCCGTCATTTATAAAGTGTTAAAACTTACTAAACACCGCACTTCCGATTCCATTATTTTTCGAAAGCACTTCTGGATATTTACATGACTGATTCAACTGTCCCACTGTCCGCTACAGGCCAGCGGTCACTAGAACAAGTGAAAGTTAAACGGAATTTACCAGAAGTGATCATTTTCTTTTTCAACTTTTTATATGATGGAGCGTTTAGAAATATTCCTACGTTCAAATCTCGAATGATATTTTCTACGTATATTCGCTAAACCCTTCCTTGTAAATCAAATTCACATAGTTTTAAAGTTATCGAAATTATATAGAAAAAAATAAATTTCTCACAAATTCGTTAGAATTTTATAGAAACAAATTGTTTCGCATTTTTGCTTTTACAATTCACAATGACATGATTTTCATTTTGACCAATAGATCAAAGAGTTTTCTTTTACCGTAACTTCTAACACACCTATATGTACACGGTTCTTACTATCACTTATGCGTTAGTGCTACAAAATGTGTATACTTCTGTAAATAATATATGCAAAATTAGATAGTTACAAAACATTTAAGGATCCAGTAACACTGAGTGTATGCTTGCTAATAACTAAAGTGCCTAAGAGGAGTGTATTCAGATTTCTATTTGGTTGATTATAACATATTTCAGGGCCACCAGCATGCGTACTTCATTAATGTGCGTAGTTTGACTACTAATGAAGTTAAGACTCTCGTTTCATTTCTTCCTATAAATGAGCGGTCATTATTGATCGGTTCATGTTAGCGCCTTGGGAAAATTTTCTGTTTTGTTTACTAATCTGTGATTCTTATTATAATACTGTATAGTTGCAGTAACACACAGCTTGCGAAATATAGCGGAATTGTAGGGTATCACTAAATCGATATTCTGTTCTCCACGCAGCACTACCACATCAATATACGTGAAGGTGTTGTGTTTTGTGGCACTATTTTCCTGCCAAGAGCATTTTCTCTTCGGGAAAGGGAAACCAACGACGCATTTTCGTAGGTAATATAGGTGTATAATCATTTCTTATTGTTTTACTTTTATCTACAATTTCTCTTTTCTTAAAATGATATAAAATTTTTTGCAAAGGTATAATGCTACCTTTTCGGGGCTCGAGGCAAAACATATTGATATATAAGTTTAAATTATCTTACCTTGTAAAAAACTGCACACGATGGTTCATCCGATCGAAATCGGTAGTTGGTTGGAACATAAAATATACAATTTAAACTAACACACAACTGTCTTAAACACTTATTTCAGCATTGTTGCCATTCCGGCATATTTGCTGTGACTAGGCGCTTGATATGACGAAGAAGACTGCGATGACGTGGATGCCAGATGAAGCGAAGATTTACCTCGGCCGCCGCCAGCCCCACCTGCACTGCCACCGGCTCCGGTACCACCTTTCGAAGTCTTTTTGTTGGCTATTCGATCCTGCAATTTTCGTAGCAGTTCCTCGACATCATCCAACGAGTACGTGTATGCTAGGTTGCAGAATTTTGCTGGCAGTCTGCTGTCTGACAGGAACTTGATCGCATGCTTCAAACAGTAGATACGATCTTCGTCCTCCAACGCTTCGTCTTCGCTGACTATCTTTACACGAATCAGCGACAGATATAGGTTCGCTCGACATATGTCACACTCAAATTCCTCCAACGATGCAGTCTTCTTCTTCGATTCAATTTTCTCCGATTTGTTGACACCGTGATCCTGAAATGGAAAATTTTCGTAAGGGTACGGATAAAATCATACACTTTCACATCCTACTTTTAATGTTTGTCGCTGCAATTTCTCTTTTTCGTAGATGTCGCGAATCATTGGTAACACTTGTTTCAGGGTGTCGTGACTGCTGCGTTGATCATTCGCTATGGAAAACACTAGCTGCTCCACAGAAAACATGGTAGGTTCACAGCTTTCCTGTATATCCTGAAATCGAGATTAGATGTAAATTTACTTCATTGTCTACCTAACACCAATTCCGATATTATACGTCAGAATTTAATATAAATTAACATTGTAAAAGCAACAGACACTTTGAGATTGTAATCAAAATTCTAATACTGACTAAAGATGTGGTTCGCATTGTAGTACACGAAAGATTAGTCTCACTCAAATGTTACCCGATTGAATGATCTCTGTAAGCCGATACCGCGTTTATTCCCTACACACTTAAATTCTATTGCTGAATCTTGGCAAAAAATGCCGAGATTTGCACAGCCAAGTGTTCGGTAATCGTCTCCGCAAAATTTATAATTACTGATAATCTCAACAATCTTAACTAAGTTAACTATCAATTATTCAGTTCGTGCTCGCATCTCATCCGACACAGTCGCAAATCGTTTACGGTCGAGACAATAGAAACAAAGACAATACAGTGTAGTGGACAATAGAGTACACGAAATGGGCAAATACGATTTAACAAACCAGAAACTTAGCCTACAAGAACAATTCAGTTTGTATTGATTTCAAGCGCTGCAAAGTTAGACCAGGAGCAACCGAAATTGAAATCTTGCTTAAGGAACAAATGCATTTAAACGTTAATGATGTAAGTGAGATTCAATTCAACAAGGTGTCTAACTGTGTGTACATTATGTTCAAACCTGAAAGAGATGCAATTGCATTTGCTTCGGTTAATAACGGGGTGCATAGGATTGTCATGATCGGGATCATGACAATATTAAATTTAAAATCACTGTGTATATGGTGGACAATGCCATAGAAGTACGCGTGCATGACCTTCCCCCGCAGACCAGCGATGGGTATGTTCGGGAAAGTATGTCGCAGTACAGTGAAGTTCTTTCCATCAAAAGGGAAGTATGGCGGAATTCCATCTTACATCATTTGTGATCAAGACGGGATACATCCGTGTAAAACGCTGATTACGTATGAAAATCAACTGGTTACATGTCAGTTTTGTGAACAACCTGCACACTACGGCAAACCTCGCACTGAGACTGCGAAAGCAAACAAAACAATCAAAAACAAGAACAACCGCTCAAGAACGGAAACTAGTGAATGCAGTGCTCCTGTTTCAAAAACACCTTCACCATCTAACCAACAAGCAACTGCAACCAATGTACAACAAGGCGCTTCTACAGTAACTAGCAACGAGATCAAGACTGCGAATAACAAGGAAAACGAAAAGAAGACGGAAATCAACAATACCACCGATGCGTCAATGGATGACAAGACGAGTCACGAACAAAGTGCCCCTCAATCCTCACAGGAGGGAAATATGGAAGCTCCTCTCCCCCTAGAAAAAGGGTGACACCGGGATCGAATACAACAAATTTTTTATTGAAAAAATTGGCTCAATCGGCCACGTAAAGCTTGTACGCAAATAGGCCTGAATAAAAAAATATCAAACATATATTGAAGAAGCCAAATGAATGATAAACTCACAGAAAAGATAATTTTTGGAAAAAGATACGATGCAATCGGTGCATACGCGTTTATTATTTCCGTCACCCTGAGCTGTGGTAGACAAAGACCTACCGCAAAACTGGATTTGTTAAGCGTATATTGAACAACGGGCTAAATCCTAGCCGCCTCACAACCGGTACTATATATCCAAACATCTTCTCTGTTCATCAGACAACAAACCCTAGTCTTCTTGCTCTATACCTATTTTCCGCTCAAGCACTGAGTATGAAAGTATATTTATAATTGCGTGTTACATTCTCTACTGTGCCAGTTGCTACCTGCCTGTCGTCAGCGACAGACCCTATGAAGGCTGTTTGTTAGTCTGCACTTTCCTACCAGAAGTTGATTTTTACGGAAAATCAAACTGTGATTGTTTTAACGATTTATTAATTTTTAGTTGGTTTGACAAGTCGCCATAACTCAGTTTAGACCGTTGTTCGATATACGCTTTCCAAACTCAGTTTTGCGGTAGAACTGTGTCTACCACAGCTCAGGGTGGCGAAATGGTAACGCGTATGCACGGATTGCATAAGAACGCAGGTTCGAGTCCTGTCTCTGAGCGTATCTTTTTCCAAAAATCATATTTTCTGTGAATTTATCATTCATTTGGCTTTTCCAATATATGTTATCACTCAATCATTGCGAAACTGAATAATTGATAGATTATTTTAATATATTTAGAATTGTTGAGAATCTCAGTAATTATACGTTTGCCGAGACGATTACCGAGCACTTGGCTGTGCAAATCTTGGCATTTTTTTTGCCGAGATTCAGCAATAAAATTTAAGTAATTAGATATAGTATTATGTCAAATATTGTCAAAAAACAAACGCGCTTTACCGAGATATCATAATATTACAGAATTTTGGAAACGCGCATGTGAATTACAGAACAATATTCTAATTCGGCATTTCCTCCATGCCGAGCTCGAGAATTAGTTTTAAGTAAGTAGTTGAAGCGCCGTAGATGAAGTCGAAGAAAGTTGTGTTTATAACAGGGTGGCAAGTAAATTTGCCGATTTCAATTTCGTGGTTTTTGGATAAGGCTAGAATCACCTTTGTTTAGTTTTTTTTAAATATTAATTCAATTCAAGCTTTGAATCGGTTTCATATGTCCAAAAATACATTAAAATAGGCCCACTTGTTGATGATTGAAGTATTTTTTATGTATCTCGATGCATAAGTAGCAAATATTCATTATTGCTAGTGTATATAAGAAAACCAAAAAGCCTTTTTCTAGTCATCTAGCAATTTTGGTTGCACGTAACCGGTTTCTTCCGAGAGCAGATGACTGTTTTTATTATTTTTTGGTATACATATTGACGCTCGCCTCTCTGGGAAACCAACAACAATCTATGCCAGCAATATCAAAGCGTTTTCTATAAAATTTTTTCGTTCCTTCCGGATGTGAAAGTAGAAATCTTAGTTCGGCGGGAAAATTAAAAACGGCATGATGGAACAGCAGCGAACCTAACACAATATCGTCATTGCCCGGGCTTCAGCCAATCAAATGGACATACACCGTTCAAATTATGGTAATTTGCTTGCAAACATGTCTGTTCAATGATTTCGGTGCCGGAAGTATCTACAATAGTGTAACTCACTTCGTTTTCGCGTGGATGGTTTAACCGATTCGAGAACTGTTTCATTCTGTAGGTAATACTAGTTAATGCACAAAAAATCTTTTTGGAATAGAAAAGAAACATTTTGAATAGAATACCACAGTATAATAAATGAGAAAATGATTAATATGAGAAAAGCATACAGCTGTTAGTCGTTTGCATTAGAGAAAAAGACAACGAAAATTTGGACAACGATGGAGAATATTACACAAAATCAGTCGTTCTAATGGCTCTGCGTGTTATATAAAGAACTATTAAGATTGCTTCTATGTAAATCGAAGGTAAAAATCATCAGTTTAGTGAAAATCTAGAATAATATGAGCACTTTTCTCTGTACGAAATTCGCATCAAAGGAGTACAAATAATGCTAGCATGCTGATAGTTTCTTTCACTCAAATACTAAGATGTATGAAATATTGAGAACCAAATTGTTCTTTTCAGCATTACAAAATCTTAAACGCACAAACGACATCAAATCAACTAATATCTATTCACATCTCGAATGCAGTCCTACGTCAATCACGCGATTATGTCTTTGGCATTACCTACTCCTAGAATCTTAAACCGAAACGACGAAACCAGAATTAATTTACTAATCATAAATTCTTCCAGATTTCCTAATAGCAGTGTTGGTGATTGCCGATAATTTGACAGAGAGCGGCTCGATATTTCTCAACATTCGTCAAACTGGTAGATGATGAACAAGAGCACGCTGCCTCGTACTGCATGAACCGTAAGAGAATTTTTCTATATTACTTCGCTCCTTCTCATACTCTGAGTATTTCTCTACCATTATCAAAATAGATACAGTTTTGCAATGATCGGTGCTGTGCGGAGTTTGCCAAGCGATAATCACAAGTTGTCAATTATCACAGAAAATCGTGTCGATGATTTGACTTGATGATTCTCATATTAAATTGCAATATATTTTTTTTAAGCATTCACAGACATTTCCATAGACACAACTTATACAAAAGTTTTATGCACATAGTTAAAATAAACGGCAACCTATAATAATTTAAAGAAAAATTACTATCAACCATAAATTCTTTTCAAGTTTTATCCACCTTATTGCTTAAACACAAATGGGGTACAAATTGACGCAGTGTACACCGATCTAAAAGCGGCATTTGATCGTATAGACCAACGGATTCTATTGTGTAAACTGATGCGAGTTGGTGCATCACACAAGTTCGTTGCATGGTTGAGTTCCTATTTGTGTGGTAGAGTTCAACGTGTACAATTAGGAACCTCAGTTTCATCCTCGTCTACGAATAAATCAAGAGTTACACAAGGCAGTAATATGGGTCCCCCTTCTGTTCGCACTGTTTTTCAACGAAGCCGCTTTGCTGCTTGGTTGTGGATGCAAGCTGATCTACGCCGACGATTTGAAGCTGTACTTAGTAATTCGTAATTATGAGGACTGCGTCCATCTTCAAGAACTGCTAGATTTATTTGTCGCATGGTGTCGACGAAACCACCTTGTGATCAGCATTGTCAAATGTCAAATAATAACATATGACCGAATACTTCATCCATTAATCTTCGACTACAAAATTGACTTACAAGAGTAGACCGTGTTAACGACCTTGGTGTTGTATTGGATGCAAAACTCACATTTAGTCAGCATCGTTCTGCTTTAATATCTAAGGCAACGAAACAACTCGGATTCATAGCTAAAATCAGCAGAAATTTCAAGGATCCACATTGTTTGAAGGCGTTATACTGTTTCTTAGTGCGGCCATTGCTGGAAAATGCCAGTTTAGTATGGATTTCATATCAACTCGTTTAGAACTTGCGGATTGAGCGTGCTCAAAAAAAATATTTAATCGGCTTGCGCTAAGAGATCTCCCCTGGCGACATCCCTTGCCACCGCACCCTGATCGATGTCGCCTGTTAGGTCTTGACACCCTGGAACGACGAAGGAAGATTCAACAAGCTGCGTTTGTGGCGAAGATTATCAACGGAGAAATTGACTCTCCAAAGATCCTGTCTCTCATCGACTTCCGGGATTCACAACGAACACTACGATCAACAGGCTTGCTTCAACGAAGATTCCATCGGACATCGTTTAGCACCAAGAGCGAATCCCCACAGCAGCGTGCCAACCCGTGATTGTCAGACGGGTCATCGAGAAAAATTCGCTCTCGCATGCCGGTTTTTTGTTGCTGAGATGATATCCGTCTCTTTAGTGGCACTGATTGAATATGATAAAAGCTGATATTTGATACGATAAAAGCCATCCTTGCCCGATAGTATAGGTATTTGAATAATTGGTTTTGCTTTTGAACGTACTGAAGTTGGCCATCTATCAGAGCTACGGATGATATCGTTCATTCAGATAAGCATCGTTGAAGTACAGAAAAAAACAGATGGTCGAGATGGCAAAAAAATTCTTCCGACACATGATCGTCAATTTTGAGCACATACTGGCGATACCTGAGATTTGAATGTGTCCATCGAAGGACATTTGCACTAAAACCGAGTCGATCGAATTTTGCAATCGTGATGACATGGTTAATTATATCGGTAGAGTGGAAACGATGGTAAAGCGATGCGACTGTCCCAGTAGTACCATTTATCAGAAGCCATTACACTACAGCTCTGTTTTGGGCTGATTTGACTTTTGTTCACTATACGAAATCCATCCTGGAATGGTATAAGGTACTAGAGTTCAAATCCATATCAAAAACAGCCAATCCACCAAACTATTCAGAGCTTCGCCTGATAGAGAGGTTCTGGGATCTAGGTCGGTGTCAACACTTCGAAACTAAGAAAGCAAATGGTATCGATAATTTCAAGAGACGATGGAGAATCGTGACCGCGAGCGTATCTGAGGATTTTAATTGCAGATATACCACAGAAAGATCGTGAATTTTACAGAAAGGATTAGCAATTTAATCATATATTTCTAAAGTACATATAAGTCTATTATTCTGAAATAAAAAACCGATTTTGTAGAGTTACGTGTAATTTTGCTATGATTTTAATGTCAGAAATTTAAAGGCTTAACGGTTTTATTAAAGATTATCATTATGACCTCATTGTGTATGTTGTTTTTATGGATAAATAAACAAAGAAATAAATAATAAGCAGGTCCAACATTTACGTGTTTCTATTATCATCGACTTACCCGAAAATCTTCCTTAGCCGTATCGAGCCATGAGCTGGACGCAAAATACACACTCTCGGACACTGCGTACCCGGAGCATAAACTGGATGTGTAAGCCCTTGGAAATACCACCACAAACTGACCGGGTTGCTGTTCCGTACGACACAAGGAAACATTCCGATCGGTTAGCATATGTGGCGGTACCATCGCGGTGTCGCATGGAAGCCAAATAGTTTTATTCTGGCAGTGCGTGGGAACCAGTGCCGTCAGTGCGGTCCGGAAATTGGAATTTTGATCGTCCGGTACTCCATACCAGATTTTACTGGCACCGGTATGAAGATATTCGATCCAAGGTAAACCATGAGGATCGCGATACCAGCAGCAGGCACTGAAGAGCATCCCGACATGAAGCGTTGGAATAGTAATTCCCATGACGGGACCAAGCGAACGAAGAATGGAACTACTGTTGTTTGTGAGTACCTTCAAATTCCAGGGATGCTTCGCGCACGATGATCCTTTGACTCTCGGCGCAGGAAAACCAAATCCGTATGCACTGGAATCTATAGAACCGGAATGAACGCACACATGACTATCCCGAACGGCAACGTGTCGCCAATATTCGCTCTCGATTTCTGCCACCGTGGGTTCAGTATTTTTAAACCACAATGACATGGTGTTCCGGGCGATTCGGAAGAACTGATTCAAGGGCATATTCCTTCCCTTCATGATGCATTCCATTGAAAATTCATCATCTTCCTCTTCTTCGTTTGATTCTTCTTCATCGTCATCCGAATCTTCGCTATTGCGTGTCTCCGAACTAACACATTTGTCCGCATTGCGCCGAGCTTTTGCCTCCCGTTTAGCCCAGTCAGCTTCCACTTCATCGAACAGCTTTTGTCTTTCGGCAGGGGACAAAGTGTCATATGGAAGCAAATATTTACAGTAGATATCGTCCAGTTTCGACACGCGGTCATGTGCTGCCTTCGGAATGCACATATCTTCTGCCACCCGGGCCCATTTTTTCTTTTCAATAACTTCCTTTAAACCACCGAGCTCCTGAACAGTATGATACAGTCTTGGTAGATCTACTTCCATCCCACCGATCAACGGTGGATTTTGCAGATTGATACTTTGCGTGGCTAAATATTTCTTTATAGCCGCATATTCCTTAGCACTGGGTCCCCATCGGTGCAGCATCTTGTGAACATACTGATTGTAGGCCATGAATCGCATATCGTCGGTAATGCGACATTCCGGTTTAAAGCTGGCTGGCGGAATGATCCGACAGATTCCAAAGCGCGCCGCTACCGGAGCAATCCGTTCAATGTATTCGATTGGATCGTGAAATTCCTTGTCGGTCGGTTTGAAAACCGGTGCCTCCACCATCTGAGCCGGGTCATCCCGACGGGGAAAGGCCGTGTTGTTATCTGGCTGTACTTGAGTATCCAGTTTAGCCTTGGCTTTGTTTGGTTTAGATCGCTGCGATGAACTAAGCGATGAATTGGAATTCATTCGCGGTAGACTGACTCGAGTATCTTCGGGAGCAGGAGTAGTCGCCGGTGTAACCACCGGTGGTGGTGCAGCGGGTGATTTGTCAATTGTAGAAACCGAATCACTTGATTTGAACCGTGGCTGAACGGTTCCCACGGGTACCATTTTGGAAATTCCATCCTTACTCATGCTTGGTCCAGCGGCCATTAGGCTTTTAACCAGTTCCTGTACGTTCATCGATTCCGGAATGGGGGTTGTGTTGGAACCCATTTGGGCTTTCGTTACCAATTTGGCATGCATAATTACCCTCTGATTTGGACCTTCCGGACCTTCGGTTCCCAGTTTCACCGCTACACCTTGAATCAGTTGATCGGTTTTGCCACTACCGACCGTGTTGGGACCTTGCAGTGGAATGTAGAACGTATGACCTTCGTCTTCGGAATCCTCTGTGTTCTGTTTGTTTTCATCATCTTTTTTCAATCCGTCAGCGTCGTTACTTTTCTGTTCACCACCCGGCACTGCAATGGCCGTCGATTTCGCACTTTCTTCTGGACTCAAAGTTAAACTTATCGCAGGCTGAACTCCGGCCTTCGCCGGTGTGTTTAAATTGACGGGTTTTTGGAATGTAGTACTTGATCCAGCTTTTTCATCAGGCACTGCCTCCTGTTTCTTATTAGTGCTAGCCGCTGCCGCTGTTTGCGGTTCATCTCTTACGGAAGAATTGCACGATTCCCGTCGGCTATGTCGGCGAAAAGGAGTTGCTAGGGGCACAAAACTGTCTTCATTGTCGAACGAATAAACGCTGGGTTCGTTTTCGGGTGAGAATGCTCCGAATTTGTTGGATGCTGCGGAACCGATTGAAGTCTTTTGAGCTTTGAGGGCCTCTTGTTTGTAGACAGGAGTTCTACCTTGCTTATAAATTGGCTTACGATCGGTCGCCGAAGTAACTGGCGTTGTGGCGGTAGTAGATGTTGCTGTGGTGATCGTTGCTACAGCCGTTGTAGTGACCGTGTTTTCCGTTCTCGATTTTCTCGTTTCTTTCTTCACTTCTTTTTTCACCGGTGAAGGCGTTCGTATTTTGGCAGCGGCTTTCGGCTTAGGATCTTCTTTGACTTCATCTTTGGGGGATTTCTTTTCCGGGGTCTTTGTCGGTTCCTCTGGCGGCTCCACATCCTTGTCCGGCTTCACTGTGACAGGTTTTGCTTTCAGTGTTGGTCCACGAGCATTGCTTCCGCTAGGCTGTGGTGTTAAAGGTTTGATTTCTTCCTCCTTTTTCGGCTGTATCACAGGTGGAACAACGGGTTGTTCAATCACAGGTTCTGGTTTATTTTCAATCAGCTTTTCCCATGCCACAGCGGGGGGAGTGGGGGTTGGCGTTTTGGGAGTATCCAAAATTTTCAAATCGGCCTCGAGATCATCGGGAACCGGGGACCACAAAGTTTCATCAATCCACTTTTGAATCTGCTCGTGTGTCATGTTCACCTTCGTTTTTCGTCTGTCTCGTGGCGAAAGATGCCCGCCCAGCAACGATTCCGTTAACACCGGTGGTCCCAGTGGAGGTTTGTGCACGGAACCACACTTTCCAAGTGTACACTTGGTATCCAAAGGACCAGAACTTTGTGCCAAGCTAACACTCGCAATTCCGAAGATTTTTTCCGACTCTTCTTTACTGGGCAAAAGATTCCCTAGCAGAGAATTCGATTTCGGAGCAACCGGCGATGTCGGGGACGTTTGCTCGAAACCCTTCAGAAAATCGGATTCGTCCATATTGAAATCGTTCTTGACGTTTCGGTTGAAAGGCATTTCCGGCTGCTGGACAGCGGCAGGTGATGTTTTGTCGTTCGAGGTTTCTTGTGATGTGTTGGGAAGAGACTTGATTGTGCGGATGAATGGTTGCTGTTGTGATACAGAAACGGATTGTTTGGTGGGTGATAAACTTATTTCTGCGGCCGTCGATTGGAATGTATTATCATGTGACTTGTTGACTCTAGTTGAATTCAGTTCATCTGTTGCAGGCGATCGGATCACTTCAGGACTGATGAGCTGTGGCGGAAGACTTAACATTTGCGGTGTAGACACTTTGGGGCTTGAAGTTTTGGGAGGAGTCGACAATTTCGGGGGTGTTTTCACTGGCGTTGAAGACTTAATAGCAGGAGATGGAAGCCTCTCGATGGTCGCTGCAGACGCCACGCTAGGTTTAACGGATTCTGCCAGCTTGTCGTCCGGTTTGTCAGTTTCAATCACTGTTTCCTGTGCTGGAGGAGATGATTTCACTGTTGTCACTTTCTTTGTTGTAGATTTTCTACCCTTTTCTTTCAGTTTCTGCCGAATTTGATGTTTCTTCCGCTGAAATTTGGTAGCTAACGGTTCCTCGTCCGAATCACTGAAGCTTTTCTCTAAAGGCTTCGATTCCTCTTCTTCCGAAGACTTGATATCTTTAATCGGATTTTTCGTTTCTTCCAATTTCGATTCGACAGTATCGTCTGTATCTTTCTTTTTCCTACCTTTCTTCGATGATGGAACCTTTGCTTCCTTCTTCGTAACATTAGCCTTCAGCTCGTTTTCCATTTGTTCAAGCTTTCTCACATTCGGCAGTTCTAAACTGTCCAACGATGAAGCATCATCGTCAGATTTATCATCGTGGTTCAAACGACGACCAATCAATTCCATGTACAATGTGGCTGCCTCTTTCGTTTTGCGACTAGGCCGAGAGCTGGTCTCAGTCGGAGGCTCCGGTGTCTTCTTCGATTTCTTCTCCTCCACTTCCGGTGGATCCGGAATCGGACTTGATTCAACCTTCTTTTTTCTTGCACCGCCCTTTTTCGGAGTTACTTTTGGTGATGGTTTATTTTCCAAGTTTTTATCAGAACTCGGTTTAGGTTCTATCTTCGAAGTTGCTTCTACTACCGGCACCGGAGTACTTTCCTTGGGTGGAACAGGAAGTGGCGGAAGCAACTTAGGCGTATCTTTCTTCTGTCTACCCCGGGGAGTTTTCTTCTGAACCAGAGGCGTTTCTACGATTGGAGGAGCCTCTGATTTTTTGGAGCTAACATCCGATCTTCGACTGATCGATTCTGATCGCCGGGTCTTTTTCTCGGGAACCTCTTCAACTACCTTTTCCGGTAGCGGATCTGATTTGCGACCTTTTCTAGTATTTGCCACTCTAGCATTTTGTTTCTTTTTACCCACTGTTCGCTTCATCAATGGTTCATCGTCGTCAGATGAGAAGTCCCGTTCAGCTGGATTATGTTCTTCTTTTTGTTTGGTGGGAGGAGTAGGGGGCGGAGGCGTTGGAGATTTTACAGGCGATACTGGGCGCTGTGGAGGACTTCTCAACGCAGAAAGTCTAGTCGTTCGTTTTTCGTTATCCACATTTTCGACTGGTTTCTTTTTAATGCCTTTTGCTTTGCCTTTGGGAGTATGTTCCTGATTATTTTTATCAGGGGATTCTTCCTTGACAGTTTTGTTTTGGTCTGTTTCAGAATTTTTCATTTCAACATCATCTTTATTCAGAACTACTTTAATATCCATTAATTCCTGTAATTCCTCTTTTTTCGTAGTTTTGACTATTTTCTTTGCACTTTTCTTCTCGATAAGTTTCTTCTTAGCCGGCAATAATTTTTCCTTTTTTCCATCGACTTTCTTGGAGTCACTTTTTGCTTCCATTTTAACCTCATCGTCTATCTCGTTTTGTTCAATTTCGGAACGACCTTTAACACTACTTCCCCTCGTTTGTTTACTGTAAGCAGTAACTCTCAGTTTAGCCATTCTTTGTTCGTGGTACTTCTTTCTGAGAGCCTGCACAGTTTGAACCCTACGATTATCCGGATGTTGTTCGGCCCGTTTCCTAACTGCAAAGGGCATAAAAGCGGGCTTTTCCGGAACAACATCAGGCTTTTTCACTTCCTTTTCGTCCACCTTGGTCACATCTGGAATCGCATCAGCAGCCTTTTTCGGCGTTTGAAACTGTTCCACATTTTTCGATGGACCCGCAACTGTTTGAGGTGTCCCACTGGTGCCACCACTGCTTGTAGTATTAGTAGTTGCAGTAGTCGTTGTTGTTGTAGTCGACGACGATGGTAATTGTCTGCTTCCCGATGCTGCTGTGGAAGTTTGCTGTTGTGCGGTTGTATTGAAAAAATCTAAGCTTGGGGGCAGCACTGGCGTCCCGCGGAAGCAAAGGAATGTGAGGAAATCCTCCGTATTCGGACGCATGTTAGGCAGCAGCTCCGGTATAGGATCGGTATCGGTTGCATTCTGTGATCGGTTCTGTGCGTCTTTCGACGGATTTGGTGGATTGGTAGTAAACGTCAAATATGCTGAGGACGATGCAGATCCCTGCCCTTGGGCAAACTTTCGTTGGGCTTGCACTTTCGGTCTGAGGAGGAGAAAAAAAAGAGTAAGGAAGAAATTGGTCAGTATCGATTTATCGAAGTCAGATAAGAAGGTACTCATGAAAAGGATGCGAATAAAAAACAAGTGAATCCCTCTAAAAAATTAAATTGTTTGGGTCGTCAATAGAAGAAATAACTAAATGCTCACAAGCTCCAGTCTCATGCCTCCCCGTGTCTATGATGACATTTGGTCAATAGAACAGTGTCGACTGAGTGATCCTTCAGCGTTCGTAACAGAATGAGAGGGTGTTAATTGGTTTGTATCAGAGCAAATATAAAACGTTTTCATTTACTCAAAATAGATGAAATATAAATGTCACTCTCAACCCCGCTTGCAAATTACGAGAACGAGATCCATGTCCAGTAGTGTTCTCATTTATCCTTTCAGTCATTTTCGGTTTTCAGTGAAAATCGTGTACTGTGCAGTGTCGGTATTCAACCGAAGCTTCGAGAATTCGGTAAAAACAGAAATTGTTAACTGTTGATGCTCGTATCCATAGTAGTTTTGGTCTTCAAAAAGTTCTGAAGACGCTCTAGAGCTGGTCCCTACAGCCCACTAGTGGGCATTAGCTCATTTTCAGTGGGTAGTAAACTCAAAATTGTTAACAGGTGGGCAATGAGTCGCAAATAGTGGGCTTCAATACTTAAAAAATCTTTCTGAGAAAGGCCCTGAGTATCATGTTCATTACAATTACAAAAATTTGTATAGACATGTGGGTAATATATCATTGCGAAAAACAATTCCATTCCAATCTATCAGAAAACGAAAGTAAGAAGATGAAAATTTAAGTGCTGTTACGACCAAGAATTGGTCAAATAAGAACGAGTGTAAATAGTTTCAATGTTTTATTAGAACCTAATATCATGGTTATATTCCAAATTGAAAAATCGTACAAAATACAGAAAAAAATCAGGTCCACGTTCAGAATCCAGATGGTCAGAATGATTTTCAGAGATCGAGACCAAAATCTTGTTCAGAATCCTGTGGTCAGATCCAGAATTCAGATTCATGTTCTGAATTCAGACCCAGAGTCCTGCTTCCCGGTTCAGAATTAAGGTTCAGATCTAATATTTCTGTCAGGAATTTAGACCCAGAATCTAGGCCTGGGGTCAGAACTTATGTCCAAAACAAACGAAAACCTATGTATTCCTGTCAGGAGTTCAGGTCTAAAATCCAGGTCCAAAATCCAGGTCTAAAATTCGGATCCCGATTTTCGCTCAAGAAGGTCCATGTTCTGAAACTAGGTCCAGAATTCAGGTGAAGAGTCAAGGTACAGGATCTAGTTACAGGTTTAAAAAGTCTGTCAGTAGCTGATCCGGGGTCAGAATTCCAAAGTCCAAGTCCAGGTTAAAAATTAAATTCCAGAATCCAGATGCAGAATTGAGGTACAGGTAAAAAATCTCTGTCAATAATTTTGGTCCAGAATCTGAGTCGAAATCCCAATTTTAGGTTCAGAATTCAGATTCTGCACTCAGAACACAAATTCATGTTCAGAGGTTAGGTCAAGTTACTCAATTCAGGTTCAATTTCTAAGTTCCAATTATAGTACGGAATCCTGGTTTGGAATTCAGATCTTGGCTTAGACTCCATGATACAGAATCCAGGTCCAGATTCAGAATCCAAATAAAGAATTCTTTATCAGTTTCAGAATACAGAATCAGGATCCAAGTTCAGAATGCAAGTCCAGAACTCAGATCCAGAAACCAGGTCCTTAATCATGCTTCAAAATTTTGGCCCAGAATCAAAATCCAGAGAGTTTTTTGAGTAAAAATCTTGTTTGGAATCCTAAATCCAGTTTCAGAATCCTGCTTCAGATTTGGACCCGAAACCCTCATCGAGAGTTCAAGTCAAGAAATCAGGTTCAGAATCTCTGTGAGAATTCTGGTTCAAAACCATGTCTAGGTTCAGAATCCTGGTTTAGGTTTAGAATCTCTGTCAATGATTTAGGTATAAGTTCAGAATTTAGGAATCCTTGAAAACTCAGGTCCAGAATCCAATTCAGACTCACAGTTCAAGTGCAAAATAGGTTCAAAGTTTAGTTCCAGAAGTTCTGAAATCTGGCGCAGAATCTAGGCTCTGTCAGGAGTTCAGATTCACAATCTAATTCCAGGTCTAGAATCCAGATCCATGTTCCGAACATAGGTACTGATTTCTGCTTCAAGTTCAGAATCCAGAATATTCGGATAAAGAATCTCTTTCAAGAATCCGATTTAGACTCAGTATTCTGATCCAGAAATCTTGTTCGATAGTTAAATATTCGAATCCAGTGTTCAGGACCCGAATCCAGATCTAGATAACGCTTAGTTATTACTGAGTGAGAGGACCTGGGAGTTTTTCTAACAAACATAGAACCAAATACTAACAAATGTAATGATTTCATCATATTTCGTTGATTGACAGTTGAGTAATCGTCAAAATAATATAGCGACTCTACTATCGAGATGACTACTGACACAAAAACCCCTTTCAAATTAGAATGAACATGTAAACAATTCATAGTTGTTAATTAGTTACCTAAATTTTGTGAGGTTATTTTGTTTTCTATATAGGGGTGCAAATTAAAAATTCAAGGAAAAATACACGTAAAAATGTGATTAGATTTTGAAAACTTACAGTTCAGTCAATTTTGTATCAATTAATATTATTTCATTTTTTGATTGGAAATATTTCTGGGTTTCGATTTGAGTATATCGTATTTTAAATTATATATGATTTACATTTTGATTATTAGCGAGCAGTGACCTATTTTGTCTGCTAAAAATCTAAGACACTATGCTGGTTTACTAGATTTCCCTAACGAAGACGATGGTTTTGAAGGAGTAAGCGATTTATCAGCTGGAAAGCATCGCTCTGATTGGTCAGGCAATGCATAAGCGAAATTGTATAAGTTCGCGAAAAATCTCACAAAATGAACAGAATGAACTTTTTTTCACAGTTTGTTTACAGTTTAAAAATTCATCAGAGGTTTATCGTTTGAATGTAAAAATTGCAGGGCGCCTCGCACTTAACATATTTATACAAATATCGCTGCTTGATGCTGGACGCGCGTTCAAGGCAATCTTTTTAATCCTTTTTGATGTGGAACACGTTTTCAACAGGCACTTCCTCCTAATTTTTCAATTTTTAATTTGCAGTCGCAAAACAAAACAAACACACGGCAGCTGTCAAAGATGAACTTGATTCATCGGCAGTTCATTTGTGTCATCATCGTGTAAAACCTAATATTAGGTTTTGCACGAACATGACATAACCTCACAAAAATTAACAGAATGAACTTTTTTTGACAGTCGACGTGTACTTGTTTACAGTTTAAAAGTTCATCAGAAGTTCATCGTTCGAATATAAAAATTGCAAGTCGCCTCACACTCAACAGATTCATAAATAAATCGCTCCTTGATGCTGGAAACACATACAGGGCAATCTTTTTAGTTATTTTCACTGTGGAATACGTTTTAACCAGGCACCTTTTCGTCATTTTTTCAATTTTTAATTTGCAGTCGCAAAACAAAACAAGTACACGGCAACTGTCAAAGATGAACTTGATTCATCGGCAGTTCATTTGTGTCGTCATCGTGCAAAACCTAATTAGGTTTTTTATCGTGACGACACAAATGAACAAGTATTCAACCTTGACAGTTCAGCGGTACTGTTTACAAACAAGCTTAAACAAAAACTAGTCACTTTTATTCAATAAATATCAAAAACGAACCGTATTCAATCGTGATCAAATGTTTTAAAACTTTATTTAGGCGATACGGACCGTAAACGGTCTGATCCAATTTGTCAATAAACAAACAAAAGAAATTTATGTTTACAAACAGTACTGCTGGACTGTCAAAAAGTTTTCATCCGGTTGAGGTTAGCAGTGACGGTAAAAAACCTAATAAACAAAATTATTTCTATTAGGTTTTTTACCGTCACGGCCAACCTCAATCAAATGAACACATTTTGACAGTTCAGCAGTACTGTTTGTAAACATAGATTTTTTTGTTTGTCTGTTGAGAAATTGGAGGAGACCATTTACGGTCCATATCGCCTAAATAGAGTTGTAAAACATTTGTTCACGATTGGATACGTTGTTTTTGAGATTTATTAAATGAAAGTCACTAGTTGCAGAGTCTAAAGATGATTGTTTTATATGTGTTCTTCGATTTTTGTTTAAGCTTGTTTGTAAACAGTATCGCTGAACTGTCAAGGATGAATTCTTGTTCATTTGTGACGTCACGATAAAAAATCTAATAGCTTTACACCCACATAAAACATGTCAGAGGAAGGTTGCTGCTAGACAGCAAGTATCACACAAAGCACTATAAAACGATTCGAAGCTTTAGCTGGATTGCTTCGATCTCAAGTGTCATACGAGTTTGGATGAACTGAGAATCTGAGAATTTGATCTTAAGTGTCATGCGAGTTTCGTTTTCGCCTGAAAAATTTGCAACTACCCTGGGGTAAATTTTGAGATGAACTTTTATCACGTCAACCGAAAAATCGCTATGTGACACATTCACAAGAGAAACTTAACGCTATTAGGTTTTTTACCGTCACAACTAACCTCATTCGGATGAACACATTTTGACAGTTCAGCAGTACTGTTTGTAAACAGAAATTTCTTTTGTTTGTTTATTGACAAATTGGATCAGACCATTTACGGTCCGTGTCGCCTAAATAAAAGTTTAAAACATTTGTTCACGATTGAATACGGTTCGTTTTTGATATTTATTAAATAAAAGTGACTAGTTGCAAAGTTTAAAGATGATTGTTTTAGATGTGCTCTTCGATTTTTGTTTAAGCTTGTTTGTAAACAGTACCGCTGAACTGTCAAGGATGAATACTTGTTCATTTGTGTCGTCACGATAAAAAACCTAATTAGGTTTTGCACGAACATGACATAACCTCACATAAATGAACAGAATGAACTTTTTTTGACAGTCGACGTGTACTTCTTTACAGTTTAAAAGTTCATCAGAAGTTCATCGTTCGAATGTAAAAATTGCAAGTCGCCTAACACTCAACAGATTCATACATATATCGCTCCTTGATGCTGGAAACACATACAGGGCAATCTTTTTAGTTATTTTCACTGTGGAATACGTTTTTAGCAGGCACTTTTTCGTCATTTTTTTCAATTTTTAACTTGCAATCGCAAAACAAAACAAGTACACGGCAACTGTCAAAGATGAACTTGATTCATCGGCAGTTCATTTGTGTCGTCATCGTGCAAAACCTAATTAGGTTTTTTATCGTGACGACACAAATGAACAAGTATTCATCCTTGACAGTTAAACTGATTTATTTATTTACAATCAACAGACACAATTTGGTCCTAATGATAATTCCTAATAATATTCAGAAAATTTGTACGTATTCTGCTTCGTGACACATTAAAATCATACCCAGATGAAACGCGGTTGAACGATCTCTGTAAACCAATAATAGAACCGTTTGCGCCATAGTTGGTACGTCGTATAGGAAGACGAAGAAAAGCACTGTTGCGGAGAGCTCTGGGTCGCACATTAATATTAATTTCGTTGAGCAAAACGGGACAGTCGATCCTACCGTTGAATATATCTGCTATTATCAAAGCGCGTGATAATTCTCGTCGCACTTGTAATGTGTCGAGACCCATTAATAACCCGCGACTTTCATAACTAGGTAGTTGATGAGGATCGGTCCACGGCAATCGGCGAAGAGCGAAGCGAACAAATCTGCGCTGTATTCCCTCAATTCTATGAGCACCGTTCAGGTAGCATGGGTTCCAAACTGCCGAGCAATATTCGAGAGTTGAACGAACAAGCGAGCAGTAAAGCGATTTTAGACAGTGTATGTCTGTAAAGTGCTTAGTTATTCTCATTAAGAATCCTAAGCTACGGGAAGCTTTAGCTACAATGTAACTGATGTTATGCTTGAATGTGAGTTGTTCATCGAGATGGACGCCAAGATCCTTAACGCTAGTAGATCTTCCAATCAAGGATCCATCCAGAAAGTATTCAACATGCAATGGCATTTTTCTCCTCGTGAACGTAACGGCCGAGCATTTGTCTGGATTTACAATCATACGGTTAACTTTACACCAATCTGCGAAGATTAACAATTGCCGCTGGAGAAAGGCTGCGTCTTCTAAGTTGCGGATGATGTGATAGATCTTGACATCATCAGCAAACTATAAGCGAGGACCTTCCAAGGCAAAATTGACATCATTGAAGTACAGTAAAAATATTAACGGTCCTAGATGACTTCCCTGTGGTATTCCAGATGATGCGAGGAACTCTCCGGAAGTATGATCGTCAATTTTAACTGCTAAACGACGATTCCTAAGATACGACTGCAACCAACGAAGAATGCTCGAACTGAATCCAAGTCTGTCCATCTTAGCAACCGTGATGTCGTGGTTGATTATATCGAAAGCGGAGGAAAGATCTGTGTAGATAACGTCCGTTTGTAAACCGTTAGACATTGCACTAAACACATAAGATAAAAACGATAGTAAGTTTGTGGTTGTTGAGCGGTTAAGCATGAAACCGTGTTGAGTATCGACGATATATTGCTTGCAGTGATTAAAAATTGGTGTCAGTATAACCTTTTCGAACAGCTTTGGTATAGCGCTGAGGGAAGTTCAGCGGTACTGTTTACAAACAAGCTTAAACAAAAATCGAAGAGCACTTCTAAAACAATCATCTTTACACTTTGCAATTAGTCACTTTTATTTAATAAATATCAAATACGAACCGTATTCAATCGTGAACAAATGATTTAAAACTTTATTTAGGCGATACGGATCGTAAATGGTCTGATCCAATTTGTCAATAAACAAACAAAAGAAATTTCTGTTTACAAACAGTACTCCTGAACTGTCAAAATGTGTTCATCCGATTGAGGTTAGCAGTGACGGTAAAAACCTAATTGAATTTTCATCGTGACGTCACGAATGAACAAAAATTCATCCTTGACAGTTCAGCGGTACTGTTAAACAAAAATCGAAGAACACATTTCAAACAATCATCTTTACACTTGGCAACTAGTCACTTTTATTTAATAAATCTCAAAAACAAACCGTATCCAATCGTGAGCAAATATTTTATTACTCTATTTAGGCGATATGGACCGTAAATGTTCTCATCCAATTTGTCAACAGACAAACAAAAAAATATCTGTTTACAAACAGTACTGCTGAACTGTCAAAATGTGTTCATCCGATTGAGGTTAGCAGTGACGGTTAAAAACCTAAAAATAATTGTATGCATGCAAAACTTGAATGCAAGCTTGGAGAAGAGACGCTTAGATATCGAAATCCTTTACATTAGTAAGCACATAGATATGATTGCATATATTTGGACAATTGATATATTTTCGTCGGATACAAGACAAATAATCATCCAGACGAATTGAGTCTATGTTCTGGATTTGCGTGGTTCGATATTCGTTCCTTAAAAGGATCGATTTAAGAAGACTCTCGTGAAAATGCGTTCAAAATAAAGTAATATGACGATTGATCGAAAACAGAAATATTGCTTTGTTTCTTGAAATTAAAAAGAGGTCTATGCTATTAGAAACTTATAGCATACCGTATTTGTGAACGGTTTAACCTAGAACAGGAATGGGGATTTTTAACCTGAAAAAACGCGAGTTCCGAAAAGGCAAATATTTTTTAAGAGTTGCTCTGGCTCTGCGGCGTGAGAATTCGAACCAAATTCAAGAACCTGCCACTCGCACACAACCAAACCAGGAGTTATCTAACAACAATGTTGAATGTCCGAATTGATAGTGGAGCGTTATAAAACGAAATCGTTTC
Source organism: Malaya genurostris (assembly GCF_030247185.1). Classification (NCBI taxonomy): domain Eukaryota; kingdom Metazoa; phylum Arthropoda; class Insecta; order Diptera; family Culicidae; genus Malaya; species Malaya genurostris. The sequence goes on from NC_080572.1 coordinate 216,207,078, forward strand.
GTGTTTATGACTGAATGTGTATTTATTATGAATACACAAAAAAAAACATGCGCTGAGCCCGGAGAATTGACCAAATTGACACCAGAGCAAAATATTTACGCGGAAAAGATCATAATCTGTTAATACTCGCATACTACTAAGTGATTAAACCATCAAAAGGCCAATGCATCGAACACAGCTGATACACTTACGAAGCAGGCGTTGATAAAAAAATAGTCAAGGGACAAATCCGCAATTTTTCATCACGATACTGCTCGAACCAACCGTTTCATGATCCAGACATGGAACCATTTGTCTATTGCTTGCTTGAGGCAATCTTGTAACTTAGTTTGATTCCTTCCTTTTTTTGGGCTCAATTGAGTAGTTTTTTGACCGAAATTTATGATTCGTCAGAAAAAATATATGCTTTTTATTTAATGTACTATTATTTTAAAACGATAGAAATTCATTCGATAATTTTTTTTTTCAGTTTTGTCAATCTAGTAAATAATCCGGATAAAATTGGTATTGTGTTCAAATAAATATACGGAGCTGCTTATAGCATAATAATTGTGTTCTTAGGTCATTATTTTCTTGGGATCCTCACAGAAAGCACGACAGTGCACTTGTTCGCTGCAATTGTCCTGTCGCACGATAGCTTAGTTCCTGTTCCCTTATATGAAATTATCAATTCTCAAAGGCCGGATTTTTTTATCTAATCATCTTTCCACAATCAATTTGATATCTACATGGCAAAATATGACAGCACTGTCACATAGAAAGACCGCTCAATACGGCTTACCTTTTGGGAATTTCCGGCGGCGATAGATCCCTCTCCGGGCTTTCCCTAGCAGGGGTCAAGCTGGAAGCAGATGCCGTGACACTTCCGGTCCCACGGGTCGTACTTCCAGCGGACGTAGCACCGTGAGCGGTGTTGTTATTGTTGGTACTGTTCGAACTATTGGCACCGACAGTCACGGCGGAACCAACTTTCCTTCGCCGCTTACCATCCTTCGATACAACCATTTTGATTTTTTCTCGTTCACGGCAGGCAGAAAATCGCTTGTCAGTAGCCCGAAGAACACTTTTTCTTTTTTCAATATATCTTCCAAAACAGGGCACTAGTGAAACAAAACCGTTGTCAATTGTTTCTGCCCCTAATGGGCCACATTTTCGTGCTTCTTTTGTGGTCAGATATTAATTATTGACCAAAAAATCACGCAATTTTGACCTCGCTAGATTTTTCTCACTGCTTCGCGTAGGGAAAATTTTTTATTTGCACTTCCAAGCACAAGGAAGCGAGAATGAGATCATCCAATATTCGCATCTCTATCTCGCAGATGGGTTTCTGAATAGTGCATTTTTTCATCTTTTCTCGACAGCTCGCTAACCGACTGTCACTTTGCAGAGTGATGACGCCATTCGTTCAGCAGGGTTGTACGTACTTTGTTACTATGGTGGCCAAGATTGTTAGAGAGGGATGGGATAAGCGGTTTGAAATTGTATCAGCAGAGATGCCAAAAAACAGCAAATTTCCATTTGATTCCACGTGTACAACGCATTTCGTGTAGTAACTCATTTAATAGAATATCTCGGCATATTTTTGTCTAGACATGAAGAGTGCTCGTCGAAATTTAAAATTTATTTTATTTCGTAAACCTCGGTATACTGACTCTGACAGATTTGCCGAGATTGTGCGGAATGAAAATTTACCAAAATTATCGGCATTCAAACCCTTGGGTTATTGCCGAGATAGGGTCCCGTAAACAAAAAACCATTGATTTTACTGCATAAACAATTGAATCACAATTAGATATATGGGTTGCAATACATTTTATTGTATCTTGACAAGATTTTTTTCATTTCCCACGATTCAATATATTGTTTCTACGATTCTACAAAAATTCACGAGACAGGTCACTTCTGAAACGTTCGTGCCACTGATGAACGGCTGTTTTCTTCAGAGTATCGTTGCCGAAACACTCTCCTAACATTTGCAATGTCGTCGCACCATTGAAATTGTTTTTAACGCAAAATTTTAATGCAAACTCGTTGTTGCAAATTTATTTTCATTTTTAAAATTATACAAAATCGAGGAATCATCGAGGTATCAAACTGAAAATTTGATAGAATATCAATGAAAAATGTGGCAATCTAAAAAAAATGATCGGATGACTGAGAGCGCCATACGGGGGTGATTCCGGGAACTTTTATATCAAGGTAGTAAGTTCTTGACCAGGTTCCTGCAAAAAGTAATAGAACAGTTATGTTTACTTGTGCGGCTAATAGAATCCACCGGTGAGTGTTTTGTCACATTACAAATTTTTCAATTTTTAACGTCACCAGAAACGCCACATAGAACAGTAAAAAGCCGTTTTAAACATCGGAGTCCAACTGTTTTTACTTAACGTCACACATTGCATTTAAGTAGACAGATTGAAAAATTGCGCTTTGAGCAAACTAATTTGAATTTGATTTAGAAATGACATTTTCTGTTAATAGCTAGAATAGCTTTAAAATCTAGCTATACATTAATTTCAAAGTCACCTATTTAACTTATGTTAAGTAAAAAGAGCATTTTAAAAAGTGGGCGAAAATATAGTTGATCCATATTTGCTATTGCCAAAATATATTTTCGTCATGGGCCAAAATACAATTGGGGTGGCGAAAATAAACAAAAAACATGATACTTCGAATCGACAATTGTAAACACAATCTCGTAGAAAAGATGTGTATTAGCAATCTTTGTTCGAAATTGTACCATATTGTTTTGAATTAAAACACTAATTTCACAATATTGTGTAACTGTTTCCTAAAGTGGACCGAAATACCTGTTTTACCCTACTCAGTTAATTATTATATTTAATATATTAAATATAAAACAAACATTTGAATTACCGTTTTGAAAATATTGATCATTTCTGTTGATTTGTGGTATAAAGATATCTGATATCTGCTCAATGAATTGATTCTGATTTGGTCCCTCCTTTATCTTTTTGTACCTCCTTCACTATGTTTTAAGAAGAAAATATTTAAATCATTTCTTGTTTCATAGTTTCAAAACAATTTGCAGTTACGAACTTTATAGCACTAAAAAGTTTATGGAAGAATGGCGATTTTTAATTAACCAAGAGTTCACATATTTCATAGGGTGAAAGATGTTTAGTGGTGGCCCATTGCTATTGAAATTAAATAGCAATGAAACTTTTTCAGTAGAAGTCATTATTAAGTTCCTCTGCGAAAATCTCTCGCAATTTTTTCGTTGTTACTGCTCAAATGAAAGCTCCCATACGGAATTTCTGAATTTCATCCAAATTTGACTTTAGGTTCCTGAATCACAAGGTGATGAGCGTTGAACAATTTTCAAACAAATTTTCAAATTTGATTATGAATCTACTTCCAAATTCTGGTTAATAACTTGCAGGATGATGGGTGGTCAAAATCTCAATATATGGTTGATGACGCAAAAACAGGGACGATATCATCAAGATTGGTATCAATATTATTCCGATTTGTTGGTCTGGTTAGTTGATGACCAACCTCATTTACGAATAATCAGTATGATAAGATTGAATAAAAAAAGTATGATCAGATATTTTGGCATCACTTTTGCTGATATCGAAATGAAGTTTCAAGTGCTCATAATATCATTAAAAGTAGATATGATCTCATGAGAAGACATGTTTAATTATTTTCATATTTTGTTAATCATGATACCGTGGATGGATTTTTATCCGTGTAGTTTCATTGAGTAATTTTTTTCTGCCCAATATACTACAAACATCATGTCAGCCATTACGAGTTATTCAATGTAAATATTATCTTACTGCTTCTAATGTTAATTGAATTAGTAAATAGCTTGGACCAACTCAACGTCTTCGATTACATGAATGACTCTAAAAATAAGTTTTCTCAATATTTTGGATAATAACCACAAATTAATATGTTTATACGGAAATGAAATGAAATCTTGATCCCCAATTGAATTTTCACAATTAAAAAAACGAACTCTGTTCGCTTTAAATTGCCGAGGGCTCACTAATTCATGAATTTCACATCGTTGCTTTTGCGGAACATTCAGTAGAGGTTATACCAAACAGACCATAAACTTTTTACTGATGATTTTGGCAATAACTGACGTTTGTCAAATTTAAGATTGCCGGGAATATAAAATTTTATCTTTTGCCGTGATGATTAATGAGCATTCGGTAGTGCAAATCTCGGCAATTAATTTACCGAGATTCTGCGTAAAAAAATAAGTGTGTACCAGTTTATATCACATTCAAATACCAGAGAATTGTTTTAAATATTGGTTGAAGTCATTCGGAGACATTCTCTGATTTTCAAATAAATCAATAGAATTTTTACCACTCAAAAATTAAACATTTATATCAGAGAAACGGCATACAAAAAACACTGGCAACCGATATCGTCGTGGAAGTGGATTTGGAAGGCTAAAAAGCCGACATAGTGAATTTGTAAATTCTAGTCGAAACAACAGTTCTTTTTGTTTTGTAGTAAAAAGCTGTTCTAACTGCGTAAATTTTGACGAAGTGAAAATGCTGCATGCATCGGAAAATCTGAAATTTTCTTAAACTCTATTTTCAAGAGAAAAATGGATCCAACGAACCTCCTTGAATAAAAAATATTGTAGAAAAACAAATGAAAAATATCTTGCCAAGATACAATAAAATGTATTGTAACCCATGTATCTAATTGTGAATCAATTGTTTATGCAGTAAAATCAATGGTTTATTTTTTACGGGTCCTCAACCATGGTATATCGTATAGAGCAGCAGATGAAATAAAAATATTACAAAACACTAAATGCGAAAATCGCCTTTTCGAAATTACCAACTGTATCAAAAATGAAAACTAATGCAGAGATCAAAAATTTATCTAATCAGAATCAGAACTAATTAACTTAGTTTCCCCTGGTTACGAGGTTCCAAGTTTGTTTACTAGTATATCCGAACACATATTAGAAATAAATGCAATGAACAGTTATCCTACTATACTATTAAAACTATGTGTGGGATCACAAGAAATTTTAACTGTGCGAAGCAATTATTACAAAACAAATTCACAATGCTAATCCATCTACGAAATGACTGAATTGGAAGTGTTATGTAACACCTCTTCGAATGTGTCCACCTTTATTTAATACAATGTTCGAAAAGTTACACTTTATTCGATAACATGTATTTAGTGTGTATTGATCGAAAAGTAGATCAATACAAAACATAAAACCATCAATAAACAGAGGCAGGTCCTCTTTTAGTGTTCAACCTTCATCAAGTTAATTTCGTTGTGATATTATCCGAAACTCCAGTTAGGGACAGTTAAGTCAGCTAGGAGAGTGAACTTATAAAAAGTAAGAACTTTTCAAGTGGCGACGAGGAACATCGTAGAACCGGCGTGATTGAAACCGAGGAATCCAAATTCGCAGTAGGACGTTTCCGGCTGAGGTTTTTTGGCGTGGTTTCTTTTGGGCAGACTTCGGATACAGGTTCTTGAAAACTGTGAGTACGGTGGCAACGGCACATTTTTTTTGATGCGCCATTTTGTCGTGAATACGACTTACTTTACTATGGGGTGCCTTTTCAAAATTAGCCATATGGAAGAATGGGCAGAACTTAATCGTGAATATCTCGACTTGTATTAATGGCAGCAACATAATTCTTTCACCATTTCATCAAAAATATGATCAGGAATTTAGGATAATATTTTGAACAGTGTGAGATAACCACAAACAACTCAAAAATTAAGTTTTCTCAAAATTTCAAAATAATGCGGAAAACTCTTTACTTTCGCTTGGGTTTTTCGCGCAAGGACGACGATTTTGAGGTAGTCAGGCACATATCTTCAACTGAATGCGTATAAAAGGGAAACCGTGATCGAAAATCGATCATTTCTTTTCGTGCGTTCGATGGGAGCAGACGTCGTGGGAGTTAAACCTTCAACCAGCAGCGACGGAGAGAGCGCCTTCTGCGTGGTTAAAACCTCAAACGCTCAGGTAGCAACTTTCATTCGCTTGCTGGCCTTCAAGGCGAGCAGACTGCCATCGCGGGAGTTAAACCAGCAGCGACGGAGAGAGCACCTGCCATCATTTGGTTTTCGGTAGTCGTAACGAGAAGTTCAATTTTTAGATTTTTGTTCCGCAATATAGGTTTAGAATTCAGAGCCTGCGTGCTGAAACTGGATTCTGGAACTGTATTCCGGAACTAATTTGAGTTTCGAAATTGCAATTCTAGAATTAATTCTGGATTCTGAGTCTGTTATTGGTTCTAAATTTAGTTCTTGAACTCAGGATCCAGTTCTTTATTCCAGACTTCTTCTATTCGGTTCTTTTTAGAACCATAATAATACTCCTAAAGAATTATGCGGAAATTTACTTTACTGTACTCTATAAAACCCATTCTGGTAGTCATGGCGCAAAATCGTCTTCATGTTTTAGAGCTTAGTTCTGGAATATGGGTTTAGAATTCAGAGTCTGCGTGCTGAACTAACTCAAATCGTCACCATTTTTTTATTATAAAGAACTATACTGCTTATTTCATAATATTTAATTGCGTTTCAGAATGTTTAATGTAACTAATCTGTAATTTAGTCTAGGCGCATCGTTTAAATTTCTAGTAATGAATAAGGGGAAAGTTCCACAATTCAAACAATCGATGAACTACCAATTCGAATTCGGAAGCATAAATAAAGCGTGTCATATTCGTATTCACGACATCCAGTTATGTCTCTGACATTACACACCCGTACTTTTTTGGAAGCGAAATTGCCTCCATTTGTTTTTTTTGTACAAAAAGTGATTATTCTTTTGAATCTAATAAACTAACACAAAGGGTTCATTGTTCTATTTAAAAAAAAAACAAAAATCTATTGTTTTATCAGTTTTCTAATTCATTTGTTTGTTTAAATCTTTTCATGCTGGAGTTTTCATCGATCTGAAAGATAAAAGGAAACGCTTATTCGACCGTCCATTCCTATACGGGTACATGCTATAAAAAAATCGGAAAATTAAAAGAATCGACGAATAAAACGAGAATTTATATTGAGGAAAAAGAAACTGCATTACGTTTGGAATCAATCGTGTGTATATAAATTATTTTAGAAGTGCAAATAACATTTAGGCGAACCGACTGTTTTTTTTAATAATAGACTGCATTGAAGGTTTGTAGGTTAATTAGCTAATGAAGAATTTATTTTAATTCTGTTCTCATTTTTGTGCTTTTTTATATTTGTGAATGAACACTTTTTTTGGGGTGTTGTGATATATTTTTGAATAATTTTATTTGATTTTTGCTTCAATTTTATTTTCGAAAAGATGGCTCAATCATTTGCTTCAACATTGGAGCCTTTTAGGAAAGGCACATCGTTCACCCATTGGGTGGAACGATTAGATTTCGTTTTCATGGCTAATAAAATTCCAGAAGCTGAACGTAAGGCCCATTTTGTTACTTTGGTGGGACCGTACGTTTACTCAGAACTCAAACTTTTATTTCCGACTGGTAGTTTAACGGATGTACCGCTAAATACTATGATAGAAAGACTTAAAATGAGATTAGATAAAACTGCCTCTGGCGTTTGCCAACGTATTTCTTTTAATCAGCGTATTAAAAACGTTGATGAATCAGCGGTAGATTTTCTGCTTGCACTTAAACTGCAGGCTGAACTGTGTGCTTACGGTGCGTTTAAGGATACGGCAATACGAGATCGTTTGCTGGCTGGTTTGAAAGACGTTATGCTTAAGCAGAGAATTCTAAGCGAAGTCGATCAAACCCTTGAGTCTGCGGAAAAAATTATACAGACTTGGGAAGCGGCGAAAAACAATGTTAAAACTTTATCTTCTAAACCATTTTCTATTCACAATGTCGTTTCTATGGCTTCAAATGGTAATACAATGGGAAAAGCTATCGGTAAACTGGCAGCGGCATATAATGCTGCAAATAATCCAATTCCTCAGAAACAAAATAGCCGATTACCTGTAAAAGACAGACTAGGGTTTAGGCCATACGGAAATCCTCGATATGAAAAGCATTTTGGATATAATAGATATCAACAGAAAAATACTGGGAAACCAAATAGCAATTTCAAACCGGCAGACTTTCGAGAGAGCTTTGAAACTAGAATTTGCGATTTTTGTGGGGTAAAAGGACATTTGAAGAAACGATGCTTTAGGTTGAAAAATATGAAGAAAGAGGCCGTCAAGCTGGTGGAGCAAATGAAACCTGGGACGTCAGGTACGAGCACGCAGAATATTTCAGATTTGATGAACCGTATGAGGACTGAGGAGTCTGACAACGATGATTCAGACGAAGGTAATTTGGAATGCATGAATGTGACATCGATTAACAAAATAAATGAACCATGTTTGGTAAAGGTGAAAGTTGAGAATAAACAACTGGAAATGGAGGTTGACTGTGATTCCTCAGTTTCTGTAATTAGTAAAACACAGTATTTTTCTCTTTTTAATAAACCTTTACAAAAATCCTCTAAACAATTGATTGTTGTCAATGGCGCGAAGCTGATAATAGCTGGAGAGGTTAAAGTCAAAGTTGACTTTAGGGAAAAACATAAGAATTTGAAACTTTTAGTACTAAATTGCAAAAATTGTTTCATTCCTCTTTTTGGCAGACCATGGTTGGATGCCTTCATTCCAAACTGGAGAACATTTTTCTCAAATTTTTCAAAAATTAATAATCTTTTTGAAATTAGCAGTGACATAATTGTCTCTGAAATAAAACAAAAGTTTGGAAATTTATTTAAAAAAGATTTTTCTTTACCAATTCTTGGTTATGAAGCTGATTTGGAGCTGAAATCAGATATACCAATTTTTAAAAAAGCATATGACGTTCCCTATCGTTTAAGGGATAAAGTTTTAGAGTATTTAAATAAGCTGGAGAGAGAGAAAGTAATTACTCCTATTCAAACCAGTCAATGGGCTTCTCCAGTAGTAGTGGTAGCAAAGAAAAATAATGAAATCAGACTTGTAATAGATTGCAAGGTATCTGTTAATAAAGTTATAATTCCAAATACTTACCCATTGCCTACAGCTCAAGATTTATTTGCTGGTTTAGCAGGTTGTAAGGTTTTTTGCGCATTAGATTTAGAAGGCGCATATACCCAGTTATCACTCTCTAAGAAATCAAGAAAATTCATGGTAATAAATACTATAAAGGGTTTATTTTCTTACAATAGACTGCCACAAGGGGTATCATCTAGTGCGTCCATCTTTCAGCAAGTAATGAACCAAGTATTAAAGGGTTTAGAATATGTTTTTTGTTATTTGGACGATGTGCTTATTGCAGGAGATAGTGTGGAAGATTGCAAACAAAAACTTTTCGTTGTTTTAAAAAGACTTGCTGAAGCTAATATTAAAGTTAATTTTGAAAAGTGTAAATTTTTTGTTACAGAACTTCAATATCTAGGCCATATAATAAGTAAAGACGGGTTAATGCCTTGTCCGGAAAAGATTACTACTATACAGAAGGCTAAAATTCCAAAGAATGTTACAGAATTAATGTCCTTTTTAGGACTTATAAATTATTATAATAAATTTATTCCACATCTGTCTTCAAAGCTGTACCATTTATACAATCTTTTGAAGAATAATGTTAAATATATTTGGGATAGTAATTGTGACAAAGCTTTTGAGGAAAGTAAACAGTCTTTATTAAGGGCTAATATTTTGGAGTTTTATGACCCTTTGAAGCCCATTGCAGTAGTTTCTGATGCTTCAGGGTATGGTTTAGGAGGAGTAATTGCTCATATTATTGACGAAGTTGAGAAACCGATTTGTTTCACTTCATTTTCTTTAAATTCAGCACAAAAGAACTATCCAATCTTACATTTAGAAGCTTTAGCTTTGGTGTCCACAATTAAAAAGTTTCATAAATACCTTTATGGGATTTTTTTTTATGTTTATACTGATCATAAGCCTTTAGTAGGAATATTTGGGAAGGAAGGTAAACATTCAATTTATGTTACTAGATTACAGAGATACATTTTAGAACTTTCCATTTATAACTTTGAAATCAAATATAGACCCTCTGCCCAAATGGGAAACGCGGATTTTTGCTCCAGATTTTTGCAATTGGTTCCAAGTGATTATGATAAAGAAATTATCAAAAGTATTAATTTTGGGCAAGAATTGCCAATTGATCATAGCAAGATTGCATCTCAGACAAAGAACGATAAATTTCTGCAACAAATTATTGATTATATGAAACGTGGTTGGCCAAAACGAATTGACAAGCGCTTTGCCAACATATTTTCAAATCAGCATGATTTAGAATTGTTTGACGAGTGCTTACTTTATCAAGACAGGGTAATGGTGCCACAATCGCTGCAAAGCGAGCTTTTAAAACTATTACATGCTAACCACGGGGGTGTAGTTAAAATGAAGCAACTTGCAAGACGATTTATTTATTGGGTTGGTATAAATAGAGACATTGAAAAGTTTGTCTCAAATTGTGATGCATGCAACGGCATGGCGATAATACCAAAACAAAAGATACAATCCAAATGGATTCCTACTACTAGACCTTTTAGTCGTATACACATAGATTTCTTTCATTTTCAACATCACACCTTTCTGCTTTTGGTGGATAGTTTCTCAAAGTGGGTGGAAATTGAGTGGATGAAGAGAGGCACAGATACAGGCCAGGTTTTGAAAAAGATAGTAGCATATTTTGCTCGCTATGGATTGCCTGATGTTTCAGTTTCAGACGGTGGTCCTCCATTCAACTCAGAAGTCTTTACACATTTTCTTGAAAAGCAAGGTATTAAAGTATTTAAAAGTTCTCCATATAATCCTGCAAGCAATGGCCAAGCGGAGATACTGGTAAGGACGGTTAAAGAGGTTTTGAAAAAGTTTTTGCTTGAACCAGATATAAGTGAGTTGGACCTGGAAGACCAGATCAATTTATTTCTATTTAACTTTCGTAACTGCATGACTAGTGATGGGCGATTCCCATCAGAGAAAATTTTCTCTTTTAAGCCTAAAACTCTAATTTATCTAATCCATCCGAGAAAAACATATAAACACTTTTTAACAACACTAACATCGCATGTACCACCGGAAAAACTAAATGATGTGGTTATTTTAAAGGACAATTCTGCTATTAATGTAGCAAGTCCTTTAGATAATCTGATGGCTGGAGATGAGGTGTGGTACAAAAACCACAATCCCCATAATCATGCACGATGGATTAAGGCAACATTTTTAAGACAAGTTTCTAAAACTATTTCACAGGTGGAAATTGGAAACGTCAAGGTCACCGCACATCGAAGTCAACTTAGGGTGGTTAATTCGAACTTAATGGCTCGGCCGAATCTTCATTTTCCTGTTACTGTGGCAGGATCGGCGACAACAAGAAATGACGTGGACGAAGAAGACTTTCGAGGTTTTTCTAATGAAGAATTAAAGAAAACTCGAAAAAGGAAACAGTGTGAAATTTCATCTTCGCCAATTAGGCGATCGAAAAGATTAAGGATACAAAAAAAGATAACGATTATGTATATAGCTTATTAACTGAATTAAACAGAATTGATTAATGTCAATTCTTTTCGATTTGTATTATATTGAAATCCTTAGGAGGAAGAGCTGTTATGTAACGCATCTTCGAATGTGTCCACCTTTATTTAATACAATGTTCGAAAAGTTACACTTCATTCGATAACATGTATTTAGTGTGTATTGATCGAAAAGTCGATCAATACAAAACATAAAACCATCAATAAACAGAGGCAGGTCCTCTTTTAGTGTTCAACCTTCATCAAGTTAATTTCGTTCATTCGTAACCGAATGTTCGAAGTGAGCACACGCGTTTTTTTAACAATCGACATCGGTAAGACGAAGGTGCCTATCACAGCAGAGGCTGTAGTATAGGCATTAAATAAAAGTGATAAAAAGTAGCATCCCCGCAAGTGAGTTCTGTCTGTGCACCGGTTTTGTATCGGTATCGACAGTAGACGCTATTGTGCTATCCTCGGGCAGCAGTTATTTCTATTGTTTGCTACCCGCATCGCAGCAGCCAAATCCTGAGTCAAGGTCACGCTGAAGCACAACGAAGGAGTGAAGGAGCAACTCACCTAACAGCTTACCGTGACATACTGTTAAGTATTTTCTCAAACTTTTTCTTTCAACTTTTACTATTCATATATTTTCTTTTCATTTTATTTCTTTCTTTCTCATTTCAAGTGCGGGAGACTTCTTTACTCCCGCACTTTAAATATGAATATTGATGACAGTGGGGGTGTCTCGGAGGAGGGCGAAGCTGAACGAATGAACGAAGAACATTTAGAGGCTGAGTTTGCTTCCGAGATGCCATCTACCCCTCCTATACCATCTCCCCCTCCGATACCATCTCCCTCTCCAATGCCATCTCCCTCTCCGATGCCTCCATCTCCCTCTAAGATATTGCCTGCTCGCCAAAAAGTTTACCAAGACGACGGCTCGGGGGGTCCGTGGGTGGTATACTTCCGGCCCAAATTAAAGTCTCTCAGAGTTTTAAATATTGCTCGGGACCTGGAAAAACATTACTCGGCAATAAAAACAATAGATAAGGTTTCGCCAAACAAGTTACGCGTTGTTGTGTCCGACCTGAAGCAAGCAAACGAGATTGCTACCAGCGAGTTGTTCACGAAGGAGTACCGCGTGTACGTCCCGTCTCATGTGGTGGAGATCGACGGTGTGGTCCGTGACGAAAGTCTGACAATCGAAGATCTGATGAAGGACGGGGTAGGCCGTTTCAAAAACCCCGACCTTCAACCAGTGAAAATTTTGGAGTGCAAGCAATTGCACTCCAAATCGATAGATGGTAAATTTTACCAATCGGACTCATTTCGCGTGACTTTTGCCGGATCTGCACTTCCAAATTACTTGGTAGTGAGTGGAGTTCGTCTACCTGTTCGGCTGTATGTACCGCGGGTAATGCATTGTACAAGCTGCAAACAGTTAGGTCATACGGCAACCTATTGTTGCAACAAACTGCGATGCGGCAAATGCGGAGAGGCCCATGAGGACGATCTCTGCAGAAGAGCAGTGGAAAAGTGTTGCTACTGCGGGGAGAATCCTCATGATCTTTCGGTGTGCCCTACGTACATACAGCGTGCGGAGAAATTGAAGCGATCCGTGAAAGAACGTTCCAAACGTTCTTATGCGGAAATCTTAAAAAGAACCACTCCATCGACCCCTGAGAACCCGTTTGCAATCTTGCCAGTTGAAGAGGATACCTCTGACGACCCAGGCGAAGGACCTTCCTACACACAGGTTGAAGGAAGCAGGAAAAGACAAAATCTGGCTTCTCCCAAGCTTCCTCGTAAAGGCCTCAGACTGTCCTCTTCGTCACAAAAGAACCAAACGGAAACAAAAAGTGCTGACTCAAAACCGAAGCAAACACCTCCTGGGTTCAAAAAACTTAGGGATGATAAGGAGTACCCAGCACTTCCTGGGGCATCAAAAAACCCGAATGACCCCAAAGCAAAACCAGAAAATCCAACAAACGCGGGATTATTGAAATTTTCTGATATCGTGGACTGGATATTAACAGCCTTCAATATTACTGATCCTCTGAAAAGCTTCCTAACTGCTCTACTGCCAACAGTAAGGACATTTTTAAAACAGTTGACTGAACAATGGCCCCTCCTTGCAGCGATCGTATCTTTTGATGGATAATTTACCACTGAGAATCGAAGATATGATCATTGTGCTTCAGTGGAATTGCAGAAGTATCATCCCAAAACTTGATTCTTTCAAACACTTAATACATACTCATAATTGCGATGTATTCTCCTTGAGTGAAACTTGGCTTACTTCTAACATCAACCTCGACTTCCATAATTTTAACATAATCCGCCTGGACCGAGAAGACTCTTATGGAGGGGTACTTTTAGGGATTAAAAAGTGCTATTCATTTTATCGTATTAACCTCCCCTCGACACCGGGAATTGAAGTTGTTGCTTGCCAAATTAATATTAAAGGCAAAGATCTATGTATAGCTTCTATCTACATTCCTCCCAGAGTCTCGATAGGGCATCGTCGGCTTGCAGACATCATAGAACTTCTTCCTTCACCGCGGCTGGTTTTAGGGGACTTTAACTCGCATGGTACAGGATGGGGCTGCTTATATGATGATAATCGTTCTTCGTTAATCCAAGATCTGTGTGACAACTTCAATTTGACAATTCTAAACACGGGAGAAATGACACGGAACCCTAGACCGCCAGCACAACCAAGTGCGCTGGATTTATCCCTTTGCTCGACTTCGCTACAGTTAGATTGCAAGTGGAAGGTAATCTGTGATCCTCACGGTAGCGATCACTTGCCGATCATAGTTTCTATCACCAACCGTGGAAGACCATCGGAAACAATCAATGTTTCGTACGATTTCACACGAAACATTGATTGGAAACGTTACGCGAGCTCGATGTCTGAGAAACTAGAAACATCACAGGAGCTTCCTCCGGAGGAAGAGTATACATTTTTGGCTGGCTTGATTCTTGACACCGCAATTCAAGCTCAGACGAAACGAGTACCTAGCGCGCAAACTAGTATGCGTTCTCCCAACCCATGGTGGGACAAAGAGTGCTCAGAGCTGAAAACGAAAAAAGCTTCAGCCTTCATCTCGTTTAGAAGGAACGGAACTCCAGATAATTATCGGAAATACGCGGCGTTAGAATTTCAAATGAAAAGTCTGATTAAAGCTAAGAAACGCGGTTACTGGCGAAGGTTTGTTGACGGATTAACGAGAGAAACAGCAATGAGCACTCTTTGGAATACGGCCCGTCGCATGCGCAATCGAAATCACGCGAACGAAAGCGAGGAATATTCTAACCGCTGGATATTTGATTTCGCTAAGAAAGTATGTCCTGATTCTGTTCCGGAACAGAAGATATCCCGCGTCACGACATTGAATACAAACGAAACACCGTTTTCGATGGTAGAGTTCTCACTTGCGCTCTTGTCGTGTAACAATAGAGCCCCGGGGTTAGACAGAATTAAATTCAACTTGTTGAAAAATCTGCCCGACTCTGCCAAAAGGCGCTTGTTGAATTTATTCAACAAGTTCCTCGAGGGTAATATTGTCCCACACGAATGGAGAGAAGTGAGAGTTATTACTATTCAAAAACCTGGAAAACCAGCCTCCGATCACAATTCGTATCGGCCGATTGCTATGCTTTCCTGTATTCGGAAATTGTTGGAGAAAATGATTCTCTTCCGTCTAGACAATTGGGTCGAAACAAATGGATTGCTTTCAGGTACACAATTTGGGTTCCGCAGGGGCAAAGGAACGAACGATTGTCTAGCGTTGCTCTCAACAGAAATTCAAATGGCATTTGCTCGTAAAGAACAAATGGCATCAGTTTTCCTCGACATCAAGGGGGCATTCGATTCAGTTTCCATTAACTTTCTATCTGAGAAGTTACATCAGCATGGTCTTTCACCAGTTTTGAACAACTTTTTATATAATCTATTGTCCGAGAAACACATGCATTTTGAGCATGGTGATTTGACGACAAAGCGATTCAGTTACATGGGTCTTCCTCAGGGCTCATGCTTAAGCCCCCTTTTATACAACTTTTACGTAAATAACATTGATGAATGTATCAACACATCTTGCACGCTAAGACAACTTGCCGACGACAGTGTTGTGTCTATTATAGGACCCAAAGCTGCCGATCTCCAAGGACCATTGCAAGATACCCTCGACAACTTGTCGACATGGGCTTTTCAAATGGGTATCGAGTTCTCTACGGAGAAAACTGAGCTGGTTGTATTTTCAAGGAAGCGAGAACCTGCGCAACTACAGCTTCAACTAGGGGGTGAAACCATAGCTCAGGTTTTCACATTTAAATATCTCGGGGTCTGGTTCGATTCCAAAGGTACCTGGGGATGTCACATTAGGTATTTGAAACGAAAATGTCTACAGAGAATCAATTTCCTTCGTACAATAACCGGAACTTGGTGGGGCTCTCACCCAGGAGACCTGATCAGGTTGTACAAAACGACGATATTGTCAGTAATGGAATATGGATGTTTCTGTTTCCGCTCCGCTACGAATATTCATTTCATTAAACTGGAAAGAATTCAGTATCGTTGTTTACGTATTGCCTTGGGTTGCATGCAATCAACCCATACGATGAGTCTTGAAGTGCTGGCGGGCGTCTTACCGTTGAAAAACAGGTTCTGGGATCTCTCATATCGACTGCTAATCCGATGCGACATTTTGAATCCGATGGTGATAGAAAACTTTGAAAAGCTCGTCGAGCTTAATTCACAAACCCGTTTTATGTCCTTGTATTTTGACTACATGGCTCAGAATATAAATCCTTCTTCGTTTGTTCCCAATCGTGTTCATTTTGTGGATACTTCTAATTCTACTGTGCTTTTCGACACATCCATGAAAGAAGAAATTTGTGGAATCCCGGATCCTGTACGCCCTCAAGAGATCCCAAAAATTTTTAATAATAAATTTAAAGAAGTCGACTGTAATAAAATGTTTTACACTGACGGATCATATCTAGACGGGTCCACTGGCTTCGGTATATTCAATGTAAATTTCACCGCTTCCTATAAACTCAGTGATCCAGCTTCAGTTTACGTCGCAGAACTAGCTGCAATTCAGTATACCCTTGAGATCATTGACACTCTGCCCACAGATCACTACTTCATTGTATTGGACAGTCTCAGTTCCATTGAGGCTCTCCGTTCAGTGAAGCCTGGAAAGCACTCACCGTATTTCCTGGGGAAAATACGGGAACAATTGAGTGCTTTATCTGCAAAATCATACCAGATTACCTTGGTTTGGGTCCCCTCACATTGTTCCATACGGGGCAATGAGAGGGCGGACTCGTTAGCCAAGGTGGGCGCACTAGAAGGTGATATCTATGAAAGACCAATCTGCTTCAATGAATTTTTCAGTTGCTGTCGTCAGAAAACTCTAGCTAGCTGGCAGAATACATGGAATAGTGGAACTCTGGGACGATGGTTACACTCAATAATCCCACAGGTATCGACGAAAGCTTGGTTCCGGGGGTTAGACGTGAGCCGAGACTTTATTCGTGTAATGTCAAGGCTCATGTCTAATCATTATATGTTCGGCGCGCATCTCCGTCGTGTGGGGCTCGCTGAGAGTGGTGTCTGCGTTTGCGGTGAGGGTTATCATGACATCGAACATGTTGTTTGGACATGTGTCGAGTATTGTGATGCCAGGTCCCAACTCATAGGTTCCCTTCGGGCCCGAGGTATACCACCCTTCGTACCAGTCCGCGACGTCTTGGCAACTCGAAATCTTCCTTATATGACTCTCATCTATAACTTCTTGAAAACTATCAATGCTCAAATTTAGTGCTCTCCCTATCTCTTTCTCGTCTACAGCTCTACCGCACTCTTCTTTACGTTGCTGGAAGTATGGCCTGTGTAAACGATGCTTCGGAGCATGCACCTGCCTTGAACTGACTGAGTTGCTGGAAGCTACCCAAAAACGTCACATCAACGTCAGAACACACCAACGAAGCATCCCAATCCAGAATAATCTCTTCATTGCTACAAGCTGAAAAACATGAAGATTCATCGAACGCAAAATGTGTCTAAAAGATGTATGCCACAAACCAATGATGTATTCAAATTTCAATTCAATACTGTGTAGGTCCCACCCTCCCTATGTCCCCTTACTAACTGGGGAGTATGCCGCCCCGTAATACGGCATCCCTTTCTCTCTCCCTAACAACAAGACAATCGGCCACGTTAAGCTAAAGCAAATGAGCCTAATAAAAATTTTATTTGAAAAAAAAAAAAAAAAAAAGTTAATTTCGTTGTGATATTATCCGAAACTCCAGTTAGGGACAGTTAAGTCAGCTAGGACAGTGAACTTATAAAAAGTAAGAACTTTTCA
This sequence comes from Malaya genurostris, assembly GCF_030247185.1. Lineage (NCBI taxonomy): Eukaryota > Metazoa > Arthropoda > Insecta > Diptera > Culicidae > Malaya > Malaya genurostris. The sequence continues at coordinate 216,224,963 of NC_080572.1, forward strand.
GGAAGAAGTCTTTAAGCACTTAACATATATTTTCATTTAAATCTTAAATGTTGCCCGGTTGATTTTTTTTCTCAGTGTGGTAAGATTCCTATAAATATTGTCACAACCTTGCCTGACTGAAGTAGTAGAACAACGGAAATGTCAAAGCTTATATGCATGAATTATTTGGGTACATTCATCTTCGTGTCAAAAAATCGCGAACTCAGCTTCGGATACATTAAAATAGTTTCTGTAAGGTTTGTATTTAATTAAGTTCGGTTATACCTAATTGAATAGGTAAGAATTGATTTGTTTTTTTTTTGTTCGTTAGGTGTTTTACTGCCACCGAGTAATTAATCGGAGTTTAAATAGTTTCATTTGAATTTGGAATTGCAGTAACTAAGTATGGCAGATAGTGCTGGAGAATGGTGCTTAATCGAGAGTGATCCGGGTGTGTTCAGTGAACTTATTCGAGGATTTGGTAGGTTTAATACTGTTTAGTCCTACAACTGGTGTTTTTAATTCAGGCTGAATTTACTTTTGTTATGTTTTACATAGGTGTCGAAGGAGTTCAGGTGGAAGAACTTTGGAGTTTGGATGAGGAGCATTTTAAGAATTTGGAACCCGTTCACGGATTGATTTTCCTGTTCAAATGGGTTAAAGATGATGAGCCGGCGGGATCAATCGTTCAAGATAGCCGGCTAGAGAAAATTTTCTTTGCTAAACAGGTTATCAACAACGCCTGTGCGACACAAGCGATTCTCAGTATTCTGCTGAACACTAAACATGCCGACATTGAGCTCGGATCGACGTTGTCAGATTTTAAAGAATTTGTAACTTCATTTGATGCATATAATAAAGGACTGGCCTTGAGTAATGCATCCCAGATAAGAACGGTGCATAATTCTTTTGCCCGTCAAACGCTATTTGAGATGGACAATAAGCATGGTAACAAGGATGAAGAAGTTTTCCATTTCGTCGGGTACGTACCGGTGGACGGTAGACTGTATGAATTAGATGGTCTGAAGGAAGGTCCTATTGATTTGGGAGCTGTTGGTGCCGGTCAAGACTGGACGAACGTTGCCCGACCTATAATTGAAAAACGCATACAAAAGTACAGCGAAGGTGAAATCCATTTCAATTTGATGGCGATTGTTTCTGATCGGCAGTTGATTTATCAGCGCCAGATTGATCAACTGTTGCAGTCCAGCGGGGACGAAGAAATGGAAACCGATACCAAGCAGAATGAAGTTACTAGACTGCGATTGCTGATCGAAGACGAAGTTGCGAAACGTAAGCGGTACAAGGTAGAAAACATTCGCCGGAAGCATAATTATTTGCCGTTGATTGTGGAGTTGCTGAAGATATTGGCCCAAAACGGGCAGTTGATGCCGCTGTTTGAAAAAGCAAAACAACGTGCCTCCGAGCGAGAATCTAGCAAGACTGGAACACCGAAATAGGCGGGGGGATTTGTGTGGCTGAAAGTTCATCTTAAGAAACGTAATAAAGCGACGTTCTTTATTCTTAAACTAAGCTGTAAAATCTTGTTTCATTGTTTGATTTAGACTGAAGAATATGGGCACGAGATTCATGACCATTCAACGACATAAGCGAAATAGTAGTTTCAAAATCATGTGTTTTCTTTCATTTAATCTTTCAATCTTTTTCGGTTTTCAGTGAAAATCGTATACTGTGCAGTATCGATATTCAACCGAAGCTTCGAGAACCGATAATAACAGAAAACGATTCGCAATGATTTTTACATGTTGGTGCTCGTATCTAGAGTAGTTTTTGTTTCCAAAGGGTGTAATTACTTCGATTGCAAAGAGGGTGTAATTTCTTCGATTTGTCATATTTAGACACTTTTTATAGCAAATATCACAGATTTTCATTATATCGATCAAAGAATGACAATTGAAATTTGACTGATTCTCCCTAAAGACGTTATTTTGGTTTCGTCTTGTCGTACGCTGCCCATACTCGCATATCAGTCCCATATCGATTTTCGCCAATTTTGAGTTAGCTTGAGGAATGAAATCGTTCCTAAATATACTTTCAGAAATTGCAATAAAAGTTGAGGGTTTGTTCAGTAAAATGTGAAAAAAATATCAACTCATGTCTGTCCCATATGCAAAGTACTCGCATATCAGTCCCATTCAGTGCAAATTTCAATAATTTCATTTGTTGCAATATTGAAATAGTAAAGGTGTATTACCGATATTTCAAGTAATAATACCATGATTTAACATTAGGTAGCACAATAAATAAAAAAAAATCAGAAATAAAATTTTAATCGTCTTTTTCTCGACATGCCGATTTTCCATATGGGACTGATATGCAAGTATGGGCAGTACGGGGACGAGTAACGTAACATTGATACTCTCTTATTTTGCGATGTGAGACAAAAATACTTCATCTCTCTTCGTTTGTTTTGGATGCGACTATTTAAGAATGAAACGGTAAAAAACGAATATGAGTATGTTGGCTTGGATTCTTTTATTGAAAATGCGTGACAATTTTGAGCTCTGATGATGATATAGTATTTTTTGCCTTTTAAAAGGAATAGAAAGTAACCAACCTCAATGTGATTCTCAATCGATGTGGATGTAAGTTTTTGTATGAACTGAACATCAAAAAAAAATTGCGTTTACGAAAGGATTGGTGTTGTTCAAAGAGTTATAATATGATACGAAAAGATGCACTAACATGTGATTAGGGCATATCGTGCGATAGGCCCTTTTGCATGGTAGGAAAAATAATGCTAATTATTCAAATTTTAAACATGGAATTCAAGCATATTGTGCATAATATTATTATTTCAATGAAGGTTGTATAATTTGTAATTAAATGTTAGTACCGAATTTCCTATTACATTTGCATATACATGTTTGGCATAATATTATGCTGAACTTATCAGTAAACAACAAATATATCGAAATCAGTAAATCCGTTTGCCGAGATTTCGAACAGTGCGATAGTTTTTACTGAAACTCGGTGAAACACCTGTCATTTAATGTCTCTTGTCGAATGTGCCAAACACCCCGCAGCCAATGTTGGTGGAGCGAGAAAATAATATATATTGGATGAAGGTAAGAGATTCTTATATTTCATGAAAAGATAAGTGAAATAAAAAACTCTGCTTGTCATATATACTTACAAAAGTCTTCTTATTTTCAGGCAAATGCGTTGAGAAGCACTAGAAATAATTGTCTTTAACGGTGATGTTTTCTTTTGAGGTTTGATTTGCTTTTTTGTACACTGCATTAAAATTGACATTAATAAAACACCCCCTCTCCCCAACCTTAGCTTGATATTGATTTCATACAATAATAAAGGAAAATCGTTTCTACGTTTGATTACTGATGACTCAGCATTTCATTATTCGGTCATAACCGCTTTTGCCGAGCTAACAGCAGAATTGCTGCTGAGAAGTTCGGTAATAATTGATGGTTAATAAATTTGATAATGCCGAGATTCTCAGTAATTATTATTTCACCGAGATGATTACCGATCTCTCGGCTGTGCAAATCTTGCATTTTGTTGCCGAGATTCAGTAATATAATTTTAGTGTGTAAAATTTTTGTCAAGGACATTGCTACTTCTACAGAAAAGTGTAAATATCTATCGAATTTGTTCCGAGGGGGGCGACAGAACCTGAACTTTCCTAATAAAACACAAAAAGTCGTTAGAATCTAATCAAATTCCATTTATCCTGAAAAATATATCTAACCGTTCAAAAGAACGTAATTGGGTAATTAAAATTTCTTGAGAATTTGGTTTGATAATTACTAGAAAACGTGAACCCGGAACTGTGATCATGAGCAAGGACCTATAGAGAAATAGTATGAATCAGCTTGGGTTATGATCATATTTTATTACGTTAGAAAATCTGAGAAACTCGGTTTAGACACAACTTAAATTTTATTGTACTGAATGTGATGTTTGGTACCGGAGATCCACACTTCAATTCTGTGCCGAATATGAAGTTGATTTGTTAGTGGCATGACTGGAATGAAATATTGATGATCCAGAAAGTATGTATTGCTAAGCATCACTTCTGCGATGTCTTCGTCATGAAATGTGTGAACAAAGTCTTGACATGGTACAATCCAGGAATTGATACTGTGCATGATACCGGTTAGATTTTATAGTAATCTGGAGTAAGTTCTTCAGATGGGATGTGTAATTATAGTCACCGAACGATGCATTGCCTCGAAATCCATGTTAGGATATTGCTCTCTACTCATCTGAAATAAACCAAATTGGATCAAGTAAACTGTACCGTACTGTAAGTAAACTATGAATATTCATCTCAGTCGTCATTCTTCTACTAAGTAGAAGCTTCATTTATACAAACAAATATTGTTATCAACAACGTATAAATCACCATGGTAATATTTCTAACTCGAAAAAAACTCAGCAAAAGACGATCAATCCAAACAAATTCGTTACTATGCGCAGTAAAAATGAACAAGCGGCTGCAGGAAAATATACTACCGAAAAAGACGATTCAGTTTTTAAGTGTCGTCCCCCTCGATTTGTTCTGTTGTATCAGCGTCCTGTTTTGGTTCAGTGCAGAACTATCAAAATAAGTTTAGATTAAATTTAGTGTGTAACACTATAACAATAACAAAAAGTGAAATGAATACAGAACACAGAGAGCAGGTTTCTTTCTGTGCTTGAACTTTGAACCTACCAGACGTTTATTTTTGAAAGTAAAATTTCCGAATACTCCTTAAAGTTAACTCATTTATATGAGACACATTAACTGGCGACGAGGAAAATTGTGAACGCGTGTGACTTCGGTGTGCAAATTGGCAGAACAACTATCCAACAACAGTGGTGGTATTCATCGCAGATAGAGGATTTTTTTCAACGTCGGTGGCAGAAATCTGTACGGACTAAGAGTCAAGGAAGTAGCTAGATTGCAGGATTTTATTATCTACATCCGGACTATTTTCGGATTGGTTAAGATTTAGCGTTAAAACCGTAAGTACACCGTGTAGAAAAAACCGTAGAAAGTGAATCGGAAGCGTTTGAAAGTGATAAATATTCTACCAGTGGAAACCATTTTGTTTGGTAGCGTCGGTTTTATTTTAGGGTGCTGCACATATTTCGGTTCAAGTGCCATATATGAATATTTTTTTTTATTAATATAGAAAATAAATGTCTGGCTTATTGGCTAGGGTGGTGTTCCTATTATTATATTTAATTTAAATTTTAATATTTTGTGGTTTTAAATTTTTTTTTATATGACATAATTAAGAGTGTTATTTTTTATATTCCCTTTAGATACAAGAATTTCCTTGGAGGTGTCACGAGTGATAAATTACATAAATTCAATAAATAGCTAAATTGGCACTGGCTACGACCGTTGGAGTTTAAAGTTTTAGACGGAGATATTTAAGGAATCTTGTTTTCGTTAAAGGTGCCAGTATAGAATTTTAGGTGACGCTTAAAGTAAGCCATTTTGGTTTTATTTTCTCTTGTTACTGGTTTTAATTGTTTCTATTGTGACTGACCTTTCTACACGATGGCGCAGATGAGTGTATCCGCCATGATTGAGCCTTACCGTAAAGGATCATCCTTTTCGGATTGATCTGAAAGATTGGGCTACTTTTTTGTTATGAACAATGTTCCTGATGAAGCTAAGAAAGCGCATTTTATAACCCTTAGTGGTCCTTCCGTATTTTCTGAGCTTAAATTACTATTTCCGAATACGGATTTAGCTCAAATATCTCTTGACACAATGATTAGCAAGCTGAAATCGCGTTTTGATAAAACAGAGTCGGATATTATACAGCGTTTTAAATTCAATAACAGGATACAAAATCCAGATGAATCCGTTGAAGATTTTGTGCTTTCGATCAAGCTTCAAGCGGAATTTTGTAATTTCGGGAATTTTAAAGAATCAGCAATACGGGAACGCATTGTTGCCGGATTGAGGGATAAAGTACTTCAGCAACGGTTGCTAAATGAAGAAAATTTAACGCTGGATTCAGCAGAAAAACTAATCGCGACCTGGGAGATGGCAGGGGCCAACGCGCGAACATTGGGTATTGCCTCTAATGAGGAACAAATCGCTTCTATGAGACAGAATGAACCAAATAAAGGCGGTTACGCTTATAAAAAGTTAGCAAAGATATATAACAGAGCTCAAGCTGAATTAAACCAGTCTCAAAGATTTGAGAATAGAGGCTCGGTGAAGGATCGATTGGGTTTCAAACCGTATAAACAGTCTAATGCAATGGCGAAGGAAGAGAGGACAATGCATAAAACAACATTCAAGCCAGCTGGTTGGAGAAACAATCAGGATACGTACCGTCCGGAAAGCAGGATTTGCGATTACTGTGGAATTCGAGGACATCTAAAGCGGAAGTGCTTTAAGCTAAAAAATTCAAGGAAGGAGGCAGTGAAGTTCGTGGACTCTGCAGAACCTGGGCCAAGTACATTGAGCGAGCTGTTCAGCCGTTTCAGACCACATGATTCGGAAAGTGAGGATGAAAAAAATTCAGGTGATTTTGAATGTATGCTTGTTTCCTCTATAAATCATATAAATAATCCTTGTTTAATTGACATTGAAATAGAGGGCAAATCCCTCAGAATGGAGATTGATTGTGGCTCTTCAGTGTCTGTTATGGGGAAATCTCAATATTTAGCTCACTAGTAAACCTTTGGTGAAAACTCTGAAACAATTGATTGTGGTGAATGGGGCGAGACTTAATGTCGTTGGCGAAGCAAATGTTTCGGTCAAATGTAAAGGAAAATCAGCAAATTTAAAGCTGTTAGTACTGAATTCTGATAACAAGTTTATTCCTTTATTGGGACGCCCATGGTTAGACGAGTTTTTCTCTGACTGGAGGAATTATTTTGCTGGTGATCTATCAGTTAATAATATTTTGTTGGACGATAATCGTTGCGACATGGTTTTAAAAGATATTAAACGAAAGTTTTACAATGTATTTGAAAAAGATTTTTCCACTCCTATTGACGGTTTCGAAGCAGACTTGGTTTTGAATGACGATAAGCCAATTTTCAAAAAGGCATACGACGTTCCCTACAGGTTAAGGGAGAAAGTTTTAGATTATTTGACGAAACTAGAAAGTGAAAAAGTAATTACTCCTATTAAAACGAGCAAATGGGCTTCTCCGGTAGTAGTGGTTATTAAAAAAAACAATGAGATACGGCTTGTTATTGATTGCAAGGTATCGATTAACAAATGCATTATTCCAAATACTTACCCTCTACCGGTGGCACAGGATTTGTTTGCCGGGTTGGCAGGTTGCAAAGTATTTTGTGCTTTGGATTTGGAAGGGGCTTATACCCAGTTATCTCTGTCTGAACGTTCACGAAAATTTATGGTAATCAATACGATTAAAGGACTGTATGTTTACAATAGATTACCGCAGGGAGCTTCTTCCAGCGCATCTATTTTTCAACAAGTAATGGATCAAGTATTAAAGGGAATTGACAACGTATTCTGCTATTTGGACGATGTCTTGGTTGCAGGTGCTGATTTGGCAGACTGTATAAAAAAAATTTACTTGGTTTTAGAACGACTGGCTAAAGCAAACATTAAAGTTAATTTGATTAAATGTAAATTTTTTGTGACGCAATTGGGATATCTGGGACACATTATAAGTGAAAAGGGGTTATTGCCTTGCCCAGAAAAAGTTTTAACAATAAAGAATGCTAAAATACCGAAAAATGTAACAGAACTCAAATCATTTTTGGGGTTAATAAACTATTATAACAAATTTATTCCACATTTATCCTCAAAATTGCACTATCTGTACAATCTTTTGAGAGATAATGTTAAATTTGAGTGGAATGAGAATTGTAGCAAAGCTTTCGAAGGCAGTAAGAAATCTTTATTGGATACTAAATTTCTAGAGCTTTATGATCCAAAAAAGCCCTTGGTGATCGTGTCCGATGCTTCAGGCTACGGTCTAGGGGGAGTAATCGCTCACATAGTTGATGGTATAGAAAAACCTATATGTTTTACATCGTTTTCGTTAAATAACGCACAAAAATCTTATCCTATTCTTCATCTAGAAGCCTTAGCTCTAGTGTGTACCATTAAAAAATTTCATAAATATTTGTACGGAAAAAAGTTTATGGTATATACAGATCATAAACCTCTGGTTGGAATTTTTGGAAAGGAAGGGAAAAATACAATATTTGTTACAAGACTACAGCGATATATATTGGAGCTGTCCATTTATGAATTTGAAATTTGCTATAGACCTTCTAAGAAGATGGGTAACGCGGATTTTTGTTCGCGTTTTCCTCTAGAACAACAAGTTCCAAGAAATTTGGACGCTGAGTTGATTAAAAGTATTAATTTCAGTAAAAATTTTCCGATTGATAGTGCTAAAATTGCTTTTGAGACAAAGAATGATAAATTTCTGCAAAATATTATTGAATTCATGAGGGATGGTTGGCCAAAACGTATTGACAAACGCTTTGTTGATGTTTTTTCAAATCAACACGAATTAGAAATTGTTGACGAGTGTTTGTTATATAGAGACAGGGTAATAATACCGCAGAATGTACAAGGCGAAATATTGAAACTTTTACATGCCAACCATGCAGGTATGGTAAAGATGAAGCAGTTGGCTAGACGATCGGTTTATTGGTTCGGAATTAATTCTGATATAGAAAACTTTGTAACTCGTTGTAGCACTTGTAATAGTATGATGGTTGTCCCTAAGGTTAAAACTACATCTAAATGGATGCCAACTACGAGACCGTTCGGTAGAGTACACATCGATTTTTTCCATTTTTCACATCACACATTTTTGTTGATTGTGGACAGTTTTTCCAAATAGATAGAAGTTGAATGGATGAGTAAGGGTACTGATTGTAATAGAGTATTAAAGAAATTAGTAGCATTTTTTGCTCGGTTCGGATTGCCCAATGTCTGTTCGACGGAGGTCCACCATTTAATTCATTTTCCTTCTCAAATTTCTTAGAGAGGCAAGGAATCAAGGTATTCAAAAGTCCACCATACAACCCAGCTAGTAATGGCCAGGCAGAGAGATTAGTTAGAACAACCAAAGAGGTGTTAAAAAAGTTCTTATTGGAACAGGACTTGAATGAGTTAGATTTGGAGGACCAGATAAACTTATTTTTAATTAATTATAGAAATTATTGTTCAAAATCAGATGGTCATTTTCCTTCTGAAAGAATTTTTTCATACACTCCAAAGACACTGCTTGATTTATTGAATCCCAAGAAACAATATAAAAAACAAATAATATTTCCAGATACTAAAGACACAGGTGAAACTAATGATGATAAAAACAAACAGGCTGATGACGTTTGTTTTCCGAAGGTGTTGATTGACCCTTTGGATGGTCTGATTGAGGGGGAAGAAGTATGGTATAAAAACCATAACCCTCACAATCACGCCAAATGTATAAAAGCCATGTTTACTAAAAAGTACTCTCAAAATATTTTCCAGATACATGTTGGAAGCGTGGAAATCATGGCTCATCGAGGCCAACTTCGAGTCGCTAACCCAAGGAACGCCAGTGTTCGGCCAAACGTGGTCATTTCTACGTTTGCTCAGGATTTGAAAACAAGGAAGAGTAGAGAAGAAAGTGATGAGGAGTTTCGTGGATTCACGATTGATGAGCAGCGGCGAGGAAGAAAGCGGAAGCACTATGAAGCAGGGAATAATTCTCAGATGCCGCCTATCAGGCGTTCGAAACGTATAAAGAAGAATTTGATTTTTGAAGACTTTGTATATTCAAAGTGATCGATTGGTTCCAAAGGGAACAAATTTCATATGGTTATTTTTGTTAAACATAATAGTAAGGCTAGAAAATAGCAAGAATTATATAAAAAAATATAAATTGATTATTGTCAATTCGATTGGTTATGTAAAAAGTTAAGAAGGAAGAGCTGTTGTATCAGCGTCCTGTTTTGGTTCAGTGCAGAACTATCAAAATAAGTTTAGATTAAATTTAGTGTGTAACACTATAACAATAACAAAAGGTGAAATGAATACAGAACACAGAGAGCAGGTTTCTTTCTGTGCTTGAACTTTGAACCTACCAGACGTTTATTTTTGAAAGTAAAATTTCCGAATACTCCTTAAAGTTAACTCATTTATATGAGACACATTAGTTCACAATATTAGGCTTTTTGACAGCTGACTTACAACCACAAATGCAAATGAGATTGGATTGTTTTCATCAGGAAACGCCTGCATTAAACACGATTCAGACGATCAATTAACTTCGGTTGACGTCAAAATTTTTTCAATTTTTTTTAGCTGAATATTACTCACGTACCCGACGTCAAAATGTTCCGTGAACTTGACATTGTGTCCCTTCATATGAATTGCTTACAATTTATGTAGACGTTCCGTAACCGTTCCAAGCCGGTGATAATTGGCTGATGCCACGTGTAAATCGCTCTTACATGTTGTTTGGTTTTCATCAGGAAACGTATTGGCCACCCATTTTTCACTAGGGTCGCTGTTCATTTTTCACCGGGCATAGAAACCTCAACAGATAGAATAGAAACCTCAGACAGAATGATGCAATACGCTAAGTACTGATGTTCGATACATATTAGTTCTGGAAACCACATCAAGAATTAGGCTGGAAACCACATCAAGAAAAATTTAAATTTATTTGGCTATCCAACTGAAACGTAATGAAATGGCTTAAGTTGTCGGACTTGTGAATGTAACACTCTCAATATCAGAGCGAAAATTTAATCAAAAGCGAAAAGTGAATCGAAATATTTCGATCGAGTGCAAAAATTTGCATTCTATAGTTTGATCAAGTCATGCTTTTGTATGGAAAAGTAGAATGCAAAGTTTCGTATTCGATCGAAATAATCCGATTCGAACGAAATACAAAATCGGGGAGAATGGTAATCAGGGTTTTCGAGCAATTAAATACGAACAGTCGTGTAAGAATCGTAAGAATTCATTATGTTGTTAGGTTTTTTAACGTCACTGTTAACCTCAATCGGATGATCACATTTTGACAGGTCAGCAGTACTGTTTGTAAATAGTGTTTAGTTTGTTTGTTTGTTTGTTGATAGACGGATGAAATCGGTCCATATCGCCTGAATAGAATTTAAAAACATTTGTTGGTAATTCGATTAGGTGCGTTTAAAAAATGTTAAATGATTAAATAGAAGTGTAAAGATAAATGTTTGAGATGTGTTCCTCGATTTTTTCAAAGCTTGTTTGGAAACAGTACCGCTGAACTGCCAAGGAATCAGACCCTGTCAGCTTGGAGCGATCTCAATCTTCAGTTCAGCAACGCCATCGCATGGCGTCTCATTCAACATGTCATGTCAATTGTATGGGTGCGCAGCCCTGCTATTTTGGCGCGTACGAATTTGACATTTCTCTCCCCTACTTCGATGTATGAGATTCGATGCGGACTCACCTGAGGGCGACATGCTCGCAAAAAAGGATGTTGCCAATTATTTGTTCGGGAAATGTGAGAGCTGGATATCTTGTTAATATGATGTCTTTGCAAGGAATGCTAATTCATTTGTGACGTCACGATAAAAAATCTAGTTGTCTGAAATGAATATCTGTTTAAAAATGTGAAGTTGTCGTAAAGTTTAAAACTGTCAAAAATACATCTGGCTCATGCTGTTTCCAATGCAATGTTTTGAAATGCTGTTCTAAAAAAAATTTCGTTATCGTTCATTCACTTACGCTGCAGCTATTTTTACAGCTGTCGGAATTCAACCAGATCTCTGCCGACTGCCGGAGCTCATCACAAGCGGGAAGCAGGATTTCAAATTTCAGTCGGCTTACGGTAACAGCGTGCATGAGTTCGTGAACGCTATCCAAATTTTTTTATCATGTTTATTAAGACGGTTCTGATGGATTTGTTTTGATTAGGTTCGGCTTCAATTACTCGTATGTCGAAGGATTTCCTAATTTTATAAAGTATACTATTCTGCTGAAAAGTTCTGGTGTATAATAAAACAATGAAATATTGCCTAGAGAAATTGACAAAATGTTCCGGTCGGCTTGGTAATATCAGTAGGATTGATAGGTTACCAAAACTTAAATTACAAACACCGGCTTTGGTGTTACATTCCAAGGTATGAAATTCACTTCATAATTGAACATTCGTTTCACGAATTTAGATTTGTCTTTTAACACTGATCTGACGAATTAGACATTAGGCGGCCTAATCTCATCATAGAGTGAAACCTAAAAAACAAATATATTGTACATGGTTGCCTTTTTCAAATATTTAAATGTAATTTCAGGGTGGCAGCATACCCCACCTTTCAAAAGAAGTCTTCCAAAGCATGAATTGTGGGACAAATATTGTTCAGTATTCCCTCACAAATACGGAACACATGGAGGAAGCAATCCGAGCTTGTGGTAATGGAATTTCGCATTATGTTGCACAAACTGAAATGATATCGTTGCTAGTTCTTCAAGATCCGGCAGAATTTCGTCAACCGAGTTTCCACGAAAAAAACCTTGTGCCTATCTATAGCCGAAGCGGAAGAACGAATTTTACTGTTGATAGGTACATGACACTTGTGGAAGCCTTCAAACCGGACATTTACGTTCCACTTTTTGATGGAGATACCTACGTAGATAGTTCCAAGAAGCGTGTTCAAAAATCTGTGGACAGAACGGAGACCTTTCTGAAGCAGTGTCTAGAAGTGCATAGAAAGTCGGAAAATTTAAAAAATTCAACCATGTTAGCTCCTTTAGTTGGAGGTTATAATAGTGATATACGTAAAAAGTACTACCAATTCTTGTCGGAATTAGATCAAGACTTTAGTGGGTACTTATTAACTGGTTTTCATTCAAATGGCTCTTCAGCTACCAATGTGGACCTGAATCCGTTGTTAGAAGTTGTATCTGATCAGTGTGAAATACTGCCAATAGAAAAACCTCGTTTCGCTTTCGGTGCCTTCAATCCTTTGACCATTCTTCAACTAATATGCCGAGGGGTAGATATTTTCGATACTAGCTACGCTTATCTTAAAACGCAACAGAATCGTGCACTGGTATTCAGTTTCAACATAGATGATAACGATGTAGAAGAGCGAGACACAGAACTAGACATGAAAGATCCTCGATGGGCGCAAGACTTTACTGGATTTATAAGCACCTGCGAATGTTTAGCGTGCTCCAAACATACTCGAGCATATTCACATCACCTCTACAACACGCGAGAGATGTTGGGACCCATATTACTTATGATGTATAATGTTAAAAGACAATACATTCAACGTTTATATTTCTACTATTTTTATTTCAGACATAATCTTCACCATTTCTTCGAGTTCTTCAAAACTATTCAAAAACATGTTTCCGACGACACGGTGCCAGATTTGATTAATCATTTGACAAAGCAAAAGTTGATTCCTTTTGACGAAGAAGAAGCATCGAAAATTTCTAACCCGAATTGTCACTTTGTTAGCTCAAGTGCATTGGATACGAATGAGTTGCAATCAAAAAAGCTGAAGGTGTAATAAACAGTAATTGCCTATTCGTACACAAAATGTTTTATTTAGAACTAGTGAGAAGCCACCAAAAATTTTATTTAATTATTTCCCAATAATCATACGATTGTGTTGATTGATTTAAATTGTTCTAATTTAGAATTCCGAACGTTATAAGCTATGCATTATATAAAGCTTTTATAAACGATATTGATATTTTTCTTTCGGAATAGTGGAGTACAGAGCTCATTCAGATCCAAAGCGTTAAAGATCGTCGCTGAAAGCTCTCAATTTTATTATTAAATGATTGATGAATAACAAAAGTTGGGTTACAAACGTAAATCTCGGTTGATTTTTCAGAAGGTCGTAAGAGCAAGTGACGGTTTCTCTTTGTTTACTTTCTCCTCTATCAATTACCAAGAGGTTTCCACGTTTATCACACAACTTATTGCATAAAATGATACCCGAAGCTTTCGACTTTCAAACAAAACTGTAAAATCCAAGAAAACCTTTATAATCACATCACAATAATTGAAAGAGAAAGTATACAAAGAGAAAATGTAACTTGCTCTGAAAAATCAACCGAGGTTTTGGATTGTAAACGTACCAAGTGACCGAAAGTTCAGATAGAAGAAAATGGTTGAGTTTACAAAGTTCATGAACAGTATTCTAAGCAGCGCGTTTACCAGGTGATTTTCATAGTGGAATCTAAAAGGAATTTTTCATTCTTTTTTAAAACGGTTCAATTTTGGGTGATACTACAAGCTTTTAGATTAAAGATGGCATGTTCGATAAGCAATTGTGTGCGGTCGCAATGAAAAATCGGATCTGTCATCAAGAGAACTCGTAAAAAGCTTGATTTTCCTTCAAGCACTGTTCATAACATTCTAGATCTTCCGATACACGTTTAACAACAGCCAGGAGCCAATAGCAAATAGCAGAAACTTTACGTCTGCTTAGCGGTTTATGTTGGACTGCTAGGTGGCATAACAGTTCAACATAAACTGTTATGTACCGAAGAGTCTTAGACGAAACGTCAAATTTAAAAACGTACTTTGGCTAGAAAAATAAAAAATGTCTCCAATTTTCGTGCATACTTCCAAGCACCGGCAAGGTATAAAGTCGTTCAAGGTGAAAACTGTACCCAACCGCGTAATGGTGAACAGAATGTGGCATCTTAAACTCGGGATCGTAAGTTGTACCGCGAGTTTTCCTGAGTGATAATGGACGATGGCATTTGTGTACTGGAAGACTTAAATCAGCTTTTTCTTATGCCATGCAACGGAACGCCGTAGATGGGCATTTCAAGGCGAATAAAAATGCCAAAAACATTTGAGTTGGCAGGCAATATGCAACCAAAGTTTCTTCACTACCGGCCCGCTAAACAGAAGCGATTGTTATTTTTCCTACGGAGCCATTACGCTCCTTCGCTATTCTGGTTTGATTAGGCATATTGTCACTACGTCAAACATGTTTTGGAATGGTATAAAGCGAATGGAGTCCAGTTGCGACAGTTTTTAGTTTTAAGATGACTAATAATGGGTATTTGAATGAACAATGCCTCTTGGATTGAACTAACAGCAAATTTGTTTTATTCTAAATTCATTCTGTACAGATTTTGACGCGGATAAGCTTTAGTAATCTATGTAGCTATAGCCAGCCGAATATAAACCGACACACAAAAAAAGATGATATCTACCGTTTTCGTATGTCATCAATATCAAAATGAGATATTTAAACTGTAATCAAGGATAAGCCTATACTTCTTATATTTCTGAATACCGACTGAGGATAAGAGACGCGCGGTTCCTTGTATGATTGTAAAATACGAAACTGTAATCTCATAATGATAAATTTTGTTTTGTCAAACATCTTCATTGGACAAACCATAGAAAAATAAATCTATGATTGAGTATGGCCTGTACACACTCATTTATTAGTTCGCACAATCTCGGCAAAATGATTGCCGAGATTCGCACCGCCGAGTAGTCGGTAATCATCTTGACAAAAGATAAAATTGCTGAGGCTCGGTAATCTAAAATTTGACAAACGTCAGCTATTACCGAAATCATCAGCAAAAAGTTTATTATCTGTTCCGCATTACCTTTACTGAAAAAACAGCGAAGTGAAATTTATGAATTACTGAGCTTTCAGCAATTTAAAGTAAACAAAGAAAATATGTTTTTTTTAAATCATAAACATTCGATTGGAGAGCAAGAGTTCATTGTATTTTACTTATGTTTCGTTACGTACAATTGTAAACTAACGCCGATTGTCGAATATGTTGGTTGACATGTTGTTGAAGTTCTTCGACATATCCTATAACGACTTGAACTAATTCCATTTCTTCTAATGTTTAATGGAAAATTTCTCCGAAATATTTTGTCCGAAAATGACTGCGTAGTGTCAAGCGAAAATGTAAAACGTAAATGATAGTTGTCTTGTTGAATTTCTGCAAAAGCTAATACAAATTCCGAAATTTCGGCAAACGCATTTACTGATTTCGGGATAATTGTTAATTACTTTCGAACTCGAAACTAGCTTCAAACAGACCCTGTAAGCTTGAAGCGAAATCAATCTTCAGTTCAGCAACGCCATTGCACGGCATCCCATTCAACATATCATGTCAATTGCATGGGTGCGCAGTGCTGCCATCTTGGTGCACACGAATTAGACATTTCTCTCCCCTACTTCTATGCACGAGATTCGATGCGAACTCGCCTGAGGGCTCCATGCTCTCAAAAAAAGATGTTGCCAATAATTTGTTCGGGGAAAGTGAGAGCTGGATATCTTGTGTATATGATGTCTTTGATTTAAACAAATGATTTGACAGCGAATAGGATGGAAACTGGGTTAGGTTTGGCATCAAGCGAAAACGACTTAAATGTACCATGCTTTATACAACTGTGTTACTATTTGATATGTAGCAAGTGCCTATTTTACCTCAGAAGGCAATCCGATTAAAAAGAGCATTCACCTAAATTTGTATTACGCTTGTTTCTGATGAAATCGTGTTAAAAGTTCAAATATATGTTATTATATTCATAACGCTAGATGTCGCTTGCAAACGTGTCACGTAATGGCTCGTGCTCGTGATATGATTTTACTCAGTCGACATTTTAGTTAAACATGGTGAAAAAATGATCTTTTATGGATTTTTATGCCCCAGCACCAGTTTATTATGCCTCACAACGAATAAGTGGTATGCCTCACAACAATAATGCATTATGTCCATTGAAATGTCAAAACAGAAATAAAGAGAAAATGAAATATTATTGGCATTAGAAATTATTTGCGTAATCAACTAATAGTAATCGGAAAGCAACATTGTTGATCCTCTCAACGCTACATTTTGTTTTAATAATCGTTGTAAATGTCCGTAGAATGACTGTTATGAGAAAATACGTAAGGGAAGGTGTTCGGTTGCCGGCAGTGTTCGGTTACCGGCACCCCACCGTAACTGATAGAAAGCAGATAGCGTCATTCCGACAAATGTCATGTGTGTGTAATAGCAGCACGTTCTTTTTGTGCCGAATACAGAAGCAAACAGATACTTGTACTTTTTGCTGCGTTCAAAACAAATTTTAATTGCGTAAAAATCAACACAAATTTTTTTTCTGATTTTATAGTATTATAAATTGAAGAGTATCAATTGGAACACCTTTCCACCTTTGGATTGAATATTTATGAGGTGAACTCGATCTATTGCGTGATTAATTACCGGATGCTATCAAATATTTCGCAACCAATGATTTGTTTTGTCATTTTCAAAATGCCTACCGATTTCGGTTACCGGCACCCCATTTTTTTCGACAAATCGTGAAAAATTGTTAATGATATGCAGGCTGCTGTTGAGACAAAGCAAGCCAAAGTTTTGGTCAAACATCTAGCTGCTCATACAGCAGATGGTCCGGCTAAGAAAAAACGCGGAAGACCGGCCAAATGAACACCAAAGACGCCACCATCCAAATATTCGACCAAGAGAGCCAAGGCGAAGTCATCATCAGACAATGAAGACTTTTGTCCAAAACGCCTCCGATAAGAAAAAATTCCGTTTTTCTTTGAACAACTGAAGTCTTTACCAATATTTTTTCATTTTTAGTGAATTTTTTTGGGGTGCCGGTAATCGAACACTTTTTTTGAAATGGCCAAAATTTATCGCTTTACTAAATCGATAATAATTTTTTATCAATCAAATGAATCAACTTATTTTTTTATTCATTTGTTAGCTAGGGACTTTAGCCTTTCATTGATGTATAGATGTCCGCATAATGTGCACTAAGTCAAAAGTTACGAGCTTAAAATAAAAGGGTGCCGGTAACCGAACACTCTCCCCTATATAAAAATATGGCTTTGTTTTTTTGCATGTTTATACCGTAAAAAGAGACATTGGCACTGATAAAAGTTAGTTACTAATACCGTTTTCGTTTTTGAACCTAGACGCGGGCTACTCTGACTCCGAGTAAAACGAACACGTGGTACGCGCCCTAAACAACAACTCGTGAAAAAAAGAAAAAATAAACAAACTGGCTGGATGCGTGGTGCGACCCGAGAAAATTTTCAGAGCGAAACTACGCGATTGGAGTCCGATCTAGAGCGACATCAGGTTGCTAAAACAAACATATCAAACGTTGTTTGGGCGACTCTGGGTCAGCTTTCGGGCTGCTCTGATCAATAAACGAAAACGGTATAAGTAGCAACCGACCACTAGACGTTTTATACGGATAAAATGCTTATTTAAACGAAGCAAAATTTTACATCGAAAAGCTGCCTAATGATATTTTCAGTTTTTTTTGTCATATTTTCCAACAGACGACAACTGCCAAACTTGCATAGCAGAAAGACCCTACGAAAAGATATTGTTAGTGATAAAACTTTTATTTAGAAGGGGGAGTTTTAGCCAGCAGGGACGCTTTATAATACTTTCCCCTAACACTTTTCCCACTTCCTATTAAATAATCTAGTTTGTCTCCAAGTTTTTTAGACAACGGACTTTTTATACGGATGGAGTTTCAATAAACTTTCATTAGAAGATGCACCCAACAAGGATTTGAACAGTTTTAGAAAGTAATTTTCGGTAGTAAAATTATTGTTTTTACTTATTTTTTATTACATTTATAGCTCTCTGTTTCAATGCTTACACTATTCGCCATTCACTCCAATAAATTATGTGTCAACGCATGAAATGAACAGTGTGTCTTATATAATTTGATTACTATATATATATGAAAGCTACAAGGACAATTTCTCATTCTGATTCGTTTCACTATCTTCTTGTGTTTCTGTTTATAATATTTATTTATTACAAAGAATTATAATATAAAAAGTAATATAATGAATTTAAACTGATTCCAAAGCCTTTTCTTTAGAATAAATTTCATGGGAAAAGATGGTTTACTCATTGTTTCTCGTTCCCAAGGCACCCATTTTGTATATTGATTCCATTTCCTTCATCTAGTAAGAGTATTCGATAAATAAGTTTGCGGTTGTTTATTTTCATTTCTTTTTTCGTTGCAAGAGATTCACATTTCTCCGTCTGGTGACCTTGTCTCTGTGTGTGACTAGTGCCATCTGCTTTTGTATGGTGGCTAATGTTGTTATAAAGAGATTATCATTGCTACAACAACGGTTTTGGGTGATAAAGCGAGAGAGAAACAAATAATACATAGAACCAAGAAGAACAAATAAAAACATCGATGAAAATTAAAGATCTAAACATAGGACAAACGGAAACATAATTATAACAAAAGTGAAAGATCATTTGGTGCGCTTCGCCTTTATCTTCCGGATGTTGTTGGATCACATGGCTTGGATGGCCTACAACTTTTCTTCCTCCATCGATTTAGGATGATGTCGTCTCGTTGATGGTTCTGGTGGTTTCTTGAACCAGATAGACCTGCGATCCAGGCACTGTCGAGGTGGTGACGAAAGTGCGGTGCTTGGCACGAACCAAATTCAGATTGCTCTCAGCCACATCAGCACGATCCTCGGCGGCTTCCAGCTCACGTTGGAAACGGCGCACTTTGGTGACACATTGCTGGGACGATTGTTCCTGAAAACATTAGCCAATATTGATACTGGTTCAATATCGAGTGAAATTTTCCGAAAAGATACCTGTTCTACTAGTTGACGCTTGTAGGCAGCAATCTTCTGGTTGGCCTTCTCCAGAGCGTCTTGCAAGATTTGGATATTTTTCTGATCTTCCTCAATCTGAATGTACACCTCCTTGACGGAACGCTCCTTCTTGCGCAGAATTTTGATGGTTTCCGAGTGCTTCATTCTCTCACCTTCAAGTTCGGATTCGATGTCTCGCAGACGGGCCTCCAGTTTGCTAATGATACGACGGCTTCCGGCAACTGCATTAACTTCAACCTCTTCAAGACGAATTGAAAGTTGCTGTCGGGGAATAGAACGCAATTAAATCTGAACGAACGGAAACGCAGCAAAATATCGTACCTTAACTTCGACTTCCAAGGACTTCTTGATAGTTTCAATCTTAACAATTCTTTCCTGTTCTTCGTGGAGCAGTTCAACAGTGTGCTTAAGCTCAACCTAATTGAAGGTTATACTTCATTATTGATCATGTTTAAGATTTGAAAAGTTACACGACTACATACTTGGACTTTCTGGTAGCGCTCATCACTGACACGCAGCTCACGAGACACCTCTTCATAATCACTGGCAATAGTTTGGAGCTCCTGCTCCAACTTGGCTCTGAGCGAAGAATAGTTGGCGTTGCTAACCACGAGCTCATTGATGCGGGAGGTGGCTTCTTCCAGCTGAACCTCAACCTGGCGTTTCGAGCGTAGAGAAGCATCGTAATTGATGCGAATTTCCTCCAATTCGCCGGATAGCGATTGGATGCGGCGTTGAGCGATACCGTACTGATCGACCGTCGAGTGCAGTTGGCGTTGAATCTCTTCGTAGTGGGCTGTGATTTCGGTCAGCTGAGCCGATTGTTTCTTGATAGTTTTCTGTAGCTCAATGTTGGTGTGGTTGGCAACATCCAGAGACATTTCCAGCTCGGTAATCTGGATCTGCAGCTTCTTCTTGATGCGCTGCACCTCGCTCTTGAGCTTGGTTTCGGCTTCAACAACGCGGGCATTTAGCTGCTCGATTTCAATGCTGGTTTGCTTGCTACGCAAGAGGAAGAAACAATGGGAAATACTCGATTAGTCATTGTGGATATGCCTCTGTCAACACGCTTCGGTTAAAAATAGCGAGAGCATCAACTTTCGTCGCTTACTGCTAGGTTAAAGGACGCTTGACCGAGCGTTTGATCAAGCCACTCTTGATTCGTGCGTAGATTTTTCGGATTCTAGTACATTTGTTTTAATATTGTGAACGTGACATCAGCTGCACTAGTGAGTCATGTGCTTCGATGATCGAATCTGTACTTACTTATGTTTGATTTGTTTATTCTCGAATCACATTGAAGATGCATTTTATTCTAAAAATTAATTTCTTTTTGAGCAAAGGGGTGCGAGCTTACGTTAACAATAAGACGAACTCAACTGATGTTGAAAGACAGTGACAAATGAGTCTGATTAATATTTTACAAATATTTTATGTGGGTGATAGATTTTCACTTGGTAGAAATGGGAAGAAAAGAAATAAAGAAATTACCGTTTAAAAACAAACTTCAAGGTATGGCAAATAACTCATGGGAGCAAACAAAAATTTAGATCCTGGCACGATCTGGGAAACAACCTCAGCTATGTCTTTTTATAAACGTTGAAGCCTGTCAACAACTGAACCAAGAGAGAAAATTCTTTAGATTCACTTGTTAGACTGAACAATCGGTAAGAGTACATTTTTCATGTGCGATGCGAACGTTAGAATGCGCTCGCTTGAAATGAGATTGACATTGAAGTGTTATAATTTGTGGTTGGAAAACATCATGAAAGTATATCTGTTCGATGTTTGATTTTTTACTGTGGTTGATTCCCTGACATTTCAATTTATGAGTTTCATGGAATTCAACTGTTCAAGTACACACTTTAATTGAAAATTTTTGGCTGTGTTTACCGAATGACATTTAATGTGAAAGAAACTTTGCTTTTTTCTTTTTGACAAGGTAATTATACCAATAGTAATTTCAATTTTTTACTTATTCCTCGACTAAATTCAACGGATTGTGATGTACAGCCGATCTAGTCGGTAGTAGCATATTGATTTTTTTTTAGTAGAAAAGTTGGCCATGGCATGACGTATATGTCACTGAAAGTTAACGGTACCTTAATTATGAATCATACAGACAACCAATTTCATATGGGCTTCCCAACAAGATGTAAACATTTAGTGTGTAAAAATATATGCTTGAAAAATGAGAGAAATTTGTGTCTTGCTTGTTTGTGGTTATCATAAGTATTTTGAAATATTATAACTTTTTCTGAATCTAAAGAGGATTAACTAAGTATCTACAAACAGAAAACTGATATACAGGCTCGAAAATGAACTGTGTGTCAACATTTGAATGATCAGCTTGGCAAACTGCCACAGTCCAATCAGGGTATATTTTGGATTCAGTGTAAATTTGTTGATGTCGCAAGTGATCATTAGAATTCCGATTTAATTCAAATGACAGAAAGAGAATATGAGTAGAAGTAGAAGTTAGTTGGAAAATTGATTGATGATTTTTTTCGAATAGTTTGGTTCCTTTTTGGATGTAAACTTTCTTTTTCTATATTTTCTATGTAGCGAAGAGATTGAATTTTACTTTCGTTCTAATATAATCAATGATACCGCTTAGAAGTTCTTCAATAAATTCAATAATTTACATATATTGTCGATATTTTAAACCTTAATTGGACTAGAATCCATCTTTTCGAAATTAATCGATACCTGGTTATTAGTTGTTGTAGCCCAAGCAACCAGAAGTTCCAGAATTACTTAAACCATCCACTGTCTTGCTGCATAGAAGCTGAATATTGTGTTCTAGAATCAGCTTAGAAATTCGTTTTGTTGCGTCGCGCGAATTTTCAAGTGTGGATGATTAATTAAAGAAACGGGATGCTTAAGCCAAATCAGTCCCATTCAGCCGAACTTTTGGTTAGGCGGGAGGTTTATTTTCCATTATGTAAAAAAAGCATTCGTTTGAACCGTTTATGTACTGTGCACAAACAGAATGAACTCCACAAAACTCCAAACCTGTAAAGCTGCCTAAGGTTACCATCAGTGTGAACGCGATTTTGGGAATGATTTTAATAACTAATCGTTTGCTCTATTAATATGAATGCTTTAATCCAGGAAGATGCGGACACTTGTGCGTCCTCAAAATCACGTCGCTGCACAAACTGTGTGCACCCTCACACAGGAAGGCCTGACCCAAATCATTTAAGAGGCACATACACGTTCAGTTTTCCGGACAGTTTTTCGTGTGTGACGTCATGACTAAACGATTAACTGAAGTGACTGAAGAGTTCATCCGGCCAAACGTCTGGTTTTTTTTACTGAAGCTCTTGAGCTCAGTTTCATTAAAAAAACTGACAGTTCTTCAGTTAATCGTTCAGTCCGTTATTTTTTGTTATAATCAGAATAATGTACCTCCATGAAAAAAAACTGATCAAACTGACATGGAGACAAAACGCAAAACTGACCTGACGCCACACACGCTCAGTTCTTATAATCGTTCAGTTATTTATTCCGTCCAAGGTTTATTTGAACTATACTTGGAAAACTGAACGTGTATGAGCCGCTTTGAAATATAATTTGTTTCTCTTATGATGTTGTTCATTCATCTACACTTGGATTGTTGGTATCAGGAGCTTGTTTTGTTTCTGAACCAGGCTGATATCACAACATATTTTTCCACGTGTTGTTTCGAACCTCTGTGTCTTAAAAAAATACTCTAGGAAACTATTTAGTTTGTACGTTGTATTCTCGAGAAGTTTTGAGTCACGACAACACTTATTTCAATACGTCAAATTTGACAACAGCATCGTAGAGTAAATTGTTCTGAACGTTCATAAAATCCAATTAATTCGCTATATAACCCAAATAAAATCCTCAATGCGATCTTCTTATTCCCAAATGTCAAAAAACGAATTGCCTGGTCAAGAGTGTTCGACGCCTGAAGAAGCGGTAGATGTTTGGAAAATGTTATCTTCGGAGCGGGAAAAGTGTTTCAGAAACTGGATCAATCGCATGCAAAAATGTATTGATCTTCCAAATAGAGTAATAAAGTAAAGGCAAAACGCCCCAATCGTTGGTTTAGTGACCAAAAAAATAAAAGTTTCCTCAATTCCATCTCTGGAAGGATCAATTTTGTGAGCAAAAAAGAAGGTCCCAAGGATTGATTTGCCGTACTCAAAATAAACGTTGGGCCCGAGGCGAATGCTCCCTTCAACCCCCCTAGATACGCCACTGCCATTTATACAGACTTATCTGTATTATATAGAATTTTAAATTTTACATACATTTTCAAATCCCATACAGAATACAGATTTTATACAGGTTTCTTAAACTTAGCACAGATTTATACAGATTTTATTAGAAGTAGGCAAAACAAATCTAATATTTTCGTCGGAACTGTCTTATTAGTTTTGGGAGCAGTGACGAGATGAATGCTTGATGAATGGACATATTACAAAATAAAATAGATACTTGATGATCAGCATTAAATTAAACTTATATTATATTTAAAACTTTAGACAAATTAGAAAAAGCAAAATCCTCGTATTACATTCCTTTTGTGGAATTTGGCCTTTCTGTTTCAACAGACAATTCTTAGCGTTAAGAATGATTGCATGTTCTACGATCCTACTGATTACCCTATCAAAAACATCCTTCCATCTCAGGACTCGAACATATGACAACTGTCTTGTGAGACCAACCCCCTTTGCATTGAACGGCCCACCAGGGTCGACAAATTAGAACTGATATTCATAAAAGCCACCGCATTATGAAACTTCATTGTCAAACTTCATTCAATTTTTAGTGATTCCGATAACTTTATTGATAAAAATTCACAAATATACAATTTCGTCGTTGTATTTTCTCGTACGCGTGAAATATGAAAATGTAAAATATTGTGATATGAACTACACAGTTCGAAAAATACTTGTGATTTTACATCTTATCAGATGCACATAAATGGAGCGTCATATTTCACACAAATTTATATTCAAGTACATATAAAATTGTGTGATTTGAAAATTACATGGTTTTAAAAGGAATGGAATAAAAATCAAAAGATCGACAGCAACAACGCGACTTGAACCGAAAACATTAGATCACAAAGCACACCAGTTAGTCGAGAGAGCCACAGAAGCACATATCTGCTTGACTGGTAAATCGGGCATATAAATTCGTAGAGTCTCATTTGCTAGCCGAGTGCAAATTACACTCTGAGCTAGTAAATTTCTTTGCGAATGGAATATTGCGTCATTTGAGAAGTTAAGTAGTTATGAATTGTATCGTTTGTAGAATTATGTCACCTGTAAAATTCATAATTTCTTTCTGTGTATGAATGCTCATTGAATTTCCTTATTCTAATTATATAATGTATCGGAATAACATTAAAATTCGCTTAACATCATTTCTTGGTAGAAATTTCGTCTTGTTAGTAAATACAGATTTTTTAAATAGGGTCATACAGATTTTATGTGATAATGTCTGGCATCTCTACTTGTAAAAGTTCATAAAAGAAACAAAATGTTGCTAGATTCAACTCTGCAAAGCTTCTACGGGGAGAGATGCCATACATGCGCATACAGATTTTATGCAGAATACAGATTTTGTACAGATTTTAAAACTCAGTAAAGATTTATACAGATTTAACAAAAAAATTGGAAGGAACAAATCGATTTCATTTTCGTCTGAGCTCTCTTTGGTAGCAGTGACGAGATAAAAGTTTCGTAATCATTGGAAGAAGCACGAGTTGATCTGAAAATCTTAAAATGGTGTTGGTATGTGAAGTTGAACGCTGAGATCCCACAGCAATTTACCAAGTCAACATTTTGAAAGTATATGAAATTGAAATAATATCTTGTTGATTCTGATTGTTGATGTAAAATTGGAAACATTTAATCTTGCCGTTGTAGATTGAGACAAAAATTATGAACACTTATTGAATTTCTTATTATAAAACAATAAAATGTTGGAATAATATTGCACTATAAAAATTTCGATTTTATAGTGAATAAAGATAAATACAGATTTTTCATTGAGGTTAATACAGTTTTTTTAGGAAAATATCTAGCATCTCTGCTACCGGGACACCCGGTGAATCTTTCAAGGGGTGAGCACTGGCACGAAAGTTAACTGTAATATAGCCCAAGTTGCTGTGCCATCAACCGGTGTCATCTCAAGTGAGGTGACACCAACAAGAAGGAAGAAGAAAGCTTCTACCGTTAGAAAGTGAAAGTTTATTGGAATATTAAAATTATCAACGAGTTATAGCCGACGCCGTCTCAAGTGAGGTAATGCCACTAAGAATAAATAAGAAAACAAGTACAATTTTCGTATAATTGACAGTCGCTAACAGTTTCATTCGAAACCAACAAACTGTCAACAATTCCTCATCGCTTTCAAATATCAACCCGCACTAGGCCGGTCCGACTCTGATTTTTTTAACGAGTTTTTAACCTTAAGGTCATGCGCCTCTTCGTATCAGGAAAGCTTTCTGACCTTATGTGTGGGGTTGGGGACAGATCCCAGGTACACTGCGTTGATGGCATTGACTAACCCATCACGCTATACTCGTTCCCCTGGTGAACAGAGCTGATATCTGTCACTATCAACTAGCAACATTGTACTATAAAGCTTATGTAACATGGACAGCTGCCGACCTGGCTCTATATAGGACCATGTATTGAGTGTCTGGAAGTCAGTTACTCAAACCTAAAATTCTCTCGATATTTCGCCCGTCAAAACGCTCATTGATTACCGAAGCAATTGATGTTATCCTCATTTCTCCTGCCTGTTATGTGACTGATTAATAAACGGATAGCATAAAAATTAAATTATGTTCATTTACTCCAATAAACTTCAAGTCCGATGACTTTTTACAAAGAATGATGAACTTTATAGATTTATTTTTATTTTTTTCTACTTCAACAGGGAGTAGAAGAATGAGAGAGGGGACGGGTATAGCGTGATGGGATAGTCGATGCCTTTCACGCAGCCCACCTGGGTTCGATTCCAAATCCCGCATATAGGGTCGTAAAACTTTTCTGACCGAAGTGGCGAATGACCTTAAGGTTAAAACCTCTATAACTGAAACAAAAACAAAGAATGAGAGAGAATACAAAAAGAGAGTCGCCTGTCTTTGATTGAGTATATTCAAAGACATCATATCAACAAGATATCCAGCTCTCACATTTCACGAACATCCTGGCAACATCCTTTTCAGCGAGCATGGTGCCTCGTACGAATCTCGTACATAGAAGTAGGGGAGAGAAATGTCAAATTCGTGCGCGCCAAAATAGCAACACTGCGCGCCCATACAATTGACATGATATGTTGAATGTGATGCCGTGCGGTGGCGTTGCTGGACTGAAGATTGATTTCACTCCAAGCTGACAGGGTCTGATCGATTCCTATGTAAACACCACTTCATAAGCTTTTTCATATCAATACATAACCAAAGCGATTTGTTTTAAGATTTCATGTGCAAATTCACTAAGATGCCAGATTAGATTATTTTTCACTTAGCTTTGATGTGTTTTTCCTTTGGATGTGATTTGTTTTGCTATTGAATCGACACTGTGTGAAACTACACATGTGAAACACTTCAATTTCTAGTGGGAATGAGTACAGCACAAATGTATGTGCAAAATACTTGAATCGGTCAACTCTGTTTCAATTGAAATCTATATGGAAAATAATGTGACATTCACAGGAAATGTATATAGAATCTAGAGGTAACAATCGTTTTTAAGTGCATTTCATATAAATATAGCATGATTTCCACTAAATATCAACAGTTTTTACACTCATTTAATGAGTTGATTGTTTATTTTCATGAATTTCATGTGTTCTACAAGCAGTGATAGATCAAATGCTTTGCACATGATGCTAGCGTGCAACTGACAAATTGAAACATTTGACAGTCATTTTCATAGTACCAACCCGGTGACAAGGATAGGGCGCTCCAGCAAGTGTTAACTGACAAATTGCAACTTTGGTGGTGAAAAATGGAGGTTGCAACACAGAATAACAGACAGGACACTCAAATTAGATTCTTTAATCATTTTAACGGTCATTTCGAATATTCCTCTATTTGGGACAGTACTCGCATATGTCATGGTGGCGCTACGTTACCCTAACAAAAACATCCTGTCTGTCATCTGAGCTGTGTTTATTTTTTTCATTTACCAACAGAGTTACGATTCATACAGAATTACCTGTAATGTATTGATTTGTATACGTCCATGAGAATTTCATGCAGGATACGGATTTAATACATATTGCCAAAACTATATACAGAATTGTGCCTACTTCACATCCTCCAACGCAATACAAAATCGAACCTGTTGTGTTAGAATATCTACTTGCTGCCGCCACTTAATTTCGGGTGAAAATTACCAACACAATCAAAATTAGTCTAGATGAACAACGTTGAGAAAAACAAATTACGCTCCAACATCGCTAAAAAAGTTAAATATATTATCAACGTAATCTAATAATTTATTGTGACGATTCATTTTCAAATATTATGATGTAATCAGGTATCCCTGATCATCAGGGATCAGGTAGCAGCTGATCGGTGTTGATAAACGAGGGGAAACCAACTAGTTAAAAAAACTTTTACATAACACAAGGGGTGTACCGATAGTAAATAGTTCGCGCAGTACAATATAGGTGGAATTATTTTTATAAGAATTTACTCATACTGTCATGTCTGTTAGTCTGTGGTTGCAACACAGCGAAGTTTTTGCTAGAAGTCCAGTAAAAAGAAAGTCCCAATCAACAAACCGTAACAAGTTTATAACAAAAATAGGTTTTTGTAGTAAGTGCTGATTGGTCGCGTTTGTAGTTAAAATATTAAAAAAATAAATAATTTAGATATTATATCTTGATCGAGTTACTGTGCCACAAATCAGCGCCATCTTCAGTGAGGTGAGGTGCCAACCAGTAAATGAAGAAGAATAAGAATTTTAGATTTGTACGGAAGTATCTATTTTTACCCAATTTCGTTACTGGATATTGACATCTAAATCTTGTAGATTAACTTATTTCTGAGCAATGAGAGTTTTTGATTGTTCAAAATTGTCCCCTTACGACATTTTAGTAAGGAAAGAATTGTTTGTCGGATTTCTTATTAAATGCTTTCAAATATACTTTTGCTCAAACTTTCTAAAATATCGGTCAATAAGTCCTCGGTCCGACAGATTCAAATTGAAAATCCCTTTACATCTTTCAGATATCATTTTTAGAAATTTCATGACATTCGGTTCATTTGTGTGTTAGCTATTGTGCTTTCAGTGACACTACTTCTACTATGGAGGAAAAAGAATTTCGAGTGTTGATGAAACACTGTTTCTAATGAAAAAGACGAGTGGGTAATGTTACAGACACAACTGGAGCACGTGAATACGAATAAATTGACATGTTTCAAAGATTCGGTACCTACTGCTTTTCATTCCGGCTTTCACACAAACATAATGTGATAATACTACAGTATATAGTAGCACTTAACCTTCCGTTTCAACAGATTTCGATCTTTATATTTCCTGGCACTTGTGAAAATCATAAATGTCAAGCATGTAATTAAAAATTGTTGGACTAGATGGCTGCAAGAATCTCGCATTGAGCACACTCGCACAAATTATTGCTGAGACGTTCAAAAGGCCACATCTGCAACTGACAGTTTTCCTCTGTTTACTTTCTCTTCTATTAATTCTTAAGTTCAATTTATAGTCTTGAAAGATGAGAGATAACATAAAGTGAGAAAAAGACTTTTTCCAGATGAAACTATTGTTACAAACTCAAAGAAATATACAAGAATGTATTCTCTTGAATAATTTAGAATAAATAATAATAACAAATTTTGTTTTGTTGAACGATGTGATGGTTAGTGAAAAATTGGCTCCAGATTTGAAACATTGGAAAGATCTGATAACTGAAAGTAAGAAAATCTTTCAATGGCGGCATTTTACGACATGGAAGCCGGAACCCAGTGGATCTATTCTTGG
Organism: Malaya genurostris; assembly: GCF_030247185.1. Taxonomy (NCBI): domain Eukaryota; kingdom Metazoa; phylum Arthropoda; class Insecta; order Diptera; family Culicidae; genus Malaya; species Malaya genurostris. The sequence goes on from NC_080572.1 coordinate 216,254,539, forward strand.
ATGTTTTTTGACGCCGGATTCCACATTGTAGTCCTCTAGGTTGGTCCTGTCCGGAGAAAGATTGGTACCTTCAATCTCCTAACCTATCTTAATCGCAGCGTCAATAGGTTTCAATAACACCTCGGACCGTCGTCGATTTTGGTCGGAGAAGATCTACTATCACTGTTCGACGCATTGGTTCAAAGGGAAAGACGAGCATGAATGCATTAGTTTCGAATGTTAGCGTCATCATAGCAGCAATATTGCACTTTTGTCCAACTAATTTTTCTGAGATATTGCTTCCTACAGGAGAAGCGAAGAAGTTGTACTTGATTTTATAGAAATTCTGACTGACTGAAAGTCGTGTAATTCGCAAAATAACGTGGTGACTTTACTAATAAGATGACTGTTGGTATAACAACCCTATTTATAACAGAAAAAGTGGGCGCTGAATATAGCATTTCACGCGGGTTTGATTCACACTCCTACACACAGGGCTTGGTTGCTTTTTGTACCGAGAGGCCAATTAAACATCTAACCTAATTTTTGTGTCATAAAATTGTTTTAGTGAAGGATACCAATATTACTATTTTTTTATTTGATGGTTCTGATTTACAGAGTGGAACATCCGACTTAAAAATCTGCTACTCAGATGAATCCAGATGAGATGGAAAAAATCTTTCATGTCGTTATTCTTAGCGATGAGGCGACTGTAATGATTCAAATCAGTTGCAGAGTACTGAATGTCATATGCCAAATTTTGATAATTATGAAAAAACTCTTCAATATTAACCGATATTATATCTGACGCTTACAAATACATGTATCATAAACTGAAAAATGTGGTCACAACGAGGCATAAGCATGTTTTTGAGTACTCACACTGGTAGTTACCGATGGAATGCTCGACAGTTGATCTCAATGTAGGAGGATCATAGACGTTCAGAACATATATACATACATACATACATCCATACATCCATACAGAATCATTGATGTCGTCGTTGAACTAGATTACCACACAATAAGTTTAATTACCTATGCCAGCGATTTCAATGCCACTTCGAGAGTTGACCGAGCAAACCATTGCTCCCTGTGGTTGATTGCTGCCGGGGGGAGGCTGAACTGACTGATCGGGAGTTTGACGAACAAGAGAGGAAGATTACGATGGATCTGACGGTCTAGCAAGTGGTTTCGAACGACGAGCGCACAAACCATCATTACGAACGGATCTCTCCCGTGGGCACAAAAATAGATTATTTTGCTTTAAAATCGGTGTGCTGTTTTTTCTACGGACTTTTTTTCACTTGAAATTTTTGCTTTGACGTAATAGATCGCATTTATGGTAGGAGACAAGTTCACGAATCGGAACAAACCGTGATGAATGTCAGGAAGAAAGACAGACAGACGAGCGGAACTAAGTATGTTGTTCCTTGCCTTATTTAGATTTGAAATTTCACATCACTACTGACAGGATCACTGCTAGAAATTTGGACACACACACTCACTATCCTTAGATGCTAGAGGATCTATTGATAGGCTGAATCATAACATCACCTGGTATCGTGCAAGAATTCCTCGGTCTTGACAGCGAAATTTTTAATTTCACGGCGAACATTGTCAACCGAGGTATGGACGGCCTTATACTGCTGGGAGGTTTCCTCGGAAGTATCATTCAGGTTCACACTGGATGACTTAATGATGTAACGGACTTCGCTGTTGGCGCGACCTCCATATTGACGAGCAACTGACGAACTCCGGGTGGATTTGTTCACGGAACGTTCCTCGGAGGCACGATTCTTAGCACTCTCGGCGAGTAAGATGTTAGAGATTTGATAGGCTGATTTACCACGGACGGCTTTCTTCAGTTCTGGGGAAAGCACTTCTTCTTTTAGATCTTTGTAGAATTGTGTTTTTCTTGTCAAGGCCATCCTCTCTCGAGTTTCCTGCTGGTGCTGCTGGGATGTACGTTGAGCTAGTTTGTTTCGGTAACGGTCAAGTACACTATCCGGTGTAACGTGTTTCTTCAGCCTAGCTGCGTCGGCGGTCGCGGTTACACTGAGTACTGAGCGCTTTATATCGAAACGGTAATCGGGCAGATAGCTTTCCGCCTTATCGACCGCTTCTTCTGACAGGGCCGAGATTTCCCCGGCAGTGTAGGGACGAAAGGCAAATCGACTCGCGTGAAATCGCTCTAGTCCGCGCTCCTCGGTGTACGGGAGATAAGGAATCCTCTCCGGTGTCCTGCCACGACGTTTTGCATCGAGATAATCAATCATTGGCTGGTAGTAGTGCATCGCATGCCCATAGTTCGCCTCCCAAACATGGGTGGGGATGAGCCTCTCGCGTCGCTCGCAACGATTGCTCAGAATTTGCAACGGTGCCATTGAAAGTATTTTTAAATGACTTCCCCTCTTTCGCAGCAATACGCAAACGTAAGGCAGAATTTGCTGTCTCTCTGCCTATTTTCTATGTTTTTGGTGCTAGGAAAAATTTAGAGTGTCTTCCTTTCCTTAATCTCACGAGTACTTCAATGAGTTTACTATTGAAATGAGTGACTTATTTCTGCAGAAAACAAATGTAATGATGAGTAAATGTCTAGAGGTTTATTATTGTGGCTGAAGACGAATGCGGTTCGTTTGAAGAATTTGGTTTTTTGCCATCCATTGGCTAAAGCAATTAAGAAGAAATGATCTAGAATGCCAATATTACTAGGACAATGAGACATTTTTTTTACTTTAGGTCAAATGAATCAAACACCATGTTAAACTCGATTATTTTTGTAGTATTTTTGTTTTTTTTTATCAAAAAATAAATATACTATTCGATTCTGCTTTACGAGATAAATACTAGACTCGCAAAGCAAAGTTCCGTAAAACCCAGCGCGCGTGAGAAGCACCATGCGGCGGGTCCTTCTATCCTCTATAAAGCTTTAAAATAATTGCTTCAGAGGATTTAGATGCTTTTTTATTATCATATTTTGTCCGACTGTTCAAAGTTTCACAGTATGACAGAAAATCAATTGTTTAGAAAATTGTATAAAACAAAAATGAAATCTCCTTGTGGTGTAATAATGCCTTTCTCTAACTCATCTTTTAATATTTTAATATCAATTTTAAATTTATATTTGAATCTTATACAAAAACATAAAAGTTTCTTTTAGCATACACTAGCATAACCTTCCCAATTTAAAGAAAACTTTAAGTCAAGTTTACAGGAATTCTTTTTTATTGGGTTTTTCGTTTTCTTTTTCATTTTAGCTCTAAATGACACTATAAACTTTAAACACACTTCACCACGTTGTTCCGGAACCGGAAATCACATCCGAACAAAAGTAATCAGTGATCTATGAGACCACAACATCTTCCATTTGAGTCTAAATTTGTGAAAATCTACCCAGTCGTCTCTGAGAAAAAAAGAGAGGATCGTTTTTTGAAGTTTTGACCACTATTTCCGGAACTGAGAACTGGGAATTGGCATAGCTGAAATCGGTTCGTTGGACGAGACAGTATAACTAATCAAATATGTTCAATTAAAGAATTATACGGCTAGTTGAAGATATTTTGCTCGATTTTTCCGTGTCATATATTAAACACGCTCCAGAAAATTCCGGAACAGGAAATCGTATCCGGATGAAATTCGGTAAGATTATATGACCTTCCATTTGGACCTAAGCTAGTGAAAATTTGATAAAATCGAGTGCACTTCTTCAAATTAATTTTGGACATTTCACCCCGTAACTCTGGAATCGGAAGTCAGAACCATATGAAATTTTATAGCAGGCTTTGGGACTATAAGGCCTTTAATTTGAATCAAAATTGAAGAAAATCGGTTAAGCGGTCTCTGAGAGAATCGAGTGAATTCTAAAACAGGAAATTCGATCAGAATAGGTAAAATTCAATGACAGACTATGGGACTAAGAGAGATCTTTTATTTGAATCTTAGTTTTTGAAAATTGGTTCAGCCATCTCCGGAAAAATTGTATGCACATACATACATACATGCACACTCATACACGAATCTGAACCCGACGGGTACGGGTAACGATTTTATCATTTTAAATGGGTCGGGTTTTAGGTATTTGAGCCCGACTACCAAAATTTTTTTCGGGTTCGGGTTTTGAAGAATTGACTCAACACTTTACTCTCGGGTTCACGTCGGGTACGGGTAATCTTTATTCATTTTCGATCGGGTACGTGTCGGGTTCGGGTTCAAGAAATTGCTTACCCGACCATGTCTGCCATACACACACAGACATTCTGCGTACTGAATTTCAAATAATGTTCAAATAAATTATCCAAATTACGAATATTTGAGAAAAATATTAAAATATTCTATTCGAATTCTGACCCTTGTCTAAGTTACTCTCAGTATGTTAGCCATTTTAAATGCGTATGAAGGAGCATCATATGCAGGAACTATTCCGATAACTTAGTTGTCGAACGAAATACTGAATATTGTGTGCCGTTGTCGACTATTTCTATAAATTTTCATCAGCTCTATTCTCAAATTGAGTATTATTACAATTTGATTGTAATATTAGATTATATGTATCCAAGCATGCACGAATACCAGTTTTATGACGTTGAAACTAGGTTCGAAACTGCCTTCAAATAAACAAACCGTTAGGGTGGAAACTGGGTTAGGTTTGGCATCAAGCAAAAACGACATTGTACTTGCCCTGTAGTAACTCTAACTTTTTCGTTTTTCTTGGAAACATTGAAAACTGTGAAATCGTTTTGAAAATGTATAGAAGACATTAAGAAAATATGTTCTAATATGTCTTTCTTACGTTCTCTTTTCTGATTTGTCGGCTATGTCTAGTGTGGATAACGTAACGATAATGTGAGTAATAAATTTGCATATAGAAAACCTGTATTAGTCCATCTAGTGGTGTAGTGATACCTTTATCATATTACTCATATATTAATAAATTTTTTAAAAAACTTGTCATGGAATGTTGAATGAAAACAAGAAAGTTCATTTGGGCATTAAACAGCTCAGCCTTTTCAATTTGTAAACAGTGTTGAGTCAATTTTTTTCCGTTTTGCGCATCGCTCTTAAGCGACTAAAGTTCGAAGGAATTACAAGGTGATGAATGCCCTCATCACCTTGTAATTCCGAAACCGGAAGTCAGATCCGAATAAAATTACCGAGTTCTGTATATTACTATATACCTTACATTTGAATCTATGATTATGAAAATCGGCTCAACCATCATAAGAAATCGTATTGAACTCTGGTAGGGAATATTGAAACTGGGGATCAGTATAACTGCCACCTCACATCTCTATGGCAACCCCTCCGCTAGCAATTACTCACACGTCGTATCGCAAGCTTACCTTCACTTTCTGCTTTACCGTCAGTGGAAGTACATCAGCGTCATTATCTATTTGATGATCTCAGCTGATGTGTGGTCGCAGCATTGACGACAGTGATCTCGAACATAATATATTGAAGGACAAAATTGTTTGTCCGGTTTTTGCATTCGAAGTTATTCTGTCCGGTTCTTTCAGAAAAGATGTTTCTAAACGATTCTTGCATTGCAAAATCCATGTCCGGTTTTTGCTCTCAATGTTTTTATCCGATTTTTGCATTCAAAAATACTTCAACGGGTTTTCCAAACTAAGTTGCACTTATCCGATTTTTGCTTCAAATGAAACCTTCATTGACTTTCAATGATTTGTTTTAGTTATGTTAAGACGTAGAAAAAACAATTTCCCCGGATAGGAGCTAGCAAAGGATTGGAACAAAACATTTAATTGAAGTTAAATATCGCACGAAAGTTTAAAAATCGTTATAAAATTTGTACATCGTATTAGGTTTGTAATTTCAAATACTACACTGCTCTTTTATTGTTGATAGAAAAGCATATTGGATAGCATTACAATGTCGATGGTGACTTAGTTTGAACTAGTTTACTTGAAAACAAGTTATTTTCATGTTATGGCAGAGATAAATTATTTCACATGGCATTGCAACGCAACGACCACTTATTTTCAACCGATCTCCAATATGTCGCGAGTTACTAGTTAAAACTGCGCTTTTTGGGTAACGCAAGGCGTTAGATGTTAGTAACAATCACCTAAATTTCTTGTGGTAAATAAGCTAATGTAACAGAAATTGTTACTTGAGGCTGCATAAGAAGATCTTCAGTGCGACACTCCTGTACACTCACCCAAACCTCCATTTACGAACCCTGTATATGTATGTATGTATGCTTACACACTCACCCGTCTACATATAAATGATCACTTTTACTTCACCAATATTTATATGTATTAAGAAATACAAATATTTGCACACATTTTGTCAAATGCGTGTACCGTAAAATCTAATAAAGATACAAAAATTCGTCCAAGACATGAAATATGCGTCTATTCCTTAGCTTTCTAATAAGCAATTCCATAACACAATTTTTGTAGTTCATTTAATGAAAAAATTTAAAAATTATTAAACAATTAAAAAAAATTCAAACTTGGGCCTAATTTTTTTCAATCTCAATCTCGCTCGGAATCGGGCTTAACCAGGGATACCAGGTTTACAGATTAATCAATTTTCTGCACAGATCTTTAAAATGACACAGATTTTCACAGGTTTCTGAAATCGATCACAGATGAGCACCAAAAAGTTTTCAATTTGCTAGGGATAATTGAGCGAAAATAAATATCGAACAGAGAGCGGTTGGAAGTAATTTTCAACGTTTTGAACAGTGGAATTTTAACGCGACAGCTCATGGAGAAGGGACTTGCGACGGTGCTAGAGGAACTATCAAAAGAATGGCACGTCGCGCAGGTTTACAAATGATCAATGATTGTCAAATTTCGACCGCGAATGAATTGTTCGAGTAGGCTAGGAAGGCATATCTCTACCCAATATTTCAGTCATATACATATGTTCGGACGATTATGCAGAAGCAGAGAAATTTCAAAGAAACCGTTTCGAAAAAACTATTTCTGGAACACAATCGTTTCACTATGTTGAACCATACGGGGACAAGGAATCAAAAATGAATGTTTTCTCTTCCCAGGACACGTTTGAAGTATTGAGTTTTTGTAAACCGGAAATACCAAATCATAGAAAAATTGCAACTGTTTAAAACCTGTATGTCATCACTATTTTATTACTCACGTTAGTCCTTTGACCCAATTTTACTCGCTTTCTGCCTACACGTTGCACACAAAACATCATTTGCTTGCAAAAAATCGATTTTCTCAAGAGGGGCGGAGGAAACTCAAGAACGGTGAAGGGAGGTGGAAAACGTGATTGAAAAATTCACCGCTCCGAAAGTATTAATCTTTCCACTCTGAAACTTTGCCAAGATTGAGTTAATTGAGTTTGAGATTGAGTTAAGTTAATCCCTTAGGCTTCTTTTTTCAACTAAAACAAGAAAAAAAATTAGGCCTAAGTTTGATTTTTTTAATTTGTTTATTAATTTTAAACTTTTTTCATTAAATAAACTATACAGGTTGTTTTATGGAATTACTTATTTGAAAGCCAAGGAAAAGATGCACATTTCATGTCTTAGACGAATTTTTGTATCTTTATTAGATTTTACGCTGTTAAAAAAAGGCTCTTTTTTGTAAATGAGAAATTTCAAAAAATCATGAAATTTTCGAAATAGAAAAAAAGTTTTGATGCCAAAGGCTTAGAATTGCATGAAACGTCGAGATTTAGTGTCATCTCGAAACAAATTTTTTTTGTGTCCCAGAGAGCTGATTTTTCAAAAAAAAATTTTTTTGGCATCAAAAAAGTTTTCGATTTTGGAAATTTTATGTACTTCCCCCTATGACGCTTTTTCAAGATTGAAAATTTTCAAAACTTTACCGCCGAGCAGCACCCCTTACGCATGTCAGATTTAGCTCAAATTTTGCATGAGGGCTTTTTCCAGGTGCTTAAACTTTTGAGCACTAGAGCTAAAAATGAAAATAGAAAATAGAGGTGATCCCAAAATTTTGGCAACCTTATATATATATATATATATATATATATATATATATATATATATATATATATATATATATATATATATATATATATATATATATATATATATATATATATATATATATATATATATATATATATATATATATATATATATATATAAGAGCGGTAAAAATCAACGTGTTTTTCCGGTAACGTCGTTTATACCATCATATCTCCGGAACCAAAAATCACAGCCATTTGATCTTCGAACTTGATCAATGGCCCGACAGTAGCTTTCAAACGAGCCTAAGATTCTTGAAATCGGTTCAGCCATCTCTGAGAAAATTGAGCGGTAAAAATATCTTCGAAAAGTGCACACACACACATACACACATACATATATACAGCATGTGTAAAACACGCTCCAGAACTCAACAGATGAAATAGTGTTGAACTTGTGCGTTAAACTGCTCCACACAAGCCGAGTGAGATTCAACTACTACTACTCGGCTTATGTGATTTCATTCATCTCCAGTCGTCATCTCGTAATCTCGAACCATACGTTTGAGTGTATGGGTCATCTGCTTGATTCATTGACTCTAAGACTAAGATGAAAATAGGCTTCGACTATTCGTGTGGCTATCCCACAATTGTTTAACTATTTTCTCAGTGGTATTGCTTCTTAGAGCCGAAGCGGAAGCATTGTTTCCGATTTTATCACAATTATTCGTTACAAAATCCGAGTAATTCGTAAACTAAGTTGGCGACTCTATCAGACCATTGGTACTATAACCCTATATCGATATATAATTTTTATAAATTTGATAAGTTGGATACTATTAAATGAAAGTGGGCGCATTGACTTCTGCGGCAATTGACAGTCGATTTAATTGACAATTTGTGAAAAAAAATCAACTGTTTTCTAGATCGCTCTTTATGGGCTCCTAGCAGTATAATTCCTTTCAAACGATAAAAACAATTTGATTTCATGGCAAACAACTTCTTGCGATCAAAGAATAACGATTCTAAAAATACTGCTGATAAATATTTGCTCGAAAAACGATATAGATTACTATAGAAATAGAATAATTACTCAAATTCAGTCACGTACCCCGAGGGGGGGCCCGAGGGGCCCTGGCCCCTTCCGAAATCAAGAACATATAATTATTTAGAATGTCTCAGACATGTGCTACAGAAATAACAAGACAGTAAACGTAATGAAATGTAATACAATAGCAGTTCCAGTGGAAAAGTGTATGTTAAAAACAGCCGTGAAAGGCACACCGAGAATTAGGTACATAAGCAATCTACAGTAACATTATTTTTAATATTTGGGCCCCTCCCGAAATGAAATCCTGGGTACGGGCCTGCTCAAATTCATGATAAAAGTACAGGTCTTACTCGAAATACTTTCACTGACTTATATGTGTTGGTATGTTTAAATACTATATTCGTAGGAATGGTTCCCATGTCAATTCTGTCTGCAAGCAGTTCAAGCTGTTTTCTAACTATTATGTCTACAAGTATATTTGAAGGTTTTTTTCCCCCGAAAATATGTTTTCATTGTAGAAAATTTGAGTACCGAATTTCATGCTGCTCGTCATTTCCTAATAGGATTTATTTAGCTTAGCAACTTAGTTTCAAATTAAAGGCATTGTAGTCTCATAGCGTGCTATTAAATTTCATCTGGATCCAGTTACGGTTCGAGAGTTACGAGGTAAAATGTGCAAAATTAACTAAAAAAGTGCACTCGATTTTCTCAGAGATTGCTAATCCAATTTTCACAAACTTAGGTTCAAATAAAAGGTCTTACATATAACATCCGGATACGACCTCCGGTTCCGGAGTCACAGGTTGATAAAGTACAGTTAAAATTCCATTCTCAGCAGCGTGTTTTTATACATGACATAGCCGTATAATTCTTTAATTAATCTGGTATGGTTAGTTTGTGACCAAATACGTTGACTTTGAGTATACCGGATTATCGTTTCTGGTTCCGGAAGTACCGGAAAAGTGCTCGTGTGCTTTAAGCCGGAAATCACTCCAACTTCTCATAAACGGCTGAACCGATCTTCGCAAACTCAGACTCAAATGAAAATATTATGTTTCCATAAGTTAATGTAGAATTTTATACAGTTATCCACTCAAAACCGGAAGTGTCTTCATTTTTTCAGAAACAGCTAAATAAATTCCATAAACTTAGACTCAAAAAAAAAGGGTTACGTATATAAAAATAGACTGCATTTGACTTTTGCTCGGATCTCACATCCGGCTCCGGATCAACAGGGTCATTTAGAGCGAAGATGCAAAAAAACGAAGAATTCTTATTAACTTGGGTTGAAGCTGTTTCAAATTGAAAAGCTTATACTAATGTATGCCCAAACAAATTGTTTTGTTCCTATTCAATATTGAAAGAAAAGTTTTTTGAAGAACATGAGTTATATAAGAAAGACATTATAGCACCATTAGGTTAAAATAGGTTTTTTTGAAATTTTTACTTGCACGATATTATACATTATAATTTATGATATAACGTTTAGTAACATATGAATTTTTGTCCAAATACCACCCTAATCTGTTTTTTTTTCTTTATATGGAAAAGTACTATTCAAATCTTTATCAATTGAAACAATTATATATTCAATAATAAAAAATAACCCTACGGGAAAATAATATTCAGTAATTATACGATGTAAAAAGTCTTTTTGATTCTGTATTTCAGGGAGCAATTTAGCGTCCCGGGTTGGCGGTTCAATGCGTCGTATTTATCAATTGAACTACAGAAGCAGCCATATGCTTGACAATCAAATCATACGGTTGCAGTAGCATGCCGTGCAAAAGCAATAAGTGAAAATTACGAAGTAATAATGGAAACCTATATTAGTCACGACGAAAAAAATACAGTTGATAGTCGGGAAAATAAGTTTAATCTAGTTTGAAATTACACACTTAGAAAAAATCGTAATCAACATCTTTTGAGAACAACATATGATACCGTCTCAAGTGAGACATTTTTACAGTTGATTTAACATATATTCTATGCATTTTAATATATTTTTGAGTACTGAAACATACAGTTTTACGAGTCTGTCCAGAAGGATGGGTATGTTTGATATAGATTCAAGTAGTTTTTTTTTAATTCCGTCATTTGAATTGTGCCATATATCATTTCTTAGGAATTGTTCCAAATGTTCATATGCGTCACCCGTAAATTTATTATTATTTTTTGCTGTGTAATAATTCTAGGAAAATAATAGAAAACAAACCTAATACTGGTAAGTAATGGATATTTGGAAATTTATATTATATTGAATGAAGAATTATGTCAAATGCACATTTTCGGCTTCATTATTTTATATGAATAAACTAATAAACAAATAAACTTCGTTATAATAGAATTTGAAATATTTTGCCTGTGCAGTATGCGAACTGTGCTCACATATCAAATCTTATGAACAAATTGTACACGTCGATGTATAAATACAGTTTCAATAATGTAGAAGCTTGACTGGGGAGGGCAAAGTGTCATATACCATTCGACTCAGTTCGGCGAGATCACAAAATGTGTGTATGTATGTGTGTATGTGACAAATAATATCACTCAATTTTCTCAGAGATGGCTGAACCGATTTTCACGAACTCAGATTCAAATAAAAGGTTTTATGGACCCATACAAAGGTAATATGTGCAAATGCAAATGAGAAAATGCATGCTCAATTTTCTCGGAAATTTTTCAACCGATTTGCACAAACCAAGATGAAAATAAAAGGTCTTAAAATTCTTTAAAAAGTCGCCGAAAAGTTGATCCAGATCCGACTCCCGCTTTCGGTCTTACAGCGCGATTAGTGAAAACTTTCAATTTCATGAGTATTTTTCACAAACGATGGCGACGAGGTGCACATTTTTATAACACTTACTGCTAAATTCATCTAGTTAGCAGATCTTGTTAGTGAATATATAAAACTACTTAAGGGCTACTGGTCCTCAGTTTCCGCTTCCGAAAGCACCGATAATAGTGAAGAAAAGCTCCGAAAACGGAATGCACTTCGATTTTTAGCTACGGTTAAACCAATTTTCCTATATCATGCTTTAAATTAAAGCTCTCATTATCTTGAAAGATACGGTGCAATTTCATCCAGATCCGACTTCCGGTTCCGAAATTATAGGGCGATGAGTGTCAAAACATTCAAATCCTCATTCAAAATGACGATGCAAAACTGGTATGCGCCGGTTCCGTCAGTCGGTACGGAGGAAGAAAACACCACCGGCTTTGATCCGTTCGCAGCGTGCTTTGTTCAATTTGGTATACCGTGCAGGGTTACCACTTTTAAATCTATATTTTTCAGGTGAAAAATATGTAAATCTGTAAATCTTTTATTTAATTCGTACCTACTTGTTAATAATCTCACAAAATCATGCTTTTCTATAAAAGTACACTTATTGCCCTTCTAATATAGAAAGTTTATGCAATCACTTGAAAAATTAACTAGTGAAAATTGGGCCGAAGTGCTAAGTGTTCTATACCATTCGACACAGTCAAACAATGGGACTAATTTTTCTCAGAGATGATTTGACCGGTTTTCCCAAATTTAGGCTCAAATAAAACATCTCATAGTCCTATAGGTTGCTATTGAATTTCATCATGCTTTCATAGGGTAAAGTGTGTTTCAAAAATCGCACACCGTCATTAGAGCGACGATGCAAAAAAAAGTAAAACTCTTCTAGATTTGTCTCAAAACTGATTCAATTTGTAGGCTATATTAAACGAACCGACTTCCAGAATTACCGGAAATAGTGGTCAATAACTCTAATACGAGACTCACTCAATTTTCTCAAAATGATTTGATCGATTTCTACAAACTCAGGCTCAAAAGTTCCTATAGTTTCATAGGTTGCAGTTTAATTTCAACCGTGTCCGACTTCCGGGTCTGACTTCCGGGTTCGATTTCCGGTTCCAGATCTATAGGGTAAAGTGTGTTAAATCATTTAGTGCGATGATGCAAAAATAAAGAAAATTTTTTTATTAACTTGACATAACTGTTTACAAATTGAAAAGGTCATGTTAGTTCATATCCTAAGAAAGTATCTTATTTTATTCAAGATTGAAAAAAAAAATTTCTTGACAGAATCATCTAGTGATGTTTTTGAAAATATAAGTAATAAGAGAAAGGCATCATTACTAGGTGGATTAAAAAAGGATTTGTCTAAATGTGTAGGCACAGCTAACGGAAGAAAACGACTATCGCGAACATTATTTACTTACTGTAGATAGGTAAATGACTACTGAATCCCAACAGTATCTGAAATAGCTGCACAAGTTTAAATTTGGCGATTTTCAAATATAAACGAACGGATCTTCCTCTTCGAATATGTCTCGTACTTAATAAACTGATTACTCTGTTGTGCAGTTACTAATTGACAACAACATCTTTCAGTATTTTTCATTATTAATTTACCAATATCATTTAAACAACTTTAGCGTATTTTGTGTTCTATCAATTGAATCCAACAGAAAGAGCAACGGAAGTATGATTACTATAGTATAGTTGATAGAACATTTTTTAATACACGACCAGGAATCTAACGGAGATCTGACGAAAGCATCTCATAAGTGTATAGTAGTAGAATGGCAGCATTATGTAATATAACTGAATGAATTGCAACGAGCCGCACTCTACAGAGGATAAAAATAATCCGAAAAACAGCATCGTTTCAGCCACAATATGCTTCTTTCTCATGCGGTATAATGATCCATTTAATATTTAGACCCATCGTAATCTTCTCTCGAACAAACAAACACCTTTGAACAATTTTCTTTTGTAATCTTGCTACGAACTGCACTTCACCTTGATTAATCGATCACTAACTTTTAGGTCAGGTTTGATTATATCAAGTGCAGGCGGAACTTTTGCGTAAGGGCGTCATCCAAATATCAGGTAATCCTTCGGAAGTTTACAGCGATATAGACTTTAGTTCATTTGAATAATAGTTTCCAAATTTGTAGATATTTCAGAATTAGAGAAATTGTTTCGTATTCTGTGGCTTTCGGGATGAAGTAATGTCCAACGATCGAATTAATCGGATCCATTGTCTGTAGTCTGAATGAAAAAATAGTGCCACTGACTAAACGTGTTTGAGTCTATTTTTAACAATTACGGCGGCAATTCGTTGTGACATTTTACTGGTAGTATTTTAAGCGCTGCAAACATTAGGTACCGTCCAATTATCGTTTTATGAGATTATTGGAATGTTTTCAAAGAGTAATTGCAATTGGCGGCAGCGTTTGGGCAATATGAACATTTTTTGTGAAATATGCATTAATGTTCTCGACGACGCAAGTCATTTTATTTATGTCACAACTTGATTTGTTGCTCATTAGCAAACTTCAGGAAGATAGAAATTGCGATGTGTGTAGCTAGTTTGTGTCATCATTCTTTATCAGATTGGTTGGAAGCTCGTATAACGTTGGTATTATAAATTTATGAAGGATCAGCTTCGACTGTTGACTTGGGAGTTGGTTACTAATATACCATGACGATTCGAACTATGGCCATAGTTGCACAGTGCTTGGTTACTCTAATTTCAGCTTTCAAATTTAGAAACTTAAAACAGATATGTTAATTTTCTCTTAGTTGAATATGGGTGGTTCATGGTTTCATTTTTGGTATGGTTCATTAAACAACGTAGACTTAAGTTTAGTACCTTTCGATCCCCCCACCTCGTTGAAAGTCTACGTATTTATCAATATTGGTTTTCACCTAATAGAGGTCCTACACCGGGGACCTAAGTTACGTAGCTTTTTCAGTTTTACCAAAAATCAAAATGGATTTTTTATACTTTGGAATTGAAATATTGATAGAACAAATCAATCAATGAAGCATATTTCAGATGTTGCCATGACTTAAAAATTATTTGACAATCTGTGCGTGCAGTAAACAATGTCTGCGATAATCGTTTCTCACAAAAAGGATTTTCAGCAACTGAAATTCATTGTGAAATATGTCTAGTTTATAGACCTACTGTGATGAGTGAAGGTAAGGTTAGATGATGGTGTCGTGATTCAAAAACTGGATAACCAAACCGATGCAAGCATGAAAAAAATCAGAAATATTTTAAATGTAACCTTTCTGATTTTTTTCAGATTTTTTCAAATGTACTGCATGTAAAAAAATGTTAAAAATTTTCGATTTTTTTATTCGCACTTACAGTTTTGGTACCACTCTAGATTTTATATCAAAAATAAATCATGTATGAGTACATTATACTGTATTATTTTGATATTTTAAAAAATGTGGACGAGTTTTATATCAGACATTTAAAAAAATAAATCAGTCGAAAAACCATGCGTCTCCAGCAAATTATCAACAGATGGAGACACATGGTATTTAGTTCTGAAATCATACACCACTCATCTGTAGAATTAATTACGATGCGTTTTTATCTGCAACTTGAATACAGGTTTTGGGTATTGAAGTAATTAATAATGATAAAAGAAATTCACTCCTAATGTTATTTACACACGCCCGCAGGCCTGACACAATTTACCTAGCAATAATGTAAGAAATGCACTAGTGAACAGTGTGTGTGTGTCAGTGTGTAGTGTGTCAGCTGACGGTTGTAATTCATAAAAAATTAGTAAGGAAACATGAATCGGAACTAAAGAATTGACAAATATTTAGGTTTTAATATGCGGTTTAAAGTTTTATTAAAAAACTAAAGTCATTTCACATTTATTGTATTTAAATCAAATAAATCAACAAATACACTGTAGTCAATTTTAATCTCACATTTTAGCTATATTTAGTAAAAGCTCTTATAAACATTAAATATATAGTTCTTTTGCAGAAAAAGTATTCCCAGACGCCAAGCGTAATATCAAGAAAAGTTCGAAACCAAGCGAAATCCAAATAGTTAAAAGCAAACGGCTTAAGCCCATAAAGACGGATAAATCAAACTGGGATCGGACTGACTGTAGATCAGTTGGAATACAATATATGAGAGGAAAAGGCTTTTAAATATAACACATTCCTACTCGAACAATTACGCGTGTCGACGATATCGTGGTGGTTTTTTTATATCGTTTATTTATACCCGGCTTTAACCTAATTTTGGTCGTTCGCAGGGTTTGTATCCAAAAGTGAGGGGGGGGATGTGAAATCATGGGGATAGGGGAAGGAAAGGTATTTGTAAATTACAATGTGTTGTTTTACAATTAATATTTATCATTCTAGAGTATTGATGGCCGCGGAGGAACATATCGTGGTGGTTGATGGTGGTCGACGATATCGTGGTGGTCGTTTATTCATTCACTTTTTACCGCGTATAAGGATACAAGAAGAATAATACGTCATCACACTGTTCTTGAATGTGATCCGGTAGACTTAAGAAAAAAGAGCACAGCGAGTAAGGTGGATTGATCAAATGGAGGGTGAAGCACGAAGTATCCGAGTCTTGAATGGCTAACAAAGAGTGGTAATAGTCTGAGCTGTAAGGAGACGATTTCTAGACACAGAAAAGAACAGCACGGACTAGAGCTGATACGTGAGAAAAGTACTCCATGGAACGCCATTAAAAGACCACTAAGTGTATGTAAGTAAACTCGATGAACTATTTTTGCGAAAGTAGGTGAAGCTCGATTTTTATACATAGAAATTATATTATTAGTTAATTCATTTTTCGATTAGAGTAATAAAACAATACGATTTTTCGAAACTGTTTAATAGAAGGGTCTTCTTGAGGATATAGCAATAAACTCGCCTGAATCAACGAAACCTCCAGGTGGTCCCGCAAGATGTTGAAGTTGGAAACTGTCATAATTTTCTCGATTTTCACGAGGCCTCCTACACCACCTCATTGAAAACTGCACCAGACTATATAATTTCCTCCCTCACTGTGTGTCTTCAGGGGCTTAAGCCGTTTGATTTTTGATTTTTGGTGAATACTGTTTTCAGCAAAAGAACTATATTTTCAATATTATTTAGAGCTTTAACTAAATATAGCAAAAATAAGTAAATAAAGTTAACTACTGTATACTTATGTTGATTTGAATACAATAAGTGGTATAAAAATTACTTATTAGTTCACTATATAAAAAACTAAACTAACACTATATAAAAAAACTAAACATGTTTCCTCACAAGAGCATTCCCTACATTATTGCTAGGTAAATTGTGTCAGACGTGCGGGCGTGTGTAAATAACATTAGGAATGAAATTCTTTTATCATTATTTATTATTTCAATACCCAAAACCTGAACTCAAGTTGCAGATGAAAACACATCGTATTTAGTTCTGAAAGTGAGTAGTGTATGATTTCAGACCTAAATACCATGCGTCTCCATGTGATAATAATTTGATGGAGACGCATGGGTTTTCGATTGATTTATTTTTAAAAAGTCTGATATTATACCCGTCCACATTTTTTTTAATCTGAAAATAATGCAGCGTAATGTACTCATAAATGATTTATTTTTGATGTAAAATCTAGAGTGATACTAAAATTATAAGTGAAAATTAAAAAAAAATATGAAAATACATTTTGAAAAAATATGAAAAAAAATCTGAAAGGTTTTCCATAATATTCCTAATATACCTAAAATATTCTTAATTTTTTCCACTTTTTTTGCTAAAGAGGTTTCTGAAAAATGTAAATAAAATGAAACTCAGAATAATCTCCCTAACTCGCCAAATAGAGCAGTTAAAGGGTTAACATTTTGGGAAATTCATCTCCATTACAAATCCTATCAAACAGCTTATATCAAATTAATTTCGGTTTGTTGACAGTTTTTATATGTAAACCCGGTTACACTCTTTGATCTAATCGTCGGTAAACGATTAGCACCATTGGTGATAAATTTCTTGACCTACACAATTGCCAAGCTGTTGAGAACTTTTCCAAATCGTAGCTGATGATCCTCTTTGCAGATAAATGTGATAGATTTATAGAAAAAAGTGCTAATAAAACCGTCAGATAAGACAATGCTTTTCGGTTTAAACTCCAATAATTTTTCTACGAGTAGCAAAAACTTTTCGTCTACTTGGAGGTTCATGTAGAACTGTTTAGTGCCATAACAGATCAACATAAATAGTTTTGCACTGTACCTGCAAACAATTTGAGTGTCTCAATTAGAGATAACTACACGTCTGCTAAGCGATTCATGTAGAACTGTTCAGTGGCGTGGTAGTTCAACATGAACTGCTATGTACTGATAAGTCAAAGATGAAACGTAAAAAAAACTCTTCCTTATTCACCTATTGGTGTGTTGATGATTTTCTCTTAACATTTGAATAGTCTTATTAAAACATTCATAAGATTCTATATCGGCTATTAGTATTGTGTTATCAATGAACCTAATAGTAGGTTTTAAACGGGTCTATGTCTTTCGACATCGTTTCCTTAATCTCTGAGAAAACTTGGTGCACTAAAAAACACTGTAATTTGTCGATTGCGATTACAACTGACGAACCGAAAATGCTCGCCCTCCTAATTCGATCGACATAGTTAGTTATCAAACAAGTCTAAGTTTATCAAAATTCGTTGAGTCATCTTAGAGAAAATTCAGCCGATGCTAAATGTGCGGTTATTCGGTTATGTCAGTGACAGCCATTTGATCTTCGAACTTGATCAACGGTCCAACAATAGCTTTCAAACGATTCTGAGCTTTTTGAAATCGGCTCAGATATTCTCGGTTCAGAGAAAATTGACAGATAAGTTTGATCTAATTTATAAGTAGATCAAATTTAAAAATCTAGGAAAGATTGATCGTAACAGTGTGTTGCATAAAAATAGGTTCAATTAACGAAATGATTTATATTATCTTAAATAACAGAAAACATGAATTTGTGAATATTTCAGAAAGAAGACATTCGCAATAAAAATGCTTTACGATTTATTTTTTTATCAAACAAGTTAAATTAAACAACAAAGCAGTTTAGTCATTCATCTTAGTGGGTCTAACGTTTGGGATACGCACTGTAGGTTTTTTATTTTGGTAAGTCCATGTGCTGGAGTTACAAAAACAAGATGCTCTAGCAGTAATATACAGCCTCATATTCGTTGTTTTACTGTCCCATTCGTAAATGACCGCATCCAAAACAAACGAAGAGAGACAAAGCATTCTCGGCTCTCATGGTTACAGTTGTCATGCTTTCATCGATATATTTAAAATTTCTGATGTTAGACCAGAGTGTCTAAAATATGAAAAATCACACTCCAGAGCCTAGAGCACCAACAGGTGAAAGGGTAAATGAAAGAAAGGACACAATTTTGAAACTACTGTTCCGCATAAAGCTTGCTTCAGATAGTTTTGAAACAAAGACAATTGCCTGTATTTCAGTTATTTATTATTGAATTCAAGATTTTTTTATATATAAATGTAGCGTTTTCTTCATACTTTTAAGAAAAAATACAGATAAAATTATTCGTCACAGTTTCGAAGTAATTCTCGAATTTTTCCTGTAACACGGCTCATTAGGCGGCGCACACCTTCTTCGTCCATCGTTTTAGCTATCTTATTCCACCAGGTCGTCATCTGATTGATGTCTTTGACAACCTTTCCATTTGCGTTGAGTCTTCTCTTCATGATTGCCCAGTATTTCGCAATAGGGCGAAACTGGGGGAAGTTGGGTGGGTTAAGGATTCTTGAACGACTTTGCTGTAATGACAGCTTGCCAAATCTGGCCAAAACATTACGGGATGGTTGTGGGATCGAATGAACGGCAAAATTCGTTTTTGGAGACACTCTTTTTGGTAAAGTTCCGATGTCATTGTCTTATTTGTAACGAAAGCTTTCGTTTTTGCCACAGCTGCAAATGCCATGCCAAATCAAAAAATTTCTTGCAAATTTGTCGGCAAAAACAAATTTAAATTTGGCTGGAACATCCCCCCGAGCCGTTGCCAAGTAAAATTTTTGACCTGGGATTTGCCCGAAGTCAGCCTTGACATAGGTTTCATCGTCCATCAGAAGACACCCGTCGAACTTGATCAGCACCTGGTCATATAGTTTCCGAGCACGAATTCTGACCACACTATTCTGTTTTATGGTTCGATTTGGCTGTTTGCTAGCTCGATACGACTTGATTCACTCGACTCGAACTGTCGGCCGGTATCAGAACAAATTGGCTCAAGGGGAACGTGCCATTTGAGCCAATTTGTTCTGATACCGGCCGACAGTTCCACTCCAACGATTGGCTTAAGGCTTCCGAATCGTCGTCAATGTTTTCTTATACCGTTTGATAACGCGCCATACGGTATTTTTGAGCAATTTCGGCTGCTAGCAATTTCAGCTGCTAGCAATTTCGGCTTTTAGCTAGCCTAGATGCAGACCACAATGGATTTTCCAAATAACTGTGCACAATTTTTCACCTTCTTTCGGCTTCCATGTTGATTGTTTACAAAGTACAGTCGATTTGCGGGATGTCAAAAATCATACGTGAAGCTGACAAAACTCCCGACACGTGGGCGCCAAGAACTTCCAAATCCGTCCATCAGAAGCGCCACAATATGAGCAAAAGTTTGTTCCAATTCTCAATGAAGCAAGCTTTATGTCGTTGACTGAATATGGATCTCGTTCTCATTATCTGCAAGCGGAGCAGAGAGTGACATTTACTTCTCGTCATTTTCGTCTATTCTGAGTCCATGAAAATTATTTTTATTAGCTCTAGCTTTGATAACGTTCACTTTCCGTTATCATTTATCATTCAAAAGTGATGTCAGCTCATTATTTTAGGAAGATTCATTTGTTTTGCACGGATTCAAATTGTGATAACTCGGAAACTGTAAAGTGCACAAAAATGGTGTCTAAGAGGAAGTTATAGAAAATTTATTTGGCACTCTTAAAAAAATATACATTGTAAAAAAAGTTTCAATACTTTTTCAAAAATTAGAAAATCAACCAAAAAAATTAATTTCAGAAAAAAAAAACGTCTTCGAATTTTTTTCAAATATTTTTTTAAACATTTAGCTTTTCAGGTTTTGGAAATAGTGCGATAATTCAGGAACCGGGAACTGCAAACCGGCATAACAGAAGTTAGTTCGTTTGGTCAGCCAGTAGTTAACATAACCCACTATTTTTCTTTTTCTCAGAATATTTGAAAATTTAATTTTGTTACTTCAGAACCGGAAGCCGTACCTCATAAAATTCAATAGCAACTTATGGTAACATAGGACCATTTATTTGGGTCTGAAAATCGAAGTGAAAATCGGTTAAGCCATTGAGATTCTTTTGGCGTCTTCAACTACTGAACGGAACTGTGCCGATACTAACTCGGACCAGAAAGGTTTAAATAAACCTTAACACGTTTCGCTTCGCTGGTAAAGTTGGGAATCGCTCGGTCAAATCCTATGAAATAAGCCAACAATGCACAAAAACTACTTACCGGATGACTTCGATTTCTTCATCCTTCTCCAGCAAACGGCGTTCGGTATCGTGACGGAACTGGCCGTACTCGGCCGACAGTGCCTGTGCCCGCTTTTCCTCGGCTTTGCGTCCCTGAAACAGAAGGGTTCGTTAGTGTCACTCGGGCTGTTTTGCTGGGTGCATTAAAAGGTAAACTCACGGCTTCGGCTTCCTTGTAGGCGGCAGTGAGCTCCTCCCGTTCATTCTCCAGACGACGGAGCTCGACTTCATAGTCATGAAGACGGCGTGTCAGTTCAGTGACGGAGCTGCGGGCGTCATGCAGATCTTTCTGCAGCTTATTGTTGTCCCGGCTCAGCTGATCTTTCTGCTCACGGGTTGCATCCAATTCGTGGCTCAGACGTTGGTAGTCCTGGGTCTTCTGTCTCAGATCGCGTTGAGACTGGTCGAACAGGGTGATGGTTTCCTCCAGGCGGGTTTTGATTTCGATATTGGTTTTCTCTAGAATTTCGATACGTTTGCTATATTCGCGGATGCCGTTATTGGCCTTTTCAAGATCGATAATCAAGATTTCGATCTCACTGGAAAGACGGCTCTTCTCCTTCTCGAGCTTATTAAGTCTGACCTGGAGAGATTCGATGTGCTCTTCCGACTCCTGGATGCGAATAGTGTACTTGCGGCGGATTTCCTCGACTTCTTCGTGACGAGCCATAACTTCGGCTTCATATTTCGATTTGTAAGCTCCGGCTTCACCATTGGCCTTCACCAGTTGTCGTTCCAAATCCATACGAGCCTCAGACTCCTCTTCCAGCTGTAGCCGTACGGATTCAAGTTCCGTTTCAATCTGGTGCAATGTTGACTCCAACATCGAACGGCGGCGATCATCTTCTTCCAGGCGGCGTCTAGCTTCTTCGAGTTGAGAGTTCAGCTGGGTCTTTGAAAAGCTGATGCTTTCGATGTTGATTTTATAATCTTGAACCTGTTTCACAAGATCAATGTTTTCCTGGGACAGCCGAGTTTTGTGGGAGGTGATGTCAACAATAGTGCGATTAAGCTCCTCGATACGAATGTTCAGTTCTGTCACCTGGACTTCGAGCTTTTCGATTGTTTTAATACTGACGGACCTATCCTTGGAAACGCTCTCAATCTGGGACAACAGTTCGTAGATTTCAGTCTGCAGTTTGGATTTTTCCTTTTCAATTCTGAAAGGGAGAAGAAAAAAAATTGATTATCGAATTGGCCTTCAACTGAGTTGTTGGTAGTTTTAACACATTCGTGGAAGCATTCAGCTGAAAACGTGGATTTATTTTATCAACAATGCGAATAGCCGTGTAGGAGGGCAACCGAATACTTTGATCGTCCGGCTAAAAATAGCCGAATTTTCCACAAAACACCACTCGCAGTGATGTGTTTACATGAATGCTGCCGTGATGATCATGATGACAGTGATCCCTGTAATACCGAGAGATTTTTTTAGCCTAACCGTGCGAATGTGAAATGAAAAGATTGAATCGTATGGATTTTGTATGAAGAGAATATTTTTTCTTTATACCGCTCATACCTTAATACCGTAATTTTCCGCTCGATGAACAGTCTTACTTTTCGAAATACGAAAGTGACGTGTGCAACAAAATGAGCTAATAAATTCGTAAAGACGTTTCCAACATTCGGTTCACAATTCAACGAGTTTCCTGACCAAGACACTTTTGTTGGATATTGGATTTAAATTAAAAAAAATTGTCGCACCTACACAGCAGTCACAAGGAAGACATTCTGGCGTAGGTGTAGGTTTGAACGTGGTTCAAACAGGATGACTAGGTAGAATTGTTGAGTAATAAAATTACCAATTTGCTTTCCCGGGCGGTCTAAATAAAATTGGAATACAAACCTTTGTTTCGCCTTGGTCACGGATTCGATTTGTTCGTTGAAATCATTGACAATTTCCTGGTGTTTCTTTTTCAGAATGTGAGCAGTTTCCTCCGATTCCAGGTGCACATCTTCGAGTAGCTTGCGCAGTTTGTTCAATTCGGCGTCCCGTTTACGATTGATTTCCAACTAAGGAAAGGAGGAAATAGAGAGCGAAAGAAAAGCACATTTAATTGTGGAGTGTTCCGGAAGATCGTCTGTGTTTATGACTAACCTGACCTTCGGCACCTCCCTCAGCCTCTTCCAGGCGTTCGGACATCTGAATAACTTGTACACTGAGGTCAGCCCTTTCGCGCTCGATCTATGAATAGGAAGTGAAAATAATTACTTACAATCACTTAATTAAAGTTTTTTCGCTAGGATTTTTACGTTGTTGGTCAGAAAACTGAATGCATTAACCAATTCCATTCATTTCCTATTACAGCGATATATTTCATTGATTCAAGATGTTCAGATTCAATTTATAAATCAAATGTCAAATAGTTGATAGGATCGTGTTCGATTTTATCTAGAAACACAATTAAATTTATAGGATCGATTCATTGTTTTATATTATTGATATCCTAATGCTCAATTTTTTAATGTCTTGTTTCTATAATATAACACTATGTCATGGTAGTTTTATTGAAGTTTACTTATTTCAATAGTGTCAATAAGTTTACAAACGCATTATTGGTACTATATTCCGTCGTGAAACTTGACTGCTTTCAAGTATTTTGCCGGTAGCTCTTTGTATACAGGATAGTAGTCGGATAATAATTCTACTCAAACTAAGAATTCTTATCGTAGTTACGTGTGCCACATTTTCTGAATCATCTTGAATACAGTTTCAAATTTAAGAGCTTTACTGCATGACTGTGTAATATAGCCAAAATAAGAATGTAAAACTGTTGTAAAACGTATGAAAAGATACAGTAAATAATATTCATATCCGGTAATGAGTGAAATAAGGATCGGAGACTGACCTTGAAATAAAAAAATGGAGATAAGGCGGGTCAAGTTCAAGGTCACACCTGCAAATCAGCAGTATTCTATGAGCAATCAGACATTTTAACTAGGGGAACGTGCCACTTGAGCCAATTAGTCCTGATGAGCAATAGAATTAATTATATTTATGTGCAGTAATTTGAATTGCCAGATCGAGTTTCAAGAATAAGCTAGAGTAGAAATCTGCATGTTTCCTAATTGTCACAGAATGGTTATATTTGTAAAATATGTTAGATGAATAATTGAAAACGTATTTGTAACGAGCTTGCCTATAATTGTTTAAAACTAACTTCATATTACAGTTTGTGAACCTTATTCTTAGATCTTAATGATTCATGTTTCAATTCGATTTCCACTGGTTAGATCTTGGTTGATATTTCTAATGGCCCGGGTATACGGCCATGATATTATAAATGACGCAAAATCTATCTGAATTTGATATAAAGTTTCGATTTTATATCAAATATTTGTATCGATTGTGTCTGATTATATTTTTTATTTATTGGATTGTTGGATTGTAATGAACTGGTTCCCTCAGTCTAAAAAGTCAGGCAGACGATTTGTTTTTAAATTTGCCCTATATTTTTATGTGTAATATTATTACACGTACCCGAATTGATTTACAATTATGTATTGTGGATTGTATTTCATTTGCCTTTTCATTCACTAATAACTTAACTCTAATGTTCAAACCACAAATTTTTTTTATCACATCGAGACTACAAATTAATTCGGTCCGTTTTCTGGGTCAAAAATGCATTGCTTTCGAAATTAAAAAAATTAATCTAAGTATTGTCAGACCCAGTCAGCTTGGAGCGAAATCAATCTTCAGTTCAGCTACGCCATCGCACGGCATCACATTCAATATATCATGTCGATTGTATGGGTGCGCAGTGCTGCTATTTTGGCGCACATGAATTTGACATTTCTCTCTCCTACTTCTATGTACGAGATTCGATGTGAACTCGCCTGAGGGCAGCGTTCTCGCAAAAAGGATGTTGCCAATGATTTGTTCGGGAAATGTGAGAGCTATCTTGTTAATATGATATCTTTGGTATCGTCCATCGCTAGTTACTACTTTTTCCCAACTTTCAGGTAATTTTCAATTTCTGCAAAAGAAGTAAACCTGCCATATCGTGCTGCATCCGTCGGAACAACCAGTAATCAGAAGGGGCAATGTCAGGAGAATACGGCGGGTGCGGCAAAATGTCCCACTTGAGCGTTTCCAAGTCTGAGCCTCAATTTTAATATAATTCTGATATGGTTTTCTGATCGGGTAAGCAAGCGACAGTTTCTCTTTGTTTACTTTTTCTTATAAAGGGTGCATGAACTCAAATCCCATCACTGTTTGCCAAATGGATTTCCGTGTAGTGATAATGATCACAAACGGGTAGTTTAAGCTTTCAGGAGGAATTCAAACAGTTCTGTAAGAGATGTTACAAACAATAACTAGATTTGAGTAAAACTTTCGTGCAAGACGCGAAACGCGAAAAAAAAACACCGAATCGCAATGAACGGCAGAATACGGTGGGAAAAACACGTGCATGGAAGCTCTACTCACAGATGTTGACAAAACCGCATCGTCTAATTATGTATGACGAGACATAGGTACATAGAAAGCAGACTTCTTTCGGGACTCCTGCTTTTCACTGCCCATCGTGAGTTTGAAGTTCCAGAAAAAATATATGACTTGGCAATCAATTTGCTAATGTAGAAAACGGAGCACTCAATTTGTGACAACCGGTACAATCAATAGTCACGTATACATAAAGGAGTGCCTCCAAAAGCGTCTACTTTCTTTTCAAAGGTCACACAATGGTCCTACGCTTTTCTGGCTGGATTTAGCCTCGTGCCATTATTCGAAAGATGTTTTGAAGTCGTACAGGGCTATTGAGGTTAACTTTGTGCCGAAGGACTGCAATTTCCGAACGTACCGGAGCTACAGCTATTTGAAAAGTACTGGGCTTCCATGAAACAGACGCTTCGGAAAAATCCTAAGCAAGTGAAATCGGAGGAAGACATTAAAAATGGATTCTCACGCAAAAATTTTTTTGCTCCATTTGAATATGGTAATGAAATTAAATGAACATTGAAAGAAGTTAAATAATATCTTTGATTTGAACGTTTGGAGATGATCGGTTGAATGAGTAAATTTTGTAAAATATTTTCTTGTGATGCAATTTGAGTTCGTACACCCTTTATTAATTACTAAGCGGTTTCCACGTTTATCCATGAAAATTTTTGAAACAGTGAATTGGGAATGGGAATATCACCCTCATTCTTGTTTACGGCCGTATTCGGTACGTTCGAAAGTATGTCAAATTCGTATTACCGTTTACGTTCGAATCAATCACACTTTCAAACATCGTACATGCATAGGAATTCAACTTTAAACCATGAGTTCTGGCACAGACTGTAGTTGTAATGCAAAACGTTTGACATCATTTGTTATTTGACTTGTTTTTTTTCGCGGATTTTGTATCATGATGATTTGTTCACGTCCATATCGACTATTCGACGAACACATACTTTCGAACAAATGCGAACAAGCCATTCTTGTTTTCACTCGAATGTGTACAAGCGCGATTCTGGTGCAAAAGAAGGATTGACAACGCAGGTGTTTTTTTTAGGAAGATTCAGAGGATCAAAGAAGTGACTACTGTTAAATAATGAATAAATATCGTACTCAAGATCAATTTTATTCAAGTCGGTAAATAAAATTTTGAAATTAAACTTCGTGCAAAGTAAAAACGAAGCATTGAAAATAGTATAGCGGGCAATGGTCCGATCAGCAGTATCTGCGAAAAATATGATGCATTTGTCGTGTTTTCGATATTCTACATATTTATTACATTGGTAAAATCATGCATTGAATATAAAGTAAAGCATGTTTACCCATGGCGTATTTTCCATAAAGTACCCAATAGATATGGTAAAATTTGATGCGTAAAAACTTGGAACCGCGCATATATTTGAAGGTACTCCAGAAAAAAGAAACATTTTACTATGACTGCTATGCTTTCTAAATGTTTTATTCAAAAAACAAATTTATCATTTGATTGCAAATCACCTTCACATTCGAAAAGGAATTTGTTGGAAATCGGTTAAATTGTTTACAATGTTGATTTGAAACATTAAACTGACAAATCCAAACCACGGCCTTTCGTCTATTGCTCGACTACACGAACGATACCGAAACTAAAGTGGCATACATTCTTCAGTTTCGCATATGATTTATCACAAGAATTGGAGTGATTTCATCATAGCTTAGCATTTATATGGAGAAGTTTACTGATATTTAATTATTTTGTGGCAAACGAGTCACGTTCGAATTCATTCGAGTGAAAACAAGAATGGTTTATTCGTATTCGTTCGAAATTATCCGTTCGTCGTATGGTCGATACGGACGTGAACAAGAATGAGAGTGAATATTCAGAAGCTTGTTGTTTCACATCAACCAACCAATGTGCGCTTTTCTGATTACAAAATACTTACGAGATGGTTAAGAAATACGATACACGAACAATGTGTGCTACTTTGGAATGCTATGGAATGGCAATTTATGCATGGTAAAATTTGCCAATAACGATACAAGTATTTTGAAGTCCATACAAATTATTTCGGTGCCCTATTGTATGATTAAAGTTATCACCTAGGTTACCAGTATTTTTTTTTAGAGAAAAAGTATTATGCAATTGAAGAGAGTCGCTTTTCTTATCTTTCCTTTGTATGCAGACTATATCAAAAAATAATTGTGATATAATATCGGATGCTGGAAGCATAATTGAGTACCGTTTATACCAAATTATTCGACTATGTTTGAAGTGTATGCATTAAACTAGGGATCAAATTCATAGTAGCGTTGGAGATGCGTTTTGTTTTTTGGTTAATTTAGTTCTTAGCAATATTTTTTCATCCAACGGATAATCTGTTGGTTAGTGAAGTCTTTCAGTTTTCGAATAGTGGAAGCTTTACTTAATTTGCCATATGTGTAGTTATACTCATTTAAACATTGTCTTAATGTTTAATCCGATTTGACAAGGAAGAAACCACCTAAATGAAAACCAAGTTTGTTGAGCTCTATTTAGATAAAGTTACTCAACAAATAACATTTATTCCAACATGTCTTTGAACATCATAATGTCTTGATCAAAATTCCAGAAAAAGTTAGTTATTTGGCAAGCAATTTGTATAAGAGAAATTCGTTTTTTTTTCACCCGATGGACGATCGAAATGGTTGAAGCCGGGTATGAATAAATGATATAAAAAAATACGTTTTCCATCATTTGATTGTTTAAGGGATTTGTTTTCTTCATACATGAAAAATGGTCTTCTAAATGTGAATTTGATCTGTGCAAAATTTCTACGTAAAAAAGACGTGAAAAATTTGCAATCTCATCTCATTATCTAGCATGGGTATTAATAAATAGTTGAGCTAATAACTTCATGATTACGCTTTTAAGAACTAATTCAGGAGTAGTCGGTGGTACTCAGGGCCCGTTCTGGTGTCAAACAGAATGTATTGATGGACAGAGAAAATGTTTGGATGTAAGGTATCGGTCGGGTGACGGCCAGGATGTAGACCATGCTCGATGTACGTTGCTACTATGTCTGTTTCGAGTTTTAGAGTGGCTAAAAACAAGATCAGAGTGGCGAAATGGTAGCGCGTATGCACGGAATGCATAAGAACGCAGGTTTGAATCCTGTCTCTGAGCGTATCTTTTTCCAAAAAATCATCTTTTCTGTTAGTTTTTCTTTCACTTGGCTTCTCCAATATATATTTCCGCTCAGTCATTGCAAAAACTGAGAATGTATGTCGCCTCAAGGTTTTGAGTTTGAATGAATCTAGTTTCTATATTTTTCGAATAACTAATCCCCATGTTGGAACATTCGATTCGGCTCACAAAGATTAGATATATAGAATTTTCATGATGATATTTTAAATTATGCTAACATGAGTAAAACGAATTATTTTTTCCAAAATAATACAGGGTTGTGTACAAGACGTGACCGATCACGATGACCATTCTGGCATGCTGTGGTTGGTTCGTGAAAACATAGGTTAATTCTAACCGATCCTTCCGCTTGGTATACTATTAACATACGAAAATGACGTTGCAATACTTGTTTGAGTTAAATGATTCCGAAACGATCAGTATTTAAATTTAAAAAAAATCCATCAACAAATGAAGTACGATAGAAAATCGTTACGGTACTAACTGGTATTTTTCAACTGACATTTTTATACCAAAACATTTGTTTGTGAGTTAACACTTTAAAACATTAATAGAGCATAGTGTACATGTAAGGCGCTTTATTGAACATTTGAAGTTTATTCTCTTATCAAATGTGGACGTTTTTGGGTTGTTATATTATTGAGCAGTAAAATGATTTACTAGTTCGAATCATATCAAAATAAAGTAAAGATAACACTGACACTTAGAATCCTGTTGTACTTACTACAACCAGCTTGCGAGACCATTAAACCATTCAGTTGGTCAAGTTAAGGCTTTCAAAGTTGGAAACAAACACGTAGCAAAATCTGGAAACCAAAAAAAAAACACAAAGTTTCTCAATTTTCATGCTTATTTATAAACTCTCCGGTACTGAAATGGTGTCGAAAGATTTTATAACTTAGTAAAACTAGGCATAGAATCGGATTGAAATAATCCTTCCCGTGCTTACCTCTACGTGTGTTTATATTTTCGGATCCAAGTCAGGTGAAAGCATATTTTCGAGAAGTGCCTTCACTGAAACCGCTGCTAACGTTTATATTTAGATACACTTAGCACACACATTTCGTGAATAACACATATCTGCTGGTATAAAGTATAATTATACAAAGTTGAAGGATGAGAATGAGAATAGTCCATTACATTTACGGTGTTCAAGCTGGATGCTGCCAAAGGTAATAGAATTTGTATGAATAGAAATAATAGAATTTGTATGAATTATTGTTGGGCTGTTAAGGGTTACATACCTTATGGTGCGATAGAACAAGCCCATTAACCCGATCAGCAAGTAATATTAGGTTTTCAACAGAAAGCAATTTACGCAATGCACTTATATTTCGGGAACTGGCCAAATTAATGTCAATAGCTAAAATCTGGCAACACCAAAATAAAGTTTGACATTATTTAATATAAACGTACTCAGAACGTTTTGATGTACAAGCGCTATTTGTGGTTTTTACAGTGAGTTGAAAAATCAATTTGGCTAAAAAATGGAAATTTCAAGAGAAGAATTTCGTTGGATTAATTTTCACAACTTTCGACGTGGATTATCTCAACAAGAGTGTGTCGATGAACTGGAGCAATATAAGACGGTCAATTCTGAATCGTGCACAACCATTTGTTTGCCAGAAGTCTTCGAAAAAATTCGAAAACGAACAAGAGAAGACGAATCATCCTCCATCATGACAACGTGAGCTCTCACACATCGGCTCAAACCAGTGCCTTTTTGACCGGCCAAAACGTCGAATTTATGGGTCATCCTCCATACAGCCGTGACTTGACACCCGATGATTTCTTTTTATTCCCGCATATCAAGAAAAAATTGCGTGGTTAACGATGCTGTTGAAGCATTCAAAAACCATGTTTTTGAGGTACCATCTTCACAGTGGCAAAAATGCTATTCTGATTGGTTTGAACGCATGCAAAAGCGTATCGATCATCATGGAGAATACTTTAAAAAACAATTAAGCCATTTTCACTTCAAAATGTTTGTTCTTATTCGCTATTTCCGAAACATAATTAGTGGCCCTCGTATAAGTCTGGTCTCGTTAGTAGTTAAAATAATGAAAATTCGTTTTGTGAAATTCTGCTATGGTCTGATGATTGGGAGGAAAGTTAGTCACTAGAATAAAATTTTTCATCACCATTTAATTCTGCTATAAGTATAACACGCCACAATACACATTCACTATGTATCTCACAACACTTTAAATCATGTATAATGAACGTCACATCACAGATACGTATTTTAAATATTTTTTTTAATTCTTCATCTTCATCAGCAGGTTCTTTTAAGGTTTATCCAATGTGTATAGTGACGTGATATACTTATAGCAGAAATAAATGGTGATACAAAATTTTATTCTAGTAAAATTATTCTGCTCAAATACTCAAACGCTGATAAATTAAAGGAAGGTTAGGTCAGATTTTTTCAACAAATGCTGTTTGTTTTTTAACCAGTGTTCTAGCTTGAAACTGCAACCTCTAAATAACGATCAACAGCTCATAACCTGATCTACAATTAGTATAAATTTGAGCTCCACAGGATAACATTCGGCACTGGCGGACCTTTGGAGAATTTGAAAGTACAGAACAAGTTCTGCATGAACATTCTCGCTGTTTAAGAGTACGCATGGTACTTTTAGCTACTTGAACTTAACATGTTAATGTTTACTGTTATTTAGATAATATATATTATAATATTGGAAAATATTCAAGCAAAATTCATTTCGAGATTTTTCAGATTTAATTACATATTAGTTTGATTAAAATCGACTGAAAATTTGAAGAATGTTTGAATACATGTAGTTTAAACACCATTCCAATGATTCTCATTAAAATAATACACTGTTATTTTTACAGTAATTGGTGCACAATCAGTAAAACACGTTAATTCAAAGGCGCTTGAAAATTTCGGCCGTACGAATACATGTTTCACCATAAAAATGCAGTTCGTTGTCGACTTTTCATTTACAAAAACACAAAAGATCAATTCTTCAATATGTAGGATTATCATTTTTCATGTGCAGATTATTTAACAAGATCCAAGTTTGTGTTAAGAGCCATTGTATTGAAAATCAAATGTGAAACTTATTCATTCGAAATTAAGTTTGCATGTTTTTGTAAACGTCATTCCATTTCTTGTTTACATTACGTAGTAGTTCCCACAAGTTTCACAATTGTTTTTTCGCTGATTTTATTACTGCCTTTGTGATGGGATCGAGGCATAAGTTTTTGTATCAGTTGTACAATCGTTGTGAATGAATGTTCGTAATAACGGATGGACCTAAAAATATGTTGCACTTTTTCCATAACACAACAGTTACTAGAATAGTGATATAAACTAACTTGATAAATTGCACAATCAGTAGAAAAATACAGGACAGCAACTTAACATGCTACTTGGGTTAGTCCTATCCACAGAAAGGATGATAAGCTAGACTGCTTCAATTAGCGCGCGATCACAAGGTTTTTCTTCATATCCTTTGTCGTTGTCTATCATCTACCTAAGCAATTCGTAAGGCCGTACCAAGCGGAATTTTCCAACTATCACATATTCGTTGACTTCAAAGCGGCATACTATACAATCGATCAGGATCAGCTGAGACAGATTTTGCACGAATGTGGGCTTCGTGATAAATTGACGCGATTGGTTGATGCAACGATGGTAAGAGTAACGTGTTGCGTGTCTCGGAGCGGGCTACGGCAAGGTGATAGACTCTCTTTTGAAAATCGCTTTGGAAGATGTAATTGAAAGAACGAAGTTCGACACGGGTGCTATGGTCTTCCGCAGGTCCGTTCAACTTTGAGATGATGTCGTCAACATATATCGAATCGAAAGCCAAAGCTAGACGGATCAGAATGTAAATGTGTCGAAAACAAAACTCTAGAAGAAGCTCTGAAAAAACACTATGCCTTCTACATCTAATATTGAAAGAGGCACAGAAAAAAAATTGTGAATTTTACAGGTGACATAATTCTACAAACGATACAATTCATAACTACTTAACTTGTCAAATGATGCAATATTCCATTCGTACAGAATATTACAGGCTCTGAGTTTAATCTGCACTTGGTTACCAAGCGCTTCTGTATGGGTTTATATGTATCAATTATTCATGAAGCAGATATGTGTTTCTATGGCTCAGTCGATTGTTTCACGTGCTTGTGATCTAATGTTTCTCGGTTCCAGTCGCGCGCTGTTTGCTATCTATCTTTTGTGTTTTTTATTTCAATTTTGTCAAATCACACAACTTCACATGTTTCTGAATTAAATTTGTGTAAAATACGACGCTCCATTTATGTGCATCTTATAAGATATAAAATCACAAGATGTTATCGAACTGTGCGGCGACGATATTGTGGAAGTTGAATAGTTGGACTCACATACTGACCGTCGACAATGGCAGTAGCAGAAAATTGTAAAAAAAGAGTTTTCGCAGGAAATCGTGCTCATTTCGAACTAAGAAAAAACATGCAAAGATTCTGAACGCTATGAAGCGGCTGTGAAGTCAGTTGAGACAGAAAGGTCAAATTCCAGGTGGTGGTGAGCTCACTTCGCCTGCGTCCCTTGTAACTATTTTTTTTTCAAGTAACGATTCGTCAACAAAGTAAATTCGTCAGTAAATTGAAATTGTGTTATAATCTTATCATCAACTGCATATTTTATGTCGTATGTAGGCGAAAGTGATGGCATTGTGAGAGAACGTATCTCAGTGGCGTACTTGGGAAAATTTGCACCCGGTGTAAAACTTTATTTGCGCCCCCATCGTTGGTTTAATAAGCAAAACAAAAACTACATCTCAGGCGGGTCCCATAAAAACTAAGCAAAATTTTAGCTCGATCGATAAAACTATATTTTCGCGCCCGAGTTGTAAAGTTTGTATGGAATTTAGTATGGGGAAATCGACTTTTTACAAAAAAAATCAAAAACAGAAATTTAGCAAACAGAAATTTAGGGAAAAAAAATCAGCTGTGCCTTTTTTTACAAAAAGTGCATGTGTTATTTTTGTAAGAAATTTAACGAAAAAAAACCTTCGAAAACCACAAAACAATCCGACATTTGTAGAGAAAGTTATTACAGGAAAACCGACACACCGAAATCAATTGAACGCCACACCCAATTCCTACTGTATAAATATACCAAACATGCCGTGACGTCAAATCTGGAACCTGAAAGTATGTGGCATTCACAGCATTTTCAGTTAAGGTGGCTATTGCGAGAAGCACTGAATCTGGGTTACGCAGTGAGAAACTTTGTCGAACGTTGGGACGTTGTTTGACAAACCGTTCTATTTAGGGACTCTGTTTCATAAGCCCAGATTGGTACACTGTGTCAATCAGAATCGTCGTCTCGGTGGTCGCGAACGGCACTGATGGCAGTGGAAAACTAACCCGCCCGTAAACGTATCCCACCCCATTCAGTGGCAGATGATGGGTTTTATAAATAGTCACTTTTTTCAAAATAATATTATTTTTTCGCACTCAAGTTTGAAGGCAATCTTCGGGCTGTTTTCTTTGCGTTCGGTATGCGAAACCCAGACTAGAATCAGAAGTACCATAAATCAACAGGAAACCGCTCTCACGAAATAAATGGCGAAAAATTGTGCTCACTGAAAAAGTATGCAGGCGCAAATATGATTCAGACCGATTTTAATAGCTTCTGTGATTCATTCGGTATGTCCACTTTTTTTTCTCTACCTACACCCACACATTCACTGATCGCTCCTGTGCACGTATAAGAAGAACGTTGCAGGAGAGCAACGAATTCCTTTCTGCACGCGACACTTTGCTTTGCGATCCGGCAAAACTCATCAAAATCAAATACACCTTGCGATCGCGGAATAGTGTTGGTTGATTCGAGAAATGCTCGTCTAATTCATGCAATCTCTGGATACGAGCTGTGAAAAGAGGAAGTTCACATTGAAAATACCATTTGCACTGAGGTTTTACGACCTCTTCGTTGGAAAATATTATTCCTTGTCCGATCTCCGGTACCGATGCAAGTCAGCTATTTTTAGTTCCTGAGAGGAGTTCTTATGTACGGGTGTGTTGTTTCATTCGGTATGATTGAATGATCTGACGGAGTCCCCAATGGTCACCGCCTGTTCGTTTTTTTTTTTGTAATTTCCCGGTCTTATGACACGGACGACAAAGCAATCATCAGGCCATGATGTAATTTTTCATAAATAATATAAATTTTAGGAGTGCTCGCATAAGTTATGAAATTATATATGATTCAAATGAGTCCACAATCTATAGCAATGGTTTGCTTCGAATTCCTCAATATCGGTAGTTATAACTATTATCCAATATTTAGCGTGGACCTTTCTGAAGAAATATCTTTTACTATATTAAATGGATGGTGTTCTGAAAAAGTGAAGAAATATCTGCTACTAATTTGGTATGGTGAAACACACTTAAGCAAGTACTTTTAAGTACATTTCAGTGTTTTGCTAACGAATCTTCAAATACATCTATGAATCAAACAGAGCCTTTATAAAAGGTTTCATACTTTTACGATATGTTTATTTGTTAAAGAATTATATGGTTTTGATGAAACAAACGACAAAAAATTTCATTTTACAATAATTTATAGAAATGTTGACCATATAATTATTGTTTTAAATTTGATCGAAATCGCAAACTGATTCCAAATCGCATTTTTTTTTAAGCGGCTTTTCGAAATTGATAAGTATGACCATAACTTAATTTACAATTTCAATTGTCTGATTTGAATTTTCGACTTTGTCGAAGAAAAACTGGAAAATGCATAGGAGCTTCTCTTTGTTGACATTCTTTTTATTTCATAATTCGACGTATAAAGCATAAACGTATTATGAGTAACAGTAAGAGGTGTAAATTATTTTTTTATTCCCATTTTTAGTGTTTTAAGTAGAGTGTTCCAGGAGTGTAATTGCAGGTTTCGAAGAGTGAATATTTGGATACGATTGGTAAGAATTAAATGAAAACTAAAGTATTGGTAAGATTGGAAAAGGTTAATCGTGTATACAAAGCCGAAAAGCACAAACTAAATAGGCGTCGATTGCTCGCAATTCGCAGGGGATCGATGGTATGTATTTTATGTTCGAATCCATTTGATGCAAACATTGCAGTGAGAAGGGGCTGGTCGATGGAATGGTGACCTCGGAACACGATTTGCTCTGTATACGAAATGAGTCACCAGAATTTGATTGAGTTAACACCTCAATAACAATCCTGAACTAAAGTTATTTAGATGTATAAACAAAACACATAGAAACATCTTTTTTTCTGTAAACCGCTGCCAGACAGTGGGGCTTGGGATAGATCAAACACACACTCACACACACTAAAAAATAAATATTTTTTCAGATTTTAATTTTATTCTCGGTGTAGTTAAGTAAAGCAAATCACAGTTCTAGGGTTTCTATAATGCAACATTCTGTTTCAACAGACTTCTCATTAAAAAATCGTCTTGTAATCTATCTAATTTCTTTAAGATTGTTTACTCGTTTAAAATATTTAAGATCTCATTCAGCGCAGTGATAAGGTGTACGATTCCAGTTTGCATCTGTGGAATTCAATGCTAGGTAATATTAACGAAACATCCTTTTTTTAATGAGCATTTTAATATAACTCACTGTTGTCTTTTTAAATATACAATTAATTGTCATTGCGACTTTTTCTTGTTTTTCGACTAGATGACTCAGTTATACTTTAATCAATAAGTTTTTTTTCAGGTACAATGCTTGTTTAGTCGGCGCGAAATCTTATATTGAAAAGCTGCCTAATAAGATATTCAGTTTATTTGAATTTAGTAGCGGACGACGCCGTTAGGGGGCAATATAAACTGCTGACACACTAATGAGCCGAAGGCGAAACGTAAAAAGTGAGACAACAACTGCCAAACTTGGGTAGCAGACAGACCCTAGACCCTCATTGAATATAACTCAAAATTGATACCATACCATACCACTCAAATTCATAAAAAGTGCACGCACTTTTAACTTCAGTTACCATATATCTACTTATTTTTGAGTGAAGGGACGAAGCTGCCAAAATTTGACTATTTTTTACTCAAAATAGGGAAAATATTTTTTCAAAATTTGAGTGAGTTCAACTCAAAACTCTTTGCACTCGAAATGAAAAAAAAATCTTCTTCGTTAATGTTTATATACAAAGTGATTCTTCTTTCTATTAAGTGAACGGCTGAAAGCAAAAATCGGATAAGTGCAATTTAGTTTGGAAAACCCGTTTAAGTATTTTTGAATGCAAAAATCGGATAAAAACATTGAGAGCAAAAACCGGACATGGATTTTGCAATGCAAGAATCGTATGTAAAAACCGGACAAAAACTTAACAGGTTCTTCCAAAACAAATTTATTTATCTGGTTTTTGAATTCAAAGTTTTTACAAACTGCCGCTGTGGGAAGCAGCATAGATCAAGCTGCCCTTAACAAACAAGCAAACCATGCTTCGTCCACAGCGACAGTCGGTAAAAACTTTGAATGCTTTGAAAGAACCGGCTAAGTTTTTTTTCCGGTTTTTGCATTCAAAGTTATTTTGTTCGGTTTTTGCAGAAAATATGTTTTTGAACGATTCTTGCATTACAAAATCCATGTCCGGTTTTTGCTCTCAATGTTTTTATCCGATTTTTGCATTCAAAAATATTTAAACGGGTTTTCCAAACTAAGTTGTACTAATCCGATTTTTGCTTTCAGCCATTCAAATGAGAAACGCAAAAAAGTGATTGAAAACCGTTTCTTTTTATCCGGTTTAGTTTTTTTTATAAGAAAAAAACATTTCAAGAATGTTTTGTCAAATTTTCAAGTCATTCGAAGAAGAACTCTTGGGCCTGTGCGCCGAGCTCGTACCTCTTTGCAGTATGCCCATAACTTCCAGAGTTTTGTTCCGGTAGACTTAAAAATTTAATTAAAAAGTTTTACTATTAGAAAATAAAAAGAAAAAATAATGAAAAAGCAGCGTTAGGCCCTAGTTGAGTTCAATGCATTGATGTCACTGAAGCAATAATACTTGGCTGTGTAATATCGTAAAACAGGTATTATTTTAGATTGTAGCAATTTTTATAGCAAAACTAAAACTTCAACATTGACAAGCTACTGAATGAAATGAATACAAGCCAAGTATTATCGTTCATTAACCTGATATACAAACAAAGTGATAAACATTGAGGGTCAGCTTCGAGCCAGTCAACATGGAAAACTTATTGGAATTCATTGGTTTTTCAATTATTATGAATACAATGAATCAACGCTTGATTTTGCTTTCAAAATCGATTGAATAATAAGGAACTACGAAATAACTTTATGTTCAATTTCGTGCCCCAAATATGTGCTAGAGAAAAGATTCACTAAATAATTTTAACTGCATGGTATGATGAACTATTAGTTATAATTGGAATGTATTCCAATAATGTAATCTAAGAAATTATTAAACTATTTATGATTTCTGGCACCGGAGGCTGTTTGGTCTTCGGTTCGTTATCGTTGAAACAGACATTTCTAGACTCATCATGCTATATAATTCCGAAAGTCGCTTCCGAAAAAAAATTAATGGTGAATACTTTTACGTAAATTCTATCTCATCAGTGGGAAGGGACTGGTGAACGACTGGCAAAGATATCGAAAATATTTGAATGTTCTCTTGTCTTAAATCGTTCTTTTGAAGGAGAATCCATGTTTGCTACTAAACTCAGGCATATACATGATTAGCAAGTTAGTCAATACATATACATATAACCTCATGTTAATCATTCATAATTACTCAAGATTTATAGCTCTAGTGTAAGAGTAATCACTAACAATAATGATTGAATTTGCATATATTCGAAGTGTGAAGAACTCAAAAATCCATTACGTCCTGTCTTTTTTACAAGCCAATATAACGAGAGGTAAGCCCACTGCGCTCAATCATTGAAAAAAGTTCTTGTTTCTATGTGTCCGTTCTTCTTTGTACGCTTTGTGCGACGCGTTCGTTCAACTGAAGCGGATAAAATTTTGCGCGCATTTTATGACGCTACATTTCACCTTAAGATACAACCCACTAGCCTCTGTCGACCACCAGCTGGAGACTGGATTCCTCAAGAGTAGGTGATCAACATACGACAATGTACCAATTAAAGAAATTATTCTTAAATTATTATAAATATTTATTAGAAATGCTCTCGTCATCTTATAGCTAACAGAAAAACACTGGGAAAATCAGCTGAAAGAAATTGTATTAGGTGGAGTGAAAAGGAAGGTGTGACATTGAGTGAACAAATTTTGTAAATCATAACTCATGAGTGGTTTCCCATTCTTTGAAAATGTCAAGCAAACTCAATAATCGGTTTAATTATGGTGAGTAAATATTTGTGCCATTTTTATCAAATATGTTAAATTTTATAATAAGTTGATTGAAGGTAACAAATTAGTTTTACGCATCGAACACATAAAACGGATTGTTTTCTTCAAGAGATTGATTGTTGTGTGATCACAGATGATCAATAGCGCTGTCGTTGTGAATCTGTCAGATCACTGTATTCTTCCAGAAAATTTCGGATAATTTTTTTCAGCAAGTGACAGTTTCTCTTCGTTTACTTTCTCTTCTATTAATTACCAAACGGTTTCCACGTTTATCACTGAACTCTTTGCATAAAATGATATCCGAAACTTTCGATTTTCATACCGAATTGTTTTGAATTAGGGGAGACCAGACACGAGATATAACAGGACAGCTTAAATATTTTCTAAACCTGTGATCATCTCGATTTATGGATTAACTTTGTAAACGCATTTTCATGTGTCAGATAGACGTCCTTAAGCTGGATGACGCAGAGTCAATTTAGTTTGCGTCAATCGTTTTCGTGTCAAAAGGTGTACGTTATTTACTAAAATTTTATTCTGAAAATTTCATAATTTTTTTGGTATATTTGATTTCTGTGCATTGTAACAACGGTCTGGTTAGTGCTTTTAAATATTTATTCCATGCTGAATCCAGTAATTATGCAGTGATTTTGATTACGTGGAAAATAAAATTATTTATGCGTCTATAACATTAATTGTCTGTGCGGACAAAAAAGTGGGACTCAATCGGACACATAATTTTCGATTTGAAATTCTTAGTGGTATCTTAAAACATACCTAAATATTAATATTAATAGTTCAATTCTATTTCTTATCACTTATGACAACTAGATTTACTAGAAATTCTATCAAAACGTTCATTATATGTAGCGAAACAATCAAAGACTCTAAAGTCAGTTTCAACATCAATTATTTGGAACTGCAGGACGTGAAGTTTCGAGACAAAACCTATATTCTCAGCGAGTAGGATTATATCTCACGCAAGGTTGTAACCAATAGACTATCCATTCGAACACGTTTTCTTTTCTTTTGCCCTCATTAAGTATTCGTTCTTCATTTTCGTGTGAAACCTTATAGTCCGGTTTAGCCCCATAGAGAGTCCGGTGTGGTCCTGCGGTTGCTAAATACTGGATTTCGGGTTGGACACTTTATGATGACTTTTTTTTTAATTTAAAACCTATTTTATTCAGGCCTATTTGGGTACATGCTTTACGTGGCCGATTTTGCTGAGTTTTTAGATAAATTTTTGTTTGTATTGGATCTCGTTGTCACCCTTTTTCTAGGGGGAGAGGAGCTTCTATTTTCCTCCTGCGAGGATTGAGGGGCAGTTTATTCGTGGTTCGTCTCGTCATCCATTACCGCATCGGTGGTATTGTTGATTTCCGTCTTGAGTTCGTTGCTAGTTGCTGTAAATGCGCATTGTTATACATTAGTTGCAGTTGCTGGTTGGTTGGAGGGTAAGTTGTTAACTGCAGCTGGTGTACTGTGTTCTATTGGGGATTTTGATGGTTTCGTTGAAGGCGTTGCTCTATTGTTGTTGGTGGCTGCTGTCACACCGGGGTTGGTGTGAAGGGAGCACTTTTGTCATTTGGTGTAGTTGTCTCCATGACCAGTTTATCACATGACTTATAGTAGTGAACAGCTTTTTGGCAATATTGACATGTGACCATCTGATTGTCATAGGTAACAAGTGATTTTTACGGGATTCTTGTATCCTGACCGAATGTCACATAAGAAGGTATAGGCCTCCTCAAACGAATGCGTAACAAACGTACGCCATTCAGAATACCGGGTAAAAAGTGCTTCCACTTTTCTTTTTCGATAGAGAGAACCTCTCCGTATTGGGACATAGTTTTGCGAATATAAGGATCGACGACGCTTAAGGGAAGATCATGCACACGCGCTTCTATAGCACTATCTTCCATATATACTGGAATGTTGTTCTTAATATTTTCATGCTCCACATAGTGCACATTGTTATTGTCTTTTGCGAATTGAATTGCATCCAACTCTTTATAAACCTGGATGTAAACAACATTATTTGTCTTATTTCATTGAAGTAAATGCACACGATTAATGTCAAGATGCATTTGCTCCTTAAGCAAACATTCAAGTTCTCGTATCGAAGGTCGAATTTTGCACTGTCTGAAGTCAATAACAATTGTATTCTTTCGTGTCGGCGGTAGCTTTGGTTCGTTTGGTTCACTCATTTCGAGGTCATTCTATTGTTCACTACACAATACTGTACTTGGTTTCTTCTGTCCCGAACGTAAGCGGTTTTGTTTTATCGACTGACTTGGATGAGATGTGAAACCGAACTCTTTAAGATGACTTGGAACAAAAACTAATACATGTTTTTCCATGTCACAAAGTTAAAGGTTGAAGCTACACAACTAGGTAGATAAATTGTGTAAAAATCTAGGTGTAAAGGGTATTTTTTTTTTTAATTCCGAGAAATGTCCGGCTTAGCTCCGCAGCTTCTGAAATTTCAGGTTTTGGGTTGGTCACTTTTTACGAAAAACTACTGCATATTTTTTTGGAACAACAAGTTGGGAATTGTAGCTGAGAGTTGAAACTTTACAAAGCTATAGGTAACTTGGGCAAAAACCTAGTTGTATTGAATGTTTTTTTTTA
Organism: Malaya genurostris; assembly: GCF_030247185.1. Classification (NCBI taxonomy): domain Eukaryota; kingdom Metazoa; phylum Arthropoda; class Insecta; order Diptera; family Culicidae; genus Malaya; species Malaya genurostris. Next base: position 216,296,427 of record NC_080572.1, read on the forward strand.
ATTCCCAAAAGTGTCCGGTTTAGCCCCGGTCTCCTCTACTATAATTAGGTTCGTTCAAGTGTCACGTAAAATGATGCAAAGTCTGTTTGAGACGATAAATTATTTCTAATAAACTTTTTCATGAAAGGGAAAAAAGCTTGTCTTGATTAGTTCTCATTTGCTCGTCGAAAACGAGCATCTGTTTTGAGTTGTCAGTAGAATGATCATGACATAACAATCTATTCGTCGTTCGATATCAGGTGTGATGCAGTTAGATTTTATACAAGGTGACGTCACAAATGAACTCGTGATGAATAAAGTTCATGTTTGACTGCTATCAGTGGTTTATTTACATACTTAAGTACCGTATATAAATCAGAATAAATATGTAAACAATCCACTGGTAGCTGTCAAACGACGTTCATCCTGCTGTTTTCTGAGGTTATCTCATGTTCGTGTAAAACCGAAATAGAATTTTTATCGTCGTTTACCGTCCTCGATTTTGTAACAATTCAACAGGACTGTTTACATGTTTGTAAGACAATTCGGCTCGACTCAGGTAGGGATGTGTTAATATCGGTCGATTATTCAAGTAATCGATTAACAACTCAGATAATCGATTAAAATTTAATAGATTAGTTTAAATTAGTTCAGTTTTTATTTGATAATTAAACTAATCGGGTAATTTGAAAAATTTAATAACAATAATCGAAAAATAATCGAGTAATCGATTGATAACCCAGACAGTTTGAAAATTATACTCAATGAATAATCGAGTAATTCGGAAAACCAGACATATGACAATGCCAATGTATAGAGCCTTACTGAACTATCAAAGATGAACTCGAGTACATTTGTGACGTCAGGGTTAAAAACCTTGTTTTTTGGATTAATACTTTTTTCTCTCTACCTGTCAGATTTCGCGTGTCGCTGTAATACTTAATAAAGGATCTTCAATTATTAAGTGACGGAAATATATGGAACCTTTTGCATTCAGTGTGTTACCTCACAATGTTGACAGTCGTGTTGTTGAATAACCTCAATACGAACTTACCCTTTGGCGGAGACCACGCTCCGACTCGAGATCTTCCTGGAGCAGACGAATCTTATCCTGTAAGCAAGCAGAGACGAGACGGAAATCTTAGATGCGCCAAACGTTATGGTGATGAAAAAACATTGGATGTTCACTAAGCTCAAATTTTTTCTCGCTTGAAAATTCAAAATATATCAAACACTGATTCTCGCAGTCCATTTTTTTCCCTACTAATGTCAAACATCGCAGTCACTTATGTTGTCAACGGTTCGTGATATTTTTTTATCACATTTTCTCTGTATCACGACATAGGAATGTTCTTCACACCAGTCACAAATTGTGGTTTTGTGCATTGTTCTTTTTTCTCGAAATCGTATTAAAACCATCGTTTTTTGTTTCACTGTCGTTTCACCGCAGTTTTCTAATCAAACACACATTTTTACGTGATGACGGTAGTCTGGTTTTGCACACGCACGGATCACTGGTGAAACACCAAAGAGGCACTCAGCGAGCAGCAGAACGGAAAGCATTTTGCTCGGGGTTGCACCCCGGTTTTGGGTTGTCAACGGTTCTCTAGCCATTTCAAAGGCGGCTTTTTCTCGGTTCGTACAATGCGCTGCGGTTAGAGTGTTTGCTGGCGTGTAGCGTGACAATAGTGTGATGTTATTTGTGATGGGTGGGGGGCGTTTTTTTTTGTGGGAAGTGGATCTTGGAAGGAGATTCCTCGCGGTAAGCATGCTCATGTGTGCTAGAGTGTCAATGCTATTTCAGGTGCGTTCAACGTTGGCCGTTGCCATTGATAATGGCAGTTTGAAGAAGAGTTGTGACTTTCGGTGGGAATTTGCACTTTTGCTCGTCGTCAGCCGGGAAACTCTATAGTTAGCGCATGCAACTAGACGATGAACTTACTGAAATGCCATCTTATAGGCGGACTGAGCATTGGTAACTTGCTTTTTTTCTGACAGAATTTAGGTGATAGTTGATTTTCAAGAATGTTATGTAACGGTCAGGTGTAGCGAACATAAAACTGGGGACTTGCGAGTATGTGTTGAAAAGTCTGTAACTGAAAACTCACCTCCAGCCTAGATAAGGCGCTCAGGTCAGCACTGTACTCAATGCTGACATCTGCGGAACCACCACCAGTGGATTTATACGTATATTTCGACGTTTTCGTAACCGCGGAAGCTGACATTTTGACGGATTTTTTACTGAAATTTTCACTTGATTCAAATGTATTTTTTTACAGCACACGGAAAAACAAATAACACAATTCCTTATATGAGCACAAACTGAACGTAGATGACACAAGGAGAATCTTCACTGAATTCTTTTCCAGGAGAAACTCAAACCACCGGCAGAGCTTGGGACCAATCCGTTCTGAGCACCGAATGAACCGACTGTTGGGAGCACACTATATGACTGAGGTTTCATAAATATCGGAGCAAGGTTGGCGATCAACTAAGTCAAGGAATGGCCACCGGTGAGTTGGTGTTGAGCTCCGAGAATGAGAGATAAACATAGAATATCGCGAAACGCGACTACGCGCAAGTGTGTTTACTCAGAGGAAAAACATCGAATTAGTAGGTTGTACTCAACAGAATTTTTTTGGTTGATTTTCATTGAAAATTTTACCGAATATTTCGAGTTTGCGCGTTTCGAGCAGAGCTCGCGTGGTAAAGCGCTGAGTTCCGCCGGCGCTCCATCGTTATTGTGTGGGGCGATAAAGGTATGCCGCTAGCCGATAGAAAGTCCACAGAGATCCGCATTGCGCACGCATCGCGAAAAGGACCAAGAGCATTCGAAACGTAGGGGAGTCGGACAAGTCAGGTGAGCTAAAATTAGCACAGCTCGGATTGTTTTATTGTTTTATAAATATTCTTGGTTTACTCATAAGCCGCATTTCTTGCCTATGCAATAACCAACCGGGGCTGTCGAGGTGTTGGCGAATTATGTTACAAACACACACACACACACACGTTGGCTTCTTTTGGAAAGCTAAATATGTGCGATTCAACGGAAGCATTGGACGATTTATGTCTATATGTATAAGCACGGCTTGTATTTTCAATAACAAAATTTATCGACAGCAAAAGGTCAATTGCGATGTATGGTTAATGTCAATCACCAAGTAACTAGTTCTCATTAATCCACCGGTGAATAAAATTACTTTTTTTGTTTATATTCATTACTACTCTCTGAAGCATTGGACAGCTGTTTGTTTGCTCTTGTTATTGTCATGATATCAAAGTAAATTTGGAGCATAAAATTATAAGTTGATCTGATCGCCTTTTTCATATTCACTTCTTCTGATTATATAAGTTAAAATTGGTTATTCAGGAGATGCACAAATTAACTATCTTTCTGTGTATCAGGTGCTAGTGGACGGAGAAGCAGCTGAACTAGTCAGGTCTCCGTCCTGCTAGAAATAGTTTGTTAATGTTATCAGGAAACACGTCGGTTTCGAAATTTCTTTTATTTTAAATACGACTGGTGTTGTTTGATTACATTATCCAACGAATCAAGTCTTGTTATCAAGTTGTACTGGATTATGAAGAGTAATCGAAAAAAAAAATTGCGAAAAAAAGCAGGTGTGGTCACTTATCTTATCATTTATCGTTGTCAAAATCTTTACTTCCGCGTTGAGAAGCACCAATTTACTGCTAAAATTAAACTCAAATATGTGATTGAAGCCACAGATTGATAATAGATTGATATCTCAAGTTCACTGGTTAGAGACGCTTGATTGAGGCATGTATGAACATTGCACGACTAGAGAGATTATATTGATCGAAGCATTCAATCGGAATATTTTGATCGCAGCATTCAACTACGGTCATTGGTCCAGGGTAGGGGCTAAGAGCGTAAGGACTGACGATGGGTAGTGGTGAGCCTACTTTGTCTGTGTCCTTTATAGTATTTCTTTTCAAATGGCGATTCGTTGGCAATCCCAAGGAACAATTCGAATGCATTTAGGTTTTAATTACAATTTCTAATGGTTTTGTAATTGATTTAGCAATGACTACATCTTCTATAACAGCTATAAACAATTTCAATTTTGAGAAATAATTTAAAAGTTTTGTGAACTGTTTTTAAAACTTCTATAAAACATTTTGCAAGGACAAACAACAAGATTTTGACCTTGTCATTTTTTTTTGCAATTCATACACTCTCAATATTTCAAACTTTCAAACATCCAGTTTAAAACATTGTTGCCAATTCAACTTTCTGGAGTGTTGAAATCAGCCAGACGAAAGATAAAACATTTCGTTCTCGATTACTGTTATAACTGATTACCAGTGAGTGCCAAGTTATCCAGAATCTTTTTTTAAAATGATTTCTGACGAATGGATCACTGGCCGTGTCTAGAATAAAAACCCCAGATTTTAATATTTCTTGTAGACATCTGGAGAAATATTGCAAAATCCGTAGTTTTCAAGTTCATCCGTAGATCCGTAGATAAGGCAGGAATCCGTAGATCTAAGGATAAATCCGTAGGGTTGGCATCGCTGCTTCCTGGGCACAATGTTGCTAGGAAGAGCAGTTTTTCAAACACCTTGATTCTAAACAGGTAACATATCAGTACATCCTACACGCTAATCCTAACTTCATAAGTTTGGTATTAAATATCATCTACACTGAAGTCTTTTTTATGCGAGTTTACGTACCGCATAAAAAAACGGCAATACTCTGAAAATTCGCATAAAAAAACGCCTAACTCTGAAAATTCGCATAAAAACCGCATAACTCTGAAACTTCGCATAAAAAAGTCGCATAACTCTGAAACTTCGCAAAAAAAAAACCCGCATAACTCTGGAAATTCGCATAAAAAAACCGCATAACTCTGAAAATTCTCATAAAAAACCGCATAACTCTGAAAATTCGCATAAAAAAACCGCACAACTCTGAAAATTCGCATAAAAAACCGCATAACTCTGAAAATTCGCATAAAAAAACCGCATAACTCTAAAACTTCGCACAAAAAAAACCGCATAAAAAGACCGCATAAAAAAGACCTTAGCAAGTCTTTTTTTATGCGAGTTTACGTACCGCATAAAAAAACCGCATAACAAAACTGCATAGCTTTGAAAATTCGCATAAAAAATCACATAACTCTAAAAATTCGCATAAAAAACATATGGGTGTGACCTTAGTGTACTTTACATCGGAACTACACATTGTGCAAAAAATTTATCGCGTAAATTGAATCGCGTTATTTAAAAAAAAAATACATAAAAAGGTAACGTAAATTTATTTCGCATAAATTAAATTCGCATAATTTGAGGTTTTAGTGTTTGGGATGTTTTACCAATGGTTATCTCATTAGTAGAGATGCATTATTATTCTGCAAATTACTCGACTTTCAACCAATGAATTGTGATAAAATCGGATACAATTTCTTTGCTTCTTCTCCAAGAAGCAGGACGAGGGCAGGAGAATATTTACTTTATAGAGATTGTAACAAGTGAGATGATCTTATTCAAATATTTTTAAAAAAGTTTCGCAAATTTTCGTTACTCAAAAACAGGAAACTGTCGTATTGGTCATCGAAATAGAATCGATTCACTTGTAATGCTCGGTTTAAGCGCATCACTTGAATTTTAGAAGTCCCCAATGGTAACTATTTGATGCGAAAATCCCATAAGACGTGGGATCCAATGTGTCTTTAGAGCTGAGCGACGCACCACAAAATTAGATAGAATTTGAATTTCATCCCATTCTGAATTGAGTACAGTCTCAAAGGTATGGTAACTGTCGTCGGAATTCTGACATTTCAATTTCTTAGTTGCTTAGTTTACGATTAGATTTCGGCAACAGAACGGCCATAATTAATTTCCCCGCAGGAAAGTCTCTCTTCGGCACAACTGGAATGCGTGCGCGGTGTCAGTCGAACTCGCTCGCACCATATTTCGGTCCAAGAAATGGCTGCTCCAATTTATTCCATTTCGCTTGGTACCCACCTCACCCAAAAGCAAACGATATTTAAGTTGCTGGGAAGTGTTCGAGGTTATTTGCACATTTACACATGCTGAAGCTGGTCCAAAAGTGTGGCGACCACCTTCTCGGGACTCATGCAGATTTCAAGTTGGTGTTACAAAGTGAAAATGTCTAAAAATAGATAACTGAAAACTCTCTGTTCGCTCGCTCCCCCTTTGGTATCCTGCCCGAACCAACCGATCGGTATGATGATGCCTCTCACGTTCCGAACCTGTCTAGAGTGTGCAAAGGTGACGATACACTGCGATGTTAATTCCGTTTCAGACATGTTTCAGCGGTGAAGTGCGAATGATGGGAACGCATGACACTTACAATGTACTGGACTGAGTTCGCTTCGTACTCAGTTCAGATAATACTCACGTTTTGGGATAGACTCTAGTGTGTGAGTGACCGTGCGATATATTCCGTTGAGATCTCTCATCGTTTCACTCATTTGAAAGAGCTCTAGGTACGAAAGCAAGATTTACTGAGCGATCAGCGAAACTTTTTGGCGATGTTTATTACAAAAATTCCATTGGGTGTTTGTTTTGGTGAATGTGTATCCGAAATAAAAATAGTTCTGTACGATGATTAATCTTTTTGGAAAATCTTTTCTTGAATTAGTGAAACTTTGCCTTTTTTTAAATGAGCTTATCAAACTCAAAAGGCCTGGAGAGTAAATCCAGATTTATCTTAACTTGATCAAATAGATTTTCATCCATCTCGATCGGGTATCATTATTATTATTATTATTGATATTATAATTATTAGTATGACTCAATTGTTTCGACGATTTTTAGAGATACACCCTCGTAAACACTTTTGTTTTCTGCTTCAGATACACGTCATACTAAAACAGTATATGAATGAAAAATAGAATCTAACAAGTTGTTATTGAAAACTGAACGATTCAAGGCACATGTCAGTCATTTTATTTGCTAAGTAGCTTGAACTAGGAAAACAGATAAAGACTTTTGGGGTAAAGGAAAAAAAAACAGAAAACGGCACATTACATATCTGTACCGTAAATGAGTATTAGCATTTCATATCTAGTATCAGTTTTTGTAAGGTTCAAATCAGGGGTGGAAATAAGCAAATGTTTTGATTCACAGTAAATAAAAACAGTCAGTATTATCTATTCAGATAACATATTTATTGTAGATATTATAATGAATTACTATAATGAAATCACTTACGGTTCCGGTGATATAATAGTATAAGTAAACGTCAAAACTGATTACCGCTCAATTTTCTCGGATATGGACTATCCGATATCAATAATTTTAGACTCGTTTGTGAGTTTACTTCGTCGGTCGGATCGAAATTCCATGTTTCGTGATGTATTTGAAATTTATTCAGCAATACAGTCGTGGTGGAGTAATATCATCAATGAGAACAACTAATAATATTTACATACATACTGCGATGAATAACAATCATAATGATAAGAAAAACATTCCCAAGCACAAAGCGTGCTATGCAGCTGAATAATGATACCCCATTTAGCTTTAATATCATACACAGAAGTAACAGGAGTGCAGGATTTTTCTACGCCAATTCAAAGGCCCAATTCGAACGCTGCGCTCCTGTTACTTTTATAAACCATATTCTTGTGAAATAGCGTTTTATTGGGTTTAATCTAAACAGTACAGGAACATCATCCTCAGCATCAATTAGATGGAAGTAAAACAAAGTCTTTTGTCGCTATAATCACTATTTGGTGTGGTATTTTTTTGTACTACTTTTGCATTCCGTATTGCTATTGCGCAGTGAAAACTGCTAAACTAACATTATCAATGTGATTACGATCTAAACTGATTATTTTCATAAAACCATCATCTAGCATTCATTTCCCTTCATCTAGTGTTTATTTCATTGAGAATAAAACAACAGGTTGCGAAATCTAACACGGTTTGTATCAAACGAGGACATGCGTTGAAACTTCGTAAACCGTGCTGTAACGAAACCGGTATTTTTCCCAACTCTGGTGATAAAGGAGCATTCCTAAAAGTAAAAATTGACAACTTTCCCCAATTTGAGCACCCTCAAGAATATAAAATGCCAAAAATCATTGACGTACATACTCCTTTAGTATTTCTTATCACCCATCACTAAACTTCCCAAAGATAGAAAATTGGAAATTTTCCAAGATTTTGAAAGTCTCATTGACACGCGGTGGTTAATTCCTGTAGGATTACTGTTGTCACTAATTTTCACACCCCTCATTGCGATCAACGATTTTAGACGTAAATCAATCGGCACTCATGTCTGATCTTGCTCATATGTGGATTTTCTTTGCTCAAAGCTGATCGAATCGTCCAGTGATTTGATCTTACAGAAATCAGTGATAATAGTAGCTCAAAACCACTACCGATTTTGTGTGACGGAAGATCAGTATTGATTTTGATCGATGTGATCCAAAGATCACTGATAAACTGATCTTAAGAGGATTAGATAACGAGCGATAATCGTCACTAGTGATAATGATTTGATGGTTTTTCGAACTTGATTTTTCCAGCCCTGAATTTAGGAGCATTTTAGAAGTTAACAGTTTCACTACCTGTAAAGTTCCAGAATTCAACTGCAGTATCTTCTACATATGGGTATCGCTTTCTAATTATTCGTATATTCTCAACAAAACGTTCTATCAAATGAGCATATTTTTTAATATATTCCTGATTTTGTTTATATATTCGACATAATAGGTAATTTGAATGTATGTGTGAGACCACAGTTATGAAAATTTATAGCCTTTTTGTGTTCATTATCGACCACTATAATTTTAGATTCATTACACATATTGAATGTTATGTATTGTATCTAATAGATTCAAATTCGTTTGCTGTACTAATTAAATGTATGCGCTTGCAACCCATTATTTAACCAACAAGTTGTTTGAGAGCTAAATTATTTTTTAAAACTAGATATTGGTGGCGAACCTTTTATTTTAATCTAATTGTCTATTATGTCTATTTTTATTTTCAAAAAATCTAAATTCATTAAAAATGTGCAAAATTACTCCTATTATCGATATTATCAGGTTTGAAAAGTAGTTTAATATAATTAAAATTATTAACGTGATTACTGTATTTAATTATTGATCATATTTGAATGGTTTTTATTTGGTCAATCGGAAATCTTGATTCACATTTTCGTGCGCAAAATGGGCTTATTTCCACCTCTGGTTCAAAGATTGAATTTATAGTCCTTTCATTTGCAATTTCCTTTCAGATACAACTGTGTGTTCTGAGGAAGTTCTACAAGTTTTTCGAGTTACCAACACCAGCTCTAGATAGCATACACGTTTTTCTACACCCCAACGTTTCTGTTTGATTTTTTTATTTTTTTATTTTTGGTGGTTGTTCAAAGTGAAAACTACGATTTTTTTTCGAAAAAATCCGCCATTTTGTAGCTGTAAAACCTCCCCAAAGTAACAAACAACGAAAAGGAAAACGTTGGAGTCTGGTTTTTTATATGTAGAAAGTGTGTGCAAAATTTAAACAAAATTGGTGCAGTAGTTTTTGAATGGCGATGGACACGGACTTTCAAAACCTGCTTTCGAGAAAAACTCGTTCAATCAGGAATCAGGAATCAGAACAAATTGGCTCAAATGGCACGTTCCCCTTGATATTTGGAGATTTGTGCCTTGCCATCGATTTGTTTTTAGCATCATTTTCCCGATATATAAGAGGGAAGGATTGAAAGGAAATGGTAAGGGTTGGACTAGGAGGATGGGAAAAATTGACGACACAAAAACACATAAAAGCAGAAGTAAATTCTGCACCCCTAAGGGATGCTGAACAATCTGCTGAGGATCACATTTAGTGGAAGCAGAAGTAAATTCTGAACCTCTACGAGGTCCCGAACAGTCTGCTATTAATAAAACCTCCAACCCCCGAGAGGATTTAGAGATCTTACAAAAGCGACACTATTCTGCACTCCCGGAAGAATGCAGAACGATTCGCAGTATGTACGAGCAGAAGTAAATTCGGTACCCCCTAAAGGATGCCAAACAATCTGCTAAACCCTATTTAAGGTGAATACAGAAGGGATTCATTCACTCCAGGAAGAACGATGAACCCGTCTGACTATAGCTCCTTACCACATTGGGTGAGAAACGAGAGAATATCCTTCAATTTTAGCTCCACATACACAGACTCAACCATGTATGGAGAACCAAAAACCCGGATACGAAGCTGCGTCAATGCGGGACAGTTACATATCAGATGATATGAAGTACCGTAATCGCATTCACACAAATCACACGAATAATACTCAGCACGTTGAATACGAGGTCTGTTCAAAAAGTTCCCGGAATTTTTTAATTGCGCGCGTCTGGAGAGTCCGGTGGTCAAAATGTTTTTTATTGTGTTGGTACATATGTCCCTAATGTATGGTGAAATTTTCAGCTGTATTCATTGTTTACATTCTGTCTTGTAGCGGCTGGTGTAGACGAGTTTTTTTGAGCTCGGCGATTTTTGTTAGTATAAACAATGGAAGAATTGAAGAGTCAAGTGCCGAACGAAAACGTTGTTTTCGGATTATACTGGCCGATTCAGGTATGGTCATTTAGGGGTTAGCCTATGTTTGTGCTTAGGGCACATAACCGTTTTTACTATTCTTTACGTTTCGTCTTTGACTCGTCAGTGCAGAGCAGTTCAAATTGAATAGTAAAAACGGTTATGTGCCCTAAGCACAAACATAGGCTAACCCCTAAATGAAAAAACAAGTGTTTACGAGTGGTATAAGCGTTTCCAAGATGGCCGCGAAGACGTTGAAGACGACGAACGCTCCGGTCGACCCAGCACGTCAATAATCGATGAAAATGTGGGAAAAGTGGAAAAAATGATTATGGATGATCGCCGAATCACTATTAGAGAAGTTACTGATGAAGATGGCATATCAGTTGGCTCATGCCATCATATTTTTTCAAATATTTTGGGCATGAAACGAGTGGCAGCAAAATTCGTTCCAAAACTGCTGAATTTTGATTAGTTTTTTTGGCTAAAAACAAGACTTTAATCATGCCCCAACCTCCTTATTCACCAGATATCGCTCCGTGTGATTTTTTCCTGTTCCCAAAGTTGAAGAGACCCATGAAAGGACAGCGTTTTTCATCGATTGAAGAGATAAAGGCAGAATCGCTGACAGTGCTACAGAGCATTACAAAAAGTGACTATCAGGGGTGTTTCGAAGACTGGAAAAAACGCTGGCATAAGTGTATTATATCTAGGAGGGATTACTTTGAAGGGGACCACATAGATGTAGACGAATAAATAAAAATTTTTTTAGAAAAATGAGAATTCCTGGTACTTTTTGAACAGACCTCGTAGTAGCCATGTGATAATTGAGTTGGCAATGTCCAGTCAGAGCTCTGACCAGAATACTGCAATGATGCTTGGAGAAATGCAGTAGACACTTTGACATTTTCAGATTTGAATCTGGTAGAAATGCTTTTGTCTGAGCGCAAGTTTGCAAGCTGCGCCAGTAGCTGGCATGTTTGGATGCAGCCCAAGAACGAATCTTGTGCTTCATCCAGCTAGTTGAAAGTGGTAAAGCTGGTTCAGGACCAACGAAATCATTCGTTGCACCAGCTCTAGCCAACTCATCAGTCCATTCATTTCCAGTAATACCAGAATGGCCGGGTACCCATAAGAAGTAAACAGCATTTGAAATGCTGAGGTCTTCAATTTGAGGTCGACATGCGATCACAAGATTCGACCGTGAGTCATTCGAACTGAGTGCTTTTAAGGCTGCCTGACTGTCGGAACAAAAATAAATTCGTTTATCACAGATCCTCTGCTGAAGCGCCGATTGTACTCCACACAGAATCGCGTAGATTTCTGCTTGGAACACAGTACAGTATATACCAAGTGAATGAGACTGCTCCACCCTCATTTCACGACAGTACACACCAGCACCAGCACGACCATTCAACAGAGAACCGTCCGTATAACAAACTATGTGTTCATCAAGTTGTCGTTCCAGACAACCAGACAACCATTCCTCACGAAGAGGATAGCTCACATCGAATGTTTTGAAAGGAAAACTGCATGTGAGAGTTAGGTCACTAGGAGCGAGTAAATACTCATCCCACGTAACCATTTGAGACCACAAGTGAGTGTGGCTGGTAGCATAATCTAAAGGATTAACATACTGTTCCAAAGCCCTGTAACCTTAAAACTGTATGCGCAAGATAATGCTTCTTGTTTTAGGAACACATGTAGTGGTTAAATGCACAGTAGCGCCTCTATAGCAGCAGTAGGAGTTGTCGTGAATGCTCCTGTCATCGCCATTAGGACCATCCTTTGGAGATGATTTAGCTTTGACTGAACTGTCGCGACTTCTCCTTTCTGCCACCATACAAGACATCCATATGCTAAAATTTGTTCTAACAATAATTGTGTAGATCCAATGAATATATCTGGGTTTGAGTCCCCATGATTTTCCAAAAGCTCGTCTGCATTGGCCGAAAGCCACTCTTTTAATCCTGTAGTCAATGTGAGCAGACCAATTCAGTTTTGAGTCAAGAATAACCCCGACGTATTTAACTTGATCGACCACAGTGACCCCAAAGAACTGCAACGGGCGAGCTCCTGTGATTATCCTACTATGAGTGAAAAGCACCATTGATGTTTTGCCCGGATTTACAGATAATCCAACCTGACAGCACCATTGTTCAATAGATCGCAGGGCTTGTTGCATTAAATCAAAGAGAGTGTTAACGCTTATACTGGTCATCAATATATGATAATCGTCGGCAAAACCATAAGTCGGAAATCCAAGGTTATTAAGTTTCCTTAACAAACCATCAGCGACTAGGTTCCATAAAAGTGGGGATAGTACACCACCTTGAGGACACCCACAGACACTAAGTTTTCTAATCTCTGCTTGCCGAAGCGATGAACAAAGAAGTCGATTGCTAAGCATTGCGTGTATCCAATTTGTAATACTTGAAGGTATGCCATGACCACGGGCTGCTTCCAGAATTGATTTGAAAGACACGTTATCAAAGGCACCTTCAATATCTAGGAAAACTCCCAAGCAAGATTGCTTTTGTGAGAAAGCTTTTTCAATGTTGTACACAACATCATGTAACAGGGTTGTAGTGGACTTTCCACGCTGGTATTCCATTCCATGTAGCGGATGCACGCCCAAACTAACATTCCTGATATAGTGATCGACTATGCGTTCCACTGTTTTAAGAAGAAATGAGCTAAGACTGATAGGCCTGAACCTCTTCGCTTCCTCATAAGTGTCGCGACCGCCTTTGGGAATAAATTTGACAATTATTTCCTGCCAGGCTCTTGGAATATATCCTGTCGCAAGACTAAAAGTAAGTATTTTCGTCAAAACATGTTTGAAATGTTCTTAGCCTTTCTGCAGTAACACTGGGAAAACTCCATCCTTTCCAGGAGACTTGTACGGAGCAAAACTCTCAACTGCCCATTTGACCGATTCAATCGTCACAACGCTTCGAGCAAGGGTCCAAGAATCGTAACTACCTGAAAAAGTCTCGGGAAGAGCTGTCGGTGATGGATCCATACAACCTGGAAAGTGAGTGTTAAAAAGATAGTGAAGTACATCACCTTCATCAGACAAGTGTTCACCATCTGAAGTTCTTAAGAAACTGACATTAAAGTCCTTAGATATAGAAAGTAACTTATTTAATCTGCTAGCCTCGTTGAGACTAGAGACATTTGTGCAGAGGCTTTTCTAACCACTTCGCTCAGACGATCGAAGAGCATTTTTGTAAGCCCTTCGAGCCGACACGAATGCCTCCGACCCATCTCTGCGTCGGTGGTTCCAAGCTCTTCTGCATAGTTTCCTTAGTCTAACAAGTTCAGCATTCCACCAAGGAGTTCCTCTAGTAGCTCGCACAATCCGAAGTGGACAAGCCTCTTCATATGCTGCAACTATGAGTGAATTTGTCTCGTCGACAACATTTTCCAAATCAATTGGGGTTTCAATTGTTGGTTGGTACCCGTAAAATCTAGTCGCCAAGCCCTCTTTATAGAGGTCCCAGTTTGTAGATTTGGGATTACGATATGTGATAATATCAAATTTAACGTTTGAATGATCAAAGAATATGTACTTATGATCAGACAACGAAGGTTCGAGCTCATCGGAGACGAGCCAATTTACCTACTCATGCGCAATTCTATCAGAGCAGAGAGTTACGTCCAAAACCTCCTCTCTTCCAGATCTCGCAAAAGTTGGACGGTTTTCTGCATTGACTATGTGCAGGTTTGTACTGCTCACAAATTCCATCATATCAGAGCCTCTCGAATTTATATCTGTGCTGCCCCAAATGATAAGGTGAGCATTTATGTCGCTGCCGATTACAAGCGGTAAATCACTTTTGCAGCAGTATGATACAACCTTTTTGAAGTCATCGCTTGGTAACGGTTGGTTATGCGGCAAATATGCCGAACATTAGACATATTTCCATGTCTATGCCATCAATAGTCATACCAACTGTGACAGCACAAATATCCCGAGTTGTAAGCGAGAGACGTTCTATTGGATGCAAATCGCTTTAAAAGCACTTAATTTAAATAAGATTCGATAAATATTCTATACGTTATGAAGAGCTTGTAGCATTCTCTGTAACAGTTTTGACTTTGTACTTATTTTGAGTAAGTTTTGCATTACTGAGACACTAGAAGTTTTCTTCACACGTATTAAAATATATTTGATACTCTCGTCGAACGAGCTCCTGCTCGATTCAGAAGTGAGTCATTTTACAGGTTTACAATTTTTGCTTTGCGTTATAGGTATATTGAAAATACTCCACCCTCTTTAAATATAGAACTAGAGTGGGATGGTTTGAATATCGAATCATTTTTTCCGTAATTTCCCCTTTTTCTCTAGTTTGATTCAAATTTTCCGGCCAGCAACACAAAGTTCTAAATATTGTTATCTTATTGCAGACCTCCGATCATTACTTCCATTTTTTGAAGAATGAAGCGATACGTGAATTTAGGTGAGCACACGGCGAATGAGTGGACGTCATACCCGCCCTTTCGAAATAATCATCACTTTCGACCTGCTGCTGCTGTTCCATTCGCCACTCTCCCGCCTACGTGTGCAGTAGTTTTCCTGAAAGCAACGCTCGGTATCGGTAGATTTTCCTTAGAGCGTTTACGATGACAGAGAAAAACCCGCATCCCACGTACATTCCCGCACGGTATCGCATGTTTCGAGCAACATGTTACCCAAATGACACACACAGTGCAGATTAAGTCTACCACAGTTGAAGCTTACGGCCGAGATGCGCAAAACAGCAGAAATGAAAAATGTGTGACATACCTTTGCGACGAAAAGTTGAGCTAAAAATAATGGAAAGATTCATGAAAATAAATATTATGAAGAACAGTTCCCTGCGGCGACCACGAATCCTATAGTGCCAATAAACATGGTCAGCGATGTTTTTGCTTTTGCTGCGTGTCCCATAATTAGTTGGCTTGCAATGATTAGCGCCGAAGTATTTTGTAGATGATTATACGAGACAGGACTAGTAGATGAGTGAACGTGTTATACATTAAACCGGACAGGATTCCGCAAATATGCAATTTTATGTTATGCATGAGCAGTATGGCGCTCATTAAAGGAAAACAGGTGTGTTGAAAGAATTCTCTGAAATCGGTAGACTGAACGGAAGAGTTTATAAGAGAATCAGTTATTTCAGATTTTTCAAATTTAATTTAATTCATATTAATTACAGCATCGAATGCGTGCACCGCAACACACGGTCCGCTAGCCATACTTTTTGACAATAATTGCAGGCCCCCAAATTTGTCAACGGATTTCGATTCTACAATGTTTTATTGTTATATGAAATTGTAGAATATAGTTATGAAATTTTAAGACATTTCTTTGGAATAAGTTTAAGTTTATTGTAGTATCTGTTATCTGTGAATGTTTCATTCAAAAATGTTTATTTGTTGAAGAATGAAGTAATCAAACAAAGTAAAGTGGCAATTGTACCCACAAATTGTCACATTCATCACACCATTTCGCCATCATATGTCGACAGAAAATTCATCTCAGTTTGGCTAAACAAAACCAATTAAGTTTAATGAAGGTTAAAGTGGCACAGAAAGCATCTGGTGACTATGTGACATCTGAATGGATCGTTCGGTAGCCAAAAAGTGCTTGTCTGCGAAGTTGTAAAACCCATACTTGAAAGCATGTGATTTTTTTTGCAGAATCTACCGTAAGTAACGGTGCCAAAATCAAATTCAGGTGTTGACATCTGCAAATATATCAGCCTACGAGTTACTCACTCTAAATCGATAAGCTTACGTTCATAAATCCGTTCCTAGTGTGAAGAGTGTGCACTTTAAATTAATATCAAGATTGTTGAATTGCGCTGGTGTGGTGTTTCTTCTCTTATAAGGTATGTATCAGTATTGTTACCATTCGTATCCATAGGTTGAACCTAGATATGGTTATTGTTTGTTTTTACTTTCTTTTTATTACCATTTTTATTACACAAAAAATCTTTTCTAATCCAATGGTGTTATGATGCCTTTCTCATGTGATATGTATTCTCAGTCATATTACTGTGTTATTCTTGAAAAAAAACCTTTTTCATCCACCTAGTCTTGTAATGATATCTTTCTCATATTCCTTATATTTCCAAAAATATCACTAGAAGATTCTGTCAAAAAAAATTTTTTCAGTCTTGAATTAAATTAGAAACTTTCTTTGGATATGAACTAACATAACCTTTTCAATTTGTAAACAGTTATGTCAAGTTGATGATATATTTTCTTTATTTTGCATCGTCGCACTAAATGATTAAGCACACTTTACCCTATAGAACCAGAAATCGGAACATAAGGAAACCAAACAGCAACCTATAAGAGTATAGGAACTTTCATTTGAGCCTGTTTGTGGAAATCAATCAGATCATCTCTACGAAAATTGAGTGAGTCTTGTTTTGAGCCAAATCTAGAAAAATTTTACCCTTTTTTGCATCGTCGCTCTAAATGACAGTGTGTAATTTTTCACACACTCTACCCTATGAAAGTATGGTGAAATTTAATTGCAACCTATGAAACTATGAGATTTTTTATTTTATGAGTGACATTATTTGACACATATTCACACACAGACATTGTTCAGCTCGATGAACTGTGTCGAATGATATAGAGTCACTTTCACTAGTCAATTTATAGAAAAGCATCGTTATTATGATAATTTACATTTTTTTCACCTGAAAAATATAGATTTAAATGTGGCAACCCTGCATTCTATACAGAATTGAACAAAGTACCCCAAGTAGCACCGGTAACTTCTTTATAGAAATAAAAATTAAAAAAAATTATGCATAATAGTCGCATAGTAGATACAGAGAAACGAGTCAGCTCATGAGGTTGAAAAACAGTTAAATATATGTTACGAATTTACAGCTCGTCACACTAAGTTACTATAATGTTACACAGTGATAAATGTAACTTCAAGGTTACAAGGTAACAGATATAAACTATATCGAATCAAAGTAGTATTTTAAGATCATAGCAATAATATGATGCAGCTGAAGTTTACCGTTTTTGAAGTTGAATTTAGTGTCCGGTATTATTTTTAAAGTGAATGCAATAACATTACGTGGAAGAAAATCAAACGTAATGGACATTAAAAAAAACTACTAGAGAGCGTGAAACGAAAAAAATATATCTTATCCTGAAGCTGATTCGGTTGAATGCATTCCGAAAATGATTCCAAAAGAGCCAACAAACATGAATCAGTTGCAGTTTTTAATATAACTGGATTACATTCCACATCATCAAAATGCAAACGGGCCATCTGATTATAAAACGAAAATAATGGATTCAAATTCAGAAACGAATATCTTTTTACATGAAGATTTAAGAGAATGGGCAATTCAGTTTCAAATTAGGCACTCAGTTTTGAACACTTTGCTCGTTTGTTTGAAAAGCCACATTCCAGATATAAAACTACCCAAAGATGCAAGAACTTTGGTAGGTACCCCTCGGAATATCCACATTTAAAAAAATCAGGCCCTTGGAGGCGAATACTGGCATTACGGTTTATATCAAATTCTCGAAAATACATTGTCCACATATACAGAGTTACCAAATAAATTGTCACTGAACGTTAATATCGATGGTTTACCAACGTTTAAAAGATCGACGACATATTTTTGGCCAATACTCGTAAATGTACATGAGATGGACCATGTAATTTGATGATGATTATACTGATCATATCTCATTTCTAATTATTGTTTTCTTTACAGCAAACGCAAAAATATAAATACTTTTTTAACACCGTTTGTGTATGAGCTGAACAAAATACTTGAAAATGGGATCATCATCAATCAACAAATATTAGACATAAAGAGTCCGCTTTCTTTTCATTGATTCATACAATCCGTTAAAATATTTATGGTTTTTAATAAAAGCATTAAGGTATGAAACATATTCGAATTCGATTTTTCATTTATCTGATTGCAGTATGACTCTCTCTCCTTCTTTTCTTTTCAAATGCATTTATTATCCGCCTGTTTAAGTTATTTGAAATGTATGTTTCAAACGTTCTCAGTGATCAGTTGATTTCGTTCAATACTTGTCAGAGTGGCCAGTTTTTGACAAAACTTGTTGCAAATCAAAATCACATTTTGCCACTTGTGCACACAGAAATTCACATGCTGACTCATCACTATCAGACTCGTTGCTCTGGGTTTGATTACAAGACAGTGAGGGAGCAGCATCAACAGTATCTGCTGAAGAATCATCAAATTTAATGTCCTGTTTTTTGCCTCTTTTTCTCGACGATGATGCACGACACTCACCACCTCCATTTCCATAACGCTGATAACGATTCGGAATCCGTTGTAAAATTCATGTTTGAGGGTTTTGTACCAACAGTAGTCGTTAATAAAATTCTCACTATAATACCATTGCATGATAAAAGTCACTTACTAATTTATAGCTCTTCGAACAAAATTTAACTTGTTTTTTAGCAGGGTTTAATCTTGTTCCATGGCCCATCTGCGAGGCATCTTCTGAATCAGTTTTTTGTTCAAGTATACACATCATTTCTTTAGCTTGTTGAAATGATTGATTCCGTCCAAGAATCTTACATTTTTGTTTCCTCCAGGTTTTTTTATCCGGTTTGGAACATTCATTTTTCGACAGACTTATAACATTGTTTGGAGGCCAATAAACCGAATTATCTTCTACCCAATTCGATGGAATCACTGTCATAGATGGCAGCGACCGATTGGTTTTTCGTGTTTGAACAACGCTAAACACCATTGTGAACTGCAAAATTAAATTAAAAAAAAAAACTCATCACCACCAGAATATCTTTTGTTTCCATGAAAGTTGAATCAATAGCAGCTGTCAAAATTTGTAGATTACACCGAAACAAAAGTTCGTGTGAAAAAAAAATCAATTCGTAACAATGTTTATGCGACAAATTTGCATGGTCAAACCAGCTATATTTTTTGTTGCGAACTAGTTACCGCAACAAAATATGTTACTTAAAAAAACAACAATAAATAAGTGACATACTACATATTTAAATGAAATAATGGTTTCATATCGGTTACTGTACCAGTTGTAATTCTTGAAGAATTTATACAGTGTAGTTTGAAAGTTTACGTACATTTTTCTATCGGCTAAATTTTCAAATACGTAAAAAAATCGTAATCTATCCAGTTTGAGAAGGAATTGCACACAAACGAATAATTTTAACGCGGGATGAAAATATAAATTCTTTGTTTTTTACTGTTACTTTCAGTGTACAACGAACTATTTAGAAATGGAATTTGGAATTTTTCATCAAGGTGATATATATAGTTATTCATTAGGAGTGTAAAGGTTAACCAAAACATTATTCCTTGACATGATTAAAAAACCTGCCCCGTTTTGCAACTTAACACTGTTATGCTTTGCTTTTGCTTTGCTTTAGTGTGCCTAAAATTATATTACATTATTGAATAAAAAAACTAGTATGCTTTAAAAAAGTATGTAAATAAACGTTTTGTGTGAATTGCTAGTAAATATGCAAAATGTTGTATAATAACAATGAAGTGAAAATACATTTTATTGACTTAGAAGCATGTTTCAACTTATTGTGTCGGTAGTGTATATTCGACAAAATATATGCAAATGGCTTACATTATGAACATTAAAAGCAGTATTCATGAAACAAACAAAAAATGAGTTTGTTAAGCTATTGATCCATGATATGTGAATAATTTACTTGTCATTACTAAGAAAATGCTTGGAACTTGTGTTTCCTATGAAAAGGTTTTCTTTCAATTTGCATATGACCTGAAAGAAAATTTTAATATTAATTTCAAAACAATATTCAAAAACTAAAAATTTCGACGGCGCGAACGTTTTTAATAAGTACAACGATCAACTGAATATTGAATGGCATGTTGAATTTGGATAGACATAAAAGGTTTAAGAATGATCACGTTATTTATTTAATTTTTCACAATCCACTACCAATCTATACAGATAATGCTCTCTCCAATTCTCGTGTAACTTCAACATTTGGAAAGAAAAATGCAAAACAAATTCTTCAGTCGCAATACTAAATTGGCATCTCGAAAGTTACCAAAATAGTTTGACAGAAACGTATTATTTGTTTCAATGAGACCGATATTCAACACATCATCACTTGAGCACTGTTTGGGTTACTTAGCAGATATAACTAACGTTGCTATGGCTGCAATCTGTTTAATGATTTTGCCTCTAATAAGTTACTGCAATCAATGTGTAACAAATTGTGTTACTTGAATTTCGGTAAGTCGCGTAAGCTCCGCCTCTTACGCTTTTTCGGTTACATGACAGTTATAGTACACGTTGCAATGGCTTTACTATGTTCAATGAATTTGTTTCATATAAGTTACTGTCATTGAAGTGTAATAACGTGTGCTACTTGGGACGCTGCGAACGGAGCAAAGCCGCACGTACCGACGCGTACCAGTTTTGCATCGTCATTTTGAATGACGAGTTGAATACTTTGACATTGATCGCCCTATAATTTCGGAACCGGAGGTCGGATCTGGATGAAATTGCTCAGTATCTTTTAAGACAATGAGAGCTGTGATTTGAATCATGATTTGTGAAAATCGGTTTAACAGTTGCTGAGAAATCCAGGTGAGTTCCGTTTTGGTGTTTTCGGCAGCGAAAACCGGTAACTGGTAGGCCTAAAGTAGTTTTATATATTCACTAACTAACAAGTATTAACTAACTGTGCATTTTGTTTCGCCATTGCTAGAGAAAAAATACTCATGAAATTGAAAATTTTCACTAACCGCAATGTAATGCCGGAATCGGATGTCGGATCTAGATTGATTTTTCGAGGACTTTCAAAAGAATTTCAAGACCTTTTATTTGCTTTTTAGTTCGTGAAAATCGGTTAAGAAATTTCCGGGAAAATTTTTTTCATAAATTTCGCATGTTTCCTTGTAACTCCGGAACCGGAAGTCAGATCCAAATTAAATTCAGGAAAATTATATGAGGCCATAAGACCTTTCATTTGAATCAAAGTTTGTGAAAATTGGTCACGCCATCTCTGAGAAACGTGTGTGACTATTTTTTACTTTTATTTGGTGCATATCACCCTGTAATTCCGGAACCGGAAGACGGGTCGGGATAAAATTCAACAGCAGTGTATGGGATCATAAGACCTTTCAATTGAATCTGAGTTTTTGAAAATCGGGTCAGCCATCTCTGAGAAAATTGAGTGACATTATTTGTCACATACATGCATACACACACACACACACACACACACACACACACACACACACACACAGACATTTTGTGATCTCGAACAAACTGAGTTGAATGGTATATGTCTCTCGATCCTAGGGGCCACGATTGTAAAGTCGGTTTTCACAACGATCGCATAGCCTTTCTATATGAGAAAGGCAAAAACTCGAAATAGTTTCGTGCCTAAATTAGAAAACTCGAAATAGTTTCGAGCCAAAATTAAAACTTTTTTTCCAGTTTTGCAACATCTGTCGAAATGACGGTTTGAAAATTTCAACACTTCTCTCTGTTGTTCCGTAAAACCTTTCATTTGGGCCATTTGTTTGTGTCCTACTTTGGAGTTTTGGGTCATAATTTCCGGCACTTCCGGAACCGGATTCCAGGTCCCGGTATATTCGAAGTCGGTTCGTATGGTCAGTAACTAACATGACCTACGAATTGGAAGGTTTGGGTCAAAGTCAAAAGAATTTTTATTTGTCTTGCATCGCTGCACTATACGACAGATTGAAATTTCAAACAATTTCAATCACCCTGTAATTCCAGTACCGGAATCCAGATCCGGATCAAATTCAGAAACTCTGTAAATAACCATAAGGCCGTTTTTTTTTTTATATCGTTTATTTACCCCCGGTTTTAACCTAATAATGGTCGTTCGCCGGGTATGTATAAGGCCGTTCATTTGAATCTAAGTTTAACAAAAATCAATTGGGTTGTTGCAGAGAAAAGTAAGTTAGTTCCTTTTTGGAGTTTTTTACAAGTATTTCCGCTGCTTCCGAAACCGGTATATCGGATGTGAGTTTATGTGGTCTTGAATTTACAATATTATGAAGGTAAATTTTTGAATCTGCAGTTTTTTCATTCATCACCCTGTAATTCCGAAGCCGGAAGTAAAATACATATGAGATTTTATTTGATACTGTTTATGAACATGTACCACTTGAGAGAATCAGGCGACTACATAACTCTATATATCCAATTTGGTATAGCGATAACATTAAAAATCTGAAAATTCAAAAGCCTATAAAATATACGAAAGAGTCAACTTGGTAACTTACTTACAAGCTTGTGAACAATTAAATCTGGCTATTGAAATTGCATCTGAGAAGAACAATTAGAAAACGGAGAATGCGAATAAATATTGCTAGAAGATTTTTTTCAATTAAGTAAAAAATAAATTAAAATCCAATAATTTTCCTTCAAAAATGTTCTTCAAGCGAAAGGTTGCTGACAACTCGGAAGATATTTGTACACTATTTGTCAAATTGTACTTCTAAGAAACTGAAACTACATTTTCCGAAGAGGATAACATAAAATTTTTGCCGATTTTAGAAGATGAACAAGATTTATCTAGGGTATACAATGCCATTTGTTAATAATTCACTCAGAATACAATATCGACCGCCTGTATTAGGTTTTGCAAGATGACATTACAAATCAATTTTCGTAATGAATAAAACTCTTAACATGTACCAATGGTTTGTTCTGCAATTGTTTTAGAATTGTTATTTATGTTAGATATGTTCAGAAACATTTTTAAATATAATAGAATCGGTTGTGCAATTTATCTTTGTTGAGTTCCACAATACTATCGATAAAATCACTGTAGAACAAATTTAAGTACATCTAAAACATTTGTGCAGCAAATCACCAACTTGTTCATGTTCCACTAGCAGTTATAGAAGTTCTGCAAAAATTTTCTCATCCTGATGTAAAACGGGAGTAACTATAATAATTGTGCAACTTATCAAAAAATTTCCAAACGGCTGTCATAACTGTATTGGACACAATATACGTTGAAATTGCTATGAAACTCTTATGGAAGAGAAATTAGCGAAATGAAGCTCTCCGCAAGGCAAAAAATGATAAACGGAATTGAGAACCTTTCCCAAAAAAAAAAAATTTCTGCTGAGTCTGTATAGTTTTGGCTGCCTCATGAATTTTTAGGTCAATGTGTGCAATTTTTTTCAGTTTTAGAAAAACAATGATATCAAATAAAAAATTTGCAAAAATGGGTAGATTTATCTGTTTGAAATGAACGCCAAACTTGCAGACATGAAAATATTATCATGAAAGTTGCATACAGCATTACTTACGCAAACAAAACATAGATCAATCAGATAATTTGTATTCGGTTTTCATCTCGCAAAAAAAAAATGAACAGACTTGACATCACTTTTTAATGATATTGAACGAAAAGTTAAGTTCGTCATATTTATTCTCATAGTTATTCTCATAGTTGTATATTATCGCTTGGGCAACTTGTTTTTACAACTCCAAAATGATACACGAAACGACCGAAACTAGCTCTGCGCCTAATTCGTATTACTGTTTTTGAAATAGTTGATTTTAACAACAAAATTTCCAAAATAACTATAAAATTAGTCAAAATTGAGACTTTACTTTGCTGAAAAAAAAACTCTTATTTTTAGAGAATGTGTTTAGTTGACGAATATCCTGGACACAATTTGGTTTTATTAACAAATTTATTAGCCAAAAACTCATGAGAAGTGTCAAAGCAAAACAATCCATTAAAAAGCTAAAAAGGACAGTCTTGTTGAAACTGCTTGCAAATTGTTTTGATGTTGTGCTACGATATATCCATATATAAATTTCTAAACCGACATGATGTTTTTTGTATCTTCCAACCTTCCGAACTACGCCGTCTGGTGTTTTCAGTGAGTGAGTGAGTTAATTTCGCGAAGTCGAATGAAGAAAACAGCGATTTAGAAGAAAAATATTGTTTATGTTTCGTTTATGTCTTTTTCTACAATACATCGTATTTATACCTGCATATAAAGAAAAAAACAACCGCGACTAAATTTTTTTTCGGTAGTAGTGTGCCATCTAGCGGCTAGTAGTCATTACGGTGTTAACGTTTTTTCGGTGACAGTGCGCCATATAGCTGTAAATTGCAGAAACCAATTCAACCATTTATGTTGGTTGAAAACAACGTTTTATTTCTCTAATTCAACTACAAAATTAGTTGAATGGAAATGAAGTGTGCCTTAGCTAAGGAATGACAGCACGTTTAATTGGTGAATTCAACTAAAACAATAGCCATTTCAACAAATATTTTATTATTATTAAGGGAATTAGAATTAAAAAATCTAAATTAGCAAAAGTAAGATTTTTTTAGTTGTCTCAAAAAATAACTAACGAAAATCAGAAAATCAACTAATTTTTTCGCCAAAAAGCTGATTTCGGTCTTTCCGTGTACGTACAGTGCGTATCACAAAAGCCGGGCCCGCTTAGATGAATGACTATACTGTATTGTTGTTTAATTTAACTAGAAGATTTAAGCTGATAAAAAAACAAAACTTAGAGCATTTCTTTCCGAAATATTAACATATTCATGTTTCCTGTTATTTAGATAATATAAGTCACTACGTTGCGTGAACCATTTTCTATTCAACTCACTGTTACCATCGATGCCATATTGGAAAATATTCAATTTTAATTTCGAGATTTATTAACACACTAGTTTGATCAAAATTGTCTGAAAATTTTTAAAAATGTTTGAATACATGTATTCTGATGATTCTCATTGAAAATAATAGTTTGTTATTTTCACATAAATAGGTGTACAATAAAAAAACGCGTTAATTTCAAGGCGCTTGAAAATGTCGGGTGTACGAATACATATTCCACCATAAAAATGCAGTTCGTTTTCGATTTTCCATTTACAAAACCACAAAAGTTCAATTGTACACTCAAAATGATAATCATGTTATAGTTAGGTGAAAAGTTATGTGAATATTTACCACTCTATTTATCATGTAGGTTTTAATGGACTGGCATTTAATAGCTGTTTAATGCATAATCCAGTAAGAGTTACGTGTTTAATAGATAAGATGTAATGTACTGTTCATATCATATTTACCTATCAGTTCATATCAAATTTAGATACCAGAGAATTAATATTTTTTATATTGGTTGAAATCAAAAGGGAAATATGTCAGATTTTTATATAAATCTAGGAAATGAAAAATATTTTGAAAAATAAAACATTTATTTCAGAAAATTAGCATGGAATTGCAATGGCTAAAAATATAACGTCTTGGGACAAGTCGCCAGAAATCGTTTTTGTTGTCACTGCCGTCCAACCGAAGCCGAAGTCGAGATCCGAGAACTCCCACAACACAACCTATGCATGTTGAGGTCGCATTACATGGGTCCAGTGTCTCTAGCTTCATACCGATTTTGAACCCGTTTTTCGGTGTACCAACGGCCTATTTGAAGCATTCGGCAGGTGCGGGCACACTTCCGGACTAACGCAGGCACTGGGAACATGGAAACTTTCATACTGGAATGGTTCGGTCGGTGTAGTAAAAAATTGTTATTAAATTACATTTCTCGCAAATATTTACACTACTTACACTTTGAGGGCCATTGCTCGCCATTTCCAAAATCGAGTTTTTCACCTCGGAAATTCACGTAGATTATTTGACGTTTGGTCAATTCACGTAAACTTTATGTTATGACTCTATTCCTTTTAGGGGACGTTCGTATAACATTCATTTTCGTCACGTAAAATATTCAATTTGACATTTGAAACCATTTTACGTGATTTTTCAAGTAAATCGAACGTGAATTCTTATTTGAGTGTACATCATTTTTCATGTGCAGATTATTTTAGATGATTCATGTTTGTGTTAATAGCAGTTGTATTGAAAATCAAATGTGGAACTTATTCACTAGAAATTAAGTTTGTTATGTTTTTGTAAACGTCATTCCATTTCTTGTTTACATTACGTATTAGTTTTCACGAGTTTCACAATTGTTTTTTCGCTGATTTCATTACTCGACGCATGAGTTTTCGTGTCAGTTGCAAAATCGCTGTGAATAAATATTCGTAATAACGGAAGAACTTAAAGATATGTTGCACAACACAGAAAAATTGCGCTTTTTTCGTAACACAACAGTGACTAGAATAGTAATATAAATTGTACAATCAGTATAAAATCACAGGACAGCGACTTAATATGCTACTTGGGATGTTAGGTTTTATCATGTTCGTGCAAAACCTATTTAAACACACAAAACCGCTCCTTTTTGAGCATTTTGCTGAAAAATGACGGAGTTATTCAACATTTTAGGTCCTGTTTAGATGATGTACCCTGTATATAACAAAAAGTGAACGATAAGCTGGCTTCGTTTAGCCTTTGTTCATTGTGTTAACTTAGTAATATTAGAATCTCATATAATGCCGACCTAACGAACATGGATGAAAGCAAAATATAGATGTTATAGCCCAATTCATAAAGATTTCGATTACCCAATTTTCCTCTTGCTTTTTACTTTCATTATCTTCAGGCCAATAATAAGTCATACTGATATCAATTATTGCGTGCATTTTTAACCACAGATTATCGAAGATTAGCTGCCAATAAAAGTGTCTTCGGAATGATAACCGTTCTCAGTATATGCTCCTGTCCTGGTTGAGAATGAGTGTTAATTGCTTTTTGGCTGTGACTGTCCTTCTTTTGGGATTGTCTTGTGTTGTGATTTCCCAGAGTAAGAGATTTTGATTCGGTATCCAAACTGTTGTGTACATTCAAACAATCTTTTCAGAAACTTTATTTTGTTACTACGGCAGTTGGGCGCATTACCGCAGCGGAAGGGGACAATTTAGAGTTGAGAATATCGATCCAGCATTATGTAGCCATGCATTATATGCTTTCCTTGGAATCCATGAAAACGGAACTGTGGCAATATTAGACTATTGGCTGGATGTAAGTCTGGGAAATTTTCAGAAGTTTAATGAACTGAAAAAAACAAATGTAAATTTGAAAACCTTGGCCACAATACATGGTAGTTCAGCAACTTTTTCACGGGTAGCAGCTGATTCAGGCCTGAGATGGCAGTTTGCCGAGTCTGCGAGAGATTTGTGTATTCAGTACGGATTCGATGGCATTGATATCAATTGGGAGTTTCCTGGAACAGCAGCTGGAGAAAATGATGACAAGACCAATTTTGTGCACATGCTGTCCGATCTAAGAGAGGTGCTATCATCAAGTGGATTAATGTTGACAGCAGCAGTTGGGGCTGCCCAGTTTCGCGCCCAACAATCCTACGACATTCCTAGTGTTTCCAAACTCGTAGATTTCCTTAGTTTGATGACCTACGACTTCAATGGTTCTTGGGATAACTTCACCGGACATAATGCTCCGCTTTTCGATGGACCTTCGGACAGAACTAATTTTCAAAGAACTTTGAATGTGAATCATAGTGTCATGTATTGGCTTCAGCAAGGTGCGCCAAAGGACAAGGTGGTTGTTGGTATTCCACTTCACGCGAGGACATTTACACTAACGAACTCTGATAACTACTGGCTCCGCGATGCTGCCAGTGGACCTGGTTTACCCGGGCAGTTCACGAACACGGCCGGATCGATGGCATACTTTGAAGTAGGATGATGTTTCTTATGTCTCTATGGTACATATTTATTTGTATTTTCCTGGTTAGATCTGTCCTTTCTTCACGCGAAAGTGGGCTCGTCACTGGGAGGATACCCAAAAAATTCCGTTTGGAGTGACGGGAAATCAGTGGATCGGGTACGATGATGTTGAAACTGCCAAATTAAAGGTTATTAAATAACGCCATTTCTACGTGTTGAAGTTCGAAGTTGGTTACAGTTAACAATATTATTGATCGTTTTTTTTTTATTTCAGTGTGATTACATAATTCAACATGATTTGGCTGGAGGCATGGTGTGGTCAATTGAAAGAGATGACTTTAATGGTTATTGTGGGATCAAATTTCCAATTATGAATACACTTCGTAACTGCCTGCAGTGAAAAGGATGACTAACGAATGAATCAACCGAATATCGGAATTAGACGCAGATTGCCAACTTTTAGTTTTACTCGGTTTCCGATGGTCCACAAACGTAACTATCACTTGTATTCTTCAACCTGTACACGAAATAGAATTTCTAGGACTTAGAAAAATCAATTTGTCGTCAGTATTCCCAATGCAATACAACGTATGATACTATTTCCTTTTGTATAATCGATCCTTGTAACCATTTCTGGGCGCACAACTGGATGGGAGCTGAAAAGCAAATCTGAAAATGATTTTCCCACACTTTTACAACAAACCCTGCCGTTGAGTCAGTGAAACATCGAGGTGCTGAACCTAAAGAACTCTGTAATAATCAGATGTGGTTGTTTTTCAATATCATTTGTTTCAACTTTTTTCAAGCTTTACAATTGCCTGCGTGTTTTTCGATCATTTTTCCCCGTTAGATACTGATAAAGTTTAAAACTAGTTCAAGACGGTTCTACGTCTTAACAAGACTAGAACGAATCAATAATTACAGTAACTCAATTAGGCTGCATGAAGAAACTACAAACTTTTGAGTTTACTAAATTTGATGCGGGTGGGACCAATTAATGTTGTCACAAATTAAAAGATGGTCAATTGATTTCTCGTCAAAACATTTATTTTTCTTTAACTGCCAACGTTAACCTTCGAAACGTTGGTCGTTAACAAAAAATAAATGTTTTGATGAGAAACAAATTGACCATAAAGCCATCTTCTGAGTTTACTCTAGCCGTTAGGGTATGGGCTTTACTGCAACCGATTTAGCTACTTTTGTCAAAGATTTTTGAAATTATAGCTTGTTGTTCATATCCTCCCGAAAGTCCAATACTGCTCGATAGGTCTCATTTCAGGCAGTTAGGTGGATTCGCCTCTTTCAGACCAACATCGACTCCATTCTCTTTATACCATTCCAAAGATGCTTTGGAATGGTATAAAGAGAATGTTGTTGCGTTGGCCTAGTGACAAGATGCCAAAACAGACCAGTACAGCGAGGTACCGTCCTGGCTGAATATGTAGAAATGGTAACAATCCGAGTTGTTCCAATTTTTTTTGGCGAAATATATCATGCGTTCATGAAGAATTTCCAGAGATATACATATTTAGATGTGTCCAGATTCTGTGGCGACCAAGCCTTGTTATGGTCATGGAAAAGTATTCGGTTCCAGAACTTCAGGATCATATGTGTAAAAAATGAAAAAAATGACTCACATTTCTCCAAGATGTCTGAAGCGATTCAAAGAAGGTAAGATTCAAACATGGCCGGTCGATAACGGACTAGATCATCAAATCGTACTTTGACTTTTTCAAAGCAGACATACACAGTTCGAAAAAATCTAGTGATTTTACATCTTATAACATGCACATAAATGGAGCGTCGTATTTCACTCAAATTTATATTCAAGAACATGTAAAACTATGTGATTTGAAAATCACGGGTCGAATCACGGGTCGATTTATTTATCGAATCTCGTATCCGAGCGTGTAAATATTCTCTAAGCACTTATTCATGTTGGTACGAAGTAGGTTCGTATAAAAGACGTTATTCACGCAGAGAAAAATATTGTAAAAATAACCAAATTTGGGTTTTACACATCGTATATTTTTAATTTGTTTCAATCAATCTATATATATAAAAATGCAGAGATCATTCTTTGTAATCGCATCACGTGAGAACGGCTGGACGGATTGAGATGCTTTTTTTTTGTTTGATCAGTTTTTACCCCCACCGGGTTCGTACATCAAAAAAATTAGAAAAACTTACCGGAAAAGTGGGAACAACCAATAAAGTTATTTTGTATGGACAATGGAATTTTCCACTGAAAAAGTCGCCAATGATTGCTAGATCATCGATAGGTGTTTGGCGCATAACGAGTTGCATAAGTGTTTGGCCGTCGAAGAAAGGAATACTAGATCGTTGAAAGAATCATTTGGCGCGCAACGAGTTGTTTTGTGTGAATTCATGTGGTTCGTCATTTCGAGCCACGTGCTTAATTGGGTATCAACATTATTGATTGCCAAATGATTCAATGATGGAACGCATATGGGTGTTCTAGCTATACCGTAAACATGATCAAAAGTTCTGATACTGTTTACCAGAAGATGCATTGTGTGCAATGTAATCAGTTAGTTGTTTATTGTTGGCCATCGTAGGCGTGAGTTGAACAAATCACCTTATAAATAGAACGATTTTTGTACGAATCAATGATAAGATGCTGCTGTTTAAATAATGAGATCAATCATAGAGGTTTGCTTTGAATTTAGCATGCTGAAGTTCGTTCGCGTCGGGTAAATTCTGGTGGATTGAAAACCATTAGTTGTGAGATTTTATGCATTGACTCGAACGATAAGCTGCATACTGGTACAATCACTCCTCATCTTCACTCCTCTATAACAGAAGAACTGCACATTATTTTCATATAAAGCTTTCTGATATAGATTCTCAGTGCCGAACTCCACCATTCATTAATTGTAGGTGGGGTACTAAACAAAATTATGTGGTGTTGACTAATGAGATGACTATTGATAAAGCTATTAAACGAATGCAGTGTTCATGTAAAAGTTAATGGATACAATATTTAAAAGAATGGTAACTTGAACTTTCGAATGTTCAAGAATTACTTATTTTATCATTCGATTTTTTAACAATATCAAACTAACCATAGTACTCAAGGAGGAGTAAGGATTTGAAGATAAAGTGCGGAAAATTCGACGTAACAACGTTCATTTAAGTAAGAAGAAGATTTCTCGCATCTAAACTTTCACCGTCTACCAGAGGAGTCGAACTTAGCGATGCGAAACATCCGAGTCTCTGATGTGTTAAAATTTTTTTTTTGCCCACCACTCCCCCACACCAAAAAATTTACTAAATAGTTACTGACTGACCAGAAGTCATACATTAAAAGTAAAAATAAAGTTTTATCGCTAAATTGTTTCTTCC
This sequence comes from Malaya genurostris, assembly GCF_030247185.1. Taxonomy (NCBI): domain Eukaryota; kingdom Metazoa; phylum Arthropoda; class Insecta; order Diptera; family Culicidae; genus Malaya; species Malaya genurostris. The sequence continues at coordinate 216,327,943 of NC_080572.1, forward strand.
TGTGATTGTCACGCTACGAACATTCATCAAACACGATTAAATAATATCACCAGACTAGCGAAAAGTGACGAACTACAAGTCGCGAGGGCAGCTTTTGTAAATTTGTTCTAATCAATTTAAAGTAGTCATCTCAGTTATTTTTGCTTCACTTTTTATTCCATATGTCGAAACCATAGTCTGAGAGAGATCAACAATCGTTATTCGATGCACTGACTCAAAAGATGATTCGCGGTGCATTCGCTTTATTTTTGCGTAACAAAAGCTTTTAACATATTCACAATATTTTTATGAATTCATCGCAACCAAGTAATCAGTAAAATAATGGAAAGATACATTAACAGCATAACGTTTCACAATTCTACTGTCCGAAAACATAAATAAAAAAAAACGGGCGAGACGAAGTTCGACGGGTCAGCTAGTATTTTGATAAAAATAACAAATATTTTACTTGTGAGTTCCTGTCAATTTCTTGTCAAACCATTTCATAGTAAATTCAATTTGAAAAATTAGTTTTAGATGAATGAACTTTAGTTTAAGTTTATTATTTTTAGCGCATTTAATTCAACAACTTTTTAGTTGAAATAAATGAATTTAAACTTAGCAATTTCAACTAATGCTTTTGTTTGTTATAATCACATATTTTTGTTTGTTTTCAAGAATGAAATGACTTCTTTTAAATTAATTTGCAAGGTAACTTTGTATACTACTTTATTTCGATTTATGCTCGTTTTCTTAAAAATTATTCGCCCGAGTATTTTAACTAGAATTGAATATTTTGGTGCTTCACCAGTCCGGTCAATATCTCTGCATCAAATAATTGTTTTGTAAAATAAATATGCTATGTAATGTTATGCAATTTTCACGCTTAGATTGTTTAAAACTCTCCATGGAATGAAAGAAGCATATCAGATCTTACTTTTTAAACGCGCACAAACTTTATCCGCGGGGGAAAAATGCTATTTATTCATTCGGAAAAAAATTGCGACAACTGGAATAAACTTAATATGGTTCATTCAAATAGTAAACTTTGTTGTATTATAATACAAATAAGATCATAGATAAATTGAACCAAATTTTATCCTGATATAAAAGTATTGAATCAACATAGACATTTCCGAAAACATCAACTTAATCAACTTGGTTGACATGTAAAAAATTGTTAGTTTATTTCAACAATAGAAAAAGCCAAAAAAAAATATTTTGCTCATTTGACTAGACTAAAATTTTGATTTAAGTCAAACAGAAAACATTGTTGATGATGAAGGAAAAAAATCGTTCAAACCAATCATATTCTAGTAAGAAATCTTCATAAATCAAATTAAAAAATCTTAAAAATTTTAAACTTGTTTCATTTCTCTGCGTGTTTCAGAGTTGGTTCGTAAAAAGAGCTACGCAGCTCAAATACGTCGTGAAAGAAGACATCGTAAATTGAGGTATGGATTATTGGGTCACCGTGGATAAGTTTTAGTTAAGCAAGCTGATTTGTTATTCCATTTTGATTCTCAAAATGGTCTCAAAAAGTCTACATAGTCTGGAAGTAGAAGTGCTTCAAAAAGACTAAGTTTAAGTCTACGTCGTTTATGGACGGTCTATAGGGGCTATGGTTCTTTCTGTAAAGGAAAGAGGAAAATTTAAATTTCAAAATGCAATGTCTTTGACGCGTCATTTTTGAAAACCACGAAATTTCGATTCAGTTGAATTGATTTTAAATTGACGTTCGGTATGAAAATATTTGAAGACAAACCATATCCAAAACAAAGTCTTGGCATTACATTCCTTTTGTGGTATTTGGCCATTTTGTTTCAACAGAGTTTGCAGCTGATTTACATGGCTAGTACATTACATTACATGGCTAGTATTACGATACTATTACTGACACTAATAATCCTTCCAGATCGAGACTCGAACATACGACCACTGGCTTGTAAGACCAGCGCCCTATGCTTGAACCGCTAACCCGGGCCAACTATATGCAACAGGGGTAATAATTATTGTTGAATAATCTATAAACTGATAGAATTTCAGGTGCAACAAAAGCACCTTAATACGTTTAACGCCATTTTGCTTCAGTTTATATTGGATAGAAGATCGTCGGTAGTCTTAACAACAGTACGCCTTGTGTTATACTCATTAATGATCAATTCCAGAAATGCTTAGCAGACCATCAGACTCGACCTACTCCGATTTGGTTGAAACTTTGCACATGGCTTCAGTATGGCAACACATAGGTTTTGAACCGATGGAGAGGTCAATCCGACTCACGACTGATTTTTAAAAAGGGCGTATGTATTTTTGCATTTCACAAAATTGCCTTTTTCAAATCGTTGTAACTCGGAAACCGTTAATTGTACAAAAATGGCGTTCAGGAAGAAGTTGTAGGGAATCGATTGGGAACTCTAAAAAAATATACACTGAAAAAAGTTTTTGATTTTTTTCTCAATAATTACAAAATAATCCGAAAAAGTTAAATAAAAAGAAATCCGGGTTTTAAATTTTTTTTGATAATTTTTATTTTAAAGCTGTTATTAAAACCTACAGATTGATGGCTATCCCATCCGTGCCTTTTGAGAAATGAAGAAGTTACAGCTAAAACAGTTTACGAGTTCTTTTCGTTGTAATTCGAAAACCGTTCATCGTACAAAAATGGCGTCCAGGAAGTAGTTGTAGGGAATCAATAGGGCACTCTAAAAAAAATTCACTGAAAAGAAATTTGATTTTTTTCTCAATAATTTCAAAATGAACCAAAAAAATTAAATTAAAAAAATCAGGGTTTCGACTTTTTTTTTATAATTTTTATTTTAAAGCTCTTATTAAAACCTACAGATTGATGATTTTTCAGAAGGCACGGATGGGATAGCCATCAATCTGTAGGTTTTAATAAGAGCTTTAAAATAAAAATTATCAAAAAAAATCGAAACGCCGATATTTTTTTAATTTAATTTTTTTGGTTCATTTTGAAATTATTAAAAAAAATCTAACTTTTTTCAGTGTATATTTTTTAGAGTGCCTTATTGATTCCCTACAACTTCTTCCTGGACGTCATTTTTGTACGATTAACGGTTTCCGAATTATAAAGAGAAGAACTTGATCATTTGCATGCACCCGTAAACTGTTTTAGCTGTAACTTCTTCATTTTTAAAAAAAGCACGGATGGGATAGCTATCAATCTGTAGGTTTTAATAAAAGCTTTGAAATAAAAATTATCAAAAAAAAAATTGAAACTCTGATATTTTTTACGGAATATTTTGTAATTATTGTGAAAAAAAATCGAAAAAATTTTTCAGTGTATATTTTTTTAGAGTGCCCAATCGATTCCCTACAATTTCTTCCTGAACGCCATTTTTGTACAATTAACGGTTTCCGAGTTACAAAGATTTGAAAAAGGCCATTTTTGTGAAATGCAAAAATACATACGCCATTTTTAAAAAGCAGTCGTGAGTCGGATTGACTTCTCCATCGGTTCAAAACTTATGGTTTGCTATACTGAAGCCATGTGCAAAGTTTCATCCAAATCGGAGTAGGTCGATTCTGATTTTTTTCACTTTTTCGTCTACTCATTCCTGGAATTGCTTAATGCAGAATACGATTCGCAGAAAAAACAGCTAAATCTAAATTTGGAAAGTTTTATTTCCAAATTAGATGTAATATTTTCTATTTTCACGGAATTACGATTGATCTGGCTCATTTGCAGAGTTATGGAAATTCTTTCCGTGGCTAACGATGAGTTGGCTTGGTATAACTACTTGCGGATCTTAAGCTGGTTTAATCAAAGCCTAAGTATTCTAAGTATCATCGATTACTATTTCATGTGTAATGTTGAATTTGAACACGTAGTCCAGTTTTAAAAGGTCATGTAGCAACCACATATTGATTATCTTTCGGATTGACCTGTGAATCAGCATTATTTTATTTACGTTCGTTATTCATTATCAGGTTTTTTTTTATCTTATCCACCATCTTCTTCGATTTCCATTTGCATTTCAAAAATACGATGGGGTCTTAAAAACAGTAACCGATAATTGGTCTCACTGATAGCATGCTTGAATGAAAAAAAAAAACGATCAAAAACCGCGATTACCGACGATTGACGGCTGATAAAAACGCTTTCGGAACGATAATTGTTTTCAGTCGGTTCTACTGTTTGATTCAAGATGAGTGTTAGGTGCATTTTGGGTGCGATAGTTCTGCTGGGATTGTCCTGTGTTGTGATTTCTCAAAGTAAGTAGCTTAGATTTCGAATCAGAGTTTGTGTTTGCATTCGAAAAAACCATTTCAGAACCTTTACTTTGTTACTACGGCACTTGGGCGCATTACCGCTCCGGCAGAGGGCAATTCAAAATTGAAGATATTGATCCATGGGTATGCAGCCATGTAATATACTCTTTCCTTGGAATCAATGAAGATGGAACTATAGCAATATTGGATTATTGGTTGGATGTAGAATTGGAAAATATGAAAAAGTTCAATGAGCTGAAAAATACAAACTCCAATTTGAAAACTTTGGCCGCAATCGGTGGCTACAGCGTAGGATCGGAAACGTTTTCTAGGGTTGCAGCCAATCCTGACTTGAGATGGCGATTTGCGGAATCTGCGAGAGATTTCTGCTTTCAGTACGGGTTTGATGGAGTGGACATCGACTGGGAGTATCCGGGACAGCGTGGCGGCGATGAATATAACGATAGAGCCAATTTCGTGCACATGCTTTCCGATCTGAAGCAGGTGCTATCGGCAAGTGGGTTGATCCTTACAGCAGCAGTTGGAGCTCCTCAGCATCTTGCAGAAATATCTTACGACATTCCTGGTGTATCGCAACACGTTGATTTCATTAATCTGATGACTTACGACTATAACGGTGCTTGGACCGATGTTACGGGACACAACGCTCCGCTTTACGATGGTCCTTCGGATACATCAGATTTCCAAAGAACTTTAAATGTACACCACAGTGTTACGTATTGGTTGCAACAGGGAGCATCAAGCAATAAATTGATAGTTGGTATTCCAATCTACGGTAGGACCTTCACTTTGCAGAGCTCTGATAACTATTGGCTTCGTGCGGGTTCCAGCGGAGCAGGTTTACCTGGACAGTACACGAACGAAGCTGGATCGTTGGCATATTTTGAAGTAATGGTCACTGTATTCCTAATTGACCGTTGAAGATGCTTAATTTGATATCTCTTTGTGTGAATAGATCTGTCCATTCTTTACACGAAGATGGGTTCGCCACTGGGAGGATAACCAGAAAATTCCGTTCGGAGTAACGGGAGATCAGTGGATTGGATACGACGATGTTGACACTACATATATTAAGGTAGTAAAAATGCATTTGAATATTATTAGTTTGAAGAAGCTTATTCTAGTATGATAAAACTTTTTTTTATCTTAGTGCGACTACATACATCAGCACGGTTTGGCTGGAGCTATGGTGTGGTCCATTGAACAGGATGATTTCCACGGTTACTGCGGTTCAACTAATCCAATTTTGACTACGCTTCGAAACTGTCTGTAATAAAATGTACTGATGATTAAACGATTAAAGTTTTAACGCAAAATGAGATCTATAATCAGTATAAATTCAATCAGTGCACATCATATGTTAGACTTGTGTGCTATCACTTTTGCCGCTCGGGTATCGAAGCTTTCTCATCATTTTAATTAACCCGGTCTTTTCGGAGTTGTGTTAAGGTTAAGCGGCGAAACTGAGTAAACTTCCAAAATTTCACTTCGCACGACTTGTAAGCGATGAGCAAATGTTTAGATTGGGTTCTTCAGGATCTGTTTAGATATATGTCTTGCGGTTATGTAAATTTATAAAAAAAAACGTTCCGAAGTTATCCTGTGTCTCGAAGTCACAATGCTTCCTTCATTTTAATCATCATCATCAACATGAGTTTTGAAATAAGCCATCCTCGTACCACCGACCATTTAAAAAACGAAAAGAAATTTCAAATGAAAACTCAATCACTCGGCGCGCTTCATGCCAACTTTCATCGTTCGCCAAATTCAGTCAGATCCAAGATCCGTAGCAACTTCATTTGCGCAATCCAACACAAGGCAGAAGGTGTGAATATAAACAAGCGGGCAACAGTTTCGATTCCAAATCTTTGCCCGGCGCAAATAGCGACCGGGCAGACATGGTCGCGCTTAGTGCAAACTATCGGTCAAAATATAAAAATAAAACCAGAGCAACGCCAGGTGTTTGAGAATGAAAACTGCAAAACGTAGCTGCTTTTCTACCCCTCCGGACACGCAAATACCAAATGATTTCTTACGGCCGGTCTGGCTTGGCTGATTTCTCGGGATGAAATATTTTCTTAATTTTCTGGAAAATATTACCTCTAATTTGCTTTTAAGAGCAGCGAAGCCACATGCAGCGGCACCGATTCGCAAATTTTTATTCCACCCACAGATTCCATGCGAAAATTGAACCGTGATGATTTTTCGTACCAGTAGAGTTAAACACTTCGATTTTTTAAATTATTCAATACAAATTCAATTAGAAAGACAAAGTATTACGAATTAAACGTTTGAACTATGTTAGTTACCGTTTTAAAAAAGTGCTCCCGAAAAATGGTCAAATCACAGATTACTGATTTTTTTTTATTTAAAAAATATTTTTATTCAGACCTATTTGCGTACAAGCTTTACGTGGCCGACTGAGCCGATTTTTTAAATAATTTTTTTTTCGAGTTGGATCTCGTTGTCACCCTTTTTCTAGGGGGAGAGGAGCTTCCATTTCCCTCCTGCGAGGATTGAGGGGCCCTTCGCTCGTGGTTCGTCTTGTCATCCATTGCCGCATCGATGGTATTGTTGTCTCTTTCCGTCTTCTTTTCGTTGCTAGTTACTGTAGATGCACCTTGTTGTATATTGGTTGTAACTGCTGGTTGGTTGGAGAGTAAGTTGTTAACTGCAGCTGGTGTACTTTGTTCTATAGGGGATGATGATGGATTCGTTGAAGGGGATGCTTCATTGTTGTTGGTGGCTGTCACAGGTGTGCTGGGGTTGCTTGGGGTTAGTGTGAAGGAAGCACCGTTGTCCTTTGGTGTAGTTGTATCCTTGTCCAATTTATCACATGGCTTACCGTAGTGAAAAGCTTTTTGGCAATATTGACATGTGGCCATCTGATTGTCATAGGTAACAAGTGATTTGCACGGAATTCTTGTATCCTGACCGAAAGTCACATAAGAAGGTATAGGCCTCTTCAAGCACATGCGTAACAAACGTACGCCATTTAGAATACCGGGGAAAAAGTTCTTCCACTTTTCTTTTTCGATAGAGAATATCTCCGTATTGGGACATAGTTTTGCGAATATAAGAATCGGTGACGCTTGAGGGAAGATCATGCACACGCACTTCTATAGCACTATCTTCCATATATACTGGAATGTTGTACTTAATGTTCTCGTGCTCCACATAGTGCACATTGTTATTGTCTTTTGCGAATTGAATTGCATCTAACTTTTTATAAAACTGGATGTAAACAACATTATAGGTCTTATTGCATTGAAGTAAATGAACACGTTTAATGTCAAGATGCATTTGCTCCTTAATCAAACCTTCAAGTTCTCGTATCGAAGGTCGAATTTTGCACTGCCTGAAGTCAACAACAATAGTATTCTTTCGTGTCGGCGGTAGCTTTTGTTCATTTGGTTCACTCATTTCGAGGTCGTTCTATTGTTCACTACACAATACTGTACTTGGATTCTTCCGTCCCGAACGTAAGCGGTTTTGTTTTATCGACTGACTTGGATGAGATGTGAAAGCGAACTGTGTCAGATTACAGATGTTTTATATTGTTGAAATTTTAAACGAACTACTGCAAACTAATATTATAATCCAGGTAATCATAGAGACTAGTGAGAAACGAGCGTATTTCATCCAATACCTCATATGATTGCGTGAAATGTGCAGGTAGCTTTAAACCATAAATGAAGTAAAACAAGATTTCCCACTCAGTCCCATATTGTCTAGTGGTTAGGGTATCCGGCTCCCACCCGGAAGGCCCGGATTCGTTTCCTGGTATGGGATTTTTTAAAATTGTCAGATACTCAGTTTGGTTTCCGTAGCAATAAAGGGACGAATGATTGCCTTGCATTACTTTCGTCTGACATCCAAATTGCCTTCCCTCAAAAACAACAAATGGCATCTGTATTTTTGGACATAAAAGAAGCATTTGATTCAGTTTCCATTGATGTTCTTTCAGATAAGCTCCACCAACATGGACTTCCACCGGTTATAAATAAGTATTTGCGCAACCTTTTGTCAGAGAAGTGCAGGTATTTTTCACATGGCGATTTGGCAACAATAAGAATTAGCTACAAGGGTCTACCGCAAGGTTCAGGTCTCAGTCCGCTCCTGTATAATTTCTATGTAAACGACATTGACAGCTGTCTCGTAACCCCATGTACACTAAGACAATTGGCAGATGATGGCGTGGTTTCAGTTACTGGACCCAAAGCTGTTGATTTGCAAAAACCATTGCAAGATACCTTAGATAACTTGTCCGTTTGGGCTGTTCATCTTGGTATCGAATTCTCTGCGGAGAAAACAGAGTTGGTCGTCTTTTCAAGAAAGCATGGTTCCTCGCAACTCCAGCTACATATGATGAGAAGAATGATCGCGCAGGTTTTGACTTTCAAATACCTCGGGGTGTGGTTTGATTCCAAATGCACGTGGAGAGGAAACATTAGGTATCTGATAACAAAATACCAACAAAGAGTAAATTTTCTTCGAACAATAACAGGATCTTGGTGGGGTGCTCATCCGGAAGATCTAATAAAATTGTATCAGACAACGATACTTTCAGTGATGGAATATGAATGCGTTTGCTTTCGTTCCGCTGCAAACTCTCATATTATCAAACTTGAGCGAATTCAGTATCGTTGTTTGCGAATTGCCTTAGGCTGCATGCATTCGACACATACAATGAGTCTTAAAGTTCTGGTGAGAGTTCTTCCATTGAAAATCGCTTTTGGAAGCTTTCATCGCGACTGCTAGTAAGATGTGAGTTACTGAATCCCCTGGTTATTAACAACTTTGGAAGGCTAGTTGAGCTTCAATCTCAAACAATATTTAGGACAGTATATTTTAACCATATGTCACAGGAAATCAACCCTTCAAGATATATTCCAATCCGTGTCAGCCTCCTAAATGTCCCTCACTCAACTTTATTTTTCGACATATTCATGCAACGCGAAGTGCGTGGAATCGCGGATCAACTACGCTCTAGGGAAATCCCAAAAATAATTTCAAGTAAGTTCAGGCATATTGACTCTGAGAAAATGTTTTACACGGACCGCGATTGAAGAGGCGACAGGGTTTGATATGTTCAACAATAATGTTTCGGCCTCATTCAGGCTTCAAGAACCTGCATCGATTTATATAGCAGAGTTAGCAGCAGTTCATTATAGCTTGAGTGTAGTCGTCACATTATCTCCAAACCATTATTTCCTCTTCACAGATAGTCTGAGTGCAATTGAATCCATTTGCTCAAACATGACTGGCAAGAATTAACCGTTTTTCTTGGGCAAAATAAAACAGTGCCTGAACAACGTATTGAACAATAATTATCAAATCATTATAGTCTGGGCTTATTGCTCCATTCCTGGAAATAAAAGAATCGATATTTTAGCCAAGGATGGTGCTATTGAGGGTGATATTTATGAGCGACTGATTGCTTCCAACGAATTCTATAGCGCATCTCGCCAAAGAACACTTGCCAGCTGGCAAGCTTCTTGGGATAAAGATGATCTGGGTCGGTGGATGCACTCAATTATTCCTAAAATATCGACAAAGGCATGGTTCAGAGGACTGGATGTGAGTAATGATTTCATTCGTATGATGTTCAGAGTCATGTCCAATCACTACACGTTCGACGCATATCTCCTTCGAATTTGACTCTCCGAGACTAATCATTGTGCTTGTGGTAAAGGTTATCGGGATATTGATCATGTCATTTGGACATACGTGGAGTATCGTGATGTCAGATCTTTTGCGTACCCAAGGTAGTCTATCTAATGTTCCAGTTCGAGACATTCTTGCTTGTCGTGACCTTCCATACATGAAACTTTTTCATCATTTCATAAACACAATTTGAGTTTCAATTTAATAAATAACCCTTTTAAGACTTAGTTCTGATTCCAGCTGCGTCCATGAGTTCAACCAATAACTAAATTAGAATAGAAATTATGTAATGAAACAAGCTCGAAATAGTTTATGGAATTAATAAAAATAACAGCTTATTTTATAATTTATAGAAGTTAATCGTTTGGTTCAAATAATAATATAGATATAGATATAATTAATGACGAATTACCTAATATAATATTTAAGCATGTTTTAATATGTTTTAATAAATTTAAATCATTGTGACTATTTTAGAATTATATTAGGATAAGAATTTTTTGTAAAAGTGATGCTACGGCGAAGAAAAACTTATGTAAACTGCCTTAAGAAATAAAAGTATTTGTGAAAAAAAAAGATTTCCTACTGTACAGAGACACTAACAGCGCTTCTGGTAAGGGTTGAGTGTACGTTTTTCCAATACTACTGTGTTTGTATGAAATGTGCAGGTAAATTTATACATACAATTTTGAAGCATTTAAACTTCCATTTCCCACCAGACGGCGCTTAGGGTGTCAATGATAGCTCTATTGAATTACTTTAACAATCGACGGAATATGTTGCTACTGAACAAGGGAAAGAAGACTTCCAGTGAAACTCTCAACGAGTTAGCACGTCGTCTTGTGTTAATGCGGTGAATATTTATTTCGGGTATTCCGCGAGAACGAATGAATTGTTATGCTTATTGCCCAAGTAATCATGCATTATGCATTATATCATTGCACATTTACAACTTTAGTATAACATCGATAATGTAGAAGCACATTAATTCAACATGCTTTAAAGCAGCGTGCATTAAATTTGCATTCAAAATATAATGAAGCGTTATCTTATAACAGTTTTTTGCCATTCTATATACTGGCATTTAATGCTATATTTTATTGAAATAAAACATTATCGAAGTTACACTTTCATGAACCGGTAGTTCTTTTTAAAAAAACGAGTCTACACAGTTCGGGAGTTGAATGTGGAATGATTTCATTTTCAATTAAGTTTGTTACAGAGGCCTAACTTGCTGATCTAACTGAAATATTATAAAGTGCCTACGCTGCTCCTGCTGCTCGGTTACCGTCGCGTCGATCCGCTGCGTATGCACTTTATGTGCTGGTGACACGCGCAATCAGTTTGCGCGCGGTGATGGAATTTTTTGATGGTTCGGGTGAACCTGGTGGTAACTGCTCCTTCCTGTGGTTTTGAAGCTCCTGATTCAATTTGCTATGATTTTCTCTGAATATCTTCGATTGAGGGTGGTTTGTAATATATTACCGGGTTGGAGGTGTTTCTCGGGTTGATTGCTGTAATGTTTACTGAAGTTGCCTTTTGTCTAGCTTTGATGAAAATATAAAGACTAAGTAAGATGACAGATGATGCTGTTAGAGATAGTCCTCCCCAAATGGACCAGGACGTGTGGTAGAACTTGGTTTGCAGGTGATTCAACATTTTCGTGTTCTTCAGATGAAGGTCTTGTAGTATTTCCGTATTTATCGTCTTAATGAAATGGGTTCTCGTGACATCTAAATTAATGGAGGATGTGAACAGTGGTTGTTCAGCTGTTCTAACTACTCTATTGGTAAACGTGAGGTTTTGGAAAGTTAGAGTGCAATTCGTAAAGATTACCATATATGAGCCTATTAGCTTTTTACTAGCGGCTCCGCAGGTGTTCCAAAGCGTGTCATTCACGTCATTGAATAAAAGGGTTGTGTGTCCGATTTCTGTTATTGGGAGATATTGGAAAGTATTCTCGTATAAGCATTGACTAGGTTGACTGTTTATCAAGTTTGCAATGCATTTGTCTTCGGAGACGTCTTCAATGGCTGAAGGGTTGCAGATTGTTCAATCTGATAGACTTTGGCAATTGGTGGTTTTAAGATATATCTTGTTCTGATGCTTGAGATAGTGATTTCCAGGTAGTATGATTCTTTCGTGGGATTTAATTATTGGTTCAACGCGAAGATATTCGAAATTCGTTTCACTGAAGTTAGGGATGCCGATGATGTAGAAAATGAGTGTTTCGTTTGTGACTATAGATGTGGAGGCAAATTCTAGAGCTTCCTCGATGAGATGAGTGTGAACTCCTTGTTGTTCTAGGCACTTGTGAATAAATTCTACTTCTGCTGATTCTAATAAATTTGGATTTATAATGTTTAGTTTTGAAAGGATAATGGCTGACTGTATAGTTTCAATTTCTTTGTTTATTACATCTAGATGGAATAAAATGTTTATAAAATTTAACTCAGATGATATATTTTTAAAGAAAATCGAGTCTTCTAATATTGATCGTTGTAGGAAGTCTGTAAAATTATTGACTCTTTTTTGAATTCTACTATTTAGGGCTGTTTGCTCATTATTGTTATCTACTAACTCGTTGATTGATTTGTCTATTGCTTTTAGGTCGTCAGCGTCTGGTGATCCGGAAAGCCATTTCCATGCTCTGCCTAGGGCTTCCCATCGTTTTACTCTTTTTTTATTTGAATTTGAGTGTGTAATTTGGTACAAATTTGAGTGTATCTGAATGATTTTATGATTTATAAGAGGAGTCGATTCTGAACTATTTGAAGTTTGAATGATTTCTTCTATTCTGGTTACAGCTTCTTCTAGGGCAGTTATATTTATTTTGTGTACTATTTTGTAATGGCCTGTTAATATTTTTGCTGCTCCGTTATGAACTATTGCAATGGGATGTTTATCAAGACTAAGGATCTCCAAGGATGCAAGAATTGTAGTGATAGGGTAGAGGCTGGAATTAAATTAAGAGGTAGGTTATCAAAAGGTTGGACTTGTGAAACTACTGGTTGAGATAGAATGATGCTTCGTGTCATTGTCTCCTAACATTATTTTTTATATTTGATTTATGAATTTTGGCATTGTGTTCATTTCTAAATGTAGTATTCTGGTTTTCTTGAACATGTTGTTTTTTGAAAATTCTTTTGTGTTTGGCTTTGAAGATTTTATCTTTAACAAATACAGCTTGTCCTGTCGTAAGTTCTGGAGGATCTGATCTTTTTTTGTTATGCTGGTTTAATTGATTTGCTTGTGCTTCTTTTAATCTTACAACGATTTCATCATACTGCTTGTTCCTACTCGCCTGAATTTCTTCTGGTGTTACTGTGTTATGAGCTGTTCCTAAAAGTATTTTTTTGGGTGTTTTTCCGGTAACTGAATGAATTGTGTTATTTTATTTTTCTACCACTATACACATCAGAGTTTTACAATTTACTTCTGGAGAGATTTGTTTTTGAATTCGGTACGTTTCTGTAATCGTAGAGTGAAAACGTTCTACAGGGCCATTAACTTCTGATTTATTACTTGGAGTTATGAAATATTTGATATTTAAATCGAGCATCATTCCTCTTATTTCGGGGGATAGGAAGGCTTTTTCGTTGTCCGAGACAACGGAAGAAGGAATTAAGTTGGATGTGATGGTATCGTGGAAAGCTTTTCTAGTATGTACGGTGTGTCGGGATTTTATCGGTATCATCCGGCCGTACTTAGAAAACTTGTCAATACTCGACAGGAAGTAATTGTTATCAGTTTGGTAGATATCAATATGTAGGATCTCGAAGGGGAATGTAGGTATTGGGGTTTCTTGTAATTTTACAACAAGCGGATTTCTGTCATATTTTGATACATTACCGAGATCGTCTTCAATGATTTTTTTGAGTAAATCGGATTTTTTTGAGTAAATCGGACCTTAAGGAGTCGCGATCTACTGAAGAATTTTTTGTAAACTTCTTGAATCTGACCTAGTATTGGCTCGGATGTGTGAAGTCCTATTAATTTATTTGGGGTGAAGAATTCTTTCATTAGCGCAGTCAAAATTTCTTCGCTAAATCTTGTTCTCTTAATCGTTATACTGGTATAACCAGGAAATGGGAATATGGTAGTTGTGTCTGCATTTGAATTGGTTTTCTTTATTATAATTTGGATTAAGTTTTATCTGATGGAATCCTGAGGCTAAGTCTAACGTGGTAAAATGACTGTTGCCTCCTAATTGGTCGAGAATATGCGAAATCTCTGGCATTGGATAACGATCCGAAATGGTCTTCTGATTCAGTTTCCGGTAGTCGATAACGAGACGGAATTTACGTTCGCCAGATGCATCCATTTTTTTTGGGAACAATCCAAACCGGAGAGTTCCATGGTGATCTAGATGGTCTTATTATCTCGTCATCTAACATCTTGGAAATTTGATTTTCGACCTCTTCTTTATACGCGAAAGGAGGGGCTGGGGTCCACTAGGAGATTGATAGTACCTATTAGCTCTCTCCGGACAGTATCAGCCTAGATGCCGTGTGGAATCCGGCGGAAAAAACTCAACCAAGAATAGATCCACTGGGTTCCTGCTTCCATGTCGTAAAAGGCGATAATTGCAGGAGTTTCTTTTTCCTTTCAGTTATCAGATATTTTCAATGTTTTACTTCTGATTACTCTATTTTACTAAATTATCTCTTCATTCAACCTATCAATTTCCGTCTTACTTCGAAAAAAAGTTTGGAATTTGGAATGTTTTCTTCTTCCATGTTATTGATTGTCTGTCAGGATTATAAATTGAATGATAAATAAATAAATAATATATAACTATTGCGCAAATCCGTTGATATTACAAAGTTAATAACAGAGATAATATTGAACACGTAGTAAAAAACACTTGATATTAATATTTCAAAAAATAAATAAATATTTTTCTTGGTAGCCGGCTGCCCAGATCAACCAATATTACGAATTAATAGTTTTATTAAGTAATTAAAATAAGAAAGCGGAAATAATAAAGAATAATAAATAATAAATAAAGACGCGCGTGAAATCTGTTGACCTTTATTTGGTGATTTAAAATGATTTTATAACAACTCTTTAGAATATGTCAATGCAACGAATCAACTATTTTGTCTAAATCCTATTCACTCGTTTATTTTGTATCGCGTAATTTCTTATATAAAAATAGGGAAGTTTTCATTCTTTACGCGATAGTATTGCAAATTTTTCTTCAGTTTTCTCGAATAAGAGCTGTGAATCAAGACATGCCGGGACTTCAATATAGAATATTGTTGAAACGTTCACTCGGGAATTCAATAAGTTTAGTGTTACATCCGAGCATCTTGAAACCGGAACATACTAAGTCGCCCGCGAATAATACCAATACTGAAATTTTTACTAACAAATATCCTTCTCCCGTGACACTTGTGGAGTGCGCAGTAGTATATACGGCCTCTAGTAGCAACAAGTGTTGGACTAACATCCCTTCCCATTCCTCAGACGATCTACGTTCGGGCCTGGCCGGCGCCGGTACTGATCAATGAATTCTGGGATTACCAGAAGATGTACATTGAAGGATGATTTACCAGTCCCAGGATGGATCATCTAGAAACTCCCTGTACAATTTCAGCTAATCCCGATCAGTAACGGAGTAGCAACCAGGGGTGGTCGCTCAAGCTCAAGCTCAAGCTCTTCTTTATACGCGAAAGGGTACGGGTAAGTCTTTTGGTATACCGGGATTTCGTCTTCTGTGCGGATGTCACATTCAACTTTTGTTGAGCACGACAGTTTACTGTCAGGTGTATGGAAAACTTCTGAAAATTTTTCTAAAACCGGTATAAGTAAATTTTTCTCACTAGACACTAGTGGGAAATTCTGATTTTTTGTTCAACATTGAAAGTTTGATTTCTGGGATTTGCATGAGGTTGATAGAAGTGAATAGGTATGTTGTGCAAGTTTCCGTTATCTGCAATGAGTTGGAATATTGGAGCCTTGCTGACTAAATTGATTTTTTTCCAAATAATACTTCGGTGCCAAGAATACCGTCGAAAAATGGGTGAAAATCGAGGATTACAAAACTAAATTCCTCGCTAATCATTGGATAAAAAAGGGTTGAGCATTACTTTTTGTTTGACCACACTAGTGCCAGTTATACCTCTTACGGCTTCCGAAATTGTGCTTAAAATTGATTTACCAGATTTTTGAATTTTGATTTGCCCAGCGTTTTGAAATTAAATTTATATTTGCACCAGTGTCTAACAAGAACTTAATTTCGCCTTTAGATGTTGGAACTTTAATGTACGGGAGAACGTTTGGTGCTATTCGAACCATTGGCTGACCCATTTGGAATCTTCTAAAAATTTAACCTCGTCCGTGCTATTTTTGGTTTCTTGATCTTCATTTTTGCTTCTTGTATATTATCTTCTTCTTGTGCACTGAAGTCTCGTCAAGAAAGTTTTGGTATTCGTCTAAATCGGGATATATGTCCATTAAATTTGCGAATCGTTTTGCAGCGGGATTAGTGTGCTGCATAGAATTTGATGCAGGTCTAGCTAATTTAAAATTGGGTCTGTTTCCGTAGTTAACTTGTCTTGAGCGAATTGTTTGATCTATTTCCATGGGTTCGGGGTTGTCTTGTCGTGGGTAGGAAGTTCGATTAGTTCCTCTATTTTTACTCACTGGAACACTTTAAATTTTGTTTCGATTGAGTTAGTGACGCGCCTATCTGTGATATTTTAACGGTTCGCTTACGGTTGGTCCGGGCTTGCCGTTGTGTTGTTAGTAGACGATTCCGCGATTATAACAATTCAGTTTTAAAGTTAAGTTTGCTGATTTTTTTTTATATTAGTACACTCGCGCACTATGTGATATTCGGGGTTAGTAGTTATTAAATTGCTTTTTTTTTACACTATACTCACAAAAAATACAGGAAGTACATCAGTACTGCGGGACAACGCCTAGGTCCTGAAGTCCTATTCTGGAGGAAGCACGGTCCGTGCTGCGGGATAACGCCTGAGTCCTCGTAATCCTATTTCTCGGGTTTCGGTTCCTCTCAGCGCACCTCTTCGCGCTTCGAAGTCTCAAATCGCCAACTTGATTGACGATGGCACTAGGTCCGGGCTTCGAATTCCGCTGTGCGGGCAGCTAAAGATGTCTTCGTTATAGCAATGTGTGCTAACTTATCCTGTTACTGAGAGGTCCCTATTCGGGCGCCAGTTACACTTTCATGAACCGGTAGTTCTTTTTTAAAAAAAACGAGTCTACACAGTTCGGGAGTTGAATGTGGAATGATTTTATTTTCAATTAAGTTTGTTACAGAGGCCTAACTTGCTGATCTAACTGAAATATTATAAAGTGCCTACGCTGCTCCTGCTGCTCGGTTACCGTCGCGTCGATCCGCTGCGTATGCACTTTATGTGCTGGTGACACGCGCAATCAGTTTGCGCGAGGTGATGGAATTTTTTGATGGTTCGGGTGAACCTGGTGGTAACTTCGATAACAGTGCATAGAAATTGAATTGCTCCATTAAAATCTATGAAAACCCGCAAAGAATTTTGTAACTCATGAACTAATTGAGATAGGTCAACAAACTAAAACCAGGTAGACCACCTAAGGTTCCGGTTCGGAATGTGTTGGTGAGTCGGGATAGTCCATATATGCTTCTCATATACCCTTTCCTCAAACACATTAATATCCAAGTGTAATGTTTTATTCCTCGCTCAGAAAGTATAATCTCCACCTACAGGTTCGACACTAACATCCGCCCGATTCTCTCCATCCCCGTCCCTGTCCACCATCTTCATTGGAACTAACAAGATCTTTTTTTTTGTCACTAACTTTTTCGTTCCCCCTTCCCTGTCTTCACCATCTCGATGGCAACTAATTAGATCTCTGTAGTTTTCAGACATTTTGTTCCCACATCCCCTTTTTATTACGTTTTCCACAATATTTTTTTTTTCATTCTCTTCCGTAACATCACCATCACCGCCCACGGAAGACCGCTCCAGTCGAAAACCCAGCATGCGGGCCACCCGCCGGGCTTTCGTAGCCTGGAGGTGTTTCCCGCGGACCCACACGGACCGAAAGATGCGGCCAGCGCTTAATATTTACCAACGCCATCTGGAAGACTCGTGCAATATTGAATACATCGACCACTGCCGATCGCCAGCTGAAAGCTGGATTTTCGAGAACCCGAGATGGCATAGTCTAATGATACTATTCCAGATTTAAGTTAGTCGTTAATTAAGATTAGAAAATACCCTTGGCATCTTAGAGCTTAAGCAATGTGCCTAAAAATATATTATATTATAGTATAAAAACAAACAAACTAAAGCGTTTCTCATCAAAACGTTTCGTGCGGCCAGTCTAGGTTCTTCCATTCGATTCTCCAGACTTTTTTTTACATAATATAAGATAGTTTTCGTATGCTTTAAACGTGGTTCGTTTGAGACTTAAGGGTGATTTAGATGAAAATTTCACAATTTGGAGGAATTGGGGTAAAATAGTCACTAAAACGTTTCGTGCGGCCAGTATAAGTTCTGGCATTCGATTCTACAGACTTTTTTTTATATAAGATAAGCTAGATTTAGTAAACTTCCAATCAGTTTTACCGAGATTTAAGGACGATTTACAATAAGATATCATGAAATGGAAAAATGGGGTAAAATAGCCACCAAAACGTTTCGTGCGGCCAGTGTGCACTCTTCCATTCGATTCTTTAGACATTTTCCCATAAAATCAAGCTATTTCAGTAGACCGCACTCGATTTCTTTTCAAGTTACAGAACAAATACTACAGAAAACCCTAAAACTGTTGGGCATTTGGGGTTAAACGATTCCATGTTACCGTAACCCAAGGATCAACTCCAGAATATGAGAATGTACTAAAAAACGTGCCTAATCCACCTAGCAGTGAGATGATTCCTTTTTTTTATCAATCCGCATGTGTTTTTTGCATGAATATTCTTTGGTGTTTCATTTTTCATGACATTATTCTAATGTCCGTCGTTTTAAGTGGCAATTTGAGATTTTAATCACTCATTACTCTGTAATGTCGAAACTGAAAATCGGATCGAATTTGAATCTAAAAGTGTACCAATCGGTTAAACATTCTATGATACGTCGAAGTAATTTCCACTTATTTCAAAATGTTTGAAAATCAATGTAGACATCTTTGAGGAATCGTAGTGCGAATTAAATTTTTGGGTGACTTCCGAAACGAAAACTGAATACAATCAAAAATGAAATAAGTTTAATTGGTTATCGACTATCCAAATCTGCTAACCCGATAAACCTGATTAATTTATGTGAAATAGACATTTTTATACTAATCACCCTGTATCTCCGAAACCGGAAGTTAGATCTGACTGAAAAACAAGATGTTATATAGAATCTTAAAACTTTTCATATGCATCTTAGATGATTCTTAGATTTTATTTGAATCTTAGATCGGCTCAGCCATCTACGAGAAAAATGAGGTACACAGTTTTAATTTCGTTTCACATATTATTCTGTAGTTCCGGAACCAGAGGTCGGAATCAAACATAATTCAGGAAGCTTGTTCGGGAGTATACGACTTTTCATATGAATCTGAGTTTGTAGAAAACGGTTGAGTCATCTCCGAAAAAATTAAGTGAAATTATTTCTTATACACGCATTTGCTGATCTCGACGAACTGATTCGAGTGGTATATGGGTGTTATGTTCTTCCAACATTTATTGCTTTAAGTAGTTTAAATCTATATAATTATGGAATTTCTTTCAACTCAAAAATTCTGCCATCATCTGGTTTACATAAGGCATATTCGAATGATTATGTTGCCAAAAACGAATCGTGCTAAAATCGGTCCGAGGATAAATATTATGCTGTACACAGTCCTTTGGGTACTTAGAAATAAATGTATATAACAGTATGAAAAATCGTGTTTTATGTTGCTCCCAAGCATTTCTTTGCCAGACAGCGCTCAAAACTTCTACTGCTGGAATAGGGGAAAAGTCGCTTACACAAAAATTTCGATATCTTCGTTAAAAATGGACGGATTTTAACAATCTATGGCTTGTTGGATAGGTATTACCTTGCGGAATCTAAATCTGAAAATATATTCTGTTTTCAAGGTCAATTGTGACAGATACTTTGACATAAAACTTCGTATAACTCATAAAATAAACATCCGATCTCAAAATCATTCAACTGCGTTCTGGGTGACGGGAGACCTTTCATTTGCGACTAGTTTGATTAAAATCGGTCCAGCCATCTCTGAGATCTCGACCTCTTTGTTGACGACACACATACAGACATACACACATACACACACATGGACATTTGCTCAGTTCGTCGAGCTGAATCGATTGGTATATGACATTCGGCCCTCCGGGCCACGGAAATTTTTTCTAAAGTTTGAGCGAATTCTATACCTATTTTTTATGTTTATAAAAAAGGTAATAAAATACTTCACATGTGTTGTGGAAAAAAATAATCGCCAATCAATTATTTTTAAATTCGCATAACATATTTTATTCCACAAAATCCAAATTATTTTCAAAGTTTTTCAATGAATTGCTGATGTTTCATAACATTTTAAATTACAAATCCTACATACATTACATAAACAAATGTGATGCAGACATACGCTTAGTGGTCTTGTGTCTGTCTTTCGTGCATTCGCAGCGTATATGAGAGGTTTGATTGTTATTTGGGATGCAGTTAAATCGATAAAGAAGAATTGTATACTGTATTTCAGCATTACGAATGCAATTAACAAGTTATACACATATAATCTTTTATTAGTCGTATGAGTGTAC
This sequence comes from Malaya genurostris, assembly GCF_030247185.1. NCBI lineage: Eukaryota > Metazoa > Arthropoda > Insecta > Diptera > Culicidae > Malaya > Malaya genurostris. The sequence continues at coordinate 216,348,617 of NC_080572.1, forward strand.
ACTTCCACTTTATATTTACATTATAAAAGTTCCTAATGTATTTTGGTATTTATAGAGAGTCGTACTGAACTTATATAAGGTGGAATTAATGTAGGTATATAATGCGTTGTGGTTACTTGGGTGTGGCAACACAGCGAGGTTTTCGCGGTAATCCAGTGAAAAGAAAGTCCATCGGATTATAAACGAAAGTCACCTGATAATATAACCATTAAATCGACGTCATCTGAAGTGAGGTAACACCATTCAGAGTGAAGAAGAAGAACAAAGGAAATAATGAAACTTCGATATGTTTTTATAAATGTTATTTTACAGTACAGTTTCACAAATGAAGAATAGAAAAAAAATCGTTTGGAGCTGGTATTTTTGCACCCCGAATTGAATCTCTCGAAATCTAAATTACATAACTTCGTAATCATATTGATGGTTTGTTTAGTGGGTACCCAATATAAAATAAGAATCTTTACCCATACGCAACCAGAACCCGAAAATTTTTAAACCAATCCCGACAAACATATCTTTTTCTGTACCCAAACCCGCGGGTGTTCGGGTTACCATAGAAACCTAACTATAATTGAACATTTACTAAAATTGAAAAATAAAAACAAGGAAAACAAAACGCGAAAAATTAATATAGGAGGCAGATATTGTGATTGGTACGACTAATTCTAGTGATCCTATAACCATAGATCAGCGAAGACATTGTTTCGATTTCAATTGAACTGTCAAAGGCGGTTCCGATCTGTATATTTACTATGTAATATTCATCTAAATGTTATGTCGATTAATGCGAATGGAATATTTCGTTATTTTTCTTACATTTAAGACATTCTTGTAAAATCTAGTCATTTGAAATGTTCGTTGAAATTAGGTTTCCAACTAAGTTCTTTTTTCCTGTTTTACTAAAAAAAATACAAGTGACAATCCTTAGCAGCGTTTTACTTGATTTTCAACTACAGAAAAAAATATAGCAGCTGCGTATGCCAATTTAAAATTGTAAACCTTAAATTTGTTCGAATAAATAAAACTTTATCTGTTTGTCAATGGAACATGTGTTACAGTTTCGCTTCTAGTATCCAGCTTCCATATAAAATTTCGAACAGTTTAGTTATACCCTGTAAGAAAAAAGTGCAATATTGTGGAACGTTGGTCCGATGAATGTCTAATAAATCGTCCAACGGGAAGCCGATTCGGGACTTTCGTTTGTCGATTTTAAAACAGACCATTGAACAGTGTGTCATATTGTTGTCAGATAGAGGTTCATTGTTGAGTCATTTTAAATATGAGGGATTGAAGCCCCGTTGGACTAGTTTTAGTGGAGAATTTTAGAAGTTTGTAACTACCATTTTTTTTAAATAAACACTACATACCTGTAGAATACTTCAACTTCGGAGATAAGAACAACACATTTCTCGTTATATAGAGAAACCACCCAGTTTTTACATTATTTTTGTTGAAAAAAAAAACAACAAACCGCTCCACGAATATTTCGTTCATAATGCCATTCATCAAACGCACAACAATTTCTCAGTAGGGGAGAGTCGGCAGTCTTGGGCCACTTGTGTTTTATCGAAAAGCATTGAAGGATCCAAATTTTATCAAAAATATTTGATTACTTATATCGAAAGAAAAAAATTAACTTTTTTGGCAATGTAAATTTTTTGACTAATCGTTAAACTGACAGAAGTTCAGTTTTTTTCTTCTCAGTTTTGCAGTTTTTGAAATTGAGTATCAGAGAATATGATTTTATAGATTTCATTACAATTCGAGTGTTGTACAAAAATTATAGTTGATAAATAAAGAAGCCACGTAAATCTTAGACGGCACATTCGGGTGCATTGTCCTAAACACCTACAAAATCAGTAAAAAATGAATATTAGTTGAGTGTACTGCAAAAATTTTAGAAACCAATTTCACTTCAAATGAATATTTCTTTTTCATATTTACTTGAATGACATGCTATATCTAAATTTACGATATTACTTCTAGTAAATATATGAGTTTGTGAGCAAATACCACCAAAATAAATTTGTCTCTTTACAAGAAACAGTGTTTTCAATTGAATCAATTATAAATTCAATTATGATAGCTGTGACCAACGACACTCGTCATGGCACCTTGTGCCATATATCAACAAATTTTCAATTTAAATTTTTGTGTATAAATCACAAAAGAATCTTTTTAAAAAAATCGCAATGAAGGTAAGGTGGTGTTTTTTCTTATTACATTGAAAATAACTTTCATTTACAGTTATCAAAATATCAAATTAAAAAGTGGCCTAAGGCTGCTGACTCACCCCTAGCGTTGATTCAATATACTTTTTCAATTTTTACACCTCCTTGTGGAAACTGTTTTCACCATATACACTGTTTTGGCTGACGGTAGAGATTCGCTAGAAGCTTTAGATGATGCGACAGCGACATCTGAAATCGAGCGTTGTTCGTCTCGTGCAATGTTGAAGCTTTAGTTTTTATAGCAACTGAATGCTTTTGATTTGTTCTTTTTATGTGGGAGCATGATACTTTCAGCCTCTGAAAAGAAGGGAAGACTTAATACTTTACTTTTGATTGGTGGTATTGTTTCGATTAAAAACAGTGCAGCTAAGGAAACCGTATCCGTACCCTTTATAAGTATATTCAGTAAAACACTGGTACAATAGAAAATATTGTATATATTTCGATTGATTTTATTATAAAATTAGCGTACAAATATTAGATTGTATTGCATGAATGTTAAATGATTCATATTCAAGTGTGAGCCGACAGAATTACTGACAACTTGTTCTGTTTATCACAATAAAGTGTTACAACAAGTTTGGTGATTCTCCTTGATATAGGAAAAGCATTCAAAACTTTTGGACTTGGTATTGCTGAATTTTATTATTTTTTAATATAGCTTCATCTGACCTGGTATAGATCTCAAAATGTACATTTACAAAATCGACATGATCCATCATCATTCAACCAGCACCTTTTCTTCTGGTTACTCCCAGGAATTATATAGTATAATCGATACCTCCATACTCTAGCGTTCTTCAGCAACCTGACCCAGCACAATAATTTAACTTGTTAATTTAATATACTCATCTTTTTAGAAAATCTAAACTTTGAGACAATATATATCTTCTTGCATTCGTGGCAAAGTTTTTTTTCGCGAATATCACAAAATGCGATGAATTTATTAAATTTCGAAATATTTCTACTCATAGAAATTTCAAAACAAATTGCATTCATTAAACATTCCTCTGTACACATCTGGTCATGTCATGTCTTAAAGGGTGTTACGGTAAAAATTGATCAGCTTCAACTTGACGCATTTTTATTCATCCTTCAGTTTGAGGATGTGTGTGAATGAGTAGCACCATACCTACTGTTTGCTTTTGACATTTCTCTTCAATTGTGAAAATAGCATCGAAGTTGGAGGAGCGACGTGTCAAAATTAGGCTCGGGCATCGTGAAAGTTGAAACTGTTAGATCATCTGCCTACTAACGAAATTTTTGTATGCAGCCGAATTTACGTTCACAAACGTGATAAAAATATTCGAAGAGACGATAGACAATAAAGTCGTTTTCGCTTGAGAAAACTGAAACTGACCCAGGGTACCTTCATCAAACAAACACTTTTCACGAAACTGTGTTGATTTTGCACTTGGCAACGAGGGTTTGAGCAAACCTTATATAAAAGCCAGATTCGAAACTGACTCGATTTTCAGTTCAACAACGTTGAAACTGTGTTCGAAACTGGCTTCAAACAAACGGTTTGACAGCAGTTAGAGTGGAAACTGGGTTAGGTATGGCACCAAGCGAAAACGACATAAAAATAGATCATAGAGAAATCGAAAGTAAAGTATAAGGAGTGTATCGATAAGTAGTTAGCAACATTCAAACACTTATTACTCTGAAATGGTTTAATTTTTTGCAGCGTGTTTTGCGGTGTCAATAACAGCTGCGCAATCGATTGGTTTCGGTGCGGTTTATCGTTTCAATGATGAGTCGAATAGATCCGGAAACGCGAAAGAAAATTCTGCACACTTGATGCTCAGAAAGTGGTGTCACGTACAACGAAATTGCAAAACGGGTGAAAGTGCACCACACCAATGTCAAAAATATTATCGAGAAGTTCGGTAAGACCCCTTCCATGAAGGATTTGCCCCGATCCGGTAGGAAAACGGGGCCCAGCCATCCCGGTCGGGACTTGAAAGTGGTTGAGTACATCAGGAAAAACCCATCGGCGTTGACGCGGGATTTGGCCAAGCAGTTCTACACCAGCATCGGGATGATTCAACGGATCAAAGTTCGGGTGAAAACGTACAAGAAAGAGAAGGTGCCGAAAAAGTCCCTGGTACAACAAGATCAGGCCAAAACAAGAGCGCGAAAACTGTATAACCGGATTCTACAGAATAAAGACGGATGCATCCTGATCGACGACGAAACCTACGCCAAGGAAGACTCTCGAGCGCTGCCCGGACCACAATATTATACGAAATCGGTGTACCAGAACCTGGACGACGCTGATACCACGGTGGCGATGGAAACGTTTGGGCAGAAGCTGTCTGGCAAGCAATTTGTACCTGTGGTTTGCGGTCGTCGATGCTGCCACTGTACAGAAAGCATAAGGCTCCTCCTCTCTCCGACCAGAAGAGAGGCTTCAACCCACTACGCCAACTCCGTTCTACAGCGGTTGTCAAAATAATATACAATTCGTGGAAAAGGACATCAACCCACCGAACTGCCCGGATCTTCAGACAATTGAAAGGTATTAGGCAATTGTCTAGCGGCACTTCCGGAAGGAAGATACAGTGTCCCAAAATATGTAGGAGCTAAAAAAAACTGGACAGCTGCCACCAGGAAAGTCACAAAAGTAACTGTGCAGAATTTAATAAAGAATGTCAAGTCCAAAGTGCGAGCGTTTCACAGAAACTAGGATTTTCTTCAATATAATCAGTGAAATGCATAAACATGTAATTTTTCTACAATATATCGAAAACTGATGTAAAAATATGTTTTTTTTCGCTTTTTTATTCAATAATCAATGTGGTTAACTACTTTTCGGTACACTCCTTATTGCCCCGTGGTTGTCATGAGCTTTAATCCGATGTTTTGATGGATGTTTACCCGTTGTTTAAGATCATCCTGCCTCTATGTTCAGATAATCGTCACTTCGCGTAATTTAAATGTATATTTTCATGTTTTCCACGATCGGGCATCATGCCCCGCATCAATTTCAATAGACAATTTCTAAGGGTTTTGGAAAATAAGATATTTCATGTATTTTTCAATGCATTCAGCGAGTATTTGTAACAATAGCTACATTTCCTTAGGGGGTGCGTTTTACCCCATCTACCCCTACATATGCAGAAGTAACAGAAACGCAGATTCGCCTTGTATGTTAGATTTCGTTCAATTGGTTTAATCGAAATAGAGCTCTAGTCTAGGTTTAACTAGGTTAAAAACTGTTCCAATTTGTAGGTCATATTTGTTGCTGGCAAACAAACCAACTTCGGCTATTCCGGTCATCTGAATCCGGTTTTGGAAGAATTGGAAATGGTGAATAAAAACTGCAAAAGGGTCTCACTCGCTTTCCTTCAAGATGGCCACATCGATTTTCACAAACTTATAGGTCAAACGGAAAAGTCTTACAATTTCATATGGAATTCCTAAATTTGTTGTAGATACTACTTCCGGTTCCGGAACTAGAGGATAAACAGGATTTGTAGAGTTTGTTAGATTTGGTCCGAACAAACTTTCCTATTTCTTTAAAATGAACAGTTGTTTCAGCGAATTCCACAGTAATATTTATGATGTTATGAGTAATATCAATATGAGAAAGGCATCATTACACCACTAGGTGGATTAAAACAGGTTTTGAGTTTACTACCTACTGAACCTACCGTCCCAGCAAGAAAAACCCAACAGGATAACCTGCAAATCATCTGACCAACAAACCACGGGTTCATCGGTGGGAAGTAAAACCATAGTTTGCATACCATTACGAAAATCACAGTGATGAATCAGTGAGACATTCCTACATTGTTTTCATTAATTGTTTTGATAATTTATATTTTTGTTGAATAGACTAACCACCAGAATAAATTCCCGGTCAAACCCAATTAAATCCAAAACAGCATACTTATCCTAAAACTGAAGTCATCTACCTTAAATGTGTATGTTTTGATATTCGTATGTAGTTTCGAAAGTTCACCTATCAACCAATACACCACATTCATTGGCGAGATTCATTTTGCATGAAAAAGATTCCGATGAAAATCTGCTGGCCAACTTCACGTCGTTTGCGCCGGCAAGCTTTTCGAATTTTCCCAGCGCGACCAGCTCAGCTCTCAGTTGTGAGAACAACTCCGGCCGGCGTAAACGTGTGTTACAAGATTCGGCATTCTCGAACCACTGTCCGCCACCTTCTTTGGACCGTGGATTAATTTGCAGCTACTACCGAGTAACAAAAGTGTTGGAAAATTTACTGCCCATCGTTTATTGTTGTTGCTGTGTTTATTCCCATGAGTGGGAGTGATTCTTATTTTGGAAAGATTTGATGTGTTGGAGTGTTTTTCTGTGCAGTGTTATTCGATACCCAAATGGTTGAGGCTAGTTATCTGATCTGAGCTAATCATATTCAATTTATTTCATACAATTTTAAATATTAGGTGTTTTGAAACGGCCGCCATGAACTGCATGTTTCGGAAGTAGCCGAGTTGTGACTGTCAAGTTCTTCGTAGAACGCAGACCGATTGCATTTAGTCTATTTTACGAGAAAAGAAAACAAGCGGAGCAGCTGTTCGTGCCGAGAAGTTATTACTCATCGAGAAGTGTGGGATTAGAAGACGATTGTGAAAATATGCGTTCGAGAGCTGCGTACGATGGAAAGAAACAACAAACGCTCGAAAACGCATTGTGAAACGCACTCGCAGTCTGACAGATGAAGAAGAGATTTGTTTTCACTTCTATGCGATAAAACCATCGTTTATTTGGTTTAATGTCGGGTGTGAGATAAAAATAAACCGGTTACATTGTGTTGAGATTGAATTCAGCGAAAATGGGCGAGTCGTTTTACTTCAAATTAGCCATTCGCTTGTAGGAAGTCAGAAGGACATGAAACCGACCTGACGAGCGGGTCAAGGAAACGCTTCGGATGTATTGTATGTTGCGTTGAAAGAACTACTAGCTAGCCGCTCACCATTAACATCATGTCTACCCTTTTTGTTGAGATGTGTGTCTACCAAACACGTCGTAGTTATGTATTTAGACCAAAACACTTCCGTGTTCTTTTGTAGTCATTTCGTTTTGTCTCGTATTTGTGTTCAGTAAATATGTCGAGTTGATCTCTTGCTGTACAAAACTGAAGTTCATGAATTGATTTTTCAAGGTTGAGAAATAATGAATCATACAATTAAATAAGGGGACATGATGGGTAAGACCATCGCCTTCCACACACCCTACCTGTGTTAAATTCCTAACCCTGCACATATGATCAGGAAGTCTTTCTGACCCAAGAGGTTAATGAGCATTGGGTTGAAGCTTCTATAATCATTTGTTCCTCAAAATATTTAGAATGAGAAAAAGAATTCTTGTGGTCAAAACGAATCTCGAACTGGTTGTTTACAACAGTTTTCGAAGCGTTAAATGTACCTAGAGACAACTTTAAACGCGTTTTTCTCGAAACACGATCTTCAAAATCAGGCGAATTCATAGCCGCTACAAATCTTTATTAATTGTTTTCAAATTTTTAGGAGACTTTTATGAACACATCATCTAGTATACAACGTATATATGTATATATGGGTTTCTTGATATGTTTTGCTTTTTGCCTTTCTCATATAGAAAGGTTATACAATCACTGTGAAACCCGACTTTTGAACCGAGGCACGGAAGGCCGAATGTCATGTACCATTCGACTCAGCTTGACGAACTGAGCAAAGTATGTGTGTGTGGGTAACAAATAATGTCACTCGTTTTTCAGAGATGGCGAGACCGATTTTCACAAACTTAGATTCAAACGGAAGGTCTTATGGTCCAATAGATCGCATTTGAATTTTATCCTGATCTAACTTTCGGTTCCGAAATTATAGGGCAATGAGTTTCAAAACCAGTGCGGTAAAATTTAATTTTCAATCGAATAATATCAGATGAAAATGAAATTTATGACCACTGACCGTCAGCATATCGATACAAATTCATTTGACATTTGCGGCCATTTTCAAGTGAAACTCCCAGAATTCATCGTTAGTTGAATAATCGTACCTAGCCATTTGATGTGTTATTTGCTCAGTTTCAAGTGCCAAGTAGTCTAGTTGCTTCATTGTCTTCACTGTTGGTAGTGAGCAAGTTCGAATGAATAGAATTATAAATGGAATAAAGTAATTAATATTTCAGCTATCTGGTATGTCTTTCATCAATTATCTCGAACCAATTTGAATGTTTACATGAACATCATTTGAAGGCAGCTATCACACTATTGAAAGAGATATTTTGTTATTTCAAGAGATCAACTGAAGATGGTTAAACTGAGCTTTGATTTGGAGAGAATCGATTGAAGAATCGAATACTGATCATTGGGTGCGTCAGCGAACGTTGTGTGTGTCAGAGTGTGAAGCTTACTGCAGTAGAGAGATCGTCAGTGTGTTTAACATTCGGTTTCAATTGAATTGAATGAAGTTTTACTGCACTGATCAAAACTTTCAAACTGTCATACAAAATGATGCAAAATTGGTACGCATCGGTACATGCTGGTATGGAAAAAGAAGAAAACGAACCCGCCTAGCACACAGCGTGCTTTGCTCAATTTTGTATAGCTATTTTAACTTGACATAACTGTTTACAAATTGAAAAGGTGATGGTAGTTTATACCAAAGTAATCTTTTGATTTTATTCAAGTTTGAAAGAAAAATTTTGACAGAATCCTTTAGTGATGTTTTTGAAAACATAAGTAATATGAGAAAGGCATAATTACACCACTAGGTAAATTAAAAAATGTTTTTTTTACAAACAATACAATATGAAAGGGTGTAGCCGGGTTTTCATAAAAAACTGCCCTCAAATAGAACAAAAATTGATACACCCAAACCTCCGTTTACGAACACTTTTTTTACGTTACCTCTTTTTACGTAAATCTTTTCACGACTCAAATCCCAAATAACGTAAACTTTTTTTACGAACCAACTTCGTAAAAAGAGGTTTTTGCATCCAACGAAAACATTTTCCGGCTCCATGGAAATTACTACAATATGGGTATTTTCGGAACGGGATTGATGAGTAGATGACGAAAAACGATGTTGGAAGTTTTTTGGAAATCCAAGATGGCATCTCCCGGTTCTTTGATATTGCTTAAAAAATTTTACAATATGGGTATTTTCGGGACGGGTTTGATAAGTATATACCGGTAAATTATGTTTGAAAGCGCTTCAAAAATCAAAATGGTGAGTTTAGTTTTATCGGTATTCTTTGACGATCATGACGATATGATTATATATCGTTTTAAAAAAAGTTATGCTTCTGACAAAGGTGTTTCCTGCTAATCATTATTGTTTGAATATAGTACTATATTTTCGAAAAGACCATAACAAGTAGACGTTATATTGTATGCTTTCAGTATTTGAACAACTGGAAGTCTCAATCTAACATTTGTAAGCAACCACAAACATTAAAATTTGGTTTCATATCATTGACCGTGTTCTCCATTTTTTTTATTTTCAGTGTTACATTTATAATTTCAGTTGTTTTAGTGTACGTGATAAAGTCGAAAAAAGTACTTTTACTCTCATCACGACACATTTGTTTTTATTTAAACTTGTAAAAATCTCATGTCAACTGGCCCGTCGGAATAAGATTTAACATTTTGTAAGCCATTGATAAAAAGAGATATTATTTGGCTCAAGTGGTTAGAGTCAGTTTGACAACCACATGACACTGAATTTCTAACATTTATGAGCAATTCCAGAAATAAATAGCAGATAAACTAGCAGGATCGACTTTCTCCGAATCGGATGAAAAAATGTACACCTCTTCAGTATGGCAATCTCTCCTTCCTGATAAAGGAACCTTTTCGACTCAATATTAATTTCTAGAATGTCGAAATTTAAAACCGTAACTAACCAATTTCTAACATCGTTTTCCGTCATCTACTCATCAATCCTTTTCCGAAAATTCCACTTTGTAAGGGTTTTTAAGGAATATCTACAAACCGGAAGTCCCATCTTGGATTTCCGAACCATTTCAAACATCGTTTTCCGTCATCTACTCATCAACTCTGCATCGAAAATACCCACATTGTAAGGGTTTTAAGGAATATTGATAAACCGGAAGTCGCCATCTTGGATTTCCAAACCTCTTCAAACATCGTTCTCCGTCATCTACTCATCAATCCCGTTCCGAAAATACTCACATTGTAAAGGTTTTTAAGGAATGTCGATAAACCGGAAGTCGCCATCTTGGATTTCCGAACCAGCTCAAACATCGTTTTCCGTCATCTACTCATCAATCCCGTTCCGAAAATACCCACATTGAAAGGATGTTTAAGGAATATCGATAATCCGGAAGCCGCCATCTTGGATTTGGAACCAACCCCAAACATCATTTTCTTGCACCCACTTATCACATCCGTTCCGAAAATGGCCATGTGATTGGGGGTCTCCACATTCATTACACAAAACTTTTTTTACGAAGTAAATTCCAAATAACGTAAACTTTTTTTACGAACTACCTCCATTTACGAACCCCCGTTTAGTTAGTAAATAGAGGTTTCGGTGTATACGCTGTTTAAAAGGGTTTATATTGTTGATGATTTTCCCAAAATTTTAACCCTTTAACTGCCATATTGTTGGAGTTAGGGTGGTTCTTCTGATTTTCATTTTATTTCAATTTTTCAAAACCCTCTTTAGCAAAAAAGTTGAAAAAAATAAGAAATATTTTAGGAATTATGTGGAACCTTTCTGATTTTTTTCAGAATTTATCAAAATGTATTTCATGTGAACAAAAAGTGTTCAAAATTTTCGAATTTTTTTTAATCGCACTTACAAATAAATCATTTATGAGTACATTACGCTGTATTTTTTTTAGATTTTTAAAAATGTGGATTGGTATAATACCAGACTTTGAAAAAAATAAATCATTCGGAAAGCCATGCGTCTCCATCAAATTGTCATCACCCGATGGAGACACATTGTATTTAGTTCAAAAACCATATATCATGCCCTTAGAACTAAATACCATGCGTTTCCATCTACAACTTGAGCTCAGGGCTTTAGTATTGACGTAATTAATAATGAAAAAAAAATTCCTTATGTTATTTACACACGCCCGCACGCCTGGCTCGATTTACCAAGCAATGTGTCACGTGTTAACTCAAGCCCGTTTATTATGTACCTAGAAGTCGTCTCCATACAGCTCAGGGATATATAATATCGTGGGGGGTGGATGTAGTAAAGACCTCTCAAAAGAGGGGTGTAATGTTGATAACGGAATAACACCGGAACTACTGATCGGACTACCACCAAACTTGGTACAGCTCTTTCTTGCTCTTCAGAGATGGTCATAAGATTATTTTAGGGTGGGTTATGGAGGTGGGGAGGGGGGGAGGTGAGTGATTGAGAGTGTGTAGCAAGTGTCCATTGATGTTAATGATAAAATTTATCTAATTTTACGAGAATGGATACTTTAGGAAGACCATACATATTTTTGTTAAACTCAAATATGGGCTTAAGGTTGTTTATGGGGTGGATATAATTAATGCTTCTAAAAAGGAAGTTTAATGTGAAGTTTATAGAATTTTCCCAATAAAAACGATACTTCTTGCAGAGTACAGGTATTATTTGCACTTCAGATGTAATACGTATTTTAGGGGAAGGGGAAATTCCGAAAATAACTCAATAGATTATTACCTAATTTGAAACAAGTAATTCTTGCTGTTCAAAGGTACCTTAAGAGATACTTTAAGAAGAGGGGGTGTAGTAAGTGTTTGCTAATAGGGGGAATTTGAGGCAAAATGTTTCGAATTTTTTGAAATCGACATTTTTAAACGGGCTTAGACATCTGATCAATGCGAGTCACCCGAGTCTCTGGTATGTCGAAAAGTAGTGATAAAGGTCTTTTGCCATTTACTATCCGAACCGGCATTGATCAGATGCCTGAGTTCGACTCCTCTGGTAGATGATAAAAGTTAAGTTGATAGATGATTTCTGCTTGCTTAAACGATCCTCTGTCACGTCTCACCTTTTCGTTCTATATATTCACATCCTTGCTCTCCCTCGAGTACTATCATTCTATAACTTTCATTTCCTATTTTTACAAAATGATCTCTGGTTAGGTGAATATCGCAATAAGAAAAATAATCTTTATCTGCCTATGAACGCAAGTTTATGTAAGTTTCAGCATAACTACGAAACAACTAAGCTAATCGCTAATCGTGTTTCAACAGACTTCGCAGCCGATTCTTAGCGTACAGAATCATTGCATGGCTAGTACTACGATACTACTGATACTGAGAATCCTTCCAGGTAGGGGCTCGAACTTACGACAACTGGCTTGTAAGACTCTATGCATTGAACCGCCAACCCGGGGATGAAAAGACTTGTATCTAAGGGGTGATTAGATTTTTCTTGACGAGCACTGATACTTTCTACAGGTGGTCAAAAGGGTAATCAGGAAGGAGAGCTGTAGTAATTTCACTCAGAAAAAAGGAGTTCAATGTTATATTTATTTGATAAGAAAGGCTACTTTATGACTAAGCCTTTCGTTGTCAAATAATTATCAGCAAACGGAAAATCTTGAACAATCGCGTGGAAATAATGATGGCATAACGAGGAGGGAGTAGCAAGTGTTTATAATCAGCCTGAGCCTTATCGGATGTGAAGGGGAACGTTAATTCAAATACGTTACAACCACATGTACTATTTGGAACTCAGAGATTACTAAAAAGGTTTTTATAGATAGAAAGGTGTTCTAAATGTTCCTAACAAAGAATCAAACTGACCCAAATTGACGAGAATACCGTGAAAATTATGATTATTGTGAGATCTGAGATGGGACACCGGCCATGCGCAATCTGAACATGTACGGTGTATTGTTCAATCGAGTTGCCGTCTAAGTTGTATTTCACTACATTCAGAGCAATTCGATGGACAGGATAATTTCTAGAATATTTTGTAGGCCTTGCTTCACGACACAATAATAAGTAAGTAATATAATTGAACGGAACAATTTTTGGGATACTAAATTAAACATTCTACTAAGACGCGCAACCTAAAAAAACTGGGAACTAAGATTAAATGAAGTTTGAATGCCAATACACCATGTTTTGAATGTACAACCATTCAAAATAGATCTATCACATCTGGATGAACTTTTTTCAACTCCGTATTTGTCTAAATGTAGACAGATGCAGCTTAATACGGTTGTCAATGAAAGTCGGTGACATCTAAAATTCCTTATTCTTGACGGATCAAAACCACCGTTAAAAACGAATGGTGAAAACCAGGAATTCGCTAGTTTCCATGCCCACAAGGTACTCGGCACTGTCATTCAGTACACTTTATTATTTACAATTTACAAATAGGGTAACTCACTTCCATCTCGCTTGCATTAACCTGTCGTTCACTTCCTCGTTGCTGTCGGTTCGCAGCGCTCTATGCTGCCTGGTAATCGCATTAGAGTAGAGTTTAGTATTCATGCAGCTGCATCTCATCTCGTCATCACGCCTAGAGAGGCGAGTAGTGACCAAGTTGACCCATATATTTTATACCATCACAGAGATTCGTGGGAGCACGGTGTTCGCACATTTGAACCAATCCAAAATATAACTTAAATTTCGACGAGAACTTGGATCATTTTATGCATCTCACATTGAAAAGCTATACGCTTTAATGTTTTAATATTTATAAATTTAAATCGACACATTTTCCGTCACTATCTGGATGATTTTATTCACACATCCTCATGGCAGACACCGCGCGAAAAGCGCGTACATTCCACTATCTAGGTGAAATGGCAACCTACAGGAGTATTTCGGAATACACTTTCTACGTTATTTTGGTTGCCTTCGCCGCGTTCGGGTAAATAAATGCCGAAGCGAGCAATATGTGCGACGTGTTTTTCCCGTTCTCAAATTTTCGGGGATAACCACCATGCGCATCACACAACCATCAGATCTTTGTCGTCATCGGCGCCGACGCTCGTAGAATCACGTCACCTAGCATGGGAATCAGTCGCGGAAAAAGTGAAGCACCACTGAAAAAGTGAAACTGTTTCAGGACAGGAGAAAATCCCGCGATGACGGAAATTTGTCTCTTGGCGATCCGAGGAAACTACGGGCAGTAACGTGCACTTTGGCTAGGACGTAACATATATCGCCGCCAACCTCGGACCATGAATCATTCAGTTTAGTCAGCCGATTCTTCGGTGTGCATGTTTGTTTGGACTGATTGCGTTTTTTGGGTGCAGACTAATAATAGAAAAGTGGGACTTCGTGATTTCAAGGTGTGAGTAGTATGAATGATTCAGATAGTGACATAGTCTTATGAATGACATAAAGGAGAATATCACCAAATCAATGATTCAATTTGATTCAATCCATTTACTAATATCATTGATTCAAATCACAAACTTTTTCGAATACATTATAATCAACTTTGTGTTGAAAAACTACCAATTACATTGCATTGAATTAGTCTCATCTTGTTCTATCAGATATATACTTCACGTCCATCCATGATTTTCCAAAAATTTAATTTTTGTAGATATTTTCAAATGTCATGCGAGTAATTTTTCAACTGAAACATCTAAATGAGTATATTTATTGACACATGAATCTTATAGATAAGATAAGAAAAGATCCACAAGTCTAGAGGCCAAAAGCGTAAAGATCTGGTAAACTTTGTAAAATCTGGCAAAATATCTGGTTTGTTAGAGTGTCTGCCGAAAGGGGAAAAATCTGAAATAATGGCAACGCTGTATACAAGACACCCAGAAATGTTCTTGTTATATTTGGAACTTACACAGTGCGTCTAATAAGTTTCGAGATACGAATCATAACTCAATAGATAATAGCGCCATCTATGTGTTAGAATATTGCAATTGTTGTTTCACGCCCTGGTTGTTTCAACTCAAATGTTGTTGATTTAACTAACATATCTGTTGATTTTGACATAACCATTCAGGTAACCGAAATTGTTGTATTCAAATGCTGTCACTTGGCGGAGAACGAAGACAGCAAAACGCAGAACAAAAAACCTCTTCATTTCAGTAGTGGTCGTTTTATGTAAGTGAAAATATGCAGAAGAATATATCAGTTAATTGTAAAACAAGTTTTCCATGTGTTAAATAGATATTCCTACAGTATAAATGATTTTATTTCATCTGAGAGTAATGTATTCTAGGACAGTTTATTGTCAATGTTATTAAAACCGCTTAATGCTTAAAAATTTGCTGCTAAAGTGAAGTGGTACTATTTGTATTTTCTTGAAAGTGCATCTGTAGCATTAGGTTTACCAGCGAGCCATTCTGCAAGTGAAGGAAAAATTCCCTTATTCCCTGTGACCATTTTTCTGGTTAGTTCCCTTTTGAGAATTGTAATCTTTTGGTTCATTTCCATATCCTTTGTGAGTTTAGTGATAAAGATATAAACATTTAATTAGGTAAAATTTCGTTGTTTAAGCAGTGAACGATTAGCTGCCCCCGAAGAGGCTAACAGTAAACATTATTTATTGCAATTGGCGTTTTAAGTTCAAATAACTGAATAATTGGTTGAAACAACTGAGACATTTTTTTGCTTTCATGCATACAAGTAACTTTGCTGGGATTGTGTTTTTGCTCAATTGCACGAGTGACATCTCATTGAAACGTTTCGTTGTTCGCTCATGGTGTTTGGCATTGCTCAACTGAAACGTTTCATTACTTGTTGGGTGTCGTTGCTAAGCTGCCAGCACGATAAATAAAAAATGACAGATTAGTTAAACCAACAGTCGATTAGTTGTACCAAATTTTAACCAATCAAAATCAGAAAAACAACTAATATTTTAGTTGATTTGCGATCGCTGGCTTTTCCGTGTATGTACGTGTCACGTTTCAAAACATTTGATGGCAAATAACAAGGATGTGACAGTTCCCCCTAAAAAGTTTTTCATCTGACGTTGAAATTCCAACATGGAACAATGAGCGATCATCGAATTCAACGCAAAACTAGATAAAAGTGCATCAGAAACATTTCGCTTGATGCAACAAGTGTACAACGATCAGTGTTTGTCTCGAGCAAATGTTTTTTTTGTGACACAAGCGTTTCTTGGAGGGCCGAGTGTCGTTAGAGTGAAGGAAGATCAATTTCGGCTCGTAATGCTTCTCTAAAAACAACTGACGGAGGAGCAGCAATTACTTACTGCCAATCATTCCAGCGAAGTCGTTGCTGCCGCCAGCAATGATCCAAACTTCCTGAAATTATTCATTATTGACGACGAAGCGTCAAGATCGTCAGGATCAAACCGATGCTTATTACTTTTTTCGATAGCATCATCCACAAGGAGTTTGTTCCAACTTGTTAAACGATCACTGGTGCATTTTATATCGAAGTGTTAGAGCATTTGATGGTCAGAATCCATCGTACTCGATCCGAATATCGCGATCCAGAGAAATAATGCTTGTTGCGCCAAGTCACAAATCAGTCATTGTTCGTCAGTTTTTGGCCCGACATCAAGTCGGTGTGTTGGACCACCCTCCGTATTCATCTGATTTAGCGCCGTGTGACTTCTTCTTGTTTCCAAAGTTGAAGGAATGCTTTTTTTTAAGATGTTGAGACCATTGAAACGGCTTCAATATGAATTGGAGCACGTATTTTTATACACGGAAAAGCCAGCGATCGCAAAACAACTAAAATAGTAGTTGTTTTTCTGATTTTGATTGGTTAAAATTTGGTACAACTAATCGACTGTTGTTTTAACTATTCTGTCATTTTTGATTTATAGTGCTGGCAGCTTAGCAACGACACCCAACAAAGACACGCACCACAAACAAGTAATGAAACGTTTCAGTTGAGCAATGCCAACCAGCCAGAGCGAACAATGAAACGTTTCAATGAGGTGTCGCTCGTGCAATTGAGCAAAGACACAATCCCAACAAAGTTACTTGTATGCATGAAAGCAAAAAAATGTCTCAGTTGTTTCAACCAATTATTCAGTTATTTGAACTTAAGACGCCAATTGCAATAAATATTTTTTACTGTTAGCCTCTTCGGGGGGCAGCTAATCGTTCACTGCTTGAACAACGAAATTTCACCTAATTAACTGCTTATATCTTTATCACTAAACTCACAAAGGATAGAGAAATGAACCAAAAGATTACAATTCTCAAAAGGGAACTAACCAGAAAAATGGTCACAGGGAATTAGGAAATTTTTCCTTCACTTCACGGAACGACCGAAATCAGCATTTTCGCGAAAAATTTAGTTGATTTGCTGATTTTAGTTAGTTATTTTTTGAGACAACTAAAAAAATCTTACTTTTGCTGATTTAGATTTTTTATTCTCATTCCCTTAATAATAATAAAATATTTGTTGAAATGACTATTTTTTTTAGTTGAACTCACAAATTAAACGTACTGTCATTTCTTAGCTAAGGCACACTTCATATCCAGTCAACTAATTTTTTAGTTGAATTAAAGAAATATAATGTTGTTTTCAACCAATATGAATGGTTGAATTGGCTTCTGCAATCTGCAGCTATATGGCGCCCTGTCACCGAAACGGTAACACCTTAATGACTACTAGCCACTAGATGGCACACTACTGCCGAAAAAAATTCAGACGCGGTTGTCTTTTCTATAGGGACCGTGCACGAGGGCGTGGTTTAGTGGCCGGCGACGACAGCGCACGAGGCGGCGAGTGGATAAAATAATGCGACCATAGCAAAACTTGTAAACTGAGTTTGAAAATACTTTCTAGCGTATTTTCTCTGGGGATTTTTTTTCCGAACCCTATGGAATTATTCGCGTGTGGTGCGAACGATTGTGCAACATCGACTGACTATTAAATTTTGAATCGAATTATTCATTCTGTATCTAAATACGGCCACGTCATTTTCTGTCATTGCAGTTGGATTTGTGTCTAATATTTATCATATTCACTCAAATTCAAACACTCGAACGATATTCTCAGCACATTAAATGATTTTTCAATCGACTTGACCGGAAACACTGAAAAATATCTTGCTAAAACATTCTAATTTCAGACCATTAGTAAAAATTGCTTCTGTGTAATTTCTTTTTATACTTTCACTCAAAGAAAATACCCCAATAAAAAGTTTAAATATTTTTTTAAATGAAGTACGTTTATCTCGAAGTTGTTCTTACTTTCGCTGAATTGCAATCATTACACCACTTGCTATTACTTTATTTTCAGAGCAAAATAGACCCAAATAATTTTCCATCCGTCAAACTTTGAAATGGGCCACAGTTTTAGATAAATTTAGCTACTCGATAAAAAATAACTGCCCGACCGTCAAATTTTAGCTAAAAGTTCAAATAATTCACAGGATGGTCCATAGCAAGAAAATAAATTGTAATCGTAGAAATGCTAGCAATCTCAGCAATAGCCAGTTTGACGTATATTGAAAATACGAGTCACGAAGCTAACAACAAATAATCATTTTATTGAAACGCTGAACTGTTTTGCCTTTCTCATATAGAAAGGTTATACAATCACTTGAAAATCGACTAGTAAAAATTGACCAAGTGTCATATGCTATTCCACTCAGTTCGTCGAGTTGGGCAATGTCTGTGTGTGTTTCTAAAAAAAAACTTAATCGATGTTGACCAACTTAGATTCAAATAAAAGGTCTCGTGGTTTTTCATGGAGTTCCTGAATTTCATCCGGATTCGACTTTCGGTTCCGGAATTATAGGATAAAGTGTGTTAAAAATTGTATACTGTCACTTAAAGAGTCGAAACTAAACAAGTAAAAATTTTCTAAATTGGTCTTGAATGTATTCCAATCGGTAGCCATTATCAGTAGACAGCCAACCAAATCGATTCCGGCTATCCTAGTTCCCGGTTCTTGAACAACGACGGCAAATAATAGTCATATACTCAAGAAAGGATCGCACTTACTTTTCTCGGAGATAGCAGTCCGGTATTCCTAATCTTAGGTTCAAATGAAAGATCTTATGCTCCTACCGAAAATTGTGCATATTTTTTGGATGCAATTAAATTCGTCGTTTAGAGTAGGATGTCAAAATCGTATAAAATCTTCAAAATTTGAATAAAAACAAGTACTGTTTGTAGGTCATGTTAGCCATACGAGCCAACTTCGATTATACTGGTTCTCGGGTTCCAGTGCCCGGAATACCTAAAATAGTGGAACTCACTTCGTTTTCTCATGGATGTCGGAGAACTGTTTCATTCTGTTGGTTATACTACATTACACCACTAGGTTGTATTAAAATTGACTATTTTATTCAGCGTGAACATATGGTAACAGTGTAAAGCTATGGTAGAGCTTTTTCGCCTATTCGCCACTAATGGCGCTACTTGTTATCGTGCACGGTCCCTTGGCAGGTATAAATACGATGTTGTGTTGGAGAAAAAGACATAAACGAAACGTAAACATCTTTTTGATTTTTTTTTCTTCTAAATCACTGTTTCTTCATTCTCACTGAAAACTTTGAGCACTCGGAAAACAAAAACCGAATACAAATAGTACACCGGACGGCGCAGCTCGGAAGTAGAGATGGTCGGGTATAGAAATTCTTATACCCGAACCCGACCCGTACCCGAGTGATCAGCAAAAAAAATTACCCGTACCCGACCCGTACCCGATTAAAAATTTAAAAAATTACCCGTACCCGACCCGTACAAGATCAATAATAAAAAAAAATTACCCGTACCCGATAAAAAATAAAAAATTTTACCCGTACCCGACCCGTACCCGATTAAAAATTACCTGTACCCGTACCCGACCCGAATGAGTAGTAAAAAGTTTACCAAAATTCAGGATGGAAAAAATAAAGTGTTTCAGATAGCGAGCTAGATAGAGCGTATCAGGCTCTAGTTTGTAAGTAAAATACATTAAAATGCTTGTTTACATTTAAACATATAAATACACTGTGAAGCATGAATAGATTTCCTATGTCTTTGGTACTTTATACTCATTTACAAATGTCAACAAAAGGAAGTAATATCTACTCACATTTTTCAAGAAGCATATTTATCCTAAATGTCGTAATACCCGTTGTATTCAATTTTGGGTAGGTATGGTTGTTACGGAACAGTGCGACTTTTGATCCAATTCTTTAGAACCACAAGTAAGCGTGCTCATTACCTTGACACACAAATAAAAATTCACATTAGAATCACTTGAAAAATCACGAACATCCCCTAAAATTAATAGAGTATCATCGGTTCGTTTACGTGAATTGACCAAACATCAAATAATTCACGTGTATTCCCGGTGTGAAAAATTCAATTTTGAAAATGTTGAACTGTGAGTCCTTCAAGTGTAAGTAGTTTGAACATTTGTGAGAAATTTTTTTTTGGTTACATTTTTTTACTACAAAGCAAAATGAATTATGATTTTGATTTAAATTAATCTGTCAAATATGCCCGTTTTGTAAGCCTCACAAACCAACACCAACGATGTTAACGGGAGCTGGTGGTTTTTACAGCCATTGAACTTCTGTTCCACCTCCCTTGGAACCCTCAACGAGTGAACACGGTGAAAATTTGAGCATTTCGCGTGAAAAGATTTTCACCCGTACTTTTGCGACTGTCACGCATCGAGATTTTCAGTGAAAAGAAACGTAAATTAACTCGACGTCAACATTTCAAAAGGGCCTAAAAACAATTGACAGATTTTCTTTGTTTACTTTCTCTTTCGACTATATCTGCGTTATTATACAAAAACGTATTATTACGTTATTACATATTTGGTAATGTTGGAAACATGGAGATATTATCTTTCATTCTACACGAATACTTTGTAGGTACACGTGAAAATTAAGGAGATCATTGTTTTATGTGCCCTTATGAAATGTTTTTTTTTTTTTTTTTTTTTTTTTTTAAGTTAAAATTAAATTATTAAGATTTAAATTGGGTGTTCAGCCACAAGTGGTGACTTTTCAGCCCTGTTATATATATATATATATATATATATATATATATATATATATATGTATATATATATATATATATATATATATATATATATATATATATATATATATATATATATATATATATATATATATATATATATATATATATATATATATATATATTTATATATATATATATATATATATATATATATATATATATATATATATATATATATATATATATATATATATATATATATATATATATGATTTGGTTATTACCATGAAGACATCATTTGCTTCCGCAATTCTGAGATTTTTGTGTAGGGAAAATTCTAAACCTACTTGTATTGTGTAATGGGGAAAAGGAACTTATATACTAACTTACTAACTAATACAGAGAGCGAATCGATTCAATTGAAGATTGCATCGATTTTTGTCGGAATTTGCTTATAATATTATGTGACATTACATCTAATGGTTCTATATTTGTGAGTCTGTGTAACTCATTTGTACTAAACCAGGGAGGACGCTTCAGAATCATTTTCAGAATTTTATTCTGAATCCTTTGAAGCGTTTTCTTCCTGGTGGAACAACAGCTTGACCAAATTGGTACTGCATAAAGCATGGCTGGTCTGAAAATTTGTTTATAAATTAACAATTTGTTTTTTAGACAGAGCTTAGAATTTCTGTTTATAAGAGGATATAAACATTTAATATATTTATTACACTTTGCCTGGATTCCTTCAATGTGATCCTTGGAAGTGAGTTTTTTGTCATACGTTAAACCTAAGTATTTAGCTTGATCAGACCATGTCAATTCCAAGCCATTCAATTTGAGAATGTGATTATTGTTTGGTTTTAGAAAAGAAGCTCTTGGCTTGTGAGGAAAGATAATTAATTGCGTTTTTGCTGCATTTGGTTTAATTTTCCATTTTGACAGATAATCACTGAAAATATTTAAACTTCTTTGTAGGCGACTGCAGATCACTCTTAGATTTCTACCTGTGGCTAACAGACTTGTGTCGTCACAGAATAGCGATTTCTGACAACCAACGGGTAGATTTGGAAGATCAGAAGTGAAAATATTATACAAGATTGGAGCTACACTCGAACCCTGCGGAACACCGGCTCGTACGGGTAGCAATTCAGATTTACAATTCTGATAGCTAACCTGAAGAGTACGATCAGTTAAATAATTTTGAATCATTTTGATCAAATAAATAGGAAACTGGAAATCAGACATTTTTGCTATTAAACCTTTGTGCCAAACACTGTCGAATGCTTTTTCTATGTCTAGAAGAGCAACTCCAGTGGATAACCCAGAAGATTTATTTGATTTTATCATGTTCGTTACTCTGACAAGTTGATGAGTAGTTGAATGTTCATGACGAAATCCAAACTGCTCTGGTAAAAAAATTGAATTCTCATTTATATGAGTCATCATTCTTAACAAGATAATTTTTTCAAAAAGTTTACTGATAGAAGAAAGTAAGCTAATTGGGCGATAACTTGATGTTTCTGCTGGGTTTTTATCAGGTTTTAGGATAGGAATTACTTTAGCGTTTTTCCATCTTTTTGGGAAGTAAGCTAATGAAAAACACTTGTTGAAAATTTTAACCAGGAGTCTCAAGGCAACATCGGGAAGATTTTTAATAAGAATATTAAAAATTCCATCATTACCAGGAGCCTTCATGTTTTTGAGTTTCCTAATAATTGATTTAATTTCATCAAAATTCGTCTCAATAATGTCATCGTGTGATAACACTTGGGTTGAAATATGATCATACTTCAGTGAGACTTCATTTTCAATAGGACTCACAACGTTTAAATTAAAATTGTGGACACTCTCGAACTGCTGAGCAAGTTTTTGAGCTTTTTCACCATTTGTAAGAAGTATTTGATTTCCTTCCTTGAGAGCAGGAATTGGTTTCTGAGGTTTCTTAAGAACCTTAGAAAGTTTCCAGAAAGGTTTAGAATATGGTTTAATTTGTTCAACTTCTTTAGCGAAATTTTCATTTCGCAAAAGAGTAAATCTATGTTTAATTTCTTTTTGTAAATCCTTAACTATGTTTTTCATAGCAGGATCACGAGAACGTTGATATTGTCGTCGACGAACATTCTTCAACCGAATGAGCAGTTGAAGATTGTCATCGATGATAGGAGAATTTAATTTAGTTTGAGCTTTGGGAACTGAAAGATTTCTAGCTTCGATAATATAATGATTCAAATTATCAATTGCTGTGTCGATGTCCGCAGAATTTTCTAAAATAGTTTCATGATCCACATGATTTTCAATGTGAGATCTGTAATCCAACCAATTAGCTCTATGATAGTTGAAAATAGAACTAATTGGATTAATTATAGCTTCGTTGGAAAGTCTGAATGTTACAGGAAGATGATCCGAGTCAAAGTCAGCATGTGTAATCGGTTCACTACAAATGTGACTTTGATCCGTTAGAACCAGATCAATTGTAGACGGGTTTTTCACGGAAGAGAAACAAGTAGGATTACTGGGATGAAGAACTGTAAAGTAACCAGCTGAGAGTTGATTATGAAGTATTTTACCATTACTGTTATTTTGCCTACAATTCCACTGGACATGCTTATCATTTAAGTCCCCTATTACGAAAAATTTCGATCGATATCTTGTAAGTTTTTGCAAATCGCCTTTAAAGAAATTTAATTGTTCGCCGGTGCATTGGAATGGCAAATATGCTCCAGCGATGAAATAAATTCCATGAATGGTTTCAACTTCGATTCCCAAGCTTTCAATAACTTTAGTATTGAAAGAAGGTGAAATTCGATGTTTAATTTGCCGTTGGACAAAAATGGCAACTCCACCACCAATTCCAGTAAACCTGTCAAATCGATGAACCACATAATGTGGATTACTTTTCAATTTTACATTTGGTTTAAGAAAAGTTTCTGTCACAATGGCAATATGAATTTTGTGAACTTTGAGAAAATTATAAAATTCATCTTCACTCGATTTCAAAGATCGAGCATTCCAATTTAAAATATTCAAATAATTATTTAACATCACTGTTAAATTTTAAATTCATTATAATATTATTTGCAAATTTCCATCCGATTTGAAATGCTTCAAAAAGTGATGAAGTCGAATTCATTTGGATGATCATTTGAAAAAGTTGATCTTGTAGGTAGATCATTTTATTTTCAGTTATATCGCCTAAATCGACTTCATTTAAAGAAGCGAATGGCATTGAAGGAATATTTGTAGGTAGACTGCCGTTAGAAGAAGATGATTTGGCCGGTCTACCTATTAATAAATTGTTTTCGTTAGAAGAAGAACTGCAAGGCGGTCCTGTGTTTTGATTATTTACATTAGAAGAAATAGGAGATAGATTTCTACCTAATATACCAGCATAACTGACATTAGAAGAAGATGATGACGAGGTCGATCTACCTGTCAATAAATTGTTTTCGTTAGAAGACGAATTGGCAGGTGCCTTAGAAGAATTTTCAGGTATATTCTGTAAATTTAAGGTCGTTGATTTGACTTGTTGTCTAAGCGAACGAGCGTTTAAAATTTTTTCCCTGACAGGACATTTCAAATAATTGGATTTATGATTTCCATTGCAATTTGAACATGAAAATTTATCAGTGGTTTCATTCATTGGACAAACGTCTTTCGAATGCGATTTACCACAATTCAAACACCGTATATCCATATGACAATTTTTGGTTCCATGACCGAAGCCTTGGCAACGACGACATTGCGTTAAGTTAGCAATACGATTATGCCGTTTATAATGTTCCCAATGAATTTTAATGTGGGAAATGAAACGTACTTTTTCTAAAGTTTTCAAATTGTTTACATCACTTCGATTGAAGTGTATTAGGTAAAGTTCATGGGAAATTCCAGAGCGTGGTTTAGAAGTACCATTCGCTCTTTTTTTCATAAGTATTACTTGGGAAGGGGCAAAACCAAGCAATTCTTTTAGTTCATTTTTAATTTCATCAATACTTTGATCATTTGATAATCCTTTCAAGACAGCCTTGAAGGGTCTGTCTGATTTTATATCATATGAATAAAATTTATGAAGTTTTTCGAACAAATATCGAATAAGACGTTCGTAATCTTCCAATCCATCCACCAAGACTCGACATTCTCCTCTTCGTCCGATTTGAAATGAGACTTTTACTTCCGGGAGAAAAGTAGAAAGCTCAGTACGGAATGCTTTGAAGTCGGAAATCATCACCGTCACTGGTGGCATAGATTGATGTTTCTTCCCAGAACGACAAGCGTCCATTTTGGGAATTTTTGAAGAATTTTCTTCTATGTCGCTACAATCGGATTCAGGAAGAATCTCGTAAATATTGTTAGACGGCATAGGATCAACGGAAGGGAAATCCGTCCGTTGTCTTTTATTTTTACATTCAGATTCTATAAGATCGTGAATGTTATTAGAAAAATGTTGAATAACGGATTGTGATTTATTCCGTATTGAATTATTTTTAGCCTTAGGCTTGTTGCCTTTCCGGTTGGACGCAGGCATTTTTGAAATTAATGAAATTTTAAATTAAATTAACTAGGCTAAATTAGTCTTCGATTAGACTCCTAGCTAGCCTTAAAAAAGGCTGATTAATTTCTTAGTCACTCTAATATCACTCTTTGTATCACTTAGTCACTCTAATATCACTCTTTGTATCACTTAGTCACTTAGTTAGTGATTCAGGTAGCCTTGAAAAAGACTGAAGCCTTGAATCAATGAAACTCTAGGTAGCCAGAAAAAAATTCCAGGAGCCAAGAGCTATACGCGTGCGGTGCGAACGACTGTTCAACACCGACTGCCTTATGAAATGTTGACATCGAACTGGCAATATAGCTCAACTTGCTGTGCCATCAATCGGTGTCATTTCAAATGAGGTGACACCACCCAGAAGTGAAGAATAAGAAGAACTTCTATGCAGATTTTCTGAAATAAATGTTCATGTTTTTATGGTTAGAATCCTAATGATTTATATGTAAATTTTGAAAATCTCCAACCAATATTTAAAATAACAGTTTTCTGGTATCTGAATGTGATATGAGTACTACACTACATTTTATATATGAATCAAATAATTTTTACTGGATCGTGCATTAAACAGCTTTAAAATGGCAGTCCATTAAAACCTACATGAAAAGTAGGGTCTGACCGCAACATCTTAGAGCTAAGGCAGTGTGTCTTATTAAATATGTTATAAAAAAGTAGGGTGGAAAATAGTCACATAACTTTTCGCGTAACTATGATTGATCGTTTTTTTTTAAATGAAGAAAAGAAATGTTTTTTTCTGGAAAAAGATGCCAGTTTTCAGGTCTGGTTCTAGGCGCGAATGTCAAAACCCCTTGAATCAAATTGTTTATTTTTCGGAACAACTGTTTTGCAATAAAAAATTCTCGTCAACGTGTAAACATATTTATGTGAAGTACAAATGGTCGGGTAATCGATCAGAAAAAAAAATTTACCCGTACCCGACCCGTACCCGAGTGAGTAGTAAATTTTTTTACCCGACCCGACCCGTACCCGATTGAAAATAAAAATTTTTACCCGTACCCGACCAAAAACCCGTCGGGTACGGGTACGGGTCGGGTTTCGGGTAAAATACCCGATACCCGACCATCTCTACTCGGAAGGTTTGAAGATACAAAAAAACTTCATCACAATAAGAGTGAAACATTCGAAATTCACTTCACTGTTCCGCGTAAAAACATTATTACGCACAATCGCTTCGAGTGCGCACAAATTCTGAATGAATACGATTTCCACTAACAGTTTACGACATTTTTACATATCGGTTTAGAAATTTGAATAAAGATATATCGAACACATGCGAAAAACATCAAAACAATGTTCAAGCAGTTTCAATAAGATTGTCCTTTTTAGCTTTTTAATGGATTGTTTTGCTTTGACACTTCTCATGAGTTTTTGGCCAATAAACTTGTTAATAATACCCATTTCAGTTTTGGTTTTTTTGTGCTGTCCTTCAGTAATGATGGTGATAGATAAATAGAAACAAATTTTCTGATTTTAATAACAAAATTAGTTGTCAATGAGAATTTCGTGTTGGATTGAAATATTGCTGGTTTGTGTCCAGGATATTCACCAACTAAACACATTCTCTAAAACTAAGAGTTTTTTCAGCAAAGTAAATTCTCAATTTTAACTAATTTTATAGTTATTTTGGAAATTTTGTTGTTGAAATCAACTAATTCAAAAACAGTAATACGAATTAGGCGCAGAGCTAATTTCGGTCGTTCCGTGTTGCAAAATGGCTCGATGGTAAACCTAATGCTACAGATGCACTTTCAAGAAAATACAAATAGTAGCACTTCACTTTAGCAGCAAATTTTTAAGCGTTAAGCGGTTTTAATAACATTGACATGAACTGTCCTAGAATACATTACTCTCAGATGAAATTAAAACATTTATACTGTAGGAATATCTATTTAACACATCGAAAACTTGTTTTACAATTAACTGTTATATTCTACTGCATACTTTCACTTACATAAAACGACCACTACGCAACTAACATAAATGACGTTCATTTACCATTGAAAATTTTCAATATGAAACGCTTCTTGTGTTTTTTCTGCGTTTTGCTGTCTTCATTCTCTGCCAAGTGACAGCATTTGAATACAACAATTTCGGTTACCTGAATGGTTATGACAAAATCAACAGATATGTTAGTTAAATCAACAACATTTTAGTTGAAATAATCAGGGGGTGAAACAATAATTGCAATATTGTAATTTTGTGATCTGCGGGTTTTCCGTGTAGAAATACCGGACCGATGATTCCGCCAGCCCATAGACCGCACCAAACATGACATTTATCAGAGTGCATCGGCAATTCTTGATGGCTTGGCATCCAACAGAGTGAATGGACACTGCAATTTTCGTTCTTTATGGTGATCTCAGGCGGACGATTATGTGCACCATAAAATTCACGAAGTACTTTATAAAAGTACTCTATTGCACCTTCAAATTAAACTAATTGAATTCGTTAATTTTTTTTTGTTAGAGCCCAAAGAGACCCCAAAAAGTGAAAAAATAAATTGGATAGTCTTTTTTGAAGCTTTCCGAAAAAAGTTTGTTATTCTATATTCTATTAGTTCTGTGTGTGTGTGAATTTCATCTGGATCCGACTTTCGGTTCCGGAGTTATAGGGTAAAGTGTGTTCAATATTGTACACCGTCACTTGAACCGGCGAAACAAAAATCGTTAAAAATTTTCTATACTTGTCTCAAAACTACATAAATCGATAGTCATTATCAGTAGGCAGCTAAACAAACCGATTGCGGCTATCCTGGTTCCCGGTATCCGGTTCCGGAAGCACCGAAAATAGTGATCATATATACCAAAATGGACCTCACTCACTTTTCTCAGCGATGGTTCGACCGATTCCCACAAACTTCAAATGAAGGTTTCACGGTCCCATACGGAATTCCTGAATTTCATCTGGATCCGACTTCCGGTTCCGGAGTTATAGGCCTAACCGATCAGAGGATTATTTCATTCTCTATGTTATTGTACTAGTTAATGCACAAACAATCCCTTGTTTTCTTTCAAAAATCAAAGAGAAACATTTTGAATAGAATACCGTAGTATTATATATGAGAAAGGCATCATTACACCACTTGGTGGATTAAAACAGGTTTTTTTATTTGAGATACTTAGCACAGTCGGATTCATGGTAGCAGTGAAACACCTCTTCTTTTATATCTGTTTCTGTTGATTAGTATATGTCCGAGAATATTCTGGGTCACCTTCTAAAGATTCTAAAGATTGTTTAAATGAAATCAAAAAAGATTTGAAATGTTACAATTATTTTTACCTGTCTCATATAGAAAGTCTATGCAATTGCTGTGAAAATCGACTTTAAACCGAGGTCTGTGTGTGTATGTGTGTAGGCGTGTGTGTATGAAAGTTTTGTGTGTATGTGACAAATAATGTCAAAATTATGAGGAGAAGCCCAATCAATTTTCTCGGAGATTTCTAAAGTGGTTTTCACAAACTAAAATGCAAATAAAAGGTCTTGCAATGTTGATCCAGATCCGATTTCCGGTCCTTGTATTACAGCGCGTTAAGTAAAGAGAACCCCGGTTTCCAGTTCTGAAAGCACCTGTAATACTCAAGAAAAACTCCAAAAACGAAACTCACTTCGATTTCTAAGCAATGGTTAAACCAAAATTTCCAAATCTTGTTTCAAATTAAAGCTCTCATTGTCTTCAAAGATACTGTGCAATTCCATTCAGATCTGCCTCCCGGTTTCAAAATTATAGCGCGATGAGTGTCAAAACTTTCAAACCGTCATATAAAATGACGATGTAAAACCGGTACACATCGGTACATGCTGTAATTATTATCAGTATAATCATACGTCCCGGGTTGGCGGTTCAATGCATAGGACGCTGGTCTTACAAGCCGGTTGTCGTGTGTTCGAGCCCCGACCTGGAAGGATTCTTAGTGTCAGTAGGATCCATAGTACTAGCCATGCAATGATTCTGTACACTAAGAATCGGCTGTGGAGTCTGTTGAAACAGAAAGGCCAAATTCCACAATAGGAATGTAATGCCAAAAAGAAGAAAGATAATCATTCGTATTTACAGCCGATGCATTCGGTTTTGTTTTGAAAATGGTGTATGTTTTCATACTCTTTTCGCTATCCCGTACACTCTATACAAAATTGAACAAGGAACGCTGTATGCAGTCTAAGAAGTCGTAAATTTACACAATTTTTTCCAAGTGTATAACGACGTTTTCGGTGTAAGGAACGTAAACGTTCATTTTTGAACCGTTCTTTTCAAGACCGGTCAAATTGGTCAAGTGTCATATACCGTTCGACTCAGTTCGTCGAGCTGAGTCTGTGTGTGTGTGTGTGTGTGTGTGTGTGTGTGTGTGTGTGTGTGTGTGTGTGTGTGTGTGTGTGTGTGTGTGTGTGTGTGTGTGTGTGTGTGTGTGTGTGTGTGTGTGTGTGTGTGTGTGTGTGTGTGTGTGTGTGTGTGTGTGTGTGTGTGTGTGTGTGTGTCCTAGTACCCGGTATCCGGTTCCGGAAGCACCGGAAATAGTGGCCATATATACCAAAAGGGATCTCACTCACTTTTCTTATCGATGGTTTGACCGATTTTGAAAAACTTAGATTCAAATGGAAGGTCTCATGATCCCATACGGAATTCCTGAATTTTATCCGGTTCCGACTGGTCTGAAATCTACACAAATCGATAGTCATTAGATTCAAATGAAAGGTCCTGTGGTCCCATACGGAAATCTCTCAATTTCATACGAATTCGACTTCCGGATCCGGAAGTATAGAGTAAATTGTGTTAAAAATTTTATACCATCACTGAAAACGGCGAAAATCCGTACAAGTTTTCTAAATCGACCTCAAATCTTCTACAATTGATAGTTTTTATCAGTAGACGGTCAAACAAACTTCCGGTTATTCTTTCAAGAATCGAAGAAAACTATTTTAAAGAATATCGCAGTACTATATATGATAGTATGATTGATATGAGAAATGCATCATGACACCACTAGGTGGATTAAACCTGTTTTTTTTAATCAAATCCTATACCTTCTAGAAAATTACTCTTTATTATAAGCAAATACCAACAAAAATCGATGCATTGTTCAATTAAATCAATTCGCTCTTTGTTTGTAAGTAAATATAGGTATGAGTTTCTTTTCCTCATTACACATTACAAGTAGGTTTACAATTTCTCTTTTTGTAGAAGAATCACAGAATTGGGGAAGCAAATGATTTCCTAATGGTAATAAACAAGTCATGTATGTAATAGGGTTGAAAAGTCGCCATTTGTGACTGAACACCCACATTAAGTCTTAACAATTTAAATTCAACCAATATGGCAAAAAATAATACATTCAAAAATCATTTCCGAACCGTTTGAACCATTCGTTACAAATTAATTCACTAATATATTCCATCTTATCTTATCGGTTTCCAGGAATATATGATAACATTATTAGTTTAAAATAAGAGTTAAAATATCAAAGTCTGTATGAGAAAATAGCAACGGAATATAAAATTCTGTCATTGTAATATCAAATCAAGAACAAAATATTTATAGAAGACGAATTTTTCGCTAATTATTTTTCTAGAATAATATCATAAGCATTTATCTTATATGATGCTGATTCAATTTATTCAATAGTGACTCATCAATACGAAATAAGATATAATAACTAATATTAATGCCAAATTGATATTGTACAATTTTTTGATTCCTTCGACGAAATATTAAGAAAATATCAAGTATCGCTATGACAGCACAGAGACATCAAGACAAGATATGATTGTTAACTTTTGTTATTATTTTGATCGTTGTTTGTTATTCACATCTACCCGGGTCAGTTGCACTTTTCTTCATACTAAAAACTTAAAACTCGTTGTGAATCCGCCCGAAAAAACAAACGACGTCGAAAGAAATTCACGAATATAAAGTTGAAATTTCAATATGACACAAGAGAACTGATATTTTTTGCCCAAAATCTACTTTTGTTGCTACTTTCTTTTTAAACTGTTTGTTTGAAGCCGAAGCTAACCCAGTTGCGACCGTAACCAAATAAACAAATGAAAATCATATCTACTGTAATGATTCAAGTTTTCAAAATAGCGTCATCTGAGTTGAAAATACAGTTTGTACAATTATGTCGAGCACACATGTAACGTGGCCTCTTTGTTGGTTCGGTTCAGTGGAAAATCACAAACTCTGTGTACGTCATCAACGTTGAATAATTTTTCTATGATAAGATTTTGAAACTTGTTTGGAACTCGGATAGACTTACTGTCTGGGAGTATTTATAGATAACATTCATTCCAGAAAATTCCTTTTTTCAGTCTACCGCAAGCTAGCTGAACGGATCACTCCTTATTTTCTCACACGCATTATTCGTATCGCACGTGATCATTGCTGTTACAAATAGATACTGTCCTTGAAATATACGTTCGCTTTCTAACCGTTTTCCTATGCTCGAATTCCGTTGCCATGTCAGTCGTTGTCTCAATTATTCGTTCCTCTTTTTTTTTCGAGAGACTGTTTTAGAGTTTTACTGTTTCCCGCTGAGTTTAAGTAGCATCGGCGGCTGTTTGCGGATACCGCTGTGAGATCACTTCTCTGACACCGTGATTGTTATTTATTTGATCACACTGTAACGCTACACAAGTGAAGTGGCGCACTCTTAATCCTATCCTTTTTCCTCAGGCCTTCCGCGTGCACGCTACTGCATAGTGCAGCGGAAGGCGATGAAAGACGGAGCGCACTTATGGCATTGCACATTATGGGTTGGGTGTGATTTTCTTAACACTGACGGTTTTGCTAAGCTCCGTCGGAACGAAATGACGGGGGTGGTGCTTCGTGGCCCTGGTGCTAACAAGGAACGATTTTCTTTCGAAATCCAATTAAGATTGAAGAGCAAACAATTTGAGGATTAAGTGTACTTAATGACATGTTGGGCTTGGAATAGCCGTGTCGGTGGATTGATATTTTCGAACCAGGCATGTCGATTTCATTATTTTCGTTAAAAGAAATAAAATCGATTGATGAGAAACTTGTTCAGAATCTTTTCGGAGAGCTAAAGGGAAATCTTGAAGATTTGCGTTAACTTTGTTCACAGAATTATGAATAACTTCATAGCCGCCATGCACTTTTTATGTACTCCTTCTGTAGACTTTGAAACTCCATAAATCAATCGCCAAGAATGATTATGTTGTCCATAAAAGCATATTGAAAACATACCGAACCCACCAACAACAAGCACAGACTAATACGACACTTCCTGATATTCGGATATATGAGATCGTGCACTCAAAGAAGACGGTTGAATTTTCCCGCTTCGAACTAGTTTTTCAATCTTCTCGATCACTTGCTAGCATTTCTTCCGGTGTCGTCCGTGCACGCGGGAAAGGATCGTTATTCATGGCGGTATAAGTCTAACGAAACCGCGCAGCTGAATGCTTGTCTCGATGAATAACACACCGGAGATCAGCCGACGGTCTGCTTGGTTTGTTATACATTTTTGGAGTTTCCTTTTGTATTCTCCACACCATGTATAAACAAATAAACTGCGTGTTGTCGGGCCGATGTGGGCGATGAGCAACCCCTTTTTTGAAGATTGTTTATTTCGGAGTCTTAACTGAATATTTTGGCATAACCGTGTGCAATTTAGTTCTTTACCATTTATTTACAGTTCAAGATAATATTTTTTTACTCCATCTGTTAGTTTCGGGTAAAAGACGAACATCAAGAATATTTTTTCTTGAAAACTATATTGAATATTTCTTCTAGATCGATCAAAATTCTATAGATTTTGCCGTAAGACTCTGTCTTTGTTTTAAATATAGAGATTTTAAACAGATTGTCGATACCATTACACTACTTGAAAATATGTTCACGCATCGAACCGAATAGATAAAACTATCCATATTCAATTTTGGACACTTTTCTTTCAGTGTAGCTTTTGAATTATTTCACATATCGCAGAAATGATTCACTTATACGACTTTATACACTTTATTGCTTGTTACAACATTTTTACCTTTTTGTTAAATTTAGTAAAATAATGTCAAATCAAGTGGAAGTGCTCAAACGTGTTTTGTACAAACGGCAGCAAAATCGGAAGATATCGGTACGCGATCTTGAGAAAAAAAAACTGAAATTACCTTAAAGTACCGTATTTTGACTGTAGTTTGGAGGGTTGGAAGTGAAGCAAATCGAAAGGAAAGCTCCTGACAAATGGATAAGAAGGTGGTAGCATTCAATGAGAAAAATCCCAATCTTTGTGTAGGAGAGAGTGTTCGGTTACCGGCATCCTCTTCTTTTAAGCTTTTAAGACTTTTGACTAAGTACACATTATGCGGACATATATACATCAATGGAAGTCCCTAACTAACAACTGAATAAGAAACTAAGTTGATTCCATCGATTGAAAACATTTTATGATCAATTTAGTAGTGATAAATTTTAGCCATTTCAAAAAAGGTGTTCGGTTAACGGCACCCCAATAAATTTCGATAAAAATGGAAAAAAAATAAGTAAAGACTCCAATTATGCTAAGCAAAAACGGAATTTATTCTTTTCGGAGGCGTTTTGGATCAAAGTCTGATGATAACTTCGCATTCGCTCTCTTGGCCGATGATTTGAATGGTGGATCCTTTGGTGTTGATTTGGCCGGTCTTCCATCGGCTTCGCGGGATTGAATAAAGTTCATTTTTCTTGACTTGGACGATTTGATTGAAGTCGCCGTGGCTAACAGAACCAGAGAACCTAAGTTTTTACTCATATGACGGATGTATTGAAGCCGTCAAGTTGTCCACGTATCACCCGAGATGTCAGGTAATACAATAAGTTTAGCTAGCAAAAACGTAAAGATCGCACCAATTTTCAAAAGTCTGTAATATTTGACGAATGTCTGCAAACAATCGAAGTTTCAAAAGTCTGTTGAAAGTCTTTAGACGAAAAAAAGGTTTACATGTTAACTAAGAAATTTGATAATTTACAGACAAATTTGCAGACTTGGTATCTCTGCATATCACTGATCATTTTTCGCGATTTGTCGAAAAAATGGGATACCGGTAACCGAACATCTTGGGGTGCCGGTAACCTAAATCGGTAGACATTTTGAAAATTACAAAATAAAACTTTGGTTGCGAAAATGTTGAAAGCAACCGGTATTAAATCACGAAATAGATCGATTTCGCCTAATAAATATACAATCGACTCACTCAGGATTCGATTGATGCATTTCAATTTATGATACTATAAAAGAAGTCATAAAAAACTTTTGTGTTGATTTTCACGCAATTTAAATTTGTTTTGGGCGCAGCATCTATCATACGCTATCTGCTTTCAGTCAAAAGTTATGGTGGGGTGCTGGCAACCAAACATCTTCCCCTACAAAATGAGGCTCGCAAAGTTGGGGAGTCAAAGTCTCATGTACAAAAAGTGAAACAGAGGCAAGGTCTCAAGGTGTACAAAAGGTAACGGTTTCACTGCAAAAAGTCGTGCTAATTTTTGACCGATGTTTAGTCGGGGTCTGGATTTTTATATCACAATGCAAAAGAACACCGTTGCCCTGCATTTCCTGACAAAGAGAGTGTCGAAATTGATTTTGCAGGCCATATGTAGTAGTGGTCGGATATCTTATAGTTTCGTTTCTACCAGTGTTATAAATAAGGATGTGTAGAAGAAAAATTCGTGATCTTATATAATGTCAATAAATAAATGTTTCTCAGAATCTAGTACATAATTTTAGTAGTGCTTTTATTTCAATACCTGCTTTCTACCAATCAATTATTCTATCGCACAATCTATTAAATTGTCACTTGATTCAGAAGGTTGAAAGTGATATCCGATAAGAACACTGGAGTTACGAGTTTCGAATAATTCGGCGTTTCGCAATTATCATATAATAGAAAAGCGTTCTCACAAACTAAGAATCAATATCGCGCCGACTTGCACTCTGTGCGGTTCGTTAATGCCGTAGAGAAGATGGCTGTGCACATCGATAAGTTCGCCATTTGTGGATTTGTTTTGTGCGCGGTTCGCGTCGCCCGGGAGCAGAGATGTCGATCTTCTCTGTGTTGCAAAGAATAAGTTGAATATTTCTCCCCGCTCTGAAAACATCAACGAGAACTCTACTCTTTTACACATATACACCTCATTTCTATATGGTGTGAGCGCATCTACCATTAGCACAGTTGAAACAAAATGCTAGTTAATAACTCACCACATTTGTCAGCATCGTACCGGAATAGCCAACCGATGTCTAATCTGAACTTACCAGCGATTGTGTTCACGGCAAGTGAAGAGTATACTAATCAGCAACGTGTTAATGGATCAAAAGGACCAGGATCGGATCGGACTTTCAATTTTAAACGAATGCTCTTCTGTTTAAGCTTTATCGGCTTCACTGCTTTTCGATTGTTTTTTAGCTGAGTGGTATTTTCCGGTAAAGTGGAAAGAAGCTTTAATCTTTCCTGTTCATGAAACTGGTAACGTTCAAGACGTCAATATCTAGGAAGGCATTTCCATTCTGAGTTGCTTACCAATTTTTTTGAAAGTATGCTGTTGGTGTATCTCTAGCCCGCAGTAAAGCGCATTATCAACACTGATCAGCATGGCTTTGCCAGAAAACGATCGACAACGATGAGCTATTATACACTGTTTATACACTGATTGACAAACTCGAAAAACGACAACAAGTTGATGCGTTGTACGAAAGTTTTCGATCAGTTTGCAATAGTAAAATTGGCATAATTTTTTCCCTGACTGGTTGACTAATTGGATTTTTTTCATATCTTACAAATCGCAGGATCTATTATTTCTGAACGTTTCAATATTATATCAGATGTTCCCCTAGGAAGCCATCTGGAACCACTACTTTTTGTACTCTCAAAGTGTATCGCATCATTATTAGCCTTGTGGATTGCAGTGCCTCACGAATGGACGCTAACAAAAACTGTATGAGTGCTAACAAAACGGACGCTAACAAAAACTGTATGAGAAATGCGGTGCAATTACTTTCTCAAGATCGCAATCCCGATCATATTTGAATACTCTATGATGGCTGTTCCAGTTCAACGCGTTTCTACTGTTAAAAATCTGAGCATCGTCCTTGAATTCTACATAAGAAATTTATTACCAAGACTTTGCTAATTAGCACCGGATCGCACCAGAGTGCTAAAGTAGAACACAACAATTCGCTGTAATTTTTCAATTGTCTAATATAATTAACATGATCGATTATTTTCGGTATCTCACACTTTCCTTCGCACGTTTTCCGTCCACTGGTTTCAAGAATTTGAACTTTAACTCACTTTACCACATTTGGCACGACAAATTTCAATAAACTTTAACACACTTTACCCTATAACCCCTCGCAAGTCGGATCCGGATGAAATTCAGGATTGGATTCCGTATTTTATTTGAAACTAAGCCATCACCGAGCAAACCTAGTGAGATTATTTGTGTCATACACACACAGACATTGCTTAGCTCGACGTTACTAGTCGATTTTTCAAGTGATTGCATAACATTTCTATATCATATAGGAAGTAATATAACAGAGGAATAATAATAATAAATATGAATAATAATAATAGGAAATTTTGTCTTTTCGTTTTGTAAAAAATAGAATCGTCGCACACCCATGCACGTAAATGGAGCGTCATATTTCACACAAACTTGTATTCAGGAACATGTAAAACTGTGTGATTTGAAAATTACATGACTTCGCATCGAGTGAAAAACAAAAATTCGATAGAAACAGCGCGACTTGAACCGAGAAACACTAGATCGCAAAGCACACCGTCAATCGACATAGCCACAGAAACAACGGCACTTAGTAGTAGCTGAGTGCACAGTACACTCGAAGCCAGTAAAATTCTGTACGAATGGAATATTGCGTCACTTGACAAGTTAAGTAGTTATGAATTGTATCGTTTGTAGAATTATGCTATCTGTAAAATTCATAATTTTTTACTGTGTAGGCTTTAGTTGATGATTAGACTAAAATGTTGACATTTTTAGTTGCCGATTTGTTTCAGTCTTTTCAAGGCGAAGAGCCGTCTTTAGCTTATTGAAGATTTTATTAGTGACGAGAAATACAGATTGAAAAAAAAAACAAACAGCGAAAAAGGTACCACAGAGACGAGACATCAACCCATTGTTTTCTCATAACCGGGAAAATCGGCAAAACGGAAATTGATTGGCAAAACCATTTCCCCGGTTAAGAGAAAACTACGGGATCACGTCACGTCGCTGCAGTAACTTTTTCGCAGTTTTTTTTTCATAATTTTATTTGTAAACCTTTTCTTACAATCTGTTTCTCTCGTTAGATTATAATAAATTCTAAAACATTTTTAGTTACCTTTATTGCTACATAGATAAAAAAATTTCGAACTAGTCTGATTCTTACACCCACAATTCGTTAAAAAATAAACTGTGTACACCGGACGAGCAACAGTAGGATACCTCAATGCCAACAATAGAGTTTTCTTCCACATTCCCCAACGCAATGGATTCGAACGGTGTACGTTTCTGTCAAGGCTATTTTAATGCAAATAACATAAAAGAGGGCAACGATCTGTCAGACTGGGTTCACTTTCTTCGAATGCATTTTTGTGCGTTAGGGATTTTCGAACAGCCTGTCGCCGTTAGTTTAGCAGTGCGCAAACGCACCACACTTTTCGGTTTCCCGGTGTTGGTTTTTGATCGACTAAAATCGCCAACTGTATTTTGCCAAGTCAGACAGTTAGTCGTAGTACTTTCCTCCGAACCGACGAACGCTTGAATGTCGCTGCAACGTGGTGCTGCTGCTGCGTGGTGATTTCGTGAGTTTAGTTTTAATGCGAAAAAAAAATGTGAGTGTGACTTCCGATTCTTTTTCGATCGATCGCTATTGAGGTATCGAAAATATACGCACAGTTTCGAGAGCGTGCCGGTTCGACTTTGTGCTGATCTACTAGTAATGGCAATAATCTTGATACACTTGCGCCGAATAGTGCTTCTGGTCACGGTCGCTTATCTGTGCGGTGCGCTAGTGAAGAAACTGGTTTACGGGGTTCGCCATCCGAAGATCAACACTCTACTGTTTACCAAGTGGCTCCACTTTCAGCCGTGGGTGTACCTTTACATTGTTTATCTGTACGTGGTGATCTTGAACTGGACCGGCTGGAATCAGATCAACATCTTTGAAAGTTTTTTCCGATAGTTGCGAAAATCACGAAATCGTAGTGTGCTGGCAAATTTTCCCATCTGTGTGTGACAGTGTGGTGAGTTTGGGAAAGCGTGTTGGGAACAGTGGGCATAGAAGCTAAAAATAACCATCATTGATGTTTCCACAAGAGAGCGTGGTGAGTTTTTAGGCGAATGGTAGTATCGCGACTGAATACCGTCTCGGTACAAATTTTCTGACCACACGTCACATGGTGGAGCTTCGGCCAAGTCGCAAATGTGCGTGGATGAACGGGTCACAATCAACGATTATTTTCTCTCTCAAAACAGGAAGAGGAATCTATGCTCGTTCAAGTTTGATAAGGTTTCAACACAATCGACCTGGTTTTTAAAAGCTAGCATTTCGGTCAAGTGATTATGAACAGTGGAAATCCGACCCAGTCACTTAGTGTTTCAAGCAAAGCGGTATCTCAGACTAAAATTAATCTGGAAAGCAGTGAAAATGGAGCAAAAAGATGGTGGTGATGCAACAAGTGGTGTTTAGTGCGAGCGAAAATAGTTGTAACACATTCAAGAGCTCGGCAGTTAACAAGGAAGCATCGGAAAGCGTTAAGTGAAAAAGGTTTTTTTTCTGTGGAAGATCCTAACATCGGTGGTGTCACATCGACAACTGTTGCCGAATAAAATTTGTGGAGACAGAAACAACAAAAAGAACGAGCAGAAAAACTGTTAAGTACGGGCAGTTTCTTCCTGTTTGCGTTCCATATCGTTAAAAACGTGGCACTGATTTTCGGCTGTTGAGATGTCGTCATACCGCGGTAA
The DNA here is from genome assembly GCF_030247185.1 of Malaya genurostris. Taxonomy (NCBI): domain Eukaryota; kingdom Metazoa; phylum Arthropoda; class Insecta; order Diptera; family Culicidae; genus Malaya; species Malaya genurostris. The sequence continues at coordinate 216,388,221 of NC_080572.1, forward strand.
CTATGGTGTAAGTATGCTTTCCTATTTTAACAATTCAACAGTATTACAAATAACAAATAGGGATTATTTAAAATCGACGTAAACGTTAAATGAATCAAGAACCAAGCGACTCCATTGTTTGCGAACACGTGTTCGGTTTCTCGCTCCGTGGCGCTGGTTGACATGTGATGTAAACACATTCAATGGAATCAGCCTGTTGACGCAATTGTAATACAAGGACGCTGGTTTTGACCGAAAGAAACTGTTTTGACTTGTGACTGTCCGTGAGCATAAGTTTTGTTTAATCTATCCATTGACTTGTGACATTGTGTTTTTATACATTAGTTTTCTTCATAATTTTAAGGAGCAAGATACCTTGCAAGCGTATGAGTAATGTCAACAATGTGTGCGTAAAAACAAATTCCTGCGCTTCTTTTCTTCATTTTATATTCCATAAAACTTCCATATAGTTGAAAAATAAACAAATCAGATCATTCAGCTTGGAATTTCAATTCAAGAAAAGCGAAAATCTTAGTATAAAACACTTCCGTATTTCTGAAAACTGCTCGACAAAAATTATTTCACTTTCAGCTTACTTCCACCAACACACTTGATTAGCAACAAACACATTCCTTTACGGATTTTCTCTTGTATAAATTATTGCGAAATAAAGATTTACGTACCTTCTATTGGTAATTCCGCAAAATAGGAACCTTTAAATTAACACGCGAAATGCAGTGGAAATGGAAGGTTTTCGTAAAACTATTTATTTCTCCGGAAAACTACTTTTTTAACAGAAAATATTTAGATTTGTTTAATTTGTGTGGTGAGATCTTATACAAATTCATTGAAGCAGTGTAGCCAACCGTTTTATTAGGGAATTACAATCTACATTCATAAAATATAAGCAGATTGCCATCAAACATTGGTGAACGATTGATCAAAACTGATATTTCATACAAAAAGTCAGGCTTAGCATTCGTTTGAGACCAAATTATTACTAAAAAGATTGTATTAAACTTAATCGTTCAAGCCACTTTGATAAAATGGTCGCACTGCATATATAAACACATAGATCTATGACATACGTACCAAATAAAACTTACGTAATACACCAATTATCAACACAAGTAAACATGGTTCACATTTGAACCTTAACAAATTTGAAAATTTTCAATTTTCATTTGAACTGAGAAGCTCTTATTGAGAAACTCTGTATTCAATTTACTTCAACGTGATGATCTCAAAATAATGCATTTGGTATTAAGATCAACAGATTGTTTTAGATTAATGCAAATTTTTTCTATCATTGAAATGATATGAATAAATGAATAATAATGAATGTTTACTAAAGACTGTCGCAGAAAGTATGGACGCAACCAAAAGCCGCTGCCATTTCGCAATGTTTCAGAATCTGTCAATTTTTATGGCTGCGTCCTGTTGTTTACACTCTTATCTAACCACTTGTGCAGTTGTTTATTCATTTTCATTAGTTTGTTTCGAAATGCGTGGACTTTCAGCAGAACATCGTCGAAAAATTGTGTACAAATGGTGCACAGAACGCGGACTGTCACTGAGAAAGATAGCAAAAATGGAAGGAGTAAGTGAAAGAGCCGTGCGAAATGCAATCAGGAAGTTCGGTGAGGATAACACCAATGTTGCTCGAATATCAAAAATACAACGAATGTCTATGATCATCGCTCGCTTTCCTTCGCCTTTGTTCGATAATCGTTCTGGTATTCGGACTTGTCCGTATATTCGGCCGCGAACGAAGCCGACGCTGCTTCGTTACTTGCACGAATATCTATTCCTTGCAGTTGTTATTCGCATTGGACATACCCCCGAATGACTTAACGCGAATATCGAACGAATATTCATACAGCGATCATCGCCAAACCTAATTCGCGATGATCGTTCGTGCTGTCTTTGAAACATGCAAATTAAGATGTTTCCCCCCGCACTATTACCATAGCCTTATGTGTATGTGATGAATCATATTCCAGCATTCTCCCATTCCTGCTACCCAACGAGATATGATGAATTTATTAGATGAAGAATGCTTCGCGAAGAATGGAAACAAACGATCTTCGCCGTGACGCTATTCGAACCAATTCGAAGAATAAAATAAATGAACGAATGACAAACGAATGTATAAAACGAACATGCACGATGTATACCAGCAGCGAAGAATGGATTAGTATATTCGGGTTTTCTACGATTATTGCTTATTCCTTTTGCACCCTCCTCTCTTTCGAGCAGTGAATAGTTCAACGTTGTTCGAGACTGGCATATTTGAAGGAAGTATAATCACAGCGAGGAAGCGTGAATGAATTAGTTATACGAAGAATATTTGCAACATTGGATAACACCTTTGAGGATAAACCGAAAACGGGTCGAAAAAAGGTCCTGCTAACCCTTAGTTGGATAAACGTATACTTAAGGCGTTCGAACAAAAAAAGGAGGTTTCAGTTCGGAATGTGGCCAAAAAAAGTGGGTACTTCGAAGTCAAATGTTCTTCGTGCTAAAGAACGTTTGAATCTTCGAACCTATAAGAAGCAGAAAAAACCAAAACGTGGTCCGAAACAAGAAGCATCGATTAGCCCGAGGGTTCGAAAGCTGTACAATACGATTCTTGCTGGAAATTTGAACTGCATAATCATGGACGACGAAACCTAAGTGAAACTCGATTACAAATCCTTGCCGGGACCACAATATTATACGGTGCGAGAAGGGCAAGTGATAAACCAGTCCGAGACATCGATTGAAGTCGACAAATTTGGTAAGAAAGCTATGGTCTGGCAAGAAATTTGTAGCCGCGGTAAGATTTCGAAACCCTTCATCACCACTGCTTCAATGAACAGCGAAATATACATCAAGGAATGTTTACAAAAACGACTTCTACCCATGATTCGGAGCCACAAGAATCCTGTTTTCTTCTGGTTAGATCTTGCTTCTTGCCACTACTTGAAATCAACGGTAGAATGGTATACTACCAAAAATGTCACTTTCGTCCCAAAAGACATGAATCCACCAAATTGCCTACAACTTCGACCAATTGAGGAATTTTGGGCATTAACGAGGGCACATCTTAGGAAACATGTCTCGGCAGCCGAAACCATTCAACAGTTCGAAAAAGATTGGAAAAAAGTGTCAAAACTTGTCGCTAAGAAGTTTGTACGGAATTTAATGAGGAACGTTCTCAAGAAGGTGCGCCAGCTAGTCTACAATGGCTAAGTAGCAAATGTTGAGAATAATATTCTGTTGTTGTAGTCTAATATTATCAGTATATCAAATTAAATTTGAATATCTAACACTTTTGAATTATTTACAGTGAAATCAAAGTGCGTTCATACTTTCTGGTACAGTCTTTACACACATAAATTTTATTGCTGAGTTTCGGCGAAATAATTGCCGAGATTTGCACAACCGAGTGTTTGGTTACCGTGTATAATTACTGAGAATCTTGGCAATTCTGAATTTGGTAATTGTCAATTATTGCCGAGTTTTAAGCTCCGAAAAAGCGATCGGGATTGAATCATGGCTTGCCGAGTCATCAGTAATCGAGCGTAGAAAGGATTATGCTTTATTATTGCATGAAATACTCATCACAATAGTCAAATGTGGGAAATGAGTGTATGTTAATAATGCTCACTCTAATTCAAAATAAAAAATGTGAATCCCCAAAAGAAATATAACAGTCTCTAGTGCTGCTACTAGGGTAACAGAGGTATTTTGGCCACTTCATATATTTTGGCCCACCTAAAAACTTTATGGATTTAACCAATGTTAAGTAACCCATGTTGCATCAATTTGAAGCTAATCACACTAAATTACCTATCGCGGAAGGGGTTTTCAAAGATATTACAACATTCGTTGCTTTACAAAATCGATAGGTGACATTAGATGACACGTGTCTCACCGAATTTCAGTAAAAGCTAACACATTGTTCGAAATCACAGCAAACGAATCTTTCTGATTTCGGTGTATTTGCTGTTTACGGACAAATTCAGCAACATATTAGGCCAAACTTAGGTAATAAAATGCACTTTACCGCGATATCAGAACTTTATAGTAACGAATTTCGCCAGTGAACATCTGAATTAATGAAGTAAAGTTTCGTGTTGCCAATTAGATCAATTCGGCATTTCATTATGCCGAGCTCAAGAATCAGGTTTAGGTGTATATAATTATATACAGGACATTATATGACATTGTGTTTTTATACATTAGTTTTCCTAATAATTTTAAGGAGCAAGATACCTTGAAAGCGTATGAGTAATGTCAACAATGTGTGCGTAAAAACAAATTCCTGCGTTTCTTTTCCTGATTTTAATTCCATAAAACTTCCATATAGTTGAAAAATAAACAAATCAGTTCATTTAGCTTGGAATTGCAATTCAAGAAAAACGAAAACTGAAAACGTTTCTCTGAAAACTGCTCGATAAAAATTATTTCAGTTTCAGCTTACTTCCACTAACACACTTGATTAGCAACAAACACATTCCTATATGGATATTCTCTTGTATAAATTATTGCGAAATAAAGATTTCCGTACCTTTTATTGGTAATCCCGCAAAATAGGAACCTTTAAATTAACACGCGAAATGCAGTGGAAATGGAAGGTTTTCGTAAAACTATTTATTTCTCCGGAAATCTACTTTTTTAACAGAATATATTTAGATTTGTTTAATTTGTATGGTGAGATCTTATACAAATTCATTGAAGCAGTGTAGCCAACCTTTTTATTAGGGAATTACAAACTACATTCATAAAATATAAGCAGATTGCCGACTGGTACCATTAAAGAAGGTGACAAGCGATTATAAATACACTCTCCTACTCAATGCTTGCTCGGAGAAATAGGTATAAAGCGAGAGGACTAGTGTTTGATGGATAGAGAAGATGTTTGGATGTAAGGTATCGGTCGGGTGATGGCCAGGATGTAGACCATGTTCGATGTACGTTCTACTGTGTCTGACTGGCGTTTTAGAGTGACTAAAACAAGATTCAGAGTGGCGAAATGGTAGCGCTTATGCACGGAACGCAATAAGAACGCAGGTTCGAGTCCTGTCTCTGAGCGTATCTTTTCCAATAAATCATCTTTTCTGTTAGTTTTTCATTAATTTGGCTTCTCCAATATATGTTTCCGCTCAGTCATTGCAAAACTGAACTTAGTTATGGCGGCTTTACGTCAAACCAACTAAAAATAAATAAATCGTACTGAGTCTTGGAAATCTCGAATTCGATAAACGTCAGTTACTACCGAAATCGTCAGCAAAAAGATTACTATCTGTTCGGCATAACACTTTACTGAATGTTCGGTAAGAACAACAAAGTGAAATTTATGAATTACTGAGCATTCAGAAATTGAAAGTAAACAAAGAATTTCTTTGTTTTTAATTGGAAAACATTCAATTGGGGATCAAGATCTCATTTTATTTTCGGATAAATATACAAAAATACAAAGCAAAGCGAAGCCTATATACAAAAATACATACATTACATTACTTACGTTTCGAATACGTACACACTTAAAACTTGATGTCGGCGAAAAAAGATGCCGAAAACGAACGGCGAAGCGATTTTTTGCTGAATTTTATTGATTGATAATTGGTAATTGATTCCGAGTGAGTAGTTTGACTTCGTTTCTATTGTTCATGAATGGAAAGGAATATATATATATATATATATATATATATATATATATATATATATATATATATATATATATATATATATATATATATATATATATATATATTTGAACATACCCTCTTATCTATTTATATTTTTATGTGCGAAAACAATTTGTGATTATCGATCATTCCCGAGATTTGGGGATTTTTGGACTATTTTTGCGACCGTGCTTAACAAGGACGAATGTAAATATAGTTTATACTACGAGGAGGATCGATTTGGTATTTTGACTTTTTTTTTGGTTAGAGAGTAGATATCGACATCATTATTCGGTTGATGACGATCGAGTGATATCTTACCAGTATAACGGCTGTCTATTGCAAAAACAGAACACAATGAATTAAATGCATGAATTGATAGAGAACCTCCCGACAGCCGGGTGTCCGGAGCTTTTCGAGTTTCGGAAGAAATTTCGTATTTTAGTAGGATGCACATATTAATACAAAACGCAATAAAATTGCAACGTATACTTGGTAGTCGGCTGCCGAGAGCAATAAACACATAATAATATTATATGTAATAAGTAGATCACATCATCTATCAAGCTGAATCCTGATCATTTCCTTGCCCCACTAACACCACTCCTTTCCTGGGACACTTGTGGTGATGCAGAGAATTTCTCGGTCACTAGTATTGAACTAACATTCTTTCCCTTCCCATATTGACCTTCATGGGGGTGGCCATCTACGTTATTGATCAGTTTATGTTCTAAGTCAGTTTAGGTTGCACGTTGAGCATGATCTATGACTCTTCAAGTATCGTGCATTTGGTTTAATATGCAATTTCAACTGGTTTCTGATCAATCACGGAAAACTCACGTGCGATCAACTTAGCTAAGCTAAGCTAAGCTATTTTGGTACGTACTCGAAAATAGTGTTGAGTTTCATAAAATCAGCTAGTTTTTGTGAAAAAACAGATAACGAAGGTTCGAGCTCATCGGAGACGAGCCAATTTACCAACTCATGCGGAATTTCATCAGATCAGAGAGCTACGTCCGAAACTTCCTCTCTTCCAGATATCGTGACGATTTTCTGCATTGACCATGTGCAGATTTGTACTGCTAATAAATTCCATCATATCAGAGCCTCTCGAATCTATACCTGTGCTGCCTCAAATGATATGGAGAGTATTCACGTCACTGCCGTCTGTAAGCGGTAAATCACTTTTCAGCAATATGAAACAACCCTTTTGAAGTCATCGCTTGGCGAAGGTTGGCTTTGCGGTAAATATGCCGAACAATAGACATATTTCCTGTCTATGCCATCAATAGTCATACCAACTGTGACAGCACAAATGTCACGAGTTATGAGAGATACATCGAGAGCACTATTTGCAAGTATGCACGCTCGAGGCATTTCACGTGGATTAGTCATACCGTTCTTGTTGAAGACTGGGTTTAATAGCTTTCCAACGATGAAGTTTCCCTTTTGAAAATATGGTTCTTGAACTCAAGCTAAGGAGTGTATCGATAAGTAGTTAGCAACATTCAAACAGTTGTTACTCTGAAATGGCTTAATTTTTTGCAGCGTGTTTTGCGGTGACATGTTTGTTTACATGTTAATAACAGCTGCGCAATCGATTGGTTTCGGTTCGATTAATCGTTTCAATGATGAGTCGAATTGATCGAGAAACGTGAAAGAAAATTCTGCACACTTGGTGCTCAGAAAGTAGTGTCACGTACAACGAAATTGCAAAACGGGTGAAAGTGCACCACACCAGTATCAAAAGTATTATCGAGAAGTTCGGTAAGACCCTTTCCATGAAGGATTTGCCCCGATCCGGTAGGAAAACAGGTCCTAGCCAGCCCGGCCGGGACTCATAAGTGGTTGAGTACATCAGGAAAAACCCATCGGCGTCGACGCGGGATTTGGCCAAGCAGTTCAACACCAACATCGGGATGATTCAACGGATCAAAGTTCGGAGCTCCCTGAACACGTACAAGAAATAGAAGATGCCGAAAATATCCCTGGTACAGCAAGTTCAGGCCAAAACAAGAGCGCGAAAACTGTATAACCGGATTCTACAGAATAAAGACGGATGCATCCTGATCGACGACGAAACTTACGCCAAGGAAGACTCTCGAGCGCTGCCCGGACCACAATATTATACGAAATCGATGTACCCGGACCAGGACGACGCTGACACCACGGTGGCGATGGAAAAGTTTGGCAGAAGGTGTTGGTCTGGCAAGCAATTTGTACCTGTGGTTTGAGGTCGTCGATTTTCTTCACGAATAGCACAATTAACGCCAAGGTGTACGAGGAAGAATGTTTGAAGAAGAGAATGCTGCCACTGTACAGAAAGTATAAGGCGCCTCCTGTCTTCTGGTCGGATTTGGCTTCAGCCCACTACGCCAACTCCGTTCTACAGTGGGTGTCAAAAAATAATGTACAATTCGTGAAAAAGGACATCAACCCACTGAACTGCTCGGATCTTCGGCCAATTGAAAGGTATTGGGCAATTGTCGAGCGGCACTTTCGGAAGGAAGGTATAGTGTCCCAAAACATGCAAAAAAATGGACAGATGAAACCAGGAAAGTCACAAAAGTAACTGTGCAGAATTTAATGAAGACTGTCAAGTCCAAAGTGCGAGCGTTTCACAGAAACTAGAACTTTCTTCAATATAATCAGTGAAATGCATAAAAATGTAATTTTTCTACAATATATCGAAAACTGATGTCAAAATATGTTTTTTTCGCTTTTTTATTCAATAATCAATGTTATTAACTACTTTTTGATACACTCCGTATAAAAGCTTTACCTTCTTGCGGAAATCTGGATAGATTCATAGTTGCTGTACGAATTGCAGGAAATTGACTTGTACTATTCTAATCATTATCAATTAAAGTAATAAAAATTCCATCTTCAGCACTTATCATACAACAATCCAAATATATTGGATTATAATCGCCTATAGCGAACCATGGAAGGCTTTTTTTTCAAATGGTCACGAGTTGCGAAGAATGAAATCGTCCACTGAGCCAGAGCTTCGCTTAACACAGTACCGGCAAAACTCAAAATATTCCGTTCACGACTGCATTGTTTAACCTCCTGCAGCCATTCAGTCATCGGCACGGAGATACACCTTTACTTGGGAGCTCCTATTTTTGTGGCCTTTTACGACTTGGAGCAGGAAACCAGTGGATAAATTCTTGGTTACCTGTTTGGTGGACTTATACCACCGGGACAGGTGGACCGTAGAGTTATTCTTAGCCAGTTGGGAAGCCGCTACCGACACTATACGGCTATCTATGCTGCTCAGAAAGGGAAGTAGACATTGATGGTCAATATTCTACTGTGTTTTACAGTATTTTCTTCGTATGTTTTATTTTGTTCTTTTCTTACACTTTCGAGCCTATTAGTTCAACCACCAACATGATGTTCAAATTAAATAATTTATGTTAGCTAGTTTTAACTGGAATGTGTATTTTATATTTGAAATTTTCTTTTTATTAATTGCTTAAAATCTCGGCAATAACTCGCATGCATGCACACCGACAATTTCGCATCTGGCAGTATTTTTCTTTATGTATTTGACCGTACCGAGTACTTCGTGGCAAGTTTATGGACTTTTTCCTTCTGGAACATTTTTGGAATACCCAGGCGGGATTTTTCAGTAAGTTTCTATCCATGCAATAAATAGTTTTACACAAAAGAATGTTGCAGTTTTATCGAGTACAGTCTCTATTCACGTCATCCAGCTATGCCACTAACCTAACCCACTCACTTTTTTTTCAAAGTTAAACATACATTCTTTGCGGTTTGTGCACGTAGAAGAAAAATAATCAAAATTCTAATAATCTAAATTTTTTCTATAATTTAACATAATATTGGGTGGAACATACAATAATTTCTATCGATGAACTTGAATTAAACTCCAAGCATTGTCGTTGTCTTAATGCACAGTCAATGCGTATTTCGCCTTTCTGTGGAAGAGTTGTGATTTTTTAAAACTAACGTTCAACCGAGCTCGCCAAACGTTAGATAAACGAACTTGAATTCTATTTTGGAGAGAAAACTATGCAGGCTGCTGAAAATGTCGGACTGAAAGTTTACATTTGGCTGCATTTGTGTAGAACGGAATAATTACTTCATGGTCGTAACATTTTATTGTTTTGTTTATACCGATGTGTATGTATTCACACATGCAATCACCTCCTGCGAATACAGTGGGCAGCTTCGTATATCGGTCAACTCGGTTGGCTCGGATCTCACGATGCTGAAAATATCCCACACGGAAACGAGCACGCAAACCGCATTTTCATTTTCGCCATTATTTTCAGTGCTGGTAGCGATTTGAATACACGTAATAAATATTTAAATATGACTCGTATATGTCACATATGGTTTTGCTGAAATTGATTTACTGTTGATTAACTGTCGAGTGATTTTACAATATAAATTGCTGTTTTTGTTTGAATTCAATTCGTTTGGAACATTCGCTTATTGAGTTCCCGGCAGCTATTGGGGATATTGAACGGTATATTCTCACATCAACGAGTACTTCGAAAACAAATATTTATCCTACCTTCGGAATACTGTTATTTTCGACTTCCCATTAGACAGTTTCAAACATAAAATATGTACCCTGTTCCAAATGGGAATAGACTACGATAGATAGTGGTGGTGCTATCAGAGTGCTATTTTTTAGTTATTGTATTAAATGTAAGTGTAAATATTACAGTTACAATTATTATTAATTCTCAATGCTTCGTCGCGAAAATCAATATGGTTTGCTAAAAGATTTTAGCTAAATTTGTTGGTTTAGCTTATGTATTATATTAATCCTTATACAAAAAAATTGAATGCAAACTAACCGCAATTTACGTACAGATAGCTATCATCGGTACTGGGTATTGAAAATAATAAAGACTGCCCCAGAAAGTATGGACGCACTTTGATTTCGCTGTAAATAATTCATAAGTGTTAGACATTCAAATTTTATTCGATATACTGATAATATTAGACTACAACAACAGAATATTATTCTCAACATTTACTACTTAGCCATTGTAGACTAGCTGGCGCACCGTCTTGCGAACGTTCCTCAATAAATTCCGTACAGACTTCTTGGCGACAAGTTTTGACACTTTTTTAAAATCTTTTTCGAACTGTTGAATGGTTTCGACTGCCGAGACATGTTTTCTAAGATGTGCCTTTGGTAATACCCAAAATTCCTCAATTGGCCGAAGTTGTGGGCAATTTGGTGGATTCATGTTTTTTTGGACGAAAGTGACATTTTTGGTAGTATACAATTCTACCGTTGATTTCGAGTAGTGGCATGAAGCAAGATCTGGCCAGAAGACAACAGGATCCTTGTGGCTTCGAATCATGGGTAAATGTCGTTTTTGTACACATTTCTTGATGTTCATTGAAGCAGTGGTGATGAAGGGTTTCGAAATCTTACCGCAGCTACAAATTGCTTGCCGGACCATAGCTTTCTTACCAAATTTTTCGACTTCAATCGATGTCTCGGACTGGTTTAACACTTGCCCTTCTCGCACCGTATAATATTGTGGTCCCGGCAAGAATTTGTAATCGAGTTTCTCGTAGGTTTCGTCGTCCATGATTGTGCAGTTCAAATTTATAGCAAGAATCTTATTGTACAGCTTTCGAACCCTCGGCCTGATCGATGCTTCTTGTTTCGGACTACGTTTTGGTTTCTGCTTCTTATAGGTTCGAAGATTCAAACTTTCTTTAGCACGAAGAACATTTGACCCACTTTTCCCGAACTGAAACCTCCTTCTTTTGCTCGAACGCCTTCAGTATACGTTTATCCAACTGAGGGTTAGCAGAACCTTTTTTTCGACCCGTTTTCGGTTTATCCTCAAAGGTGTTATCCTCACCAAACTTCCTGATTGCATTTCGTACGGCTTTTTCACTTACTTCTTTCATTTTTGCTATCTTTCTCAGTGACAGTCCGCGTTCTGTGCACCATTTGTACACAATTTTTCGACGTTGTTCTGCTGAAAGTCCACGCATCTCGAAACTAACTAATGGAAACGAATAAACTGCACAAGTGGTTAGAGAAGAGTGTAAACAACAGGAAGCAGCCATAAAAATTGACAGATTCTGAACCATTGCAAAATGGCAGCGGTTTTTGGTTGCGTCCATACTTTCTGGGACAGTCTTTAGTGACTTATAGCACTTTGGTTAGAACAGAACGAGAATTGCTCACATTTTTTGATTTTCTTCTATTTGTGTTATGTCTCGATTGGGAGTTTTCTAGCCAATTTCATTCATCAATCCGCAGTTTCAGAACAAGAAATAATATACGATTCAATTGAAGATTATTAGTAGTTTAGAAATTCCTGTTTCTTTTTTTGGCTGCTATTTTCGAAATGAATTCGACCAACAAAACTTCACCTACGAATCATTTCTACGATTTGGCGCATTCTCCAGGTTAATCTTCTTTTTGCGTTGAGAATCAAATAGGAGTTTTTAGGTAACACAAAGCTCTGCAATTCAAAGTCGTATTTCAATAAGCTTTAATAGCAATATAATCTAAGTTGCTTCAAATCGTTTCGATCATATCCGAGTAATTATTATTTCGGACTCAGTTGAACGATACTTTAAAAACTTTTGGAACCGGGTCAATCCCAAGACCTACAAGTCCATTTAATTTGGTTCAAATGTAATTTTTGCGAAGGGATTCTCTTGCGACCCTTTTCAAATATCTATATATCCGCAACCAGAGCTCAGATCCGTAAAAAATGAAGACCAGCATTTGAGTCAATGTTTACGAGAAACAGTCCAGTCCTGACTGATGAAATTAGTAGCACATTTTTGTCACACAAAGGCGTCATTTTTGTCACACTAAGACGTCTTTTGTTATCGACCTCGGTTGGAAAAAAGGCTTTAACAGTGAAGCAATAGTTTTCTAATCTTTCTAATTTTAATAGTTTTTCAAAAAGGAAAGTTATTTTTTGCTGCCATCAAACCGTATTATTATGAATTATAATTCTCAGAAACATAATTTATTTGTATGTAAATCCCGATAACACTACTGTGAAGATTTGAGAAAAGTCACAATATTGAATTTAAACAGCGAAAATGTTATTGCATCATATTATTTAGAATTCTATTAGTTTTGAATTTAGGTGTTTTAATTATAGTATTCCTATATTCTTACATTTTCATCTTAAATGCAAATTATAAACAAATATCTCAACTACTCGGATTCTATATTAGATGATATAATAATCTTCTCGTTGTTTTCATTTTCGAGCAAATTGGACTAATCCATTAAAAAAGCGGGTGGGTAATGTCAGAGACATAACTGGATGACGTGAATCCGCATAGAACTGGCACGCTTCTGGTTATCAGTTACTCAATTGATTGTAAGAATTGTGCAAGCTTTCCCCTTTTTCATTACTATAATTTGAAACGATACACCTACACTAAAGTACGGAACGATGCACTTGCTTTACTTCCTGCTCAATCAACTGCGCAGACTAGAATGAACGGAATATATCAAGTGTTAACCTTTTATTCCTACCCAGTAGGTAACGCAGAAATGAAATGGCATCAGAAGTTTTCTTCTTTGATGCTCGTTGATAACAAACATTTCAGATAACTTTAGTTTCGAATTATTTGTGAAAACGTTATCAGAAATTGGTGATCATATTTCCGATGGCATGTAGCCAAAATTATGTTGATACGTTAGATACAATAAGAGATATTCACGATTGAAAACTTATCACTCTCTCAGAGAATAAATTTTGAAAAGGCGCTCCATAGTAAAGTAATTCGTATTCACGACAAAACACCTCGGATGCATCTCACGCCCAACAACAATTTCTATTTGAGGATACTGGAACTAACTATAGATCGAATTACTGGAAATTTAGCAATGCGTGGGAGATGTGCATTGTTTTTTCTAAGTGTGCCGTTATTTTGATTACCAACAATGTTTCAACCGATCAATAATCTGTTTATTGGCAAAGATTTATGGCTCTCGAATGGTAAGATCTGATTCCATATTGAAACGAAAGCTTCACATAATATAGTATGAGTGAGATCTAAAATTTAAATTCGCCGTTTACTTCAGTTCAGATGCGAAGAGAGAAAGAACGAAAATGCCAAAAATGTATGTTTTAGTTTATTGCGATAGAATCAGTTTTGGGAAAATCATGATCAGAAAAAGTTTATCTCATTATCATTTGTAAAAAAATCAGTTCAAAATATTTTCTGAAACAAAATTGTGACTGATAAAATCAATTCCTTGATTTTCTTTCATGAAAAAGGCGTCCACCAAACTCTGAACCTCTAAGTTCATAAGTGATTTTCGAATTTTCACCCTCAGAAATATCACTAAAGAGATAATCGAAAGGAAGAAGAGTCTCCGACCATATTTCGATGCTCAATTTCCACTAAGCTTCTGTTCGGTGTCGTGATTCGTGCAAGATTTGATTGTTATATTTTCATCAATAAATAAAGCTCTATTGAATAAATTCGTAGCTGAAAACATAACCTAATACTGAGAAATAATGACATCAATATGAACAACAATAAAATTTTCCACATTCAATTCCAGCTGGTTGATTACACCGCACTATTTAGATTACACCTAATAAAATGCTATTTAGTATGAATTTGATTCATATAGATGTAACAGGAGCGCAGCATTTTGCATGTCCCGAACGAACAGATGCAACGTTTGAATGGCGCATTTCAATTGGCGTAGCGATAACCTGCGCTCCTGTTTATTTCTGCGTCTGATATTCAAGCTAAATTTTGTAAAATGTAATGGTGCGGTTCGGATAATAAATGGTAAAAGACCTTTATCACTACTTCGCATTGTTCAGATGCCTAAGTCCAACTCCTCTGGTAGAAGGTAAAAGTTAAGTTACTAGAAGATTTCTGCTTGCTCAAATGACCCTCTGTCACGTCTCACTTTTCCGTTCTATATTTTCACATCCTTGCTCTCCCTTGAGTACTATCATTCTATAATTTTCATTGTCTGTTTCTACCAAAAAATGGTCTCTGGTTAGGAGAATATCGCAAAAAGAAAAAATGTGATATACAATCAGCTGCATAACATGCTTTGTGAATGGTTTTTGCCTTCCTCTATAAAATATTAATAGAATTGCTGGAAAATCCTACTTCTGAACGGAGCCTTGGAGACTCATAGTGATATTTTATATTCGACTCAGCTCGACGAGTTCGGAAAATGTCTCTATGTGTGCATGTGCATGCACATTTCAACGCATTTTTTCACCGCTCAATTTTCTCAGGGATGGCTGAACCGATTTTGACATGATTAGGTTCGTTTGAAAGCTACTATTGGGATATTGATCGTGGTCGAAGATCAAATCGCTGTCGCTTTTGGTTCCGGAGGTATAATGATATAAGTGACATAACCTACAACACGCCTTGTTTTTTACCGCTCAATTTTCTCAAAGATTGCTAAACCGATTTCCTCATGCTTACGTCTGTTCGAAATCCACTTTTGGGCTATTGATGAAGTTGGAAGTTCAAATGACTGTCCGACCATATAATGGTAAAAATGACATAAAAGAATAACCGCATATTTTCATCGGCTGACTTTTCGCGAAGATGATGATTGAAGGCTGACAAGGTCAATCAAATTTAGAAGGGCAATTGAGAACATGCTCGTTTCGAGAGATGCAATGTTATATTTGACGTAACCGACAAATTCCCGTGTATCTCTATGCAACAAAATTTCTCGGAGTTAAAAGCATCGATTTCGAAGACTTAGACTCGTTTGAAAGCTACTATTAGATTGTTTGACAAGCTCACAATGCTATTGGCCGAGGATAGAATCTTACAAACGTTTAAGGAGACTTCAAATGGCATGAGAAAGGCATTATCACACCACTAGATGGATTAAGAACGTTTTTTACCAATCAATGTTCTCAAAGATGGCTGAACCGGTTTCAACAAGCTCATGCTCGTTTGAAGGCTACTATTATGCCATTGCACAGTGGTTCAAAAGCGCAATTTCACGCTCTTAATTAATAACTCATAGGAACGTGGTTTTTTAGGTACAGTATCTTCAGCAAAGTTGTTCAGAATGATAGACGCCATCTTTTGGTATGTTTTATTTATGTGATTAATCCCCCTAAAAGTGAGATAAATATATTATTTTAGTTCAGAGAAAACATAGGAGCTAAGTTACTTCGACAAAGTTGTTCAGAAGGTTATTTCAAACAAATTTGCTGAAGATACTATTCCCGTAACTTGAGTGTAATTCATGATATAATGTATTTTCTGAAAAGGGTGCCCTAAAACCAGTTTTTGTATGAAAACACATATATTATCAATTTATATAAGTTTTTCATGTTCTACAAAGTTTTTCATCATTAAAAACTACACAACTTTCTCAAACATACTATGCTGCTATCATTTCAGTTTAATGAAATAGAGCCATTTTTCATGGTTTTTATTACAAAATTTCAACTTGTCTCTAATCAAAAGGCGCAGAAAGGTGCAGATGAGACTAGTTACAAATTAAACTACTTGTCAAGAGCTTTCATACCGTGGTTGAATTACTCGTCTGCGATCGTCTGCAGGCGAGATATGTTCTTTTCAAATATCCTTGTCCTTGACACTTGCAATGATAAGGTGCACTTCATGTCATATCAGACTTCAGTATATATTCATTACTATGGTACTTGCAACAAAATATGATTTTTTTTGCACATCGAAGTCTATAAATAGAACAGTTTGGTAACTGTTTTGTCACGGTTAAAAAAAAAAGCAATCAATAAATCGAATTAAGTTATGTCATTTTCTGGTAGAGAAAAGTATGATCAAAACTCATTTTTAATTATTTGTATTTATTTTAAGATCGCTGACAATGTTCTTAACCAGCTAAAAGACTCTTAGCATCATCCGACAGATTCTTCTTGGACTGTTTTGGCCATTCACGAATATTTGTAACCAATGGATCTGATGAAACTAATAACCAATTCATGGGATCCCGATTCGAAAGTGAAATGTATTGCTTGCGTGTATAATATTCTCGAAATCTGTATGAAAGAAACTTCTTAATTATTGTGAACAGTACAATATAGCACGCGTTTATCGATCTTCACTTCAATTGATGAATGGAGGACATTTGTCCGCAGAAATTTTCTATAGAAAAACTTACCAAAAAATGACATAACGTAATTCGAAATGATAATTGCCTTTTTTCAAAGCCGTGGCTTCTTTCCACTTTCAGAAAACGTCTGGTATGATTACTAAACTTTTCTATTTGTAGACTTCGATGTCCATAAAAATCATTTATTGTGAGAGTTACCATGGTAACGAATATATACTGAAGTCTGATCTGATATGCAATGAACCTTATCATTGCAAATGTCAAGGACAAGGATATTTGAAAAGAACATATCTCGCCTGCAGACGATCGCAGACGAGTAATTCAACCACGGTATGAAAGCTCTTGACAAGTAGTTTAATATGTAACTAGTCTCATCTGCACCTTTCTGCGCCTTTTGATGATAGACAAGTTGAAATTTTGTAATAAAAACCATGAAAAATGGCTCTATTTCATTAAACTGAAATGATAGCAGCATAGTATGTTTGAGAAATTTGTGTAGTTTTTAATGATGAAAAACTTTGTAGAACATGAAAAACTCATATAAATTGATAATATATGTGTTTTCATACAAAAACTGGTTTTAGGGCACCCTTTTCAGAAAATACATTATATCATGAATTACACTCAAGTTACGGGAATAGTATCTTCAGCAAATTTGTTTGAAATAACCTTCTGAACAACTTTGTCGAAGTAACTTAGCTCCTATGTTTTCTCTGAACTAAAATAATATTTTTATCTCACTTTTAGGGGGATTAATCACATAAATAAAACTTACCAAAAGATGGCGTCTATCATTCTGAACAACTTTGCTGAAGATACTGTACCTAAAAAACCACGTTCCTATGAGTTATTAATTAAGAGCGTGAAATTGCGCTTTTGAACCACTGTGCATTGATCAAGTTCGAAGATAAAACGACTGTGATTTCTAGTTCTACAGATATGATGGAATAAGTGACGTAACCGACAAAACGAGTTGTATTTTTACCGCTCAATTATCCCATTATTGAGCAAATTTTAGCAAATTTAGGCTCGTTTCACAGCTACTAGTGTGCCATTGAACTAATAGCTGTGACTTCTGCTTCTGGTGATAGAATGGTATAAGTGACGTAAGCGTCAAAACTCATTACCACTCAATTTTCTCGTATTAACTAGTACCAATATTGTTTGGCTCTTTCGAGGCTGAAACTGGCTCTTTCGAGACGAAATTGAGTTGATTTCGAAGATCATATGGCTGCTATTATTGCTGATACGCTTGGTTTGAGAAATGTTACCGAATGTGTGACATAAATGCTGAAGCATGCTGTTGTGAGCTACTCGAATCAATCTGAATAAATTGGTGTCAAAAATTAGTATCAGAAATAATCCCTCCCATGGTTGGTGGCCCTTCCATGGCTTGGCGGTATTGCAAACATCATCAGATACGTTTAATTAGCGTTACAATTTAATGTTAATATATGTTACAACTTTTTGCTTCATTATTGAATTTAATAAATGAGATATGGAACGACTTGAATAAGATATTGATTGCATTACGTTCCAATAAGGTTGAAGAGGCCGGTAGGGCTCAACTGGCTCTTATTACCAGTGCGAAAATTAAGTGAAGTGAGCGTATCCCAACAGGGTTTCACACGACGTTGGTAAATTACGTTCATCTTTGACGTTTATTGATGGTTTGTGTACCACGGAATACTACGGAATGAGAATATTCCGTAGTATTCCGTGGTACATATTGTGGAATAGAATAAAATAATACAGACTGAACACGTGAGCAAACCACTGATAGCTGCCAAACGATGTACATACAGTTTATATTGTGATGTTGTGTCATTTTCGTGTGGGACGTGATGGATGAGGTGATATGTGAGTAAAGTGTAAGTGAAAGAGAAGGCAAGAATAGTAACAAAGGCCGCCGTTTCAGCTCAGAACTAACGATCGACCAATAGATAGAAGTAGTTAGAATCTATTAGAATAGAAATAAAGTTTGCTTCAGAAAGAATTGGAAAAAAGACAATAGCCTGTATTTCAGTTATTTATTATTTAATTCCAGATCTTTTTGATACAAATGTAGCGTTTTCTACGTACTTTTAAGAAAAAGTACGGATAAAATTATTCGTCACGGCTTCGAAGGAATTCTCGAATTTTTCCTGTAACACGGCTCATTAGGCGGCGCACACCTTCTTCGTCCATCGTTTTAGCTATCTTATTCTGATTGATGTCTTTGATAACTTTTCCCTTTGCCTTGAGTCTCCTCTTCATGATTGCCCAGTATTTCTCAATAGGGCGGAACTGGGGGCAGTTGGGTGGATTAATGTTTTTCGGAATAAACTGGACCCCTTGACATAGGTTTCATCGTCCATCAGAAGACACCCGTCGAACTTGGTCAGCACCTGGTCATATAGTTTCCGAACACGAATTTTGGTCACACTATTCTGTTTTATGGTTCCGATTTGGCTGTTTGCTAGCTCGATACGACTTGATTGCTTCCCGGAGTCGAGTTCTCCTCACGGTACTATGGGCAGCACCGAATTTTCTGGCCAAATCACGATCCGACAGATTAGGATTCCTCTTCCTCCAATTCCAGCTTTTTAGCTAGCCTAGATGCAGACCACAATGGATTTTTCAAATAACCGTGCACAATTTTTTCCCTTCTTTCGGTTTCCATGTTGATTGTTTACAAAGTGCAGTCGATTTGCGGAATGGCAAAAATCATGCGTGAAGCTGACAAAATTCCCGACACGTTGGCGCCAAGAACATCCAAACCCGTCCACCAGGAGCGCCACAATATGAGCAAAGCAATTGAAGCAAGCTTTAGTAACTCAATGTTACGATGTTTGCTTCTGGATTACAGCAATTTTATTAAACCTGAATCAGCACAAAAAAACAATGACCAAGCGGGCACCATAGCCTAGCAACGTCTGTGTGTTGATTTAAAATAGAAGCTCATAGAAGCAAATCTTATCAAGGGTCCTGTGTAGAACTAAGCAAGGAATTGTTGCCACTGTGACTACTTAACAAAATGAGCTCAAATTAGTGTCAGAAATAATCTCAATAAAAAGACAATAAACATTTTAATGTGGCTGTTTTGATGAAAGAGAAATGCATTATCACACCACTAGGTACAATAAGAATAGATTTTTCTTGAACATAATCGCATTGCATTGTTTTTTCTACTGACGCTGCTCGAGCTGTCATAACCAGAGATGCCATTTATACAGATTTATCTGTATTATACAGATTTTTACATGCGCATACAGATTTAATACAGAGTACAAATTTCTTACAGATTTCTTAAATTTAATACAGATTTATACAGATTTCTTAAATTTAATACAGATTTATACAGATTTCACCAAAAGTATTAAGGAACAAATTAAACTATCTATTAGTATTTGAGCTATCTATTAGTATTTGATTGCAATGACGAGATAAACGTTTAGGAATCAACGTACAAATCACTTTTTAAAATATATATTTTTTGTGCAGATATTTAATTAAGAACACTGAAATCCATTTATATTAAAATTTGTAACTAAATTGAACTTAAAAGTTAGACAAGTCTTGGCATCATGAAACATTATTGCCAGACTGACAGTTGTATTACCTGACTCGACGTTGCATATTGGGTTTTGAAAATCCATCTCAACTTATGAAGTGAACATTTTCAAATTAGACAAATATGTGGCACCATAATTCAATTGTTGTTAATAGGAAAAAACTATAAAATTTCGTCGATGAATATAATATATAATATGAAATTTAATCTACCACTCTATAACCATAATCTATTGGAATAACACCTTTTAACATAATTGTATTGTGGAAATTTCATTTTATTAGCGAATACAGATAAATACAGATATTTTATACGAATCAATACAGATTTTCTATGAAAATATCTGGCATCTCTGGTCATAACATACATAGGTAAACAAACCCATATACATTGCAATCATGATAAAAATTAAACTGAATTATTGTTCGAGTATTTTCGATTACATTTATTCAGTTCAAGTACTGAAAAGAAGCAAACTGTTTGTAATACTGCGGTTTTAAGTTGCCGCACGAAATTAACATGAACACATTTCTGAAATTTAAATCAAGAAGCAGATTCGTTTCCACTCCATTTGAAAACGTAAAGAATTTTTTCAAGCGTGTTCTTGTACACAATTTATCGATGAACTTTTGAAATTATAATAAAAAAAAATTCTGTATTTTTCATGTATTGTTTCAAGTCTAATACAATTTACGTCATCCATATGTGTAGTATTAATCAAAGGCTTTTAGGTTTTGCAGCTTTCTCTGTAGTATTTTATCATATTTATTAGGAGATATTGCTTTAGCTAATATACCAGGAGCAACCCATTCTTTGTAGTCTTCATAATCTATTTAGGTACTATTGAAGAGTCAAATACACGCTAATAGCACGAGATTGTGATGCTTTTGGCATATTCTAAATACTTTCAAGGTGTTTGGACAAATTTTTCAATTTACTTGAGTTAGATATATGGGTAAAAACATTATTTGCTCATTGTATCGAGCGAATAAGCTTTTTCCTACAATCCGTTTGAGCGACGTTTTCATTCCACAGGATTCAGAAATTTTATTACAAACTACAGTTACTGGGCATAGGTTAGTTTCGACTTACTTTTGTTATTTTAAGTAAACACCACGCAGCTTTCAATTAATATGCTTTTTAAACAGTTCGACTTGTACATAATATGCCAAACACACAAAATATATATAACGATATACAAAACAATGCATTAAAATAAAGATTATCAATACTAATATGTTTATGAAAATCTAAGATGTTATCGATAACTACCTAAATAAAAAAGAAACGTATTCGAAAACTTATAGTCGATAGTAATAACGCTTTCGACCATTTTTTATCGAGTTCAGTCATTTACGAGCTCGATTGTTTGGGTTCCATAATGCCAAAACTTCTCGATAATCTAATACTTCTTCGAGTGAAGTCGAACGAAGCTCGATGATCGACTTCGAATCGAGAACCATAATACGAAACGTGGTCGATTCGATAAAATTTCAGTCGAATCGAGATACAGCCCTGTTTCCCCATCGGAACGAAAGCTTCGCATAATATACTCTGGATGAGATCTTATTTAAACATTGACCGTTCACTTCAGTTTCGATGCCGAGAGAAAAATAGCAAAAATCCCAACAATGTATGTTATACTTAATTCTGATAGAATAACTCGAATGGAAATAAATGAATTATATTTCAATTGGTCTTCTAACATAAAAATGTCTTGATCCAATTTAAGTTTCGTTTAAGTCAAACTGTGGTTGTCATGTTTCCAAACCACTTGGAACTGTACTCTTCAACAACAATAGAAAATGGAGTTGATTTTATGTTAGTCGGTGGCGTTTTTATTTACAGCCTTTTCAATTTTATGCTTGGCATTAAAGCTTACGATTATGTCATGGCTTATGACAAAAAATTCAACCACCTATTAAAATGTTAAGCAAGATAAAAACGTTCGGCATTATTGATTTTAAAAACTAGCGCTTTCAATGAACATGCCTACAAATTTCGATGAATTTGTGAAAGTCATTTGTGCACAATTATTTGAGAGTAAAAAATAACCACACGGAATCACCCGCGATCCCATTTCAACCAGAATATTAGTTGATTTTCTGAATTCGATTGGTTAAAATTTGGTACAACTAATCGATTATTGTTTTAACTAAACTGTCATTTTTGTTTTTCGATTAGTAGAAACGATGGTTGAAACAACTAATTTAACTGTTTGAAAACAAAAATGCTGTCAATTAGTGAGGACACATACCTTTCAATTTCAACAAATATTTTTGTTGAAATAACTGGTGTTGTTATTGAAACAAAATTCTGTTAGTTGAAAAATAAATCGGTTTTGTTTGTTTTAGACATTGCAAATAGTTGAATCAACTCCGAACAATGTTTTTGATTTGCGAAAATATTCAAAATATACTTGCTGATACACGTCATGATCTATTTGAAATAAGTTCGGTATGTTGAGATTCATGAAATAAATATTGTTGTTAAAATATAAACAGTATTTTATATTGACATGTAATATCATTAGGGCTGGGAAAACTACCGATCACTGCTGATTTCAAGTGATCTTAACCAAGGAATAAATTATCATTACGAAATCAGAACTGATCTGATCTCTAAGTGATTTTGATTTAAATTCTAAAAAAAACCTCTGATTCGATCGGAAATGATTGATGTAGAAAAACGTTTTTAATTAGCAAAAAGCGCCCGGAGGGGCGAGTAAATTAGCGAAATTATTAAATTTACCTAAAATGAGTATTGAAACGGTTGAACTAAAGTTATGCACTGATAATTTTAGTCAATTTTATGAGCTTGGCTGCATCAACCGCTGGGAATTGGAATTTTGCGACGGCAATTCAAACGCGCCATTCAATCGAAGCGCGTCCTATGTGTTTGAAACCCTTCGCTCCTGTTACTTTTATACATTAAATTCATGTCAAAAAGCGTTTTATTGCTAATGCATGAACATCATCATCGGTATCAAACAGCTGAATGTAAAACAGTCTGCTGGAAGTAAATTTGAAGCATAAAACTTTTGCGCATACCTGAAAGATTACGAGATGATCATTCATTAACATCTTCTAATTTGTCACCAAATCTTTTCATCTTAAACAAGGTAACTTTATCACAACACCGCTGTTAGATAAACACTTGTTATCATAAATTTCTCAAATCGAATGAACACAATTTCACCAAACGCTTTAACCATCGATGTTGTTTTTATTGACATTTTGAAGCGACGCGAACAGATTTCAACTAAAAAAGTTGTTGATTTTGCATTGCGATTATTGTTTTGCTTTCAACTGTTTGAATTTGACAGCATTCAAAACAACATATTTTTCAACTACTTGAATATATGCAAATCAAAAACCATATTGGTTGAATCAAAAAGAAATTAGTTAAATCAACTATCGCAAAAATCAAAAACTGCGATATCGCAATTTTATTGTCAACTAAAAATCATAGCTCAAACTAGCATACTATGAACTAATTTCTTGAAGTAAAATTTTGAAGGTCGTATTTTAGTTCAACCACAGTACAATTGGAAGAACAGATGCAGAAGAAAGTTAGAAAGCTCCTATCTCAGAGGAAAACTTTTTCATTCATCGATAGTTAAGCGTCTCTCGTTGGAATGATATGAATCTTTAAAAGTCGTCGGTCGTTCTGCGGCTCGGCAGTTACGTCTATGGCCAGATGACGCTTCATGTTTCATAATACATAAGAGTGTAGATGCATATTTAAATCATTTCAGTGTGATTAATCAACATAATTATGTACGGTTTTCTAAGCTACATCATAATTTTTTGTTGTGTAAATTATTTCACTTGATCGCAAATCGCCACAGTGACTCAGTTTCCTGAAACCGTCTATAAATAACGACCGAATTTCTGACATAATGTGTGAGCTCTGGTATTTCAGGTTATATTTTCTCTCATTCATTAAATTCCATGTTCGTGTGCAGTTAACCAACAATTCTACGTAGACCGGCTTTTCGCGATGGGACACGTCAAAGAGTGAGGGATTCAGTTTGGTGACGGCAACCACGTCACCGATGAACGAAATATTCATAACCAAGCACCAAAAAACGTATCCTGTATATAATGCATTTCGATTCGAATGTCTAGCTTTGGAGGGAAGTTATTTTGCTCGTTAGGAACTCTAAATTAAATTTCTCCCCACGGACGGTGATGGATAGCCGCCGACTCTGTCACTCCGTTGTTGCATGTCAGGCCGTGGATTTCAGTGCGGTTGCGAAAAATGCACCAACACTAGACGGAAGCCTGGAACGTTGTCCTATCTCTCTTTTAATGCCCGACTAGAATTTACCGCGGCGCGAGACGAGCTTATGGTGCCATTTGCAACAAAAGAACCAGCAGAATCTTGTCTGGGTGTGCTATTTTGCAGCATGGAATGCATACATGTTTTGACAAGATGATGTGCTGGAAAATTAATTCCGCCCTTGGTGGATTTATTACATCTCACTTGAGCGGAAATCACAATCTATTGTCTTGATTATGCAATTGGAAAGAACTTCCTACATGAGAATTGAATGAAACCGTTGCAAATATCTGCGATGCTGCATGTAGCTATAATAGTAATTATTTGTTTGTTCGTTGGTTTGGCTGGAATTGACACTTTATTCCCTAAACAAACTATACTGGATACATATAGACCTGTAAGGCTGTTTATCGATATAATGATTTTGTTGTGGAAAATTGATACAACTAATTTCATATTTCATCAATAAAAAAATAAATGGTATTTCCGAGCCGATTCGTGAATCAATGTCATTTTTCAATTTGCGTATGAAGAGAACCTTTGTCCAGAAAGGTCATGCACCAATTATTGGAACAGATAGTAATCCGAAGGGGCTACAATTGGGCTGTATGTCGGGAGCGGTTGAACTTCCCGTTTTTAGGGTTTGGATGTAAGTTTTGACAACACAATGGCTTATCAATTTTTGAGAGCCTTGATAATTTTCTCACGAAATTAAGTATGGCACCTGGAATGCTACATGCAAACATGAACAAACGACCAGTCCAGACCAGTTTGCTTTCAGTTCAGCTCAGATTGAACTTACCATGGTTTCCGCAAAATTCACGCTGCATTTCATTCAACTGGTAATTTTCGGTCCCAAAATTTGTAGACCAAATGCGAAAGCTCTCTATACTATTGCAGGGTTGTTACGGTCGCACGGATTTCGCGGTTTTCGCGAATTTAGCGCGGTTTCTGCTAAGACTTTAATGCTATGGCGCGGATTTCGCGCGAATTTCAAAGAACATCATTCTACATTTGTGAATCATTCGTTCGAATGAAAAAAAGTTATTTGCAAATTTTCGAAGCTTGTGAGTTTTATGAAACCCTAAAAAAATTGAAGATGGGCGAACGTTTCAGCAATTGGTCGAGCTGGCCGAATTGGTGAATTTTCACCTTGATAAAACCAAAATTTACTCGAAGGCGGTTCTAGTAAATGTTTTTTTTTTTGGTGGACAACAGAGCTGTTACCAGGAATTATAAAAACTTTTCGTTATATGTGATTGATGTCTGATAGAAGATATCTTCTCAGCATAAACACATTCAATAATGCAAAGAACGTAATAAATAAAATACTATTGTTCTATAATATGTTCACAAATTTTGTGTATGATAAAAATCGTATTCTTAATGCAAAATTTGCACGACAGGGTTAAATTGGGAAAAATTTTGAATTTGTAACTTTCATAAATGCTCCTTCAACAGTCCTTATCACTAGAGTTGGGAAAATATCGATTTCTTTACGGCACGGTTTACGAAGTTTCAACACATTTTCTCGTTAATTCCAAACCGTGTTTGATTTCGCAACCTGTTGTTGAGTTCGCTATAAAACGAACAATAGATGAAGGGAAATGAATGCTAGACAATGAATGCTGAAAATAATCTGTTTGGATCGTAATCACATTGATAATGTTTTCACTGTGCAGTAGCAATACGCAATGCAACATTAGTAAAAAATATACGATAAAAGACTTTGTTTTATTTCCAGCTGGTTGATGATGATGATAATGTCCATGCACTAATTTTCCCCAATTTGAGCACCTTCATGCATATAAATTGACAAAAATCATTGATGTACATGCTCCTTTAAAATTCTTTATCACCAATCACTAAACTTCCCAAAGTTACAAAGTTGGCAATTTTCCACGATTTTAAAAGTCTCATTGACATGCGTTATCCTTAGTTAAAAATTCATGTATGATTACTGTTGTCACTAGTTTTCACATCCCTCATCGGGATCAACGATTTTAGACGTAAATCAGTCGGCACTCATGTCTGATCTTATTCATATTTTCTTTCACAATGTTCAAAGCTGATCGAATCGTCCAGTAATTTAATCTTACAGGAATCACTGATAATAGTAGCTCAAAATTACTACCGATTTTGTGTGACGGAATATCAGAATTGATTTTGATCCATGTGATTCAAAGTTTAAACCCAATAAAACACCATTTTCACATGAATTTGAAATATAGAAGTAACAGGAGCGCAGCGTTCGAATGGTGCGTATCAATTGACGTAGCAAAATCCTGCACTCCTGTTACTTCTGTGTATGATATTCAAGTTAAATAGGGTAATATTATTCAGCTGCATAGCATGCTTCGTGATTGGACATGTTTTTCTTATCAATATAACTATTATTCATCGCAGCATGTATGTTAATATTATTAGCTGTTTTCATTGATGATATTACTCCACCACGACGGTATTGCTGAATAAATTTCAAATACATCATGAAGCATGGAATTCCGATGCAATCGACGAAATAAACTCACCTAACGAGCCTAAAATTATTGATATCGGATAATCCATATCCGAGAAAATTGAGCGGTAATCAACCTGCAAACCTGTTTAATTAACATTAAAACATTAAAACGAGCCTCACTTTGTTGAAATGTTATTTCCGAATCAGTCAGTGATACTGATAACGATGAAAACATTTTTAAATTCCAAGTAAAACCAAAATTTATCTTATCAAAAATCATTCGTTTCAAAATTCATTATAATATCTAGAATAAATATGTGATATGAAAAAATAATACTGACTATTTTTATTTACTGTGAATCAAAAAATTTGCTTAATTCCACCCCCGGCATAAACTGTTATGTACTGACGAGTCGAAGTCGAAACATAAAGTATATATTGGTGTTTTGTTTTGCATGATATAGAGTAAACATTATTTACCAGTGCTTTGATTTCGAAAAATGAGTTATTCTACATGACCCTTAAATTTGAAACTTTTTGTTTAGATTCTATAAGAAAATTGTGTACAGTTCCAAAAAATCGATTGGAATTCAATGACTAACCAGCTCCATTTTGGTTTCTTTCAGTACCCTTGGTCTTCAAGCTATAATCCATCTTCTTCGTCATATTCGTCATCCAGTTCCACTTACGGAGGCAGTAGAGTACGTATGGTTGTCTCATCGTGTAAATTGTTCATTTTTCATTCCTCCCGTTGAATGTTTGCCCTCGTTTATAAAACTTCCCCGTGTCATTCTAAATTGTACCCGCAGATTTTTGGTGTTTGAAAAACTTGGTTATCAAATGAAAGTAAACGGTACCATTACTATTTTTAACTAACATCAGCGACGATTTCCTGTGGACAGTCCTATTGTTATTGTTTTTTCTTTCACTAACCCTCCCGACCTTATGTTTGAAGGTTTTCAACCGAATCGCATCAACTGCTGACCCAAAACTCACTAGATTACATGCATTCACAACGGCAGGTCGTCGTCGTGTTTTGATTGACAGGATTGTTATGCTGATGCGGATACGTTCTCGTGTGTTATTTTTGGCAGCACTTTCCTTAGCATTTTCGCAAGCGCCTCATCCACTTCGAAACGGAGCAAAATTCAACAAACGTTAGTTGAAATAGAAATAATGTTCACAGGGACAATCGTAGTGTATGTGTTGTTAGTGATTGGCGTGAGTCTAACTGATTGCTGTAGTAGCCTAACAGCTGTCACAATCGCTACGGAAGAATCGTCGGAAGTTGCTGCAAAAAAGGCTAACCATATTGGCGCCGATACAGATTGGTTGCTCTAGTGGCATAAGCTCAGTTGGCTCGGGTAATAATTCCAAGCAAAAAATACCCGGCTTAAGAAGAAATAGTTTCACCGCTAACCCAATGTCCGCTTCAGTATGCTACTGTACTTATATGTTTTTTTTTTCTGTTTTTACTTTTTCATTTCAGTACTCGACCGAACCGTCGAGCTCGCGATTAAGTTCATTAAGTGGCACCAGCTTCCGTCCATCGTATACATCCGGCAGCTACCGTTCGCCTCGTACGTCATCCAATGTGTCAACGTATATCAGCCGTTACTCCAGTTTGGCAGCTGAGAAGGAAAAAGAGAAGGAACGCGAAAAGGCTAAAGAAGAAGAGCGCCGTCGAGAGAGAGAACGTGAGAGGGAACTCCGAGAGAAGGAAAGGGAAAAAGAACGAGATCGCGAAAAGGATCGCTTAATCGAAACATCCCGAAAACTAGAAGCTGAGCTGGACAAGGATAAACCAAAGTTTATTAAAAAATCTGCCTTAATTGCGGCGAAGTACAGTTCAACGCTAGAAGTGGAAGACACCTCGAAAGGAGGAACAAAAATTACCAAACCAAAGAAAGACAATGCTCCGCCTGTTACGTTCACGACTAGGTATGGAAAAGTAGGAGTTCGTGAAAAATCAAGAGAGCCCAGTCCGGTTAGCAGAGCTAATTCGACCAGCAATCTAGCGACAAATCGTATTAAGGTTAGAGATCCAAGTCCCGCTGGCGGGACTACAGTCCCTAGAGCACGCTCACGAGATCCTAGTCCGGCTGCAGCTGATAATAAACGTCTGGGAAGTTATACCGCGTCGATTGCTAGTAAATTTACTGCTAACGATAGTGGGAACCAAACAGCGACGAATCACTACAAGAGACAACCCACGGGTTCGATCGGCGGCCTTCTGCAAAATCGTGCGAGATCTAGAGATCCCAGTCCAACGGTTCGAACAGTCACCTCACGTGAACCTAGCCCTGTAGAATCTAGGAAAGTTGCCAAACCATTCTCGGCACGATCAAGAGATCCGAGCCCGGTTACTTCTAGAGGAAATATCACAACCATTAAAGTAACCCCTCCCACCGCAAAAACTTGCAACGATTCAAGTTCCCACAGTGTCACGATTAAAAATGGAACGCGCTCCCGGGATCCAAGCCCTGTTGAATCTAAAAAGATTCCACTTTTCACTTCCAGTAAGCTTCGATCTAGAGATCCGAGCCCAGCAGGAAATAAACCGGTAGCAACATTCACAAGCGCAAGTCTACGAACAAGGACACGGGATTCTAGCCCGGCGGGAGTTAAACAAACACCAACTTACACAAGATCATTGACGGCAAGAGATAGCACAACTGAGATGCGATCCCTAACGTTACCGATTACTCGAAATAGAGATGTGAGCCCATCGGTATCAAAAATTCGCAGCCGTGATCCTAGTCCTGCTCTGAGCATATCCGGAACCCGCAGGTCTTCCAGAGAACCAAGCCCTGCAGAATCTGTTAGAGAAAAATACGGTCTGAACACAAACTCCTATCGACCATATGGTCGAAGTAATAGCAGCCTGAGTACGACAGCGGCTCGGGTCACGACGAACTCCAGTCCAGTTCCGGCACTTTCGTATATGACCTCCAGTGAAGCGATGGCAGCTCGAACAAGTCGACCATCGTCCAGATTGATAAATTCTCATTCTCGTGAACCATCGCAGTGCGCTTCACCGTTATTAGTTCGTAGCCAGGTATTTTCACCAGAACCAATTCTTACTGTCAAGGATACCAAAAAAGAAGAAGAAGCTAGATCATCGCCGACTGATTCCACTTCGACCGAGGAGGAATCTTCGGAAGAAACTGAGAGTAGTGTCGAACCGGAACCAAAAATATTCATTGAAATAACTCTGGTAACCAGAGGTACTTCCCCGACTCCACCGGGATCCACTCCGTACATTAGAGCTAGACGAGCAGAGATGTGTAAAACGATTGAGAAAACTATTCAAAAACAACTACTGAATGTAGAAACTGCCGATAAAGCTGTTCAATCCGATCGCATGGATGATTCGACACGATATCTTCGATACAATCAACTATCGACAAGAACTTGGTCTCCATTGCTTGACACTAAATACAGTTCCAGTGGTTCTTCTGGATACACTCGATATTCTAGTGCATCGTCTCGCTACAGTCGGGACAGTCCAAGCCAAAGTCGTGAGCCGAGCGTGTGTTCAACGCGAAGTGAAGTTCCCGATGAAAAAATATCCACCTTGGCAGCCCGTATGAAAGAGATGAATCTCTCCAAATCTGCAAGCCCGAAATATAATTCAGCTAATAGTAGATCCTCGACGAGTACACCTTCCCTCAAACAGAAAACTTCACCTAAACAAAAATCACCGGAGAAACCTCCTCCGGCACCGGCAAAGGATGGATCGCCAACAAAACCGGTAGCAAATTCTACCAATTCCAGAATCAACAAAGACTTCCGAAAGTCCGCATTGAACATGGGTCCTGCACCCGATCGCCCAAGAAAAGGGTCAAATGCTTCCAATAGGTCTAGTTCATCAACTTCATCGGGATCAACCACAACTCAGGTCTCCGGACGTGTCACCCAAAACGGTACTAGCAAAATACCACAAGTAACTCGATCCAGTGCTAGTCCCGCTCGTCGTTCCGATCGATCGTCATCATCGAGTTCGGAAGTAAGTACGTCAACCACTACGTCAACATCGGAAGCAGATGGACAACCGTCAAAATCATCCCGCTTGATATCGTCGGCGGATGAAGGTGGAAACACAGTTACTGATTCATCCAATGCCAACAATGAGTTGCTAATGCGAGCAATCCAATTGGCAACAAACTTTGTGAAAGGCAATCGCAATACTCCGACCTGGTACGACAACACCAGCGCGACTAGCATAGCCGACAGTATCAGCCAGGACCAGGCTCCCAAGTCTGGTTGGGAAGCAGGAACGCATTACATGGATAGCATAAAGGATGATGATTCTACCGAAGAGGAAGACGATGAGGGAAATGGAGCCGATAGCATTTTGAAGTCAGGTTTGCAACAGGCAACCTGGTGGAACAACGATAATGGATTCGTTAAACATCCGCCGGTTCAGGCAGTTACAGTACAAGAATGTCAGATGCCTAACAGCAAACCTTTAGCTTTTCGCATTAGACACATTCAGTCCGGTGAAAAGGCTTGGTGGATGACTGAGAATAAGGAAAAATCCGATGCAAACAACGAGATGGATGATCCAGCCGATGCAAATAAGAACGACAGTACATCCGAAAAAGTCTGGTGGATGACAAATGCTAACGGGAAAGTAGAAAACAGTAACGAATATCGACAAGGGGACGAAAAGCAAGATACATCTGGTGACGATGATGATGATGAAGATGACGATGACGAAGAAGACGAAGACGAAAAAGAAGAAGTAGTTCAAGTAGAAGATAAGGACAAAGATCTGAATGATTCTCAAAGGTCACCAAGCAGTGAGGATAGGCTACCCTATTCCCCATTCCGGCCCATCAAGTTAACAAAAATTGAATCCGGAGAAAAGGCATGGTGGATGTTGAGTACAAATGATGTACCATCCAAAGCTAATGGTTCATCAGGTAGCGTAAGTAAGGAAGCATCAAAGGAGGTGTCACCAGAAAAGAAAGGTCCTGGATTTACGATGTATTCGTTAGAAGCAGAAGATCAGGCTTGGTGGGAAGAAGCGATGGCTGATCTGGAGAAGAAAAATAAGTCCAGTTCGAGTGTAAGTACCAATACTAGCAGTAAAGCTGCATCTAAAGAGCCTACGCCGGAACCGAAGTCCCAAGGTTTCATAATTACCCGTGAAAGATCGGGCGAAAAGGCATGGTGGATGTGTAGTACCGATAAAGTAAATGATGCAAACAACAGTGACGCTTCCGTCCGTGAGTGTAGTCCTGTCAAGGCAAAACCATTCAAAATCACTAGAATAGAATCGGGTGAAGCACCATGGTGGATGACGGAAACGGAGAATGGAATTTCTCGCTCGGGATCCAAAGCTAATGTGGTGGTTAGTAGGTCTAATAGTTTCAATTCCAAACAAGGCAGTCCCACCAAATATAAAATCACAAGAGTTGAATCCGGTGAGAAAGCTTGGTGGATGGATAGTCCGGAAGAGCAAAGTGTCAGTCCTCAAAAGTTGTGTTCTTTCATTGAGAAGCATGGAGAAGAGGAAATTCATCAGTCTCGGGCAGATAATGAACTAGATGAGGAGATCCGTAACATCGGTAGGTTTGTGGCTGGATTACCGCGATTTCCTACCGGTGATTTTACGGTAGAAGCTATTACCGACACTCCTTTGGGGGATCGTGCCAGTCCAGAAGGAGTTGAAGATACACACGTAACAAATCGAACTTCTCCATATGACAACATTCCAACATCTGCGGGCAAGGTAAAAAGCATATTGGAACAAGAACCAAAATCGTATCAACAACTCGAACTTGACCGTAACTCAACTGACACGGCAGTGTTTATATCACGCCATACCAACATCGATGATCTACTGGGCGGATCATGTCATCCGTTGAGCCCGATGATGGATCGTATGTTCGTGATGGATGAGCTTCAGGAGATTTCACCACATGACGTGCGGGTGCACGACAGCACGGCGCAGTTCATTTATGGCGACAGGTTCGTGGTGTGCTTTCCGTGGCCGGGGCGCTGCTATAAAGCGTTGTTCGGCACGAGTGGTGAGAATGTGTTTAATAAGCGTATATTTTGTTTCATTTCCTCTAGATCCAGTGGCGTTGAAGACGGTTACTCTTGTAAAGCAGTGGTGAGTATAGTATTCATATTTTTTTTATGGCGCGTTGAGAAAATTATGTTATATATAATCAAACGAAAATATGATAAAGATTTTGCCGGGATGTAGAACAAAAATTTATGTAGCACTTTTTTTTGTCATGAATATCAGCGTTTTATTTTTGTAAATATTTTGTAGGATTTTCTTCGTGAATATTTTGGTTTTCGGTAAGTGTATCTATATAAAAATTTTAATGCCACACTTCGAATGTAATCTAAATTTTGTTTCGAGTCAATCGGCTAGCTTTGCATTGCAATGCAATGTTTGTTTCACTTGCATTGATACACTTTCATATCAATGGTAAATAAACAAACTTCTGAACAAACTAATGACAATCATCAGCTATTCTGCAATTCCATCAGAATCTGATGTACGATCTCTCCGAGTTTCTCAATATCTAGAAGAAACGTTCTCCATCGAAAAGTTTTAGACCTTCATTTCTTCATTTTGTCATTAGGGTGACCATTTTCATGTTAGAGTGGATCAAAAAATCGATTGTTTTCAATTTTCTTCGATATTTTTTCTTTAAATCATAACTTTTGAACCACTCGACCGGCTCTGCTAATTCTTGGATATGTTGTCAATAAATGACTACAGTTTTTAACAAAAACCTTCAAATTTTGTGAAGTTGAAGCTTTTTGTTCAACTTTTTAACGGTTTTCATGGTTTGCGACTATGTCATTTTATATTTTTTGCTGAAAGCTGATATATTTTTACATAACATATCTAAATTTTGGCGATGTACGTTTTTTTTGTTTGTGAGTTATGAGTTTTTGAAAATTTCAAATTTTGGAGATGCAGTATAGTTCCTGTCCCGGGTTGGTGGTTCAATGCATAGGACGCTGGTCTTACAAGCCAGTTGTCGTATGTTCGAGCCCCGACCTGTAAGGATTCTTTGTGTCAGTAGGATCCATAGTACTAGCCATGCAATGATTCTGTACACTTAGAATCGGCTGCGAAGTCTGTTGAAACAGAAAGGCCAAATTCCACAAAAGGAATGTAATGCCAAGACTTTGCTTTACTATAGTTGATTTTAGGTAGGTTTTGACCTAAAATTAGGTAGCGGCTAGTAAGAGTGTGGAATCCTTGTTTGCAAGGCATGTACGGTAAAAAAATTAACGTATATAAAATTTACGTAAAAAATGCTCCTTTTTAAAATGTTAAGTAATTAACACTCAATACTTAAAATAATATTATATCAAGTAACGGTCGCTTGGAGTAGGGTGTCAATCGCACCTTAATACACATGTCAGTAATGCTCAGGCACCAATTAGACACTTATTCTTCATAAATGACACACTTGAGCATATTCGTTTCCATTCTGAAGCTCAATACAGAGCACTTCTGGACACATTATATGCGTCGACACAAACAAGAGCACAGTTTATCATTCCGGTTTTAGCAGGCACAAAACTGTTGGCGTTAAGCGAGTTACCTTTGCAACAGATACAGATGTACAGCTAAATAAATATACGCGATCCCATTAAAAAATGGCGTTTGGTACTACATCGACTTTTAGACTGATCTCTCGAATATCAACCTAAGAAACAGATCTTCCGCCAAACTCCAATTCAGAGTAAGAGTTATTCATTACCATTATCATTGGAAACTACTAAATTTTTGACGGTTCCATGTATCCTTTGAAAATGAGTAACTAGTACTGAAACTCTGAGTAACTTTCAATAAGAGTGCTGAGTATAAGAATGACACATGATTCTGCACAAGAGGGACTGAGCACACGATATAGAATTTACACTGGTGGCGAGATTTTTCTATGAATGATAGCGGTTTTATACAAGGAAAAACAAGAATATTCTAGAAAAATAGGATGTAAGGAAAAAAATATAAACATCGGCCATTGCAGGATCATCCAGCGAATCACGTCCAGTTGCTATTCTTGAGTACATAGTTTTATTTTATACTTACCTTGAAAGAAATGCTTGATAACTTGTAAATTGATGTTACAATGTTATGTTTAAATGTTCCGCAATAAAATTCCGAGTCATTTTTTGTTTCGATGTTTACATGCATGGATCCCGGCGTCATACTTGACACATGTAAACGATACACTCTAATGAGAAATTTAGCATAATTCGGTTGATTGTGATGAGTTTGAAAATAGTTACACAAGTTAGAAAGAGTCGCTCTAAAGACTGTCCCATAAAGTATGGACGCACTTTGATTTCGCTGTAAATAATTCACAAGTGTTAGATATTCAAATTTTATTCGACATACTGATAATATTAGACTACAACAACAGAATATTATTCTCAATATTTGCTACTTAGCCATTGTAGACTAGCTGGCGCACCTTCTTGAGAACGTTCTTCATTAAATTCCGTACAGACTTCTTGGCGACAAGTTTTGACACTTTTTTCCAATCTTTTTCGAACTGTTGAATGGTTTCGACTGCCGAGACATGTTTCCTAAGATGTGCCTTTGTTAATGCCCAAAATTCCTCAATTGGTCGAAGTTGTGGGCAATTTGGTGGATTCATGTCTTTTGAGACGAAAGTGACATTTTTGGTAGTATACCATTCTACCGTTGATTTCGAGTAGTGGCAAGAAGCAAGATCTTGCCAGAAGACAACAGAATCCTTGTGGCTTCGAATCATGGGTAGAAGTCGTTTTTGTAAACATTCCATGATGTATATTTCGCTGTTCATTGATGCAGTGATGATAAAGGTTTTCGAAATCTTACCGCAGCAACAAATGGCTTGCCAGACCATAGTTTTCTTACCAAATTTGTCGACTTCAATATACAATAAAAACAAACCTTGAGATGAGGTAAATGAGATTGAAATAAGAATTTGTTCAGTAGTGAGAAATCAATGTTATTGGCAATGAAAAGTATATGGGAAGGTCAATAACTTTTTGTCCTTCTTATATATTTTTTAAAAAAAAAAATAAAACCAAGTCTGTATGTATGATTCAAAACGGTTCTGTAAGTATTGTATGGCAAGAATCCGGCAGAAACAGAACCGTTAATAATCGCTAGCCGAAATTCTCTTCCAGAAACCGTTGTTCACCCTTATTCTGAATAACGGCGTATTTGTTTTTCGATCGAATCCTAGCTTCCTTTGATTTTGCTAGCGTTATTAGGAATACGAATGAAATACGATAAAAAAACACGATACGTCCTTATTCATAATAAGGGTGGTTGCCTGACTCTTACCAGAATTCTGGCAAAATCCCGGCAGAAATGGTTGGTAGGCATAGCCAGTCGTCTAGGAAGAAATCTGCCCGCCGCGCAGTATCGACTTACCAATAAAGATATTTTTATTATTATGCTGATTTTCAAGACCATTGGTAAAATTTACTGAATTTTCTACGGATTTTGCAATAAAAAAAAACAGATTTTATACCGATGTTTAAAAATGTTGGGTTACCAATAAAAATAATATTACAGAAAATTTTACCTGCTTTATCATGCGATGGTAGAGGAACGTGATCAATCGGTTCTGCAATCGGACCAATTTCGGGTGATAAATTTCACTGGGTTAAATCATTGAAAACTTGTGCAAGTTGAAAAACTTAGCAGTTGAACTTCCAGAATGCACCGACATTTTGTAGTACATGTACAAACTTTCTGCATTTTGCACATTGGCATTATTTGCCATCAGTTGTTTTCTACTTTAGGCAGATTTTTGCAGATCCTATATATTAATTATAAGGGAGAGTGTTCGGTTACCGGCACCATTTTCTTTTAAGCTTATCACTTCTGACTAAGTGCACATTATGCAGACATCTATACATCAATGTAAAGTTAGCTAACAACTGAATAAGGAAATAAGTTGATTCAATCGATTGAATAAACTTTATTATCAATTTAGTAAAGTGATAAATTTTTGCATTTCAAAAAAGGTGTTTGGTTACCGGCACCCCAAGAAATTTCGCTAAAAATGGAAAAATATAAGTAAAAACTGCAATTATTCAAAGAAAAAACGAAATTTATTCTTTTCGGTGGCATTTTGGACGAAAGTCTTCATTGTCTGATGGTGACTTCGCCTTGGCTCTCTTGGCCAATGATTTGTATGGTTACGCCTTTGGTGTTGATTAGGCCGGTCTTCCACCAGCTTCGCGGGATTGAATACGTTGCTGCAGTCGAATTTATTGGCTTCTTATCCACTAAGGAACGTTTAATGGCATTAATCAGTTCATAAAAGTTCATTTTCCTTGACTTGGACGATTTGTTTGAAGTCGCCTAACAGAACTAGAGAACCAAAGTTTTTACTTATATGACGGATATATTGAAGCCGTCAAGTTGTACACGTGTTGCACATCACCCGAGATGCCAGGTAATACAATAAAAGCAAAAAACGAAAAGATCGCATCAGTTTTCAAAAGTCTGTAATTTCTGACGAATGTCTGCTAACAATCTAAGCTTCAAAAGTCTGTAAAAAGTCTTTAGACGAAAAAAGGTTTACGTGTTAGCTAAGAAATTTGATAATTCACCGACAAATATGCAGACTTGGCATCTCTGCATATTACTGACAATTTTTCGCGATTTGTCGAAAAAAGTTGGGTGCCGGTAACCGAAATCGGTAGACATTTTGAAAATTACAAAAAAAGCTTTGATTCGGAAAATTTTGATAGCAAACGGTATTAAATCACGAAAAAGATCGAATTCACCTCATAAATATTCAATCCACTCACCTTCTCGATTGATGCTTTTCAATTTATGATACTATAAAAAAGTCATAAAAAAGTCATTTTCACGCAATTAAAATTTGTTTTAAGCGCTGCAAAAAGTGCAAGGGTCTGTTTGCTTTGGTATTCGGCACAAAAATAACGTGCTGCTATTACACACACATGACATTTGTCGGAATGACACTATCTGCTTTCTGTCAAAAGTTACGGTGGGGTGCCGGCAACCGAACACTGACGGCAACCGAACATCTTCCCCTTCTACTAAAACCGAAAACAGTGTTATGTCGTTTTCGCTTGAGAAAACTAAAACTGACCCAGGGTAGTTTCTTCAAACAAACACTTTTCACGAAACTGTGTTGGTTACGCACTTAGCAACGGCGATTTGAGCAAACCAGATATAAAAACCAGGTTCGAAATTGACTCGATTTTCAGTTCAACAACGTTGAAACTAGGCTCGAAACTAGCTTCGAACAAACGGTTTGACAGCAGTTAGAGTGGAAACTGGGTTAGGTTTGGCATCAAGCGAAAACGACATTAGACTTTTTCTACGTACAATGAGAGGAAAATTTGCACCAAAAATACATATATGATAACTTTTTATACTTCTATTCATAATTAAAAACGATGTAACTTCCTTTTTCGAACGGGATGTTTTCCCCTGGATGTATTTCGGGCACTTTATCACTCCAAATACCAAGCCTCAAAAAAAGTTGGAACGGTAACTTTGAGCTGTCATAGCTCAACTGTTTTTCAACGAATCTCAATAAATTTAACACCATCGAATTTTTTGAAGTTCGTAGATTGATTCAAAAACTTTGTAGGAGATGATTGGTAAAAAAAAACTAATGAAAATTTGATTTTTCCCGTTCGAGTTTTTTTCACGCGCCAAATATGCCCTATCTGCTTTGCAATTTTCTTTCCTTTAGCATACACGTCGCATAGAAAATATTGAATACTTCAATTTTACCGAGTCATAACTTTGTTGTTAGCCAACCGATCTTTAAAATTTTTTCAACATTAGAAAGGTACTACTTCCAGAAATAAAATGCACTAAAAAAAATGAAAAATAGGGTTGTCTACCCAAAGTTGTAATGAAAACTGCAGATAGATGACCTAAGAAAAGGAGAGACTTTTTACAATGATCGTAAATATCTCGAAATTCAAAGCGATGACCTATATATTTTTACACATCATTCGATTGCTAGTGATACCAGCTACAATTTTCGCTCAACTACCATTCCTGCACAATCAAAAGAAAACATTAAAAAATCGATAAATTTATAAATATATATGAATTTTTCATATTTTTTCACATGTTTGTATATAACTCAAAAATTAAAGCGATGACATCTACATTTTTTTGATTCAAAATATTGGAATCATCACTAGAAACAATGTAGATGATCGAAATTATATATCCGTTCAAAGAATCTCAAGAAATTTGATACAAATACAGAGAATTTCTATTATTGGGAAAATTTTGCCAAATAAAATCAAATCTAAACTTTTAAATTTTATGACATGCATTTTTTTATTATTTTAGTTAGAAATTTATTATGAACAAAATTTACAATAAAAACTGAAACTTGGATTTTACTGAAAATTTTAAAAATTTTAGCAAATAACCTAAAACACTAAAAATAGTTATGTTTTTGTACTTAACAAAAGATCTAAACAATTTTTATGCACAACCCAAACGCAATTGATAACTACTAAAATTCTGATTTTGTTTTAAGTTTGCCGTAGATTCTCAAAAAATCGGTAGAAGAACGGAAATTTCAAAATTTCTGATATGTATTGCGTTCCAACGTTTTTGCAAATCAAAGTGAATTTATTGGAATCCGTGTTGAATTCGTCTGTTTCAAAGAGACGTAATTTTCCATTATCCTAAACGACATCATTTATAATCGATA
Source organism: Malaya genurostris (assembly GCF_030247185.1). NCBI lineage: Eukaryota > Metazoa > Arthropoda > Insecta > Diptera > Culicidae > Malaya > Malaya genurostris. The sequence continues at coordinate 216,427,975 of NC_080572.1, forward strand.
CAATATTAAAATTTAAATATCGCAAACTTAGAATTATTTCGGAATGTATAGAATTATAAAATTATTTGAATTTTCTATTAGTAAACAATTCAGAAAAAGTAGAATTCCGAATTTAGCACAAAAATTTACACGAAATTAAGTAAAACTTGTTTTTATCCACCTAGTTGTGTAATGATGCCTTTCTCATATCTCTCTTATTCTCATATAAACAATGTATTCTTCAAACAGTTTTGTTTGATTTTTGAAAAACATGAAGCTAGTGCATGAACTAGTGTAACCTACAAAATGAAACAGTTCTCAAATCGGTCTTTCTTAGTGAAGTGAGTTCCACTATTTCAGGTACTTATGAAACTGGAATCGCCCCGAAAATTGGCTTTGCAGCAGCAATCGCGATTAGCACCAACCAACCAATCTATTTTCAGCTTACAGTTGTCTTCGTCTCGAAAAACAACCTCTTCGTTTGAATGCTTTTTACTGAATGAAACCCTACACTTATGTTATCAGAACTAATTGGCTCAAGTGGCATGTTCCCTTGTTATTTGGAGATTTGTGCCTTGCCTCATCAACTTCCTGATGGGATAAAAGAAACATGGAAGGGAAATGGGAATTGGGTGTGGTGAGAAAACAGCACAAAAGATAAAGAAATAAATCGTCCTGCATCCCCGAAAGGATGCTGAACGATCTGCAGGTGCCAAAATGCACGGTTGATAAAACCTCCTACCACCGAGAGGCCTTAGAGATTTTACAAAAGCGACACCATTCTGCATTCCCCGAAGAATACAGAACGATTTCTTCCCGAATATGCACTTGAATTAATTTAACACTTTAGAAGACAAAAATACCTTATTTTCATATATAGCTAATAAATGACTTACATGATATGAGTATTTTTCAATGAAAAAAACCCAATGTTTGAACATAATTTAAAAAAATTAAAAAAAATATCTCCTCCGATTTTTTTCATGAACATGCTCGAAAATATTTTCTTTCGAATACAAAAAACGGATTTTTTTTCGTTTGCATCAATGTTAGATATAGCAGTTTAAAAATAACCTGTTTTTGAACTAGTTTTGCTCATAGCTTCGGTTCAGAAAACGCTACCTGAATGCGCCAGTCATTAAAAAATTGGTTTTAACAAACTCTAAAAGATGTTCAAAGATACCTTACGAAAAGAGAAAAATATAAATGCTAGAGCACAAAATCTGATTTTGTGAGGAACACCCTAAGTTGCTTTTTAAAAATAGCTGTAACACTAAAACCGTTGCAGATACTACTATGGCGTCCTCAGCAAAACTGCTCGATATAAGTTTATCTACAATTTTGCCATAGAATGCAGTCCTCTATCTCAACACATCCGGAAAATAAGTTTTGGATCTCCTTAATAATAAGAGCCACCATAATACCATGTACATCGACGTATGGCTTATCTTCACTGATCATTTGTTATGAAGACATCATAGCTCAAAAGTATAAGGTTAGGCCACAAATGTTTTTGTCCCCCTTAATTGTGGATCCGGACCACTGTGCAATGCAATTTAAATCAGGAAAATTTAAAATTACCGATATTTTACCTATTTTTTGAGATTCTACGGCAAGCCTAGGACAAAATCAAAATTTTGGTAGTTATCAATTGCGTTTGTGTTGTGCATAAAAATTGTTTAGATCGTTTGTCCAGTACAAAAATATAACTATTTTTAGAGTTTTAGGTTATTTTGTAAGTTTTGTTCAAAATAAATTTCTAACTAAAATAATAAAAAAATTTATGTCATAAAATTTAAAAGTTTTCATTTGATTTTGTTTGGCAAAATTTTCCCAATAATAGAAATTCTCTGAATTTGTATCAAATTTCTTGAGATTCTTTGAACGGATATATAATTTTAATTATCAATACATTGTTTCTGGTAATGATTCCAATATTTTGAATCAAAAAAATGTACATGTCATCGCTTTAATTTTTGAGTTATACAGAAACATGTGAAAAAAAAAGAAAAATTCATATAAATTTATAAATTTATCGATTTTTTAATGTTTTCTTTTGATTGTGCAGGAATGGTAGTTGAGCGAAATTTGTAGCTGATATCACTAGCAACCGAATGATGTGTAAAAATATATAGGTCATCGCTTTAAATTTCGAGATATTTACGATCATTATAAAAAGTTTCACCTTTTATTAGGTCATCTATGTACAGTTTTCATTATAGCTATGTGTAGACAACTCTATTTTTCGTTTCTTTTAGTGCATTTTATTTCTTGAAGTAGTACCTTTCCAATGGTTAACAAATTTTGAAGATCGGTTGACTAACAACAAAGTTATGACTCGGTAAAGTTGAGGTTCTCAATATCCGATTCGCGATGCAGGTGCAGCATGAATGCAGATAGGGCACATTTTGAGCTTGAAAGAAAACTTGGAACGGGAAACATCAGATATTCATTAGTTTTTCCTAAACGATCGTCAATAATAATATACTTAAAATAATCTACATACTTCACAAAATTCGATGGTGTAAAATTTATCGAAATTGGTCAAGTAACAACTGAGCTATGGTAGCTCAAAGTTACCGTTCCAACTTTTTTTGAGGCTTGGTGCTTCGCGTAACTTTTTTAGGCTTGGTATTAGGAGTGTTAATGAGTGCAATAAAGATAGAGATGATTTACTCTGGTTTGAACTAATTTTTTTCGTATTAAATAATAAAAATTCGTTCAAAAACCGTCCTCACATAAATTATGCATGAAAAACATGTAATCAATATAAAATAAGTTATACGGATTTATACTGATCTTTTCCCTCTACCACCATCCTAATACTAGATAGTATCGCTGGTTTTAGTTCTTTTAAATTTTCTGAAAGTCATTTGAGCTGAACCCGTAAACCTATATTATCAAAAGGAAAGTAACTTAAATTCACGCTTATTCTAGTTTATTGCGAATTATCTATAATTATCTATTTGAGAAAACTGTTTTTTAATTCATTTATAACAGTGTTACCAAAAACTTTATTTGTATATAGTACGTCTTCATTCAATTTGCACTAAATCTTAGTAACGGATAAAATTCACAGTACAGTGACATTGTGGAACGATCGTTAGATTACGTAGATTTCCTAGTAAATCCCTCCAACATTTTTAAAAACGAAAAACGAAATTCTGCTCTGGACAAAACAAGTGAACACCAGTTATAAGGCTTTATTAACATGTGTTTTCAGCTTGCCCCGTCAAAAGTGAACACGTGTTAATCGGTGGCATTTCTGTTTCGCCGGGTTGCTACCGGCGAAATAAAAAAAATCACACCGTGGCTTTCCGTAGTCGAAAGAAGAAAATAAAACAAAAATTTAGATCACTGTGTCCGGATCGGGAATCCGGTGCAGCCATAGGGGGGCAGGTAGGCCGGCATGTACAAGTAAGTACTCACATTGTACGTGCCAACCCACAGCGCAGTGCACGTAGAGCAGGTGAGTTGACTGCATGTTGGTGTTGATGATTCATGCATAAATATGTCGGCGGTCGGCCCGGGGAATGGAAGATCCTGCGAGTGAGTGTGGGTGTATTTTTTATTCGTCTGTTTCGGAAGCTGCATCAGTTGGGTGTCTCGGCTTGTAATTCATTCATGGTCCATTAAGCACTCTGCATGATGGCGCTGAGTGCGCGCGCGATTATACTGGCGGCTTCGTATAGAGGTAGATATTCGAAACCGCTGCCAATTTGTTAGCTCACCTGTAGGACCTCTTTTTTCCGCTGTCGGTAGACATTTACTCACGTTAGACATTAACGTTTAGACGTATGTTTGTCGGCTTTTTTTTCGAAATTAGCAATACGGTACGATTGTTTACTCAACGAGTATACAATGCAAATTTGAGAAAGTATGACCTCATAGCCGTTGTTTGGATAACGTTCAATTCATCGGATATTTTTGAAAGTTTTTTAAAGTGTTTTAATCAATGTTTGTTAGGGAAACTTTGAATTCGGTGAATATTTGTTGAAATCTTTATTGCATTCGGTCAATTCGACAACAAATGGAAATGAAACAGTGAAGTTTCGGACAATGAATCTTTCCGTTTCTGCCTAGTAGAACGGTGAATACGAATGTCAAAATACTGCTCGGTACATTTAGTGGTAGCACTATTATTTAATCATCTTTCACCCCAAACGGGCCGGAAAATTTAGTCCGATGATTACGTACTAACCTGCGTCATCATCCACCTACGATTGAGAGGGTAACAAACAAAAGGAGAAATTATACGCTAAACGATCGTGCTAACAACACATCCAAAATTGCGCTTCATTTAATGCATTTCGTTCGGCACACTGATCAGTTAGTGATCGAGTTCATTATGGTAAATATTGCTGTTATTGTTCAACGTCAGTTACTCTCGGTAAACATGGACCTCCGACAGTACCACATTGTGTGTTGAATACGCGAGTAGAACGCAATTCTGTGCACTTGAAAATTCTTATTCGGTGCCCCAGGAAGTCTTAGCATGATTTGAAAATACCAATACGAGCAAAGTTTTTTAGCAAATAAAAGTGTTATTTCACTGTTCTCTTCTCCATTGTACTCTACTACGGTTTGACGCGACATTTTTGAGATCCATTGAATTGTACTTCAACGAGTGGCTGCTCATTAGCTTCAGCACATACTGTTTGCCATTGATTTTGGATACTTTTTTCCAGTATTTTTCAAAAGTTGTAATAAAATCCGCTGCCTTGACATGTTTTCGCAAATTTGGATTTTTCAGTGCCCAAAAAGTTTGAAGGGGTCTTAGGGTCCTGAGGAAAGTTTGAAGGATTCATCTCCCTGAGTACGGATTTGACTCCGTCGGCTTTGTACTAGGCAACCGTGTCCAGTTCTGAATTATGATGTGTTCGGATCATGGGAAGTAAATGCTGCTGCAAGAATCGTAAACGTAAACATCCGCTTTCGTCGTATCTGCAATCCCGAATAGATTGAAATCATTCCATACTCTCAAACTTCTTGCCAAACCATTACTTTTTTACTGAATTTTCCGGTAAAAATCGACGTATCAACAGCTTTAATAAATAATACACAGAAAGAAATAATGAAATTTACACGAGATGTAAATCAATAATAACATCGAATAGACATGGGTTGAATCGAAATTTTGATTGAAAACCTTCATCGATGCAAAACTGAATTGGATTGCATTGAATTTTCAATTAATATAACTGTATATTTCAATTAACGCTTATTTTCCGATTAAAGTATATTGAAACGTACAGAATTATAAAGTAATTTTATGTTTAATTATCTGCTCCAAATATGTGCATGAAATTAGATGTAAATTCACAAAATATTTTTATCTGTGTACTTTGTCCAGCACGGACCGGGTAAAACTGGTTACCCGAAAATGTCATATAGTTAAATGTCACGTAGGACTTTGATTTATGATTACGCGTACTAACTTTCCAAACAGTAGTTTACCGATAACTTGGTTTGACAGATGCGACTTGTTGTTTACTCTACTACTTGAAACTGTATTTGTAGATCGATGGTACTCTTGGAGGTTCCCAGTTCTTTTTGCCACATTTCGTAGAGAACATCTTTTTTCGCAAATTTCTGGTCCAGGTTTTAGTTCACTGGACTGAATTTGCGTCGAGACTTTTCCTTGTCCTGATTGGTAAATAAGCATCCGAATAGCGTAACAAACTGCTCCGATGCTCACCCCTACCGTTTTCGATAACTGACTCAGTGAAACGATGGGAATAGTGCACAATTTGTGCAAGATCTCCATCCGGAAAAACCTTCGCATTTTGGTGAGAATTAAATGCACCGTTACTTCGAGAGATAAACTTTCAAATTCTGTGACATCCTTGCTTTTTGCCGTTAGTTGAAAACGGCATATTCTCCCGTGAAAAGAACGCAACAATAATTTTTACAACAATATCACGTAAGTTAGGATAAACTTCCTGAATAACACAAAATTGTACATTTCAATCTAGTAATTATATAATATCAGGTTTTCCAAATTTGCAAACGGCTCAAAGCTCCAGGCGGGAGTTCTCAAATCTTGGATATCGCCAAATGTCGAAATAAATTTTTTTTAAAGAGTTGATAGAAAGTATAGCATTCCTGCAATTCATTTGTTGACGTTTGGTGGGTGAGGTTTGAAAATTGTGCGAGCTCCTTGATGGGGTCATATTGCGTTTATTTTAAAATGTTGCCATGTAAATGCTACTGTCATAAAGCGATTTAACTGATCGCGCTCCAATTACAAGTTGACTACATTGAGTTTAGTGTACAAATATGCTATGTACGCTACGTCGCATCTTGCGCTTGGTAAAATTCAATGATAGAGCCAAATAGTTCGTTGAAACGACTGAAATATCTACTCTTTGAAATGAATTTCCATGTGTAGTGACAATTGATGCAAGACTTCCTAAATATTTCTGCATAGTTTAGTTATCAAAAATCTCACTCTTCATAGCATTACTCCGATAAATTTTAAATATAGTAAATCTGAATGCTGGAGAATGACACCAATTTGAGGACTATTAAACTTGTTACACTGACAATTCTTTGCTGAACGGTCGATCCGGCGCTGGTTTCTATTGCCATAAAATAAAATTCGAGTAATATCTTTCACTGGGTGGTTTCTGCACCGTATTTCAATTTATAAAAAAATCTCTGCGACATTCTGCGGAGTACAGGCTGCTTGAATAAGACATCGGTGATCATTGAATTCATTGTTGATTAGAATGGCAGGTAGCTATGGAAAAGAAAGTCTTGGCATTACATTCCTTTTGTGGAATTTGGCTTTTCAGTTTCAACAGACTTCGCAGCCGATCCATAGCGTACAGAATCACTGACACTAAGAATCCTTCCAGGTCGCAACTCAAATCAGCTCAGTTTATCAACTTCTGTAAACATTCCCGTTCCTGTTCATTCTGATATCGCTAGAGTTAAACGAGCTGGAAAATCTAGAATTTTCTCGGCGATTCAATCGTTTTGTTATTGTTATTGTTATTGTTTCTTTTTCCTTGTACTTTTATTTTTAGAAATATTTATTTATTTATTATCATCGGACATTACAATCTAAATTATATAAGTGGGAAAAAACCCGTTTGAGTGTACCAAAACATTTCAATGGCACTATTCTCAAAGAGGCATAAAAACCACTATCTTTTCCAATACACTAAAATTTACACATAATACATACAAAATTGTCGTTTTTAATAAATAAAACTAACTGTTTCTACATGGCTTAGTTTTCCAACATCAAAAACAGTGCTGCTCAAAACTACACATTCTACTTTCAAAAAATGTGAATATACAGGGTAGGCCATTTAAAGTGGAAGAATTTGTTAATGACCACCTTTGGCCTTGAGTACAAAATGTACCCTTTTTTAGGCGTGTTTCATCGTTTTGGCCAATATATCGGTCGATATGGCGGCGGTTTCACGTCGTAAGTCTTCGAGTTAAGCTATGGTTATTGATTTAGCGTATACCTTGGATTTCGAATAGCCCCAAAAAACTACAAGGATTAGCTCCATGGGGTTGTTCGAGCTATTGATGTGGAACAAGCCAACCAAAATTTCTAATGATCAACATTTTCAATTAATCGTCACACTTTCGAATCCGCCAATGCACGAGAGTCTGCTTATATTGATCTTTATTAGAAATCAACACCGAACATGCGAACCCAGCATATAGACTATTTGTCGTGATTTGAATTTGTTTTATAGCCAATGAAATTACATCAATAGCCTAAATGTATGCAATTATATGTTTGTACATGCTTGCGATACGGATATCGATATTTAAGCTTCTCTTCGCCAAGCTTGTGTTCAAGTTTTGTATGCAAGCAGTTATTTTTATAGCGTTTCTCTACCATTACTACCATTCTGCGATTTTGGTTGCAGCGAACTTTTTCTCATTATCAATCGAGCTCATCTTATATAAATTAGAAATTAATATTATGCACTCAAAATTTACCCTGGAGTAGTTGTCAATTTCTCAGGCGAATCTTGCATGACACAAGATCAGAGCATACCAATCAAAGGTTCAAATCGTTTTATGTCACTCTTTGTCTTACTGTCTAGCAACAACCTATCTCTAGCATGCTACGCGTAGGACTGAAACGTTAGCTATAATTTTGCTTATATTTATAGATTCGAGTGCTTCCAACAGCTTTGCTTTTGCTGCCAATCAGAGCGATGCTTTTCCTTCGATATATTGCTTACTCCTTCAAAACCGTCGACTATGGCAGGGAAATCCTGTATTCAGGAGATTTTTTGCAGGCAAAATAGGCCACTACTAGCTAATATTAATCAACATTTCAATGATACATAATTAAAAATACATGGCTATGAACATTCAAATCAATACGTAGAAATATTTCCAATCAAATGGTGACATAATATTGATAATTGATACACAAGTGACTGAGCTGTAATTGTTCTAAATCTGACCACATTTCTACGTGTATTTTTCTTGAGTTTAGTTAGTTAGTTGTTTATTTTAGCCCGGTTTTAACCTATCGGTCATTCACCGGGGGAATGAAATTTTCTTGAGTTTCTAATTTGCACCTCTATATAGAAAACAAAAATGTGTTCCTCATTAAAAATTCTGGTGACGTCAAATCGGGTGATTTCGGGAGCCAGTCAAAATCACAATCCGGGAAACAATGGTCGTAACAAATCGATTGTTAGTCGAGCTGTATGGCATGTTGCGCTGTCTTGTCGAAATCAGTTGCCATTCAAACTACCGATTCCAACAAACTTAGGCTCGTTTTAAAGTTACTATTGACCGATTAATCAGATATAATGGTATAAGAGACGTAACCGACAAACGCCTTTTTACCGCTCAACTTTCTTAAAGATGCACTGCTAAAAAATATAAATTTAAGCATGCCGTGATTTCTTCGGCAATGACATGATATTACATATATTAACATGTAAAAATAAATTTTGTGTCTGTAATGATGTCAACTTCAGCCAAATTAACTGTGAAGTTATTATGAGACTTATATATACATGCTTTGAATTGTAAATTAAAGTGAATTATAATGATCCTTTTATGTGCATCTATATAGATGTAAATTTACATAATTTGTTTAAAGTGCTAAGCTGATTTTAACAATCTAAAGCTCTTTTTAAAGCCACTGTTGAATTGTGGATCAAGTTATAAGATCGAATGGCTGTAACTCGTGGATATATAATGGTACAAATAACGTAACCGACAGATCCCGGTGTTTTTCCTTGGCACAAAATTTCTCGGAAATGTTAGAATCGATTTCAAAAGAGTTAGACTCGTTTGAAAGCTATTTTTGTTTGATGAGCTCACAATAGGTTTAGTGAGCTCACAATAGGTTTAGTGAGGGTCCGGTTTCGGGTATTCGTACTCAAAACCCAACCCGAATCCAAACGCGACGGGTATTGGTCGGGTTCGGGTCGGGTACGGGTGCCGATTTTATCACTTTCAAGGGGTACCGGTCGGGATCGGATTTCGGGACTTTTTTCGGGTTCGGGTCGGGTACGGGTGAAGATTTTTGTTTTTTTATCGGGTACGAGTCGGATTCGGGTGTGGAAGACAAATTAATTTCGGGTTCGGGTGCGGGTAAACGTATTTCATTTCCGATCGGGTACGGGTCGGGGTCGGGTTTGAAAAAATACGTACCCGTCCATCTCTACCCAGGACAGAATCTTACAAATGTTTTAACGAGACATTTAAATAGACATTATTACATTACTAGGTGGATTCAAAAGGTTTTTTTTATTTGTGAAAAGAAGGTAAAATGTGAAAAAAGTATAAAGTATCAGTTCAAGTTTGTTGTGAAAAAATACGGGTGGTTAATGTCAGAGAAATAACTGGATGATGTGAATACGAGAAGAGTATGACATGCTTCAGCCCGGGTCGGCGGTTCAATGCATAGGGCATTGGTCTCACAAGCCGGTTGTCGTGTGTTCGAGACTCGACCTGGAAGGACTCTTAGTATCAGTAGGATCGTAGCAGCTAGCATTCTGTACGCTATGAATCGGTTGCGAAGTCTGTTGAAACAGAAATAATTCCACAAAAGAAATGAAATGCCAGGAAATAAAATGACATGCTTCATTCACACTTCCAAATATCGAACAAATATCGAAAACCGTTCTCATAAGTTGATTGGTTGTGAACCTGGATTCTGGTTCTGAAGTAGAATTTTCGATCTGGATTCTGGAACTGAAAGCTTAACTGGTTGTAGAACTGCAGACATGTTTTAGTTGCAGAATTTTGTCAAATATACACGGAGAACCCTTCGATCATAAAATTGCGATATCGCAGATTTTGATTTTTGCGATAGTTGATTTAACTAATTTCTTTTTGATTCAACCAAAATGGTTTTTGATTTGCATATATCCAAGTAGTTGAAAAATATGTTGTTTTGAATGCTGTCAAATGCCGGAGACAGTTGAAAGCAAAACAATAATCGCAATACAAAATCAACAACTTTTTTAGTTGAAATCTGTTCGCGTCGCTTCAAAATGTCAATGAAAACAGCTTCGATGGTTAAAGCGTTTGGTGAAATTGTGTTCATTCGATTTGAGAATTTTATGATAACAAGTGTTTATCAAACAGCGGTGTTGTGATAAATTTAACCTTGTTAAAAGATTTGGTGACAAATTAGAAAATGTTAATGAATGATCATCTCGTAATCTTTCAGGTATGCGCAAAAATTTTATGCTTCAAATTCGATCATTGATTTACTTCCAGCAGACTGCGGTTTACTTCCAGCTGTTTGATACCGATGATGATGTTCATGCGTTAACAATAAAACGCTTTTTGACATGAATTTAATTTATAAAAGTAACAGGAGCGAAGGGTTTCAAACGCACAGAACGCGCTGCGATTGAATGGCGCGTTTGAATGGCGCCGTCGCAATTTTCCAATTCCCAGCGGTTGATGCACCCAAGCTCATATAAATTGACTAAAATTATCAGTGCATAACTTTAGTTCAACCGTTTGAAGGCATCATTTTAGGTAAATTTAATAATTTCACTAATTTACTCGCCCCTCCGGGCACTTTTGCTGATTAAAAACGTTTTTCTACATCAATCATTTCCGATCGAATCAGAAGTATTTTTTTTAGAATTTAGATCTTTACTGATCTCAAAACAAACAAACAACTGAAACCGATTTATTTTTCAACTAATAGAATTTATTTTCAATAACAACACCAGTTATTTCAACTGAAATATTTGTTGAAATTGAAAGGTATGTGTCCTCACTAATTGACAGCATTCTTTTTCAAACAGTTGAATTAGTTGTTTCAACCATCGTTTCTGCTAATCGAAAAACAAAAATGACAGTTTAGTTAAAACAACAGTCGATTAGTTGTACCAAATTTTAACCAATCGAATTCAGAAAATCAACTAATATTCTGGTTGAAATGGGATCGCGGGTGGTTCCGTGTAGATCGCCAAATCGCCGCGGTCTTTTTTTTGCTCGCTAAACCAATTCATTCATCATTCTCCATAGAGAACTTGAAGTCCGTAGATTTTTTTCGAGTTTACAGACTTTTTCAACTCTGCCTGGAAATGTTTGAAATTTTCACCTGGCATCTCTGCTCGTGTGTGAGGCTATGAAAACAGATTGAATGGATGAACGGTACGGTTACTTTACATTCAACATTTCCAGCTAGTGGAGCAATTAAACCAACTAATGTTTTGGAGCAGATATGTTAACATAACATCTCTGAAATTAATGAAAAGTTTTATCAAAGCAGGTTAATAGTAATAACTATGAACGACTGATAATAATGATCCATTATTCACGTCAGATTTGGAAAACAGATTTTGCAATGCTTTTTAGCACGGTGATGTGTAGATGGAATCAGATTTGTAGTAGAACGTTATTGATGTATCGATAACTCAGGAAAATGTCGTGGATGAAAATTTGCAGTCGTTTCTACAATATAAATGACATTAAAAAAACGAAATGCGCATATTTTTCAAAAGTACCTTGCATAACTTTGAAGTTTGAAGATTTTTCTTCAAAATGACATACTATACTTTTCATTTTACGGCAGTAAAAAGATATGTTCTTTTTATCGCATTTAAGCCGGATATTCGAGTTTAATGAAAAATCAGCAAATTTCTACATTTCCATAATTAATTCGAACAAAGATAACCAACGCCATGCGTGAAATTCCTCTCCGTCTAACCACCCTGTTATCGTAACTGCGGAACACATTTCGCCGGTGAAAACAGTTCCATCGCGCTAATGCCACATTCACCGTCAGCAGCGATTTATTTTCATCCGAGCCATCAACTGACCGACACCGACGGCAGCCATGACCAGCATTTAGCCTCCGCAATGACGTGCCTACCGAGATAAAGTGGGCTGCGTGCAACAACGAACGAACAAGAAAATACCCGAAGATACGCGCGTCGAAAGTAAAAATCTCAATCGCAACACTGCAGCCGTTGCAGATTTTTTTTTTGCCGTGGCCTTACAGGTTGGATCAGCTCTGCACCCGGAATTTCCGTGGTGATGAGATTCCGATTGCGGTGGCAGACTTCTTGTCATCGATGTCCACCGGCCACCGGCTGACATCAATTCGCCGACAAAGATGCGGCAGCCTGTGTCTGAACCTCATCCTTTATTGGATCCACTGCCGGATAGCAGCGATGGACGGACGGTAACTTCATGTCTGCATAAGTTGCGGTCGACTAAGAAAGACCTTTCAAACATTGCACGCTCCATGGGATTCGCACCGATGCGGCAGATTTCATTCCTGCGATGTCTTTTATGATGTATCTTCATAGCCGCTAAATCTTGGTTCGGAAGCAGGCTTTCATGTTCATATATATTTTGAATTTTTCAATGTACATGAATCATGATTCAAAATGCAAAATTTGGAATTATTATTTGTGCTGAATTAAACGGGTACCAACCTTATTTTTTGTCAATCGGAATGAAAAATCCATCAATTGGATGCACGTTGAGTTGTAACCCTAACATGTTACAGAGTCTTGACAAGAAGTCACACCATAAAGTTTAAAATTTCGAATACTTCTAATCGAATGTTATCACAAATTTGAACTATGGCATCCGAATAAACACCAAAATATTTCCAGCGAAACTCGAGCGTCCCTACCGATTGATAGTACTGCAATCCAATCGAGCGCCGTTTCACCTTGCGTAGGTCTCCACCCACCGGACGCGCCGTCGACTGATCGGAGGCTGGTGGCTGCTATTGCTGAATCAAAACCAAGCCGAACGAGATCTTTTATCTGCATCTGAAGCCAAAGCGTCACCAGGTCGCCGTCAGTGCAGAGCAACGGGATGGAGAACACTAGAGGAATGTCACAAATGTGCTCCATTTTGGTCACCTTCGACAGACCGTCGTTGCCGGCAAGCCCGCGTGACTGACGGAGTATGAACTACGAACAGATTGTACCAACCGTTTTGCATCTGAACTTATTAAAATTCAATAAACTTGCATATTAGTCATGTGCCATGCTGTCCGGACAAAACGGATACTATCGTGCAAACCTGCCAACTTGTACTAGTACATTCACAACAAAAATTTACGAAATTTACAGGTAACGCAAATCCACAATCAACAATTCATGAGAACGTAATTCGTCAAATGACTGAATTTTACAAGATTGACTTGAATCTGTGGCAGCCTTTCCCTCAGACACGTAGAATTACATGTTTCAACACATCAAAGTGTCTTAAAATGCACAAATCTTGAATAAAATCAACTGTTAAAATGTGTCATTTTTGACATTAGACGAACGCTACGTTAATGTATGAGAAGCTTACATCGATACAGACGCAAAATTTATTTGTACATGTTAGTAGATGTAATATTGTGTCATCGCCAAAGAAATTACGGCATGCTTGAATTTACGGCATGCTTGAATTTACGTCAAGCGTAAATAGAGTTTTTTCTAAGAGTGTACACAGATAAAAAAAAATTACATCTATTTTCATGCACATATTTGGAGCTGAAAATTGGATTTATATTACTCATCAGATCTTTATTTTTCAATATACTTTAAAATCAAAACTAAATACGTATTAAAACATGTTGTATAATTCATTGAAAAATCAAATTTTTGATTCAATTGATGCCTATTTCAAAGTACACGGAAAAAATAATGAAATTTACACGACATGTAATTCCATGATTCTTTGAAAAAGACATCAATTGAATCAAAAATTTGATTGAAAACCATCATCGATGTAAAAGTAAATTAGGAAGGTTTCATTTTTAAATGAATTATACAACACATTTTAATTCACACTTAGTTTTGCTTTTATAGTATATTGAAAAGTAAAGGTCTGAGGAGTAACTTTATATTCAATTTCCTGCTCCAAATATGTGCATGAAAATTGATGTAAATATTTTTATCTGTGTATCATCGAATTACATGTCGTGTAAATTTCATTACTTTTTTCTGTGTATGAGCGAGTGAAATTTTCGTGAGAGGACATATAAAACCCATTCGGTTATGACGCAAAAAAATGCGTTCGTTCATTTGAAGGTCGATGTTACCTGGAAAATTACATCTTTTTCATTAGCCGACATATTTTTCCTTTGTGATAATAAGTGTTGAAACAAATTTCAAATCAGATTTGTCTTGAGTTCTTGAGAGTTCTGCGCGTAATGCCTTTGTATCGTTATTTTTTACGGCAGTTTAAAAGCTTTGATACTCATCGCTCTATAATTGCGGAACTTTTCGGAACAAATAAATTAAAATTTAAACCAATATTTGTGAAAATCGGTTCAAGCATCGATGAGAAGTTGTTCTTCACCACTTTCGGTGCTTCTGGAACAAGAAACGGGGGACCATTATTGCCGAATAAAGTTTATGTGCTCAAAAACTAACAAGTTTTGCAAATTAGAAGAATTTATCAGTCAGTTTTATTGGCTTTATACCTGTTATTGCCATCGTTTGTGTATAAATACTGTAATATAATCGCACTCTTGTTCCGAAACCGAAAGTCGGATCCGAATAAAATGTTCTAGAAATTTTTAAACGGCATCAAACAAAAAAAAAGTATAGGTTGTTGAAATCCGTCCATTTTTTTTGTATTGGATGACCGGAAAGAGAAACTGTGCTAGCATACCCAAGTTGGGCAAGATTCGGCAGATGAGAATGATGTCTCGCATATACTTATTTACGACTAAAAATACAAACGCAAGCGTACTTCGAATACATTTTTGGCTGAATCCAATATTACACGCCAGAGCAGAATGATTTCCCGACAATGGACTGAATTCAGCACGAGTTCTTCCAAGCGGGGCGAGTCGGAATGGATCAGAAAGATCATGATGTCGGTTTTCAGGGATGGTCATAGTATACTTTTGGAGGACCACCTCAAAACAGAAATGTAAGTTTTAGCGTGCATTGATATTTGTATGGTCATCAACTAATATGATCTACAAATTTAGAAGATGTTTTCCGTTCTTCATTGATCGGAGTATGGAACTATCTCGGATCAAAACCTATCATCACAAGTCTTGTTGATTGTTGTGCTCTATAAATGTAAATTTAGAACGTCTGATACGTTCTAGAAACGGGTAAAGTCAAGTTAGTATAAAAGCCAACTAAGACCTTTCAATTGAAACAGTTTTGAACCAAGCGGATACCGTCCATATACCATTCTAATCAGTTCTTTGAGATTAGCAAATATCAGTTTGTAGATGTGTATTTCTGTTACAAAAATATGTAGTCGCTTTTCTCGGAGATGGCTGGGCGAATTTTCACAAACATAAATTTAAATGGAAGATCTCATGGTCCTATAGTCTACTATTGAATTTCACCTGCATAAAACTTCTCAATTTTCTTAGAGACCACTTAACCGAATAGATTCAAATGAAAGTCCCATATCCGGTTATTCAAATTTATCCGGATCCGACTTGCGGTTCTGGAGTAAAGGGGTAAAATGCGCAAAAAATATAAAAAGGTAAAAATATCCCTAAAGTTTTCAAATGCGCACTGTAGAGAGCGCACAAATCAGTGGAATTTATTTCTTTGAGAAAATCTTATGTTTGCTCTTTAAGGAGTTCATTGGTTTGCTCCCTGAGAATTTGCTCTTGGTGCAAGAGTACATCCATAAATTATTGTTACGGTTGTCGCTAAATGACGGTTATGTATCCTAGTGGGCTGTAAAGCTTCACTTTCATCTAAATAAATGATGATTACGGTGGCATCTCATTGGATTTTTGTTAGTATAATACTAATTTGAAGCTCAGTCCAATTTAATTAGTTTTCTTAGAAAAACTAGAAAAAATATCTTTTTGATGAACTAATTGTCCAATAAATTTTTACCAAGTGCATCATTTTTTGGCGCCTGAGGCGCTCGCCACAGTCACATCCCCCTCACTACGGCTCTTTCAAGCTCGATTCCTAACCTTGCACATAGGGTCACAAAGATTTCCTGAAAAAACTAAAAAGATGGTGAAAATTCTAATGGGTTTTCTAAAAAGAGGTACTACTTTGATTTTTCTAAGCAAAATGTTTTTTTTTTCTGAAATAAATGATCGCATGTTTATTTCAATATACAGGGACAGGTATTCCATTTATAATGGAAAAAAATATCAGCGAAATGGTCATCAAAGCTGCGCTTGCAGGACTATATCCTTTTCATGAGATTTTCCATAATAAAATCTCAAATTTGCTGATGTATGTTCTTAATCGTGTCACGAATTCCATCTTTGAGCTTTTGAATAGACACTGACTGTTGGCGTAGACCTTATCTTTCACGAGGCCTCAAAGCAATAAGGTTATTCGAGAAACTTCTAACGTTAAAGATGGATGGTTTCGTCGCTTGTGTGACACGTATCATCGTCTTGTTGGAATTAAACGTTGTCCAGATCAATAGCTTATTTTCACTAACCAAAAAATAATCATGCTATCAAACTGAATGATTTGAATATAACATGGTCTGATCAAGCGAAAAATTTAGATTTAACCTATGATATAAATCACACTTTTAAGCATCACATAGAACAAATTTAGACATGTAATAAATGTAGTGAATGTTTTTATTCTCTTATGAAAAGAAATTCTAAACTCTGTTTCAAGAACAAATTATTAATCTGCAAGCAAATTTTCAGTTCAACCAAGCTTTATGCAGTACCAATTTAGGTAAGTTTTTGTTTCACCAGAAAGAAATCGCTTTAAAGAATTGAAATTGTTAGTTAGTCAGTTAGTTTATAGGCTCTTTTGCTCCTTTCCACGTGGCATTGCGGAATCAATCGAAGTCCTGTATGGGCTGTAAACCCGATAAACATATCCTAATATAATTATATTTGAACTGTTTCTCGTTTCGATACTGTTAAAATTTATAATTTGTGTCCCACGTGGATGACACTTCCGTTCTGTTCGAAGATCTGAATTGAAAGAGGACGAGTCAGTTTTAGTATTGCTTACTTTGATTGAACAAATGGTTCTATGGACCAAACCTTATGTTATTTTCAGAGCTAAATCTTTTCTACTGGATTGTCTCGATAACTTCTGGGAGCTACTTATATTCCCACAATAACCGCTAGCGTGCTAATAACGTATGAGTTTATATAGTATAATAAATAAGCATATGTCCCACAGATACCTGTTAGAATTTTTTTGTTATTTAAACTGTTGAAAACTGTAAAAAATGTTAAAAAATATAAGCATTAGCATTAGAGACCGCACATGTGTTGTTACTCTGTCATTGATTAGAACTAATTTCGCCTGCAAAATGTTCTGAAATAACTTGCTTGGGAATATCACGAAGTTTCACATTCTGTAAACTGCATTGATCCCTTATGCTGATCAATACCGACGCCGGCCACGTCCAAATGCAGATCTACTTGGGAAGGAAGAATTATTAGCTCAATGCATGTTGCTACTAGAAACCGAGGAATCCTTTGTATTTCCACATGCATCATAGGAAGGGTTGTGTGTTAGTAAATTGTCGAATAATATTATCATGTGTTTATTGCTCTGGGTAGCCGGCTACCGAGAATACGTTGCAAACTATCTGGCGAATACGGTGGTTGCGGAACGATATTGGTTGAATTTTTGGCGAAAAAATCTCGAAGAATCAATGCCGCATGCGACGGTGCATTATCGTGGTGCAAAAGTCAAGATTTGTCAGCCCATAGTACCGGTCTCTTTTTACGAATAGTTTCTCGCAAAGGTCGCATAACACTTAAATAGTATTCCTTGTTGACAGTTAGGTTGGTCGAAAGAAATTCGGAGTGCACTACACCTTGTTAATCAAAGAAAACTGCCGTCCTGGACGTGGTTCGTCATCAACGCGTTCTCGACCCTCTTTGAACAACTTGTACCAATCAAAAACACTTGTTCGCGACATACAATTATCGCCGAAAGCCTTTTGCAATATTTTGAACATTTCGACAACAGACATTTGATTCCGCACACAAACTTTAATGGAACTTTTTTGTTGAATAATTTCACTCCTTTTAAAAATCGCCGATTGCACTTTTAATACTTCAGAAAGACAGACGAATACTAAACACTAATGAATATTTTTACGTGACACTTGGCATAGATGTCACTGACAGTCATACCAATATAGAACAAAAATATTCAAAGTTTTACTACTTTTTGCCCACAGTAGTACTTTACAAAAACTTGTTTGATACACATTGAAATTAAACTTTTTTGAGAGCAACACTTAGGCACCGCATCGTACTCCAAGTGATGCTAGTTTGATTGATACCTTACCACACCCAAAACATAAAAATTATCACTGTTCTAGTTCCATAAAGAACTGTTGATTGAAGTGTAGTAGCTGTTGGCAAAAAAACGATTAGTACATCTTCGGTATCTTGTTCGCGATGAAATCCGACGTTATAAACAATGTCATCGGTGCAGTTCCGATTTCTTCATTGCTGCCAAAAGGGGTCTCGTCGAGCGGATTAATGTTCGTGCCGTTGCTGAAAAGCACGAAAAATCGTCCCTCGTTCAAGAGCGCAATCCGTCATCGTTGCAATCTACCAACCAACCAACCAACCAACACAACCTGAGGTGTCTGGCTGCACAACTTCAGAGCACCTTAAATCATGAATGGCATGAACCCCTCGAATGAACCCTTTTCCGTTTTCGCTATTTCTATTTCTCTCTTGTCGAGTCTCTCGGTGTGGTGAATATACCCGAGTCGGCATCGATCGATTCATCCGTGGTAACTTCGCTCAGCTTATTTCACGTGGTTGATCGATCCGTCTCTGATCGGCATTTGAGAGTGATTTTCTGTGTTAGGTCTATGTCAAACTAGTGACAAGGATATGCTTCTGTCGCACGTTTGACTATAGCTTAGATCAACGGGGCCTTCAAGGTTCTCAAGGAGAACAAAGCAAACGAAAATCTATAAATAAAATTTTCATTAAAAAATCTCCCAGAAATCAACGAACGATTGTTTATTTAGTAATTATTTTTTTCGTTGTTTTATTCTTTATGGAATGGATATTTGGTGTTTTTAGATCGTGTTTAAAGATCGTGTAATTTAGTGTCACTTCTATCTGCACAAAAGTGAGTAACTACTTCTTCGAAACCGTTATCACTGCGTAAACAGAAAGTTGTTATCATAAATAGTCGACCCGAAATGCTGATAACATTTTCTTCGCACTAAATAGTGCCTGTAAGGTGCCTCACGGGTACCTGCGAAACACGATTGATTGAGGTGCCCGTCGGAAGTACAGCAATAACAACACCGTTGAGGTGTATTCCGCGGTCACTATGCTTCGGTACGAGCGCGTAAAACAAAAAGGAAAATAATGTCCGTGCAGAGAGAGAGAGAGAGATACAACACAAAACAGAGGAAAAACTAGTTCCAAGCCAAGCCGGTCGTCGTCGTCGTCGTGGTCTCGGTGGTGGTTCCACGCGACCGTCAAGGTATGAGAGCGAACAGAAGAAATTCACTCAAGCAGCATTTCGTGGTGGAGTGGAGGCGGGTGGAGACGGCCGAGGTTGCCTGAGCTCACCTTACGATATACGCGAGAATTAAGTCAGTTGCTGGGTGTTCGTGGCTGCGAAAACTTAGTTCGTTCGAGTTGGCGCGACTTTGCGGTCCGGGCGATTGTGCGACTTTGTCTTCTAGAAGCCGAGTGTCTTGGAATGCGATACTCTTCCAGCGGCTTTGATTTGTTCTAGTTCTGTCCGCGAGTCGTGACTTACGGGTGTGATAATTCGAACCTAGAAGCTGCGGAAAGCCAAGTGGAAGTATTTACAAGAAAAATTTATGCTTTTATGTGACTAATCCGTGAAGTGCTGTTTGAAAGTGCGAAGAAAGGAGATTTTGTGAATTTATTGCACCGGCAAAGTAATTTGTTGATTTTCTTTACTGGAGGTGCTTTGGAAGTGTGCGGTGAAGACAGCATCGGCTAATGTGCTACTAATTCTTGGTGATAAATGGTAATTTCTTGAGAATAAATGAAACTTACATTCTGCAAGTGGTTTCTGCGGAATAAAGGAAAACGAGCTGTACTTGCTGGTTGCTCTGCACAAGGCTGAAGTAGCTGCAAATGGGATAACCACCTGTTCAATCATAAATCGAGAAGTTTGGATGAAAATCGGGAAGCTGCTTTTTATGCTGCCGCTCCGAGTTCCGTCCGTCCGAAAGGTTCGTGACTTCTCGAAAGCTCTTGTGCACAAGAGGGTACAGCGGGACCGGCCTTTTGATATGGAATCGATTTATGGAGAACCTGTTGAGATTCTTTTGCGGCCGACATAGGACTGTTGTTCTTTGCTATTCTTTCCGACACGGTAACATAAACAACCGACCTCTGGTGGGTAGGGAATTTGAAGAAAATAATTATATACAAAAAGCACCGAGCTCCAGTGCAGGTATTATTCCGGTGCAGGACGGGTGAGCCGATCGGTGATCGATGAGGAATGGATGGGACGGAATTGAGATTAAAATAGCTATGATGCGAACTAGGCAAAACGAAGACAAAATAGTAGATGGTTCAGGAACGTGAAAGCAAAATAACGCAGTTTGATGCATAACTTGTGCATTAATCTTGATTATTGAATAATTGAATGCGAGAATGTTTCTGAGAATCGTGAATAGTGGATTTATTTATATGTTTATGACTGGGATTGCTCGAACCGGGTATAAAGGTTTTGGATCCCGTTCAGAAAAGAATAGTAAGATTCTAGCCAAATCAAACCAAGTTTTGATATTTTTAGCTTTAGATGTGACCTACATCGCAGATATTATACAAAATTCAACTGGCCGAATCATTTTGAAAATATTTGATTCTACATTGTTAATCGTCAGTTGCGGTATTTTTTAGTGTACAGAGCATGACATTGCTTACGTGAATATATCGTTTTAACCGACTCGCCGGCCTTGACGTATGTTTGTTTTTAGATTTGGGATGATCATAATAGAAACATTTTTCGTCACCAATATTAATACGATGCAAATGCGATTTCGTTTTTAACCGCCTCAAGAACATTTCGGACATGCAATAACTTCAACTTGCTCGGCATCCAATTTCCAACTTTTTAGCTGAATTTAAATATTTTTATGCGTGCTGGGTTTTCGCATCACACACAATGATGCCGCTAGCTCTTCTCTCAATAGACTCAGTTCCTCAAGTAGTAATGGCTCCGATTTCGATATTTTCAAATATCCGGAGCGCTTCTTGTCTTCAGCTTCAGTATTATATTTATTTCTCATAAGTTTCCTGGAGCAAGTGATAGATTTTTTTGCATTTTTTTCATATTCTAGAATAGAAACAGCGTTTCTCGCTAATGGCGCTTGTTTTGTTGAAAATTATCTGGCGTTACTTGCGAAATGTTAATTTTTTATTAGAAGTAGAATCAATTTGAATTTCTATTGAGAGCTTAGAAAATTCTTGATGTTGTTTAGCCTTAGCGTGACCTTTTCAGCTTCTCATGCCATTATTTGACATCAAGAAGATATGAAAACAGTTGGCCCAGCATCATTGTTGAGGAAATTGTTTATTGCAGTTTTCAGTTCAACCTTTACAATAAAAAGGTTTCAATGAATATTTTCTTTTCCACCAGGATTTGCATGCCTTGTATATTATAATGCATTAATGCAATTTACTTAGTCAACAGATTTCACAATCGAAATCATTTGTTTACTTATTTAAATTACATGGTTATTGTAAATTTAAGGAAATTCCGTGAAATTCGTTTGATTAAAAGAAAACTGCAGCTGCTTTGTCAAATCATTAACTTTAGAACAAAATAGAATGAACCAGAAAATTTAAGGATCTTTAATAGACTTCATAAGATTTTAATGCAATATAAGAAGCTTGTGGGCAATTTTTACAATAATTTAAAAGAAAATGATTCCAGATCCTGGGTTGAAAATTGAATAATCTGTTCTTTTAATGTTTCAGAAGATCTTCAATGATAATGGGAATAAATTGAGAATATGGTTTAAGTTTGGTTTTTGTAGCATTCGGAGCAGGTTAGAGTGTTTTGAGGATTTTATAGTACTCTAGAGGAACTCTGAATGTAGAAGGTATCTATATTAGATATCTGAAGACCTTGCCTTGTGACAAGAAAATCTTTGAGATACAAATATCGTTATTTATCGATCAGCAAATAAATTATCTGTTCCATATTCATATTATCGAATAGCTTCATTTGACGAAAAAATCTTTCCTGAACGGACTTCTCTAAGAAGATAGTATCTCAGGAAAACCTTTCTTAAAGTATTTTTTCAGAATGTATGAAGGAGTTTCGTGCGCTGTCTTATGTCCGGAGAATTCAAGTGGAACGTTCAGTTTTGGAAGAATTTGATCAATTACAGAGGATTAATAAACACAAAGAATTGCTGAAATATCTAGTAATTTTTCTTAAAACTATTATAAGCCTAAAGCTTGAAATTTTTCAAGTGAATTTTTTGAAAAAATAGAACATTTTTAATTCAATGCAGTGAATAATATGTTAACAGTGCTCCCGAAATTTTGCATTACTACAAGGAGTGAAAAGTCCCGGGCCACTCACAGGAAAGACGTGAATAGCTCGAACCGTGTATATTTTTGTTGAGAACAAGCCTCTGTATGGCGAAATACCAAATTTCATGACAATATATTGTTTGAAAAACATCGGATCTTTTCAGAGGAGTTCTTGTTTCCACCAAGCTATGGAAAAGGCTAGTTTCAGCATTCAGCATAAAAATAACGTTGATTTTGAATCAACGATTCTTGAAGAATCAGGAACGGAATGGTCCACCATCTCCCGTATCCTCCAGACCTGGCCCCCAGCGACTATTATCTATTTCCAAACCTAAAAAAGGTTTCTCCGGGGAAAGAATTTTTTTTTCGAATGCTGAAGTTGTTTATCTGCTAGAGCTTTGGTAGATTGGAGAAGTCTTATTATTTTACATTCTTATGAAATAAAATGAGAGGAAGAAGTCCAATATCGATTGAAAAAAAAAGAAACAAAAACATTTAGAAGTGTCTTGATCATTTTGCCGCAGAATTTGTCGAAGCACATAGATGAATTAAAGTTAAATATGTGCAATTGTTATTCACTCTGATGAAAAAATTGTGTGATTTTTAATCTTCTGAGACCGACATACTCTATAGTCGAAAATGAAACAATTTTACAGACGATTTACCAAATGGTTTATGAATTCACAGTTCGAAAATATCTTGTAATTTTACACATTTCAAAAATATCTTGATTTTGCACGGAAAAAAATTATGATTTCTACAAGTGACCTAATTCTACAAACGATACAATTCATAACAACTTAACTTGTCAAATGAATCTAGCAAGAACTTAGTCAAAACGTCGTATTTCATATTCAATGACATACAAAACTGTGTGATTTGAAAATAACATGGCTTGAAACCGAATGAAATAAAAAAACAAAAGATCGATAACAACAGCGCGATTTGAGCCGAGAAACATTAGATCACAATGCACATTAGTTAATCGATTGTGCCACGGAAGCACATATCTGTTTAAAGAATAATTGATACATATAAACCCATACCGCGACGATTGGTAGCCAAGTGCAAATTACACGCGGAGCCTGTAAAATTCTGCACGAATGGATGATTATGTCATTTGACAATTTAAGTTGTTATGAATTGTATCGATTGTTGAATTATGTCTCCTGTAAAATTCATATTTTTTTATTTGTTCTAATGAATATTCAACTATGTCTATAACGCAACTCAAAAGCGATCAATCGTCATATAAGAGAATTTTGCATGAATGGCTTATCTGTGTCAAACATATCCAATCTTTCACACAGGTACGTAAAATTACATGTTTCAGTGCTTCGAAATATATCGGAATGCATGTGTAAAAATATGTCATATTTTCGTTCAAATATGGTGGTCTCTGAGAACATAAATTTAACAGATTTCGTGTAAGTGTGTATGCTACTAGATTGATATTAACCTACACAGCGGCGAAAAAATCTGAAATTCAAAGATAGCAGTTCTATTGCGTGTTGTAGATTTTCATAAACATTTTCATGATTTTCTCAACTGTTTTCTACGCAGAAAAAAATAATGAAATTGACATGTAAATTAATAGTTATATGAAATGAACATCAGTTGATTAAAAAATTTGACTAAAAACCATCATTGATGTAAAACCAAATTGGAATGCATCATTTTGTTCAAATATCAAAACTGCATTGTTTAAACAAACGCTTAACTTGCTTTCAAAATATATACTATTTTCTCCCCAGTACGTACGTTTATTATCATTAAGTTTTGCTACAAAAAAAAAATACAAGTAGGATCGAAATCAGATTAGAAGCAGATTTTTTGTTTCATTTCAGTTATTGTGCTAACTTATGCATTGTTTGTAAAACTTTTTTCAGTAATTTATATTGGAAAAAGGTGCTATCCTGCCGAAGTTAAATTTTTTTTATTCAATTCAATTCAACAGTTCGGTTGAAAAGTTCGTATCGTTTAATAGAAACACACATTTTTTTGCCAAAATTCGTTTTTATTATTCAACATAATTGCCATCAGAGGCGATACAGCGATTATAGTGATCTTCCAACTTTTCGATACCATTTTTGTAGTACGATTTGTCCTTTGCCTCAAAAAAGGCCTCAGTTTCAGCGATTACCTCTTCATTGCTTCTAAATTTTTTACCAGCGAGTATTCTCTTGAGGTCTGAGAACAGGAAAAAGTCACTGGGGGCCAAATCTGGAGAAAACGGTGGATGAGGGAGCAATTCGAAGCCCAATTCGTTCCATTTCAGCATGGTTTTTCGTTGTTGTTTTTGATCGATTGTGAGCTCACGCGGCACCCATTTTGCACAAAGCTTTCTCATATCCGAATATTCGTGAATAATATGTCCAACACGTTCCTTTGTTATCTTTAGGGTTTCAGCTATCTCGATCAACTTCACTTTACGGTCATTGAAAATCATTTTGTGGATTTTTTTCACGTTTTCATCGGTAACAGCCTCTTCTGGACGTCCACTGCGTTCATCGTCTTCGGTGCTCATATGACCAGTACGAAATTTTGCAAACCACTTACGAATTGTTGCTTCGCCCGGTGCAGAGTCTGGATAACACTCATCAAGCCATTTTTTGGTATCGGCGGCACTTTTTTTCATCAAAAAGTAGTGTTTCATTAACACACGAAATTCCTTTTTTTCCATTTGTTTTTTCACAATAACAAAAGTAGCTTCACTCAAAATGCAATATCTCACAAACTAATAATCAGACAGCTGTCAAATTTATACACGTATCTTTTGAAGGTTGGTACTAACTGAAAATGGTATGGATTTAATTCTAGTGGCGCCTTTTCATAGAAACGATACGAACTTTTCAGCCGATCTGTTATTTGAAGGCACACTGCTTAAGCTCTAAGATGCCAAGGGCATTTCTAATTTTAATTAATGACTAACTTAAAACTAGGGTATTATCCTTAGGGTAGTGGTGAATTCTTGTCGCAATGGTCGATTCTGGCAGATTCAGTTTGCGCCGAAGTTAAATGTTTTGGTCCTAAAAATAGATTCACCACTATTTCGTAGCTAAGCCCCTTTCGAACTTCCGCAGCTCTTTATTCGAAGTACCATTC
The DNA here is from genome assembly GCF_030247185.1 of Malaya genurostris. Lineage (NCBI taxonomy): Eukaryota > Metazoa > Arthropoda > Insecta > Diptera > Culicidae > Malaya > Malaya genurostris. The sequence continues at coordinate 216,453,977 of NC_080572.1, forward strand.
ACATTGCATCCAACGCCATCCGTCCATGTTTCGCAGTGCTGCTCCGTAGCGCAAAGTGCAAATATGTACAAACACCGAAGACCGAACCTTGAACACGTTGATTTATGCGTTCGACATTTTGATTAATTTTCGCTCGCCCCTAGTTTGCTGGCAGCACGTCGAAGACCGTTATTTCATCGGAATTTTGCCATCTCGCCAATTTTTTTCTTTGCTCTTGCAAATGATTTGGTTTCACTCCGTTCTTCGGCGTTACAGTTTTGAATGTTCCATTCCATCATTTCGCTTCACTTGGTTCGATTCTACAGTGACACAACCAACCGGTACAATCACGCTAACTCCGTGGCGTGTCGCGAAAGCAAAGCACATGGCCGTCGTTTGCAATGATGAATAAGAATCAGATGCCGTGGTGGAACGTCTCCGAGTATCCCAAACTGGTGAAAACCGGCAAGCTGTTTCACAAAAACAAAATTATCGTTACATGTAATAGAAGCACAATGATCCGTTAATACTTTTCAAGGACCTTGCTATCAATACTTAAATAAAGCAGCAGGCAGTACCCTAATGCTGAACGCGGTATCGCCCTCTCTAAAACGGAGACCTGTTTGGCGTTTTCCTCCGGTGCCGACATGACGCAGAAAGGTGGTGCCGCACGTGCGAGGAGGTGGACTTGAACTTGATTCGAATTTGTTTACACTCGGTTTCAGCTGCCCATGAAGACCAGTTTATTTTTTCGTGATTGCCACACAATCGACATATTGCTGGACCGGTGCGAAGTTTCGGTTTGGCCTTTTTTGCGCCTGGAAGACCGTGTTCGGTCTAGCTGTACTTTTTTTAAACATGGCCGAGACCCGGCTAAACAAGCTAAGATCCGATCTGCGTGAACTTGATATATATGGGGATTGGTTCAGTTAAAACACGTTAGAAGTTTTTGTTTTGTTTACTTTTGGTATTATTTAACTTAGGTTATGTGTAATGAGGATTTTGATAGCTTCATGTTACGATCGATCGTAGAGGTGGATTAAACTAATAAGAAATTGAAGGGGCGATTATATTTTATTCTTATATTAATAATTGTTGCCATGTTCATGCTGGCTCAGTACACTTTTTCAAGTGGTATTTTGTACTTTATATCTGTTTACTTCCTAAATCACACTACACTTCTCATGAGTTTTTGGCTAATGAACTTGTTGATAAAACCAGTTTAAATTTTGTTTTCTTTGTGCTTTCCTTCACCAATGATGGTGACAGATAAATAGAGACAAATTTTCTGATTTTAGTCACAACATTAGTTGTCAAGAATTGAGAATTTCGTATTTATTTGAAATATTGCTGGTTTGTGTCCAGAATATTCGTCAACTAAACACATTCTCTAAAAATAAGAGTTTTTTCAGCATAGTAAATTCTCAATTTTGACTAATTTCATAGTTATTTTGGAAATTTTGTTGTTAAAATTAACTAATTCAAAAACAGTAATACGAATTAGGCGCAGAGCTAATTTCGGTCGTTCCGTGCACAATCGTTGAGGGAATAGTTAAGAAATACAATACAAGAACAATGTTTGCTACTTGGGAATCATCTTTCTTGGGATTTACCCGAACAAATCGAAGTATAGAAAAACCAACAACAGCCGTCCAGATGAAGAAACTTTTATAATTATTCAAAAATGACCTGATTCTGGCTGATGATCTGTGGTTGTAAATGATGTAAATGAGTTGGATTTTCATCACATCTGATCGGAATAATGGTTCTCAACAGAAGTTCGAATAGTTTTCCATTTCTGAGAAATATAAGTGAGCTCCTGCTTGAAATATTAGGCCACTATTTACGGTATTTTCAGAACCAGAAACTATGAGGACAGGTATAGCTGAAGTAGGTTTGCGTTGCCTTAAAGTAACGAGATCTGCAAAATGGGAGCGGGTCATATCGCCGAAAGCCATTTCGCCGAAAGTCGTTTCGCCGAATGCCATTTCGCCGAATGCCATTTTGCCGAAAGTCGTTTCGCCGAATAGGTCATTTCGCCGAAAGGGTCATTTCGCCGAAAGGGTCGTTTCGCCGAAAGGGTCATATCTCATGCATATTATGTCTTCTGTATAACTGATGTGGCGCAGCCACATGTGGGTTAGTGACGTTCGGAGAAGAGGAGGAGAGAACCCTTAAATTCCGTTCCCGAAGATCGGATCTGAGTGAAATTTAACACCCATCTATGGAACTACAAGACCTAATTTTGTGGGAATCGTCACTGCTATCACTGAGGAAACGAAACGAGTTTCGTTTTGGAAATTTTGAGCAATATTCCCACTGCATCCGGAACCGGAAATTGGAAACCAGACTATCTGAAGTGAATTTATTTGATCATTTAGATGTATAAACTAGAAACATTTAACAACCAATTTAATGCAATTCGTCTCATCGTACATGGTTACTTATCAGAAAGCTTGTTTGGCCGTGCTAATGCGGAATTGAATGAACATTTGTCGCGTCGATTGGTAATTGTTGATGAAAGCTTTCCAGTATGTGTCGTCTGTAAACAGACTCAGTTGTAGTCTCTGATAACCGTGGATGTATATTTGTTGGATTATTGTGATCTACTCATGTAAAAGATGTTGTGGTCTTATTCTTAACGAAGAGTGAAAATATGTGGATTTAGCTTCGTTGCGCTTTTCCATGTTTCAAAATAAATAAATTAATAAATAAAAGAAAACCTGAATCCACTATTTTTCGCCGAGGATGCAGAATGAGTGCCCGATAATGGGTTGAAGTCCGCAAGAGTGCTTCAAGTCGGTGGCCTTGGGCGGCTCAATTGGCGGAAAAGGTAGAGGCGGTCGCTCTTATGGGATCATCGTGGCATACTTTTTGTGGACTATCTCAGGAAATAATGAAAACATAAACAGCGAGTACTAGTTTTTGGAATGATTGAAAACCGGAATCGTTTGGAAACGGCCTCATTCGAATCGGGCAAAAGACAATGCACTAAAAAGCATCGCAAGCATGGCTAAAATAAACTGTTTAGGGCTTCAATTGATTCTTTATTTATTTTATTCGTCCGATTCTCCTCTTTCCGACTACAGACCTTCCAGAAATTAACTTTTCGGAAAGCTTCAAAAAGTTGGGAAATAACAGATATAAGTGTATCGACCAAGAAAATATGTTCATTTCCAAAGAAGTAACTTAGGGTACACTCCAACTAGTATGTCATTCGAATGTGAATAATTTGTTGGAACAAAACAAAACCCGGTGACACGGAGATTCGTAAGATCCCGAATCAGCGAACTTTTCTCATCTAAATAAAGTAACGTTGAACGCAATTGTAGGTCTCCTGGATTGTGGTTGCCACACAAATCAAATTGCACCGTTTAAGTAAATTTTACAAACAGTACTTTCAAAATAAAATTGTAGAAAGCTTTTTTTCTGGGACTATCTACATCAGTGATTCCTAAACAGCCTTAGCTCATTTTCAGTGGGTAGTAAACTCAAAATTGTTAACAGGTGGGAAATGAGTTGCAAATAATGGGCTTTGATACTTAAAAAAAATCTGTTTGAGAAATGCCCCGAGTAAAATGTATTCATATAAAATTTAAATAGACATGTGGGTAATATATCATTGAGAAAAACAATTCCATTTCAATCTATCAGTTGCAAAAGTGATGTGATTAGTGCATCATTCAATTTGTCAGAAAGGAAACGAAAGTAATAAGATGAAAATTTTAGTGCTAGTTTCAATGTTTCATTATAAATTCATATCATGTCTATATTTCAAATTCAATTCATACAAAATACAGAAAAATAATTCAGGTTCAGGTTCAGAATCCAGATGATCAGAATGATTTTCAGAGTTCGAATCCAAATCCATCTTGTTTAAAATTCAGAGGTCAGATCCAGAATTCAGATTTATGTTCGGGATTCAGGCTCAGAATTCCCGTCAGGAGTTCAGGTCTATAAACCGCAGGCCCAAAATGCATGGCTAAAACTTGGATCCCGATTTTCGCTCAAGAAGCCAGGTCCATGTTTTGAAACTAAGTCCAGAATTCAGGTGAAGAGTCAGCCGGACCTGGAAGGATTCATAGTGTCAGTAAGATCGTAGTATTAGCCATGTAATGATTTTGTACGCTAAGAATCGGTGGCGAAGTCTGTTCAAACAGAAAGGCCAAATTGCACAAAAGGAATGTAATGTAAAAACTTTGACTTTATCAAGGTTTAGGAACCAGTTTCAGCTTCAAAAACTCTGTCAGGAGCTCATCCGGGGTCAGAATTCTGGCCCAGAACCAAAGTCCAAGTCCAGATTGAAAATTAAATTCCAGAATCTAGATGCAGAATTCAGGTAAAAAATCTCTGTCAACAATTCTAGAATCTGAATCGAAATCCCAAATTTAGGTTCAGAATTCAGATTCTGCACTCAGAACACAAATTCATGTTCAGAGGTTAGGTCAAGTTACTCAATTCAGGTTCAATTTCTTAGTTCCAATTATAGTACGGAATCCTGGATTGGAATTCAGATCTTGGCTTAGACTCCATGATACAGAATCCAGGTCCAGATTCAGAATCCTAATAAAGAATTCTGTATCAGGGTCAGAATACAAAACCAGTATCCAACGTCAGAATGCAGGTCCAGATCTCAGATCCAGAAAACAGGTCCTTAATCATGCTTCAATATTTTGGCACAGAATGCAAATTCAGAGTTATGTTTCTGAATCCAGCTTCAGGTTCAGAATCCAAAATCAGAATTAAGTTCCAGGTTCACGATTCTGGTGCATTTTCAGGATCTCAGTCAAATTTTTTTAATAAAAAATCTTGTTTGGAATCCTGAATCCAGCTCCAGAATCATGCTCCAGCTTTTAACTTGAAACCTTCATTGGGAGCTCTAGCCAAGAAATCAGGTTCAGGCCTAAAATCCAAAGCCATGCTCAGTATCCAAGTGTAGATTTCTGCCTCAGGTTCAGAATCTCTGTCAGAATTCTGGTTCGAAAACCATGTCCAAATTCCGTATCCAGATCCAGAAACCTTGTCGGATATTCAACTTCAGGGTTATGGTTCAGAATCCTGGTTAAGAATATCTGTCAATAATTTAGGTTCTAGTTTAGAATTGTTCTTAGCAGCATCAGTTTCCAAGATGGCGAATTCCGGTTTATTGATATTCCTTGAAAACCCTTGCAATATGGGTATTTTCGGAACGGGTTTGATAAGTAAATTTCGAGAAACGTTGTTTAGGGTGGTTCTGAATTCCAAGAAAGCGACTTCCGCTTAGTTGATATTCCTTGAAAATGACGGCTTAAAAAAGACTTAAATACCAGTTAAATCAGTTTCAGATTATCAAGACTGTTAAAGTTGCTGAACATGTGCCCTAAATAGAGTGATATAAAGAACTGGAGCAGATGGCTATACAATCTTTAAATTCAGAACCACCTCAAACATCGTTTTCCAACATCTACTCATCGAACCCGTTCCGAAAATACTCATATTATAGTAATTTCCATAGATTATACATGAGTCGGAAATGATTTTCGTTGTGTATGTATGTATGTGTGAAGCCACAATCAGTTCAAGGCATTACCAGTGTATGCGGGTAGACTTACAGTAGATCCGAAATTGAATATCAGATAGCTTTCATATAACTGCTGTTAAGAAGGCCAAAATGAGTTTTGAAGACCCGGCGTCGCTGTTGGTGTTGTCCCTGTCCATTGTCGATATAATTGAGCATAATACATAATGTAATAGAATACAATATTATATTATCTAATATAATATAATATAATATAATATAGTATAATATAATATAATATAATATAATAATATAATATTTCTCGTGCAATAGTAATAATAATAATTATTATTATTTTTATAATCATTATTATTACTATAATTCAATTCCATATATAATATATAATTTTAAAAACAACAGAATTATATGTTGCAATATACTATGATAAATATTGCATTTCAGGATGGGCTTTAACTTATAAGCCATTTCGCACCCTCTCATTCTGCTACTAACGCAGGAAGCGATAGCACTCAGTCGACGCCGTTCTATTGACCAAATGTCATCATAGACGCTCGGGGAGGCATGAGACAGGAACTTGTGAGGACTTAGTTATCTCACCATTTGACGACCTAGCCGGAAAGGATTTTCATTGTATGCAAAAACCTTTTTTTTACGAAGTAGGTTCGTAAAAATAGTTTACGTTATTTGAGATTTGGTTCGTAAAAGAAGATTACGTTATTTGGGATCTAAAGTTTACTGCAAAAATGTTGATTTTTGCAAAATTTTAATGATTTTTTTCTTAAGTGTGCGTCAGCAGATTATGTTGAACTGCTGACGCAAACCCCCGGATCAACATAATCCGCTGAGCAGACGTAAAGTTAATGCTATTTGCAAGACACTTTTTTATTACACTAGAAGTGTAACGTCTAAACTGACGTCTCGAACGAAACAAGTTTCTGCTTACTGGCCGTACAGATTGTGGTAATTTTTTTTCTATTTAGTGGCAGTAAAACGAATAGTATCTTTGAAAAGGACATTCGCCCAAAAAAGTTTTGGAACCACTGATCTACACTAAGCCTTATTCGTCATTGAGACTTGAACATATTACCGTCAATTTAAGTTCAATTAAATATAGGAAATATTTCACTAACAATTTCTAAAATGTGTCTTATTAGTTCTCTGCACTATATCGGCGAACTATCATAGAAAAACTTTCATTCTTCCACGAGCAACTAAAACTAAAAACAAACCGTTCATAACAATAACTACGCCAATAATTTCTCTCCGAGTCAACCGCACCGATCAAAACATTAAGAACCTAAAAAGTCATCCATTTCCAACAGTTGTACATTCGTCCAGACCTCAATAATGGGACCCGCATCACGAAGAAATCCCAAAACAGGTTTCCACCGTCGCGGTACAGAAACCAAACCGTCGTCGTCGTCGTCGTCGCCCTTGCCGCTTATTTTTTCTTTTATTTGCACGTTTCCCTCATTGCGACCGTCATCGAGGAGCGCATGCAGCAAAACCAGAACACAAGCCCTAAACCTGTTCAAGTGAAAAATCTTCTTCTCTTCCTGCCCTGTTTTGGACTTTACTGGCAGTTCGTTCAATTGCCGGTAGTTCCTTGACTAGCGAACCAGGCTGTGGTTGTGACCGATGCTTGGGTGAGCCGGCAGGGGCGGGAGGTCGAGAAGATTCGGGGGCTGCTGTAAAGAAAACCTGTTTCAGGCTTCGGTTGAACCTGACTGGAAAAAGGCCTGGGGCGCGAAAAACTTTGCACTACACAAAAAAAAACAAAAACAACGAGAAATAACCAAACGAAAGGCACATAAATTGCAAACAAAATCTTATCAATGAGTGGCGAAAATATACGAACCGACCACTTGCTTCCGTGAAGGGTTCGGAGTGGACAGGCCTGGTTTGACGTTTATTTTGTGGTCGTTTTCTCCGTTGCGATAATGGAGCTGATGGGTGTGCTGCTGTCAAACTGGTACTTATGGAAGGAAAATAGCCGTATATCACGAAAGTACCGACAGTCATAGTCAAGCCAGCCAGTCATATTTTGTATGTGCTCGATAGGTCGGGCAAATGTCAGAACAACCGACTGAACTGGTGGAGTTAATTGCGAAGAGGTGTTACCCGAGAAGTTTCCAAGTGGCATTCTTGAGGGATTTTATCTGATCTATTTGAGGCTCTTCATTGCACGCTCGTATAATTTGGTATTTTATAGATCTAAAACCCCAGACAATGATTTTCTCTGTTATTCAGGGGTTTGGTTATTTTTTCAACTACTACGCTGTGGTAATGGTATAATCCAACAATGTTAAATCAATCCCACATCCTAAAAAGTTGATGAGCTTAGAATGAAAAGAACAGAAAATCATTTTCCCCTGCAATCGAACTAGAGTTAGATTTATCGACTGTAATTGGTTTATTTTTAGAACGTGTTGTAGACTCTTAGGCTGTGAACCAACTCGCAAGTTATTTAAACTTTTAGTGAAAATATGACAGTCGAGCAGTTGTTTTGTCGTTATCAAAAATATCCCTGCTCGTGAGCATGGTTATTTTTGGCATCTCGATAGCTATTTTTCGACACTGAACAGAAATCTTGTAAAAAATCATAATTTCAGATATTTAGTAGTAAAAATTACTTCTGTGTAATTTCTTTTTATAATTTTAGTAAAAGAAAACACCGCATTTTAAAGTCTCCATACATTGTCAAACGAAGTTTTAAAAATAAACCAATTACAGTAAGTTTTTCTCGAAATTCTTCTCATCGTCTTTGTGTTGTAATTATTATACCACTTGTTACTATTTCATTTGCAGTGCAAAAAACTTTCCCTCCGTCAAACTTTGAATTGGACCGTAGTTCCAGTTAAATTTAACTACTCGAGCTGCAATTTCGGTTTAACTTAACTTCCGGCTTTGAAATTGCAGGCATAGATTGTTGTTGGTTTTCCTGAGTGGCAAGTGTGTCCATTTTAGGAATTGTTGTTCCTTATAAGTTTATTTTCCTCATTGATTTATTTTCAAACATATGTATATCCAAACATAAAAAAAACAATTTCGTGCGCTCGGAATTAAACCGGTTACGGGTAATCAAAAGTCCTACATGACTTGCAAAACGGCTTTTTGTTTTTTAAATATGCGGTAGTGATAATGAATATTTTATATTTATACAACAAGATACCAGAAAAAAACTTCAATCCACAACTAGCGGGCCTATTATAATGTTCTGTTTTGGACATGGGATATCTGTTGAAAGCTTGAATCAAAGGAATATTTAAAAAGCTAAGCAGATGCGATTTGAGCCTATTCCAAAAACTGGGAAATTTTATCTCAAAAACCGAGAATAACTACAGTATGTAGTAGGGAGTAGGGAGTACGGAGTAGCTAAAGACAACAACAACATGCATTACGTGCAAAATAAAAACATCAAATACAACATACCAGTGCACTTGGACGATCAAGTTAAAGACGTACACGTATGCATGATCTCTCTACAGCACTCTAAAGCTTGCTTCATTTAGAATTGGAACAAACTTTTGCTCATATTGTGCCGCTCCTGGTGGACGGATTTGGAAGTTCTTGGCACCCACGTGTCGGGAATTTTGTCAGTTTCACGTATGATTTTTGACATTCCGTCAAACAACTGTACTTTGTTAATCAACAATAATTCCGCCAATAAACTGTACTTTGTGTACTTTGGAAGCCGAAAGAACGGAAAAAATTGTGCACAGTTATTTGGAAAATCCATTGTGGTCTGCATCTAGGCTAGCTAAACAGCTGAAATTGGCCAGAAATACAGTATGGTGCGTTATCAAACGGTACAAGGAGACATTGACGACGATTCGGAAGCCTCAAGCCAATCGCCGGAGTGAAACTGCCGACCGGAAACAGCGTGGTAAGATTTTGAAGACGATTAAAAGAAATCCTAATCTGTCGGACCGTAATTTGGCCAGAAAATTCGGTGCTGCCCATAGTACCGTGAGGAGAACTCGACTCTGGGAAGGAATCAAGTCGTATCGAGCTAGCAAACAGCCAAATCGGACCATAAAACAGAATAGTGTGGTCAAAATTCGTGCTCGGAAACTATATGACCAGGTGCAGACCAAGTTCGACGGGTTTCTTTACTTGGCAACGTCTCGGAGGGATGTTCCAGCCAAATTTAAGTTTGTTTTTGCCGACAAATTTGCAAGAAAATTTATGATTTGGCAGGACATAGCTGTGGCAAAAAAACGAAAGTTTTCGTTACAAATAAGACATCGGAACTATACCAAAAAGAGTGTCTCCAAAAACGAATTTCGCCGTTCATTCGATCACACGACCATCCGTAATGTTTTGGCCCGATTTGGCAAGCTGTCATTGCAGCAAAGTCGTTCAAGAATGGTATGCAGAGAAAGGGGTCCAGTTTGATCCGAAAAACCTTAACCCACCCAACTGCCCCAGTTCCGCCCTATTGAGAAATACTGGACAATCATGAAGAGGAGACTCAAGGCAAAGGGAAAGGTTGTCAAAGACATCTATCAGATGACGACCTTATGGAATAAGATAGCTAAAACGATGAACGAAGAAGGTGTGCGCCGCCTAATGAGCCGTGTTACAGGAAAAATTCGAGAATTCCTTCGAAACCGTGACGAATAATTTTATCCGTAAAGTATAATTTTATCCGTAAAGTATGAAGAAAACACTACATTTGTATACAAAAAGATTTTGAATTCAATAATAAATAACTGAAATACAGGCTTGTCTTTGTTCCAATTCTATCTGAAGCAAGCTTTAGTAATGAATACGGAGAGATTGTTTCCACCGAAAAAGAAAAGTTGAAGAATTCTTTTTCCCGGTATCCTCAGCGGCATACGTTTTTTAAGGTATGCGCTTAAGGAAAGCAATACTTTCTTGTGTAATTCTCAGTCACAACAAAAGTGTTCCATGGAAACCACTTGTCATCTACGACCATCATGACAATATTTTGTCTAAAAGCTGCTTACTACGGCAAGCCTTGTGAAACCTTGGGCATGAGGTCATCTACGTTCAATGACAATGGTATTTGCTCCCCACGTTATCAGTAAGCACTAATAATGACATAAACTAGCCTTTAATGAGCATCAAAAATGCTGAAAGCTCTATATCTGCCATCTGAAAGCTCATCTGTTGTAAATCATTTCATTTGATCAGCATGGATTTATACCAGGAAGATCAGTTTCGACGAATCTGTTAACATTCACGTCTAAGTGTATCGCTAGCATGGAGGAAAAAAACTCAAATGGATGTTGTCTACACTGATCTAAAAGCAGCATTTGACAAAATTGACCACGAAATACTTCTTTGTAAATTATATCGTCTCGGCTTCTCTGCACAGCTCGTGTCCTGGTTAAGATCGTATCTGACTGGTAGAGTATTACGAGTGAAATTGGATAACTGCACATCATCTCAATTTACGAACAATTCAGGAGTTCCTCAAGGTAGTAATTTGGGACCATTACTTTTCGTACTGTTTTTCAACGATGTCTCATTTGATTTGCAAAATGGCTGCAAATTGATCTATGCAGCCGATTTAAAATTATACCTCGTAGTTCGTACCGTAGAGGATTGCCAGTGGTTACAATATCTACTAAAATTGTTCGTAGATTGGTGTCACAGAAACAAGCTAATCATTAACGTGGCAAAATGTCAGGTGATTACGTTCCACCGTACTTTGAATCCTGTGAAATTTAATTACAGTATTGGTGGCTCTGTTCTGACTAGAGTTAACCAGGTGAGCGATTTAGGAGTATTATTGGATGAAAAACTGACCTTTGATTCACATCGATCACTGATCATTTCAAAAGCTTCACGTCAGTTGGGATTTATTTCAAAAATTGCTAAGGATTTTAAAGATCCTCATTGCTTGAAGGCATTATATTGCTCACTCGTTAGACCTATTCTTGAGAACGCTTCATCAGTTTGGTTACGGTATCAGCTCTCGTGGTGCATGCGAATTGATCGAGTTCAAAAGCGGTTTGTTCGTTTAGCATTACGGAATTTACCCTCGAATCTTCCACCATATCCGGATAGATGTCAACTAACCGGCAATCTAAATACAACGCAGTTAGTATTTCTATAGCTCACTAGAAGTGGATTGGTTGATAGTAGTTTGATTTACAAATATTTCAGCTTACAGTGCTATCTTGGTCACTTCTTCACGGTTGAATCTCTGACATTACCCATTTACTTTTTTGTATTACAATAAATGAATTTGGCGCTAACTTGAACAAATGCTGGTAGCACCTTTTCAGATTTTAATTAAACTTGCTGTACATGAAGACTTTATCACAAACAAACCCCTTTGCATACTTTGTTCTTCCAAAAATGAACTAGACTGTCTTTTGAAAATGGCCAAACTTTTTTTAAACATTTTCTATCAAATGGCTGTAGTCGAAAACTGATAAATCCTACAAAAAAGTGTTGCAAGAGTGTTTTATACAAAATTAGTTAAGTTTTGAATTTAAAAGCTTGGAAAAAATCTTAATTGATTACTACACTGAAAAAAAATCGCCTTTAAAAATTTATAGTCGATTTGCTGAAAAACCAAAAAAAAGTATGCAAAGTGGTTTTTTGTGACAAAGTTTTTTTTGTACAGAAAGGGTGCTTCCAATTCTGAATACGATTTGGCACAAAATTTGTCTATTACAATATCCATCGCATCCATCGCATAGAGAAAGGTTGTCCAATTTTCCATCTGCTCAATGAACTGCGTCATGAAACGATCGACCAGATTGAATGGTAGCCAAAACAAAAAAAAAACACTACGCATGCATCGATTCTCGTTGAAGGTCAGTCCGACGATTCACGGCAAGCAAAAACAATTAAAATCACCAACCCTCGAAATGTACATCAATAAGAAGTGTGTTACAGTGGCAGTACACGGACCGTCCCTTCCATGTACAGCTGTATCAAACACACATGCCAGAGGGGTTTGCACAGTTTCCATCGGTCGGCCGTACGTACCCGATCAAATTCAGGGCTGCAGCTGACGAGGGGGTTGTTCCATGAGGCACTGATCCACGGTAGCAATCGTAAATCTTGCGATCATGTCCACTTGTTGCATCAGAGTAACAAAAACAAAACCGAAATAACAACGGATTGAATTAAATGCAATTCATCAGTCTGCTTTGTGGATTGCATCTGGCTGTAATAAAAGATATTGTATTAGCAGCAGTTGTCGCTCCCTCTGCTGGCTCCCTCCGTCACATGCGCAATCGTCTTTTCGATGGAACTGCAAAACACCACATCTCCGTTGCTTTATTGTTGTTTTTCGATCTTGCTGCCATAGAGCATAAAGGTGAGAATGCGTGAAACTTTACCGATGGGGACCGATTATTAAGTAATCTGCAAACGAAATTTTCGATCATAGAACGGTTTATTGATATGGGTTTTCATATAGATATGTCTTTAATTACCTCATTACACGTTATCTTTCATTTTCTGCAATGGATTTTCTTCCATCGAATTTTGGAGGTCTCTGCCGCCTCATTGGAAACGATTTTTCAACCACGACTCTAACGGGTAAATTTGGAACGAGATTGATACGTAATCCAGCTTAAATCTACTGACGGCAACGCTGCACTGACAACATTTTTTCGCTGTACACACCTTCGAAACTTCGAACATTCGGTCAGGTGCGCGCGATAGTTTCCATGACGGCGGAGAATTGGTTCACGCGCCGCCTATTGAATCCGTCGTCGTCGCACAGCGTAGGAGTGCGAACGGGTGATGCTAATAATAGCCGCACGATTGCCAGCCACCGATCTGCTGGCCAAGATGGATGGAATATGGATGGATACATGGTTGGTTGGTTGGTTAGTGCATATGACTGTATTATAAAACCCGCTTCATCTGGTGTACATATTGCTTGGTCGTCAGCCGTCAGCAGCCACCACACCCATCCCAACCCAATCCGACCCGGAATAGTGTTTGGTCGTCCATACGAACAGGCAACGTGTGACTGCATGAGCGAAGCCGGGTATTTTTACATAATAATTGCAAATTATATTTCACTGCCATACACACTGGTTTTCCATGTCACAACTAATTCAGTGTGTGTGTGTGTATGCTGGTGTGGCTGTAATGAGAATACTATTTCTGAAACTGTCAAGACAAGTGCAGCTAATTTTCGTATCGATTAGCAATGCGAAACTGAGAAATTAGAATCAGAGCAGGAGATTGTTGTTGAACGAGTAGTTTTTATCATTGCAATTATGTCAATTCGATATTCTGATTATGTGATCATTATGATGCTAATACTGACTCTTGGTAAAATGATTTGCCTTGCATGCACTCTAAATTATCTACTGATGTCAATTGATTCTGTCGATGATTTCATCACCCTGAAAAAGATCCTGTAATTAAAATTGAGATGAGATTCTCTAATTTAAATGAGATCCAATTTTAACTTTTTTCATATGTTCGAAATTCGAAAGAAAACCTTGCATCTTTCTAGATGAACATAAATGGAGCGACGTGCAAATTTACGTGCTAGGACATGTAGTATTGTGCGATTTGAAAATTCCATGGAAAGAAATTAAACGAAGCAAACAAAAAATGAAAACCTGGTTGCGACTATTACGACTTGAACCGAGAATCAATGGATCATAAAGTACATCCGGTTATCGACTGAGCCATTGAAGCACACCTCAGGCTGGCTGGTAAATGGTACACGGACAGATTTCCGGCTTTAATCAATATAAACAATATATCGTTTAGGCTATATCCAAAAATTGATTGAAAGATAGATTATCTTACATTATCTAAGGATTAGCATACACTGCCAGTGCTAAATATTTGTACAATGGCCAGAAAAAAATCCAACCTGTACATTTTTTAGTTACTAAAACGTGATTTTTAATGCGTGGGACAGGACTTTCTAATACCGTTTTCGTTTTAGAACCTACACGCGGGCAACTCTGAATCCGAGTAAAACGAACACGTGTTACGCGCTCTAGACAACAACTCATATAAAAAAGAAAAAATAAACAAACTCGCATGGATGCGTGGTGCGACCCGAGAAAATTTTCAGAGCGAAACTACGCGATTAGAGTCCGATCTAGAGCGACACAAGGTTGCTAAAACAAACTCAACAAAAGTTGTTTTGGCGACTCTAGGTCAGCTCTCGGGCTGCTCTGATCAATAAACGAAAACGGTATAATACTGTTTTCGTTTATTGATCAGAGCAGCCCGAGAGGTGAGTAGCCCAAACAACTTTTGAGATGTTTCTTTTAGAAACCTAGGGTCGCTCTAGATCGGACTCCAATCGCATAGTTTCGCTCTGTATATTTTCTCGGGTCGCATCACGCATCCATGCGAGTTTGTTTATTTTTTCCTTTTTTCATGAGTTGTTGTTCAGGGCGCGTATTACGTGTTCATTTTACTCGGAGTCAGAGTCGCCCGCGTGTAGGTTCTAAAACGAAAACGGTATGAGAGTGTATCGAAAATAAGCTATCCACATACATTTGTGTTGTACGCATGTATTTGTGATGTTTTTACCTTTTTTATATATATAAAAAATAGGTATGACATATACCAATCGATTCAGCTCGACGAACTGAGCAAATGTCTGTGTGTGTGTGTGTGTATGTGTGTGTGTGTGTGTGTGTGTGTGTGTGTGTGTGTGTGTGTGTGTGTGTGTGTGTGTGTGTGCCTGTATGTGTGTTGTCAACTAAGAGGTCGAGATCTCAGAGATGGCTGGACCGATTTTGATCAAACTAGTCGCAAATGAAAGGTCTCCCCGTCACCCAAAACGCTATTGAATGGTTTCAAGATCGGATGTTTACTTTTTGAGTTATTCGAAGTTTTATGTCAAAATTTTCAGTTTTTTGACAGTATCTGTCACAATTGACCTTTAAAACAGAATATGTTTTCAGACTTAGATTCCGCACGATAATACCTATTCAACAAGCCATAGATTGTTAAAATCCGTCCATTTTTAACGGAGATATCGAAATTTTTGTGTAAACGACTTTTCCCCCTATTCCAGCAGTAGGAGTTTTGAGCGCTGTATGACAAAGCAATGCTTGGGAGCAACGGAAAACACGATTTTTTATTCTGTTACATTCAATTGTTTCTAAGTACCAAAAAGACTGTGTACAGCATCCTTTTTCATGACAATTTGCCTCGGACCGATTTTAGCACGGCTCGTTTTTGGCAACATAATCGTTCGAATATGACATATATAAACCAGATGATGGCAGATTTTTTTAAATTATATTGTTTTAAACTACTTACAGCAATAAATGCTGGAAGAACATAACATCCATATACCATTCGAATCAGTTCGTCGAGATCAGCAAATGCGTGTGTGACAAATAATTTCACTCAATTTTCTCGGAAAATTTCTTTTCTACAAATTCAGATTCATACGAAAAGTCGTATGCTCCCAAACAAAGTTCCTGAATTATGTTTGGTTCCGACCTCTGGTTCCGGAACTACAGGATGATATATGAAACGAAATCAAAATTGTGTAACTCATTCTTCTCGTAGATGGCTGAACCGATCTAAGATTCAAATGAAAAGTTGCAAGATTCTATAAAACATCTTGCTCTTCAGTCAGATCCAACTTCCGGTTTTGGAGATACAGGGTGATTGGTATAAAAATGTCTATTCCACATAAATTAATCAGGTTTATCGGGTTAGCAGATTTGGATAGTCGATAAAAAATATTAACTTTTTACAGTTTTAGTAGTATTCAGTTGTCGATTCAGAAGGCACCGAAAAATTTAATTCGTGTTATGATTTCTCAAAGATGTCTTCACTGATTTTCAAATATTTTGAAACAAATGTAAACTATACAGTTATTCAGGTGAATTTATCTGACTTCGGCCATACCGATTTTAGAATTCCGGTTCCAGTATAAAATCATTTCTCAAAGCTCAATCGTTTTCTCAAAAAAAGCCTAATCAAATTTCAGAAACAAAAATTCAAATTAAAATAAACTTATATACAAAATAATTAGTTTTATACATACATACAAAAATTAATTAATTTTATCCAATTATGCTTCAAAGTTGGACTGTTGTAATTTATTCGTCATATGGCCATACGAATCGGTTTGGGTTATGCTGATTCCTGAATACCGGCTCTGGAAGTACCTTAAATTACCGTAAACTCTAAAGTGGAACTTACATATCATGGCATGTTTAATCGATTATCACACTTCTAGATTTAAAATCGATCCTATTTGCAGTTTCGACATTACAGAGTAATGAGTGATTAAAATCTCAAATTGTCGCTTAAAACGACGGTCATTAAAATAATGTCATGAAAACTTAAACACCGAAGAATATTCATGCAAAAAACACATGCGGATTGATAATAAAAAGGTATCATCTCACTGCTAGGTGGATTAATCACGTTTTTTATGTTCAGATCACAGCATGCTGTGCGTTTGGCGTTTTCAAAGGAAGTGAAAATTAAGGTTCTGGACACATGGCTAAGTGAGACAGGTATTATTATGCGAAAATTGGCGAAGCAGTTTCGAATTCATCATGCCAGTGTTAAAACCATCACTAATAAGTTTGGGGAACAATATTCTTTGGACGAGCTACCAGGAAGAGGCAGAAAACCCGATTCTTTTAACCCGAAACTGGACCAGAAAGTGGTAACTCTAATCATAAAGAACAAATCAATATCAATACGTGATTTGGCCAAAAAAGCAGGAACGAGTGTCGGAATGATCCAGCGTATCAAGAGGCGAAATCACCTGAAGACCTACAAGAAGCAAAAAATCTCGAAATAAAGTGTAGAACAGAAGAAGCGAGCAGTAACAAGGGCTCGGAAATTGTATTCGCGTCATTCACAGTGTCCGGAAGCATGCGTTTTGAAGGACGATGAGACTTGTGTAAAGGAGGACTCAAAAACTCTTCCAGGTCCACTATACTTTACTGTCGTCGTTGGGGAGGATATGAGCGATGCGGACAGGACCATTCAAGTGGAGCAATTCGGTCGAAAAGTACTGGTATGGCAAGCAATATGTTCCTGTGGCTTGAAGTCAACCATTTTTTACACTACCGGAACTATAAACGCAGAAATGTATCGGTCTGAGTGTCTCCAGAGAGATTGCTGCCTTTATATAAGAAGCATACTACACTGTTTTGGCCGGATTTGGCGTTGGCTCACTATGCCAAAAACACTCTCAATTGGCTTGCGGAAAAGGGTATAAATTTCGTTGAGAAAAATATCATTGCACCAAATTAGCTTCGACCCATCGAACGTTACTGGAGAATCGTAAAATGGGTCTTCAAGAAGACTGGTAAGGTAGCTGGGAACATGAAGGAGTTCAATAAAATTTGGGCTTAAGCGTCCAAAAAATGCGATGCAACACTTGTCCGGAACTTGATGAAGAGCGTTCGATCAAAAGTTCGAAAATTTGTGAAGGAATAACTTAAATTTCATCCGGTTTTCATTATGCTCAAGTTTAACCTCGTACAATAAAGGATAGATTTTTAGTTTGAATAAAATATCGTTTTTTATCATAATTTGAAATAAAAATTTGTGGATAGCTTATTTTCGATACACTCCCTATATGGAACAGATTCGAATTGATATTTTTATTCAAATTTTTCTGAAATAATCCCAAATTATTTTTGCAATTTCAGAAAGTAACGTAAAAATAGACGTTATCCGTCAGGCTAACCCATACGATACTGATAAGCAACTACACCATAATCGAAAGTTCTCGGATTCTGAACTATTTGATCCTTTTTAGCAGAATCGAAGCGTAACACACACATTCCATTGTGGATATACCTTCAAGGGCTTTCTTGCAGTACCTATTTAGGAGTCAAGTTAGAAAATTAGAAACTGCAAAGTGATGGCTGAATGCTAAATCCGGACAGTCAGCACCGGATAAAAAACTTTGAATGCAGATACCGAATAAAATCTTTTGCTTCGAAAAACCCGGATCCGATTCCATCCGTTTTTTACAATCAAAGTTTTTTATCTGGTTCTTGTATGAAATATGTTATTGGCGGTTTTTACATTTTTTGAGATCTGTTTTTGCTAGGGGTTTTCCGAACTAAGTTGCACCAATCCGATTTTTTTCACTAGGCGTTGAAAAATGATATAAAATGGAATTATGAACGCTTTTTACATCTATGATTCCAACGTTCTTCCAATATCTTGAATTTTACTAATGCCTTAAATGTCCTTTTTTCGAACAGCCAAGCAACAGTGAGTCTCTTCAAAGGATAATTCAAATTCACATATGTTTGATGATTTTCACTGGTTTTGAACAACGATGCAAAAACAGTGTGTTATCTAAACAGTTAGTTGTGTATTATAATTATATTTCATACTTTTTGCACAGATATTTCAGAATCCAGTCAAACGTCATTAGTGTAGCATATTTTATATTAAAATTTTGCAAATATTTTTGTTGGAAACCGCGGTGTAGCTTAACCGATTTTCTCCCATAAATCATTTGAGAATGATTTCATACATAAAAAATCAAAAAAAATCATCGTTGCGAAATCACAACTGATCTGATCTCTAAATGATTTTTGGTTTTTGTATGACCAGAGATCAGTAAAGATCTAAATTCTAAAAAACTATCACTACTGGTTCGATCAGAAATGATTGCACTGTGGGGGCGAGTAAAATAGTGAAATTAATAAATTTTGCATTATATGATTATTGAAAGATAATGCCGTCAAACAGTTAAACTAAAATTATGCATTGATAATTTTAGTCAATTTATATGAACTTGGATACATCTGTCGCAACTTCTTGTTGCAACTCACCACGTATCCAACCACGAAATGCAGTGTTTTATTTTTTACCTCGTGTGATCGGGCCTTAATCACTGCAATATCGAGCAGCAGTTTTTTTCCGTGTGAAGGGACCATAATTCGATTACCACTGACATAAGAATGAAAGAAAGAGGGAGATTAAAAGTGTCAAAGTAAAAAACAAACAAACGATTATTAAAAGTCATTTTTGTAAACCGATTATTAAAAGTCATTTTTGTAAACCTTGGCATTCTTTTGTTAAATATTACTTCAGCAATACTTAAAAGAAAATTTTACACTAGTTAGAATTACTAAAAAGCTAGCGAATTCGTAATACTTAATGTAACGGCTTAAAAAGTAATTGGTGATTCTAGTTTAAAAAGTGAAGAAGTGATGAACTCAAGTTTCTAAACCTAACCTAAAATATAAACAATCTTGTAGCATAACTCTTACCGGTTTATGAGATAAACATAAAGAAGGACGCACATTAGAGACACTAAACGTAAGTCCAAATTCAGTCTGAAATGTATATTAATTAGAGTTAAGAAAATGCAATTACGTTATTATCAATATTGTCAATATATGAATTTAATTTATCTCTCGATAGGGATTTTTTAACGACGGTGTTGTCGTCACAAGATATGGTTACCCTGAAATAAAACCAGTTCAAGAAATCGGAAACTTGTCTCTGTATCTCGTTGCAAGTTTGCAACACATCAGTCGCTGGGAATCATAAATTTTCTAACTTTCGGGAATCTGATGATAGGTTTACCACCTATCAGAGCTGGCTTATAAACTACACCGGTACGTACATGTGTTGGTGAAGATTAAGAAACTTGGTTTTGAAAACGTCGCCGAGCAGACAGCCTTGTGCACGAATTTTCAACTGTAAAAACAGAATCACGGTTCCGATACGAAAGTATGTTATCAGTGTTTGCTTTTGATTGCACTTGATACAGCGATTGAGAAAATTCATAGCCCCTTTACTAGAAGTAAACGTGCTACCGTTTACTTTGAACATTTGAACAACTTGCACTTTTCGCAACCGTCCATCAAACTGCTAGTAGAACATTTGTTGTCAACCGGCCCAGCGCAACAGCACTGTAATCACAATGACTAGCATTTCACGGGTAAGGCTCTGTGGTGAAGGGATGGATACTACGACAAATTTGTCATGGGAAGGAAAATTCTGTCCGCGTGATGCCTCTTTTACTGCGGTCGTCATGGCTGGCTAACCTAAATGTATCAATTTTTTCCGAATGTCCAAACAATCACAACCGGAACGACAAATTTCACACCATTGTTGGTTGGTTTGGTTGCTACTGTAACGGAGGAACCCTGGCACTCCCGTCAAATTTACCAAACCGGAACGACACCGGCTCGGAGGTCACAGCTCACACACATGTGAGAGAAGGTTTCAGTAAGTAATTGAATTTTAACCTTACGATCACTTTTAACAAGAAGTGGAAAAGTTTTTTTTCCTATTCTGCTCTGTCGCGGTTGGAACTTAATTTCGTGTCGAACAGAACTGGTTGCTTCTATTTTTACCCGAAATGATTCGTATACAAATGAAATTGTAATCTTGTAGTGCTTTTTCTTTGCGTCTTCTTGCTTATCTGTTTGGACGAATCACCTGCCTCGTTGAGAATTTCACGCTTCGTTGTTATTAATTTTTCTGATGGAACAGTTTTGGTTCGACCACAGACTTACAGACGTTTGCGTCACGAAATGAACATCCAGAACGTTTAAAGGAACAAGGCAGTATTTTTATGTTGAGAGTTGCATCTGTTTGTTGTTTCTCCCCAACGTAGATTTGAGAGTTGAGATACAATGCTCGCTAGAATTAGGGTTTCCTTAAATTACAACTAATTTATGGAGCAAAATCCGGAAGGAATGCTAGTTCGGTGAAGAATTTCTCATTAGAATAAATTACCATAGTTTAATAACAATGGCTCTGTTGATAGGTACAATGCAGCGAGACTAAATGCAGCATTGAAACTCATGTCGATCCCGAAGAAATGAAACAAACAATGGTTTCGGAACTTCGACGACGGAAGGGATAGACTTGGATTAAGAAGAAACAGAAAAATTATGCAAACGAGTTCTCACGAATAAATGCCAATCATTGCTGTACTCGACGGACGAACCGTTTGCCGAGAAGACATGCTTGCGTGTAATGAAACTAAAGCTGCCTAGGTTTATCACATTGTGTTGTCTTGTGTTTTTGTACAGATGTTCTAAAAGTGTTCTTCATTTACCGGAAACGGGTTTTCGTTTGTTTTGTGTTTAATGATAGTGGATAAAAAACTCAACTTTACCAATTATTCGTCGTCTAACCGTCTAAACAAATATAAAAAACAATGTCCGTAGAATCGACTGACTGACTTGTCACAAAACCCGATCAACAGAGCATAACAGGATAGCATCATAATCATATCTGATCTTGGAATTTATATCTCATTATGTTTTAAATATGATTCCAAATTAGAAGCAAACATTCAGATTGTATTAAGATTATAACAAGTCTAGATATTATATTAAAGGCTGTTATATTTCAAATAAAAACATGCTGGATAATCGAAAAAACCTGTTCTTGTCCTTCTTGGTGTAATGATGCCTTTCTCATATCAATCGGTAATACACCTTTGCTATTCCAATATTGCAACAAAAGAAATTATTGAAATTTGTACTGAACGGGACTGACATGCGGGTACTTTGCATATGGGACAGACATGAGTTTATATTTTTTTCACATCTTACTGAACAAACCCCCAACTTTTATTGTAATTTCTGAGAGTATATTGAGGATAGATTTCATTCCTCAAGCTAACTCAAAATTGACGAAAATATGGGATATGGGACTGATATGCGAATATGGGCAGACTAGCGCAGTAATAAACACATTTTCCTATTTCCCTTAACGGAAGATGCTTTTGACAACAATTATTTAGTATTTGATTTTGTAATGAGTGCCTAAATTCGAAATTTGAGAACGTTCCTGAGTAATTCTGACTTGAATTGTGTAGTTTTTATTCAAATATTTATATTAAATTAAAAATGAATATCTTTCAAGATGATTTTGCATTTTGTCTTTCGAACAAAAAAAGGTTATGCAATAACTTTCAAACTCGACTAGTAAATATTGGAAAAAATAATATAGCATTCGGCTCGGTTCATTGAATTCTGCAATGGTTTTTTCGGAGATGATTTTCACAAGCTTGGATTCAAATGAATGCTTGAATTCTTTAATTTTATCGGGGACGGATTTTTGTTTTCGAAAATATAGAGTGTTAAAACTCTCGAAACGTCATTGAAAGTGACGCTGCAATAAACCAGGTTGGCGGTTCAATGCATAGGACTCTGGTCTTACAAGCCAGTTGTCGTATGTTCGAGCCCCGACCTGGAGGGTTCTTAGCGTCAGTAGGATCCATAGTACTAGCCATGCAATGATTCTGTACGCTATATGAATCGGCTGCGAAGTCTGTTGAATCAGAAAGGCCAAATTCCACAAAAGGAATAAACCAAAAACAAAATCTAAATGCAGCTAAATACTTTTTCGATCTGTAGGTCTTTTAGTTGTACGTTAAAAATAGCGACCTTGGTTTTAGCGGACCACGGATGTACTGGAAATAGAGAAAAAAAATTCCTTGAAGAAACTCATCGAATTATCTTGCTTCTATTTTATACTGACGATTTTTACGTAGTTGTGGTGGTTAAATGATATTGATTTTTGGCTATAGATGAATATTACTCACTATTTGTGTAGTGCCAATTTTTTTAGAAATGCATATTACGTGCATATCACTCTCTATCAGAAATTTTTAACACAGAAAAAAAATATTAATTTTACAGGTGACATAATTCTACAAATGATACGATTCCTAACTAGTTAACTTTTCAAATGTCGCAATATTCCACTCGTACTGAGTTTTACAGGTTCCGAGTATAATTTGCACTCGGCTAAGCAATATTTATATGCACCATTTACCATTCACAGTCAAACAGATATGTGCTTCTGTGGTTCAGTCGATTAACTGACTTGTTTGATGATCTTACGTTTCTCGGTTCAAGTCGCGTTGTTGCTATCGATCTTTTGTTTTTTATTTCATTCGATTTCAATCCTTGTAATTTTTAAATCACACAATTTTACATTTTCTTCAATATAAATTAGTGTGAAATACGACGCTCTATTTATATGAATTTTATAAGATGTAAAATCACAAGAATCTTTCTCAGCTCCACTTGCAAATCATGAGAACAAAATTCATGTCCCGTCCACGACATAAGCGAAACAGTAGTTTCAAAATTGTATTCGTCCTTTCATTCACCCTTTCAGTCATTTAATGTTTCCAGTGAAAATCGTATATTGTACAGTTTCGAAATTCTATCGGAGCTTCGGGAATCGATAATGTCAGAAAACGAATCACAATGAGTTCTACCTGTTGGTGCTCGTGTTTGGAGTAGATTTGGTTTCCAATGAGGATCTGGGGAGTAATTACTCGATTTATCATATTTTAGACACTCTTTATAGCCAAACGTCACAGATTTTTATTATATCGATGAAAAAATGAGAATTGAAACTCGACTGATTCTCCCTGTAGACGTTATTTTAGTTTCGTCTGGTCGTGACGTTGACATTGATACTCTCTTTTTTGCAATGAGAGACGAAAATGCTTTACCTCTCTTCGTTTGTTTTGGAGGTGATAATTTACGAATGAGACGGTAAAAAAACGAATTAAAGGCTGTGAGATTGGATTATTTCGTTGAGAATGCGTGATACTTTAAGCTCATAACAAACATATAATGGTCAGCCGGTTGCCGGTTGGTTTGTATTTAGGGTAATCGTGTACTGAGAGTTAAAAAAAAAATTTGGCGTCATCAAATACTTTGGACAGAAAATATCGCTTTGCTCTGAGAAGTTATTACGATAGGTTTTGCCAGAACAAGGATCACTGGTTTTAATAATTAGAAAGCTATGCTATTCCAGCATACTATAGAACAGAACCGGCATGCTTTATAGTAAACTAGCGTACAGCTTCTCGTTATGGATCAATAATAGAGTCAATATGTCAAAGGGTCTCGCGGCTAAAGCCTTTAAAGTTTATGGCATTGTTATTACGGTTTATTGGCCGTTATCATAGAAAATGCATAATATGAGCCTGTACACGTAAAATTAAAAAATTTTTGTCACGGTGTACTTAAACAGAACTATTAGTTTGGTAAGTTGATACGTTGTGTAGCTTTAGGTCATTAGAGTCAATGCGATCGTTGAACCATAGCCGAGGAATTATCCCTCCCGCCAAGAATCGATTACAAAGCAAAATATCGGAATTCCGTGAGGGAATTACACCACCTTGGCTTTGCCTTTGTTAGTCTGACAACTCAATCACTGTAGTAAAAATGTTGCAAATTAGTCTGCGGTTGAGGTGATCTAATTACTAAACAAGTGTCATGTATGATGGTACCAACATACCAAGTTCTAGATCACTTCGAGCAAAACCGACGATGGAGAAATTCCTAGAGTTCAAGCCACCGGTAAAGCGATGCCTGTAGGTAGTTTCACATCCAGTTAGTTCCTTGCGGTTTCACTCAGTGTAGCGTAGCGCATGTGGATACTAATGTTGATCGGAAAGGGAAGGTGCAAAAGGCGCCCGAATGCCGTTGTTCACTAACTGACAGGTTAGGTACGCCAAGAAGGTCTTCCGTCTGGTCGGAGCAAACGTGATTGCAAACATAGCTACGGGAAGCCTTAGAAGTGATGTAGATCCGAGTTGTATTTAGGGGGAATTAGCGACCGTTTGCTGACGTTTGATGAAATTTGATGGGCGCGAGGAAATCGATACTCCGAGCAAACGGTTTGCGGTTCGGTTGTCGTAGGATATGGCTGTGTGCTATTGGAAACGATAGACGAAGTTTCGGAAGGTATAAGGTTGCAACATTATTATACTATCTGATATAGTATATTAAATGTTAAATTACAAGTAGATTTCGGTCAAATCGATTTAATCCCGACCAGTAAGGAATAACATAGAGTCAAATTTTTCTACTCAGATTTTGGTTACAGTCTTTGTTGTAGAAGTGGTCTTCTTTTGCTTCGATTATAAACGTTTTAAAAGTCACAAACGATTATTTCTTCTTTCAAGGCATTCCATTTAATTAATTTAGAATCAACACAATCTCAGAATTATTTCGATTTAAGAAAAATTGGTCAAAATGAAGGTGTTTCAACATACTTTACGATTTTGCGAAGTTACAAGCAATTGTTTATCTGTTTACGAGATGCACCTTATTGTCACGATATCTCATCTGGCCGCTGGATGTCAAATCTTGTCAGAACAATGAGTCCTATTGAATGACAGTATACATTAGTTTTGCGTATGCAACTTAGTATGTATGGTATTAATATAATATAATATTATATTAATATAATTCATATATCGTATTGTTAGATTTTAAAATATTGACTTTAAGTCAGTAGCTGAAAAATCCTTACGAGCTTTCCGAGCCGCATCATTGCAATTTCAGAACTGCTTGAAAACATTTCTTACAGTTTCAATTTTTTTAAGTTGTCCGTGATATTTCAAATTCAAATGAATGTGTTTTTGCCTGTCTCATTTAGAAAGCTTAAAGCGATCATGAAGCTCTAACAAGTTTATAACAAAAACCTGTTTTCGTAGCAAGTGCTGATATAAGTCTTGCCTCGTTAGTAGTATCAAAAAGAGATATAGTTTAGATACGATATGTTGATCGGGAATGCAATCACTGCGGAAACCGCCTTTGGAATCGAGACCCGAAGGGCCTAGTTTCATATACCATTCGAATCAGTTCGTCGAGATCGTAAAATGTCTGTGTATGTGACAAAAATATGCACTCGATTTTCTCAATGATGATTGAAATGATTTTCCCAAACTTAGGCTCAAAGCGGGGATAAATAAACGATATGTAAACAAAATTTAGTCTTAAATGGTACCATATAACGCTATTGAATTTTATCCGGATGTGACTTCCAGCTCCGGAACTATAGGGTAAAATGTGTTTAAAATTGCAAACTGTCATTTAGAGCGACAAAGTAAAATAGGGAAAAATTCCTCTAAAATTAACTTTAAACTGTTTCAATTTATAGGTTAAAATAGTTGCTTGCTAAACGAATCGACTTCTTTTATACCGTTTTCACAGTTCCTGATTCAGGAAGTACTAGAAATAGTAGCCGAATACTTCAAAGCAAAACTCACTTAATTTTCTCAGAGATGGCTGAACCGATGTTCACAAGCTGCTATTTCATTCGATTCCGACTCGCTGCTCCGGAAGAAGGGAGTGAAGTGCGCTGAAAATTTCGAACCGTCTCTTAGAGCGAAGTTACTTCTTAGTACGAAATACTAAGAATGCATCCTTGTGGGCGACAAACGCACATACCTGACAAATGCCTATTAATTTTGCTCGACTTTAGTACTGCAAACCATTAATTTTGCTCGGATAGAGCTACTGATTCTAGCCAAGAAAGATTTTTCCTAATGAAGAATGCATTCTGAAATGCTCTTTCTTCAAACCGTTGTAAATCGAAAACTGTTACTTGTGTAAAATTGGTATCCGGAAAGAAGTTGCAGGAAATCAATCGGGCAATCTAAAATTTCCTGTACTCTCAAAATATTGCTCAAGAATTAGAAAACAAACTGAAAAATAATCTTGCATTACTTCTACATATTTTTATTTTGAGCTTGTTATCAACCATCATATGACCTTAATTTCATTAGTGTCTTTGAAAATGAAAAATTCACAGCCAAAACAATTTGAATGTGACAAGTGACAAATTAGTTATTTGAAGGCTTTGGCGAAACTTCAAGTTTTAATGAAAAATAGTTATTTAGTCTTTAGAAAATGATTCTAGAGCAGTAAACATTCTCATAGTCGTTTTTGATATATTTATATCTGTTATTCAAAGTATTCAAGTACTTTTATATTTGTTATTCAAAGTCCTCAGATTTTTGTACTTTTGAGTTTTAGAAATTCCTAAATTGTATATTTAATTTAGAATAAATATTCTTGTAGACTTTATTAAATTGACACAATTTAATAGAAACTTTAGAAAGGATAGATAGTAGAATTTCAGATCTCTTTAACAGCGCAATGGAGAGAATTCTATCTAAGGGGCTGCGGTCCACTAGGAGATTAATAGTACCTATTAGCTTTTTTCCGGACAGTACCAGTCAAGATGCAGTGTGAAATCTGGAGGAAAAAATGAGCCAAGAATATTTCCACTTGGTTCCTTCTTCCATGTCGTAAAAGGCGACAATTGTAGGAGTTTCTTTTTTCTTTCAGTAATCAGATATTTTCAACATTTCACATCTGATTACTTTATTTTACTAAGTTATCTCTTCCAACTTATCAATTTGCGGCTAGCTTCGAAGAAAAGTTTTGTTTGGTATGTTTTCTTCTTCCATATTAATGCTTGTTTTTCAAGATTATAAATTGAACGTTAAAAATCAACTACTACGCAAATCCATTATTATTACAAAGTTAATTACGGACATAACATAAAGGGTGATTTTTTAAGAGCTTGAGAACTTTTTTAAACAATAAAACGCATAAAATTTGCAAAATCTCATCGGTTCTTTATTTTAAACGTTAGATTGGTACATGACATTTACTTTTTGAAGATAATTTCATTTAAATGTTGACCGCGGCTGCGTCTTAGGTGGTCCATTCGGAAAATCCGCTTTTTTATCGACAAATTTTGTTCAGCGATGAGGCTCATTTCTGGTTGAATGGCTACGTAAATAAGCAAAATTGCCGCATTTGGAGTGAAGAGCAACCAGAAGCCGTTCAAGAACTGCCCATGCATCCCGAAAAATGCACTGTTTGGTGTGGTTTGTACGCTGGTGGAATCATTGGACCGTATTTTTTCAAAGATGCTGTTGGACGCAACGTTACAGTGAATGGCGATCGCTATCGTTCGATGCTAACAAACTTTTTGTTGCCAAAAATGGAAGAACTGAACTTGGTTGACATGTGGTTTCAACAAGATGGCGCTACATGCCACACAGCTCGCGATTCTATGGCCATTTTGAGGGAAAACTTCGGAGAACAATTCATCTCAAGAAATGGACCGGTAAGTTGGCCACCAAGATCATGCGATTTGACGCCTTTAGACTATTTTTTGTGGGGCTACGTCAAGTCTAAAGTCTACAGAAATAAGCCAGTAACTATTCCAGCTTTGGAAGACAACATTTCCGAAGAAATTCGGGCTATTCCGGCCGAAATGCTCGAAAAAGTTGCCCAAAATTGGACTTTCCGAATGGACCACCTAAGACGCAGCCGCGGTCAACATTTAAATGAAATTATCTTCAAAAAGTAAATGTCATGTACCAATCTAACGTTTAAAATAAAGAACCGATGAGATTTTGCAAATTTTATGCGTTTTATTGTTTAAAAAAGTTCTCAAGCTCTTAAAAAATCACCCTTTATATCGGTATATGGGCATGCGTGGAGTATTATGATGTCAGATCTCAACTAATAAATTCCTTGCGTACTCAAGATAGACTATCCAATGTCCCAGTTCGCGACATTCTTGCTTGTCGTGACCTTTCTTACACGAAACTTCTTTATCATTTCATTAAGGCCATTGAAGGCTTTGGCGAAACTTCAAATTTTAATAAAATATAGTCATTTAGTCTCTAGAAAATGATTCTAGAGCAGTAAACTTTCTCATAGTCGTTGTTTATATATTTATATATGTTATTCAAAATATTCAAGTCAATAATTGGTCGAGTTGATGTCCCTGATTAGTTAAAACTCTTTTTGATATTAAATAGTTAGAAAGGTTATGATCTGGCAAGCTATTTTCAGCAATGGACGAAATAGGTTTTAGTTACGAACTAGACAATGCTTTCCTAAATATTTATACAGGAACTCCTGCGAAAGTGTACTGGAAGTCGGATTTGATGAAAAAAAAACAAGAATATTTTATGATATCTAAAGATCTTTCGATTGAATCTTAAATGGTGGAAATCGCTTAAGCTATCTCCGAGAAAATTGAGTGAAATTATTTACTACACACATACACATATTTGCTGGTCTCAACGAACAGATTCGAATGGTATAGTCTAGTAAGCTGTTATGTTATACCAGCAATTATTGCTGTAAACAGTTTAAATCAATATAAATATGAAATTATTTGGAAATACTGCCATCTTACACACTTACACATAAATATCGATATCTTCGTTAAAAATTTACCAATTGTAACAATCTGTGGCTTGTTGGATAGTTACCCGATCTGATGGTAATAACAGAATTATAACAACTGGAGTAAATTATTTCAGAAATATTTTGTAACAAATTTTGAAATATTTTTGGCTGGTAAGCTGTTAAAATGACAAAAGTCATAACAAAAAAGACTCAAGCGGGAACAAAATCGTAACAGATTTTGAAACGTTTGTATCACAATTATTATTGAATTTGATATAACTACAGAAATCCGAAAGCAGAAATTTATAACAAAGGTTGTAATAAATTAGATAGGAAATTCAACACAAAACTATATCAAAGCCAACTTTTAGTTCTTTGAAATTCTGATCATTATATTTCGATATGAAGCAACCAGAGAACTCATTTTTTCAATAAATGAACTTTATCATGAGTCTTGCAAATGAAAATAAAACATCATAACTGATTTCATTAACAGATCGGCTGAAAAGTTCGTATCGTTTCTATGAGAGGGCGCCACTAGAATTAAATCCATACCATTTTCAGTTAGTACCAACCTTCAAAAGATACGTGTATAAATTTGACAGCTGTCTGATTATTAGTTTGTGAGATATTGCATTTTGAGTGAAGCTACTTTTGTTATTGTGAAGAAAACGGAAAAAAAAAGGAATTTCGTGCGTTGATGAAACACTACTTTTTGATGAAAAAAAGTGCCGCCGATACCAAAAAATGGCTTGATGAGTGTTATCCAGACTCTGCACCGGGCGAAGCAACAATTCGTAATTCGTGGTTTGCAAAATTTCGTACTGGTCATATGAGCACTGAAGACGATGAACGCAGTGGACGTCTAAAAGAGGCTGTTACCGATGAAAACGTGAAATCCACAAAATGATTTTCAATGACCGTAAAGTGAAGTTGATCGAGATAGCTGACACCCTAAAGATATCAAAGGAACGTGTTGGACATATTATTCACGAATTTTTGGATATGAGAAAGCTTTGTGCAAAATGGGTGCCGCGTGAGCTCACAATCGATCAAAAACAGCAACGAATTGATGATTCTGAGCAGTGTTTGGAGCTGTTATATCGAAATAAAACCGATTTTTTCATCGATATATAACAATGGACGAAACATGGCTCCATCACTTCATTCCGGAATCCAATCGACAGTCAGCTGAGTGGACTGCACGCGATGAACCGAACCCAAAGCGTGGAAAGACTCAACAATCGGCCGGTAAGGTTATGGCGTCTGTATTTTGGGATTCGCATGGTATAATTTTCATCGACTACCTTGAGAAGGGAAAAACCATCAACAGTGACTATTATATAGCCTTATTAGAGCGTTTGAAGGACGAAATTTAAAAAATAACGGCCTCATTTGAAGAAGAAAAAAGTTTTGTTTCATCAAGACACGGTGACACGGTGCGTGTCACAAGTCAATGAAAAGCATGCTGAAATTGAACGAATTGGGCTTCGAATTGCTCCCTCATCCACCGTATTCTCCAGATTTGGCCCCCAGTAACTTTTTCCTGTTCTCAGACCTCAAGAGAATGCTCGCTGGTAAAAAATTGAATGGGGTAATCGCTGAAACTGAGGCCTATTTTGAGGCAAAGGACAAATCGTACTACAAAAATGGTATCGAAAAGGTGGAAGATCGCTATAATCGCTGTATCGCCTCTGATGGCAATTATGTTGAATAATAAAAACGAATTTTGGCAAAAAATGTGTGTTTCTATTAAACGATACGAACTTTTCAGCCGAACTGTTATTATATTATAATCATAAGTTTTAACTTTCAACTGTTTTCATTTGTTAAATATCTCAAAATAACACAAATTGTTATACATATCAACTGTTGATATATTAGTGTTATGATTTTGTTATGTGCATCTGATCGGGTGTTAATGTATGAAATCTAATTCTCAAAACATTTTGCGTTTATAACGACAATTGTGACAGACATTGTCGAACAACTTAAAAGTTTAGCATTAGCATTAGCATTAGCATTAGCATTAGAGACCGCCCGTGTGTTGCTACTCCGTTATTGACCTGGACCAATTGAGATTGCAAAATGATTTTTTGAAGCAACATGTTTGGGAATAACACATTGTTTCACACTGTGCAAACTATATTGATGCATGCATGCTGATCAATACCGACGCCGGCCACGTCCGAATGCAGATCTACTTGGGAGGGGAAGGATTGTTAGTTCGATGCATGTTGCTACTAGGAACCGAGGAATCCTCTGCATTCCCACATGCATCACAGGAGAGGATACTTTGTTAGTAAATGTTTTATTAATGTTATCATGTGTTTATTGCTCTGGGTAGCCGGCTACCAAGAATGTTTTAAAGTGTTATCATTTTAAGTGTTACTTTGTGCTGGCAATATAATGCACGAAACAGTCAATCTCCGAAATTGACAAAACTCCGGACAGACGGCTGTCGAGTATGCAGTCACTCGTTTATGCATCTACCTTTCGCGAATTTTTTAGAAATAAGTGTAACATGTAGACATCGCACATTTAGACGAGCGCCCATTCCAAACGCGATCCTGAACCACGTCGAGTCTGCTTTCCCAAACGAATATTTCAAACGCTAAATATTACCTAGGACAGCCTGAAAACTGGCCTGTCCAGAAAGAAATGCATCTTCCTACTTTTTACCTGTGATGAATTTGAAGAATCGGCCAATGTTTCAGGAATGAAAGGGAGGATTAAAATATTCAACGCAATTTGAATTACAACTCATATGAAAGATTCAATCTGTAGAACTTGTTTTATGAATTTTTGATTTTTTAAATTTTCTAACTGTTTCGGTAGACTTTGTATCTTTTACCGAAAAATTATCTTCTTGCTTGCCTAAGTCAGTAAATTCGCTAAAAACGCGAACCGTAGAATAACAAAGCTAAAAATATAAAAAACGGAGAGTAACAAAGAAGATTAGAAAATACCAAATGAGGTGATGGGGGCATATCCGACAACGCATTAGTTCTCATCCCCATCGAGTATCAACACGTTTGCGTCCATCACGACTACGTGCTTGTTGTCCGGAATATGCATGATTGGACAACACACGGCAGAATAAATGTCGTTTTAATCTAAGCTATAACAAGTGGAAAATATTAGCTACAAATAAAAAATAATTCCACAAAAAAACTACTGGAAATAGCACAAAGACAAATTGATATTACTGGCAGCGCTGTTTGAGAGAGATCTGGCATGACAGCCTTCTAGGGATACATTTCGTAGCCCTTTAGAAAAATATTAATAGAAAAAAATACTCCCTTGTATGGCGGCAGCCATTCCTGTGTGGTAAAATATATCCTTCCAACCACGCCAGTCGCACCCTCAACCAAACCCCCATTCAGCACGACTTCACCATCACTGAAAATCAATAATTAAACTACTTATTTCACTAGAACTTTCTAAAATCACTGAAAAAAAACACTTTTTATTAGAGCAACACAGAGCGTTTATAACGACAATTGTGACAGACATTGTCGAACAACTTAACCTTTTTCATATTAATAAAAAAAAGTTAAAAATGTTAGCTTTTTTCGTCATGTTAACGGTTGGCCATGTGTCGCGACATCGGTTTTAAAAATGATTGAATAATTATGACTAGACGATTCTGCCTCATTCCGGATTTGACGGATCACCCGGCTACCACCTGTTATCAAACGGTGTATATTTCAGTGGAAGGAATCAGAACAAATTAGATTCTGAGCTCAAGTCAAATTAGATTCTTGTTCCAAAATATAATAAATTTCCAGAGTGTTTGTAATAACAATCGAGCTTTTGGGGATTTTGAAAAAAAAACGTTTAACTTATTTCTATACTCAAAGTACTGACTTGTAGGCTTTGCTATTGCAAATTCGTGTGAATGAGTGTGTCACAAAAGTTTTAATTTATAGCCTTGAAAAAACATTTCCCGATACAGATTAACTCGAAAGAGATCTGCAAAGTCATCTATCAAACTGCTGTTCGGCATAGTTCTTTCAAATTCGGTAGCCCGGCATTTTCTCTTCTAGAACCACCGACTCTACCAAACGAACCCTACTACTAGGATTAAAAGTACAACAGCTGCTTGGTGAGTCTAGTGCTACAGTTTTACACTTCGTGGTTATCACTTTATAGCACTTTGAGCCCCTCGCCAGACGTTTTAAAAGATAGAACAATGTTTCATCGGGGGAAACCACCAAGTAGTAATCCGATTTCGCCGATTTACGAGTTTCATCTTCGTTAGGAGCCACGGTTGAAATGTCCGTAGATGATTTGGAGCCTACTTGGAACAGCCTGGTTTCAGTGACGTAGATTGAATGAAACGGGTAAGAACAGAAGCAAAAAAAATTAGTTCAGTCGAAATAGCTACTGACTTAGACCCCAGCCCTTTGGCACGCTTTTTTCGGTTCGTCCTAAATTTTGCTTTGTTAGTGCATTGTTGGTGCAAGTTTCAAATACAGCTCAGATTCTGACACTCTAAACTGTCGGTTGTGATTTGAGATAGAAATAGAACAAAACAGTTGCATAGGGGAATATTTCGAAATTTCAAGCATTTTCCTCACCGAGACATGAAAATCTGCGCTAGATTTTTCGAAAACTCTCGTTCCAAAGAGGCATTCATTTGCAGCAGCAAGTTCGAGAGCGTTTCCATTCGTTCTCGATTTGAAAAGCCGCAAACTTGACAGTGACCACTTGCGAGAGTCGAGCTGCAGTCACTTGCTCTTTGCACATGTGAATCCACTCGGCTCTTGATGGCGAACCCGTGGCAGCAGTTGCAGCGCTGTTGAATTTAGATTTTTTTCCATTTCTCACTCGTACGGGGCACATAGGTACATACGTATGACGACTGGGTAGAATATTTGCACATCTGAATCCGATGGCAATGTTGATGACGACGATGATGAAGACGATTACGACGGTGACGAGAGATTAATTTTTCAAATCTGTTGAATGCGCGAATTCCATGGGCGTTGGAAATCTAGTTAAGGTATGAATGCCAATGAGAAACAGCAGCTGTGCTCATAATTTTTTTCTTCTATTTATGATGTTTTATTTACTGTATGTCTCATTTAGAATTTTCAATGTTTTCTCCTGTAAAATTAAAAATTATATTTTTTTGTGTTTAGTATTTGACTTAATTAAAAGCCAACCACAAACTGCTGCATATTGTGTGACTCTTGGAAATCAAGTCATGATTTACTCTTTTTGACAGTGTTTGTCTATGAATCGCTGAAATCCACCTGCAGATGTCCTGACACAAGACATGTCGACTGTTTGCGCACAATTCTCACTCGAAAAGGTCAACAAAAAACAAGATAACAGCCCGATGTGTGTGTGTCATGTTTGATTAGTATTACTTATTAAGATAGACGAACTACACGTTTTTCTTCCAAATCTATATTGTTATTCAAATATTTAAATAAACATTTTGTTTGGAATGAACAATGTAGAGCTTTCTAGTTGATAGAGCAATATTAAAATGGAAGTTTGAGTATACTATATAATAGGGCTGAAAAGTCACCACATGTGGCTGAACACCCAATTTAAATCTTAATAATTTAATTTTAACTCATATTCCAATAAATAGTTATTAAAAAAATTAAAAAAGCATAACAGGAAAAACCGACACATAAAAACCAGGAATATTTTCAGTGACTGAGCGCAGTCAGCTTACGACACGTTTTGTTAGCTTTATATAAGCTTTTATTGATATATTGACCAACATGCTAACAATGTATATGCCCGAGTTTAGTAGCAAGTATAGATTCTCCTTCTAAACAACGATTGAAAACGAGAAAACATTCAAGTATTTTCGGTATATTTCTCAGTACCATATAGTAATTCGATAAAAAATCTGTTGAAATAAGAAATTACTGAACTGAAAAAATAAAAAAATACATTTTCTATAAACCAGTGCACAGTGATGCCTCTCCATACAAAAGTTGGCAAAAACCATAAATACATCGATAAACGTCAGCTGGATGATTTTTGTTAATAATTTGATGTCTCTGAACATATTTCCATCTTGATAATGTATGAAAAAATATTCGATCCACCTAAAAGTGACATGATGCACCGTTCGCTACGGACCGGAAAGTGACGAATTTTTCCTTTTACCTTGAAAACATCCATTTTCTCCAAAAGGGCTTATCCTATTATGTTTATTTTCTGATATGTTGTAACTTACAGCTGATGAAGTTTATTGCACTATGAGTAAAGATAGGAGAGTACCAAACGAAAAAATGTTTTATTTGTTTTTCACTAAAATATTGATTTTTGGGAAATGTTCTGTATTTTGCATTTTTTTAAGTTTTCGACTCGATTTTATGAAAGAACACAAACTTTTCAATAAAAGAAGTACAAAACAGAATTCGGTGGAATACTATTGGTTTACTAATAATAGTGGATTTTTATTATGTTAAATTATCTTATTAAACTATGTAAAATGAAAAATGACGAAAAAATGACGCTAAGCAAACATGCATAAAGTGGTTTTCGCGGTTCAAATTTAGAAGTTTTTTATATGAACTACAAGAAAGTTCCGGACAACAGAAAAACTGCATTTGGTGGGATCGACTGGGCGCTATTTATTATAAGCTACTCAAATTAGGTGACACCATCACTGGTTCCATATACATATTACACTTGCTGTGTTTGGACAGAGCATTGCATGAAAAGCGGACGCAATATGAAGATCTTCATGGTATAGTATTTTTGCTACATGACAATGCAAGACTCCATGTTTCGAAAATTTTAAGTTTTTTTTGTAATTTTCTGCCCAGTCGTCATTTTTTATTAGACATTATTCCATACGGTTCCCATTTGCTCCAATCCATGGCGCATAACTTGTCAGGTCAGTTTCAAAAACTACGACACCACCAAAAATTGGATCGATTCATTCGTCGAATCTGAGAAAAAGGAATTTTTTAAACGTGGTATCCGAGTATTACCAGGAAGATGACAGAAAGTAGTACTTAACGACTATACTTTGAAAAACGGTACTGCAATGACACTTTCACTAAAATCATGAAACTTTGCAGAAAAAACGGTACTAATTTATTCCAACGCCTGATATATTATAAACAGATTTATATAACGCCATTTATATAGGTGTTTTATGTTATGTATTTTATAAATATTCTGATTTTATTTATCACATAGCCGTTTATTTAAACTTTACTCGCACCGACTTCATTTACAAAAGTATAGCCCTTGTTTCTGCGATTTTTATCGTCGACCCCGCAAACAATTGAAGATAACCTTCAAGGTGCAGAGATGTGCAGGATCGCATAGTGGTTTTCGAAAAGTAGAGAAAAAATGCTATAAAATCAAATACTATTGAACAGTGGCAGCCCTTTCCTACCTATGTAGAATTCTAATTGCAAAACATCATCATTACGCCATATATTTTGTATGGAAGGATGAAAAGATAGTTTACAATACCCTATCTTTGAGAGGATATGGAGAGATTATTTATTATTTTCAAAAATTTTAATACTTTAAACTGTAATCCTTAACTTATCTGAGAATTCAAAAAAATTAATACCGTGCAGGAAAAAAATACTTTTTGTTTTCGGATTTCTGCCACCTTGGCATCACTGTGCAGTGGCGTACCGAGAAAGTTTGACGCTCGTGTCAAAATAAAAGATTTTCCGCCCCAATCGTTTGGTTTAGTGAGCAAAAAAAATAAAGCTGAACTCCATCTCCCGAATGTTGACTTGGGCGAGCAAAACTAAAAAAGTTCCCAAGTTATTTCAACACAAAGCCCAATGCATAAATTCGTGTCCTATTTTTATGTGGAATTTTTACTCACGATATAACACCACCGAACCCACTGTGCATTTTTCCCACCACTGTTTTTCAGTTCTAAAATCATCGCCGTGGAACAGAACAGTAACCGTTCATACTTTTCAAAAACCAATTATGGCTCGGTAAAGCAAAATTTAAAAATTCTAAGAATACTTAGTTCTGATAAATTTAATTATGAAAACTTAAGTTTATGGTTTTCTAAACTCTGTCTAGTTTTTGAACAAAACTATTAAAAAACAGGACGCGCGCTCTCCGCTACATTTCACTTTAATATGATATTAATGTCTATAGCTTATTTGTCAAATTCGTCTCGAAAATACAAATTGTATAGCTATTTGAAAGAATATCCACAAACCACAAAGTATTGAAATCCTCTCGCCTAGCGTGGACAAAAAATATTTATAATTCTGAAGGAAAATGAGAAATGGTAAAATGTTATTCACTTATATACTGATATAATATGCATCACAAACTAGATATTTCTAGTGAACATCGTAATGTTCATATTTTGATTCTACATAGAATGATCAATTTGACCGTCTTTAACAACACGCACAAATGTTCCTCCCTCATGCTAGTCAAATAAAATAAACTCATGGTTTATAAGCAGACATAGTTAGTATTGGTTTTACTGGCGAACAAAACATATCGTAAGCACACTGCACTCAATCACTGAAAACATTCCGTACACTGAGGTCTCTTTTTACGCAGGGAATACGTACCGCGTAAAAAACCACAAAAAAAAACGCGTAACTTCGGAAATCCGAAAAAATCAACTTTTTGGTTTCAAAAAATTTCAGATTTCCGAAATCAAATTGTTTTGGATGCCAAATGTCTTAGAATGGCATCAAACGTTCAGATAAGTGTGATCACAAAAAAAAAACGTGATTAATCCACCTAGCAGTGAGATGATACCTTTTTTTATCAATCCGCATGTGTTTTTTGCATGAATATTCTTCGGTGTTTTAGTTCTCATGACATTATTTTAATGACCGTCGTTTTAGGAAGCAGTTTGAGAATTCAGTCATTCTGACATTACCGTGTAATGTCGAAACTGCAAATCAATTTAAACGTGTGACAATCGATTGAACATTCCATGAGATGTCGAAGTAAATTCCACTTTAGAGTTTACGGTTATTCACGGTTTTTCAAGAGCCGGTATTCAGGAACCAGCATAACCTAAACGGATTCGTATAGCCATAAATTAATATGACGAATGAACTGCAATAGTTTTGAGTCCAACTTTGAAGCTTTTTTGGGATAGAAATCTTCTATACTACTTTTCATATGAATCTGAGTTTGTAGAAAACGGTTTAGCTATCTCAGAGAAAATTGAGTGAAATTATTTATCGCGCATTTGCTAATCTCGACGAACTGAGTGGTATGGTATATGGAAGTTATGTTCTTCCAGCATTTATTGCTGTAAGTAGTTTGAATCAATATAATTATGGAATTACTTTCAACTCGAAAATGCTGGTTTACAAATGCCATATTCGAACGATTATGTTGCCAAAAATGAACCGTGCCAAAATCGGTCTGAGGCAAAATGTCATAAAAAAGATGCTGTACACAGTCTTTTTGATACTTAGGAACAATTGTATGTAACAGTATAAAAAATCGCGTCTCACGTTGCTCCCAAGCATTGCTTTATCATATAGCGCTCAAAACTCCTACTGCTGGAATAGGGGGAAAAGTCGCTTATACAAAAATGTCGATATCTCCGTTGAAAATGGATGGATTTTAACAATCTATGGCTTGTTGGATAGCTATTATTGTGCGGAATGAAAGTCTGAAAACATATTTGCTTTTCAAGGTCAGTTGTGACAGATACTGTCAAAAAACTTAACATTTTGACATAAAACTTCGTATAACTCAAAAAGTAAACATTCGATCTTAAAACCATTCAATAGCGTTCTGGGTGACGGAGAGACCTTTCATTTGCGACTAGTTTGATCAAAATCGGTCCAGCTATCTCTGAGATCTCGACCTCTTAGTTGACAACACACATACAGACACACACGGACATTTGTTCAGTTCGTCGAGCTGAATCGATTGGTATATAACATTCGGCCCTCTGGGCCTCAGAAAATTTTTCTAAAGTTTGAGCGAATTCTATACCTATTAAGGTAAAAAAAATTTTTTTGGATAAAAACGACTCTGGGACTAAGTTTTAAGATTTCTGAAATTTTCAAATTTGAAACCGCGTAACTTCGGAAATTCTCGTAGAAAAAACCGCAAAATTAAAGAAATTTGTTTTGATGCCAAATGTATTAGAAATGCACGAAACATTGAGATTTTGTGTAACCAAAAATCATGGATTTTTTAAAGGTCAGAGATTTGATTACACGGGTAAAAATCCATTACCGGTACGATGATTGAAAATCATGAAATCATGAATCATGTCTATCATAAATAAAAAGTCATTATTTCATGAGCAAAATGATTGGTATCATGCACAATAACACATCTTTCATGAAAATTTTCATGATATCAATCATTTTGCTTATGAAATTTCATGAGAAGGCATAGGTCATGAATTCATGATTAAAAATTCATGGTATCGATAATAGACAAAACAATAAAACCGCGTAACTTCGGAAATCTGTTTTAAAGAATCACTGGGTAAAAAAAGACCTCAATGTATTTCTATGTATCGATTTTGCGAGATACGCTTTGTGCGATAGTTCGTTTAATTCATGCAGTTGAAACTTTGTGCACCTTATTTTGGCACTGAATTTCAACTTAATGCTCGTTTATACCGAACATTTTAGAAAATTTTAAATTAGTTGTTAGTTGTAATTAGCTCATATTACAGAAAATTCTCCATATATCCAAAAATATGGAGAAAAAATTATGTTGCTGCCTTGAATACAACAAGAAAAATGCACGATTAAGTTTTATCCATTCTTGTACAGGGTAAATTTTGAAAAGATGCTCCATAATAAAGTAAGTCGTATTCATGACAATAATCATTTGGGTTTTAACAAAATTTTGTGCATTGGCCACATAACCGTTTTTATATTATTCATGATTCATCTTCGACTCGTCAGTGCATAAGTGTTCAGGTTGAACTGTTTTGCCACTCAGCAGAACACTACTTACATAACACATTTTTAGTCTGTCTTAACTGAGGTACTGAAAGTAAACGAAATTGCCAACTACGTCAATCATCAGAGGGAAACTCGCTCAAATCTATCCTACGCAGATTGTGACAATTATGTTCATCGATATTCAGTAGAAAAAGTTTCGCAAAAAATAATGCATTCGATTTCGTTTATCATGGAAGATACATAATAAATGTGTCCTTTTAAAGACAAAAAATCGATTCCAAAGAACTTCTTTTTTTTCGATTTTCGAGAGGTTTTAACCTTAAGGTCATTCATCTTTTCGAGCTAAAAAAAACTTTTGGACCATATGTGCGGGCCTGGGAATCTTTATGGCCCTATGTGCGGACTGCATGAAATGCATCGACTTACCCATTACTCTATACCCGTCCCCGACTTTCTTTCCTCACATTGAAGAACTATTTTTTTACATTGAAATAATCAAATACAACAGAATAATCAATTTTCATTCAATTTGGTTTGCTGTATTTTCATTCTCGTTAGCTCCGCCGGGGAAGGAAAAAAAGCGTGTCAGTTTTTTTTTAAATACGTTTATTTCTTAAGGCAGTTTACATAAGTTTTTCTTCGCCGTAGCATCACTTTTACATAATATTCTTATCCTACTTTAATTCTAACATAGTCACAACGTTTTGCATTTATTAAAACATATTCTCTTATTACTTAAATATCATCTTAGGTAACTCGTCATTAATTATGAAATCTACTCGGAAATATTATTTGAACCAAACGATTAACTTCTATAAATTATAAAATAAGCTGTTATTTTCAGACATTTTGTTAATAATTTCATAAACTGTTTCGAGTTTGTTTGTATCATTACATTATTTTTATTTTAATTTAGCTATTGATTGAACTCATGGACGCAGCTGGGATCAGAACTAAGTCTTGAAAGGGGCCTTTATTAAATTGAAACTCCAGTTTTCTTTATGAAATGATAAATAAGTTTCATGTATGAAAGGTCACGACAAGCAAGAATGTCTCGAACTGGGATATTGGATAGTCTACCTTGGGTACGCAAAGAATTTATTAGTTGAGATCTGACATCACGATACTCCACGCATGTCCAAACGACATGATCAATATCTCGATAACCTTCGCCACAAGCACAATGATTAGTCTCGGAGAGCCCAATTCGAAGGAGATGTGCATCTAACGTGTAGTGATTGGACATGAGTCTGGACATCACACGAATGAAATCTCTACTCACATCCAGTCCCCTGAACCATG
Organism: Malaya genurostris; assembly: GCF_030247185.1. NCBI lineage: Eukaryota > Metazoa > Arthropoda > Insecta > Diptera > Culicidae > Malaya > Malaya genurostris. The sequence goes on from NC_080572.1 coordinate 216,495,586, forward strand.
CCTTTGTCGATATTTTCGGAATAATTGAGTGCATCCACCGACCCAGATCATCTTTATCCCAAGAAGCTTGCCAGCTGGCAAGTGTTCTTTGGCGAGACGAGCTATAGAATTCGTTGAAAGCAATTGGTCTCTCATAAATTTCACCCTCAATAGCACCACGTTTGGCTAAAATATCGGCTCTTTCATTGCCAGGAATGGAGCAATGAGCCGGGACCCAGACTATAGTGATTAGATAATTATTGTTCAATATGTCGTTCAGGCACTGTTTTATTTTGCCCAGGAAAAACGGTTCAGTCTTGCCAGTCATGTTTGAGCGAATGGCTTCAATTGCACTCAGACTATCTGTGAAGAGGAAATAATGGTTTGGAATTAATGTGACGATTACACTCAAACTATAATGATCTGCTGCTAGCTCTGCTATATAAACAGATGCAGGTTCTTGAAGCCTAAATGAGGCCGAAACATTATTGTTGAACATACCAAACCCTGTCGCTTCTTCAATTCGCGATCCGTCCGTGTAAAACATTTTCTCAGAGTCAATATGCCTGAACTTACTTGAAAATATTTTTGGGATTTCCGTCGAACGTAGATGATCCGGGATTCCACGCACTTCGCGCTGCATGGATGTATCGAAAAATAAAGTTGAGTCAGGGACATTTAGGAGGCTGACACGGATAGGAATATATCTTGAAGTGTTGATTTCCTGTGACATATGGTTAAAATATACTGTCATGAATTTTGTTTGAGATCGAAGCTCGACTAGTCGTTCGAAATTATTAATTACCATGGGATTCAGCACCTCACATCTTATTAGCAGGCGTGATGAAAGCTCCCAAAATCGATCTTTTAATGGAAGAACTCCCGCCAGAACTTCAAGACTCATTGTATGTGTCGAATGCATGCACCCTAAAGCAATTCGCAAACAACGATACTGAATTCGCTCCAGTTTGATAATATGAGAGTTTGCAGCGGAACGAAAGCAAACGCATCCATATTCCATCACTGAAAGTATCGTTGTCTGATACAATTTTATTAGATCTTCCGGATGAGCACCCCACCAAGATCCAGTTATTGTTCGAAGAAAATTTACTCTTTGTTGGCATTTTGTTATCAGAAACCTAATGTGTCCTCCCCACGTGCATTTGGAATCGAACCACACCCCGAGGTATTTAAAAGTTAAAACCTGTTGGATCATTCTTCCCATCATATGGAGCTGAAGCTGCGCGGGATCATGCTTTCTTGAAAAGACGACTAACTCTGTTTTCTCCGCAGAGAATTCGATACCAAGATGAACAGCCCAATCGGACAAGTTATCTAAGGTATCTTGCAATGGTTTATGCAGATCAATAGCTTTGGGTCCAGTAACTGAAACCACGCCATCATCTGCCAATTGTCTTAGTGTACATGGGGTTACTAGACAGCTGTCAATGTCATTTACGTAAAAATTATAGAGGAGCGGACTGAGGCATGAGCCTTGCGGGAGACCCATGTAACTATTTCTGAGTGTTGCCAAATCGCCATGTGAAAAATGCATGTGTTTCTCTGACAAAAGGTTGTGCAAATAATTATTTATAACCGCTGGGAGTCCATTTTGGTGAAGCTTGTCTGAAAGAACATCAATGGAAACTGAATCAAATGCTCCTTTAATGTCTAAAAATACAGATGCCATTTGTTGCTTTTGAGCGAAGGCAATTTGGATGTCAGACGAAAGTAATGCAAGGCAATCATTCGTCCCTTTATTTCTACGGAAGCCAAACTGAGTATCTGACAACAAACCGTTCGTCTCGACCCAAGTGTCGAGACGTCGTAGAATAATTTTTTCGAACAATTTTCTGATGCAGGACAACATCGCAATGGGTCTATATGAGTTGTGATTGGAAGCTGGTTTCCCCGGTTTTTGAATGGCGATAACTTTCACTTGTCTCCAGTCAGGTGGAACAATATTTTGCTCAAGAAACTTGTTGAACAATTCCAACAAACGTCTTTTTGCGAGGTTGGGCAGATTCTTCACCAAGTTGAATTTAATTCTGTCCAACCCTGGAGCGTTATTGTTACAAGACAAGAGTGCTATAGAAAATTCCATCATTGAAAATGGGTTATTAATAAAACCATTATTCGGAGGAGATTCCCGTATAATGCTCTGCGTAGGAACAGAATCTGGGCAAACTTTCCTAGCAAAGTCAAATATCCATCGGTTCGAGTATTCATCACTCTCATTGCCCACGTTACGATTCCTCATTCGTCTGGCCGTGTTCCAAAGAGTGCTCATTGAGGTATCTCTTGACAAACCTTCGACAAAATGTCTCCAATAGCTACATTTTTTGGCTCGAAGTATGCTCTTGTACTTGGTTTCTAAAACCATAAGTTTTTCAAAATTCTGAGGAGTTCCTCCTCCCCGTTTTAGAAACGTCTTGCAAGCATTTTGTTTTGCGAGTTTAGCCTCTGAGCACTCTTTGTCCCACCAGGGGTTGGGAGGCCTTCTGTTAGTCGTTGGCCCAGGAAAGCGTTTAGTTTGGGATTGTTCTGCTGCCTCCAGAATCGAACAAATGAGGAAGTCATATTCTTCAAGTGGAGGGAGCTCTTCCATTGAATTCAAAATACTAGAGATACTACTTTGGTATTTAATCCAGTCGATATTTTTTGTCAAATCATATGGAATACTAGCGGAAGTAGCAATGCAATTGCTACTGCTAATTGAGATGATGATTGGTAAATGATCGCTACCGTGTAAATCAGGCAGTATTTTCCAGGTGCAATCTAGTCGAATTGATGTTGAGCAAAGAGATAGATCTAATGCACTTGGGCGTGCAGGAGGTCTTGGGATCCGTGTCATGCTACCCATATTTAATACCGTCATGCTAAAATTGTCACAAATGTTTTGTATTAAAGATGATCTGCTATCATTGTAAACGGAACCCCACATAATACCGTGCGAATTTAAATCCCCCAGAATCAATCGTGGTGCAGGAAGGGCTTCAACCATTTCATTAAGCTGTTGCTGTCCAACTTGTGCTTTTGGAGGAATATAAACCGAAGCTATGCAAATATCTTTGCCTTTAATGTTTATTTGGCAAGCAACAACTTCTATACTAGAAGTTGAAGGGATGTTTAATCTATAAAAGGAATAGCATTTCTTAATTCCCAAAAGCACTCCACCATACGGAGAGTCTCTATCGAGACGTATAATGTTAAAATCATTAAAATTTAAAGCTATGTTTGAAGTAAGCCATGTTTCGCATAAAGCAAATACATCACATTTTTGACTATGCAATAATATTTTAAATGAATCAAGTTTTGGCATGATGCTTCGACAATTCCACTGCACGACAGTCATTGTATCATTTGCGACGGGTGATAAATTATCCATCAAAAGATACAAAACCTGAGACAATTGGCCATTGAGCTGATAACTGCTTCAAAAAGGTTCTAGCTATTGGAAGGAATGCCATTATGAGGGTCTTTAAGGGTTCAGATATATTGAATGCTGAGAAAATCCATTCAACAATTTCCGAAAACTTCAGTAATCCTGTTGGTGGCTGTGAAATGGAGCCCACTGGATTATTATCTTTTTCTGTACTAGATCCTGGATTGGTTTGTGAATTTGACAAACCAGGAGGCACAGTCTTTGGTTTTGACTTTTTTTGTTTAACACGGGGATCTTTGAAGATGAAATTTTAGGTGTCTTTTTTGGTAATTTGGAGGAAGACTTCTTTCTCTTAACTGACCCTTGGGTAGTGATAAACGAATTACCTTCACTATTTTCGTCAGAGTCAGAGTCCTCTGGTTCCTCTAGATTTGAAAACCCGTTTTCGGTTTCCAAAGGGGGACATCAATGACCGTTTTAAGCATTTCTGCATATGTGCGCTTAGACCGTGCTTTTAAAGAAAGCTTAATTTTGTCTTTGTGCACTTTAAATGCAGTGCATACTGAAATATCATCATGAGGACTATTCCCACAATAAATACATTTTTCAATTTCCTTGTTGCAATCATTATCTTTATGAGGCCCTTCACACTTAATACATTTTGGTTTATTACTACAGTAAGTAGCTGTGTGGCCGAATTTTTTGCAGTTCGTACAATTCATTACATTTGGAACAAAAAGCCGAACAGGGAGGCGAATTTTATCGACATAGACATGGGACGGCAACGCAGACCCGGCAAATGTCACTCGAAACGAGTCTGATGGGCGATAAACTTTTTTTTCCTCTTCATGAACTACTGAGTACAGTTGTTTGCACTCCAGTATTTTCACACCCTCAAGCATAGAGTTCTTGAAACGACCAACACCATGCTTGAGTAAATCATCTACCGAAAAACTCGCTTCGGTAACAACACCGTCAATTTCGACATCTTTGGAGGGTATGTAAACTTTATACTCTTTATTGAAATGTTCCGAAGAGACAATATCATTCGCGTGTTTCAAATTATTTACCACAACACGAATTTTATCGTTATTTACTTTTATGATCTCTTTGATTGAAGAGTATCGTGATGTCAAACCTTTATTAATTTGAAAAATGTTTAATGGCTTTGATATACGTCTAAAAAAGACTATCCAAGGCCCAGAAGAGCTCTCCTGATATTTTTTCGTTCGTGGGGGTATCGGATTCATGCTAGGATTTACGTCCATGGATTCATCCATCACATTAAAATTTTTAACTAAACTTTAAAATAAAATTTGAAACCAACACTACACAGTACTCAATCAAAAGGAAAAGAAAAAACTTCTACCTTGAAATTGTTGTCTATCTCCGTTGCACTGCCGTGTAGATCCTCGTTGCTCTAGATGTTCTTGTTGGATGTATCTGGACGTTGATACAATGCTGAAGCTCACTGTAGCGATAGAATATGATGTGATGCTACTGCTACCTAACATCCAGCACCACTCGAATTCCGATTTGCTTTCGTCTTCGCCAGCTGTAACACGCGCAGGTCACCGGTGTATACCTGCGTGTTGTATGGCAGTGGAAAGACCGAGTTGTCTTGTCTCCTTCTTCCTAGTGCTCCGCACCGATATGCTTCTGCACCGAAGTGCCTTCGCACCGGTGTGCCTTTGCACTCTCCTGCTTCTATGTGCCTTTGCACTCTTCCTCTTCGATGTGCCTTTGCACTCTCCTGCTCAGCACTTGTGGCTGTATATTGCGGCCTGGGTAGAGTTTGGGAAACGCCCTTTGTTGTTTCCTTCACCAGCTTGGCCCAGCACTAGGGCTCTCTTATGCAGCACGACTATACGTTTTAACGGCTGCTGCCAACAGGTCTCTACCTGTAGTTCAACCGTTGTCGTATTTAACGCGTGTAAACCAACCAGCGTTATTAAACTGTACGCTTCTATACACAACCTTCTCGGTTGAACGGCTATTACTGAATGAAGCGTGTCAGTTTGATTCGTATTCATTTTTACCTTTTTCATTTTGAAACGTTGGCACTTAAAGATCGATTAGTAGAAAGTAATGTCATATATCATTTGACTCAGCTAATCGAGCTGAATAATATCTGTGCGTGTGTATGGATGTATGTGTCAAATAATGTCACTTATTTTTGTCAGAAATGGTTGCATCGATTTTGGCAAAGTCAGGCTCAAATGAAATCTCTTGAGGCTCCATAGGTTGCTTCTAAAACTTATTCGGATCCGACTTTTGGTTCCGGACCTACAGGGAGAAAAGTGTTTTAAATTGAAAACCATCATTTAGAGTGACAACGCAAAAAAGGAACAGGAAAAAAAAAAACTAAATTTGTGGTTTACGTTAGTTGCTGATCAAACGAATGGATTTTGGTTACATTGGTTCCTTGTTTGCGGTTCAAGATATACCGGAAATAGTGGCTGCCGGATGCCGATGCCGGAAAATGTTTGTGTGCATGTATGTACGTATAACTTTCAACGAATTTTTTTTCACAGAGATGACTGAACCGAATTCAACAAGCTCGTTTGAAAGTTAGTGTTAGGCTATTGATCATGTTCGAAGATCAAATGGTTGTGACTTCTGGTTTCGGAGATATGATGGTATAAGTGACGTGACCGACAAAACGCGTGATGGCTGAACTGATTCCAACAAAATCAGGTTCGTTTTAATGCTACTATGTGTTCATAGAACAGGTTTGAAGTTCAAACGGCTGTCATTTACGGTTCCGGCAATAAATTGGTATAAGTGACGTAACCGACAAAACACGTTGTTTTTTTCACATTGGTTTGATGATATAATAGTTTAAGTGACGTAACCGATGAAATGAATTTTTTTTGTGCAATTTTCTCAGAGATGGCTCAACCGATTTCAACAAACTTCGGCTTTTTTAAAGCTACTATTGAGTCCTTGATCACGTTTGACAATCAAATGGCTGTAACTTTTGTTTCCGGAAATAAAATGGTATAAGTGACGTAACTAACAAAACGTGCTTTTTATGTCCACTCACTTTTCAACGTAGATGGGTGAGCCGATTTCAACAAAGCTTAGCTTGTTTGGAAGCTACTATTAGTTATTCAAACAGGTTTAAACTTCAAATGACTGTCACTTACGATTCTGGTGATATAATGGTATAAGTGATGTAAACACCAAAAATCATCACCGCTCAATTTTGTTTTGTACATGGATGAACCGATTTTAATAATTTTTGGCTCATTCGAGACTAAAATTGAGGTGTGAGTCGATTTCGAAGATCATACTGGTGACATTGCAAGTTTTGGAGATACAATCGATACAAGTGACGTGATCGAAAAAATATGTTTTTTTTATATTCGTATAATTATTTCACGTTATGATCACGTTCAAACATTTTATTGCTGATACGCTTGGTTTGAGCAAAATTTCCGAATATGTGACATAAACGCTCAAGCATGCTTCTGTGAACTACCCGAATTAATCTGAACAAATTGAAGTCAAAAATGAGCCCAAATTAGTGTCAGAAATATTACCATTGTTTAACCTCTCTTTCACTCGTTATAGTAGGTTCATAGCCTAGGCCTAACTATCGACGAATTTCAGCAGCTACAGATCGTCCTGCTCACAAAAATCTTTACAACTGTCGAGAGCAGTGATAATCGCAGACTTTTGTTTCGCTGTACGTACTGATAGACGAATGATTACTGAATCGAAACTACAGCTGGAATAGCTGCTCGATGCACGTGCAGATATGTACAAGTTGCGATAAATCAATTTTCAAGTAAAAAAGGCAAATGATCTTTACTTTTCGACTCAAGGCATAAAATTATGTGTCACGAAAATCGTTCTTGCGAACCAGTAGCAGAAGAAAACCATTTCACTACTAGATTGAATAAGGGCCACTAATTTTTCAATGCAATGACAAGTGTATATGCCAAGTGTAGGGTTCTACAGCGAGTCGTAAAAGGCCGAATAGAATAAATGTCATTCTCTAAAATAAAGTAAAAATAAATAATAAATAGTTATGTATGTCAGAGGGTCAAATTCGCGGAACCGAATCCACTACGAGTTATATCGCCTCAGACCCAATTCATTACATTGGTGGAACCACTTTTTTCGATTAAGTAACTATGGGATAATCGTTACCGTGGGTATCGAAAATGCTACCCCATTGGTTTCATTTTGTGCTCTAATCCCTTGAATGCATAAACACTTTTCTTCTCTCTTTTGTTTCCATCATCGAAGCACTCTCAACGCTAATATTTAATTTTTTGCACGACTCCATTTCTCGTATCAATTCACGAATTGCAGCTAATTTTCATATGCATAATTTTTTTCTCCATTTTGTCCGCACCATCCGCGTGAAATTAACCGTCATTTCCATTCAACACGCTTGTTCCTTTCTTACGTGGGTTGCGCCGTCAGCTGGTTGGTGCAATCTAATCGTCAACCAGCCGAAACCTTCGCGATTATATTTCGGCTACTTTTGGGACACATTCACTGCGAAATGAAAAAAAAACACAAAAAAAGGAAATCCGAACGAACAGGCGATTTGCTGGTGCCGGGAGCTTACGAAAAGTGACGGCAGTGCATTCGATTTGCCAAAAACAAAAAAATCGTCGAAACCGAAAGTGAACGCCACCACATCCGCGCTGGGAATACGGTCGATGGATTGATGGAGTGCTACCGATGTTGATGCTGATAATAGCACCGGTGGAGGCCAAATGGAGGCCAAACTCGACTTTTCCGCCAATTAGTCCGCATGTTGAGCTTGGGGCAGCCTGCCGATTGCGCCCATCTTTCGATCGGAACCGTGGTTTCTCCCAACTGATAGCGAAATGTTTACTTTGTTGTGCGGCCAGTGTTTTCTCTTGTATGGATCCAGATTTCGACTTGGAAAACTAGAAGCAAGTACAGCCGAACTCGAAGGATAGTTCGGTATTGTACTATGAATTTGTCTGACATTGCAGTTGGGTTTGTTAAGGGTAGCCCATAGCTCGGGATGATTAGAATATGCTGCTGCATCAATTTCAAACCGAAAAAGACCTTTCTATATGAGTTTCCAACAAAACAAAGAAAACAATATCAAAGGCAAAAAGAAAATTATCTTCGAGTTGTGTAAGTACAAAACAACGCACGAAATTCAGATGATTGTTTTCGGTCTATTGTTGCAACGCGATTATCATATCTCGGAAAGGTAAATGGAGATCGAAGAATTGGCCAATTTATTCAAATCATCTGCAAACGAAAACATTCACATAACACTTTAAATTCCAACATTATTTGCGGAACATCGCCGGCAAACTTCCGTAAAACAAACGAAAAACTCCCTCAACAACACAAATTTAAAAGCTAAACACATTGGGGCCTGCAATAAGTGTTGAACATGAGCTCATCATTCCTAGCCAACAGGTCGATAGATGATAACCTGAATGAAATGTCGAACTTTCACTCGTGTATCTTTGTGTAGAAAAAAAAACTCCATTATCTACGTAGTCTGGTAGCAGGCAAATCGCTCTGCTATTTGTGCTATTTGCGCGAACATACCCTGAAACTCGAACTCATAATAGTTGCCCCCCACCACAACGGGGCCGCCCGTCAAGACGACGTGAACGGGGTGGGTGGGTGTCTGGACGCGTAAATATTTACCAGCGCTATTTGCTCTCACCTTTCTGGACTTTTCGCTCGTCCCATCGCACTTCGCTTAGCTTGGTGGCTCGATGGGTGAGGGTTCAAAGATTAAAAAATTGTGCAAGTTATTATAACGTAAAATTTGTTCGAAAGACTGCATCTGTGCTCTCACTTGCTCATTCGGTTTTGCCGAGGAGACAGACAACAGAAAGAAATAGCATCTTCACGTGAAAAATGTTCGCTTTGCGTGCTCGTAATTAAATTACTCAATAAATCGTTGCTCGGTTGATGAAGATCGGCTAGGGCTGCCGGTTGCCTTAAGTTTCTGGTGCCGTTATCAGGTTACACCGCAAAAATGTTATGCGAAAACGGCATTTCTCGCACATCTGATCCATTTCACAATAATTATTCCGTGAGATCAGTGTGAGCGATTGCTACGAGTATTTATCGGCACTTTGTATCAAACGTTAGAGCATAACAATAATGAACTGTACAACTGACTAAGGGAACCATGTTACGAGATGCTTAATGGTTTGACATTACGATTAATGTTGGCATCAACGCTTTTATGTAGTTGGGTTTTTTCTTGAGGTTTCGGAGTCACGTCACGAGGCTAAAAGTAAACCATCACTAATATTCTCTAGGACATTTAAAGTGGTAAAAATGCCCTGAAAAAGATTTTCTTTACAATTCTATATTCATAGAAAAAATAAATATTTTACAGGTGACACAATTCTACAAACGATATAATTCATAACTAATTAACATTTCAAATGACGCAACATTCCATTCATACAGAATTTTACAGGCTCCGAATGTAATTTACACTTGGCTACCTAGTGCCGCAGCTATGGGCTTCTGTGATTCAGTCGATTAACTGACGTGCTTTGTGATCTAATGCTTCTCGGTTCAAATCGCGCTGTTGGTATCGATCTTTTGTTTTCTTTTGAAGCCATGTAATTTTCAAATCATACAACTTCACATACTCTTGAATATAAATTTGTGCGATTAAATGGCCTATTGGCGTACATACTGATTTTGTGAGGTTTTAACACAAAGCCATATTTCGGCACATTAAAGGTGCTACTACGAAAAAATAACTAATTTATTTTGTCTATTGAAATAAACGTAGAGTAAGGGCTCCCTATTTCATCTGAGCTCCTATTTCCATCTCATCCCTTCACCTCATTACTTTGAACATGAATAATATCTTACAACGTACCTGAACCAAACTGTGAAATGTTTAAAAATGAATATTTAAGCTATTGTCACACTTTTTCATTGGAAGAAATGGTTTTAAATTCATTGGTGATCGTTTTTTCATTCACTTTTCGATTTAGGACACATTTTCGTCTCAAGATTTACAGTTCGTCATGTTTCTGAATATCTACTAAACGATTCGTCTCAAAACATGATCACTGTTTCGCACAATTACACTACTATTGAATGCTGGATGACTTCATAATTAGTAATGTTCATTTGCCACTTGTTTAGTTCACGATTAAAAACTTCAAAAATTACCCGACAAGCAATAAAAGTCTTCAAAAATATGAGATGAATGTTTTTCACTTTGTTCACTTGATTGCGCTTTGTTTTCATCTCATTTGGTTTCGCAAAGTTACCAGGTTTTCTCATAATGTTACAAAACAAAATTGTTTTTCTTCTTCAAATGATCATCAACAAGTATTTTTTATGGTATCCGTGAAATTAGTTTAATTATATTATTTATATTTTTATTTCAAAAAAATCTATTTTGGTTTCGAATATTACCAAAAAGAGCGTGTTAAATACTAACGAAATAACCATTGTGGCAAATCTAGTAGCACTGGTTTCTTTCCGCTACATGTCAACATAACGCTGTTAAGTGTGTGTGTTTCATCGGCACACAGAGATGCCATATATTTTCATAGAAAATATGCATTACTTTGCAAAAAAAAGTCTGTACCTTCTCTTTCTGTTTTCACCAATAAAATGATGTTAAAAGATAATTCCTTATATCTGCGAAGATTTCCATTTTAACATGCGATTTGTCCGTTGATTAATGAATTTTCAAAGAATTACTGCAATCAAATATGTAGAAATAGATACTCACAGAGAAAAGTCTAATTTTTTACTTCTCACTTTTTATGAACCTGTACAAATCTGTTTTACATTGAGGAAATCTGCATAACATCTGTACTCTGACTTAAATCAACGCAAAAATCTATACAATACAATTAAATCTATATAAATGGCATCTCTGGCTCTGCATTTTGTTTTTAGAAGGGCTAATGCCTAAATAAAAGCAATTCATTTTTTGTTTTGGTGTTAAGTTTACCAAATTAACTGAACAGTAAAATTTAATTTTTTAAAGGTAACGAAAACGACCCAAAAATTTTTAAACGTCGAAATGATTCAAAACGGATTCTAAAACTATCGTGTGTTGTCTTATAGTTGGCATCAGGCCATTTTTAAGCAAAAATCAGACATTTTGAGCCTGAAAGTGTAATAGTGCAATGTTTTGTTTAGATTACTGTCGCCATTACTAATTATTAGGATGAATAAAGAACCAACGATAGGATGAATAAAAATCCTTTGAGTTGAAGTTAAGAGCATAGTAGTGAACGTATCAGAAGTGTTTCTAGCTGATTTTTTGAACATTATTTTAATTTCCAAGGAATGTGAATCCATTCTCCATGTGGAGCAAGACGAATTAAGCAGAAATATGAAAAAATCATAGTGATTTTAGTGGCTAAATCAGGTTTTTAAGGTATCGTCCTTACAAATGAGATTCCTATTCCATTTACCAAAGGGTAGCCCATAGGGTTATTCGAACTGTTGACGTAGGACTACGGAACTATTGTCAGAATCACTCCTAGCATTTGTTTTGAACATCCAGGCAGCGGAACTTTTGTGTTTCATGGAAGCTTATTTGTGTCAATGTGAAATATTTTGACTTTTTGACGAGAATACTTCTTACTTTATTATGAGGCACCTTTTCAAAATTTAGCTTCTGACTGAATGATAGGGTCTCCTTTTTTTTATAAATATAAAAACGTGCTCAATTCACTTAGAAGTGAGATGATACCTTTTTCATATTAATCAGCATGCTTTTCGCGTGAATATTCTTCGTTGTGTTTAGTTTGTATTAAATTATTTTAATGGCCGTCGTTTTAAATGAATTGTATTCAAAATTTTGGAACTGCAAGATAAACCGAAGAGAGAAATTATGTGAAACCTTTAAATTATTCCTTGCAACCTAAACGTGTGACAATCGATTAAGCATTCCATGATATGTGGAAGTGAGTTCCTCTTTAAAAGTTTTTTTTCGTAATTTATAGTACTTTCAGAAATGGTATTCAGAGACCAGCACAACCAAAATTGTTCGTATGTCCATGAATTAGTATGACGAATAAATTGAAATAGTTTTGAGTCCAACTTTGAAGATTGTTTGGTTTCGTCATCTTTTATGACGGTTTGAATCCTAAAACCTCATCACCCTGCAATTTAAAAATTGTTTGAATTGAATGAAATTAACTTATTTTGTGTGGTGTGCTTTTTTAATTTGAATTTTTGGGCTTCTTTATTTCCGATACATTCGGACACGGAAATCGGTGTAGCTGAAGTCAGTTAAATTCGCTTAATGGATTGTTAACCATTTCATTGGATTCGAAATTTTTTAAAACCAGTGTAGCAATCTTTGGGAAATCGTAATGCGTTCCACATAAAATTTGTTAGTACCTTTCGGGATCGAAAATCGAATATCGGTAAAACTGAAATAAGTTTATTTGGTCGTCGACTCTCTAAATCTGTGCTACCCGATAAATTTATGTGAAATTTTTACACCAATCACCCTGTATCTTCTGAGCCGGAAGTCGGATTTGATTAAAAACAAGCAGTTTTTATGAAAGCCTAAGGACTTCTCTTTAAATGTTAGATGGACGAAATCGGTTCAGTCATACACTAGCAAAATGAGTGATATAATTTTAATTTCATTACATATATCATCCTGTAGCTCCGGAACCAGAAGTCGGATCCAAAAAAAATCAGAAAACTTATATGGCAGCATGGGACTGCTCTTATGAGTCTAAGCTTGTATGGAATCAGTTAAGCCATCTTCGATAAAAATTAATGAAATTATTTTTTACACACTAATTTGCTTATCTCGACGAACTTCTTCGAATGATAAAAGGGTGTAAGAAGTTGTGTTCTTCCAGCAATTATTGTTGCAAGCAGTATAAATCAATATAAATATGAAATTGTTTTAAATTTAAAAATACTGCCGTCTTTCTAATACATATGTTATGTTCGAACGATTATGTTGCCAAAAACGACCCGTACTAAAATCGAAACGTCATGAAAAAGGGTGCTGTGCATATTCTTTTTGGTGCCAAGAAACAATTCCATCAAACAGTATTGAAAATCGTTTTTCACTTTGCTTAGAAACATCGCTTTATCATCAAGCGCGTAAAATTCCTACTACTGGAATAAGGGAAAAAGTCGCTTACACAAAAATATCGATATCTCAGTTAATTTAATTTAAAGCTTGTTGGATGGCTAGTATCGTGCGGAATCTAAGTGTGAAAACATATTCTGTTTTCAAGGTCAATTGTGACTGATGTTGTCAAAAAACTGAAAACTTTGACATAAAACTTTGTATAACTCAAATAGTAAACATCCGATCTCAAAACCATTTAATAGCGTTCAAGGTGACGGAGACCTTTCATTTGCGACTTGTTTTATCAAAATCGGTTCAGTCATCTCTGAGAATTCAACATTGAGAAATCATAGTTCGTTCCAAATTAAATTTATGGGTACATTTCGGGATCGAAAACCGAATATCGGTGAAACTGAAACAACTTTATTTGGTTATCGACAACATCTGCAAACCCGAAAACCCCGATTAATTTATGTGGTATTGACATTTTTCACTAATCACCGTATATCTCCTGAACCGAAAGCCGGATCTGAATGCAAAATAAGAAGAAGTTTGTATGAGATCTTAAGACCTTTCATTTGTATCTTGGATGGAAGACATGGGTTCAGCCATCTTCGAGAAAAATAAGTGATATTATTTTAATTTCTTTACACATATCAACCCGTGGTTCCGGAACCAGAAGTCTGATCCATATGAAATTCAGGAACCTTGTATGGGAGCACAAGTCTTTTCCTATAAGTTTTTAGAAAATGGTCAAACTCGAAACTCGAAAAGTAAACATCCGGTTTCAAAATCATCCATTGGTATTCAGACTTACGAGGGATCTTTCATTTGCGACAAGTTTGATTAAAAGCGGTCTAGTAATTCCTGAGATCTCGACCACTTTGTTGACAACACACATGCAGACACACACACGGACATTTGCTCAGTTTGTCGAGCTGAATCGATTGGTATATGATACTCGACTTCAAGGTTCCTGAATTTCATTTGGATCAGACTTCTGGTTCCGGAACCACGGGTTGATATGTGTAAATAAATTAAAATATTGTCACTCATTTTTCTCGGAGATTGCTGAACCCATTTCTTCCATACAAGATACAAATGAAAGGTCTTAAGATCACATAAAAACTTCTTTTTAATCCGACTTTCGGTTCAGGAGATACACGGTGATTAGTGGAAAAATGTCAATTTCACATAAATTAATCGATTTTGCAATTTTTTTCGATAACCAAATAGAGTTGTTTCAGTTTTACCGGTATTCGGTTTTCGATCCCGGAAGGACCCATAAATTTAATTTGGAACGAACTATGATTTCTCAAAGATGGGTACTTTGGTTTTCAATTTTTTTTAATGAAATGGAATGGGTTACAATCTTTTCAGTGAATCTAACTGACTTCGGTTACACAGATTTACGAATGCCGGATCCGAAATGATCGGGAATAGATAAGCACAGTTGCTCAAACGAGTTTCATTAACAAAAATTCAAATTAAAAAATATCATGATTCCATAAAAAATTGATGAATTTTGTGTGATTCTGGAATTACGAGGTGATGAGTTTTTAAAATTTATACCGTCATAGAGGATGACGATACCAAAAAATCTTCAAATTTGAGGTACAAACTTGTAGTGGGTAATGTTAGAGACATAACATCACTTTAAAACTGCACATTTATTTTGGTACATTTCAAGTAAAATCTCATTAGTTTTTTTGCAAAATGCTTGGAATTCTGAAAAAAAAACCGAATGTTATCATTTCTTCAACTTTCCACACAGTTGACAGTTTTTTCCACGTGCAAAGTTCCGAACAAATCGGTTGTCTCTCGTTTGGCGAACGGCGCACAGAGTAAATCTGCCACTTGCTTGTGTGCCCACCCCAACAGCGCTAACGTTCCGAGTCGTGGCAGCCATGAAGTTGAACGTCATATGTTTTAGTGACGACACTTATTCTGATTGAAAATCGATATTATAAAATAAGAATATATATGAGGAAATCCAATTAACTCTTTTCTTGATTCTATTTGGAAATGGTTTGGAACTAAATGATTAGAACTGTCGGTTTGTGTATGTACACACCTATAAAAATTCGTGTAAATTTACGTCTTCTGGGACCGACATATACCTTATGATCAAAAAAGAACCGGAATTTTCATTTTAAAATTTCCACGCTTGTCCAATCGGTAAACTTTTATTCTCTCAACGTTGGCAACACTTTTATACACATTCTGTCAAATTTTGACGCATATCGTACGATTAGTTTTTGTTTAGCGTCTATACAAAGAAGTTGAAAAATTTTCGTGTGGCGATTTTTATAATGGATGGTTTCGGCTCGCCTTCGAAGCGCCATTCGGTCGATTGTTGTGCGGTTTCGACGTCATATTCATAGATCCACACCTCATCATCAGTTATGATGCATTCGATGAATGTGGGGTCACTATCTGCGTTGGAAATCATCTCTTTGGCCACATCAACACGACGCTGTTTTTGAATGAAATTCAGCTTTTTTGGCACCATCCGAGAAACGGCGCGTTTCAAACCCAAAACATCAGTTAAAATGTGTTCGGCTGATTCAAAAGAGATGCCCAACAACACAGCAATCTTTCTAATCGATACAGAACGATTTTGCAAGACGATTTGCTTCGCCGATTCAATGTTTTTTTCAGTAACAGATGTTGTTGGGCGGCCAGGGATCTCATCATGATCCAAGCTTGTACGACCACCTTTGAAGCGTTTATACCACTCGTATGCCTCCTAGACACGATTCACCAAAGGACCTTTTCAACGTTTCGGAACACTTAAATCCATTTGCAACACAAAATTTGATGCACGCACGTTGTTCTAAATTTTCATCCATTATAAAAATCGCCACACGAAAATTTTTCAACTTCTTTGTATAGACGCCAAACAAAAACTAATCGTACGATATGTGTCAAAAATTGACAGAATGTGTATAAAAGTGTTGCCAACGTTGAGAGAATAAAAGATTACCGATTGGACAAGCGCGGGAATTTTAAAATGAAAATTCCGGTTCTTTTTTGATCATAAGGTATGAGCGTCAAAAATGACACATTTTTACAGTAAATTTAACTTCTATTTATTGCATTCTGAATGCTTAAATATGTAAATTTACACATTTGCTTGAAAGACGTAAGTGCTAAAGCATGTAAATTTACACGTTTGCTTGAAATGTGGGGTATGTTTGACGAATATTAATATCATTCTTGTAAATTTCGGTCTTTTCACGTATTGAGTTCTTATGAATTATGTCATATGTTGATTTGCGTTATCTTTAGATTCCATATTTTTTTTTTGCTGTGGATTCTCTTCGTAGTGTTCATACTTTGATAAATTTTCCGAACTCTGTTTGAAGAAAAAAACGCACTGCGAACGTAGCGAACGATGAACATAATAGATCAAAAAATCAAAAGAGCAGTTCTAACGGCTACAAAAATAACAAAACATAACATACAAAATTTTTAGGTGTATTTCTTGATTTCGGATTATCATTTTTAATTTTTCGAGACGAATCAATGCATATTTTCTCATACTTGCACGCAAACGACCAGCAACTGAGTGATGTAATTGCGAGATTCATTTCAGGCTTTCAGAAGGTCGTATTATCTATGATATTGAACGATATTCTTCGGCGCATTTTTATCAAATGCGAAGCAGTCAAATGCTGGCTTTATTTGCACTCATTTGGTGCGAATTTCGCCCTGCGAAAAAGGTACAAAGCTAATTAAATTATTTTAGATTTGCACTAAACTGATGATTTTTACCTTCAATTTGCAAAAAAAGTAATCTTAATAGTTCTTTAATAAACATTTGGAGCCATTAGAACGGCTGATTTTTGTATAATGTTCCCTATCGTTGCCACTTTTCGTTTTTCTTTTTCTTCAATGCAAATGACCACCAACGGAATGACGCAATCGCTCAAACTGCTCACAGTGCCGGTTGATTCCAAACTGAATCAATTTTGGTTAAGAGCTTTCTTTTCGCGTGATTTCGTTTGTAGCTTTTTAACAATTTTTCTCAAAAAAGCAACATATAGTATTTTGATGTCGATTTTTTCATTTCGGATCTACATCTTTCAGTGAAACTTGCAAAGTGCTGTACGGGAATCATTTCTGGCTTTTAGAAGGACAATTTTTAAAACGGAAATTATGGAATTCTCTACGATATTGAGCACTGTTCGGAACATTTTTCTCGATAGAAATGCTGCTAAATACTAGTTTTTAACTATTCTAGATTTGCTGTTCAAACTATTCTAGATTTGCACTAAACTATTAATAAAACCTCATCCAGCTGATATTTATCAGCAAATTTAGGGGGTTTTGCCCCCTAAAATGAATGAAGAGGCATCACTTTGTTATATCTCTCTGTTTTTTTTTTGTAGTACCTTTCTAATCGGATGAATGTTCTGACCAGTTTTTGAAGAAAATTAATTTCGTAGAAGATATCGCTGTTTGTATCTATATTGTTAAAAATGGCGTCTCTTAAGTGGTGAAAGTTTCAAGTGATTTTTTTAGCTAGAGGATTATTCTATCGTTTAGCTCTTTTCATCAAATCAAGTAGAATTTTGAACGGTAAGAATTTCACAGTAAATTCTCACAGCAATTTAGAAGACACTGAGGTACAAATATGTATAAATTGTTCTGTTTGGAAATTATTTATTTCTCGAATGAACAAAATTTATTTACTTTCCTTGCTAGAATCAAAACGCTTAGCTGTATCAAATCGTTCATAGTTCTTGAGATAATACAAAAACACCTTCAGCAGAGTAATTTGAGACCAAAAACGTTGAGCTAAGTGATGATTCACGTCATTTGATTAGTTTCTAGTGAATCTGCCACCACGGAGTTTTTTTGTTATCAAACCAAATTTAATTTACACCGAAAGGTGAATTGAAAGCTTGACTACTTTTGCGCATGAATGTATAACAAAGGGCGATGATATTGTACTTGCCATGGTACAACACTGCCCTTATTGACTACTTGTTCTATAGTTGTAGCTAGAGTGCCTATAACCAGAGTGACGACAGCTGTTCGTTTGGAATAACAGCTTTGTTCCAATCGAGCAAACGACCTGTCAAATACAATGTGAAGCTAACTGCCAACACTTCGGATTAAAGGGTTTGAATTGCTAACAACATTACGGATGAAATGTCGTCGCTCTGCTTATAGGCACTCTAGTAGTAGCAATCCCGATTTAGTTACGGAAAATATTATTTTATTAAAATGTTTAGTATTTGCATTTAAAAAAACTAACGTTTCGATTGATCTTGACGATGTCAACCCCATTTTATAATTTAGAAAAACTTTTCAAACGTCTGAGATGACTAAAGGAGCTCAGATTAATGTTGGTCCAATTACCCTAATTCATTTGGGATGAAGTCTCTAGATCGAATTAAAGTTCTTTCTCACCACAGATGACTATGTTTTTCTTCTGACACTTCTTCTGATCTGCTCATCTCTCGTCAGGTGCGTTCCGGTAGAGTCACATTCTTCCTTCGGCTACTTCACATACATCGCTCGTGCGTCACCCGTCGAGTCATCCACCTACAGGTAGCAAAGAGCTGTGTGTTTAGCCGGCCGTATAGAAGAACTATGGGAAATGGAAGACATTCCAGAGGGCCGGTCCAAAGAAGAATAACCCGAGCATGGATCCATTAGGCAATAAAAAATAGTGGTTGGAAGCACAAAAGAATACATGGCAGAGAGTAAATAAACCTCCCGGGAAGTTTGTGAGAACAAAACATCAGATCGGGATATTGAGTTATTCTGGGCCGTAAATTAAATCTAACCATTAGTTCTGCTCACCGCTCGCAGGAGATGATGATGAGGATGAGGAAGAAGATGGGTTCTGCACCTATCAGCTATCGGCCCGTGCAGCATGGTTAGATTGCCATTCACAAGCTTCGGGAGTTGAATGTTTTGGTTTCATTGGTCGGGAATAGATCTTCCCGGTAGTGATCATTATCTTTTCTTTTCTGTTAAAATAATGAAGAGTTTTTTTTGTGTGTGTGTTTTGTGAGTGACGGTGGAATTGAGTATTTCATTGTCTGTACACATTGGAATAGCCCCGTCATCCAGCAGGTTTCGATATTTTGATTATATTGCGCAATTTAGAAGCTCGGAAATTGAGGAACTAAGCGATTTTTCAATTACCTAGTGTAGCTGGAAAAAGGATGTTGTTATTTTGGTAGGTGGAATATTGTGGGTGCTTGAACCGGTCTCGTGTAAGATTTTCCCTTCGGTGAGAAATCGTATTAGAATGAAAATTTAGAAGAACTTCGGAATTGAAATTTACCAGTGATTACAAGCAACAAAATCGCTTTAGAAATCCTCACAGCTCTAGTGGGAAGTATTTTCAGCGCTTCGCTTCAGTAATGAAATCGAGATGAAATGTATTGCATAGCTGTAAAGCAGCGCAAACTAAGAGGCCTTATTTCTCTGGTAGTAAAAAAAAGAAAAATATGCTATAACTATTGGAGATCAACTTCAATAATTGTCAATATGATAGCCGATCACGTCGATATAATATATATCGAGTAAACGTCTTTATGATTGACAAATGATCTGGAGTTGATAACCAAATGAAAAACGTTAGAAACGTTCGTGGAAAGGAAAACTAATAGGAAACAAGAAAAAAATCATTTTCCAATAACGTCCTAAGATTCATTTTTATATACTACATGTAATGAAAAGTCCCGGGCCTCTCACAGAAGAGACGTGAATAGTTTCATAGTTTATTTATTTATTTGTCGTCAATTAAAAGTAGACCGTAGGATTAATTACAATAATCGTCTTAAATTAGTAAACTATTCTAAATAGATCACTAAATAATGTATAATTTAGTATGAGTTAAATAATAATAATTAGCTTACCGAATAGAATTGAAATATTGTTTTAGTTTGTTTTTTGACATTGTGAAATCGACATCTTCTGAATGGCTGGTTCGAACCATGTATATTTATGTTGAGCCTGTAGATGGACCAATACCAAATTTCATGACAATCTATCCACTAGTGTTTGAATAACAGCTGGTCGTATCAGACGAGTTCTAGTTTTCATCAAGCTATGGAGAAATTGATCCACCATCCCCCGTATTCTCCAGACCTGGCCCCCAGCGACTATTATCTATTTCCAAACATGAAAGAGTTTTTCCAGGGAAAAAAATTTTCGTCGAATGCTGACGTCATTGCAGAAACGAAAGCCTATTTTGAGAAATGTTGGAGGACCGATGTGTCAAGTGTATTGCACTAGATGGAGATTATACTGAGGAATTAAAAATGTTTTCACGGTAAAAAATCGACTTTCTTATTGTTAGGCCCGGGGCTTCTCATTCTATGTAGTATCTTACCTTACGCATAATGAAAAATTCAGCAATTACAGCACACTTACATGGGATTACCGATTTCTGATGTTCAAGTCTCGGTAAGTGATGTTTTGTAGTAAATGTTACGCTGCATCTTGAGATACTGCTGTCCAAAAATGTTTTTGTTGCTGATACTTCAGTTGATTGGCAATATTCGGTAATTCGTCTGTTTAAAACTCGTCAGAGTAGCAAAAATCATCCAACGAAGATGAATGTTTTTGACCGATTTTTCAGTTAAGACCTGTAGAACCGAGTTTCGTATTCCAAACGACTCAGGTTCTTCGAGATCCGCGATTGCCTTATAGTGTCGTAACCTGCTATTGAATTTTATCCGGATTCGACTTCCACTATTGGGGAGCAAACAGGGTAAAATGTGAAGATACATTGAAAAGTGCGGACTCGTTCTCCTCAGGTACTGATGGACCTTTATCACAAGCTTTGATTCCAAACAGAGATCTACCCAAGTAGCAATCCGCAATCATTTTATTGTTGATAGAAAAGTATTCTGGGTTCATTCAATGTTTGTAATGTCGGAGGTGACAAAGTTTCAACTAGTTTACTTGAAAACAAGTTATTTTCAAGTTATGGAAAAAGAAGTAATGTCAGTATGGCATTACAATGTAACGACAACTTATGTTTAGCTAGTAACTGCGCTTTTAGAGTCACGCAAGTGGTTAGATATTAGTAACAATCACTCAAATTTCTGGTTACAAACTAGTCACGTAACAAAAATTGTTACTTGGGTATCAGTCCCATTGTCTGCTATTAAATTTGATCTGTATTCAAATTATGGTTCCGGAGAAAGGAGGTTAAATGTGCCAAACAAAAAAATTCTCTTAGAGAACATAGCCTGTTACAGCATTTTTCCCGGATTCAACTTCCGGTTCCGGAGATACTAGTTACAATGCGCAAAAAATTGAAAATATCGCCCTCGATTTTAGCATTATCATAATTCGCTGAACTGATTTTGACAAGTATAGACTCAAATAAAAGGTCTAGCAGTCCCATTGCAGGCTATTCAATTTTATCCGTATTCGACTTCAAAAAACCACTGAATCGATTTGAATTAGCATAGATTCAAATGAAAGGCATTATAGTCTCACAGTTTGCAAATTTGCAAAAAATGGAAAATAATGATTTCAATTTTCTTATTCTCAGAAACCGCAAAATCAATATCAAACTATTCAGTTTTATATGGTTCCGGAGTATTGGAATAAATTTTAAATTAGCTGCTATTGAATTTCTTATAAGGAACTGCTGAATCACTTTCATAACCTTGGATTCAAAAGAAAGACTTTACAGTTCCATAGCCTGAATTGAAATACATTCGGATCTAGCTTTCGGTTCCAGAGTTGCGAAGAGAAAAGGATAGGAGCGCAATTTTTTTTTCTCTGAGACTGCTGAACCGATTTTCAACAACTTGGATTCAAATAAAAGCCCTTTTAATCCTAAAGTCTGCTACAGAATTTTTCCCGGATCCAACTTCTGTTTTTGGGGCAACAATGAAATGTAGAAAAAAAATTATAAATAAGTGTACCGAATTTTCTAATACGATATACGTTACACTATTTTTATTGCCGCTAATTTCTACTGTATCGATTCATTGGAAAATTTTCGGCAAGCAACGACTAAAGAATATAAAGATATGAAAATGAAAGGCGGATAGATATTCTAGATAGAATCAGTTATAAACTTAGATCGGGGAAGCTAGACTAGACAGGCTCATATATACAAGATCGGAAGGAAAGAATGAAATTTATTTTGCCTTCTACTCGTGGGGGTCAAGTATAAAACCCGAGTCCACGAGTATGGTCAAGAAGCATATGTAGTTCTCACTACGGTGTCCCACTGAAACCGGCAATTTTCTTTTATAATATGCTTAGATTCACATTATAAGTCTCATAACCT
This sequence comes from Malaya genurostris, assembly GCF_030247185.1. Lineage (NCBI taxonomy): Eukaryota > Metazoa > Arthropoda > Insecta > Diptera > Culicidae > Malaya > Malaya genurostris. Next base: position 216,518,293 of record NC_080572.1, read on the forward strand.
TTTATTTAATTTTGAGCAAAAAGAAGTGTAGTCGATTATTGCATCCTCTGAAACAGCTGAATCGATTTTCATAAACTTAGATTGATAATGAAAGATGTTGTACGAGTAACATAGTCGCTTAACCTACTATTAAAATTTATCCAGCTCCGACCTTCGGTTCTCTAATAACGGGATTAAATTGGCAAAATAATTTTCTATAATGTGCTTTTGATTTTCTCGTCAGGAAATGCTGAGCCGGTTTTCATAAACTCAGGTTCAAATGGAAGATCTTACAATTCCATAGCTTGCCATTGAGTTTTAAACGGATCCGACCTCTGGTTTCAGAGCAGCGGTGTGAAATGTGCCAAAAAGGAAAAGAAAGTGCAGTTGGTTTTCTCATCCACAGAAACCGCTTAATCAGTTTCCCTAGAATTTATTTTCAAATGAAAGATTTATAAGTCGTACAAATCGCTATTCAGATTTCTGAAAATGGCTTCAAATGTTCAAAATAATTTAAAACAAAGTGCACTTGATTTTTTTTTATCAGAAACCGCTGAATCAATTTTCACGAACTTGGACTCACAGGAAAGATTTTGTAGTCCCATAACCCGCTATTATTTTCTGTCCCGATTCCACTTTTCGAGTAAATAGATTTAAAAATTACTGAGTAATAGAAGAAATGTGTATAAAAATTGATAAACCAGTCTTAATCTACCACGTGGTTGAACTATGCTTTTCTGATTTATATAGAAAGTTGACAGTATGTATGTAAGTTCAGGCATAACTCCGGAACAAGTCAATGAAATACGTCAAAATTCGGTGCACGAACATCTTGTCTTACTGCGGTGATTAGAAGGATTCTTTTTTCTCAAATTGAGTGTTTAGTGATAATCTCAAAAATTTTAGCATAGGTCCAGGTCGGCAAAATCCAAAAATTTTGAGGGTAAAGGAGTGTTACTGTATGTGTGTTGTTGAGAAAGATGTCGAGATCTCAGATATGATTGGACCAATTTTGGTCAAATTAGTCACACATGGAATGACTTCTCGTCAACCAGAACGTTGGTGAACATTTATGTGAAAATTTTCAGTTTGTTTACAATATATGTCATAATTGTCCTTGCAAACAAAATATGTTTTGAGATTTAGATTTCGCACGGTAATAAATATCCAAAAGTCATAGATTGTTAAAATCCGATTGTTTGGCTTCAATTTTGCATAAACGTTATTCAAGGCCAAACGAAATAATTTGCATCATCAATTTACCCTTTTTACTCCAGTCTTACTTTTGAGAAAGGACTAAGCATAAATATCTAAAAAAATTTCAAAAACATATGCTTCAGAGACGGTGTTTCCGATCGATTTGGTGTCTTCTGCAATTTTTTATGTAATTATAAGAACTATGCAAATAAATTTTGTACTGTTGAAAAACAATTTCATTTAAAAAGAACACTTAAAATTCGAATATCTCAAAAAAGGTTTTTTTTTATTTTTGATATGTTGTATGTATTATTATGTATTATGTATGTTTTCAAGTATTTTTTTCTATTCTAGAAATTTGAAAGTATTTTAATTTGGACTTCTAAAACATTTTTTTTAACATTTTAAAACATTTTTTTTAACAATGCTGAATATGTTTACATATTTCTTATAATTACCTAAAACATTGCAGAAGACACCAAATCGATCGGACCCACCGTTTCTGAAACATATATTATTGAAAATTGTTAGGAGATTTTTGCTTAGTCCCTTCTCAAATATAAAGCTAGAGTAAAAATGACAAACTTCTAATGCAAATTGCCTCTTTTGATCATAAAGAATACAAATGCAAAATTTGAACCAAATAAAAAAATACAAGTAAAAATTAACCTTCGGTTCCGTATGGAATTGCTCTATTGTTATACAGTTATACACCATACTTGCGGAATTTATACTTTCATGCGTGAACTTTTAAGTCACGTTCATACTCAAACTCATGTATTTGTACACGAACGCGTGCACATGTTTGGGGGTACAATAAAAACGCCATGCTCGTACGTCGTGTTTGAACTCGATCTTCGCTTGCTGTTGAACAGTGATTCCTGATTATCACAACGTCCATTCCTGAAATGATCGAATATCAAGCAATATATACAAATGACATTTTTCAACATGAAAAATGTCATTTTCAAATAAACTATTAATTCAACTTGATACAATTTAAATGTATTTTGTATGAGTTGTCGAATGAATTAAGTACCTCATGCACTTATTGTGTTTGGAAGGCTTTGTTGATCACTAAAATTAATGATTCCTGTGAAACCTTGCAGTCTCTCCTAAAGTCTTTTCTGCAGGTTTCGCAATGAACGATTCATTGGATGTTGAGTCGCATTAATTTAACTTTGGATCATTCTAGTACACGATCCTAAATATCGAAGAACATGATACTCTGAACTAATAATAATTTATTCCAAAACACTATTGTTGCATACCTTTCTCTGCCAAATAAATGTAAATAAACGGCAACACTGACATCTTCATTTTTTTCCGATTCTATTATACTCACCCATCTTTTACTCTGATTACGATCGAAATTGTTTTGATTCTTCCTTTCTTCTGTCGTTCCTCTATCACAAGTTCAACCGTATCTAGTATGTGCCCGGTGTACGCACACGATGTACGTGTACAGAAACTCGAACCAATGTACGTACTGTGTTCGTTCGTGTACGGAACTCGGCTTGAACTTGAGCATGGACTCACAGTAAGTGTGAGGTTGAATATGTGATTGAAATTTCGTGCACAAGCACAAACGTGCCGATGTTCATGGGAAGACTGCTGTTATATGCAATTGTCTTCAAGCATCGAGCAGACTATATACAACATCCTTTTTCATAACAATTTACCTCATTTCGATTTAGGCCCATTTAGTAAAAATTAATGAGTTGAGTCTTTCTCACTAGTTCATGTGATCTCCTGTAATGTTTTCATCGAGTTGATAGCATTCGAAAAAATACAATTTTACTATTTAATTATGAAAAAATCATCAATAATATTTCATGAATCGTGTAAAGAAATACCAAATGATAATTATGTATCTGATGAACGTTCGGTGCAGGATTGAGAGTAACGTTCCGAAAACCTGATTTATGTCATGTTACTATAATTTTGGGCTATAAAATTTAACGTAAAACAATTTTTGATACACTTTCGATGTGATTTGCTTGACGCTCAACCATATCATTTCATTATTCATCAATGTTTGACACGAACGCCTCGGGTTGGATTTAATGACGCTTTGATGAGGACCCTTCCCGGCCCGGTGGTGGCGCAAGTCTTCAATCACTTTTCCTGGACGTTTGATGGATTTATTGGTTTACGCTGATAAAAGAGCAAATATAAACCGATTCTAGATTTTGAGTTCAATTTTAAACACGTCTCTGCATTTATGTTATTTTGCATCCATCGTCCATAACAGTCAGCCGTAGCCGGAATCTTCTTCCAGTTCAGTCAGGTCTAATTGTTTTCAATTAAACTGCCGCCCGCCTCTTTCAAACGAAATGAGTTTCAGTTTCTATTTCTTAGTGTTTTTTTTTCCATTTCGTTTGAAGAGTGTATTTACGATACCTGCGGCTGCGGTAAATACGCTTTTCGGCCGGCCAACAATAATGATGTTGAAGGTGTTGAAAAGCAGCCGGATATCCGACTGATGAGTTCTCTTTTACCACAGCACACGGATGCTGCTGCTGCTGCTGCTACTGCTGTACCTTTGCCCGTGGCGATCTTTGATGCAATGGAATCGGAGCAGTGTCCCAGTCGCTACGCCGTAAACCCATTAGGGGAGTTCATGAAGATGATGTTAGAGTAATGTAATGCCTGATGGTTGGTAAGGTCAGTGATGAGCATTTATGCGTCTAATGGGTGGACTGAATTTGAACTGCAATCAATCTCTCGAACTGACTGGTTACATCGGGGCCACATTCAGTGGGCTCGTTGCACTTTCCATAAGTGCAGTGCGTGATTAGACTTGTCTGTTTTTTTTTCGAAAATAATGGATGATCGGATCATCCCCGAGGGATGATGGAACTGCTGATAGGTTTTGAAAACGTACTTGTTGATCGGTTGCAGCAGTAATTTACTACTGTCTTTTAATAATTACTACTGGCTTAGGACTTGGTGTTTACTAAGAGACTGCATAGTGTGGAAAATAGTAGTAATGTAAATTAAAATTCTTCATGGATAACGAAAAATTTCAATGTAAATTATCTCTAATATCAAAAGAGCTAGAAGAACAATTAAATGGCATAGAAAATGGATTTCATCGTTTTTATCTGTCACTACCAAATAGGTTCACTGGGTGAATGATAAAGCTTGCTTCATTTAGAATTGTAACACACTTTTGCTCATATTGTGGCGCTCCTGGTGGACGGATTTGGAAGTTCTTGGTGCCCACGTGTCATAATTTGCATGCACTTTATTCATATTTTGGTAACCCCGTAATTGTTAATTATATAAGAATGGTGTCCAAGCAGAAGTGGTAGGAAATCGATCGGGTAGGCATACACAATGAAAACATGAATGCTTTTTCAAGAATTCAACGCTTGTGTGTAATTAGTGGCTTTTTAAAAATGGAAAAAATAGCTAAAATAATTATAAGACATTTGCCAAACTTTTAATTCTTTCAGGAGAATAGTTATTTAAATACAAAAATATGCTTGCTTCAGATCGAAAGCAATGCATTTACTCACCATTTATTCATTTCACCTAGTTCTTCTCCCGTAGTTAATTAACCTATTTCCTCACCCCTCCGAAAAGTAGTTTTTCTGTAGGCAGTTTTGGGAAAATCGTAATCATTATCACTCGTGAAAAAATCAGTTCAAGAGGTTTTCTAAAAAAAATCAGTGACTGAAAAACCCAAAAAAAAAACAAAACTTTGAATCTTGAAGTGATTTTTTGTATCTTGATGACGAACTTTCCCACTCATGGAAATATCGCAAAAGAAAGAATCGAAAGGGAGAAAAATCTTCGATGATATTTCGATGCTGAATTTCCACTACGCTTCAGTTCGCCACCGAAGAAGTGATTCGTGAAAGATTTATTTATTATATTTTCATCACTAAAGAAATCTCTACTAAATAAATTCGCAACTGAGCAATAATGACTGCGATATTTTCGATGCACGTAGAGTGTTTAATATGAACAACAGTATATTCTTTCACATTCCAAATAGTTATTATAGATACGCTGGTTGATTACACTGCACTACTTATATTAAACCCAATAAATTGCTATTTAGCAAGAATTTGATAGAAGTAACAGGAGCGCAGCATTTTGCATGTGTCGAACACACAGTAGGCGCAGCATTTGAATTGGTGTAGCGATAATCTGCGCTCCTGTTACTTCTACGTGTGATATTGAAACTAAATTAGGTAAATTGGCTAAGTTGGGCTGCATAACATGCTTTGTGATTGTTTTTACCTTTTTTATATATATAAAAAATAGGTATTGAATTCGCTCAAACTTTCGAAAAATTTTCCGAGGCCCGGAGGGCCGAATGTCATATACCAATCGATTCAGCTCGACGAACTGAGCAAATGTCTGTGTGTGTATGTGTGTGTGTGTCTGTATGTGTGTTGTCAACTAAGAGGTCGAGATCTCAGAGATGGCTGGACCGATTTTGATCAAACTAGTCGCAAATGAAAGGTCTCCCCGTCACCCAGAACGCTATTGAATGGTTTTGAGATCGGATGTTTACTTTTTGAGTTATACGGAGTTTTATGTCAAAATTTTCAGTTTTTTGACAGTATCTGTCACAATTGACCTTGAAAACAGAATATGTTTTCAGACTTAGATTCCGCACGGTAATAGCTATCCAACAAGCCATAGATTGTTAAAATCCGTCCATTTTTAACGGAGATATCGAATTTTTTGTGTAAGCGACTTTTCCTCCATATTCCAGCAGTAGAAGTTCTGAGCGCTGTATGGCAAAGAAAGGCTTGGGAGCAACGTAAAACACGATTTTTTATACTGTTACATACAATAGTTTCTAAGTACCAAAAAGACTGTGAACAGCATTATTTTTCATGACATTTTGCCTCGGACCAATTTTAGCACGGTTCGTTTTTGGCAACATAATCGTTCGAATATGACATATTGGAAAGATGGCAGTACTTCCGAATCCTGAACAATTTCATAATTATATTGATTTAAACTGCTTACAGCAATAAATGCTGGAAGAACAAAACACCCATATACCATTTGAATCAGTTCGTCGAGATCAGCAAATGCGTATGTGACAAATAATTTCACTCAATTTTTTACCTTATTTTCGAAGATGACTCAACCGTTTTCTACAAACTCAGATTAATATGAAAATTCGTATGCTCCTAAACAAGGTTCCTGAATTATGTTTGGATCCGACTTCTGGTTCCGGAACTACAGGATGATATGTGAAACGAAATTAAAATTGTGTAACTTATTTTCCTCGTAGATGGCTGAACCGATCTAAGATTCAAATGATATCTAAGAATCATCTAAGATTTGCTGATTTGAATAGTCGACAACCAAATAAACTTATTTCAGTTTTAGTGGTATTCAGTTTTCGATTCGGAAGGCACCCAACAATTTAACTCGTACTACGATTTCTCAAAGATGTCTATACTGATTTTTAAACACATTGAAACAAATGTAAACTAATCAGGTGAATTTGTCTGACTTCGGCTACACCGATTTTCGAATTCCGGCTCCAGTATCGAATCGTTTCTCAAAGCTCAATCTTTCTCTCAAATAAAGCCAAATCGAATTTCAGAAAAAAAATTAAATTAAAATAAACTTATAGTCCCACACAAAATTAATTAATTTTATTCAATGCTGACTTCCGATTCTGGAATTACAGGAGGATGAATTTTTAAAATTCAAACCGATATAGAAGATGATAATCCCGAAAAGCTTGAAAGTTGGACTCAAAACTATTGCAATTTATTCGTCATATGGCCATACGAATCGGTTTGGTTTATGCTGGTTCCTGAATACCGGCTCTAGAAGTACCTTAAATTTCCGTAAATTCTAAAGTGGAACTCACTTCGACATATCATGAAAAGTTTAATCGATTGTAACCTTTTTAGATAGAGTAATGAGTGATTAAAATGTCAAATTGCAGCTTAAAACGACGGTCATTAAAATAATGTCATGAAAACCGAAGAATATTCATGAAAAAAACACATGCGGATTGATAAAAAAAGGTATCATCTCACTGATAGGTGGATTAAGCACGTTTTTTATCAATATTTTTATATTACTTGCTGCTTTTACTGATGATATTACTCTACTACGGCTATTGCTAAATAAACTTCGAATTCATCACCATTATTGTGGTTTGTGAAATTCTTCTCCGCAGCGTCGATGTTCTTCTCGTGCAGGCAGAGTTTCTTGTTGATGAAATTGATTATGATGCCTTTCTCATATAACTCTTCTTTTCATTCATGTTACTAAGGGGTTCTTCATAAAATCTTTTCTTCGAATATTGAACCAGAACAAAAAAAAATGTTTTGGCATGCACTAGCATAACCTTTTCGATTATTAACAGTTAATACAAGTTAATAGGAATTCTTCGTTTGCTTTAAATGACGCAAGGATAAATTCTTTAATATTGCCATTTAATTCTGTTATAAGGACAGACAATCATAGAAAACAATTAACCTCTCCCTACCCTAACCAAATTAGATAATTTTTTTGAGGTATTTATACCTGTTGTAGGAATCTACCTACTTCCGTTTCATATAAAAGGAACAACAATGCAGCATTCTTTCAACAATTAAAAAAACCTAATACACTGAAGATGAATATAAATTGTATTCGAAATATGTATATATAAAAAAAACTTATAACAGAATTAAATGGTAATATTAAAAAATTTATCCTTGTAAAATCATTCTGTTCAAACACTCAAACGAAAAGTTAATTTAAATGACGGTTTAAAATTTTAAACGTATCTCACCCTGTTGTTTCGGAACCGAACGTAAGATCCGAGCAAAAGTCAAAAGCAGTTCATTTTTATAGACGTAGATCTGTCTCTGAGAAAATGAAGATAGTTCCATTTTTGACCACTACTTCCGATACTTCCGGAGCCGGTACAGCTGAAATCAATTCATTTGGCATAATCTATAAATTGAAACAGTTCTAAGCCTAGTTCGAAACAATTTTGAGTTAAATTTAGAATATTTTTTCGTTTTCTGCATTATCGCTCTATATGACAGGTTGCAATTTCATACACACTACCATATATTTCTGGAACCGGAAACTGGATCTGGATAAGTTTATACATTAACTTATGGAAACATAGTACTTTAAGTATACTCACATTTAGGAGTTTGCGAAGTTCAGTGCAGTCGTTTGTGAGAAACTGGAGTGATTTCTGGTTGGAACAAGAGTTTTTTTTCAATACTTCCGGAACCAGGAACGATGATTCGGTGTACTCAAAATCAACGTATTTAGTCATGAATTAATCCTACCTGCCTAATTGAAGATGTATAGTGCACTTAGAATGTATTTGGCTCAATTTGAAATTGAATGCCGATAATTCCGGAACCGGAAGTCGTTTACGGATTGAATTCGGTAGGGTTATATGAAATCCTTTCATTCGTTTGAACCTAAACTTGTGAAAGTTTGATAAGTAGTTTCTGAAAAAATCGAGTTCACTTTTTTAGTAAATTTTGCACATATTGTCTCGTAACTCCGGAACCGGGAGACGGGTCTAGATGAAATTCAATGGTAGATTATGGGAATCTAAAGTCTATAATTTGAATCAGAGTTGAAAAGAATCGATTGAGCGGTCTCTGAAAAAATCGAGTGCATGTTTTTCATTTTTTTTTTGCTTATTTTATCCCGTAATTTTCAAACCGGAAGTTCTATTCGGATAAAATTCAATAGTAGGCTATGAGACGAAGAGACCTTTCCTTTGAATCTATAGCCGTTTTTCATTGGAAAACACTGGTGGGGTAGATTGCTCTGATTTTGCACTTTTGTGCAGAAATGCAATATTCTGATGGTGTTTCATTGCCATTTCTGCTCGAAAGTGCAAAACCAGAGCAATCCACACCACCAGTGTTTTTCAATGAAAAACGCCATATGTTTGTGAAAATCGTTCCAGTCATCTCCAAGAAAATCGAGTGCATATTTCAGTTACATACACACACAGTTACACAGTTACATTACATACAGTTACATACACACACAGTACAGATTTCAGTAATATTAGTTTAGCAGGGACTTTTGCTTGCAACAATCAATGCAATCGAACATTGGAAATGGTAACAACATTTGATTGCATTGAAAATAGAAAAAATTAACGAACTTAAATTCATTTTGTCCGTAAAAGTAGAGTAAAATCGTTTTGTTCACTAATTTATTTTTAGATGGAAAACTATGACAAACCATATTAATTAGGTTTGGTAATTATTCTTCACTAAATGTGATAGCCCTACTCAAAATAAAAGTTTAAACAGTGCCGAAAATTTGCTCTTCAAAGAAGAGTGCTCTGAATTATTGCTTATCTAATAAGAAACATCTTCACTTTCAATTGATGGGACCTGCATTCGTGTTGGCGAGACGGGGTGTGTGATTCGGGAACGCTCGAACGTATTAAAATTGAATACAAAGCGATCACGCGCCACACGCACGCAACGAAAAGGGGCGGCTCACTGACATAATCGTAAATTAAGATTCAATTTCGATTTCTTCTACCGTTTGCCGCGCGAGGGTTGCGTCGAAATTCAAGTGCGCCAAGAATTGACGTAGGCATAAAATTTCGCAGACTGCTCGAAACAATTTTCTGAAACCGTTTGGAAAACGTGACACTGTTTTGGACGGTTTGAAAAGTTGTAAATGAAACCGATCAAAGTGAGTTTCGCGCGCGGAAAACTTGGAAGGTGTTCAGTAAATTAACAATAATTGCCTCTAATAATCGAGCAAAGTATTCGAATACCTATCATAGAAAGGCAATAAGTAAACAAACAACCATATAATAACAATTAAAATAACAACAACTTCAGCTGTGAGAGCATCGGTAGCAGCAACAGCAGTAGCACTTTGTCACTGGCAACAATTTCACCTTTTTATTCGCGCAGGTAAAAGATTTATTGAGCTGCAATTTGCGAGGTACGCAATTTCACCGGTTGCACCGAGATGGTGGAGTGGAAAGCCGACATCCCTCTTTCTCTCTCTCTCTCTCTCTCTCTCTCTCCGATAGTGTCCACCAGCCCGCGGGCCGATTAGTATTAATTTATAACATTGTGATATGCACTCGGCAGCAATTTATGCCCACTGAATCGACCGTTTTATTCAATCTCGAATTGCGACTGTCGCCTCCGGGGCACGAGTCGACGCAGTGGGCACGAACTCCATACCGGAGGTAGGTCGCGCGGCTGACTGATAAAGCGGTGGCACTTCCGACCAATTTGTACCAGACAATTGCTGGATTGCTGGCAGATAGATTTTTATGTAATAATTTCATCTTTATTCCACTGCCCCCTTCTCGTTGTTGCTGCTGCTGCTTCCGTGCGGGTTTGAACTCTTTCTGTGCGCTTGAGTTGTGCACGGGAAGCGCTGCCAACGGCACGTTTCATAATAATTTATGCTCAGGAGGGCAATTAGTGGAGCTATCGCGTGAAATATCACAACACACACGGAGGGAAGCGGACGACAAGTTGCCAATAGAGAATATTTGGTTCGTTGGAAACAAAAAAAAAATTGAAGTCAAAGTAGAACCAATCACAGTTTAGTTGAAAAAATCTTTCAATGTTGTGTGCAAGGTTCGTTGACGGTGATAAATTTTGAAAGATAAACTTGGATGTTTTTGTGTTAAAATTGTTCATTGAAAACCCACAATTTAACAGAAATGTACGCTAAAGTTGATTGAATGGTAAACTTTTGGTTGAGTTCACTCACTTTTATAACTTATAGCTCGCCAACTTAAAAATAACTTCAGTATAATCGCTATCCTTAAAAAAATACAAATCTGTATACTAGATACAACTGAGCATAATGACATTAAAAATGAAACAGTTCTTAGGCTCACTTAATAAATATAAATGTTTGATTTTGATGGAAGCACTTAACTAAAAACTTGTTCTAGCCAAAGCACATAGATTGTTTGCGAATGAGAAAATTGACGAAACTTCTAAAATACGAAATTATTATATGACTGATGACTTTTCAGTTTTGTTACCTACTGGGTTTAGTTACGACCATTAGGAAATGATTTGCTTCCGCGATACTATGAATATTGTTAGCTGGGGCGGTGAAAAAGGTGGGAACGGTGGGTAGTACTACTCACCCGAAAATTCCAAAGCTTGGTAATTACCCACCTGAAATTTCGAGCGAAAAACAAGGGTAATATTGTTATCATTGATAAGAGCAAGCACATTTTTCTTGTAACTATAAATGAATAAAATAAAAATTGTCAAAATAGTACTCAAGGTGAACAATATTCAACAGAAAGGTGAGACGTGGCAAGGGTCAGTTGAGGAAGCAGAAATCTCTTAGAAACCTTCAGCCAGAGAAGTCAAGCTTAAGCATCTCATCAATGTAAATCACTCTAGTCTCTGGTAGGACGGAAAGTACCAATAAAGGTTTTTTACCATTTACTATCCGGACCGGTAAAAGTAAAATTACCAGAAGTTCATTTAGGGGATTTCCCGTTTGTGCTTAGAGCACATAAACGTTTCGAAATTTCTTTACGTATCGTCTTTGACTCATCAGTGCAGAGCAGTTGTCACTTTCTACTTGCGACAGCATTCTCATACACAATGAGTCTTTTATACAAACCAGAGACTCGAGTGATTAGCATTGATGAGTCGCTTACGTTCGTCTTTTCAAGTAGAAGGTGAAAGTTAAATAACAGTTTTTTTCGCATAAATAAAATCACTCAACATCTTTTGACGTAGGACTACGCCTTTGTTTTCTATACCAAATGCCAATTCAAAATACAGAAAATGAAACCGTGCAAACAGTGGTCAGGTTTTGAACATTTACATCTCAACCATTTCTTAACTGATTTTTGATATCATTATGGATACTGGTTAGAAAACTTCAATTAGTTACGAACAATGTCTGATTTTCCTGATTTCTCAAACTATTGTCATGGTTTCCTCTAACAGATACGATAGTTTCGAATACGATTTCCGTATGATTTCTGCTCTTCAATAAGTGCCTTTGCATTAAAAAAAAGGTAAAAAAACACTCACACAAAACAAGATTCAGTATCGAATCGACTCAAACTCTGTGCGGTTCGATACTACCGTAGAGAAGGTTGTTAACACATCGTTTAAAAAGTCCAGGAAAACAACATTTATTAAGTAAAATGCAATACAATCGTTCTTGTACTTTTCTGACTTTAAGGTACCATACTTATAGAATGATTTATCCATGGCCTCAAAATAGGCTTCTATTGCGGCGAAGACTTTCTCATTCGAGCGAAATATTTTTCCCTGGAATACCTTTCTTGAGATCAGCATCGAACAAGTAGTTGCTGGGGGCTAGGTTCTTGAGAATTTGGTGAATGAGGAAACAGCGTGAAGCCCATTTCGTTCAATTTGGCCATTGTTTTCATTGACTTGTCAATTTTTCCAATGTTTTCATTGTCGTCCCGGGTTGGCGGTTCAATGAACAGGGCACTGGTCTAACAAATCAGTTGTCGTATGTTCGAGCCCCGAAGGCCTGGAAGGATTCGTAGTGTCAGTAGAATCATAGCACCAGCCATGCAATGTTTCTGAACATTCTGAATCGGCTGCGAAGTCTGTTGAAACAGAAGGTCAAATTCCACTACAGGAATTTAATACCAAGGCTTTTTTCATTGACTTGTGGCACGGTGCATTGTATTGGTTTAAGATTTTTTTATATGAGACCGTTTCTATTATTTCGCACTTCAAACGTATCGATAACTCAATGTAAAAATCACTTTTTTTGGAACTTTCCTTTCCAAGATAGTCAATGTTAATTAAACCTGGAGAATCTGAATACTGACGCCATGGTAGTTCCAGCTGCCTGTTACGGTTTTGGATGGCTTTTTCCGTCTGAATGTTGATATGACAGTATTGTTGCATTTTTTTCAAACGTGGACTGGACTGAAATTCTTGACAATGATGATATAAATTTTGCAGCGCAAACCTTTTCCAACGTTCTGATTTATGCAATTGACCAATATGTGCCAAAGCAAATCAGCCAGCTTTCCAAACAAGCACCGTGGCAATCCGCTGAGTTACGAAAATTAAAAAGTTTGAAAAGAACAGCTCTAAGGAAATATTCCAAGAAAGGTGGTTTTTTGCTTAGGCAAAACTATTTGGAAATAAATAAAGTTTATAAAAAAACAGCCAAACGATGTTATGCCAACTATTTGCGAAGTGTGCAGAGGAAATTAAAATCTAACCCTAAGTCGTTCTGGAAGCACGTTAATGAGCAAAGGAAAGAGCCAGATCTTCCTTCGTCTATGTACTACAACGATCAACCGACTTCTAGCTTGCAAGAAATCTGCGACATGTTTATGAAGAAATTCTCTGGGGTTTTTTCTAGAGATTTTTTATCAACGGATCAAATCTCCCAGGCAGCACGGAACGTTCCTGTTTTGAGTCAATCGTTGAATTTCATCAATGTTGATATTAGCTCTGTCCAAAAGGCTATCGTTAAAATGAAGTCTTCATATTCTCCTGGACCCGATGGCATCCCCGCTGTCGTCTTGAAGAAATGTTCCAGCGGTATTGCAACACCCTTATGTCAACTGTTTCAACAGTCACTCACGACTGGAGTATTTCCTGTTGTTTGGAAATCTTCTTATATGTTCCCAGTGCACAAAAAAGGAGACAGGAAGAATATCGACAACTATCGCGGCATTACCTTACTTAGTGCAATTCCTAAGCTGTTCGAACTGGTTGTTCTGGAACCCATTTTCAATCACTGCAAGCAGTATATCGTAGAAACTCAGCACGGATTCATGCCGAAACGCTCTACTGCTACTAATCTATTAAGCTTTACGACGTTTATAACAGATGCTATGTCAAACGGTTTTCAAACAGATGTTTTATATACGGACCTCTCCGCTGCTTTTGACAAAATAAATCACGCTATTACTATCGCCAAACTGGACCGACTTGGTTTCGGTTCCTGTATTCTTCAGTGGACTGAATCGTACCTCTGCAATCGACGGTTGGCGGTTAAGATCGGTGATAATCTATCTAATGATTTTTTTGCTTTTTCTGGCATTCCACAAGGCAGTCATCTCGGACCACTGATTTTCCTCCTGTACTTCAATGACGTGAACTTTTTACTGAGTGTCCCACGATTATCATTTGCCGACGACCTTAAGTTATTCAAAATTATTAAGACAACTGAGGATGCCATTTCTCTCCAGAGTCAACTAGAAATATTTTCGGAGTGGTGCGAGATTAATCGAATGACATTAAATATCAGTAAATGCTCGATCATCACGTTCACACGGAAAAGAACACCTATACGTTTCGACTATTGTCTCCGAGGATCTACGATAGATAGAGTCACATGTGCCAAGGATCTTGGGGTTTTTCTTGACGAACAACTGAACTACAAGCAACATATCTCGTACATTGTTGCAAAAGCTTCACGTTGCCTGGGATTTGTAATGAGAACTGCTAAGCACTTCACAGATATCTACTGTTTGAAGTCTCTCTATTGCTCGCTTGTACGTTCAACGCTCGAATACTGTTCGGCGGTATGGAACCCGCTTTACCATAATGGGAATATCAGAATCGAATCAATACAGCGCAGATTTGTTCGTTTCGCTCTTCGCCAGTTACCATGGAATAATCCTCATCAGTTGCCGAGTTATGAAAGCCGCGGACTGCTTATCGGACTCGATACACTGAAGGTGCGACGTGATCTGTCCCGTGCATTGCTAATCGCCGATGTTTTGTTGAACAATGTCGATTGTTCAGCACTTCTTTGTCAAATAAACATAAATGTTCGCGCACGAGCTCTTCGCAACAACAACCTCCTCAGAATGCCTTTACGCCGCACTAATTATGGAATCAATGGCGCCATCATTGGATTGCAACGTTCTTTCAATGCTGTTTCGACGGGTTTCGATTTCCATGTCCCGCGCAGTCGAATTAAAACTAGTTTTTTAAATATACTTAGAAATAATCATTAGGACCATATTTTGTCTGTTGATTATGTATATTAGTAAATAAATAAATTCCAGAGAAAACTGGTGGATCCATGTTTCGTACACTGTTCCATACCAACGCAAGAAATTCTCGCAATGACTAGATCCGTGATGCGTGGTTGCTTTTATTAGATTGTGAGCGAACGAGGCAACCATTTGGAAGGACCTTTTTATGCCCAGATACTCGCGTAAATCGATCCATCTCAGCACATCAAACCTCACGAACTTTAATTTTGCGTTCATCCATTACGATTTTCAAAACTTGCTTAATTTTTTGCGGATGAATGCTTTATTTGACCACGTATAAAATCAGAATACCGTTAGCAGTTCAACATGAACAGCTAACGCGCTGATGAGCCAAAGGCGAAACGTAAAAATAGAAAATTGAGGTACCAAAGCCCTTAAGTAACCACAGGCTAGGGCGGTTTTCTCCTTTTCGAAAGTAATGTTTTATCAGCACACGGAATACATTATTTCCATTCTTTTCAAAACTTTCTGAACAATGTGTAATGGGCATCAGCGATTGGAATGTTTGTTGATCGGAAGTTTCTTCATATTCGAGCAAATGCAGGATGATTTCGGTCATGGAGTACTGAATGAACGAGTTTCCATCATCAAGCCCAACAAACAGAACGGTCCGGGTAACCAAAATTCGTAAAACATCGATTTCGTAAATTCGCAGATCATTCCCTGTACGAAAATTTACCCACCTGGGCATAACATGTTTCACCGGCTCTGATTGTTTGTAGGAAAAAATGTAAACCTAGTTGTCTTTTGGTCGGGAACTAGGGAATGAACTTATCAAATTTATAAATAGTGAATCAATTCAATAGAAGATTGCATATATTTTGAATATCGATTATCGAATTCTACTTATAATACTAAATATATGAAATTACATCTAACGATTCTGTATACGTGAGTCTATGATTGTCACTCGCTAGTCAAACTACCGGGCTCGGCGCTAGCTTAGCAAAAAATATGCGAGGCATATATTTATAGATTCCGTTTTGTGCGATAGTTCCTACGGTCAAGAGAATGACATCATTATGGCAGGCAGTGATTGGCTTGTGAAAACGTAGGTCAATTCAAACCGTTTTTTCAATAGTATACTATTGACATACTTAAACGCCGTTGCCACATATGTTTAAGTTAAATATTCCCGAATCGATTGGTAGTTAAATTTCACAAAATCCATCAAGTGACTGAGTTATAAGCGTTTCAAATTATTACAGAAAAACCTGTTTGAATCCACCAATTGGTGGAATGATTCCTTTCTCATATTACTTATATTTTCAAAAATATCACCAGAAGATTTGGCGACGAAATTTTTTTTCAATCTTAAATAAAATAAGAAACTTTCTTTGGGTATAAACTAACATAACCTTTTCAAATTCGAAACAGTTATGTCAAGTTGATAAGTTGATTTCTTTTTTTTGCATCGTCGCACTAAATTATTAAACACTCTTTACCCTATGGTTCTGGAACCGGAAATCGGACCCGGATGCAATTAAACAGCAACCTGGATGGATTGTGGATCTCTTAAAAGGAAATCTTTTCCACTGGGATTCCACTTTAATAAATTGCACATCAAACCATGAATAAATAGAATCTCAGCGGACTTTGTATCAAAATTAAATTTGTATTTCTAGTATTATTATTGCCAGTGTCTATTTGTTTCTTTTTTTTCCGCTGAGACTAGTTGCGTCCACTACCAGGGGGCTTCAAATTGAAGCTTTTTGGTGTGGGGGAGTGTGGTGGGCAAAAAAAAAACCTATGAGACTGTAGGAACTTTTATTTCAGTCTGTTTTTGGGAAATACTTGTGGAACCAGGGACTTGGAACCAGTATAGCCAAAGTCGGTTCGTTTAGTAAGTAACTAATATAGTCTACGAATTGAATCAGTTTTAAGCCAAATCTAGAAGAATTTAACCCTTCGGCGCTCTAAATGACGGTGTGAAATTCAATAACAACCTACAGGACTACGAGATTCTTTTTAACGAGTGACATTATTTGACACATACTCTCACACAGACACATACATTGCTCAGCTCGATGAACTGTGTCGAATTATATAGAACATATTGTATAAACTTTATATACGAGAAAGCCAATAAGTGCACTTTGATTGAAAAGCATCGTTATCATGATCTTGTAATAACACAAACAAGTAGGTACAAATTGAATAAAAGGATTAGAAATTTACATATTTTTCTCCAGAAAAATATAAATTTTAATGTGGCAACCCTGCACGCTATACGATATTGAACAAAGCACGCTGTGACTGGAGCATAGCCGCACGTATCGTAGCGTACCAGTTTTGCATCGTCATTTTTTTAGATCATAGAGGTTTTAACATTGTTGTCATTCACCTCTTCGGGTCAGAAAAGTTTTCTGACCCTATGTGCGCGGGGTTGGGACTCGAATCCAGGTGGGCAGCGTGAAAGGCATCGACTTATCCATCACGCTATACCCGTTCCCCTGCACCGTCATTTTGAATTTGAATGTTATGACCAGTGCGGTAAAATTTCATTTTCAACCGAATAATATAAGATGAAAATGAAATTTATGGCCACTGACCGTCAGCATATCCTTTCTAATTCATTTGACTTATGCTGCCAATTCCAAGTGAAGCTCCCAGCATTCATCGTCAGTTGAATAATCGTACCTAGTCATTCGAAGTTTCGCTTACTCAGTTTCAAGTGCCAAGTAGTCTAGCTGCTTCATAGTCTTCGCTCTTGGTAGTAAGCAAGTTCGAACGAATAGAATTATAAATGGAGTAAAGTGTTAAAAATGAAAACTTAAGGAGGAAACAATTAATTTATGTGTATTCTGTGATTGATATTTCAGCTATCTGATTAGTCTTTCATCTATTATCTTGAACCAATTCGAATGTTTACATGAACCTCATTTGAAGGCCGCTCTCACACTATTGAAAGAGATATTTTGTTACTTCAAGAAATCAACTGACGGTGGTTAAACTGAGCCTCGATTGAAGAGAAACGAGTGATGACTGAATGCTGCCCGTTCGGGCCGTCAGCAAACATTGTGTGTGTCAGGGAGTGAAGTTTACTGCATTAGAGAGATCGTCAATGTGTTCCACATTCAATTTCAATTGAATTGAATGAAGTTTTACAGCACTGGTTATGACACTCCGGAACCGGAAGTCGGATCAGGATGAAATTGCACAGTATGTTTAAAGACAATGAGAGCCTTTATTTGAATAATGAATCGTGAAAAACGACTTAACCGTTACTGAGAAATCGAAAGGAGATCCGTTTTTGGAGATTTTCTTCACTATTATCGGTGCTTTCGGAAGCGGAAACCGGGTATTAGTAGTTTCAAAGTAGTTTTATAAAATCACTAACTAATAAGATCCGTCAAATAGATCAATTTAGCAATAAGTTTTATAAAAATGTGCACCTCGTTTCGCCATCGCTAGTGAAAAAATACTCATGAAATTGAGAATTTTCACTTCTCGCCCTGTAATACCGGAACCGGATCTGAATTAACTTTTCGGCGACTTTTTTAAGAATTTCAAGACCTTTTATTTGCTTCTTAGTTTGTGAAAATTGGTCAAGAAATTTCCGAGAAAATTGATTGCATATTTTTTCTTAAATTTTCATATATTTCTTTGTAATTCCGGAACCGGAAGTCGGATCCAAATGAAACTCAGGAAAATTGTATAAGGGCATAGAACCTCTTACTTGAATCTAAGTTTGTGAAAATCGGTTAAACCTTCTTTGAGAAACGTGTGTGACTTTTTTGGTGCATATCACACTCAGGAACTTTGTATGGGACCTCAAGACCTTTCACATTATTTTTGGCATTAGAATGCCTTACTCTTCAATGTACGGGGCCGGGTGTCAATAAAAAATGCAAAACTAGCCGCGTAACCTTTTTGCCTTTCTCATATAGAAAGGATATGCAATCACTGTGAAAACCGACTTTTGAACCGAGGCCCGGAGAGCCGAGTGTCATATACCATTCGACTCAGTTCGTCGAGATCACAAAATGTCTGTGTGTGTGTGTGTGTGTGTGTGCGTGTGTGTGTGTGTGTGTGTGTGTGTGTGTGTGTGTGTGTGTGTGTGTGTGTGTGTGTGTGTGTGTGTGTGTGTGTGTGTGTGTGTGTGTGTGTGTGTGTGTGTGTGACAAATAATGTCTCTCAATTTTCTCAGAGATGACTGAACCGATTTTCACAAGCTTAGATTTGATTAAAAGATCTTGCGATCCTATACAAAATTCTTGAATTTTGAGCGGATCTGACTTCAGGCTCCGGAATTATGGGGTAAAATGTGCAAACGAGTACATCGGAGATGAATGAACCGGTTTTCACAAAATCATATTCAAATCAATAACCTTATAGTTTTTTAGAAAATTTCTGAATTTCATCTTGATCCGACTTCCGATTCCGTATTTACGGGGTAACTAATGTAAATAATCCAATTTCAAATTACTTCATTTTTCTCAGAGATGGTGTGACAGATTTTCACAAAATTAGGTTCAAATGAAAGGTCCTGGGACCTGGCCTCAAAACTACTCTAATCGGTAGTCATTATCAGTAGACGGCCAATTCAAAAACCAATTCCGGTGAATTCTTTCAAGAGTCAAAGAAAATTTTAAAGAATATCACAGCATTATATATGATAGCATGATTGAAATGATATCATTACACTCAGGCGCGTAGCCAGAGAAAATTTTCGGGGGGGGGGGGGGGGGGGGGGTTTAGAACATGGTGATAAATCAACACATGTACAATTTATATCACAATGTTTCCCATGGGTTATAATGGGGGGGGGTTTAGGGGTTCAAACCCCCCACTGTGTACGCGCCTGATTACACTACTAAGTGGATTAAAACAGTTTGTTTTTCATTGATTTGGTCAACTTGTTTTCGGTTTGTGCAAAAAAAAGAGAGTGTGGTTGAGAAACTGTGTCAAAAGTTCAGCTTTTGAAGCAATCTGGTATACATCTTTCTACCAAATTCAATACGCCCAAACACGCCTGTCGTGATTCTATAAGTGGCAATGTAGTTAGTAAAAGTATTCTTGAATTAATGATGCAAATCTTTCGACAGTCTACGGAGAAACGACTGAATTAGTGATGTTTAAAATCTACATTGCTCTCTATTGTGAGTTAAAAATGACCATGTATGCCCAAGCAAGAGTGTAAAAGAGCTAATTTTGCAAAAATTGGCATTCTGCTCAATTCTTTCGGAATAGGTTGGAATCGTTAGTCAATTTTTATTTTGACACCAATTGTATGAATAAAGAAAATCCGTATTTTGCAGTGCATTCTACGTCATCTAACTGATCGATTGGTGTCATTGTTGTAGATTTGTTCAAACAAAATTGAGGAATTTTTCTAATAATTTTAGTTGAAAAGTTCATTCATAGCTGATCTAGTCCATGTTCAGTGTGATATAACATTTCCCTCCGTGCCAGCTAAGCCGCAATTTACATGACATTTTATGAGGTTTGTTTGCAATAGAAATATCGTACGACATGTGCGAGTTTTTTTCTTTTATTTTTTATTTTCAAATCAATGGTCGGTCGTTCGGTTTGTCGGGGAAGACGAGCAGTACTGGTGGTCCCCCGGTGCAGTGAAATCAAGTTTACAACCTGAACAATTATATCGCGATGATTTGTAGCCAAGTCGTGGCCGTCCAGCACGGTGCTGTCGATGTCGACTGAGCAGAAATAGCAGACAGGTGAAATTGCTGACGATTGGCTATCGCAACGAATTGGGCTAAATTTCTGCGTTTTTTTTTACTGTTGCTGCTAGATGGCGATGGTTACGATGCTTGTTTGGACAAACAAAATTTATGATGAACGCACATAATGCAGTCAATACTAATTAGTGGCAATCGTCCAGTGTGTAATTTTCTTGCGAATGATTTGTGTTCACCAACTGGGCGATTGTGGGACTACATTTCAACCCATTAATTTATCAGTCTTCAATGAATCAACGGGAAACCATCGTCGATCACAGGCGACGAGATTCGTCTAATTGCAATGAAGTTTGACCAGCTAAAAATACAGCTCTTTTCCTTATTCCAAAGCCAATACGGATCCACGAGCAGGAATTTCTTCTTCAGAGGATAATCAAATTTTCTCTTTCAGGTCTGTGTGTGGTTTGAAATGTGAAAATGTGAACCGAGTTCCTTACCCTAATAAATCAATTAATTTAAAAAAAATTGTGGCAAAATAGATAGTGTGAAAATTGAATCGATCGTTAGGATAGAAGAAATCTTGCACCGGAAACATGGACCCGGATGACCTGATCACCGTTCGTGTTCAGTACCTAGTGGATAGTGATCCCTTTAATAGCCTTGCAATGTACCCGATTCCGTCACGTGCTCCTGCTTTTTCGTTCGTTAGCTCGGCTCCAGTGGCGACTCAACTCGGAGCACTGTTGCGCCATCTGGGAGCACCGCAGAGGGTAAGCTTAATCTGATTTCATTTCGATAACATCCTGGTGGAGGATTTTTTTTCTTCGTTCAATTATTACAACTCTTGATAGTGTGTTTTGATTAATGGTTCTAGACTTCCAACCAGAAGCTATTTCTTGAAATCAATATCCGTTTCTGCAATCAGTCGACTGTGGAAAATGGCATAAACCATTTGACGAACATCTTTGGTTTGGTATGCAATGCTGGAAACAGGCAATTTCGCCAGTCCGGTACGGTGCACCACGATTTCATTCCAGATGCACTGCAAAAAAAAAAGCGAAAGTTGATTTTCTTGGCCACCTCGCTTATCGGCTCGTCGGATGGGAGAAGGAGCAGCTCCAGCTGGAGGGAAAACTGGCAAAACTCGATCGGCGAACGGATCGCGCAATGCAAACCGCATGAATCGTCTTTTGTAGCAATTTAAAAGAGCTATGGGAGTGATGAGAGCTTTCGACGAATTTGATTTGAATGATGGTGTACAATATGTGTGTGTGTGTGTGATTGTGATGACATGATGTTTGAGAATCATCAATTAAAACGCTAGTTAAACTAAATTAGGAAAAATCTTTAAACAAAGCGAACTTCAATAATGAGTTTCGCAGGTCACGCAAATTTACGTGGAAGAATATTTCATATTGTGTCTCAAATTCCATGACATGAAATTCATTAAAAAAAATGAAAACTTATTGCGACCGCCGCGCGACTTGAACCGAGATTCTTTAGATCACAAAGTACATCTGTTAATCGACTGAGTCACAGAAGCACACACCTGCTTGGCTGGTGAAAGATGCGTTTAAAGCAGCTAGCAGAATGCAAATTACAGTCGAAACCAATAAAATTCATGCTAATCTAACATTAAGTCATTACACATGAAATTTTCCGTCATTTGACAAATTAGGTTTTTATGAATAACATCGTATGAGGGATTAGGTCAACCGTAAAATTTAAGTTGATTTGGTGTATACATAGCAGAAAATTATGAAATTTACAGGTGACGCAAAATCAAATGACTTAAATCTGTGTCGAATTTATCCCGCCTTTCAAGCAGGCGTGTAAAGTTACATGTTTCAAAACTTGTGAGACTCTATTAAGTATGTATGTATAAATTTACACGATTTTTTCCAGTGTGTACTCATGATTAAGTTATTTGATGTCCAAAAAAAACGCTTCTTGGTCATGCTGGTCTCCGGTTCCAGAAGCAGTGGTCAAAAATACCGAAATGGATCTTACATCAATTTCTAATGTACACATTTAAGAGGAAAGTTTCATCATACCGCTAGGAGAATAAAGTAGATTTTTATGCACATGTTTCCCGAATGCGTTTTTTCAATGTGGATGTTCGAAGTACTATGAAATAATACTATGAAGGTAAGGCAAAACTTGATTGAAGGAGTCAAAGGAAAGACCCAGCAATTAAAGGATTATTTTTTATGAGGTATACAATCTGATTTAAAAAAAAAAACACTAAAAATTTGAGAAAATTTTTGGAATATTTATTGGAGTCGATAGAATGATCAATATAATTTAATGTTTGATGCAGATTGCAGATGATTTCATAAATATCTTGGCCGCGGCTCCGTTCCAGATTTGCTTGTTTTTTTTTTCCATAAATACGTTTATTTCTTAAGGCAGTTTACATAAGTTTTTCTTCGCCGTAGCATCACTTTTACATAATATTCTTATCCTAATTTAATTCTAACATAGTCACAACGTTTTGAATTTATTAAAACATATTCTCTTATAGCTTAAATATCATCTTAGGTAACTCGTCATTAATTATGAAATCTACTCGGAAATATTATTTGAACCAAACGATTAACTTCTATAAATTATAAAATAAGCTGTTATTTTCAGACATTTTGTTGATAATTTCATAAACTGTTTCAAGTTTGTTTGTATCATTACAAAATTTTTATTCTAATTTAGCTATTGGTTGAACTCATGGACGCAGCTGGGATCAGAACTAAGTCTTAAAAGGGGCCTTTATTAAATTGAAACTCCAATTTTCTTTATGAAATGATAAATAAGTTTCATGTATGAAAGGTCACGACAAGCAAGAATGTCTCGAACTGGGATATTGGATAGTCTACCTTGGGTAAGCAAAAAATTTATTAGTTGAGATCTGACATCACGATACTCCACGCATGTCCAAACGACATGATCAATATCCCGATAACCTTCTCCGCAAGCACAATGATTAGTCTCGGAGAGCCCAATTCGAAGGAGATGTGCATCTAACGTGTAGTGATTGGACATGAGTCTGGACATCACACGAATGAAATCCCTACTCACATCCAGTCCCCTGAACCATGCCTTTGTCGATATTTTCGGAATAATTGAGTGCATCCACCGACCCAGATCATCTCTATCCCAAGATGCTTGCCAGCTGGCAAGTGTTCTTTGGCGAGACGAGCTATAGAATTCGTTGAAAGCAATCGGTCGCTCATAAATTTCACCCTCAATAGCACCACGTTTGGCTAAAATATCGGCTCTTTCATTGCCAGGAATGGAGCAATGAGCCGGGACCCAGACTATAGTGATTAGATAATTATTGTTCAATATGTCGTTCAGGCACTGTTTTATTTTGCCCAGGAAAAACGGTTCATTTTTGCCAGCAGCGTTTGAGCGAATGGCTTCAATTGCACTCAGACTATCTGTGAAGAGGAAATATTGGTTTGGAGATAATGTGACGATTACACTCAAACTATAATGAACTGCTGCTAGCTCTGCTATATAAACAGATGCAGGTTCTTGAAGCCTAAATGAGGCCGAAACATTATTGTTGAACATACCAAACCCTGTCGCTTCTTCAATTCGCGATCCGTCCGTATAAAACATTTTCTCAGAGTCAATATGCCTGAACTTACTTGAAAATATTTTTGGGAATTCCGTCGAGCGTAGATGATCCGGGATTCCACGCACTTCACGCTGCATGGATGTATCGAAAAATAAAGTTGAGTCAGGGGCACTTAGGATGCTGACACGGATAGGAATATATCTTGAAGGGTTGATTTCCTGTGACATATGGTTAAAATATACTGTCATAAATTTTGTTTGAGATCGAAGCTCGACTAGTCGTTCGAAATTATTAATTACCATGGGATTCAGCACCTCACATCTTATTAGCAGGCGTGATGAAAGCTCCCAAAATCGATCTTTTAATGGAAGAACTCCCGCCAGAACTTCAAGACTCATTGTATGTGTCGAATGCATGCAGCCTAAAGCAATTCGCAAACAATGGTACTGAATTCGCTCAAGTTTGATAATATGAGAGTTTGCAGCGGAACGAAAACAAACGCATCCATATTCCATCACTGAAAGTATCGTTGTTTGATACAATTTTATTAGATCTTGCGGATGAGAACCCCACCAAGATCCTGTTATTGTTCGAAGAAAATTTACTCTTTGTTGGCATTTCGTTATCAGATACCTAATGTGTCCTCCTCACGTGCATTTGGAATCGAACCACACCCCGAGGTATTTAAAAGTTAAAACCTGTTGGATCATTCTTCCCATCATATGGAGCTGAAGCTGCCATCATCTGCCAATTGTCTTAATGTACATGGGGTTACTAGACAGCTGTCAATGTCATTCACGTAAAAATTATAGAGGAGCGGACTGAGGCATGAGCCTTGCGGGAGACCCATGTAGCTAATTCTGAATGTTGCCAAATCGCCATGTGAAAAATACATGCACTTCTCTGACAAAAGGTTGTGCAAATAATTATTTATAACCGCTGGAAGTCCATGTTGGTGGAGCTTGTCTGAAAGAACATCAATGGAAACTGAATCAAATGCTCCTTTAATGTCTAAAAATACAGATGCCATTTGTTGCTTTTGAGCGAAGGCAATTTGGATGTCAGACGAAAGTAATGCAAGGCAATCATTCGTCCCTTTATTTCTACGGAAGCCAAACTGAGTATCTGACAACAAACCGTTCGTCTCGACCCAAGTGTCGAGACGTCGTAGAATAATTTTTTCGAACAATTTTCTGATGCAGGACAACATCGCAATGGGTCTATATGAGTTGTGATTGGAAGCTGGTTTCCCCGGCTTTTGAATGGCGATAACTTTCACTTGTCTCCAGTCAGGTGGAACTATATTTTGCTCAAGAAACTTGTTGAACAATTCCAACAAACGTCTTTTTGCGAGGTCGGGCAGATTCTTCACCAAGTTGAATTTAATTCTGTCCAACCCAGGGGCGTTATTGTTACAAGACAAGAGTGCTATAGAAAATTCCATCATTGAAAATGGGTTAATAATAAAACCATTATTTGGAAGAGATTCCCGTATAATGCTCTGCGTAGGAACAGAATCTGGGCAAACTTTCCTAGCAAAGTCAAATATCCATCGGTTCGAGTATTCATCACTCTCATTGCCCACGGTACGATTCCTCATTCGTCTGGCCGTGTTCCAAAGAGTGCTCATTGAGGTATCTCTTGACAAACCTTCGACAAAATGTCTCCAATAGCTACATTTTTTGGCTCGAAGTATGCTCTTGTACTTGGTTTCTAAAACCATAAGTTTTTCAAAATTCTGAGGAGTTCCTCCTCCCCGTTTTAGAAACGTCTTGCAAGCATTTTGTTTTGCGAGTTTAGCCTCTGAGCACTCTTTGTCCCACCAGGGGTTGGGAGGCCTTCTGTTAGTCGTTGGCCCAGGAAAGCGTTTAGTTTGGGATTGTTCTGCGGCCTCCAGAATCGAACAAACGAGGAAGTCATATTCTTCAAGTGGAGGGAGCTCTTCCATTGAATTCAAAATACTAGAGATTCTACTTTGGTATTTAATCCAGTCGATATTTTTTGTCAAATCATATGGAATACTAGCTGAATTAGCAATACATTTGTTACAGCTAATTGAGATGATGATTGGTAAATGATCGCTACCGTGTAAATCAGGCAATATTTTCCAGGTGCAATCTAGTCGAATTGATGTTGAGCAAAGAGATAGATCTAATGCACTTGGGCGTGCAGGAAGTCTTGGGAGATTTGCTTGTTGACGTGTCCATTCAACCATAAATGAACTTCGTCGCTGAACGCAATTTTTCGAAAAAAGTGGATCTCCCTCCAACTTTGCCAGCACCCATTTATGATTAAATTATAGACCAAACTGAACAATGACATAAGACACGATTCACGCGTGATCTATCAAAAATAGTGTTTCCAAAATGATACCAGCAAAAAATCACCCTTTAGCATTTGCAGCAATGGAAGCTGGAGTCAATATTTCTATGTTCATCCTGTACGACTTGAGCTTAAGATAGAACTGGATTCAATTTGTCAATAAAAAGTTTGATCGTTTTACATATTGTCATTATTGTTTGTTCCAGTTTTTGATCGCAACACCCTTTAAAATGAATGCACTTCCTCATTCTTCACAGTGAAAAGACCTTGGTGTTGTAATTGAATTTCAAAAAGACGAGTGTTTCAAAAGAACGGGTGTTTCTTCCTAATTTAATATACATATTTTTTATGAAAAAAAAATGAACAAACATACTAGAAATATAATTTTGAATCCGAGCAAAAATTTGGTATAATTTGCATTTTTAATGATACTGTTAGTGAAATGATGACGACGACCGATGTATAATATGTAGAAAAATCAAATAAAACCTAATATTTTCAATTGATAACGCAAAACGTTCGTATTTTTGTTTATGAGGGGTACTTTTTGGAAAGTTTCAAAACATATTTCGTAAACTGTTGTATCTGAAACAAGCAATGACATTAATTAAAAATGAGAGAATACGACAAAACAAAATTTCTTAGAATCTGCCCGATTTTAGTTGTTTGAATTTAATTATTTAAAATTCAATAGAATATAAAAAGATAAATGCTTCTTTTTATATTCTATTCAAATATCCCGGTCTTTCGTTTGACTCCTTCCATGATGCTTTCTACAGCTTCCTCGACAGAGAACGCCTGTTTGCCTTGAACTAAATTCCACTGAAAATTGCTATCTATTGCTGCTTATTAAGTTTACGCTTGACAATGTCCCAATTTATTTCTATTTGGCAAATCTATGGCGTCTTGTGACGGTTTTCTCTTCTTTTGATTTCCTCCTAGTCTGGACTTACTGGCTGTCGACAAACGAGCTCCAAATGCTTTTTTTACATTGGTAACAGTTAATTTGTTCTCATCCATCAAATTCGATAACTTTGCGAGCGAATAGTTTGAATTTTAACTATGCACAAGCAAAATTTTGATGATTATTTTCACAATCTAGAAGCAAAAATCAAAATCAAACAGTAGGCATGAGGCTTTCAATAAATTAATTAGGACGAAAACTTTTGAGCTTCGATTGCAAATTTATGAACTTTACACACTATAAGACTGGCCATATGTTTACATATTCTCCATATCTCGTCCAACGACAGGCTAGAGATGGTGATTTGTAACAGTTCGGCTGAAAAGTTCGTATCGTTTAATAGAAACACACATTTTTTGCCAAAATTCGTTTTTATTATTCAACATAATTGCCATCAGAGGCGATACAGCGATTATAGCGATCTTCCAACTTTTCGATACCATTTTTGTAGTACGATTTGTCCTTTGCCTCAAAATAGGCCTCAGTTTCAGCGATTACCTCTTCATTGCTTCTAATTTTTTTTACCAGCGAGCATTCTCTTGAGGTCTGAGAACAGGAAAAAGTCACTGGGGGCCAAATCTGGAGAATACGGTGGATGAGGGAGCAATTCGAAGCCCAATTCGTTCAATTTCAGCATGGTTTTTTGTTGTTGTTTTTGATCGATGGTGAGCTCACGCGGCACCCATTTTGCACAAAGCTTTATCATATCCAAATATTCGTGAATAATATGTCCAACACGTTCCTTTGATATCTTTAGGGTGTCAGCTATCTCGATCAAATTCACTTTACGGTCATTGAAAATCATTTTGTGGATTTTTTTCACGTTTTCATCGGTAACAGCCTCTTTTGGACGTCCACTGCGTTCATCGTCTTCGGTGCTCATATGACCAGTGCGAAATTTTGCAAACCACTTACGAATTGTTGCTTCGCCCGGTGCAGAGTCTGGATAACACTCATCAAGCCATTTTTTGGTATCGGCGGCACTTTTTTTCATCAAAAAGTAGTGTTTCATCAACACACGTAATTCCTTTTTTTCCTTTTTTTTACAATAACAAAAGTAGCTTCACTCAAAATGCTATATCTCACAAACTAATAATCAGACAGCTGTCAAATTTGTACAGGTATATTTTGAAGGTTGGTACTAACTGAAAATGGTATGGATTTAATTCTAGTGTCGCCCTCTCATAGAAACGATACGAACTTTTCAGCCGATCTGTTAGGAATACTGCGCTCATTCAAAATTTCTGCCGAAGTTCCTCATTTAAAGATTTGATGATATTTAAAATTTTGAATCCGATTACAAATTCGGAAAGCCAGATTCACAACTTCAAGACAAGCTCATTGAGTTGATGAAAAACTGAAACAATTCATGTGTATGTTAAAATGAAATTTTCAGAATTTTTTAATTCATTTCTTAGTACTATTCTGGCCTATGAAACATTGTTGAAATAAATGGTATAGCGATTCAATGTTGGTAACCAAACTGAGATAATCGCCAACGAAAAAATAGAGAGTGAAAATATGGCGTCACAAGTTGTCAGTGACAGTTATAAATCCG
The DNA here is from genome assembly GCF_030247185.1 of Malaya genurostris. Classification (NCBI taxonomy): domain Eukaryota; kingdom Metazoa; phylum Arthropoda; class Insecta; order Diptera; family Culicidae; genus Malaya; species Malaya genurostris. The sequence goes on from NC_080572.1 coordinate 216,547,525, forward strand.
CAACCTTCTTCAATGCGGGGAAATCGTTCTGCCAACTGTGCTTCTGCTGATGTAATGAAACACAATTCCCGATAGAAAAAAACATGAGCCGGAAGTTGGATCCAGATTAAATTTCGATAGCATCCGATTGGTTTCTCAGGATTCGTAGTGAACTCTATTTGAAGTTTTTAATCACTAATTCTTAAGTGTCCGGAATTCTTCACATATGAGCCCCAAGGCTCTAAAATAGATTTGATGTTGCCTTCCAATGACTCAAACGATAGTTTGAAATTGTGCGGTCAAATTGCCTTTCGTGTCGGCAAAAAGTAGAATTATTTTAAACACTCTAGTTTTGAAGCAGTTACATTATTTTCACGATGAGGGTTTTTTAATATAAATTTTAATTCGTAAACAATTGATCCGATTATCGGAGGCAGGGTTGTCACAGAGAATTGTTAAATGAGAAGTTGAAAAGAGACACGGGAAACTGCTCCTTAGTTGTTTATTTTACAGTTCAGTTAAAATAATTGGTATTTCAAAATGATGCAAATTGTACAGAAATAGAACAGTATCGGAACACCAAATTCCCCCCATTACAATAAATTATTTTATCGAAATCATTTGCGGTAGGTACCGTACCAATCCGGAATCTCCTGGGGATCTCCGGCGGTCTCCCATCGATCATCAATTTTATGCAATCACATTTTCAAGTGGTTTCTCACTTCGTTGGTCGTAAGTGCGCTGTCGGCACTCTGCGAGTGATTGAATGCTTCGTCCAAATGGAACAGAAAAGAAACACGGTTTCATCTTTTTTCCTTTCCTTTGTCGCGTCAGACCCGGAGTGAGATCCGATCGTGTTTTTTATTGCCAATTACACGAGAGGCACGACGTGAACCCCGGCTAGCGTCGCGTCGCGTTGCTGTTTGCCGTGAAAATCGTCTGCACCACCAGCAGAAGGAAATGGCCCTTGGAAACTGTAGTATTCCGTCCAACCAATTAGGGTTCGACTTCGACCGGACCAAGCAGAACGTGGTTTCAGAAGTAGTTTAAAATTTTATTGTCCGAACATAGTGTTGAAATGCGACATAGTATCGCATGGTGGACAGTTTGATGATTATTTGAACTCAACAAAACAATGCAAACGATAAAACTTATTTCGAACAGTATTGGTAAATGTGTATTCATTGTTATAGGTATTCGGAATTTGGATCAATTTCTATCAAGTGGCACTCTTAAATTGCCATTCGGGAATGATATTCGATAAAAAGGCGATCACAAAATCATCACCACTTCGATGGTAATAAATTGTAAACAATACGGTTCAGTCCGGAGGACTATCGCCGTTTTCATGGATTCCAGCTTCACGTAATAGATAGTTAACTATAATTAAAACGCATGTCGTTATTTCAATGAATATCATATAGAATAAACTGTTGAACAAACGGAACGTAGACGGAAAATTACACTCTGATCTCTTTTTCGTTCCCTTCATAACAAATATGTAACAACCTCAGAAGCATTCTGAAGATCACACGGAAATTCTAAACAAGGTGGACGAAATTTTGGTGAGTTCGATGGACTGGTATCTGTTGGTATAGGGACAATACTATTATTTTTGTACCATTGGATGGTTTTGCTGCTTCCACAAATGGCCTGCCAAATCAAAAACTTGCTGTCCTTACCATTTCATAAAATGAAAAATAACTGTGATGTAGAAACGTAGAACACTTGCTTCTGCAAGTTCTTTGTGTTCGCCTCGATGAGAGTCTTGTCATCCATAGCTCTGTTAAGTATACCTGGTATAGTTTACAGATATAGGGTTCATCCTACGTGGTTTGTTTGGCGTTTCGCTTTGGTGCCTTTCTAGCATTGTAGACGTGAGGGCCAGTACATCTTATCTGTGTTTGGATAATACAGGCAGACACATCCGCCTCATTCGACGCATAAGCATTCGGAAATTGGGGATGGAGTTTTAACAGACTCAACATGTTCCCGACCTTCACCTGGTACACTCTTTTCGGTTTCTAGCCATAACCTGTCGTTTGGTTCTCCACGAATAAATTTACCACTCACGCAATCGTGGAACTATATATTCGTAGGGTTTTTCCAATCCAGCATCCCCGAACCGGTGGTTTCGAAAATTAAACTCCGGACTCTTAAACCATATGTTTGAGCTATGACCTGGAAAAATTTTTAGTGTTAGAAGGATCGTTTATCTAATTAGAATTATGGAGGTTTCAATCAAGGAAAAGTAGGATCGTAGTTTAATCTATCTGTGTCATGTACTTGAATGAATTTGCAACGAATTTGAGTAGAACAGAAACTTCGAATCGAAAAGTTGAACTTCGACTTTGTTTAGCCTGATTATATGAGTGGTGCAGGTGGGTTTTTTTTAGGCAGCATGTAGGGTTTTTTTTAAGATCTACCCATTTTGATGACACCTTGTAAGATGGAGATGAAGTACTGTTACATACAAAGCTGCGGATCAAAAAGTCGAAATAATTTTCATTGAAAACACTGAGAGTACATGCCTTCGAAAATAGCTGTGAAACAACTATCGTCCATACGTCAGAATTATTGCTGTTGTCATGAATTCATTTGATCAAGTTCATTTTGTGCTCGCAATATGGCGTCTGTTCAAAAATCTCGATCAAACAACATAGACAAAATCCTTTTTGACCCTTCTACGGTAATCATCACAGTGTTTTTAGGTTAAATAATTGCTCATTAATTTTATCGACAGTTATGAAGTCTAGCTAATTTTAGTATACTTTTAAATCTAATATTAGTACCAAGCAGAAGTATAATTTGTAAGCAAATGTACCATTAATTGAGTTTACTAAATGGCTCTACGAGACCAACCCTCAACATCTTATTTGCATGACCAATTGGTATTACGCGAATTTTGTGCACCAAAAATACGAAACTGAAACATAATTCAATTTTGTTTTTTTCTACACTGTAGTTCAAAAGGAAAAACCTCTAGATTGTGTTCCCGGACACCAATCTTCTAAAAGGGGATTAACGAAATTACATCTTGAACTACTAGTTCCAGCTGAATGCATTTCTCAAAGGGAACATAGTTTTCTTCAGTTTAGCTGCTCCGGAGAAAGGATAAGATCATACCTTTTGAACAATGCGTTCTGTGTTTCTGATATTTTTCACCACTGATTCAACTGAAACGAAATTTTATGTCATTTAAAAGTAAAATTTTCAGAATATCTGCGTTCGAACGAAATTTTCGTAATGTTATGTCCAATAGACTGCGTAATTTATTAGTTTTTGGTACCAATATATACTATCAAGATTCAATATAGAACTTAGTAACAATTACATTAAAATAATGTGACTATTACAAAAAATTCTGATAAAAAGTAAGTTCAGATGAATTTAATGTTACAGTACAATTTAAATGAAATTCGTAGAAACTTCACAAAATTATTCTATAGAATCTGCGAAAAAAGTCACGTAGATATTACGTGATACAAATGTGGACTAAGAGTTTATAAGTTCATTCTGTGCTATCTATACTTCATATAAGTATTACAAGAAAAATTCTATGGATAAAATCACATACGTTTTCACGTAGCATTGAAGTGAGGATTTTTCTAAGCTCAATCGAGTACACTAAGGTCTTTTTTACGCGGTTTTTTGAGCGGTTTACACTATATTTCAACATTTCATGCATTTTTAGATATTTGGTATAAAAAAAAATTTCGGTTTCGGAAATCTCAAAAAATTTCCCAGAAAAAAATGTCCTTAAATTTGCGGTTTTTCACGCGTATTTCCGAACTTACGCGTATTTACAAAGGTACGAGGTTTTTTTGTTGTGTGGTTTTTTTACGCGGTACGAATCACCCGCGTGAAACGCAACCTCAGTGTCCGAGTACCGAATATACAGGGCAAATCCGCGATCATCGTTCCATCGGCCAAAACCATCTCAATGGAATGCTTGCATCAAATAAATTTAATTTGATGATTTTGCACATATCTGAATACCACTTGTGTATGAAACACTAAAAGTAAGAATTGGAAATTTATTCATACCCAAACAGATATTACTTTTTTTCGTTTTTTTTTGACGATATCAAACTAACTAGAGATTATAAGACGATGCAAATTCTGATGGCAAATGGTAAACGACCTTCACCTTTACTTTCTGACTTATCAGAGACTAGGACAATTTGCATTGATGAGATACCTAAGTTCAACTTCTCTGGCAGAAAATAAAAGTTTAGTTACAAGAAGCCTTTTGCTTACTCCAATGGCCCTTGTCACGTCTCACCTTTCTGCACTTTATCTTCACATACTTACTCTTCCTTGATTGCTATGGCTCTACAGTTTTCATATTTTTTCTCCTCTAAAAATTTTTAGTTAGTTTGATATCGTTATAACAACCGATGGGACGGGTGTAGCTGTAGGTTCCAGAATAAGAATAATAAATACTATAAATCTATGAAAAACGCAAAGAATGCAAAACAAATGCACAAGTTGATTTACATCTTACTTCTAATTAACTACAGCATGTAGCAGGGGTAAAATAAATTATGTAGAAAAACTACACTACTACAATTTCTCTTATTCTGCTACTAACCCAGTCCCTATTGATCCATTAACCAAGTGATGAACATGAACTTAGTGATGCACCTGTTGTTGGTAATTAGTAGCTAATTAATTACGGTGGTTTTGAAATTTTCTTGAATAACCCCGGATAGTAAACAGGAAATATTTAAATGATTTCTTGTTCTCAGTTGTACTTCAGAAGGAGAATCTATACCCAAGTAGCATGTTAAGGTACTATCCTGTATATTTCTACTGATTGTGCAATTTATCAAGTTAGTTTATATCACTATTCTAGTAACTGTTATGTTATGGAAAAAGCGCAATGTTTCTATGTTGTGCAACATACTTTCAAGTTCATCCGTTATTACGAACATTTATTCACAACGATTGTGCAACTGATACAAAAACTCATGCCTCGATCCCATCACAAAGGCAGTAATAAAATCAATGAAAAAACAGTTGTGAAACTCGTGAGAACTACTACGTAATGTAAAAAAGAAATGGAATGACGTTTACAAAAACTTAACAAACATAATTTCTAATAAATAAGTTTCACATTTGATTTTCAATACAACTGCTCTCAACACAAATATGGATCTCGTAAAATAATCTGCACATGAAAAATGATAACGCTACATATTGTAGAATTGATCTTTTGTGTTTTTGTAAATGAAAAATCGACAACGAATTGCATTTTTATGATGAAACATGTATTCGTACGCCCGAAATTTTCTAGCGCCTTTAAATTAACGTGTTTTGATGATTGTACACAAATTTCTGTGAAAATACCAGTCTATTATATTTAATGAGAATCATCCGAATGGTGTTTAAAATGCGTGTATTCAAACATTCTTTAAAATTCTCAGACGATTTTGATCAAAATAATGTGTAATTAAACCTGAAAAATCTCGAAATGATTTTTCTTGAATATTTTTCAATATGGCATCGATTGTAACAGTGAGTTGAATAGAAAATGGTTCATCCAACGTAATGACATATATTATCTAAATAACAGGAATCATTAACATGTTAATATTTCGGAAAGAAATTCTCTACGTTTTTTTTTATCAGTTTTAATCTTCTAGTTGAATTAAACAACAGCAACCTTTGTGATACGCACTGTAGGTATTATTTTGGCAAGTCCGTGTGCTGAAGTTGCAAAAACAAGTAGCTCAAGCGGTAATATATAACTATAGGAGTAACTATGATGAAATTACCTTTTCGTTCAATATCTTTGAAAAGTGATGTCAGGTCTGCTTATTTTTTTTCGTGAGATGAAAACCGAATACAAATTATCTGATTGATTTTTGTTTTCATTGCGTATATAACGCTGTATTCCTGCAACTTTTATGATAATAATCTCATATCTGCAAGTTTAGCGTTCAATTCAAACATCTTGCACAACTTTTTTGCAAGTTTTGAATTTTATATCAATGTTTTTCTAAAACTGAGGAAAACTGCGCAGGCTGATCTAAAAATTCATGAGGCAGCCAAAACAATGCGGACTCTGCAGAAATATATTTTTTACAGCACGGTTATCAATTCGGCTTAGCATTTTTTGCCTTGCGGAGAGCATCAATCATTTCACTAATTTTTTTCCACAAGAGATTTATAGCAATTTCGACGTATATTGTGCCCGGTACAATTATGACAGCCGTTTGGAAAGTTTTTGATAAGTTGCACAATTGTTATAATTACTCCCGTTTCACATGACGATGTGAAATTTTTTGTAGAGCTTCTAGTGAAACATTAACAAGTTGGTGATTTACTGCACAATTGTTTTAGATGCACTTAAAGTTGTTCTACAGTGATTTTTTCAGTAGTATTGTGAAACTTAACAGTGATAAGTTGCACAACCAATTTTAATATATATTTCTAAACATAACTAACATAGTTAAATTTCCCAAATCAATTGTAAAACATCTTGAAAGTTCAATAAGTTACATTTGCTACTTGGGTACCTGGTGGATTAACAAGATCGTTTTAAATTTAGTTAACTGGTTAAAATATGTGATGGATATCTATTATCATTTACATAAATCGTCCAGTTCACACCTTTGTAGGGGTATGAGACAGGGACCATCATCATCATCATTAGTTGCTCAATTTTTTTCGAGTACTTCATTAAGTTCATATGAAGTTACAAAAGTAGCCCTCCGAAATACGCTTGAAAACAAATCGGAATCCAGTGAATAGTTTGTTGCTAATTAGTTACGGTAATATTGAATTTGTTTCTCAATTTTTTTTTCGAGTACTTTGCTTATTTTATCTGAAGCAAACGAAGCAGCTCTTCTAAATAAACTTCAGATATTCAGTTGATAATTGGTTGCTAATTAGTTGCTAAATAGTTTCGGTGGTTTCGAATTTGTTGTTCAATTTAGTTTCTATTTTTTCAAGTATTTCGCTAAGTTCATGTAAAGTTAACGAAGCACTTTCTCTAAATAAATTTGAAAAACAAAATCGGAACCCAGTACAAACTTAGTGAAGTACTCAAAAATATTTAAAACAAAATTGAGCACGCAAATTCAAAGTAATCATAACGAATTAGCAACTAACTGGCAACAAATCATCAACTTGGTTTCGATTCACTTTCAAGCTCCTAAGAGTGGGTGGTTCGTTAACTTGATATGATCTTAGCGAAGTACTTAAAAAATGAGTAACAAATTCAAAATTACCAATTAGCAACTAACTAGCTACAAATTATTCACATATTTGCGTTATCGTCGGTGATTGGTGCTTGGTTAAGTTCATGTTCATGACCAAATTTCATCAAAAACTCGTCGGAAGGCGGGGGATACGAACTTGAGAACACGTGCTAGAGATGAATAATCTGACATAATGTAATTAGATGCATTTGTAATATTTTGAAATGAATAATTTTCAGATACAAATTGTTGCATGTGAAATTCATTATTTTATAAACAGTAATTCGTACTTTTCCGTGGTACTGATAATATGCGATAAAAAAATGGAAAATATTTTGAACTGAAAACACGATCGCAATAAAAGAGAATACAATTTTCGATGACTTTGAATCATATGTTTGATAAGCTAAAGCTCGATTCGTTCTATATTTGGAAGAAAATTATCTATTCTATCTCGTTACTTCATGAAACTCTAGGATAAAATCACTCTAAGCTTTGTCAGAATTCAATCCAGATTTGCGTGTGAATGCGATTACGGTACTTCATATCTTCTGATATGTAACTGTCCCGCATTGATGCAATAACGAAATCAAGTTTATGGTTCTCCATACATGGTTGGGTTTGTGTATGCGGAACTAAAATTAAAGGATATTCTATCGTTCCTCTATGGCGTGGAGCAACTCTGACTATGGTAATGAGCAACAATCAGAGGAGCTCATCGTTCTTCCTGGAGTGAAAAAATCCCTTCTGTTTCTACCCTAAATGGTTTCAGCAGATTGTTTGACATCCTTTTTGGAGTGCCTAATTTACTTCTGCTCATACATACTACGAATCGTTCGTTCTTCATTCTTTCGGGAATGCACAATGGTGCACAAACTGTTGTGAAATCTCCAAGTCCTTGGAGGTTTTATTAAATGGGCATTTTGGCATCTGCAGATCGTTCAGCAACCTTTCAGGGATGCCGAACAATTAGTTTGTTTATGTTTTGTGCTGTTTTATCACCTCACTCACTCCAGAATTCACTTCCATGTTCCTTTTACCCTTCCCTTCGCATCAGGAAAATGGTGAGAAACCACAGTAGAGCATAAATCTCCAAATAACTAGTGAAATGTGCCACTTGAGCCAATTAGTTCTGATTTCTGATATAGTATTCTATGAAACCTTAGAGGCAAATCACTATAAGCTTCGACAAAGTTCAATCAAGCTTTAGCGGATTTAAAAATGTCTAGCAGCAAATGTACGAGATATGCGGGCTCGAGAAATTATAGGAGGTATTGTGCAGGATTAGGCGGTGAGATTATTTCTAATTCGATGAGTTTATTTGTCTGACTTAGTCCAATCTTCGACAATCACTTGATTTTGATCAAATTGAAAATTTGTTGAGTTATCTGTCGGATCAGCAGGGGAACTCGCTGAAGGCTAAGGAGGTACCACTAAGTGTCGAAAGCTGAAGAATAAAATCAAAGGTAATGAAAAATTCTAGTGTATGATTTCTATTATCCGTCTCAAAATACCACCGTCATAATAAAATACTTCACATCCAGAAGAAACTTCTACTCTACTATTTAAGTCAGCTGAGATGTTAAAGGAAATGACAAAACTTATGAGGCTCATGATTTATTTTGTCAAGATCTGAATATAGATAAATTCAAATCTATGTAATTGCAAGCAAATTTATTTATTCCATAACAAAATGTCACTCACAGACAAAATTCAATTACGTTAGCCGTTTTTTCTGTTTATCTAATTTATTTAACTCGTACTGTGATGAATACTGAAACAAATTTTCATTTTATTTTTGTAGTCGAGGGGTTGCCAAAGTGCGAATTATAATACATGCTTTCCTTTGATTATTCCGCTCTTTTATTTCAACTCTCTAGCTAACCAAACAAAAAAACATGTCAAGGACCGTAGAACAAAGCTGTTACCATTAAACACGTAGCATATCGTTTGTCACGAAGCGAAATAAAAACGATTGCCTTGCCCGTGGACCCGATGTTTTCTGAATTGTAGTAACATAGATTCTGGAAAAGGTTTCCCTGTTTTCACCATCTTGATAGACCAACTGACTGCTGCTGCTGCTGCTGGATATATGTTGCATGCTATTTCCCTCGATAAGGTCACGTCTTTTGCCACAGATGCGTGCCTGGTGACATTTGCCCCAAAGATACGCTTTGTTTCTCTGGTACACTCATTGGTGGAGCCCATGCGGGATTTAGATTGTTTTATGGAATAACTGTTGTACTCTATAGGGGCTTGAATTTGATAAGTTCATGCTCCAACTATTCAGATAACAACAAATTTTAAGTCGGTGTTCATGATTAATTGCTACTGGTAAACGCTCACAAACTAGATTTTCATAATACCGAAGGACTTGGATAATATTTATTACCGGAATACCAAACGCTATCAAGCAAACAAACCAATCAATAGTATCACGCTTCATTTATTTTATTCGTTCAGACGTAGAAGTTGTCTTTAAATTAGTTTAACTTTCATCTGCATTCAGTGGAAAACTGACTGAAAAAGACAACCGACAAAAAAATCCGAAATTTGCTCTTACCCGTTTTTTCTTTTCGAAGTCTGTTGCTGTGCAGTGCTGACAGTTTCTAGTTGGTCCGATGATGAAAGAATTTTTGAAACTTTAAGGCTGAATGGGTTTCTTTGTCATTATTTGAAATTGTCTTTTTTTTTTGCAGTTGTTCACAAAACTGACATGTAATCTGGTGATTCTCGTAAGTTACCAGTGATTTACAAGGATATCTCCCGCCCTGTTAAAAAAACACGCAAGATGGAATCCGGATATCGAGGAAAAGTTCCGTCACATCTCTCTTTCGATGGAACTGCGTACTGCGACATATTTGTTCGAACGTAACATTGATTCAATTCGAATTGAATTTGGTCGCGAAGACCATGTTTCAGGAATTTTTGTATCGTTTTTGCTCATTTTGAATACACTATTGTTCGCTACAATATAGTGTCTTGGTTTATGTCGTCTAAACTGGAAGCGATTTTCGGCTGTGTCGGAAGAAGTGTAAACACGAACTGCGGTGTACAAAACTTCACATATGTCTCGGCTTTGCACAGTCAGTTTATTTTTAAGTTACATACAATTATTATTGTTAATTTAAATATTCAATTACCTATAACTTGTTGATTCTGCGCAGTTCAACCAAAATTCATGTCTGAACATCTTAAGATAAAATTTCAAAGCTTTTAGGAGGTAACTAAGATCTCTATAAGCAAATTTATTGCTTTTGATATTTGGAATCACTAAAACTCCTATTTTCTTATTCGTGTTTAAATGACTATTTTTCATCACAAACCAAAAATTTTGCAAATCTATCAAGAATTGCTTTTAAGTTTAGATGATATTGAAATAATAGAAAAAAACAAAAGGGACTTTTTCTAAATTTTTCATTTCCTCAGTGCAGTATTTTCAAGAAGCCCAATCGATTTTCCACAAATTCTTCTCTGCAATATTTTTACCATTTACAGTTTCTGAGATACAGCATTTTAAAGAAAAACGGCAGTATAAAAAAAACGGAGCTTTCGAAAACTGTTTTGCCTTTCTCCACAAAAAAGGAAATAGAATTGTTGAAGAAACCGACATTTTATCGGAACTGCGACGACCTTATACCTTATACCTTATGATCAAAAAAGAACCGGAATTTTATTAAAAACGCAAAGTTGAGTTTTTGGCCAAAAACTGCGACACAACTAACGCTGTGTGAGCCGGCGCATTATCGTTTCAAACCAAAAACATCAGTTAAAATGTGTTCGGCTGATCCATAAGAGATGCCCAACAACACAGCAATCTCTCTAATCGGTACAGAACGATTTTGCAACACGATTTGCTTCGCCGATTCAATGTTTTCTTCGGTAACAGATGTTGTTGGGCGGCCAGGGATCTCATCATGATCCAAGCTTGTACGACCACCTTTGAAGCGTTTATACCACTATGCCTGTGTTTTTCCTAGACACGATTCACCAAAGGCCTTTTCTAACATTTTCAACGTTTCGGAACACTTAAATCCATTTGCAACACAAAATTTTATGCACGCTCGTTGTTCTAAATTTTCATCCATTATAAAAATCGCCACACGAAAATTTTTCAACTTCTTTGTATAGACGCCAAAAAAAAACTAATCGTACGATATGCGTTAAAATTTGACAGAATGTGTATAAAAGTGTTGCCAACGTTGAGAGAATAAAGTTTACCGATTGGACAATCGCGGGAATTTTAAAATGAAAATTCCGGTTCTTTTTGTATCATAAGGTATACCATTCATGAGGGCATAAGTGACGTAAGCGACAAAATGCTTTTATTTTCTCTTCACTAAAGTTTCTCCTAGATTGACTAAGCAAATTTAGGCTCGTTTGAAAGCTTCTATTGGATTACTGATCTAGTTCTAGAGAATAATCGTAAAAGTGAAGATATAATCGTATAAGTGACAAGCAACAAGCAACCGACAAAATGCGTTTTTTTATCCGTATTTAATCAATATATTTAACCAAATTAAATTATTGTATGATATAATCGGTTTCGAAAATTTCGTCGAAAATGCGACGTAAGTGGTGAGTAATGCTCTTCTGAACTAACCGAAACAATCTAAATGAATTTGTGTTTAAAACCAGCCCAAATTCTTGTCAGAAATTATCCTAACGAAAAAGAAAATATTCTAATGAGACTGTTTGGATGATAAGAGAAAGGTATTATCTCACCACTAGGTCGATTAAGTAGAGGTTTTTACCTTTTTTGATCAGATGGATCGGAGTTAATTTTTTTGTTTCTGATCTGTAGAATCATTTTCTAGTATTTAGCTGAATTCAGTTTCAGAACAGCATTCCTTAATTTATTCTGGATTCTTGAGCTAAAATTTGGAACTGAATTCGGTTTTTTGTTATTGAGTTTCAGAATTTAAGTTTTAAATTCAGTTCTAGAACTAAATTCGGAACTTGAATTCAGAAAATGAGTTCAGTTTCACCATATTTGATCTAAACTTTTGACCTGATTTCTTGATCTGGACTCCGAACCTGAATTTGCTACTGGATTCTGAGCCTGTCCTAGATTTCAAATTTGGTCCTCGAATCCAGATGAAGAATACAGCCCTGATCCAGAATTTTAGTTTTGATGTAGGTAAAGAAATGATGGCTCAAACGATTTTTTTAAATTGAAATACATATTGATTGTAAGTTATAACCTCAAAATACTTTATTGACAAGTCTTCAAAAGCTATAAATTTATTTCATTTTTTCACCAACTTACGAATCTTTCGAAGCGATTCAGTCGTAATGCCATATTCCTACATCTTCATAACTAGTGAAGTTCGGCTTACCAAAAGCGTGAAACATCGATGAGAACCAATGGTAGTCGGAAAGGGTCAAGCCTGGGGAGTGAGGCAAAAGTTTCCGTATTCATAGTTCAGAAAAAATGTTTTTGATCGTTTTCGCTTTCGCTTTATCGTGCTGAAAAATGACTTTCTTATATCTTGGGTAACATTATGGCCACTATTCCAGCAATACTTGATTCAATTTCATCATTTACTGTCCGTAGAGATTAGTATTTACAGCTTCTCCTTCCGAAGTCGTAAGATTTTGCAGTTTATATCGATGGTTGGCCGGAATCGACTAATGATTTTCGGCGCATGAGATACTCTGGATAAATATATTTCTTATCCTCCGTTATGATTTTCTGCACTGTGATTCATGCTGAGCAAGCTAAATTTCGCTCATAGTTTCTCGCTTTTACTGCTGTATATCATTCAGTTTATGAGGAATCCATTTTTCCGCCTTTCATTCCGTCTTTCCAAACGATCAGAAAGGGCTTGGAGACTAACGTTTAATCTCTTCGTTATTTGCTTTTGAGTTTTGGTGTGGTCTTCGTTTGATAATCATTGCAAATCGACATCTTTAATGTTTTCTGTTTTTTTTTTGTCTCGATTATAAGGGTTTTAACCATAAGGTCATTCGCTTCTTCGGGTTAGAAAAACCCAAATCCAGAGGCCCTATGCACGAGGGTTGTTAATCAAACCCAGGTGTGCTGCGTGAAAGGCATCGACTTACTCATCACGCTATACCCGTCCCCGTGTTTTTGGGTTGACCTGTGCGTTCTTTGTGTTTTACATTAAAATTACCATTTTAAATCGTTTAAACCAAAGTTGTTTTACGCTTAAATTCCCACTCTTAAACAGCTTAAAGCAACATTCACAGGTCACAGGTTTGATAGACTATGCTCCTCATGAGTTCTTACAATAATCCAAATAAAAGTTCTTACAATGATTCAAACAAATGGTCATATGGTCCCATAGCTCGCTATTGAATTTTATCTCGATCCGACTTTCGGTTCCGGAATAACAAGGAAATATGTGCAAATTTATGAGTAAATATGTACTCAATTTCCTCGGAAATTTATTAATCGATTTTCACAAACTAAGATATAAGTAAAAGGTCTTGAAATTTTTTAGAAGTCTCTGAGTAGTTGATCTAATAATATAGCGCCATTAGTGCAAATTTTCAAATTCATGAGTACTGTTTGACTACTAGTCCCCGGTTTCCGCTTCCGGAAGCACTGAAAAAGATGAAGAAAAGCTCCAAAAACGGAACTCAGTTCGATTTCTCCGTAACAGTTAAACCGATTTTCACGAATCATGATTCAAATTGAAGGTCTCATTATCTTAATATATACTGTACAATTTCATCCAGATCCGACTTCCGGTTCCGAAATTATAGGACGTTGAGTGGCAAATTTAAATCGTCATTCAAAATGACAATGCAAAACTGGTACGCATCGGTACATGCGGGTTTGCTCCATTAACAGCGTTCTTTGTTCAATTTCGTATAGCGTGCAGGTTTGCCACATTTAAATCTATATTTTTCAGGTGAAAAAAATGTAAATTTGTGAATCTTTTATTCAATTTGTACCTACTTGTTAGTGTTATTACAAAATCATGATAACGAAGCTTTTCTATAAAAGTACACTTATAGCCTTTCTCATATAGAAAGTTTATACTATCACTTAAAATTTGACTAGTGAAAATTGGCCCAGAGGGCTTAGTATTCTATATCATTCGTCACTATTGGTTGCTATTGAATTTTATCAGGATTTCATAGGGTAAAGTGAGCTTAAAATTGCACACCGTAATTTAGAGCGACAATGCAAAAAGGGTAAAATTCTTCTAGATTTGGCTCAAAACTGATTTAATTTGTAGGCTGAATTATTACTTACTAAACAAGCCGACTTCGGTTATACTGGTTCCCAGATCTCGGTTTCAGAAGTACCGGAAATAGTAGCCAAAAGCACTAAAACGAGACTCACTCAATTTTCTCAGAGATAATTTGATCGATTTTCACAAAATTAGGTTCCAATAAGAGTTCCTACAGAGACTATCCCAGAAAGTATGGACGCAACCAAAATCCGCTGCCATTTCTCAATGGTTCAGAATCTGTCAATTTTTATGGCTGCGTCCTGTTGTTTACACTCTTCTCTAATCACTTGTGCAGTTGTCTACTCGTTTTCATTAGTTTGTTTCGAAATGCGTGGACTTTCAGCAGAACAACGTCGAAAAATTGTGTACAAATGGTGCACAGAACGCGGACTGTCACTGAGAAAGTTAGCAAAATGGAAGAAGTAAGTGAAAAAGCCGTGCGAAATGCAATCAGGAAGTTCGGTGAGGATAACATCTTTGTGGATAAATCGAAAACGGGTCGAAAAAAGGTCCTGCTAACCTTCAGTTGGATAAACGTATACTGAAGGCGTTCGAGCAAAAGAAGAGGTTTCAGTTCGGGATGTGACCAAAAAAGTGGGCACTTCGAAGTCAAATGTTCTTCGTGCTAAGGAACATTTGAATCTTCGAACCTATAAGAAGCAGAACCAACCAAAACGCAGTCCGAAACAAGAAGCATCGATCAGGCCGAGGGTTCGAAAGCTGTACAATACGATTCTTGCTGGAAATTTGAACTGCATAATCATGGACGACGAAACCTACGTGAAACTCGATTACAAATCCTTTCCGAGACCACAATATTATACGGTGCGAGAAGGGCAAGTGTTGCATCAGTCGGAGACATCGATTGAAGTCGAAAGATTTGGTGAGAAAGCTATGGTCTGGCAAGCAATTTGTAGCTGCGGTAAGATTTCGAAACCCTTCATCACCACTGCTTCAATGAACAGTGAAATATACATCAAGGAATGTTTACAAAAACGACTTCTACCCATGATTCAAAGCCACAAGGATCCTGTTGTCTTCTGGCGAGATCTTGCTTCTTGCCACTACTCGAAATCAACGATAGAATGGTATACTACCAAAAATGTCACTTTCGTCCCAAAAGACATGAATCCCCCAAATTGCCCACAACTTCGACCAATTGAGGAATTTTGGGCATTAACGAAGGCACATTTTAGAAACATGTCTCGGCAACCGAAACCATTCAACAGTTCGAAAAAGATTGGAAAAAGTGTCAAAACTTGTGGTCAAGAAGTCTGTACGGAATTTAATGAGGAACGTTCGCCAGCTAGTCTACAATGGCTAAGTAGCAAATGTTGAAAATAATATTCTGTTGTTGTAGTCTAATATTATCAGTATATCGAATAAAATTTGACTATCTAACACTTGTGAATTATTTACAGCGAAATCAAAGTGCGTCCATATACATATATATACACAACTTGCGCACTTTTTTAGTGGTTGTTATCCTATCTGTGCGTACAGTAAATCGTTGCTTTCGCCAATTGTGAAGTTCGTACATTGATCGAATTTGTGTGTGTGTGTGTGTGTTTGTGTGTGTGTGTGTGTTTGTGTGCGATGATAGAACGAAATGTTAGACAGTGCTGCCGTGATTTATTAAAAATGAAGGGACAAATGTTCATGACAAAGAATGGAGTGATTTCTGGAACTGCAAAAAACTGCAATCTGATCGTCGACGATGACGATGGATGTCCAGGTTGATGATTTTCCTTACATTAGGTACACTACTTACAAGGAACCAAACGGCTGGTTCAGCTTATGGGCGGTGAGCTTCTATACAGAGGAGTTAAAGTATCTTTCCCGAAACCCAAAAATAATTATGAACTACTAATTCAAAATTACCGCAAATAATTATTCACTTATTTGCGTTATCATCGGCGATAGGCGCTTTGCTAAGTTCAAGTTTATACCATAATTGGAACGTAAAGAACAAATCAATTGACGGACACTGAACGGAATAACATTATTTACGAGCTATTCTCAAACCACCATTAAACCGCGACGCGCAGTGACCCCCGAAGCGTCACTGACGTAATTTTCTGTATAGTTTAAAGGTGCAGAAGATGAGCATTTCCCCCGGCGTTCAAACCTTACCAACCAACCAACCAATCAACCGCTCCGGGATGCCGTGCATTACTTAATGCCGCAGCTAAGTTCCGGTTGAAGATGATGCATGAATCAGGTTTTTGCATTGCCAAGATATGCAAATCCCGCTGCCCTTGCTTCCTTGCCAGGCAACCATGCGCGGCATGCGAACGGATCGAAGAAAGCAAGACTACTTTTTCCGCACAACCGGCCGACGACGCGCCGCTAGAAGGATGCAACTTATCTGGCGAATAGACCGTAATAGAGTACCATAAACATGTTTCCACGGTGAACGATGCTGGAGTCGGTGGAGGCGGCGGCGGCGGCGGTGTCATCCTTTGGTGGTCGACCACAGCCATAGAATGAAAAATAGGAATCAATTTCACTTTCAGCGTCGGCGTCTCCGGTGCACGACCGAGGATTCCGTCGAATGGCAACTTTGTCGTGAATCCAGCACCGGAGGCCAGACATCAGACCGACGTGATGCGGTGCCAAGGAACGATGCCGCTCTTCTATTCAGCGTTTATTTGCGGGTTTCCGATTACCTATTACCGCAGCAGCCAGAAGATGCATCTTATTTCATGCGGGGCGCTTGATTGAATCCGCACAAGATTGTTCGGGGTTGGAACGAACCGGAGTGGAAGCATCTTTGCCCACAAATCATAATAATAGCTCAGTTATGCGGGTTTAAACGTAGCAAGCAAAAGTTTTGCCGCTTCTGCTCTTTCTTGGTCTTATGCACGTAATTAATTGAGCATTGAATCACGCGGGCTTTTTTCATGCGCACTGTGGATGTGGTAGCTTTTTCACAGCGCGGAAAAGGCGGCCCCGTAAACTTGTCCTAGCAATTTGAACGAGTGAAGACATTGGGCCCGGTGCTGACGAGTACCACCGTTTTATGTGTTTGTGTACAACTAATGTAATGGTCGTGCAAGTCCGACCGCAAGAACGGTTCAATGTAGCCAATATCAAATTGAAGTTTTCCGTTCATTGAGCCTGCATGGTTTAAGGGATCATCAACCGTGTATACTACACATTACTATACCACACCACAACGGTTTCGATTCGATTTCGATTATTTGAATGCAACAGAGTCGTGAACAGAAACTACATTGTAATCGTATCCTCCACTTGTTCGGTAATTGGATAACCTCGTGGTATGGATCGGCTCGGGGCATTTGCTTTTGGATGTTGATGTTTTGCATTTTTTGAGCAATTTTTATTAATCATCATTTTATCTTCAAATCACACAAACTTCAAATAGAGAAAACGTCACAATCTCGTCTTCAGAAAAAATTTGGTTGTTATCGAATTTTTTTTTCTCGGAAACGTCGTAATGAATCCGAATAAACTGGACTAATTGAGATTTATGTTTTGTCAAAGCGTCTCATAATTTTCCTAGTGGGAAGATAAAAAGGAACATGGAAAGGACTTGTGTGGTGAGTAAAATAGATAGACAAGACAAAATACATTGGAACAAATTTGTCTCCATCTGCAAAAGAATGCTGAACGATTTGACGGTCATAACTTTTTGTTTCGTCTTCAACCCACCGGTGTATTAGCAGATTTTGTTGGACTGCCAATGCTAGATTATGTTGGATTCGTAGATGCATACCTCCTAAAACATTCAGGTCTCAAAGGATTTACAGATTTCAACAATATTACCATTCTAGATCGCCAGGAAGATGACGAAAGTTTCGCATTACTAATGAGAAGAAGTGAACTTGGGCACATCATGAAAAATGCTAAACAATTGATTGAAATAATACAGCAAGATTTCATTCATTATAGGAATAAATATGACTACTACACAGGACTACTGTTAAGCAGTGTGAAAGTGTGAATGCGAATTCTGATTTTTGGTTCTAGATACATAATTGAATCTATGTAACATGAATTAAAATTTAAAAATATTTGATCATTTCTAGGCCAATGCACGGTGGTTCAGGAAGCAAAATTAGCAGGAAATAATTCTTTATTTCTTTCTTTTACTTTGGACTCAGAGATTTGAAGTCTTCAGGACATTAGTTGCACTTGATAAGTTACGTTCGGCTACAGTGTTAAAAAAATTATCTCGAAATGTGGATGAGATAGAACAATACATTCTTCCACAATAATTTAGAATAATCAATTTTAGGCAAATTAGTAGAAGATATTAGATCTGTATCTATAAATCGGTTTTATATTAATACGATTTAGATATCCTACACGGAACGACCGAAATTAGTTCTGCGCCTAATTCGTATTACTGTTTTTGAATTAGTTGATTTAAACAACAGAATTTCCAAAATAACTAAAAAATTAGTTAAAATTGAGAATTTACTTTGCTGAAAAAAACTCTTGTTGAAACTGCTTGCAAATTGTTTTGATGTTTTTTGCATGTGTTACAACATATCCATATATACATTTCCAAAACGATACATAAAAATGACGTAAACTCTTAGTGGAAAGTGTATTTATTCAGAATTTGTGCGCATTTGAAGCGATTGTGCGCTGTCCGGTGTACTACTTGTATTCGGTTTTTGTTTTCCGAGTGCTCAAAATTTTCAGTGAGAATGTCGATTTCGCGAAGTCGAATGAAGAAAACAGAGATTAAGAAAAAAAATCGAAAAGAAGTTTATATTTCGTTTATGTCTTTTTCTCCAATACAACATCGTATTTATACCTACCATTATAGGGACCGTGCACGAAAACAAGTAGCGCCATTAGTGGCGAATAGGCGAAAAAACTCTACCATAGCTTTACTCTATTACCGCTGAATAAAATAGTCAAAAATACAACGTAGTGGTCTAATGATCCTTTTCTCACATCAATCATATTCTCATATATAATACTGTGGTATACTAGTATAACCTACAGAATGCCAAAGTTCTCTGACATCGATGAGAAAACGAAGTGAGTTCCACTATTGTAGCCAGTGTTGGTGATTGCTGAAAATTTGACAGAAGCTGCTCGATTTTTATCTATATTGTATACAACATTTTCAATCCGGTAGAAGATGCTACAAGAATTCGAGTCTCTCAATGCATGAACCTCGAGAGAATTTTTCTACATTTCTTCGCTCCACTTCATACTCTGAGTATTTCATGGCCCTTAAAAAAAATTTCAGTCTGATAATGATCGCCGCTGTGTGGAACTTACCAAGAGAGAATCGCAAGTTGACAATTATCGCAGAAAATCGAATGATTCGACTTGATGATTCTCATACTAGGTTGCAATATTTAAAAACCCTTGTGTGGAGCATTCACATACATTTTCATAGACACAAATTATACAAAGGTTATAAGCACATAGTTAGAATAAGCGGCAATAGTAAAATGATTCTATCGCAATTATCCATTGCCCATACAGAATCGGATCGCGAAACGAGAATAAGCAACCGTTTGTTGCTTCAGAGAGAATCCCCACAGCAGCGTGATAGCCGTTGATTCTCAGACGGTTCACCGAGAGAAATTCGCTCTCGCACTAGTGTCTATTCTATGTTAAATGTACCATGCCGGTTTTTTTTGTTGTTGCGATGATTTCCGATTCTCTTTGATGGCACCGATTTCATCGTGGAAGAGTTGCGAGTGAGCATTCTTTGATACGATAAAAGCCATCCTTGATTGTAGCTATTTCGGGCACTGGAACCCGAGAACGTATAATCGAAGTTGGTTCGTATGGCCATCAACTAACATGATTTTAATTGCATCCGAAAACTATGCTTAATTTCCGGTAGGAACATAAAATCTTTCATTTGAACCTAAGATTAGGAATACCGGACTAAGTGTAAAAGTAAGTGAGATCCTTTTTTGAGTGTATGACTATTATCTGCCGTCGTTATTCGAAAACCGGGAATACTTTCGAGACCAATTTAGAAAACTTTTTACTTTTTTCGTTTCGACTCCTCAAGTGACGGTACACAATTTTTAACACACTTTGCCCTATCTTTCCGGAACCGAAAGTCGGATCCGGATGAAATTCAAGAATTCCGTGTAGAACAATGGGACCTTTTATCTAAGTTGGTCAACATCGATTAAGTCATTTTCGAGAAACACACACACACAGATAGATTGCTCAGCTCGACGAACTGAGTGGAATGGCATATGACATTTGGCCAATTTTTACTAGTCGATTTCAAGTGATTGTATAACCTTTCTATACGAGAAAGGCAAAACAGTTCAGCGTTTCAATAAAATGATTATTTGTTGTTAGCTTCGTGACTCGTATTTTCAATATACGTCAAACTGGCTACTGGTGAGATTGCTAGTATTTTTACGAATACAATTTATTTTCTTCCTCCATTCTAAGAGTATGGACCATCCTGCGAATTATTTGAACTTTTAGTTAAAATTTGACAGTCGGGCAGTTATTTTTTATCGAGTACTTAAATTTATCTAAAACTGTGGCCCATTTCAAAGTTTGACGGATGGAAAGTTATTTGGGTCTATTTGCTCTGAAAATAAAGTAATAGCAAGTGGTGTAATAATTGCAATTCAGCGAAAGTAAGAATAATTTCGAGAAAAACTTACTTCATTTAAAAATTTAGAAACTTTTTATTGGGGTATTTCCTTTAAGTGAAAGTATAAAAAGAAATTACACAAGAGCAATTTTTACTAAAGGTCTGAAATTAGAATGTTTTAGCAAGATATTTTTCAGTGTTTCCGGTCAAGTCGATTAAAAAATCATTTCATGTGCTGAGAATATCGTTTGAGTGTTTGAGTTTGAGTGAATATGATAAATATTATACACAAATCCAACTGCAATGACAGAAAATGACGTGATACAGAATGAATAATTCGATTCAAAATTTAATAGTCAGTCGATGTTGAGCAATCGTTCGCACCACACGCGAATAGTTCCATAGGGTTCGGAAAAAAATCCGCAGAGAAAATCCGCTAGAAAGTATTTTCAAACTCAGTTTACAAGTTTTGCTATGGTAGCATTATTTTTTCCACTCGCCGCCTTGTGCGCTGTCGTCGCCGGGCCACTAAACCACGCCTTCGTGCACGGTCCCTATAGAAAAGACAACAGCGACTGAATTTTTTTTCGTTAGTAGTGTGCCATCTAGTGGCTAGTATTCATTACGGTGTTAACGTTTTTTTGGTGACAGTGCGCCATATAGCTGCAATTGCAGAAGCTATTAATATTGGTTGAAAACAACGTTTTATTTCTCTAATTCAACTAAAAAATTAATTGAATGGAAATGAAGTGTGCCTTAGCTAAGAAATGAAAGAACGTTCAATTGGTGAATTCAACTAAAAAAATAGTCATTTCAACAAATATTATATTATTATTAAGGGAATGAGAATTAAAAAATCTAATATCTAACTCTAAGATATTTTTAGTTGTCTCAAAAAATTACTAACTAAAATAAGAAAATCAACTAATTTTTTCGCCAAAATGCTGATTTCGGTCTTTCCGTGTATGTCAGGATGCTTCTTAAAATAACAGTTTTTTCAATTTCAATTTTCTTAATAAAATTGTGTTCTAAGAAATTCAAGGTCCTCAAAAAGCGCAACTTTTAGTGAAAAACGGGTTCAACAGTTATGGAAAATTTTAGCCTTTTCGAATAACGATATCTCAAAATGGCGTTATCCAAAAAAAATCTTTTTATTGCTTTTGATAGCTTGGACTTTTTTGTATAGTATGTGAAAAAATTGGAAAACTGTTACACTCAAACCTCCATTTACGTAATAATCGGGACTTCGTAAATCAAATTATGACGTAAAAAATTTGGATCGAATTATGACGTAAATTATTTGGAATTTCCAACGTACAAAAAAGATTACGTTATTTGGAATTTTCAACGTAAAAAAGTTTCCCCTATGTATATGTATTTTGGGATATGTACTATGGATATGGAATATACTGGATAACTATGGAAGAAAAATTATTAGTATTTGCAGGAATAGGGTTGTTCTGGATCGCATCAATTTCCAGGATGGCGACTTCCGGTTCATCGATATTCGTTATAAACCATCAGAATTATTGGGTATTTTTGGAACGGGTTTGATGAGTACATGTAGGAAAACGATGTTTGAGGTGGTTTTGAATTCCAAAATGGTGACTTCCGGTTGATTGATAGTGCTTGAAAACCATTACAATATGTGTCGATATTACTCGAACTGCAAGAATACCTTCACAATATGCATATTTTCGGAACGGTTTTCATGAGTATGCATTTACATTTTTTAATCAGTAGTATAATCATAGCCGGATTTAGTGAAAAATACTAAAATACCAGTCAAATCAGAATATCAAGACTGTTGAAATTGCTGAACCAAATAAAGCGAAATTCTTCATATTAGGAACTAAAGCAGAACTCAGAACCACCTCAAACATCGCTTCCGATATCTCCCCATCGAACCCGTTATTGTAGGGGTTTTGAGAAATGCCAATATACCGGAAGTCGCCATCTTGGAATTCAGATACATTTCAAACATCGTTTTGCGACATTTACTCATCAAATTCGTTTCAAAAATACCCATATTATAAGGGATTTCAAGGAATATCAATAAACCGGAAGTCACAATTTTGGAATTCAGAGCCACCTCAAACATCATTTTCCAACATCTACTCATCAAACTCGTTCCGAAAATACCCATATTGTAGTAATTTCCTTGGAATGCAAATGAGCCGGTAACGATTTTCATTGTATGCAAAAACCTCTTTTTACGAAGTAGGTTCGTAAAAAAAGTTTACGTTATTTGGGATTCGGTTCGTAAAAAAAGATAATGTTATTTCTGATTTTGTTCGTTAAAAGAGTTACGTAAAAAGAGGTAACGTAGAAAAAGTTTACGTAAACGGAGGTTTAAGGCTATCCATCGGCTTCTCAGTCTTGTATAAATTAAGAACTCCTCTATTTTCTCTTCTTTCGACGTTTCGGTCCTTATTGGACTTTTTCCAAGGAATTTGTAATGTATATTTAGCAAATTATGACGTTGATTTACTACATATTTCGATTATTTCACAAATTACAGTAGGTGCCCGGGTTGGCGGTTCAATGCATAGGACGCTGGTCTTACAAGCCAGTTGTCGTATGTTCGAGCCCCGAGCTGGAAGGATTCTTATCACCAGTAGTCAGTAGGATCCATAGTACTAGCCATGCAATGATTCTGTCCACTAAGAATCGGCTGCGAAGTCTGTTGAAACAGAAAGGCCAAATTCCACAAAAACGAATGTAATGCCAAGACTTTGCTTTTCACGATAAAAGGTCTACAGGGTATTTTTTACAATACACCGAAACCTTCATTTACGAACTATACGGGGGTTCGTTAAAAGAGGTAATTCTTAAGAAAAGTTTACGTTATTTGGGAATTGGTTCGTAAAAAAAGTTTACGTTATTTGGAATTTAGATCGTAAAAAAGGTGTTGTGTAATGAATGTGGAAACCGCCCATCAAATGGCTATTTTCGGTAAGAGTAAGTGCAAGAAAATGTTGTTTGGGCTCGTTTCAAAATCCAAGATGGTGGCTTCCGGTTTATTGATGTTGCTAAAAACCACTAATAATAAGAATATTTTCAGAACGGGGTTGATTAGTAGATATCGAAAAACGATGTTTGAGGTGATTGTGGAATCCAAGATGGCGACTTCCGGTTTCTTGATATTCCTTGCAAACCCTTACAATATGGGTATTTTCGAAACGGGATTGATGAGTAGAATTAAACGGATTTTGATTGCTGGTGCCCTATACAGAGGTGAAATTTAATTTCACACAAGCAATACTATTAAAGCTTGCTTCATTTAGAATTGGAACAAACTTTTGCTCATATTGTGGCGCTCCTAGTGGACGGATTTGGAAGTTCTTGGCGCCCACGTGTCGGGAATCTTGTCAGCTTCACGTATGATTTTTGACATTCCGCAAATCGACTGTACTTTGTAAACACTCAACATGGAAACCGAAAGATGGGAAAATATTGTGCACAGTTATTTGAAAAATCCATTGTGGTTTGCATCTAGGCTAGCTAAACAGCTGAAATTGCCCAGAAATATCGTATGGCGCGATATCAAACGGTATAAGAAAACATTGACGATGATTCGGAAGCCTCAAGCCAATCGTCGGAGTGGAACTGTCAACCGGAAACTGCGTGGTAAGGTTTTGAAGACGATTAAGGGGAATCCTAATCTGTCGGACCGTGATTTGGCCAGAAAATTCGGTGCTGCCCATAGTACTATGAGTAGAACTCGACTCCGGGAAGGAATCAAGCAGTATCGAGCTAGCAAACAGCCAAGTCGGACCATAAAACAGAATAGTGTGGCCAAAATTTGTGCTCGGAAACTATATGACCAGGTGCAGACCAAGTTTGACGGGTGTCTTCTGATGGACGATGAAACCTATGTCAAGGCTGACTTCGGGCAAATCCCAGGTCAAAAATTTTACTTGGCAACGGCTCGGGGGGATGTTACAGCCAAATGTAAAATTGTTTTTGCCGACAAATTTGCAAGAAAATTTAAGATTTGGCAGGGCATTTGCAGCTGTGGCAAAAAAACGAAAGTTTTCGTTACAAATAAGACAATGACATGGGAACTATACCAAAACGAATGTCTCCAAAGTTGAATTTTGCCATTCATTCGATCCCACGACCATCCCGTGATGTTTTGGCCAGATTTAGCAAGCTGTCATTACAGCAAAGTCGTACAAGAATGGTATGCAGGGAAAGGAGTCCAGTTTGTTCCAAAAAACCTTAACCCACCCAACTGCCCCCAGTTCCGCCCTATTGAGAAAAACTGGGCAATCATGAAGAGGAGACTCAAGGCAAAGGAAAAGGTTGTCAAAGACATCAATCAAATAACGACCTGGAGAAATAAGATAGCTAAAACGATGGACGAAGAAATTGTGCGCCGCCTAATGAGCCGTGTTACAGGAAAAATTCGAGAATTCCTTCGAAACCGTGACGAATAATTTTATCCGTATTTTTTCTTTAAAGTATGAAGAAAACGCAACGTTTGTATAAAATAAGATCTTGAGTTCAATAATAAACAACTGAAATACAGGCAATTGTCTTTGTTCCAATTCTATCTGAAGCAAGTTTTATGACAATCAGATAGCCACATGTTAATATTGCCAAAAAGCTGTTCACCACGGTAAGCCACGTGATAAACTGGACGAGGAGACAACTACACCAAAGGACAACGGTGCTTCCTTCAAACCAGCCCCAAGCAACCCCAGTGCACCTGTGACAGCCACCAACAACAATGAAGCATCCCCCTCAATGAAACCGTCAGTATCCCCTATAGAACAAAGTATTACACCAGCTGCGGTTAACAACTTACCCAACGCCTGTGAAATAAGTAACGACTGTTCCGCCAATAACAGTGATGCCGAACCAATGGACGGGAGTGTGCATAGCGAATCACTGTTCCCCCTTCATTCGCTAGATAACAGCGAAAGCGCCTCTCCTCCAAGGAAAAAAATGTTACAACATTATCCAGCCGCGTTGAGCTTAAGTGCAAAAGAGCCGAATAAAAAAACATTATAAAAAACGGAACCTGTAGATAATAACTAATGTACAAAATATACAACATCTGTTTCAACTTTAAACAAACCCAAACGAATTACAGCAATAAAAGAGGAAATCCTCGCAAACGTTGATCACACCAACAACAGTGACATCGCACCAATGCAATGGACGAGGACGTAAACTGTGAACTATTGCACCACTTAATTTGCTGGATAACAATGAGATTGCCTCTCCCTTAAAGCAAAGAAGAGCAGAATTCAAATTGTACAGTCGGCCACGTGAAGCTCTCACAGCATGAATATGTTTATTCTATTAGAACAAAAATTGGAAAAATGATTACCCTGAATAAGAAATAGTTGCGAGTTCGAGTTTCGTTGCTAAGGGAATTTTTCGTAAATTTTTATTCTACTGATTTCTTTCCCAATTCTGTTTTCTGTTGGGTACCCATGAATTTTCAGTTATGTTCATGGCAAATGGTTTTTAAAGAACAGTTTGAAAAAAAAAAATTGTTCACTTGAATCACAATAGTAACACAAACAATGCTAATTAAAAAGAATCTTATCTTAGCATTATCTGAATAAACGTCTACTAAAAATATTCAGAGTTCTACAAAATAAGCAAGGCCACAGAAAACCCAAATCCGGGAAATACAAAAAACATACAAATATTCTCTTTTTATCCTTACAACAAGCCTGCAGCAAAATTTTTCAATCCACCAAATCAAAACAAGCAAAAATTACTTGGCTTTCATGCTTTCATATCATCCTCCCATTAATTTATTTCCCCCATTGCTTTCCATTTCTTTCAATTCGAATACCGCACAAAAATTCCACAAACAAAAAAAAACTCTCATTTGCCGATTGCAATCTGCCACGGTTTCATTCATCCTTGTAAATCCGTAGGATAAATTTATTACGAGTTAACGCTTCCGAAACAGTGCCGTCCCAATGCACAATGGTACTGCCAGCAGCAACGGCAGCATCGCCGTCAGCATCGAGCCCAGACGATAAATCATCTTCGGCAATCAACTCAAGCTCGAAATGGAATATTGACCCCCACGCTTACGTACTCTGTGCTGGATGGAGCAGTCTCGCTACTCCAATCTGTATCTGCAATTCAGCAAATCAGTCAAGTATTGGGCACAAACAGCCGAAGCCAGACACTCGCAATCGAAATTTGGCTACGTCCGGAATTGGGAAACGGGTGAATGGAAAATCAGCAGGACTGGAATGAAAATTTATTATTTAATTTTATGGTCGATGAGTGCCATCGAGTTTTCTATAGCTTCACTTGGAGAAAGAGCTAGATTTTTAAACCCTTAGTATAGCCAAATTTGGTTGGAAAGTTCTGACTTTTGCGAACACAATCGTTCAATTTTTAACTGATCGCATTTTCAAATATTCAGATTCACAGTTTTCGTTTCCGCTTTCGATCACTAATTGTAATATCATACATATTCAGTTATGGTTTATGTCTCGTTATGTTCACAAAATCGCCCCCATCCTGTGCCGGGGAGGTCTGTTTGTGACACTCGATGCACTTTTTGGCACCCTATCAAAGCGTGCAGACTTCTGCGTTGTGTTTAAGACGAAGAGTGGCAGACTAAATCAGCGAGCGAAAGAGTTCATGTTTTTGTCGACTCGCTTTGCCACACATTTTGCTGGTTTTCGGCTAAAATTGCATATAAATCTCCCAAAGTTTGGCTCAATTGCACATGCGAGGATACTGAATGCCGCACATTGCTCTTTTGTGATATTCCTGGCAGTGGTTTTTGAGGTTTATTTCCGCTCCGCGCATCCTCCACTGACTGCCGGGCGCGCACCGGTTTTTCGAATCAGCCGGATGTGCATCAATGGCGTGAATGAATGCACACATACAAAATAGACACGGACATACAATCGTGAACATGTCGGCTTCCTCGTAATTCAATATCCTTTGTGGCATGAATTGTGAGGAGTGCCGAGCTTTGCGTTTTTTTTTGTTTGAGAGTGCCATTTTTATACTTCTGCTTTTTTATTACGTTTATACATATATATTTGAAGCTCCGAAATAAATATTGATGACTGCGTCGGGATGTAGACAGTTTATTAATTTCGAGGGCTTATTTCTTGTAGAAGCGGGTTTTAAAAATTACTGCCTTCTGGTTGCTAATGATTAACGAATGTATGAAGCGAGTACTCACATACAGTTTTTGGTTCACGTTTGAAACAAACCTCCTACAGAAACAGTTCTATTATTTAAATACTCTGAAGATGTTGGAAAATCAAAGCATTCCAACAGCCTGAATTACATTCCAGTTTGGAAAAGTATTACCTCGATTATTTACATTTCGTGAAGAATACTCCCTAAAAATCATGAACTCTATTAATTAATTAATTATTTGATGGACAAGACCCTTCGACTCGACCCTCGACTCAGTAACGTCTTCGAATTTCACGAACTCATCTGGTGTGCCACAAGGTTTCAACCTAGGCCCATTGTTATTCATCTTGTATTTCAATGATGTGATGCTACAATTTGAACCTGGTTGTAGGATCGCATACACCGATGATTTGAAATAGTATCGACTGCATTCGTTTCCAGTCCACTTTGGACCTCTTTATCGATTGGTGTCATCGGAATACGCTAACTATTATGGTTCCGAAATGTATAGTTGTATCGTTTCACCGTTTCATCCTCCTGCTAACCTGATCAGTGATATTGGTGTATTGCTAGATCAAAAGCTCACTTTCAACTACCACCGCAAGACCATTATCGCAAGAACTAATCGACAATTGGGTTTCAAGTTTCTAGTTCCTCCGAGAGTTCTTCGCAGTAGTACTTTACTTGAGCCACGTTTTCATCGCACTACTTTTGGGTATAGCGAACTGCAATGATTCGAACTTTTACAACCGTTGAAGAGTTTCATAAGTTTGGAGAACCAACATTCCGGTTTATTTCACGAATCAAGTCACGTATTTAGTTAACTGTTTAGTGTATAGTTTTAAGGCATGTTCAGCTACTTTGGACTAAATATGGTATGATAATTCCTTTTCCAATTCTTTAGAAGCTATCGAAATCTCTGCCAAGTGTTCTTTGAAACGAATGTCTAGTGTTCTTTTCGAATATTTCGGATCTTTACAAATTATCTATATGGTCGTTGGTGGATCCTAGTGAAGATTTTAATCCAGACCGAACCTTTTTAGTTTGGTTTTGAGCGGATGTGCAATATCAGCGTTGAATTCTATTAATACCCTTTTAAAATTTTCCGATTGTACTTTTTTATCAAGGATTGTTTTAATTGATCGCTCCGAATATCCGTTGAGTTTTCCAATATCGAAGATGATTTTTTTCTCTATTAATTCAGCATTTTTTCCCCAGGGGCAAGTTTAGCATTCAATAAATCATATGACGAAAAGCTGTCATTTTATACTGATGAGAATGATTAGAAGATTTAGGTATAATTCTCTCCGTATTGGTTGGCTTCCTATATATTTCGAAAGATAGGTTTTCTGCCTCTCTTACGATGAGAATGTCTAAGTAACTTTAGGCACAAATAATAGAATAAATGCTTTATAATACAAATGGGCTATTCAAAATAATAATCATTCAAACTAAAGTTTTTTTCATTTAAAAGATATTTTTTTCAGGCCTATTTGCGTACAAGCTTTACGTGGCCGATTTAGCTGAGTTTTTAGATAATTTTTTTTTTATTGGATCTCGTTGTCACCCTTTTTTCTACGGGGAGAGAAACTTCCATTTTCCTCCTGCGAGGATTGATGGGCAGTTTGTTCGTGGTTCGTCTCGTCATCCATTGCCGTGGTATTGTTGTTGATTTCGTTGCTAGTTGCTGTAGATGCGCCTTGTTGTACATTGTTTGAAGTTGCTGGTTGGTTAGATGGTAAGCTGTTATTTGCAGCTGGTGCACTTTGTTCTATAGGGGATACGTTGGATGGTTTCGTTGAAGGGGATGCTTCACTGTTGTTGGTGACTGTCACAGGTGTACTGAGGTTGCTGGGGGTTGGTGTGAAGGGAGCACCGTTGTCCTTTGGTACAGTTGTCTCCTTGTCCGGTTTATCACATGGCTTTCCGTAGTGAACAGCTCTTTGGCAAAATTGACATGTGGCCATCTGATTGTCATATGTAACAAGTGATTTGCACGGTATTCTTGTATCCTGACCGAATGTCACATAAGAAGGTATAGGCCTCCTCAAGTGCATGCGTAACAAACGTACGCCATTTAGAATACCGGGGAAAAATTCTTCCACTTTTCTTTTTCGATAGAGAGAATCTCTCCGTTTTGGGACATAGTTGCGCGAATATAAGGATCGATGACGCTTAAGGGAAGATCATGCACACGCACTTCTATAGTACTATCTTCCATATATACTGGAATGTTGTACTTAATATTCTCGTGCTCCACATAATGCACATTATTATTGTCTTTTGCGAATTGAATTGTATCCAACTCTTTATAAAACTGAATGTAAACAACATTATTTGTCTTATTCCATTGAAGTTTGCACACGTTTAATATCAAGATGCATTTGCTCCTTAAGCAAACCTTCAAGTTCTCGTATCGAAGGTCGAATTTTGCACTGTCTGAAGTCAACAATAATTCTATTCTTTCGTACCGGCGGTAGCTTTTGTTCGTTTGGTTCACTCATTTCGAGATCGTTCTATTGTTCACAACACAATACTGTACTTTGTTTCTTCTGTCCTGAACGTAAGCGGTTTTGGTTTGTCGACTGACTTGGATGAGATGTGAAACCGAACTGAAAACTAAAGTTGTTTCACACATTTATAGATTCCGTTTTGTGCGAAAGTTCGGATGATATCATTATGGAATGCTGTTATTGGCTCGTGAAAACAAAGCTCAATTCAACAACATTTTCAGCACAGGCGTAGGTACATCTTAAGAAATATGTTAAGTTATTGAAAAGTGGGTAAGATATCATTCATCTGCAAAAAAGGGAAACAACTCTAATTTAGAGTAACTCCTTAGCTACTCAAATTTGAGCTCTTCCATTGCAAACGATGCTTGGATGAAATCTACTGAGTAATATTTTATTTGTTCATATGTCAAAAATTGAATAATGAGCACTCAAATTATGAGTAAAATTTTATTACAAATTAATTTATGATTGGGTATCATTTACGATAAATATGAGTACAGTATAACTCAAGTCGAACCACAAATTGTATAGTGAACCACACTCGGAGCACACGAAAGGTTGCTCTGATTTCCTGCTGGTATTCAAATTATGGACCGACCGGAAGTGTTGTTTCAATTTTTCACGTGCCCATGAATTATCATGTCACAACCTTTAATATGGCATGAAAACCCTAGAAACGTACTCTTTTTTTCTAGATTTCAAAATTTCCTCGCCGTTTCAGCGACAATTTCATCAAATATTTTCTGCATTGTATTCTGCTTCGATAGTTGCAACCATAGAAATTTCCGCAAAATTACCAACGAAGTTAACCGCAATTTGAGCAAAAGGAAATGGTGTATAATTAAAGTATTCATTCGATTTTTCGACGGTTTGCTTAAATAGTAATTCTAAATTGATTTGGTGCGTAAAACTCAAATTTAGCCATAATAATCACAGGTAACTACTCAAATATTGACGTTTTCGTGTATCATTTGAAAATGAGTAACTAGTACTCTAAATCTGAGTAACTTTTTCTAAGCGTGTAGTAATTGAAATAGGAAAGACTTTAGTGAAAAGATTCATCACGCAGAAATTGGTTAGCAAAAACCAAGTCAGTAATATGTTTTAGATTTGATTACATAACTCAAAAATTGTAAATTTTATCTTGTATAAGAAATCATAGAAATGTTTTAATGTGAGTTTGAATGACAAGAGACATATATTGTCACATCATTGGATGGATGGATTAAGAAGAGATTCTTTCGTTTTATTCCGGTTGAACTCATATATGATTTTTTTTTCTGTGAAATTTTCAAGCCTATCGGAACAAAACTCAACAAGCAAAAAAGCGAGCATGTAAGAGCTCGGCACACAGGTCCAAGATTTCTGCTTCGGTTAACTTGGAAACTTGACAAAACATTCTTGAAGAATTTCATTATAACAAATTCTAATGATTTTAGCAATAAATTGTTTCCATTAATTTTATAGACAAAAAACTTTGAGCGCGTTTTCTTCGAAGACAGGTTTTGAAAGCCCGGAAAGTCCATCGTCTTTCAAAAACTACTGCACCAAATTTTTTTTTCAAATTTTGCACACACTTTCTACATATTAAAAACCAGACCCCAACGTTTTCCTTTTCGTTGTTTGTTACTTTAGAGAGGTTTAACCGCTACAAAATGGCGGATTTGTTCGTAAAAAATCGTTGTTTTCACTCTGAAAAATTACCAAGAATTAAAAAAAAATTAAAATCAACAGAAACGTTGGGGTCTAGCAAAACTTCTACTCTAACTATGCTGCTTTGATTTGTGCACTACTGATTAGTCTGCTCTGAGATACAGTGGACACCGCAAATCATGATTTTAAGAAGCGTTCTCAAAAATACCTCTTCACCGACTTATTTCTTAATATTTTTCTATGAAAAAATTACAAAATCTTGTTCGAATAATGGTTTTTATCATGCAAAACATTTGATTTTTTTTGTTGAACTATAATTCTGAGAAAAAGACGGATGGGTAATGTCAGAGACATAACTGGATGTCGTGAATACGAAAAAACTGCATTAAAGTATGTTACAGATTAGTTACATTAAACAGCTACTATTCTACAACTATATATTCCAAACTTGAAACAGAAAACAAATAAAATGCAGATTAATCTGTATATATGGCAACCCTGTTTCGCATGGCACCCTATACTAGTATAAAGATGTGTTCAACATCACCACTTTCGCTTTCGCATTTCCGTTCGTAATTGAATGTGTTAGTGACGGTTTTGGTAGGAAATAATGAGATCTGAGATGGTTCTCATGTGTGTCTTGTTTCGGTAACAGTTGCTCAGAAAATGGTAGGAAAGCGACAAAATTCTACTAGTTCTTTAGGATGATCTTTAGCACTTAAAAGTGCTTTGAATGGGCCTTGCTGGACTTTTTGGCTGCCTTTCTACCGGTTTTCGGTGCCATCGTGCTGACGGTGTCTCGTACGTTTAGAGTAGCTGCTCTAACATAAATGACGCTATTTCTCACATCACATTTCATTTTATACCTGCTACTGGCAGCGGTGTACGGACAGCCCCTTTGCAAAAAATCCTCCCCTGTTCGCAGAACGGGAAACAGTGAGACGATTTAAAAGAGAGAGTTAGTAGAGCGGCAGCCAGTAATACTGAATTGGCTGTCTAGCTGTTAACAGCAGCTTGTGGAATTTTTACGCAGAAACACGCACACAGGAGGGACGGTTAAGGGCAAGACAAAGTCTCGCTCAAACCGTGCTGGCCTGCAGTTCCCAGTTGGCGGCAGAATCCATCGTTTGCTCCGGCAGGGGAACTACGCCGAGCGTGTCGGTGCTGGTGCACCGGTCTATCTAGCGGCAGTGATGGAGTACTTGGCTGCCGAAGTGTTGGAATTAGCCGGTAACGCTGCCCGTGACAACAAGAAAACGAAAATCATCCCTCGCCATCTGCAGCTGGCCATCCGTAACGACGAGGAGTTGAAAACCCCTTCCATTTCAGGACGACCACATCACTGTGATAAAGAAATATTTAAGATTACTTTAAGTTTAGCCAGTTCTGATACGCCTGGAAAGTAGAATGCGCAAATCAAGTGGAAACCTTTGTTCTAACAATTTGTTCATTATTGTTTTCGGCCGTTTACTAAAGAATTCACGACAAAAATACATATTGATCTGTATATGTGGCAACTCTGTTTCGCACGGCATATTTGTATACTAATATAAAGATGTGTTCAACATCATCACTTCCACTTTCGCATTGCCGTTCGTAATTGAATGTGTTAGTGACGGTGCAAATTATTTAAACTTCTCGTGTGTGTCTTATTTCGGCAACAGTTGCTCGGAAAATGGTAGGAAAGCGACAAAATTCAACTAGTTCTTTGTGATTATCTTTAGCACTGAAAAGTGCTTTGAATGGGCCTTGCTGGACTTTTTGGCTGCTATTCTACCGGTTTTCGGTGCCATCGTGCTGACGGTGTCTCATACGTTCAGAGTAGCTGCTTTAACTTAAATGACGCTATTTCTCACATCACATTTCATTTTATACCTGCTACTGGCAGCGGTGTATGGACAACCCCTTGGGTAGAATTCCTTTTCTTGTACGCAGAACGGGAAACAGTGAGACGACAGGTCCTCAATGTTGCTCTCGTGTGTCTTGTTTCGGGAGCAGATGCTCAGCAAATGGTAGGAAAATGAACCACTCAACTTTTATATGAATGCTCTTGTATAGATGTAGACATCTCGCGTTCTGAAAGGCTGGTGCTGTCATGGGTTAAATCAAACAGGTTTTTCAATAGTGTACTATTGAAAAACTTCAATGTTGTTGAAATACACGTTCAAGTTGAAAATTTTCGATTCTATTGGTAGTTAGATTATATAAATCCTTCTACAGATCACTGAGCTATGATCTTTCGAAATACGAGAAAGGCAAACGCGCCTTATGAATTATCTTCTTTGATACTCGTTTATACCAAACATTTTAGAAAAGTTTAATTTTGAACTATTTGAGATTATGTCACACAACTGAAAATTTTATCATAAAATTGTGATCATATTTCCGATGGCATGTAGCAAGAATTATGTTGATTCATTAGATACAACAGGAGATATTCACGATCAAAAACTTATCACTCTCTCAGAGGGTAAATTTTGAAAAGGCGCCCCATAGTAAAGTAAATCGTATTCACGACAAAAAAATCGCAAAAATGATGCTGACCCTACGGGGGGCTTAAACGACACTGGAATAAAATGCGTTCTTCCACTTGTGGAAATAATGTGATCAGTGTTGAAATCAATGTAGCTGGAAAATTTCTATAATAATTAAGACATTTTTGTTGTCGTTTCGGAACGAAGTAAAACGTTTTGAAAGATCGAGGCCAACATTCGAGTAGGTGGCGGTAGTGATCTCCTTATTTCCAACGTATACTAAATTCAAAATTTTCACAGTTTTACCTTTTTTTATATATATAAAAAATAGGTATAGAATTCGCTCAAACTTTCGAAAATTTTTCCGAGGCCCGGAGGGCCGAATGACATATACCAATCGATTCAGCTCGACGAACTGAGCAAATGTCTGTGTGTGTGTGTGTATGTGTGTGTGTCTGTATGTGTGTTGTCAACTAAGAGGTCGAGATCTCAGAGATGGCTGGACCGATTTTGACCAAACTAGTCGCAAATGAAAGGTCTCCCCGTCACCCAAAACACTATTGAATGGTTTTGAGATCGGATGTTTACTTTTTGAGTTATACGAAGTTTTATGTCAAAATTTTCAGTTTTTTGACAGTATCTGTCACAATTGACCTTGAAAACAGAATATGTTTCCAGACTTAGATTTCGCTCGGTAATACCTATCCAACAAGCCATAGATTGTTAAAATCCGTCCATTTTTAACGGAGATATCGAAATTTTTGTGTAAACGACTTTTTCCCCTATTCCAGCAGTAGGAGTTTTGAGCGTTGTATGACAAAGAAATGCTTGGGAGCAACGGCAAACACGATTTTTTATGTTGTTACATACAATTGTTTCTAAGTACCAAAAAGACTGTGTACAGCATCCTTTTTCATGACATTTAGCCTCGGACCGATTTTAGCACGGCTCGTTTTTGGCAACATAATCGTTCGAATATGACATATAAAAACCATATGATTTTTTTTAATTATATTGTTTTAAACTACCTACAGCAAAAAAATGCTGGAAGAACATAACATCCATATACCATTCGAATCAGTTCGTCGAGATCAGCAAATGCGTATGTGACAAATAATTTCACTCAATTTTCTCGGAAAATTTCTTTTCTACAAATTCAGATTCATACGAAAAGTCGTATGCTCCAAAACAAAGTTTCTGAATTATGTTTGGTTCCGACCTCTGGTTCCGGAACTACAGGATGATATGTGAAACGAAATCAAAAATGTGTAACTCATTTTTCTCGTAGGTGGCTGAACCGATCTAAGATTCAAATGAAATCTAAGAATCATCTTAGATTCCAATGAAACGTTTCAAGATTCTATAAAACATCTTGCTCTTCAGTCAGTTCCAACTTCCGGTTTCGGAGATACAGGGTGATTGGTATAAAAATGTATATTCCACATAAATTAATCAGGTTTATCGGGTTAGCAGATTTGGATAGTCGATAAAAAAATTAACTTTTTTCAGTTATAGTGGTATTCAGTTGTCGATTCAGAAGGCACCTAAAAATTTAATTCGTGCTATGATTTCTCAAAGATGTCTTCACTGATTTTCGAATATTTTGAAACAATTGTAAACTATACAGCTACTCAGGTGAAATTATTTGACTTCGGCCATACCGATTTTAGAATTTCGGTTCCAGTATAAAATCTTTTCTCAAAGCTCAATCGTTTTCTCAAAAAAATCCTAATCAAATTTCAGAAACAAAAATTCAAATTAAAATAAACTTATATACAAAATTAATTAATTTTATCCAATTATGACTTCCGGTTCTCGAATTACATGGTGATGAATTTTTAAAATTTAAACCGATATAGAAAATGACAATCCCGAAAAGCTTCAAAGTTGAACTCAAAACTGTTGTAATTTATTCGTCACATGGCCATACGAATCGGTTTGGGTTATGCTGGTTCCTGAATACCGGCTCTGGAAGTACCTTAAATTACCGTAAACTCTAAAGTGGAACTTACGTATCATGGCATGTTTAATCGATTATCACACTTCTAGATTTAAATTCGATCCTATTTGCAGTTTCGACATTACAGAGTAAAGAGTGATTA
This sequence comes from Malaya genurostris, assembly GCF_030247185.1. Lineage (NCBI taxonomy): Eukaryota > Metazoa > Arthropoda > Insecta > Diptera > Culicidae > Malaya > Malaya genurostris. Next base: position 216,584,370 of record NC_080572.1, read on the forward strand.
AAATCTCAAATTGTCGCTTAAAACGACGGTCATTAAAATAATGTCATGAAGACTTAAACCACAGACTAACAGACATGACAGTATGAGTAATTTCTTATAAAAATAATTTTTCGTGATGCACTAGTTCCACCTATATTGTACTGCGCGAACTATTTACTATCTGTACACCCCTTGTGTAATGTAAAGGTTTTTTTACTAGTATGTTTCCCCTCGTTTGTCAACACCGATCAGCTGCTTGCAGGGTTGCTTGATTTCATCAAAATTTTTGAAAATAAATCGTCACAATAAATTATTGGATTATGTTGATAATATATTTAACTTTTCCGCGATGTTAGAAGGTAACCATTTATTTGACTCAACGTTGTTCATCTAGACTATTTTTTATTGTGTTGGTAGTTTTCACCCGAAATTAAGTGGCGGCAGACCAGAAGCAAGTAAATATTGTAACAAAGCGGGTTCGATTTTGTATTGCGTTGGAGGATGAGAAGTAGACAAAATTATGTATATAGTTTTGGCAATATGTATTAAATCTGTATCCTGCATGAAATTCACATGGACGTATACAAATCAAAACATTACAGGTAATTCTGTATGAATGGCAACTCTGTTGGTAAATGAAAAAAATAAACAGTCTAGATGACAGACAGGATGTTTTTGATAGGGTTACGTGGCGCCATCATGACATATGCGAGTACTGTCCCAAATAAAGGAATATTCAAAATGACCGTTAAAATGATTGAAGAATCTAATTTGAGTGTCCTGTCTGTTAGTCTGTGCTTAAACACCGAAGAATATTCATGCAAAAAACACATGCGGATTGATAAAAAAAGGTCACATCTCACTGCTAGGTGGATTAAACACGTTTTTTTCAAAAATGTTGCCCTTGTCTGTTTACCTGTTTTGAGTGCAATAATTAGAACATTAATTATTCGCGAGAAATTCTAATCTTAATTGCAAATATTCTGGCTCTGATGCATTATTTTCATCCGATCAATCAGAAAGCTACTGTCTGTGCATTCAATGCTCGGGGGGATTCCGATGGTATCCAATCAACAAAATCATTTCAATTCAGTGAGCAATCGCACCGAGAATGTAGGTCACTTGGAAATAACCCGATCGAAAAATTGCCAATCAATCGACATGAAAGAGAATTGGCTGGAATGCTGAAATATGTGATGGAAACGGCAGGCCTAAACTCTACCTTACGGAATGCAGCATTTCCAGTAACTGCAGGTTCATTCCAGGTCATTTTCCCGCGGTCATGAACTTGAGATGAAGTGCGACCTCTTGGCACAGGAACGCATTAAATCTTTTCTAAGAAGATCCGTCGGTTTTTAAAGCTCCAACGGAACAAGTAATGTTCATGGCTTGAATCTTTATTTCGACGATGGTCCTAAGAATGTTCGACTGGTGGTAAACTTTTTTTTCCCACAGGCAACAAAATGCTCTTCCGTGAGACAATTAAATGCTTTCGTGTTCGTTTGCTGGTTGGTGTCGCTGGCATTAATTGACCTTAAAGTTCTGTCCTGTAGATTTTCCATCGTGTCCATCGTTGCTAGCTGGCCGGTTCATTACGAGAAAAAGGTGTCGTTGTTGCGATTCGTTTCGGCTATGTCAAGCCGTTTTTCTTTACTGTTTTAGCGCGTCTTTCACACTGCCTTCTCTCACAATTAGTGTCCGGTGATCGGGGGGTGTAAAGCTAGAAGTGCACATTAACAAACTGGATCGATCGACCCAACAGTGTCACAAACTGCGGTCAACCCTGGAGTCATGAACATGATTCAAATTCATCCCCATTTTTCTATCAAAAGGAGTGAGACAAAAACATATGTTCCTGTGTTAAAATATCATCTTAGAGCTTTTTGCATTAGTGAGATTGTCATATTTGAATGTGATTATTTCGTTCAACTGTACGACTAAACTGTATTACTGCACATTTTTTTCCACCATTTCAATACTTCTCACGACATAGTTGAATCGATGAAGGAAAATAACTCTTTAGAAGTGAGAATTGCGCCATCGGCACTAGTCCTCCCTCACAGGCGACAGTAAGAATAAACCGAAGAACTCCGAAACGAATGTCCATTTTCTTTCATTGCATTGCACGATGCAGCAGGCTCTAGTGAAGATGGGAGATTCAGGTAGTTGCCTAGGATTGCTAACCTAGCGTCTCCCACGAGTGGCAAAACATCGGAAAAAGTGGATTAAATGCATTTAATTGGAGATTAGTTTGTTGCAAAGGCTATCGCTGTTGTGCATGTAGCAGACTTTACGGTGCAGGTTTGCTTCGATGAAAGGGCGGAGTGTGGTTGGGGGTAGGAGCAAGGCTCCAACTTGACGCGATATCTAGTTAGTATAGGACTGACTACCAGTAAGCCGTCGGGACGGTGGTCGGCGGTCGTCGAAGGTCGTTCAACTTCACCGGTGGGTTTTTTGTTTTTGTTTGCTGCAATTGCATAATGTTTGCTTTTGTATTCTGTTCCTATTTCTTCTAGTTTGCTGGATCCGGAGTTTGGTTCGTTTTTCCGCTGGACCGCACAGTTGAACATTTGCATTTCTTTTCAATTTTGATAAATCTATGCTAAATCTACAGCGTGTTTTAGTATTCTTTATAGTTATGTGTTCTCTTTTCTTTTCCATTCTCTTTTCCCAGCTGGACGATGCGGCATTGCAAGTGTACAAAGACGGGGATTACGGGGCCTATCTGGACCTCGAGTCTTCCCTAGCTGAGCAAGCCGAAGAGATCGAGGGGCTCAATGCAAAGTAAGTAAAACCATTGTTTCTTGATTAATTGCACGATGAATTTCGGTCATAGACAGGCGCGTAGCCAGAGAAAATTTTCGGGGGGGGTTTTAGAACATGGTGATAAATCAACACATGTACAATTTATATCACAATGTTTCCCATGGGTTATAATTTTTTGTTTCGGGGGGGGGGTTTGAACCCCTAAAACCCCCCCCTGTGTACGCGCCTGGTCATAGAAAATCTTGATGCAGAAAGTAAAGAATCGTGAGAACCTGGCGGAAAAATCTGCAAACCGAAGAACATCGTGAACGATGTTCAACGAATGAGTTCGGTTGATCTAACTCAATACAGCTTACTTACGTGTAGGTTGTGCGAAAATTTCTATTGAACCAGTATGAGGTATTTTCAAGTTGTTTTCAATATTCGTCAAGCAAACTGTTCTGTACATTAAATGTATGGTTCTGAAGCATCAGTTCGAATTTTGATCGTGTTGTTAAGCTTTTTGTTTCAATTTAAATAGATTTCTTACAATTTCGTCTTTGTTATCATTTTTTACAATCAATTGTACCCGATTTACAACGATTTCAAAATGATATGTACCAAAAAAATGAAAAAAATATGCACTCACTTTTTTCAGAGATGGCTGAACCGATTTTCACAAACTAAGATTCAAATAAAAGGCATTATGGTCCCATAGCTTGCTATTGAATTTCATTTGAATGCGACTTCCGGTTCCGGAGTTATATGGTAATATGTGAAAATTTGAGAAAAAGTTTACACTCTATTATCTCTGGAACAACTCAACCGATTTTCGCAAACTAAGATTCAAATGAAAAGTCTTATAATATCATAAAAATTTGTGCAACATTTTATTTGCATCCGACTTCCGGTTCCGGAACTAATGCGTGATAAGTGGAAAATTACCAATTTTATTAGTATTTTTCCACGAACGATGGTTAAAAACAGGTACAATTCCCATAAAACTGTCTGATAAAATTTAATTCGGCACTACTGGTCCCCTCTTTTCCTGTTCCGAGAGCGCCGAAAGTGGAGAAGAAAAATTCCTAAAACTAAATTCACTTCGATTTCTCTGCGATGTTTGAATCGATTTTCACAAATCTTGATTTGAATTAAAGTTCATATTATCTTTAAAGCTCCTGTGAAATTTCATCCGGATCCGACTTCCGGTTCCGCAGTTACAGACCATGAGTGTCAAAGTTTTCCAATCGCTATATAGAGTGACAATATGTACAACACCGAAAGAAGAAGAAAACACAAAACGAACAAGGCTTGCTTTGTTCTATTGTGTACACGTTGTGTAGTGTGTTTCAATAATAATAATAATAATAATAATAATAATAATAATAATAATAATAATAATAATAATAATAATAATAATAATAATAATAATAATAATAATAATAATAATAATAATAATAAAAATCCTATTACATGTTTTATGCTGTTTAGCTTGACTTACATCTGCAGAAGTAACAGAAACGCAGGTTCGTTTCGTTTGTTAGATTTCGTTCATTTGGTTTAATCGAAATAGAGCATGAGATAGTAAGTATAGGTTTAACTACGTTCAAAACTGTTCCAATTGACCTACAAACCTACAAATATTTGTTGGTAGTAAACGAACCAACTTCGGCTATTCCGTTTATCTGGATCCGGTTTCGGAAGCATTGGAAATAGTGATCAAAAACTGCAAAAAGGATCTCACTTACTTTTATTGGAGATGGCCAAATCGATTTTCACAAACTTATAGGTTCAAAAGAAATGTCATACAGTTTCATACGGAATTCCTTAATTTGTTGTGGATACTACTTTCGGTTCCGGAACTACAGGTTAAACAGGATTTATAGAGTTTGTGAGATTAGATCCGAACAAATTATCCTATTTCTTTTCAATAAACAGTTGTTTTTGCGTATTTCACGATTATATTTATCATGAAATGAGTAATATGAGAAAGGCATAATTACACTACTAGGTGGATTAAAATAGGTTTTTTGTATGAATTTGATTTTTAGAAGTAGCAGCAGTGCAGCATTGTGTATGTCTCAAACACACAGCAGGTGTAACGTTTGAATTGGCATAGCGATAGCCTGCGCTCCTGTTACTTCTGCGTATAATATTCAAGCTAAATTGGCTAATATTTTTAATCATGTGCATATCATCGAGCAGAATGTTCGTTGGTGAACTTTTCACAGCTGATTTTTTGCCATGTGAAATCAGTTTCAATGAGAATCGCATTTTGGAAAAAATCGGTACTGAACTTTTCTGCAGTGAGTTATTTTTGTTTAAAAAAACTGCTCGATAGCACTGCTTCGTATTCCGATACGATCAATTCTGATCGATTTTAGAATGAGGGCGTCAGCGACCAGACACCTTGCTAGTCAATTCAGTGCACTTAATTTTCCAGCCCAGCAAAGCGATTTCTACCGGCTACTGGCTACTGCATGCATCGCCGGTTATAAGTCACTGCAGTTTGGTGTGTGGAATTTGCAACTATGGCGTCGCCGACAAGACACCGAGACCAACCGATAAATTCCGCACTGGCCGGTTCGGCGCGCAGTGTTTTTTTATTATTATTATTTGCCGGCTCTCATTGTCGTGACTTAATTATGACTGGGGTCTGTCAGAAATGATTTCACTTTCCACGTTCACATGCCCGAATCGTTGGTTCCATCAAAACCATTAAAACCTGCTCAAGTCAACTTTTTCAATTAAACTGCCTCGCGGCTGGGTGGACCCGCCGCTGATAAAACATGGCGCTAATTTCAATGCTACTGGCATTTCCGCTCACTTTGCCAAACTCGCAGCGCGAAACTCAAATCGCAATCGGATTGCCCGTATGAAGTTTAATTTTTTCTGTTGTTATTCTTGTGTTGTACTTTGTTGTTGTTCGCCAACCGAAAACGAAAGCTAATTTGGTTGTTAAACACTTCCTATAAGTGGCTGTTGCGCTGTGAGTGCTGTTGGTTTTTCGAGACTCATTAGCATATACGATGTTGATTTCTGTACTGAAATGTTGAAGAAAGTGCAGTTTTACATCAAGTGGCAAGAACGTTCTATTGGTTTGTGACTAACAAACACTAACGAGTCTGCTTATTTGATTGAAAATGAAAAACGGACTGGTGACGAATAAATGCTGAACAATTTCAGATTGTTCGACTGGGGAAATGAGGCGAAATGCAATAAATTGACACCCTCTGAACAAGAAGCAAAATCGCAAGAAAACTTTCTCCTCATGTTGGTCGTCCTAACTTTACCTAGACGGCAAGGCAAAGTAACGGTGGCCCTTCCAGGAACCGAGGATCGTTTCTGTGCCATCTTCGCTAGCGCGGGACCAACGCAAAAGCCTCGGCACTGCAGTACCGGCTACTGAGAGAGTAATTTCTCAACTTTATATTTCTCAGTGTCGTCGGTCCACGGCTGCTGGTTGCTAATGATTTTGTACAAGTATTCATTTTTTGTGCTACCTCAGCAGCTCAGCACGCTGTCAAGCTCGATGTTCGTGGCGGAGCTTGCCAGCCCGCACAGTGTAAACTAGAAGCAAGAAACTTTTAAAATGCTAACTACCACCGTTTTACGTGCCTTGAGTGGCTTTTGATTGCATTCCGGTTTAGGGCAAGAAGCAGTGTTTCCAGAAGTGGACGCTTTCGCGAGTGTTTGAACTCTGTGAAAGCGCAGATTGTTGTGATTTATTCAGGTGCAGACTGGCGGAGGAGACCAACATTTTTCTGATTCGAAACAGTAATCGAATTGGTGATCGTAAAATATTGTTTCAATTTTTGTGACTCTGTCGAATCAATAATACTCCGGGTTGGGAATCAGACGCAGGTTGGCTGTGCGAAGAACGTCTCCAGCAATAATCGTCCTAGAATGTTATTCCATACCAATGAGGTAGAAACAGGTGGGACAAACAAAGTATTTTAGTGTTTGTGAAATGAATTTGACTTCAGCAAGCCGAGACATAAGCTTGCTTTCGTCATACCACTCGATCTAGTTTCCATTGAAACAAAGCATTATTTTTAACATGTATGTTGTCACTTCTGACACTACAAACAAGTGCAAGCCATGTGCTCTACATCACCCGTTTTATAACTTTCCTTTTAGTTGTTGAAACTAACACATTAACATTAATATGATTTGGGTCTGAAGCAACTTTTATTTATTTTCAAAATTTGAACTATGAATTAGTTTTTATATCTAAAGGGTGATTTTGAAAATTTGAGAGAATTGATTAAACTTTTATTGGAATCGTTAGAACTATCAATATAACTTAATGATTTAAGATGATTTCATGCAGATGATTTCATGCAAATTGACGGGCCCAAAACGTCAGATAAACTGTTCACCTCAATTTGGGTCTTATTTTGCGTGCCGTGTGGGATGTTGCATCGTCTTGTTGAAACCACATGTCAGTCATGTCTAATTCTTCCAGTTTGGAAGAAAAAAAAAATCGTCAAATATCACACGGTAGCGCTCACCATTCACAGTAATGTTCCGCCCATCGTCGCCTTTGAAGAAGTACGGCCCAATGATGTCACCGGTCCATTTTTTTGGTTGCATTGTTAGCCCTTGCAATGCTTAAGGACTGTCCCTGAAAGTATGGATGCGTAGACTTTCAGCAGAACAATGTCGAAAAATTGTGTACAAATGGTGCACAGAACGCGGACTGTCACTAAGAAAGATAGCAAAAATGGAAGGAGTAAGTGAAAAAGCCGTGCGAAATGCAATCAGGAAGTTCGATGGGGATAACACCTTTGAGGATAAACCGAAAACGGGTCGAAAAAAAGGTCCTGCTAACCCTCAGTTGGATAAACGTATACTGAAGGCGTTCGAGCAAAAGAAGGAGGATTCAGTTCGGGATGTGGCCAAAAAAGTGGGCACTTCGAAGTCAAATGTTCTTCGTGCAAAAAAAACGTATAATCTTGTAACCTATAAGAAGCAGAAACAACCAAAACGTAGACCGAAACAAGAAGCATCGATCAGGCCGAGGGTTCGAAAGCTGTACAATACGATTCTTGCTGGAAATTTGAACTGCATAATCATGGACGACGAAACCTACGTGAAACTCGATTATAAATCCTTGCCGGGACCACAATATTATACGGTGCGAGAAGGGCAAGTGTTGAACCAGTCCGAGACATCGATTAAAGTCGAAAAATTGGGTAAGAAAGCTATGGTCTGGCAAGCAATTTGTAGTTGCCGTAAGATTTCGAAACCCTTCATCACCACTGCTTCAATGAACAGCGAAATATACATCAAGGAATATTTACAAAAACGGCTTCTACCCATGATTCGAAGCCACAAGTATCCTGTTGTCTTCTGGCCAGATCTTGCTTCTTGCAACTACTCTAAATCAACGGTAGAATGGTATTCTATCAAAAATGTCACTTTCGTCCCAAAAGACATGAATTCACCAAATTGCCCACAACTTCGACCAATTGAGGAATTTTGGGCATTAACGAAGGCACGTTAGGAAACATGTCTCGGCAGCCGAAACCATTCAACAGTTCGAATAAGATTGGAAAAAGATGTCAAAACTTGTCGCCAAGAAGTCTCTACGGAATTTAATGAGGAACGTTTGCAAGATGGTTCGCCAGCTAGTCTACAATGGCTAAGTAGCAAATGTTGAGAACAGAGATGGCATTTCACCAGAGTGATACACGCTAGAGTCAGATTTTTGCCACACCGAGGATGAAAAAAACGAAGCACCGCACAAAGAGGAAAGCGCACTTCTTCTCAGTGTCGAATAGACAGCATTTGAGTGTGTGCTTGTGGTTAAAGCAGCTGGCGCGAGTGAAACACATTCTCTTCGCATGAATCGCTCACACGCGCTCTCGTCTAAATACACCCAAGTGACCACTGGCGCGTGATGGTGAGCGAACACTTCTGTGAACTTCAATTAATAGAGAGTAGATCTGGCCTTGCTATGAAAAATTTGCAAGGAAAACCGAAAATTTTACGATAAATTGTTTTATTTTGCTGATTTTGCGTGTCCACGCTTCATCTACGAAAACCATACAGCAGAGTGCTCACCGGCGTGTACACCTCTGTGAAAGTATCTGCATCCACCTCAGAGAATTTATTAGCTAATGCTCTAGCACTTTGGTGCGATTCAGTGGAAGAGGTAAAAGGAAATAAACAAACGCACTCATGATGCGTGCACACTTTACACAATAGTGGTGTATAAATGTGAAAGAGAAGAGCTCTCGTTGAAGTTGTCAGTGCGAGGGGAGAAATTTTGCTTGCTCTTCGTCACACAGAGGAGATAGACATCTCTGTGTTGAGAATAATATTCTGTTGTTGTAGTCTAATATATATCAAAGTATATCGAATAAAATTTGAATATCTAACACTTGTGAATTATTTACATCGAAATCAATGTGAGTCCATACTTTCTGGGACAGTCTTTACGGCTGATCTTCACTCCAGATGCGGCAATTTTGCTTGTTGAAGTATCCTTTCAACCAGAACTGATCTTCGAAATTGAATCCGACTTTGCCAGTGTCCATTTATGATTAAATTATAGATCAAACGACGATTCATGATTAAATTATAGACCTAACTGAACAAGTTTGACAATGTCAATGTCAACCTATTTTAATCCCCCTAGTGGTGTAATGGCGCCTTTATCATCAACATTTCACGAGAAATTGATGAAGTTTCCATGCCTAAAAATGTATTTAAATTTCAAATATATGGCGCTTTGAATTCAATGATATTTTGTTTTGAATTAGGGGGGGGGCTATTTTATTTTCCCGTTTGATTTAAATACATTTGATATTTACTTCAAAGCAAATAATTTTCGTTTCTACACGCATAGATACAAATACAATTAATTTTAAATTTAATTATATCGTTCTTCGATTTCGAAGTCAGTTGAAATCAAGTACAACTGTTATTTGATTCAAAGTAAATAAGTTTTGTTTCTACAATCAGGCTTCCGTGCGATTGTGTGTAGATTCAACGATAGATTTATTGAAATTCACCATATTTTTATTTGAAATGAATATTGAACTGATAATTATGAATACTGTTTTTTTAATTAAAAAATCGCCGTTGTTTTAAAAAGCATAAGTACTTTATATAAAAAAAATAAACGTTTTGAGTTTAATTCAAATTTATATGCAATATAACTACACTTCCTTTTAAAATATGTTTTCATCATTTCTTTTTGTCTATTTTAACTTCTCTTGATAAGCCGGGTATACGAGATGGTATGGATTTATTCAGAAGTGGTAGATTCTCGATAAAATAAAATTTTGTTTATTTGAATTTAACAGCTTAATAAGGTATTTTTCCAATTCTCAATACCATCGATGCATTTTGCACGCTCAGCCAAGTATGGGTGCGCAATTAACATTGCCTGTTGTATTAACTCCTCTACATCCTTTCGTTCAATCATTTTCAATAAATTTACAAAATTTCTGAAATGAATACAAATATAGGTTCTCGTCACATGCATAATTCATAATATACCTTCAGGAATCAGAACAAATTGGCTCAAATGGCACGTTCCCCTTGATATTTGGAGATTTGTGCCTTGCCATCAATTTGTTTTTAGCATCATTTTCCCGATATATAAGAGGGAAGGATTGAAAGGAAATGGTAAGGGTTGGACTAGGAGGATGGGAAAAATTGACGACACAAAAACACATAAAAGCAGAAGTAAATTCTGCACCCCTAAGGGATGCCGAACAATCTGCTGAGGATCACATTTAGTGGAAGCAGAAGTAAATTCTGAACGTCTACGAGGTCCCGAACAGTCTGCTGTTAATAAAACCTCCAACCCCCGAGAGGATTTAGAGATCTTACAAAAGCGACACCATTCTGAACTCCCGGAAGAATGCAGAACGATTCGCAGTATGTACGAGCAGAAGTAAATTCGGCACCCCCTAAAGGATTCCAAACAATCTGCTAAACCCTATTTAAGGTGAATACAGAAGGGATTCATTCACTCCAGGAAGAACGATGAACCCGTCTGACTATAGCTCCTTACCACATTGGGTGAGAAACGAGAGAATATCCTTCAATTTTAGCTCCGCATACACAGACTCAACCATGTATGGAGAACCAAAAACCCGGATACGTAGCTGCGTCAATGCGGGACAGTTACATATCAGATGATATGAAGTACCATAATCGCATTCACACAAATCACACGAATAATACTCAGCACGTTGAATAGTAGCCATGTGATAATTGAGTTTGCAATGTCCAGTCAGAGCTCTGACCAGAATACTGCAATGTTGCTTGGAGAAATGCAGTAGACACTTTGACATTTTCAGATTTAAATCTGGTAGAAATGCTTTTGTCTGAGCGCAAGTTTGCAAGCTGCGCCAGTAGCTGGCATGTTTGGATGCAGCCCAAGAACGAATCTTGTGCTTTATCCAACTAGTTGAAAGTGGTAAAGCTGGTTCAGGACCAACGAAATCATTCGTTGCACCAGCTCTAGCCAACTCATCAGCCCATTCATTTCCAGTAATACCAGAATGGCCGGGTACCCATAAGAAGTAAACAGCATTTGAAATGCTGAGGTCTTCAATTTGAGTTCGACATGCGATCACTAGATTCGACCGTGAGTCATTCGAACTGAGTGCTTTTAAGGCTGCCTGACTGTCGGAACAAAAATAAATTCGTTTACCACAGATCCTCTGCTGAAGTGCCGATTGTACTCCACACAGAATCGCGTAGATTTCTGCTTGGAACACAGTACAGTATCTACCAAGTGAATGAGACTGCTCCAGCCTCATTTCACGACAGTAGACACCAGCACCAGCACGACCATTCAACAGAGAACCGTCCGTATAACAAACTATGTGTTCATCAAGTTGTCGTTCCAGACAACCAGACGACCATTCCTCACGAAGAGGATAGCTCAAATTGAATGTTTTGAAAGGAAAACTGCATGTGAGAGTTAGGTCACTAGGAGCGAGTAAATACTCATCCCACGTAACCATTTGAGACCACAAGCGAGTGTGGCTGGTAGCATAATCTAAAGGATTAACATACTGTTCCAAAGCCCTGTAACCTTAAGACTGTGTGCGCAAGATAATGCTTCTTGTTTTAGGAACACATGTAGTGGTTAAATGCACAGTAGCGCCTCTATAGCAGCAGTAGGAGTTGTCGTGAATGCTCCTGTCATCGCCATTAGGACCATCCTTTGGAGATGATTTAGCTTTGACTGAACTGTCGCGACTTCTCCTTTCTGCCACCATACAAGACATCCATATGCTAAAATTGGTCTAACAATAGTTGTGTAGATCCAATGAATATATCTGGGTTTGAGTCCCCATGATTTTCCAAAAGCTCGTCTGCATTGGCCGAAAGCCATGCAAGCTCTTTTAATCCTGTAGTCAATGTGAGCAGACCAATTCAGTTTTGAGTCAAGAATAACCCCGACGTATTTAACTTGATCGACCACAGTGACCTCTGAACCGAAGAACTGTAACGGACGAGCTCCTGTGATTATCCTACGATGAGTGAAAAGCACCATTGATGTTTTGCCCGGATTTACAGACAATCCAACCTGACAACACCATTGTTCAACAGATCGCAGGGCTTGCTGCATTAAATCGAAGAGAGTGTTAATGCTTATACCGGTCATCAATATATGATAATCGTCGGCAAAACCATAAGTCGGAAATCCAAGGTTATTAAGTTTCCTTAACAAACCATCAGCGACTAGGTTGCATAAAAGTGGGGATAGTACACCACCTTGAGGACACCCACAGACACTCAGCTTTCTAATCTCTGCTTGCCGAAGCGATGAACAAAGAAGTCGATTGCTAAGCATTGCGTGTATCCAATTTGTGATACTTGAAGGTATGCCATGACCACGGACTGCTTCCAGAATTGAATTGAAAGACACGTTATCAAAGGCACCTTCAATATCTAGGAAAACTCCCAAGCAAGATTGCTTTTGTGAGAAAGCTTTTTCAATGTTGTACACAACATCATGTAACAGGGTTGTAGTGGACTTTCCACGCTGGTAAGCATGTTGCATTCCATGTAGCGGTTGCACGCCCAGACTAACATTCCTGATATAGTGATCGACTATGCGTTCCACTGTTTTAAGAAGAAATGAGCTAAGACTGATAGGCCTGAACCTCTTCGCTTCCTCATAAGTGTCGCGACCGCCTTTGGGAATAAATTTGACAATTATTTTCTGCCAGGCTCTTGGAATATATCCTGTCGCAAGACTAAAAGTAAGTATTTTCGTCAAAACATGTTTGAAATGTTCATACCCTTTCTGCAGTAACACTGGGAAAACTCCATCCTTTCCAGGAGATTTGTACGGAGCAAAACTCTCAACTGCCCATTTGACCGATTCAATCGTCACAACGCTTCGAGCAAGGGCCCAAGAATCGTAACTACCTGAAAAAGTCTCGGGAAGAGCTGTCGGTGATGGATCCATACATCCTGGAAAGTGAGTGTTAAAAAGGCAGTGAAGTACATCACTTTCATCAGACAAGTGTTCACCATCTGAAGTTCTTAAGAAACTGACATTAAAGTCCTTAGATATCGAAAGTAACTTATTTAATCTGCTAGCCTCGTTGAGACTAGAGACATTTGTGCAGAGGCTTTTCTAACCACTTCGCTCAGACGATCGAAGAGCATTTTTGTAAGCCCTTCGAGCCGACACGAATGCCTCCGACCCATCTCTGCGTCGGTGGTTCCAAGCTCTTCTGCATAGTTTCCTTAGTCTAGCAAGTTCAGCATTCCACCAAGGAGTTCCTCTAGTAGCTCGCACAATCCGAAGTGGACAAGCCTCTTCATATGCTGCAACTATGAGTGAGTTTGTCTCGTCGACAACATTTTCCAAATCAATTGGGGTTTCAATTGTTGGTTGGTACCCGTAAAATCTAGTCGCCAAGCCCTCTTCATAGAGGTCCCAGTTTGTAGATTTGGGATTACGATATGTGACAATATCAAATTTAACGTTTGAATCATCAAAGAATATGTACTTATGATCAGACAACGAAGGTTCGAGCTCATCGGAGACGAGCCAATTCACCAACTCATGCGCAATTCTATCAGAGCAGAGAGTTACGTCCAAAACCTCCTCTCTTCCAGATCTCGTAAAAGTTGGGCGGTTTCCTGCATTGACTATGTGCAGGTTTGTACTGCTCACGAATTCCATCATATCAGAGCCTCTCGAATTTATATCTGTGCTGCCCCAAATGATATGGTGAGCATTTATGTCACTGCCGATTACAAGCGGTATATCACTCTTGCAGCAGTATGATCAATATTAATAAGGTATTTTTCCAATTCTCAATACCATCGATGCATTTTGCACGCTCAGCCAAGTATGGGTGCGCAATTAACATTGCCTGTTGTATTAACTCCTCTACATCCTTTCGTTCAATCATTTTCAATAAATTTACAAAATTTCTGAAATGAATACAAATATAGGTTCTCGTCACATGCATAATTCATAATATACCTTACCTACTATAGTATTACACAATTCTAACGATTTCAATATCGCGTTCGTTTTTATTATTCTTTGCGTTGTAATAGCAATGTTTGATTTAAAGACAATATTTTCGAATCAAAATTCTCTAGAATTTGATTCAAGAACAAGATATTTTATTCAACATCCATGAGTTTGGAGCTAAGACTCAATATATTTCAGTTGAATTTAAATCAAAATTGATTGCAAATTTACATGAACATAATTTAATATTTGGATCGATACCACGACATAATTGATTCAAATACATTTAATGTACTGTAACAAGCATTTGGATCGAATAAATTTTTGATTGAATTCAATAAAAAAAATTAATTTGAATCCATATCTTAATGTACTGAAATCTCATATGCTTTGTTACACATGGGAGATTTTATTTGATTCAAATTTCAATTATAATGCAGTTCTATTTGATTCATACAAATGTTTGAAGTTGATTTAATGACTCAATATATTAGAATCCAATGTGTTCTGTTTCTCTGCGTGTCATATTGGACATTTCGAATATCTCTTTCCGAAACCGGAATTCGGCAATTGTCGCAGTTGCAGTAGGTAAGTCATCAAATAGCCAGGCCGACAGGTTAGAATAGTTTTTCGATCTGTTTTGAAAATTTTGTTTTTTAGTGTCGTCAGCTATATGTAGTCTAGGCAGTTTTAACTTTCATCACACTGAAAATCGGATCCGGATAAAACTCAACCTAATTCAATAGATAAAAAGATAATTTTTTGGCATTAAAAATATATAAAAATACGTGACTTGTTGTCAATTAAAAATTATAAAACTAGCCGCTTTAGATTTTTTGTCATAATTTTGAAAGCTAATAACTCAGTAGTCTGTAGATGGATTTATATAATTTAGCTACCAATCGATTCGGAAATATTTAACTTAAACATGTATGGGAACATCGTTTCAGTATTTCAATAGCATACTTTTGAAAACATGGTTAGAATCGACCTATGTTTTCCCTAACTAATCACAGCAGCGCAAATGATGTCATCCTATTGGTTTTTCGTGCTCAGCCGACGGTTTTGATTGTTGGTCTGCACCTAGGATTTCATATAGTAGCAGATCTGCTTCGTTCGGTATAGGAAGTATTTACGTAATGCAAGAAGAAGTATCGTTCTCTTCTGCATCGCATGAACGTTCGCACAAAATGGAATCTTTAAATATATGCCTATATTTTAACTTTAATCGGCAGCCAGTTGCGAAAGGAGCAGGTAGCTTGTTGCTTACTTTTTATGGTGTTTATTTTTTTTTTTCATCTGCTGTACACCGGGTTCGCTTGAGTATGTTGAATCTGTTGATTCTACGGCAACTAGCATACCAATTCAGAACTTTCGGCGATAGATTTTTTTGACCTAATTTGGAGCGAATGTGTTTCGGTAATTTGATGATGGATTTGCCACATTTAACATGTGTGCAGTAATCTGAAAACCCTTCTTAGTCCACTTAGTGGAACTTTCAAAGATCTCTAAAAATCACCATGGAGGGGGGGTGGGCGGTGGTACATGAAATTTCTCGGAAATCGAAAAACAGTTTTTGATGCCAAAAGTCTTTGAATTACAGGAAACGTCGAGATTTAGTGGTACACTTGAAAAAAAATATTTTCTTTTCGAAAAATAGACTTTCTGGGACATTCTAATTTCTCCCAGAAAGCCGATTTTTCAAATAAAAAAATTTTCGAGATGACACTAAATCTCGACGTTTCATGCAATTCTGAATCTTTTTGGTGTGGGGGAGGAATTCCAAGATGTTTGACATAAAAAAACGACGACGGGTTGCACCCCTTACCTATGTCCGATTTAGCTAAAATTTTGCGTGGGAAATTTTTTCGAGGTGCTTAAACTTTTGAACAATAGCGCCTAACGAAATTAGGGATGATCTCAAAATATTGGCACCCTTATATACCTTATGATCAAAAAAGAACCGGAATTTTCATTTTAAAATTCCCGCGCTTGTCCAATCGGTAAACTTTTATTCTCTCAACGTTGGCAACACTTTTATACACATTCTGTCGAATTTTGACGCATATCGTACGATTAGTTTTTGTTTGGCGTCTATACAAAGAAGTTGAAAAATTTTCGTGTGGCGATTTTTATAATGGATGAAAATTTAGAACAACGGCTCGCCTTCGAAGCGCCATTCGGTCGATTGTTGTGCGGTTTCGACGTCATATTCATAGATCCACACCTCATCACCAGTTATGATGCATTCGATGAATGTGGGGTCACTATCTGCGTTGGAAATCATCTCTTTGGCCACATCAATACGACGCTGTTTTTGAATGAAATTCAGCTTTTTTGGCACCAGCCGAGAAGCGACGCGTTTCAAACCCAAAACATCAGTTAAAATGTGTTCGGCTGATCCATGAGAGATGCCCAACAACACAGCAATCTCTCTAATCGGTACAGAACGATTTTGCAACACGATTTGCTTCGCCGATTCAATATTTTCTTCAGTAACAGATGTGGTTGGGCGGCCAGGGATCTCATCATGATCCAAAGCTTATACGACCACCTTTGAAGCGTTTATACCACTCGTATGCCTGTGTTTTTCCTAGACACGATTCACCAAAGGCCTTTTCTAACATTTTCAACGTTTCGGAACACTTAAATCCATTTGCAACACAAAATTTGATGCACGCACGTTGTTCTAAATTTTCATCCATTATAAAAATCGCCACACGAAAATTTTTCAACTTCTTTGTATAGACGCCAAACAAAAACTAATCGTACGATATGCGTCAAAATTTGACAGAATGTGTATAAAAGTGTTGCCAACGTTGAGAGAATAAAAGTTTACCGATTGGACAAGCGCGGGAATTTTAAAATGAAAATTCCGGTTCTTTTTTTTATCATAAGGTATATTAGAGTGATTAAAAACAACATGTTTTGTCGGTTACGTCACTAATACCATCTCCAAGAAACTTGCGCGGTAAAAAATCAACGCGTTTTGTAGGTCACGTAATTTAAACCATCATATCTTCGGAGCCCAAAGTCGCAATCATTTGATCTTCGAATTTGATCAATTGCCCAATAGTAGCTTTCAAACGAGTCTTAGTTTGTTTAAATCGGTTCAGCTATCTCTGAGCAAACTGAGCGATAAAAATATCTTCGAAAAGTGCACACACACAGACATTTTCCGATCTCGTAGAACTGAGTCGAATGGTATAAAACAATATCGGTCTCCGAGGCTCCGTTCGAAAGCCGGTTTTTCAGCAATTCTAATATCTTTCTAAAGAAAGGGGCAAACTCTAGCGTATCTGAACTATGTAGTGTAAACAACAATCGTACACTTTATTCCTTCTGATTAGTAAAATAATCTAACAAGGACATCAAATCTGCAAAAACTTTGTATCAATCGCGAAACGAAACCCAGGACAGCGTAATAAAATAAAACATAGTTCTACGTCAAAATAAATCGCATCGGTATTGATAAACGGTATTATCTGGCAACATTGCCACTAGCGTCACTACGAAGCAACCGAGGCGATGGCGATGAGCAAATTTATCACCGAAGGAAGCCAGCAAGCAAGGAAGCAAGCAACGGTGGGAACAAAACTGCAGGAAGTAAATTTGTTCTTTCAATTACGAACAAGTAAAAACTCAATTTAATTTGTGAATAACTGCCTAGCGAAGGCGAGTTTGCTTCAGTTGTGAGTTTGGCGAAGCTACGGAACTATGATGAAAATGATCTACATGGATTTGTTAATGAACGGTAGGCTTGTTGGGATATGTGGACTGAATTTTAGTTCAATTGTTCGGAACAAAGTTTTTAGTTTTTAAAAACTATTGATTTCTTTGGTGTGATCCTCATATTTTAAATATATTTTGTAATACTTTGACTTTACTACATTGAAAGTATGTAGGGTAACGGCTCCAGTGGGCATCTGAGTTCGAGTAGTCTTCTCATATGCCAAAACCAGTAGTTAGAGTGAGATATGCTGTCTCTTCTTTAATTGAAAGTCAGGTAATCGGCAAAAAAAATGCGTCTCGACTAATGAAGCGACTTTTGGTACAATAGCCCTACTTTTTCCCTTGAAGTCACTCTATGCAAACTCTGCAAAGTTCGTCAATCATCGCTAACTTCCGATCTATTAATCAACAGCTTGACTATTTTAAACACGGTAGAACATGCTTAACATAGCTAGAACCAATTTTGAAAAAACTTTTATTCTAATGACGTCATATTATCGACTGCCTCATACGAATGCTTGTTAGGCCTTTCGACGCTTACTCATTTGTTTGCCACAGTCAGTAAATATAAACAGAAACGTGTGTTTGCTCAAATTTAAATATTCATTTTTTTCTCTCTCTTCATTTTAGCCGCAAAAACTCTCTTGTCGTGCGGACTCAGCTCAGCGTAAGAGTTCACTCCATTATAGGTAAGTGGTGCACTTGATAATTTTTTTCCCTATAAAATTAGTATTCAATATCCCATGATACCTTGTTTATCTTGCATGGATAAGGAATTTACAGAAAATAGGACAAACATGCGGTCATAAACAGTACACAGCATTGCTAGGCATATATTCTTGCTTAATGGGCATAACTTGAACCAGGTTATTACTCAGACAATCTATAATTACGATAACACTTTGGTGTCGCAGAAAGATTGCAGTCAACCAAGATAATTCGGAAATTGGATGCGAACCTATTCCAAAACATTTGAAATCATCAATTTGAATTATTCGATATTTATATTACATAAGAGTCACCACCCCAGCAACGTTTTTTCTGCTTACTTCTTCACACGCGCAACATCGCCGGAACCAATTCCAAAGTAACATCTCATAAAAAATCCATCAGCAGCGATCTTGAATAGCCAAAACAGCCAAAAGTGCGGTGTTCGGAACCGATTCGTTCTGCAAGAATTCAATAGCTACTGGTCTTTCGCCTTCTCGTTCAAGTCTTTGTGTGGTAAAAAAAACTTCATTATAAGCTTACAGGGTGTTGCACACATTTCGACAGTGACAACTAGAGAAACCGACAGAATAATGTATTATGTTTACTTAATTGTAATGCATTTTAAATGTGTTAGAATATATGTTTATTTGGTTAACTAATAAAAGATCCATAATAAGATATTCCGTGGAAGATATCATTGGAAATATCTGTTTTTTTAAAACGTTTATTTATACCCGGCTTTAAACTGCAATGGTCTTTCATCGGGTGGAATATTTGGTGTTTTGAAGCAGCATATGTTTTAAGTATAATGTTGACTAGTTGAACGGTTTTAGTTTTGTTAAATTGTTGTTTGGCGTGTTATTATTTTTTTTTTCTAAAGTTTAGGGAAATACTCATCAGAAGAGTAGGAATCGTAACACATCGTCTTTTCAGCTTATTGAATTATACAATACAATAAACATTATTTTCAGACAATCTCAGCAGTTTCAAATTTGACAAATGTTAACAATAACCGAAATCATCTGCAAAAATTGTATTGTTTGATGATGATAAAATCAACCGATAGTAAATCATGGATATGCATGTCATCGGAAATAAACTTGGCATTAGTATTCTACAAAATAATGAACACATAAATTAGAAAATACGAATTCTAAAAAAGAATGCAAAATTTTATAATGTTTGCCGTTACTCAATTAAGTTCCTGATAACATTGATATAGTGAGTAGGAAAAAATATTTATAATTTACCGCCAATATTTTTATAAAGGGTGTTTTTTAAAAGCTTGCTGATTTGAAAATTAAATAAAACACATGTCAAATTATGGAATGACCAACTTTTTTTTATTTGGTAGGTAATTTCTGGGCATTTAACAGTAAAATATAATTTCGGGAATATGGCCGTCACGACTATTTTTCTCAAAGGTTCTTCTGAAGGTCCAATTTTCGATCACTTTTTCAAGCATTTGAAAGCGTATTTCGTTGCTGGTTTATCCACATAAACCAATGAATTCACGTATTCCCACCAAATATAATCGAGTGGTGTCACGCAAACGCGGAGGCCATTTCACCGATCTTTTCCTAGAAAAACGTGTTTAATCCACCGAGAAGTGAGATGATACCTTTTTTTTTATCAATCCGCATGTGTTTTTTGCATGAATATTCTTCGGTCTTTAAGTTTTCATGACATAATTTTAATGACCGTCGTTTTAAGCGACAATTTGAGATTTTAATCACTCATTACTCTGTAATGTCGAAATTGCAAATCGGATCGAATTTGAATCTAGAAGAGTGATAATCAATTATGTGAGTCATAATTGGATAAAATTAATTAATTTTTGTATGTATGTATAAGATTAATTGATTTTGTATATAAGTTTATTTTAATTTGAATTTTTGTTTCTGAAATTTGATAAGGCTTTTTTTGAGAAAACGATTGAGCTTTGAGAAACGATTTTATACTGGAACCGGAATTCTAAAATCGGTATGGCCGAAGTCAGATAAATTTATCTGAGAAGCTGTATAGTTTACATTTCTTTCAAAATATTTGAAAATCAGTGAAGACATCTTTGAATCGACAACTGAATACCACTAAAACTGAAAAAAGTTAATTTTTTTTATCGACTATCCAAATCTGCTAACCCGATAAACCTGATTAATTTATGTGGAATAGACATTTTTATACCAATCACCCTGTATCCCCGAAACCGGAAGTTGGATCTGACTGAAGAGCAAGATGTTTTATAGAATCTAGAAACTTTTCATTTGAATCTTAGATGATTCTTAGATTTTATTTGAATCTTAGATCGGTTCAGCCATCTACGAGAAAAATGAGTTACACAATTTTGATTTCGTTTCACATATCATCCTGAAGTTCCGGAACTAGAGGTCGGAACCAAACATAATTCAGGAACTTTGTTTGGGAGCATACGACTTTTCGTATGAATCTGAATTTGTAGAAAAGAAATTTTCCGAGAAAATTGAGTGAAATTATTTGTCACACACGCATTTGCTGATCTCGACGAACTGATTCGAATGGTATATGGATGTTATGTTCTTCCAGCATTTATTGCTGTAAGCAGTTCAAATCAATATAATTTAAAAAAAGTCTGCCATCATCTGGTTTATATATGTCATATTCGAACGATTGTGTTGCCAAAAACGAGCCGTGCTAAAATCGATCCGACGCTAAATGGCATGAAAAAGGATGCTGTACACAGTATTTTTTGGTACTTAGAAACAATTGTATGTAACAGTATAAAAATCGTGTTTTCGTTGCTCCCAAGCATTTCTTTGCCATACAGCGCTCAAAACTCCTACTGCTGGATTAGGGGGAAAAGTCGTTTACACAAATATTTCGATATCTCCGTTAAAAATGGACGGATTTTAACAATCTATGGCTTGTTGGATAGCTATTACCGTGCGGAATCTAAGTCTGAAAACATATTCTGTTTTCAAGGTCAATTGTGACAGATACTGTCAAAAACTGAAAATTTTGACATAAAACTTCGAATAACTCAAAAAGTAAACATCCGATCTCCAAACCATTCAATAGCGTTTTGGGTGACGGGGAGACCTTTCATTTGCGACTAGTTTGATCAAAATCGGCCCAGCCATCTCTGAGATCTCGACTTCTTAGTTGACAACACACACACATACACAAACACACACACGGACATTTGCTCAGTTCGTCGAGATGAATCGATTGGTATATGTCATTCGGCCCTCCAGGCCTCGGAAAAATTTTCAAAAGTTTGAGCGAATTCTATACCTATTTTTTTATATATATAAAAAAAGGTAAAAATGTTGTCGTTGAAATGTTTTTCCAATAAGTCGATTGTTTCGGCCGCAGCATGACAAGATCTTGAAGATTTGGCAACAAAAATTAATTGATCATGGTTCTGTATCGATTTCCATTCACGATAACGCGCCGTTCTTCTTGATTTTAAAAGAAATAAGGACCGATAACTCCACCAGCCCATAGACCGCACCAAACAGTAAATTTCTCGGAATTCATCGGTAATTTTTAAACGGCGTGTTGATTATCTTTGCTCCTAATACGTTCTTGATGATGATGATGATGATGATGATGATGATGATGATGATGGTCCCACCTCATACCCCTACAAAGGTGTGAGCAGAACGAGTTATCTAAATGATAATTAATATTTTTGCACATATCTTAACCAGTAAACAAAAGAAAACGATCTAATTACTTTAGCAGGTATTGATTCTTGTTCAAAAGAACGACTGACCACAAAATAACATTCAAATATTTCGGATTTACTATCCGGGTTAATCAAGGAAATTTCCAACCCGGGAAGATCCTTGATCACATCAGGAATCGAACCCGATATCTTTACCAGTATCAGACAGTAACTCACCTGGCCCCTCCCGCCGGACCAGTTCATCGCTACACACATCAGCTACGATGGAGTAACGAGACTGCGGATGAGCAGAGCCAAGCCCAATTCCATCAACAACTGTCGATCCCAATTAGTTTCCCGAATCTATTTCTTAAATTATTAATCAAACCTTGCGATCAAGGTCAAGAGCAAATTTAACACACTGAATGCTAAGGCTCTTCGGCCAGTCCTATTCGCTTTCCAAATAGTCACTACCTGCTTCGCGCGCGAGGTTCAAACGTATGTAGACTGCTCATTATTTTCAACTCTCAAACAAACTAAAAATCCATCATCATCATACCGAACATAGTAACTTAATACGTCTCACAATAATATATATAAACAAAAAGAAAAAGAAAATACAATCTTCGTAATACTTAAAAAAAATAAAAAATCTGAAAAATTTGATCTAACTAAATATTTGCTTACAAAGCGGACTTTATGTGTGAAATACATAACTTTTTGAACTCCACCAATGATGTCGCGCGTTTGATTTCTCTTGGCATCGAATTGAAAAAAATTATTCCCTTGTACAATAATGAGTTTTGCGATCTGGTTAACAGAAAGCTTGGTGTTCTAGCATCAGATGCGTTTCTAGTATTGTACCTATGCAAATCAATTCCTCTTTCAATTCGATCACATAAATATCGAGGCAACATACCATTTAAGATTTTGAAAATGAATACCATGGTTAAGTAGTAAATTCTCTGTTTCAATTGGTGGGAATTGCGTTCTTTATGGTGGTCTCAGAAGGACGATTACGTGCGCCATAAAATTCACGAATTGCTCTATAAATAGTTTTAATTGGACACTGATTTTAATAATAAATTTCCACAAGTTGACCTCATGATCATGCTAATTCATGATGATTTATCAAAGAATACTGAGTAGATACGTCACTTTACACTGTCAAAATAACTTTCAAACAATAGAGTAATCCCCATTGAAAAACAAACCTCCTAAAAAACATCCGTTATATTTTTTGGGTTTTGAGGAAAAAGCAACGTGTTGTGGTACAACACTAAAAAGTTATTATAAAGTTGATTAAGTTTTTTTTTGTATTTTTTTATTTTGTTCCAATTTTGAATGAGCGCTATTTATGATCAAAACTTTTCTTCCACTGACAAGAGACTTACCAAATTTCAGCTAACTGCGCATGCTTCTTCTGTGTATATGCTCTAACAGTTCTGAAATTACTGTATGCCTTCAAAACCGTCTTTTGTCGATTGTTTTAAAGCACAAGGAAAAATCAACATTTTAAACGAATTTAGACTCATGCCACTGAACGCTAGAACGCTGGAGTGTTTTGAGGCTAAGTCGGTAAATTTCGATTTCCAAGGATTCACCAAACTGCTTCGAACTACATTTAAGGAGTGTATCGAAAAGTAGTTAGCAACATTGATTATTGAATAAAAATGCGAAAAAAAAACACATTTTGACATCAGTTTTCGATGTATTGTAGAAAAATTACATTTTAATGCATTTCACTGATTAGCATTCTCTTCTTCAAACATTCTTCCTCGTACACCTTGGCGTTAATTGTGCCCTTCGTGAAGAAAATCGACGACCGCAAACCACAGGTATAAATTGCTTGCCAGACCAACACCTTCTGCCCAAACTTTTCCATCGCCACCGTGGTGTCAGCGTCGTCCAGGTCCTGGTACACCGATTTCGTATAATATTGCGGTCCGGGCAGCGCTCGAGAGTCTTCCTTGGCGTAGGTTTCGTCGTCGATCAGGATGCATCCGTTTTTATTCTGTAGAATCCGGTTATACAGTTTTCGCGCTCTTGTTTTGGCCTGATCTTCTTGTACCAGGGTTTTTTTCGGCACCTTCTGTTTCTTGTAAGTTTTCAGGGAGTTCCGAACTTTGATCCGTTGAATCATTCCGATGCTGGTGTTGAACTGCTTGGCCAAATCCTGCGTCGACGCCGATGAGTTTTTCCTGATGTACTCAACCACACAAGACCCGTTTTCCTACCGGATCGGGGCAAATCCTTCATGGAAAGGATCCTACCGAACTTCTCGATAATATTTTTGACACTGGTGTAGTGCAATTTCACCCGTTTTGCAATTTCGTTGTTTGTGACACCCCTTTCTGAGCACCAAGTGTGCAGAATTTTCTTTGGCGTTTCCGGATCAATTCGACTCATCATTGAAACGATAAACCGTACCGGAACCAATCGATTGCGCAGCTGTTATTGACATGTAAACAACATGTCAGTGCAAAACACGCTGCAAAAAATTAAGCCATTTCAGAGTAATAACTGTTTGAATGTTGCTAACTACTTATCGATACACTCCTTAATCAGACCTTAAATTTTTTCAGAAAAACATATGAAAAAATAAAGAATGTAAATGAAATACTTAAAACCTGTTTTCTTTATTTTTTCATATGTTTTTCTGACGAAATTTAAGGTCTGATTAAGGAGTGTATCGATAAGTAGTTAGCAACATTCAAACAGTTATTACTCTGAAATGGCTTAATTTTTTGCAGCGTGTTTTGCACTGACATGTTGTTTACATGTCAATAACAGCTGCGCAATCGATTGGTTCCGGTACGGTTTATCGTTTCAATGATGAGTCGAATTGATCCGGAAACGCCAAAGAAAATTCTGCACACTAAATCCACCTAGTGGTGTAATGATGTTTTTCTCATTTTCATTTTCTCCTGTATATTACAGCAGAGATTCCCCGAAATACCACAATTCAAAAAAGTTTAGACAGTAGTTTTGAAAATTTCTGGTGCATAATACTGCTACATTCATATACTACATTTGAATTTAAGTTAGTGAAAAACTATTCAAGCATATTTGAGAAAGTGAGGTGAGCTACATTTTAGGGTAACAGAGGTATTTTGGCCCACGTTAGGTTTAATTTTATTTTGGCCCACTTTGTAAAAATATCCATCAAATGTTGTAATATCTTCGAAAAACCCTTCCATAATAGGTAATTTAATGTTATCATTTTCATACTGATGAAATATGGGTTACTTAACATCGAATATATCCATAAAGTTTGTTAGATGGGCGAAAATGTATGAAGTCGCCAAAATACCTGTTACCCAATTACATTTAATTACTATTGTTGGTACTTCCGCAACCAAAAGCTGGATATCAGCTTAATGACATTCGGTTCATTCAACCATACAGTAATATGACCTACAAATTTATTTACGATTATCTATGAAGATTTAAAAAAAAAGGAACCGGTAGTCGGACTTGAATAAAATTCAGCAGATCTTTTATGGGATTATCGAATTATCAGACTCTCATGGTCGACAAACTAGAAAAATTAACTAGCAAATATAAAGAGGTAGCTTATGAAAAAAAAATTCTTGAAACTGACATTTTTACACTAAGCACTCTACCTCCGGTAGCAGGAGTTTAAGCCGAATGAAAATTGGACTATTCTTATGGTACCATTTGAATCTAAGTTTGCCAAAATCGGTTCAGTAATTTTCGAGAAAAGTGAATGATATTATTTTCACATATTTGATGCATATCACCCTGTAATTCCGGAGCCGGAAGTCGGATCCAAATGAAATTCAGGAACTTTGTATGGAACCATTGGACGTTTCAATTGAATATAAGTTTGTGAAATTCGGTAATGCTTTCTACGAGAAAAATGACTGGAATTATTTTCACAGTTTCGGTGCATTATTTTCACATTTTTGTTGCATATTACCCTGTAATTCTGTAACCAGAAATCGGATTAAAATGAAAGTCCGTAACATTGTATGGATAAGTAAGGACCTTCATTTGAATATAAATTTGTTAAAATCGGTTTAGATATCTCCGAGAAAAGTGAATGATATTATTTTCACATATTTGAAGCATATCACCCTATAATTCCGGAACCGGAAGTTGAATTCAAATGGAATTATGGAACTTTGTATGGGATTATAAGACCTTTCATTTGAATCAAAGTTTGTGAAAATCGGTTTTGCTCTCTCGGAGAAAAGTGAGTGACATTATTTTCACAATTTTGATGCATATCACCCTGTAGTTCCGGAGTCGGATGTGGGCTCCAAATGAAATTCAGGAACTTCATATGGGGTTATAAGACCTTTCATTTGAATCTAAGTTTGTGAAAATCGGTTTAGCCATCTCCGAAAAAAGTGAGTGACAATTAGTGCATATCACCTTGTAATTCCGGACCAGGAAGTCGGATTCAAATGATATTCAAGAACTTTGTATGGGACCTCCATGTCTCTCATTTGAATCTAAGTTGAAAATCGGAGCACCTATCGTCGAGAAAAGTGAGAAACAATATTAGTCACACACACACACTGAATACGAATCAAAACTACAGTCCACATTTCTTTCAGTTACATTTTATTGTTCCCATCTTGTTTGATACATTTTGTTTTCGGAGCAGCAGAGAAACAGGATAGAGAATAAAGTACAGTCATGAAGACACACACACACACACACACACACACAGATATTTGCTCAGTTCGTCGAACTGAGTCGAATGGTATATGACATTCTTCTCTCCGGGCCTCGGTTCATGTATACCAGACTCGGAGGGCTGATTGTCATATACCATTGGACACAAATGTGTGTCTTTATGTGTGTGTGAATTTTATCTGAATCCGACTCACGGTTCCCGAGCTACTGGGTAAAATGTGCAAAATGAACGACTAAAGGAGCTCGATTTTCTCAGAGAACGCTCATCCAATTTTCAAAAACTTAAATTCGAACGAATGGTTTTACAATCTCATTTAATTCTACCAAATTTCATCCGGAGGCGACTTCCGGTTTCGGAATTATAGGCTGATAAGTATTAACAATTTTATTTTGAGGAGCGTGTTCTTATACATGAAACGGAAAAATTGAACCAATTACATTCAACAGTCTTGCTCGCTGCCTAACTCTTCAACTATGCAGCAGTGGTTAGTTGATGACCAAATACGTGGATTTTGAGTATATCGGATCATCATTTCTGGTTTCGAAAGTACCGGGAAAGTAGTCTGTGTGCTCCAAACCGGAAATTATTCCATTTTCTCAGGAACGGCTTTCGACCGACCTTCGCAAACCCAGATTTAAATGAAAAGTATTATGTTTCCATAAGTTGATGTAGCATTATATCCAGACTTGGCTTCCGGTTCCGGAAAAACGAGGTAGTGTGTAAATTGCAACTTTGTCATTGTCATATACCTAAAACGATCATGCAAAAAATTTGGTTCAAAACTGTTTCAATTTAAAGGTTTGCTGGTCAAACGAACCGTTTTCACCTATACCGACTACCAGCTTCCGGTTCCAGAAGTATCGGAAATAGTGATCGAAAACTCAAAAAAGAAACTCTACATTTTCTCAGAAACAGCGGGGTCGATTTTCCCAAACTTAGACTCAAATAAAAGGATCAAAACTTTAAACCGTCATTAAGAGCGAAAAAGCCTAAAAACGAAGAATTCCTATTAAAGTCTTGAAAAGTCTTGTGTTTCAAAATAGGCACCCTACCCTACCAACTCTTTAACCATCAAGTGCCTTTTTTTCTCTCTTCCTCTCTCTCTCTCTCTCTCTCTCTCTCTCTCTCGCAGCAACGCACTCAGCATGGGGATTTGGAATTCCTCAGATTGAATCGTTTGATTGCAATCCATACATGCTGGTGGGATGAAATGAAATTAACATTCCTTTCTTTTGATCCTTTTTGAACGCCAGATTCTTCATAGCAGCGGTAGCAGGCTGAGGTCAATTTGCTGATGTAGCAACCGACGGTGATTGCGTTGCTCTCTTTCGTATCCTTTCCAGCCACCTACGTTTCCCACCTTGACTTTATTTGGATGTAAATGTTTTGATGGATTTGAAAAAAAACAAAATATATTTAGTGCGTTTTGAGGGTTAGCAAGACCTTTTTTTCGACCCGTTTTCGGTTTATCCTCAAACAAATAAAAATATTGTTGTTTGCATGTAAGTACATCCACATTTACATTCGCTACGTGTTGTTACTTTCCTTTATGAAGTTTTGTATTACCCCAAATCGAAATTCAATGCGGTAAAGATTTAAAATTTTGTATTAATTTTTAGTGTGAAAAATACAGTACATTTCAGTGCAAAAATACAGTACAAATTAAAATGCAGAACATTTGAGGGTAAAATGGTAGATGACTACTTGAGCTGAGATGACTACTGTAGCCGTTACTCTAATAATATTAGGTGCAACTACAGGCGATCTACTTCAGTTCAGCACTCACTACCATCAGTTAGCTATTGTTGTTGATTTTGATTGCAGAATACAGTTATCTATCATTCATTATTTGTGGTATCACAATGAATTTCACAATAACGACCATTTTGTCATATCCAGTAGCCATTGTTTTTTACATATTCGATTACTGGAAATGTTGATGACTTATAATCTTGTTGACCTGAATAAATTTAGCTCGGAAAGACGCCATCAGACAAATGGCCCAGATCGTACATAAATCCATCAGTCCACTATTGACCAAGTTTGTACCTTCCGGTGCATCCTGTTGAAAGTTTTGTCATCAATGAGTACCTGTTGCTATCGAAGGCACTTTCAGAGTGGTTGCATTCTAGACGCCCAGAGTAACCGAGTAGCGTAAGATGTACCGGAAGGCAATAAATTTTCTTCACTTGGTTCCGTAGTAATTATAGGAGCAGTCCGTAAGGAAATTGCAAGCTCGTACGATGTTTCCGGGCGCCATCCCATCGAATTTCGTACACCAATGTAGCAGCATAAATGCTAATGGCGCACTGTTATTTCCAGATGCAAACTTTAACCTGTATTACAGCGCTAGTGTGGCGTTCAGTGAGACCGTCGTTTGCCCTAACCGAAGGGTAAGGATACTGACTGTAGAATAATAAGTAATTTGCAGCCAAATTCTATTCTATGGTGCAATAAATTCTGCAGGTAATCGCCTTTTCGGAATGAAAATTAAATGCTATTGAAATGAATATCGAGGTTTTACTAGCAACGCGAATGCTGAGGATGGTAATAATATGGCACTTGTAAATAAGAGTATTTATTTCGTATTAAGTTTCCAAGTTAAGTCTCTCAGCATTGTTCCAATTATGTATTTTGTTTTATTACATTTAGATTCCTTATGCAGATCGACGACGATAGTTGGTTGAATGAAAATTGTGCTTCAGGTCTGAACGCTCCGATATAATTAAACGGGCATCTGATAGTTCAATGCAGTATCATTCCAGCTAAATTACAGACGGGTTTCTGTTTTGAAATATACTAATTGAACTTTCCAGCATCCTCCACAAAGTCAAAACTGCAACGTTAAATGTGAACTTACGTGTTATCCGAATGAGTTCAGCCTGCCACTGCTGGAACTCATCCTGATCACGTATGCAAGCTTGACTATAGTTCTCGCTTGCCTAATTTATTGTTGGGATGTGCCTTGCGACGACTTAAATTTTAGGCCATGCTGCTCGCCTTTCGAACGAGTACAATGAGTTCTTCTGATAACGTTTTTGTTCAAAATTCTGTGCCTTTTTGTAGAACAAAACTTGTCATGATATAAAAATAATGAAAATTTTGTTTAAATAAATTTCTTTACATATTAGTTATTCTATCGCAGTTTTGCTGACTTTCTCTCTTGCAGTCATTTTGACTGCTTTTGGGTAATTACGAGCTTTCTAGTGTACAGTACTGTTTTGATGCAAAAACCGGATAAAACATTGAGTGCAAAAACCGAACACGAACTTTGCAAACCAGAAATCGCCAGAAAACACTTTTTTTTAAAGAACCGTACAAAAGAATGTTGAATGCCAAAACCGAATAAAAAGTACGGGTGTGTAATGTCAGAGACATAACTGGATGTCGTGAATACTAATAAAACTGACACTGGGGGGCTGTCCATAAAAGACGTCACGGTTTTTTGGCAATTTTTGACTTCCCACCCCCCTTTTGTCACAAATTGTCACTACTGCAAAGACCCCCCCCCCCCCTATGACACATGTCACGAATTCAAAATAAATAAAATTCATCTCAATACATACTCAATATGTATGACAAACCATACAAATATGAGCAAAATATCGATTTATTACGTGCTGTCATTAGATTAAAAAATATCTAAAACTACAAAACCATCGAAATTAT
Organism: Malaya genurostris; assembly: GCF_030247185.1. NCBI lineage: Eukaryota > Metazoa > Arthropoda > Insecta > Diptera > Culicidae > Malaya > Malaya genurostris. Next base: position 216,614,997 of record NC_080572.1, read on the forward strand.
TTTATTAATATTATTTATATAATTCAACAAAAGTATTTGATTGGACTTGATGAAACATTTAAATCATCTGTTTTAATTCTCCTAGGGGTACACAGATATTATAATTTTTTTCGCTAAGGAATAATATTTCCTTAGTGCAGCTACAAGGCTGAGAAAATAAAGTTCAAAACCTGATCAAATCGAGATCACTGCCGAAGAAGATCGCTTGTGATCTTTCCCAAAAAAGATCACTTCTGATCAGTGATCAGTGATTTTTAAATCACATCGATCAATATCGGTACGGATCTTCCGTCACACAAAATCGGTAGTGATTTTGAGCTAAAGTGATTCTTGATTCATGTAAGTTCAATCAGATTTGATCTTGGTGGGGGAAAATCACATATGATCAAGATAAGACATGACACGATCTACGTCTGAAATCGTTGATCCCCCGCTGAGGGGTGTGAAAATGAGTAATAACAGCAATCCTGCAGGAATTTATAACTAAGAATTACGCATGTCAATGAGACTTTTCCAAAATCATGGAACATTGTCAATTTTGTATCTTTGATAAATGCTCTTTTAACACTCCTTATCAACAGAGCTGGGGAAAATACCGGTTTCGTTACGTTACGGTTTACACAGTTTCAACATGCATCCTGTGTTCGATTTCGCAACCGTTGTTTCATTCGCAATAAAATGAATACTAGATGATGAGAAATAAATGCTAGATGAAAATTTCATGAAAATAATAATATATTTTTAATTTGACAGCATTCTCTACGCAATAGCAATGCTCCATTCAAAATTAGTTTAGAAAAATATTTCACACCAAATAGTGATTAGAGCGACAAAAGACTTTGTTTTGATTCCAGCTGGTTTATGCTAATGATGATGTTAATGATGATGCACTAACATATTTTGATTAAACTTAATAAAACGCTTTCTGACATGAATTTAATTTATGGAAGTAACAGGAGCACAGGGTTTGAGCATGCAGCAGGCGCTGCGTTTGAAAGCCGGGTTTGAATTGCCCTAGCAAAACTTGCACTCGTCCCGGATAGATGTGAATAGTAAACGAAAATCAAAATAATAACAAATATTACTAATAATAATATGACATATCTTGTCTTGATGTTCCTGTGCTGTCAAAGCAATACTTTATATTTTCTTGATATTTAATCGAAGGAATCTTCTTGACAGAACAGACAAAATCTATTTAGCATCAAGATTTGTTATTATATCTTATTTCGTTATTGATGAGGCATACCAATTTCATTAAGTACAATTGATCCAGTGGTTTCTTTTTCAAATAGAATACAATTAAATATACTGCATCAGAATAAGACAAGAGAAATTCTTATGATAAACTATTCTCAAAGTTAGAAAATCAAATTACTGAAAAATTCGGCTTTTGCTCTTGCTTTGAAGTTACAATGGTAGAATTTTATATTTTGTTGCTATTTTCTCATGCAGACTTTGAAATGGTTTTTAATATTTTAACTCTTATTTCAAACTAAATAATGTTATTTTCTACCATTGAGATGTTTGGTTTTGATAATTGGTTTGCAAATCACTTCTACCCGGGTTGTTACTTCTGTGTATTAGAGATGGTCGGGTATAGAAATTCTTATACCCGAACCCGACCCGTACCCGAGTGATCAGCAAAAAAATTTACCCGTACCCGAGTAGCAGTAATTTTTTTTACCCATACCCGAGTGAGCGGTAAATTTTTTTACCCGTACCCGACCCGTACCCGATTGAAAATAAAAATTTTTACCCGTACCCGAACAAAAACCCGTCGGGTACGGGTCGGGTTTCGGTTAAAATACCCGAGACCCGACCATCTCTACTGTGTATAATATTTAAGCTAAACTGGGTAAATGAATCAGCTGCATGAAATGCTTTATGATTGAACATGTTTTTCTTAGCATTATAATTGTTGATAATCACAACATACCTATACCTATGTTAATGTTATTTGCTGGTTTGATCTTGCGACCGACCAAGAAAAGTTTTTGACTTTTTTTTATTCTTTGTGTGGTTTATATTCCACATCTGCTTACTACCTATCATAAGATTTCCGAAAGTTTAAAAATCCATAATTCCAAACTCATATACATTGACTAAAATTGTCAGTGCATAACTTAAGTTAAACCGTATGAAGGCATCTTTTTTTTACTCATATTAGGCGAAATTTATAAATTTCGCTAATTTACTCACCCCTTCGTGCACTTTTGCTGATCACAACAGAAATGATTTCCTGCATCATTTATTTCCGAATTTACAAGCGATTGTGTGAATTGTGAAACTTTCACCCTTTTCACAACTAGAATTTTAAACGATGCACCTACACTAAAGTACAGATGAGTTACATTAGACATTCTGAGACACAATTAAATATTATGAAATAACCAGTATTGTTTTTTATAATGAATAGAACCTTTTATGAAAGCGTTCGTGATGGAGAGTGACGAGTTGAGCTCGAATTCCGATGGATAACGTGTACAGAATTCATTTCTGCCTTTTAAGGAGTGTATCGATAAGTAGTTAGCAACATTCAAACAGTCATTACTCTGAAATGGCTTAATTTTTTGCAGCGTGTTTTGCGGTGACATGTTTGTTTACATGTCAATAACAGCTGCGCAATCGATTGAATTCGGTACGGTTTATCGTTTCAATGATGAGTCGAATTGATCCGGAAACGCGAAAGAAAATTCTGCACACTTGGTGCTCAGAAAGTGGTGTCACGTACAACGGAATTGCAAAACGGGTGAAAGTGCACCACACCAGTGTCAAAAATGTTATCGAGAAGTTCGATAAGACCCTTTCCATGAAGGATTTGCCCCGATCCGGTAGGAAAACGGGTCCCAGCCAGCCTGGCCGGGACTTAAAAGTGGTTGAGTACATTAGGAAAAACCCATCGGCGTCGACGCGGTATTTGACCAAGCAGTTCAACACCAGCATCGGGATGATTCAACGGATCAAATTTCGGAACTCCCTGAAAACGTACAAGAAACAGAAGGTGCCGAAAAAGTGCCTAGTACAGCAAGTTCAGGTCAAAACAAGAGCGCGAAAACTGTATAACCGGGTTCTACAGAATAAAGACGGATGCATCCTGATCGACGACGAAACCTACGCCAAGGAAGACTCTCGAGCGCTGTCCGCACCGCAATATTATACGAAATCGGTGTACCAGGACTTGGCTGACACCACGGTGGCGATGGAAAAGTTTAGGCAGAAGGTGTTGGTCTGGTAAGCAATTTGTACCTGTGGTTTGCGGTCGTCGATTTTCTTCACGAAGGGCACAATTAACGCCAAGGTGTACGAGGAAGAATGATTGAAGAAGAGAATGCTGCCACTGTACAGAAAGCATAAGGCTCCTCCTCTCTTCTGGTCGGATTTGGCTTCAGCCCACTACGCCAACTCCGTTCTACAGTGGTTGTGAAAAAATAATGTACAATTCGTGGAAAAGGACATCAACCCACCGAACTGTCCGGATCTTCGGCCAATTGAAAGGTATTGGGCAATTGTCAAGCGGCACTTTCGGAAGGAAGGTACAGTGTCCCAAAACATGCAGAAGTTAAAAAAAAACTGGACAACTGCCACCAGGAAAGTCACAAAAGTAACTGTGCAGAATTTAATGAAGAATGTCAAGTCCAAAGTGCGAGCGTTTCACAGAAACTAGGATTTTCTTCAATATAATCAGTGAAATGCATAAAAATGTAATTTTTCTACAATATATCGAAAACTGATGCCAAAAAAAATTTTTTCTTCGCTTTTTTATTCAATAATCAATGTTGCTAACTACTTTTCGATACACTCCTTAGACTTAGCAGCTCTGCTGTATGACGCGCAATCACTTTTGTTTGAATTGAAACTAGCTTTGCGAACAAACCGCTACACATCCGATCGCAGTGCCAAAGGATGCCAAACTGAATCAATTTTTCTCAAGAGGTTTCTTTTTACGTGATTTCGTCTGTAGCTTATCCACAAATGGGCGGTTTGAACGGCCACACATATAGGCACTTATAGAATTTTGACGTCTATTATTTTATTTCGGATTTGCATATTTCACTATCAAGATGCTGTACAAAGAAAGAAGTAAGCAAAGAAGTAATCTTAATATTTCTTTAGATAACATTTAGAACCATTAGAACGGCTGATTTTATATGTTGTCCACTTTTCGTTTTCTTTCTCTCCAATGCAAACGATCAGCTGCTCTGCTGCCTGACGCAATCGCTCTTGCTTGAATTGAAACTAGCTTTGCGTACAAACTGTCATTTGAAGTTAGGCCCTTTTGTCGTGGGACTGTCGATTCACTTGATTATGTATGATCTCAGCCTGCAAAAGTCACATCACGTTTCTACTTAGAAAGTGTGTGGCCCAACGAGTCAAAAGGATGGTGGTCGGAAGGGACCAGATTTGTTGAGCAAGCCGGATAGACAAGCACTTTGCTTTAGAGGCTTCCCGATATGTCAGGAACTTATTTCGACATGTGCTATTGGGATCGTCGTGAAGAAAAATCACCTGTTGATGTATGAATCTTGAATGATGAATTGCTTGCTGATGAACTCCCAGTATTTTTGCATACCACGAAAAAAAATCACGTAAATTAATATCTTTATAAGTTCGCATAAAAGGAACGATTCAATTAACCTAAATTTACATCTCAAAGCAGGTAAAATTATATATGTCAATAACTTATCAGTTAATTTAGCTGAATGTGACACCGGAACAAGTACAGGAATCATATTACGGCAAAATGAATATACGTCAAGTGAAATTTTCATTATTTCTAAGAGTGTAAAATTGCAAACTGTTGTTGCGTTTGTGTGTCGTCTTCATTCGAATTCGGAGTTTTTTTTTCTCCATAAATACGTTTATTTCTTAAGGCAATTTACATAAGTTTTTCTTTGCCGTAGCATTACTTTTACATAAAATTCGTATCCTAATATAATACTAATATAGTCACAACGATTTGAGTTTAATGAAACATATTCCTCTTATTTTTTAAATATCATATCATATTTCGTTATTTATTATTAAATCTACTTAAGAACATTATTTGAACCAAACGATTAACTGCTATTAATTATAAAATAAGCTGAAATGTTTATACATTTTGTTATTGATTTCGTAACCTATTTTGGTTTTTTTTATCAGCACATCATTTTTATTAAAATTTTGCTATAGGATGAACTAATGGACGCAGTAGGAGTCAGAACTAACCCTCAAAAGGGTTAATTATTAAATTGTAACTTCAATTGTCTTTATGAAATGATAAAGAAGTTCCATGTAAAATGGATAGTTTACCGCAAGGAATTTAATAGTTGAGATCTGACATCACGATACTCCACGCATGTCCAAACGACATGATCAATATCGCGATAACCTTCGCCACAAGCACAATGACTAGTCTTGGAAAGTCCAATTCGAAGGAGATGTGCATCTAACGTGTAGTGATTGGACATGTATCTGGACATCACACGGATGAAGTCCCTACTCACATCCAGTCCTTTGAACCATGCCTTTGTCGATATTTTAGGAATAATCGAGTGCATCCACCGTTCCAGATCATCTTTATCCCAAGAAGCTTGCCAGCTGGCAAGTGTTCTTTGGCGAGTCGCGCTATAGAATTCGTTGAAAGCAATCGGTCGCTCATAAATTTCACCTTCAATACCACCACGCTTGGCAAAACTATCCGCTTTTTCATTGCCTGGAATGGAGCAATGAACCGGGACCCAAACTATTGTGATTTAATATTTATTATCCAATATGTCGTTCAGGCACTGTTTTATTTTGTCCAAGAAAAACGGTTCATTTTTGCCAGCAGCGTTTGAGCGGATGGCTTCAATTGCACTCAGACTATCTGTGAAGAGAAAATAATGGCTTGGAGATGATGTGATGATTACACTCAAACTATAATGAACTGCTGCCAACTCTGCTATATGAACAGATGCAGGTTCTTGCAGCCTAAATGAAGCCGAAACATTATTGTTGCCTCTTCAATTCGTGATCCGTCCGTGAAAAACATTTTCTCAGACTCAATATGCCTGAACTTACTTGAAAACATTTTTGGAATTTCCATCGAGCGAAGGTGTTCCGGGATTCCACGCACTGCAAAGAAAAGTTCGATTGATAACAACTAGGATTTGAACCAAGAACCATTTTTTGATTACAGAGCGTCCGTCTATTCATTGAGCCACAGAAGCACGTAAATTCGGAGTTATCAAACAATTTTTACTTGACAGAACTTGTAGCATTGTTACGGACGATATCACCTTTCACATGTTCCACAAGCGCATGGTGGCTCTCGGACATTTTTTGTCTTTGATAAAATATGAATAGAAGCTTTGAATTAATCAGTTGTATTTCTGGTATCTGCATCCCAACCATGACTTATTCAACCTAGTTCGAGAAACTCTTGTTTAGCTTGCCGAATATAATCGGTTCGACGTTGAACTGAACAAAAACTTTATCGAAAAACAATTGCAATCGATATATTCTGAATATTAAAAAAAGTTGACGTCTCCTTAAACTACGGTAAACCTTTTCGACCACCAACGAAGAGCATTACAAGCTCAATTACCTTTTTCCAGCTCATGTTCATGGGATGAATAAATTCAATATCAAATCACCATTAAAGACAACAATGTCTTTAACATAATATTTTTTTTATCGCCAACACTAAAAGCAAACTTCAGGTACCCAACAATATAAGCCTAGTAAATATATACTCTCTTCACTTTTGCAGTCGGGGTCTTATGGGCTTATGCCTCAGCTACAAGGAGAGAAGCATCATGGCGAAAGAGACAAACCGATTCATACACGTTGGATAAAGATTATGCTGCTTATGTTTTATAATGGCGATAATTGCGCCTCATTAGCATAACAACAAACGAGCTCAGCTTCAGCCCGCTTCGAACCTGGTAGAATTGTAGGAAAACAATGAGCGAAATAGGACGTAGATGAAATGAAGAACGGGAGGGGGGGGAGATAGGAGGGTCTTTTGGAAAATAGTGACCAAATTGGACCGAAGAATGATCACCGCTCGGTTAGCTGTTGGTCGGTCTTTTGTGGGTAAATCACGGAAAGAAGCCGGCCCCATTTGAGCGCTGACTGACTGAAATTATGTCTATTATTGCAATGTTTGCTGTTTTCAAATTTTGCGCTGAATATGCAGGCAAGAACTGAAACACGCCGATATAATGAGATTGACCATTATTTTTGACCGCGGAAATAGCAAAGCATTCTGAAGCAGGATAATTACTGAAACACGCTACCACAGTTTCCAGGTGAGTTATAGGAAGTTTAAACAAGATCATTTTAAGGTTGATTCGGTTTTGGATTTTGTGCTCAATTTTAGTGCGATTTGTAAACACATCAGATGAGTTTGTTATTCAATCGATTACTGTTTGATTTCAATTACAGTGATTCTCAATCAAAATCCAATTGAGTTGGGACTGTTGATGAAGCATTTGAAGCAAATAATCGATTTTAAACAAGGCTGAATTCATAGGATCTGCGGTAATGTGGGTCAACCAGTTGGAGCAGTTTAAAAAAAAAGAGCTGCAACTGACTCACGATCCTGAATGTCGCGCGGCGTAGAAATGAAGTGCAAAAATGGCTCGATAGTCACAATAGGGACTCATTAAGTAGGTTATCTGGCTCTCACCTACACAGGAATCATTTGGAAAGTGCCCTCTAATGCATCCGCGCATAGATTCCGAGGCTCAATAAGGGCATAAGTACCCCCTAAGACAGTGTTAAACACAGCGAGCAACCAAATCAACTACCGCGCCAGCTCTCGAAACGGTTCCAGTCGCCTCCATCAACCCGCCCGGACGGAGCTGATGGAGCCGGGCGGCTGCCTGTGCAAATTTATTAACGAAACGATAAACTCGCTGCTAACCCAATTCGGATTGGCGGCGACGACGGCGGTCGTGAAAAATGCGATCGTATTTATTAAAATAATAATAAAAAAACGAGCAATCAGCCGGCACCGAGGCAGTAATTCAGAATGGCAGAGGCCACAGTGAAGCAGCGAACAGGCAGACGGAGGACCCGGTAGGTCGGTAGGAATCGAGCTCGGCGAGGAGAGGGAGGATGTCGAGGTCGATTTGCTGGTATCGAGGCGAAAAATGATTCGATTACAAGAGAAATGTGCGCGAGAAAAACAAACGGAGACTCCGCTGGGGATACGAATATGGATGCCGCATAGATTTCCTTCCTCCTCTTCGATTGGCCAAAGGCGCAAATCGAGACGAAGCCAGGCGCAAAAATCCGACGGAAGGAAGCAAATGATTATTGGGTTAAATTTATTTGGTTTTATGGTGTCTTGATATGGTAGCGAAGAGGGTTCGCCTCGGCTTGATTGTTATCTTTCAATAATAGGAATGATGGTTTACAGATAAAAATCGAGAAAAAATGAACGCCGGCTGATACTTTTTTTCATCTTCCTCCTCTTCTTCTGGTTTGCCCACTTGTTCTCCTCGAAAAGCGGGAGGGTTCACCTCCTTCCACTTGCTACTGGCAACGTCTGATTGGTGGTGAATGTTTAACATGGATGGAATTCGAAGTTACGAGTTATAAAAGCGGCCAGAGGAATAGACTGGGGTCATGACATTTTACTAACAGATATCAGTTGCTTCATTTAATAAATGTCAAATATGTCATCTCGAATAAATGTATTTGACGTTGCGAAGATACAAACAAGAACGGAATTTAAATTCATATGAAACAAAAATCAGTTTTTAAGTAAAATTTTGATTTTAGTGCGAGATTTCCGAGGAAACATGAAATCTCACAAAGAATTTATTAGCTCTAACTGCTTCTTAAAACCTTTTTAAATCCACCTAATATTGTAATAATGCCATTCTCATATCACTCACAACATCATAAATACACCGAAACCTCCGTTTACTAAACGGGGGTTCGTAAATGGAGGTAGTTCGTAAAAAAAGTTTACGTTATTTGGGATTTGGTTCGAAAAAAAAGTTTACGTTATTTGGAATTTACTTCGTAAAAAAAGTTTTGTGTAATGAATGTGGAAACCCCGAATCAAATGGCCATTTTCCGGAACGGATGTGATAAGTGGGTGCAAGAAAATAATGTTTTAGGTCGGTTCATAATCCAAGATGGCGATTTCCGGTTTATCAATATTCCTAAAGACCCTTACAATGTGGGTATTTTCCAACCGGAATTGATGAGTAACTGACGGAAAACGATGTTTGAAGTGGTTTGTAAATCCAAGATGGCGACTTCCGGTTTGTCGATATTCCTTAAAAACCCTTACAATGTGGGTATTTTCGTAACGGGATTGATTAGTAGATGACGGAAAACGATGTTTGAAGTTTTTAGTTACGGTTTTAAATTTCGACATTCTAAAAATTAATATTGTGTCGAAAAGGTTCCTTTATCAGGAAGAACAAATTTCCATACTGAAGAGGTGTTTCATCCGATTCGGAGAAAGTCGATCCTGCCAGTTTATCTGCTGTTTATTTCTGGAATTGCTCATAAATGTTAGAAATTTAGGGTCATATGGTTGCGCTTTCAAACATAATTTCCCGGTATATACTCATCAATCCCGTTCCGAAAATACCCACATTGTAAGGGTTTTCATTAAAAACTTTTTAAAGAATATCGTCAAACCGGAAGTCGCCATCTTGGATTTACGATCCACCTCGAATATCGTTTTCCTTCATCTACTCATCAATTCCGATCCGAAAATACCCGAATTGTAGTAATTTCCATGGAGCCGGAAATTGTTTTCATTGGATTCAAAGACCTCTTTTTACGAAGTTGGTAAAAAAAGTTTACGTTATTTGGGATTTGGTTCGTAAAAAGAGTTACGTTAAAAGAGGTAACGTAAAAAAAGTGTTCGTAAACGGAGGTTTGGGTGAATTGCTGTGGAGTTCGCAAAAACAACTGTTAATTGAATAGAAACACCTGTAGTTCCGCATCCGAAAGCAATATCCACACAAATTCAGGAATTCCGTATGAAACTGTGACACTTTTCCTTTGAATCTAAAAGTTTGTGAAAAACGATTTCGCCATCTTGAAGAAAAGTGAGTGAGTGAAGTATTTCCAATGCTTCCGAATTCTGGATTCAGAGGACCGGAATAGCCGAAGTTTATTCATTTGTCAGCAACAAATATGACCTACAAACACAAAATCTGACGTGTTGAATCTAGTTAGAAAGAATTTTTCCCTCTTTCACTTCGTAGCTTTAGGTGGTTGTGAAATTTTTTAAATACTCTTCACCCTGTAATTCTGGAATTGAAAGTTGTATCCGGATGAAATTCTAAAGCTTTCTATAAGGCCTTTAATTTGAACCTAAGTTTGTGAAAACCGATTACGCTATATCTGAAGAAAGCAAAGACTGTCCCAGAAAGTATGGACGCACTTTGATTTCGCTGTAAATAATTCACAAGTGTTAGATATTCAAATTTTATTCGATATACTGATAATATTAGACTACAACAACAGAATATTATTCTCAACATTTGCTACTTAGCCATTGTAGACTAGCTGGCGCACCTTCTTGCGAACGTTCCTCATTAAATTCCGTACAGACTACTTGGCGACAAGTTTTGACACTTTTTTTCCAAATTTTTCGAACTGTTGAATGGTTTCGGCTGCCGAGACATGTTTCCTAAGATGTGCCTTCGTTAATGCCCAAAATTCCTCAATTGGTCGAAGTTGTGGGCAATTTGGTGAATTCATGTCTTTTGGGACGAAAGTGACATTTTTGATAGTTTACCATTCTACCGTTGATTTCGAGTAGTGGCAAGAAGCAAGATCTGGCCAAAAGACAACAGGATCCTTGTGGCTTCGAATCATGGGTAAAAGTCATTTTTGTAAACCTTCCTTGAAGCATATTTCGCTGTTTATTGAAGCAGTGGTGATGAAGGGTTTTGAAATCTTACCGCAGCTACAAATTGCTTGCCAGACCATAGCTTTCTTACCAAATTTTTCGACTTCAATCGATATCTCGGACTGGTTCAACACTTGCCCTTCTTGCAACGTATAATATTGTGGTCTCGGCAAGGATTTGTAATCGAGTTTCACGTAGGTTTCGTCGTCCATGATTATGCAGTTCAAATTTTCAGCAAGAATCGTATTGTACAGCTTTCGAACCCTCGGCCAGATCGGTGCTTCTTGTTTCGGACTACGTTTTGGTTGTTTCTGCTTCTTATACGTTCGAAGATTCAAACGTTCTTTAGCACGAAGAACATTTGACTTCAAAGTGCCACTTTTTTGGCCACATCCTGAACTGAAACTTTCTTCTTTTGCTCGAACGCCTTCAGTATACGTTTATCCCACTGAGGGTTAGCAGGACCTTTTTTTCGACCCGTTTTCGGTTTATCCTCAAAGGTGTTATCCTCACCAAACTTCCTGATTGCATTTCGCACGGCTTTTTCACTTACTCCTTCCATTTTTGCTATCTTTCTTAGTGACAGTCCGCGTTCTGTGCACCATTTGTAAACAATTTTTCGACGTTGTTCTGCTGAAAGTCCACGCATTTCGAAACAAACTAATGAAAACGAATAAACAACTGCACAAGTGGTTAGAGAAGAGTGTAAACAACAGTTAGTTAGTTAGTTTTCTTTATTAAAGAGACTTTCAGACGGTGGCTGGTTCATCTCTATTTGTAAACAACAGGACGCACCCATAAAAATTGACAGATTCTGAACCATTGCGAAATGGCAGCGGTTTTTGGTTGCGTCCATACTTTCTGGGACAGTCTTTAAGTAATCCCAAATTGAAACTGAAAAGTCAAAAACACTAACCACCTTGTAATCCCCTTGTAAATCGGATGAATTTGAAATTCTGAAATTTCTCTTGGCATCTTCAGACCTTTTATTTGAATTCAAGGTTGTTAAAATCGATTTTGCCATCTCCGAGAAAAAGGAGTTCACAGAAATGCTACATAGACAGAAATTTTTCGTACTGGATGTACTGATTTGAATGGCATCCAAGCCTCGATGCAAAGATTGGTTTTCGCAGTGATTGTATAACCTTTCCATATGAGAAGAGCAAAAATCTCGTGAAATAATATTTCGTTCTGAATATTGATTATATCATGTTCCATTTAGAGTGAACCAATTAAACGAAATCTAACAAATGAAACAAATCTTCGATTCTGTTACTTTTGCATGTGTAAGTCAAGCTAAACAGCATAAATCAGCAGCTTAAAACATGTAGTAGGAGTTTTTTTATTATGGTTATAATTATTATCATTGTACATAATTTACTTAACAGTATGTATGTTAATATTATCTGCTGTTTTTATTGAAATCACTACCACCACTGTCAAAATTCATACCACTTCCGATGTAGTTTATTTTTATTAATTGAAATTTTTAATTTTTTCGGTCGCACTTATCATAAAATAGCTGAAATTTTTGTCAACTGAAGAACTGTCTTTTACCAATATCACACACCAGTAGCAGACCGTCCGTAACCGTTTCGTTTTCTTTATATCGAGTACGAAATAGAACAAAGTACGCATCGTTCGTGTTTCTGTTTTCTTCTTCCACGTTGCACGTACCGGTACGCATGTTGTATTGTCATTATATGTGGCGGTTTGAAAGCTTTGACGCTCATCGCCCTGTAACTGCGGAACCGTAAGCCGGAATCGGATGAAACTTCACAGTAATTTTTGAGACAATATGAGCTTTAATTTAAATCAAGATATGTGAAAATCAGTTCAAGCATCGCTGAGAAATCGAAGTGAGTTCTACCTTAGGAGTTCACTACTTCACTACTTTTGGTGCTTCCGGAACAGAAAAAGGGGACACCTTTAGTGTTGAACTAAGTTCATATGCCTACAAACTAACAAGTTCAACAAATCAGAAGAATTTATCAGTCAGTTTTATGTATTTGACCATCGTTTGTGAAAAAATACTCATGAAATTGATAATTTTCCACTTATCACGCTTTAGTTCCGGAACCGAAAGTTGAATCCAGATAGAAAGTTCTACAAATTTTTCAAAACCTTTCATTTGAATTACAGTTTGCAAAAATCGGTTAAGTCGTTCCTAAGAAATTGAGTGCACATGTTTCCCTTAGTTTCCACATATAACCCTGTAACTACGAAACCGGAAATCGAATCCAAATGAAATTCAATAACATACTATGAGACAAAAAGACCATTCATTCGAATCTAAGTTTATGAAAATGGATTCAGCCATCTCTGGTTTATAAGAAATAAAACTGATTTGGTTCATTTCAACAATAATCTTTATTGTGTCATTATACAAATAAGATCATAGATAAAATGAGTCAAACTTTTGCTTAACATAGAAGTGAATCAGAATTAAATTAGCATAGATATTGCCAATAAAATCAACTCAACTTTTGCTGATACGCAATGAATAGGCCATTTATTTCAACAATAAAAACAGCTGGAACAACTATTTTTTTTCGTTTGGCTAGACAAAAATTTTGATTCACATTAAACAGAGAGCATTGTTGATGTTGAAGGGAGAAATTGGTTCAAAACAATCATATTCTAGCTTGAAATTACGCATACATAAAATTTAAAAAGTTACTGTTTTGTTTTTTCAAACAAGCATAATTTCTCTACGTGTAAGAAATAAAACTGTTACGTTTAATTTAAACAATTACACGTCATACAAATAAGATCATAGATAAAATGAACGTCTTTTTTTATAGTTATAAAGAGAAAGCAGGATGAAATCAACATAGACATTTTCAATAACATTAACTCAACTTGTGTTGACATGTAATAAAATTAATTCAATAATAAAATCAGCGGCAATAAATATATATTTCTTTGGGTTAGATCAAAATTTTGATAAAAATCAACAAAGGGCATTGTTTATGTTGAAGGGGAAAATCGATTCGAAGCAATCATATTCTAGCTTGAAATAAACATAAATTCAATTGAAAAATCTACTAAATGTTTTGTTATTTCAAACATGTTCCATTTCTCTGCGTCCAATATTCAAGAAAAAATTTCTCCTTCGGCTGCGTTATACATTAGAGCCGTATGTGAATACTAACACTATTCAACGAAGCTTACAAGAGGTCTTTTTGCATCAATTATACAGGTTTCAACCTTAAGGACATTCGCCTATTGGATCACAAAAGCCTTCTGGTCATTTGTGCGGGGTTGGGAATCGAACTCAGGTTGGCTGCGAGATAGGCATCGAATAACACATCACGCCAATACGCCATACTCGTCCACAAGAGGCGGAAGCGAGGTATCGGCCGGTGTTCTTAAAATCATTGTTATTGGCTTTCATACGCAAAACTCAAATGTGAAATATAGAAGGCGCGGAGTTCCGATGATGTTGGCAAATTATCACATAGAGCAATATAGGAATCGAGTATAAAAAGCGGATATAGTTACTAACATAGTAATTTTTCTTTAAACACACCTACGGAATGGGTCAAACTTTTGCATTCATTGAACTTGTGCATAAAATATAAACTTTTAATTTCTTCAACACTTACTTCAATACAATACTTACTATATTTAGATATTGATGCTAAATGAGGTTATGTCATCAATCGTAATGGAAATTTAAGGTTTAAACAAATAGAATGGTCGAATAAACCAAGTATTTCAGAGCGGTGTCAACAAGTTAAGTCAATATTATATTATAGTCATTCTGAAAGCCAAAAACTTAGATTTATTCTAATATTATTTAATATTAAGCGGAATATTAAAAATATTGGTTGAAATTCTAATTGATAGAAATCAATGTTTTTTCCCTAATTACAACAGAATATTCTTTGATTATTCCAATTTCAAATACAAATAAATAAAAATTCACTGAAAAATAAACATTGCTATGTATTATGACAGCTTCATTTGAAGGCATCATCGTTTGTACAACAGCGCCATCTAACTGTCGAACTGTCGTTAGAAGGCCAATCTTGAAGTCACGTCAAAAAAGGCCAATTCGGGATTCCGAAGATGGAACATCAATTGGTTGTAATTGTGCAATGTTTGAGCACAAAAACGAAATTCCCGTAATCCCCCAAAGCAAACATCGTATATAAAATGAGCTCCTCATTGCATTGCCTTCATTTCGTTTCCTCACTGTCTGTTGTTTCTGTCCCCATGTTAGAGCACAAGAAAATTCGTTTGCCTACCTGTTCGCTTTGTTATTTGCGCTGAACTGTCAACTCAATAAAGTATCTCTTTGTTTACTTCTCCGAGACCGAAATACAGCGGCGATGCTTCAGTTCAGTACTCCTGAGACTGTCGGAAACTGTTCAAATTGACTTAACAAGTGCTCAAGGTCTACCAAGAATGTTTACTGCTGTCTGCCCGTCTGAGCGTCTGTGACTTGTTTACTCGAAACAAAGTTGTTGCCGAAAGTAGTTTCAGTGCCCATCGAAGAACTACTTTTTACTGACCGAAAATCGCCTCGGATGATAAACGAGGTTATGTATAATTCATAAGAATCTCTTCTGTGTCACTGCGAACAACTTTCGTTCGCGGGAGAATGCCTATTTTGGCACAAAATAATGTAAGTAGTTCTATCATTAAGGCTGAATATTACATGGGACTACTTCCGATATACGATGATGGATGACCGATAAGAGAATGGACTCTAGACTGAGAGTCGCGCCGCGTGCTGTCCACTGCCATTAATCTTAACCGCTATTGTTTGCAGCATAAATTATTACAAGTATAGTCTTCAGTTATTTAGCTGCTTTTGGCAAAAGTATCCAGTGAATTATAGCAGCACATTTTATTGAGTGCGGCACCGCTGGGTGGTCAATATGAAACAGTTTATCTGGTGCTTGTTTTTATCATGTGACGATACTTGGGTGGAAAATGAAGCTGTACCCATTATCACGACCTTGACAGAAAATTGTTCAAAATCATAAGCAGATAGATTCTTTGATAATTGGAAATCTTGAGATTTTTTAATAATTGGAAATCTTAAGATTTCAATTTTCAATACAATTATGTATTTAACTAAGAATTTGACAATTTGAGTAATAGTCATATTCATATTAACCAGTTAATAATGCAGGATTTATTCAAGAGATGTCTCTACAAACAAACATTACTTCACCGTCGAAATTAGTATGATATTTTTCTGCATGACCATTACGCCCCAGAAACAATGTCAATTTCAAGTTAGTATCATATAAATTTAGTCAAGCCATCATGTTAAAATTCTCGCAAAGTAAAGAGGGCTTGCGGAATGCGTTTACGGGGAACGTGTTCTATAACAAGTCGTGACTTGTTAGTTTAAACGACTTAAAACTGAAGATTTCAAGGTGAAAGACAAAGAACACACAGGTAAACCCAAAAAAATTGAAGATGCCAAATTACCAGAATTTGTTGAACGAAAAAAAAACCCAAAATCGAAAGCAAATGGCGGTGTAGTAAATCGTTAGTCACCAAGCCATTTCTAATCGTCTACACGTCGTCATTCAGCTCATGAGGAACCCATTCTCCCACTGTTTGAATCTTGATAGCTAGAAAATGGGTTCCTAATGAGCTGAATGGTAGACAAGAGGAAAAGCAAAATTATACTTGTTCGGTATGAAACAAACGGTTTTTTTGTACCAGGTCGTTATAGTGTGTGCTAAAAACACCCATAAAAGGCACACCCAGATTTAGGTAAGCAATCTTCAGTAGTGTTATTTTTTTTATCTTTGGGCCCCTCCCGAAACGAAATCCTGGGTACGGGCCTGATTGACATCAACTGCAAAACCTAATCGCTTCGAAAAGAAAACAAGGCTGTGCATTTGGTAGGATTACAAAGGAGTTTTGTACTACGAGCATGAACCATAGAAAACTGTAAATACTAATCCTCACTGTCAGCAAATTATGAAAAAAATTTCGTGAATACGATTTACTTTACTATGGGGCGCCTTTTCTAAGTTTACCCTCTGAGAGAGTGATAAGTTTTTGATCGTGAATATCTCTTGTTGTATCTAACGAATCAACATAATTTTTGCTACATGCCATCGGCAATGTGATCACAATTTTATGATAAAATTTTTAGTTTTGTGACATAATCTCAAATAATTCAAAATTACACTTTCCTGAAATGTTTGGTATAACTGAGTATCAAAGAGGATAATTCATAAGGCGCGTTTGCCTTGCTCGTATTTTTAAAGCTCATAGCTCAGTGATTTGTGAAAGAATTTATATAATCTAACTACCAATAGAATCAAAATTTTTCAACTTAAACGCGTATAACAACAGCATTGAAGTATTTCAATAGTACACTATTAAAAACCTGTCTCATTTGACACATGTCAACATCAGCCAATCAGAACGCGTTCTGAGTACAAAATATCTGCTTCTAATCGTTCGAGAAAAACGTTCCGAACAGTGCTTAATATCGTAGTGAGTTCCACAATTTGGTCCTTCTGAAAGGCAGGAATGAATCCCGAACAGCTTTCCTGACAGTTTCTTTCAATGAAATGCAAATTTGAAATGAAATTATTGAAATCAAAAATCTATATGCTGCTGTTTTTATAGCTGCTAGGACCGCCCATTAGTGAAAAAGCTACAGACGAAATCACGTAAAAAGAAACCTCTTAACAAAAATTGTATCAGTTTGGATTCTATCGCCACTGCGAGCAGATGTATTGTGTGTCGTTTGCAAAGCTAGTTTCGCTTCCGACAAGAGCGATTACGTCACAGCTGTCAGTCGTTTGCATTGGTGAAAAAACAACGAAAAGAGGACAACGGTGGAGAGCATCACACAAAATCAGGCGTTCTAATGGCTCTAAAAGTTTTCTAAAGAACTATTAGGATTTCTTCTTCGCAAATCGAAGGTAAATATCCTCAGTTTAGTGCATATCTAGAACAATTTGATTAGATTTGTGCACTTTTCGCTGTGTGAAGTTCACAGTGATCGAGAACAATTGAAGCCTTCTTTGTTTTTGTGTACAATGTGAAAATGGGGTTGTGCAATTTATTATTAACATAAAGTGGAGTCCCAGTAGAAAAGATTTCATTTTAATGGAAAAAATTTCATTTTAATCCATAACTTAATTACTACGCTATGGTTGAAAGGAAATACACATATGTTAAGAAATTAATTACTACTATAAAATACTGTTGACGATAGATACACAATAAAACCAAAAAAAAAATACATTAACTAAATATCTTGTTCAGTCTGTGTCTAAAAGAGGTACTTTAGTCTAGCCGCAAATGTGGTACGGTTGTTTATTTTTTGTGTATTAGGTGAAAGCGTTATTATATTTAGTTATATTCAGTTAGACCAACAAGAAGAATCCGTCTTTGTCCAAGGCTGCTCGAAAACGAAACAAATTGTTACTACAGCGTCTTGTTCGAGAATTAGATAGATTATACAACTGTAGATTATGATGAGCTGTGGAGTTATGCAGATTATCATGGACGAACAGTAGTATTTGAATATCACATAAGTGTGCAGTGCGGTAAAATTTCATTTTCAATCGAATAATATAAGATGAAAATGAAATTTATGGCCGCTGACCGTCAGCGTATCCCTTCTAATTCATTTGACTTTTGTTGCCATTTTCAAGTGAAGCTCCCAGAATTCATCGTCAGTTGAATAGTCGTACCTAGTCATTTGAAGTTTTGCTTGCTCAGTTTCAAGTGCCAAGTAGTATAGCTGCTTCATTGTCTTCGCTCTTGGTAGTAAGCAGATTCGAACGAATAGAATTATAAATGGAGTAAAGTATTAAAAATAAAAACTGAAGGAAGAAACAATTAATTTATGTGTATTCTGTGATTGATATTTCATCTATCTGATTAGTCTTTCATCTATTATCTTGAACCAATTCGAATGTTTACATGAACCTCATTTGAAGGCCGCTTTCACACTATTGAAAGAAATATTTTGTTACTTCAAGAGATCAACTGACGGTGGTTAAACTGAGCCTCGATTGAAGAGAAACGAGTGATGAACTAAATGCTGCTCGTTCGGGCCGTCAGCAAACATTGTGTGTGTCAGAGATTGAATTTTACTGCAGTGGAGAGATCGTCAATGTGTTTCACATTCAGTTTCAATTGAATTGAATGAAATTTTACTGCACTGTAAGTGTGTTATTGGTAAAATATTATGGTTTCTATCAGAGTATAACAATAAGAACAATCAAGAACAGTAATGGTTTATTGAGAATGATTTTCAGGCTTCTGCTTTGTAGAGTTTGGAGTTTTCAGTTTCAGATTAGAACTCGTCCCCACACCGATACCAACTAGCTGAACTGTGAATTAATATAAGCGAAATAAATATTCAACAGAGCACGCTGGGGAACAAATGACTTGACTCTACATAAAATATCGCAGTAGGACGCCACGTGCTTTGCAACAAACTTCATGTGGTGAGTCCAGGTTAATGTGAGATTAAAAGATGTGCCCAAATACTTGAAACAGCCAACTTTTTCAATAATTTTGTGTCCAAGCTGGGGATGATTATGCGTCGGTATGGTTTTCCTTATGCAATGGAACATCATATACTTACTCTTTGAAGCATATAATGATAACAAGTTCGCATTAAAATATTGATCAATGAATCGTTAAACAATCCCCAATTGAGTTAATAATAGTGGGGACGGGTATAGCGTGATGGGTAAGTCGATGCCCTCTCACGCAGCCCACCTGGGTTCGATTCCCAACTCCGCACATAGGGTCAGAAAATTTTTCTGGCCCGAAGAGGCGAATGACCTTAAGGTTAAAACCTCTATAATCGAAACAAAAAAAAAAAGTTAATAATAGTATTGATGTCACTGTCAGGATAGAACAGAGCTGCTTAGTCGGCTAATAGTCGTGGAATTTCCTTAACCTGTAAATTACCTATGCCATTAGTATATAAAAGAAATAATAGTGGTCCAATATTACTTCCTTGGGGAACACCAATGTTTATTGAATCAAACATTGCTACGAAAACCGACCAGCATGCTCCACAAGACACACTTAGTGAAAGGGATTAATAATATCATTTCTGAATAAAAATAGGAAATTTTCCTTCACACGCCATAGTCTCCAGACCTGGCCCCTTCCGATTATCATTTGTTTTCATCGCTTTCTCACGCATTTGCTGAGCATCAAGTAGCTTCAACCTATTCCTTACAATAGACTTGTAGTTCCATTCGAAATCCCGCATTATTAACTGGCACAACTGGTATATTGTTTACATACAAGTATACAAGTTTCATAGTTTCATAGTAGGTTCAGTCACGTCTAAAAAATTGACCGAGAAAAAATGATGTGTACTTAGAATCAAAATTCAGTGTCTTGTGTGATATGAATATTCTAAGGAGTATCTGAGTGCTCGAATGAAGGAAAGGAGTGGTTGTAGAGAAGGATCAACTCCCAAATAACAATTCGTATGCCTTATGGTTCCGATTATAATTTATAAGAGTTTTGTAATTGATTCTTCAATCACTACCAGTTTTATGACAACTATAATAAGTGCATCTTTTGACGAGTAATATAATAGTTTTAAAGCTTCTATAAACCCTTTCACCCGAACTAACAACTGAACTAGTAATAAAAATACTTATACTAGAATAAAACCATTACTACATCCTTTATTTTGCTTTCAAAAATTCTTTTAAAAACAAATCTAGTTATGTGTGTGTGTTGGATAAAGCACAGGATTCGTTCTAAAATGTCTATTGCATTTTTTAAAGCATCATTGCAGGACATTGCAAACTCAACCATCACGTGGCTACTATCCAGCGTGCTGAGTATTATTTTTGTGATTTGTGTAAGTTCGATTGCGTACTTCATAGCATCTAATATGTAAC
The DNA here is from genome assembly GCF_030247185.1 of Malaya genurostris. Taxonomy (NCBI): domain Eukaryota; kingdom Metazoa; phylum Arthropoda; class Insecta; order Diptera; family Culicidae; genus Malaya; species Malaya genurostris. The sequence continues at coordinate 216,635,733 of NC_080572.1, forward strand.
TGTCCTGCATTGACGCAACTACGTATCCGGGTTTTCGGTTCCTCATACATGGTTGAATCTGTGTATGGGGAACGAAAATTGAAGAATATTCTATCTTTTCATACTCAATGTGGTAAGGAACTATAGTCAGAGTCCGAATCAGATCCTTTCTGTATTGACCTTAAAAGACTTTATCAGATTGTTTGGCATCCCTTATGGGGTGCCGAATTTACTTATGTGCGTTGCTTCTGTTCTCTCGAAATCCTCTAAGAGGTTAGTGGTTTTATTAAACGTACCATTTTGATGTTCTGTATCGTATTATTTATTGACATCAAATAAACTATGAAATACAAAAAGGAGGAGATGAAAATTATGAATATGAATGACAATCTTTAATCATTTTCAGAACGTATGCAAAAGTTTTGAAGCATCGAAACAAATTTATACAAATATGACGATGAGTCAAAAATTTTTATTTTTTTAATCATGAAGACTTTCTCAAAAACCACATCTATTCCAAGACAATTAGTTATAATTCATATTTTTATCTTTTCATTCACGATTAAAATAAAAGCACTTGAAGTTTTTTTATTCATAAAAAGTTTCAAACTCGTAAAATCTTTATATATAAAAATGGATGTAAGTTTGTATGTTTGTAACGCGATAACATCGGAACTACTGAACGGATTGCCACCAAACGTGGTACAGGTACTTCTTGTATTTCAGAGATGGTTTAGGGAGTATATTTATATGGGAGGGAGCCTTGCAAGTGTCATAAACAAGGAGGGGTCATGGAAAAATTCATATAATTTGACAAGAATCGATACGTTTTGAAGACCGTAGAACCATTTTGCATACCTTAGATATGACTATATGGGGGTGGATGTAGCAAGTGCCTTTAAATAGGGGGGTGTAATGTTTAAAACGGCATAATTCCGAAACTACTGAACGGATTGCCACCAAACTTGGCACAGATACTTCTTGCTCTTCTGAGATGGTCATAAGCGTATTTCTATGGGGGAGGGAGCGTAGTAAGTGTTCTTAACAGGGGGAGCTCATGAAAAAATTTGTCTAATTTGACGAGAATCGATACTTTTTTAAGACCATAGAAACATTTTGCATATATTAGATATAATTATATGGGGGGTGGATGTAGCAAGTGCCTTTAAAAAGGGGGGTGTAATGTTTGTAATGGCATAACTCCGGAATTACTGAACGGATTGCTATCAAACTTGGCACATGTACTTCTTGCTCTTCAGAGATGGTCATATGCGTATTTTTATGGGGGGAGGGAGCGTAGCAAGTGTCCTTAACAAAGGTTGTCATTAAAAATGTTATCTAATTTGACGGGAATCGGTACTTTTTGAAGACACTTTTTGCACAACTTAGATAAGATTATAAGGATATTCTGTTACGAGAGGGTGTAGTAAGTGCCTCTAAAAAAGGAGTGCAATGTTTGTAACGGCATAACTCCGGAACTATTGCACGAATAACTCCGGAACTATTGCACGAAATTTGGTACAATTATTTCTTGCTCTTCAGAAACAGTCATAAAGGTATTTTTATAGGGGAGGAAGCGTAGCAAGTATCATTAACAAGAGGGGCCAAGAAAAAAATTCATAAAATTTGACAAGAATCGATAATTTTTGAAGATCATGCAAACATTTTCCATACCTTAGATATGATAGATATGGAGAGTAGAATAGAATGTAGCAAGTGCATTAAAAGAGGGGGATGTAGCGGCATAACTCTGACACTACTGAACGGATTGCTATCACACTTGGCATAGCTGCTTTTTGCTCTTCAGAGATAGTTGTAAGGGTATTGTTATGGGGGAGAGAGCGTAGCAACTATCCCTAACAGGGGTCATGAAAAAATGTATTTAATTTGACGAGAATCGATACTTTTTGGAGACCATAGATACTTTTTATGCAACTTAGGGTATTCGTGTGGGGTGGATGTAGTACGTCCCTCTAAAAAGGGGAGGTAATGTTTGTAACGGCGCAACTCCGGAACTACTGAACGGATTGCTATCAAATTTGGCACAGATACTTCTTGCTCTTCAGAAATGATCATTAGTACATTTTCAGGGGGGAAGGTGTGTAGGAAGTGTCCTTAACATGGAGAGAGAGGGTCAATGACGAATTTTGAATAGTATCGACATTAAGACTAGAAGGAAGGGTTTTTGAAAATAAATTTTCATCTCCCATTTTTTATAAAATAACAGAGTGGCAAAATAATAATTTGAATAATTTCAAAAGATCTGGTTCTATTTTGCCGGGGAATTCAAAGAGCTAAGGGAAAATAATCTTTCTCTGTCTATGAACGCGAGTGTATTTAAGTTTCAGCATAACTACGAAACAACTAAACGAATCGCCACTATGTTTGGCACATGTACCAAAGGTGGGAATCGATATTTTTGAAAAGCGCAGATACACTACTCAGGGTAATCATGGAGGAAATCTGTAGTAAGTTCACTGACAAAAAGGAAGTTAAATCAAAATAGATTATAAGGTTATTTAGAGGATGAGAGAGAGTAGCAAGTGTCCTGAACATGGAAAGTGTAAGGGAAAATTGATCGGGTTTTACGAAAAATTGGTACATCTTTACGAGTACAGTATATTTCTAGCAACTGAGAGAGGTTCACAAAAATATTCACAAGAGGAAGGGGAAATAAGTATTCTTAACATTGATCGGAATTGACGAAATCATACAATCAATGTGCATTTTATTATGTAAATTGAGAAAACTTTCGACTCAAGGTGATGGAAATAGGATTACAACAACATTTGTATTAACTGAATCATTATTCTATAAGTTTTACTCCCCGATGAATGGCTAAAATGGTTAAAACCTTGGTAAAATAAATTATACAAAAACGTCATTCTATAGTACGAATGTAGTTATGATGTTAAACAGCCTTTCGTTATAAAATAATCATTGTCAGATGGAAAATTTTGAACAATTCATGATGTCATAAAATTTTTATAAAGAGGAGAGAGTAGCAAGTGATTATATCCATGGAAGCCAAAGATATTGTAGATCGATTGTGATGAGGAAGTACGGAAGTACGTTACAAACACATATACATATGAAACTCGGAGGTTACTAAAAAAGTATTTATAGAGAGAAAGGCGTTTTAAATGTTCCTAACAAAAGAGTTCAAATATAAAACTGACCCAATTTGACGAGAATACCATGAAAGTTATAATTATTGTGAGATCTGAGATGGGACACTGATCATTCGCAATCTGAACATGAACGGAGTATTGTTCAATCGGGTTGTCGTCTAAGTTGTGTTTCATTGCAATCAGACTATCAATGAAGAGGAAAATTTCTAGAATTTTTTCAGTCTTGCCTTCACGAAACATTTCCGAGCAACGCCGGGTAAATCAGCTAGTCTAATATATTATCACTGATTGCATTTAAAACCGGCTTGATACACACATTTTATTTATTGTGTAGTTCATTCCATCCGAAGGAATTTAACATTGAGCGTAAAGCTGGTTACAAAATTTTCCTGAATTTGGTGTTATTACGAAAAAGATTTGACGCTGGTTTATGCTGATTCTTCACTTTGTTTTATAAACCTTATGAAGAATGGTCCGCTTGGTAGGAACACTTTCTTAAAGTTGAATTCAGTAGGCTTTCGTGTAGTTTAAAGCTTCAATACAAGATATATGATGTAGCTATGAAGACCGCTACAAGTATTTATTTATATTAAGAATGTTACTTGGATTGGCGGTAGAATGGACAGGAAAGTTAAGCGACACTTCGAAAATAGCACAAACATGTCAAATCGAGTTGTCGATAAAAAGTGCAAGGTGTCAGTCAGTGTTTTACAGAAAACTACGTAGCGAGCTAGGTTACATATTCACAAGGTGCAAAAATGCCCAAACATTGTGATGGATGACGAAACTTACGCCAAGTCCGAATTTTGTCAAGCCGAAAATTCTTGGGCAAGCGTGTTTCGTTGTGGAATCGAAGTACGATGTTTCGAAGGATGGGCGGAAGAAGTTTGTAATCTGGCAAGCGATTTGCGAATGTGGTCAAATATGCGCTGTGTAACGGAAGTGGGCCTTGAGAAGCGCTACTCACTTGCAACTCAGACAGGAAACACAAAGAATTAACTCTGTTTTGGTTTGATGTACCATCCTGTCACTACGTTCGAAAAATGTTGGAGCGATACCGAACCAACGGAATCAATCATGTGTCAAAAGATATAAATCTATAAAATTCACCAGAACTTCATTCAATTGAAACATTCTGAACAATTCAGGCAACGGAACTTTACAAACATCCCAGAACTATTATGAGAGAGCGTATGGACGGAGTAAAAAAAAAGGGTCGGACATTCGGAATGGGAGTTGAAATGAAATAAATTAAATTTAGTAAATCAAAACTCATTAGTAGTTTTATATTCGCTGAAATTTTCAAAAAAATTAGTTATTCGGTTAAATTTTGATGAGTACATATATATGTGCCATTTTCATCGAATGCACCCTTTATTGGAATCAGTTCAAAATTTGGTATCGATTTGTTCGTGTCGTTTGAAAAAATGAGTGTGAATGCATAACGATCGATTCGGCATTAAGATTCTTTGCAATAAAGAATAATTGCCATCTTTTATCACTGGAAATTAGCAACTGCTGCGATAAGGCTTCTAAAACCGAATAATGCTAAACCCGTGAAGCGCAACGAAGAATGCCGAATTAATGGAGCTTCATGTCCGAGCGATAAATATCCGGTGAACACCCAGGGTGCGATCTGGTAGCACAGCAGGGTGAACCAACTCGGGAACGGAATGATGACAGCACAGGGGACATCATACGGGGAAGAAAACCCGGAGAAAAGTGTCACCGACTTAGGTTGGCTTCGGATTTCAAGACCGGTACCATCGTGTACGAATGCAATAAACCACATTTTTATGAAGCTCGTGACATCGAATCGGCGCACGGAATGAACGGACAGAAACGGAAAATATGCCACCGCTGGTCAAAACGAAAGAAAAACACGGCGGTGGCCTGGCAAAAGTAGAAAACGTTGCAAAAATGTAGCAATTAATAAAAAGAAACACTGAGGGCAGCAAATAAAACGGGCTTAGTCTGTCACACTACAGCCCAGAAGAGGAAGCGATTTTTGTGTTCACGACGATCTCGCGGCTTGCGATGAAGGCTCACGAAAAGCTATTAAAACTTGGCGAGCTTGTCGTGAAGAATGCCAAGTATTTATGACTACCTGGGAATAGATATCCGGAAAAAGTGCAATTTCTAGTTGGTATTTCAAATAACCATTGAAATTTCCGCAATCATCTCGAACAATTCCGAACCTTTTCGAACTAATCTCCTACTCCCGGAGGTCTCTCAAACCACGAAACATTTATTGCATCAAACATCAAAGTTTCGGTTTCAGATAGAACCAACTTTCATGCCAACTTCTCAACTGTGTTCACTAGCTGTAAAGTCGGTCTCATGTTTGGACCACAAACCAACAGATCGACAGACAGACAGAAAGACAGAAAGACAGACAGACAGACAAACAGTCGGGTAGTCACCATACACTCACTGACCGGCAAGAAAGAAAACGCTTTCGAGAAAGGAAGTAGGATAGGGCTCGTGATGGAAGCACAGCATAGAAAAAAAGCAAACAAACAATCTCGTTATCCATAAGTTCAATAAATATTGTAGACTTTCTGCTTTCGGCGCTTCGACGGTGTTGGGGGCTAGTTAGCAAGGAACTGCTGTCTGCCATGGTGTCGATGCTTAAGAAAAAAATAACTGGTCATTTACAGCTGGAGCTCGTTTACGACGGCACACTTTACCGTCCTGCAAACCTTCGGTGGACATTTTCACGAAAGCAGGTCTTGATCTGTGGCTGTATCCCCTGGAAAAGAAGGAAGGGAAAGAAGGTTCAAGTTCATTTATTAAAAGACATTTAAGTAAGTATTTTCTTTGTCAGTATCGACACATGAATGGGCAGCGAGTCGTACCTCGCGAGTCCCATGTGAGATTAAGTGTTTGCCATGCGGCTGTCGCCATGCTACCGAGGGAATCTTAACCTCGACCGATTGGTGAAACTTTAAAAAGTTGCAATCGATTGTTTTGACCAATACTATTCGCGCGTGAAATACTCATCTGAAAAGAATGATTTTAAAATAGTACGTTCCAGTTAAAATTGTTTGGGGCTGTTGTACAACCAATAGTCATCTCATTAGAAAAGTCTCATTTTCTAAGTGAATGCACCTTACTCTTGAGGGTAATCTATCGAACAGAGACAGCAGATCTCACTCTAGCTAATGGCTTTCGTATATGCGATGATAACTGGAGTTGAGATGACTACTGGAGCCATTACCCATCTATATCCAAGTGACCGGGAAAATCGAGAAAACCGGGAATTTTATTTTACCGGGAAAAAGTCAAAATCTGCAAAACTGGGAAAAATATTACTAGCTGAAATCTGAGTAACGATTTTCAGCATTCCTTATTAAACAAGTGAAAAGTAGGAAGCAGTACTCAATTGCGCGATTGAGCGAGAAGTGTTGAAACAACTCATTGTCCCATAAAACCCGTATTTTCAGCAATCCATTGAAAATTAAAACAACATCCCCATGGCTTGTCCAACGATTTTTTAAGGGTTTAAGGGCTGAGGCCACTAGGTCGCCTAAAACCACTCTCCATACTCTCTCGCAAATGTGTAAAATGACTCTCGGTGCGGCCGGGTGGTCAAGGAAGTTTGTGATATTATCATTTACAAGTTTGACTACATCACATAAAATCCAAGAAAGCTGCCTCTTGTTTGGCAACCTTTTTGAGCCGATTTTATTTCTCTCTCATGTTTTGTTACGTTACCAGGGAACTGAAATGGCGCCGCCATAGAAATCGACTTACCTTTACAAAAATAACTTTCACTTCACTTTTATCGCGAAAACATATATGTTTTTATGCACTTATCACATCTAAATTATATTATCTAGACGTTGGATGTTTCTGCTGGATTTTTATTAAGTTTGAAAATAAGTAAGCAAAACACTTAAAAAATTGTTGGCAAGATATCATCGGCAAAAGTTTTAATAAAGTTATCAACAACTTTTTGGAGTCTTTAAGTTTGCTAATGATTGCCCTAATTTCGTCATAATTTATCTCAGTAATGTCATCCTGAGACAATATCCTCATACTGGTGAAAGATATTGATTTCAATAGGACTCACAAAATTGTCGACTTAGACTTTTGCATCGTTTTCTAATATAGAAAGGCTATACAATTACTGTAAAAACCGACTTTTGAACCGCGGCCCGGAATGTATGTATGTGAAAATAATGTCATTCGATTTTTTCAGAAATGGCTAAACAGAAATTGGAAAAAACTTAAATTCAAACGAACCGGTCTTATGGTCCCATAGTTCACTATTGTATTTAATCTCTATCTGACTCATGGTTCCGGAATTACAAGACAATGTGTGCAAATCTATGAAATAATGCGCACTCAATTTTCTCGGAAATTTCTTAACCGATTTTCCCATACTAAGATGCGAATGAAAGATCTTGAAATTTTTTAAAAATCCATGAAAAGTTGATCCAGATCCAACTTTTGATTCCGGTATTATAGCGCGATAAATAAAAAAATTATCATCAGATTTTTTTCAAAAGTGATGGCGAAACGAGGCGCAAATTTTTATAAAATTTACTGGTAATTTCATCTTGTTGGCAGATTATATTAGTTAGTGGAAATATAAATCTACTTTAGTACTACTAGTACCCGGTTTCCGCTTCTGAGCTCACCAGTAATAGTGAAGATAAAGTTCAAAGGCGGAACTCACTTCGATATCTCATTAACGGTTAGAACGATTTTCACAAATAATGGTTCAAATTGAAGCTCTCAGTGTATTATAAGATACTGTGCCATTTAATCCGGTTTCGAAATTATAGGGCAATGAGTATCAAAGCCTTCAAACTGTCAAACAAAATGATGCAAAATCAGTACACACATCGAGGAAGAAAATGCCACCGCCACAGCGTGCTTTGTAGATTTTTATATGGCATGCAGAGTTGCCACTTCAGGTGTTTATACTAAAGAAAGTTTTTGATTTTATTTAAAAACACTTGATAGAATCTTCTAGTGATGTTTTTGTTTTTTTCTTCTAGGTCGATTAAAAAATGGTTTTTGAGAGCTGAAACTGAATTCAGAGGACTTGTAAAGAGCCTTGGAATGGTTTAGAATATGGTTTGATTTGTTTATCGATGGATTCCTTAGTAGAATCACAAGAATGTTGACACTGATGTCGATGAAGGAGCAGTTGAAGTTGATGATAGGAAAGTTAAATTAAGTTTTAGCTATTGGAACTGATTCACTTCTAGCTTCAATCATCATGCACTATTACTCAAAGTAACTGTTTCGACCACTTATTTTACCCTTGTCGTGGCTTTTCATTATTTTTCAGATGGAAAGGGAACGATGAAAGGTACGTGGTAGGGAAATGTAAAGTGGGTGCGGTGGAAAAACAGCCCAAAACAAAAAGAAATAAATCGTTTTGCATCCACGACAGGACCCTGGTAACCAATTAGCACATACTAATGCCGCATTATAATTGCAAATAATCGCTAATTGGCATTTCAATCACACTTGAGACTGAATTAAGGCCGACTTTGGCAAAATATTCAGCTATTCATAGATGATGTTTATTTATGGCTGGTGTGCATTCTGAAAGCTGAATTCTTATTGATTTACAGCAAATGAGCTTTTAGATATTAAGCTATAAGCATTTTTGGTGCTCATAAAAGGTTATTTTAATGCTATTATTAGTGCATACTGGTTACCTGGGGATGCTGAACTATCTGCAGGTGCCAAAATGCACATTTAATAAAATCCCCGACTTCCGAGAGGATTTAGAGATTTTACAAAAGCGACATCAATCTACTTTCCTGGAAAAATGCAGAAAGATTTTAAATATGTATGAACAGAAGTAAATTCGGCACCAAACAAGGGATGTCAAATCATCTGCTAAAACCTTCAAGGGTAGAAACAGAAGAGATTCATTCACTGCAGAAAGAACGATGACTATTGCTCCTTGCCATATTGGGTGAGAAACGATAGAATATCCTTCAATTTCAGCTCGCCATACACGGATTCAATCATGTATGGAGAACTAAAAACCCGGATACGTAGTTGCGTCAATACGGAACAGTTAACATATTTATCTAATGATATGAAGTACGCAATCTTATTTACACAAATCACAAAAAAATAATGCTCAGGTTTGTAAGCTGTTCCAGTAGCTGGCATGTTTGGTGGCAGCCCTAGAACGAATCCTGTGCGTTATCTATGGATCTTTCATTCGTGGTACCAACTCTAGCTCACTCGTCCGAGATAGTTGATGACTGACAATTTCCGGCATCCGTATTTTCGTGGGTGGGTGAAATCCCAACTGCATCATTCATGTTATGAGGTTCTGTCTCGTAGGATGAAGATGCAATAGTTACATCCAAGGATGGCTTTTATCGTATCAAAGAACGCTCACCAGCAACTCTTCACACGATTGAATCAGTGCCATCAAAGAGATACGGATATCATCGCAACAACAAAAACCTGCCATGGCTCATTCAACATAGAATAGACACCAGTGCGAGAGCGCATTTATCTAGATGACATTTCTGAGAATCTGAGAATCATTCTGAGGTTAGCACGCTGCTGTGGGGATTCTCTCTAAAGCAACAAACGGCGCTTATTCTCGTTTCGCGATCCGATTCTGTATGGGCAGTGGATAATTGCGATAGAATCATTTTACTATCGCCGCTTATTCTAACTATGTACATATAACCTTTGTATAAGTTGTGTCTATGAAAATGTATGTGAATGCTCCGCACAAGGGTTCGAATCATCGATTCGATTTTCTGCGATAATTGTCAACTTGCGATTCTCTCTTGGGAAATTCCACACAGCAACGATCATTATCAGACTGTAAATTTTTGTTTAAAGGCCGTGAAATACTAAGAGTATGAAGTGGAGCGAAGAAATGTAGAAAAATTCTCTCGCCGCTCATGCATTGAGAGACTCGAGTTCTTGTAGCATCTTCTACCGGATTGAAAAATGTTGTATACAATATAGATTGCAATATAGCAGCTTCTGTCAAATTTTCGGCAATCACACTGGTTACATCATCTCGAATTTGAAACTCAGATACTTGAATGAATTACGTAGCCATATTGATAAACCATACCGAAAGCTTTTTGCAGAACCAACAAATGACCTATAATCGTCAGTGTTCAAGAGAGATAAGAACGATTATGTAAGATATCACACTACGCTTGGCAGCGCGATAAAATAATACTATGTACAACTAAATATTGTATGAGAGCAAATAAATAGAAATAAACTTATCATTGATGGTTTTAGCTCCACTGGAAGTCTTATAATATGAAGAATATGAAGTATGCCTTCAGTTAGTCAGTCTAACTGTAAAACGGAGTTTTGAGCCGGTTAAAAGTATATTTCAAAAGATTTCGTTTATAGGCAATTCAATAGAATATCTCTTTATGCATGTGAACAATAGTAACGGAACATGGATTTTCGATTGGTGAAATAACAAGTAAAGATTGAATGATATTCAAAATATTAGAAAAAAAGGTGGGTGGGTAATGTCAGAGACATAACTGGATGTCGTGAATACGAAAACAAATGACATGTTCCTTAACACTTCCGAATATCAATTAGTTGATCAATTGTATGATATATGTATGCAAGCATTCCCTATTTTGCATTTTTCGCAAAAAACAAAAAAGGCTTCACTTGATCTCGATTACTGTGGATTTCACAGAGCGAAAAGTGCACGAATCTAATCAAACAGTTCTAGATTTGCACTAAACTGAGGTTTTTAACCTTCGATTTGCGAAGAAGAAATCCTAATAGTTCTTTAGGAAACTTTTAGAGCCATTAGAACGACTGATTTTGTGCGATGCTCCCCACCGTTGTCCTCTTTTCGTTTTTTTACCTTTTTTATGTATATAAAAAATAGGTATAGAATTCGCTCAAACTAGTCGCAAATGAAAGGTCTCACCGTTACCCAGAACGCTATTGAATGGTTTTGAGATAGGATGTTCACTTTTTGAGTTATACGAAGTTTTATGTCAAAATTTTCGTTTTTTTGAAGGTATCTGTCACAATTGACCTTGAAAGCAGAATATATTTTCAGACTTAGAATTCGCACGGTAATACCTATTCAACAAGCCATAGATTGTTAAAGTAAGCGTTGTGTAAGCGACTTTTTCCCCTATTCCAGGAGTAGAAGTTTTGAGTGCTGTCTGGCAAAGAAAGGCTTGGGAGCAACATAAAACACGATTTTTTATACTGTTACATACATTTGTTTCTAAGTACCCAAAAGACTGTGTACAGCATGATATTTTGCCCCGGACCGATTTTAGCACGGTTCGTTTTTGGCAACATAATCGTTCGAATATGACATATGAAAACCAGATGATGGCAGAATTTTCGAGTTGAAAGCAATTCCATAATTATATTGATTTAAACTATTTACAGCAATAAATGATGGAAAAACATAACAGCCATTCCATTCGAATCAGTTCGTCGCTCCACTTCATACTCAGCAAATGCGTGTGTGACAAATAATTTCACTCAATTTTTTTCGGAAATTACTCAACCGTTTTCTACAAACTCAGATTCATATGAAAAGTCGTATACTCCCAAACAAGGTTCCTGAATTATGTTTGGTTCCGAACCCTGGTTTCGGAACTACTGAACTGTGAAACGAAATTAAAACTGTGTAACTCATTTTTCTCGTAGATGGCTGAACCGATCTAAGATTCAAATGAAAAGCTCTAAGATTCTATAAAACTTCTTGTTTTTCAGTCAGATCCAACTTCCGGTTATGGAGATACAGGGTGATTAGTATAAAAATGTCTATTTCACACAAATTAATCAGGTTTATCGAGTTAGCAGATTTGGATAGTCGATAACCAAATAAACTTTCACTATAATTTTTGGTTGTGTTCAGTTTCCGTTTCGGAAGGCACCCAAAAATTTTATTCGCACTACGATTACTCAAATATGTCTACAATGATTTTCAAATATTTTGAAACAAATGTAAACTATACAGCTACTCTGAATTTATCTGACTTCGGCCATACCGATTTTAGAATTCCGTTTCTTAAAGCTCAGTCGTTTTCTTAAAAAAAGCCTAATCGAATTTCAGAAACAAAAGTTCAAATTAAAATAAATCTAATTTTATCCAATTCTAACTTCCGATTCTTGAATTGTAGGATGATGAATATTTAAAATTCAAAGCGATATAGAAGATGACAATCCCGAAAAGCTTTAAAGTTGGACTCAAAAATATTGCAATTTATTCGTCATATGGCCATACGAATCGGTTTCGGTTATGCTGGTTCCTGAATATCGGCTCTGGAAGTACCTTAAATTACATTAAACTCTAAAGTGAAAATTACTTCGACATATCATGGAATGTTTAATCGATTGTTACACTTTTAGATTTAAATTCGATCCGATTTGCAGTTTCGACATTACAGATTAATGAGTGATTAAAATCTCAAATTGCCACTTAAAACGACTGACATTAGAATAATGTCATGAAAACTGAAACACCGAAAAATATTCATGCAAAAAACTCATGCGGATTGATAAAAAAAAGGTATCATCTCACTGCTAGGTGGATTAAGCACGTTTTTTTAAACCAATGCAAACGAATCGGAGCTGTGACGTAAATGCTCTTGTCGTAAGCGAAGCTAGATTTGCAAACGACACACAATACATCTGCTCGCAGTGGCGATAGAATCCAAACTGATCTAATTTTCGTTAAGAGGTTTCTTTTTACGTGATTTCGTTTGTAGCTTTTCACTAATGGGTGGTCCTAACGGCTATAAAAATAGCAGAATATAGAATTTTAATGTCGATTATTTCATTTCGGATTTGCATAATTTATTAAAAGAAACTATCAATATGCTGTAGGGATTCGTTTCTAGCATTCACAAGGACCAAATTGAGGAACTCACTGCGATATTCACCACTTGTCGGAACATTTTTCCCGGACGATTTGTTGTACAGCAGCAGATATTTTGTTCTCTTCCTTAGAACGCGTTCTGATTGGCTGGTGTTGACATGGGTCAAATGAGACTAGTTTTTCAATAGTGTACTATTGAAATACTTCAATAATGTTGCTATACACGTTTAAGTTGAAAATTTTCGATTCTATTGGTGGTTAGATTATATAAATCCTTTCACAGATCACTGAGCTATGAGCTTTCAAAATACGAGAAAGGCAAACGCGCCTTATGAAGTTAAATTTTGAATTGTTTGAGATTATGTCACACAACTGAAAATTTTATCATAAGATTTTGATCATATTTCCGATGGCATGTAGCAAAAATTGTGTTGATTCGTTAGATACAACAATAGATATTCACGATCAAAAACTTATCACTTTCTCAGAGGGTAAATTTTGAAAAGCGCCCCATAGTAAAGTAAGTCATATTCACAACAAAAACTAGTTTATCTAAAAGTATTTGATGCGTTTTTAATTCCTGAAGGTGTTTAAATTTTCTTTTACCAAAGCCGACAGTGCTTCACATATACTTTAGATTTTGATATGAGTAGTTCGTGAAAATAAATTTGCCAGATAACGATATTTTCATCACTCAAAATCCAGATATTGTTGAGTTGAGCAAAAAATAATGTCCAAATAATAATTGATGACTTTGCATCTGTTTCTTAACAGTTTCACAAGATTTTGACGTACTAAACAATCGTCAATTTTTTGATGCTTTAATAACTATATCGAGTAAAACGACTTGAATTGATCAGTTATGTTTGCGAGATTCGTTACTGCCAGAAAAAAATAATATGTTCCTATCGACATTAAAAATCTGCATAAATGAGACAGCCTAAACGAAATATTTAAGCGGATCTTCATAGTATGTCATGTTCGTCGACCACAGAAAAAAAATTGCCCGATCAAGTATTACCGGGAATTCGTCCTGAGAGCCAGCACACATGGCCTAACACACTTAATTGAAAATCGAAAATTGTTCGACAGCCTGACGGAAGGAGTAAAGCAGAAGCGAAATAATTGCAAAAACCTCGTGAATATTACACAGCAAAGGGAAAACAATCGATGGGAAGCAGCACTCTTGATAACTGTAACGGTCAAGGTTGCGCGATAAATGCGGTACCTGTAATTTCCGAACGGCAATATTTATATACCTATTAACCGTAGCATGTGTTTAGCGGCACTTGCGGTACGACGACGACGGCCGCTCCTTTCATAACTGAGGGGGAATAAATTGTGTCACCAGTTCCTGCCAGTGCGGCGTCGATCGTCACCTCACCGGGTGTTGAAACTGTGTACAGCACTCAGCATGTGGTATCTACGGTTACCCAAAGCCCGTTTGCTTTTTTTTGTTGTTCGTTTGTTGTTTTGCGTGCGATAAAATGGTTCCAACCGAAGGGTTACTTTTTTTTTCCTCTCCAGTCACCACCAGATTGCGAAGCCATTTCACATTCCTATGGCTTCCGAGTACCTGTGTTCAGTGGGCCGCTTGTGAAGTGGATTGAGTGAATGTGTAACACCGGACGTAGGACACGCATTCCGGAGGGTAGCGAATCGTTTGAAATTCGGTAATATTGCCGTATGGAGTTCTGGTTGGGAATTTAATACTGGTTTGGATATTGTCCGTGAATGAATTATTTCAATCACACGAGATGTAACTAAACTTCGTAAATATTTTACACTCTTTTTTTCAGAAGAAAACTGGTTCCGAGGGGTCTTAGAAAATATTCAGTTCAAAGCAAATTTGGACCAAAACATCTCCCCATTGGCCCCGGCACAGTCACAGTCGATAGCAAATCATTCTTCGCTCATCTTCACGGTTTTTTTTTTACTTACAAATAAGATTCGCGCATTTGATTGTAGTTTCACTTTTCTCACCTTCGCCCACGTTCATATCAATCCAAGACCCCAATTTTGTGATTGAAAACAGCAGCGGCCAAATGGAAGCCCCAAACGCTCATGAGCTGGTTGTGGAAGATTGGTTGATTCTCGAATGAAACTTTCTTCGAGAATTGCGCTCAAACAGATGGTCCTCCCACCGTTGCAACAGAAAGGGCGGACCTTACCGCCGCCGTACGTGCCTTACCCTGGGATGGTTGCGAGGAGGTCAAGGTAAAAGGCGAAAGTGCTTTCGTTCGGCACGACCCGAACCCGAACCACGGAACCGGCGGAAGCACCAGAGCACAGCAAATATTAGACTAACGATATTGACTGAGGCTTGAAATAATTTCGCCTGATCAGCATGATAATGAAATTTAATGGCATATTTCAAATGCCGAGCCTGTCGAACATCCATTGTTAGGCAGCAAATCTCCAGGTAGCTGCCTCTTTTGTGGGGGAATCCAAGTCGAACAGAAGTGAGATGCAAACGATAAAACAGACTCATAATCAATTGAACTTTGGCATCCCATTTATTGAATTTATTTGAATTTTCCAGCCACGGAGCAGAAGAAAGTGAGTCGTTCGAGACTGCTACCTCCGACGACGAGTTGAGGACGAAAACCTGTAGCAGCGAAGAAAAGAAATTGTTCCAATTTTTTTTTTGCACTCTACAGCTCCTACCTTCGAGAAAGAATCATATCCTAAATCAATATCGCTTGCTTGCTTGCTTGCTGGGTGCGGGTCGGAGACCAGTCTTTCAGAAGCGCACCAAGCCAGCAGCACCAGGTTGAAAGTGAAATTCAACTAACGAGCCAATGATTACAATCGTTTCACGGGAGATTGTGTGAATTAGGTTTTAAAGTACCATTATTTCAGGCTTTGGGCCATAGTTATTGATTCGATTAGTGCTATAGTGCAATAGCTTTTCGATTTAATTACTCTCACTGCTTGTTTTGCATGGTTTACTCAATTAGGTCAGTTATTTTTTTCTGTACAAAACACGAAAAGAAATAATAACAGATTTTGACAACATGAATTTCATTGTGTGTTGGAGGAATCAATTTCAATTGCAATGCTCCCCGCCGTCATTTCAATTGCATTTTATGCCTTGCAGCTTAAGCAGTGTGCCTTTAAACTTATATTTTAGCTTCAAGACATTTATGCTTATTTATGTTAGCTTCAAATGGTCGATTATCGTGTTAGAGAAGGAAAAACAACCGAATTGTGGCAAATTAAAATCTAAGTAACGTCTTGGGTCACTCGTGTTTTATCGAAAAGTATTGAATGCATTTAATTAAAAAAAAATTATTGTAAGCAAAGTAACTTCCTCAGCATCTAAAAAATTACTAAAAAAAACGTCGAGTGAATGTATTATTTGTAGAAATCAATTCCTCTTCAAATAATTTTGTCTTGAAATTTGTTGCGACTTACTTCACTATGGGGCGCCTTTTCAAAATTTACCCCGTACAACAAGGGGTAGAATTGAATCGTGAATGTCTCCTGTTGTATTTGAGGCAATAACATTATTTATTTCTCCATACTATCGGAAATGTGTTCAGTAATTTATGAAAAAATTCCAGTATTATGAGATATACCAAAATAACTCAAAGTAGAGAATTTCTCAAATGTTTAGTATGAACTAGCATTACGGTTTAATTCAGTGCCAAAACAAGGCGCGCAAAATTCCAAACACATCGTGCATGCAATATGTATCGTGCAAAACCAATACATAGAAATACACCAAATATTTTCAGTGATTGAATTCTGTGGGCTTACGACACATTTCGTTTGCTAGTAAAACAGTAGAGTTGACGAATTCGTCATCAGTTAGTATGAATCTCATAAATTCTTATAAATTACAAGTTTACAAATTCAAACAGCCAAAACCGAGCAGATTATTGGAAATTGGTATTGAAATTCGAAAAAGCGACAAAATCAGAATCGACCTTCTCCGATTTGGACGAAACTTTACACATGGCTTCAGTATGGCAAACCATAAGTTTTGAACCGATTGAGAGGTCAATCCGACTCACGACTGATTTTTAAAAAGGGCATATGTATTTTTGCATTTCACAAAAATTGCCTTTTTCAAATCGTTGTAACTCGGAAACCGTTAATTGTAAAAAATGGCGTTCAGAAAAACGTTATAGGGAATCAATAGGGCACTCTAAAAAAAATATACAATTTAATTTTTTTCTCAATAATTTCAAAATGAATTAAAAAAATTGAATTAAGAAAAAATCAGGGTTTCGATTTTTTTTGAAAATTTTTATTTTGAAGCTCTTATTAAAACCTACAGATTGATGGCTATCCCATCCGTGCCTTTTGAAAAATTAAGAAGTTACAGCTAGAACAATTTACAGATATTTTCGGAATTTCAATTTCTCGTTGAAAGATAATCATTTAAACAGTAGAATATTATTCTACAGGTTGAAGGCAATAAATTTGTTCATGATATCCTTTCTTCTAAAATTAGCTGTTCTTGAGATACTTGGATATTTAATTATAACACCATTTTTTATATTTCCATCAATTGTTTATTTGCTTGCTATATCTACAATTATTACGTGTACATGATTTTTAAGGTTTTATTTATGTCTGACGAAGCTGCCTCGCAGTACAAAAACAGAGAAAAATTTGCAAGTCTCTGTGAATTTAAATCAATGTATAACATTGATTCTGAGTTGCATTTTTTGCAACTTCTCATGGTAAAGGACCATGTGATGCACTTGGGGGTAATTTAAAGCGAATGGCACGACGTGAAAGCTTGGCTAAACTACATGAACACCCAATCACAACTGCAAACAATTATATGAATGGGCAAAGCAGCGACGTCGAGATCCATTCACGACCATGTCTTTTTGTTGCGTGTCACAAGAAGAATATGAACGGGGTGTGACCGAGTGGAGTAGTGATTATAAGGATACTAAAATGATTCCAGGTACACAGAAATACCATTCTTTCGATCCGATTTCAGATACCACAACCTTTACAAGACTGTATTCGAATGACGATGCACGTAGTACTCATACAATTTTGAAAAACATAAAACCTTAAATATAATAAAGAAATATTCATGTACACGTAATAATTGTACATATAGCAAGCAAATAAACAATTCATGAAAATATAAAAAATGGTGTTATAATTAAATATCCAAGTATCTCAAGAACAACTATTTTTAGAAGAAAGGATATCATGAACAAATTTATTGCCTTTAACCTGTAGAATAATATTCTACTGTTTAAATGATTATCTTTTAACGAGAACTGGAAATTTCGAATATATCTGTAAATTGTTTTAGCTGTAACTCGTTCATTTTTCAAAAAGCACGGATGGGATAGTCATCAATCTGTAGGTTTTTATAACAGCTTTAAAATAAAAATTATCAAAAAAAAAAAATTAATTTTTAACTTTTTCGGATTATTTTGTAATTATTGAGAAAAAAAATCAAAAAATTTTTTCAGTGTATATTTGTTTCAGAGTGTCCAATCGATTCCCTAAACTTCTTTTTGAACACCATTTTCGTACAATTAACGGCTTCCGAGTAACCACGATTTGTAAAAGGCAATTTTGGTGAAATGCAAAAATACATACGTCCTTTTTAAAAATCAGTCGTGAGGCGGATTGACCTCTCAATCGGTTCAAAACTTATGGTTTGCCATACTGAAGCCATGTGCAAAGTTTCATCCAAATCGTAGAAGGTCGATTCTGATTTTGTCACTTTTCCGTCTAATCATTCCATTTGCCAAACCTAACCCAGTTTCCACTCTAACTACTGTCAAACCGTTTGTTTGAAGTCAGTTTCGAACATAGTTTCAACGTTGTTGAACTGAAAATCGAGTCAGTTTCGAACCTGGTTTTTAAATCAGTTTTACTCAAACCCCCGTTGCTAAGTGCGAAATCAACACAGTTTCGTGAAAAGTGTTTGTTTGATGAAACTACCTCGGGTCAGTTTCAGTTTTTTCAAGCGAAAACGACATTAGTAAAAAATATGAATATTGAATTTGTGAGTAAATACCGTCTTAGTGATTTTTTTCTCGAAGAACGGTATTATTCATAGTTTTGTCAATTGCAACAATAATAAATTTAATTGGACGTGTAGGTAGCCTCTCTATGCCGACCGAAGCAGAACTGCTGCTGAACAAAATGCGAGGTGTCATCTTATGCTCTAAACCGTCGGCCGTGCAAGAGGAATCAAGACATCATTATGGCCTGCTTGTTTACTAAAAAATTTGAAATGAGAATATTGGAAAACCTAAAAAATTGTAAATGTTTTAAATTTACTTCCTCACTTTAATTTTCTAATGTTTGTATAAGCTGTAATATTTTTTCCAGTGAACTCGATTGTTTTCCTACAATTTTGTTCGGACATTATTCGAAATCGAAAAGTTTCCGACCTACAAATGTTCAAGGGGTTATATACTTTTTGGTGTGAGAACAAATGAATGAAAAATGGCGGATCCCGGGTAGAAGTGATTTGTAAACCAAAAACAAATATTACTAAACAAACCAAATATCTCAATGGTAGCAATTAACACTACTTAGTTTGGAATAAGAGTTAAAATATCAAAAATCGTAACAAAGTTTGCAAGAGAAAATTGCAACGAAATGTAAAATTATGTCAGATTTGCGTAAAAGGAGGTAACTTAAAGGGGGGGGGGGGGGTCTAAACGTTTAAAAATATCATCATTTTTGAGAATTTTTTTCAGAGTTATCGTGCAACAAAATAAATTATTTTTTTTTTTTTGCATGATAAAAAGCATCATTCGAACAACATTTTGTAATTTTCTCGTGGAAAAATATTGAGAAATAAGTACGTGAGGAGGTATTTTTAAGAACGCTTCTTAAAAATCATGATTTGCGGTGTCCACTGTATCTCAGCGCAGACTGATAAGAAGTCAACAAATCAAAGCAGCATAGATAGAGTAGATGTTTTTCTAGACCCCAACGTTTGACTTTTTTTTAAATTTTTGGTGGGTGTTCAAAGTGAAAACTACGATTTTTCACGAAAGAATTCGTCATTTTGTAGCTGTAAAACCTCCCCAAAGTAACAAACAAGAAAAAAGAAAACGTTGGGGTCTGGTTTTTTTATGAGTAGAAAGTGTGCGCAAAATTTGAAAAAAAATTGGTTCAGTAGTTTTTGAATGACGATGGACACGGACTTTCAAAACCTGCTTTCGAGAAAAACGCGTTCAAAGTTTTCTGTCTATAAAATCAATGGAAACAATTAATTACTCCAGGGAGCCCCTAGGGTCTAACATTTTCACAAAATCATATTTTTTCTTTTGTATTATTTTAAAATGAAACATTTCAAGAATGTTTTGTCAAGTTTTTAGGTCAATCGAAGCAGAAATCTTGGGCCTGTGCGCCGAGCTCTTACTTTTTCGCAGTATGAGATAAGCAAAGATAAAGGCCCATAACTTGCAGAGTTTTATTCCAAAAGGCTTGAAAATTTCACAGAATATTCTTGAAATGTTTTACTATGAGCAAATACAAAGAAAATAATAAATATTTTTTCAAAAGTGTTAGACCCTACCCGCCCCTTAAAAAGATGTTCGTAAACGCAGGCTTGGAAGTGCTTCTTTCTTTCAAAAAACCACGACGTTGAGTGAACCGAATCAAAACAGTTACTTAATTTACCGAAATCCAAATGTTTAGAAGATGTTTACCGATATTTCAGCAAACTGATATCTTTGGTTAGCTGAATTCGATAAAATGGTCGATTGCTGTTAAACACGGCATAACATTTCGAATCGTTGGAAATAACCAACGAAGAATTTCTGAAAAAGATATTTTTCTGAAAATTTCGTTTGGTTTTCGCTCTACTTAGCTTTCACGATATCTTTGTTCATCAGATCAAAAAAAAAAAATTAAGTGTCAGCTCTAGGTTATTTACACCTTGGCAAAGTTTTGTCTAAGTGTGTTGGATAAGCTTATAGATCTTACTAAAATATCATCATGGATTCAGGTTTTCTGAATGATTTGATCATCGAATAACCCCCCCCTCCCCCCACCCCCCTTTCTCAACGAATTTTCTCAGGGGGCCCGTAAGTTCGAAGATTCATACCTTTGGACCATATTTTACTCGTGGAGTGGAGTCGTTTCACCACAAAATGCTAAACAACCCAGCTGGAATAAATATCACCATACTTGAACATCCGAAATCTTCGCAATTTCTTACGAAATATAATCTGCGAAAGTTATCGCATCACAACAGTACTCTGCATGTGCCGTAATTCCCGAGATCCCGTTCACCCGGTTGGCAGCGGCTGAAACGACCAATCAAATTAGCGTAAGCATACATAAAATGGTAATCCACGGTTTGAGTCATTTCTCGTTTCTGCCACCATTTAAATTTCTTTCACACATCTGACCGCTCATCGGTTCACAGCGATATGTTGATCTCGACTTGGGCCTTGGCAGGTTCGGTTCACAGCGTGGCGGCACGTACGGATATGCGCCATTGGTTGAATTTGCATAAATTTGGCATTTGATTAAAATTCAAACGATCGCTCTTCTGGCTACCGGGGATCCGGCGCTGGTCGTTTGTTGTTCTTTCCCGGCGAAATTGATCTGTTTAGCATTCTGGCGATGGATTCTTAGTTCAGTGAACCGGTGCATAATTTCTGGCTAATTGACATAAATCTATCCGAATGGTTTTGCATTACCTTGGATTGATTTTTCGTTACAGCGCGTTCGTACTTATGTAGTTATGTTTCAAGCGTTTGAGCTATTACATGAGATGGGATAGTGATACAATGCAGTGATTCGATTGATCAGCCACAGAATTTCGTCGCACGAGTAGAAATCCTTTTCTAAAAACTGGGCACAAATGATACTAAAAAGCAACATGAATAATAAGACTGGTATCAGGAGATCGTTTCACGTAAGCCAAACATGCTTGATGTGTTTTGAAAAAAATACTTAGGCTAATGAATACATCAATACATGCATCTCTTAGGGGACGGGTACAGCGTGATGGGTAAGTCGATGCCTTTCACGCAGCCTGCCTGGGTTCGATTCCCATCCCCGCACATAGGGTCAGAAAAATTTTCTGGCCCGAAGAGACGAATGACCTTAAGGTTAAAACCTCTATAATCGAAATAAAATAAAAAAAAATGCATCTCTTAGAATGGAAATACGACACTGGACCACCGTGAGGGGAAGGGGAAAGGAAGGAATCCCCCCGGCCCGGACCATTCAAGGGGGCCCGAAAATTCTAAGATTCAATATTGTTATTTCTTACTTCATAACAAAAAAAAATCAAAAAATTGAAAAATCGGTTTGCGAAATAATTTGTTAGAACAATGTATTTAAAAATCTCTTGATTCGATGATATTCCCATGCACACAATGTTATTTAATTCTCATGTTTAGGGGCCCGAAAAAATGGCAGTCCCCCGGGCCCGAATTCTATCTCGGTAGCTTTAAAATCGACGTCGGATATTTAGAAAAGAAATCGAGTGTCTAAAAAAATAAAATTTGATTGAAAAAGTTATGCAAAATGTTTAAAATATCTGAACATTTAATGAAATTTTTAGATAACAGCGCAATTTTTGTTTTTGTAATTGACAACCGTAGTGAATTCAGGCTAAGGTTTCGTATTTCGCTCAAATTTTTATTCATGAGATATTTATAAATCTTCTGAACCTTTCAAATTACACTTGAATTTTGGAGTTTCAAGGTCTTCCATTATTTATGAAACCCTTATATTTTTATACCTATTTAGTACAATAGGTACACAGCCTTGTCCATTTATGATTTACTTCAATTTCTTACATGAAGGAAATTCATAAAATTCGTAAAAGCTTTATAAACTTAAAGAAATATTTCCTAAAAACGTTCAACAATTTCTTTATACTATCTTTACGTTTCGTCTTAGACTCGTCAGTGCAGAGCAGTTCAAATTGAACTGCTTACTGCGAACTTAAACAGTTCAATTTGAACCGCTAAGCAGACGTAAAGTTATTGCTATTTGCAACACACTTGTAATAAGCACCGAAGTGCTAAGTCTTTCCTGACGTGCCGAACGAAAACAAGTTTCGACTAATACTGGCCGATTCAGATGGTCATTTAGGGGTTAACCTTATTTTGTGCTAGGGCACATAACCAATTTCACTATCTTTACGTTTCGTCGTTTACGTCTGCTTAGCGGTTCAAATTGAACTGTTTAAGTTCGCAGTAAGCAGTTCAATTTGAACTGCTCTGCACTGACGAGTCTAAGACGAAACGTAAAGATAGTGAAATTGGTTATGTGCCCTAGCACAAAATAAGGTTAACCCCTAAATGACCATCTGAATCGGCCAGTATTAGTCGAAACTTGTTTTCGTTCGGCACGTCAGGAAAGACTTAGCACTTCGGTGCTTATTACAAGTGTGTTGCAAATAGCAATAACTTTACGTCTGCTTAGCGGTTCAAATTGAACTGTTTAAGTTCGCAGTAAGCAGTTCAATTTGAACTGCTCTGCACTGACGAGTCTAAGACGAAACGTAAAGATAGTGAAATTGGTTATGTGCCCTAGCACAAAATAAGGTTAACCCCTAAATGACCATCTGAATCGGCCAGTATTAGTCGAAACTTGTTTTCGTTCGGCACGTCAGGAAAGACTTAGCACTTCGGTGCTTATTACAAGTGTGTTGCAAATAGCAATAACTTTACGTCTGCTTAGCGGTTCAAATTGAACTGTTTAAGTTCGCAGTAAGCAGTTCAATTTGAACTGCTCTGCACTGACGAGTCTAAGACGAAACGTAAAGATAGTGAAATTGGTTATGTGCCCTAGCACAAAATAAGGTTAACCCCTAAATGACCATCTGAATCGGCCAGTATTAGTCGAAACTTGTTTTCGTTCGGCACGTCAGGAAAGACTTAGCACTTCGGTGCTTATTACAAGTGTGTTGCAAATAGCAATAACTTTACGTCTGCTTAGCGGTTCAAATTGAACTGTTTAAGTTCGCAGTAAGCAGTTCAATTTGAACTGCTCTGCACTGACGAGTCTAAGACGAAACGTAAAGATAGTGAAATTGGTTATGTGCCCTAGCACAAAATAAGGTTAACCCCTAAATGTCCATCTGAATCGGCCAGTATTAGTCGAAACTTGTTTTCGTTCGGCACGTCAGGAAAGACTTAGCACTTCGGTGCTTATTACAAGTGTGTTGCAAATAGCAATAACTTTACGTCTGCTTAGCGGTTCAAATTGAACTGTTTAAGTTCGCAGTAAGCAGTTCAATTTGAACTGCTCTGCACTGACGAGTCTAAGACGAAACGTAAAGATAGTGAAATTGGTTATGTGCCCTAGCACAAAATAAGGTTAACCCCTAAATGACCATCTGAATCGGCCAGTATTAGTCGAAACTTGTTTTCGTTCGGCACGTCAGGAAAGACTTAGCACTTCGGTGCTTATTACAAGTGTGTTGCAAATAGCAATAACTTTACGTCTGCTTAGCGGTTCAAATTGAACTGTTTAAGTTCGCAGTAAGCAGTTCAATTTGAACTGCTCTGCACTGACGAGTCTAAGACGAAACGTAAAGATAGTGAAATTGGTTATGTGCCCTAGCACAAAATAAGGTTAACCCCTAAATTTCTTTATAGTTTTTAAGTGTTAACAGTACTATGCCATTATATTTATTAGCATCTGTATCAGAGCTAATAAAAGTCATTTTTATTAACTAAAAATAGGTGCAAATGACGATAAATAAATATCACTGTCAGCTCCGCTTGCAAATTATGAGAACGCGATCCTTTTCCAGTCAACGACATAAACGTAACAGTAGCTTTAAAATTGTGTTCTTTCTTTCGTTTGCCCTTTCAGTCATTTTTGGTTTTCAGTTAAAATTGCATACTGTGCAGTCTCGATAATCAACCGAAGTTTTGAAAATCGATAATGACAGGAAACGATTCACAATGCTTTTTTCTTATTGGTGTTCGAATTTGTAGTAGTTTTGGTTTCCAAAGAGGTTCAAAAGCTCTCCCAAAACTTAACAAAATAATGACTCTTTCCTATAAATATTACGAATTTCGAGCCAACTCGATTTGTTGTTCCAAAAAGTCACTTTGCATACTTTGTTTTTTTCTCAAAATTGATCCACACTGTCTTTTAAAAAGAGTTAAAAACTATCAACCAATATATTTTAAATTTCATACAAAAAAGTGTTCACTAGTGATTTTCACAAAATAAGTATAATTTTTCAATAAAAATACTGATAAACTTCTTATCGAGTCCTACACTGAAAAAAATTGATTTCAAAAATTTGAAATCGATTTACAAAACAAACCCATTATTGATTTTGATAAAATTTTGTCCCAAAAAAGGTGATTAAGTTACCTACCAACCGATAATTCAAGGAAAAAAAGTTTTTCAAACAAAGACTATTTCTTGTCCGAACTGAATTTTATATCTAGTGTCTTTTTATTACTAAACGAATTCCACACTGAAAAAAATCGATCTTAAAAATTCGAAGTCAAATTACAAAAAATGCCCCTCTTTATTTCAATGAAATTTTGTCTCAAAATCGATAATTATCGATTTATTCATTTTAGTTGGTTTGACGTAAAAGCCGCCATAACTAAGTTCAGTTTTGCAATGACTAAGCGGAAACATATATTGGAGAAGCCAAATACTGTGTCTGACTGGCGTTAGTTCAGTTTTCGATAAAAAGACACTGTAATAAAATAAAACTGTTTTTTTTTTGTAAACTGATTTTAAATTTTTAAAGTCCATTCGATATGGAAGGCTTTAAGTCTTTTTATTGGATTGACTGATTTTGTTAAAATTCCTAGTATAATACTTTTTGTAGGCTTTGTCATTTAGTTTAGCCTTATTTAAAAGACAGCCTAGATCAATTTTGGAAAAACCAAGTATGCAATGTGATATTTTAGGACAAATTTTAATGGTCCAGAAAGGTTTATTCAAATCTGAAAAAAATCTGCCAACTGCTTTGTAGCGTGAAATTCGGCACATTTAATTCAATTATAAAATGGATAATTTTCAACAAACGATTTTATTCAAAAAAAATGTCAAGTAATGTTATACATATTTCCATGCGTATGATAATTGATCATCATATTCTGTTCCCAAGGAAACTTGTTGACTAAGCATCAACGCAATTGCAATTGTGTATCTACCAAGCAAATGTATGTGGTATTTTCCGTTCACTAAGTGGCAAAATATCTAATGCGGCTTCGCCACATCGATTTGATTCGTGTGCTGTGCGACCTCGCTACCGCTTATTCGGACCTAACTAAAGCAAAGAAACCTAGCTTTGAGTAGACCGGGCAAACGAGGCGGTTACATGTTTGTATGCAAAAGGGTGCCGCTTCCGATCGGCGTGGTCGGCGGCCAACTCAGCCAGCGGCGCCTCGGCGGCTTTATGCCGCCGAGCCATCTTGGCTTCGGTTATGTGGCTGCGCCACAGCAGTTATACTGGAGGCATAATAACACAAAAAATAATAATATGATGTATTCGAAATTACCCTTTCGGCGAAATGTTCCTTTCGACGAAATGACACTTTCGGCGAAATGACCCTTTCGGCGAAACGACTCTCGGTGAAACGACTTTCGGCGAAATTGCTTTCGGCGAAATGAACCTCTCCCCAAACAAATATGTAGTCCTACCTCATAATTAGTATTTTTCATCCAAGAAAACCTTTATGCGTTATTTGCGGAATGTATTTAACTATATTTTAAAATTTGTTAAAATTGTTAGTAATTGCTATCCACCTGATGGCGTTATGTACCTTTCTCATTTTACTCATATTCTCATATTATTATTGTATTATTAAAAAAGGCGGGAGGGTCATGTCAGAGACATAACTGGACGATGTGAATACGAATAAAATTGACGTGCTTTTTCCACACTTCCGAATATCGATAATCGCACGTACTAGTTGATTGATTAAGTGAATTTTGCAATCGTTCAACGCGTCACTTGCTTAATTGTAACGGTACAATTATAAGGCGGTAAACAACAGAGCAAAAAATTACAAGGTTGTGTAGGGGACAAGACCGATTAAATCAAACATGCAATGGTTCAAATTCATTCATAAATTGAAAAATCCACAACGAATCGTTTTCAGCCATCTGACTTACTTGTCAAATCCATCTCGAAAATACAAATTGAATAGCAATTTGAAAAAATTATCGCAAACTGAATTTTATTGAATTTAGTCATGTGCACTTTAGCACAAATCGGAACCCAAGAGGTTCCAAACTCGCAAATGACTACTATCTGTTGGCGGCCAGCATTCGTTACTTTCGGCACGTCAGAATAGACATTGCACATTTAGTGTAAAATAAGTGCGTTGTAAAGAGCAATGACTTCACATCTGCTTAGCGGATTATGTTGATCCGCGAGGTGGCATTAGTAGGTCAACATAATCTGCTAATGCACTGATGAGCTGAATGCGAAACGTAAATAATTGAATTTAGGAATTCTAAAATATAAATTATTGATATCCTCTCACCAAGCGTGAAAATGGTATCTATAGTGCCTTAAAAAATCATTAGAATGGGTAAAATATTATTCACTTATGTACTGATATGATATGTACTTTACTAAATAGATATTTGTAGTGAACATCTTACAAGCCAGTATAAAAAAGATCTTGTTTTAATATTATTCAGTTCTTTTATAAAATGATACCTACTTGAAATCAGCTAGATGAAGATTTTGGGTATAAATTGAAATAGTAAGTGACTGTTTTACTAGCGAACAAAACATGTCGTAAGCCCACTGAGAATATACTTCTAGAACCGGGAAACAGGAACCAATATATTCGAAATCAAATTTTTCGGCCATCAACTGATTAGACGTACACATTTTAAGAATCGACTAGTTATTATTATTATTTTATTATGAAACAGAGAAAAGCCAGCTGGAGCTAGTTAAATTTAAACTTTCTCTCCAACAGGCATAAAACCTCCTCATTTTTTTTCATTAACAGATTACAATGATCCAAATGATACATAAACATTTTAAACTATGTCTTAGAAACTATCAAATGATATTAATACTTAGAACTCAAAATTAGTACTAGATGACTGAGGGACGGTCTTTTTAGAGCGGGAGTGATGAGAGTCAAATACGTTGGAACAGTTGTTAAACAGATGGCATGTGCTAGTCAATGGTTCGTAGTGACCGTAGGTGGTTTTAGATGTGGGCAGCCTACCCAAGTAGCACGTTAAGTTGCTGTCCTGTATTTTTCTACAGTTTGTGCAATTTATCAGATTAGTTCATATTACTATTTTAGTAACTGTTGTGTTATGGAAAAAGCGCAATTTTACTGTGTTGTGCAACATATCTTAAAGTTCTTTCGTTGTCACGAACATTTATTCACAATTATTGTGCAACTAATACAAAAACTCATGCATCGACCCCATTGCAAATGCAGCAATTAAATCAGCGAAAAAACAACTGTAAAACTACTACGTAATGTAAACAAGAATTGAATTGATGTTTACAAAAACATAGCTAACATAATTTCTAATGAGTAAGTTTCACATTTGATTTTCAATACAACTGCTCGTAACACAAAAATGGAACTTTAAAAATATTCTGCACATAAATAAATGGTAATACTACATATTGTAGAATTGATCTGTTGTGTTTTAGTAAATAGAAAATCGACAACGAACTGCATTTTAATGGTAAAACATGTCGTCGTACGCCTGAAATTTTCAAGCGCCTTTGAATGTACGTGTTTTGATGATTTTTCATCTATTTCTATGCAAATAACAATCTATTCTTTTCAATGAATATGATCGGAATTGTGTTCAAAATATGTATAAGAAAGCCATCAAATATTCATACACCTTTCCAGACGATTTTAATCACATTGACGTTTCAATTAATCTGAAAAATCTTGAAATGAATTGTTCTTCAATATTTTCCAATATGGCATCGAGGGTAACAGTGTGTTGGAAAGAAAATGGTTCACCTCACGTAATGATTTATTTCACCAAAATAAATGGAAATATAAAAATGTAAATATTGCAAAGAGAAATTTTTGATTTTATTTTTATCAAAATAGTTGTTTTTATTTTTATCAAACTAGTTGACTTAAACAACAAAACAGTCTAGTCATTCATCTTAGTGAACCCGACATTTGTGATACGCACTGTAGGTATTATTTTGGTGAGCCCATGTGCTTTAGTTGCAAAAACAAGTTGCTCAAGTGGTAATATATAGCTATGTGAGTA
Organism: Malaya genurostris; assembly: GCF_030247185.1. Lineage (NCBI taxonomy): Eukaryota > Metazoa > Arthropoda > Insecta > Diptera > Culicidae > Malaya > Malaya genurostris. The sequence continues at coordinate 216,664,860 of NC_080572.1, forward strand.
ACTATGATGAACTTAACTTTTCATTCACTATCTTTGAAAAGTGATGTCAGGTCTGTTCATTTTTTCGCGAGATGAAAAGCGAATACATTTGATTTTTGTTTTCATTGCGTATGCAATGATGTATTTCTGAAATTTTATGATAATATTCTCATGTCGGCAAGTCTTACGTTCATTTCAAGTAGATAATCCTGGTACACCTTATTTGCAAGTTTCGAATTGTTTTTCTAAAAATGAAGAAAACTGCACACACTGACCTAAAATTTCATGAGGCAGTCAAGACAATGCGGACTCGGCAACAAAATAGTTTTTACTGCGAGGTTTTCAATTCGGTTTATCAGTTTTTGCCTTGCGGAAAGCATAATATCACTATCACAAGAGATATACAGCCATTTCGGCATATATTGTGCTCGATACAATTATGACAACCATTTGGAAAATTTCTGATACGTTGAACAATTGTTTTAGTTACTTCGTTTTTACATGACGATGTGAAAATTTTGGCAGAGCTTCTATAACTACTAGTGCAACGTGGGCAAGTTGGTGATTTGCTGCACAATTGTTTTAGATATATGTACTTAAAATTGTTCTATAGTGATTTTTTCGGTATTATCGTGAAACTTAACAGATATAAGTTGCACAACCGATTTTAATATATTTAAAAATCTTTTTGAACATATCTAACATAAAAAACAATTCTAAAACAATTGTAGAACCTCTTGAAATTTCAATAAGTTACATTTGCTACTTGGGTAAGAAAGAGTTGAAACCGGAGAGCACGGTGAAAAAAGTTCAAAGAACTTTTTGTTCGTTTTTGTATCGCCGTTTTTGTATGAAACAAGCTCCTTAAATTGATTTGTTCACGTATTACCCTGTAATTCCGAAATCGGAAGTCATATCCTAATAAAATTCAATTGCGTTCTATGGGATAGTAGGATCTTTCAGTCGACAATTACTTGTTGACATCTCAAAAAGTATTCCAGCGCTAATCAATCTAGTTTAACTATAAGCTTTTGCAATCCCCGGAATTGTTCTTTCTGTTGTGCCATCTTAGAGGCGCCATCTGTGTAATTAATCAATGTATGTAGTTTGTAAATACTGGACGGCATTATAACAACCGCGCACAATGTACATGTACGGCAGAAGTTGGCTCAATCAGGTTTCTGTTAAGATCTAGACTGCATCAAGAGACGAATAACTGTTAATAAATTTAACATATCGACGAAGTTTAATGACATCGACTCTGTATTACGCTTCATTTTTACGTTGAGTATACCACATTTTTTTGGGTAGATCTCGGTTATATGCTTTCTCAAGAAACTAGAACATTTTTATATATTTGAAATCAATAGAGCACTGGACAAATTAATCTGTATTTTATTGGTAGAAATACGCACCTTTATCTACTCAAATTGATGCGTGAATGTATTTCCAGTGACAAGTTGAATAATATCGTAAATCGCAACTAAGTTTACCAAGTTGAATAATTGATATGATTACGCAAGTCTCCTCACAACCCAATCAATATCAAATTACTATAATACCAGAACACCCAACTCCCTGAAGGTAGCAACATCATAATCGTAATAATTCACAGTAACCATAATGCACAAGGTTGGTTATTAATCATTCATTAGGAAGTGAATCGCATCTCCTGTTACGCCTACATCATTTTACTCCACAAGTTATTAGTAGTGTGTAGTTAGGCCAAAACATCTCGGCGCTGTCGAACGGTCATGCTGCAACAGTCAAAAGAGAAAGGATTGCTTCCAGTAAAATTCACTTCCCCTTTTCAATCACCGGTCACCAGTAGTCGTAGCCGTAGTTGCATTTAAAGATGCACAATTTCAAAGCCAACCTCTATCCTAGCTCATACGGACAATCCTTCTTCCACTCATGCAGATTGAACTGGAACTACCCAAACAAGGCCCCACTCAAACATTGCTTCTAATGTGGGAGCAAAAGGATTCCTTCACAACGGTGAAAAACAGTTATGTGGAGGTGGGAGGCTGCAGTTTATAGTTCGCTTTCCTTCGGGGTTTGGTATGAAGAGGAACAATTTTACTTGGCATTGTTTATCTGAAAGTTTTACCGAGTGGAATGAAATACCTGAACCAACAGAATCAGGGCCATTGAATGAAAGGTAATCGCCGGAAAAGTTCTTTCATTCCGGAGCCCTGCAGGTCGGTCGGAAAGTTTGTATCACTTTGTCAGCCTTGTCTTTCCTGCCCTGACGGGGTTCAGCCGTTCGTTGTATTGAATGGCATTTTTATGGATCTTTGCGATTGGATTGTTTTGCAATATGACTTACATTTGTGTACGTTTCGAAACGAACTTCTATAAAAAACTTTATTCCCAAAGAAATACTGTTTTGGGTATTTGACAAAAAAGTGTTCAACGACGTAGAGAACTAAGCCAGGATTTTTTTTTGCTTTTCAGAAAAACTACTTTCATCGGAGGGACGAGAATTGCGGCGGGCGCTGTTTTCATTGAAGCAGATATTCCAGGAGGACAAGGATCTGGTGCATGGCTTCGTGGCACTCGGAGGCCTCAACTGTCTGGTGCAGATTGGCAACGAAGCCGATCAAAACTATCAGAACTATATTCTCCGGGCCCTCGGACAAGTCATGCTGTACGTGGATGGCATGAACGGGGTAATGAAACACTCACCCACACTGCAGTGGCTGTACTCGTTGATCGCATCCAAGTATCGGCTAGTGATCAAGACTGCCCTGAAACTGCTGTTGGTGTTTGTGGAATACTGCGAAGGGAACTGTTATCTGATGGTCAGTGCGATTCGCTTCATCGATATGGCGCGTGGGGTGGTGCCTTGGAATAATATTATGAGGTAAGTGTTATTCTTGTAGTAAAACGTCTTAAACAGATCCAACGATGTGCATACTGGAAACATGCCCCCATGTAAAGATTGTACTCGTAAAAAATGCAATAGACAAATATGATCACCAAAACTTTTGAGTATCTCAATAATTATCTTGAACTAAACGATAATTATCAAATCCTTTGCAACACTTGCACCATCATCCAACACACACTTTCATTCTCTCTTTCTTTAAATCCTTGTTGTTCTTGAATACCTTCTCTGTTTACCGCAGCTTGTCCTTTATATTCGCCCGGCATTGTTCAATTGAGCGAAGTGTCTTCGATATATTGTTTTTAACATCGTTGGCTTCGGACCACACTTCATTACAGGTTTTGCGTAGTAGCACGATGCCAGAACCGACAAAACAGCGTGTCATCTTCTTGGAACCAGAAGAATGGCAGCAGGTGCTTCTGGAGGAATTCTTTTTTACACATATAGAAGTTGAGCTTGCCACACACACACAGTTCGCCTGCCAAACAAAATTCTTCTTGGCAAATTTGTCAACATTCTTCTTCAGGAAACATCCAGGTGGGACTGGCCAACGGAAAATTCTTGATCGGGGATCTTCTGGGCGCCCGCTTTAATGTACGCGCTTTGTCATTCTTCACTATACATTTCGGTTGCACCAACTATGATATTCGCCTTTTCCTAGTGATCTACTTTAATTTACCTTTTGATCAAAATTGTCCCGGATTGGTTCAATTAAACCGCGCGCGTAAACCTAATCGGTAATTCTTTTTTCCTAGGTTGGTACAACATTCTTTGACATTCCTGTTAAGTTTGAGCGGGATATGTCAATTAGTGTGTGTTTGGCAGCTGTTTATTTACGACACGAAAAATTTTTATGGCTATTTTTGCTATGGAAAAAAATTGAAATTTTGTGAAGTTGCAGAATCGTTTTTGGGTATGAAACGCGTCGATGCCAAGCTCGTACCAAAAAAGCTGATTTTTTGTAACTGAAACATGAAACGATAGTCATCGCTCAACCACCGTATTCGCCAGATTTGGCCCCCTGTAACTTTTTCTTTTGGAAGATTAGATTGACAGATGGAATGCCTCAAAATTTACCCCTTTAGAGAGTAATAAGTTTTTGATCGTGAATATCTCTTGTTGTATCTTACGTATCAACATAATATTTGCTGCATGCCATCGGAAATATGATCATAATTTTATGATTAAATTTTCAGTTGTATGACAGAATCACAAATATATTAAAATTAACAATCTTTAGATAAATGTACCGTAACAATTCTGAAAGCGAAACAGTAAAAGTTTCAAAATTCTCTCAATCAACCACTACGAACGATTACCATTTTTATTCGTATTCACGCCCTCCAGTTATGCCTGTGACATTACTCATGCGCCTTATTTCAACTGGTTGTCACTCGAATTTCAAAACTACTGCACGTATCAACATAAACCAAATGGCATTTTACTCGTTAGATATCTCTCTATGGTTGGAACTAGAATCACACATTGTTCATTGTTATTTAAAAAAACTTATTCACAATCAAACAAATTTTAAACAATAAGTGGTTTTTCTTAGAAACACGTTTTTTGGAGAAACCTGGCCTTAAAGTCTGAGGCCAGTATGCTTTAGAGTGCTTCAGAAGGCTCTTTTCATGCTTCAAATATAATTTTCTCAGAAGCGTTTTATAAAACTAGTTTAGATTATTCTGTGAAAAATTCAGAATATTTCATTGACTTTAGCGGTCGGGAAAGTCTTTCTTCTGAACGAAGAATTGCATAGATAGAAACAACATCTTTCAACTTGATCATTGAATATTTAGAATTCCAAAGCATGCCTCTAAAATCTACCATAACAATGTTCAAGTTTAGATGCAATTAGTGCTTAAAAACATAGGTGTTGTCACTATAAAAACGAAATGAGGGTTATTTTTGTGAAAGTGAATCGATTTCCATGCATCCGCCATTTTATCTACTTCAGTGTCCTGGTACCGTCACGAATGAAATCAGCTCAGCAAAGCTGCCAAACAAGCGGTGTGTGTGTGATTGACCTATACCAAGCACTGTCTGGCAGCGGTTTACAGAAAAAAAGATCATTAGGTTAAATAAGGGTTTTTGGTTTGTATAAAGTACATATCTTATGATCAAAAAAGAACCGGAATTTTCATTTTAAAATTCCCGCGATTGTCCAATCGGTAAACTTTATTCTCTCAACGTTGGCAACACTTTTATACACATTCTGTCAAATTTTGACGCATATCGTACGATTAGTTTTTGTTTGGCGTCTATACAAAGAAGTTGAAAAATTTTCGTGTGGCGACTTTTATAATGGATGAAAATTTAGAACAACGTGCGTGCATCAAATTTTGTGTTGCAAATGGATTTAAGTGTTCCGAAACGTTGAAAATGTTAGAAAAGGCCTTTGGTGAATCGTGTCTTGGAAAAACACAGGCATACGAGTGGTATAAACGCTCCAAAGGTGGTCGTACAAGCTTGGATCATGATGAGATCCCTGGCCGCCCAACAACATCTGTTACTGAAGAAAACATTGAATCGGCGAAGCAAATCGTGTTGCAAAATCGTTCTGTACCGATTAGAGAGATTGCTGTGTTGTTGGGCATCTCTTATGGATCAGCCGAACACATTTTAACTGATGTTTTGGGTTTGGAACGCGTCGCTTCTCGGGTGGTGCCAAAAAAGTTGAATTTCATTCAAAAACAGCGTCGTGTTGATGTGGCCAAAGAGATGATTTCCATTGCAGATAGTGACCCCACATTCATCGAATGCATCATAACTGGTGATGAGGTGTGGATCTAGGAATATGATGTCGAAACCGCACAACAATCGACCGAATGGCGCTTCGAAGGCGAGCCATTGTTCTAAATTTTCATCCATTATAAAAATCGTCACACGAAATTTGTTCAACTTCTTTGTATAGACGCCAAACAAAAACTAATCGTACGATATGCGTCAAAATTTGACAGAATGTGTATAAAAGTGTTGCCAATGTTGCGAGAATAAAAGTTAACCGATTGGACAAGCGCGGGAATTTTAAAATGAAAATTCCGGTTCTTTTTTGATTATAAGGTATATCGTTTTGATTTCTTCGCATTTCGCCTTCGGCTTATCAGCACTTAATGTAGTTCAAATTGAACCGCGATCTCTGCCAAACAGTCCAATTTGATCCGTTAAGCAGGCGTAAAGTTCACACAATTTTTGTAACGTCTCGGACGAAAACGATTGACCATCGACTTCTTCAAGCACTGATGAGCAATCAATTTGAATTGATTTCAGCACTGATGTGCCAAAGGCGAAACGCGAACTAATAGAAAAAAGATGTTTCTATGTATTTTATTTATACCTACTGATCGAAATTGACCAGGACTGGTTCATTTAAACCGCGCGCGTAAACCCAATCGGTAAATTTCTTTACTAGGCTGGTGCAACCTTCTTTGACATTCCTGTTAAATCGAATTCCGATGACCCATTTCGTATACAGAGCAAATCATGCTCCGAGGTCACCGTTCCATCGTCCGGCCTCACCTCAATGCAATGTTTGCATCAAATGGATTCAAACATTACATAAAGAATTTCGATCCCTTTAAAGCGGCAAGCAATCGACGCGTATTTGATTTATGTTTCACAGCTTTGTGTATACGAATAATATTTTTCGATCTTACCAATATGTATTCAATGTCCTATTTCTTACCAATCGTATTCAAATATTCAATTTTCGGAAATTTTTTTTTTATAGTACTGACGGTTTCTATCAAAACAAAGACTACAAGCCTGGTTAAAATAAAGTCAATTTAAAACTACATCAAGGGGCTCAAGAACACTTCAGCAATAGGATGTCAAGCCGAAATATTTGACCTATTTGAATGATTATCTGAATATCTGAAACTTTACACGGTTTTATGCCTAAGAGATCAACATCTACAAATCTTGTATCTCATACATCTTTTATCATCCGATCTCTACAATCTCTACAAATAACCATTGCTAAACTCGCGAGACTGGGCTTTAGTGGCGCTTTACTGGATTGGATGCATTCATCTCTTACAGACACTCGAATTTAGTGTTCGACCCCCTCAAGTAGAAGGTAAAATAGAATTCATTTCTTTCTTCTGAACATACCTGCCTAGGCTAGCTGTTCCATTCTAAATTTATAACAGATTCAATCCAGAATACGGTTTATTTCATATTTTTTGCCTCTCCCAGGTAATGCTTGCCAAAAAGAACCAATCAAAATCGATATAGTAGTTCCACTTACTTGGTTAGCTCTGGAGTACCTCAAGGAAGTCATTTAGAAGCGTTCATATTTTTACTCTACCTCAATGATCTCCGTGAAATGTTTCAAACTATCATTTGCTGATGACTTTAAACTATAACAGATCGGCTGAAAAGTTCGTATCGTTTCTATGAGAGGGCGCCACTAGAATTAAATCCATACCATTTTCAGTTAGTACCAACCTTCAAAAGATACGTGTATAAATTTGACAGCTGTCTGATTATTAGTTTGTGAGATATTGCATTTTGAGTGAAGCTACTTTTGTTATTGTGAAAAAAAATGGAAAAAAAGGAATTTCGTGTGTTGATGAAACACTACTTTTTGATGAAAAAAAGTGCCGCCGATACCAAAAAATGGCTTGATGAGTGTTATCCAGACTCTGCACCGGGCGAAGCAACAATTCGTAAGTGGTTTGCAAAATTTCGTACTGGTCATATGAGCACCGAAGACGATGAACGCAGTGGACGTCCAAAAGAGGCTGTTACCGATGAAAACGTGAAAAAATCCACAAAATGATTTTCAATGACCGTAAAGTGAAGTTGATCGAGATAGCTGACACCCTAAAGATATCAAAGGAACATGTTGGACATATTATTCACGAATATTTGGATATGAGAAAGCTCGTGAGCTCACAATCGATCAAAAACAACAACGAATTGATGATTCTGAGCAGTGTTTGGAGCTGTTATATCGAAATAAAACCGATTGTTTTCGTCGATATATAACAATAGACGAAACATCGCTCCATCACTTCACTCCGGAGTCCAATCGACAGTCAGCTGAGTGGACTGCATGCGATGAACCGAACCCAAAGCGTGGAAAGACTCAACAATCGGCCGGTAAGGTTATGGCGTCTGTATTTTGGGATTCGCATGGTATAATTTTCATCGACTACCTTGAAAAGGGAAAAACCATCAACAGTAACTATTATATAGCGTTATTAGAGCGTTTGAAGGACGAAATTTCAAAAAAACGGCCCCATTTGAAGAAGAAAAAAGTTTAGTTTCATCAAGACAATGCACCGTTTCATAAGTCGATGAAAACCATGCTGAAATTGAACGAATTGGGCTTCGAATTGCACCCTCATCCACCGTATTCTCCAGATTTGGTCCCCAGTGACTTTTTCCTGTTCACAGACCTCAAGAGAATGCTCGCTGGTAAAAAATTTAGAAGCAATGAAGAGGTAATCGCTGAAACTGAGGCCTATTTTGAGGCAAAGGACAAATCGTACTACAAAAATGGTATCGAAAAGTTGGAAGATCGCTATAATCGCTGTATCGCCTCTGATGGCAATTATGTTGAATAATAAAAATGAATTTTGGCAAAAAAATGTGTGTTTCTATTAAACGATACGAACTTTTCAGCCGAACTGTTATCATAAGGGAACTACGTTTTCTGCAAGCTCAGTTTGACATACAGGATAGTACTTAACGCCTCCAAATGTTCCGTTATTTTTTTCCCCAAAAACGCTCAATGATTACATACGACTATCATCTCTCGCAAAATGGCCTCAAACGTGAATCCTCGTTAAAGAACTTGGGTGTTATTCTCAATCACGAACTGGATTTCAAGAATTCGTAATCTACCATGGAGTGCTAGTTCCTAGTTACAAAGATCGCTATCGACTTATTGAGCTAGATCCGCTGTCTTTTCTTAGGAACATTTGCAAGACTGTTTTCATTTCTGATCTGATTCAATCACGTGTTGACTGTCCTGATCTCCTACAATTGTTCAATTTTGACACTCATTGTCGTTGTCTTCGTTCTCATCCATGAACCTTTTTCCAGTATGTGACATTTTTACAATAGTTGCTCATAGAACTTTGATTTTCATCTCTCACGAAATACGATACGATTATTCCATGATTCTTTATATTTTCAGTTATAGTACTAATATTAATTCTTTGCGCTCGATCACCCCTTCGTCTCTCCACCATATCCATTGAAAACTAATAAATTCGCTCGTTGAAACATACCTTTTTTATCTCCTTTTCTCTTCTCTTCTTCGTTCTTCTACCATCTTTTTCGACCCATAATTAGATCTATATGTCGGTTCTAACCACGTTTCGTCCGCCCACTCTCATTTACCACTCCCTCCTTCTACCCACCTCTTACAGCATTTATCTAACCACATGTTTCTTCTTTTCTCTAGTTTTTATGTAATATCACCATCGTTGACTCGGTGGGCTTAGTGTCATCTAAGTGCTATAGACTTAGTTAGTTAGGGTTAGTTTTAATTGATAGTATTATACATGTCTCTGTTGGATTATTGAAATCTGTTGATATAAATAATGATAAGGTTTTATGCCCACTGGAGTGAGAAATTGTGATATTTCAGTTCCATCGGGCTTTTTCTTGCTCCAAAATAAATAAATAAACAAATGAAGCGCTTGCACCCAGACGACGCCGTTCTACTGAACAAATGTTATCATAGACTCACGGGGAGGCATGAGATAGGAACTTGTGAGCACTTAGTTGTCTCAACTTTGCGTCGCCTGCCCTGGAGAGATCCATTGAATCTTCCAAGCTACGAAAATCGATACACCTTTTAGCAACCAGCAAGGCTGCCAAACAAGCGGTAGCATTATTTGATGGAGACACATTTTGTGTTTATGTGTTGAATCGCTATTACAAAGTTAGGATATTTGTGCATTTCTCATACAGAAAGGCTTTACAATAACTGCACAATGATCCGGATCCACAATTTAGAGGAACAAACAATTATCTATGACAGATAAGCCATACTTTGATACATATGGTAGTAGGGTGGCTCTTATTGTTAGGGTGATCCAAAAATTATTTTCCGAACGCGTTGAGAAAGATTGCAGAGAAAAAAAATTTTCAAAAAATCGGAAATCGTCAAAAGTGTCAGAGAGTTGACTTTCAAAAATTTCGGGATAACGCCAGATCTAGACGATTCATGCATTTCTAAGACAAAACAAGAAAACCGGATAACTTTATAAATTCGTCATAAAGGAACCGCGTAACTTCGGAAATCGGCATAAAAACCGCTTAACTTAGGAAATCCGCGTAAAAAAAATCGTGTAAAAAACGCGTTTAATAGACCTCAGTCTAGTTCCTTTTATTTTCCATGCAATGGTACTTTGCATAATTATCGGACAATCTTGATCAATAATGTACTACAAAAATATCTTAGAACTTACACAGATTTAACTACAGATATGAACATATAAACTTGCGTAGATGAATACACACATACACCGACGCATACATGTATCCATACACTTCACTCATACCTATCTGTACAAATTCAAACATATACGTTTTACAGTACACAGTCCCATATACACACATCTACATATCCCAACAGAAAAAAATGTTAATCCAATTCGACCGATTGATGTAGTCAAACTTCTAATCGAAAATATCAAAATTTTCTTGGTCAATCGGCTCATCGAAAGTTAATTTAAACATATACGAGAAAGCATGGAGAGAAATATAATGTGCAAAAGGACCGCCTGGGTCTTCTTAAACGGTTTCACGTTCGATCTCCAACTGCTTTGCTATCTTCCTAGTCTGGGTTTACCACGGCTTCGACCATTATTTTCTGTCGAAGAACTTTTTTCTTGGAAGCCAATAATCGTTCAAAAGACTATGACAAAAATTAGTTCATCAAATTTTACCCATGTAGTCAAAAGTTACAAACATAACAAATTGTTGCATTTTTAACGAATACAGTTTTCACATGTTTGCTGGGCTTATCTTAAGCCTTTTAGATTCTTTATTCTAATGAATATAAACCTTTTTCAGACTTCTAAAAGATTACGAGAACGCCGATACCGAGCTTCTGATCTATGCCACTTCGCTGGTCAATAAAACCCTGTCTGGGCTGAGTGATCAGGATAGTTTCTACGACGAAAGTGATTTCCTGGAGCAGCAGGGTATGGAAGGCATTATTCAACGGTATATGTCTCGTCCGGGCACAGACCTCGACCTTCTGGATCAACTGCAGCTGTATGAAACTGTACTACGATTCGAGGATGGTGAAACCGATGGTATTCGAATACCAGATAATACGGTTCGAAAAACGCTTCGATATCGATCGAACGATAACGTCAACGATAGACGGAAGTCACGGCGACATAGTACCGGAACGGCACCGGTTACGGTGGTACAACAACCTCCGCCAATACCACCACCGCCTCCGCCCCATGTACTATACTCGGTTCCTCCCAATATGCCCCCACCGCCACCACCTCCCATACCTCCACCGGTGGCACCAGTTACGTTGTATGCCCCACTTCGAATTCCGCTGCAGCAAACTGTTGACGAGGATAGTTCAAGTTCGGCAAACTCAGCTGATCATAATCTAACCGGAAATGGATACCGGGACGATTCCAGGGATACAACTGGAGTCACACCCGGCCTGAGAAGAAGACGCGAGCGAGCGGAACGGCAGAAGACTTTCATGCGGGAACAGCAGGAACTATCCCAATTTAAGGCTCAGGAAGACACGAATGGTCACGGTAAGTTCACAACAGTATTTCTAGCATTCCGTTTCTGCAGTTTCGTTCCTAATCTCGCTTGTGTGAGACTTGCTGTTCTGTCAATTTTGTAACTAACCGCTACTTTGTGGCGTTCATGCGCTTTTTTCTTTCTAACACACACCATCCATAGGTTACATTCTAACCCAAAGCCATCAGCCTCAGCAGGCACAACAGCAAACACCCACGTTGCCGGTACGGTTGCGAAACGGATACGAATCTCGCAGCACGCGACTTGGCAATGGTATTCAGTCACCGCCAGCTGTCAACGAGTATGACCCTTCAACGCGGGTACCGAACCTAACTCAATCTGTGATTTATAGTAGGCATAATAATACTAATCATAACGCAACGAATGGCGAACTTAGTGTCTCGAATGGGAACAGTCACGATCCGATCGAGTATAGAAACAGTAAGAACCTACTGAAAAGTAAACAAAATGGTATCATCAACGGAAACTACAGCACCGGTAAGCTGGATGTCAATGGGAACATGTCCAATGGAAGAAACTCGAGCAGTCCTTCGGAACTGGATGAAAACGAAAGCCCCAACATCAAACTGAACGGACTGAACTATGGCGACATCAACGGATACGTCAACGGGCATGGTTATCATTTGAATGGTTTCAGACAACAGAACGGCAAGGAAGAACTTCGCCGTAGCAGCAGCAGCTACATTAACGGTAATGGTAATTTGCAGACCAATGGACACCACGTCGAACAGAACGGGAAGCAGGACCTGCTGCAAGGTATGTTACGTGTAGTCTTTCTTGCTTGCGTATGTTAGTGTTTTAAGAAAACTGTTGCTTGCAAAACCTATTCTACAATTCGTCTTTCATCCGGAGCCGGAAACAGTCCACCGGAGTTTAGTTATCATAATAGCCTCACTGTTTCCAAGAAGTATAAAACCTACTCATAATGTGTACCGACTGGTTACAAATATCCAAATGAGAAGTGTTTTTCACTGTTCTTTATTGACGATAAAATATCAGTGGAAATGAACATAATGTAGAACTTCAATATGTTCATTTCCACAGTTTTTTTAAATGGTCCAGGTATTCGCGTTAGAGGGGCTCATGGGTATACTAGCTCCTGCATTTCTGTTTTAATGAAATCTAAAAACAATTTCAGAGAAAATTGAATTCAGCCCGCATAATTATTTATTTACTACCGTTGCAACAGTATTCTCCATTATTGCACACACCCAGCTCGACGTCGACAACCTCTTCCAGGCTTTCCACTGAGCATCACACAGCATCATTCTCACTTCTGGAGCTATTGCTACTTGCCCAGCCCACTGTAGTCCTCTGTGTTTGATGAGCCCTCCAATGTCAGCGTGTCCAAATAAGTCTGCTACTTCAAAGCTCTTCGAAATAATAGTGAGTAAGGATGTTGTTCTCTCGTACAAAAAATTACATCTCTTCTGATCAACACGGCTTCATGCCCGGGAGATCGGTCAGCACTAAACTTTTGGATTTTACCTCGACGAGAATACAGGCGCTTGAAGAAAAAAGTACACTAAACCCTTAATTTACGCGAACTCAATTAACGCGACTTTTTCACGCATTTCATTTGAAATAACGCGATTTTCTATTTAATTCACGCGATGATAGCGTTGAAAAATACAATTTAACATGCTTCAGTGAATTGAATTTTTGAAATGAACATTACGGAATTGTTTGGTCTCATAGAATCTAGTTGAGATCGCATCCAAAAATTCTATGGACAAAAGAAATCAGCATATGAACGCATGAGTGATAACTTTGAGAGCGATATGTTCTCGTAGTACAACATTCAGCAAATTGACAAATTGTTGTAATGTCGCAGGAAGTTCTTGTCCTTCCAAAATCTCCATGGAATACTGGACTTGAGGTCTACCAACGAAACCGATGATATTAGTGAGTTTCTTTTTTGTAGTCCGTACTCGCGATATAACATTCAGTTAATTGTGATGATTCATTGTGATAAGTTATGAGGTAGTACTTATTCATCCAAAAATTACTTGAAGTAATTAGTAAAGCCTTAAGATCTACTAGCATAACAAAGTGCAATAACGAACTTATAGAACACGGTTTATGCTCGTGATTTCACTTACAATTGAGAGGTTTATTGAAGACGCTCCGGGTCACCCAGAAACTACTTGGAGCCCAGGCTTTAAGATCTACCAGCACAAGGAACTGCGTTAATAACTTTTTGTCATCGGCCTATGCTCATGATACTAGTTACATGCAATTGATAGGCCTCGCATCCAAAAACTACCTGTAGTTCAGACAAATAACAGATAACAAAGTGCATTAAAAACCTCAATCTTTGCGCTCCACACTCGTGATTCTTTGAAGTCTATGGATGACTGAGAATATTCCTGAAACAGATCAGAATAGACAAGTAAGCAAAATCAGAATAGACAAGTACACTAAAATCGAATGAAATTGAAAAAACTTTTTTAACGCAACAAATTTGAAATAACGCGGACCTAATTTATTCTCATAGTCCCAATTAAACGCTATTTAGCATGAATATGATTTATAGAAGTAACTGAAGTACAGGGTTTTGCACAACGTTTAAACCAACTCTCTGCTGAGAAGACATATTACTGTGGCAAGCATTCTACTGCAAAAACTAAGGATCAAATGTAAACCAAGTTTACTTGTGTAGGCAGGCCCGCTTAAGGGCCCCCGTGCAATATTTTTCAACAGTAAGTTCCATTAACAATAGAGTACTTTTTATATAAAAGTGAAAATAACTTGACTTTTCTTCCTCTCCCTCCTTTGGACCCCTTCCTTGAACTCTCCCTTAAACCCTCCCTGAAACCCCCCTCCTCCTTCCCTTGAATAATTTCTGCGCACGAACCTGTGTGTAGGCAATTTGTGTAATACGCACATTTTATTTGGTACGTATGTCAACGATATATGTGTTTAAATATGCAGTGCAACCAGTTTATCAAAGTCAATCGTTCAGAGTTTTAGACAATCTTATTTTGCACTATTTTTTTCTCAAACGAATGTTAAGTTTGACTTTTTGGATGAAATATCAGTTTTGATCAATTTTTCACCAATGTTTGATGGAAAATTGCGTATATTTTATGAATGTAGATTTAAATTCCCTAATAAAAAAGTTAGCAACGTTAGGAATGTGTTCGTTGCGAATCAGATGTGTTAGCGGAAGTAAGCTGAAACTGAAATAATTTTTCTCGAACAATTTTACAGAAAAACGGAAGAGTTTCAGACTAAGATTTTTGCTTTTCTTGAATTGCAATTCTAAGCTTAATGAACTAATTTGTTTATTTTTCAACCTTATGGAAGATGTATTGAATAAAATCAGGAAAAGAAGTGCAGGAATTTGTTCTTACGCACACATTGTTGACATTACTCATACGCTTGCAAAGTGTCTTGCTCCTTAAGAAGAATGGCTGATAAAAAAATGTCATTACTAACTAAACATTCACTCAGTATCTTTTACCATACTTTCGTGCAAATTATCGATCAGAATATCTTTACTACAGCAACTAAAACTTTATTTAATGTAGAATGTTCGATATTTTGTTTACCATATTTAGAGCGCTCTGATCACCCATCGATCGACCGAGATGTTGTTTACGATAGCATTCGGTTGAATGCTTCTATTCTTATCAACGGGCTGGTGTGAGTTCGCGCTAGCCAAACGCTGCGCTCCTGTTAAACTTTTTGTTTGTTCCGATAATAAAGGTTTTAACCTTAAGGTCATTCGCCTCTTTGGACTAGAAAAACCCTCTGACCCTATGTGCGGGATTGGGAATCGAACCCAGGCGCAAAGGCATCGACTTACTCATTATGTTATACCCATCCGCACTCTAAATTATCGTAATCTTTCACTCGAAATGATAGTGAGATGGGAAACGTTACGTTAAGTTAAAGAAGCTAAAAAGCGTTGTATACGATAATTTTGTTAATTTGAAAGTTACAAATCATAATTATAAATTATAAATCATGAATGTTGAAAACTTTTAGATTCTTGCATTCTTGCTGTAAACGAGTTACGATGCGTTACTTTTAAGGAAGCTATAAATGTTACGAAGCGTTACTAGCGTTACTTTTTTGTGAATCACAGACGTTACGAAGAGTTACATGCGTTACTTTTTGATAAGTTGTAAGCGTTAGAGAGTGTTATTTTTTTGTGAGTCAGGCACTACTAAGCGTTATATGCGTTACTTTGGAGTAAGTGTAAGCGTTACGGAACGTTACTTTTCGTGAATTGAAGCCGTTATATACGTTACATGCGTTACTTTTTTGTAAGTTATATGCGTTACAAAGCGTTACATGTGTTACTTTTAGTAAGTTATAAGCGTTACGGAACGTTACGAAGCGTTATTTGTGAGCTGAAGTCGTTACATGCGTTACTTGCGTTACATGCGATACTTTTTTGTAAATTATAAGCGTCGCGAAGCATTGCATGCGTAACTTTTAGTAAGTTCTAGGCGTTACTTTTAGTAAGTTCTAGGCGTTACGAATTGTTACATGCGCTACTTTTTTGTAAGTTGTTGGCGTTACATGCTTAACTTTTTTGTGAATCACAGGCGTTACTTTTTGATATGTTATAGGCGTTAAAGAGTGTTACGAAGTGTTACTTTTTTGTGAGTCAGGCGTTGCTAAGTTTTATATGCGTTACGTTTTAGTAAGTTGTAAGCGTTACGGAACGTTACTTTTTGTGAGTTGAAGCCGTTATATACGTTACGAAGCGTTACTTGTGACTATTTTTCACTTGAAGCTGTTAGCGTAATATATTCAATAGTGTCACTATTTATGTACCATGGAAATTAGACACAGCCGAAAGTTCAATCTTCAAAAATAACTCCATTTCTTTATTGAATCATGACCAAGGAAATAAGCCCTCCTGGCTATTCAAATTATTACCGACACATAAGATACAAATAAATTTAGGAAATACTTAATCTCTTAATATACCACTTCTTCAGTTTGTTACCCTCCGCTGACAATCAATTTACCGTCGTACCCGGTTGTTACTACCTGTTTCTTTCCGTTTTACGTTTCTTTCAAACAAACTTATAAAACCGATACACTGAAGAAGGATGTAAATAACATTCCGTAATACGCGTATCTGTATTGTAACGTTTGTTATATTACATTAAAGTATAGTGACTTTGTGAAAGTGTAATAACGTGACAGTGAAATAGTGAAATTAAATGGTACATAAATAGTGACACTATTGTTACTTGTGAGTTGAAGCCTTTACATGCGTTACTTGCGTCACATGTGATACTTTTTTTGTAAGTTATAGGCGTTACGAGGCATTACATGCGATACTTTTAGTAAGTTATAGGCGTTACGTATTGTTACATGCGCTACTTTTTTGTAAGTTGTTGGCGTTACATGCGTTACTTTTTGATATGTTATAAGCGATACAGAGTATTACGAAGTGTTACTTTTTTGTGAGTCAGGCGTTACTAAGTGTTGTATGCGTTACTTTTTAGTAAGTTGTAAGCGTTACGGAACGTTACTTTTTGTGAGTTAAGCCGTTTTATACGTTATATGCGTTACTTTTTGTAAGTTATAAGCGTTACATGCGTTACTCTTAATAAGTTATAAGCGTTACGGAACGTTACGAAGCGTTACTTGTAAGCTGAAGCCATTACATGCGTTACTTGCATTACATACGATACTTTTTTGGAAATTATAGGCGTTACGAAGCATTACATGCGTTACTTTTAGTAAGTTCTAGACGTTACGAATTGTCACACGCGTTACTTTTTTGTAAGTTGTTGGCGTTACGAAGCGTTACATGCGTTATTTTTTGTGGGTTATATGCGTTACAAAGCGTTACAAGCGTTACTCGTTTGTAAGTTACAAGCGGTAGGATGCGCTACTTTTTAGTAAGTTATAGGCGTTACGAAGCATTACTTTTTGTAAGTTACAGGCGTTATGAAGCGTTACTTTTTGTAAGTGACAGGTGTTACGGAACGTGACATGTGTTACTCTGTACAGGTTTTTAGCGTTACGAAGCGTTACACGCGTTAGTTTTTTGTGAGTTGTAGACGTTACGTGCGTTACTCTTTCGTGAACTACCGGTTTAAGTAAGTGTTACATGTGTTACATTTTTGTAAGTTGATCAAAATTAATTCAAAATCTAAGTCTCCCAGCATGATGTTGCGAAGTGCGCAACATCATGCTGGAAGTTGAAATTTGCCAAGAAAATCAACGAATTTCAAAAATTTCAACGAAATCGGTTATATGAAATTCGTTGATTTTCCATGAAAAGCGAGAAAAGGTTTTCCAAAAATGTGTCCAAATGTGATCCTTGTTGCCAGCATATGGTTTATTAGAAAAAAAATTCATACCATCGAATTATTTTTTCAAATAATTGTGAAAGATCACAAAAAAACCTGTTTTAATCCACCTAGTGGTGTAATGACGCCTTTCTCATATCAATCATATATTCTTCAAAATTATTTTTCTTCGATTCTTAAAAGTCGGATGCGAATAATATTCAGGAATTTTGTATGGGATCACGAGACCTTTCATTTGAATCTGAGTTTGTGAAAATCGGTTCAGCCATCTCCGAGAAAAGTTAATGCAAAAAACTTTACATACACACACACACATACACACATAGACATTTTGCGTACTCGGCGAACTGAGTCGAATGGTATAGGACACTCGGCCCTCCGGGCCTCGGTTCAAAAGTCGGTTTTCACAGTGATTGCATAACCTTTCTATATGAGAAAGGCAAAAACTCTTTTTTTCAAAGCTATCCTCCGAATTTTTCAGCCATTTTTGCTTGCAGATAGATAAAAGCTTTTCAAAGGTGTGTATATTTTTGGTTTTGGCAAATTTTCAAAATTTCCATCGAAAACTTACTAAAACCACCCGCGCGCATGGTACTTGGACGATGGCCTTGACTTTTTTAAAATATATAATAATAATACTTCATTTTACAATAACTTCCAGAAAAAGTTTGTTTTTTCAACGCTTTTTTTCAGAAAGTCATTTTAACGATCAAGTAGAACCAAATTATCAACATTTGAATAAAAAATAAAAATATTATATTTCTTGGGCGATTTTATGAATTCCGACCTTATAGTTATATTGAACGGGATGAGATTTTTTCCATACTCTCTTTAAGTGATCATCGTTGATTTTGCGCATAGTGATAATCGGGCATGATTTTTTAGCGGTGATCGCAACACTGCTGATGTTTATTTAAACTTGGCATGAACACATTTGCTTTGACCCTTGCTCAGATAGATTTCATAAGTTGAGAAGCCCGCTATTTGCGACTCATTGCTCGCTTTTTGAGACCTGTTGAGAACTATGAGTGTATTGTTCACTAAAAATAAACTAGCGCCCACTGGTGGGTTGTAGGGACCAGTTTGGGAATCGGCTTTGACTATACTTTTTCCCACACATAAAAAAAAATTGAATTTGGCAGATGACCTAATCTCTCATACGATGTAATTCATAAAGACCTAATTTGTCAAATGACGGAAAATTTCATTTGTAAAGACCTAATGTTGAATTAGCATGAGTTTTACTGGTTTGGTCTGTAATTTGCAGGTGCGACTGTTTGCATTTAAAAGCACCTTTTATCAGCTTCCGTGGCTCAGTCAATTAGCAGACGTACTTTGTAATCCAATGATTCTCGGATTAAGTTCCGCGGTGATCGCAATCAATATTCTTTATTTTTATTTCAATGAATTTCATGTCCTGAAATTCAAGGCACATTATTGAATATTCTTCCATATACATTTGCGTGAACTGCGATGCGTTCTCAGGGATAGTTAAACCGGAATCCGCTAACTTAAGTACTAAGGTTTTCAGGTACCATAGGTTGACTTGAAATTTTAAACTAATCCGCCTTCCGGAAATAGAGAGAGCAGAGTTTCAAAAATATCCATCCATCATAAAAATGACTAATCCAATACACAGCCCTGGTTAGTTTATGGACATCCAAATTTACTACGATATTCCGATATCGGAGATAAAAGCCAAAAATTCTGAAATGATACTTGCATCATTCTTCGCTTTTACGGTGCCGTGTCATTCAAAGGTGGCTTTTGACTACAATGCATATTCTTCACCAAGAGCTAGACGAATATAATGATCACAATGTTAAAAGCCCTTGCGTTTTTGATTGAAATTCGTTTTTATTTTCTGTAAAACTTTACTGAACAAAACTATCAACTAACATCAAACAAATCGTTTTTGAAAATGTGTTGATACTAAGCTCACTCTCATATACAAGCATTTTTGAAATGTTAGATATGATGCTCTGACGAGAAGGTTGGTATGCTGTTTGATTGTTTTTATTTGATGTTGAAAATCTCATGTTAGATGTATGTGTATGAAATTATTAATCAAGAAGACATGATTTCAACAATTCTAATGGCACTAAGAATCATGGAAACAATTAAATAAGCATAAATTTATATTGCTATCAAATAACACCTGCATTCAGTATAAATTTTTCCGTTCGCCGATCACGTAAAAAGTATCATGATATCGTCGCAAACATACTAGCTCTCATACTAGCTACATTACAGTGCATTAGTAAAATATTTCCGTTCTTTTTTCCCACCAGTGGAATCCGACAACGAGGACAAGAAACTAATACTTCAGCTGAAGAAGGATCACACGGTCAAAGATCTGACGCAGAAGCTCAGCAGTCTACCGTTGAGCCCGCAGGAGGACAAACCCTCGAACCGGATCGGCGATATGTCCGGTCTTATTTCCAAAGCGAAGGAAGGACTGGCCAAGAGTAAAAGCAACAAGGACATATCTCGATCCCCCAGCGTGGACAGCGACATAAAGAAGCTGGCAAGCGAGCAGAAAAAATCCGAAAACGAGCTCCACTGGGAGGAAATCGTGAAAAACATGACTCGGAAGTTGAATCTGTGCGACCTGGACTTTACCGATCTCACGTCCGACGACGATAAGGATGTGCTTGCGCCACGGGGCTTCGGAGGGGCAGTTCCCCCTCCGCCTCCGCCCGGTGGAATGATGCCGCCGGTCAATGTGATGCCTCCTCCACCGAACATGATGATGCGACCGCCACTTACGAACCTGGTGCCACCGGCGTATCCCAGCGGTGGTCTCACGAATCCAGTCGCCATGGCCAATGGCGACACAAGTGGGATGAACACAATCAAGAAGAATAAAAAGACTGTGAGTATAAATCATGCTAGAACTGCATTCGATTTTTTTCTCGTTCCCTTACAAATGAAATTTTCCAGTGGTGGAAATTCATTTCCTTGCCACCGTAGCCAAAACCTACTCGCAAGCGGGAAATTGGAATCAAAAAGCAATTTAACTTTTTGGTTCGCTGTTTCCTCCTCCCGTGTGCATCTGTATGTGTATGCGTTAATGCAGCACTCTACGGTGTTTCCAATTTATTGTTTGCAGGTGAAACTTTTCTGGAAGGAAGTTCGCGAGGATATGATCCCGACGACGATACAGCGCACCATCTGGGACGAGCTGCCGGAGGCCACCGTGGACACCCAGAAGTTGGAGCATTTGTTCGAATCCAGAGCCAAAGATCTGATGACAAAGGTAAATGACTTTCGAACTGTGGTTTTCCTTTTTTTTTTTGTTTCTTTCTTCTTCTCGAGGTTCTACCAGCAAGCGTAGCAGAATTTCAACTTAGCAACTTCTTCACAGACTAAATCTGCAACATTTTAAACATTCATCAACTACCTGTTAGATCTGCTACACTGAAATATTTAAAACAAGCCTAAGTCTGGGATACCGGGAGATGCTAATCAAATGGCGTAGATTAATCTATTTCCTTGCACCTTGTGTATTGTTAATATTATCACTGCTCACAAATGTAAACGTTTTTCTTTGCGTTCTATTTTACTCCTCTGTTTCCTCGACACATCGAAACCATGACAAATATTAAAATTTCAACCTGCACATCATTGTTTCGGATCGAAAATAAACCAAATCCTCACTGTCACTGGCTCTCTTTCATCCCTTCATTCATAACCAATCACTAGGAGGTGAGTGTCTTCACGAAATAAGTTGATAACGTTCAGTGAATTTCATTGTGTTTTTTGTTGAGTTATTTAGTTTATTATAGTTCCTTGTTGTCTTATTCCATGTTTTCTATAGAGTGCATAACAATGTCTTTTGACATCCTTTCCTTTACATGTTTGACCTTACATTATTAGTTTTTAGTAGAATTATACTGCCGTTCTACGCATGTTCTCTAATCACAAACTTCTTGTGCAATGAGTAATATTGCATAGAGCAGTAATAAGCTATTGAAGAATGTTGTTAAATATTTGTTTTTTGTTCTATGTTATGTTCAATTCCTTTACACAAAAATCAACTCTTACACACAAAAAAAAACAAACAAAACGTACTCTATTTGTCTACACGAGAACACTCCTTCCACACATATCATAATAACAATCAAAACAAACACCTTTTTTTTCGAAGTGTTCGTTTTCAATAACCATTGTGTGTAGTTTTTTTCTCGATTTAGGTGTATCATTGAACTGGAAGCTTTCTTGTATAATTCTAAAAATCATTGATTTGGAAAAATCCCAGGAATGCCAAGTATTTGCAACAATTACTCATTGTTAGTTGAACTGAGCAGCAGTAGATCATCCGTAGTTGCCCATCGTGACCGACTGGATGAGAGCAAATGTACAATGATCTAAAAAAATTAGACTTGAAAGAAGCCAATCATTTGCATTTAGGATATCCACTAACTCAAAACTCATACTCTCGAGGAACTGGTTGAATAAATTTAACAAGCGACTTTTACCAGGGTGAGGCTGATTTTTCAATAAGTTGAATTTATTTCATCCTAGTCCCGGGGCTTTATTGTTACATAACAAGCGCCTCAGTGCCAACTCCACCATCGAAAACTGTAATGCGTTCAAATTAGTTGTCATGACGCGAGCAGTGTTCTGTGGCGCCACAGAGTCAGGGAATGCATTTTTAAATAAATTTGAATATTTCTTGTTTTCGTTCGTATTGTGTCGATTGCGTATTCGTCGAGCCGTATTCCCAAGTGTGCTCACTGTTTCTTCCGATAATCCGTCTAGGAAACGACGACAGTAACCACCAGTGACGCAGCTAGGAAAATTTGCAGCCCCATTGTTTGTTTAGTGAGTAAAAAAATAAAAGTTTCCTCACATCCATCTCTAGAGAGATCGATTTGGTAAGCAAAAAAAATGTCCCAAGGTTTGATTTATCGTCCCCAAAAAACGTTGCGCACGAGGCAAATGTGACTATTACAAGTGGACAAGTTCCAGTCCACAATATCAAAAAATTTATCAAATCCAGTATCTGGTAAATTTTCTGATTAATGTTCAGAGACACTTCAGGGTTTTCGATATCGAAGGAAGTGGTAGGGTGACGGTATTTCCATCTAGTTCAGCACCGATAGTCATCTCTTATATTCAAATTATAAGGAGTGTATCGAAAAATAGCTATCCACAAATTTTTCTTTCAAATTATGATAAAAAACGATTTTTTATTCAAACCAAAAATTGATCCTTTATTGTACGAGGTTAAACTTGAGCATAATGAAAACCGGATGAAATTTAAGTTGTTCCTTCACGAATTTTCAAACTTTTGATCGAACACTCTTCATCAAGTTCCGGACAAGTGTTGCATCGCATTTTTTTAACGCTTGAGCAGATTTTTTTTAACTACTGCATGTTCCCAGCTGCCTTACTAGTCTTCTTGAAGACCCTTTTCGCGATTGCCCAGTAACGTTTGATGAGTCGAAGCTGAGGGTAATTTGGTGGATTGATATTTTTCTCAACGAAATTCATACTCTTTTCCACAAGCCGATTTGGCTTAGTGAGCCGACGCTAAATCCGGCCAAAACAGTGGAGGTGTACTATGCATCTTAAATAAAGGCAGCAATCTCTTCTGAAGACACTCAGATCGATAGATTTCTGCATTTATATTTCCGGTAGAGTGAAAAATGGTTGACTTCAAACCACAGAAACATATTGCTTTCCATACCAGTACCTTTCGATCGAATTTCTCCACTTGAATCGACCTGTCCGCATTGCTCACATCCTCCCCAATGACGACAGTAAAGTATTGTGGACCTGGAAGGGTTTTTGAGTCCTCCTTCACGTAAGTCTCATCGTCCATCAAAACGCATGCATCCGGACACTGCAAAAGACGCGAATACAATTTCTGGGCCCTTGTTGCTGCTCGCTTCTTCTGTTCTACACTTTGTTTTGAGATTTTCTGCTTCTTGTAAGTCTTCAGATGATTTCGCCTCTTGATACGCTGGATCATTCCGACACTCGTTTCTGCTTTTTTGGCCAAATCACGTATTGACATTGATTGGTTCTCCATGATTAGAGATACCACTTTCTGATCCAGTTTCAGGTTGGAAGAACCGGGTTTTCGGCCTCTTCCTGGTAGCTCATCCAAAGAATAGTATTCCCCAATCTTATTAATGATGGTTTTAACACTGACATGATGAATGCCAAACCGTTTCGCCAATTTTCGCATCGTAATACCCTTTTCACTTAGCAATGTGCCCAGAACCTTAATTTTCACTTCCTTTCCAATACGCGACATTTTGAAAACGCAGAATTTCAACCCCACAAACAAAGAAACAAACAAAAGCTGACAGCCAAACGCACAGCATGCTGTGATCTGAGCATAAAAAACCATCACAAATGCGTACAACACAAATGTATGTGAATAGATAATTTTTTTGATACACTTCTTAAGTTAAAATGACATCTGCTGTGTCTGCTCGATCCATTGACTTTACGAAAGTTTTACTCAAATTCAGTTTTTTCGCCACATCTCTTACAGGACTATTTGGATTCCTCCTGAAAGCTTGAACTTTACCAGCGTTTTGTGTTTTAGTGGTTGTTAAAACGTAGAGCCGTCTTGAGCTAGTTTTGAAAATGATCAGTATCTAATGGGGAAAACAGATTAGAAAATTGACAAGAGAATGCAATAATGCAACCGCGAAAATGTTACCGCAGAGCAGAGCTTATAAAAGTCATTTTCATTGACCCAAAATAGACGAAAATGACGAGAAATTAATGTCACTCTCAGCTTCGCTTGCAAACTATGAGAACGAAATCCAGGTGCAGTCAATGACATAGCGGAACAGTAGTTTCAAAATTGTGTTCTTTATTTCATTTGTCCTTTCAGTCATTTGCTGTTTTCCGTGAAAATCCTATAGTAAACAGTGTCGGTATTCAACCGAAGCTATGAGAATCGAAAATGACAGAAAAAGATTTTACAATTACTTTTATCTGTTGGAGCTCGAATTTGTAGTAGTTTTGGTTTCCAAAGAGGTTCTGGGATGGAATTACTTCGATTTGTCGTATTTTAGTCACTCTTTATAGCCAAGCGTCACAGATTTTCAATACATCGATGAAAGAATGAGAGTTGAAATTCTGCTGATGCTCCCTAAAGACGTTTGGTTTCGTCTTGTCATAGAGGAAAGAGTGACATTGACAATGATACTCTCTCATTTTTTCAATGAGAAACGAAAATGCTTCGTCTCTCTTCGCTTGTTCTGGTGTCGGTCATTTACGAATGAGACAGTAAAATATTGAAAATGAGGTTGTTGAAATGGTTTCTTTCATTGAGAATGTGTGACAATTTTAAGCTCTGCCGCAGAGACGGGACTCGAACCCGTAGCTAACTACAGAACCAGGGGATTGCTTTACGAATTAAACTACCCTGCATGGAATAAACAGACGTGCGAGGTCAGTGTAGTGTGTGTTATGTTGAATTTGTTTCTGTAGATATAGGACTGTAAAGGTGAATGCCGTAGTAACCGAGTACAGCGAAGCATGCTCGTAAAGTCAATTAGAATTTCTCTTCATATGTTTTCATATGCAGGGTAGTTTCATTGGCAAATCAATTCTCCGGTTAGGAGTTGGCTACGGGTTCCAGTTCCGTCTCTGCGGTAACATTTTCGCAGTTCTCGTTACATTTTTGTATTCGTAGCTCAATTTTTCAATCTGTTTTCCCCGTAAATTGCAAGAAAATACTCTTAAAAATTATATATGTTTAGTCTCGATTCATCTCGATTAGTCTGGAACAAAAATTTTGTTCGGCTTTTTCTCGAAACCACGTATTTTTTTCAACTTAGTGGCACTAGTATTCCAAAACTATTGCGCGTATCCACGTGAACCAAACGGCATTTTACTTGTTTGATGTCAGAGATTTCTGTGCACGGAACTACAACCAAAAATATTCATTGTTATTTAAAAAAGTTATTAACAAATAAAAGTGCAAAAATATGGTCGAAAATTGAAAGATAGCCGTCATTTTGTTTTTTTTTCACGGTGGAAATTTTTCTTTCCCATTCCAACCATAGCCAATTCAATACAGAATATGCAACTGTTTTGCTCTTTGCTGTACGATGATTGGTTTCCAAGAAATGATGGCACCCACTAAAAAATCGAACGAGTTTGAGCAGCAGTTTTCAGAGCCGCCACATTGAAAAAATACAAATTGAGAATTATGAACTTCCATATTGAAAATTATAAATTTACATGTATGTACGTGTTTTATGAAAAGTATAAATTTAAAATGTTGATCAATGTTGATTTTTTTTTATAAATAAATCATTTTTTGGAGGAATCTGGCCTTAACTTATCAAACTGTGTCCTAGGATTGTCATCATATAAACTTCTAATCGAAAAATAGTATACGACGGTATACATCAGGAGCACTTAAGGGATAATTTACCAATGTCACGAGTACACAGAGAATTGTTAATCGTCTAAATTTATGTCTACTGACGCTAACTTATTCGGGCATCTAAAACATGGTAATTTTCAACTATTGATTTGTGTCATGTTCATCGTAAATTATTCCGAGCTAACGATACAAACACGTACAACATGTGGTAGAACTTAAAAGTATACCAAAACGCATAGAGATGGTCGGGAAAGCATTTTTTCAAATCAGAAACCGACCCGTACCCGATCGAAAATAAAAAAAAAGTTTAATCGCACCCGACTCGAATTCGAGATATTTTTTTCTTCCAAACCCATACCCGACCCGAATCCGACAAACATTTCTTTTTCTGTATCCGAACTCGACAATTACTTGTCGGGTTCGGGTCGAGTTTCGGGTGCAAATACCTGGAACCCGACCATTTCTAGTATGTGTTTAACCGTTAAGCTACGATCAGGCTAGCCGGTTTATCTGTCACAGTTTATCTGCCACAGACAAGTAATTTTTCGGCAGTTTTTATTTGGTCTGGCAATGTGATCACACTATTCACAGTTAAATGACTGCAACAGTCATGTTTGACTGCCGACAGTAAATATTATGACAGTTGTTATGTTTGACTGTGACAAACTTTTTGAGCATGTCTTGTGATTACATTGATCAGACAAATAAAACTGGTTACAGACTTAAATATAGGGAGTGGGCTGTATATTGCAGTTTTTTCTGCACAAAGTGATCACATTGGAAGACAATTTGTGGGACAGAGAACTTTTCACGAATTTATCGCATTATGATAAAAAGTCGATCAGGTCTCACAAACGGAAGTTCGTTGCGTTGCTACTTGGTGTGTTGTGTTTGGAAGCAAATAAAGAAGGAATATAAATGTGCTCCGGTTTTTACCTATTTTAAATATCAAAAATAGGTATAGAAATCGATCAAACTTTAGATAAATTTTCCGAGGCCATAAAACGCAGGGTGGATTGGTTATTATCTTAGAAAATTTCAAATACTGAACTTTTCCACAGTTTTTAAAAATATAAAACCGAAGCTCTTCGATGTACCTAAAAATCATTTACTAACCAAGTATGAAGTGAGCGTGTTTTTGTTAAAACGAAACGTTTATTTTGAATGAGAAAAAAATAGTCGAAATAGTGACCCATTTTCGACTTCTTCGTAGGAATTGAAATGGTGCAAGTCAATGCGTGGCTATTCGATAAAAATAAATGGTAGTCATTTCATTTGAATTCATATTTGTTTTCCTTCCTTTTTTTTTATCTCTGAATGATTTACATTTCAAGTGATTCTATTATAAAATAATTCATCTTTGTTACAGTACTTTGGTTGTTCTGTTTCTTATTTCCTATTTGTATCTTGGTTTTCACTGATTTAGTGTCATGTGATACAAATAGTATTCAGAAATAAATGAATACGACGGTGAGGGAGAAGCTCCCAGTCAAGTACTTTTATTGTATCCTTCCTGAACTTTGAAACTGATTTTGATTTGACTCTGCAGTATTTTTCTTCAAATGCAAACATAATTCTAAAGCTTTCCTCAAATCATCTCTTTCTAATACAAAATTCGACAATTTTTAAATGATGGAAATATACGATGTTGTTTGTTCTATGACTATGATGCATATTTGATATGTTTAGCAGATGTCATAACAACAACAAAATATTGAGATTCTTTCACATCATATGTTATGTTCATTATCTACACGTTTGTATCTTAACGCTCACATCATGCAGGTATCTGCTATTACTAAAAAATCGAGATCGAAAGCGTGAAAAAATATGTTTCGCAATTGTTAAGTATTTTTCACGCAACAAATACATTTTCAATAGATTGTAAATGGAGTGGTAGATTCAAAAATCAAATGCAATTAAAATCCATAGAATCATCCTACCTCCGTAAATATGACAATTAAAGAGTTGAAATTTTGGGAAGGTTGTCTCCAGTGCAAGCTCTTTCAAATATGGTATAACGGTATGAATTCGCTTTGTGGGATTTTGACAGATCCACAATTTTGATTACCGAACGCTTTGTAATCAATTCAATTATCTAACTAATGAACGGACGATAAGCTATTGGAAATTCGGTAAATATTTACAAAATCTAGAAAAAATGTTCAAATAAGTACATATTTTGTTACCGTTCAGCATTTTTTAATTTGGAGTAGTAAATACTTTTTTCATTAATTCATTATTTAATTTTTCATAATTATTTCATCCAAGTACAAAGCAAAACGTTCCAGTACTATGCTTCTGGAAATCCATTGCACTTTATCGTAAAGGAGGAGCTCGGAAAATTCAGTAGTAATTTCTTTTAAGAATTCTACGAAATGTGCGATATGCTCCATTATTTCGACCGGAAATGACGACATTGACTACACGGTTCGGTGAGTAGTTAGTACACGTGGTTGAGAGATAGAAGTGGGGTCTAATACTCGTTAATCGATTTCGATCGATTTTAAGTACTTTTTGTAAAATAAACAATATTTGTGTATAGAACTAAAGAGCCGCAGCATCATATCCAAAGAGCCTTGGGCTATCCTGATTCCCGGCTTTCTGCTCCTGAAATAGTGGTCATATGCTCAAAAATGGGACTCACTCACTTTTCGTAGAGGTTGCTTGACCGATATTCACAAATTTAGGTTCAAATAAAAGGCCAAAACTCCTGAGCTTCTGAACTTTGCGAGGATGCAAGTGTTTAAAATTTCATGTTTGCCATTTCTTAAATTATAAGTATTTAAAATTTAAACCGTCGTTTAAAGTACGATGGCCGAATCATATAAAATCTTATAAAATATACTAAAATCAATACAGTTTGTAAGTCATGTTTACAGATGGTCATTCGAACCGACTTCATTTACACCGGTTGCAGAAGTACCTACAATAGCAAAACTGTTTCATTTTGTTGGTTGTTGGTTGTACTAATTGATGCGCAATCAATTTTTTTTGCTTTCTTTCAAGAAGCAATAAAAATTATTTCAAAGAATACCACATATCTGAGAATGTAAGAGTATGAGTGATACGAGAAAGCCATCAATACACCCTCTAGGTGGATTAAAACAGGTTTTTTATTACTATCTGGTATCTACACAGAAAAAAATTGATCACGACACCAAACCTCTTGGGGAAAACCACGTGTTCTCACTTCTCACACTGGTGCTGGAACGTTTTGCTTTGTGTTTAAATGAAATAAACAAGTTTTTGGTTGTCATAGAATCTGTGGCAGACAACTTCTGCACAACAGTTTCAGAAACAGTCAAATTGGTCTGTACAGTCATCAACTGTTTGTCTGTCGACTATGATCACATTGTCACAGATAATCTGCACACTTTGACTGTATACAGATGGACAGTCAAGCCGATTTTGACTGCTTGCAGACAACTGCGAACCGATTACACTATATTACAGTCAAACTGCAGATAAACTGGCTAATGTAATCGTAGCTATTAAATAATTTGTGACACTAATTTGGGCTCATTTTTGACAATAATTGATTCAGATTGAATCGAGTAGTTCGAAAAAGCTTTCTTCAGTGTTTATATCACATAGTAGGCATCATTTTTCCAACCAAGCGCTTGACATTTACGTTGCCCCGTTGCCCATAATCTAAAAAACTTTCTGGGACTTGAATGTCGATTTTTTCAAACAATTTTTTCTTAGATAACACTAAATCTCGACGTTTCATGCAATTTTTAGATTTTTGGCATCAAAAAAATGTTCGATTTCGGAAATCTCATGTATTCCCTCCTATGGTAATTTTTCAAGATCGAAAATTTTCAAACCTTAACCGCTGGGTAGTATCCCTTACCTATGTTCGATTTAGCTCAAATTTTGCATAAGGAGAACTTTTTTCGAGGTGCTTAAACTTTTGAACTGTAGCGCTTAACGAAATTAGAGGTGATCCCAAAATATTGGCACACTTATATACATTAGAGCGATAAAAAACAACGCGTTTTGTCGGTTACGTCACTTATACCATCATATCTCCGGAACCAAAAGTCACAGTCATTTGATAATCGAACTTGATCAATGGCCTAAAAATAGCTTTCAAACGGGCCTAGACTTGTTAAAATCGGTTCAGCCATCTCCGAGAAACTTGCGCGGTAAAAAAAACAACACGTTTTGTCGGTTACGTTATTTATACCATTATATCTCCGGAACCAAAAGTCACAAGGCAGAAACATTTGGGTTTCAAACTATTCTCATTCATCAATGCAGGTATTCAAATGGTGAGGATCTTCCTTAAATAAATTATATAAGTTACGTAACATCGGATATGCGACCACAATCTTCGAAGCCGAAAACTTTGGATTGCGGTGATATAATCAAGAAAAACTCCTGAACTTTATTATTCAAACACATCAAGAAGAACAACGTCACATAGACGATCCCTTTCATTTCGAAACTCGTCTCGTCGGAAACACACATCATCATCCATCATATCAGTGTCCTTTTGTTTCGAAATAACTTTTCAACAAGTTTTCAGCTGTGAACCACATTCAATCCTTTGTCAAAACTCTTGCTATGCTGTCATGATTGAAAGTATGTTCCGGGCTCATTTTTCGCCTTCCAGTATCTCCGGAAAAGTGTTCTCTCATACAATAATACAGCGGGTAGGACGATATCGTAGTACGGTTCGAAGCACATCGCATCTCGCTCAGACCAGCTGTCATAAAAGTGGATGGACGTTTCGTTTCCAAGCAAGAGCAAACATATAAAACAGCGCCGGAACAGCGTAGTAACAATGAATTACATTATCGCCATTTATCGAGTTTTCCACAAATGTAAATATATCTTCTCTATGTGTCCGGGAATCCCATCCTTTTGGGTGCTTCACAAAACGGTATGTGTAATAAATATTCATTACATATGTGCTAAAGATATTCATACAGATGCACAGTCATCAGAGTTTGGTAAAAATTTTCTTTGAGAATAGTTTCGACCAAATAGCGGAAAGTAATAAAACGAAAGGATTGGCAGCACTCCGAAATACTTTGACCGATGTTTTTGCAATTGAAAAGGAAGACTGAATTAATTTGTGTAATGTGGCAATCAAGTTGTCTCAAATAGCAATCCTCGATTTTCGGCTGGACATGCAAAATGATGTTGAGAAAGTTAAAAATAACAGATGAATAGATGCCGGAAAACAATTGTTAAGTTCGTTCCGAAAACCAAGATGGCGACTGTCAGGTTTATTATTATTCCTTGAAAATCCTTACCATATCAGAAAACGATGTTTGAGCTCGTTTCGAAATTCAATATGATGAATTCTTGTTTATCGATATTCATTGAAAACCCTTACTAATATTGTTAGGATTTCCAAGAAATATCGATATACCGCAAGTCGCCATCTCGCATCTCGGATCGATCTCAAATATCGTTTTTTGGTACGTACACTAGAGATGATCGGGTAAACAACTTCCTGTACCCGAACCCGACCCGTACCCGATCGAAAATAAAAAAGGTGGGAGGATCATGTCAGAGACATTACTGGATGATGTGAATACGAATTAAATTGCCGTGCTTTTTCCGCAGTTCCGAATATCGATAATCGCACGTACTAGTTGATCGGCTGTGTGAATTTTGCAAACTATCAATGCGTCACTTGCTTAATTGTAACGGTACAATTATGAAGCGGGACACACAAGAGCAACAAATTATGGGGTTGTGTAGGCCGATTAAAATAAAAATGCAATGTTTTTTTTATTTAAAAGATATTTTTATTCAGGCCTATTTACCTACAAGCTTTACGTTGCCGATTGATCTGAGTTTTTAGATAAAAACTTTTTTGTGTTGGATCTCGTTGTCACCCTTTTTTTTTCTAGGGGGAGAGGATCTTCCATTTCCCTCCTGCGAGGATTGAGGGGAACTTCGTTCGTGGTTCGTCTCGTCATCCATTGCCGTATCGATGGTATTGTTGTCGATTTACGTCTTCTTTTCGTTGCTAGTTGCTGTAGATGCACCTTGTTGTATATTGGTTGCAATTGCTGGTTGGATGGAGGGTAAGTTGTTAACTGCA
Source organism: Malaya genurostris (assembly GCF_030247185.1). Classification (NCBI taxonomy): domain Eukaryota; kingdom Metazoa; phylum Arthropoda; class Insecta; order Diptera; family Culicidae; genus Malaya; species Malaya genurostris. Next base: position 216,697,211 of record NC_080572.1, read on the forward strand.
GCCGGTGTACTTTGTTTTATAGAGGATACTGATGGTTTCGTTGAAGGGATGCTTCATTGTTGTTGGTGACTGTCACAGGTGTACTGGAGTTGCTTGGGCTTGGTGTGAAGGAAGCACCGTTGTCCTTTGGTGTAGTTGTCTCCTTGTTCAGTTTATCACATGGCTTTCCGTAGTGAACAGCTTTTTGGCAATATTGACATGTGGCCATCTGATTGTCATAGGTAACAAGTGATTTGCACGGGATTCTTGTATCCTAACCGAAAGTCACACAAGAAGGTATAGGCATCTTCAAGCGCATGCGTAACAAACGTACGCCATTTAGAATATCGGGGAAAAACTTCTTCCACTTTTCTTTTTCGATAGAGAGAATCTCTCCGTATTGGGGCATAGTTTTTCGAATATAAGGATCGATGACGCTTGAGGGAAGATCATGCTTACGCACTTCTATAGCACTATCTTTCATATATAGTGGAATGTTGTACTCAATGGTCTCGTGCTCCACATAGTGCACGTTGTTATTGTCTTTTGCGAATTGAATTGCATCCAACTCTTTATAAAACTGGATGTAAACAACATTATTCGTCTCATTGCATTGAAGTAAATGCATACGTTTAATGTCAAGATGCATTTGCTCCTTAAACAAACCTTCAAGTTCTCGTATCGAAGGCCGAATTTTACACTGCTTGAAGTCAACAATAGTAGTATTCTTTCGTGTCGGCGGTAGCTTTTGTTCGTTTGGTTCACTCATTTTCGAGGTCATTCTATTGTTCACTACACAATACTGTACTTGGTTTCTTCCGTCCCGAACGTAAGCGGTTTTGTTATATCGACTGACTTGGATGAGATGTGAAAGCGAACTGAAAAATGCAATGTTCAAATACATTCATAAATTGGAACACTTACAACAAACTGTGTATAGCCATCTAGGATTTCTAAATTTAAGTTGGGAATTAATGACATTAATTTTAATAACTTACCTGTCAAATCCGCATTGAAGATACAAGTTTTATACAGATTTAAATGAATATCCTCAACCCGAGTTTAGGAATTCAAAAACATTAATTATTGATATCCACTCGCCAAATGTGAATAAAATGTATCTTTAATATCTTCAAAAGTCATGAGAAATGGTAGAATATTATTCGCTTATATACTGATATGATATGCACTTCACCAGCTAGATATTTTTAGTGAACTACTTACTAGCCAGTTGTAATTCCATATAAAAAAGATCTTGTTTGAATATTATTCAGTTCTTCTGTAAAATGATATATACTTGGAATCAGCAACGTGAAGTATGGTCATCATGCCAAAGGTTTTGATCTGTAACAATGAACAATTTCGCAAAAGGCTACAAAATCAATTATAAGAACATTTTGGTTATAAATTGAACTAACTATGTATGTGTCAGTAGGATCGTAGCACCAGCCATGCAATGGTTTCTGTACACTATGAATCAGCTGCGAAGTCTGTTGAAACAAAAGGTCAAATTCCTCTACAAGAATGTAATACCAAAGCTTTGCTATGTATGTTTTACTAGCGAACATAAAATATTGACTGAAAATATTTCGTATTTCTATGTGTCGGTTTTGCACGATACGTTTTGTGCAATGATTCGTTCAATTCATGCGGTTGAAAATTTGCGCGCCTTATTTTGGTACTGAATTTCACCTTAATGCTTGTTCATACTAAACATTTAGGAAAACTTTAATTTTGATATACTTTATGTTTCGTCTTCGACTCGTCAGTACATAACAGTTTATGTTGAACTGTTATGTAACCTAGCAGCTCAACATAAACCGCTAGGCAGACATAAAGTTTCTGCTACTTACAGAACACTTTTTTTTATTTGCACCGAAGTGCAACGTCTTGAGTTATTAATTTTGAGTTATTCGTGGTTGTCTCATACTACTGACAATTTTATCATTAGTTGCTGATCATGTTTCAGATGATATGGAGAAAAAATTATGTTGCTGCGTTAAATATAAGAGATATTCGTGGTTAAGATACAAAAATCCCCTTACCCGACTTGAACCTGAGAATAAATTTTTTTGCAAACCCGAACCCTACCCGTACGCGTTAAACTATAAAAATCTTTAGCCGTACCCGATCTCAACCCGAAAAAAACTGGGTTAGTCGGGTTCAAATACCCGAAACCCGAAAATTATTTTGTATCCTAACCTGACCCATCCCGTTTAAAATGAAAAAAATTGTTATCCGAACCCGACAAACATTTTTTTCTACACCCGAACCCGACCCGTACCCGTCGGATCGGATTCGGGATACCCATATTGTAAGGGTTTTCAAGGAATATCAATTAACCGGAAGTCGCAATAACAATCGTGCATTTTAGAACGACCCAAAAAAAACATTATTTTCCGGTTACTACTCATCGAATTTATTCCGGAAATTATTCATTTGATTAGGTTTTACAACATTCACTGAACAAACCTTTTACGAATCAAATCCCAAACAATAGAAACTTTTTTAACGAACTAACTTCAACTCGGTGTAGAATTGTCAAGCGATAGTCTATGCTAGGTGAACTCTACGTCATGAGATTTTGTAAAAATTAAAAAAAAATCATTTGTTGTCTGGATGCACTGACTATTTTACTGTAGCGCTTCTAGTTATCGGATCTGGAATGTTTCGACCGCAATTTGCTTTGAAATGTTTCATCCTTGAGTGCTGAATATTTTTTGTAACTATTCATTCTGTTTCAAAATGCTATACTTGATGGAAGTAGCGAATTGAAGATTGATTTTGGACACCCACCTCGGGAAAATTCAACGTGATCAGATTAAAAATATCGATGTCGATGTCGTGAAACTAAGAATAGGAAGCTGCATTGCACGTGTTAAAACGAACCATGCCAGCAATGATGGTGCATCAGAAGAATTCGTCTGCGAGAAGAAACAGAATCTAAGCTAAGAAGCCGTGAAGTTTTTGCTATTTACAAAACAACTTGCTCTCTAACAGGCATAAAACCTCTTCATTTTTTTTGCATCAGCAGATTACAATCAACCAAATGATACATTTTACTTAAATAGATAGTAATCCTAGGAACAATTTTTTGACAACGTTTCGCGATAGATAAAAGTCGAATGAATTGGAATAGTGGTTGATTATGCGACACATGCTGCAAAATGGTCCTTGTATCCATAAATGGTTCTAGCATAGGGGATCGGAAAGGAAAGAATAGTTTCGAAAAATACGGCGATGGATATCTTTTTGTAAAATCAGCAAGAGATCTGCCACCAAAGTAACCTTGCTGACATCGCGACGGACAGATAACCAATCGAGATCAATCAGTTTGCATCTGTCATGGTAACTTGGAAGGTTCCACGGTATCAGGAAGCCGACGCAGAGCGAATCGAACAAATTTTCGTTGGATTGCTTCAATGCGTTGGATATCGTTTTTGTAGTACGGTGACCAGACAACCGAGGCATATTCGAGTGTAGAACGAACCGCGGAGTGGCATTAGCAGTGTTTTAACATAAACTGCTAATGCATTGATAAGTCTAAGACAAAACGGAGAAGTAAGCAAAATATGCATGTACGCTTTGCGCAAACCAGTACCCATTAGGTACTGAGTCTAGAATTTCGTGAATGACTAGAATTTCGTGGCCAAAAGGTATGTCCGGAAGTTGTACAATGAGTTTTTTACGAAATATGATAGATGCATCCTCATTAGGGTGCCAATATTTTAGGGTTATCTCTAATTTCGTTAAGCGGTAATGCTCAGGTTTAGGCACCTCAGAAAGACCCTATTTGAGCTAAATCGGATATGGGTTAACGGTGCCGATCGTCGGTCAAAGTTTGAAAATTTTCGATCTTGAAATATCACCATAGGGAGAGGGTTGGGGGGAGGGGTTACATAATTTTTTTTACTCCAAATGTCTTAGAATTGTCTGAAACGTCGAGATTTAGTTCCATCCCGAATTTATTTTTATTTTTTTATTTTTGAATAAATTCGACTCTGGAACTTCTTTTTTTTAATTCTCTTCTGGGAATTCTGGGAAAGTTTGAATTTCCGAAATCAAACATTTTTTATGCCAATTGTCTCAGAAATTCTTTGATGTCGAAAGACTTAGAACTACCTGAAACGTCAAGATTTTGTGTAATCTCGAATATTTTTTTTTCAAAAAATCGACTCTGGGACTTTGAAAAATTTTAAGATTTCCCAGAAAGTCGATTTAAAAAAAATTCTCTAAATAACATTAAATCTAGATGTTTCTTTGGAATAAAAAAAAAAATTTCAAACTTTGACCGCCGAACGGCACCGCTTACCCATATCCGATTTTGCATAGGAACTTTTTTTGAGGCCCTCGAACTTTTGAGCACTACCATCGAGTCATCGGTCGAGATGAAGTCCCTAGCAAGTTCAAATTGCAAGTTCGTTATTGCCGTTCTCTAGAAAGCTTCTGATCTAGCAAAAAATTTTCAGATGCGGACCCAGGTTTCGTGAAAAACAAGATGATGGATTTCCAAATGTACAAACAGAAGTACCTGAAGCGTATTCATCCGTACTTTAAAGCTCACAATGAACCTGAGTTTTCGCAGCAATTGACAATCTACCCAACTGCCTCCAATTCCACCTAATCGAGAAATATTGGACAGTTGACGATTTATTAATTTTTAGTTTGTTTAACGTAAAGTCGCCATAGCCAAGTTCAGTTTTGCAATGGTTGCGTGGAAACATATATTGGAGAAACCAAATGAATGAGAAACTCACAGAAAAAAGGATTTTTTGGAAAAAGATACGCTCAGAGGCAGGACTCGAACCTGTGTTTTATGCAATCCATGCATACGCGTTTTTCCTTTTCCGCCACTCTGAGCTGTGATAGACACAGTCCTACCCAGTGCTTGAGCGGAAAATAGGTATAGAATGAGAAGACTACCCAAGTAACCATATGCATTATATCACTGCACATTTACAACTCTATTTTTACATTGTTAATGTATAATTACACTAATCCTACATACTTTAAAGCAATGTGCATTAAATTTGTATTCAAAACGTAACTGAGCATTATTTATTATATTACCTTCCGTCGTGCTATATATCGACATTCAAAGCTATATTTTGGAGCAACGAAACTTTAATAATAACTATAAGAGAAATAATCTTATAAGAGTCTAATAATCGCCCTTTCCAGCTTTATAACAGCATTGTAAAAACATTTGTAACTCCGTTACATTTAATCAAATTTTACGCGAATTTTTAAAGTTGAATTAATGTGAAGTTATAATGCGTCGTGGTTACTTGGGTAGTGTTTGTTGTCTGATTAACAGAGAAGATGTTTGGATATATGGTACCGATTGTGAGGCGGCTAGGATTTAGATCATTGTTCGATGTATGCTTACTAACTCGGTGCTGTTGTAGAACTGTGCCTACAAAGGCTCAGAGTCGGAAATGGTAAAACTCGTATGCACAGATTGCATAAGAACACAGGTTCGAGTCCTGCCTCTGCGTGTATCTTTTTCTAAAAATCATCTTTTCAATGAGTTTATCATTCATTTGGCTTCTACAATATATGTTTCCACTCTGTCATTGCCAAACTGATTGGATAGAAAAAGATGGCCAACAGAGTGTCCAAAATATGATCAGAGGTATTCGAAGAAATCTTCAGGATTTCATCAAAATAAATTCGGAATTATTTTTTCGTGATTTTTCCTTTAAAATGCAATTAATGACCTTCATTATTTCATTACCGACCAAATACAGAGTCAAACCTTATTATCATTTCTATTGCATGCCAAGCTAAGCTTTTTAACTTGAAGTTTTATTCATTTCGCAAGGTTTATGAATTTCAGGTGTTGTGCTGCAACCCAGAGACGAAACTTCTCGGTAGCGGAAGCCGTTCTTCTTTTTTTTTGCTTATGATAAAACCGTTATCCTAATCCTGCAACGAATATTCTTTCTAATAACGAATTAACTCCCATTACAGAAGCAGCAGGAGCTGAACAAAAATAAAGAAATTATCGTGCTGGACCACAAACGATCGAACGCTATCAACATCGCCATGACGAAGCTTCCACCGCCAAGGGCCATCAAGGCGGCAATCCTAAAAATGGACTCCACGGTGGTTACCCGGGAGGGTATTGAAAAACTTCTGAATATGCTACCGACGGACGAGGAACGCTGCAAGATCCAGGAAGCACAGATGTTGAATCCAGAACTGCCACTCGGTACCGCGGAACAGTTCCTGCTGACGCTGTCGTCCATATCGGAACTGGGAGCTCGACTCAAGTTATGGGCTTTCAAGCTTGACTTTGAGAACATCGAAAAAGAAATCGCCGAGCCACTGATGGATCTGAAACAGGGTATTGAGCTACTGAAGAGTAATCTGACCTTCAAGTGCATTCTATCCACACTGTTGAAGATCGGCATTTTCCTAAATGGGGCACCGGTTAAAGGATTTCAAATTGATTACCTCGCAAAAGTGCCGGAGGTGAAGGATACCGTTCACAAACACTCGCTGCTTCATCATCTGTGTCACATGGTGATGGAGACTCAAGCGAACACCACGGATCTGTACTCGGAAATTGGCCCCATCACACGGGCTTCGAAAGCCGATTTCGGAGAGCTGTCCCACAACGTCACCTACCTGGAAACGGAATGCAAAGCTTCCTGGGATCGGTTAAAGTTAATCAGCAAACACGACACGGCACCGCATTTGAAGCAGAAGCTGATCGATTTCCTGGCGGACTGTGCCGAACGCATCATTATCCTAAGTATTGTCCACAGGAGGGTACAGAATAGGTAAGATGAATTAAATGAAAAAAATATGTGTTCTGTAAACCCGATACCAATGAGACCATCGTTTTGCAGGTATCGCAAGTTCCTACTATGGTTAGGAGTTCCTCAACACCGCATTGCCGAGTCTCGGCCAAATGAGTTTTGTCGGATTGTGTCGGAGTTCGCTCTCGAATATCGAACAACGCGAGAGCGTGTTCAGCAGCAGATTGAGAAGAAGGCCAATCACAGAGAGAGAAACAAGACTAGAGGGAAGCTGATTGTTGATGTTGCCAAACTCAAGGGTACTAAGGAGGACCGAGCCGATGTTGAGTTAAGGTTAGTGCAAGTTACTATCGATAGTTTTTAGGACGACTGGTAAATTTTTCTTTCTCACACAGAACCTTGCTGGGAACACCAACCAAAGGACCAGCCGGGGAGGAGCTTGAAATGAGTGGAACCTTAACATGGCGACGAAGACGAGGAGATGCGACGGCATCGCCTGTAACATTAATGAACAGTAGCGGCCACAGTACACTGAACAGTAGCTTCACCGGTAGTAATCACAATCGGGACGAAAGCTTCACGGATGGTGACGACGAAATTTTGGAGTCGTTGGTCAAAACAGCCACCAAAGCAACCACTCCAAGGCCTGCACAACGAGAGCGGAAGCGAACGCGGCAGGCAGATCGGAAGTCGTGTAAGTCTTTTATGCGCCCAAGTACACCAACTTCTTTTTTTTTTTCAAGCAATATTGCTTTCTAATCTTTTGCAACCACACGTTCCGTTCTTTCGATGGTGGTAGATAACTAAAACACGGCTACTTTTGTGGTATTTTCTATAGTTAAGAGGTCGAGAACGCGCGAGGGGTTCACGGTGGAACGCAGTGGACATTCACCAGTCTAGCCGAGTGACGGGAAGCGCATTGTAGATAGTGTAACCGCGTGCTTCCAGTGCAATCTCATCCCATCCCAACCAATAGCATATAAGACGAATAGTACTGGTGAATTCTTTTCTGCTATCTGCGTTTTTTTTATTTTTTATTTTTGAATTTTGGAAGCCTTTGGTCTGGCTTACTGGAATGTCGAATGTCTTACTAACAAACAGATCCTCTGCATGCTTCCTTCCATCAAAGTAGATTGATTTTATTACATAAATTTGAGTTTTCTGTTTAACATGATATTTCGAAAGGAATTACTTGCTCGAATACTGCATCAAATTGGCATTTTGTTCTCGATATATACCGTATTCTCGTACGATGCAAGTGTCACAGATTCCACTTTACCTATGTCCAGATATAGTAGAACTAGGAAAAAATACCGTGGTTTTGACATTGATCTGAACCCCAAATTCTATCCATTATGTTGCTTTTATTCTACTGACATACGGTCTTTGTTTTCTCTGAGTTTTACTCATGTAATAAACTGTATGAGATATTCGGTAATAGGAAAAACATCGCTAGAAGATATTCATCACTAAGGAAACGAAATAGTGCACCGATAATATATTGGAATATAATTGTTTGTGGACAGCATTTGTCTATGAAAATTTTCATAAAAAAGTTGTAAAAACTAATAAGGGCAAGTTCAGGAGTTTTCTAGTTCTAGATGCATAATTTATGTCAGTTACAAAATTTAAATCTGGATTCTATAACAAGAAAAACTGGCAGCCCCAGCAGTGTTTTACTCGGGTTTCAAATATACGAAAAATAGAACGGCATCGTAGACCAGTTTTAAATTTGACAGAAGAACTGGTCAAATAAATAAAACTAGAACGGCTTGCTGGGGATACGTTTGTTCCAGTTTCTGTTATGTTATAGATCTTCCATATAGAACTTCAAGCTGCTGAATTTGCTCTAAAAAGACAATTGAGTGTAATTTCTCAATTACAAGTTTTTAAATCTTATAATTTTGATTTTGAATTTGCTCTGCCCAGCCGTAATTGGCTTTTGGATGATTTTAGAACTGCAAAATAGTGTTTGCAGAAACATAAACATTTCACAAAGAATCTGAAAAGGCGCACTGCTATTTCGTATTGTGGAGGTGTGAGAAATGCACGGTGGGTTCGGTGGCGAGCAAAAATTTCATATAAAACCTGTTTTAATCCACCTAGTGGTCTGATGATTGCCTTTCTCATATGACTTGTTACTGTGCACTGAGCTAAATTTTTTTTTCACATTATATGATGTTCTAATGATTTTGCACTATTAGAATTTTTAATGATAGCTACAAGCTTGTTGGATACATGTCACATATATAAGATAATCTTATGAAACATATAACTCTTCTTAACGTTATTTTACAAGATTTTCAATTAACGAATGAAATTTCCAGGCTGAGTAAAATTTATAGGCGCGCCTTATAATCTGGAACAATTTATGAAACGCATATTACTTACTCTTACTCTTTCAGTCGTAGACCACGCTGGTCTCTGCTGTATACAGGAGGCGTCTCCATCCAACTCGGTTCATGGCTGCTCGCCGCCAGCCTCGGTAGCTGCGAAGGGTCCGCAGGTCGTCCTCAATTTGATCAATCCATCTTGCCCGCTGCGCGCCTCTTCTTCTTATACCAGTCGGATCATTATCGAGGATCATTTTAACCGGGTTGTTCTCCAACATTCTAACAACATGCCCTCCAACATTCTAACAACATGCCCTTCGTACGTACTTCGTACGACGGCGAATTTTGCTCGATCGGCTGACGTTATCTTCTCTCGAGCCCCTGCCTTTCATGTACTTTGTCTTTGACACATTGATGTCTAGTCCGATCCGCTTGGCCTCAGCTTTTAGTCCGATGTACGTATCTTCCATCTTCTCAAAGTTGCGTGCTATTTGATATTATAGCACGCAACTTTGAGAAGATGGAAGATACGTAGATCATCATCAGCGAAGCCAAGTAGCGGAACGGACTTTCTGAAAATCGTGCTACTCGTGTCTATCCTCGCTCTTCTTATCACACCCTCCAAAGCAATGTTGAATAGCAGACACGAAAGGCCATCACCTTGCCGTAGCCCTCTGCGAGTTTCGAAGGGAGTCGAGTTTATCCCCGATACTCGAACAACGCACATCACTCGATCCATCGTAGCCTTGACCAATCGTATCAGTTTGTCCGGGAATCCGTAGTCGTGCATGATTTTCCATAGCTGATCTCGATCGATTGTGTCGTAGGCTGATTTGAAATCGATGAATAAGTGATGTGTGGGCACATTGTATTCGCGGCACTTTTGCAACATCTGGCAGATGGCGAACACTTGATCCGTGGTAGCGCCCACAAATCCTGCCTGATGTTGTCCCACGAATTCGTTTGCAATCGGTGAAAGTCGACGGCATAAGATTTGGGAGAGTACCTTGTAGGCGGCGTTCAGCAGAGTTATCGCGCGGTAATTGCAGCAATCCAGCTTATCGCCCTTTTTGTAGATGGGACACACGATTCCTTCCATCCATTCCTCCGGTAAAATCTCGTCCTCCCAGATCTTGGTAACGACCCAGTGCAGTGCTTTCACTAGTGCATTACCACCGTGTTTTAGTAGCTCGCTTGGAAGTTGGTCAACACCAGCGGCCTTATTATTTTTCAACCGGCTTACCACCTCCTCCACTTCTTGGAGGTCTGGGACCGGCAGTCTATCGTCCTCCGCACGCGTTCCCAAGTTCGTTACCGCGCCGCTACTTTCGTATTCCGCCACATCGCCATTGAGGTGCTCGTCGAAATACTGCCGCCACGTCTCGATCACCTCACGGTCGTTCGTGAGAAGATCCCCGTTGGTGTCCTTGCGCATATCGGCCTGTAGCACATGGCCTCTGTGCGAACGGTTCATCTTCTCGTAGAACTTCCTTGTGTCATTAGCACGGAACAGCTGTTCTATCGCTTCGATCTCGTCCGGTGCTGCAGCTTGCTCGCCCAAACTGCATTCTTCTCGGCCACTAACTGTTCACATTCGTCGTCGAACCAGTCGTTCCTTACGTTCGGAGTCGCCGTACCTAGCTAGCGTTGCTGATGCAGTGCTACCTATGGCAGAACGGATGTCTCTCCAGCCATCTTCAAGAGTAGCTGCACCAAGCTGCTCTTGCGTTGGTAGTGCCACTGCCAACTGCTGCGCGTAATCTTGGGCTACTCCAGCATCCCGGAGCCGCGCGATGTTAAACCGCGACGTTCGGTTTCGACGTTGGGTAGCCACCGTCGAAAGTTTTGAGCGCATGCATACAGCAACCAAGTAGTGGTCCGAATCTATATTCGCACTGCGGTAGGTGCGAACATTGTTGATGTCCGAGAAAAATTTTCCGTCGATCAAAACGTGGTCGATTTGGTTTTCTGTCTGTTGGTCAGGTGATCTCCAGGTAGCTTTGTGGATATCCTTGCTGGGAAAGAAGGTGCTTCTGACTACCATTCCACGGGAGGCCGCAAAGTTGACACACCGTTGGCCGTTGTTATTCGATGCGGCATGCAGGCTGTTCGGCCCGATTACCGGTTGGTACATTGCCTCCCTTCCTACCTGGGCATTCATGTCACCGATGACAATTTTTACGTCTCTGCGTGGGCAGCCGTCGAAGGCTTGTTCCAGCTGCACGTAGAACGCTTCTTTCTCGTCATCGGGTCTCCCTTCATGTGGGCAGTGCACGTTAATGATGCTGTAATTGAAAAAACGGCCTTTAATTCTCAACTTACACATCATAGCGTTGATCGGCTGCCACCCAATCACTTGCTGACGCATCTTGCCCAGCACTATAAAACCAGTTCCCAGCTCGTTCGTTGTGCCACAGCTTTGGTAGAAGGTAGCCGCTCGATGTCCGTTTTTCCATACTCGCAACCTGCGAAACCTAGCGACTTGCAGTTCCATGTTCCAAGTTTCCAATAGTAGTCCTTATTCCGTCGCGTCGGTCTATGCCGATTGTTCCGGGTCGTATTATCTCCTGTATTATTCGTAATAAATGTTTTACGGGCGGCTTATTAGGCCTACGCCAACACCCTGTCTCGCCGGAGGATCATCGTGCTTGCTCTGTTTAACGTCCCAACTAGCACTAGGACGATCCCGTTGGTGGGGTTGCCACCTTGGATTTAGCTGGACGGGATACAGCATTTCATACTCAGCCGCTAGATACCAGAACAGACGCTGTTTGAAGCCGCTCCTAACATGGAGTACAGACGCTCCGACATCCTCTAAAGAGTACCCCCTTCCCTGTTAGCATACGACCAAGGTCCCACCGGGGCTGGTTACCCGATCTTTCCTCTGGTTGCTCGTACCTCAGCCGGCACCGCGGGGAGGTAGGGATAGGAGTTACTGGACAAGAGGCTAAGAGCCACACTGGGGCCTGAATTACGCATTGTCCAGTCGTTTACCAACCAAAACGCATATTATATTACCTTCGAATATATATGGATAGGTTCATCTTTGATCTTTGCTGGCCATTTGTTTGAACAAGTGATACGTATATGATTCAAATTAAAAATACTGGGATTATGGTGCTTAAGGGAATCAAATTTTAATTTTTTTAAATAATTGTCTTATCTAAAACTTATTGTGATTATATTCTTCGCTATATCGCTTTATATCGTTCCATAATATAAACTTATTATAATATTTCAACTACACTTACTTCTTTGGGACTGGCGGATTTCATCGGATATTTTCAGTTATCAGACGAATCAGATGCACTACGAATAGCAAATAATCGAAAACTACTACCTTTTTCGTGGATTTAAGCTATACTAGTGGTCAGTTCTGTAAGGAGGCACCTTCTGATATTTGCGGAGGAGAAGTTGAATCCCGAGACCGAAAATAAAAATGTTTAATCCTCTTACTAGACAGACAGAGTAATGAAACGTACCGGATATTTATTTCAAAGTCCGTCAAGGCATATCCTTGAACGAAGTTGAATGAACTGTCTTATCAGTGATTTAAAATAACATTGAGATGCGGAACTTCCTAAAAACCTGTTTGAAGCTGTTGATGAATATCGAAGACACAACTCTCTCTTCAGCTTCAAGCAGTCTATTTTCATCAGCTAGAAAAACAGTGTCTCTTTTTTCTTCTTTGTTGCAGATTTTATGTACGCTTTCGATAAGGGTTATAAGTTTTCACATGACTTTTATTAAATATAATCAACATGCCCTCCATAGGAAAATGTAATGAATATTCAAATTATATTGGCTTAAGTTTTATCGACTTTTCACATAACTTGTATATGGTGTTCTTATCAATATTATAAAGGTTATGAAGAGATGAAATTTATTGAACATCATTTAGAATTTATGTAGAGTTCCATTAAAAGTCATAAGTTGTCATATGTTTTTTAAGAAATATCATCTGCGTACGATTCATATGACACATCCAATGAATATAAATTATATAACGAGTGAGGTTTCATCGAATTTCCATATAAATTATAAATTATATCGGATATTCTTATAACTTTCATTATGGTACGTCTATTTAGATTTAACGTACACTTTCAATGAATAATTATAAGTTTTCATACAACTTCCATGAATTATATTCTGCATGTGATTCATATGACAAATCTAATGAATATAAATAAGATTTTCGTTTCAGTGTGGTATTCCTAAAAAAACTGCTCATTCAATAGAAACTGGGAGGTTTGTTCCGACGTAAACTAGCATAGCACGAATATCGAAATAATTTCGAGCCAAAATTAGAAGATATTTTTTTTAGATTACCTTTTATTTGAAACATTTGCTTGTGAAAGTCGTTTGAGCCATCTTGTAGAAAAATGATTGAGCTCCGTTTTGGAGATTTCTATTCCAAATTTCGTAAATTCCGGATCCGCTTTCCGGGGATCGGTGTAGCCGAAGTCGGTTCGTATGGCCATTAACTTGCATGACTTATAGATTGGAGTCCAATTTAGATGAATTTTCCGTACTTAAAATCAAATTCAAAAACTTGTAAACGACCGTAAAATCTTCAATTTGAATCTAAGTTTAAGTTAATCGGTTGAGTCATTACGGAGAAAAGTGAGTGAGATTCGTTTTGGAAGCTTTGTTCACTTGTTTTAGTAAATCCGGAACTGGATTGCGGGGACCGGTATAGCCGAAGTAGGTTTGTATGATCAACCACTTTCATGGCCTATTGGAGCAGTTTTGAGTTCAATTAAACAGAATTTTTCGTTTCGTTTTACATCGTCGCTTCATATACCGGCTTGACATTTCAAACATTCATCATCCTGTTATTTCTGAACCGAGGTCAGATCTAGATAAAATTCATAAATTTTGTAAAGGACCATAAGACCTTTCAATAGATCTAAGTTTAAGAAAATCGGTTTAGCCATTTCTGACAAAAGTGAGTTAGTTCCGTTTTGGAAGTTTCTGACCACTATTTCCAATACTTCCGAAACCGGACTCCGGGGACCGTAGATCCGATGTGAATTTATGTGGTTGTCAACTTGCTAGAACTGTGAAATAGAGAATTTGTTTTCACTATTTGAGATATTCGAGATATTTGCTCATCTTTACACATTATTCTATTAAAGCAAACTATTGAATTTGCAGTCACTCGCCACCCAGTAATTTCCGAACCAGAAGTTAGATCCGCATGAAATTCAAATATTTTCTATAAGGCAAGAGTGGCTTTCATCTGTTCAGCCATTTCGGAGGAAAGTTAGTGCATAATTTCAAGGGGAAAACCCTTCTTAATCCACCTAGTGGTGTGATAATGCCTTTCTCTTCTTTCATAACAGTCTCATGAAAATATATTTATATCAAGATCGAAAATTTTCAAATCTTAACCGCCAGACATCACCCCGTACGCATGTCCGATTTAGCTCAAATTTTGCATGAGGTGCTTAAACTTTTGAACAATAGCGCTTTACGAAATTAGAGGTGATCCCAAAATAAGAGTGGTAAAAATCAACGTGTTTTGTCGGTTACGCCACTTATACAATCATATCTCTGGAACCAAAAGTCACAGCCATTTGATCTTTGAACTTGATCAATGGCCCGACAGTAGCTTTTTAACGAGCATTAGTTTGTTAAAATCGATTCAGCCATCTCTGAGAAAATTGAGCGCGTTCAAATATCTTCTAAAAGTTCTCGTCAAACTGAGTCGAATGGTATATAACACTATGGGTCTCCGATGCTCCGTTCGAAAGTCGGTGTTTCCAGCAATTCTAATACCTTTCTATAGAGAAAGGCAAAAACTTAATCTTTTTTACCCCCAAATTTATGCTAGGTGCATATACCCATTTTCAAATTTGTTTTACGTTTCGTCTTTGACTCATTAGTGCGTAGCAGTTCATGTTGAACTGCTTGTGCGACCTGCAGCACCGAACAGTATATTTATCGGGATGCAACGGTAATTCTTGAATAGCGTCTGGATTATCTTTGCTTCAAATACTCCAATTCTATTTGTTGACTTATCCATTCAACCAAAAATGCGCCTCATCACTGAAGATAATTTTGCGCTATAAACAGTTTTAATTGAACACTGATTTTGAAAATTTATTTCCATTATTTTGAAGCTTTGCTCTGAAGTTAACCTACACACTTTAAAAAAAACCCTGTGATTTTACATCTTATTAGAAGCACATAAATGGAGCGTCGCAGCTCACGCAAATTTACGTGGAAAAACATTTAATATTGTGTCTAAAACTCCATACATGAAATTCATTGAAATAAAAAAAAAGAATACTGAGAGCAACCGTCGGGACATTAACCGAGAATCATTGGATCGCAAGTACGTCTGTTAATCGACCGATCCACAGAAGCATGCATCTGCTTGCCTGGTAAAAGGTGCATTTAAATTTATACAGTTACAGTCGAAACCAGTAAAATTCAAGCTCATCTAACATTAAGTGATTACAAATGAGATTATGAATTACATTGTTTGAATGATTGTTTGTCACCTGTAAAATTCAATTTTTTTTGTGTGTATTCATGATGATTTGACAAACAATACTGAGTAAAACCGCCATTTTACTCTGTCAAAACAATAATAGTGGTGATGTATTTACCCGACAATACCGTGGTGGTGGAGTAATATCATCAATAGAAGCAACAAGTGCTGTTATAAATGATAGTTATGATGGTAATAAAGACATTAATAAAAACCAATCCCAAAACATGATATGCCGGTGATTAAAAAATATTACCCAATTTAGTTTGAATGCCATACGCAGAAGTAAAAGCTGGAATTAAAACAACCTTTTGCCACTATAATCACTATTTGGAGTGTAGGAAAAAATATTGTTGTTCATATTGACCACCCTGCGTGCATCAAAAATATTGCAGTCTTTATTTCTCAACTGCGATTCTGTAGCAAATTTATTTAGCGGATATATATTTTTATTGATGAAAATATAACAGTTAAATCTCTCACGAATCACTTCGGTGTCGAACTGAAGTGTAGTGGAAATTCAGCATCGAAATATCATTGAAGACTCTTCTCTCTTTCGATTATTTCTTTAGCAATGTTTCTGCGGGTGAAAATTCGTCATCAAGTTTCGCTGACACAAAAAAATAACTTTGAGGTTCAGAATTTTTTTGTATGCTTATTACATGATTGAAAATCGCGGAAGCGATTTTTTCAGTCATTCATTTTTTTAAGAAAATCTCTTAAACTGTTCTTTTTTTGTCACGAGTGTTATTGAAATGAACATTTTCTGATTATGATTTTCCCAACACTGCTCATGATATTCATTTTTATCATGAAATCATGCATTAGATTTCATGAGAATGCGATAGAACCTGTATCATGATATTTTTTTAATCATGATGGCGGTTTCGGTACATAATATTCTAGTGTTTTAGTGACTATTTTTCGTCAATAACTTTTTCAAATGCCTGTTTTAGCAATAACTTTTCCATTTTCAAAAAGACACCAATCACATTCACGTTTCAATAACAAATTTAGAATGAAATGAGTGAGTAAATGATAAAGAGAGAATTATTTTTAGTTTTATTTTATCGATTAGTTTTTCAATTATTGAAAAAACCATTCAACTTACACTTCCAGCGACAATTGTATCAGAGTACCCAATCTATTTCGCATAACTTCTTTCTGAACACCATTATGTTCAATTAACAATTTCTAAGTTACGATGATTTAAAGAAAATGCCCACAAAAAAAATGCATCCACCCTTTAGAAAGATCAGTCTTAAACTGAATCGATATCATTTTCTGTACAATTTATACTCAAGACGAGTGCAAAGTTTCAATCAAATCGAAGCACTATATTTACGTACAATTTCTCAGGCTATTTTTACGTACAGATCTCAAAACACTAAGTTTTGAAATAATCCATTCCGAAATGGTCATTCAATTCTATAAAGCTTAGTTTTTAGTAACCTTTTAGTGACTATATGGTTAGCTATTTATCATTGTATGAGATCCAAAACGGCACATCATTAGGCGAATAGCTTGAATTCTTCATAGTCGTAACATAAAATTGTTCAACTACTCAAACCCCTTTCATTCACCTGTTCCATTTCTCATAACAAGACTAACAAAAAACCATTCGTTCGAATGAATAAAAAAAGGCATGAAATTCAATTGTACTCTACCGACAGCCCGTGTGAATGTGCCACCATGCAGAACTAAATTACGAAGCAAGCTGCTTCATCCGAGCTGTCCGTTCTAAAGAAAAACCTATTGAAATGCAAAACTTCATGTTGTTCAACATTCAGGAGTATCGTAGCCTGCCGCCGCCCTGCCGTATGACAAGCAGCATTCTAAAGCAAGTGAAAATGACTGTGCAGGTTCCATCCAACTTTGTGCACCACATTACTCAATCTCAAGGGGCGTCTAAAGCTTCAGTTTTTCCTCTTGCCCAGTTCCCCCAACTAACCCGACAGTCGGTAGTCAGCATGTGCCCTTCTGTTCTTTTGTGTACCGTACAGGGATTTTCCTTTTGCGCTTGGAAGAGCTTCTGCATGAGTGTTTCTCGGCATGAATGCAAGAAAAAAAAAACACTGAAACGGGAAAATTCAATTCTCACTCAACCGTTTTCTTTTTGTTTCGTTTTCTCCCCCGCACCCAATTTTCCCTCCCAAACAGTAAGACGGACACTGAAGAACGGATTATCCGAGGAAGAGAAGCAACATGTGGCCTCACTGATAAAAGGATATTAGAAGACACTACGAGCCGCCAAATTCAGGACCAATTTCCAACTGGCGGATATGTAATAAAAAGGAAATTCATTTTCACCATCCTGTCTGTATCACGGTCCGTCGCTAGATGTGACTGGTGATTTCGATGGTGGGACGGTGAAAACGGAACAACTTCTGGCGAGTGATTACAAAACTTTTGATATGTGATAGATGAATAAAAAATTCAAAAAAAAAAAATGTTACGAGTAGTAAAAATTTTAACAGAAATCGTGTAAGTGACATGCTAATAAAAATTTCAGATTTGTTTTGGGTTTTGCTGACCATAAAATCAAACAAATAGACTAGTCTAAATTTTTCGGTAATGCCACCGCCTCAGTTTCCCACATTTACTATTGTAGAAGCTAGTGTTAATAGTGAAACTCGAAAGGGAAGGAAAACATGGTGATTAGTTTCTTATTAACGAAAGTATAGATAGAAATTGGTAAGACAAATCTTCATTGAAAAATAAAGAACCCAAGGATTTTAAACGAAACGAAAGCATTGTGTAACAGATTTTCCAAATATTAAGTAAAACTGAAAAACCCAACTAAAACTAAAATGCAAAAGCAGCTTCACACTGCTGGTGAAGTTGCATCTCATGCTCGATATACAATGTAAATTATTGATATATGTCAAAAACAAACAAAAAAATAAACACAAATAAAAATGTTTCTATTTCAAAGTATTTTGATTTTTCCAGATGATGACCGCGCTCGAGTGAAAAAAAACTGTCTAAACATGTAACAACATTCACGTCTATTCTTACCGTTCAATTTCAACAGACAGCTTTATTTCTTCGCTCCAAGATTGGATTTTTATTTTTTGCAACTACCAGATAGTCAGCAGAAACAGCCCGTCTGTTGAAAAATGCCAACACTGAAATTCGTGAGTGGCACTGCAGACGTACTTCACGTCTTCCAGTCCGGTGTCTAAGCGTTGCAAACGGACAGAAGCCTAATCTCTGTCATGGTACTGTAAAATGCTATCAATTTATAATTCATCAACTCGAGGGAAAATGTTGGTAGATTTCTTTTATCACATGAACCTCAGTATCGGTACCTGTAAGGATGTTTAGTGTCATCGTAACGAAAATATCCCGTACATTTAAAAGTCGACCGCAAGGTGTTCAAGAACAAAACAACAGAATGTAGTGCATAGATTTAGTCTTAGTTTATATCAGCAGCCGAGTTCAGGACACAAAATTTCCAGAAAGAAAAGAAAATTGCTGTGAAATTTGGCCAATTTTCTTAGTCTGGAGTTACCGTCAAGTTCTAAAAGAGATTTTAGTGATTAAATTCAGTAGGACTTTACAAAAATTATGAGTAGTAACAATTGATTATTTGTGCAATATAAAAAACTTGGAGTAGCTAATGTCGGAGACATAACCGCGAGATTGACGTAGGACGCGAGATGTGTATAGATATTAACTGATATGATACCGTTCGACCGTTTAGGATTTTTTAGTCCTGAAAAGGACCATTCGGCTTCGGAAGATTTCGTTTGTATTCTCCGAATTAGAGCAGCAGTTTAAAACAGTTTACTAAATGAAATCTTTACGCTACTTTTGGGGTTCTGAAAGGGACCAAAATAATGTACGGATTCCATTTGCGGCTTTCAGAAGGGCCAAATTTTGGAATTCTCTCCGATATTAAACATTGTTCGGAACATTTTTCTCGGACGAGATGCAGTCAAATGCTTACTTTATTTGCGCTCATTTTGTGCAAATTTCGCTCAGCGAAATGTGCACAAAGCTAATTAAATTATTCTAGATTTGCACTAAACTGATGATTTCTACCTTCAATTTGCAAAGAAGTAATCTTAGTGTTTCTTTAGATAACATTTAGAGCAAATATTGTTTACGACTGTTACAAGTATTTGAAGGTTAGGCATCGGCTTTTAAGTCTTGTATAGATTAAGAATTCCTTTATGTTCTTTTCTTTTGACTTTTATTGAACCATTTTCAAGGAATTTGTAATGTTGTTTGAGTTATATATAATCAAAAATTTAACAAATCATATGAACGGCTGAAAGCAAAAATCGGATAAGTGCAACTAAGTTTGGAAAACCCGTTTAAGTATTTTTGAATGCAAAAATCGGATAAAATATTGAGAGCAAAAACCGGACATGGATTTTGCAATGCAAGAATCGTTTAAAAACATCTTCTCTGCAAGAACCGGAAAAATAACTTTGAATGCAAAAACCGGACAAAAACTTAACCGGTTCTTCCAAAACGAATGTATGTATTTATTTATGTACATTTGTTTTGGAAGAATAGGTTATGTTTTTGTCCGGTTTTTGCATTCAAAAATACTTAAACGGGTTTTCCAAACTTAGTTGCACTTATCCGATTTTTGCTTTCAGCCGTTCATATAAACCTCTCAACATTTACCGACAATTATGGTGTTCTTTTGTTTGTTAGTTCTAGCTGAACATTATCTAGAACAATGGTGAAACAAACAAACAAAATATTTTTTAATAATATTGAGAAAAATACCGTGTACAATTTTAATCGTGCACCTACTGTAATTTGCGTAATAATCGGTATGTATCAAATTATAACGTTGATTTCAAGCGATCCGAAAATCAGACACTATCGGCGTCACCACACAACTTAATCAAAACGTCCGTTTACTTATACCATCTGTGGTACGTTTGCTTGTTTCACCATAGTTTTAGATAAAGTATGATCACTATATGTTCAGCTAGAACTAACTGACGAAAGAACAACATAATTGTCGGTAAATGTTGAGAGATTGATATGATTTGTTAAATTTTTGATTATAATTGACACAATAAACATGACACATTCCTTAGAAAAGGTCCAATAAGCACCGAAACGTCGGAAGAAAAGAAAATAAAGGAATTCTTAATTTATACAAGACTGAAAAGCCGATGCATAACCTTCAAACATTTAGAGCAATTAGAACAACTGATTTTGTATAATATTCCCCATCGTTGTCCACTTTTCGTTTTCTTTTTCTCTAATGCAAACGACCAGCAGCTGGATGACACAATCGCTCGTGTTTGAAGCGATCTAGGTGAGCATAGTAAAAAAAAAAGACTCCGCTAATGCCGATTTTTGAGGGATATTGGTTAAAGCCGGGATACTCTAAACAATTTTCAAAAAATCAAAAAAAAAAATCCGTAAATTGCTAGCAAATACTCTTAGAAATGATATAAACTTAGTCCCGAAGGTACGCGCGACTGAAAAGTTGGTAGAACAAGGTGGGAATTTTACTCGTTTACTCCCTATGGTGGAAACTACAACCAAAAATATTCTTTGTTGTTTAAAAAAATCATTAAGCATTTTAAGTGCTAAATAAGGGTCGATGAAAAAATAAACCGTTGCCATGTTGTTTTTTTTCGGCGGAAATTTTTCATTCTAGTTCCTACGTCACTTATACAATCATATCTCTGGAACCAAAAGTTACAGCCATTTGATCTTTGAACTTAATCAATGGTTCGACAGTTGCTTTCTAACGAGCATAAATTTGCTTTTAAATCGGTTCAGCCATCTCTAAGAAAATTGAACAGCCTTAAGAACGAAATAGATGTAACTCGGAAACCGTTAAGCTACGATCAGACTAGCCAGTTTATCTGTCACAGTTTATCTGCCACAGACAAGTAATTTTTGGCAGTTTAAATTTGGTCTGGCAATGTGATTACACTATTCACAGTTAAATGATTGCAACAGTCAAGTTTGACTGCCGACAGTCAATACTTTGACAGTTGTTATGTTTGACTGAGACAGACTTTTTGAGCATGTCTGTATTGTGATTACATTGATTAGACAAATAAAACTGATTACTGACTTAAATATAGGGAGTGGGCTGTTTATTGCAGTTTTTCTGCACAAAGTGATCATATTGGAAGAAAGTTTGTGGGGCAGAGAACTTTTAACGGAATATTGCATTATGATAAAATATCGATCTGATCTCACAAACGGAAGTTCGTTGCGTTGCTACTTGGTGTTTTGTGTTTCGAAGCAATTAAAGAAGGAATAAAAATGTGCTCCGGTTTTTTACCTTTTTTTATAAATATCAAAAATAGGTATAGAAGTCGTTCAAACTTTAGAAAATTTTTCCGAGGCCCGGAGACGCATGGTGGATTGGTTATTATTTTAGACAATTTCAAATACTGAACTTTTCCACAGTTTTTAAAAATATGAAACCGAAGCTTCGATGTATCTAAAAATCATTTATTAACCAAATGTGAAGTGAGTGTGTTTTTTACCTTTTTTTATATATATAAAAAATAGGTATAGAATTCGCTCAAACTTTCGAAAAATTTTCCGAGGCCCGGAGGGCCGAATGACATATACCAATCGATTCAGCTCGACGAACTGAGCAAATGTCTGTGTGTGTGTGTATGTGTGTGTGTCTGTATGTGTGTTGTCAACTAAGAGGTCGAGATCTCAGAGATGGCTGGACCGATTTTAATCAAACTAGTCGCAAATGAAAGGTCTCCCCGTCACCCAAAACGCTATTGAATGGTTTTGAGATCGGATGTTTACTTTTTGAGTTATTCGAAGTTTTATGTCAAAATTTTCAGTTTTTTGACAGTATCTGTCACAATTGACCTTGAAAACAGAATATGTTTTCAGACTTAGATTCCGCACGATAATACCTATTCAACAAGCCATAGATTGTTAAAATCCGTTCATTTTAAACGGAGATATCGAAATTTTTGTGTAAACGACTTTTCCCCCTATTCCAGCAGTAGGAGTTTTGAGCGCTGTATGACAAAGCAATGCTTGGGAGAAACGGAAAACACGATTTTTTATTCTGTTACATACAATTGTTTCTAAGTACCAAAAAGACTGTGTACAGCATCCTTTTTCATGACAATTTGCCTCGGACCGATTTTAGCACGGCTCGTTTTTGGCAACATAATCGTTCGAATATGACATATATAAACCAGATGATGGCAGATTTTTTTTTAATTATATTGTTTTAAACTACTTACAACAATAAATGCTGGAAGAACATAACATCCATATACCATTTGAATCAGTTCGTCGAGATCAGCAAA
This sequence comes from Malaya genurostris, assembly GCF_030247185.1. Classification (NCBI taxonomy): domain Eukaryota; kingdom Metazoa; phylum Arthropoda; class Insecta; order Diptera; family Culicidae; genus Malaya; species Malaya genurostris. The sequence continues at coordinate 216,720,075 of NC_080572.1, forward strand.
TGCGTGTGTGACAAATAATTTCACTCAATTTTCTCTGAAAATTTTTTTTCTACAAGTTCAGATTCATACGAAAATTCGTATGCTCCCAAACAAAGTTCCTGAATTATGTTTGGTTCCGACCTCTGGTTCCGGAACTACAGGATGATATATGAAACGAAATCAAAATTGTGTAACTCATTCTTCTCGTAGATGGCTGAACCGATCTAAGATTCAAATGAAATCTAAGAATCATCTAAGATGCAAATGAAAAGTTTCAAGATTCTTTAAAACATCTTGCTCTAAGTAGAGAGTAATGAGTGATTTCAATCTCAAATTGTCGCTTAAAACGACGGTCATTAAAATAATGTAATGAAAACTTAAACACCGAAGAATATTCATGCAAAAAACACATGCGGATTGATAAAAAAAAGGTATCATCTCACTGCTAGGTGGATTAATCACGTTTTTTTTAAATGAAACGTTTATTTTGAATGAGAAAAAAAAATAGTCGAAATAGTGACCATCTTTCTGGCAATTTGTGGATACCTCGAGAATCAGACATTCTGTTTCTTATTTCCTATTTGTATCTTGGTTTTCACTGATTTAGTGTCATTTGATACAAATAGTATTCAGAAATGAATACGACGGTGAGGGAGAAGCTCCCAGTTAAGTGCTTTGATTGTATCCTTCCTGAACTTTGAAACTGATTTTGATTTGACTCTGCAGTATTTTTCTTCATATGCAAGCATAATTCTAATGCTTTCCCCAAATCATTTCTTTCTAATACAAAATTCTACAATTTTTAAATGATGGAAATATACGATGTTGTTTGGTCTATGACTATGATGTATATTTGATATGTTTAGCAGATGTCATAACAACAACAAAAATTGAGTTTCTTTCACGTCATATGTTCATTATCTACACGTTTGTGTCTTAACGCTCACATCATACTGGTATATCTGCTATTACTAAAAATCCAGAGTGGCACCAAGATCGAAAGCGTGAAAAAATATGTTTCGCAATTGTTAAGTATTTTTCACGCAACAAATACATTTTCAATAGATTGTAAATGGAGTGGTAGATTCAAAAATCAAATGCAATGAAAATCCATAGAATCATCCTACCTCCGTAAATATGACAACTAAAGAGTTGAAATTTTGGGAAGGTTGTCTCCAGTCCAAGCTTTTTCAAATATGGTATAACGGCATGAATTCGCTTTGGGGCAGAGTTCAGATTTTGACAGATCTACAATTTTATTACCAAACGCTTTGTAATCAATTAAATTATCGAACTAATGAGCGAACGATAAGTTATTGGAAAGTCGGTAAAAATCTACAAAATCTAGAAAAAATTCAAATAAGTACATTTTCTGTTACCATTCAGCATTTTTTAATTTGGAGTAGATAATATTTTTTCTTTACTGAATCCCCTAGTTATTAATAACTTCGAAAGGCTAGTTGAGCTTCAATCTCAAACAAGATTCATGACAGTATATTTTAACCATATATCACAGGAAATCAACCCTTCAAGATATATTCCTATCCGTGACAGCCTCCTAAATGTCCCTGACTCAACTTTATTTTTCGACACATCCATGCAGCGCGAAGTGCGTGGAATCCCGGATCACCTACGCTCTATCTGTTTATATAGCAGAGTTAGCAGCAGTTCATTATAGCCTGAATGTAATCGCCACATTATCTCCAAACCATTGTTTCCTCTTCACAGATAGTCTGAGTGCAATTGAAGCCATTCGCTCAAACGCTTCTGGCAAACATGAACCGTTTTTCTTGGGCAAAATAAAACAGTGTCTGAAAGACATATTGAATAATAATTATCAAATCACAATAGTTTGGGTCCCGGCTCATTGCTCCATTCCAGGCAACGAAAGAGCCGATAGTTTTGCCAAACGTGGTGCTATTGAAGGTGAAATTTATGAGCGACCGATTGCTTTCAACGAATTCTATAGCGCGACTCGCCAAAGAACACTTGCCAGCTGGCAAGCTTCTTGGGATAAAGATGATCTGGAACGGTGGATGCACTCAATTATTCCTAAAATATCGACAAAGGCATGGTTCAAGGGGCTGGATGTGAGTAGGGACTTCATTCGTTTGATGTCCAGAATCATGTCCAATCACTACACGTTAGATGCACATCTCCTTCGAATTGGACTTTCCGAAACTAATCATTGTGCTCGTGGCAAAGGCTATCGCGATATTGATCATGTCGTTTGGACATGCGTGGAGTATCGTGATGTCATATCTCAACTAATAAATTCCTTGCGTACCCAAGGTAGACTATCCAATGTCCCAGTTCGAGACATTCTTGCTTCTCGTGACCTTTCTTACATGGAACTTCTTTATCATTTCATAAAGACAATTGAAGTTTCAATTTAATAATTGACCCTTTTGAGGGTTAGTTATGACTCCTACTGCGTCCATTAGTTCATCCAATAGCAAAATTTTAATAAAAATGATGTGCTGATACAAACAAACTCAAAAAAGGTTACGAAATTAACAACAAAATGTATAAAAATTTCAGCTTATTTAAAAATTTATAGCAGTTAATCGCTTGGTTCAAATAATGTTCTTAAGTAGATTTAATAATAAATAACGAAATAGCTAATATGATATTTAAAAAATAAGAGAAATATATTTTATTAAACTCAAATCGCTGTGACTATATTAGTATTATATTAGGTTAAAAATTCTATGTCAAAGTGATGATACGGCGAAGAAAAACTTATGTAAATTGCCTTAAGAAATAAACGTATTTATGGAAAAAATATTTTTTTCATTAATTCATTATTTATTTTTATAATTATTTCATCCAAGTACAAAGCAAAATATTCCAGTATTATGCTTCTGGAGATCCATTGCACTTTATCGTGAAGGAGGAGCTCGAAAAATTCAGTAGTAATTTCTATTAAGAATTCTACGAAATATGCGATAAGCTTTATTATTTCGACCGGAAATGACGACATTGACAACGCGGTTCGGTGAGAAGTTAGTACAGTAGTGGTTAAGAGATAGAATTGGGGTCCAATACTCGTTAATCGATTTCGATCGATTTTAAGTACTTTTTTGTAAATAAACAATATTTGTGTATAAAACTAAAGAGCCACAGCATCATATACAAAGAGCCTTGGGCTATTCCCGCCTTCCTGTTCCTGAAATAGTGGTCATATACTCAAAAATGGAATTCACTCACATTTCGTAGAGGTCGTTTGACCGATATTCACAAATTTAGGTTCAAATAAAAGGCCAAAACTCCTGAGCTTCTGAACTTTGCGCGGATACAAGTGTTTAAAATTTTTGCCATTTCTAAAATTATAAGTATTTAAAATCTAAACCGTCGTTTAAAGTACGATGGGCGTATCATATAAAATGTCGTTTATGATACGATGGCCGTATCATATAAAATTTTATGAAACTGACTAAAATCAATACAGTTTGTAAGTCATGTTAACAGATGGTCATTCGAACCGACTTCATTTACACCGGTTGCAGAAGTACCTGCAATAGCAAAACTGTTTCATTTTGTTGGTTGTTGGTTCACAGATAAAAATATTTTGTGAATTTACATTTATTTTCATGCACATATTTGGAGCATTGAATTGAATGAAAATTTACATTGCAAAACGAAGCGGTTTGTAAATATACAGCCTTGTTCAATGATAAACTAAATGAATTTGAATGTAATTTTACATCAATCATGGTTTTAAATCAGATTTTCGTTTCAACTAATGTTTATTTCATAGTACTATAGGTTTACATGTCGTGTAAGTTTAATCTTTTCTTTCTGTGTTGTGCTAATTTTTTTTTGTTTTCTTCCAAGAAGCAATAAAATATAATTTCGAAGAATACCACATATATGAGAATGTGAGAATATGAGTAATACGAGAAAGCTATCAATACACCACTAGGTGGATTAAAACAGGTTTTTATTATTATCTGGTTTCTACACATTAGAAAATAATTGATCACGAAACCAACCCTCTTGGGAAAAACCACGTGTACTCACTTCTCACACTGGTGCTGGAACATTTTGCTTTGTGTTTGGATGAAATAAACAAGATTTTGGTTGTCATAGAATCTGTGGCAGACAACTTCTGCACAACAGTTTCAGAAACAGTCCAATTTGTCTGTACAGTCATCAACTGTTTGTCTGTCGACTATGATCACACTGTGATTACATTGTCACAGATAATCTGCACACTTTGACTGCATACAGATGGACAGTCAAGCCGATTTTGACTGCTTGCAGACAACTGCGAACCGATTACACTATATTACAGTCAAACCGACGACACGACCAGGCACTCCGAAGAAAAATTGGAATAAAATGTGTCTGTGAGTGATTTTCCGTCAGTTACCACAAATATAGCGACCCCTTGATAATGATAAAATTAATATTTTTAGGCAACACTGTTCTGGTTCTGCTATGTGATATTTGTCAAGACACCGCAATTATAGAAATAAACAAACAAATAGGAAAAGTATCCCGATCCATTGTCAGTATCCACGAAAATGCAGTCATGTATTTCCAAATCTGTTGCAACACAAAACGAAACTGAATTTTCAATCATGTATATTTGCTAATAATCAAGTAAAATTACTGTTTCTAGAACTCGAAAAAAAGGTGGAGCAGGATGTTTATTTCGTCTATTATGCATTCAATTAAGACCAAAAATATTATTTCGTAACACTAGAAGAACCCTCACAGAAGTTTAAATCAATGGAAAAAGAACGAAAATGAAATTCCTGCGTTCTGTGATGTCGATTTGAAACACCATTATTAAATTTAAGCTATTTTCAAAGATCCTTTATACATTGAGTCAGTAACGAAAAAATGCATTTATTTATGTTTTTTCTCTGCTAAATCATGCTAAAAAACTTGATTGTTATTCATGTAGATTTTTATTGAAGAGGCGTTTCAAGTCTTCTCAAGAGAATTTTACAAGAATTATCCAGATGTCATACTAAAACTATTCTAGGGTTAGCAAAAGTCATAAAACAAAAGTTTGTCTCAATGGCGTGAAAAAATAGTAATACTGACGATACGATCTACTTATAGGAAAGTCTTAGTCGCATAATTTGAATATATTATGAAAACTATGTAATAGTTACAATACATTATTGAATGTTTCTAATGAAGATGGTGTGAGATGCCGATGTAGTTGATTGGTAACTGCTATGCTATCAAATTTCCGGTGCATACAATTACTGGTAGTGCAAATAAAATGATATATATCGGTATCGCAAAAACATAGCGCTTCACTTAACTTTTAAGGGCCGACTCTTGTTCTTAGGTACAGTGGTAAAATGCGCGACTGGTATATCGATTCGGAGTTAGTTTTGTTTATCTACATAAACATGCCTTTGAACAACAGTATCCAAGGTATCTGTTATTCGAAATCAATAATTTATCAAATCGAGTTGCCAGTTTTAACAAATTTTCGAGCAATTTCGTTTTGACATTTCGAGTTACTGAGGGGTAGTCAGATTTGCGATACAGTTTTAATAGACGAGTGGCAGGTCGTGTCGTCGGTCAAACTGCACAAGTTTGTGCAGATAAACTGGCTAATGTAATCGTACCTTTAATTGTACAAAAATGGCGTTCAGGAAGAAGTTGTAGGGAATCGATTGGGCACTCTAAAAAAAATATAAACTGAAAAAAAATTTTGATTGTTTTTCTCAATGATTACAAAGTAATCCGAAAAAGTTAAATAAAAAAAGCACGGTTTCAATTTTTTTTGATAATTTTTATTTTAAAGTTTTTATTAAAACCTACAGATTGATGGCTATACAATCCGTGCTTTTTGAAAAATGAAGAAGTTACAGCTAAAACAATTTACAGATATATTCGAAATTTCAAGTTCTTGTTGAAAGATAATCATTTAAAGAGTAGAACATTATTCTACAGGCTAAAGGGAATAGATTTGTTCATGATATCGTTTCTTCTAAAAGAAGATGTTCTTGAGATACTTGGATATTCAATTATAACACCATGTTTTATATTTCCATGAAATGACCTTGATTCCAGCAGTAGGAGTTTTGAGCGCTGTATGACAAAGCAATGTTTGGGAGCAACGTGAAACACGATTTTTTATACTGTTAGCATTTAGCACGGTTCGTTTTTGGCAACATAATCGTTAGAATATGACATATGTAAACCAAATGATGGCAAGGATGGCAGCATTTTCGAGTTGAAAACAATTCCATATTTATATTGATTTAAACTACTTACAGCAATAAATGCTGGAAGAACATACCACCCATATACCATTCGCATTAGTTCGTCGAGATCAGCAAATGCGTGTGTGACAAATAATTTCACTCAATTATCTCGGAGATGTCTAAAACGTTTTCTACAAACTCAGATTCATATGAAAAGTAAGTATACCCAAACAAGGTTCCTGAATTATGTTTGGTTCCGACCTCTGGATGATATGTGAAACGAAATTAAAATTGTGTAACTCATTTTTTCTCGCAGATGGCTGAACCGATCTAAGATTCAAATGAAATCTAATAACCATCTATGATTCAAATGAGAGGTCATAAAATCCTATAAAACATTTTACTTTTTAGTCAGATCTGACTTCTGGTTTAGGAGATACAGGGTGATTAGTATAAAAATGTCCATTTCACATAAATTAATCAGGTTTATCGGGTTTGCAGATTTGGATAGTCGATTACCAAATAAATTTATTTCAGTTTCAGCGGTATTCGTTTTTGGATTCAAAATGTACCCCCAAATTCTAATTCGCACTACAATTTTTCAAAGATGTCTACACACTCCTCAGGTGAATTTAACTGATTACGGCTACACCGATTTTAGAATTCCGGTTCCAGTATAGAATCGTTTCTCAAAGCTCAATCATTTTTTTCAAAAAGGCCAAATCGAACTTCAAAAACAAAAATTCAAATTTAAGGACTTAAGGTCCCATACAAAATTGGTGAATTTATCCGATTCTGGAATTACAGATGATGAGTTTTTAAAATTCATACCGATATAGAAGATGTAAATTGTTTGGCGTATATTATGGCGTATTGATATTTTGTGATCGGATTTGACGACTAGATGCCGAAAGGAATGTTTGAGGTCGTTCCGAACTTAATTATCGTGACTCCTTATTCGTTAAAATTGAAACCCTTTCCAAACAATAAGCATGTTGTGGGAGGTTTTTAGAAATATAAATAAACCGTGCAGTGGATTTCAAAACGTCCTGAAACAACGTTTTCTAGCATCTATTCTTCAAATCCATTCCGTAAATATCCACATTGAAAGAGTTTGAAAGAAATATTATTAAACCGGAACTCACCATCTTGAATTCAAGAACCACCTCAAACTTAATTTTCCGGTATCTACTTATTAAATCCGTTATGAAAATATCCACAATATAAGAGTTAGCAAGGAATATCAATAAACCGGAAGTCGCCATCTTGGATTCTGAATAGAGTTAAAAAAACATTTGCCGGCTACTATTCGTCATATCAGTTATCAGTTAGCCATATCACAAATTTTCATATTTTGCTAAAACCTCTTATTACGAAGTAGGGTCGTAAGAAAAGTTTACGGTATTTGGGATTGGTTCGTAAAAAGAGTTACGCAGATCGATTGCTTCATAAATGTAGGGTTGGGTTCAATGCACATGCTTTTCAAGTATTTCTATCACCGTAACATGAGCTACGATCCATTCGAATTTTGCATCGAAGACTTACACAAATAGAGTAGGAGTTTTTTGGTATATTTGTGCATTCATTTCGGAAAAATATTGATCCCTTGATAGTTTACATATTTTCATTTCTTTACTACTGCATTTATTGCTCTACAAAAACAACTTTGGAAATAAAAAACCGAAAACTCTTCTGTTGGTTATTACTAAGCTGAAATCTAATATTCCTTACCGTTAAAGCTTGGTTGGTTTTCAGCTTCACGGTACAGGAAGCAGCTATTGTTTTGAATGCACTTTTCGAGCTAAAATCAAATTCAATTACAACATAATAGTGGCATGTTGACGATGGTATGATGTAATAATGATTGTAATAAGTGGGTGATTGAACTTGACACCGAATTGTTTGAGGGTTTTTTTTAGTTCGTTATGTATTATGTGAATCGAAATTATGTTAATGACACGATGCTAGAAACAGATTGAAAAAGTAGCTTACTGTTGAAAGTTATTCAAATTGATTTTGATGTTGGTCTAACGAAACGATCATTAGTTTATCTGATCTACACAGAAAAAAATTATGAATTTTACAGGTGACATGACTTCACAAACGATGCAATTCATAACTACTTAACTTGTCAACTGTGCCGCTGTGTAAGTTCATATGCATCAATTATTCATTGAGCAGATATGTGCTTCTCTGGCTCAGTTGATTAAGTGGCGTGCTTTGTGATCTATTGTTTCTGGGTTCAAGTCGCGCTGTGGCTATCGATTTTTTGTGTTTTATTTCGGTCGATTTCAAGCAATGAAATTTTCAAATCACACGATTTTACATGTTTTTGAATATAAATTTGTGTGAAATACGGCGCTCCATTTATGTGCGTCTTACAGGATGTAAAATCACAAGATTTTTTCGAACTGTGTAGATCTATTATGAATAAACTACTGTTGGTTCTATTATTATTATATAACGGCTATTTAGACCTGGCTTTGTGTTGCTCTAAGTGATGCTATAAATTCAAAATTCAATACAAAACGCATGAGAAAGTGATTGTTTGTAAACAAAAAAATAACACACTTGTCGGTACTTTCCAGTTGTCTATTTAAGTTTAATTACTAGTGCAAGGCTGCTGAACATAATCCAAACAGAATCCTCTGTTTTCCACGTCTATCGGTGACTCTATCGAATCCGTATGAAAAGCAAGCCGAAACGGCCTTATCGTAGACATTACCGTCCTTTCGATAGAACTCACTTCGGCGTTGAATGTCCCTCCGCAAATCTTATCTTCACAGGTACTGGCCATTGGCAAGCGATCGGCCACTTTTGCACACGGAATCATCAACCAATCGTTGGTGCAGGAATTCGGTGTGCCCTGAGTGCCTCCACCGACCATTGCCTGAACGGGGCTGTTGGAGTTTCCGGACAATGTGAAAGTCCGCGAACGATTTCGATTCATATCCGGACAGGCCGTGTATTGTATACTACAAAAATTTCGCTCCGTTCGAATGCATATGCTGTAGTCCTGATTCGACAGCTGACGACCGCTAGTAGTATCGAAGTTGAAACTCTTGACCCGTCCACTCACCCCGGTAAAATACTGCAAGCAACCTTGCTCTGCTTTGGACACCGCTCCGCAGGGCATTTGGGAAATTCGAATCCGCCAAGATCGTGGATAACTAGGTCCGCTTGTGATTACTGTTAAAATTATAGGATTACTTTGCCCCATACCAGCATCGATATACACTGGAAAAATATAAATCAAATTGTGTATATGATGAATTGCAAAAGCAAGACAGTACTTACTGTGATCTCCGTTCGATGTTCCACAAATAGTTGGCGCTGGGCTGCCACCAGAAACCAGAAATTGATCGTTATTGCATATGTGGTTAACAATCTCTGGTCCGTTGATGGAAAACTGGTCGAAGTCTAGTCGAATCTGACAGATGTCGGGATGCATTTTCAAAATCGTCAACTGACAGCTTCCCGTCCCGTCAGTAGTGTCAGGGTGGTTCGGATTTACGAAGTAGGTACCATTTTCTCGAGCAACTCCTCCACATGAGGCCATAACTGGGAAATACAAAGTTTAAATTTTATGTTTTAACAGTGATTCTAGTTCATGACTTACAAATACAACAAGTTCCGTAGCCACCAGCGCACGGTCCAGCTGGGATACCGCCTCTCAAGACACATTCATTGTTTGGCTGACACGATCCGTACTCGCCCGATGATGCAGAACATAATCCTTGTCCCCATTGAAAAACGGTAAAAATTGGAAGAACTGTCTCAGAAAGAAAAATTGGGTGAATATTGTGAGCATTTGAAAAAAAAAATTAGTCAGTAAACCATTGCATAACGGGGCTTTTACAATTGTGTACCTTGAATCGATTCCGTAATAACTATGTTTTCAATCAATAGCTATAACTCATTTTAGAACCGAATCCTAAATAACGTTATGTTTTTTTATGAACCAAATCCCAAATAACGTAAGCTTTTTTTACGAACCTTCTTTCGTGCAAAATAATTTTTGCTTAAATGCAAACTATTTCCGAGTAATTGATATTCCATGGGAACCACTACAATATGGGTATTTATGGAACGAGTTTGAAGAGTACTAAAAATGATTGGTGTCGTTCGCAAAATCCAAAATGGCAACTCCCGGAACGTTTATTTTCCTTGAAAACACTTAGAATATGGGTATTTTTGAACGGATTTAATTAGTAGGTACTGGAAAATGGTGTTCCATTTCTGAAATATCCATATTGTAAGGGTTTTCAAGAAATATCAACAAACCGGAAATTACCACCTTGGTTTCCCGGCATCTGTTCTGTAAATCTATTCCAAAAATACCCATATTGTAAAGGTTCATTAATAATAATAAAAATAAACCGGAAGTAGCCAACTTTGATTACGAAACGGTCTCAAACATAGCTTTCCGGTACCTAGTCATCAAACCCGCTCAGAGAACACCTTATTATAAGTGTTTCAAAAGAATATAAACATACCGGAAGTCGTCATCTTGGATTTTGGATCGACCTCTACGTCGTTTTTCGTACCTACACATTCAAACCGTTTCGAAAATACCCATATTGTAAGGGCTTCTAAAGAATATCAATGAACAGGAAGTCGTTATCTTGGATTTCAGAACGATCTCAAACATTCTTTTCCGGCACCTATTCATCAAATCCATACCGAAAATAATAAAACCAACAAGGTACAGGTTGATAATAGTAAATGAATAAAATACCGAAACTTGTGGAAAAGTATCCTATTGAACATTCGGTGATCTTTTTTAATCCGTAGAACTGCTCTGCCATTGAGTTATTTTGGAATGCAGAGGGGGTCCAAGGGGCTGTGAATAGTTAACTACCCAACGAAAACGGAATCACTCAGGACGGTGTACTTCTCACCTGTACGGCAGTCCGTGGTGTAATGATAGAATACGTTGTTCTATGATATATTGGACCTTGAGTAGTTGTCACACCGCAATGGTCATGGCTTGCTATGAATTGATAATTAAATATCAGTCTGTTCCCAAACAGGGGCCTTGGCCCCTCCCGAAATCATACACTTTCATCAGTTGGTTTGATACATACTATTAATGTATAAATAGATATATAAAATTTATACATTTAAAATTTCACTAAAGCCTGTTTATATTAACCAATGAAGCCTTGTTCATTACTGGTAATATAAGCCTAATTTCAAATTTTTGGACTACTATTGCCGGTATCGGAATAGCACAGTAAATTGTTAAGGCCCTAAACTAATAAATCCTATTTTTTGAAATAGTCTTCATCACAGTTCATAGAGTTTGGTCACCTTAAATGATAGTTTGAAATTTTTAACAGTTCAATTCGAATAAAATTTTATAAAAACCATGGTCTCTCGTTTGAGCCTACATTTGTAAAAATCGGTTTAACTTTTCATGGAATAATTGCGATGTTCCGTTTTTTCGAAGTTTTTGACTAATGTTATCGGTACTTCCGGAACCACCGGAAAGTGGGAGCCGGTACGGCCAAAGCCAGTTTATTTAACCATAAATTATCAAAACCTATAATCCCTGGTCATATTATCAGCATGGGTCCGAAAAATTAAAATATCTCTGGTATAATTTTGTTGTTTCTAACGATGGAAAAATGGTTTATAAATCGCAGAGCACCATGTCACCATTTCAAATGTTTATCGACGTATTTAGGAAAAAAAAACACCGTTCATGATTATTTTAAACGTTATGAAAGGTAAAGTTTCCAAAAACGATCCTACAACAAAGCAGAATATGATTCGTGTATACAATAAAACCTGAACAAAAATGACTAAGAGATACGGAAGAAGATTAAGAGTTGCCGTAACAACAAGCCTCGTCATATAGCAGCAGTATTGGCTGCCATGGCCCCTACCGAAATCAGAAACATTGACAAAAAAGTTTGATAAATACTTTGGGGCTATTGATCTTGTAGATTACACCGTAAGATAGAGGCTTTGAGAGTTTCGTGATGGTCGAAATTCCACTGCCGATAAAGCCCGTAGCGGCAGGCCCTACGAAACGGTTACACAGAACAGTGTCACTACATAAAATGGAAATTTAAACCAATGTGGTAGAAACAGGCGGGGCTGATGCACTTCTCTCGTGTTAGTGAAATTAACTTTGCTTTAGCAAGCCCAGTAAAACTGAAAAACTACGTGCTTGCTTTCGTCACACCGTTCGAACTAGTTGGCATTGTATCAAAGCATGCACATTTTTAGTGTATGTCGTCATACCGAAATACTGACAACGTTTTGGTTACTAACGCAAGCAAGCCATGTGGTTTGCACCACCTGTTTTGTATCACATTTGGTTAAAACCGGGGTAAAATGAACGAAAATAATATTACATAAAATTGTAGTGGATGATCGAAAAGAAAAGGTGCGCGAGCTTACGACAGTTGAGAAAAAATCTGAAGACGAGAAAGATATCCTGCTGCTGGATCCCGCACATACTTATTTAGAACTAAACGGACGAACGCAAGCGCGCTTCGAATTCATGTTATTCTGGATACATTATTATACGACAGAGAACAGAATGATTACCCGATAATGAACAGAAGTTGTGCTTCAAAGTGGCACGAGTGCCTGGAAGGGGGACTGAAAGGCTCGGAATGATCATGATATCAGTTTTCAAGGATTGTAATAGTATACTTTTGAAGGACTATCTTGAAACAGAGAAAATACAAGTATTAGCGTGCATTAGTGGTGGGATAAAATACCGAAATCGTTGTGAAATGGCCTTACATGAAGCACAAGGGCATCGCTACCATGGTTAAAAGTCGACAGTTTAGAGTTCCCATCACGTGCTCAACCACCAAACCGAAACCAGTATAGCCAAAGAAACTTTTGTAGTTTGTATGACCATCTACAAATATGGTTTACAAACTTAGAAAATGTTTTAGTCTTGTGGATTATTGTGCTTTATAAATGGGCATTTTGAAACTCTTAGAGATGTGTGACCGAAGTGGCATGACAGTAAACGTTAAGAAACATAATGCAATAACCTTTTATAGGGCACAGGCACAAATTTTATTTAAATTCTCATAAATGATAGTTCCAGTGGAGAAGTTTGAAGTATTTGTTAAAAACGCCGGTAAAAGATTCTCTGAGAATTAGGTGCATGAGCAATCCTCTGTAATACTTTTTTTCTGTGGGCCCCTCCCAAAACGAAAACCTGGGTACGGGCCTGGTCTTTATACGTATAATGGTCAGAATGTCGAAAAATCTAACAGTCAATCGACGCAAAGATGAGATCGTGGTGTCTGTTATCTGTTATCAACAGAATGAGTTGAGAGCACTCCTCATTGTAGTAAAATATCGGTTCTTCACTTACGAATGACAATAAATGAGCATCGCTTCAAAATATGCACTCTTGGTGCTAGGACGAAGCATATCAGTGCTAAAGTCTCCAAGTAGAAAAATTGTCTCATAGTGAACAACGAAATCAACCAGTTTCTATGCCAAAAAGGAAGAGCAGTCATATTCGGAATATCTGTACATCGCCAAAAGCAATATCTTTGGGCCGATTATTCGAGCTTGAGCTGATCACTCCAGAGTTCTTTGATTAGTATCGGTGCCGCTCAAACCCGAACGTAAATCGACTATGGACTGGGAAGGGATGTTAGTCCAACACTTGTTGTTATCAGAGCTAATAAAAGTCATTTTCATCGACTCAAAATAGACGAAAATGACGAGAAATAAATATCACACACTTAAGTTGGATTACCGATCTAAGCTGTTCTAGCCTCGGTAGCTGAGCTTTACAGTAAACATATCATTTTATCACAGCGGTACCTTAAGGTATGTTTATTTGTGCTGATATATCAGTAGAATGAGAATGTTCGGTAGTTCCGCTGGTTTAAAACATTCAATGGTTCACACTTGGGTTTATTTTAACATTCTCTAAGGATTGTGTTATAATCAAATGAATCAGTTTTCAAATCAAATTAATCAGTTTTCATTTTTTGTACCTTTTTTTCCTTCGATTTAGTTCCATGTTTCTCATGTTTTAAGTTAGAAATAGAAATTTTATAGCACTCCGTATACTGTTGTGCTTGTTTCGGTAAGGTGTAGCTTCCAGGACTTATAGTTTTCTCGTTTTTTTCTATTTCGTTATCTTTCAAGTTTGAGGACGCTACGTCTGAAGCCTTCGTCGTGAAAGTTAAAAACTATTGCCTGGTGATTAATTTCTAAATCAAATTTCCTTAACATCAGATAAAGAAAAAAAATGATTTCAAAAAGCTGGAAACGTATTCTACCATCTGAAATTATAAAGAGATTTTTTAATTTATAGTTATAGTTTATCTTTCATTTATATAGATTATATAGACTTAATCTTTTTATCTCGCCACATTGAAACTGTAAAAAACGTGATTATTCCACCTAGCAGTGAGATGATACCTTTTTTTCATCAATCAGCATGTGTTTTTCGCGTGAATGTTCTTCGTTGTGTTTAGTCTACATTAAATTATTTTAATGACCGTCATTTTTAATTAATTGTTATTAAATTTTTGGAAGAGCAACACGAATCGAAAATAGAAATTGTATGAACCTTAAAATTATTCCTTTCAATCTAAGCTTGTGATAATCGATTAAGCATTCTATGAGTTGTAGAAGTGGGTTCCTCTTTAAAGTTTTTGTCCTTATTTATGGTACTTCCAGAAACGGTATTCAGAGACCAGCACAACCAAAAATGTTTCGTGTGTTCATGAATTAGTATGACGAATTTTTGTTTATTAAATTCGGTTTGGCATTCTTTTAGCTTCTCTATTCGCAATACTTTCGAAAACGGAATTCGGAAATCGGTGTAGTCGAAGTCAGTTAAATTCGCCTAATGGATTGTTAACCATTTCATCAGATTCGAAATTTTTGAAAACCAGTTAACTGAAATAAGTTCGACTTCTGAAATCTGGGAACGCGATAAACCCGATACATTTGTGTGAAATCTCCTCCTGTATCTCCTGAATCGGAAGTCGAATCTGATTAAAAACAAGCAGTTTTTTGAGACCTCAAGATCTTTTATTGGAATGTTAGATTGGCGGAATCGGTTCAGCCATCTACTTGCAAAATGGGTGACATTGTTTTAATTTTATTAATATATCATGCTGTTGTTCCGGAACCAGAAATTGGATCCAAATGGAATACAGAAACCTTATATGAGAGCATAGGACTGTTCATATCAGACTAAGTTTGTAGAAATCAGTTAAGCTATTTCCGAGGAAAATTAATGAAATTACTTCTCACACATAAATTTGCTTATCTCGACGAACTTCTTTGAATGGTATTACGGTGTAAGAAGTTGTGTTCTTCCAGTAATTATCGTTTCAAGCAGTATAAATCAATATAAATATGAAATTGTTTTGAATTTGAAAATACTGTCACCTTTCTAAAACATGCATATGTCGTGTTCGAACGATTATGTTGTCAAAGACGAACCGTGCTAAAATTGAAACGTCATGAAACAGTTGCATGAAACTGTATTGAAAATCGTGTTTTATTTTGATCAGAATCATCGCTTTATCATCAAGCACGTAAAACTCCTACTACTGCAATAAGGCGATAAGTCGCTTACGCAAAAATATCGATATCTCCGTTAAAAATGGATGGATTTTGACAATCTATGGCTTGTTGGATAGCTATAACTGTGCGGAACCTAAGTATAAAAACATATTTTGTTTTCAAAGTGAATTGTGACAGATATTATCAAAAAATTGAAAATTTTGACATAAAACTGTGTATAGCTCAAAAAGTAAACATCCGATCTCAAAACCATTCAATAGCTTTCAGGGTGACGGGGAGACATTTCATTTGCATAACATTCATTGGAGCAAACAGATAAAATGTATTGAAAGTTATGTGATTTGCATTGAAATTTTATCGGATTCACATAAATTGAATGGGTTTGTAATCAAATCGGGGTCATGTGAACTTTTTAATAATTTTTATATGATTACTATTTTTAGTATACGAAAACTACTAGTCCTTCCAGCTAGGAACATACAACAGACTAAGACAAGCCACTTCTAAGAACTGATTCTTATTTAGTTTTTACAAAAGTAAAATTAGTAAGCATAGTCTTTACATAAAAATATTTTTCAATGATTTTAAATTTTCTAGTTTTGATTGTGTAGTAATTTCTTTACTTGAAGCTAACCACCTAGAGCATGAGAAAATAAAAAATATACTGCATTTCGATCAAGAATATTAAAGAAGACAACGACATAATTCAGCAAAATCCTTTATAAGAGTGTAATGATTTCAACAATTGCAAAGACAACAATTGAATCTAATAACAGGCTTGCAGGGTCTTCAAAACCGTGCTGTAAAAACGTATTTATTTCGATTTCAAAAATTTTATACCACTAGTTCGAATCCAGACACTAAACTGTCCCGAGTCCTACGAATCTGTTTCAACAAATCCATAGGGAACACAATCCTAACGTGAATGAGAGTCCACACCAATCATCCGCTCAAACTCATTTATCATCCGATTGATCAAGCCGCAAATCCTAAATCGAATCAAGGCGGTTCTCCGTTTCCTTTCGATCAAATTATTCGCCTCCCATGTAATTGAGTCGTAAAACATACTTCATCATTTTCGTTTCTCTGTGTCTTCAAACAGTAGTTAAATCACCGGCAGCCTCCGGCTCAGCTTATTCCGGGGCTTATTGGATATGACTTGCCAGCCGAACCAGCCGAGCGTATCAACCAGGCAGAGTGGTTCGACAAAGTCAAACAAGAGCATTTCTCACTTCTACCATACTTGCCCTCAGTTCTGACAGCTAGTAGAGTGAAGTGAAAGCATCTTCCCACCTACCCCCTCCCAAAACGCAAGAAGTAACGTGCGAGGAATACACGGCATGCCTGGCGTGACTGCCTGGTTTCCATAGGCAGGATATCATTCCATACAGCAGCGAGCGACAGCCTTGGCTTGAATGCACAAAAACAAGATGATGGTCGGAAGTTAGGACACGAAGCTTGAAAGGAAGTGTGATTATCTGGCCTGGCGCCATTACACAAGATTGAAGACTCCAAGAGCCTGGGAAGGCGTTAACGAGTGCGATATTCAATGGTTGTATACCGCCCAACCCCACCGCCAACATGTGAGAGGCGCGCGTTTGGAACACTTTTTTTTTCTTTACTTGTGTTTGGATACTCCCTCCTGCAAACTGCTATAGAAGGTTAAGAGTGTGGCCTCAGTCATTAATCATGCCCGGGGTGTTGTGTTTGCTCAAGAACAAGTACGAACGGAACAAACTCATGCTGCCGTTATGATTCTGGGCATGGTTCGACCCAAAGCTTCCAACAAAAAAAATGTCATGTTTGAAGATTCACTTTGTTTTTCGTGGAAGAAAATCATTACTTCGAATAATTGGACGATAATGAGGATATAGCGGAATTGTCTTTAAAGCAAAATATAAAACGAATCCAATTCCAAAAGGACATCACCTCGAGAAGGATAACATGTAGGAAAATATGAAATGTAGAGATGAATTTGCCTCAATATTAATTTTGAAAATGTACGGACCTGCATGCGTTTTCTTCGAAACGTTCTAACTCACAATCTGTAAATTGTACACAAATAGAATAGCTGTTTCCTCAAAACTCCAAGTACCAAGAGGGTAAAAAGTTACGCGGACTATCAAGGGTACCATGAAGAGTGGAAATGCTAATTTTGACTAGTTCCTGATAGATTCAACAATATGAACGTTTTCTTCACGGTGTTATTTAAAATTTTAACAAATGTTAATTTAGCTCCGTGGATAATTTTTGAATACTTAGATACATTTGTTATAGTGATAGTTTCAAGTTTGTTATCACTATAAGTAAAGTTTATTTGAAAGCGCGTTGTAAAACATTTAACTAAAATTAAACTTCGCTCGAGAGCTTGAAATTCCCAAAGCGGTCAGAAAAAGTGTAAACCAAAGTCTTTTGAAAAAAAATAGTGGGAGAGCTTATGTACTTTGACTGACCATATATCTGTCATTAGTTGTCCGATTTCCAAATTGTACGATCATTCGACAGATGAATCTATCACAAAACAAATTAACTGCAGTATTTTTAATTCAATTTTGTTAGTAAAAGTTTTTATTATAAACGTAATCAAAAGTCCAAATATCAGTAATGGAAAACATCGTATCCGTGTTAAAAGTTTAAATTCAACGCGATGATATTTGTATTTTTATAAACCAATATATTGCATTGGACCCAACGAACGACGTCAGCCGGGTCTAAATAAACGATATATAATAATGATAAGATGGTATTTGTTACCAATAAAAAAAACTGTTTTATCCCACCTAGTGGTGCAATAATGTCTTTCTCAAATAACTCATATTTTCATCAATATTACTAAAGGTTCCTTCAGAAAACTTTTATTTGAATATTGAATAGGAAACAAAAATGTTCGTTTGGGCATGCATTAGCATATCCTTTTCAATTTTAAACAGTTTTAACCCAAGCAATACTTTCTCTCATACAGAAAGGTTATGCAATAACTGTGGAAACCGACATTTGAACCAGGTGTCATAAACCATTCGACTCAGTCCGTCAAGAACGCAAATTTTTTGTATGTGTATGTAACATTTTTTTGAACTCACTTCTCTCGGAGACGGCTAAACTGATTTTCATGAACTTAGATTTAAATGAAAGGTCTTATGGCCCTATACTAAATTCCTGAATATTATATTATTGAATAAAAAAAAAGTTCCTGAATCTCAATCGAGCCCGACTTCCGGTTCCGCAATTACAAGGTGATATGTGTAAAAAAATGAAAATAAGTGCAATAAATTTCCTCAGAGACAGATGAACGCATAAACTTATAATCAAATGATTTCAGCTATCCTGGTTCCAGTT
Source organism: Malaya genurostris (assembly GCF_030247185.1). Classification (NCBI taxonomy): domain Eukaryota; kingdom Metazoa; phylum Arthropoda; class Insecta; order Diptera; family Culicidae; genus Malaya; species Malaya genurostris. The sequence goes on from NC_080572.1 coordinate 216,739,106, forward strand.
TTCCGATTCTGGAAGCACCGGAAATAGCGGTTATATATTCTCACTCACTTTTCTCAGGGAGGACTTGACCGATTTGCACAATCTCAAGTTAAAATGAAAGGTCTTATAGCCTCATATTGAGTTCCTGGATTTTTTTGCGGTTCCGACTTCCCGCTCCGGAATTACAGAGTGAAGATTGTTAAAATATACATACCGTCATTAAAAGCGCCAAAGTAAAACACCTAACTCAAATCAAAACTATTCCAATCGGTAGTCATTGTCATTAGACAGGCAAATAAATTAATTTCGGCCTTTATGATTCCCGGTTTTCGATTCACGACCGAAGATTATAGCCGTAGACTCTACATTTAATCCCAGTCCCTTTTCTCGAACCGAATTCGATCATACCGGTTCCCGGATTCCGGTTTCGGAAGTACCTGCAATGGTGGAACTCACTTTGTTTTCTCAAATATGCCAAACAGTGTAAGTTATATTAGTTTATGGACAATCCAAAATAGTTTGTAGAATACATCATATTTATACATATATGAGTATATGTGAGATATGAGGATTAAAACTATGATCGGTATCTATCGGGGAAAACAGATTAGAAATCTGACATGCGAATACAACAAGAGAACCATGAACATTTTAACGCAGAGACGAGACTCGAACCCGTAGCTAACTCCTAACCGGGAACATTGTTTTACCAATTAAATTACCCTGCATATGAAAACACATGAAGAGAAAGTCTAATTAACTAGACGGAACCCAAACATGTTTCGCTGTGTTTGGTTACTACGGCATTCACTTTCCGTCTAGTCAATTAGACTTTATCTTCATGTGTTTTCATATGCAGGGTAGTTTAATTGGTAAAACAATGTTCCCGGTTAGGAGATAACTACGGGTTCGAGGCTCGTCTCTGCGATAACATTTTCATGGTTCTTATTAAATTGTTGTATTCGCATGTCAGTTTTCCAATCTGTTTTCGCCGTTAGATACTGATCATATTTAAAACTAGCTCTATGTCTTAACAAAGACTAAAACACAAATCAGGATTAAAACTGTTTTTTTTTGTATTTTCGACGCTTTGAAATTTTAAACTCATCTCGCCCTGTTGTTTTGGAATTGGAAGTGAGATCCGAACAAAAAAAATGAAAATATGTGTTCTTACTTTTCTCATAGATGGCGTGACTGATTTTCAAAACTTAGGTTCAAATAAAAGGTTCCGTGGTCCCATACGGAATTACTGAATTTCATCTGGATCCCAGCTCCTGATCCGGAGTTATAGGGTAATTTATACCATCATTGAAAAGGGCAGAAAAACTTTAAAAAAATTCTAAATCGACATCAAATCTTCTCCAATTGGTAGTTTTTGTCAGTAGACGGCCAAACAAACCGATTTCGGTTATTTTCTCAAAAATCGAAGAAAATTATTTTGAAGAATACCACAGTATTATATATGATAATATGATTGATATGAGAAATGCATCATTACACCACTAGGTGGATTAAAACAGGCTTTGAGCTTTCGACCACCATTTCCGGTACTTCCGGATCCGGAGGCTGTTTGGCCAGCAACTATCATAACCAATAAATTGAAACAGCTTTGAACCATATTTAGAAGGATTTTTAACGTTTTTTTGCATTATAGCTCTCTACATTTAAAACGGGTTGCAATTTCATACACACTATCCTGTATTTCCGGAACCGGAAGCCGGATCTGGATAAAATTCTATTTTATCCTTTTCTGAAAAATTTGAGTGATTTCCGGTTTGGAGCACACAAGCACTTTTCCGGTACTTCCGGAACCAGGAACGATGATCCGGTATACTCAAAGTCAACGTATTAAATCATAAATCAACCATACTTGCCTAATTGAAGAATTATACTGCTATTTAAATGTATTATGTATGAAAACAATGTTCATCCCGGGTTGGCGGTTCAATGCATAGGTATGGTCTTACAAACCAGTTGATCTATGTTCGAGCCCCGACCTGGAAGGATTCGTAGTGTCAGTAGGATCGTAGTACTAACCATGCAATAATTCTGTACGCTAAGAATCGGCTGTGAAGTCTGTTGAAACAGAAGGTCAAATTCCTCTACAGGAATGTAATACCCAAGGCTTATGTATGAAAACACGCTCCTGTGAATGAAATTTTGATATTTATCAACCTGTCATTCCGGAACCGGAAGTCGTATCTGTATGAAATTTGATAGAGTTATATGGGATTGTAAGACCTTTCATTTGTACCTAAGTTTGTTAACATTGGATGATCGGTCTCTGAGAAAATCAAGTGCATTTTTTCAGTTCCTTTTGCACATTTTATTCAGTAACTCTGGTACCGGAAGTCAGATCTAAATAAAATTCGTCCTATGGAACTATAATTTGAATCTAAGTTGAAAAAATCAGTTCAGTCATCTTCGAGAAAATCAATTGCACATTTTTGTTACATACATACATGCAGACACACACATACATTTGACGTACTCGACGAACTGAGTCGAATGCCCTTCAAAAGTCAGTTTCCACATTGATTGCATAGCCTTTCCATATTAGAAAGGCAAAAAATGCTTGTGACAATCTTATTTCAATTACAAACACAACCGGAAAAAACTATAGATGAATACAAAAAATTATTTGCCCAATTCAAACACAGAGCTTTCCGTTTAGCAAATTAAATTTTTCTAAATCAAGTTGTATCGATAATATCGCGATAAAGATGTAACATAGCCACAGTTTTTGCAATGACTAAGTGGAAACATATATTGAAGAAGTCAAATGAATAACAGGACTCAAACCTGCGTTCTTTGCAATCCATGCATACGCGTTTACCTTTTCCGCCACCCTGAGCTGTGGTAGAAACAGTTCTGCAACAGACCGAGTTGGTAAGCGTCCATCGAACAAATTATCTAAATCCTAGCCGCCTCACGACCGGTACCCTTGTATCCAAACATCTTCTTTGTTCATCAGACAACAAAAATTATCTTTTTCACTCTATACCTATTTTCCGCTCAAGCACTGGGTAGAAGAGTATTTGTAGTCAGTTGTTGCCTTCTCTACTGCGGCAGTCGCTACCGTTATTGAGTCGATTTTGCAATATTGTTGGTCTTGAATCGTTTTGACCTTACAACGATCCAAAATACTTTGTTCATTTGTACTGGATGATACTCCAATTTTAGAATAAGTAGTCAACATCACCCTCCTCTTCATCTGTCCTTAGTTGAAGTGTCGCCTGTCGTTTTCAACAGTATGTTAGATGAAACCTTTTTTTCTTATTGAACTGGACTGGAAATTTTTACTTTTCAAAAGCACTGTAATTTTGCTGTCACAATTTGGTCTGAGATCGTCTCTTACGCAATAAATAGGTTCATTCCCAAGAAGGTATGTCGTGCATCAACGAATCCACCTTGGTCCAACTCTACATTAAAATACTACAAGTCAACCAAAAGTTTAGCACTCAGGAAATTCTCAAAACGCCCTTCCGTTCAACTGAGGAATTATTAACTGTACTACAACACTCGGTACAAAGATTTGAACAAAGCGCTATACCTTGCACATCTACGCCGAATTCAAAATAACCTAAAAATTAAACCGAAAAACTTTTGGAACCATATCAATACTCAACGGAAAGAGCCTCCTCGTACCATTATCAATAATGTTCAATACCTCTCTACGTACCGGAGAATTCCCCGATCCGTGGAAAAAATCATTTATCTTGCCTGTGTTCAAAAAAGGCGACAAGCGACAAACATCCAACTACAACTCAGCACGGTTTTATGCCTGAACGATCTACATCTTCAAATCTTGTGTCTTACACATCATTTATCATCCAGTCATTACAAGCGCGACTACAGGTCGACGCTATATACACGGATTCAATGACGCACTTTTGGCCTGGCTTCAGTCTTACCTAAAAAATCGTGACAAAGCAGTAAAAATTGGTACCTGTATTACCACGTCTTTCCGAGTGAGCACCGAGTTGTACCTCAAGGCAGTCATCTCGGACCCTTCATATTTCTACTTTATTTGAACGATCTAAATTTATCGCTGAAGTGCCTAAAACTATCATTCGCCGACGATTTTAAACTGTTTTAGCTCATCAGAGATTCCGAAGACACTGTATTCTTGCAGAAAGAGTTGGATAATTTTACTATCTATGTAGTGTGACGTGAATAGGATGGTATTGAACGCAACCAAATGCGTCGTTATCTCATTCTCTCGTAAATGCTCAACAATTAGATCCAACTATACTATCGCTCAAACAGTTATTAAGCGGGAGTCCGTAGTCAAAGACCTTGGTGTTTTCTTTAATTGTAAACTAAGTTTCAAGGAACACATGGAATACATTATCACAAAAGCTTCTAAAATGCTTGGATTCGACCCTCATAGCCTTTCCAGCTACCAGGATTGATCTTGACCTGCTATCCGTTCGCCGTGATGTTTCGAAAGTAGTTTTTGTTTCTTAAATCAGAAATGATTTAATATTATCACGAATTGATTGTCCAGGTCTGTTACAAAAATGAATTTCGACATCCATCAATCCAGTCTTCGATACCAGCCATTTCTGAGGTTACCTCGTGCTAGAACAAATTATGCTTATACCTAACCTTTCCTCAGCATGTGTCACCTTTTCAACCGCTGTTCTGATGTTTTCGATTTCCACTTGTCGTGTGCTACTGCAAAAAGACGTTTCCTGAATACTCTCTCTAGTTAGCTCTAAGTCTATCTACGATCTCAGAGACAGGCACAGTTATAGTTTTTATGTTACTTTATTTTTTTTAATTTATTATGTTGAGATAAAGATTAGCGATAGTTGTATTTTTAAGCCAAAAAAGTATCTGTTGGATATTTGTAATCTGTTGATACAACAGACGAGAAGGTTTTATGCCTTTTGGAGAAAGAGATTTAAAGAATGTCAGCTCCAGCGGGCTTTTCCCGGCTCCAAACAAATAAACAAATAAATCCTGGTACTGTAACAAGTAGACGACAGAAACGCACAAACTCTGAAACATGCCCTCTCATCCTTGTGGATTATTTGCCTGTTCGTTTTGCCCTTCCAGAATTTGAAAAAAAACACATCTTTCTTACAGAGTAACCTTTCCTTGTCTATATTATGCTTATAAAGCTATCCACTTTCACGGCATAAACTCTGTGTGCATGACGCAAGAGACGTACACGTTTTACGCGGTAAATTGAAAAAAAAAATTTAGAAAACCCATCATACTTACATCTTCGGTCTCTGATGGTGGTGCCGGCTGAATTCGGGTGAACTTTCGGTATTGGCGTTATTCCTGTTACTTCTGCACCAAGCCACCAAACTCCCACAACAATCCAAATTTGCAGCATCCTTTCGATTCTGAACATTGCTTCGAACACTTGCGTTATATGTCAATATATGGATTCAATATTGTAACATTCACATTATGGTGTCAAAAACGACCTAAACGAGACACAACTTTACTGACGCGCGTGCAATGATACAATAACGTTAACTGCGTGGCGCAAGGTAAATAAAAACAATCATTTTAATCACTTCTGGCGCCTGCTTCACGGCTCATGCACATTCGTTGGTTTTTCTCGCTCGGCGTTGGTGCTTTCCACTGTATTGTCACTTCCCGTTGGTGCTCGGCAAAAGCTAATCACGATGAAACGCATTTGATAACATCTACCGCTTTCAAAACTGGAACAAACGCTAGATGAAAATCGATTTTCAATTTCATTGATGTGCTAGTTCCGAGCCCCTACGCAAATGTCGAGTGAAGATTTCATTTAAGGTTTGTGCGATAAAAGTGCAGACCTGTATGGGAATATCGAATAAAATATTTATTTCAAACATAAGTTGAGCATATTGAACACTGGAAATGGGTGTTGAAAAGTCCAGCTTAAAAACGAAAATCATACAAAGCCATGTGTCGAAAAACGATCTTGAATAAAAACAAGGAAGTTTGTTCGGTCTTCAACTATCATATCCTTAAAATTTAAACGATTTTGAATAACCAAATTCAGACGAATCTCTCCCGATCTCTTGAACAATGCTCTAAATGATGGTTTTATGTTTTGAACACACTTCAATCTGCAATTCCGAAACCGGAAGTAAGATGCGGATGAAATTTAACAGCTGTATATAGAGCTTTAAGAACTTTCAGTTTTAGAACTGATACTACCGGAACCAGGAACTGGGGTTTTTTGACCAATAACTGACATAACTTTCAAATAGGAGCAGTTTGGATACAAAATTAGAAAAAAAATCCCTTTCTTGCTTCGTTGCCCTGAATGACGGAGGATTCTGACTACTATTTACGGTACTTCCGGAACCGGGATCTAATAACCGATATCTCCTAAATCAATGTTTATGGCCAATACCTAAAAAGTACCATTTAGTTTGTCATTTAGACGTGATGAGCTCAAAACGTGAGGTGAACTGTTCTCCGAAGGCGGCTCTCAATTTAGTCATTGTTTCGCATGCCGTGTGGGGTGTGGTACCGTCTTGTTGAAACCACATGTCAGTCATGCCTAACTATTCCAGTTTGAGCAAAAATCATCATCACGTCAATCATCACACAGTAGCGCTCGACATTCACAGTAATGTTCCTCCCATCGACGCCTTTGAAAAAGTACGGCCTATAATTTACACCAAACAGTGATTTTTTTGGGATGCATTGGTAACTCTTGCAATGCTTCTGGCTGGTCTTCACTCCAGATGCGACAATTTTTCTTGTTGATTTATTCATTCAACGAGAAATGAGCTTCGTCGCTGAACACAACTTTTCGATAAAAATGTGGATCCGTCTTCAACTTTGTCAGCGCCCATTCACCAAAAGTTAGACGTTGTAAGTCGATTCATGATTAAATTATATATCAAACTGAACAAGTTTAACAATGACACAAGACACGAATCACACGTGATCTGTCAAAAATAGTGTTGCCAAAAAGATGCCAGCAAAAAATCACCATTCACGTTTATTTGAAATCTGTCATTTAAATCTAAGTTTGTAAAAATCAGTTCAACCATGTACAAGAACGTGAAGTGCTTATGTTCTGTAATTATTTCTACATATAACCTAGTAACTCCGGAGCCGAATGTCAGATCTGGATAAAAATCAAAAGCGTTCTATGGGAAAGCATGGCTTTTCAAACAAATCTAAGATTTTGAGAATCGATTCAGCCATCTCCGAGAAAATCAAGTGCATATTTTTTTGCATATACATATACACACACATACTCACACACACTGACATTTTGCGACCTAAACGTGCTGAGTCGAATGATACATGACACTCGGTCCTCCGGGCCTCGGTGCAAAAGTCGGGTTTTACAGTGATAACATTTGCTCAAAGATAAATTTTCTGAGATCCGGAGGGCCGAGTCTCATATACCAATCGATTCAGCACGATGAACTGTGCAAATGTTCGTGTCTGCATGTGTTGTGTTAACAATAAGGTCGATATATCAGAGATGACTGGTCTGTTTTTGATCAAAGTCGCAAATGAAAGGACTCCTCGTCTTCCTGACATTTTGAATGTTTTTAAGATAGGATGTATACTCTTCGAGTCATACGACGTTTTTTATCAAAATTTCCAGTCTTTTGACAATATTTGTCGCAATTGTCCTAGTAAACCAAATATGTTTTGAGACTTACAGTTCACACGGTAATAGCTATCCAACAATTGTTGAAATCCGTTCGTTCTTAACGGAGATATCGATATTTTTGCATAAGCGACTTTTTTCTCACTATTCCAAAGTAGGAGTTTTGAGTACTGTATGATAAAGCGATGTTTCGGAGCAAAGTAAACACGATTTACAATACTGTTTTTTCATGACATTTCGATTTCAGCAGGGGTCGTTTTTGGCATCACATTGATTCGAATATGGCATATGTATTAGAAAGATGGCAGTAATCTCGAATTCAAAACAATTTCATATTTATAATGATTTAAATTGCTCACAGCAATAATTGCTCAAAGAACATAGCTTCTGACACCCATTTGCCATTCGAATTAGTTCGTCGAGTTCAGCAAATCTGTGTGACGAAAAATTTGACTCGATTTTCACGTGAAACTTTTTTTTTTTTAATCAGATCCGACTTCTAGTTCAGAAAATACAGGGTGATTAGCGTAAAAGTTTCAATAAATTAATCGGGTCTATCAGGTTTGCATAATATGATAGTCGATTACCAAACAATTACCGTTTTACCGGTATTTGGTTTTCGATCCCGCAAGGTACCCAAAAATTTAATTTGTAACGCACTATGATGTCTCTAAATGACTATACTGATTGGTTAACAATCCATTTGGGGGAATATAACTTCAGCTACACCGCTTTTCGAGTTCCGTTTCCGAAAGTATCGAGAATAGAAAAGCTAAAAGAAGGCCAAAACGAGTGTAATAAACAAAAATAAAAATTCATAGACTTATGGTCCCATATCAAATTGGTGAATTTCATCCGATTCCGACTTCCGATTATGGAATTACAGTGTGATGATTTTTTTAAATTCAAACCGTCACACAGTGGTTCGAATCAATAAATACGTGGACATAAATCAGTAGCTGCCAAACCGTTTTTTTTAATGCATATAGTTGCTTTGAAGAAATTATTTACAAATATATACAGCGTAATTTGATCCTATCATTAATTGTTCATGGCCTACTTTGACAAAAAATGTAACCATCACTTTTTTTTCTGAAGAGATAGAAATTTTTTTTCTTCTACAAAGTTTTAGAACTATTAAAAATAATTTACTTTGTCGAATATACCAAAAGTCTAGGTCGCACCGTTTTTATGGCAACCCCCTTAAAATCAGTTTTTTATTCATAAATTGTTTCGAGTTATTTTGTTATGCATACTTTGTTTAGAATAATTGTAGAATTTATAAAATCGCATATTTTTGTTGAAGATAGTGCATAGGTTTGTTCTTTCCTGGCAAAGTTATGCAATATTTTACCTTTTTTTAACCTAGGATAAAACCTTGCACAGAAGCGAAATATGCAACTTTATGCAGCTGATTTTTACATAATTTGTAGGAAAAGATGTGCCCAATATCATAAAAAAAAATCTAAGTGGAACTCGGTGGAACTTTTTTTTTAGGTCTTTTCAAAGTTAGTTTTAATTACTGAATTATGGCAACCCCCTTAAAACTAGTTTTCTAGTCATAACTTGTTTCGTGGTATTTTTTCATGCATACTTCGTTTGGAATAATTGTAGAAAATATAAAATATCATAATTTTGTAGAAACTAATGCATAAGTTTATTCTTTTCTGGAAAATTAATGCATAATTTTATCTTTTTTTACCTAGGAAACCTTGTGCCGAAGCGAAATATGCAACTTAATGCAGCAAACTTTAATAATACTTATAGGAGAACATGTACCTTATCAAATTTATTTTCCAATGAGAATATCTTGAGTAATAATCGTGTGACTCATTTTCACTATGGCCATGCTGAAACCATGAATGGTTAAGAAACAGAGGGCGCACAGTGGTCCAAAACTGGAAAAAGACGGTCACAAGTCTGTACAGACTTTCACTGATTTTTAAGAGCTAACGTGTCTTCGAAGAAGTTTTACAAAATTATATAACGCTTTTTTTGAAAGTAGCACCTTAATTTTTGTTAAGAGGGTAGTACCGATTTCGAAAAAAATAATTTTGTTTTCGACGTAAAATTTTTTTTTCTATCTCATTTCAAAGAAAAAACCTGTTATAATCCACCTAGTGGTGTAATGATGCCTTTCTCATGTATAATATTGTGGTATTCTATTCAAAAATTTTCTCTTCGATTTTTGAAAGAAACCAAAAGATTGTTTGTGCATTAACTAGTATAACATACAGAATAAAACAGTACTTTGATTGCGTAGGTCATCCTTAAGAAAACGAAGTGGGTTCACTATTATATATACTTCCAGCACCGGAACCCGAGAACCGGTATAATCGAATTCGGCTCGTACGGTCACCAACTAACATAACGTTCAAACTTCACTAGTTTTTATACAATTTGCCATCGTACTCCAAACGACGGTTTAAATTTTTGTTGAACCCAAAAATATGCAGTAATTTTTGGTAGTACCATAAGACCTTTCATTTAGCCCTAATATTGGGACGCGTCATACCTAGAAGATATACCAAAAAATATCAAGGTTGGGCTCAGAACTATTTCAATTTATTCGTCGTATAAATTATGTTTAGTTATGCTGGTCTCTGAATACCGTTTCTGGAATTACCATAAATAATGACAAAAACTTTAAGGAGGAACTCACTTCTACATCTCATGGAATGCTTAATCGATTGTCACACGATAAGATTAAAAGCAATAGTTTTATGGTTTCATACAATTTCCATCTTCGATTGTTCTTGCAATTCCAAATTTTTAATTACAATTTATTTAAAACGACGGTCATTAAAATAATTTCATGAAAACTAAACACAGCGAAGAATGTTCACACGAAAAATACATGCTGATTAATAGAAAAGGTATCATTTTATTGCTAGGTGGATTAAGCCCGGTTTATGCTACCATCTGGTGTTGAAAACTCGTGATTAACCCTAGAATCATGGAATAAACTTTATTTAACTTTATTTTATTCATTTCTCAAAATCCAACGGTGTCGAAGCAATACACGCTTTTTATCGTTTTTTTCGATTTTCCGTGTAAATTTCTGTGCATTGTAACGACGGTCTGGTTAGTACTTTCAAAGGTTCATATCGTGCTGAACCCAGTAATTATTGAATGTTCTCGATTATGTGGAAAACAAAATTATTATTGCTTCTCACAAATGAATTGTCTGTGTGAGGTTAAACCAGAGGCTGAACCGGACACATAATTTTCGACTTGCTTAATGGATACCTGAAATATACCCAAGTATTGATAGCTATATTTCCTTTCTATACTAAATCACTCATTAAAACAAGATTAAGTATAAATTTAGGTAAAATGTTCTTTGTATATAGCGAAGTAATCAAAAAGTCTTCTATAAAGACTCTAAAGTCAGTTTGAACGTGAATTATTAGGTACAGCATGGCGTCAAATTTCGAGACAGTACCTATATTTTCGGCATGCTGGATTATGTCTCACGAAAGGTTGAAACGAACCGATAATTCATTCGAACATGGTCTCATTTTCTATACGCTCATTAAGATATCTTCAATCCAGTGATTTTTTAATGATTTCAATAACGTGGACAACAAAATTATTATTACGTCTCGAAAATGAATTATCTGTACCGGGCTAAGCCGATTTTTGTCGTGGATTATCAAGACAGAAGTGCTTCAATAAACTTAGTTCTACTATTGGCAGTGTAGCACCATCCTATGGTACTGCAAAAAAACTGGTATAACGAATTCAATCATGGTCGTAGTTCGCTTGCCGGTGAATTCTAAGGAAAGGTCGTCCAAAACCAGTTGTTTTGCCAGAAAATATCAATGTTGTGAATAATGGAAGATCGCCATATGACGTATGGTGAAATAAAGGTGGTGTATAACATCTACAGTCAGTCTATAGTCCTGACTTGGCCCCTTACGACTTATATTTGATCCCTTCCGTGAAAAAAAACTGCATGGCGAACGATTAAATATTCCCGAAGAAACTGTTGAAGCGTTCAAAAACCATGTTTTGGGGTACCTCAAGAAGAGTGGAAAAAATGTTATGAAATGTAATGCAATGTTATGTCTACATCCAGCCACCGACTGGCACCAGTAGAGAAGGTGACAAGCGATTATAAATACACTCTCCTACTCAGTGCTTGAGCGGAAAATAGGTATACAGCGAGAAGACTAGTGTTTGGTGGACAGAGAAGATGTTTGAATGTATGGTACCGGTCGGGTGACGGCCAGGATGTAGCCCATGTGTGATTGGCATTTTAGAGTGTCTATAACAATATTCAGAGTGGCGAAATGGTAGCGCGTGTGCACGGAATGCATAAGAACGCAGGTTCGAGTCCTGTCTCCGAGCGTATCTTTTTCCAATAAATCATCTTTTCTGTTAAGTTTTTCATTCATTTGGCTTCTCCAATATACGTTTCCACTCAGTCATTTCAAAACTGAATAACACCATTTCCGATCAAATATAAACTGTTTTCATATTTGGATTAAATACATAAGTAACAACCCTCGTATAGCGAAACAATCAAAAAGTCTTCTATAAAGACTCTTAATTTAGTTTAAACATGAATTATTTGGTACGGCATGGCGTCAAATCTCAAGACACTGCTTTTATTTTCGGCGTGCAGGATTATGTCTTACGAAAGGTTTTAACCAACCGGCAATTCATTCGAACGTGGTTTCATTTCCTTTGTGCATTCCGGCTTAGCCCCGGTCTCCCTTACATCTCATTCAATTGGCTATATGCACCGAAGAAAACCTAGTAGGAAAGAAACCAGTAAGATTTCATCAAAAGGCATCCATCCAAAATTTAAAGTTCAATTTGAAATTTACATTGTTGGAACTTTTCTGAAATGAAGGAAAACAAGCGATTGAGAGACTCGAACCAAGAAATATTTGATCACAGCATACATCCTTTTATCGATTGAGTCACGGACACTAGTTGTCCGAGTGATAGTCGAATAGAAATCACGTACGAAACGTGTGAAACTCAATCAATTATGCCGAGAAAAAAAAAACAGTTGTTTGATAGAAAACCCAAGTAGCAAATGTAACTTATTGAAATTTCAAGAGGTTCCACAATTGTTTTAGAACTGTTTTTTTATGTTAGATATGTTCAGGAAGATTTTTAAATATAATAAAATCGGTTGTGCAAGTTATCACGGCTAAATTTTACAATACTACCGAAAAAATCACTACAAAACAATTTAAGGTACATCTAAAACAATTGTGCAGAAAATCACCAACGTTGCACTAGCAGTTATAGAAGCTCTGCAAAAAATTTCACATCGTCATGTAAAAACGAAGTAACTAAAACAATTGTTCAACTTATCAAACATTTTCCAAATGGCTGTCATAATTGGCATTGGGTATAATATGTGCCGAAATGGCTCTAGGTGAGATGAAAAAACTGCAACCAACTTCAGACTGCTGTCATTTCTAAACCGCTCGTCCCACAGCTGTCAGATTTATTCTAGTGACAGCTCATTATATTAGTTACAAGCGCACAAAAACATTTTGGTGGGAATTCTTCAGAAAAAAAGTTATTTGTGATGGAATTCAAGTGTGATAGTGTGATTGCTTTGCATTTGGCTGGAAAACCACAAGTGGCTATCGTTAGAGCCCTCCAGCATTTAAAAGTGAATAAATCTTTTGTGTCTCGTACCATCGCTCGTTACCGTGATACTGGTAGCGTAGCCCGACGTCAAGGAAGTGGACGAAAAAAAAACAGCAACATCGGCAGAAATGGTTCGAAAAGTGAAGAAGCGAATTGAACGAAATCCGCGTCGCAGTGGCCGAAAAATGGCTCGTGAGCTGAACATATCGCAATATGCCATTCGGCAAATATTGAAAAATGAGCTTGGACTAAAGCCATTGAAGTTCCAAAAAGTGCAAGATCTTACTGATGCGCAAAAAAAAGTTAGACTCGAAAAAGCTAAAGAGTTGCTTCGCTTGGCCGAAAGTGGTGAACTGCCGAATTTTGTTTTCTCCGATGAGAAACCATTCGTTATCCAGCAGTTTGTAAACAAACAAAATGATCGTGTTTACTTGCCAGAGAGGTCAGCTGAAAATTTGCAACTTCGGTTGGCCACCAGAACTCAAAAGCCGGCCATGGTGATGGTGTGGGCCGCCATAACAGCCGATGGTCGCTCGCCGCTCGTATTCATCGACCGTGGGGTCAAAATAAATGCGCAAATCTATCGCGAAAATATTTTGGAGGGAGTTCTGAAGCCCTGGGCACGCAAACATTTCGGCCGCAGACCTTGGACATTCCAACAGGACTCAGCACCATCGCACTCAGCACGCGCCACCCAAGAATGGTTAAGAAATGAGGTTCCTCGCTTCATTTCCACCGCACAATGGCCACCAAAATCTCCGGATGCCAATCCGTTGGACTATTGTGCCTGGGGTATTTTGGAAAGCAAGGTTGGCACTAAAAAATACCAAAGTGTCGATCATCTCAAGCAAGCGCTTCGCCGAGAATGGGACAAAATACCGCAGAGCCACTTTCGGGCAGCGTGTGATGGTTTCATTGGCCGTTTGAAGGCCATAGTTCGTGCCAAAGGTGGCCAATTCGAACAAATCTAAACCGATTCTCAAATTTGATGTTATTTCCGACATTTTTTGCTTTCATTCAATAAAATTTTAAAAAAAATGAAAAAATTATGGCGTTTTACTTTGTTGCAGTTTTTTCATCTCACCTTGTATATCTCGAGTGAAGGAAAAAATTAGTGAATTTATGCTCTCCGCAAGGCAAAAAATGATAAGCTGAATTGAAAACCTCACACTAAAAACTATTTTGCTGCCGAGTCCGCATAGTCTCGGCTGCCTCATGATATTTTAGGTAAGTGTGTGCAGTTTTCTTCATTTTAAGAAAAACAATTCGAAACTTGCAAATAAGTTGCACCAGATTTATCTGCTTGAAATGAACGCAAAACTTGCCGACATGAGAATATTATCATAAAAGTTTCAGAAATACAGCATTACATACACAATGATAACAAAAATCAAATCAGATAATTTGTATTCGGTTTTCATCTCGCGAATAAATAAACAGACCTGACATCACTTTTCAAAGATATTGAACGAAAAGTTAAGTTCATCATAGTTATATATTACCGCTTGAGCAACTTGTTTTTGCAACTAAAGCACATGGGCTCACCAAAATAAAAACAAAAATTTCTCTTTTCAATATTTACATGTTTATATTTTATTTTATTTAGGTAAAATAAATCATTACGTTGGGTGAACCATTTTCTTTTCAACACACTGTTACCCTCGATGCCATAATGGAAAATATTAAAGAAAAATTCATTCCAAGATTTTTCAGATTAATTGAAACATCAATATGATTAAAATCGGCTGAAAAGGTGTATAAATATTTGATAGCTTTCTATACATATTTTGAACACTATACCGATCATATTCTTTGAAAAGAATAGATTGTTATTTCCATAGAAATTGATGTGCAATCATCAAAACACGTACATTCAAAGGCGCTTGAAAATTTCATGCGTACGAAGACATGTTTCACCATAAAATTGCAGTTCGTTGTTGATTTTCTATTCACTAAAACATAGAAGATCAATTCTACAATATGTAGTATTACCATTTATTTATGTGCAGAATATTTTTAAAGTTCCATGTTTGTGTTACGAACAGTTGTTTTGAAAATCAAATGTGAAACTTATTCATTAGAAATTATGTTTGCTATGTTTTTGTAAACATCAATTCAATTCTTGTTTTCATTATGAAGTAGTTTCCATGAGTTTCACAATTGTTTTTTCGCTGATTTAATTGCAGCATTTGTAATGTGATCGATGCATGAGTTTTTGTATTAGTTGCACAATAATTGTGAATAAATGTTCGTGACAACGGAAACATTTAAAGATATGTTGCACAACAAAGAAAAATTGCGCTTTTTTCATAATAGAACAGTCACCAGAATAGTAATATAAACTAAATTGATAAATTGCACAATCAGTAGAAAAATACAGGACAGCAACATAACGTGCTACTTGGGGAATACGTTGAATTTATTTTGAAATATTTTGCATAGAAAATTAATTGGATATAAACACAATATACATGTAAATTAATTATTTGAAATTTATACCACATCGAATGGAAAATTATGTCTAATACATTTCCGTTTGAATGTTCAAATGCCTGTGTATAGCTCAAAGTTGCCATATATTGAAAATATTTCTATAGAGAGTGAATAATTTAGAAAAAAAACCACTTACCTTCCTCTGAAATACCATAAGCTTAAAAAGTTCAACATTTCATTCATGCAGCAAAGTAACAGTTTCACAAATCAATAATAACTCCATTGTTTGAAAAAATGTATTTATATTTTGATTCGTCACATGAGTTTCCGTTGTATTTGCATAACACTAAAAGATTTGATAACTATTATCGTGTATTTGTTTCAGCTTTCGTAATAGAAAATCTGCCAACAGTTCAATTTAGATGGTTTGAATTATGTTCTCAACTGCAACTGTGCTCCGTTCTCGTCGAGTTCATACGTAGATATGGAACTGAAATCTCCGGTAAAAACAAACCAAAGCCCTGCCTGACAAGTACAATCTGCTGACATATACATATACATATATATATATATATATATATATATATATATATATATATATATATATATATATATATATATATATATATATATATATATATATATATATATATATATATATATATATATATATATATATATATATATATATATATATATATATATACTTCGGTACTCGGTACTAACGGTTAACAATTCTTCGTTAAATTCCACGTGACATCTAACATTTTCTCTTCTCTACTTATATTTG
Organism: Malaya genurostris; assembly: GCF_030247185.1. Lineage (NCBI taxonomy): Eukaryota > Metazoa > Arthropoda > Insecta > Diptera > Culicidae > Malaya > Malaya genurostris. The sequence continues at coordinate 216,755,518 of NC_080572.1, forward strand.
ACACAGTTCAGAGTGTGAATAAGAAATGATTCTCATATAAAATAGTTTGTCCTTATGACCAATGCTTCGGCAGCTAATCGTATCCTGAATGTCTTTTATGTTGTCATTTGTTCGGTAATATGTGATTTTCATCATGTCTATAATAAGAGCTACAAGTGTACACCTTTCTTTCAAGATGAAAAAACTTTGAAAATATGTTTGTTTTGATAATGCTATCCATTACAGTACATTTACCTGTGCCTTCAGTTTGATAAAACTTTACAAATACATTGATAGAGGTTGTGAATGATAAAAATGTTTTTTGCTTTTTTTGCTAATGATGCAAGAATTTTGTTTCTTTTTATTTATTTTTTTTCATTTACTTTATAATATCCATTTTAACATCGACAATGTTGATTAACCCTACACCAGTGCGGTGCTTCTGCTTAGCTAGACTTCAATAAGATTACTTCTTTGGTACGATTTTAATAAAACGACAATACATGACAACATTTACATTGACTTTCCACACTTAACAGAAGAAAAAATCGGTTCGTCACTAAACGTTACAACTGATGTGATTGATTTTTTTAAGTGATTTGGTTGTTATTTGCGTTTGCTTTGCAACATTTTTTTGTTAGTTTTTATTTTGAAATGCCTTATAAGTAGATTCTTGTTCAATGTGAATTTGTTTTACTTTTAAAGCTTATATCACCTTTAACGAGTTTGTTTGATTTATTGGTCATCATTTGCAGCTTACGTTGCACTCATATTTACGGTTATCTAGTTTTTATCTATTGTTTTCTATGAATGACTGTTTTTTCTATCGAATTCGTTATGTTTTTTCTTCGTTTGGCTAACTAGCGATGTTGAAAATGCTATCAGTTCCCAAGTATAGTATTGTAATCCATTTTTTTTCATTCATTATGCTTTCCGTTTTTCTTTGCTCTGAAGCATTACCAATGTATATATTTTAAAACCAGAACTCATGGGTTCAACTTAATAAATAACACGTGCGGTTGCATTTGCATTCCATAAAACATTGTATAAAACGGAACCCTTCCGGTTCCACTACTTTGATTCGGTGCTTAATCAAATTGTGTGTGCCAACCAAATTAGGATTGTCGAGCCGGTTGTAAACATTCACAATAAACAAGAGTATTAATTTCCATGATACCAAATTGGATTTATTACATTGAATAAAATACAAATGGTACAATGACATAATTCTCTTGAAAAAAAAAACTAAAAGTCAATTATAATCATCTCTCTCATCAACTGTCCGATACACGAGTAATGAACAAAAAGTGAACGAAATGGAGATGGATATGAATTCATTCCTACGACAGATGTATATTTTTTAATCTCGAGGTATGATAACGAGGTCGACCAAAATAAATCTCGTTAACTCTGCAATCTGGAGTACGATGCGGAGTAAAGTGCAAAAAAAAACATGGATCTGTAATTATTATATCAACATTTCTGTTCCCGTTATTTTGATGTATATTTTTTTATTTTTGCATACTATTTAAATGAGGAAAATTCAAATTCAATTCAAAGGTGTTGAATTATACGTATTATATTGGGAGGACAACTTAGTTCGGTCCGATTTCAAAAGATGGCTCTGGCTGTTATAAATATTGAACAGTAACAGTTGATGTCGATAGTTTCAAGAGGTTAGACATCTGTCATCAATATTCAATTCATATTGCGTCGAGTTTTTTTTTGCGGGAAGTTTTAGTTCTCTGTTTTAATTGGGAGGGAAGTGCAGCTGAAGCGCTGAAGTGTATGGAAATAATGCTGATAAATCAGATTTGGACATCCAAAAAAATAATCGAGGACCAACAGTTGGAGGCATTACTCCATGAAGATCCGAGTCATAAGCCAAAGGAGCTTGAAGAATCGTTGTAAGCTACCCAATAAACAGTTGCTGTACGATTAACATTCATGGGAATGATTCAAAAGCAAGGCAGGTGGGTGACGGAGTACAAGCAAACACATGATAAAGTTATTCACCGGCATGACAACGCTCGGCCTCATGTCACAAATGTTGTGAAAAAAATATTTGGAAACACTCTAGTGAGACATTTTGTCGCACCCGCCATATTCTCCAGACATTGCTCTTTCTGATTACTGGTTGTTCCGACGGATGCAGCACGATTTTTACTTCGGTTTACTTCTTTCGCAGAAATCGAATATTTGCTTCAGATTTAGATCACCTCAATAGACGAGACATTTTTTCGAGATGAAATTGGAAAATTTTTTGAGAGATAAGGAAAAGTAGTCACGATACTTATCTTAATCCTTAAATTCTTTTAATTTTGAAATAAATGCATTTTTGACCCAAAAAAAACGGACCGAATTAATTTGTACTTCCGATATCTCGATTCGAGAAAAAAAGAAAAACATCCGCCTGTTTGCAACAGAATATAAATCGTTAGAATTCTTTGGAACATTGTTTTACTTACATAGAAGCAAAGTAAACTGAAATAAAACTAAATATTCAAAAGAATTACATTTCTAAAATTTTCAATTGAAATGTACTTGGAGAAAAAATACTTCATCGCGGGGATATTACGAATTAGCAGTTGGTCAAACTGAATCGTGAAAACAGGACAATACACACAACACAATGACACAAAACGCAACTCAAAAAATACTGAGAATAATAAAGTAATGATCCCTTTCTCATAATCGTCGATGTGAAGAATTGATACAAATTCATTTTTAGAAAATTACCCACTACTTCCGGCATTTCAAAGCAAAGCAAAGTCTTGGTATTAAATTCCTTTATCCAATTTGGCTTTTCTGTTTCAGTACAGAATCATTGCATGGCTGGTGCTATGATTCTACTGACACTAAGAAAAGGATTCCAGGTCGAGATTCGAACATTCGACAACTGGCTTATAAGATCATTGAATCGCCGACCCTTGCTTTCTCAAACCGAATTTTGGAGAAGGTATGCTGCCTATACTTACATATCAGTCCCATATCCATTTTCATCATTTTTTGTTTGCTTGATGGATGAGGTTTAATATATGTACTTTCATAAATTGCATTAATAAATGTGGGTTTGTTCAGCAAAATGTGAAAAAAAGATCAATTCTTTTCTGTCCCATATAAAAAAAGTCAAAACATAATATTCTGCAAAGTATCACTTATACAGTTTTCGTATTTGAACATACACGCGGGTGACTCTGGCTCCGAGTAAAACAAACACGTGAAACGCGTCCTAAACAACAGCTTATAAAAAAAAACAAACAAACTCGCATGGATGTATTGGTGCGACCCGAGAAAAATTTCAGAGCGAAACTACGCGATTGGAGAGCGTCTAGAGCGTCCCAGGTTGCTAGTGCAAACATATCAAACGTTGTTTGGGCGACTCTGGGTCAGCTTTCGAGCTACTCTGATCAATAAACGAAAACGGTATTAGAGGGTCATAACACGATCCAAAATTTTTGCAGAGTTTGTGTAGCCATTCTACATAAGAAAGGCAGAAATAATAATATTTACTTGGACATGTAAAATCTACCACGTTAAGCTTACCAGCAAATGAGTGGGAATATCAGAAAAAGTTAGCCGCAATAGTACATCACCACATTGTTTATGTTACCACTGTTACTACGTATGAATTAATTCCCAAACAACGTAATCTTTTTACATGAACCTACTTCGTAAAACGAGGTTTTTACATAAAATGAAAACAATTTCCGGGTAACTGATATTCCTTGGAAACCACTCCAATATACATATTTTTGGTACAGGTCTGAAGAGAGGTAAGCGATGTCTGGGGTCATTTCGAAATCCAAGATGGCGATTCCCGGTTTATTGGTATTAATTAAAAACTCCTATAATTATGCTACTTTTGGAACGGATTTAAACACAAAATTTACATCTTACTAGATGCACATAAAAGGAGTGTCGTGATTAACTAACATTCACAATTGAAAGCATGCAAAGATAAGTCCTATCATAACCTTCACAGTTAATTTAGCTGAAGATTACATCCATACAGACGTAAAATTTATTTTTACATGTTAGAGGCTATAATAATGTGTTATCACCGAATAAATTACGGCATGCTTGAATTTATGTCAAGCGTAAATTTCATTTTTTCTACGAGTGTAGATCCAAGAAAACCAATGTTCGAAAACCCTTACAAAATGGGTATTTTCGAGAGGGGCTCACTGAACAGATGCCGAAAAAAAAAGGTTTGAAGTGGTTTCGAATTCCAAGATAGCAACCTTCGGTTTGTCAATATTCTTCAAAACCCCTTAGAATAAGAGTATTTTCGGAATGGACTTGATGACTGGATATCAGAAAACAAAGTTAGAGCTCGTTTCGAAATTCAATATCGATATTCCTTGAAAACCCTTACCCATACATTGCACAGTGGTTCAAAAGCACAATTTGACGCTCCTAATTGATAACTCATAGGATCGTGGTTTTTGAGGTACTGTATCTTCAGCAAAGTTGCTCAGAATGATAGACGCCATCTTTTGGCAAATTTTATTTATGTGATTAGTCCCCCTAAAAGTTAAATACAAATTCTCAGAGCCAACATAGGGGCTAAGTTACTTCGATAAAGTTGTGCAGAAAGTTATTTCAAACAAGTTTGCTGAAGGTACTATTCCCGTAATTTCAGTGTAATTCATGATATAATGAATTTCCTGAAAAGGGTGTCAAAAAACCAGTTTTTGTAAGAAAACATATATATTTAAAATTTATATGAGTTTTTCATGTTATACAAAGTTTTTCGTCTTTAAAAACTACACAACTTTCTCAAACATACTATGCTACTATCATTTTAGTTCAATGAAATAGAGCCATTTTTCATGACTTTTTTAACAAAATTCCAACTTGTCTATCATCAAAAGGCGCAGAAAGGTGCAGATGAGACTACTTACATATTGAACTACTTCAAAAGAGCTTTCATACCGTGGTTGAGTTACTCGTCTGCGATCGTCTGCAGGCGAGATATGTTCTTTTCAAATATCCTTGTCCTTGACATTTGCAATGATTAGGTTCATTGTATATCAGATCAGATTTATTTTATTTAAAAAAACATGAATAATTGCTCTATTTCATTAAAATGTCATGATAGCAGCATAGAATGTTTGAGAAAGTTGTGTAGTTTTTAAAGATCAAAAACTTTGTATAACATGAAAAACTCATATATATTGAAAATATATATGTTTTCTTACAAAAACTGGTTTTTTATACCCTTTTCAGAAAATACACTATATCATGAATTATACTGAAGTTACGGGAATAGTACCTTCAGCAAACTTGTTTGAAACAACTTTCTGCACAACTTTGTCGAAGTAACTTAGCCCCTATGTTGGCCCTGAGAATTTGTATTTAACTTTTAGGGGGATTAATCACATAAATAAAATTTGCCAAAATATGGCGTCTATCATTCTGAGCAACTTTGCTGAAGATACAGTACCTCAAAAACCACGATCCTATGAGTTATCAATTAAGAGCGTGAAATTGCGCTTTTGAACCAGGTTTTTACGTGAAACTAAAACGATTTCCGGGTAATTGATATCCCATGGAAACCACTACAATATGCGTATTTTTGGGATAAGTTTGAAGAGAAAATTCGGGAAAACGATGTTTGAGATCGTTTCAAAATTCAAGATGGTGACTTTCGATTTATTGACATTCCTTGAAAACCCCAAAACCCTTTAGAATAAGAGTATTAACGGAAAGGGTTGAATATCAGAAAACTATATTTGAGCTTGTTTCGGAATTTAATATGGTGACTTCCGGTTTATGGATGTTCTTTGAAAACTCTTACTCATATTGTAAGGGTTGTCAATGTATATCAATAAACCGGAAGTTGCAATCTTCGACCTTAAACATTATTTAAGGCTTCTATTCATAGAATCCGTTCCGACAATGCCGCATTCCTGGATTTCGGATCAACCTCAAACCAGTGTTGGTGATTGCCGAAAATTTGACAGAAGCTGCTATATTGCTATCTATATTGTATACAACATTTTCAATCCGGTAGAAGATGCTACAAGAACTCGAGTCCCTCAATGCATGAGCCGCGAGAGAATTTTTCTACATTTCTTCGCTCCACTTCCACTTCATACTCTGAGTATTTCACGGCCCTTTAAAAATGTACAGTCGGATAATGATCGTTCCTGTGTGGAATTTCCCAAGAGAGAATCGCAAGTTGACAATTATCGCAGAAAATCGAATCGATGATTCAACTTGATGATTCTCATACTAGGTTGCAATATTGCAAAACTCTTATGTGGAGCATTCACAGACATTTTCATAGACACAACTTATACAAAGGTTATATGCACATAGTTAGAATAAGCGGCAATAGTAAAATGATTCTATCGCAATTATCAACTTCCTGTATAGAATCGGATCGCGACCGTTTGTTGCTTCAGAGAGGATCCCCACAGCAGCGTGCTAACTTTTGATTCTCAGAAATGTCATCTAGAGAAATTCGCTCTCGCACGGCTCTGTCTATTCTATGTTAAATGAGCCATGCCGGGTTTTTGTTGTTTCGATGATATCCGTATCTCTTTGATGGCACTGATTTAATCGTGTGAAGAGTTGCCAGTGAGCGTTCTTTGATACGATAAAAGCCATCCTTGTCTCAAACATCGTTTTACGGCTTCCATCCATACATTCCGAAAATATTCCCGGACAAACTTTTTTTACGAAGTGAATTCCAAATAACGTTAAATTTCTTTACGAACTAACTCGATTTACGAACCCCCGTTTAGTTCGTAAGTAGAGGTTTCGGTGTATGTCTAAAGGATGTATCGTCAGCGAGATTTTTTCAAAACTTTTCCCCGGTCCCATAATCGCATATTTTATTCCATTTTCTTTTTATTCATATGAAGCCATCGAGCTCTTATGTAAGTAGTCATTTTCTTTTTGATTGAATCATAAACTTGTATCTTTTCATGACATTTTGACATTCGATCCAAAATCCTAGTCCGGGTTGACGGCATAGTTCACAGATTTGTGTGTGAATTTGATTTTTTTTTAGATTTTGCTACACAGATCACAGATTTGATCAAATTTTACATATTTTTACAGCTTTTTATGAATATTTAATCAAAATGTAAGTATTTCAAAATGCTTTTCACATATTATGATCGAATACCTGCAACACATATTTTTCAAGTTGAAACACAGATTTCAATATGACAGCTCTGATTTACGGTTCAATGCATAGGGAGCTGATCTTACAAACCAGTTGTCGTATGTTCGATTCCCAACCTGGAAGGATTCTTAGTGTCAAAAGGATCGTAGTAGTAGTAAAGCAATGATTCTGTCCGCTACATGGACGAAATTCTAGAAATGAGTGAAACGAGTCATGATTTGAAGAAAAGAGTGTATTTTCATATTATGATAATACACCATGACTAAGTTTTCAAATCATGAACCATTTAGACTAATTTCGCTAAAATTCAAGCGTAACGCACCTCTTGTTGATGGATATAACTTCGGGTGTGTTTCTGCTACAATACTGATCTTTGCTACGTAACTCAGGCGCTATATTTTAAAAAAAATGCATATTTTGAATATAATGTAAATAATATGGTGTGATGATCGTATTTCTTACGCGATTGCTTGAATTTTGCTTAACTGATGTATCAAATGCTATTTCTTATATAACGTGTAAATCAAGCCTCATGAAAATTAATTTCATATCGATTATAAACCGCGGAGTGATATTTAATTTCTCTGAAAACATCGTCTAATTCGAAATATTTAGTAGGATCAATACAGCCTGTGTTGTCATATCTATTAAAAAAGTTCAATAAAGTGGTTGAACTGAGTAATTTTTCTGGCTTTCATTGTATGGTGTTCCAGTTTTATAGTCGAATTTATTTTTCGATTAACGCTAGCTCTAGGACTATAATACTAACAGCAACAGTAAAATCAAATATTCAAGAATACATTCAGGTATATTCATACAAAATATAGCGTTGATGTTTTCCAAATGAAAGACGTCCGCTTCTTACCTATTATGATGTTCGTTCTCTGTCAGCCGGAGGATAAACAATACAATTTCTAATCGGTCAATTAATATTTCTCGAAATCAAGTAAACATTTCAAGTAGGTTTCGAGGCAGAAGATTCAAAGTGATATCCGGGTAGAAAATTGGAGTAACGAGTTTAGAATGAAATACAAAGTAACGGATTTTCTGACCATGATTAATTTTCATGGTAGAAGACTTATTGCACATGTTTTGAATCCTTTTGATAAAAAAAAATCATTAAAAATTATCAAGACTTAATGTGAAGTTAAAGAGATTGGTCTCATGACTTTTCAATCATGACAGCAGTAACGGATTTCTTTCCGTGTAAGAATCGGCTGCGATGTCTGTTGAAACAGAAAGACCAAATTCCACAAAAGGAATGTAATGTCAGGACTTTGCTTTTTCCAAAATTTTAAATCCAAAAATTTTTTTAAAATGTTATGCTAATAAAATATGTACGTGTGTTTTTTTTCCTCAGAAACCAATAAAAATCGCCATTTGATTGCAAAATGGAAAGAAATAACCATATATATTTAGTAAGTGGGTGTATTACACACTAAATATATGAAATTTAAATGATAATTGTATAAAAATAACGAGATTTCATTGTGCATTTATCGAGACTTACCAAAGTGACCAAGCATTTGCTGTTGCATCGTGTATTAAAAGCAATACGTATAAAATTTCCTACATATAAATAATGATAGCATAGCCTTTCTGGCTTTTTTACATTTCCCCACGTGACTAAAATTTTTGAGACCTACTAAGCAAAAGAACCTAATAAGAATTTTCAAATGACTTGATATGAAAGAAAAATTAAACGGTTCATTGTAAGTAAAAACAATAGTTCCTTATCTTCAACTGCGGTTACACCAGCACTATCCATCTCTGTACGAAGCAATGAATGTTTGTGTTTTGCGCCCTACAAGGGCAACTACTACATGGCCGCACACTACACACGGATATTTATAGGAAAAGGAAATAGTCTTCATAACTACGGTTGTTCTTTCAATAGGAAAAGTATCCGGCAAAAAATGATGAGTAATGAAACGTTAGGAGAACACTTTCCGTGGGTCAGCCTGTTCAGCCCGTGCCCGTCTCTCGCGAGTGACTTACGTATGCGAGTGCGATGCGGCGAAAGTTTCCTTCGACTTCATGAAGTATGTCAGAATATCGATTGGCAGTGGGAAAACGATGGTCGAGTTCTTCTCCGCTGAGATGGTGTTCAGTGTCTGGAGGTAGCGAAGCTGCAGGGCGGCCGGCGAATCACCGATCACTTCGGATGCCTCACGCAAAGCCCGTGAAGCCTTCTGTTCACCCTCGGCAGCTATTACCTTGGCCCGGGCCTCACGAGCAGCCTCGGCTTCGGCCGCCATGGCACGCTGCAACTGAACGGGGAGACGGACGTCCTTGCTGTGTGAAGGATAATTTAATTTATTTATTAGAATGAAACTTTTCACCGAGAAGAACAGCGCAAACACGATACTCACATTTCCACTCGCTCCACCTTAATGCCCCATGCCTCGGTTGCCTCGTCCAGGGAAAGTTGCATGCTACCGGAGATTGTCATCCGCTCGCTCAGAATTTCGTGCAGATGCCGGGTACCCATCGTGTTCCGTAGCGTTGTCTGGGCCAACAGGCGGGTCGAGTGATGAGCATTTTCCACGTTGGCAATCGAGACAGTTGCATTCGAGACACGGTAGTACACGACTGCATCCACCGACACCGTAACGCTATCCTTTGTCAAAACCTGTATAGGAAAAGATGAAGCAAGCTGATTTTGGATGAGTTCATTACGGGGTTGTGTGAAAATCTACCTCTTGCGGTGGGACATCGTACGTACGAGTACGCAAATCGACACGTGCATAGGCGTCGATGCATGGCAGGATAAAGAAGATACCTACGTGGAGGAGAGCGTGAAAACCAAAAGGGGGTGGAAATTAGTCGCAATTGGATTCATCTATTAATAGTTCATAATCGTCGAACGAACGGATTTTATCATACCTGGCCCTTTAGCTCCACCCTGCACTAGGCGACCGAGCCGGAATATCACAGCACGCTCGTACTCCTGCACAACCTGGAATGGTACAAAACGAAGATTTCAATTCCATTTCCTGGCAGTGGATATTTTGCGCATGGCGACAAAAAAAAACCGGTATTCACGAAAATGAAGCCTTTGTGACGCATTTTCTCGTTTTCTTTCGAGAAAACTTCGGTAGCAGTTTTCTCTTTCATTGCCGCCAGACATCCGCACAAGAATTTTTTTTTACTAAACAGCACGACACACCGAGGATAGACAATACAGAAACTCGCCCTGCAACGGATAATCTCGTTAATTTATTCTTGGTCAAGTAAAAGTTCACACCAAAACTCAACAAAACTGCCGTCGAGAGTTTGGTGGCAACGAAAACTTCCTCTACGGCGCCTTCGAGACGTGTCTCCGTTTGTTGGTGAATAGCACAGCTTACCCCCGAGGTTACGTACTCGCACAAATTGCTGCTATTAAGTTGGTGCTTGTTTTAATTAAAACATAAAATTCTTCTTTCCAGTAGCAGCGGACCTTTGAAGCCATAAATAGTAACAAAGTGTACCGAGTTTGTGTTTTTTTTGCCATATCCTCACGAGAACAAAATTACTTTGCAGCTCATATACATACTAATTCATAGCCATGCCACAGGCTGCTCTCCATACCGAGGGTGGCGAGAAGCTCGTACCCACAAGGCCGCAATCGACTATGCGGGATGACTGAGTGCGACAGGCTTCACCAGCAGAAAAAAAAGTCCGGACAAATTTTTCATGAATTATTCGGTGTTTCCCAAAATAGTTTCATCTTTTCAGCCAAGCCGACAGTTTTCAGAACGAAAACAGCAGTTATCTTCAGTCTATTTAATTCCACGCTTCATTAGACTCACAAATGTAGCTACAAAATCGTATCCTTTGCCATGCCACCACCCCCTCAGCGAGCGGGTACGAAAATATGAACCGTACAACATTTGGCACACAATCTGGCCAACGCCATTCCGGCCGGATTTGTAGTTGCTCCGAGCTCCGAGCTGGCATTGGATCAAATTAAACTTTAAAGTTTTAAACTTACCTTGAAGCACACCAACAGACTGAAGGGCATCGTCAGAACCACAAGCACCCAGGACAGAAAGATCAGGATCCGGCCGCATGTTGAAGCTTCCCCGTTATGTTCTTCCTCGGCTGCAAGCGGAATAGAGAAAGAAAAGACAGAAGAAAAAAAGTTTGCATGAAATGAACTGTTCTCACTGGGGTCTTGAAACTTTGATTACGTGTTTTCCAAGTGGAAAACAATACTCGAGGCCAACGGTGGTGGCTCGCGTTCGATATTGATTTCCCCGTCCATGAAAGTATGATGCGACCTTATAATTAGTGTTCCGCAAGCCAGCAGGTTTCGATTTTCACGGACACCGATATTCGCTGGTTTGGTGGAGTGGTTGGTTAAAAAAAATGAATAATGGTGTAATGATGCCTTTCTCATATCTCATATTTTTATTTATAAATGTATGGTATTCTTCAAAATAATCTTCTTTGATCCTTGGATAACAAAAAGGTTTGTCCATAAGCAAATACGAGGTCTGTTCAAAAAGTTCCCGGAATTTTTTAATTGCGCGGAATTTTTTTATTGTGTTGGTACATATGTCCCTAATGTATGGTGAAATTTTCAGCTGTATTCATTGTTTACATTCTGTCTTGTAGCGGCTGGTGTAGACGTGTTTTTTTGAGCTCGGCGATTTTTGTTAGTATAAACAATGGAAGAATTGAAGAGTCAAGTGCCGAACGAAAACGTTGTTTTCGGCTTATACTGGCCGATTCAGGTATGGTCATTTAGGGGTTAGCCTATGTTTGTGCTTAGGGCACATAATCGTTTTTACTATTCTTTACGTTTCGTCTTTGACTCGTCAGTGCAGAGCAGTTCAAATTGAATAGTAAAAACGGTTATGTGCCCTAAGCACAAACATAGGCTAACCCCTAAATGAAAAAACAAGTGTTTACGAGTGGTATAAGCGTTTCCAAGATGGCCGCGAAGACGTTGAAGACGACGAACGCTTCGGTCGACCCAGCACGTCAATAATCGATGAAAATGTGGGAAAAGTGGAAAAAATGATTATGGATGATCGCCGAATCACTATTAGAGAAGTTGCTGATGAAGTTGGCATATCAGTTGGCTTATGCCATCATATTTTTTCAAATGTTTTGGGCATGAAACGAGTGGCAGCAAAATTCGTTCCAAAACTGCTGAATTTTGATCAAAAAACAAACGCATTACCATCGCTCAGGAGCTGTTAAACCTCCTTATTCACCAGATATCGCTCCGTGTGATTTTTTCCTGTTCCCAAAGTTGAAGAGACCCATGAAAGGACAGCGTTTTTCATCGATTGAAGAGATAAAGGCAGAATCGCTGAGAGTGCTACAGAGCATTACAAAAAGTGACTATCAGGGGTGTTTCGAAGACTGGAAAAAACGCTGGCATAAATATATTTTATCCAGGGGGGATTACTTTGAAGGGGACCATATAGATGTAGACGAATAAATAAATATTTTTTTTAGAAAAATGAGAATTCCGGGTACTTTTTGAACAGACCTCGTATACCCTAAAAAGTGAAACAGTATTCGGGTCGATTAGGCCATCTCTGAGAAAACGAAGTGAGTTCCACTATTGCAGGTACTTCCAAAACCGGAATTCGGGAACCGGAATAATCGAAGCCGGTTCGAGAAAAGAGACTGGAATCCATTGTTGAGTCTGTGGCTACAATCTCCGGTCGGTAATCGAAAACCTGGAGCCAGGAATTTTTACCTGAGTTTGTGCTGACCGATTTGCACATCCGCTATCCCTGAGAAAGTGGGTTTGATTCATTTTGGAATATATGACCACTATTTCTGGTGCTTCCAAAATCGGAAACCGGGAAGCAGGACAGCAAGGATGTTTGATTATCTATTGATAATGGTTACCTATTTGACTACACCCAAACCTCCTTTTACGAACACTTTTTATACGTTACCTCTTTTTACGTAAGTCTTTTAACGAGATAAATCCCAAATAACGTAAACTTTTTTTACGAACCTACTTCGTAAAAAGAGGTTTTGGCATACATCGAAAGCGATTTCCGACTCCATGAAAACTACTACAATATGGGTATTTTCGGAACGGGGTTAATGAGTAGATGTCGGAAAACGATATTTGAGGTGGCTCTTAAATCCAAGATGGCGACTTCCGGTTGATTGATATTCCTTGAAACCCCATTTAATATGGGTATTTTCGGAACGGAATTGATGAGTCAATCAATCTCTTTCCGAAAGTATCCATATTGTATAGGGATTCCAAGGAATATCAGCAAACCGGAAGTCGCTATATTGGATTTAAGAACCACCTCAAACATTGTTCTCTGACATCTACTCATCAATCCTGTTCCGAAAATACCCATCATGTAAGGGTTTTCAAGGAATATCAAGAAACCGGAAGTCGCCATTTTGAATTTCAAAACTACCTAAACATCGTTTTCCGACATCTACTCATCAATTCCGTTCCGAAGATACCCATATTGTTAGGGGTTTTAGGCAATCACTTACTCTTCATATCCGTTCCGAAAATAACCGGTTGATGTGATGCGCGGTTTCCACATTAATTACCTAAAACTTTTTTTACGAACCAAATCCCAAATAACGTAAACTTTTTTTACGAACTACCTCTTTTTACGAACCCCCGTTTAGTTCGTAAATGGAGGTTTTGGTGTAGTTTCGAGGCCGGATAAGAATTTTATTTGTGATTTCGCCGTTTTTAGTGTCGGTATAACATTTTTAAACACACTTTACTCTATAATTCCGGAACCGGGAATCGGAATCCGGATGATATTTAAACGTTTTGTATGGGACCATGAGATCTTTCATTTGAACTAAAGTTCGTTCCTCGGTAATTTGAAATAGCAATTTTTTACACTAATTACCCTGCAATTCCGGAACTGGTTCAGTAACTTTGTATGGGACAATTGAATCAAAGTTCGTGCTGTCTTTGAAAAAAATTTATTTTAATTTTTTTGCGCATATCACCCTGTAATTCCGGAACCAGGAGTCGGATTCGCATAAAATTGATGAACTTTGTATGGGGCTACAAGACCTTTCATTATGAATTATAAGTTCATGAAAATCGGTTCAGCCACAGTCCTTGAGACGATTTGTGTGCAATTTTTTGTACGTTTAGGTTGGTTGGTTGTAGATAAAAATTTGGTAATTTTGATACATTTTTCGGAAAATACCATAAAAACCTCCTTTATTCCACCTAGTAGTGTAATGATGACTTTCTCATGAAAATCATGTTTTCATAAATATTACTAGGGGACGGGTATAGTATGATGGGTAAGTCCATGCCTTCACGCAGCCCGCCTGGGTTCGATTCCCAACCCCGCACATAGGGTCAGAAAGTTTTTCTGATCCGAAGAGGCGAATGACCTCAAGGTTAAAACCTCTATAATCGAAAACAAAAAAAAATAGTACTAGGGAGCTTTTCGATCTACATGACGTTATAAATTTTAAACACATTTCACTCAGCTGTTCCGAAACCGAAAGTTGCATCCGAACGGAAATCGTTCGCGGTCTATGAGGCCATAAAACCTTTCGTTTGGCTCTAAATTTGTGAAAATCTGCTCTGCTGTTTCGGTGAAAATGAAGAGAGTTCCGGTTTTAAGTTTTTGACCACCATTTCCTGGATTAGTGTAGAATTCCAATTTCAAATTACTTACTCATTTGTCTCAAAGATGGCGTGACCGGTTTTACAAACTTAGAATCAAATGACTGGTTTTATGGTCTTATATGAAACTTCAGAATTTTATTTTGATCTGACTTCCGGCTCCGAAGTTATAGCGTAAAGTGCGATAAAAATTTTATACCATCACAAAAAACGTAAAAATCGTGGTGCTCGGTTTCCGATCCCGGAGGCACCGGAAATAGTGGTCATATTTTCCCAAATGGATCTCACTCACTTTTCTCAGAGATTGTTTGACCAATTTTCACAACCTTAGGATCAAATGAAAGGTCTTATGGTACCATATCAAATTCCTGGATATCATGTGGATCCGATTTCGGTTCCAGAATTATATGGTAAAATGTATTGAAAAAATATTCCACAATCACTTAAAGGGGCGAAACAAAATAACGTAAAAAAAATCTAAATCGGTCTATAAACTACTCCAATCGCTAGCCATTATGAGTATACGACCAAACAAACCGATTTCGGTTATTCTTTCAAGAATCGCAGAAAATTATTTTGAAGAATACTACAGTGTTATATATGATAGTATTATTGATATGAGAAAGGCATCATTACACCACTAGGTGGATTAAAACAAGTTTTAAATTATCGCTCTAAATAACGGGTTACGATTTTATACACACTAAACTAAATCTTATATCTACTTATGGGATCATAGTACCTTTTATTTGAATTTAAGTTTGTAAAGTAAACGCAAAACCGGTTTACCCAAAACCAGTGTAGGGGGACGGATATAGCGTGATGGGTAAGTTGATGCCCTTTCACGCAGCCCACTTGGGTTCGATTGCCATCTCCGGGTCATAGGGACAGAAAATTTTTCTGACCCGAAGAGGCGAGGGACCTTAAGGTTAAAACCTCTATAATCGAAACAAAAATAAAACAGTGTATATGGATATCAACTAACCAAACCTGTTCAGTTGAAGCATTATACGGTTGTTTCAAGATATTTTGCTAGATTTTTTTGTGCCATGAATAATACGCCCCAGAAAATGAAATTTTTATCGATTTATTAACTTTTAGTTGGTTTGACGTAAAGTCGCCATAATTAATTTCAGTTTTGCAATGACTGAATGAAAATATATATTGAAGAAGCCAAATGAATGAGAAAGTCTCAGAAAAGATGATTTTTTGGAAAAAAGATACGCTCAGAGACAGGACTCGAATTTGCGTTCTTATGCTATCCGTGCATACTCGTTTTACCATTTCCGCCCCTCTGAGCTGTGGTAGACACAGTATCAGCCTGTATTTCCGGAACCGGAAGTCGTAATCGGATTGGTAGGGTTATATAACATTATAGGATCTTCAATTAAAGATAAGCTTGTGAAAATTGAAAAGGCGGTGTCTAAGAAAATCGAGAAAGGGTAAAATCCAGGTAAAATTCAATCGAAAAATGCGACCTTTAATATGAATCTAAGGTGAAGAAAACCGGTAGAGCGGTCTCTGAGAAAATCGATTGCACTTTTCTTTCTTTTCGTGCACATTTTACCCCGTAAGAAAAAATTGAGTGCACATTTTTGTTATATACACATACCCAAGTAACAATTTTTGTTACGCTAGCTTATTTCTGACTAGTTTGCAACCAGAAATTTAAGTTATTGTTACTAATATCTAACCACTTGCGTGACACAAATAGCGCAGTTTCTACTAGTTGTTAAGTCGGTTAAAAATAAGTTGTCGTTACGTTGCAATGTCATACTGAAATAACTTATCATTCCATAACTTGAAAATAACTTGTGTTCCAGTAAACTAGTTGAAACTTAGTCACCATCGACATTATAAACAATGAATGGATCCAGAGAACTTTTCTATCAGCAATAAAAAGTTAGTTAAGTACTTGAAATCACAAACTTGATACAAGGTAAAAATTTCACAACGATTTTAAAATTGTCGAGCGGAATTAAATTTTAATTAACTGTTTTTTATGCACCTTCAATCTAAATTTGTTTATGAAGGTATGAACAATAAACAACGAAAGAACTCTTTGTTCAGATTGCTCAAAATTAATTCTAGTAGAGTGATTTCTCATTATTTTAAATTCATATATTGTAATATAACAATCGAAGTTTAATCCATATATTGTTTTCTTCGAGTTTATGATAGTGCATAGAATAAAAATGACTATTCTGCCTTTCATTATTTTCCCCAAAAAGTAGTTTTGAAAAAAGTAATATCCTGGTTTTATTTATGTTTTATACACTTCCTGCGACTCCATAGTATGATCGCCATGTTCAAGCCAACAAAAGTTTTTTTGGTTGTATTTATTTTTGGTACCGATAGCTATCTGAATCTTACGTATTTATAATGGTTTCGCAACCTTTTTTCAACTAGTAGCTAAAACTATAGCTGTGATAGAAAATATGTTAGAATTAAGTAACGATAACTTACAAATGATAGTTAGTTCAATGTTTATGTTATAAAGAAATACTACCGTCACCTTGTTTTAACCAGTTTAACATAAAACACATGTTCGTGCTCTTGTTGCAACATAGTTGGGCTAAGTGGTATTAGAACTAGTTACGGGTTGCTACTATTTGAGTCAAATAATCTTATTTTCAACTAGTAGCTAGAAGCATAGTTGTTATTAAAGATATGTTTAGATTAACTAACGATAGCTTAAAAATTATATTTAATTCAATATGACAAAAATATATGGTGATTTGAAACCTAAATAACTATTTCGTAACTAGTTATGTTATGAAGAAACATTGTTGTCACCTTGTTTTAACCAATATAACTTAAAAAAACATATTCGTGCTCTTGTTGCAGCATAGTTTGGACTTAGTCGTATCAGAACTAGTTGCGCGTTACTACTTGGGTATATAAGGGAAAGGCAAAAACTGTGCAACATTGAATAATTTCACAAACAAACCGTTTTTATGTGTCAAATCCATACAAAAAATCGCATATTTCCCGATACCTGTTATTACATTCAAACCAGATAAATATGATTGTTTTTAGTACCCTGTGAGTAAATAGATCTGAAAAGACCGACGAAAATAATACCAGAAATGAAAATTTGCTATGAAAGTACCGCTGGCACTAGAACCTGTAACTTTTCTTATGCTGTTACCGTAACTAAGCTCAGTTTTGGCAATGGCTGAGTAGAAACATATATTGGAGAAGCCAAATGAATGGGAAATTCACAGAAAAGATGTTTTTTTAAAGAATTTACACTCATAGACAGGACTCGAACCCTCTTTCTTACGCAATCCGGGCATAGGCGTTACGATTTTAGCCACCCTGAGCTGTTGTAGACACGGCTCTACCAAAAGACTCAAAAGACTGGGTCTGAGAGAAAATGAAACTTAGAAAATAACCACATTGTGCAAAACTCGGTGCAAATGAAAATTCAGTTTCCATGGATTGCTGTTTGAAACCGAAAAAATATTAACGATTCCTTTTAGGTTAATGTGATGCTTCGGACGAAATACTCATATTTTTGTTACCATGAGTCTACGAACTCGAAGTCATGCTAAGTAAGGCGTCTGAAAAAAACTCATTCTATCTTCCATCAATGCACTCAAAGGCAAATCAGAGACGACTAATTAACTAAAGGCAGACCCTGTCAGCTTGGAGCGAAATCAATCTTCAGTTCAGCAACGCCATCGCACGGCATATATCATGTCAATTGTATGGGTGCGCAGTGCTGCTATTTTGGCGCACGAATTTGACATTTCTCTCCCCTGCTTCTATGTACGAGATTCGATGCGGACTCGCCTGAGGGCACCATGTTCGCAAAAAAGGATGTTGCCAATGATTTTTTCGGGAAATGTGAGAGCTGGCTATCTTGTTAGTATGGTGTCTTTGCTAAAGGTCAACCGAAGCCTTGCTTTATTTGATCGATCTACCAGCTCGCGATGCTTCTCTCTAGAGATGGGCAATTCGCTCCTGAGCTGTTCCAGTGAATCGAATCTTTGAAGTGAGCTAATAGCTCACAGCTTGTTTTAAAAGAACCGCAGCTCACCAGTTCATCGCACTGGTAGACAGGGATGCCAGGTTAATAGATTATTCTGTGTTTCACAGATTAATCTGTGTTTCACAGATTTTCAACCTTTTGCACAGATTTTAAAAATGGCACAGATTTCTGAAAATGGTCACAGATTTACACAGATTTTGGATTCGATCACAGATTTTTGAAATTGATCACAGTTTAGCGCCAAAAATTACAGAGCGGTAGGAAATAGTGAGACCTTTTTTTTGCTCACTAAAATGATTCCGATCAGCTATTATGGAAACGGAAAAACGTGCACAGATTCTGCACAGACAGGTTTTTGGCTTGATCACAGATTTTTGAAAAAATGACCTGGCATCCCTGCTGGTAAGGTGGAAACAAGCTACGGATCTTCGGCTCTTCTAAATGAGAAGAAATGTGTGCATGAGCTTTTGTTCGTTCTTCCAAATGTGCATCTATCCTTCTTTAACAGATTGAATGAGCCATTGTCGATAAGAAATCTTACCTCTCACTCAGTAGGCTAAGGTACATTCAGGGATGCCACTTTTGCAGATATTCTCAAAAGTGACAGAATATTAATTCGCAGACAAGTTAGTTCGCATAGCATTGTTCTTTGTGCATCAATGATTTCGATCATTCATATGAAAGAAAAACGGCGCTCGAATCAAACCTTCAGTTCAATCTAAATGAGTTGATGAGCTGATACATTGAATGAGCTGATCGGTTCGGAGCTGCTCACCGGTATGAGCTGTTTCGCTCATCTCTACTTCTCTTTATCTTGTGACTACCGCAGAGTTGCCAGAACATCAGGCGCAAAAATTTTTACCAGATAATGGTGACCGATGTTTTCATTTTAGTAAACAAAAAAAGGACTCACAATTCGCCATACCTTAACCAGCCAAAATCGAAAATCGACATTTATCCGTAACAATTATGAATAATCGGTATTTCAGGAGAACGTATTTGTTTTACTATATAGAAGGCTCGGTATATCTGGCAACGCTGGACTACCGAACCATTCTCACAGGTTTACCAGTTGGCATCATACACTCTAAACTTCATTCGGTATTTATTTTATATTTTGACGAGTTTAGAACAGCCGAACTATCGAACATTCTCATTCTACTGATATACATATCGGCAAAAATAAACATTTGTTGACAGCAGTTCCTTGAGGTACCACTGTGATGAAATGTTAACTTTACTGAATAAATCAGCTAACGAAGATGTAACAGCTGACATCGGTCATGCAATTTAAATGTGAAGTAACCTGACTAGCTCACCTCAGGATAAAAAAATTAGAGCGAATTTAATACTTTGATACTCAGCTCAGATATATCGGACCCGAAAGACCAATTGGTTAAAAGGTCCAAAACCACCAAAAGGCTGTCGATATGAAGTCTGTTTTGATAGTAAGAATAACAAATTAATGTATTGAATTTTGCTTCAGACTTTAAGGTTGCTGTCAGAGAGCAAGCGTCAAGATGCAGTCATTAGTCAAAACTTCGCTTTTTTAATAAACGCAAATGGTTAGATGTTAGTAGCAATCACTCAAATTTCTTGTTGCGCAATCTAGTCACAAATAAACTACCGCAACAAAAAATGTTACTTTGGTGATATTCATATATATTTTTATGTTTCATAGAGGCAAAAAGTTCACAACTCAACTTAAGAAGTTTGCAAAGCCCTCAGAATGCTCTTATCCACATTGCATTGATTTATTGCACTTCTGGAAGCTACTAATGTGGAAGTAACTGCAGAAACAACACTTTTGCAACTAATCGAGCGAAAAAAATTGTTCTCAACTTTGTAGTAAAACAAACACGTCAAGTAAATATCCTCAGTCCAAGTTTCCATTAGGCCACACTGAAACGAAAACACTTTCATTCGTACTTTCCAGTTGATTTGTGCAATTTTGCCTGTTCTGTTCTACGAAGCCATTCTTCCCAATTCCCCTTAGAGTAAAAGAAAATCTTTCGCATGTCGTAAACCGAAAACCGCTGGTGGCTTCACTCATGGTGGTGGTGGTGGTGGTTGTGATATTTGATTTACTTGGAAAACATACCTCCTCCACCCGATTAAGATCTGATTTCATTTCTCGGTCAACCCATTTACAGTACGGTGCCATTAGCTGTAATAGAAACAAAGATTTGAAACCAAAGCCTGATAAATCTGAAGGCCCAAAGGAGCTGAAACTAAGAAATTCGTGTTGAATGCCATCCAAAAAGTAATTAACCTTATCGCACGAATGCTGACCGAATGTGACAAGCAGCATTTAATTGAAAGGAAACGCGAAGAAAATGCTAAAACTGTATTCGTTCCGTTAGTTAGTCGAGACGGGACGATAGACGGGAAAGGAGTGCTTAATTAATAATAAAATTTTATTTGCCTCCAAATATTTGCCGTTACATGAGAACGCTTACAGCTTTTACCCTTGTTAAAGATGAAATTACAGAATTAGGGGTCCGGAAGTGACATTTGCTTCCTTCCTGAAATTAAAATGTTCAACATTCTAAATATTTAAAATCTTGTATTTAAACCTAATTAGTTTTGACATTTTGGTTGTTTGGATTTTGATCATTCGTTCGAGGAAGAGACAGAAATTACTTAAAATATTTGTTCCATTTGTTCTCTTTATTGAGGGCTTGCTAAGAGGGACGATGAGGTTTCTGTATTATTTGATGAAACGTTGTTAACATCGTCTCAGCCCTTAGTTGACAATGATTCTTCAACATTTTGTGACACATTGATTGTTTGAAGTTTTCAAGGTTTTCAAGCAAGATTTTGCTTGAAACCCCTGGAATTTCGCAAGTTAAGTTCTAATTTTCATAAAGCTCAAACTCAACAGGATCTGACTTCCCCTACATCACTTCAACAGTCTTTGTTTCGCAACGCAACACACGAAACTGCCTATATAACCAATAAGCACATACTAATGCCACATTATGACAGCAAATAACCGGTAATTGGCATTTCAATAGCACTTGAGACTGAATTAAGGCCGACTTCTGAAAGCTGAATTTCGATTCATTTACAACAGATTAGCTTTCAGATTGCAGCTATAGAGCTATACACATTTTTGATGCTCTTAAAAGGCTATTTTAATGCCATTATTAGTGCTTATTGGTTACCTGGGTGTATTCGACGAAGCCCTGTTACTTTTGTAATCTAGAGTTATCCAGATAAACGGAACAAACAGGAAATCGGCAAAAATAATCTGAAAAACCGGTTTTAATCTACCTAGTGGTGTAATGATGCCTTTATCATTAACATTTCCTTATTAATCGATGCAAGTTTCATATTGGAGTTTTTGACAATCCTTTACCAGAGCCGGAACTCGGAGACTGCCATAGTCTTAAACAGCTTTTATAGCCCTCAAATTGCCAGGCCTACAAGTTCAAATTGTTATAAAAACTGTTTTGATTTTTACCAACATATATTAAGTTCAGCGAAAAATATATTCCATTCACATGTTGATTATAGAGACAAAGATTTTGTTTGAATTAAAGCTGGTTGATTCGACTCTCATTATTTCGATTGATTACTATTACTGCTCTATATAAAATTCAAGTTAAATGGGTAGTAATACTTTTCAAGTAGTATAATAAAACATTGTTTGAGATTGGATTTTTATTTTTGTCAGAATTATCAATATAATCATTTGAAATCACAGTAAATATGTAAATATTATTTACAAGTTTTTATTGACAATATTACTACACATTAAACTTTATTAAGAAATATGTTCATCTTTTGACGAGTTTAGAACAGACCGGTAACAGACATTCGTGCCTGCACCGGCATTCTGATTTTTTCAATACGATTGAAATCACGTGCTTATGTGTACTCGGAGGCGATGGATTCGGTTGTGTTTTCAAAAGGGTATATGTTTTCCTTTTATTGATAGCGTGTACAAAATCGGTCGATGCACGCATGCATCGTTCGTAAAGGCGGCTGTGTTTTTTTCTTCTTCTTTCATACCATACTGGTGCACGCCGAATATGACGGTTTGAAAGTTTGGACACTCACCGCCCTGTAATTACGAAACCGGAAGTCAGATCCGGATGAAATTATGCGATGGCTTTTGGAACATTCAAGATTTAAAGTGAAGTGAGTTTTCCGTTTTCGAAGTATTTCTGCACTACTATCGGTGCCTTCGGAACCGGAAACCGGAGCTAGTAGTGACAAAGTAAATTTATATAATCTCCAACTAACAAGATCTGAAAATCAAAAGAATTCACTAGTAACTGTTTTTCAAAAATTTGCACCCCTTTTCGCTATTACTTGTGAAAAAGTGCTCGAGAAATTAAAAAAAAACATTCTCTTATCGCATTGCAATTCCGAAACCAGAAATTGGATTTGGGATCGATTTTGGAAGTTGTTTTTAAAGAATTATAGAATCATTCATTTGAATCTTAGTTCAAATTTTCAAGAAATTTGAGTGCGCAATTTCTCATAAATTTGCACATATTACCCTACAATTTCGGCTCGGAATAATGTTTTCAATGGCAGCCTATACGACTATAAGACCATTCACTTGAATCTAAGTTAGTGAAAATCGGCTCAGTCCGAGAAAAACGGTTGACATCATTTGTCAAATACACAGAGACATTTTCCATCAAAATGCATTACGAGATTCATTTCTGGCATTCAGAAGGGCCAAAATGTGGAATTCTCTGAGATATTAAATACTGTTCGGAGCAGTCATAGGCTGGCTTAATTCGCACTCGTTTGGTGCGAGTTTTGCACTGCGAAAAGTGCGCAAAGCGAATCAAACTTTTCTGGATTACGCTGAACTGATGATTTTTATCTCCGATTTGCAAAGAAGCAATCTTTTTAGTTCTTTAAATAAAATTTAAAGTCATTAGAAGGGCTGATTTCAAGTAATGTTCACCATCATTGTCCACTTTTTGATCACAATTTGTTTTTTAGTATTTGTTAAGAAGTCGAGCCTTTTTCAGCTAGTTTTAAATATGATCAGTATCTAACGGGGAAAACAGATTGGAAAACTGACATCCGAATACAATAATGTAATGAGAACCGCGAAAAAGTGTATATAGGACTGTAAAAGTGAATGCCGTAGTAACCAAGCACAGTGAAGCTTGTTTGGGTTCCGTCTAGTCAATTAGACTTTCTCTTCATGTGTTTTCATATGCAGGGTAGTTTAATTGGTAAAACAATTTCCCCAGTTAGGAGTTAGCTACGGGTTTGAATCCCGTCTCTGCGATAACATTTTCGCGGTTCTCATTACATTATTGTTTTCTCATGCCAGTTTTCCAATCTGTTTTCCCCGTTATATACTGATTACACTTTTCGTTGTATTTTACTCCAATGCAAACGACCAGAAGCAGGATGAGTAGGTTATATTCACGAAAAAATCGAAATCGGAAAAAATGCTTTCCACATCATTTCAAACCAAAAATTTATGGAAAATCATGTGCTTACTACTAACGACATAAAAATTTCAAATAACAAACCCAACAAATGATCTGGACGGTTTCCATAAAACTTTCTTGTTTGAATATATTTGATTGATATGAAAACTTCGCTTTTTCGGTGGTTGCAGTTGAAAACAGTTACAATCTATTCAAAGTGTGATTTTTTTGCTGGTTTCTTTTTGGCAAAACTGTTTTTGACAGATCTCGCGTGAATCGTGTCTTGTATCATTGTCAAAGTTGTTCTGTTTGGTCTATAATTTAAACGTAAATCGACTTATGAACGAACAACTCTTACAAATTATTGAATTTTACTATCAAAATTCAAGCTCGGTTATCCATTTTGAACGAAAATTTGTGTTCAGCGACGAAGCTCATTTCTGATTCAATGGATTTGTCAACAAGATAATTGCCGTATCTGTGAAGTGAAGACCAGCCAGAAGTATTGAAAGATCTACCAATGTATTCGGAAAAAGTCAATATTATAATATAATTTTTAGGCACACTGCTTAAGCTCTAAGATGCCAAGGGTATTTACTAATCTTAATTACGACTAACTTAAAACTAGAATAGTATAATTAAGTAATGTAGTATCGGGGTAGCGGATTCTCGACAATTTAGCTTTCAGCTGGCGATCGGCAGTGGCCGGTGAATTGAATATTGCATGACGGTCTTCCATATGGCGTTGGCGAATATCCATGTTGGCCGCATCCTTCGGTCCGTGTGGGTCCGCGGGAAACACCCCCAATCCGGAAAAAGTCATTGTTTGGTGTGGATTTTGGACCGGTGACATCATCGGGCGGTGCTTCTTCAAAGGCGACGAAGGACGGAACGTTACTGTGAATGGCGAGTGCTGAGTGTGAGATGATTGACGATTTTTTTGCCCAAATTGGAAGAATTGGACATACCTGACATGTGGTTTCAACAAGACGGTGCCACATCCCACACGGCACGCGAAACAATGACCAAATTGAGAGCCGCCGTCGGTAAACAGTTTATCTCACCTTTCTCATCCGTCAATTGGCACACGATTTAGACGTGTGATTCAACGCTTTTGAACTATTTGTTATGGAGCCATGTCAAGGCTCATGTCTACAAGAATAAACCAGCAACGATTGACGCACTAGAAGCCAATATTGAAGAAATTATTCGTGAAATTAATTGGACCTTGTGCATGGATTATCAAAAGCGGAGTAACGGCCAATATTGGCATGAAGTCAACTCCAAACAATAAATTATGGCGGTATGGCGAAAAAATCGATAATTCTTACAATGAACGACTCGTGTGATTGGTATTACGATAATAAATCTAAGTTTGGAACACATTTTCAGTTTTCTAGGTCAATTTTGGTAGATATTGTCGAAAAACTGTCGAAAAACTCATTTTCCAAAGTTTGAGCGAACTCCAACCCTATTTTTTATATTTATAAAAAAAAGATAAATAGATAAAACTACATTTTGGGACCTCCGATAAATAATGCCTCATATCTCGACACCAATCCATTTTAAAGAGCTCATGGATTCGGCGTGTTTTCTTGTAACAATATGATCTACAACTTCTCCGAAGAAATGAATTCTGTATCATTCAGTGTAGGCAAATTATAGCTTTAACCTCACTTCTAGGTGGATTACTAAAAACTTTAATTATACCAAGGGGACAATTCCGATCAAACATTTTTCTGAATGCATTTACCCGATCAGATAGTAATAATAGAATTATAACAACTGAAGTAATTTATTTCAGAAATATTATGTAACAAATTTTGAAATATTTCTGGTGAATCTAGCGGAAACAAAATCGTAACAGATTTTCAAACGTTTGTATCACAATTATTATTGAATTTGATATCACTACAGAAGTCCGAAAGCAGAAATTTCTAACAATAGTTGTAATAAATTAGATAGCAAATTTAACACAGAAAAACTATTACAACCAACTTTTAGCATCGTTCTAATCCAAAATTTTCGTATGATTTTTTTTATTAAATGAATAGATTATTGAGTGATCTGGTTCCTTTGTTTAGTTCTTTGAAATTTTGATCATTATATTTCGATTTGAAACAACGGAAGAACTCATTTTTCCAATTAATGAACTTTATCATGAGTCTTGCAAATGAAAATAAAACAACATAACTGATTTTGGTATTATATTGTTATAATAACAGATCGGCTGAAAAGTTCGTATCGTTTCTATAAGAGGGCGCCACTAGAATTAAATCCATACCATTTTCAGTTAGTACCAACCTTCAAAAGATACGTGTATAAATTTGACAGCTGTCTGATAATTAGTTTGGGAGATATTGCATTTTGAGTGAAGCTACTTTTGTTATTGTAAAAAAATGGAAAAAAAGGAATTTCGTGTGTTGATGAAACACTACTTTTTGATGAAAAAAAGTGCCGCCGATACCAAAAAATGGCTTGATGAGTGTTATCCAGACTCTGCACCGGGCGAAGCAACAATTCGTAAGTGGTTTGCAAAATTTCGTACTGGTCATATGAGCACCGAAGACGATTAAGAGACTGTTACCGATGAAAACGTGAAAAAAATCCACAAAATGATTTTCAATGACCGTAAAGTGAAGTTGATCGAGATAGCTGACACACTAAAGATATCAAAGGAACGTGTTGGACATATTATTCACGAATATTTGGATATGAGAAAGCTTTGTGCAAAATGGGTGCCGCGTGAGCTCACAATCGATCAAAAACAACAACGAATTGATGATTCTGAGCAGTGTTTGGAGCTGTTATATCGAAATAAAACCGATTTTTTTTTTCTCATTTATAAGTACCTTAAACACATTAACGTACAAGTGTAATCTGTTATATTACTCATTAATTTGCTCCTTTTCCTTGACGCTACTTCAACTGAGGCTAGGAATAAATTTCACCTACAGGTTCGTTACTAACATCCGCCCGGTTTTCCCCATCCCCCGACTGTCCACCATCTTCATCGAAACTAACAAGATCTTTCTGCTGTCACTAATTTTTTGCTTCCCCTTCCCATGTCTCTTCACCATCTCGATGTCAACTAATTAGAACTCTGTCGTTCTTAGTCTTTTCGTTTCCATACCCCCTTTTTTCACTCCGTTTTCCACAACATTTACTTCTCTGTGTTTTTTTTGTATTCTCCTCGGCAACACCACCATCATCACCAACGAAGAGCCGCTCCATTCGATGACCAACATGCGGGCCACCCGCCGGGCCTTCGTAGCCTGGGGGTGTTTCCCGCGGACCCACAGAAGGATGCGGCAACTTTTGAAACGTTTCCACATCATATTTCAACACCACCGCCACGAAGAACCACTACCATCGATGAGGGCAACCCGCCGGATCGAAGACTCAAGAGTGTTTCCTGAGGACCCACATAGACAAGCCCTTGGCATCGTAAACCTTAATGGATTGTGCCTTAATAAATATAACTTTGAAAAAAAAAAAAAAAAAAACCGATTTTTTCGTCGATATATAACAATGGACGAAACATGGCTCCATCACTTCACTCCGGAATCCAATCGACAGTCAGCTGAGTGGACTGCACGCGATGAACCGAACCCAAAGCGTGGAAAGACTCAACAATCGGCCGGTAAGGTTATGGCGTCTGTATTTTGGGATTCGCATGGTATAATTTTCATCGACTACCTTGAAAAGGGAAAAACCATCAACAGTGAGTATTATATAGCGTTATTAGAGCGTTTGAAGGACGAAATTTCAAAAAAACGGCCTCATTTGAAGAAGAAAAAAGTTTTGTTTCATCAAGACAATGCACCGTGTCACAAGTCAATGGAAACCATGCTGAAATTGAACGAATTGGGCTTCGAATTGCTCCCTCATCCACCGTATTCTCCAGATTTGGCCCCCAGTGACTTTTTCCTGTTCTCAGACCTCAAGAGAATGCTCGCTGGTAAAAAATTTAGAAGCAATGAAGAGGTAATCGCTGAAACTGAGGCCTACTTTGAGGCAAAGGACAAATCGTACTACAAAAATGGTATCGAAAAGTTGGAAGATCGCTATAATCGCTGTATCGCCTCTGATGGCAATTATATTGAATAATAAAAACGAATTTTGGCAAAAAAATGTGTGTTTCTATTAAACGATACGAACTTTTCAGCCGAACTGTTAAGTTTGAATTTTCAACTGTTTTCATTTGTTAAATATCTCAAAATAACACAAATAGTTATACATATCAACTGTTGATATACTTGTGTTATGATTTTGTTATGTGCATCTGATCGGGTAGTCTCCAAAATCAACCTCTGAAACGCAAACAAAGAACGCATTTGGGTGTAATTTGGATCGCTGTGCACTGGAATAGGGGAAAAAACAATCCATGGATAGCTGTCACCTTGTAGAATTTAAGTCTCAAAACATATTTCATACAAAAAAATAATTGTGACAGATATTGTCAAAAAACTGCAATTTTTTCATAAAAATTTGTACAACTCGGAAAGTAATCATAAAATCTAAAAACAAAAGCAACATCGTAAATACTTTTTAGCAGACCTTTCGTTTGCAACCAGTTTGATCGATTCTGACACTCACCTTTTCGCAAGAAATGCTAGAGTCAACATAGTACACCGACGATGAAGATTTCTTTCTAAGTCATGCAAAATTTAAGCCAAATCAAAAATATACAATACAAAAATTAAAAAAAAAGTAATTTCCTGTCGAACCGCTCCTCCAATTATCTAAACAAATATTATTCATAACTACTTTTGTTATTCGTAAGATCCAATAACTTTCCTACACAGGTTTGAAACTCACCTGCTGTGTATTCTTTCTGATGCACACTCGTATTAACAACTCACTCCACGACTCACCCCTCAAATAAACAAGTTGTCCAATTATATTTAGCCTATCTGGGATGACTCAGACAAAACTTCGCCGGAACTCACGTCAATTTGCTTTGGCATTTCGATTGCATTCCAGCGGCAGGTAGGTGGAAATTCATCCCGTTGGCATACGTCGGTGAAACAGTGGACGGACGGATAAAGACGACACGACAGGTTCAAGATTGCTTTCTGGAAATCTGCTAACCTCTGTGACTACCTACTTGTAGCACAATTACGTGGTATGATCATCGTTGGGCCCACAGCTGTGGCAACAAGAATGAACGGAAGAAAGAAAAAAAAAAGCGAAATTCGCTCGATGATTATCAGCATTCCTTCCTAGATGGAAACGTCGGTACTCCCACTACCGGATATGGAGCACGTTTATCACAATCCGCTTCGAATGGGACCGGAATTCATGCATACAAAGCTGATTTTATTATGATTAAGAATTATATTCGGGATGGTTTTCGATGCATTACATTTTCCGACGCAATTAGATAACAGATATTAACGAGATAATAGATACAAATGGCGCTTTTGCCTTGTCTGCTTTTTAACCCAATATTGTGTCTTGATAGTATCAGATAATTAACTCGATGAACAGAAATCAATTAGTCGTTCGCTACATACACATTTTAAAGCATTTCTGTCTCGCAACTTTAACCGAAAGGCACCATCTAATGTGATATTCTTGTTTTGTGTAAAGTAGAAAACCGTACCACACTTATGTGTTTTTGTCACAAGACAGAATTGCAGAAGAAAATATAGTCTTAATGGTAATAAAGTCACCACTTGTGACTGAACGCCAAACTTAAATTTTCACTTTTTAAATTTAATTCGTTATACTATGAAAAAACATAAAAACGATTTATTTTAATTTACTTCGTAAAAACGTCTCGTAAAAACGTTAATCTACCTAGCAGTTAGATGATACCTTTTTTATCAGACCGCATGTGCTTTTTTTTGCATGAATATTTTTCGGTGTTTTTAGTTTTCATGAAATTATTTCATTGACCGTCATTTCAAATGACAGTTTGAAATTTCAATCAATCATTACTCTGTAGACTCGAAACTGAGAGTCGGATCGAAAAGAAAGATTGACGAAACCATGAAATTATTGCTTTGAATCTAGACATGTGACAATCGATTAGGCATTTCATAAAAAGTCGAAGAGAGTTTTAGGTCGTTATTTATGGAACTTCCAGAACTGATATTCAGTGACCAACATGACCCGAAACGGTTCGTATAGTCTTTATTCATGGACAATAAGATTACGAATCAATAGAAATATTTTATTGCCTTTCTCATATTGGAAGGCTATGCAATCACTGTGAAAACTGACTTCTGAATAGGGGGGCCGATTGTCATATACCATTCGACTCAGTGCGTCTTGATCATAAAATGACAGTGTGTATGTGGCAAATAATGTCTCTGGATTTTCTCATAGAAGACTGAGCCTAGTTTCGCAAACTCAAATTCAAATGAAAGACCTAATGGTCCCATAGACTGCTATTGAACTTTATCCCGATCCGACTTCCGGTTCCGGAATTAAATGGTAATATGTGCAAATCTATGAAATAATGCGCACTCGCAAATAAAAGGTCTTGAAACTCGGTAAAAAGTCCCCCGAAAAATTTACTCAGATCAGACTTCCGGTTTCGCTCTTACAGTGCGATAAGTGAACAATTTTCATATTCATTAGCAGTTCTTCACAAGCGATGGCGAAACGAGGTGCAAATTTCTATGAAATTTACTGATAAATTCATCTAGTCGGCAGACTTTGTTAGTTAGTGGATACACAGATCGAAAATGTCTTGTGATTTTACATCTTATAAGATGTATAAAAGAAATCAATGAAGCGTCGTATTTCACACAAATTTATATTCAAGAATATGTGAAATTGTGTGATTTGAAAATTGCATGGCTTGAAATTGAATGAAAAAAGACCGTTAGCAACAGCGCGACTTGAACCGAGATACATTAGATCACAAATCACGTTAATTAACTGAGCCACAGAAGCACATATTTGCATGATGAATAATTGATACATATAAATCCATAGAGCGACAAATAACAATTGGATAGTGTAAAAATACGAATGGAATATTGCTTCATTTGATACGTTAAGTAGTTATAAATTGTGTCGTTTGTAGAATTATGTCACCTGTAAAATTCATAATTTTTTGTCGTTAATACGACTTACTATACTATGGGACGCCTTTCAAAATTTACCCTCTAAGAGAGTGATAAGTTTTTGATCTTGAATATCTCTTGTTGTATCTAACGAATCAACATAATTTTTGCTACATGCCATCCGGAATATGATCACAATTTGATGATAAAATGTTTAGTTGTGTGACATTATCTCAAATAATTCAAAAATACTATTTTCTGAAATGTTTGGTATAAACGAGTATCAAAGAGGATAATTCATAAGGCACGTTTGCCTTTCTCGGATTTTGAAAGCTCATAGCTCAGTGATCTGTGAAATGATTTATATAATCTACAAGGATAATTTTTTTAATATTACCATTTAATTCTGTTATAAGTATATCACGTCACTATACAAATTCACTATGTATCTCACAACACTATAAATTCTGTATAATAAACGTCACATCACATATGCGCATTTCGAATACAATTTATGTTCTTCTTCAGTGTTTTAGGTTTGTTTAATTATTGAAAGAATGCTGCAATGTTGTTCCTTTTATATGAGACGGAAGGTAGGTAGGTATAAATACCTCGAAAAAAATTATCTAATTTGTTTAGGGTAGGGAGAGGTTAAGTGTTTTCTATGTTTGTCTGTTCCTGTGTGTAGGTAGTAACTTAAAGAGCCAGGAAGACCTATTTCCTTGGTCCCTGTTTAGTAAAGTTTTTTCAATTTGTCAGTAGGATCTTTAGTAGATCCTAGTAAAGTTTTCAACTGGTAGTTAGTACTACTGAACACTAAATCCAAGCCAAAGGGTTTTAATTTTGATTTAAGTGGATATGCCATGTTAGGGTTGAAGTCTACCGATATTCTTCTCAAATTTTTCTGATAGGGAGGTCAAAGTTGTAAGTGATAATTTTTTCAATGATCTTAATTTCTTATCGAGGATTGTTTGGATTGAGCACTCCGGATATCCATTGAGCTTCCCAATTTCGAAGATAAAATTTTTTATACGGGAGGCAAAAACTTTATCTTTCGAAATATATAGCAAGCCAACCAATACAGAGCGAGTTATACCTAATATTTCTAACTATTCTCACCAACACAAAATGGCAGCATTTCACCATATGTTTCACAGAATGCTAACCTTACCCCTCAGAGATGATGCGGTAGTGAAAGAGAAAAATTTTATCTTCGAAATTGGAAAGCTCAATGAATATCCGGAGCGCTCAATCCAAACAGTCCTCGAAAAGAAATTAAGATCATTGTCTCTGACATTACCCACCCGCCTTTTTTCTTTGTATATAAAAGAAAAGCTCCAAAAAACGGAGCTCACTTCGATTTCTCAGCAACGGTTCAATCGATTTTCACAAATCATGATTCAAATTAAAGCTCTCATCTTTTTAAAAGATTCTATGCAATTTCGTCCAGATCCGGCTTCTGGTTCCGAAAATGTACGGCGATGAGTGTCAAAACTTTCAAATTATTATACAAAATTATGTAAAACCGGTACGCATCGGTACATGCTTGTACGGAAGAAGAAAACACGACCGCTTTGATGTGAATTTAGTGTTCGCCCCTCTCAAGTAGAAGGTGAGATAGAATTTATTTCTTTCTTCTGATCATGCTTATATGAGCCTGCCTAGGCTAGCTTTTCCGTTCTAAATTTATAACAGATTCAATCTAGAATACCTATTCGTCTTTTCATTTCATATCTTTCGTCTCTCTCAGTTAATGCTTGGCGAAAATGACCAATCAAAATCGATATAGTAAATGAGTTTATACCAAAGAAAGTTTTTGATTTGATTCAAATTTAAAAAAATAAATTGACAGAATCTTCTAGTGATGTTTTTGAAATATATAGGTAATATGAGAAAGGTATCTTTACGCCACTAGGTGGATTAAAGAAGGTTTTCTACGAAGGTTTAAATTTTAAAACCTCATAACTCTGTAATTCTATAATCAAAAATAAAGGGTGATTTTTTAAGAGCTTGAGAACTTTTTTAAACAATAAAACGCATAAAATTTGCAAAATCTCATCGGTTCTTTATTTTAAACGTTAGATTGGTACATGACATTTACTTTTTGAAGATAATTTCATTTAAATGTTGACCGCGGCTGCGTCTTAGGTGGTCCATTCGGAAAGTCCAATTTTGGGCAACTTTTTCGAGCATTTCGGCCGGAATAGCCCGAATTTCTTCGGAAATGTTGTCTTCCAAAGCTGGAATAGTTACTGGCTTATTTCTGTAGACTTTAGACTTGACGTAGCCCCACAAAAAATAGTCTAAAGGCGTCAAATCGCATGATCTTGGTGGCCAACTTACCGGTCCATTTCTTGAGATGAATTGTTCTCCGAAGTTTTCCCTCAAAATGGCCATAGAATCGCGAGCTGTGTGGCATGTAGCGCCATCTTGTTGAAACCACATGTCAACCAAGTTCAGTTCTTCCATTTTTGGCAACAAAAAGTTTGTTAGCATCGAACGATAGCGATCGCCATTCACTGTAACGTTGCGTCCAACAGCATCTTTGAAAAAATACGGTCCAATGATTCCACCAGCGTACAAACCACACCAAACAGTGCATTTTTCGGGATGCATGGGCAGTTCTTGAACGGCTTCTGGTTGCTCTTCACTCCAAATGCGGCAATTTTGCTTATTTACGTAGCCATTCAACCAGAAATGAGCCTCATCGCTGAACAAAATTTGTCGATAAAAAAGCGGATTTTCCGAATGGACCACCTAAGACGCAGCCGCGGTCAACATTTAAATGAAATTATCTTCAAAAAGTAAATGTCATGTACCAATCTAACGTTTAAAATAAAGAACCGATGAGATTTTGCAAATTTTATGCGTTTTATTGTTTAAAAAAGTTCTCAAGCTCTTAAAAAATCACCCTTTAGGAATCGAACAAAATTCACCATTTTTTTTATGGGACCCTAAGTCTTCTAGTTTAATTTTCGTTTATGAAATTTGTTTTGACCCTGTTTGAGAAAACGGTTGAGCACCTCTATTCCTGATACTTTCGAAACTGGAATTCGGATATCGCTGAAACAATTTTTTGAGGTTATATGCAAAACATAGAACTGCATTGTTTAACCATAATTGGTCCAAACATCAATCAGTAGAACTTTTTTTTCTGTAAATGCGCAGAAGATGATTTGGGGTAAAACAGAACACAGTTATTTGCGGTTAAAATAAGCCATTTATCGAACTTATGAATATGTCAGGAGTAGCTTCCGATTAGTCGAATTCATTTTTTCAGAGTTTCACAGTTAGTCTTCGAAGTAAAGTCAGAAAAATTTTAAATTGGAGCAAAACGGGCATGATAGTGAATTTTACGGATCTTCTAAAAATCACCAATCGATTCTACGGTAATTTTTGCATAAGCAATACCAACTTTTAAAATATTTGCTTAGATTTTTATGAAATTAATGAGTAAAGTCACGTTTTTGATGGGTTTTTCCCAGCCCCCTGCTATGACGCCATGAAACTGTGGCCAACATCATTCTGCAAAAACCAAAACAATGAAGAAGAATGGCTAACAAAAATTGGATATTACAGACTATTTGTTTATTCAGTACCCTTTACTTGTTTATTCCCCCCGCAAATTATCGATCAGGATATCATCTTTACGATAAGGAAATTAAGATTTTACTCGACTTTAAATGCTCGAATGTTTGTTTACCGTATTCTGAGCGCTCTGATTGCCCACCTAATGCCCGAGATGTTGGCAACGATAGCACTTACTGGAGCGCCCTATCCTTGCCACCGGGCTGGTTTTTCCCCACTTTGCAATGTGTGTGGTCGATCGGAAATCAAAGATGGCACCTTTCGGTTTATAGATATTCTTTGAAAACTCTTGAAATATGGGTATTTGGGAACGGATTTGATGAGTAGATGTCGGGAAACAATGTTTGGGGTCGTTCCGAAATCCAAGATGAATTCCGGTCTATTCATATTCCTTGGAAACCCTTTAATACGGGTCTTTTGTGAACGGGTTTGAAGAGCAGATTCTGGAAAAGCAGAGGTCGTTTTGAAATCTAATATGACGATTTCCAGTTTATTAATATTCCTTGAAAACCCCCACAATATGAGCAAGTGGTTTCAATAAATATCGATAAACCGAAGGTCGCTATCTTGGAATTATAAACGAAATAGAATATCAGCAGGTTCATTCGTAAAAAA
The DNA here is from genome assembly GCF_030247185.1 of Malaya genurostris. NCBI lineage: Eukaryota > Metazoa > Arthropoda > Insecta > Diptera > Culicidae > Malaya > Malaya genurostris. Next base: position 216,790,859 of record NC_080572.1, read on the forward strand.
AAGTTTACGTTATTTGAAATTTGATTCGTAAAAAGAGTTACGCGAAAAGGGGAAACGTAAAAAATTATTCGTAAACGGAGGTATAATAAAACCACATATAGGTGAAAAGTGCTGGAATATTGACGACGAGTGAAGGTGATATAAATGATCTCGAAGTAAATTGATTCATGCAACTATTGTATACGGTCCTGGAAAAATTACACTTTGACGACAGTGAGGCCCACATGCAACGGCCATAATTCAAGCCTCCGGGATTGGTTCTGTTGAGAATTTTTGAGTCGTACGAGATATACAGCTAAATGAAAGATAGGACAAGTGTGAGAGAAAAAAAAATCTACAGAGGCTGGATTTAGCATTCCGAAGAGAGTTCGTTCGTTGGATCAGTTTAATTGAATCCTCGAGTGGATAGATAGAAACAGAGGGGCAGGTGGAAGTGTATTGCTAATAGTGACATGCATTGAATATTAAATAGTGGGTCTATAGGTGGAAACTCTAGAGAATGTCATTGTGAATTGATTCTAACTGGAGCTAAATATATTCTGAAAACGATTCGAAACCGGGAGAGTTCTACCAGAAACGTAAAGAAAAATCCACTATGTTGTTGTATTGGTTAGGAATGGAAGCCAAAGACCAAGCAATTCGAAGAGGAAACAGCCGTCTGGACTTACCGTAGAGCAAGAGGGATTTTCTCAACTTTACATCTAGCAAAGACAGCGAGTATGGAAGAAAGTGAAAAAAATATCAAGAATTAGTATGCGATGTTTCCAATGGTTGGTTGACATTGATTTGATTACACTGAAATGAGATGGCATTGTTCGGCTTTTTATGCTTCTGTGGGACTAAATGACATTAGCATTTCTATGGAACATAAGACATCAAATGTTCAAATGAAATAATGGATGAGGTAATGATGGCTAGTGCCATATCTATGTGGTCAGTAAATACTGATATAAACTTTCTGATTCTATTCAGACGTTGGGTTTCAAATAAAATAAAATGTGCTGATTCAATGTAACAGTTCAAGTTTCATGATCAACTATTGCGCAGTATGAGAGTTAATTGAAGCCTGAATTGTTATAAGGAAAGAATGTTGCAGGGTGCAGATGTTACGAGTTTGATGTAAATAAATAGCCAGCACATACATAAGTACCACGGGTTGTAACATACTGATGAACAATTACGTATTTGGTAAGCATTTTCAAGCTACGGTTATTGTGCGTAAATTTTTAATTCTAAATTTGAATATAGAAATCTAACCCCTTATTTACTTTATTTTATTTTCTGCAGTATTTATCAAAGACTTCATGAAAACAGTTTTGATTCATAACGATTCGTATTACGTGCTGACTGCTTTGTTGGTGAAGAAGTTTATTTGTATATGTGCTTGTAACGTATTTCCGTACATTCTCGTCACATTCGTTCTACAATACCTTTGGCTTCCATGGCTATAAACAGTGTTGGTGATTGCCGAAAATTTGACAGAAGCTGCTATATTGCTATCTATATTGTATATAACGTTTTCAATCCGGTAGAAGATGCTACAAGAACTTGAGTCTCTCAATGCATGAACCGCGAGAGAATTTTTCTACATTTCATCGCTCCACTTCATACTCTGAGTATTTCACGGCCCTTAAAAAAATTTACAGTCTGATAATGATCGTTGCTGTGTGTAATTTCCCAAGAGAGAATCGCAAGTTGACTATTATCGCAAAAAAATCGATTCGATGATTCAACTTGATGATTCTAATACTAGGTTGCAATATTTCAAAACCCTTGTGTCGAGCATTCACAGACATTTTCATAGACACAACTTATACAAAGGTTATATGCACATAGTTAGAATAAGCGGCAATAGTAAAATGATTCTTTCGCACTGCCCGTATGGAATCGGATCGCTACACGAGAATAAGCAACCATTTATTGCTTTAGAGTGGATCCCAACAGCAGCGTGCTAACCTTTGATTCTTCGACATGTCATCGAGAGAAATTCGCTCTCGCACTGGTGTCTATTCTATGTTAAATGAGCCATGCCGGGTTTTTGTTGTTGCGATGATATCCATCTCTCTTTGATGGCACTGATTCAATCGTGTGAAGAGTTTCTGGTGAGCGTTCTTTGATACGATAAAAGCCATCCTTGGTTCTGTTACTGAAATTTGATCGGAAGCGGATGAAATTGAAAAACAATGTACACATCATTTATTCACAAGTTTGAACTACCTCCATAGTTCAAAAGTTTCTGAACATACTTAATCAGCATGTTGTAGGTTCTCCGTGCTTACTCTCACTAAGTAAAATAATACAATAGATCAGATTTTTTCTCGTGATTCTTCAGTGGGAATGATTAAATATGATAGATTCGATCTGGAGCTGATCATTTGACCGATAATAACATACAAATTATTAATAAATTCCCATTGTTGCCTTCTGCATAAATTACTGTAATAACTGATTTTTGAATCGATACGTATACCATTCGTCTCAGTTAGTTGATAACGCTAAATTCAAATGAAAGGTGCTGTAGACCTATACCAAATTCCTGAGTTCTATTTGCTTATGATTTTCGGTTCCGGAGTTGTGTGGTGATAGGTGCAAAATTGAAGTTTGTCCTCTCACCTGAATTAGAAGTGCCGGAAGAGCTGGTGCAACGAATAATTTACAGTGGGTCTGAACCAGCTCAACTAGATGAATAAAGCACAAAGTTCATTTCAGGAGTGCACATGCCAGTTACTGACGAAGCTTGCAAACTTTCACTCAGACAAAAGCATTTTCCCCGTTTTGATAGGAGTACACTGGAACATCAATTTATTCGCACGATTTTTCTAGGTGTGCAAATTATATGAAATATCTAAAAAAAATAATATCTATATATTGTAATGGTTTCTGTATGATGAACAAAAGAAAGAATAATTACTTAGTTGTGAAAAGGACGAAAATTGATTTCCTTAAACACTAACTTTGTTACCTTTTAAAGACTTCTTTTTCATTTTCTCGAATGACCTACTCTGAAATTCAAACTTGCTTGTTGCTTCGGCACCAAGCAACATTTTTCTGGCACACTCGTGATTTTGTCACCACCGGCAAAGAAAGTATAACTTTTGATAAACAATTCGCGTGACTACACGAAACGGCCTGCAAAATTACGTGCCGTGCTTATGCTGAATTATCCATCCAAAACGCAAAGGCACTCAACCATAGCGAGCTCCAAGCACTGTTGGTATTATAATAAGTGCCGTCGTACTGCACAAGCACAATAGTGCACGTAAACGCCAATAATTCCGACAACACAAACAACCATTATAACTGCAAACATGGGACAGAGCGCCCGGGTGAGTATTCCTCCCGAGAAATTGTCATCGCACGGCTCGACACTGCAAACTGTCGTAACGTCACAATTGTGCACACCGCTACCCACCGGAACGGACAACAACAAGATACATGTGGTTCCGTTCGATGCTTTTCGACTGTTTCATAACTTTCCATATGTGGGGATCGGAGGGCGCGCGGAATCTAGAGCTAATTATGTGTAACACAGTTTCGAGTTCAGGTTAAATTTCAGTACACATGCTATCTCATATTAAAGCAAATGCTGGATTTCGTCATTTTTTCCGGAACTTTGAATATCGGAAAAGTAATATTTTTGTTACGTCGTTTTCTTTTTCAATAAACTCCTCTCTTTCGAACTTTTAAAGAACACAGAATTGTTTCATATGTGGACTTATCCCATTTGTCTCATGAACTTCAGCCAACTTTTCAAATACTTTCTTTACCTACCAAACGCCTTTAGTAATTTTAGCAGTACTAAAAAAACGGAATACGTTTCAGTTCAACCAAGTACGGGATAATCCACACCGAAGTGACATGCTGACGGTGCAGTTTTCTCTCGGTAGTCATACATATAAGCTGTTTTTCATTGCTTCACCACAGCAACAGACAGTTCAATAGACAGTGAAATTTCAGACTACGGAAAATCTGCATGCTCGAATCCTGTCTCTGTGGTATATTTTTTTCACGAGCCTTATCTTTCACAATTTGTTTAAATAAATCAGGTTGATTCAAGCTTCACTGTATAGGGAACAGAAAAATGAAATAAATTTCTCAAATTATGCATTCTTTTTTGTGATAGGCTCAGTATGAAGCACCTTCTAGCTCGACCTAATCAATAGTGAATATTTAGAAAACCTTATTTTTCAAAGAAATACTCCCTATAATACACGGTTAAATTCTGATTACTAATCTGGAAATCATTTCTCAAGTATCACACATCAGAAGTGTTTCGAAATTGCTCCAAAATTGATTTCGTTTAATTTTTTCCCTATTCGTTTATTTGCTATATTTGTTCTTACTAATCGAGCATCTAGTTTATTTCGTAAACATTATTTGAAAAATTGATGTCTGCAAGCATCATTCGATGTTTGACTGCGAATGGTGTCGGTTCATTTTGCCTTCATACTTTATCGGAGACAGTCGACACCAGAGCTGCAAATTGTCAGTCACGTCAAATGACCTTGACAGACTGACTAAAATCATCGTCAACTGTAATCGGTACGGTCAAAGTGTCTGTCAAATGAGATAGTTCAATGACCAAGTAGAAGTATACTCAGTCAAAGACAGGTGACGCATTTTGTTTTCTCTCTAATTCTCCTATTCCCTGTTGAAGTACAAAAATTCCATGAGAGTACTAACATAAACATAAATTGATAAAGTTAATTGTTCTTTGTAAAAAGTCATCGGATTTCGGAGTTTATTGGTGTACATGAATTTAATTCAATGTTTATGCTGCTTGATTAATATGTAGTCACATCGTAATCAAGCAGTGACAGAAGAAATGAAGATAATATCAATCGCATCGGCAATCAATGAGCGTCCTGGTGAGTGTAATATCAAGAGAATTTAAGTTATTACAGATCGGCTCTCAGACGCTCAATATATAATGATTGGTAGAGCCTGGTTGGCAGCAGTCCAATGACATAAACTTTCCAATCTTCGTCGTGCAAAGTTGCTCGTTGATAGTGACATTCAGCAGCTCTGGACTCGACACAAGACAACAATTACTGCCGGGACAACAGAAACAAAGAACAGTCAAATATAGTGAACAATAAGACAATTCGAAATGAACAATGAGTTATTGACTTCAAATGGTGTCGTATTCGTTACTATAAATCAGAGTTTAAAATTGTCACGCATTCTCGATGAAAGAATCCAATCCAACAACCTCATATTCGTTTTTTGCTTTCAAAACAAAGGAAGAGAGACGAAGCATTTTCGTCTCTCATTGCAAAACGACGAAACCAAACTAATGTCTACAGGGAAAATCAAATGAATTTCAAATCTTATTCTTTCATCGATACATTGAGAATCTGTGACGTTTGGCTATAAAGAGTCTAAAATATGATGAGTCAAAGTAATTACACCCCTAAAGCGTTTTCTAAACCAAAACTACTACAAATTCGAAATATACTGATATATTCTCTTCGAGAATGTAGGTATTTCTTTGCAATACGCCTGAGGAACATAACGCTCAATGATTTTGGTAGAAGTGATGAGAATTGATTGATACAAACACAATTTCGTTTGCATCAGCAATCAATTGCGTAACAAATTATTTACAAATGGAAACCAACATTTTTCATTCTCCCAACGCTACATTTTGTTTTAATAACCGTTGTAAATCTTTAAAACAATATTTTATTAGCAACCGACCATATGACGTTTTATACGGTTGAAATTTTTGTTTAGTTGAAGCAAAACCTTACATCGAAAGCTGCCTAATGACAATTGCCGACAACTGCCAAACTTGCATAGCACTGAACTGAAAATTATTCCAAAACGATAGTTTCAGTACGAAGGGAATCTTTCCATCAAGAGGAAACTGTGGTTTTCGGTCACCTTTGGTAGGATACCCGATCAGATGGTAATAACAGAATTATAACAACTGGAGTAATATATTTCAGAAATATTTTGTAACAAATTTTGAGATATTTTTGGCTAGTAAGCTGTTAAAATAACAATAATCATAACAAAAAAGACTCTAGCGGGAACAAAATCGTAACAGATTTTGAAACGCTTGTATCATAATTATTCATTAATTTGATATAACTACAGAAGTCCGAAAGCAGAAATTTATAACAATAGTTGTAATAAATTAGATAGTAAATTCAACACAGAAACACTATAACAGTTCGGCTGAAAAGTTCGTATCGTTTAATAGAAACACACATTTTTTTGCCAAAATTCGTTTTTATTATTCAACATAATTGCCATCAGAGACGATACATAATCTTCCAACTTTTCGATACCATTTTTGTAGTAGGATTTGTCCTTTGCCTCAAAATAGGCCTCAGTTTCAGCGATTACCTCTTCATTGCTTCTAAATTTTTTACCAGCGAGCATTCTCTTGAGGTCTGAGAACAGGAAAAAGTCACTGGGAGCCAAATCTGGAGAATACGGTGGATGAGGGAGCAATTCGAAGCCCAATTCGTTCAATTTCAGCATGGTTTTCATCGGCTTGTGACACGGTGCATTGTCTTGATGAATCAAAACTTTTTTCTTCTTCAAATGAGGCCGTTTTTTTTTAAATTTCGTCCTTCAAACGCTCTAATAACGCTATATAATAGTCACTGTTGATGGTTTTTTTTCCTTTTCAAGGTAGTCGATGAAAATTATACCATGCGAATCCCAAAATACAGACGCCATAACCTTACCGGCCGATTGTTGAGTCTTTCCACGCTTTGGGTTCGGTTCATCGCGTGCAGTCCACTCAGCTGACTGTCGATTGTACTCCGGAGTGAAGTGATGGAGCCATGTTTCGTCCATTGTTATATATCGACGAAAAAATCGGTTTTATTTCGATATAACAGCTCCAAACACTGCTCAGAATCATCAATTCGTTGTTGTTTTTGATCGATTGTGAGCTCACGCGGCACCCATTTTGCACAAAGCTTTCTCATATCCAAATATTCGTGAATAATATGTCCAACACGTTCCTTTGATATATTTAGGGTGTGAGCTATCTCGATCAACTTCACTTTACGGTCATTGAAAATCATTTTGTGGATTTTTTTCACGTTTTCATCGGTAACAGCTTCTTTTGGACGTCCACTGCGTTCATCGTCTTCGGTGCTCATATGACCAGTACGAAATTTTTCAAACCACTTACGAATTGTTGCTTCGCCCGGTGCAGAGTTGGATAACATTCATCAAGCCATTTTTGCCTTTCTCATATAGAAAGGTTATGCAATACCTTGAAAAACCGACTAGTGAAAATTGGCCCGGAAGGCCAAGTGTCATATACCATTCGACTCAGTTCATCGAGCTGAGCAATGTCTGTGTGTGTGTGTGTGTATGTGTGTGTGTATGTGTCAAATAATCTCACTAGGTTTTCTCGGAGATGGCTGAACCGATTTTGACAAACTAGGATTCAAATGAAAGGTCTCGTGGTCCCATACGGAATTCCTGAATTTCATCCGGATCCGACTTCCGGTTCCGGAATTATAGGGTAAAGTGTGTTCAATATTGTACACCGCCACTTAAACCGGCGAAACAAAAAACGTGAAAATTTTTCTAAACTGGTCTCAAAACTACACAAATCGATAGTCATTATCAGTAGGCAACTAAAAAAACCGATTCCGGCTATCCTGGTTCCCGGTATCCGGTTCCGGAAGTACCAGAAATTGTGGTCATATATACCAAAATGGATCTCACTCACTTTTCTCAGCGATGGTTTGACCGATTTCCACAAACTTAGATTCAAATGAAAGGACTTTCGGTCCCATACGGAATTCCTGAATTTCATCCGGATCCGACTTCCGAATCCGGAGTTATAGGGTGCGTACTAGAAGAGTTTGTGTGTCATGTTAATTGGTGGCCGTACGAACCGACTTCGATTATACCGGTTCTCGGGTTGCGGTGCCGGAAGTGCATATAATAGTGAACCCATTTCGTTCTCTTAAGGATGGCTTACGCAATCAAAGCACTGTTTTATTCTGTATGTAATGCATAAACAATCACTTGGTTTGTTTCAAAAATCGAAGATAAAATTTTTGAATAGAATACCACAATATTATATGTACATGAGAAAGGCATCACTATCCACTAGGTGGATTAAAACAGGTTTTTGGTATCGGCGGCACTTTTTTTCATCAAAAAGTAGTGTTTCATCAACACACGAAATTCCTTTTTTTCCATTTTTTTTCACAATAACAAAAGTAGCTTCACTCAAAATGCAATATCTCACAAACTAATAATCAGACAGCTGTCAAATTTATACACGTATCTTTTGAAGGTTGGTACTAACTGAAAATGGTATGGATTTAATTCTAGTGACGCCCTCTCATAGAAACGATACGAACTTTTCAGCCGATCTGTTATCACAGCCAACTTTAGGCATCGTCTCAATCCAAAATTGTTGAATGATTTTTTTATTAAATGAATAATTTATTTAGTAATCTGGTTTCTTGCTTTAGTCTATTGGAATTCTGATCATTATATTTCGATATAAAGCAACAGAAGAACTCATTTTTCCAATTAATGAACGTTATCATAAGTCTTGTAAACAAAAATAAAACATCATAACTGATTTTGTTATTATATTGTTATCATTGTTTTAACTATCAACTGTTTTCATTTGTTAAATATCTCAAAATAACACAAATTGTTATACATATCAACTGTTGATATACTTGTGTTATGATTTTGTTATGTGCATCTGATCGGGTAGTCTCTCAAAACGAATTTCGCGCTAAATCGTATTCAGAGTTGCAGTACCGTCTCAGATTTTAATGAAACTTGCTGTACATGAGGACTTTGTCACAACAATAACCACTTTACATACTTTGTTTCACAAAAATGATCTAGACTGTCTTTTGAAAAGGGCCAAACTTTATCTACCATTTTTTTTTTCAAATGGCTGTAGTCGAAAAATGATGAATCCTACAAAAAAGTGTTCTATGTATGGTTTTTACAAAATTAAACAAGTTTTTGAATAAAAATATTGAAAACATTATAATCGACTTCTACACTGACAAAAAAATTTGAAGACGATTTGCAACAAAAAACATTTTCAATTTGGATGAAATTCTGTTACAAAATAGGTGATTATGTTCCCTACCTACAGCTAAAAATTATAGTGGGGAACTTTTAAGGAAAAAAAGTTACTTGAAAAAAAACTTTTCTTTGTCCAAACTGATTTGTCAGGGTAATTTTATCGAAAACCAAACCAACATAATTCATAATTATTTCAGAATTCAATTAAACTCACAGTTTGTGAGAAAATATAGCAACTAAGAATATTTTTATTAATCAAGAATTACATTGAAAAGAATTTGTGTCACTAAATATTGCATTATTTCTCCTTTATGTTCTCTTTAAGTTCTGAAGAAAGATCGGAGAAAGAAATAACCACCACAACATTATGTATTGAATTTTGCACTAATATTTACTATTTTGGCCTTTCTCATATAGAAATGTGATGCAATCACTTGAAAACCCGACTAGAAAAAATTGGCCCGGAGGGCCAAGTGTCATATACCATTCGACTCAGTTCATCGAGCTGAGAAATGTCTCTGTGAGTGTCTATTTATGTGTGTGTGTCAAATAATCTCACTAGGTTTTCTCGGTGATGACTGAAGCTATTTTGACAAACTTAGATTCAAATGAAAGGTCTTCCCATACGGAATTCCTGAATTTCATCCGGATCCGACTTCCGGTTCCGGAATTATAGGGCAGAGTGTGTTCAATATTGTACACCGTCACTTAAACCGACGAAACAAAAAACGTAAAAAAAATCTAAACTGGTCTCAAAACTACACAAATCGATAGTTATTATTAGAAGGCAATTAAACAAATCGATTCCGGCTATCCTGGTTCCCGGTAGCCGGTTCCGGAAGCACCGGAAATAGTGGTCATATATACCAAAATGGATCTCACTCACGCTTCTCAGCGATGGTTCAACCGATTTCCACAAACTCCAACTTCCACAAACTTCCTGAATTTCATCCGGATCCAAATTCCGGTTCCGGAGTTATGGGGTAAAATGTGTTCAATATTGTACACTGTACGGCGAAACAAAAAACGTAAAAAATGTTGTAAGCTGGACTCAAAACCGATATTCTCAATCTTAGGCTCAAATGAAAGATCTTATGGTCCTACCAAAAATTACTGCATATTTTCGGATACAACAAACATTTAAATCGTCATTTAGAGTGCGATGGCAAAATTAAATAAAATCCTAAAAATTTTAATAAAAACTAGTAGAGTTTGTACGTCATGTTAATTGGTGGCCGTACGAACTGACTTCGATTATACCGGTTCTCGGGTTCCGGTGCCGGAAGTGCATATAATAGTGAACCCACTTCGTTTTTCTAAGCATGACCTAAGCGAGCAAAGCACTGTTTCATTCTGTATGTTATACTAGTTAATGCACAAACAAGGTCTTTAAAAAATCGAATGGAAAATTTTTGAATAGAATACCACAATATTATACATGAGAAAGGCATCATTACACAAACAGGTTTTTATATAACATTTGTCTTAAAGCTATCTTCATGCAAGCTATTTTTATTTTTTTTATACAAGAAATTTTTTTTATCTTCTGAATTAGAATACATTTTCGCCTTTAACTTTCCACCAATAGGCACAAAACTGTGGAATTATGGAGTGTCAGATATTGTTTTGGCGTTATTATACAGTTCTTCGAATTTTGTTGTACTGTTCAGTGGATATGTAGCAGAAATTAAATTTCGTTATATTCTTGTCAGTTTGTTCAACTGCCCAGGCTCGAGGGGTTGTTATGGTTTTTTCATAATCGCGAGCAAGACTAGCTCTTTTTGCCATTTGTTTGAGAGTGTCACCAATAGCATCACATGGATCTTTCCCATGAGATGTTGCAAAAAATGCCATTCTGCACCTAAATCATGCTTCGACTGCAGTGTTGCTAAGCTCGCTTATATTGTGCAGATAATTCTCACTCATGTGCCATCAGTACATCTGAAACTTCCGTGTGAGTGTGCTCCCCGTGGTTATTTTCATCCTTTGTTTTGCTATCGCAGTGCTCATCTGTGAGTGGCGATGAAACACCGAGCACTCCCTCTTTCGTTGGTTTACTAGTCGGTATGCACACTCTTACTGAAGCTGTTTCTCATAGATATTCGCACTCGCTCCCACTCGCGCTCTTGCTCTTACTCACAACTTGGTGCCCACTCGTACTCTTATAGCGTATTTGGGTTTGGTCCGATGCGCGGGGAGCTAATATGCAATCTGATCAAGCTCGTTCATGCTGTGATCAAAAGCAGTAATGACAATAATAAAAATCAATATCAAAGCATGATTTGTGTAACAGTTTCAAAAATATGAACACTATTAACTTGAATTTCATACACAGAAGTAACAGGATCGCAGCACTTGGCTAGAGCGAATACAAACAAGCGTTCAAACCAACCCGGTGGCAAGAAGAGCGTTCTACCAAATGCTATTGTAGCCAACATCTCGGCCGTTCTGCGAGCGATCAGAGTGCTCAAAATATGGTGAACAATATATCGAATAGTCATAATCCCTTGCTCGCGTTAAAGATATTCTGATCGATAATTTGTGGGGAAGTATGGTAAGAGGTACTGAATGAATATTAAGTTACTAATCACATTGTTTTTGGTAACCATTCTTCTTGATTGCTTTGATTTTTATAGAAAAATGCTTGCCACAGCTAAATGGTTCCTCAGCAGAGGGCCGGTTCAAACGCAGCGCAAAACCCTTCACTCCTGTTACTTCTACAAATCAAATTTAATTAATTAATACTGTACATTCTTTTAAAAAGGATCAGACTACATACTAATAACATAAGCTGAAGTTAAGTTGTAGCATACTCGTGCGGCTATCATGATGCTCACATACATTTCGATTTACTACAATTAAAATCAATCTGTGCGCCATACTGCTAGCGCACTGGAGCAGTGCCCCCACTCCATGCGTATTGATTGTCACTCGCTCTCTGAGTACGGACATAATCTGAAATAGTGCAAGCAAACCAGCAGTAAGTGTTCACTCCTGCTCTCACTCATCGTACCCATGAAAAACACCACTCGTGTTTAAAATGTACCTTTTTGTGAGTGACTCATGAGCGTGCGCGGAGGAGTGCGAGTAAGATAGAATACGCCTCGCACTCGCTCGAAAATCTGCTGCGTGCACTGGGTTCTCGCTCTATTAGCAACACTGTTCGACTGGAATGTACACAGGCTTGTAATTTTGTTTTTTTTTTTGTATTTTTGTATTGTGCTGCTGCTCCATAAGACATGAAATGAATTTTAGAAAAGTTTGTCAATTGTTTCATGAAATCTATCATTTTTTAGATGAATATATGAACTGAAATTGTTTCGTAAGTCATTACTTCTGATATGATAATAAAGCTAACATTTGCAAGTTCATTGTCATTCCAATAGTAATATCCAAATGGATGTATTGTTGCTTGCGAATTATTCCAATGATATCTTTGAGCAGCATTTTGTGTAATAAATGAATAATTCTCAGAAAAATCACAAATTGGAAGAATTTCATTTTCTTTTCATGAATCTTTTTAATTCGTTTGTCAATTATATCAATAAGGTACGGAACAAATTCAGTGATTTTTTTGTGTTGTTTAAGTCTTCATGTAGCAAGTTTCATTAAAATCTGAGATGGTGCTGCCAACATATGTTCGAGTTAGCGCTAAATTAGTCTCAAATATTTTGAATCATCGTTTTGAGATCTTTCTTATTTGTTGAGTAAACATTTTTTCAGCCAGCATGCTTATTAAGATTCAAATCTGGTAACTGAGGAGGAGTTTTGAGCAGTTTCGGCACATTATGGAGCGATCACTTACGTACTAAACTCTAAACTCTCTAAAATGAAAATTACACATGACGTGAATCTAAGCAGGCCGTATTCTCTTGGGTAATGGCAAAATATTTCATTTTTTGACATGTAAAATTTAATTTTGAGTCCATTCCGAAGTCAAATTAATCAAAAAAAGCTCTAGAGCTAATGACATGATTTATTTTTACATGCTTTTGGTTGTAAATTTATGTGCTCTGAGACGTTCTCTTTATGCGCATCAATCGAGACGTAAACTTGCACAATTTTTTTGAAGTGTGTACATAAGCTGCTTAGTTATGGATGCAAGCTGATCTACGCCGACGATTTGAAGATGTACTTAGTAATTCGTAGTTATGAGGACTGCGTCTATCTTCAAGAACTGCTAGATGAATTTGTCGCATGGTGTCGACGAAACCATCTTGTAATCAGCATTGCCAAATGTCAAGTAATTACATTTTAACCAAACACTTCATTCATTAATCTTTGACTACAAAATTGATGGACAAACACTTACAAGGGTTGACCGTGTTAACGACCTTGGTGTTTTATTGGATGCGAAACTCATATTTAATCAGCATCGTTCTGTTTTAATATCTAAGGCTACGAAACAACTCGGATTCGTAGCTAAAATTAGAGAGATTTCAAGGATCCACAATGTTTGAAGGCGTTATACTGTTTCTTTCTGCCAGTTTAATATGGAGTCCATATCAACTTGGAACTTGCGGATTGAGCGTATTCAAAAAAGACTTATTCGGCTTGCGCTAAGAGATCTCCCCTGGCGAAATCCCTTGGATCTGCCACCGTACCCTGATCGATGTCGCCTGTTAGGTCTTGACACCCTGGAACGACGAAGGAAGATTCAACAAGCTGCGTTTGTGGCGAAGATTATCAACGGCAAAATCGACTCTCCAATGATCCTGTCTCTCATCGACTTCCGGGTTTCACAACGAACTCTACGATCAACAGGTTTGCTACAACGAAGATTCCATCGGACATCGTTTGGAGCTTACGAACCTATTGCAGGCATGTGTTCGAACTTTCTCCCTAGTTGAAAATTTATTCGATTTTGGTGAATCATCGTAATTTTGTTCAGAAAGTGTCGTAATCCTCGATTTTATAACTTGAACTTATATTCATTAAGATTTTTATTGTCAGATGGAACCAGCAAACAAATAAACAAATAAGAGGTATTTTATTGACCATTGTCTTGTTGAAAGTAATAAACCTACGATAATCTAACATCAATTTAGAGATCCTAAATGACTTAAAACGATTTGTTGTGAATTTTTCCAATTAAGAATGAATTTGAACATTCTTTTTTGATTTAATCGTTCTTGTCCCCTACACAACCCCGTAATTTTTTGCTGTCGTATGTTCCACCTTGTAATTATACCGTTTAATTATGCGAGTGATGCGTTCAAAGTTTGCCAAATTAACACCATAATTCAACAAGTACGTGTGATTATCGATATTTGGATGGCAGTTTGATTCGTATATACGTCATCCAGTTATGTCTCTGACATTACCCTCTCGTTTGCCGAAAGTCATTGTCAAAAACATTATCGAACTGCTAAAGCAAATCGTAGTATGTACGATCACAATTGTGGGTACTAAAATTGTTAAGTAAAAATACTGTTGCAAAAACGGGTTCCACGCGAAAAATGGGGAGGTCACTCCAGAAATTTCAGACTAATGTATGAATGAGAGCATTTGCTGTTCTCGGCATTTCTCGAGAGGTTTGGATGGCAATGCGCATGCAACGAGTTTTGAATGACGGAAGAGGAAATCTTGTTTAGTCAAGGAACTGCTTTTCTGTTATATACACTCCTTGTAGGAGATTGAAAATAGAGCCCAATTATAACTGAAATGTATTGCAAATCTAATTATTCTATTTGATCTGGTCACTATTATACTACGGTGATCGATAGCAATAATCTTTCAATCAAGAATAACTATCAAATGGGTGTGAACAAGACTAGATTGCTAAGCCTCCAACAAAATTTCGTGATTGTCAATGTCTGATTCGATACTGTCGTACAACGTATGGTTTGTATCTGTTGAAAAATCATGATCACATACTGAAATCGATTAGTAAAAGTCCAGCTTTGAGTATATCTCGTGTACTGTGGAAAGTCATGCGTCGCGACAGCCAGGATTTCACACCACCAAATGACCGCAACCGCTTATCATCAAAACCACAACGAATGAAGGACGATAAATCGGAATCGGAAATATGTTTAATTCGACTGAGCCGCATCAAATGAACTAATTAAAAAAGTGCCTGTCTTGCTAATCCTCCGTCTGGAAACTGCTTCAAATTTATTGTTACTGATTCATGTTGGTAAGAAACTTGCGGCTGAAATGAAAATAGCTAATCACCGTCCTATTTGGAGGATCATTACTACTTCATTCGGTACTAGTCTCATTCTACCTACCATGTTGGGTGGATTACGTTTCTACCGACGAGCATCCAATTCCGCAATATCGCAAAACAACGGCTGACTCAAGATCGAAAATAGCAGATACTGTGAACTGCACTAGAAATCGAGCCAGCCTTATTTACGACTTAGCCACTACACTGCAACTATAAACATTAGTCCCAACCCAGTAACCGAAACGGGCGGGCTTGTTTTCAATTCGCTGAATTTCCCACGGGATACGAGCAAGCGTTTCCTTTCTTGTGCAGCCTTCCAAAATAGCAGTCCACAATGCGAAGTGGAAAACAGAAAATTGCAGCACCCTCTTTTTCGTACACGTGTTTATATGCTTTGTGTGCCGAGTTGTTGCTCCATTCGGGAATTCACAGAGATTACAACATATCGACTTTGTTTTCCACCCGCTATGCTCTCGCACCGATGCCACACTACCACGGTGTTAAAAGGAACCCGTAATGAAGATAAAGGTTCCTTTTTATTGGAATTGGTAAAATGAAATAAATTTTACCCGGCTTCCTCGTTCCTCGAACAGTTCGGATAGAAGCTGGGCAAAAAAAAAGAACTTTTCTTTATGAGAAAACCCGAATGTTTGTGCCTTTGGATACCGCGAAGGTTTATTTCAGAAAGAAACGATGATTTACTTTGTTTTGTTTTTAGAAGTATCAACTTTTGTGATGGATTGTGTCGTTAGAATTTGTGTTTTGCTGTTTGTTTTTGGTTAAAAGTTAGCTACATTCTGTCATAGAACTTTTTAGATGGTTATCTTTCATACTAGTATTGGAATAGAGAGTTAATTGTGAGAACAAGGTGTCATGAACAAATTTGTATATGTCACACTATATTTCCGATTTTTAAATTCAATTGGGTACCCGAACAAATTGTCGGATTCGGGTCGAGTACGGGTGAAGATTTTTTTTGTCAATGGGATACGGCTTGTGATTGTCGCTGTTGACTTCAAACAAACCCGTTTTCGACATTCGCTTACGGAGTAAGGGGCTGTCCATAAAAGACGTCACGCCGCAAGGGGGAGGGGGGTGTTTAATAAAACGTGACCTTTTGTGACAGGGGGAAGGGGGGGAGGTTTTTGGAATGTGACGTCCAATATTTTCAATGAGCGCAATTTTGAAATACCTAATTATATTACTGCTTTGCCATATTTCCTGAAAAAATCTCCACAATAAACGTTTACATTCTATTGGAAAACGTGTATTTGTTGATGTAAAAGCTTCTTCTTGCAAATTCGGAAATAATTGATCAGCAAAAGTGCACGGAGGAGCGAGTAGATTAGCGAAATTAATAATTTTTGCCTTATATGAGTAAAAAAGAAAAAGATGCCTTCAAACGGTTTAACTTAAATTATGCACTGACAATTTTTTCAGTAATTTGATTTTCTAGCATTGATAATAGTATATCATATGATGCAGTTTATTCAATTTTACAACATTTGAAAAAAGGCGGAAGATCAACGATTTCAGACGTAGATCACGTCATGTCTTATCTTGATCATATGTGATTTTCCTCCACCGACATCAAAGCTTATCGAATCATCCAATGATTGATCTTACATAAATCAAGAATCATTTTAGCTCAAAATTACTACCGATTGTGTGACGGAGGATCAGTACCGATATTGATCGATGTGATTTAAAATTCACTGATCAACTGTTCATGAAAACATTCTCCGGCAGTGATCTCGTTTTGATGAGGTTTTGGTCTTTATTTTCTCAGCCCTGTATGCTACACTAAGGAAATATTATTCTTTACCTAAAACAATAATATATCGGTGTACCCCTAGGAGGAATAAAACAGATGATTTAAATGTTTCATCATTTCCAACCAAATACTTTTGTTAATTTATATAATTGATATTATTAAAATAATTCCGATGATTTTGTAGTTTCAGGGATATTTTTTAATCTAATGACAGCATGTAATAAATCGATTTTTCCCTTATATTTGTATGGTTTGTCATACATATTGAGAATGTATTGAGATGAATTTTATTTATTTTGAATTCGTGACATGTGACATAGGGGGGGTGGGGGGTCTTTGCTTCTGTGACAAAGGGGGGATGGGGAGTCAAAAATCGTCAAAAAAAGCGTGACGTCTTTTATGGACAGCCCCTAAGTGCAACTCGTTCTCAAGGACGTGCATTCACCTCAATTGCATAAAACGATTCACTATGATAAGCCATGCATGACACTGGACAAGACCCCAATATTTCGGCAATGGAGGTTAACAACAATAGAACAATCTATCCAACGAAACCACCATGTGCTACCAATGTACAATAAGATACGGTTAATCCAGCGAAACCTACGTCTGGACAAATAACAGCAATAAAGATGCTCCCGTCAACAACAGCAACACCCAACCAATGGACGAAGTAGTGAACAGTGAACCATTGCTTTCTTTCGTTCGCTGTATAATAACGAGAGTCGCTCTCTTCCTAAGAAAAAAATAACAACGAACGCCATGTTTTTGCCTTTCTCATATAGAAAGGTAATGCAATCACTTGAAAAACCGACTAGTGAAAATTGGCCCGGAGGGCCAAGTGTCATATACCATTCGACTCAGTTCATCGAGCTGAGCAATGTCTGTGTGTGTGTCAAATAATCTCACTAGGTTTTCTCGGAGATGGCTGAACCGATTTTGACGAACTTAGATTCAAATGAAAGGTCTCATGATCCCATACGAATTTCATCCGGATCCGACTTCCAGTTCCGGAGTTGTACGCCGTCACTTAAACTGGTGGAACAAAAACCGTAAAAAATGTTATAAACTGGACTCTAAACCGTTATTCCCAATCTTAGGGTCAATTGAAAGATCTTATGGTCCTACCAAAAATTACTGCATATTTTCGGATACAACAAACATTTAAATCGTCATTTAGAGTGCGATGGCAAAATTGTATAAAATCTTCAAAATTTGAATAAAAACTAGTAGAGTTTGTACGTCATGTTAATTGGTGGCCGTACGAACCGACTTCGATTATACCGGTTCTCGGGTTCCGGTGCCGGAGGTGCATATAATAGTGAACCCATTTCGTTTTCTTAAGAATGACCTACGCAATCAAAGCACTGTTTTATTCTGTATGTTATACTAGTTAATGCACAAGCAATCCCTTGGTTTCTTTCAAAAATCGAAGAGAAAATTTTTGAATAGAATACTACAATATTATACATGAGAAAGGCATCATTACACCACTAGGTGGATTAAAACAGGTTTTTTTTTTTTAAATTCTACTTGTTAAAACATTCGTTTCTGTAAACCTTCCTTAATTAAAAATTGTTTTGTTTTGTTCTGTCGTGGAGATTCTCATTTTATTTCATTCTGGAGGTTTGTGCTTAGTAGGGTGACAATAAAAACGAGTCATCTTTAATATCGTAAAGAGAGGGCACCACTAACCCATATCCGATTTAGCTCAAATTTTGCATGGGGACTTTTTTTAAGTGCCTTATGATTTGTGCTTTAAGAAATTAGCGATAACTTTTTTTTTAACTAGGGTGTCAAGTGCTTAGGGCACACAACCGTTTTCGTCGTCTTTGGTTCGTCAATGCAGAACACCTACCAGTTCAACATAAATCACAAAGCAAACCCCTGAATTACCAAACCTGAATCAGGCAGTATAAATAAAAAACCTGTTTTAATCCACCTAGTGGTGTAATGATGCCTTTCTCATGTACATATAATATTGTGGTATTCTATTTGTACTTCCGGAACCGGATACCGGGAACCAGCATAGCCGGAATCGGTTTGTTTAGTTGCCTACTGATAATGACTATCGATTTGTGTAATTTTGAGACCAGTTTAGAATTTTTTTTACGTTTTTTGTTTCGCCGGTTTAAGTGACGGTGTACAATATTGAACACACTTTACTCTATAACTCCGGAACCGGAAGTCGGATCCGGATGAAATTCAGGAATTCCGTATGGGACCACGAGACCTTTCATTTGAATCTAAGTTTGTGGAAATCGGTCAAACCATCGCTGAGAAAAGTGAGTGAGATCCATTTTGGTATATATGACGACTATTTCCGGTACTTCCGGAACCGGATACCGGGAACCAGGATAGCCGGAATCGGTTTGGTTAGTTGCCTTCTGATAATTACTATCGATATGTGTAGTTTTGAGACCAGTTTAGAAATTTTTTTACGTGTTTTGTTTCGCCGGTTTAAGTGACGGTGTACAATATTGAACACACTTTACCCTCAGGAATTCCGTATGGGACCACGAGACCTTTCATTTGAATCTAGGTTTGTGAAAATCGGTCAAACCATCGCTGAGAAAAGTGAGTGAGATCCATTTTGGTATATATGACCACTATTTCCGGTACTTCCGGAACCGGATACCGGGAACCAGGATAGCCGGAATCGGTTTGTTTAGTTGCCTACTGATAATGACTATCGATTTGTGTAGTTTTGAGACCAGTTTAGGATTTTTTTACGTTTTTTGTTTCGCCGGTTTAAGTGACGGTGTACAATATTGAACACACTTTACCCTGTAACTCCGGAACCGGAAGTCGGATCCGGATGAAATTCAGGGATTCCTTATGGGACCACGAGACCTTTCATTTGAATCTAAGTTTGTGGAAATCGGTCAAACCATCGCTGAGAAAAGTGAGTGAGATCCATTTTGGTATATATGACGACTATTTCCGGTACTTCCGGAACCGGATACCGGGAACCAGGATAGCCGGAATCGGTTTGGTTAGTTGCCTTCTGATAATTACTATCGATTTGTGTAGTTTTGGGACCAGCTTAGAAATTTTTTTACGTGTTTTGTTTCGCCGGTTTAAGTGACGGTGTACAATATTGAACACACTTTACCCTATAACTCCGGAAGTCGGATACGGATGAAACTCAGGAATTCCGTATGGGACCACCAGACCTTTCATTTGAATCTAGGTTTGTGGAAATCGGTCAAACCATCGCTGAGAAAAGTGAGTGAGATCCATTTTGGTATATATGACCACTGTTTCCGGTACTTCCGGAACCGGGTACCGGGAACCAGGATAGCCGGAATCGGTTTGTTTAGTTGCCTACTGATAATGACTATCGATTTGTGTAATTTTGAGACCAGTTTAGGATTTTTTTTACGTTTTTTGTTTCGCCGGTTTAAGTGACGGTGTACAATATTGAACACACTTTACCCTGTAACTCCGGAACCGGAAGTCGGATCCGGATGAAATTCAGGGATTCCTTATGGGACCACGAGACCTTTCATTTGAATCTAAGTTTGTGGAAATCGGTCAAACCATCGCTGAGAAAAGTGAGTGAGATCCATTTTGGTATATATGACGACTATTTCCGGTACTTCCGGAACCGGATACCGGGAACCAGGATAGCCGGAATCGGTTTGGTTAGTTGCCTTCTGATAATTACTATCGATATGTGTAGTTTTGAGACCAGTTTAGAAATTTTTTTACGTGTTTTGTTTCGCCGGTTTAAGTGACGGTGTACAATATTGAACACACTTTACCCTCAGGAATTCCGTATGGGACCACGAGACCTTTCATTTGAATCTAGGTTTGTGAAAATCGGTCAAACCATCGCTGAGAAAAGTGAGTGAGATCCATTTTGGTATATATGACCACTATTTCCGGTACTTCCGGAACCGGATACCGGGAACCAGGATAGCCGGAATCGGTTTGTTTAGTTGCCTACTGATAATGACTATCGATTTGTGTAGTTTTGAGACCAGTTTAGGATTTTTTTACGTTTTTTGTTTCGCCGGTTTAAGTGACGGTGTACAATATTGAACACACTTTACCCTGTAACTCCGGAACCGGAAGTCGGATCCGGATGAAATTCAGGGATTCCTTATGGGACCACGAGACCTTTCATTTGAATCTAAGTTTGTGGAAATCGGTCAAACCATCGCTGAGAAAAGTGAGTGAGATCCATTTTGGTATATATGACGACTATTTCCGGTACTTCCGGAACCGGATACCGGGAACCAGGATAGCCGGAATCGGTTTGGTTAGTTGCCTTCTGATAATTACTATCGATTTGTGTAGTTTTGGGACCAGCTTAGAAATTTTTTTACGTGTTTTGTTTCGCCGGTTTAAGTGACGGTGTACAATATTGAACACACTTTACCCTATAACTCCGGAAGTCGGATACGGATGAAACTCAGGAATTCCGTATGGGACCACCAGACCTTTCATTTGAATCTAGGTTTGTGGAAATCGGTCAAACCATCGCTGAGAAAAGTGAGTGAGATCCATTTTGGTATATATGACCACTGTTTCCGGTACTTCCGGAACCGGGTACCGGGAACCAGGATAGCCGGAATCGGTTTGTTTAGTTGCCTACTGATAATGACTATCGATTTGTGTAATTTTGAGACCAGTTTAGGATTTTTTTTACGTTTTTTGTTTCGCCGGTTTAAGTGACGGTGTACAATATTGAACACACTTTACCCTGTAACTCCGGAACCGGAAGTCGGATCCGGATGAAATTCAGGGATTCCTTATGGGACCACGAGACCTTTCATTTGAATCTAAGTTTGTGGAAATCGGTCAAACCATCGCTGAGAAAAGTGAGTGAGATCCATTTTGGTATATATGACGACTATTTCCGGTACTTCCGGAACCGGATACCGGGAACCAGGATAGCCGGAATCGGTTTGGTTAGTTGCCTTCTGATAATTACTATCGATTTGTGTAGTTTTGAGACCAGTTTAGAAATTTTTTTACGTGTTTTGTTTCGCCGGTTTAAGTGACGGTGTACAATATTGAACACACTTTACCCTATAACTCCGGAACCGGAAGTCGGATACGGATGAAATTCAGGAATTCCGTATGGGACCACGAGACCTTTCATTTGAATCTAGGTTTGTGGAAATCGGTCAAACCATCGCTGAGAAAAGTGAGAGAGATCCATTTTGGTATATATGACCACTATTTCCGGTACTTCCGGAACCGGATACCGGGAACCAGGATAGCCGAAATCGGTTAGTTTAGTTGCCTACTGATAATGACTATCGATTTGTGTAGTTTTGAGACCAGTTTAGGATTTTTTTTACGTTTTTTGTTTCGCCGGTTTAAGTGATGGTGTACAATATTGAACACACTTTACCCTGTAACTCCGGAACCGGAAGTCGGATCCGGATGAAATTCAGGGATTCCTTATGGGACCACGAGACCTTTCATTTGAATCTAAGTTTGTGGAAATCGGTCAAACCATCGCTGAGAAAAGTGAGTGAGATCCATTTTGGTATATATGACGACTATTTCCGGTACTTCCGGAACCGGATACCGGGAACCAGGATAGCCGGAATCGGTTTGTTTAGTTGCCTACTGATAATGACTATCGATTTGTGTAGTTTTGAGACCAGTTTAGAATTTTTTTTACGTTTTTTGTTTCGCCGGTTTAAGTGACGGTGTACAATATTGAACACACTTTACCCTATAACTCCGGAACCGGAAGTCGGATCCGGATGAAATTCAGGGATTCCTTATGGGACCACGAGACCTTTCATTTGAATCTAAGTTTGTGGAAATCGGTCAAACCATCGCTGAGAAAAGTGAGTGAGATCCATTTTGGTATATATGACGACTATTTCCGGTACTTCCGGAACCGGATACCGGGAACCAGGATAGCCGGAATCGGTTTGTTTAGTTGCCTACTGATAATGACTATCGATTTGTGTAGTTTTGAGACCAGTTTAGAATTTTTTTTACGTTTTTTGTTTCGCCGGTTTAAGTGACGGTGTACAATATTGAACACACTTTACCCTATAACTCCGGAACCGGAAGTCGGATCCGGATGAAATTCAGGAATTCCGTATGGGACCACGAGACCTTTCATTTGAATCTAAGTTTGTGGAAATCGGTCAAACCATCGCTGAGAAAAGTGAGTGAGATCCATTTTGGTATATATGACCACTATTTCCGGTACTTCCGGAACCGGGTACCGGGAAACAGGATAGCCGGAATCGGTTTGTTTAGTTGCCTACTGATAATGACTATCGATTTGTGTAGTTTTGAGAACAGTTTAGGATTTTTTTACGTGTTTTGTTTCGCCGGTTTAAGTGACGGTGTACAATATTGAACACACTTTACCCTATAACTCCGGAACCGGAAGTCGGATCCGGATGAAATTCAGGAATTCCGTATGGGACCACGAGACCTTTCATTTGAATCTAAGTTTGTCAAAATCGGTTCAGCCATCTCCAAGAAAACCTAGTGAGATTATTTGACACATACACACACACACACACACACACATACATACACACACACACACACACACACACACACACACACACACACACAGACATTGCTCAGCTCGACGAACTGAGTCGAATGGTATATGACACTTGGCCCTCCGGGCCAATTTTCACTAGTCGGTTTTTCAAGTGATTGCATAACCTTTCTATATGAGAAAGGCAAAACACGATTTTTTTCGCGACGTCAGTTAAGACTTCGATGTCCAAAATAAAAGTGTTCTGCATAAAAATTGAACCTTTACGTCTGCTCAGGCCTAACAATTCAACTCAAACTGTTGTGAATTAACGAGACTAAACGTACAGAAATTTAATATAAATTTTACTAAACGTCGTTTTGCCTTTTTTATAGAAAGGGAATAGAATTTCTAGAAAATCAACTTTTGATCGCAGTTCTGGAGACCCCGAGTGTTATATAACATTTGACTCAGCTCGTCGAGGTGGGAAAATTACTACGTATGTTATGTGTATGGGTTTTTGTTTCCCCAAATATGGTTGAATCTGTTTATCGGGAGCTAAAATTGAAGGATTTTCTATATTTTCTCACCCATTGTAGTAAGGAGCTATAGTTAGTGGGGTTCATCGTTCCTTCTCGAGTGAATGAATCCTTTCTGTATTGACACCTTAGCAGGCTTCAGTAGATTGTTTGGCATCCCATATGAGGTGCGGAATTTACTTCTGCTCATACATATTGCGAATCGTTCTGCGTTCGCCCGATAATACAGAATAGTGTCGCTTTTGTAAATTCTCTAAATCCCTTCGGAGCTGGAAGTTTTAATAAATGAGCATTTTGTCACCTGCAGATCGTTCAGCATCCTTTCATGGAAACAGAACGGTTTATTTCTTTTGTGCTGTTTTCCCACCTCACACACTTCACATTTTCCTTCCATGTTTCTTTTATCCTTCCTTTCCCATCAAGAAAACGATGAGAAGCCATGGCAAGGCACAAATCTCCGAATAACTAGGTAAACGTTCCACTTGAACCAATTTTTTTTTTTTATTCAATAATATATATTAAGGCACACTGCGTTAAGCTATAAGATGCCGAGGGCATTAATTTTACTACTTAAAATTAGAGTAATTTATTCTACTTCCTGATGTGATTTCGAGATCAGATTTCAAGGATGTAGTCTCCAACTAGTCATCGGCAGCGTCTGGTCGGTTGGAACTTGTACGCTGAATTATCCTGGTGACGTTGGTACGCATCGATGGTTTTCGTATTCTTTCGTGTGGGTCCGCGGGAAACACCCCCGGGCAGCGAGAAGCCGGCGGGTGGCCCGCGCGTTGATCATCGACTGAAAGGAGTGAAACAAGGAGAAATAAATGTTGCTGGAAAAAGGGATAAGAAAGTGAAATTACTTAGCTCAGCGAAAAGATCTAATTAGTTAACGTCGAGATAGTGAAGAGACGAAAGAAGGGGGAGCAAAACAAAATTAGTGTCAGCACAAAGATCTTGTTAGTTCCGAAGAAGATGGTGAACATATGTTGGATGAGGAGTTGCGAGCGGATGTTAGGATCGAGGTTGAACTGAAATATCATCGGGGGATAAGTGAAGACTTTCTAAGGAATACTAGCTCATTTTGCAAAAAAGCAAGATTTCGTTTCGCTTTTATTTCATTGGCTTAAACATCCACGTGGAATGGGATAAAGGTTTCTGAGAGAACACAGATCAGACTTGTACGTTGATGATTTTTATGAACTGGTATAAGAGTGACATATAGGGAAGGTCTCGATGAGCCAACACGTCTCGTACTGGAACCCCGGGTGATATACCTCGGGCCCGAAGGGAGTCCATTAGCTGCGATCTGGCGCCACAATACTCGGTACATGCCCAGACAATATGTTCGATGTCGTGATAACCCTTACCGCAAATGCAGAGACCGCTCTCCACGAGGCCGATACGCCGGAGGTGTGCATTCAAGATGTGGTGATTAGACATGAGCCGGGACATCACACGAATGAAATCACGACCCACATTCATCCCTCTGAACCAAGGTTTCGTCGATACCTTCGGGATAATGGAGTGTAACCATCGTCCCACTTGAACCAATTATTTCTGATTCCTGATTCCGGGCTAAGCCCGAAAAAATGGCAACCTTAGCTATTACAATTTGGAAGACCGAATGACTGTCAGTTCTGGTTCCAGAGATATAATGGCATAAATGACATAAACGATAAATCTCACTACCGCTAAGTTTTCTCGGATATGGATGAGCCGATTTAAATGATTGTAGGCTCGGTTGAGGATGTATATACATTAAATGCGTAATTTGGAGCGGTTACAAGTTTGAGAAATTTGACCGAAGATACGCGACCTTTGAAAATGTATAAAAAAAGAAAATTATGGCAAATTATTAAATATTATTGGTAGACATGCATGCAAGAAATACTCACTACTATGGAATCTGTTTACAATAAAATAAAAAATTGTTCTAATATTATTTTCGAAAAAACATACAAAGTTTCAGAAGAACAAAAAAAATGGTTCAACAAAATTAGTTCTTTCGGTAAAACTATCAAGTACTGAACTTTTTTGCCTTTCTCATATAGAAAGGCTATGCAATCACTGTGAAAATCGACTTTTTAACCGAACTCGACGAACTGAGCAAATGTCTGTGTGTGTATGTGTCCGTGTGTGTATGTGTGTGTGTATGTAACAAAAATATGCACTCATTTTTCTCATAGATGGCATAACCGATTTTCACAAACAAAGATTCAAATTAAAGGTCTCATAGTCCCATAGCCTGCTATTGAATTTCATTCCGATCCGACTTCTGGTTCCGGAGATATAGGATGATATGTACCAAAAAAATGAAAAAAATATGTACTCACTTTTTTTCAGAGATGGCTGAACAGATTTTCACAAACTAAGATTCAAATAAAAGGTATTATGGTCCCATAGCTTGCTATTGAATTTCATTGGAATGTGACTTCCGGCTCCGGAGTTATATGGTAATATGTGGAAATTTGAGAAAAAGTTTACACTCAATTATCTCTGGAAAGACTCAACCGATTTTTGCAAACTAAGATTCAAATGAAAGGTAAGGTTATAATATCCTAAAAATTTGTGGAATATTTTATCAGGATCCGACTTCCGGCTTCAGAACTGAAGCGTGATAAGTGGAAAATTACCAATTTTATTAGTATTTTTCCACGACCGATGGATAAAAACAGGTACAAATCCCATAAAACTGTCCGATAAATTCTTCTAGTTTACAGAGCTTGTTAGTTTGTGGCCATGAAAACTTAATTCGGCACTACTGGTCCCCTCTTTTCCTGTTCTGAGAGCACCGAAAGTGGAGAAGAAAAACACCTAAAACTAAATCCACTTCTATTTCTCTGCGATGCTTGAACCGATTTTCACAAATCTTGATTTGAATTAAAGTTCATACTGTCTTTAAACCTACTGTGAAATTTCATCCGGATCCAACTTCCGGTTCCGCAGTTGCAGGGCGATGAGTGTCAAAGTTTTCGAATCGCCATATAGAGTGACAATATGTACAACACCGAAAGAAGAAGAAAACACAAAACGAACAAGGCGTGCTTTGTTCTATTTCGTACTTACATATGCAGAAGTAACAGAAACGCTTTCGTTTGTTAGATTTCGTTTAATTGGTTTAATCGAAATAGAGCATGAGATAGTAAGTATAGGTTTAACTACGTTCAAAACTATTCCAATTTGTAGGTCATATTTGTTGGTAGTAAACGAACCAACTTCGGCTATTCCGTTTATCTGAATCCGGTTTCGGAAGAATTGGAAATAGTGATCAAAAACTTCAAAAAGAATCTAACTTACTTTTCTTGGAGATGGCCAAATCGATTTTCACAAACTTATAGGTTCAAAAGAAAAGTCTTACAGTTTCAAACGGAATTCCTTAATTTGTTGTGGATACTACTTTCGGTTCCGGAACTGCAGGTAGGATTTGTAGAATTTGTGAGATTAGGTCCGAACAAATTTTCCTATTTCTATTCAATAAACAGTTGTTTTTGCGAATTTCACGATTATATTTATGGTGTAATGAGTAATATGAAAATTACACCACTAGGTGGATTAAAATAGGTTTTTATAGCGGTTTTGCCCATCGCTAGACGTTACCTTTTGTGAACTAGCCCAGAGTCCAGATTCGTGTCAGAAATGATCTTAATAAATATGAAGGATTAAGAAAATGTGTCTTTTTTGTCAGATGAGCTATTATATGTTTCATGACCCTTGTGACACATTCGTCAATGAAATTTGCTTATACAATTGAATTTTAATTGAGTTAATGTTGACTTTTCATGACATTAAATACGCAGCTGCAGATTCCTTGTCTGATCGAAAGTTTTTGAGCGACTTGCTTCGAGGTACGGGTTAAACGTTGGCCTACTCGCAGAAGAGTCGTCCGGATGGTACCCTAACACCACATTTTTGAGTGATATCTGGATCCGAGAGTTCAGTGTTTCACTGGATTGACCTGATCTCATTTCAATTATCGATGATATCATATCATTGAATTATCGTTGGAACGATATTTGCTTTAAACCAGGCGTGCCAAAACATCCCATGACATTTTTTCCGCAGTTCATAGTTTTCAACTTCTCCACAATATTCCTAGTTGAAAATGCTATTTATATATAGTTTAAAAATGATAAATTTATAAAAAAAAAATCGTTGCTCACTGATCAACTATCAGTCAGATCGTCTCAGTAACTCAATTTAAAATATTCAGCAAACAACTCAATTTCAAATATTTCCTTTTTCATTGGTATCCCATTATCCCATCACTCTTAATCCAAGTCAGCGAAGTTAAGGGATTTCCTCTCGAGCAACAAGGAAATACAATCCTTGAAAGTTATTGTATACAAAACAACGACACATCAGCTGAGCAGGCAAACTGGTTCTTGGGTATACCAAACTAGAGCCATCGTGACACCATCATGAGAATCATCATCATTATCATCATCATCATCATCATGGCGGTAAATGAAGAATGAAATAGCAAGCAAACAAAAGCGACGAAGCTTGGAAATTCACTTCCTGCCGAGAGTACCTATAGTTGGCTTGGTATCCACAAGGATTCATTTACCGACTCGAACTTTGCATCTCCATTGCCGTGCCGTTCGTGTGTGATTAAAATCCAAAGACAACGGTTCCTTGCTCTGGGGTGTGCTCCCATGCTTTCAATCCGACAATAGCTCTATTCATAAATGCATGTATGCAATGCCCACTGTAGCGAACAGGCGGCAAACAAAGGCATTTTCTCCTGCTGCTGGGAAAACTTAGCTTACATTTATGGGCCCCGTTTCGCAGAATTGTCGGTGTATAAATGTGGTGGCAGCCTTCGAGCGAACGACGAATCAGGAACTAGGACAAAATATCCTTTTATTCAGAAGTTTGTAGCCTACTAGGCCTGATACCCGGGAATGTGAAACAGGTCAGTTCATCTTTGCCAAAATCTAGATTAAAGAACCAGCTAGTGAAATAAGGTTGAATACAATATGGCACAAAAGATTACCCAGATTAAACATATCTGAAAGTGCTTTTCATCAGTATTGAAGCTTGAATAGCCTACCCTTCGTGCCCACCGAACATCACGATCAAAGGCCTTTGATAGTTGATTTCCCACTTCAACAAATTTAAGATCCTCCTACCGCTTGACAAAATCTTCAAACCTTTCTCATGATCCAGATCTAATAAGTGACAAAAGCGATGATAATAATCTGCTCACTGCGACACGCTCATAAATAAACTATCCAACGCTCTCAACTGCCGTCGATACAAGAATAACTGGATAATTTCCCGTAGAGGCGATTTTGTCTTCTAGCCGGAAAATACTTTACCTAAAAGGACACGTTTGCGTGTGAGTTATGGAAGAAACGTCCCTCCACTGGCCAGGATACGATGCATGCAAATGCCAAATTTCCCGAACAATACAATTTGCTGTTCATTTTCTTCCTACGGCTTAACCTACAAAAACCAAAGCTTTGCTCCCAACATTCATTCTTCCTGATTGTATTGTGCCCGGGCAAAGCTATCATAACCAATCTTCGATTGGAATTTATGCATGGAACGAAGCGGATTATGGTTCCCCACAAGCGACAAAGGGTTGCGAAACATTTGTAAAATGGAAACAATTCCATCCTTTGTTTGGGCACAGATGGAAAATATGAGTGTAGTCAATTTGTTTGTTCATTGATATGCTCCTAACACGGGATCTATCTAAACTCGGACAAACCGAGAGTATTCAAATGTTTTTTTTTTTTTCATGAAAAAAAATGATATACAGCATGATGCACGTTCATGGGTACATTATAAATTTTAGAGATGTTGAATTATTCAGATGGTTTATTGGCATTTTACATAATAAATTAAATCTTCGTAATATTTTGGAAATAATTTGTATGAGGTAGTTCTTGTTGCTATTAGTGACCAAATAATTTTTTGTAACACCATAGAAAATGGTGGTGTTAGGCGAGAAAATGATCGGGATTCACTTTGGTAGATAATACGATCTGATTATTTGATTAATTTACATGCGATGTTCGTAACCTGAACGCTTATGTTTCACCGATCTCATATGTATTATATGTATTATTTATTTGAATACCGATTCGCGATGACGTCTAACTCCACTACAATTTAATGCTGTAAAATTTTTATTTAGAAATGACATACGTTAGGTACAGTTGAAATTTTCAGGACGTCACTCAATCGATTTGAAATTAACCTAATCCCCAATCGTACCTCGAAATGCGATGTCAAAGAAAATTATTTTATACCAACAATCTACAAAACTGGATATGCAAACACATTGATAATAGGCGTCTGAATTAAAATAACCGAAATGCATTGGTAAATTTCTGACGAAATGATGGTTTTTAAACTAATAGTATTTTTCTTCAATGTCTAGGCAGCCGGCTACCGAAAGAGAAATATGGAACTATTTTAATTAGTTCTAGGCTGAGGTGCTATGATAATGATAAAAGAAGACGATAGTTTGAATTTACATTTGATTTTGTATTCATTTTCGAATGTACCGATTCTTACGAAAAACATTTCGTCTATTTTTGTCTTATCCTGTTCATCTACTTGACTATCATAGTAACCATCCAGACAATTAAAATATTTCAACTTGAAAATATCTATGACAATCAAGACATCAGAGCCGAAAAGTATACAGACTTTGCCATTCGCAGGATCCGAGGCCTACTTAGACTACATAAATCGTAAATCTCTTTTTTTTCAGATCAGATTATTCTTAAAAGCTTAAAATAATAGATAAACAAACACTGTTGAACTAAGTGATAGTTTAGTAAAAAAACCCCTTCTTAATCCACCTAGTGGTGTGATAATGCCTTTCTCTTTCTTCAAAATAGTCTCATGATTGTTTTTATCTTTTTGTAAAATAATTTCTGAGACTAATTTGGGCTCATTTTTTATTTTGATTTATAACTTTGAGAAAAGTGACGCTAATCTAAAAACCCCTTCTTAGTCCACTTAGTGGAATTTTCATAGATCTTGAAAAATCACCATTTACATAAAATTTCCGAAATCGAAAAAAAATGTTTGATGCCAATATTGATGTCTCAGAATTGCATGAAACGTCGAGGTTTAGTCCCAGAAAGTCGATTTTTCGAAAAAAAAAATTTTTTTGAGATGACACTAAATCTCGACGTTTCATGCAATTTCAAGACGTTTGACTTAAAAAAATTTTTATTTCGGAAATCTTATGTACTTCCCCCTATGGTTATTTTTCAAGATCGAAAATTTACAAACCTTAACCGCTGGGTAGCACCCCTTACCTATGTCCGATTTAGGTCAAATTTTGCATGGGGACTTTTTTCGAGGTACTTAAACTTTTGAACAATAGCGCTTAACTAAATTAGATGTGATCCCAAAATATTGGCACCCTTATATATATATATTAGAGCGTTAAAAAACAACGTATTTTGTCGGTTACGTTACTTATACCATTATATCACCGGAACCAAAAGTCACTGCCATTTGATATTCGAACTTGATCGATGGCCCAATAGTAGCCTTCAAACGAGCCTAAGTGTGTTGAAATCGGTTCAGCCATCTCCGAGAAATTTGCGCGGTAAAAAAACAACGCGTTTTGTGAGTTACGTCACTTATACCATCATATCTCCGGAACCAAAAGTCTCAGCCATTTGATCTTTGAACTTGATCAATGGCCCAACAGTAGCTTTCAAACGAGTTTGTTAAAATCGGCTCAGCTATCTCTGAGAAAATTGTGCGGTAAAAATACCTTCTAAAAGTGCACACACAGACATTTTCCGATCCCGTCGAACTGAGTCGAACTGAGGTATATAACACTAAGGGTCTCCGAGGCTCCGTTCGAAAGTCGGTTTTCCAG
Source organism: Malaya genurostris (assembly GCF_030247185.1). Lineage (NCBI taxonomy): Eukaryota > Metazoa > Arthropoda > Insecta > Diptera > Culicidae > Malaya > Malaya genurostris. The sequence continues at coordinate 216,822,722 of NC_080572.1, forward strand.
CAATTCTAATGCCTATCCCTATCTATAGAGAGAGGCTAAAAAGTTCTGGTAACTAGAAGCAGAAAAAGAGAAACTCGTGCCATTGTGGCATTTTACGACATGGAATCGGAACCCAGTGGATCTACTCTTCGGTACATTTTTTTTCCCCCTTGATTTAACCGTACCCTTTCAATTTTAAAAACTGTAAGTCGAATTACGAAAAAACACGTTAAGGTAAAAAAAATGTCTAACACCTTTTTCCTGTCCAAACCGAATTTTCTAGCGTGTATTTTTTTTATCGAAAACTAAACTAAACCTAACTAAAAGTCAAGATCATCCAAGAATCCAATGAGTTTCAATTTGTCAGGATATATTGAAGAATACTAAATTGCTAGTTTGACAAAAATTTGCAGAAAGTCAGTGGCGTACCGAAGAAAATTTGACGCCTGGGGCAAAATAAGATCGTTGGATTAGTGAGCAAAAAACAAAAATCCGGAAATCCGCGAAGATCTTCGACAAGCAAAAAAATCCAAAAGATGACTTTGCCGCCCCCTTCAAATGTTGCGCCCGGGGCGAATGCCCCCTTGCCCCACTCCCTTCTCCCCCTTGGTACGCTACTGCAGAAAGTATTAGTACTGTACAAGAAAAAGTTTAAATTAAGAAACCTCTCTACATACAGGTGTCCATCTTGCCATATATGAACGGATGGTAGGGAACATAATTTCTCCCGAATAAGAAATGGTGTTTGTTTTTAAATAAAAATTACGATTTCATACAGTGTAGGATTCGAATGGAGATTTTTTTTAAATATTTTCATTTGAAATTTGACTAATGTACACTATTACAGGATTTGTAATTTTTTATTAAATGATCAAAATATTTGGCCGTACTCAAAATACAGTCTTGATCAATTTGAAAAATAAAACAAAGTATGCAAAATGGCTTTCTCTAACACAATCTACGTTCCATTCGAATCAGCTCGAAGATATCGGAAAATGTTTTTGAGTTTGTGTAAGTGCACTTTTTTAACGATTTTTATATCGCTTAACTTTCTCTGAGATTTCAACAAACTTAGGTTCATTTGAAAGTGGTTCAATAGTACCATTGATCAAGTCCCGGCTTTGTATGGATGTAAATTATTGACCCGACTTTGTATGGATGTAAATTATTTCAAATTCAGAGGGGAATTTTATAAACAATTACAAGGGGCACCAATGGGCAATCCACTCTCCCCGTTTTTATGTGAATTATTCATGGCAAACCTTGAAGAACTTCTAAATAAGCAGGGATTATTACAGGCGCGTAGCCAGAGAAAATTTTCGGGGGGGGGTTTTAGAACATGGTGATAAATCAACACATGTACAATTTATATCACAATGTTTCCCATGGGATATAATTTTTTGTTTCGGGGGGGGGGGGGGGTTTGAACCCCTAAACCTCCCCCCTGTGTACGCGCCTGGATTATTACCTAATCGCTGGTGGAGATACGTAGATGATATATTTTGCATCATCAAACGCAACGATTTATCGAACTTTTTAGAAATAATTAATAATTTACATAAAAATATTAAATTCACCTATGAGGAAGAGAAAGACAACAGTTTACCTTTCTTGGACATTCTAATGTCCGGGAGGCAAAATCCTTAACTTTCGAAATATATAGGAAGCCAACCAATACGGACCGTGTCATACCAAATACTTCTAATCATCCCCATCAACACAAAATGGCAGCATTCCACCATATGATTCACAGAATGCTATCCTTGCCCCTTAGAAAAGATGCTGCGATAAAAGAGAAAAACTTTATTTTCGAAATTGGAAAGTTCAATGGATATCCAGAGCATACAATTCAAACCATCTTCGATAAAAAATTAAGACTGTTGAAAAAACAATCACTTACAACTTTGACCCCCCCTTCTGAAAATTTTAAAAGAATATCAGTGGACTTCAATCAAAACATTTCACACCCACTAAAATCAAAACTAAGAAAATTTGGTTTAAATTTAGTGTTCAGCAGTATGAACTACCAATTGAAAACTCTACTAGGTTCTACAAAAGATCCTACAGAGAATATGAAAAAGTCTGGGGTATACAAAATCTCGTGTCCTCATTGCGATAAAATATACATCGGACAAACAAAGAGAACACTGGACATTCGTTTCAAGGAACATATCTCAGAAATAGCGAAAGCATCCAAAGAATTGGAAAAAGGACTACCACATCACTTCAAGTCAAAAGTAGCAGAACATGCCTTTTTTGAAGATCATGAACTCTCTACTGATGACATAAAAATCTTAAGACAAATTTCCAATCCATGGAAATTAGATTCAGCAGAAAGTTTAGAAATTTTCAAAAATAACTCCATCTCTTTATTAAACCGAGACCAAGGGAATAGATCTTCTTGGCTTTTCCAGTTACTACCCATATCCAAGATAAAAACAAACATAGAAAACACTTAACTCTTCCAGTTTTCTGTTACCTGTTTTTACCTTTCATTTTGTGGTTTACCTACTTACGTTTCTACCTACTTACGTTTGTATAAAAGGAACTTCATTGTAGCATTCTTTCAATAAACTTATAAAACCGATACACTGAAGAAGGATGCAAATAGCATTCCGAAATACGTATCTGTATTATAACGTTTGATACACTTTCGGAAAAATAGTGACTGTGAAAATTGTGACTTTGTGAGAGTGTAATGACGTGATATAACATAGTGGAATTCAACGGTACAACAACAGTACTATTAGTGACAACATTCTACTAACAGCTCAAACAGAAATTTAGAATTTTGAAGGTCAAATGGTTGTCATCAAAACGTATTGAAGGCTTAGCCGATTTTTACAAATCAAGGCTGGTTTGGAAGCTATTGAAATGTGAATCAATTTTGAAGATCAAATGGTTGGCATTTTCGGTTCCGGAGATATAACAATATAAGTGACGAAAGCGACGAAATGCATTAATTTTCACCGCTAAGTTTTCTCGGAGATGACTAAGTCGATTTGAACAAACGAAGGCTCGTTTGAAGACCACTATTGAATCATTGATCAAGATGGAAAATCAAATGGCTGTGACTTTTGGTTCCGGAAATATAATGGTATAAGTGACATAAGCGACAAAACGTGTTGCTTTTTATGGCTCAATTTTCTCAGAGGCGATTTCTACAAGTCATGGCTCGTTTGAAAGCTACTGTTGAATTTTGGATGACGTTCGATAATTAAATGGTTGTCACGTCCAGTTCTGAAAATATAGTAGTATAAGTGACGCACCCAACGGGTTTTCGTATATGAGGGATTTTGTAAATGAGATGACATCCTGATATGACTACTTAAGCCGTTATCCAAGGATTTTTTTAATACAGCCTCGTGGAAAAATTTGTAAAAAAATGGCCTTTCCAAGAGACAATCATTAAATTCCTTTTCTGTTTCAACAGACTTTGCAGCCGATACTTAGTTTCATTAGAATCTGGAAAAGAGCTGACAACTCCAAATACGATTTGGCGCGAAATTTATCCTAGGGTAAACTTCGAAATTTAAGGTTTAACACTACCCATCGAATTCTGTGCTACACTCGCGTAATCTTTCTTCCAATCCTTCATCCACTCTTTTTTCGAATCCTTGTTTGGTTTGAAAACCTATCCTATTTCAGAGGTTTGCTCTTCACAATTGCCCAGATTTTTTTACTATGCGCACCCACAGATCGCCTTCCGCACCAAGTACTTTTTGGAAAATTTGTCGACCTTCTTCTTATTCTTCTGAAACTTCTCCGAAACATCCAGTTGGGACTTCCTGATGGAAAATTCCAGGCTGGAAATATGTTTGCGTCCACTTTAATGTACGCCTCGTCGACTATTACTATGCATTTCGGTTTATCATCCATTCGTGGTACAGTTTCCTAGCGCGGGATTTAGCCGCCCAAGTAGCAAACATTGTTCTAATACTGAATTTATCAACTCTTCTCGCAACGAAGTGCGATTGAAAAAGCGCACTTTTCTTGTATCATATGCAACAATTGTGTCCATCTTCAGGAGCTCCTAGATATTTTCGTAGACTGGTGTCGACGAAACTTTTTAATAATCAGTACCGTGAAATGTCAAGTTATAACTTTTCATCGCAAAATAAATCCAATAGTATTTGACTATCAAATTGATGGACAAACGCTTGATAGAGTCGAATTTGTCAATGATCTCGGAGTTTTGTTGGATGCTAAACTCACCTTTAATCTACACCGATCAACTTTAATTTCCAAAGCAACACGGCAACTCGGATTTATTGCAAAAATTAGTCGGGACTTCAAGGATCCGTATTGTTTGAAAGCGTTGTATTGCTCATTGGTGCGTCCACTAGTTGAAAATGCGTGTTTAATTTGGAGTCCTTACCAACTGGTTTGGAATTTACGGATAGAACGTGTACAAAAGAGATTTATTCGATTTGCTTTGCGGGACCTTCCCTGGCGGAACCCACTGGATCTCCCACCGTATCCTGACCGTTGTCGCCTGATTGGACTGGAAACACTAGAGCGCCGTAGAAAAATACAGCAAGCGTTACTTGTGGCTAAAGTGATCAATGGCGATATTGATTCACCAAAATTATTATCTCTCCTTGACTTCCGTGCTTCTCAGCGATCTCTACGCTCGACGAGTCTACTTCAACCAAGATTTCATCGTACTACTTTCGGACTACATGAACCAATGACAGAATGTATACGTGCATTTTCCAAAGTTGAGCATCTGTTCGAATTTGGGGAACCATCGCATAAGTTTGCACAAAAGTTATCAAGTGTTTCTTTTTTATAAATTGACCGTTTGTACCTTTTTCCTTTCATTTAGACTATTATTTGTCAGATGAATTATTTTAACAAATAAACAAATAAACAAGTTTCTTGTTTCATATGTTTCACAACAGTAAGATTTGCTAAGTGGAAACCAGAATTGAAACTGCTCAAATGAGTTTGTCAAACAGTCAGTTGAAAAATCGAATGTGGAACTTAATCCATTCAGGTTTTTGAGTTGGTTTCACAAGCAGTAATATGAATGAATTTTACATCCCTTACAAAAACGTGTTGAATCAATTGTCTAACATATCTAACAAAAATAACCGATTTTAAGCAATTGTGAAACATGCCAATTATAACAAGTTTTAATTGCTACTTGGGCATCGTATTCTGTTTTCATGTATTCGGTGATACGCCTTTCTTACCCTGAAGACACATACACTGCCAAAAATCGACACCTTTTTAAAATATTTTTTTCTAAATTCATTTCAAGTACGCTTCATTTGTGCTTCAAAATTCTAGTGATTATTATTAAGTGCAGACTTGTTGAAATAGAATGCTTTGAACATGAGACTAAAGCGTGTAACTTCATGACAGAGACCAATGTCCACAACATGTCAGTTTGAAGTGTCACTGTATTGATGTTTAAATGTTTTCTTAATTATCCTTATATTCTCTGACTTACTTATAGGTATAAATCTGTTAAAATCAAAGCATTTTTATAAGTTCATATTTATTTGTATGGCAATTTTTAATGTGAGTACCGAATGAATAGAATACCAAATGTCATACATTTGAAATAAATCTGCTGTTTGTTTGATGGAGTCCAAGTGTATTATCAGTAGAAATCAATATTATTCGATTTGCTCTTAAAGTGTTGAATCACATCATATACGACGGAATTAAGTGTGAAACACACCAATCGAACGTGTCGATTTTTGTCAGTGTAATACAACCACCTCTTGAATGTGAGTATGCGAAATAATTAGCTTGAATTTCTAGATAGTATTTATAACAAGCATAAATTATGAAATATGTATAATAAGTAAAACTTCTATTTAAAATTTATAATTTTTTTTCTAATATCATCAAGAAATCAGGTTGAAATGAATTGGATGAAAAAGTACAGTCTCTTAATTCCTGTTGTTGTTGGGAACATCCATCACTTACCGGGGCAGCCGTGCATAGCGATAGATTTTCACGTCTATTTTTCGTTGAAAAGGTACTTTTGAGCGTAACTGATTGATTACGAACTTGACATCATTTTGGCTCTTTATATAATGGCATGCTGATTATGATGAATGGATAGTGCTTGATCGACTTGTTATGCAAGGACTGCCCAGTGCTACGGATGGCAGTCTTTCTGCAAATAGTAGCACAGCACACCATACACAACGTAATTTGGTAGTGGGGCTACCGGAATTACCGAATTTTACCCAAATATTTTTACTGAGCATATCGCAAACCATTACTGCAAGTTAATCCAGGTCACTTTACAAAAACTAAACTAAGTTAAAAACCTATATTTTTTTACAAGCTGTCTTATTAGCCCCAATCTGAAAACTTTTCAACCTTCCGCAGCAGCTGTGCATGCTGCGGATTGGAATTGTTCCAAAACTTGCGTCGTTTAGTTCAACTTTTTTTTTTATTCCAATGCCCGGGTTTGCTTAAAACGCATGAAACATGTGTTGGCATCCACCACCAACCGAAGAAACGAAACAAAAGCGGCTGGCAGTTGGTGCAAGTAACATTTCTGCGCTTTCTGTGCTGCATGAGAAATTATTAAATTCAAAAATGAATTTACTTTGCAAAAGTAAACTCCATTACGTAGCTTTTTCTTTGTATTCAATGATATTTAGAAGGGATTAAATTACCTTCAACAGTTTTTGAAAAGTAATTTACATATGGTGCTTGCTATTTGATTCCGCATTTGCCTTTATGAAGTAAATATTATCGCTTTCGGCATAAAGTCAGTGACAAACGCTGGTAAAGCTTGCTAAACATAATGACGTCTTCGATTTCAACGCTCATTTTGAGATATGTGAAAGATTTCCGATTGAAAACGTCGTAGCATCGTGCACCAAGGTTGCTGTCAGAGTGAAAGCGTCACGCGAAGCGTCTGAACGCGCGTGTGAGCTTGTTACATTTGATCAAAGCAAACCTGTCAGAGTGATTGCGATGTGAAGCAGTGCGAAGCGTTTTGGTTTGCTTTGATCAAATATAACTAGCTCACACGCGCTGCCAGACGCTTCGCGTGACGCTGTCAGAGTGACAGTAACCTTAATCAGAATGAAAGAGTAACGCGAAGCGTCAAAACACGCGTGCGAGCTGTGCGAGGATGTTATGTCCAATGCACACGCTTGAAATTTCAGTCGTCAATTTTCTTAGGTTACTGTCAAAGAGAACGCGATTTTCGAAGCGATGCGAGGTGTTTTGATGAGATGCACTTCTACCGCATTGAGCTCATTCCGACAGATCAAATGTAACTGATCAAAGCAAATCTGTCAGAATGATCACAATGCGGTAGAAGTGCATCTCATCAAAACACCTCGCATCGCTTCGAAAATCGCGTTCTCTCGGACAGCAACCTAAGAAAGTTGACGACTGAAATTTCAAGCGTGTGCGTTGGACGTAAAAATTTTACGCTTGTGTCAAGATTCTAGAAAAGAGAAAGTTTGCATATTTTCTAGTAAACTAAAGTGAATCTCAATCGTTTGAAAGTTTACGTTTGAACTAGTGATTTCCATTTTTATAATTAGTGTTCAGTTAGGCGGTGATGTGCTCAAAAGAAAACACTCAAGCTGGTTTGGTCCAAACCTGACGAAGTCGTAAAACTCACAAACAACCCCTTTAATTCACCAATGTATTTGGTAAGATAAATTTTTACGTAGGAATACATATTTGTTTTCTGTACGAGGTCCATATTCAATATTCGGATAGTAAAAACGTACACAAAGTTATCAGTTTATTTACATCTACAGCTTGACCAATTTTAAACAGCTCTACTGTTTGGAACTATTTTTTTGTCTTTTCAAAATTTACCCTCTGGGAGAGTGATAAGCTTTTGATCGTAAATATCTCTTCTTGTATCTAACGTTTGAAAATAATTTTTGCTACATGCTATCGGAAATATTATCATCAATTGAAGATAACATTTTCAATTTTATAACATAATCACAAATAATTCAAAACTAAAGTTTTCTGAAATGTTTAGTATCAACGAGTATCAAAGAAGAAAACTCATGGCGCCTTCTAATTTCTACTACTGGTTAGTTATAATAGGTTAACAATTGATATATTTCGTTCATTCTAGCCTGCACAGTTGACTGAGCAGGAAGTAGACAAGTGCATCATTCCGATTGGTTCAGATCCAGAGCTCAGTTCTGGTTCCAGTATCAAAAATTTAGTTCAGTATTGAATCAATCCGCACAGGAAACAGTTCTGCTGTTGAACGTTCGCAGAGCCTGTTTCGCTTCAAAGAAGATAGATTGAATCATCCTGCTGCTGGTCGTTTGCATTGGAGAAAAATACAACGAAAAGTGGACAACGGTGGGGAACATTATGCAAAATCAGCAATTCTAATGGCTCTAAATGTTGCAAATCGAAGATAAAATTCATCAATTTAGTGAAAATCTAGAATAATTTGATTAACTTTGTGTACATTTCGCAGTGCGAAATTCACACCAAACAAATGCCCTGCATTCGAGAAAAATGCTCCGAACAGTGTTCAATATCGTAGAGAATTCTACAATTTGGGCCTTATGAATGCCAGAAATGAATTCCGCACAACATTTTGATAGTTTCTTTCACTGAAATGTACAAATCCGAAATGAAATATTCGACTTCAAAATTCTATATGTTGCTATTTTTGTTGCCCGTTGGGACCGCCTATTTGTGAAAAAGCTACAAACTAAATCACGTAAAAAGAGAACCCTCTACTAAAATAGCTTTTGTATTGAATCACTTTGCACAGGAAGCAATTCTGCTGTTAGACGTTCGCAGAGCCAGTTTCGATTCAAATAAGTCGTCATCTTGCGGCAGGTGGTTTGCATTGGAGAAAAATATAACAAAAAGTGGGCGACGATGGGGAACATTATTTAAAATCAGTTCTATGGAACTATTAGAATTACATATCTGTTGAAATATGCAAATCGGAAGAGAATATAATCAGTTTAGCGAAGGTTTACAGTTTGATATAATCCCGATCAGACGGTAATAACAGAATTATAACAACTGGAGTAATTTATTTCAGAAATTTTTGATGTGGAACACATCTTTATTTTCTATATAGGGGTGCAAATTAGAAACTCAAGGGAAAATACTCGTAGAAATGTTGTCAGATTTTAAACACTTACAGCTCAGTATATTTTGTATCAATTATTAATATTATTTCATTATTTGATTGGAAATATTTCTAAGATTCGATTTGAATGTATCAAGCCACGTATTTTCAATTATAAATGATTGAAATTATGTATTAGTAGCGAGCAGTGTCTTATTTTGTCAGCTAAAAATCTCCGGCATATCGGATTTCCCTGGCATAGACGACGGTTTTGAAGGGGTAAGCGATATATCAAAGGGAAAGCATCGCTCTGATTGGTCAATCGATGCAAAAGTGAAGCTGTTGGAAGCACGCGAATCTATAAATAGAAGCAACATTATAGCTAACGTTTCAGTCCTACGCGTAGCATGCTAGAGGTAGGTTATTGCTAGACAGCAAGACAAAAAGTGTCATAAAACGATTTGAAGCATTAATTGGTATACTCTAATCTTGTGTCATGCAAGCTCGGATGAAATTCCATATTATGTCGTTTCACCTGAGAAATTGACAACTACCCCAGGATAAATGTTGAGTGCGTAAGAATAATTTCTAATTTATATAAGATGAACTCGATTGATAACGAGAAATAGTTTATCGCTTCAACCGAAATCGCAGAATGGTAGAGAAAATTAACGCAATAAAAATGACTGCTTGCATACAAAACTTGAACACAAGCTTGACGAAGAGAAACTTTATATCAAAATCCGTATCGCAAGTATGTACAAAGATATAATTGCATACATTTGGGATATTGGTGTAATTTCGTCGGCTATAAAACAAACAATGTTCGGTGTTTGATAGTAGATCATTAGAAATTGGTTGTCTTGTTCCAATGGTTCGAGCTTCTTGTTTCTTGTTCAATGGTTCGAGCTACCCTATAGGGTGATCCTTGTAGTTTTTGTATCAAAATTTGAAATATTTTTGGCTGATAAGCTGTTAAAATTACAAAAATCATAACAAAAAAGACTCTAGCGGGAACAAAATCGTAACACGTTTTGAAACGTTTGTATCACAATTATTATTGAGTTGGATATAACTACAGAAGTCCGAAAGCAGACATTTATAGCAATAATTGTAATAAATTAGATAGCAAATTTACACAGAAAAACTAAATAACAGCTAACTTTTAGCATCGTTTCAATCCAAAATTGTTGAATGATTTTTTTATTAAATGAATAATTTATTTAGTTTTCTGGTTTTTTTTATTAGTTTTTTTTTTAATTCTGATCATCATAGTTCGATATAAAACAACGTAAGAACCCATTTTTTCAATTAATGAACGTTACCATGAGTCTTGCAAATGAAAATTAAACATCATAACTGATTTTGTTATTATATTGTTATCATAAGTTTAAACCTTCAACTGTTTTCATTTGATCACTATCTCGAAATAACACAAATTGTTATACATATCAACTGTTGATATACTTGTGTTATGATTTTGTTATGTGCATCTGATCGGGCTCTAATTAGAACGTTTAATTGAATTTTGTGTGTATTGGTTTGAATGCGTTTTGTTGACTTCAAAGTGTGCAAGTGGTGTCAGATATTTTATTGTTTATAACATTTACATTAACTTAGGGAATATATTGCGTATGATACTGAAAACAGAAGTTTTTTGTTAACGTGTACATCTTCCTTTTTTATTATTAGGAACTATACAAATGATTTAGTAATATTTGGTTGTATTTCAAAATGTACGGATGTATTTCATCCGTACTTTAGTGTAGGTGCGTCATTTCTAATTCTAGTAGTGACGAAGGGGAAAGCTTGAACAATTTACACAATCGATTAACTAACTGATACTCGGAAGTGTGAAGGAAGCGTGTCAGTTTTATTCGTATTCCCGATATCCAGTTATGTCTCTAACATTACCGACCCATTTTTTTCGTATCGATTCTGTATATTTTGGATAATTTATGGTCGAAATTCTAATCAAAAACGAACAATGTTTAAGCTTGAACAATTCCTCATTTTTTCAGGGCTTCCTTAACAAAGATGACATAAGTTCACTTTGCATTTCACATAGCATAATTACTACTAAAACCGAGTCCCTGCTGATTTTTTGCATTCGAAGAGAATGCGGGATGAACTCGATCATCGAGTGCTGGATAATCTTGATCAGAGCCCCTCATCTCCAACTCAAACAAACTTAACGGTTTTTTCAGAGCATCCAAAATGATCAAAGTATTATTTTCGACAGTATACACCGAAACCTCTATTTAAGAACTTAAAGTAAATCAAGTTAGTTCGTGAAAAATGATAACGTTATTTTGAATCTACATCGTAACAAAAGTTTGTGAAGTGAATGTTTCAAAATTTAATCATATGGATATTTTCCGAATGGATTTGATGAAAAGAAACCGGAAAACAATATTTAGAGTCGTTCCAAAATCCAAAATGCCGACTTCCGGTTTATTAATATTCCTTGGAAACTCTTTCAATGTGAATATTTTCGAAACAGTTTTGATGCGTAGGTACCAAAAAAACGATGTTTGAGGTCGATCTGAAAGCCAAGATGGCGACTTTCGGTTTTATGATATCCCATAAGGTCTGAGGACAGAGGGTCGCGTGTTGAGTTTTAAATCGACCACGTGGCTCGCTCAATTCCCTTTGCGCATCGTATTTCTCTTGTACTCTCTCGTATATGAGCAAACTGTACCGGGTTGCCAGCATACATTTTATTATTTTGATGAGCAGTTTTATCACATTAATCCATCGTATGGGTTGGACATTACATGGATTCCAATGAAAATGAAAAAATTTTCAACTTTCACAAAGATTGAATGTGTGTGTGTTTGGCAGCCTTGTCGAGCCAATTTTATTTCTCTCTCCTTTTTGGAATGCTATCAGGAAACCAAAGCGATAAAAATGGTGGATGCATTGAAACTGACTTTGTTTCACAAAAAAATACAAGACTTTATTTTTATCGCGATAACATATATATTTTTATGTACTAATCGCATCTAAACTAAATTATCTAGACTTTGTCACGAATACGTGTCGAAAAACAATGTTTGAAGTCGTTTCGAAATCCAATATGGCGACTACCGGTTCATTGATATTCTGTGAAAACTCTCACCTATGGGTATTTTCGGAACGGATTTGAAGAGTAGATGCTGAAAAATGTTATTGTGGGTCGCAAACCTTGCAAACCGTTACTTTAGGGATATATTCAGAACGGATTTGATGTGTAGGTAACAGAGAACGATTTTTTTCGATTATAGAGGCTTTAACCTTAAGGTCATCCACCTCTTCGGACCAATTGGTTTGGAATCGAACCCAGGCGGGCTACGTGGAAGGCATCGACTTACCCATCACATTCAAGTCGAAAGTAGCTGAACATAATTCCACTTCTTTACTAAACAGAGACCAAGGAAATAGGTCTTCCTGGCTCTTTAAGTTACTACCTACACACAGGGGACAGACAAACATAGAAAACACTTAACCTCTCCCTACCCTAAACAAATTAGATAATTTTTTTTCGAGGTATTTATACCTGTTGTAGGAATCTACCTACTTCCGTTCCATATAAAAAGAACAACATTGCAGCATTCTTTCAATAACTAAACAAAACTATCCCACTGAAGAAGAATATAAATTGTATTCGAAATGCGTATATGTGATGTGACGTTTATTATACAAAATTTATAGTGTCGTGAGATACATAGTGAATTTGTATAGTGACGTAATATACTTATAACAGAATTAAATGGTAATATTTAAAAAAATTATCCTTGTAAAATCATCCTGTTCAAACAATTCATTTCAAAAAACCGTTCAGAATTGCATTATATTTCGTTGGTACCAAACTTTTTAATGGAAATGCAGTAGCTTCAATTTTATGTATTTAAAGTAGCAATCGTTCACTTCTGTGCACTTGTTCAGAGGCTGAATGGCCCTATGTGAGGGATTAGGAAATGAACCCATGCAGTCTGCGTGGAAGACATTGACTTGTACTTGGCGCTATTCCTGTTCACCATCCTTTCATGTGTAGAATGTAAAAGTCGATTACACAAATTATTTCAAATTCAAGCATCTGGTTTACACTAGTATTTAATACATGTTGAATAATAACTGAACTTAATTGTCAGCATGGTTTGGCCTGTGTAATAAAATATTCAAAGTCTCCACTCGAACAAAACCCGTTTTGAAGATGTGTGTGCGTCGTTTCATGACCAGTTTTTGTTTCAACTTGAACGAACAAATTGGACCTGAAAACAGAACTACCCAATTCTCGGCACGTACTACATCCAGTCGATCTGATTCAAAATTCAAGTCACATGCGATAATTCATTTTGCCGCCCCTGCCGTTGTCCGGTTACAATTACTAACGCTAGCACTAGTGACACTCCGATAGTAAGCGCCACTTTCGGTATATCACTGGGACCTATAAATAGACAAAGCGAGTCGCATTTCCCAGTGGGTAGTTTAATAATGCAGCCGCTCATAACCAGCACCAGCGGGGTCACAGTTCACGACCCTAAGTTTGCCACACATAGTTGTGGGATTCGCTTCCCGACCGTTAAAGCCACACGACTTTCCGGCGTCTCGTGATGTAGAAAATTACCCACGAACCAATGCAGAGAAAATTATGTCCTTCGCATTGGCGGTATCTGCATGAATGTGACTGCGTGATGCTGCCATCATGGTAGCAATTACTCGCAACATAGCGTGATTTGGAGTGGCGCTTGGTGTTGTAGTACACGATGGAACCGGCAATCGATTATACTCGATTAATGTGCTGAGCGCAATGCTAATACATTATTATTCAAAGAAAATCCATCAACGCGACTTGTTTGAAACGTTGTAATACATGCGCGAAGCTATGAGAACTGTTCTTTATTTTATTGTACAGAAACAAAACTCCATTCGAAGTATCTCTAAATGTAAGTTTGAGAGCAAGATAAACAATTTCTATTAATAAAACTGCAAGAGGTAGCCCAATGGAGTTGTTGGAACTGTTGACGAAGGACAACACATCTCTTGTTAAAAACGCTGTTAATTTTTGTATGTTGAATTTTTGGGCACCGGTATTTCGTTGAATTTAACATATACTTCTTCGCATCTATCCGAAATATATTTAGAAAACAACATTCTTAGAAAATATTCGATGCCCTGAAAAGAGCCGTTCAGTATGTTGATGTTAGTGATGGAAGGTACTAATCCGGCCAGGCGCGTACCCAGAATTGTTTCGGAGGGGGTTTCAGAACACGATGATCAATTTCCATGCGCATGTTTTTATTTTATGAAACCGATTGTTAAAAATTGTTCATTTTATAATTGATCCAAATAGGACGAATTTCGCACTAAATGAAATTTGCAGTTGGAAGGTTTTTTTCAGATTTGAATGAAACTTTCTGGGCATGTAGACTTTTTTCCCTCAATATCACATTACATTGTTTGTTTTTCCAAAATTAATCCAGACTGTCTTTTGAAAAAAGCTAAACTTTTTTAACCAAAAAAATGACAGAGCCTTCAACAAAATAATATACTAGTGATTTTACTAAATCAGTCAAATTTTCCAATAAAAAAAACTGAAAAACTTCCATATCGAGTCCCACACTGAAAAAAATGACTTTCAAAATTTGAAATCAATTTACAAAAAAAAATCAATTTATAAAATAAAAATTACAGTCTCTCTGTATCGAAAACTTAATTAAACTGAAAGTAATTATCAGTCATGAATTCAATGAATCTTAATTTCAAGAAGAGATTTCACAAAATACTGGTTACCCGATATTTGCAAAAAGTATCAGTAATGGATAAGAAACAAATTTTAGTTAAAAACAAAGGTATTACGGTCCCATATCCCGATCCGATTTCCGGTTCCGGAATTTCAGGGTGATATGCACCAAAAAAATGAAAAAAATTGTCACTAACTTTTCTCAGAGACTGCTGAACCGATTTTCACAAACTTAGATTCAAATGAAAGTTACTACGGTCCCATACATCGCTATTGAATTTTATCTCGATCCGACTTCCGGTTCCGGAATTACAAGGCAATATGTGCAAATCCATTGGAAAATGTGCACTCAATTTTATCGGAAATTTCTCAATCAATTTTTACAAACTAAGATGCAAATAAAAGGTCTTGAAACTCTTTAAAAAGTCCTCGAAAAGTTGATCCAGATCCTACTTCCGGTTCCGGTATTACAGAGCGATTAATGAATATTTTCAACTTCATGAATAGTTTTTCACAAGCGATGGCGAAACGAGACGCACATTTTAATCAAACTTACTAGTTAATTCATCTAATTGGCAGATCTTGTTAGTTAGTGGATATATAAATCTACTTTAGAACTACTAGTCTCCGGTTTCCGCTCACGGAATCACCAATAATAGTGAAGAAAAGCTCCAAAACCGGAACTCACCTCGATTTCTAAGCAACGGTTAAATTGATTTCTACAAATCATGATTCAATTTAAAGCTCTTAGTGTCTCGAAAGATACTGTGTAATTTCATCCAGATCCGACTTCCGGTTCCGATATTATGGGGCAATGAGTATCAAAACTTTCAAATTTTTTTTATAAAATGATGCCAAGTCGGTACGTACTGGTAAGGGAGAAGAAAACGCCACCGCCTAGCACACAGCGTGCTATGTTCAATTTTGTATTGGGTGTTTGTTCTTTTGTCTCGTTCGAACTGCTTATGTACTTATGCACTACGTGCTTACGTTTACGTCATTTTGTTAGTCATATTTCCGGAACCGAACGTAATGTAACTTGAACTTGATCATTCTTGTGTAGCTTTCAAACGAGCTAAGAAATATACTCTTTGTCGGTTACGTCACTAATACTTTCATTTCCTCAGAATCGGAAGTGTTCACCTAAATTTATTCAAAGGTAATCGGTGGCTACACTGTTGTTATAAAATGAGCCCAAATTTGCCAAAACGAGCTAAACCTTTTATAAAAAATTGAAGGATAGAAAAAAGCTGTATGACAGTGACGGCATTTAAACCATTAAAGATAAATGGCCAAAGTAACGCTTATTCGAAGATGGCAGCACAGTCTGAAAAGCAAAGCAAAGTCTTGGCATTACATTCCTTTTGTGGAATTTGGCCTTTCTGTTTCAACAGACTTCGCAGCCGATTCTAAGTGTACAGAATCATTGCATGGCTAGTACTATGGATCCTACTGACACTAAGAATCCTTCCAGGTCGGGGCTCGAACATACGACAACTGGCTTGTAAGACCAGCGTCCTATGCATTGAACCGCCAACCCGGGACAGTCTGAGGTTTCATTGAAATTTTCAGGTCATATAGACATTGCCACTAAAAGCCACTTTTCATACTTTGCTTTACAAAAAATGATCTGCTAAAATTTTTGTCTGATGCATTTTTCTAGTACTGTCTTCGATAACTACACAATTATGAAAAATTACGTATGTAAAGGTTTTCAGCATGTTGAAGGTTCCACAATTTGTAAAAACATTAAAACCTGTGTGGTAAAAAACTGATTCACAACAGCAGGTATAGGCACAAGTAATTTATTGCACACCTCAACCTAGACAAAAGAAATCCGGAAACGCTAGATATCTATTTGGATGATGAAAAGTGAACCCCCGATTTCCAAAAGTAATAAATAAGCGATTATTTGCCAACGTAATTGACCAATGTTATCTGATATGTACATGCAGGCATCATTCCTACACCAAGAGAGTACCATACAACAGTTTTATTGATAAACATAGTCCAAGCTGGAACTTTTATCGGGAAACATGGCTGTTCAAGTGATTTATAGCAGTTTCCAAGGTATATTTTCATCTAAATCTCCCATGAGCATACAGCACCGAACTTCGAACGAAAAGACGCAGTTTATGCAGCACCACAAATGCTGAGTCTAAACAAAATTGCGGTTCTCGTCTCAGATTGAGTTTAAGAGCTTTCAGAATGATTCGCTCTCTGGTCTTTGGTGCACGTTGCTACAAAAAAAAAAAAAGAAAACTGACATAATATGAAAGCATTACAACAACTTACGGTGAAGAGGTTCAGGATGAATGGCGGCAGTAAGCTCGAGTTGGAGGATCACCGTTTGCGCCTGCTTCGCTATGAAGAATTGCGTCTTTTCAGATAAGAACATATTAAAGACATTTACTTTGAGGCCGTTATTCGACCAAGATGAAGTCGAATAATTCATTCATTATTTAAAAATTGTGGTAAAAAAAGGTTAAATGCTGCCGGAAATTGCAGAAACGAGCAGAAACATTTAAAAAAAACTTTACTTGAAAGAACTTAGAAAAAATTTGAGATTTCCGAAATCGATTTGGTGTAGCCGGGTATGCATATAAAAATTGCCCTCAAACATAAATAAAATTGATATAAGCTCTTTGAAAGGGTTTGTATTGGAGATGATTTTCCCAAAATTTTAACCTTTTACCAACCATATTTGTGGAGTTAGGGTGGTTCTTTTGATTTTCATATTATTGAAATTTTTCAAAAATCTCTCAAGCACAAAAGTTGAAAAAAAAAAACAGAAATATTTTAGTAATTATGGGAAACCTATCTAATGTTTACTTATGTTTTTATTTTTCAAAATATATTTCATGTGAAAAAAGAATATTTAAATTTGTTTTCATTCGCATTTACAATTTTGGTACCACTCTAAATTTTACATCAATAATAAATCATTTAAGAGTACATTGCGTTTTTATCAGATTTTTTAAAAAATATATACGGGTATAATATAGGCTTTAAAAAAATCATTCAAAAAACCATGAATCTCCATCGAATTTTCATTCGATGGAGACGCATGGTATTTAGTTCTGAAATCCAGTCACCTTCAGAACCAAATACCAAGCGTTTTTATCTACAACTTGAGTTCAGGGATTAGGAAATAATTTCATTCCTAACGTTATTTACACACTTCCGTACGTCGAGCTCGATTTAGCTAGTAATGATGTAGGAAAACGAGTAGGAAGGTGTTATATTTTAAAGCCTTTTCCTATCATATATTTTGTTTCGACAGATTTACTGTCAGTCTAATTTCAGTTTGATTTATACGTCTTTATGAGCTTAAGCAGTTTGACTTTAGCTGTCTCGTTGAGACATTTCAGGCTATTTGGCTATTCATACCATGTTATACAGAACGTCGAAGACTGACAGCTGAAGAGTTTTTTTTTGGATTTCGCTTGGTTTTAGATTCTTGTTGACATCGCACATCGTCATGGTGTCTGGTGCATACTTTTGTCTGCAAAAGAACTTTATTTCTAATATTGCTTGAAGCTTTCACTAAAGCTTCAAGCAATATTAGAAACATGATTCATGTTTGATGTAAAATCTAGAGTGGTGCCAAAAATATATGTGCGCGAATAAAAAAAAATCGAAAATTCTGAACATTTTATTCCACATGAAATACATTTTGAAAAATTCTGAACAAAATCTGAAAGGTTTCCCATAGTTCCTAAAATATTCCTGATATTTTTAATTATTTTTTGCTTAAGAGTTTTTTGGAAAATTTAAATAAAATTAACATTAAAAGAACTATCCTAACTCCACACATATGGCAGTTAACCCTTTCACGCCCATAAGATGTCCAGGACGAAATATGTCAGTACAACACAATATTTTATTAGATTTCCGTTTGAGCTGTTAGTAGAATATTGTCACTAATAGTAATGTTCTTGTACCGTTTAATTCTACTATGCCACGTCATTACACTCTCACAAAGTCACTATTTTCACAAAAGTGTAAGAGCATAGTTTCAAAAATTTAGTTTCGTGAGTGAGAGTATAGTTTCAAAAATTTAGTTTCAGAGTACAGATTTCAAAGCTAAAACTTAGACCCTGGAACTGAATCCTAATTCTGGATTCTGGGCAAGGATGGCTTTTATCGTATCAAATAACGCTCTCTAGCAACTCTTCACACGATTCAATCAGTGCCATCTAAGAGAGACGGATATCATCGCAGCAACATAAAACCGACTTGGTTCATTTAACATAGAATAGACACCAGTGCGAAAGCGAATTTCTCTCGATAACCTGTCCGAGAATCAAAGGTTAGCTCGCTGCCCCTCTCTGAAGCAACAAACGGTCGCTTATTCTCGTTTCGCGATCTGATTCTATACAGGCAATTGATAATTGCGATAGAATCATTTTACTATTGCCGCTTATTCTAACTATGTGCACATAACCTTTGTTGTGTCTATGGAAATGTCTGTGAATGCTCCATACAAGGGTTTTGAAATATTGCAACCTAGTATGAGAATCATCAAGTTGAATAATCGATTCGATTTTCTGCGATAATTATCAACTTGCGATTTTCTCTTGGGAAATTCCACACAGCAACGATCATTATCCGACTGTACATTTTCTTAAGGGCCGTGAAATACTCAGAGTATGAAGTGGAGCGAAGAAATGTAGAAAAATTCTCTCGCGGTTCATGCATTGAGGGACTCGAGTTCTTGTAGCATCTTTTACCGGATTGAAAATGTTGTATACAATATAGATAGCAATATAGCAGCTTCTTTCAAATTTTCGGCAATCACCAACACTGGTATGTTGGTATACATACATATGTATGTGTGGTATGGTATACATACATTTGTATGTGTGCATGTGACAGATAATGTCACTCAATTTTTTGAAGATGGCTGAGCCGATTTTCACAAACTCAGAATCAAATGAAAGATCTTATTGTTCTATAAACTGCTATTAAATTTTATCCCGATCCGACTTCCGGTTCCGGAATCATAGGTGGTATGCACCAAAAAAGGAAATAATAATTAAACACGATTCTCTGAGATGGCAGAACCGATTTCCACAAACTTCAATTCAAATGAAAGGTCTTATGGCCTCGTACAACGCGGATTCGGTTTTGCCGGTATTCGTTGTTGCCGGATTCGTTATTGCCGGATAACCGCGATAAACGAGGCCCAGAGCATATGGGATTTCGACTGATTGGGGCTGTGAACGATTATCTCGCTTCGGTCGACAGATAGAGCCACACAATCTTCGGCAAATTTGTTGTAGATACTTAGACCAACAATTTAGTGTAGTTTGACAGACAATTTGTTGAGAACTGCTCCACTTGGAGCGCTTCGAAAAATGCATGATATAAATCATTCGCTTAGTACAGACAAAACGATTTGAGCTTCAAGTAACTCGCAAATTATAGTATTTTGAAGAATGCGGGAATTTGGGAGTATGTCAAACAGCAAAAGTATTAACTCGGACTTAACCCATCAGATGTAGCTAGTGTGCTTGAATACAAATATCAATTATCAGAATTATGTTCTTATAGAAAAACTAAAAGATATAGAGCGGTTTTGTTTGTTGGAAAGTTGTTAGGAATGTTATAGTGTAAATTATAAAAAATTATGTTAGTTTAGAACTTGCCCACAGAATGGCGCTTGTGTGATCACAATCTTACAATATAAAATTTATTATGTGATATCTCTAAAACCTGATGATATAGATTGGCGGTGTTTTCGGAAAGAAAGTAGAGGAGATAAAAACAGATTAAATAGTGTGAACAGTTGTAAAATTTTGTCTCACTTGGTGACGCTGGTGTGCAATTCTGGGTTGGAAATTCCTGTAATCTTGATTTATTTTGATTTATTAAGATCGTTTTTTCGAGGGTTTACAAACTGGTTAGAAGATTGATAAAAGCTTGTGTGTGATAATTTAAGAGCAGTGTATCTTCCTCAACATTGCTTGGGATATCAAAATGTATTCGATAATGTGAACAGTAGTTCAATATTCGAAAAAAAGGTTGCGTTATTGAGATCATGATGACTTGGAAAGCGATTTTTTGAGAAAATTATATTTGTTTGTTTCGTGATTTATACTAGTTGGCGGCAGAGATTTCTTCTACAATGCTTGTGTAGGAATTAATAGCTGTTTGGTCGCGGACAAACTTGGTAAGGAATATGATTACTATCATGGGATTTCTCAAGTTTAGAAACATGCGGTTTCTATATAGTTTTCTGAATTTTTCGGTTTGCTAAAATAGCTGTTATGCCGGAGGATTCGCAAAATGATGCGAACTCATGTGCTTCCCTCCGTCATTAAATGATTTTGTGTCATGCGATTCTCTAGCAAATCCATACTAGCAAATCCATACATACATTTTACGCGACGCTATCGTAATTGTGTTAGTGTGTTTCTGCAGAATTACTTTCTTGCATACATACTACTATATACTAGTTGAGTCGCGTTGAAATCTAGAATATTAAAACAACTACAGTGCAACAGAGAGAACGATCATAGTTTCTTTCTTTCGTTTCATTTGGTTGTATTAGAGACGTGAAATTGATTCCTATAAATACGTTGTAGCTACCTTTCTAACCATCCAGTAGAAATTAAGCAGATAGGGCATTTTGGGCGTGTGAAAAATATCTGGAACGGGAAAAATCAAATTTTCATTGATTTTCCTTTACCAATCGTCTGCTACAAAGTTTTTGAATCAATTTACGAACTTCACAAAATTCGAGGGTGTAAAATTTATTGAGATTCGTTGAAAAATAGCTGAGCTATGACAGTTCGAAGTTACCGTTCCAACTTTTATCAGGCTTGGTATTTGGAGTTTTAAAAATGTAGCTAATCCATGCGCTTTAAAAAATTTGTAGCGCTCTAATCTCCCAGTACACTACCGGAGCAATAAAAAAGGCTGGATGACTCGAGAAATTTTCCAAGATTGTTTGCAAACCTGTTTCACTCTCGGGTTAGAACAATTTTGCTTAAATCGCAACATAATAATTGCTTTGATTGCATTCAATCGGTTTTAGTTCAAATTAAGCCATCAACGCTGAAAAATTGCTAGAAAAAACTACTTCCATCTTTTTTTTGAGCCAGGTACACAAATCGATGATATTGAGAACGAAAGAATAATTTCTGTAATTAGGGATTTCGGTGAAAAGATGGGTGCTGAACATCTTTCTCGTGAGGAAATTGATGACATCATCGCTGATAAATTGATTACGGCAGAAGAAATTTTCGCTGATGTTACGCAGATACAGATGATATAGACAATATTATTATTCCACAACCAAGCGCTGAAGAAATCAACTTCAAAATTTTGCTACTCAACGAAATGGAGAACTTTTGTTTTTTGGATAACAACATCGAACGACGAGAACAAATGCAACACATCCTTAGACAATCTAATACACAACTAAAGAACTTATTGATTGAATGGAAGAACGATCAGAGTGAACAAATCTAACCACAAATATAACTTACTATACGATTAAAAATTTGAATAATATCTCCATTCTCGACTATTTTTGATACTATTTGTTATTTAAATAAATTCAACCTTCCTCAACAATTCCTAAAACTAACATTAGCCAATGAATTTAAATTAATTAATCCTTTCAAAGATCTGGGTAATACCGAATTCCCACAGAAACAGTTCGATTTTTTTCTCCAATTGATGCGGTCTCAATAGAATGGTTTTGTATGCATCAAAATAATTCGTAAATTCTTTCTATCGCAAATGCTCAACAGTCGTATTCGACCATATCGTTTCCCGAAATGTTTTCAAACGGAATTCGACCATAGAGGATTTGTGAGCCCTGTTGTAAACAAAACTTAATTTTGAGGATAACATCAAATACATAATTTTCGAAATACTAGGGTTTACATTTAGTATCACAAAGACCTTTAAAACATGTATTGCCTAAAGGCACTATATTGTGAACTGTTTTGCAATTCTTGAAAATGGTACTGTCTTTTTGGCTCTTTATTGTTAATTCGACATCCACTGCGTCGAAACCATTCAGAATAAACTTCTTCGGTTTGCTTTTCGTTGTTTTCCTTGCAGTGATCCCTACAAACTTTCCAGCTATCAGGAGTGTTATAAATTTCTCGATTTTTACTTTTTATCAGTTCACCGAAATATGTCTTTGGTCGTTTACGTAGCAGCTTTTGTTACACTTTCGACTTGGTTATCCGCACTTGTCACAAAAACTGAATTTAGAGATTTACTGCCTGATGAAGAGTGTGACTATGAAATTTTCGCTCCATTGGGCTTTTCCCTGTTCAATAAAAAGGTTTAATTTAAATAACAAACAAAATGAAACTATATGAGCAATATATGTCACATTTTATGTACTTAACATTATATATAATTGTATAAATAATCAAAACATTTAGTATGAAATTCGAGTTTTCACTCTATCAAGTTCCTCAGATTTCAGATGTCGATAGCTTATTCATCTTAACACTTTAGTAACTCACTAACGCCTAGAAAAACAGTTTAAAATCTGTCTCTCCTTCATCAACTTATTCAAAAACTGATCGATAAGATCACTCTCATAAACAAGTATGGTATTCAGTTACAGAAGATCACATTGTAGATACAATAAGAACTGTTTCATCAATCGTTCAATAGGTATTGGAACCTTAAAACACCTTCTCGAAGAAACCATCTTAATAAGTCAACATGATTCTGAGTTGCAGGAATTTCGAACGCCGAATTGCACACTAGAGTCAGCCATGTGAGAAACTTCAATTACTGTTTACACCATCTGATCTGTTTTGACCCCCGGAACATTCTTTCCGAAAACACCGACACCACCGAAAGTAAATTATTCGTGATATTTCATGTACAAACTGTTTTTCTATGTTCACAATTATTTCATGCTCTTTTCAAAGCGCCCCTGGCGAAGCAGTTCTCAACAAATTGTCGGTCAAACTACACTAAATTGTTGGTCTAAGTATCTACAACAAGTTTGCCGAAGATTATATAGCTCTATCTGTCGACCGAAGCGAGATAATCGTTCACAGCCCAATCAGTCAAAATCCCATATGCTCTGGGTCCCGCTTATCGCGGATTCGCTTTTCACGCCCCCGGTGTACCGCGTTATACGAGACCCCTCTGTAAATCCGACTTCCGGTTCCGAAATTACTAGGAAATATGTGCAAAATTATGAAAAACTGCGCACTCAATTTTCTCGAAAATTTCTTAATCGATTTTCACATACTAAGAAGCAAATAAAAGGTCTTGAAAGTCTTTAAAAAGTTCCCGAAAGTTTTTCCATATCTGACTATATCCGGTATTATAGAGCGATTAGTAAAAAAATTGTATAAGGTGCATCTTTTTCTAAAACTTACTGCTAAATTCATCTAGTGGGAAGATCTTGTTAGTTAGTGAACATAGAAAAACAATTTTCGGACTACTAGTCTCCGGTTTCCGCTGCCGAAAACACCGATAAGAGTGAAGAAAAGCTCCAAAAACGGAACTCACTTCGATTTCTCAGCAACGGTTAAACCGATTTTCACAAATCATGATTCAAATTAAAGCTCTTATTATCTTAAAAGATACTGTGCAATTTCATTCAGATTCGACTTCCGGTTCCGAAATTATAGGGCGATGAGTGTCAAAACATTCAAATCGTCATTCAAAATTACGATGCAAAACTGATAAGCGTCGGTACATGCGGCTTCACTCCGTACTTTTTTCAACTTCGTATAGCGTTTAGGGTTGCTACGGTTAAATATATATTTTTAAGGTAAAAATATGTAAATTTGTAAATTTTTTATTCAATTTGTACCTATTTGTTAGTGTTATTACAAAATCATGATAACGATGCTTTTCTATAAAAATGCACTTATTGTCTTTCTGATATACAACGTTTATATAATCACTTGAAAAATTGACTAGTGAAAATTGGCCCGCAGGGCTAAGTATTCTACATCATTCGACACAGTTCATCGAGCTGAGCAATGTCTGTATGTGTGTATGTATATGTGTGAGTATGTGTCAAATAATGTCACTCATAAACTAAAAAATCTCTTAGTCCCTATTGATTTTCATCATGTTTTCATAGGGTATAGTGTGTTTAAAATTGCACACCATCATTTAGAACGACGGTGCAAAAAAAGATAAAATTCTTCTAGATTTGGCTCAAACCTGATTCAATTTGTAGGCTGTATTAGATACTTAATATACGAACCAACTTCGGCTATACTTGTTCGAAGTTCCCGGTTTCAGAAGTACCGCAGATAGTGGTAAAAAAGCTGAAATAAAAGTTCCAATAGTCTCATAGGTTGCTGATTAGTTTCATCCTGGTCCGACTTCCGGTTCCAGATCTACAGGGTAAAGTGTGTTTAATTATTTTGCGCGACAATGCAAAATAAAGAAAAATTCTTATTAACTTGACATAACTGTATACAAATTGAAAAGGTTATGTTAGTTCATACTCGAAGAAAGGTTCCTATTTCATTCAAAATTGAAAGAAAAAATCTTGACAAAATCTTCTAGTGAAGTTTCTGAAAATGAAAGTAATTTGAGAAAGGCATCTTTACAACACTAGGTGGAAGGTTTTATCACGAAATCATGTAAAAAGATGCGAATTTCTTCAAATTGGTGAATAAATTTGTCCAGCTTATAGAGGTTCGTTTGCTGATAATAAAATACAATCAAACCTGTTATACATGTCCCTGTTTTCCGGTTCCGGGAGTACCACAAATAGTGCTCAAAAATTCTAAAATGAATTACACTCTGATTTCTTTGAGATGGCAATATCGATTTATATGAACTAGAATTCAAATGGAAGGCTTTTAAAATTTCGTACGTGGTAGTCACATTTTAAGATTCGTCTCACTTCCGGGTTCAGCGTTATGGGGTAATAAATTTGAGATGATCGGGACGCGAACCCGTACCCGCCAGCTTGGTCAGGTTCGTGTAAAGAAAAAAATATGTCTGTCGTGTTCGGGGCGGGTACCGGTGACGATTTTTTGCATTTTCAACGGGTACCGGTCGGAACATGTTCAATGTATAGGGCGCTGGTCTTACAAGCAGAGATGGCATTTCACCAGAGTGATAAACGCTAGAGTCAGATTTTTGCCACACCGAGGATGAAAAAAACGAAGCACCGCACAAAGAGGAAAGCGCACTTCTTCTCAGTGTCGAATAGACAGCATTTGAGTGTGCGCTTGTGGTTAAAGCAGCTGGCGCGAGTGAAACACATTCTCTTCGCATGAATCGCTCACACGCGCTCTCGTCTAAATACACCCAAGTGACCACTGGCGCGTGATTGTGAGCGAACACTTCTGTGAACTTCAATTAATAGAGAGTAGATCTGGCCTTGCTATGAAAAATTTGCAAGGAAAACCGAAAATTTTACGATAAATTGTTTTATTTTGCTGATTTTGCGTATCCACGCTTCATCTACGAAAACCATACAGCAGAGTGCTCACCGGCGTGTACACCTCTGTGAAAGTATCTGCATCCACCTCGGAGAATTTATTAGCTAATGCTCTAGCACTTTGGTGCGATTCAGTGGAAGAGGTAAAAGGAAATAAACAAACGCACTCATGATGCGTGTACACTTTACACAACAGTGGTGTATAAATGTGAAAGAGAAGAGCTCTCGTTGAAGTTGTCAGTGCGAGGGGAGAAATTTTGCTTGCTCTTCGTCACACAGAGGAGATAGACATCTCTGTTACAAGCTAGTTGTCGTATGCTCGAGCCCCGACTTGGAAAGATTCTTAGTGTCAGTAGAATCGTAGCCAGGCAATGATTCTGAACGCTATAAATAGGCAGCGAAGTCTGTTGATTCAGAAAGGTATCAAATTGCACCAAAGAAATGTAACGCTAGAACTTTGCTTTTTGAAAAAATATGGAAACTTCTTACAACTGCGAATAAAACTAGTCCAATTTAATGTACTTGTAAGTTGGTTGCCAAACATACCAGATTGAGCTGTACCAATTTGCAACTTCCGATTCTTGAAATACCGAAGATTGTGAACGGTTTTTCCAAGATACAATTTGTATCAATTTCTCATATTAACGATCATGCGAAAATAATAATTACACCTACAGATGGATTAAAACAGTTTTCCGAAAAACTCGATACACAATTTTCCCAAAGTCGCATACAGAGTTTGATACATTATATCCAAAGACAGTTTGCTCTATGAAATCAGCGATCAAAAAATGCTCATAAAACCAATGCTAACAAAACCAGTACCTAAGCATTCCTTTCGTGACCGTCGTATCGATCGGATGGTAGTTTGCATTAGAGCAGCTGTGCGTTAATCCATTCTAATCCGTTTCAAGGTCATTTAATATCAAATCTTTTGTATTCGCAAGCTTGTGCAGTAGATCAATACAGTATAAACAATAAATACAGTTAGACAGTGCCGGGTGCTATTGTGTTAAAACAATACGAACAGTGAACGGACGTTTAGTGTGGTGCCGTGAACCGGTGCTGTGTGCATATTAATTCTCTGAGGCCGTTGTAACTAACGCTTGGCCTCAGCGGCCGAGTTGCTACGGATCATTAGCTAAGTATTATTATTTTTTTTTCCTTCGTGTCCCTTTATCGTCTTATATTTTGACTCCCCCTATAATTTGCGCGGAACCTCAACCGCGCTATGGCAAGTCCATTAAATTCTACCCTGCCCCCCGAAGATAAAATGGAAACAGATTCTAAATCTGCTCCAAATAGTAAGACTCACCGGGTTAAACAGTATCCCGAAGAGCCTTCACCCTCGGCCGGCCTTTATGTGGTTTATTTTCGGACCAAAGAGAAGAATAAACCGCTTAATATTTTGAAAATATCTAATGACTTGACGTCGAAATATCCAACATTGAAATTTATCTCAAAAATTCGTCCCGATAAGCTCAGGGTCTCGTTGACCAGTCTGAAACATGCTAATGAGATCGCTCGAAACGATCACTTTACGCGGGACTACCGCGTTTATATACCAGCTCGCGAAGTCGAGATAGACGGAGTGATCACGGATCCCAGTCTGACATGCGAGGACATTCTCAAACATGGGGTCGGATGTTTTAAAGATCCCTTGCTTAAGAATGTCAAGATACTGGACTGCAAACGTTTGCATTCAGTATCGATCGCCGCGGATGGGACAAAGTCTTATCCCCACTCGGACTCGTATCGGGTGACCTTCTCCGGCTCGGCTTTACCGAAATTCGTTCTCCTGGACAGGGTTCGTCTACCTGTACGACTTTTCGTACCACGGGTAATGAATTGCACTAGTTGTCAACAACTAGGACACACAGCTTCCCATTGTGGAAATCGGCCCCGCTGCTCGAAGTGTGGAGAGAGTCATGCGGATGGCGTTTGCGACAGAGACATTGAAAAGTGTCTTTACTGTGGGGCGGCCCCGCATGACCTCACAGCATGTTCTGCGTATAAATTGCGTGGAGATCATTTGAAACGATCTCTCAAGCAACGATCAAACCGCTCGTTCGCAGAAATGCTGAAAATCGCCACACCACCTGAACAGAACCCCTACACCTGTTTGTCTGCGGACGATTGCGACTCTGACGATCCTCAAGAAGGTACATCTTCAACTGTCCCTCGTAGTTTTAGGAAGAGGAAAAATATATCATCTCCTAAACTCCCTAGAAAGGGTTCGAAGATATCTCTTGAAGGCCCTCCAAAAGTAACAGCAGAAGGAAGTGTTGGTAAAAAAAACGAAAAGAAGAAGCCAAAAGCTCCTAGTTCCGGAGACTTGAAATCGGAGAAAGAATATCCAACACTTCCGGGGACACCCAAAACCCCGAAAGTCCCCAAGGAACCAGAAAACACATCAAGTGCTGGACTTGTAAAATTCAGTGACATTGTGGACTTTATATTTTCCGTCTTCAACATTTCTGACCCCCTAAAAGGTATTTTGATGACTTTCCTGCCAAAAGTTAAAATGTTTTTGATGCAGCTGACTGCAAAATGGCCCCTCCTCTCAGCAATCGTTTCCTTCGATGGCTAATTTTTCGAACGAGGTCAAGGATTCGATCACTGTTTTACAGTGGAACTGTAGAAGTATCATCCCGAAAATAGATCCTTTTAAATACTTAGTAAATAATCTGAAATGTGACGCATTTGCATTGTGCGAAACTTGGTTAACTTCTGATGTATCACTAAACTTCCACGATTTTAACATTATTCGCCTGGATCGAGATAATCCCTACGGAGGAGTACTTTTGGGGATAAAAAAGTGCTATTCCTTCTTTCGAATTAACCTCCCCTCGATATCAGGTATTGAAGTTGTCGCATGTCATGTCACAATTAAAGGCAAGGACCTTTGTATTGCTTCCATCTATATTCCCCCTAGAGCCTCAGTTGGGTACCACTTGCTCAGCAGTATCATGCAACTTCTTCCCGCACCGACGTTAGTTTTAGGAGACTTTAACTCTCACGGTACGGGATGGGGTTGTCTTCATGATGATAACAGATCAGCTATGATCCATGATATTTGCGACAACTTCAATATGACAATCTTGAATACGGGAGAAATGACACGAATTCCCGCACCACCAGCAAGACCAAGTGCGCTGGACTTATCCTTTTGCTCGACATCGCTACGGGTGGATTGCACGTGGAAGGTAATCCCTGATCCCCACGGTAGCGATCATCTGCCTATCGTAATTTCAATCGCCAGCGGATTAAGACCATCGGAAACAATCAATGTTTTGTATGACCTCACACGAAATATTGATTGGAAATGCTACGCAATATCGATATCTGAGAAACTAGAAACAACACAAGAGCTTCATCCGGAGGAAGAGTATACGTTTATGGCTGGCTTGATTCTCGACACTGCGATTCAAGCTCAGACGAAACGTGTACCCGGCGCGAATACCAACATTCGTCCTCCCAACCCGTGGTGGGACAAAGAGTGCTCATCACTGAACGCGGAAAGATCTTTAGCATTCAAAAAGTTCAGAAAATATGGAACACCTGATAATTATAGAAATTACGCAGCACTAGATAAGCAAATAAAGAACTTAGTTAAAGCAAAGAAACTAGGTTACTGGCGACGGTTTGTTGACGGATTAACAAAAGAAACATCGATGAGCACTCTTTGGAACACAGCCCGACGAATGCGCAACCAAAACACAACGAACGAAAGCGAGGAATATTCTAACCGCTGGATATTCGATTTCGCTAAAAAAGTATGTCCTGATTCTGTTCCGGAACAGAAGATATCCCGCGCCGCGACTTCGAATACAAACGAAACACCGTTTTCGATGGTAGAGTTCTCACTTGCGCTCTTGTCGTGTAACAATAAAGCCCCGGGGTTAGACAGAATTAAATTCAACTTGTTGAAAAATCTTCCTGACTCTGCCAAAAGGCGCTTGCTGAATTTATTTAACAAGTTCCTCGAGGGTAATATTGTTCCATACGACTGGAGACAAGTGAGAGTTATCGCCATTCAAAAACCTGGGAAACCAGCTTCCGATCACAATTCGTATCGGCCGATTGCTATGCTTTCCTGTATCCGGAAGTTGTTCGAAAAAATGATTCTCTTCCGTCTAGACAATTGGGTCGAGACTAATGGTTTACTTTCAGATACACAATTCGGCTTCCGCAGGGGTAAAGGAACGAACGATTGTCTTGCGTTGCTCTCAACCGAAATTCAAATGGCATTTGCTCGTAAAGAACAAATGGCATCAGTATTTCTAGATATCAAGGGGGCTTTTGATTCAGTTTCTATAAATATCCTATCTAAGAAGCTGCACCAGCATGGTCTTTCGCCGGTTTTGAACACCTTTTTATATAATCTATTGTCCGAGAAACACATGTATTTTGCACATGGTGATTTGTCGACAATACGATTCAGTTACATGGGTCTTCCTCAGGGCTCATGCTTAAGCCCCCTTCTATACAATTTTTACGTAAACGACATCGATAAATGTATCAACACATCTTGCACGCTAAGACAACTTGCCGATGACAGCGTTGTGTCTATTATAGGACCCAAAGCTGGCGATCTGCAAGGGCCGTTACAAGATACTCTTGCCAACTTATCCACATGGGCTCTTCAAATGGGTATCGAGTTCTCTACGGAGAAAACTGAACTGGTTGTATTTTCGAGAAAGCGAGAACCAGCACAATTACAGCTTCAACTAGGGGGTGAAACCATAGCTCAGGTCTTCACATTTAAATATCTCGGGGTCTGGTTCGACTCCAAAGGCACCTGGGGATGTCACATTAGGTATCTGAAACAAAAATGCCAGCAGAGAATCAATTTTCTTCGCACAATAACCGGAACTTGGTGGGGTGCCCACCCAGGAGATCTGATCAGGCTGTACCAAACAACGATATTGTCCGTAATGGAATATGGATGCTTCTGCTTCCGATCCGCCGCGAACACCCATTTCATTAAACTGGAAAGAATTCAGTATCGGTGTTTGCGTATTGCCTTAGGTTGCATGCAGTCGACTCATACGATGAGTCTCGAAGTGCTCGCGGGCGTCCTACCGTTGAAAAATCGATTCTGGGATCTCTCATATCGATTGCTAATCCGATGCGATATCTTGAATCCAATGGTGATTGAAAACTTCGAAGGGCTTATCGAGCTTAATTCTCAGACCCGTTTTATGTCCTTGTATTTTGGTTACATGGCTCAGAATATTAATCCTTCTTCGTTTGTTTTCAACCGTGCTCATTTCTTGGATACTTCTGATTCCACTGTGTTTTTCGACACATCCATGAGAGAAGAAATTCGTGGAATCCCGGATCACGTACGCCCTCAAGTGGCCCCAAATATTTTTTATAATAAATTCAGAACAGTCAACTGTGAAAAGATGTTTTACACTGACGGATCAAACATCAACAGGTCCACAGGCTTCGGAATCTTCAATCAGAACATCACCGCTTCGTACAAACTCAGTGATCCGGCTTCAGTCTACGTCGCAGAATTAGCTGCTATTCAGTACACCCTTGAGATCATTGAAACCTTGCCCAAAGACCATTACTTCATTGTCACGGACAGTCTAAGTTCAATAGAAGCTCTCCGCGCAGTGAAGCCAGGAAAGTATCCCCCATATTTCCTGGGGAAAATACGGGAACACTTGCGAACTTTATCTGAACGGTCTTATTTAATATCGTTAGTCTGGGTCCCTTCGCATTGTTCCATTCCGGGCAATGAAAAGGCAGACTCATTGGCTAAGGTGGGCGCATTAGAAGGTGATATTTACGAAAGACCAATCTGCTTCAATGAATTTTTCAGTATCTCTCGTCAGAAAACTCTCGAAAGTTGGCAAACTTCATGGAGCAATGGCGAACTGGGACGATGGCTGCATTCCATTATCCCTAGGGTATCGACGAAACCTTGGTTCAGGGGGATGAACGTGAGTCGTGACTTCATTCGTGTGATGTCTCGGCTCATGTCAAACCATTACACATTCAACGCGCATCTCCGGCGTATTGGAATCGTGGAGAGCGGTCTCTGCGCTTGTGGTGACGGTTATCAGGACATCGAGCATGTCGTATGGACGTGTACGGAGTATCGTGACGCCAGGTCTTTATTAAAGGACTCCCTAAGGGCCCGAGGTAGACCACCTGAAGTTCCGGTCCGAGATGTGTTGGCTAGTCGGGATATCTCTTATATGCTTCTTATATACCAGTACCTCAAACACATTAATATCCAAGTGTAATCTGTTATACCTCGCTCAGAAAGTATAATCTCCACCTACAGGTTCGACACTAACATCCGCCCGATTCTCTCGATCACCGTCCCTGTCCACCATCTTCATTGGAACTAACAAGATCTTTTTTTGTCACTAACTTTTCGTTCCCCCTTCCCCCGTCTCTTCACCATCTCGATGGCAACTAATTAGATCTCTGTAGTTTTCAGACATTTTGTTTCCATACCCCCTATTTACCTCGGTTTCCACAATATTTACTTTTTTTATTTTTTCATCTCTTCGTAACATCACCATCACCGCCTACGGTCCTACGCTCCAGTCGATGACCAGCATGCGGGCCACCCGCCGGGCCTTCGTAGCCTGGGGGTGTTTCCCGCGGACCCACACGAACTGAAAGGAAGCGGCCATAGATAGCACCAACTGGAAGTCATGCAATATTCAATTCACCGACCACTGCCGAACGCCAGCTAAAAGCTTTTTCCAAAAATTCTACACGACATAATCTAATGATACTATTCTAGTTTTAAGTTAGTCGTTAATTAAGATTAGGAAATACCCTTGGCATCTTAGAGCTTAAGCAGTGTGCCTAAAAATATATATTATACTATTGAATAAAAAAAAAACCAGTACCTAGAGATAATTTGGATAAAAGTATTCCGTAGTCAATTTTGGCTAAGGTAATTTTACGAGCTGTGTACGGATGACATCCCTTACGTTTGAAATTATATTGATGTTTCTCAGAAATATTGTTAAGTTCCCGTGCAATGAGGTCAATTGCAATCAACCAAACAATCGTTCATTATAGTAATAACTGGGATATTATCTTGTCATAGTAACAATTTGATTGTCAGGTTCGATTGAACCAACAAAAGATGGTATAGTACTCAACTCTTCTTCAACTAGAAACACAGTCTAAGAGTCCTTAGCAATAAAAAATTCATTACCGCTACAACTTCATACTCGTGTATCAGAACTTCGATACAAGTATCGGTAATTTACTGGACTTCAGTGAACTGAATACACACACACACATGCACACCATGCTACACTGAAATATCGATTATGCATGTAATACGCATTGAGATATTCCCGGACCGCGGTCAAACCAAAATGTTCGTATGTTGTGAAGGAATCCCTTCCATATAAAAAGGCTACAAGGGGGAATAACAAACCATATAAAAAGGCTTGGGTGTACTCAAGGAAACGAGACCCAATATGGATGCTTACCACCAAATGGAGGCTTTCAGTGCTATTTAATTATTCACCTAATTACAAATTTCCGCCGTCAGCAGTCGCACGAACGACGATTTGTCTCGGGCGAACTGAACGATGGGAACGGTCACCACGGGGCTTCGGTGTTTGTACAGGATATTCGTGGCCGAGCACCACACCGTATAGTAACCAAAAAGCAGAAAGAAAAAAAGATAAGCTTCTGTTGAATTGGTTACACAAGCAAAGAAGAGCTGGAAAAACAACCTCCCGCTCATAAAAATCATAATTTATGCAGAAGCCTCGAAAAGCTGCCCCACATAACTTAGAACTGCGGAATTAATCTGTGGTGGATGTTGCGGAAGCTCGCGTAGGTTGAAGGACTTTAAATGTGAAAGCAAATCAAGGGATTTGTGGTTTTTTGATTTATTTTATTCTGTGGCAATTTGCGGCTGGTGACATCAGTCATAGCACAAACTGCCAAGAATAGTTTCACGAGTCGATTATTTTGATCAAAAGATAAATTACGATGATGGCAATAAAATATGATTATGATATTAAAAAGGAAAGGTAAGTCTAGGTGACACTGGCTACGAAAATGGGTATGAACTGACATT
Source organism: Malaya genurostris (assembly GCF_030247185.1). Classification (NCBI taxonomy): domain Eukaryota; kingdom Metazoa; phylum Arthropoda; class Insecta; order Diptera; family Culicidae; genus Malaya; species Malaya genurostris. The sequence goes on from NC_080572.1 coordinate 216,856,968, forward strand.
CGGCGCCATACTTGAGCAATTATGTTCATTCCACTGTGGTCTATTATTGTGCTTCTGAGTCATAACATTCGAGACTAATAGTTAAATAATATGCGTTTGACACCAGATTGATTCAGTCATTAGGACCTGAGGACAGTAGGCCGCGTATAGAGTTTGAATCGACCACAGTGGCTCCCTCAATTCCCTTTGCGTCTGTGCACAGAAAAAAATTATGAATTTTACAGGTGATGTAATTCTACAACCGACACAATTCATAGCAATTTAACTTGTCAAAAGACTAAATATTCTATTCCCACATAACTTTACAGGCTCCGAGTGTAATTTGCATTCGGCTACCATTAGTCGCTATGTAGATTTATATGCATCAATAATCCATAATGCTTCTATGGCACAGTCGATTACTACCGTGTTTTGCGAGCTAATGTTTCTCGGTTCAAGTCGCGCTGTTTCTATTGATCTTTTGTTTTTTATTTCATTCAATTTCAAGCCATGTGATTTTCAAATCACATAATTTTACATGTTCTTGAATATAAATTTGAGTGAAATACGACGCTCTCAAGTTTGAAACGGGTAAAATTCAATACCAGGCTATGTGGCTGATTGACCTTTCATTTGAATTTAAGTTTGTCTAAACACACACATAAACACACACACAGCCACACACACATACATACATTTCGCGCACTCGGCCATTTTCAATGCGTTCGCCATTTTATCCGCTTGAATTACCCGGTAGCGTTTGTAAAAAGCAACGGAAGGGAAAGCAATAAAATCGACTTAACAAGGTTTCTAAACACACACAGTTCGAAAAAATCTAGTGATTTTACATCTTATAACATGCACATAAATGAAGCGTCGTATTTCACTCAAATTTATATTCAAGAACATGTAAAATTATGTGATTTGAAAATCACATGGCTTGAAATTGAATGAAATAAAAAACAAAAGATCGATAGAAACAGCGCGACTTGAACCGAGAAACATTAGCTCGCAAAACACGGTAGTAATCGACTGTGCCATAGAAGCACATATCGGCTCGATGGATTATTGATGCATATAAATCTACATAGCGACTAATGGTAGCCGAATGCAAATTACACTCGGAGCCTGTAAAGTTATGTGGGAATAGAATATTTAGTCTTTTGACAAGTTAAATTGCTATGAATTGTGTCGGTTGTAGAATTACATCACCTGTAAAATTCATAATTTTTTTCTGTGTAGTAGGAAATGGCTCTCCCATCTTCGAGAAAACTGAGTAATAAAAAACAACGCGTTTTGTCGGTTACGTCACTTATACCATTATATATACAGAACCAGAAGAACGGCCATTTGATCTTCGCACTTCATCTACAATTCAAACGGGCTTAGACTTTTAAAACCGGCTCTGGCATCTTTGTGAAAATTGAGCGATAAGAAAACAATGCGTTTTTGTCGGTTTCGTCGCTTATATCTCCGGAACCAGAAGTGACTACCATTTGATCTTCAAACTTGCTCAATGGCCTAATAGTAGCTTTCAAACGGATCAAAGCTTGCTGATGTCGGTTCAGCCTTCTCCGAGAAAATTGAGCGGTAAAATAATCTTTGAAGAGTACACACACAGAAATTTTCCGATCTCGTCGAGCTGAGTCGAATGGTGTATAACACTATTGGTGATCTAGAGTCGTTTTTTCAGCAACTCTATTCACTTTCTATAGAAAAAGGTAATAAGTGCACTCCATTTTCTCGGAGACTGCATAATCGATTTTCTTGAACTCAGATTAAATTGAAAAGTCTCTTGGTCCCATAGGCTACTATTGAATTTTATACTGATCCAACTTCCGGTTCCAGAGCAACGCAGTAAATTGTGAAACAAAATGCACTCGATTTTCTCAAAGACCGCTCAACCAATTTTTACAAGCATAGATTTAAATGTGTGATCTTATAACCGAAACCTCCATTTACGAACTAAACGGGGGTTCGTAAAAAAAGTTAACCTTATTTGGGATTTGGTTCGTAAGAAAAGTTTACGTTATTTGGGATTTGGTTCGTAAAAAAAGTTTTGTATAATGAATGTGGAAACCGCCAATCATATGCATATTTTGGAAACGGATGTGAAGAATAAGTACAAGAAAATGAAGTTAGCGCTTGTTTCAAAATTCAAGATGGCGACTTCCGGTTTATTGATATTGCTTGAAACTCCTAACAATATGGGTATTTTCAGAACGGGATTGATGAGTAGATGTCGAAAAACGATGTAGGAAGTGGTTCTGAAATTCAAGATGGTGACTTCCGGTCTTTTAATATTCCATAAAACTCACGAAGTGCTCTATAAACAGTTTTAATTAAATGCTGATTTTAAAAATAAATTTCCACGATACAGACGTCACTTTACAGTGTCAAAACGACTTTCATACAACAGAGTAATTCCTATTGAAAAAACAAACCTCATAAAAAACACCCGTTACAATGTAGGATTGATTTGAATACTTCATAATCCACCCTCAACTAGTTATTTTTCAGTTTTATTTCCGAATAGTCTTGCTTGTTTCTTTTCCATGAGAAACCCCTCTACAATTGATCTAACTTGGTTCTAACAGATCAAAGTCACATTTGTAGTGAACTGATTACTCACGCAGACGTTGACTCAGATCATCTTCCTGCAACATTCAGAATTTCCTAAAGAGCTAATTGCCTTGAATACAGATCTCACACGGAAAATCACGTGAATCATGAAACTGTTCTAGAAAATTTCGCTGGCAGCCGCAATAAATCACTTAAATCATTACATAATTGAAGTTAGAAATCATTCAGTTCCCAAATCTTAAACTAAATTAACTCTCCTATCATCCACGACATTCGGATGAAGAATGTTCGTCGAAGACAATATCAACGTTCTCGCGATCCTGATATGAAATCCATAGTTAAGGACTTTAAGGACAACTAGAAATAAAATTTTACTTACTCATTTGCAACATGAAAATTTCGCTCAATAAGTTGAACAAACCAAACTATATTCAAAATTACTGGAAGGAATTTCATTAAATCAAGTCAATCATTAGGAAACTAGAAACATGAAAGCTACTGATAATGATAGAATCTTTAATATTCTTATTAAAAATCTGCTCAATATTGCCTTGAGATTCTTGGTTAAAATTTTCAACAAATGTTATTAATTATCTTACTTCCCTAAGAGATAGAAAATCACTAAATCAATTCTTAACCTCAAACCCGACAAAAACCCAGCATGAACATCCAGTTATGAACCAATTAGTTTGCTTTCTTCTATAAGTAAACTTGAAATGTGAATTTTTCTCTCTTTTTTTTTATCAGAGCAGTTTGGATTTCGTCATGCACATTTAACTACTCATCAACTTGTCAGAGTAACATATATGACAAAATCAAATAAATCATCTGGGTTATCCACCGGAGTTGCTCTTTTCAATATAGAAAAAGCTTTCGACAGTGTTTGGCACAAAGGTTTAATATGAAAAAAAATCTGATTTCCAGTTTCCTATTTATTTGTTCAAAATTATTTCACTGATCGTACGCTCCAGGTTAACTATTAGAATTGTAAATCTGAATTGCTACCCGTACGAGCAAGTGTTCTTCAAGATTCGAGCGTAACCAAACCAAGAAGAAAACGCTTCATGGAATTCAGAATAAAATTTTGAAAATGGTTTTGAAGCTCTCTCCCTGGTTTAGTACAAATGAGCTACACAAACTTACAAATATAGAACCATTAGATGTAATGCCACATAATATTATAACCAAATTCTGACAAAAATCGATGCAATCTTTAATTGAATCGATTCACTCTCTGTATTAGTTAGTAAGTTAGTACATAAGTTCCTTTTCCGCGTTGCACATTACAAGTAGGTTTAGAATTTCCCCTATAAAAAATCACAGAATTGCGGAAACTAATGATGTCTTAATGGTAATAACCAAATTATGTCCACAATAGGGCTAAAAAGTCACTACTTGTGACTAAACATCAGACGTAAATCTAAACCATTTAAATTTAACTCATATTGCAATAAATAATACATTAAAATAACTTTAAAAATAAATAGTTTCAAACGACGTTTTCAAAACTAAATAAACTAGTTTTTGTAATTAAATTAATTTAAAAACAAACACGAAGAGGCGCTCTCTTCGTATGGTAGCTGACTGAACGATTTTCCGATCATCAAACAGAGTGCCACTGTGGCACATCTGCAATGTTTTATTCCGACCCATTTGAAGTATGTATCATTTCACATTTAATTAAAATCCAACTGCCGCAATAGTTGAACCGCCACATCGAAACGGTAAACCCAGTAGTTTGTGGTTTTTCATTGCAAAACCTCGAACGCACAGCTAGGCTGATAAGCAGTAAAACAAAATATTCTCAAATTAGTATGAGAATATTCACCAGAACCAACACTTATTGTTGAATTTCACAGACATAGTGATTATGATTCGTTGAAACATATGAACGTTAGCAGTATCATTGGATATTCGATTCGTCTAATAAATTAAAATCGATAATTGTTATGAATATTATTTCAGTTTAGTAAACTGATTCCAAGAACACTTTTATACTGACACAAAAAGACTTGGAATTAGGAACAAACTGGATTTTTTTAATTCATATTACTTCAGTTCTACTGAAATACTCGTACATCTACCACCACAATATAGAATTTTAATAGAGTTAAAAAAAGATAGTCAAGTTTAACTAACCGCTCGGCTCCTGTTGTTGGTCCACCTGGGCTGATACCGGTAGCAGCGACCACGTACCAATACTGATCTCGATAGATAAGCAACGGCCCCAAACCTCTCGACACCGACTTTGGATCCACCAGCGCGCAGATTGGAAAGGCTATGAAACCTCCGTAGAAGGAAGGATTCGAAACGAATCTAACCTCTCCCAGGAGGAACTGGAGAGCATAATCCTCGGAGCAGCCAACGATAGCATCCCACGAACTAGCGGAAAACCCCCCAAAAGAGCGGTCCACTGGTGGTGCCCAGAGGTGGCCGATGCTATCAGAGCCCGCAGAAAGGCTCTCCGTGCACTAAAGAAAACCCCCCCAGAGCACCCAGATAGGGAAGCAAAGGCGCAAGAATTTCGTCGCCAAAGAAACCTATCGAGGGAAGCCATTTGCAAAGCTAAAGTAGATAGCTGGAATGGCTTCCTTAGCGGCATCTCAGCAGACTCCTCGACAGCTGAACTGTGGAGAAGAGTAAATGCCTTCGGAGGGAAACGTAGATATAAGGGCTTTGCCCTAAAAGTTAACGACAACTTCACATCCAACTCGGTCATCATAGCTGATCATCTTGGTCAATACTTCAAATCCTTGTCCGAAGACACGGCACTACCAAAGGCATTCCTTAACTCACTTCGGTACGCCCAGTGCCCCCCTGTGTCCATCCAACCAGGATCTAACGAAATCTGGAACAGCCTATTTTCCGCGGAGGAACTTAACTTCGCCCTACACTCCGCTAAAGGTAAATCTACTGGCCCGGACAATATCAGCTACGATATGCTCCGGCATCTTCCGCCAACCGGTCGCAGAGCCCTTCTGAACCTATTCAATGAAATTTGGCTATCCGGAAAAATTCCAGCAAGCTGGAAAACTGCACATATTGTTCCCATACCCAAGGGTTGCGCGGACTTGCACTCTGCCAAGAACTTCAGACCCATCAGCCTCCTCTCGTGCGTTGGTAAAACGCTCGAGCGGCTAGTAAACCGCCGCCTCGTCACATTTCTCGAAGAGCACGATCTACTAGATCACAGGCAATTTGGTTTCCGACAAGGAAAGGGAACAGGAACCCACCTCGCATCACTGAGTAACTCTATACACGAAGCGATCAGCGAAGGGTTACACGTGGACGCCTTATCGATCGATTTGGCCAAGGCCTATAACACAGTTAACCGGGAAGGGGTCCTTCGACAACTGGTTAACTGGGGCATTAAGGGGCGAATGGGTGCCTATTTACAGGACTTTCTAGCTAACAGAAACTTCCAAGTCCGTATAGGTGGATCCCTATCCAGGACATTCGCTGAACAAAACGGAGTCCCACAAGGTTCGGTACTCGCCGTTACCTTATTTCTGGTAGGAATTAACTCCATCTTCCAACACGTTCCGAAAGGGGTACGAATCTATGTGTACGCCGATGACATTATCATCCTAGTCACCGGCAAATCCAGAAAAAGAATCCGTAACAAAATCCAACAGGCGGCGAACGCTATCAGTAAATGGGCAGATAGCGTAGGCTTCAATATCGCCCCCAATAAATGTACCATCTCACATTTCTGTTGGAAAAAACATTTGGACACAGACCATCCGGTAAAAATCGGAGAAATCACAGTGCCATTCAAGAAGTCTCCCAAAATCATCGGCGTAACCTTCGACCGAAACTTAAACTTCTCGAACCACTTTGGCCAAATTAAGAAAGATTGCGAGTCCAGATTGAACCTTATTCGGTCCATCTGCTCCGGTCATCCCAAATGGAATCGTCACCAGGGAATTAACATAGCCAAGGCCCTAATATGGAGTAGGCTATTTTACGGCTTAGAGGCAACGGCCATAGGCAGAGCCAACCTCACAAAACTTCTCAGTCCTACCTACAACAGGGCCGTTAGACTAACCTCAAACCTACTCCCAAGTACCCCAGCAATGGCGGCGTGCGTAGAGTCGGGCCAATTACCTTTCAGATGGCACTTGGCCTGGACAATCGTACGCAGAGCCATGGGTTACCTGGAGAGAACATCGGGAAACAACTGCACATTACTGGAAATAACCAAATCTTTGTACCAAGAATTCACCGGACAAAGACTTCCTAAACTGGCTCGCCTTCACCGAGTCTGGAAGAAACCCTGGTACCAACAGGATCTCTCCAGAATCGACACTTCATTGGCACTCTCCCTAGGAGCCAAACCACTACCAGCAGTTGCAAAACGATGTTTCAACCAAATCACATCCGACAAGTTCAAAGGTTCAGCCTTATTCTACACGGACGGCTCACGGACAAACTCTGGCACCGGGCTCGGTGTCTGGGGGCCTAACACCTCCATTCACCGCAGCCTAAACCCCATCTGCTCGGTGTTCTCGGCGGAAGCAGCCGCCATATTCGAGTGTATAAGAATCATCCCCCCGGGGTCTAATGCCGTGATCCTCTCGGACTCCTTAGCGGTAATCACCGCTCTCGAGACGGGAGGATCCAGGCACCCCTTTGTCCAGGCGATTGAGACATACTGTGGCAGTAATGTCACGGTTTGCTGGATCCCTGGACACAGCGGGATCCCGGGCAATGAAAATGCGGATACACTAGCGGCTAGAGGTAGGAAAAGTCGCCGGACGGCATCTGAGGTCCCTTCAGCCGACATATTGACGGATCTCAGGGCCAAACTCACCAACCACTTTGTACAACACTGGAGAGCGTCCGACGGCCTGCTGCCCAAGATAAAGGGCGATCTGGAAAAATGGACAGATCGCCCTGACCGCCGGGAACAGCGAGTACTGTCTCGGCTACGGACGGGTCATACTCGCATCACCCACATTCACTATATCACGAGGCAACCCCCACCAATGTGCTCCTCCTGTAACATCCAGCTTACAGTAGAGCACATCTTAACTAACTGTCCGGAATTTCAAAACCTCCGAGTACAGCATAACATGAGCACCTCCATCAGAAACATCCTCTCGAATGATTCCGTAGCAGAGACATCCCTAATCCTCCTTCTCAAAAAAGGCAATATCTTCAACTCCATATAACCCATCGAACAACCCCTATCATAACTCTCCCATGACAATCACACACATCAGTTCAACAGGATAGCAACCCGGACTCTTGCCCGACAGATCTCCTCCCAAACACCTATTACCTCTCGTATCACAAACCCATTGCCTTAACCCAAAACCCTATTCCCACCGCCTAACCAAACTCCCCCCGCAACCTAACCCAAAACTACCCTCCTCCACAACCAATCACCAAAAAACGATTCCTGTCCTAAATTCGGCCACAAATAGACACCGCCTCCGCAACTCCAAATTTACGCCGGATCTCTAACATCCGCCCGGTCTTCAAGGTACGGTTCCACCATCTATGACGCAGAACTAATAAGATCTTAACCCAGGACAGCGAACTAACATCTGCCGAGGAACACCTCTCCTCACCCCCATCCACCACCAGATACACCCACCCCCACCAAAATTAACCATCCCTCCTATATTTCTAAATTACAAATTCTAATATTACTGTATCATCTATATCATTTCACGAACAACGCCAAAACCAAAAAGCGGCCATCCGCCGGGGCGGGCCCCGGGGATGTTCCCCGCGGCCGACAGCCGGAGCAACGCAGAGAGTCACCACGAATCAAACGGATCCAGTCTGGGGTTTTTAGAACACTAGTGCTTCCACACCTCGACCCATATCGCGCCACCATAAGACATAACCTAAACATGATATGTATTTTAAAGATTTGTCAAGACATACACCACCTCCAATTCCCCCCAAACCATTTTCCCCCTCACCCCACTGAGACCCCCCCCCCCCTCCCATTACGATACAAACCCGGTGAACGACCGCAACTAGGTTAAAACCGGGTATAAATAAACGATATAAAAAAAAAAAAACTAACCGCACAAATGTTTCAAACTTTAGATCTTCAATATACTAACAGGTAGAATATTTACTGGAAACCGAAACAGCCGAGTGGTCGTCAATATTCCCTCAGGGTTTTTGACACTACATTATTCATGGATCTATAATTTCATGCGGCGAAGAATCGAAGATAGTTGCTAATCTAAATCACGTGACAATTAGAGGGGACAATACACGAGTGATAAATTATGCAACGAAACGATATAATTTTCAGATTTGGAACATGTTAAACTACTTTTTTTTTTCAAACATTTAGGAAACGTTTGATGCTCGGATAATCGAATGTCTATCACTGCAGTATAATTCAAATATACAATTTAGATAAATTAATAGAAAGTCTTTTCGTACACGTTTTCATTTATCGTACGGGTTAAACACAGATTTCAGAATTAACGCTGCTTTTTTGCACGGGTTTCGCATCTAACACGGTTTGTTATACGTTTTTTACGGAACTCCGCTAGAAGAAACCTTTGTATATATTTTACTCTAATCACAATGCTAAGATGACATCGAATAGAGTTTAACCAAAATTCAATTTTTGGTTCTGATACTCGAGTTCCTATTTCTGATATTTCAACTTTCTCTCTTTTCATTTTTCCATTATTTTGAATTTGAGATTGATCGTACCAGGTGTGCCCGATAATAATGTGCGAATTATTAAAAGGAAACATATGTTGATTGTAAGTAATATGCTCAATATACTTTATTCGAAGTAGTAACCTTCGAATAGAATAGCTTTGCCGATTTTTTCTTATTTTCAACTAACTCACGAACCACATCGAATGAACCGTTCATCTTTTGAAGCGATCCAACTAGTGAAATGCAGCTCAGCAAGTGAGTTCAGAGTTTGAATTGCTTTCACTATTCGTAGAGGGGTTTTTTTTTTATTCAATAATATAATATAATTTTTTAGGCACACTGCTTAAGCTCTAAGATGTCGCAGTGGTCGATGAACTGAATATAGCGTGAGTCTTCCAGATGACGTTGGTAAATATTTATGCTGGCCGCATCCTTTGGTCCGTATGGGTCCGCGGAAAACACCCCCAGGCTACGAAGACCCGGCGGGTGGCCCGCATGCTGGTCATCGATTGGAGCGGTCTTCCATTGGGGTTGATGGTTATGTTACGGAAGAGAATGAAAGAGACATAGACTAGTAAATATTGTAGAAAAAAGGGCTGATATGGGAACGAAATGCCTAGAAAACGACAGAGATCTAATTAGTTGACAACAAGATGGTGAAGAGACGGTGAAAGGGAGAACAGAAAAATTAGTGACAACAAAAAGATCTAGTTAGTTCCAATGAAAATGGTGGACAGGGACTGGGATCGAGAGAATCGGGCGGATGTTAGTGTCGAACATGTGGGTGGAAATTATACTTTCTGAGCGAGGAATAACACATTATACTTGTATATCAATGTGTTTAAGGTACTGGTATATGAGAAGCATATATAAACTATCCCGACTCGCCAACACATCCCGAACCGGAACCTCAGGCGGTCTACCTCGGGCCCTAAGGGATTCCAGTAGCTTCGACCCGGCGTCACGATACTCTACGCACGACCACACGACATGCTCGATGTCCTGATAACCCGTAGAGGGGTTTTGTCGTGTCACAAAACTACCCTCACGTGTTTTATGGAGCATTCTGGTTGTTTTTCGAGTCGAATTCATTTTAATCATATGCAACGAACGCCGATGGTTGAGATTCAGAAAATAAATCCATTTTTTATTTCCCGTCACGATTCGTCGTTATAAACTTTTTAGTTCATAACGAAAAAGCAAAGTTTCCTGCCTATCATTCAGCTCATGAGGAACCGATTTTCCAACCTTCTGAATCTTTCCGATGACGTGTAGATGATTCGAAATGGCTTGGCGACTAATGTTAAATGTAAAGTCTTCACCATTTGTTTTTGATTTTCTGACGTTGTCTTCGTTCAACAATCCTTACAATTCGGCATTAATTTTTTTTTTGTTTACCTGTGCGTTCTTCGTATTTCACACTGGAATCTCCACTTTTGAATCGCTTAAAACAACGTTCATTAGTCGTAGAAGATACAGCATGTCCCTCGTTAGCAATATCTAGAATCTAATTCAGTAGCATGTCTTTTTAATATTAATGAGCCAACACTCCTCCCAAATGCTTCTTACTCGGGATGAATTTGTTACTCAGAAAGACATGTTTATTTCACTAAATGTGTGCTACACTTACTAAATGTATACGACACTAAGCAGCAATAGCTGTTTTTTTTTTGAAACATCAGAAAATAAATAGACCTGTGCACCGATAAAAATTGTCAACATCGGCGGCTAAAGCGTCTTTTTGACCAGCGGCACCGGCGAATCGCCAAAAGTCAAAAGCAGTACATATATAATGTCAAAGATTAGAGGTCCTAGAATCCAACAAAGTTGCCCATTATGAGACTGTCAGCATAATTCATATAAAATCATTTAGAATAATTTTTATGCGTCTAGAAAAACTATGAATTTTTGTTCAAGTATTTCGAAGCCACACGCCGCATGAAAAAATACCCACAATGTCTATTGTTTTACATCATCCTTCGAAAAGATAAACAAGAACATGGTTGATGAAGCGAAATTAGCAAAAGACGGGTGGCTAATGTCAGATACACAACTGGATGACACACTAACAAATCCCGAGCTTTGAGCCTGTATATGGATTTGGAATTAGATCCATTGAAATGATGTGCTTATGGTGCACTGGACTAAATGGGCAGAAAGAATAAATCTAACAACATTTTTACTCAGTAGATATTGCGAGAACGTAATGTCGCTCACTACATCGATGTCATCCGAGTTGTCCGAATACGAGAAAAGCAAATACGTGTCTTGAGTTTTCCTCTGTGATACTGGTTGACAGCAAACATTTTAGAACAAGTTAATTTCAAGTTATTTGTGGTTATCTCATACTACTGAAAATTTTATCTTAAATATCTGACCATATTTCCGATGACATGGAGCAAAATTCATTATTACATCCGCTAAATATTGATGCACGATCAACGAGTACTCAAACACAGCGATCTATGTCAATTTTGCTTTCGATAAAAAAAACGTGATTAATCCACCTAGCAGTGAGATGATACCTTTTTTTTAACAATGCTTTTGCATGGATATTCTTCGGTGTTTTAGTTCTCATGACATTATTTTAATAGTCGTCGCTTTAAACGGCAAATTGAGATTTTATTCACTCATTATCCTGTAATGTCGAAACTGCAAATCGTATCGGATTTCAATCTTAACGTGTGACAATCGATTGAACATTCCATGAGATGTCGAAGTAAGTTCCACTTTAGAGTTTTTCGTTATTATTTATGGTTCTTCCAGAGCCGGTATTCAGAAACTAGCATAAACCAAAATGATTCGTATGACCATAAATTAATACGCCAAACAATTTACATCTTCCATATCGGTATGAATTTTGAAAACTCATGATCCTGTAATTAGAGAATCGTATAAAATTCACCAATTTTGTATGTCCTTTAATTTGAATTTTTGTTTTAGAAGTTCGATTTGGCCTTTTTGAGAAAATGATTGAGCTTTGAGAAACGATTCGATACTGGAACCGGAGTTCGAAAATCGGAGTAGCCGAAATCAGTTGAATTCACCTGGAGTGTGTAGACATCTTTGAGAAATTGAGAAATACCGCTTAAACTAAAATAAATTTATTTGGTAATCGACTATCCAAATCTGCCAACCCAACAAACCTGATTAATTTATGTGAAATGGACATTTTTATACTAATCACCCTGTATCTCCTAAACCGGAAGTTGGATCTGACTAAAAAGTAAGATGTTTTAAAGGATCTCAAAACTTTTCATTTGAATCTTAAATCGGTTCAGCCATCTACGAGAAAAATGAGTTACACAATTTTAATTTCGTTTCACATATCATCCTGTAGTTCCGGAACCTGAAGTCGGATCCAAACATAATTCAGAAACCTAGTTTGGGAGTATAACACTTTTCATATGAATGTGAGTTGGTAGAAAACGGTTGAGTCATCTCCGAGAAAATTGAGTGAAATTATTTGTCACACATGCATTTACTGATCTCGACGAACTGATTCGAATGGTATATGGGAGTTATGTTCTTCCAGCATTTATTACTGTAAGTAGTTTAAATCAAAATAGTTATGGAATTACTTTCAACTTGAAAATGCTGCCATCATCTGGTTTACATATGTCATACTCGAACGATTATGTTTCCAAAAACGAATCGTGCTACAACCGGTCCGAGGCAAAACGTTTTGAAAAAAGATGCTGTACACAGTCTTTTTGGTACTTAGAAAGAATTGTATGTTGTTAACAGATCGGCTGAAAAGTTCGTATCGTTTCTATGAGAGGGCGCCAATAGAATTAAATCCATACCATTTTCAGTTAGTACCAACCTTCAAAAGATAAGTGTATAAATTTGACAGCTGTCTGATTATTAGTTTGTGAGATATTGCATTTTGAGAGAAGCTACTTTTGTTATTGTGAAAAAAATGGAAAAAAAGGAATTTCGTGTGTTGATGAAACACTACTTTTTGATGAAAAAAAGTACCGCCGATACCAAAAAATGGCTTGATAAGTGTTATCCAGACTCTGCACCGGGCGAAGCAACAATTCGTAAGTGGTTTGCAAAATTTCGTACTGGTCATATGAGCACCGAAGACGATGAACCCAGTGAACGTCCAAAAAAGGCTGTTACAGATGAAAACGTGAAAAAAAATCCACAAAATGATTTTCAATGACCGTAAAGTGAAGTTGATCGAGATAGCTGACACCCTAAAGATATCAAAGGAACGCGTTGGACATATTATTCACGAATATTTGGATATGAGAAAGCTTTGTGCAAAATGGGTGCCGCGTGAGCTCACAATCGATCAAAAACAACAACGAAAAACCATGCTGAAATTGAACGAGTTGGGCTTCGAATTGCTCCCTCATCCACCGTATTCTCCAGATTTGGCCCCCAGTGACTTTTTCCTGTTCTCAGACCTCAAGAGAATGCTCGCTGGTAAAAACTTTAGAAGCAATGAAGAGGTAATCGCTGGAACTGAGGCCTATTTTGAGGCAAAGGACAAATCGTACTACAAAAATGATATCGAAAAGTTGGAAGATCGCTATAATCGCTGTATCGCCTCTGATGGCAATTATGTTGAATAATAAAATCGAATTTTGGCAAAAAAATGTGTGTTTCTATTAAACGATACGAACTTTTCAGCCAAACCGTTACATAAAAAATCGTGTTTCATTTGGCTCCGAAACAACGCTTTATCATCAAACGCGTAAAACTCCTTCTACTACTGGAATAAGGCGAAAACTCGTTTACACAAAAATATCGATGTCTCCGTTAAAAATTAACGGATTTTGACAATCTATGGCTTGTTGGATAGCTATATAGCTATTACCGTGCGAAATTTAAGTCTAGAAACATATCCTGTTTTCAAGGTCAGTTGTCACAGATATTGTCAAAAAACTGAAAATGTTGACATAAAACTTTGTACAACTCAAAAAGTAAACATCCTATCTCAAAACCATTCAATAGCATTCTGGGTGACGGGGAGACCTTTCATTTGATTAAAATCGGTTCAGCTATCTCTGAGATCTCGACCTCTTTGTTGACAACACACATACAGACCCACACACATACACACACACGGACATTTGCTCAGTTCGTCGAGCTGAATCGATTTCTATATAACACTCGGCCTCGGTTATACTTGATTTTGACTGGGGTGATAATCGGGGAAACTGTAAAACGGCTGTCTCAGTCTTATAATACAAACGAATGTTGTTTACTTTCCGACGTTTCGGCCTTTGATGTAGGCCTTTTTCAAGGAAAATAATGTCTATCGTTTATAGTCAAAATATGTCGATGTCTGACGCTACGTTGTTGTAAAATTGACCAGACCACGTAGCGTCAGACATAGACATATTTTGACTATAGACGATAGACATTATTTTCCATGAAAAAGGCTTACATCAAAGGCCGAAACGTCGGAAAGTAAACAACATTCGTTTGTATTATAAGACTGAGACAGCCGTTTTACAGTTTTCCACGATTTTTCAAAAGTTTGATCGAATCCTATACCTATTATATATATATATATATATATATATATATATATATATATATATATATATATATATATATATATATATATATATATATATATATATATATATATATATATATATATGTATATATATATATATATATATATATATATATATATATATATATATATATATATATATATATATATATATATATATATATATATATATATATATATATATATATATACATATATATATATATATATATATATATATATATATATATATATATATATATATATATATATATATATATATATATATATATATATATATATATATATATATATATATATATATATATATATATATTAAAGAAAAACGTGTTTCCAATTGCCCTTAACTTGACCCACACAGTTAAACCGTTTTCACAAACAAGATGCTATGTGGCAGTGATGAATTATAACCATCGTAGTATTCCATGATTATATGAAAACTGTGGAACAACCTTGTCGGAGAAAGCAAAAAAAAACAAAAGAACAGTTATTGAATTCACCATCAAATCTAGACAACGGAATGTAATTCTCGGTGGGCGGTTTCATCGTTATTTCCCGTCGTCGTATCCGAACATTCCGTAATTTTCCATTATGCAGATCGAAAGCCTTACGGAGGAAAGCAGTGAAGCAAAAAATACCTCAAATAAACATGCGAAACCGAATATTTATTTTTCGCTCCCTCGCGATCCCGGAGAAAAACCGTTGTGGCACGAAACTGTAATCCTGTTTAATACATGGCATTTACCAGCGGTGTTGCTTCAGCGTTTTCCTTGCGGATTTACATTGATGACAGAGTAAATATGAACGCCAGCACCGTGATAGAACAGAACTATGTATGTATCTTTTGGATTTAGATAAGAAAAAAAGCTCCCTTCGCACATTCAACAGCAATTAAGTCTTCTTCGGTTCGTGTAACAAATGACAGCGATCTACCGCACCCATCAGCCGTTCACACTCGTCTGTCTGACCTGCTGGCAACAGGTGCTAGAATCCAACAGAAGTTGCCCATTCACGCCCATCTACGAAGCCGGTTTATGCAAATAAGCAAAACTAATGCATAATTTCTAGTGCTCGCTTCTATAAAATATCACCCCATCTTATCACCTCAGCACAATCGTGTTTCATTTGAATTTTCCCGCGCCCAACCGGTGAGGCAGGTGGGGTGCAGCGGAACATTTTTCCTAACGAAAATGAAGCACTCTCACCACAGACGTTGGTGTGTGGCGTTGGGCAAAGCGGAAGGACCACTAGTTTTCCACGGTTCGCAGTTGCTCCATAATATGTACGAGCGACTGACTTTTGTGCTTGCACAATCCTTCTTCGCCGGCGGCAGCGGCGGCATCAGGGTTCTTCAACTTTCATGATTACTCACTTTGCCGAGTGGAACAGCTTGTACGTGTTTCGGACCTATAATTTTTTTGGTCCTGTATTTTGGCTCGACCCATTCCAGGTCAGCGAATCGCTACAGGTGAATTTCGGTGACGAGCGATTATAAGCGGTGTTGTTTGTTTTTCGTTAGTTAGGGGGGACTGCCGGAACATTCGATGGCAGAATCTGAAGGCCACAATAACCGACCGTAATCGAATTCGTTAGGATCTAGTTAGGTCACGAAGTTGTTAATCATTTATGTGTATAATAAGGCCGAAATCCAACCAAAACATGTAAACATTGAAGCCTTTGTAGTCTCCCTGTGGTATGGTTTGGATTCGGGTAATCAATTCCAGAATGACTGGAATCTAATAGAGTATGCATGAACCAACCTGACACGTACCAAAAGCAGTAAAACATTGAGCCTTCCCTCCTGAAGAATTATATCGGCATGGAAATTGTTGTTTTTAACAAGAGATGGAAGCTTCTATGAAACTTAAAGATCATAAAGTTGTTATTCAAGAAAAGCAGTTTAAATTCTTTAATATTAAAGAGGAAAACAGAAACACACAAATTGTTTATTTCATAACCTCTCCGTCCCTCTCGGCACTACTTTCGTCAAGCACACAACAACATCTTGATGCTAGGGTCGTGACCTCAGCCGGGGCTTTTCCCGAGTGCTTTCTAGCAGCAGCCTATGCAGATGAAAACAAAGTACAAACGGCATAAGTTGCAGTCTGCCGAGAGAGTACGACTGGAAGGACTTGTTGATGCGTACCACACCGACAACTCAAGTGGCCCGGTGGTGGTTCACCGGTGGAATGCTGGACGTTAGTCACTCACGTTAGGAACGCCACCTACAGTGGGCTACAGAGCGTCGAGAGTCATTAGCGGATACTTGGAATTTCGCGGAACTCGATTACGCACCACACCGGAAAGAGCAACGTAGAAAATAACACGACACGTATTTATTAGTGTGAGAAAAACAGGATAATTATCACAAAGACAATTACCATAATTTGCAAAGACAGTTTTCATTTTGTTTCTCTAGACAGGGCTTTTGTTCTTCTCATATAAACAGCCCGATTATAATCAAGCGTTCAACGAAATTAGATTCACTAATCCCAAGTAGGAAGTAGGCCGCCCCTCAATAGGGCTTCCCTTCCACTTCCACCTAATAACAAGATAATCGGCGACGTTAAGGTAACGCAAATGAGCTCAGTAAAAAGTAATCATCGAAAAAAAATTGTATCAGTTTTGGACAATTTTAGAAGGTGCTATAAGCTTACGTTACTGACTAGTTGATCTGCTTTTATGACAGCTCATATAACTTTAATGGGCAAAGCAATCTATGGGAATGAGTTTAAAAGGGACTTTCAACTGTAATAAAATTATCCATTCCTAAAGCTTTAAAGAGTAAATCAGAGCATCCACAGAACTAGGATTTTTCATCATAGGATCGGAATAAACGCTCATAGGAGAGTAGTAAACCCCACTCTCTTTCGCAACCAAATATTGAAAACGGAATTTCAATGAAAATAGTTCTTGAAATTAATAGTAAATAAGGCGGTAAAATCAGGATCGACTTGTTTTGATTCAAATGAAATTTGCACACGTCTTGAGTTTAAAAAAAATTGTTTTGTAAGGATTGTGACCTGGACTTAAAGCTGTTATCTGTTCCTATCGACTAGTATCATTGTACGATGAAGATTAAATAACTTATGTCACTGGACAGCTGTCGACCAGGCTTTACAAACCACCATGTATTCAGTGTCTGAGAGCCGGTATGTCAAACCAAAAATTCTTCCGATATTTCACTCGTCAGGACGCTAATTGATTATCGATACAATTGACGCTAATTGATTATCGATACAATCTTCATTTCTCCTGTCACTACTTATTTACGATGTGACTAAATAATAATCGAACAGCATAAATATTGAAACAAGGATGGCTTTTATCGTATCAAAGAACGCTCACTGGCAACTCTTCACACGATTGAATCAGTGCCATTAAAGAGAGACGGATATCATCGCAACAACAAAAACCCGGCATGGCTCATTTAACATAGAATCGACACCAGTGCGAGAGCGAATTTCTCTCGATGACATTTCTGAGAATCAAAGGTTAGCACGCTGATCCTCTCTGAAGCAACAAACGGTCGCTTATTCTCGAGTTCTTGTAGCATTTTCTACCGGATTCAAAATGTTGTATATCATATAGATAGCAATATAGTAGCTTCTGTCAAATTTTCTGCAATCACCAACACT
Source organism: Malaya genurostris (assembly GCF_030247185.1). Taxonomy (NCBI): domain Eukaryota; kingdom Metazoa; phylum Arthropoda; class Insecta; order Diptera; family Culicidae; genus Malaya; species Malaya genurostris. The sequence continues at coordinate 216,875,352 of NC_080572.1, forward strand.
GTATTGAAATATACTCGTCTACTCCATTGAGCTTCAAGTCCAATGACTGTTTGCCGAGAATAATAAACATTATCGATTTATGTTTATGTTAGTGCTCTCTTTGTTTCTTTTTTACTTCAACAGGGAATAGAAGAATAAAAGAGAAAACAAAAAGAGTCACCTGTCTTTGACTGAGAAGACTTCTACTTGGTCATTGAACTATCGAGTATCTCATTTGACAGTTACTTTTACAGTACAGATTGACGATGATTTTAGTCAGTCTATTAAGGTCATTGACAAATTACAACTCTGCCTGGACTCAACCCCCGATTCGATCCATTTTTCGTCTTCATCATAATTCGAGAAATGCCGGTCAGTCAGGACAAGTTGCATGGACCGGAACAAATAATAATTGAATGTAGTAATGTAACGGCGGGCAGGGACTTCCCATTTGAGGGATTCTAAATATGGTTTATTATGGGCGTGGACGAGCGCTGTCATATTGTAAAATTACTTTATCGTGTGTATCGGCATTTTGTGAACCTAGAAATGCTCGGTTCAAACGCATCAATTGTCGTTGGTAGACCTGTAACGTTATACATCCACCTGGCTCCACCATATACAGAGGATTACCTTCAGAATAAACGAAGTTCGTCATCCATTGAGTTCAATTCATGCGTCACCCAATTTCCTACCTTTCGGAGTATTCCCATTGCCTATAATCGCTGGAAAATGCGAGATTTTTTCCAAGTTCTTCTTGAGTTTGCGACAGGTCTTGATCGCACGATTCCTCCAATTCTTCATCACCAAACTTTGATGGCGCTCCGGCTCGTTCTTTGTCTTCCAATTGTCACTTCTAAACCACAGGGCTTGTATTGTGAATCCTCAAACGAACGAAACAACAAAAAAAAAACACCCGATGTGAACACTTTGCTTGACATAACTGAATGAGAGACCAATATTAGAGAGAAACTGGATGCGTGAGAGTATATCATACTGAGCAGACCAGTTCCCTTGCTTGGTCTCAGTGAACACATGAACAAACACGGGCAAAATTTTGATTCAAGAAATGAGCAAAACGAGTCATGATATGAGGAAAATAGTATATTTTCATGTTATGATAATACACCATGATTAAAAGTTCTCGGATCATGGTCCATTTGGACTGATTTCGTTGAAATTTAGCGTAACGCATTCGACGTTGTTGGGTATAACTTCAGGCGTGTTTCTGCTACGATGGTAATCTTTGCAACATAAATCCAGGCGTTATGTTCCAAAATATGAAGATTTTAAATATGAATTAAATGGAATGGCGAGGAAATGTGTGGCGTATTGCTTATACGATTTCAACTAATGTTTCAAATAATGTACATTTGAATAGCAAAACAGTGAAAATCACAACGAATTTCTTTTAATCTGAAGCATCAACAATTTATATATGTTTTTGAAAAACCACGACACCTAAAATAACGTGTGTACTTGCGTTCATTGCTCCATATTTGATTTTTTGTTTCAGAATTTGGAAAAAACGAACTGCATGAAAATACACGTGTGAATCAAACGTCTTAGAAAAATACTCTATGTTGAATTTTTACAAAAGACTTTTTGCTTATGGTTTCATGAGAAGTTAAAATGATTGGTTTCATGATTTTCTAATCATGACAGCAGTAACGGATTTCTTTCCGTGAAGCAATCCATGACAATGCAATGAAATGAAGGGTTCATCCTCGTTAGTACTGTACGAGAATGAAGAACTTTGCTTCACGGCGTGCTACAAGATGCGAAGCAAGGTCATACAGGCAATTTTTACGGTGTTTTGGCATTAAAAATACCTTACTCTTCACTATACGGGGCCGGGGGTTAATTAAAAGTTTCAAAAATAGCCGCGTAATCTTTTTGCGTCATAATTTTGAACGTTAATAACTCAGTCATTTGTTGATGGATCGATATAATTTAACAACCAATCGATTCGGAAACTTTTAACTTAAACATGTTTGTCAACGTCGTTTCAGTATTGCAATAGAATACTATTGAAAAATCGGTTAGAATTGACATATGTTTTCATCCACCAATCCCAGCTGACCAAATTGACGTCATTTTCTTGTTCGGCATAGGAGGCTTTGCGTCATGCATAAAAACACCGCATCATTCTGCGTAGTTCGAAGAGGAATCTATAAATATATGCTGCAAATGATTTCTTGATTTCAGTTGATGCTTGACTGTGACTGAAACAAGTAGCTCGTCCAGTGAGGTGATGACTAGATTGCATATGCGTTCGCTCGCTGGGTTGTCGCTTTTGCTAACTCTACACTGTACGAGGCTGGGTGTCATTTTCAAAAAAAAAAGGAAAACTAACCGCGTAACCTTTTTCTGTCATAATTTCGAACTCTTATAACTCAGTCATTTGTTGATGAATTTATATAATTTAACAACCAATCGATTCGAAAACATTTAATACCTGAGAAACGTTATGTTTAAATTTTGTTCAGTGCATTTCATATGGATTCTAAATAATTGGGCTATTCAATTATGCTCGAATTCTTTATCCGATTGATTTTTACAATAATGTTTTCCGTTGGTACTGCTTAGTAAGTGAAGTAGATTAGATTTATAGTTGAAGAATACGGTTATAAGTAAGTCATATTTTACCATTTCCCATGAATTTTTGAATGAATTTAAGGAACTTATATCCACGCTAGGCGAGTGGATATAAATTATTCGTAGTTTTAGAATTCATTAAATCCATAATGACGACTTTCGGTTTGTGAATATTCCTTCAAATTACTATATGGAAAATTTTTCACGTTAATGAATCGAGCTCAAATTTAGAAATCTTAGATGGTCACAAACAATTTGTTGTGAATTTTTCAACTTTAAATAAATTTATGAATGAATTTCAATATTGCATTTTCAATGTCATAGTAGGGGACAACCCCCATGCAGTATTTTACTCTGGTGTGTCCTTATACGAGGGTTGTTACTTATGTATTTAGCCTAAAAATAAAAACAGTATAATATTTGATCGGAAATTTTTTCCACTTTGAGGTACCCCAAAACATGTTTTTTAAACGCTTCAACAGCTTCTTCAGGAGAATCGTTCTCCATGCAGTTTATTCTTCACGGAAGGGAACAAATAGAAGTCGTTAGGTGCCGGAGGTCCGGACTATACGGCGGGTGGCCCATCAATTTGATGCTAGGGTGTTCAAATAAAGACTGTCCCAGAAAGTATGGACGCAACCAAAAACCGCTGCCATTTCGCAATGGTTCAGAATCTGTCAATTTTTATGGCTGCGTCCTGTTGTTTACACTCTTCTCTAACCACTTGTGCAGTTATTTATTCGTTTTCATTAGTTTATTTCGAAATGCGTGGACTTTCAGCAGAGCAACGTCGAAAAATTGTGTGCAAATGGTGCACAGAACGCGGACTGTCACTGAGAAAGATAGCAAAAATGGAAGGAGTAAGTGAAAAAGCCGTGCGAAATGCAATCAGGAAGTTCGGTGAGTTACCCTTTGAGGATAAACCGAAAACGGGTCGAAAAAAAGGCCCTGCTAACCCTCAGTTGGATAAACGTATACTGAAGGCGTTCGAGCAGAAGAAGGAGGTTTCAGTTCGGGATGTGGCAAAAAGTGGGCACTTCGAAGTCAAATGTTCTTCGTGCTAAAGAACGTTTGAATCTTCGAACCTATAAGAAGCAGGAACAACCAAAACGTAGTCCGAAACAAGAAGCATCAACCAGGCCGAGGGTTCGAAAGTTGTACAATACGGTTCTTGCTGGAAATTTGAAACTGGATTACAAATCCTTGACGGGACCACAATATTATACGGTGCGAGAAGGGCAAGTGTTAAACCAGTCCGAGACATCGATTGAAGTCGAAGAATTTGGTAAGAAGCTATGATCTGGTAAGCAATTTGTAGCTGCGGTAATATTTCGAAACCCTTCATCATCACTGCTTCAATGAACAGCGAAATATATATCAAGGAATGTTTACAAAAACGACTTCTACCCATGATTCGAAGCCACAAGGATCCTGTTGTCTTCTGGCCAGATCTTGCTTCTTGCCACTACTCAAAATCAACGGTAGAATGTCACTTTCGTCCCAAAAGACATGAATCCACTAAATTTCTCACAACTGCGACCAATTGAGGAATTTTAGGCATTAACGAAGGCATATCTTAGGAAACATGTCTCGGCAGCCGAAACCATTCAACAGTTCGAAACAGATTAGAAAAAAGTGTCAAAACTTGTCGCCAAGAAGTCTGTACGGAATTTAATTAGGAACGTTCGCAAGAAGGTGCGCCAGCTAGTCTACAATGGCTAAGTAGCAAATGTTGAGAATGATATTCTGTTGTTGTAGTCTAATATTATCAGTATATCGAATAAAATTTGAATATCTAACACTTGTGAATTATTTACAGCGAAATTAAAGTGCGTCCATACTTTCTGGGACAGTCTTTATTCAGATGTTAGAGCCTATGTATGAAAGCGTACATTATCGTGATGGAGAATAATTTTGCGTCTTGCGTTTGTTTTCCTTATTTCACGAAAAACTTCTGGCAAACAAATGGTGGTATAATAATCAGGATTGATGGTCTTACGATCCTTTAAAGCAACGGTAGCGATTTAAAGCAACGGTTGCGTTTTATACCGAAAAAAACAAGCCACTATTTTCTTTGAAATGCTTCGAGGGCGGACAATTTTTGTTGGATTTGGTTCTTCTTGGAACATCCATACAGTCGACTGTTGTTTTGTTTCGGGCTCATAATGTTTTTAGCATTTTTTGCACCATTCGACACGAGTTTTGGTTATGAGCGGTTGTCAAATTATATGGGATCCAACGTGAACTTATTTTTTTTCACGACTCAATGTTCATGCAAAATAACAGACAAGCTTTTCACAGTGCCTCCATTTCTTCCATTACCAGTTTTTCCACCGCGTCGATGTTATCTGGCAAAACAACTGAATTTGTACGATTCATCGGCAAGCTAACTACTAGACCACGATTGAATTCGTTATACCAATTTTTATAGTCGTATATGATGGTGCTACACTGCCAAAAGTTCAAACTAAGTTGATTGTACGATTGTTTATTGCACGAAAATTTTTACGACTCAATTCCAGTTTTTTGCTGAAGTTAAATTTTCAACTCACTGTTAACAAAACAAATAACAGGTGGAAACCCACCGGGCAACACTTAGTGTTGCCAATGCTAAATAGATAAAAAAAAAAACAACCTACGTATTTGCACCCTTACGATTCTGAAAGTGAAGCATTGAATTTGCAAAGTTTATATTCAGATGTGTGGAAAAAACACGTCAATTTTTTTTCACGTCACTACCACCCGTCTTTTTTACATACGATTCCTTTACTTAAACATTTTTGTTGGTAAAATAGTGCATAGCCCATAGAGATTTTGGTTATTTTGAAGATAAATTAGTGTTCAACTAATTCATAATTAAAATACTGCGTTTTTGAAGAACGATGCCAAAAATAATGCATTCTCTAAACAGTTTTGTGTTCATTGCTCAGAAATTGATTTCATGTTAGAGAGTTCACCCAAACTAAGTGCGCGAAAAAAAACATGAGAATTGAACCTCATCAAACCGAAGTTCGTATCGAAATTTTGCAAGCATTTGTATTATAAATCGGGATAAGATTTTTAAAAAAATCGTCCTACTTATGCATACGTACCATATAAATTTAATAGAAACAAAAAAAATCTAGATAGAGATAGAAAGAAAATAGGTGTATTACTTAAACCTGTGTTGTCGAATCATCGAAACAAATAAACTGGTTGTAATTTTTATTCATAATCTAAAAACAACAAAATTAACTATAAAAATACATTCAGATGTAATTCTGCAAAATATTACTTTAATGTTATGGAATGGAACAACCAGCCGTATCTTATTCGGGCTAGAAGTAATTTTAAACATACACTGAACGAGATATTTTATTAATGTAGTGTCTTCGCTTCGCTTCTTCGAAATCTTTTCCACTAGGATTCCACTTTATTTTTAATAATGATTAACTCAGAAGCACATCAGAAGAATACAAAAATTTATTATTATTTTAGAGTTAATTTTGTAGTATTTTGCCAGATAAGAATCACACGTGATTTCAATAATTATGATCATAAAACCATGAATAATTGTCATGATTTCACGAGAAGAAAAAAATATTGTTGTCATGATTTTTCAGATCATGACCATGGTTACGGATTTCTTTCCGTGTAGTTACCATGATTATATAAGAAAATTACTTCAAAACATAACAAGACAAGAAATCAATTAAGGAGGTAAATGTTTAGGTATTATGTATGCATTATAAATAATTTCATTACGTAATATGTATCTGTTTTATTTCAGATAATGAAGATTCTCATCATGTCACTATATTCATTTAAAAAGCTGCCAATTTTGTAATAACAAAACTATTAAACGATTCAATACTTAGCAACAGTGTCTCTGACTAATTAGAGCAACCTTCAATCAATAAACATTTTAAACAAAAGCAATAATTACATTACCTATGGAAGGTGAAATTGAGTGCCTGGTGGGTATATTTAGTGCAGTATTAATCAATGCGATTGACCCCGGGTAGGGCCGAGAGAAAAACCAATACTCAAAATAGGCTGTATCCCGTGGGAACAATATGTGCAAAACATGAAAGATCGTCAACTCGCTACGATGGCAGTGTTTGTTCCGTTTTTATTTGAAATAAAAAGCCTTATTTGCAGTATACACAATACACTGTAATACGGGTTGTTTCAAGAATGAAGCACACAAAACAAATCCTTCCGCGGAACCAGTGCCAGTGGATCGGATGGATAAATGGCAAAGCTTACCTTCAACCATGACCGCACTATCCTCTGGCATACTTCCGTTCTTCAGGGCTGCGGTGCTGTTCAGCTCGTTTCGGTGAGCCGTGGTTGCTTCTGTCGGTGCAGTTGTTGATACGTCTAACGTTGATGAGCTCGTATTTGTTCGGATATAAATCTGCTGCGGGAACCACTTGAACAAAATCAGCCAATCTCCGTAGCACACTCCGTTCTATGAGTAACGATTTATCCGAATCAATATTATATGAACACGATTCCACCGGGATCAAGGGTGGCACTATTAGACAGGCAAGGCATACACGTACAGACAACAGGCGGATATTCCCGATGTGCTGGGTGGCTATAAATTCAAGACACGAATGCCGAAGGCATTTGCGATATCACCAACCTTCAGGTATCGATCACATTGCCTGTATGGGCATATTTTCTCCAATAGTATAAAAATAGACCGAACCACTTATATTCTAGACGTCACTCACTGACTGTTGCAACATACTCACACAAGGGGGTCCGGAACAACGAACTACGACAATGTGCCTCCCACTCGATACTGTCGTCACCGCGGAGGTTTGTTAATTCTGCACCTCCAGCCCAATTTAGGGGCAGACCACAATACCGATGATTAAACCGAATTTGTTTCCGTTGGAATACGGGAAATTTTCAACTCTTCGGAAACTACCCGAAGCATGAACAAAAACCTTCACTCAAATGAACCATCCATTGCCCTCATTTCTTGCGTTTTCAAAATTTTCATCAGAGACAATACCTACTAGATTGAGGCCACGGGAAGATCATTTACCTCCGCTCACAAAGAGCGGTTCCGGGTAAGCCTTCCTCCCCCTCGAACAAACGGTTTTCATTCTTCACTCGTGCATGGTGAAAATTTTCATCACTCCATTTTTGTTCTCTTCGCTTGCCGCAGGTGTCAACAAAAGAATCCTTTCAGCAGCAACGAAAAAATCGCCAATGAGTAGTTAATGGTTCCACTGAGGCGAATATGCGAGAACCAGCTGGTTCCAGAATCGAATGTAAACTAAACGCACAATGAAAAGCTGGTGAAGCTTTTCCGAACTCCGGGAAACCTGCTGGGTAGCTGCCGTAAGTTCTCAATTTCCCGAAACCAGAAACGAAGCAGCGAAAAAGCTCCACTCGCTAGCTGGGTAAGAAAGCACTCTCCTTCGAGCTCCAGAAAGAGAGAAAGACAGAGACTAATCCTGGTCAACATACAGGCTCACGAGAAAAAGCTGCAGAGGGGAAATCGAAAGCGCTGACTACAGAGCTTTAGTGCTGCAAATCCTGTTTGTCGTACCGGTGGTAGAAAACTTTACGCTCGTTGTTGCATCCGATTGCCGTTCGTTTGGCAGTGTCGCTTTTTTGCCGAAAGCCTGTTTAATACGATCCTTCGTACTTCCTTGTTGCTGTCTGCTATGCGTGCTGCTCGCACTTTGAGCTTTAGGCCGGCATATAATATTTATTGTTCTTTGTTTACGTGCAGACAAAGACGACGGCTTGAAGGATAATGGTCCCCGAAATAATTCGTACAACTTTTAACTAAAACGCCTAAAACAAAACTAAAATTAAATTTCATTCAAAATCTGCAAATTGAATGTTAATAATAGTCTAATATATTAAAATTATAATATTTATAATAATTTATAACAAAATATTTTGGTATAGAATTAGCATAAGAGATATTAGTTATCTCGGGGCGATAGTAGGTTTAAAAAATTTCATAAACATTAAATGAACGGTTCGCAAGTGTAAGTGAAAAACGAGTAAACCAGGCTGACAATTAAATAAATGTGTTCATCAGTTTTTGAACTAAAGTTTGATTTTTCCCTTTTTCATACATTTCATTCACTCTGAAAATAGACGTTTTAACCAATGACTCGAAAGGCCGATTCTACAAACCTTTGTAATTCAGATGGCGTCAGTTGTATAAAAATTGTGTCCAAAAGCAGTTGTAGAATATCAATAGGACACTCTAAAAAAATTCTCTCAAAATCGTGTAAATTTACGTCTTTACACATGCACATAAAAAAACGTCGAAATTCATACAAATTTACAATTCAAAGCATATAAAAATAAGTCACATTATTAACTTCAAAAAAATTTAGCTGAAGTTTACATCGATACAGACATAACAAATATTGTTACATGAAAATAGATGTAATATTGTGTCATCACCGAAGCATTTACAGAAGGCTTGAATTTACTTTAAACGTAAATTTCATTTTTTCTAAGAGTGTGTTCAATGTTTTCTACAGATATGTATTATATATCCACAGATCGAAAACATCTTGTGACTTTTCAGCCAATAGGATTCACATAAATGGAGCGTCGTTTCATGGCTTGAAATCGAATGAAACAAAAACAAAAAAGCGATAGAAACAGCGCGACTTGAGCCGAGAAACATTAGATCACAAAGCACGCCAGTTAATCGACTAAACCACAGAAACCCATATCTGCTTGATGAATAACTGATGCATAGGGTAACAGAGGTATTGTGGCCCACTTTATGAATGATTTTATTTTGGCCCAGTTTGTAAAAATATCCATCAAATGTGATTAGATTCAAATTGATGCAACATGGGTTACCTAACATCGATTAAATCCATAAATTTTGTTAGGTGGGCCAAAATATACGAAGTGGCCAAAATACCTCTGTTACCCTATAAATCCATACAGTGGCAGTTGGTAGCCGAGTGCAAATAACATTCGAATTACCTGTAGAATTCTGTACGACAAATCAAATTTTGTTACATTTTCAATAGAATTATCTATGGACTATAAAAAAGTACATCTTAATTTCAATCTAAATAAGAAAACCTATATTTGACGTAAATTCGATTAGTATTTTTGGCTTTCTCATATAGAAAAGCTATGTGATCACTGTGAAATCCACCTTAACAACTCAGAGATGGCAACCGAGGTACAGAGTGCCAGGTTTCATATACCATTCGACTCAGTTCGTCTAGATCACAAAATGTATATGTGTATATGTGTGTATGTATGTATGTGTGTATGTGACAAATAATGTCAATAAATTTTCTCAGAGATGGCTGAACCGATTTTCACAAACTTAGATTCAAATGAAAGGTCTCAAGGTCCCATACAAAGTTCCTGAAATCCATTTGGATCCGACTTCCGGTTCCGGAATTACAGGGTGATATGCACCAAAACTGGAAAAAATAGCCACACACATATCTCAGAGATGGCGTGACCGACTTCCGGTTCCGGAATTACAAGGAAATATGCGCAAATGTATTAAAAAACGCACTCAATTTTCTCGGAAATTTCACAAACTAAGAATCAAATAAAAGGTTTTAAAATTCTTTAAAAAGTCTCTGAAAAGTTGATCCAGATCCACTTTCGGTTTTGGTATTAACACATGGATCAATAAGTCCCGAAACTAAAGCAAAGATGGCGCTCGTAGTGAACCAGTAACCACGTTTTTCTAGAGTACTAACCTTTGCTTGAAACGGGTCAAAATTTTAAGTCGATCCGACCAGAAACAGCTGAGTTATCCAGGTTGGAGTAAAGTCGTTTTGTAGTTTGTTTAAAAAATGGAAAAAAACCGAGTTTCGTGTTTTGATAAAACATTGTTTTTTAATGGGTAAAAACACCGTGCAAGCGAAACAATGGATTTAAAAATGTTATCCGGACTCTTGTCCATTAAAAGCAACGATTTGTCGGTGGTTCGCCGAGTTTAAACGTGGTCGTACCGACACAAATGACGCGGAAGCTTATTTTGAAGTGAAAGATAATTTTTTTTATAAACATGGTATTGAAAAATTGGAAAAACGTTGGAACCATTGTATCACCCTAAAAGGTGATTATGTTGATGAATAAAAAAAAAATTTGCAAATAAAATGTTGTTTCCATTGTTAGTCTCGGGACTTATTGATCCATGTGTTACAATGCGATTAGTGAAAATTTCCAATATCATGAGTATTTTTTCACAAGCGATGGCGAAACGAGGTGCACATTTTTATAAAACTTACTGCTAAATTCATCTAGTTGGCAAATCTTGTTAGTTAGTGAATATATAAAACTACTTTGGGACTACTAGTGTCCGGTTTCCGCTTCTGAAAGCACCGATAATAGTGAAGAAAATCTCCAAAAACGGAACTCACTTCGATTCCTCAGCAACGGTTAAACCGATTCTCACGAATCATGATTCAAATTAAAGCTCTCGTTGCCTTTAAATACTGTGCAATTTCATCCTGATCCGACTTCCGGTTCCGAAGTTGTAGGGTGATGAGTGTCAAAACATTCAAGTCGTCATTCACAACAACTATGCAAAACTAGTACGCGACGGTACGTGCGGCTTTGCTCTGTTCGCAGCGTGTTCAATTTGTATTTACTTGTTAGTGTTATTACAAGATCATGATAACGATGCTTTTCTATAAAAGTACACTTACTACCTTTCTCATATAGAAAGTTTATGCTTTAAGTTTATCACTTGAAAAATTGACTAGTGAATTGGCCCAGAGGGCTAAGTGTTCTGTATTATTTGACACAGTTCATCGAGCTGAACAATGTATGTTTCAAAAAATGTCACTCATAAAATAAAAAATCTCGTAGTCCCATTGGTTGCAATTGAATTTCACACCATCATTTAGAGCAACGATGCAAACAAGGGTAAAATTCTTCTAGATTTGGCTTAAAAGTGATTCAATTTGTAGGCTATATTAGTTACTTACTGAACGAACCGACTTCGGCTATACTGGTTCAAAGTTCCCGGTTCCAGAAATAGTGGTCAAAAAGTTTAAAACGAGACTCACTCAATTTTCTCAGAAATGATTTGATCGATTTTCACCAACAGGCTCAAACAAGAGTTCCTATAGTCTCATAGCCTGCTGTTTAATTTCATCTGAATCCGACTTCCGGTTCCAGAACTATAGGGTAAAGTGTGTTTAATCATTTAGTGCGACAATGCAAAATACAGAAAAATACTTGTTAACTTGACATAATTGTTTACAAATTGAAAAGGTTATGTTAGTTTATACCCAAAGATAGTTTCATATTTTATTCAGGATTGTAACAAAAAAAATTTCACAGAATCTTCTAGTATCACTAGAATTTTTGGAAATGCAGGTTGAAAGTGCAGTAATATGAGAAAGGCATCATTACACCACTAGGTGGATTAAAACAGGTTTTTCTTAAAGGAGCTACAACCAAAACAATTTAAAGGTATTTCTGAAACTTCAAGTTATTATTATGAAAAATAATCATTCAAATATTAGACTATGATTCTACAAATCAAAAGCAATACCTTTACTCTTGTTAACCTTTTATTGGCTGTTTCGAGATATTTATACATGAAATTCGATGATTTCGTTAAATTACTCCGTTCCAACCTGCAATATGTTCGATATGCAAGAACTAATATTCGTCGACAGTCGACCATGCGTCCCCATCAAGTTCTGTTAGAAGGAAACGCATGGTGCATTGTTCTAGTAGTTTATGCAACTCAAGCGCAGGGCTTTGAAATCAAAGTAACGAAAATGACGAAATGAGTTTAAACCTTTACATAATACATACACGATCATACTCCGGGTACAACCGAGAAAGCTAGAACTTGCTGGTGTGTGGTTCATATATGAATGGTAGTAATATATGAACGTCGCGAGTATCACACATATGAAATTCGGTTACGACAGTCAAGAACTAGAACCGATATCAGTTTTTTACGTGTTGCTGATGGATGTAATGAAAGAATAATGAAATAAAGAATGAAAATTTCTTTACAGTTTCAAAAGAGACTGTATATAATTCGACAATTCGATAGTGTTTCATAAAATGGTCAAATCGTTTTGCACTGTGGGGTCTCGTACAAATTGAATTTTGGATGAAGTTCGAAAATCAAATTGTTGTCACTTCCGGTTCTGAAGGTATAATAGTATAAGCGACGTAACCAACGAACCGCAAATTTTTCATCGCCTGAATTTTCTCGACGATGAATCAACGAATTTCGATGAACTTTGTCTTAGGGGCTGTCCATAAAAGATGTCACGCCGCAAGGGAGAAGGGGTGTTTCATAAAACGTGACCTTTTGTGACAGGGGGAAGGGGGGGAGGTATTTGGAATATGACGTCCAATATTTTCAATGAGCGCATTTTTGAAATACCAAATTATATTACTGCTTTGCCCTATTTCCTGAAAAAATCTCCACAATATACATTTACATTCTATAGGAAAACGTGTTTTTTGTTGATGTAAAAGTTTCTTCTTGTAAATTCGGGAATGAATGATGCAGAGAAACCATTTCTGTTGTGATCAGCAAAAGTGCACGGAGGAGCGAGTAAATTAGCGAAATTAATAAATTTTGCCTAATATGAGTAAAAAAGAAAAAGATGCCTTAAAACGGTTTAACTTAAGTTATGCACTGACAATTTTTTCAGTAATTTGATTTTTTAGCATTAATAATAGTATATCATAAGAATTTCTCTTATCTGATTCTGATGCAGTTTATTTTATTGTACTCTATTTGAAAAAGGGCGGAAGATCAACGATTTCAGACGTAGATCATGTCATGTCTTATCTTGATCATATGTGATTTTCCTCCACCAACATCAAAGCTTATCGAATCATCCAATGATTGAACTTACATAAATAAAGAATCATTTTAGCTCAAAATCACTACCCATTGTGTGACGGAAGATCAGTGCCGATATTCATCGATGTGATTTAAAATTCACTGATCAACTGATCATGAAAAGATTCTCCGGCAGTGATCTCGTTTTGAAGAGGCTTTGGTCTTTATTTTCTCAGCCCTGTATGCTACACTAAGGAAATATTATTCTTTGCCTAAAACAATAATATATCTGTGTACCCCTAAGAGGAATAAAACAGATGATTTAAATGTTTCATCAATTCCAATAAAATACTTTTGTTAATTTATATAATTGATATTAATAAAATAATTCTGATGATTTTGTAGTTTTAGGGATAATTTTTAATCTAATGACAGCATGTAATAAATCGATTTTTCCCTCATATTTGTATGGTTTGTCATGCATATTGAGAATGCATTGAGATGAATTTTATTTATTTTGAATTCGTGACATGTGACATAGGGGGGGTGGGGGGTCTTTGCTTCTGTGACAATTTGTGACAAAGGGGGGATGGGGAGTCAAAAATCGTCAAAAAAGCTTGACGTCTTTGATGGACAGCCCCTTATTTGATATCTAATAATGATAATCAAATTTGGAAGGGTTATAGCGAACATTTCCTACTCGAGAGATGTACTCCTATATGCGACGTAACTGACAAATCACAATGTTTTTCAATGCACCAAAATTTCTCGGAAATGAAAAAATCGATTTCTGAAGGCTTGGACTCGTTTGAAAGCTACTATTAGGTTGTTTGACAAATGTATATTGAGACTATTTAAATGGCAAAAGAAGACATTATCCCACCGCTAGGTGAATTAAGAAGAGTTTTTTTTTCAGATACGATGTTTTCTTATTTCGTTAAACAAAATTTCACTCAAAATTGTTCAGTTTTGATACCAAATGGTTCAACATAAGACGTCAAGTATAGTTAAGGACAAAATCTTTTCCCGTAAATTGCTAGAAAATTCTCTAAGAAATGATATTATGTTAGTCCCGAGGGTACATGAGACCGCGAAGTTGGTAGAAAAAGGTGATACAGTTACTACCAACAAATTCTTTGTTCGGCTTTCACTCGAAACAACTTTTTTCAACTGGGTTTCACTCGTATTCCAAAACTATTGCACGTATTAACATGAACCAAACGACAGTTTACTCGTTAGATGTCTCTCAACCAATCGAAAAATGGCCGTCACTTTGTTTTTTATCGGAGGAAATTTTTCATTCTAATTCCGACCATAGTCAGTTCGATACAGAATATGAAACTGTTTTGCTGTCCGATGAATGGTTTTCATGAAATGATGACACCCACCAGCTGTTCTCAGTGCCAATATATTGAAAAATAAAAAGCATTGTTTTGGTAATGAAGTTTAATATATGTCATTTCAGATGCAAAAAGCCTAATTTTTAATTATTGTTAAAAAAATTATTGAAAAAATAAACATGTTTTTTGGAGGAACTTCATTTTAATGTTACTTCAAAGCACTTATTAATGTCTAAGCTGACGCGCCAAACGAAAACATATGACGATTTTCTGTCCGTCATCAAATAGTAGTTATTTTCGATACTTTTTCGCAAAATTGATGCGGTCACTGTTCATGTTTGAAAGAGTTTTGGTAAACATTTCCTATCTTCTAAGTTTTCTTGGGGGTCCCTGAACCGATTTCGAAAATCTTAGACGCATTTGAAAGCTACTATTGGGTTATTTAACAAGCGTTCAAGGCTCATGGCGAATACATTCGGTTCCGGAGATAAAATCGGATAAGTCATGTAAAGACGACAAATTCAAATTCAATTGACGCACAAATCTCCAAATAACCAGTGAAACGTGCTACTTGAGTCAATTTGTTCTGGCTGAACCCGAATGAAATTACGTATATTTGTTTAAAAAATAAGCACCATGAATAAAATGGTTTGAAGGGCATGAATTGCAAGAGAAAGGTATAGAGCGAGACTTGTGGGTTGTCTGATGAACAGAGAAGATGTTTGGATATCTGATACCGGTGGTGAGGCGGCTAGGATTTAGATCATTGTTCGATGTACGCTTACCAACTCGGTACTCTTGTGGAACTGTGCGTACGGAAATCAGAGAGGCGGAAATGGTAAAACGTCTATGCACGTATTGCATTAGAACACTAGTTCGAGTACCGCTTTTGAGAGTTTCTCATTCATTTGCCTTCTTGATATATGTTTCCACTCAGCCATTTCAAAACTGAAGAAAAAGGCTTTATTATAGCACTAGGTGGATTAAAAAGAAGTTTTTAAAGTGCTTCATATGATGGAAGAGGAGTGCCTGTTATTGTCGGCTATAGAACAATTAAACTATTTTTCTCGAATCTGTTTCCATGTCGTATTCCCGCAAATTACTTTCCAACTTCCCGAAAGCACGCGTTGAACATGAAGAATCAACTCCTTCGAGTTACCTATTTCCATGGAATTCATTGAAAGCATGTAGTATTCGATTCCATCCGTAGTCAAAGCTAATTTCCATATTGGGGGGAAATCTTTTCAGCAAAGCCCTCAATTCGAAAAAAGTATTCAAGGAAGTGGATTTCGAGAACTTGTATCATTCCAGGAGAATGTCCTGGCATCGTACTGGATCTCCATGATTTCAAGGTAGGATCCGTAGGTGGTAAAAACAACTGAAGCAAAAAAAAAAAACAAAACCGTGCTATTTTTCTCTGCAGTTTCTCACCTTTGCCTGCTGAACACAACGCAGTTCTTTTCATCTGTGTGTTTTATTCTCTTACTGACATATCGATACCCGCAGGGAGCCGAGCACACGAGCGTGAAAATCATTCCACAAATTTTAGCCCACCGGAGGCAACATAGATATCGTCAGCTGGAAGAGAAGAACCATAAAATAGAAATCGTCTGCAAAGAAACAAAAAAATAAAGCCTTCGTCCAACGAATAGATGACTTCCGTCGAATGCACAAAGAAAACCAAGCGGAACGGATACGACAAAAAGAGGGTGGGAGGTGCTGTCTGTGTATGCATGCATACATCACAGAGACAAAAAGCTCCACTTGAAAATCATGGTTTTTTGTTGGCTTCTATGGTGAATGCCATGCACAAAGTGTGCTCACATACGACAGAATAATAAAAGCCTCACCGACGCGACCGTCGCAGGATGGCACCACCAGCACAGCAGGCATCCGAGACTAGTGCCTTGAACATATTTCATTGTATTTATCTTCATTTTCCTTTTACAGTTACACCCCATCCCCGTGGCAGCCATCCACAACTATTCTCCAGACCAGAGCCCTTTGGAAACCCGTCCCATTATCATAAACCCTCCACATCACATCACCGCGTTTCCCAAAACGTCCGATTCGGCTTTCCGACGAGCGAAAATGTCCTACTACTGCTGGGTGAGAAAAGTCAGACTTACTGTAAGGCTGCGGGTTTTCAATGGTTCACTATGATGATGTGTGTTTTATGATCATGTTATAAAGCGCACTTCCGTGTACTTTTCAGCAAAACAGAACATTAACAGTGAAAGTAGAAAGAAGAACAAAAAAAAACGCTCAACGGTAAACCTAGGAAAAAGTTCCGTCTGGGTGGGTGGAGAGCGGAATCCTGCTAGGCGGATAAGAATTACCAACGCGTTGTTCCTTTTCACGTTATGAACCCGGGCTTTTGTCAGTTATTGTGGACGGAATAGGCGAGACAAATTCGCGTATGTGAGAGCTTTTTCACAGAAATTGTGGTTTGTTTGTGTAGCGGAAATTATTGCTATTGCTGTTATGAGCAATTAAAGTTTGAAAAGAAGCGACTATAATGACAATAAGCATGAATTGTAAGCAAATCTACCCAGAACAAGTAGCTTGCTTTGGCCTTGCTCAAAGAATGGAAGGTTTAGCAACGCAATGTTTAGTTGTCACCAGTGCATAACAGTTTATGTTGAACTGTTGAGCTACCTAGTGGTTCAACAAAAACAGTAAGGCTCAAGCTTTGCTTGAGCCAGAAAGGACGATACATAATTTCAGTTTGACATGTTTAAATCCATTCTATTTAGGTTACACATTTTAGAGATTATCCAATAGTTTTGGCGAAAATCTGTGCCCTCAGATAAAAAAAAATGTTACAAAAGATTACTTATGTACTTAATTCTTGGTGTGTCTATTATCGGCGTTTTTAACAGACACTTTAAACTTTTCCACTGGAACTGTCATTATGGAGTATTCAAATAGCACAATTGGCTGTGCTGTGGAGAGTGGAAAACATCTTTTAAATTTATAGATCATATTAATAGTAGCAAAGTTACTTTGGCTATCTTAGATACAGGTTCCGGAAGTAGTGGTCTGAAATTTCAAAATGAAACTCAAATAAATTTCTGTGATAAATTAACGTTAGACGGAGAAAGCAAAATTAGGTGAACGAGGATGATACCCAAATAACCTGAGCCGTTGATTTTAACTATGGTAGTGATGCGATTGTGTTTTATGTAAGGCCATTTCACAGTGATTTCGGTCTTCAATCGCTTCAATCATGCACGCTAATTCTAGCATTTTTTTCTGATTTGAGGTAATCCTCCAAAAGTATACTATGCCGTTCCCAGAAAACCGACATTATGCCCTATTGAAACGCCCTTCGAGGCACTCGTGCTGCTTCGAAACACTCGTACTGACTTCAGGCTATTGTTGGGTAATCAATGTTGGGTAATCAATTGGGTACATGTTTGGCTGAATCCATTATTATACGCCAGAAAACCGTATAATAATGGATTCAGTCAAACATGTACTCAAAGTACGCTTGCATTCGTCTTTTTCTAGCCCGAAAAAAGCATGTACGGGACCAGCGGCAGGATATCTTTCACATCTGCAGAATCTTTCTTAACTAAGTCATGCTCACGCACTTTCTCCTTCCGGTCGTTGAACGTTATTGAAACTGTTAAATCTTGTGAAATAACATTTCTATTTACTGAATACGGCCATATCCAGAAAAGAACTAATGATTCCTTCATGGATAAAATAGAACAATTAATTCACCTCCAAGTTTTACTGAGCAAAATATACAGGAAGAAGTTTTAGTTGCGGGATCTTCTTGCAATAATATTTATGCTCATTTTCCTTCAAAATTAGATACAAGTTTTCTTCCGATAAGATATGTCATCGTACCAATTTTTATCAGCGTATTCCATGTCGTTGTAGGATTATTTCTAATCATTTCATAATTTTAACATTTCCAGTAAATTTAGCAAATAAATGACTCTTCAATACATTAAAATTGAGATGCCAAAACTCTTGTAACGCTTTTCAACACCTATAACTTGCAAAGTTTAGAGCAGACCACATATAACGCTTCGTAACACACAATACTTACAGAATAACACATGGATCAATAAGTCCCGAGACTAAAGCAGAGATGGCGCTCGTAGTAAACCAGTAACCACGTCTTTCTAGAGTACTAACCTTTGCTTGAAACGGGTCGAAATTTTAAGTCGATCCGACCAGAAACAGCTGAGTTATCGAGGTTGGAGTAAAGTCGTTTTGTAGTTTGTTTAAAAAATGGAAAAAAACCGAGTTTCGTGTTTTGATAAAACATTGTTTTTAATGGGTAAAAACACCGTGCAAGCGAAACAATGGATTGAAAAATGTTATCCGGACTCTTTTCCATCAACAGCAACGATTTGTCGGTGGTTTGCCGAGTTTAAACGTGGTCGTACCGACACAAATGACGCGGAACGCTCGGGTAGACCTGTGGAAGCCGTTACACCGGAAAATGTGAGTGCAGTGACAAAAAATAATAATAAAAGATCGTAAAACGAAGCTCCGTGAGATTGCTGAGATGACACAGATATCATAGGGAAAAGTATTTACTATCCTTCATGAAAAATTGAGCATGAAAAAGGCTTTTTCCAAGTGGGTGCCGCGATTGCTTTCGATGGATCAAAAACAGCAATGAACAAAACAATGAAAACAATGGCGAAATTGAACGAATTGGGCTTTGATCTGCTTTCCCACCCCCCATACTCGCCAGATTTAGCCCCCAGTGACTACTGGCTCTTTGCTGATCTTAAAAAAATGCTCCAGGGAAAAAGATTTGGCTCAAATGAGGAGGTCATCGCTGAAAGTGAAGCTTATTTTGAAGCGAAAGATAAATTTTTTTATAAACATTGTATTGAAAAATTGGAAAAACGTTGGAACCATTGTATCACCCTAAAAGGTGATTATGTTGATGAATAAAAAAATATTTTGCAAAAAAAATGTTGTTTCCATTGTTAGTCTCGGGACTTATTGATCCATGTGTTAGTAACGGATGTAACGCTAGTATATTTTAAAAATCTAACACATGTAACGTTTTGTAACATCTATAACATCTTTAACTTACAAAACAGTAATGCATGTAACACTTCGTAATGCTTCTAACCTACAAAAAAGTAACGCATGTAACAGTTTGTAAAGCCTGTAATTCATAAAAAAGTAACGCACGTAACGCCCACAACTCACAAAACACTAGCACATGTATCGCTTCGTAACACGCATGTGATGTTTCATAACGCCAATGATTCACAAAAAAGTAACTCATATAACGCTTCGCAACGCCTATAACTCACAAAAAAGTAACGCATGTAACGCTTCGTAACGCCTCATGACACCTATGACTCACAAAAAAGTAACCCATATAACGCTTCGCAACGCCTATAACTCACAAAAAAGTAACGCATGTAACGCTTCGTAAAGCCTATGACTCCCAAAAAAGTAACGCATGTAACATAATTCATAACATGTAACACTTCGTAACGCCTATGACTCACAAAGAAGTAACGCATGTAACGCATATAACTTCGTTAAAAGTAACGCATCGTAACTCATTCACCGTAAGAATCGATCCCTTATAACGGTTTTAAACATTCACAATTTTCACAAAATAAATCATATGATATGTAAACCTCAATTTAAGAAAATTATCGTATGCAACGCTCTCTAGCTTTTTTAACTGAACGCAACGCTTCCAATCCCAAGTTAATTTCGAGTGAAACGCTTTGTCAAATGGAACATTTTTCCATACTGGGAACGGGTACAGAGTGATGGGTAAGTCGATGCCTTCCACGCAACCAGCCTGGGTTCGATAGTTTCTAGTCCGAAGAGGCGAATGACCTTCAGCTAAAAACCTCTATAATCGGTACAAAAAAAATTTTCCATAGTGTCTTTACTCAGGCGTTGACTCAGATAGGCCTCAAAAAACTTCGTAACGCGTATAGCTTCAAAAACTAAACTACCATTTTATATATTTTATGTATTATTATTATTGTCATTGATTTTACCGCGGTTTCATCCTCTATTTTATGTGGTTTTGACTCTGTTCTGCTTCGTAGGACCTGGCGCTGCGAGCTTTATTGGCAGTGCAGTTATAACCATCATCATAATTCCACGTAGCTCTCAAAACTTCTATCTCACGGTGTAATCTACAGGATCAACTGCCTTATTTCTCAAACTTTTTTTTTTTGGTTTCGGTTTCTGTTTTTGATTTCGGGGAGGGGAGTACAGGTATAACAGAATATCAACCACACGAGAATGTTTCCGATCAAATGAGCAACTACGACGTACAATTGTAGTTTCCAGACACACGAACAGAACATGACGGAACAATAAGTGTATCTCATCGAATATTTAAAGCGAAACAATTTTGTGTATTTCAGATATCGGATATGGAAGCATTCATAATGGAAGTCTTCACAACGTTATAACAATTGGGTGGTCACAGGCGTAAATTTCATACAGCATCAGACTGATACGAGACCTGCCGAGACTCTGCATTTTGCTCCACTAAATCAAGATACCTCTGGAAATTAACAGAAGAAGTCCATCTCTTAAGTTATATTGCAACTCCCTGCAATGAATGCTGATTCCTGAAACCAAAACTTTTTGTTGTTGTGGCGTTGTTGTCAACAATGTGTTAAGCTACGTTCATACCATTCTGATGCACACAGTTATATTGATTATGGAAATGAATTGCTATCTGATACTGAAAACCAGGAAAATTCTCAACCCGGAACAGATGACTTAAGATTCGAAGAATTTCCATATTAATTTTGAAATTTAAATACAACCGAAAACCGTTGAGATTTCGTAGTATTTAATTTAACAACGATGAGTTATTCACAGTCACAAAATTGAAAAGTCGTATAAAATGACATTTTGCAGTTCAAAAAGAGTATTTCTAAGTACATACGAAATAATATAACACGAGCAATTGATAGTGAAGTTACTGCTCGAGTATTATGCTCCAATGATTCCATCATGCACAAATCAGTATCAGATCTTCTGGATTATTCAGAAATGAATATTGTGTTTTCTGCTTCAACCGAACGTAGATTAAAACATAAATTCATTGCTGAACTGGAGTTTTCCTGTACTGCTGCACAGATCTTTCAAGTCCAATGATTGGCTTATTTTGAAAGTACCTGCCAAGTACCCAGTTTCAGCAGCAATGATAATATTCAGAATAGAATCAAACCTGAAAACCCGTTTCAAGGAAGACAAAATCAAAAGTCTCTGCAATGTTTACAGCACAACGGATAGAAAGACTATTAACAAAGACATCATATTAACAAGATATCCACATGGAGAACCCGCAGATCACAAAATTACAATAAAATGTTGTTGATTTAACTAACATATCTTTTGATTTTGTCATAGCCATTCAGCTAAACGAAATTACTGTATTCAAAAAGCTGTCACTTGGCGACGAACGAAGACTGCAAAACGCAACATAAAAATCCGCTTCATTTCACCGGACACGTTGCATATTGAAAATTTTCAATGGCAATTGAACGTCATTTATACCAGTTACGTAGCTGCCGTTTCATGTAAGTTAAAGTATGCAGAAGAATATAACAGTTAATTGTAAAACAAGTTTCCATATAGTAAATTATTCCTACAGTATAAATGTCTTAATTTCATCTGCGAGTAATGTATTTTCGGACAGTTCATGTCAATGTAATTAAAAACGCTTGACGCTTAAAAATTTGTTGTTAAAGTGAAGTGGTACTATTTGTATTTTCTTGAAAGTGCATCTGTAGCATTAGGCTTATCAGCAACATTCTTGAAAACGGAATCAAAATAGCTCTTCCAGAATGCGAAACGTAAAAAAATGAAAACTAGTCATGTGCACTTTAGCACAAAACGGTACCCATAAGGTACCAAGCCCCTAAATGTCTTCCAGCAAGCCATTCTGGAAGTGGAGGAAAAATTTAATTTATTGCCATGTGAGCATTTTGTTGGTGAAGTCTCTCTTGGGAATTTTAATCTTTTGTTGCATTTATATATCATCTGTGAGAACGATTAGATGCCCCCGAAGAGGCTAGCAGTAAAAAATACTTATTGCAATAGGCGTCTTAAGTTCAAATAATTGCGTGATTGGTTAAAACAACTGTGACATTTTTTTTGTTTCATGCATACAGGTAAATATGCTGGGATTGTGTCATTGATCAGTTGCATGAGTGACACCTCATTGAAACGTTTCATTTTCCGATAAGGGTGCATATCATTGCTTAACTGTAACGCTTCAATACTCGTTTTTGGTGCGTGTTTCTGCTGGGTGTTATTGCTAAACTGCCAGCACGATGAATCAAAAATGTCAGTTTAGTTAAAACAACAATCGGTTAGTTGTACCAAATTTTAACCAATCAAATTTAGAAAAACAACCTTTATTTTAGTTGTTCTGCGGTCGCTCAAATCGTTGGCAGCATCCTTTTTTATGAGCGTAGTGCCCTCAGGCGCCCGTCAACCTGTCCCGGGTTGGCGGTTCAATGCATAGGGCACTGATCTTACAAACCAGTTATCGTATGTTCGAGCCCCAACCTGGAAGGATTCGCAGTGTCAGTAGAATCGTAGCACCAGCCATGCAATGGTTCTGTCAAATTTCACTACAGGAATGTATAATACCAAGGCTTTGTTTTGCTTTGCCCTCAGGCGAGTTCGCATCGAATCTTGTACATCATCACTGCGCACTCATACAATTGTTATGATATGTTCAATGTGATGCCGGACGATGGTGTTTCTGAGCTGAATATTGATTTCGCTCAAATCTGACAGGGACCGCTATTAAAAGGCGGGTAGGGTCTAACACTTTTGGTAAATCATTAATTATTTTCTTTATATTTTCTTATAGTAAAACATTTCAACAATATTCTGTAAAATTTTCAAGCCTATTGGAACGAAACTCAGGAAATTATGGACCTATATCTATGGCTATCTCATTCTGCGAAGAAGCAAGAGCTCGTCGCACAGGTCCAAGATTCCTACTTCGATTGACTGGAAAACTTGACAAAACATTCTTGAAATGTTTTGTTATAATAAATTATAAAAGAAAAAATATAATTTTTTTTTAAATTTTTTTTGGAGTAATTAATTGTTACCATTACCTTCTTTCTTTTCTAAAGCAGGTTTTGAAAGTCCGTGTCCATCGTCATTCAAAAACTACCGCACCAATTTTTTTCAATTTTTGCACACATTTTATACATATAAAAAACCAGACCCCAACGTTTTCCTTTTCGTTGTTTGTTACTTTAGGGAGGTTTAACAACTACAAAATGGCGATTTTTTTCGTGAAAAATCGTAGTTTTCACTTTAAACAATAACAATAAATTAAAACAATTAAAAAAAATCAAACAGAAACGTTGGGGTCTAAAAAACACTTCTTCTCTAACTATGCTACGTTCATTTGTTCACTTCTGTCTGCGCTGAGATACAGTGGACACCGCAAATCATGATTTTTAAGAAGCGTCGTCAAAAATATCTGTTCACCGACTTATTTCTCAATAAATTCCATGAAAAAAATACAAAATGTTGTTCGAATGATGCTTTTTATCATGCAAAACATTTGAATTTTTTTTGTTGAACGATAGTTCTGGAAAAAATTCGCAAAAATGATGATTTTCTTCATCGTTTAGGAACTAAACCCCCCCCCCCTCCCCCCCATTCCCTAATGAAGTTCAAGCATTTCTCTTTTCATTTGTCGGTAAAAATGTGCGTTATTTCTGAAAACTGTTCGAGAAAAATTATTTCAGTTTCAGCTTACTTCCACTAACACATTTGATTAACAACGAACACATTTTTTATGGATTTTCTCTTGTAGAGATTATTGAGAAATAAAGATTTATGTATCTACTGCTAATAGAAAAAAAATAGGAACCTTTAATTTAACACGCGAAAGACAATGGATATGGAAGGTTGTCGATAAACGGTTCCGAAGATATAGGATGATATGTACCAAAAAAGTGAAAAAAATATGCACTCACTTTTTTCAGAGATGGCTGAACCGATTTTCACAAACTAAGATTCAAATAAAAGGTATTATGGTCCCATAGCTTGCTATTGAATTTCATTTGAATGTGACTTCCGGTTCCGGAGTTATATGGTAATATGTGAAAATTTGAGAAAAAGTTTACACTCAATTATCTCTGGAACAACTCAACCGATTTTTACAAACTAAGATTCAAATGAAAGGTCTTATAATATCCTAAAAATTTGTGTAACATTTTATAAGGATCCGACTTCCGGTTCCGGAACTAAAGCGTGATAAGTGGAAAATTACCAATTTTATTAGTATTTTTCCACGAACGATGGTTAAAAACACGTACAAATCCCATAAAACTGTCCGATAAATTCTTCTAGTTTGCAGAGCTTGTTAGTTTGTGGGCATGAAAACTTAATTCGGCACTACTGGTCCCCTCTTTTCCTGTTCCGAGAGCACCGAAAGTGGAGAAAAAAAACCTCTTAAAACTAAATTCACTTCGATTTCGCTGCGATGCTTGAACCGATTTTCACAAATCTTGATTTGAATTAAAGTTCATACTGTCTTTAAACCTACTGTGAAATTTCATCCGGATCCGACTTCCGGTTCCGCAGTTGCAGGGCGATGAGTGTCAAAGTTTTCAAATCGCCATATAGAGTGACAATATGTACAACACCGAAAGAAGAAGAAAACACAAAACGAACAAGGCGTGCTTTGTTCTATTTCGTACACGTTGTGTAGTGATGTCAGTAATAATAATAATAATAATAATAATAATAATGTTTTAAATAAAGAGATGGCTTTTTGGTCAATTGGTTTCTCGTCAAAACATTTATTTTTCGTTAAAGGCCATATAAACGTTTTGACGAGAAACCCATTGACCAAAAAGCCATCTCTTTATTTAAAACAACATTAACTGGTCGCACCCGCATCAAATAATAATAATAAAAATAATAATCCTATCGTTCGTTTCGTTTGTTAGAGATTTCGTTTAATTGGTTTAATCGAAATAGAGCATGAGATAGTAAGTATAGGTTTAGCTACGTTCAGAACTGTTCCAATTTGTAGGTCATATTTGTTTGTAGTAAACGAACTAACTTCGGCTGTTCCGTTTATCTGAATCCGGTTACGGAAGAATTGTAAATAGTGATCAAAAACTGCAAAAAGGATGCACTTTTTTTTCTTGGTGATGGCCAAATCGATTTTCACAAACTTATAGGTTAAAAAGAAAAGTCTTACAGTTTCATATGGAATTGCTTAATTTGTTGTGGATACTACTTTCGGTTCCGGAACTACAGAATAAACAGGTTTTATAGAGTTTGTAAGATTAGATCCGAACAAATTATCCTATTTCTATTCAATAAACAGTTGTTTTTGCGAATTTCACGATTATATTTATGATGTAATGAGTAATATGAGAAAGGCATCATTACACCACTAGGTGGATTAAAATAGGTTTTTTATTTTATTTTGTGTAACGCTGTCTAATACAAATGTACTGAAGCAGTGTAGCTAACATTAGTATTAGATTATCGAGAAGTTTTGGCATTATGGAACCAAAACAATCGAGCTCGTAAACGACTGAACTCGATAAGAAATGGTCGAAAACCTTATTACTATCGACTATGAGTTTTCGAATACGTTTCTTTTTTACTGAAAGGTTGTTATCGATAACATCATAGATTTTCATAAACATATTAGTATTGATAATCTTTATTCTAATGCATTCGATCAGTCTAAAAAAACTTTTTCCGCCTAGTGAACAGGCCGATTTTTGCTATCGGGGACAAGCTAAAAATATTTTGAAAGGTGCCATTTTTCAATCATCTACTACTTCTAGTCACGCGGCCGAATTAGTTGACAATCGATTATTTTAGGCCGATGAAGCCAGTGGACCTAATCATAATGTGTCGTCAATTCGGGCCATGTTGCCATTTTATAGCTCTATATTTAGAACTAGTTCTTGATTTCTTGGCGCCTGTCCGAGCCCCCAACCCCAATTTTTCTGTCATAAATCCTGCTGTGCGATTTATGAGTGTAGCCAACATTTCGTTAGAGCTGTAACTAGTTTCATTGGTTAGAAATCACCTTGGGGGGGGGGGGAGACATGAGAAAATGGTGAAATCTTTAATGAGCGAAAAACAACGGAAGTCCAGCACAGCAGAAGCATCCGGCGATGAATTTTCCTCAGGTAGCACTTGATAGAAGGAAAACTACTAGAAAGCTGCTACCCGAAAGTGGTTTTTTTCGGACGTGAATCAACTGATAAAGACGTTTCTAGCTCAAATGTGAATGGCTCAACAAAAGAGGATAATTTTCCAAAAGTACCGTTTTCTTTGGCTCACAAATGAGAGCGATTAATTTTTCGATATGCCGAAGGTTTCCGTGGATGGTGTACACGAGATATATCATTGAAAGAAAACGTTTTTGTGCGAAAATTTGTACGGTTGTGATTTAAGTGAGTTTCTCGACTTGATTCAGAGCAAGATATTCACTACCTGGGTTTTCTTTCTGCACAATGTGGGAAATAAATTAGTGAAAATGTTACTTTTACAGTAAATAAAATATTACTTTATACCGGTGGTGGTGAGCCTAATACGTCCACATCCCTTATTACTCTTTTGATATTAGAAATGCCTTACTCTCCACCATACGGGGAAAAGTGTCAATTAAAAGTTTCAAAACTAGCCACGTAACCTAAAAATGTAATGCAGTTTTCAAAACAGCATTTTGAATGTCATCCGCAGGATTACTATCATTTAAGACTTGCACCACTAATTATAGCTCCTCATCGGAGACTTGCGTCTCTGAAACAGTTGCGATCATCAGTAGGGTAACAGAGGTATTTTGTCCCACTTTAGGATTTATTTTATTTTGGCCTACTTTGTAAAAATATCCACTAAATGTTGTAGTATTTTTGGAAACCTCTTCTGCAACAGATAATTTAATGTGATTAGCTTCAAATTGATGCAATATGAATTACGTAACATCGGTTAAGGGCATATTCAGTAGTGTTCTAGTTCTAGTTGCATAATTTATGTCAGTTACAAAATTTAAACCTGAATTTTATAACAAGAAAAACTGGCAGTCTAAGCAGTGTTTTACTCGTGTTTCAAATATACAAAAAATAGAACGGCATCGTAGACCAGTTTTAAATTTGACGGCTTGCTGGGGATACGTTTGTTAAAGTTTCTGCTCTATTATAGATCTTTCATATAGAACTTCTAGCTGCTGAATTTGCTCTAAATCCATAAAGTTTGTTAGGTGGGCCAAAATATATGAAGGGGCCAAAATACCTCTGTTACCCTATTCACTGACACTGTTCCGTAGGGGTCCCAGGGAGCTGGATTTTTGCTATTACAACTCTAAATGTCAGTTTCTAGAAAAAAAAACTTTTTCATCATCAAAAAGAGATGTCGGATTTTCTGAATTACCCGATTATTCAATAATAGATTACAATTTTCAAACTAATCGATTGAATTTTAATCGATTATCTGGGTTATTAATCGATTACTCAATAAATTATTTGTTAGATAATTTTTCAAATTATTAGATTAGTTTGATATTACTCGATTGCCTAAGTTATTAATCGATTATTAGATTAATCGATCGATATTGCGATATTCCACCGATCATCTCTTAACTTTCAGGGATATTATTCAATTTTAATTCCATAATCAAATGCATGTACCTTATCCATAACGTCTTGTACACCATTTTGACCAAAATTTGTTGGCGTGGAAATCCATTTTTTCTTATCTTCCTCCTATTTTACTTCCATGTTTCCGAAGTGCCTGCTTCACGATGGCCAAGTGCTTTTCAATTGTCCGTCGATCCAGTGCGTTCGGGGAATTGAAGGTCTTCGGCACAAAGTTGTTCTCATTACTCTTATACCACTCCAAAACATCTTTCGAGAAATGGCTCGAAACTAAATCCTACCAAAAAAGCGTATAACCATTGTGTGACCTTAGAAGTGGGAGTAGACGTGTTTAAAGGTATTCTATATATATTCTTACCCAATTTATTCATTCATTATATATTCTTACCCAATGATCGCATCGGTTGTCACAAATGAAGTGCTCCGCTTTCCACACGGAACCACCCGCGATCCCATTTCAACCAAAATATTAGTTGATTTTCTGAATTCGATTGGTTAAAATTTGGTACAACTAATCGATTGTTGTTTTAACTAAACTGTCATTTTTGTTTTTCGATTAGCAGAAACGATGGTTGAAACAACTAATTTAACTGTTTGAAAAAAAATGCTGTCAATTAGTGAGGACACATACCTTTCAATTTCAACAAATATTTTATTTGAAATAACTGGTGTTGTTATTGGAACAAAATTCTGCTAGTTGAAAAATAAATCGGTTTTATTTGTTTTAGACATTGAAAATAGTTGAATCAACTCGAACAATGTTATTGATTTGCGAAAATAATCAAAATATACTTACTGATACACGTCATGATCTATTTGAAATAAGTTCGGTATGTTGAGATTCATGAAATAAATATCGTTGTTAAAATATAAACAGTATTTTATATTGACATGTAATATCATTAAGACTGTAAAAAACCACCGATCTGATTTCAAGTGATCTTAACCAGGAAATAAATTATCATTACGAAATCAGAACTGATCTGATCTCTAAGTGATTTTGATTTTTGTATGATCATGATCATGTCAAATCGAGAACAGTAAAGATGTAAATTCAAATAAAATACTTCTGATTCGATCGGAAATGATTGATGTAGAAAAACGTTTTTAAATCAGCAAAGTGCCCGGAGGGGCGAGTAAATTAACGAAATTTACCTAAAATGAGTATTGAAAGATGATTCGTTCAAACGGTTGAACTAAAGTTATGCACTGTTAATTTTAGTCCATTTATATGAGCTTGGGTGCCTCAACCGCTGGGAATTGTAATTTTGCGACGGCAATTCAAACGCGCCATTCAATCGCAGCGCGTTCTGTGTGTTCGAAACCCTTCGCTCCTGTTACTTTTATAAATTAAATTCATGTCAAAAAGCGTT
The DNA here is from genome assembly GCF_030247185.1 of Malaya genurostris. Lineage (NCBI taxonomy): Eukaryota > Metazoa > Arthropoda > Insecta > Diptera > Culicidae > Malaya > Malaya genurostris. Next base: position 216,905,065 of record NC_080572.1, read on the forward strand.
TTATTGCTAATGCATGAACATCGTCATCGGTTTCGAACAGCTGGAAGTAAAACAGTCGGCTGGAAGTAAATCAATGATCGAATTTGAAGCATAAAATTTTTGCGAATACCTGAAAGATTACGAGATGATCATTCATTAACATTTTTAACATTTTCTAATTTGTCACATAATCTTTTTTATCTTAAAAAAGGTTAACTTTATCACAACACCGCTGTTAAATAAACACTTGTTATCATAAATTTCTCAAATCGAATGAACACAATTTCACCAAACGCTTTAACCATCGATGTTGTTTTCATTGACATTTTGAAGCGACGCGAACAGATTTCAACTAAAAAAGTTGTTGATTTTGCATTGCGATTATTGTTTTCCTTTCAACTGTCTCCGGCATTTGACAGCATTCAAAACAACATATTTTTCAACTACTTGAATATATGCAAATCAAAAACCATATTGGTTGAATCAAAAAGAAATTAGTTAAATCAACTATCGCAAAAAAACAAAAACTGCGATATCGCAATTTTATGATCGAAGGGTTCTCCGTGCACATAATTAAATTGCTTGCCAAATCATATATTTGTTGACTTTGACATATTCTACTTAGTAACATCTTCTGGGCCACGTCTATGGTAACATGACATACCGTAGATTGTACAATTCCAGCCAAGAGAGACTATAATGTCTTACTATCAGTGAGAGCAGTTCGGCTGAGCAGTTTCAGAAAATATACTCGGCGCGCTGACTTATTGTTCCTTAAATCGGGGGGTGTCAAAATATCAACGGCAGTTCGCTTTCACATCTCATCCAAGTCAGTCGATAAAACAAAACCGCTTACGTTGAGGACGGAAGAAACCAAGTACAGTATTGTGCAGTGAACAATAGATCTCGAAAATGAGTGAACAAAAGGTTACCGCTGACACAAAAGAACACAATTATTGTTGACTTCAAGCAGTGCAAAGTTCGACCTTCGATACGAGAACTTGAAGGTTTGCTTATAGAGCAAATGCATCTTGACATTAAACGTATGCATTTACTTCAATGCAATAAGACAAATAATGTTGTTTACATCCAGTTTTATAAAGAGTTTGATGCAATTCAATTCGCAAAAGACAATAATAATGTGCACTATGTAGAGCACGAGAACATTAAGTACAACATTCCAGTATATATGGAAGATAGTGCTATAGAAGTGCGTGTGCATGATCTTCCCTCAAGCGTCATCGATCCTTATATTCGCAAAACTATGTTCCAAAATGGAGAGAATCTCTATATCGAAAAAGAAAACTGGAACAATTTTTTATCCGGTATTCTAAATGGCGTACGTTTGTTACGCATGCACTTGAGGAGGCCTATACCTTCTTATGTGACTTTCGGTCAGGATACAAGAATCCCGTGCAAATCACTTGTTACCTATGACAATCAGTTGGCCACATGTCAATATTGCCAAAAAGTTGTTCACTACGGTAAGCCATGTGATAAACTGGACAAGGAGACAACTACACCAAAGGACAACGGTGCTTCCTTCACACAAACCCCAAGCAACCCCAGTACACCTGTGACAGTCACCAACAACAGTGAAGCATCCCCTTCAACGAAACCATCCAACGTATCCCCTATAGAACAAAGTACACCAGCTGCAGTTAACAACTTACCATCCAACCAACCAGCAACTGCAAACAATGTACAACAAGACGCATCTACAGCAACGAAATCCACAACAATACCACCGATGCGGCAATGGATGACGAGACGAACCGCGAACAAACTTGCCCTCAATCCTCGCAGGAGGGAAATGGAAGCTCCTCTCCCCTTAGAAAAAGGGTGACAACGAGATCCAATACAAAAAAGAATTTATCTGGAAACTTAGCTCAATCGGCCACGTAAAGTTTGTACGCAAATAGGCCTGAATAAAATATTTTTTAAAATATCAGCGGCGGCCTACAGATCTACTCATTGCGAGTGACCCTGAATTGGGAACTACTGAATAACTAGAGCTACCCAGTTTTTGAAAAAAAAATGAATGTTCCCTTAAATTGATCAGCTGCACCGAAGGTTATTATTCCAAACAGTAGCAATGTTTTTAAAAAAACAAGAATATTCACAACATTATTCAGAATATTCACAAACCGAATTTAATATCTCAAAAATAGAAAAATATTGATATCTTCTTACCAAGCGTGGACAAAAAGTATCTATAATTCCTTGAAAAAATTATGACATATGCTAAAATATTAATAAGAATTCGGCAATAGTCGAGAAAGTTAATTATAAGAGCATTTTAATTATAAATTGATTTACCAAATTGACCGTCTTAAACAACATGCACAAATGCGTCTTCCTCATATTAGTCGATTAAAAATACTCATGGTTTATAAACATGAACATAAAGTGTCTGTTTTACTGACTAATAAAACACGTCGTGAGCCAACTGCATTCATACACTGAAAATATTTCTTTTTTCTATGTGTCGGTTTAACACGATACGCTTTGGCACTGAATTTCACCTCAATGCTCGTTCATACCAAACATTTTGGATAACTTCAATATTGAGTTATTTGTTGTTACCTCATATTACTGAAAATTTTATAATAAAAAGCTGACCATATTTCCGATGATATAGGGGAAAAAATATGTTGCTGCGTTAAAAAAAAACAAGAGATATGCTCGATTAAGTTCTACCCATTTTGTACATGGTAAATTTTGAAAAGGCCCCATAGGAAAGTGAGTCGTAATCAAGATAAAAATATCATCGATTCTAGCGATAACGATATTATTCATCGGTACGATCAAATGCATCTAGCGGTGCGATGAATATAAAGTAATCTGACCGTCTGACCGTTTTTACCTTTCTCATTTAAAAGACTATGCAATTAATTTTAATAGGGCTATTTTTGAACAGCACAGATACAAACATTTAATGAATTTACATCTATTTTCATGTACATATTTGGAACAGGCAATTAAATATAAAGTTACTTTACAATTATGTACGTTTCAATATAATTTAATCGTAAAACTAAGCGTTAATTGAAAGATACAGCTATATTTATTGAAAGTTCAATTCAATTCAATTCAGTTTCGCATCGATGAAGGTTTTCAATCAAACTTTCAATTCAATCCATGCTTATTTCATGTTACAAATTCAGCTCGACGAATTCAGTAAGTGGCTGTGTGTGTAAGTGACTATGACAATTATTATCACATATTTTTCTCGAAGATTGCTCAACCGATTTTCACAAACTAAGAATCAAATGAAAGGTCTCATGATTTCATAAAGCAAAGCCTTGGTATTACATTCCTGTAGTGGAATTTGACCTTCTGTTTCAACAAACTTCGCAGCCGATTCAGAGTGTACAGAACCAGTGCTTCAAGCCAGGTCGGGGCTCGAACATACGGCAACTGGTTTGTAAGACCAGTGCCCTATGCATTGAACCGCCAACCCGGGTTCATGATTTCATACAAAGTTCTTAAATTTCATTTGGTTCCATCTTCCGGTTTTGCAATAACAGGGTGATATGATCCAAAAAGGTGAAAATAATGTCAGTATCTTCTTTCGAAGATGGCTCAACCGATTTTTACTATCTTAGACTCTACTGAGCGGTCTTAAGATACCATACGAATATACTTATGGTTCCAGTGCTTAGTGTAAAAATATCAATTTCAACATTTCAAGAGAGTATTTAGTGTAAAAATATCATTTATTTTTTCATGAGGAACAATGTGGGGAGTAAAGATTTCTTAAAATTGGCCAATCAATTTCTTTATATTTCAGATCAGGATAGTCTCATATCAGATTTTCATAAAACTCAAATTAACAGGTCTGGTAATCCCATAAAAAAGATCCAAGTCAGACTTCCGGTTCTAGCATTAAAAAGAGAAAAGTTTTCAAAATTTCAAACCGTGAGCGAAAATCGTAAAAAATCTTCTAAGTTCTCATTTGGGGGATTGGAACCTCTTGGGTTCCGGTTTGTGCTAAAGTGCACATGACTAGTTTGAATCATTTACGTTTCGCATTCAGCTTATCGGTGCATTAGCAGATTATATTGATCTACTAATGCCACCTCGCGGATCAACATAATCCGCTTAGCAGACGTAAAGTCATTGCTATTTGCAACGCACTTATTTTACACTAAAAGTGCTATGTCTATTCTGACGTGCCGAAAGTAATATATGTTGATCCGCGAGGTGGCATTAATAGATCAACATAATCTGCTAATGCACTGATGAACTGAATGCGAAACGTAAATGATTCAAACTAGTCATGTGCACTTTAGCACAAACCGGAACCCAAAAGGTTCCAAACCCCCAAATGACTACTATCTGTTGGCGGCCAGCATTGCCGTCAATTGGTTTCGTTTCTTTCGGCACGTCAGAATAGACATAGCACTTTTAGTGTAAAATAAGTGCGTTGCAAATAGCAATAACTTTACGACTGCTTAGCGGATTATGTTGATCCGCGAGGTGGCATTAGTAGATCAGCATAATCTGCTAATGCACTGATGAGCTGAATGCGAAACGTAAATGATTCTAAGTTGTGTTCGAAACTGTTCCAATTAGTATATTATTGCCCTACAAACTATTTTTAGCTAAACTGGACTTGCCATTTGAATCGAAGATGCAGAAAGTTTACTTTGAAATTGGGCTCAAAACTGTTTATAGTACATATTTTCTGATGATTCAAACGAAATTCCAGGTTTCGGTACCGGAAATTTCGGTAATTGTTATTAAAATCTTTAAAAAGGAGCTTCGTTTTCTCAAATATGTTTGAAACTAAAATTAATACGTATTATTTCTATATGGTAATAATCTTTAAATAAAGTCTTCAAAACTGGGATTTAAGCTTTGTAGTAATTCGATTATTCTATATGAGAAAGGCATCATTACACCACTAGGTGGATTAGAATAGGTTTTTTTTCCTTAAAATTGGCGCCGTAACAAAAATGTCGGCGGTGGTTGCGTAGCGTGACGGCGTACAGATACACACGGAAAAGCCAGCGATCGCAAAACTACTAAATTATTAATTGTTTTTCTGAATTTGATTGGTTAACATTTGGTACTACTAACCAATTGTTGTTCTAACTAAACTGTCATTTTTTATTTATCGTGCTGGCAGTTTAGCAATGACACCCAGCAAAGACACGCACCACAAACGAGTAATGGAACGTTACAGTTGAGCAATGACATAGCGAAAAATGAAACGTGTCAATGAGGTGTCATTCGTGCTACTGAACAATGACACAATCCCAGCAAAGTTACCTGTATGCATGAGAGCAAAAATGTATCAGTTGTTTTAACCAATTTTTCAATTGTTTGAACTCAAGACACCTACTGCAATTAATATTTTTTACTACTTGTCTCTTCGGGAAGCAGCTTGCAGAATGGTTTGCTGGAAGAGCTTTTTTGATTCCGTTTTCAAGAATGTTGCTGATAAGCCTCACTCTACAGATGCACTTTCAAGAAAATACAAATAGTACCACTTCACTTTTGCAGCAAACTTTTAAGTGTCAAGCGTTTTTAATTACATTGACATAAACTGTCTGACAATACATTACTCGCAGATGAAATTGAAACATATATACTGTAGGAATATCTATCCCGTACATGGAAAACTTGTTTTACAATTAACTCTTATATTCATCTGCATACTTACATGAAACGGCCACTACGTAACTGATATAAATGACGTCCGATTGCCATTGAAAATTTTCAATATGAAACGTTTCTGGTGAAATGGAGAGGGTTTTTGTACTGCGTTTTGCTGTCTTTGTTCTCCACCAAGTGACAGCATTTGAATACAGCAATTTCGTTTATCTGAATGATGGTTATGACAAAATCAACAGATAAGTTAGTTAATTCAACAACATTTTAGTTTAAGCAACCAGGACGTGAAACAACAATTGCAATATTGTAATTTTGTGATCTGCGGGTTCTCCGTGTAAAAACAATGTCATCTCGTTCGAATGAAAAATCTATGAATGCAAAAATGGCTGGATTCAAAATTCCCTTGGTGCTGGATCCTTCATATCAGCTTTTCACTTGACTCGTGTTAGCACAAAACTAAAACGTAACTCCGATGGAATTTCCCCGATACCGATAACCGGTCGATTTCACCATCCTCATCGCGCAAATAAACTTTTATGCTGACACTTCACCCTGGCGTGGTTAGCCATAGACCTCAGATTGCAGATTGAAGTTTCTAAAGTTTGTTTCAGCATCGCGTCCCTACTTTCATTAGTCCGTACTTTTTGCGCTCTGCTTCGAATTTCCTCTCACTGTATAAAGCGATCACATTTTATTTCAACGAGAAACTTTTACACGAGTGGTGAAATTTTCGAAGAATTTCAGCAATCAAGTCTGGCGGAAACTTTCATCGAATTGTTAGACGCTAACGAGAATCGAGCGTCTTGTTGGAGACGTCTGACATGATAACCAAATGAGTTCCCAACAGACGCCTGACATCAAGAATCTTAAGCAATTGGAAACAATTTACAATTAGATTAGTTCAGTATACAAAATTCCGAGAAGCATAACTCCTTCGTTTTATGGTCTGTCCATGTTAATGTTTAATGAAATAAAAAAAACGAATCATTGGTTCATAGCTACCATAAATACCATCATTAGCTGCTCGATTTGAATCTTCTTGGGAATAACAACCCAAATTTCACTACTAGTGATCAACCCATTGGATTCAATTAAATTTTTTTTTCTGATTACCATATCTATCGATCGATCGGTTCGCTGGTGGAGAATGACTTTCCCCTACTTGGAAAAAAAAAAACATTAGCGTCACGCCCTCTGTTTAATAATTATGGCTTTGCGTGTCTTTGAACATTTCTCTCGTTTCATGTAGCTATTCAAATGCGATTAGCAAAATTCCACTAGCTACTCCGACGCAGAACAAATCTCCACTTACAGTAGTACGAGAAATTAAACAGGAACGGAATTCAATATCATGAATTTTTGTGGTCGGATTTTTACATGTATGAAATCACAATACTAGTTACGTTCCGATGTATTTGTCGTGATTCGGTTTTCCAAATGTATACTTTACCAAGCAAATATTCCAAACGTAACTCACCTGAAACAAGAGCAAGAGAAAAACATTACATTAATATGACATTAGCTAATTGCACTACTTAGCAACTTTGATTTCAACACATAGCGCCACAGTTCAGTCACTTAAACCCCCATTTACACTATTTTTCTTAGGACTTTTAACGGCTCTCTTTTTATCTTGAAAGTTCAATTTTTTAGCTCCATCCCAACGGTGTCAAACCCAAACAGTAGGTACCTGTTAAAATACACAAAAGCGAGGCATCCCACTGTCTGATACTGACTAAAAAGTGGAAGGAAGTCACTGTAAAAACTTTCAATATTGGTCTACGAAGCACAAGGAGAATTTTAAATTGAGTTTCTTCTCTTGCTATTACCGGTTGCAAGGCGGGGAGGACCACCCGCAACACTAAGAACCCGGTCCCAGGAAGATGGCTCCGGAAACATTAAGAAATCTCGTTGGGTTTGCTTCAGATGCTGTTACTTTGTGCACCGCCGGAAATCGTTTATGCTTGTATCGTACGCTGTTTGGAAGTGGTAACAGTACCAAAACTTTGAACAAGTTTTGATAGCATTATCGGCCAACAGTGTTGAAACATTAGCACAACGAGTCGTTGGATATGATACGGAGTTGGTGATCTTTGAATTTTCAGGATCTTTTCAAGCGAACACAAATATCACTGAAAAAAATACTTTTTGGGAAAACATGCTAAATATTCTAACAAGAATTAATTGCACTTTAGTATGCGGTGGCGGATGTTTCAAAATTTATCGTGCGATAATAAGGGGGTGGGTAATGACAGAGCCATAGCTGCATGTTGTGAGACTTCCGAATATCAATTTCACATTCCGAATATCAGTTAGTTGATCGATTGTGTGAATTGTGCAAACTTTCTCCTTCTTCACTACTAGGATACGAAATGACATACCTACACTAAAGTACGGATTGATTACATCAAGCATTCTAACACACAATTGAATATTATGAAATGGTTTGTATAGTTATTTTAAATAAAATAATGATAAAGACTGTCCCAAAAAGTATGGACGCACTTTGATTTCGCTGTAAACAGAGATGGCATTTCACCAGAGTGATACACGCTAGAGTCAGATTTTTGCCACATAGAGGATGAAAAAAACGAAGCACCGCACAAAGAGGAAAGCGCACTTCTTCTCAGTGTCGAATAGACAGCATTTGAGTGTGTGCTTGTGGTTAAAGCAGCTGGCGCGAGTGAAACACATTCTCTTCGCACGAATCGCTCACACGCGCTCTCGTCTAAATACACCCAAGTGACCACTGTCGCGTGATGGTGAGCGAACACTTCTGTGAACTTCAATTAATAGAGAGTAGATCTGGCCTTGCTATTAAAAATTTGCAAGGAAAACCGAAAATTTTACGATAAATTGTTTTATTTTGCTGATTTTGCGTGTCCACGCTTCATCTACGAAAACCATACAGCAGAGTGCTCACCGGCGTGTACACCTCTGTGAAAGTATCTGCATCCACCTCGGAGAATTTATTAGCCAATGCTCTAGCACTTTGGTGCGATTCAGTGGAAGAGGTAAAAGGAAATAAACAAACGCACTCATGATGCGTGTACACTTTACACAACAGTGGTGTATAAATGTGAAAGAGAAGAGCTCTCGTTGAAGTTGTCAGTGCGAGGGGAGAAATTTTGCTTGCTCTTCGTCACACAGAGGAGATAGACATCTCTGGCTGTAAATAATTCACAAGAGTTAGATATTCAAATTTTATTCGATATACTGATAATATTAGACTACAACAACAGAATATTATTCTCAACATTTGCTACTTAGCCATTGTAGACTAGCTGGCGCACCATCCTGCGAACGTTCCTCATTAAATTCCGTACAGACTTCTTGGCGACAAGTTTTGACACTTTTTCCAATCTTTTTCGAACTGTTGAATGGTTTCGGCTGCCGAGACATGTTTCCTAAGATGTGCCTTCCTTAATGCCCAAAATTCTTCAATTGGTCGAAGTTGTGAGCAATTTGGTGGATTCATGTGTATTGGGACGAAAGTGACTTTGTTGGTAGTATACCATTCTACCGTTGATTTCGAGTAGTGGCAAGAAGCAAGATCTTGCCAAAAGGCAACAGGATCCTTGTGGCTTCGAATCATGGGTAGAAGTCGTTTTTGTAAACATTCCTTGATGAACATTTCGTTGTTCATTGAAGCAGTGGTGATGAAGGGTTTCGAAATCTTACCGCAGCTACAAATTGCTTACCAGATCATAGCTTTCTTACCAAATTTTTCGACTTCAATCGATGTCTCGGACTGGTTTAACACTTGCCCTTCTCGCACCGTATAATATTGTGGTCCACATCCCGAACTAAAACCTTCTTCTTTTGCTCGAACGCCTTCAGTATACGTTTATCCAACTGAGGGTTAGCAGGACCTTTTTTATCGACCCGTTTTCGGTTTATCCTCAAAGGTGTTATCCTCACCGAACTTCCTGATTGCATTTCACGGCTTTTTTACTTACTCCTTCCATTTTTGCTATCTTTCTCAGTGACAGTCCGCGTTCTGTGGACCATTTGTACACAATTTTTCGACGTTGTTCTGCATTTCGAAACAAACTAATGAAAACGAATAAACAACCGCACAAGTGGTAAGAGGAGAGTGTAAACAAAAGGACGCAGCCATAAAAATTGACAGTTCTTGGTTGCGTCCATACTTTCTGGAACAGTCTTTACTCGAATCAATCTGAATCAATTGGTGTCAAAATTAGTATCCGAAATTATTTAATAAAATTATTAAATAGATTTTCATGAGACTGTTATGAAAGAAGCGAAAGGCATTATCACACCACTAGGTGGATTAAGAAAGGTTTTGTTTTTAAGAATCAATAAAATTTATTTTGAAGAATACCACACGTTTATATATGAGAATATGTGAGATATGAGAAGGGCATCGTTACACCACTATGTGGATTGAAATAAATTTTTTTTTGCTCGCCAAGTCAGTTCAGCGTATCATACTATTACGAGAAATTGCTGCCAGCAAGACATACTTGCTGACTGCAGATTTTTTTTCGGATTTACTGACTCTTGCAACCCTGTCTGAAGATATTGGTAATTTTTACCTGGTATCTCTGATGATAATCCATCATCGACACATCGAGTGCGCAGACCGCCATCTACGTCAAGGTAATGGAACTACACCCGGTATTATTCAACTGGTGCTTCAGTCAATGGCGAATATGAGGTTCTGTTCCTCAAACCTAAACGCAGAAAAAACAACAACTAGTTCTTCAGTCAACATAGCTGCTGTTGGACATTCGCAGTGTGAGTTTCGCTTCAAACAAAAGTGATTGCATCGTCTTGCTGATAGTCGTTTGCATTGTAGAAAAAGAAAACGAAAACAGGACAACAATTGAGAAAATTATACAAAATAAGCCGTTTTAATGGCTCTTAATGTTATATAAAGAACTATTAAGATTGCTTCTTTGCAAATCGATGGTAAAAACCATCAGTTTAGTGTAAATCTTTAATTATTTAATTAGCTTTGTGCACTTTCCGCTATGCGAAATTTACACAAAACGAACGTTAGCTATCATTTTGCCGCATCGCGTTCGAGAAAAATGTTCCAAGCCAGAAATGAACCCCGGCAGCATTTTGATAGTTTCTTTCACCGAAATATGCAAATCCGAAACGACATAATCGACATCAAAATTCTATTTGTTCATTCAGGGGTTAGCCGAATTTTGTGCTAGGGCACATAACCGTTTTTATTATTTTTACGTTTCGTCTTTGACTCATCAGTGCAGAGCAGTTCAAATTGAAGCTACAAACGAAATCCACTGCCCTAAACTGCCACCCTATTTTCTAGAATACAAACAGAATATTTTGAAACCGAATGGCCCTTTTCAATACTATAAATCTTAAATGGTCAAACGGTATCAAATCGATTTCTATCTATACACATCTCGAATGCAGTCCTACGTCAACCTCACGGTTATGTCTCTGGCATTACCTACTCCAAGGTGTAATCGAATCAGTCTGATTACATAATTGTCACACATCGTGGCTCAACCGAATTTCACAAACAGAAATTCTAGTAAAAGGTCCTACACGGAAAGACCGAAATCAGTATTTTGGCGAAACAATTAGTTGATTTTCTGATTTTACTTAGTTATTTTTTGAGACAACTAAAAAAATCTTACTTTTGCTAATTTAGTTTTTTTTTAATTCTCATTCCCTTAATTAATAAAATATTTGTTTTTTAGTTGAATTCACCAATTCAACGTGCTGTCATTTCTTAGCTAAGGCACACTTAATTTCCATTCAACTAATTTTTTAGTTGAATTAGAGAAAAAAAACGTTGTTTTCAACCAACATAAATGGTTGAATTGGCTTTGCAATTTGCAGCTATATGGCGCACTGTCACCGAAAAAACGTTAACACCATAATGACTACTAGCCACTAGATGGCACACTACTACCGAAAAAAATTCAGTCGCGGTTGTCTTTTCTATATTGGCAGGTACGTTGTCTTTTCTATATTTGCAAAATACGATGTTGTATTGGATAAAAAGACATAAACGATACATAAACTTCTTCTTGAAAACTTTTCTTCTAAATTGCTGTTTTCTTCATTTGACTTCACGGAATCGACTCTCTCACTGAAAACTTTGAGCACTCGGAAAACAAAAACTGAATACAAGTAGTACACCGCACGGCATAGCCCGGAAGGTTGGTAGATGAAAAAAAAACATCATATGACATATACAATTAGAGTGCAACATTCGAAACTCACTTCACTGTTCCGTGTAAAAACATTATAACGCACAATCGCTTCAAATGCGCACAAATTCTGAATAAATCCACTTTCCCCAAATAGTTTACATCATTTTTACATATCGGTTTAGAAATTTACATATGGATATATTGTAACACATGCGAAAAACATCAAAAAATTGGCAAGCAGTTTCAACAAGACTTTTAGCTTTTTAATGGATTGTTTTGCTTTGACACTTCTCATGAGTTTTTGGCTAATAAACTTGTTAATAAAACCAATTTCATTTTTGTTTCTTTGTGCTGTCCTTCTTCAATGATGGTGATAGATAAATAGAAACAAATTTTCTAATTTTAATAACAAAATTAGTTGTCAATGAGAATTTTGTGTTGGATTGAAATATTGCTTGTATATGTCCAGGATATTCGCCAAATAAACACATTCTTCAAAAATTAGAGTTTTTTCAGCAAAGTAAATTCTCAATTCTAACTAATTTCATAATTATTTTGGAAAATTTGTTGTTAAAATCAACTAATTCAAAAACAGTAATACGAATTAGGCGCAAAGCTAATTTCGGTCGTTCCGTGTATGCTTCCAAAACAGTGCTTGAATTCAATATGGACCCAGCACATCCGTTACGGAATTACCAGATGAAGCGTGTTTAAAATTTCAAAACATGAAAATTCTTCTAAATTGGGTTAAATTCTAAAGCAATACCATAGTCTTATATAACCGCATATAAAACACCGTGCACCAAAAGCAAGTTAAAAAACAGCTCAAAATTTCATTCACCTTCTATTCCAAAAATTATTTGACACCTGTTTCAGCATTCTTGATGAAAACTAATTCTTCGCAATTCTGTTTTCTTAAAGTTTTGATGAATTCGGATAAAACGCAAAAACACCTTGTCTTTGAAATTTATTACTGCCAGGTGAATTCCAAACAGATCAGTTCCATTTTTTACACAGCTTACTAAATAGTTATCACGATAACGCACGCACTTGTTTGAAAGTGTCGGGTTCAGATCAAGTTTAGAAGCAGTCCAATGAGATTGATGAGATTCAAAAATCATTGTTTCTCAAAATCCGTTCGATTTGAAAAAAGAATGCCCCAATTATGAGTGATAAGAGAATGGCATCAAGACACTACTAGAAGGATTAATACAGGCTCTTCGTCTTAACTAATTCTGCTTACTGTCCTACGGAATTTTATTTCGTTACATTGTGCCAAAACGTAATCCGAAAAGTTCAACCCGCATTGTACACAAGTTGTTGAATCAGGCCATTTCCAGATTCTCCGGTGAGATGAGCAAAGAAAAAAGTACTAAAGTTCATTACGTTTCGGCAACGGCTCGGCTGTTTTGTTTCATTCTGCATTTCTCTTAGCTCATCAAACAAGCTTTCGTTCGATGTCTGTACTGCCAGCTCGACCCGGTACAAGTTTCTGCAATTTAATATAAAAGTGAACAAGTGAAATGGCCCTACGATGAAGAGAAGAAACAGAAACCTGTTCCACCCTATCCGGAATCTGCAGCCGGAATTATGTACATTCGCGAGTGAAATTAATAAATGGAGATTCATTTTTCTTGTTTAAATTAGTTTCCGGAAGTTGGACGATGCTTTCGGAGTAAGTAGAAGAAGGTAGAAGTGACCGGGATGCATTTTGGTCTGTCAGGTGGTGCCTGTGATAAATGAGGCCATGTCGGAAACTTATTTCAGTTTTCCCGGATGACAAATGCCGTTTGTGTTTTGCTCCCCTGAGTCCCCTTAGAATTCCAGAACGAAAAATTGCCCGGCATATAATCTCGACTAACCTAAAAATTAGGTCACCAACGTGAATGTCTCTTGCACTCCGTGTTCGTCTTTTTTTATAAACTCTCATAATTGAATAGCTTGTCAGGAACAGCATAGCACAAGTCTACTCATACCGGATGTTAATTGTATAATTCCGCCAGAAGCAAGTCACTCCTGGTTGCAATGTTTCACAAAGAATCTACTTCATCAAACATGTTTGTCATATGCCTCGGGTGTGTTGAGCTACATAAGTGCATGTTGCGACTCAATACCAATTCCAATCCATCTTTCAACACCCGCACACCCAGTAGATGACACAAATTCCACCAACCGACACCGACAAGTGTCGGTAGTCCTTCCAAGAGTTTGATGGTACAGAATTCGCTTTACAAAGCGCATCATCGTCCTACACTGTAGCCAGCCTGCCCTTACGATGGAAAGCGAGAAAGGCCGATTTGCACCACTTGCCAACTTGATACACTCAATAGGGCAAACACTTGCAGGTTAGATATGGCACATGGCGTATGCAACAACAGTAGCTGCCAAGTCCTGCTGAGATGTTTCTATACAGCCACCAGGCTGAAGAGATGTCGGTGGTCTCATCTTCGAGGTGAACGAGCAACACTTTGCCCCTACAACGACTTCTGACGTTGCCGTACGGGGCAGACATGTTCGTGATATGATGTAAATACAACATGTACATATTTATGCACATTTAAATGTGTGCCTCCGATTGCAGAGAGGATTGCGGGAGTTGGACGGGAGACACCCGCGGCTCCTAGGTAAATATTTGCTCAGTTCTTATGTATTATTTGGCCATAAATGTTTGCTTTAATTATCTCCTGTTATCCTTCCCCTCAGCTCGGATGCAAGAGGTTCTCCTGAAAAAGCCAAGTACGAACGCCAAGCTGCAGAAAATTTGGCACAGCATGAGGTTTCCCGGAGTAGAGTGCGGTTTGGATCATTAGTAGTAATAGTTTTACAGATTGGAAATCTGCGATACGTGGCTTTTGGCTTGCAGTGTTTAAGTAAGAAAAGCATGAAAGAAGAGTCATGATGAGAGAACTTGATGGATGAGAGGTTTCCAAAATTGTGCCACTGAAATATGTTGCTCTTTCTCATGGGTGGTGAATGCTTTACCTTATTTATTATCTATTTTGGATTTGTTATCTGTTTTTTTAAATTTTTTTAAAGCATTACATGCTGAATCGAGAGGTAGTCATCAATTCCAGAAATCATGCGATAAATTCAATTTGTAAGTACAGAAATCTGCTCTGCTCAATTCAAATACTCCAAATACTTTTACGTAATGGAGTTTGTCGATGTCTCGACAGCAGCGGTGATAAATGATTTCGTGTTCAACTGTTCCTTAAGATCGATGTTTCTGGCTGAAATCGATACTATTCCTCTCGAAAAGGAATCGAGTGTGCATATAAGCGTTTGGATTGAATTTTTCACAGCTCTTTTATTTTCTCTTATTCATGCAAGACATATCGAAACGAATGCACAATGCTACATGAGGAAAACGTTTAATTTGATATAATTCAATTGATTGATTAGTTCAACTCTTTTAGGTGTGCACTTCTCGCAGTTTTTTTTTCAAGAAAAAGTATGCTAAATGCATCAAAAATAAGTTACCAATGAGTCATCCTAAATTCTACATTGAAACTTTTTCAGAACGTTTTTGTGATGTCTTAATGCGAGTGAGAAATCTTGTGAAACGGACCAAGCATCATTCATAATCCCAAGCAACAAACTTTGTTGCGGATTTTAGTTATTTTTTCAATTGTAGAGCTCCCTGGTGGTGGACGCAAACTGATCTCGCTCAAAAAAAAAATAATCTGGCAAAATACTACTAAAAGAAAGTCTCACGAAAATATAATGAAATACGTTGAGACGTTTGTATTTTCCTGATGTGCAATCAATCGTTATTAAAAAAATATAACTGAATCCCAGTGAAAATGATTTCGTTTTAAGGAATCCACATGCAGGTTATCATGAACGAACAGTAATGTTTGAACATCGCATCAGTATGCTAGAGGTAAGATGTTATGGATACTATCGGAGTACAAAACAGTCCACTTTTTCAATAATAACAGTTCGGCTGAAAAGTTCGTATCGTTTAATAGAAACACACATTTTTTTATCAAAATTCGTTTTTATTATTCAACATAATTGCCATCAGAGGCGATACAGCGATTATAGCGATCTTCCAACTTTTCGATACCATTTTTGTAGTACGATTTGTCCTTTGCCTCAAAATAGGCCTCAGTTTCAGCGATTACCTCTTCATTGATTCTAAATTTTTTACCAGCGAGCATTCTCTTGAGGTCTGAGAACAGGAAAAAGTCACTGGGGGCCAAATCTGGAGAATACGGTGGATGAGGGAGCAATTCGAAGCCCAATTCGTTCAATTTCAGCATGGTTTTCATCGACTTGTGACACGGTGCATTGTCTTGATGAAACAAAACTATTTTCTTTTTCAAATGAGGCCGTTTTTTTTAAATTTCGTCCTTCAAACGCTCTAATAACGCTATATAATAGTCACTATTGATGGTTTTTCCCATTTCAAGGTAGTCGATGAAAATTATACCATGCGAATCCCAAAATACAGACGCCATAACCTTACCGGCCGATTGTTGAGTCTTTCCACGCTTTGGGTTCGGTTCATCGCGTGCAGTCCACTCAGCTGAAGGTCGGATGGACTCCGGAGTGAAGTGATGGAGCCATGTTTCGTCCATTGTTATATATCGACGAAAAAATCGGTTTTATTTCGGTATAACAGCTCCAAACACTGCTCAGAATCATCAATTCGTTGTTGTTTTTAATCGATTGTGAGCTCACGCGGCACCCATTTTGCACAAAGCTTTCTCATATCCAAATATTCGTGAATAATATGTCCAACACGTTCCTTTGATATCTTTAGGATGTCAGCTATCTCGATCAACTTCACTTTACGGTCATTGAAAATCATTTTGTGGATTTTTTTCACGTTTTCATCGGTAACAGCCTCTTTTGAACGTCCACTGCGTTCATCGTCTTCGGTGCTCATATGACCAGTACGAACTTTTGCAAACCACTTACGAATTGTTGCTTCGCCCGGTGCAGAGTCTGGATAACACTCATCAAGCCATTTTTTGGTATCGGCGGCACTTTTTTTCATCAAAAAGTAGTGTTTCATCAACACACGAAATTCCTTTTTTTTTTCTTTTTTTTCACAATAACAAAAGTAGCTTCACTCAAAATGCAATATCTCACAAACTAATAATCAGACAGCTGTCAAATTCATATACGTATCTTTTGAAGGTTGGTACTAACTGAAAATGGTATGGATTTAATTCTAGTGGCGCCCTCTCATAGAAACGATACGAACTTTTCAGCCGATCTGTTATAATGTCCCAATTTTGGATGACATGGATTGGTATTATTTTTTTATAGACCGAAAAATCATGTATTTAGTTTTTATAAGATTGAAGGACAATAAATTTTCACTAAAATATTGATTCAAAATACTTAAATCGCTCTCCATTGAGTTTGTAATAGCATTGATGTCGTTAATATACAAAAGAAACTAGAGCTGTGCGCCGCCGCGCCACGCCGCCGCCGCCGATAATTTCGACACGCCGCCAATTTAAGAAAAAGATGATCAGCGCGCCGGTTATTACATTTGAATCGTGCCGCCGATAATATTACATCAGCCGAAAAAATGATTTTATCAATGTGGAAAATTGTTTACAGTTATCATGAAAATTCATTGAAAATTATAATACAGTTACTTTCCTCCTACTTATACTGAAAATCAGTATTACCGATGTCAACCGAAGCCAATGTCATTTGATTCAAAGTCTATTTTCTGTCTTTTAAAAGGTTTTGAGCGCTGTCTGGCAAAGAAATGCTTGGGAGCAACATAAAACCAGATTTTTTATACTGTTACATACATTTGTTTCTAAGTACCCAAAAGACTGTGTACAGCATGATATTTTCCTCGGACCGATTTTAGCACGGTTCGTTTTTGGCAACATAATCGATCGAATATGACATATGAAAACCAGATGATGGCAGAATTTTCGAGTTGAAAGCAATTCCATAATTATATTGATTTAAACTATTTACAGCAATAAATGATGGAAAAACATAACAGCCATATACCATTCGAATCAGTTCGTCGAGATCAGCAAATGCGTGTGTGACAAATAATTTCACTGAATTTTTTTCGGGGACTCTCAACCGTTTTCTACAAGCTCAGATTCATATGAAAAGTCGTATACTCCCAAACAAGGTTCCTGAATTATGTTTGATTCCGACCTCTGGTACCGGAACTACAGGATGGTATGTGGAACGAAATTAAAACTGTGTAACTCATTTTTCTCGTAGATGGCTGAACCGATCTAAGATTCAAATGAAATCTAAGAATCATCTAAGATTCAAATGAAAAGTTCTAAGATTCTATAAAACATCTTGTTTTTCAGTCAAATCCAACTTCCGGTTTTGGAGATACAGGGTGATTAGTATAAAAATGTCTATTTCACATAAATTAATCAGGTTTATCGGGTTAGCAGATTTGGATAGTCGATAACCTAATAAACTTATTTCAGTTTTTTAACGATATCAAACTAACTAGAGATTATAAGAGGAGAAAGAATATGAAATCATAGAGCCATAGTACTCAAGGAAGAGCAAGGATGTGAAGAATAAAGTGCGGAAAAGTGAGACGTGACAAGGGTCATTTAAGTAAGCAGAAGGCTTCTCGTATCTAAACGTTTACCTTCTACCAGAGGAGTCGAACTTAGGCATCTTAGCGATACGAGTTATCCGAGTCTCTGATATGTCAGAAAGTAAAGGCAAAGGTCGTTTGCCATTTACTGTCCGAACCGTACTGTTTGCCATTTACTGTCCGGTTCGGACAGTAAATGGCAAACGACCTTTGCCTTTACTTTCTGACATATCAGAGACTCGGATAACTCGTATCGCTAAGATGCCTAAGTTCGACTCCTCTGGTAGAAGGTAAACGTTTAGATACGAGAAGCCTTCTGCTTACTTAAATGACCCTTGTCACGTCTCACTTTTCCGCACTTTATTCTTCACATCCTTGCTCTTCCTTGAGTACTATGGCTCTATGATTTCATATTCTTTCTCCTCTTATAATCTCTAGTTAGTTTGATATCGTTAAAAAACTGAAAAAAGTAAAAAATACTGACTGACCAGAAGTCATAAATAAAAAAGTAAAAAGTAAAAAAAAAAAAAAAACTAATAAACTTATTTCATTTCTGGTTGTATTGAGTTTTCGATTCGGGAGGAACCCAAAAATTCAATTCGCACTGCGATTCCTCGAAGATGTCTACATAGATTTTCAAACATTTTGAAACAAATGTAAACTACAGCTACAACTACAGATTTTAGAATTCCGTTTCTTAATGCTCAGTCGTTTTCTCAAAAAAAGCCTAATCGAATTTCAGAAACAAAAGTTCAAATTAAAATAAATCCAATTTTATCCAATTCTGACTTCCGATTCTCGAATTGTAGGATGATGAATTTCTAAAATTCAAAACGATATAGAAGATGACAATCCCGAAAAGTTTCAAAGTTGGACTCAAAATATTGCAATTTATTCGTCATATAGCCATACGAATCGGTTTGGGTTATGCTGGTTCCTGAATATCGGCCCTGGAAGTACCTTAAATTACACTAAACTCTAAAGTGAAAATTACTTCGACATATCATGGCATGTTTAATCGATTGTTACACCTTTAGATTCAAATTCGATCCGATTTGCATTACATTACATTTCGACATTACAGAGTAATGAGTGATTAAAATCTCAAATTGCCACTTAAAACGACTGACATTAGAATAATGTCATGAAAACTGAAAAACCGAAAAATATTCATGCATAAAACACATGCGGATTGATAAAAAAAAAGGTATCATCTCACTGCTAGGTGGATTAAGCACGTTTTTTTTTAGAAGTGTAGTGTTGATTTCTCAGGTACTAGAATGTTTAGTGATCGAGTACCATTTATTTTGGATACTATATTTGTTATTTCCGGGCATATGAAAAATGGTATTGAACAAAGTTTCATGCTCCATTCTAAATAAACGTTAGTTTTCGCACAATAAATTAGGATCATTGTTACCAACTCAAAGTAAAAACATGTTTTTCTACTTCTACTATGACTTTTCAAATGATTTTACCCCTTTTTATAAGAAATCGTTACAAATATGAAGTAATTAAAATTTGAATTGATATTATTTTTGATATCTGAATGAATTTGAGCGCCAAATCGATTTTATGTTAATTACATACGTACGAAAAAGATATACTTATTTTTTGAGTTGATAAAACGATTTTTATACATGATAATTATCAACTATGTAAAAAGCGATTTGAAAAATAGTTCCGAATAAAACTTCATATTTCTTGCTCATAATAAAAAAACCCTTTGTATATGAATGAAATATTTATTTAAACAATAGTCAACCATCTCCAAATAATCGCACTTATATTCATCTCAATTTCTCCTCTAATTGGATGCATTCGAAACCATTTACCATCTCTATTCACTACGTTGGCTTTAATGGATCACATAAACATTAGGATCTTTGATTGTAGGTCGACAAAACAATAAGATAGAGAAATTGTCCTGTGTGAATCAATATTAAAATTTTTAATATGTTTATAATTGATTACGCCGAATCGCGCCGCCTCCGCCGCCGATGTTTTCAGGAAATAGCGTCACGCCGATTCGCCGCCGCCGCTGGTCAAAAAGACGTTTCAGCCGCCGATGTTGACAATTTTGATCGGCGCACAGCTCTAAGAGAAACAATAGTGGTTCTATATTGCTACCCTGTGGCACTCAAACGTTTATGGTAGCAAAATTGCTACAGTCGCCCTCGATGGACACGAATTGTTTTCTATTTGTCAAGCAGCTACTTATAATAGAGTTAGTGATGTCCCTGATGCCGTAGCACTGAAGTTTGTCCAAGAGAATACTGTGATCTAAAGTGTCAAAAGCTTTTTTGAGATCTAAAAATAAGGCACCAACCATTTTATTTTGGGTCAATTTCGCTCATTATATTGTCTACTAATTCAATGATAGCGGTATGTGTGCTGGAACGTTGTCTGAAGCTATACTGAAATTTTTAATAATAAAGCCTTTCTCGTTCATCGATACAGTATCATTAAAATAATTTTTGCCTTTTTATTGAGATATAGGTAATCACTAATTTAGGCTCATTTTTCACACCAATTTATTCTGATTTATTCGAGTATTTCATAAAAAAAAAGAATAAATGGGAGCGGGTCATATCGCCGAAAACCATTTCGCCGAAATTCGTTTCGCCGAATGTCGTTTCGCCGTTTTTGCCGTTTCGCCGAAGATGTAATTTCACCGAAAGGGATATCTCGCCGAAAGAGTCATTTCACCGAAAGGGTAATTTCGCCGAAAGGGTAATTTCGTTTACATCAGATAATGAATTAGAAAAATGCAAATTCTGGTTATTCCTTAAAATTATCTATTTGTTTTTATGTCTCCTGGATAATTGATGTGGCGCAGCCGAAGCTAAGATGAAAGGCGACACCAGCTGAGATGAGTCGGAGCGGCGGCCTCTTGCATACAATCTTGCAAACAAACCGCTTCGTTTGCCTGGTCTATTGAAAGCTAGGTTTCTTTACTTCTGTTAGGTCCGAACGTAGCGAGGTAACGAGGTCGGATGGCACATCAGCAAAACGACGTGGCTAAGCCGCATTCGATATTTCTTTTCATTTGCACTTAGTTATCGGAAAATACCGCAAACAATTGCCTGGTGGATATTCTAGTAAAATCAACAAGTTTTCTTGGGAATTCCGTTTTGAAGAGTATGAAATAAAAATAAAATATAAAAATCATTCAAGTCTTTCTAGACCATTTCAGAAGTACGATCGTAGTTCAGAAAAACGTGATTAATTCACCTAGCAGTGAGACGATACCTTTTTTTATCAATCCGCATGTGTTTTTTGCATGGATATTCTTCGGTGTTTTAGTTCTCATCACATTATTTTAACGACGTTTTAAGCGGCAATTTGAGATTTCAATCGTAAATCGGATCAAATTTGATTGATTCTAAGCGTGTAACAATCGATTGAACATTCCATGAGATGTTGAAGTAAGTTCCACTTCAGAATTTCTCGCCATTATTTACGGTACTCCCAGAGCCGGTATTCAGGAACTAGCATAACCAAAAATGATTCGTATAGCCATAAATTAATACTCCAAACAATTTACATCTTCTATATCTGCATAAATTTCAAAAACTCATCATCCTGTAATTCCAGAATCGGATAAAATTCACCAATTTTGTATGGGACCATAAGCCCTTTAATTTGAATTTTTGTTTTTGATGTTCGATTTGGCCTTTTTGAGAAAATGATTGAGCTTTGAGAAACGATTCGATACTGGAACCGGAGTTCTAAAATCGGTGTAGCCGAAATCAGTTAAATTCACCTGAGTGTGTAGATATCTTTGAGAAATTGTAGTGCGAATTAAATTTTTGGGTACCTCCCGAATCGAAAACTGACTACCGCTTAAACTGAAATAAATTTATTTAGTAATCGACTATCCAAATCTGCTAATCCGATAAACCTTTTTATTCTAATCATCCTGTATCCCCTAAACCGGAAGTTGGATCTGACTGAAAAGCAAGATGTTTTGCAAGATCTTAAGACTTTTCGTTTGAATCTTAGATGGTTCTTAGATTTCATTTGAATCTTAGATCGGTTCAGCCATCTACGAGAAAAATAAGTTACACAATTTTAATTTCGTTTCACATGTCATCCTGTGGTTCCACTATCAGAAGTCGGATTCAAACATAATTCAAAAACCTTATTTGGGTGTACGACTTTTCATATGAATCTGAGTTTGGAGAAAACGGTTGAGTCATCTCCGAAAAAAATTGAGTGAAATTATTATTGTGAAATTATTATCACACACGCATTAGCTGATCTTGACGAACTGATTCGAATGGTATATAGGCGTTATGTTCTTCAAGCATGTATTGCTGTTGTAGTTGAAATAAATATAATTATGGAATTACTTTCAACGTGAAAATGCTGCCATCATCTTGTCATATTTACATTATTGTTTACATGTCATTTGAACGATTATGTTGCCAAAAATGAACCATGCTAAAATCGGTTCGAGGCAAAAAGTCATGAGAAAAGATGCTGTACACAGTCTTTTTTGTACTCAGAAACAATTGTATGTTACATTATAAAAAATCGTGTTTCACGTTGCTCCCAAGCATTGCTTTGTCATACAGCGCTCAAAACTCCTACTGCTGGAATAGGGGGGAAAGTCGCTTACACAAAAATATCGATATCTCCGTTGAAAATGGACGGATTTTAACAATCTATGGCTTGTTAGATAGGTATTACCGTGCGGAATCTAAGTCTGAAAATATATTCTGTTTTCAAGATCAATTGTGACAGATACTGTAAAAAAACTGAAACACGCACACGCACACGCACACACACACACACACAGACATTTGCTCAGTTCGTCGAGCTGAATCGATTGGTATATGACATTCGGCCCTCCGGGCCTCGGAAATTTTTTCTAAAGTTTGAGCGAATTCTATACCTATTTTTTATATTTATAAAAAAAGGTAAAACGGAAGTAAACCTGATCTTTTTTCATTTGTCTCTATTTCAAATCAATTCTAATCACGATTTGAAGATTATTGAAGAATTCGGCGAAATGGTGTTCGGTGAAATGACATTCGGTGAAATAACCCTTTCGGTAAAATCGCCTTCGGCCTAACGGCTTTCGAAGAAATGGATTTGGCGAAATGTCCCTGATCCCTGAATAAGTCACTATCTAAAATAATTATGCAGATAGAAAGAAAATATTTTGTCAATTCCGTCACTTGTACGATTATGTTATATATCCGATACTTGAAATATCAGTCATATGAGTCTTCGGAATCGATTAAAATGATTAATATCAGTTAATCCACATACAAGAAAATTAAGTGCTAATGAGTTTTGACGTATTCGTTACTTATGTCATTATTTCACCGGAACCGTAAGTGACAGCCATTTGAACTTCATACGTGTTTAATAAACCAACAATAGTTTCCGAACGAGTCTTACTTTGTTGCAATTAGTATAACCATTTCAGAGAAATTTGAGCGGGAAGAAATAAATAGCGTAGATACAGACTAGTTAACTTTATTAATTATAGAAAATCGAAGCATTCTATTTTATAAACCAATTATAGATTTTTTCCAATACTTTTCCGCAAAGTTAACATAATTAAAAAACCTTGTGGTGTGATAATGCCTTTCTTTTTTATCGAAACAGTGTCAATAAATATTTTTTGTCGTTTTTATTATTTATCAGGATAATTTCATTTATGAAACAAATTTTTACTCATTTTTGATACCAATTTATTTAGATTGGTTTGAATAGTTCGCAAAAGCATGCTTCAATGTTTATGTCACATATTCGGCAACATTTCTCAAATCAAACGTAACAGCAATAATACATTTGAGCGTGATCATAGATCACTATCTGGAATAGTTTTGCAGATAGAAAAAAGCCATATAATATCCAAAACCGACCGACAGCTCTCGAACGAGTCAAAAATTATTGATATCATTTAATGCATATCTGAGAAATGATATCTATGTCGGGTTCAGGTTTGGTACGGCCAGGTAACCAGGCAATCGCCGGTTCCGGTGTCGGTTTTGTTCCTCCAAATAATCTTGGCTGCGTTTATGCAGCTGTGCCACATGGAAACTTAATAAAAACCATGATTCGGTTTAATAATAAACCTGTAGAATTTATCTTCTCGGCTGAATGACTCATTCGGTCAAATGACCCGATCGGCGAAACGACTTTATTCCTATTCAAATAAGCAATATATTTCTTTCAAGTTTTTCCGTAATTGTCTGCAATTTGTACAATTAATTCTGATAATAAAACTAAGTTTAGGCTAGACAAATAAAAATGGTGACCAAACGGCTCTAAAAAGTAGAAGAAGTAGAGCAATCTAATTGCAGAGAAATCCAAAATCACCCATATTTTTGTCAAATTTGCCTTGCGAAGTTTCCCAATAAAATCTTCGAAGTCATTATCCAATCTCTTCCAGTATCCCTGCTATCTAATATTAAACGACGTCTAATCACTTCTCATTATGCACAGTTCTTCCAGAATGAACCACAATAATAATGATAATAATCCATAACCAATGCAGTCGCTGAACAAAGCAAGCCAATAAAGCTAAAAGCTTTCCCCAACTATGCCCTTTTTTTCGGGCGCAGCAGTGCCTTCTGCATGATAATCATCAATTAAAACACTATCCTTCTATTCATACCAGTAGCTTCAGCGTTCGTGTTAGCTCGTCCATTATGAGTCGTCCTGTTTTTTTTTTGTACAGCTAGAGCTTCCTCTCGTAGCACCATTCTCATTCAATTCACGTACCAACGATGTTCGATACACGTTCCGTACTCCCACGAAGTTCACCCAGTGCCAGTACCCATTGCTTCGCACTCACCAAGCAATTGATGCGGAAAACAAGAATCGAGATAAATTGCCCTCACATCCTTCGTCCATTTAGACTGGGGACGCTGGAAAGTCTAGGTAGAGCGAGAGAAAGAATACGGCGGAGATCACTTTCCTTTCGCTTGTTCGCCTTCATTGCCTCCCACACTCTAACGCGACGACTGCAGGAGACAGATAGAGAGGATAAAAAACGCATTTGGTACGCTTTTCCGAATGTTTGTTCCGGCATGGCTTTATGTATTATTATGGCTTGCCTTTAGAGATCCTCGATTTGCCCTATAACGGGAAATTTTTTTTTATGGAACCAAGACCCGTGCCGTGGAGCGAGGCCAACGAAAGGAAAATGCTTCATTTTCTCAGCGTAGTCTGGGAGCTTTATTGCGAGCTTTGTTTGATCGGTTGGAACGAAATGAATTGATGGCAGACGAAATGAGTGAAAACAGAATATAAGAACGAGACACGACTTTTGAATGCGAGCCAAAACAACTGCGACAGCCGGTGACAGCTATTATGCATAACGTTTGCTTATTTCTTTTTTTTCAATTGAAGACAATTCTGATGGTTGATTTCACAGCTGAAACAAGTTTGTTTCATTTAGACATTTCAACACTACTGTCATACACTTTGGAATCATTATTTTGAGCGGATGTTTTGGATAATTTCTCGATCAGAATATAGAAAAATGATTCAGTGTTGGGCTTTCAGTAACTGCTGTAATATGAAGGTTTCGGATGAGCTAGAATTGTACAGGGTTGCGTAGAGGAACCTGACACATTTTGTTCTCTGATTACACTGGAGCCAAACAAGACAGGGAAAACCTGAACACGGATCCGGAAAGTAGAAGAATTAAGGCTCATTTTCGTCTAGTAGTTTTCCACCATGGATCACTGAAGTGTCGCTTACTCGTTTTTGAAGAATCAGTCATACGTTAAAACTTTTCGTAAGTTTAAAAATCATTTTTAAAGATGGATGAAAATTCTTCTGTTCTGCGACCAAAATAAAACCACGTTCGTACTGTCAGTACACCAGAGAATGTTGAACGAGCTCAATTTGCTCTTGTAAAAAGTTCCGCGCGAATTGAAACGGAAACGTCATCTTAGTCGCAAGATGGAGCCACGTGCCATACCTCGCGAGAAACGTTGGCAGTAGAGATGGGCAATTCGTTCGCGAACGGTTAAAAAAAACTAGTTCTTTTGAAACAATGAATGACTAATGGTTCTTTTTTGGAGAACGGTAGTTGTTTAGCTCAAAGTCGTCGACCTTTTTTTCTAGCTCGAACGTTTACGAGAACGGTAGAACAGTGTCATTACCTATTGAGATCTCGGTTAGTCATTCAACAAAACTAATTATGAAAAGAACGAACGAACGGCTCTCGAGAACTAGTTCTTTTCATAGATCTCTGCACCACTGACCGGTTCTTTGAAATGAATTGTTTTGCCATCTCTAGTTGGCAGTGCAGAAATAAAAAATACCTCCTCAAGCGAATCTTTTTCTGAAGCACTGATTTTCCTTGGCCACCGCGATCGTCTGACTTATCGAGCTGTGACTTCTATTTATGAAACTATAAAAAAAGAAAAGTTTACATCAACTAGCCCAAAACCTTTAACGATCCGCGGGACAACATCCGCCGTGCAATTTCACAAATTGATTCCGATACGTTGAAAAAAGTGGCTAATAATTTCTTGAAACGACTCTAAAACTGCGTATTAAGTAACAGGCATCATTTGCCAAATATTGTTTTTTTATATACGGTTGTAAACCTTTATTCTTTTATTTTGTATAGCTGGTTAGTTTTTTCGTATGGGACTTCGCAGCTTTTGCCAATTTACATAATAAATGTGTCAGGTTCTCTACGCAACCCTGTATCTACGTTGATTCCCCAGCCGTTCAAAGAAACACCCCACCATCATAACAAAATTAGGTTCCCAACCTTTTTATATCGCGGACCCTTTTGGAGTCATAATTGTTCTCCACGGATCCCCACATTTAAAACTAATTTTATGCACTGAAAATATACGTAATCTCTTTCTCGAAAATTACGTAGTATCAACGGAAAATCATTATATGGACTTGAAAACAACAACAACACAATAGCACATATCGCTGACAGAAAAAGGGTAATGTCAGAAACATAGCTGGATGACGTGAATACCAATAAAACTTACATGCTCTTTCCATACATCCGAATATCGATAATCGCACGTACTAGATAATTGATTGTGATAATTTTGCAAACTTCCAACGCGCTACTCTTATAATTGTTACGTTTTTGCCATCTATAATTTCTAAATTTTAGTTGGGTATTAATATTACGTTCATTTCAATAACTTACATGTCAAAACGGTCTCGAAACTACAAATCGTGTACCGATTTAAAATTAAATCCACACAATTGTAAAACGTAAATTATTCATATCCATTCGTCAAGCGTGGACAAAAAGTATCTATAATTCCTTCGAAAATTCATCAGAAATGAACAATTTCGTAATTGGCGAGAAAATCAAATATACGAGCATTTTGATTATAAATTGAATGACTAAATTGGCCGTCTTAAACAACACATGCACAAAGGTGTCTCCCTCATATTGATTAATTAGTCAATTAAAAATACTCATGGTTTATAAGCACACTTAGTTAGTGTCTGTTTTACCAGCGAACAAAACATGTCGTAAGCCCACTGTATTCAACCACTGAAAATATTCCGTATTTCTATGTGTCAGTTTTGCGTGATACGCTTTGTGCGATGGTTCGTTCAAATCATGCAGTTGAAACTTTGCGCGCCTTATTTTGGCACAGACTTTCTCATTAATAGTCGTTCATACCAAACATTTAAAAAACTTCAATTTTAAGTTAGTTGTGTTTATCTCATACTACTGAAAATTGTATCATAAATTGCTGACCATATTGTCGATGATCTGAAGAAAAAAATATATTTCTGCGTTAAATACGACAAGAGATATTCGCTATTAAATTTTACCCATTTTTGAACAGAATAGATTTTGAAAAGTCGCCCATAGTAAAGTAAGTCGTATCCACGAAAAAGTTGTCCATGAAAATGATTGGGGGTAAAACATGAATTCGCGGGCAACATGTTGGTAATAACTGTTCTAGATCATATGTGCTATAAAATCAGAATGATGAAACTATAGGGTGTTCGGAGGATTGCATTACTTGGTTATAATATTAATGTTGTTTCTGGTATACCAATATCGAGTAGCCTTACCATAATGGCAAGATGCCAAATCGCACCAAAACAATACCGAATTCGTGAGTGTTTTTGCAGACAATCGTTGACGTACACTGGTTGGTTAATCATATCTGAAGTTACGAATATTTGATTATTCAATTACAAGATTTGATTCTTCAATTTCGACTGCGACGAGTCGAAGATGAAACCTAAATTATAAACAACGTTAATGTGCCGTATGCACAAAAAAGGTTAAGCCCTAAATGACCAACACCTGAATCGGCCAGTATATTTTTTGTTTAAATCGACTTTCTATGCCTTAGAAAAAGTCCCAGAAAGTCGATTCTTTCTACCTTTCTGCCTTTCTCATATAGAAAGGTTATGCAATCTTTGTGAAAACCGACTTTTGAACCGAGGCCCGGAAGGCCGAGTTTCATATACCATTCGACTCAGTTCGCCGAGATCACAAAATGTCTGTCTGTGTGTGTATGTGTGTGTGACAAATAATGTCACTCAATTTTCTCAGAGATGGCTGAACCGATTTTCACAAATTTGGTTTTATATGAAAGGTCTTGAGGTCCCAAACAAAGTTCCTGAGTTTCATATGGATCCGACTTCCGGTTCCGGAATTACAGGGTGATATGCACCAAAAAAGGAAAAAAAATAGTCACACACGTTTCTCAAAGATGGCTGAACCGATTTTCACAAACTTATGTTAGATTTCAATGAAAGGCCTTATAGCCTTATACAATTTTCCTGAGTTTTATTCGGTTCCGGAATTACAAGGAAATATGTAAAAATTTATGAAAAAATATGTAATCAATTTTTTCGGAAACTTCTTGATAAATTTTCACAAACTAAGAAGCAAATAAAGGTTCTTGAAATTATTTAAAAAGTTCCCGAAAAACGGAACTCCCGTCGATTTCTCAGTAACGGTTGAGCCGTTTTTCACGATTTATGATTCAAATTAAACCTCTCATTGTCTTTAAATATATTGTGCAATTTCATCCTGATCCGACCTCCGGTTCCGAAATTATATGGCGATGAGTGTCAAAATATTCAAATTCAAAATGATGATGCAGGGGAACAGGTATAGCGTGATGGGTAAGTCGATGCCTTTCACGCTGCCCACCGAAAAGGTGAATGACAACAATGTTAAAACCTTTATAATCGAAAAAAATGAAGATGCAAACTGGTACGCGACGGTACGTGCGGCTTTGCTCCATTCACAGCGTGCTTTGTTCAATTTTGTATAGCGTGCAGGGTTGCCACATTAAAACTCATATTTTTCAGGTGAAAAATATGTAAAATTCTAATCTTTTTATTCAATTCATACATACTTGTTAGTGTTATTACAAAATCATGATAAAGATGCTTTTTAATATAAGTGCACTTATTGCCTTTCTCATAAAGAAAGTTTATACAATCACTTGAAAAATTGACCAGTGGAAATTGACCCGAAAGGCTAAGTGTTCTATATAATTCGACACAGTTCATCGAACTGAGCAATGTATGTGGGTGTGTGAGTATGTGTCAAATAATGTCAAATAATAGTAATATGAAAAGGCATCATTACACCACTAGGTGGATTGAAACAAAATGCAAGGTCTCCCCATCACCCTGAACGCTATTGAATGGTTTTGAGATCTGATGTTTACTTTTTGAGTTATACGAAGTTTTATATCAAAATTTCCAATAGTGTCCCTATTTATGTACCATTTAATTCCACTATTTCACTGTCACGTTATTACAATTTCACAAAGTCACTATATTTTAATGAAGCATAACAAACGTTACAATACAGATACGCGTATTTCGGAATGTTATTTACATCCTTTTTCAGTGTATCGGATTTATAAGTTTGTTTCCAGTTTTCAGTTTTTTTACAATATCTACCACAATTAATCATGAAAACAAAATTTGTTTTCAGACTTAGATTTCACACGGTAATAGCTATCCAGCAAGCCATAGATTGTTAAAATCCGTCAATTTTTAACGGGTATATCGATATTTTTGAGTAAGCCTTATTCCAGTAGTAGGAGTTTTGAGCGCTGTATGACAAAGCAATGCTTGGGAGCAACGTGAAACACAATTATTTATACTGTTGAATACAACTGTTTCTAAATACCCAAAAGGCGGTGTACAACATCCTTTTTCATCACCTTTTTACTTGAACCGATTTTGGCACGGTTCGGTTTTGGCAACATAATTGTTCGACTATGACATATGTAAACCAGATGATGGCAGCATTTTCGATTTGAAAGCAATTCCATAATTATATTGATTTGAACTACCTAAAAACAATAAATGCTGGAAGAACATAACACCCATATACCATTCGAATCAGTTCGTCGAGATCAGTAAATGCGTGTGTGACAAATAATTTCACTCAATTTTCTCGGAGATGACTCAACCGTTTTCTACAAACTTAAATTCATATGAAAGATCGTATACTGCCAAACAAGGTTCCTGAATTACATTTGGTTCCAACTTCTCGTTCGTCTCGTTTTTTTCGTAGATGGTTAAAACATCTAGCTTTTTAGTCAGATCTAACTTCCAATTTAGAGGGATCCAGTTTAAAACTATCCATTCCACATAAATTAGTCGGGTTTATCGGGTTCGCAGATTTGGATAGTCGATAACCAAATAAACTTATTTCAGTTTTAACGGTATTCAGTTTTCGATTCGGAAGGTACCCAAAAATTTAAATCGCACTACGATTTCTGAAAGATGTCTACACGGATTTAAATCGAATTTAAAAACAAAAATTTAAATTGAAGGATTTATGTTTCCATAGAAAATTTATGTATTTTATCAAATTCTGAGTTCCGATTCTGGAATTACAGGGTGATGAGTTTTTAAACTTCAAATTGATTTTTCAAGATCAAAAATTTTCAAACCATAACCAATGATCAATGACCCAATAGCAGCTTTAAAATGAACCTAAGTTTCTTAAACTTGGTTTAGCCATATCTGAGAAAATTGTGCGGTAAAAAAACAACACGTTTTGTCGGTTTCGTTACTTATGTCATCATACCTTCGGAACCAGAAGTCACAGCCATTTGATCTTCGAACTTGATCAACAGCCTAACAATAGCTTTCAAAGGGCCTAGGTTTGTTAAAATCGGCTTATGTTGTACTAAAAGAGACGAATCCACCTATTGTTGGACAAAAGCAGCCAAATCGGTTGCAGAGAAGTCTGTACAAATCCAAATGGTTGGAGTAAACTCAAAAGTTCGTAGTTTCTTCATGTAATCTAATACAGTATCTGTAATTAGTTTTAAAATGACAAATAACTCAATACAAAATGCATCTTGGATTGACCAACAGCTTTAAGCCTTAAATTAAGGATTCTAGTGAAAATCCAAGAATTGTAGCAAAAGAACTGAACTATTTCAGCTTCTAAATGTACACCACATATATTTTCTGATAGATTATAAAATTTACAATCTCTTATCGTTACATTTAACATGCTATCCGCACTTAAAAGACTAGAAGACAAAATCAAATCACGTATTGAAGCTCTTTCCCCGTAGCTACAAGTTTCATAATATGAACACAATAGATTTCAAGTCTGCCTAAGAATCTATCGACTCATCTTACATGTGTCGTCCCATTTTCCCGGTGACCGTTCTCTCTCGAAATATCCTAGACTACATCTAAACCTGTCAGTAACAAATGAAAATCTCATCTCGAACAGCAACAATAGAAAAAAGGCATAAATGTAGGTCAGTAATGCTTGATTTATGACAGAAGGCCCTCGACCAGTTCTTTTCAAACTTTCACTGTGTACACGGGAAACGGAAACACACCTTGCCACTGACGTCCCTCGGCCGAAAAAAGGGGAGGCTTTCTATCCATAGCCGATCGAAACGATTTGGCGTGGCCGGTGATTGGAAGCTGCCAGCCTCTAGGGAAGACTTTCGATCGAATGGTTAAGAAGAAGAAACACCGGAAGGAATACATTGTTATCGAGTGAGGAGGCCTTCGGTCACTAATAGCAGCAGAGAAGTGTACGAAAATAGGAAACCATCACCATCATTCATCCAAATCTTGACCCCGATCTAATCGGTTTCTAGGAAAAGGTCATGAATCAGGCCACAAATTGAAGACGGGTTTTCTGCTGACAGTGAAAAAGAGATCAGTACGATGGAGAAGGGTTGTCGTTAAGCTGGGAAACATCAATTAAATAGACAGGAAATACCCGTTGATTGATGAGACTTATCCGGGTTGGGTTTTGAAGCATTTTAAATACCGTAGTGTAAATTTGCATGACACTTATGAAAAGGTCTTCTTATCACGAGACGGTACGACACTCTCTAACAAGATGCTGATGTAAGTCAATGTGTAGAATCACCGTCGCAGAAGACATCCCAACCAACGGCATTGGCACCAACCGTCCGAATGAATAATTGATGGCACCCGCTTAGCATCGCTGTTCATCCAACTAACATACAACGATTTTACTACCCATCCATAATCCTGGCCAACCGACCCGTACAAGACGGGTGCTGGCTGCCAGCCGACGAATAGCAGGAACAAAATGGTACAACCTTTGTACGGGGTGGATAACAACACTTCCCTGACACTATTGTGCTGAATGGCGCATAAACGCTCGGCAAAATGAATATTCATGTCAATTTTTTATCATTATTTTCCTTATTGATTTTTTTTGCCGCTTCCTGTGTCGTCAGGCATCAGTGCCACATAAACATGACATATACGCATGGCGGCGCCTCGAAAGCGACCCATCAAAGACACGGACACGGGCAGCTAGCTAGCGGTTGTCAGGCCCCCCGCCAGTAATGGAGCGATGAAGCAATGACGGGGTGTTGATGGAAGGAAAATGAGGAAAAAAAAGTATTATAGGAAAAGCCACCTCCTGTAGCAGATAGCTACGTGTTGCGCTGGCGAATGTCAACTAATGCAATGTCATTGGTGGAGAGAGGGGCCAACAATGAA
Organism: Malaya genurostris; assembly: GCF_030247185.1. Lineage (NCBI taxonomy): Eukaryota > Metazoa > Arthropoda > Insecta > Diptera > Culicidae > Malaya > Malaya genurostris. Next base: position 216,938,356 of record NC_080572.1, read on the forward strand.
TCAGAACTGTAGCACTCCGATGTGAAATATATTTGGAAAACAAAAACAGTTGAGTTGACCTAATAATACTTAAGCTACCAATATGACTTTCCAACAGTTTATTTTGTGCTTTAGTAGTAACTATTAAATTTCTGGTACTTTTTATCTTATTACACGAAGAGTTTCACGAAAAATAAACTGCATCTTGACACTTCACGTTCAAAATTGTGTCTGTGCGTGTGTAGTATCAGGCCAATAGTTCGATTTTTGCATTTACCCTTTCTTCATTTATGAAATTGGCATCGAAGCAAGAGGCGCAACGCGTCGAAATTTGGCTCGCCTGTTGCGAAAATCCGAGCTTTTTCGCACGCAAAGAATCAACTGTCACCAACGTAATAAAACATTGGTCGTTAGTCTGAAAATCTGGATTAAGAAGAAATCGAAAGTTGGAAACTGTTAAAATCGTCGAAAAGACTGACGAGCTGTTAGAAGATGTCGCCAGCAAGCTGGAAGTGTCGTCTACAATAATGAAAAAATTAACATAGCTGTAGAATTATAAGAAGGTGGTGACTCCAAATCGAGAAAACGTACCAAGTTGCGAAATGTATGTACGGGTATCAACTCAGGATGGCTGCACGGATTTTCACAATTCTTTTTTAATGATATTTGCTTTAATTTTACCTATAATAAATCATATAAATAATAATAGAATAATACGGAAAATCCATCAGGAAAGTTGAAAAAATTGAAAAATATGTTCTGCATGGAATGGGAAATTTTCCCCTCGATACATACTAGATATTTGATGATTGTTTGGTGCGTAACGAGTTGTGCAATGTTTGCCTACTAAAGAGCAAAATACGAATACTAGATTATTAATTAAATAGTTTGGCACGCAACGAGCTGTGTTGTGTGATTATTTTACTAAGCCTACTTGATCCATGTGCTCCACTATTTCGATCCAGCTTAATTGAGTTGAGTTGGACACCACGTGAAAAGTATACATGATTCCTAAGTTATTTTTTGGTATATAAATTGTGCTCAATACCGTCAAGTCAGGTTAACTAACGGATTTTAACGTAACATGTTCTTCAAGGCACAAATCTCCAAATATCAAGGGGAACGTGCCATTCGAGCCAAATTGTTCTGATTCCTGATTAACGTAACATGTTCTTTAATAATTTATATTGCTCTGCAAATTTCACAAAAGTTAATCTTCAGCTTCCCAAGTTGAAAAAAAAACTCGGTCGAATTTTCACCATAATCTTAAATCTTAAATTTGCGTTGGTCTGCTAATCAATTTGCCTTTGTTTATCACAATTGTATTCTAATATCCACTGTCACGGATACGTATATATTTTGAACTACCATTCATTAGTTCATACCAACGAACTTCTAAACGGATATTTCAATCATTACACCTTAGTGAAAGTGTTGAGATGTGACAGTGGACAGTACAATTCAATGATGACAAAACCAATAAATTAATTTGAAATTAGATCAGTATCTAACGAGAAAAACCGTTTGGAAAAATGACATGCGATTGCAACTATGTAATGAAACCCGGGGAAAAGTTACTTACTCTTAGTGTCAGTAGTATCCATAGTACTAGCCATGCAATGATTCTGTACACTAAGAATCGGCTGCGAAGTCTGTTGAAACAGAAAGGCCAAATTCCACGAAAGGAATGTAATGCCAAGACTTTGCTTTGATTTGGAAAAGTTACCGCAGAAACTAGATTCGAACCTGTAGCTAGCTTCTAACAAAAAAAATTGTTTTGCCAACTAAACTACTCTGCATGTGAAATTACACGAAAAGACAGCCTAATTGAGTATAAGATGATGATATTGATGATATTGGCAGCGAAAGTAACAAAAACAAAATCTCAAATCAGCGTCTGGCGGCAAAGCAAAAAGTAAAGATATACTTGCGATGCGGTGTTCGCTTTTTTCTGTTGGATAGGTTTCCATAGAAACAGAACCACAATTGAATGCATGCTTGGATTTTCTAGTCAATTAGGCAGTCTCTTCATGTGTTTTCATATGCAGGATTGTTTAATTTGCAAAACAATTTTCTTAGTTAAGAGCTAACTACGGATTCGAACCCCATCTCTGCGGTAACGTTTTCACCGTTTTCATTACATAGTTGCATTCGCATGTCGTTTTTCCAATCTGTTTTCCACGTTAGATGCTGATCAAATTTAATAGTAGCTCTAGACGGCTCTATGTCTTAACCCTTAATTGCTTGATTTTTCATAAACAGCCGGATTTTTTTTTTTTTTTTGATAGTTCATGTGGTCCAGAACACGGGAAAAATACTAAAAAAAATCCCGCGACAAAACTACCCCTTCAGGGGTGAAAAAACAGTATGTACCATATATAGGACATTGTGCATTGAATTATCTGAAAATCACGAAGATTAAAAGTTTTTTTTTAATTATTAGTATGGTAAGTAAAAAAACAACCAAAAAAAATTCTCTGATTATTTCATAAGTATAAAGCGCTCCACGATTTTTTGAAAATAGCAGAGAGTGCGTACGAAATTCTCGTTTTGTTGCATTTTTGTGAGTTGAGAATGCGTCCCAAACATGAAACAAAAATAACTATACATTACAACGCTTTGTATAATTTTTTGAAATGTGTGTCCCATATATGGGACTCAATGCAATTAAGGGTTAATGTAGTTTTCGTATGATGTCAAACCTAACCCAGTTTTCACTCTAGCTTCTGTCAAATCGTTTGTTTGAAGCTAGCTTCGAACATAGTTTCAACGTTGTTGAACTGAAAATCGAGTCAGTTTCGAACCTGCTGGTGTTAGAGCTACTGCTTTTATATAAAGTTTGCACCATTGCACCGATATACCTGTATGCTTGAATCGTGTTGTAGCCTGTTTGAAAATCGATGAAATTTTAAGGTGATGGTGAAGTCTGTTCACTCAACTGATCGTCAATATTACATTAGGTGAGGACAGTGGATCGCGTATGGATTTTGAATAGAATATTGGGCTCCCTCCATTTGAGTCTGTGTGTTTAGTAATCTTGTTGAGTCGATTTTATTTCTCTCTTCTTTTTCCTGTTTCGCTACGAGGACGCTAAAGTGAATAAAATGGCCGACTCATTGAAACTGATTTATGTTTTATGTAGCAATCATATCAAAACTAAATTTTTAGATTTCATCATAATAGATTTATGATATAATCCTTAAAAATCGAGATATTCGACGAACAGCTACAATTTTCAGTTGTTCTTCAACAAGAAAAAATATAATATCTAACGGTAAACTCAATGAACCGTTCTGAAAATTTTGCAGAATATTCTTAACTGAATTTCAATGACACTAGCAGGAGAATAATCCGATATCCAGCAACGTTTCAAAAACAAATTTACTTAAAACTGGAAAATATTAAAACTCTTGCGTTAAAAAAGTTTTGTTCTCAGCCCTTGAAAATGTTTTAAAAGAGTTTTGCATTGCAATCCGATTTTGGCATGCCAAAAATACACGGGCGGATTATTCTAAGTTACACATATCCGACTTTTACATTCAGCCGTTCATATAACATATGAGTCAAAATTATTGACTTTGAATGCTTCGTTCTTGGACAGTAAGTATAATCTTTTATGAGCCATCCATGAAAAAATCAATTAATTGGACGGGTTGCCAGTAAGGTTTATCGAGAAAGCTGTGAAAATTCACAGTTGCGTTGGGGGCCCCAGTTATACCGTCATATTTAAACGACCCAAATCAGATCATCAGAAAATATACTCTTTGTAACGTAACACATCACTAAATAAGTCATGTTACTAACTAAAAAAAATAGATTTATTGCTAAAATATTCTGCATCAATAGGCATACAATCATTCTAACGCTTCTCTAACTTCTGGATGCCGTGCTGGTTGTGGAAAGATTGTTTTTCAGTTACACAAGAATCAAGCAAGGGAGGGAGAAACTGAACACGGCATCGGAAAGTAGAAGAATGATAGTTCATTTTCGTCTAGTAGATTTCCATCATGGAGCACTGGCATATCGCTCACCGCGCTTTTATTTATAACTCGTTTTTAAAGAATCAGTCGTACTATTTGTGAGTTTAAAATACATTTTAAATTAATGGAGGGGGTTCCCAACAACCTGTAACGGATTCGTCTCGGCATGAAAACGACATTTTTTTTTTGTTTACCGCGCCGTTCAGGTGGAAGTGGGCTTTGTCGCTCATCATTATGTCACTTACAGAAATCTCACCACTGTCTAGAATTTCGCAAATGATGAACGAGATCCATAATTCGTTTCAACTGCTGGGATGATCTTATATGGATGAAACGATAAATCTTCCTCGGCCATTCGATGAAAAGAACGACGAGCAATTCGAAGAGCAGCCACATGTTTCTTACAAGAACGCGCGGAGCTCTTCACAAGAGCGGACCGAACTCGTTCAACATTCCCTGGTGTCCGGACAGTCCGGACGTAGCCCTGTTTTTGCAAAAAAAATCTCCCGCAGCTTCACAGTATTACGCGATTACGTTCCTAAAACTCACGAAACGTACGACTGATTCTTAAAAAGAACGAGTTAAAAATAAAAACATTCCAGAATACTAAAGCCATAACCTTCCCAGCAGACTATTGTGCCTTTGGGCGCTTAGGGTGTAGTTAACCGGCTGCAGTCCACTGGAATGATGATCCTTTTGATCATGCAGTGTAGTGATGGATCCATGTTTCATCCATTGTCACATATCGATGCACAAAATTCGATTTATTACTTGTAAACATGGCTAAATAGTGCTCTAAATCATCAACACGGTGTTGTTTTTGATATACATACTGCGACTAAACGCAACATCTTCTTTGCAAAAAGATTTCTCTTGTTCAAATGTTCATGCATAATTGTAAATACACTGCCTTCTGATATCTTTGCACCCTCAGCTATCTTACTTAATTTCAATTTACGATTAGATCTAAACAAATTGGAAACTCTATCACCACTATCGGTGTCCGTACGACCACGTTTAAATTCAGCAAACTAATTAAACTTTTGAAGGCCTTGCTGAGCATGTACAGTAGTTTTGTCATCAAGAAGTAATGATAAATTAACAAACAAAATTGTTTTAAAGCTTGCTTCATTTAGAATTGGAACAAACTTTTGCTCATATTGTGGCGCTCCTGGTGGACGGATTTGGAAGTTCTTGGCGACGAAGTGTCGGGAATTTTGTCCGCTTCACGTATGATTTTTGATATTCCGCAAATCGACTGTACTTTGTAAACAATCAACATGGAAGCCGAAAGAAGGGAAAAAATTGTGCACAGTTATTTGGAAAATCCATTGTGGTTTGCATCTAGGCTAGCTAAACAGCTGAAATTGCCCAGAAATACCGTATGGCGCGTTATCAAACGGTATAAGGAAACATTGACGACGATTCGAAAGCCTCAAGCCAATCGTCGGAGTGGAACTGTCGACCGGAAACTGCGTGGTAAGATTTTGAAATCGATTAAGAGGAATCCTAATCTGTCGGACCGTGATTTGACCAGAAAATTCAGTGTTGCCCATAGTACCGTGAGGAGAACACGAGTCCGGGAAGGAATCAAGTCGTATCGAGCTAGCAAACAGCCAAATCGGACCATAAAACAGAATATTGAAAATTCGTGCTCGGAAACTATATGACCAGGTGCTGTCCAAGTTTGACGGGTGTCTTCTGATGGACGATGAAACCTATGTCAAGGCTGACTTTAGGCAAATCCCAGGTCCAAAATTTTACTTGGCAACGGCTCGGGGGGATGTTCCAGCCAAATTTAAATTTGTTTTTGCCGACAAATTTGCAAGAAAAATTATGATTTGACAGGGCATTTTCAGCTGTGGCAAAAAAACGAAAGTTTTCGTTACAAATAAGACAATGACATCCGAACTATACCAAAAAGAGTGTCTCCAAAAACGAATTTTGCCGTTCATTCGATCCCACGACCATCCCGTAATGTTTTGACCAGATTTGGCAAGCTGTCATTACAGCAAAGGCGTTCAAGAATAGTATGCAGAGAAAGGGATCCAGTTTGTTCCGAAAAACCTTAACCCACCCAACTGCCCCCAATTCCGCCCTATTGAGAAATACTGGGCAATCATGAAAAGGAGACTCAAGGCAAAGGTTGTCAAAGACATCAATCAGATGACGACCTGGTGGAATAAGATAGCTAAAATGATGGACGAAGAAGGTGTGCGTCGCCTATTGAGCCGTGTTACAGGAAAAATTCGAGAATTCCTTCGAAACCGTGACGAATAATTTTATCCGTATTTTTTCTTAAAAGTATGAAGAAAACGCTACATTTGTATAAAAAAAGATCTTGAACTCAATAATAAATAACTGAAATACAGGCAATTGTCTTTGTTCTAATTCTATCTGAAGCAAGCTTTAAATCCAATGTTTCGAAAATGACAAAAGTAGCTTAACTTAAATGGCTGTCACTTTTTTCTGACGTATGAAAATGTCATGAAATTTCACACATAGTTTGTTAAAAGTTGGTACTTCGTAAACGTTATATGAATTCGATAACGATAGCGCCATCTGTAGATCAGTCACACGACTTATTGAGTAATGTATTCTTGGGGTTGGCTTCTCTCGTTTTTCATAATAATTTGTCGGTTGAAATACCACATGATGTATTTTTTACCATTCACAGTAGTTATAGAAGAGAACGCAGACCAGAGCTGCCAACTATTTTGTTTTTTCAAAAATCTGTATTCGGTGGAAAAATCAATCTGTACAATATCAATCTCGAAAAATCGTTTTAGTGAGTTTAGTGAGGACTGGTTTTGCGAGCAAAAAATGATCGCTCCACCTCCCGCTATAGAACTAAACCCAAAAACTGAAAATTGGTATTTATCTGTAAGAAAATTGAATTATCAGTATTTTAAGAGAGCATATCTGTATTCCTGTATCGAGTATAAAAATCGGTATAAATACCGATAAATCGGTATAGTTGGCAGCCCAGATGCGGACAGTGTATAAAATATCGCAATGTTTGTAGTGTTAGTCTTAGTCAGTATCTCCCGGATTCTTCTCACTACCGAGAAAAAAATACAAATAATAATGAACTGACTAATATCCATAAACTTTTCCCAAAGTAACCACCGATCAGCTCACCGCTAACCAATCGAGGACAAAATGTTTCCGGCCGAATTGCCGATGGAAGATTGATAGGAACGGTTGTGGCAGCCGCTGTGGCAGAGCAGGACACTCGGTACACATTCGATCCATAAGAAGCAAACGGGACAGGACAAAGCACATCAAAATAAGTGATGTTAAATTCGGGTGGGTGAGAATTTTCATTACATTTAGTGTATGGGGAAAGGACGGTATTTTCCGAGTTTTTAAGGAAACAACCGCCCTAAACAGGCACAAATTTCGGTAGTCTGTCCGTCATCTTTTGTACCGTTTTATAGTAGCTATTGATTGGACTATTAAATTGATATTTCATCCAACACAGAGACACAACACGACGGGGAAAAGTGATAGCTGAGAAAGAGGGGCGATCATCATTGCAGATTTGGTTAACTGTTATTCGGTGGTGTATGAGGTGGCGAAAACCAAACCACGACACGATTCGCTCGAAACGAGTACGATATCACTGTCAGCAAAATTGACACGCGATTAAATTGGGTTTTCGAACCGCTTGACACTGCACAAACGAATGACTGCCAGCCGTTATCGAGTTAATCAAACCCAGTTGGAAAAGCAGTGCGGAAAATAAATTAATTTTAAATGAACACCTGCACGGAAACCGATATCCGACAAACGAGAACACTTCCCACGTGAACTATCAGGTGGAAATCGAAGCTGTATCGTTCCGTAACCCTCGCACCCCAGCTATCCCAATTTGGCTTTATTCGATCCATCGTAAAAATATCTGAAAGCCCATTCTCGACCTTGTTGGTACGTTACATTGTTCGGTGAGGCCTAGAAGTTCCTGCCTTGGGTAATGAAAACTGACAGCTGGCAGCCGTTTAATGTTCCCACATTTCAATTCTTGTTGCTAGTTTCCTCGGCCCGGAAAGTTTCTGGTTGTTCGTACAATTGTGAACTGTATGAAAGTTTATGTTACTGTTCCATTTGAGTTTAAATTTTGATTTGTATAAGCCATTGTTGATGGAAATATTTCATGTGCGAAGTAAAGCAATGCCAATTTCGGTTTGAAGAAATTTTTCAATGATTTATAGTCATCAGTATGCCATTCAACCATTCTGTTTCAACCGTTTACAGAAAAATAACATGGATACTGCTACGATTCTATTGACTCCATGAATCCTTTCAAGTAGGAGATCGAACATATGATATCTGATTTATGAGACCGGTGCTATATCTCCCGAAACATCGACGCAGACCGAGTGGAACAAAAGGGCCATGTATGTACCCTGATTGTTTACCACACTTAATGGCTGTAGACTGCAAATATCGTCGACGAGTGTACAGACATCCTTCCAACAACTGTTCAGATTTATTCATTTTTCCGGATTACAAAATGCAAGAATCTGTACTTTAATTATGTTTGAATATGTTTGTTGAAACAACTAAAGTGTCGGTATTACATTCCTTTTGTGGGATTTTGACATTCTGTTTCAAGAGACCTCTCAGTAAATTTTTAGCGCACAGAACCAATGCATGGCTAGCAGAGATGGTCGGGTAAGCATTTTATCAAGCCTGAACCCGACCAGTACTCGATCGAAAATAAAAAAAACTGTCTTAATCCACCTAGTGGTGTAATGCATAAGACGCTGGTCTTACAAGCCAGTTGTCGTATGTTCGAGCCTCGACCTGGAAGGATTCTTAGTGTCAGTGAATCCATAGTACTAGCCATGCTATGATTCTGTACACTCGGCTTAACCGTTGTTGAGAAATCGAATTGAGTTCCGTTTTCTGGAGATTTTCTTCACTATTATCGGTGCTTTCGGAAGCGGAAACTGGAGAGTAGTAGTCCCAAAATAGTTTTATATATTCACTAACTAACAAGATCTGCCAACGAGATGAATTTAGCATCAAGTTTTATATAAATGTGCATCTCGTTTCGCCATCGCTTGTGAAAAATTACTCATGACATTGAAAATTTTCACTAATTGCATTGTAATACCAGAACCGGAAATCGGATCTGGATCATTTTTTCGAGAACTTTTTAAAGAATTTTAAGACCTTTTATTTGCTTCTTAGTTTGTGAAAATTGGTTAAGAAAGTTCCAAGATAACTGAGTGCGCATTTTTAAATAAATTTTCACATCTTTCCTTGTATTTCCCGAACCGGAAGTCGGATCCAAATGAAATTCAGGAAAATTGTACGAGACCATAAGACCTTTCATTAGAATTTAAGCTTGTGAAAATCGGTCACGCCATCTCTGAGAAACGTGTGTGACTATTTTTTCCTTTCTTTGGTGCATATCACCCTGTAACTCCGGAACCGGAAATCGGAATTAATTAAAACTCTAGAACTTTGTATGGGGCCTTAAGATCTTTCATTTGAATCAAAGTTTATGAAAATCGGCTTAGCCATCTCTGAGAAAATTGAGTGACATTATTTGTCACATACCCACAGACATTTTGTGATCTCGACGAACTGAATCGAATAGTATATGACACTCGGCCCTTCGGGCCTCGGTTGTAAAGTCGGTTTTCACAACGATTGCATAACCTTTTCATATGAGAAAAGCAAAAACTTCTACCCATACCCGACCCGTATCCGATAAAATAGTAAAAATCTTTTCCCGACCGAAACCCGACAGACTTTTTAATCCGAACCCGACCCGTACCCGTTGAAAATGAAAAAATCAGCATCCGTACCCGACCCAAACAAACATACTTTGATTCTTTACTTACGAACCCAAATTGTAGGGTCCCCCGTTTTTGGGGAAACTGGAAAAAAGGGAAATTTTCAGTAATTTTGTTTTTGTATTTTCTGTGCTAAATTGTCATACATTTTGAAACGTAATCTCTTCTCTATGACTGTTTGTAATATTTTGTGATTGCATCTCGAATCAAATTATGTGGCCATTTTCCGAAGTGAAATTTTCTAACCATTTTGTCCCATCGCACAGTGATGTCAAGGTGGCAGAAACCCAAAAAAAAATATTCATTCGTATGTAACAGTTATGCTTTCAAATTCTGTGCATACGCGTTACCATTTCGCCACCTTATGCGGCTCTACCACAAGACTGGGTCTGATAAGCGTACATCGAATATGCTCTGAATCCTAGCTGCCTCACGACCGGTATCATATATCAAAACATCTTTTCTGTTCATAAGACAGTGAACACTAGTCTTCTCACTTTACACGACAGACCCTATGAAGGCTGTTTTCGCTTTCCTACCAGAAATAGATTGGTACGGGAAAATCAAACCGTAATTGTTTTTATCGATTTGGCTTCATTTGGCTTCTCCATTATATGTTTCCACTCAGTCATTGCCAAAAGTGAACTGAAGTTATGGCGACTTTACGTCAAACCAACTAAAAAATTATTAAATCGGGGAGAAAAATTTCTTAGTGGTTTGATAATGGATTTCTCTTTCATCGATACAATTTCATTAAAATATTTATTGCCTTTTTATTAAACTGATTTCCGACACTAATTTGAGCTTCTTTTTGATACCAATTCGAGTAGTTCACAAAAGCATGCTTCGGCGTTTATGTCAAATATTTGGCAACACAACTCAAACCAAGCGTATCAGTAATAATACATTTGAATTTGATCATAGATCAAAGCATGAAATAATTATGCGGACAGAAAAAAAAATTGACGATTACGTCCCTTCTACGATTGTATCTCCGAAACTTGACGTGTCATTCATATGATCTACGAAATTGACCCACAGCCCAATTTTAGTCTCGAACGAGTCTAAAATTATTGATATCAGTTAATCCATATTCGAGAAAATTGAGGGGCAATAAGATTTGACGGTTACGTCACTTATTCCATTATATCAACGATAAACTCAAGATTACAATGTCTCATACGATCCATTGAAAAATTTTGAGTCAATAATCGTGAACCAGTAGGCTCAGTAATAATGTAATTTTATTGAACCTTTGTTAACAAGCGTCGACTAGCTCTGACAAAATGCTATGGAAACAATAAAAGTTAGAAAAGATGTAAAAATCATGATGTGACCTTCAGCACATAATGATTTCTTGCTTCAATTGACTTTAATGCTTCGTGAAATGATACAATAACAAAATAAACAAATTCTAACCAATAATCCTAAGTAACTTTAACTTTCTAGTTTTAAGAATCACTGAATATGCAGCAATATCGCGCAATATAGTTTGTATTGTAACTTGATATTTTTTCCAAACATAAACAAACATTGCCATGGGTACGACACATGTAACGATCAGACGCTTGTTGTTTTGTTTCAAAAGACTGAAACTGACAGTACCATCCGAACTCATCGAGGGGTCCTATTTAAATGATACATGAGAAATCGCAGACCACTCTATCTTGAGTTTATCTTTGATCATATCACCGGAACCGTAAGTGAACTTCAAACCTGTTTAATGAACTAATAATAGTTTCCGAACGAGCCTTATTTGGTCAGTCATCTACAAGAAAATTGAGCGGTGAAAAATAAAGTACGCTTTGTCGGTTACGTGACTTATACCATCAGATCTCCGGAACTAAAAGTAACAGGAATCTGATCTTCATATTCAATCAATGGTTTAATAGTAGATTTGAAACGAACCTAATATTGTAGAAATCGTTTCAACCATCTCTGAGAAAATTGATCGTTAAAAAACAACACGTTTTGTCGGTCACTTACGCAATCATATCTCCGGAACCAGAAGTCACAGCCATTTGATCTTCGAACACGATCAATGACCCAAAACAAGCTTTAAAATGAGTGTAAATTTGTTAAAATCGATTAAGCCATCTCTGAGAAAATTGAGCGGTAGAAAACAAAGCGTTTTGTCGGTTACGTCACCTTTACCATCATATCTCCGGAAGCAGAAGTCACAGCTGTTTGAACTTCGAACTTTATCACTGTCCTAATATATGCTTTCAAAGATTTCTAAGATTGGTAAAATCGTTTGAACAATCTTTGAGAAAATTGAGCGGTAAACAAACGTCGGTTACGCCATTTATACCATCATATTTTTAAATTTAACCCAAAAACAACGCGTTTTGTCGGTTACGTCACTTATACCATCATATTTCCGAAACCAAAAGTCATAGCCATTTGATCTTCAACCTTGATAAACAGCCCAGCGGCATTCAAACGAGCGTAAGCTTGTTGAAATCGGTTCAGTCATATTAGAGAAAATTGTTCGGTAAAGAAATTCGTTGAAAGATGCACGCACATACACAGACATTGTCCGATTTCGTCGAGCTGAGTCGAAGTTCAGCAATTCTATTATCTTTTTATAGTGTAAGAAAAAATAATGAAAAAAAAACAAACAATGTCATGTAGCTCAGTTAGTTAATAGTTCTGTGAACCATTTTATGAATTTATTTAACTTTTAGTTAAACGCTGACAGTTGAGTAGTTATTGCAACTACTTAAGAGCATAGTTGGTTTTTGACAGTTCGAAAGTTATTTTCAAACTCCGGAAAAAAATGCATAATATGTATGTTTCTGATTTTTAGTTACAAATTTTTCTGTGTGCTTTCTTTTTATAATTTCAGTCAAAGAAAATATATCAATAAAAAGTTTTAATAAGCTGCCAAACAAAGTGAATTTTGCTCGAAGATCTTCTTACGTTACAATTATTGTACCACTTGTAATATTTTTATTTTCAGTGTAAAATAATTCCAGACAAATTTCTTTCCATCAAATTGTATTTTAATTAACCTTAACTACTCGATAAAAAAACAGCCTAATAACTGGTTCCAAATCCGAATTCATTGTCATGGGTTTTGCAGGGATTGTTCTTCAATGTTACGGTGTATCTCAATTGTATACACGGAAAGACCGAAATCAGCATTGTGGCGAAAAAGTTAGTTGATTTTCTGATTTTAGTTAGTTATTTTTTGAGACAACTAAAAAATCTTACTTTTGCTAATTTAGATTTTTAAATTCTAATTCCCTTAATAATAACAAAATATTTGGTGAAATGGCTATTTTTTAGTTGAATTTACCAATTAAACGTGCTGTCATTTCTTAATTAAAGCACACTTCATTTCCATTCAACTAATTTTTTAGTTGAATTAGAAAAATAAAACGTTGTTTTCAACCAACATGAATGGTTGAATTAGCTTCTGCAATTTGCAGCTATATGGCGCTCTGTCACCGAGAAAATGTTAGCACAGTAATGACTACTTGCCACTAGATGGCGCACTACAACCGAAAAAATTTCAGTCGCGGTTGTCTTTTCTATATTGGCAAGTATAAATACGATGTTGTATTGGAGAAAAAGACATAAGCGAAACATAAACTTCTTTTTAAACATTTTTCTTCTAAATCGCTGTTTTCATCATTCGACTCTCTCACTGAAAACTTTGAGCACTCGGAAAACGAAAAACCAAATACAAGTATTACACCGGACGGCGTAGTCCGGAGGGTTAGACGATACAAAAAACATCATTTGACATGCAACATTTTGAGTGCAACATTCGACACTCACTTCACTGTTCCGCGTAAAAACATTATTACGCACAATCTTTTCAAATGCGCACAAATTCTGAATAAATACACTTTCCACTAAGAATTTACGTCATTTTTACATATTGGTTTAAAAATTTATATATGGATATATTGTAACACATGCGAAAAACATCTAAACAATTTGCAAGCAGTTACAACAAGACTGTCTTGTTTAGCTTTTTAATGGATTGTTTTGCTTTTACATTTCTCATGAGGTTTTGGCTAATAAACTTGTAAATAAAACCAATTTCATTCTTGTTTTCTTTATGCTGTCCTTCAGTAATGATGGTGATAGATAAATAGAAACACATTTTCTGATTTTAATAACAAAATTAGTTGTCAATGAGAATTTCGTGTTGGATTGAAATATTTCTGGTTTTACCTATTTTTATATATATAAAAAATAGGTATAGAATTCGCTCAAACTTTCGAAAATTTTTCCGAGGCCCGGAGGGCCGAATGACATATACCAATCGATTCAGCTCGACGAACTGAGCAAATGTCTGTGTGTGTGTGTGTGTGTGTGTGTGTGTATGTGTGTGTGTCCGTATGTGTGTTGTCAACTAAGAGGTCGAGATCTCAGAGATGGCTGGACCGATTTTCATCAAACTAGTCGCAAATGAAAGGTCTCCCCGTCACCCAAAACGCTATTGAATGGTTTTGAGATCGGATGTTTACTTTTTGAGTTATACAAAGTTTTATGTCAAAATTTTCAAATGTTTTTTGACAGTATCTGTCACAATTGACCTTGAAAACAGAATATGTTTTCAGACTTAGATTCCGCACGGTAATACCTATCCAACAAGCCATAGATTGTTAAAATCCGTCCATTTTTAACGGAGATATCGAAATTTTTCTGTAAGCGACTTTTCCCCCTATTCCAGCAGTAGGAGTTTTGAGCGCTGTATGACAAAGAAATGCTTGGGAGCAACGGAAAACACGATTTTTTATACTGTTACATACAATTGTTTCTAAGAACCAAAAGGATTGTTTACAGCATTCTTTTTCATGACATTTAGCCTCGGACCGATTTTGGCACGGCTCGTTTTTGGCAACATAATCGTTCGAATATGACATATATAAACCAGATGATGGCAGAATTTTTTTTAATTATTTTGTTTTAAACTACTTACAGCAATAAATGCTGGAACAACATAACATCCATATACCATTCGAATCAGTTCGTCGAGATCAGCAAAGGCGTGTGTGACAAATAACTTCAATTAATTTTCTCGGAAAATTTCTTTTCTACAAATTCAGATTCATACGAAAAGTCGTATGCTCCCAAACAAAGTTCCTGCATTATGTTTGGTTCCGACCTCTGGTTTCGGAACTACAGGATGATATGTGAAACGAAATCAAAATTGTGAAACTCATTTTTCTTGAAGATGGCTGAACCGATCTAAGATGCAAATGAAATCTAAGAATCATCTAAGATTCAAATGAAAAGTTTCAAAGTTCTATAAAACATCTTGCTTTTCAGTCAGATCCAACTTCCGGTTTCGGGGATTGTATAAAAATGTCTATTCCACATAATTTAATCAGGTTTATCGGGTTAGCAGATTTGGATAGTCGATAAAAAAATTAACTTTTTTCAGTTTTAGTGGTATTCAGTTGTCGATTCAGAAGGCACCTAAAAATTTAATTCGTGCTATGATTTCTCAAAGATGTCTTCACTGATTTTCAAATATTTTGAAACAAATGTAAACTATAGCTACTCAGGTGAATTTATCTGACTTCGGCCATACCGCTTTTAGAATTCCGGTTCCAGTATAAAATCGTTTCTCAAAGCTCAATCGTTTTCTCAAAAAAAGCCTAATCAAATTTCAGAAACAAAAATTTTAATTAAAACAAACTTATATACAAAAATTAATTATTTTATCCAATTATGACTTCCGGTTCTCGAATTACATGATGATGAATTTTTAAAATTCAAACCGATATAGAAGATGACAATCCCGAAAAGCTTCAAAGTTGAACTCAAAACTGTTGTAATTTATTCGTCATATGGCCATACGAATCGGTTTGGGTTATGCTGGTTCCTGAATACCGGCTCTGGAAGTACCTTAAATTACCGTAAACTCTAGAGTGGAACTTACATATCATGGCATGTTTAATCGATTATCACACTTCTAGATTCAAATTCGATCCGATTTGCAGTTTCGACATTACAGAGTAATGAGTGATTAAAATCTCAAATTGTCGCTTAAAACGAGGGTCATTAAAATAATGTCATGAAAACTTAAACACCGAAGAATATTCATGCAAAAAACACATGCGGATTGATAAAAATAGGTATCATCTCACTGCTAGGTGGATTAAACACGTTTTTGTCCAGAATATTCGCCAACTAAACTCATTCTCTAAAAATAAGAGTTTTTTTCAGCAAAGTAAATTCTCAATTTTAACTAATTTTATAGTTATTTTTAAAATTTTGTTGTTAAAATCAACTAATTCAAAAACAGTAATACGATTTAGGCGCAGAGCTAATTTCGGTCGTTCCGTGTAGGTTTTGTAGAGGTTGAGGTTTCATCCCATGATCACAATTATTTACACCTATCAACTTTCGATAAATAAGGAACCTTTAGATAAATTCCGTAAATAAATCAATGGTTTTATATGATGGCGTGGTGCCAGATAAACAAAGATTTCGCATTGTGTCAAACCAAGAGAACGTATTTGCAAAAGTTAATGTATTGTGTATACAATGGATTTCCAAGGTGAACTCACAGCTTTGTCGTAAATATGTTTACATGTGAGTATTGGAAACATGCTATAAAGTGAATTTCCATCTCATGAATACTCAATTGATGGCTGGTTTTTTTTCTATTTGCTCACAAACTGTTGGGGTTGGGGCTGTTTGTTACGCTCAA
This sequence comes from Malaya genurostris, assembly GCF_030247185.1. NCBI lineage: Eukaryota > Metazoa > Arthropoda > Insecta > Diptera > Culicidae > Malaya > Malaya genurostris. Next base: position 216,954,804 of record NC_080572.1, read on the forward strand.
GCGAACACACAGGTTTGAAATGTTGAGAACGGATCCCGTTTTCTATTTATTTATGCATAACCCGATCAAAACGGAATCACTTCGATATGTGCGTAGCAAAATCATGCTTGCGAAAGCACACCCCAACTAGGAGGGTTAGCGGTATTCGATTTTCGTAAATAACGTATTTTATATCCAGTCGGGTAGAGGGAAACAGTGCTCAGTTTGGCTTGTTTACGATCTCAGGTTTCACCTAGACTTATCGAATTCACTTAAACAAGAATCAATTTGAAATATAAACATAATTTTCATTATCATCGATTCCAACGAACCATTTCTTTTCTTCTATTTTCCACAAAGTGATTTGGGATTCTTTTGTTTTCCCATCCCTAAGTCAACAAGTTAGTCTCTATTCAAAACCAAAAGAACAATTGCTGTCTTGTGAAACATCCCAAGCTGTTTAGAATCTGATGACGAGCACAGAAATATTAAATATTTAAATTCATTATCACATCGCAAATGCAGAGTTCTTGTCAGCTTTCCGAGTGTTTTGCTTGTGAACTTATAATAATACCATAATACCACGTTCGACCAGAATGTCCCCTTGCTAGCTTGGAACAAAGAGAGTCCTTCCCCCCTCTTCCCGTACGTCGATGAACAACGCAAAAACAACTCAACATCATGTGACTGAGGGCAATATGGAAAATGAAAACTTTTACACGCAAACCACACACCGACTAACATTTGCAAAACCAGTGAGATAGCCCTGTGTCCTATGAGCTCATTTTCAATTCATTACAAACGAGCGGTTGCACAGACTGAATAGATTCGCAAATGAGTCTGGAATCGCTTTACTGGAATCTGCCGGCGCTTGTCTGCGTCCAGCCACACGGATCACACGGTTTGAAGCAACATTCCACCGAACCAGCAGTCCAACTCAATTACAATCTTCCCCGAAGTAATTTAATTTACAAATATTTATGGCTCGCAGCTTTCGGAATTATAATGCGAACAATCCACCGCAAACCGGCCCACCCAACGCGGTCAGACTAGGTATTCATCCGTTTCTGTTTACCAGCAACGGGCTCGAGTCGGAACATTATAGGACGACCATCTGCACATTATTATAATGACTGGCAAATGACTGTGGTAATGGAGCCTAGTGATGCTGTGGGCCGAAGTTCTACTTTAAAATTCCATAAACGATAAAGCATAACCCAAGCGTTAAATTTGAAGAGAGCGAATTTAATTTAACACCAAATCCAAAGTCACACAATTCACATTTCTTTGTTTGTCTTGCCACATTTCGAATTGACCTAACCTAGCGCACTAACATTCGCTGTAGGATGCCACTGACGGGTCAACCCACTGTCAATTTACGCCCAACATCCCAATCAAACCCTGCTGCAGGGAAGGGAGGTGAAATCGATACAACACCACATTCCGCAGCAGAAAGCACGAACAAATAAACATAGCGCGACTGAACAAACGCTCGAATCTATTAGGACCTGCTAACGACAAAATGGGGCATTTCGGAATTCACACCACCTCTCGCATCCGGATGACAATAGCGCGGCTGATGGTCGATGATGATTACTACATTTCCAACACCGCACATCCTCATGCCCAATTTGCCGAGGCTTCCAATGATAATAAGGAAAAAGCATTACCCCGCGGTGAAAGCAAGCGAGATTCATGCGTTCCAATCTGTCAATATCAATATCTGTCAGAGAAGGTGTTTTATTGCATGCTCCCAGTGTGACAGCCGTTGATTTATGACTCATGTGCTGGGAACAATCGGTCGGAGTCGAAGCCGAAAGACGAAGGAAGACACAACTAGATCTGAAATCAATAGCATCACTCTGGCACGGATATCATCGTAACCATTTTTCCGAGTGTCGTCGTCAGGGACCAACCAACGGACTCGAATCAAAGATTTACAATAACGATTCCGCCCAATTCTGGTACCAAGCACAGTAGCTTAATCGATTTTTGTCAATGATAACTACGTGGCACATAAAGTCATTATTATTCTATCAGCATCGTTTGCGAAAATCTCTACCGTGCTGCTGCTCTGCTTGGTGAAGTCTCGTACTTATGTTATTCGATGTTCAACGACGGCCATGGTTGAGAAAGGAAGAAAAAGCAATTCAGTAATTAACATAAACGCTTCGCATGATCCTCTCTGTGTTTTGATAAAATTATGCGAGGGTGGTTCGATAATGTGACGCTCAGCGAAAAGTCTTTCAATGTCCTTCGAAAAATGTGTTCAACTAGATTGATGGCACTCTTTTGGTAGGCTGGGCAATTGTTATTTCTGTTGTATCAGGTGTACAACTTTGCTTCCGCCGTTTTCCGACAGGTGGCTGTACCGGCTGAGGCTGGTTAAAATACATAGATGATAATGCCTTTAAAGTGAGTGTGTACAGTGCCTAACGAATTGTCATCGCCGTTTCAGTGACAGTTGTTCTTGCTTTCGTATTATTCACGCTCGAAAATGTCTGTTTATGTGCCCAATTCTCGCCATTTGCGGGAAGTTTTACTTTTCTGTTACAATTCGAAAAAATGCAACTGAAGCGCATCAATGCTTTCAGAAACTTACGGTGATGCTGCTCTGAGTAAAAAAACGTGTCGGAAGTGGTTTCAACGTTTTAAAAATGGTGATTTCGATGTCGAAGACAAACATGATTGTGGAAGAGAAAAATCCTTCAAAGATGAATAACAATTTACTGCGAGCTCTTTAAACCGGGTGAAACCATCACAGGAGATCGCTACCGAACGCAACTGATGCGCCTTAGTCGCGCGTTAAAAGAAAAGCGACTACAAAATCAAGAGCGACATGGCAAAGTCATCCTCCAACACGACAATGCTCTGCCTCACGTCGCAAAAGTTTTCAAAAAGTACCTGGAAACGCTGAAATGGGAACTCTTGCCCCACCGGCCGTATTCCCCAGATGTCGTCCCTTCTGACTTCCACCTATTCCGTCCGATGGCACACGGCCTGGCAGGTCAACATTTTCAATCCTTCGAAGAGTTGGAAAAATGGATTGCTTCATGGATAGTGTCAAAAAGGACTCCTTTTTTCGAACCGGGATCCGAAAATTTCCGGAAAGATGGGAGAAAATTGTCGCTAGCGACGGACAGTACTTTGAATAATAAGCACTTTTTCGCAATAAAGCTTTAAAGTTTGGAAAAAAAACGGCGGAAGCAAAGTTGTACACCTAATATGAACTGTAGAAAGCGAACAACTTTTACCAAATCATCAATCCTCTTGCGCAAAAAAAACACACTTACTTAGCTTTACTATGAAGACTAAAGTTTCTACCCTAGGCATAGCCGTTTCGATTTAGAGTAGTTGTGCACTAATATTACTATGCTTCACTCGTACATCTTTTTCGATTTCGTACATCCAACAAAGTCTGCTTTTAAATTGAAGATCTATCGTCAGCTCGCTACCAAAAAAAATTTTTGATGATCTAAAATAAATAAATTCCAAGTAATTCTAACAATTTTCTTCGTAATATAATGATAATAACAATTTTGGTTTGATTTAATCAATGTTTCTTGAAATAACCAACATTTGTTTGGAACAACCATTCTGGTTTAAAACAAGCATATTTTCTTTGAATTTATGATATTTAGTCTGAAACAAGTTTTTTTTCCTTTCTCATATAGAAAGGCTATGTAATCACTGCGAAACCCGACTTTTTAACCGACTATCATGTACCTTTCGACTCAGTTAGGCAAGTACGAGAAATGTATGTGTGTGTGTGTGTGTATGCAACAAAATGTGCACTCGATTTTCTCGGAGATGACTGAACCAATTTTCACAAACTTAGAAAATTACTGAAAATCTCTTGGTCCTATAAGTTGCTATTAAATTTTTCTCGGATCGGACTTCCGGTTCGAGAGTAACAGGTAAAAATGTGCAGAACAATGAAGAAAAAATGCACTCAATTTTGTCTGGAACCGCTCAATCGATTTTCTTCAGCTTAGATTCAATTTAAAGGCCTTTGTTACAATAGGTTGCTAAAGAATTTCCGGTTCACGGGATAAAATGTGAAAAATGTACTAAGAAAGTGCAGTCGATTTTCTCATGGACCTTTCATCCAATTTTCACAAGCTTAGGTTCAAATGGAAGGTCTTACAATCTCATGCAATCCTACCGAATTTAATTCGGATATTATTTCCGGTTTCTATAAGTTGATATAAGAGTTCAGATCTGGCTTCTGGTTCCGGAAATATAGGGTACAGTGTATGAAATTGCAACAAAAAAAACCTGTTTTGAACCACCTAGTGGTGTAATGATACCCTTCTCATATTACTTATATTTCCCAAAATATCACTAGAAGATTCTGTGAAGAAATTTTATATTCTCTTGAATAAAATAAGAAACTTTTCTTTGGGTATAAACTAACATAACCTTTTCAATTTGTAAACAGTTATATCAAGTCAATAAGAATTTTTCTTTATTTTGAAACGTCGCACTAAATGATAAAACACTCTTCGCCCTATAGTACTGGAGCCGGAAGTCGGTCCCGGATGAAATTAAACAGCAGCCTATGAGACTATAGAAACTTTTGTTTGAGCCTGTTTATGGAAATCGATCAAATCATCTCTGATAAAATTGAGTGAGTCTCGTTTTAAACTTTTTCCGGAACCGGGAACTTGGAACCAGTATAGCCGAAGTCGGTTTGATTAGTAAGTAACTAATATAGGGTACAAATTGAATCAGTTTTAAGCCAAATCTGGAATGATTTAACCCTTTTTTGCATCGTCGACATCGTATGGAACCTAAAGACCTTTAGTTTGAATCTAAGTTTGTGAAAATCGGTTCCGCCTTCTCCGAGAAAATTGAGTGACTTTATTTGACACACACACAACTATTTCCACAATAGAATCCTGGTGTACGATACGAACGAAGGACAGAGGTCAGTGCGAGTGACGGCGGGCGTCCCGCAGGGATCCATTCTCGGTCCTACTCTTTGGAACGATATGTACAATGGGGTCATGACACAGCAACTTCTCAGGAAAGTGAAAATCGTGGGCTTCGCGAACGACGTATCGTTAACGGTGATGGGCGAGTCTCTCGAAGAAGTAGAGGCCTCGGTGACAGAGACGATAAGCACGATTGAGGGCTGGATGAACGGAGTCAAGCTACAAATAGCTCACCACAAAACGGAAGTGTTGTTGGTGAGTAACTGCAAGTCGATTCAGCGTATCGAGATAGATGTAGGGGGACATGCGATTTCAACTAAGCGAGCTCTGAAACTTCTCGGGGTGATGATCGACAACCGGTTGAACTTTAACTGCCATGTCGACTATGCCTGCGAGAAGTCCGCGAAGGCGATAAATGCAATAACGAGGATTATGCCAAATGTCGGTGGCCCGAAAAGCAGCACAAGACGTCTGTTAGCTAGTGTATCTTCGTCAATACTACGTTATGGTGTTCCTGCCTGGGGAACAGCATTGAAAACGAAGAGGAACCGTGAAATGCTGATCAGAGCATTCCGGCTTATCGTCATACGAGTCACGAGCGCCTACAGGACAATATCGTCGGAAGCAGCAAGCGTTATCGCCGGAATGATCGCAGTCTGCATCACCCTGGCGGAGGATATCGAGTGTTATCAGTGTAGAACCACCAGAAACGTGCGAACGATGGTTCGAATCGATTTGATGGCGAAGTGGCAGCAGGAGTGGGACAGTACGGAGAAAGGTAGATGGACTCACCGGTGCATTCCACATTTGTCGCCGTGGATGAATAGACAAAACGGAGAGGTAAACTTCTACCTAACGCAGTTTCTATCTGACCATGGTTGTTTCCGGAAGTATCTGCATCGGTGTGGTCACGCCGCGTCTCCATTTTGTCCGGAGTGTGAGTATGTTGAAGAAACACCTGAACATGTGATTTTCGATTGTCCCCGGTTTGTGGAAGTACGTAGGGAAATGCCTGCCCTAAGGGTGGATAATATATCTGAGGAAATGTGTCGTGTAGAAGGCACGTGGAATGCAGTAAACAAAGTGATAACACAGATACTCTCGGAGTTGCAGCGAATATGGAGAAGGGATCAGCGAGTAAGCGTCTGATCGAGAGAACTTCCTTCGTCGGTGTAGTCTTGATCCGTCGTCGGGGACAAGATGAGTAGACCACGTCATAGCATCGTAAGGATACGAGTATCGAAAACGTCGGTTTGGAGAGAACTCCCAGCGTCGGGGAACTCTCTGTCGCGGTAGGCTAGATCCTTCGGCGGGGACTAGTCGAGTAGCCACCACAACACCGACTGGTGTCGTCGGGGCGCCAGCGAACCAGAAACTTTGCTCCAACTGGAATCGCCGGACCGACCTCGGCACTCTCTCGTGTGCCCCGTGTGGTGTAACAGGGGACTCGGTGTCGGAAGAGCCTTTTTCGCCGGGGAAATCTCCGTCGGTGTAGTCCAGATCTTTCATCGGGGATTAGACGAGTAGATCGTGGCGTAACACCGTTAAGATAGTCAGGGCACCAGTGAACCGGAAGCCATCCTCCAACCGGCATCATTGGATCGACCCAGGCATCCTTACGGTCGGGCCGTGGACGGGTATCGAAAACGTTGGTTTCGGGAGAACTTCCATCGTCGGGGAACTCTCTGTCGGTGTAGGCTAGATCCATCACCGGGGACTGGTCGAGTAGCCGCCACAACACCGATTCGAGTCGTCGGGGCATCAGCGAACCGGAAGCCATGCTCCAAACCGGAATCGCGGAGCCGACCTCGGCACTCCTTTGAGTGTCCCGCGTGGCGTAAAAGGGGAAACTCTCCGTCAGTGTAGGCTAGATCCATCGTCGGGGATCAGGCGAGTAGTTTGGCGCGACGTAGCGGCATTGGATCGTCGAGGCGCAAAAGGTGGATCGAGATGGATGAAGAGAGAAACGCAGGAGCTCATTTTCTCTCAAACGAAGAAGTGCATGAGCACAGCCGAGATGAATAAAGAGAGAAACGCAGGAGCTTATTTTCTCCCAAACGAAGAAGTGCATGAGCACAGCCTCCCCCGAAGTATTGAGCTTAGCTTAGTTCCGGGGGGATCAAGGCAAGATGTCCAAGGTGTTTTAGTGGGTAAGGTTCAGCCAGTCCCACTCGCTGGTTCACAATAGCGGTAGCTTGACAACTACTGAGCGCGTGAGCTGGGAAAGTACATAAGGTATTTCACCTTGTAAAAAAACACACACACACACACATACACACACATGAACAGAGAAGATGTTTAGATGCATGGATCTAGACCATGTTCGATGTACGTTCTATCATGCCTAACCATGTTTCAGACCTGTGTCTATCACAAAATTCAGGGTGGCGAAATAGTAGCGCGTATGCGCGGAATGATGACTTTACGTTAAATAAACTAAAATTAATAAATCGTGAAAAGATTATGCTCAAACAAACTTTTTTGTTCTTATTCAATATTCAAAGAAAGGTTTCGGAAGAGTCCTTTTGTATTATCAATGAAAACATTACTTGGTGGATTAAAACAGGTTTTGGTTTAATGGAAAACTAATCGTTTTGTTGTTCTAAACAATCGAGATTTTTCTGCGTGTAATAAGTCGGTCCAAAAATCCTCAGCCTGGCAGACAAGTTGAGCCCCTAAATTTCAATCCCACTAGCGTCCAATAGAGACATCCTTCAGACGATGCCTGTCAAAACTTAATGATATTCGGTTTATTAATGTGTCACTGTTAGTTATTGTGCTTTCAGTGGCGCAACTTTTGAAACTTTAGAAACAATGGAGCAGAAAAAACTTCGTGTATGATACACTGTTTATAGTTAAAAAAAATTATGCAAACAAGGAAATGGTTTCCACACAAAAATAGTCACCAACGTTTTTTTCATCTATTTTTTCGGCTCTGAACTCAAAAATATTCCCTGCGTATTTTTTTATTTCAATATGATACGTAAAATTTTCGAGAAACGATTTTCTGAAGTGCCGCTTTCACGAAAAAGACCTTTCTAAAGAGCTCATACTGAAATTCTAATAAAGATACAAAAATTCGATCAAAAGATATAAAATGCGATAAAGATACAAAAATTCGATCAAGACATTAATGCGTGTTTCATTTCCATTTCTGCTTGATCGTGCAAAACCAGAGCAATCCACGCCACCAGCATTTTTCAATGAAAATCTCCATTAGTTTTCAAAAAAGCGATCCGAAAAAACAACCTTCTATTGAAATGAATGATAATGAAAAATGTTAAAAGTTAACGACAAAACAAGAAACTCTAGAACTTGTTCCAAATTTTTTGCTTTTCTTTTTGTTAAAAAAGTTGCCTTAGGGGTTTTATTTAATCCTGGTAGAATTTCAGAGTGGAAAGATTAATACTTTCGAAGCAGTGAATTTTCCTAATAGGACCCACGAAGCGTACTCCAGCGTGACTCACTCGGACACGGGCTTAGCTTGTCGCGTCTCCGATCGAGTCCTCAGTTTTACAGTTTATTGTTAGTAACGTTTCAGTTAAGATAACAGTGTAAAAATTCAAAGATCGCTATTGCAACCCATTCAACATTATAAATCATGATATTAAAAATCAAAAATATTGTTCACATCAAGTTCCTGCTTCTCATCTTAAAAAAATCGATTTTTTTCAAGTAATACAACCTTTTCACTAAGTTGATCCACTCGCAGACAACGAATTGAAGTATTATGTAAACCAGAAATTAAAGATAAGCACAAATCTAGGAAATAGTCCAGTTACTTTTTTGTATGTTCGACGTTGGAATAAATCACAGTTGACAAACTATAACAATTTATAGTGCAATTTCAACGAAAATAGAAAACTTTCTCGTACCCGCGACGATGGTTTTAAGGTAGTAAGCGACATTTCATTTCTGCATTACCTACCGGGTACGTATAAAAGGATAACATTCGCTATATTTCGTTTATTCGGTTGGTTCAGGTTCAGAGCTTCTTTCTAGTTCCAGTATCGAGAATTCAGTTCCTGAATATAGTTACAGTTCTTGATAAAGAATTCAGTTTCGGACTCAGAATAAAGCATTTAGATTCAAATGGATGCATTGAACGTACGAAGTGACTTAATTAAACTGTTCTTTTCAAAGCCTTCACCATTATTCTCAAACAATCACTACGATATTTTTTCCTGTGGTGAAGGCATTCTGCATTGCATGTTAGTTTATATTAGTTTTTGTTTGTTTTCACTAAGTATTGTGTACTAAGGTTAGGTTGATTTGAATACAATGAATGTTAGAAAATTTACTTATCAGCTCAGTATATTAAAAACTAAATATTTGTCAATTCATTAGTACTGATTCATGCTACCTCACTGGTCCTTCCCATTCGTTGGCACTAGTGCATTCCCTACATTCAACAATATAATATAATTTTTTAGGCACACTGCTTAAGCTCTAAGATGCCGGCTTTTTCTAATTTTAGTTAACGACTAACATAAAACTGTAATATTGGTGTTGAAATTGTCTATTCTCGAGAATCCAGTCTACAGCTGGCAATCCGCAGTGGTTGATGAACTGAATATAGCGTGTGTCTTCCAGATGACGTTGGTAAATATTTATGCTGGCCGCATCCTTTGGTCCGTATGGGTCCGCGGAAAACACCCCCAGGCTACGAAGACCCGGCGAGTGGCCCGCATGCTGGTCATCGATTATTCCCTACATTATTTCCAGCTAAATCGTGTCAGGCGTGCGCGGACGTGTGTAAATAATATTAGGAATGAAATTATTTTATCGTTATTTACTTAAATACCCAAGACCTGAACTCAAGTTGTAGATGAAAACGCATGGTATTTAGTTCTGAAGGCGACTAGTGTACACATTTCATAACTAAATACCATGCGTCTCGATCTGATGATAATTTGATGGAGACGCATGGTTTTTCGATTGATTTATTTTTTTAAAAGTCTGATATTATACCCACGTCCACATTTTTGTTAAATATGAAAATAATACAGCATAATGTGCTCATAAATGATTTATTTTTAAAGTAAAATCTAGAATGGTACCAAAATTGTAAGTGCGAAAAAATCGAAAATTTTGTTTAACAAGGTCGTAGTAAGTTAAAATTATCATTATTTTGGTTAGAGAGTAAATAGCGAGAGCCGGCTACCCAGAGCAATAAATACATGATAATATTATTCGGAAATTTACTAACAAACTAACCCTTCATGTGATGCATGTGGAAATGCAGAAGATCCCATGGTTTCTTGGAGCAATATGGATCGAGCTAACAATCCTTCCCTTCCCAAGTAGATCAGCATTCGGACGTTTTCGGTGTCGGTATGAAAGGATCGACGCAATTTGCACAATGTGAAACAACACGTGATTCCCAAGAATTTGGTTTCAGAATAAAACCTTCTGCAAGTTCAACCAATCCTGAGTGCTGCTCAGCAAGTGCATGAGACATCGATGGGACCAAATGGTCGGAGGCAAAGTCTGGCGAGTATGGGTACTGTCGTGATGGAATAGCTTTTTCAAGTCTTATGGAGAATTCTGATTATTTTTCGAGCAATGCATGATTCAATTTCATCACTTTCTATCGGTAGCGATTAGTTTTTACGTTTCACAGTTTCTCCTGGTTTGAGAAATTCATAGTTCAAAGCACCTTTTTTGATCTCACCCAATACTCATATCGATGGAAGACCAGGGTCGATCCTTGATTTTCTTCGCTTGTGATTTTCGAAATAAATCCATTTCTCATTTCTCTTTTTGAACCGCTGCAGAGAACCCTTTGCTTCATGTGAAGAAATCAAACTTTCGAGCTCCGTTTTGATGCTATCTATCGTTCAGCTCATCAGAAATTCATTTTCCCACCTTCTCAATTTTTCCCATGACTTGTTCACGATCAGAAATGGCTTGGCGACTCACGTTCAACCTCTCCGCTATTTGGTTTCGAGTTTAGACGGAGACAATACCGTTCAACAATTCTTGCAAATTCTGCATCTAAAACTGTTTTTGTTTCATCTGTGTGTTATTTGTACCTCACATTGAAATCCACACTTTTAAATCGTTCGAACCACCACGTTCACAAGTTGCGGTCGATAGTGCATGTATCGCGTAAGCTTCATCCAGAATCTGATTCAGCACCCAGGCAAATAATTTTTATTTTGTAAAAAAAAGTGGTTATTCGCCTGTCGGATCACTTTCTGACCCTATGTACGGTTTTAGGAATCGTACCAAGGAACATCCTTACCCTTTTGAATGATTGGTTATCTTTCACAAACATAATCATTTCAGAGAAATAATGTTTCAGATGAACCCTAGGTGTGTATCAAACTCGAATGGGGTTTGTGAAGCAGAAACCCAATCCTTCTGCAATTATTCTCCCCATTAAAACCCACGATCTATATTTTTCACTCATCTTCAACTGTAGGATTAACAACACTTCTGCTAAATATACAAAACACACACATACACAAGCATACAGAAAGCAGAACTCTGACAAAGAAAATTTATGTTCCGATGGCACCAACGTACCGTGTCTCGTACTTTGAAAAAGCGAGTGCTGCTGCCTCGGGTACCATAAAGGCAGAAGACGGCTCTTGAAACGGATTAAAGTACTACTTCACCGTGAACATCCGTAACGACAGCTGGCAGGTCGGATTTCGTTCGGGGTATTACTCGGATTCCTTTGGGCTCGAAAACTACGACTAATGGTGAACTGATACGTAGATTGGATTTAGGGGAAAACAGATACCATCTGCATTTACAATTGCCAACGTTAAGCCACAGTGTGAAACCGCTTTATTTGAGAGAAATCTTATTTATGCAGAAGATTAAGTGTGCGATTGTCACGAGTTGCCGAATTTTTACCGGAATCCACCAGGCATCACAGTTTAAATTGATGTATGCGCAATTTTAATTACAGCACTGATAGTGTTTTCAAACTACTGTTACAAATCTAACAACTTGATTGCTAGGAACTTAAACGGATCTCTACTCCATCCTAGTAGCAATAAAAATGGTTTGAAAACACTTGAAAGAAGAGATCAGAAAAACCCAAACTGCAATGACAACAAATGAGAAAAACTTTCACTACTGCCAAAGTTCATTCACACAAAAAACACAATGCTGACGTTTACTGATAAATAAAATGGATCCGGTTTGGTGTTCGGGATAGTGGATGGGGAGCTAGTGTTGGGATAACTGGAAAACAATTTCTCTAACAGCCACGAGCAAAAACACATTTCTCGACCAGAGTCTCTGCAATCTCTAGTGGAACAGACGCAAAAGGGACAACAATTTTAGACAGCGAAATGCCCAAAAGTTTGTCATTATTCTGCCTGTTTTCGACAGAATCACAGACGGTTCACTCCGTGGGACAAGATGAGCGGATTTTTCATGTCAAACAACGAAAACCAACTGCTAAAGCAAAATCATCGTGGAGCTCTTTTTCCATCATTTCAAAAAAATGAGAGCAGTTAAACATTACATTCAAGTGCACATTGTTCCAAAGCTTCAATCCGTGCTAAGTGGAGCCCCACTGCATTTCCGGCAGTTTACCGGTTTTCGCGGAAGCTGTTTCTCGTCTCGCCATTCACCGCCTACTGTGCGCAAAGATGGCAGTGAAGTAGACAGCCAAATTTATTAAACAGTAAATTACAGCTTGTCGGAAATGTAACGGGTAGAGAAGTAGTTTTGTGGCTGTACCCCCGGCTAGAGTAGACTCGTATATTGGTTGAGACAGAAGACTCTGTTTATTTATTAATTAACAATTCAAGAGGTACTGTTCATATGATGTCCGTGAGCTACTCCCTATCAATGGACGAAACCAAAGAGACACTTGGTTAATAAACTTTCCTTAATTTTGCACCTCACACCACCGGTTTAACTTCTCTCAAAAACATGGTTCCCTCATTACACAATATATGAGTATAAGTTGCTTGCAGAAATAAACATTCCGATCCCCTGTGGTTTCCATTGGATAAAGTTTTCCAAATGTTTCATGATAACGTCTGACAGAATGTCGGTTTGGCTTGTGGCTGTTTTAATCCACCTAGTGGTGTAATGATGCCTTTTTTATATCAATCATTCTATCATATATAATACTGTGGTATTCTTCAAAACAATTTTCTTCGATTCTTAAAAGAATAACCGAAATCGGTTTGTTTGACCGTCTACTGATAAAAACTATCAATTGGAGAAGATTTGAGGTCGATTTAGAAAACTTTTTACGGTTTTTCGCCCACTTTACCCTACGATTTTTAACACACTTTACCCTATAAATTTCAGACATTACGCATGGGACCACAGGACCTTTAATTTGAACCTAAGTTTGTGAAAATCGATCACGCCAGCTATGAGAAAAGTTAGAACACATATTTTCATATTTTTGCACATTTCACCCCATAACTCCGGAACCGGTAGTCGGATCAAAATAATATTCAGTTTTCACAGTGATTGCATGACCTTTCTATTTGAGAAAGGCAAAACACAATTTCATGTTTTTGATCGTATACCTATTAATATTATTAATACAGGGTCCGGCACTCGAAGTGTAACCAATTAAAAAGGCCATAAATTCAGTTTGGAAAATTACTTTTACTTAATTCAAAGTACAAAATGTGTAAAAATAATACAAAATTCGGAATCAATTCACTTTTGCTCGATATGACCACCTTTTGCCTTGACTATGGCCTTGAGACGGTCAAAAAACGAATCGCAAGCTGCCCGAATGTGACTTGCAGGTGTATTTTGGCCCACTCGCGGACAATAACTTTTTTCAGCGCCTCGAGACTGGTGTATCTTTTAGTTCGGACTTTGCTCTCCAAAATGACCCAAAGAGAATAATCCATTGGATGCGCATCTGGTGAATTCGAGAGCCATTGTGTGGACGTGATGAAGTTCGGAACGTTGTTTTTCAGCCATTCTTGGTTCACTCGAGCTTTGTGAGATGGTGCCGAGTCCTGCTGAAACGTCCATGGTCTGCCACCGAAATGTTTGTCTGCCCACGGCTTCAAAGCAACCTCCAGAATACTTTCCCGATAATATGTCGCATTTACCTTGACGCCAGGCTCGAAGGTCTGAAGTTGGTTACACTTCGAGTACCGGACCCTGCATAATCGGTTAAGTGCCCTAGCACAAAATTTGGTTACGGGAAACTTTACGTCTGCTTAGCGTTTCTGATTGAACAGCCGAGTTTAGCATAAAGCAGTTCAATTTGAACTGCTATGCACTGATGAATTTTTAATGTCAACTATCTTAGAAATACATGAAACGTCCAGATCTGACGTAATTCCCAAAAAATAAACTTTTTTTTTGAAAAAAAAAATCTACTTTGGTACTTTGAAAATCGACTTGAGACCGCGTAACTTCGGATATACGTGTAGAAAAACCGCCAAATTGAAAAACAAAATTGTTTAGTGCCAAATGTTTCAGGAATGCATGAAACGTCCAGATCTGGTATAATCTCAAAAAAAATATTTATTTTTAATTTTTTTTTCTCAAAAAAAATTTTTTCGACTTTGGAACTTAGAAAAATTTTGAGATTTCCGTCGTCTAAACGTCTTAGAAATGCATAAGAAAAATCTAAAAAATTTTTTTAAGAAAATCAAAAACTTTCGAAGTGTCAGATACTTAAAAAAAATTCAGGATGACACCAAATCTCGGAAGTCGTAACTTCGGAAGTCAGCGTAAAAAAAACCGCGTTACTTTGGAAATTCACGTAAAAAAGCCGCGTAAAAAACTGCATGAAAAAGGACCTCAGTGCACATCATATAATTATTTTTCGGTGTTATTATGTCGCCAAGACGTTGGTCACCAACCCGCCGTCGCAAGCGGCGGCCTCTCGCATACAAACCTGTAATCGCCTCGATTGCCCAACTGGGGTTCATGAATCAATCTTTATTCAAGAAGTGCAATTGTAGTTGAACAGATTAGTCATTTTTAAATCAATTCCAATTACGATATTAAGAGAATTGCAGGATTCGACGAAATTGGAGTCGCTAAGCAGACGCAAACTTCACACAATTTATGTGATCCTTGCTTAGCGGTTCAAATTGAACTATCAGTCGGAAATTGAGGAGCTCAAATAGTTTTACAATCTGTTTCGAAAATTTTGTACTGTGTTTGTGTCGTCAACTAAATCAATAGGGTAATGAGATATTTATTTGAATCAAAGTTACGATTCTAAAGTCCCCAAACCGTGTCGAGGAACAGAATAACACATGGATCAATAAGTCCCGAGACTAACAATGGAAACAACATTTTTTTGCAAAATTTTTTTTTATTCATCAACATAATCACCTTTTAGGATGATACAATGGTTCCAACGTTTTTCCAATTTTTCAATATCATGTTTATAAAAAAATTATCTTTCGCTTCAAAATAAGCTTCAGTTTCAGCGATGACCTCCTCATTTGAGCCAAATCTTTTTCCCTGAGCATTTTTTTAAGATCAGCAAAGAGCCAGTAGTCACTGGGGGCTAAATCTGGCGAGTATGGGTGTGGGGAAGCAGATCAAAGCCCAATTCGTTCAATTTCGCCATTGTTTTCATCGACTTGTGGCAGGGTGCATTTAGTTCCATCGAAAGCAATCGCGGCATCCACTTGGAAAAAAACCTTTTTCATGCTCAATTTTTCATGAAGGATAGTAAATACACTTCCATATGATATCTGTGTCATCTCAGCAATCTCACGGAGCTTCACTTTACGATCTTTCATTATAATTTTTGTCACTTCACTCACATTTTCCGGTGTAACGGCTTCCACAGCTCTACCCGAGCGTTCCACGTCATTTGTGTCGGTACGACCACGTTTAAACTCGGCGAACCACCGACAAATCGTTGCTTTTGATGGATAAGAGTCCGGATAACATTTTTCAATTCATTGTTTCGCTTGCACGGTGTTTTTACCCATTAAAAAACAATGTTTTATCAAAACACGAAACTCGGTTTTTTCCATTTTTTAAACAAACTACAAAACGACTTTACTCCAACCTCGATAACTCCGCTGTTTCTGGTCGGATCGACTTAAAATTTTGACCCGTTTCAATCAAAGGTTAGTACTCTAGAAAGACGTGATTACTGGTTTACTACGAGCGCCATCTCTGCTTTAGTCTCGGGACTTGTGTAATCCATGTGTTATGGTCGTAAAAAGTCATGCCCGGAAGTTCAACGACTAGAAGTTAACGAATCCACACTGCTGCGAAATAGACAACACCAAGAATAAGTGTGATGTTATCGACAGAAGATGTCGAAGCTTGCTAAGAAGTTATTAGTTTTGCAAGCAATTTGTACTTGCGGAAAAGTGGAGTACACCTTTCGTTATCATTAGCACCATAAAGGGTGAATTTCTTCAGAAGCGTCTTCTTCCTCTCCTAAAAAATCACGAAGGCTCGACGATCTTCTGACCGGATTTAGTATCATGTCACTACACAAAGAACGCGCTAGAGTAAAATAATACAAATTATGTCTTTCCGGAACTACACCAAACAGAAAAAAATGCCGGGCCCTTATAAAGGGGCACCTTTTCATACAACCTACCGTATTAAAGGATGCAAGATCGCACAGAAGCTTATAGCAGGAATTTATACCAAAGTTTTTTTTATATTTTTTTGAATAAATATTTATTGAAATATGAGTTAAACTTACATTATTAAGATTTAAATTAGGTGTTCAGCCACAAGTGGTCTGAAAGGTCATCACTTGTGGCTGAACACCCTGTGGCTCTATTATATACATGATTTGGCTATTACCACGAAGACATCATTTGCTTCCGCAATTCTGTGATTTTTGTGTAGGAAAAATAGTAAACCTACTTGCATTGTGTATTGTGGAAAAGGAACTAATCGATTCAATTGAAGATCGGCATCGATTTTTGTCGGAATTTACTTATAATATTATGTGACATAACATCTAATCTATATATCTATATATATCTATATATATATATATATATATATATATATATATATATATATATATATATATATATATATATATATATATATATATATATATATATATATATATATATATATATATATATAAATGCAGAGATCATTCTTTGTAATCGCATCACGTAAGAACGGATGGACGGATATACATGATTCTTTTTTTGTTTGATCAGTTTTTACCCCCACCGGGTTCGTACATCAACAAAATTAGGAAAATTTGTTGAAAAAGTGGGAAGAATCCATAAAGTTGTTTTGTATGGACATTGGAATTTTCTACTGAAAAAGTCGCCAATGATTGCTAGATTTACGATTGGTGTTTGGCGCGCAACGAGTTGCATAAGTGTTAGGACGTCGTAGGAAAGAATACTAGATCGTCGAATAAGTTTTTTGACGCGCAACGAGATGTTTTGTGGAGAATTCTCATGCATACGTGATTAATTGGGTATCAAAATTATTGCTTGGTAAATAAATTAATGGCAGAATGCATATGACTGTATGACCGCTGCAGGTAGACGAAAATTTCTGATATCCAGTTAAAGAATTGTATGTAATGAAATCAGATGAATCAGATATCAGAAAATTTTTGAATGAATCAATGAAAAGATTATGCTGTAGAAGCGCTAAGGTCAAACTAAGAGATCTTCCTTGCATTTTACTTTCGAATGTTTTAGATTACAATAAGTGGCAATTAGATCAATGTTCAAGGTGATTACCATAATGAACTGAGACTGAAATTTTCTGTTTCATATTCTGTGAAGAATGTTAAGATTGATAAGATAAATATCAAATTAAAATTTAAGCGTCGTCTCTCCAAGAAACCAAAAGTTCCACAGTACCTGAAAAGTATCGACTTTATTAGAGCTTTAATGTACGCGTGATACTTTTTAGCAACTAGAACGTACAGAAAATATTCCCAGAAAACTTTCTCACCGCTTTAAAGCTGTACAAGGAACTTCTGCAAAGTTTGTTCTGTTGCGTCGGGTGAACATTCAAGTTTGAGTAATTCCTTAAAAACGGACTGTTGGGAATGTTTTGTATGCTACTTAAGTCAAATCCTTTTTTACGAACTTTTGGTTACTTGGGCTAAATACAAATTGTAAATATATCTTACTCTGCCGAATGAACAACTCTAGAAGAGAAACTCTGCAACATTGTGTTAAGTTTATCAATCCAGAAATCCCAATCTTGGGTTATGAAACAACTTCAAACATCATTTTCCTGAGTTTACTCGGCGGACTTTCGATCCAAAATGTGTTTGTAGAAATTCAAACCAACCTAAAATACTCTTCGTGGCGAATAAGATGATGGACTCAATGCTATAGAAGGAAGAATGCTTCGAAAATAGCGTACTTCCTTTCATTAAAGCCAAAGCCCGTAAAGTTTTGGCAAGATTTCGAGAGTTGCCACTGCAGCCGGGTAGTCATCCAGTGGTACCGCGATAATAACGTAGATTTCATCGATAAAAACATAAAGCCACCCAAGTGTCCGCAGTTCCAGCTAATCGAAAGATTTTGGGTAATCTGGAACAAATGTGCCAAGGAAGTTAACTCCGGAGGTGCGCAGCGTTTTATGGCAAGAATCAAGAAGAAAGTGTGAATTTTCATTAGAAACGAAGAGAAATTATTTGTATTGATATGTTTCCCTTAAAGTATGAACTATCTTTGTTTTGTTTTAATCTTTTTTTTTATTTTCTCCGCTCAATGCTTCAGGTTGTTTTGTTACGTAACGTTATTCGGAATTTACTTCGAAAAACGATAATGTATTGAAATAGAATTTTTAAAATATCATCTATAGGTTTTGGTATCTCATCGGTAACCAGTTTGTGGATATAGCACATCGTTTTTCGATATTCCTTAAACATTTAAATGTCTCTTTGCTCATGTTCGCCGAACCGGAACCAAATTTATAATGACTGCCTCAAACATTCAAACATGTATTTCCAGAGGGTGCTTTTCATTCGATTTATTTGACGCCATAAAACTTTTTATCGCACGGAGATCCCCCAATTTTGCAACCGAACGAACCGTAAAACGACAAGGGTTGAACCGCGTGTGAATTCGTACGGGAGGAAAGTTACTTACAAAGGACATACTCCGCGCATAAAATTTCTGTTCCATCCTCTGTTCGTTCGTGTCACGAAAATATTCTCGAGGCGAAAATGTCTGATATGATGACGAAAGCAGCAACACCCTCGACGAAAGTATGTAACGGATCGGCAACTTTTTATTTCTCCAGCGTCTTTGTCCGGTCGCTGACCAAATCTACAAACACTTACCATTACTCATTCTTCTGTTGAAAATGACGAAAAAAATATCACTTCAGATTGCTCACATTTCACCAAACAGGATCGTGGTGAGTGGCAATTCAACTGGCAAGAGACGATTACTAATTCATGTAGCAGAGACACACGTCTTTCCCAACACATTAGTAATGCAACACGGGTTTGACTTCGGGTTGGACTCACTGCGTATCCCTTTTGCCATAAGGCGAACGTAGTAGCAACAATCTGCGAGAATGCGTGTCGTAACCTTTCCTTCAAACTAAATCTCAACCCTCTTCAACCCACGAGACAGCGCCAGCAAATCAATTTTTCATGATTTTAGTCCCATCGGAAATGTGGAAATTTGTCCTTTCCCATCGGTGACAGTTGAATTTTCGATCGAACGAGATTGAGTTTAACTGGATTCAGGTTTTCCAGCACGTTAGGTAAAATTGATACAATATTTTGCTCGATATTGAACGTTTTAAGTTTTATATCCTCTGTCTTCTGTCTTCTGTCTTCTGTCTTCTGTCTTCTGTCTTCTGTCTTCTGTCTTCTGTCTTCTGTCTTCTGTCTTCTGTCTTCTGTCTTCTGTCTTCTGTCTTCTGTCTTCTGTCTTCTGTCTTCTGTCTTCTGTCTTCTGTCTTCTGTCTTCTGTCTTCTGTCTTCTGTCTTCTGTCTTCTGTCTTCTGTCTTCTGTCTTCTGTCTTCTGTCTTCTGTCTTCTGTCTTCTGTCTTCTGTCTTCTGTCTTCTGTCTTCTGTCTTCTGTCTTCTGTCTTCTGTCTTCTGTCTTCTGTCTTCTGTCTTCTGTCTTCTGTCTTCTGTCTTCTGTCTTCTGTCTTCTGTCTTCTGTCTTCTGTCTTCTGTCTTCTGTCTTCTGTCTTCTGTCTTCTGTCTTCTGTCTTCTGTCTTCTGTCTTCTGTCTTCTGTCTTCTGTCTTCTGTCTTCTGTCTTCTGTCTTCTGTCTTCTGTCTTCTGTCTTCTGTCTTCTGTCTTCTGTCTTTAGTTTTTTATCTTTCTTCGGTCAAGATTTGCTTTAAAAAGGCCGTTATGTGGAACACTCGTTTTGTAATCAATAAATCCCAAAAATTTAAACAATAATTTAATGATTTAAAGTACTCCATCTTTGTTTATAATAAAAATAAACCTAAACCCTAATAACCGATACATTAGACTACCTTTCCAACGCAAACCGCCATATTCTATCCTTGTTCGTTCGTGGTTAATCCCACGTTTCATCGTAAAAATTTGTTGCGCGCCGAGAACGAATCTGGCCACCATTTGCCTTTCTTTCGCTAACGACATAAATTGTATCCCTTTGGGCCATCGGCAACAGGAGTCCGAAAAAAGTGCCAGACACACGCACAGTTAGAAAAACCCCATCCACAGGATCCGCAACGTTTTATGTGGGTGAACTAAAGCTGCTCGTTTGTAATTGAGCTTTCTTTAGATTGGAGGAAAAAATGGCCGGCAAGGGAAAAGACGCGTGTATAGGAAACCAACAGTATTTGCATCTTTGAATAGTAGGGCGAAAAACTGGTTTCCACGGAGTGATAATATTTTCCTGAGAGTTGTTGTTTTCAGCACAGATACCAAGATATTACCGAAAATCGGCTGATATTTGAGCAACCCTAAACTTGCAATACATAGTGAGCCAGTCGACCCTTTTCTTTCTGTTCAAGACATTTCCAAGGAGATTCTCCCGAGCGGAAAATCGTTAAATTCTCGTTTTTATTAGCGTTAATGTTTATTACGAGCAATTTGTGCCGAACACAGAAAAAGTTGGTAGAAGCGTTGCTCCGGTGATGGACCTAGAAGCAGAGGCGTGTATTCCATCGGACAGCAAATCGGACCCCATGTTTCTGGTCTATGGTTCGGGTCGAATGGATCGTAAGTCCTTGGAGCATTCATCGGATCCATCCTCGCAATTTATGAACCATTCCGGCTGATTTATGAACCGCAACGTCGCTCTAGGGTCGCGTCTTTACACTGGCTAACTCTCGATTTACTAGCAACTACACTGTCATCGGTTCCAGCGTAAGCCACAGTACATATTGTTTGTTGTCATACTCCCGCGAAGATTATGACGGGTGGAAAAGTTAACAGCAAATAATTATAGCCTTGGACAAACCGGACAGCGGCGGCTGTGGTCCAAGCTACGGACTTGGCGTCAATGTTTGGTCGGACTTCAAACTCTGCTCATCCATTCTAGTAGCTCCGTTTCGAAATGTACGATGCTAATAAAACACAAAACATTGTGCACAGCAGATAAAGTCAATACTTTTTAATGTAACTAAAATAAAATATCTATTATAAAACATGCTGTGTTTTGTTGACTGTTTCCAAATATTTGTGTGCTGTATATTAGAAAGATATGTAATTTATAATATTCACGAAAAATTGAAAGTTTCTTTAAACCATACACTATGAACACGTTTCATTGTCTATAGAATGTTGGAATGACAGAATATTCCAATAAAACGAAGTCCAGGTGAATTTGGTGAGATCGTATGTGGTAATCTTGACACGATGTTTTGTGAAAAGTCGGTTTCCTCATATTAAATCCCATACAAACATTAAACATCGGGCTCGAAAATATAGTTTCATCGATCGAGCTAAATTTTTGCATAGTTCTTATGGGACTCAAAAGGAAATTCATTTTTTTCTCATACAACGTTGGCTCACCCTAATGCGCATGCGCTTAGTGAAACCAATCCTCTCTTATGTGACTTTCGTTTACGACGAAAAATGATTATGCAAATCGCTAGTCACCTACGGAAACCAGTAAGTTCATTATGGCAAGGCTTGTGAGAAAAAACAACAACAAAAACAACCGAAAATTCCCATCAAATAAATCATCAACTGCTAATAATGTACAACGAAACAAAAACAAGACAGAAAAACGCTACAACGATGCTTCAAACATCAACAACTGCGACGACGAATCCATGGACAATGGGAGAAATGGTGAACCAATAGCCTCTCATGGTGAAATAATTACACTAGACTAAGACAAATCGGCTCCGCTATATCTCAAAGATCACGAGTCATGTTAAAAAAAAAACGAAATAAACAAAATTGTATGATATTTTTTAATTGAACAGAATTATGAACAGTTGGGAGAATTGGAGTTTTTATCAAGGAGATCAATCATAACATCTCTCGGTTATTTATTTAATATGGGCAGAACTTCGATGAATCTATACAAGGGAGGTGATTCACATTCGTACAAGAACAGCTTCCAGCTGATCGTTTTGTCAATGAAGGATAATTTGGTTTCTAGTTTACAGCTAACAATGCGATGCCTATTCATTACTTTACTAGTTTACTTTTTATAACTATCCAGCAAGATGTTGTACTATGTTGTACTTAATGACTGACAGGAAAAAAACTGGTTCATGGAGTAGTTGAAATGGAAATTTGCGAAAAAAAACAATTTAGATGAGACTCATTTTATCATTTAAGAGGAGCTTCTCCATCAAACGGGTTTCTCAGATCCTTCATTTTGAGCGTGAATTGAAAAAAAACTATGCGTCGCCTAATCCGCAGATTTCTTGTAGATTTTTTTTTGTTTCAAAGATATTTTTATTCAGGCCTATTTGCATAAAAGCTTTACGTGGCCGATTGAGCCGATTTTTTAAATAATTTTTTTTTGTGTTGGATCTCGTTGTCACCCTTTTTCTAGGGGGAGAGGAGCTTCCATTTTCCTCCTGCGAGGATTGAGGGGCACTTCGTTCGTGGTTTGTCTTGTCATCCATTGCCGCATCGATGGTATTGTTGTCGATTTCCGTCTTCTTTTCGTTGCTAGTTGCTGTAGATGCATCTTGTTGTACATTGGTTGCAATTGCTAGTTGGTTGGAGGGTAAGTTGTTCACTGCAGCTGGTGTACTTTGTTTTATAGGGGATGATGATGGATTCGTCGAAGGGGATGCTTCATTGTTGTTTGTGACTGTCACAGGTGTACTGGGGTTGCTTGGGGTTGGTGTGAAGGAAGCATCGTTGTCCTTCGGTGTAGTTGTCTCCTTGTCCAGTTTATCACGTGGCTTACCGTAGTGAACAGCTTTTTGGCAATATTGACATGTGGCCATCTGATTGTCATAGGTTACAAGTGATTTGCATGGAATTCTTGTATCTTGACCGAAAATCACATAAGAAGGTATAGCCTTCTTCAAGTGTATGCGTAATAAATTTACGCCATTTAGAATACCGGGGAAAAAATTCTTCCACTTTTCTTTTTCGATAGAGAGAATCTCTCCTTATTGGGAGAAAGTTTTGCGAATATATGAATCGGTGACGCTTGAGGGAAGATCATGCACACGCACTTCTATAGCACTATCATCCATATATACTGGAATGTTGTACTTGATGTTCTCGTGTTCCACATAGTGCACATTATTATTATCTTTTGCGAATTGAATTGCATCCAACTCTTTATAAAACTGGATGTAAATAACATTATTTGTCTTATTGCATTGAAGTAAATGCACACGTTCAATGTCAAGATGCATTTGCTCCTTAAGGTAGCGCTTCGCCGTGGTCAGGTCGAAGCAAGACAACTCACTGCTTCGTCTTGCTTTGTCGCCGAAATTTCACCCTAAATTGCAAATTTCTAAAATACTAACCCGATTCACGAAAAATCAAAAACATACTATTGTAGGTAAATGATTTTACTATGCATTTGGCGAAAAATATCAGTTAGAAAGCTTTTCTTTCGCGAGATTTCGTGCGAGTTTTGTTAAAATTTGGTTTTCTTTTTTCCTTTTCTCACTATAAACAACTCGCATATGTAGGGATGTGCTACGTTTTCAACAAAGCGTCAAAGCTAGTAGCAATGAAAATCATTACTGATTTCTGGTTCTACTGAAACATGAATAGAAATTATTTTACAAAGTAGTAACACTTACTTACATTTTCTACTCATCTATATTCAACGTTTACGCAGAGAGAACGGACAACGAAAACAAAAGGAATGTTGTTAGCGTCTACCGCATGTAGCATTTTGCACACCCCAATGCATGCGTTGACATTGTGTGCGTGCGAAAGAATAAGGAAAAACTCATTTATTTTTATAACTCGCACGAAATCTTTCGATAAATATGTTTATCAGGCACAATTTATATACGAATCGATAGAAAAATTAATTATCTAGAATCGTATGTTCTTGGAATTTCCGTTTTCTTCCCCGTTTTCTCACAATTTTGGGTAAAGTGCGTGAAACCCCGGGATAGGCAGCGAACTCCCGTGACCACGGCGAAGCGCTACCTTAAGCAAACCTTCAAGTTCTCGTATCGAAGATCGAATTTTGCACTGTCTGAAGTCAACAATAAATGTATTCTTTCGTGTCGGCGATAGCTTTTTTTCACTCATATCGATGTCGTTCTATTGTTCACTACACAATACTGTACTTGGTAAGCGGTTTTGTTTTATCGACTGACTTGGATGCGATGTGAAAGCGAACTGATTTCTTGTAGTTATTATTTTTTATTAAAGACTGCTAAAATGTTAATTTTGTGTAAAAATATCACGTCATTTCTGAGATATTATTGCTCAAATTAGGACATACTATTTTCGCAGAGCTAAATGGCGTGCATTATAGAGCCTCAGGAGTTGATTATGGAACAAATAACGTATAATGTTTTTGTTTTTTGAAAAAAGTGATTTAACTTCTTTGGACTCAATAACAAACAAAATATGAATCATTGTTTCATCCGAAATCAACTCCTTAGGTTCTACAATGCATGTCATATTTTTGCATGAAATTAATACTGTAACAGTCTTTAATAAAGAATAACTACATGAACCGTAAGTTCGTAAGGACGTTACCCTTCGGCGCAAAAGATAAAAGTGTACTTTAAGTAACAATAATTTTTCATCTGCTTAGCGGTTTATGTTGGATTGCTAGGGCAATCTCTAAATGACAACTACATATAGTTTCTAGATTAGGTAACCCAAACTTGTAGTCGATATATGACAAGTCCTACAAATAAGTGCTGTATGAGTAATTTTCACAGGTTTAGTCAAATTTTAGAATGAAAATATTGAATTGAGTCCTACATTAAAAAAAATCGATTTGAAAAATTTAAAGTTTTTAATTTATTTAAAGTTGTTGTACCAGAAAACGATATTTTTGATTCGGATGAGGTTTTATCCCACCTTTAACGTTTTTCTAGCAAAAATTTTTCTAATCCAAATTGGCTTCTCATTTAGGGGTTAGCCAAATTTTGTGCTAGGGCACATTACCGTTATTATTATTTTTCCGTATAGTCTTTGACTCATCAGTGCAGAGCAGTTCAAATTGAACTGCTTAGTGCTGAATTGGTTTTTTAATTACTTTTTACTAAACTAAACCGAAAGAAAGGTAATATTGTGGTAGGTATTATATTAGTGGAATTTGACCTTCTGTTTCAAAAGACTTCGTAACAGATTCATAGCGAATAGAAACATTTCATGACTGGTGCTATGATCCTACTGACACTAAGAATCCTCCCCGGTCGCGACTCGAACGTACGACAACTGGCTTGTAAAACTAGTGCCTTATGCATTGAACCGCCAATCCGGTCATCCACTTCCGATAAAACTCAATTTGTGAGATTTCACTGACAACAATTGCAATCAGTTTTAGTTAGAAAAACTTTTTTACCTTAAAACTGTTTTTATTGCAATCTATGAACAGTTGATAGGGAACATAATTAACAAAATTTCAACCCAATAAAAAAACGATGCTACTGTGAGTCGACTTTAAATATTACAAATACGATTATTTTCTTCAATACAGAACTCAACTCGAATTTTTTAAACATATTGTCACGGAACTTTTAATAATTTTGTTTTAATTTACTCATACAACACATGGAAGGTTTTCTATTCTTGGAATATATCTATTTGAATAGAATTTGCGTTTCGGTTGACGCAAAATTCGTCAATATTTAATATAGATTAGTTTTCGATAAAAATAATTTTAAAAAAATCACAAAGATTTAATAAGCTAAAAAAAATGTTGAAAAACACCAAACACGAATAGAAAAAAGTGAAAATATTAGAGCAAAAAGACAGACTCTAATGTATAAAGCTAGTGCACAAATATTCTTGTCCTTCTAAATTGTGGATACGGACAACTCAGCAATGGTTGCTTGAAATCAATTTCCGACCTTGGAAGCTTTGGAAGAGGTGCCCAAAAAACGTATGTTAAAATGAAACAAAAAATCAACTCAACTCAACTTGGTCTGTGCCAAGTGGGAGAAAAGACAAAAATATTACAATCATTCCAACAGGTTTCCATCAAATGTCATTCAGCATTTAGGTGATTTACTGCGTTAAAACATCCGATATTCATGCTCAATGTTCGACAACTCAACAATAATTAGCTCAGCTCAACATCGCGTTAATGATTTAAAAAAATTATTTTAGTTCACCGATAACAAATCTCCATTCTGCTGAACTAAATCCCATGAACATGCCGCCAAGCGATAATTAATTCTCTCTATCTTGTTAGTAGCTCTTAATAGCTGCACCAAGCTAATCGAACAAAAACAGCGTAATACGTGACATAATCGATTTCACCACAATTCCCTGATGGGTGCGGAAATGGCGCTTGTCATGTCGTAATTACGCAACTAATCGTAACGTCATCATTATCATCGTCGATCCATCTATCTTCTACAAGGAAAATCCATTGGCACTAACACCTTCTTTTGTGATTGGCCTGAATCGAGGATTTAATCCAAACACACTCATACATTTATTTGAACGTAAACCAACATGGACATCTTGGTTATAATAAAGATGTAATTCATCCCAATAGACATTTGAGGTTCAGCATTTTTTTTCATATGACGCGACAGGAACAAATCAAGGATGAAAAAGCTGGTAAGCAATAAGCTGCACAATAAATCCAGACCATGCTCGGAATCCTCTGATCGGCGCTATTCAGTAAACAACATAATAAATCACCCCCACACCAGGAGTCACCATATTTCGCAACGGGAGGGATCGGACAAATAGCTCGTTTCCTCGTACGGCAAAGGTTAACGAGCGAACGGAAATAACGTTAATGTAAGTGGAGCGTACCACTTCGAAAGCCTAGTCTACATTTTTCGAATCCTGCATTTGCATCGTGTGTCCCCATTTTCCTGCAACCCTCCGCAGACCTACTTGGTGTTACTATTCGTCGCCAACCTGTACACCTGTTAATGGGTTCCGATGGGCCGACCAGACCATCGCGCTCAATCCTCGAGTCCTTATTTTCGACGAACGGAAGCATAGCCAGTAGACTTATTTATATGGGCTTTTATTTCAATTTCTTCACAATCCACCTAGCTTGCTTACAGCGAGGAAATGACATCCACTACCAGTCCGTTGACATCGTACTACCACAAGACAAACAGGAACAGACATGTGCAGACCACGTGTGGATGTCTACATAAGACCATGAACTTTATCCACCGTTACACCGTCACACGTCATCGTGGCAGCATACTGATCATATCATAATCCTGTGGGCTGTGGTTGCCATTATGGGCCAAAGATTGAGTCGCTAATGCTGTTGCGGCTGCTGCTACAATCACCTCAAACTATCTCATGTCGCATTCCCGCACTATGGGCAGCATTCGGTGAAATGAATGTCAGATTTCAACTATCATTCAAAGACAACGAATTCATTGATTTCAGTATACATAATTTCTTAGTATCATTGTATCAATGATTTTCCACATTCTATCTACGTATCTACTGTTTATTGTATGGAGGTGAAAATAATAAGGAAAACAAAACTCAACAATGAACACGTACAAAGGAACACAAACAATGGTCAAGTTTGGAGCATTTTTAGCTCGAACAATTTTTAACAGAGTTTCAATACCACATCTACATCTACCGCTTGGAAATATTTAGTATCATCGATTCGAGTGAATAAAACAACATGCTTTTGACTATTAGAGGTCTAAACATCAATTTTTATCACACAATATTTAATTTCATCCTATTTTACCTTTCTCATATAGATCACACACTGTGGAAACCAATTTTTGAACCGACGCCCGGAGGACCGAGTATCATATACCATTTGACTCAGTTCGCCGAATACGCAAAATGTCTATATGTGTTTATGCGTGTGTATGTATGTATGTAACATTTTTTGAACTCATTTTTCTTGGAGATAGCTGAATAAATTTTCATTAACTTATGCCGTTTTTCATTGAAAAACACTGGTGGTGTGGATTGCTCGGATTTTGCACTTTCGAGCAGAAATGCAATATTTAGACGGTGTTTCATTGCCATTTCTGCTCGAATGTGCAAAACCAGAGCAATCCACGCCACCAGTGTTTTTCAATGAAAAACGGCATAAGTTAATGAAAATTTATGTCTGAGAGCCGATCTGCCATAACTTAAATTCTCTTGATATTACACTCACCAGGACGCTCATTGATTGCCGATGCGATTGATATCATCTTAATTTCTCCTGTCACTGCTTGATTACGATGTGACTAAATATTAATCAAGCAGCATAAACATTGAATTGAATTCATTTACACCAATAAACTCCGAAATCCGATGACTTACTGCCAAAAACAATGAACTTTATCAATTTATGTTTATGTTTGTACTCTCTTGGATTTTTTTTACTTCAATGAGAGAGAAAACAAAAAAGTCGTCTGTCTTTGACTGACTTCTACTTGGTCATAGAACTATCGAGTATCTCATTTGACAGACGCTTTGACCGTACCGACTACGGTTGACGATGATTTTAGACAGTCTGTCAAGGTCATTTGACATAATTGACAATTTACAACACGTTTTGTTCTCTAGTAAATAAATAAAATAAATCGATTGTTATTAGAACTCAGCAGCATAATTTTTGCTCCATTATATCGAATATATGATCAGAAGTTTATGATAAAATTTTCAGTCGCCAGAAATAAGCACAAACAATTCATAATTATAGTTTTCTAATATGAGTGGTATCAACAATTACCGAAGAGAAAAACTCATGAACTTTTGCTGATCTTTCTCGTCCTCGGACGACGGCTTTGGTGCAATGGGCGACATTGCATTTTCGCGTTACCTACAAGGAGAACCCTTCGATCATAAAATTGCGGTATCGCAGTTTTTGATTTTTGCGATAGTTGATTTTACTAATTTCTTTTTTTGTTTTGATTCAACCAATATGGTTTTTGATTTGCATATATTCAAGTAGTTGAAAAATATGTTGTTTTGAATGCTGTCAAATGCCGGAGACAGTTGAAAGCAAAACAATAATCGCAATGCAAAATCAACAACTGTTTTAGTTGAAATCTGTTCGCGTCGCTTCAAAATGTCAATGAAAACAACATCGCTGGTTAAAGCGTTTGGTGAAATTGTGTTCATTCGATTTGAGAAATTTATGATAACAAGTGTTTATCTAACAGCGGTGTTGTGATAAAGTTAACCTGATTTAAGATGAAAAAGATTTGGTGACAAATTAGAAAATGTTAATAAATGATCATCTCGTAATCTTTCAGGTATGCGCAAAAATTTTATGCTTCAAATTCGATCATTGATTTACTTCCAGCTGTTTGATACCGTTGATGATGTTCATAGATTAGCAATAAAACGCTTTTTGACATGAATTTAATTTATGAAAGTAACAGGACCGAAGGGTTTCAAATACACAGAACGCGCTGCGATTGAATGGCGCTTTTGAATTGCCGTCGCAAAATTCCAATTTCCAGCGGTTGATGCACCCAAGCTCATATAAATTGACTAAAATTATCAGTACTTAACTTTAGTTCAACCGTTTGAAGGCATCATCTTTCATTACTCATTTTAGGTAAATTTAATAATTTCGGGCACTTATGCTGATTAAAAACGTTTTTCTACATCAATCATTTCCGATCGAATCAGAAGTATTTTTTTAGAATTTAGATCTTTACTGATCTCGACTTGACATGATCATGATCATACAAAAATCAAAATTACTTAGAGATCAGATCAGTTCTGAATTCGTAATGATAATTTATACCTTGGTTAAGATCACTTGAAATCAGCAGTTATCGGTGGTTTTCCCAGCCCTAATGATATTACATGTCAATATAAAATACTGTTTATATTTTAACAACGATATTTATTTCATGAATCTCAACATACCGAACTTATTTCAAATAGATCATGACGTGTATCAGCAAGTATATTTTGATTATTTTCGCAAATCAAAAACATTGTTCGGAGTTGATTCAACTATTTGCAATGTCTAAAACAAATAAACCGATTTATTTTTCAACTAACAGAATTTTGTTTCAATAACAACACCAGTTATTTCAAGTAAAATATTTGTTTAAATTGAAAGGTATGTGCCCTCACTAATTGACAGCATTTTTTTTTTCAAACAGTTAAATTAGTTGTTTCAACCATCGTTTCTGCTAATCGAAAAACAAAAATGACAGTTTAGTTAAAACAACAATCGATTAGTTGTACCAAATTTTAACCAATCGAATTCAGAAAATCAACTAATATTCTGGTTGAAATGGGATCGCGGGTGGTTCCGTGTACTGGTTAGGCAGTTGGTTCTAGCCTGCGCAGTTGACTTTGAAGTATCAGTGAATTGAAACATTAAAAAACTTTTTGATATTTTTCCATTGTAATTATTGTACCTCTGCAGGCGAACAATCTTTTACTCTTTTTTGTCCAGTCTCATAAATTTATGAGTTAAAATAAGTGTGCCGTGCATTCCCTCCTATTATACTGTTGGTACACCGTTACAATTGTGGAAGCAAAGAAATGATATCTTACTCAATTCACACGATCTATCACTAATAAGAACGATTTTAGATATTCAAAATTGTATCCTATCCACGTCATCCAGTTATGTCTCTGACATTACCCACCCACTTTTTAATATTCTTATGAATTTCAAGTTTCCAAATTTAAACTGCAAAAACCGAGCAGATTCTAAGAAAAGTTGTTCAATTGTATCCTCTTTCTTTTAATTTATAACATACATTGAAATGTTTTAGATACAACCATTTGCCAAATATGTTTTGACATATGTTTTGACAGTACCCCTAAGAATACAAAATAACGAATATTTTGTGTTATAAACTGAAATCGTTTGGTTTTATTTGATTTTTGTCGTCGCCATCTTTTCACTTAGAGTATCACACGGAAAGAAATCCGTTACTGATGTTATAAAATAATAATTAATAATTGATTATAAAATCATGAAACCAATATTTTGTTTTTCTCACGAAACCATGAGCAAAAAGTCTTCTCCCATGAAAATTCATCATGGTCCGAAAATGCGCTACTTGAGGAATGTTTTTCTGTCAAAGCTCGTAACTCCAATTTTCTACCCGGATATCACTTTAAACCCTCTGCCTCAAAAGATGCCACTGATTGCTTAATAGATTAAGGCAAAAAGCACACATCGAAAAGCAAGAAGTACTGAAAATGTTTACATAAAGATAATGAAGTCTAAACGATGAAAAAATCATAATTTTTGCGAATTTTTTTCAGAATTATCGTTCAACAAAATAAATTCAAATGTTTTGCATGATAAAAAGCATCATTCGAACAACGTTTTGTAATTTTTTCGTGGAAAAGTATGTCGTTTCTGCAGAAAGTCTGTGAAGAGGTATTTTCGAGAACGCTTCTTAAAAATCACGATTTGCGGTGTCCACTGTATATCAACGCAGACTAATCAGAAGTGAACAAATGAATGCAGCATAGTTAGAGTAGAAGTTTTTCTAGACCCTATCAGGAATCAGGAATCAGAACAAATTGGCTCAAATGGCAAGTTCCTCTTGATATTTGGAGATTTGTGCCTTGCCATCAATTTGATTTTAGCATCATTTTCCCGATATATAAGAGGGAAGGATTGAAAGGAAATGGTAAGGGTTGGACTAGGAGGATGGGAAAAATTGACGACACAAAAACACATAAAAGCAGAAGTAAGTTCTGCACCCCTAAGGGATGCTGAACAATCTGCTGAGGATCACATTTAGTGGAAGCAGAAGGAAATTCTGAACCTCTACGAGGTCCCGAACAGTCTGCTGTTAATAAAACCTCCAACCCCCGAGAGGATTTAGAGATCTTACAAAAGCGACACCATTCTGCACTCCCGGAAGAATGCAGAATGATTCGCAGTATGTACGAGCAGAAGTAAATTCGGTACCCCCTAAAGGATGCCAAACAATCTGCTAAACCCTATATAAAGTGAATACAGAAGGGATTCATTCACTCCAGGAATTGGGTGAGAAACGACATAATATCCTTCAATTTTAGCTTCGCATACACACACTCAACCATGTATGGAGAACCAAAAACCCGGATACCTACCTGCGTCAATGCGGAACAGTTACATATCAGAAGATATGAAGTACCATAATCGCATTCACACAAATCACACGAATAATACTCAGCACGTTGAATAGTAGCCATGTGATAATTGAGTTTTCAATGCACTATGGTCGGAAACGGGAAATTAGCGTGACAAAAATATTTTCACTATTAAATATTAGTTTTTTGTAGTTGGTGTCTTCACGAAAGTTGTTTGTAATCGAATGGCGCTCCTTTCGATGAAGAAAGTTACTAGGGTGGTCCTCATTTAGATTGAAATCTGAAATCTAGTTTTCTTAATTGAAATCAAAAATGATTTTGTTGTAAAATAAAGATTTAGAAAATTTTATTTTGAGCAACTTTGCTGCAAAAAGCACCTCTCTAACTTTTCATTTGATCGAGTTACATCAATTTTCCCGAGTAAAAGTAGGGTGGCTCCTGAAGAATCACTTTTTTTGTTCTAACTTTTTTGTGAAACGTTCTACGGAAAAATTGTCTTCAGATGAGTTATTGTACTAATTATTGCGCAGAATTTCGCTCAACCAAGCTTTTTCATATGAGCTACCAGTAAAAAGTTATGATTATTTTTTCTTCAAAAACTAGTCAAGCTTCAAATATCAATATTCATTAGATGCCAGATCGATAAAAATGTATCCTATGTGGTTCCTGAAAGGTCATAATATAAATAAAAATTCAAGAGAAAATTGGAAGGGTGTTATTTTTTTAACTTATTTATATTAGTTTTAAAAATACCGTTTAAAAACTCAAAAACGTTGCATAACTCTTAAACGCCTTAACGTATCAACATACTTTCTTCAGCAAAATCATAGTATCAAATTAGTTCTATAAGTGTTTCATACATTGTCTTTTCGAGAAATGAAACACACAAAAACTACAGCCGAAAATAAATTGCAGAACAATTTTAATTAATTTATTACCAAAATAACTACATGAATTGAGCAACTGAGGATTAGAGATACTGTGTAATATGGTTATTCCGAACTAGTTAGCCATGATAAATCAATGAACAGAAATTTTCATGATCTCGACAACCATTCCAACAAGTTGGTGCAAGTTAGTAAAATGCAAATATTTTTATCCACGTCGTGCCGAGACGTCATCCACTTGTGTACTGAATAGCCTGTAAAAATCGACCCTTCTTTCTCATTCACTTTTGTACCGAATAGCCTGTAAAAACCGGAAAACGATGCACAATGAGTTTTGGTTCGAAGAAATACATTCTACTCATTTTAACAAACTAATGATTTTCTTGGGTTTCAGGAAGTGCTTTAAATTACAACAAATCTATTTTCGGCTGTAGTTTTTGTGTGTCTCATTTTTCGTATGGACAATGTATGGAACACATGGAGAACAAATTTGATACTATAATTTTGCTGAAGAAAATATGTTGATACGTTAAGGCGTTTAGGAATTATGCAATGTTTTAGAATTTTTTGAAGGTATTTTTAAAACTAATTTAAATAAGTTAAAAAAATAACACCCTTCCAATTTTCTCTTAAACTTTTATTTATATTATGACCTTTCAGGAACCGCATAGGATACATTTTTATCGATCTGGCATCTAATGAATATTGATATTTGAAGCTTGACTAGTTTTTGAAGAAAAACTAATCATAACTTTTTACTGGTAGCTCATATGAAAAAGCTTGGTTGAGCAAAATTATGCGCAATAATTATTCCAACAACTCTTCTGAAGACAACTTTTCCGTAGAACGTTTCACAAAAAAATTAGAACAAAACAAGTGATTTTTCAGGAGCCACCCTACTTTTACTCGGAAAAATTGATGTAACTCGATCAAATGAAGAGCTAGAGAGGTGCTTTTTTCAACAAAGTTGCTCAAAATAAAATTTACTACAACTTTATTGTACAACAAAATCAGTTTTGAGTTCAATTAAGAAAGTTAGATATCAGATTTCAATCTAAATGAGGACCACCCTAGTAACTTTCTTCATCAAAAGGAGCGTCATTTGATAATAAACAACTTTTGTGAGGACACCAACAACAAAAAACAAATATTTAATAGTGAAAATATTTTTGTCACGCTAATTTCCCGTTTCGGACCACTGTGCAATGTCCAGTCAGAGCTCTGACCAGAATACTGCAATGATGCTTGGACCGGCTCTAGCCAACTCATCAGCCCATTCATTTCCAGTAACACCAGAATGGCCGGGTACCCATAAGAAGTAAACAGCATTTGAATTGCTGAGGTCTTCAATTTGAGTTCGACATGCGATCACTAGATTCGACCGTGAGTCATTCGAACTGAGTGTTTTTAAGGCTGCCTGACTGTCGGAACAAAAATAAATTCGTTTACCACAGATCCTCTGCTGAAGTGCCGATTGTACTCCACACAGAATCGCGTAGATTTATGCTTGAAACACAGTACAGTATCTACCAAGTGAATGAGACTGCTCCAGCTTCATTTCACGACAGTAGACACCAGCACCAGCACGATCATTCAACAGAGAACCGTCCGTATAACAAACTATGTGTTCAAGTTGTCGTTCCAGACAACCAGACAACCATTCCTCACGAAGAGGATAGCTCACATTGAATGTTTTGAAAGGAAAACTGCATGTGAGAGTTAGGTCACTAGGAGCGAGTAAATACTCATCCCACGTAACCATTTGAGACCACAAGCGAGTGTGGCTGGTAGCATAATCTAATGGGTTACTGTTCCAAAGCCCTGTAACCTTAAGACGGTATGCACAAGATAATGCTTCTTGTTTTAGGAACACATGTAGTGGTTTAATGCACAGTAGCGCCTCTAGAGCAGCAGTAGGAGTTGTCGTGAATGCTCCTGTCATCGCCATTAGGACCATCCTTTGGAGATGATTTAGCTTTGACTGAACTGTCGCGACTTCTCCTTTCTGCCACCATACAAGACAACCATATGCTAAAATTGGTCTAACAATAGTTGTGTAGATCCAATGAATATATCTGGGTTTGAGTCCCCATGATTTTCCAAAAGCTCGTCTGCATTGGCCGAAAGCCATGCAAGCTCTTTTAATCCTGAAGTCAATGTGAGCAGACCAATTCAGTGTTGAATCAAGAATAACCCCGACGTATTTAACTTGATCGACCACAGTGACCTCTGAACCAAAAAACTGCAACGGACGAGCTCCTGTGATTATCCTACGATGAGTGAAAAGCACCATTAATGTTTTACCCGGATTTACAGATAATCCAACCTGACAACACCATTGTTCAACAGATCCTAGGGCTTGCTGCATTAAATCAAAAAGAGTGTTAATGCTTATTCCGGTCATCAATATATATTAATTGTCGGCAAAACCATAAGTCGGAAATCCAAGGTTATTAAGTTTCCTTAACAAACCATCAGCGACTAGGTTCCATAAAAGTGGGGATAGTACACCACCTTGAGGACACCCACAGATACTCAGCTTTCTAATCTCTGCTTGCCGAAGCGATGAACAAAGAAGTCGATTGCTAAGCATTGCTTCTATCCAATTTGTGATACTTGAAGGTATCCCATGACCACGGGCTGCTTCCAGAATTCAATTGAAAGACACGTTATCAAAGGCACCTTCAATATCTAGGAAAACTCCCAAGCATGATTGCTTTAGTGAGAAAGCTTTTTCAATGTTGTACACAACATCATGTAACAGGGTTGTAGTGGACTTTCCACGCTGGTAAGCATGTTGCATTCCATGTTGCCCAAACTAACATTCCTGATATTGTGATCGACTATGCGTTCCACTGTTTTAAGAAGAAATGAGCTACGACTGATAGGCCTGAAACTCTTCGCTTCCTCATAAGTGTCGCCTCAAAAGATGTCACTGATTGCTTAATAGATTAAGGCAAAAAGCAGACAACGAAAAGCAAGAAGTACTGAAAATGTTTACATAAAGATAATGAAGTCTAAACGATGAAAAAATCATCATTTTTGCGATTTTTTTCCAGAATTATCGTTCAACAAAATAAATTCAGCATAGTTAGAGTAGAAGTTTTTCTAGACCCTAATGTTTCTGTTTGATTTTTTTTTCAATTTTTTAAGTTTTTGGTGGTTGTTAAAAGTGAAAACTACGATTTTTCACGAAAAAATCAGCCATTTTATAGCTGTAAAACCTCCCCAAAGTAACAAACAACAAAAAGGAAAACGTTGGGGTCTGGTTTTTTATATGTAGAAAGTGTGTGCAAAATTTAAAAAAAATTGGTGCAGTAGTTTTTGAATGACGATGGACACGGACTTTCAAAACCTGCTGTCTAGTAAAACGCGTTTAAAGTTTTTTGTCTATAAAATCAATGGAAACAATTAATTACTCCAGGGAGCACTGAGGGTCTAACATTTTCAACAAATCATATTTTTTCTTTTTTAATTTATTATAAAGATACATTTCAAGAATATTTTGTCAAGTTTTGAAGTCAGTCGAAGTAGAAATCTTGGGCCTGAGCGCCGAGCTCTTGCTTCTTTGTAGAATGAGATAGCCATAGATAAAGGTCCATAACTTGCAGAGTATCGACAGAAAATTCTTCAAATGTTTAACTATAAGAAAATATAAAGAAAATAATAAATGATTTTTCAAAAGTGTTAGACCCTATAGACCCTATAGCCAATATAATGTCGAGCCATTTGTTGCAGATATTTAGTGTATTCCGGAAATAGATATCGGAGCATAATTCAGTTTGAGAATTCAAATTCAAAATTCAGTTCGGGAATTAAATTGCAACTGAATTTCTGACTCAGGTCCAATTTCTGATTTCTATAAATCGATTGTTTTTAGAACTCAACAGCATAATTTTTACTCCATGGCATCGAATATATTATCAGAAGTTTATGATAAAATTTTCAGTCATCAGGAATAAGCCCAAACAGTTCAAAATTATAGTTGAGTGGTATCAACGATTATCAAAGAGAAAAACTCATGAACTTTTGCTGATTTTAGATATTCAAAATTGTATCGTATCCACGTCATCCAGTTATGTCTCTGACATTACCCACCCACTTTTTAACATTCTTATGAATTTCAAGTTTCCAAATTCAAACTGCCAAACCGAACAGATTGTAATACCGTTTTCGTTTATGAACCTATACGCGGGCGACTCTGACTCCGAGTAAAACGAACACGTGGTACACGGCCTAAACAACAACTCACAAAAAAAAGAAAAAATAAACAAACTCGCATGGATGCGTGGTGCGACCCGAGAAAATTTTCAGAGCAAAACTACGCGATTGGAGTCCGATCTAACTAGAGCGACCCCAGGTTGCTAAAACAAACAAGCTCTCGGGCTGATCTGATCAATAAACGAAAACGGTATAAGAAAACTTGTATTATTGTATCCTTTCACTTTCAATTTATAACATACTTTGATACTTTTCAGGTACAACAATTTACCAAATATATTTTGACACTTCCCAAAACGTACCCCAGAAAATACAAAATAACGAATATTTTGTGTTATAAATTGAAAACACTTGGTTTCACTTGATTTTTTACATGTTATACGTCGGTCGTCGCCATCTTTTCACTTCGAGTATCATAAAAAATGCAACTATTTCAAATTTTTGGTAAGATTCGACATAAATGTATTTCTATTATGTTTGTTTATCTTTTTTATAAAAAAAAGGTATAGAATTCACTCGAACTAAAGAAAAAATTTCCGAAGTGTGGAAAAGCTTGTCAGTTTTTCGTATTCACGTCATCCAGTTCCCAAGTAGCAAACATTTTTCAAGTACTGAATTTGTTAACTCTTCTCGCAACGATTCTGCGATTTTAAAAGCGCACTTTTCTCAACAGTAACATTTGCTAAGTTAAAACTGGAATTGAAATGCTCAAATGATCTTGTCGTACAGTCATTTGAAAAACCGGATATGGAAGACATATGAATGGATTTTACATCTCTTACAAAAACGTGTTGAATCAGTTGTCTAACACATCTAACAAGAATAACCGATATGAAGCAATTGTGAAACATGCCAATTAAAACAAGTTTTAATTGCTACTTGAGTTATGTCTCTGACATTACCCACCCGTTTTTTTTTTTCAGTAGGAAAGACTAAAACTGCTCAGATCTAGCCAAAATAATGTCGAGCCATTTGTTGCAGATATTTAGTAGCAAACAGAACAGTTTCCCAATATACCACGATAAGGTGGTACTCAGCGCATTAGTGCAATGAAACTGAAACTTGGGCAAGCATAAATTATTCACTGAAACGTTATCGTTCGACTACTCAACTTTATTTTCCTGCCTTTCAGTACAATTCGAAACGAATCGTTTTTTTTTTTCAAACTTGGAGTAATAATCTGCTTCTTTTCAACCACCAGTTTCTATTCACCAATTCATACACTTCACTACTCTGTAAGTACTCTTCAGCTTACTACTTTATGTTCTTCTATGTTTCATCGAAATTTGAGAATAAAAGTTTAACCACCCAGCAACGAGAATTCAGTACCGGGAGGCAAAATTAAATTAAACTTTTCTCATTGGAACTTTTTAAACGAAACAACACCGAACTTTACAGTTTAAATTTTTATTACCGTACGCGAACCACTAAATGGTATGAAAAGAGCTCTCTTATGAGTACTTTTGCGATTTCATTGATTACAAACCGTACCAAATGTTCTGCACAAGCGCCCTGTACTAATACAATTTCTAAACACTAAAATTGTGCAACATTTATAACATTGAAACCCAATCATAGTTAGGAATTCGTTCGATTAGAAACTATTTCCAAAATAAATCCATTCAACTTTATACGAAGACGAAAATCGAGATTGAACCATTGGCATGACTTTTTTTCCATTCTTTATCCCAGACAATCTAGAAATCCATCTGTACCATTATTCGCCGAACAAACTCAACTTTATTCCAATCTCACTTCTATAATTTTCTATGCTTTTCACATTCCATACAGAACAGAACGTAATTGCTTTTTCTTGTGCTTTTGCCTGCCCCTTTTCTGTCATATCCCTGAATGAAGTTTCACTCCCAAATATCCTGCGGCTGCGGCACGGCAGAACGGCAACTTTTTACCTCCCAAGTAATACTCCGGCCCACTGTTGATATTTTCTACCGGTCGTCGTCCGTCGCTCTTGGAAGGAAGGAAGACCAACTTCCCAGCAAACAGCCTGCGGGTGGCTTAAGATTGGAAAATGATGTTTATTCAATTCACGATTACTGCAAGATAAAAGATGTATAATTATATGGTGGAAGCAGGCGCAGACTGATCGCTGGCTGCGACGGAACGGGTGTCGAATTCTGCCAAAACGGAATAGTACATAAGGACAAAGAACTTGAACCCGGGATTTAGTTCGACTTTCACGGTTCGCTGGATCCCAATTTTCCGTATTCGCCTCAAATCCTTCCCGGGAGCATCTGGTCACGCGGATGCCGGTCAACATTGGGGCAACATTAAAGACCTATTTATCATCGGGGATTAAAATCTTATCCAATATATCTTTTTTTTTCTTACCGAAAGCAAACGAAATTAAACATGGCAACATGCAATAAGGCTCCATTTTCGTTATCTCCTGTCAGAAGCCGACCAGGAGCAGCTTTAATATTGCAGCATCTAAGTAGAACAAATACGGAATGTAAACGCCCGGAATCCTTAACGGCCGCCACCATCACGCCAACGAGAGAACGCAAAGAGTGGCGCAAAAAAAATCCCCACAAGAAACGTATGTATTAACATTATTGTGGCAGACAGGAAGGAAAGCGGCGTGAAAAGCCAGGCAAAAAAGCCACATATTCACTACAATGAGTTTCCGCACCCAGTGACAGACGACCGCCGTCGTGAAAATATGTGGGAAGCATTCAGGCGTACCACGTGGAATGAAGAAGGAGAAGGAGAGGAAGAAGAAGAAGAAAAAAATACAAATGCAAACACGATGCATATTACGGCGCCTTCAACGGTAATGCCCACCCATGGCTGAGTAGCGGTAAATACATGCTGGCTCTGGAGGTTGCCAGGTGGTGCCGGTCGGGGCTCCTGCAAAGCAATAAATGAAACGAGTCAGATGTGTGCCATGCTTGTTTACTGCCGCAGAGGCAATTAGAGCAGCAGATATCCTGTGAATGGCAGCGTAAAGTTAGGAGTGGTATTACGAAGCCCATCATTTTTGTTTCAATCCGTACTGCTCGAATAAATCTGGCAGCCGTACAGGTTGCTGGCGAACATTTGAATGGGTCATCACAACTCAACAGTCCCTCG
This sequence comes from Malaya genurostris, assembly GCF_030247185.1. Classification (NCBI taxonomy): domain Eukaryota; kingdom Metazoa; phylum Arthropoda; class Insecta; order Diptera; family Culicidae; genus Malaya; species Malaya genurostris. The sequence continues at coordinate 216,995,436 of NC_080572.1, forward strand.
GAAAAAGGTGAAATGATGAGCTCATTCATTGAGTAGACGAAATGTTACATCCACGCATTGAATCAAGTTACGACCCGTTCTTTCGAAAATCCCACTTTCAAAAATCTCAACCAATTCATTAAAACTTTTTTCCGGGTTGGAACTAATAAATTTCATCAGGAAAATTTTCAAGAAAAAATTACTTCCTTGGACAAAGCAATATAATCCGAAATTAGTAATGTTAGCATTCCAAAATTTGTAAAGGCCTTCAAAATAGGCTTCCGGGTCTACAATGACCTCAACATTCGACAAAAATATCTTTCCCTGGAGAAACCTTTTTTTGGTTTCGAAATAGATGATAGTCGCCGGGGGCCAGCTCTGGAGAATACGGGGGATGGTGGACCAATCCGTACCGCAAATCATTAAATTTCACCGTTGCTTTTAGGCATGAAAGGCGCCGTAATATCGTGTTTGCATTTGTATTTTTTTCTTCTTCTTTTTTCTTCTTTCAATTTTATTTCAACAGTTCCCACAATTTTAAAGCATAATCGCAATTTTAGTTTTGTTACCCAATTTTTTAATTCACGGTGTTCGGTTTTTTGATTCACAACCGGAAATCTTGATTCACATTTTCATGCGCAAAATGGACTTATTTCCACCTCTGTTTCAAACGCTGAGATAAAAACATTAAAGCTGTGTTCAATCAGAATCCGGAATAATAATATCATCCGTATCTCGGTAACGAATTGACGTTCACATAAGGGTAATACATCAAAACAAAGGTAATTCACTGTAGTTTAGGGAAAAAATATCGATACAAATCATTTCCCTAATGAAAATTCGCCTTTTTTCAAACGCTGTACATCTTCGAAGTAAACTTCTTTGGTACATTTGTTACACATTTTGATCATCTGATATGCGTTTCGAATCGTTTTTCCACCACTGTCAAAGAATTCTTGTAGTAGTATTACTCTTACTCTTATTCTTACACTTACTCTTACTCTTACTCTTACTCTTACTCTTACTCTTACCCTTACCCTTACTCTTACTCTTACTCTTACTCTTACTCTTACTCTTACTCTTACTCTTACTCTTACTCTTACTCTTATTCTTACTCTTACTCTTACTCTTACTCTTACTCTTACTCTTACTCTTACTCTTACTCTTACTCTTACTCTTACTCTTACTCTTACTCTTACTCTTACTCTTACTCTTACTCTTACTCTTACTCTTACTCTTACTCTTACTCTTACTCTTACTCTTACTCTTACTCTTACTCTTACTCTTACTCTTACTCTTACTCTTACTCTTACTCTTACTCTTACTCTTACTCTTACTCTTACTCTTACTCTTACTCTTACTCTTACTCTTACTCTTACTCTTACTCTTACTCTTACTCTTACTCTTACTCTTACTCTTACTCTTACTCTTACTCTTACTCTTACTCTTACTCTTACTCTTACTCTTACTCTTACTCTTACTCTTACTCTTACTCTTACTCTTACTCTTACTCTTACTCTTACTCTTACTCTTACTCTTACTCTTACTCTTACTCTTACTCTTACTCTTACTCTTACTCTTACTCTTACTCTTACTCTTACTCTTACTCTTACTCTTACTCTTACTCTTACTCTTACTCTTACTCTTACTCTTACTCTTACTCTTACTCTTACTCTTACTCTTACTCTTACTCTTACTCTTACTCTTACTCTTACTCTTACTCTTACTCTTACTCTTACTCTTACTCTTACTCTTACTCTTACTCTTACTCTTACTCTTACTCTTACTCTTACTCTTACTCTTACTCTTACTCTTACTCTTACTCTTACTCTTACTCTTACTCTTACTCTTACTCTTACTCTTACTCTTACTCTTACTCTTACTCTTACTCTTACTCTTACTCTTACTCTTACTCTTACTCTTACTCTTACTCTTACTCTTACTCTTACTCTTACTCTTCATCCCCCTTTTTAAAGAAATAATGACCGATGATTCCACAAGCCCCAAGACCGCACCAAACATTATTATTTATCGGAATGCATCGCTAACTCTTTGCAATAAAAATCGCGAAAATGTTACCGAAGAGACGGAACCAGAACCCGCAGCTAACTAATATTTGCCAATTAAACTAACCTGTATATGAAAACAAATGAAGAGACAGCCTAGACTAGAAAAACCGAGCATGCTTCGCTTTACTCGGGCGCAGCATTCAACTATAGTCCTATCTCTATGGAAACCCATTCGACAGAAAACACATACACGTCGCACATCGCAAGTATATCTACACTCTCGACTTTGCCGTCAGACGCTGATTTGAGATTTTGTTAGCAAAACAATTTCGCCGGATAGGAGCTAGCTACGGGTTCGAGTCCCGTCTCAGCGGAAACATTTTCGCGGTTTTCATTACATAATTGCATTCGCATGTCATTTTTCCAATCTGTTTTCCTCGTTAGATACTGATCAAATTTAAAACTAGCTCAAGGCGGCTCTACGTCTTAACAAGACGTAAAATAAATCATTGAACTTATTTTAATTCACTACACGTAAATGCGTAATTGTTCAAACAGGAATAAAATAAATTCACCAATGTTCGCCATATTGGGTTGTTACATTAGTCGTCGCCAACGATTGAAGCATGAAAGCTGTTCCAAATGTTCTACATTATCGGGTTTGGCTGTACTCTCCCCTTTCAGAACAGTATGCTGTATATTTTATCATTTTGCATCAACAGCGTGGCACATGAAATCAATTTTTTGCGTGATTTGAAGCCATTACCCGCAATAACGTTATAGCGATAGCCTTCGAGCTTGAATGTAATTAGGAACTAATGTTTCAAGAATTTCTTTAATTTCTTCAGCTAGTGATTGAGTCAATCTATTATTATTAGGTCATATACGACCAGGTGCGACATTTTGTTTCATTTCTGGCAAATATCCAGAACCTCTAGCATAGATAGATCATTCAATCATTCAAGATGTTAGATGTTTTTCTGGATTCTCAGTCCAGTTGGTTATTGATTCAAACTGTTGAAAATTTCGAGTTTAGTATTTTATTTTTTAACTTGGACGTTTTGGTCACCTATATTAATGATCAAAAGGTTGATGGAACACTCTACACTGAGTGAAATTTTATTTTTAGCAATGAAAAAACTCGATTTTAAGTATATAAAACACAAATTCAAGCTATCAATGATAACTTTATCGCGTTGCCCCATAAATATTCAGAAGTGAATGAAATTATAGTCCTCGAACGGTTTCTATTTTGTTTTCAGAATCGGACAATAAATCTATCACCGTTTGTTGGACCTTCACTAAATCGATTATATCCAACAAATTGGTGTAGCACTTTTTCGTAGCGAACTTCGGCCAGTTGAATAGAATGTTAAGTGTATGGAAGCACTATCTGTGCTGGTTTATTGCTAGTACAGTTTATATTTTCGAATTTTGTCATATGAGTTCTGTCATCAAAATCGCCGAGCATTACCCTCTACTCCGAATAGAGTAGAGATTCACATAAAATATAATTGAACAATTATTGCATGTATCGATGTATAAATTCAGGAAAGCGAATGAATAATAATTATCCAAGTTCCTCCTCCATTGCCCACGTCCGGAACCGTTATCCCAAAATATTCTGAGAAAAAGTGACATTTTTGTATTTCTCTATAGAGAGGTTATAGAATTACTGGAAATACCGACTTTCGAACGGAGCCTCGAAAACCCATAGTTTTATATACTATTTGCCACAGCTCGACGAGATCAGAAAATGTGTGCGTGTGTGCACTTGTCAAAGATTTTTTTTACCGCTCAGTTTCCTAGGAGATGGCTAAACCGATTTCAATAAACTTAGTTTCGTTTGAAAGCTACTTTCGGGTCGTGAATCAAGTTCGATTATCAAATGGCTGTGTCTTCTGGTTCCGGAGTATAATGGTATAAGTGACGTAACCGACCAAACGCGTTCTCTCTTTTACCAGTCAATCTTCCAACTCGATTTTTTACAAACCCAGACTCATTTGAAAGCTACTATAGAATTGTGGATCAAATCCAGAGATTAAATGGCTGTCACTTCCGTTTCTGGAGATATATTGGTATAAATGACGTAACTGGAAAACGCGTTGTTTTCTTTACCGCTCAATTTGTTCAAAAATGGCTCGGCCAACTTTAACATGCCTAGCGTTACTTGAAAGCTAATATTAAGTTATGGACGGGACGGGTATAGCGTGATGGGTAAGTCGACGCCTTTCACGCAGCCAACCTGGGTTTGATTGTCAACCCCGAAAACCCGCACATAGGATCAGCTCTGGGAAGTTTTTCTGGTCCGAAGAGGTGAATAACTGTAAGGTTAAAACCTCTATAATCGAAATAAAAAAATGTATCAAGTTCGACGATCAAATGACTATTATTTCTAGTTCCGACGATATAATGGTATAAGTGACGTATCCGACAAAACGCATTGTTTTTTTACCGCTCAGCTTTCTCAAAAGCCAATCCCTACAAGTCTTTATTAGTCTTTTTATTGGATGAAATTCGAAAATCAAATGGTTGTCACTACCGGTTCTGAAAATACAATAGTATAAACGACGTAACCAACAAACCGCACATATTTCATCGGTTGACGTAATCGACGAATACCAGTGTTTTGTAATGCAACAAAATTTCTCGTAGATGAAAGAATGGATTTCACATGACTTCGACTCGTTTGAAAGCTACTACACTGAGGCCTTTTTCATGCGATTTTTTGCGAGCTTTTTATTCGCGGATTTCCGAAGTTACGAGGTTTTGTATTTTTTAGTAACGTGAATTGCCGAGATATGCAGTTTTTTCACGTGGATTTTTGCAGCTATGCGATTTTCTTGTTTTGTATTAGAAGTGCATGAAACGTCGATATACGATGTTATCTCAGTCCTCTCTGACACGTAGAAAATTTTCGATTTGTTCAAATAATACCTTTTAAGATTACACCAGATCTCGACGTTTATGCATTCCTAAGACATTTGATGTAAAAAAAATTAGGTTATTTGATAAGCTTAAAATTCTAATCGCCAAGAATAGTATTTTGCAAATGTGTAAATAAGACTATTTAAATGTCAAGAGAAAGACATTATTACACCACTAGGTGGATTAAAAAGGTGTTTTTTTTATTTCAATTTTGTTGTTATTCATCATTCGTATTAGAACAATTTTTTCCCACTTTAAGCGTGGTTTATAACTGGGGTTTTCAAAGCCATCAGAAGTATGGGGGCACTATAAAGGGGGGCATTTTTCAAAATGGTTTAGAAAAATCGAGTTTTTTTGCTTCAATCGATAGATATCTGAGAGCATGATTGCAAAGTAATAAAATCAAACATAAGACAACTCTCTGACACTGATTTTCCAAAAAAATATTTTTTTGAAATAACACCTGATCTCGCCGTTTCACGCATTTCTAAGATATTTGGCATAAAAAAAACTATTTCGGATATCTCCAAAATTGTCAATTCTTTGTCGACCCGAGAGTAACTGAAGTGATATTTCATTGCCTACTGGTTGCCAGTAAGTTTTAGCAAGATTTGAGCTACAATTTAATATTTCTGAATTTTACAAATGATTTCTTCTACGCCTGCATTTTATTCCCCTTTGGAGTACGCTTATTGGTGATAATGAATTGTAACAATAAACGGCGTTACAAAAGTATATCATTTTTATCATAATCACAAGAACCGCTTCCTAATTTTTTGAATTAATTACTTGAACCAAGCACCGTGCGTTTCCTTTTAACAGAACAGAAAATCCAAAAATTTGAAATTATTTATTTATTACCAAAAAATCCAAATTCGGAAGTGAGGAAGAATACGTTTCAAAAATTTTAAGTATTTTTTAATGCAAGAAATACATCTTCAAAAAACGTGAACAAAATTGTAAACTCACCTGACAACTCTTAATGCATCCCTGATTTTTTTCAAATTTTCAATGTGTTATTTCAGCTGTTAAAATGAGTTACATTTGACGCTCGAATATGTCGGTCACAGAAGACGAAAAATTTACACGATTTTTCTAGGTGTGTATGTTTGGGAAAATTTTATCCAGTCCAAGATATTTAAAATATGGTATAACAAAATGAATTTGGTGGTGCATTTGATTTTGACTCTAATCCTCTTTGTAGTTTCCAAGCAATTCTAAGGGTGCTGTCAGGGTGAGCGCGATTTGAGAAGCGATGCGAAGCTTTTTGATGCGATACACTTTTACAGCAGCAACTAGCGTACACACGCTTCGCGTGACGCTTGCGAGTGAAACCGTCATGTGTGAGCTAATTACATTTGGTCAAAGCACACCTGTCATAGTGAACGCGATGCGATGCGTAAATCGCATTGAATAGCTTTGCGTTGCTAGCTCATTCTGACAACAACCTAAGGATGCTGTGGTGGTCAAGTAAAGCGAAGGATTCTTGGTTCTTCTAGTCAATTGGGCTGTCTCTTAATGTGTTTTTTCATACGCAGGGTAGTTTAATTAGTACCATCTCCGCGGTAACATTCTCGCGATTTTCATTACATACATAGTTGCATTCGCATGTCATTTTTTCAATCCGTTTTCCCCGTAAGATACTGATCAAATTTATAAACAATGCTGAATTCGGAGGAAAAAAATTTGTTTTACTATATGACTGAAAATTGTTATTTTCTATTGAACAATAGTTCGAATTTACTAATAGATTTCTACCGTCTCTGATCAGAACCGAAAATTAATCCTCCCTCAATAAAAAAAAATCCCCTCTTATTCTCTCTAGTCATTTCGGCATTGCACCAAGAGGCTCAGTGAAACAAACGATAAATAAATTCACCGTTGTTTTGTGTGTTCAATTCACTCGGCAATTTTTACCCAATCGAGTCCCATTTGTGTCATTAGATTATTCTAAGCATGAATCGGACCTCTGGGTTTTTGCTTCTATGTTTCTAAAGGCAACAGAAATACGAGTTGATTAATTTGGTAATTTAAATCCTAGATACTTCTACTGTTTTGCATATCGCTGCATTATTCTTTGTTAAGCTGTTTGCTCTCCTCAACAAAATGCCTTCATCAAATGAAGCACCGGTTTTGTTTGTCTATTTCCTATTGCATTAGTAGCTATCGAAAGAATGCTACTTTGCAACACCAAGCATTCATTCTCTTCTACTACGATGCTCATATCAACAAACGAAACATGCAAGAATAGTAAAGGGTGATTTTTTAAGAGCTTGAGAACTTTTTTAAACAATAAAACGCATAAAATTTGCAAAATCTCATCGGTTCTTTATTTTAAACGTTAGATTGGTACATGACATTTACTTTTTGAAGATAATTTCATTTAAATGTTGACCGCGGCTGCGTCTTAGGTGGTCCATTCGGAAAGTCCAATTTTGGGCAACTTTTTCGAGCATTTCGGCCGGAATAGCCCGAATTTCTTCGGAAATGTTGTCTTCCAAAGCTGGAATAGTTACTGGCTTATTTCTGTAGACTTTAGACTTGACGTAGCCCCACAAAAAGTAGTCTAAAGGCGTCAAATCGCATGATCTTGGTGGCCAACTTACCGGTCCATTTCTTGAGATGAATTGTTCCCCGAAGTTTTCCCTCAAAATGGCCATAGAATCGCGAGCTGTGTGGCATGTAGCGCCATCTTGTTGAAACCACATGTCTACCAAGTTCAGTTCTTCCATTTTTGGCAACAAAAAGTTTGTTAGCATCGAACGATAGCGATCGCCATTCACTGTAACGTTGCGTCCAACAGCATCTTTGAAAAAATACGGTCCAATGATTCCACCAGCGTACAAACCACACCAAACAGTGCATTTTTCGGGATGCATGGGCAGTTCTTGAACGGCTTCTGGTTGCTCTTCACTCCAAATGCGGCAATTTTGCTTATTTACGTAGCCATTCAACCAGAAATGAGCCTCATCGCTGAACAAAATTTGTCGATAAAAAAGCGGATTTTCCGAATGGACCACCTAAGACGCAGCCGCGGTCAACATTTAAATGAAATTATCTTCAAAAAGTAAATGTCATGTACCAATCTAACGTTTAAAATAAAGAACCGATGAGATTTTGCAAATTTTATGCGTTTTATTGTTTAAAAAAGTTCTCAAGCTCTTAAAAAATCACCCTTTATTTGCATGAGAGTACGATCTGATCTAATTTATACATTGTTTCATTTCATGCAACATTCCCTATTTTTTCCGTGGAAAAATATTAGAAATAAGCCGGTGAAGGAGTATTTTTGAGGACGCTTCTTAGAAATCATGATTTGCGGTGTCCACTGTATCTCAGCGCAGACTAATCAGAAGTCAACAAATCAAAGTAGCATAATTATAATAGATGTTTTTCTAGACCTCAGTGCTTTTGTTTGATTTTATTATTTTTTTTATTTTTGATGATTGTTTAAAGTCAAAATTGCCATTTCTCACAAAAAAATTGTGTAGATGTAAAACCTCGCCAAAGTAACAAAAAACGGAAAGTGAAACGTTGGGGTCTAGAGTTTTCCATGTAGAAAGTGTGTGCGAAATTTTTGGAAAAACTTGGTGAAGTAGTTTTCGAATGACGATGGACACGCTTTCGAGAAAAACACGTTTAAAGTTTATTGTCTAAAAAATCGAAGAAAAACAATTTATTTTTCTGGGGAGCGCATAGGATCTAACACTTTCGAATAATCATGATTTTTTTTGTATTTTGTCATAATGAAACATTTAAAGAATGAGTTTTGCAATGACTGAGTGGAAACACATATTGGAGAAGCCAAATGAATGATATACTCACAGAAAAGATGATTTTGCCTTTCTCATATAGAAAGGCTATGCAATCACTGTGAAACCCGACCTTTTAACCGAGGCCCGGAGGCCCGAGCTACTGTGAAATTTCATCCGGATCCGACTTCCGGTTCCGCAGTTACAGGGCGATGAGTGTCAAAGTTTTTAAATCGCCATACTGAATGACAATACGTACCATACCGAAAGAAGAAGAAAACACAAAACAAACGATGCGTGCTTTGTTCTATTTTGTACACGCCATGAAGAAATCGAAACGGTTACGGATGTCTGCTAATGGTGTGTGATATTGGTGAAAGACGGTGCTGCGGTTGATAAAATTTTTAGCTATTCTATGATAAGTGCGATTGAAAGAATAAACGAATGTCATTGAATTCAAATTTAGTTGAAAAAATATGCAATTTTCACAGCCAATAGTGCAGTAATACCGTACCGGTGGTGTAATGATGTCAATAATAATAATTATAAAAGTAATAATCCTACTACATGTTTTATGCTGCTGATTCATGCTGTTTAGCTTGACTAACATATGCAGAAGTAACAGAAACGCATGTTCGCTTCGTTTGTTAGATTTCGTTTAATTGGTTTAATCGAAATAAAGCATAAGATAGTAAGTCTAGGTTAAACTAGGTTCAAAACTGTTCCAATTTGTGGGTCATATTTGTTGCCGGCTGTTTTTGCAGATTTTCGGACACTTAATTTGAAATAACTGACACTGCACTTTAACTAATTAACACAGTTTTTATTGAACCGAGAAAAAGGCGTCTGAACTGGACGGTGATTTATTTGAACTGAGTTATGTGTGTCTACTACACATGCGATTGATCGAACTGATTTGAAAGGCCTTTTCGATTAGGAGAAACTACCTGATAAGAGAGATTGTGAAACAAGTAGAAATCTGAGATGTGTGCAAACGGGATAGATCTAATATCGATCTCTACAGACTAGGGTTGTTCAAGATAAATGGTATGCATCCTAATTCCGCCTAAACATAGCCGGCCGCCTTGAAATCTCTCTGATTTCAACTACAACTATAGCTACCAACTCTGACTACTGTGCTTCAACTAATACATAATATGATCGCTGTGTATGTGTATGCTTATCGATCAGCTGATTGTAATACTGCTATGATGATGATGACCTTGATCCATTTTGTATTTGATATACTGCTGCTGGTGTGCTGACGTCACTGGTGCTGTGTTGTCACTCTTGACCGTGACTTTTATTTGCTGATTTGAGCATAAAGGATTCTTCTGATGACTATGCTATCTGCTTCGTCCTTACTGGTGATGATGATGACTTGATTCTGAATCGGAGGCCCCATGGCCTCCGATGACGCCGGTTGGCATCCTGATGAATGTCAACTGAAGTAAAAGACGTTCTTACGTGACATTTTGTTGTAGGTATGTTCGATGACTACTATGAACTACGAGATTCGAGTGCCGATGTAAGCTGGCCATGCTCCTCAACAATCGTTTCGCAGTATCATGGATTAGGATAGCGCTCTCCTCCTCCGATGCGGTCATGGATACCTCGAAAATGTCCAATGGGAAAGACTCATGTAGTGTCAATTCGCAATTAGATGAACACATTGCAAACATGCTCAAACGCGGAACGTTGCAACTGAACGGAAACTGACCAGACATGTTCTGGCTGAACTGCATATGTACCATACATGCAACATTTACTGAAACCATCACCGGACAATACAGATTACCTCAAACTGGCAGTAGGCATCTCTGGTTGATCTGTTCCAAGAGAGCCGTCAAGGGTCAAGAGTAGTAATGACTGAGAAAAAAAAATGACCGATTATCTTTTTGAATAAAAAACATATACATAACTTAACTGGTGTGCGGAGGCTTCTCAGCCTCCGCCGTTGGAGGGATACTAGATCTCCTCTGATGAAGAATTTGATTTGTCACGAATTGGCAGTACACAGATCTTTGAGATTCCTCTGGTATAAATACCATCCTTCGTACGAACGTGTACTACCCGGATATTGCCATCTGGTCCGTGATGTACTTCAGTAATTCGTCCCAGCAACCATTTCAGAGGAGGTAAATTTTCTTCTTTCAGAACTACCATTGTTCCGACTGCTACGTTCTCTTTATGCTGCATCCACTTCGTTCGGTTATGTAGCTCTGATAAATATTGGAACGTCCACTTCTTCCAAATTCCCTGAGTGTAATGCTGGATCTTTTGCCATGCTGATAATCGATTTTCCGGAATTTCAGATAAATTGGGTTCAGGAATTGCCACTAATGGACGCTGAATCAGGAAATGACCTGGAGTCAATGCCTCAAAATCGTCTGAATCGTTACTGAGAGGGGTGAGTGGTCGTGAATTTAGAATAGCTTCAATTTGCACCAACACAGTCTGCATCTCATCGTAGACTAAACTGTGTGATCCGATTGTACGTTTAAGTAAGGTTTTGAAGGATTTTACTGCTGACTCCCACAAACCTCCGAAATTCGGTGTACGAGCTGGAATAAATCGAAATTCGATGCTCTCGTTGGCTGTCTGTTTTTGTACACTGTTTTGAAACTGCTGATCCAGGAACAAACGTCGAAGTTCATCTAGTTCGCGCCTCGCACCGACGAAATTTTTGGCATTGTCGCACATTATAAGATCAGGTTTTCCTCGTCGAGCTGCGAACCGTTTCAGAGTTGCTAAAAACGCCTGCGTTGTAAGATCAGCAACTAACTCTAAGTGAATAGCTTTCGTAACTAAACACACGAACACCGCTACGAAACACTTAACGGACTGGCGTTTACGGTGTGGATACACGACGTTGAATGGTCCGCAATAATCCACACCGACTCTTTGGAACGGAGCACACGGTGTCACTCGTTCTGGTGGTAAGTCTGCCATCAGCTGCTCATGGATTTTTGGCTTCAGTCTGAAGCATGCAACACATTGGTGAATAACCCTTCGAACAAGGTTCCGAACATTTGTAGGCCAGAATCGCTCTCGCATTGTTGAAATTATAAGCTGCTGTCCGGCATGATATAATTTCAGATGATAATATCGGACAATAATTGTGGCAAGCGGATGTCGATGGTCCACGATAAACGGGTGTCTGCGACTTGCTGGAATAATAGCATGACGTAACCGGCCGCCAACGCAAAGTATTCCTTCGCGTAACTGAGGATTTAACGAGGCGATACGGGATGTTGCTCGAACATGGGCTGAATGAGAAATATCTGATAGTTCCCGTGCGAAACATTCTTCTTGTGACAATCGAATTAATGCACGAACAGCTTCGTCAAGTTCGTCAGATGAAATTGATCCAAGTTTGCGGCAGCTTCGGTTGGCCACTTGAGCGTTAAAACGGAAACGACGGAACAGAGCGACCAATCTTATCAGATCCATCCATGATGATCGCAAACTGAATATTTCGCTGGGTTGAACTACTTGGAGCATGGCAGTAACTGTTTCTTTTTCCTCCAACATAGATCGTTCGATTTCTTCTTCGTGGATCGGTTGATTTATCGGCCAATTTATGGACTCATGCATAATCCAGATTGGTCCTCTAAACCAGTGCGACTGATACTGTAATTGTACTGGACTCATACCTCGTGAAATAATATCTGCTGGATTCTCGTTTCCTGCTATATGATTCCAAGTTCCGTTCTTGGTGATGTGCTGGATTTCAGATACACGATTTGCTACAAATTCCTTCCATCTGGACGGTGGCGATGCCAGCCAGCACTTGACGATCATTGAATCAGTCCAAAAGTACGCTTTAGCGTTGATCCTAATGCTGTTTATCACCTTTTCGTACACATGTGATAACAACAAAGCTGATGAGAGCTCCAAGCGTGGAATCGTCTGTTTTGTCTTCTTTTTCTTGAGATTCTCCAATGGGGCGACACGAGACTTCGAAGTTAGAAGATGCAGATTGACTTCCCCTTGCTCAGAAATAGTTCTTATGTAGATACAAACCCCATAGGCCTTTTCGGAAGCATCACAAAAGCCATGGATTTCTACTGACTTCACATTGGCTCCAATACCCGTCCAACGAGGCACGGTTAACCCTTCAAGACCAGTCAGATTCCGTCTGTACTCCTGCCACTGTTCCTGCAGTTTTTCGCACAATGGTTCATCCCATCCGCATTCTTGCTTCCACAGGTCTTGAATGAATATCTTAGCTTGAATTATGACTGGACCGACTAAACCCAATGGGTCAAACAAACGAGATACGTCAGCAAGCACAGTTCGCTTCGTAATGATATCTGTGCTCCACTTCGGTGTACTGAAACGGAAGGTGTCTGAACTAGGTTCCCAAATTAATCCCAACGTCTTTACTGCACAGTTGGAGGAGTTTAATTCCAAGATCGTTTTATCATCACGCAAGTTCTCTGGAACATTAAGCAAAATCTCTTTGCAGTTAGAGTTCCATTTACGCAATATGAATCCTGCAGACTTCAGAAGGTCAATCATATCACCAACTAACTGTTTCCCAGATTCGATATTGTTGACGCCAGTCAACATATCATCCACGTAAAAGTCTTGCTTCAAAACTCTTGCAGCGATCGGGTGTGTCTGTTTTCCGTCTTCCGCTAACTTCTGCAGGCATTTCGTCGCTAGATACGGCGCAGACGCAGTACCGTACGTAACTGTCGTTAGCTCGTAAGTGCGTAACTGTTCATCTGTCGAGTTACGCCACAGTATTCTTTGTAATTGTTGATCGTGTTTTGTAACTTTCACCATGCGATACATCTTAGCGATATCTGCAACTATGGCATATCGGTGTAATCGAAAACGTAATGTAATATCAATCAAATCGTCTTGCACGACAGGGCCCACCATCAAAGCATCGTTGAGTGACACACCTGTGCTTGTTTTACAAGATGCATCGAAGACTACTCGTAGCTTAGTAGTTTTACTGTCAGGTTTGAGAACTGCATGGTGAGGTAAATAGTATCCTGTTCCGATCGACGAGTCGTCGATAACTTCGATCATATGACCGAGTGTCTGGTACTCATTAATGAACTCCGTATATAAATCCTTCAACTGTGGATTGCCAGAGAATCTTTTCTCCAATCCCGTAAACCGTCGAACTGCTGTTTCCTTCGAATCTCCCAACTGGCTAATAACAAACTGCTTCTTCGGTAACATGACAACAAATCTGCCTTCATTGTCTCTCACTGTAGTTTTTTCGAAGTGGTCTTCACATGCAGACTCCTCGATGGAATTCGTACTATTAGTACGACATGTTTCTAGCTCCCAGAATTTAGTTAGTTGATCTTGAATTTCCGTTGTGGAGCAAGCATAAGCTGTTGATGATATTCCGACAGAACAACTATTTGGAACTCGACCCGAAACAATCCATCCAAAAACGGTGTTTTGTAGTGTTGGTCCCTCACTAGTTGCTTTTACTTGGCCTTCTTTCAGCAGATCCATATAAAACTCCGCACCAATGATGACATCAACAGGTCGCGGCTCGTGGAATTGCGGATCTGCTAAGAGGGTTGACTTCGGAAGTAACCATTGGACTGGGTTAACATTTGCAGTTGGCAATGCTACAGTCAGTTTCGGTAGCACGTGAAACTGCATCTGTTCTGCAAACAGTGAAATTTCTGATGATCGGGCTGCTACTTCCGCATAAACTGATTTGTTTGACAAGGAACGTGCAGCTCCAATTCCTTGAATAGCAAGATACGACGGAACTTCATTGAATCGCAGCTTCTTGTAAAATTCCTTGGACATTAGACAATGTTGAGAGCACGAATCAAGCAATGCTCGCGCTAGCATAGACTGTCCATCTCGATCAGTTAACTTAACAAGGGCAGTTGATAACAGAATATTATGCATTTGTGTAGTTGGAAGTGCTACATAATTGTGACTAGTAGCGGCGTTTGCTGAGGTGGACTGCGTAGATGTATTCTGCGAGTGAGCAGAGGTAGCAGGTGTGTTGCTTGATTGTGTCTGTGCGGGTTGGTTCAGAGTAGATGGCTTTGTTTGTATCTGTGGTTGTCGAGACTGTTGGATTGCTGCCTGTGGTGCCGTTGATGAAGATGGAACGGAGGATCGTACTTGGTTGGTGTGTAGCATAGAGTGGTGCTTCTGACGACAGTGATGGCAAACTCCTCTTTCGCATGAACGAGCGTAATGACCAGGGCTTAGACAGTTTCGGCACAGCGAGTTTTTATTCACCGCATCACTTCTTTCTGGAACTTTCATTCGTTGGAATCTTGCACAGTGAAAAGCAGTATGCCAAGATTCATTGCAAAACGGACATTTTCCATGCGCCTTCGCTGTTGCATGACAGAATGAAGTCTTTGCTTGTCTGTTATCTGTGCCAGAAGCCTTTGATATAGTAATTGACTGGAGCACAACACAATGATTTCGCAGGAACTCGATGACATTATTGTATGTAGGAACTTCTGTTGAACCATGATGAGTTTCCCAGAGACGAAGAGTAGCTGAGTCCAACCGCGAACAGATCATATATGCCAATAGTGTACTCCACCCAGTAGTGTCTTCACCGATTTTGTTCAACATCTGTAGATTTTTGTCGAATTCTCCGATGAGATGATTAATTCCGTCATAACTTTCCTTTTTCAAAGACTCTAGCGAAAATAGTGCATCTATATGAGCCTTCACAATCAACTTCTTATTTTCGTAGCGTCTCACGAGTGCATTCCATGCAACACTATAGTTCTCTGCAGTAAGCTCAATCGAATTGATTTCTTGTAATGCCTCTCCAGACAGCGAAGATCTAAGATACGTGAACTTGTCTACATCAGCTAATTGATTATTGTTGTGAATGAGACTATGGAACGTGTCCCTGAACGTCACCCACTCGCGAACCTTGCCACCAAATGAAGGCAGTCTAATCTCAGGTAATCTTACTCGTGAAACTGGTGTCGGCATCGGTTGAGTGGTAGCAGCATGTGTCCACAGCTGTACTGTTTCCGCCTGAAGATCTAGCAACTCCGATTTTAGATGACAAAATTTATTATCAAACTGGTGAATTACCTCAAAGTTGCTGTCCTCGCGTGCCTGCCTTGCCTCTTCTTTAATTTCAGGATCCTCTTCAGCACCACCCTTTAAAACTTCGTCTTCCTGCAGTAGCTCAATTTTACAACGAATGTCATAAAATTCTTTTCCAACCTCTTCCAATTTCTGAAGACGAATATTGATTTGCCTAAGGTCACGCTCTTCATCGAAGTTTTGGATGAACCGATCTATCAACTCCATAAAATGATGCAGTTGCTTCTCACGTTTGAGTAGCGCCTTCAAATCACCAGACATCCTGCAGTACAATAATATCACACTCTTCACAGAAAATAATAATGACTCACTTTTGGAACGAACACCACCGATCAACTCGACGTTCCACTTCGCGGACCGAAAGACAGACTTACAACCCAATTGACAGCAGCAATGAGAAATAACGCAGAAAGATCGACAACGTAAAAGCCAGCAGAATTTCTGAGACCAATGATAAGAAATTGCATACACGACCCGTGCTACGTGCTAATAAAGGAAAAAACTCGCATGCATTTTAAAATCTTTATTGACGTCACACCTTGATAGGCCACATGCAAAAGGCCACTGAAATTCATGCACAACTTCACCGATTAATCCTCCTTGCTGTCCTTTTACTGCATCTGAATCCGCGACGCGTGGTTTGTGGTTGCAATGGCGTCGAATCCCGCGTCGATAGCGTCACTTAAACTTCGTGATGGCGAACATCTTTTGTAATCACTATTGTCTTCACGGTGTATTGTGGTCGCATTTGTTTCACACAATGTCCGAAATTTATCAACTTTTTCGGGTCTTTTATCCGCAACTGTCCGAGTCTTTTTAAGCTGTCCGAGAACCTGTCCTGTACCGTACAATCCGGCTCGAAGGACCAAAATGTTTTTGCAGATTTTCGGACACTTAATTTGAAATAACTGACACTGCACTTTAACTAATTAACACAGTTTTTATTGAACCGAGAAAAAGGCGTCTGAACTGGACGGTGATTTATTTGAACTGAGTTATGTGTGTCTACTACACATGCGATTGATCGAACTGATTTGAAAGGCCTTTTCGATTAGGAGAAACTACCTGATAAGAGAGATTGTGAAACAAGTAGAAATCTGAGATGTGTGCAAACGGGATAGATCTAATATCGATCTCTACAGACTAGGGTTGTTCAAGATAAATGGTATGCATCCTAATTCCGCCTAAACACCGGCAAACAAACCAACTTCGGTTATTCCGGTCATCTGAATCCGGTTTTGGAAGAATTGGAAATGGTGATTAAAAACTGAAAAAGGGTCTCACTCGCTTTCCTACAAGATGGCCACATCGATTTTCACAAACTTATAGGTTCAAAGGAAAAGTCTTACAGTTTCATACGGAATTCCCAAATTTGTTATGGATACTACTTCCGGTTCCGGAACTACAGGGTAAACAGAATTTGTAGAGTTTGTTAGATTTAGTCCGAACAAACTTTTCTATTTCTATTCAATGAACAGCTGTTTTTGCGAATTTCACAGTATTGTTTTTTATGTTATGAGTATAATGAGAAAGGCATTATCACACCACTAAAAAACAACAGGTTTTTTTTGGAAAAAGATACACTCAGAGACAGGACTCGAACCTGCGTTCCTATGCAATCTGTGCATACGCGTTTATCATATCTGCCACCCTAAGCTTTGATAGACACAGTTCTACTGCAAAACTGAGTTGGTAAGCGTACCTATATCGAACAACGGTCTAAATCCTAGCCGCCCCACTCTTACTTGTGGCGACTTAGGTATGACAACTAGAAAATAATAGTTTCAAGAATGTTTTGTTAAATTTTGAAGTCAAACGAAACAGGACTCTTGGCCCTATGCGCCGAGCTCTTGCTTCTTCGCAGTATGAGATAAGCAAGTAGCGACACGGAAGCTGCTTAAACACTTTCATCGTTACCCCGGAGATGGTCAAATGCGCTGCAAAAAAACTGAAAAGTTCATTTTCTCCTGGCCCGATGGCTTACCTGCTGATATTTTACATCGCTGTATTGACGCTTTAGCTGGACCACTAAGTGTTATTTTCACTCGATCATTTGAGCAAGCTAATATGGAAACAATCCTACATTTGCCCAATATTCAAAGATAGCGATCGTCGTAATGTTGTAAACTATCGTGGCATAACTAATCTTTCCGCTTCATCGAAACTTTTCGAGATTATTGTGAGTAGTGCTATATTAGATCGAGCAAGGAATTATATATCATTCGATCAACATGGATTCATGCCAGGAAGATCGTTTGCAACAAATCTGCTAACACTTACTTCAAAGTGTATTGCCAGCATGGAAGCTAAAGCTCAGATGGATGTCGTGTACACGGATCTAAAAGCTGCTTTCGACAAAATTGACCACACAATACTTCTCAGCAAATTATCTCGTCTCGGATTTTCCGCCCATCTTGTGTCCTGGTTGAGCTCATATCTCTCCGGGAGAGTTCTACGAGTAAAATTGAGCAACAGTTCATCATCACTTTTATCTAACAACTCAGGAGTTCCCCAAGGCAGTAATTTAGGACCTTTGCTTTTCGTGTTATATTTCAATGATGTCTCATTTGCTTTGGAAACTGATTGGAAACTTACATATGCAGACGACCTGAAATTGTACCTCGTTATTCGCACTGTGGAGGATTGTTGGCTGTTGCAAAATGCACTTGAATCGTTCGTAGATTGATGTAGTCGAAACAAACTTATAATCAACGTCACAAAAAGTCAGGTGATCACGTTTCACCGTACCCTGAGACCTGTTAAATTTGACTATCGCATCGATGGCTCAGTCTTGACTAGAGTTACCCAGGTACGCGATTTGGGAATACTGCTAGATGAAAAATTATCATTTGATTTACAACGATCACAGATCATCTCAAAAGCATCACGTCAATTGGGCTTTATCAGTGAAATCGCCAAGGATTTTAGAGATCCTCACTGTTTGAAAGCTTTGTATTGTTCACTTGTCCGGCCAATTCCAGAGAATGTTTCAGTAGTTTGGATTTCTTATCAACTTTTGTGGAGCACACGCATTGAAAGAGTTCAAAAACGATTCGTTCGTCTGGCATTACGAAACTTACCTTGGCAGAATTCTGCAAATTTGCCCCCATATCAGGATAGATGTCAACTATCAGGAATCGATACGCTTCATCGGCGCCGAAAAATCCAACAAGCAATAATAATTGCAAAACTGATCTATGGGGAAATTGATGCTCCTGAATTACGCTCTGGTGTAAATTTTTGGATATCGAATAGGACACTGCGGAATACAACACTGCTTCAGCAGAGATTTCACAGGACTCGTTTTGGCTTTAATGAACCGATTACTGCTTCCATTCGAACTTTCACCGCTGTTGAGGATCTTTTCGAGTTTGGTGAATCATCTAGTCATTTCGCGAAAAAAACTGAAAAGATCCACTGTGATTTGAATTTTTAAGATATTTTATTAGTGACATTTGTGATACTAGCTTTAAGCTACATTGTGTTTTATTACTTTCGTTTATGGTTTTGAAAAGATATTGGTTTTTGCGCCCGTTTGAGAATGACAAACGAACAGTTCAACTCAAATGGGTTTTTTTCCCACTCTAATTGTCCATTTAGATCTTGTATCCGATGGACACATTAATAGTAAATAAATAAATCAGTGCATAGCAGTTCAAATAGAACTGCTTGATTCAAAACTACCCAGTTCAATTTGAACCGCTAAGCAGACGTAACACATGGGCTGAAAAGTCCCTAGTCTAACACATAGATTGTTGCAATGATCTTTTTTTTAGGCCATACTAACCTTTAAAAGACAGCTGTTAAAATTTCATGATATTCTATTCATTACTTTGTTATTTTCGTTACTTTTGTTATTTTCAGAACAATGGGTCAAAAACAATTTCGTGTTTTGATTTTACACTGCTTCTTGATGGAAAAAATACCGTTCAAGCGAAGCAATGGATTGAAAAGTGTTATGAAGACTCCGCTCTATCAGAAACAACGATAAAACGTTGGTTAGCTGACTTCAAACGTGGTCGTAAAGACACGGATGATGCAGAACGCAGTGGACTTCCAAACAAGGAACGCAGGGGACTTACAACAATCGGCTGGAAAGGTTATGGCCTCGATATTTTGAGATGTGCGTTGTGTAATATTTATCGACTTTCTTGAGAAAGGAAATATCATTAGCTGTGAATATTATATAGCGTTGTTGGAGCGTTTGAGGGCTGAAATTGCAAAGAAATGACCGCATATGGCAAAAAAAAATTGTTTCATCAAGACAACGCACCGTGACACAAGTATAAGCTCACGTGTTGATTGGTTTGATGACGTCCTGTTCGCTTATCTGTTCAGTGATCCCCTTGCACACCACCCATACATTTATGCTCATGAAAGTATGCCTAATTATCTCCAAGTTTATCTCGTATAAGATTGCCAGATGTCACACCTCATAAAATGCCGGACACGCAATCTCACTTTACCTAATTAACTTCCGGACAGTGAAGATGCTCCGGAAAAGAGGAGAAAAAAATAAATGAGAAAAGTTTGGAAACTTTCCTAAACTGCCAATGTTTATTGCCGCTTGCTGCTAAGATAGCACTCTCCAGTCATGACCACTGTGTGTTCATACATTAGCCAGAGAACCACAGAATCAACAGTGCATGCAAACATACGCAAAAAAAATAAACAAAACTCATATGCGCTAAAATCGGATGCAAAAAAAATACCACGAACCTGAGGTGTACATGGACGATCCCGATGCCGTAGTATCCGGACGCCGTGCCGAGCTGGCACGGGAGTTGTTGTTGGTGTTGAACTGGAGCATTTTGATCGGATGCGTCGCAGGATTGATAGTGGGTGCCATTCAGCACAGTAATAGCATATGCGAATGCGACCCGACAGGAGAAAATTTATGTGTATATGTTTTTGTTTACGTCCGTGTGATTAGTTCCAAACTGTTGGAACCACAATCCCACTTCCTGTGCCCTCTCGGTTAGTGGCTAACCTCCTTTTGTTGGACGTTTGCTGATACCTGCTGCGCTTAGCTAATTTATTTAAATCACACCTCTGCTTCCCACGGTCGCAGCCGAAGTCGTGCGGTCGGACGTAATTTATGCGGCCGTTGGATATATTCACTTCTACGGATTCGGAATGGGAACACACCCTCAATAAAAAAAAATCCCGCGAATCACCACCGTGGGATCAACTTTGGCACTCACTGAAAGACATTCGAATCACTTAGAGCATTTCATGATCAACTTTATTGCTCCACTAGAACCTTGTTAGTACATACAGCCGATGGAAAACTTTTCAATAAACTTTGGCTTCACAAGAATGCAAAAGATTCACAACGCGCGCCAGAAGCGAACAAAGCCACCAACGAACTGCTCTCTTAATACACTCCCACACCTGGCAACGTCTCACCGAATTCAGACAAAATGTGGCAGTTTCACTTCACTTGCCTCCTGCTGTAACCTACACACGCCTAGATATCTGGGTTGAACCGACGACTACGACCTATTGTTTCGCGAGGAATACGACAAGAACGAACCACAAAAAATAAGCAAAGCGAGAGCGACAGTACTCGACAAAAGGCGAGGAATCTGCGTACATACAATATTCATGCACCTTTTCTCGACATAGGATACGAACGTCGACTGGTTGACTGGCTGGCAGCTTGGTTCCGGTTCCCGAAATCGCAATACGCTAGCTGTAGCAAGTAGTAGCTGCCAGACTGTGGTGTATATACACGCGTTGCCGTGGAGGAATCGCTAGAACAGCACATACATATATAGCAGCGAAAAGGATCGAGAAAAGCAACGTGCTTCCAAGCCCAAACGACGAGCCCAAGAGAGAGAGTTTATCTATCCTTTTGCATTCGGTGTTTTATCGAGGTGTGGACGGAAGCGCACAGTGAAATCGAGTGAACTGTTTGGTCAAGATACGATGCCGAGCGTAACAGGTGATTGGGAAGTCGTCCATCTATTTCATACTAGTCGGGAAAATATTTCTACTTAACTTAGTGATTGTATAAAAGCTATCACAACAGTGTTTGATCGTGTCAGCGAACAATTCGCTGCAGTTAAAACGAATGCCCGATGTACCACGCATTGCACCAAACACCAAGCGTCTCCAGCAAACCCGTCCGACCGGGAAGTAAGCAGCCTATCCTAGTGTGCAATGTACACGAAAACAAAGCACTCCGGTGGGATTCGGAGCGCCAGAGAAAGAGAGTCGACACGGCGAACACAAACTTTGACGCATGCGTTCATCCCCGTTGCCCCAAATACTACACATCCCATCAGCATCAACAAAACATCGGCAAATCCACAACTGGTGGCAGCTCGTGTTCGACGGCTTCACGACGAGGCTGCCCCTTTTCTTCGAAAATTTGTCGTCGAACCGCTGCTGAGGTTGGGCGTCAATGTCGAATGGAACGGGGCACTCTCAAACTGAAGTCGTAAGCAGATTATTGCCACACACAAGAGGGCTGTGACCCAAGAAAATAAACATTTGATGAGCCTTCTGAGTGAAATCATAATACAATTTTATTCAACCTGAGCGCCAGCCCACGAACACCTGATTCAGCACAAGCCGCTGCTCTCGATTAGCGCCTCTATCGACTGCCATCTCGTGCCTGTCGGGCAAAGTAGCGACGCAACAGCATCCGAGAAACCGAAGGCCACCGGAGCCGTGAATGAGGGGCGAACCCCGCGCAAGGGCTACTGTTGCTGTTGCTGTTGCCGTTGCTACGGGAATCAAAGTCCTACGCTGTGGAGTAGAATTTTCGAACAGAGCAAGCCAAGCCAAGAGCGTGTAGCATAACTTCCGATGAATATCAACAGGATATGCGGTAAAAGCACATAACTAGCTCGCATACAATAAGCGAAAACAAGCTCTGGTACGGTACGTTTCTTTCCCTTCGTTTGCACATAAAATGTTATACCGAGCGAGCTTCGGTACTGGAGGCTACAGGGATTTGATGATTTTTGTATTAGCCCTGGAACGGGCGCTTGTTGCTGTGAGTAAATATAGAAGCTATCTACACTCCACCTGAGAGCCTCAAAACTGGTCTCAGCACAGCCAGATGCGAAGCCACACAGTTCCGTTTAAATACACTTTAAGTAAATTGGCTGATTAAATCTTATTGAACTGCAGCTCGGTAGCAGTTGCTGTAGTTAAAATGAAGTTATTTGATTCATAAAATACTTTCTGCTCATAGTATTGATAAAATCGTAAAACTCTTGCACACATTGCTATCCACATTCGCTACATCTCGTGTCGCCTATCCTGTCTATCGTCTATGGTCGTCACCAGAGCTTGATGATTGCTTCTTGTTATTCAATTAAGTGAGATTGGCAGTAGTTGCTTGGATAAATTGATTAATTAATTATTAATTCAATTCATTTTAACGTACGTTATCTATTTCTTTCTTCACCAGCCGACGTCGATACTTCCAAGCATGAGTATTAGCCATTATGTCAACTTAGTTTCCTAATTAATCTCTTGATTGATTATTCTTAGTGGAGTCCTCTAGTGTGACGATCGTTTTCTAATGTTTTTACCATTGCTTCAAAATAATAATTATATACCAAGTCATTACATGGAACATTTTTTGAGGTACACTGATTAGTAGCAACAGATATAGAAGAGGATGTATCCGACTAACCAAAAGTTCAGACTGACTCAGCTAATTTTTTTAGGGTTTTACGTAAACTGAATTTGAACAAGCGAAATACAGCTTTTCGTCATTTTGTCGTGAATACGACTACTTTTCGAGCGCCTTTTCAAAATTTACTATGTACAAGAATGGGTGAAACTTAATCGTGAATACCTCTTGTCGTACTCAACCCTATAACATAACCTGCTATCGAAAATATGATCAGCAATTTATGAAAAAAATCAGTAGTTTTAAAATTATAGTTTTTGCAATGACAGAGTGGAAACATATATTAGAGAAGCCACATGAATGAGAAACTCACAGAAAAGATGTTTTTTTTTTTGAAAAAGATAGACTCAGAGACAGGACTCGAACCTGCGTTCTTATGCAATTCGTGCATACGCGTTACTATTTTCGCCAGCCTGAGCTGTGGTTGACACGGCTCTACCACAAAACTGGGTTTGGTAAGCGTACATCGAACATGGTCTAAATCCTAGCCGCTTCACGACCGGTTTCATATATCCAAACATCTTCTCTGTTCATCAGACAACAAACACTAGTCTTCTCGCTCTATAGCTATTCTTCCACTCAAGCACTGGGAAGAAGAGTATATTTATAATCACTTATTGCCTTTTCTACTGTGCCAGTCCCATCTCTGAGCGTATCCTTTTCCAAAAACGTGCTTAATCCACCTAGCAGTGAGATGATACCTTTTTTATCAATCCGCATTGTTTTTTGCATGAATATTCTTCGGTGTTTCAGTTTTTATCACATTATTCTAATGTCCGTCGTTTTAAGTGGCAATTTGCGATTTTAATCACTCATTACTCTGTAATGTCGAAACTGCAAATCGGATCAAATTTGAATCTAAAAGTGTAACAATCGATTAAACTTTCCATGATATGTCGAAGTAATTTCCACTTTAGAGTTGGAGGTAATTTAAAGTACTTCCAGAGCCGGTATTCAGGAACCAGCATAACCCAAACCAGATTCGTATGGCCATACTATGACGAATAAATTGCAATATTTTTGAGTCCAACTTTAAAGCTTTTCGGGATTGTCATCTTCTATATCGGTTTGAATTTTAAAACTTCATCATCCTATAATTCAAAAAACGGAAGTCAAATATGGATAAAATTTTATTTATTTTAATTTGAACTTTTGTTTCTGAAATTCAATTAGGCTTCTTCTGAGAAAATGATTGAGCTTTGAGAAACGATTCGATTCTGGAACCCGAGTTCGAAATTCGATGTAGCCGAAGTCAGACAAATTCACCTGAGTAGCTGTATAGTTTACATTTGTTTCAAAATCTTTGAAAATCAATGTAGACATCCTTGAGAAATCGTAGTGCGAATTAAATTTTTGGGTGCGTTCCGAAACGAAAACTGAATACAACCAAAAATGAAATAAGTTTATTTGGTTATTGACTATCCAAATATGCTAACCCGATAAACCTGATTAATTTATGTGAAATAGACATTTTCATACTAATCACCCTGTATCTCCGAAACCGGAAGTTTGATCTGACTGAAAAACAAGATGTTTTATAGAATCTTAAAACTTTTCATTTGAATCTTAGGTGATTCTTAGATCTCATTTGAATCTTAGATCGGTTCAGCCATCTACGAGAAAAATGAGTTACACAGTTTTAATTTCGTTACACATATCATCCTGTTGTTCCGGAACCAGAGGTCGGAACCAATCATAATTCAGAAACCTTGTTTGGGGGCATACGAATTTTTCTGAGTTTGTAGAAAACGGTTGAGTCATCTCCGAAAAAAATTGAGTGAAATTATTTGTTACACACGCATTTGCTTATCTCGACGAACTGAATCGAATGGTATATGGCTGTTATGTTCTTCCAGCATTTATTGCTGTAAGTAGTTTAAATCAATATAATTATGGAATTGCTTTCCACTCAAAAATGCTTCCATCAACTGGTTTACATATATCATATTCGAACGATTATGTTGCCAAAAACGAACCGTGCTATATCATGCTGTACACAGTCTTTTAAATACTTAGAAACAAATGTATGTAACGGTATAAAAAATCGTGTTTTATGTTGCTCCCAAGCATGGACAAATTTTAACAATCTATGGTTTGATGGATAGGTATTACCGTGAGAAATCTAAGTCTGAAAATATATTCTGTTTTCAAGGTCAATTGTGACAGATACTGTTAAAAAACTGAAAATTTTGACATAAAACTTCGTATAACTCAAAAAGTAAACAACCGATCTTGAAACCATTCAATAGCGTTCAGGGTGACGGGAAGACCTTTCATTTGCGACTAGTTTGATCAAAATCGGTCCAGCCATACAGACACACACACGGACATTTTCTCAGTTCGTCGAGCTGAATCGATTGGTATATGACATTCGGTCTTGGATAATTTGTCTAAAGTTTGAGCGAATTCTATACCTATTTATCATATTTATTTAAAAAAAAGGTAAAAATCATTTTTTCTGTGAGTTAGTTTCATTTCGCTTCTCCAATAAATCGTCAAAATCATAATTTTCTAAAATGTTTAGTATCAAAGAGAAAAACTCATTACGCTTGTTTGTCTTCCTCGTGCTCGGACCAGAGTCACGAACGGTACTGGAGAATGACACGAAACAGCAGACAGTCAAACCACACAAATGGCAGCAGTCGCCGACTGTACTTCGCCGTGACTGTAACGATGAAAAATTTCACAGATCTCATGACAATTTCTCTCGTGAATGTCGCTGTATGCTCTCATCGGTAGCTGTTCCTTGCTCTACAACATGAGAATGGCTAACCACAATAAACAGTTGATGGTTGATTTACTTCAATGCACTTTTTCGATCAAACAATTAAACGCCGCTTAGCATGAAGTAGAATTGTAGAAGTTTAGAATTACTTAACGCTACTCATATAACTGAAATTGAACCGGTAATGAAAACAACGCCGTTCGCTCAATTTATCGCCACAGAGCGGTCACAGCGGATATATGTTAACAGTCCAGTTATGTAAAATGTCATGACATTCTCGAAAACCGTGACCGAAAACGAATACAGCAGCTACCTATCTAGCATGTACGTATACTACCACAAAGGGAACGCTGTTGCTTTAACTACTGTGAGAGAGTACGACAAAATTAACTACTCTCAATATTGCTGTCGTATGTCGTGGCTCTTATGATTACGCCGAACTCTCGTGTCATTGAGTGTTGGCTACTTTTGAATATAGCAGCTGCGCGTATCGTTGGCAGTGACTGTTATATCCTTGGCGACCGTTTAAAAAAATGTTCGCACCCTTGTGCCTGACATGTGATTTCAACTAGACGGTGCCACATCCCACACGGCACGTGAAACAATGACCAAATTGAGAGCCACCTTCGGTGAACAGCTTATCTCACGTTTTGGGCCCGTCGATTGATCACCTTGATCGTGTGATTTAACGCCGTTGGACTATTTCTTGTAGGGCCATGTTATGGCTAATGTCTACAAGAATAAATCAGCAACGATTGACTCACTGGAATATTGAAGCATTTATTCGTAAAATACCGGCCGATATGTTGGAGAGAGTGTGGCAAAATTGAACCTTGCGTATAAACCAACCAAAGCGGATTGTGACCAACATTTGCATGAAATCATCTTCAAACATTTAATTATTTTGATCGTTCTATCGATTCCAATAGCGATTTCATAAATTATTTTAAATCAAATCCTATACCTTTTAAAAATCACTCTTCACTTGTTTGTTTGATCACTTAAGGTGAAATGTAGCGGAATGCGAAAATCGCGTTTTTGATCAATTATTCAAAAACTAGACCGATTTTCGAAAAACCAAAAACACTTAAGTTTTCGAAATCAAATTTATCATAACTAATTATTCTTAGAATTTTGAAATTTTGCTTTGCCGAGCCGTAATTGGTTTTTGAAATGTATAAACGGTCACTGTTCATCCCACGGGGATGATTTTAGAACTGAAAAGTAGTGTTTGTAGCAGAATTTCACAAAGAATCTGAAAATGCAATTCAAAATTATAAAATTTTAGCTAAAACTACTGAAAATTGAAAAAGTTTACATAAACTTTTCTGCATTTTTTTTATTGCTTGTGCGCTGCTGTTTCGTATTGAGGTGGTGTGAGAAAAGCACGGTGGGCACGGTGCCATTATATCGTTAGCAAAAATTACATATCAAATAACGACGCGAATTTATGCAGTATTGGGTTTTGTATTGAAATAAAGACGATTTGAATACAATAAAATGGGTATTGTAAGAAATTGTTTATTTTCTAAGTAGCTGTCATTTATAATGCTAATAATGACCAACTCTGTTGAGTTCAATGCATTGATGTTGCTGAAGTAATAATGCTTGGCTGTGTAATATCGTAAAACAGGTATTATTTTAGATTATAGCAATTTTTATAGCAAAACTAAAACTTCAACATTGACAAGCTACTGAATGAAATGAATACAAGCCAAGTATTATCGTTCATTAACCTGATATACAAACAAAGTGATAAACATTGAGGGTCAGCTTCGAGCCAGTCAGCATGGAAAACTTATTGGAATTCATTGTTTTTTTCAATTATTATGAATACAATGAATCAACGCGTGATTTTGCTTTCAAAATCGATTGAATAATAAGGAACTACGGAATAATGTGCTTGCATATTAGCATATATTCAAAGTGTGAAGAATTCAAAAATCCATTACGTCCAGTCTTTTTTACAAGCCAATATAACGAGAGGCAAGCCCACTGCGCTCAATCATTGAAAAAAGTTCTTGTTTCTATGTGTCTGTTTTTCTTGGTACGCTTTGTGCGACGGTTCGTTGATCTGAAGCGGATAAAATTTTGCGCGCATTTTATGACGCTACATTTCAACTTAACTCCTGATAACCGATAGAAGAGGTTACGTATCACACGACATATTTTTTTCTCGGTAGCTGACTGCCTAGAATAATCAATATAACCAAACAACCATTTTCGTGATATAATTAAAAGGTTCTTAAATAAACTTAACAAAACAAATAAATTTTCATGATAAAAAGTAATAATATAGTGGAAATAAAAAACAATCAAGACGCGCATGAAGTCTGTTGACCTTTATATGATGATTAAAAATAATGTGATATAATCTAAAGAATAGTTATTACACGTACTATATCTGTTAAACAGAGCTTTCCATATGTCACTACAATGAATCAAGCTGTTAAGATTTTATTCGTTATATTCATTATTGAATTATTGAACAATAACAGCTGATGTCGAGAGGTTAGTCAGCTGTCATTGATATTCAGTTTATATTACTTCGAGTTTTTTTGTTTGAACTGTTTTCACTGTGTTGAATATACGAAATTTTGTGTTTACTAAGCAGCATTTACGGGAAGTTTTAGTTTACTGTTTTAATTGAAAGAAAAATGCAGCCGAAGCGCATGACACGCTTGTGGATGTTTATGGTGATAATGCTCCAACTGATAAATCATGTAGGGAATGGTTTCGACGTTTCAAGAATAGAGATTTAAGCGCTGGGCAACCAAAAAAAAGCGAAGACAAACAGTTGGATGCATTACTTGATGAAGATCCGAGTCAAACGCAACGCGGAGCTTGCAGAATCATTGAAAGTGGCTCAACAAGCGGTTTCTGTACGATTAAAATGGTTTTTTACATCTAATTTTTACTGGAGACGAAAAATTAATATTCTATGATAACTCCAAGAAGCAAAAAATACTACGCTATGCCCGATTAATTGTTGCCATTGACCTCAATATCAACACCAAAGCCGAATATTCATGGTTCGAATGTCATGCTATGAGCTGCTACACCCAAGCGATACTATAACGGGATATCGGTATAGGCTGCAACTGATGCGTTCGAGCCTTGCATTGCGAGGAAAGCGACTGGAATACGAGCAAAGACATGATAACGTTTTCATCCTGCATGACAACGCTCGGCCTCATGTCGCAAAAGTCGTGAAAAAATATTTGGAATTGCTAAAATGAGACATTATGCCTCACCCATTGTATTCTCCTGACATTGCTCCTACTAATTACTGATTTCTCCAACAGATGCAGCACTATCTGGCAGGTCATCGGTTTACTTCTTTCGCAAAAATCGAAAATTGGCTTCAAACTTGGATCACCTCAAAAGACGAGACAATTTTTCGAGATGGAACTCGAAAATTGCCTGAGAGATGGAAAAAGCAGTAACTTGCGATGGACGATACTTTGATTAATCTTTTTCTTTTTATTTGGAAAAAACGGACTTGGAACGAATTAATTTGTACTTCCAATACTAACGAATATCCTTCTCCCGTGACACTTGTGGAGTGCGCAGTAGTACAGGGTTGCGCAAAGGAACCAGACACATTTTGTATTAAACTCACGAATAGTTGTAACGTACGACTGATTTTTTTTAAACTAGTTATAAATAAAAACTCAGAGAGCGACACTCCAGTGTTCCATGATGGAAAATTACTAGACGAAAATAAACCTTCATTCTTCTACTTTTCGATGCCGTGTTCGGTTTCTCTCTCTCCCATATTTGGGAGTGTAACCAGTGTAACCGGAGAACAAAATGTGTCAGGTTCCTCTGCACAACCATGTATATCTCTAGTAAGATCCTAACTAAGATCCCTTCCTATTCCTTAGACGATCTGCGTTTGGGCCTTGCCGGCGCCGGTACTGATCATTTAATGCTGGATTTACCAGAAGATTTACATTAAAGGATGATTGGCCGTGCGTGTTGCGACGAACTGATACGAATGGTGTATGATACTCCGCCCTCCGGCCCTCGGTTCAAAAGTCGGTTTCTCCAGCAATTCTATATCTTTTCTATAGAGAAAAGCAAAAATATTAAATATAGTCGTTGTTTGAGACGACGATCGGAACGTTGATCCGTCGGTGATGGATTCACAGCGGAATTTTGTTCTAAGCGGCGGCGGTGAATGATTCTTCTATGAGGAATATCACGGCTTTCGGGGAACGGCAGGAACGAGTTATAATCGCGTGTGATAGCTTCAATACTTTTAATACGAGTAATTCAGTTGACGTTTGTGTTTCTCTGTGTGAGTGTAAGTGTTCTGCTATAGCAGAGTGTGCATATAAAAGATGGGATGTAAATATAGGGTGTGTGTTTTTAACATAAGATAAATAGAAAAGGTAGGATGTGAGTATGGGGTGTTACAAAATTCAATATGCGCAAAGTGTAATACGATTGAAAGTATTCATTTATTGAACATTCGTGGAATCCCGAACAGTCGTAAATGTAGGATCCCTCCCCCGGAGCATCCTTTTTTACAAAAACTTAAAGAGAACAATTTCCAACCACTAAACCGAATCAAAAAAGGAAAAATGGTTCCACAAAAAGAAATTCTAAAATTGTTATAAAAATTTTTGAGATATTAAAAATTTGAAAATATTTTATTTTGCGAACGAACAATTTCGGATTAAAAAGGAACCGTTCGAGTACACAAGCATGTAAATACGACTAATTCAAAGCCCAATTAAATGAAAATCGGTTGAAAAGTTTTTGAGGTACCACGTGTCCAACACAGGCTAACACATGGATCAATAAGTCCCGAGACTAACAATGGAAACAACATTTTTATGCAAAATTTTTTTTATTCATCAACATAATCACCTTTTAGGGTGATACAATGGTTCCAACGGAAAAAAAACCCTTTTCATGCTCAATTTTTCATAAAGGATAGTAAATACACTTCCATATGATATCTGTGTCATCTCAGCAATCTCAAGGAGCTTCACTTTACGATCTTTCATTATAATTTTTGTCACTTCACTCACATTTTCCGATGTAACGGCTTCCACAGGTCTACCCGAGCGTTCCGCGTCATTTGTGTCGGTACGACCACGTTTAAACTCGGCGAACCACCGACAAAGCGTTGCTTTTGATGGACAAGAGTCCGGATAACATTTTTCAATCCATTGTTTCACTTGCACGGTGTTTTTACCCATTAAAAACAATGTTTTATCAAAACACGAAACTTGGTTTCTCCATTTTTTAAACAAACTTCAAAACGACTGTACTCCAACCTCGATAACTCAGCTGTTTCTGGTTGGATCGACTTAAAATTTTGACCCGTTTCAAGCAAAGGTTAGTACTCTAGAAAGACGTGGTTACTGGTTTACTACGAGCGCCATCTCTGCTTTAGTCTCGGGACTTATTGATCCATGTGTTATACCACGTCGATTTGACAGAATATTCGGTGCAACAGCACGTTCGAAATTTCAAAAAAAATCTTTTGCCTAATTTTACTTGCATAATTATGTGCCTTGAGCAAGGGGAGAGTCGCTTAACACAAACTATGCCTCTAAAAAACACGTGATATACTGTGAGTCTAAGTGTGTCACGCTGTTCCCCATGAAACAGTTACTTGTCAAAACTGAGCCCTTTGTGTGCCGCAACTATGCAACTGTATGAAAACGAAAGTGCCAATATTGATAAATGCGCCAACGCATTCTGTTAATGTGTGATTAGCACATTGTTCTAAGCGTCCTCCCCTTGGCCTTGAGTAACATGCTATCAAAGACACCCCGGGATTATACACGAAGCGACTCTACATACGAGAAAAATAATTTATGATTTTGGGAAAAGCGTTTATTTTCATGTTATGATAAAACACCCTGATTAAAAGCTCTCTGAAATATAACCGTAAAGAACCTTACATTAATGGACATAACTTCAGGCGTACTTCTACTACGATGGTCTTGTTTGCAGCATAAATTCAGTCCCAAAATATAATATGAAAAGGTTTCTAATATGACTTAAACGAAATACTATGACGAATGTATTTTTGTACGTAAAATCAATTTTGGCGTACTTTAACAATTTTGGCGTACGTTTCCTAAGCTGTTTGCCCAATCTGACGCAAAGTTTTGTCGTGACGCAAAAGAAGTTCTTTAATAAGTAAAACGCACCCCTCCCGGGGAGAAGTGATTTACAAACCAATAACAAATTCTATTATTAAAACCGAACATCTCAATGGTCTTCATGAGAAAAAGTCAAAGAGATATCAAATTCTGTCATTGTAATATCAAACCAAGAACAAAATATTTAGAGAAGAAGAATTTTTCAGTTATTTAATATTCTTGCATTCAGAGTTAAATAATATAATAAGAGTTAAATAATATAATAAGAATTCTGATGCAGTTTATTCAATTGTATTTTATTTGAAGATAGAACTACTAGATCAATTGTACTTAATAAAATTGGAATAACTCATCAATAACGAAATAAGATATAATAACTAATTTAGATGCTAAACAGATATTGAAATATCAAGAAAATATCAAGTATCGCTATGATAGCACAGAAACGTCAAGACAAGATATGATGATAAAATTTGTTATTATTTTGTTCTATTATTGCCCGGGTTCTAATAAACAACCCATAAGGCGGGTTCAAACTGGTATTGCGAATTTCCTTATTATATGGCCGGATGTTTTCGCTGAATGGATTCGGGTCCACAACACCCCTCTTGGCCTTCTTAACAGCAATAATATGGAAGCTATCTGATAAACAAATTTGGGTTCACTGCAGGTCTACTCGCATCCGTAATGCCTTGAACTGATAGTGACTTTACACATACATACAATTGGTCTCTCCATTCGTACAAAAGTAATGGTTTGCCATAATTAGGGGGGTGCAATGTTTCGCCCAACAAGCTGATCCCGATTTTCTTGCCCATCCAGTTTGTAATTAATTCTCCATGCAGCTATAACATGAAGCTACCCCGGTAACCAAAAAGCACTACTAATTCCATATTATGACAGCAAATAATCGCTAATTGGCATTTCAATCGCACTTGAGACTGAATTAAGGCTGACTCATAAAAGGCTAATTTAATGCCATTTTTAGTGCTTACTGGTTACCTGGATACTGTCGTGATTTTTTTTTAGTTAAAGTTTGTGCCCACAGTTTTAGCTACCAGTTTAGTTGTGGCATTTTTAAGTTGTGGCTAACAGTTCGGCTGAAAAGTTCGTATCGTTTAATAGAAACACACATTTTTTTGCCAAAATTCGTTTTTATTATTCAACATAATTGCCATCAGAGGCGATTACCTCTTCATTGCTTCTAAATTTTTTACCTGCGAGCATTCTCTTGAGGTCTGAGAACAGGAAAAAGTCACTGGGGGCCAAATCTGGAGAATACGGTGGATGAGGGAGCAATTCGAAGCCCAATTCGTTCAATTTCACACTGCTCAGAATCATCAATTCGTTGTTGTTTTTGATCGATTGTGAGCTCACGCGGCACCCATTTTGCACAAAGCTTTCTCATATCCAAATATTCGTGAATAATATGTCCAACACGTTCCTTTGATATCTTTAGGGTGTCAGCTATCTCGATCAACTTCACTTTACGGTCATTAAAAATCATTTTGTGGATTTTTTTTCACGTTTTCATCGGTAACAGCCTCTTTTGGACGTCCACTGCGTTCATCGTCTTTGGTGCTCATATGACCAGTACGAACTTTTGCAAACCACTTACGAATTGTTGCTTCGCCCGGTGCGGAGTCTGGATAACACACATCAAGCCATTTTTTGGTATCGGCGGCACTTTTTTTCATTAAAAAGTAGTGTTTCATCAACACACGAAATTCCTTTTTTTCCATTTTTTTGCAGATATTGAGCTATAAGCATTTTTGGTGCTCATAAAAGGCTATTTTAATGCTATTATTAGTGCTTACTGGTTAGCTGGGGAATTAGGCTGATAGCAATCATTGATTTATTTTTCCAGGAATCCACCAATAGAAGTCGTAAATCAGAGGTTGCATATCAACTTTCACGTTTGAAATATTTTTCGGTGGAGAATCAGCAAATAATAGATTGCAGAATCAATTTCCAAGTGAAAAGGCGTTTTAGCTCGAGAACTTGCAAGGAATGTTTTCATATATGTCAAAAATTGACTCATTATATTAATCGCTAGTTTTATTTATTTCGGGTAAATATCAAACCTCCAGAAAAATTCAAAATTAATATGCTAAGCCATCACGTATCGTGCCCTTATGATTGTATTTGCTATAGCTTCTCGCTTCTCGTCACGTCATCCCGGAATGACGATACGTTTGAGAGCAACAGACATAAAACGGCATCAGCACTTCGCCCGAATCTCATCAACATTCAACCCCCACCACGCCGGCACCTCTAAGAGGGAGGAGGGAGACGCTATCGAGTGAATTATTTGCAACATGTGAGCCGTTTCGTGAAAATACTGAATTTCCACCCATTTATGGTGGACCCATCGCCATCATCATCATCAACATCATCGTGCCATGCAATCTCGACAAACAAAACAGACAAACGACCAAACAGCGTCACTGAATACCATTACCCAGTGTCGGCAATAATGGCAGAGCATCATATCATCAAACGTATCCAATGTCTAACTGTGTCACATAACCATCCCCGGTCAGGGGACTGTGCACTCAGCAGTCAATTCTTGTGGGTGCGGGCGTCCCGTTGATTGGATAGAGAACTGATGCGAGACGCGCACGGTGAGAGTGTCAAGAAGCCAAAACCACATCAGGAGGAAAGTCGTTTTCCATATCACCAAATCTTAATTGAGTATGTGTAGGTCTGGGTCCAGGGCGACATGGGGTTTGACTATTTCGCACCCACTCCCACCACTACTCGAGCCGTTACATGGAGTCGAATGCCATACCGCGCCAGGGTCACAACACGAAAATGTGTTTCGGCTCTAGCTTCTGTGTGATCATGCCATTAAACACCACATTTGGCTGCCGATTCGGCGTTTGTGTTTATGACGGAAAATATCCTTTAGAAATTGTTTAGAATTGTTTCATTAAATAATGTCATTGTATTTGCCTTGACAGCTAGGTTCTAGGTCCTTTTCTGCCAGTTGTGATGTCAACATAAGCCCATGCAGTAATTCTTACATTTCGAGTCTAATAGGGCTCGCAAAAAACGAACAGTTTTCGGGTTTTAAACCATCCTGGTAAAATGACTACCGTCAGAACGCATATGTAAATTCACAATAAAAAAGTCACAAAATTTTAACAACAGTGTACGGTGACCACATTTATCTTCTTTATGCAAGTTTATGATGCAGAATATTATGCGCAGAAGAGCAAATTATGGTAGTTGATAAAAGCATATAATTAATTTTGCTATTTGCGTTTTCGGTTCTACCGAGGCCGACCACACGCTCCATAAAATATAAACGGCTTCGTTTGCATAAAATCACAGCCAATTGTACATTGCCAACGATTTACATTTTATATTTCTTTCCGTTGTTCAAATATTGGCCTACGGAGCGTTATTACATATGTTGTTGGCTTACATAGTATGGCGTTTTACTAGTTTGTATTATCAAAAAAAAAAGTTGACATTGTCGTAGCGAGACGCAAAGAAACAAAAATTGAAAATTTTAAAATTTTGGTTTAGAACAAATTCAAGTGTTGTTCATGGGCAAACCATTTTCTGTGGGACTCAATTCAAGTTTGTTTTAAACGATAATTCTTTTTCTTAGAATATTTAAGGCATTTCACTCCTTTTGTGAAATTTTGCCATTTTGTTTCAAACAAATTTCGCAGCCGATTCTTATTATACAGAACCATTGCATGGCTAGAGCTGCGATCCAATTGACACTAAATCTATGTCCGCTTAGAATCCGGAATAATAAAATTATCTGTATCTCGGTAACAAATTGACCTACAAATAAGGGTAATACATCAAAACAAAAGTAATTCACTATACTTTAAGAAAAACATATTAATACAAATCATTTCTCTTCGTTTCTAATAATTCACACTTTCTTTTTGATTCTTGTGCAGCGGTAGTGGCAACTCACCAAATCGGCCCAAAACTTCACGGGCCCTTTATGGGCTTTAATGAAAGGTAGCCGCGGTTTTTGAGGCATTCTTCGAGTCCATCGTCGTATTTGTCACCAACATTTTGATCTTTGCTCTGCAGCTGCATATCCCTTGCCAAATTTGGGCAAATTTGCGCATAAAAGCAAACTTAAACTTCGCAGTAACATCTTCTCGTGCCGTTGTCTTATAGAATTTTTGGCCAGGAAGCTGTTCGAAATCCTTTTTGACGTAGGTTTCACCGTCGATGAGCAGGCATCCTTGGTACTTCGTCAAAACCAGCTGGTACAATTTCCGAGTTCGAGTTTTGGAGACGAAACTTTGCTTCAACGTTCTGTTCAGTTGATTGCTGGCCGTTCGAAAAATTTATACCACAGAAAGGGGGTGTCTAGGTATACAAACCGCTGTGAAAGAGTTCATGCAGCGGTCACTTTCCGTGCCGCTGCAACACAATAAGTGATTGCGGATTTTAACTGGACAGAATTTTAAATACCCTCACAGATCGGAACATATAGGTGAGACGGGGTCTAAGCTGGACACGAAGCTAAACCGGGCAGCTTTGATATCTTATAAACCAGCTATTATTTTGATCCATAGATTGACTTTGCGAACGCACTTTTATGTAATAGGCAGACGAGAGTTAACTTGAACACGCTGAGTGAATTCAGTTTTCATATCAAAACGTGCACGTTTTATACTGAAAATTTTTGTTTTAGTATGAATTGTAAGTGCGGGGCTGAACCGGACAAAAGGTGGGGCTAAACGCGACTCTTAATTTTCGATTTTAAATTTTTACCGGATTCTATAAACATATCTTAATCAGGCACGTACCCAGAAGAGGAGTCTGAAAGCCTGAAAGTCCGAAATCAGAAACAGAAACAAAAATAAGTTTGATGAATATTATGGAGCTGTTGATCCTGCAATTTACGCCGTGACATACAGAGATTGTAACTAAAGCAACTTTATTATTATATCTGATCCCAATTACAAAAACATCTTGTAAAGAAAGTGAAAATAATCCTATTGATAAAAACTAACAGTAAGTACAGTGAACATACAATTCTTCATTGAGTATGGTATTGTACTTTGTAAAGCAAAGTAAATCTTCAGTACTACACTCCGATACTGAATATAACCTTCAGTTTCGATTTACTTCGTAGGCAAAGGCATGGCTTGTACTGCATTACAACTGACTCAAGAAATCGTTCAACGTTTTATACTGAAAAATTCCGGTTTAATATGAATTGTCTGTGCGGGACTGAACCGCACCAAAAAGGTGAGGCTCCTGCTGCTGAATCCCGCTGGATCGAAACTTATTTAGGACTAAAAAGACGAATGCAAGCACATTTCGGATACATATTTGACTGGATCCACTTTTAATACGCCAGGAAACAGAATGATTACCCGACAGTTGACTGGAGGCTCAAAGCCTCAGAGGAGGCTCAATGAGTCGGAAAGATCATGATGTCGGTTTTCTGGGATTACTTTAAAACAGAAATGCAAGTATTTACGTGCATTGATGGAGCGATTGAGGAACGAAAATGGTTGTGAAATGATCTTTCCTGGAACTTATGAGAGTCGCTACCATATCACAAATCAACTGTTTAGGGTTCCAATTACTTGGCCATTCACCTTGTTCACCTGATTTGGCTTTCTGTTCCCACAAATAATCTCTGAGAAATCGATGTGAGTATCGTTCTGAAATTTTAGACCACTATTTACAGTACCTTAAACCGAAGCCAGAATAACCAAAGTGAGTTTGTGACCTACAAATTTAGAAGAAGTCTTCCCTTCTCCACGAATTTGTGTAAAAGAGCTATCTCGTACCACCTCCTAAAATCATCATCAAATCGCATCATCACAAGTTTTGCGGATTATTATGCTCTATAAATGGACGTTTAGAAGGTCTTAGACTTAAACTTATCTCGAATCACCAATTCTATATAAATACTCAGTCTAAAAGTTAAGTACACTGGGATTTAACGGGTCATTTCTCAGTTGGATTCACTCCTATCTTCCTGGCCGAGAAATGATAGTAAAAATAGGGAGCACTACAACCTTACCATTCGCTGTTACCTCTGAAGTTCCTCAAGGAAGTCGCCTTAGACCATTTATATTTTAACTTTATTTCAACGATGTAAGATTTTCAATCAAGTGTATGAAACTAATGAATAATTTGACTAATTGGTGTAATATCAATGGTTTTGAACGCCTCCAAATGCTTCGTCAACTCAGGACTAAAAAACGAACGCACGCGCACTTCGAATACATGTTTGACTGGATCCATTATTATACACCAGAGAACAGAATGATTGCCCGACATAGCCTCAAAGGAGTTTCAATGGGTCGGAAAGATCATGATGCCGGTTTTCATGCTATACTTTTGAAGGGCTACTACAAAACAGAAATGCGTGCATTGGTGGAACGATTGAAGAACGAAATCGCTGTGAAATGGCCTTTCTTGGAGCATATGAGATTTACTACCATGGTTAAAATCAACGGCTTAGGAATCCAATTACTTGTCCATCCAAATTTTTCTCCTGATTTGGCTTCCTCGAACTATCATCTATACCCAAACTATAAGCCATATTTGAGGAATCGATGCGAGTTTCACTCTGGAATTTTAGACCACTACTTCCTGAACCTGAAAGTCATCTACTAATATGACCCTGGCCCCTCCCGAAATCAAGAATATAAAATTATTCAGAATGTCTCAGACATGTGTTACAGGAATAACAAGACAGTAAACGTAATTAAATGTAATACAATATCAGTTCCAGTGGAAAAGTTTAAAGTGTATGTTAAAAACAGCCGTAGAAGGCACACCGAGAATTAGGTACATAAGCAATCTTCAGTAACATTATTTTTTAAGCTTTGGGCCCCTCCCGAAATGAAATCCTGGGTACGGGCCAGACATTTGTGAACATCGGTTTAGTCATCTAAGGTACTATGTGCGCTCTATTTTGAAATTTTTGGCCGCTACTTCCGGATTCGAAAACCGGAAACTAAAAAGACCTTGAAATTGAAACAGTTTTGAATCAAGTTGAGAAGATTTTTCTGTTTTTGTTGCAACGTTATTTCTAATAACGATTTGAAATCATTACACTGTATCTCCGGATCTATCTAAAAATCGGATCTCGATGAAATTGAATGTCATACGGGATAGTAATACCTTTCATTTGAATATAAGTCTAAGAAATAGCCCAAGCAATGTCTGAGAAATCAGTGTGAGCTCTATTCCAACGTTTATGATTACTATTAAAGTCAACTGGCCCGTCCCGATACGAAATCCTGGATACGGGCCTGCTCCAATTGTTGATATCTATATTCCTATTCTATTTCATATCAATTACCGAAAGTAAATTTAGTATGAATTCAAGCAAAACGTTTGTTGTATGCAGCAAAACAATCAAATAGTCTTCAATTAGAACTCTAAAGTCAGTATAAATTATTCGGCACAGCAGGGCGTCAAGATTCGAGACAGTATCTATATTTTCGGCAGACTTGTTCATGTCTCACGAAAGATTAATGCCAACCGGCAATCCATTTGAAAACTGTTTCATTTCCTTTGCGCTCATCAAGGTAACTTAAGATTTGGCACCCTACTGTTCTTCGTTTTATGTGAAACTTTATAGTCCGGCTTAGCCACGCAGTTTTTGAAAATCACAAATTGGTAATTGTAGCTAAAGTTTGAAGTTACACAACGGTATTGATAACTTGGATAAAAACCTAGTTGAAATGGTTTTTTTCAATTCCCATAAAGTGTTTGGTATAGCTCCGGTCTCCCCTAGAGATTTCATGGGATATTCAAAACAATTCGCCCGAATAGGAGTCAGTTACGGGTTCGAGTCCCGTCTCTGCTGTAGCTTTTTCGCGGTCTTCATAACATATTTGTATTCGCAAGTATTTTTTTAACTCTGTTTTCTTCATTAGATACTGATCCTGATTCATGGTTTTACATATGTGTTTCTTTTTTTTTTCGGTGAAAATACATGATTGCAATGCACATTTACATACTAACAAACACATATTGCGTTGGCACTGTTTCGATTATCTCATCATCCTCCCGAGTATGCTGTAAGTAAACAATCTGTGAGCGAGATGTATTTCCCCAAGCTCATCAACATTCAAGCCAACAACCATTTGCCCTTTTCCCACCATCCCAGCACGGAATCTTTCCGTTTTTGCAGCCGATTGAGCGGTAAATAAATGCTAGACTCCAGGACCTACCAACATCATAATTGAATGATATGGAAGTGAAGGAAAATCAATAATCTTCACAGCACTCTCTATCTAGATCAAGTGTATCGCCTTTCCGGAGGCCCCAACTCGACATTTCATCAGGAAATCCTTTTTGCTGTGCCCAAGCCCAGCCGGACACTAATTGGTACCCTCGCCCTTGTTCTCTTCTCGCGTCGACCGTAACTGTCCAACGGCTATCTGAGTTGGTCCTTCATTAATGGCTAGCAGGACCAGCATGGAACGACGAGAATCTGATAGAACCGCCATCCAATGAAGTCGGGATGGTTTTCGTTTTTATCAGTAAGTGCGTCATAATAGTATTTAAATAAAGTATTGCTTCACATAGAAGCGTTCAGTATGATTACAAGGAATGGACAGCCTGACAGCTAATTTCTACTCGATCTATAGACTCCAATTTACAAGCTTTGGTTGTTTCTTTTTATTAAACATTTCTGTGGAACCCTGTAATGGTCGATGCGTGACTATATCTTGCGCTGCCGTTCAGAGAAAAAAAAATTGTTTGTAACCGAATCACGTACTGAAACTTCAACTCAAACTCCTACCGGTGCGAGAAAATGTACGAATATTTCACAACTTTTTATGCTTTCTATTTCTACAGATGGTTCCAATTCTGGCTTTGCTGCAAACTTCAATCAGTCGGGAAAATTTATTCAGCAAATGCATATTACGGTAGACTCGTCGGGCAAGATTTTGGCTGGCTCTTTCTTAGTATGAAAATGTTGGTGAATTGTTGCTTCTGCTTCTCAGTTTGTGCAACTGAATTTCAACTTAGGATGACACAATTTGTGAGGATGGACATACATAAGAAAGAATCACGGTAGATGAAAACTACTATTCGAAAGAGCCATTTCAAGACGTTTTTCATCATGATGCCGTCGAAGACGTGTACTTAAAGAAAGCTGGAATTGGAGAGAAGAAAAATTATTCAACTACAGTCTCTCGAATGTCCAGTTTTCTTAAATGGCGATGACACAGATTCTTTTGAAGAAGCTATGTTCCATTAGATAGTTCTTAACACTTCCTTATTGCAATTTTACCGCAATGTCAATTCCGCAGATTTTAGCTGATTGGGACATATATAAAAAGCGTCTGAACTAGGCCAAGTTAGCCATTTGTTATTTTCATGTTTATTTTGAAATATTTAGATTTACGCGTGAAAACTTGAAATCTGAGCATGTTTGAGGATTTCAGATGATATATTTTGGACATTACAGAACTATTTCATATTAGCCAACGTCAACAGATTTCGATTCAAAACTACAGATTTACTTTGAAGACAGAAGGTTTTCGGGAATTTAATTAGATATTAGAAGACCTCGCATGAAGATGGAAAACCATTGAAGAGCTAGAATAAGATAAGGGAAGAATTGGGGAAACACGCCCACGGATCAAATACGCTTATTTGCTGTTTTATGGAGTTTTTTGGTCTAAATTTCTAATTTTTGTAGTCTAAGAAAAACGTCTACAGTCTTCGATAATCGTTGCTTATATAAGTTGGTTTTTTGTTATTTGAACTTTGTCGTTCGTTTTTTTATTTTAATTTTTATTATAGATAAAAATTGTTTGACTCTACAAATACTTCACCGAATCAAGGTTTGCCTACCTGAAAATTTGTAAAAAAAAAAGTTTCCAATGAATGTTTTAAAACCAAATCATATGTCGCTTTCAATATATTTACGTTTTGTCTTTGAAAATGTTTATGTGCCCTAGCACAAAATTTGGCTAACCCCTGCATTTTCGGAACGAATTTGATGAGTTGTTTGTTGAGATCGTTTCGAAATCCAGGATGGCGATTTCCAATTTATTGATATTCTTTGAAAACCCTTACAATATGAGTAAAGGTTTTCAAAAAATATCGATAAACTGGAAGTCACCATATTGACCGATACGATCTTAAATACTATTTTCTAATCATCGAATTCTTTCCAAAAATACTTTTATTCTTTCAAGGGCTTTCAAGGAATATCGATAAACTGAAAGTCACCATCTTGGGATTCGATACGACACAAAACATCGTATTCAGGCATCTATAATTCGGAAATCGCCATCTTGAATTTCGAAAACCCCAAATAAAATATTCCAACCTCTACTTTTCAAATTAGTTTTCCTGCATCTACTCTTCAAACCCGTTCCAAAACTATTCAAATTGTAAGGGTTTTCAAGAAATAATGATAAACTGGAAGTCGCTATTTTGAATTGCGGAATAACCTCAAATATTGTTTTCTTGCATCTAATCCATGAATCCGTTCTAAAAGCATTCCATTTATAAGAGTACTCAATGAATATCTATAAACCGGGAACTGGAATATCGTTTTCTAATATCGAATAATCAAATTCGTTCCGAAAATACCCATTTCGTTAGGGTTTTCAATGAATATCAATAAGCCGGAAGTTGCCATCTTGGAATTCGCAACGACCTCAAACATCGTTTTCCAGTACCTACTCATCAAATCCGTTTTAAAAATATTCATATTGTAAGAGTTTTCAAAGAATATCAATAAACCGGAACGACCCCGAACATCGTTTTTCGGAATCTACTCTACCGTTCCAAAAATACCCATATTGTTTCCCTTTCATTACATATTGTTTCCCTTTCAGATTACATTATTTGAGATTTGGTTCGTAAAAAATAACGTAAAAAAAGTGAACGTAAACGGAGGTGTAGGTGTATTTGTTAAATTTTGCCATAAAGAGTTTTTTTTTAATTGAATTCAGTGAAATACGGGAAAAAATCGGTGCATTGTGAAACACTGTCCTGAGTTTGCGGTTCAAT
This sequence comes from Malaya genurostris, assembly GCF_030247185.1. NCBI lineage: Eukaryota > Metazoa > Arthropoda > Insecta > Diptera > Culicidae > Malaya > Malaya genurostris. The sequence continues at coordinate 217,038,686 of NC_080572.1, forward strand.
GCATAGGGCACTGGTCTTACAAGCCAGTTGTTGTATGTTCGAGCCCCAATCCGGAAGAATTCTTAGTGTCAGTAGAATCGTAGCACCAGTCATGCAATGATTCTGTACGCTATGAATCGGCTACGAAGTCAAAAGGGTAAATTCCACAAAAGAAATGTAATATCAATCCAGACTTCGCAGCCGATTCTTAGTGTACAGAATCATTGCATGGCTAGTACTATGGATCCTACTGACACTAAGAATCCTTCCAGGTCGGGGCTCGAACATACGACAACTGGCTTGTAAGACCAGCGTCCTATGCATTGAACCGCCAACCCGGGACCATAATATAAAAAGGATACATTAATTTCTTAGGTCTCAGAATTATACTGTATAGAAAAACACATAATTGTTTATATAATTTATCATTTATGAAAAAATACATCTTTCTCGTGTAATCATAATCAAACAAATCAATTCAGATAAATGAAAACAATGTGTTTCATTTCTGAAGTGATTTTTTTCTATTATTTTCATCTAAAATTCTTGAATTTATAACGTTGGGCGGTATGCATATTTCCCCGAATTTTTTCCGAATTGTTCATTCTCATTGTTTTCTCGTTGAATCATGAAAATTAATAGAGATCTACAAAACTGACACCATGAGTTTTATTCCTCTAGAAAGACACTAGCGCGTGAACAACAACGAGAATTTTGTTGTTGAAAATCAAACGCATTTTCTTCGGTCTCCATAAATTTCATGATGGCTTCCCAAATCGCTGATTTGCAAATATCGTTATTCATCGCTCATCAGAAAATTCATCTGTTCTAAGTTCGGAAAATTTCGATGAACTCTGGGAACGAAAACTGTATACGACTTCAACTTTTAGAAATATAAGAAAGTATATTCGACAATGTAAGTTTCTTAGCGTTTAATGGAATTCTCATCGTACAAATCTTTTCTTCCTAAACTTCGTACGATTTCAGCACAGTTAAATTATGTTAGAATATTTCTGATGATTGTCAAAACATCTGTTATATCATTTGACACAATTTAGAAATCGTTTTTATTACATATTTTTTGATGAAATAAAGAAAAATAAAGCTATTAAAAGTAGATTGAAAGCAGAGAAGATCAAAATCATTTTTCCGAAAGTTGCTTCGTCCAAAGCAGTTTAACTGAAAGACGTTTCATTTTGCCGAATTTATATCAAATGAAGAAATATTGAAGATGTTTGTGTTCTAGCTCTTACTGTTCACCCAGAATCGAGGTTTTGCCTATTTAGAAATAACGGATAAAATAACTTCTCTATTTTTTTTTGTTTTTCAGAAATATTTTTTTTTATTGTAACAATTCTGTTTTCATACTTTAATCTGTTTATATGACATGTAACCAGTTATCAGCTCAATGGCCAGCTCTTTCAGGTTTTGTATCATTTGATGGATAGTTTATCATCCGCCGCAAATGATTCAATCACTGTCCTGCAGTGGAATTGTCGAAGCATCATGCCAAAACTTGATTCATTTAAAGTTTTGTTGCATAGTCAAAAATGTGATGTATTTGCTTTGTGCGAAACATGGCTTACATCAAACATAGCCTTCAATTTTAATGATTTTAACATTATACGTCTCGATAGAGACTCCCCGTATGGTGGAGTGCTTTTAGGAATTAAGAAATGTTATTCCTTTTATAGATTAAACATTCCTTCGACTTCTAGTATAGAAGTTGTTGCTTGTCAAATAAACATTAAAGGAAAGGACATTTGCATTGCTTCGGTATATATTCCTCCAAGAGCTCAAGTTGGACAACGACAGCTTAATGAAATTGTCGAAGCCCTTCCTGCTCCACGTTTGATTTTAGGAGATTTCAATTCGCACGGAATGATGTGGGGTTCCGTTTACAATGATAGCAGATCATCTCTAATATATAATATTTGCGACAATTTTAGCATGACGGTACTAAATATGGGTAGCATGACACGGATCCCAAGACCTCCTGCACGTCCAAGTGCATTAGATTTATCTCTTTGTTCGACTTCAATTCGACTAGATTGCACCTGGAAAGTATTTCCTGATTTACATGGTAGCGATCATTTACCAATCATCATCTCAATTAGCAGTAACAAAGGCATTGCTAATTCAGTTAATATTCCATATGATTTGACAAAAAATATTGACTGGATTAAATACCAAAGTAATATTTCAAGTGTCTTAACTGCAATGGAAGAGCTCCCCCCACTTGAAGAATATGACTTCCTCGTTTGTTCGATTCTGGAGGCTGCAGAACAAGCCCAAACCAAACGATTTCTTAGTCCATCGTCTAACAGAAGGCCTCCAAACCCTTGGTGGGACAAAGAGTGCTCAGATGCTAAACACGCGAAACAAAATGCTTTCAAGACGTTTTTAAAACGAGGAGGAGGAACTCCTCAGAATTTTGAAAATTTCTTGACTTTAGAAACCAAGTACAAAAACACATTTCGGGTTAAGAAATGCAGCTATTGGAGACATTTTGTGGAAGGTTTGTCAAGAGAAACCTCAATGAGCACTCTTTGGAATACGGCCAGACGAATGAGGAATCGTAACGTAGGAAATGAGAGTGAGGAATACTCGAACCGATGGATATTTGATTTTGCGAGGAAAGTTTGTCCAGATTCTGTTCCTACGCATAGCATTATAAGGGAATCTTTTCCAAATAATGGTTCCATTGATAGCCCCTTTTCAATGATGGATTTTTCCATAGCACTCATGTCTTGTAACAATAACGCTCCTGGGTTGGACAGAATTAAATTCAACTTGGTGAAGAATCTGCCCGACCTCGCAAAAAGACGTTTGTTGAAATTATTTAACAAGTTTCTTGAGCAAAATATTGTTCCACCTGACTGGAGGCAAGTGAACGTTATCGCCATTCAAAAGCCGGGGAAACCAGCTTCCAATCACAACTCATATAGACCCATTGCGATGTCGTCCTGCATCAGAAAATTGTTCGAAAAAATTATTCTACGACGTCTCGACACTTGGGTCGAGACGAACGGGTTGTTGTCTGATACTCAGTTTGGCTTCCGTAGAAATAAAGGGACGAATGACTGCCTTGCATTACTTTCGTCTGACATCCAAATTGCCCTCGCTCAAAAGCAACAAATGGCATCTGTATTTTTAGACATTAAAGGAGCATTTGATTCAGTTTCCATTGATGTTCTTTCAGACAAGCTCCACCAACATGGACTTCCACCGGTTATAAATAATTATTTGCACAACCTTTTGTCAGAGAAACGCATGCATTTTTCACATGACGATTTGGCAACATTCAGAATTAGCTACATGGGTCTACCGCAAGGCTCATGCCTCAGTCCGCTCCTTTATAATTTTTACGTGAATGACATTGACAGCTGTCTAGTAACCCCATGTACACTAAGACAATTGGCAGATGATGGCGTGGTTTCAGTTACTGGACCCATAGCTATTGATCTGCATAAACCATTGCAAGATACCTTAGATAACTTGTCCGTTTGGGCTGTTCATCTGGGTATCGAATTCTCTGCGGAGAAAACAGAGCTGGTCGTCTTTTCAAGAAAGCATGATCCCGCGCAGCTTCAGCTTCATATGATGGGAAGAATGATCCAACAGGTTTTGACTTTCAAATACCTTGGGGTGTGGTTTGATTCCAAATGCACGTGGGGAGGACACATTAGGTTTCTGATAGACAACGATACTTTCAGTGATGGAATATGGATGCGTTTGCTTTCGTTCCGCTGCAAACTCTCATATTATCAAATTAGAGCGAATTCAATATCGTTGTTTGCGAATTGCTTTAGGGTGCATGCATTCGACACATACAATGAGTCTTGAAGTTCTGGCGGGAGTTCTTCCATTGAAAGATCGTTTTTGGGAGCTTTCATCGCGACTGCTAATAAGATGTGAGGTACTGAATCCCCTGGTTATTAATAACTTCGAAAGGCTAGTTGAGCTTCAATCTCAAACAAGATTCATGACAGTATATTTTAACCATATGTCACAGGAAATCAACCCATCAAGATATATTCCTATCCGTGTCAGCCCCCTAAATGTCCCTGACTCAACTTTATTTTTCGACACATCCATGCAGCGCGAAGTGCGTGGAATCCTGGAACACCTACGCTCGATGGAAATCCCAAAAATATTTACAAGTAAGTTCAGGCATATTGACTCTGAGAAAATATTTTACACGGACGGATCACGAATTGAAGAGGCTACTGGGTTTGGTATATTCAACAATAATGTTTCGGTCTCATTTAAGCTTCAAGAACTGCATCTGTTTATATAGCAGAGTTAGCAGCAGTTCATTATAGTTTGAGTGTAATCGTTACATTATCTCCAAACCATTATTTTCTTTTCACAGATAGTCTGAGTGCAATTGAAGCTATTCGCTCAAACGCTGCTTGCAAAAATGAACCTTTTTTCTTGGGCAAAATAAAACAGTGCCTGAACGTCATATTGAATAATAATTATCAAATCACAATAGTTTGGGTTCCGGCTCATTGCTCCATTCCAGGCAATGAAAGAGCCGATATTTTAGCCAAACGTGGTGCTATTTAGGGGGAAATTTATGAGAGACCGATTGCTTTCAACGAATTCTATAGCTCGTCTCGCCAAAGAACACTTGCCAGCTGGCAAGCTTCTTGGGATAAAGATGATCTGGGTCGGTGGATGCACTCAATTATTCCTAAAGTATCGACAAAGGCATGGTTCAGGGGACTGGATGTGAGTAGAGATTTCATTCGTGTGATGTCCAGACTCATGTCCAATCACTACACGTTAGATGCACATCTCCTTCGAATTGGACTTTCCGAGACTAATCATTGTGCTTGCGGCGAAGGTTACCGCGATATTGACCATGTTGTTTGGACATGCGTGGAGTTTCGTGATGTCAGATCTCAACTAATAAATTCCTTGCGTACCCAAGGTAGACTATCCAATGTCCCAGTTCGCGACATTCTTGCTTGTCGTGACCTTCCATACATGAAACTTCTTTATCATTTCATTAAATCCATTGGAGTTCCAATTTAAATTTTATTTTATGTTAGACTGTTTTCTCTTCCATGAGTTCAACCAATAGCCAACTATAGGATATTGAATATAAGTGGTGAACTGATACAAACAAACCTGAAATAGTTATAAGATCATGTACAAAATAAATGTATTTTATATAATGTAATTTAAAATAGCAACTCGCTTGATAAAAACAGTGTTTAGATTAACTAATGAGTACCAACATACTAATATGATATTCGAAATGTATTAGGTTTAAACTACTATGTATTGTGGATGCCACGGCGAAGAAAAACTTATGTATATTGCCTATGAAATAAACGTATTTATGAAAAAAAATAAGGGATGCAGTTAAAACCGTCAACTAAGTGAATACAGCAAGGAATAATTGAATCCAGGAAGAACGATAAACCCTTCCTGGCTATAGCTATAGATAGAAAAATCCTTTAATTTTAGCTCCCCATACACTGATTCAACCATGTATGGAGAACCAAAAACCCGGATATGTAGTTGCGTCAATGTAGTACAGTTATCTATAATATGAAGTACCATAATCGCATAATCATGCAAATGACACGAATAATACTGACCACGCTAAATAGTTGCTATGTGATAGTTTAGTTTGCACTGCTCAGTCAGTTTTCTAACCAGAATATTGCCACGATGCTGGAATGCGGTAGACATTTTGACATTTTCAGATTCAAATCTGATAAAAATGCTTTTATCCAAGTGCAAATTTGCAAGCTTCGCCATTAGCTGGCATGTTTATTTGCAGTTCAAGAACGAATCTTGTGATTTACCAAACTAGTTGGTGGTGATAAAACTTTTTTTTTTCTTTCGTTGCACCCGCTCTAGCCATTCATTTTCAGTAATACATACATCATATTTGAGGATATGACATGCTAATAGTAGTAGGTCTTAAATGAATTTTTTATTTGTCTCTTTATTATAAAAACATGGTTACATATTCAGTCCGATAAGTATAAATCTAACTTTTTGCGGAACAGAAACATTCTTTGTCGTTTTATACCAACAACGAATCGAAGCGTATTTCTGGTCGGTTAAAGCAAAAGTTAACCGCTTCATTAATCAATCGTCAATAAATTCCGTGCAATTGTATTGTAAAACTGCTTTGTTTTTGTAACAACAAAACCTGAACGGTTTCACCAGGGTTATTCCCGACATTACATAACTATTCTAAAGCAATACATTCAAGTTGTAAGATTGCGGTGAAGAGTTTAACACAAAGGTGGCAAAACATTACTATCCAATTAGTCGGAATGTGGTACCTAAAATCCTTTCCACCATGAAAAAAGGTGAATGATCCCGAAAAAGCTCTTCTCACTACTGCATATCAAGACTACATTTAGGGTTACAAGTCCAATCCATTCAACATTGATACCCCCCCATTTACCGCCAGCCGGTGACGCTTTCCAGGTCAGCATCCAGCCACTTAATCCCTACACTCGAGTCAATTTGTTACGTCAATGTTTTCTTTCCCGCACAGCAGCACCAAATGCCGCCACCCTATTTTTAATGTCGGCAATCAACCTTCCAACAAGACCAAAGTTCATTAATCTACAACCGGTCGGGGACCGACCGAGCCGTTCCGTTGGTGGTGGAAGGTTTGTCGGAAACTTTTCTGTCGTCAGGAAACACAAACAGAAATTGCAATAACACTAAAAACCCCCACAGAAAAAAAGGCTTACGAACAAATGGACGTCGTCCCGACTCCGGGAACGTTCGTTAGTGACCGGACCGAACATCAATATGCTAGAAAGTGATTTCATGTTTGATGCCACCCGCACTTGATGAGAGATGAGAGTTTCCTCCGAGCTCGGCGCTTCATCGAACAAATCTCTGAATAAGTGCTGTAGAAAAAGTCTCGGCGCTTGATGATTTTTTAGATGACTTTAGTTCCCCAAAGGCATTCTGTTGAAAACTCGCCGAATACCACCCAGCTCACGTGGTCGAGAGTGATGTGTCCTTGATCAAAGCACCTTTCGAGTAGTGAACGCCTTTTTCATTGTCCTTACTATAGAAAGGGGGCCGAGAATCTCTTATCAGTAGATGCGGTTGAGAATTGACAACGCCATCAAGCAGTGGCATCCGCTGGTACCGATGACAGTGTCGCTGAGCTGCCAATTTTTCTGCATGTACCGTCCGACAACGGAATTTCGCGCTTGTATAACGAATATGAGAGGGGTTTGCTATTTTTTTATTTTCACCAGCAGGTTACTTCAGATTGCTTGATCAAAAGCTTGATTCATATATGTTATAGCTTGATTCATATATGTTATAGTTCAAATCAACGCATACCTAATCGGAAATGTAAAATTTTTTTTTAATATAAAAATGTACAATGCAACATTCAGCTAATCAGAGACTATTTGGTAGAAACTGGAAATGAAAATTTTAGAATGATAGAACTAAAGGAAGAGCAAGGATCTGAAGATATAGAACGGAAAGAATAGATTGAATGATTTGTTTCAGTCTTGTTAAGACGTAGAATCGCATTGAGCTAGTTTTAAATTTGATCTTACTAAGAAAACAGATTGAAAAAATGACTTGCGAATGTATTGTAAACCGCTAAAAACCTACCGCAGAGGTGGGACTCGAACCCGTGGCTAGCTTCTATTCGGAGAAATTGTTTTGCCATTTAAACTACCCTGCACATGAAAACACATGAAGAAACAGCATAACTAACTAGAAAAACCATCATGCTTCGCTGTGCTCGGACGCCACGGAATTCAATTATAGTCATATTTCTATGACAACCCATCAATCACTTGTACCGTTTTCGTTTATTGATCAGAGCAACCCGAAAGCTGACGCAGAGTCGCCCAAACAACGTTCGATATGTTTGTTTTAGCAACCTGAGGTCGCTCTAGATCGGACTTCAATCGCGTAGTTTCGCTCTGAAATTTTTCTCGGGTCGCTCCAGGCATCCATGCGAGTTTGTTTATTTTTATTTTTTTTTTATGAGTTGTTGTTTAGGGCGCGTACCACGTGTTCTTTTTACTCGGAGTCGGAGTCGCTCGCGTGTAGATTCAAAAACGAAAACGGTATTACATCGCGTATCCCAAGTCTATCCTTACTTTCTGCTTTGCCGTCAGACGCTGATTTGAGATTTTGTTTTAGTCTCTTTCGCTACCTGCCAATATTACGAAAGTGAAATAATTGATAATACTTCATTTCTAAGCTTTGCACCAACTAATAATTAAAAAAATGTATGAGAAGCCAAAATCAAAAATCAAATGAAACCATGTGAATAATCAAGATATTAATAATTATTAGATTTAAATATTGTTAAATATATGTTTACATAGCATTAGCACAAAGATAATAATTGTCACCAACATGCCCAAGGTCAGGAATTTATGTTGCCAATGACAAACAATCGATACTACAATTCAAACCAACCGCAATGCAAAATTAGCTGTTTGCATTGAATTTAGTTATGATTTAGTAAACCGGAAAAAAAAAGTTTAGATGTTCGTTCACTCAAAGCTTACCAACATTCAAATTTAAACGGATGCTTTGTTCTATCTATATTCGACTGTTTATCAGAACTCCCAAACCTCCGTTTACGTACACTGTTTTTACGTTGACTCCTTTTTTTAAAAAAAAATGTCAGTAAAAAACGAACACGATTGACGCCAAACTGAATTAACTCAGCGTCATTCAGCTAATTGGCGTCTGTCTGTCACATGACAGTGCGTTTGCAAAGTCTATCCATGAATCAAAAAAATGGCTAATTTAGAAGATATTTAAGTTGTCCCGTGTCTGGACTAGCCTTAGTCTCCCCTAATATGAGGAAGTAAGTTGTAAGTTGTATCAAGAAATTGAGATGATTCAAATGCAAAGTTGCAGCTTGTCAGTCACGTCGAATGTCCTTGACCGACTGACTAAAATCATCGTCAACTGTAATATATACTGTAAAAGTGACCGTCAAATGAGATATTCGATAGTTATATGACCAAGTATTAGTATACTCAGTCAAAGACAGGAGACTCTTTTTGTTTTCTTTCTCATACTTCTATTCCCGAGTGAAGTAAAAACCGTTTTTAATCCACTCGATTCAAGCATCGCAGAGAAATCGAAGTGAATTTAGTTTTTTGAGTTTTCTCCCCTTTCGATGCTCTCGGAACAGGAAAAGAGGGGACCAGTAGTGCCGAATTAAGTTTTCATGCCCACAAACTAACAATCTCTGCAAACTAGAAGAATTTATCAGACAGTGTTATGGGATTTGTATCTGTTTTTAACCATCGTTTGACACACACATACACACACACACACACGCGCGCGCACACACACACATTTGCTCAGTTTGTCGAGCTGAGTCGAATGGTATATGACATTAAAAAATGGATTTTCACAGTTATTGCATAGCCTTTCTTTATGAGAAAGGCAAAAACAAAGAGAGTACTAATATAAACATAAATAGATAAAGTTAATTATTCTTTGCAAAAAGTTATCGGACTTGAAGTTATTTAGTCACATCGTAATCAAGTAGTGACAGGAGAAATGAAGATAATAATGAAAGTCCTGACGTGTGAAAAAACGAGATAATTTTAGGTTTGACACACTGGCTCTCAGACACTCGATACCAAGGATACCAGGTCATTTTTTCAAAAATCTATGATCAAGCCAAAAAACTGTCTGTGCAAAATCTGTGCACGTTGCCCGTAACATAATAGCGTCTCGCTACTTTCAACCGCTCTGTCGGATATTTATTTTCTCTCATTTTTCCCTAGAAAATTGCAAACTATTTGGTGCTCATCTGTGATCGATTTCAGAAATCTGTAAAAATCTGTGATCGATTTCAAAAATCTGTGATCGATTTCAGAAATCTGTGAAAATATGCGTCATTTTTAAAATCTGTGCAAAAAATTGAAACACAGATTAATCTGTGAGTTTGGCATCCCTGCTGAATACATAGTGATTTGTAGAACCAGCTTGGCAGCTGTCCAGTGTCATCAGCTATCCAATCTTCATCGTACAGTGATAGTTACAGATATCAGCTTTGTCCAAATAGTACGTTTTCTACAAGGTAACAATCATAACAATGATCTAATATTACCAAACATTAACTAAATTAACATCTAGGACAGATAAATGAAGAATTGTTTAATAATCTTACATAATCAATAAAAATCCAACACGAATTTCAATACCTGTCAAAGCTCATTGCAGTGAATGTTGCAATGTACTGAAAGAAGTGAATCTTATGAACTTTCGGTTTCGACTTCAAAGTAGTAGTTAATAATTATTCATCAATAGCAGCTATCGATTTTATATTCAACGTTTATCATTTTAAAATGAAAAATCTTTATGGGGACGGGTATAGCGTGATGGGTAAGTCGATGCCTTTCACGCCGCCCGCCTGGGATCGATTCCCAACCCCGCACATAGGGTCAGAAAGTTTTTCTTGCCCGAAGAGGCGAATGACATTAATGTTAAAGCCTCTATAATCTAAACAAAAAAAATCTTTATCATTAAAAAATGAATAAAGCTGTCTGAAAACATTTAGATAGGGAATGATTTGGGAATACCCGGGTAGAAGTGATTTGCAAACCAATACCAAATTCTGTCATTAAAATCAAACATCTCAATGGTAGAAATTAACATTATTTAGTTTGAAATAAGAGTTAAAATATCAAAAATCATAACAAAGTCTGCATGAGAAAATAGCAACAAAATAAAAAATTCTGTCATTGTAATATCAAACCAAGAACAAAATTTTTATAGAAGATGAATTTGTTCATTATTTTATATTCTAGCATTTAGAATAGAGTAATATCTTAAGTATTTCTCTTATCTGATTCTGATGCAGTTTATTAAATGGTATTTTATTTGAAATAAAACTACTGGGTCAATTTACTTAATGAAATTGAAATAGCTCATCAATAACGAAATAAGATATTATAACTAATTTTGATGTTGAACAGATATTGTACAATGTCTTGATCCCTTGATGAAATATCACGAAAATATCAAGTATCACTCTGACAACACAGAGACATCAAGCCAAGATATGATGGTAAAATTTGTTATTATTTTGACCTTTGTTTGCTATTTACACCTACCCGGGTAACAGTGAAATGACGGAATGGCAGCGAATGGTAATAGTGTGCAGTTTCATATCTTTATTATCAATTTATAGTCAATCAAATATTAGCGAAATGAATCGAGAAAAAAATCATTGAATCTAACTAATACAGATAAATTCTTTTAATATAGACAATACAGCATCAAGGGCCAAAATAAGCCATAAACATCTTTACCCGATGAATGATTGAGAAGATAGATGAAAGTGTACACTGTCCATACTCGAATATCTGACCCATAAAGATTTTCGTTACTTTGGAGTTAGCTTGACGAATGAGGTTTATTTGAGTTTGTTTAGGGGCTGTCCATAAAAGACGTCACGCTTTTTTTGACGATTTTTGACTCCCCATCCCCCCTTTGTCACAAATTGTCACAGAAGCAAAGACCCTCCACCTCCCTATGTCACATGTCACGAATTCCAAATAAATAAAATTCATCTCAATATGTATGACAATCCTTCAAATATGAGGGGAAAACCGATTTATTACATGCTGTCTTTAGATTAAAAAATATCCCTAAAACTACAAAATCATCGGAATTATTATTTTATTAATATTAAATAGATAAATTAATAAAAGTATTTTATTGGAATTGATGAAACATTTAAATCATCTGTTTTATTCTTCCTAGGGGTACACAGATATATTATTGTTTTAGGTAAAGAATAATATTTCCTTAGTGTAGCATACAGGGCTGAGAAAATAAAGACCAAAGCCTCATCAAAACGAGATCGCTGTCGGAGAATCTTTTCATGATCAGTTGATCAGTGAATTTTAAATCACATCGATCAATATCGGTACTGATCTTCCGTCACACAATGGATAGTGATTTTGAGCTAAAATGATTCTTGATTTATGTAAGTTCAATCATTGGATGATTCGATAAGCTTTGATGTTGGTGGAGGAAAATCACATATGATCAAGATAAGCCATGACATGATCTACGTCTGAAATCGTTGATCTATCGCCCTTTTCAAATGGATTGCAATTGAATAAACTGCATCAGAATCAGATAAGAGAAATTCTTATGATATACTATTATTAATGCTAGAAAATCAAATTACTGAAAAAAATTGTCAGTGCACAATTAAAGTTAAACCGTTTGAAGGCATCTTTTTCTTTTTTACTCATATTAGGCAAAATTTATTAATTTTGCTAATTTACTAGCTCCTCCGTTCACTTTTGCTGATCACAAAAGAAAGGATTTCCTGCATCATTCATTTCCGAATTTACAAGAAGAAGCTTTTACATCAACAAATACACGTTTTCCTATAGAATCTAAACGTTTATTGTGGAGATTTTTTCAGGAAATAGGGCAAAGCAGTAATATAATTAAGTAGTTCAAAAATGCGCTCATTGAAAATATTGGACGTCACATTCCAAAAACCTCCCCCCCCCCTTCCCACTGTCACAAAAGGTCACGTTTTGTGTAACACCTCCCTCCCCCTTGCGGCGTGACTCCTTTAATGGACAGCCCCTTAGTAAAATCTGGAAAAGAGTAGGTGGGTAATAGATAACATGAATACGAATAAAACTAACGTGTACCATCTCACTTCTGAATATCTAAATCGTTCTCATAAGCTCATCTATTGTGTGAATTGTGCAAGATTTAATTTCTTTACTACCAGAATTGTAACGATACACGTACGCTAAGGTACGACGAATTCACGACTTACTTGTTTTAACACAAAAATGAATAAGACAGGTCAAAAGAGAGTAACAAATTGTTTGCCTGCCGAAGTACAAACGGAACGAATTACAATAATTTCAGTGGTAGAAAATATCAAAAAGTTCTTTAATAATTAATTTACTGATATTAAGGCCATCATCCAAGTAGCATGCGCGATAAACATAAATAAACATACCGGCCGTTGAAATACTTTTATCTATCTGCAAGGCGAAAAGGTGGTCGTACAAGCTTGGATCATGATGAGATCCCTGGCCGCCCAACAACATCTGTTACTGAGGAAAACATTGAATCGGCGAAGCAAATCGTGTTGCAAATTTGTTCTGTACCGATTAGAGAGATTGCTGTGTTGTTGGGCATCTCTTATGGATCAGCCGAACACATTTTAACTGATGTTTTGGGTTTGGAACGCGTCGCTTCTCGGCTGGTGCCAAAAAAGCTGAATTTCACAATAATGCGCCGGCTCAAGAAAAACTCAACCAATATCATCAACCAAGCACCGTACTCTCCAGATATGGCCCGTGTGACTTTTTCCTCTTCCCCAGACTCAAAGACCATAAAAGAGAATTCGCTGCGTGAACTAAAGGCCATACCTTCGGCGGCCTAGAAAGCTTGTATGGAAAATTGGATGAAGCGTTGGCATGCATGTATTGCCGCGTACTTTGAAGGCGATAATAAAGAAATTTATTTAAAATTAAAATTTTGCGTTTTTGAATAAAATTCCAGTTCTTTTTTTATCATAAGGTACTATCCAGTAGTTCCTAATATTTCCAAAACTTCTTCACAGGAACCTGTTTCCGATAATTACGATATTGTTGATCCCAGAGCGCATTTCGTTTTAAAATAGCACCGATTAGCGCTTCAACATCAATCGAATTATCCTGTTCCATCATGACAAAAATCAATCAACCTCTGTTCGCTCGTAGATCGCGTGAAAAATTTTGCACGTGGTGCTTGGCCACTTGTCGCGCTGAAAATCGCTCGTCGCTACGCAACGTATCGTGTTTACTGTGGCATGCATGTTTTTTTTTTTTAATGGACGAAATTCGGTCGTGCTTCGCCATGCAGTCCTTTAATATTCGCATCGCTTCGCGTCACTTGTCGCTCCCACTCTGGCTTCACCCTAAGAATCATGAATAAACCTACAAAAATTATTCAAATCTTTCAGGATTATTTCAGAAGCACGAATGTAGGACAACAAAACGGGAGTAAAGTTAATCATTTTTCGTTTGTCTTTCTTTTAAATCAATTCCAATAATGATTTTAAGACTAATGCAAAATTTTGCGAAATGACCTTTTCGGCGAATTTGGATTCTTCTGACAAAATGGCATCCGGCGAAACAGCTTTCATCGAAATGGCATAGAAGTATTCCAACTAGAACAATTTTAACACCTGTCACACGATTTCCCTAAGTGTTGAAGGCAACCTTTTTTCATGTCGCATAAATCACACGAGGATTCGATCGAAATAAAACAAAAACAAACTTGTCATTTTAACCAACAGCAAAACAAAAATCTAGTGTAAAGTGAATGTGGCACCCAAAATTGTGTCTCATGTGAAAGCGGCACCCAAATCGTGCTGACACCTCCTGCCGATCATGGTGACATCTGCAAGTGTTCGCCATGCAGACTGAACAAATTTTACACACAGTTCATATGTGAGCCTGTATATCTGTTTTCTGTGTTTAATCCAAACTTTTTCGGACGTTAGCTACATGCAACATTTGCTTTGAAAACTCTTCTGGCAACCTAAATTTTATGTTACTCATTTTTAATTTGAGCTGTTAGTATAATATATATCTTCACAACAACAAAGTTTAATTGTGATATCTGGGTATATTTTCCCGAGTGATCGCTTATACAATTTAGCATAATATCTCATGATTTTTCTCTCCAATAACCACTACTAACCCAGCAATTCTAGATTAATGCATCGACAGATAAGCGTGTGAGGGTGTAAAGTGATAAATAAGTCGAAGTCTTTCCCGCTGGCTCCTTGGGTTCGATTCCCATCCCGGCACATTCGATCAGAATTTTTTCTGATCTGAGAAGATGATCAAGTGTGCATAAAGAAAGCCAAACAATTTCATACGTCTTTTTTTACAGCAGAAGAACGCATAATGCACCATATCTCTTTATCGATTATCTCACACACAAGTGGCATTCAAATTTCATACTATTGTAACTATCACCAAGCCACAATTAGGCAATTGTAATGATAATCCACTCATTAGTAATCCCAATATGTTGCTGTTCATTCGATCTACTATCTACGGATTGCGGTGTAATCGAAGTCAACACACTGAAGTCTTTTTTATGCGAGTTTACGTACCGAATAACTCTGAAAATTCGTATTAAAAAAGCCGCATAACTCTGAAACTTCGCAGAAAAAAAATCGCCTAACTCTGAAACTTCGCATAAAAAAACCGCATAACTCTGAAAATTCGCATAAAAAAGTCGCATATCAAACCGCAAAAAAAAAAACACCGCTTAAAACATACCTTAGTGTATTTTTGTCCTAAAAAGTTGCATCGAAGCAAAACTGATGTAAAGGATATGTGCGAACTGCTATCTGAACTACACAAAAATTCAAAAGGAGTGCATCAATTTTTATCTTATTCATTGAGCTGAATTGCATTCAGCAACGAAAGTAAATCTCACTTCTACTAAAGGTTTTGTTATCTGATAGCAATGGTTGAGCTAAGATGATACTTTTATCACTGTACGGTTATCCTGCTACTAGCGTTGAAAAACGTTAAAATATACATCATTTGCAATAACACTCGAAATGAGAAGCTGTTGGACTGATTATGCGAGCATTGCCTTTGACCGAAACCAAACAGACACAAAACCATTAACTCCGATAGATCCTTACACATCAGAAAAATCTCTCACATTATAATCACTTTTGTAATATTTATAAAAAATTTCTACTCACCGTAATTTCGAACAGTACCTAGAAGAATAAGCAAAACAAAATTAGTATCGTGCCCACGAACTGTATCACAAATGCCGCATACTTTTCATTAGCTTGTTTCTGTATGCGTCGTCCGAAGCCTGAAAACTAGCGTTGGTGGTGCCAACTGTCCCCAAACTGATGGTATTAATTCCGCCACTAGCTCCCATCGGTGCATCTGCATTTCGTCCTGGTTTACCGCCACCACCCCCTCCGCCGTTTAGTGCCGATGGTCCTATAACCTCTAACGGAACCATCATTGAACTGCAACTGCTACTACGCCTTAGCTAACCAAACTTTCACTGACCTGTAAACTTAGAACAAAGCGCTCGTCACTCAACTTACTTTGCACTTTGCAATATTGTTACTAAGTTATTCCTTTTACGCTCATGCACTATACTACTGTTAGATGACGTGTCTTTAAGGAAGATTTGTACCACGAATGAAAATCTAGAATGTGGGATTTTGTACACCTGTTCGATTTATCGATTTCATTTTGTGAAAAATATGCTACATTGGGTTGATGAAACCTTCTTGCTGACTATCGGTGTCATAAATAATATAGCAATTCAAAACAAAAAAAAATGACAACGAACGAATAACATCTGGTCACAGATATGCATAACATCATTTTTTAGACTTTTCTTGTACAATGACGAGTTGGCAATGGACAAAAAAAAGGAGTCAATGGTGATAAATTATGATTGGTATCAACCCTTGGGACCAATTTATCACACCTAGCAGGTGCAAATAATCGACACAATTTCCTGAAGAGGTGAAAAAGTAGACATCCGTGCGTGTTGTTTTGTTTCGGAAGAAAATTGGAAACCAATTGATTCATAATTCATTTGGAAATATACTTCTTGCTGGTAAATATCACCATTTATGGCATCGGTTATTACAGAGCTTTCATTCCAAACGGTTTATGACCAAGACATAGTATTATTTTATTTGTTCATTTAACCTCAATTTTTGTCCCGGGTTAGAACCTTTTTCATTGCAAAATCCGTGTCCGGTTTTTGCTCTCAAGGTTTAATCCGGGTTGCCGAATTCAAATACATTAAAACGGGTTTCCTAAACTAGCTACCGCTCAAATATACTAAATCGTACTACAGAAAACTGACATCTAAGTAGAGATTTCAATGTGTATAAGAAATTTACCGATTGTTTGGCAAAGTGATTACCAAGTAGCAATTCGTGTAGACATCTTTTTTTTTTTTTTTTTTTTAATAACTATTTATTGGAATATGAGTTAAAATTAAATCATTAAGATTTAAATTGGGTGTTCAGCCACAAGTGGTGACTTTTCAGCCCTGTTATATATATATATGATTTGGTTATTACCATGAAGACATCATTTGCTTCCGCAATTCTGAGATTTTTGTGTAGGGAAAATTCTAAACCTACTTGTATTGTGTAATGGGGAAAAGGAACTTATATACTAACTTACTAACTAATACAGAGAGCGAATCGATTCAATTGAAGATTGCATCGATTTTTGTCGGAATTCGCTTATAATATTATGTGACATTACATCTAATGGTTCTATATTTGTGAGTCTGTGTAACTCATTTGTACTAAACCAGGGAGGACGCTTCAGAATCATTTTCAGAATTTTATTCTGAATCCTTTGAAGCGTTTTCTTCCTGGTGGAACAACAGCTTGACCAAATTGGTACCGCATAAAGCATGGCTGGTCTGAAAATTTGTTTATAAATTAACAATTTGTTTTTTAGACAGAGCTTAGAATTTCTGTTTATAAGAGGATATAAACATTTAATATATTTATTACACTTTGCCTGGATTCCTTCAATGTGATCCTTGAAAGTGAGTTTTTTGTCATACGTTAAACCTAAGTATTTAGCTTGATCAGACCATGTCAATTCCAAGCCATTCAATTTGAGAATGTGATTATTGTTTGGTTTAAGAAAAGAAGCTCTTGGCTTGTGAGGAAAGATAATTAATTGCGTTTTTGCTGCATTTGGTTTAATTTTCCATTTTGACAGATAATCACTGAAAATATTTAAACTTCTTTGTAGGCGACTGCAGATCACTCTTAGATTTCTACCTGTGGCTAACAGACTTGTGTCGTCACAGAATAGCGATTTCTGACAACCAACGGGTAGATTTGGAAGATCAGAAGTGAAAATATTATACAATATTGGAGCTACACTCGAACCCTGCGGAACACCGGCTCGTACGGGTAGCAATTCAGATTTACAATTCTGATAGCTAACCTGAAGAGTACGATCAGTTAAATAATTTTGAATCATTTTGATCAAATAAATAGGAAACTGGAAATCAGACATTTTTGCTATTAAACCTTTGTGCCAAACACTGTCGAATGCTTTTTCTATGTCTAGAAGAGCAACTCCAGTGGATAACCCAGAAGATTTATTTGATTTTATCATGTTCGTTACTCTGACAAGTTGATGAGTAGTAGAATGTTCATGACGAAATCCAAACTGCTCTGGTAAAAAAATTGAATTCTCATTTATATGAGTCATCATTCTCAACAAGATAATTTTTTCAAAAAGTTTACTGATAGAAGAAAGTAAGCTAATTGGGCGATAACTTGATGTTTCTGCTGGGTTTTTATCAGGTTTTAGGATAGGAATTACTTTAGCGTTTTTCCATCCTTTTGGGAAGTAAGCTAATGAAAAACACTTGTTGAAAATTTTAACCAGGAGTCTCAAGGCAACATCGGGAAGATTTTTAATAAGAATATTAAAAATTCCATCATTACCAGGAGCCTTCATGTTTTTGAGTTTCCTAATAATTGATTTAATTTCATCAAAATTCGTCTCAATAATGTCATCGTGTGATAACACTTGGGTTGAAATATGATCATATTTCAGTGAGACTTCATTTTCAATAGGACTCACAACGTTTAAATTAAAATTGTGGACACTCTCGAACTTTGATCTGTTAGAACCAGATCAATTGTAGACGGGTTTTTCACGGAAGAGAAACAAGTAGGATTACTGGGATGAAGAACTGTGAAGTAACCAGCTGAGAGTTGATTATGAAGTATTTTACCATTACTGTTATTTTGCCTACAATTCCACTGGACATGCTTAGCATTTAGGTCCCCTATTACGAAAAATTTCGATCGATATCTTGTAAGTTTTTGCAAATCGCCTTTAAAGAAATTCAATTGTTCGCCGGTGCATTGGAATGGCAAATATGCTCCAGCGATGAAATAAATTCCATGAATGGTTTCAACTTCGATTCCCAAGCTTTCAATAACTTTAGTATTGAAAGAAGGTAAAATTCGATGTTTAATTTGCCGTTGGACAAAAATGGCAACTCCACCATCCATTCCAGTAAACCTGTCAAATCGATGAACCACATAATGTGGATTACTTTTCAATTTTACATTTGGTTTAAGAAAAGTTTCTGTCACAATGGCAATATGAATTTTGTGAACTTTGAGAAAATTATAAAATTCATCTTCACTCGATTTCAAAGATCGAGCATTCCAATTTAAAATATTCAAATAATTATTTAACATCACTGTTAAATTTTAAATTCATTATAATATTATTTGCAAATTTCCATCCGATTTGAAATGCTTCAAAAAGTGATGAAGTCGAATTCATTTGGATGATCATTTGAAAAAGTTGATTTTGTAGGTAGATCATTTTATTTTCAGTTATATCGCCTAAATCGACTTCATTTAAAGAAGCGAATGGCATTGAAGGAATATTTGTAGGTAGACTGCCATTAGAAGAAGATGATTTGGCGAGTCTACCTATTAATAAATTGTTTTCATTAGAAGAAGAACTGCAAGGCGGTCCTGTGTTTTGATTATTTACTTTAGAAGAAATAGGTGATAGATTTCTACCTAATATACCAGCATAACTGACATTAGAAGAAGATGATGACGAGGTCGATCTACCTGTCAATAAATTGTTTTCGTTAGAAGACGAATTGGCAGGCGTACCTGTTTTTTGTTTGGAAGAAATCAGTGCCTTAAAAGAATTAGGCGTGGCATTTGTAACGGTTTTTTTTTATTTTCAGGTATGTTCTGTAAATTTAAGGTCGTTGATTTGACTTGTTGTCGAAGCGAACGAGCGTTTAAAATTTTTTCCCTGACAGGACATTTCAAATAATTGGATTTATGATTTCCATTGCAATTTGAACATGAAAATTTATCAGTGGTTTCATTCATTGGACAAACGTTTTCGAATGCGATTTACCACAATTCAAACATCGTATATCCATATGACAATTTTTGGTTCCATGACCGAAGCCTTGGCAACGACGACATTGCGTTAAGTTTGCAATACGATTATGCCGTTTATAATGTTCCCAATGAATTTTAATGTGGGAAATGAAACGTACTTTTTCTAAAGTTTTCAAATTGCTTACATCACTTCGATTGAAGTGTATTAGGTAAAGTTCATGAGAAATTCCAGAGCGTGGTTTAGAAGTACCATTGGCTCTTTTTTTCATAAGTATTACTTGGGAAGGGGCAAAACCAAGCAATTCTTTTAGTTCATTTTTAATTTCATCAATACTTTGATCATTTGATAATCCTTTCAAGACAGCCTTGAAGGGTCTGTCTGATTTTATATCATATGAATAAAATTTATGAAGTTTCTCGGACAAATATCGAATAAGACGTTCGTAATCTTCCAAACCATCCACCAAGACTCGACATTCTCCTCTTCGTCCGATTTGAAATGAGACTTTTACTTCCGGGAGAAAAGTAGAAAGCTCAGTACGGAATCCTTTGAAGTCGGAAATCATCACCGTCACTGGTGGCATAGATTGATGTTTCTTCCCAGAACGACAAGCGTCCATTTTGGGAATTTTTGAAGAATTTTCTTCTATGTCGCTACAATCGGATTCAGGAAGAATCTCGTAAATATTGTTAGACGGCATAGGATCAACGGAAGGGAAATCCGTCCGTTGTCTTTTATTTTTACATTCAGATTCTATAAGATCGTGAATGTTATTAGAAAAATGTTGAATAACGGATTGTGATTTATTCCGTTGTAATATGACCATGTAACATTAAATCTTTCACACATCCCAGACCATGCAACATTAAATCTTTCCCACACTTCAGACCACACGCACTTGACAAATTTCCATAAAACACGTACTCGACAAATTTCCATTTGACACCAAGTCACGAAGCCCAGAAACCCACTTGAAATATAAACTTCACCTACATAAGACAATTAAATTGTCAGCACTTACTTCAACCCAACGAAAAATATCGCATTTATACAACAAACGTAAACACGGAAACTTGAGCATCAAATATCAACTAAAAACAATTCAGTTATGTCATTTCCCCGCTTCTCCACTTTCCACACCTCTACACCTCTCTCAAACAGTGCCATATGGCATGACCTAGAATAACGGTAACCCAGGAAAAGACACTGACTCGAACCGACACTCACGAGAGTTAAACCTGACTACTCTCAACCTCCCCTCTCCGCATCACACTCACACACTTGTCTAGAAACATTACTCACTCTCTCTCTTACTCAAATAGATTACAATGACCGAGACACGTCATTGGTTAAATCAGACTTAAGCTACGCGTTCTAACTCCTCCCCCCCGGATTTATAGCAATCCATACTGGAAATTTTAATTTAACAAAGTTAGGAGAGAATAGACTATAAAAGGATGATATTTAAATAAAGAAGACAGATTATGATTATGTTTGAAACCGTGCGTATTTATTATTAAATGGCGACCGAGTGTTTTTCCGACCAGCGATTCCGTGGTGTGCAAGTGATAGAATTTCTTAATGATTCGCGGGAATTGAACTTGTGAAACAATTCGGTTTCAGTTAAAGTACTATTGACTGTTTTATACGTGCAAGTGATGGAATTTCTTAACGATTCTCGGGAATTGAACTTGTGAAACAATTCGGTTTCAGTTAAAGTACTATTGACTGTTTTATAAGTGCAAGTGATAAGGCAAAAAAAAAAAAAAAAAATCGAAGAAATAAACTCTAACAATGATCAGGATTCAAAATTCGGAACAGTGCAAAAGTGCCTATATTTTTTCAAAGGAAGTTACTACTGCTTCAAAGAAATTAACTTATGAAATAGTTGCAAGCCTGTAAAAAGTGTTCCTGACATTCCACAGTGATGGCAACAAGCTCCAATTATCGGTGATTTGGTGAAGTGTGCGATTTGGCTTAAGTGGCTAAACAGAATACAAGAAATTGACTTATGAAATAGTTGCATGCCCGTAAAAAGTGTTCCTGGCATCCCACAGTGATGGCAACAAATTCCAATTATTGGTGATTTGGTGAAGTGTGCAATTCGGCTTTAGTGGCTAACAATAAACAGAATGCAATAACTGATAAACGAGTGTTTAATGATGAAAAGATGCAAGTGACGATCGTTATTATCGTTAGTTTGTTCGACTTTCGGTAATTGGTGCTCGTTTGATAGCAGTGAATAACCAGAAAACATCGTGCGACGCTAACTATGAACTACCGGAGAAATTCTGTGTGCAAACAGAATTAAAACAAAACCGTGTGTCACCAAGGAAGGATCCGCTACAACACGAAGAGACGACGACAACGCTCACACAGGAGTACCGGCAACATGAGGACGAAAAGGGAGTAAAACTAAGGTACTGTGCTTAAATTAGGAATTAGGGACAACTAGCTAGGAATATATCGAGTTGAGACAAAAACAACATTTGTGAATAGGATTATGGGTTGGTTTTCGTCAGACGAAACCATCAATAACACAATAGCCTCCCCGACGAGGGAAACGGAAGGCATCGCACTCTGCGCGTTGGTAGGGATAGTAATAGGCTATCTGCTACTGAAAGGCCTACTAAAATTACACAAACAATATACGGAAAAGATAGCAGTCAAGGCCGCACGTCAGGTACAACTGACCAACGTTTAAATTTAGACTACGTACACAAACATTTTTAGGCGACAATGGAAAATTCTTATAACGACAAATGGCCTTTAACGGTCAAAGAGAAACTTAATGAAATTAAAATTCGTGTAGAGGAAAAACGCAAACAGGCGATTCCTGAAAAACACAAATGTGGTTATGCATGTATATTCATGTCCAGAAGACTACACACTATATCTTATAATTGCGAAAGGAATGACTTTTTCTTTTAAAAAAAAAAAAAAAAAAAAAAAAAATTTTTTTTTAGCGATAAAAATAATATAATGTCCACTTAAAATACGATAAATTTTTATATAAACGTTATATATATCCAAGCAAAAATGAAATGCAAAATTATAAGGAGCTAGAAAAACTCCACATTTATGTAAAAAAGTCGATAAACACGAAACTATCAGAAAAATTACTCGACGAAAAATTGAATAGATGCCAAGAATTAAAAACAGACCTTGAAAAATTTTTTACAAAAGAACAAGAAATTATCGACGACAAAACTTTCCACAACTTAGTAAAAAATACGAGACTGTGGACTGACGAAATTTGCGAAATAATAAAATTTAAACTCGCATGTATTAAAGCAACCAAAAACGACACAATGACCCAAACAACAACCCCGTTCGACTTACGTCAGGCGACGGCTCTTATACAACCTTACGATGGTTCTCCTGAGAACTTATACACGTTTATCGACTCAGCTAGATTGCTGAATGAGTTAGTTCTGCCAGACCACATGGCCATGGCAAAAAAATTTCTAAAAACCAGACTGTCCGGAAAAGCCAGACAAGGCATTCCTGAAACAGTCAACACAATCGATAATTTGATACAACTAGTCGAGGAAAGGTGTAAAATCACGACCACCCCCGAAAGTATCATAGCAAAAATAAACACATTAAAGCAAAAAAACTCAATAAATAGTTTTTGCGATGAAATTGAAACCCTCTGCACAAAACTCGAAAATACCTATGTCGAGCAAAATATCCCACTACCAGTGGCAAAATCAATGAGCACTAAGATAGGGGTAAACGCTCTAATAAAAGGGTGTAACAACACCGAATTAAAAATAATTCTCAAAGCTGGTAATTTCAGCAACATTAGAGAAGCAAACCAGAAAGCACAAGAATTGGGTACAGATGAAATAACCCACTCCCAAATAATGCACACACGTTTTGTTCAACAGCACCAACAACGTGTGAATAATTTTAATAGAGGGGCAAGACAATATAATGCACCCAGATATCCAGTGCAATACAATAGGTATCCACAAAAACAATTATTTTATAATAATAGAAATAATTATAACCATAATAATTTTAATAATAATTTCAACCATAATGCAAATAATCAAGAATTCCGGCATGAAGGTAATATGCGGAATACAACAAATTACCGTGGAAGACCCCGCAGAGAAGGTCAATACCACGAAAATTTCCGAAGGAACGGAAATAACAGAATATTATTAACCAACGAGGAACAGATGGAAAATGCCTCACAAAATGAAACATTAAATATAATACCAAGTCAGTACGAACAAGTACAAAATATTAACCAATACCCAACGAACCAAAATTTTTAAGAAAGACCTTGTATACCATGAACATACACGCCGCTAATTTTATCAAAGTAGGTATAAGAATGACAAACTCAATATGCACATTTATTATAGATTCAGGTGCAGATATATCAGTATTTAAAGCAAACAAAATATCTCCGCAACAACCAATCAATATAAATAATAAAATTAAACTTACCGGAATTACCGATGGCGAGATAGAAACAATCGCATCGACAGAAACAGAATTAATATTTAACAACGAAGTTTCTATTAAACATAGATTCCACCTAGTAAGCCCAAATTTTCCTATTTCTACAGATGGCATCTTAGGTAGAGATTTCCTATCGGCTCATAAATGCCTAATAGATTATGAATGTTGGATATTAAACTTTACAATTAACAATATTCCAATAGCAATACCGATTCAAGATACAATCGATAAAAATTACATTATACCAGGAAGATGCGAAGTTATCAGAATAATGCAAAATTTAAATATCAGTGAGGACATGGTACTACACTCACAGGAAATTAAACAAGGGTTATTTTGCGCAAGCGCAATTATTTCACCACAAAAACAATTCGTAAAATTTATGAATACTACTGACAAACCTATAAAGGTCAGCCAATCTGAATTCAAGCCAATTTTAGAACCTTTAAGCAAGTACACAATTTTGAAAAACAACATGTACAAAAATAACACTAGAAAAAACAAAGTCCTAACTGAACTCGATTTAAGCAATGTACCCATATACGCTAAAAACAGCCTGGAAAAATTAATTTCAAACTATTCTGATATATTTTGCTTACCAGACGAACCAGTTTCGTCAAACAATTTTTATTCACAAAATATTGAACTGAGCGATAGAGTCCCAGTATACATTCCCAACTACAAAACGATTCACTCACAAAGCAACGAAATTGCAACACAAGTAAACAAAATGTTGAGAGATGATATTATCGAACCATCCATATCACCATATAACAATCCAATTTTACTAGTCCCGAAAAAATCAGAAAACAATAATACAAAATGGAGATTAGTAGTTGATTTCCGGCAACTTAACAAAAAAATATTAGCCGATAAATTCCCACTGCCAAGAATTGATGCTATCCTAGATCAGCTTGGTAGAGCAAAATATTTTACAACTCTGGATTTAATGTCAGGATTCCATCAAATACCCTTAGAAGTAAACTCCAGGAAATTTACAGCATTTTCAACCCAATCCGGTCACTTTCAATTTAAAAGATTACCGTTTGGTTTAAATATCAGCCCAAACAGTTTTCAAAGAATGATGACAATCGCAATGTCAGGATTAACACCTGAACATGCTTTTGTATATATAGATGATATTATAGTAGTTGGATGTTCAATTCAACACCACCTTCAGAATTTAGAGAAAGTTTTTGAACGCATTAGGAAGTACAATCTCAAATTAAACCTCAATAAGTGTAAATTTTTTAATACAGAAGTAACATATTTAGGTCACAAAATTACAGACAAAGGAATACTACCGGATAGTAATAAATACGAAGCAATAAAAAATTACCCTACGCCAACAAGTAGCGACGACGTACGAAGATTCGTTGCCTTTTGCAACTATTACAGAAAATTCGTCCCAAATTTCGCAACCATAGCCTACCCATTAAATCAGCTACTAAAGAAAAACCAGAAATTTTCATGGACATTAGAATGTCAGCATGCTTTTGTAACCTTAAAATCCTTCTTAATGTCACCAAAACTTCTACAATACCCAGATTTTAATGAACAATTTATTTTAACCACAGACGCCTCAGACGTTGGATGTGGTGCAGTTTTATCACAAATAATTAATGGCAATGACCTACCAATAGCATTCGCCAGCAAAAGCTTTACACCCGGAGAAAAAAATAAATCAGTAATTTTGAAAGAATTGACAGCAATACACTGGTCAATTAATTACTTTAAGTCCTACCTATATGGACGTAAATTTACTATACGAACGGATCACAGACCGTTAGTATTTCTATTTAATATGAAAAACCCAACCTCCAAATTAACTAGAATGAGGTTAGATTTAGAGGAATTTGAATTTAATATAGAATATATTCAAGGTAAAAGTAATGTTGCAGCCGATGCGTTATCACGCATAATAATGTCTTCCGATGAATTAAAGGCAAATAGTATTTTGATGGTTAATACAAGGTCAATGTCAAAAAAACAAGAACTGATAAAAAAGAAAAAAGAACAAGATAAATTAAATAATACCAAAAATACTAACTATAATAATAATTTAAGTAATAATCCTTGCATCAACAGTGAGCCTGATCAACTCTCTGTTTATTCAACGGAAACTCCTAGCGAAGTAAGAAACTTATTGAAAATGAGGTGTTTTTTCGAAAACAACCACATTATAATTGATACATACCAAGGGATACAAAAACAAAAACCGATGCATCGTGTAATTACAGAAATAAGAGATATCAGACAAACACTCGTGTTTGCAATCTCCAAATATGAAGAAGAAATGAGAAAATTAAAAGTTAGCAGAGTAGCAATCTCTTGCAATGATAAAATATTTGAAATGGTACCTATGGAAATGTTTAAAGGTCTCGCCCTAAAAACAATTAAAACATTACAAATTATTATCTACAAACCACCGAAGTTTATTAGTAAACCTCAGGAAATACAAACAATATTAAAGAATCACCATGAACTACCAACAGGAGGACACATCGGACAAAACAGATTGTACCTCAAATTAAGAGAAATATACACATGGAAATTTATGAAAAGTTCAATTGCTAATTTCATCAAGGCCTGTGAAATTTGCAAAAAGAACAAAATTATTAAACATACTAAAGAAAAATTACAAATTACTAATACACCTAACAAACCATTTGAAGTAGTGGCAATCGATACGGTTGGACCATTACCCAAAACAATCCATAATAATAGATACGCTGTAAGCATACAGTGTGAATTAACCAAATACGTTGTATATATACCTATTCCAACCAAAGAAGCTAACATCGTAGCTAAAGCGTTAGTAGAAAATTTCATTTTAACTTACGGTAAATTTCTTGAGTTAAAAACCGACAGAGGAACCGAATATAAAAACGAGGTTCTAGAACAAATTTGTAAATTGTTAAAAATTAAACAAACCTTTTCGACAGCTTATCATCCTCAGACAATTGGTTCTTTGGAAAGAAATCACAGATGCCTCAACGAGTTTCTGCGATCTTTTATCAACGAACATCAATCTGACTGGGATGATTGGTTACAATACTATGCATTTTCATATAACACAACACCACACTCAGATCATGGGTATACACCCTACGAACTAGTTTTCGGCGTAAAAGCCAGACTACCACAAGAAATTTATTCAGACAAAATTGAACCAATATATAATTTCGACATGTACAATAAAGAGTTACAATACCGACTACACAAATCACACGAAATAGCAAACAAACATTTAATACACCAAAAAGAATTCAGAAAATCAACAACAGATCACCTATGCAATCCGATAGAAATACAATTGAACGACATAGTGTATCTACAAAACGAAAATAGACGCAAACTAGATCCATTTTATATTGGTCCATTTAAAGTTACACAACTTCAAGATTCAAATTGTGAAATACAAAATTTACAGTCAAAAGAAAAAACCATTGTTCACAAAAATAGACTCATCAAAGCATAAAATACAAAATTGTAACATAAACTTTTAGAATTAAGATTTAGATACCGAGCTTAACACCACGTAAAACAAAAAAAAAAGAGAGAAAAATCAAAAAATAATTGCCGTGGATGTAAGTGAAGTTTTACTCAGCTTCTCTGAGAAAAACTGTAAAATTCGGTTATTTTAGATATAAGAAAACACTGTAATATATATTAAAATTGTTAGGGAGTTCGAACGCAACAGTAAACTAATCCCTTAAAGCACTACAGAATGATTTCCCTTCGTTACATCATTCTTCCAAAAGGGGGATGATGTAATATGACCATGTAACATTAAATCTTTCACACATCCCAGACCATGCAACATTAAATCTTTCCCACACTTCAGACCACACGCACTTGACAAATTTCCATAAAACACGTACTCGACAAATTTCCATTTGACACCAAGTCACGAAGCCCAGAAACCCACTTGAAATATAAACTTCACCTACATAAGACAATTAAATTGTCAGCACTTACTTCAACCCAACGAAAAATATCGCATTTATACAACAAACGTAAACACGGAAACTTGAGCATCAAATATCAACTAAAAACAATTCAGTTATGTCATTTCCCCGCTTCTCCACTTTCCACACCTCTACACCTCTCTCAAACAGTGCCATATGGCATGACCTAGAATAACGGTAACCCAGGAAAAGACACTGACTCGAACCGACACTCACGAGAGTTAAACCTGACTACTCTCAACCTCCCCTCTCCGCATCACACTCACACACTTGTCTAGAAACATTACTCACTCTCTCTCTTACTCAAATAGATTACAATGACCGAGACACGTCATTGGTTAAATCAGACTTAAGCTACGCGTTCTAACTCCTCCCCCCCGGATTTATAGCAATCCATACTGGAAATTTTAATTTAACAAAGTTAGGAGAGAATAGACTATAAAAGGATGATATTTAAATAAAGAAGACAGATTATGATTATGTTTGAAACCGTGCGTATTTATTATTAAACCGTATAGAATTATTTTTAGCCTTAGGCTTGTTGCCTTTCCGGTTGGACGCAGGCATTTTTGAAATTAATGAAATTTTAAATTAAATTAACTAGGCTAAATTAGTCTTCGATTAGACTCCTAGCTAGCCTTAAAAAAGGCTGATTAATTTCTTAGTCACTCTAATATCACTCTTTGTATCACTTAGTCACTCTAATATCACTCTTTGTATCACTTAGTCACTTAGTTAGTGATTCAGGTAGCCTTGAAAAAGACTGAAGCCTTGAATCAATGAAACTCTAGGTAGCCAGAAAAAAATTCCAGGAGCCAAGAGCTATACGCGTGCGGTGCGAACGACTGTTCAACACCGACTGTGTAGACATCTTTGGATTTACTCAAAGCAGCTCGTGTAGACATCTTTGGATTTACTCAAAAAGCCTTAAGGACCCGATTAATTTTTCTATTTTATCCATGTTCACCATCTCTCCCGATTTGCCTATCAACAGTACGAAAATTTTGCTCTATTTAATGACATCTCTTGGCATTAGTTGATTTGAAATAATTAATTATTTTTTCGAATGACGCGCCTTTGGAAGACAAGTTCTAGTCGAAACAGTGGAAATTAATTTTGTTTCCGTATGCATTAAATAAGTGTCATTTCATTCAATATCATGTTGATTTGTGTGCGTCAAAGTTCTAGAAAATTGTTTGGATTTTATGATGAACAGCCATTTTGTTGACGTTTTGGGTTTTGCCTTTCACATATAGAAACAACCGATTTCGACAAACTAGGGTTCAAATGAAAGGTCTCGTGGTCCTATACGGAAATCTTGAATATCATTTGGATCCAACTTCCCGTTCCGGAGTTATAGGGTAAAGTGTGTTAAATTTCGTACAGCGTCACTTAATTCAGCGAAACAAAAACAGTAAATAAACACCTGTTTTAATCCACCTAATAGTGGAATGATGCCTTTCTTACTTATATTCCCAAAATATCACTGGAAGATTCTTTTAAAAATTTTTTTTTTCAATCTTGAATCAAATTATTAAGTTAATAAAAAACTTTCTTTATGGTACATCGTCGCACTAAATGACTAAATTTTACATCGTCGCACCGGAAGTCGGACCCGCATGAAATTAAAAAACAACCTATGAGACTATAGGAACTTTTATTTGAGCCAAAATTTTTGGAAATCGATTAAATCATCTTTGAATAAATTGAGTGAGTCTCGTTTTAGAGTTTTTGACCACTATTTCCGGTGCTTCTGGAACCGGGAACTAGGAACCAGTATAGCCGTCGGTTCGTGTAGTAAGCAACTAAGAATCTACAAATTCAAAAAGCTTTGAGCCAAATCTAGAGGAATTTTACTTTTTTTTTGCATCGTCGCTCTAAATGACGGGGTGCAATTTTAAACACACTTTACCCTATGAAAGCATGATGAATTTCAATAGCAACTTATGGAACTATCAGATTTTCTTTGGGTGATATTATTAAACATATACACACATACGTACACACACAGACGTTGTTTAGCTTGATGAACTGTGTCGAATGGTATAGAACACGAAGCCCTCCGGGACAATTTTCACTAGTAAATTTTTCAAGTGATTGTATAAACTTTCTGAATGAGAAAGCAACAAGTGCACTTTTATAGAAAAGCATCGTTATCATGATTTTTAATAATACTATCAAGTAGGTAAATTGAATAAAAGATATACAAATTTCCATATTTTTCTCCTGAAAAAATAGATTTAAATGTGGCACGCTATACGAAATTGAACAAAGCACGCTGCGAACGGAGCAAAGGCGTACGTACCGACGCATACCTGTTTTGCATCGTCATTTTGAACGATTTTTTTAATGTTTAATGTTTCGGAACAGGAAGTCGGATCTGGATGAAATTGCACAGTATTTTTAAGGACAATAAGAGCCCTAATTTGAATCATGATAAGTGAAAATCGGTTTAACCGTTGCGGAGAAATCGAAGTGAGTTCCACTTTTGGAGACTTTTTTTTTACTATTATCGGTGTTTTCGGAAGCGGAAACCCAGACCTAGTAGTCTCAAAGTAGTTTTAAATATCCTCCAACTAAAAAGATCTGCCAACTAGATAAATTTATCAGTAAGTTTTATAAAAATTTGCTCCTCCTATCGCCATCGCTTGTGAAAATATACTCACCAAATTAAAAATTTTCACTAATTGCACTGTAATACCGGAACCGGAAGTCGGATTTGGATCAACTTTTCGGAAACTTTTTAAAGAATTTCAAGACCTTTTATTTGCTTCTTAGTTTGTGAAAATCGGTTAAAAAATTTCCGAGAAAATTGAGTACGCATATTTCTTTATAATTCCGAAACTAGAAGACGAATCCAAATGAAATTCAGGTAAACTGTATGGAGCCATAAGACCTAAGAATTTAGGTTTGTGAAAATCATAAGAATTTAAGTTTGTGAAAATCGGTCGCGCCATCTCTGAGAAACGTGAGTGACTATTGTTTTCTTATTTTTGGTGCATATCACTCTGTAATTCCGGAGCCGGAAGTCGGATCGGGATAAAATTTAATAGCAGTCTATGGGCCCATAAGACCTTCCATTTGAATCTGAGACCTTTCATTTTGAAAACCGGTTCGAGCAAAGCAAAGTCCTGGCATTACATTTCTTTGGTGGAATTTGGCCTTTCTGTTTCAACAGACTTCGCAGCCGATTCTTAGTGTACAGAATCATTGCATGGCTAGTACTATGAATCCTACTGACACTAAGAATCCTTCCAGGTCGGGGCTCGAACATACAACAACTGTCTTGTAAGACCAGCGTCCTATGCATTGAACCGCCAACCCGGGACAACCGGAGTGACATAATTTGTCACATACACACACAGACATTTTGTGATCTCGACGAACTGAGTCACACAATCTATATTTTTGGTAATTTTATATCATTGTATCTTTTTTAACTTATCTCCCCTCTAAATCTATTCTATTAAATCTATTTAATTCTTGAAATCAATTAAAAAAAATGGGTGGCAATTAAGAGATACAATAATTCGTCTGTTTTAATATAGGCTGCTGAGCTACCATAAAAAAGCACTATAAACCGCTGCAAATGGTCTAGAATCGTAGGCAAGAGTTTTTCTAACATATTTTAACACCAAAAATCACAAAAAAAAACTGTTCATTATTTTTTGTGAGACATGAAGCTTACCCTTAACGACATATTTATTTTTATTTATTTTTCCAAATATGAAAAGACTTTCAGTTTCATTAAAATTTGTACGAAAAAAACCTGTCTTAATCCACCTAGTGGTGTAATGATGCCTTTCTCATGTACATATAATATTGTGGTATTCTATTCAAAAATTTTCTCTTCGATTTTTGAAAGAAACCAAGTGATTGTTTATGCATAACATACAGAATAAAACAGTGCTTTGATTGCGTAAGCCATCCTTAAGAGAACGAAATGGGTTCACTATTATATGCACTTCCGGCACCGGAACCCGAGAACCGGTATAGTCAAAGTCGGTTCGTACGGCCACCAACTAACATGACACACAAACTCTTCTAGTACGCACTCTATAACTCCGGATTCGGAAGTCGGATCCGGATGAAATTCAGGGATTCCGTATGGGACCAGAAGACCTTTCATTTGCATATTAGTTTGTGGAAATCGGTCTAACCATCGCTGAGAAAAGTGAGTGAGAACCATTTTGGTATATATGACCACTATTTCCGGTACTTCCGGAACCGGATACCGGGAACCAGGATAGCCGGAATCGGTTTGATTAGTTGCCTACTGATAATGACTATCGATTTGTGTAGTTTTGAGACCAGTTTAGAAATTTTTTTACGTTTTTTGTTTCGCCGGTTTAAGTGACGGTGTACAATATTGAACACACTTTACCCTATAATTGCGGAACCGGAAGTCGGATCTGGATGAAATTCAGGAATTCCGTATGGGACCGGAAGACCTTTCATTTGAATCTAAGTTTGTGAAAATCGGTCAAACCATCGCTGAGAAAAGTGAGTGAGAACCATTTTGGTATATATGACCACTATTTCCGGTACTTCCGGAACCGGATACCGGGAACCAGGATAGCCGGAATCGGTTTGATTAGTTGCCTACTGATAATGACTATCGATTTGTGTAGTTTTGAGACCAGTTTAGAAATTTTTTTACGTATTTTGTTTCGCCGGTTTAAGTGACGGTGTACAATATTGAACACACTTTACCCTATAATTCCGAAACCGGAAGTCGGATCCGGATGAAATTCAGGAATTTTGTATGGGACCGGAAGACCTTTCATTTGAATCTAAGTTTGTGAAAATCGGTCAAACCATCGCTGAGAAAAGTGAGTGAGAACCATTTTGGTATATATGACCACTATTTCCGGTACTTCCGGAACCGGATACCGGGAACCAGGATAGCCGGAATCGGTTTGATTAGTTGCCTACTGATAATGACTATCGATTTGTGTAGTTTTGAGACCAGTTTAGAAATTTTTTTACGTTTTTTGTTTCGCCGGTTTAAGTGACGGTGTACAATATTGAACACACTTTACCCTATAATTCCGGAACCGGAAGTCGGATCCGGATGAAATTCAGGAATTCCGTATGGGACCGGAAGACCTTTCATTTGAATCTAAGTTTGTGAAAATCGGTCAAACCATCGCTGAGAAAAGTGAGTGAGAACCATTTTGGTATATATGACCACTATTTCCGGTACTTCCGGAACCGGATACCGGGAACCAGGATAGCCGGAATCGGTTTGATTAGTTGCCTACTGATAATGACTATCGATTTGTGTAGTTTTGAGACCAGTTTAGAAATTTTTTTACGTTTTTTGTTTCGCCGGTTTAAGTGACGGTGTACAATATTGAACACACTTTACCCTATAATTCCGGAACCGGAAGTCGGATCCGGATGAAATTCAGGAATTTTGTATGGGACCGGAAGACCTTTCATTTGAATCTAAGTTTGTGAAAATCGGTCAAACCATCGCTGAGAAAAGTGAGTGAGAACCATTTTGGTATATATGACCACTATTTCCGGTACTTCCGGAACCGGATACCGGGAACCAGGATAGCCGGAATCGGTTTGATTAGTTGCCTACTGATAATGACTATCGATTTGTGTAGTTTTGAGACCAGTTTAGAAATTTTTTTACGTTTTTTGTTTCGCCGGTTTAAGTGACGGTGTACAATATTGAACACACTTTACCCTATAATTCCGGAACCGGAAGTCGGATCCGGATGAAATTCAGGAATTTTGTATGGGACCGGAAGACCTTTCATTTGAATCTAAGTTTGTGAAAATCGGTCAAACCATCGCTGAGAAAAGTGAGTGAGAACCATTTTGGTATATATGACCACTATTTCCGGTACTTCCGGAACCGGATACCGGGAACCAGGATAGCCGGAATCGGTTTGATTAGTTGCCTACTGATAATGACTATCGATTTGTGTAGTTTTGAGACCAGTTTAGAAATTTTTTTACGTTTTTTGTTTCGCCGGTTTAAGTGACGGTGTACAATATTGAACACACTTTACCCTATAATTCCGGAACCGGAAGTCGGATCCGGATGAAATTCAGGAATTTTGTATGGGACCGGAAGACCTTTCATTTGAATCTAAGTTTGTGAAAATCGGTCAAACCATCGCTGAGAAAAGTGAGTGAGAACCATTTTGGTATATATGACCACTATTTCCGGTACTTCCGGAACCGGATACCGGGAACCAGGATAGCCGGAATCGGTTTGATTAGTTGCCTACTGATAATGACTATCGATTTGTGTAGTTTTGAGACCAGTTTAGAAAATTTTTTACGTTTTTTGTTTCGCCGGTTTAAGTGACGGTGTACAATATTGAACACACTTTACCCTATAATTCCGGAACCGGAAATCGGATCCGGATGAAATTCAGGAATTCCGTATGGGACCACGAGACCTTTCATTTGAATCCTAGTTTGTCAAAATCGGTTCAGCCATCTCCGAGAAAACCTAGTGAGATTATTTGACACATACACACACACACACACACATACATACACACACACACACACACACACACACACAGACATTGCTCAGCTCGATGAACTGAGTCGAATGGTATATGACACTTGGCCCTCCGGGCCAATTTTCACTAGTCGGTTTTTGAAGTGATTGCATAACCTTTCTATATGAGAAAGGCAAAAATGTTAACTTCTGAAAAAAGCAAGAGGTAATTTTTGTCTTGGGGTTGCGTTTTACTCTATCCATCCTCTACTCGTCGTTATGATTATGTTCAGGAGTGTGGTAATTATTGGCAACTCAAAAGCTATTATCAAATCTAATGGATTTGACAGTTATATCTCGTTAACATATTTATAGTATCAATAGGTCCGTGCACTGGCCATTAGAGATGGTCGGGTATAGAAATTCTTATACCCGAACCCGACCCGTACCCGAGTGATCAGCAAAAAAAATTACCCGTACCCGACCCGTACCCGATTAAAAATTTAAAAAATTACCCGTACCCGACCCGTACAAGATCAATAATAAAAAAAAATTAGCCGTACCCGACCCGTACCCGATAAAAAATAAAAAATTTTACCCGTACCCGACCCGTACCCGATTAAAAATTACCTGTACCCGTACCCGACCCGAATGAGTAGTAAAAAGTTTACCAAAATTCAGGATGGAAAAAATAAAGTGTTTCAGATAGCGAGCTAGATAGAGCGTATCAGGCTCTAGTTTGTAAGTAAAATACATTAAAATGCTTGTTTACATTTAAACATATAAATACACTGTGAAGCATGAATAGATTTCCTATGTCTTTGGTACTTTATACTCATTTACAAATGTCAACAAAAGGAAGTAATATCTACTCACATTTTTCAAGAAGCATATTTATCCTAAATGTCGTAATACCCGTTGTATTCAATTTTGGGTAGGTATGGTTGTTACGAAACAGTGCGACTTTTGATCCAATTCTTTAGAACCACAAGTAAGCGTGCTCATTACCTTGACACACAAATAAAAATTCACATTAGAATCACTTGAAAAATCACGAACATCCCCTAAAATTAATAGAGTATCATCGGTTCGTTTACGTGAATTGACCAAACATCAAATAATTCACGTGTATTCCCGGTGTGAAAAATTCAATTTTGAAAATGTTGAACTGTGAGTCCTTCAAGTGTAAGTAGTTTGAACATTTGTGAGAAATTTTTTTTTGGTTACATTTTTTTACTACAAAGCAAAATGAATTATGATTTTGATTTAAATTAATCTGTCAAATATGCCCGTTTTGTAAGCCTCACAAACCAACACCAACGATGTTAACGGGAGCTGGTGGTTTTTACAGCCATTGAACTTCTGTTCCACCTCCCTTGGAACCCTCAACGAGTGAACACGGTGAAAATTTGAGCATTTCGCGTGAAAAGATTTTCACCCGTACTTTTGCGACTGTCACGCATCGAGATTTTCAGTGAAAAGAAACGTAAATTAACTCGACGTCAACATTTCAAAAGGGCCTAAAAACAATTGACAGATTTTCTTTGTTTACTTTCTCTTTCGACTATATCTGCGTTATTATACAAAAACGTATTATTACGTTATTACATATTTGGTAATGTTGGAAACATGGAGATATTATCTTTCATTCTACACGAATACTTTGTAGGTACACGTGAAAATTAAGGAGATCATTGTTTTATGTGCCCTTATGAAATGTTGACATCGAACTGGCAATATAGCTCAACTTGCTGTGCCATCAATCGGTGTCATTTCAAATGAGGTGACACCACCCAGAAGTGAAGAATAAGAAGAACTTCTATGCAGATTTTCTGAAATAAATGTTCATGTTTTTATGGTTAGAATCCTAATGATTTATATGTAAATTTTGAAAATCTCCAACCAATATTTAAAATAACAGTTTTCTGGTATCTGAATGTGATATGAGTACTACACTACATTTTATATATGAATCAAATAATTTTTACTGGATCGTGCATTAAACAGCTTTAAAATGGCAGTCCATTAAAACCTACATGAAAAGTAGGGTCTGACCGCAACATCTTAGAGCTAAGGCAGTGTGTCTTATTAAATATGTTATAAAAAAGTAGGGTGGAAAATAGTCACATAACTTTTCGCGTAACTATGATTGATCGTTTTTTTTTAAATGAAGAAAAGAAATGTTTTTTTCTGGAAAAAGATGCCAGTTTTCAGGTCTGGTTCTAGGCGCGAATGTCAAAACCCCTTGAATCAAATTGTTTATTTTTCGGAACAACTGTTTCGCAATAAAAAATTCTCGTCAACGTGTAAACATATTTATGTGAAGTACAAATGGTCGGGTAATCGATCAGAAAAAAAAATTTACCCGTACCCGACCCGTACCCGAGTGAGTAGTAAATTTTTTTACCCGACCCGACCCGTACCCGATTGAAAATAAAAATTTTTACCCGTACCCGACCAAAAACCCGTCGGGTACGGGTACGGGTCGGGTTTCGGGTAAAATACCCGATACCCGACCATCTCTACTGGCCATGCAATTGTGCAGTACTCTTATGAAGCGACTGCGAAGACTGTTGAACCAGTAGCACTGAATTCACTTCGAACTGCATTAGCCTGAAATTGCTTTCATTCCTGTGACACGACACGGCTATATATTTGACTGCAACTCCCTTCTTTGGCTCGTTGATTCAATTTATCTGTCAACGCTTGTCGTATACTGCATTGAACCTGTGTTCATACGTTTATTGATGTGTCAGCACCGCCGGAAACGAACTTGTTTTGAAAGACTCTATTCTGATCAACGTAATTCAGTTTTTTTTTTCAAATGCGTACGGTTGGGAAGGATGTTTCATAGACTGTTTAGGAGTAAGATTGTTCCAATATTAATTTCAAATTTGTTATAATGCAAATTTACATCGTAACAGCCAATTTTGAAAGACACAAAAGTTATAAACTACTTACGAAGACATCAAAAGAATGATAATGTCAAATTCAAATACGTTTTTAACACGAACCGCCATCCATTATATAATCGCAGTTTAACACGCCATCAGAGGATGTTACAGGGAATTGCTACCATAGCAAGAAGTTTTATTTCATAGCAGGAAGTTGAATAGTTGCACAGAAAGATGCACAAACAAAACCAATTCTGTTTTAATACACCTAATGGTGAAATGAAGCCATTTTCATATCGTTCATATCCTCATGTATAGCACTGTTTCATCCTTCAAATTACTTCCCATTTACCCTTGAAAGAAAACATAAAAGTTTGTTGTGACATCAAAATGCATAGCCTACAAATCGAACTGATTTGACTTTTTTAACACTATACCTCTTGTAATTCCGGATCCGAAATTAGTATGCGTATAAAATTCAACAGCATTCTATGAAACTATAAAACTTTTCATTCCAATCTAAGTTTGTGAAAATCAGTTAAGCCTGAGCTCTGAGAAAAATGAGTGAGTTCGGCTTTTGAGTTTTCGATCACTATTTCTGGTACTTTCGGAACCGAAATCCGGGACCGGAATAGCCGAAGTTGGCTCGTATGGTTTATACGTTTCACGTTTTTTTGCATCATCAATCATTGCGACGGTTTGAAATTTAGAACACTTTTTACCCTTAAATTCCGGAATTGAAAATCGGACCTGGGCGAAATATGTATGGAACCGCAAGACCAGCAAATATGAGCAATTTTGAGCCAATTTTGAAGATTGCTCACATTTTCAACAATCATTCCGAAACCGGTAGAAATAACCGGATCGAATTCCAGAATCTTATCTTATAAATCTAAACTATTCAATTTGCAAAATTGTTTCACTCATTACCCATGCACAGTTCGCAAAAATCTTGTGATTTTACATCTTATAAGATGCACATAAATGGAGCGTCATATTTCACACAAATTTATATTCAAGAACATGTAAAATTGTGTGACCTTCAAATTACATGTCTTAAATTCGAATGAAATAAAAAACAAAAGATCGATAGCAACAGCGCGACTTGAACCGAGAAACATTAGATCACAAGCACATCGGTTACTCGACTGGACCGCAGAGCTCATATCTGTTAATTGAATAATTGATCAATATAAATCCATACAGCGACACTTGGTAGCGGAGTGCAAATTACACTCGGAGCATGTAAAATTCTGTGAGAAGGGAATATTGCGTCATTTGAAAAATTAAGTAGTTGTGAAATGGATCGTTTGTAGAATTCTGTCACCTGTAAAATTCATTATTTTTTTCTTTGCAGTAATCCTGGAACCAGAGGTCAGATCTGTAGAAAATTGAAAAAAGAATGTATGGAGCAATGAAAAGCGAAAGTTGTTGAAAATCGGTTCTGCCATCTCAACGATATATTAAGTGAACATTTTTGTAACTTACACATACATCCGCACAGACATTTTTCGATCTAATCGAACTGATTCGAATGATAACAATCGAACCTCATTGTGATTGAGACAGGCAAAAATAATTAAGATTTGATAAGATTGTTTTTCCCTATTTTCAGTTATAACAAATAAGTGTGTAGCCGGTTATGCATATAAAAACTCCTCTTTAACAAACAAAAATCAGAAATATTTCTACCACTCTAGATTTTACATCAAAAACAAATCATATGTATATCAATGTAGCAGTATTATGCAACAGAAATCTTCAAAGCTATTTCCTGAACTTTTTTAAATTGTAGTATTTCGGGGAATTTCTGCTGTAATATACAGGAAAAAATAAAAATAAGAAAGGCATCATTACACCACTAGGTGGATTAAAACTGTTTTACCTTTTTTATATAAATAAAAAATAGGTATAGAATTCGCTCAAACTTTAGAAAATTTTTCGAATGACATATACCAATAGATTCAGCTCGACGAACTGAGCAAATGTCCGTGTGTGTATGTATGTGTGTGTGTGTGTGTGTGTGTGTTGTCAACTAAGAGGTCGAGATCTCAGAGGTGACTGGACCAATTTTGATCAAACTAGTCGCAAATGAGAGGTCTCCTCGTCACCCAAAACGCTATTGAATGGTTTTGAGATCGGATGTTTACTTTTTGAGTTATACGAAGTTTTATGTCAAAATTTTCAGTTTTTTGACAGTATCTGTCACAATTGACCTTGAAAACAGAATATATTTTCAGACTTAGATTCCGCACGGTAATACCTATCCAACAAACCATAGATTGTTAAAATCTGTCCATTTTTAACGGAGATATCGAAATTTTTGTGTAAGCGACTTTTTTCCTTATTTCAGCAGTAGAAGTTTTGAGCGCTGTCTGGCAAAGAAATGCTTGGGAGCAACTAAAAACAAGATTTTTTATACTGTGACAAACAATTGTTTCTAAGTAACAAAAAGACTGTGTTCAGCATCCTTTTTCATGACAATTCGCCGTGGACCGATTTTAGCACGGTTCGTTTTTGGCAACATAATCGTTCGAATATGGCATATGTAAACCAGATGATATCAGCATTTTCGAGTTGAAAGCAATTCCATAATTATATTGATTTAAACTACTTACAGCAATAAAAGCTGGAAGAACATAACTTCCATATACCATACGACTCAGCTCGTCGAGATCAGCAAATGCGTGTGTGACAAATAATTTCACTCAATTTTCTCGGAGATGGCTAAACGTTTTCTACAAACTCAGATTCATATGAAAAGTAGTATACTCCCAAACAAAGTTCCTGAATTACGTTTGGATCCGACTTCTGATTGAGGAACCACAGGATGATATATGAAACGAAATTAAAATAATGCAATTCATTTTTCTCGTAGATGGCTGAACCGATCTAAGATTCAAATGAAATCTAAGAATCATCTATGATTCAAATGAGAGGTCTTAAAATCCTATAAAATTTAGTCAGATCCGATTTCTGGCTTAGGAGATACAGGGTGATTAGTATAAAAATTTCCATTTCACATAAATTAATCAGGTTGATCTTGTTTGCTGATTTGGATAGTCGATTACGAAATAAATTTATTTCAGTTTAGGCGGTATTCAGTTTTCGATTCGGAATGTACCCAAAATTTTAATTCGCACTACAATTTCTTAAAGATGTCTACACACTACTCAGGTGAATTTAACTGATTTCGGCTACACCGATTTTAGAAGTTCGGTTCCAGTATCGAATCGTTTCTCAAAGCCTAATCATTTTTTCAAAAAGGCCAAATCGAACTTCAAAAACAAAAATTCAAATTAAAGGACTTAAGGTCCCATCCAAAATTGGTGAATTTTATCCGATTCTGGAGTTACAGATGATGAGTTTTTAAAATGCATACCGATATAGAAGATGTAAATTGTTTAATGTATGGCCATAATGTATTAATTTATGGCCTTTCGAATCATTTTTGGCTATGCTAGTTCCTGAATACCGGCTCTGGAAGTACTAGAAATAATTACGAAAAACTCTAAAGTGGAACTTACTTCGACATCTCATGGAATGTTCAATCGATTGTCACGCGTTAAGATTGAAATTCGATACGATTTGCAGTTTCGACATTACAGGGTATTGAGTGATTAAAATCTCAATTTGCCGTTTAAAACGACGATAATTAAAATAATGTCATGAGAACTAAAACATCATCACATGCGGATTGATAAAAAAGGTATCATCTCACTGCTAGGTGGATTAATCACGTTTTTTATAGTTTCGCTTGGTTTTGGATTCTTGTTGACTTCGCACATGGTCATGGTGTATGCTGAACATTTTTTTTCTGCTACAGAGCTATATTTTTAATATTCTTTGGAGCTTTCACTAAATATAGCAAAGATAAGTGATTAAAGCTAACTATTGTGTACTTAAATTGATTTGAATACAATAAGTGGTACAATAATTACTTATTAGCTCACTATATTTAAAACTAAATATTTGTCAATTCATTAGTTCTGATTCATGTTTGCTCACTGGTCTTTCCTTATGAACTTCAACCGTCCGCTGACACACATGTCATTATTGCTAGGTAAATCGTGTCATGCGTGCGGGCATGTGTAAATAACATTAAGAATGGAATTATTTTATCATTATTAATTATTTCAATATTCAAGACCTGAACTCAAGTTGTAGATGAAAACGCATCGTATTTAGTTCTGAAGGCGAGTGGTGTATGATTTCAGAACTAAATACCATGCATCTCCATCTGATGACAACTTGATGAAGGCGCATGGTT
The DNA here is from genome assembly GCF_030247185.1 of Malaya genurostris. Lineage (NCBI taxonomy): Eukaryota > Metazoa > Arthropoda > Insecta > Diptera > Culicidae > Malaya > Malaya genurostris. Next base: position 217,080,718 of record NC_080572.1, read on the forward strand.
TGTCGATTGATTTATTTATTTTAAAAATACCCGAGCAGATTTTTTAAAAACCTGAAAATAAAACAGCGTAATATACTCATAAATGATTTGTTTCAGATGTAAAATCTAGAGTGGTACCAAAATTGTAAGTACGAATAAAAACAAATCGAATATTTTAAACATTTATTTTACATGAAATACAATTTGAAAAATTTGAAAAATATTGGAAAGGTTTCTTATAATGCCTCAAATATTCCTGATTTTTTTTTTTAATTTCCAATTTTGCTAAAGAGGTTTTCAAAACATTTAAATAAAATGAACCACCCTAACTCCACAAATATGGCAGTTAATGGGTTAAAATTTTTAGAAAATCATCTGCAATATTAACACTTTCAAACAACTTATATCAATTAAATATCTGTTTGGGGGCAATTTTAATATGCTACACGATTTGCTTTTATATTCTTCGTTGAGAATGCAACGAAATTGTAAGTGAGAGCATATTTCATCATTTCATTGAAGCCACACATTTAATGTTATTATTTCGTTTAGTTGTTTATAAAACACAGGTATAGCTCAATACCGGACATAAGTACATAACACGGATTTTAAGCAAAATATTTATCAATAGTTGTTTAAAAGTGTTATATGATGCAAAAAAAGTCCATGTGTGTCCAGTTTCGTGGTGTTTGTATTTCATTTCTTCAAGAAAAAGCAATACTAGCTATATATTATGCGATGAATGGAATACTGCAACATTCTAATTGACTTTATCCTCTAAGAAGCGCATTTCATTCATCAATATATCGTTGACCTACATCAAAAACACTACAATTAAACTAGCCAAACTGCAGTGATATGCGACACTATAAGCTTGCAGCTAAGCACTGGTTCGACCTGTCGTACCCCACATCTCGGGTACTGATGGCAAAGCTCGTGACACTTGAAAAATTCGCAATCAACAAGTCGTTAAATCGCTGTGCTAGGCACATTGTTGCGTCCGCACCGAAAAATGACTGTTTATCACGAACACGTGTTTGCTTTCAATGTGGCACATTTACAATCACTTAGCACGAACGGCTAACAGAAAGCACAGGACTCACTTCAACCGCCGACAGAAAAAATAAAACAGCAGAATCCCAATTCGACTCACCTCCGCCGCTTCTTTCGTTTCACTTTCTACTGCACCATGCGGCAGTGGAAAATCCGATGAAGCCCGAACCGGGCAGCAAACGGTAAGCTGCCTGCACGCAAATGAAAAGTACTGTTTTCAAACTATAGCAAATACAGTTTACACTGGATAATACAGCCAGAATCAGACTGTCGGACAGACTATTTCGGAATAACCGCAGACAAGTTTGCCACTCTGGCTCTGAATGCGAATACAAGCAGCCCAAATTCACTACTGAGAAGGCATTTCAATTTTCCGAAGTGCTGCTGCAGTCAATCGAAATGTTATGTCTACAGAGGGTGCAACCGCTGCCTCTGTCTACTCTGTCCGACGTTGAACACAAAACGGTGTGTCCTGCACCAGTCTGCGATTATCGCCTACATTGAAGATACACAACCTGGCCGATGGCACTGTGCCGAAAAGTAAACTTGGCCTGTGCGAAGAGGAGTGGATGTGAATTCATGCATTTTTTCGGATCATCCCCCGTAAAGTGGGAAGGTCCGATGAAGTCCGTGAATTGCTCTATTATTAAGGGGTTTTTTGGTTAAGAGTTTAGAGTTCGTTTTCAAGAAATAGTTTTCCCCGATATTAGGTAGCTCATCTGAAGTGTTCCCTTAAGAGCTTTCAAGCTTTTTCTTTACATATTCAAAGTTACAATCCATACACAGGACAAAAAAAAACAAAATTAACTTGATGCGATGTGATGTCAAAGCACTGCATTCCAATGCGGAACTTTACCTGCTGTGAATGCATAGTTAGTGTTACTGGCTAGCGAGACAATCGCCTTATATTTTCCGACACCGGCACGTGAAAAAAATGCTTCTTTATCCATCTAGTGGTACGATAATGCATTTCTCATGTTATTCAAATAATATTTTGAAACATATTTAGGTAATCTCTAGTTTTGGTTACTCTAACAGCATCAATTATATAGAAATTTATGAGAATACAATTATGATCTTTTATCTTGTAAATTCTCCAAGAGTCGGCAACTAATTTCTTCTTATTAAATAAATATTTCTCCGAAGTAAGTAAACAATTTGCCCAGGTTGGCGGTACTAGACATAGTGCGCTGGTCTTACAAACCAGTTGTATGTTCGAGCCCTGGACTGGACGGATTCGTAGTGTCATTAGGATCGTAGCACCAACCATGTAATGATTCCGTACGCTATGAATTGACTACAAAGTCTGTCGAAACAGAAGGTCAAATTCCACAATAAAAAAAGTAATACCAAGACTTTGGGTTTATGTATTCCAATGTGTGCTTTTCGCATTTTCTTTAATCTATCTTTATCACTCGATCCAAAAGATTCGAAGTGTTATTCGGCACGCAGAAAAGTCCCGGTTGTTTGAAGCAACAAAACGATTACACGGAACCCATTTCAACCAGAATATTAGTTGATTTTCTGAATTCGATTGGTTAAAATTTGATACAACTAATCGATTGTTGTTTTAACTAAACTGTCATTTTTGTTTTTCGATTAGCAGAAACGATGGTTGAAACAACTAATTTAACTGTTTGAAAAAAAAAATGCTGTCAATTAGTGAGGACACATACCTTTCAATTTCAACAAATATTTTAGTTGAAATAACTGGTGTTGTTATTGAAACAAAATTCTGGTAGTTGAAAAATAAATCGGTTTAATTTGTTTTAGACATTGCAAATAGTTGAATCAACTCCGAACAATGTTTTTGATTTGCGGAAATAATCAAAATATACCTACTGATACACGTCATGATCTATTTGAAATAAGTTCGGTATGTTGAGATTCATGAAATAAATATCGTTGTTAAAATATAAACAGTATTTTATATTGACATGTAATATCATTAGGGCTGGGAAAACCACCGATCACTGCTGATTTCAAGTGATCTTAATCAAGGAATAAATTATCATTACGAAATCAGAACTGATCTGATCTCAAAGTGATTTTGATTTTTGTATGATCATGATCATGTCAAGTCAAGATCAGTAAAGATCTAAATTCTAAGAAAATTCTGATTCGATCGGAAATGATTGATGTAGAAAAACGTTTTTGATCAGCAAAAGTGCCCGGAGAGGCGAGTAAATTAGCGAAATTATTAAATTTACTACGGTTGAACTAAAGTTATGCACTGATAATTTTAGTCAATTTATATGAGCTTGGATGCATCAACCGCTGGAAATTGGAATTTTGCGACGGCAATTCAAACGCGCTATTCAATCACGTTCTGTGTGTTTGAAACCCTTCGCTCCTGTTAATTTTATAAATTAAATTAATGTCAAAAAGCGTTTTATTGCTAATGCATGAACATCATCATCGGTATCAAACAGCTGGAAGTAAAACAGTCTGCTGGAAGTAATTCAATGATCGAATTTGAAGCATAAAATTTTTGGGCATACCTGAAAGGTTACGAGATGATCATTCATTAACATTTTCTAATTTGTCACCAAATCTTTTTCATCTTAAACAATGTTAACTTCATCAAAACACCGCTGTTAGATAAACACTTGTTATGGAATCATAAATATCTCAAATCGAATGAACACAATTTCACTAAACGCTTTAACCATCGATGTTGTTTTCATTGACATTTTGAAGCGACGAGAACAGATTTCAACTAAAAAAGTTGTTGATTTTGCATTGCGATTATTGTTTTGCTTTTAACTGACTCCGGCATTTGACAGTATTCAAGACAACATATTTTTCAACTATTTGAATATATGCAAATCAGAAGCCATATTGGTTGAATCAAAAAGAAATTAGTTAAATCAACTATCGCAGAAATCAAAAACTGCGATATCGCAATTTTATTATCGAAGGGTTCTCCGTGTAGATACCCATAATGTGAGAACAAATCAATTAACACCATACCTCATAATATATCATAATATAATACAATATAATATAATAGGATATAACATAATACATAATACAATACAATATGATATAATGCAATGCAGTATAATACCATACTACTAGAGTGCCTATAACCAGAGTGACGACAGCTGTTCGGTTGGAATGACAGCTTCCAGTTCCAAACGAGCAAACAACAATGTAAAGCTAATGACACTGGATATACTTTTCTTTTGTCGCAATACTGCAGAAAATATAATATTAAATGATAATACTAATAATAATAATAATAATTATTATTATTATTATTATTATTATTATTATTATTATTATTATTATTATTATTATTATTATTATTATTATTATTATTATTATTATTATTATTATTATTATTATTATTATTATTATTATTATTATTATTATTTTCGAGACATTCTTGCTTGTCGTGACCTTTCATACATGAAACTTCTTTATCATTTCATAAAGAAAATTGGAGTTTCAATTTAATATAGGCCCCTTTTAAGACTTAGTTCTGATCCCAGCTGCGTCCATGAGTTCAACCAATAGCTAAATTAGAATAAAAATTATGTAACGATACAAACAAACTCGAAACAGTTTATGAAATTATCAACAAAATGTCTGAAAATAACAGCTTATTTTATAATTTATAGAAGTTAATCGTTTGGTTCAAATAATATTTCCGAGTAGATTTTATAATTAATGACGAGTTACCTAAGATGATATTTAAGCTATAAGAGAATATGTTTTAATAAATTCAAAACGTTGTGACTATGTTAGAATTAAATTAGGATAAGAATATTATGTAAAAGTGATGCTACGGCGAAGAAAAACTTATGTAAACTGCCTTAAGAAAAAAACGTATTTATGGAAAAAAAATTATTATTATTATTATATATATAATATAACGTAATACACCCAAACCTCCATTTACGTAAAAACTTCGTAAATCGAATTATGACGATGAAAGAGTTTACGTTATTTGCAATTTTCAACGTAAAAAAAGTTTTCGCTATGTATGTATGTATATTATTGGATATGTATAAAATAGTGGGTAACTATGGAATAAAAATTATTGGTATTTGCAGGAAAAGAATGTTCTAGGTCGCATCAATTTCAAAGATCGCCATCATTCCGGTTCATCGATATTCGTGACAAACCATCAGAATATGGGTATTTTCGGAGCGGGTTTGATGAGTAGATGTCAGAAAACGATGTTTGAGGTGGTTCTGAATTCCAAGATGGCGACTTCCGGTTTATAGCCGCCATTTTGAATTTCAGAACGACCTCAAACATCGTCTTCCTACATCTACTCATCAAACCCGTTTCGAAAATACTCATATAGTAAGGGTTTTCAAGGAATATCAATAAACCGGAAGTCTCCATCTTGGAATTCAGAAACACCTCAAACATCGTTTTCTGACATCTACTCATGAAACCCGTTCCAAAAACACTTTTCAAGGTTTTCAATAATCCGGAAGTCGCCATCATGGATTTTTGAATCACCTCAAACATCATTTTCTGACATGTACTCATCAAATCAGTTCCAAAAACACCCATATTATAAGGGTTTTCAAGAAATATCAATAAACCGGAAGTCGCCATCTTGGAATTCAGAACTACCTCAAACATCGTTTTCTGACATCTACTCATATGTCAATATAAATGAGCCGGAAATGATTTTCATTGTATGCAAGAACCACTTTTTACAAAGAAGGATCGTAAAAAAAGTTTACGTTATTTGGGATTTTGTTCGTAAAAAAAGATAACGTTATTTTTGATTTTGTTCGTAAAAAGAGTTACGTAAAAGAGGTAATATAAAAAAAAATTACGTGAACGGAGATTTGGGTGTATAATTTAATTCAATATATAAGAAACAATGTAATAAGCAACAGAATTATATATTGCAATATACTATGATAAATATTGCACTTTAGGATAGGCTTTAACTTATAAGCCATTGCGCACCCTCTCAGACTGCTACTAACGCAGAAGGCGATAGCACCCAGTCGACGCCGTTCTATTGACCAAATGTCATCATAGACACACGGGGAGGCACGAGATAGAAACTTGTGAGGACTTAGTTATCACCATTTGACGACCACGAATCAAATTGCACCCATCATTACCAAAAACCTATATATGGAGCATTTCACTAACTATTTTTTCGGTAAAGAACTCGAAAATATTCGGATCGTATTTTTTTATTTCAATATGGTACGTGGAATTTTCGAGATATGATTTTTTAAAGTTTCGCGATTACAAAAAAGAGCATTTTTTTTTCAATCTAATAAAGATACAAAAATTTGCCGAAACATGAAATGTGCGTCTTTTCTTTAGATTTCAAATAAGCGATTCCATAAAACAACCTTCATAGTTTATTTAATGAAAAAAGTTAAAAATTAATAAACAAATAAAAAAAACTCAAATTTGCACCTAATTTTTTTTCTTTTTTTCAGTTGAAAAAAGAAGCCCTAGAGGTTTAACTTAATTTTGGCAAAGCTTCAGAGTGGAAAGATTAATAATTTCGGTGTAGTGAATTTTTCAATCATGACCTGCACGTGCGTAGCGTACCGCAGCGCAACACGCTCGGATACGGGCTTAACTTGTCGACACATGTCGCGCCACTGATCGTACCAGCGATGTCAGATCTACGGAAATCTCCGTAGATCTACGGATTCGACCATTTTCTACGGATCTACGGATCCGTAGACAAAATCTACGGAAATTGGATTTTTTCTACGGGAATCTACGGAAATTTAAATTTATCAACGGAGAACTACGGAAACTAGTTTTGCCTGAAGAGAAAAAAAAAAGATTTTCACCGCGAGAGTTTCCTGGAAAAATGCCAATCTACGGAAATGACACTACTACTATCTGGCATCGCTGGATCGAACCCTAACTTTGACAGTTTATTGTTGTCTCCGTGTGGCTCAACGTAGTGAAACGATTGTGTTCCAGGAATAGTTTTACATTTTTCGAAACGATTTTTGAATATCCCTCTCATTCGTTCAATTTGCTGGAACGGTTTGTTGTTGTTTTTTCTCTTGAAAAAATAGTGTGAAAATTAAGTCTTACCTTTACATAGAAAGAAAATTTGTTGTTATTCTACGTGAAGTAGAAGTATTGTGCAGGTATGTAGTGTTATTTAAACAAATAAATAGAAAAAACTTCAGAAATTCTGCGGCAAAACTAGTCCAACGGGGCTGAAACTCCTCATGTTAAAAATGGCTCAACAATGGACCTCTGTCTGCCGGGTTTGTTGAACGAAAAAAATGGCATTCGTTTCAACGGTCTGTTTCAAAATCGGCAAACGAAGGTCCCGTGTTGGCCTCCCGTTGAACGATTGATTGGACTTTCATTGGACCAATGATGCAACGTATTGGACCAATGAAGGACCACCGTTGAACGTTTTATTCTAAGAGGGATTTCTCTGCTTTTGCATAATCTTCCGAACATTTGTATATGACTCAAATATTGGGTAAAGGAGATGTTTTCCTAGCCCACTCGCACAATTCATTCGTGGTTTGACAATTTCACAATCGTTGATCATTTGTAAACTTGCGCGACGTGCCACTCTTTCGATAGTACCTCCAGCACCGTCGCATGTCCCTTTTCCACGAGCTGTCGCGTGAAAATTGCACTGTGCAAAATGTTGAAAACTTCTTCCAACCGCTCTCTGTCTGATATTTATTTTCTTTCAATTACCCCTAGCAAATTGAAAACTTGTCGGTTCTCGTTTATGATCGATTTCAGAAATTTGTGAAAATCTGTGTCATTTTTAAAATCTGTGCAGAGAATTGAAAATATGTGAAACACAGATTAATCTGTGAACCTGGTATTCCTGGTTGAGCCCGTATCCGAGCGAGTTGCGCTGCGGTACGATCTGCGCGTGCTGGTCGTGATTGAAAAATTCACTACTCCGAAAATATTAACCCTTAATTTCATGATTTTTTAAAAACAGCCGGAAAATTTTTTTTTCGATAGTTCAAGTGGTCTAGAACACGGAAAAAATACTAAAAAACCTTCGAGAAAACTACCCCTTCAGGGGTGAACAAACAGTCTGTCCCATATATAAGGAGTGTATCAAAAATAAGCTATCCACATACATTTGTGTTGTACGCATGTATTTGTGGTGTTTTTTATGCTCAGATCACAGCATGCTAGGCGTTTGGCTGTCAGCATTCGTTCGTTTACTTGTTTGTTCAGTTGAAATTCTGCGCTTTCAAAATGTCGCTTATTGAAAAGGAATTGAAAATCAAGGTTCTGGACGCATGGCTAAGTGAGAAGGGTATTATTATGCGAAAATTGGCGAGGCGGTTTGGAATTCATCATGCCAGTGTTAAAACCATCAAACCATCATTAATAAGTTTGGGGAACACTATTCTTTGGATGAGCAACCAGGAAGAGGCAGAAAACCCGGTTCTTCCAACCCCAAACTGGACCAGAAAGTGGTATCTCTTATCATGAAGAACAAATCAATGTAAATACGTGATTTGGCCAAAAAAGCCGGAACAAGTGTCGGAATGATCCAGCGAATCAAGAGGCGAAATCACTTGAAGACCTACAAGAAGCAGAAAATCTCGAAACAAAGTGTAGAACAGAAGAAGCGAGCAGTAGTAAGGGCCCGGAAATTGTATTCGCGTCTTTTGCATTGTCCGGAGCGTTTTGATGGACGATGAGACTTATGTAACTCAAAAACCCTTCCAGGTCCACAATACTTTACTGTCGTTGTTGTGGAGGATGTGAGCGATGCGGACAGGTTGATTCAAGTGAAGAAATTTGGTCGAAAGGTATTGGTATAGAAAGCAATATGTTCCTGTGGTTTGAAGTCAACCATTTTTTACACTACCGGAACTAGAAATGCAGAAATCTATCGATCTGAGTGTCTCCAGGAGAGATTGCTGCCTTTATATAAGAAGCATAGTACAGTATTAGTATTGCCCTCAGCTTTGACCCATCGAACGTTACTGGGCAATCGTGAAGAGGGTCTTCAAGAATACTGGTAAGGCAGCTGGGAACATGCAGGAGTTCAAACAAATTTGGACTCAAGCGTCCAAAAAATGCGATGCAACACTTGTCCGGAACATAATGGGGAGCGTTCGATCAAAAGTTCGAAAATTCGTGAAGGAATAACTTAAATTTCATCCGGTTTTCATTATGCTCAAGTTTAACCTTGTGTGCACGAAATTCTCGTTTTGTATCAGATAGATACCGCTAGATTCTCTCGATATAAAGGGAATTCTATGATTTTTTTGTGGGTTGAGAATGCGTCCCAAATATGGAACATCATGCAATCGGTGAACAATACACATTACAACGCTCCGTAGAATTTTTTGAAATGTGTGTCCCATATTTGGGACTCAATGCAATTAATGGTTAATCCTTCCACTCTGAAACTTTGCCAAGATTGAATTAAACCCCTAAGGCTTCTATTTTCAACTAAAAAAGAAAAAAACGTAGGCCCACGTTTGTTGATTAATTTTTAATTTTTTTCATGACATAAACTATAAAGGTTCTTCTAAGGAATTGCTTATTTGAAAGCTAATACCGTTTCCGTTTATTGATCAGAGCAGCCCGACAGAGTCGCCCAAACAACTTTTGAGATGTTTGTTTTAGCAACCTGGGGTCGCTCTAGATCGTTTCGCTCTGAAAATTTTCTCGGGTCGCACCACGCATCCATTCGAGTTTGTTTATTTTTTAATGAGTTGTTGTTTAGGGCGCGTATCACGTGTTCGTTTTACTCGAAGTCAGAGTCGCCCGCGTGTAGGTTCAAAAACGAAAACGGTACAATAAAAAGATGCACATTCCATGTCTTGGGCAAATTTTTGTATCTTTTTTAAATTTTACTGTATAGGCCGTTGAAATGCTCTTTTTTATAAACGCGAAACTTCAAAAAATCATATCTCTAAAATTCCACGTACAATATTGAAATAAAAAAATACGTGCCGAATATTTTCCAGTTCTTTACCAAAAAAAATAGTTAGATGAAAAAATAAATTTTGGGTGGCTGATTTTGCGTGGAATGCCCCATATGTTATATCAATGCAACGGTACAAGCATGAAGAAGTGATTAAATGAAAGTATAAAGGGATTGTGAACATTTAGGAAGTGTTGGTTAGGGGACGGGTATAGTATGATGGGTAAGTCCATACCTTTCACGCAGCCCGCTTGGGTTCGATTCCCAACCCCGCACATAGGGTCAGAAAGTTTTTCTGATCCGGAGAGGTGAATGACCTCAAGGTTAAAACCTCTATAATCGAAACAAAAAAAAGTGTTGGTTACAAAGTAACCGTTTTGTGCGAAAAGCACATATTATATTACATTTTCTTCTCCATTCATCCTTAACTCATCCAGAACATTAGGAGTTCCAATCAAACACTTATTGTCACCTAACAGTAGTAGATAATATGTCCTGCCCATTTGTGTTCCCGAACAATTAAACTTTATAGGGGTGAATAATACAAATATAATGAAACCAATGGCTGTTTTACCTATGAGTTTCAATTGCGTGTTAATTGAATTCAAGCACTGTGCTGTATATTCAACAATAGGCACTTACTGAAGTGACAAATGTACCTCGATATAAGAGAAAGTTGTGAACCCAGCACGACATTGTGTATGGTTTTGTGGCCTACGTCAAGCAGATTGTTTTGCAACCTAGATCCATGACAGGCATTGTGTCGAATACAATGGATGGACCAAACATGGGCCTTAGTGCAGAATACAACAACAAATGAAATAAAAGAATAGAAAATACCGGCACGTGTTTCTGTCAATGCCACAGAAATACGTGCCCATGAGCTAACTACATATACCAGCGATAATTACTTTCGTGAAGAACTGTCAAGATTGGGTGAAGTTCTTTCAGTCGCAATGGAAGTGTGACGAGATGTTCTTGGTATTTTCAAATATGTGTTCGAGCAGTCCGAATGCGTATAAATTAACCAATTCATTCGTTCATCAGTTGTTCGTCATCATGCAAGGCAGATCTACAGAACGAAACTAACACATTTTTTTTCAATTTCGACTATCGAATCTTAGCTATCAGATGAAATGCCAAAAAATTTGGCCAACTCTATTTTAGGCCGAAAAAATCGGTAAACTCTATTTTGGGCCTTTTGTTCGGCAACTCCAGTGGCCTTTCGTTCCACCATTTTCTCTTATCTGGAACATCCAATGTTACTTTCCAAGTTTTTTTTAATTTCCGCTTGAAAATTACTCAATACTTTTCTTTTGGGTAAATTTCATCCTTACTGTCCTCACGGAACCACCGATGTGTCTCTCAACTGTAGTAGCAGCTTGCCTAATTTGACTAGATGTATTTCTCATTCATAACTGAACGTTGAGGTTTTGGCCGCAGCTGCTGATCGCTTATCAAAACAGACATTTGTCAACAAAACTTATTTTCAACCCGTTTCCACATATAACTATCAACCGAAAGGCTGCCCAAAGCTTATCAATACATACTTTGCTGATCCTGATCCTGCAGTTTATATCCTTGGTACTTTTGATCCCGAGTTTTGGCTTCTTGCTGGCAAGAAAAGAACAAGAGACTTGGAGTAAACAAGTGGTTCACAAACTCTTTCTGCCACTGCGGCTAAAAAGGAAAACGTCTTCGGCTTTATTTACTATTGTCTTAATTCAACCAAACTACCCGACATCTTCCAATGCAGTTGTCGATCAGGAGTTTCACTACGATGCTTCCAAAAATATCGATGTTGTATCAAGAATGCTCTCAAGTTGTATGTATATGTAAGGCTGAACTGAGTTTCACAAACTTATGTTCAAATGATAGGTCTCTTTGGTCTTGATTCGGATTGAACCTCCGGCTCAGGAGTAACGTCTCAAGAGTAAAGTTCACTCGATTTTCTCACAGACCGCTCTAATAATTTTCACAAGCTTAGGTCAAAATGAAAGGGATTACAATCGCATAGATGCGTGTTTTTTTACATGACACGGAAAAATCAGTACGAATAGTTTCCACAATTCTCTTCAATTGAACAGGTTTGGTCAGTTTATGAACAAATATATTGATTTTAGGTAAAGACTGTCCCAGAAAGTATGGACGCAACCAAAAACCGCTGCCATTTCGCAATGGTTCAGAATCTGTTAATTTTTATGGCTGCGTCCTGTTGTTTACACTCCTCTCTAACCACTTGTGCAGTTGTTTATTCGTTTTCATTAGTTTGTTTCGAAATACGTGGACTTTCAGCAGAACAACGTCGAAAAATTGTATACAAATGGTGCACAGAACGCGGACTGTCACTGAGAAAGATAGCAAAAATTGTAGGAGTAAGTGAAAAAGCCGTTCGAAATTCAATCGGGAAGTTCGGTGAGGATAACACCTTTGAGGATAAACCGAAAACGGGTCGAAAACAAGGTCCTGCTAACCCTCAGTTGGATAAACGCATACTGAAGGCGTTCGAGCAAAAGAAGGAGGTTTCAGTTCGGGATGTGGCCAAAAAAGTGGGCACTTCGAAGTCAAATGTTCTTCGTGCTAAAGAACGCTTGAGTCTTCAAACCTATAAGAAGCAGAAACAACCAAAACATAGTCCGAAACAAGAAGCATCGATCAAACCGAGAGTTCGAAAGCTGTACAATACGATTCTTGCTGGAAATTTGAACTACATAATCATGGACGACGAAACCTTCGTGAAACTCGATTACAAATCCTTGCCGGGACTACAACATTATACGGTGCGAGAAGGGCAAGTGTTAAACCAGTCCGAGACATCGATTGAAGTCGAAAAATTGGGTAATATAGCTATGGTCTAGCAAGCAATTTGTAGCTGCGGTAAGATTTCGAAACCCTTCATCACCACTGCTTCAATGAACAGCGAAATATACATCAAGGAATGTTAACAAAAACGACTTCTACCCATGATTCGAAGCCACAAGGATCCTGTTGTCTTCTGGCCAGACCTTGCTTCTTGCTACTACTCGATATCAACGGTAGAATCGTATACTACCAAAAATGTCACTTTCGTCTCAAAAGACATGAATCCACCAAATTGCCCACAACTTTGACCAATTGAGGAATTTTGGGCATTAACGAGGGCACATCTTAGGAAACATGACTTTAAGCGAACGCGCCTATTTTCATCTTACTCTTAAGTTCAATCTATCGAACAGAGACAGCAGATCTTACTCTACCTAATGGTTTTCGTATATGAAATGACTACTGGTGAATGACAGTTTTTTTTTCGGATATACAGATTTGAAATCCGAAAATCCTGAATTTTAACCAAAGGAAAACAAACAAACAAAATACCGAACAATCCGTTAGAATCATTTGTTTTACAGTTTACGGTAGTTTTTGATAGTTCAGCAATGATTACCGAACGTTCAGTTGTTGAAAATTCGGTAAACACTGCTTTAAATGAAAAATTTTCTGGCTAACTATAGTCGATTCAAGGCTTCATTTCTTTTCAAGATTACCTGAATCCTTAACAGTCTTTTTGAAGACTATCAATTAGTCACTTCTTATTAGTTAATCCTACACACTTAGAAATTTTCGCAGAATTCGGAAAATTTTTACCGAATTTTCAACAGCTGAACGTTCGGTGATCAGTTCGGTAATTGAATTGATTACCGATCGCTCAGTTATTGCTGAATTGTCAATCAACTACCGTGAACTGTAAACCAAATGGATCTAACAAATGGTTCGGCAATTTTTTGTGTCTGTTTTCATTTGGTTGAAATTCTGAATTTGAAAGGACTTTAGGATTCCAAGAAAACACACATATTTTCAACTTACACACTTAAATTGGACTACCGACCTCAGCTGTTCAAATCTCGGTAGGTGATTTTTTCGGTAAAATTCACGTTTTATCACTGCGGTATCTTGAGGTACTGCTGTCAACAAATGTTCATTAGTGCTGATATATCAGTAGAATGGAAATATTCGGTAGTTCGGCTGTTCAAAACTCGTCAAAAGAGGCAAGAATTACCGAACGAGATTAAATGTGTACACACTTAGATTTTATTACCGACCTCGGCTGTTCAAATCTCGGTAGGAGATCTTTTCAGTGAAAATAACGTTTTATCACAGCGGTACCTTAAGGTACCGAAAAAAACACCTACCGAGATTTGAACAGCTGAGGTCGGTAATCCAATTTAAGTGTGTACACACTTAATTTCGTTCAGTAATTCTTTCATATTTTGACGAGTTTTGAACAGCCGAACTACCGAACATTCTCATTCTACTGATATATCAGCACAAATGAACATTTGTTGACAGCAGTACCTTAAGGTACCGCTGTGATAAAACGTTATTTTTACTGAAAAGATCTCCTACCGAGATTTGAACAGCCGAGGTCGGTAATAAAATCTAAGTGTGTATGCCTCCAGTGACGGTGATGATATCCGACATTAAATCATTCCGTACTGAGGTTTCTACTCTTCTTCCGGAAGTGAAAGTCTCAATTCAAATCGAAAGAAGAGGAGAATGTCGAGTCTTGGTTGATGGATTGGAAGATCACGAACGTCTTCTTCGGTATTTATTCGTATGACATAAAATCCAATAAAACAGTTCTAACAAATAAGAAATGATCTCTCACAGATGGATACAGAATGCAAAATTTTGTATTCGTTCGTAATATTCCAATTCGAAATTCAGAATCGAGGTGAATATTTCAACATTTTTAGCCAAAACAGAGAACACGAAGTTCCAGACGAACTGAATACAATGTTGGTACTTCAGCTATAAATTAATTACAAATGAAAACAAATAAATGAAACAAATAACAGCTATTTGAAATCTTCATTAGTTTTATTATATTTACTATTCGTCCTAGTAAGATTTATCTACAATATTTAGTTATTTCTTGTAACGATAAATTCGCCGCAAAAACGATGGTTTTCGAATGCTTTCCGTATGGATGGTAATAGTCAGTTTTGTTTATAGCAGCTTAATAAAACCTATTTTACCTAGTGCTTCTTCATTATATGCTTTTGAACATCGCTATGGCAATGATAATATACAATATCTGAATGTGAATAATAAAAAAATGCTACTCATCAATTTTAGAACATAGGAAAGCTTCGCTAGTAATGCGTCTAATTTCAAAATAAAACTGCATTCAAGTCTCATTATGTTTCAGATAAACGCAGTGAAATCTGCAATATCTATTTCTCGATATTTAATCACTCATTTTTGGTTAGTGTCGTATACCAACACTTCTCACAGTGGGCAACTCTAGATAACAAACTGTTAATGATTATTTGATGCAGCAAGCTTTTTACCATAATCGTCGCATAGCTGATTCTGCACTTGATTTGTTTAGAACAGTCGATACAGTTGAGGATTTGAGGTAACAACGACCTTGTTCAACAGTTGTTCAATGTGGACCCACTTTTTATCGATGACTACCCGAATCTGCTCTTCGAGCACCTCCCGAGCTAGTTTTTCTTCGTACAACTTTCCAAGATATTTCAACATACGCCCCTGCTGTTTCAACGTGAATGAATGCCAAACGGAAAGCAGCAAAACCTGTAATCGAAAGTATTAATATTTTACACAGTCGGCAAAACAATGACATGAGGGGCTGTTTACCTTGGAATCGCTGTAATCGATAAATTTACCAACGTCACAGAATATCTGTTCGATTTCCTCCAATTGGTCAACTTCGGCATCTCCGATTTCGTTGCTGTCAATAAGCGCCTTGATGACGCGTAGCTTGCACAACGCTATTAGTTTTTTCTGAGCGGCTTCCAACAGTTGCTGCTTCTGTTTGTCCATTTGACTGTAAGTTAGGGCAATAAAAAGTTAGATACTTGTTTGTTTTTGAGTGATCCATCGAAAGTTTAAATGGCGACTCACGTTTTGATCTTGGCTGCATTTGGTCGATTGTCCGTTTTCAGTCCATAATATGCCAGCAGTGCGGTTTGGTCGATGTCCTTCAGTACGAGGTTGGCCAAATCAATTATTTTCAACAATTTCACTTTAAGCAACGCAACGGCGGCGGTTCCACTTTCATCCCTATCCAAACCAGCGCTGAAAGCTAACGGCAAGCTGAACTTCAGCTCATTGCTATCTAAATTGTCGATGAGTGCTAAATGGGCACCCAAATAGTTGGGATTATCCTTCAATACTGCTTTGTACACCATTTCGGCATTTTCCGGATCTAATTTGGCTATCTGGCCTACCTGGTAATCGCGAAGTCCTTCGGTATATTCATCGAATTTGCTTTTGTTCTCTTTGGGACTACCCGTGCCATTCTTTTTCACCGATGGACCTTCGATCAGAATGTACTGGAAGTTGTGCGTATCACACTTCTTGCCCAGTTCATCCTTGGCATAGACTATCGTTCCCTCCAACCAGGAACATTGGTTGGGGAGTGAAGCTTTCTGAATTTTCTCGTTGGAAATCGGAGCTAGATAGATAGGTCTTGTGGATCCGGCAGGATAAGTACATGAGGCTATCTTTTTCCCATTAACAATGGCTTGATTGTAGGATCGGTAAATGTCCACCGACATTGTGTTGGCCAGTTTGATATTAGCTAACATATTCGTCTCGGAAACCTTTTCCAATAGCTCCTTTTTCTCGTGTCTAACCTGCAACCGCACCGTGTAGTCTCCTTTCTCTAGCTTCAGATAACTATCGTTGGAATATGCATCACCACATCCCACCATCATTTTGTTCGAATCGAATACCATCCAGAACTGAGATTCAAACTCACTCTCATACAGCACACTGCTGAACAGCGGTGCGTGGAAAGCTACTTCTTGACTCTTGTTCAAATGCAGGGTGTAGGTCAACAGGTTTTGGTAAATTTGACGACCGGGATGTATCACATCTCTGGTAGTTAATGGAGTGATTTTGGAATCCGAAGGTTTTAATACCATCACCGATGATTTCAGTGAAACGGATGGCAGTACTTCTTCCGCAGACAGAGCGGTCAAATCAATTCGATGAATACCGTTGGCGCTGTGCATTACATCTGGGAAGCAATTTTAAACAGTGTTGTTATGACTTGCAATCATATGGTAATAGAATAGATATGCTTACTTCCATTGAGCGGTGAGATACCATGGAACTTGATTGAATACTTCAGTGGAACTGTCCCAAAGTTTGACCAATATTTGGCAATGCAAACCTCCAGTATGTTGTCCCCCTTGAAACAGGAACCATGTTTACAGGACCCATCACTTATTGATCATGGAACTTACCACACATTTGAAAGGATGAATCGTTGTCGCCACGCTGTTGACGGGCAGGATTTTCTGTGTCTCCAACGCCTTACAGTACTTCATCGGCAGAATTTGCATCGTGTGGATGAGAAACTTACCACCCACGGTGTCACTCGTGTCGGTGGAAATCATTTCCAGCACAGCCCAGGTAGCATATTTTGGAACCAGAAGGAAGTTCCTTAAAATCGTGTTCGGCTTACAGCTGACTATTTCCGAATGGTTGTACTCCAGTGTTTTCGGATCGACAACAATGGGTTGAACTACGGTAACAGGAATCTCGAACAGGACACCTTTGTCAACGCATGCCGAATCGAACGCTTTGATGCTGTGGGCAAAGAGAAAGAAAAGAAGGAAAATGGTAAGGAGGTAAGGAATATGTTACTTAAAGTGATGCTGCGATTGAAAAATCAAGAACGCTTGTAACTGTTTTCAACGCGTAGATTACCGATAACTTTAGATCAGGGGTTCCCAAAGTGGTTGACGCGACGTAAACGAAAACTGACTATGGGGGTCGACGAGGTCTAGAAATCGACCCCCTATTGTTTCATTTAAGTTGTTAATTGAAATATTTACGCTAAAAAAGTTATGTTTATTTGCTCATCCGCAGAAATTGGTAAGTATTTTACATCAATATTAAAAAAGCAAGAAATCGAATTTTCAAAGGAATTTGTTGATGGGGGTCTGAGGCCAAAATAGTTTGGGAACCCCTGCTTTAGATGGTATTTGTCTTTCAGAACACACCAGTGCCGCTTTTACGTATTAATGTACATAATTCATTTGCGTGCTCCCACTGCCCCTCTGTAAAAACGGCCCTGAAACACGCCTCGTCATATTAGCAGAGAATAGCTCAAATGGCACAAAAAGAAATTCGGCTTGATTGATAATTCAAATTTAAATGGAAGAAAATGTTGTAATCACTTCATTGAGATCGAATTGTTGGTCCGGAACATGACAAATTTGTTAATTTTCTTAGATACTCAAGGACCGGGTAGGGATTGACACATGAAAAAAACACTATTTTTAGCGAACTTTTTTTATACAACTATCGTTTTGCATTTTTTTAATGTTTGGTATTTGTTAGAAGTCAAAACTGCGATTTATAACTAAAAAATCCACCATTTTGTAGCTGTAAAAAATCCCCACAGTAACGCAGTGAGCATGTAAGCAGTGAGATGCACATATTTTCTGCATCAATTTCCTTTTTTTCTTAAAAATTGTGACTAGAAACAATTGTAATCGACAGTGGACAATTTCAGATAGTATACATATTTTCTTGAATATAAAGGGTGATTTTTTGCTGGTATTTTTTTGGTAACACTGTTTTTGATAGATGACGCATGAATCGTGTTTTGTGTCATTGTCAAATCGCTTTCAGTTTGGTCTACAATTTAATCATGAATGAACGCTGGCAAAATTGAAGGGAGATCTACTTTTTTATCGAAAAATTGTGTTCAGCGACGAAGCTTATTTCTGGTTGAATGGAGACGTCAACAGGCAAAATTGTCGCATCTGGAGCGAAGCCCAGCCAGAAGCATTGCATGAGCTAGCAATACATTCCGGTTTGTGAATATATGTTGGAGAGAGTGTATCAAAATTGTACCTTGCGCATAGGCCATCTAAAGCGGAGCCGCACCCAAGCATGAGCGCTGAGGATGACCCATGTAGCTGAATCGCTTTGTCGTCAAATCACCATGCTCAAAATGCATGTATTTCTCGGACAATAGATTATATAAAAAGTTGTTCAAAACTGGTGAAAGACCATGCTGATGCAACTTCTCAGATAGAACGTTAATGGAAACTGAATCGAATGCTCCCTTGATGTTGAGGAAAACTGATGCCATTTGTTCTTTACGAGCAAATGCCATTTGAATTTCTGTTGAGAGCAACGCTACACAATCGTTCGTTCCTTTGCCCTTGCGGAACCCAAATTGTGTACCTGAAAGCAATCCATTTGTTTCGACCCAATTGTCTAGACGGAAGAGAATCATTTTCTCCAGCAATTTCCGAATACAGGAAAGTATAGTAATCGGCCGATACGAATTGTGATCGGAGGCTGGTTTCCCAGGTTTTTGAATAGTGATAACACTCACTTCTCTCCATTCGTGTGGAACAATATTATCCTCGAAGAACTTGTTGAATAAATTCAACAAGCGCCTTTTGGCAGAGTCGGGCAGATTTTTCAACAAGTTGAATTTAATTCTGTCTAACCCCGGGGCAATATCGTTACACGACAAGAGCGCAAGTGAGAACTCTACCATCGAAAACGGTGTTTCGTTTGTATTCAATGTCGCGACGCGGGATATCTTCTGTTCCGGAACAGAATCGGGACATACTTTTTTAGCGAAATCAAATATCCAGCGGTTAGAATATTCCTCGCATTCGTTCGCGTAATTTCGATTGCGCATGCGACGGGCTGTATTCCAAAGAGTGCTCATTGCTGTTTATCTCGTTAATCCGTCAACAAACCTTCGCCAGTAACCGTTTCTTAGCTTCAATCAGATTTTTCATTTGAAATTCTAACGCCGCGTATTTCCGATAATTATCTGGGGTTCCGTTCTTTCTAAACGAGATGAAGGCTGAAGTATTTTTCATTTTCAGCTCTGAGCACTCTTTGTCCCACCATAGGTTGGGTGAACGCATTCTAGTTTGCACGCTGGGTGCTTGTTTCGTCTGAGCTTGAATTGCGGTGTCGAGAATCAAACCAGCCAAAAATGTATACTCTTCCTCCGAAGGAAGCTCCTGTGATGTTTCTAGTTTCTCAGATATCGAGCACGCGTAACTTTTCCAGTCAATGTTTCGTGTGAAATCGTACGGAACATTGATTGTTTCCGATGGTCTTACACGGTTGGTGATAGAAACTATGATCGGCAAGTGATTGCTACCGTGAGGATCACAGATTACCTTCCACTTGCAATCTAACTGCTGCGAAGTCGAGCAAAGGGATAAACCCAGCGCACTTGATTGTGCTGGCGGTCTAGGGTTCCGTGTCATTTCTCCCGTGTTTAGAATTGTCAAATTGAAGTTGTCACACAGATCTTGGATTAACGAAGAACGGTTATCATCATATAAGCAGCCCCATCCTACACCGTGCGAGTTAAAGTCCCCTAAATCAGCCGCGGTGAAGGAAGAAGTTCTATGATGTCTGCAAGCCGACGATGCCCTATCGAGACTCTGGGAGGAATGTAGATAGAAGCTATACATAGACCTTTGCCTTTAATATTAATTTGGCAAGCAACAACTTCAATTCCCGGTGTCGAGGGGTGGTTAATACGATATAATGAATAGCACTTTTTGATTACTAAAAGTACCCCTCCATAAGAGTCTTCTCGGTCCAGGCGGATTATGTTTAAATTTTGGAAGTCGAGATTGATGTTAGAAGTAAGCCAAGTTTCACTCAAGAAAAATACATCGCAAGTATGATTATGTATTTAGTGTTTGAAAGAATCAAGTTTTGGGATGATCTTCGATTCTCAGTGGTAAATGATCCATCAAAAGATACGATCGCTGCAAGGAGGGGCCATTGTTCCGTCAACTGTTTTAAAAATGTCCTTACTGTTGGCAGTAGAGCAGTTAGGAAGCTTTTTAGAGGATCAGTATTATTGAAGGCTATTAATATCCAGTCCACGATATCAGAAAATTTCAATAATCCAGCGTTTGTTGGATTTTCTTGTTGTGCTTTGGGGTCATTCGGGTTTTTTGCTGGGTACTCTTTATCATCCCTAAGTTTTTTGAACCCAGGAGGTGTTTACTTCGGTTTTGAGTCAGCACTGATGCCTTCACGAGGAAGCTTGAGAGAAGCCAGATTTTGTGTTTTCCTGCTTCCTTCAACCTGCGTGTAGGAAGGTCCTACGCCAGGGTCGTCAGAGGTATCCTCTTCAACTGGCAAGAGTGCAAACGGGCTCTCAGGGTTCGATGAGTGGTTCTTTTTAAGATTTCCGCGTAAGAACGTTTAGAGCGTTCTTTCACGGATCGCTTCAATTTCTCAGCACGCTGTATGTACGTAGGGCACACCGAAAGATCAGGAGGATTCTCCCCGCAGTAGCAACACTTTTCCGCTGCTCTTCTGCAGAGATCGTCCTTATGGGTCTCTCCGCATTTGTCGCATCGCAGTTTATTGCAACAATAGGTTGCCGTATGCCCTAGTTGTTTGCAGCTTGTACAATGCATTACCCGCGGTACATACAGCCGAACAGGTAGACGACCTCCACTCACTACCAAATAGTTTGGAAGTGCAGATCCGGCAAAAGTCACGCGAAACGAGTCCGATTGGTAAAATTTACCATCTATGGATTCGGAGTGCAATTGCTTGTACTCCAAAGTTTTCACTGGCTGAAGGTCGGGGTTTTTGAAACGGCCTACCCCGTCCTTCATCAGATCTGCGATCGTCAGACTTTCGTCACGGACCACACCGTCGATCTCCACCACATGAGACGCGATACTCCCTCGTGAACAACTCGCTGGTAGAAATCTCTTTGTCAGGTCCCGAGAAATATTCAAAACTCTGAGAAACTTTGATTTGGGCCGGAATATACCACCCACGGACCCCCCGAACCATCGTCTTGGTAAACTTTTTGGCGAGCAGGCAATATATTAGAGGGAGATGGCGGCATCGGAGGGGTAGATGGTATCTCGGAATCAGACTCAGCTTCTAAATGTTCTTCGTTCATTGAAGCTTAGCCTTCTTCCGAAACACTCCCACTGTCATCAATATTCATATTTCTAGTGCGGGAGTAAAGAGGTCTCCTGCACTTGAAATGAGAATGAAAAAAATAGAATGAAAAGAAAATATATGAATAGTAAAAGTAGAAAGAAAAAGTTTGAGAAAATACTTAACAGTATGTCATGGTAAGCTCTTAGGTGAGTTGCTCCTTCACTCCGTTGTGTCTCAGCGTGACCTTGACTCAAGATTTGGCAAGATCTCGTCAGAAGACAACAGGATCCTTGTGGCTTCGAATCATAGGTAGAAGTCGTTTTTGTAAACATTCCTTGATGTATATTTCGCTGTTCATTGAAGTAGTGGTGATGAAGGGTTTCGAAATATTACCACAGCTACAAATTGATTGCCAGACCATAGCTTTCTTACCCAATTTTTCGACTTCAATCGATGTCTCGGACTGGTTTAACACTTGCCCTTCTCGCACCGTATAATATTGCGGTCCCGGCAAGGATTTGTAATCGAGTTTCATGTAGGTTTCGTCGTCTATGATTATGCAGTTCAAATTTCCAGCAAGAATCGTATTGTATAGCTTTCGAACCCTCGGCCTGATCGATGCTTCTTGTTTCGGACTACGTTTTGGTTGTTTCTGCTTGTTATAGGTTCGAAGATTCAAACGTTCTTTAGCACGAAGAACATTTGACTTCGAAGTGCCCTCTTTTTTGACCACATCTCGAACTGAAATCTCCTCCTTTTGCTCGAACGCCTTCAGTATACGTTTATCCAACTGAAGGTTAGCAGGACCTTTTTTTCGACCCGTTTTCGGTTTATCCTCAAAGGTGTTATCCTCACCGAACTTCCTGATTGCATTTCGTACGGCTTTTTCACTTACCCCTTCATTTTTGCTATCTTTCTCAGTGACAGTCCGCGTTCTGTGCACCATTTGTACACAATTTTTCGACGTTCTGCTGAAAGTTCACGTATTTCGAAACAAACTAATGAAAACGAATAAACAACTGCACAAGTGGTTAGAGAAGAGTGTAAACAACAGGACGCAGCCATAAAAATTGACAGATTCTGAACCATTGCGAAATGGCAGCGGTTTTTGGTTGCGTCCATACTTTCTAGGACAGTCTTTACGCGTACATGACCTTCCCCCGTAGGCCAGCGATAAGTTCGTTCGGAAAAGAATGTTGCAGTACGGTGAAGTTCTTTCCATCGAAAGAGAAGTATGGCGGATTTTTTTCCCGGTATCCGGAATGACGTGCGAGTGGTACGTCTGCAACTACGTAAGGCAATTCCTTCTTACATCATTTGTGGTCCAGGTGGGATACATCCATGTAAAACACTGATTACCTATGAAAATCAGCTGGTCACATGTCAGTTTTGTGAACAACGTGCACACTACGGCAAACCTCGCACTGAAACTGCGAAAAGGACATCCAACCAACTAAAAACAAGGACAACCGTTCAGCAACGGTTACTCAAACCAACCATCAACTGCAATCAATATACAACAAGGCGCATCTACAGCAACTATCAGCGATCCCAAGACTACGATGAACAAGGAAAACGAAAAAAAGGAAACCAAACACAACACCGACGATGAAGCAATGGATGATGAGATGAGCCACGGACAAAGTGACCCTCGACCCTCCCTAGATGGAAACGGAAGATCGTCTCGTCCAAGAAAAAGGGCGACAACGAGATCCAATAGCAAAAAAAACTATTCTTTTGTAACAAAAATATAAGCCAATCGGCCACGTAAAGGTTGTACGCGAAAAGACCTGCATAAAAATTATTAATGCGAAAGTAAAAACATCCTTCTGAAATCCCTTAAATGGACGCTTGTTGCTCTGGAGAACCAGCAATGCCTGCAATTTCAAAGCATTTCGTACTCAGCTGTCCTTCCGAAAGTGAAAGTGGCAAACTCAGTTCGATGGGGAAAATTGTAAAGGACAACGAACCTAACACTATACCGTTATTGCCACCGGCGAACGACCGCAACTAGGTTAAAGCCGGGTATAAATAAACGATATATATACCGTTATTGCCAGGGTTTCGGCCATGGTACAACAAATTGTCCTATGAACATACGTTGTTTAAATTGTGGTAATTCGCTTGCGGACACGTCTGTTATTATTTTCAGTTCTAAAATGCATTCCAGAATTGGTTCAAAGTTAAACCTAATTGCTGATCCATAGTATCGATTCAAATTGTCGTTAACTTTTGCTGTTAGTTTTCCAGTGCCTTTTGGTACGCTGTTGATGACGCAGTGATCTTACTAACATCATCTCGTGTTTTTTTACTGCATTCGACCTCTTTATATTTCTGTACAAGGGAATATATGAGTAACGTCCAACATCTTTGGAAACTTTAGCTACTCTTGGCATTCTGAATCAACATTTATACAAAATCCTTCCGCAAAAATGGCCTTCCGGATAAACTGAAGCGATTGGTCTAAGCAACGATTTATAGAGTGATGTGCTACGTTCTGAGACGCTCTCGAGTTCCTTCGAATCTTTGAGAGGGCTATGGCAAGGTGATAAACTCTCTTGTCTCTAGTTTAATCTTGCTTTGGAAGCTGTGATTCGAAGAACAAAGATCGACAAGAGTGGTAGGATCTTTTCGAAGGTCGTATAACTTTTTAGCTTCACTTACTACATCGATATTGCGACACGTGCCTTCGAGAAGATGATGGAAACATACATTGGACTGAAAGCCGGCGCTAAGTGTATCGGGTTGGCTATAAATGTATCGAAAGTTAAATATAGGAGAGAAAGAGGTTCTAAAGAAGAAACACTACGCCTCCCACCAAGAATATTGATAGACGGCGACGATATTGAGATGGTTGATGGGTTCGTCTATTTGGGCTCAACCGCCGGCGATGAACGCGGCAGAATACAGAGGCGTATTTTAGCAAGAAAACATGCGTACCTTTCGATCGCGTGAAGTGCGCCACCACACTGAATTGACCATCTATAAAACGTGCATTAGACCAGTTATTCTTTGTTGCCCCGAGAATTGGACTGTGTCGGCAGAGGATTAACGCGCCCCTAATGTTTTCAAAATAGAGCGTAGTGCAAAAGGAAGACGGATCTGAAACGTACCCGTGCCTTGAGTGGCTGATGATGAGCTATGGACTAACTTAGATGGAGACGTATGCTTGATACAGAACACCCAAGGACTATAGCTGCTATGTACGATAAGTATGAGTATTGTTTTCTCCATCACCCTGTGCAGCTCCAATTATGGAACGAATGGTGTAATACTTGGCCTGCAACAATCATCCAACCACGCTTCGTCTGGTTTCGACTTTCATTGATCGCGTATTGAGTTGAACTTTTTTTAAACTATCATTAGGATCACGTTGTGTCTGTTGATTTTCAATACCAATGCGGTGTGTATCCCCAGTTGGCACTGAGCAGTTCAATTTGAACTGCTGTGAACTAACGAGTCGAAGACGATACGTAACGAATAGTGCATCACGTAAAAAATATGCTGTTTACCTCGCTCTGTGCACGCCAGCCGCCAATCCAGTAGGATCCACCTTCACACTTATTGTCCGCGCCGAATAGCAAAGATCCAGAAAAGATCCGCACTGAATCCATGATTCGCTTGGCAGGAGCGTCAATCGAACGTTGAAAGTGATTTTATCAACAGAGGCTAAAAAAATTGGCAAACAATAAGCTATCTTGGCAGTGCCGTTGTTTACGACTGGAACTTACAAGCATATTTATCGTTGAAAAATACCGGTTCAATACTGACACTGAACTCCTCCGGTTTAACTAAAAATCCTTGCCGCAAATGGATTCCTTTGGCACCGTTCGTTCCCACACTCACGGCAAACCGGAGATTGTTCTCGATGAGCCCCGAGTAGGTGGTTAAATTTTCAAACGCCTTCTCCACATTCAATAGCCCATTGCCTTGAGCGAACCTATCAACGTAGTCGAGTTTTGTTGCAGTGTTCCAAAGAGCACGTTTAATACTGAATGCGCTGTAGTTGATGTTCCGTTGTTTCAAACCAGATATCAACAGAGCAACCGACCCGGCTACATGCGGTGCTGCCATACTGGTTCCATTCATTAACTGCGCTTTAGACATCGTGAACTGCGGTACGGAAGCTATGGCAGCTCCCGGTGCACAAACTGTAACTCCAAATCCACCATCGATGCATGGATCTCGTGACGTCCACGTGTACACATTTCCAGGCAACTTTTGTCGGAGAGCGTATTCAGCTTCCATCATTTCAGGTGAAACGTAAGCCCCTACGCCAACACAACTTGGTTGACTTATGTCTGGTGGGGTTCCAATCGTACATAAAGCAGGACCATGATTTCCAGCTGATGCTACCCACACAACACCGTACTTGTTGACCAGCTCACTCATTAGCTCACCAACTCTGCCGGAGTTTGACCAATGGCCATGTTCACCGTAACTCATATTTATGACATCAATCTTACGCCCTGTTTCGCATAATTCCATCACTTTGATAATGGCTCGTACCAGCGCGGTTCCTGTTTCCATCGATCCAAGCCGTCCATCTCCGATGGTTAGAGAAACAACCTTTGCTGCCGGAGCCACACCGTCCAGCTCTGGATGATCCGGGTGGTACCCACATGCGATAGATGCAACGTGAGTGCCGTGACTTGCTGCAAAAGTTGCAAATAAATTAACAAATCTCAATTACGATCAAAACACATACAGCACATTCCGACGATTTCCAGCACATCTCCATCATTATGCACATTAATCGATATGGACAGAAAATCATCCAAGTTGATCATTTCGTGTGTTCTACTATACTCCCCTATGTGGACCGCTTTATCTAGATCCCCACATTCGGTCGTATCAATTACCGCCACCCATCCATTGTCGGACAGAAACAGCACACAGTCGTAGGTCGTCTTTAAATCGGAATACTTTTTTTCACAGGAGTTTAGGAACTCCAGTGTGCTATCCAGATTTTCCTTAACTAACTTATCTTTCAAAGATAATGGTGCCGTCGCTGAAATCTTCGTCTCAAGTGTGGCCAAATCTCGACTCACCTCGGCAACAGTTTTTTTGTGCAGTTCGTCCCAGGTTTTCAGTTTAGCATCTGCCAATATTTTTTCGCGAATCCGGGATGGGTACAAGTCGTGCATACTCTTCAGCCCGATTCGGTATTCGTTGTCTATATTTTTCGACTTCATTGCCGCGGACAACCGAAGCACTCGTCCGGAGAGACCAACGATTGTACCATCCGGTGCTGGTGTTACTACTTTACCGGTGTCCACATCTCCACACCCGGAACAATCATAGCGTTCGATCACCTTTACCTCACCACCCGGAACTATCTGTGATAAAACATTTGTACAAATTGAAAGATATTTTAAAATTTTGTTGGTATTAGCATGGATGCAATTAGAAAATTTTTATTTGTAAATCGACGGACAACCCAAATTAGGTCATGTGAATTGAATTTGTCTTCAAGCAAAACATTGGTAACATTAGAACAAAAACGCAGAATGATTTGCCAGAATTTGTTTGAGTAATGACGAAACCTATAACCTCACATACTTTGTCTCAGTCGATATATTCCTACCCAAGTCATAAAACGAGTAAAAAACTGCCATCTTACCTCTAATCCTTTAGCTCGCGGATCAACTCCGGAATCCAGAATGGCAATCGTTACATCCTTTCCATTATAGTTTGGATATTTGTGGACGAAGTTCAATGCTCCAGTTTCATTTTTTGGTACCAATGAACCGGCTGGAAATTTTATATCCACGACATTATCCATTTTTCTGATTTTCGTGATACTCTCTGTTGCTACTACTACTGCTGCTACTGAGGTGTGATTTTGACTGATTGACTGTCAGAAAATAGACAAAGAAAAGAGCAAAAACACAGAGACAAATTTGTTAGGACCGGAGTACACTGAATTTTATTAATAATATTTCAATCGTTACGAATGGTCGATCTCACTCAAAAAACGAGCTTAAAAGAAACTCAAGAAATAACATCAGCAATAGAGCAATTTGACGTCTCTCTCGAAATAAGAATGA
Source organism: Malaya genurostris (assembly GCF_030247185.1). Taxonomy (NCBI): domain Eukaryota; kingdom Metazoa; phylum Arthropoda; class Insecta; order Diptera; family Culicidae; genus Malaya; species Malaya genurostris. Next base: position 217,108,618 of record NC_080572.1, read on the forward strand.
GTGCGAACAACATATTTTGTAGAAACTAATAAATTCAAAGTAATTCTAATGACGTTTTTGCCTTTCTCATATAGAAAGGCTATACAATCACTCCAAAAACCGACTTTTGAACCGAGGCCCGGAGGGCCGAATGTCATATACCATTAGACAGTTCGACGAACTGAGCAAATATCTGTGTGCGTGTGTGTGTGTGTGTGTGTGTGTGTGTGTGTGTGTGTGTGTGTGTGTGTGTGTGTATGTGTGTGTGTGCGTGTGTGGCAAATATTGAACCGATTTTCACAAACTTAGATTCAAATGAAAGGTCTGATGGCCAGTCTGAGTTCCTGAATTTCATCCATCTTCCGGTTCCGGAATAACAGGGAATTTTGAATGCACCAAATATGTAGAAATAATGCCATAAAAATGTGGAAAAAATGTCACTTTTCTCGGAGATGGTTGAGCCGATTTTCACAAACTTAGATTCAAATGAAAGGTTTCATGGCCCCATACAATGTTCCTCAAATTTATTTGGATCCAACTTCCGGTTCCGGAATTACAGGGTGATATGCACCAAAAATGTGGAAATAATGCATTAAAATGTGAGAAAAAAAATGTCTCTCACTTTTCTCGGAGATGGCTGAACCGATTTCCAGAAACTTCCATTTTTCATTCGGCTTAAACCCCTGCTTCCGGAGGTAAGGTGCTTAGTGTAAAAATGACAGTTTCAAGAATTTTTTTCATAAACTACCTCTTTATATTTGCTAATTAATTTCTCCAGTTTGCCGACCATGAGAGTCTGTAACCAAATAAACCAACCATTTATAATCCCATAAAAGATCTGCTGAATTTTATTCAAGTTCGACTACTAGTACATTTTTTTTCCAAAATTCAAATCTTCATAGAGAATAAATTCAAATAAATTGGTAGGTCATATTAGTGTATGGTTGAATGAACCGAATGTCACTTTGCCGATATCCAGCTTTTGGTTGCGGAAGTACCAACAATAGTAATTAAATGTAATAAAATGTAGCTCACTTCACTTTCTCACACATGATTGAATAGATTTTCACTAACTTAAATTCAAAAGTAGTATATCAATGTAGCAGTATTATGTAACAGAAATTTTCAAAACTATTTTCTAAGCTTTTAAATTACAGTATTTCGGGGACTTTCTGCTGTAATATACAGGATAAAATGAAAATAAGAAAGGTATCTTTACCCCGCTAGGTGAATTAAAACAGGTTTTGTTGATATAATGACAAGAACAGTTCAGACTTGATTTATCCTGTGTTCTTAAACATCCAATTAGATTGAAAGCAAGTATATTTTCTTTGGATATACGATATATCGCCTTAAAACAACTAATTATTATGGGCTCTACTCGGTTTGTTTTCAAAGCGACCGGTATTTTTTGGGTGAAAGTTGTTTGGACTCCTTGAGTGTTTTTAATTCCATACATTGTACTCCTCACGGATTATGGCAAATCGCGAAACAAACAGCAACACAGTTTCTGAGTTGACGTTCCATGTATAATAGAGTTCCTTGTTTTCAACATTTTCCTGCTAAAAATATCCTCATCGGGTGATGCCAAACTACTACTCCAACACCTTCACACTTGGATTAGACCATAGAAATTTGTTTCAAAGTTCTCGAATAAATCGGAACCGAGTGGTCACTCTAAACTTTGTTTGAATTCCAACAAGATTTACGGATTCAGATAGGTTTATAAGGAATCGTGTGAGATTAGCGAGTTTATGAAATTTTAGAAGGGATTGTGCGGGATCAACGAAAGCTTATAAGCTTAGCTAGTTAAGAAAAGTTTAGTCAGATTATATCGGATTAGAAGAATTAATTTGCCTGAGTTAGTCAAGAGTTTATAGTAATTTGCCCCTCGATCGAAATCATATCTACAGGTTTTTAGAAATAGTATCTGATGACTCAGATGAATTTGTTTTGGAGCGCCTTTTCAAAGTTTACACTCTGAGAGAGTGATAAGATAGTGGACAACGATGGGTAATATTGTGCAAAATCAGCCCTTCTAATGGCTTCTAATGTTTTACAATTTGGCCCCTCTGAATGCCAGAAACGAATCTCGTACAGCATTTTGATAGTTTCTATCACTAAAATATGCACATCCGAAATGAAACAAAAGACATATAAATTTTATATGATGCTATTTTTGTGGCCGTTGGGACCGCTATTTAAAGCTATTTTTACTCTCATTTGTCTCTTGTCTTGTGGTAGAAAATATTTATCGCCAATAAGTCAATCTTTAATCACAGATAACAGATATACAGGCTCGAACAAAATTTTTCAAAATGCTGAGTAAATTTCAAATTTGGTATACGTTGGAAACACTACTGCCACCTACTCGACTGCTCGCCGCGATTTTTCAAAACGTCCCACTACGTTCCGGAACGATAACAAAATCCTCCTGCCTGTTGTAGAAATATTCCAACTACAACAATTTTAACACTTATCACACGATTTCCCTTAATGTTAAAGACAATTTTGTTTCCATGTCGCATAAATCACACGAGAATTCGTTCGGAATAAAACAAAAATAAACTTGTCATTTTAACTAACAGCAAAACAAAAATCTAGCGTGAAGTGAATGTTGCACCCTAAATTGTGGCTCAGTGAAAGCAGCTCCCAAATCGTGGTGGCACCTCGTGTCGATCGTGGTGACATCTGCAAGTGTTCGCCACGCTGATTGAGCAAATTTTACACACAGTTCATATATAAGCCTGTATATCTGTTATCTGTGCTTTAATATAAATGCACCGTTACAATTCTGGAAGCGAAACAGTAAAAGTTGCGAAATTCATACAATCAACTAATACGAACGATTATTATTTGTATTCGTATTCACGTCCTCCAGTTATGTCTGTAACATTTCTCGTCCGCCTATTTTAGAAGCAGATTTTATAGTTATTTACTGTACAAGTACACTAAAAACACTGTAAACTTCTATTCGAATGCCGAATAATTTTTACCATAATACAAGCCACAGTTATCAACTTTCTTCACACTCACAATATTTTCTCGTGTTTGTCTTTATTTATCACAACTCACCTGTAAATCTAGTACTAAGAATGTTTGTTTCATCAAAGTGCTTCTGATGCATCTATATCTAAAAAGGTTCACTGGCATATTGAACCCAAATACGATAACACAGGTTTAAAAACTTAGTTAATCCTCTTACGCATCACGTAATCCATGTAAACAATGTTCAATCAATGGTAGATGGTTCAAGACGCTAAAAGTGTGCACCTAGCTAACTAATTTTGTGACAACCCTGATATTTTGCATAGCGTTTTGACAGCTGCCTTATTCGCAATGCATACGTCACACGTCGAAAACTGAGAAATCTTCTGTGGTGTACAATTTTTTGAAACGAGCCGGAGTAGAAAAAGTTAAATTTTGGCTGACTCAAGTGAACAGAGTTTCTATTTTTTCGATAAAAACGAAACATTCGACGTTACTAAACAGAGTCGTGCAAAATGGAGGAAACACCTACATGTGAGTAGATGATTTTTTTCGAGCACAAAATATTCCAGAAGTTCTTCCGATTGCATTGCATTGGGGACATTGCTTGACAGAAGTTTATCGTTCATTATTCTGTCATTCATCTTGTACCTATGTGAAGCAAAATGTGTATTTCAGGTATAAATTATAGAACAATAACGTACAATTAGAAAATCCTTAACTTGGCATGTTTCATAATTTATGCAAGATTGTATAATATCGCCACAAAAACAATTGCGGTCTCCACCACCGCAGCTAACGAACGCGGTCGGCGAACAATAGATGAGTCATTACCAGTTTAAAAGCTGAATGGTTTTAACAATATTATTATCGGGCAATTTTCTGTTATTACTAGTATACCACACAATGCTTTTGAAACCAACAAGGATTACTGGTTATGGTAATTTTTCCCAGTCGTAAACCAACTTAGAGGATGTACGTAACTGACGCAAAGTTAACGCTATTTGCAAAACACTTTTCACTAATTACACCGGAGTTTAATGTCTAAACTGACATCTCAGACGAAACCAGTTTCGATTTGCTAGCCGTGCCGATTGTGGATGATTGATAGGAAGGAATTTAATGTAAAAAAATTGCGACAATTTGCACAATTCAGTTACTGCAGTCATATTTCTCATCCCTATATGTGCCCACCGGTTCAAATTTGGGTGGGACAATTCGAATTATAAGAACTCCAAAATTGTAATTTAGTTACGAAAATGTGAACGATCTCTATTTGTAGTTTTTCTGAGTTTTGGAATAACTTAGTTTTGCTATTTACATTTTTACAACAATGGAAAGAGCGAATTAATGAACAAATTCAAAACCTTTCAGAAGTAAGTGAAAAGTAGTCAAATTGTAGGTATTTATTTTCTGAAATTAACTGAATGTTCTTAGCTCAAATGGGAAATCGTAACTAAACTAAGCTACATAGAAACTGAAATTACTCGATAACAACGATAATTTGTGAATTTTTAATCAACTTTCCTAATCTCATAACAATACCCGATAACCTTCACGCTACCGGATAAACTAAATGGATTAAACGTGATCACTTCTCTTTTTGATGTTGCTTCAAAACGTTTGCTTATTTCGTTTATGATTGCATTTTCAATAACTTGCAAGTAATTTATCAATCGCCACTTCTTCTCTTTCGGTGGTGGCAGTCGCAATCGAAAAATAGAAGAATTTCTGTCCGTCGGTTGTTTCGCTGATGCCCACGGCTTACAACTGTTCGTGCATGATGGACCTTCATAATGTTACTTGTTTCACTTTCCGCTTTAACCACTCATCATGACCTTGTTATGCGCAATTCGCTTCCTTCTTTTCGTGGATTTGTTCCAATTACAACGCATAGGTTTCAAAGCTCGAGTCGAAAACCGATTGTGAGTGGTCTTCAGAAGAGATAATTTTTATTTATTATTGTAAAATCAACAGACACATTGTAGTCGTAGTTATAATTTCTAATACTAATTTTTGACTATGAAATCTTCAATTAGCGTGTGTGAATCAATTGCAAAACTAGATATCAACATGTAAAAATAGCATAAAGTACGATGGGCCCTGCGAATGCGATAAAAAAAGGTTCGTTGCTCGGTTCTATAATGTTCATGCACAACAATAAATATAATTTTCTTGTATTCTGAAACTGAATTTTTAAACAAAATTCTAAACATTAAATTAAGTTCAGAATTTAGGTGGACAGAAATCCAAGTTCTAAACTAATTTCGAAAAATCAGTTTTTGAATTTAGTTTCAGAATCCAATCCGGATGAGGCTTTACACCTCGTAGAAGGTCTGTTTTTTACTGCTGAAAATGGAAGGTTCTCATCACGACATCTAGCCCAAAAGTCACAGTCTAGCACAAAATAAAATGATCGATTTTCAACCATACCGTATCACTTTTTATACTCGTCCAGTTGAACATCGAGGCTGAGACTACCTCAATTTCCCAAAAGTTTGAGAAAACATAATTTTTGAGCTATTTATGGCTATCTCACAGTGTTGAAAATTTAATCATAAATTGCTGATCATATTTATGATAACATGTAGAAAGAACTATGTTGTTGCGTTTAGTACAACTCGAAATATTCACGATTATGTTCTATCCATTCTTTTACGGAGCGAATAGTAAAGTAAGACGTATTCACGTCAAAAATATTTTTTCTTAATACAACTAGATGTGTGAAAATGCCTTTTTCTTTTCATGCAAAAAAATATATTTTAAATACGATAATTTCTGACACGAAGTTTTGACACAAATTCATTCAGATTGCTTTACACGGAAAAGCCAGAGATCGCAAAACAATTAAAATATTAGTTGTTGATCTGAATTTAACTAAACTGTCATTTTTAATTTAACGTGCTGGCAGTTTAGCAATGACACCCAGCAAAGACACGCATCACAAATGAGTAATGAAACGATACAGTTGAGCAATGGCATACCCTCTAAGCGAAAAAGCTAAGGTTTCAATGAGGTGTCACTCGTGCAACTGAGCAATGACACAATCTCAGTAAAGTTACCTGTATGCATGAAAGCAGAAAATGTATTGTTTTAAACAATTATTCAGTTATTTGAACTTAAGACACGTATTGCAATAAATATTTTTTACATATAAATAACTGAATTTTGCCTAAGTAGCTTTATCACTAAATTCACTGATGATATAGAAATGCAACAAAAGATAAAAATTCCCTAGGGAAAATTCACCAGCAAAATATATTAAGACATTTTTTCTCCACTTGCAGAATGGCTCGCTGGAAGAGCTTTTTTTTATTCTGTTTTCAAGAATGTTGTTGATTAGCCTAATGCTACAGATACACTTTGAGAATACAAATAGTACCTTCACTTTTACTACCAGCAGCAAATTTTTAAGCGTTAAGCGTTTTTAATTACATTGACATGAACTGTCCGAAAATACATAACTCGGAGATGAAATTAAAACATTTATACTGTAGGATTATCTATTTAATAAATGGAAAACTTGTTTTGCAATTAACTCTTATAGAATACTTTCACTTACATGAAACGGCCTTTACGGAACTGACACGAATGACGTTCATTTGCCATTTTCAATATAAAACGTTCAATTTTCCATTTTCAATATAAAGTGATAGTATTTGAATACAGCAATTTCGTTTACCTGAATGCTTATGGCAAAATCAACGGATATGTTAGCTAAATCAAAAACATTTTAGTTGGAACAACTAGGGCGTAAAACAACAATTGCAATATTGTAATTTTGTGATCTTCGGATTCTCCGTGTAGGTAACTCCAAAGCATACTCCAAGTTTACATATTCGAAAACATTCCCCAAACCAAAGTATCAGCAATAATGCATGTGAACATGATAAAATTAGAGAAAAAAAACATAATTTGTCGTTTATGTCACTTATTCGATTATTTCTCCGAAACCTGAGTGTCAGCTTTTGTCAGCATAAAATGCGATGCTAAATGGTGCGCGCTGAATTTCCGTATCCTATCTAGTATCGGGGTGGTAGAGAAAAAAATCAGTATAAATCTGTATAACTTATTTTTCATTGATAACACATTTTTTATCAATTATTGTTCAACTAATGTAAGGGCATTTTTTGGTGTTGCAAATTTTTAATATTCAATACGAAAAAATGTAAGAAAACATCCCGGTCGAAAAAGGAATTTTCATCATTTCTAATGATAAAATAAAGTATTAAAAAATTATAAATCAAAATTTTGATCTATATTCTTCTCTCATTGTTCTTACAAAAAGTCTGATACAGTTTCAATGTTTATTACATAATTAATATATAGAATCTCTCGAGAGGAGAGAGCAAAAAAACATAGTCTTGGCATTACATTCTTTTAGTGAAAATGGGCCTTTCTGTTTTTACAGACTTCGCAGCCGATTCATGATTGTACTGAATGAGAAAAATGCACCAAGTGTTCTGAAAGTTCAAATGAGTTCAACTTGCGCAGGTTTTCAATAATTGAACCCGGTGAATTTGTCAGCCGGGATCGGTCCAATTGTCGAACCGATTTATCACATTACTCTTTCATCATATGATAAAGCAAGAAAAACTTTCTGTAATAGTACTTATATTTGGGGAAAACCCCAACTTTCTTGAAAATCTATATACAGGGTCCGGCACTCGAAGTGTAACCAATTAAAAAGGCCATAAATTCACTTTGGAAAATTACTTTTACTTAATTCAAAGTACAAAATGTGTAAAAATAATACAAAATTCAGAATCAATTCACTTTTGCTCGATATGACCACCTTTTGCCTTGACTATGGCCTTGAGACGGTCAAAAAAACGAATCGCAAGTTGCCGAATGTGACTTGCAGGTATTTAGGCCCACTCGCGGACAATAACTTTTTTCAGTGCCTCGAGACTGGTGTATCTTTTAGTTCGGACTTTGCTCTCCGAAATGGCCCAAAGAGAATAATCCATTGGATTCGCATCTGGTGAATTCGAGAGCCATTGTGTGGACGTAATGAAGTTCGGAACGTTGTTTTTCAGCCATTCTTGATTCACTCGAGCTTTGTGAGACGGTGCCGAGTCCTGCTGAAACGTCCATGGTCTGCCACCGAAATGTTTGTCTGCCCACGGCTTCAAAGCAACCTCCAGAATACTATGTCGCATTTACCTTGACGCCAGGCTCGATGAAAACGATTGGAGAGCGCCCATCTGCGGTTACAGCGGCCCAAACCATTACCTGTTGCGGGTGCTGCCTCCTGGTGGCAAATCGATTACTCAAATTATCGTATGAATGGTATGGTCGATCAAGTAAACCCTATCGTTTTGAGAGTTTACGAATTGCTCAATTGAAAAAATCTTCTCGTCAGAAAATACAATGTTCGGAAATTGACCGCTTTCGGCCAAACGAAGCAACTCCTTCGCTCTCTCAAGTCAAGATTTTTTTTTCGCGTTCACTTTTGGCAAAATGCGCTTGTAAACAATACAACTCCGAACTGTCATTTAACAAATTTCTAGAGAGCTAATGCCCGTGCGTCAGCTGCGCGAGCGGTCTGAAGTTGGTTACACTTCGAGTGCCGGACCCTGTAAATCAGTTTTTTTTACAAAATCCGTAAAAAAAATCATTAAATTTTATATCGGGTAACCCTGGCCACATGATCTTCGAACTTGATACACAGCCCAATGTTGTTTAAATTGGTTCATCCATATCCGAATGAAAAGATTGGAAAAAATAATGAGTTTTGTTGGTTACGTCACTTGTACCATAATATCTCCAGAACCGAAAGTGACAATTGGTTGATTTTTTAACTTGATTCACAAACCAAGAGACAGATATTTTTCGATCTCGTCTAGCAGAATCGAATAGTATCTCCGAGACTCCGATCGAGTACCGGTTTATTCAGCAATTCTACATCCTTGCTATATAAAAAGGCAAAACAATCAAAAAGTGTCCACAGTGCACACGGTACCCGATCAGAAGAGAGTGTCTAAAGCATACCATATTATGTCATTCTTTCATGTAGTACTTCTTCGAATTTCGCATTGATTTATAAATTTACACTCGCTGGTTATTGTGTTTTGCCTATCTCATATAAAATGAACCGACTATTTAACTGAGACCCAGAGGGTCAAGTGTCATATACCACTCGAATCTGTTCGCCTAGATCGACAAAGTCTGTATGTGTGTTTACAACAAATTGAGTGAATTTTCCTTCAGAGTTGGCTGAATCGATTTTCATAGACATAAATTTATATTAAAGGTCTTATAATCTTATACAATGCTCAGTTACCTTAGTTGAATCCGATTCCCGGTTGCGGAGTTACGTGGAGATAATAACTAAACTTTTGATTATAAGGGTGCTTTTCATAAGTGACCGTGTAGAAAGCTATGATTCGCTTGAAAATTGTTCATAAATTTCTCTAGTTACTGGATCTTGCTGACAGGTCACCAAATAATCTCACTGCAGTTACACCGGTCCCCAGCTTATGGATTTCTGGAGATTTCTCGAAGATGAATGGGCGGATTTTCATAAACTTAGGTTGGACTCATAAACTTGAGTTGAAAGGTATTATAATTATATACGATACTTGTGAACTTTATCCAGATTCGACTTTCGGTTTCGTAATTACAAGGTGTTATAGCCTCAAACTTTCAAGCATTCTTTAAAGAGCGACGATATGGGAACGGAAAAATAACCTTTCACATTTTGTTCAATACTGTTTACAAATTAAAAAAGGTTATGCTAGTTTATGTCCAAAAAAATTTTATGTTGTCATTCAAGACTCAATTATTTTTTGCCATTCTTGTAAAGAAAGGTTATGCAATCACTGTGAAAACCGACTTTTGAACCGAGGCTCGGAGGGCCGAGTGTCATATACCATTCGACGACCGTATGTAACGTTTTTTTTGCACTAATTTTTCTCAAAGATGGCTGAACCGATTTTCACAAACTAAGATTCAAATGAAAGGTCTTGTGGTCCCATACAAAATTCCTGGATATTATGTGGATCCGACTTCCGGTTCCTGAATTATGAGGTAAAATGAGCAACAAATGAAAATGTGTTCTAACTTTTCTCATAGATGGCGCGACCGATTATCACAAACTTAGGTTCAAATGACAGATCCTGTGATCCCATACAGAATTCCTGAATTAAATCCGTATCCGGAAATATAGGGTAAAGTGTGTTAAAAATTTTATACCATCGCTGAAAACGACCAAAAACCGTACGAAAATTTCTAAATCGACCTCAAATTCTCTCCAATTGATAGTAGACGGCCAAAAAAAACGATTTCGGTTATTCTTTCAAGAATCGAAGAAAATTATTTTGAAGAATACCACAGTATTATATATGATAGTATTATTGATATGAGAAAGGCATCATTACACCACTAGGTGGATTAAAACAGGTTTTTAAATGTGTTAGTTATATTTTTAAAAATATGAGTAACAAGAGAGAGGATTTTTCATACCTCTAGGTGGGTTAAAACAACGTCAATTCCGATCAATTTATGCCTAGACCCCTTTTTTAGAAACATTCTCTACGTCCTCCTTCAATAATCCTTTCTAATATATGTATTCATCATGACGTGTTGTTTCTTGTAGATTCGATCGAAACCCTTATTATCATCACCCTAGATATGCTTGGATTGACAACAATCGGTTCATGCGTTTTAATGTTTTAATGGAACGTACAAAATTTAAAATATACTAAAAATCACAGAAAATACTGACAGCGGCACTTTAATACATTTCTCACTGTTACTGTGAATAAGAAAATAATAACAAAACGAGCCATCATTTTAAATTTATTCATTATTTTACTATTCCCAGGAATTCTGGCAACATTGCACAATCCATTATAATAGCTAAATAAGCAATGAAAACTAAATAAACTATTGTTATGATATTAGTTTTTTCTTTCCTTATTCTTCCCTTCTATTCTTATGAAAATCGAGTTTTTCGTAGACTTTCGTCAAAAGTTACAGACTTTTGAAATTGTCGACCTTTTTTTTCTCACCAACTCAGTTTAGCGTATCATACTTTATAGACTGCAGTTTTTTTCTGATTTACTGACTTTCGCAACCCTGTCTGTGATATTTGAAATTATTACCTGGCATCTCTGATCGTCACAAAGTTTGGTCAGACTCGTTTCCTTTCAACCAGGTGACGGTGTTTTGTCTATTTCGATATGCTTATTTCAATGATTCCAATTTTGCCCAAATGGTGGTTCAATTCTTGCAGTGGTTCGATTTTGTAATTTAACGACTCCGGTTCATACTACGAATTAAAACACCAAGCCCTTTTGCTGTTTGAGATCGTGACAATTTGCGGGGCCACACGAACTGCGTTTAACAAATACCAAACAACGAGAATAAATGACACCGCATCATCATTATATGGAAAGATAATAATGAGAAATAGAGAATAGTGTCACTATTTATGTACCATTTATTTCCACTATTTCACTGTCACGTTATTACACTTTCACAAAGTCACTATACTTTAATGAAGCATAACAAACGTTACAATACAGATACGCGTATTTCGGAATGTTATTTACATCCTTCTTTAGTGTATCGGTTTTATAAATTTATAAAACCGAAATCGGTTTATCGGTTTTATAAATTTTTAAATTTATAAAACCGAAACACTGAAGAAGGATCTAAATAACATTCCGAAATACGCGTATCTGTATTGTAACGTTTGTAATGCTTCATTAAAGTATAGTGACTTTGTGAAAGTGTAATAACGTGACAGTGAAATAGTGGAATTAAATGGTACATAAATAGTGACACTATTGAATATATTCCGCTAACAGCTCCAAATGAAAAATAGGAGAAATAGAGGTTTTGTTATTGTGTATGACCATTTCACCCTCTCAGACGGATTTGAAAATTGTTTTAGGAAATTTACCATTCGAATGTAATAATGAAATGTTTCATGTGTCAACAACTAAAACAAAATTAACTTTAGGACATAGAAAAAGTCCTTTAGTAAGTCAAGGTGATGTTTCGGATGTTAGGGATGCCCTCGACGCTGGTACGACCAACGTACGCCCCACGTCCGATTTTCTCGCTACGCCTCGTACCCGTCAGTCAGGTTCTCTCATTCATTCGCAACCGCTCGATGCTTTTCGTACGTTGTTATTATTTTGTTATGGGTATTACTGTTTCACAAGGTACACACTCAACATTTTCTTTGCTGGTTTCCACTTTTTTTCCACCGCGAGCCTACAACGGTGTGCGAATGAAGCAGCGAAGTGAAGCTTGCGAGCTCTTTTTTTTTCGCCAGCCCCGCTCCAATTCAAGCCGTTCGTCAGTTTTAGTTGGCACTTCGTCTTAGCCGCAGGCTCACGGGTTCCCAGAACTGTCCATAAAAGTCGTTCCTCCGCCTTGTGGCGCGCGTGAAAGTGATCAACAGTCACCATTCTGAAGTTAAAAATCTCTAGCTTTTGAATTGTTTCAAAATCTGTGATGATTAGTTAATAGTTTAAGATGGTATTTTTTTACAAAAAGGGGTTGTGGTTTAGCCTAGTGTAGAGGCAGAGGAAATTTAATATCAATAGAAGTGAGCCAAACTGCACTAGAAGATCTTATTGATAAGTGAATTGTAAGTTAACAGCGAAAAGCCGTTATTACAAATACGTGTGATTCCTGAATCGAATAATACGGCGCAGCAAACAAAAAGAGAATTGAGAAATGCGTGTAACCTTGATGGTTCCCGTCGATGGATAAGTCCAACCGAATACCTAACCCGTCGTCAGCACAACCCGTTACATAAACCGAGTGTAATCATCATCAGCACCAGAAACAGCGAATGTTAGTCTTGTTTGTTGGCTTTCTCTGCGGTTCTTGTTCTTTTTGTTTTTGTTTTCTGCTGTTGAATGCCTACCGCGTTTGTTAGCCAACGATTCTTCGAAATAAGCAGCGGATTAAAAGACCACAATAAAAACAAACTACGAGTGTGTAAAACAACATACTCTTTCGTTTGCCGAATTGAGCTCGAAATCTAAAGCAACCCAACCGGTAGGAAAATGTGCCAACGTAATTGTTTCGACGGTTCATTACAAACATTTACAGCGATAATGGTTTCGTAATGTGTTGCCTCGTGAGCGCGAATCCTCTGCTTGACTGCAATGCGCGTTTTCTAGTCATAAGCAATCCCGTTTTTGCAGTCAATATAAAAACAAACCAAAAATGAGAGTCGGAGAAGACGACCTACCGAGCTTGGAGTACATAGAGGATCCATACATTCCGAAGTTGGACAATTGTATCACTCCGTCCCTCGACGACATCAGTGAGTACAATCCGGATGAGTTGGGCGATGAGCAGAACTGGCCCGCAGAAACCGAGCTCTACCTTCGATCGCTGACGTTGGATCAAATTCTTGGTGTGTCATCCGATGAAGATGTCGATCCGGAACTGGAGATGCAAACGGTGGAAACGGAATTTCATCCCCCACTCACTCACATGGAAGGCCACTTTCCGAATTCGTCGACAGGAGCGCAGGCCGCCAGCATTGGAATAATGGAACGAATGTTGGCCCATAAACTACTCAATGGACGGTCGGGGCGATTCAACCTGTTCAGTAAGAAGCGAATTCGAGATGTACGGGTCACCTTCATAGACTTCTCGAAACCTTATCTTGCCAGAATATCTAGTGGGGAGAACTACAAAAGTTTTCTAAACATTGGAAGTGCCGTAGGTACGTAAATCGTTTTGATTAGGAAGGTATATTGATGTTTCAGTAATCACGTTTTCTGTTTAGCTAGCTAACAACTAGTGCCTTGAACTCAGCTTAGGCCCTTAGGGTTCATTTTCAAGTGATTAATGGAACCTACAGAATTGTAAAAACAGGTTAAAACAAAAAAAAATCTAAGCTGTTGTTTGTGTCCCTAGAACTGTCGTTCGTTGGAAAAACCGTAGCTACGTTTGTTTATGTGCCAAAATGCTTGTTCGTGACGAATGTCATAATTAGGTTGCGTGGTAATTTCCTTCTATATCTGCGTTGTTGTGTGACGGAATAAACATAGAAACATGCTTCGCAGTGACGGAATTGACTCTGTCACGACGCCATCTTGTTGAGATCTATATCGGAACTTCAAAATCAGCTGATTGCAATGTAAATAAAAATCAGTCATGTAATCATGTAATGGTTTACCTAGTTTATTGCACGAAAATTAGAGATGTTTGGATCGATTCTCTGACAATAACTTGTCGGTTTACCTAAAATACAGCAGATAGTGTTGTTGAAAGGGGGGGTACCGAGCGGAGAGACAGAATTGCTTAAGGAAAATCTCCTTCAAGCAATTCTTCTCGAAGCGGACAGTCTTCCCATGAAATACTTCACCTGGAAGACTATTACCTCTTTCGGATAACCTGCAGGAGAAAACCTCCACAGCAGACCAAAAATGGGCTAGTTCGGAGTCAAAGTAAGATTACTACTGACACCCGATATCATATGGTGTATTCATATATTGAATTCATAAAGGAAAGAATGATAACATTGTAGGCTTAACTGCTACCCTACTACCTATCGCGTACATACTACTCTAGCGATTGATATTCTATGTGTGTTTCGTTGTGACTTCTAAGCTGCGCGGTGTACCTAAGTATCATATCTGTTATGAAGTAACACGCTGCGACGGTGACTGACTACCTGCTATTTCTGTTCTCTCCCGCCTTCTAGAAATATCTCTGCGTGAGAGAGGCGTGTGGCAGTGCGCCCAGTTAGACGGGAAAATTGCTAATATTAACACTTCCCCTCAATTTTCAAGTTTAACAGTCTCACAAATTCTTCGAATTTATAACGTCCTAGTGGTTTTGTAAAAATGTCTGCTCTTTGCATTTCGCTAACTATATATCTCAAAGCTACTTTCTTCTCTCTTATTAATTCTCTAATGAACATATATTTTATATCAATGTGTTTTGTACGTTGATGACTTCTGGGTTCTTCGGCGATTCGGATACAAGGTATATTATCTTCATTTATGGTGAATGGAGCTGATTCAATTCCAACCTCACGCAATAAATTAGATAACCATATACCTTCCTTTGCTGCTCCACAAAGCGAGATCAGTTCAGCTTCTGTCGAGGATAGTGATACCATTGTCTGCTTCTTTGTTGACCAGGATACTGTATTTCCTTATACGGTGAACATAGATCCAGATATTGATCGTCGTTCATCATCGTCGTTTGCGAAGTCTGCATCCGCGTATCCTTCGAGTGGAATGGCATTTATCTGCTTGGTATATATTAGCTGGAGGCCCTTGGTGCCTTGTAGATACCTTAGAATGCGCTTGAGACCAACCCAATGAATGTCCTGAGCTGAACTCTGAAATTTAGCAAAAACATTAACTGCATAATAAATGTCTGGTCTTGACATCAATGCCAGATATTGAAGACAACCCAATAGAGCTTTGTATGGCTCGTTGGTCAATTGTCCGTCGTTTTTTAACCATTTAACATGTGGGTCAATTGGTGTGCTGATTGGTTTGCAATCTTGCATACCATACTTATTTAGGGTTTTCTCAACGTATGATTCTTGAGATATTTTCAAGCTATGTTCATGAAATTTGATATCTAGGCCTAGGAAATTTCTCACTTCGCCTAAATCTTTCATTTTGAAATTGTTGAAAAATTTATTTTTAATCCAATTTATATCTCCCATGTCACTTCCTAAAATCAAAATATCGTCTACGTACAATATAATGTATAGACGTCTATTTTTGCAGATGTATAGGCACGTATCTGATTCTGTATTCTTGAAACCAAGATCGTTCATAATGTCGTTGAACCTTAAATTCCAACTACGGCCTGCCTGTTTAAGACCGTAAAGACTTTTATTCAATTTACAAACTTTCGAAATTCCATCATAGTCGGAAGGTAGTTTCATATAAATTTCTTCTTGAAGGGTTCCATTGAGAAAAGCTGTTTTAACGTCCATTTGGTGTATATAGAAGTTTTCTTGAAGGCCAATGGACAGTAATGACCTTATAGTTGTCATTTTTGCTACTGGTGCAAAGGTTTCACCATAGTCCCGTCCTGGACGTTGCGAGCAACCTTTTGCAACAAGATGAGCTTTATAGCGCGGTTCGTCATCTTCCATTTTGATGGCGAAAGTCCACATCGAATTTATAGGTTTTCTGCCTCTAGGTGGATCGCTAACTAAAGTCCATGTCTTGTTTTCGTGTAATGCTTTCATTTCCTCTTCTATAGCATGCTTCCACTGATCCCAATCATGACGTTTCTTTAAATCGTCGATTTGTTGCGGAACTTCCCCTGAATAGTATGATAGTACGAAACTTGTTTCATAATCACGGAACCAATTTGGACGTTGAGTTATTCTCTGACTACGGCGTTGAATTTCTTGTTCAACATCACCATTGTCAAGAAGATTTTCGTCCTCAATATCATCCGCTTCTACAAACTCATCTTCGTCACTATTTTCATCATTCTCTGGGACTTCTGTAAGATTGATTGGATCATGAGCATCTAGTATAGGAACGTCTGCAATACATCTGTCGTGGGCTTCGTCTTGTTTCACTTCAATGTGAGACAAACGGAATGGGAAGCTATATTCATCAAAAACTACATCTCTAGACACAACAATCTTTTTCTTTTCAATATCCCACAGTCGATAACCCATTGGTGCATATCCAACCATCGTTAATGGTTTACTTTTTGCATCCAATTTTGATCGATCATGTTTATTGATATGTGTGTATGCAACACATCCAAACACTCTAAGTGGTGACAGATTAGGCTTTGCACCGAACCACATCTCAAACGGAGTCTTAGTGGTGGTTAAAGCATTTGTTGGGCTTCGATTAGTTAAATATGCGGCTGAATATAACGCTTCACCCCATAGATACATAGGAACTTTTCCTTCATGCATCATAGTTCTCATCTTATCCATCAATGTTCTGTTCATTCTTTCACTCACCCCGTTCTGTTGTGGCGTGTATGGAACAGTAGGTAACATTTGGATACCATTACCTTCGCAAAATTGTATAAATTCCCTTCCAAAATATTCCCCACCATTGTCGGTGTGTAACTTAGAAATTTTTACTGAGAAATGAGAAGTTACCATTGCCTCATACTCTCGGAATTTTTGAAGGACATCGCTTTTGCGTCTTATTAAATACACCAGGGTAAAATGTGTATAATCATCAATGAATGTTACGAAATACTCGTACCCATCATAAGTATTTTCTCCAATCCGACCACAAACATCCGAATGAACTAGTTCGAGTGGCCTGCTAGATTTGACCTTGAACGATTTATCAAACGGTCGTCTAGACTGCTTTCCAATTATGCATGGTTCGCAAACAATCGCTTCTCTGTTAACAGGTGATAGCTCAACGTTTAGCCTCTCAACCATATTTTCCTTTACCATCTTCTGTATACTTAGCCTATTTAAATGTCCCAATCTACGATGCCATAAGTGTTCCATCTGAACTACCTTACCAGTATATACATTTTCTTTTATTGGGAAAAGGTCCAGGTGATAGAGTCCATTGACTCTCCTCCCTGTTACCAATACATTACCTTCAGGGGTTACTATTTTCACAAGACCATTGGCGAAAACGACATACTTGCCTGATTCTTCGATTTGAGAAACGGAAAGGATATTTATATCTAATTCAGGTATGAAAAGTACGTTGTAGATTTCGAAACGACGGCGTTTATTATTAATTAAACTGATGTTTCCTACACGCTTACATGCAAGTGTAGAACCTTCTTTGGCTGTACCAATTTGGAGTTCCGGAGCGTTCCAGAGACGGTTGAATAGCTCGATGTCGTGTGCCATGTGTCGAGTGGCACCGGAGTCCAAGATGATCGGAAATGGTACTGGCATACAGCCAAGATCCATGTTGCGAACGCGTTCATCCCGGGTAGAATCGTCCTTCATGCTTGCCGGCAGTAATGGTACCTTCACCATGAATGCACCTTCTTGCCTTGCAACCAGCGCAACGGCGTTATTGGCTCTCCCCCTAGCTTGTCCATCGAAGCCAGTACGTTGTGAATTGCTGTTGAGATCGACTGTCGCCATCTGTCGCTCTAGGTTCTGTTTTCTCCTTAGCAGGAAACAGTTCCTCCGTTTATGGCCCGTTTTACCGCATTCGAAGCATACTGTCGTCTTTTGCTTCTTCTTCTTGATGTTGCTCGAATGGGTACCCAACATGGCTACTGGTTGGTTCCCAGCTCGACTGGTTGACTGGACGGATGACTCTTCTGCGTCCAAAAATATGCGTTGTATCTGCTCCTTGGACATTTTATATAGGTCGTCCTTACGGATCACAGACAGTGCGCCTAAAACGTGCTTATAGGAGTCTGGAATGGCAACGAGCAAAGAATTTATAATTTCTGTGTGCGGTATAGCATCTTCCATGCTGTCCAATTGTCTAATAATCTCTTGGTGAACCGTGAAAAGTTCTTTCAGCGACGCAAATCTTTCCGTGCGAAGAGTATATAGCCGTGCACGCAGCCCTAGCATGGCTGTGCAACCTTGACTTTGATACAACTCGACCAGTCGATTCATAATTTCTTTCGCATAAGTGCATTGAAGGACATGCCCCATAGCATCGTCATCTAATGCCATCCAAAATTCATTCACTGCAGCATCGTCTTCTTTCAAACGCCTCTCAATTTTGCCCTTTCGAACGACTTCCTGTTCCGGAGTCTCGTTCTCAGTTGGCAGAAAAAAATCTTCCTCTGGGGGGGTCTTTTGCAAAGTATGTAACAGACCCTCTTGTTTGAGGTGCTGTTCCATCCTTTTCTTCCAGAACGGGAATGATTTTTCATCGCCTTTAAAAAGCGGAACTATTACTCTTTTAATTCGATTTTCCATATTCGAAACTGTAGAGAAAAAAAATAAACACAAAAATAATTTCTTTTAAAATACCGTAGTTACTGGGCCCATAACCTGTTGAAAGGGGGGGTTATGTGGATGGTATTTAAAAGAGATTATTGTTAGGGGACGTAGACCGAGCGGAGAGACAGAATTGCTTAAGGAAAATCTCCTTCAAGCAATTCTTCTCGAAGCGGACAGTCTTCCCATGAAATACTTCACCTGGAAGACTATTACCTCTTTCGGATAACCTGCTGGAGAAAACCTCCACAGCAGACCAAAAATGGGCTAGTTCGGAGTCAAAGTAAGATTACTACTGACACCCGATATCATATGGTGTATTCATATATTGAATTCATAAAGGAAAGAATGATAACATTGTAGGCTTAACTGCTACCCTACTACCTATCGCGTACATACTACTCTAGCGATTGATATTCTATGTGTGTTTCGTTGTGACTTCTAAGCTGCGCGGTGTACCTAAGTATCATATCTGTTATGAAGTAACACGCTGCGACGGTGACTGACTACCTGCTATTTCTGTTCTCTCCCGCCTTCTAGAAATATCTCTGCGTGAGAGAGGCGTGTGGCAGTGCGCCCAGTTAGACGGGAAAATTGCTAATATTAACAAGTGTTTTGTGTCATCAAGAATTTTTTACAATTTAAGGGTCGCGATGAGTGTCAAAACATCGTAGTGTTTGGGGCCCGAAACTCGAGGGGTTCAGCGTAATTGAAGAATCCAATCAGAGTGATCACCACGAGATAGCGTTATGGTGATTGTTTTTACATATTCCATGTATTTAGAAAAATTTTTGACGAATTTTTCAATTTACTTGAGTTTGAACGAATGCAGATGGCAAAACCACAGACTAACAGACATGACAGTATGAGTAAATTCTTATAAAAATAATTTTTCGTGATGCACTAGTTCCACCTATATTGTACTGCGAGAACAATTTACTATCTGTACACCCCTTGTGTTATGTACAAGTTTTTTTACTAGTTGGTTTCCCCTCGTTTGTCAACACCGATCAGCTGCTTGCAGGGATGCCTGATTCATCAAAATATTTGAAAATGAATCGTCACAATAAATTATTGGATTACTGATAATATATTTGACTTTTTCGCGATGTTGGAAGGTAACCATTTATTTGACTCAACGTTGTTCATCTAGACTATTTTTTATTGTGTTGGTAGTTTTCACCCGAAATTAAGTGGCAGCAGACCAAAAGCAAGTAAATATTCTAACAAAACGGGTTCGATTTTGTATTGCGTTGGAGAATAAGAAGTAGGTACAATTATGTATATAGTTTCGGCAATATGTATTAAATCTGTATCCTGCATGAAATTCGCATGGACGTATACAAATCAATACATTTTTCCAGATATGAAAACAGGTTACATCTTACGATTTTTCCATAAATATCAATCAAACATATCACGGAAAATTACTGAATCATTAATGATCGATTTTTTTTACCAAATTTTCAAAGGTTTTTGTATGTAAGTATTCGATTCATAAGAAAAAAATAAAAACCCGGCATTTTTTTCGAATCATCAATCAAAATCTGAAAATTATCACCATCGCTTAGTTCAAAGCTCACCACTCGCGCAGCGCAGCAATCTCAAAAGAGTTGATTGGATTCTTCAATCGGTGTACTTTTAAAAGGCTGGTGCTAACATGCCAGTGTTATTCACTTTTTGCACTATCAATGACTGTAAAACCCACGAAAAAATTTTAAAGATGTTCACATAAAACAAAAAGACGACAAGTTAACATTTTTGATCCAATTATTAAGGCTAAAATCAAACACGTTTTTACCTTTTTATAAAGGGTGATTTTTTTCTGGTTTGACAGATCACGCATGAATCGTGTGTCATTGTCAAACTTGTTTAGTTCGGTCTATAATTTAATCATGAACCGTTGTTTGATCTATAATATAATCATGTTGGCAAAGTTAGGGGAAGATCCACTTTTTTATCGAAAAATTGTGTTCTGCGACGAAGCTCATTCCTGGTTGAATGGATACATCAACAAGCAAAATTGCCGCATCTGGAGTGAAGACCAGCCAAAAGCAATGCAAGAGCTACCAATGCTTCCCAAATAAGTCACTGTTCTGTGTTGGATTATGGGCCGGTGACATTATTCGTGAAATACCGGCCGATAGGTTAGAGAGAATGTTCCTAAAATTGGTCCTTCTGCATGGGCCATCTAAATCGGAGCCGCGGCAAACATTAAATTATATTGATCATTCTACCGATTTCAATAAATATTTGATCAATAGTCTCCATTTTTTTTGTTTTAAAAATCAAATCCTATACCTCTAAAAATTTTAAATATAAAAAGGTGTAAGATTCGCTCGAACTAGACAATTTTTACGAGGCCCGGAGGACCGAGTCTCATACATCAATCGACTCAGCACGACGAACTGAGCAAATTTTCGTGTGTTGTTAACAAATCAAAGGTCTTCTCGTCGACCTATCGAGTGTTGGTGAGATCGGATGTTTACTTTCCTAGTTTCACGAAGTTTTATGTCAAAATTTTCAATTTTTTGACAATACCAATTTTTTTTTTCAATTTTTTGACAATATGTCGTAAGATTTAGATTTCATATGGTGATAGCTATCCAACAAGCGCTAGATTACTAGAATCCGTTTTTTTAGTTTTTGTAGAATGTTGAGCTTACCGAAATCAATTTTTTTATGACAAATGTCTTAGAATTGCATGAAACGTCTGATTTGAGTTTTTTGTAGCTGCTAGCTTCTGAGTCCAAAATTTCGGAACTATTCTTCTCAGAGTTTCCATTCACAACTGTCCAGTATGACTCAATCGGGCAGAATTGTTTACAAATTCTGTGAACAGCAATCCCGGGAACGTAAACAACGTATTTGAAATCATACCAAGCGTACAAGGTCGTCGCTGCAGTCATCTAGCGGCAGTAAAAAATTCCAATCAGCAGGTCAAAGCTTATCAAGCGTGTTTAATCACGGAGTATTTTGACGGCAAGTGATCCAATCTTGTGTTTAACATGGTGAAAGTCTAGTAAGGCGCAGTTTAGTTTTCAAAACAAATTTGATTTCAATCTTTATAAAGAGCTCTAATTCATTCATCGCAAGTTCCCAGACATTAAGCTTTTACAAAAATGGCAAGTAATGGTTACAGAATTTTTCAATCTAATTATTTTTGTCTACATACTTACTCTGTCACAGCACGTGTAAAGTTTATTTTCACTGATATCTTCGCTTGGAAACTAATGATTAAGCAAGGAATTCGCAATTCGACTCAAACTCAAATTTTTCAATGTTCAAAAGACAACATACTTGGAATTGTAGTTGAAAGACTGCTAAACTGAAATTCTTCTCCGATTTGGTACTAAGGACTCCACTAAGAACAGGAAGTGTTAAATTTGTACCATGAAATTAGGTGAATTTCATTGTAAAGAACATGAATGCACTCAATTGTCTATAACTTAGTCCAATCGAAAAGTATTCGGTAATTATGAAGCATGAATTGAAGAAATCCCGAACAACAATTGCGGCGAGTTTCGATGAGAACTCGCAAGTTCATCAGGACTTTGGGATAGTTATTGCATTTTTAAAGTTCATTAAGTTTTCCCGAATAATTTACATTTTTCTAACGATATCAAGTAAAACTGGAGGATATCCGGATTCCGGTTCTAATCTGTACAGTCATGATTTGACTTGAAAAAGTCTTACAATTTTTTTACAGATTTAGATTTTAATCATCAATGTATTTTCCTTGAAGAGCAATACAACTGTTCCAACATTTCAACACCACTTCTATACTATAATTTTTCCTCAGCTTCAAAAAGCGCTTCAATCTCAGAGATAATCTCATCATTCTATGAAAATATCTTTCCAGAAAGTTTCTTTTTCAAATCGGAAAAAAGAATATAGTCGTTGGGAGCTAAAGCTGGCGAATATGGTGGATGCGGTAGTAATTGGAATTCCTATTCATGGATTTTAGCCTTTGTAACCACCGACTTCTGAAACAGAAACAGTGTATTTCATTTTAATCGTTCATGCAAAATTGTGAACACACTTCCATTTGATGAACTTGTATCAGTTTGTGAGACGATACCCGGACAACAGTCTCGTTTGGACGACAAGAGCGTGGTGCATCGTCGGCTTGTGTACGCCCATTTTCACGGTATAGAGCGGTATAGAGCTTCTAATTTGCCAACAGTATCGTCACTGGAAACACAATAACTAACACACTAATGAACAGAATGTCATGAAATTTTGACAAGTAACATCTTAAGGATGTCTACTGAACGCTAGAAGGAATTTCAATTTCAGACAACCAAAAATATGAGCGCCGAAAAAAAATATATTAGAGAGACTAAAATACCTTTGTTACCCTACACGTTTCAATAGTGAAAGCCTTTAACTTATTTCAACAAACGATGAAGTCTGGTTAACGTCGACTAATCGTGTGAATCGTATTCAAAATTGTTTGAGGTTAGTTATTTCGCGATGAAAACAAATTTAATTCAAAATGGTTACTTGGCATTTGCGGTTGTAATGTTCGATTTAGACAGTCACCGTCAAAATTTTGACGGTGACGGTGACGGCGTTTGACTGTGACCAAAGACATCATATTAACAAGATATCCAGCTCTCACATTTCCCGAACAAATCATTGGCGCCAAAATAGCAGCACTTCGCACCCATATAATTAACATGATATGTTGAATGTGATGCCGTGCGATGGCGTTGCTGAACTGAAGATTAATTTCGCTCCAAGTTGACAGGGTCTGCTGTAACGGAAAGTTACGGACCGTCTGAATCGTACCTAAATGAGCTGTCAGAAGACCTAATACACGATTAGAAAAAGTTACTCAGAGTTTGAGTACTAATTACCCATTTTCAAATGATACATGGAAACGTCAAAAATTGAATAGTTACCATCAATGATAATGAGTAACTCTTACTCTAAATTTGAGTTTAACGCAATTACTCTATTTTTGGCACATGTACAAATAAAGCATTACTCAGTAAATAAGATTTTACCCAAACATCGGTTCCAGTGGAAGAACTTAAATTTGAGTAACTAAGAACTTACTCTAAATTAGAGTTGTTCCGCGTTTTCTGTAGATAAGTGAGATCTTACTCATGTTTGAGTAACTATTTTTAAGCGTGTACTTTTTCACGTACACTGAAAATAATTTGCACGCTAGCATTATGTGCAAAGTATTTAAATTATCACTACTTGTAGAACACATGAAATTCATGAAAATATATTCTAAACTCATAAAATGAGTTTAAAAACTGTTGGTATTTAGTGGAAATCATGCTACATATATGTGAAATGCACTTCTAAACTATAAGATATATCGCTACCTCTAGATTCTATATGAATTTCAAACGAATGTCACGAATGTTTTCCACATAGATTTCAAGTGAAACACAGTTGACCGAATTAAGTGTTTTGCACATACTTTTGTGCTGTACTCATTTCCACTAGAAAATGAAGTGTTTAACACATGTAATTCGATTCAATAGCAAAACACATCACATCCAAATGAAAAACACATCGAAGCTAAGTGAAAAATAATCTAACTTAGTATCTTAGTGAATTTGCACATGAAATCCTAAAACAAATCGCTTTAGTAATGTATTGAAATGAAAAAGCATATGAAATTAAAATGCTGTTTACATATGAATCGATCGTGCAAATTTTTATCAGTGTAGACAAACCTCGGTTTTTTAAAACAACAAAAACGATTAATTGCACATCAAATCGAAAAATATAATAGTTATTTCAAACTGAGATATCGCTGGTTCAAATAAAATATGCTTCCTTTAAACAAGAATATTGTTTTTTTTTAACAATTATTGGTTGTTTAAAAAAAAACATTGGTTGAATCAAATTGTTACAGTCACTATATCTATAGTCACTATATCAACAAAAAAATCGAAATTTATTTATTTTCACATTTTTTTCGTATCCCCGCTGATAGTCGACGTATCAGACTAGGTACCCTCTCTTTGTTTACGTTTTGTTTTGTTAATTGAAGGCAAACACTAGATAAGGTCCTAAGTGCAAATGACAGCTTCTCTTTGTTTACTTTCTCTTTCGATTATCACAGTCATATCGGCAACCGTTCTTTCTAACACTTCACATTGAATATTAACTGAAACCATCAACTTTCGATCTGTACTTCAGATTTCGTTGGAAAATACAAGAATATAACGTAATAATTTTAAGAGAAAGTAAACAAGCAAAAACTGTTTGTCGAGAATTATTCGTTTCACTAATCGATATGGTCTTTCAAAAAGGATACCAAAACAAGACTGTGCAACTCTTTACAGGTTCCCAAGTAAAAAGGAAATTAGGGTAACAGAGGTATTTTAACCACTTCATTGATTTTGGCCCACCTAACAAACTTTATGGATTTAATGGATTTTAAGTAACTCATGTTGCATCGATTTGAAGCTAATCACATTAAATTACCTATTGCGGAAATGTTTTTCAACGATATTACAACATTTGGTCAATCCTAAAGTGGTCCAAAATACCTCTGTTGCCCTATAGCAAAGGGTTTCTTCTGGTTGATTTTGTTTTATTAATCTAGCATTACAAAAAAACATTTTAGATCGGGATATGAACATAAGACAACTGACTTGGACGACTGACATCTGAACTTTCAATCCACCACAATAGGGTAAGGTGACGATTGTCACTGAGCTTATTTTGGAGGAATCATTGTAGGATTGTTACGAAAATAAATATGAATATCACTTCAATGAGATCAATTGTTTCTGTTATTTCAAATACAAATACTAATGAGTTAGTTTGACTATGGAGCTCAGTGAAACAATCGAACAATTTTGCGCGGCATGAAGGCTTTATGCCAAGTTTTACATCAATAATAAATGTAACAACAAGTATACTAATAAATTAAGTCCACACTGGCTCATGAATGTATATTCATAAGCGATTTCATTCCCTCTAACTGCTGTCATTCAACGCATATAGCGAGTAGAGTATCACGTTACAACCACAATTGTGTTGTCTCTGCAATGAACCATTTACTTACCCGTCGTCATCTGATTGTATCGAACATTTCAACACTTGCATTGATGCGGAACGGATCAATTTGCCGTTGACCGAGGTTTGTCGGAGTGCAGTCTATCTTCATATTTAATATCAGTTCCTCACGATTTCTCAATGGGCAAACAATGGGCCACACTTTCCATTTACCACTACTTTCGTTGCTGTTTTACAGCTTCATTGCACTAGTCCGGAAAATTATCATTAAACTTTTCTACCCGATTGCAGACAATTCCGGTAAATTTTCCGATGGATCACCAATAGGATCGGTGAGCTCGGCTGAAATCGCTCAAGAATTTTCCGGTTTAACCTTGGAAGAGCAGGAGGCACAGCGAGCAGAATGGAGTCAGGTATTATGTTCTGTAAGGCTTAGTGCTTATGATCCGCTAGTGACACTGTATTTTTATGTCACAGGAACTGGCTCGAGTAGAGGAAGAAATTACTACGCTCCGTACCGTGTTGCAATCCAAGATGCGGCATGCAAGCGAACTGAAGCGCAAGTTGGGCATTACTGTGTGGAAAGAAATCACTGACGATGTGAGCCAAGGGATCAAAAATGTCAAGGAGAGTAACGTGTAAGTGTGCCCGAATAAGATTGGTAAAACGATGTTTCTACAACGTTTTTGGCTTATGCTGCTTGATTCCGTGTTGTCAATCTTCGACGAATTTTGTTCAAGTAAACAATTGCTAAATATCTATTTTCTTCATTAGTTGAATATGTGCTAGTTTCTAGTACGTTGAATTTTTCTATTTGAATTCATTTGTGATTCGGTTGAGCCATTATTCTGTTGTTTTTATACCTAGGTTTATATATTCAGTTCTCTTTTTTGTCACTTTTCTTTTAAGTTATCATACTGTTGAAAATAAGGTGGGTGAAATCACCACAGCTGTCACGAGCGCTCCAATGTAAGTATAGTTCGGTGATCGGCGTTTCCGCTTGTTCTACTTCATTTGATTTTATTTTGTTGAGATTGGCTTACCTTCTGTTAAGCCCGATGTCTATCAGATCTAATCATTAGTTGTACTAACCTACTAGGCCTAGTTCATTCCATGATAACGATGAATGTTTCCCCTTGCTTGTTTATATCTTTTTTGATCTGACTACTGCTTAATGCGCGTATATAGGATAGCGAAGGGGTGAGTATGCATTTCCAGTCGAATGAGTATTTCCAGTGGTATGAGTGATGATTCGCGAGTCATTTTGTAAGGAAAATCACTCATCCCTTGTCTATCGTCAATCAATAACCAATAGTTAATTTGAAATGAGCAGTAAATAATCCTCTAATAAACGATTAACATAAAATCATCACGGGTATCATCACTCAATTGTGTCTTCTCTTGCAGCTATCAAAAAACTGAAACGGCCATCAAATCGACGGCAGGCAAGACCACGTCCGTCTTCGGAGGAATCACCAGCAAGATGACTCAGAAACTTTCCGAAATGAAACAATCAGATTCGTACCGATCCTTCGAGGAGAAAGTTGGTACGGCCTACGAGAATGTTAGGGTAAGTTAAATACGGTGCTAAATACACAGGTTGTCTTTAAAATCAGGATGTAGAACTTTCCTGTTTGCGTTTAAAAATTTAACGATAATATAGGTAATAGAATTTCTGGACCATTCCGCTATGTTCGACAAATTCGGGAATTATCTGTGCATCTTTCAAAATTTTGACGTGAATACTATGGAGCGTCTTTTCAAAATGCGTTCTAAGGAAGAATGGTTAATTCTGAATATCTCGAGTTGTAGTAAACGCAACAAAACAATTCTTCCTCCATCAGAGATATACGGTTAGCAATTTACAATTGAATTTTTCAACAGTGTGAGATAATCATAAATAACTTAAAAGTTTAGTTTTCTTAAACTTTTGAAACAACGAGGGAAACTCATCCCGCTTGTGTACATTTTTCGCACTCAGTTAGACAGGACTGAACTTCTTGGTGTGGACCTTTTACCAACAGCAACTACAACAGACCTAAGTTTCAAAATTTAGGTTATAAACTTAAATTCATGAACTGATTTTAACAACCAAATTCGTAGTCAGAGTCCCAGATTTTCATTCAGTTCCTGAATCTCCAGTTTCAGTAAAAGTTTCAAAATTGAATGAATCAACTAATACGAATGATTATTTATATTCGGAAGTGTGATGCTACTTTCAGTTTAATTCGTATTCACGTCCTCCAGTTATGTCTCTGATATTACCCACCCGCCTTTTTGCTGCTCTTCAATTTTCTCAGAAATGGCGGAACCGATTAAAATAAGCTTAGGCTCATTTGAATGCTCAAGTTCTTAGATCAATTGACTGTAACTTCCTGTTTTGGAGATATAATGGTATAAGTGACATAACCGACAAAACGCATTTTTCTTCCCTTGATTTTCTCAAAGATGGCTAAACTGTGTGTAAAATTTGCTCAATAAGCGTGGCGAACACTTGCAGATGTCACCACGATCGACACGAGGTGCTACTACAGCCGCTTCCTTTGAGCCACAATTTTGGGTGCAACATTCACTTCACGCTAGATTTTTGTTTTGCCCTTGGTTAAAATGACAAGTTAATTTTTGTTTTATTCCGAACGAATTCTCGTGTTTTATTCCGAACGAATTCTCGTAGTGATTTTTTGGAAACAAAATTGTCTTTAACATTTAGGGAAATCGTGTGATAAGTGTTAAAATTGTTGTAGTTGGAATATTTCTACAACAGGCAGGAGGATTTTGTTATCGTTCCGGAACGTAGTGGAACGTTTTGAAAAATCGCGGCGAACAGTCGAGTAGGTGGCAGTAGTGTTTCCAACGTATAGCAAATTTGAAATTTACTCAGGAAAAATGTTGTTTGAGCCTGTATACCTGTTATCTGTGGCTAAACCGATTCTTACAAACTTAGGTTGTTTTGAAATTTATTTTTGGGTTGTGAATCAAGTTCAAAGATCAAATGGCTGTCACTTCTAGTACCGAAGATGGTATGACCTTATTTTCCTAATTTAATGTTTGGTAGCATAAATGACCACAATCACTACACTTTTCACAACGTTTCGTCTTTGATTCAGTACGTTAGCTGCTCATATTAAACTGATAGTGAAACTCAGCATTTCAACATAATCATCAGTCGTAGACGAACGAAGAGAATCGGTGTTATTTATAGCAGGTCTGTTGTCTTTCTGTTATTAGACCCTACTTGGAAGGATCTAAGTGTCATTAAGATCGTAGTACTAGTCATGCAATGGTTATGTACGCTTTCAATTGGCTACGAAGTTTGTTGAAACAGAAGGTCAAATTTCACAAAAGGAATGTAATACTAAGAATTTGCTTTATCTTCTTTCGTGTTGATCCCAGTTGTTGATTTGGTAGATGAAAAATGCTTAAGTTCGGTGATCACCGTTTTATTACCGATTGATGATTAAAGCCAGTTGACGTTAAATTTCGGACACCAGAATAATAGCAGCATCAAACATTTTACCATACTTCATCAAAACCGTTTGTTGATTTTCGAAAAATAGTGTTACATGTATATTACAAACATTTTTGATTAAAATGTGAATCCTTGTCTCTGTAAAATTCTCGAATTATCAGTGGGAAATACACCATTAGGTCCCGTAGTTCTAATTTTTGATGTGAAGTGAAGCCACCATCAGTTCAAGGTCTTGCCAAGGGATGCGCGCCGGTAGTTTCAATTTTAGGTCGTTTTTCTACTGACAAAATTGCATTTTGTTGTCATTCGTAAAAAATGCTCTTTAAGTGTGGAGCGTTACCGCGATCCGTGAAATAATTTAAAACCTACACTGAAAAAGTGTCCGAAATTTAATGTGTATACCCTGTAAATTTAAACGGACGAGTCGTGCCCGATGCTCTTTAAGCGGCCCTTACACAAGAATTATTAACGTCATTTTTAATGATTACTAAAGTAATGACATTCTAAATTTGCATAAAGATTCATCATTACTGCCCATACACGTTTATTAAAAATGCCATCATGGACATGTTGTTTAACGATCTTCAATTCCATTACCTGAAAACATAAAAATCTTATGAGTCAAACAAATAAAAATTTCTTTGTACATAGTTAGACACAGATAAATCCAGATAAGTTTTTGAACCAGGGACAGAGTTTGGAAAAAATAACATAGCAACTCTAGCTCCTAGAAACATGAATAAAATAGAAAAACACATTGAAAAAAGTGGTGATTTTTAGCAGTGAATGCACCGAACAAAAAACAGTAAAATAATTTTAGTGTTAAATCTAAGACGAGACGAGACAGCTGGCGTTACGATTTTGGAGCCAAATAACTAGCGATTTCGGAGCCAAGTCTGGCTCCAATTTGACGGTTTTGGTATTGTACTGTTTTCTTTACCGCAAGGTTATTCTCATTGTATTTCGCAATGTTTGCAGTGGGATTAGTGAAAATTCCAAAAGGAAATTTAAATTCAAAATAAACTAAATTCGACAAATATTATTATTGTATTCTACCAACTCGTACTATACTTCTTTTTGTGGGATTTTTTAGATCCGCCAGACTTCAGACGAAATGAAATGAATCTGGTAATCGTGGGTACTCTAAATAGATATTTATAAAATCTTCGAATGTTGGATAAGTTAATACCACACAAAATACGCCGAAATTTTTGTTAACATGACAAGTATGATTTGAATAATGGAATGTAAATAACATGCATTATTATATAAAAGAAATTGGCTGCACTGTGTAAATAGCGGCTTTCCCAACTACTCGGGTTCTAATTTGCCCGGCTTACCCTTGGTTACAGGGCGGCCTAGATACCACCACCAAATATTTCGGATTCCGTACTCAAACAAAAGGTAAACAAAATAAATGATTAACTTTACCTTTCTTCCCTCTCCCTCTCATTAGTTCCTTCAGCTGGTAGTTCCTGGCAAGGTAGATCGGAACGATGACAGCTTTTGTCCTTTGCTTTTAGCTTGGCTCCTTTGTTGGAACCTCCCTAGCGACGGTGGCGAAATATCGCCGGATCGATTTACTCCTCGTAAACGATCCTAGAAGTCACCGTAGTAACTTCCCAGATGAACCTTTTCGACCCTGCTTCGTTCTCCCTCGCTATTAGCTGTGAAGGAGAGCTCGGCTCATTCGACTGATCCTTCACAGCGAGAACGGCCGGTTCAATGGCTCCTTCACACTTAGCCGGGGACGAATTCCACTTTGGCGAGCCAACACCGCACATTTTCACAATTCACAACCACGAACCGACACTTTTGACGGGTATTATCTTGCCGTCACACACGCGCACTTCGCGAATTCGCTAATGTGGCGGAAAACTATCGCACTCTCACGAACGACGTCGGATCTTCACAGTGGTTGAATTTCTTCTCCCGGGTTCGATGTCAACAGACCACTCTTCTAACTGTCATCGCCCTTGCCCAGCATAAATCGGTGGTTTTTCAGCAAAGGGAGAGTTGCAACCTAACTAAGCCCTATGTTATTTATTTACAACTATTCTACAAAATTTACTACACCTATCTAAACCTACAAAATCGTTCACACAACAAGAAATGAACAAAAATTACAGGAAAATGTGAACGAACATTGGAAACAGTGGTGAGTATGACATTGCGTAACATTACACACTGTGATGAATGTACACAAAATCATGTGATTCTCCACCCAGTGCTAAATTGTTACCCTAATGGGTTACAACTGCCAATGTCGCTAGTCACATTCAGTCAACTATAATTATTAATTCAGCAGGGTCCATGGAAAGCAAACGAAATAAGAGTAAGAAGCCAGCTGTCTCGTCTTGTCTCAGTGTTAAATAACACCTTGATGAACATAGGATCTCGATGAACATTAGAAAAGGTTCCAAGTGCAAATGAAAGTTTCTCTTTGTTTACTTCCTCTTTCAATAATAACGGCAAACTCTACATTTCCAATAAATTCTACAGTGCATATCGAAAGTTGATGGTTTTGGTTATTATCCTGCACATTTAAAAAAACGTGTACATTTACGTCTCTATAGATGCACATAAAAGGAGCCTCGCAATTCACCTAAATCAACAATCCAAAACATGTAAAAATAAATCATATCATAGACTTGACAGCTAATATAGCTGAAGCTGACCCAGAATTTTTTTACATTTTTTTTATAGATGTAATATTCTACGGCATGCTTGAATCTACGTGAAGTGTAAGTTTAATAATATTATGTGAAGTGTCTGATGGAAAAATTGCTGATTGAACAGTAATAATCAAAAGAGAAAGTGAACAAAGAGAAACTGTCATTTGCACTTGGAAACTTTTCTAATGTTCGTCTTCAAATGATTACGCAAAAGTGAGTAAATACTATTCTGTATAGTTTACCTGGAAAAAAGTTACACCACCACTTTCCTTTCGATCGAATTTCTGTATGTATGGAAAACATTACGCTAATGGTCCAAGGACATTACTACAAATGCGCGTAACTTTCTGTTCATTGTTCATTGGATTTTTTAAAATGGTAGGATATAGTTTATACAATTTCAACAGGAAGCCTAATCCGACCAAAACATCTTTCGGCCTCCATAACTTCAGCAAAGGCAGTATGCACTTCTGGAGGCATGTACCGTAATGAATTCGCCTGTTGATGGCGCTGTAGGTTATAATAAACTGCCACATCAACAGATATCCTGCAAGACAAATTACTGCTTGGTGTAATTGGCCAGGTTCTTCTTCCTGGCAGTCTTAGGAACTATCAAACTGAATTTAACTAACGTAAAACTACATCTCTGTATTGGTCTGGAGTCTGCTTGGATATATATCACGTCATCCACAATGGCGCATCTTGGTTTAGCGAGTCAGTACAACTTTCTTGTGATGATTTTGATCACTGTTTGAAAATCACGTTTGAAAATCTTCTCCTGCAGCGGCTGCAACGATTTCGGTTGACAGTCTGATAGTTATTTAATGTGAATACGATTAAATAATGAATTTCGTGCAGTTTTCTCTATTCATCTACTTGACGAGTTTGGAATTTTGATATAAAAGAAATTATCGTAAACATTTGACCGTTTATTATAGTCATTTTCGCTTGATATTGAACCTAACCGAGGCTTCACCCTGTCAAACCGATTTAATGGAGCCAGTTTCGAACCTAGTTTCAAAGCCATTGAGCTGAAATTGGGGACAGGTTTGAACGTGATTCTTTGATTGAAGAAACTGTGCAATAATTCTATCACTTTGTAATTTAGTTGCTTTTAGGATGCCACTGTTTGAATCGCATTCGAAATAATTTTCCATACATTTTGTCATTTCAGTCGAAAGTATCATCACGATCCAGTTCGGTGCAGAGCCTGTCAGACTTGCAGAATGACGATCGTCGAAGCTCAGTAACGACACCAACAGCCATTCCCGAGGAGAAAACCGTTCCTTAATAGCCCTCTGCCGTTTAAGTCGATCGTCACGTAACAACTTTTGGGCTGCAAATTTTAAAAGGGTACTGAGAAAAGTTATATATGTAGAAAAAATGCAAAAAAAAATCATCTGATAAACATTTATATACTGTAGACTTTCTGTAATTGTTCTATAAGGTAAAAGAATTACACTATGAAAGATATTTTTTCTGCGCAATGATGGCTTTGCGGCATACTGATGAAACCATCCACTCCTTCTGTGTGTAACAATATCAGGTTAGCTGATGATCGTGAGAAGTCCAGTATACGTTATAAATGTGCTAACGAAACAAAAATTATCGGTTTGATACCGCAGAAACGTTTGTTCTATCCGCCTCACCAGCTAATTACATACAATTCTTGACACCAAAAGAATATGCTAGCAAAGATTTCATGTCTTTATCCCGCATTTGTGAACAACCTAGACAACAATAAAACTGAATGTGCCTAACTGTAGAGTCATTTTGAATAGCTCCCTCAGCTCTGTTGTGCGTACTTAGCCCCTGGAATCTAATATGTGATACAGAGTGGCCAACCTTCCTCAATCCTCCACGATTATCCACTTCTGTTACATTTTCCCTCAGCATAACAACGAAGGACAATTTCACAGAGTTTTTTTGCAAACTTTCTTATAGACTATATATTCTATTTAATATTATTTAAGTCATAGCAACACCGAGGATACCGAATTTTAGGTATAGATTTAACTGAAAGAGAATCCAATATGAAATGTAAAATGAAATGTACTCATAAGAAATAGAAAGAGGCGAATTGTCCATTGCGTAATACATTCTTTGCATAACAAACGGTTTATTTTCTCATTCATCCGAACGTTCCTAGTTCTAAATTGTCGTTTTTACCCTTGTTAATAGAGCTAATAATAATAATATATCAATAGTCACTTCAATCATAGAGTCGCCATGTTATTTTACCGATTACTGTTCAACTGACGTACTGACAACAATATTTTGCACGGTTTTTATTTACCTTTTTTATACAAACGAAAATAATATTCAGATTTCGCAAACTTTCTGAAAATAATTGGAGATCCGAGGGGCGAAATTTCGTATACCAATCGATTTAGCCCGACGCAATGAACAAATGTCTGTGTGTAGTAAAGAAAAAGGCCCAGATCTAAAATATGCCTGGGCCGATTTTTATCATAAAGCAAAGCCTTTGTATTACATCATACCTTTTTGATTCTTAGCGTACAGAAGGTGCAGAACCATTGCATGGCTGATGCTACGATCCTAGTGACACAAAGAATCCTTCCAGGCTGAGGCTCGAACACACAAAAACTGGTTTGTAAGAGCAGCGCCCTATACATTGAACCACCAACCTGGGTTTTTATCATACTATTGAGAGTACAATTTAGTTCGGTCCGTTTTCAAAACATGACTCTGGCTGTTAAGAAGATTGAACAGTAACAGCTGATGTCTATAGTTTCAAGAGGTTAGGCATCCGTCATTAATATTCTGTTCATATTGCTTCGAGTTTTAGAAGAAACAACCCTTGTTTTTATAGACTGGCCCAGAAAGTATGGAACCATTTTGATTTCGCTGTAAATAATTCACAAGTGTTAGATATTCGAATTTTATTCGATATACTGATAATATTAGACTACAACAACAGAATATTATTCTCAACATTTGCTACTTAGCCATTGTAGACTAGCTGGCGCACCTTCTTGCGAACGTGCCTCAGTAAATTCCGACTTCTTGGCGACAAGTTTTGACACTTGTTTCCAATCTTTTTCTAGCTGTTGAATGGTTTCGGCTGGCGAGACATGTTACCTAAGATATGCCTTCGTTAATGCCCAAAATTCCTCAATTGGTCGCAGTTGTGGGCAATTTGGTGGATTCATGTCTTTTGGGACGAAAGTGACATTTTTGGTAGTATACCATTCTACTGTTGATTTCGAGTAGTGGCAAGAAGCAAGATCTTGCAAGAAGACAACAGGATCTTTGTGGCTTCAAATCATGGGTACAAGTCGTTTTTATAAACATTCCTTGATGTATATTTCGCTGTTCATTGTAGCAGTGGTGATGAAGGGTTTCGAAATCTTACCGCAGTTATAAATTGCTTGCCAGACCATAGCTT
The DNA here is from genome assembly GCF_030247185.1 of Malaya genurostris. Taxonomy (NCBI): domain Eukaryota; kingdom Metazoa; phylum Arthropoda; class Insecta; order Diptera; family Culicidae; genus Malaya; species Malaya genurostris. Next base: position 217,144,002 of record NC_080572.1, read on the forward strand.
TCTTACCAAATTTTTCGACTTCAATCGATGTCTCGGACTGGTTTAACACTTGCCCTTCTCGCACCGTATAATATTGCGGTCCCGGCAAGGATTTGTAATCGAGTTTCACGTAGGTTTCGTTGTCCATGATTATGCAGTTCAAATTTCCAGCAAGAATCGTATTGTACAGCTTTCGAACCCTCGGCCTGATCGAAGCTTTTTGTTTCGGACTACGTTTTGGTTGTTTCTGCTTCTTATAGGTTCGAAGATTCAAACGTTCTTTAGCACGAAAAACATTTGACTTCGAAGTGCCCACTTTTTTGGCCACATCCCGAACTGAAACCTCTTTCTTTTGCTCGAACGCCTTCAGTATACGTTTATCCAACTGAGGGTTAGCAGGACCTTTTTTGCGACCCGTTTTCGGTTTATCCTCAAAGGTCACCTCATCCTCACCGAACTTCCTGATTGCATTTCGCACGGCTTTTTCACTTACTCCTTCCATTTTTGCTATTTTTCTCAGTGACAGTCCGCGTTCTGTGCACCATTTGTACACAATTTTTGGAGTTGTTCTGCTGAAAGTCCACGCATTTCGAAACAAACTAATGAAAACGAATAAACAACTGCACAAGTGGTTAGAGAAGAGTGTAAAAAACAGGACGTAGCCATAAAAATTGACAGATTCTGAACCATTGCGAAATGGCAGCTGTTTTTGGTTGCGTCCATACTTTTTGAGACAGTCTTTAATTATCGGAGATATCAATATTTTAGGTAAGCGACTGGGTTAGATGGGACTGATTATAAAGAAGTACTGTTGTTTCAGGGGGTAGATAATTTTTCTTCCAGTTTATCGCATGGTTCGCAGTAAACAGCTTTCTGACAATATTGACATGTGGCTAGCTGGTTGTCGTACGTGATCAGCGATTAACATGGAAATTTTTTGGTTCAAAAACATCTGATAAGAAGGGTTAGGTTTCCTAAAGCGCATGCGTGATGAACGAATCATACCGAATGCCCTTCCATATATGGGTAAAAAAAATTTTTCCACTCTTCCTTTTTGATGGAACGAATCGCTTACAACCCAACGCAATATTGGAATAATGATGGAGACATACACCAGACTATAAGTCGGAATTATCTATAAATGCTTCGAAGACAAAAAAAAAACACATGGGAAGGAAAGGTGATGATATCGATAGGGTTGATAAATTCGACTACATTATTTTTGAAGAGAAAATTCTCGAGACTGAAACTGAGCGTGTTTACGGTAGACTTCTAAAGCAAAAGGTCTTGACAGTATTGGCACTCGGATATGAAACAATTATTCATTGTTTGTTAATCAAATTCGAAGGAAACCATTGAAAACAACGAAATGTCGCATTTTTGTCCGTAACGATTTATTTACTTTATAATAGGTTTAATTCATATACTTTACATGGCTGAAGTGTATTCCAATAATCTAGTTGTATTTGCTGTCTATTGCGTACGTTAGTTTGCATTAATCGACTGTAACATAACAAAAAAAACCACTACTTTGTGAATTGCATCGGATGCCTAGCAATAATTAAAAAGAAAACAGCTTTTTATTTACCTTTCTCATACGACACACAGATCGGTAGGATTTGGACAAGAGAGATTCACACTGTTTGCGCTATCCTTATGTAACAAATTTATTGAAATCTCACATCAACTCAAACTGACTTCTTACCAACTGGGAGGAGTACGAACATTCATAAAGAGAAATATTGTCATGTCTTTTTCGTTTAGTTAACTGATAGATATTACACACTGTGTTTTTGCTACAATCATGCAGTGAATCTCAAGTGTTTTGTGGCTAAATTCGATTTGAAATGTTAATAACACTAACGCTGAAACTTGAGGGACTATTGTAGGTAATACCTGTTTCGAATAAATACGAATAAAACCTTATCATTAACAGAGCCTGTAAGAAATTATTCCTCCAAAGAAAGCCAAATGTGAGTAATCTTGTTGCACAAAGCCGTGGAAAACAATTATTTACAGTACATAGCGTTTAACAGAGAGAACATCGAGTGGCGATAATAGATTTATAGTTACTAATTCTGTGTTGGCCAAATATTTTGTGGATTTATGTTCACTCACAGGACTGCACTATGCGCTTCACAACTTTTTAAATGGCAGTTCTATGCGTGCTTACTTCTTTTCCATGCTTCCAATATTTTTGTGCAGCTGCGGCTTGATGTCGTACACCAGTGTGAGTATCTCACCGATTAAAGAAGCTTTGTTCACTGAAATTGAACGACTCATTTCTTCAATCTTGATGACAGTGTCGGCATCGATCTTGGCGGCAACACCTTCACGGCTACCCATATGCTAAAAATAGAGTTGAAACCACGTACCATTGATTAAATTAGGACATAATAACATGTGTAGAATAATTACACATTATAATCACATACAATTACTGATTAATGGCAATGTTAGAATACCTTGGCTCTTGACAGTCATCGTAAACATTTAATTTGAATATTTACTACATTCAGACAGGATGTTTGATCATCGATAGCATAAAATTTAGAGTAATTGTTTCAAAAATATAAAGTTAAAAGTACATAACTGTAACGGATCGATCTTCTTCAAATAATCTACGAAAGATCTGCGTAGATAAATCAAACACCCTGTAGATTAATCGAATAAATGAATTAGATCCAATTTGCCATTGTATATAAATTATGACAACAAATGACCGCTCACGAAAACTCATGCCGAGCTCATTGTATATTCAATCAACAGCTTTACTTCCATGAAGGCCACTCTTAACCTTCTTGATATCTAGTTGCTTACCTTCGCCTCGAACTCTTTGAACTGTCTCTCCCGTTCCTGCCTGTATCTCTCAATTTCGTCCTGGGCTTCTTCCTTGGCCTGCTTCAGGCGACGTTGTTTCCCTATTGTAACAAGTTCAATGAAAAAATCAGTTTAATGTTATCTGGCCAACACGCATCGATAACAGCAAAAATTATATTATTGATTTTTCAACCAAGAGCAAAATAATTTTTTGTCTGATTGCTTATCTATTGTTCACATACTTTTTCGTGCTTCGCCCACTTTTTCTGCCGCCCGCTTTTCTGCGGCCAACAGTTGCTGGATTCCTTGAGTTTGGCTGGCCATTACGGATTTGAAAATCTAGATTAGAGTTTACCCAAATTTGAAACGCAAATGACCTGTGCAAAAAACTCTGCCTTTCAATGGCACTGAAATTCTCCAAATCACAAGCAGACACAGCATTAACACAATACAAAAATTGACATATTGAAGAGTGGTTGTCAAACTAACCAAAAAACATCGAAAAGCATCCCAGCTCTATTAATGGGACATTCATAGAAAACGTCCATGTTTTACAAATGCATCATTCATTGTGATGTATACTATTCTTATCAAACTTTTATTAATTTTAATTCTTTTAAAGAACATTAAGTAAACACAACATATTTTATTGCAACAATGCAAATTAAGCATCACATTAATCCTACATACTTTGAAGCAATGTACATTAAATTGAAGCATTATTTCTCAATAACTTCTCACCTTGATTTATATTGGCACTAAATGTTATATCTTGATTCAAGCAAGCGTTAATTAGTGCAGAAGAAATGAAATTGGTGCGTTAAACCAATGCCTTAGAATTGATATACATATACAAACAACATATACATTCGAGAAAAGCTGTGAGGCAAATCACGAAATAGTTTTTGAGTCATTCTTCACATCAACTGATGCACAGTTATAACTTCAACACATTCACAATTGGATTATACCATATCAGTTGTTCTCTAATGAGAATCAAAATGGCAACAAATGGAGCAAAACAGCAATGATTTTTTTGAATACGGTTAGAATAACTATTTAAGAATAATCGTGCACTCTCCTATCAATATTTTGTGAGTCGATAGATTGTTGGTTAATCTTTGAAACGTATGCAGGTTTTACTATTTTCCTTCTATATCGACTGAATTTCTTTCCTTCTGAGCTCCTTGATTGAATGGTTAAGTTACGTCTTGTGATAGAATAATACAGCTACAAAAGAGCAATAAATAAACAACATGTATCGTAAAAAATATAATAATTGTATTGCTTAGTAATAACCTCTCATAAACATTACTATAGTATTTTACAAAAAGCTTTACATTGAATCTTGAATAAAAACAAGAAAGTTCGTTCGAGCAGACACTATCATATACTATAAATTGAAACTGTTTTGAATAACCAAATTTAGAAGAATTTCTCCCGATTTGTTCACCGTCGCTCTAAATGATGGTTTGAAACTTTGAATACACCTCACCTTGTAGTTCCGGAACCGGAAGCAGGTCCAGATGAAATTCAATAGCATTGATAGATAGAGCCATAAGAGCCATAATACAGTTCATATGTAAGCCTGTATATCTGTTATCTGTGTTTTTACATTAACACGCTCTTGAAATGAATATTTTCCTTCTAGTAACCATGTAATTTTGGAACCGGAAGTAGTTTTCAAATAATAGTCAGTATTGTTACACGAGTACCCACATTATCAAAATGACGGGATGAGCAAGGAATTCTTAATCGACTGCTCGTTACTGAGGGCTCGATCAATTGTGTTGATGTAAAAGTTAGGCGACTTACGCCATTTCATTTCCCTCCAGCTAGAGGAATGGATGGTACTGACTAAGGTAGGCCTTTTTGGTAATTTCCAGCAAATTTCAATTTATTAATTATACTGGAATTCTAAGAAGAACTGGTAATTTACTAGTTTTATCTATCCAAAAAACATGAATTTAAATTTAGATATTCAGTTTCATAAATTTTTTATTAAGAAATAAACTGAAAATTACACACAAAAAATATTATAGTACCAATGAAAACTTCCACCTTTGTTTTTATAAGGCATCAAAAAATCCTAATTTCAACCAGATAAACTTTTAAAATAAGTGTAAAAATTTACAGTTCAAAGTTTTCTTGATTTCTAAAGAATTGAATTTAAGAGTATAAAGTTTTGAAATAACAGCAATAATACTTTTGAACAACCAAGCAACACTGAATCGGCACAGTGTATTTTTAAGCAGAAGTGACTAAATGCATTCCAGCCAGCGTTGCCAGGTCATTTTGGTGAGCAAAAAAAAAAGATTTCGTAGCAGCCTTTTCTTCTGTTTATCTATGGCTGTCAACGAAAATCGGTATTTATCTGTACGATCCGTGAATTATCGGTATTTTGGGAGTACATAACTGTATTGCGGTATAGAGGTGAAACGTATGCAGGTATTAAATTAATATATGTATTAATACCGATAAATCGGTATACCTGGCAACATTGATTCCAGCGTTCATTTCGATTAACTTCTAGTTTTGATGTAAACATTAGATACCACGGTGATATCGCTTCTCGGAAAATTATTGATGGGATTTGTCGATATATCGCTGGTGAGTGCTTTGTTATTTCTTGTAGTTTAATAATAGTTGATACGTTATTATTTTTAGATTCTCATCAAACTCAATTCTTGCGCCTTGCTACCAGAATGGTTGGCAATTTGTAGGGCATAGGCAACAAAGACACACACACACGTATATATTCAAATAAATGTATATATATATATATATATATATATATATATATATATATATATATATATATATATATATATATATATATATATATATATATATATATATATATATATATATATATATATATATATATATATATATATATATATATATATATATATATATATATATATATGATTGTCAAATTAAAAAAATCTGTGAAAACATTTACCATTTGTATTAAAAGTATTTTGTTTTCATTTTGAAAGAAAAACCTGCTATTTCAAACAAGGAAGGGAATAATCGTATCTATTTTCACTCGGCTAGCACTCATAGACACGTTTCTACCTGATGCGAGTCACTCGATTTTATTCGTGCTTAAGTGTGCTTCTGCCGAACACCCGATTGCCTCAAGTAACACCCGATCGGCAAAGCGCAATAGTTAATTCTCTCGCATTTATTCTCTCTTTCATTCGTTATGGAGCGCTGCCATTTGAATTCTGCTTAGTACATGTTCGGTTTAAATCCGAACCAATGATGAGTTAACTCGCTCGGCAATCCGAATATTTGCAAGTATTTTGAATCGTGATTCAAGACGATCCATTCTTTTAACGCTCTGGAGTATAATGAAGGCAGGCGCAAAATAATCGTATCCGTGGGGTGATTTCACGAGCCGACGGGAAGTTTAAGTGCATTTTTGATTCATGCTGCAAATATGTGAAAAAAGTTGTTATTTTCTAAATTAAAGCGACATTATTTGCAGTTTTCACGATGTTGTTTCTAGTGGCCCGCTCACCTAGAAAATTTATGATATGGTGATTGTAGTATCTTGATTTGCTATATTTCAGTAGAGGCTTGACAGTTGCCGAAAAGAACTAACATTTTCAACTGAAAACCTATTTTCTATGCACATTAGATTTTCACATATATCTTTACTTTTCGATCCAGAATCGATAACATATGACAAACGGCTCTCCTCATCAAAATCGAATGTTTTGGAATACAGCTCTCAACGAGCCCATAAGAGTTTTTGATTTTTAGTAGTACTATCTACCCTTATATTATAGCTTCGTGTAGGTTTTTTGGGGCTGAAAAAGTGCTGTATTCACTTACAAGTTCGACACAAATGTTTATACAAGTCATACAAGTAGCCAAAATTCATTATATTGTTCAAGGTATTGTAGTTTCCATTACGAATACGATAACATGTGGGCGGGTGCCAATTTTGTTACAACTTTTGTAACAGCATATTACAAGAGAGCAAAAGAAATGAATGAACAATGTTTGCTTCAATCGATAAATAATTATAAGAAATCATGAATGCAAAATTGGAAAATCAGTCTTACAATTCTTTCGGAGATATTCCCTTTGCGCGTTTTCTCGAAACCGTTAGGGAACACACGATAACAATAAAACTACTGGATATTTTGCTTTTCCCTATAGAGAGGTAAAAGAATTGCTGCAAAATCCGACTTTCAAACGGATCCTCGGAGTTTTTCAGAAATGGTTGAACCGATTTCCGCAAGCATCTAACTAACTAGCTACTAACAGATATTAAGTGGGGGGTAATATAAATATAACACATATCGAAAAAAAATAGAAATAATTCTTTATAATAACGCATGCGCTATCCAAAATAATAAACATTTCAACTGTTGTTGTTTACAAATCATCGTGATTTTTTAATAGTCTAAAATTATTAATATAATCGCTTGGTGTATGTTAGTCCCATCAGCACCCAATAAATTAAAATTCGATGAACGTAGAGTAGTTCCCAATTTTCATCTGATATGTCAATTATGGTGTTGTTTAAGTGAAACTAAATTTGTCCTCTGGGGTATCAGAGGAGGAATCACGTACGGTGATCAAGCGGTGATCACCAGAAATTTAGAAATCACAGAAGGTGATCGTGTATCACCAGTCTGATGATTGGGTAATGGGGCAATAATTTTTTTATAATATGACTAAGGAAATAAAGTTTTCCAACCAAACTTTTTCCTATTCAAACTAATTTATTTCAGTGTCTTTTTATCGAAAACTTCGAAAACTAAACTGAATAGAATGTCGTAATCATTCAAGAATTCAATGAAACTCAAAAAAGTATCAGTACTTGACAAGAAGTGATGATCCATAAACTCGAACGTGATAATAAAATCATAATCATTCAAAAACATTCTCACTATTATCAGTCATGCAGAGATTCTCACTGAAAATGCTGATATTCAATATGGTGAGTGATGTATTGAAAATCAATTTAAATCTGATCTTAATATGCCACTCTGTGATTAAAAACAATTATAATGACAATAATATAACTTCAATCACGAAGCATGTTTCATGCAGAGTAAATTGCAGGTACATTTTTTATGCAGGTTTAAAAAAATATGTCACTATTGCTTGCATTTCATACACCGAAGTAACAGGAGCGGAGAACTTGGCTAGAGCGAACACAAACAAGCGCTCAAACCAGCCCGGTGGAAGAGTGCTGTAGCAAGTGTTATCGTAGCCAACAGGCTTCTCAGTAGAGGGCTGGTTCAAGTGCTGCGCACAAATATTTGCACTCTTGTTACTTCTATACACAAAATTCATGCTAAATAGCGTTTAATAAGGGTAATAAAGTTACTTAGACCATGAGATTTAATCAACCCTAGAATTAAAACAAAGTCCTTTGTCTCTATAATCAATATTCAGAATGTATTGTTTTTTCGCTGTATCCTATTGCGCATATTGCTATTGCGTACTGGACTTCCGACATCTGAATATCATCATCTGCTAGTGCAAATCGCTGCATGGCTGATAATAGTGAGAATGATCATTCATAATCATGTGTGTATTTAAATAATATTACTGTAGTGATATTGAAAGGAAAGAAATTTTCCCCATACTTAGCGGAGGTGGACTAGGTGATAATTGTGCAGCACTGATCAGCACCCAATATCAATCTCAGAAAATCAAAAAAATTTCGTTAACATTATAATGCAAACACTGGTGGTATGAAGATTTTTCGAAGGAAGGTTTTCCCAGTGTCACTTGTTTGATCTTCCTGAAATGAGTCAGAATATGCATTGATTGATATGATTAACAGAAATGCATAAACTGTTGCTTGAGAAGATTGAGCAAGCAACAAAGGGAACAACTGCTTTGGAATATTATGCCTATTGAGAGGTTTTACATGAAGATACAGTTATGATTATGTCCAGATTTCCAAAACAAACTTATATGAAATGCACCATCACACCACTAGGTGGACTGAATCAGCATTCCTTGCAATAACGCGGATTATCTGAAACCTAATGCATAAGCGCACTGACCGTTTCAACAGATTCCTGGAATCATTCGAACTGTTCAATTACAATGATGAAGCTCTACTTTACTTGAAAATCATTCCGAAGTGAAGTCGATGATCGGCGGACAAATTTGTTAGAGTTGGAACTAATTGATTTCCTCATTCGTCAACTAACAATCTCATTTTATTTGTCTTAAAAGACCTAATTAACTCTGACTAGAAGAGCACATCAAACTTGTAACATGTTAACATAACTGGCAATGTAACGATCATCATAATGCACATTGCCCTTCAAGCAAAAACTTATATTCAGCCGACCGAACTCATCATGCAATCTTGCCATAGCCAGTTTTTTTTCCACCCTACCCTACAACAGATCGTTTCGATCTAACTCCTGCTGAATATATCCAGTCACACTTGTCAATCGTTCGGATTTTCGATTGCACACGAACAGTTGGCTCATTTTTACGAACGAACATAATCGCTTCTGATGATGTTCGCTGGCACTCTTTAACTCATGCATTGGCAATTGGGTTCGTGTTTCAAAATCTTGCGATTTTCAATTCTCTCATTCTCCGCCATCGCACGCAGTATGATACCGAACGAGTTTGAGTGACTCTGTTATGTATTATTGAGTACGCAATGGAACGATGATGCATAGTGAAAGATGATCGTGTGTATTCAGGGTGATGATTGATTTTTTCCGTCCTTGATTTCAAATGCGTCTACTATTTGCAACAAATGCAGAGAGCTTTTGTATTATTATGCGTACACTATCATTCTAACAAAAACATGATCTTAACTGAAAAGGACAGCTTTTTATACTCAATGTACAATGCACTGTCGAGATAAAGTTTTCCAACTTTTAAAATGATAGTTTTTATTCTCTGCTAAAAAGAACCAACGAAAGCTCTCAAATTTACCAGCAATCTTCTTAGATTAACCAACTTTATTTTTTTGTTTGTAGCACGGAAGCGTGAAACATCGAGAAAGTATAGGAAGGAAGAAAATTGACAATTCAGCCAGCACCTTCTCACTGAATTGCGATAGATTTCCGAACTAACCGGTTGGACACGAAGTTCATTTGGAATCGAATACGGTTGTTGGAGTGGAATTGATTTCCACAAAGAATTCCGAATGAAATTTTCTTGCCGAATCGGAATTCATTCGTATCTGATAATATGGGATATTCGATGTACTTTTATTATTGTATTTTTGCGTACAGTGTAGCATAGAATATCGCATGTAAATATTACCCAGCCCTATTGCAATTGATTGACAATTGCTCGAGCGAGATGTAAGATTTTCGTTGCGTTGCAGCCCTAAAGAGTGAACAGTTCAGCGAAATACTGTTCGCTGGAAAGTGAAACGAACTTTGCTTGTTTCACCGTGTTCCTTGACAACGCAAGGCCAAAGCCCGAAAATTTCTCGCGACAGCCCAGGCAGAAGTTGTTCGCAAATTTTCATTACCTCCCAAAAACACATTTTCAATGCTTCGAACGGGCCGTAAACCATTCCGACACGTTATCTATGCATTCGGTAGTACGGTTTCGCTAAAGTGCATTTCGGAATCACATTTCGAGGTGTGAAAATTGTGTGCAAGCAAATTTTCCCGGGACCTGTATAGTTGCAGCAAGAGAAAGATGGCGTCCGTCGCGATTTGGTTGCTGCTGCTATTCTCAATGCATCAGAAAAGCAGTCGAACGGGATTGAATATGCGGAACATAGCTGAAGCTTGCTGATTATTAACATAGTGCTGAAAAGATCATAGTGATAGCGCGTGATTATCGGTGAAATAGTAGACAGTGCAGATTTCGTGTAAACAGGAGAACTCGTATCGATTGCGCAAACTGGAATTTGTTTTTGTTGACAAGAAAAAAGATAAAAAAAGTCGAACCGGTAAATAACTCAATTTGATTCAGTAGCCTTGTCAGAAATGTCTAGCTCGGTCTTCAAAATTTATCCGTCGTCCCCGTCAAATCGAGAGGATGAGTTGCTGAACAAGGAAGGAGAAGCTTCGACAACCACCTCCCTCGAAGCTCCCGTTGATGATCGCTTAAAAATTGACTCGAACTTGGTGATAGTCGTCGGCAAGGATGGCAGTGTCCATGTCGATCAAAAAACGCTGCACAGTTTGTTAGGTAAAAAATAAGTAATAGTATGTTGTGGATGAATGAAAAGTAAAATCAATTCACTGTATTGCTAGGTCAATTGGCGTGCTTGCAAAGTTTGGCTGAGTAGCAGAGCAATATGTTGTGAATTTTCCGCGCTTCTTTTCGATTGGTTTCATGTTTTATGCTGTTCGTTTCATGGTAGCATAGTGCGACGTTGCCGTGTTTTTGTTTTGGTTTTGACCGAGGCACAAAATAAAATTTCGTTTTTACTATTGCATTCAATAGTGATACAATTCAAAACTAATGCGGCTTGTTTCTTTTCTAGCTAACGAAACCACGGACACATCGGTTAGTGTTGTACGCATTACTTCCCCTACGCCTAGCATCGAACTGGAAATAGAAGAAGAGCGTCGCCTATTGGAAGAACGGAAACTAGAGCAAGAACTGGAATCGGTTACAGGTGAAGACACGGAGGGTTCTCCCGAATCCGCTAATGCAGTGCAACCTGTCGGGGCAAGCAAAACTGAGACCTCAGCGGCGGGTGTCGTTGCTGGACCGAGTGGGGTGGCTACACGTCGATCCAAAACGACCGCTAAAAGAGACGATGTTTTATTGGATGATGATGAAGAAGCACCACATGTTAGTTTAATGGTAGAAAGATTTTATCCTCCTGCGGAAGCGAAAAAGTTTGCTTCCGAAGTTTTGACACTGGCTGGTTTGCAAAAACCATTGCAAGTAGAAACTGTCATCGATTACGATTTTCAGCGATATACTGTGGCTAACGATCATTGCTACACTCCGCTAACTTCGCCAAGCCAGAAACTTCCTCCAAGAGTTTACTACGAACAGGAGGACTCACCCGTTGAAACACGAACCAGTGAATCATCCGTTGTACCGGAGGTACAACCTGTCGAAGAAGGCACTAGTGGAACTAATAGAAGAAGATTAATCACTAAAGTAGTAGCGCCATCACCTGCAATTAGCGCAAGCCGCCTCAGGAAAACTACATTTCAGAAAGAAGAACAAAGTGACGCTGCGGAGTTGCGTAGCATTCTAGAAGACACCGATTCGGAATATTCCGAGGAAAGTTCTTATTCCGAAGAAGATGATAATGATAGTGACTTGGACTTCAGTATAACTCCCAAGCAATTGAAAAAACGAAATTCAAGATCTAAGAACAAAGCAGCTCAGAAAGCTGTGTTGAAGAAAGACGATTTTAACGAAACAAAAGATACGAAGAAAAAGTTCCCAAAGCTACCCAAGAAACCAGAAACCAGAGTTATTATTTCATCATCTGTTATTAATAAAACGACAAACCCGAAAACGTACGGTCCTAAGCGCGACGTAAATAAAACAGTTGAATCACATTCTACCGCGGCTCCTGTTATCATTGCACCGATTCCCAGTGTGCAAACTCCGGTTACTCCTACTTCTGCTACCGTAACATTAGTGAAAAAAGACAAGAAGCCTGTAAAACCGGCTCACCACGTGGAAGCTCTATTCAGTGATATGACATCACTGTTTTCGACCCCGGACATCATAAAAAAAGTTGGTTCAAATCGACCCAATACCATTACAACTGTTTCATTATCAAACCAAGGTCCGGGCTCAAGCACCCCGATCACTGTTGTTCCGCGCGGATTCGTCCAGTTGTCACCGGCTACCGCAAAAGGAACTCAGAAACTTCCAGCGCACATTTCAATACAAACGCATACCAGCGCTTCGGAGGAACAGGATAAACGTTTAGACCTCATTGATGTACTCAACCAACAAGAAATGGAAGAAACGGAATCGAAACATTCTCAGCATGCTTCGCAAAATACACCGATGGCTGAAGATATTGTGAAAATATTGGAAAACAATCTGCCACCGGGTGGAGTACCCGAATCCGTGCTGCCCATTACCGATAATAGCATTTTGGCCGCGCTTGGTTCCAATGACGATGGCCTTCCGGAGGATCTGTTGCAGCACGTAGCAGAATTGGCAGAGCACAAAGAACTTCAGGAGATTCTCGACAAACAAGTGCTGAGTGTCATCGGCACAGATCCGATAGGTAATCCATCGGTTCCGCCACCTATGCCATCAACGTCGGCACAGATGATTCCAACAATGCCTCCTCGCCAGATGCTCCCAATTACGCAAACTCATAGTACAGTTTCAACGCCGGTTAAATTAACGATTCCGGAGTCCCTACCTACAATGACGGTTAAGGAACAGCTAATGCCACGAAAAGAAGCAATACAAATTCGTCGTAGCGACGGACGGGTTATTACACTCCCGCCTATAGAAGCACCGGCTACAAGATCTGCGAAGCGTCGTGCTCAAACCGGTACCGGCACGGGCCCTCCAGCATCTACCTCCGGAACAATGATAGTCTCCACGGTGGATTCGGTTCTGAATACCAGCTCCTCATCGGTGGGTCTTCAAAGCCCATTGAGCGTCAAACAGATCAAGCACTCGCTGAAAGCAGCATCCACGCCCTTGCTTTATGACGATGGCAGTGGAGGACTGCTGATCGATGAAAATCGCGCCAAGGGTAACAACCGAAGTGGAGCATCCAGCAGAAGAACATCGGAGTCGTCTTCTACGTCGGCTGGTCGGAGCAAACGGTCCAGCGCGGTTTCCGTGGCGGCTGCCGTCACCGCTGTCGCAAACGACGATGACATCGAATCGGACGAGAGCTGGAACTCGGAGGATGATCCGGATAGGTAAGTGATCTTGTGCTGTTTAAAACATGTGATATTTTGCCTTTCGGGCCAGAAACCCTTTGTTAACCCGATTTAAGGTTGTGAATCGAATCCAAGTCGGCTGAGTAAAAGTCGTTCGTCTTTTTGCTCACCCCTTGTCGGTTCTTTTCATGTGCTTACATGTAAGGTACTGTAAGGTAGAGTGCCTATGACCAGAGTAACCACATCTCATCCGTAATGTTGGCAACAATTCGAAACATTTAATCCGAAATATTGGCAGTTTCGTTAGCTTTACATTGTATTTGACCGATCGTTTGCTCGTTTGGAACTGGAAGCTGTCATTCCAAACGAACAGCCGTCGTTACTCTCAAATCGAATGAATCTATGTTGTATAGATTCTACCAGACCATGTCAGCTTGGAGCGAAATCAATCTTCAGTTCAACAACGCCATCGCACGGCATCACATTCAACATATCATGTCAATTGTACGGGTGCGCAGCTCTGCTATTTTGGCGCGCACGAATTTGACATTTCTCTCCCCTATTTCTATGTATGAGCATTTTTCCATCCATACATATATTAGATTCGATGCGGACTCACCTGAGGGCGACATGCTCGCAAAAAAGGATGTTGCCAATGATTTGTTCGGGAAATGTGAGAGCTAGATATCTTGTTAATGTGATGTCTTTGATTCTACTCTATGAGCTCCACTGAGGTAAAGAGGGTTCCAGTGAACAGTATAGAGACTAGGCAATAAATATCAGTGAAGAGCTTAGCTATTCTAATCGCGAATTCCAAGTAGTGAGAAGCTTTTGCAACAATGTAGTTTATGTGCTGTTCAAACGATAACTGCTCATCGAGAAAGACACACCAATCCGCAAAGATTGCCAATTGCCGTTAAAGGAATGCCGCATCCTCTGAGCTGCGAATGGTAAAATAGATCTTGATGTAATCATCGAAAGAAACTCTCAGTCCATCCAGACAAAGATTTACATCGTATAGTAAGAAAATCAGAGTGCCAAAATGACTCCCCTGTGGTATTCCGGACGTTGCAACGAATTGTTCGGAAACATCTATTGAATGATGTTTCCACCAAATCCGAGTCGAGTTTGCAATTGTGATGTGATGATTAATTTGAACGAATGCGGAGGATAGATCCGTATAGATAATGTCCGTCTGCAGCCCGTCTGGCATAGCGTTTGTCACGTAAGATGTAACGACATGAACCCGTGTTGAGTATCATCGATGTACTGCTTGCAATGAATAAAAACCTATTTTAATCCACCTAGTGGTGTAATGATGCCTTTCTCATATTACTCATTACATCATAAATATAACCGTGAAATTCGCAAAAACAACTGTTTATTTAATAGGAATAGGATAGTTTGTTCGGATCTAATCTCACAAACTCTATAAATCCTGTTTAACCTGTAGTTCCGGAACCGAAAGTAGTATCCACAACAAATTAAGGAATTCCGTATGAAACGGTAAGACTTTTCTTTTGAACCTATAAGTTTGTAAAAATCTATTCGGCCATCTCCAAGAAAAGTGAGTGAGATCCTTTTTTGCAGTTTCTAATCACTATTTCCAATTCTCCCGAAACCGGATTCAGATGAACGGAATAGCCAAAGTTGGTTCGTTTGCTACCAACAAATATGACCTACAAATTGGAACAGTTTTGAACGTAGTTAAACTTATACTTACTATCTCATGCTCTATTTCGTTTAAACCAATTAAACTAAATCTAACGGAACGAACCTGCGTTTCTGTTATTACTGCGTGCTAAACAGCATGAATCAGCAGCATGAAACATGTAGTAGGATTGTTATTATTATTATTGACATCACTACACAACGTGTACGAAATATAACAAAGCACGTCTTGTTCGTTTTGTGTTTTCTTCTTCTTTCTTGTCACTCTATATGGCGATTTGAAAACTTTGACACTCATCGCCCTGTTACTGCGGAGCCGGAAGTCGGATCCGGATGAAATTTCACAGTAGCTTTAAAGACAGTATGAACTTTAATTCAAATCAAGATATGTGAAAATCGGTTCAAGCATCGCAGAGGAATCGAAGTGAATTTAGTTTTAGGAGTTTTCCTTCTCCACTTTCGGTGCTCTCGGAACAGGAAAAGAGGGGACCAGTAGTGCCGAATTAAGTTTTTATGCCCACAAACTAACAAGCTCTGCAAATTAGAAGAATTTATCAGACAGTTTTATGTGATTTGTACCTGTTTTTAACCATCGTTCGTGGAAAAATACTAATAAAATTGGTAATTTTCCACGTATCACGCTTTAGTTCCGGAACCGAAAGTCGAATTCAGATAAAATGTTCCACAAATTTTTAGGGTATTATAAGACCTTTCATTTGAATCTAAGTTTGCGAAAATCGGTTGAGTTGTTCCAGAGATAATTTAGTGTAAACTTTTTCTCAAATTTTCACATATTACCATATAACTCCGGAACCGGAAGTCACATTCAAACGAAATTCAATAGCAATCTATGGGACTATAATACCTTTTATTTGAATCTTAGTTTGTGAAAATCGGTTCAGCCATCTCTGAAAAAAGTGAGTGCATATTTTTTTCACTTTTTTGGTACATATCATCCTATATCTCCGGAACCGGAAGTCGGATCGGAATGAAATTCAATAGCAGGCTATGGGACTATGAGACCTTTCATTTGAATCTTTGTTTGTGAAAATCGGTTTGGCCATCTCTGAGAAAAGTGAGTGCATATTTTTGTTACATACACACACACATACACACACACACACACGGACACACACGGACACACACACACAGACATTTGCTCAGTTCGTCGAGCTGAGTCGAATGGTATATGACATTCGGCCCTCCGGGCCTCGGTTAAAAAGTCGATTTTCACAGTGATTGCATAGCCTTTCTATATGAGAAAGGCAAAAATAAAATTCAGTGTTACTTTTACGAACAGCTTAGGAGTAGTGCTAAGCAGCGATGCCAACCCTACGGATTTATCCGTAGATCTACGAATTTCAGTCTTTTCTACGGATCTACGGATGAATCATATGAAATCTACGGATTCAGCATTATTTTACCATAAATCTCCAAATCTAGCATTATATCTCTAGATATCAATAAAAAAGTAATAAAATATTGCTATATCATCTCCATTTTTGTTTGCTTGTCCGATTGGAATAGTAATCATGCATCTAAAAGCCACCGATCAGTCACTGTTGTAAATTTACGAATATTAGTACACTTGAAACCAAATCCACGGATTTGACCTCAAGGACCAGTGGCGCTAAGAAAAGTGATACCACGGTAGTTGTTTACATCTCTTTAATTGTCTTTCTTGTAAACTGGGAACATAATCGAAGTTTTCTGAAAATCGGGAAACACCCCTGTAGCTAATGACATTCTAAATAAGTGGCTAAAGGGTGATATTATTCCAGTTGAACATTTCTTCAAAATAACCGCCGGTATGCCATTTGGTCCAGCAGAGTTTGATGATTTCAAGCCAGCAATAGCCATCAGTGTAGAATTCACTTCTAAGAGTGCTAAAAATAAATAAAAATACCGAAACATTGATCACCGCTCATTCCATTTGCCAATGCTTCAGTGGAGAACACGAGCGAATTATTTCGAAAACAGCTGAGTACTCGAAACGGTATGCTCAACGATGGTAATTCAAATTCCTTCCTTTGCTCATTCACGTGCTTCTAGAAAGCTTTTGGGTTAGACCTACGCTATACCTTCTGTGAAGGCAGCGTTCCACGGTTTTCTTGTGCAGCCTATTTATCCTTATATCATGATTTCGCAAAACATGAACTCCGAGCTTGCAGTATCATGTCAGAGCAGCTCTTTTGGAAGTTTTTTTTTTACCTTTTACCGTTAGCCACGATAATTGCATAGACCAGTACATTGGTGAAGGTCTGTACAGCGGCATTAACAAAATGTCATTGTCGAAAATGTCACCCCAATCAATATTCATTAGGAAGGTAGTCATACTTCCGGAGAGTTCCGAAATACCACAGGGAACTCATCTAGGACCGTTAATATTTTTACTGTACTTCAATGATGTCAATTTTGCTTTGGAAGGTCCTCGCTTATCGTTTGCTGATGATGTCGTCGATGGGAAGCGTTTGATTAGGTGCAATTTCATACAATGACTCGATATGTGCCGTAATGAGCGGCAAATCACGACATCGGTCTGAAGTAAACCACGCGAATGAATAGTCAGTTTAACACGAACCCACACCTGCTGGACACAACATCCCGGGTGTGCTCTCAACCAGTTGAGCTTTTAAATGACGGCGAAGCGCGATGAGCACTCCGCCTCCTCTTGGAACTGCGATCGGTATGGAAAACTTCATAATTTGATCCGCGCATGCCAATCGGTAATCGTCAATCCATGTATCAACGCTACCTACAATTTGGTAGTAAATATACAAATTGGCTGCAGATGCTCGACTGTGGAGGGTGTATCAGAAGCTTCCATTAAGCAGATTTCGGTGTGTCCAGTGCGACATCTATTTGTGCGGTTCGCTCAACACTAGAGCAACACGGAAGATGATAACTGGAAGTGCGAAGCGGGTCGACACTGGAAAGCGGCTCAACTTAACTGTACTTGCCATGAAGTGATGTTCGGAAGATTTCCTTACCACACTCGCAGCAGCGGGATGAGATAAATTATTACTATTGCCACTCTTGTCGTTTTTACGTCCCGGCATCGAAACCGATACTTGATATACGAGTGGTAGATCTAAATTAAGAATACCATTTTAAGGCGGCTCTTTTTGTAGTCTTGAGTTGTCTCACTACAGTGGTCTGTCATGGTAGATGCCGTTAACATAATCATTGTCGAGAATCCACCGCCATTTAATTCCGGGAAAATTGAAAAAGGATTAATTCCGGGAAAATTGAAGAAATTTGCATTAATCAGAGGAAGATCGCGACATCGATCAGGAGGAATATATACTACGCAGAGGAAGAGTGTGAACTTGGCAAGCTTGATACTGAACCACAATTGCTCGACATGACTCCCACGCGTAGATTCGAATAACTGCGCTTCGCACTAAACCCCAAGACGGATAGCGTGTTTCCACAGAGCCAAACAATCGTCTGAGCTTGTCAACCAATTTTCGTCGACACATGAGTTCATACTACCGATGTTTCGGTAGTAAATCTGAAGATAGGAGTTACTTGATCAGACTTGCGATGGAAAACTGGAAACGAGGATTGGATCAGTGCTAGATCCGTTCAATCCAGATGAGTACTTGCCATTTGTGGTAGTTTGAAAGACGTGTTTCGATGGATACAATCATATCTCAGGAATCGTCTTCTTATGGGTAATAAAACTGACGATTATGTTTCGGAAGAATTTTCGGCAACATCTGGAATTCCACGGGGGAGCCATGATCTTCTTGCTGTACTTTAAAGACGTCAATTTTCCTCTAGAAAGATCGCGAATATATTCCGCAACAACACTTTTCTTCGACTTCCTTTACGCCGCATCAACGACGGAATAAACTGTGCCGGCTTACAACGGTCGTTCAACCAAGTGTCGTCTGAGAATGTTTACATACACAAACCATTTATGCCATTCGGGATTTCAGAGTCTCTATTTTGACCGAAGGAAGAACTACGTGTCGTTTGCGGAGCAAAGCAGGGTAGTCAATCTTATCATTAAAAACATCTATTAATAACGCACATGCAACGTCGAACTTATAGTGTATCGAGACCGATTGATAACTCGCGACTTTCGTAGCTTGGTAGTTGGTGAGGTAAGCACCGGAGAGCGAAGTGAATTAATCTGCGTTGTATTGATTTGATGCTATGAGTACCCGTTAGGTAGTGAGGATTCCAAATGACAGAACAGTACTCCAGGTCAGAACGAACAAGTGAGCAATACAGAGATTTTAAGCAGTATACGTCTGTAAAATGTGTAGCCATCCTTATTATAAATCCTAAGTTGCGAGAAGCTTTGAAAACAATATAGCTGATGTGTTTCTTGAATATCAGTTGCTGTTCGAACAGGTCTTTAACACACGACGTCCTGGCTATTGGGGATCCTTTCAGAAAGTATTCGAAATGAAATGGCTCTTTTTTCTTCGAGAGCATAATGGCATTTGTCACGATTCAACTTTATACGATTAACTTTACACTACTCGGTGAGCTTGAGTTTGAGCGACCACCCCTGGTTGCTACTCCGTTACTGATCGGGATTAGCTGAAATTGTACAGGGAGTTTCTAGATGATCCGACCTGGGACTGGTAAATCATCCTTCAATGTACATCTGATAATCCCAGAATTCATCGATCAGTACCGGCGCCGGCCAGGCCCGAACGTAGATCGTCTAAGGAATGGGAAGGGATGTTAGTCCAACACTTGTTGTTACTAGAGGCCGTATATACTACTGCGCACTCCACAAGTGTCACGGATATTGGTTAGTATAAATTTAAGTATTGTTATTCTTCGCGCGCGACTCAGTATGTTCCGGTTTCAAGATGCTTGGATGCACCACTAAACTCACTGACTTCCGGAGTGAACGATTCAACAATATCCTATATTGAAGTCCCGGGAAGTCTTGATTCACAGCTTTTATTCGAGGAAACTGAAAAAAATTGCAATACTATCGCGTAAAGAATAAAAACTTTCCTATTTTTTATAAATGAAATTACGTGATACAAAATGAACGAGTGAATAGGATTTAGACAAAATAGTTTATTCATTACATTGACATATTCTAAATAGTTGTTATAAAATCATTTTAAAACACCAAATAAAGGTCAACAGATTTCACGCGCGTCTTGATTCTTTATTATTTCCACTTTATTATTTTAATTATTTAATAAAATTATAATTTGGTTATATTGGTTGATCTGGGCAGCCGGCTACCGAGAAAAATATTAATTTATTGTTTGAAATATTATTATCAAGTTTTTGCCTTTCTCTATAGAAAGGTATTAGAATTGCTGGAAAAACCAACTTTCGAACGGAGCCTCGGAGACCCATAGTGTTATATACCATTCGACTCAGCTCGACGAGATCGGAAAATGTCTGTGTGTGTGTATGTGTGTGCACTTTTCGAAGATTCGTTCAAATATCTTCGAAAAGTGCACACACATACACACACACACATACATACATACACACACACACAGACATTTTCCGATCTCGTCGAGCTGAGTCGAATGGTATATAACACTATGGGTCTCCGAGGCTCCGTTCGAAAGTCGGTTTTTCCAGCAATTCTAATACCTTTCTATAGAGAAAGGCAAAAAGCCTTCTTAGTCCACTTAGTGAAATTTTCATATATCTTGAAAAATCACCATGAAATTTCCAAAATCGAAAATTTTTTTTGATGCCAAAACTCTTAAAACTGCATAAAACATCGAAATTTAGTGTCATCCCAAAAAAATTTTTTTTTGAAAAAATCAACTTTCTGGAACTTAGAAAAATTTTCATATTTTTTCTAAGTCCCAAAAAGTCGATTTTTTCAAAATTTTTTTTTTTCGAGATGACACTAAATCTCGACGTTTCATGCAATTCTAAGCCTTGTGGCATCAAAATTTTTGTTTCGATTTCGAAAATTTCATGTACTCCCCCCTATGGTGATTTTTCAAGATATATGAAAATTCCACTAAGTGGACTAAGAAGGGTTTTTGCCTTTCTCTATAGAAAGGTATTAGAATTGCTGGAAAAACCGACTTTCGAACGGAGCCTCGGAGACCCATAGTGTTATATACCATTCGACTCAGCTCGACGAGATCGGAAAATGTCTGTGTGTGTGTGTATGTGTGTGCACTTTTCGAAGATATTTGAACGCGCTCAATTTTCTCAGAGATGGCTGAACCGATTTGAACAAACTCGGGCTCGTTTGAAAGCTACTGTCGGGCCATTGATCAAGTTCGAAGATCAAATGGCTGTGACTTTTGGTTCCGGAGATATGATTGTATAAGTGACGTAACCGACAAAAAGCGTTGTATTTGAACGCGCTCAATTTTCTCAGAGATGGCTGAACCGATTTTAACAAACTTGGGCTCGTTTGAAAGCTACTGTCGTACCATTGATCAAGTTCGAAGATCAAATGGCTGTGACTTTTGGTTCCGGAGATATGATTGTATAAGTGACGTAACCGACAAAAAGCGTTGTATTTGAACGCGCTCAATTTTCTCAGAGATGGTTGATCCGATTTTAACAAACTTGGGCTCGTTTGAAAGCTACTGTCGTACCATTGATCAAGTTCGAAGATCAAATGGTTGTGACTTTTGGTTCCAGATATATGATGGCATAAGTGACGTAACCGACAAAACACGATGATTTTTACCGCTCTTATATATATAAGGCTGCCAAAATTTTGGGATCATCTCTATTTTCGTTAAGTTCTAGTGCTCAAAAGTTTAAGCACCTCGAAAAAAGCCTTCATGCAAAATTTGACCTAAATCAGACATGCTTAAGGGGTGCTGCCCGGTGGTAAAGGTTTGACAATTTTCGATCTTGAAAAAGCACCATAGGGGGGGAGTACATGAAATTTCCAAAATCGAAAATTTTTTTTGATGCCGAAACTCTTAAAACTGCATGAAACATCGAAATTTAGTGTCATCTCTAAAAAATTTTTTTTGAAAAAATCAACTTTCTGGGACTTAGAAAAATTTTCATTATTTTTCTAAGTCCCAAAAAGTCGACTTTTTCAAAAAATTTTTTTTTCGAGATGACACTAAATCTCGACGTTTCATGCAATTCTAAGCCTTTTGGCATCAAAAATTTTTTTTCGATTTCGAAAATTTCATGTCTCCCCCCTATGGTGATTTTTCAAGATATATGAAAATTCCACCAAGTGGACTAAGAAGGGTTTTTGCCTTTCTCTATAGAAAGGTATTAGAATTGCTGGAAAAACCGACTTTCGAACGGAGCCTCGGAGACCCATAGTGTTATATACCATTCGACTCAGCTCGACGAGATCGGAAAATGTCTGTGTGTGTGTGTGTGTGTGTGTGTGTGTGTGCATGTGTGTGTGTATGTGTGTATGTGTGTGCACTTTTCGAAGATATTTGAACGCGCTCAATTTTCTCAGAGATGGCTCAACCGATTTTAACAAACTTGGGCTCGTTTGAAAGCTACTGGCGGGCCATTGATCAAGTTCGAAGATTAAATGGTTGTGACTTTTGGTTCCAGATATATGATGGTATAAGTGACGTAACCGACAAAACACGTTGATTTTTACCGCTCTTGTATATATAAGGGTGCCAAAATTTTGGGATCAACTCTATTTTCGTAAAGTTTTTTAGATTAGCATAACTGATTACAAATAGGCAACGCAAATGTCAAGCACTGGTTTGGAAAAATGGTGCTGACTGTGTGACATAAACACTGAAGCATGCTTTTGTGAACTACTCGAATCAATCTGAATCAATTGGTGTCAAACTTAGTATCCAAAATTATTTAATAAAAGTATGAAACATATTTTCATGAGACTGTTATGAAAGAAGAGAAAAGCATTATCACACCACTAGGTGGATTAAGAAGGGTTTTTTTAGATTAGCATCACTGATTACAAATAGGCAACGCAAATGTCAAGCACTGGTTTGGAAAAATGGTGCTGACTGTGTGACATAAACACTGAAGCATGCTTTTGTGAACTACTCGAATCAATCTGAATCAATTGGTGTCAAAATTAGTATCCAAAATTATTTAATAAAAGTATGAAACATATTTTCATGAGACTGTTATGAAAGAAGAGAAAGGCATTATCACACCACTAGGTGGATTAAGAAGGGTTTTGCCTTTCTCTATAGAAAGGAATTAGAATTGCTGGAAAAACCGACTTTCGAACGGAGCCTCGGAGACCCATAGTGTTATATACCATTCGACTCAGCTCGACGAGATCGGAAAATGTCTGTGTGTGTGTGTATGTGTGTGTGTGTATGTGTGTGTGTATGTGTGTATGTGTGTGCACTTTTCGAAGATATTTGAACGCGCTCAATTTTCTCAGAGATGGCTCAACCGATTTTAACAAACTTGGGCTCGTTTGAAAGCTACTATCGGGGCATTGATCAAGTTCGAAGATAAAATGGCTGTGACTTTTGGTTCCGGAGATATGATTGTATAAGTGACGTAACCGACAAAAAGCGTTGTATTTGAACGCGCTCAATTTTCTCAGAGATGGCTGAACCGATTTGAACAAACTTGGACTCGTTTGAAAGCTACTGGCGGGCCATTGATCAAGTTCGAAGATCAAATGGTTGTGACTTTTGGTTCCAGATATATGATGGTATAAGTGACGTAACCGACAAAACACGTTGATTTTTACCGCTCTTGTATATATAAGGGTGCCAAAATTTTGGGATCAACTCTATTTTCGTAAAGTTTTTTAGATTAGCATCACTGATTACAAATAGGCAACGCAAATGTCAAGCACTGGTTTGGAAAAATGATGCTGACTGTGTGACATAAACACTGAAGCATGCTTTTGTGAACTACTCGAATCAATCTGAATCAATTGGTGTCAAAATTAGTATCCAAAATTATTTAATAAAAGTATGAAACATATTTTCATGAGACTGTTATGAAAGAAGAGAAAGGCATTATCACACCACTAGGTGGATTAAGAAGGGTTTTTTTTTACTATGTATTCAATATACCGATATATGTTATCTCTGTTAAACTTTGTAATATCAACGGATTTGCGCAATAGTTGATTTTTATCATTCAATTTATAATCCTGAAAGACAATCAATAACATGGAAAAGGAAAACAATCCAAATAAAACTTTTCTCCGAAGCTCGACGGACATTGATAGGCTGAATGAAGAGATAATTGAGTAAAATAGAGTAATCAAAAGTGAAACATTGAAAATATCTGATAGCTGAGAGGAAAAAGAAACTCCTGCAGTTGTCGCCTTTGCAACCATCGAAGGATGTTAGAACCGAATCCAAGTCTTTCCAATTTGGCAATTGTTATATCGTGATTGATTATATCGAAGACAGAGAAGAAAGATCAGTGTAAAGTTTATCAAAACTCGTTATATGGAAATGACATTATGCTAAATGGCCACCGTCAAATTAGATAACACCAAATGGTTATTAAAAAAATACACAACTGCAGTTATCGGGACTACAATTTCACAACTAACTCATTGTCCTCTGTTTCCAGGCTATGGTGTATCTGCAAGCAGCCACACAACAACCGCTTTATGATCTGCTGTGACGCTTGCGAAGACTGGTTCCATGGCAAGTGTGTCAACATAACCAAAGCGATGGGCCAGCAAATGGAAGAGGATGGCATCGAGTGGACCTGCCCCAACTGCTTGAAGAAAAGACAGGATAAGCAGGTGTGTTTTTTGTCCATTTCATTCCTTACCTTTTTGGGGTGGTATTTGTTTAGAGTTAAAAAATTAGGACAGAGATTAGAACTATAAATTATTACAAATTTTAATCAACCGACTGGATTTTCGATGTTTTTTTTCTTTAGCAACCCAAAATGACCGAGTATTTGCTGACGAGCAGCGGTACATCGAGCATCGAAACTTCAACCGTGATGGTTCATGCGAGCACACCGAAAGTAGTGCCCGTTACGGGTTGCGTCGTTTGTAGCAAGCCTGCCCGAACAAGTTCCGTCTATTGCAGTGACGATTGTATTCGAAAGCATGCCGGTTTAGCCCATAGCTCAACAACGGCTTCCGTTGTTGCGCCGGGGCCATCACCAGCAAAGGTAACAACAGTAACTGCTCTCGTTACGAAAGATAAACCCAAAGATGGTCACCGGCAAGTACAACCACCGGTTGTAATAAAAACTAGCGTTAAAACTGCACCGGTAAGTAGTTGATTTTATTGGTTCTGTTTAATGTCTATTTCATAATATTTTTACCATACTTAGATCATTGTAATGGAACGCAAAACCGGACGTTGTCTAACTGGTAAAAATGCGCCCACAGCGGAAAATCTTAAATCGTGGCTTCTTAGTAATCCAACATTCGAAGTTGTTCCGCCAGGCAGCACACAAGCAGCCATTATTCTAGCCAAACAAGCTGAGGTTCGTATGCAGCTACTGGCAAAAGAATCACAGAAAAAGGCAGCCACTGGCGGAACTGGACAACAATTGTCACAACCTGGAAATAAAGTTCAGACTCAATTGAAACTAAGTGATCAGAAGAAATTGACGGTGGTTAGTCCTTCGAATCCGCAAAGATCACAACAAGCACAAATACCGGCAAAACCAGTTGTGAAAATTGTTCAAAAAACTCCAGTGACAACGCCAGCCTCTAAGACTATTCCGTCAACTGCCATTTCTACACCCAAAATAGCCATCAGTACTACCAAGGTAGTGCAGCCACCGGCTAGCTCTCCAACCACGTCTATCAGTAGCACAAGCAAGCAGCAAAAGAAAACAACTCCGGAACCTAAACCTTCGACTCCACCTGCGATAGCCGGAGAAAATACACGAGTTACTGTACAGAAAACGTTGAAGGTGAGTGTATGAGTGTTTCGGATTGTTTCAAGATTGTTTGTATCCTAATTGCAATTTTCTTTAAAGAAAAATTTGATCCAACGAACCATGGAACTAAGCAGCAAAGAAGCACCCCGGTTGACCGAACAGGAGATTGACAAATTTGCCGAAGAGATTGAAGAAGAGATGTTTGCTCTCTTCAACAAGGATACCGGTATGAAATATCGGGCCAAGTATCGCTCACTGGTATTCAACATAAGAGACAGGAAGAATTTGTCTCTATTCAAGAAGATTTGCGAAAAACGCATCGAGGCTAAGCAACTGGTGAGTGGCTGAGTCGAATTTTGAAACCCTACGACTATTTGAAATCATGTTTGTTTTGTTTTCGCAGGTTCACATGACAGCAGATGAGCTTGCCAGTCAGGAGCTGGCCCAATGGCGGGAGAAAGAAAACAAGCATCAGTTGGAGATGATCAAGAAATCGGAGCTAGATTTGTTGGCGTGTGCCAAGAACTACGTTTTGAAAACACATAAAGGCGAGGAAGTGATCGAAGGCAAACGTGATCACCGTGTACAACTTGATCCGACGACATCGGTCGAGGACGTAGTGACGGTGTTGAATAATTCGACCGTTAGTAGTACCAGTGAAGTTGACAGCGCACTATCCCCTTCCAAAGATGCCAGCTACCGGGCGAAGGAATACGACCTCAGCAACTATGGGAAATATTCATCCGGATTGTATGGAAGTGGGTCTATTTCTAGCAGTTCAACGGTGACTGGTTCAGCGTCGGTTTCGGGTGGCACCGTACCCGCATTATCATCTTCAGTCGCTAGTACATCCACCAAAAAGAAGGAATCCCGACGAAGTCGTAGCAGAAGCAGTAGTCGTGATAGACATCACGATAGGTCCAGGAGTAGATCTAAACATAAGCGAAGAAGAAGCAGAAGCCACGATCGCCATGGTAGCCGAGAGCGGGACCGTGACCGTGGTCGGGACAGAGGCAGATCTCGCCACCGTGATCACAAATCTGAACACAAGTCAGATACCAAGAAACACGATTCCAAGGAATCAGACAGAGACAGGCGGGATAAGGACAAGGTGGCGGTTGACAAACCAAAGGATAAGAAAACTGTGTCTACGGCGGAGAAAGAAAAAACCGGGGAAGACAAAAAAGTTTCCAAGAAGTCAGAAAACGATTCACAGGAACTGGAGAGCTTTAATTTGATTGATCAAATTCTGGCATCTGCCGGTACTAGCGAAGGGAAACTGGCGGAGTCCAGCGCGTTGAGTGAAAATGTCAATCCAGATGAGTCAAGTCCATCTCCTGTCGCATCGATCGAGCAAGACCAGGAGCCTACAAGTACGGTAACGATTCCGACACCGCCGCATTCCACAAATTTCGAGAGTGAATCTCCGACATCTGATTTCTCCTCAAATATTCCAAGTGACGTATCGGAAGAAGCTCGTAAGAAAGCTCTCTTCGTTCATTGGACCGGTAATGTCCACATGATTGACGTTGCCTCCATCGAAATGTCCATGCGATCGGTTAGCGGAGATATTGAGGATGTTGCCAAGGATTTCGCAGAGGACTTGGACATTTGCGGTACGATCAAACCGGAAATCGTGTGGGATTATATAGGTCAAATCAGGAAAAGCCCCAACAAAGAAGTCTGTCTGGTTCGGTTACACTCCAACGAAAGTTCCGCTTACTATACTCTGTACACTCATTTGTATAGCCGAAAACGATACAGTGTTATAAAGTCACCATCACCGTTGATCAAGGACTTCTACATTTTCCCGCTGCCAGCCGAACAAATGGTACCGATGATACTGAAGCCTCTGCGTGGGGTTGGTATAGTCGAAGGAGATAAAAAACCCGATCTGCTGTTGGGAATCATTGTCAAAATCAAAGCCAAACGAAGTGCTTCTGCGTCAACCGCAGCAGGAGCTCCTCCAAGCAAGGTAAGATATCCTATCCGTACAAAAAAGTACGGGTTTGTAATGTCAGAGACATAACTGGATGTCGTGAATACGAATAAAACTGACACTCTTTCTTTATACTTCTGAGTATCAATGAATTGATCGATTGTGTGAATTGTGCAAGCTTTTCCCTTTTTCACTACTAGAATTTGAAACGATACATCTAAATTAAAGTACAGATTAGTTACATTAAACATTCTGATATACAATTAAATATTACGAAATAACCAGTATAGTTCTTTATGATAAGATAATGGTGGTCCTGAAAAAAGTTCTACTACAACTGGTTGAAAAATGGGCCGTATACAGTAAAGTGGAGAAACATTTCGCATTATTCTTTGGATATACGATTATGGTTTATTTCATTTTGAATTTGGATATTTCAATGAAAGAAACTGTCAAAATGCTGTACGAGATAAATTTCTGGCATTCAGAAGAACCAAAATGTGCAATTCTCTAAGATATTAAACACTGTTTGATTATAAACGATAATAAACACTGTTGCGAATTTTGCCCTACAGAAATTGCACAAAGCTAATCAAATTATCCCAGATTTGCACCACACTGATGGTTTTAATTTCTGATTTGTAAAGAAGCAATCTTTATAGTTCTTTAGATAACATTTGGCTCCATTAGAAGGGCTGATTTTGCATAATGTTTCCCATTGTTATCCATTTTTCGTTGTATTTTGCTCCAATGCAAACGACCAGCAGCAGGATGATGCAATCGATCTTCTTTGAAGGAAAATTAGCTTTGCAACCTGAGCGAGGTTTTGTACAATGCAAAAGGTTTGCTTTCACTTCTATGTACTTCACTACCTCAAATCCGTCGTCCGGGTGCGAAAAAGGCAAGCAAGCGTGATGAATTTTCCTCATAATTCACAAAAATTTTAGAAAACACTGTTTTTAATTATTTATGGGTACCTCACACTGTTGAAAATTTAATCACAAATTCCTAATCATATTTCCGATAGCTTGTAGAAAAATTATGTTATTCGCTATGAAGTTCTGCCCATTCTTGTACAGGGTAAATTTTGAAAAGGCGCCCCATAGTAAAGTAAGTCGTATTCACGACAACATTTCTAATTGATGTGAAAATTTATTAAACGTGTACATCACCTCCCTCTACAGTCCTCTCGACGTCAATCGAAGCAATCGACAGCCGCCTCCGGTAGCTCAGCGGGTGTATCGCCCTCGTTTGCTCTCATGCAGCAAGTAATAACAAAATATGCCACAGTGAACAAAAAGTCCGCTGCTAAGCTCGATACCGATACCGCCAAGAGTACTACTCCATCTGGTAATCAAAGCCCGGCACAATCGACGACCAACGTAGCTTCGGCTTCAGGATCAGGCAAATCGGCTTCAGGATCGAACAAATCGGTGCCTGAGTCGAGCGGCATTACAAAGAAGCGGCGTTCTGAGTCCGAATCTCCTGAACAAATTGATATGGACATCATCAAGGGACCGGTTGCTCCTAAAGGTAATGGTCTAAATCCCCCACCAGCAGCAACACAGTAGTTCATTTTTCCTAACTTTTCTCCTATAACACAGCTCAACCAGCCAAAGAGGTTTCGGCTGCCGTGGTGATCGACGACGATGACGATGAAGAACCGTATTCACCCGGATGCATTAGCGATGACAGTGATCATTTTGCCGATGTGACTGCCATTGTAGAAACGAAACAGAAACAGGCCTCAACAGCGGACAAGGAGTCCGAGCGTATTCGCCAGGAAATGGAAGAAATTAACCGAAAGATTGCGGAAGAAAAGAACAAAATAGTAGGTATTATAAATAAGGCCGAACTGAAGGAAGATGAAATCAAATCGACCTTGCCGCCATCGTTGATTACGGATATTTCGATTCCGTCTAATCTGTCGGAAATTTTGGCAAGTATAAAAGCGGTGCCAACGACATCCGAAGTGGCGTCCGCAAAAGTCGCTGTTGAAAAGTCAACCGAGAGGAAAGCACCAACCGAAAACGAAGAAGAGTATATTCCGTCAGCGCCATCGTTTTATTCAAATTATAAATCAAACTATGGATACGGCAATATAACGTCAGCGTCACAAGGATCCGGACCAGCGGAGAGCAGCAGCAAACTGTCGAAACTGTCCGACGAAGAGCTGCTGAGCATGGTCCCAGATGATAGCTATTTGAAACCGCCTGGTTCTGCACCTCCGAGTAAAAAATCTAAATGGGACTCAAATGAACCACCGCCGCCCGGCATGGAAGACACATTTGACGGCGATTAGTCGGCTGGAAACTGTACGACGAAATTGATAGTTGAAATGGTGTGTAGTTCTCATGTCTAATGGAGATTGATTTTAAAAATTAACTCTTTAAATCGCAGCAGCATTCATGATATGTGCAAATAAAGTATAAGGTTATAACTTACTTGTGTTAGGTGTAGTCTTTAAATTATTCAGCTTTCTAGGATTTAAGCAAATTAAGACTACCCATGAAAATCAGCGAAACGAATAAGTTAAATTCAAACCAACCGGTTTCTGTTGGCTATCAAATTAGGTTGCCCGATAGAAAACTGCTAAACGAAATACAGAAAAGCAAATAATTCTGATTTTGGGAAACATCTTGAAATTAATAAGGCTTTAATTTAAGTTAAAATTTTCATTAGTACACTTACCGGTTTGGTAAAAATGCATTGTATAGAAAAAATATCTAATATATAGTAAATAAACTATGTTTAAGGGCATTTATCTAGCATAATTCAATGTAAGCATTGACTCAAACGTAAAATCCCCTACGCCGGGTCTGTTGTAAAAAAATAGTTTGGAACAAAAGCTCTGTAAAAATCGAAAGGTCGATCTATAAATTTTGTTTGGCAGTAAACATATGTTCCACATTTGAAACTACTCTTGTATTTGGTGTATTGAAATCAAGAAAATATATTAAATCACAAGCGAATAAAAAAAACATCTAAACACTTAATCAATATCACATTCGCTTCTACTTGCTGACAGTTTTGCGAAATCCACCCGCACCCTGTGTTCGTCGGGCTGCAAGTCGGTGTTCAATTATTTATTCTTGATACATCCATTCCGGTGACAGTTCACTTTCGTCTTCTTCAGCGAACGACACGTGGGGAGAAGGAAAAAAAAGACGTTTTGGGCAATCTAGACAACGAAGTCTTTTATAAATGGTGAAAGGGGGGAAAACTCTTCACGGTGCATTAATTTTTCACAAATAAAAGTTGAAGTCATATTATAAATTGATTTCCCAGCTTCCCGACACTGCAGCACGTGCTCAACGGAAAAAAAGTTTGACATATCTTCTCTCGCATCGGTGTTCTGAATTTGGTTTTCTAGTATAAATGAACTAGCAGTTAAAATGATAGTATCTACATGACTTCTGTTTTAATCACGTTATGGAAATTCATGAGTATTTATTCTACGAAAATATTTATCATGTGTCGTGAAATGATAAAATATCATTCATCATATTTCTGTGTTATGATCGAATGCAAAAATTTCATTTTGTTTTGAGATCGACCTCAAGTTTTCCGGATCAAACCCGCGGGGATTAAAAGTTACTTCCAAGAGAAAACTTCGAAATATCACGCCAGGAAACTTCAAAGATAAGCACTTGTATTTTGATGAGTTCCTGTATTCCGAACGTATTTAACACAATTAAAAAATATAGCGAAATTTATCCATATTTTTTATTAGACCTGATTCATTAGGCGAGCTAACTAGTTCGAAAACCATTCTATATTGTAATTCTTCCTCCACTACCTAGCTAACTTTTGGAAGTAACTGGTTGAGATGTTCTGGATTTGTTGTAAAACATGCAAACATACCCAGTGTGTATTCACTTTTCATCATATAGTTATTGATGATGTTTTCGTCGGTTTCCTTTTCAGATTTAAAATAGGTGTTCCTCAAAATTTACACGGTATTCTTATCAAATCGGGTCTGTTTTACCTTTAACTACTTTTTCTAAAACCATCAAAAACATCTTTCTCTTATTGAGGGGTTATCCGAACTTTGTGCTAAGGGCACATATCTAATTTGGTTTTCTTTACGTTTCTTTTTGATTCGTCAATGCATAGCAGTTTACCTTATGATCAAAAAAGAACCGGAATTTTCATTTTAAAATTCCCGCGCTTGTCCAATCGGTAAACTTTTATTCTCTCAACGTTGGCAACACTTTTATACACATTCTGTCAAATTTTGACGCATATCGTACGATTAGTTTTTGTTTGGCGTCTATACAAACGTACACAAAAAGTCCAACCGAATCTGCATCAGCATAGCCTAACATGTTTCCGAAGTGCGCTCGTGTTCGTCTTTTTAGTCCTGAGCATGCATCCTCGGCGTCCAGCGGATATCTTTTTCATCTGCTGAATTTTACTCAAACTATGGTAAGTGCGTACTAATCCTAGTTGCATCTGTTAGCTCGCACACTTTCTATTTACAGTCATCCAGCACTATTTCGTGCAGTTTGATATTGTCCTTTGTAAGCGCATCGAAGGATCTACCGCTTATTTTCGTCAAGCTCGTAGAAAAACTGTCAATAGTTTCTGCCAGCCCCGTACCCAGGATTTCGTTTCGGTAGGGGCCCAGATAAAAAATAAAACAACTAACTTCTTGTTGAATCTAATTCTTGGTGCGTCTTTAGTACCTCTTGTAGCTTAGAAACGTGAGTGCAAACTCAAAAGTGATTATTCAATTAAAACATATTTCCGTATTCGCATAGAAAATAATTAGTCACTTAAGTAAATATTCATATATTCTATGTGTTAAGAAGGAAAAAAATGATTTTAACTTTCTCGTATCATACAGTCCCATAATACGGACTCGACTTCTGGTTCCGGAATTACAGTGTATTGGGCAGAGCTAAAAAAGTCATTTTCGTTGATTCAAAATATTCGAAAATGACGAGAAATGAATGTCACTCTCAGCTGCCTGCAAATGATGAAAATGAGATCCATGTCCAGTCAATGACATAAGCGGAACAATAGTTTTAAAATTGTGTTCTTTCTTTCATTTGCCTTCTCAGTAATTTGCGGTTTTCAGTGAAAATCCCATAGTATGCAGTTTCGGTATTCAACCGAAGCTTTGAGAATCGACAATGACAGAAAAAGGTTTCACCACGACTTTTACCTGTTTGTGCTCGAATCAGTAATAGTTTTGGTTTCCAAAGAGGTTCTGGGGTGTAGTTTCTTCGATTTATCATATTTTAGTCTCTTTTTATAGCCAAACGCCACAGATTTTCATTGTATCGATGGCATAATGAGAACTGAAAATCTTCTGATTCTCCCTGCAGACGTTAGTTTGGTTTCGACTTGTCGTAGAGGAACGAGTGATGGTAACATTGATACTCTCTTTTTTGCAATGAAAGACGATAATGCTTCGTCTCTCTTCGTTTGTTTTGGATGCGGTCATTTACGAATAAGACAGTAAAAAACTAATGTGAGGCTGGTGGATTGGACTTTTGCATTGAGAATGCGTGATAATTTTATGCTCTGGTATTGTGTGTGTAAATGTAAAAAAGAGCTTCTTCTAGTTTGGAATTTGGACGATTTTCGAAAAAATGGTCTCATAAATTCCAGCGAAAACTTCTGGTTCCAGGATAATGAATTGTGATTTAGTGGTTAACCATTTTTTGTGTATGCCCTAACCATTTTTTTATACATTATGTTAACCGATTTTATCAGTCAGTGAATCAAAAACGAAGAGCCGCTGAACAAATAGAAAATACACATAATTGAGGTCTTGAGTGTAAGCTTTCGCATGTATAATTTATAATAACAGATATACAGGCTCGAACAAAATTTTTCATAATCCTGTGTAAATTTCAAATTTGCTACACGTTGGAAACACTACTGCCGCCTACTCGACTGTTCGCCGCGATCTTTCAAAACGTTCCACTACGTTCCGAAACGATAACAAAATGCTCCTGCATGTTGTAGAAATATTCCAACTACAACAATTTTAACACTTATCACACGATTTCCCTAAATGTTAAAGACAATTTTATTTCCATGTCGCATAAATCACACGAGAATTCTATTGGAATAAAACAAAAATGAACTTGTCATTTTAACTAACAGCAAAACAAAAATCTAGCGTGAAGTGAATGTTCCACCCAAAATTGTGGCTCAGTGAAAGCAGCTCCCAAATCGTGGTGGCACCTCGTGTCGATCGTGGTGACATCTGCAAGTGTCCACCACGATGATTGAGCAAATTTTACACACAGTTCATATGTAAGCCTGTATATCTGTTATCTGTGGTAAGACGCATTCACGTCAAAATAAATAAATTAAAATATTAAACTATTATTATATGTTTGATGTGTTAAGTAAATGAAAACTAAGGATGAAATGTTTCGAAGCATAATCGTCAACAGCTTTCGCCCTGATCGCGGAAGCAAATGATACCCCAATGGTAATAACCGAATCATACAGGGCAACCATTTGTGACTGAACACGCAACTTCAATCTCAACAATTTAAATTTGAATCATATTGCAATAAATAATACATATATTAAAATTTGTATTACTCGATGGAAACATCAGTAGACATATTTTTTTATAATCACAGCTTAGATTTTTTCGTTGTTCCGAGTGTTCCGAGAGTCTTTTGTAATTATATTAAAATGATATAAAATTTTAACAAAAAGATATGAAACTATCGGGTGATCGAAACTAAAGTACATCTTCCAAGTCCTACTACAACGGATTGAACTCGTTGGCGATGTTGAGCAAATCACGTGGGAGATAAATTACTGAATCAAAAAGCTTACCTACCGCCAGTCGCGAAGAAAGCTTCCTGAATATTCGAAATAAAAAATCTTGCGCATGTCCGTATTACACCTGCATCTGGACAAAACGAACTACTATCCTATAAAACCAACGGGTCTTTTCGAACCGCCTTTAGTCGAACGGTGAATCAACAGGTGGAAACGTTTGCTGAAAGAATTGCTGAATTCATCCGTTATTTTTGCTCAAAGTGATTGTGCAGTGAGTGTTGCAGTTAGAAGATTGTTTTTGATGATGAACAATTGTGCTGTGAAGCTGTGTGTGGAGTAAATGTAATAAACTTCACATTCTACCTGGATATGCCTAAACCGGAAATGAAGCATAAAATAAAGGAATTTCGAGTACTGTGGTTGCTAATTCTACTGGTTTATATACGAGGTAACCGCGAAATTTGTCTGTGTACTAGTTTGAAATATTTTCTGATTTGTCGGAGCGCCAACTTTTACTAAACGACAACTGTAGCAAGTGTAAAATATTTGAAATAATAAGGACATTTATCATTGGCTCACATAGTTTTATTTGTATTGAAACAGTTACATTCAGTGGCTATTGAGGTTTAGTAACATTATCGTGAGTATATGTTGTGAAGTGAGGATACAGATGAATGTAATTTGAGCTGTTATGATTGGGGCAAATGATAAAACTATTATATTTGTTTCGGATAAAATGCAGTGATTTGGGTCCAAAATTCGTGGTATAAATGAATGAGCAACACGATCTTTTTATCTTTGCCTACTTGATTCTAATTCCAATCTTCCGCACGCAGGGTCAGCATGTTTTTCTGACTCTCGAGGCAAATGATCATAATCTTAAAGTTGAACTAGTAAAAACTACAAATCAGAGCACTTTTGAACACAGCTTAGAAGATAGTTTACGTATTTTTTTACATCGTAACTAAGGCTATTCGCAACGCGGTGATAAATATCTGTTCTAAAATGACAGACTGTCGTATAATTTAAAACTGTCAAAAATAAAAGTCGAACTTGATGATCTCAACGCGAAGATTTTAAATTTGTTCTACATATTTCTGTAAATGTATTACTGTTGTGCCTACTTACTATAATGTTTCAAATTAGAAACAAAAAAACTAAATTAATGATCTTGAAAACGATACGAATTTTTGCAGGAACTTCTAGAATTTCTGGATCATAGTGAGCTAGAATTATTCGGTGCAAAATATTTAAAGCTTATATTGATCATTTCTGAAATGTTATTCGATGCTTTGACATCTCGTCTGTCAGATTTCGTTACAGGCACTCACACAAAACAAATTAAAACTTTGTTCTATTCGTGTTTCAAATATTCATTAATTTAAAACAATTTCGTCGAGCAGTTTAAAATCTGTTTCAAATTTGTGCTCGAAAAATAGAACTAGATATCAACGTTGCGCTTGACATGTTTTTGTTGTAGATCTAAAGTAGATCAGTCCATATGAAATAAAACAGCGTTGCGAATAACCTAAATGGCGGTACACACAACTGGGGATGAGAGGTATCTAAGATCTATTATTTGATTCGAAGTTTGTGAATATTTTCTCGTTAATTTAATTATTCATCCTTTAATTCCGGAACCGGCGGTGGAATTTCTAAACAATTGTAGAACATCTTGACAGCTCTGAA
Source organism: Malaya genurostris (assembly GCF_030247185.1). Taxonomy (NCBI): domain Eukaryota; kingdom Metazoa; phylum Arthropoda; class Insecta; order Diptera; family Culicidae; genus Malaya; species Malaya genurostris. The sequence continues at coordinate 217,180,425 of NC_080572.1, forward strand.
CAATTGTAGAACATCTTGAAATTTCAATTAGTTACATTTGCTACTTGGAATTTGAGTTCCATTCCTATTTTTTTTGATGACTTCTTGCGGTGCTTATGGAATCGGAAATCACGAACTAAAATAGCCAAAGAGAGTTTGTTTGTCCTTCAATTAGCAAGTTCTGTAATCGGTAATCATTTATTTTGAACACTTATATAAATTGAAATTCTAGTCAAATATAACCGTGTAATTACGGATCAGGAAGTCGGATCCGGATGAAATTCATTAGCAACCTATGGGACTAAAAGATCTCTCAAGCCTAAGTTTGTAAAAATTGGTGCAGACATTTCTGAGACAAATGAGTGATATTATTAGACACATCAGGCTACGCTCAAAACTACTACTACTGATATAAGGCGTAAACACAAAAAATATCGATATCTCCGTTAAAAATGGATGAACTTTTAAAAAAGCTTTAGTTTTTGGGTAGGTTTTTTAAACATATTTCGTTTTCGAGGTTGATTGTGACAGATATTGCTAAAAAACTGAAAATTTTGACATGAAACTTTATGTAACTGAAAAAGAAAACATCAGATCTCAACAACTTCTTCTGGCTGAGAGGGTGGGGCCTAACACTTTAGAAAAATGATTATATATAAATGTTATAATAAATTATAAAAGAAAAAATATGATTTTTTGAAAATGTTAAACCCTACGGGCTTCCTGGAGTAATTAATTGTTTCCTTCGATTTTATAGACAAAACCTTTAAACGCGTTTTTTCTCGAAAGCAGGTTTTGAAAGTTCGTGTCCATCGTCATTCAAAAACTACCGCATCATTTTTTTTTCAAATTTTGCACACACTTTCTACATATAAAAAAACAAGACCCCAACGTTTTCCTTTTCGTTGTTTGTTACTTTGGGGAGGTTTAACCGCTACAAAATGGTGGATTTTTTCGTAAGAAGTTCAGTAGCTAGTTTTCACTTTGAACAACAACCAAAAATAAAAAAAAAATAAAAAATCATACAGAAACGTTGGGGTCTAGAAAAACTTCTTCTCTAACTATGCTGCGTTCATTTGTTTTTTTTCTGATTAGTCTGCGTTGAGATACAGTGGACACCGCAAATCATGATTTTTATGAAGCGTCCTCAAAAATATCTCTTCATCGACCTATTTCTCAATATTGTACCATGAAAAAGTTACAAAATGTTGTTCGAGTGATGCTTTTTATTAGCAAAACTTTTGAATTTATTTTATTGAACGATAGTTCTGGAAAAAATTCGCAGAAATGATGATTTTTTTCATCGTTTAATAAATCCTTTAATTTTGTTTTTGAAATTCGATTTGGATTTTTTTAGAAAACAATTGTGCTTTGAGAAACGATTCGATACTGGAACCGAAATTCGAAAATCGGTGTAGTCGAAGTCAGGTAAACTCGTCTGATGAACTGTATAGTTTACATTTGATTCAAAATGTTCGAAAATCAGTGTAGACATCGTAGTGTGAATTAAATTTTTAGGTGCCTTCCGAATCAAAAACTGAATACCGCTAGAACTGAAACAAGTTTATTCGGTTATCGACTATCCAAATCGCCAAATGCGATAAACCTGATTGATTTATGTGAAATGAACACTTTTATACTAATCCACTAAACCGAAAGTTGGATCTGACTAAAAAGTAAGATGTTTTATAGGATCTTAAGACCTTTCATTTGCATCTCAGATGATTCTTAGATATCATTTGATTGGTTCAGCTATCTACGAGAAAAATAAGTTACACTATTTTAATTTCGTTTCACATATCATCCTGTAGTTCCGGCACCAGAAGTCGGATCCAAACGTAATTCAGGAACCTTGTTTGGGAGTATACTACTTTTCATATGAATCTGAGTTTGTAGAAAGCAGAAAATTGAGTGAAATAATTTTTCACGCACGCATTTGCTGACCTCGATGAACTGATTCGAATTGTATATGGGTGTTATGTTCTTCCAGCATTTATTGCTTTAAGTAGTTTAAATAACCGTGCTAAAATCGGTCCGAAGCAAAATGTTATGAAAAAGGACGCTGTACACAGTCTTTTTTGGTACTCAGAAACAATTGTATGTAACTGTATAAAAAATCGTGTTTCATGTAGCTCCCAGGCATTGCTTTGTCATACAGCGCTCAAAACTCCTACTACTGGAATAAGGCGAAAAGTCGCTTACACAAAAATATCAATATCTCCGTTGAAAATAAATAGGTTTTAGCAATCTATGGCTTGTTGGATAGCTATTACCGTACTCCTAGTCTAAAAACATACTTTGTTTTAAAGGTCAATTGTGACAGATATTGTCAAAAAAATTTTGACATAAAACTTCGTATAACTCAAAAAGTAAACATCCTATCTCAAAATCATTCAATAGCGTTCAGAGTGACAGTGAGACCTTTCTTTTGCGATTAGTTTGATCAAAATCGGTCCAGTCATCTCTGAGATCCCGACCTCTTTGTTGACAACACACATGCAGACACACACGAACATTTGCTCAGTTCGTCGAGCTGAATCGATTGGTATATAACATTCGGCCCTTCGGCGCAGACTTAATTATACCCAACTTCTTTAAACTAAAGCAATTTTTTTGTTATTCTACTTATTGATTTAGTATTATTGCTTTCAACCGACAGTGTATTTGTATATCTTTGTTGCATCACAACGAATACGGCAACCGATATGAAATCATTACTTAATTTTGTCTAGTAGCGTGTCACTTTTTAATTGTCACATTTTGTTACGGTGACCAGTTGGCGACCAAAACCAGTCAATGCGAACACGTCGTTAGAGTTATATTACCGAAAAGTTACGTCGGAGCTTATTGTAACTCAGTATGATGAGATGTGAATTCGTAACATTATTTTGACTTCATAGAGAATTTCGCCAACAAAATTATTGTGAATTTAAATAAATCCTAGTAAGTATTATTTGGAAATAAACTTATATAGGGTAAGGTGTAAAGAGATGCTGCACTTTTCTTTAAATTTAGATGAAATGAACAGGAAGTAACGCACCGTTACTGGAAATTCGGAGAAAAATCAATGATTATCATAATATCACCGCTTTGCAGGGTGAGATGCCACTTGTGAATCAATTCGAGTTGGGTAAGACAAAAAGGAAGTGTTTAATCGACTGTGAATGTATTTTCGTTATTCTTCAACCATTTTTACAGAATGTAGGATCGCAAAATAAAAATTGGAAATAACTGCTGTCTTTCATTAATACATTTCATGGCTGTTTCCAAATTTTCCGGTGACCACAGATTTAGCATTACGCTAGCCTTCCTTTAATATTGGGTAGGCATTCTGCATGCTGTAAATAAGAAAAAAATACATTCATTTTTTGAATATTAGACCCATTCTTAAGTCACGCGTTTTATAATGAAAAGTCGGCATCACATTGTTTTTGTGGGGCGTCTCTACCGATTTGTATGAATTACTGTGGGCAAAAAGTAGTAAGGAAAGGAAACCTTATTTGTCGCAATATTTTTTGTAGGTTAGTATAACTGTCAGTGACATTTGTATTAAGTTTCACGTTTAAATATTTATTAGGGTTTAGTATACGTCTGTCCTTCTGCAATATTAGAAGTGTAATCGGTGATTTTTACAATGAGTGAAATTATTCAACAAAAAAGTTCCATTAAATTTTGTGTGCGGAATCCAATTTCTGGTGCCGAAACGTTCAGAATCTTGTAAAAGACTTTCGTTGATAATTGTTTGTCGCGAGCAAGCGTTTTTGATTGGTGCCAAAGGTGAGCGGAAGCCGACAAAACACGTCAAAGCAAATCAAGGTAATGTTGACAGTTTACTTTGATTAGCGAGGTGTGGTGCACTCCGAATTCCTTCCGACTGGCCAAACTGTCAACAAGGAATACTATTTGAGTGTTATGCGTCATTTACGCAAAGCTATTCGTAAAAAGAGTTCGGAATTATGGGCCGACAACTCTTGGTTTTTGAACCACGATAATGCACCGTCGCATACTGCATTGATACTTCGTGATTTTTTCGCCAAAAATTCAACCAATATCGTTTCGTAACCACCTTGTTTGTCTGATTTAGCTCCGTGTGACTTCTGGCTATTCAGATAACTCAAACAACCGCTCCGGGGAAACCGTTTTGAGTCAATCGAAGATATCAAACGTGAATCGCAACGCGCATAGTAGGTTATTCCGGAAATTGATTTTAAGGAGCAAGACTCTTTGCAACCGTATGAGTAATGTCAACAATGTGTGCGTAAAAACAAATTCCGGCGCTTATTTTCCTGATTTTAATCAATGAATCTTCCATATGGTTGAAAAATAAACTAATCAGTTCATTCTGATTAAAATTGCAATTCAAGAAAAGTGAAAATCTTAGTCTAAAACTCTTCAGTTTTCCTTAAAACTGCTCGAGTAAAATTATTTCAGTTTCAGCTTACTTCCACTAACACATTTGATTAGCAACAAACACATTCCTATATGGATTTCCTCTTGCAGAAATTATTGCGATATAAAGATTTACGTACCTTCTATAAGTAAACCCGCAAAATAGGATTTAATTTAACCCGAGAAAGGCAATGGATATGGAATTTTCCTCAGTTCAAAGTCGAGTGACCTTTTTTTGTTCGTTCAATTTTTTTTCGAGAACAGTTGTTTTCTAATAAGAAAGCTTCATCAGATCTCTAATTTGTGGGACCTTTTTTCCAAAACCTCAGTTCTCATATTTGCGAAAAAAAATTTTTCTAGCTTAACCTAACAAAACTAAGTTCTCGTTTAGTATTTGAAAAAACAAACCAACAATGAAAAGAACGAACGAACGGCTCTGCAGAATTAGTTCTTTCAATAGAACTCTGAATTACTGAACGGTTCTTTGAAATTAACTGTTTTGCCCATCTCTACATGGAATGACGCTATGTCAACCTCACGGATCGTTTTTACGTCCAGAACGTGTATACATTACAATAATGAAAGGCTTTAACTAATCTAAACTAACGGCGAAATCCACTTCCGGTGAAACTCTCAACGAGTGAGCACGTTGCATCGTGTTAGTCCGGAGAAAATTCGAGTATTTCGCAAGAAAGAAAGGATTTTCAGCCGTACTTTGACGATTCGACACAGACACACAGCGAGATTTCAAATGAGGTGACGCCAACCAGAAAAGAAGAAGAAGAACGGTGAAGTCCCTTTAACCTTGACGGAAGTTGACTGGTCGTCTGAATCGTACTTACAATTGCTTAAAGGTAGGTGGTTCGTGATGAAAACAAACTTATTTCAAAATGGCGAATGAGCACATGTGAGTTGTAAATCTGCAGATTTCGTACATAGTACTGGCTGCAGACATTTTTTGTTGTGCAGACTTTTACAGACTTTTGAAAATCGAGTTTTTCGCAGACTTTCGTCAAAATTTACCATCGTTGCTGAAAGACAGCACAAAGAAAACAAAAATTAAATTGGTTTTATTAACAAGTTTATTAACCAAACAACTAACGAGAAGTGTCAAAGCAAAACAATCCATTAAAAAGCTAAAAAGGATAGTCTTGTTGAAAATGCTTCAAATTGTTTTGATGTTTTTCGCATTTGTTACGATATATTCATATTCAAATTTCTAAGCTGAAAACTCTTAGTGGAAAGTGTATTTATTCAGAACTTGTGCGCATTTGATGCGATAGTGCGTAATAATCTTTTCACGTGAAACAGTGAAGTGATTGTCAAATGATGCACTTTATTTGTATATGTCAAACGAAGTTTTTTGTTTTTCCCACCTTCCGGGCTACGCCGTCTGGTGTACTACTTGTATTCGGTTTTTGTTTTCCGAGTGCTCAAAGTTTGCAGTGAGAGAGTCGATTTCGCGAAGTCAAATGAAGAAAACAGCGATTTGGAAGAAAAAAAATTAAAAATTAACCTGTCATTATAGAAAAGACAACCGCGACTGAAAAATTCTTTTCCGTGGTAGTGTGCCATCTAGTGGCTAGTAGTCATTACTCTGTTAACGTTTTTTCGGTGACAGGGTGCCATATAGGGACCGTGCACGAGGGCGTGGTTTAGTGGCCGGCGACGACAGCGCACGAGGCGGCGAGTGGAAAAAATAATGCTACCATAGCAAAACTTGTAAACTGAGTTTGAGAATACTTTCTAGCGTATTTTCTCTGCGGATTTTTTTTCCGAACCCTATGGAATTATTCGCGTGTAGTGCGAACGATTGTTCAACATCGACTGACTATTAAATTTTGAATCGAATTAATCATTCTGTATCTAAATACGGCCACGTCATTTTCTGTCATTGCAGTTGGATTTGTGTCTAATATTTGTCATATTCACTCAATTTCAAACACTCAAACGATATTCTCAGCACATTAAATGATTTTTTAATCGACTTGACTGGAAACACTGAAAAATATCTTGCTAAATCATTCTAATTTCAGATCTTTAGTAAAAATTGCTTCTGTGTAATTTCTTTATATACTTTCACTCAAAGAAAGACACCCCAATAAAATGTTTAAATATTTTTTAAATGAAGTAAGTTTATCTCGAAGTTATTTTTACTTTTGCTGAATTGCAATTATTACACCACTTGCTATTACTTTATTTTCAGAGCAAAATAGACCCAAATAATTTTCCATCCGTCAAACTTTGAAATGGGCCACAGTTTTAGATAAATTTAACTAATCGATAAAAAATAACTGCCCGGCTGTCAAATTTTAACTAAAAGTTCAAATAATTCGCAGGCTGGTCCATACTCTTAGAATGGAGGAAGAAAATAAATTGTAATCGTAAAAAAGCTAGCAATCTCACGAGTAGCCAGTTTGACGTATATAGAAAATACGAGTCACGAAGCTAACAACAAATAATCATTTTATTGAAACGCTGAACTGTTTTGCCTTTCTCATATGGAAAGGTTATACAATCACTTGAAAATCGACTAGTAAAAATTGGCCAAGTGTCATATGCCATTCCACTCAGTTCGTCGAGCTGAGCAATCTATCTTTGTGTGTGTTTCTCGAAAATGACTTAATCGATGTTGACCAACTTAGATTCAAATGAAAGGTTCTACACGGAATTCTTGAATTTCATCCGGATCAGACTTTCGGTTCCGGAATGATAGAGCAAAGCGTGTTAAAAATTGTGTACCGTCACTTGAAGAGTCGAAACGAAAAAATTAAAAAGTTTTCTAAATTGGTCTCGAAAGTATTCCCGGTTTTCGAATAACGACCGCAGATAATAGTCATACACTCAAAAAAAGATCTCACTTATTTTTACACTTTGTCCGGTATTCCTAATCTTAGGTTCAAATGAATGATCTTTTTGGTTGCAATTAAAATCATGTTAGTTGATGGCCATACGAACCAACTTCGATTATACGTTCTCGGGTTCTAGTGCCCGAAATACTTACAATAGTGGAACTCACTACGTTTTCTCATCCATGTCAAAGAACTGTTCCATTCTGTAGGTTATACTAGTTATTGCACAAATAATCTCTTTGGTTTATTTTAAGGATCGGAGAGAAATGTTTTAATAGTATACCACAGTATTATGTATGAGAATATGATTGATGTGAGAAAAGGATCATTACACCACTATGTTGTATTAAAACAGGTTTTTGACTGTTTTATTCAGCGTGAACATATGATAACAGTGTAAAGCTATGGTCGAGTTTTTTCGCCTATTCGCCACTAATGGCGCTACTTGTAATCGTGCACGGTCCCTATAGCTGCAGATTGCAGAAGACAATTCAATCATTCATGTTGGTTGAAAACAACATTTTATTTTTATAATTCAACTACAAAATTGGTTGAATGGAAATGGAGTGTACCTTAGCTAAGAAATGACAGCACGTTTAATTGGTGAATTCAACTAAAACAAATAGCCATTTCAACTAATATTTTATTATTATTATTAAGGGGATGAGAATTAAAAAATCTAAATTAGCAAGAGTAAAATTTTTTTAGTTGTCTCAAAAAAGAACTATCCAAAATCAGAAAATTAACAATTTTTTTCGCCAAAATGCTGGTTTCGGTTTTTCAGTGCAAAAAGGTTCATTCGCTTCGAGTTTTTGAGTGACTAAACCAGCTGTATCGCACAATTCGTTGATTAAATGTCGGGTAATCTGCAAAAGAACATGGCGACTCTACTAATGAGTAGGTTATTTGTACAAGAATCCTAGGTGTAGGTGTAGTATCAACTTGGAAGGAACCAAGTAATTTTCAAAGAATTAAAATTTGACTGATTTTGAGGTAGAAGACTTAAAAAACAGAGATTATTTGTGTTTGAAAAGATTGTTAATGCTTCAGGTAGCCTTGAGAAAGAATGGTTGTTCAACGCCGACTCGCGAACTTATTATACTATTATAGCTCTCACTCATTACGCACCAGTTATTAGCTATGTTCGAAGACAATTATGGTAATTATTCTTTTAGCTGCAGGCTGCTGGCATAAATTGTTATAATATAACAAGCTTCATCCCAATTCAACAAAACATCCAACACGCCCAACAGCAACTCAATAGTTAATTCATCAATTTATGCTTCTTTTCGTTATGTCTCAGTTTCAGGTGGTGAATTTTATGATTCGAACGATAGCGTAGGTGGTAGTTCAGATAACGCCGGGAATCATTTGCTCAGTTTTCCAGAGAGTCGTGATGGAAGAAGCCCTGATGATGAGGGTTCGGCGAGTACTAATCGCATCAACGGTAAGGGGTTAATAGTTCCGGAAATAAATTTTCTAGCTAAGTTAAGACAAAGACAGCGCGAAAGGCCGCAGGTTATTCCCGCGGTTGCTTTTTCACGAGGAGATCAATCGGCTGATGATGGAATCGAGAACGATTGGCAGTTGAAACAGCTGATAGCGATGAACCTTCCGAATGGCGACGATGCCAACAATGAGTTGGCGTCTTTGGAGAATGACCTAAGCATAGTGCTTGATTTTTTAGCAAAGTACAAGGACGAACTTCTCGATGAAGGGCTGCCCGATTCGAACGTTGAGCTACACGATAGTGGGCAGAAACGTGCGGCCGCACTAAGATCTACTATGGCTAGGCGATCCCACGATTTCCCCGGCAGCAAGGAACGCTTCGCGCCGTCCATCAGTATTGGTGAGTTTTACGGTACGGTCAGATTTATTTTATAATTTTAGTTATAGTTTCTGAGTGTTTAGAATAGCATGCGCGGTGTTTGTATGTATTATTCATAATTAGCCACTCGATAACTATTTTGACTATAACGTTTCATAAATATGATCTCTATTGTGAGTAGATTTTCAGATTGAAAAGGTCTAAATCATAGTGAAAGGATGTTCAACTCTGAATAGTAACGAATCTACAAAATGTTCATGACAGCATGGAGAAGCAACGTTTGTGATGACTTGATGTTTTCATGTTTTCAAAGTCATCATATCGTGGACAATTTTGTCGTTCTTGTAATATTTATACTGATCAGATTCAAAGTTACTGACAAATTTTATGTTCGCAATAAAGGTCAAGTTCGAAAAACCCTCGAATCTGGCAACTGAACATAATATTTTAAATTATATTATCAACGGTTAGGAAATTCTGTAGTATAAAAGTTCTGTATTTTCAATGATCATATCATTGAAAGGTGACAAAATCAGCATCGACTTGCTCCAATTGAAACCAGTCTGAGATTCTCAAAGTTAATTCAGACGTCTCCGAGAAAATTAAGAAAATAAAAGCGGTTTGTCGATCACTTCTACGATTATATTCCCGGAAACCAAAGTGTCCGCCATATGATTTCTGAAATTGATTAATTACCAATAACTGAATAACCTAACCTCCACCTTCGAGAAAAATGAACGTATAAACAAAAGTGGTTTGTCGATTCCCACGCAACAATTTTAGATAGTGCACCTTATTTGTGATCAGTTTGCAACTAAAAAATTAAGTGTTTGTTACTTACATCTAACCTTTTACAAAAAGTGCAGTTTTGACTAGTGACAAGTAACAAGACATCATTTAAAGCAAAAGTTAAAAACTAGAATAACTGATCGATACACAACATGAAAATTACTTATATAAAGTGAATTTGTTACAACTTGTCACAAATAACAATGCAAATAACAAATGAATAAAATAAGCTCTTCGAACCATAAAAGAAACGAGTTATTTGGAATTACAAATTGACGCGGACCTCAAATTCTACAACCAACTTCAAACTGGTTAAATGTTTTTCAACGCACCTTCAAATAAACTTTGTCTATAGTGATATCAAAAACAATTCGTGAAACCAATAAGTCACGATAACGATTTGCCCGTACGCTTTTGTGTTGATAATCATTTGCAACGTCAAATAAACTTATTTTTAAACCAGTAGCTAAAAGCATAGCTATGATGAAATATTTGTAACGAAAGTTATAAATGATAATTAGTTCCATATGATGAAAAAAGATGTGGTGATCGGAAACTTAAATAACTGTTTGGTAACTAATGATGTTATGAAGTTACATCTTTGTTACCTTGTTTTAACCAGTGTAGCATAAATCATGTTTTTTTGGACTTAGTCGTCTCAGAACTAGTTGCGGATTGCTACTAACGTTACGTCACTTCCGAGAAAATTGAGCGCATAGAAAAAAGAACTGTGTGTTGGTAACGTCACTTCTGTGATTATGGCCCTTATTACCGTTCTCACTTCCACTTTCACATTCACTTCACTTACATGTCACTTCACTTGTTTCTACCTATTACCAGTATCACGTATAGTGAAGTGATCACTGTGGTGGAAAAAAACTAATTTTTCAACAAAATGTTGGTGGCGTGATGTTTATTATGACATGAAGTTCATCCAAATAATTACTTTTGCTAAACTCACTTCACTTGGTTTTCACCGTGAAGTGATACCGATAGTAAGGGTCACAATAACTTCACTTGGTTTTCACCGTGTAGTGATACCGGTAATAAGGGCCTATATCTTTGAAACCGGAAGTGCCAGCCATCCCGAGTAGCAATCCGCAACTAGTTCTGATGCGACTAAGTCCAAACTATGTTGCAACAAGAGCACGAATATGTTTTTTGTTATACTGGTTAAAACAAGGTGACATCAATGTTTCTTCATAACACAACTAGTTACGAAATAGTTATTTAGGTTTCAAATCACCACATCTTTTTGTCATATTGAATTTATTATAATTTATAAGCTATCGTTACTTAATCCATACATATCTTTAATAACAACTATGCTTCTAGCTACTAGTTGAAATTAAGTTTTTTTGACTCCAATATTAGCAACCCGTTACTAGTTCTGATACTACTTAGACCAACTATGTTGCAGCAAGAGCACGAACATGTTTTTCTTATGTTATGCTGGTTAAAACAAGGTGAGAGTAGTGTTTCTTTATAACGTAAACATTGAAATAGCTATCATTTGTAAGTTATCGTTACTTGATTCTAACATATCTTTAATCACAGCAATAGTTTCAGCTACTAGTTGAAAAAAGGTTGCGAAACCATTATAAATACGTAAGCGTATATGTAAATCGTTACGGTGAATTGATGTAGCAATTACTTAGATATTATAAGATTATAACATACAATTTCTGCATTGATTCAGATAGTTACCGGTAGGTTTACACAACGTTATGATAACGAAAATGTAACCAAAAAAACTTTTATTTGCTTGAATATGGCGAACACAATGTGGAGTCTCAAGAAGTGTATGAAACCTAAATAAAACCAGGATATTACTTTTTTTAAAACTACTTTTTGACGAAAACAATGAAAGGCGGAATAGTCATTTTTGTTCTATGCACTATTATAAACTCGAAGAAAACAATATAGGGATTAAACATCGATTCTGATAATATTATAATTCTCATGATATATGAATTTAAAATGATGAGAAATCACTCTACTTGGAACAATTTTGAGCATTCTGACCATAGGGTTATTTTGTTGTTTATTTTTTTATATCTCTATAAACAGATTTTGATTGACGGCGCATAAAAAAACAGTGAGTAAATTGAATTCAGCTCGACAGTTTTATAATCGTTGTGAAAATTGTACCTTGTATCGGTATCACTTCACGGTGAAAACTAAGTGAAGTGAATGTAGGTCTTTATCACGAAAGTCACTTCAGAGAAAAAAGTAATTACTTAGATGAGCTTGTTGTTATTACGAATATCAAATCACCAAAATTTTATTGGAAAAAATGATTTTTTTCACTAGTGATTATTTCATTGACCGTGACTGGTAATAGTTAAAATCAAGTGAAGTGACATGCGAGTGAAGTGAAAGTGGAAGTGGAAGTGAGAACGGTAATAAGGACCAGTAGCTTTCAAACAAACCTGAAGTTTTTTTTTTCAATAGTATAATATATTTTTAGGCACACTGCTTAAGCTCTAAGATGCCAAGGGTATTTCCTAATCTTAATTAACGACTAAATTAAAACTAGAATAGTATCATTAGATTATGTCGTCTAGAATTTTTGGAAAAAGCTTTTAGCTGGCGTTCGGCAGTGGTCGGTGAATTGAATATTGCATGACTTCCAGTTGGTGCTATCTATGGCCGCTTCCTTTCAGTTCGTGTGGGTCCGCGGGAAACACCCCCAGGCTACGAAGACCCGGCGGGTGGCCCGCATGCTGGTTATCGACTGGAGCGTAGGACCGTAGGCGGTGATGGTGATGTTACGAAGAGATGAAAAAATAAAAAAAGTAAACATTGTGGAAACCGAGGTAAATAGGGGGTATGGAAACAAACGCCCTTATTCTGAATAACGACGTATTGATTTTTCGATCGAATGTGGTTCGATCGAATCATAGCTACCTTTGATTTAGCTAGCGTTATTGGGAATACGATTGAAATACGAGCGAAAAAACGATACGACGTTATTCAGGATAAGGGGGAAAATGTCTGAAAACTACAGAGATCTAATTAGTTGCCATCGAGATGGTGAAGAGACGGGGGTAGGGGGAACGAAAAGTTAGTGACAAAAAAAGATCTTGTTAGTTCCAATGAAGATGGTGGACAGGGACGGTGATCGAGAGAATCGGGCGGATGTTAGTGTCGAACCTGTAGGTGGAGATTATACTTTCTGAGCGAGGTATAACAGATTACACTTGGATATTAATGTGTTTGAGGTACTGGTATATAAGAAGCATATAAGGGATATCCCGACTAGCCAACACATCTCGGACCGGAACTTGAGGTGGTCTACCTCGGGCCCTTAGGGAGTCCTTTAATAAAGGGCGTCACGATACTCCGTACATGTCCATACGACATGCTCGATGTCCTGATAACCGTCACCACAAGCGCAGAGACCGCTCTCCACGATTCCAATACGCCGGAGATGCGCGTTGAATGTGTAATGGTTTGACATCACACGAATGAAGTCACGACTCACGTTCATCCCCCTGAACCAAGGTTTCGTCGATACCCTAGGGATAATGGAATGCAGCCAACCTGAAGTTTTTAAAATTGGTTGAGCAATCTCCGAGAAAATTGAGGTGATAAATAAAACATCAAAAGGAATGCACATATACATACATTCACGCATACCTAGGCGTTTTCTGATCATGTCGTGCTGAGTCGACTGATATATAACTGATCAAAAGTAAATTTTTCCAGTAAATCTATATACTTTTATGAACAGAGCCGATAGGAGTAGAATTTGCTTTATTCATAACAATTCCGAGAGCGGAGGGCTGAGTATCATCTACCAATCGATTCAGCTCGACTAACTGAACTAATGTTTGTGTATGGTCGTATGTATGGAGAATAAAAAAGCAGAAATCGCCGAAATAGTCGGATCGATTACGGTCAAATAAATTGCAAATAAAAGGTCTCCTCGTCAGCCTGAAAACTATTAAATGGTTTTGAGTTATGCGAACTTTTGGATTTCCTCCAGCGATTAGGGTCGTCCCAGATTTTCGAAATTTTTCTATAGTTGTAGCTTGTTGTTTATATTGAGTGAATCCTTTTTTCACGAGAGTCCAATACCGCTCGATAGGTCGCAACTCCGGTCCATAATGGTCTCCGTTCGCTTTAAAATAAACGAGGAAGCGTCGTGGCTGTTTAGAAGTGGTAACAGTCGCTTCTTTAGGGATTATTCACGATATATTTCCTTGTTCACCGTTCCTGCTCGATCGATTGGCTTACTCGATCACAACTGCATGTTGCCTGCCAAACATAACTTTTTGGGGAAACATGGCCTCTTTTTGCGTCCTGAAATGCTCCTGTACGCCGTTCCGTTGCATGGCAGTATAAAAAAACATTCCGGGAAGCTCCTTAAAATCTTCCAGCACATAAGTTTCATCGTCACGCAGGAAAATTTCATCGAATATTTGCGACTTAACTTGTGAAACGGGGTTTTAACCGTCACATTTTGTTTATCATTACGATTCGGTACAGTTTTTGCCTTGAACGGCTTCATACCTTGCCGGTGCTTGGAAATATGCACGAAAGTTGGAGACATTTTTATTTTCGTAGTCGCAGTACGTACCGAAAGATCTGGTCTCTTCTGCAATATTTGCCTCACTTTCGCGTTCTTCTAGTGGTTCCTTAGATCCGTTTTTTTCCAGCTCTCAGCCTTCCTGGATGTTGTCAAACGTGTATCGAAAGATTTAAGAACGTTTTGGACAGTGCTTCGAAGAAAACCAATCTGTTTTGCAAGTTTGCTTACTGATAGCTCCGGATTTTCAAAGCGACCGCACTCAATTGCTTTTCACACTTGCTCTTCTTTCGATGCCATCTTCGATCTAAAAGCTTGTAGTATCACCAAAAACTGATTTCACACAACGAACAGACATACGTTCATCAGTCTGCAAAATACTTCACGCGTGGAGGAAGTATTTACAGATATACGTATTTAGAGGTGTCCAGATTTTGTCCAGATTTGTCAGTGCAAATGCAAAAATAAAGCAATTTTCAATACTGTTGCATGCAACTGTTTCTGAGCCCACGCAAGAATAGGTACTGCCCCCTTATTCAAGATATTTTACCACACTTAGATTTTAGCCCGGCTCATTTTTTGGTAACATAATCGTTTGTTTATATTAGAAAGATGGTAGTATTTTCGAAGTTGAAATATTTTCATAACTAGATCGCTTGAGCCACTTTTAATTGTAATTGCTCGAAGAACATAATTTTACATTAGCGTAACGGTACTTTCGTTCATTTCAGCTCCACCGTTTATCTCATATACTTAAACCCTTACTAAGATCTTTTCCCAAAATATTAGATAACAAATGAGGTATTCAATTGATTTTTTAGCCTTTATTGCACACTTGACGAAATATTTTTTCTGTGATATAGCTTCCTGAAGCCGAATCAAAGTTATGGTTTGCGATTTTAACGATTGATTGGTTTTCGACTGATTGATTGAATAATTCGTTTTCGTGATTTTGGTGATTCTTGATGCATCATTAGATTTGCCTTATGATTTAAAAAAAAACAAAGTGTTGGCATTACATTCCTTTTGTGGAATTTGGTCTATCTGTTCAAATATACTGTATATCAATATGGATCGCTCTTGCGATTCACGAGGGACAGCACAGTAAAGTGCGGTAGCAAAAAAGGTTACTAATACACTACAATTTTTTCAATGCACATATGACAGTATACTGAACCAAACAACTCCAAATATATGGAATATTTCTCGATATACACTACACGAAAAAATAAGCTGTAAATACGTTTTAGAATCGCAATCTGATACCAACTCGGATGAGAATATTTTGTTTTTATAAAAATGCCTATTTATATAAATATGTGTGGAATGTGCAAGCAGAACTAATAAAATTAATCTTAATGTTGGTTCCAGAGTTTTACCAACGTTTCCGAATTATGTACTACAATTTCTTGATTTGAAAAATTACGGTTACGGTGATAGAAATATCGGGTTGTTTAATAAATAAATAAATCCTTTAAAACAAAACAATTTAGTATAATTCGCCTTAACAAGAGCTATCGATTGCAGTAAAAGTAATAAGTATAACTTGTTCTTTTGCTTACTGTATTGCACTTATCATACTATTTCTTAACATTTTTTCAGTGCTAAACAAACTTTCTATTTGTCGAATTTTGGAATGGTTCGTCTGTTGAATGAAATTCTATTACTTTTTAGAAAATAAATATCGAAATATCAAATTTTGGCTGAAAGTTTAAACTATTCGAACAACAGTTCACAGCAAGGGGCAGATCCCTTAGTATATGCACTTTTAATTCATAGACAATTTATAAAAATGACAATTTTCTTGTACATTCTAATTTTCCTCGTAGAAAAGATAATGTGTAGCTAATTTAAATTCAATGTCATGAACGCAATGAAAAAAATATTGCAACCAAAGTAACTTGCAAGACACCGTTCATTTAATTTTAATTTTTTCTATATATCAGAAGTGATCTGCCAAACATTGTCTTCACTGCATATAGGTTTCGTCTTTTCAGCACTATTCATAACATTCATAAGCAAAGTTAAATACTACTTCATAACTCTTGAAAGTGAAGACGATAGGTCTAAAAGAGCGTAATTCTAAATTATTTATAGGCGATATTTACTTTCGTCAGAAAAAAAACACATTTAAATATGAAAATGTTCACACCTCTATTTTTTTTAATTTAAAAATATTTTTATTCAGGCCTATTTGCGTACAAGCTTTACTTTACTTTAGCTTTTTTTAAATAATTTTTTTTGAGTTGGATCTCGTTGTCACCCTTTTTCTAGAGGGAGAGGAGCTTCCATTTCCCTCCTGCGAGGATTGAGATGCACTTCGTTCTTGGTTCGTTTCAACATCCATTGCCGCATCGATGGTATTGTTGTTGATTTCCGTCTTGAGTTCGTTGCTAGTTGCTGTAAATGCGCCTTGTTGTGCATTGGTTCCAATTGCTGGTTGGTTGGAGGGTAAGTTGTTAACTGCAGCTGGTGTACTTTGTGCTCTAGGGGATGATGATGGATTCGTTGAAGGGAATGCTTCATTGTTGTTGGTGGCTGTCACAGGTGTAGTGGGGTTGGTGTGAAGGAAGCACCGTTGTCCTTTGGTGTAGTTGTCTCCTTGTCCAGTTTATCACATGGCTTACCGTAGTGAACAGCTTTTTGGCAATATTGACATGTGGCCATCTGATTGTCATAGGAATCTGATTGTCACGGAATTCTTGTATCTTGACTGAAAATCACATAAGAAGGTATAGCATTCTTCGAGTGTATGCGTAATAAACGTACGCCATTTATAATACCGGGAAAAAAAATCTTCCACTTTTCTTTTTCGATGTTCTCGTGCTCCACATAGTGCACATTGTTATTGTTTTTTGCGAATTGAATTGCATCCAACTCTTTATAAAACTGGATGTAAATAACATTATTTGTCTTATTGCATTGAAGTAAATGCACACGTTTGATGTCAAGATGCATTTGCTCCTTAAGCAAACCTTCAATTTCTCGTATCGAAGGTCGAATTTTGCACTGCCTGAAGTCAACAACAATTGTATTCTTTCGTGTCGGCGGTAGCTTTTGTTCGTTTGGTTCACTCATGTCGAGGTCGTTATATTGTTCACTACACAATACTGTACTTGGTTTCTTCTGTCCCAAACGGTTTTGTTTTATCGACTGACTTGGATGAGACGTGAAAGCGAACTGTTCACACCACTATGTGGGCATCATAATCAATTATTTTTGACATTTCACTTCTGGGTGCACGCTAAATGCAAACTATTAAACATGACTAAACTAATAGCCTCTTCCGTCACGAGATGGTGTTACCGTGAAGTCTTTTTCGATTTGTATTGAATTCGTAAAAGTCATCCATATTGATATATAATATATTTGATCTGTTTCAACAGACGTCGCAACCGATTCATAGCGTACGGGACCATTGCATGGCTAGTATTACGATCTTACTGACAATAGGAATTCTTCCAGGTCGGGCTCGAACATACGACCACTGGCTTATATGACCAGCGCCCTATGCATTGAGCCGTCAGGCTTATGATTTTCACTACTCATAAGTAAACCATGAAAAAGAAAAATATGAAGTATTTAAAAATAAATAAAACATTTTAGAATACATTCAATTGCTGCTGTCGAAATTATTTAATTACGACAACATTAAAGGTATTACATGTTATAGAAGAATAAAGCAATTTTCTGAAAATTAATGAAAATGAACATGGATGCTAGAATATTCAAAAACGGGGCGATAAAAAATGTATCACTGCTGGGTGTATAAGTACGTTCTAATATATTGAATGAATGATGTTGTTGACTTTGATTGAAGGTACATCTACCCTATTACACGTAATTGGAAAACATTTATTTTGTTAACGATTGTTGAGGTTCTAACCTTAAGCTCATTCGCCTCTTCGAGTCAGAAAAACTTTCTGATCATATGTGCGGGGTTGGGAATCGAACTCAGCTGGGCCGCTTGAAGGGCATCGACTAACCCATCATGCTATATCCGCCTTCTGCATTTGGAAAACATTGAAAATAACTTCAAAATTATAGATCAGGTACTCCGAAACCAGGATCAACAGGCTGTTAGGGGTGTAATCTTGAAATGCAAAATATCGAGCTGAATTATGTTAAGCAGTATATCAATCTTCAATTAAAATGATAATTGAAATTTTCATTTACTCCTAGCTAACACAGAAAGAAATGATGAAAGTTACAAGACATTTAAATCTATAGTAATATTAAGTAGACATCAATTGAATCGAAAGTTTGATTGGAAACAATCATCGATGCAAAATTAAATTGGATTGCATTGATTTTTCAATCAATATAACTGTATCTTTCAATTAACGCTTAGTTTTGCGTTCATATTATATCGAAACGTACAGAACTGCAAGGTAACTTTATGTTTAATTTCCTGCTCCAAATATGTACATTAAAATAGATGTAAATTCACAAAATATTTTTATCTGTGAATGTTTGATTGATGATTTCTCTACTTTCCGGGTTAGTGGCATCTGAGACTAAAATTTGAGTATCATCCGAGATTTTAGTGATAATTCAAGGACAACAGTTGGACTTATATTTACTAATTGAATGACTTTATGTGGTTATATGCTACAAACATTCCTTATAGGGTAATTCAACCTATACATATCTTAGCTCTTACTTGTAGCCTGTTGAAATTTTATACCTATATTTGACATGAAGTTTTCCGTGATATTTCATACGTTTAACTTGTGAGAGAAATCTATGTTCAAATGTTCTAGTTGGTATTGCGTACTTCTTCTTACCGTGTGCGTCATCTCGTACGCGTATTAAGTGACTCCGATTAGGCCTACGGAAAACCTACGGATGTTGATTGATAATCAATCATTAATGCAAAGTAGCTCGAACCTGGTAATGTTCATACAGTGTTTCGCTTAGCAGTTATCGTATGGATTGATTGATTGATGATTGATATTGTATTTTCCTCCGTGCATCTTTACGTTCGCGTAAATTACCTTATCGAATATTGCTGTAAGTCGAGAATTAATTGGTTGTGTTCGAGATGTACGAGCACACAGTAATAGATGCATCACTTCGAAGAAAATTTATCACTATAACGTGTATGATAAATTGCGTGATTTCTAACGTCGTTTTCCTTGCACCTAACCGTTGTTGATGTTGTTGTTGTTGTTGTTGTTGTTGGAATTCTGCAGCATGCGCCACATTGCGGGAAATGTAATCATGACTAACTGTGATCTAATTTTTTAATCAACGTGACATATGGTGTTCAGTTTGGCGTATGATACATTTCCACCTGCAACAGAACATCTACTCAACAGCATCAAGCAAATTGTGAATGATTTATGAACCAATTAGTTTTTTTTAAAGATGTACATGTAGATGGCGTCTGTATAATGTAGAAACGAGTTGGTTGGTTGGGAGTGTAGCTTGTAAAATTAAAATCTGGTTATTGTTTTCAGGAGCCCTCACAAATTTGGGAGATTTTTTTCAACATTTGAAACATAACCTAGAGTCGTTGGAATCCAAGAATTTGTCCCATGACCAGGTGAAGCTTCTAGAAGGCCAGAACATGATTTCGAATCTACGGAAAGGTAGGTAAAATCCATTCCAAAATTGTTCTGCTGGTGTTTGGTATGGAGTTCACATTTGGAAATAATTTTCAGAGCTCATCGAAGAATACCCAAAACCTGCCGGCAGTGCGGCATTCCTACACGCTATCCGGTACGAAATAAGTAGACTAGTGAAAGTATCATAATAACATAACCAATCCGTAATTTTTTTCTATTGTAGGAATTACCGTCCTTCGAACCGAATAAGAGCACTGGTTTCGTCCGTACCGGATCTGTACCGAGGGACCAATTTTCACGATCCGGTGTACAAACTTGCCGGACTAGGAAAATAAGCTTTCCCTTGGTTTATCGCCCACTACCTCTGCTCTCGTGCTAAGGTTTCGTTCGGTTTACGGTTCTGCTTATCCTGCACGAATGAACTCCAATACCAACGATTGTTTTTGTTTGCACTCATTTTGTATTTATTGTAATTACCAATGACAAACGCTTGAATTGGTCCCGCCTGTATATTTTGGTTTTGTGTTCGGTTTCATTTCGCAAGGAAAAGGTAGTTGCAATGAAGGAAGTTAAATGATCTGTGACTTTGAATGTAACTAAAAATAGTATAACAGCTCATATAAGAACAGTGCTGATACGGGACACAACAAAATGTGTGAAGGAGACGCATTGTAAATTAAAAAAAAACATTATGCATGTCACTAGATTGTATTGAATAACTTTACGCTTTTGATGTGTGGAATAAATTACCTTCTACTCTTAATTATGGTGTTTTGTTTTGTTTTCCATCATATGAGATAACAGTGCGACAACTTAAGTGTGGGCCCTGCAGACGTGCTCTACAGAAGTTTGATTTCGAAGAGTCATTCACATGTGACAATTGTTAGCTTTTCCTGGTTTTTTGAGAGAAACGCGTTTATTGGCCATATCTTTCCTAATCTGTAGGGAAATTTAGGGCAAGCCCGACACCCTTAATGTTTCACTAAATAACCTTTTTCCACAGATAACAGATATACAGGCTTACATATGAACTGTGTGTAAAATTTGCTCCATCAGCGTGGCGAAGCGTTGTAATGTATATTTTTCACCGATTGCATGATGTTCCATATTTGGGACGCATTCTCAACTCACAAAAAAAATTCATAGAATTCCCTTCATATCGAGAGAAGTTAGGCATTTATCTGACACAAAAAGAGAATTTCGTACACAGCTGATTTCTGCTATTTTCAAAAAATACTATATAATTACGAAATAACTTGAAATTTTTTTTGGTTGCTTGTTAACTTGTCATACTAATAATTAAAAAAAACTTCTGATTTTCGTGATTTTCAGATAATTTAATACACTATGTACCATAAATGGGACAGACTGTTTTTTCACTCTTGAAAAAATAATCCAAAGAAATTTTTTTCGGTAAATTTTTTGGAAAATCACGCAGTTAAGGATTAATAATTGCTTACATTTTGTTGCGTATTGATGTTAATGTTTCGGAACCAATATCCAGATTACGAGTTCCTCAAAGCCAAATCAATATCTCGCATCATATGAACTACCGTGGAAGAATTTCCAAAATTGATTTTCCAATGAAAAACCCCCTACCAACAACGCACAACTCATTATGGGTGTCAAATGCATGCACCTCGAGGCGATCCTAAAGCAACGATTCTAAACTCGACATTATGACTATTTACAGGGGAACGAAAGCGAGAGCAGCCATATCACTGAAAGTATCGTAGTTGAATATAACCTCATCAGAGCTACAGGACGGACACCCCACCAAGATCCTATTATCATGATGCTTTGTTGTCTGGTGAACCAGACTGCAAATTGCTATACGAAAAGGTGATTTTGCAACAGAAAAATGCACGAGATATTATGTTAAATCTTTACTAAAAGTGATTCCGGAAATGCGTCATCAAAATTCACATACTCTGACTTGGATGAAACTTGAATTATACGAAATTCGAAGTTCGCATCGGCAATTCTTGAACGGCGTGTGTATTATCTTTGCTCCACGACAATTTTGCTTGTTGGCGTATCCATTCAACCAAAAATGTGCCTCGTTACTGAAGAGAATTTTGCGCTACAAGCAGTTTTAATCGAACACTGATTGTGAAAAAAAAATTCCACGATTTGGAAGCGTTGTTCTGGAGTTCATGATGATTTGCCAAACAATACTGAGTAGAGACATCACTTTACACTGTCAAAATAACTTTCAGACAATGGAGTTATCGCCTAAACCTCCTAAAAAAATATTCGTTACCATTCGACTTAGCCCGGTCGGAAAATGTCTGTGTGTGCACTTTTCAAAGATTCCTTCGTACAATTTTATCGCAGGTGGATGAACCGATCTGAACAAGTTACTCTTGGGTTGTGAATCAAGCTCGAAGATCAATTGGCTGTTGCTTTCGGTTCCGGAGATTTAAGAATACAAGTGATATAACCAGCAAAACGGAAGTTTTATTCTCCGCCCAATTGTATCGAGATAACTAAACCGATTTTTACAAGATTAATTCTGGTGGAAAAATATTTTTAAGATCAAATGACTCAATATTCTCAGAAATAGCTGAACCGATTTCAACAATCGTATACTCGATTGCAAACTACTGTTGTATCATTTATCAACTTCGAAGATCGAATTGCTGATACTTCCAATAACCATGTATCAAGTTCAATAGTATTATTGCTGATACTTTTTTGAATTAACTGAATCACAGATAACAGATATACAGGCTCGAACAAAATTTTTCAAAATCCTGTGTAAATTTCAAATTTGCTATACGTTGGAAACACTACTGCCACCTACTCGACTGTTCGCCGCGATCTTTCAAAACGTTCCACAAAGTTCCAGAACGATAACAAATCCTCCTCCCTGTTGTAGAAATATTCCAACTACAACAATTTTAACACTTATCACACGATTTCTCTAAATGTTAAAGACAATTTTATTTCCATGTCGCATAAATCACATGAGAATTCGATAAACTTGTCATTTTAACTAACAGCAAAACAAAAATCTAGCGTGAAGTGAATGTTGCACCCAAAATTGTGGCTCAGTGAAAGCAGCTCCCAAATCGTGGTGGCACCTCGTGTCGATTGTGGTGACATCTGCAAGTGTTCGCCACGCTGATTGAGCAAATTTTACACACAGTTCATATATAAGTCTGTATATCTGTTATCTGTGACTGAATCAATCTGAATGAATTTTTGTCAAAATCAGTCAAAATTCGTGTAAGAATGACTAGAGAAAGGCGTTACCACACCACTATAGTTGGATAAGGAAAAAATTTCGTTTCTCATATAGAAAGGCTATGCAAACTGTGAAAATCGACTTTTGAACATTGACATGAAATATATTCTCTTTTATAGATTTCCACTTTGATGGATGAAACTATCGATATTTATCGATAATATCGAAATCGGATTACGAAATATTGACATTATCGATAATCTATTTTAGTAGTTTTGGAAAATCCCCTTCCTTTCCATGGCCACTTATAAGAAACACTTGGAAATTGATTTGTTGGCGCTTTTCACCATGTAATTGCATATAAATTAAATGAAATTTAGGAGATTTCTCTGAGATCCCCATTGAAACTGAGTGTGACAAACACAAACACTTTTGATTGGTATATGATATTCGGCTCTATGGACCTCTGTTCAAAAATCAGTTTTCACAGTGATTGTAAAACTTTTCTTTATGAGAAAGATAAAAAGTTTAAAATTTACATCTTATTATACGTACGACAAATGTCCAAAGAATAGATTGTAAATATTTGTCATGAAATATCCTTTTTCTAACACTCCTTAGTATATTACTAAGCTAGATGTTATATGATAAAGTACAAAAATACTTGCACGGAATTTTGATTTAAATGAGATAGAAAAATAACTGTTTTCCAAATTTTTCTCATATTATATAAAAATATATAAGCTATCACATGCAATCGAAAATTTTTTGTTCGGATTGCGCCATTTTTGGAAACCGTTATTTAAAAAAGGCGTATTTTTTTTGTTAAAATCTTTCATAACTGTTGAACCAGGTAGTATAAAAAAAAATCTTCTTCCACCAAAAGTTGCGCCTTTTCAGGCTCCTGAATTTCTTAGAACATTACTTTATTGAGAAAATTCAAATGAAAAAGTTATTGAATAAAAACTGTTTTTTTAAGAAGCACCCTAACTTAGGATATGTAAACCGTTCTAATGTAAAAACGGTTAAAGATACACAACCAATATCTTCGACAAAGTTGCCTTAAATTGATTATTCTAAATTATTGTGGAAGGATGCATTGTTCTATCTCATCCAGATTTTGAAATAATTTCTTAATTCATAGTTTGCTTTAGGACCACCCTAAAACCACTATGGCCGAAAAACGCAGTTTATTAATTGCAACTAATGTGCCGAAGACTTCAAATCTCTAAGCCCAATAATAAAAGCGTAAACAATTGTTTCCTGCTAATTTTGCTTCCTGGACCACTGTGTATTGTAATGAACGTAGCGTTACAAAGCAAAGCTTTCTTCACAGTTACACATCATAGACACAAACCTTGAAAACTCACAGTCCGTGGATGACATAATTCTATAATGGTTTCGTTTTGTTCGTTTCGTTTATCTCAGCATTCGCTGTTCGAGATGTTGCAGCTGCTAGCAACATATCGTTTTTCTGTCACACGGTGAGAGAATGCCTCTCGAGTACGGTACCATCTGCTCTGAGTCGTCCATACAGTTTTTAGTGTCCTTTTGTTGGTTAAAGCTTCGTAGTGTGGTGAAGTGATTGGTTTGGTCGGTGGGTGGAGTGAAGTTTACAAAGAAAAATTCAGTCTCCTCTGTTTAATGACGGCTCTCCCGGCGTTTTCCGCTCTCAGTGCTAGTGTGAACCGCTCACTGGATACCTACCCCAGTAGTGGCAGACAGAGTAGCTAAAGTTTTCCTTCATCGGACATCATAACACATTCTCCCTTGTGATCGTAAGCAAGCAAAACTTTTCCTCCCAGTGTGTAGTGGAGCCGCCTGGTCCTAACATTAATGAAAAAGTTGAAAGTTGTAGATGCGAGATTACGTTTCCTATGACCCGTAGTCAGAAATCCTTAACCCTAGGCATTTTGTTGTAACGCAAGGACACTGTAGTGGCTGCCGGATAAGAAGAAACGTAAAAAAAGTTCCGGATTTTGTGATTTGTTTCTCAGCTAAAGTGGAAAGAAAAGCGTGTGAATAATCATTTGCTCGCGATGTAGTAGTGCAAGGCAACAAAGAATCCCGTTCAGTCTTATGCAGGATAAAACATAGAGCAAGTGTTGGTTCTTATTGTGACGAAGCTCCCATATTAGCGGAAATAGTGCTAGCTAGAATTTCAAATTTATATTGTTCCGATAAAAGAGAGCGGCCTATGTTTCGGTATATATTGTCAAGTAAAAAAAGTTCAACAGTTATCCGTGTGAAACTAGAAACCAAAATCCACAGTCGGTCTGAAAGACGGTAACAACTAATCGCCTAATGTATTAGCCTTGGTAAACAAAGTAGGTAGTATTCCCTTTTAACTTTTACTCCTGCTCTAAGGCTCAACGTTATTGAAATCATCACGGGAAAACGAATGGTACTAAATTTACCCGTAGACCCTTTTCCGTTGGTCCACAACTTTTTCTTATACTGCTGGTAGTTTGGAGGAATCTTTTCTGGATATTTTCCCAGAAATCTACGAGTTTCTAGTGTTTTTAGCCTACAAACTCCAAAAAAAAAATCTGGTGAAAGTGTGTTTCTCACTAAAAAGTGTGAATTAAGCGTTTAAGTGTTGTTCTGATATTTAGGCAAAAAAAGTGTTCAGTGCGTGTCGATGTTCAATTGTGTATCATTCCGATTGTACTTGCTAACCAACCGTGGCATGAACTGAAGGCAGCGCAGAACGAATAGAAGAGAGTGAAGGTTCGAGCGAGCACTCGAGGTAAGCGAAACTTCTCTCGAGCCAAGTTTCGCTGCTGCGGAATTCTGCATAAAAACCCTGCTCTTGTCCTGACCGGAACCAGAATAACAACATCAACATCGAAAATGTCGGCAAATGATGCTAACTTTATGCTATTTCCCAAAATTGGCGATTGTTCCTACGATTCGTGCTATTGGTATGTATGAACAAATTTGAAGTTTTTTTTTTCAGAATACTATTATCAAATAATGAAGCCTAAACTGTGTAGTAGTCATTATTCAACGGCTTCTGGATTGATATTTCAGTTATTCCGACGTATAAGAATGTTTGCGTTCTTCCGTTTTATTGCTTTTTTTTTACAACGTGACTGTGAGAACATGTTTTTTTTTTTAAATTTATAGATCAAATATGTGTATTCTGGATTACATATTTGATAGAATAAAAAATCATGTCTTGCTGAAAAGAATTGTAAGAATTCTAGAAAATGTAATCGTAATTATAACTTAAATAATTTTTTTGGAAATGTCATACTTTTAATTCCCTTCTGATGTTGTTAAACTTTCTAAATCTAGAAATCGTTTTTAATAGAACTCATTCTGTAATTTAAAAGTTTTTAATAATTAAGAAAACGAGTCTGTACAGGGAAATTTATCTAAATCCTGGATTTACAAATTATTTTCTACTTATTTGAAGACAGGCCTCGCACTGAACAACTGGAAAAAAATCAAAGACAAACAGTTGGAGGCATTACTCGATGAAGATCCGAGTCAAACATAAAAGGGGCTTGAAGAATCATTGGAAGTGACTCAATAGGCAGCTTCTGTATGATTAAAAACGGTGGGAATGATTCAGAAGTTGTTCAAAAGCAGTTGGGTGCCTTCAGAACTGAAACCGAGAGACATTGAAAGGCGATTCTTCACTTGCAAGCAGCTGATTCAAAAGCAACAAAGGAAGGGTTTATTTTGACATCGAATTGTTACTGGGTATGAAAAATGGTTATTATATGATAACCCCCAGAAGAATAAATACTACACTACGTGTACTATGAGCTGCTACAACCAGGTGATACTATAACGGGCGATCGGTATAGGCTGCAATTGATGCGTATGAGCCGTACATTACGAGCGGTCGGAATATAAGCAAATACATGGTAAAGTTATTCTCCCGCATGACAACGCTCGGTCTCATGTCGCAAAAGTCATGAAAAAATATTTGGAAACGCTCAAATGGGTTGCTTTGCTGCACCCGCCTTATTCTTCCGATATTGCTCTTTCTGATTACTGGTGTTTACTTCTTTCGTAGAAATCGAAAATTTGCTTCTAACTTGGATCACATTAACAGACAAGACATTTTTCGAGATGGAATTCAAAAATTGCCTGAGAGGTGGGAAAAAGTGGTGACTATGGATGGATGATACTTTGATTATTCTTTTAAATCTTTTTATTTTGAAATACATTCATTTTTGACCCCAGGGACCGAAATGATGTGTACTCCAAATAGTACTCTTGAAAAAAAAAACATATAATAGAATGAATACTAGCTTTTGTTTAATTTATCAACTGTTTCAAGAAAATTTGTTCTTATGTTAACAAGATTCAAAGATCATCCAAAAATCATAACAAAAAAATTTTTTTTTTCGAACCGTTGTATTTTGAGAACGGTAGTGTATGGCAAAATTTTTATTAAATTTTTTTTAATTCAACATTTTTTCATAAAATTTATCATAATTACCTAAAACTTTACAGAAGATACCAAATAGATCGGAGCTACCGTTTCTGAAATATATATTATTGAAAATTTTCAAGGGATTTTTTGTTAGTCCCTTTTCAAAAGTAAGCATAGAGTTAAAATGGTAAACTTATGATGCAAATCGTCTCTTTTGATCATAAAGAATGCATATGCAAAATTTTAGCCAAGTCAAAAATACAGTGGAGTACCGAGAACATTTGGCACCCGGGGGAAAATTAGATTTGCCGTCCTCATTGTTGGTTTAATGAGTAAAAAAAAAGTTGAACTCCATCTCCAGAAAGATGACTCGGACAAGCAAAAAAAAAGGTCCCAAGGATTGGTTTGCCGCCGATCTAAACACCTCCCTAGCTACGCCACTGGATTTCGTATGGGGTTGCTCCAAAGCGGTTTTCGTACAAAGCAAAGCCTTGGTTTACATTCCTATAGTGGAATTTGACCTTCTGTTTCAACAGACTTCGCAGCCGATTCAGAGTGTACAGAACTAGTGCATGGCTGGTGCTACGATTCTACTGACACTACGAATCCTTCCAGGTCGGGGCTCGAACATACGACAATTGGTTTGTAAGACCAGCGCCCTATGCATTGAACAGCCAACCCGGGTCGGTTTTCGTGCGTCTCCTTTAAATCATTGTTCTTCTATGAAAATCATCTAGTCGCTTGTCAATACTGTCCATTCAAAGCTTATGAACAGTGCGGTAAAACTTCATTTAAATCGAATATTTTTAGATGAAAATGAAATGTTTTGGCTGTCAGCATATTCATTTGACTCTGGTTGCCATACTCCCAAAAGCCATCGTCATTTGAATAACCGTACCTAGTCACTTGAAGTTTTGATTGCTTAGTTTCAAGTGCCAAGTAGTCTACCTGCTTGATTGTCTTCACTGTTGGTAGTGAGCAAGTTAGAATGAGTAGGCATGGGCATCAACTCGATAACAAAAATTTTCTCCGGCCAGAATTATAAATAGAGGGTGGCGGTTCTCATTTGAGTTTTCGATCATCACCCGCAAGTTTGGATCGATAATTTTCGACTGTTTGAAATGAGATGTGTTCCAAAGTATTTAATTTATGTTTATTTTGTAATTTATATTTCAGTTATCATGGCTGGTTTACCTTTCATCCATTATCTTGAACCAATTCAAATGTTTACGTGAACCTCATTTAAAGGCCATTTTTATTTCAAGATATCAACTGACGGTGTTGGTTAAACTGAGCTTCGGTTGGAAGAGAAACGAAAGCTACCCGTTCTGTATGTCAGTGAAGGTTGTGTGTTAGAATGTGAAGTTTACTGCAGTAGAGTGGTCGTCAATGTGTGCAACATTCGGTTTCAATTGAATATATTGAATATACAAATACAAACACTAAGAGTAATACATCCTCATCTTGATGTCTAGCCAACAAATAAAAATAAAATCAGATCTGAACCAAATTTGCCGGTCAGTTTGATGCATACATTAAGGGGATCCACCCGTGAGAGGACGGTATTTCGAACACGTGTTTTTAGGAAACTTATACGAGAATGAGAGTAAGTTTTACCGTATTTTGACGATTGAACCGCTTATTATAATAGTAAATTTTCCCACAATATAATCCGAAGGCTTGCATTAATTAAGAGCGGTGGCGTCTCGTCCTCATGTACACCTCGTGCACTGCACAACCGATCAAATTTAAGGAATTAACTGCGTCCCCATCCGCATTCAATTCTTTCGATGAAAGCAGGTAGGATGGTATCTAATATAAAATAATGTGCGATTTTGTCCACAGCACAATATGCTTCCGCTTTCTGGTCAATGATGATAAGCACCGAAATTCCGTGTCACATCTAACATCTCAAATAGATCCAACTTAAAATTTCATGTATCTCTTAACGCTGTGTTGGTGTCTTTTCTGTGCACATGAGTAACTGCACAGATTCAAGAAGTGAACGAATTTCGTAGCTCAGCTCAAAGATTTGTTGTTCTCTCTGTCACGTTTGACTCTGTGAGAACTTGTATGAACACCGTTAGAAGAGGCTTCAGTGGCTTATGCTTATGGTAGTTGAAAACAAACTGCTGTCTCAGTTGCTGTCAACGTCGAAGTAGTTTTATTGATGAATTTATTGATAGATTCGCTGCAGGGCGTCGAATTCTTCTATTGTATCGATGATACGAACTAAGATTAATAAAAAATTCCCATCCAAACGTTTTATTATTATCGTTATTTCATTGTATTGAAAAACACAAGCGTATATGCATTCCTCAATCGTCAGTTTTCATTTACAAGTAACTGTTACATCTCATTTCATACCACATAAGCAGTGCACAACCTGAAAATTTCGTCACGTAACGCCACCGATTAAGGGTGTGACCCTCTCAAAGTGGAATACGAAGATTTTAGGCAAGATTCTGCTTGAACCAGTTATTTAAAACACAAAAAGTTAAAAAAAATCTGACATATGTCGAGGTATTTACACATGATTTTACCTAAATTTTAAAAATTGAAATGGCAGAACGTTTCATAACAACTAATATTTTTCGTGCTTATTTTTGCTGCAAATTAAAAACAAATATTTCGAAAAAACCGCTGGGTATCCGATAAATGAGTCAGTGAAAATTTCAAGTTAATCTGTTAGCTTAGCCCGTGAGTTTCCCGTGATTGTTCAGGAACTGGTTGAGATTGCATATTGAACCGAATGCATGATACTTGGGGAGTTGTAGATCATGCTCATTTTTGAATGCAATTATTTTGATGAAAATGGATTTTCTGGCCTACAACTGTCAGTGTATTCCAAATCATTCAATTAGGTTTTGCACGAACATGACATAACCTCACAAAAATGAACAGAATGAACTTTTTTTGACAGTCGACGTGTACTTGTTTACAGTTTAAAAGTTCATCAGAAGTTCATCGTTCGAATGTAAAAATTGCAAGTCGCCTCACACTCAACAGATTCATACATAAATCGCTCCTTGATGCTGGAAACACATACAGCGTAATCTTTTTAGTTATTTTCATTGTGGAATACGCTTTTAACAGGCACTTTTTCGTCATTTTTTCAATTTTTAACTTGCAGTCGCAAAACAAAACAAGTACACGGCAACTGTCAAAGATGAACTTGATTCATCGGCAGTTCATTTGTGTCGTCATCGTGCAAAACCTAATTGACTTTTGTGGTCATAACCAAAATATCAAATGAGATCCACTGGATTCATTGTCAATTGAATAACCATACCTAGTCATTTGAAGTTTCGCTTGCTCCGTTTCAAGAGCGAATGAACCCACCTATTTCTCTGTCTCAGCCGCCGACAGTGAACAAGTGCGAATGAATAGGCATGCACATCAGCTCGATGACAGGAAATTATTCCAACCGGTATAATGAACAAAAGGTGAAGGTTTTCGTATGTATTGAGTATGAAGTATAGTACAGCCAACTGATCGGCTGTGTATAGTTGATTTCAAGTGAATGAACTTAAATGAACGTTTACGGCACTGTGCAGGTCAATATGGGAAGGGAAGGAATGTTAGTTCAACATTTGTTGCTACTGTATTTCCACGTGCATCACAGGAACGGGTTGATAATTAGTAAGTTTTGTATTAATATGTGCTTCCTACTAAAACACGATTTTTTCCGAAACTCGTAATATGCAGGACAGCCAGCTGTCGGGAGGCTCGCTATCAAATCATACATTAAATTCTATGTGTTCTGTTTTTTTTCAATAGACAGCCGTAATACTGCCAAGATATTACTCGATCATCATCAATCGAACAACAACGCCTTACGGGATACGAAGTAATGTCGATATCTACTACCAAACTAAAATAATAAAATATTAGAGTTAATCTTCCACACAGACTTTGGCTATATAACTTAACACTAATGTTAACTTAATAATATTTTTGTCTTTGCTAATATTAAAATCGAATAGATGATATACGCTGTTGGAACGATGGCAACAAACATCCATTGGATAGTTCTGACCATACTGTGTGCGATTAAATGAGCGTCTAAGAAAATCCGTTTCTTCGCAACGATCTTTCTGGAACGTTAAAGTGAATTCTTTCAAGTAGCACGGGGCAATCGATGTTATCAGTCAGTAGATCAAAAAACGAATAGCCTTTGTAGATGTACTCGTCTATTTTGCAGAGTCGGTAGGTTGATGGCTGCTCGGCCATCCATGGAAGTTGACCATCAATGTCAACTTCCCTCTCTGAGCAGCCTAGATAGCCGTGTAGTGTCGGTAGCGGTTTCCCAACTGGCTAAGAATAACGCTACGGTCCACCTGTACCGGTGGTATAAGTCCACCAAACAGGTAAGCCGTGTGGCATCCGGCGGAATTATTTTTTTTACCAAGAATTGATCCACTGGTTTCCTGTTCCATGTCGTAAAAGGCCACAAAAATAGGAACTCCTAAGCCAAGGTGTATTTCCGTGCCGATGGCTGAATGGCTGCAGGAGGTTAAACAATGCAGTCGTGAACGGAATATCTTGGGGTGTTCCCTTACTGTGTTAAGCGAAGCTCTGGCACAGTGGACAACTTCTTTCTTCGCAACTCGTGGGATTTAAATGATAATAACATTTAAAAAAATCCTTACATGGTTCGCTATAGGCGATTATAAGCCAATATATTTGGTTTCTTGTAGTTGTTGTACGGTTGGTGCTGGAGGTGGAATGTTCGTTACTCTAATTTATAATGGTTAGAGTGGCACAAATCAATCTTCAGCATAAACGTACAGCAACTATGAATCTATCCAGACTTCTTCAAGAAGGTAAAGCTTCTATAGCTTTGGTTCAAGAACCATATTTCCAAAAGGGAAACTTCTACGTTGGAAAATTGTTAAACCCAGTCTTTGTTGCCTTCAACAAGATCGGTATGACTAATCCACGTGAAATGCCTCGAGCATGCATACTTGCAAATAGTGCTCTCGATGTTTCTCTCATATCGGAGCTCACAACTCGGGATATTTGTGCTGTCACAGTTGGTATGACTATTGATGGCATAGACAGGAAATATGTCTATTGTTCGGCATATTTACCGCATAACCAACCTTCGCCAAGCGATGACTTCAAAAAGGTTGTATCATACTGCTGCAAGAGTGATATACCGCTTGTAATCGGCAGTGACATAAATGCTCACCATATCATTTGGGGCAGCACAGATATAAATTCGAGAGGCTCTGATATGATGGAATTCGTGAGCAGTACAAACCTGCACATAGTCAATGCAGGAAACCGCCCAACTTTTGCGAGATCTGGAAGAGAGGAGGTTTTGGACGTAACTCTCTGCTCTGATAGAATTGCGCATGAGTTGGTGAATTGGCTCGTCTCCGATGAGCTCGAACCTTCGTTGTCTGATCATAAGTACATATTCTTTGATCATTCAAACGTTAAATTTGATATTGTCACATATCGTAATCCCAAATCTACAAACCCTCTATGAAGAGGGCTTGGCGACTAGATTTTACGGGTACCAACCAACAATTGAAACCCCAATTGATTTGGAAAATGTTGTCGACGAGACAAATTCACTCATAGTTGCAGCATATGAAGAGGCTTGTCCACTTCGGATTGTGCGAGCTACTAGAGAAACTCCTTGGTGGAATGCTGAACTTGCTAGACTAAGGAAACTATGCAGAAGAGCTTGGAACCACCGACGCAGAGATGGGTCGGAGGCATTCGTGTTGGCTCGAAGGGCTTACAAAAATGCTCTTCGATCGTCTGAGCGAAGTGGTTGGAAAAGCCTCTGCACAAATGTCTCTAGTCTCAACGAGGCTAGCAGATTAAATAAGTTACTTTCGAAGTCTAAGGACTTTAATGTCAGTTTCTTAAGAACTTCAGATGGTGAACACTTGTCTGATGAAAGTGATGTACTTCACTGCCTTTTTAACACTCACTTTCCAGGATGTATGGATCCATCACCGACAGCTCTTCCCGAGACTTTTTCAGGCAGTTACGATTCTTGGGCCCTTGCTCGAAGCGTTGTGACGATTGAATCGGTCAAATGGGCAGTTGAGAGTTTTGCTCCGTACAAATCTCCTGGAAAGGATGGAGTTTTCCCAGTGTTACTGCAGAAAGGGTATGAACATTTCAAACATGTTTTGAAGAAAATACTTACTTTTAGTCTTGCGACAGGATATATTCCAAGAGCCTGGCAGGAAATAATTGTCAAATTTATTCCCAAAGGCGGTCGCGACACTTATGAGGAAGCGAAGAGTTTCAGGCCTATCAGTCTTAGCTCATTTCTTCTTAAAACAGTGGAACGCATAGTCGATCACTATATCAGGAATGTTAGTCTGGGCGTGCAACCTTTACATGGAATGCAACATGCTTACCAGCGTGGAAAGTCCACTACAACCCTGTTACATGATGTTGTGTACAACATTGAAAAAGCTTTCTCACAAAAGCAATCTTGCTTGGGAGTTTTCCTAGATATTGAAGGTGCCTTTGATAACGTGTCTTTCAATTCAATTCTGGAAGCAGCCCGTGGTCATGGCATACCTTCAAGTATCACAAATTGGATACACGCAATGCTTAGCAATCGACTTCTTTGTTCATCGCTTCGGCAAGCAGAGATTAGAAAGCTGAGTGTCTGTGGGTGTCCTCAAGGTGGTGTACTATCCCCACTTTTATGGAACCGCTGATGGTTTGTTAAGGAAACTTAATAACCTTGGATTTCCGACTTATGGTTTTGCCGACGATTATCATATATTGATGACCGGTATAAGCATTAACACTCTCTTTGATTTAATGCAACAAGCCCTGCGATCTGTTGAACAATGGTGTTGTCAGGTTGGATTGTCTGTAAATCCGGGCAAAACATCAATGGTGCTTTTCACTCATCGTAGGATAATCACAGGAGCTCGTCCGTTACAGTTCTTCGGTTCAGAGGTCACTGTGGTCGATCAAGTTAAATACGTCGGGGTTATTCTTGACTCAAAACTGAATTGGTCTGCTCACATTGACTTCAGGATTAAGAGAGCTTGTATGGCTTTCGGCCAATGCAGACGAGCTTTTGGAAAATCATGGGGACTCAAACCCAGATATATTCATTGGATCTACACAACTATTGTTAGACCAATTTTAGCATATGGTTGTCTTGTATGGTGGCAGAAAGGAGAAGTCGCGACAGTTCAGTCGAAGCTAAATCATCTCCAAAGGATGGTCCTAATGGCGATGACAGGAGCATTCACGACAACTCCTACTGCTGCTCTAGAGGCGCTACTGTGCATTAAACCACTACATGTGTTCCTAAAACAAGAAGCATTATCTTGTGCATACCGTCTTAAGGTTACAGGGCTTTGGAACAGTAACCCATTAGATTATGCTACCAGCCACACTCGCTTGTGGTCTCAAATGGTTACATGGGATGAGTATTTACTCGCTCCTAGTGACCTAACTCTCACATGCAGTTTTCCTTTCAAAACATTCCATGTGAGCTATCCTCTTCGTGAGGAATGGTTGTCTGGTTGTCTGGAACGACAACTTGATGAACACATAGTTTGTTATACGGACGGTTCTCTGTTGAATGGTCGTGCTGGTGCTGGTGTCTACTGTCGTGAAATGAGGCTGAAGCAGTCTCATTCACTTGGTAGATACTGTACTGTGTTCCAGGCAGAAATCTACGCGATTCTGTGTGGAGTACAATCGGCACTTCAGCAGAGGATCTGTGGTAAACGAATTTATTTTTGTTCCGACAGTCAGGCAGCCTTAAAAGCACTCAGTTCGAATGACTCACGGTCGAATCTAGTGATCGCATGTCGAACTCAAATTGAAGACCTCAGCATTTCAAATGCTGTTTACTTCTTATGGGTACCCGGCCATTCTGGTATTACTGGAAATGAATGGGCTGATGAGTTGGCTAGAGCTGGTGCAACGAATGATTTCGTTGGTCCTGAACCAGCTTTACCACTTTCAACTAGTTGGATAAAGCACAAGATTCGTTCTTGGGCTGCATCTAAACATGCCAGCTACTGGCGCAGCTTGCAAACTTGCGCTCAGACAAAAGCATTTCTACCAGATTTAAATCTGAAAATGTCAAAGTGTCTACTGCATTTCTCCAAGCAACATTGCAGTATTCTGGTCAGAGCTCTGACTGGACATTGCAAACTCAATTATCACATGGCTACTATTCAACGTGCTGAGTATTATTCGTGTGATTTGTGTGAATGCGATTATGGTACTTCATATCATCTGATATGTAACTGTCCCGCATTGACGCAGCTACGTATCCGGGTTTTTGGTTCTCCATACATGGTTGAGTCTGTGTATGCGGAGCTAAAATTGAAGGATATTCTCTCGTTTCTCACCCAATGTGGTAAGGAGCTATAGTCAGAAGGGTTCATCGTTCTTCCTGGAGTGAATGAATCCCTTCTGTATTCACCTTAAATAGGGTTTAGCAGATTGTTTGGCATCCTTTAGGGGGTGCCGAATTTACTTCTGCTCGTACATACTGCGAATCGTTCTGCATTCTTCCGGGAGTTCAGAATGGTGTCGCTTTTGTAAGATCTCTAAATCCTCTCGGGGGTTGGAGGTTTTATTAACAGCAGACTGTTCGGGACCTCGTAGAGGTTCAGAATTTACTTCTGCTTCCACTAAATGTGATCCTCAGCAGATTGTTCGGCATCCCTTAGGGGTGCAGAATTTACTTCTGCTTTTATGTGTTTTTGTGTCGTCAATTTTTCCCATCCTCCTAGTCCAACCCTTACCATTTCCTTTCAATCCTTCCCTCTTATATATCGGGAAAATGATGATAAAAACAAATTGATGGCAAGGCACAAATCTCCAAATATCAAGGGGAACGTGCCATTTGAGCCAATTTGTTCTGATCTGATTCCATTGGATAGTTCTGACCATACTGTGTGCGATGAAATGAGCGTCTAAGAAAATCCGTTTCTTCGCAACGATCTTTCTGGAACGTTAAAGTGAATTCTTTCAAGTAGCACGGGGCAATCGATGTTATCAGTCAGTAGATCAAAAAACGAATAGCCTTTGTAGATGTACTCGTCTATTTTGCAGAGTCGGTAGGTTGATGAGAGCACAGCGATTCTCCTAACGTGGTAATTGAAGATGATTCTGCCAAGGTAGTCGTCGAAGAGCAAATCGGACGAAACTTGTAACTCCATATTCCAAAATACTTCGTACTAGGACGATGTAAATTGTTTTTAGACAATACACAGCGGAGCTTGCGATCGAGAATGATGCCTAAGTCTTTTACAGACGAAACTCGCATAATTGTAGCCGCCATTATTGAGTATTCAAATAAAATCGGTTAATGTGCTCGTGAAATGACTTTAACTATTCAACTTTACCTTGAATGACCACAATACACTGCAAAGATCGTTAACGAATCGAACGAAGAGAAGTGGGCCGAGATGACTCCCTTGTGTAACACCCGATGTAACATTGAAGGATTCAGAGAGTACAGTTCCGACTCGAACACTCCATCACGAAAGACGGTGGTAGCCCGTCCGATCCTGGCCCTTTGGATCCATCGACTTGTCGTAGATTATTGTGCATTTCGCGTTCAGTGAAAGCCGTAGCAGGTAAGTTCAGTAAATACATCGGTTGACTACTCAGGTATTTACTCTGGAGATTAGTCTAGCCCGATTTTTAGTAAGGAGAAATATAATAAGCCAATGTAAATAAGAATAATGTGAAATACCTCTAAGAAACGATTTCACCAATATCCTGCTTCTCTTATTCGCATTACTGTAAACAACGCGAAATGAGACACCACAACTGAAAAAATAAAATACACATATTTTACGTTTGCAAATCAGCACTATTCAATAAATAACGCTTTTCACTAATCAACACTTGCCACAGCTACACTATCACTCAAACAAACTGGTTCGACCAATTACTTCACTATAAGTTGTTTGATACACCTTGTAATTAAACTTTTTTTTGAGAGCAATACTTAGGCACCGCATCGTACTCCCGATGATACCAACTCTCCTCAGTTTTAATAGATGATTTATTAAACACACCATTATTTTCTTCTAAAAGTTATAGCTGGCATCAAATTCAATCTTATGTGTATAAAAACGCATGCAACTCATTGAACTCAACGATATGGTTCAAGTTTAAATTACTCGATTATTTTCGCTATTACTATAATAGACGTATTTTGATTGAATAATCGTAGTAATAGGATTGGATAGTTGTAGTAATGGGAAAATTTTCATTTCATTTTGAAAGTGGTAGTGTAGCGTTCCATTAACTTAACGATTTTCTCGAAAAAGTCGGGTTTTCACATAAAAACTGTCCCCAAACAGAAAAACAAATGATATACGCTGTTTGAAAGGGTTTATATTGGAGATGATTTTCCCAAAATTTTACCCCTTTAACTGCCATATTGGTGGAGTTACGGTGGTTCTTCTGATTTTTATTTTATTAAAAAATTTTCAAAAAACTCTTTAGCATAAAAATTGAAAAAAATCAGGAATATTTTAGGAATTATGGGAAACTTTTCTGATTTTTTTTCAGAATTTTTCAAAATGTATTTCATGTGAAAATGTGTGTTCAAAATATTCGATTTTTTTTAATCGCATTTAAAATTCTGGTACCACTCTAGATTTTACATCAAAAATAAATCATTTATGAGTACATTAGGCTGCATTTTTTTCAGATTTTAAAAAAATGTGGACGGGTATAATATCAGACTTTATAAAAATAAATCATTCGGAAAAGCATGCGTCTCCATCAAATTGCCATCATCCGATGGAGACGCATGGTATTTA
Organism: Malaya genurostris; assembly: GCF_030247185.1. Classification (NCBI taxonomy): domain Eukaryota; kingdom Metazoa; phylum Arthropoda; class Insecta; order Diptera; family Culicidae; genus Malaya; species Malaya genurostris. The sequence goes on from NC_080572.1 coordinate 217,218,748, forward strand.
GTTCTAAAATCATATATCACATGCCCTTAGAACTAAATACCATGCGTTTACATCTGCAACTTGAGTTCAGGGCTTAAGAAAGAATTTTCATAAGGAAGGGCCAGTGAGAAAAACATGAATCAGAACTAATGAATTGACAAATATTTAGGTTTTAATATATGGTTTGAAGTTTTTATTTATGAACTGATAAGTCATTTTACATTTATTTTGCATTTATTGTATTCAAATCAAATAATAACTATATTTAGTAAAAATTCTAAAGGACAATTAAATTATAGCTCTTTTGCAGAAAAAAGTATTCCTAGATACCAAGCGCAAAATCAAGGTAAAATGGTAAAATGTTCGTCGACGTTCTGTATCACATGGTATGAATAGCCAAGTTCCCTGAAATTGCTCAACAGGACAGCTGAAATCGAACGACTCAAACTCATTAAGACGGGTTAATCAAACTGACAGTAAATCCGTCAAATGTATCAAAATGTCAAATGTATCAAAATGTATGAGAGAGAAAGGCTTTAGAACATAACACCTTCCCACTCGAATAATGATGCGTGGCGACGATATCGTGGTCGTTCATGATTTCGTGTATTCATTCATTTATGACTGCGGATAAAGATACAAGAAAAGTAATACATCACCATAAGAAATTAATCAACGGCGTATAAACCACGGTTTTCAACAGCTGCTTGGAGGTTTACCTATCGTACGTACAGCTGGAATTGAACAGCTACGATCGGCAGGGCATATCATCAGGATAACAGACTGCAAACATTTGAAAATGGTTCTCGAATGTTACTCGGAAGGCTCAAGAAAAAGAGAAGCATAGCGAGCAAGGTGGATCGATTAAATGGAGGCAAAGAGTGGTCATAGTCTAAGCTGTATGGAGACGACTTCTAGATACATAATAAAAGGGCTTGAGCTGATACGTGAGAAAAGTACTCCACGAAACTTCAGAAAAAGACCACTAAGTGCAAGTAAATTCGATGAACTATATTTGCGAAAGCGTTTGAAATTCAATTTTTATACATAGCTCAGTTTCTCATTCATTCTTAGTTAATTAGTTTCTCTTCAGGAAATAGCAAAAAACTGAAAATATTTAGTTTAAAAGAACATGTTGTTTATATAGAAAATCGACGATGCGAATTAATGCGTTCTTTTTGGGTCTTCGGGATTTGCTGCAGGCACTTCGACTTGATTTCTATCTGATTTATAGTATTTCTTAGGACTGCTAATAAGCTAACCTCGAATCCTCCAGAGTATCCCGCAAGATGTTAAAGTTATAAACGAATTACATTGTTCACTAATGCATTCCCTACATCATTGCTTGGTAAATCGATTCAGGCGTGCGGGCATGTGTAAATAACATAAGGAATAAAATTCTTTTACACTGAAGTCTTTTCTTATGCGAGTTTACGTACCGCATAAAAAAAAAAACGCATAAAAAAACCGCATAACTCTGAAAATTCGCATAAAAAACTGCATAATTTTGAAAATTCGCATAAAAAACCGAATAACTCTGAAAATTCGCTTAAAAAGTCGCATAAAAATAAACCGCATTAAAAAGACCTCAGTTTATTATTATTAATTACGTCAATACTCTAGCCCTGAACTCAAGTTGTAGATGGAAACGCATGGTATTTAGTTCTAAGGGCATGTGATATATGATTTTAGAACTAAATACCATGCTTCTCCATCGGATGATGATAATTTAATGGAGACGCATGGTTTTTCGAATGATTTATTTTTTTAAAGTCTGATATTAGCATCCTGAATGCCCCTGACTCAACTTTATTTCTCGAAACATCCATGCAGAGCAAAGTGCGTGGAATTCCGGATCATCTACGCTCGACGGAAATCCCAAAAATATTTTCAAGTAAGTTCAAGCATATCACCTCTGAGAAAATGTTTTACACGAACGGATCGCGAATTGAAGAAGCGACAGGATTTGGTATGTTCAACAATAATGTTTCGGCCTCATTCAGGCTTCAAGATCCTGCATCTGTTTATAAAGCAGAGTTAGCAGCAGTTCATTATAGCTTGAGTGTAATCGTCACATTATCTCCAAACCATTATCTCCTCTTCACAGATAGTCTGAGTGCAATTGAAGCCATTCGCTCAAACATGACTGGCAAGACTGAACCGTTTTTCCTGGGCAAAATAAAACAGTACCTGAACGACATATTGAACAATAATTATCTAATCACTGTAGTCTGTGTCCTGGCTCATTGCTCCATTCCAGGCAATGAAAGAGCCGATATTTTAGCCAAACGTGGTGCTATTGAGGGTGAAATTTATGAGAGACCGATTGCTTTCAACGAATTCTATAGTGCGTCTCGCCAAAGAACACTTGCCAGCTGGCAAGCTTCTTGGGATAGAGATGATCTGGGTCGGTGGATGCACTCAATTATTCCGAAAATATCGACAAAGGCTTTGTTCAGGGGACTGGATGTGAGTAGGGATTTCATTCGTATGATGTCCAGACTCATGTCCAATCACTACACGTTAGACGCACATCTCCTTCGAATGGGGCTCTCCGAGACTAATCATTGTCATTTGATGATATCAGATCTCAACTGATACATCCCTTGCATACTCAAGGTAGACATACATGAAACTTCTTTATCATTTCATAAAGAAAATTGGAGTTTCAATTTAATAAAGATCCTTATAAGACTTAGTTCTGATTCCAGCTGCGACCATGAGTTCAACCAATAGCTAAATTAGAATAGAAATTATGTGATGATACAAACAAACTCTAAATAGTTCATGGAATTATCAACAAAATGTCTGAAAATAACAGCTTATTTTATAATTCATAGAAGTTAATCGTTTGGTTCAAATAATATTTCCGAGTAGATTACATATGACGAATTACCTAAGATGATATTTAACTAATAAGAGGAATATATTTTAATAAATTTAAATCGTTATAACTATTTTAGAATTATATTAGGATAAGAATTTTATGTAGAAGTGATGCTACGGCGAAGAAAAATTTATGAAAACTGCCTTAAGAAATAAACGTATTTATGAAAAAAAGTCTGATATTATACCCGTTCATATTTTTTAAAAATCTGAAAAAAATACAGCGTAATGTACTCATAAATGATTTATTTTTGATGTAAAATCTAGAGTGGTACCAAAATTGTAAGTGCGATTAAAAAATTCGAAAATTTTGAACATTTTTTTTCACATGAATTACATTTTGAAAAATTCTGAAAAAAATCAGAAAGGTTCCCCATAATTTCTAAAATATTCCTGATTTTTAAAAATTTTTTTGCTAAAGAGGTTTTTGAAAAATTTATATAAAATGAAAATCAGAAGAACCACCGTAACTCCACCAATATGGCAGTTAAAGGGTTAAAATTTTGAGAAAATCATCTCCAATATGAACCCTTTCAAACAGCGTATGTCAATTTTTTTCTGTTTGGGGGCAGTTTTTATATGAAAACCCGGCTACACCCTTTGTTTTGACACGTAAGCACCATTTTCTAAGACTATGTCACATATAAAAACCGAAAATTTGAATAGAAAACAGAAATACTTTAGTAGTCAAAATTTGTCACAAAATTAGAAATCCGCTTAAAGCGTGATATAATTTGTGCGTGACGCCAGAGTGAAAATTGAACAAAAGCTAAATGTTCTACACGTTTTATGTGTGCCTCCAATAAGACTGAGAATGAGGAATGAGAACTAGCTTTACTATACGTCTGCCTTTGCTTATATTATTTTATACTAATTAAACGACAGCAAACGGTTTTGTTGACTAGAGAAACGAACCACCATGGCGGAAAACCTTTTTCAATCCACCTATTGGGGTGGATGTAAATGCATTTCTCACTAAAGCTCATAAGAGAAGTCGAGGTAAGATAAATTTCTTCTCGATGATTGCCATGTCTATCTGTATGAGAAGTGAAAAAATTTATTGCAAAGGAATTTCGAACCAAGAATCTGTTTTTCCCAATCGGTTTTTTTCTCTCGCTACTCCATCCAACTGGTTTGATTGTAAGTATTGGTAGAAGTATGTAAGGGTACAAAAAAGCTGGAAATTTGAGCAAGTGAAAATATCACATTTTATGTAAATTGATGCGACCGCTGTTTCAGTTTTTTCTCTGCCTGGTTATTCTGTTGTTGCGCAAATTTCCAACGATTTGCATATTCGGATCTTTATTACAGTTGTAATAAAAATTCGACTCATGTTAGCGGTCAATGCGGGGCATGCAAACGATCTGGATCTTTCTGTAGCTGTAGCTGGACATCGTTCTCATTTTCGTGCCCGTACGTGACTGCATGGGCTTTTGATTTCGGTATACATATCATATCTTGTATTGTATTATTCTTTTCTGCTGTTGCGTATGAAACAGATGATGTCATACTCTACTACAGGGTACAGGCCGCCGAACGAGCCAGACGTCGTGGCACCAATGTTATCCTCATGTAGAGGATCCTGCTGTTATTTCTGCAAAAAGCTTTCACATTACTCGATGGTACGCTGGAATGTGTTGAGCTGTTCGTTTTTTTTTCTTCTTTGCATCGGCTGGAGTCTAACATGATTAGGCAATTTTGCATTTTATACATTTTGCTACAGTCGGCAGAAGCTGAATTTCACACCAAGTAGAAGTGATTATTGAAACATACTTTTTGTCTTTCTATTTAGAAAGGATATTGTTTTCGCTAAAAAACGACTTTAATTAGAAGCCCAGGAAACCCCTTGTGTTATCTACCGTTCAACTCAGTTCGATGAAATCGGAAAATGTCTGTGTGCGTATTTCAACAAGCAAATGCTAATTTGGAAGCTACTCTTGGAATGTGGATTGAATTCGAAGATCTAACGGCTGTCACTTGTGGCTTCGAACGAAGATACTATGATATACGTGACATATTATTATTCTATGATGTATTATTGCTGAAACTTTAAGTTTTGGAATGTTGCCGAATACGCGACGTAAGCGCTGCATCTCAAGTCAGCCAGAATTCGCGTCAAAGATGATCTTAATGACCAAAGTGGTCATTTATGGGTTTTTGTACCTTCGGCTCACCAGTGCATTAGCAGATTATGTTGGACTGTTAGTGCGTCCTCGCGGATCAACATAATCGGCTAAGCAAACGTTAAGTATTTGCCGTTCACAAATCACTTGCTAGCACTGAATGACTATAATCTGTTGGTGGTTAAAATACCGTTAATTTGTTTTGTTCTTTCGGAACTTCCGGTAGGACATTGCGCTTCGGCGCAAATAATATGTGTGCTGTAAATTTAGTCCGTTCGACGCTTGAATATGCAGCTGTTGTCTGGCCACCTCACTATAAAATCGACAGCGAAGCTATCCGGCGTAAATTTGTTAGGTATGATGATTGTGACGAATGGAAGATGAGTATTGACGGCTTTCTCAGTCACAAATCACTAAGGAAACGATTTAATTCTCAAACTACCCGACGTTTCGGCCGTTTTTTGATAGCCTTTTTTAAGTGAAACTTTAACCAACGGTAAGAAGCTCAACTATTTTTAACAGCTTTAATTGTTTCGCGGAAACTTGGAAACTATCTGTTCGTAGAAATGTCTCCAAAGTTGTTTTTGTTGCTGATTCATTACTATCACGTTTCGTTTGTCCCGAACTTCTGCAATTGATTAAGCTGGACATTCATCGACGTAATCTACGCTCTTGTTGCTTCTTGAGTTTACTATTGATCGATTAAATTATGTTTACAACGATCCGTCTTCCTCAATCACAATCGATCACTAATATAGATCTACTTGCCACCCGCTCCACTTTCCTCCACCTTTTATTTACCTTTTCAATTTTCGCTTCTCTCTCTGGCATTTCAGGCAAGAAAACTATTGCTACCCTGTAGTGCTTGGTGTCATCAACTAGGGTTACAGGTTTAGTTTTAATTGGTAGTGTTAGGTCTAATTGTATCAGTTGGATCATTGTAATCTGTTGATACAAAAGATTAGGAGGTTTTATGCCTGCTGGAGAGAGATATTTCCAAATTTAATCTCCATCGGACTTTTCCCTGCTACCCAAAATTAACAAAATAGAAATAACTTTACTTAATAACACATGGATCAATAAGTCCCGAGACTAAAGCAGAGATGGCGCTCGTAGTAAACCAGTAACCACGTCTTTCTAGAGTACTAACCTTTGCTTGAAACGGGTCAAAATTTTAAGTCGATCCGACCAGAAACAGCTGAGTTATCGAGGTTGGAGTAAAGTCGTTTTGTAGTTTGTTTAAAAAATGGAAAAAACCGAGTTTCGTGTTTTAATAAAACATTGTTTTTTAATGGGTAAAAACACCGTGCAAGCGAAAAAATGGATTGAAAAATGTTATCCGAACTCTTGTCCATCAAAAGCAACGATTTGTCGGTGGTTCGCCGAGTTTAAACGTGGTCGTACCGACACAAATGACGTGGAACGCTCGGGTAGACCTGTGGAAGCCGTTACACTGGAAAATAACATATGGAAGTGTATTTACTATCCTTCATGAAAAATTGAGCATGAAAAAGGTTTTTTTCCAAGTGGGTGCCGCGATTGCTTTCGATGGAACAAAAACAGCAACGAGTCGATGATTCAGAAAGCAGTTTATCGCTATTTACTCGCAACAAAAAAGATTTCTTGCGGCGTTACGTGACCATGGACGAAACATGGATACATCACTACACTACAGAGTCGAAGCGGCAGTCATCTGAGTGGCGCACAGCTGGCGAAAGCCGTCCGAAGCGTCCGAAATCGCAGCAGTCAGCTGGCAAAGTCATGGCGTCAGTTTTTTGGGATACACATGGCGTGATTTTCATTGACTACCTCGAAAAAGGTAAATCGATCAACAGTGATTATTAAATTGACTTACTGGTGCGTTTGAAGGAGGAAATCGCAAAAAAAAAAACGACCGCACATGCAGAGAAGAAAAAATCCTTTTTCATCAAGACAATGCACCCTGCCACAAGTCGATGAAAACAATGGCGAAATTGAACGAATTGGGCTTTGATCTGCTTTCCCACCCCCCATACTCGCCAGATTTAGCCCCCAGAGTCTACTGGCTCTTTGCTGATCTTAAAAAAATGCTCCAGGAAAAAAGATTTGGCTCGAATGAGGAGGTCATCGCTGAAACTGAAGCTTATTTTGAAGCGAAAGATAAATTTTTTTATAAACATAATATTGAAAAATTGGAAAAACGTTGGAACCATTGTATCACCCTAAAAGGTGATTATGTTGATGAATAAAAAAAATGTTGTTTCCATTGTTAGTCTCGTGACTTATTGATCCATGTGTTTGTTTATGTTGAATTGCTGGGTGACATAGCAGTTTAAGAGATTTTTTGAAAAGTCTCGCTGACGAAAAAAATCACCTTCCAGGTTTTCAGTCATGAACAGAGATGTCCATCTCCTCTGTTTGACGAAAAGCAAGTATAATTTCTTCCCTCGCACTGACAATAACAATGAGAGCTCTTCTCTTTCACACATGTGCACCGCTTTTATATAGAGTATGAACGTCTCATGAGAGCGCGTGTTTATTTTCTTTCGCCTCTAGCACTGGATCACACAAAATGATTGTCGCAAGATTCAATTATTATATTTTCATCAATGAAAAATCTCTGCTGAGTAATTTTTGCGACTGAATCGCAGCCGAGAAATTGTGACTGCGATATTTTCGATGCACGTAGGGTAGTCAATAAGAACCGCAATTTCTTCGTGTTTCGCCTTCGGCTCGGTCGGCCGGACGAAAGGCTGTTTTGCTTCCAACATTTTGATCACACTGCACTATTTAGATTGAACCCAATAAAACGTTATTTAGTTTGAATTTGATTTATAGAAGCAACATGAGCGCAGCATTTTGCATATCTCTAACACGCAGCGTTTGAATTGGCGTTCCGATAACCTGCGCTCCTGTTGCACCTCCTAAATACAGCATTGCAAGGTCGCGGCGTTCTTTATGTGTTTAAATATTGATGAGCATGCAGCGTGCTTCATATGATGGTAGAGGAAATGCTGTCCAGTTTAATTTACGAAGTGCATATAAAAGAAATTGTTTTTGAATAGATTCGATGCGTTCTTCGTGAATAATATTATATGGATTCCATACTAGGCTGCAATATTCCAAAATAGGTCTGACATATGTACTGTATAATACACCCAAACCTTCATTTACGTAACTTATATATGTATATATGTATTTCTTTATACATATGAATATTGGTGAAGTAAAAGCGATCATTTATATGTATAAATATATACACATATACGTAAATAAGTGAGTGTGTAAGCATACATACATACATATATAAGGTTCGTAAATGGAGGTTTAGGTGTATTTTAATTGTGTATGGGTGAAAGTTATGACTGAAGCGTTTAATAAAGCCCAGCATGCTATTTGCTTCATTGATTATGGTATTGTTGTGTTCCACAAAAGTGAGCTTGGAGTCTAAGATTACGCCTAAATCTCTTACATTTTTCTACAAGTTGATTTCCTAGATGTATGTTTGTGGATATAGTTTCATTTTTCCTACTGAAAGTTATTGAGTTACATTTTTTTACATTGAGTTGGAGTAGACTTTTGCAGCACCAAATGTGGAATAGATTGATTTCGTTCTGGAATATTTCAGCGTCGTTGATATTTTTAATTTCCATGAAGAGTTTCATGTCGTCTGCATATATAAGCACTTTCAGATTTTTTAGTATGAAGGAAATGTCGTTTATATGTAAAATGAAAAGGACAGGCCCTAAGTGAGAACCCTGAGGTACGCCAGAAGTTACATTAATTGGTTCAGACAGAATGTTTTGGAAGCGGACTACCTGTACACGATTCGTTAAGTATGATTTGAGCCATTCCAGAAGAGTATGATTTATGCCATATTTTTGTAGTTTGTGTAGAAGTAATGGTATGTCAATACGGTCGAAGGCTTTTCTAAAGTCAGTGTTAAGAGTTTCTACGTAGTTTCCGGCGTCCATTGCATTCAGAGTGAATGTCATAAATTCTAAGAGATTTGTTGTAGTTGAGCGGCCTTTAAAAAAGCCATGTTGTTTGTTTGTTATTACATTTTTAAGTTGATGAAAAAGTTTTTCGTTTACAAATTTTTGGAATGCATTACTAATTTCTGTTTCTATTCCTTCGTCAAAGGGCGTCGTTATTTCCGAAAATTCGACCTTGTAAAATTGTGTTCGGCTTCCCGGATTAGTTGGAGTCGGCGGATATGTTCACTTGTCAAAAATTTCCCATAAGAGTCCAGGTCGGCCAGCGCTTCCTTAGGTTTCATTCCATATTCCTGATGCACTTCGATGAAGATTCGTAGGAGGTGGTCAGGTGTTGTTGGAAGGCCTTCTGATGCTAATAGCATTTTTATACTAGTTGGTGTCATACCCTCGATGCATACTGTAGGTTGTTGATTTTTCATGTATGACAAGTACAGACGGACGACGTGCATTATTTTCGGGTCACGAAGCCTTGCTTTTAAGACGTTCGTCGCCATTTGGAGATTGTGAAGTAAGACGTACAATGGGAGGACGCATTGAATCAATTTCGAATGGGCTGTCTGTATTCATGTCCTGTGATATTGCAGATGTATTTATGTTCTGTGATATTGAAGATGTGTTCACATATTTAGTGGATGGTGCAGCGTTGATGTCATTACTTCCTAAGACCGGAGTAGTGTTGTTTTGAATACTTCTTGTTCCTTTGTAAGGGTTGATTGTTTCATCTTTTTGAAAATTTATGAATTTTGAGGCAATATCTGCACCTGGATTCCCGGAGAATTGAACCCGTGCAGCTGCTAGTAGGTCTTTGTCCAAGGGTAAGGTATATTGTAATGACATATTGTTATTGTTGTGACAGGTATTGTTACTATTTGTGTTGAAATTGCTGTTGGAGTGCCCGTTGTTGTCGTCGTTGTTGTTGTAATTGATACATATAAATTCATACAGCGGCACTTGGTAGCCGAATGCAAATTATACTAGGAATCAGTAAATTTCTGTACGAAAGGAATATTGCTTCATTTGACTAGTTAAGTACTTATGAATTGTATCGTTTGTAGAGTTGTGTTACCTGTTAAATTCATATTTTTTTTCTGTGTATCAACGAGTATCGAAGAAGAAAACTCATGACACCTTGTAGGTATAAAAGGGCAACACTTGTTAGTTCCAGTATCAAGAATTCAGTTCAGTATTGAATCGATTGCGGGACGTTCGCAGAGCCTGTTTCCCTTCAAGAAAGATCGATTGCGTCATCCTGCTGCTGGTCTTTTGCATTGGAGCAAAATACAACGAAAGTGAGTGAACTTTAGGCAAAATCAGCCCTTCCAATGGCTCCAAATGTTATCTGAAGAGCTACAAAAATTGCTTTTTTGCAAATCGGTGTTTAATATAAATCATCAAACTAGTGCTAATCTAGAAGAATTTGATTAGCTTTTTGCATTTTTCGCAGTGCGAAATTCGCACCAAACGAGTGCGAATAAAGCCAGCATTTGACTGCTTCGCGTTCGAGAAAACGCTCCGAACAGTGTTAATGGTAAAGAGAATTCCACAATTTGGCCCTTTTGAATGCCACAAATGAATCCCATACAGCATTTTGATAGTTTCTTTCACTGAAATATGTAAATCCAAAGAAAATAATAGATATTAAAATTAGATATGTTGCTTTATTTCAATATTCGTATGAATTTGAATTTCAAAATTCAAACTGACAAAATCGGAAGGATTCGAAGAAATTTATTTCTTATTTCTAATTTATGATTTAAAGATTGATATATGTTTCAGATACAACAATTTACGAAATATGTTTTGAAACTTCTCTAAAAGGTACTCCTTTGAAATATTAAAATACGTATATTTTGTGTTTTAAGTTAAAATTATGTGGTTCCATTTCATTTCTTAGATGTCGATCATCGCCATTTTTTACTTACTGTATTATGTAACATGCAATAATCCCAATTTTTTGGTAAGATTAGACATAATGAATAAGTATAAAATTCACTCAAACCAAAGAGCGGAAAAGCATATCAGTATTATTCGTATTCACGTCATCCAGTTATGTTTCTGACATTACTCACCCGTCGTTTTCTTATTGTGTAATGATTCTTATCAACTTGTTTTTTTTTTAATTTTGTGTAATTTTCTCACTGAAAATATTCAATCGCTTCCAGTGTTTTAGAAAAGGTGTATTCAACTATTCTGCTGAATCTATCAGTGATAAGTAATCATGGTTACTTTTACCAAAGTAACTAGAAAACGATGTTCTCGAAGTGTTAATTTTAATTTCTCAGGCAGCGATGTAAGATTTGCTAACATCACGGCGAATTATGGTTGAAACCGGGGTTTTATAAACGATATATAGTAATGACAAGGATAATAATTGATTACATTGTACCTTAGAACATCATTTCATACTTGTCAGTAATTATCATTTCTCAATCAGATAGCTTTCCGATAATGGACACATTTGATGGATTCATTTATTTATTCAGAATCTCACCATTTCGAGTGCTATTGATCTTAATCCTACTATGATTACCAGCTATTACTTTCATGGTCTTAATTATTAATATACAAACGCTCCTTTGTACATGTATAATGAATTGCTAGTTGGTCAATTTCGACAATTGCATAATTTATTAATAGTTTCTCGCAAAGCAGACGATATGAATAATTCATCGGTTAGACGAGGCGCTCGCCTTTGGGACGCTCTAGCGCATAACAACAAAGTTTTGTCTTCTCTGAATGAATTCAAGAAAAAAGTGCAGAAGACGTATTGCGGATGGTGGTTGAATACTTGAGTTTCTTAATATTAGCAACTTTTCTTTTAGTTTATCAGAGTGACGCGGTATTATTGTTTTGTTTCAAATTGGCAATGAACTCCTTCTTTTAAAATATGGGTTTGTTCATGTTTTCATTCAATATGTGTTAAATTTCTTTATCTCAAAAATCAATGTAGCCGAAGACGTTGATATATTGATACATTTTATCTAATCACTGACTCGTACTGTTTTGTTTTGATAAAGAAATTTACAATAAAAATTAAAAGAGGTTAAAATCAAGGTAAAATAAATGAAACATAATGTCGTTTTCGTTTTTAAATTGCACTTCACTGGTGTAGCGAAAGCTCCACTGAAACCGTTCGTTTTTACCAATTGCACTACGCCAGTGCTACACTTTTTCTGCACCGATACCACTGGTGTAGCACTCATCAAAAGTTGGGTGTAGCTCTGTGCAATGGAATCATGTATTGTAGTCAATGGTTACTGTTTATGTTTTCGTCATTTTTGTTCGTTTATTCATGCCTCAGTGTAGCACTGCCCCGGTGTAGTGCAATTTAAAAACGAAAACGCCATAAGTTTTAACATAAAACAGGAAGATATAAATGTTTAAATCAAATAAAAACATATTTTGCAAATTTTTATCTTTATTTGTGTACAATAGAGTGAAACTATATTTTCGCCATTTAGGGGTTATCTTAAGTTTGTGCTTAGGGCACATAACCGTTTTTAATTTTCTTCACGTTTCGTCTTAGACTCGTCAGTGCAGAGCAGTTCAAATTGAACTGCTTATTGCAAACTTAAACAGTTCAATTTGAACCGCTTAGGGCATGTTCAGGAGTGTTCTAGTTCTAGATGCATAATTTATGTAAATCCGGAAATTTCAATTTAAATCCTGAAATTATCAAATATACAAAAAAAAGAACTGCAGCGTATTTAAATTTACCAGTTTTAAATTTTACAGTAGTACTGTTCGAATAAATAAAACTAGAACGGCTGGCTGGAGATACGTTTGTTTCAATTTTCGTTCTATTATAAATCGCACATATAAAACTTCCAGCTGCTGAATTTGCTCCTAGCAGGCGTATAATTAATGCTATTTGCAGAACACTTTTTCAATTGGCTCCGAAGTGCCATGTCTAAGTGATGTTTAAGTTTGCACTAAGCAGTTCAATTTGAACTGCTCTGCACTGACGAGTCTAAGACAAAAAGTAAAGAAAAGTATATTTTCGCGTCCGAGGTATAAAGGAAACCTAATTTTTACAAAAAAAATGTCAGAGACATAACTGGAGGACGTGAAAACGAATAAAACTGACATGCTTCTTTCACACTTCCGAATTTAGATAATCTTTCGTATTAGTTAATTGATTGTATGAATTTTAATTTTTAAACAAATAACGCTGAACAAAGGAGAGTAAAACAATACAAGACACAATCTCATACTTGTTTCGCATTCACTGTGAAAACCGTGAATGTCGTATACCATTCGACTCAGCTCGACGATGTGAGTATATGTAACATATATGTGTGTGTATTTAACAAAAATGTATACTCGATTTTTTCGGAGATGGCTGGACCAATTTTCATAAAGTTAGATTCAAAAGAATTGTCTCTTGGTCCCATAGGTTGTTATTGAATTTTACGGGAGTAACGAAGTAAAATGTGCTAAAAAATGAAGAAAAGGTGCTCTCGATTTTCACAGAGACCAATTTCTTCAACTTAGACTCAAATTAAAGGCCATTGGTTGCTATTGAATTTCGTCTAGATCTGACCTCCGGTTCGGGAGTTACGGGGTAAAATCTACAAAATGAACTAAAAAAGTGCAATCGATTTTTTCAGAGACCGCTCGTCCAATTTAACAAGCGTCAAATTAAAGATCTTACAACTGCATATAACCTATAGATAAATTTCATCCAAATACGACTTCCGGTTCCGGAATTACGGATTCATAGGTATAAAATTTTCATTTTCAGGGAGGTGTTTTATAAATGATATGGAAAAATTCTGTAAATTCTGTAAATTCGTAAATTTTTAGTATTTGATCGAGACTAAAGCTTGCTTCAGATAGAATTGGAACAAAGACAATTTCCTGTATTTCAGTTATCTATTATTGAATTCAAGATATTTTTTTTATACAAATGTAGCGTTTTCTTCATACTTTTAAGAAAAACTACGGATAAAATTATTCGTCACGGTTTCGAAGGAATTCTCGAGTTTTTCCTGTAACACGGCTCATTAGGCGGTGCACACCTTCTTCGTCCATCGTTTTAGCTATCTTATTCCACCAGGTCGTCATCTGATTGATGTCTTTGACAACCTTTCCCTTTGCCTTGAGTCTCCTCTTCATGATTGCCCAGTATTTCTCTATAGGGCGGAACTGGGGGCAGTTGGGTGGGTTAAGGTTTTTCGGAACAAACTGGACCCCTTTACCTGCATACCATTATTGAACGGCTTTGTTGTAATGACAGCTTGCCAAATCTGACCAAAACATTACGGGATGGTCGTGGGATCGAATTAACGGCAAAATTCATTTTTGGAGACACTCTTTTTGATATAGTTCCGATGTCATTGTCTTATTTGTAACGAAAACTTTCGTTTTCTGCAACAGCTGCAAATGCCATGCCAAATCATAAATTTTCTTGCAAATTTATCGGCAAAAACAGATTTAAATTTGGCTGGAACATCCCCCCGAGCCGTTACCAAGTAAAATTTTTGACCTGGGATTTGCCCGAAGTCAGCCTTGACGTAGGTTTCATCGTCCATCAGAAGACACCCATCGAACTTGGTCATATAGTTTCCGAGCACGAATTTTGACCACAGTATTCTGTTTTATGGTTCGATTTGGCTGTTTGCTAACTCGATACGACTTGATTCCTTCCCGGAGTCGAGTTCTCATCACGGTACTATAGGCAGCACCGAATCACGGTCCGACAGATTAGGATTCCTTTTAATCGTCTTACCACGCAGTTTCCGGTCGACAGTTCCACTCCGACGATTGGCTTGAGGCTTTCGAATCGTCGTCAATGTTTCCTTATACCGATTGATAACGCGCCATACGGTATTTCTGGTCAATTTCAGCTGTTTAGCTAGCCTTGATGCAGACCACAATGGATTTTCCAAATAGCTGTGAACAATTTTTCCCTATCTTTCGGCTTCCATTTTGATGGTTTACAAAGTACAGTCGATTTGCGGAATGTCAAAAATCATACTTGAAGCTGACAAAACTCCCGACACGTGGGCGCCAAGAACTTCCAAATCCGTCCACCAGGAGCACCACAATATGAGCAAAAGTTTGTTCCAATTCTAAATGAAGCAAGCTTTATCTCTTGTTGTATATAACGTGTGTCATTTTGGCCTTTCTCATATAGAAAGGTTGTGCAATCACTATGAAATCGATTTTTCAACCGAGGCACAGAGGGCCGAATGTCATAAACCATTCGAGTCAGCTCGATGAACTGAGCAAATGAACAGTCTTATGGTCCCATAGTCAGCTATTAAATTTCATTCCGATTCAACTTCCGGTTCCGGAGATATAGGATGATATGTACAAAAAAAAGAAAAAATTTGCACTCACTTTTTTACTGACGTAACAACTGTGCTAGTTTTAATTTAAATTTTAAAGATGTTATACGATTTTGTCATCGTACTGGCTAAACCAATTTCCACAAACTTAGATTCAAACTAAAGGTCTTATGATCTCATAGCCTGCTATTGGTATTCCATTGAGATCCGATTTCCGGTTCCAGAGTTGTAGGGTAATATGTGAAAATTAAGTATAAATTGTGCGCTCAAGTTTTTCTCGGAAATGGTCAATCTATTTTCACATACTAGGATTCAAAAGAGAGATGATGAAATTATTCAAAATTATTATTTTATCCGAATTCGATCTTCGGTTTCGGAACTAGAGTGCGATAAGAGGTCAATGTTTTATTTCATGAGTATTTTTCCACAAACGATTGCAAAAACAAGTACAAATCCCATAAAACTGACTGATAAATTTTGCTAGTTTGCAGAACTTATTATCGGCCAGTATATGCTGAAAATCGTTTACGTTCGGCATGTCAGGTAAGACGTTGCACTTCGGTGCAAATATAATAAGTGTTCTGCAAGTAGCAGAAACTTTATGTCTGCCTAGCGGTTTATGTTGAACTGCTGGGTCACATAACAGCTCAACATAAACTGTTATGTACTGACGAGTCGAAGACGAAACATAAAGTACGTGAGAACTTATTAGTTTGTGGGCATATAAACTTGATTCGGCAACGTTAGTTCCCCATTTCCTGTTCCGGAATCACCGAAGGTAGTGAAGAAAAACTCCAAAAGTAGAAATCACTTCGATTTTTCATCGTTGCTTGAACCGATTTTCAAATAATCTTGATTTGAATTGAAGCTCATATTATCATAAAAGCTACTGTGAAATTTCGTCCGGATCTGACATCCGGTTCCACAATTACAAGGCGATGTGTGTTAAAGATTTCAAACCGCCATATAAAATGA
Source organism: Malaya genurostris (assembly GCF_030247185.1). Lineage (NCBI taxonomy): Eukaryota > Metazoa > Arthropoda > Insecta > Diptera > Culicidae > Malaya > Malaya genurostris. The sequence continues at coordinate 217,234,981 of NC_080572.1, forward strand.
CGGTACAAAACCAGTACGCACCGGTACGAGCTGACACGAAAGAAGAAAACCCAACTCTCCGCTACAAAAAATGCACACAATGGGCTTTGTTCAATTTAATACACCCCATAAATTTTTTTGAAGTGCCACCTAAAGTGACGAACAGTTCAACATAAACTGCTACGCACTGATGAGACTAAGACGAAACGTAAAGTTAAGTGATACAAATAAAATTTTTTGAAGAATTCTTTAGTAATTTTTATGAAAACATGATTTATATGAGAAAGACATCATACTAGGTGGATTGAATTGTCAATTTAGAAATTTGTGGAAAAGCAACTCATTTCAATGAACAATTTTATACCGTTTTCGTTTATTGATCAGAGCAGCCCGAGAACTGACCCAGAGTCGCCCAAACAGCTTTTGATGTGTTTGTTTTGGCAACCTGAGGTCACTCTAGATCGGACTCCAATCGCGTAGTTTTGCTCTGAAAATTTTCTCGGGTCGCACCACGCATCCATGTGAGTTTTTTTTCTTTTTTTTCATGAGTTGTTGTTTAGGGCGCGTACCACGTGTTCATTTTACTCGGAGTCAGAGTCGCCCGCGTATAGGTTCTAAAACGAAAACAATATCACAGTTTGCGAGTTACGACTTGGAAAAATTTTCATTTGAAAATACCTCCCCCGTTTTTTAAAATAAATCTCTAGTCAAATTGGTCTCCCTGTTCGTGCAAAACAAATGGTTTGTTATACTGAAGATGTGTGCAAAGTTTCATTCAAATCAAATTATGTCGATTATGATTTTACCATCTTTTCTGTTATTAATTTCTGGAATTGCTCTAAACTAATAATACTTATTACTATTAGTATTAATACTACACCAGTTGATATTGTTTTGACTTGAAGTTGTATACTAAACAGCTGACACATTTTTACCGCTTACATCGCTGTTAAGTTTAGACGCTTCAAAACTAACTTTTATACTCAGAAATATATAACAACCCTTTTTTACGTCAACTATAATTTTTTTCACGGTTCAAGCGTAAAATTCGTAACGAAACGATGTGAAGTAGCTCAATTAAAGAAAAAGAAAAAAAAATCGATTGAACAACAAAATCACAAAACTTGTCCGCCTTGACCTAGATGCTAGTGATGTAAAACTTTTGAACAAATGCAGAGATTGAAAACGAAACGAATTCAGAAACAAATTTTTAGTGGTCACCACAGAGTCGTTTACGGAAAGTTCCTGCTTGAATCCTCCAATGAATTGCCGATATATGAAGGATTCAGCTGAATGCAATTTGCTTTTCTTCTTGGTTCATATGTCAGGAAAATTCTTCGGTCGATTTTCCTCAGTTGGTCCCCTAATGATGCGACGATGCTGGAGCTCAGTTGCAAATTTTGCTGTCCGTTTGAATTTGGATGAAAGCTACATGAGCTTGGCACGAACGTCTGGGTGTTTGTGTACGAAATTATGAAACCCCCTTCACTGGACCGCCATCTCAGAGAAGGGTTTTTCGGAAAGCACAGGTGATGAATGACACATTTCCGTTGGCGTTGTGATGATGTATGTTTGAGTAGGTGTCACAACGAATCCATCTCGTATGGGAGTCTAGATAGCGACAGTTCCAGTTTGAAGCGAGTAATTTCATTAAACATTGAATGAGTCCCAGTAGTGCATGGGGTGGGGATAGAAAATCCTTCAATGGAATTCAAACTGAATAGAACTGGTTTTCTCGGAAGCTACTTTCGTTGGCATGTTAAGCGAATAATGAAAGTTTACAACATTCGATTGGTCGCCTTGAAAATATTTCAAATATTTGCATTGATTTTCATCAACTGCTATTACAACGAATAACTGCAGATGGTATCAGAACTCCTGATTAGCCGATGCTATGAAAATTGTATCAAGGCAAGACACACTTTTTAGAATGTTTTGTTTCTGCGACTACTAATGAGATCAAGCTTATATCAGACTTCGTTACAAAAATTGCTTTCTATTAAAGACTCGTTATCACTAGCTGATCGAGAACTTCTTAATGTTTTATTCCAATCGTTATTGTTGACAAGATGTTTATCAGCTGCAAAACCTTTGCTTATATACCTATATTCGACGCAAATTTCTATCCACTAATCCACTATTTCAGGTAGACAGCAGAAAAATATGAAACAGGTGAGAGCAATTCCAGGAATGAGTAGACGAAAAAGTGATAAAATCAGAATCGACCTTCCCCGCTTTGGATGAAACTTTGCACATGGCTTCAGTATGGCAAACCATAAGTTTTGAACCGATGGAGAAGTCAATCCGTCTTTTTCATCTAGCCTTTTTCAAATCGTTGTAACTCGGAAACCGTTAATTGTACAAAAATGGCGTTCACTCTAAAAAAATATACAATGAAAAATTTTTTTTTGATTTTTTTTCTCAATAATTTCAAAATGAACCAAAAAAATTAAATTAAAAAAATCAGGGAACTAACGTAACTGTTGTAGACCTTTTCCTGGTTTTGTGTGTTTCGGAAAACCAAAACCATAATTGGAAAATTAGAAGCTCAAAAGTGCAAGGTTAAATTGAATACCACGTTGAGCATTTGTGATCGCTTTCGTAGACGGGCTTATAAGGAAAGTCATACGTTGGAAACAGAAGGGCAGTCCACACCGGAACCACAACCATTCACATCGCAATACGATTTAGAGGAAGTACCTTCAGCAGCTTCAATCAATTCAGCATCTTCTGAAGCATCAGTCGCGGCGGAGTATTCAAGAGCACACAACATTGAACTCTTCAACAAGGGCATCGCAGGAATCAACATGTCTCCGATATCAACGAAGAAAACATGGAATTATCCTCGAGAAAAATATTTGGATATTTCAAGAGGTATAAAAAGCAAATATTCGGGTTCCCGGCGGATGAAGAAGATCCAGAATTACTCAAAACGAAAGCAGCAGAGTTGGATGAAGTGATTACTAAAATGATAGAGCAGTTTGCTAAGCCTGATTACACTAGGAATAAAAAAGTGCGTTTGTTGTCAGTCTTGCCAAACTCGTGGTCAAAGGAGAAAATAGTCACCCAATTCAAGGCGAACAAATACATTGTGTAGGAGGCAAGAGAATCAACTGACGAAAAAAAGCCAAGAAACAAACGGGACGCAGCAGGAACGAAACGTTAGAAAACGAGGTGCTTCAATATTTCAACAGCGATGACGTCAGCAGAGTAATACCGGGATCAAGAGATTGCGTCACAGTCAAAATGAATGGTAAGTGTGAACGCAAACAAAAACGATTGGTTTATTCATCATTAAAAAAATTTATTTGGGTTTCAGACCGAAATATTGGATTTAGTACATTTGCCGCATTAAGACCAAAGCACTGCAAGTTGCTTGGAAGTTCTGGTTCACATAACATATGTGTTTGCACAATCCATGAGAATGTTTCATTAATGATTCGTGCTGTTGAAAAATATTTCAAGTATGATGATAAGAATTATTATTTAAAAAAGCTATTACGTGACTCATCAAAAAGATCCTGCTACCCCCGTGAATGCAAAAGTTGTCCAGCGACACAAGATCTGGAGATAAGCGTTTTAGACAATTTCGAGGAACGTGATTTGACTGAGATAAGATTTGAACAATAGGTTTCTACTGACAGATGTGATCTAGATAAATTTGACAAACCAGTAGAAGAATTTGCAGCCTATTTTTGCGAAAAATTAGAAAAACTTGTGACTCATGATTTTATTAGAAATCAGCAATCAGATTTTCTTAAAAAGGCAAAATCTAATTTAAATACAGGAAAAATTGTAATTATTTGTGATTTTTCAGAAAATTTTTCATTTGTGCTTCAGGATGCTGTTCAAAGCCACTATTGGAGCAATGATCAAGCAACCATTCATCCGTTTGAAATTTATTATGGAGAATCAGAAGAGCCAGTGGCGTCTCGTCCTCATGTGCACCTCGTGCACTGCACAATCGCAAAATTGTATTACACAATTTGCTAGTCAATTATTTTGTAGATTTTTAGATTTTAGGTACCGAATGTTAAATAATGAGCGACTCCACAGCATAATATGCACAAATTCACCCTGAGCTACTTGCGCTTGCTGGTCAATGACAACAAAACGATCTCTTTATATCGTTTTGCCGTAGCCAAAACGTGGCGTTCTGAACTCGAACACTTTGTCTTGTGTACCGAAATTGCGTGTTTTTACACTCATCTCATATACATCCTGAAAACTGAAAATTTCAAATAGCTTAAGAGTTACTGCACAGATTCAAGAAAAGAAGGAATTACTCAACTCAGCTCTAAGATTTTTTGTTTTCTCTGTCACGTTTGGCTCTGTGAGAACTTGTATGCACGCCTCCAGGAGAGGCTTCAGTGGCTTATGCTTATGGCAATTGAAAACAAATTGCTGTCTCAGTTGCAACGTGGAAGCGGTTTTACCCCCGAGTGCATCACATGGTAAAGGACCACGTGATGCACTCGGGGGTAATTTAAAGCGAATGGCACGACGTGAAAGCTTGGCTAAACTACATGAACACCCAATCACATCTGCTAAACAAGTATATGAATGGGCAGAGCAGAGACGTCGAGATGCATTCAGGGCCATGTTTTTTGTTACTTGTCACAAGAAGAATATGAACGGGGTGTGACCGAGTGGAGTAGTGTTTATAAGGATACCTAAATGATTCCAGGCACACAGAAATACCATTCTTTCGTTCCGATTTCAGAAACCACAATCGTCACAAGACTTTATTCGAATGACGATGCACGTAGTACTCATACAATTTTCAAAAACTTAAAACTTTAAATATCATGTACATGTAATAATTGTAGATATAGCAAGCAAATAAACAATTCATGGAAATATAAAAAATAGTGTTATAATTAAATATCCAAGTATCTCAAGAACAGCTACTTTTAGTAGAAAGGATATCATGAACAAATTTATTGCCTTTAACCTGTAGAATAATATTCTACTGTTTAAATGATTATCTTTCAACGAGAACTTGAAATTTCGAATATATCTGTAAATTGTTTTAGCTGTAACTTCTTCATTTTTCAAAAGGCACGGGTGGGATAGCCATCAATCTGAAGGTTTTAATAACAGCATTAAAATAAAAATTATCAAACAAAATTCAAACCCTGAAAATTTTTTTCAGTGTATATTTTTTTAGAGTGCCCAATCGATTCCCTACAACTTCTCCCTGAACGCGATTTTTGTACAATTAACGGTTTCCGGGTTACAACGCTTTGAAAAAGGTAATTTTTGTGAAATGCAAAAATACATACGCCCTTTTTAAAAATCAGTCGTGAGACGGATTGACCTCTCCATCGGTTCAAAACTTATGGTTTGCTATACTGAAGCCATGTGCAAAGTTTCATCCAAATCTGAGAAAGTCGAGTATGATGATCTGCTAAGCATTTCTGGAATTGCTCAACTTGCATCGATTTCTCATAAAATGCTAACGAGAAAGGCAATATCAGTCAATGAACTGAATTGAAATAGGTATCCATAGAACTGTGGGTTACCATTTTATGCACCCATCTTTCCATCTACGGTCAATTTAGTCCATCGGCAGGGATTATTTTTCTTCTATTCTACAAGATTGCTCAAAGATATACAGATGATTGATTTCAAATGAACTCAAGATTTATATTGATCTGAAAATTGACAAGGATCATAATTACTTCCATTGAAGCATTATAGTAGAGCATTAATCCCATCTTACCGTTAGATATTCATCGTGATTGAGACTGAAGTGCTGAACATTTTATACATAATGGAAAGTACGAATAGTAATGGCATGTTTTCATAATATGCAGTGAAAGCGAATATGTTATTAAATGAACAACTTGGGAAAGTCGAAGCCCATGAATTCAGACCAAACGGTCAAGGACATCATCTAGCATACATCTAGCATACATTCCATACATAATTGACAAATTGTTCGACATTAACATACGAATATTATGGAACAAACATTTTCCAGTTCGCCAGGTTTCCAAAATTCTTCGGTAGTTATGAAGTGAACCACCTCGATGATTCGGCCCGGTAGAAACAAAGGATACTTATTTGATATCATAATTTGCGCATAATATTCGACATTTCTCTTCCTCTCACGTGAATGTCGGGTGATTTCAACATATAACGCAAAGTCACATACCTGATACGGGTATTGCGTGCGAATTAGGCAGGCATGAAACGGCCATCGCTCATACATACAGTGCTCATACGGCGCGGACACGTTCCGGTGCAGAGAACTGTTCCAGCCGCTGGCAGTTAATTGTCCACCGAAGAGTGAAAAGTACTGGGAAGGAAACCATTTTGTATACGGACCAGGTTTAACACGAACCCTGAAAGGACTGACTTTCGCATTCGCAGGAATCGTGTCACGGCGATGTTTTAATAATTAATTTCGGTATATTTATTCAACCGAGCCACTTGGCAGTGAAATGCCCAAGCGAAACTAACCACTCCACAGTTGGATAGAAGTTCGAGCGAGAATCCGGTGCCTTTTTCCAGTCATAACTGGCTGGTTCGGACAATAGATTGACAACGATGATAGGTGGGTAGTTAGGGTTACCTCATTTAACCTAACTACTGTATCAATGTACGTTTGGAGGGGCCGCTTGGTGGCCTGAGCTTGTTTACTGATGAATGATTCGATAAGGTAAGCTAGTCACGTGATGCTTTTGTGCTTCTTTATATCAGCTACGTTTGTTGTTCTGATACCGAGACAATATTGTGCTATTCTCATAAACCTGTATTAATATTATCAACTTACGGGCGGAAATGATACCGTAGTAATAACATCGGAATTGTGGTGAAAATTGTCGTACAAGTTTTTCGGAACAAAATGAACAACTGATGAATTCTGATTAATGTTCTCAAAATGGAAGCCGGTTTGTTTCATACTCAAGTCCACTAGTTATCGTTTGAGATCGAATAAAAAGCAATGATTGCGAAAACATGAAAATGTACCAATGTCTTTCGAAAAAGTGAAGGCTGAGGGGAAAGTTGGCAGCATTGGGCCTGCGGATGCCTTGGGTCACTCATGTAATAGCGAAGAGTATTGAAGAAATTTATTTAAATTTAAATATAGCGTAAGTAAAGTCAGTGATTTCTGTGACCTCAATCCAAATTTCATCAAAAACATTTGATAACTTCCAAAGAAAAAAACCTGTTTTAACCCACCTAGTGGTTTGCTTTTCTCATTAACATTTCACGAGAAATCGAAACGAGTTTCATATTGGACTTTTTGAATAACTGTTTTCGGAAACGGAATCGGGAGATTGTCACAGTTGCAGTAAATGTTTAGGACCACAGTTGCTGTAAATGAGCCAGGTCTACAAGTTCGAATAGTTTTATAATCTGCTTCGAAAATTTCGTACATTTTTGTATTGTCAACTATATGAAGGAAAGACATTTTTATCTTTCATTATCCTGAAAGTCGGATCCGAATAAAATTCAACCGCATTCATCAGGATAATGAGACAATTAGTTGATTCAAAGTTCGACCGGTTCAGTCACGGTTGGTTTGTTTGGTTATAAGCTAATAAGGCCTGCATGCTAGAAAAATTTACTGGCTAACATAAATTCCATGAAAAAATTATTTCATTCTGAATATTGATTATAGAGACAAAGCCTCTGTTTTAATTCCAGTGGTTTGGCTTACCTTTCATGCTCTATTTCGATTAAACCATTTATTCGAAAATAAATGAACCAAGCGAAATTCAGTATTTGTGTTACTTTTGTATTAGAAATTCATACTAAACAGGGTATTATTTTTGAATCAGTTGCTTAAAACCTACTTTGTCCCTTTGGTTTTGGTTGATGAGCTACAGGGCACGTACCCCTGTTTGGCGGATGGGAGTCAATTTACACTTCTTACAAGGTAAAGAAGTTGGACACAGTCAGACCATACCGAGATCTATCGTTTGCTTATAAATGTAAAAAATGAAAATTGTAATGCTGATTGTATCGATAACGGAGTGGATATGACTGATAGTGCTTGCAATAGACAATGGGCCGTATGAATAAAATGTAGTAAAGTCTGTTGTTTGTAGTATCTTTTCAAAAACAAAGCCCACAGAGTATAACGCGGTTTGGTATGAATAAAAAACAAGTTCGAACATGTAGTTAATGCTACTTCCGAATTTAAGCATTTACTGCATACCGTATCGACACAGGCCCGGAAAAGCTGGCATAAGCATGCACAAAGCAAGAAACGTACTTACATCTGTGATAATGCCACTTTTTTAATTTTTGTACGTCACTTTATCAGCAAACACACGAGTAGCAACCTCTAGAGCTACCTACCGAAAACTTGTAGTAAATACTACAGTTTGTAGCATGTTTTGACAGGAACATGATCCACACGTAGCATTTACTACCGAAATTCAAGCATGCTACGTTTTATTCATACGGCTCAATAGGTCATTAGGTGGTTTCACGCATTCTTATGCCTGGAATTGGTCACCAATTTGGATTAACTTGATGCAGTTGGGGTGAATAATAATATATCACATTCGTCCTAAACTGGTGAATTTAATTCGAAAAGAAGGACTATTATGATCAGGAATAAGATTAAATTGATATCTCATGAACCGTGAAGGAACTTTCAAACCTTTCCGATCGGGTTCGATGTTATACACATTGCAATAACGACGAAACTGATTCGGTCAGGTGGTCAGATCGAGGAAGGGTTGTATCTAAATTTCTCCAACTTTGGCACAGAATACATCTCTAAACTGAAAGTGTGAGATGTGTGTTTCTGGAATATTACGGTTCCCGTGGACCATTTCATACAATAACACCTAATATTTCCATGCGAAATATATGTAATTCTTGTTACAGTCAGCAATGTTGTCGATTGTAGAATACTTTGTAACAGTTCGGCTGAAAAGTTCGTATCGTTTAATAGAAACACACATTTTTTTGCCAAAATTCGTTTTTATTATTCAACATAATTGCCATCAGAGGCGATACAGCGATTATAGCGATCTTCCAACTTTTCGATACCATTTTTGTAGTGTAGTTTGTCCTTTGCCTCAAAATAGGCCTCAGTTTCAGCGATTACCTCTTCATTGCTTCTAAATTTTTTACCAACGAGCATTCTCTTGAGGTCTGAGAACAGGAAAAAGTCACTGGGGGCCAAATCTGGAGAATACGGTGGATGAGGGAGCAATTCGAAGCCCAGTTCGTTCAATTTCAGCATGGTTTTTCGTTGTTGTTTTTGATCGATTGTGAGCTCACGCGGCACCCATTTTGCACAAAGCTTTCTCATATCCAAATATTCGTGAATAATATGTCCAACACGTTCCTTTGATATCTTTAGGGTGTCAGCTATCTCGATCAATTTCACTTTACGGTCGTTGAAAATCATTTTGTGGATTTTTTTCACGTTTTCATCGGTAACAGCCTCTTTTGGACGTCCACTGCGTTCATCGTCTTCGGTGCTCATATGACCAGTACGAAATTTTGCAAACCACTTACGAATTGTTGCTTCGCCCGGTGCAGAGTCTGGATAACACTCATCAAGCCATTTTTTGGTATCGGCGGCACTTTTTTTCATCAAAAGTAGTGTTTCATCAACACACGAAATTCCTTTTTTTCCATTTTTTTCACAATAACAAAAGTAGCTTCACTCAAAATGCGATATCTCACAAACTAATAATCAGATAGCTGTCAAATTTATACACGTATCTTTTGAAGGTTGGTACTAACTGAAAATGGTATGGATTTAATTCTAGTGGCGCCCTCTCATAGAAACGATACGAACTTTTCAGCCGATCTGTTAGTTTCCCTTTCCACAATACCTAATTTCTTTCTTATTCTAACTTCTTTACTCTCAGCACGGAACAACGATTAATAAAATAATCTAAATATATTATCTAAATCAAATTATCTAAATATATTTCTCAAAAGTATAGAAAACTGCTCAAAGTCCTCAGCACATTGCAATGATTGTGACAGAACCGATATTGTCGACTGATCTGTGGAAGAAATAAAATATGCTAATCAAATCTCATATGAACGGTGGTATGTATGTGTGCATAGATTGCAATGTGTAATAACTCAATATTTCTGTTTCCCCTGTCCTTTGGCTTAGAAAGGGGAATGGAATCATGTCCTCTTTATAACCTCTGGGAGCCGCAAACAACGTGGACAATATCGTCCAAAGTCTGCACACATAGTAGTTTGATTGCATGTTAAATGTAGCTCTCTCTTAGATTGCGTTGTACTTTCTATGACATTCGTTACTTTCACTCAGTTCCTTACTAATGCTACACTCACTCATCAATCATCATTCATATTCAACTATGGGGATGCATACAAAATAAAACCTGTTTTAATCCACCTAGTGGTGTAATGATGCCTTTCTCATATCAATCATACTATCATATATAATACTGTGGTATTCTTCAAAATAATTTTATTCGATTCTTGAAAGAATAACCTAAATCGGTTTGTTTGACCGTCTACTGATAAAAACTATCAATTCGAGAAGATTTTAGGTCGATTTAGAAAATTTTTTACGGTTTTTCGCCCTTTTCAGTGATGGTCTAAAATTTTAAACACTCTTTACTCTATATTTTCGGATCCGGAAGTCGGATCCGGAAGTCGGATCCGGATGAAATTCAGGAATTACGTATGGGACCACAGGACCTTTCATTTGAACTTAAGTTTGTGAAAATCGGTCGCACCGTCTATGAGAAAAGTTAGAACACATATTTTCATTTTTTGCACATTTTACCCCATAACTCCGGTACCGGAAGTCTGATTCAAATAATATTCAGGAATTTTGTATGCGACTACAAGACCTTTCATTTGAATCTAAGTTTGTGAAAATCGGTTCAGCCATCTCCGGTTAGAAAAATTAAATACTAATCATTTCGTTATCATTACTAGTTAAAGTAATAATCGTAAGTACCGCTTCAGATATAAATGACTATGTTATATAGGAAAGCAGGGAAGCGGATACAATACGAAATTTTTCGAAGTTTCATCGACGAGGACATTTAAGACACAGAAGCAGTTGGTAGGATGACAAAATACCGATACAATACAGTCGCATGACCCAATGATTGACTGGTTAACGGGTGAAGCAAATTTCCTGCAAAAGTGACACATTTTTTGGTAAACTTGCAATAGAAGATACTCGAATCTTTCGATGCAAATCGGTAACCTTTAAGGAATCTGTCACTTGGGTTACGAGGGTTTCCTCTTTCGTTGCTGGTGTTCGTTTGGGCACTATAGCCTAGTTCGTCCGGTATGGAAAGCGTGGAGCCTTGTAATCCTCGGCCAGAATAGCTCATGAAGGTATAAAAAAAAGTTTGTGATTGAATTTTTAATCAAATTTTGTCACAGCATGTATGTGAATATAATTTACAGTTTTCAGTGATCTGTAAATTTAAATTAAAAATTTTAAATAAACTTCCATCTATTGAATTTTTTATTCTTTCAAACGTACATCCCGTAAAGTGGTTGAAATTTGTCTCAACCTCAGCTCCGTGTTCAACCAAAATCACACAACGGTAACAGACACGAAAGTGCCTGTACCGTGATTCTGATTTCATCAAAGCGGTTGAAAACGCATGTTCATGTGTGCTCGGTACCGATGGACCCATTGTGTTTTCAAGCGTGCTTCGTTCGTAGAGGCTGTGTTGTGTTTTCTTTTTTCGTACCACCACGTGTATGTTACGTACCGGTACGCTTTATAAGATGGTTAGATATTTTGGACACTCGTCACCTTGTAGTTCTTGAACCGGAGGTCAGATCCGGATGAAATTCAGGAGTTCCGTATGGAATCATAAGGCCTTTCTTTTGAACCTAAGTTTGTAAAAATCGGTCAAACCATCGCAGAGAAAAGTGATTTCGTTCCCGGAAATTCTATTGTTCCGTATTTTGCACCGCTGCTCTGTATAACTTGAATTGTTCAACACTCTTTATTCCGTAATTCTTGAACCGTTGGATCCAGATGAAATTCAGATGTTTTGTATAGGACCATAAGACCATTGATTTGAATCTAATGGCGTTTTCGTTTTTAATTTGCACTACACCGGTGCAGTGCTACACTGAGGCATGAATAAACGAACAACATAAACAGTAACCATTGACTACAGTAAACGATTCCATTGCACAGAGCTACACAAAACTTTTGATGAGTGCTACACCAGTGGCATCGGTGCAGAAAAAGTGTAGCACTGGTGTAGTGCAATTTAAAACGAAAACGACATAAGTTTGTAAAAATTGGTTGCGCTATCTCTGAGAGAAGTTAGTAAATTAGTAGTTCGAAATTGGAATTTTCATACTAAGTCAGGAACCGAAAGTCGGATAAGATGAAATTCAGGAATTTTATATGGCACCATAAGACCTTACATTTGAATCTAATTTTGTGGAAATCGGTTCAACCATCTCCGAGAAAAGTTAGTACACATATTTATTTTTTTTGCACATTTTACCCCTTAATTCCGGAACCGAAAGTCAGATCCAAACAAAATTCAGGAATTTTGTATGGGATTGCAAGATCTTTTATTTGAATCTTAGTTTGTGAAAATCGGTGCAGCCATCTTCGAGAAAAGTGGAGTGTGACTTGAACCAAATGTCAACAAATTTTCTGATGTCAAAAACCGTACAAAAAAATCACAATTGATATAAGGAGTTACCAGAGTACGGAATTTTCAAATACCTTTCAGTTACAGTTATACAAATATTCCAATTGAAAAATGACCGAAGGCTGCCGACCCTCCCCTACTCGAAATAAATGCTTTCACCTTCTTTCGTGTATGACCTTTTATTGGATGGTTATAAAATGATGATACTAGTAGAGTGTACTATTTACAGATGTAAAATTTAGTAACAATCTTTTAAGTGATTATCGAGATGGTTTCCAAGCAAAAAGTGCTTCAACAGAAAGTTTTGTGCGTGGTAGTGAAAAATGTAGGTCAGGCCCATAAGTGGATCTCGAAGAATCGACAATTTGACCATGTCCCGTGTGCAGAGATGTTCATTTCCTCTGTGTGACGAAGAGCAAGTGTAATTTCTTCTCTCGCACTGACAACATCAACGAGAGTTCTTCTCTTTTCTACATAAAAATCACTGTTCACACATGGGCTGAAAAGTCCCAGGCCTAATAAAAAGAACACGATTTTTTTGGTTCAAAGTTAACTTTATTCTTCAACGTAATCTCCATCAAAAACTACGTCAGGTCTGCGAATAGCCAGTAGTCGATTCGAAGTTCAATTCACTATATAACTTTCACTGTTAATTGTATTTCTTTTCTCAAGATAGTCGATGAATATTACACCACGTACATCCCATAATATCAAGGCTATAACCTTTCCAGCCGATGACGATCGTTTTGATTGCGAAGTAAAGTGATGAATCCATGTTTCATCCATTGTCTCATATCGACGCAAAAATCTGGTTTGTTTCGTTTAAACATGGCCAAAAACTGCTCAGAATCATCAACACGTGCTCGTTTTTGGTCAACAGTGAGCAAACGCGGCACTCACTTTGAACAGAGCTTTCTCATAGTCAAATGTTCATGCAATATAAAGCCCACACGTTCTTTTGATACTTTTACGATGTCAACTAACTCACGCAACTTCACTTTTCGATCATTCAAAACGATTTTTTTATATTTCCTGGTGTTACCGCCTCATTTAGACGTTCACTACGTTTTGCATGGTCAGTATCTCTACGATCACGTTCGAAGTCAGCAAACCAACGTTTTATTATTGTTTCTGGTGGAGCGAAGTCTCCATAACACTTTTCAAGCCATACGTTTGAACGGTATTTTTCACCATCAAGAAGCAGTGTACAATTAATACATGAAATGTTTTTGATCCATTGTTCTGAAATTTACAAAATTATCGTCACTCTTAGCACAATTACTCACAAACTAATGAACAGAATATCTTGAAATTTCAACAGCTGTATTTTAGAAATTAGTCTTAACTGAAAAAAAGGTGACTGTAATAAAACTAGCCCCATCTATGTATTAGGCTCGGGACTTTTCAGCCCATGTGTTATATAGAGCGTGCATGCATCGTGAGAGCGCGTGTTTATTTTTTTTTACCTCTAGCACTGGATCACACCAAAGTGCTAAAGCAGAGCTCTCAAATTCTCTAAGGTGGACGCAGATATTTTAACCGAAGTGTACATCCCGGTGAGACTCGCATTCGCATTGAAATTTCGTTTTTCTCTGCTGTGATAAAGATTTTCATAGGAAGGCCAGTGTTCTGTAAATTTAAACGTGTTGGATGTATTCAATCGATATCGCGTGAGATCGATTCATGCGAAGAAAATGTGGTTCATTCACACTAGCTTCTTTAAACACAAGCACACATTCAAAGTCTATCCATTCGACAATAAGAAGAAGTGTTCTTTTTTTGTGCGGTGTTCGTCGTCTGCATCCTCAGTGTAGGCATGAAACTTACACTCTGGTTTATCACTCTAGTGAAACTTCATCACTATTCACCGTATTTTCGTATAATAATGGTTTGTGACCAAATATTTACATGGATACCTTGAGTCCTGACCGTAGACAGCCTAGGAAGGAACAGACTCCATTAGGCTAAAATGCAACACCCGTGAACAATTCCGAGTGTAAGGGAATACTCCCCTCCATTATGATAAATAGAGTCTTTTAAAATATTTCATTCTTTTTGCCTTTCTCATATAGAAAGGCTATGTAATCACTGTGAAAACAGACTTTTTAACCGAGGCCCGGAGGGCCGAATTTCATATACCATTTGACTCAGCTCGACGAACTGAGCAAATGCCTGTGTGTGTGTGTGTGTGTGTGTGTGTGTGTGTGTGTGTGTGTGTGTGTGTGTTTGTGTGTGTGTATGCGTGTGTGTATGTAACAAAAATATGCACTCACTTTTCTCGGAGATGGCTGAACCGATTTTCAAAACTTAGATTAAAATTAAAGGTCTCATGGCCCTATAGCCTGCTATTGAGCTTTATCCCGATCGGACTTCCGCTTCCGGAGCTATAGGATGATATGCACAAAAAATATGGAAAAATCTACACTCACTTTTTTCAGAGATGACTGTACCGATTTTTACAAACCTAGATTCAAATGAAAGGCCCAATGGTGCCATAGCCTGGCATCAAATTTCATTTAGATTCGACTTCCGGTTCCGGAGTTACATGGTAATATGTGAAAATTATAAAAAAAAAATTCTCTAAAACGGCATAAAAACTTAGTTTGTGGGCATAAAAACTTGATTCGGCACTACTGGTCCCCCCTTTTCCAGTTCCGGAAGCACCGAAAGTAGTGGAGAAAAACTACAAAAATAGAACTCACTTCGATTTCTCACTGATGCTTGAACCGATTTTCACAATTCATGATTTAACTTAAAGCTCATATTGTCTTTTAAGCTACTGTGAAATGAGTGTCAAAGTTTTCAAATCGTCATATAGATTGAAAATGTGTACAACACCGAAATAAAAAGAAAACACAAAACCAATGATGCGTGCTTCGTTCTATTTCGTACACGCTATGAAGAAACGGTTACGGATGTCTGCTACTGGTGTGTGATATTGGTAAAAGACGGTGCTGCCGTTGATGAAAATATTAGCTATTCTATGACAAGTGCGACCGAAAGAATAAACGAATGTCATTGAATTCAAATTTATTTGAAAAAATATGCAATTTTCATAACCGGTAGTGCAGTAAAACCGTTCCAGTTCCGGTTTCGGAAGAATTGAAAATGGTGAAAAACTGCAAAAACGACCTAACTCGCTTTCCTTCAAGATGACCAAATCGATTTTCACAAACTTATAGGTTCAAAGGAAAAGTCTTACAGTTTCATACGGATTTCCTAGATTTCTTGTGGATACTAGTTCCAGTTCCGGAAGTACAGGGTAAACAGGTTTTGTAGAGTTTGTTAGATTAGGTCCGAACAAACTTTCCTATTTCTATTCAATGAACAGTTGTTTTAGCGAATTGTTCAGTAATATTGATGATGTTATAAGTAATTTGAGAAAGGCATCATTACACCACTAGGTGGAATGAAACAGGTTTTTTTTTTCATAAGCACGTATATCTTTTAAGGGAGTTTACATAAGTTATTCTTTGCCGTAGCGTAACTTTTACATAGAATTGTTAATCCTAATATAATTCTAATATATCCTTTTGTTTTTTTAAATATCATATTAGGTATTTCGTCATTAAATATTTCATTCTCTTTGGCACTTATATGTCACAGTCTTTCATGTATACTAGGATTTTGCATATAACGTCTTCATGTTAGTCTCCATGCATATTATGTTCAGTACAATGTCTAATAGAATCGTCGTAGCTGGCCTAGGTAAGACCGTTTCATTACATTCACTAACCAGAGCTATTATAAATTTATTAATTTCTGGTTAACATTACTTACAATACGCTACCTTAACATATTTCTACAAATATGCCTTTGTTAGGGT
Source organism: Malaya genurostris (assembly GCF_030247185.1). NCBI lineage: Eukaryota > Metazoa > Arthropoda > Insecta > Diptera > Culicidae > Malaya > Malaya genurostris. The sequence goes on from NC_080572.1 coordinate 217,251,400, forward strand.
CCAAAACATTTCAATTGGTCTGACCCGTAGACAGTTTGGAGGATTTCCAGGCTACTGTGTCCTTCGCGCAATGATCAGCTGCCAAATCCAACCAAAATTATACTGCAAGCATTTCCGAACGTAAACAACATAGCATTCGATACCGATACAAATAGCTGGCCGAATCACTGCATTTTTATCGATTTTTTGTGATTTATCAGACCTTCAATACTTTGTCCAGCACGGATCGTGTACAGCTTATGAGCTAATTTTATGTAGGATTCACTATCATCTGTGACTCATCCTTCCGTAGCAACAGTAAATCACGATTTGAGGTGATTTAAAAAATCAATGACAAGTTTGATGAATCGCACAGTAATACATGAGATTATACGTAATAAAAGAAAGATATTATTACAATTATATATTTTACAGATGTGTTATAGGATTTAAATTGAATTCAAATCGCCACTCTAATCCAAAAGAATGAATCGCACCCTAGTTTATACCAATTTTCCGTTCTCAACAAATTGAATCAATGTATTCGATTGGCAATATCATTCCATTCATTGAGATCGGAAAATTGGTGTGCGCTAGTGTAGGATTTGATTCAGCTCCTATTCAAGCTTATTAATTGATTTGATGTACTCGAGAACAAAACCGATTGATTTTCACAAGTTCATTCAGAAGATGCAACCAACGTCCAAGTTTGAGTCACTACGTTTTCTCGTTTACTTAACTGAGAATCGGATAGGCCTTTTCAAAGTACCATCTTCTGTCCAATAATAGTAGAGAGTCCTCCAGATGAGCATTTCCCCGAGAGACGACTGCCGGACCGTATGTTGATCTTCGTTTTGAAAATGAATGAGATTATTTCGCTCGTAATTGAATTTTCATCTGTTCCATTCGATTAAACTAACATTGTATCCTCCTGTGTGCCACGGGAAATTGAAAAACAGCATACGAATAGATAGATTTTCAGCGTTCATGGCCACCGGTAACCTTGAGTACAGTTGCATTGTCACGGGATTCTATCCGAATGATGCAGATGCGAATTTAATAGCGTTGTGTTGCATTAATTTGTATTCAAACTTATATCGTTTGTGTTTATGTTGATGAATAGCATATGGAGAGGGTTGATTATTCCAAACATTTGAGGTAGGACAGTTTACTGTTCTTGCTTTTTTTATGGATGATGCATTTATATCAATGCTTTGAATATTCGATTGTGTTTCGAATTATACCGGAAATTTTCAGTTTCGTTATCCTTTCAGGGTTAACTATAATAAATGGTATATCCTTTCTCTTTAAAACTTTGACTTTAAATTTTTTTTGAACTGGGTGTCACCCAAATCGACTGTTTGTCGAGTTTAAAAAATACCTATCTAGTTGAAATAGTTTTGAATGAAATTTTCGAAAGCCATTTCGCCGAAAGTCGTTTCGCCGAATGCCATTTCGCCGAAAGTCGTTTCGCCGAATAGGTCATTTCGCCGAAAGTCGTTTCGCCGAAAGAGTAATTTCGCCGAAAGGGTCATTTCGCCGAATGGGTCATATCTCATGCATGTTATGTCTTCTGTATAACTGATGTGGCGCAGCCACATAACCGAAGCCAAGATGGTCGACGCCAGCTGAGTCGACCGCCGACCCGCCGTCGGAAGAGGCGGCCTCTTTCATACACTTTCATACACGCGGTAGCGAGGTCGGACAGCACATGAACCAAAACGATGTGGAGTAGCCGCATTAGATATTTTTTCATTTTCACTTAACAAACGGAAAATATCATCTACATTTGCCTGGTAGATACACCTATGCAATTGCTTTGATGCTTAGTAGCTAATAGTAAACAAGTTTTCTTGGGAACTACAATGGTAAGTCAACAGAACGGGTGTTAACGCTATTATCTTTCGTTTGTCTTTAATTTAAATCAATTCTAATTACGATTTCAAAACGTTTTCAGGATTCGGCGAAATGACCCTTTCGGCGAAATGGCATTCGGCGAAATGTCATTCGGCGAAATGTCATTCGGCGAAATAACCCTTTCGGCGAAATGACTTTCGGCGAAACGGCTTTCGGCGAAATGGCTTTCGGCGAAATGACCCTGATCCGAAATTTTCTACGTCTTTGCACTATTGTTCTATATGACATGTTGCAAATTCATACACACATCCCTGTATTTCCGGAACCGGAAGCCAGAACTGGATTAAAATCTACCTCAACTTATGAAAACATAATACTTTTCATTTAAGTCTAAGTTTGCGAAGATCGGTCTGGCCGTTTCAGAGAACTTTGAGTGGTTTCCGGTTTGAAGCGCATAAGCACTTTCCTGGTACTTCCGGAACCAGGAACGTTGATCCAATTTACCCAAAATCAAAGTATTTGATCATCAACTAAGCATACCTGCCTAATTGAAGAGTTATGCGGCTGTATTTGGCTTGATTTTTCCATGTATAAAAACACGCTCCTGAAAATGAAATTTTCATACTTATCAGCCTTCCGGAAACGGAAGTCGTATCTGGATGAAATTTGGTAGTGTTACATGGGGTTATAAGATCTTTCACTTGTGAAAATGTAATTAGTTCATTTTGCACATTTTATCCCGTAACGTCGGAACCTGAAGTCGAATCCAGATGAAACTTAGTAGCAGGCTATGGGACTTGAAATTGAGTTGAAGAAAATCGAGTGCACATTTCTTCATTTTTTTGCACGTTTTACCTTGTGACTCCCGTACTAAAAGTTTGATCCGGTCAAAATTCAATAGGAACTTTTGCGATCAATGAGCCTTTTATTTGAATCTAAGTTTGTAAAAATCGGCGCAGTCATCTCCGAGAAACTTCAGTGCACATTTTTGTTACATACACACACGGACATTTGCTCGGATCGTCGACAGATAATTTAATTGAAAAACGTGCATGTTTTGAAATGAACACCAACCAGCCTATTGAAGTGTGCCTGTCACATGAAAGCGCGTTGAAAAGGTCAACCGATGAATCGAAATAATTACTGGTTTATAAGATACTTAAGCTGTCCGGTCACGTGTCCGGTTTAGTCCTGGTCTCTCCTATGTAAAGATGGTCTCTAGGTAGCTTCACGTGCGAAAGATTTCGTTTTTATGGCTCAATGGTGCTTGAAAATTCGCAGATTTTGCCAGCAATAGGCTACGGTCAAATAACTAAAGCTTTTACCACAAATAAATCTATAAACTCGAAGCTACCGTAAGGACATCCTCAAATCTCTATCTATCTCTTTTCAAGGCACACAAGTGTCCTGCAGAATTTTGGTGAAGTAATTCTTGAAAATTAAGAATTGAAAATTCAGCACTCAAAGCTCAAAGTTTCAGAGTTTTTAGAGCTCAGTGTTTAAAATTAAATGCTCAAAGTTCAAATCTCTAGATTTAAAGACATAAATTCAAAGCTCGAAATTAAAAGTTTTGAATTGAAAGCCTAAAGTTTCAAGTTCACAGCTGAAAACTTCAAGCCCTAAATTGAAAGAAAAACCTGTTTTAATCCACCTACTGGTGTAATGATGCCTTTCTCATATCTCACATTTTCTCATATATAAATGAGTGGCGTTCTTCAAAATAATTTTCTTTGATTCTAAAGAACAAAAAGGTTTGTCTATAAACTATTATAACCTACAGAGTGAAACAGTACTCAGGTCGGTTAGGCCATCTCTGAGGAACGAAAAGAGGTACTTTCGAAACCGGAATCTGGGAACCGGTATAATCGAAGTTGGCTCGAGAAAAGTGACTGGGATCCATTTTTGAGTGTATGACTACAATCTTCGGTCATTCATCAAAAACCCAAGAACAAACAAGAAAGCCAAATTAATGTTTGGCCGTCTACGGACAATGACTACCGATTGGAATAGTTTTTAAGGCAAGTTTAGAATTTATTTTACTTTTTCGTTCCGGTGCTTCCGAAATCAGAAACCGAGAACCAGTATAACCGAAATCGGGTTGTTTGGTTGTCTATTGACAATGGCTACCGATTGGAATAGTTTCGAGGTGAGTTAAGAAATTTGTTTACGTGTTTTGTTTCGCCGCTTCAAGTGACGGTATCTAATTTTTAACACACTTCACCATACCGGATGAAATTTAGCAGTTTTGTATGAGATTATGATACCTTTCATTTGAATCTAAGTTCGTTGAAATCGGTCACGCCATCTCTGAGAAAAGTGAGGAAGTGAATTGAAACAAGATTTTTTTTCACTAATCACCCAGTAACTCCGTGACCGGAAGTCGGATCAAAATAAAATTCAGGGTCGTTGTATAGGACGATTGTACCTTTCATCTGAATCTAAGTTTGTAAGAATCGGTTCAGCCGTCTCTGAGAAAAGTAAGTGCACTTATTTTTATTTTCTTTGCACATATATCACCCTGTAATCGAATTCGACTAAATTTTAGGAACTTTGTGTGGGGTTACAAGACCTTTCATTTATTCTAAGTTCATGAAAATCGGTTCAGCCATCTCCGAGAAAAGTGAGTGCAAAAAAGGCGGGTGGGTAATGTCAGAGACATAACTGGATGTCGTGAATACGAAAACAACTGACATGTTCCTTAATACTATGTTCACACTGGCCGAAAATAACATGTTTTAACGATAGTAATATAAAGTTAAAACCGCACTGTTCACACTAAGAAAAATGGTTGTACCTATCTGCGTTGCCAGGTCATTTTTCCAAAAATATGTTGTCGGCGCAAAAATCTATCTGTATCATATCGGTATCAATATCTCTTCTACCTAAATAGCAGAAAAGGTGAGCGAAAAAAAAGGTCCCACGACAACCTTTTCTCATGTCTATTCAAGCTAAAAACCAAAATCGGTATTTATCTGTGTGATCCGTGAATTATCGGTATTTTGGGAGAACATATCTGTATTGTGATATAGAGGTCAAAAATCTGTACAAATACCGAGAAATCTGTATACCTGGCAACGTTGGTACCAGTTTTCAGTTTTGTTTTGTTATTATTACATGGCTACTTTGATGGAAAACTGCTGTTGTTGAACAGCTTGTCAATTGACATAGTCGAAAATAGTGAATAGTGAAGTGAAAATGCTAGCAGGGTTGTGCTTTACTGACAATTATATCATGTTATTTCGGGAAAACATGTTTTAATGTGACGTTTATGAATATGAAATAACGCAAAAGTAAAACATGTTATTTCGCTTAAAACTTGAAATCGGAGTTATAACATGTTTTAACTCGTAGTGTGAACATAGTATAACACTTCCGAATATCAATTAGTTGAAAAAAAAAGGTTGAAGAAGGCTTCACTTGATTTCGATTACTGTGAATTTCGCACAGCGAAAAGTGCACAAATCAAATGCAAACAACTGGCAGCTGTGACGTAATCGTTCTTGTCGGAAGCGAAACTAGCTTTGCAAACGACACAAAATACATCTGCTCGCAGTGGTGATAGAATCCAAACTGATCCAATTATTGTTAAGAGATTTCTTTTTACGTGATTTCGTCTGCAGCTTTTTCACTAATGGGCAGTCCTAACGGCTATAAAAATAGCAGCATATAGAATTTTAATTTCGATTATTTCATTTCATTGAAAGAAACTATCAGAATGCTGTACGGGATTCATTCCTGCCTTTCAGAAGGACCAAATTGTGGAACGCACTACGTTATTAAACACTGCTCGGAACATTTTTCTCGATCGATTTGTTGTACAGCAGCAGATATTTTGTTCTCTTTCTCAGAACGCGTTCTGATTGGCTGGTGTTGACATGGGTCAAATGAGACAGGTTTTTCAATAGTGTACTATTGAAATACTTCAATGTTTTTGCTATACACGTTTAAATTGAAAAATTTCGATTCTATTGGTAGTTAGATTATATAAATCCTTTCACAGATCACTGAGCTATTAGCTTTAAAAATGCGAGAAAGGCAAACGCGCCTTATGAATTATCCTCTTTGATACTCGTTTATACCAAACATTTCAGAAAAGTTTAATTTTGAACTATTTGAGATTATGTCACACAACTGAAAATTTTATCATAAAATTGTGACCATATTTCCGATGGCATGTAGCAAAAATTATGTTGATTCGTTAGATACAACAAGAGATATTCACAATGAAAAACTTATCACTCTCTCAGAGGGTAAATTTTGAAAAGGCGCCCCATAGTCAAGTAAGTCGTATTCACGACAAAAATGTTACATACACATACACACATACAGACATTTTGCTTATTCGACGAACTGAGTCGAATGGTATGACACTTGGCCCTCCGGGCCTCGGTTCAAAAGTCGGTTTTCACAGTGACTGCATAACCTTTCTTTATGAGAAAGGCAAAAGAGATTAAGATAAAAGATTCACAATTTTTAAGTAGAAAACTCAAATCTTATAACTTAGAGCTCAAAATTGAAAACTCATAGTTCAAAGCTAAAAATATAAAGTCCAAAATTCACAGCTCAATACTCTAAGCCCGAAATTCCAAGTTTGAGTTTAAAGCTCGAAATCGAAAGGTCGGAATTCAATGCGTAAAAACGAAAATAAACAAAGTTAGTATATTGAAGCTCGAAATGAAAAATTTCATGCAAAGCTATAAACTTGAAGTTAAAGGGTTGGAATTCAACGTTCAAAACTAAAAATGTAAACTGCCTCACAGCTTTGAAATCAAAGGTCGAAACTAATAAGCTCTAAATTCAAAGGTATAAACTAAATCAAAATGATTAAATGCTCAAAATACACTGCTGTAAATTCATAGATAAATTTTTCAAGACCTAATCTAAAAGTACGAAATTTCAAAACTGTACCTATATTCAAAATCCAAATCGAATGTTCCGAATTGAAATATAAAATTCAATATTCGATACTAAAAGGTTACAATTCAAATTTCAAAATTCGAAGCATAAAATTTGAAGCTCAAATTCTGATGCCTAAAATTTATAGCTCAAACTTCAAGAAAATTTGATCATTTCTTTATAACCAACTAGCGGACCCCTGCACACTTCGTAGCGCAATAATATTAGATTAGGTGTGAATAAATCAATACTTCTTTCAATCAATTTGAATGGTTATTGTCAATAAAATGGAACCTTTTTATATCACGGACCACAGGTTGAGAATAGCTGCTCTGCGATAAAAAGTCATTTTTTTGTTTCTTCATTTTCGGTAAAAGTATGTCAAACCGATGGTTTGCCAACACGCGAACAGGCAACATCATGTAAAAACTCAAACTTCATGACACAAACTCCTTACGATTACTCTTGTGCTTTATTGGCGGTAATATGATAGCTAAACGGACGGGAAAATGACGTTTAAATTTGAATGACATGTCAGTGGGTATCATGGGAATCTTTCCCTCGATAACATTTGCCATTAACCTTTTAACTTTGAAATTTTTTTCAGCACTTGCTCCTGTACTTTCTGTACTTATTGTTGTACTTTCTGAACCTGTTCCTGTTCTTTCTGCTCTTGTTTCTGAATTGTATGTATCAGTTTCTGTATCTGTTTCAGTACTCCGTATTTCTGTGCTTTCTCTACATGTTCCTGTCCTCTCTGCACTTGTTTCTAGTATTTTCAGTGTTTGTTCTCTCATGGCTGTGCTTGTTCCTGTACTTTCTGCATTTTTTCACTTTGTCTACCTGTTCATACACCTTCCACACTTGTTCCTGTGCGTTCTGCACTTGTTCCCCTTATTTCTGTACCTACAGCTGTCCAGGCGAACTTCGTACCGCTTAAAAATAATCTTTGGATGGAAATTATTTGGAATACTCACAAAATCAGAATAATAAAACGACCTGTGTGAAAGTCGGTATCAGAAGAGTGTGGTCATGATTGTTCGCGATCAATGAAGTTGAATGATGAAATGAATCTCAGCAATTTTTCAGTTTGTGAGAAAATCGATGAATCGTTTCAAACAGGTGAAAAATGGCTCAGTAAAATTTGAACACAAATCAGCTCGTTTGGCGCCAAACGATTTTATCAATAATCTAGTATTCATATTTTGCTCTCCAGTGGGCAAACATTGCACAACTCGATACGCGCCAAACAATCATTGAAGATCTAGCATGGATTGAGCGGAAAATTTCCAAGTCCATACAAAACATTTTTCAAAATTTCCTCCACTTTCCCGAAGGATTTAACTTATGTAATATAGCCTAAAACCTCTGCATAAACGTCACCTTTCGAACAAAAAAAAAATCATTTGTAAATCGGTCCAAGTATATCAGAGAACATTAGCAACACACACTTTTTCCACTATTATATATATATATATATATATATATATATATATATATATATATATATATATATATATATATATATATATATATATATATATATATATATATATATATATATATATATATATATATATATATATATATATATATATATATATATATATAGATTTGAAATAAAAATGGTGTTGTTTTTTTCTGGAAAGTACTACAAAAATATTTATTTCAACTTATTTTTACTGCTGGCTTTTAGAATTCCTCCAAGACTGTTTTGTTTTATCAAAGAGTATGGATTTCTAACGCATATATAACACATGGAATTGTTCAGCCCATGTCTTATATGTGCGTCCCGGGCCTAACAAAGAGAACACGATTTTTTTGTTTCAAAACTAACATAACTTTATTTATGAACGTAATCTCCAGCGCTGCACTAACATTTTAATATCACTTTTGTAGAACGATTTATCTTTTGTCTCAAAACAGGTCTCAATTTCAGCTATAACCTCTTCATTGATCCTAAATTTCTTACCGGCGAACATTTTTTTCAGTCAGTAGTCGCTGGGAAGCAATTTGGCGAATACGGTGGATGTGGGAACAATTCGAAGTTCAATTCATGTAGTTTTGCCATTGTTTTGATTGACTTGTGACACGGTGCATTGTCTTGATGAAACCCTTTTTTTACTTTATACGGTCGTTTCTTTGCAATTTCATTCTTCAAACGCTCCAATAACGCTATATCATATTCACTGTTAATGGTGGTTCCTTTCTCAAGACAGTCGATCATTATTACACCACGCACATCCCAAAATACCGAGGCCGTAACTTTTTCAGCCGATTGTCGTGCTTTCAGACGCTTTGGACGAGGTTCACCAGTTGTCCACTCAGATGACGATTCGATTCCGGAGTAATGTGATGAATCCATGTTTCATCCATTGTCACATATCGACGCTTAAAATCCGGTTTGTTACGTTTAAACATGGCAAAACACTGCTTAGAATCATCAACACGTTCTCGTTTTTGGTCAACAGTGAGCAAACGCCGCACCCACTTTGAACAGAGCTTTCTCATAGTCAAATTCCCATAAAATATGTATTATAAAGCCAACACGTTCTTTTGATATCTTTACAATGTCAGCTAACTCACGCAACTTCACTTTTCGATCATTCAAAACGATTTTGTGAATTTTTTTAATGTTTTCTGGTGTTTCTTCTGGACGTAATGTGTTCTGCATTATCGGTGTCTTTACGACCACGTTCGAAGTCAGCAAACCAACGTTTTATTATTGTTCCTGACGGAGCGGACTCTCCATAACACTTTTCAAGCCATTGCTTCGCTTGAACGGTATTTTTCACCATCAAGAAGCAATGTAAAATTGAAACACGAAATTGTTTTTGATGCATTGTTTCTAAAATAACAAAAGTAGCGTCACTCTTAGCACAATAACTCACAAACTAATGAATAGAATATCATGAAATTTGAATCTTTTAAAGGTGAAAGTTAACTGAAAAGAAGGTGACTGCAATAAAACTAGCGCCATATATGTGTTAGGCCCGATACTTTTCAGCCCATGTGTTAGTTGAGATTTAAGTTGATCGTTCTGTCACAAGCGGTTATTTTTCAATTTTATTGGTTACATGACTTGGGTTCTGTAATTTTCGTTTTAGGAAAACTTTTGAATTTATTTGTCATGTGGTCGAGAAGAGGGGAACTTGCCAATTAGAACTAAAAACTTTATAATTAGCTAATCGATTCTTGAGACTAAAAGAAGTAATATAAACTAAATTCCTCGAAACACTGAAATGATCAAAACAAACAAAGCATAAAAAAATACTATCCCATGTATTGTGATGTTGTGTGATTCAAATTATTTTATACTGTACTACTAAAATGTGGATTTGTTTTCCAACTCCGCCGCACTGAATCAAGTTTTCATGTGACGTTGTATTTTTTCTTTTAACGGGTATGGTAATAACAATAAAATACAATTAAGAATCGGCGTTCTAACAACCTAAAGCCGCTACTAACAACAGGTTGCTCGTTACAAAAGTCATATTGTTCTAATTTCCGTTGTGCTCAGAGTGTCATGCTACTACGTGAAGTCGCCATGTTTGCACGTGTGCTTCGAAGCGCAAAAGCTCTCCTGTACGGACTTCGGCGTGGGTTGCGTTGTTATATGAGTGTACGGTTGGTTGGATTTTGAATAGCACTACTGCAAATCCATTACAGGATATTGCTGCGAAGTTTGCAACTAGGTACAGAAATGTCTTGCACATTTTTTTCACATTGCTGGTGATATCTATTTCTCGTTCCAACAGACGAAGACGAGCTCGTTTTTCCATCACATGGTTTAATTAGAAAAGATGCTAGTTGGTTCGAAATTAACTTTTTCGAAGTTTGTTTTTTCATTTCACATTGTCATTCAATTTGTACCAAACACTAATTAACTCCTGCTACTTACAAAACATGAGAAGAAAACAAAACAATACTTTTCTGTTTTGATATACTATCCCCATCACTGAATTCTACTGAAAATACACTCGACCGACTTGGTTAACTTTGCAAGGTTTGCAGTATCCTGCCTGCCAATGCATAGCGCACAGGAATGAAGCATATGTACATGAATGTTTAATAATTCTATAGCGAAACTTTTTCATGCCACTTGCAGAGTAGCTTGTAAAACAACCGGCCGCAGAGTTCCGGTTGAAGCCGAGAGCGAGGTTCGTTTTCTTCGTGCCTCGAACGGATGCTCTTTCGCCGTGCATTGTGACGAAAACGGTACTGCTCCCAATTTGCATAGTTGACGGTATGATGCAGAAATTTTGTGCACGTGTTGTCATCTGTACGAATTTAAGCAACGCAGACCCTTCCAGTTTCTCATGCATTTCCGGTTCAACCGCTCGGAGCTATGGTAGAGCGTAGTTTTCAAATCGTAACGAGAACGGCAAAAATGACAATACGGGAAGTTTATAAACTATTTTTTTAAAATTTTCATTCGAAAGAGGCAAAAGGCGATCCTTGTTTTTTGGAAATCTTCTGGATACTTGTCAAGCTTGTCTAATTTTATGATGCAATCACAATTGCATTATTTATTGCCAACTGGTTAACTCCATGGTTCCGTTACACTTTTCGTGCTAACGAAAGGCAAACAAAAGGTTAAAATTTTAATACTTCCTAGTTAATAAGTTTTGGTTGCTTACTCACACTTATTACTTATCGTCATTATAAGGATAGGTTCTGCTGCGATGGTGACGGCAGTGCGCTGTCGGTGAAATGTATAATCTTGTCACGAAGGTCCTCGCCGACAGCACCGACGGGGTAGCGGTGCTCCGCAAATAGGAGGTATTATGGTAGGAGGGAAGTCAATCAGGAGTGCTTGTGGCAAACTGATGTCGAGATGTCGATAGTCACGCCGATGCTACGACGCGACGGGGCAAGAGCAGTAATAACAAAATACAACCTCACTTCGTTTTATTTTGATGTGGGAAAGCGTTCTAACGAGTTCGTAATTAGTTCACTCAACGACCGAACGTCCGACGAAGACTGGAGGATAAAGATGGCTATGCGTCAGGGTATCTTGGTTTGGCATGAAAGTGTATAACTTCATTTGTTATCCCGTTACGAACAGCAATTGAAAAGTGTCTTCGAGTGGAAATAATTGCACGATACTACTGTCCGAGGAGTAATTTTCCAGTCTATACTTGAACTGGTGATTTCGTTAAATTGGCAAGTTTGATTAGCTTCTAATATATTTACCGCAAAAAAAAACTATACCGATGGCTATTGTTAAAGATTAATTTTTTGTCTTGCTTTGAGATGTAACGACATACTTGTAATCATTCTGATCAATTAAATCTGGCGTTTTGCTGCGAAACTTCTATGAATTTATTCTTTTTTTTACACTTGAACCTCAGAAAAATATTGTTTTGGGTTATACTATCAAGTCAAATAAATTTAAATAGTTTTGAACCCATATTCTCCTAATTCAGCCCAACTGTGGTCAACTGGGAGATGGTTAGTACCTATCATCTTTCTCCGTACAGCTTACAGTCCATGTTGAATCCGGCGGCAAAAGAGAATTAGCCAAGAGTAAATCCACTGGGTTCCTGTTTCTATGTCGTAAAAGGCCACAAGTAATACATGGGCTGAAATGTCCCAGGCCTAACACATAGATGGCGCTAGTTTTATTGCAGTCACCTTTTTTTAAAAGTATTACTAACCTTTAAAATACAGCTGCTAAAATTTCATGATATTCTATTCATTAGTTTGTGAGTTATTGTACTAAGAGTGACGTTACTTTTGTTATTTTCAAAACAATGGATCAAAAACAAATTCGTGTTTTAATTTTACACTGCTTCTTGATAGGAAAAAAAATACCGTTCAAGCAAAGCTATGGTTGGAAAAGTATTATAAAGACTCTGCTTCATCAGAAACAACAATAAAACGTTGGTTTGCTGACTTCAAACGTGGTCGTAGAGACACCGATGATGCAGAACGCAGTGGAAGTCCAAATTCACAAAATCGTTATGAGTGATCGAAAAGTGAAGCTTCGTGAATTGGCTGACATCGTAAAGCTCACTGTTGACTAAAAACGAGAACGTGTTGATGATTCTGAGCAGTGTTTGGCCATGTTCGAACGTAACAAACCGGATTTTAGGCGTCGATATGTGACAATGGTTGAAACATGGATTCATCACTTAACTCCGGAATTGAAACGATTGTCATATGAGTGGACAGCAACTGGTGAACATCGTCCAAAGCGCCTCGTTAATGTCTCGCAAGCACAACAATACGCTGAAAAGGTTATGTCCGCGGTACTTTGGGATGTGCGTGGTGTAATATTTATCAACTATCTTGAGAAAGAAAATACCATTAACAGTGAATATTATATAGCGTTGTTGGAGCGTTTGAAGGCTGAAATAGCAAAGAAACGACCGCATATGGCAAAGAATAAAATAGCGACTATTGGTTGTTCGTAGACCTGAAAAAAAATGCTCGCCGGTTAGAAATATCGCACGAATGAAGAGGTTATCGCTGGAACTGTGCCTTATTCTGAGGCAAAAGATAAATCGGTCTTCAAAAGTGGTAGTGAAATGTTAGAGCGGCGCTGGAATGATTGCGTTGTTCTTGATAGAGACTACGCTTATGAATAAAGTTAGATTTTGATCCAAAAAAATCGTGTTCTCTTTGTTAGGCTTGGAACTTTTCAGCCCATGTTTTATTCCTTCGAGCTTTCAAGACACGTCCCTAATTGCTTATTCTCAAGGGGTGATTCATTAGCGTTGTTTTCATTTAAAGTGTTTCGCTTGGGCATTGTGTTTAAAGTATTCGAATGGTGATAAAAAATGTGCTTTATCCACCTAGCAGTGAGATGATATATTTTTTATCAATCAGCATATGTTTTCCGCGTGAATATTTTTATTTGTGTTATGTTTTCATGAGATTATTTTAATGACAGTTTGAAGTTTCAATCACTCATTACCTTGTAATTTTGGAAATGCAAGACGAATCGAAGATAAAAATTGTATGACATCTTAAAATTATTCCTTCCAATCTAAACGTGTGACAATCGTTTAACCATTCCATGAAATGTATAAGTGAGTTCCTCTTTAAAATTTTTGTCACTGTTTATGGTGCTTCCAGAAACGGTATTCAGATATCAGCATAACCAAAAATAGTTCGTATTTAATTAAAAAAAAAAGAATTAAAATGATGAAAAAATTGAAATTGTGTTGAGCCCTACTTTGAAGATTTTTTGTCATCCTCTATGACGGTTTGAATTTGAAAAACTCATCACCCTGTAATTTAGAAATTGGAAGTCGGAATCAGACCAATTTTTTATGAGATCATAAGTTTATTTTAATTTGAATTTTTGTTTAAAAAATCCGTTTTGGCCTTCTTTTAGCTTCTCTATTCCCGATACTTTCGGAAACGGAATTCAGGAATTGGTGTAGCCGAAGTTAGTTGAATTCGCCTAACGGTGTGTTAACCATTTCATTATATTCGAAATTTTTGAAAATCAGTGTAACCATCGTAGTGTCACATAAAATTTTCGGGTATCTTCCGGGATCAAAACCTCAAATAAGTTTATTTGGATATCAACTCTCAAAATCTGTGAACCTGATAAACCCGATAAATTTATGTGAAATTTTTACACTAATCACCCTGTATCTCCTGAACCAGAAGTCGGATCTAAAAACAAACAATTCTTAAAGGACCTTAAGACCGTTTATTTGAATGTCAGATGGACGAAATCGGTTCAGCCATCTACTAGCAAAATGAGTGACATTGTTTTAATTTCGGTACATAAATCATCGTGTATTTCCGGAACCAGAAATCGGATCCAAATGAAACTCAGAAACCAGTTAAGCCAACTCCGAGAAAAAATAATGAAATTTTTTATCACTAACAAATTTGCTTATCTCGACGAACTTCTTCGAATGGTGGAAGGGTGTAAGAAGTTGAGTAGAAACAATTGAATTAAACAGTATCGAAAATCGTGTCAATTGTGACAGATATGGTCGAAAAACTGAAAATTTTGACATAGAACTTCGTATAACTCAAAAAGTAAACATCCGATCTCAAAGCCATTGAATAGCGTTCTGGGTGACGAGGAGACCTTTCATTTGCGACTAGTTTGATTAAAATCTGTCCAATCATCTCTGAGATCTCGGTCTCTTTGTTGACAACACACACACGGACATTTACTCAGTTTGTTGAGCTGGATCAATTGGTATATGACACACGACCCTGCGAGTCTTGGAAAATTTTTGCAAAGTTTGAGCTAATTCTATACCTATTTTTATACTTATAAAAAAAGATTAAAGAAATAAGACAGATAATAGCTTTTGAACAAGGCATGTTTTCGAGTCCTTTCTTCGTTTTTTTTATCAATTCCTCCTCAGTTTTCGCGACAAAATTGTTGAAGTATCTACTCTACGTTGTATGATGGCTTAGAAAATCTCGATGGAACGTAGCTAGGAGACGTTGGGCGGGTTCGTCGACTTGGGTACGACATCAAAATTTAGCCGCTATATCTCCTCCAACGATTGCTTCGAGTAGTGGGCTGACACCAGATCCGACCAGAACACCGCGTCTTCACCCTTATGGTAATTCTTGAGGTACAACGCAGCTTCCGGTAGACATTTCGTACTATAAATTTCCCCGTTCACGGCCAGTGCGGAGCGAAAGAAGAGCGACTTTGAAATCCCCTTTTCGCTGATTGTCAGCCATAGCATTCTTTGAAATGTGTGTGTGAAATGAACTTCACCTCGAAGCTTACTTCCTTCGTGGGGGAGATAAAATACGAATGTAAGTTCATGTTCACCAGGTACTTTTTCACTGTTTGGCCAAGCTACCTTCCGGCCAAGCGCACGCAACGATGTAGCTACTTTTCCCTCGGTCTTCCTCTTCTGCTTTCTTTGGAGCCTCTTGTTTCTCAGAGTCGTCGGCCATCCAGAGTTGGGAAATCGGCAATTTTAGTCAATTTTTTTGAATGCTGTTGTTTTTCTTTATTTCTTACTCTCTTTTTTCACTAACTTAAATTTAATTATGAATTTAGACCTTTTTAATCACAATGAACAAATTTTACCAAGCTGTAAATGCACCATGCAAGAGCCAAAATCATACTTGAAGGTGAGCCAGTTCTGATGTTGATAAATTCAAACTTTTCAGGTCATAAAACAACTGCCGAAATTCAAGCCAAGAGATGTATCCCGGATATACCAGGGGTCGGGGACATTTTGAGTCGAAAGATCCAAGACTGCTATTTACAAAATTTCAAACTTTTTAAAGATCTACAAAAAAATCTCTTACCAGCAATAAATAATATTTAAATAAGTAAACTTTTTGCCTTTCTCATATAGAAAGGTTATGCAATCACTTGAAAAACCGACTAGTGAAAATTGGCCCGAAGGGCCAAGTGTCACATACCATTCGACTCAGTTCATCGAGTTGAGCAATGTCTGTGTGTGTGTGTATGTATGTGTGTGTGTATGTATCAAATAATCACACTAGGTTTTCTCGGAGATGGCTGTACCGATTTTGACAACCTAGGATTCAAATGAAAGGTCTCGTGGTCCCGTACGGAATTCCTGAATTTCATCCGGATCCGACTTCCGGTTCCGGAATTATAGGGTAAAGTGTGTTCAATATTGTACACCGCCACTTAAACCGGCGAAGCAAAAAACGTGAAAATTTTTCTAAATTGATCTCAAAACTACACAAATCGATAGTCATTATTAGTAGGCAACTAAACAAATCGATTCCGGCTATCCTGGTTTCCGGTATCCGGTTCCGGAAGTACCGGAAATAGTGGTCATATATACCAAAATGGATCTCACTCACTTTTCTCAGCGATGGTTTGTCCGATTTCCACAAACTTAGATTCAAATAAAAGGTTTTCCGGTCCCATACGGAATTCCTAAATTTCATCCGGATCCAACTTCCGGTTCCAGAATTATAGGATAAAGTGTGTTCAATATTGTACACCGTCACTTAAGCCGGCGAAACAAAAAACGTGAAAATTTGTCTAAACTGGTCTCAAAACTACACTAATCGATAGTCATTATCAGTAGGCAACTAAACAAACCGATTCCGGCTATCCTGGTCCCCGGTATCCGGTTCCGGAAGTACCAGAAATAGTGGTCATATATACCAATATGGATCTCACTCACTTTTGTCAGCGATGGTTTGACCGATTTCCTCAAACTTAGATTCAAATGAAAGGTCTCCCAGTCCCATATGGAATTCCTGAATTTCATCCAGATCCGACTTCCGGTTCTGGAATTATAGGGTAAAGTGTGTTCAATATTGAATTCCTGAATTTCATCCGGATCCGACTACCGGTTCTGGAATTATAGTCACTTAAACCGGCGAAGCAAAAAACGTGAAAATTTTTCTAAACTGGTCTCAAAACTACACTAATCGATAGTCATTATCAGTAGGCAACTAAACAAACCGATTCCGGCTATCCTGGTCCCCGGTATCCGGTTCCGGAAGTACCAGAAATAGTGGTCATATATACCAATATGGATCTCACTCACTTTTGTCAGCGATGGTTTGACCGATTTCCACAAACTTAGATTCAAATGAAAGGTCTCCCAGTCCCATATGGAATTCCTGAATTTCATCCAGATCCGACTTCCGGTTCTGGAATTATAGGGTAAAGTGTGTTCAATATTGAACACCGCCACTTAAACCGGCGAAGCAAAAAACGTGAAAATTTTTCTAAATTGATCTCAAAACTACACAAATCGATAGTCATTATTAGTAGGCAACTAAACAAACCGATTCCGGCTATCCTGGTTCCCGGTATCCGGTTCCGGAAGTACCAGAAATAGTGGTCATATATACCAATATGGATCTCACTTACTTTTGTCAGCGATGGTTTGACCGATTTCCACAAACTTAGATTCAAATGAAAGGTCTCCCGGTCCCATATGGAATTCCTGAATTTCATCCGGATCCGACTACCGGTTCTGGAATTATAGGGTAAAGTGTGTTCAATATTGTACACCGTCACTTAAACCGGCGAAGCAAAAAACGTGAAAATTTGTCTAAACTGGTCTCAAAACTACATTAATCGATAGTCATTATCAGTAGGCAACTAAACAAACCGATTCCGGCTATCCTGGTCCCCGGTATCCGGTTCCGGAAGTACCGGAAATAGTGGTCATATATATCAAAATGAATCTCACTCACTTTTCTCAGCGATGGTTTGACCGATTTCCACAAACTTAGATTCAAATGAAAGGTCTTCCGGTGTCCCATACGGAATTCCTGAATTTCATCCGGATCCGACCTCTGGTTCCGGAATTATAGGGTAAAGTGTGTTCAATATTGTACACCGTCACTTAAACCGGCGAAACAAAAAACGTAAAAATTTTTTTAAACTGGTCTCAAAACTACATAATTCGATAGTCATCATCAGTAGGCAACTAAACAAACAGATTCCGGTTATCCTGGTTCCCGGTATCCGGTTCCGGAAGTACCGGAAATAGTGGTCATATATATCAAAATGGATCTCACTCACTTTTCTCAGCGATGGTTTGACCGATTTCCACAAACTTAGATTCAAATGAAAGGTCTTCCGGTCCCATACGGAATTCCTGAATTTCATCCGGATCCGACTTCCGGTTCTGGAATTATAGGGTAAAGTGTGTTCAATATTGTACACCGTCACTTGAACCGGCGAAACAAAAAACGTGAAAATTTTTCTAAACTGGTCTCAAAACTACACAAATCGATAGTCATTATCAGTAGGCAACTAAACAAACCGATTCCGGTTATCCTGGTTTCCGGTATCCGGTTCCGAAAGTACCAGAAATAGTGGTAATATATACCAATATGGATCTCACTCACTTTTGTCAGCG
This sequence comes from Malaya genurostris, assembly GCF_030247185.1. NCBI lineage: Eukaryota > Metazoa > Arthropoda > Insecta > Diptera > Culicidae > Malaya > Malaya genurostris. The sequence goes on from NC_080572.1 coordinate 217,269,945, forward strand.
ATGGTTTGACCGATTTCCACAAACTTAGATTCAAATGAAAGGTCTCCCGGTCCCATATGGAATTCCTGAATTTCATCCGGATCCGACTTCCGGTTCTGGAATTATAGGGTAAAGTGTGTTCAATATTGAACACCGCCACTTAAACCGGCGAAGCAAAAAACGTGAAAATTTTTCTAAATTGATCTCAAAACTACACAAATCGATAGTCATTATTAGTAGGCAACTAAACAAACCGATTCCGGCTATCCTGGTTCCCGGTATCCGGTTCCGGAAGTACGAGAAATAGTGGTCATATATACCAATATGGATCTCACTCACTTTTGTCAGCGATGGTTTGACCGATTTCCACAAACTTAGATTCAAATGAAAGGTCTCCCGGTCCCATATGGAATTCCTGAATTTCATCCGGATCCGACTTCCGGTTCTGGAATTATAGGGTAAAGTGTGTTCAATATTGTACACCGTCACTTAAACCGGCGAAACAAAAAACGTGAAAATTTTTCTAAACTGGTCTCAAAACTACACAAATCGATAGTCATTATCAGTAGGCAACTAAACAAACCGATTCCGGTTATCCTGGTTTCCGGTATCCGGTTCCGAAAGTACCAGAAATAGTGGTCATATATACCAATATGGATCTCACTCACTTTTGTCAGCGATGGTTTGACCGATTTCCACAAACTTAGATTCAAATGAAAGGTCTTCCGGTCCCATACGGAATTCCTGAATTTCATCCAGATCCGACTTCCGGTTCCGGAATTATAGGGTAAAGTGTGTTCAATATTGTACACCGTCACTTAAACCGGCGAAACAAAAAACGTGAAAATTTGTCTAAACTGGTCTCAAAACTACACAAATCGATAGTCATTATCAGTAGGCAACTAAACAATCCGATTCCGGCTATCCTGGTCCCCGGTATCCGGTTCCGGAAGTACCAGAAATAGTGGTCATATATACCAATATGGATCTCACTCACTTTTGTCAGCGATGGTTTGACCGATTTCCACAAACTTAGATTCAAATGAAAGGTCTTCCGGTCCCATACGGAATTCCTGAATTTCATCCGGATCCGACTTCCGGTTCTGGAATTATAGGGTAAAGTGTGTTCAATATTGAACACCGCCACTCAAACCGGCGAAGCAAAAAACGTGAAAAATTTTCTAAATTGATCTCAAAACTACACAAATCGATAGTCATTATTAGTAGGCAACTAAACAGACCGATTCCGGCTATCCTGGTTCCCGGTATCCGGTTCCGGAAGTACCAGAAATAGTGGTCATATATACCAATATGGATCTCACTCACTTTTGTCAGCGATGGTTTGACCGATTTCCACAAACTTAGATTCAAATGAAAGGTCTCCCGGTCCCATATGGAATTCCTGAATTTCATCCGGATCCGACTTCCGGTTCTGGAATTATAGGGTAAAGTGTGTTCAATATTGTACACCGTCACTTAAACCGGCGAAACAAAAATCGTGAAAATTTTTCTAAACTGGTCTCAAAACTACACAAATCGATAGTCATTATCAGTAGGCAACTAAACAAACCGATTCCGGTTATCCTGGTTTCCGGTATCCGGTTCCGAAAGTACCAGAAATAGTGGTCATATATACCAAAATGGATCTCACTCACTTTTCTCAGCGATGGTTTGACCGATTTCCACAAACTAATATTCAAATGAAAGGTCTTCCGGTCCCATACGGAATTCCTGAATTTCATCCGGATCCGACTTCCGAATTCGGAGTTATAGGGTGCGTACTAGAAGAGTTTGTGTGTCATATTATTTGGTGGCCGTACGAACCGACTTCGATTATACCGGTTCTCGGGTTGCGGTGCCATATAATAGTGAAGCCATTTCGTTCTCTTAAGGATGGCTTACGCAATCAAAGCACTGTTCTATTCTGTATGTTATGCATAAACAATCACTTGGTTTCTTTCAAAAATCGAAGAGAAATTTTTTGAATAGAATACCACAATATTATATGTACATGAGAAAGGCATCATTACACCACTAGGTGGATTAAAACAGGTTTTTTTTAAATAAAATGTTTATTAACTCCAAATCGCACAAAATGGATGTCGTTACTGATTTTTCTTCGAAGCAATCCAACAAATCTTGTGTCACACTAGATTTCCACGTTTCATGCGATTCGAGGAGTTAGGCATTCAAAAAATTTTTCGATTTATTTTCAAAACTCTCAGTCTCAGAAATTCGATTTAAAAAAATTCGGGATGACACAATCTCGCCAATGAAAGAAACGTCTTTTGGAATAAAAGAAAAATCGATTCTGGATTTTTTCTTGCACTAGCCCTACTAACCCACATGATTATTGCCAAGTATGCAATTTTTCTAAAATTTCAATCCCACAACTGCCATATTGCCGAAGCTATGTTGTTCCTTTTGATTTTCATTTTATTCGACTTTGAAAGCAATATTGAAAAAAATTTTAAATTTAGGGATGTTTCACACATTATTGGGAAGGTTTACAATTTTTTTCTAATTTTTGGTAATATATTTCTTGCAGCAAAAAAAAAATACTTGAAATTTTTGAAGAATGTTTTCTCTCACTTCCGATTTTGGTACCACTCTGGAGTTTCTAGCATTAAAAAAATATGTTCGGTTTAACTGTGGACGACCTCGATATTTAAAAATATGACGATCAATCGAATGATTCCATTAAAGCTATCATAAAAGGAAACGCAAAGTGCAGTTCTAGTAGTATTGCTCGTAAAGTAAAAAATGTGTTTGAAAAAGTTAAAAAAAAATTTAAACCGTCCGGCCAATGCCTAAAACATTTTGATTTTTTCAAATTATTCGATGGAGCTCTTGCTTCAAAATCGAATTTTATGAAAATCAATTGAATCGCCATAGCTCCGTCAAAATGGCAGTTCAAGCTATTTCGAATAAGATATAACGATATGAGAGCCTTCTGGGGACTTTAATTAAATTAATAATTAGAATGAACATGAAATTCATCAAAGCATCCACTAGAGTTTACAGCGTTCACAGAACTGCTTGGTAGATTTTTGCTAATCGACGAAAATTTTATTACTAAACGCTTTATAATCAATCCAATTTTCGAACTATTGAACGATCGGTAAGCTGTTGAAAATTCGGTAAATATTTGCCGAATTATGTAGAATTTTCCAAGTAAGAATTTTTTTTGTAGCCATTCGTCATTCTCTAATTCAGAGTTGTTAATACTTTATCAAAATTGAAAACGAAATTAAGACTTGTCCTAAGAATTTTTTTAACTGCACGAAAACTAAACTAAACAGCAACAATTTTCCATCTCAAATGCATCTCGACGTTCCACAATTATTTGAAAAAAATCATAAATTATTTGAAAAAATTGTAAACGAAAAACTTTTTCAACAACTGAAGAACGTAATAACTAACAAACAGCATGACTTTTTCAGAGGCCGCTCAACTACAACAAATCTCCTTGAATTTGTGACATTCACTCTGAACGCAATGGACGCAATACAAACTATACAACTTCTATACAAACTTAAAAAAATATGGCATAGAACATAGCCTTCTGAAGTGGCTTGAATCATACTTAGCGAATCGTGTACAAGTAGTTCGCTTCCAAAACATAAACTCTGAACCAATTATTGCAACATCTGGCGTACCTCAGGGCTCTCCCCTAGGGCCTCTTCTTTTCATTTTAAATATGAACGACATTTCCTTCATACTCAAAAATTTCAAAGTGTATACATATGCAGACGACATGAAACTCTTCATGGATATTAAAAATATCAACGACGCTGTAATATTCCAGAACGAAATCAATCTATTCCACATTTGGTGCTGCAAAAGTCTACTTCAACTCAATGTAAAGAAATGCAACTCAATAATTTTCAGTAGGAAAAACTTTTCAAGACCCATATACTATAAAATTGCTATATAGTACATATGTCAGGCCCATCTTGGAATATTGCAGCCTAGTATGATGGATTAACATTATTCACGAAGAACGCATTGAATCTATACAAAAACAATTTCTTTTATATGCACTTCGTAAATAAACTGGACAGCATTTCCTCTACCATCATATGGAGCACGCTGCATGCTCATCAATATACAAACACTTAAAGAACGCGGCGACTTTGCAATGCTTTATTTTATCAGCGACATTATTTCTCAACGCATTCAATCAGCTCCATTATTATCGCAATATATAGTTACATACTGATCAATCACCAACGGCCCAACTCGTTCGACCACGCCACTGCAGAAGTGCAGACATCAGCAGTACAGTCCGGTGGACTTTGCCAACTCGTTCGAACACGCCGCTGCAAGCATTCCAGCCCGGTGGACTTCACCCCCAGGCCAATATAGCATGATCAGCAATTAGAACCATTAAGTAGAACCTCGATAGGTAGGGCATTCATTCAGTTTCAATCGCGCGACGAGTTCAGTTAGCATAGCATAGTATTAAATGTAAATTTAATTAAAGGAATAAAAAGTTTTTTTTAAAGACCACCGCGTGTGATCTTTTTATTATATACCTAGCCGTCAACTACGTTCCAGGAAATTATTTTTAGAAAAACAAGCTAGAACAAATTATGCAGAATACAGTCCAGTCAATCGAATAATGCGCCATTACAATCAATACTACGAACATCTTGACCTTACTATGTCAAAAAATCAAATAAAATCTCAGCTTTGTCGTAGAAATAATGCGTTGTATGTAAGTGAACATTGTACAAAATTTATATGTAGTCAACATTTGTTTGGCGAAATAAATAAATAAATGATTTATTCGTTGAGAAATGTATTTATTTCATTCAATCACAAAGTATAACGTTCCAACACCATACTTTAGCGACAAGCGATTATAAAATACACTCTCCTACTCAGTGCTTGAGCGAAAAATAGGTATAAAGCAAGAAGACTAGTGTTTGATGAACAGAGAAGATGTTTGGATGTATGGTATCGGTCGGGTGACGGCCAGGATGTAGACCATGTTCGATGTACGTTCTACCATGTCTGACTGGCGTTTTAGAGTGCCTATAACAAGATTCAGAGTGGCGAAATGGTAGCGCGTATGCACGGAATGCATAAGAACGCAGGTTCGGGTCCTGTCTCTGAGCGTATCTTTTTCCCTTCGCAGCTACCGAGGCTGGCGGCGAGCAGCTATGAACCGAGTTGAATGGAGACGCCTTCTGTATACAGCAGAGACCCGCGTGGTCTACGACTGCAAGAGTAAAAGTAAGTAATGAACATTAAATTCACCCAAGCATCCACTAGAGTTTACAGCGTTTACAGAACTGCTTGGTAGATTTTGGTTAATTGACGAAAATTTTATTACTAAACGCTTTATAATCAATTCAATTTTCGAACTGTTGAACGATCGGAAAGCTGTTGAAAATTCGATAAATATTTCCCGAATTATTTAAAATTTTCCAAGTAAGAATTTTTTTTGCAGATATTCGTCATTCCCTAATTAAGAGTTGTTAACTCTTTATTCATTGAGAAATGTATTTATTTCATTCAATCACAACGTAAAACGTTTCAACACCATACTTTTAAAAGGCCATTCCGATTAATTATGAAAGATTATCTTCATTATTTTGACCGAAAATGACGACATTGACGCCGCGACTATTGCACGAGATTTGAAGGCTAGCATTAAGTTTAAGGGGCAGGCTTTTTTGGCTAGGAGAGGATATTGAACAAACCAACATCGCAAAAACGTAGTTGGTGTTTATTTATTTTTTGAGAATTTGAAAGATGTCCGACCTAAATAAATTGGATCATTTTTGTCTGTTGTATTTTTTCGATTGTTAGGTTTCTTGCCACTTCGTTTTAGAATGTGATGAAACACGGTGAATTTTACCTGGTTACATTAAAAAAAACCAGGAGATTCGAACATTATTTTCCTGCAAACAACAATGGCGATTGAAACGAAAAGATATACCGGCTAAAGCCCAGATAGTGATACATCTTAACCATAAAATGCTACATTATTTACGAATGTACTCGCTGTATGGTGTACTGCCGTGCTAGAGTGGATAACATCGTCACCTGTGAAATACCTGCACAACTTGGCAAAAAAATACAGTGGATTATTATTTCGCGTGTAAAACACTAATCACCGGTTTTGAACTTTCTCCCGATTCCACCAACAGTAATCCTTCGTGTTCGCTATTTTCCTCCTGTTGGGGGTCATGCAAGACACCGCAATAAATATGAAGGCTTTTCATTGAAATCAGAGCTTGCATCTTGCTATCAACCACCATGTTATATATATACCCAACAAAACCAAAGACCCCAACGGAAAGGTTTCTGATCAACATCACGGTCGAGCTGGTGAACCGCGTATCGTTATTGTTTTAGTATGAGGCTAACGCCGGGTATCAAACACGTCTTTCCTTCCCATTATGTTCCTTGTTCGCCGCAGCCAACATCAAACGATGCCTGGCAACTCAGCCGGGAAACGGGACTTTTTGAAAGGAGCTAGTATCAAGCGATATATCATGTAAGCTTAAAGGACTCCTGCAATGTTACGACTGCTGAAATAAGGGTGTTTATTTTTCTCCTGTTGATGCGAGAGAAATTTTGCTTTTATTATTTTTGCATACATTGTCCAATCGAAGTTGTGGTAGGAAAACAGAGATATCAGTAGGAGTATAATTTAATTACCTTACCCAGGGATCCAGAAGGCTTTGTTCGCTAACGGTGCTCCCTGATACTGTACTTCATACCAGTAAACTCGTTGGCTTAGAAAATTTGCTCGATTATCGAGCTCCAACTACAATGTTGTGCTGGATGGAAACACAAGCCAAGAATTTATTCCGGAAGGTTTGAGTTTCTTTTCAACCCGTAATCGCTGTGTGCAACTATTGTTAATCTCATTATGAACGCAATATAGCACATAAGTACTATTCAGCCGCTCACGTCATTCATGCAGCACACTGCACATTTTCATTTCTAGTTGAATTATAATAACCAGTAGGAAAACTGCAAGCAAGGGAAAGGAGGGTCGGGATGAATGATAGCAATTCACACCACGGTTCGTAGGTTTTAATTCGTGATGTATTATGCCATAGCGTGAGGAAACGTTTTTTGTGAGTTCGAGAAATTTTAATTACTGGGACGTTATTCCGTTAAGGCATTGTTAAAAAATATTCATGAAACGCCTTCTAAACAACAACTACTCTAACAAACCTTAAAATAGTCCTTTGTAAAGTGAGAAAAATGACATCAGTTATGCCCAATGCATGATTCGCGTACTGGTTTAGAGACTGGTTCCATTTTTGTGCAAGGGTATTTCTGGTTCCTTAATAACTGCAGCAAATTGGGAGGGAAAGTGGGCATCACTGGGAGTACGGTGCCTAAGTGTCTTATTTTAATGTGTATCGAACAATTTATAGTAAAGTAATTGGTTGAAACAGTTTGCAAACTTAACTGGTTCTGATCAATAGCAAAGTAGCAACTAATGCTTAATAACTGCACCAAATTGGGTGAAGATTTCGCAGCTTCACTTTCGTATGGCAGCTAGAATGAAAAATGATCACTTCTAAAAGCACACTTCACCCTATATTTTCGGAACAGGAAGTCGGATCCGGAACTGTTTGCAATTTTCAAAACTTTCCATCTTGTAATTCCGGAAGAGGAAATAGAATAAAAATTAAATTCAGGAGATTTATATGGTGTTTGAAGACCTTTCGTTTGAGTCAAAGTTTATAAGAATTGACTCGACGAACTGATTCAAATGGTATATGACACTCGACCTCCGAGCCTCGTTTTAAATGCCGGTTTCCACAGTGATTGTGTAATTTTTCTTTATGAGAAAGGCGAAATTTTTCTTTATGAGAAAGGCGAAATCACATTACTTCCGATATCCGGAATATAATTTCGGAATGCAGTATAAAAAAAGATTTCAGCGTAGTGAAATTAGGCATTTTAGGAAGAAATTCTTGATACTGCGTGATCTGATTTCGAAAGATGGACATGTGATTTACCGTGAGATGCCCACATACCTGGGAATTCGTTCCACTTCCCTAAATTCAATACTGCATAAACATTTGGTCATCAAAAAGATATGTTCGCGTTGGGTACCGCATAATTTGAAAAATGATCGCAAAGACGTCAAAGTTTCCTGTCAGTATGTCAACGGAAATTCAATAGTTGGGTTTCAACATACATCTATAAGATCGTGCCAAGCGATACATTAAGGAGCACTTCGAAGAAAGGAATCACCCGTTTCTTCGGAAAACCGGACACATGATCAAATGCACCGTGAAACAAGTCGATCGTTACGATGGCTAAATTCTATGAATTGAAATTCTATTTGCTATTCCATCCACCGTATTTGCCAGATTTAGCCCCCATTGATTATTTTCTGTTCTCAGATATAATAAAGAGATTTGCATCGAAAGATGAGGCTTTATTGAGGCTGAAGAGTACTATGCGCGAAGTAATAAGATTTGTGTGTGATAAACGATCTTCAGCTGCTGAAATTCATCGAGTAATATGCTTACTGTATGTATGTATGTATGTGTGTATGTGACAAATAATGTCACTTGATTTTCTCAGAGATGGCTAAACCGATTTTCACAAACTCATATTCATTGATTTTTATCCCGATCAGACTCCGGGTTCTGGAATTACTCCGGAATTAATAGAAGGTCTTGAAATTTTTTAAAAAGTTCCCGAAAAGTTGATCCAGATCAGACTTTCGGTTCCGGTATTACAATTTTCAATTTCATGTGTATTTTTTCAAAAGTGTTGGTGAAACGAGGTGCAAATTTTCATAAAACTTACTGGTAAATTCATCTAGTTTGCAAACCTTGTTAGTAAGTGGATATATAAATCTACTTTTGGGACTACTAGTTCTCGGTTTCCGCTTCCGAACGCACCGGTAATAATGAAGAAAAGTTCCAAAAATGGAACTTCACTTCGATTTCTCAGCAACACTTAAAAAAAAACGATTTTCACAAATCATGGTTCAAATTAAAGCTCTCATTGTCTTAAAAAATACTGGACAATTTCATCCAGATGCGATTTTCGGTTCCAAAATTAGATGGCGATAAGTATCAAAACTTTCAACGTCATACAAAATGATGCAAAACTCGTATACGTTGGTACGGAAGAAGAAAACACCACCGCCTAGTGAACAGCGTGCTTTGCTCAATCTTTTATAGCGTGCAGTGTTGCCACATTTAAATTTTTATTAACTCGACATAACTGTTTACAAATTGAAATGGTTATGGTAGTTCATACTCAAATAAAGTTTTTGATTTTATTCAAGTTTGAAAGAAAATCTTGACAGAATCTTCTAGTACTGTTCTGAAAATATGAGTAGTATGAGAAAGGCACCACTGGGTGGATTCAAAAAATTTTTTTTGTAATTTACGGGTTTTCTTAGTCAGAAATACTTAGACAGACGATTCGTGAGAAAACTGTAAATTATAATAAGATGATGATTTAAAGGACATTGGCTGCCAGAATTCATCGTGAGTGAGTAACCGTACCTAGTCACTTGAAGTTTTGCTTGCTCGGATTCAAGTGCCAAGTAGTCTACCTGCTGCAAAGACTGCCCCAGAAAGTATGGACGCACTTTGAATTCGCTGTAAATAATTCACAAGTGTTAGATATTCAAATTTTATTCGATATACTGATAATATTAGACTACAACAACAGAATATTATTCTCAAAAGTTGCTACTTAGCCATTGTAGACTAGCTGGCGCACCTTCTTGCGAACGTTCCTCATCAAATTCCGTACAGACTTCTTGGCGACAAGTTTTGACACTTTTTTCCAATCTTTTTCGAACTGTTTCCTAAGATGTGCCTACGTTAATGCCCAAAATTCCTCAATTGGTCGAAGTTGTGGGCAATTTGGTGGATTCATGTCCTTTGGGGACGAAAGTGACAGTTTTTTTGTAGTATAACATTCTACCGTTGATTTCGAGTAGTGACAAGAAGCAAGATCTGGGCAGAAGACAACAGGATCCTTGTGGTTTCGAATCATGGGTAAAAGTCGTTTTTGTAAACATTCCTTGATGTATATTTCGCTGTTCATTGAAGCAGTGGTGATGAAGGGTCTCGAAATCATACCGCAGCTACAAATTGCTTGCCAGACCACAGCTTTCTTACCAAATTTTTCGACTTCAATCGATGTCTCGGACTTAACACTTAACACTTGCCCTTCTCGCACCTTATAATATTGTGGTTCCGACAAGGATTTGTAATCGAGTTTCACGTAGGTTTCGTCGCCCATGATTATCCAGTTCAAATTTCCAGCAAGAATCGTATTTTACAGCTTTCGAACCCTCGGCCTGATCGATGCTTCTTGTTTCGGACTACGTTTTGGTTGTTTCTGCTTCTGGTTCGAAGATTCAAACGTTCTTTAGTACGAAGAATATTTGACTTCGAAGTGCCCACTTTTTTGGCCACATCCCGAACTGAAACCTCCTTCTTTTGCTCGAACGCCTTCAGTATACGTTTATCCAACTGAGGTTTAGCAGGACCCGTTTTCGGTTTAGCCTCAAAGGTGTTATCCTCACCGAACTTCCCGATTGAATTACGCACGGCTTTTTCACTTACTCCTTCCATTCTTTGCTATCTTTCTCAGTGACAGTCCGCGTTCTGTGCACCATTTGTACACAATTTTTCGACGTTGCTCTGCTGAAAGTCCACGCATTTCGAAACAACCTAATGAAAACGAATAAACAACTGCACAAGTGGTTAGAGAAGAGTGTAAACAACAGGACGCAGCCATAAAAATTGACAGATTCTGAACCATTGCGAAATAGCAGTGGTTTTTGGTTGCGTCCATACTTTCTGGGACAGTCTTTATTGGTAGTGAGCAAGTTAGAATGAGTAGACATGGACATCAACTCGATAACCAAAACTCTCTCCTTCCGTAATAGAGGGAGGTGATTCTCATTTGAGTTTTCGATTATCGCCAGCAAGTTTGAATCAATAATTTTCGATTGTTTGAAATGTGTTGAGATATGTTCCAATATATGAAAAATTAAAACTGAAAAAGGGAGCAATTAATTTATGTTTATTTTGTAGTTGACATTTCAGTTATCATGACTGGTTTACCTCTCTTCCATTATCTTGAACCAATTCGAATGTTTACATGAACCTCATTTGAAGGCCGCTTCCTTATTCAATTGTAAAAGATATTTTATTTCAAGAGACCAACTGACGGTGGTGGTTAATCTGAGCTTCGATTGGAAGAGGAACGAATGAAGAACTGAATGCTACCCGTTCTGTACGTCAGCGAAGGTTGTGTGTTAAAATGTGAAGTTTGCTGCAGAAGAGTGATCATCAATTCAATTGAATTGAATGAAGTTTTACAGCACTGCCTCATACTATTATATTTTTTGAATTGGAAATTTTTAATCGGTTACGTCATTTATGCCATTATATCCTAGGAATCGAAAGTGACAGCCATTTAATCTTCGAACTTCTTCAATGACCCAACAGTAGCTTTCAGTCAAGGCTAAGTGTTGAAATCGGTTTAGCCAACTCTGACCGTTGTCGTTACTTTAGTAAAAACAGTTCAAGGACATTTATTACTCTTAACCTGTAAAATCATGTTCTAGTATTTAAATGACTAATTTTCATAACAGTTTTGCAAATGCTTTTGAGATGCTTAAAATAAAGGTATAACAATAAAAATAAAGGACATTCGGAAAATAAAAATAAAGGACATAATACATCCGCCCTCCTTAAAATCAGTCTTGAGTCAAATTGGTCTCTGCCCTCGTGCTATATAAACGAGTACAATGTTTCATCCAGATCAGAGTATGCAAAGTCTGAGAACCCGGGTAGAAGTGTTTTGCAAACCAATAACAAATTCTATTTTAAAACCAAACATCTCAATGATTCAAATCAACATTATTATATTTGACATAAGAGTTAGAATTTCATAGCAAAGTCTGCATGATAAAATAGCAAAAAAATATATAATTCTGTAATATCAAATCAAGGACATAATATTTATAGAAGACGAATTATCCATTTATTTTATGTTTTAGCATTCAGAATAGAATAATATCAAAAGTATTTCTCTAATCTGATTCTGATGCAGTTTATTCAATAGTATTTTTTTTAAGATAGAACTACTAGATTAAGTTTACTTATTGAAATTGGAATAACTCATCAATAACGAAATAAGATATAACAACTAGTTTTGATGCTAAACAGATATTGTACAATTTCTTGATTCCTTGGATGAAATATCAAGTATCGCTATGACAGTACAGAAACAAGCCAAGATATGATGGTAAAATTTGTTATTATTTTCATCTTCGTCTGCTATTTACACCTACCCAGAAACTCGCTACCCGGTTCTACAATTTTCTTACCGATGACCCTTTTTAAGTCCAGTTCTTGATCACATACGATTTTCGTTTATTGAAAGATGACTTTTTAGCCAAGTATTGCTTTACAAAACATAGACCTACGTTCCGCAAGAATTCTCTTCATCTTTATGGCAAAACAACATCGGTTTTTCATGCAAAATAAATATTTTGTAAAACAACACTTGACCAAAAGCCGTATTTCTATAATGGAAAACAAAAGTGGTTCTACCGTATTTCCAGTGCTGCTATCTTAGTCATTGTATTGTTCCTCATGAGGTAGAATCAGTGATGCTACTTTTTCTTCATTTTAAATCCGTAGACATGTCTCTAAGTTTACTTATAGTCGTATAAGTAATGCTTTGAGACGACCTTGCCGTGTGGTACTAGTAATCAGTGACTGTAGGTGTTTGCTAACTTTTATAATTGGAGATGTAGAAAGAATCTGCGAAAATGATGTGACAATATTCAAAAATTTTTGTGGACATCTGGGAAAGTAATGCATTTTTTTCAAAATAATGAAAAATCCGTCGATTTTTAAGGTCCCATCCGATCCGTAGATCCATAGAAAAGACAGAAATCAGTAGATCTACGGATGAATCCGTAAGGTTGGCATCACTGGGTAGAACTCTAATTATATGAAAGTTATCATTTGTTTACAAGGCAAATCGATCGAATCAGGTACTGCATGTTCCACAAGTAACCGCTAAAAGGATTTAAAATAGGATTCTAGTTCATAATGATTCGAGAATATATTTCAAGAAAATTAAACGACAATCAAAGCTATGGGTTCTGTTATAAAGGCATCATTATCGCACTAGGTTTATCGAAAGATGTTTTTCAAACTACTTCCCATATGATTGTATCCATATTGCAGGGAAAGTTTCTGAACGTATGGAGCTATTAAGTATGATGGATACTAGAACTAACAGAGTGAAGTTTTCAATCACTACCGATAAAATCCCATTGGATCCGTGCTGAACTCTTTAGCTTAGAACAAGTGATGATAGGAGGACATCCAAAAGGTGGTACGCACAGGTACATTATTGGGTGCTGAGAAAATCAGTTGATGAGTTTTTTTTTGGAAAATATTGCTAAAAGGTTTGCAGGATAAATTGCGAATGTGGATCCCGGCAGATGCTTCCACTCCATTGAGTGCTAAAAGTGTGGGTAGTCTTTTCTTCTTCTGTTCGAAGTCGTAATTCCGATAAGCCTGGGGTTGGGTCTGAAATTGTTTTGGATGCGATGTCAAAGTGCATAACAAACTGTTTGGTAAAAAAAATTGCTTGACCACTTTTCAAGAACACTTTCTTGATCGTATCAACCATAGAAATTTATCCAGAGTCAAAAAATATATTTTGACTCTGTTATTTGTCTTCTGACTTCTAACAAACACTGCGATGTAAAGTGGCAGATTATTTGTTATTTGTTTCACCTGGGGAAAATCCAGACCGATTCGAAAGTCCGATAGTAGCAAGCAGACGAAAACACAAAAATCCGTATGGACTTTAGGAATCCGACTTTTGCTGTGGGTTGAGCGGACATTTAGATGTTCAGCTGCCGGCGATAATACGAGAAATGTTCTGTTCATGAGAGCTTGTTTCGTTAGCTTGGAAACGGTCCGTAAACCGTGCTAAACGTGCTACAGAATTCATACAACACGGGAGCCTACGACGGGGGAAAGGATGTCACATACGTAGGTTTCAAAAATGGGTTTGTCTGAACGTGAAAGCTACGGAGATACGGAGCGAACGAATTTCGGACAAGTTGTCATCCCGTGCTCGTACGGATGCGATGAAAACATGTGGTATTGACTATTGCTGATGACAAATTTGCAGACTTGATGTGCTCTGCTCGTGTGGAAGTGATAGTAGAAATATTCGATTACTCACGGTTAGTGGATTGACGGTGCTGGAGTCTCATGTTGAATCTTCACTCAGTTCTTCTTGATCACTCTATACCGCGTCATGATTAAGTTTGTCCTACGGATATGCAGCGCATCTTGTGTCAATTTGTTCTGTTAAATTACAAAATTCCGACACCGTTGAAAATACAAATGAATTGAAAAAAATCTAATGAAACTAATCGAACTCTTTTTCCTTTCTTTTTAGGTAAGACATTTTCTTGAGGATTTTTCTCCGAAACGGTATGCATTTGATATACAAAAATTTTCGTAGTTCTTTAGGATACAATCTTTTAAAGTTTGTAGTATTTTAGGATACACTTGTTCGACAACTAATTGCACTAAAATATGTGAACGTGTATAAAAGAACCCAAGTTTATAAATGTGCTCTCATAGATAAGGTTCACTTCCTCAACACTGGTTCATCTCAGCATTAGTGATGCTATCCGATTCGGTGTTGACTAATGGTGAAGAATTCAATTTATCATTTTCAGCTTCGAACAAATAAAACGCAACATGCAGCAGTAAATTTCTCGTAGCTTCAATGCCACTCTCTTCCACTCCCCCAAACTGTAAACAACAGCTCACGCTTTCTTGTGTTCTAATAAAATAAACTTCCTGTAAGCAACGGAGTTTTTCACTTCTTGAAATGTTCTTGAAAACAGCTTTTCCGGAGTGAGCCGGGACTGGAGCTGAGGAAACGAGTGTTACTTTGACATACTACTGCGAATCACACCCTTGTCATTTTAGAAAGTTTTCGTCGTTGGGTCTTTCCTCAATGTGGCGAATTTTCCTGTAAGGAACAGTAAAAGAACAAGACTAGTGAATGTTCAAATATTTCCATTTCAGGAAATTAGTCGTGTGGGTTAAAAACCCTCAAAGTTTTGGGTTAGTTTAGCATTTTGCTTGAGGCGACATTTCTTATGAACTTTGCTTTTCTACTATTGTACTATTCCGGAGCGATGAAAGGTGAATTATTATTTTTTTTTGGTTTATTGAAATGAGGGCACAATTTGTTTCGATAATGAGACTTCCAATCTTTCCTTCGTATACTGAACCGATTGTTCTTGTGTGCATATAAATCAACAGATTGGTTTTGAATGCCTTCCAATGCTCCGTCATCTCTTTTAGTCGAAAACAGTCTGTGACCTGTTTCGACTTTAATATTTCACAAATTGTTTTGCAACGTAAATCGTCAGTGAAGGACCTTGGCGTCCTCTTGGACTTTAAGCTAATTTTCAAGGAGCACATTGAGTTTACTATCTCCAAAGCCTCCAAGCTAATAGGATTAATTTTCCGCGTTACTAGAGAATTTTATGATGTACATTGTTTGAAAGCATTATATTGTGCCTTAGTTCACTTTACGCTCAAATACGCCTCGGTTGTCTGATCATTGTACTAACAAAACGATATCCAACGCTTTGAAGTAATCCAATGAAAATTTGTTCGATTCGCTCTGCGTCGACTTTCTTGTAGGTACTCTTGGAACCTTCCAAGATACCATGCCAGATGCAAACTGATTGATCTCGTCGTGATGTCAGCAAGGTTATTGCTCCGAGCTCTTACAGCTTTTACAAATAGATATCCATCGCCGTAATCTCGAAACTATACGAAACTATCCTAGGATCCCTCATGCTAAAACTAATTATGGGTATAACGAGCCTTCTGCCAGCATGTGCCAAATGTTCAACCACTGTTGCAAGTCATTCGACTTTAATCTATCACGAAACGTTGTCAAGAAAAAATTGTTGCTAGGATTACTATCTAATTAGTTTTAGGTTTAGTTAGTTTAGTAATACTATGTTTAAACGAAATGTATCATTTGGATGATTGTAGTCTGTTGATGAAAAAGAAGAGGAGGTTTTATGCCTGTTGGAGAGCAAGTTTGACAGACACTAACTTCACCGGGCTTCTCCCTACTCCAAATGAACAAATAAACAAATAAAATAGTGTGCTTATTGTGCAATAAGCAACTTCATTTGGTTCCATTTCTTCATGTTTGCCTTTCTCATAAAGAAAGGCTATGTAATCACTGTGGAACTCGGCTTTTCAACCATTCAATTCAGCTCGACGAACTGAGCAAATGTCTGTGTATGTATGTGTGTGTACGTGTGTATGTATGTAACAAATAAGCACTCACTTTTCTCGGAGATTACTGAACCTATTTTCTTACTTAGGTTCAAATCAAAGGTTGTATGGTCCCATAGTCTGAAACTGAATTTCATCCCGATTCGACTTCCAGTTTCGGAGATATACCTCGAAAAAATGACAAAAACCAGAAATTGCTAAAACGACTCTCACAAACTTAAATTCAAATGAAAGTTTCTGCGAACCCATAGCCAGCTGCTGAATTTTATTTGAATCCGATTTCCGGTTCCGGAGTTACAGGATAATATGCGAAAATTTAAAGAAAAAAATTACATTCAATTATCTCGTGGACGGCCCTACCGATTTTCACAAACTAAGTTTCATGTTCAAGGTACTATAGTTCTTTATAAATTTCTAGAACATTTAATCCGGATCCGGCTTCCGGTTCCGGTGCTAAAGCACGGTATGAAACATTTTTGATTTTATAAGCATTTTTTCACTAACGAATATCAAAAACAGATACAAATCCCATAAAATTGACTGATAAATTCTTCTACTTCGCAGTACATAATAGTTTGTAGATATATTAACTTATGTCGTTTTCGTTTTTAAATTGAACTACATTGGTGTAGCGAAAGCTGCACTGAAACCGTTCGTTTTTACCAGTTGCACTACATCAGTGCTACACTTTTTTTGCACCGATACCACTGGTGTAGCACTCATCAAAATTTTGGTGTAGCTCTGTTGTTATCGGACCCATCCGAAAAGTGCTCACCTTACCATCGCACGTCATGGTCATCGAGGAACGCGGTTTGTCAAAAGAAAAAAAGGAAGAAAAGAAGTAAGTGACGCATTGATTTCCCGTGAGTGAAAACAGCACATTCAGTTTGCTTAAGTTCATTTGTTAGACATATTTGCCCGAATCAGTCGATTTATTATATAAGTAAAAGCTATATCTAAGGTAATTTGATGTTTTACGTGAATAATGGATTGTACTTAAAATGAATTTATAAATAGGTTAGCTAGTGCTAGCAATACAAGCGAAGAGTTACCTAACCTAAATTAAGGAATCTATACTCTAATTGGAACACTCAGGCTCAGTGTTTCTAAGCCGATTGCTCGGTGAGGTTAGAAGACCGTAAGACTAACGAGGAAATTAAACGTAAGTCGATCAATTTGTTTAACTTAAAATACCATTAATGAATTCTCTAAATTATATAAGTTTATACATGATACCTACCACTGAAAATTTATCGCAGGAATATTATAATCTCCCAAACCTAAATTCATCGTTTTTATTATCGGAGATTATACATTCGGAATTAACCCTCTCACGCACGTTGACCAAATTTGTCAACATCTGTGCAATGGAATCGTTTATTCATGCCTCAGTGTAGCACTGCACCGTAGTAGTGCAAATTAATAACGAAAACGCCTTTAATTCGGCACGGCTGGTTCTCCTTTTCTTGCACCAAAAATAGGGAAGAAAAACTCCAAAAGTATACCTCACTTCGATTTCTCAGCATTGCTTGAACCGATTTTTACAAATCTTTTTTTAAATTGAAACTCAGTGCTACTGCAAAATTTTATCCTGATCCGAACTCCGGTTTCGCAATTACAGGGTGTGTAAAATCTTTCAAACTGTCGTCTAAAATGACGATGCAAAAACAAGTGTGTGGTGTGTGGTGGTACGGAACAAGAAAACACGACACCACCTTACGAAAGATGCACACAGTGTGCTTTGGTCCATCTCATACACGCTATAAAGAAAACGAACACCGACGCTTGGGTTTGAAAACACAACCGAGTCCATCAGCACCGTAAACACATGATCAGGCGTTTTCAATCGCGTTGAATAAACCAGAATCACGATGCTGGTACCAGTGTCTGCTACTAGTGTGTGATTTTGGTAAAACACGGTGCTGCGGTTGAGAAAAATATACCTATTAAGTGCGACGTGCGATAAGTGCAACTGAAAGAATGAATTGATCTTTATATCGAGTTCCGGAGGGCCGATTGTCATATACCATTCGAATCAGTTCATTGAGTACGCAAAATGTCTTTTCTCGCAGATGACTGAACCGATTTTTTCAACATTAAAATCAAATAAATGATTTTAAGATGTCATACAAAATTTCAGAATTTCAAATTCATCCGACTTTTGGTTCCGGAATTACAGGGTGTCTAGTATAAAAATTTGAATTCCTGATTCTTTATTCACTATTCTCAGATAAAGTATGATCGTTTTTCACAACCTGAGGTCTTATGGTTCAATACAAAACTTTAGAATATCTTTCGGGTACGGCTTTCGATACCGGAATTACAGGGAGAAGAGTGTTAAAAATTTTATACCATCACTTAATGCGGCGAAGCAAAAAAAATTTTTTTTTCAATGCTCGGTTCGATATTATTATAATCGTTAGTCGCTGTTACCTATCAAATTCTTTCCGGTTATCCTGGATCCCATAGTCCCGGGTTGGTGGTTCAATGCATAGGACGCTGGTCATACAAGCCAGTTGTCGTATGTTCGAGCCCCGATCTGGAAGGATTCTTAGTGTCAGTAGGATCCATAGTACTAGCCATGCAATGATTCTGTACACTAAGAATCGGCTGCGAAGTTTGTTCAAACAGGAAGGTCAAATTCCACAAAAGGAATGTAATGCCAAGACTTTGCTTTGCTTTATCCTGGATCCCGATTTCCGAGCCCAGAGGACAAAATGTGTTAAAATTCTTTGGAATGGAACTTAATATATTTTCTCAGAGATGGTTTGACCGATTATCACGAGCTTTGATTCAAGTAGAAGATCTTATGGTCCCACACAAAATTCCTGAATTTCATCTGGATCCCTCTCCGGAACTACTGGGTAAAATTTTATACTGCCAAACGACGATACAAAAGAGGAAACAAAATTTTAATTAGGTTCAAAATTGTTCAAATTTGTAGATCATATTTGTTGCTTTCCATACAAACCAACTTATTATTAATCAAGTCATCATTACACCACTAGGTAGAATAAAACAGATTTTTTAAAAATGCTTTCCCAACTAAATTACCAACTTCCAATAATTAACTGTCCATCAGGGATATTCGTTACAATTTGTCGGGTTTTATTGTCACGAAGTTTCTAGTTAAAATATAGATATCGCGAAATATGGTTACTTCTTCGTGTTGCACTAAGAATATACAGTTTCCATGTTACAATGATTTGAAGATTGTTCCTGTTCAAAATAGTCGGATCGGTCTCTCCATCCATGTGAAGTTTTATTAACATCGGAGCATGCCCAAGTTGCATACGTTATTACAATTCAATGACAGTTTCTTCAACGAGTTCATGAATAAAATTGAAGCCATCCCGCATAATTGAAAATGGTAACTGGTAGAGTTCAAATTATATACAAATTTTTTGTGGCGGCTGATTGCCGTCCTTGTGTCAGTGTGGGGCTCTAAACAGTGCTGACACGATGGCCCTCCGGCGAGACAGGAGGTTGGTGCAGGCCTAACAAGCCGCCCGGAAAAAGGAAGCTACGAACAATCAAGAAGGAAATACGACTCGGAATAATCGGCAGGTCACGCGACGAACTAAGGACTAAGATTGGAAGCTTGACACATGGAACTGCAAATCGCTTTGCTTTCCAGTATACGACCGAATACTGCATGATTCAGTAACTTTGTTGGACACGACAGAAGGTGTGGAAAAGTGGACATCGAACGGCTACCTTCTATCAGAGCTGTGGCACAAACAGCTTTCTAGGAACCGGATTTGTAGTGTTGGGCAAGATGCGCCAGCGCGTGATTGGGTGGCAGTCAATCAGTGATAGGATGTGCGTATTGAAGATCAAAGGCCGTTTCCTCAATTAAAGCATCATCAACGTGCACTGCCCACATGAGACGAGACCCGATGACGAGAAGGAAGCATTTTACGCGCAGCTGGAACGAACCTACGACAGCTGTCCACGGCGGGATGTCCACGGCGGGATGTCATCGGCGACATGAATGCTCAGGTAGGCCGGGAGGCAATGTACAGGCCCGTGATCGGGCTGGAGAGCCTGCACGCGGTAACAAACGACAACGATCAACGATGCGTAAACTTTGCAGCCTCCCGAAAAATGGTAGTTCGAAGCACCTTCTTTCCCCGCAAAGATATCCACAAAGCCACCTGGAGATCACCTGATCAACATACGGAAAATCAAATCGACCACGTTCTCATCGAGGGGCGATTCTTCTCCGATGTCATCAATGTCCGCACTTACCGCAGTGCCAACATTAATTCTGACCACTATCTTGTCGCGGTTTGTATGCGCTCAAAATTATCGACGGTGCACAACACTCGTCGCACAGGAACGCCGAGAGCTACCCACTGCAGAGAAATACGTGCAACAACTGGAGCCAGTACTACCAACGGAAGAGCAGCTTGGCGCGGCGACTCTTGAAGACGGCTGGAGGAACATAAGGTCCGGCGTGAGTAGCACTGCTTCAGCCGTACTAGGTACGAGGCTATCGAATCGAGGAAATGACTGGTTTGACGGCGAATGTCAGCAGTTGGTCATATAGAAAAATGCAGCAAGGGCGAGGATGCTGCAACACCGAACGAGAGCGAACGAGAAACGATACAGGCAGGCACGGAACAGACAGAACACGGTTTTCCGGAGGAAAAAACCGCAAACAGGAAGACCAAGATCGCGAAGCGATGAAACAGCTGTACCGCGCAAATGATACACGGCAATTCTATGAGAAGGTGAACCGCTCACGTAGAGGCTACACGCCACAGGCCGAAGTGTGCAGAGATACCAGTGGTAACCTCACGAACGAACGTGAGGTGATCGACAGGTGGAAGCAGTACTATGACGAGCATCCGAATGGCGAAGCGCAAGATACAGAGAACGGCACAGTAATCAATCTGGGTGCACGTTCAGCCGACGACAGATTCCTAGCCCCTGATCTGTCGGAGATAAGTGAGGAGATCGGCAAGCTGAGGAACAACAAAGCCGCGGGCAATGACCAGTTACCAGGCGAGCTACTCAAACATGGATGAGAGGCACTGGCTAGAGCGCTGCACTGGATGATTTCTAAGATTTGGAAGGAGGAGATTCTACCGCAGGAATGGATGGATGGAGTGGTATGTCCCGTCTACAAAAAGGGCGATAAGCAAGATTGTTGCAATTACCGCGCAATCACATTGTTCAGCGCCGCCTACAAGGTACTCTCCCAAATCCTTTGCCGTCGTCCATCACCAATAGCTAAGGAATTCGTAGGGCCATACTAAGCGGGATTTACTGGAGCCCGCGCCACTATGGATCACATATTCGCGATAAGACAAGTACTCCAGAAGTGTCGTGAATACAACGTACCCACGCATCATCTATTCATTGACTTCGAAGCGACATACGACACAATCGATCGAGAACAGCTAATGCACGAATACGGTTACCCGGATAAACTGACGCGATTGGTCAAAGCAACGATGGATAGAGTGATGTGCTACGTCCGAGTATCTGGGACGCTCTCAAGTCCCTTCGAATCTCGGAGAGGGCTACGGAAAGGTGATGAACTCTCTTGTATCTTGTTCAATATTGCCTTGGAAGGTGTGATTCGAAGAGCAAGGATCGACACGAGTGGCACGATCTTCCGAAAGTCCGTACAACTTTTTAGCTTCGCTGACGATATTGATATTGTGACACGTAACCTTGAGAAGATGATGGAAACCTACATCGGACTGAAAGCTGAAGCTAGGCGTATCGGACTGGCCATAAATGCGTCGAAAACAAAATACATGAGAGGAAGAGGCTCTAGAGAAGAAACACTACGCCTCCCACCACGAATATTGATAGACGGTGACGTTATCGAGGTGGTTGACGAGTTTGTGTATTTGGGCTCACTGGTGACCGCCGATAATGACACCAGCAGAGAAATTCAGAGACGTATTTTGGCAGGGAATCGTGTGTACTTTGGACTCAGAAACCCCAGTCGATTGAGAAAAGTACGCCTCCGCACGAAATTGACCATCTACAAAACGTTCATTAGACCGGTTGTTCTCTATGGTCACGAGACCTGGACTATGTTGGCAGAGGACCAACGCGCCCTCAGTGTTTTCGAAAGAAAGGTACTGACGACCATCTATGGCGGAGTGCAGATGGAAGACGTAACGTGGAGACGGCGTATGAATCACGAATTGCGGACGGACAAGTATGGTCAGCTAAAATCGGACGTCTACGATGGGCTGGGCTTGTCATAAGGATGTCGGACGACAGTCCATTGAAAATGGTCTTGAATCTAATCCGACTAGTACAAGAAGAAGAGGAGCGCAGCAAGCCAAGTGGATCGATCAAGTGGAGGAAAGCATCCGTGTCTTGAGTGGCTGGCAACGAGCAGCCATGGACCGAGTAATGTGGAGACGTATGCTTGATAGAGCAAAAGACACCTCAGGACTATAGCGGTTAGGTAAGTAAATAAGTTTGATTCAACGATAGTCTATTAAAGTTTGACGACTAAATACATACATAAATATATTAACCCATTTTAACCCGGGGGTCATAAAATTTGAATCAAATGAACTGATATTATGTTTTGAAGACTATGGGAAACGCAAAACCACTGTTAGAAATCTTTTCTAAACGAAATTATTCCACCGTATGATATATCATACACACAAATGTTAGCATCAAATTTTACATTATTTTACACATTATTCGGGATTTTTATAGATACAACCTTTTCGGAGCCTCTGCTAATGTTTTCTCACAAGATATAATAAGTATTAGCGCATAATTTGACCAAGAAATACAAAGCAATATATAACTTACTTTTGCACTGCCATTTCTAGTCGTTAGTAGGTCAAAGGTCAAGGATCAAAATACAATTAAATTTTGAAAAACAAAGAGCAAATTTAACACACAAAGAATTTGCGTAGTGTAGTTTAACTGTTTTTTTTTATCGTAAAGCTGTTGGGTAATGCAATTCCACAGTAAACATTTTTTGAAAAATAGTTATTTTTGCGTATGAAATATTATACGCTAGGACATAATGGGCTAACGTTGGTAATTATAACTGAAGTAAGCCTCAAGCTTTACTCATAAATGCATGAATGAAATTTAATTGTAACTAAATTACAGCAAACAGGGCTATTGTACCAATAGTCATATTATTATTAGAATCGCCATATTATTTTGCCGATTGCTAGTCTTATAATAGAAAAAGTGTGATAAAATCGGATACAATATATTTGCTTCGGTTTTAAGCAGGAACAGCGCAGAAGAGAAATATTTCGAAAATTGTTCAAAAAACTGTCATTATAGCGACACGAAAACTCGAAGCAGAATCCATCTTTAATTCTAAACAACTTTAGTTGGTCTCACCCGTATTCAAGCAAATACGATAAAATACCAGTGATTTATTTAAGGTGTGTTTTCACAACATGAAAACTCACTATTCTCACACTAGCCTATTGAAACAGAAGATCATGTTCCGCATTGGGATGTAGTTGATTGATTTTGTTTGTTTGCATAAACAACAAACAGTAATACAGACGATGTCCATGTACTTTCCTGTATAGCTTATGCTGTAATTGAAAGTAACTAATCTGAAGTTATGATGAATGTTTCAATGTAGTATCAGAATAAACATTTGTATTGCTGATGAGATTTATATGCCTACATACAATATAAATACTGCTTCTTTGTTTCAGTTCTGTGCTTATACACATTTCATGCCAAACATTTTAAAATTCCAGTAAAAATTGTATTCAACAATAGGCACGGTTTGATTAAAAATATGTTAAATGTGTGGACATTTTGGAAAAAGGTTGCATTGCTTCCATTGATACGATATTTGGTAGTGGCATTTCGTTCAGATTTTTGTGTACTTTTTTCACAGTTATTAATATAATTGCTCCCAGTGGCTGTGTTGCTCCGATATTCCGCATACATAAGCTCGAGAAACAATTGCAACATGTAGAGGAAATTGTCGGAGCCTAGGGATATTTTTTTGCTTGGTTGGTTAGCCGCTACTCTTTGTGTGTGTGTGTTTCTGAATGTGGACCGGGGGTTGATGGGACAGTAAAAATTAAGAGCCCAGTGCCTCCGAGCTAAAGCAAATATTGATCGTTTACTCTTTGTTGGAAGCCGCATCGTTGGTTGGAGTGTGGAGTGTACTTTTTAGCGTTAACCGTCCTCCTTCTGGTTGTGTCTGATCTTTTGACAATCTTGCGTGTAGAGAAAAAATCTAAAAACATGGAATGTTCTTCTTCTGGGAAAATTTTTTGGCGAAATTTTATTATTCAATAATGCATCAATCATTTTTAATTATTAATGCTTATACCTATAATAGTATCAATCACAGGAGTACAGGAATGTCATAACTTGTTTGGGATTGTTTTGATGTGTTTATTTGATCGTTGAATTCATCTCCCCTCGAAACAGTGTCGAATAGAGAAGGAGCTACGTTCTTACGTGTTTGGCAGCAAATCTCAGCGTAAACATGATTGTGCTAACATTTGCTACTGTTGCGTGTGAATGATTGATTGAATGTGCATGTTTGACCTTTGACCTGGAGATAACAATGTTTCTCCATAAATCAAACCGGTGACTCTGTTGTGTGGGAGCTAAGTTTCCGTTATCAGATCAAAACTTTATAAGGGGTAAAATTTTCCGAAATTTAACATTCTTCCAGATACGTGCTCTGTTGAGTGAGAATGTCATCTACTTTATAAATGAATTCATGGTGAATGTTGCTATACGTTGTTGAATTTCGGTTTGTTCGTCGACAAAAAGGCAAACTGGTTGAATGCATCAGAATGAAATTTCAGTTCTATTCTATGGCGGAAACTCTATTCTGATTACGCGTTGAGAAGATTAATGTGTGCCGCCATTCTATGTACGCCGAACTGTATGTTTATGGCGATATGTGGTTCCGATACGAGAAGGTTGATTTATGATTGACCTGATTTACGGAAATTGCCTGGTTGTGAAATATGCCCAAATATGTACAACAGAATTATGTTCTTGGTTAGGAGATTTGCGACGCTGTTCAAATCAAGTAGGAGCAAGTATTCACAATAGGTTCATGTTTGCTCACTGGGTTTGTAATGTGATATAATTAAAAATTATTGCAACCGTAGTTAATATATAATACCGGAGGCACCAGAATCAAATGTAGAATTTATATAATGGTGTTCGTCAATTAAAACTTTCATCGGTGGATCTAGGCGGCAGGGTTATGGGGAGCATTAGAAAGAAGAGGAACAGTTATACTATTTGTAGTGCGTTTCTAATAATCAAGGAAGTTTAAGTTGAACCAATTTGAAATTTTTTACTATGGGGCGCCTGTTCAAAGTTTACTCTGCACAAGAATGTGTAAAACTTTTTTTTAAATAACTATTTATTGGAATATGAGTTAAAATTCAATTATTAAGATTCAAATTGGGTGTTCAGCCACAAGTGGTGACTTTACAGCCCTATTATATATATGATTTGGTTATTACCATGAGGTCATCATTTGCTTCCGCAATTCTGAGATTTTTATATAGGGAAAATTGTAAACCTACTTGTATTGTGTAATCGGGGAAAGGAACATATATACTAACTTACTAACTAATACAGAGAACGAATCGATTCAATTGTAGATTGCATCGATTTTTGTCGGAATTTGCTTATAATATTATGTGACATTACATCTAATGGTTCTATATTTGTGAGTCTGTGTAACTCATTTGTACTAAACCAGGGAGGACGCTTCAAGATCATTTTCAGAATTTTATTCTGAATCCTTTGAAGCGTTTTCTTCCTGGTGGAACAACAACTTGACCAAATTGGTACTGCATAAAGCATGGCTGGTCTGAAATTTTGTTTATAAATTAACAATTTGTTTTTCAGACAGAGCTTAGAATTTCTGTTTATAAGACGATATCAACATTTAATATATTTATTGTACTTTGCCTGGATTCCTTTAATGTGATCCTTGAAAGTGAGTTTTTTGTCATACGTTAAACCTAAGTATTTAGCTTGATCAGACCATGTCAATTCCAAGCCATTCAATTTGAGAATGTGATTATTGTTTGGTTTAAGAAAAGAAGCTCTTGGCTTATGAGGAAAGATAATTAATTGCGTTTTTGCTGCATTTGGTTTAATTTTCCATTTTGACAGATAATCACTGAAAATATTTAAACTTCTTTGTAGGCGACTGCAGATCACTCTTAGATTTCTACCTGTGGCTAACAGACTTGTGTCGTCACAGAATAGCGATTTCTGACAACCAACGGGTGGATTTGGAAGATCAGAAGTGAAAATATTATACAAGATTGGAGCTACGCTCGAACCCTGCGGAACACCGGCTCGTACGGGTAGCAATTCAGATTTACAATTCTGATAGCTAACCTGAAGAGTACGATCAGTTAAATAATTTTGAATCATTTTGATCAAATAAATAGGAAACTGGAAATCAGACATTTTTGCTATTAAACCTTTGTGCCAAACACTGTCGAATGCTTTTTCCATGTCTAGAAGAGCAACTCCAGTAGATAACACAGAAGATTTATATGATTTTATCATGTTTGTTACTCTGACAAGTTGATGAGTAGTTGAATGTTCATGACGAAATCCAAACTGCTCTGGTAAAAAAATTGAATTCTCATTTATACTTCGATTCCCAAGCTTTCAATAACTTTAGTATTGAAAGAAGGTAAAATTCGTTGTTTTATTTGCCGTTGGACAAAAATGGCAACTCCACCACCCATTCCAGTAAACCTGTCAAATCGATGAACCACATAATGTGGATTACTTTTCAATGTGACATTTGGTTTAAGAAAAGTTTCTGTCACAGTGGCAATATGAATTTTGTGAACTTTGAGAAAATTATAAAATTCATCTTCACTCGATTTCAAAGATCGAGCATTCCAATTGAAAATATTCAAATAATTATTTAACATCACTGTTAAATTTTAAATTCATTATAATATTATTTGCGAATTGCTATCCGATTTGGAATGCTTCAGAAAGTGATGAAGTCGAATTCATTCGGATGATCATTTGAAAAAGTTGATCTTGTAGGTAGATCATTTTATTTTCAGTTATATCGCCTAAATCGACTTCATTTAAAGAAGCGAATGGCATTGATGGAATATTTGTAGGTAGACTGCCATTAGAAGAAGATGATTCGGCCGGTCTACCTTATAATGAATTGTTCTCGTTAGAAGATGAACTGCAAGGCGGTCCTGTGTTAGAATTAAGTGTTAGATTTCTACCTGTTATACTGGCATAACTGAAATTAGAAGAAGATGATGACGACGTCGATCTACCTGTCAATAAATTGTTTTCGTTAGAAGACGGATTGGCAGGCGTACCTGTTTTTTGTTTTAAATTTGAAGAAATAAGTGCCTTAGAAGAATTAGGCGTGGCATTTGCAACGGTTTTTTGATATTCAGGTATGTTCTGTAAATTTAAGGTCGTTGATTTGACTTGTTGTCTAAGCGAACGAGCGTTTAAAATTTTTTCCCTGACAGGACATTTCAAATAATTGGATTGATGATTTCCATTGCAATTTGAACATGAACATTTATCAGTGGTTTCATTCATTGGACAAACGTCTTTCGAATGCGATTTACCACAATTCAAACACCGTATATCCATATGACAATTTTTGGTTCCATGGCCGAAGCCTTGGCAACGACGACATTGCGTTAAGTTTGCAATACGATTATGCCGTTTATAATGTTCCCAATGAATTTTAATGTGGGAAATGAAACGTACTTTTTCTAACGTTATCAAATTGTTTACGTCACTTCGATTGAAGTGTATTAGGTAAAGTTCATGGGAAATTCCAGAGCGTGGTTTAGAAGTACCATTCGCTCTTTTTTTCATAAGTATTTCTTGGGAAGTGGCAAAACCAAGCAATTCTTTTAGTTCATTTTTAATTTCATCAGTACTTTGATCATTTGATAAGCCTTTCAAGACAGCCTTGACGGGTCTGTCTGATTTCATATCATATGAATAAAATTTATGAAGTTTCTCGGACCAATACGTTCGTAATCTTCCAATTCATCAACCAAGACTCGACATTCTCCTCTTCGTCCGATTTGAAATGAGACTTTTACTTCCGGGAGAAAAGTAGAAAGCTCAATCCGGAATGCTTTGAAGTCAGAAATCATCACCGTCACTGGTGGCATAGATTGATGTTTCTTCCCAGAACGACAAGCGTCCATTTTAGGAATTTTTGAAGAATTTTCTTCTATGTCGCTACAATAGGATTCAGGAAGAATCTCGTAAATATTGTTAGACGGCATAGAATCAACGGAAGGGAAATCCGTCCGTTGTCTTTTATTTTTACATTCAGATTCTATAAGATCGTGAATGTTATTAGGAAAATGTTGAATAACGGATTGTGATTTATTCCGTATTGAATTATTTTTAGCCTCAGGCTTGTTGCTTTTCCGGTTGGACGCAGGCATTTTTGAAATGAATGAAATTTTAAATTAAATTAACTTGGCTAAATTAGTCTTCGATTAGACTCCTAGTTTGGAAAAGTCTTGATAAAGACTGATTTTGTGATAGTTTTACTAAAGACTGATTAGTTCGAAGAATAATTCTTTGAATAGCTAGCCTTAAAAAAGGCTGATTAATTTCTTAGTCTTGAAAATAACTGATTATATTAGAATATCACTCTTTGAATAGCCTTGAGAAAGCCTGACTAATTGTTAGTCTTCAAAAAGACTGTTAGTGATTCAGGTGGCCTTGAAAAAGACTGAAGCCTTGAATCAATGAAACTCTAGGTAGCCAGAAAAAAATTCCAGGAGCCAAGAGCTATACGCCTGGCGTTCGAACCACTATTCAACACCGACTGAACTTTTCAAGGTTATAATACAAATAAATGGTGACACTTAGGAACAATTTTAATATACAAAGAAATCAGAAGTGTAAACTATCTACTAATGCTCTAGTAAAGCTGTTAGGTACTTAACTTCTTAAGTAAACATGTATTAAAATATAGGAAGTTTTGCGTATGATATATCATACGCTAGAACATAATGGGTTAACCTCTCGATGAAACGACTTTCGACGAAATGACCCATTCGGCGGAACAATTTTCGTCGTAAAGTAAGAACATACGGATATAACGAGTGGACAATGTAACATGTAATGTATTAAATAAAGATGTTGTTTTGATAAATAAAAAAAGAATAAGATTATGATGTGCATAAGTTGTCAATTTACCGTTTGTTACGATTTTTTTCGGATGTAGAAATAAATAGTAGTAATGTTATACTGCAAGTATATCTTTGGCTGGATTTTGCTGTGCGTACCTGATTAGGATAAATGAATAAATTTAAAAAAAATGTGACAAATAAACAAACACACAAAAGCGCTGGTGGACGTAAAAACTGGGACAGAGGAAAATGTCATGTCGTGCATACAAATTCGCACAGTAGAAGTCGAACGATCTGTACATAGTAACGAATGCATGCGGATCACTCAGAAAACACCGAAATAGAAAAGTGCTCGCACTGCACTCACCTGCTTGTTCATTGTCTCACAAGTTTTTTTGTCGTTTTGTTGTTGTTTTAACTCTTTAATACAAGAATTTCTTTTGACGTCCTTAGTTTTAATAGAATTTGGTTTCCATTAACCGTGAGAGTAACTCGAGAGCAGTCAATTCACCGTCAAGTGTCAATTCTATGCGATTAAGCCTCTCTGGTTTCTGATATTTTCTATTTACATAAACCCTATTATTGCATTATCCTTCATATTTTTTATGAGTTTCGGTAATGTTTTTTTTTTTTCAAAATCAGTATTGAGACTTCAAGTGTTCAGTGTGTTCAAGTGTTACAATTTGCAACTTCAGATGTGATTTCAGTCCACTGAAATGCAAATTGGAGAGCCTCATTGAAATATCTACAGAAGAGAAAGCCTTCTTGTTGGTCCTTTGTTGGTGCGAAAAAAAAGAGAAACTTCTTCGCATCATACAAGTTGGCTATCCCACAGCTCTAGAAAGGTAAGGTCGAATACATTTTGCATTATCGTCATCATCATCGTTATCAGCCCACCGCTGACTGACTGGCATAGAAAGTTCCTATAAAATTGGGTGGTTCTGTCAAGTAGCGTCCAATTCGAACCACGAGCCAGTCTATGATACGGGTTGAAGGACTACAGGCGCAGTTCGGTAGAAAAAGGACCAGACCTTCGGGTGGGGGGATTTTGGCGACGAAAACATTGCTGTCGGAGGCTGGCTATGCAAAATCGCCGATGTAATGGAAATGAAAATGGAAATGTGATATCCATTGGGGGCGAAGCCTGCTAAATCTGGTAACAAATAAACATTGAATTATGATGATGTATGAAAAGAAGTAAATCCGCTCGTTTAAATGCGAAGCGGCCTGGACGGACAGCGTTTGATGCGAGAAGACTGGGTTGATGGTAAATCAATACCGGTTTTCGATGGCTTGGAAAAAGGTATGCAAACAACGAAGCATTTAGAGAAGTATTCTCGCTTCGTCAGAAAAGGAAAGGCTACATTTCAATATTGATCGACTGCTTTACTGCTCTCTCGTTGGATACTATCTGACGCCGTTTCCGTTCAGAATCTCAAACACAAAATTAGCAGTGAGCCAAACGGAAATCGTTCGCATTTCCTTGGCTGAATTTTGCGTTCTTGTTCAAACGTCTATTCCCGCTTGAATCATTCCGCTCGATTGTTTTACTCAGACTATTCGCAACAGTCTCGGTCGAGCTTTTCTCTTGGCAACCGGAATCGACACGGAATAGCATTTTTCACGTAGGCACCTACTCTGTCTAGTGTTTATGAAATATCTTCATCGAATTGCATCTGTTTGTTATGCTTTCTGATGCTGTGCATACCGCGTCAAGAATAACAAACCGTACTTCTGTGTGCTGTGTGCGGATATAAAGGATGACTGGAAATCTGACTGGGGTAGATTCGCGCATTTGTGACGATGTGTATTGAGAGATGATGCATGAAAACAAAGGCAACGAAATCAAATTTTGATTTATCTGTATGTTTGCAGTTTCTTGCTTTGCAAAGACCATTCACACACAAAAAAAAACGGATTCAATCGGTTCAATGGAATGAAACTGCCGAAACACCAGCAATCTTGTTAAATACTATTAGTTAACCAGTTTTTAAGGCTAGAAGTATATTCTGAGCTAATCAGTTATTGCCAGGACCAAAACAAAGTCAGCCGATTCGAAGTTTACTTTAACAAAAAAAAAATTCCGATGTTCAAGAATATTATCAAATCGAATTCTATAAGTTTATCTGGAAAAACGTTCTTTATGAAGATTCATTGAAACTAGCAGTCTACTCCAATAATAGTATTCCTGAGGTCGAAAATAAAAGAATGCGAAAGGACTCTTATCCCGTGAAACCAATTTTTTTTCTCTCTGACGAATATCGCGCTGATTCTAACACATGTTAGGAGCATCCTCTAAGATTTTATTGAAACTTGATGTACACGAAGACTTTGTCACAAAAAAAAACACTTTGCATACTTTATTTTACCAAAACTGATCTAGATTGTCTTTTGAAAAGGGCAAAACTTTTGTTGCCGATTCTATAAAAAGTATTATATGAGTGATTTTTGCGAAATTAGTTAAGTTTTCGCATAAAAGCATGGAAAAATCCTAATTACACTATAAAAAAATAATTTGGGCGAAGGTAAATAGTTTTATTCCTTAAAGATGCCCAACTTGAATTTTTGATTGTAGATCAGGAACTAATTGGCTCAAGTGGCACATTCCCCTTCTGATAGAGTCACGCTACTTTTGTTATTTTCAGGACAGTGGATCAAAAATAATTTAGTGTTTTAATTTGACACTAC
Organism: Malaya genurostris; assembly: GCF_030247185.1. Taxonomy (NCBI): domain Eukaryota; kingdom Metazoa; phylum Arthropoda; class Insecta; order Diptera; family Culicidae; genus Malaya; species Malaya genurostris. The sequence goes on from NC_080572.1 coordinate 217,302,088, forward strand.
TTCTTGATGGGAAAAAATACCCTTAAGCAAAGGCTTGAAAAGTGCTATGGAGACTCCATTAGAAACAACAATAAGGAGTGTATCGAAAATAAGCTATCTACACACATTTGTGTTGCACGCATGTATTTGTGATGGTTTTTTATGCTTAGATCACAGCACACAGTGCGTTTGGCTGTTAGCTTTCGTTTGCTTACTTGTTTGTGCGGTTAAAATTCTGCGTTTTCAAAATGTCGCTTATTTAAAACGAAGTGAAAATTAAGGTTCTGGACACATGGCTAAGTGAGAAGGGTATTACTATGCGAAAATTGCCGAAGCGGTTTGGAATTCATCATGCCAGTGTTGAAAACATTGTCGGAATGATCCAGCGTATCAAGAGGCGAAATCACCTGAAGACCTACAAGAAGCAGAAAATCTCGAAACAAAGTGTAGAACAGAAAAAGCGAGCAACAACAAGGGCCCGGAAATTATATTCGCGTCTTTTGCAGTGTACGGATGCATGCGTTTTGATGGACGATGAGACTTATGTAAAGGAGGACTTAAAACCCTTCCAGGTCCACAATACTTTACTGTCGTCGTTGGAGAGGATGTGAGCGATGCGGACCGGTCGATTCAAGTGGAGAAATTCAGTCGAAAGGTACTCGTATGGCAAGCAATATGTTCCTGTGGTTTGAAGTCAACCGTTTTTTTACACTACCGGAACTATAAATGCAGAAATCTATCGATCTGAATGTCTCCAGAAGAGACTGCTGCCTTTATATAAGAAGCATAGTACATCTCCACTGTTTTGGCCGGATTTAGCGTCGGCTCACTATGCCAAAACCACTCTCAATTGGCTTGCGGAAAAGAGTATAAATTTCGTTGAGAAAAATATCAATCCACCAGTTTGCCCTCAGCTTCGACCCTCGAACGTTACTGGGCAATCGTGAAGAGGGTCTTCAAGAAGACTGGCAAAGCAGCAGGGAGCATGAAGGGTTAAAAAAAAATGTGTGCTCAACCGTATAAAAACTGCGATGCAACACTTTTCCGGAACTTGATGAAGAGCGTTCGATCAAAAGGTCGACAATTCGTGAAGGAATAACTTAAATTTCATCCGGTTTTTATTATGCTCAAGTTTAACCTCGTACAATAAAGGATCAATTTTTAGTTTGTATAAAATATCGTTTTTTATCATAATTTGAAAGAAAAATTTGTGGATAGCTTATTTTCGATACCTTCCTTAAAACGTTGGTTTGCTGACTTCAAACGTGGTCGTAGAGTCACCGATGATGCTGAACACAGTGGACGTTCAAATGAGGCGGTAACACCAGAAAACACAAAAAAATCCCTAAAATCGTTATGAATGATCGAAAAGTGAAGTTGCGTGAGTTAGCTGACATCGTAAAGCTCACTGTTGACCAAAAACGAGAACGTGTTGGTGATTCCGAGCAGTGTTTGGCCATGTTCAAACGTTAAAAACCGAAATTTTTGCTTCGATATGTGACAATGGATGAAACATGGATTCATCACTTCACTCCGGAATCAAAACGATCGTCATCTAAGTGGAAAACAACTGGTGAATCTCGTCCAAAGTGCCCGAAAGCACAACAATTGGAAACAAAGTATTCTACAATCGGCTATTTTATACTGCAGTCTACAACATGAGTTACATGTATCATGCATTGAAGCTACTAGGTGTGGTTGTTGAATGATATTGTCCACGTAAACCGTAACTCTCTAGAGACACAAGTCTCACCTTTTCAGCCATTAGATGAAACCTTTGTCGTACTTAGCGTCGGTAGGATGAATCGGTTGCGAAGTCTGTTGAAACAGGAAGACCGAATTTCACAAAAGGAATGTAATGCCAAGACTTTGTATTGTCAATATTAGAGAGAAAAAGAGGGTTCATTCGAACCCGATCCGAAAGTGTATTTACACCTGTCCGATTCAGTTCCGATACGAGACAATTCCGGACAAGTATGTATAAAGTTACCGCTATGTGAAAAATATCAGCGCCAGTTCCGCACGATTCGAAGGAGTTTGAATATTATTCCTGATTATTTTAAGTCTTCTATTTGAACTAAATTCACCAGTTTAGGACGACTATGATATAATATTATTCCTCTCAATCTTAGAATTTTCCAACTAGCATAAAACCACATAACGACCAACTATCTATTTCAAGCTCTCTTATTCAAATTCAATAAGCTATAGGTTCAGGAATCATTACAATTTCTTGTCACTGAGCAAGGTTTGACTGAGTCTAACTTCTTCTCTTTTTGTTATTTGTAATTTACTGCCACCCCCTTCTGCCAATTGGGAGTACGTGCTCTTAGGCTTATCATCCGAAATCAGGGTTCTTCTGTGAAACCAATTCATTCTAACATAATATACGATGTTCTTTCAGATTCGAATAGTAGCGACAGAGAATTTTTTTTCTAACATTCATAAAATAGACGTTTGCCGTTTCGAAAAAAAATCTATGCTTTTAGTGACAGTGATTATCTTAGAGTATTTCATACTGAGCTTTCTTTATTTCTTCCGGAATTGGAAGTCTCAGTTCAAATCGAATGTAGAGTAATATGTCGAGTCTTTATGGATGGTCCATACACCTTCTTGAAATAACTATCAAATGACCAAAACACAGTATAAACTATCAATTAATAAAATGAATAGCTTGGTGGTGCTGTGGAGGAGTGATACTTATGAGAAACAAGTGCGAAACATTAATCAGTAACGCTCTGGAATCTTCAAAGAACTTTATTCGATGCCCTTGAAACGAAGTGAAGTAATTTGAATATATTAGGAAAATTACGATTCGTGTTCCAGTGTTTCAGAACAAGTTGATCAATTTTCATAGGTATGGAATCATACATATAATATTTTTTGGTTGTTTGTTGAAAAAAACCTGTCTAAATCCACCTAGTGGTGTAATGATACCTTTCGCATATTACTTATATTTCCAAAAAATCCACTGGAAGATTCTGTCAAGAATTTTTTTTTCTATTTTGAATAAAATGAGAAACTTTCTTTGGGTATAAACTAACATAGCCTTTTCAATTTGTAACCAGTTATGTCAAGTTGATAAGAATTTTATTTTATTTTGCATCGTCACACTAAATGATTGAACATACTTTGCCGTATAGATCTAGAACCGGAAGTCGGACCCGGATGAAATTAAACAGCAACCTTTGAGACTATAGTACCTTTTATATGAGCCTAAACTTGTGTCAATCGATCAAATCATCTCTGAGAAAATTTAGTGAATCTTGTTCTAGAGTTTTTGACCACTATTTCAATTACTTGGAAGCAGTATTGCCGAAGTCGATCCGTTTAGTAAGTAACTGATATAGCCTACACATTGGATCAGTTTTGAGCCAAATCTAGAAGAATTTTACCCTATTTTTGCACCTGAAAAATATAAATTTTAATGCGAAAACCCTGCACGCTATACGAAATTGAACCAAGCACGCTGCGAACGGAGCAAAGCCGTGCGTACCGACGCGTACTAGTTCTGCATCGTTATTGACGTCATTACGTCATGACGATTTGAATGTTTTGACACTCATCGCCCTATAAAGAGCTTTGATTTGAATCATGATTCGAGAAAATCGGCTTAACCGTTGCTGAGAAATCGAAGTGAGTTCCGTTTTTTTGGAGATTTTCTTCACTATTATCGGAGCTTCCGGAACCGGAAGTCGGATCTGAATAAACTTTTCGGGGACTTTAGAGAATTTTATGACCTTATATTTGCTTCTTAGTTTATAAAAATCGGTAGAGAAATTTCCGAGAAAATAGAGTACGCATTTTTTAATAAATTTGCACATATTTCCTTGTAATTCCGGAACCGGAAGTTGGATCCGAATGAAATTAAGGAAAATTGTATGAGGCTATAAGACCTTTCATTCGAATCTAAGTTTGTGAAAATCGGTACTGCCATCTCTGAGAAACGTGTGTGACTATTTTTTCCTCTTTTTGGTGCATATCAACCCGTAGTTTCGGAACCGGAAGTCGGATACAAATGAAACTCAGGAACTTTGTATGGGACATTAAGACCTTTCATTTGAATCAAAGTTTGTGTAAATCGGTTCAGCCTTCTCTGAGAAAATTGAGTGATATTATTTGTCACATACACACACATACATTTTGTGATCTCGACGAACTGAGTCGAATTGTATATGACACTCGGACCACCGGGCCTCGATTATAAAGTTGGTTTTCACAGCGATTGCATAGCCTGTCCATATGAGAAAGGCGAAAAAGTATTCATAATTTAGGGGAGACTGAGGCTGAACCGGAAAATTTTTGACATAAATAGATAATTTATGTTGAAATTATTTTTTGAGTTATCATAGAATATAAATATAGATATCAATATTTAGGTAGGTTTCAAAAATTCGTGAAGAATTTCAAGTCGAAAATTCTGTGTTCCTGTTTAGCACTGCACTCACAATCACTGGATTCAGGATAAAATAAACTTTTAAAAACAATAATCAACTCATCAACTAATGAGAACGATTTTCTATATTCATAAATTCGAAGGAAGTGTGTTAGTTTTATATTCGTTTATTCGTATTCAGGCATGCCTCTGACATTACCCACCCACCGTTTTAGGAGCAAGATGGTATTGATACAAAAGTACTAAGTCAGTTGTAATAGAACCATTCCATGAGCGTAAGTGATCTACTAGAAAACACACAAAACTTTTCAATTTATTTACTCTTCAAAAGAAAATTGTTAGTATAATCTGCAGTCCCCGTACAATGCATACGCGCCTTCTGCTACCACGTACGTATTGAGCATCCGGTCAGTAATGGTATTGGTGGTGGTAGGCATGCAACAGTAATGGTATAGCCCCTTCGCTGTATTGCACGCAGTATCCATGCAGGAGTATGATAAAAATCTTGCAGATTTTTACGATCGCATGTTGGCACGATATTTATGTTAATAGTGTAATTGCGTAACATCATATATTACAGTTCATATGTATACAAGATATGGATTAATGTAAATCCATGCCGGTGATTCGGAATTTTCAACAGATATTTACAATCTTTCACGTGAAAATGTTACTAATGTTTTAAACTAATGCGGCTATTGAAATTTTGTCGCAGTCATTATTGTCAGGGAGTAAGCCCAGATTGAGTTTTTATTTAAATTAGTTGATGATAACCTGTGTCATACTTCAAATGAGACGATTTAAATTCGTCAATTAAAAAACATTTAATCTTACCTACGGCTTCATAAGAACAATTACATTCTTTTCACGGGATAATACTAGCTCTAGAACCACACTTCGAATTGAAACGGTTAAGTGTACTGATAACATTATTTATTATTGCTAGTTTTTAGCTAAATACTTTATACAGTTCAAAATAGTGGTTGTTTCACAATTCAAATCTAGTCGTTAGAAGAATGATGATGTCAAAATACTGAATTGCGCAGTATAATTTACATATCTTTATATTTATGATTTTTTATCCCGTAGAACTACGATTCATTCATCATCACGCAATTTCATTTCAACAATTTTACGCTCGTTATGCTCCAGCATCCATCATACTTGTGTGTCCATTATGGTGATAAATTCTGAAACCGTAATCAGTTTTAATCCATAATTAAATACGACTATGATGACTGGCTGCTTATTTGCGGTGTTCCTGTGCTTTTTCCATCATGCTTGAAAAAAAATGGAGCTCATCAGTTTGTCCCACCACAACAACAGCAGCGCTTTGCCATCTGGTGTTCTGGAATGCGTGACTGGAGGTGTTTGAGGCGAATGAATCAATGAATTTTTAACGGCTGTATGTGCGAAAACCAGTGTCTGTTGAAGTGCTTTTGTGCTCCGAGGTCATCTTCTTCGAATCTAAATGCTCTTATCGAATTGAGATATTTGTTTACTCTCCTACCAACCATAACTCCCGTTGACGGCCACTTTTTTCCGATACCTCCTTTTACGTAACACTTTTTACGAATCAAATCCCAAATAACGTTTTTTGAATAAAACGAAATAATGTTTGAGGTATTTTTGAAATTCAAGATAGCGACTCCCGGTTTGTTGATTTTTCTTGAAAACCCTTACAATATGGGTATTTTCGGAACGGATTTGAAGAGTAGATGCCGAAAAACGATGTTTCAACTCGTTTCAAAATTCAATATTACGACTTCCGATTGAAAACTTTTATAATATGGCTATTTTCAAAACGGATTTGGTGTTCGAGGTGGTTATGAAATCCAAAATGGCGACATTCGATCTAACAATATTACTTTGAAACTCTAACAATAGGAATATGTACGGATTCGATTAATAGATGCAAGAAAATGATGTTTTGGGTCATTCCGAGATCCAGGATGACGGCAGATTGCAGAGAATACTCGTAGCGGGCAGTTGCTCCTTGTTGTTTTATTGCGTGTTATGTTCGGGCTACGCCATCCGGAATTCTACTTGTACTCGGTCTTGCATTACGAGTGTTCGAGGATTTTAGTTGAGCGAAGTGGATAGTGATTAGAAGAATCGCCGCGCAGATGGCAAAATGTCTAGGATTCATTTTTGTTTGTTTTTCTGTTTTTATAAATACAGCAAGAAAAGACACTATCGTTTCTACCTACTAAATTAGAGAAGACCACCTCGAGTGCTTATTCCCTTTCGGTAGTAGTGCGCCATCTAGTGGCGGGTAGCCAATACCGTGATGAAAGTTATAGCTACGCCATATAGATGCAGATTTCAGTAGCAAATTTTCGGTTGGTATTAATAGGACTGATGGCAACTTTGGCAAACGTACTGGAAATACCTGAGCGCATTGATGAAAATGCAGGATACCGGTGAGATCGTTTCATATTATTTACTTGATGAAAGTAATACTCTTCCGACACAGAAATGTGTGCTTTCAAAATATGTATAATGTAAACATTACATAATAATACAGTATACTGGTATACACTAAGGTCTTTTTTATGCGACTTTTTTATGCGAATTTTCAGAGTTATGCGGTTTTTTCTATTCAAAGTTTCAGAGTTATGCGGTTTTTTCATGCGAATTTTCAGAGTTATGCGGTACGTAAACTCGCATAAAAAGACTTCAGTGTATTATGTTACGTTGTATTATTTTAAATTGCACCATATTATATCATTATATTTTAGAGGATATGATAATGCTTGATATGTGTGTATGTATTAATATACGTACACATGTGTGAAAATATTTGTGTTTCTTAATATGTATAACTATTGCTGAAGTAAAAGCGATCATTTATATGTATAAATATATATATATATATATATATATATATATATATATATATATATATATATATATATATATATATATATATATATATATATATATATATATATATATATATATATATATATATATATATATATATATATATATATATATATATATATATATATATATATATATATATAGCAGTTTAGTGTGTAAGCATACATACATACATATGTAAGGTTTGTGAATGGAGGTTTGGGTGTATATTATATTATACTAGCGGACCCCTGCACACTTCGTTGCGCAATAATATTAGATTAGATGTAGAAAATCAAAACTACACGGAAAGACCGAAATTAGCATTTTTGCGAAAAAATTAGTTGATTTTCTGATTTTAGATTTTTTAATTCTGATTCTCTTAATAATAATAAAATATTTGTTGAAATGGCTATTTTTTTTAGTTGAATTCACCAATTAAACGTGCTGTCATTTCTTAGCTAAGGCACGCTTCATATCCATTCAACTAATTGTTTAGTTGAATTAGAGAAATAAAACGTTGTTTTCAACCAACATAAATGGTTGAATTGGTTTTTGCAATTAGCAGCTATATGGCGCTCGTTAACACCGTAATGACTACTAGCCACTAGATGGCACACTACTGCCGAAAAAAATTTCAGTCGCGGTTATCTTTTCTATATTTGCAGGTATAAATACGATGTTGTATTGGAGAAAAAGACATAAGCGAAACATAAATTTCTTTTTGAAAAATTTTACTTCTAAATCGCTGTTTTCTTCATTCGACTTCGCGAAATCGACTCTCTCACTGAAAACTTTGAGCACTCGGAAAACAAAAACCGAATACAAGTAGTACACCGGACGGCGTAGCCCGGAATGAGAAGATACAAAAAAACATCATTTGACGTATACAATTAGAGTGCAACATTCGAAACTCACTTCACTGTTTCCCGTAAAAACATTATTACCCACAATCGCTTCAACTGCGCACAAATTCTGAATAAATACACTTTCCACTAACAGTTTACGTCATTTTTACATATCGGTTTAGAAATTTATATAGGGATATATCGTAACACATGCGAAAAACATCTAAGCAATTTGCGAGCAGTTTCAACAAGACTGTCCCTTTTAGCTTTTTAATGGATTGTTTTGCTTTGACACTACTGTCCTTCAGTAATGACGGTGATAGATAAATAGAATCAAAGTTTCTGATTTTAATAACGAAATTAGTTGTCAATGAGAATTTCGTGTTGGATCGAAATATTGCTGGTTTGTGTCCAGAATATTCGCCAACTAAACACATTCTCTAAAAATAAGAGTTTTTTTCAGCACAGTAAATTCTAAATTTTAACTAATTTTAAAGTTATTTTGGAAATTTTGTTGTTAAAATCAACTAATTCAAAAACAGTAATACGAATTAGGCGCAGAGCTAATTTCGGTCGTTCCGTGTACTTATCAATTTTATTGATTATTGTAGAAAAATATCATTATAATGCTCTATGATACTAACCTCAACCTTTTTATATCGCGGACAACAGGACAAAATATATAAAACCGATGGTTTGCCAAAACGCAAGCAGGCAGCGTACAATTTACCATCCGAAAAAAAAACTCTAAACTCACTCTACAGACTCATGACGATTATTGACGGTAACAGAAAAGTTAAACGGATGAGGAAATGACGTTCAAATTGAAATGGCATAGCAGTGGGCATCATTGGAATGCGATTTTTTCTTCTTATAATTTGCCATTCAAAATTGTTGTCTCGAAAACATTTGCGATTAACTTTTGAACTTTTAACTTTTTTCTGTACTTGTCTGCACTTTATTTTGTACTTTTTGTGCTTGTTTCTGTAATTTGTGTGTTTGTTCCTGTACTTTCTGTGCTTGTTTCAAAATTTGTTCCTGTACTTGCTGTACCTGCTCCAGTATTTTCTGTATTTGGTCCTGTAACTTCTGTACTTATATCTGTACCATCTGCACATTCTGTACCATTTTCTGCACTCAATTGTGCCAGTACTTCCTATACTTGTTTCCCTTATTTAAGTACTTAGTTTTGTACTTTCTGCACTTGTCCCTGTATCTTCTTTATTTTTTTTCCTAAACTTAGCTTCTGTATTTGTTTCTTTTATTTCTGTACCTGTAGCTGCCCCGGTGAATTTCTCACAACTCAAAAATTATCTTTGGATGGAAACTATTTCGAAAACTCTTAAGTTAGAATAATCGAACTACCCTCATGATTGCTCGCGATCAGTGAAGTAGTATGGTAGAATATTCTGTATGAATCATCTGACAATTGTTTTATATTCGATCTCAACATTTTTCCTCAGAACAGATACACACGTACACTTCGCACTTTAAAGCAGTTTTTTCCTGATCTTAAAAGTCCCAAATGATTAAAGCAAAATACAACCAAAATCAGTTTTATGGTTTATGAGCAAGAGAGTGAATCATTCGAATAGTTCGAGTTCCCAAATTGGTTCGAGTACATTGGACGAAACTGTTCATAGTTACTCAAATGCAAATAATTTAAATTTTGGAATACTCTAGGTTAATATAATTCGAATCGCGTTTGGGCCAATTGAAGACGTTTGGACTCAAATAAATAACCGAACTTGCAATTTGAAGCAATTGACGAAATTTGGAGGTCGTTTCGAGAAAAATTTACACAAAATCCCGTCCAAAAATCCTTCAAAGGTATAGCACGGGAAATGCTTATGAAAAATTTAAACCGAAAAAAAAACAGAAAACATCCTTCCAATTCGAATGGAATCGTTCAAAAAGTAGAGAGCCGAACAGTTTTGGTGTTATAGTTAACGGTCTTAATTTGAAGCGGCAGCTGAGGGGTGCTAATCCTGTTGTCTCAGTGCATTGTGAAAGCAATAATTATATCTATCAAGAAGATACAATTCACATTTCTGGAATTGTAGAAAAACAACGAATCATAAAAAACGTTAATCACTTTCTTTTCTTATAGTCGTTTTATAATTTGACTTCACGGTAATGAACCCAAATTTATATATCGGAAAATTGAAATCTGTATGCTGTTCGTTTGGCGCCCTTACTTAATTGAACATGTGATACGAAATAAAGAAACATGTGAATCAAGTAGGCTCAGTGAAATTTTTGCACAAATCAGCTCGTTTGGCGCCAAACGGTTTTATTAATAATCTAGTATTCATATTTTGCTCTCCAGCGGGCAGCAGCATTGCATACTCGATGCATTGAATGAAAAATTTCCAATTCTAAACAAACCAATTTTCTAGTTTTTCTCTACTTTCCCGAAAGATTTTCCTTATGTACTATAGCCTAAAACCTCCGCACAAACGTCACCTTTCGAACAAAAAAAATCATTTGAAGATCGGCTTACGCATACCAGAGAACATTAGCAACACATACTTTTTTCGTTATCATTTTATATATATAGATTATATTATATTATATTGTATTACATTGTATTGTATTGTATTATGTTATAATATAGTTTAGTTCAGTTTTCTTGACTTGAGAGACTTTCGACCGGAGGCAGGTTCGTCTAGCTTATATTATAGTATATTATATTCTATTGTATATTATTGAAATATGTTATATCATGTTGTATTATATTATATTATTATATAATATTATTTATCATAGCATATTGAATTGCATTACTTTATCATATATTTTAGTACATCATATTTAATTATATTTTCTCATATTGTATTACATTTTATTATATTATATTGATATAAAGCATTTATCATGGGAACGTAATTAAAGGGACCATCAGGGCATCGGACGAATTGATGACTGGACGAGCGATTGTGGATAGCCAGCCCAAGTCACTTGAAGGAAACTTGTTTCCTTCTGAAGGTTTGAAATGAGTCTGACGCGCCCTTTCTCAAACAAACCATCAGGCGGGTTCAAGCATGTAAAGCGATATGCTTCACCCATGAATTGGATATTATGGTTGGAAGAGCATCTTTTATTTCTGCGGAATACGTGTAAGTGACTCTGCTGACATATCCGCCCACCCCTTTTTGTTCGCTTTTCGTTAACAGCTATACTAAGAAGGTGAATGGGTGAACCATATCGGGGCTACTGTAAGTCTACCCGCATCCACTGGCAAGACCTTGAACTGATGGTGGCTTAACTGCACATCATCACATCACATTCCGAGATCCAGGATGACGGTACCTGATATTCAATCACTTTTTAGTAATCACTCCCACCTGAATTCAACTTTAGTGGATCCGGGGCACCCTACATCAAGCATTATGGAAGTCTCTGATCCCCCCGACTCAGTCGTGCTTGCTGCTGACATCCGCCATCGTCATCGTCCCGGTCCTGCGGTCGGTGGTGGTAGCAGGGGCTTCCAGTTTACTATCTCAGGCGAGTACAATAGTTTTTGTGAGCCTGCTGTTCCTGAAAATTCTTCACATTATAGTGCTACTTTTTTCAACAACCTTACCATTTACTACCAAAATGTGCGTGGTTTACGGACCAAAGTAGAGACATTTTTCTTGTCTGTATCGGAGGCAGAATACGATATCATCGTTTTAACGGAAACCTGGTTGAACGAGCAAATTTACTCTGCTCAACTTTTTGGACATCACTACGCTGTGTTTCGAACCGATCGGTCACCGTTAAACAGTCGTAAATCACGAGGTGGAGGAGTTTTAAACGCTGTTTCCAAAAATCTCAATTGCTACATCGAACCTGCATCGATCTCCGACACCCTAGAACAGCTTTGGGTTGTCGTTAAGTTTGCTGAGATAAATGTTAGTATAGGTGTTTTTTATCTACCACCCGATCGAAAAAATGATTATACGAGTATTAGTGATCACGTGAACTCGCTGGGATCGGTTGCCTCCCAATTGAGCCCTCATACACCCTCGCTTCTTTTCGGCGACTATAATCAATCTGGTCTTCGGTGGCTTTTTCCCGAAAGAGGCGCTCCGCGCATTGATCCGTTGCATTCACACATGTCTGCTGCATGCAGCACTCTTTTTGATGGTTTGCATTTTCACGGTTTTAGTCAGATTAACAATGTACTCAACAGAAATGACCGCTTACTGGATCTCGTTTTTGCAAACGAATCTGCCACACCGTTATCTACTATCTCCTTGCCAATTGAACCTCTAACGAATCTCGACGCTGACCACCCAGCAATCAAAGTCATATTCAGATTGCCAATTCCAGTGGTTTATGAAGAGCCCACCATTTCACATGATCCCGATTTTCGTCGAGCTGATTACAATGCACTGAACGAGCTACTTTCTTGGACTAACTGGAATGCTATCGATTCCTCTACCAACGTTAATGAAGCTGTTGAATTTTTCTGTACAGTAATAGATCACGCTGTTTCCCGTACTGTTCCTGCCAGACGACCTCCGCAAAAACCTCCCTGGTCAAATCTTCGTTTACGAGCATTAAAACATGCTCGTTCTGCTGCTCTGCGGAAATACTGCAACTGTCGGTCTCCGTATTTCAAACACCAGTTCAACATTAGAAGCAATAGATATCGTCACTACAATCTATTCCTTTATTCTCAGTACGTTAAACGGATTGAGCAAAGCCTTCGTCGTAAACCCAAACTGTTTTGGTCGTTTGTAAATTTCAAAAGAAAAGAAACTGGTCTTCCTCGTTCAATGTTCTTGGAAAATGAGACAGCCAACAATGAAATCGAAAAGTGCTATCTGTTTGCTCACCATTTCAAGCATGCATTCCATGAACGATGCGCCACAACGATGCAGATTGATGAAGCAACAGCTGGATTACCGCGAGACGTATTTAGTTTCGAGTTGCCATACATAACGCAGGATATGGTTATTGCAGCCTTGAACAAACTAAAGCTATCATTTGCTGCTGGTCCCGATGGAATTCCTTCGTCTGTGCTTAAGCGCTGTTCATTCGTCTTGAGTTACCCGTTAGCAATGCTATTCAATCTTTCGGTTCAACAAAGTGAGTTTCCCACGTGTTGGAAGTCGTCCTTTATGTTTCCGGTTCACAAAAAAGGCGACAAGTGCAATGTTGCTAATTACCGAGGAATTACTTGCTTGTGCGCATGTTCAAAACTGTTTGAGATCATTGTCAACGACATCTTGTTCGTCTGCTGCAGAAATTACATTGACACCCAGCAGCACGGATTTTTCCCTAATCGTTCCGTGTCGACGAATCTCTTACAGTTCACTTCGAACTGTATACGGAACATGGACCGTGGCTTGCAGACTGATGCGGTTTATATTGACCTTAAAGCGGCATTTGACCGGGTTGATCACGGAATTCTCCTAAAAAAATTAGAGGTACTTGGACTACACGAGGAGTTGCATGGTTTAAGTCTTACTTGACGAATCGCTTTGTTCGGATTAAAATTGGATCTTCGACTTCGGAGACCTTCACGAATCTTTCGGGAGTGCCTCAAGGTAGTATCCTTGGTCCGTTACTGTTCTCTATCTTCATTAATGATGTATCAACGCTGTTACCGCCGGAATGCCGTTTGTTCTATGCTGACGACACGAAACTTTTCAAAATTATTGAAAGTCTGTTAAATTGCCTGGAGTTGCAAAAAATGCTTGATACATTTCAAATATGGTGTACCAAGAATTTTTTGAAATTGAGTATCGAAAAATGCAGTGTTATATCTTTTCATCGAATAGTGCACCAATAGTATTCGATTACAAAATCGCTGGACACACGCTAACGCGAACAGAACATGTGAAAGATTTCGGTGTGATTCTTGATCGCGAAATAACCTTCAAACTTCACTATGAAAATATTATTTGCAAAGCAAATCGGCAATTGGGATTCATATTTAAAATTTCCTCCGAGTTTCGCGATCCTTTGTGCATACGATCATTATACTGCTCGCTGGTACGGTCAGTGCTTGAGTCGAACGCGATTGTCTGGTGTCCATATCATTCAAATTGGATATTGAGGATTGAAGCAGTGCAACGCAAATTTGTGAGATACGCATTGAGACTTTTACCCTGGAACGACCCCATACAGCTACCGTCATATGAGGATCGTTGTCGTCTCTTCAGCATTGAACCCCTGGAATTAAGAAGGACATATGCTCAAGCTACATTCGCAGCGAAATTGCTTCTTGGTGCTGTTGACTGTCCCGCATTACTCGAACGTCTGAATATGTATGCTCCAGAAAGATCTCTTCGACAGCGTAATTTCTTGCTCCTTGAAACACAGTATACTGTATACGGACAGCATGAGCCATTTAGATCCATATGTCGACAATTCAACGAGTTCGCTGAGTTTTTTGATTTTAATTTGTCGTCCAATTTGTTTTATCGTAAGCTACTTGACCTTTTTCGTGTTGTGTTTCATGATAATTTAGCCTAAGTTGAATGATTTTTAGTTTAGTTTACTTTATTCATTAAGACACCTGTTGTCAGATGGATTATATAGCAACAAATAAACATATGCGTATTTTCGGAACGGGTTTTGTTGAGTAGATGCAGAAAATTTCAATTAATCAGGGGAATCTCCGTCATGAAATTTTAAATCATCCCAAATGTTCTTTTCCGTCATCTAGTCATCAAGTCCGATTCGAAAATACTCATATTTTAGGGAACTTCAAGAAATCTCAAAAAATCGGAAGTCGCCATCTTGGATTTTGAAACGACCTCAAATATTATTTTTCTTGGTCTACTTTTCACGTCCGTTTCGGCAATATCCATATTGTAAGGGTTTCAAAGAGATATTATTAAACCGGGTGTCGCCGTCTTGAGCTTCAGAACCACCTCTAACAACATTTTCTGATACCTACTTACAAGGATGGCTTTTATCGTATCAAAGAACGCTCACTAGCAACTCTTCACACGATTGAATCAGTGCCATCAAAGAGAGACGGATATCATCGCAACAACAAAAACCCGGCATTGTTCATTTACCATAGAATAGATTCTAGTGCGAGAGCGAATTTCTCTCGATGACATTTCTGAGAATCAAAGGTTAGCACGCTGCTGTGGGGATCCTCTCTGAAGCAACAAACAATCACTTATTCTCGTTTCGCGATCCGATTCTGTATGGGCAGTGGATAATTGCGATGGAATCATTTTACTATTGTCACTTATTCTAACTATGTGCATATAACCTTTGTATAAGTTGTGTCTATAAAAATGTCTGTGAATGCTCCACACAAGGGTTTTGAAATATTGCAACCTAGTATGAGAATCATCAAGTCGAATCATCGATTCGATTTTCTGCGATAATTGTCAACTTACGAGTCTCTTTGGTGCATTCCACACAGCACCAATCATTATCAGACTGTATTTTTTTTAGGGGCCGTGAAATACTCAGAGTATGAAGTGGAGTGAAGAAATGTTGAAAAATTCTCTCGCGGTTCATGCATTGCGATACTCGAGTTCTTGTAGCATCTTCTACCGGATTGAAAATGTTGTATACAATATAGATAGCAATATAGCAGCTTCTGTCAAATTTTCGGCAATCACCAACACTGCCTACTTATCAAATCCGTTTCGAAAACACCGATATTGTTAGGGGTTTCAAGGAATATCAATAAACCGAAAGTCGCCATCCTGGATTTCAGAACCTCTTTAAGCACTGTTTGCCGGCATATGCTCATCAAACACGTTCCGAAAATATCAATTTCCAAGGATTTTTAAGGAATACAAAAATTTCCGAAGTCGCCTTCCTGGATATCAGAACCACCTCAAACTTCGTATTCCGACGTCTACTCATCAAACCCAATCCGAAAATAACCATATTGTAAGAGTTTGTAAGGAATATCAATAAACCGGAAGTCGTCATCATGGATTGGGAGACGACCCCAACCATTATTTACTTGGATCTACTTTTCCTACCCGTTCCTGAAATATCCATATGATCATGGTTTTTCACATTCATTACAACAAACAGTTTTTACGAAGTAAAATAACGTAATAACGTAAATACACAAGATAAATTTCGTCAAAATAATATCGTTGTTATCTCAGCGCATTATTATAACAAAAAAATCGTACTTTTGTATTTTCAGGGGTACCTTCTGGGATGTGTCAAAACATATTTGGTAAACTTGTTGTCTAAAACATATAGCAATGTACAAGCCATAAATTAAATATAAGTGGAAACAATAAAACAACATTTCTTAGAATCTGCTCTGTTGTGACTGTTTGAATTAGGAAACTCGGAATTCATAAGGATATCTATAAAAACGCATTGTATGAAATTCATGATCGGATTCGGTCTAATAGAGATGTAGTGTGATTTTTACCACTTCTTACTCTGAATATTAAAAAATGAAATAATAAATGCTTCTAAGGAACCACAACAAGTATCATACTCAGCATCTCTCGCCGAATGAGCAGTACTTAGCTCATGTCAAAGATTTTGATCTGTAACAAAAAGCAAAGCCTTGGTATTACATTCCTGTAGTGGAATTTGACCTTCTGTTTCAACAGACTTCGCAGCCGATTCAGAGTGTACAGAACCATTGCATGGCTAGTGCTACGATTCTACTGACACTACGAATCCTTCCAGGTCGGGGCTCGAACATACGACAACTGGTTTGTAAGACCAGCGCCCTATGCATTGAACTGCCAACCCGGGACAAATGATCTGTAACAAAGAATGAACAATTTCCCTACAGGCGAATATGTATTACAAGAGCATTTTAATAATAAATTGAATGACTAAATTGATCGTCTTAAACAACATACACAAATGTATATTCCTCATATTAGTCAATTAAAAATACTCATGATTCATAACCATACATAGTTAGTGTCAGTTTTACTAGTGAACAAAACGTGTCGAAAGCCCGCAGGACTCAATCACTGATTCCTGAAACTCAATTTCGTAATTCTATGTGTCAGTTTCACGATACGCTTTGTCTCGATACAGGCCCGTACCCAGGATTTCATTTCGGGTGGGGCCCAAAGATTAAAAATGAATGTTACTGAAGATTGCTTATGTACCTAATTCTTGGTGTGCCTTTTACGGCTGTTTTCAACATACACTTTAAACTTTTCCACTGGAACTGATATTGTATTACATTTCATTACGTTTACTGTCTTGTTATTTCTGTAACACATGTCTGAGACATTCTAAATATTTATATGTTTTTGATTTCGGGAGGGGCCATGGCTCCCCGAGACCCCCCTCTGGGTATGTGACTGTCACGATACGCTTTGTGCGATGATTTGTTCAGTTCATGCGGTTGGAATTTTGCGTGCCCTATTTTGGTACTGAATTTTACCTCAATGCTCGTTCATACCAAACATTTTAGAAAACTTCAACTTTGAGTTATTTTCGGATATCTGACACTGAACCAGAGACGTTCACGATTAATTTCTACCCATTCTAGTACAGGATAAATTTTAAAAAGGTATAGGGACCGTGCACGAGAGCGTGGTTTAGTGGCCCGGCGACGACAGCGCACGAGGCGGTGAGTGGAAAAAATAATGCTACCATAGCAAAATGTGTAAACTGAGTTTGAAAAGACTTTCTAGCGTATTTTTTTCCGATCCCAGGAACTATTCGCGTGTGGTGCGAACGATTGTTCAACATCGACTGCCTATTAAATTTTGAATCGCATTATTCATTCGGTATCTTAATACGGCCACGTCATTGCAGTTGAATTTGTGTATAGGGACCAGAGATGCCAGATATTTTCATAGAAAATCTGTATTCTTTGTATAAAAAATCTGTATTAATCTGTATTCACTAATAAAATGAAATTCTTACAACAAAATGATGCTAAGATATGTATTCCAATAGATTGTGGTTGTAGGATGGTAGATTCAATATGTCATTGCCGCGCTCACAAGAATATTCAACGACGAAGTTTCATTTTTTTATCCACAGCAATTGAATTGTAATTCCATACATTTATCTAGTTAGAAATTAATGACTTTATAATTTGACATGGAATTTCAATGACCAATATGCAACGTCAAGTCGGTTCATACAACTCTCAGTTTTACAGTGAAGTACTGTCTCTGAGCGTATCTTTTTCCAATAAATCTGTATAAAATGTTCAAAACGACGAATGTAACAATGAGAGATTCTCTTTGTTTACTTTCTCTTTCGATTATTGCGAAATATTCCTGTTTTTTTCGGTAATTTCTTCAGTGCAGATTCAAAGAGCCATCACGCTTTAGTTATTATTATCGGTGAATAATTGGAGTGAAGGATTGCTAACAGTACCGTAATAATCGAAAGAGAAAGTAAACAAAGAGAATCTCTCATTGTTACATTCGTCGTTTTGAACATTTCATACAGAAATCATCTTTTCTGTTAGTTTTTCATTCATTTGGTTTCTCCAATACTTAGTTTCCACTAAATCATTGTAAAAAAAAATTGAATATCAGTTCAAATTGGTTTCAAATTATAATATAAATGGATTTCACAGATTTCCATATTAATTTGTAATTTGTTCGTTGATTGATAGACTTTTATATCGTCACTGGAATCATATACTAAAAGATAGCTCAGACAGAATAGTTTATTTTTTTCTTTCTTACTTTTTGTGAGATCTGTATAAATCTGTATTAAATTGAGGAAATCTGTATAAAATCTGTACTCTGTATAAAATCTGTATGAGCATGTAAAAATCTGTATAATACAGATAAATCTGTATAAATGGCATCTCTGATAGGGACCGTGCACGATAACAAGTAGCGCCATTAGTGGCGAATAGGCGAAAAAACTCTACCATAGCTTTACACTGTTACCATATGTTCACGCTGAATAAAATAGTCAAAAACCTGTTTTAATACAATTGTATATCATTTATTTATACCCGGCTTTAACCTAGGTGATCGTTCACTGGGCGTTGTATCGAAATAGGGATAAGGGTTAGGGATATGGGGAGGGGAGAGAGGTTCGTTTTTTTAATACAACATAGTGGTGTGATGATGCCTGTCTCATATCAATCATATTCTCATATATAATACTGGTATACTATTAAAAATATCTCTCTTCGATTCTTAAAATTTAACCAAATAGATTGTTTGTGCATTAACTAGTATAACCTACAGAATAAAACAGTTCTCTGACATCCATGAGAAAACGAAGTAAGTTAAATAATGAGCTGTCGACATCTGAAATCCAACGAATTCATTAGAGTGAAAACTCGAGTCTCGTACTTATGGTACTTTGTTTATAACTTGGATTTTAACCAATGGATTGCGATATAACCGCTGCTGTTTTTTCACCTCGTTCTTAAGAAACAATATCCTAGAGAAAATGAGGCGAAAAAAGCGTAATACATCAGCTATAGTGACGCAAAAGTTCAAAGCGATCACACCTATTTCTATTTTATCGTTTGAGTCAATACATTGATTGAAGATGACAGATCTCTTTCTAACTGGTGGTTTTTGTATACGAGATGGATCTGAGAAGATTAAGGTTTCAGTTACCCTAAATTGTAGGATATAATTCAATCGTTGTTTTATGAATGGGCTCGACGAGTAGATACCGTTAAATTAGGTTTGAAATCGATCCAAAATCCGAGACAGCGTCTTCCGATTTATCAACTTTTCTTGAAAACTCTTCTAAAATTAGTATAGTATAGAACCAAAATGTCTTTGTGGAGTTTTTTTGTGTTTGTTCAGACCAAAAATGTACGGTAATTTTAATTACAATAGTTGAGAACTGTGTCAGTAGAAGTGCATTGAATAAAACGTGAAGAAATTGTATTACTTCTAATACCTTAAAGTTAGATAACGCGTAAAGATAACACTGATTCTGATTGTTTGGAATGGTGGTGATTCTGAAATAGTTCTGGGCAAAATAAAGATTATGGGGATAACATAAATGTACTTAAAAGGAATCACTCTACCAGGTGGAGCTTGTGTATCGCAATGTTTACATTATCAATCAGAATCGTTGTTTACACGCAAGTTGTTCGGAAGATCTTTAACTGCATAGTGAAGGAAGTTTTAGTATAAAACCTGTCCTCCCCGTATCACAAGTGCGCTAGTTTTCAATACAATCACCCTTATTTTTGTTTATGGGAGCTTCAGTGGCTTATGCTTATGGCAGTTGAAAACAAATTGATGCCTCAGTTGCAACGTCGAAGTAGTTTTATTAAAGAAGTTATTGACAGATTTGCTCGATGAGCAGAGCGCCAATTTCTTCTATTGTATCCAGGATATGAAATAAGTTTAATAAATAATACCCATCCAAAAGCATATCGTTATTTTATTGTATTGAAAACACAAGCAAATATTCATTCCTCATTCTTTAATTTTCACTTGCAACGAACTGTTACATCTGATAGCATACCACATAAGTAGTGCACAACTAGTAATTTTTGTCACGAAACACAACTGAATAACCTTAAAAAATTATCAACACTTGAACAAAAAGTAATAATACTAATTTTTTGGACGATTCTATGAATTCTGACCCTATAGTAAGATTTTACAATTTCGCTATAGCTTGGCTTAGCTCCGTCTACTCTAATTAAGTAATGGAATCAACTGGAGAAATGACTCTTGTTTTTTCGTTCTGTATATCTGGCTAAAGAATAACATTGCTCAGAGTTGACTCGCTATCAGCAGATTTTCGTTTTTGTATTCACTTTCATCACGGCATGTTTTTAGCTTCAGCAAGATTTTCTACTCAACAAGAACATTGTTAGAGAAAAATGGATGTTATTTCGACAACCAATTGACTGCCAATTATGCCAATTTTTGTTCGTTTAAACCACATCGCATAGTTCAATACAGCGTTACTTGAGATGATCGTTGGACGATGCCACCTTTGGCATCTATTTTAGATTCAGAATTAAGACTTCTATCAAAGTAAATAAATTCGCGAGCTTTGATCTAATGATTTTTATCTTTTTTCGTACTCGATGTGGTTCATCCAGAATTAATCACCATTTAGCAAAACAACAGCTACAGAAGCGTGCCAATGCGTAGAGGTGGATACATTCCATCGATGAGCTATAGTCGCGAAACGCACTACTACAAAAATCCGACGTGAATTTTTTTTCACTAAGACGGACATTGGGTTTATGTATGGTTAATAAAGTTGGATATCACATCCTAAAGTGAACATGATTGTATAGGTAGAAAGTCTGATGATAACTTACAATGGAATCTTTGAGTAAGACATAATAATGACATATGATTTCCATAAATTTTATGAGAATAAATTTATGTACGGTTACCCTAATTTGAACAAAATTAATCAATTTGCAATTAACTGCCTGCATTGTGTACTAACCTTTTTCGTTCGTGTCGATTTTTGCTCTGTTTATCCCTGTCTAGCGAGGAAAACGTGTGGAAACTGTGTGAACAGGTGAAGAAAACACATCCGGCGGAACTGCCGAAGTCTTATGCGGTGTTCGTGTCGAACGAGAGGAGAACCGTGCCGCTGTGGAGGCAGAAGGCGGGCCGAGGTGATGAGAAATTGGTGATATGGGATTATCACGTTTTCTTCATGCACAACCCGTCGCCCAACCGGTGTCTGGTGTTTGACTTGGACACCACGCTACCCTTCCCGACCTATTTCCACAAGTACGTCACGGAAACGTTCCGCTCGGACTACGCGGTGACGCCCGAACATCACAGGTGAAATTCGCGCTAATGACCGTTGTATCGAAAAATGTCATCAATCTTTTGTTCACGCAGATTTTTTAGAGTAATACCTGCCGAAAAATACCTAGCGGAGTTTTCATCGGACAGAAGACACATGCGTAGACCGGACGGGTCCTGGATAAAGCCTCCGCCATCGTATCCGCCTATTCAAACTAACAGTGAGTATTAATGAGGCTTGCGGTTTTTGTTTTTTGTTGGTGCAATGTTTGAACAGCACTGCATTCTGAACAGGGGAAATACGTTGTTCGGGTTATCATGGCTGTCATGTGGAAGATTTAACCTTTATCCGTCACTTTGTTTTCTGTTTTCCGTTGTTTTTTCGATATCGGTAATTTGCCGAAACGATTCAGCTCTAGGGATTAAAGAATGTTATGTTAAAAGATTCAATGCATGCAGTAGAAGCTGACAATTCCTCGCGATAATATATTTCATTACTCAAGTCTGTTCCATGTAATTACTCTAACCCAGAACTAAGATAGCTAAGATTCAAGCACTTACTGATATCTTCCAATCGTTGCAGCCAATACCCACAGTCTCGATGATTTCATATGTATGAAACCCGGAAAAGGACCGGGCTGCGTGTACGACCTGCTACACTTCGTGCAGCAATTCTACAAACCTCCTGACAGGAATATCACCAAAACTCAGAACTAAATTACGCTTAACGGGTATGCTGGGTATCCAGCCTGGACGGCCGTATTCTGCTTTCTGCATCTGGCCCTGCGGAACCGGCGTGTGAAGTTTGTAATTATAATGTTGGCTGCGAAATCGTTACTCTTCGTTGTTTTCACGCTTTTAATCGGTGGTAAGCTTAATTATTTCCACCAGGTGGAAAAAAATGCCGAAGGTTTGACTAAAGGGGGGATGAAAAAAAAGAAAGAGAGTAAGAAAAACTTTACCGAAAGGGTGCAGTGTAGAACGAACAACAATTTATAGTTAAATAATGTACGAAAGATGTAACACAAACAAGAAAAAAACTGATCAGAAATTTTATGAAGAAAATAACTATTTCAATGTGAGCGCGTCCAACAACAAGACAAAACAAAAAGGTGTAGAGTCATATTTGAACGTATGTTTTCGTGTTATTGATTACTAGCTAAGCAAAAGATAGATAAACAGTCTAACTAACATTACGGTTACAATTGATTATTATCATATTACATTCGAAAAGTTATACTGCAAAAGACAAACGTGGGTACGAAATAAATAACCCAGGCAACAACAAAAAAAATGCATTTAATGGCAAACCGATACAACTGAAATAGAGCGATAAAGCAAAGGCGAAATAGAATTGAATGTTAATTGAAACACCTTTCCCGAACATTCTATGCACAAAAATATTCAACGTAAAACTGATACTATTTATCAAAACGCAACAACAAAGCAGTTAGCGGCGCATATTTTTTATAATACACATCTTTCTTGAAAATTTTAATTACAATCACTTTTTTTTATCCGACACAGGTATCATAATAGAAAATAAGTCCGATATTTTTAGAAACTACAATAATGTGATATTAGTTGACTAATGGTAAACTTTTCTTCAATCTTGTCACTTTCCATGACTTTGTTCCATTTGTTTTTGTTTTATCTCCGACGATAGCTATAAAGACTGTGGAA
Source organism: Malaya genurostris (assembly GCF_030247185.1). Lineage (NCBI taxonomy): Eukaryota > Metazoa > Arthropoda > Insecta > Diptera > Culicidae > Malaya > Malaya genurostris. Next base: position 217,325,499 of record NC_080572.1, read on the forward strand.
GTGCTTGTTTTTCAGTGGAAACAATATATTTTATTTTTATTGAATATACTGTTAATATTAGACGCCCACAACAGGATTAGTATTCTCAAGATTCAGCTCGGACTCCTTTTTGGCTTCTTTTTCCAATCTTTGTTCAATTTGTTCAATGGTTTCGGCTTCCGAGACATGTTCACTAAGATGTACTTTCGTGAATGCTTAAAACTTTTCAATTAGTCAAATTCGCGGCAATTTGGTGCATCCATGTCTTTTGCAACGAAAGCGTTGGACTCGCTTTTTTTTCGAAATTTGAGATTTTACTCTCGAAAAATATTCAAAGTATTGTCCATACTTTTTCCTATCTTTCTGATAATTCAGAAACACCGTTTTTCACCTTAATTGGAGAAGTCAGGCCAAGCTACATTGATCGGAACAAATAGTAATTGGAAAGAGTACTGTCTTGTCATGTTGCAAAACTACTTTGTCGTGTCTATGGGTGTTATGCGGTCGTTTGTCTTGCAATGCTCGGCTCAAACGAATCTATTATCGTTGGTGACATTCTCCCGTGGTTGCAGTAGCTCATAATACACTACACCCAGCTCGTTCTACCAAATGCAAAACCTTTAGGCCATGATTATTCTGAACGGCCGTCGATGATGATGAATGACCGGGGTATCCATACGTTGCCCGATGTTTTGCATTATCATAATAGACCCACGTTTCATCGCCAGTAACAGTTCGATGGAGAGAAAAAAACCTTTTCTTTTGTACCGTTGAAGCAGTTGTACGCACGTGAAACAATGGAGCTCGACGACCCTTGGCCTCAATTCATACGGCGTCTAATTGCCTACCTTTCGGATCATTCTCATTGCTTTTAAACGTTGTCAAATGGCTGGCCGAGTAACTTCGAGTGATTTTACAAGTTCTTCTTGCGTTTGTGAGGGGTCTTGATCGAGAAATTCCTCCAATTATTCATCTCCAAACTTTGGCGGCGTTCCTTGTTTTCCAAATCAGTCCAGTTCTATAAGTACCGAAAACAATGGTCAAAAGCTCTAAAACAAACGTCATTTTGTTTTCTCATAAGCGACTAGACCAGATGTCGGCAACATGCGGCTATTTGGATACGAAGCTGCGGCTCTTCAGTTCTATGCGCAAATATTGTTTATTTAAAAAAAGGTACTTAAAAATAGTATTATTATTGGAAAGTTTTACTTTGTGTTATGCTATGCTTCTGACATTAATTACTTTTTAACTGGTTCTCACAAATTTCATCCTTTTCAAAGGTTATAGTCAGATAAGCATGTGATATTTCTCTCCAACAGAAATTCCAATCGTTATACCATATTGGATAGCTTGGACTGGAGACAATTTCCCTAAAATTTCAACCATTTAACAGCCATATTGACAGAGCTAGGGTGATTCTATTGATTTTCATTTATTTGAGCAACTCGAAAAGTTTGTAAAAATCAAAGATGTTTTCGGTATTGTCAGATAATTAAAGATATAATTGAAGGTGCATTTCTTGCATTAAAATACATGAAAAAAGTTGAAACAAATATTGACACACTTCTGATTTTGTTACCCCTTCTGATTTTTTTTAATAATAACTGAATAATTTGTGGACACGTTGAAGTGCTTCGGTTTCATATTTTCTAAAAATGTGAGAAAGCACAATATTTGAGTTTTCTGAAAATAAATTAACAATCAACCTTGCGTCTCCATTGAAATTTTATTAGATGAAAACGCATGATGCATAAGGTGCAATGTACAATGTTAGGAAAACAGTCAATGTTGCATAACGCAAATACAGTTTTCATCGCTGTCGTTGATCGGAAATTCAATAGAGAAATATCAGTTTGTTTGTCTAATTTTCCTAAATCAACTGATGTATTTTTCTTGAAGTTTCATCAAGCAGTAGCGGAGAAAATTTGCTTGTATGTTTTTCAACAATGGCTGCTTTCCTAGGATTGCAAGTAGAACCATAACTACTAGAGCTAATAATAATAATAATAATAATTCTTTTAATAGAGCTTCAATGGAAACGCATGATCGAAAATGTAAGCCTTCCCGACAATGCTCAAAACATCTCAGATTGTACTTTTCTTTACATTTCCTCTTAGACTCGTCAGTGCAGAGCAGTTCAAATTGAACTGCTTAGTGCTAACTTAAACAGTTCAACTTGAACCGCTATGCAAACTCAAAGATAAAATTTGCAAAACACTTTTTCAATTGATACCGAAGTGCTATGTCTTTTCTGACGTGCCGAATGAAACTGACGAGTCTAAGACGAAACGTAAAGAAAAGTGAAAATGGTTATGTGCCCTAAGCACAAACTTAGGATAACCCCTAAATGATCTCTGATTTTTACCTTTTTTTATAAATATAAAAAATAGGTATAGAATTCGCTCAAACTTTAGACAAATTTTCCGAGGCCCGGAGGGCCGAATGTCATATACCAATCGATTCTCAGCTCGACGAACTGAGCAAATGTTCGTGTGTGTATGTGTGTGTGTCTGTATGTGTGTTGTCAACTAAGACGTCGAGATCTCAAAGATGGCTAAACCGATTTTGATCAAACTAGTCGCAAATGAAAGGTCTCCCCGTCACTCTGAATAACAGGATGATGAATTTTTAAAATTCAAACCGATATAGAAGATGACAATCCCGAAAGCTTTAAAATTGGACCCAAACTATTGCAATTTATTCGGCATATGGCCATACAAATCGGTTTTGGTTATGCTGGTTCCTGAATACCGGCTCTGGAAGTACCTCAAATTACCGTAAACTCTAAAGTGGAGCTTACTTTGACATCTCACGGAATGTTCAATCGATTGTCACACGTTATGATTCAAATTCGATCTGATTTTCAGCTTGGACATTACAGGGTAATGAGTGATTGGAATTTCATATAGCCGCTTAAAACGACGGTCATTGAAATAATGTCATGAGAATTGAAACACCGAAGAATATTCATGCAAAAAACATATGCGGATTGATAAAAAAAGGTATCATCTCACTGCTAGGTGGATTAAGCACGTTTTACCTTTTTTATATATATATAAAAAATAGGTATAGAATTCGCTCAAACTTTCGAAAACTTTTCCGAGGCCCGGAGGGCCGAATGACATATACCAATCGATTCAGCTCGACGAACTGAGCAAATGTCTGTGTGTGTGTGTGTGTGTGTGTGTGTGTATGTGTGTGTGTCTGTATGTGTGTTGTCAACTAAGAGGTCGAGATCTCAGAGATGGCTGGACCGATTTTGATCAAACTAGTCGCAAATGAAAGGTCTCCCCGTCACCCAGAACGCTATTGAATGGTTTTGAGATCGGATGTTTACTTTTTGAATTATACGAAGTTTTATGTCAAAATTTTCAGTTTTTTGACAGTATCTGTCACATTTGACCTTGAAAACAGAATATGTTTCCAGACTTAGATTTCGCTCGGTAATACCTATCCGACAAGCCATAGATTGTTAAAATCCGTCCATTTTTAACGGAGATATCGATATTTTTGTGTAAGCCTTATTCCAGTAGAAGGAATTTTGAGCGCTGTATGAAAAAGCAATGCTTGGGAGCAACATGAAACACGATTTTTTATACTGTTACATATAATTGTTTCTAAGTACCAAAAAGACTGTGTACAGCATCCTTTTTTATGACAATTTGCCTCGGACCATTATTCAGCATTATCTAGTTGAAAGTAATTCTATAATTATATTGATTTAAACTACTTACAGCAATAAATGCTGGAAGAACATGACTTCCATATACCATACGACTCAGTTCGTCGAGATCAGCAAATGCGTGTGTGACAAATAATTTCACTCAATTTTCTCGGAGATGGTTAAACCGTTTTCTACAAACTCAGATTCATATGAAAAGTCGTATACTCCCAAACAAGGTTCCTGAATTACGTTTGGATCCGACTTCTGATTGCGGAACCACAGGATGATATGTGAAACGAAATTAAAATAATGCAATTAATTTTTCTCGTAGATGGCTGAACCGATCTAAGATTCAAATGAAATCTAAGAATCATCTATGATTCAAATGAGAGGTCTTAAAATCCTATAAAACCTCTTACTTTTTAGTCAGATCCGACTTCTGGTTTAGAAAATGCAGGGTGATTAGTATAAAAATGTTCATTTCACATAAATTAATCAGGTTTATCGGGTTTGCAGATTTGGATAGTCGATTACCAAATAAATTTATTTCAGTTTGAGCGGTATTCGTTTTTGGATTCGGAATGTACCCCCAAATTTTAATTCGCACTACAACTTCTCAAAGATGTCTACACACTCCTCAGGTGAATTTAACTGATTTCGGCTACACCGATTTTAGAATTCCGGTTCCAGTATCGAATCGATTCTCAAAGCTCAATCATTTTCTCAAAAAAGACCAAATCGAACTTCAAAAACAAATATTACAGGACTTAAGGTTCCATACAAAATTGGTGAATTTTATCCGATTCTGGAATTACAGATGATGAGTTTATAAATTTCATGTAAATTGTTTGGCGTAATAATTTATGGCCATTCGAATCATTTTGGGCTATGCTAATTCCTGAATACCGGCTCTGGAAGTACCATAAATAATGACGAAAAACTCTAAAGTGGAACTTACTTCGACATCTCATGGAATGTTCAATCGATTGTCGCACGCTAAGATTGAAATTCGATATGTTTTGCAGTTTCGGCATTACAGGATAATGAGTGATTAAAATCTCAATTTGCCGTTTAAAACGACGATAATTAAAATAATGTCATGAGAACTAAAACACCTAAGAATATCCATGCAAAAACACATGCGTATTGATAAAAAAAAGGTATCATCTCACTGCTAGGTGGATTAATCACGTTTTTTTCTAAATTTTCGGTGAAGCGGTTGCTTTAAAATTCAAATATAATGAACATCATTAGAACCAACAGCTCCGCCAATATGGCTGTGAAAGAGTTGAAATTCTGGAAAATTGTCTCCAGTTAGAGCTCTTACAAATGTGATCTGACACAATGATTTTTCGTTGGAGCGGATTCCTCGTTTTACAGTTAGTTGTCATAAACTACCAAATTTACAGAAATTCGGTGACTGTAATTTGATAATATATTTAATGCTGTATTTTTACCGTATTCGCTGATTATGCTGATTTACCGAAAAACTATAATTATTAAAAAAAAAAATAAAACAACGCGTTATAAAAACACGCATAATTCTGCAAAACATATTGTTTTTTTTTTCTTATGAAGGGTGATTTTTTGCTGGTATCTTTTTGGCAACACTGTTTTAGACAGATCACGCGTGAAATAAGACACGTCTTGTGTCATTGCCAAACTTGTTCAGATTGGTCTATAATTTAATCATGAATCGACTTACAACATCTAACATTTGGCAATTTCGCGCTGTCAAAATTGGATGAAGATACACTTTTTGATCGAAAAATAGTGTTCAGCGACGATACTCATTTCTGGTTGAATGAATACGCCAACAAGCAAAATTGCTGCATCTGGAGTGAAGACCAGCCAGAAGCATTACAAGAGCTACCAATGCATCCCAACAAAGTCACTGTTTGGTATAGATTATAGGCCGGTGGCATCATCGAGCCGTATTTCTTCAAAGGAGACGATGGTGGAACGTTACTATGAATGGCGTTACTAATTGAACTTGCCTGGCACGCGAAAGAATGACCGTCTTCGGTGAACAGTTTATCTCACGTTTTGGGCCCGTCAATTGGTCTCCTAGATTTAACGCCTTTAGACTATTTCTTGGGCGGCCATGTTAAGGTTCACGTCTCCAAGCGTAAAACAAAAACGATTGACGTACTGGAAGCCAATATTGAAGCGTTTATTTGTGAAACACCGGCCGATATGTTGAAGAGAGTATGCCAAAATTGGATATTGCGCATGGGCCATCTAATGCGAAGCCGTGGCTAACATTTGCATGAAATCATCTTAAAACATCGTTATATCGTGATCGTTCTATCGATTCCAATAAAGATTTCATTATTTTTTTCAAATTGTTTTTGTTACTTCTGAAAATCAAATCCTATACCTCTTATAAAATCACCCTTCACTTACCGAAAGTTTTCATCAAAAAATTACCAAATAGCGAAATTAAATCTAGATGTGTCAGGCTAAATTTAATGAGTTGAATCAAATATCGTTTTGGCTTGGCGATAACTGAAAATAACCCAGCTACAACCACATGTGGAATCAGAACAAAATGGCTCAAGTGGCATGTTCCCCTGGATATTTTGAGATTTGTGCCAATACATTTAACAGCAGTTGCACTCAGTAATGGAATGGGCGCGAAACTCAAACCACAATAAAACTGTAAAGACTGGAACACTCATCCTATGTTTTGTCAAAAGAATGGGTTTGCTTCGAAAAAAAAATCAATTGTTTTGAAGCGAAATTTAAAGCGAAGAAGTACTTAATTTTCAATGTGTAAAACAATATTTCCCTAAAACCAGTACATCTGTTGATACGAATTACTTCAGTACTGGTATAGACAAAATTGAAAACGAATTTGATGACAGGTTTCAGCAATTCAAAGTCAACAAATCCACTCAAACATTTATAGTAAATCTTGTTATCACAAATAATAACGACAGCCACTTTGAGCCAATCCAAATAGTTGATTAGCCTGTAAAAATTTTTTTTATCCACCTTGATGTAATTCTCATATTATCTATATTTTCAAAAACATCACTAGAAGATTCTGTCAAGATTTTTTTTTCCAAACTTGAATAAAATCAAAAACTTTCTCTGGTATAAACTACCATAACCTGTTCAATTTGTAAACAGTAATTTCAATTTAATATAGATTTAAATGTATCAACCCTGCACGCTATACAATATTGAATAAATCACGCTGTGTGTTAGGCGGTGGTGTTTTCTTCTTCCTTGCCAGCACGTATCGGTGCGTACCGATTTTGCATCCTTTTGTATGACAGTTGGAAAGTTTTGATACTCATTGCCCTATAATTTCGGAACCTATCTTTTAGGAAAATGAGAGCTTTAATTTGAATCATGATTTGTAAAAATCGGTTAAACGGTTGCTGAAAAATCGAAGTGAATTTCGTTTTTTGAGCTTTTCATCACTACTACCGGTGCTTTCGGAAGCGGAAACCGAGGTCTGTCAACTACCTGAATTTAAGAGTGAATTTTACAAAAATTTGCACCTCGTTTCGCCATCATTTGTGAGAAAATCCCCATGAAATTGAAAAATGTTAATTTATTGCGCTGTAATACCAGAACCAAAAGTCGGATCTGGATCAACTTTTCGGGGACTTTTTAAAAGAATTTCATTTGGATCTTAGTTTGTGAAAATCAGTTAAGAAATTTCCGAGAAAATTGAAAGCGCATTTTCTCATAGATTTGCACATAGTGCCTTGTAATTCCAGAACCGGAAGTCGGATAATGATAAAGCGCAATAGCGAGCCATGGGATCATAAGATCATAAAATCGGTCAAGCCATCTCTGAGAAAAGTGAGTGACATTTTTTGTAATAAGCAATGCATGCCGCTGAAACAATAGTTCGAAAAATGTTCAATACTGCTGTTATAGCGACGCGAAAACACGAAGCTAACGCACCTATTTTCATCTTAGCCGATTTTTCTCTAACTAATGGTTTTAGTAAATAGGATGACAGATGGAGCTGAGATGACTACTGGAGCCGTTACCCTACAAGACAACTTTTCATGGAGCTCGCTATTATGGTGATGTTCATAGAAATGCGGCTTGAGAGTGGGGTTGGCCTGCGTGCAATTGAACGCACGCTTGAGAGACTCTTTTTCTCTCCGATTATCAATTTGAGTTTTCGTGTTTCGTTTTCCACTCATCAATGCAATGGCAGCTCCAATTGAATTGCTATTACCACCTAGCAGTTCATCCCGGGCTGGCGGTTCAATGCATAGGACGCTGGTCTTACAAGCCAGTTGCCTTTTGTTTGAGCCCCGACCTGGAAGGATTCTTAGCGTCAGTAGGATCCATAGTACTAGCCATGCAATGATTCTGTACGCTATATGAATCGGCTGCGAAGTCTGTTGAAACAGAAAGGCCAAATTCCACAAAAGGAATGTAATGCCAAGACTTTGCTACCGAGCAGTTCAACTCAAACCGCTAAGCAACTACATCTGAAGGTTTAGAGATAATTTTCATGTAACGTGTCCTAGTCAATCAGAAAGTACGGCAGACACGGATAAACAAAATTTTTGAAACAATAGTTTAAAAAACTAGAAAATAGAACGGAGGTAAAAAAAAACACATGGTTTATAGACCGGAAAGTGACAGAAACTCGATTCAATATCTTTGTGTTAGTACAGGAGAGGAATAATTTTGTGCGTTGAGTTACAAGTATAAGTATAGTAAATTTTCTACTTCCTATTAGTAAATTACTGTGAAAGCCGAAATTGTTTTGAATAGTTGAGACAGTACTAAACGAATTGTTACAGAACTGCTTAGAACTGGAAGGCCTACTTATCGCTATATCACTGAAAATTAATGATGCTGCGTATTGTATAATCAAAAGTATTTTTCCTTTTATGAGACGTTTTACTACACCATTTTGCAATATCCTGAATCAATCGAATGAGTATAATCATGAGAGCCAAATTTTGAAATAGTGATGCAAAACAGCTCAAGAACTGATAGACATAAACGGCTAATTTGCAATCATCAGCAGTGCCAGCACAATTTCTGTCAGAGAATATCATCTAGTGCAGGCGAAGTGTTAGTGTTAATCCTAAGATTGTTACTCTTTTCCACTATTCTTCATCGTTAAGGGCATATGGTAGGAAGAGTGATTATATTACCAAATACATACCCGATGCATTATTTATCCTAGCTAAATCATCTACATATTGTTGACATTTGAGTAATTTTTCCCGTGTTTCTATTTAATCAATGGTACTAAAACTTTTATCGGATTTTTGACTATAGTTGATCCTAAATCCTCCATGTAATACTTTTTTCATATTAACGGATTTGGACAGACCGCGGCAAACTGAAATTAGATCTGCTTCATTGATTAAACTCTTATTAACGACGTTTTTCCAATTTTACTTCACTCTTTCCACTTCCATAACAGACCAAATTCAAACACACCGAGCCGGAAAAATAGAATCATTTTTTCTCACACATACTTCAACAAGCATCTTCACTATGAAAACGAATGTTAACATTTTTTTAAAAAAGAATGTAATAACGAAACAATTAGAAACAAATCAACAGAAACATCGCTATAGGAAAATCATACTGTTGGAAATACGTGTAGTAAAAATATAAATCCCCGTTTCCCCTGTTTATAGTAAATGAGTTTTTCTCTTGAAACTTTTTATTCAGCAAGTTAACCGATTGAGTTCTGTGTCATATGTAAACTCAACCAAAACCAGTTTAGGATAATACGATTAAAATCAAGGCTATTTAAATCGAAACATTTCCATGTCGATTTTTCGCGATGATTTTGCTGTCAAAAATCTGCTTACCATTCGACTTTGTGTATTGAAATCTGACCAAAAACTGAGAACATTTTCTTTACGAATCCACGACAGCTCTTATCTCATCTTCTCGCCCCTTTTTTTCACAACTCACAACTTTCGGAAATCTTTTTTTGCATATTGGTAGGCGAAAAGCAAACGACTGAACTAAGATAAATTGGGACTTAACCAATCTATTCAGGATTTCACTGTCACAAAATTCTTAAAATTTTGTATTACATCCAAGAACAAAGTGGTGAACATTTAGTGCTAAAATATATTGCGAAAAACAGGAAGCATATAGGTGTTATTAATCAGTTCTGTGCCTAAGGAGATAAGCTATTATTATTTTTTTTTGCAAAACCGATTGGCAAAACTTCGGGTGATGAAGCTGAATATGTTCTATAGAATGGAAATTCTTCAAACTAATGGATTTTCCACATTGTCACGAGAATACACAAAGTTGAATAATAATTCAAAATGGAAACAGCCAAAGCTGCACACGAGCTGATTGTTATTTAGTCTTTTTACTCAGCGTAGGAAGCTTTTTCATCGTGAAACATTTCATCACTAAAAGTATCGTGAGCCTAAGAAACATTTCACGACCGATGAAATATTTTATCAAGTAACTAACGCGTTATTTCCCATTACGTCTTAGTCTGGTAAGCATGTTTTGAAAGCTATGGTTCAAGTACCAACAATATTAAATTAACGTTAATGTAATAATCAACATGTAGAATCTATTACAATAACGAAATATATTACAAAATACATAAAAAAGGTGAGTTTTCAATCGGAAAACCGGTGCACGAGTAAAAATATAAGAATATTGTGATCGCATATAGTCTTGTGGTTTACTGTAGTTTGTTTTTATTAAGGTAATGATTTATATCAAATCAATTTTTTTATATGAATATATGAACAAAAAAGAAAATGGTACTTATATTTACAAAACAATAATCAAATTGATCTGTGCGAAGAAATAACCACTAAAGCGTTTCGAACTGCATTTGCGGGCGGCTTATATCTTTTCTCTCAATTGAACCGAAAAGCCTGCTCCAGGGAAACCAAATATAATATTGCTACACGTTTTGCATTTTTTAACCAATTTTCCCACTTACACAACGTCCAATTCTACGAACAATTTATGAGCAAAAACACAACCAAAAGAAGTGCTTTTCTCACTTCCAGAAAAGAATGCACACTAAAACGTTTTCGCAGTAGACCTAAGTTAATTTACACACGCCAACTTGGAAGAGCAAATGTTAAATACATAGCAAAACTTAGGATTGATAAAGACTTTTGTCCGAGGCACCTCCTTACATTAATAGTTGTACAATTTGAACGTTTTGATAGCAGATAATCTTTGAAATACATTAAAACCACCTTCCTTCATAAGTAACTCTTCAGTTGTACCAGATTAATTGTTCGGTACGCTGCAAAAAACAACTACATCCACTTCTACAACTAAATAATAAGAGCTACGCATAAAAATCCACCTAGAACTTTATATGTTTGTTAATTTTTCCCAATTTCTCTTACACCTAGGAAACAAGCAAAATTGAATCCAAAATCATGCAAGTTTAGAAATAAAATGCGTTTTGATGTGCGTCTTGTAATTCCAAAAAAATACTTACGAAAAACATGTTTCATTCTAACAAGATATATTATTACCAAACCAAACAAAAATCTCGAATATATAAGGAAACCGTTAAGAGTAAGTTGTAATCATTTTATTGCATTTGATATCGCTAGATAAAAGAAAAATGATACAAACACAACCAATAGCAAAAGAGGAAAAAAAAGTAACTCAACACTAACGAGAAACCAGTTCAAACCAAACGACATAGTGATGAAACTAATGCAAAAGATCAGAACATGAAGCGAACCGAACAGTGAACGATTAATCGATATTGCGGCAATGTCAGGCGAAGGGCCGTTGCTTACACAGCAGTTGGATTACAGGCTAATAACCGAAGGAAAAGTGCGTAGATTTAGTGCGAATGAACAAAAGATCGAACAGGAAAGCAGTTTCATGGTGTGAATGCTTCAATAAAAGTAATATATTATATACAGAAGGAAATCTCCGATTGACTTGCTTATGATGACTGTTCTTGTCTTCACTGGTTAATTTATTTATTTATTTATTCATTTGCAACCTGCAAAATTTTTCCAAGCCATCTAAACTATGGTTTGACAGATCCGGGCTTCCTCGAAAGTTTGGAATTGTGGTTCAGGAGATAATCAGAAGGTGCTCTGTGTGGTGAATATGGTGGATGTATTAGGAGCACTTAACCAAGCGAAGAAATTGTTTCTAAGAACACTCGGCAGCTGATGAGGGTTGTTATATGGTAACTGGTGAAGAGCGAAACGAACAAATCTGCGCTGTATTGATTAGATTATGAGATTTTTATTATGTAAGAACGGGTTCCATGCCGCCGAACAATATTCGAGCGTAGAGAGACTTCAGGTTTATCTCGCACCATTCCGAAAAAATTTCAACTTCACTCTGGAGGAAAATGGCATCCTCAGTTGTCTTAATGATTTTGAATAACTTGAGGTCGTCGGCAAACGATAATCGTGGAACTCCCAGTAAAAAGTTCACATCGTTGAAATACAGGAAGAAAATTAGTGGTACGAGATGACTGCCTTGTGGAAAAGCAAAAAATTCATTAGACACATTATCATCGATCTTAACCGCCAATTCAGGTCGGGGCTGGAACACATGACAACTGGTTTGTAAGACCAGCACCGTATGCATTGAACCGCCAACCCGGGCATGGAACCGAAGCCCAGTCGGTCCAGTTTAGTGATAATAATTGCGTTTTTTTTATCAAAAGCAGCGGAGAGATATCCGTATATGAAACGTCCGTTTGTGGACCATTTGCCATAGCATCTATTATAAAAGTCGTAAAGCTTAAAAGATTAGTAATGGTGGAGCATTTCGACATGAATTAGTGCTGCGTTTCTACGATGTACTGCTTACTGTGATTCAAAATGGGCTCCAGAATGACCAGTTCGAACAACTTGGGATAACGGTGTTGCAATATCACTAAAACACCTCTTCCAGACGACTGCGGGGATTGCCATCGGGCCCAGAAGAATAAGCAAGCTTCATTTTAGTGATAGCCTTTTGTACAAAGATAATAATAATATTTATGGAATTCAGCGATTGACTCAAAACAGGAACATTACGTGCTGTCTGGGAGATTTGATCCGATGTAATAATATCTCCAGAAAAAATCCAGAGAATTTCTTCATAGACATGTAGCAAATTTCTTGCAAGCTAAAAGTCGGTTGATCTTAGTAGTACATAGACGAAAGAAGTTGATGGTTATCCTGGCTTTATCCATGATTTTTTGAGTTTTGGAATTATAAAATTTTTTAAATTTTTGATCGCTAGTGGAAAGCCGATGCAAAACTCTCTTTTTTCGTGCTGAGTTTTTCACATCTCTATTTTTTTATTTAAAAGGTATTTTCATTCAGGCCTATTTGCGTACAAGCTTTACGTGGCCGAATTAGCCGATTTTTTAAATAATGCATTTCTCGAAGTGGATCTCGTTTTCACTCTTTTTCTAGGAGAAGAGGAGATTCCATTTCCCTCCTGCGAGGGTTGAGGGGCATTTTGTTCGTGACTCGTCTCGACATCCATTGCCGCATCGGTGGTTTTGTTGTTGATTTCCGTCTTCTTTTCGTTTTCCTTGATGTTCGCAATCTTGAGCTCGTTGCTAGTTGCTGTAGATGCGCCTTGTTGTACATTGGTTGCAGTTGCTGGTTGGTTTGATGGTGAAACAGGAGTACTGCGCTCACTAGTTTCCATTGTTGAACGATTGACCTTGTCTTTGGTTGAAGATGTCCTTTTCGCAGTTTCGGTGCAAGATTTACCGTAGTGTGCAGGTTGTTCACAAAACTGGCATGTAACCAGCTGATTTTCATAGGTAATCAGCGTTTTACACGGATGTGTCCCACCTTGACCACAAATGATGCAAGATGGGATTGCCTTACGTAGTTGCATACGTACCACTCGCACGCCATTCCGGATGCCGGGGAAAAAAATCCGCCATACTTCCCCTTCGATGGAAAGTATTTCACCATACTGCGAGATATTATCCAGAACGAACTTATCGCTGGCCTGTGGAGGAAGGTCATGCACGCGTACTTCTATGGCATTGTCCACCACGTGCACAGGGATTTTGTATTTAATGTTGTCACACTCAACGCTGTGCACCTCATTGTTAACCGAAGCGAATGCAATTGCGCCTCTTCCACGTTTAAACATAATGTACACACAGCTAGACGCTTTGTTAAATTGAATCTCACTTACATTATTAGCGTCTAGATGCATTCGTTCTTTAAGTAAGATTTCAATTTCATTTGCTGCTGGTCTAACTTTGCAACGCTTGAAATCTATACAAATTGAATTTGGTCTTGTAAGAAGAGAGACCAGAGTGATTTGGTCTTGTAGGCCAAGATTCAGGCTTTGTTAAATCGTATTTGACCATTCCATTCACTCTATTGTTCACTGTACTGTATTGTCTTTGTTTCTGTTGTTTCGACCGTAAATGATTTTCGACTGTGTCGTGTGAGATGCGAGCACGAACTGGACACATCTCTATTTGTCGTTAGTTCAGTTTGTGTTTAACCTTTTTACCAACACTTTCACATAACTCTCGGCTATTCGGTAATGGCTAAACGATTGATCTTCAGTTGCTCCGTCATCATAGCTGTCATTCTGGTCATCCAACTGTCAAAGTTCACAAGTAGTGAACTACTTGGAAGAAGATATCCATTAGTCTGAATAACAACTCAATTATAGCCCGATGCCATTTTCATATGATCGAACAAGAACACATTCCGCAAAATAAAATGACGTTTCTTGTCTGAAACTAAGTAAAGACTGTTCCAGAAAGTATGGACGCAACCAAAAACGGCTGCTATTTCGCAATGGTTCAGAATCTGTCAATTTTTATAGCTGCGTCCTGTTGTTTACACTCTTCTCTAACCACTTGTGCAGTTGTTTATTCGTTTTCATTGGTTTGTTTCGAAATGCGTGGACTTTCAGCAGAACAACGTCGAAAAATTGTGTACAAATGGTGCACAGAACGTGGACTGTCTTTGAGAAAGATAGCAAAAATGGAAGGAGTAATTAAAATAACCGTGCGAAATGCAATCAGGAAGTTCGATGAGGATAACACCAATCTCAACTCAAACGACTAGACTTTTTTACCATCCCAGTCGTATTACGCTGATTGCGTTGCGTCAGCAGCTACACGTTCCGCAGAACCCCACATCTTATAATTGGATCTGTCCAGTGCATTCGCGATTTAACTATTCAAGCGATGCTATTATCATTCCATTTAGCACGAGTTGTGCAAAAAGTTAGATAACCAACTAATTCACACAAGGCTTCTTTCTCGAGTGAAAGAATGTGGTGTGATGTGATGTGATGCTTCCAGTTCTTATTCTGAATGGGCATTAACACTTGATTGCCACATTCATGACTTTTCGTCACATTCGAGTTTTTCGTATTATAAGTAGTCTACAGGTTTATCTTCGATGCAATACCGTTTGTTATGTAGTTATCTTTTGTAGATTACCATTATCATTCACATCACGCGATCCTCTATGTGCATTTGAAGGTTATTTTCTGAGTAATAATCAACTAGCACTATGATAATTATCACATCAACTGTAAGCAACATTTTCGATGAAATAAAAATTTATCAAAACTGCACCAATAGCATTGTATTCAGTTTCCCGAATATGCTAACATTGAGGGGTCGAATTAATCTACTGATATTTTGTACAGTGTATTCCATTCGAGACACAAGATCCACGAGCCAACGCCATACTTTCTCGTGACAATCTCAGAATCATACGATGCAATCAGACATCATATTTAGCATCATTAGCAGAGCAATTCATGTTGCTTTTGTGTAATCTCGTTCCACCCATTTAAGAGAACACCGGCATTTAACCGCTCAATTTGAAAGGTACCCTCTAGAAAGTAATAATAAATGACCGGCCAGTGCTTGAGCCCTTGAAGAAAATGTTTATTTGTATTGATACTGATACTGCTGAAACTTTAACTTTCTATATGCTATATACTAAAACAATGAACGGTTTTGACCGATCGATTAATTTTTAACCCCAGCAAAAAAAAAAACGCTTATACTTGTTTTTTATCAGGTGCGGTGCAGTTAACGAATATCGATCGTTTATTGAGATGTTTTTCGCCTAATCGATTACAGTTAGAAGTTAGAGGGTAGGCGCTGTTGTTTATTTTAGATTTTGTTCATAGAATATGATGAATAGATAGATATGTGTTGCGAAAATAATATACACTGTCAGGTACATTATTATAAAAGTAAGCGTCTCGTGGAAAAATATTGAAGATGCAAAGTGTAGCTTATTATGAACAGCTCAATTAGGGTTTGTTAAACGTGGTGAATTGAATTTACTTGTAAAGCTTTCGAATAAACGTGTTATGTTTGTGTTCTGTGATTGTAAATCCAGAGCTTCTACCTAAAATATGAGCTGATCAAAGGTTGAGGGGCAATTGGAATACATGTCGTATTTTTGTCCATTAACTCGTCGTCATTGTTATTAATTTGTTGTTGTTGTTGACGGCAGTGTCCTAATGATTTGTCGTCTTCTTTTCGTTTTTATTATACTATACTGATGTTGTAGACAGCAGAAACAGACGTAGTTTGGTATACATACTTAATTCAAGCTACATCTCTGGTACATGATGAATAGTAAAAGGTGATTTTTTTGAGGTTAGGATTTTCATGCATTAGTATTTGCTCAGATTTTTTGAGGTTATGATTTTCATGCATTATTATTTGCTCAGTATGCTCTGACATTTCATCATGAAGCCGAACAATCTGCCACAACGTCGAATTTTCAGTGAATGGGCCCTAGAAAAGTTGGCAGAAAATCCGCTTTTTTATCGACAAATTTTGTTCAGCGATGAGGCTCATTTCTGGTTGAATGGCTACGTAAATAAGCAAAATTGCCGCATTTGGAGTGAAGAGCAACCAGAAGCCGTTCAAGAACTGCCCATGCATCCCGAAAAATGCACTGTTTGGTGTGGTTTGTACGCTGGTGGAATCATTGGACCGTATTTTTTCAAAGATGCTGTTGGACGCAACGTTACAGTGAATGGCGATCGCTATCGTTCGATGCTAACAAACTTTTTGTTGCCAAAAATGGAAGAACTGAACTTGGTTGACATGTGGTTTCAACAAGATGGCGCTACATGCCACACAGCTCGCGATTCTATGGCCATTTTGAGGGAAAACTTCGGAGAACAATTCATCTCAAGAAATGGACCGGTAAGTTGGCCACCAAGATCATTCGATTTGACGCCTTTAGACTATTTTTTGTTGGGCTACGTCAAGTCTAAAGTCTACAGAAATAAGCCAGTAACTATTCCAGCTTTGGAAGACAACATTTCCGAAGAAATTCGGGCTATTCCGGCCGAAATGCTCGAAAAAGTTGCCCAAAATTGGACTTTCCGAATGGACCACCTAAGACGCAGCCGCGGTCAACATTTAAATGAAATTATCTTCAAAAAGTAAATGTCATGTACCAATCTAACGTTTAAAATAAAGAACCGATGAGATTTTGCAAATTTTATGCGTTTTATTGTTTAAAAAAGTTCTCAAGCTCTTAAAAAATCACCCGTTATAATGGCATTCTTGAACCACCATTTACAAGTTACACTGTATAGTCGCTGCAAGCACATACTCCTCGATTTCACACACCCAGCGACCTCTTCAAGATTCTCTACTAATAATCACGTAGGCGTTTTTCTCTTCCAACACTCTTTTTACATAGATAGACTTTATTCAATCGAAAAACAAAACAACCCTCTAGCAAATACGATATGCCTGGAATTTCTATCCGAAGGCGAAGTTTATCTAACAGTTCAATTTTGTCGTTATGTATCCGTCTGGAAACAATGTCAAATGAAAAATCCGCCATGGAACAGCAAAGATTACCAAAACCAATCTGTTACATGGTCCTATTGCTAGCTTAGACCCCATATATCCAACTCCGCTCCTACGGAAAAGAATGATGAGTCGTCGTCCTTCCGGAAAGTAGGTGAAGCATCAACATTTCCTCTCTTCCTTATTATTTATCCTTCCCTGTGAACATTGGAGATGGGGGTGGCCGGTGATGCTGTTGAAATTTTAAATTTGAGTTGGAATGGTATCAATTTCCAATACCACATCCTATGCAACTCTTATTGATCAATCAGCAGAAAATATGGTGATATCAGTTTACAATCCGCCGAGATCATCGTCACAATTCAACGCAATGCCGTACGGGGCAACAGGTAGCATCAAAGACGGGTGTGCTAGTAGAAAACATTGTTCAGCTTTTGAATAACGAGAAAGCTCGTAACTAAAGCCGAGTAAACAATTTCGGTGAGAAATCTGCATGTTTAAAATTTTTGAAATGTTTTGAAAATTTTGCCAGAAACTTGAACACAAAAATTCGTCCAAATCGGATTCACATTCACATTAAACATGCTTCAAAATTTAGGAAAAAGTAGAACTCCGGATTTACCAACAAATTGCGAAGAAAATCTTTATATATTCAAAAGCCTTAAAATTTCCAAATTATTTTACGTTACACATCACTTACCATCCGAGACCACGCACAGATAAAAATATTTTGTGAATTTTCATCTATTTTTATGCACATATTTAGAGAAGACAATTAAACATAATGTAACTTTACAATCTTGTACGTTTCAATATAATTTAATCGCAACACTAAGCATTAATTGAAAGATACAGCTCTATTCATTAAAAATTCAATGCTATCCAATTTAGTTTTGCATCGATGATGGTTTTCAACCAAACTTTTGACACAAGCCATGTCTATTCCATGTTACTATTAAAGTACATGTCGTGTAAATTTCCTTTTAGCCTTTCTCGTATAGAAAGGTTATGCAATCACTGTGAAAACCGACTTTTGAACCGAGGCCCGGAGGGCCGAGTGTCATATACCATTCGACTCAGTTCGTCGAGTACGCAAAATGTCTGTGTGTGTATGTGTGTGTATGTGTATGTGTATGTTTGTGAGATGGCTAAACCGATTTTCACAAACTGAGATTCAAATGAAAGGTCTTAAGGTCCCATACAAAATTCCTGAATATCATTAGAATCCGACTTCCGGTTCGGGAGTTATGAGGTAAAATGTGAAAAAAAAGAAAACATGTGTTCTAACTTTTTTCATAGATGGCGCGACCGATTTTTACAAACTTAGATTCAAATGAAAGGTCCTGTGGTCCCATTCGTAATTCCCGAATTTCATGCGGATCCGACTTCCGGATCCGGAAATATAGGGTAAAGTGGGTTAAAAATTGTATACCATCACTGAAAATGGGGAAAAACCTTAAAAAAATTCTTAACGACCTCAAATGTTTTCCAATTGATAGTTTTTATCAGTAGACGGTCAAACAAACCGATTTCGGTTATTCTTTCAAGAATCGCAGAGAAATATTTTGAAGAATACCACAGTATTATATATGATAGTATGATTGATATGAGAAAGGCATCATTACACCACTAGGTGGATTAAAACAGGTTTTATTAATTTTTCTTTTCTTGATTACACCATAATTTTTTTCTTTCAAAAAAATTTGTTTTTTTGAATACACCAGATCTTAACGTATTATGAGTTTCCAAGTATTTCGGAAATCTTTAAAGTACCAGTCAATTTTCTCAATTTTTTTTTGATATTACACCAGATCTGAATGATTCATGCATTTCTAAGACATTTGACATAACAAAATTTCTTTAGTTTTGCGTTTTTTTCTTCTATGTGGATTTCTGAAGTTACGCGGTTATTTTTGAGCCCTCAGTGTACTACTTTGCAAATTATTACGTTTATATATTTGTGAATTTCGCCTAAACCTTTACCGACATCCGTATAAATCATTTGGAGTTTAGGGTTTTCATCCATGTTAAGTCCATACGCATGCCCAATCATTACATGTTAGGCATACATCTCAGTCGTGTTGGTTTTGTTGAGAATTCAAAAACGTAATAATGCGGTCAATGTGATTTATGCACGGTTGTCAAGAAAAAATCAATCGGAAATGAATTCATTTTATTCTAAAATAATCTCATCTAAAACCCGTATGATGACTGCAAATTTCTAAACATAAATTCGTTATGAAAAATTTGTTTTATCAGTGAATGCAAACATATAATCTGGCACCTCTGACGTGGAAAACCGTTGCATTTATTTACAGTGATGCCAAATGTTTTTTTTAAAAGAAATCTAGTAGATGAATATAAATAATAACCCTAGGCTGTCAACCATTTGGCGAATGATTTTAACTTGTGGTTAAAATTTTTTATTTCGATAGATACCTTTTGTTATCGAGTAGTTCATTTTGATTACAATACGACCAAACTAGAAATCTTACCGATGGAAATAATTGATTTTGTTCTGAAATTGAAATGATTGCAACAAGGGTAACGGTACCCCCATTCATCTTAGCTCCAGTAGTCAGTAGTCATTGAGATCAGCTGTCTCTGTTTGATAGGTTGACGGATAAGGATAAGATGAAAATAAGTGCTTTCGCTTCAAGTTTCGCATCACTATATAAGCTGTATTGAACAATTGTCGAACTGTTTTTCTGCGTTATTACGTCTTAGATCCGAAGCAAAGATTTTGCATTTGATGTTATCACAGTTCATTGATTAATAGTAGAGTAATCGCCAAAATAACTCTACTAATGGTATGCAAGATTTTTGTCAGTGCCTAAAAATAACTGTTGAATAGGGTTATTTGTAACAATGAAGTAAATAACTACTCGACTCTCAAACCTTAACCAAACATGAACATTGTTCGTTGAATAGTTCACAGTTATTCAGATTATTAAACAGATAGTAGGGTAACAGAGGTATTTTGGTCACTTCATATATTTTGACCCACCTAACAAACTTTGTGGATTTAATAGATGTTAAATAATCATCATGTTGTATCAATTTGTAGCTAATCACATTAAATTACTTATTGCGGGAGGGTTTTTCAAAGATATTACAACATTTGGTGGATATTTTTACAAAGTGATCCGATATAAAATCAATCCTAAAGTGGGTAAAATACCTCTGTTACTCTAACAGGTGGGACCAAAGTACTGATTGAGAATACGCTATATGGCTTTTAATTGCTTGTTCTGTTAGTTATTTTTGAAATTGTTTATTTTTATTTGATGTGGAAAATACATAGCATTCGAAAAAAAATTGGAGAAGAAGACTTTAAAAATCAGAAAAGCAATTGTTGGATTGTTTTGTTTCTACAAATAATTAAAATAATTAATAATTGAAAACTTTTAGACGATTTAGGGTACTACTTATGCAGGAGCTACGATCTGGATGAAATCTTGGTGTCAAAATTGTACGAGCTTCGTACAATCGATGCAATTATGTTGTACTTTATGAATCGGTTACCAGAAGAGTAAATTGTTTTCACGGAATTTAGTGCCAGGACTTTGCTCTATGCCTATCATCCTTAATTTAAAATAATTTTTTTTTGTGAATTTTAATGACAATGGCATCTATTTTAAAAAATGAAGGAAAATTAGAACACTTACTTTTGGGAAGAAAAGTTTTACAACTATTTTCACATTTGTCTGTCATCATGTCGACTAGGCATTATCGAATGTCAGCAAAACTGGCATCTCAAATGACGTTATCCGCATGTGGCGCTACTCAGCGATGGTAGCCGTTGTATGCGTTTGTGTGTGTTGACGTTTGACGTTCAATTGTACACATCGGGTGCAGCAAAACATTTTTCAGCAGCTGACCGTGGGTGGCACACGGCGTTGTTGGTAGCAGCCAGCGACGCTGTGCTGCGGTACTATGGCTCAGACATTGCGTGTGTGGCAGTATCGGTTGGTATATGCAATACGCCTGTCTACTTTCAACCAATCAGGGCCCATCGTACGATCATCCGATGTTGGACCAGCTGTAGTGGTGCGTCCGTACAAGCGGCCTCGTGCTTACTCGGTTTATAGTATTTGAAATGAATGACACGGAAGAAATTTGTAGCACGGAAAAATTAAAATCAATTGCTTACTTCCATGGAAACTGGATCGTATTAAAGGTTTAGTACAAATATTTTGACATGAGTTATTCTAATTAGATTTGATATTGGAATTTTATGTTACACTTTTCTGAGTGCTTGTTCGCAGCAATATATGGGTGTGTGTGATGTAACCCGTATGCATTAGTTCATGTGTGAGTGTTGGCTACCAACCACGCGCATATACCACCGCACCGTTGTCCGTCCTGTGCCTCGTCATACCCGATCGTAAAACAGTCATCCGTCGTGAACCGAGCAGGCAGTTATAGTAAAATTCAAATCAAGGCTGCTCAACATTAGGATCCAAACGCTCGGTCGCGCAGGTTGTGTGTAGTCGGTCTTGCGTTCGAGAAAATCTACTTCTGGTGGAAGCAAAATTATTTTTATTTATCTTCATTTTTCATAGTCAACGCGTTATCTACCTTGTGGTGAAGAAAAAAAAAACGGGTGTGTGTTGTTAAACGAAGAGAAAATTGAGATTTATAATCGATTATTTCACCTACGGGCAGTGGATTAAATCAAAGCTTTGTGTATCTGACAGCGCGCGGTTCGAATACGACAAAAATTATTCAGTGTGCTATCCCGGAAGAGTGACAACTTTGACCAAATACTGGCGAAGTTTAGTGTTGGCAACTACCGAAGAATCTATTGATGAAATTGGTCCTATCTTTCGTCTAACCCTAAGCCCTTTGGAAAGAGCATTTACTCCAACATAGCCAATCTGCAGTGAAGTGCATCACAACCGTGCTTTATTTATTGATCAGTGTTTGAAATTCCTTCCTCTGGCAAGCGAGCTGTCAAAATCCCTACAAAATGAACGGATACGCAGACATATCGAGCTCCATAGAAAACAACCGGTAAGTGAAAGTACTCTGTCGAATTTTATACTCGGATCCATACGTACCGCTGAGATCACCGGGAATTTTGAGTTTAGTGGTTTCTATTCTTACAGTCGATTCGAATCTCGCTGCTCTATTGTTACGAAACTGAAATTTTTTCTTTCCTTCATTAATAAAACTTCTCTCACACCAGATCTTTTTTAATAATTGGGAAAACACTGTTTGCGGTTTGTCTTTGTCGCTATGTCAGTTGTTTTTACCAAGTCACAATCGTATTGTTTCTGGGTTTCTGTTCTGGGAATTGATTACGTATAGTATTTTCCCCTAAGTACTGTCTTAGCTAGTCTACCTACCGTAAGCGCTTTGGGAAGTATTTCAAAAATCAGATATTTTGCAAGGAATAATATTTAAGTGAATACTAGCCACAATAAAATTTAAAGTAATTTAAAAAAAGAGTACACTGTTAAAGTTTGACAATTTATGTGTTTCAGGAAATGGTTGTATAGTTCCATTGGAGTCATCCAGTTTATTAGAATTATTTTTCGAATACATCTGTTTGCCCAATTAGAAAAGAGCTTAGCGGGGGAATTTTTAAAAGAATCATATATTTAATTGTAAAAAAAAAAACGAACTGCAAATAAATGTTAATAAATGAGTTTTTATTTGCTTGATTTATCTTTGAGTTTTCAATGTTTTGTAAAATTTTCTAAATAAACCTTGTGCGAATCGATAGATTATAGATTTGACTATCATCTATAGCACTTGGATTGCAAATGTAAAAGTGGCTTAGTAACTGGTAAGATAGATAAAACTGGTTCCCAACGTTTCTCTTGCTTACTTTTTTAAACTGAACAACTTGAAATTTGAAATTTGTGAATAAAATTTAACAGTCACGGTAATCAAGTAAAAATAAACGCATATTTACTCTTCGAAAAGATGTCGGTACTTGTTTTTGTCATTTTTCGGTGCCAACAGATTAAAAAAAAAGTTCTAATCAGAGAACCTAAGATATTTTTGCATGCTTCCACTTATATTTCATGTCTTGTTGGATAGATCGCCATTTTAAATCATTTTTCTTACCTTTCAAACTTCATTCGTAGGAATGTGGTTTGACCGCGAAAATTGGAATTTATTGAGCACGTTTGAGCAAAAATACACGCTGTCAATTATTACAGTTGTTGTTAGAATGCGACTAGCTAATAATTCACTTTTGTTTGTTACGAAAATTTCGATTATATTTTGGATAAAATTTTAGAATTGGTTTATACATACTTTTTAAATTTTGCAGAATTCGGTAATTTGGCACCTAGTTTTTAATAGTTGACAAATCGGTTATCAGTTCGGTAATTGAATGCATTACAAAGCTTCCGGTAGTAAAATTTGTGTTAATCTGTCATGAACTACCGACCAAATCGGTAAGCAATGGTAACGGATGATGCGGTAAACTAAATTCTTATTCTGATTATTTGATTGAGTTTAAAAAGAATTCGGATTAGTTTATATATACCGCTTCTCTTATCCCACTGAATTATTCAAAATGCAGTCAAAAATATGATAATTATTTTTGACTGCAGTTTTAATAATGCATGATGTCGATGTAATTCCGACACATATCTGAGATATGTTCCCGGCTGTGCGATGATTTAGAAATCTGATTCTGATGTGTTCTAAAATTTATTGAGTTTACTGAACACTTGGTTATTTCTCATGTTAACCGAAGTTTTTCATATAAAGAAATGGTCGAACAGCGTAATCAAATCTATCTTAGTGTGTATCCTAGTCCATCGGAATAGAAGGAACTGCGATAATCCTTGTTTTTTTTTTTAAATGTATTATTTATTGTAATATGAGTTAAATTGCTAAATTTCCGCAATTCTGTGATTTTTTTAATTGCAAATTGTGAACCTACTTGTAATGTGTAATGGGTGAAAGGAACTTATATGCTAACTTACTAACTAATACAGATAGCGAATCGATTGAATTAAAGATTGCATCGATTTTTGTCGGAATTTGCTTATACTATTATGTGACATTACATCTAATGGTTCTATATTTGTTAGTCTGTGTAACTCATTTGTACACTCGAATCTTGAGGAATATCTGCTCGTTCGGGTAAAAAATCAGATTTACTATTCTGATAGCTAATCTGGAGAGTACGATCAGTTGAATAATTTAGAATCATTTTGAATTTTCGCTATTAATGCTTTGTGCCAAACACTGATGAATGTTTTTTCTATGTCTAGAAGAGCATTTCCAGTGGATAACTTACTTCAGATACTCTAACAAGTTGATGAGCAGTTTAATTACGAAATCAAGGCACGTACAGAAACACAGACAATAAAAAAGGTTGGATAGTGGTTTTCAGAGATTCGTGATAGTCGAAACTCCATTGCCACTGACAGTGTCAAAACTATATAAATTGGAGATAAAAACCGGGGTAAAATAAACGACAATAATATAAAAAATACGTAAAATTGTACTGAATGACCGGGAAGAGAAGGTACGCTAGCATACCATAAGATTCTACAGATGAGAAAGATATCCTGGTGCTGGATTCCGCACATACTTCTTCAGGACTAAAAATGCGAACGCAAGCGCTCTTCGACTACATGTTTGGTTGGATAAATTATTATACGCCAGACAGAACCACATCAAGACAGAAATGCAAGTCATTTAGGCTATCTTTTCATGTGCTTTCATATGCAGAGTAGTTTAATTGGTAAAATCATAACCCCGGTTAGGAGCTAGCTACGGGTTCGAGTCTCGTCTCTGCGATAACATTTTTGAGGTTTTTTATTTACATATTTGCATTCGCATGTCTTTTTTCCAGTTTCATTTCCCCATTAGATACTGATCAAATTTAAACTTTTGGCGGGTCTACGTCATAACAAGACTAATACAAATCATTGAGAAATGCAAGCATCAGCGTGCATTGATGTTTGTATTGTCAACAACTAATATGACCTAAAAACTTAGAAGATGTTTTTCGTTATCCACTAATCAGAGTAAGGGAGCTAGCTCAGACCACATCTCAAAATCTATCATCACAAATTTTGTGGATTGTTGTGCTCTAGAAATATTCATTTAGAAGGTCTTAGACATGTGTGACAGAAATTGCATTACAGTAAACGTTAAGAAATGGAATTTTTGGCAGGTACTTCCAGAACCGAAAACCAGAAACTGGTAAAGCCAAGTTAGTATAAAATGCAACTAACAAAATTCTAATCTTTATGAAAAATGTGTAATAAGGAATAATAACACCTTTGATTTGAATATTATTTCGTGAAACAGACCAAGAAATATCTGAGAAATCGGTGCGAGTTCCATTCCGACGTTTTTGATCGCTTTTCCAGATACTTCAGGAACTGATGAAGTCACCTGGCCCCTCCCGAAATGAAATCACAGGTACGGGCCTGACAAAATCCTAACGGCTCTGTCGCCAAAATAAAAAGTTCTCATTTATATAAGACATCATTTTCAACAAGATTTACTTATAAAATAAAGTATCTATTTGGTCGATAACTTGATGTACCTATCATCAATGTTTCTGCTGAGTTTTTGTCGGGTTTGATGATAGGCATTATTTTAGCATTTTTCCTTCTCTTAGAGAAGTAAACTAATGAAAAATACTCGTTGAAAATTTTAACCAAGAGACTCAATGCAACATCGGAAAAAATTTTAATAAGAATATTGAAAATCCCATCATTACCAGGAGCCTTCATGTTCTTAAATTTGCTAATGATTGAATTAATTTCATCCAAATTTGTCTCAGTAATGTCATCTTGTAACAATACTTGAGTTGAAATATGATCATATTTCAGTGAGACTTCATTTTCAAAAGGGACTCACAACGTTAAAATCAAAATTATAAACACTCTCAAACCGCTGAGCAAGTTTTTGAGATTTTTCGCGATTTGTAAAAAGTATTTGATTTCCTTTCTTGGAAGCAGGAATTGGTTTCTGAGATCTCTCAAGAACTCTATAAAGCTTCCAGAAAGGTTTAGAATATGGTTCAATTTGTTCAACTTCTTTAGCGAAATTTTCATTACGCAAATGAGTAAACCTATGTTAAATTTCTTTTTGTAAATCCGTAACTACGGTTTTAATAGTAGAATCACAAGAACGTTGATATTGTCGACGAACATTCTTCAACCGAATGAGCAGTTGTTGAAGATTGTCATCGATGATAGGCGAATTCAATTTAGTTTGAGCTTTGGGAATTGAAAGATTCTTAGGTTCGACAATGTAATGACTCAAATTGTCTATTGCTGTGACGATGCTCGCAGAATTTTCTAAAATAATTTCATGATCCACATGATTTTAATTTTATGAGATCTGTATTCAAACAAATCAGCTCTGTGACAGGGCGATAAAGCTTGTTAGTTTTTCAATCGGTCAAGTCTCGGTTAGTTTTTTTTTTCTTTCTATGTAATATCTAGTAGTGTCTTGTTAAAAATTTTTTAAATTATTCACGCTACCAAATTGTGCACAAGAGAGAAGTGGTTGGATTAATTTAACACTGATCTTATTGTTCTTTATTTCATAATTCTAGTTGTTACCAGTTTTGCTAGACATGAAATTATTTGAATCAACCAAATCTAAAAACCACGAACATGGAGTTAAAATAGCCGACAGAGTTTTCATGACTTATTAGCACTTGGTATTAATCACTAATAATGATCAGATTCGAAGATTTGCTGCCGAATACGGTTTAATAAGAAAATTTCCAAGTCTACGACTACTGAGGTCTCCTTGATCATATGATCTTTGGATCACCTATTTTACTAGCTTCTTATCAAATGCTAATTTTGTACATTGCTAAATAGCTACCTAATCCTAAGGGCATACCTTCGCCGTTGGGTAACATATTTAATTTAGGGAAATAATGTCTCAATCAGAGACGCAAATTTACACCGAGAAAATGCATCACTGTAAAATATATCCCATTTATACGTTAAATTATGGATTTTGTTACGAATAAGAAATAGCTTTATACTAATTCTCATGCAACTCGACTTAGACGGAACACAAAAGAAGCGACATCCCATCAGGATAGTCTAATTGATTCTGCGCACTCGAGCATCACGATGAGTTCGGCAGCGAATGGCTAGTTCTGGAGTCACCGAGCATCGAATGATGTGTTGTGTTGTTTTTAGAATTTTTAAAATACTAAAGCTCGGCAAAATTGTTCCGCTTGGGGAAGGACATCCGTGTCTTTTGTGTTGTTGTTTAGCTACACATTGCCATGCAAGTATTGTAGTATGTAGTAGCCACCTTAGCCACCTTAGTGCCATCATCGTCTTCGTTCGTCTGCCATCTCATACTCGCAATTCTTCTTCTTGTATCGATTGCGCAAAGAATAGACTTCGGCATCGGCAGCAAGGTGCGCTCACACACGATGTCCAAATCAGTTATCTTTCGATGCGATGCTGCTCTGCCGCTCCGTTCGGTTTGTTAGTGCGTAAAATCTCACGACGCGCGCAACTGGCTGACCTCGAAGGATCACAAAGGCCTGGAAAATGGCGCGTGAGTGTCGATTTGGATTTATTTATTTTTCTGCTGTATTGGCGACTGAACTAAGATGATTACGATGCATTTTGGTTGGATGGATTTGCTCAACGATGTTTCCGACGTTTGCCAAATTGGCCAAACAATTAGCCAATCAATCTTCGAGCTGGTGCAAGGCTAGTGGGTGATAATTTCTTGGAAGGTCGAACTAATATCCGTTTGCAAACTTTTTGGCTTAGTCTGAATCGTTAAATAGGCACGTAATTGCAAAACTTTCGCTAATGAAATCACTGGCAATTATAAACTCTGGTACTCATTCTGAAAGCTCATTTTCTTGCTACAACGCATATTCCGATCGATTCGTTCGTGACTTTGTTGGGATGTTTCAGTTCTTTCTATCAACTTCATTCACTGGTGGTGGCAGGTTTCTTCTTCGCGACGGCGATAATCTGAGAGTTCAAAAATAAAGGTAGAATCATCAGAAACTGTTAGGAAACAATCCGGTTGAATTGATTAAACAGTTTTGCATAATTTCGATCTTTCGTTTTCGTTTTGAATGAATGATATTTTTGTAGGTGTGTCTCTTTTGGCTATTTTTAACAACTGAATGCCAATCTTTTCTGTGTTCAACGTATTGCAGAATCTTCATTCTAAACAGGTTTTAGCTTGAGCAATTCGGCGAACATTGCTCAATTTCTACCAGATTGAATTTCAAAACCACATCGAAGATCGCCTACGATATTGTGATTGTTGAAATTTTCGCAAAATTTATCGGCTTGACACATTTGCTTTGCAATCAAATTGTAAAAATACAATATTACAATAGATGTAATATTCTGTCATCATTGTAATCTTTTTTCTAAAGTGCTAAGTGCTAGGTCTAACATTGCACCTCAGTTCATGATTCATAGTTTTACTATTAAAGAGCTTATCATCGGGTAGCGTACAGCGCAGAGTAGGGTTGTGCTAGTCAATAAAGTTACTCACTTTGAAACAACTGCTCATTCGTATTCGTCATAGGTCTGATATCAGTTTACTTTTTATGTTGATGTAATATGATAATAATTGGAACGAAAAGTCCCGGGGCTTTCACAGAAAAGACACGAATAGATAGCCCAGGTAATCGGTAAGCACTAATAGTGGCGTTAAAATAGCCTTTTATGAGCACCAAAAATGCTTATAACTTTGTATCTGCAATCTGAAAGCTCATCTTTTGTAAATCAATCGGAATTCAGCTTTCCGAATGCACACCAGCCATAAATAAGCATTATCTGTGAATAGCCGTATATTTTGCCAAGGTCGGCCTTAATTCAATCGCAAGAGCGATTACAATGCGAATTAGTGATTATTTTCTGTCATAATGCGGCATTAGTATGTGCTTACTGGTTACCGGGGAGATGACCCAATGCCAAATTTCAATCTATTAATCTATCCACTAGTGTTTAAATAACAGCTGATCGTGTCAGACGAGTTCTAGTTTTCATCAAGCTATGGAAAAAGACGCACCAGCGCATTCTTGCATATAAGCAACTGTGAAATTGAATGATTTGCAGTACGGATTGGTCCACCATCCCCCGTATTCTCCAGATCTGGCCCCAGCGATTATTATCTATTTCCAAACCTGAAAAGGTTTCTCCAGGGAAAGAAATTTTCGTCGAATGTTGAGGTCATTGCAGAAATGGAAGCCTATTTTGAAGGCTTTTACAACTCTTTTTTTTCAAAGGGCATCAAAATGTTGGAAGACCGATGGAATTTCTAGATGGTGATTCTACTGAAGAATAAAAATAGTTTTCACGATAAAAATCGACTTTTCCTAACAAGGCAGGATTTCACATTCAATGTAGTATGTTCGACGTTTCCAATTAATAGTTTGTTCCGATCATAGAGGTTTAATTTTATGGTTATTTGCCTCTTGGGTGAAAAAAAACGAGCTATCCCGATTTAAATTTTTGATTAGATGTGGTGTGATCATTACTCTTCAAAGTCAATTTCGTTGGATAAGTTTCCAGTGCTAATCTCAAACTTTGTTTACATTTTGAAGTGACAGTATTAGTTTTCCAATCGTTGCGAAGATGGAGTCGGTAGAACAGCAGCGGCGTAACATAATTTTGCGCATGCACCTTGAAAATCCGGATCTTTCTCATTGTGTCATCGGTAGGAAGCTGGGAATCGCACAATCTACGGTATCTCGTATTTGAAATTGGAGCAACGAACGTTTATTTGCTGATCGGAAGGAAATATCGGTCGAAATGGATTTACGTAAAGTGAAAAGGATATGGACATAAACGTAGCGAAACACTTTTTGCCGATGGTAATAAAAATAGGTGAATAATTTGTTGCTAGGTAGTTTCTAATTAGTTACGGTAATGTTGAATTTGTTGCTATTTTTTTAAATTTTTTTTAGTGCTTTGTTAAGTTCATATGAAGTTAGCGAATCACCCCTCCCAAATAAGCATTAAAGTGGATATTTTGTTGCTAATTAGTTGCTAAGTATTTACGGTAATTTCGAATTTGTTGCTCAATTTTTTTTAATTTTTTGAGTACTTCGCCATGTTTGCACTGGGTTCCGATTTGTTTTCAAGCTTTATTAGAAGAAGTGCTTCGTTAGCTTCATTTGAGCTTAGCGAAGCTCTCGAACAAATATAATATCAATTGAACAATAAATTCAAAACCATTGTAACTAATTAGCAATAAATAAATAACAAATTATCCACTGAGTTTCGAGTTTATTTTGAATGGGTTCTTCGTTAACTTCATATGAACTTAGCGAAGTATTCGAACAAATATAAAATAAATTGAGCAACAAATTCAAAACCACCGTAACTAATTAGCAACTGAACAATTTATCCATTTGTTTTAAAGCTTATTTAAAAGAGGTGTTTCGTTAGCTTCATATAAACTTAGCGAAGTGTTCGAAAAAAATTGAACAACAAATTCAAAACTACAGTAACTAATTAGCAACTTATTAGCAACAAATTATCCACTGTGTTTCGATTTGTTTTCAAGTTTGTTTAGAATGGGTTCTTCGTTAACTTCATATGAACTTACGAAGTACTCGAAAACAAAATGAGCCACAAACTTCATTTAAATTTAGCGAAATACTCAAAAAATTAAATAGAAAATGAACACAAATTTAAAATTATCGTAACTAATCAGCAACAAGCTATTGTCCTATTTGTGTTATCATCGGCGATTGGTGCTTCGCTAAGTACATGTTCAGAAGAATTACGATTTGCAATGAATGGCAGAATACGATGGGAAAATCACGTGCACGGAAGCCTTGTCTTAGCAAGGTCATCGCTACCTTCTATAAATTTCAAAATTAACAGATGTGTTCGCTCACTAGCGCGCACCATTGGTCACTTGGGTGTCTTTAGGCGAGAGCGCGTGAGAGCGATTCATGCGAAGAGAATGTGTTTCACTCGCGCCAGCTGCTTTAACCACAAGCACACACTCAAATGCTGTCTATTCGACACTGAGAAGAAGTGCGCTTTTCTCTTTGTGCGACGTTTCGCTTTTTGCATCCCCTGTGTAGACAAGAATCTGACGCCAGCGTGTATCACTCTGGTGAAATTCCATCACTACTGCATGGTAAGAAGAAGCTTACAGATTCAAGTTCGGCCACTGGCGATTCTTCTTCGCAAAGCTTCCATGATTTCAAACATCTATTCTTTACTTTCGGTGTGTTTTTCGTTTGACAATGATGAAAAGTAGAAGCTGACTTCATCAAGACAGCTTTCAGTGTTTGATTACAAAACCCAAAATAAATCATTAGTGTGGTATTATTTTAGCACGGCGCTGTATCGACGTAATTCGGCATAGGTAATGTATTGTTTAGTGAAAACTAAATTCTTTAAAAAATATCTAGATTTTGAGCCAAGCAAAATCATTTAATATCATTAATCGAAAATTTTCATTTTAATCAATGTTAAAAACTTCATGATAATTTCGGTTTTTATAAAAATTGAAAGTGTTTCTAGTTAGAGAGGCGAATAATATTGAATATTGGTAACAGTTTGTACTAGTCGTAATAATACACAGGTCGTCGTTTTTACACGTTTTTTATGGGTTTTTTTACGCAGATTTCCGAAGTTACACTTTTTTTTACGTTACGCGTTTTTTTTTATATGCTGATTTCCGAAGTAACGCGGTTTTCTTGTTTTGTCTTAGAAATGCTTGAAATGTCGAGATCTGGTGTTATCCTGATTTTCTGAAGTCAATTCTCTGACAGTTGAAAAATTTTCGATATTTTTCAAAAAAAAATTTTTTTTTATTACACCAGTTCTAGACAATTCATGCATTTCTAAGATATTTGGCATCAAAAAACATTTTAGATTTCGAAAATCTCAAAATTTTTCTGTCTTAAATTCGATTTTTTTCAAGCAATTTTTTTAATGAAAACACTCCAGATCTGAATGTTTCATGAATTTCTAAGACGTTAGTCATAAAAAAAATTTCCCTATTTTGCGATTTTTTCCCACACGGATTTCCGAAATTACGCGGTCTCAAATGTTCAAGTCGTAAGGTCGAATTATTCAAATTTTTTTTTGAAATTACACCAGATCTTGACGCGACGCGGTTTTTTGCGCATTTTTTTACGCAGTACGTAAAAAGAGACCTCAGTGTATACTAAAATTATTATATTCCATACGTTTCGTCTTCGACTCGTCATTGCAGAGCAGTTCAAATTGAACTGTTGAACTCTTTGCGAAACACTTTTTTATATTGTGCCGAAGCGGAATGTATTTCCGATCAGATGATAATAATTGAATTACAACAACTGGAGTAATTTATTTCAGAAATGTTTTGTAACAGATTTTGAAATGTTTTTGGCTGATAAGCTGTTAAAGTAACAAAATTATAACAAAAAAGACTCTAGCGGGAACAAAGTCGTAACATATTATGAAACGTTTGTATCACAATTATTATTGAATTTGATATAATTACAGAAGTCCGAAAGCAGAAATTCATATCACAGCCAACTTTTAGCATCGTTTCAACCCAAAATTGTTGAATGATTTTTTTAATTAAATGATTAATTTATTCAGTGATCTGGTTTCTTGTTTTAGTTTTTTGGAATTCTGATCATTATATAGGGTGATTTTTTAAGAGCTTGAGAACTTTTTTAAACAATAAAACGCATAAAATTTGCAAAATCTCATCGGTTCTTTATTTTAAACGTTAGATTGGTACATGACATTTACTTTTTGAAGATAATTTCATTTAAATGTTGACCGCGGCTGCGTCTTAGGTGGTCCATTCTGAAAGTCCAATTTTGGGCAACTTTTTCGAGCATTTCGGCCGGAATAGCCCGAATTTCTTCGGAAATGTTGTCTTCCAAAGCTGGAATAGTTACTGGCTTATTTCTGTAGACTTTAGACTTGACGTAGCCCCACAAAAAATAGTCTAAAGGCGTCAAATCGCATGATCTTGGTGGCCAACTTACCGGTCCATTTCTTGAGATGAATTGTTCTCCGAAGTTTTCCCTCAAAATGGCCATAGAATCGCGAGCTGTGTGGCATGTAGCGCCATCTTGTTGAAACCACATGTCAACCAAGTTCAGTTCTTCCATTTTTGGCAACAAAAAGTTTGTTAGCATCGAACGATAGCGATCGCCATTCACTGTAACGTTGCGTCCAACAGCATCTTTGAAAAAATACGGTCCAATGATTCCACCAGCGTACAAACCACACCAAACAGTGCATTTTTCGGGATGCATGGGCAGTTCTTGAACGGCTTCTGGTTGCTCTTCACTCCAAATGCGGCAATTTTGCTTATTTACGTAGCCATTCAACCAGAAATGAGCCTCATCGCTGAACAAAATTTGTCGATAAAAAAGCGGATTTTCCGAATGGACCACCTAAGACGCAGCCGCGGTCAACATTTAAATGAAATTATCTTCAAAAAGTAAATGTCATGTACCAATCTAACGTTTAAAATAAAGAACCGATGAGATTTTGCAAATTTTATGCGTTTTATTGTTTAAAAAAGTTCTCAAGCTCTTAAAAAATCACCCTATATTTCGATATAAAGCAACGGAAGAACTCATTTTTTCCAATTAATGAACGTTATCATGAGTCTTGCAAACGAACATAAAACATCATAACTGATTTTGTTATTATATTGTTATCATAAGCTTTAACTTTCAACTGTTTTCATTTGTTAAATATCTCAAAATAACACAAATCGTTATACATATCAACTGTTGATATACTTGTGTTATGATTTTGTTATATGCATCTGATCGGGTTTCCTGTCGCCCCCCGAACCCGAATATGTGGTTGGCCAGTTCAGTCGCCTATTCGTTTCCTTCGAGACGTCAGGAAAGACATTGCACTTTGGTGCAATATAAAAAAAAAGTGTCGTTTACACTAAGCAGTTCAATTTGAACTGCTCTGCACTAACGAATCGAAGACGAAAACGTAAAGATTAGTGAAACCCCTAAATAAGTATGTAATTAGACACTAATTACATACATACACGATCGAGTCAGATTGTTTTGATCCCATTAAGAATTTGCACACGATCTCGAGACCTCTTCTCCTAGTTCAGTGCAAATGTATATTATATAACAGTGCTCGCAACGTCTCCGTATGGGATAATCCCGTGTGGTCGAATGGCCAATCATCCGCAGCGATCGATTAGTGTTCACTTGGCGAACCAATAACCGACAGTCGGTCATGATTGGTCTTGTTTTATTTTCGCTATTGCAATTATCTCTGCTATCAGTCTGCCGATAATTTCGCTATCAGCTGGTGAATGGGACCTGCTGGTGCGGTTCGTTTTTTTTCATTCTACCAACAACGGGTGAATCATTTCCGGTCAGTTACCCGGAGAACAGCTCAGGTATTTGTTTTGACAAGTACGCTGATGTAATCGATATAGATTGTCGTTCGTGTGTGGTCTTGAATCCGCGCTTTCAACGTCAGACGTTTTTTTTCCTTTAGCATGGACCAATACAACATACGAACGACGATTTGTTTAGCATTATTGGAAAATTGAATACATGCATGAGGTGGTGCAATGTTGTATGGGATTCGCAGTTTGCGAAACAAAAGTGGGTGAAGGTTTCGAGTAATAAAGACCATCGGTCGAGACCAGTAGGGAAGGATATTTTACTACAATACACTGTAGAGTTCAAACAAACCTATATTTTCCATTGACATAACCTCAGTTGATCACACCTAAGTACATCTCATCCACCACCGCACTGCCCTGTCATTCGAATGGTGACGCACAAAGCCCACCACGACGCAGTTGGTGTGCGACTGGTCGCACTTGCGTGACGTACGATGATTCCCACAGTCGAACGAAAAAATTGGCAACCGACAATCGCATGGCGTACGTAACATCGAAATCCGAAACAACAGTGAAACACCAAACAGGCGGTAAGCGGTGGGAAGTTAGGGTGCTGCAAAAATCATCTGATCCGAAAACCCGTTGGTCTAGGATGCGTGTTTCTTTGGCGGCGGCATCAGTGCGCATGTACCGTGCACGGTTGCACCAATACAGTCGACACGAACGCGAACATAGTGACGGTGAAGACCTTGCCGAGGGTAGTCAACACGCGCGCGGCACTCCTTGTATGCAGCGGAGGTGAAAGCATTTTTGACATTTCTGATTGTTCTCTGGTTGTTGTTGGAATATCGTACGATTTTCGTATCTACCGCACCTAGTTTTGCAACACTATTTCGCGAGAGTCTCATGCTGATGCGATGTTTTTTTTCTTCTTTGTGTTCGTTTCTGTCTGTTCAACTAATTAACCCACCATGGAATACATACTTAAGATTCCTTCCACGCTGGCTGGACTTCCTTGGCTGGCGGTTCTGTTGGCCACATGGTGCCATGGACTTGCTGGAAATTCTTTTCCACATAAACCGCGTGCCTCGCTCGACCTAACCATACTAAGAGAGCGAGCGCGACTGGTAAACAAGCAAACCTGATATCCTCATCACGGTTTGTTGCACAAGTTCGACCTTAAACTTTTCGATGCCGCCAATGCAAGCTGTCAATTCAGCCACCAGTACGAATGATAGCCCCAAATGATATGCACCCGATTGTGCGTGCGGAATCGTGTACACGACGGCGTACATTGTGGCAATCTTCCGAATGGGAGAATCGATATATGTACGAAACGCCGTCCAAACACACACCCCCATCGATTCGATTTTTCAATCCGGTCCGCGCGCTTGACTTAGGAATGCAGACGGGCGATGTGGGCGACCTTTGGGTGTCGAATTTTGATGACAATGAATGCGCCGCTGCTGGAAATAAAACTACCAACGAAGCTTGCGTAAGTGTTTCGGAGAGTAGTAGTGGATGCACCACCGAAACGACACTGGTGCCATTGGAATTCCTACCGGTGTTATACGCAACCAAGTCAACTCGCACCCCTGAGACATGATGGATTTTAGGCAATGGTTTTGATTCTTGGTAATGACAAACAGGTTTTCTCTTTTTTGTGTTATTTACTTGATTTTGCAGCGAGGTTTTTGAGGATCTTAATTGTCACACGTTTATTTTTGCGAAATGGTCAATTCCTAGAATCTGCAAAAGCAAATATTAATTATGGTCATTCGAAAAGTCATCAATCTTTCGTTGACAGTTCGATTTCACATCTCATCCAAGGCAGTCGACGAAACAAACCCGCTTACCGCGCTCGGGACGGCAAAAATCGCCACTACGAAAGAATACAATTTTTGTTGACTTCAGGCAGTGCAAAATTCGACCTTCGATACGAGTACTTGAAGATTTGCTTAAGGACCAAATGTATCTTGATCTTAAACGAGTGTGGTGCATTTGCTTCAATGCAACAAGACAAATGGTGTTGTTTACATCCAGTTTTATAAAGAGTGGAAGAGAATTCAATTCGCTTAGGACAATAAAAATGTTCACTATATGAAGCATCAAAATACCGGTGTTTATGTAAGTGTGTATGCATGATCTACCCGCAAGCCGTACCGACCTTTATAATCGCAAAACTATGTTCCAGTACGAAGAGATTCTCTCCGTCCAAAATGAAGTGTGGAAGAATTCCAC
Source organism: Malaya genurostris (assembly GCF_030247185.1). NCBI lineage: Eukaryota > Metazoa > Arthropoda > Insecta > Diptera > Culicidae > Malaya > Malaya genurostris. The sequence goes on from NC_080572.1 coordinate 217,362,449, forward strand.
GCCCCCCCGGTATTCTACGTGGTGTACGCTTTTTACGCATGCACTTGAAGAAGACCATACCTTCTTATGTATTTTTCAACCAGGGTACAAGGATTCCATGTAAATCATTTGATACCTAAGACATTCAGATGAACACATGTCAATATTTCCAAAAAGTTGTTCATTACGGTAAGCGGTGTGATAAACTGGTCAAGAAGCCATCTACACGGAAAGAAATCCTTTACTGTTGTCATGATTAGAAAACCATGAAATCAATCATTTTAACTTTTCATGAAATCATGAGCAATAAGTCATCTCCCATGAAAATTAATCATGGTCCGAAAATGCTTTCTCTCGAAGCTCGTAGCTTCAATTTTCTACCCGTATATCACTTTGAACCCTATTCCTCAAGTGTTTAGTAGATGAATGGTAAGGCAAAAAGCAGACATTGCAGAGCAAGAACTGAAAATGTTTACTTGATACTGAGAGGCATATTCATTTCATAATTATGTTGTTTTACCCACCGGCTGACAGAGAATTGGCAACATAAAAATAATGAATCGAAAATTGATATCACAAGAGACTGAGCACGGCTACGCTTTTCATTTGGCATGAATCAACGTTGCATTTTGTGTGAATATATCTGAAAGTATTCACATAAATTTGATGTGACTGTTGTTGTTAGAATAATATTTCGAGAGCAAGCGTGAACCGAAAAATCAATTCGATTGTGAATTTCGAACACAATTTAATGAAAAACAGAATTTTGTTTTGTTCAACCACTTCGATTAATTTGTTTTATAGATATAAAAACACAAGATGTGTTGATTCACCTAAGTATTTTAAATAAAACGATTTGGTAAATGATTTTTTGAAAAATCGTTCCGCGGTATTTGCAAGAATTCGACATACAGTTTGTTTTTAAGAGGTTTGATTATCACGTGTTTTTTTCATGCAGTTTGTTTAAGTGTTCTGAAACACTATCAAAACTGGAGCAATGAATGGAAGTAAACACGTTATTTTAAAAGTCGTTTTTCAAATACATAATATTTTAATTGTTAATGATTCAGATTAAAAGAAATTCGTGGTGCTTTTCACTGTTATGCTATTCAAATATATATCATTTGAGACATTAGTTAAAATCGCGCAAAAATACGTTCATCACACCATTCCATTTAATTCCTATTTGAAATCTCCATATTTTAAAACATAATGCCTGCATTTATGTAGCAAAGATTACCATCGTAACAGAAACACGCCTGAAGCTATACTGAACAACGTCAAGTGCGTTTAAATTTCATCGAAATCAGTCCAAATGGATCATGATCCGAGAACTTTTAATCATGGTGTATTATCATAACATGAAAATATACTATTTTCCCCAAATCACGACTTGTTTTGCTGATTTATAGAATCAGAATTTTGCATACAACTTTGCACGACTTTGCACGCATGAATTACTATTGTATGGAAGCTCGCACGCAAGAGCTCGAAGGCTGCTCGAAGCGCCTCTACAGGAGAATTGCTACTTGGTGATAACAACCATTAAATTTCGTATACACATTGAAATCTCTACTTGGATGTCTGTTCTCTGTGGTGCAGCTAACAACGCACCCAATGCCTGGTCAAATTAAAGCAATAACGATGATTCTACCAACATCAGTGACACCGAACCAATGAATGAGAGTGTGAATAGCGAACAACTGCTCCCCCTTCATTCGCTGGATGGCAATGAAAACGCCTCTCCTTCGGGGAAGAAGATGATAACGAGATCTAGCAATAAAAGAATTATTTTGTTTCTCATTGTTGAACGGCCACATTGAGGTAAAATTTAATTCCAAAAAATGCACGCAAAATTTTTACCGCTTGAGTTAAACGAATCGTCGCACAAAGCATAACAAGGACACCCGATACATAGAAACCAGGAATATTTTCAATGATTGAGCGCAGTGGACTTACCACATGTTTTGTTGGTTTTTAAAAAAGGCGACTCTTATTGATTCGTAATGGTTTTGTGAATATTTCACAATTCAAATATATCCTATTCAATTTTCATTGTTATTGATTACTATTACACTTTGAACTATGAAGCATTAGTATTCATAATTATCTAACAAAGAGTAAATGAGTCAAAAAAAAAACATTTTATGAAAAAAATCAATTATCGTTGATTATGGAACTCTCAGACTACTTTTCTAGATACACAGAAAAAAATTATGAATTTTACAGGTGACACAATTTTGCAAACGATAGAATTCATATCTACTTAACATTTCAAATGACGCAATATTCCACTCGTACAGAATTTGACAGGCTCCGAATGTAATTTGCACTTGTCTACCAAGCGCCGCTGTATGAATTTATATGGATCAATTATTCATCAAGCGGATATGGGCTTCTTTGGTTCAGTCGATTAACTGACGAGCTTTGTGATCTGATGTTTCATTCGATTTCAAACTCCTGCAATTTTCAAATCATACAATTTTACGTGTTCTGGAATATAAATCTGTGTGAAATACACTCCATTTATGTGCATCTTATGAGATGTAAAATCACAAGACTTTATCGAACTGTGTAGGTTTTAGTTTATTTTTTAGTTCAATTATTGATAAAAAAATCATATGCTAGATGAAAAAAAAAAACATTTGTTTCGAATAACATTGGCCTGCTTTCGACTGCCAAAAAGCTTCTAATTTTTCATTTAAGTTTAAATTGAAAACTTTATTTGGGGACAAACTTTGTACATTTCCGTTTCGACTCTTTTGAGATATAGTAATTCTTATTGATCTGCTAGTTCAACTTAGTAGTGTTCAATAGAGCCCAGGTTAAGTGCTCTATACACAAATCACTAAATAAAAATACACTTTCAAACCCAGAAAGGAATTGTAGGTTTCCAGGTTTTTTGTTTACCAAAAAAAGGACTCGACATGCTACTAAATAAGCAAACTAATGTCGTTTTCGTTTTTAAATTGCACTACACCGGTGTAGCGAAAGCTGCACTGAAACCGTTCGTTTTTGCCAATTGCACTACACCAGTGCTACACTTTTTCTGTACCGATACCACTGCACTATGGTCCGAAACGGGAAATTAGCGTGACAAAAATATTTTCACTATTAAATATTAGTTTTTTGTAATTAGTGTCTTCACAAAAGTTGTTTGTAATCAAATGGCGCTCCTTTTGATGGAAAAAGTTACTAGGGTGGTCTTCATTCAGACTGAAATCTGAAATCTAACTTTCTTAATTGAACTCAAAAATAATTTTGTTGTACAAAACAGTTGTAGGTAATTTTATTTTGAGAAATTTTTCTGAAAAAAGCACCTCTCTAGCTTTTCATTTGATCGAGTTACATCAATTTTCCCGAGTAAAAGTAGGGTGGCTCCTGTAAAATCACTTTTTTTGTTCTAACTTTTTTGTGAAACGTTCTACGGAAGAGTTGTCTTCAGAAGAGTTGTTGAACTGATCATTGCGCATAATTTTGCTCAATCAAGTTTTTTCATATGAGCTACCAGTAAAAAGTTATGGTTGTTTTTTCATCAAAAACTAGTTAAGCTTCAAATATCAATATTCATTAGATGCCAGATCGATAAAAATGTATCCTATGCCACAAAGGACAATGTATGGAACACTTGTAGAACTGATTTAATACTATTATTTTGCTGAAGGAAGTATGTTGATACGTTAAGGCGTTTAAGAGCTATGCAATATTTTTGAGATTGTTGAAGGTATTTTTAAGACTACTTTAAATAAGTTAAAAAAATAACACCCTTCCAATTTTCTCTTAAATTTTTACTTATATTATGACCTTTCAGGAACCGCATAGGATACATTTTTATCGATCTGGCATCTAATGAATATTGATATTTGAAGCTTGACTAGTTTTCGATGAAAAAACAATCATAACTTTTTACTGGTAGCTCATATGAAAAAACTTGATTGAGCAAAATTATGCGCAATGATCAGTTCAACAACTCTTTCACAAAAAAGTTAGAATAAAAAAAGTGATTTTTCAGGAGCCACCCTACTTTTACTCGGGAAAATTGATGTAACTCGATCAAATGAAAAGCTAGAAAGGTGCTTTGAATTAATCTTCCTACAACTTTATTGTATAACAAAATCATTTTTGAGTTCAATTAAGAAAGTTAGATATCAGATTTCAGTCTAAATAAGGACCACCCTAGTAACTTTTTTCATCAAAAGGAGCGCCATTTGATTACAAACAACTTTTGTGAAGACACCAACTACAAAAAACTAATATTTAATAGTGAAAATATTTTTGTCACGCTAATTTCCCGTTTCAAACCACTGTGCACTGGTGTAGCACTCATCAAAAGTTTGGTGTAGCTCTGTGCAATGGAATCGTTTATTGTAGTCAATGGTTACTGATTATGTTTTCGTCATTTTTGTTCGTTTATTCATGCCTCAGTGTAGCACTGCACCGGTGTAGTGCAAATTAAAAACGAAAACGCCATAAATTGGTCTAAACTGGTGCAAGCAACACTTTTTGACCTTTGTGCCCCTTATTAAACTTTGTAACTGTAATCGAGTTCCCTACATGAGATACGTAGATTCATTTGCTTATAATTGCTGTAATTTTGTCTCGACACGGACAACAGTGAAATAAAGGGGGATTTTTTAAGAGGTATAGGATTTGATTTTCAAAACAAAAAATTCCGGAAAATTGATAAAATCTTTATTGGAATCGACAGAATGTTTGAAGATGATTTCATGCAAATGTTGGCCGCGGCTTCGCTTTAGATGGCCCATGTGCAAGGTCCAATTTTGGCACACTCTCTCACTAGCATATCGGCCGGTATTTCACGAATAAATGCTTCAATATTGGCGTCAATCGTTGCTGGTTTATCTTTGTAGATATGAACCTTAACATGGCCTCATAAGAAATAGTCCAAAGGTGTTGAATCACACGATCTAGACAGTCAATTGACGGGCCCAAAACGTGAGATAAACTGTTCACCGAAAGCGGCTCTCAACTTGATCATTGTTTCGCGTGCCGTGTGGGATGTGACACCGTCTTGTTGAAACCACATGTCAGGACTGTCCAATCATTCCTTGTAGGAATATCTATTCAGTATGGTAAACTTGGTTTCCAATCAACTCTTATATTTTTCTGCATACTTTTACCTACATGAAACGGCCACTACATAACTGTCATAAATGGCGTTCATTTGCCATTGAAAATTTTCAAACGTTTCCGGTGAAATGAAGAGGATTTTTGCTCTACGTTTTGTTGTCTTCGTTCTCCGCCAAGCGACAGCATTTGAATACAGCAATTTCATTTACCTGAATGGCTATGACAAAATCAACAAATAAATCAATAATCAATAGATAAACATTTTAGTTGAAACAAGCAGGGCGTGAAACAACAATTGCAATATTGTAATTTTGTGTTTTGCGGATTCTCCGCGGGAGCTCACTCATTTTTCTTCAAGATGGATCAACCGATTTTTACAAACCAATGTAGCAAATAAAAGATAATCCGGAACTACAGGAAGAGGTGTGTAACAAAAGTAAAAAACAGAAAAATAACTGGTCCGAAACTCTTTCGATTTTTTTTAAGTGTAGCTAGTTTACATCCCAACAAATGCCCATATTTTTATTCAATGAGCAGTTTTTTTCCAAGAATACCACAGTAATATTGCTGAGGATACAGAGCACATGAGGAAGGCCTCATCACACCACTAAGTGGATTAAAACGGTTTTTTTTTCATCCGTTAGATCCTAAACGTAACCAGAATTCAAGAAGAAAATTAGTCGAGTTATAAATCTCTAAGGACAGGTTTTTATATGCAATTAATATTTAATTTAAAATGTTAAATCAATCATTAAATTAAAACATCGCTTTGGCCCCCCATTCCTCTACTCTAACTAACAAACTACTTTAACAATGCTTCCTTTCCCAAGTAGATTCGCCTTTTTTTTTTTTTTATTCAATATTATAATATAATTTTAAGGCACACTGCTTAAGCTCTAAGATGCCAAGGGTATTTACTAATCTTAATTACGACTAACTTAAAACTAGAATAGTATCATTATGTAATGTAGCGGTAGCGGATTCTCGAGAAGCGATCGGTAGTGGCCGGTGAATTGAATATTGCATGAGGGTCTTCCATATGCCGTTGGCGAAGATCCATGTTGGCCGCATCATTCGGTCCGTGTGGGTCCGCGGGAAACACCCCCAGGCTACGAAGGCCCGGCGGGTGGCCCGCGTGCTGGTTTTCGACTGGGGCGGCCTTCCGTGGACGATGATGGTGATGTTACGGAAGAGAATGAAAAAAAAAGTAAATATTGTGGAAACGGGGTAAAAAGGGGATGTGGGAACAAAATGTTTGAAAACGATAAAGATCTAATTAGTTGCCATCGAGATGGTGAAGAGACAGGGAAGGGGTAACGAAAAAGTTAGTGACAAAAAAAGATCTTGTTAGTTCCAATGAAGATGGTGGACAGGGACGGGGATCGAGAGAATCGGGCGGATGTTAGTGTCGAAGCTGTAGGTGGAGTTTATACTTTCTGAGCGAGGGATAACACATTACACTTGTATATCAATGTGTTTAAGGTACTGGTATATGAGAAGCATATATAAACTATCCCGACTCGCCAACACATCCCGAACCGGAACCTCAGGCGGTCTACCTCGGGCCCTAAGGGATTCCAGTAGCTTCGACCTGGCGTCACGATACTCTACGCACGACCACACGACATGCTCGATGTCCTGATAACCGTCGCCACAGGTGCAGAGACCGCTCTCCGCAAGCCCAACACGCCGGAGATGTGCGTTGAAAGTGTAGTGATTTGACATGAGCCGCGACATAACACGAATGAAATCGCGACTCACGTTCATCCCCCTGAACCAAGGTTTCGTCGATACCCTAGGGATAATGGAATGTAGCCATCGTCCCAGTTCGCCATTGCTCCATGAAGTTTGCCAACTTTCGAGAGTTTTCTGACGAGAGATACTGAAAAATTCATTGAAGACCTAGATTCGCCTTATATGCATCACAGGAAAAGGTAGCTTGCTAATAAAAGTAGGGGAATGTGGGGACAAAGCGGTGACCTCATTAACGAAACAAACTTGTTAGCAACAGTTTTTTAGCTGAAACTGTTTTAAGCAATGGTTTTTCACCGACCAGTAAGTTGATTCCAGTTGGATTTTGAGGCGAAAAAATCAAAAATCATATTTAATTATTTGAATTTTCCAAGCTCCAGTTATTTGAATCGGAAACCATCTCAAAACGGCAGATCGAATCCGACGCAAAAACATTTCACCGGTGGCCGTTGTGAGAAACGTATCCAAAAACTGACAGCTAATTCGAGTCGGACTTTCGTGCATGTCTTAAACACGATTGTGAAATAAAATAAATTCGACCAGTTTTGGATGCATATTGCTGCTACTGGTCGTAATGGGTAACGCTATCGCAAATTGACCGTAGAAAATCGTTTGGCCGCGTCCACATTAGCCGAGTCCCGCTGCCGACGAGACCGACTGGGAGACCTCAATCAATTTGCTGTTCGAGCAGAACCGGTTGAATGGCACAACAACGTAAATATTAAACCAGCACGTGTTTGTCTCGTCGTTTCTGATTAGTTGCAAATCGCGTTATAAAATTCCGTTCTTGCATCGTTCTAGTTCATTCTGCCGATTCCAGTTATCGACGCGGATAAATTGGCGCTCAAGTCAAGTCGCAGTCGGTGGTTCGGGTTTTGCAAATAGGTTTTTGTAATTGGCAATGTTTGACTGATGGGTTTCGAAATAGCTATAGATAGCTACACTATGCCATAATAAACCGTTTAGCACCGGTGCAAGACGGGAAGTGGTTCTGTCATTTGGAACATTATGACCAAATTCCTGATATTTTCTAGTATGGTTTGATTTTGATGGTTTATAGAAATGGATTCCGTTTAGAGTGTACTTAGGTATGCCTGAGTCCGTTCGCTAGTTTTTGCCAAATTGATTTACGATGACCCGTAGCTAATTCTTCCTTGAGACGTGCGTACGTGACATTAATGCAACTGTTTGATGTAGATTTTCTGTGTAAACCTACCGGTTCTGAACGTCATACTTCTATGGGGTAACTGAAGTGAAGTGGGTAAGTGAATAGTTGATAGGATAGCAAATTGCGCTTCGTTGCGAATTTGGACACATTATCCGAAGACATTCTTTACTAAGGACGGGAGTTTGGAAGCTTTCAAAAAATTATTTACTGATCAATGTACGTACATCCTCACGGTGAAGCAACGGACGAATGTAAAGTCCATTTGTCAGTGGTGAAATCATGCAACTTGGTCATCTGGCTTGGCAAGTCAACTTCAACATAAACTGCTGCCATTCGTACTTGCTATGTTTCTTTGATTCTTTGTCTTGCCCAACCATATTGCAACAGTAGGCACACGCATTCCGGTGACGGCTGAACCTCTCTCTCTCTCTGAAAGCACCAAAGCTGCGCGTTCAAATATCACTGTGCCTCAGCTCTGCCTTTTAGCCCAAGGCGACGGCAGGTACGGAGTACAAACCCGTTCGACTCGGTAAATAAACATGGTTCGGTGTCAACTTGCGCTTGAATTAACCCACTTTCCTTAAGGCGGCCAAACAAAATAAAAACATTCGAAACGAACAACAACAAGAACAAGTGTGGTAAACAAATTTCACTTGCATAAGCGAAATAAGTTCATGACCCTTTTCAGAATGTCGGTGTCGGTGACAATGAGCAAATCGATCACCCGGTGGTACCTTCAAAGCATACACAAACAGATTCACCTTAGCCCCACCAAACAACAAAATGCAAATCTTCAGGGCGGCCTTCCAAAGAAAGCAATAATAACTCGAAAAATGCTAATCACCCAAGTCCGTCCAGAGCGCGCGCTCGCGGTGGCACACGGGAAGTGTCGCAAGATTAGTGAACTTGTTTGGATGATCGCTTCGCCGAAACCGACCGTTTTCCAATTCGATGAGTATGATAATTTTTAAATTCAACCCAACCTGAAAGGTGCTGCTCAAATCGATAGGAAATTCAAATCCATGTAACCGGACACACTTTTGCGAACCGCGGTTGGGGTTAAACGAATGGCATTAATCTGAATGTTTTAATTGGTTCTGAGTTCTGATAGCCCCACAATTATTGTGGGAAATGTGACCATCTTTTGTTAAGTGCGCAATATTATATCTGGCACGGGGATCGTTTCGACGGAATTTCTGAATCGGTTCAAGTTCTTTGTCAATATTTTCCACCCGTAGCAGCAAAAACAAAAAAAAAACATCGAACTCTGCTCTGAGCTACGATTTTTGCACGGCTCAGCATTTCGCAAAGTTTAATAATTTGAACGAGCGGACGACCTTCGTAAACGACCTCCGCACATTGGTTGCTGCCGCGTCTGGTCAGCCAACCGCCCCGGCCACGGCAACGGCAACGACGGCGGTGCCGTAGATGTTTCTAGATGCTGGCAAAGTCAAGTGGACAAGTTTCTGGTAGTAGCAGCAATGCTTGCTTGCTTGCTGCTGTAGCACGGAGAATTGGAAATCAACTTTTACTTTTGCTTTGCAACTTTGCAACTGGCGGTGATCGCGCGCGCGCTCGCGCTGTGCTGGCCACTGATTCGATTCGATGGTGGCGGAAAATCAACGATATATTTTTGATTGAAAATCAAGGCCTAATGGGTTTTATTTCTGCGCGCGGGCAGTGCTTTGTTGCACTACCAGATTGAGCACAAGGCATCAGCCTAATAAGTAGTTGTGGCGTGTATGTGCCAATTTAGCATATTGCTTCTTATTCTAGCGCTCGCTCGCGTACGTACAGTCGAGGTGCGAGAGACCTGTTTACTAACAAAGGACTGGGTAAACAACCTATGCGGAATATCAAGTGAGCTGGCAGACTACGCGAGTATTTATTTAAAGTTATAGCCGACCTTTGAACTGGGTGAATCTTTTAGTTTGTAGTTGACACTTGAAACGTGATTTCGAGCGGCAGTTTGCAATATTTATATATTATCAAGTTTACTTTAGCAATCGGTGGAAGGCAGATTCCGATCCTGATTTTCACTGAAAGTGTATTTGAATACGTTCAGTCGAATAGTTGCCTAAGATCGTAAGCAATACTTGCCTTGTGGATTGTTGTGGACGTGGATTCAATAAACAAATTCAGAACATTCGATTCAATAAACAAATTCAGAATTCGCCGAAAGAGTCAAAATTGGCCGAAAAGGTTATTTCGCAAAATTTTTCATTAGAGTTAATATCATGATTGCAATTGATTTAAAAGAAAGACAAATGAAAAATGATTAAGTTTACTTCCGTTTTGTTGTCCTACATTCGTGCTTCTGAAATAATCCAGAAAGATTTGAATAATTTTTGTAGGTTTATTCATGATTCTTAGAATGGATTTCCCAAAAAAAACTTGTTGACTTTGTTAATGCATGTACCAGGCAATTGTTTGCGGTATTTTCCGATAACTGAGTGCAAATGAAAAAATATCTATCCTAGCTTTGAGTAGACCGGGCAAACGAGGCGGTTACAGGTTTTGTATGCAAAAGGCCGCCGAATCTGCCGGCGGGTCGGCGGCCAACTCAGCTGGCGTCGCCATCTTGGCTTAGGTTATGTGGCTGCGCCACATCAGTTGTCAAAAAAATATAAAAATAACTAGATATTTTTGATGAATAACCAGAATTTGCAGTTTTATAAAAAAATTATGTTATGTAAAGACTGTCCCAGTGAGTATGGACGCAACCAAAAACCGCTGCTATTTCAAAATGGTTCAGAATCTGTCAATTTTTATGGCTGCGTCCTGTTGTTTACACTCTTCTCTAACCACTTGTTCAGTTTTTTATTCTTTTTCATTAGTTTGTTCCGAAATGCAGCAGAACAACGTCGAAAAATTGTGTACAAATGGTACACAGAACGCGGACTACCTTTGAGAAAGATAGCAAAAATGGAAGGAGTAAGTGAAAAGGCCGTGCGAAACGGGTAAAAAAAAGGTCCTGCTAACCCTCAGTTAGATAAACGTATACTGAAGGCGTTCGAACAAAAGAAGGAGGTTTCATTTCGGAATGTGGCCAAAAAAGTGGGCACTTCGAAGTCAAATGTTCTTCGTGCTAAAGAACGTTTGAATCTTCGAACCTATAAGAAGCAGAAACAACCAAAACGTAGTCCGAAACAAGAAGCATCGATTAAGCCGAGTGTTCGGAAGCTGTACAATACGATTCTTGCTGGAAATTGGAACTGCATAATCATGGACGACGAAACCTACGTGAAACTCGATTACAAATCCTTGCCGGGACCACAATATTATACGGTGCGAGAAGGGTAAGTGTTGAACCAGTCCGAGACATCGATTGAAGTCGAAAAATTTGGTAAGAAAGCTATGGTCTGGCAAGCAATTTGTAGCTGCGGTAAGATTTCAAAACCCCTATCACCACTGCTTCAATGAACAGCGAAATATACATCAAGGAATGTATACAAAAACGACTTCTACCCATGATTCGAAGCCACAAGGATAATGTTGTCTTCTGGCCAGATCTTGTTTCTTGCTACTACTCGAAATCAACGGTAGAATAGTAACTACCAAAAATGTCACTTTCGTCCCAAAAGACATGAATCCACAACTTCGACTAATTGAGGAATTGTGGGCAATAACGAAGGCATTTCTTAGCAAACATGTCTCTGTCTCGGCAGCCGAAACCATTCAACAGTTCGAAAAAGATTGGGAAAAATGTGTCAAAACTTGTCGCCAAGAAATCTGTACGGAATTTGATGAGGAACGTTCGCAAGAAGGTGCGCCAGCTAGTCTACAATGGCTAAGTAGAAAATGTTGAGAATAATATTCTGTTGTTGTAGTCTAACATTGTCAGTATATCGAATAAAATTTGAATATCTAACACTTGTGAATTATTTACAGCGAAATCAAAGTGCGTCCATACTTTCTGGGACAGTCTTTATTCGAAATAACCTTTTCGTCGAAGTGACCTTTTCGGTGAAACGACTTTCGGCGAAATGGCATTCGGCTAAACGACTGTCGGCGATATGGCCTTCAGTGAAATGATCCGTTCCACTCGTCTTCATATGCACCTCATCCACTGAACAACCTGTCAATGTGATGGAATTAACTGCTTCCCCGTCCGCTATTTTTTTATTTTTTTTTTGTGGTTTAAAGTCAAAATTTCGGATTTCCACGAAAGAATACACCATTTTGTTACTGAAAAACCTCCCAAAAGTGATAAGAAACTGAAAGGAAAACGTTGGTAGGGTATTTTATATGTAGAAAGTATGTGTGAAATTTGAAAACAATTGGTGAAGTAGTTTTTAAATGACGGTGGACACGGATTTTTAAAACGGAGGATCGGAGTAGATATGACATGTGTGTTGAGACCATTTTTCGTCTACTGCACACATTGAGTATATTGAATACCAATTAGCTGTTGAATTTGATGCTCCGGTAACCAGCAGGCCAGTTCAGTACTATTGGCGATAGATTTTTTGTTGTTTATGGATTGGCGGTGAGAGGTGCGTGTATAAATGCGTCACTATACAGCGACTAATAGCGTAACCTTTTTCTGTCACTATTTTAAACGTTTAGGACTCAGTCATTTGACGATGGATTTATAGAATTTAACTATCAATCGATTCGGAAACATTTAACTTAATCACTATTGAAAAATCTGTTCGATTAGACTTATTTTTCACGACCCAATCGCAGCCTGCCATTATGATGTCATCATCTCGTTCGATTTGCACAGTACGAACTATCGAACAAAACGGAATTTATAAATACATAATTTATAAATACATTTTTTACTCAGTCAACTCCTGGCTGCGAACGAGGTTTCACTAGTGACTGGATGACAAAACTGAAAGTTACGTCCGTTCGCTCGCTGAATAGTCGCTTTTGTACTGTGTGCGGTGTGTGGATGCCATTTTCCGTCTACTGCACACCGTGTTCACTTGAGTATATTGAATACCAATTAGCTGTTGATGTTGATGCTCCGGTTAATAGGTTAAGCAGGCAAATTTATAACTATCGGCTATAGATTTTTCTGACGTAATTTGAAACGCTCGTTTCTCGGTGATTTGTTGATGGATTTGCCACATTTAACTTGATTCGAAAGCATTACTTCAATATTGTTTGCTTAAAAATTGGATCATTTGTCGATGAGGTCGTCAGCATACTGGAATCTCCATGGTATTCTTTGCGTGACATTTTTTTTCTAAAAATGATTAAATTTGATCGATTTTTCCTAAAAAATACTGGCTTTGGTTCTAATTGTTAGAAGACTTTTGTTAGATATTAGGACTATGGTGATATCGGAGTAAGAGTTAGACTATTTGTACTGATGAGAATGAAGGAGCAACAAGATAAGTTGTCTTTTGTTATACGCTTGATCTAGCATTGATTCAAAGTTCAAAGTAAAGCACCTAGGATATAAATCGCACTGCATAAGTTTCTAAGAAGTAGTCAGTGACATTACATGCGTCTTACGATGAGAGATGCGTGTATCAATGCGTCACTATACAGAGACTAATAGCGTAACCTTTTTCTGTCACTATTTTGAACGCTTAGGACGATGGATATATAAAATTTAACTGCCAATCGATTCGAAAACACTTTACTTAATCACCATTGAAAAATCTGTTCGATTTGATTTATTTTTACAGAAAAAGTCGATTTTTTACCGTTAAAACCTTTTTATTCTTCAGTATAATCTCCATCTAGGGGGATGCACATGACCCATCGGTTCTTCAACATTTTGATGCCCATTGAAAAAAAAAGATTTGTCAAAACCTTCGAAATAGGCTTCCGTTCCAGCAATGATCTCAGCATTCGATGAAAATTTCATTCCCTGGAGAAGCCTTTTCAGGTTTCGAAAAAGAAAATAGTCGCTGGGGGCCAGGTCTGGAGAATACGGGGGATGGTGGACCAATCCGTACCGCAAATCATTCAATTTCACCGTTGTTGTTTTTTTCAGAACACGAAATTGGCCTTCATCCATAGCTTGTTGAAAACCAGAACTCGTCTGACACGATCAACTGTTATACAAACACTAGTGGATAGATTGATAGGTTGAAATTTGGTAATTTGGAGGCTTGTTCTCAACAGAAATTTGGTATTTGGAGGCTTGTTCTCAACAGAAATGTACACGGTTCGAAACTATTCACATATTTTCTGTGAGAGGTCCGGGATTTTTCGTTCCATGTAGAAATTGACTATCAGTTAAAGGATATTTTTCAAAAACTTTAAAATGTAAAAAAATGTGAGAAAGGATCAAAATAGAAGAGAATCAGTTATCATGAAAGAATCTAATTGTCAATTTTATCATTCGCAAATAATCTGAACGCTCAAACTAGATTAAGTTTCTAATCTGTCCACAATTTGTAACGATTATCGATACTCGAAAGCGTGAAAGTTTCATTCCTAGTCTCGTCAGCCAGTTATGTCTCTAACATTACCTACCCGCTTTTTTAAGAAAAAAAATAGTCAGAGGTCGGATTTCAACCGGTAAAATCAGATGAAGACATTCTCTGATTCCATCGATTTGCAGGATCTCACATAACCAACTACAGCTATTCAGTAGAATGTGCCACCGATTTAATAACTGTTATAATGTCATCAACGGATATTTCCGCCATTTTATCAAAAATATGTTCTTCAGTAATTTTCTTCATAGTTTTTTCGGCTTCTGGTTTCTTGTAAACTAATCTTTTATAATGAGGATGTTTTATGCCTGTTGAAGAAAACAAAATAGCTGGAAACTGCTGCGCCTACAATCAAAGTAAGTTTTTATAGTGCTCAGCTCACTCCGTAGTCCCACCCATGTAGCAGTTAAAATGCTTCAATCCCGTCATTATTTTTCAATTGCATTTCTCTTGAGAAAATCATTCATACTTTTTCTTCCCGTAACCACTCTAATGGCACTGCACCTTGCCGTCAGTGCCCTTGCCGATCAAGCCGAGTGTTATCTTTTTTCTCGTTTTTTGCTATCAACAAAGCGATACAAATCACCACCAGATGAAAGGTGAAGCGCAACGGAAACGACGGCATTCGTGAGGTTGCTTGCTGCTAAAAGTGCAAGTGCAATATGTAAATTACGCGAGCTTAGCGTGCTTATGCATACTGTAGGCCACATAATAGTTACCTAGAAGGGTCGATCCGTGGGCACAGCCGGAGAGGGGGCGAAGTAGTCGTGTACACGATGTGACATAAATGTTCGGAATCCGGTGTGAGTAGTGGGGGGTATAACAAGCTATCTTACCCGAAACAAGACTTCGTTGGAATTAGTTTCATGATGATGATTTATGAAATGGAAATTTGCAAGTTTATAAACCCATTTGGCATGTCTGAGAAGCTAGGTCCGTTTTACCCTTAGTGTGTGGTTACGTTATATGATGACATGTTATTTTCTGGATCAATTCAGACTGGTCTGTAGAGGTTTCCTTCAGTGCAGGTAACCTCATAAATCGGATCGATTGTAGGCATTCTGTCACCAGTATGTGGCATAGGCAAACTTATCAACCGGTACGCGAGCACCTACCGCATGGTGTTTGAACAAGTTTCTATTCATTCATTTTCTTTCTTTCTGAGGAAGACTTCCAGCGTTGTCTCCCGATAAGACGGAGGTGTGACACGTTTACTTGATATCTTTTGTAGGTTCAGTATTTCTCGGATTTGGAAACTTATACAAGTCGCGCTCTTCATCGATTTTCAGCAACTCGAGATGAAATTGATTTCAAGCGTTTGTGTGAGAAATTTACTCTAGTTGTTACTGTTTATGAAGTGTTCATAAGATTCCTATGTGCGCTTGAGGTGCAAAGCAAAATAAAATATAAGTAACCCAAAATGGGGATCCACTTTCAACAAGAAGCTTAGATCACCTCACGAAAACCCCTTTTAGCTTCGTAGAGCGCAGTGCCTCCATTCGTAAGGCTGTAATAAATTGAGACTTCAAGAGAGGTACTCATCTGTACGATGTTTCCTTCATTGTACTTTATACTTTTCGCACACCAACACAAACATCGCCAGTGTGCAGTAAAAATTCGCCTCCGAAAAGTGGCGTGATCGCACAAAACCCTGTCCCGCGCGGTCCACCTTGGCTTCCCCAGGCCGGTTTTGCGGTCCGCACAGAATGACGACCGTAGTGCTGCCATTCGTTGCCATTCCCGAGCCGAGCTTGAGAAAAAGTCTTGCAAATTGTCATAAGGAATTTCGATCAGCTCTATTGAAGTATTTAGCAGTACTTGTAACTCTACTCATTAGTAACTGCCTATGAGAGTATGAGAGTTGATAGTAGGCCTACACTATGAAATTCACTAACCCAGTTTGGAGTCGCCTCTAGTCTAGATTGTGTGTGGAATCGGCGGCTTCACGGTTGGTTTGAAGTGAAAATGTTCCTAAGCTAAGCCTTGCCCCGCTAGTACTTACCGGGTGGAGGTGTGTCAGCACGTAACTGAAACTTACGAGCAATTAATCGGTAAACGGTGACGTATCGGTTATGTCGGAGGTACTTTTGAAGTCTTCTGGACGATTCGATGGTAGCGCTATCGCTCACCATCGAATTTGTTTTGTTTGGTTCGCTGAAATTCTGTTTTATTATTTGCGTGATTGATTCAATTGGCAACCCTTCTCTTCATATTATTTTTTTAGATAAATCCAATTAAATCAATCATTTTTCAATAACCGTCAAAGATGCTACTTCGAACATTTACGATAAAGAACTGTGTTATCCCAGTGCAGTCAACTGTCGAGTGGGCTTTTATGAGCTCTGATGCAGGTGGGAACGAATGCGTCTGCTATCGACAGACATTGACTGGTGTGTGCAGTTAGGTGTCCAATTACCGAAATTGAAACGTTGCTGACGCAGAAAAAGCAATTTGTTGTGAGAAGAAAAACTTATTGGTTTTTTTCGTGTATTGGAATAATTATTATAATTAAAATAATGCCACGAAACTGCTAGGAATTTCAAAGCGATGCGAACCGCCCTCTTATGGGCTCTTCTTCATTTTCGCTCCGATCGTGTACTTATTTTGCTCTTGTATTAGAACGCCAGAATTCTGAAACAGAAAGAAGTAACAGTTCGCATTCGGAAGTATAGAGGAAGCGTTTCAGTTTTATTTGTATTTTCATTATCCAGTTATGTCTCCTGACACTACCCACTCACTTTTTTGCAGGGAGAAAACGAAAACAGTGTAACGAGCTACCTTTCTGAAGTGAAAGTACTTTTCTTTAGTATGGGACATTTTATGGTTTATTTTCTCGCTCAACAAAATTTTTCGTGTTTTGCTTTGGGTCTCAGAAGAACTATGCAAAATTTTAGCTCGATCGGTTAAACTATATTCATTCCGCGCCCAAGGTTTAAAGTTTGTAAGGGATTTAGTATGAGAAAATAGACTTTTCACAAAACAAAATCGGTTGGAGAACAACTTATAAAGTCGAACAATCAGCGCATGTGTTCGTAAGAAACTTAACGAGGAACAAAATCTTCGAAGACCGAAAAACAATCCGACATTTATGGAAAAGGTTCTTAAAGGAAATTCGACACAAGGTCCGAACAATGGCTTATTCCTTAATATATCTAGAACCACTGCTGCTAGTGCTCGTAATATGAATTAACTTTCTTTTTTATGCTATATCGATTTATATGAGTTGTTTGATGTTTTCGCAATAGTTAATCAGCTTAGTATGAGAACTATTTTTAAGTGACAAGTCATGTAAAGACACACAAAAGTCTAACATTTTAATCTGAAAAAATAGGTTTTAAGTTTTTTCGACAAAGTTTTAGATATTCTCAAATCCAATAATTTTGCCGAAGACATAAATTCTCTATCTAATATAATTTAGAAGATATAGATGATGCTGTTTAATGCAAATAAAAAGAATTACAAGACTTTGTTTTTTTTGCCGAAAGTTTTGGAACATGGCTTGTCACTTAGAATCAATGTTCATACTAAGCAGAGTAACTATTGTGAAGACATCTAGTAACTCAGATCAACCGTTATAGCATAATAAAAGAATGTCAAATCACATTACGACCACTGGTAGTAGTGGTGCTAGATATATTAGGAAATGCGTCATTGTTCGGACCTTGTGTCGAATTTCCTTCAAGAACATTTTCCACAAATGTCGGATTGTTTTACGATCTTTGAAGATTTTCTTCCTCGTAAAATTTCCCTCCAAAAAATGTTTGTTATTTTTAAATTTCTTACAAAAAATGTCTGATATTTAGAGTCTATAGCAGTGCGAATTAAAAATGGTCAACAGGTGGACAATGAGTCGCAAATAGTTTGAAAAAGGGTCAAAGCAAATGAATTCAGACATGTAGAATATTTATCAAGAAATCATTTGCAATTCCTGTCGAGGATCAAGCCAACCTATTAGTTGCAAACAAGGATGGCTTTCAATCAGTGCCATCGAAGAGAGACGGATATCATCGCAGCAACAAAAAACCGGCATGGTTCATTTAACATAGAATGGACACCAGAGCGAGAGCGAATTTCTCTCAATGACGCTTTCTCTGAGCATCACGAGTTAGCTTGCTGCTGTGGGGATTCTCTCTGAAGCAACAAGCGGTCGCTTATTCCCGTTTCGCGATCTGATTCTACATTGGCAGTGGATAATTGCGATAGAATCATTTTTCATCAAGTCGAATCATCGATTCGATTTTCTGCGATAATTGCGATTCTCTCTTGGTAAATTCCACACAGCGTTGATCATTGCAAAACTGTATCTATTTTGGTAAGAGCCGAGAAATACTCAGAGTATGAGGTGGAGCGAAGAAATGTAGAAAAATTATCTCACGGTTCATGCATTGAGAGGCAGCGAGATCTTGTAGCATCATCTACCAGATTGGTGATGTTGTATACAATATAGAGAAATATCGAGCCGCTCTCTGCCAAATTATCGGCAATCACTAGCACTGATTGCAAATATGATGTATATTGTGAATCGTTTAAATCTTGTTAGGTTTATTAGATAGAAAACAGAATCATCAAAAAAACCCTTCTTAATCCACATAGTGGTGTGATAAGGCCTCTCTCTTCCAAATAGTCTCATGAATTTTTTTTATCTTTTTATAAAATAATTTCTGACAAGTCCTAGAAAGTCGACTTAAATTTTTTTTTTGAGATGACACTAAATCTCGGCGTTTCATGCAATTTCAAGACGTTTGGCACCAATTTTTTTTTTAAATTTCGGAAATCTCATGAACCACCCCCCAGGTTATTTTCCAAGATCGGTTAGCACCCCTTACCTATGTCCGATTTAGCTCAAATTTTGCGTGGGGACTTTTTTCGAGGTACTTAAACTTTTGAACAATAGCGATTAACTAAATTAGAGGTGATCCCAAAATGTTGGCACCCTTATATACATTAGAGCGATAAAAACAACGTGTTTTGTCGGTTACGTCACTTATACCATTATATCTCCGGAGCCAAAAGTCACAGCCATTTGATATTCGAACTTGATCAATGGTCTAACAATAGCTTTCAAACATGCCTAGGCTTGTTGAAATCGGTACAGCAATCTCCGAGAAACTTGCGCGGTAAAAAAACAACACGTTTTGTCGGTTACGTCATTTATACCATCATATCTTCGGAACCAAAAGTCACATCCATTTGATCTTTGAACTTAATCAATGGCCCGACAGTAGCTTTCAAGCGAGCCTAAGTTTGTTAAAATCGGTTCAGCCATCTCTGAGAAAATTGAGCGGTAAAAACACACGCACACATACATACATTTTCCGATCTCGTCGAACTGAGTCGAATGGTATATAACACTATGGGTCTCCGAGGCTCCGTTCGCAAGTCGGTTTTTGCAGCAATTATAATATTTTTTTATAGAGAAAGGCAAAAATTAAAAAAAACATTTGAAGAGTATTGCCTTCAAAAATTGCTCCGACAAGAATGAGTATTTACACTGCAATTTTCCCTTAAAAATTTAAATCATATTTATATTCCAAGTTCCAATAATACAGAGTATGGAAAAAATTCATTCATGTTTTTTTTTTATCTCGTTGACAACAGCCTGTTGCTTCTTCTTGAGTTTGTGTTTGTCATATGAAAAAACTCGACCAAAACAGAACAGAGCACTTGTGCAGCATGAGGAAAAGAAACGAACGTTTGTCCAAGCGCTCCGGTACATACATTAACTGGTTGATTATACCGGTCGAGACCTAAATGTCGCTCTTCAAGCCATTGCAACAGATGGCTTGCCACACGAGACATTTCTTTGCGAACTTCGACAACTCAAAGCATTAGAAATTCTCTCTTCCAGTAGCCGTAGAATATTTCTGTTCTGAAAGTCCCGATCATCCTGTTCCATGTAATCAAACTTCATCAGCTGCTTGCACTACCGATCGACTTGATAAGCTAATCGCTCGATTTGGAATCATCACATTCTTGTAGTTTTGCGAATTTTCGAAATCATCACATTCTTGTAGTTCCGGCAGATACTTTTATTACAATATTAACAGTTAGTTGCGCCAACAAAGCTAAAATTTCGACTAATGTGCGTGCGAGTAGCTTGAATTTTCGAGATACACAAGCGAAATTTTGACGCAATTCTATTCTTGTTTTGGGGCCACTCTAACAGTCGAGAAGCAAATAGTAAAATAAAACAGTAGAAATGATGCTTGTTGAGACTGAAAGCGACATGGTGTACCAACGACAGACTAAAGATAGAGATCTACAACAACTTTTTTCGAGAGTTTATATCTTAAATTTAGATCTTACTGTTTGTTAATATGTAGAGATAATTGTTAATAAAAATCTTTACCTATAGATCAGTGCAAAAAGTCAAAGTTAATGAATCAAAAAATTTGCTGTTGTGATAATTTAGAATGATACGGAAATAGTCGCGAAAGCTAATAGGTAGTATGAAAATGTCAAATATTTTTTCTGTCAGTCCCATATCAAATTTTTAGAAAAGCTTAACACAGCTAGGCACAATACACCGTTTTGGCCACTTATGTGTAAGCCATACTTTGCATGATAACACATCCAATGTTCAGCTTTAATTAATTACCCAACGGGAAAGCAGACTAAAAAATGACTGGTAAAATAAAAATAAAACTAAAACCTGTTTTAGTCCACCTAGTGGTGTAATGATGCCTTTCTCATATCAATCATACCATCATATATAATACTGTCATTCAGTAATAGCCGTTCAACCGAGAAGGTTGTGTATAGAAGCGTACAGTTTAACAACGCTGGTTAGTTTACACGCGTTAAATACGACAACGGTTGAACTACAGGTAGAGACCTGTTGGCAGCAGCCGTTAAAACGTATAGTCGTGCTGCATAAGAGAGCCCTAGTGCTGGGCCAAGCTGGTGAAGGAAACAACAAAGGGCGTTTCCCAAGCTCTACCCAGGCCACAATACACAGCCACAAGTGCTGAGCAAGAGAGTGCAAAGGCACATCGAAGAAGGAGAGTGCAAAGGCACATAGAAGCAGGAGAGTGCAAAGGCACACCGGTGCGAAGGCACTTCGGTGCAGAAGCATATCGGTGCGGAGCACAAGGAAGAAGGAGACAAGACAACTCGGTCTTTCCACTGCCATACAACACGCAGGTATACACCGGTGACCTGCGCTGGTTACAGCTGGCGAAGACAAAAGTAAATCGGAAATCGAGTGGTGCTTGATGTCAGGTAGCAGTAGCATCACATCCAACAAGAACATCTAGAGCAACGAGAATCTACACGGCAGTGCAACGGAGATAGACAACAATTTCAAGGTAGAAGTTTTTTCTTTTCCTTTTGATTGAGTACTGTGTAGTGTTGGTTTCATTTTTTATTTAAAGTTTGATTAAAAATTTTAATGTGATGGATGAATCCATGGACGTAAATCCTAGCATGAATCCTATACCCCCACGAACGAAAAAATATCAGAAGAGCTCTTCTGGGCCTTGGATAGTCTTTTTTAGACGTATATCAAAGCCATTAAACATTTTACAAATTAATAAAGGTTTGACATCACGATACTCTTCAATCAAAGAGATCATAAAAGTAAATAACGATAAAATTCGTGTTGTGGTAAATAATTTGAAACACGCGAATGATATTGTCTCTTCGGAACATTTCATTAAAGAGTATAAAGTTTACATACCCTCCAAAGATGTCGAAATTGACGGTGTTGTTACCGAAGCGAGTCTTTCGGTAGATGATTTACTCAAGCATGGTGTTGGTCGTTTCAAGAACTCTATGCTTGAGGGTGTGAAAATACTGGAGTGCAAACAACTGTACTCAGTAGTTCATGAAGAGGGAAAGAAAGTTTATCGCCCATCAGACTCGTTTCGAGTGACATTTGCCGGGTCTGCGTTGCCGTCCCATGTCTATGTCGATAAAATTCGCCTCCCTGTTCGGCTTTTTGTTCCAAATGTAATGAATTGTACGAACTGCAAAAAATTCGGCCACACAGCTACTTACTGTAGTAATAAACCAAAATGTATTAAGTGTGAAGGGCCTCATAAAGATAATGATTGCAACAAGGAAATTGAAAAATGTATTTATTGTGGGGAAAGTCCTCATGAGGATATTTCAGTATGCACTGCATTTAAAGTGCACAAAGACAAAATTAAGCTTTCTTTAAAAGCACGGTCTAAGCGCACATATGCAGAAATGCTTAAAACGGTCATTGATGTCCCCCCTTTGGAAACCGAAAACGGGTTTTCAAATCTAGAGGAACCAGAGGACTCTGACTCTGACGAAAATAGTGAAGGTAATTCGTTTATCACTACCCAAGGGTCAGTTAAGAGAAAGAAGTCTTCTTCCAAATTACCAAAAAAGACACCTAAAATTTCATCTTCAAAAAAAGATCCCCGTGTTAAACAAAAAAAGTCAAAACCAAAGACTGTGCCTCCTGGTTTGTCAAATTCACAAACCAATCCAGGATCTAGCACAGAAAAAGGTAATAATCCTGTGGGCTCTATTTCACAGCCACCAACAGGATTACTGAAGTTTTCGGAAATTGTTGAATGGATTTTCTCAGCATTCAATATATCTGAACCCTTAAAGACCCTCATAATGGCATTCCTTCCAATAGCTAGAAATTTTTTGAAGCAGTTATCAGCTCAATGGCCAATTGTCTCAGGTTTTGTATCTTTTGATGGATAATTTATCACCCGCCGCAAATGATACAATCACTGTCCTGCAGTGGAATTGTCGAAGTATCATGCCAAAACTTGATTCATTTAAAATTTTATTGCATAGCCAAAAATGTGATGTATTTGCTTTATGCGAAACATGGCTTACTTCAAACATAGCTTTAAATTTTAATGAATTTAACATTATACGTCTCGATAGAGACTCTCCGTATGGTGGAGTGCTTTTGGGAATTAAGAAATGCTATTCCTTTTATAGATTAAACATCCCTTCAACTTCTAGTATAGAAGTTGTTGCTTGCCAAATAAACATTAAAGGCAAAGATATTTGCATAGCTTCGGTTTATATTCCTCCAAAAGCACAAGTTGGACAGCGACAGCTTAATGAAATGGTTGAAGCCCTTCCTGCTCCACGATTGATTCTGGGGGATTTAAATTCGCACGGAATGATGTGGGGTTCCGTTTACAATGATAGCAGATCATCTTTAATACAAAACATTTGTGACAATTTTAGCATGACGGTATTAAATATGGGTAGCATGACACGGATCCCAAGACCTCCTGCACGCCCAAGTGCATTAGATCTATCTCTTTGCTCAACATCAATTCGACTAGATTGCACCTGGAAAATATTGCCTGATTTACACGGTAGCGATCATTTACCAATCATCATCTCAATTAGCAATAGCAATTGCATTGCTACTTCAGCTAGTATTCCATATGATTTGACAAAAAATATCGACTGGATTAAATACCAAAGTAGTATCTCTAGTATTTTGAATTCAATGGAAGAGCTCCCTCCACTTGAAGAATATGACTTCCTCATTTGCTCGATTCTGGAGGCAGCAGAACAATCCCAAACTAAACGCTTTCCTGGGCCAACGACTAACAGAAGGCCTCCCAACCCCTGGTGGGACAAAGAGTGCTCAGAGGCTAAACTCGCAAAACAAAATGCTTGCAAGACGTTTCTAAAACGGGGAGGAGGAACTCCTCAGAATTTTGAAAAACTTATGGCTTTAGAAACCAAGTACAAGAGCATACTTCGAGCCAAAAAATGTAGCTATTGGAGACATTTTGTCGAAGGTTTGTCAAGAGAAACCTCAATGAGCACTCTTTGGAACACGGCCAGACGAATGAGGAATCGTAACGTGGGCAATGAGAGTGATGAATACTCGAACCGATGGATATTTGACTTTGCTAGGAAAGTTTGCCCAGATTCTGTTCCTACGCAGAGCATTATAAGGGAATCTCCTCCAAATAATGGTTTTATTAATAACCCATTTTCAATGATGGAATTTTCTATAGCACTCTTGTCTTGTAACAATAACGCTCCTGGGTTGGACAGAATTAAATTCAACTTGGTGAAGAATCTGCCCGACCTCGCAAAAAGACGTTTGTTGGAATTGTTCAACAAGTTTCTTGAGCAAAATATTGTTCCACCTGACTGGAGACAAGTGAAAGTTATCGCCATTCAAAAGCCGGGGAAACCAGCTTCCAATCACAACTCATATAGACCCATTGCGATGTTGTCCTGCATCAGAAAATTGTTCGAAAAAATTATTCTACGACGTCTCGACACTTGGGTCGAGACGAACGGTTTGTTGTCAGATACTCAGTTTGGCTTCCGTAGAAATAAAGGGACGAATGATTGCCTTGCATTACTTTCGTCTGACATCCAAATTGCCTTCGCTCAAAAGCAACAAATGGCATCTGTATTTTTAGACATTAAAGGAGCATTTGATTCAGTTTCCATTGATGTTCTTTCAGACAAGCTCCACCAACATGGACTCCCAGCGGTTATAAATAATTATTTGCACAACCTTTTGTCAGAGAAACGCATGCATTTTTCATATGGCGATTTGACAACATTCAGAATTAGCTACATGGGTATACCGCAAGGCTCATGCCTCAGTCCGCTCCTTTATAATTTTTACGTGAATGACATTGACAGCTGTCTTGTAACCCCATGTACACTAAGACAATTGGCAGATGATGGCGTGGTTTCAGTTACTGGACCCAAAGCTATTGATCTGCATAAACCATTGCAAGATACCTTAGATAACTTGTCCGTTTGGGCTGTTCACCTTGGTATCGAATTCTCTGCGGAGAAAACAGAGTTAGTTGTCTTTTCAAGAAAGCATGATCCCGCGCAGCTTCAGCTCCATATGATGGGAAGAATGATCCAACAGGTTTTAACTTTTAAATACCTCGGGGTGTGGTTCGATTCCAAATGCAAGTGGGGAGGACACATTAGGTATCTGATAACGAAATGCCAACAAAGAGTAAATTTTCTTCGAACAATAACAGGATCTTGGTGGGGTGCTCATCCGCAAGATCTAATAAAATTGTATCAAACAACGATACTTTCAGTGATGGAATATGGATGCGCTTGTTTTCGTTCCGCTGCAAACTCTCATATTATCAAACTTGAGCGAATTCAGTACCGTTGTTTGCGAATTGCCTTAGGCTGCATGCATTCAACACATACAATGAGTCTTGAAGTTCTGGCGGGAGTTCTTCCATTAAAAGATCGATTTTGGGAGCTTTCATCACGCCTGCTAATAAGATGTGAGGTGCTGAATCCCATGGTAATTAATAATTTCGAACGACTAGTCGAGCTTCGATCTCAAACAAAATTCATGACAGTATATTTTAACCATATGTCACAGGAAATCAACCCTTCAAGATATATTCCTATCCATGTCAGCCTCCTAAATGTCCCTGACTCAACTTTATTTTTCGACACATCCATGCAGCGCGAAGTGCGTGGAATCCCGGATCACCTACGCTCGACGGAAATCCCAAAAATATTTTCAAGTAAGTTCAGGCATATTGACTCTGAGAAAATGTTTTACACGGACGGATCGCGAATTGAAGAAGCGACAGGGTTTGGTATGTTCAACAATAATGTTTCGGCCTCATTTAGGCTTCAAGAACCTGCATCTGTTTATATAGCAGAGCTAGCAGCAGTTCATTATAGTTTGAGTGTAATCGTCACATTATCTCCAAACCATTATTTCCTCTTCACAGATAGTCTGAGTGCAATTGAAGCCATTCGCTCAAACATGACTGGCAAGACTGAACCGTTTTTCCTGGGCAAAATAAAACAGTGCCTGAACGACATATTGAACAATAATTATCTAATCACTATAGTCTGGGTCCCGGCTCATTGCTCCATTCCTGGCAATGAAAGAGCCGATATTTTAGCCAAACGTGGTGCTATTGAGGGTGAAATTTATGAGCGACCGATTGCTTTCAACGAATTCTATAGCTCGTCTCGCCAAAGAACACTTGCCAGCTGGCAAGCTTCTTGGGATAGAGATGATCTGGGTCGGTGGATGCACTCAATTATTCCGAATATATCGACAAAGGCATGGTTCAGGGGACTGGATGTGAGTAGGGATTTCATTCGTGTGATGTCCAGACTCATGTCCAATCACTACACGTTAGATGCACATCTCCTTCGAATTGGGCTCTCCGAGACTAATCATTGTGCTTGCGGAGAAGGTTATCGGGATATTGATCATGTCGTTTGGACATGCGTGGAGTATCGTGATGTCAGATCTCAACTAATAAATTCTTTGCGTACCCAAGGTAGACTATCCAATATCCCAGTTCGAGACATTCTTGCTTGTCGTGACCTTTCATACATGAAACTTATTTATCATTTCATAAAGAAAATTGGAGTTTCAATTTAATAAAGGCCCCTTTTAAGACTTAGCTCTGATCCCAGCTGCGTCCATGAGTTCAACCAATAGCTAAATTAGAATAAAAATTATGTAATGATACAAACAAACTCGAAACAGTTTATGAAATTATCAACAAAATGTCTGAAAATATCAGCTTATTTTATAATTTATAGAAGTTAATCGTTTGGTTCAAATAATATTTCCGAGTAGATTTCATAATTAATGACGAGTTACCTAAGATGATATTTAAGCTATAAGAGAATATGTTTTAATAAATTCAAAACGTTGTGACTATGTTAGAATTAAATTAGGATAAGAATATTATGTAAAAGTGATGCTACGGCGAAGAAAAACTTATGTAAACTGCCTTAAGAAATAAACGTATTTATGAAAAAAAAAAAAATATATAATACTGTGGTATTCTTCCAAATAACTTTCTTCGATTCTTAAAAAGAAAAACCGAAATCGGTTTGTTTAACCGTCTACTGATAAAAACTATTAATTGGAGAAGATTTGAGGTCGATTTAGAAAACTTTTTACGGTTTGTCGCCCTTTTCAGTGATGGTATACAATTTTTAACACACATTACCTTATATTTCCGGATCCGGAAGATCCAGATGAAATTCAGGAATTACGTATGGGACCACAGGACCTTTCATTTGAACCCAAGTTTGTGAAAATCGGTTCAGCCATCTCTGAGAAAAGTTAGTGCACTTATTTTGACATTTTTTTGCACATTTTACCTCATAAATTCGGATCCGGACGTCGGATTCAAATAATATTCAGGAATTTTGTATGGGACCACTAGACCTTTCATTTCAATCTAAGTTTGTGAAAATCGACGTTACATACACACATACGCACATACACACACATATACACACAGACATCTTGCGTACTCGACGAACTGAGTCGAATGGTATATGACACTCGCCCCTCCGGGCCTCGGTTCAAAAGTCGGTTTTCACAGTGATTACATAACCTTTCTATATGAGAAAGGCAAAAAGAATAAGAAACCTGGCTTGGGGAAATCGTTCTGCCAATTGAACTACTCTGGATGTGATAGAAGACTAACTGATCTGACTGACTATTTGGAAATGCTCAAATGGGACATTTTACCGCCCCCACCGTATGCTCCTGATGTTGCTCCTTCTGATTACTGGTTGTTCCGATGGATGCCGAACGATCTGGCAGGTCATCGGCGTACTTCTTTCGCAGAAATCGAAGACTGGGTTCAAATTTGGATCAACTTAAAAGACGAGACAGTTTTTCGAGATGGAATTCGAAAATTTCCTGTAAGGTGGGATAAAGTGTTCACTAGCGATGGACGATACTTTGATTAATCTTCAATTTTTTTTTGTTTTGAAATAAGTGTAAAATAAATTTTTTACCCCGAAAAATCGGACCAAATTCATTCGTTCTCCCAATATGTTAATCTCATTTACTCATTTTTCCGAATTGAATAATACACTGAAGTCTTTTTTATGCGAGTTTACGTACCGCATAAAAAAACCGCATAAAAAAACCCCATAACTCTGAAAATTCGCATAAAAAAAACCGTATAAATCTTGCATCGCAATCGAAGTTTTCATAAAAAAAACCGCATAATTCTGAAAATTCGCATAAAAAAGTCGCATAAAAAAACCGCATAAAAAAGACCTCAGTGTATGTATTTTGTTTTTTTTTTTTGTTTTCATTTATAAGTTTTTTAAATGCTGCATAAATTTCATGGGTTTTGGTTTTCAAATTTATAATTGTGGGGTGTTTAAAGTCGATATGATTCACATAAGAGCTTTTGTGAGCGTGAATCATATGATAAAAGCAGCGCTTGTAGTGATTGAATCCCCCGGAAATAAATGATTTAGCAACGACTCTGCAGCTGTGGAAGGTTTCTTAAATTTACAGTGGATACTTTCTCATGGACTACGACAAGTGTCATTACGGATTTCAAACAGGATTCCGGACAAAAACATTAACTAGTAATCCGAGTAAGTGATTTTTCCAAGTTTGTTGCTCAGTTGAATCCGCCAGACGAGATCACTCGAACGCCGCCGAAAAAGTTTCAAACTATTTTTATGAAAATTCACCATTTCATATCAAACCGAAGAAACAGCTGATTTTATCTGGAAACAACTTCAAACTATTTTAATGAAAATTCACTGTTTCATTCCAATCCGAAGAAACACCTGATTTTATACGTCTGGCTTTAAAATGGATCTGACTTTATGGTTATGAAATTGACTATATGCTGAATTAAATGAGTTTGCAGTTCAGCAGACGTTTTCTTGTTCAAGCGTCAGTTACTAGCATTTACAAGCTGAACGAAAAATGACACAACACAAAGTGAAACGAAGAAATATTTGAAACAATAGAAATTTAATGCTGCAGTAGCTATTAAATATAAAATAATTAGTTCGAACATTCAAAGAAATAAATTCAAATTTCTTTTGTTACTCGGTATAGCTAGCTAATGAACTGACAGCATTTGCTGTGTGGTGATGAAACTTGATCACTCGATATCACATGGTTTAACCTCGGAACATGATATGTCTGACGACTGAATCATGCATTGCTGCCTCGATCTGTTGAGTTCATTTGCTTTATTTCATCAGCAGAATAAAACAACATTTTCTGATGCAACAATTTGAGAACATTTTACAAACACTATTTCCTAAAGGCAAATTTCGTCGACGTCACCACGACTACAGTTTTCCGTTTCTATTTAGCCAATTAATGAACCTTTCACCCGTCGCCAAGTTTCCGCTACATGTAAAAATCACTTAACGTCCTCGGTGGAGGGAGAGGCAGTCTCTTGGATGGTCGATTCGTAGTTACACATCTTCCTTCTTGCCCACCGTCATCGTAGCGTATCTTCAGCTCAAACGGGGTTTTCTAAACTTACACACTTTTATGCAACAGGCCAAAGTGTAAACGAGGATTGATTTCGAAATCAACTGTACGAGTGCCTGTACGAGCGCGCCAAGCTTCAGGCAATTTTCTATTGCATTTCGGATCGATCGTTTCGCTTGAAGTGACCCAAGATTAGACAGCTCGAGAAAGGTCGAGCCAGTTGCCGTGCCGGTTGGAATTGGCAAACAGCAAATAAAAACGCATTCGCTGCACTAATGTCCGAGCATGTCGATTTCCAGCTGGGCCAAAACACAAATGCTGTCAACTACGACTGCGGGGCTGTCGGAATCCCAGCAGATGGTTTCCCCCCGTGCACAACTAAATCTAGTCGTCGCAGTGATAGCAGCAGGGATTGCTCATTTCGCCAAGGTCGCTTGATCTGACGGGGGCCATACCAGTATTAACTGGCAGGGCACGACGCGACGTGTTGAATTTGGTGTGAGGTAATCGGTTAGCAAGTTGCTGCCTCGAACCGATCTCTATTAAGCTGAGTGGATTCGAGGGATCGTTCATGAATGGAGTTCCGTTGTTTGTCACTGACAGTAGGAAGTTATTGGCACTTTACATCTTTATTTGTGTGTCATAATTCATGGTCACCATGGCAATGAATGATCCGGAATATACGGGAATAATTCTGAATGCGATTTAACACAAAAATGACGATGTAACAAACACTAGTCGGCGGTTGAACTCTAACGAATCTACGTCTGTTGTAGTATAGGGGTACTTGAGCATTGATTTACGTCCGTTGTCGCTCGTTATATATTTATTCAACTTTTTGTTTCGAAACCGAACAGGGGTGTAAAATTCATGTGTTAATACAGCTATATTCGTCGTTTAGCTTCTTGTCGTAAACGAGATGACTACCGGAAAACCCGTTAGTCATGTTGCCTCGCCAAGATTATTGTAAATAAATTGGGTTTTCGTTGAGAATAACTTTGTGTCACGAGTCTAAGAAGAAGGTAATTTCACCGATTGGGTCTATATTCCTCTTTGTTGTCTCACACATATGGTTCAATCGAATTTTGATTAATTGCCAATTAAAGTTTACGATTTGATGCTTTAAACAGCAACAACATGCGTGTTTAAAATATCTTATTTTTTTCAGTATCGAGAAAATCAGATTGATGAAAAATTCATGAATGAAACGGCAGAAATAAAAATTTGCGAAAAAGCCAACCGAACTTATCGGGGGCAATAATTTTGCGAATTAAACTGTTCTATATGTGAAGCACACGCAGAATAAACCTAATTGAATAGGAGAATGTGCAGCAGTGCTCGGGTGCCACCATGTTAAATTAGAAGCAATGATCCTGCAGGCATCCTTCCCGCAAGATAGCAGTCCATACATCGCATCACCAGTCTAATTCACCCTCTGCTTTTGCTTCTTCGAAAGACACTGATATGAGATTTTTTGGATCCTGGTATTACCTTCCTTTTGTGGAATTTGGTCTTTCTGTTTCAACAGACTTCGCAGCCGATTCTTAGAGTACAGAATTATTGCATGGCTAGTACACTGAGTTCTTTTTTAGGCGGTTTTTCATGCGGTTTTTCTACGCGGCTTTTTTGCACGGATCTCCGAAGTTACGCGGTTTTTTCCACGCGAATTTCCGGTTTTCTTGTTTTTTTTTTTCATAAAAATGCATGGAATGTCGAGATCTGGTGTTATCCCAAAGTTTATTTTAGGTCTATCTGACACTTGAAAAACATTCGATTATTTTCCAAAAACAATTCTTTATTTTACATTATACCAGATCATGCATTTCTAGGACATTTGGCATTTCTAGGACATTTGGCATAAGAAAAAACTTTCTTTAGTTTTACGGTTTTTTTCTATGCGGATTTCTGAAGTCACGCGGCTTTCATTACGCGGATTTCCAAACAGCGATGCCAGATAGTAGTTGTGTCATTTCTGTAGAATGGCATTTTTGTCCGAAGCTCTGGCGGAGAAAAGCTTTTTTTCTCGTCATACAAAACGAGTTCTCGTTGTTCTCCGTTGATAAATTCAAATTTCCGTAGCTTTTGTCTACGGATCCGTAGTTCCGTAGAAAATCCTCGGATCCGTAGATCTACGGAGATTTCCGTAGATCTGACATCGCTGTTTCCAAAGTTACCTGGTTTTTTGCCTATTTTTTTAAGCGGTACGTATCCCCTCGTAAATAGAAACCTCAGTGTACTATGATCCTGTAGACAATAAGAATCCTACCACGTCGGGACTTGAACATACGACAACTGGCTTGCAAGACGTAGGATAGATTAATTGGCAAAATGATTCCCCCCGAATACGAAAAGTAACTAAGGGTTCAACTTAGGTCATTGAACAGAACTCCGAGAATGAATGAAAAGTCCTCCAAATTAGGAAGCTCTTCTGGTTCCGTATAGACATCTAGAAAGCTGAAGAATTACTACTTTGAAGGGAGTTCATCAAAAGCGATTCTAAGGTTCTAGAGCATATCTTCAATACCGAGTTTCTTGTGATAACTTCAACAGTATCTAATTATTTCAGCATCTCGATTTCATTTCGAGTCTTTAGTTTCACCAACAGTTCAAATTTTGTTTACATTTTAACGTCATGTCATTGACGCTTTTGTAAACTAGAATTTATCAGTAGTTCAATTTGAGTTGTTAGACAGTGATGAGTGGAAGACGAAACATGAAAGGAATTGGTTATAAACATCTGGTAGTAAAAACGAGTAGTAGTGACCGGAACTCTACAAATCGGTTTTTTTTTATTTTCCACTTATGAATTCTTCAGTCGAATTTTGAATAAAATTAGATCACAATGTTTCTTCGTTATACTAAAATCTTATCACTTGTATCAAAAGTTCAGGATGAAGCTTTTTAGATCCTAGAAAATAAATTTCAATATACACAATGGTTTATTTAAGCAAAAGAAGACTCCAGAATAATAATGTTTGCTTCTAGCAAATGTTGTATTTGGAATGTACAGAAATCTGGAGATTATTATTTGTATGTTAATTCACCGTTATAGAAATTATATAGAAATCTTCATATCCTATTAAGTAATTTTGTAATTTTGTTGACCTGAGTCATGCTATTAAACCAACTATTTAATTTAATTATTACACATTCTCTAAGAAAATTCAAACTTTTTGTTTCTTTGTTCTTGAAAAACTCGGGCATTCAAGACACTCTGAGTAACGAAATTTTCTTATGCGGTTATTTCTCACCACATTGCAACCATACAACTACAGTGATAAAGATCACTATGTATTTGTATTTGTTATAAGAATATTATTGGTGATTTTTCTACCAGCGAACTTTGTAAATATTAAACAAGCAAAACGTAATTATTAAGAACGCGATACTTGATCTGAGATTGTAAAGTGATCGTGAAATGATTATCTTTGAACATTAACTAGCTTTTCGATGATTTGAGCTCTGGGCAGCCGGCTGCCGGAGGAGATCTATGTTTATTTAAAATGGTGGCCTAACCTAACCTAACCGATCGGTCGATCAAAGTAAAAAAAAAATTTTTTTTTTGCTTCGATTATAGGTTTGAACCTTAAGGTTTGAACCTTAAGGTCATTCGCCTCTTCGGACCAGAAATCTAGGTCCCGCAGCTTAAGATTGCGTTCGATTTCCAACCCTGCTAGTAGAATCTGAAAGTGGGATTCGAGAGACTAATGAACTCAAAGTGGAATGATTTTGACCTTATAACTGACTTGTGAGATGATGAGTTGTGCTCATACACTAAACCAACCGGTTATAAAGAATGCACACAAAGAAAATGTTTTCGGGAGTATTTTTTCAAGAAAAAATTTAGCCGACGAATCAAATTTTATTTTCGATTTTTGCCTTTGTCTACTTTTGTTCGGAGCCTCAGGACTAGTGCAGAGTTGTTACGGTCGCGCGGATTTAGCAGATTTCACGATTTTTGCAGATTTAGCGCAGTTTCTGCTCAGATTTTGATGCGATTTCGCGAGAATTGCAAGAAACATCATTTCACATATGTGAATTATTCGGTCGAAAAAAAAGTTCTTTACAAATTTTTTAAGCTTGTGAGTTTCATGAAGCTCCAAAAAATTAAAGATGGGCGAACGTTCCAGCAATTGGTCGAGCTGGTCGAATTGGTAAATTTTCACTTCGATAAAACCAAAATTTACGAGAAGGCGGTTCTAGCTAATGTTTTCTTCAGTGGACAAAATTTCGATTGAGGGCTCTTCGAACTCGAGTGGTACAAACTGCTATTTCAGCAGAGCTGTTACCAGGAATTACGAAAACTTTTCGATATATGTGATTGCGTTACCCCAAAGAACGTAATAAATGGAATGCTATTCTTCGATAATATGGCCACAAATTCTGTGTTTGATAAAAATCGCATTCTTAAAGCAAAGATTGCACGACAGGATTACGAAGTGAAGTTGGACAAGAAACGAAACGAATAAGAAATAGTTAAAACGTTCATCTAGTGCTGGGCCCGACAGGATTTCATCCGTGGTGATGAGAAATTGTTCTAATAGATTGTTGGTTCCACTATCCAACATTATCAGTTCTTTGCGTTCTGGAATTTTTCCTGGTATATGGAAAAGATCCTATGTGAACAAGGGTATAACATCCAACTAACTTTGAAATTTGAAATTGACTACATATCTGAGACTCAGCATCTGAGACTCATGCCAAAGCGTTCAACTTTCACAAATATAGTAACCTACACTTCCTTCATCATACCTTCTTTACAAGCATGACTACAAGTAGATTCTATATACATCGATTTCGCTGCTGCATTCGACAAAATCAATCATCACATAACGATCTCCTAGTTAAACAGTCTGGTTTTTAACGGATCATTTTCGAATTGGATTCGATCATATTTAACTGGTCATAAAATGATAGTGAAAATATAAGACTGTACAACCTCACCATTTACTGTCACCTCTGGAGTTCCTCAAGGAAATCATCTTGGACCGTTTATAATTTTATTGTATCTCAACTATCTAAATTTTTCGATCAAGTGTATGAAACTATTGTTTGCCGATGACTTTAAAATATTTCATATAATCCAATCTGCAGCTGACTCAAAGTTCCTACAAGAACAGTTGGATAATTTGACTAATTGGTGTAACATAAACAAAATGGTTTTAAACGCCACTAAATGTTTAGTCGCAAAATGTCTGTATTGAAGTTCGACTATAACATTTCACAAACTGTTCTCGAACACGCATCATCTGTTAAGGACCTGAGTGTTCTTCTGGATTCCAAGCTCAATTTTTTAGGTGCACATAGAGTTACTATCTCCAAAACCTCCAAGCTATTAGCATTTTTTTCCGCGTTACTAAAACATTCTCTGATGTACATTGCTTGTAAGCTCTGTATTGCGCTTCAGTTCGCTGAACTCTCAAATATACTGCTGTTATCTGATCACCTTATTACCAAAACCATAGCCAACGCATTGAAGCGATTCAACGCAAATTTGTCCGATTAGCTCTCCGACGTTTTCCATGGAGATATCCTTTAAACTTACCGAGCTACCAAGACCGCTGAAAACTGATTGGTCTCGATGTATTACCTGTCCATCGCGATGTTTGTAAGGCTAGTTTTGTGTCAGACCTACTTCAGTGGCGAATCGATTGCTCCGAGCTATAATAGCTATAATACTAGCTTGTTTTAATTAGGCATTCGGCATATTTAACAAATGACTCAGTTCTTTCGATTTTCATTTATCACGTAATGTTATCAAGAAATCGTTCCGCATGTTATTGTCTGATTAGATTTAGTTAATATAGAAGCACTAGATTTATGGAAATGTATTATTTGAATGATTGCAATCTGTTGAAGTAATCGATGGGGAGGTTCTATGCCTGCTGGAGAGCAAGTTTGACATATACTCCAGTGGACCTTTCCTTGCTTCAAATAAAAGAATAAAAGATGAGGAGGAAAGGAAAGACATTCAGAGTAAAATCCGACAACAGGAGAAGGCGCTGTCTCAGAAAATAAATGCTAAACAGGAGGCGATAAATAATTGAAACTGAAATTAAAAATAGTAAATCAGATCATCCTGATGTAATCTACCTTGAAATTCTTCTTACCGAAAAGAAAAAGCTTGCCGAGCAAGATGATGTTGACGCAGTTGTCTTCGCTGTTTAACTTCTATTTCTCCTGTAACTTTTATTTATGTTCAACTTTTATTTCTCCTGTAACATTTTTCATACATCAGAGAGTATAAATTATCTAAGGACATCGAAAAGAATGGAGAATAAAATTGAAACCTTTTTCATGGGGTTTTTCCAAGTGACTTGTTGTATAGGGACTTATTTATTGTGTTTATATGGCAAACTTATGAAGATTGTTAAATTTTTTTAAAGTTGATTTTCAACCTCCTGCATGAAAATAGCCGTGTAATGCTAATTTCGCGCGTTTTTGTTTTCGACTTCGCGCGTTTTGATTTTGAATTTTTTCGTGACAACCCTGTAAGTAACATAACTGACAGAAACACATTTAGTTTTTACCACTCAATTTTCTCGGAGATGGCTGAACTGATTTCATCCCGCTTAGACTTGTTATAAAGCTATTATTGATTCATTGATCAAGTTCGAAGATGGAATGGCTGTCACTTCTGATTCCGGAAATATAATGGTATAAGTGACGTATCCGACAAAAGGCAGTACGAATATCTGTACCGTGTACCAAATTCTTGGTCGCGCGTACCTTTGAGACTAAATCTGTATGATTTCTAAGAGTATTTTCTATCAATTAAGGGAAATTCTTTTTCGATTTATTAAAAATTGTTTTGAGCAACCTGGCATCCAAAATGTATTCAGATTGCAAACGTTTCCAAATACTGTCGCTTTATTCGAACTAATTTCCATCAAATTTATCAATTAGCTTTAGGTTGCCGTAGTTCTGCGTATGTCATACCGGAGAGGTCTTAGTGTCATTTTGATTTTTTCTTCGGAACCGGTTACCCTACGTGACTTGAGCACGATCACCATACAACCTGACAACGAATTCTTCTGTTTTTGCGTGATAAGATGCTCGTATACCAAAATCGCGTTCTTACTGATCGTTGAACGTTGCTGATCAGACAGTTCAATGTTTGTCTCCTGAAGGACACGTATGGTGCACTGCGATTCACTTTCCCAATTCCGCACATCCGATCAGTCGAGTTGGCTAAATTTTTATAATCGAAATTCTAGTGCGTCTAGTGCGAATGGTACTGAAGCGTGAAAAGGTAATCCAATGGCGGCCGATCGAAATAAAACAATCAAGCACATAATAGATACCGTTCAGCCTAGTTATGAAGATTTGAACTTGATGTACGAGCCTTTTGTTTCGAATGTACTTTTCAATGGTTGTGCTGATATGTGGAAGCACGGAACTATTGAAAAGCATGTTTCTCTATTTCTTCAGCTCAGCGCTTAGTGCGCGGTTGAGGGTTTTGGTTGCCAAACTGATTTTTTCTCTTTTTTATTACCTGCAAGAAGATCACTTACTTCGGTAGCGGTTGGGTAGTGAGGAGAGGTGGTAGTTAGCGGGGCAAGTGAAACAAAAAATCATCCGTTTCAAGAAGCAACGAAGAAGAGTTGGATATCATAGATACCAACACTACAAAACACGGCTGTTCGTGTCTGGCGTTACCGCACAAGGTCGCCCGGTATGGCACCTGTTCTTCGCAGCGGGTTTCTGCTGAAAGTTTCTACGATTCAAGCGTCAGCCGCGGATGTGAATGATTCGATTGATGCCTTCAAATGATTTGATTAATTTATAGGGCTATGACCTCCGATCTGGGTTATTGATTCGTCGTATCCTTCTGATGGCTCCGTATCCGGAACTAGATGTTTGTTCGCTTGTGTTTTGGTATAACGTACGTTTCAATTCAACAACTATTTTTTCTTTCAGAAATTGCCTGCGACGAATTGCCAGACATGATGATCAGGAATTTTCCAATCAAAGCATTCTCAACGCCATGGAAAAGTTTGTAAAGACAGTCAATGCCATGGAGGAGACCATACTCGTGCCCTGCCGGCTGATGGACCGAAAGGTAAGCTGAGAATCATCGAGTTCCATCTATGGCTGCCTTTCCACATGTGTTTTTCCATTTTCTTGATACTCTTCAGTAAAGTTAGAAGACATAATCCGTGGAAAATTAAATTTAAGTTTGAGTTCAGGAAAACTGTCCTACTTTTTTACTAGGAAAAAACTCTTGAAAACCCTTCATTCAAATGTACGTGAAAACAGCCTTTCGCTGTATCAATATCATCGGATTCGATCCCAGAAAAAAGTATCTTTCCAATGAACACAGCGGAAACCTACTAATGAGGCGTGTTGAAATCCGATCAGTCAGAAGTCATTGCCGCTCGCGCCTGCACTGGAACAAACTGCTCCGTCGACAGCTTGCATGAGTGCATATGACAGCCGCCAACAGAAGTACCCAACAGTGGATTATGACACACCAGTCGTTTTGGTTGCGAAACGATTAAATCGAAGAAAGGCATTCGTAAAAGCGGAGGGAAGCCTATGATTAATAGAAACATTAGAAGGGAAACACACACACACACACTCGAAGTTGGTGGTCAGCGCTAAGTCTGTCGGCCTCACTGAAGCGGAAAGCCCTTGTTTGCCCCACTGCGGCCGTGTCGATGGCCCACATTTAACTTTAGCGCACTCGGAGATGATGATCTGATCGCAGTTCGAGGATATGCATCAGGTGTTTTGCGCAGTTCGTGCCAGCTACCGCCAGAGCTGCTTGAAATGAAAAGTTTTGGGTTTTGAACTGTTGGCGATCTAGCTGATCGGAAGCGAGTCCCGTTACGGTACGGAAAAAACAATACTGTTGAATGGTGACGATTAATAAAGCTATCCTAACTGCGGTGGGATCATCCTGACGACCGCCGTAGGACAGGGAATTTCTCAATGGCGTTCATGCAATGCATTACGACCGACGTCACAGGTTTTCGAAACGTTAACCTGACGATCTCAACAAAAACTTGTAGATTGAATGAGCTGTTGAGGTATAAATAGAGATAATCGATGTAAATAATTTTTATTTTGGCGTCGCACTTAGAGAAACCTGATTATTTCACCTAATGGCGTGTGCCTTTCTTATATGACTTATCTTCTTAGAAATATTATTGTTATATGCTTTAAAAAACTGTTCATCGAAAAGAAACAGATAAATTTGTTCGAGCGTAAACTAGAAAAACTACAGAACTAAATAGTTTTGAATCAAAATCAGAAGATTGGAATTTTAAACACACTTCACCCTGTAATTTCGGAATCGAAAGTTGGATGTAGACAATTTTCAGGAATTCCAATGCGTCAAGTCCTTTCATTTGAGTCTAAGTTGTAGAAAATCGGTTAAACCTTCTCTGAAAAAAGTGCGTGAGATCCGTTTTGAAGTTTTACACGACTTTTTCCGGTACTTTCGCAACCGGATTTCCCGGAGATCGGTAAGGTCGAAGTCAGTTCGAAACGCTGTTTAAAATGCTAAATTGGAACGCTCCGGACTGACCGTGAATTGGAAAACTTATAGTACGAAATTCCTGCCAGAAGTTGCGTCGTTTAAGAAATACCGTCGAAGACGCGGTGTTCTGGTTGGATCTTGTATCGGCCCACTACTCGAAGCGATCGTTGAATGAAATGGAGCAGCTGAACATCGATGCGGTACCTAATTCGGTGAACCCCGCCTAACATCCAAGCAATTATCTGTCTTAGCATTTATTATCACCATCAGTAAAAGGTTCATTTTGTAATGCAGACGTTATAGTCAAAACGATCCGATTTGGTCGGTGTCTACGATCATTTTGACTTTTCTGGGCCTAGTGGCGTTTTCAAAAATTGACTTAAGAAACTTGGATAGATAGTAAGCTTTTTATACTTGACGATTTTTAAAACACTTGTATGTCGTTAAATTACTTATGCTTAAGATTGTGAAAATTTACTTGCATATCAGTCCCATATGGAAAATCAGCAGATCGAGAAAACGACGATCAAAAATTTATTTCCGAATTTTTTGCTTAATTGTGCTACCTGATGCTAAATCATGATATTATTAAATGAATCATCGGTATTTCAATATTGCGACAAATGAAATTATTTCAATTTGCACTGAATGGGACTGACATGCAGGTACTTTGCATATGGGACACACATGAGTTGATATTTTTTACACATTTTACTAAACAAACCCTCAACTTTTATTGCAATTTCTGAAAGTATATTGAGGATAGATTTCATTCCTCAAGCTGACTCAAAATTGGCGAAAATCGATATGGGACTGATATGCGAGTATGGACAGTGTACGTTTGTGTAAAAGTAGAGAAGATGATGGTTTTTTACGTGCATTTGAAGATGGTAGATATTTAGGGGCTGGGGTCCGCTAGGATCAACTATCGCGAAGATCCGTTAATATCACATTTGTAATAACATAGTACATTAAATAAATATTAGAGAATGCTTGTTGATCACCTAACTCCGATAGATTTAAAGTAAATAAATAAATAATTTTCTCTCGGTGGTCGGCTGCCCATATCAACTAATATTATCAATTAATCATTTTTCATGGTAAATAATATAGTGAAAATAGTAAACAATTAAGACATGCGTAAAGTCTGTTGATTTTTTTCGTGATTTTAAATGATTTAATATAATTTATCGAATAATTAATACACGTACATGATAGAGTTTGAATAGAGTTTTCGAATGATTTCAATTTGTCATTACAATAAATCAACTTTTTAATAAATCAGAGTCATTCGTTTAAATTGTAACAGACAATTTCAGGAAGCTTTTGTTTTGTGGTGCATCCGCGCATCTTAAAACCGGAACATACTAAATTGGGCGAATACTACGATTACTGAAAATTATACTAACAAATATCCTTCTCCCGTGGCACTTGTGATGTGTGCAGTAGTATATACGGCCTTTAGCAACAACAAGTGTTAAACTAACATCCCTTCCCATTCTTTAGTCGATCTATGTTCGGACCTGGTCGGTGCCGTACTAAGTATTTCTGAAGAGTTATCAATCACATTCTACAAATGATGTCGCCCTTTCAGGCACTCAAGCTTATACATTTGGATATACATAGTCTTGTGTGACACGAAAACCTTATTATTAATTGCAAATACCTTGTCGTATCATAAGTTTTCTTGCAAATTTATCGACAGCAATTAATTTGAACTTGCTAGAGAAGCTGTTCATAATCCAGCTTCACGTACGTTTCATCGTTCATGGGTGTGGTCCTTGGTATTTCATGAGAACTTCATTGTACAATCTTCGGGTACGTGTTTTGGCCTCTAGTGTCTATTTCAATGTCCTGTTTGATTGCTTACTGATCCGAAAACCCTCTCGCAGACGAATGCTTCTGATGGTGCTTCTGCTGACATTGAATTTCTTGATGATATCATAATTTGACAACCCTGAAGACACGGAGAAAGCTCAGTGCGCAATGTTTTGAAATTGCAGACATACATTGTTGTTGGTTTTCCAGTGCGACAAACGTCGATTTGAGAAATTTTTGAAGAATTTTGTTCTGTGTCGCTTGAATTCGATTCTGAAAAAATTTCGTTTATGTTGTAAGATGGAATCGGTAAGATGGACAACCCTGGGTTCGCACTAATCGTTCTCAACATACCCGATTCCCAGTTCCGCTATGCCAGTGTCCGAAACCAATCTTCTCTTCACGGTTTCTATCAAGTGAATTTTCTTTGTATCAAACTGAAGCGTGACGAAATGCTCAGCACTGAAAGTTGTATTATTGAGCACCAGCTGTTTCAAATTGTGAACAGACTCTTCCGCAAGTTTACTCTTCATGATGATCCAGACATTTTCTGATAGTGTTTGTGTTTAGAGATTGAAATGGTTCTAGTTTGCTATACCGTTTTCCTCCTCCAAAAACTTAATTTCTGCTATTTTGCCCACACCTTTTTTGGTCAACTTTGTGAAGATTATTTTGTGAATTTCGTTCATTTTCGCTCCCTTCAAATGTTTACTTTTGTCTGATGATGCGATCAGTAAAATCGATACTGTTTGTTTCCTAACCAGGGACGCTCGAACAATTCCATTTCAAGGCATGCAATTTTTAATTCGCCCCATTTGGCATGTTCTGGAGTCTAAATTTACGTGAACTGCGATACTCCATTTATATGCATCTTACAAGATAAGGTGTAAAATCACAAGATTATGTTGAACATTGTCCCTTCGATGAAGAGCTCTAGTCTATGGAAACAAGAGAAAGACAATTGAAACGAGTATACCAAAGTGGCAAGTGATTGGAAAAATCGAGAAAACCGAAAAAAGTCGAGAATTCTGTTCCACCGGGAAAAAGTCGGGAATTTTAATGAAGAACCGGTAAAAATGTTAGTAGCCAATAGGAGGCAACACCCAATTGTTCGTTTGAGCGAGAAGTTCAGTAAAGCTTCTGCTGGATTCTTTGACATTTGAGAATAAGTATACAAAACTTGCAAAATTGTTGCCAAAGTTTCAAGGTAGCATCGGGAAAATTTTCAATAAAACTATTAAAAATTCTGCGGACCCTTCGGACGTTTTTAAATTGGCTAATGGTAGCCCTAATTCAGCATTATTTGTCTCAGCAATGTCATCTTGTGTTGTGCTCATATTTATGTGCGATCAGTGCAGTAAAACTTCATTCAATTCAATTGAAACTGAATGTGGAACACATTGACGATCTCTCTAATGCAGTAAACCTCACTCTCTGACATACACAATGTTTGCTGACGGCCCGAACGGGCAGCATTCAGTTCATCACTCGTTTCTCTTCAATCGAGGCTCAGTTTAACCACAGTCAGTTGATCTCTTGAAGTAACAAAATATCTCTTTAGATAGTGTGAGAGCGGCCTTCAAATGAGGTTCATATAAACATTCTAATTGGTTCAAGAAAATAGATGAAAGATAAACCAGATAGCTGAAATATCAATCACAGAATACACATAAATTAATTGTTTCCTCCTTCTGTTTTCATTTTTAATACTTTACCTCATTTATAATTCTATTCATTCGAACTTGCTTACTACCAAGAGCGAAGGCAATGAAACAGGTAGACCAATTGGCACTTGAAACTGAGCAAGCAAAACTTCAAATGATTAGGTACGATTATTCAACTAACGATGAGTCCTGGGAGCTTCACTTGAAAATGGCAGCATAAGTCAAATGAATTAGTAGGGATATGCTGACGGTCGGCCGTCATAAATTTCATTTTCATCTTATATTATTCGATTGAAAATGAAATTTTATTGCACAAAATTTAAAAAAGTCACAAAATTTAAAAAAAAGTTATCAACTTTGACCTTATCCACCGTTTGCAGGGAGTGTTTAATTTACTTCTTTCAGAGCTTAAATTGGTTTCCGAGGACTTGAAAAGAACCTTAGGAAGAACCTCAATTATAGATTCCATAGTAGGATCACAATAAAATTGATATTGATGTCGAAGAAGAAGTTATCGGTTATTGTCGATTATATAAGAATTTAGTTTTAGTTTCTGCAACTAATAGATTTAAGTAATGTTTGGCTGTATCGATATCGAATTTCTCGAAACAATTTCATTGCTTTTTGTGGAAAATGTTGTATTAAGAAGAATGATGAAGATGAAGAAGATGCTACAAGAACTCGTGTTTCAGTCGGTGTTGAACAGTCGTTCGCACCGCACGCGTATAGCTCTTGGCTCCTGGAATTTTTTTCTGGCTACCTAGAGTTTCATTGATTCAAGGCTTCAGTCTTTTTCAAGGCTACCTGAATCACTAACTAAGTGACTAAGTGATACAAAGAGTGATATTAGAGTGACTAAGTGATACAAAGAGTGATAT
Source organism: Malaya genurostris (assembly GCF_030247185.1). Classification (NCBI taxonomy): domain Eukaryota; kingdom Metazoa; phylum Arthropoda; class Insecta; order Diptera; family Culicidae; genus Malaya; species Malaya genurostris. Next base: position 217,405,898 of record NC_080572.1, read on the forward strand.
TAGAGTGACTAAGAAATTAATCAGCCTTTTTTAAGGCTAGCTAGGAGTCTAATCGAAGACTAATTTAGCCTAGTTAATTTAATTTAAAATTTTATTAATTTCAAAAATGCCTGCGTCCAACCGGAAAGGCAACAAGCCTAAGGCTAAAAATAATTCAATACGGAATAAATCACAATCCGTTATTCAACATTTTTCTAATAACATTCACGATCTTATAGAATCTGAATGTAAAAATAAAAGACAACGGACGGATTTCCCTTCCGTTGATTCTATGCCGTCTAACAATATTTACGAGATTCTTCCTGAATCCGATTGTAGCGACATAGAAGAAAATTCTTCAAAAATTCCCAAAATGGACGCTTGTCGTTCTGGGAAGAAACATCAATCTATGCCACCAGTGACGGTGATGATTTCTGACTTCAAAGCATTCCGGATTGAGCTTTCTACTTTTCTCCCGGAAGTAAAAGTCTCATTTCAAATCGGACGAAGAGGAGAATGTCGAGTCTTGGTGGATGGATTGGAAGATTACGAACGTCTTATTCGATATTTGTCCGAGAAACTTCATAAATTTTATTCATATGATATAAAATCAGACAGACCCTTCAAGGCTGTCTTGAAAGGATTATCAAATGATCAAAGTATTGATGAAATTAAAAATGAACTAAAAGAATTGCTTGGTTTTGCCCCTTCCCAAGTAATACTTATGAAAAAAAGAGCGAATGGTACTTCTAAACCACGCTCTGGAATTTCCCATGAACTTTACCTAATACACTTCAATCGAAGTGATGTAAACAATTTGAAAACTTTAGAAAAAGTACGTTTCATTTCCCATATTAAAATTCATTGGGAACATTTTAAACGGCATAATCGTATTGCAAACTTAACGCAATGTCGTCGTTGCCAAGGCTTCGGTCATGGAACCAAAAATTGTCATATGGATATACGGTGTTTGAATTGTGGTAAATCGCATTCGAAAGACGATTGTCCAACGAATGAAACCACTGATAAATTTTCATGTTCAAATTGCAATGGAAATCATAAATCCAATTATTTGAAATGTCCTGTCAGGGAAAAAATTTTAAACGCTCGTTCGCTTCGACAACAAGTCAAATCAACGACCTTAAATTTACAGAACATACCTGAAAATCAGAAAACCGTTACAAATGCCACGCCTAATTCGGCACTGATTTCTTCGAAACAAAAAACAGGTACGCCTGCCAATTCGTCTTCTAACGAAAACAATTTATTGACAGGTAGATCGACCTCGTCATCATCTTCTTCTAATGTCAGCTATTTTAACTATTTTCACCTATTTCTTCTAATGTAAATAATCAAAACACAGGACCGCCTTGCAGTTCTTCTTCTAACGAAAACAATTTATTAATAGGTAGACCGGCCAAATCATCTTCTTCTAATGGCAGTCTACCTACAAATATTCCTTCAATGCCATTCGCTTCTTTAAATGAAGTCGATTTAGGCGATATAACTGAAAATAAAATGATCTACCTACAAGATCAACTTTTTCAAATGATCATCCAAATGAATTCAACTTCATCACTTTTTGAAACATTTCAAATCGGATGGAAATTTGCAAATAATATTATAATGAATTTAAAATTTAACAGTGATGTTAAATAATTATTTGAATATTTTAAATTGGAATGCTCGATCTTTGAAATCGAGTGAAGATGAATTTTATAATTTTCTCAAAGTTCACAAAATTCATATTGCCATTGTGACAGAAACTTTTCTTAAACCAAATGTAAAATTGAAAAGTAATCCACATTATGTGGTTCATCGATTTGACAGGTTTACTGGAATGGGTGGTGGAGTTGCCATTTTTGTCCAACGGCAAATCAAACATCGAATTTTACCTTCTTTCAATACTAAAGTTATTGAAAGCTTGGGAATCGAAGTTGAAACCATTCATGGAATTTATTTCATCGCTGGAGCATATTTGCCATTCCAATGCACCGGCGAACAATTAAATTCCTTTAAAGGCGATTTGCAAAAACTTACAAGATATCGATCGAAATTTTTCGTAATAGGGGACTTAAATGCTAAGCATGTCCAGTGGAATTGTAGGCAAAATAACAGTAATGGTAAAATACTTCATAATCAACTCTCAGCTGGTTACTTCACAGTTCTTCATCCCAGTAATCCTACTTGTTTCTCTTCCGTGAAAAACCCGTCTACAATTGATCTGGTTCTAACAGATCAAAGTCACATTTGTAGTGAACCGATTACTCATGCTGACTTTGACTCAGATCATCTTCCAGTAACATTCAGACTTTCCAACGAAGCTATAATTAATCCAATTAGTTCTATTTTCAACTATCATAGAGCTAATTGGTTGGATTACAGATCTCACATTGAAAATCATGTGGATCATGAAACTATTTTAGAAAATTCTGCGGACATCGACACAGCAATTGACAATTTGAATCATTATATTATCGAAGCTAGAAATCTTTCAGTTCCCAAAGCTCAAACTAAATTAAATTCTCCTATCATCGATGACAATCTTCAACTGCTCATTCGGTTGAAGAATGTTCGTCGACGACAATATCAACGTTCTCGTGATCCTGCTATGAAAAACATAGTTAAGGATTTACAAAAAGAAATTAAACATAGATTTACTCTTTTGCGAAATGAAAATTTCGCTAAAGAAGTTGAACAAATTAAACCATATTCTAAACCTTTCTGGAAACTTTCTAAGGTTCTTAAGAAACCTCAGAAACCAATTCCTGCTCTCAAGGAAGGAAATCAAATACTTCTTACAAATGGTGAAAAAGCTCAAAAACTTGCTCAGCAGTTCGAGAGTGTTCACAATTTTAATTTAAACGTTGTGAGTCCTATTGAAAATGAAGTCTCACTGAAATATGATCATATTTCAACCCAAGTGTTATCACACGATGACATTATTGAGACGAATTTTGATGAAATTAAATCAATTATTAGGAAACTCAAAAACATGAAGGCTCCTGGTAATGATGGAATTTTTAATATTCTTATTAAAAATCTTCCCGATGTTGCCTTGAGACTTCTGGTTAAAATTTTCAACAAGTGTTTTTCATTAGCTTACTTCCCAAAAAGATGGAAAAACGCTAAAGTAATTCCTATCCTAAAACCTGATAAAAACCCAGCAGAAACATCAAGTTATCGCCCAATTAGCTTACTTTCTTCTATCAGTAAACTTTTTGAAAAAATTATCTTGTTGAGAATGATGACTCATATAAATGAGAATTCAATTTTTTTACCAGAGCAGTTTGGATTTCGTCATGAACATTCAACTACTCATCAGCTTGTCAGAGTAACGAACATGCTAAAATCAAATAAATCTTCTGGGTTATCCACTGGAGTTGCTCTTCTAGACATAGAAAAAGCATTCGACAGTGTTTGGCACAAAGGTTTAATAGCAAAAATGTCCGATTTCCAGTTTCCTATTTATTTGATCAAAATGATTCAAAATTATTTAACTGATCGTACTCTTCAGGTTAGCTATCAGAATTGTAAATCTGAATTGCTACCCGTACGAGCCGGTGTTCCGCAGGGTTCGAGCGTAGCTCCAATCTTGTATAATATTTTCACTTCTGATCTTCCAAATCTACCCGTTGGTTGTCAGAAATCGCTATTCTGTGACGACACAAGTCTGTTAGCCACAGGTAGAAATCTAAGAGTGATCTGCAGTCGCCTACAAAGAAGTTTAAATATTTTCAGTGATTATCTGTCAAAATGGAAAATTAAACCAAATGCAGCAAAAACGCAATTAATTATCTTTCCTCACAAGCCAAGAGCTTCTTTTCTTAAACCAAACAATAATCACATTCTTAAATTGAATGGCTTGGAATTGACATGGTCTGATCAAGCTAAATACTTAGGTTTAACGTATGACAAAAAACTCACTTTCAAGGATCACATTGAAGGAATCCAGGCAAAGTGTAATAAATATATTAAATGTTTATATCCTCTTATAAACAGAAATTCTAAGCTCTGTCTAAAAAACAAACTGTTAATTTATAAACAAATTTTCAGACCAGCCATGCTTTATGCGGTACCAATTTGGTCAAGTTGTTGTTCCACCAGGAAGAAAACGCTTCAAAGGATTCAGAATAAAATTCTGAAAATGATTTTGAAGCGTCCTCCCTGGTTTAGCACAAATGAGTTACACAGACTCACAAATATAGAACCATTAGATGTAATGTCACATAATATTATAAGCAAATTCCGACAAAAATCGATGCAATCTTCAATTGAATCGATTCGCTCTCTGTATTAGTTAGTAAGTTAGTATATAAGTTCCTTTTCCCCATTACACAATACAAGTAGGTTTAGAATTTTCCCTACACAATAATCTCAGAATTGCGGAAGCAAATAATGTCTTCATGGTAATAACCAAATCATATATATATAACAGGGCTGAAAAGTCACCACTTGTGGCTGAACACCCAATTTAAATCTTAATAATTTAATTTTAACTCATATTCCAATGAATAGTTATTTAAAAAAAAAAAAAAAAAAAAAAAAAAAGAACTCGTGTTTCTCAATGCATGAACCGTGAGAGAATTTTTCTACCTTTCTTCGCTCCACTTCATACTCTGAGTATTTCACGGCCCGCAATCGCAAGTTGACAATTATCGCAGAAAATCGAATCGATGATTCGATTTGATGACTCTCATACTAGGTTGCAATATTTCAAAACCCTTGTGTGGAGCATTCACACACATTTTCATAGACACAACTTATACAAAGGTTATATGCATATGGTTAGAATGAGCGGCAATAGTAAAATGATTCTATCGCACTTATCAACTGCCCGTATAGGATCGGATCGCGACACGAGAATAAGCGACCGTTTGTTGCTTCAGAGAGAATCCCAACAGCAGCGTGCTAACCTTTGATTCTCCGACATGTCATCGATAGAAATTCGCTCTCGCACTGGTGCCTATTCTATGTTAAATATGCCATGCCGGTTTTTTTTGTTGCTGCGATGATATCCGTCTCTTTTTGATGATTGAACTGATTGAATCGTGTGAAGAGTTTGCTAGTGGGCGTTCTTTGATACGATAAAAGCCATCCTTGTTAATCATTGCTTTATTTGAAATCCTGAATATTATTGGTAGATGATCTGAATTAAAGTCGTTTTATGTAATCAGCTCACATTGATTTGCTAGAACCAATTGTAGATAGATTTCTCAAAGAAGATAAACTAGTTGGGCTATTTGGAAATAACACTGGCAATAAATTCTTATCTAGACATACGATATTGTGTTTGGTTCGCAGTGCCATCGTTCCGTTTATAATTTTCCTATCGAACTGAAATTTCCACTTTCACTTCCGAAAGAAACGAAGAAAGCTCAGTGCGCAATGTTTTGAAATTGCAGACATAGATTGTTGTTGGTTTTCCAGTGCGACAAATGTCCATTATGGGATTTTGGGATGGGAGTTTTGTTCTGTGTCGCTTGAATTATCTGAAAAACCCTTCTTAATCCACCTAGTGTGATAATGCCTTTCTCTTCTTTCATAACAGGCTCATGAAAATATAGTTATACTTTTATTAAATAATTTCGGATACTAATTTTGACACCAATTGATTCGAGTAGTTCACAAAAGCATGCTTCAGTGTTTAGTCACACAGTCAGCATCATTTTTCTAAACTAGTGGTAGACATTTGCGCTGCCTATTTGTATGAGAAGAGTGATGCTAGTCTAAAAATCCCCACTTAGTGGAATTTTCATATACCTTAAAAAATCACCATAGGGTGATTTTTTTTTTAAATGGATTTTTTGGGACTTCCCAGAAAGTCGATTTTTTCAAAAAAAATTTTTTTTCGAGATAACACTAAATCTCGACGTTTTATGCAATTTAAAGATTTTTGGCATCAAAAAAAATTTTTGATTTCGGAAATTTCATGTTCTACCTTCTATGGTGCTTTTTCAAGATAGAAAATTTTCAAACTTTAACCGCTGGGCAGCACCCCTTACCCATGTCCGATTTAGCTCAAATTTTGCATCAGGATTTTTTTCGAGATGCTTAAACATCTGAACAATAGCGCTTTACAAAATTAGAGGTAATCCCAAAATATTGGTTTTGTCGGTTACGTCACTTATACCATTATATCTCCGGAACCAAAAGTCACAGCCATTTGGTCTTCGAACTTGATCAATGGTCCGATAGTAGCTTTCAAACGAGCATAAATTTGTTAAAGTCGGTTCAGCCATCTCTGAGAAAATTGAGCGCGTAAAAATACAACACTTTTTGTCGGTTACGTCACTTATACAATCATATCTCTGGACTCAAAAGTCACAGCCATTTGATCTTTGAACTTGATCAATGGCTCGACAGTAGCTTTCAAACGAGCCCAAGTTTGTTCAAATCAGTTCAGCCATCTCTGAGAAAATTGAGCGCGTAAAAATACAACACTTTTTGTCGGTTACGTCTTTTATACAATCATATCTCCGGAATCAAAAGTCACAGCCATTTGATCTTTGGACTTGATCAATGGCCCGACAGTAGCTTTCTGACGAGCCCAAGTTTGTTGAAATCGGTTCAGCCATCTCTGAAAAAATTGAGCGCGTTCAAATATCTTCGAAAAGTTCACACACATACATACATCCGATCTCGTCGAACTGAGTCGAATGGTATATAACACTATGGGGCTCCGAGGCTCCGTTCGAAAGTCGGTTTTTCCAGCAATTCTAATACCTTTCTATAGAGAAAGGCAAAAAGATCGTTTATACATATTGTGTGATGGAATCGGTTTTACAGGTGGAGGAGAGTTGTTCCTCATTGATTCTTTTTAACCTCAGGTAAACGAAAAATAATGAAAACAGTTATGTGCGGTCAGGACAAATCGAATAAATAACCTTCAATGAAATCATTTACTTCCGTTGGAAGATACCAACAGAAAAGCGATATTGTTAGAAGCAAAAAAAAAAATAATCTCGATAAAAATCAAATCAAACATCAGTCAAACTGTTGTTGCATGATGAATAACTCAGAAAAGGCATAAGTAGAACTTGCAATGAGGACAATGGAAATGCGGTGGTCTTACCGATGCCATATAATATAGAAAAAATCAATCCTTAGACACATTGACAAGGAAGATGCAGTCAAAATGAAGCTCTAAAGATCGTAGCCATTTTGTCTATAAGGTACTTTACTATATTTAACAGTTTGCGTTCGCGTTGGCAGCATCCTCGGACTGTGAATATTATTCCGTTTTCGTTTGAAGCAAAATCCAACCCAGTTTCGACCCCAACTGCTGTCAAAAGTATGGATTTGACAGCAGCTAGGGTTGGGACTGGGTTAGTTTTGGCTACAAGCGAAAAAGGCATTAAGGTCTGAGGACAGAGTGCCACGTGTTGAGTTTTAAATCGACCACGTGGCTCGCTCAATTCCCTTTTCGCATCGTATTTCTCTTGTACTCTCTCGTATATGAGCAAACTGTACCGGGTTGCCAGCATACATTTTATTATTTTGATGAGAAGTTTTATCACATTAATCTATCGTATGGGTTGGACATTACATGGATTCCAATGAACAATGAAAAAATATTCAACTTTCACAAAGATTGAATGTCTGTGTGTTTGGCAGCCTTTTCGAGTCAATTTTATTTCTCTCTCCTTTTTCAGGATGCTATCAGGAAACCAAAGCGAAAAAAATGGCCGATGCATTGAAACTGGCTTTGTTTCACCGAAAAATTCCAAACCTTATTTTTATCGCGATAACATTTATGTGTTTATGTACTAATCGTATTTAAACTAAATTATCTAGACTTTGTCACGGTAGATTTATGATACAAGCCTTCAAAGCCGAGATATTCGATGAACAAGTAGAGGTATGCATTTCCGAGCGTTCCAATTTTCAGCAGTTCTTCAGTCAGAAAAAAATACAACACGACCGCTAAACTCAATGAATCATTCTGAAAATTTCACAGAATATTCTCAACTAAATTTCGAAGACATTGTCAGGTGGGTTTTTCTATATTCTGCACCGTTTCCAAGAAAATATAATTTGAAACGGGAAAATAGCAAAAAACCTACCACTTTACGGTACTGTCCTCAGCCCTTAAAGTAGGTTTTGAGATTTACGAGATCAGATGTAGGTATGTACAGCAATGCTTCAAATTGTTTCGTACTTTCGGTAATACAACTTTCGAATTCCGCGTCTGTTTGAAGACTAATGTAGTATTCAGTGAAAAGAAACGAGCTTAGGATGATTGATGTGAGATTTTCATTAGTTATGACTGAAAATGTTTCATTCATATGCATCAATAATAAAATCTTCTATTCGTGACAGCTTCTAAGGGTTGAGGTCTACTAGGAGATTGATAGTATCTATTGTAACTTTTACGGGTAGGATCAGCCTAGAGGCAAAACAATTAAGTCCACTGGAATCTTGTTTCCATGTCGTACTTTCAGTTAATCAGATTCCCTAAGAGCTTTACATCTGGTAGGTTTATTTCACTAAATTACTTGAGTTCTGTTTGAATTTGTTGCGGTACTTCTAGACAAATCAGAAGTAGTATGCAAATATATAACACCTGAAGTTTATTCCTTTCACGATGATCAGCAGTTCCTAAAAATATTTAAATCAAAGTTCAAGAAAATTAAAACGAAATTCATCGTCCGTTAAATATCTAGATGGATTCAAGCAGTTACAGTATAATTATTTCAAGAAACATTCCGTCATGTCGTGAAAAATTTCATTGTAGATGGGGCAAAAACAGTGATCAAATGTTGTTTTGAAATATGAGGTAAAACGCCTACATTATCTAGTGCTACTTATTCCACTTAAAACGCAATTTGTGTACTTTATTCAGCGAAGATTGATTACTGCTGTCTGTGACAGCAAATCTCCGCGAGTAGTTCCTTCGTCATCCCCGAGAATCCAATGCTTATTTATAGAAAATCATCTCATTTTCTGCTCGCAAGTTTTTGCGCACTTTGTCATCATCATTGATTATCGAACCGCTTCCAACTGTTAAGCTGTTTACTAGCACGAACTAATTGTTGGCCCGTTCTAACCTATGTTTTCCATTCCATTCCATTCGACAGGTTGGCGACTCGACCGACACAACACCAGTGGAACAGAAGCAACATCTCCATCATCACATCAGAAAAACCGGCAAAGCGTCTGTCCGAGACTCCCTGAACACCTCAGATCTGTTCAAACTCTACAACATGCTAAACATGGTCAAAGTGGATCTACTGTGGGGTCGTCAGGATTCCGAGGAAGCTTCCGAGTCGTCCAACACAGCAACGTCGTCGTCTTCGTCGTCGTCGTCGTCGTCGTCGTCTGCGATGGCGTCCGAACAGCAGGACAAAAACTCAGTTCGCTACAAGCAGAAGTCGGCTTCCCCGGCTCCGGTTCAACAGCAGCCAGTGACAATGATCAGCAACAGTTCGGAGCAGAGTCTGGCCGGCAGCACAAGTGACACGACAGGAAGCAGCATAAAGGGTCACATTCGGCGCCCGAGCACGGTTTCGACTGCTTCCACCAACAGTGTCAGCACATTGAGCGATTGCGAGAGCGAAATCAGTGCGGAGAACGATTCCGGAATCGAGTCCGAGGGTACCGTGGATCAGGATAAAAGCACCGAGCTGGCTAAGCAGTTCCGGACGCACCTGCTTGGCTTGTACCGATCGCTGGAACAGATGACTGACGCGGCCAATTACTTGACTAATCGGTATCAGAGTGACGTCGGACAAGTCTAAGACGGTGTAAGTTCCGCGAGACCCACCAAAAAAAAAAACAAAAAAAAAGTAGGTAGGAGATAGACGGAAAATGTTCCCCCGGTGATAGCAAAGTGTCCCCGAGACTACATACGCAAGTGTTCGCGCAGCGCGCGTGCGCTTCTTGAGTTATAGGAATACATAAAACTAAATTTCTATAAAAGAAAAGTGAATGATTTAAAAGAATTGAAGCTTGGAGACAGACGGCATGCATCAGCGGCAGACACTTTGTGCATGTGCGTAGGCCGATATCTTTCTTCCGTTTCGTACGAGTCGTCTACCGTGCAGTTAATAAGATAAACGTGATTGTGTAGGTGAGAGCGCGTGAATGTAGAGTGTAGTGTTCGTGTTTGAATGAGAGTAGATTCCTCACGCGATGCGATTGAGATACGCAATAAATCATACACAAGATAGCACAGCAGCAGCAGCAGTAGGGGTTTTCAATAGATCTGTGAACACACTTGAAGGGAGTCTGGAATCTCTCGCCGGAATTCCACCGAAACCGTTGCGATTGATGAGTTACGGTTCGCTTTGATGGGAGTGACCCTCAGTGCACTTATCTCATTCGCTTTCGCATAGTTGATTTTGTTCACATTTAGTCGGTTTCTAGGATAAACAAGGTTGCTGCTAATTAGTAGGAAGATCATTGATCAATATTTAAATTAGTGAAGAAAGTAAACAAGGTGAACAAGATTATTTATTATAAAATAATTATAAACTACTCTGAACATGTTTTCTCGGATGATTTGCTTGTTTGCTCGCTTTTTTGGTTTTGTTTTTTTTTTCTTGCGAAGGATACATGTGTACGTTGAGCTGCAGCGCGAATCAGATGCAGCAAGAGTGTAGGCGAAACGTATTTTGAGATTATGAAAATCATTTACACCTACTACTACGAAAGTGAGAGAAAGTAATTCAGGAAGTGCCAGCAGAAGAAAGCTTAGGTTTAGTGACTAAACAATGGAAGGAATATTTCAGTGATATAGTTGAAGAATGTTAACTCGAAAAAAAGAGAGGTAGAGGTAGAGAAAGAGCGAGGGAGAGAGAGAAAAAGTAAAGCAGAAAAGTCAAATCAATGTCGAACAGATGTGTGCAAGTAAGATATTTTCCCAAAACAATGAAACACTGTATATATTTGTTTTGTAAACATAAGCGTATATTTTGGGTTTTTCTTCGTGACTGGTAGTTAAGAAGCTAATGAAGAAGAATAAGAAGAAGCATAAGCTGAAAAATGTTTGAGCTTTGTACAACAGACTAAAATTTTGGTGACATGGTTTCAGTTCTTAGTTTGTTTTTGCCTAAATCGATTTAGGTTGAACTTAGTCTCTAGGGTGGCAGCTCAAACTGACTGAATCAGTTAAATGGTATGGAATGAAAATTGGCCTGGCAATGGTGAATGACTACAGCCCTGTGTTTTGAATTGATGCTTTTCGTCGGGGGTGAGGAGAGTTGAACCTAATAATATGCACTTTGAGTTTCTTTTTATTTTAGATACATGTCGTTGTGATTCACAGACGCCACTAGCATAACACATACCGATTTCTTTTTCAACGCTTGAGAAAAAAAAATACGCATCTGTTTGTGTTGTCAGATGTGATCTGAACTATACTGCCGTTCCCACATATATAGGGAGACTATTATGCGTAGAACGGCACTATACACGTCAATTATAGTAGAATGAATAAAGGAAAAAAACATCCTAAGTGTATATTATAAACATTCTGCGAATAGCTCAAATATCAGTTGACTCGTCTACTCTGTTAATGGATGTATCTATAGAAAATTATTACCACGGTCGTATCCTAACTGGTTATATAAAAACAATCACCAAATAGTAAAACAGGAAGAAAAAAAAACTAACTTTCCCTTTCTCCCGAATTTTCAGCAAAAGTGCTCGAACTCAAAATTTAGCTACTCAGTTGAGTGTTTAGAGTCAACTCTCGATAGTTTCAACCCCGTCGCTTCATGGATGTACATATTTCGAAAATACATCCAGTTTACTGTGTAGTTCTGAACAAGTACTCTGTAGTCATTTGCCATTGGCTGTAGAATATTAAGCGGAATTTGTTATCCTTAGAAAAATGACTGCACTGAATCAAACTAATTTGAGATAGAATCTTTTAATCGAATCATAATGTGCTTATCATAATTCAATGAGTATCTCCGAGTGCAGTCATTTGCTGTCGGTCATTTCCGAATACATCTATTCCGTTTAAACTGATTCGATCCAATTTTTTTTTTCAGCGCAAGCCCGAAATCATTACTTGGAAATTGTCTTTACCAAAATACTGTACTTCGGTCTCGTCGGTTGGTATCTGTTTTTCTTTCTTCTGTTGCTTAGTTCATTGAGGATTATCTCCTCACTTGTTCACACTTCTAGCGGCCTTCGAAGCCGCTTTGATATCAAATCAAATCGAACTTACTTTCGTCGATAGCAAAAAATTGTGTAGGTCGCATTTGAACAATTCTGACAATACTCAAAGAAAATTCTATTTGCAAAGCAGAATTTAAACCATTGATAATTGTTTGCTTCTTGTTCAGCTTTTAAGGTTTTGCTCAAGTTAGGCTTAACTATTAATAAATAGGGGTTATTTCATTTATTAGTTTTACAATCCGTGAAAGAGCTGATCAGCAAACAAAAGTATTTTTCGCTAGTGGATGCCAACTGCTTCGAGTCGAAGACTCTCTCACTTCGCCATCGTAATCTTTTGCCAAGTTAAAATTAAGTCTTTTTCTTCTTCCAATGGCACTTTAGTGGAAGTTGAGAAAAAGACGAATTAAAACATTCAATTGCTTTGGACGATGTTTGCATTTAGCGTGCATAACATTCCATTGTTTATCATTTGGCCAAATACTACAAAAAAAACGCGGACAACGACAGCTTTATTCTTTCGCTATCCGTTGAGTTGAAAGGGAAATTGCAATAAAAGGCTATTGAGTAACATTGGCCGAGGTGAGGGAGTATGCGCTAAAGTTCGCCCGGGGAAGACATGTGATTCGGCGTGTGATTCAGGCAAGGCTACGAAACAAGAAAGTGGAGTGTTTCATAATGTTCATATAATTTATGTTTAGTATCGATGCATTCCGTTATCTTTAAATATATGTCACGTGAAGAAAAGCGTTTTTGTTGCATGAAAAATACCGTTAGTTGATTATAGTTGACACTATGAAAATTCAGCTGCATTCGAAAAAATCGAAAATTAAGCCCTTCTTAGAAAACTGAATAATATGACAGAAAAAAAGTAGCATATGCAAAAGTAAGCAGCTTGGCACAAAAGTCGGTTGAGTTCCATTCGATACACTCTAGAGCATTGGTGAACAGCCAGAAGATGTATAGAACATTATTTCAAACAGAAAACAAATATACAAAAATAAAAAAAAAGCAAAACGAAACGCTGGACAAACATGGAAGATTAAAAGAAAATGTTGTAAAAATATATTTCAATAATAAAATGAACATATGAAAAACGAAGCGAGTTACTTTATTTGACTGATGGCTGAAATTGGAAATCTAAGTGATACATAACCAATCTTCGAAAAATATATGTATGGATTGATTTTGGTCTTTCTACTAAACAATTTTTCTGAGTTTTCTCTTTATGACTTTTTTTGGTTCTTGTCTTTAGTCTTTTTAGATCATTAGCCCCTCTGTCCCCATAGTCCCAATAGCGAGGAAAAAAATCTATTTATAGTAATGTACTAGACGGTGGGCCATTTAGAGTGGAAGCATTTGTTTCTGAACAAAATATATAAAAAAAACATTTTCATTCATTTTCGTTTCGATTATAATTTATTTTGGTACAAGGAGGCATGTTACAACTAATTTTTGAGAATGATATCGCGTGAATTTTCCTTTGGCTTTGGGTACAAATATGCCTTTTTGCGGCGTTTTCCATCGTTTTGGTCAATGTACCGGTCTCTATGTCGACGATGTCACGTCGTATGTTGTCTTTCGATATACCTTATGATAAAAAAAGAACCGGAAATTTCGTTTTAAAAGTCCCACGCTTGTCCAATCGGTAAACTTTTATTCTCTCAACGTTGGCAACACTTTTATACACATTCTGTCAAATTTTGACGCATATCGTACGATTAGTTTTTGTTTGGCGTCTATACAAAGAAGTTGAAAAATTTTCGTGTGGCGATTTTTATAATGGATGAAAATTTAGAACAACGTGCGTGCATCAAATTTTGTGTTGCAAATGGATTTAAGTGTTCCGAAACGTTGAAAATGTTAGAAAAGGCCTTTGGTGAATCGTGTCTAGGAAAAACACAGGCATACGAGTGGTATAAACGCTTCAAAGGTGGTCGTACAAGCTTGGATCATGATGAGATCCCTGGCCGCCCAACAACATCTGTTACTGAAGAAAACATTGAATCGTCGAAGCAAATCGTGTTGCAAAATCGTACTGTACTGATTAGAGAGATTGCTGTGTTGTTGGACATCTCTTATGGATCAGCCGAACACATTTTAACTGATGTTTTGGGTTTGAAACGCGTCGCTTCTCGGCTGGTGCCAAAAAAGCTGAATTTCATTCAAAAACAACATCGTGTTGATGTTGGTTGTGTCGCAGTTTTTGGCCAAAAACTCAACCAATATCATCAACCAAACACTGTACTCTCCAGATATGGCCCCGTGTGACTTTTTCCTCTTCCCCGGACTCAAATTGCCATTGCGGGGAACGCGTTTTGAGACCATAGAGACCAAAAAAGAGAATTCGCTGCGTGAACTAAAGGCCACACCTTCGGCGGCCTATAAAACTTGTATGGAAAATTGGATCAAGCGTTGGCATGCATGTATTGCCGCAGGAGGAGAGTATTTTGAAGGCGATAATGAAGAAATTTATTAAAAATTGAAATTTTGCGTTTTTACCTTTTTTAATAAAATTCCGGTTCTTTTTTGATCATAAAGAAATCGATAGTCGAGCTGTATGGAATGTTTCACCGTTCTTTTGAAACCAGTAGCCATCCAAATCATTTTCACGAACAATGGGCATCACAAAATCATTTATCATGACTCGATAACGATCGCCATTAACAGTTTTCGTTACTCCATTATTATCTTGGGAAAAATAGGGACAATCACCAATATCCGCACAAACACCACACCGAACTGGCACTTTTTGGTCGTATAGAAGCTGTTCTTCAATTAATTGAGAGTTTTCAGTGGCATAGAACCGACGTGATGATTCCGATGTTTCTACTTTAAATGGCCCACCCTGTACTTTACAATCAGAAGCATCGCATATTTGTTACAGCGCTCCAAGTGGTCGATTCTGGTGGTGTTTTGACAGAAGATAATTTTGGAGATTCTTCTTAAAACCGTTTGATGGAAACCACAAATGAGTACTGTGCCTCCTACTAGTCTAAAGGGCTTCATATTTGATAGCTATTTCAACGCCATTGATCACGAATTAGAACAAGCGCGGCAACTGACATCGTCCTCTATTAATCTTAACCCACCGAACAGGTAAGACGTGGTCCCAGGAGATTTGCTGTGCGAAGTGGTGGTTCCTTGCAGTTTCCACAGGTTCGTTTAATTTACCTAAAACTTCAGCGTGCCGTAATTTCAAAGGCACAGGTCCAGAGGATTCGTCTATGCAAAGGCTAAACCGATGCCAAACAGGATATTGCAACAGAATCGAACGACTAAAACATGAGCTCGGAAGTTTTTAAGAAGAGTCTCAAAAGGACAACGGCCAATTTTTTTATTTGGTAGATAATTTATTGGCTAAATGCCAACATTTAAATATGATTTCGGGACTATGGCCGCCCCTTTTTAAATTTTCGACCACTTTTCAAGCATTTGAGGGCGTATTTCAGCGAATTGAATTGAGTTTTAATTGAACATTGATTTTGAAAATAAAATTTCCTCGTTTTAGAAGTGAGGTTCTGAAGTTAACCTATTCATAATGATTTGCCAAACAATACTGAGTAGAGACGTCACTTTGCACTGTCAAAACAACTTTCAGACAATAGAGTAATCCCTATTGAAAAAACGTGATTAATCCACCTAGTAGTGAGATGATACCTTTTTTTATCAATCCGCATGTGTTTTTTGCATGAATATTCTTCGGTGTTTCAGTTTTCATGACATTATGCTAATGTCCGTCGTTTTAAGTGGCAATTTGAGATTTTAATCTCTCATTACTCTGTAATGTCGAAACTGCAAATCGGATCGAGTTTGAATCTAAAAGTGTAACAATCGATTAAACATTCCATGATATGTCGAAGTAATTTCCACTTTAGAGTTTAGGGTAATTTAAGGTACTTCCAGAGCCGGTATTCAGGAACCAGCATATCCCAAACCGATTCATATGGCCATATGACGAATAAATTGCAATAGTTTTGAGTCCAACTTAAAGCTTTTCGGGATTGTCATCTTCTATATCGCTTAGAATTTTAAAAATTCATCACTCTGTAATTTTTTGAATCTTAGATCGGTTCAGTCATCTACGAGCAAAATGAGTTACACAGTTTTAATTTTGTTTCACATATCATCCTGTAGTTCCGGAACTAGAGGTCGGAACCAAACATAATTCAGGAACCTTGTTTGGGAGTATACGATTTTTCATATGAATCTGAGTTTGTAGAAAACGGTTGAGTCATCTCCGAAAAAAATTGAGTAAAATTATTTGTCACACACGCATTTGCTGATCTCGACGAACTGAATCGTATGGTATATGGGAGTTATGTTCTTCCAGCATTTATTGCTGTAAGTAGTTTAAATCAATATAATTATGGAATTGCTTTCAACTCGACAATTCTGCCATCATCTGGTTAACATATGACATATTCGAACGATTATGTTGCCAAAAACGAACCGTGCTAAAATCTGTCCGAGGCAAAATATCATACTGTACACTGTCTTTTGGGTACTTAGAAACAAATGTATGTAACAGTATAAAAAATCGTGTTTTATGTTGCTCCCAAGCATTTCTTTGCCAGACAGTGCTCAAAACTTCTACTACTGGAATAGGAGGAAAAGTCGTTTACACAAAAATTTCTATATCTCCGTTAAAAATGGATGGATTTTAACTATCTATGGCTTGTTGGATAGCTATTACCGTGCGGAATCTAAGTCTGAAAACATATTCTGTTTTCAAGGTCAATTGTGACAGATACTGTCAAAAAACTTAAAATTTTGACATAAAACTTCGTATAACTCAAAAAGTATACATCCGATCTCAAAACCATTCAATAGCGTTCTGGGTGACGGGGGACCTTTCATTTGCGACTAGTTTGATCAAAATCGGTCCAGCCATCTCTGAGATCTCGACCTCTTTGTTGACAACACACATACACACACACACGGACATTTGCTCAGTTCGTCGGGCTGAATCGATTGGTATATAACATTCGGCCCTCCGGGCCTCGGAAAGTTTTTCGAAAGTTTGAGCGAATTCTATACCTATTTTTTATATTTATAAAAAAAGGTAAAAACAAACCTCTTAGAAAAACACCCGTTACAATCTAGTCTAGAGAAGTTGTTCCCAATAGATGATGATGATGATGATGAGTTTTCACCGGCAATTTGTAGTTGCGGACAGATAAACTCAAGCTTTTATTACAAATGAGTCTATAATCTAAGCTATTTAGGAGTGAGTAGTGTTTTTTTTTCTGAAATTCCTTAAAAACTACAAGGGAACTGTTCGAACTGTTGACATGGAACTGCACAACTACAATCAAAATTACTGTTATTTGTTGCCCTTCGTGCGTAACGAACGGCGCATAATAGAAAGTCGCAGGAAGTTCATTTGCTCATGTGCACAGCAGAAATGACATTTTTACAGATATGTTAATGAATCTGCATTTTTTTTATAGAAGCTGCAGATTTTTTGTCGTTTACAGATTTTTAAAGACTTTAGGATGTTTTTACAGATCTTCTTTTGATTTCCGATCCTTTTTCTCAGACAGTTAACAAAAGTTGCTGACTTGTGGAACTTACTCGGTCGTTTTCTTTGCTCGTAACTCTACAAAGTGGAGCTTGTTCTTTGGAGCGTTTCGCGTTCTACCGTCATTTAAAAAATTGACCTGGCATCTCTGGTGCACGAAAAAATTCTCTATGGGATTGACAAACTGCACAAAGTGCAACTCGGTACAAGACAAATTCTGATTGTGTGAAGGTGCTCTGTTTAAGTAGCAGTTCAAGTAGTATTTGTCTCTATTACGGGAAGCCGTGAAATTGACATTAAAGATAAGCAAAATTAGACTTTGTTTGACCACTAATTATTCAAAAAAGTTTTATCAACTTGAAAGCATAGAAATATTTTCAAGCGTTAGGTTTTGTGATATCGAAAATCTGTTCAAAGATGGTCGAAAGCATCTACAGGCTTAAAACCTGACCACTGTTTGTACGGTATAATTTCCCGAATTTTCAATTTGCACCCCTATGTAGAAAACGAAAACGTAGTCCTTCTCAACATTTTTTTTGACTATTGCTGTATCCATGTTAGCAAGGATAACTTGACGATCTTAACGGAAAACAAGTCGTTTGTTTTGACAACTTGGGAAAAAAGTACTAATGACGTTTTCGTTTTTAATTTGCACTACACCGGTGCAGTGCTACACTGAGGCATGAATAAACGAACAAAAATGACGAAAACATAAACAGTAACCATTGACTACAATACATGATTCCATTGCACAGAGCTACACCCAACTTTTGATGAGTGCTACACCAGTGGTGTCGGTGCAGAAAAAGTGTAGCACTGGTGTAGTGCAATTAGGTTTTGCACGAACATGACATAACCTCACAAAAATGAACAGAATGAACTTTTTTTTGACAGTCGACGTGTACTTGTTTACAGTTTAAAAGTTCATCAGAAGTTCTTCGTTCAAATGTAAAAATTGCAAGTCGCCTCACACTCAACAGATTCATACATATATCGCTCCTTGATGCTGGAAACACATACAGGGCAATCTTTTTAGTTATTTTCACTGTGGAATACGTTTTTAACAGGCACTTTTTCGTCATTTTTTCAATGTTTGCAGTCGCAAAACAAAACAAGTACACGGCAACTGTCAAAGATGAACTTGATTCATCGGCAGTTCATTTGTGTCGTCATCGTGCAAAACCTAATTGGTAAAAACGAACGGTTTCAGTGCAGCTTTCGCTACGCCAGTGTAGTGCAATTTAGAAACGAAAACGACATAAGTGAATTATATTTCGCGTGGAAACCTTATTCGTCGAAATATTTTTTCTCTAGGTTGGTATGACTGTCAGTGACTTCTGTGCCAAGTGTCATGTTAAAATATTCATTAGTATTTAGTATAAGCCTGTCTTTCTGAAGTATTATTATTAAAGTACAATCGGCGATTTTCACAATGAGTGAAGTTATTCAACGAAGAAGTTCCATTAAATTTTGGATGCGGAATCAAATTTGTGGTGCCGAAACGTTCAGAATGTTGCAGAAGGCCTTCGGTGATAATTGTATGCCAAGAGCAATTGTTTTTGATCGGTTAACGTTGTTCGAAGAGGGTCGAGAACGCGTCACGTCAAAGTAAGTCAAAAATCAAGGTAATGTTGACGGTTTTCTTTGATTATCGAGATGTGGTTCACTCCCAATTCCTTCCGACCGGCCAAACCGTCAACAAGGAGTACTATTTGAGTATTATGCGTCATTTTCGCGAAGCTATTTGTATAAAACGGTAGGAATTATGGGCCGACAACTCTTAGTTTTTGCAACCCGATAATGCACCGTCGCATATTGCATTGATTCTTTGTGATTTTTCGCCAAAAAATCAATCAATATCGTTCCGCAACCACCGTGTTCGTCTGATTTAGCTCCGTATGACTTCTGGTTATTCAGTAAACTCAAACGACCGCTCCGGAGACACTGTTTTGAGTCAATTGAAGACATCAAACGTGTATCGCTACGCGTATTGAAGGCTATGCCGGAAATTGACTTTAACAACTGTTTCGAGGATTGAAAAAAAAAACGTTGTCACAAGTGTATTGGAGTCGGTGGGGATTACTTTGAAGGGGACGAAATAGTCTTACTATGTTTTGCCCACAGTAGTATGGTTCATAATAATCTTAAGTTTATATTTGTAATAGCGACCCAAAAATCATAAACGAAACAACTAATTTGAATAAAAGCAATGAACCGAGAAAGCCAATGTCATTTAACCAAATGTTTTTGATAAATCAGGTGAAAAAATGAACTGAGGTGGATAAGGATGCGGTTAAATAGAAGCATGGTTAAGAACTAAAGCTGTTCCTATCTGTCAATAGAGTTTGTAATCGGATTCCGTCATATTATCCTGCGTAATTAACCAAAACGGCCATTCCTCCGGTACAGCACTAAACTATGCACTTTGTGGCCGATGGCAGATTCTCTCATTGCCAGTGCTGACATCAATTAGCGACTAATTGTAATGCAAACAACGATCTGCGTGAAACACACGGCGCACTCCGAATGGCTGTTTCCTTGGATGGTATGGAACTAGAAAATATTTAGAATGACTGATGCTTCTGTTTTTGCCATAATGTATGCACGATCCGGGCACGGAGTCCGCTAGAACCATCGAGAGGCCGATTGTCGGCTACGGTAGGAATAGTACTGACTACTACTGTCTCGTGTTAATTAAATTTTCTGACATTCAACCGAATTGTGACTGGCAATGTGCGAAACGTCGAATCTCAATTAGCAGTTCCGTCGGATGGTCTATCATTTCTACTCTAGCACTCCTTATCCTTATCCTCACATATCAATACCGCATTCGAATGCGGATGTTGTTCTGTAGTTGACGCATGAGTTGGCCGATTGATGTAGATCTACAGTGCCAACGAGATGTAAATTGTTTAGCGGAGTTTCGGTCAAGGGTTAGTGAGATCTTCCGCAGAAGATTTTACTCTGAGGACTTGGAACGATTACATTGCGGTAAATAATTCGATATACATATTATTACTCGCTAATAGGAATTGGCTTCATGTTTGATGTGATGTGCTTCCATAACGATGGGTTAAATGATACACGAGTATAAGACGTAGGTTTATTTCATTAAACGTGATTGCGTGATATTCGTGGCTTTCCGAGTAAGATTATCTGACCAATCCACACGATCAGATCTTCCTTTTCGAAGTTAGAAACATCTGAAGTTTCATGGCCCTTGCTGTTAGGATATGTGAGCAGCAATAGATTTTTTTTTATTTAATGATATATTCAATAAGGCACAATAAGGCTAAGGAGCTCTAAGATACCGAGGGCATTTCTTAACAGAACTTAAGACTAGAATTTATTGAATTATGAAATTGTTGTATTTGGTTTACATTGTCGTATTCTGAATAAGTGGAATCTCCAGCCTCATCTTGATTCGAAAGTTTAAGAAAGTCCAAGAATTTTTTTTGACGGTTAATGCATTTCTAAAACATTTGAATTTCCTCCATCCCTCCTCAAGATCTGGGTGGTTTCCCTAGATCACAAATCGCAATTTAAGAGAAATTAGAGAGAAGTTAGAGATGAACCTACCTTTTTTATTGGCATTAAATTTAATAGCATTTGTCTTACATTCATCGTAAAAACCACCGAAGATTTTTATGTTGTCTTATTTTGTGGTGAATACGACTTACTTTACTATGGAGAACTTTTTCAAAATTTACCCCGTACAAGAATGGCTAGAACTTAATCGCGAATATCTCTTGTTTTACTTAACCCAGCAACATAATTTTTGATATAAAAACTACCTTACTCTTCACTATACGAAGCCGGATGTCAATTGAGCAGTGCAAAACTAGCCGCTTAACCTTTTCTGTGATAATTTTGAACGATAATAACTAATAATTGTTGATGGGTTGGTATAATTTAACAGTTCATTCGGTAACATTCAACTTGAACATGTATGGCAACGTCGTTCATGTATTTCAATAGCATACTATTGAAAAATTGGTTTGAATTGACCTATGTTTTCACGAGTCAATCACAGCATGCCATCATGATGCCATCCGTTTGATTTGTCTCGTACGGTCGACGGTTTTGATCGTTGCTCTACAGCTCGAATTTTATTCAGTAGCAATTCTGCTTCGATCGGTATAGCCAGGATTTACGTCTTGCAAGAAAATGTAGGAGAAAGTGTTATAAAGCGTATTTGCTAACCAAAACGGCCCCCTTAGTTTTTTAAGCATTCAAGACTTTACTGAACAAAAGGTTTATCACTAACACTATCTTTTCGTAGCATCTTTTTGATATGTAAGTTTGACATGTCGTTTGCTGGAAAATATAAAAAAAAATTAGGGAGATTTTCGATATAAGTTTTTGCTTCGACTACATAAGCATTTTATGCGTATAAAACGTCAAATGGTCGGTTGCTACTTAGTAACTATTTTTTAGCAGTGCCAATGTCTCCATTTACGGTATATACCTTATGATCAAAAAAGAACCGAAATTTTCATTTTAAAATTCCCGCGCTTGTCCAATCGGTAAACTTTTATTCTCTCAACATTGGCAACACTTTTATACACATTCTGTCAAATTTTGACGCATATCGTACGATTAGTTTTTGTTTGACGTCTATACCGAGAAGTTGAAAAATTTTCGTGTGGCGATTTTTATAATGGATGGTTTCGGCTTGCCTTCGAAGCGCCATTCGGTCAATTGTTGTGCGGTTTCGACGTCATATTCATAGATCTACACCTCATCACCAGTTATGATACATTCGATGAATGTGGGGTCACTATCTGCGTTGGAAATTATCTTTGGCCACATCAACACGACGCTGTTTTTGAATGAAATTCAGCTTTTTTGGCACCAGCCGAGAAGCGACGCGTTTCAAACCCAAAACATCAGTTAAAATGTGTTCGGCTGATCCATAAGAGATGCCCAATAACACAGCAATCTCTCTAATCGGTACAGAACGATTTTGCAACACGACTTGCTCCGCCGATTCAATGTTTTCTTCAGTAACAGATGTGGTTGGGCGGCCAGGGATCTCATCATGATCCAAACTTGTACGACCACCTTTGAAGCGTTTATACCACTCGTATGCCTGTGTTTTTCCTAGACACGATTCACCAAAGGCCTTTTCTAACATTTTCAACGTTTCGGAACACTTAAATCCATTTGCAACACAAAATTTGATGCACGCACGTTGTTTTAAATTTTCATCAATTATAAAAATCGCCACACGAAAATTTTTCAACTTCTTTGTATAGACGCCAAACAAAAACTAATCGTACGATATGCGTCAAAATTTGACAGAACGTGTATAAAAGTGTTGCCAATGTTGAGAGAATAAAAGTTTACCGAAGCGCGAGAATTTTAAAATGAAAATTCCGGTTCTTTTTTTATCATAAGGTAGATGCAGAGAAACAAAGCTATTTCTTTGATATACTAATTTTCTCAAAACAGTCACCTAAAAAAATATTAAAATATTGTTTTATAGATTTATAACGATTAATAAAACAAGATTTAGCATACAATTAGTTGATTACGCAGTTATCTACGGAATTGGTATTTTTATACGGAAAACTACGGAAACTGTTACCTGTTTTGCATCGCTGGAATTTTCGAGAAGAATGTCAATCTACGGAAATGACATTTCAACTATCAACCATCGCTGATCGGTGGCTGACTGCCAACAAAGCAGGTAGCTTGTCTAGTGAGGATGACAAAACTGAGTTATATCCATTCGGTCGCTGGATACTCACTTTTGTGCTGTGTTTGGATGATATTTTCTTTCGTCTGCTGCACTCCGTGTTCGCTTGTGTATATTGAATACCGATCAGCTGTGAATTTTTCGGTAACTAGCAGGCCTGATTTAGAACTGATAGATTAGGTGATAGATTTTTTGAATCTATTTTAAAGCGATTGTATTTCGATGATTTGTTGATGGAATAACCTCATTTAACTTGATTTGAAAACATAATTTTAATATTGTTCGCTTAAAAATGGTTTGTCGACGTGTATACTGGAATTTCCATTTAAGAGCGAATCGGTGGCTTGCAAATGGATTTAGTTCAAAATTGTGTCATGTAGATAATTATATATACTTCTTTTTCATTAAGTGTGTTTGTGGGGGTAAGTAGGTTTTAACGAATGAAGAAATAAACTATTTTTGAAAATTATTTTTAGAGCTATGGTTAAAAAAAATCACATGTTTTGCATCATTCGAACAGCATTTTGAAATTTTTTCGTGGAAAAATATTGAGAAATGAGTCGGTGAAGGATTATGATGGAGGACGCCTTTCAAAATTATGAAATGCGGTATCCACTGTATCTCAGCGCAGACTAAAGCTTCCTTCAAATAGAATTGGAACAAAGCAATTGCCTGTATTTCAGTTATTTATAATTGAATTCAACATCTTTTTTTATACAAATGTAGCGTTTTCTTCATTCTTTTGAGAAAAAATACGGATAAAATTATTCGTCACGGTTTCGAAAGAATTCTCGAGTTTTTCCTGTAACACGGCTCATTAGGCGGCGCACACCTTCTTCGTCCATCGTTTTAGCTATCTTATTCCACCAGGTCGTCATCTGATTGATGTCTTTGAAAACCTTTCCTTTTGCCTTGAGCCTCCTCTTCATGATTGCCCAGTATTTCTCAATAGGGCGGAACTGGGGGGCAGTTGGGTGGGTTAAGATTTTTCGGAACAAACTGGACCCCTTTCTCTGCATATCATTCTTCAACGACTGTGCTGTAATGACAGCTTGCCAAATCGGGATCGAATGAACGGCAAAATTCGTTTTTGGAGACACTCTTTTTGGTATAGTTCCGATGTCATTGTCTTATTTGTAACGAAAACTTTTGTTTTTTTTTGCCACAGCTGCAAATGCCGTGCCAAATCATAAATTACCATCAGCCATTGCCAAGTAAAATTTTTGACCTGGGATTTGCCCGAAGTCAGCCTTGACATCGTCCATCGTCCATCGTTTCATCGTCCATCAGAAGACACCCGTCGAACTTGGTCAACACATGGTCATATAGTTTCCGAGCACGAATTTTGACCACACTATTCTGTTTCATGGTCCGAT
The DNA here is from genome assembly GCF_030247185.1 of Malaya genurostris. Classification (NCBI taxonomy): domain Eukaryota; kingdom Metazoa; phylum Arthropoda; class Insecta; order Diptera; family Culicidae; genus Malaya; species Malaya genurostris. Next base: position 217,430,604 of record NC_080572.1, read on the forward strand.
TGGGCTGTTTGCTAGCTCGAAACGACTTGATTCCTTCTCAGAGTCGAGTTCTCCGCAGCACCGAATTTTCTGGCCAATTCACTTTCCGATAGATTAGGATTCCTCTTAATCGTCTTCAAAATCTTACCACGCAGTTTCCGGTCAACAGTTCCACTTCGACGATTGGCTTGAGGCTTCCGAATCGTCGTCAATATTTCCTTAAACCGTTTGATAACGCGCCATATGGTATTTCTGGGCAATTTCAGCGGTTCAGCTAGCCTAGATGCAGACCACAATGGGTTTTTCAAATAACTGTTCACAATTTTTTCCCTTCTTCCGGCTTCCATGTTGATTGTTTACAATGTACAGTCGATTTGCGGAATGTCAAAAATCATACGTGAAGCTGACAAAATTCCCGACACCTGTGCGCCAAGAACTTCCAAATCCGTCCACCAGGAGTGCCACAATATGAGAAAAAGTTTGTTCCAATTCTAAATGAAGCAAACTTTAATCAGAAGTCAAAAAATCAAAACAGTATAATTATACTAGATCTGTTTCTAGTCCCCAACGTTTTTGTTTAATTTTTTAAGATTTTTTTTAGTTTTTGGTGATTGTTTAAAGTCAAAACTACACGGAAAGAAATCCATTATTGCTTATGATTAGAAAATTATGAAACCAATCATTTTAACATCTCATGAAACCATGAGCAATAAGTTTTCTTCCATGAAAATTAATCATGGTTCAAAAAAGCATTACTTGAGGAATGTATTTCTTTCAAAGCTCGTAACTCCAATTTTCTACCCGGATATCACTTTGAACCCTCTGCCTCATGTGATGTGATAGATTGCTCCATAGATTATTGGTTAGATGAAAAGCAGACATTGAAAAGCAAGAACTACTGAAAATGTTTACTTGATCTTGAAGCATATTCGTTTAGTAATCGTGTTGTTTTACCCACCGACTGATAGAGAATTGACAACATAAAAACAATGAACCGTGAATTTACATCATAAAAGACTAAACACGGCTACGCTTTTCATTCGACAAACATCAATGTTACATTTTGTTCGAATGTATTTTTATACATTTCATGTCACCGTTGTTGCTAGATTAATATTCCGAGAGCTAGCGTAAACCAACAAAAAAAAAAAAAAATTAAGCCGGGGTAAAATAAATGATATAAAAAAAAAATAAATAAATTCGATTGTGAATTTGGAACACCATCTAACGAAAGTCAGAGAACAAATTCGTTCAACCACATTGATTAATTTGTTTCATAGATATAACAATACAAGCTGTATTGATTCACCTATATATTTTAAATAAGACGATTTTGCAAACGCTGTTTTGAAAACATAAAAGGTAAAATCAATTCGCGGTATTTGCAAGAATTCCACATAGAGTTTCTTTTCAAGAGGTTTGATTCACACGTGGTTTTTCATGCAGTTCGTTTAAGTGCTTAAATTCTGAAACACAAAATCAAAATTGGAGCAATGAACGCAATTAAACACGCTATTTTGGACGTCTTCGTTTTTCAAAAACATAACATTTTGATTGTTAATGATTCTGATCTAAAGAATTTCATCGTGCTATTTACTATTATGCTTTAAAAATGTACATCATTTGAGACATTAGTTGAAATCGCGTAAAAACTACGTTCATCACACCATTCCATTTGATTCATATTTGAGATCTTTACATTTTTAAACAAAACGGCTGAATTTATGTTGCAAAAATTACCATCGTAGCAGAAACACTCCTGAAGTTATACCCAACAACGTCAAGTGCGTTACGTTGAAATTTCAGCGAAATCGTTCCAAATGGATCATGATCCGAGAAGTTTTAATCGTGGTGTATTATCATAACATGAAAATATATTATTTTCCCCAAATCATGATCCGTTCTGCTCATTTCTAGAATCGAAATTTTACCCGTGTACGTTTTTTCACAAAAGTAAATAGTTGTTGCTGTAAAACTTCCCTAAACAACGAACAAGAAAACTTTGGAGTCTGGTATTTTACATGTGGAAAGTGAGTGCAAAATTTTAAAAAAGTTGTTTTCGAACGACCAAGGAATGTTTTGCTAAATTTTCAAGTCAATCGAAGCAGGACACTTGGGCGTATCTGTCTCCGTGTAATCAGGTTTTCGTGTATAAAAAATTCTACAAATAAAACGCGGGTAAAAACGAAATTGGGTGTACATCTTGAACATTCGGAACTCTGTTTCTTCAACTTACAACATTGCATTGCGATACTTTTCATTCATCAATTAATTTGGAAAAATCAGCAGTTCCGAGCTTAAACATTATTCGTTCCATTTAGTTTGTATATTGTCTCACCAACCTGGAATGACTCCTAGTGTTTGTGGGATCGTAGCACTAGTCGTTTAATTATCCTGTATTGGAATAGAATAGAAAATTAAAAATAATGAAATTTTTCAAACATAAATAATGAAATATTGGTTACACTGAATGCATCTTCCTAAAGCATAAAACATGTTCACATGTTAGGAGCGCATGCTGGTCACGTGATATTCCAAACTAGATCATTTAGCTGATTATCACCAGAGCTCTAATTAACCAACAAATACAACGAAGGGTTGCCGGTTAAATTATTGTCCTGTCATCACTGAAATCAAAACGAATCAGGAAATATCAAGAGTAACAAACATTTAACTGTTTGATTAGGTGTCATTCAATCTTTCGACTGACTCGAACTTCAAATCGTGGTCAAAACTAGCAACAGTTACTTTAGATGAAACAGAACTAACGATAACAACCGGCACAGATAAAAGTAAACCCGTTTCTTTTGGGCGACCTTCATTGATTATTATTCTGTCTAGTCGGAGTTTCGTTTCGCTTCGGAATGGACTTTGGACTGCTGACTTAGTCAGTGTGTCTTTCAGCTAGATTCTTCACATTCTTTGGCGTAGTACAGTTGCATCGTTTCTGTTTTTTTTTCATTCCTTTCGTCACATGAGGCTCAAAGTACAAGCGATAGGGCAAGCACCACCGGAAGCGTAGCCCTGTGTATGATGAATGTTTAGAAATATAATGCAAAACAAATGTGCATCGGGCTGCATCTCACTAACAATTCAAGATTTGCTGTTATCATTGAATTACTGTAGATTGGACTACTTACAGATTTTTTCCTATTAAATGATTGAATATCAAACCTAATAAATAAAGATGCTTCTGATAATTACGAACTAGCCGGACTTTCTTTCAAATTAATAGTTGCTCAAATTACTTCGAAGGTTTCTCATATCAAAACCAAATTATGTTTTCTCAAAAACGGAAAGAAACATGAAATATAATGAATTAACTTACTACACCCTACGCAATCTAAACCTATAATTTGGTTTGACAAATGTATAACGTTAACAATATTGTAGAATAACTCTGAATCAAATTCTTGGTTTTGCAAGCAGAAATAACAGATCCATGAATAAGATATAAAATATGAGAAGATGCTGCTCAAAAATGATGATATTGATAATTCGAAAAACATATTTTCTCGAAAGCCGTTCGATTTGTACAAGAATATCCCATATGTACATACATATATGATCATAATAATATGTACATACATGTATGAAAGTATGATGAGCGACTACCACCTATTGTGCAAAAAGAACTGTTCTGTCCTCACATTAAAAATTGATCATCCCTGATCCTGAATATACGCCAGCAGGCAAACTAGTCATGTAATGGTTTAGTATGCTACAAATCGGCTACGAAGACTTATGAAAAAGTAGATCAAATTCCACAAAAAGAATGTAATACCAAGGCCTTGCTTTGGGTGCAGTACACCTTTCTTGTAATAATGAAAGCTTTCTTAATGAAGATAAAACTCATTGTCCACGTACTGTTATTAGTATGATGTTGGTATTCCCACTCTTCCTACCCAATGATCTAAGAAATATGTTTTATATTTTGTATAATGTTTCATGTGATTTTTGTTGTAACAATTCTGACGATTACTTTGTGCATATGTAATGCGCCTAATGTAATAAATGTTATACAATTGATCACTCACAGTAATGGTATTTCACTAGAGTGATACACCAGTGCGTAAGTTTCATTTCTACACTGCGGATGCATTCGGTGGGCTCCACACAAAGAGGAAAGCGCACTTCTTCTCAGTGTCCATTAGACAGACTTTGAGTGTGTGCTTGTGTTGAAAGAAGCTGGTACGAGAGAACCAATCGAATGGCATTCACGTGCTCTCACATAAATACACCCAAGTGATCACTGGCGCGTGATGGTGAGCGAACATTTCTGTGAACTTCAATTAATAGAGAGTAGATCTGGCTTAACTTAATGATAAATTGTTTTATTTTGCTGATTTGCATGCCCCACGCTTCTTCTACGTAAACCATACACCAGAGTTCACAAAAATGTACCAAATGAACTAATTTTGACAGCTATCACAGCTTGTTTGTTGATGTGATCATTCTAATTTGAATACGTGTTAATAGATATGTAAACAAACCACTGATAGCTGTCAAAAAAATGAACTTAATTCATCGGTAGTTCATTCGTGTCGTCATCGTGTAAAACCTAATAGATTTGCTGAATATCTGGCAACAAAAATGCACTGAATGAATCTGATAGCTAACGGAGGATTGATTACGTGATAATATTTCAATTTGAATTCCTGTTATTGGAAATGTTAACAATCCACCGGTACATGTCAAACTTGAATTTTATTCATCATGAGTTCATTTGTGATTGTAAAACCTAATTCAGCAATTCCACCGAAAATGATAGATTTTTATTTTGGAAACTTATTCTTGTATTTTTTAATGTGGTTCAAATTATACATAAGCGTTATTAATGGCCAAATGGAAAAAGTTGCATTAACAGTTTGCCATTTTAACTCTAGACTTACTTTCGAGAAGAAACTAAGTAAAAACCGGGCTAAAATAAACAACTAACTAACTAACTAACCTTTTGAAAATTTTTAATAATATATATCCCAGAAATGGTGGGTCCGATCGATTTGATATCTTCTGTAACGGTTTCAATAATTATAAAAACTTCTCTATCTAGTAGCGATGACAGTCAGGAAGCAATACCAATAGAGTCAACAAATTCCAGCATGATGGTTCTCATTCAGGAAATATTAGAATCGACGTCCGTAACATCAGTAGAGACAACGGACTCAAACCTTCCAGAATACATTCAAAAAGTTAATATTGATATTTTCAATTAATCAATCTCGAGTATTACCGTGGTTCCAATTTACAAAACAAAAAAAGGCGGGTGGGTAATGTCAGAGACATAACTGGATGTCGTGAATACGAAAACAACTCACATGTTCCTTAACACTTCCGAATATCAATTAGTTGATCAATTGTATGAATTATGCTAGCATTCCCCTTTTCCACATTTTTCGCAAAAACAAAGAAGGCTTCACTTGATCTCGATTACTGTGAATTTCACACAGCGAAAAGTGCGCAAATCTAACCAAACTGTTCTAGATTTGCACTAAACTGAGGATATTTACCTTCAATTTGCGAACAACAAATCCGAATAGTTCTTTAGAAAACTTTTAGAGCCATTAGAACGGCTGATTTTGTGTGATGCTCTCCACCGTTGCTTTTTCACCAATGCAAATGACTGGCAGCTGTGACGTAATCGCTCTTGTCGGAAGCGAAACTAGCTTTGCAAACGACACAAAATACATCTGCTCGCAGTGGCGACAGAATCCAAACTGATCCAATTTTTGTTGAGAGGTTTGTTTGTAGCTGATTTGGTTTGTAGCTTTTTCACTAATGGGCGGTCCTGAAGGCAATAAAAATAGCCATACAGAATTTTAATGTCGATTATTTCACTTCGGATTTGCATAATTTATTGAAAGAAACTATCAATATGCTGTAGGGATTCATTCCTGCCTTTAAGAAGGACCAAATTGTGGAACTCACTACGATATTAAACACTGTTCGGAATATTTTCTCGAACGATTTGTTGTACAGCAGCAGATATTTTGTTCTCTTCCTCAGAGCGCGTTGACATGGGTGAAATGAGACAGGTTTTTCAATAGTGTACTATTGAAATTCATCAATGCTTTTGCTATACAAGTTTAAGTTGAAAAATTTCGATTCTATTGGTAGTTAGATTATATAAATCCTTTCACAGATCGCTGAGCTATGAGCTTTCAAAATACGAGAAAGGCAAACGCGCCTTATAAATTATCTTTGATACTCGTTTATACCAAACATTTCAGAAAAGTTTAATTTTGAACTATTTGAAAATATGTCACACAACTGAATATTTTATCGTAAAATTGTGATCATATTTCCGATGGCATGTAGCAAAAATTATGTTGATTCGTTAGAAACAACAAGAGATATTCACGATCAAAAACTTATCACTCTCTCAGAGGATAAATTTTGAAAAGGCACCCCATAGTAAAGTAAGTCGTATTCACGACAAAAATAGTTCTGTTAAATATATTATGGAGAAATATCACGAGATAAATAGCATTAGAAGGCATATATTTGCTTAGATTTGATGAAAGAAGAATCGACGAGTTTTCCAGTGAAGGTACGACAAGGGCGGAACAATTTCAACTCTTAACTGTACTGCCTAAGTCATGAACAGCCGACAAAAAAAAACAAACAACAATATATATAGCAATGAATGCAAAAAGATTACTGAATGAGAGTGGTGTGCATTCTACTACTGAATCGAAGGCAGCCAGTGAACTAGATGAAAATATTGAGGACACCATTATGAAATTTTACGAGGATGATGAAACCAGCCGACCAATGCAATGCCTAGCCAACTTTATTGTGTTACAATTTGGAAGGACGGAAAACGCCAAACTGTTCAAAAAAGGCTAACGACCATTACTTTGCGAGAAGCCGATTTACAACTGATTAAAGGAATTGAACACTGAGATACAAATTGGATTGTTCATCCTTTGCTTAACTCGGGCCTAGAAATTGCAAACTATTAACAGGCTCAGGGACTCACAACGTGTATGTATGTACCATTTACGAAAATGTTGAAAGTGTATACAGATAGTTTGACATATGAAAATGCAATAGTGGAATGTTTTTTACGCAAGTTCGAAAATTTCATAGGTTCAGTCTTATTGGAAAAAAGTTTGTTAGAAGAAATGGATGAAAAATCTATTGATGAGATAGTTTATGAACAATGGGTCACAACCGACAGATGCAATATAGAAACGTTCATAAAACAGAAGGAAGTGTTTGTTTCCTATTTTATTATAAAAGTTAGAAAAATTGATACAACATGATTTAATTGGAAGAGAACAGTCTACTTAAAAAAAACAAAAAATAACTTGCAGGAAGGAGAATTTTTAGCTTTATGTGATTCTACAGAAAACTGCAAGCTGAAGTTCAAAGTCACTACTGAAATGCACACCAAATCACCATTCATCCATTTGACAAGAAAATAAAAATAGAGAGAACGTTTTCAATCTTTACGAATATAAGAATAACTATGATGTAGATGTTGGCTGGCATTTTTTCGCAACATCGCATGGTAAGGGAGGAACAACAAAACGCAAAGCTACAAAGAGCAGGTCTTGAGGAACGTGAACATCTTATTAAAAACGCTAAGGAACTGCTCGGTTGGGCTCAAAAATGACACAGGAAACAACTAACAAATTTTCTTTTCCTATGCAAGTACAAAAGAAAATGAAAATATCAAACAACATCGTAATGAACAATATTCGAAAGCAATTACTATTCAAGGTACACAAAAATACCATTGATTTATTCCAGAGTCTGTAGATTAAATAGAAATTGAACTATTTTTAAATTGTAATGCTAGAAAAAATTGTAGATATTATTCAACAATAAGAAATCTGTAAATAAGTGCAACTCTCGAACATTGCATGAGAACATAAAATAAAATTCTTACGGGTAAAACAGCCTTTTTTTAATAAACTCAAATAACCATCCAAAAATCGTTACAAAATATAAAATTTCATGAAATTTTATTTTCAAAACGCTGTATCTCGAGAACGCTAGCATGTAGGAAAATTTTGAACATATTAGGTATATTCGCATACTTTCATAAAATTGTATTGAAAAATTTTCAATAACTTTCAAAAATTTATATTATTTTGAAAATATGTAACATTTTCAAATATTATTTCTCCTTTCTAAAAATTTAACTGGATTTTATTTTGGACTTCAGCTACAACATATCGACTGAAAACACGTTTTTTTTGAGATATTTGAATTTTGCGCTACTTTTTAATCAAAACTAAAAGCACTATCAGTTTCAACAATACTAAATTTGTTTTACGTAGTCCTTATAATTATCTAAAACATTGCATAAGATACCAAATCGATTGAAACGTGTATAAATAAATATAAAAGTGTTGCCAATGTTGAGAGAATAAAAGTTTACCGAAGCGCGAGAATTTTAAAATGAAAATTCCGGTTCTTTTTTTATCATAAGGTAGATGCAGAGAAACAAAGCTATTTCTTTGATATACTAATTTTCTCAAAACAGTCACCTAAAAAAATATTAAAATATTGTTTTATAGATTTATAACGATTAATAAAACAAGATTTAGCATACAATTAGTTGATTACGCAGTTATCTACGGAATTGGTATTTTTATACGGAAAACTACGGAAACTGTTACCTGTTTTGCATCGCTGGAATTTTCGAGAAGAATGTCAATCTACGGAAATGACATTTCAACTATCAACCATCGCTGATCGGTGGCTGACTGCCAACAAAGCAGGTAGCTTGTCTAGTGAGGATGACAAAACTGAGTTATATCCATTCGGTCGCTGGATACTCACTTTTGTGCTGTGTTTGGATGATATTTTCTTTCGTCTGCTGCACTCCGTGTTCGCTTGTGTATATTGAATACCGATCAGCTGTGAATTTTTCGGTAACTAGCAGGCCTGATTTAGAACTGATAGATTAGGTGATAGATTTTTTGAATCTATTTTAAAGCGATTGTATTTCGATGATTTGTTGATGGAATAACCTCATTTAACTTGATTTGAAAACATAATTTTAATATTGTTCGCTTAAAAATGGTTTGTCGACGTGTATACTGGAATTTCCATTTAAGAGCGAATCGGTGGCTTGCAAATGGATTTAGTTCAAAATTGTGTCATGTAGATAATTATATATACTTCTTTTTCATTAAGTGTGTTTGTGGGGGTAAGTAGGTTTTAACGAATGAAGAAATAAACTATTTTTGAAAATTATTTTTAGAGCTATGGTTAAAAAAAATCACATGTTTTGCATCATTCGAACAGCATTTTGAAATTTTTTCGTGGAAAAATATTGAGAAATGAGTCGGTGAAGGATTATGATGGAGGACGCCTTTCAAAATTATGAAATGCGGTATCCACTGTATCTCAGCGCAGACTAAAGCTTCCTTCAAATAGAATTGGAACAAAGCAATTGCCTGTATTTCAGTTATTTATAATTGAATTCAACATCTTTTTTTATACAAATGTAGCGTTTTCTTCATTCTTTTGAGAAAAAATACGGATAAAATTATTCGTCACGGTTTCGAAAGAATTCTCGAGTTTTTCCTGTAACACGGCTCATTAGGCGGCGCACACCTTCTTCGTCCATCGTTTTAGCTATCTTATTCCACCAGGTCGTCATCTGATTGATGTCTTTGAAAACCTTTCCTTTTGCCTTGAGCCTCCTCTTCATGATTGCCCAGTATTTCTCAATAGGGCGGAACTGGGGGGCAGTTGGGTGGGTTAAGATTTTTCGGAACAAACTGGACCCCTTTCTCTGCATATCATTCTTCAACGACTGTGCTGTAATGACAGCTTGCCAAATCGGGATCGAATGAACGGCAAAATTCGTTTTTGGAGACACTCTTTTTGGTATAGTTCCGATGTCATTGTCTTATTTGTAACGAAAACTTTTGTTTTTTTTGCCACAGCTGCAAATGCCGTGCCAAATCATAAATTACCATCAGCCATTGCCAAGTAAAATTTTTGACCTGGGATTTGCCCGAAGTCAGCCTTGACATCGTCCATCGTCCATCGTTTCATCGTCCATCAGAAGACACCCGTCGAACTTGGTCAACACATGGTCATATAGTTTCCGAGCACGAATTTTGACCACACTATTCTGTTTCATGGTCCGATTGGGCTGTTTGCTAGCTCGAAACGACTTGATTCCTTCTCAGAGTCGAGTTCTCCGCAGCACCGAATTTTCTGGCCAATTCACTTTCCGATAGATTAGGATTCCTCTTAATCGTCTTCAAAATCTTACCACGCAGTTTCCGGTCAACAGTTCCACTTCGACGATTGGCTTGAGGCTTCCGAATCGTCGTCAATATTTCCTTAAACCGTTTGATAACGCGCCATATGGTATTTCTGGGCAATTTCAGCGGTTCAGCTAGCCTAGATGCAGACCACAATGGGTTTTTCAAATAACTGTTCACAATTTTTTCCCTTCTTCCGGCTTCCATGTTGATTGTTTACAATGTACAGTCGATTTGCGGAATGTCAAAAATCATACGTGAAGCTGACAAAATTCCCGACACCTGTGCGCCAAGAACTTCCAAATCCGTCCACCAGGAGTGCCACAATATGAGAAAAAGTTTGTTCCAATTCTAAATGAAGCAAACTTTAATCAGAAGTCAAAAAATCAAAACAGTATAATTATACTAGATCTGTTTCTAGTCCCCAACGTTTTTGTTTAATTTTTTAAGATTTTTTTTAGTTTTTGGTGATTGTTTAAAGTCAAAACTACACGGAAAGAAATCCATTATTGCTTATGATTAGAAAATTATGAAACCAATCATTTTAACATCTCATGAAACCATGAGCAATAAGTTTTCTTCCATGAAAATTAATCATGGTTCAAAAAAGCATTACTTGAGGAATGTATTTCTTTCAAAGCTCGTAACTCCAATTTTCTACCCGGATATCACTTTGAACCCTCTGCCTCATGTGATGTGATAGATTGCTCCATAGATTATTGGTTAGATGAAAAGCAGACATTGAAAAGCAAGAACTACTGAAAATGTTTACTTGATCTTGAAGCATATTCGTTTAGTAATCGTGTTGTTTTACCCACCGACTGATAGAGAATTGACAACATAAAAACAATGAACCGTGAATTTACATCATAAAAGACTAAACACGGCTACGCTTTTCATTCGACAAACATCAATGTTACATTTTGTTCGAATGTATTTTTATACATTTCATGTCACCGTTGTTGCTAGATTAATATTCCGAGAGCTAGCGTAAACCAACAAAAAAAAAAAAATTAAGCCGGGGTAAAATAAATGATATAAAAAAAAAATAAATAAATTCGATTGTGAATTTGGAACACCATCTAACGAAAGTCAGAGAACAAATTCGTTCAACCACATTGATTAATTTGTTTCATAGATATAACAATACAAGCTGTATTGATTCACCTATATATTTTAAATAAGACGATTTTGCAAACGCTGTTTTGAAAACATAAAAGGTAAAATCAATTCGCGGTATTTGCAAGAATTCCACATAGAGTTTCTTTTCAAGAGGTTTGATTCACACGTGGTTTTTCATGCAGTTCGTTTAAGTGCTTAAATTCTGAAACACAAAATCAAAATTGGAGCAATGAACGCAATTAAACACGCTATTTTGGACGTCTTCGTTTTTCAAAAACATAACATTTTGATTGTTAATGATTCTGATCTAAAGAATTTCATCGTGCTATTTACTATTATGCTTTAAAAATGTACATCATTTGAGACATTAGTTGAAATCGCGTAAAAACTACGTTCATCACACCATTCCATTTGATTCATATTTGAGATCTTTACATTTTTAAACAAAATGGCTGAATTTATGTTGCAAAAATTACCATCGTAGCAGAAACACTCCTGAAGTTATACCCAACAACGTCAAGTGCGTTACGTTGAAATTTCAGCGAAATCGTTCCAAATGGATCATGATCCGAGAAGTTTTAATCGTGGTGTATTATCATAACATGAAAATATATTATTTTCCCCAAATCATGATCCGTTCTGCTCATTTCTAGAATCGAAATTTTACCCGTGTACGTTTTTTCACAAAAGTAAATAGTTGTTGCTGTAAAACTTCCCTAAACAACGAACAAGAAAACTTTGGAGTCTGGTATTTTACATGTGGAAAGTGAGTGCAAAATTTTAAAAAAGTTGTTTTCGAACGACCAAGGAATGTTTTGCTAAATTTTCAAGTCAATCGAAGCAGGACACTTGGGCGTATCTGTCTCCGTGTAATCAGGTTTTCGTGTATAAAAAATTCTACAAATAAAACGCGGGTAAAAACGAAATTGGGTGTACATCTTGAACATTCGGAACTCTGTTTCTTCAACTTACAACATTGCATTGCGATACTTTTCATTCATCAATTAATTTGGAAAAATCAGCAGTTCCGAGCTTAAACATTATTCGTTCCATTTAGTTTGTATATTGTCTCACCAACCTGGAATGACTCCTAGTGTTTGTGGGATCGTAGCACTAGTCGTTTAATTATCCTGTATTGGAATAGAATAGAAAATTAAAAATAATGAAATTTTTCAAACATAAATAATGAAATATTGGTTACACTGAATGCATCTTCCTAAAGCATAAAACATGTTCACATGTTAGGAGCGCATGCTGGTCACGTGATATTCCAAACTAGATCATTTAGCTGATTATCACCAGAGCTCTAATTAACCAACAAATACAACGAAGGGTTGCCGGTTAAATTATTGTCCTGTCATCACTGAAATCAAAACGAATCAGGAAATATCAAGAGTAACAAACATTTAACTGTTTGATTAGGTGTCATTCAATCTTTCGACTGACTCGAACTTCAAATCGTGGTCAAAACTAGCAACAGTTACTTTAGATGAAACAGAACTAACGATAACAACCGGCACAGATAAAAGTAAACCCGTTTCTTTTGGGCGACCTTCATTGATTATTATTCTGTCTAGTCGGAGTTTCGTTTCGCTTCGGAATGGACTTTGGACTGCTGACTTAGTCAGTGTGTCTTTCAGCTAGATTCTTCACATTCTTTGGCGTAGTACAGTTGCATCGTTTCTGTTTTTTTTTCATTCCTTTCGTCACATGAGGCTCAAAGTACAAGCGATAGGGCAAGCACCACCGGAAGCGTAGCCCTGTGTATGATGAATGTTTAGAAATATAATGCAAAACAAATGTGCATCGGGCTGCATCTCACTAACAATTCAAGATTTGCTGTTATCATTGAATTACTGTAGATTGGACTACTTACAGATTTTTTCCTATTAAATGATTGAATATCAAACCTAATAAATAAAGATGCTTCTGATAATTACGAACTAGCCGGACTTTCTTTCAAATTAATAGTTGCTCAAATTACTTCGAAGGTTTCTCATATCAAAACCAAATTATGTTTTCTCAAAAACGGAAAGAAACATGAAATATAATGAATTAACTTACTACACCCTACGCAATCTAAACCTATAATTTGGTTTGACAAATGTATAACGTTAACAATATTGTAGAATAACTCTGAATCAAATTCTTGGTTTTGCAAGCAGAAATAACAGATCCATGAATAAGATATAAAATATGAGAAGATGCTGCTCAAAAATGATGATATTGATAATTCGAAAAACATATTTTCTCGAAAGCCGTTCGATTTGTACAAGAATATCCCATATGTACATACATATATGATCATAATAATATGTACATACATGTATGAAAGTATGATGAGCGACTACCACCTATTGTGCAAAAAGAACTGTTCTGTCCTCACATTAAAAATTGATCATCCCTGATCCTGAATATACGCCAGCAGGCAAACTAGTCATGTAATGGTTTAGTATGCTACAAATCGGCTACGAAGACTTATGAAAAAGTAGATCAAATTCCACAAAAAGAATGTAATACCAAGGCCTTGCTTTGGGTGCAGTACACCTTTCTTGTAATAATGAAAGCTTTCTTAATGAAGATAAAACTCATTGTCCACGTACTGTTATTAGTATGATGTTGGTATTCCCACTCTTCCTACCCAATGATCTAAGAAATATGTTTTATATTTTGTATAATGTTTCATGTGATTTTTGTTGTAACAATTCTGACGATTACTTTGTGCATATGTAATGCGCCTAATGTAATAAATGTTATACAATTGATCACTCACAGTAATGGTATTTCACTAGAGTGATACACCAGTGCGTAAGTTTCATTTCTACACTGCGGATGCATTCGGTGGGCTCCACACAAAGAGGAAAGCGCACTTCTTCTCAGTGTCCATTAGACAGACTTTGAGTGTGTGCTTGTGTTGAAAGAAGCTGGTACGAGAGAACCAATCGAATGGCATTCACGTGCTCTCACATAAATACACCCAAGTGATCACTGGCGCGTGATGGTGAGCGAACATTTCTGTGAACTTCAATTAATAGAGAGTAGATCTGGCTTAACTTAATGATAAATTGTTTTATTTTGCTGATTTGCATGCCCCACGCTTCTTCTACGTAAACCATACACCAGAGTTCACAAAAATGTACCAAATGAACTAATTTTGACAGCTATCACAGCTTGTTTGTTGATGTGATCATTCTAATTTGAATACGTGTTAATAGATATGTAAACAAACCACTGATAGCTGTCAAAAAAATGAACTTAATTCATCGGTAGTTCATTCGTGTCGTCATCGTGTAAAACCTAATAGATTTGCTGAATATCTGGCAACAAAAATGCACTGAATGAATCTGATAGCTAACGGAGGATTGATTACGTGATAATATTTCAATTTGAATTCCTGTTATTGGAAATGTTAACAATCCACCGGTACATGTCAAACTTGAATTTTATTCATCATGAGTTCATTTGTGATTGTAAAACCTAATTCAGCAATTCCACCGAAAATGATAGATTTTTATTTTGGAAACTTATTCTTGTATTTTTTAATGTGGTTCAAATTATACATAAGCGTTATTAATGGCCAAATGGAAAAAGTTGCATTAACAGTTTGCCATTTTAACTCTAGACTTACTTTCGAGAAGAAACTAAGTAAAAACCGGGCTAAAATAAACAACTAACTAACTAACTAACCTTTTGAAAATTTTTAATAATATATATCCCAGAAATGGTGGGTCCGATCGATTTGATATCTTCTGTAACGGTTTCAATAATTATAAAAACTTCTCTATCTAGTAGCGATGACAGTCAGGAAGCAATACCAATAGAGTCAACAAATTCCAGCATGATGGTTCTCATTCAGGAAATATTAGAATCGACGTCCGTAACATCAGTAGAGACAACGGGATCAAACCTTCCAGAATACATTCAAAAAGTTAATATTGATATTTTCAATTAATCAATCTCGAGTATTACCGTGGTTCCAATTTACAAAACAAAAAAAGGCGGGTGGGTAATGTCAGAGACATAACTGGATGTCGTGAATACGAAAACAACTCACATGTTCCTTAACACTTCCGAATATCAATTAGTTGATCAATTGTATGAATTATGCTAGCATTCCCCTTTTCCACATTTTTCGCAAAAACAAAGAAGGCTTCACTTGATCTCGATTACTGTGAATTTCACACAGCGAAAAGTGCGCAAATCTAACCAAACTGTTCTAGATTTGCACTAAACTGAGGATATTTACCTTCAATTTGCGAACAACAAATCCGAATAGTTCTTTAGAAAACTTTTAGAGCCATTAGAACGGCTGATTTTGTGTGATGCTCTCCACCGTTGCTTTTTCACCAATGCAAATGACTGGCAGCTGTGACGTAATCGCTCTTGTCGGAAGCGAAACTAGCTTTGCAAACGACACAAAATACATCTGCTCGCAGTGGCGACAGAATCCAAACTGATCCAATTTTTGTTGAGAGGTTTGTTTGTAGCTGATTTGGTTTGTAGCTTTTTCACTAATGGGCGGTCCTGAAGGCAATAAAAATAGCCATACAGAATTTTAATGTCGATTATTTCACTTCGGATTTGCATAATTTATTGAAAGAAACTATCAATATGCTGTAGGGATTCATTCCTGCCTTTAAGAAGGACCAAATTGTGGAACTCACTACGATATTAAACACTGTTCGGAATATTTTCTCGAACGATTTGTTGTACAGCAGCAGATATTTTGTTCTCTTCCTCAGAGCGCGTTGACATGGGTGAAATGAGACAGGTTTTTCAATAGTGTACTATTGAAATTCATCAATGCTTTTGCTATACAAGTTTAAGTTGAAAAATTTCGATTCTATTGGTAGTTAGATTATATAAATCCTTTCACAGATCGCTGAGCTATGAGCTTTCAAAATACGAGAAAGGCAAACGCGCCTTATAAATTATCTTTGATACTCGTTTATACCAAACATTTCAGAAAAGTTTAATTTTGAACTATTTGAAAATATGTCACACAACTGAATATTTTATCGTAAAATTGTGATCATATTTCCGATGGCATGTAGCAAAAATTATGTTGATTCGTTAGAAACAACAAGAGATATTCACGATCAAAAACTTATCACTCTCTCAGAGGATAAATTTTGAAAAGGCACCCCATAGTAAAGTAAGTCGTATTCACGACAAAAATAGTTCTGTTAAATATATTATGGAGAAATATCACGAGATAAATAGCATTAGAAGGCATATATTTGCTTAGATTTGATGAAAGAAGAATCGACGAGTTTTCCAGTGAAGGTACGACAAGGGCGGAACAATTTCAACTCTTAACTGTACTGCCTAAGTCATGAACAGCCGACAAAAAAAAACAAACAACAATATATATAGCAATGAATGCAAAAAGATTACTGAATGAGAGTGGTGTGCATTCTACTACTGAATCGAAGGCAGCCAGTGAACTAGATGAAAATATTGAGGACACCATTATGAAATTTTACGAGGATGATGAAACCAGCCGACCAATGCAATGCCTAGCCAACTTTATTGTGTTACAATTTGGAAGGACGGAAAACGCCAAACTGTTCAAAAAAGGCTAACGACCATTACTTTGCGAGAAGCCGATTTACAACTGATTAAAGGAATTGAACACTGAGATACAAATTGGATTGTTCATCCTTTGCTTAACTCGGGCCTAGAAATTGCAAACTATTAACAGGCTCAGGGACTCACAACGTGTATGTATGTACCATTTACGAAAATGTTGAAAGTGTATACAGATAGTTTGACATATGAAAATGCAATAGTGGAATGTTTTTTACGCAAGTTCGAAAATTTCATAGGTTCAGTCTTATTGGAAAAAAGTTTGTTAGAAGAAATGGATGAAAAATCTATTGATGAGATAGTTTATGAACAATGGGTCACAACCGACAGATGCAATATAGAAACGTTCATAAAACAGAAGGAAGTGTTTGTTTCCTATTTTATTATAAAAGTTAGAAAAATTGATACAACATGATTTAATTGGAAGAGAACAGTCTACTTAAAAAAAACAAAAAATAACTTGCAGGAAGGAGAATTTTTAGCTTTATGTGATTCTACAGAAAACTGCAAGCTGAAGTTCAAAGTCACTACTGAAATGCACACCAAATCACCATTCATCCATTTGACAAGAAAATAAAAATAGAGAGAACGTTTTCAATCTTTACGAATATAAGAATAACTATGATGTAGATGTTGGCTGGCATTTTTTCGCAACATCGCATGGTAAGGGAGGAACAACAAAACGCAAAGCTACAAAGAGCAGGTCTTGAGGAACGTGAACATCTTATTAAAAACGCTAAGGAACTGCTCGGTTGGGCTCAAAAATGACACAGGAAACAACTAACAAATTTTCTTTTCCTATGCAAGTACAAAAGAAAATGAAAATATCAAACAACATCGTAATGAACAATATTCGAAAGCAATTACTATTCAAGGTACACAAAAATACCATTGATTTATTCCAGAGTCTGTAGATTAAATAGAAATTGAACTATTTTTAAATTGTAATGCTAGAAAAAATTGTAGATATTATTCAACAATAAGAAATCTGTAAATAAGTGCAACTCTCGAACATTGCATGAGAACATAAAATAAAATTCTTACGGGTAAAACAGCCTTTTTTTAATAAACTCAAATAACCATCCAAAAATCGTTACAAAATATAAAATTTCATGAAATTTTATTTTCAAAACGCTGTATCTCGAGAACGCTAGCATGTAGGAAAATTTTGAACATATTAGGTATATTCGCATACTTTCATAAAATTGTATTGAAAAATTTTCAATAACTTTCAAAAATTTATATTATTTTGAAAATATGTAACATTTTCAAATATTATTTCTCCTTTCTAAAAATTTAACTGGATTTTATTTTGGACTTCAGCTACAACATATCGACTAAAAACACGTTTTTTTTGAGATATTTGAATTTTGCGCTACTTTTTAATCAAAACTAAAAGCACTATCAGTTTCAACAATACTAAATTTGTTTTACGTAGTCCTTATAATTATCTAAAACATTGCATAAGATACCAAATCGATTGAAATGACCGTTTCTGAATTATATATACAATTTCAAAAGTCAGAGAATTTTTTTTTCGATTCTACAGGTTTCAACCTTTTGATCTCACGGATCATAAAAAATTTCTGACCATTATACGAAATGCGCGGGCTTGGGAAACGAATTATTATTATTCAATCTTCAATTAAATTTAATTTAAAAATTCCCGTTCTTAGTACGCATTTTGCATTTGCATTTTAATGTGCTTATCAAATTCCGTATATTTCTGTACATTTAATATGTATAAAGCATTTGTAACGCTTGCTATTAGTACTGAACATGGTGATCCCAATTTGATATAAAGTTTACATTGTTTAAGTATGGTTTGTAGTGATGAGTAAAAAGCATTTGTTGTTTTTATGTTCCTGATGAAATTTTTTGACATATCATTCTAAACTTTTCTTAGTGTGTGAAGTTTTCACTGTTTTTCGTAGTTATTATTATGTGTTTTTTAGTAAATTTTTGTGACTAAGCGAATTAATGTGATGTAACATTCTTGAATTGTTTATGTGTGACAGAGATGCCCATCTCCTCTGTGTGACGAAGAGCAAGTAAATTTCTCCCCTAGTACTGACAACTTCAATGATAGTTCTTCTCTTTTACATATAAACACTACAGTTGTATAAAGTGTGCACGCATCATGAGTGCGCGTGTTTATTTTCTTTTACGTCTAGCATTGAATCGCACCAAAGTGCTAGAGCAGTGCTATCAAATTCTCTGAGGTGGATTGCAGGTATACACGCCATGTCATGTTCGTGAAAAACCTAATAATGAAAGGAGAAACCGCATTCAGGCAGTACTTATACTAAATTAATTCTGGAAACTACAGTAAAACATACGTTGGACGTCCGCAGAGCCAACTTTTTTTTAAACCAATTCTGACACATATATTCTGGTGAACAATCAACACAGTAAACTTCTCTTATCTCTCTATGAATAACAGTCGCTTTCCTACCTTTATGAAAATAACACAGTGCAATGTATTAAAAAGGCTTATTTTAGTAACCATGTCTAAACTAACCAATCATTAACAACTTTCAGCTTAATCGTTTGGTTCAAATAATATGATATTTTAAAAATAAGAGGAATATGTTTTATTAAATTCAAATCGTTGTGACTATGTTAGAATTATATTAGGATAAGAATTCTACGTAAAAGTGATACTACGGCGAAGAAAAACTTAGGTCAATTGCTTAAGAAATAAACGTATTTATAAAAAAAAACTTTCAGCTAGTTAATAACTATTTCACGATAGTCGTTTCTACAGAAACATGAAGTTATCGATTTTTAAACCTCACAAGAAATTATTCGAACATTGACACGAGAATAACGAAACAAACATAGACTGGGGTACAGTGACATGCTAATGCTCCACCTATTACAGCGTTCCATTATTAATAATTTCATAAACTGTTGTCTCAACCCAGCTTTCCAATGCGTCTTGCATGCACACACGCTAACTCGATTATCATGCACTTGCCCCATGCGGCACGAGTGATTCGTTGTTTGATGCATGTAATTTGAGATCGATCGGTCGAAGGTCTTCGCGTTATGGGGACAATTCCAATGCACGCATGAGGAAATGCAGGGAGAAATTAAGTCAACTTTAACAGCTATTTCAACTATCAGGCGGACTTTGGCACGTTTATCGTCGGGTTTCAACGCACAGCAGTAGGCAACAAATGCACTGATCACTCGGTAGCTGCATGCAACGGTTTTATTACAAGGGATTGACGTATTTTTGGTGTTTTCATGAGAAAAGGTATAAGTGGGGGCCATAACGCGATGCACAATAGGACAAAATTGGATGAAAATACAACTTTACTCAAAAATTTCATAGAAATCTATATAAATATTTTCAGGGTCGGTATTTCTTATGCAAAAATGAAAGTAGAATCGATTGATGATAATTTCAATAGTCGCGAAATTCATTATCACCGTTTGCCCGTCGAAAAACTGACTCTGAATAATAAAATGAATTCGACTAATTAGAAGGTTATTGGTCATTCATGACATTTTTATAAGTTCTGTATATGGATTACTGTTAAATAGAACGACCGCAAAAAATGTATACTGTTTTACCCCAAATCTTCTTCTACCATAAATGTACATAAAGCTCTACTGTTCGGTGTTTGAGCTAATTATGGTAAACCAAAGACATCATATTAACAAGATATCCAGCTCTCACATTTCCCGAACAAATTATTGGCAACATCTTTTTTTTTTCGAACATGGCGCCCTCAGGCGAGTCCGCATCGAATCTCCTACATAGAAGTGTGGGGGAGAAATGTCAAATTCGTGCGCGCCAAAATAGCAGCTCTGCCCACCAATGCAATTGACATGGCGAGATGGCGTTGCTGAACTGAAGATTGATCTCGCTCCAAGCTGACAGGGTCTGGGTAAACCAAGACAGTTCTATGTTAAAAATGCAAATTAATTACCAGATTGTTTCCACGATTCCACGAATCGTGCTACTTCGTTTTACCTCAATTTTCATCCGTGATTGCGTCATCTATAGCTGCTGGTCTTTTGAATTGGAGGAAAAGAAAACGAAAAGTGGACAACGATGGGGAACATTATTGGTACAATGACGTTAATAGGAAATGTAGAGGCGCTGCTTGTTTAGAGATGATACTTTCAGCAAGGGCTTTAAATTGGTCAAATCGGTCAAATCGGTCAAATCGGAAGGAAAAATATTATTTACTTCACCTTTTTAACGATTTCTTATAAAAACGGACAAATTTATTTGAAAAATCAAACATTAAAACAAACATTCTTGAACATTCTACACACTAAGATTTAATTCCTTTGTTCGGTAATATTTTTGACGAGAACTTTCGGTAATCTAAAGAAATAACCGATATTTCGGTACATGGGTTTTATTTTACAACAATTATGCAAATTTTCATCGAACGATCAGTTTAACGTAAATTTTCATTACAGAATTCTGTATTAGATATACAATTGATACGGTAAACGTAAATAGTCGCCGAGTACGGTAAAATCATACTATCCGTTTGGTAAAGTTATCTTCCAATAACCGAACTTCTGTGAAAACTGATTGTCATGAAACTAACTGTCAAACAGTTATTAAAATATTCAGTGAGTGTCTTTTTATTAACCAAACGAAAAAAATGTTGAAGGGTTCATCGAATGGATTGAGGAACAGGTGATAAAAGTTTTTAAAACATTAGGGCCACTAACAGCTTTTTGTTTACTTATAGGCAGAAAATAATTTTGTTTCACTTGTCCACTTGCCGCCAACACAAATCGTTCAACGGTAATTTTTGTTGAACTCGACAGATTGTGCTGTGTGTTGGAAGGCGCTCATAATTCCGGTCAGTCGGAACACCTGACACTTTATAAATTTCTCGTGGAATAAAACCATTTTCTTCATTCGTTTTTGTGAATATGTGTTGTTTTTTGAAATCCGAAAATCCAGAATTTTAACAAAAGGAAAACAAACAAACAAAAATTACCGAACAATCTGTTAGATCCATTTGGTTTACAGTTTACGGTGGTTGTTTGACAGTTCAGCAATTACCGAACGATCGGTAATCAATTCAATTACCGAACTAATTACCGAACGTTCAGCTGTTGAAAATTCGGTAAAAAATTACCGAATACTGCGAAATTTTCTAAGTGTGTAGTACTCGAGAAATCAACAATACACTGGTTTCTGTTTGAAAAAAAATGGGGATTCGAAAAAAAGTTATCTTACCCAATTTCACACATTTCTGAAGATTTTCCATGTTTAATCGTAGTTTAAAAGTACACTTTAAAATCGATTTTAGTCTACTTAGAGTTAGCTTTTATTGCTGATATCTATTTGTACTATTGAATAAGCGAAAAAATAGTTGCAAATCACTACTGCAAATCATTGCAAATCGAAGGTAAAATCATCAGTTTACTGCAAATCTAGAATAATTTGTATACTTTTCGCTGCCCGAGATCCGCCCAAGGAAATTGTTCCGAACAGTGTTAAATATCGTAGAGAATTAAACCCTTTCGAATGCCAGAAATGAACCTCGTACAGCATTTTGATAGTTTCTTTCAATGAAATATGCAAATCCGAAATGAGATGGGGAATATAATACAAAATTAACCGTTCTAGTGGCTCTAAATGTTATCTAAAGAACTATTAAGTTTGCTTCTCTGCAAATCGAAGGCAAAAATCATTAGTTTAGTGCAAATCTGGAAAAAATTGATTAACTTCGTGCACTTTCCACTATGCGAAATTCGCACCGAACGAGCGCAAATAAAGCTAGCATTTGACTGTGTCGAATTCAAGAAAAATGTTCCGAACCATATTTAATATCGTTGTGAATTCCACCATTTGACCATTCTGAAAGTCGGAAATAAGTCCCGTACAGCATTTTGGCACTTTCTTTCACTCAAATATTTAGATTTATGAAACATTTAAATATATGAGCGGTTTTAGGACTTGTGTTACGATAGTATTTATGTAATGAATTCTTCTAATTCAAGGATCAAGCATAGAAATGACTTGGAATGGTGCCCTACTTCTTGAAATACAAACGTAACCAAATAATTTTTTTACAGCACTCCAATGTTATTAACGGTTCTTTTCAGAACGTAAAGAACTTATTTATAAAACTATCTTAAACACAAATGCAATCTTTTGAAACCTTTTGGTCCTTTTCACCACTACACAATCTTGAACGGTCCAACGGTATCAAATCAATTAATGTCTACACACATCTCGAATGCAGTCCTACGTCAATTTCGCGGTTATGTCTCTGGCATTACCTACTCTAGTTTTTTTCTGCGCTTGATTGGCTAATTCATTCGATCAAAAACTTGAAGTTTTGTAAATGTTTTCTAATCCGATTTAGCTGTAACTTCTTTGTATTTTAACGTATTTTAATCATATTTTCGTCAAACGTTTTACTGCATTTGTCCGTAACGGACCGGTAACCGAAGCTAAGCCGAAAACTTTCTGGAAATTGAACAAAACACCCATTACAATTTGGTTTTGATCCTGCTCATCGAAAATTCAGGTATTGTCTCGAAACTTCATGGCCTGCTGTACCAAAGAATGTATGCTAAAACTTACTTTAGAATCTTTATTGAAAGTAATAAATTTGATAAAAAAGTTCACGGAATCACCACCGTGTTGTACTCTTAGTCACCCGAATGGAATTTTTTCAGGTGGCCACATCTGTCAAATTCTCAGCTTGATACCAGGACATTTGTGAAAGTTACACTGTATTGACTACAACTGCAATTGTGCGTGTCGTCGATTTTGTACAATTATCAAAACGGAATTGAATTTCCAACAACGAGTTTGCTTTAAATTGTACGTTAAAAGCTGAACTGGTTCTACAACATTGCAAATATTAGAAGGTAACGGCAACGATACTCTAAATAAAACAGTCGTTTATCAGTGGTACGAACATTTCAGAAGTGGCCATGAGTCTGTGAATGATGATGAGAGAGTTTTAGTCGAAAAAGAAGGCGAGTTTTATTGATTACAAGCGTGTTGTATAACATGAATTCCTTCCAAAAGGCCAGAACGTCAAAAAAAAAGTATTTTTTGGGCGTTATGAGACGTTTGCGTGAAGCAATTCACCGATAAACAATTAGTGGATCTTGCACCACGATAACGCAACATTTGGCTAAAAACGTAACAAATACCATTCAGCAACCACCGAATTCACCTGATTTGGCTCCCTGTGACTTTTTTCTATTTGGTCGCCTCAAGAAACCGCTCCGTGGAACGCGTTTCAGCACCCGAGATGAGATTATGGAATAATCGCAGATGGCTTTGATGACAACACCGAAAACTGAATATAAGTAATGTTTCGAGGATTGGATCAAGCGCTGGTATAAGTGTGTTGCAGTCGATAGGTCAAGGTACTTTGAAGGGGACAATATCGATTTTGATGAATAATCTTGTATATTAAATTTTCTGAATAAATTCCGGGAACTTTTCGATCAAGGTGAATGAGCGTTTTGCTTAAATTTTTGGTAAATCTAGTTTCAATACGTGATATGAAATAGAATTGAATAATAGATATTCATTTTTAGGTATGTTCTAAGAATCCGTTGAAAATTTCAAGTCGAGAATTATGTGCCGATTTAACCCCGCACAGACAATTCATTTTCGAGGCGCAATAATAATTCTTTTTTCCAAGTAATCGAAAGCACTTGGAATAATCGTTAGATTTAGCACGAATTGAACTTTCAAATGCACTAACCAAACCGTCGTTACGGTGGACAAAATCAAATAAATACAAAAAATCTGAAAATTAAAAAAAAAGTAATAATCGTACCCGTTTTGACATGAACACGATTGACGCCAAACTGAATTGACTTAGTGTCATTCAGCTAACAGAGGTCTGTCTGTCACATGAAAACGCGTTTACAAAGTCAATCCATGGACCGATATAATTGTTCCGGATGTCCGGTTTAAGCGCTATTCACATTAGGCCGTGACGTATCCGGAACGGGACTGGACCGGATCCCGTCCGGGTTACGCTTCAAAATTGTTTAATGTAGCTCCATGTGAATATTCTCATCGACACACGTCCGAAGCACGGTCAAAGCATGCGTTGACTCAAAGACACTATTGGCAGGTAATTGAATTGTCACATGCTTTCCATCCAAGGCTCCAAGATAGAGTGCCTATAACCAGAGTGACGACAGCTGTTCGTTTGGAATGACAGATTTGTTCCAAACGAGCAAACGACCTGTCAAATATAATGCAAAGCTTACGCGACTGCCAACATTTCGGATGAAATGTTTTGAATTGTTGCCAACGTTACGGATGACATGTCGTCACTCTGGTTGTAGGCACTCTACTCCAAGACACAGCGGGAAATTCCACAAAAATGATTAGCAATCTTCTTCCGCATATCTTCTGTTAGTTTCGGAAATTTTTCGGTAATTACACGACATATCTCGTGAACAATCTTGTAGACAGTCCCAAGTCTGTAACTAAATGCTATGGTTTTTAGCGTGTCTCCTGTTGCTAAATATCTGAAATCATGAGACGAACACAAACTATAAGCCATGTCATTGATGGTTATACAATTTTTGGTTGGAGTTTTCTTGACATTTACAAAGAAATCTTGTAAACAAATCAATGAAAATACCTTAAACAAACTGCCAGCCTCTCGAGAGTCACTGCTAATCGGAATGTAGTGTCATGCTTTTAAAGACACGGATGAATTTTACTCAACAGCGAGTTGAAACAGGCTTCTGACATTCGAAAATATGCCTTGATCTCGGCATTCACAAGCGGCTTATATAAGGTGGTGAATTCACCCTCAACTGCTCTTTTTCGCCAAAGTTCGTGCATCCAAATCTCCTTTCTTTTTTTTTTGTTTTTAAACTGCTGATTATTTTCGTCATTCAGAGCAATTGCAATTCTGGCAAATTCTTCGTTGGAAAAATGTGCCATTTTCGTGAGGAACAGAAGCACATCAAATGCAACGATTGTGTATGTTACTAATAGCAACGGTAGCGACACGGAAAATGCACGGTATGATGAGAATATTTTACAAATAAATCCCGGCACATTGCGGTTCCGTTCCGGATACGTCACGGCCTAGTGTGGATAGCGCTTTAACCTCGAGTCTGGTCTAGCCCCGGTCTCCTCTATAAAAATCCGTCTTGATTCGAAGTAGAGCCTCACTATCCGTGCAAAATTAATGGCTTGTCATACTAAAGACGTGTACAAGGTAACAAGTCGGTCCTGATTTCGTTACATTTACTACTGCTGCTTCAAAAGAAAAGAAATGATGTAAATCCATAGTAATCGGCAGTCGTAAATCGGCCCGGCATATATTTTGTTGGCTGGCAGCCCGGTAGGTTCTTCTAGACCCGACACTGCTGGGAGAAGACCGTGCCGATGGCAACACTAACTATAGAGCAATTCATTGATTTTAGTAGACTATATTGCAAAATAGATCGTAGTATTTTAAGCTGAGAAGAACAAATGTGCAATATTTTTGGTGAACGTTCCCAGATTAGATTGAAGTACATACGTTTCAATTCAATTATTATCATAGAATCGACACAAAATCCACCTTTCCTTTTTCTATAAGAATTTTCTATGAGTTTATGAGAACAACAATATTAGACCAATCGAATTGATTTCGTATACCAAGGACTTATCTCAATTGTTTCACTGAGATTCGAAAATTTATCAGTGAAATTTAGAGCATTTCGGATCAATGTTTTTCTTCGAATCCCGATTTTAAAGTCAAGCTGCTGAAATTTATATTGCCTGCATCCACCGATCTATACTACTATGAGAGTGTTCACAGTAGAGAAACTATTAGAATTCCGCTCACGCTCGAAGCGTAGGAAAATTCCAATTGCCGGCTGTGCGTAATTCTGCCCGGCGAAACTATAAACAACAATCAATGAGTAGCGTCTATAAACAACAATTAATAGTTTCATTGAGAACTTCTAAAACCCGTTTTAATTGATTACGACGCGTGAAGCAACGGAAAAATTTAATATATTACTAGAGCCGGAAAATTAATGCCCATGGTTGCATTGCGATCAAATGCCGCAAAGTTCTAGCTTAACGGGTTTGCATTACATTAACCGGTCAGTTCACTGCACAAAGAACTGCATTTAAATTTTAATGCGATTCGTTGCACACTATACAGGCTCGGTGGTTTATTGGAACCTGCGCTATTATGCATTGTTTTATGAATGTTATAAAGGTCATCGATCGATTTTACTTAAATGAAACGTTGCTAACGTTATTCGACGCTCAGCTAGAATGTATTAATCTTTGCGACGAAATGTTTTTTTGCAAAAATCAAGTTCATGTGACCGAATGTACAGTCCCCAAACGATTCCTTCATTTAGCGTCGTCTTGCTATGGTGTTGGGCGAACCTGTAAGCAGAGATACTTACACGAAACTCCGTGAGCGTGAAAATTCTCTTTCCTTAATAATATGGTTGAGCATGGATGAAGCATCTTCTATATCTGTACGAACCCGCCGGATGGTTTGTATTGAGATGGGCACATCAGACTCGTATAAAACTACTTGAGCTGGGGTCAAAGGAGAAATGAGCACAGTTAAAAAACCTGTTTTAATCCACCTAGTGCTGTAATGATGTCTTTCTCATTTTATGTATATTTTCAAAAGTATCACTAGAAGATTCAGTGAAGGAAGTTTTTTTTCTATCTTGAATAAAATAAGAAACTTTCTTTGGGTATGAACTAACCTATTTCTTTCAATTTGTAAACAGTTATGTCAAGTTAATAAGAATTTTGCATCGTCGCACTAAATGATTAAACACACTTTACCCTATACGACTATAAGAACTTTTATTTGAGTCTGTTTGTGGAAATCGATCAAATCATCTCTGAGAAAATTGAGCTAGTCTCATTTTAGACTTTTTGACCACTATTTTCGGTGACGGAACCGGGAACTTGGAACCAGTATAGCCGAAGTCGGTTCGTTCAGTATGTAACTAATATAGCCTACAAATTGAGTTAGTTTTAAGCCAAATCTAGATAGCAACTTATGGGACTACGAGATTTTTTATTTTATGAGTGACATTAATTGACACATACTCACACATATAGACACATACAATGCTCAGCTCGATGAACTGTGTCGAATTTTTAATCTACATATTTTTTAATCTACATTAAGTTTAATTTTTAATCTACATATTTTTTATATTTTAATGTGTCAACCCTGTACGCTATACGAAATTGAACAAAGCACGATGCGAGTTCGCTTTCACATCTCATCCAAGTCAATCGATAAAACAAAACCGCTTACGTTCGGGACGAAAGAAACCAAGTACAGTATTGTGTAGTGAACAATAGAACGACCTCGAAAATGAGTGAACCAAACGAACAAAAGCTACCGCCGGTACGAAAGAATACAATTATTGTTGACTTCAGGCAGTGCAAAATTCTACCTTCGATACGAGAACTTGAAGGTTTGCTTAAGGAGCAATTGCGGATCCGGGAGTCGGATCCACATGAAATTCAGGAATTACGCATGGGACCACAGGACCTTTCATTTGAACCTAAGTTTGTGAAAATCAGTCGCGCCATCTATGAGAAAAATTAGAACACATATTTTCTTTTTTTTTGCGCATTTTACCCCATAGCTCCCGAACCGGAAGTTGGATTCAAATAATATTCAGGAATTTTGTATGGGACCACAAGATCTTTCATTTGAATCTAAGTTGAAAATCGGTTCAACCATCTCCGAGAAAAGCTAGTGCAAAAAAACGTTACATACACACACATACACACACACACACATACACACACAGACATTTTGAGTACTCGACGAACTGAGTCGAATGGTATATGACACTCGGCCCTCCGGGCTCGATTCAAAATTCGGTTTTCACAGAGATTGCATAACCTTTCTATATGAGAAAGGCAAAAAGGGAAATAAAAAGAGTGTGTCAAGTTGAAGATTACAGAGAACTTGAAAGTAAGAGAGTGATCGTGAAGATTGGATTCACGATGTGACAGGAATGGCGTAGCCGGTGAAATTGATGAGATAATTTATTTGTACTCTATGGTGAAAACCAACGTTTTATTTTTGGTTGCATCTTATCTCATGGTTGTATCGCGAGTTTAGAGCGAATTGTAGCCCTCATACTTACCCAAATCTCCAAAATCTATGGAAGAAAAAGTTGAGTCGTCGTCTTTCCGTAAAGTAGGTAAAGGTAAAGGTATGAGCGATGAACACGTTGAGCTGTTTCGATTGAGCTGATATTTTACAATTTGTTCCAAATACTTTTTCATAAGTGACTCTTATTTGTCTATCAGTAGAAAACTGGATGATATAAGCACAGATAACAGATATACAGGCTTACATATGAACTGTGTGTAAATTTGCTCAACACTCAACACTGAACACTTGCAGATGTCACCACGATCGACACGAGGTGCCACCACGATTTTGTGACGCTTTCACATGAGCCACAATTTTGGGTGCAACATTCACTTCACGCTAGATTTTTGTTTTGCTGTCGGTTAAAATGACAAGTTTATTTTTGTTTTATTCCGATCGAATTCTCGTGTGATTTATGCGACATGGAAAAACCTGTTTCAATCCACCTAGTGGTGTAATGATGCCTTTCTCATATTAATCATACTATCATATATAATACTGTGGTATCCATCAAAATAATTTTCTTCGATTCTTAAAAGAATAACGTAAATCGGTTTGTTTGACAATTTACTGATGAAAACTATCAATTGGGAAAGATTGGAGGTCGATTTAGACATTTTTTTAAGGTTTTTCCCCATTTTAAGTGACGGTATACAATTTTTAACACACTTTACCCTATATTTCAGGATACGGAAGTCGGATCCGCATGAAATTCAGGAATTACGCATGGGAACACAGGACCTTTCGTTTGAACCTAAGCTTGTGAAAATCGGTTCAGTCATCTCTGAGAAATGTTAGTGCATTTATTTTCACAATGTTTTGCACATTTTACCCCATAATTCCGGAACCGGAAGTCGGATCCAAATAATATGGGACCACAAGACCTTTCATTTGAATCTAAGTTTGTGAAAATCGGTTCAGCCATCTCCGAGGTAAGTTAGTGCAAAAAACCTTACATACACACATACACCCACAGACATTTTGCGTACTCGACGAACTGAGTCGAATGGTATATGACACTCGGCCCTCCGGGCCTCGGTTCAAAAGTCGGTTTTCACAGTGATTGCATAACCTTTCTATATGAGAAAGGCAAAAAGTTACCTTTAACACTTAAGGGAAATCGTGTGATAAGTGTTAAATTTGTTGTAGTTGGAATATTTCTAAAACAGGCAGGAGGATTTTGTTATCGTTCCGGAACGTAGTGGAACGTTTTGAAAGATCGCGACGAACATTCGAGTAGGTGGCAGTAGTGTTTTCAACGTAAAGCAAATTTGAAATTTACACAGGATTTTGAGAAAAGCCTGTATATCTGTTATCTGTGATATAAGTGTGCAATTCGCCAACACCATCGTCACCACGCAGCGCAACGAAATTTCATATGAAGCTTTGCACCGGAAATTATTATAAGGCTATTTTCAAATAAAATTATACTGTGGCGTTTCTTGAACAACTGTATATTGTGTATATTTTTGTTGAGAACAACCTTCTGGATGGCCCAATACCAAATTTCATGACAATCTACCCACTAAAAGCTTATTTTGAAGGCCTTGATAAATCTTTTTTTTTCAAAAGGCGTAAAAACGTTGGAGGACCGATCGGTCAAGTGCATCGCTCTAGATGGAGATTATACTGAAGAATAAAAATGTTTCACGGTAAAAAATCGACTTTTTCTTTGTTAGGCCTAGGACTTCTCATTCCATGTAGTAACTGTTCATATAAGAAAGATTAAAAATAATCGTATCAGTAGTCAACCTACGAAAACAAACAGAAACTGCAAAGTCATTCTACTTTCATAATCATGTCATCATCAAACAAGAAAAACATGACACAAACAAAACCAAACCGTGTGCGTTTATTCGTTTCCGGTATAATCCAAGCGCCTTCTCGTACAATCACTTATTTGTGTTTGGTCGTTTGTTTTGACCATTCTTCCCTTGGCCGACTGTCTGTAAGTACATACGTCATCAGCTATCGAAGAGGTGCGTTCTAATTCACATTATTGGTAAATAACATGGAAGCTCACTTTTTCTCCTTCTAAGAAAGCAGAAGGCGGCAATTGTTGCTGACGTCAATCCCCAAGTCAAGGTGGATTATCAGGTGCAAAAAAAAAACAATTACTAACGCCAGGTACAGATGAACCTAAAGAGGATCTTCAAGAAAGTTAGAAACTTCGCAGTAAACATGGGAGCAGAATCGCATGATCGCGCCAAGCAAGAAGCAACCAATGGCTCGTTTGCTCTCCTTTGCTTTTGCTTGCTTTCGCATCGTTTTGATGATCCAGCAAACAAATTAAGCAAGTCATCGTTACGAACAGAATATAGTTTCGACGCCCACTTCTTGGGGATTTCCGCGCAGGTAGTTTCATTAAGCGTCACCGAATGATAATTTCATAATTCAAATAACGGGGAGCTCATAATTTGCGGGACTGGCATTTTGCACTATTTGTTGAAAAGAATCGAGATTTGCTGAAGCAGAATTGGTCATTTTTGTTAAATAGTCATAGCTTTAGCTAACTGCTGTCAAACCGTTTGTTTTAAGCCAGATTCGAACCTAGTTTCAACGTGATTGAACTGAAATTCGAGTCAATTTCGTACCTACCTGATTCTTATATCGGATGTGTTCACACCTCCGTTGTTAAGTGCGAACCCGACACAGTTTCATGAAAAGTGTTTGTTTGATGAAAGCACCCAGGGTCAGTTTCAGTTTTCTCAAGCCAAAACGACATTAGTGAGTGATGTAGTTTGTTTTCAACGTCACACTCTTTGCGGTATTTCTACCATATTTTAAATCGTATACAAATATTGCTTCAACGGCTGTCTGCTCCGTTTCAGTGAAGGTTGTCAGAATCGAGATGACTTAAAACATTTGTACGTTTTCTGGTATCCCCTATCCACTTTTTTTTTCGCTGCACATGTTGATGAGTACATCGCATCATATGATTTGAAGGAAACAGAGGAGTTTAATAATGATATAGGGCTACTGTACCACTAGTCATCTCATTGATAGCTTCGCCATGGTATTTCGCAGATTACTCGATTTTAAATCAACGGATTGTGATGAAATAGTAACTATATTTACGAACCAAATCCCAAATAAGAGAAAGAGATGTTTGAGGTCATTTCGAATTTCGAAATGGCGGTTTCTGGTTTTTGGAGATTCTTCGAAAATCGTTACACTATGGACATTCTCGGAACGGATTTGATGATTAGATATTAAATAACGAATACGATATTTGAGTTCCTTCCGAAATCCAATATTTATTTATTTATTTAATTTATTTATTTGAAGCTGGGAAAAGACCCATTGGAGGCATAAAACTTCTCATCTTTTGTACCCTCAGATTATAAATATCCAAATGATACATTACTTTACTAAAGAATTAGGAATTAATTAGGAATCATTCTTATCTAATACTCGAACTAATACTAATAACTAAAGCAAAAATCATCTTAGAAATAAATTCTTTATGGTGTTATGAGTTAAGTGAAAATAAAATACATTTAAGCTGCGATTAAATAGTCGGCACATGCTGTCGAAAAGCTTATCGACATCGACTTCGACAATCTCTCCATGTAAGTTTGCGAATCGCGAAACGAATGAATTTATGTTGAATGGCTTCTATATGCTGAATATCATTTTGATAATAAGGTGACCAAACAACAGCTGCATATTCGAGTGTAGAAAGAACCAGAACAGAATATAGCGCTTTTAGTCATTGTATATTATTGAAACATCTCGTAACACGAAAAATAAATTCGATCTTTTAAGAGCGGTTTATGAGGTCGAGTAGTCGAATTTAACTATTAAATGTGTTCGTGTAAATGACTTAATTGAGCATTTCAAAGTGTTCATAGTCATTCTGGCGACATCTGTTTTTTCATATTCCTAGAAAACTCTTACAATATGGATATTTTCGGAACGGATATGATTTGTAGGTACCGGAAAACGTCTTTCGAAATTAAATAAGGTAACTTTACGCATACTGTAAAGGTTTTCAAAGAATATCAATATACCGGAAGTCACCATTTTGTGTTTCGAAACGACCTTCAACATCGTTTTCCGATATCCACACATCAAATCCGTTCCGAAAATTTTTATATTGTAAGGAATATCAATAGACTGGATGTCTCCATCTTGGATTTCGGATCGACCCGATCAAAAGAAAACAGTTAATGCATACCTTATTATGTCCTTGTCTTCGACTAGTAAAAGATATTCGTATGATTGAATTAAGAGCTAAAATAACTAAACAGAATACCTACACACTTAAAAAAAATCCTGTGATTTTACATCTTATTAGATGCACATAAATGGAGCGTCGCAGCTCACGCAAATTTACGTGGAAGAACATTTAATATTGTGTCTAAAACTCCATGACATGAAATTCATTGAAATAAAAAAAATAGAATACTGATAGCAACCGCCGCGACTTGAACCAAGAATCATTGGATCGCACATACGTCTGTTAATCGACTGAGCCACAGAAGCATGCATCTGCTTGGCTGGTAAAAGGTGCATTTAAATTCATACAGTCGCTCCTGCTAGCAGAACACAAGTTACAGTCGAAACCAGTAAAATTCAAGCTCATCTAACATTAATTCATTACAAATAAAATTTTCCATCATTTGACAAATTAGGTCTTTATGAACTACATCGTATGACGGATTAAGGCACCTGTAAATTTTTTTTTGGAGTGTAACATTGTCACTCACATAAGCAGAGTGATATATAATTGAGGTATTTCCAATACCAAAACAATAGCACAACAGCATTGAAATTAATGTCGTTTTCACTTGAGAAAACTGAAACTGACCCAGGGTAGTTTCATCAAACAAACACTTTTCACGAAACTGTGTTGATTTTGCACTTAGCAACGGGGGTTTGAGCAATCCTGATATAACAACCAGGTTCGAAACTGATTCGATTTTCTGTTCAACAACGTTAAAACTACGTTCGAAATCTTCAAACAAACGGTTTGACAGCAGTTAGGGTGGA
The DNA here is from genome assembly GCF_030247185.1 of Malaya genurostris. Taxonomy (NCBI): domain Eukaryota; kingdom Metazoa; phylum Arthropoda; class Insecta; order Diptera; family Culicidae; genus Malaya; species Malaya genurostris. The sequence goes on from NC_080572.1 coordinate 217,464,664, forward strand.
AACTGGATTAGGTTTGGCATCAAGCGAAAACGTCATAAGAATACAGTGACTAAACTTATGCCGTTTTTCCTTGAAAATCACTGGCGGCGTGGATTGCTCTGGTTTTGCACATTCGAGCAGAAATGCAACAGTCTGAAGGTGTTTTATTGCTATTTCTGCCAGTGTTTTTCAATGAAAAAACGCCATTAAAACGTATTTGAATTATCTTTGAGGGATATATTTCTTTTGTTGATGCAGAACGAATATATGACACAATAAAATAAAACGATGTACAACTAAAATAGTTTGTATATTTTATAATCCAACATTTTAATGAATATCACACAAAATTCGAGTTTTTCGAGCATTTTCACTACAAATTTCCTCTCTAGAAGTTGTCAATTTTTTTACAATTCATTAAATACGTTGGTCTTATACTTACATAAGTTATGTTATCTATAAATTGCGGAATAATAGCGAAACAAGCTATTATAATAAATTGAAGCATCATTTGGCCATTTCAATAATACAATAATGCCTAAATAAGCAATGACAGGAAAATAAGCTTTTACTTTGATATTAGGTTGGTATTGCTTTATATTTGGGGAAAACATTGTTTTCTGACAATTAAAGTCATCACAGTCGTTTCGAAAATATCCCTATGATCAGGGTTTCAAAACATTCGCTGCACAAACTTGTTTTACGAATTAAATTCCAAATAACGTAAACTTATTTTATGAACTAACTCGATTTACAATTCCCGTTCTGTTTGTAAATGAAGGTTTCGGTAATGATAACAATGGAAACACTACTAATGAGATGACTATCGGTACAATAGCCCAAGTTTGTTTTCGAATTGAAATTGATTGTCCGAACGAAAACAAAAGTAATAAAAGAACATACACTTTCACTTGCGTCTGAGTATTTATACGAAGAACAATATTTTTATCAATCCGAAACATAATATTCGAAAAACACAACATCGACTAAAATAATAAGAAGAACGCACATTTCCTGCTACGACTCTGGTCATTTTGGCTGCCACCAGTCTTGCAGATGGCTGACAGCCATGTCACTCTCAGAACCGATGGAACGAAATCCTGATAGATATGCGCTTTCTATTATCATTATCATGAGGCAATTGAACACCAATATGGCTGCCAGCCATATTTTACCCACTGGAAGGCATATGACAGTTACGCCTATGAAGAGATGGCATTTCACCAGAGTTATACACGCTAGAGTCAGATTTTTGCCACACCGTGGATGAAAAAAACGAAGCACCACACAAAGAGGAAAGCGCACTTCTTCTCAGTGTCGAATAGACAGCATTTGAGTGTGTGCTTGTGGTTAAAGCAGCTGGCGCGAGAGAAACACATTCTCTTCGCATGAATCGCTCACACGCGCTCTCGTCTAAATACACCCAAGTGACCACTGGCGCGTGATTGTGAGCGAACACTTCTGTGAACTTCAATTAATAGAGAGTAGATCTGGCCTTGCTATGAAAAATTTGCAAGGAAAACCGAGAATTTTACGATAAATTGTTTTATTATGCTGGTTTGCGTGTCCACGCTTCATCTACGAAAACCATACAGCAGAGTGCTCACCGGCGTGTACACCTCTGTGAAAGTATCTGCATCCACCTCAGAGAATTTATTAGCTAATGCTCTAGCACTTTGGTGCGATTCAGTGGAAGAGGTAAAAGGACCCAAGTAGCAATACGCAACTAATTCGGATGCGACTAAGTCCAAACTATGTTGCAACAAGAGCACGAATATGTTTTTTATGTTATACTGGTTAAAACAAGGTGACAACAATGTTTCTTCATAACATAACTGGTTACGAATAGTTATTTAGGTTTCAAATCACCACTCCTTTTTGTCATATTGAATTAATTATAAATTATAAGCTATCGTTACTTAATGCAAACATATCTTCAATAACAAAAATGCCTCTAGCTACTAGTTAAAAATAAGTTTATTTGACTCCAATAGTAGCAACCCGTAACTAGTTCTGATACCACTTAGCCCAACTATGTTACAACAAGAGCACAAACATGTTTTTTTATGTTATGCTGGTTAAAACAAGGTGGCGGCCGTCTTTCTTTATAACATAAACATTGAACTAGCTATCATTTGTAAGTTATCGTTACTTGATACTAACATATCTTTAATCACAGCTATGGTTTCAGCTACTAGTTGAAAAAAGGTTGCGAAACCATTATAAATAAGCAATAACATAGATATTACAAGATTATAACATACAATTTCTTCATTGATTCAGATAACTCTTGGTAGGTTTTCCCAACGTAATGATAACGGAAATGCAACTTAAAAAACTTTTTTTGGCTTGAATATGGCAAACACACTATGGAGTCGCAAGAAGTGTACAAAACATTGATAAAACCAGGATATTACTTTTTTCAAAACTACTTTTTGGCGAAAATAATGAAAGGCAGAATAGTCATTTTTGTTCTATGCACTATTATAAACTCGAAGAAAACAATATAGGGATTAACCACCGATTGTGATAGTACAATTATCATGATATATGAATTTGAAAAAATAAGAAATCACTCTACTTGGATTAATTTCGAGCATTCTAAGCATAAGGTTTTTTCGTTGTTTATTGTTCATATCTTCATAAACAGATTTTGATTGAAGGCGCATAAAAAACAGTTAATTAAAATTTAATTCCGCTCGATAGTTTTAAAATCGTTGTGAAATTTGTACCTTGCATCAAATTTGTAATTTCAAATACTATACTGTCTTTTTATTGTTGATAGAAACACATTATGGATTCATTCAATGTTTATAATGACGATGGCAACAAAGTTTCAACTAGTTTACTTGAAAATAAGTTATTTTCAAGTTATGGAAAATAAGTTATTTCAGTATGGCATTACAACGTAACGACAACTTATTTTTAACCGACATAGAAACTAGTAGAAACTGCGCTTTTTGAATCACGCTAGTGGTTAGATGTTAGTAACAATAACTTAAATTTGTGGTTGCAAACTAGTCACAAATAAGCTAGCATAACAAAAATTGTTACTTGGGGAAATAAACAAACGCACTCATGATGCGTGCACACTTCACACAACAGTGGTGTATAAATGTGAAAGAGAAGAGCTCTCGTTGAAGTTGTCAGTGCGAGGGGAAAAATTTTGCTTGCTCTTCGTCACACAGAGGAGATAGACATCTCTGCTATGAGGGATCTTTCAGGATTTCGTTCCATCCGTTTTAAGGAAGACATGGTTGTATTGTTGGTAACGTGAATAAAATACATCTAGATTCCCCAGTGTAATAGCAATGTAGTGGAGCAACTCGTGACACTAAAAATGCCGTCTGGTGAAAAATGGGTGCGTGAATGCTCCTGAAAAGCGTGCATAAAGTTACCTGCGCATTTAACACAACCACAGTAGCACAGATCAGACATCCAAGCTAGTACAAACTTTTTCAAAAAAGCTGTATAAAACATACAAGTAAAAATCCGTCAAAAATCACCGTTGCGCACGACTTTGCATGCATTAATTACCATTGTATGAAAGCTCGAACGCAAGAGCCCATAAGGGATTGCTGGGATGCTCGAAGTGCCTCTACAGGAGAATTACTACTTGGTGATTATTTTTTAAAACAACAGTTAAATTTTTTACACAAATAGAAATCTCTTCTCGGATGTCTGTTCTCTGTGACAACAGCCAATGGAAAGAAGTACACCCGTTTTCCACTAGAAGCGCTCCGTACAGTGGGAAAGCTAGGTTTATTTGATTTATGTTGGTAGCCAAGGTGATCGGTACCGCAAGTGGAACTGTGCGTTCTTCTTAAATTTTTGCTGTTGTTTTTTTTCCAAATATTATGTTTCTTATTGAAATGAAATATTGTTATTTAACAAACCTTTTTTGTCATTTCGTAGTTTTCGAAGTGCTGCTCTGACAAACCATGCACCATGGATCGGAACAAATGTTAATTGGATGAAGCATTGACCGGTGAATATTTAGTGTGGGACAGAACCTTCCATTTAATATTTCCAAGTTAATTTTTTACGAATTTCGAAGTATGGGGTCTTGCATTGTTATGAAGAAAAAATTCCTTATCGTGACGATCTGTAGATTGCGTTTGCTTTTCTTAGGTTGCTGTCAGAGTGAAAGCGTCACCAAGCGTCTAGGTGCGCGTGTGAGCTAGTTTCATTTGATCAAAGCAAACCTGTCAGAGTGAATGCGATGCGATAACAGTACATTGCATTGAATCGCTTCGCTTCGCATCGAGTTCCGCGTTCACTCTGACATCAACCTTACAATGCTCTGATAAAACGCATCAATTGTCGTTCGGCACAAACATTGACATTTTGGATACATTTTTGAAATGTCATATATTGGTACGGATAGCGCATGTTAGTAGCTTTCAGGAGAATATTTATCTCTGCATGTGCGACTATGAAAAGTTGTCTAACGCCATCTTTCGTAAAATGCTACGAATTAATTCCAACACTTGGTATTCAAAACGTGATGCCTGTTAAATATTCAAACACTTGTATCTGACAAACTCTCCTGTTTCTTACAAATCATATGATGCGCTGTTCTCACCAACACAAGTAGTGAAAAGATTCAGTTGATATGTGCGAATTACTAGGAGACGGGTAAACGTTTTATGTCATTATGATTCCGATAGCCGTCACTGAATTGATAGTGGAAGCCGTCTGGTGCCAAGGTAGTCAAAAACCGAGCCAGTTATCTGTTGCGTAGTTTTAATTGCGTCTATGTGTTTTTCATTCTGATAATAAAACCAAACTACGCAAAATTTTAGCACAACTCACTGTATCACAAATGACAGCTAATTCATCAAAGCCAAACCGTCAATGCCATTTCGCCACGTGATTTTCATAACAAAGCACGTTCCAGTCGTTAAGTGTTCAATCATTTTTAGACGGTATAAACAAATCAGCTCGAAATACAAAACAGTTGATAGTCTTTCTTGTAATGATGCTTATAATGCTCAGGCTTATCAACATAAATGGCTCAATTGAAGATGAACGAGCCCCCTACCAGGAATCAATTGCTGATTACAACTTGTTAACTTTGCGTTTTTTTAGTGTCGCGGAAAATGTTTTGACGAATTGGTGCGATAACGAAGAGGCAATGAATTTATGAATAAATAGGAAACAGGCTGGCTTGATCTACTAGAACTAGGTTATTACTTACTAATTGTCCATTGCCAAGGAAGCAATCGCTCAATCTGCGAGGTACGCTTTTCTTAGTCCTTGGAAAAATTACATTAATTGGGTACCAAGCATTAATTGGGTAGCGAGTAAATTAGCGAAATTAATAAATTTTGCCTAATATGAGTAAAAAAGAAAAAGATGCCTTCAAACAGTTATGCACTGACAATTTTTTCAGTAATTTGATTTTCTAGCATTGATAATAGTATATCATAAGAATTTCTCTTATCTGATTCTGATGCAGTTTATTCCATTTGAAACAGGGCGGGAGATCAACAATTTCAGAAGTAGATCATGTCATGTCTTATCTTGATCATATGTGATTTTCCTCCACCATCATCTAAGCTTATCGAATCATCCAATGATTGAACTTACATAAATCAAGAATCATTTTAGCTCAAAATCACTACGCATTGTGTGACGGAAGATCAGTACCGATATTGATCGATGTGATTTAAAATTCACTGATCAACTGATCTTGAAAAGATTCTTCGTCAGTGATCTCGTTTTGATGAGGTGTTGGTCTTTATTTTCTCAGCCCTGTCTGCTACACTAAGGAAATATTATTCTTTACCTAAAACAATAATATATCTATGTACCCCTAGGAGAAATAAAACAGATGATTTAAATGTTTTATCAATTCCAACTAAATATAATTGATCTTAATAAAATAATTACGATGATTTTGTAGTTTTAGGGATATTTTTTAATCTAATGACAGCATGTAATAAATCGATTTTTCCCTCATATTTGTATGGTTTGACAGACATATTGAGAATGTATTGGGATGAATTTTATTTATTTTGAATTCGTGACATGTGACATAGGGGGGGTGGGGGGTCTTTGTTTCTGTGACAATTTGTGACAAAGGGGGGATGGGGAGTCAAAAATCGTCCAAAAAAGCGTGACGTCTTTTATGGACAGCCCCTTAATGCTATTCCTGAAAACTACTAATTCTCACTCATTCAGTTGTCGGGTCAAAAATTCTGATAAGGATGCAATGCAGTCTTCTCAAAGAACAATAAAATTGCGTCTCAACATTTTTAAAACACTTTTATTCCACGATTTATCTTTAGGCTCATAAAACTCTTTCCAGCAAGCTTCTATTTAGGATATAAGAACCAAAAATAGTTGCTTGGGGCCAAATCTGGCCAATATGATGAATACGGGAGCTATCCAAATTGGTTTGGTCGAGAATAAATAGTAAGTATAATTTATTTTGCTATTCATACCTACAAGCCATATTTTCACTTATCTCATTCATGGTAAATCCAACTTCTGAAGATAATGTCAAAGTCTAGATTTTTTTAACTAATTTATGATGACTCTACGTCAAACCAACAAAAAATTAATAAAATCATCCACGTCGTTTTTAAACAAAAAACTTACAGCATAGCATCACTTCTACAAGTTTCTAAATCTCAAGCTTTACGTTTGATTCCATCAATTAAGTTCTGCTCAGTGTCCTCGGTCACCTGTTTGGAGCCTTTTCCAAATTTTTAAGCAAAATCATTCTCATCATTAACCTGACCTTTCTAATTTCCAAGGCGTAAACATTAGAGATAGTCGGGTAAGCATTTTTTCAAACGCGAACCCGATCCATACCCGACCTAAACCCGAGATTATGTTTCTTCCAAACCAGAACCTGACCCGTACATGCTAAAAAATAAATAAAAATCTTTACCCGTACCCGACACGAACCCGAAAAAAGTTCCAAAACTGGAAAAAACCGGATAAAACTAAACCCGGGTTTCAGCCCAAAACCGATCCGTACCCGATTGAAAATGAAATACTTTCATCCGTACCCGGCTTAAGCACGAGATTAATTTTTCTTCCAAACCAGGACCCGACCCGTACCTGCTAAAAAATAAAAATCTTTACCCGTACCCGACCCGCATCGGAAAAAAGTTCTGGAAAACAAAAAAAAAACCCGAAACCCGATCAAATTTTTTAATCCGAATCCGACCCGTACGTACATATCTTTTTCTGTGCTCGTACCCGACAAATATCCGTCGGGTTCTGATTCGGTCGGGTTTCGGGTGCAAATACACGAAACCCGACCATCTCTAGTGCAAATACTTATTTACACGATTTATACGAATGAGTTGTTCGGTTTTCTTTCTTTCGATTTTTGTCAAAATACAAAAAGCAAAGCCACGCAACAGCGAGAGTTCCGATCGATTAGCTCAAATGGAGTAAACCTCATCCTACCGGAACCTGAACGGAACCTCGAAAATAGGTGAAAACATGATGATTACCATACACGCTCGTTTTATGTTACTCTAAAGTGAGTAGAATTTCTTTCACTTTCGCTCAAAGTCGACTTACTAAATAGTGAGTAAAGTTAGATTTACTCACATTCGAGTAAAGACGATATTTGTCAAATTCTAAATAACATTTACTCAGTGCTAGAAAAGGAAAAATTAGCTTGAGACTGGAAGTGCGATGCGATGTCCTGGTGCTGCGCCTAAAAAAGTATAATTTCAATGTGTTGTTTGATACGTATAGTTAAAAATTAGGTTGAAATAGTAATATTGAGTGATAGTGCATGTGTGACAAGTGTGTGCTTAGTAGTGAGAGAGCTATTTATTAAATAATGTTGATTCACAAAAACTGAAAATGCTCCAGCGGCGGAAACTGTGAATTTGCCGCCAAAAAATTCAACGATGTTAACCTGTTAACCGATCGAAGCGCCGTCTGCATGTCATTGTCGGTGTTGTCGGATTTCTATGGCATGTGTGAAAGTTTACAAGTCGAACAGCGGACTCATTCGCGAGTGTTTTTATTTTATTCTTTCAGTGGTCGTGTTTCATCTCGCGTTGCTGACAGCAGAGCGAGCAGGAGAAAAGGAATACTGGTGAGATAGTTCCTTGCTGGTATTTTTTATTTTTCTTACTTATCATATTTCTCCTGAGTATTGAAAATCAGGTTTTGTTGAGATCATATTGTTTACCAAAACATATCCGGATCTCTTTCCCTCCCTACTAACAAATCTCCTATCCCGTGATGCTCGTGGAGATACAGTGGTACCCGCGGTCTCTAGAAACAACGAGTATCGGACTAACATTCCTTCCTTTCCCTCAGTAGCACAGCCTTTGTTCGTAGCCAGCGTCGTAATTGATTATTGAATAAATAGTTAGGAGTGAGTGGGTATGTACAGTGAAAATGATTTGCTTCTCGTAAGCTTCATTTTCTTGGTTCTTTGTACATTCCCACTCAATCGGTCAATCACGAAGTGCAACAACGGGCGATCTACTCCAGCTCAGCTCAGCTCAGCTCAGCTAGAAAAGGAAAAATTAGCTTGAATGATCAACTTAATCAACTTAAATCTATGTTTATTAAATTAATTAATTATCAACAGACACAATATGGTTCCAATTCCTAATAATATTTAAACATGATGAAACATACTTACAATTTTCGTCGAACAACTTCAAACTTATTTTCGATGAAACAGAACAACTTTAAACTTACCTTTGTCGGAACAGAATCTGCCTTCATAACTACGGTAAGAAAACCGGAGCCCGGTTCGACACCTACAGGCAGTTCTTCAAATATTTGTCGACAACCTGCAATTGTTTCTACGATCAAGTTTTCCACAATTTTCTCGCATAACGTTTTCGAAGTACGGTGAGTAAAATTTGCTGCCAATTTAGAAACAGAGTAGAAGTTCCTCAGTTTTCTAAGTTAAAATTTCATTCACTTTTTGACATTTGAACTAAATAAGCAACAGTGAGTACAAATTGCTGACTTGAGAGTCGAGCAGGCGTGTACGTTGTGAGCCTCAATACGTATTGTAACTAGTTTCGTTTGACATTTTAGTGAAGTCATTATTGTCGTTTTCGCTTGATACCAGAGCCAGTTTCGAACCTAGTTTCATTGAAATTAATATCGAGTCAGTTACGAACCTGATTTTTATCTTAGTTTGCTCGTATTGTGATTTTAAGCGGGAATAGAATGCGACAGAATCGCTGCAGAATAGCGAAATAATGTGCTCCAGAATCACAGGTTTCGTAAGCAGACTCTATTATTTTGCAGACTTTTTACAGGTTTTTGAAACTTTTATATACAATCATCAAATTTACAGACTTTTAAAATTGCGTTGGGCTTTTTTTGTTTTTCTCGTCATACTTATAAAATGTTTACACTTGCTTTGGAGAATTTCTAGTATGCAGACGTGAAAATTTTACCTGGCATCTCTGCCAGGAGTTGGGCAGTTGTTTTAGCTCCTTCGCAGTCTGTTGTACTGAAGTTTACAGCATTTTTATATCAAGCATTAGTGCGAATAGATGAATAAATCGTCTGGTGGATAAAAGGCAATTACACGGATAAAAATCTATTACCGGTACTATGATTTTTTAATCATGAAATCATGAACCATGCCTTCTCATGAAATTTCATAAGCAAAATAATTTATATCATCAAAATATACGTGAAAGATGTGTTATTGTTCTTATATCAATAATTTCGTTCATGAAATAATGACTTATTATTCATTATTCGTGTACAGATTTAAAAGGTAAAATTCTCTAGCGACAAGAATTATTTGTTTGTTCACTAAAAGCATCAACAAGTATGTATCTTTCAAAGACGTCTGAATTTTTAAAGTAGACGATTTACCATTTTTCCATAGAAGTTTACTTTTATAGTTAATATAGATAATGTTTCGAGTGAAGCACGAGGTTTTGAAAACAAAAACACCGATTAATACATTGTGATTTAACGGCCAATTTAAAAAAATACATTTTTCTGGTTTGTGGTCACAAAGGGGTTGAATCGATGCGAATAACAGTTTCGCTGTCTTTGCGGCCTTTTGTCGCATCGCAATCTTTGTTAGCCTCCAGAGAAAATTACAATACTCCCATTGCTAAGTGCGAACCTAATACAGATAAAAACATTCTAGCGAAATCCTCCGGTGGTCCAATACGTTTGACCGTTCGGTTCGATGAATGCCCAATAAATCAGCCCATTCGGAAATTTCGTTTGCCGATTTTGAAACAGAATATTAAACCGATCGTTATAGTTTTCGTTCAACAAACTCGTCAGACAGAGGTCCATTGTTGAACCATTTTCAATATGAAAAGCAGGAGCAACGTTGGACTAGTTTTACTAAAGAATTTTTAAAAGTTTCTAACTGTTTATTTTCAATACACACTACATACCAGTAGTATGCTTGTATTTCGCATAGGATAACAATACATTTTCTTTTTATATGAAGAAAATACCAAATTTGCACATTATTTTTGTAGGAAAAGAAAACAACAAACCGCTCCAAGAAACTGACAAGTATTTCGAGGTTTATCCGCTTTCTTAGTGGTTTCTCTGGGTCAGTTCAGTTTTTTCAAGCGAAAACGATATAAAAATTGCACAGAATATGCACCCTCTTTTCCCCGAAGTGGCTGAAAATTTTTCAATAAACTTATGCTCAAATGAAAAGTACTATTGTCCCATAGAAATTTTTTTAAAGTTGGTGTGGATCTGACTTCCAGTTCCAAAATTACAGGGTGATAAAGACTTAGCCATTGTAGACTAGCTGGCGCACCTTCTTGCGAACGCTCCTTATTAAATTCCGTACAGACATCTTGGCGACAAGTTTTGACACTTTTTCCAATATTTTTCGGACTGTTGAATGGTTTCGGCTGCCGAGACATGTTTCCTAAGATGTGCCTTCGTTAATGCCCAAAATTCCTCAATTGGTCGAAGTTGTGGGCAATTTGGTGGATGCATGTCTTTTGGGACGAAAGTGACATTTTTGGTAGTATACTATTCTACCGTTGATTTCGAGTAGTGGCAAGAAGCAAGATTTAGCCAGAAGACAACAGAATCCTTGTGGCTTCGAATCATGGGTAGAAGTCGTTTTTGTAAACATTCCTTGATGTATATTTCGCTGTTCATTGAAACAGTGGGGGGTTTCGAAATCTTACCGCAGCTACAAATTGCTTGCCAGACCATAGCTTTCTTACCAAATTTTTCGACTTCAATCGATGTCTCGGACTGGTTTAACACTTTTCCTTCTCGCACCCTATAATATTGTGGTCCCGGCAAGGATTTGTAATCGAGTTTCACGTAGGTTTCGTCGTCCATGATTATGCAGTTCAAATTTCCAGCAAGAATCGTATTGTACAGCTTTCGAACCCTCGGCCCGATAGATACTTGTTTCGGACTACGTTTTGAATGTTTCTGCTTCTTATAGGTTCTAAGATTCAAACGTTCTTTAGCACGAAGAACATTTGACTTCGAAGTGCCCACTTTTTTGGCCACATCCCGAAATGAAACCTCCTTCTTTTACTCGAACGCCTTCCGTATACGTTTATCCAACTGGGGGTTAGCAAAACCTTTTTTCGACCCGTTTTCGGTTTATCCTCTAAGGTGTTATCCTCACCGAACTTCCTGATGGCATTTCGCACGGCTTTTTCACTTACTCCTTCAATTTTTGCTATCTTTCTCAGTGACAGTCCGCGTTCGGCTGAAAAGTTCGTATCGTTTAATAGAAACACACATTTTTTGCCAAAATTCGTTTTAATTATTCAACATAATTGCCATCAGAGGCGATACAGCGATTATAGCGATCTTCCAACTTTTCGATACCATTTTTGTAGTACGATTTGTCCTTTGCCTCAAAATAGACCTCAGTTTCAGCGATTACCTCTTCATTGCTTCTAAATTTTTTACCAGCGAGCATTCTCTTGAGGTCTGAGAACAGGAAAAAATCACTGGGGCCAAATCTGGAGAATACGGTGGATGAGGGAGCAATTCGAAGCCCAATTCGTTCAATTTCAGCATGGTTTTTCGTTGTTGTTTTTGATCGATTGTGAGCGCACGCGGCACCCATTTTGCACAAAGTTTTCTCATATTCAAATATTAGTGAATAATATGTCCAACACGTTCCTTTGATATATTTAGGGTGTCAGCTATCTCGATCAACTTCACTTTACGGTCATTGAAAATCATTTTGTGGATTTTTTTTCACGTTTTCATCGGTAACAGCCTCTTTTGGACGTCCACTGCGTTCATCGTCTTCGGTGCTCATATGACCATTACGAAATTTTGCAAACCACTTACGAATTGTTGCTTCGCCCGGTGCAGAGTCTGGATAACACTCATCAAGCCATTTTTGGTATCGGCGGCACTTTTTTTCATCAAAAAGTAGTGTTTCATCAACACACGAAATTCCTTTTTTTCCATTTTTTTCACAATAACAAAAGTAGCTTCACTCAAAATGCAATATCTCACAAACTAATAATCAGACAGCTGTCAAATTTATACACGTATCTTTTGAAGGTTGGTACTAACTGAAAATGGTATGGATTTAATTCTAGTGGCGCCCTCTCATAGAAACGATACGAACTTTTCAGCCGATCTGTAATTTTGCATTTCTATGCTTCGATAGTTTGCACCCGAACAAATTTCCCTGTTTCTATTCAAGAATGGCACAGTAATATTGCCGAGAATACAAGTCACATGAGAAAGGTATCGTCACACCACTAGGTGGATTTTTTTAATATGCGCAAATTTGGGAATCGAACCCAGATTGCCAGCGTGAAAGATAACCGTCGGAATCACTATTGGATGGAAGACGTTTGACAACTATCAGCTGATGGCTGATATGTCATTCCGATTTCAATGCGTGTAATTGAAAAAGAAGGTACACCCAAACCTCCATTTACGTAACTTATATATGTATATATGTATTAATATACGTACGCATGTGTGCAAATATTTGTATTTCTTTCTACATATAAATATTGGTGAAGTAAAAGCGATAATTTATAAGTATAAATATATACACATATACACAAACGAATGAGTGTGTAAGCATACATACATACATACATATATAAGGTTCGTAAATGGAGGTTTGGGTGTAAATAAGTGATAGCTGTTAAACATCACGTAGACTAAAAATGGATACTTCAAACTATATACGTACAACACTAATGTAGGGGAATTAATTGAAAAGAGAACTCGATAGTGAGCGATAACTTTCCACTAAGTGTTTTGGAAGTTTAAGTTAGAGAATAGTTGCATCGTCCCTAAGTTTTGTAACAAGAAAAAAACCGTTCCGAACATTGTTTTACCATATAGGAATATATTATAAAAGCTTGAGATCGTATTTCCAATCATGAAAATATTTGTTTTATCACTTTTTGTCTAATGTGAAAAAGTGCTATATAGATATTGGCAATATGTTACATAATGATTTAATTGTCAGCAATCGAAGACTGCAATTTCCGCTTGTAATGATCTGATAATATTTCATACATTTATCAAATATTTGCCCAAATAGTTCAACTGATAATTTCATCTATGAAATCTCGAAAGTTTGACGAAATTTATGCAGGCAACCCTGTAACAAAAAAAATCACGCAAAAATAATCACGTGTAATGTAATAAACGAAAACACGATATGACAGACAGATTAACTCGTGGGTTTACCAGTCAGAGAAGTAAACTAAGTGTTCACGAAACATGACACAGAAAATTTGGCGTCATTTAGGAAACTAAAGTCACCGTTCATGTTATAGCGATGACTTGCTCTAAGATTCTTGTGTTTTCCGCAATGCCTGATACCACGCTTACAAAGCTAAATTTTGAGTCTGAATTATACGATTTACTGGAATGTCAACACCGATACCGTTCATCATGCGTTGATAAACGTGCGAGAGGAAATTATTCAATTCATCGTTTGCATTTGTTTTCAGTTTTAGTATATTTGAAAACATGTATGATTTAAATTTGTCGTCCTGATTTAAATAGGAATCCGATCTTAAATAGACATTCGTGAAATCTTTTACTTTTCATCTATTAGCCCCAAGAGTGTTGCATCAAAAATTGGTTGAAATTGTATAATTTGACTAAAGTAAGAAATGTGCACTGTGCACAAAACAGTACTCATGCGATACCAAAGCCTCTAAATAACTTCTGGAGTACTTGTCTGATCGCGAATATGTGATCTGCAGTGGCAGGGCCCGTTGGGAAAAGTTCACTTGGTATGGCCGTACGAATTCCTTAGCGGATTTGGGAGACCATCTAGTAGGTGACGTTTAGTGATGTGATTGCGAGGTCAACAGTCCAGCTTTTCGTCTTTATTATTTTTGTGAGAAAACTAAATCACTCATTTCATACATTCCTCCGGAAGCATATTCTCATCCCAAATCTTCGAAATCAACCAGTGCATTGGGCTAGACAGTAATTCTTCTCCGTGTTGGAGCAGCACGTCTGACAATTGGTAATTACCCACGACTTTTTGTCAGGAAATCTATAGTCGGCTAAACGTACACCTAGTTTTTTTCAGGGTCCTTTTCTATATATGTTATTATATCTCGTCATTTAGATGATCGTCGTAGTACATGTTGTTGGCTTGAATTGGTGAAGTATGACCAACATATTCCAAGATATAATTAAATAACTAGATATTCATTAATTCATGGCTGTTTCGTAGTGAAAATAAGGAATTATAATGGACTATTTCTTTCTCTCTCTCTCTCCCTGTTCGTACAACTCGAAGCTTTTGCAAACTTGGTCACATTGTGGTGAACACTACTGTTATCCAACGCTTCAAAGCAGTAAAATGGCCAGAAAAAAGTAACGCTCACACGCTTTAGCAAGAAGTTTTTTGTGGGCAATTGATTTTAACGGAGATAAACAATAATGGTCAGGGCCGGTGAAAGAGGTGGGTACGGTGGGTAGTACTACCCACCCGAAAATTCCAAAGGTGGGTAATTACCCACCTGAAATTTCTAACGGAAAATAATAGTAATATTAGTATCATTTATAACAATAAACATAGCTTTATTGTAACTGAGAATAATAATTAAAACCAGAATTATACAATGCTAGTACTCAAAGTAGAGCAAGGATGTGAAGATATACAACAAAATGGTGAGGCGTGACAGTGGTCATTTGAGCTAGCAGAAATCTTTTAGTGACTTAACTTTTACCTTCAACCAAAGGGGTCGAGTTTAAGCATCTCATTCATGAAAATCACTCGAGTCTCTGGTATGCCGGAAAGTACCGAAAAAGGTCATTTACCATTTACTATACGAACCGGTAAAAGAAAAGTTACAAGAAGTTGTCAGTTTCTACTTGCGACAGCATTCTTATACACATTGAGTTCTTCACTGTATGGATATTTTTCTCAAGCTCTGTACAGCTAGTTGAACATCAGAATGAAAGGTTTGTTCGAACTATTGCTTATGCCCACAGAGTACCAGTGTTTAGCCTAGGTTGTAAGCGGTATTCAGTAGCGCTGCACTCACCGCTACCTGATGGAAACCCATCATGCTATTTTTACTTTTTCAAAAAGACCTTTATCGGTACTTTCCGATATACCAGAGACTCGAGTGATTTGCATTGATGAGATGCTTAAGTTCAACTCATCTTGCGAAAGTTAAGTTAGTAAAAGATTTCAGTTTGCTAAAATCAACCTTGTCACATCTCGCCTTTCCATTCTTTATCTTCACATAAATGAAATCAGTCAAAATCTTTCTATACATGGGTACAAATTCAAAATATAGAAGTAAAACCATATAGACAGTAGTAGTAGGTTTTGAACATCTACAACTCAACCACGAACAATGTCTCCAATGTTCTCCCTGTTTTTCAAACCATTGTCATTCCTCTAATTGATATAACGGTTTCGTATACATAAGTCCACGGTTTCCATATGATTTCTGCTCTTCAATGAGTGCGTCGCATTTGAGAAAATTACTCTCAGAAAACCAAATTCAGTATCGAATCGACTTGCACTCTGTGCGGTTCGATACTGCCGTAGAGAAGGTTGCTTCCACATCGTCCGAAAAGTTCAGGAGCTACCTAGGAAAACAACATTTCTTGAGCAATATTTCTTTATTTATTATCTAAATTTTTTATATCATACTTATAGAATGATTTGTCCATGGCCCTTAAAATAGATTTCAGTTGCGGCGATGATTCAGATCATCAAATGACAAGTAGTAGCTGGGGACTAGGTTATTGAGAATATGGTGGGTGAAGAAACAGATCGGTGCCCAATACGTTCAATTTGTCCATTATATCATTGACTTGTGGCACGGTGCATTGTCTTGGTTAAAGATGATTTTTCCTGCTTCATATGACGCATTAATAACTAAAAACTTTTGTTGAAACTTCCTTTTCAAGATAGTCGACGTTAATTATACCTCGACCATCTAAAAACTGACGCCATACTTGTTGCAGCTACCTGTTGGGTTTTCCCCGTCTAAATGTTAAAACAACTTCGGAGAATAAAGATAGATCCATGTTTCGTTCACTGTTTCATACCAACGCAAGAAATCCTTTTTATTGAGACTAAACAGTGCCGATCAGTTCTCTGGATTGTTGATGCGTCGTTGCTTTTGATAGATTGTGAGCGAACGAGGCACCTTTTTGTAAAAGATTTTTTTCATGCCCAGATTTTCGCATACGATCATAAAAACACTTCCAGTTCAGTCGGACTTTGATTTTGTGTTCATCCATAACGATTATCAAAACTTGCTCACATTTTTTCGGATGACTGCTAAATTTGGTCACGTTAAAATCAGAATACCACAAATCTTTGTTTTTAATCTAAGTGCGGGTAACACTTCTTAAACCATTGCTGGACTTGCCCGGTTTTTCCTTATAGGAAGAAATGTTTTATCAATAAACGGAATTCGTTATTTTTAAGTTTTCATAAATCAAAAAATAACGTCACTTATATGTCGGTAAGTTTAGTGTTTGTGGTGCGATTGACGTGAAAATAGGGGCTGGGGTCCACTAGGGGCTGGGGTCCACTAAGGGCTGGGGTCCACTAGGGGCTGGGGTCCACTAGGAGATTGAAAGAACCTATTAGCTCTCTCCGGACTGTACCAGGCTAGATGCCGTGTGGAATCCGGCGGAAAAAAATGAACCAAGAATAGATCCACTGGGTTCCTGCTTCCATGTCGTAAAAGGCGACAATTGCAGGAGTTTTCTTTTTCCTTTCAGTTATCAGATATTTTCAATGTTTTACTTCTGATTACTCTATTTTACTAAATCATCTCTTTATTCAATCTATCAATTTCCGTCTAGCTTCGGAGAAAAGTTTCATTAGGAATGATTTCTTCTTCCATGTTATTGATTGTCTTTCAGGATTATAAAATGAATGATAAAAATAAACCATTGCGCAAATCCGTTTATATTACAAAGTTAATAACAGAGATAACATATATCGGTATATTGAATACATAGTAAAAAACACTTGATATTAATATTTCAAACAGTAAATTAATATTTTTCTCGGTAGCCGGCTGCCCAGATCAACTAATATAACCAATTAATAATTTCAATAAATAATTAAAATAATAAAGCGGAAATAATAAAGAATCAAGACGCGCGTGAAATATGTTGACCTTTGTTTGGTGATTTAAAATGATTTTATAATAACTGTTTAGAATATTTCAATGCAATGAATCAACTTTTTTGTCTAAATCCTATTCGCTCGTTTATTTTGTATCACGTAGTTTCATTTATAAAAACGTGCTTAATCCACCTAGCAGTGAGATGATACCTTTTTTTTATCAATCCGCATGTGTTTTTTTGCATGACTAAAAAAACGCGAAATGTAGATGCATAAACGAGTGACTGCATACTCGACAGCCGGCTGTCCGGAGTTTTGTCAATTTCGGAGATTGACTGTTTCGTGCATTATATTGCCAGCACAAAGTAACACATAAAACGATAATACTTAAAAACATTCTTGGTAGCCGGCTACCCAGAGCAATAAACACATGATAACATTATTAAAACATTTACTAACAAAGTATCCTCTCCTGTGATGCATGTGGGAATGCAGAGGATTCCTCGGTTCTTAGTAGCAACATGCATCGAACTAACAATCCTTTCCCTCCCAAGTAGATTTGCATTCGGACGTGGCCGGCGTCGGTATTGATCAGCATGCATGGTT
Source organism: Malaya genurostris (assembly GCF_030247185.1). Classification (NCBI taxonomy): domain Eukaryota; kingdom Metazoa; phylum Arthropoda; class Insecta; order Diptera; family Culicidae; genus Malaya; species Malaya genurostris. The sequence continues at coordinate 217,482,782 of NC_080572.1, forward strand.
CAATACAGTTTGCACAGTGTGAAACAATGTGTTATTCCCAAACATGTTACTTCAAAAAATCATTTTGCAATCTCAATTGGTCCAGATCAATAACGGAGTAGCAACACACGGGCGGTCTCTAATGCCAATGCTAATGCTAATGTGGTGCGATTGACGTGAAAATTTGACACTTGTCTTCTGAACGATGATGATAGTTTGACATTACAAACGTCATCTCAGTCGGTCCCGGGACTTTTTTTTAACAATGTGCTATGCACATCAGCGGCTGGATTTGTTTTGTGCATCGTTCGATTCACCCGGGTTTGCGTTTCAATGCATACGGCGCTGGTCTTATAAGCCAGTTGTCATATGTTCGAGCTCCGACGTAGAATGATTCATAGTGTCAGTAGGATCGTAGTACTAGCCATAAAATGATTCTGTATGCTGAGAACAGGTCTGTTGAAACAGAAAGGCCAAATTCCACCGAAGGAATGTAATGTCAAGTCATTGCTTTCGATTCATGCGAGACATCTTTCACCATCAACCCCAACCAAAATTCTCAAAGAAATAATTTCGAAAATTTGCAAACACTAATAAACCCTAAAATGCGCAATTTTGTTTAAAAAACAAAATATCGAAAACGCTTCAAGCTTCGAAACAAAATATTATTTAAAAATCGACTAAATAATACTTCAAAATAGTGGGTCGTTCTCCCCGGTACGAATAATTACCCACCTGGGCTTAATATGTTTCACCGGCTCTGATAATGGTAACGAACAACCGAATCCTGGTATACATTTTTCACAGCCTGATTCGAAAGATACAGCTTATAGGTTTTATTCTCTATTTTATAATCAACCAATCGTCTGGTAGCTTGAAAATAAATTGGGTTCGTATGTGTTTGCTAACAGCTTACGAACTCAAAATGTGTATTGGCTTTTCGCACTTCCATTCACCGTGGTGTGGTTCGCTTGATTTGTATGAATTTCTTTCGCCTTAAGAGTTTACTGCACTTTGCTTGCTAAAGCGGTCAAACTGAGTCAAGGTGAGGAAGCAAATACCGAGCCTTACACAAGCGATGCTCGTTGATCAGTTCGGTATAGTTATTACCGTTGTTGGTGATGCTTTGTTAATTTTTCAGCATTGATATATCGATTCACTCTCTGTTTTGCTTTTAAGATTACCCCGGTTTGACAAAGACGTGTATTCAGTACATTCTGTACGTCGCCAGTTGGATACAAAGTTTCACTTAAGACAAGTTGGAAAGTCCAACGGGTAATATTTCACGAAGATTGGATAGACACAAGAGCTGTGCGAATCTTCGTGGAAGTGTTTTTGCTATTTAAGATGGATAATTTTTATAATGGAAGGTAGCTTCACTTAATCTTATTTTTTGTTTTCATTATCTGGTACCACAAGAAAAGTTATTTTGACGTAGGACTACGTCTTTATTTTCTATGTAGGAGTGCAAAATAAAAATACGGAAAATGAAATCGTACAAACAAAGTTTTGAGCATCTGCAGCTCATCCAATTTAGAACAGGTTTGCGATATTGCTACATCTACTAGTTGAAAATATTTCTACACAAAAAATATGAATTTTACAGGTGAATTCTACAAAAGATACAATTCACAACTACTCAATTTTTTAAATGACGCAATATTCCACTCACGTTCCGAGTGTAATTTGCACTCGGCTACCAAGTGTCGCTGTATAGATTTATATGTCTCAATTATTCAATGAACAGATATGAGCTCTGTGGTTCAGTCGAGTAACCGATGTGCTTGTGATCTAATGTATTTTCAAATCACACAATATGCCATGTTCTTGAATAAAAATTTGTGTGAAGTGCGACGCTCTTTTATGTGCATCTTATAAGATGTAAAATCACAAGATTTATTCAAACTGTGTACGATTTGAATTGGTAACGGAATTGGATTTGAATTGGTAACGAAACATTTTTAATTTTTTCGCTCGTGTGTTGTTCGCATTTAAGAAAAGTGCTCTTGCAAAACAAGAAACCGCATCGAATCGATTTGTGCTTTGTGTGGTTCGATAATACCGTAGAAAAGTTTACAATCCGCTCTAGCAACTGTGACGATTGTGGATTCGTTTTGTGCTCCGTTCGATTCGCACGAGAGACATTGTTGTTTCTTTGCATTCGGGGAAAATGCAGGTTGTCTTCTATCATTGCATGCTGTGTAAACGAGATCAGCACCTTTCATCATCAACAACAAACAAAATGGCCCATTTCAGGGCATTCAAACTGCTTAAGGGCTGAGGCCAGTGTGTTTTAGGGCGTTCTAGAGGGATATTTTCACGCTTCAAATCTGATTTTCTCAAAAACGGTAATCAAAAAACCCAACTCGAATATCAAAAAAAAACCCCAACTGACAATCTCTTAGAAAATTAGTTTAGATTATTCTGTGAAAATTTCAGAATGATGTCTTTAGCGGTCGGGAAAGTATTTTTTCTGAAGGAAGAATTTCATAACTGAAAACGGCAACTTTCAACTTGCTCATTGAATATCTCGATCAGGATCTAAAATATATCCTGACAATGTCTAGATAATTTAATTTAGATGTGATTAGTACATAAAAACATATATGTTGTCTCGATAAAAATGAAGTGAAAGTTATTTTTGTGAAGGTAAGTCGATTTCTATGGCCGCGCCATTTTAGTTCCCTGGTAACGTAACGAAACATGAGAGAGAAATAAAATCGTGTTAAAAAAGGCTGCCAAACAAGCGGTAGCTTTCTTGGATTTTATGTGATATAGTCGAACTTGTAACTGAAAATATCAAAATTTTCTTGGCAACCCGGCCACATCGAGAGTCGTTTTGCACATTTGCGAGAGAACATGGAGAGAAATGTAATTCGCACAGCGAACCACGTGGTTTTACGCGACCTACTGGCCTCAGCCCTTAAGGTCTGAGGACACAGGGCCACGTGTTGAGTTTTAAATCGACCACGTGGCTCGCTCAATTCCCTTTGCGCATCGTATTTCTCTTGTACTCTCTCGTATATCTCGGTTGATTTTCCAGAAGGCCGTAACAGCAAGTGACAGTTTCTCTTTGTTCACTCTCTCTTTCGATTATTGTGATGTGATCTAAAAAGATTTTCTTGGATTTCACAGTTCTGTTTGGAAGTCGAACGTTTCGAGCATCATTCTATGCAAAGAGTTAAGTGATAAACGCGTAAACCGCTTGGTAATTAATAGAAGAGAAAGTAAACAAAGAGAAACTGTCACTTGCTGTTACGGCCTTCTGGAAAATCAACCGAGATATGAGCAAACTGTACCGGGTTGCCAGCATACATTTTATTATTTTGATGAGAAGTTTTATCATATTAATCTATCGTATGGGTTGAACATTACATGGATTCCAATGAACAATGAAAAAATATTCAACTTTCACAAAGTCTGTGTGTTTGGCAGCCTTGTCGAGCAAATTTTATTTCTCTCTCCTTTTTCAGAATGCTATTAGAAAACCAAAGCGAACAAAATGGTGGATGCATTGAAACTGACTTTGTTTCACAGAAAAATACAAGACTTTATTTTTATCGCGATGACATATATGTTTTTATGTACTAATCGCATCTGAACTAAATTATCTAGACTTTGTCACGGTAGATTTATGATACAAGCCTTCAAAACCAAGATATTCGATGAACAAGTAGAGGTATGCATTTCCGAGCGTTCCATTTTTCTGCAGTTCTTCAGTCAGAAGAAAATACAACACGACCGCTAAACTCAAGACGGCTCAGTGAAATGAAACGAATTGTAGCAGATCATGTTAGAATATGGCTTTCCGACTAAGCTGATTAGACTGATTCGTGCGAAGCTCGATCATGATGATGATGATGATGGTCCCGCCTCATACCCCTACAAAGGTGTGAGCTGGACGATTTATCTAAATGATACACGATTTATCTAAATGATGATGATACATCACATATTTTACCCAGTTAACTAAATATAAAACGATCTGGTTAATCCAGCAGGCATAGAGTAAAGTACAACTGAGAACAAGAAAACATTCAAATATTTCAAATATTTATTCAAATATTAGTGTTTTCAAGCAAATTTGCTACCCGGGAAGATCCTTGAACAAATGTTCGATTCCTGATTTGATCAGACAGTAGTTCACCTGGCTCTTCCCGCCGGACCAGTTCATAGCTACAAACATCAGCTACGATGGAGTAACGATACTGCGGATGAGCAGAGCCAAGCCCAACTCCATCAACAACTTCCGATTCCGATTATTTCCGAAAAACAATCAATAATTTTAATTTTTTTAGGATTATCGTTCAACAAATTAAATTCCAATGTTTTGCATGATAAAAAGCATCATTCGAACAAAATTTTGTAATTTTTTCGTGGCAAAATATTGAGAAATTAGTCGGTGAAGAGGTATTTTTGAGGACGCTTCTAAAAATCATGATTTGCGGTGTCCACTGTATCCCAGCGCAGACTAATCAGAAGTGAATAAATGAAATCAAGTTTTCCTAGACCCCAACGTTTCTGTTTGATTTTTTTACACTTTTTCAAATTTTTGGTGGTTGTTCAAAGTGAAAACTACGATTTTTCACAAAAAAATCCGCCATTTTGTTGCTGTTTAACCTCCCCAAAGTAACAAAACCGAAATGGAAAACGTTGGGGTCTGGTTTTGTTATAATGAAACATTTCAATAATGTTTTGTCAAATTTTGAAGTCAATCGAAGTAGAAATCTTGGGCCTGTGCGCCGAGCTCTTGCTTCTTCCCAGAATGAGATAACCCTAGATAAAGGCCCATAACTTCCAGAGTCTCGTTCAAATATGTTGAAATGTTTTACTATAAGATAATAATAAATGATTTTCCAAAAGTGTTAGACCTTACCCGGCCCTTAAAGGAACCATGCCGGATTTTTGTTGCTGCGATGATATCCGTCTCTCTTTGATGGCACTGATTGAATCGTGTGAAGAGTTGCTAGAGAACGTTATTTGATACGATAAAAGCCATCCTTGCTTTCGGTAAGCTCACACTACTGCAGGGATGGATTAATAGAACCACATTCGTGACTGACATCGCCCGTGGGGTTAGTAGTGATTTTGACAATCATTTTAATGTCCTACGACAACGGTACGAACAACCCATGATCCTTGTAGTTTTTTTTCAAGAGTGTCATTTCTTAATCCACCTGGTGGTGTGATAATGCCTCTCTCTTATCATCAGTCTCATTCAATCATTTTTGTTTTCATTTAAATAATTTTTGGCACGAATTTTGGCTGACTGTTGACAGAAATTTAATCCGATTTATCTCAACGTCACAAAACCAGGCAAAACTGTTTCTGACAAATCACGCGTGAATCGTGTATTGTGTCATTGTCAAAATTGTTCAGTTTGATCTATAATTTAATCATGAATCGACTTACGAACTAACAACGCTTGTAAATACTATCAAAATTTATGCCCGGTTAAGAGAGTGTTTATCGAAAAATTGTTTCCAGCGACAAAGTTCCCAAAAAAGTCACTGTTTGGTGTGGATTATGGGCCGGTGGTATCATCGAGCTGTACTTCTTCGAAGACAAAGATGGGCGGAGCGTTACTGTGAATGGCGAGCGCTACCTTTTATTTTACCAAAATGAAAGAATTGAACATGACTGACGTGTGGTTTCAACAAGACGGTGCTACATCCCACACAGCACGCGGAACAATGACTAAATTAAGAGCTGCCACCGGTGAACACCTTTTGGGCCCGTCAATTGGCCGTCATGTTAAGGCTCATGTCTCAGGATAAACCAGCAACGATTAATACACTGGAAGCGATCTAAAGCGAAGTCGCGGCCAACATTTGTATGAAATCATCTTCAACATTAAATTATATTCATCGTTCTATCGGTTCTATATTATTATTTAAAATCAAATCCTATACCTCCTAAAAATCATCTTTTAAATCAATACGCGGTTGGAAGAATATAAAAATGAAAATGTTTATTTTCTCGGTGATCTGAGTAATTTGATGTCTTTGCGATAGTTTCTCATTTCGATCATGTGAAGATTTTTTTTAAGTGATAAGTCATGTTACAAAACTTACTGTAAAGACACAGAAATGTAATGAAAATTATTTTTTTTTGTTTTCTTTAAATAGCATGGTCTATATTTTCTAAACTATATGAGATAGAGAATTTATGTCTTCGGAAAAGTTATTGAATTTGAGTTTGTCTAACATATTACCGATGACATAAAAACTAATTTTGTTCAAATTAAAAAGATAGACTTTTTTGAGTCTTCACAGTGTCGGGTCGTAAACGATTTTTCAAAATGTACAAAATCGTGAATTTTGGAACATGGCTTGTCACTTGAAAAGAATCTTCAACTTTTGGCTAATTAAAATTTTATTCATTTTCACGTTGTCTATATTATATGTTATATATTATTCGAAGTTTCTTTTCTGTGTTGTATGCAACTGTCAATTCGGTTTTTTGAGAGGCCGTTGAAATGTTTTGATCATTGTCAGAACAGCTGACTATACGTATACATACGGCGGCATGTTCAAGATAGAGGTCCGTCAGTAAATATGGTAAACAAGACCAACGGACGGCAAGATAAACGACATCAAAGCATCAAAATGCAATTCATTCGCACGCGGGAAACACGTTCCCGATAACCGATATCAGGTATCATTTTGTCAGGTTGAAATTATTGCACTCAGTTACTAAGGAGGTATAGCGTTCGGCACCAGCCAGTGGGTGAGCATATTGTTCGATTGAAAGATAATTTGTTTAAATCCTCTACCGAGGTTGCTAATCCTTTCTGATATGAATGACTGAACGCAAACAATCGGATAAGGGTAACTTAGTTTGGAAAACCCGTTGGAATGGAAAAACCGGATAAAAACATTGAGCTTAGCTTAGCTTAGTTGACCGCCTTGGAGTTTCCCGTGATTGACCAGAAACTGATTGAAATTGCATATAGAACCAAATGCATGATCCCTGGGAGTAGTAGTTCATGCTTAACATGTGACCTAAACTGGTTTAGAGCATGAAATGATTTTAAATAGCCTGGTAAATTTCTACGCAATACAGGTTTTTTTAAACTTATACTTGTTTTTTTCTCAATCTCTAGGCTGCCAGTTACCGAGAGAGAAATATGGAATTATATTAATTAACACCCAGACATTTCACTTAAAGTAAAGCAAGACTTAAAGAGTTCAGACTTGGGCATTAGAAGGATCCGAAACCTACTTAGACTCTATCAATTGTGAATCTTCCGGACAGATCCGAAATTCCGGGTTGGAGTGCATATCCAACGTTTAGTTATAGAATCTTAGAAGCTGAAATTGGCTAGTCAAGAAATTAGTTCCAGAATTAGGATTCAATTTCACAGTCATAGTTTTTATTCCTGAATCTGTCAATCTGGAACTAAATTCAGAAACTGAAGTCTGAAACTAAATCTTAAACCTGAATTTAAGTTCAGAATTAGGTGGACCAGAAATCAGTTTTAGAATTAAGCTCTAGAATTTAATCAAAAATTCAGTTTTCTGCTGCTTCTGGTTGAAGGCGACTGCGCACCACGACGTCCGAATTACGAATATGAGCACGACCTGAGCGTGTGAGTTTCCAGTAGAACATCAGAACTTATATGTGCCTGACTACATCAGAAACGTCGGCTCGGGTACGAGAAATGCAAATAAGCGTGATGAGTTTTCTTCATTGTTTCCAAGAGTTAGAGAAGCCTTAGGTTTTGAGATATTTATCGTTATCTTGCACTTTTGTAAATTTAATCACAAATTGCTGATGGCATATAAAAAGAATTATGCTGCTACGTTTAGTACAAACATTTTGAAATAGTAAAGTGAGAGGTATACACGCTAAAATAACATATTTTGTCATTTACGTCACTAATACCATTATCTCCGTAAATATAAATGACAGCCATTTGATCTTCGAACTTGATCAATGATCAAATAGTAGCTGTACGAAGATGTGATCGTAAAGTTAATGCGGACCAATGCATTTCTACACTGCTATGAGGCGCAACCCTGACATTTACAATTTACAAAATCGGATGTCTGCTGTAGTAGGTGAAATAATCACGACAGAAAGTTAGTGTTAAAAGGGCGTCAGGCAAGAATACTAGCATGAGCATGTGGCTCATTATTTATTCATCTAACCGTGAAATTATTTATTCATTAAAATATTAATAAATCACTAGTATTAACAACCGTAAGAAAATGTTAAACATTCGTTTGTCAATAAAATGCGTACATTAAGAGTGCAAGAATAAAAGTTATTTGGCTACTATAAACTAATTCAGTTGACAAAATGCAATAGAATCGGAGGTAGCACCTTACCGTAAAAAGAGAGTTTTGCTGAGCTAACGAACAGTAGCTTTTAAACGAGTCCAAGTTTGTGAAAATCGACCATCTTCGAGAAATTTGAACGGTAAAAAAATCTTCGAAAGGTGCTCACACACAGACATTTTACTATCTCTTTGAGCTGAATCGAACAGTTTTCCGGTTTCCGAGACTCCGTTCGAAAGTTGGAGCTTCCAGCAAGAACTGCAAAAAGTTATATCAAAAGTGATGCACTTGTTTTGATAGATTACTTCAACTTAAATTGATTACCTGGGAGCTCCATACTAAAACGAATCCAAATACTGCAGAGTCAATGCCAGAAAACTAACTCCAACTTACCATTGAAATATTACTAATGGAAAACTTTTTTTTCTTTGAATCTGAATTTGCATTTTGTATAGAAACAACAAAGTTTTTTTCGACATGCTAGCCTTGAAACCTTAGAAACAGTTTTGAGAAAAAGCTAGAAGATTTTTTCTGTTTTTTTTGTATGGTCGCTCTAAATGACGGGTTGTTACGGAATCGGAAGCCAGATCTGGACAAGATTGTGCATCAATTAATGGAACTATAATACTGTTCATTTGAGTCTAAGTTTGTGAAAATCGGTTAAGCCGTTTCTAAGAAATTGAAGAAATTTCTGGTTTGGAGTTAATGAACATTTTCCCCGGTACTGAAACCAGAAACAGAGATCTGGTATACTCAAAATCATTTTATTTGGTCATAGGATAGTTAAAAATATTTTGCTCGATTTTTTGTATAGACACTCTTGAACTTAAAATTTTCATGCTGATCAGCGTGTTATTTGGAAACCGGAGGTCAAAATTCGGATAAAATTCAACAGGTTTCTATGGGATTGTAAGATCTTTCATTTGAACTTAAACTTACAAAGATCGAATGGTCTCTGAGTAAATGGAGTACATTTTTTAAATATTTTTTTTTAATTTTGAACCTTTTTTGATCCGGATAAAACTCAATGGCAAGCTATGGGACCAAGAGACCTTTCATTTGAATATTAATTTCTGATTCGGCTTAGAGATGACACTTTGATCGTTCAAAACATCGCATTCAGGGCCGGTGAACCATGTAAAACTCAGGTGGGTAATTTTTAATACCGTGGTAACGACCCACTTTTTAAAGTACACTAAAACCTCAATTTACGCGAACCTCATTTACACGAATTTAATTCACCCGGCTTTTTTCACGCGTTTTTTTTTTCTCGAAATAACGCGATTTTTTATTTAATTTACGCGATGATCGCGTAAAAAAAGGTTTTTTCATAATGATGGAAATTTCAATTTATTATATTACAAAACAATCTAACATACTTCAGGAAATTAAATATTATGAAATGTACATTAATGAATTGTTTAATTTCAAAGAATCTAAATAAGAGCGTGGGCATCCAAGAATTATCTGGAAAACAAATATTGTATATAATCGCTTTTATATAACTATTAAGTGCGGTATGTACTCGTAGTACCATTTAAAGAAAAATGGACATACTGTGATAAGAACTTGCTCATTCAGAACCTCCTCGGAAAAGGCCTCAAGGTCTACCAACGTAACCGATGATCCAGCCGAAAACTTAAGATCTGTTTTCACTGAAGTTCTTGAACGACTGGGAACCTACCTGGAACAGCTAAAAATAAACAAGTAAACAATGTGTAGCTCAAAAGTTTAAACTACAAACAAAACATGTATTAGCCGTTGTAGTTTTTGTTGTGAGACAGTGTAGTTCCTAAGGTCAGTATTCCAAGTAATTCTTGGATCTTGGAACATCTCTTAAGCATTTCCAAAGTCACAGAACATACTCAGAAGGTCCTCAGGCGCTAAAGCATTGGACGTAGTAGGATTGTTCATGTTATTTACACTAAAATCAAATGAAATTTGAAAAACATTTTTTTCCCGAAAAATTTGAAATAACGCGATGTTTTATTTAATTTACGCGAAATTTTATTCACGCACCCCGGCTCTGCGCGTAAATTGAGGTTCCAGTGTACTCCTTTGTTCTAACGTAAATTATATTTATCCCTTAAAAGTGCAAGGTCGTTTTTTTTTCTTAATATTTTGTTTCTATAAAACATTGCATGTAACGAAGAACTACCCAACTAGTTTCAATACAAAGGCAGCAGGCTTTCGTGATCCGTTTTAACTTATTCGTGTCTGCGAATTTTCATAATTTTTTTTTTTGAGAATTTTTCAGGTCATCCAGCATTTAATCGAATACAAAGAAACGACCGATCTTCAATCAAAATGTGGCGCGAGTCGAACGAAGCATAAATCAAATCCATGAACAGTCCAGCCGCTGATGTACATAACGCATTGATCAATAAGTCCCGGGACTGACCCTAGAGATGACGTTTGTTATGTCGAACTAATCTCATTTTTCGGAAGTACCAACCTTCAGAGAACATGTGTCAAATTTTCCCTTCAATAGCATCACAAACACTGAATATAAGACGTTACATATAAGCGGTGTTACTAATTTAATTAAGAAAAATGGAAATAACGATAAAACATTGATAAAACCGTGTATTGATAAAACATAGCTTTTTAAAGGGGAAAAAACAGCGTAAACCCAGCACTAAAGACTTGTGGTATTCTGATTTTGAACGTGGCCAAATAAAACAGTCAACCGGAAAAAAAATTAAGCAAGTTTTCTTAAAGTTCATTAGATTAGATGTGTTGAGATGGTTAGCACATAAACTGGAAGTTCTTTTACGATCTTGTGCGAAAATCTGGGCATAAAAAAAATCTTTTCCAAATGGATGCCGCATTTGCTCTCAATGCGTTTGTATGAAGCAATGGACGAAACATGGATCCACTATTTTTATCTGGAGTCATACCAGTATTCATACTGGAAAAGTCACCCGAAAACGTACCAGGTAGTTGAACAATCATGGCGTCTGTTTTTTAGATGCTCGGGATAACATTAATATCGACTACCTTGAGCTAGAAAGTACCTACAAAAGTGATCATTACATTGATTTATTGATGCGTTTGAAGTGCGAAATCGTAAAAAACAGCCTCATTAGATGAACCAAAAAATCACCGTTAATCAACACAATGCATCGTGAAATAAGTCAATGAAAATATTAAACGAATTGGGCTGCAATCTGTTTCCTCACTCACCTTATTCACAATAACCTAGCCCCAGTGACTACTTGTCCTTTACTGATCAGAAAAAGACACGCAAGTGAAAAATATTTGGCTCAAACGAGACAGTCATCACTACAACTGAAGTCTATCTTCAGGTCATTGACAAATAATTTTATAAGGATGGAGTCTATTCGATACTGAATCTTGTTTTGCATGAGTAATTTTATTAAATGCGAACGCACTCATTGAAACCCAGAAATCTTATGAAAACCGTCTACAGACGAAGCTGTCTTATTTGCTAAAGGAAACCATGACAATGATTTTCATTCCTAACTGAAGTTCCAATCACAAATTATCTGAAATATGGGCAGAAATATTTCCAAGCAGTTTGTGTGATGTTTGTATTTGTGATATTGAAAATCAATTCAAAATGATTGAGATATTAATGTTCAAAACCTGTTTGTACGGTATTATTTTCTGTATTTTGAATTTGCACACCGGTGTAGAAAACATAAACGTAGTCCTACGTCAAAAGATTTTGTGTGATTTTATTTATGTGAAAATATAGAAGCTGAGACGAGACAAGTATCTTAGTATCTCAGCTTTCACTTTATACCAAAGGAGTCGAGCTTAAACATCTGCCGGAAAAATCCCGATAAAACACTTCTACCATTCACTATTAGATTCGTCAAAGCTACCAGAAGTTGTTACTTTCTATTGCATTCTTCTTTTGCCGGTTCGGATAGTAAAGGTTAAAAGACCTTTATCGGTACTTTCCGGTATATCGGAGACTTGAGTGGTTTGCATTGATGAGATGCTTAAGCTCGGCTGGAAGGGGAAAGTTAAGTTACTAAAAGATTTCTGCTTGCTCAAAAAGGATCATTTCATCAAGTCTCATCTTAATAAATATATTGTTGAAAAAATTCACATCCTTGCTCTACGTTGAGAACTAGCATTCTATAATTTGGATTTTATTTATTATTCCGAATTACAATAATAAGACTAATGTTACCGTTGTTTTTCGCTCGAAATTTCAGGTGGGTAATTACCCACCTTTGGAATTTTCGGGTGGTTAGTACTACCCACCGTACTCACCTCTTTCATCGGCTCTGATCGCATTGATGATTGACTCATCCACCGCGTAGATCTGATTTGTCTCACATCAAAAATCAATTTCGTGGACAACGTTTTTCGTTGTTTGAAGGTTGATATATTCGAAACGCATATTTTGGTACCAGTTTCTTTGGAGTGTGAAAAGGAACCAGAAAATGGTTAAATCACATGCAAAAGTGCAATTCACTTCTTCATGGAGAATATTTTGGAAAACAATACAACAACCGTTTGTTTCAAATTGTTCAATTCAAAACTCATTGAGCACCTTTCGCAAAATTTAAATTTGTGTTATTCACAGAATGTGACAAATGTGATTAGAGAGAAAGCAGTTGGCATCACTGGGAGTACGATGCGGTGTCTAAGTGTTGCTCTCAAAATAGTCTAATTTCAATGTGTTTTTTTATACGTATAGTTAAAGATTTGGTCGAAACAGTTATTTTGAGTGATAGTGCGGGTGTGACAAGTGAATGCTATTTATTGAATAATGTTGATTCGCAAAACTAGAAATGCTCAAGCGGTGGAAACTGGAACGGTGGAATTTACCGCCCCAAAATTCAACGATGTTTGCCTGTTAACCGTTCGAAGCGCCGTCTGCATATCATTGTCGGTGTTATCAGATTTCTATGGAATGTTTTAAAATCTATAAGTTTACCGTGTTATTCAAGCTGAAAATCAAAAATTGGTCTGTAGCAAACCCATTCGCGAGTGTTTGTTTAATTTTATTTTATCCGTAGTCGTATTTCTTCTCGCGTTGTTAACAGCGTTGTTAACAGCGAATAGGAGAAAAAAGAGTTTCGAAAATCAACTTTTGTTGAGATTATATTGTTTACCAAAATATATCCGGATCTCTTTCCCTACCTACTAACACATCTCCTATCTCGTGACACCCGCGGTCTCTAGAAACAGCGAGTATCGGATTAACATTCCTTCCTTTTCCTCAGTAGCACAGCCTGTGAGAGAGTGGGTATGTACAGTGAAAATGATGTACCTCTTCCAAGCTTCATTTTCTTGGATCATTGTACATTTCCACTCATTCGGTCATTCGCGAACTACGTAACTACGGGCGATCAACACATATTGTGACAAATTTGATAAATTACAATGAATTTTTGCTAAACCAAAAACAAAAAGGAGCTTAGGCAATGATTAACGTAGGCAACGATGTTTATTTAGAATACCACTTAAGATAAAAATGCAGCTTTCAGTGCGATAGCTTCGAATCTACAATCTGATTTCGGATCAAATAAAAAGACCGTTTACAGTTTGATTGTATAACTGTTCTATACGTGAATTGCTGCACCATGCAACCAAATTATACAACTCAATCGTCGAAATAATCAGTTCGATTGTGGTTTTTAAATTCACACGGCAACAGGTCAGTGCAGTGGTTCAAAATTAGCATTTGTTTTCAGTTTTCGCTTGTGCTAAAGTCAACAGCTTACCTGTTCGATTGCCTTTGTTTAGATTATAAATGTATTTTTTTGTGCTGATAAAACTCGGTGCTCTTCGATCGTTTCCGTCGTCGTTCGGGAACTCTGTGCCATCCGTTTCGGAAGAGGTATTATAATATGATCCGATAACGTTTTATGAAGAAACGGAAGATTTTGTACTTACTTCACATATTTTTGTTTATTTTTCAAATTATTATACGTATCAGATAAAAACTTCTTATTACTCGTATTCTCGATTATTACATTTTTTTGGTTTCTAGACAAGAATTCCCATAAATTTAAACGTAGTAAAAAAAATTCGGTTGAATTCGAGTGATGCACAGTGGGGGAAATGGACCAAAAACGCGACGATTTTTCTGGAGGCATGATACGGCTGACCACAAAGCACTTTTTTGTGTAAACTGGTCAGTAAAATCGATTCCATGTATTTAGAAGGACCGCACGAAACGCTATCATGTTCATTTTACTCCAAGTTCCTTTTTTATACTGCATTGTATTCATGCTTAACTATATAACATGAAACCGAAGAACTTGCAGAAGAGCGAATAGGGTGTTTCCGACGTAAAAAAGTCTAACAAATCGATTGCATATAGTTTTATTGACAGCAGAAAGCTCGTTGCACCGTTTTACCCCATTTCTTTTCTAGTTATAATATTCAGTTGAAATATGATCTACAATCCAAAAGCAGATCCAATGCGATCTATCAATATTGGTTCATAATACGTGCAAAACATCTGTGATCCAATTAAAAACAATGGGAATGACAGTACTAGCCTGTTTAACCCGTTTTACCCCAATTTATATCTAAAGTCGTATTTCTGGTTAAACTTTCTCTCGCATACCGAAAGCAGGTTGATTGCGGTTGATGAAAATCGATTGATATTACGAAGAAAGACCCCACGAATCTTGTTAATCTTGTTATACCGTTTTACCCCAATTTATTCTTTAACTGAGGCTTAAGATTTTGCTCCGCATTGAATTCATTGTAATCCTATTTTTAGGTTTTGCCTTTCTCATATAGAAAGGCTATGCAATCACTTAGAAAATCAATTTTTTAACCGAGGCCCGGATAATAATAATAATAATAATAATAATAATAATAATAATAATAATAATAATAATAATAATAATAATAATAATAATAATAATAATAATAATAATAATAATAATAATAATAATAATAATAATAATAATAATAATAATAATAATAATAATAATAATAATAATAATAATAATAATAATAATAATAATAATAAATATAATAATAATAATCATAATAATAATAAACCTACTACATGTTTTATGCTGCCGATTCATGCTGTTTAGCTTGACTTACATATGCAGAAGTAACAGAAACGCAGGTTTGTTTCGTTTGTTAGATTTCGTTTAATTGGTTTAATCGAAATAGAGCATGAGATAGTAAGTATAGGTTTAACTACGTTCAAAACTGTTCCAATTTGTAGGTCATATTTTTTGGTAGCAAGCGAACCAACTTCGGCTATTCCGTTTATCTGAATCCGGTTTCGGAAGAATTGGAAATAGTGATTGAAAACTGCAAAAAGGATTTCGCTCACTTTTCCTGGATCGATTTTCGCAAACTTATAGGTTCAAATAAAGAGTCTTACAGTTTCATACGGAATTCCTCAATTTGTTGTGGATACTACTTTCGGTTCCAGAACTACAGAGTAAACAGGATTTATAGAGTTTGTGAGATTAGGTCCAGGCCAATTTTCCAATTTCTATTCAATAAACAGTTGTTTTTGCGAATTTCACGGTTATATTTATGATGTAATGAGTAATATGAGAAAGGCATCATTACACCACTAGGTGGATTAAAATAGGTTTTTCTTTGTAATATCAATCGATTTTCATCAACCGCAATCAGCCTGCTTTCGGTATGCCAAAGAAAGTTTAACCAGAAATACGACTTATGAAATAAATTGGGGTAAAATGGGTTAAACAGGCTAGTACTGTTATTCCCATTGTGTTTAATTGGATCACCGATGTTTCGCACGTAATATGAACCAATATTGGTAGGTCATATTGGATCTGCTTCGGGATTGTAAATCTGAATTCAACATAAAATTATATTTGTGGGAAAATTGGGGTAAAATGATGTAGCACGGAGCATGCAATAATGAACACTATCTGTAAATTATTATTTGAGGTTATATGCGAAACATAGAACTGTCTTGTTTAACCAAAATTGGTCCAAACACCGATCCGTAGAACTTTTTTTTCTGTAATTTCATGGAAGAAGATTACTAAAACAGAATACAGTTGGTTGCGGTCAATCTTATTAAAAACAATCCAATTTTGAATTGAATTTTTTCCTGAGTTTCACAGTTAGTTTTCAAAGTAAAGTCAGAAAAAAGAGGAATTGGAGCAAAACGGGCATGATAGTGAATTTTGCGGATCTTATAACTATCATAAATCGATTCTACATAATAATTTGCATAAGAAATACTAACTTTGAAAATATTTGCTTATGTTTTTATAAAATTATTGAGCAAAGTCGCGTTTTTGATCGTTTTTTCCCCACTGTGCGATGGCTTGGGACATACTTTCGCAGGCTTTATTAGTTGGCCGTGAGATTTTGGAATATATCTATGGTTAAAAAATCCTCCCAAGAAACATCTGACAGTACAATCGTTGTGACGTTCGTTGTCTCCCTGATTGCGTCTAATGCATAACGCCCATTTATTACTTTATGGGTCGAAAGAATTTGGTTATCTTCATTCTATCCAGTTATGAATGGTGAGATATCCCTGAAACTGGGAAAAGAGTTTCCTGACTCCGAGTGTTTTATTTTATCTCTGTTTTCTTTGTTAGGATTGATTGATCTTCAGATTCTTAAATTTCAAGAAATGGTGTTATGGTCCTGTACGTGCTAGTTGGATTTCGTTTCCGAAACTATCGGGTTTAATTTAAATTTTAAGCCGTTACTCAAAGTGATGATGCGAAACACGTACGGAGTCTTCTAAACAGATCTTAACACTTTTCCTATTTATATATTTTGTGGGTTGATATTCGAACAAATTTCCTCGTTTTACGCTACGTACAACAAAAAAAGACTTGAATCGAACAGTTCTGTAAAAACGATCAGAATATGGCACCAAACAGAGAAAAGACAATGCTGTGAGACACTTTGACACCGATCCAGGAACAGATACTTCGGTCGCGAATCGATTGCAATTGTTACAATTAGACATTCGACGCCGTAATCTTCGAACCTATTATTTTTCGAATTCCCTATGCTAGAACTCATTATGGATATAACGAGCCTATTGCTAGCGTGTGCCGCATCTTTAACAAATGTTTCAATTCTTTTGACTTTCATTTATCAGGTACAGTGTTGGCATTATCATTCTCAAAATATCAAAAATCAGTTATTATCGCCGATAATAATTGTTGGTGATTATCACTTACAAAATCATCGCCGAACATCATGAAGAAAATCATTTGATATTCTGAGAATGATATTAGAAAACGATTATCACTTAATATCGGTGTGCGAAATTTTCAAAACATCAAATATCACCGCTGAGTATGGGGGAAATCATCACCCGTTCAATCTCACTTTAGCGATGTTTCGTAAACTCACACATGATTATCATTCAAAAGCATTATCACGATTATCACCCATGCGCGATTTTCACTACCACATGGTGATATTCCGTGAGGTGAGTGTGGTATTGAAAATCAATTTCAACCAAATCTTAACATGCAGTATGATTATTTTTGGAACGGGTGGTGTCGAAAATCATTGTCTGAAGTTATTTGAAATTGATGATAGTGAATTTCGGTTCGTAAAATTTTATCAAAAACCATGCAATATTGGTATTTTTGGAATGGGTATGATGAGTAGATGTTGATTATCGATGTCTGGAGTTATTTTGAAATCCAACATGGCGGCTCTCGGTTCATGAAAATTCAACTAAACCCATGCAATATGGGTATTTTTAGAACGGGTATGATGAGTAGGTGTTGAATATTGGTGTCTGGAGTCATTTTGAAATCCAAGATGGCGGCTCTCGGTTCATGAAAATTCAACGAAACCCATGCAATATGGGTGTTTTTAGAACGGGTATGATGAGTAGGTGTTGAATATTGATGTCTGGAGTCATTTTGAAATCCAACATGGCGGCTCTCGGTTCATGAAAATTCAACTAAACCCATGCAATATGGGTATTTTTGGAACGGGTATGATGAGTAGATGTTGAATATTGATGTCTGGAGTCATTTTGAAATCCAACATGGCGGCTCTCGGTTCATGAAAATTCAACTAAACCCATGCAATATGGGTATTTTTGGAACGGGTATGATGAGTAGATGTTGAATATTGATGTCTGGAGTCATTTTAAAATCCAAGATGGCGGCTTTCGGTTCATGAAAATTCATCTAAACCCATGCAATATGGGTATTTTTGGAACGGGTATGATGAGTAGATGTTGAATATTGATGTCTGGAGTCATTTTGAAATCCAACATGGCGGCTCTCGGTTCATGAAAATTCAACTAAACCCATGCAATATGGGTATTTTTGGAACGGGTATGATGAGTAGATGTTGAATATTGATGTCTGGAGTCATTTTGAAATCCAAGATGGCGGCTTTCGGTTCATGAAAATTCATCTAAACCCATGCAATATGGGTATTTTTGGAACGGGTATGATGAGTAGGTGTTGAATATTGATGTCTGGAGTCATTTTGAAATCCAACATGGCGGCTCTCAGTTCATGAAAATTCATCTAAACCCATGCAATATGGGTATTTTTGGAACGGGTATGATGAGTAGATGTTGAATATTGATGTCTGGAGTCATTTTGAAATCCAACATGGTGGCTCTCGGTCCATGAAAATTCAACTAAACCCATGCAATATGGGTATTTTTGGAACGGATATGATGAGTAGATGTTGAATATTGGTATCTGAAGTCATTTTGAAATAGAAGATGGCGGCTCTTGGTTCATGAAAATTCATCTGAAACCATGCAATATGGGTATTTTTGGAACGGGTATGATGAGTAGATGTTGAATATTGGTGTCTGAAGTGATTTTGAAATCCAACATGGTGGTTCTCGGTTCATGAAAATTCTACTAAACCCATGCAATATGGGTATTTTTGGAACGGATATGATGAGTAGATGTTGAATATTGGTGTCTGAAGTCATTTTGAAATAGAAGATGGCGGCTCTTGGTTCATGAAAATTCATCTGAAACCATGCAATATGGGTATTTTTGGAACGGGTATGATGAGTAGATGTTGAATATTGGTGTCTGAAGTGATTTTGAAATCCAACATGGTGGTTCTCGGTTCATGAAAATTCAACTAAACCCATGCAATATGGGTATTTTTGGAACGGGTATGATGAGTAGGTGTCGATTATCGATGTCTGGAGTCATTTTGATATCCAAAATGTGAACTTCTAGTTTATGAAAATTTTTCGAAAAATTTGAACTTAGTTTGTGTAGAACGCTCGTCGCGTGCGATTGTATTTCTTTGTTGCTCTGCGTTGTTTCGCTGTGTTTCGGTCGGATTTTTCTGCAGGTTCCAGTGTTGCATTCAATATTTTTGTTGTTAAAAACGGAGAAATGATGAATTTGAAAGAGGAAAGAAACTACAACTGATGCCAGAAGGGTGGACAGTGCATGGAAGTTCTTTTTTGGTGTTGGTATTTTATTCTCGTGAATGCAATCTATCACCGTGTTTTACCCACCAAAACTGAAGTGAAAACCACGGAGTTTTAACTTTTTCGGGAGTTGAGTGTCATCTAGCGGCAAGTAACACTCATCAATTAACCATTTACTATATATTAAATGGCATTAAGTGTGAATTGAAAATATTAAACGTCACCGTGATTGGTAGTATCTGCTACACAACCTTGTAATTTTGTCGCTATAATCTGCATCTCTAAATTCTAATTTCATAAGCTTGTAGGTCTACTAGAAGACAACTGTGCAGGCTATTGC
Organism: Malaya genurostris; assembly: GCF_030247185.1. Taxonomy (NCBI): domain Eukaryota; kingdom Metazoa; phylum Arthropoda; class Insecta; order Diptera; family Culicidae; genus Malaya; species Malaya genurostris. The sequence goes on from NC_080572.1 coordinate 217,502,730, forward strand.
GCATTAACGTCGATTTTGCAGTAATGTTTCCGACATTACTTACCGTTTGTTTATAGAGGTAATTTTTTTCAAATTTCGGATAAAAACGGACAATTTTCTTTGAAAAATTAGTGCAACACTTCGAGACGGTATTGTAGATTTGAATTCATTGTGCGAAAGCAGACATTTATTTAAGAATCACTATCAAAAATTTATCATCGACAGTTCTGCAAATATTGCACTTGAACCAATACTACTGTTCTAAAGCTTGGGAAAAGTAAGGAACTCGTTTGTTGAGCATTCTGGTAGTCGAATTGTTGACATCAAATTGGTTGCTGTCAACCAAATGATTGGCGATTGAAAACTAACACAATCCAATTATACATATTTTCGAAAATTTGCTATGTTTAATCTATCACTTCAAACAATTTTCTTACTTTCGTAGTATATTTTTATTGCTGATCTTGGATTTCAAAATGACTCCAGACATCAATATTCAACATCTACTCATCATACCCGTTCCAAAAATACCCATATTGCATGGGTTTAGATGAATTTTCATGAACCGAAAGCCGCCATCTTGGATTTCAAAATGACTCCAGACATCAATATTCAACATCTACTCATCATACCCGTTCCAAAAATACCCATATTGCATGGGTTTAGTTGAATTTTCATGAACCGAGAGCCACCATGTTGGATTTCAAAATGACTCCAGACACCCATATTCAACATCTACTCATCGTACCCGTTTCAAAAATACCCATATTGCATGGTTTCAGATGAATTTTCATGAACCGAAAGCCGCCATCTTGGATTTCAAAATCACTTCAGACACCAATATTCAACATCTACTCATCGTACCCGTTCCAAAAATACCCATATTGCATGGGTTTAGTTGAATTTTCATGAACCGAGAGCCACCATGTTGGATTTCAAAATGACTCCAGACACCCATATTCAACATCTACTCATCGTACCCGTTTCAAAAATACCCATATTGCATGGTTTCAGATGAATTTTCATGAACCGAAAGCCGCCATCTTGGATTTCAAAATCACTTCAGACACCAATATTCAACATCTACTCATCGTACCCGTTCCAAAAATACCCATATTGCATGGGTTTAGTTGAATTTTCATGAACCGAGAGCCACCATGTTGGATTTCAAAATGACTCCAGACACCCATATTCAACATCTACTCATCGTACCCGTTTCAAAAATACCCATATTGCATGGTTTCAGATGAATTTTCATGAACCGAAAGCCGCCATCTTGGATTTCAAAATCACTTCAGACACCAATATTCAACATCTACTCATCGTACCCGTTCCAAAAATACCCATATTGTATGGTTTCAGATGAATTTTCATGAACCGAAAGCCGCCATCTTGGATTTCAAAATCACTTCAGACACCAATATTCAACATCTACTCATCGTACCCGTTCCAAAAATACCCATATTGCATGGTTTCAGATGAATTTTCATGATCCGAGAGCCGCCATCTTGGATTTCAAAATGACTCCAGACATCGATATTTAACATCTACTCATCATACCCGTTTCAAAAATATCCATATTGCCATGGGTTTAGATGAATTTTTACGAACCGAATTTCACTATCAACAATTTCAAATTACTTCAGACATCGAGATTCGACACCACCCATTCCAAAAATAATCATACTGCATGATAAGATTTGGTTGAAATTGATTTTCAAAACTTCACTCACCTCATTGAATATCACCATGTGATAGTGAAAATCTTTGGATGGCTGATAATTGTGAGAATGATTTTCAATGATGATAATTTATAATCATGTGTGAGTTTACGAAACATCACTATGGTGATATTGGACGGGGTGTGATATTTTCCATACTCACTTCGAGTGATCACAATTATCATTGATATTGTAGATAGTGATAATCGCTGTCGAAAATCGCGCATGATTTTCTGCAGCGGTGAGATTTGATTATTTGATATTTTCGCAACACTGATCAGGTAAGGTTATCAAGAAATCGTTCCCCAGGTTATTGTCTAATTAGTTTTAGTTACTATAGAAGCACTAGATTTAAGGAAAATGTATCATTTGGATGATTGTAATTTGTTGATGTAAAAGATGAGGAGGTTTTATGCTTGCTGGAGAGAAAGTTTAACAGAAACTAACTCCAGTTGGTTTTTCCTTGCTCCAAATAAAAGAATAAAAAACCTCTTTCAATCCACCTAGTGGTGTAATGATGTCTTTCTCATATCAATCATACTTTCATTTCTAATACAATGGTATTCTTCAGAATAATGTTCTTGGACTCTTGGAAGCACAGCGGGGAACGCTTTGTTTGGCTGTCTACTGATATTGGCGACCTATTGGAGTAGTTTAGATAACTTTCTACGTGTTTTGTTTCGCCCGCTTAAAGTGAAATGTAGCGGATTCAATTGGTCAATTATTCAAAAACAAGACAGAATTTCGAAAAATCAAAAACACTTAAGTTTTTGCAATTAAATTTAACACAACTTAGTATTCTTAAGTTGATGTCAGAGTGAGCGCGGAATGCGGACCGAAGCGAAGCGATTCAATGCGATGTACTGTTTCCGCATCGCATTCAATCTGACACTTGCTTTGATCAAATGTAACTAGCTCACACGCGCGTCCAGACGCTTCGTTTGACGCTTTCACTCTGACATCAACCTTAGGTTGCTGTCAGAGTGAACGCGATTTGCGAAGCGAGTCGAAACGTTTTGATGCGATGCACTATTATCGCATCGCGTTCACTGTGACAGGTTTGCTTTAATCAAATGTAATTTGCTTTCACACGTGTCTTGACGCTTCGCGTGACGATTTCACATTGACAGCAACCTTAGAATTTCGAAATTTTGCTTTGCCAAGCCGGATTTGGTTTTTGAAATGTATAGACGGTTACTGTTCCGTTCCACGGAGATGATTTAAGAACTGAAAACAAGTGTTTGAAGCAAAATTGCACAAAGAATCTGAAAAGACAACGCAAAATTATTCAGAGATTCAAAGGATGGGAAGGTGCGCAAATTTGAAAGAAAAGTTCGTTATCCACAATATTACCACTGTACTACGCATAACGATGCGGTGTTTTTTTATGCATGACGCAAAACCTCCTATGCCGAACAAGAAGTTGACGTCATTTTGTATAACAGGGATTGGTGGATGAAAACATAGGTCGATTCGAACCATTTTTTTCAATAGTATGCTATTGAAATACTGAAAAGACGTTGCCATATATGTTTAAGTTAAATGTTTCCGAATCGATTGGTTGTTAAATTATGTCAATCCATCAACAAATGACTGAGTTATTAACGTTCAAAATTATGACGCAAAAAGGTTACGCGGCTATTTTTGAAACTTTTAATTGACACCCGGCCCCGTATGGTGAAGAGTAAGGCATTTTTAATGCCAAAAAATATTTTTTATCGGGGGAGGGGGATTAAAATCATCAAACCCCCTACCCCCCTCTTCGAACGAGTCTACTTCGGGCCAATTTTTGCTAGTCGATTTTTCAAGTGATTGCATATACCTTTCTATACGAGAAAGGCAAAAAAGAATAAGAGTTTTGATGGAAAATGCTACCGCTACCGGCTTACTGACCAAACCTAGCCCCTTCAGATTATCGTCTGATTAATAACGTTCGCTACCGTAATCAAAAGATCAATTTGAACAATGCATTAATCGAAAAGCAGTCAGAATACGCTCGAAGATACGATAAATTCATTTTGCAGCCTGACAATGCTCCTGCATATTCCGCCAGAGAAAAAACAATGTCAACGTTTGATTGGAAATTCAAACCCTAACCGCCATATTCGTAAGCCCTGGTACTTACTAATAATACTTGTTTTCATCGATGAAGCACATACTAACTGAGCAAGACTCGAATTGTCGAGGATGCAAAATTTGGAGATGGTATCCATCAATTGTTCAAGAGATGAACAAAATGTTTTGAAAACGAGGGCGATCTATCATCCATCGTCCTTGAAAAAAAAATTGTTGATGATAAACAACGACATTTTAAACTTGCACAGCAAGTAGAAGATATCTAACAGAATGTGAATTAAATGTGAAAATCAGACAAAATATCTTCAAGCCGATTTCATAATTTATCAAAACAGTATTTGGCCCAGTTTTGAGGTTATATACAATGGATTCAAACGAATTATCGTTTGTTTGTGTAATCGCTGTTAGTAACAGAAGAGTCCCGGATTTGAGTAGCGTCGTTCAAAGTCAAGAGCTTTAAGAAAACTCCTGGATAGGCATTTTTTGTCCTTTTAGTGATAGTGCTGTTTAAAGTTCGTCTACAAATGCGCAATCAATTCATTGTTTACCATTGACTTGTTCAATTGGATTCGTCTAAGGGTGTAAATCTAATCGAGCACCACTTAAAAAATGAACTCATTTATCCAAGATGTGCTCAATCATAAATTAAACAAAAGCTCATACCTATCTATTTGCAATCTCATGTGAGGTGATCACAATTAGTTATTTTTTATGGCGTGCTGGAGGTGACCTGTGGTGAAACGTCGATAATATTCTGGTTTGTGATGACAATTATAATCGTGTTTCATCTTTTGACAGAGGAAAAACGGATGATAGTTTTGTGCCCTACAACTGAATGAGATATCAAAGGATTCTTGCGGATATGCTGTCCGGTTCAGTGAAACAATTTTTTTTTCTAATAATGTCTCAGTACGATTTTATTTATCAATGTTTCCTGATGATATCAATATCAATAGCGATATAGACTTAGTACAAATATGTTGTCCCAGTTTTTGTAGTGTTAATGTTGCTTCCGAAGGACTAAATATTGTTTTTCTGCATACGACACTTCACGAATCTTGTTTTTCTCTTATTGTATACTCAAGTGGATTCGATTTGGTGCTAATGGGAGTTGTATTTATTTTTCTTGTGGCTTCGGATGAGGCTAATTATTTTCAAAGTACATCATTTGTAAGGATTCGGGGCGTGTGTGTTATTTATTGTATCGGTTGAGTTGGATCGGTGCATGTGTGGCCTGACTGCGTCATTTGTTCCGCGAGAGGTTTGTTCACTGACGCACGGCCTCTTGTCTAGGCGGATGATTGGTTTTATCTCAATGTGTTTGTTGTTGCCGTTTGCTAATTTCATCGGGAGCGAATTTTTCAATTATTGATTAGACTTATTCTTTGAACATTAGTATTAGTTATTGATAGAGATTCGTGAAAAATGGAAAGGAATTTTTTGTTACCTGCCATGGTTTCTTAATTCACAGTTTTTTTTTGAGAGAAAGAGAGCAATTTATTTTTGATTAATAGTAAGGCTGCAGTAGAAGACACGTAACATGCAGTTCAGTGTAAGCTCGTAGATCATTAGAATCTTCATTTTATTGAGGCACTTTCTAAAGACCACGAGGGCCTCGCACGAGCACTAAAGTAGAACTATAGAAGGATTGATAGCAAATAGATTTGATTAGACGCGATAATAAATTTGCACACTTTTATATGAAATAGTTTAGTAATACATTATACTATATGCAAAAAAAATAGGCTAATCTAATAGCTATAGTTGTTAGATCAATTCATAGTAAATAGAGGAATACGTTGATTGTTTTTCGTTTGGGATTTCCAGGGTAGACGGTTCAATGCATAGGGCGCAAGTCTTACAAACCAGTTGTCGAATTTTCCAACCCCCACATTGAAGGATTCCAATGTCAGTAGGATAGTACTAGCCATGTAACGGTTAAGGGGTAATTCACAATCCTAGAAAAACGAACATTGTTGCAAAACGTAAAAGCAGTTTTTTTTGCGGTCGTTGAGCGGGAATTTAAAAGAAAAATATCAGTTTATTTGGAACCTGAGCTTGAAGATTCATCAAGCAGTAGCGGAGGAAACTGCTTTAGGGTTTTTCAAAAATGGCTGTTTTATTGAGACTGTAAGCAGAACCTTAAGTACGGCTGCGAAGTCTGTTGAAACAGAATGGTAAAATTTTCACAATACCAAGACTTTGCTAAAGACTGTCCCAGAACGCAACCAAAAACCGCTGCCATTTCGCAATGGTTCAGAATCTGTCAATTTTTATGGCTGTGTCCTGTTGTTTACACTCTTCTCTAACCAATTGTGCAGTTGTTTATTCGTTTTCAATAAGTTTGTTTCGAAATGCTTGGACTTTCAGCAGAACAACGTCGATAAATTGTGTACAAAAGGTGCACAGAACGCGGACTGTCACTGAGAAAGATAGTAAAAATGGAAAGAGTAAGTGAAAAAGCCATGCGAAATGCAATCAGGAAGTTCGGTGAGGATAACACCTTTGAGGATAAACCGAAACCGGGTCGAAAAGAGGTCCTGACGGAGGTTTCAGTTCGAAATGTGGCCAAAAAAGTGGGCACTTCGAAGTCAAATGTTCTTCGTGCTAAAGAACGTTTGAATCTTCGAACCTATAAGAAGCAGAAACAACCAAAACGTAGTCCGAAACAAGAAGCATCGATCAGGCCGATGGTTCGAAAGCTGTACAATATGATTCTTGCTGAAAATTTGAACTGCTTAATCATGGACGACGAAGCCTACGTGAAACTCGATTACAAATCCTTGCCGGGATCACAATATTGTACGGTGCGAGAAGAGCAAGTGTTAAACCTTTCCGAGACATCGATTGAAGTCGAAAAATTTGGTAATAAAGCTATGGTCTGGCAAGCAATTTGTAGCTGCGGTAAGATTTCGAAACTCTTCATCACCACTGCTACAATGATTAGCGAAATATACATCAAGGAATGTTTACAAAAACGACTTCTACCCATGATTCGAAGCCACAAGAATCCTGTTGTCTTCTGGCAAGATCTTGCTTTTTGCCACTGTTCGAAATCAATGGTGGAATGGTATGCTACCAAAAATGTCACTTTCGTCCCAAAAGACATGAGTACACCAAATTTCCCATAACTTCGACCAATTGAGGAATTTATGGCATTAACGAAGGCACATCTTAGGGAAACATGTCTCGGCAGCCGAAACCATTCAACAGTTCGAAAAAGATTGGAAAAAAGTGTCAAAACCTGTCGCCAAGAAGTCTGTCCGGAATTTAATGAGGAACGTTCGCAAGAAGACGCGCCAGCTAGTCTACAATGGCTATGTAGCAAAAGTTGAGAATATTATTCTGTTGTTGTAGTCTAATATTATCAGTATATCGAATGAAATTTGAATATCTAACACTTGTGCATTATTTACAGCGAAATCAAAGTGCGTCCATACTTTCTGGGACAGTCTTTAGAATGACAAAATGTCAATGAACAAGTATCCTCCTGGCTGGCATTTTCCAGCAATTACTTGACTTATGACAAGTCTTTTGACATAAATACGTATTACTTTACTATGGGACGCCTCTTCAGAATTTACACTCTGGGGGAGTGATAAGTTTTTATATCAACATATTTTTCCTCCACGTCATCGGAGATATGATCACCAATTTGTGATAGAATTTTCGGAAGTATGAGATAAACACAAGATTTCCAAAATATTTGAGGTAAAGCAGGTAAAAAATTAATTCTTCGATTCTCGTTCAGCTCAGATCAGAATACTGGTCCAGAATACAATTCTGGAATTCAGTTCTGAAATGCGGTTTCCGAATCCAAGCACCATTTTTTTTTTCATTTCAAGAACACAGATCTTAAACTCATTTCCTTGTCCAGAATCCAGGACCAGAATCGAATTCTAGAATTCTGCAACTTAAACCGAATTTGAGGACTCAATTCTAAACTTGGATTTTGGATCAATGTCAGGATCTTGATGCTAAACTTGGAATCTGGAGATAAATACTGGACTTGGCACCGAAACTCTAGAACTGTAATTGAGGATCAGACCAAATTTGTGTTCCCAAATTTCTGCTCAGACTTAGAATTCAGGTTCAGAATTCGGAAACTGAGTTCTGAATCTGAAGTTCTGGAACTTCAGACCGAGATCCAGGACCAGAATTTAGATCCAAAACTCAGTTGTATTTCCAGAATTCAGTTCAAAATTGCATTTTTTGAAGCAGGTTCAGAGTTTAGCTCCCGAATGCAGGTTTAGAATTTGATTTCGATATTCTCTTTCACAATTCTCAAAGTGTAACTGAATTCAGGAAATATATTTTGAAGATTTTCTAAAATCTGCATCGGGATTACAGAACTCAGTTTCGAAGTTGACTGCTGGATCCGAAATTGTAAACTGAATCCTGGACCGGAATTCTGTAACTAAAATTCTGAACTCAGACCGAGATCCAAGACCAGAATTTAGATCCAAAACTCAGTTGTATTTCCAGAATTCAGTTCAAAAATGCATTTCAGAAAGCAGGTTCCAGTACCCGAAAGCAGGTCTATCTGATTCCAAAATTCACTTTCACAATTCTAAAAGTATAACTTAATTCAGGAAATATATTCTGAAGATTTTCGAACTAAATTCGGCATCGGGATTACAGAACTAAGTTTCAATGCTGAATTCTAAATCCGAGTTTAAAAATCGAATCCTGGACCGGAATTCTGTAACTAAAACTCAGAACTCAGTTCCGAACCAGAATCCTGGTCTCGAATTCAGTTCCAGATCACTGATTCATGGACCAGTTCAACAATCCAGATCACGACTTCAGTTCTACACATTTCGAAAAAACCCTGTGATTTTACATCTTATTAGATGCATATGAAGGAAGCGTCGCAGTTCACGCAAATTTACTTAGAAGAACATTCAATATTGTATAATAAATAAAATGACATGGAATTTATTGAAATAAAAAAATGATTAATGTTAGCGACTGCCGCGCCTTGAACCGAGAATCTTTAGATCGCAAAGCCCGTCTGTTAATCGACTGTGCCATAGAAGCACACATCTTTTTGGCTGGTAAAAGGTGCATTTAAATGCATACAGTCGTACCTGGTAGCAGAATACAAGGTACAGTGAAAACTAGTAAATTTCATACTAATCTAACAATAAAGAAATTTTACGTCATTTGACAAATTAGGTTTTTATGAATTACATCGTATGAGGGATTAGGTCACCTGTAAAATTCAAAATTTTTGGTGTCTAGAGCTCAGTTTCAGAAGGCAATTCCCAAGGTCAGGTTCAGAATTCAGTACCAGAGTCTAGTATCAAAATTAGGTTTCAGAATTCAGTTCTAGCATTCGGCTCCAAAATTTGGTTCCTGAGTACAGATTCTTCACAATGAACCAATTTATTCGTATTCACGTCATTCGGTTCACTAATACCTTGAGAAGTGAAAAAAAATCAAACATGTTCACCATTTTGACTACACAGAAAATAAAAAGTACCTATTATTTGACTTTTTGCTCAATGCTGAATTGTTTGTATTCTTTTCTTACTCTCGTTCCTTCCATTGTTGTTAAACAGCAAAACCACCGGACATCGAGAGTTTTGTTCGATAAGTTAAAATTTGGTTGGCCGCATTCAACCTAAAATTGATTAAATATGGCTAAACAGTTTATTAAATATAATTTGCTATTGAGTAGATATAACTCAACCCCACATTATCAAAATGACGGAATGAGCAATGAATTCTTACTCGACTGCATGATTTTCCAGTGCTCGATCGGTTCAGTGCTAGAACTTTCGCCTGAGTTGGGTGCTCCATCAACCCGATTGACAGTGACATAAATGTCATTGAATATTCGCTTGTTCTATGAACGTGTTATTGTAAAAGTTAGGCGACTTAAGCCATTTCACTACACTAGAGGAATGGATGATTCTGACTAAGGTAGGCCGTTTTGTTACTTTCCAGCGAATTCTAAGAAAAACTGGTTATTTACTAGTTCTGTATATCCGAAAAACTTATTGATTTCATTATATAATGTTTTATCTAAAAATAAACTGAAAATTAAAACGAAAACGTGCATAATCTAAAAAGAATAAGAAGAAGACGAATTGACAATTCAGTCCACATCTTCTCACTCAATTCCGACAGATTTTCGAATCAACCGGTTGTAGGCGAAATTCATTCGGAATCGGTTGTTGCACTGGAGTTAAAATTGATTCGGAATTCATTATGATTTCCACATGAAATTCCGAATGAAAATTTCTCGCCGATTCGGAATTTATTCGAAATCCATTCGGATCTGGTAATGTGGGACCTTTCAGTTTATTTTTTGCATGTATCTTATGGAAACGACTTAGATGGTTCGAGTCACAACTATTCAATGAAAACCGTCTCTGCGGTAACATCTTCGCGGTTTTCAGTAAATTGTTGCATTCGCACGTCATTTTTCCAATCTGTGTCCTCGTTAGATACTGACCAAATTTAAAAAGTAAGAGAATATTTCCAATTTTCCAATAACAATATGAATATCATCAGTATTGCCCAATTCAAAACATTGTCATGAATGATGAAACAAAAATAGATAAATAGCAAAAAAACTTCGTTTTAATCCTCCGAAAACGTTAAATTGAAACTAAATATAATAAGAAATGTCTCGTTTGGAAAGCGCGATATTCCTGTGGGTCCTAAGGTTTTCGCGTGGCAAGAGTGTCAAGAATTTTGACGTAGAACTATGGCTTTCCTTGATATACAGTGCAGGATGTCATTTCGAAAATTTCACATTTCAAGGGTTATTACTTCAGATTTGAAAAAGAACTTTTTCTTTGCTCGTTTGTTTTCTGTACACTCAAGTCTTTTTGTCGTGAATACGACTTACTTCACTATGGGGCGCCTATTCAAAATTTACCCCCTAAGAGAGTGATAAGTTTTTGATCGTGAATATCTCTTGTTGCATCTAACGTATCGACATATTTTTTTCTACATGTCATCGGAAATATGATCACTATTAAGTGATAAAATTTTCAGTTATCTGACCTTATCTCAAATAATTCAAAATTAAACTTTTCTGAAATGCTTGGTATCAACGAGTATCAAAGAGGAAAACACATTAAGCTTTTTTGCCTTTCTCGTATTTTCAAAGCTAATAGTTCAGTGATCTGTGGAAGGATTTATATAATCTAAGTACCAATAGATTCGAAATTTTTCAACTTGAACGTTTTTCAAAAGTACACTATTGAAAAACCTGTCTGATTGACCAGCCAATCAGAACGCGTTCTGAGGAAGAGAACAAAATGTGTGCTTCTCCAGTGATATAAAAGCTGAATATTTCACTTTTTCTATCATTTTGTAAGCAACGGTTATAGAAGCACGAGAGTAACATCGGGCCGAGCACACAGCGTTACTACACCAGAAGTCTGCCAGCTGAAGTCATCAGTCGTCGTGGGAACGCTGCTCAGTTAGGTTGTGGGAGCAACATCGAAGACTTCACGCTGAAAGGCAGCGAGCGGTAGTCGCAGCCATGCCGCGCCACACAGCACACCACACCAGCTGAAGTCATCAATGTACACGCAAAGAACCATCTCGGATCGGAATGCAGATCCTGTTGGTCGTGACAATTCAAAGCACTTTTCAGTGCTGCAAATCATCATAAAAAATTAATTGAATTTTCTCTTTCGTACCAAAAGCATCAGATTTTAAAAATGGAAGTAGACATAGTTTGCACCGTCACTAACACATTCAATTACGAATCACTCAATGCGAAAATGAAAGCCACGTATACAGATTAATCTGTATTTTTATTATAATGAACTATACTGGTTATTTCATATCATGATAATATTTATTTGTGTTTCAGAATGTTTAATGTAGTTACAATCTAAACTTTAGTTTAGGTGCATCGTTTCAAATTCTTGCCGGTTGTTTTCGTATTCACGACATCCAGTTATGTCTCTGACATTACCCTCCCGCCTTTTTTATGCGTGGGACACGCAGCGCTTAAACAAAATCGCATGAAAATAAATCGCATAACTTTGAAAATTCGCATCAATACTGCATAGCTAAGGAAAAAATATGTTTGTTGCACAGATCTCTTCAAAACTCATGAAACATCATGATCTAATCTTAGCTAGTTTTATTTAAAAATATCGATTTTTGGACTTTTTGAGATTTTCGAAATTGTTTTTTTTGCCAAATCATAGATAACAGATAACAAAATTATTCAAAAAACTGTGTAGATTTTAAATTTGCTGTACATTGTATTCAAGGAGTGATTTTTAAAACTTATCACTACGTTCCGGGACGATAACAAAGTTCTCCTGCCTATTATAGAACTATTTCAATTATAACGATTTGAACATAAGTGTAAAAGACAATTTTATTTCCATGTCGTTTGAACCATACGTGAATTCAATCGGAATAAAACAAAAAAAAAAAGACTTGTGGCTTCAGCCAACAGCAACACAAAAATCTAGCGTGAAGTGAATGTAGCACCCGAAATAGTGTTTCATGTTGAAGCGGCACCCAAAATAGTGTCGATCGCGGTGACATCTGCAATTATTCGCCATGCTGAATGAGCAAGTTATACACACTGTTCATTTGCGAGCTTGTATATCCGTTTTCTGTTGCCAAATGTTGTAGAAATCCATGCAAACTATAGTTCTGTTGCGTTATAATTTTTTTTTGAAAAATAAAATAGTCTAATGTTTTGTTTATTTCAAATCAAGGAAACCGAATAAATTCGTTTTCGTCTGAGATGTCGGGATAGACATTGCACTTCAGTGCAAAAAAGTGCGTTGTAAATAGTAATGACTTTACGTTTGCTTAGCAGATTATGTTGATCCACGAGGTGGCATTAGCAGTCCAACATAATCTGCTAATGCACTGATGAGCGGAATGCGAAACGTAAAACAGGCATAATTTTGATATTTCGCATTAAAAAGAACTGCATTGCTTTGAAAATTCGCATAAAAAATACCGTGAAAATTCAGTGAAGGATTTCGGAGCGATACGAAACTACCTTACCTTACCTAACTGGTATAGTGTTGGAGTGTAACGAATATAACTGTGTTCGTTTATTGCAACGGAAAGAATCAGACTTCCAGAAAATACGTCCAAGTGATAGCAGTATTAATGGATGACCTTACTTTGCACCAAAAAGCTATGCTTCGATACCGTCCTATAAACTCAAAACTTCTGATTGGTGCACACCATATACAAAAACGTATGAGCTGGTTGCTTTTTTTATTAAGCAACTTTTTTGGCAAGCAGGGGTTCGAGTGAAGCGTGCCTGGTTAAAAAACTGTACCGATTTCGTTCAGCTCATCAGTAAAAACGAATGCAAGGGAAAGCTCTTTGTTTGGTTAACTGGAGCTTGAGTGTATTGAAAATGTTCAAAAGCTTCGAAGATTCTAAGTTACTTTTGTTGCGGCTCGAGAAGGCCTTGCCCATCACACTTCTGCAGATAAGACTAGATGTTTCATGCATTGGATAATTCGTTGAACGGCCGGATGCAAACGTCGGATAAGCGTACACAGACAAAAATAATGAAATTTACACGACATGAAAGTACTAAGAAATAGATGAAATTAACGCTGAGCTTTGTTATTAAAGTTTATTGAAAAATAAAGAACTGTAGTAACTTTCTATTCAATTCTTGTTTCTAAATATTTGCAAGAAAATTTATGTACGTTTACTATCTTTACAATCAGTGTAGATTAATTTTTTTCGGTGATTCGCCTAGTCGGGCCAGAAAAACTTTCTGACAATAATCTACACTTATCCGCTTTTCGCATTCAGTGGTTCAGAACGTTAGCGTTATGAAAGGAGCACACATTTCACTGTATTTATAAGGTTGATATTACATTATTTCAAACATAAATTAACCCGTGACTAATGAAAATGTCAACTATGAAATGAGATTATAAAGTACATAAATAAAATAATGTCCCCGTCTATTACCGTCTATCTATTGAAATTATAATTGAACTATTTGCTACGTCGGACTACTTGAATACCAAACTATTAATCAAAAACAAATGTTGTCTCCACTATATGATCAACTATAATGAACTGCAGAATCTTAGTAGAACAACCTACCTACTCGCTACTGAATTGTATCCGTGGTTTACTTACAGTGCAAAATCTATTCTTATTTGAGTGGATTTTGGTAACACAAATTACTACAAACTATATCAATGGTAATATTTCACATAATACTAAATGTCCGAGTAGAATAGTTTGTAATATAGTTTCCTTGGTTTCAATAGGAAAAACCAGTTTCTATCAATAGCGCTGTAAGTAAGATTTTATTGACGAATAGATGAACTGACTAGACTCGGATAATCACTACAATCTAATGGATGGATGGAAAACACTACCAAATTAGTTTCAGGTTTCTATATAACTAGAAAATCTAACGAATTTTTTTTAAATTTAGTTAATACAAGTTTCGATAGTTTACATGTAAACTAATTAATTTGCATTCGCCAAGTGACCTGCGTCGTTTCAGGGTAAATAAAATATGTCCTATTGATTCTACTACGTATAATTTTTTGGTTAAATTACTGTTGGAGTGGAATACTTTTTAGTAGAATATGGTGTTGAAGGAATGTTGTATACAATCATGGAGTGAGAACATTTTAAGTGTTTCGCCAACATTCTTCCGCGCAGGAATCCAGTTTCGTTTGAGTAAACGATTCTCAGAAATAGTAAATTCATTGTATTTTCTAGATAGTTCTTATCGAATAAATAATTGTTCTAGAAAAAATCGAACGTCAATCATATTAACGTTCCCGAAAAATATTTGAACCTAGACTTAATCATTATTAGAGAACAGTTCAAAACACAAAGTCTATAAATAAGTACATGTAGGTACGTATAAACTTAATTATCACCAATCACATACGGGTTTCCTTTCAATCGGTTCTTTGTTCAATCAATCAGTAAAATAATTACCGTAGTGGGCTACACATTTGCGTGCACACGATTTACCATACCACCTGTTTCGAAAGAAAAACTTCCTCAATAATCCGAATCGTTCAGCTCGTTCAGTTCAACGCTTTGATCTTCGAGACTTCGCTTGATGTCGGCCAGTGTGCTCATGATTAGCTGTTGCTTGGCTTCCGCATCACGAGCGCCGCCGGAAAGCTCGCAACTAACTTTAACCGAAACGTTACCGTTATCGTTAGCTTGTGCGACTGCTGAAACAGCTACGGCTGCCACTGCGTCAGTTGGTTCGTGTCCCGGCTTACAGTTGTTCTCTTGCTTCGTCTTCGAAAGGCGCTCGCGTCTCAAGAGAGTGATTTTATTCAGCAAAGCTTTTTTCGATAGTTCTGCAAAACGATAAAGTAATGCATTCAAAACAGAGTTTGTAGTGATTTGATGAAACGATAGGTGCTCAGCAAAATATAGCATGCTTTAGAAAAAAAGGTTTGTTATTTACAAAGAAAACAAATATTTTGTTTTCAGCTCCATATAATTTTGCGATGTAGCCAAAATCTACGCCACAGTGAAACAGAACTCTTAGAACATAACTAATTTCGAAGTCCGAATAAATAAAAATTATTGAACATGCAATTGTAGTGGGTTGTGTAAATAATATCCAATTTATCTGTTGCTTAATACTTAGCCGACGAATGTCGTATATGTAATCTTTTCAGTTATATTTTATATAAGCAATATATTACCAAGTTATGATTAACATTTTTTACTGCTTTGACTTGGGTGCTATTTGAAATATAAGAAATATTTGCATATAATAAATATATTTCAAAACATACACTTATTCAACGTCGCTTGGAGCGAATGATAAACTGTTTGAATTATTTTTTATTTTAAAGTAAGTCAGTTTTTGGTTCCATTTTAAGATATGTAACCTCTGTACAAAATCTAAAGCATAATAACAGCATTAGCACAAGATTTACTGACGTAGATGCTTCTTTCGTCCGGGAAGCATTAACATTTTTATTTTGCTTCTCAAGGACGCATTTTTCGTCGCTATTAACAATGTGAATTAACAGGATTCGTTCTGGTTTTGCCTTTGAAGTAGCTGTTCACAAGAAAGGAAACGCCGTTCAACATATTTTCAATTAGAGTCGTACGGAATGCCGTTCCCTTGCGTCTGAATCTTTCACATGGTCAAATCTAGTGAAATAAGTAAAGTGATGGAGCACATTTATGAAAAAATGTGTAAAGAACTGTTGTTGTGGATTTGCTTTCGATGTATGTGCTTATTCTATGACTTTCTATTTTCAAGATTCTCGTAATGTTATCATTTTTCGACATCATTTGCGATGCTAACTGAAAAATGTCTCCGGCTTTTACTAAAGGTTTGTGAATTTATTGACAAATCTCAGCAAAATGTTAACAAATAGTATAATACTTATATACTTTAACAAAGTTGAAGCAAATTTCGAAAAAGTCGAACTAAGAAATGTTGATGGATTTGGTAGTTTTGAAATCCACAAATGAAATACAATATATTCATATTTTTACATAAAATCAGCTCTATTGAGTAATGATTTCTATACAAAAATATGTAACTTTATTATTAAAAAGTGATTAGAAACTACATCATATTTTGAATGCAATTTGAATAGTAATACTGAACGATAAATATTCATTTCATTAATAAACCAATTGTGTAATCATCCTGTCAATTGATAATCAATTGTAATTAAATTTATCACATTGGTTTCCTATATTCACTTCCTAAAATTTTAAAATTCCTAACGCAAAAAACACCAATTTCATTCCTAGTAATTATCAGGAATTACTCCAGCAAAAACGCTTAAAATTGTTTTGTTATTTTTTGCCTTTCTCATATAGAAAGGTTATGCAATCACTGAGAAAACCGATTTTTGAACCGAGGCCCGGAGGGCCGAATGTCATATACCATTCGACTCAGTTCGTCGAGTACGCAAAATGTCTCTGTGTGTGTGTGTGTGTGTGTGTGTATGTGTGTGTGTATGTGTGTGTATGTGTGTGTATGTGCGTATGTGTGTATGTAACGTTTTTTTGAACTAACTTTTCTCGGAGATGGCTGAACCGATTTTCACAAACTTAGATTCAAATGAAAGGTCTCATGGTCCCATACAAAATTCCTGAATATTATTTGGATCCGACTTCCGGTTCCGGAATTATGGGGTAAAATGTGCAAAAAATTGTGAAAATAAGTGCACTAACTTTTCTCGGAGATGGCTAAACCGATTTTCACAAACTAATATTCAAATGAAAGGTTTTGTGGTCCCATAAAAAAATCCTGAATATTATTTGGATACGACTTCCGGTTCCGGAGTTATGGGGTAAAATGTGCAAAAAAAATCATAATATGTGTTCTAACTTTTCTCATAGATGGCGCGACCGATTTTCACAAACTTAGATTCAAATGAAAGGTCTTGTGGTCCCATACAAAATTCCTGAATATTATTTGGATCCGACTTCCGGTTCCGGAATTATGGGGTAAAATGGTCAAAAAATAGTGAAAATAAGTGCACTAACTTTTGTCAGAGATCCGATTTTCACAAACTTAGGTTCAAATGAAAGGTCTTGAAGTCCCATACAAAATTCCTGAATATTACTTGGATCCGATTTCCGGTTCGGGAGTTATGGGGCAAAATATGCAGAAAAAAGGAAATATGTGTTCTAACTTTTCTCATAGATGGCGCGACCGATTTTCACAAACTTTGATTCAAATGAAAAGTCTTGTGGTCCCATACAAAATTCCTTAATATTATTTGGATCCGATTTCCGGCTCCGGAATTATGGGGTAAAATGTGCAAAAAATTGTGAAAATAATTGCACTAACTTTACTCAGAGATGACTGAACCTATTTTTACAAACTTAGGTTCAAATGAAAGGTCTTGAGGTCCCATAAAAAATTTCAGAATATTATTTAGATCCGACTTCCGGTTCGGGAGTTATGGGGTAAAATGTGCAAAAAAAGAAAATATGTATTCTAACTTTTCTCATAGATGGCGCGACCGATTTTCACAAACTTAGATTTAAATGAAAGGTCCTGGTCCCATACGTAATTCCTGAATTTCATGCGGATCCGACTTCCGGATCCGGGAATATAGGGTAAAGTGGGTTAAAAATTGTATACCATCACTGAAAATGGGGAAAAACCTTAAAAATGTTCTGAATCGACCTCAAATCTTTTCCAATTGATAGTTTTTATCAATAGACGGTCAAACAAACCGATTTCGGTTATTCTTTCAAGAATTCAATTTTAATAAATACTTGTAATAGTCTCCACTGTTATTTCATAGATTTAGCATAAAAACTCCTCTAAAAACCACTACGAGATCATATTCTAGCCAAGGGAACAATTTTTCAAAAAAGTTTAGGTGTGTTATGAAAGTTCTATGATTCCGTATTGAATAAACTGTTACGTTGATAGTATTGTTTTAGAATATGTTTATACCATGCCGTTTTAGACGATAAAAATATCTTAGATTTTATTCACAATCTCACACTTTCTCTATACAAAGTTTATGTGCTCCTATTTTTATCGAGAACATGTTTGTAAAAAAGGAATAACAACTAATCACCTTAAAATTAATGAGGACTTTTCATAAGTCTACATGATTTACAAACAAAATTTGGAGATTCATCCCCTTTTTACCAACTTCGTTGCGTAAAAAATACTGTAGGTGTTCCGAATGAATATACAGTAAAACGAAGCTACTCAAAACTAGGTTTGATTTTCCCAACTCCGATCGATCACATAGATACCACAATTTTCTTCGGTTCGTAGAATATCGCTAGTAGCTGTTTTATGTTTATTATAACTATAATCAGCCACTTTAAATTATTTGACCGAACTAGTTTTGTGTGTGTGTTTCACTTTCACTAACAGTTTCACTCATAACATATATTTCAAAACTTGACTAAATTCATGATTCGATTTTTTTCGAAAATTTACCACAACTTCTACGGGTTCGGGTCCCGCCTCTATGGTAGGTTTTTCGAAGTTTTCATTTCATGGTTGTATTCACAGGCCATGTTTCAAATCTGGTTTTCTCTTTGGATACTGATTAAAATTAGAATTTTAAAGGTTTTTTTTACATGGTAGCTTTAAACGACGTGTGTGAGCACTCATCACCTTGTTATTCCGGACTCGGGAATCGAATCCGAACAAAACTTACGAGTATTGTATGGAACCATAAGATCTAAAAACATAAATCCGAGTCGGTGAGAACGAAGTGAGTTTGTTTTTGGTTATTTTGTCCACTTTTTCTGACAACTCGGGAACTGGACAAGCCGTTATACGTATTGTTTGATCGACTACTAATATAACTTACAAATTGGAATAGTTTTGAGATCCATTGAGAAATCGTGCGTTTTTTACATCATCGCTCTAAACGACAACTTGAAATTATACCCGATCAGGAAAAAATAGTTAATGGATACCTTATTGTGCCGTTATCTTCGACTAACAAAAGAGCTTAAAGTGATATTCATGAGGTTGAATTAGGAGCTAAAATAGCTAAACAGAATACCTATAATTGTCACCCGCATATGCAGAGTATGATCTGATTAAGATATTTCCAATACCAAAACAATAGCACGGGAACATTGAAACATAGAATACAGTGACCAAATTTAAAATGTATTTTAATTATCTTTGAGGGAACACGATTCATAAAAAATTCATATAACTTGACGATACGCTTTGAAGACCGAGAGAGAAACGTTTGGCGTTCCTTAGACATGACTATATGGGGGTTAGATGAGGCAAGTGCCTTTCAAAAGGGGGGTGAAATGTTAAAAACGTTATAACTCCGAAACTACTGACCAGATTGCCATCAAACTTGGTACAGATACTTCTTGCTCTTAAGAGATAATACTAAGGTAGATAGATAAGGGTACTTTAATGGGAGGGAGGAGGCGTAAAGCGTAAATTTCTAATTTGACGAGAATCGATACTTTTTGTAGACCATAGATACTTTCTGCGCAACTTTGATATGATTATAAGGATATTCGTGTGAGGTGGATGTAGTAAGGGCCTCTAAAAGGAGGGTGTAATTGATGTAACAACATAACTCCGATAATACTGAACGGATTGCTACCAAACTTGGCACAGGTACTTCTTGCTCTTCAGAGATATTAGTAATCGTATTTCTATTGGGGAGGTGGATTTTTCACCTGACAATCTCTTCTGAATTTAGTTGAGAATATTCTGTGAAATTTTCAGAATGATTCATTGAGTTTACCGCCCGTGTTGTATTATTTTCTGACTGCAGAACTGCTGAAAACTAGAACGCTCGGAATTGCACATCTCTACTTGTTCATCAAATAACCCGGCTTTGAAGTCTTGTATCATAAATCTACCGTGACAAAGTTTAGATAATTTAGTTTAGATGCGTCAGTGCATGAAAACATTTAAGTTATCGAGAAAAAGTCTTATATTTTTCTGTGAAACAAAGTCAGTCTCAATGCATCCGCCATTTTATTTGCTTTAGTGTCCTGGTGGTGTCCGGGAAAAGAGGAGAAGACGAGAGAAATCAAATCTACTCAACAAGGTTCCTAAACACACAGACGCAAAGGGAATTTAGGGAATCAGGGAGGAAGCTTCAAAATCTATACGCGACCCACTGTCCTCAGGCCTTAAGAAAACACTTGGTTTTTTTAAGGCTGAGAAGTGCAGGACAAGTTCCTCAAGAACTGCTTTGCTGCATGAAGTATGTATTTATAAAAGCTGCTGGATAATTTCTTCAAAACAAAGCTTGCTACAATTGCTGTAAAAAATCATGCATAAAATTCGTGCAACAAACTATTCACCCGGATCGGCATCGAGGCTACGCTGGATTTTCTCGAACGTGGAGCTACAGGTGTAAATTTTTCTCTTCAGGGGCTCACTCTGAGGACAGTAGCTATCATCGGTCAGCATGTTACCGATGTCAACTGATCGAAACGACATGAGTGGTGACTTGTGCAGGCCCCGTTTCATATCACTTTCATTTAGCGAACTGGAATACACGATCGTTTTGCCACTGGGAACTGTCACATTGGCGTCGATTGCTGACCCCCCGCCGTGGATCGTATGTCGAAAGTTGTTCAACTGTTTCCCTGTAATGCTCTTCCTCGCTGAAGAGATGTTTTCCTTGTTGGACTTATTCTTGCAATGGTTCTTATCCAAATTCCGGCTCAGATCATCCGAGTCCGAATCTGATTCAATGTTAATCTTAGGGCTTTGACTGCGGAACCGTCTGCGGGCAATGATAGGCGACTTCGGAGGTACGATGTTACGCTCGTAAGAGACTGGCTGTGGAGACATTTTGGCACTTTTAAGATCATTTTCATTATCACTCTGGCGACGTGCCAGTTCCGTACAATGGTTTTGATTGATGAAATTCGTCACATGGGTCTTTCTCGGGATCACCCGAGTATTTTTAGGGCTGTTCGGTGCTGACATAGACGTTTCGTAGCGGAGGACTTCCAATCGCTTATTGATTATGACGCCTTCGACTGGATTGAGTTCGGATCCATTCTCGGAACATTTTTGCGAACATGTTTTAGCCAACTCCCGTTTCAAATCTGCCTCACAGTTGCGTAGTATTTCAACTCTTTTATTCGCTGGTGGATTGCAAATTCTTCTTGGACTGCAAATAGACGGCGGCTCCTTGATTTCTTTCAGTTCCTTTACGCTGTTTGTTCTCATAGAAAACAAAATGGTTTCCGCTTCGTGGATTAACTGTTTGTACTTCACGTCGGCCTCAAGATCTGCCTTGAGGAGAGCTTTCTCACTTTCCGAAATCGCAAGTATTCGACTGTGGAGTGAATGCACTTCGGTGAACGTTAAGGAATTACATCTGTTTGTCAGTGGGGAGCTGTTAATTGGCGTTCGTTCTTCCGATTGATTTCTTCTCAGCGATACCGGAGTTCCTCCGAGACTTCTGCAGCCTCGTGATGCAGCCATGCTTCCAGCCGGTGAAGTTCCACTCGTTTGGTCGGTATTCTTTTTCCGAGTGCGAACCAATTTCTTCCGTCTTTTCGAACCTCCGCTTTCGCTGTTCCGCTTGCTTCGGCCACGATGCTTCGAGGAACGGCGCTCCGGGAAATTATGATAGGAACAACTACCGGTATTTTTGTAATTTTCCTTATCGATAACCTCCAGCACGGAACCGGTATCGATGAAGTCCAAGTCCAACAAATCGTCCGTATCGCATTCGTCTCCGGCATCCTGTCCGGTGTCAATGTCCGTCGGGCAATCTGTTGGGTCAGAGTCACTGCAGCTGGAAATGGCACTGGTTAATAAACTATATCAGATTAGGTATGATGCCAATATTTACCTTAAGATATCAGTCTCTTTCTCGTAGTGGTAACTTTCGTCGAATTTACCCATCATCTCATTTAAAGTTGCGTCCTCATCGCTGTCCAGATTGGAACAGTTGGTTGTTGCCTTACTGTCCAATCGGGACAAATCGGCCGCTCCTTTCCGTATGCTCCTGGGAGTTAGAAGCATTTTACTGACTACCTTCTCGGTCGAAGAGCTAGAGTCCGAATCAGACAAGACATTGGGTTTCCTACAGTTAAAAACCTTCGTTGAAGTGACTGACGTTTCTTTCAACGTTTCAACTTACTTGGGATCCTTTTTATTGTCATCGGTGCCGCTGCTCGATTTGATGCCGGATGAAGTGGTTGAACCCGAGTCTTGGTCGGTCTTTTTCAAATTGGCGCCAGCAAGAGATCCGTCCAGGGTCGAAAGCCATGGATTTGTTCTGATTCGGCATCGCTGTCTTGGAGATGGCGCTGGAACAAAAAAGGTTTAGGTAAGCGAAACAAAAATCCTTCCGTAAAATTAGGGAAACGATAGTCTTTCGTACATTCAATACTGCGATAGTGCTGCATGCCAAGATTCTTTTGCATGATGGGACTCATTGCAACCGCATTTTGCATGGTCTGCTGCTGCTGCTGTGATAAGTTCCCATTATTGTTAATATTGTTGGCATTATTATTGTTAATACTAGAACCACTTTTGAGAATTGCCGTAGTAGACGAACCAACAACCGAATTTTCTTTGCTGTATTCGCATATCTTTTTAGGAGATGGCTGGAAGGAAACATTGAAAAAAAAAGCTGTACTGTTTATATACAACAGTAAAATCCTATATCGAACGAGAAAAAGTCAGTTTATAATTTTCCATGACAACTACTACAAATCAGTGAAGTGTTATTTGCTTTTGTCCTTACAGTCTTACTACTTGTCTCTCAGAATCTCGAATCAGCAAATTTTTCAACCCGCATTGCAGGCGACCCAAGATTTTTTTTTGTTCAACAATTTCAATCCTGACTTGTTTTCTGAGCTTTTCGCCATGTCTGTTTCCTTTCCTATACAAATCAAATATAACGACTATAACTTTTTTGTTTTCGTATTTCGTCTTACCAAGTCCTCGACGGAAAACTCGACGTGTTTCTCCTCGATTCGGTTGAGACCACATTTGAATTTGTTTCCATTTTCGTAGGCTCCACTGCCACTTCCGACACCAGCTGCTCCACCGCTGCATGCCGTCAGTCCTTTCGGGAAGTAATGGGTGCCGGTCCGGATGTTGATGTAGTACTCGGGTGTGTAGGAGCAGCCACCTGAAGGGTTGTCGAAAAAGAAAAAAATCAGAATGGTAAAATCCTTCGGGTGGTTTGTGCCAAGTTATTCGTTTGGAATGGGTTCGAAAAGTGGCATAAAATTATGCAATATAGACGTTTGAATGAGGGAATGGGTGTGGGTAACAACATTTTTACTCTTCATTTGGTGTTGCGGTTTTGTCTTCCGACAGCCGTGTTTTTGGTTTTTTTTTGGTTGCTTTTTATCACTCTCAATAAAATTCCATCACATCGTCGACTTGCCGGCTCTTGAACGTGTGTGTGTTATTGAGAACTTTTCTGAACACGAAAATTGTCAGAATTTTAGGAATAAATGATCGTGTTAATGGCATTGTATTCACAAACAGATAGACGAGGTTGACGAATGTTGCTTTCATGCACTTGTGGATTTTTTGATTGTGATGATGTCATAATGAAACAACACTTGTTGGAACGGGTTGTCTTTCCGGCTTTAAAAAAAAAGAACCCATAATTTGATGTTTCACCGACTATGTTGATGTTTTTTTAATGATTCATGAAACTGTAGTTGGTTCATATGAACAGTCGGTTGAAGAGTATGAAGAGCAATTCCACAAGTAGAAAAGAAAGCGAAATCAGGATCGAGTCTCTCCGATTTGAATGAAGCTTTACATTCTTCAGTATGGTAAACCATTAATCTTGCACAGATAGAGAGATCTATGCGACTCAAAATTGATTTAAAAAAATAACGAATTGAAAGGGCGAATATTTTTTCTTATGCATTTTTGTCAATTTGTCATAGAGATGAAAGTATCAATATCAATATCAGTCGGGTTCGAGTCGGGTTTTAGGTACAAGTACCCGAAACCATACTATCTCTAATGTGTTGTGGCTCGGAAACTGTTACTTGCACGAAAATGTTGTCTGAGAAGAAGTTTAGGAAATTAAGAGGATATTTTAAAAATTGGCTGTGGCAGAAAATAGTAAAACTTTGTTCATAATAACAAAATACTTTATCTATTCTTCCAAATCTATTTCGTCCTCCTCAAAGTAAGGAGTTTATCGAAAAGTAGTTAGCAACATTTATTATTGAATAAAAAAGCGAAAAAAAAACATATTTTGACATCAGTTTTCGATATATTAAGAAAAATTACATTTCACTGATTATATTGAAGAAAATCCTAGTTTCTGTGAAACGCTCGCACTTTGGACTTGACATTCTTCATTAAATTCTGCATAGTTACTTTTGTGATTGTCCTGGTGGCAGCTGTCCAGTTTTTTTGAACTCCTGCATGCTTTGGGACACTGTACCTTCCTTTCGAAAGTGCCGCTTGACAATTGCCCAATACCTTTCAATTGGCCGAAGATCCGGGCAGTTCGGTGGGTTAATGTCCTTTTCCACGAATTGTAAGTTATTTTTTGACAACCACTGTAGAACGGAATTGGCGTAGTGGGCTGAAGCCAAATCCAGCCAGAAGAGATGAGGAGCCTTATGCTTTCTGTACAGTGGCAGCATTCTCTTCTTCAAACATTCTTCCTCGTACACCTTGGCGTTAATTGTGCCCTTCGTGAAGAAAATCGACGACCACAGGTACAAATTGCTTGCCAGACCAACACCTTCTGCCCAAACTTTTCCATCGCCACCGTGGTGTCAGCGTCGTCCAGGTCCAGGTACACGGATTTCGTATAATATTGCGGTCCGAGCAGCGCTCGAGAGTCTTACTTGGTGTAGGTTTCGTCGTCGATCAGGATGCATCCGTCTTTATTCTGTAGAATCCGGTTATACAGTTTTCGCGCTCTTGTTTTGGCCTGAACTTGCTGTAGCAGGGATTTTTTCGGCACCTTCTGTTTCTTGTACGTTTTCAGGGAGTTCCGAACTTTGATCCGTTGACTCATCTCGATGCTGGTGTTGAACTGCTTGGCGTCGATGCCGATGGGTTTTTCCTTATATACTCAACCACTTTTAAGTCCCGGCCGGGCTGGCTGGGACCCGTTTTCCCACCGAACATTTTTTGTTTTATAGCCGACAAAATTACACCAATATCCCAAATGTATGCAATTATATCTTTATACATACTTGCGATACGGTTTTTGATATTAAAGCTTCTCTTCGCCAAGCCTGTGTTCAAGTTTTGTATGCAAGCAGTTATTTTTATAGCGTTAAGTTTCTCTACCATTCCGCGATTTCGGTTGAAGCGATAAACTTTTTATCATTATCAATCGAGTTCATCCTATATAAATTAGAAATTAATCTCAAACACTCAAAATTTACCCTGGGGTAGTTGTCAATTTCTTAGGCGAAACGACATAGCATGGAATTTCATCCGAGCTTGCATGACACAAGATCAGAGCATACCAATTAAAGCTTCAAATCGTTTAATGGCACTTTTTGTCTTGGTGTCTAGCAACAACCTACCTCTAGCATGCTACGCGTAGGACTGAAACGTTATAATTTCGATTCTATTTATAGATTCGCTTTTGCATTGCATTGTCCAATCAGAACGATGCTTTCCCTTTGATATATCGCTTACTCCTTCAAAACCGTCGTCTATGACAGGGAAATCCGATATGCCGGAGATTTTTAGCAGACAAAATAGGACACTGCTCGCTACTAATCAAAATTTCAATCATTTATAATTGAAAATACGTGCCTTGATACATTCAAATCGAATCTTAGAAATATTTTTAATCAAATAATTAAATAATATTAATAATTGATACAAAATATACTGAGCTGTAAGTGTTTAAAACCTGACCACATTTCTACGTGTATTTTTCCTTGAGTTTCTAATTTGCACCCCTATATAGAAAACAAAGATGTGTTCCATATCAAAACTTGTTTTCATAGCAAGTGTTGATATAAGTCCGGTCTCGTTAGTAGTTAAAATATCAAAATTTTCTAGCAAGTATCAAAAAGAAGAATAGTTTACATACGATATGTTGATCGGGTGATAAAAATTTTGACGTGACAATTGGCACTGTCACTGACAGTCATACCAACCTAGAAAAATAATTTGACGAATGAGGTTTCAGCGCGAAATACAATTCAAAAGTTTTACTACTTTTTGCCCACTATATTACTACACTGCAAAAAACCGTTGAATGCTTTTCCAAGAATTAGAAAGTGATAAAAAAACAATTTGAAATATGTTCATTACATTGAAATATTTCTTTATTATTTTGCAATATTTTCATTTTAAATTTGTAGTTAAAATCAATCAATCTGGCGTAAATTTGATAAGTACAATTTTTAAAACGAAAACGCTACAGGTTAAACATCTTACAAACATTTGAAAAGTCATTTAGGGGTTAGCCAAATTTTGTGCTAGGGCACATAACCGTTTTTGTTATTTTTACATTTCGTCTTTGACTCATCAGTGCAGAGTAGTTCAAATTGAACTGCTTAGTGCTAAACTCGGCAGTTCAATTTGAACCGCTAAGCAGATGTAAACCTAAACACTCCGCAAAACAAAAAGTGTTCTGTAAATAGCAGAAACTTTACGTCTGCTTAGCGGTTCAAATTGAACTGCCGAGTTTAGCACTAAGCAGTTCAATTTGAACTGCTCTGCACTGATGAGTCAAAGACGAAACGTAAAAATAAAAAAAAATTGAAAAGTATTATGATGGAAAATAGCTAACTAAACACAAAAATACTGCTTCTGAGTTGCAAAATCATATTCTAGTGTTTAAATGACTGACTTTCCGCAACAAAACAAACAAATAGAATTTTTACAAATGCCTTCAGATTGTTTTAGATTTAGTTTTAACTTCTTCAATTTCAAAACGATACTAATCGATTATATCGATTTATACAAAATTATAACTTCCAACGTAAAAATTACGAAAGGCTTATTTTTACAAGTATACAATGATTTTTTTTCGATGCGAACCGTTTGCCGCAACAAAATATGACAATCAAAAGGTGATACATTACATGATAAAGGTAAGTAATAATTACATTCCGAGCACTATATTGGCTATGATTTAAAACAGACTTGAAATGGAAAAAATCTCAGAGTCGATTAAAAGTATCCGTCATTTTCCAGACGATAACAATAAAACAATCAATCAATAAATAGTAAGGAATTACTCAATTTTGCCCTTCTCGCAAAGAAAGGATATGCTATCGCTGTGAAAACCCGATTTTTGAACCGAGTCCCGGAGTGCCGAGTGGAGATCAGATGCATGTGTGTTCCATGATGTAAATCTCGGCGATGACAGAACCGATTTTTTAAACTTAGAGTCAAATGAAAGGTCTATAAGCCCCATAAAAAAATATGAAATTTCATCTTGATCCTACTTCCTGTTCAGCGGCGAAGTGAAAAACGTAAAAGTATTTCAAAACCTTGCTCTAAACTAATCCAATCGATAGTTATTTCCAGTAGGTCGCCAAATAAACCGATTCCGGCAATTCTGGTTTTCATAAATCAGTCATAAGTCGAATTAATTTGTACATCCGTACAAAATAAATGGTTTGCAATTGTGAAAACATGTACAAAGTTTCATCAAGGTTGGATTATGGAAAGTCTGATGACTTACTATTAATTTCCATATTTTTTTTTGAAAATAGCCGTAGAAGAATTTGTGTTACATTTTAAACATCAACCCAATTTGAAAACGAAACTGCAGATGAAGAAATTGCTCCTTGTTTGGCATAAAACTGAGCATATACAACGAAGTTTCAGCATTTAGTAAAGATTTAATAATGATTCATACTAAAAGATTTGAAAACAAGATTTATTCTAAAAAAACATTTGTCATCATGATGTAATCAGAATTTAATTCTGATCAACAAACTGTGACTTTTGAAGACTTGTCGAAATGATCTTTCTTGTTTTGGAATTATTTATCGAAATAAAGTAAAATACACTATATACACATTTAGGTTATTCTTTCCTTATGAAATCGATCAACATTCGGTCTATGTTTGTATAAGCAGGAGTACAAAGCAAAGCAAAGCAAAGCAAAGTCTTGGCATTACATTCCTTTTGTGGAATTTGGCCTTTCCTTTTCAACAGACTTCGCAGCCGATCCATAGCATACATACAGAATCATTGCATGACTAGTACTACTACTATCCTACTGACACTAAGAATCCTTCCAGGTCGGGGCCCAAACGTACGACAACTGGCTTGTAAGACCAGCGTGCTATGCGTTGAACCGCCAACCCGGACAATGAAAGGATCACACTCATAACAAATTTTGTAAAGCTTCCTATCCAATAAGAAATCAGATCTTACCATTTGATAGCTCAACTTCTTTACTATTCTGCATGTTACCACAGAATAAATAAAAAAAACAGAATAAGCCCACTTGAACAAAACCAAGCGTAACTCCCACGCATCGTTTATCTTTCGGTAATTTGTTATATTAGTTACGAATTGAACGCGTGCAGAAAAGATTTGTTCGTCTTGCTCTAAGAAACCTTCCCTAGTGGAACCGGTTTGAGCTCTCATGGTATACTATAATATAGCAAGCTATATTTGATTCAAAATAATCAACGGCGATATTGATTTTCCATATGGGACTAAATCTGACTATAAAGTTTCACACAAAAATGAAGAACGAATACAGACAGGTTTATTGAAGGCTATTTGATTTTTTCGCTACATATAATAAATGTGTTGCTATACATTTTAACGATTTGTTATTTTTGCCTTTCTCATATAGAAAGGTTATTCAATCACTGCAAAAACCGACTTCTAAATCGTGGCCCGGGGGGAGATGGCTTAACCGATTTTCACAAACTTATACCGTTCGTTTTTGAACCTAGACGCGGGCTACTCTGACTCCGAGTAAAACGAACACGTGGTACGCGCCCTAAACAACAACTCATGAAAAAAAGAAAAAATAAACAAACTCGGCTGGATGCGTGGTGCGACCCGAGAAAATTTTCAGAGCGAAACTACGCGATTGGAGTCCGATCTAGAGCGACCTCAGGTTGCTAAAACAAACATATCAAACGTTGTTTGGGCGACTCTGGGTCAGCTTTCGGGCTGCTCTGATCAATAAACGAAAACGGTATTAGATTCAAATGAGAAGTCTCACGGTCCCATACAAAGTTCCTAAATTTCATTTTGATGCGACTTCCGCTTCAGGAATTACAGGGTGATATGCACCAAAAATGTGAAAATAATGCATTAAAAATGTGAAAATAATGTCACTCATTTTTCTCGGAGATGGAATTTTTCAAGATGTCATAAGAATATTCCAATTTTCATTCGGATCAAACCCCTTGTTCCGGAGATGGGGTGCTCAGTATGAAAATGTCAATTTTAGGAATACTTTGTTCATAAGCTACCTCTTTATATTGGCTAGTGATTTTCTCTAGTTTGCAGACCACGAAATTCTGTAATCAAATAAACCATTGATAGTCCCATAAATGATTTGCTGAATTTTATCCAAGCCCGACTACCGGTACATTTTTTCCAAAATTCAAATCGTCATAGAGAATCGTAAAAAAATGTGTAGGTCATATTAGTGTATGGTTGAATGAACCGAATGTCACTATGCCGATATCCAGCTTTCGGTTCCGGGAGTACCGGTAATAATAATCAAATATGATAAAATGTAACTCATTTCACTTTCTCACAAATGATTGAATAGATTTTCACTAACTTAAATCCATATTTAGTGTATCAATGTAGTAGTATTATGCAACACAAATCTTCAAAACTATTTTCTAAACCTTTTCAAATTGTAGTATTTCGGGGAATTTTTGCTGTACTATACAGGAGAAAATGAAAATGAGAAAGGCATCATTACACCACTAGGTGGATTAAAACAGGTTTTTAGTCTTGTTAAGACGTAGAGCCGTCTTGAGCTAGTTTAAAATTTGATCAGTATCTAACGAGGAAAACAGATTTGAAAAATGACATGCAAATGCAACTATGTAATGAAAACCGCGAGAATGTTACCTCAGATACGGGACTCGAACCCGTAGTTAGTTCCTAAACGGGGAAATTGTTTTGCCAATTAAACTACCCTGCACATGAAAACACATGAAGAGACAGCCTAATTGATAAGAAGAACCGTGCATGCTTCGCTTTACTTTTCTTGCCACAAAGAAGGTGATTGAATGCGTTGAGAAATGTTGTCGCTGATAAAATAAAGCATTGCAAGGTCGCAGGGTTTTTTTAAGTGTTGTATGCTCATCAATATACATGAGCATACAGCGTGCGTCATATGATGGTAGAGGAAATGCTGTCCAATTTAGTAGGTGAATCTTCACATAGATTTGCGCACTTAGGACTTTCATTTGTCAGATGAATTTAAACAAAAAAATCCATAGTTAGACCCAATACACTTCAAACAAAGTTTGAATAAGTACAGCACAATTTTCTTGTTCGAAAATAACTCTCCTCAATTGTAAACTTTATTTTACCTCAAACAAAATTGTTTCTGGCGAGGGATTCATCCGAACTGATAACCCTATAACACAATGTCGAGCAATGAAGTTAAACTACTTGAGTAAGTATAATAAATTGTTTATTTTTCAGGCGAACACTTTTCTATAAATAATGTTCATTGTACAAGTTTTGAGCAAAATTTTTGGCTGAAGTCCTATTCGACATGTCTTGATACACCTGTAAAATAAACTAAATAAAAAATTTTTTTGGTCTCATTTTGTTACGATCCATCGTACTAGAGTACTTACAGTAAACGAAGTGAAAAACAAAACTTTGCGTCACACCGTATCCTTCATCAAGCTCATTAAAGAGTTATTTTTGGTACTTTTTGCCGTAAGCTGTTAGCAACAGGACGGGGTAGCTAAATTGAAACTAAATCAAATTACGATGCTAATGGCGTTTGTGTCCCCACTACCTGCACGTTGTAAGCGGATGGGTGGATGGATGGATGGGTTGTGAATGAGATTCCGCATCTATCGGGGCACACCACAGGAGCAACCAAGAATACATAATACAACCAGTTATGTTCCAAACTACAGGAGGCCGAACTACCTTTGAACCGACGGGCGGCTAATTGAATTTCGTGGTTGACCCAGGATGAAACAGTTCAATCATGACAATGATGACGACCAGGTGAACGATTACGACATGAATAATAAGCGATTGGTCCACATTGAAAATTGGGATAATTTGTGTTGTAAATAAATCCATCCCGAAGAACTTTCGACAATTTTGTTTTATTGAATTTGTATACGACAGTGTGCTGATTGTATAAAAAAGGTTGTGCTGTACCATGACAAAAAAATCCAAAATTTTTTCACTGATACCTCTTGTTGACTAAAATTCTCGACCGCGGTAATTTACACTTACTCAAATTGTGCAGTCGATATTGCATTTCCGGAGCTACAACCTTTCTCCTCACCCCCTCCTTGAAATCGATTTGGTCCTTGGGTAGAACTATGGCTTCGTCATATTTGTTGACATCCTGTCCTTCAGCACATTCCGCGCACTGCTGTGTAGTTACGACGTGTTCTACCTGAACAATATCTTGACGATCTCGGACAATCGGCCTTTTCAGTGTTGGTTCGTCGCGAGTTGTTGGATGCGTGTAAACACGTGCCAAAATGTCGTTCAGCCTCACTTCGAGAGCAGCCAAAAATAGCTTCACGTTTTGTTTGGTAACCTTCCTATGATCTCCCAGTAGTTTCATGATGTCGTTTCGATCGAACCCAATAATTCCCAGGATATCATCAATCTCTTGCAAATGTGTTGAAAGCTGATCTTCATCCCCTTTCAGTGACTTTTCCATTTTTTGTGTTTTTTCACACTCTTTGAGCAACTGTTCGTGAAGATCTCTCATGCCCTTTTCCTGTTGTGCTTCCTTACGCAATTTTTGTTCCTTCAAACCATCCAGCTTTCCATTAAGCTCAGTTAGAATGCTGTTCAGTTGCTCATACTGGAATGTTAGCTCATTGAGGTAATTGAAGTGAGCAAAGAATGTATCTTCTTGTTTTTGATATTTCTCAATCAACTGCTCAATATTGTCCGCTCCACAGAGCCTTTGAGTTCTTTCGATTATCTTCCCGTAGATCTCGAGCATTCTGCTGTAGTCAGATTTCATCTTATTTCTTCGACGAACTTCCCTTGGATCCAATTCACACATATCCCGATGAAATCCTTTCACTCGGAGAAACTCGTGATTTCTGGAATCGTTTTGAAGTTTTCTTTTCAGTTCCAGCATTTCCTGTCTTTGAGCTTTCTCCTCTCTTGCGGCATGACTTTTGAGTGAATCGATCTTGTGGCACAAATCCTCTCCTTGATTGAATGCCAGAATTGTCCTTTCGACCATATCGATCAAGAACTTCTTATCGTACGCCAGCTGATCGATCATTTGCCTCCATTGTTGATGGAAAAGTTTTCTCGCCACAAGCATCCCTTTGATAATTTTCTTCAATTTTCGGTTCTTCGCGACAACAGTAGCTTCAATCTTATTGTTGTTATACACTCGATTTTCTAACGTTTCGAGCTTTTGTTTAGCTTTCGTAACTCGATTGTGGTAAAAATAGTCCGACTGGGACACCTTCTGCAGGTCTTTTTGTTCTTTTTCCAAACGTTTCATTTGTGATTCCAAATGTCGTATTTGCGTTCGAATTTCGTTCATTTGCAGATCCAGGTCATTCTGCACACGGACCTGTGATTCCAGGTACTGAACCTGTTGGTCGTATCTTCTCACGTGGCAGGGACCGTACGCCACTCTCAGATTGGTTTTCAGCTCTTTCTGCTCATGCTTCAGATATTTCAATTTCTTTTCCAAGCATTGCATAATATGCACATCCTTGGAGGCCGTCGGTGCATTGGATGTATTGAGATATTGCCTCTGAAGCCGGGTAATTTCCTTCTCCAAAGTTTTATCCACCTTGAGCCGCTCCTCCGCGGAAAGGTTTTCATCAACCTCGGGTGCGATCAGCAGTTCCTCGTTGGACATTTTAATGCTGGATTGAGTTTTTCCCAATTGATTTGAACGACGATACTCAATGACTAAATGACAGATTACGCGTCGTTGCAGGTTTCATCCAAGTAGACATTTTCAGCAGGTATACTGAAATTAGAGTCAGTGGGCATTATTACCGTTCTCACTCCACTTTCACATTCACTTCACTTACATGTCACTTCACTTGATTTTAACTATTACCGGTATCACGCATAGTGAAGTGATCACTGTGGTGGAAAATTTTTTTTTTCAAAAAAAATGTTGGTGGCGTGATGTTCATAATGATATCAAGTTCATTCAAGTAATTACTTTTGTCTCAGAAGTGACTTTCGTAATAAGGACCTACATTCACTTCACTTGATTTCCACCGTGAAGTGATACCTATAATAAGGGTAACAGTCACTCCAATTGGTTTTCACCGTGTAGTGACACCGGTAATAAGGGCCAGTGTGAGTAGAGTAACGACATCTCAAACATTCTTTTCTCAAACATCTCAAACATTCTATTGTGGATTTAGCTTGAGTAACCTGGAACAGACCCAGGGCAGTTTCTTCGAACAAGCTATTTTCAAGGAATAATGTTGGAATCACACTCAACAGCTCCGGTGTGAGCGAACCCAATACAAGAATCAGTTGACAACAGTTACTGTGGAAATTGGGTTGGGTTCAGCATCAAGCGATATAACTACTCATTCATTCATTCACAAAATGCGTTTTAGAAGCGATTCACACAATCCGTCAGGAGACCGTTATCGACATGGAATGGGAACGGAACGTCAACATTGGTTGTATGTGATTCTTATGAAGACGTTTTTACACAATATCAACGTTATGGAGTGGTTTGACATAAGGCCAACCGACTCGACTCCGTCTTTTTTTCTTCTTCGGTTATGGCTTAGCTGCACATGCACACAGCAGCGTGTGCAGTTCAGCCATGGCTCAGAATCGGATCGGCTTCGTACGGGTAGACCTGTACGGCAAATGAGAACGTTACGCACGGTTAAATGAAACTACTCATTAATGAGTACCAAAAATACCCAGATTTTGAATCAGTTCTAGTTGTCACAAAATGAGTACTTTTCCCAAGGATGTCTTTTATCGTATCAAATAACGCTCTCTAGCAACTCTTCACACGATTCAATCAGTGCCATCAAAGAGAGACGGATATCATCGCAGCAACAAAAAACCGGCATGGTTCATTTAACATAGTATAGACACCAGTGCGAGAGCGAATTTCTCTCGATGACCTTTCTGAGAACCAAAGGTTAGCTCGCTGCTGTGGGGATTCTCTCTGAAGCAACAAACGGTCGCTTATTCTTATTTACTATTGCCGCTTATTCTAACTGTGCATATAACCTTTGTATAAGTTGTGTCTATGAAAATGCATGTTAATGCTCCACACAAGGGGTTTGAAATATTGCAGCCTAGTATGAGAATCATCAAGTCGAATCATCGACTCTATTTTCTGCGATGATTGTCAACTTGCGATTCTCTCTTGGTAAATTCCACACAGCACCAATCATTATCAGATTGTAATTTTTTAAGGGTCGTGAAATACTCAGAGTATGAAGTGGAACAAAGAAATGTAGAAAAATTCTCTCGCGGTTCATGCATTGAGAGACTCGATCTTCTACCAGATTGAAAATGTTGTATACAATATTGCTTCAATCAGGAAGTTTTCTTAAAAACAGTATTAGTCAAAGGTCTCATGCACAATTAGCATGTTTTTAAAGAAGTTTCGGATGGTAAGCAGATATAAATAAAAATAAAGAATGAATCAAACCTTATTTGAAATATTGAACATTATTCCATATTACAAAAGAGGATTTCTTCATATAATGATGAAATTAACCCGCAAGGGGATGAAACCTACGAAAACTATGGAGCCTAATATTGGCATAGAAGCTTAGCTAGCTGTTCCATTAATAACATGGGTTTCGGACTTTCAATTCATCCAGGATTATAACGCTCGAGAATCGCAGATTGTTAATTGAATGTGAAAATGTACAAAAATTATTGTACCAACTGGTTGTAAATATTATTATAATATTCTAAATTATTATTTTTTCAATTTTTACCGTGTTTTCAGCACTTTCTGTTCTGTTTCACCCAGTTTTGTTTATTGAAATCTGAATATAAAATTATCCACATTTTGACATATATGGACAGAACACAGTTTTGAACAAAAGTCTTTTACCCATTAAAAGAGTTTTTTCCCAGTTTTGTCCGATATGGGTATGAAAGTATTACATTTAATCCTGAGGTAAAGCAAACTAATTACAATATTATACTCTACAAGCAGAAAAACTCACTTTGAAAAAAAACCCTGTGATTTTACATTATATTAGATGCACATAAATGTAGCGTCGCAACTCACGCAAATTTATGTGGAAGGACATTCAATGAAATTAATTGAAATAAAACAATGAATATCGATGGCGACCGCCGTGTCTTGAAACGAGAATGATGGAATCACAAAGTACGTCTGTTGATCGACAGAGCCACAGAAGCACACATCTGCATTGAAATGCATACAGTCGTATCTGTTAACAAAATGCAAGTTGAAGTCGTAATCAGTAATATCATGCTAATCTAATATTAAGTCACTACAAATCAAATTATCCATCATTTGACAAATTAGGTCTTTATGAATTATATCGCATGAGGGATAAAGTCACCTGTAAAATTCAATATTTTTTTTGGTGTGAGAAATTTAAAAAAAAATCCCTTTCTCACATAGAAAGGCTATGCAATCGTTATGAAAATCAACATCACAACAAGTGTCATATACCGCTCGACTCAGTTCGTCGAGATCACAAAATGTCTGTGTGTATGCTACAAATAATTTCACTCACTTTTCTCAGAGATGGCTGAACCGATTTTCACAAACTTAGATACTAACGAAAAGTCTTATGGTTCCATAGCTCGCAATTGAATTGCATCCTTTTCCGACTTCCGGTTCCGGAAATATGTGCAATTTTATGAAAAAATGCGCATTCAATTTTCTAGGAAATTTTGTCGTGAATATTACTTACTTTACTATGGGGTGCCTTTTCAAAATTTACCCTCTGAGAGAGTGATAAGTTTTTGATCGTGAATATGTCTTGTTGTATCTAACGAATCAACATAATTTTTGCTACATGCCATCGGAAATATGATATATATATATATATATATATATATATATATATATATATATATATATATATATATATATATATATATATATATATATATATATATATATATATATATATATATATATATATATATGATCACAATTTTATGATAAAATTTTCAGTTTTGTGACACAATCTCAAATAATTCAAAATTAAACTTTTCTTAAATGTTTGGTATAAACGAGTATCAAAGAGAATAATTCATAAGGCGCGTTTGCCTTTCTCGTATTTTTAAAGCTCATAGCTCAGTGATCTGTGAAAGGATTTATATAATCTAACTACCAATAAAATCGAAATTTTTCAACTTAAACGTGTATATCAAAAGCATTGAAGTATTTCAATAGTACACTATTGAAAAACCTGTCTCATTTGACCCATGTCAACACCAGCCAATCAGAACGCGTTCTGAGGATTAGAACAAAATATCTGCTGCTATACAACAAATCGTTCGAGGAAAAGTTTCCGAACAGTGTTTAATATCGTAGTGAGTTCCACAATTTGGTCCTTCTGAAAGTCAGTAATGAATCCCGCACAGCACCCTGCTAGTTTCTTTCAATGAAATGCAAATCCGAAATGAAATAATCGACATTAAAATTCTGTATGCGGCTATTTTTATAGCCGTTAGGACCGCCCATTAGTGAAAAAGCTACAAACGAAATCACATAAAAAGAAACCTCTTAACAAAAATTGAATCAGTTTGGATTCTATCGCCACTGCGAGCAGATGTGTTTTGTGTCGTCTGCACAGCTAGTTTCGCTTTCGACAAGAGCGATTACGTCACAGCTGCTAGTCGTTTGCATTGGTGAAAAAAAAAACGAAGCCGTTCTAATGGCTCTAAAAGTTTTCTAAGGAACTATTCGGAGATTTGCATTCCGTACTGAGCTTTCTACTTTTCTCCCGGAAGTAAAAGTCTCATTTCAAATCGGACGAAGAGGAGAATGTCGAGTCTTGGTTGATGGATTGGAAGATTACGAACGTCTTATTCGATATTTGTACGAGAAACTTCATAAATTTTATTCATATGATATAAAATCAGACAGACCCTTCAAGGCTGTTTTGAAAGGCTTATCAAATGATCAAAGTATTGATGAAATTAAAAATGAACTAAAAGAATTGCTTGGTTTTGCCCCTTCCCAAATAATACTTATGAAAAAAAGAGCGAATGGTACTTCTGAACCACGCTCTGGAATTTTCCATGAACTTTACCGAATTCACTTTAATCGAAGTGATGTAAACAATTTGAAAACTTTAGAAAAAGTTCGTTTCATTTCCCACATTAAAATTCATTGGGAACATTATAAACGGCATAATCGTATTGCAAACTTAACGCAATGTCGTCGTTGCCAAGGCTTCGGCCATGGAACCAAAAATTGTCATATGGATATACGGTGTTTGAATTGTGGTAAATCGCATTCGAAAGACGTTTGTCCAATGAATGAAACCACTGATAAATGTTCATGTTCAAATTGCAATGGAAATCATCAATCCAATTATTTGAAATGTCCTGTCAGGGAAAAATTTTTAAACGCTCGTTCGCTTAGACAACAAGTCAAATCAACGACCTTAAATTTACAGAACATACCTGAATATCAAAAAACCGTTTCAAATGCCACGCCTAATTCTTCTAAGGCACTTATTTCTTCAAATTTAAAACAAAAAACAGGTACGCCTGCCAATTCGTCTTCTAACGAAAACAATTTATTGACAGGTAGATCGACCTCGTCATCATCTTCTTTTAATTTCAGTTATGCCAGTATAACAGGTAAAAATCTAACACTTAATTCTAACACAGGACCGCCTTGCAGTTCATCTTCTAACGAGAACAATTCATTATAAGGTAGACCGGCCGAATCATCTTCTTCTAATGGCATCTACCTACAAATATTCCATCAATGCCATTCGCTTCTTTAAATGAAGTCGATTTAGGCGATATAACTGAAAATAAAATGATCTACCTACAAGATCAACTTTTTCAAATGATCATCCAAATGAATTCGACTTCATCACTTTCTGAAGCATTCCAAATCGGATAGCAATTCGCAAATAATATTATAATGAATTTAAAATTTAACAGTGATGTTAAATAATTATTTGAATATTTTAAATTGGAATGCTCGATCTTTGAAATCAAGTGAAGATGAATTTTATAATTTTCTCGAAGTTCAAAAAATCCATATTGCCGTTATGACAGAAACTTTTCTTAAACCAAATGTCAAATTGAACAGTAATCCACATTATGTGGTTCATCGATTTGACAGGTTTACTGGAATGGGTGGTGGAGTTGCCATTTTTGTCCAACGGCAAATTAAACATCGAATTTTACCTTCTTTCAATACTAAAGTTATTGAAAGCTTGGGAATCGAAGTTGAAACCATTCATGGAATTTATTTCATCGCTAGAGCATATTTGTCATTCCAATGCACCGGCGAACAATTAAATTTCTTCAAAGGCGATTTGCAAAAACTTACAAGATATCGATCGAAATTTTTCGTAATAGGGGACTTAAATGCTAAGCATGTCCAGTGGAATTGTAGACAAAATAACAGTAATGGTAAAACTTCATAATCAACTCTCAGCTGGTTACTTCACAGTTCTTCATGCCAGTAATTCGACTTGTTTCTCTTCCGTGAAAAACCCGTCTACAATTGATCTGGTTCTAACGGATCAAAGTCGCATTTGTAGTGAACCAATTACACATGCTGACTTTGACTCAGATCATCTTGCAGTAACATTCAGACTTTCCAACGAGGCTATAATTAATCCAATTAGTTCTATATTCAACTAGCATAGAGCTAATTTATTGGATTACAGATCTCACATTGAAAATCATGTGAATCATGAAACTATTTTAGAAAATTCTGCGGACATCGACACAGCAATTGATAATTTGAATCACTACATTATCGAAGCTAGAAATCTTTCAGTTCCCAAAGCTCAAACTAAATTAAATTCTCCTATCATCGATGACAATCTTCAACTGCTCATTCGGTTGAAGTATCTACGTTCTCGTGATCCTGCAATGGAAAACATAGTTAAGGATTTACAAAAAAAAATTAAACAAAGATTAATACTTTTGCAAAATGAAAATTTCGCCGAAGAAGTTAAACAAATGAAACCTTATTCTAAACCTTTCTGAAAACTTTCTAAGATTCTTAAGGAACCTCAGAAACCAATTCCTGCTGTCAAGGAAGGAAATCAAATACTTCTTACAAATGGCGAAAAAGCTTTGAAAACTTGATCAGCAGTTCGAGAGTGTCCACAATTTTAATTTGAACGTTGTGAGTCCTATTGAAAATGAAGTCTCACTGAAATATGATCATATTTCAACTCAATTGTTATTACAAGATGACATTATTGAGACGAATTTTGATGAAATTAAGTCAATCATTAGGAAACTTAAAAACATGAAGGCTCCTGGTATTGATGGAATCTTTAATTTCCTTATTAAAAATCTTCCAGATGTTGCCTTGAGACTCCTGGTTAAAATTTTCAACAAGTGTTTTTCATTAGCTTACTTCCCAAAAAGATGGGAAAACGCTAAAGTAATTTCTATCCTCAAACCTGATAAAAACCCAGCAGAAATATCAAGTTATTGACCAATTAGCTTACTTTCTTCTATCAGTAAACTTTTTGAAAAAATTGTCTTGTTGAGAATGATGTCTCATATAAATGAGAATTCAATTTTTTTACCAGAGCAGTTTGGATTTCGTCATGAACATTCAACTACTCATCAACTTGTCAGAGTAACGAACATGATAAAAGCAAATAAATCTTCTGGGTTATCCACTGGAGTTGCTCTTCTAGACATAGAAAAAGCATTCGACAGTGTTTGGCACAAAGGTTTAATAGCAAAAATGTCTGATTTCCAGTTTCCTATTTATTTGATCAAAATGATTCAAAATTATTTAACTGATCGTACTCTTCAGGTTAGCCATCAGAATTGTAAATCTGAATTGCTACCCGTACGAGCCGGTGTTCCGCAGGGTTCGAGCGAAGCTCCAATCTTGTATAATATTTTCACTTCTGATCTTCCAAATCTACCCGTTGGTTGTCAGAAATCGCTATTCTGTGACGACACAAGTCTGTTAGCCACAGGTAGAAATCTAAGAGTGATCTGCAGTCGCCTACAAAGAAGTTTAAATATTTTCAGTGATTATCTGTCAAAATGGAAAATTAAAGAAAAAAAAGCAAAAACGCAATTAATTATCTTTCCTCACAAGCCAAGAGCTTCTTTTCTTAAACAAAACAATAATCACATTCTCAAATTGAATGGCTTGGAATTGACATGGTCTGATCAAGCTAAATACTTAGGTTTAACGTATGACAAAAACTCACTTTCAAGGATCACATTGAAGGAATCCAGGCAAAGTGTAATAAATATATTAAATGTTTATATCCTCTTATAAACAGAAATTCAAAGCTCTGTCTAAAAAACAAATTGTTAATTTATAAACAAATTTTCAGACCAGCCATGCTTTATGCGGTACCAATTTGGTCAAGCTGTTGTTCCACCAGGAAGAAAACGCTTCGAAGGATTCAGAATAAAATTCTGAAAATGATTTTGAAGCGTCCTCCCTGGTTTAGTACAAATGAGTTACACAGACTCACAAATATAGAACCATTAGATGTAATGTCACATAATATTATAAGCAAATTCCGACAAAAATCTATGCAATCTTCAATTGAATCGATTCGCTCTGTGTATTAGTTAGTAAGTTAGTATATAAGTTCCTTTTCCCCAATACACAATACAAGTAGGTTTAGAATTTTCTCTACACAAAAATCTCAGAATTGCGGAAGCAAATGATCTCCTCATGGTAATAATCAAATCATATATATAATAGGGCTGAAAAGTCACCACTTGTGGCTGAACACCCAATTTAAATCTTAATAATATAATTTTAACTCATATTCCAATAAATAGTTATTAAAAAAAAACTATTCGGATTTGTTGTTCGCAAATCGAAGGTAGATATCCTCAGTTTAGTGCAAATCTTGAACAGTTTGGTTAGATTTGTGCACTTTTCGCTGTGTGAAATTCACAGTAATTGAGATCAAGTGAAGCCTTCTTTTTTGCGAAAAATGTGAAAAAGGGGAATGCTTACATAATTCATACAATTGATCAACTTATTGATATTCGGAAGTGTTAAGAAACATGTCGGTTGTTTTCGTATTCACGACATCCAGTTATGTCTCTGACATTACCCACCCGCCTTTTTTTAACAGATTTCCACACACTAAGAAGCAAATAAAAGTTCTTTAAATTCTTTCAAAAGTCCCCGAAAAGTCGCAGAAAGTAAAGCAAACTTTCCTGTTTCTATTCAATGAACAGCTTTTTTGTTTAAAAAATGAACAATATGAGAAAAGTATAATAATATTACGATATTGCTTAAAATAGGTTTTTGTAATGAATTTCATCATTGAACACAAATACTCCATTTGAGCTCATACAGTTGTTTTGGAGAGCTGCGCACTTGAGTTACCATCTTACCGTACGGTGGGGCGAAATGGTAAAAAATAGCAAAGCAAATCAAAGTCAGGGACTACATTCCGGTGCGAAGCTTGACCTTCTGTTTCAACAGACTTCGCAGTCGACTCATGAGTGTACAGGACTATTACATGGTCCGTGCTACGATCCTACGGACATCAAGGATTCTTCTAAGTCTGGACTCAAACATACGACATCAGGCTTGTTAGACCAGCGCTTTTTTTTTCAAATACTTGAACAAAACCATTTTTTTGCATTGTCGCTACAAGTGACGTTTTAAAATTGCGAACTTTCATCTGTGCAGTCACCGGAACCGGGAACCGGTATAGCCAAAGTCGTTTCTTATGACTATCAACTAACATGACTTACAAATTAAAGCAGTTTTGAGGCATTTGGCTTTGCCACCGAAGATATTTTGCTTTACCGTTTTGTTTTGTACTCTGATTGTGAAATAAGTTGGTGGATTGTTCAAGCTGACCCTCAAGTGAACTTCACCCCATCCCACGTTAGTAGTTCGTTGAAATCAAATACAATAAATAAATTAATAATGAATAGATTGATGGTTTCCAACTTTAAACACTCATCACCCGGTAATTCCGGAGCTTGAAGTTACCAGCTTATGGAGTCATAAGCTTCTTATTTGAATCGAATCTAATGTAGAAAGCGATGTAGCCATCTCTTAAAAACGAAATATTTTTTATATTGATATTTCGTACGCAATCTCCAATACTTCCGGTAAAAGCGAACTGAATTTTTATGGTATTCTATTAACTAGATCTGCCCAGTAATATCATTATGTAATCACTATGGCGTACGGACTCAAATGGCTGCAGCGTGACTTAATAGAAAACATCTATATATGTTATAAATCTAAGTTCCAATGCCGAAGTCATGTTTAATATTCTTCTGTCGTATTCTTTTTACTTCGAATTTTCAGTATTATCCACATTCGCACTGAAACAATCATAATCAATCCAATACAGCGTGAAATAACCAGTCATCGTTGAATATTATCCTGGAAACCAGCAACAAAAAGATTGGAATTGAAAGTCATGTCTTTCAAAGGGATTAATTTCTCCTACTCCTACTGTTTCTTATTTCTGATCTGTCTAAACTTGTACACACCAGCTTCTTCCAATCCGCACAAATACATAATACCAAAAGATGGCTACGGCAATTCGACGTCCCCAAGAAAAGATTTACAATGTTTCAATATCATCGTGAGCTTTGCAAAAAAAAAAACATCGTAAAATAAGCGGGGAGTGCAAAATAGATCAACAGCCGTATTACAGGTGGGCATCAAATTGCCACAAACTTCCAGGCGGTTTTACAGCCAGCCGAAGAGCGACCTAAAGTCAAAACTGTGGTGACGGTTTGTGTACTCGGGAAACAAGATTATAGCGCAATTTATTTTCGAGTTTTATTGATTTCGCGCTAAGATGTTCCTTCAGCGCGAGTGCTTTGCGGTCGGTTGCTTATTTATCTTCGGGCTGTTGTACTCCACCTTGGGAAACATAATCCGATCTTTGATGTCGAGTAAAGATTGTTTTATCCCATAGGCGATTTTCGTTGATGGGAACGTTCATCAGCAGGGTTTATCAGGTAGTTCGGTGATTAATTAAAGGCGGTAGTTCATTGGTTTAGGATATTCCGAAAACTATACAACCATTTTAGTAACATTTTAAATTATGACATGCTTTTAACGTGTGTTTTTAAGAGGTTTGTTTTTTCAAAAGGGATCACTCTATAATCTGAAAGGTGTTTTGACAGTTTTAAGTGACGCTCCTACTCAGTATTGTTTGGTAAATCATCATGAATAGGTTAACTTCAGAACAACGCTTTGAAATTGTGGAAATTTATTTTCAAAAGCAGTCTTCAATTAAAACTGTTTATAGAGCACTTCGTGAATTTTATCGTGCACATAATTGTCCGTCTGAAACCACCATAAAGAACGTAATTACCAAATTGCCGTATTTGGAGCAAAGAAAATCCACATGTCGTTCAAGAATTACCTATGCATCCCGATAAATGTACTGTTTGGTGCGGTGTATGAGCTTGTGGAATCATCGGTCCTTATTTCTTTGAAAATGAGGAAGGACAATTCGTCACCGTGAATGAAAATCGATACAGAACCATGATCAATGAATTTTTTTTAGCCAAATCTTCAAGATATGTATGTGGACGAAACGTGGTTTCAACAGGATGGTGCCACTTGCCATACCGGGGCCGAAACAATCGGTTTATTGAAAGAACATTTCAACGATAACATTATTTCGAGAAATGGACCGGTGAATTGGCCTCCGCGTTCGTGTGATTTGACTCCACTGGATTATTTTTTGTAGGGATACCTGAAGTAATTGGTTTATGGATGAATCAGCAACGATTGATGGTTTG
This sequence comes from Malaya genurostris, assembly GCF_030247185.1. NCBI lineage: Eukaryota > Metazoa > Arthropoda > Insecta > Diptera > Culicidae > Malaya > Malaya genurostris. The sequence continues at coordinate 217,547,010 of NC_080572.1, forward strand.
GAGAAACCAATATTCAACGTGTGATCGCTAGAATAAGCCCTCAAATGCTAGAAGAAGTGATCGAAAATTGGACCCCCAGAATGACCTTTGTGAAAAATAGACGTGGTGGCCATCATAATTAAATGTAACATGCCAAGAAATTATTTACCAAATAAAAAATGTTGCCATTTCATAGTCTGACAAGTGTTTACTTAAATTTCTTATCAGCAAGCTCTTAAAAACACCCTTTAGAACACGCAGCTCATTGTTAAGGTTTTCGTTAACTTAGAAATGCTTTGAATTATCAATAATGCTAAAGCAATTTAATTAAAGTGGCAGTGTTTCAATACGAACACAGATTTTGGTAAGTGAATTTGTTAGACCATCAAATAAATTTTTTTTTCAAACTTGAAGTATTTACTTACCAGTTTCGTAAAAAATCGTTACACTATGGCATTTTACAGTAAAATAAGGACTGACGCAGTTGAGCGCATCATGAGAATCATTCAAAATGATCAGTGTTAATATCTCTCGTTGTGTCTAACGTATCAAATTAATTTTTGATACATGATCAGCAAGTATGTATGATAAATTTTCAGTTGTATGACATAACCACAAATAATTCAAGACTAATATTTTCTGAAACGGATGGTATCAACGAGTGGGTCAGAACTCACAAAATCGTAAAATTAATTAAATTTTTTTTGTTCCAGTGTTGATATTTTAGTTCTATTCGATCATTACAATATTCTCTGAAAAAAAACACGTTGAAAACAAAAAAAAAATTCAGAAAGTTATTGTAAAATGAAATCTCGGATGAAAGTCGGACCCGAATGAAATTTAACAGCTACCTATGAGACTATAGGACATTTCATTTAAGCATAAGTTTTGGACAACTATTTCCGGTACTTCCGGAACCGGGAAATGGAAACCGGCATGGTCAAAGTCGGTTCATTTGTTTTAGTTTTAAACCAAATCTAGAAGAATTTTTCCCTTTTTTGCATCGTAGCTCTAAATGCGCAATTTTAAACACACTTTACCGTATGAAAACATGATGAAATTTAAGGGGGGATAGGGTCTAAACGATGAAAAACATCATCATTTTTGCTGCGATTTTTTTCCAAAATTATCGTTTAACAAAATAAATTTAAATGTTTTGCATGATAAAAAGTATCATTCGAACAACATTTTGTAATTTTTTCGTGGAAAAATATTGAGAAATAGGTCGACGAAGAGGTATTTTTGAGAACGCTTCTTAAAAATCATGATTTGCGGTGTCCACTGTATCTCAGCGCAGGCTAATCAGAAGTGAACAAATGAACGCAGCATAGTTAAAGTAGAAGTTTTTCTAGACCCCAACGTTTCTGTTTGATTTTTTTTAATTTTTTAATTTTTGGTGGTTGTTCAAAGTGAAAACTACGATTTTTCACGAAAAAATCCGCCATTTTGTAGCTGTTAAACCTCCTCAAAGTAACAAACAACGAAAAGGAAAACGTTGGAGTCTGGTTTTTTATATGTAGAAAGTGTGTGCAAAATTTGAAAAAAATTGGTGCAGCCGTTTTTGAATGACGATGGACACGGACTTTAAAAATCTGCTTTCGAGGAAAACGTGTTTAAAGGTTTTTGTCTATAAAATCAAAAGAAACATTTAATTACTCCAGGGAGCCCGTAGGGTCTAACATTTTCAAAAAAATCATATTTTTTCTTTTATAATTTATTATAACGAAACATTTCAAGAATGTTTTGTCAAGTTTTGAAGTCAATCGAAGTAGAAATCTTGGGCCTGTGTACCGAGCTCTTGCTTTTTCGTAAAATGAGATAGCCACAGATAAAGGTCCATAACTTCCAGAGTTTCGTTCCAATAGGCTTGAAAATTTCACAAAAAAATCATCAAATGTTTTGCTATAAGAAAATATGAAGAAAATAGTAAAAGATTTTTCAAAAGTGTTAGACCCAACCCCTTAACGGCAACCTATGGGAGAATGAGATCTATATAAGTATTGCAATAAGTTACAATAAACGCTTCCTCTAAACAAAAAACTAGTTGTCATTTTCAGATTTGATTCAATAACTTTTTCATATCGTTGCTCTGCAATTATACAGATTTTCAATAGAGAATTTTGATCTCCCGATACAGATTTACAGGTTTTTTCTGCTATAAAAATTGATTTAAATTTAGCAACCATGCACGCAGCACAAAATTGAACAACGCACGCTGCAAATGGAAAGGCGGTGGTATTTTCTTCTTCCGTACCAGCACGTAGTGGTTTTGCCTTGTCATTTTATATGACGGTTTGACACTCATCGCCATATAATTTAGGAACCGGAAGTCGGATTTGGATGAAATTGTACAGTGTTTTTTAAGACAATGAATTTTATTTGAATAATGATTTGTGAAAAACGGTTTGATCGTTGCTAAGAAATCGAAGTGTGTTTCGTTTTTGGACCGTTTTTTCAGTATTATCGGTGCTTTCGGAAGCGGAAACCGGTGACTAGTAGTCCCAAAGTTTATATATCCACTAATTAACAAGATCTGCCAACTAGTTGAATTTACCAGTAAGTTTTATAAAAAAATGAGTGCAAATTTTCTCATAGATCGCATATATTGCTTGTAATTCCGGAACCGGAAGTCGGATAAATAATAAATTCAATAGCAAGCTATGGAATCATACGACCTTTCGTTTGAATCTAAGGTTCAGCCATCTCTGAGCAATATGAGTGACAATTTTTTACGTTGTTCTGGTGCACATGACCTCGTAATTCCGGAACCGATAGTCGGATCGGGAAAAAATTCAATAGCAGTCTTTGGGAGCATGGGATTTTTCATTGGAATTTGAGCTTGTGAACATCGGTTCCATAATCTCTGAGAAAATTGAGTGACATTATTTGTCACACACGCACATACATACATACGTACACACATAGACACATACACACAGACATTGTATGATCTCGACGAACAGAGTCGAATGGTATATGGCACTCGGCCCTCCGGATATTTGTTCAAAAGTCGGTTTTCACAGTGATTGCATATAGTCTTTCTATACGACAATGGCAAAAACCAATTGTTTTCAAAATAAAAAAAAATTATTATTTTTTTGTTCAGTGCAGATTAAAAGATGATAATTTCAGTAGTAATTCTCTGCAAATAAGTAGAGAAAAGAATAAGAGTACCGTCATAATCGAAAGAGAAAGTAAACAAAGAGAATCTGTCATTTCCACTTAGGACCTAATCTAATGTTAATCGAGAAATATCGCCTATATACAATGTGAAAATCAAAATAACAAATCGTTCAAAGGTCTACAAAGAATTGGAATTATGTTCAATGTTGCTGAAATTAAAACGACCTGATATTGTGTATCTATACTAATGGAAATAGGAAATCCTAATTATAGTAATCCGGAATACAAGTGGATTGATTTTGAAAATAAAAAAATTGTTATACTTAATTCGGGAATGTTGGCAAAATTCTGAAAGTAGCAATCAAATGAATTTTTTTTTGACGTTTACATTTGGAGTTTCACATAGATTAAAATACATTTGACAGACATTTATATCAACAGAGAACATTTATTAACTTTCGAACTAGTAAAAGATTGTATTTTAATCCGTATTTACAGCTTTTTTCGTACAGTGTATGTGGAGAATATTTTATATATTTGGGCTTGTTTGGTTCAGTGCACTGTTTGAAAAAGCTACTGTGATGTCCCTCGTGAATCGCAAGAGTGATCCATATTGACATATAGTGGTTTTCAGCTGGACATAGAATGCGACGGAATCGTCGCAGGATAGCGAAATAATGAGCGTCAGAACCACTGATGCCAGGTTTGCAGATTGGTATGTAAATTTGCAATTTCGTTTGTTAACAGACTTTGCAATTAAGCCGACTTTTTTGCAGATTTTCGAAATTTTTATAAACAATCGTCCATTTTAATGACTTTTGCTATTACTATAGGGTTTTCGTTTGGTTTTTTCGTCATACTTCTAAATATTGAGGTCGCATAGTACCATTTCTAATACGCAGACGCCTAAAATTTCACCTGGCATCGCTGCCAGAAAATTGGATAGTTGTTTTAACCCCTTCGCTGTCTGTTGTATTGAAATTAACTAGCATTAGAGCCAAAAAAAAAATTAATCGGCTGTTGGATTGAGGCCAATTACATTCTCAACTGGTAAAATTCCTTAGCGACAATTGTTATTTCATCGAAAGCATCAACAAATGTATATCTGTCAAAGACGACCAATTTTTTAGAGTAGACAAATAGCACAATCGAATAAAGCACGAGGTTTTGAAAACCAAGGCGTCGATTAATACAAAATATAAATGAAAAGGAAACATACTAAGCACAAAATAACCATTATGTACGATTCAGACGATCCGTCTTCTTTGTCACAGTCAATCTCCGTCACCGGCACCGTCAACATTATTACTTGCATTCTTATGGAGCCATTCACACGTAACGTCACCGTCACGGAACGTCTTGACGGACGGAGCGTGTGAACGTTCCGGTAAAGAAAGTATTAAACTAATTTTGAAGGAAGCTGACCTTCCGGTGACGGTGACGGAAGGAGGCGGATCGTCTGAATCGTACATTATGTCAAATAAATAGCACACGTTTAAAAAATCCGTGCACGTTGTAGCCGTAATCTGCCACATACGCATTATCAATATGAATTCATTATGACTGAAGTCTAGGACGGCAGTTTTGACAACAAAGAATAGTATTTGAGTGTTATGCGTCATTTGCGCAAAGCTATTCGTAAAAAGAGGTCGGAATTATGCGCCGACTGCTCTTGGTTTTTGCCCCACGATAATGCACCGTCCCATACTGCATTGATTCTTCGTGATTTTTTCAACCAATCCCAAATACCGTATTCGCCTGATTTAGCTCCGTGTGACTTCTGGCTGGTCAAAATATTAAATATAATATATTAAATGTAATTAGAAACTTTCAAAATTCTTCAATAAAGGTAGTTCAATAAGGTTCCAATTCCTCATATTGAAAACGGCTCATCAGAAGTCCGCCAAGCTTGTTGAACGAGAAAAAAGGCGCGCGGTTTAATGGTCTGGTTCGAATTAGGCAAACTGAAAACCTAAATTGGCCTCCCCCGTTGGACGATTTTTTTGACATTCATCGGACCAAAGGTTCTACGTATTGGATAAACGGAGGACTTCCGATGGACGTTTTTTGCTTAGAGAGAAGTTAATACTGTTTTCTTTGAATGGAAGCACAACTAGGGGAACGATTTTAATCGGAAGAAATGTAATTATGGTTAGTTCGAATTTGATATTTTCCGGAATATAAAAATATGTAATAAATATGTTTACATTAAATCTCTAATTGAAACAAGTGTAATATTAATATCACTAGCATTCTCCCTTTTTTCAATATATCACTTTTCATGTAATATCCACAGCTCAGAAAAAAAAAATCATAAAAGAACTTTCGCTTGTTCATCGCCCTCCAGAATCACATTGAAATAGGTGCCTCTGTATACCTTTTTGCATCCGCAATCAGAAATGAAAGTTTCTTTCAGCTCCGCTCTGCCACACAGTAGGCGGTCGATGTCGGGAAGAAGAGTAAATCCACATTAGCATAAAAAGTAGCAAACAACCCATGCCGCTTTGTTTCTCAAAGATGTCTACGCTTCCCAGATTATGCCCGGGTCTGGGGAGATTGCGGATCCTTGAACCTGATGTCTGAAGACGGCAGTACGCCTGACATGAGTGATGATGGGTTTACTCCAATGGCGGGAATGCTTTGTTGAAAGTTTTCGATCGGCAAAGCGGAGTCTGCCGGCAACAGCAGTGCAGCTTAAAGCTGCCGTTTCGGAGCTGTGTAAGACATGCTCAGCTATCAGCAGATTGGGGAGATAAAAAGGATATAATAATTCTACAAATTACAACCTAATTACCATATGCAAATATCATCTTTCAAATGTCAGTTGGTTTCTGCGTAGACCATCATAATTTTAGCATATTTTTTTAAACTTCCGTCAACCGGTGCGATGGAGCGAGGAAAATTGGGCGAATTGGATGTCAGAACAGTTTTCTGGGGAAAATAATAACGGTACGGGAAATTATTTCTTTGGATTGACTAGTAGGGTAACCGAACCATATTTTTGAAAGCTCCACCGTTTCATTAAAACCGTGATTTTCTTTTTATTTTGAATTGTCTTAAATGATAAGATTTGTTTACATTTTTGTGCCGAAGCTATTTTATGTATCTATTACGGACACGGATGTAGTCAACTGAGAAAGTGGTTAGATTTTGTTGTACGTTGAACGTTTGTTGAACGCATACTGTACGAAATATTCGTTCATTGTTTACTGTGTTTTTCCTAAAAAGTTCTATGAAAAGGAAATTTGTTGTTATTCTATTATTGGTACGTAGGTGAGCTTGGTGATAAAATGGAGAAATACAATTGGATGGAAATTTTTTATGGGACCGCTGTCTCTCGCTGAGAAAAAAATCAATTCAACACATTCTCACGTGGATTGGACAATGGAAGAAATCTAGCACATTTTTCGAGCGAATTTTACTGTGATGTTGCTTCTTACAGCCGAAGTAAAGAGAATAGCTCCGATTATATGGCAATCCAAAAATTATTTATAATTTCCTATTGAGCAATTCCAGAAATTGAGATAAAAAAGGTGTCAAAGTCGGTATCGTGTTGCTATTTGTCTGATTTGTATGATGCTTTGCACACGTAAGTATCACAAACCATTTTTTTTTGCACCAATGGAGAGATGACTTCTATTGCAGCCTGATTTTTACAAATAGTGAATGTATTCTGTATAAATCTCTTTGTCATACGGAAATGTTATGTAATAACAGTTAAAAAGGACTAAACAAATGTCTATATATGTGTGCTACAAATATTATTACTCATTTTTAATGGATGGCTGAACCGATTACATCACACAGTGTTGAGTGTGATAACATTACATACAAAATCCCTGTGCACATGGTGGACAATGCCATAGAAGTACGCGTGCATGACCTCCCCCCGCAGGTCACCGATCAGTACGTTCGGGAGAATACGTCGCGGTACGGTGAAATCCTTTTCATCGAAAGAGAAGTATGGCGGAATTTTTTCCCCGGTATCCGGAATGGCGTGCGAGTGGTACGTGTGCACCTACGTAAGGCAATTCCATCTTACATCATTTGTGGTCAAGGTGGGACACATCCGTGTAAAACGCTGATTACCTATGAAAATCAGCTGGTTACATGCCAGTTTTGTGAACAACCTGCACACTACGGTAAACCTTGGACCGAAACTGCGAAAAGGACATCTTCAACCAAAGACAAGGTCAACCGTTCAACAATGGAAACTAGTGAGCACAGTACTCCTGTTTCACCATCAAACCAACCAGCAACTGCAACCAATGTACAACAAGGCGCATCTACAGCAACTAGCAACGAGCTCAAGACTGCGAACATCAAGGAAAACGAAAAGAAGACGGAAATCAACAACAAAACAACCGATGCGGCAATGGATGTCGAGACGAGTCACAAACAAAATGCCCCTCAACCCTCGCAGGAAGGAAATGGAAACTCCTCTCCTCCTAGAAGAAGAGTGACAACGAGATCAACTTCAAAAAATGTATTATTTAAAAAATCGGCTAATTCGGCCACGTAAAGCTTGTACGCAAATAGGCCTGAATAAATATACCTTTTAAATGAAAAAAGAAATCTGCAAACGATACAATTCATAACTACTTAACTTCTCGAATGACGCAATATTCCATTCGTACAAAAATTCACTGGTTCCGAGAGTAATTTGCACTCCGCTAGCAAGTGAGACTGTATGAATTTATATGCACGATTTACCAGCCAAGCAGATATGTGCTTCTGTGGCTCAGTCGACTAACTGGTGTGCTTTGTGATCTAATGTTTTTCGGTTCAAGTCGCGTTGTTGAGGTCGATCTTTTGATTTTTATTCCATTCGTTTTAAAGCCATATAATTTTCAAATCACACAATTTTTTATGTTCTTGATTATAAATTTGTGTAATCTGATAAAATGTGCATCTGATAAGAATTATTTTTTATTTTTATTGACGTTGACCTTTTTATTTGAGTCCAAGTTTGTAAAAATCGACTCAGTTGTTTCTGAGAAAATAAAGAGAGCTCTGTTTCTGAGTGTCCGACCACTATTTTTGTTACATCCGGAACCGGGAGCTGGGAACCGGTATAGCTGAAATCGGTTCGTTTGGCCATCAATTAGCATAACCAATAAATTGAAGAAAAAAACAGTTTTGAAACATTTCAACGTTTTTTTTGGTCATCAAAAAACCTTTTTACCTAATTGAAGTTATACGAGTATTTGAATGTACTTAGCTTGATTTTTCCAAGTTATGAATAAAACATGTTCCTGAAAATGAAATTTTTATACTTATCAGCCTGTAATTCGAGAACCGGAAATCATACGCGGATGAAATTCGGAGGCGTTATGTGAAATTGTGAGACTTCATTTGATTGTGAAAATTGGATGAGCGGTCTATGAGAAAATCGAGTGCACTTTTTCAGTTCATTTTACACATTTGACCCCGTAATCCCGGAACAGGAAGTCAGATTCAGATGAAATTCAATAGCAAGCTATGGGACTATAAGACCTTCAATTTGAATTTAAGTTGAAGAGATTCGGTTGAGCGGTCTCTGAGAAAATCGAGTGCACTTTTTCTTCATTTTTTCTGAGCATTTTACTCCGTTATATCCGGATCGGAAATTCGATTTGGGTAATATTGAATAGCATTCCTATTCCGAATAAAAAGCGATAGCAAACTTATATCAAAGTAATAGTTCATTTTGCAATCGTTGCTTATTCAGGCATTATTTTGTTGTTGAAATGGAAAAATAATGCTCCAATTTGGCATAATATGATAGTTTGTTTTGCTATTATTCCATAATTTATAGATATTATAATTTATGTAGGTATAATCCAACGTATTTTAGAAGTTTTTACAACATTTTGATAACTTCTAGAGAGATTTTTTTTAAATTTAGTCAAAATGCTGGGGAAACTCAAATTTCGTGTGATGTTCATTAAAAGTTTTGATTTTAAAATATGTGAATTATAAAAATTCTTTGGCTATGATCTTATCTTAAGCTTCACAGTTAATTAAGCTGAAGTTTCCATCGATACAGACACAAACATAATTTTTACATGTCTATAGATGTAATATTGTGTCATCACTAAAGAAATTACGGCATGTTTGAATTTACGTGAAGCGCTAATTTGATTTTTTTTTCTAGAGTGTAGTATATTCGCATATCAGTCCCATATGTGTTTTGGCCAATTTTGAGTTAGCCAGACGGATAACGGCTATTTTTACCCTACTTTAAAAAATTGCAGAAATAATTTTGAGTTAGTTCAGAAAAATTAAAAAAAAATATCATGTCGGGTTTGTTCCATATGGAAAATACTCGCATATCTGTCTCATGCAATGAAAATCACGTTTTAGTAACTAGAAAATGTATAGGTTGCATTGATTTCTTTTTTCTGGCCGCTGTAGCTAGCTGTGCATGCAAAAATTTAGATAATGTAAGATAAACTATCTTTGAATTGTTCTTTTGCTATACTCCCCATACTCGCATATCAGTACCATATCGATTTTCGCCAATATTGAGTTAGCTTGAATGAAATCTATTCTCAATACACTCTCAGAAATTGGAATAAAAGTTGAGGGTTTGTTCAGTACAATGTGAAAGTCCCAGTTAGTGCAAATTTCAATAATTTCATTTGTTGCAATATTGGAATAGCAAAGGTGTATTACCCATATTTCATCTAATAATAACACGATTCAGCATTAGGTAGCACAGTAAATCAAAAAATTCGGAAATAAAAATTTAATCTTTTTCTCGACATGCCGTTTTTTATTATGATAATTGTCCCGCCTCATACTCCTACAAAGGTGTGAGCTGGACGATTTATCTAAGTGATAATATATATTGCATCACATATTTTAACCAGTTGACTAAATATAAAACGATCTGGTTAATCCAGCAGGTCCTTCGGAAGTACGACCGAAAACAAGAAAACATTCAAATATCTCCGGTTTACTATCCAGGGTTATTCAAGAAAATTTCCTACCCGGGAAGATCCTTGAACAAATCAGGAATCGAACCCGATATCTCTGTCAGTTTCAGACAGTAATTCACCTGGCCATTTTCGCCGGACCAGTTCATCGCTACAAACAGCAGCTACGATGGAGTAACGAGATTGCGGATGAGCAGAGTCAAGCCCAATTCCATCAACACCTTCCGATCCCGATTATTTCCGAAATATAATCAATGAATCATTAATCAAATCTTACAAAGTCGAGATTTTCCATATGGGACTGATATGCAAGTATGGGCAGTTTATTTGAATTCAAATGTTGTATATAAATGTAGTAGTATTGTGCACAAGAAATCTTCAAAACTTTTTCAATTTGTAGTAATTTGATGAATCTAGCTACAATACATAGGAGATAATAAATGATATAGGAAAGGCATCATTACACCACTAGATGGATTAAACACAAGTTTTTTTGTGACTTTCTAATTCAGATACCAAAGAAGCTACAAGTACACGGAAACCTCCATTTGCGTAACCTTTTTTTACGTTACCTCTTTTTACGTAGCTCTTTTTACGAACAAAATTTGAAATAACGTAAACTTTTTTACGAACCTACTTTGTAAAAAGAGGTTTTTGCATACAATAAAATCGTTTCCAGCTCATTTATATTCCATGGAAATTACTAAAATATGAGTATTTTCGGAACGGGTTTGACGAGTAGATGTCGGAAAATGATGTTTGAGGTAGTTCTGAATTTCAAGATGGCGATTTTCGATATATTGGCGTTCCTCAAAACCCCTTACAATATTTCTCAAAACCCCTACAATAACGGGTTTGATGAGTAGATGTCGGGAGCGATGTTTGAGGTGGTTCTGAATTCGGCTTTAGTTATTAATATGTAGAATTTCGCTTTATTTGGGGCACTTGTTCAGCAATTTCAACAGTCTTGATAATCTGATTTGACTGGTATTTTAGTTTTTTTAAATCCGGCTATAATTTGGATCTGCCGCAGATATTATACTACTGATTCAAAAATGTAAATGCCTACTCATGAAAACCGTTTCGAAAACATGCATATTGTGAAGGTATTTGAGCAGTTCGAGTAATATCGACGCATATTGTAAAGGTTTCAAGGAATATAAAACTACCGGAAGTCGCCATCTTGAAATTCAGAACCATCTCAAACATCGTTTTACAACATGTACTCATCCAACCCGTTCCAAAAATAACATTCTTTTCCTGCAAATAGTAATATTTTTTTCCATAGTTATTCAGTATATTATACATATCCAATAATATACATACATAGGGAAAACTTTTTTTTACGTTGTAAATTCCAAATAACGTAAGCTTTTTTACGTCATGATTCGATTTACGAAGTCCCGATTATTACGCAAATGAAGGTTTGGGTGTAGTAGAAAGCAGAAAAATTAAGTTTTTGAAACAAAGAAGTCATTCTAACCCTTGAATATGATTTTACAAATTACAAGTAACTCAGTTGAGAATTGCGACCTCTCTCTTTGAAGCAGCCAAAAATAGTCAAACATGAAATTCCAGAATTTTGTTAAATTGGTCTATTTTTCGTCAATTCGTAAACGATCAGAGCCTATAAAGTGTATAAAAACTGTATTCAAGATACAGTTGTAAGAAATCGGTTAGGCATTCTAAAACATATGTATACTGAAAAAAAATCGTTGTATTCTTTTCAAGAATTAGAAAATTACTCGAAAAATAAAACTATGATCTTTCTCTTAGAGAACATCGTTTCGGAGATATTTAAAAGAACTTATATGTTTAGCTTTTTTTAGGTGATTTTCTGATTGAAAAAACGCATTCAACTTGATTTCAGCGTATATATTTCGATATCCTGCAATTTTCTTTTCGACAGATTTTTTTTACAATGCAAAGATTCCCAGTTAAAGTGATCTGAAAAAAGTGTATACAGAAATAAATCTGCTCTTTCAAGCAAATAGGATTGAGTCAAATCGGTCTCTCCATCCAGTTAAAATAATTGGTTTGCCATACTAAAAACGTGAGCAAAATTTCATCCAAATCGGAGTCTGATGAGTTGCAGTTCCATTTCAGGACTAGCTCAGTCCTGAGGTGCAATTGCCCTATATTAAATTAGCTCATCCGTTGAAAAAGTTTTGGATCGATGTTGTGATATTTGTTCAGTTTAGCGAATGAAGTTTCTTGCGAGAAGTACAATCGAATTTTGAAAATAAAACAACAGCTGAGCAGAATCATTGGAATCGTAAACATTACCGGTCGAAATAGACACCACATATAGGAGTGGAATTGCTCTCAAGGAAGTTTATAAAGTACCAATTTTATCCGAAATAAACACTCATACCGGAAGTGGTTACTTACCGGGGGAGGTGCCGTCGGTGGAGTACCCAGTGGAATAAGCACTTTCCGGCGAGGAGAGAGTATTATGATGTCCAACCGGATGGGGGTGAGGATGCGAGTGCGAATGGTGACCGTTGCTCGCACCATTGCCGAGTGGGTGGCCGTGGTGGGTCTGCACTGCTGGCTGTTGGTGCGGAGGCTGCGTTGGTGGTTGGAGTGTTTTGTGCAGATGATAAGCGATGGCCGGACCACCAGATGGTGCACCGGAAGGGTCACCGTTGGAGTTGCTGCTGCCATTGTTATTGTGGATGTTGTTGTTCACATGATTTAGTTTGCTGCCATTGGCGGTTGCGTCAAGTGAGTTTCTAGTGCCAGTCAATTTGTGAAATTTCTGGGTGAAGCTTGATAATGTTGAGCTGCTGGTGTTTGATTGGTTGGAGCTTGCACTGCTTGGTTTTGCGGCACATATTTCAAAGCCGTTGTTATTATTGTTATTACTGTTCCTGCTCGTAATAAGCCGATTACTTTTAGCAATGTTTTGACCTTTGCTGGCAGTGGGCGCAGTGCCTACGGGCTTCAATAGATCCTGGGGAGATGGATATTGACTGACCGTGTGCACCAAATTGTTATTGATGCTGTTATGCTGTTCGTAATAGACTCCGGTATTTGAGTACTGTTGCGAAATCTGTTGTTTACCAGGTAAACTTTGAATTTTGGTGTATTTGCCCTGTGTCTCGAACCCATTATTCGCAATGTACATATTGTTATTGCTGCCTATAAAGCTGTTATTATTTACCATGTTGTTATTCGAGTTTATTGATGATGACGAGCTGGAACTGATTTTTATATGTTGACCTTTTTTTATTCTGTTCTGTTCAATGTGGTGCAAATCCTCCAACAGCTCGTTACTTGAACTAGTCGCCGTGGAATAGTTTAACGAATTGACCATCACATTTCCGTAGCTCCCATTGCAATTGGCATTTTTTGTAGCCACTATACTCGACCTAGCAGCGGATTTTCGGTATCCTTCTTCCTGTAGCCCATACATTGTGTGTGAATAATTATTGTCTACACTTTTGGAATAGTTTCCGCCGCTTGATTGCAGAGTTTCGTAGTTGTGTTTTAAGATACTTTTCGGCGACGAAATTGTACTGTGCGGAACAGACTGGTGTTGCTGATGTGGTGTTAGGTACCCGTTGGCGTTGTAGCCAGTGTTTCCGAAAGAACTCACTGATGTATGTCCGCCTCCCGATGATGGTAGCGTTCCATTGCCGTACACTGGTGCTGTTGTGGTTCCACGGATATTTTGCTGCAGCTGGTAATGGTGGTACTCGTCGGATCTGGGTGACAGCGAAGGGGCCTGGTCCTGATTGGGCGATTGCCAACCGCGACGACTTTTAGTCTGCAACGAAAGAAGGTAAATATTGGTAAAAAGTTGTCTACTTTCTATCTTCAGATTTTAGGAATTGATGAAACGATGCGTGAAATTTCAAATGTTAAAAGAGCTGGTGACCAAAATGCAAGTGTCAAATACTTAACAGGAGTTGAGTGTAATGCTGATTAACGGTTCCACAAGAAAAAGACGATTTGTTTTTCTATATTTAATTTTTGGATTTGGTTTGGCTCGAACTTTGCATGCTTTATTGATATTTTGATTCTAGTCCTTTAAAAAGAGCCTAAGTAAAAATTATTCGTTTTTCATAAACGATTGGCTCAATCGATATAATTTTGATAATCAATATTATCATCTTGAGAAAGTTAGCATTGTGTTTTTGAGGCTATTTAAGAACCAGTCTTTCACAAGACTTATTCTTACATCAGCAATTCCATGAGAAACTGATATACGATCTCTCAGAATTTCGTAATATTTGGAAGAATCGCATTTTTCTTTTATTTTGCCATTAGAGTGACCATTGCCTTGTTAGGGTGGATGAAAAAATCGATTATTTACGATGATGAATGCCGAATGCCATTTCGCCGAAAGTCGTTTCGCCGAATAGGTCATTTCGCCGAAAGGGTCAACTCACCGTAAGGGCATTTCGCCGAAAGGATAATTTCGAATACATCATGTTATTACTTTTTGTGTTATTATGCCTCCTGTATAACTGATGTGGCACAGCCACATAACCGAAGCCAAGATGGCTGGGCGGCATAAAGCCGCCGAGGCGACGCCGGCTGTGTTGGCCGCCGACCCGCCGTCAGAAGCGGCGGCCTCTTGCATACAAACCTGTAACCGCCTGGTTTGCTCGGTCTATTCAAAGCTAGGTTTCTTTGCTTTAGTTAGGTCCGAACGAGCGGTAGCGAGGTCGGACAGCACATGAATCAAATCGATGTGGCGAAGTCCATTAGATATTTTGTCACTTAGTAAACGGAAAATACCACATACATTTGCTTGATAGATACATACACCCATGCAATTGCTTTGTTGCTTAGCGGCTAATAGTCAACAAGTTTCTTTGGGAACTCCATTCTGAGGTTCATGAATTAATCTTCATTCAAGAGCACACAAATCAATCTTTATTCAAGAATTACAATTGTTGGTCAACAAAACAGGTGTTGATTTGTGTTTATTTTAAATCAATCCAAATTATAATATTAAGACAATTGTAGGAATTGACGAAATGACCCTTTCGGTGAAATGGCTTTAAGCAAAATGACATTCGGCGAAATGGCCCATTCGGCGAAATATCATTCGGCGAAATGACCCATTCGGCGAAATGACTTTCGGCGAAACGGCTTTCGGCGTAATGGCTTTCGACGAAATGCCTCTGATCACTTTTTAACGGTTTTCATGGTAAGTAGACCAATGGGCACTTGCTTAAACACAAAACTTCAACTTTACAACATTTGCATATTTCTTCTAAAACTATAGGCATTTATTGACAACACATCCAAAAATTAGCAGAGTGGTTCAACAGTTATGACTTTGGAATAAATGTATTTTTCGAAGAAAATCGAAAATAATCGATTTTGTGATCCACCCTAACAAGGAAATGGTCACCCTAACGACAGATTAGAAAAATACGGGTCTAATATGTCTCGATGGAGAACGATTCTTTCAAGTATTAAGAAATTCTGAGAGATCGTATATCAGAATCTCATGGAATTGCTGACATAGGAGTCTATTGCAATATTACTAGTTTGGACTAGTTGTATCATCTACTTCATATTATGCCCGGGGTCTTTCCAAGAAGGCAGTATGACTGAAGTTGAACCAACTTCTTCCTACAACTCTAACGATTCTTTCAGAATCGATTTATATCGGCATTGAAATCTTCTAAAATTCTTGAAATAGACGCTTGTCGTCGTTTTGATAAAAACTAGAATCTGTACCTGCAGTGAAAGTCTTATATTTAAATAACAAATAACTTGAAACTTAATTTTCAAAAATGTTTGGAATGAACGAGCATTCAGGTG
The DNA here is from genome assembly GCF_030247185.1 of Malaya genurostris. Classification (NCBI taxonomy): domain Eukaryota; kingdom Metazoa; phylum Arthropoda; class Insecta; order Diptera; family Culicidae; genus Malaya; species Malaya genurostris. The sequence goes on from NC_080572.1 coordinate 217,562,819, forward strand.
ATATTTAGTGCCAAAATAGGGCACGCGAAGTTCCAAACACATGAATCAAACGAATCATTGCACAAAGCGTGTCGTGCAAAACTGACACATAGATATGCGGAATATTTTTTTTGTGATTGAACACGTTACGACAAATTTTATTCACTAGTAAAACAGGACATATTTATGCATGTCATTAGAGATGGTCAACTCAGTCATTGAATTTCTAACCAAACTGTTTTTATAATTGATATTCTCGCATATAGCGATATTGTTCATTCTTCGTTATAGACAAAATTTTTAAGCATGATGAAAACTCTTCACCTAATTGATTCCAGCTATGCATAATCTTAAATAAAAACCGAGAAATATTCAAACAAGATCTTTTTCATATGAAATTACAACTGGCTTGTAAAATTTTCACTTAAAATATCTAGTTTGTAAAGTGGATATCATATCAGTGTATAATCAGTATATATGTTACCATTTCTCATGAATTTTTGAAGGGATAATAGATACTTTTTGCCCACATTTAGTGTGTAGATATCAAAAAAAATTTTTTTAGAATTCGTAAAATCAAAGATAATGGCTTCCGGTATGTGATTATCACTAATATAATTTGTATATTCGAGACGGATTTAACAAGTAAGTTAATGAAATTTATATCGTATTAATTCCTAACCTACACTGATAAAAATTTGCACGATCGATACTTATATAAACAGCACTTTAATTTAATATGCTTCTTCATTTCAATACTTTTCCAATGCGATTTGTTTTAAGATCTCATGTGCAAATTCACTAAGGTGCTAGATTAGACTATTTTTCACTTAGCTTTGATGTGTTTTTTACTTTGGATGTGATGTGTTTTGCTATTGAATCGAATTACATGAGTTAAACACATCATTTTCTAGTGGTAATGAGTACAGCACAAAAGTATGTGCAAAACACTTGATTTGGTCAACTGTGTTTCACTTGAAATCTATGTGGAAAACAATGTGACATTCGTTTGAAATTTATATAGAATCTAGAGGTAGCGATATATCTTATAGTTTTGAAGTGTATTTCATGTATCATGTACGAGGTCTGTTCAAAAAGTTCCCGGATTTTTTTAATTGCGCGCGTCTGAAGAGTCCGGTGGTCAAAATTTTTTTTTATTGTGTTGGTACATATGTCCCTAATGTATGGTGAAATTTTCAGCTGTATTCATTGTTTACATTCTGTCTTGTAGCGGCAGGTGTAGACGAGTTTTTTTGAGCTCGGCGAATTTTGTTAGTTTAAACAATGGAAGAATTGAAGAGTCAAAGAATTTGTATTAAATTTTGCCTTGAAAATGAAATAAAGTGTAACCAAGTGTGCGAAATGTTATAGAGAGCCTACGGTGAGTCTGCTATGAAAAAAAAACAAGTGTTTACGAGTGGTATAAGCGTTTCCAAGATGGCCGCAAAGACGTTGAAGACGACGAACGCTCCGGTCGACCCAGCACGTCAATAATCGATGAAAATGTGGGAAAAGTGGAAAAAATGATTATAGATGATCGCCGAATCACTATTAGAGAAGTTGCTGATGAAGTTGGCATACCAGTTGGATCATGCCATCATATTTTTTCAAATGTTTTGGGCATGAAACGAGTGGCAGCAAAATTCGTTCCAAAACTGCTGAATTTTGGTCAAAAAAACAAACGCATTACCATCGCTCAGGAGATGTTAAACGACGTCAACGAAGATCCAAATTTACTTGAAAGGGTCATAACTGGTGATGAAAAATGGGTGTACGGTTATGATGTCGAAACAAAAGCACAATCGTCCACGTGGAAGCACCCAACGTCACCAAGACAAAAATCGCCGAGCTCATAAAACACGTCTACACCAGCCGCTACAAGACAGAATGTAAACAATGAATACAGCTGAAAATTTCACCATACATTAGGGACATATGTACCAACACAATAAAAAAAAATTTTGACCGCCGGACTCTTCAGACGCGCGCAATTAAAAAAATCCGAGAACTTTTTGAACAGACCTCGTATGTAGCATGCATGCATGATTTCCACTAAATATAAACAGTTTTTACACTCATTTTATGAGTTTAGAGTATATTTTCATGGATTTCATGTATTCTACAAATAGTGATAGTTTAAATGCTTTGCACATAATGCTAGCGTGCAAATTATTTTCAGTGTAAATGTAGAAATCCTGGATGGCTAAAAATGATTTGTTGTGGTTTTTTTAAATTCATGAACGAACTTGAACATTGCATTTACAATTTTGCCAGTGACGCATTGAAAGTTTTTAAAATTCACATAATCAATTACCTATTACTTGCGATTATCGATATTCTGAAGTGTGAAAAAATCACGTCAATTTTATTCTTATTCACATCATCCAGTTATGTCCACAGAAAGAAATAATTAAATTTACACGACATGTAAATCAATAGTAACATGAAATAGACATGGGTTGAATCGAAATTTTGATTGAAAACTTTCATCGGTGTAAAACTGAATCGGATTGCATTGAATTTTCAATTAATATAACCGTATATTTCAATTAACGCTTAGTTTGCGATTAAATTATATTGAAACCTACAGAATTGTAAAGTAACTTTATGTTTAATTACCTGCTCCAAATATGTGCATGAAAATAGATGTAAATTCACAAAATATTATTATCTGTGTCTCTGACATTACCCTCCCGTCTTTTTTTTCTGGTAAGACGTAAAATTCAATTGAACTATTCAATCTGGTACTGAAAGTGTTATTAAATAACAAACTGCTGATGAAATGAACTCTTGTAGTTGCTTGCTTCTGATCCTTTCTGATCAATACTTCTGAAAAAAGAGTAGATGCCATTATCAGACCCTGATCTGGAATCTTTCATGAATTTTTTCTAATACACTTCAATCGAAGTGAAACAATTTACCCATTTAAGGAAAAAGGCGGGTGGGTAATGTCAGAGACTGGATGACGTAAATACGAATAAAATTGGCACACTTCCGAATACCAGTCAATTGATCGATTGTGTGAATTATCAACAGTTTCATTGGTGTTCAGTTTCAGTTTTCCTCAACTCATCCAACAATCCCCCACCGCTCACGTGCAAATGGTTTTTTGCTTACCGGACGAGAGAAATTGATATGGTGGTAACCCTAGCAACCCAATCGCTCACCGGTGAATCAAAATTAATAGCGAATCTCAATATAGTGAACACCCACACAAACGAACACATATTTCGCATACAGCGTCAATATACTCAATCGAACATAGTGCGCAGCAGATGGAAGAAAATAACATCACAAAAAGCAAGCATCCAGCGAGCGATAAGCTATCTGCCTTGTTGGCGGTAGGTTGCCGATTAAAGATAAAATTGTAAGATGGCATATATTTATAGATTATCTTTTGTGCAAACGTTCATGCGATGCAGAAGGGAAAGATATTTTTCTTGCATGACGTAAATACTCCCTATACCAAACGAAGCAGATCTGCCTCTATATGAAATTCTAGGTGCAGACCAACGATCGAAACCGTCGGCCATGCCCGAAAAATCAGTAGGATGACATCATTTGCCCTGTTGTGATTGGTTGGTGAAAACACAGGTCAATTCTAACATATTGAAATACTGAAACGACGTTGAGATAAATGTTTGAGTTAAATGTTTCCGAATCCATTGGTAGTAAAATTATATAAATCCATCCACACATCACTGAGTTATAAGCGTTCAAAATTATGAAAAAAAATCTAACGCAGTTAGTTTTCTAATTTTTGATTGACACCCGGCCACGTATAGTGAAAAGTAAGGCATTTTTAATGCAAACAAAAAGATTTGTTGTGTGCTCGAGTCCCGACCTGGAAGGATTCTTAGTGCCAGTAGGATCCATAGTACTAGCCATGCAATGATTCTGTACATCAAGAATCGGCTGCGAAGTCTGTTGAAACAGAAAGGCCAAATTCCACAAAAGGAATGTAATGCCAAGACTTTACTTTACTTCTGCAATAACCTCAGCATTCGACCAAAATTGTATTTTGCTCCAATGCAAACGGCCAGCAGCTGGATGACACAAACGTTCTTGTTTGAAGCGAAGCGAACGACCCGCAGCAGAACTGCTTCCTGTGCGGGTTGATTCAATACTGAACCAATTTTCATGAAGGGATTCCCTATCACGTGATTTTGTTTGCAGCTTTTTCACAAATAAGCGGTGCTAACAGTACGCAAATACTGAAATTTGATGTTGATTATTTAATTTCAGATTTGCATATTTTAGTTGAAGAAACAAACAAAATTCTGTTCGGCTTTCAGAGAGGCCGAATTGTGGAATTCTCTTCGATATTAAACATTGTTCGGAGTATTTTTCTCGAACGTGAAGCAGTCAAATGCTGGCTTCATTAGCACTCATTTGGTGCGAAGCTTACACTGCGAAAAGTGCACAAAACCAATCAAATAATTCTAGATTTACACGAAACTGATTATCTCTACCTATGATTTGCAGAGAAGTAGTCTTTCTAGTTCTTTAGATCTACATTTAGAGCCTGTTCCCCATGGTTCACTTTTCGTTGTATTTTGCTTCAATTCAAACAACCAGCAGCTGGATGTCGCAATCGCTCTTGTTTGAAGCGATACACGCACTGCGAACGTCCAGCAGCAGAACTGTTTCCTTTGCGGATTGATTCAATACTAAAGTAATTGTGAAAGTGATTGTGTATTTCAAACCGGAATACCCTCAAATTTCTCTGAAACGACCGAACCGATTTTCAAGAACTTAGATTTGAATGATAAGTGTTGTTTTTCATAAGTTGGAGTAGAATTTTGTCCAAATTTGTCCAAATTTGGCTGTTCACAGCAAAAATTCTGAAATTTACTGGTGACTCAATTGCTGTTTCAATTTGATGTCAAAAAGTAAGCTTCGCCCACCGTCCCACCTTTCTTAAATTTTCATATTTTTACACTTGTAAAGTAGTAAAATTCCTTCAAAACTTTTGGCAGTTTCAAGTGTTTGGGAAAGTAAAACTAACTTTAATACGCTTAAAACAGATAAAAAAATAAATAATATTTCCACTACACTGTGGTGCTTCTGTAACTTCATTTATATTCACGCTACTTCCGTTGCCAAGCTTAGCTGGCCAACTTTGTTTTAGAGATGCTGATGCCTCGTAGTTGCATCCCTCCCTCCCCGGGGGGAAAAACTTTATTGCATTCACTTCAGCCATTTGCCAGCGCAAGTGTTGAAACGCTATATAGCTGGCTATTTGGATGCCGATGTTTCGTTAGAAATTCTTTTTCTTTCTTTTTCGAGCGGCCAAGGCCAAGGATACGTCGTCGGTCGCTGGGTTGAAGTAAAATTATTACTTTTAATATTTCATGAAACTAAGAAAAGTTTATCATTGCTTCGCCAAACTGTGATGTGCTGGATTACATGAATGAATTAAAAATCTAGAGCGAATGAAATGAATGTGACCGTTATGCCTTGAGCTCTGCCAAGTTTTGTTTTATTGAATTGGAGTCAAGGAGTGAGTTCATTGAATATTTTTTGACAAATGTTTGAATTATAGGCTTAGTCCTTGTGCGAATCGTCAGAAAATGATAAAAGTAGTTATTCACAATCATATCTCCTCGTGAATTTATAGAATCGAATAGCACACATTGTTTTTGTACTGTATATCTTTTATGTTTGCTTTTCAGTATTAACTGTGCGACTTTAAATCATGGAAAGTCGGATATGTTCCATAACAGCAATATTTTTCCAGTACAAATCAAATGTGAAACTAATCGAATCAGAATATAGCGCAAAAAAAATTAATATCCGATAAAGAACATAATTCTGTTACTTTTTATGATAAGTTTTGCAAGCAGTTATATGAAGCCCTTTAAAAAGGTACACTCAAATGGTTTGATCAGTTTTACGGTTATTGTAAACAAGTATGAAATTACTAATATAACATATGTAACAAGTATAAACAATCTTTAACAATTAAGAAGCATGCAAATTTCAACAAATTACAACTGTTTTAATTAATCAAAAAAAAATGTCGTAAAAGTATTTGTTTATCCGAAAAACTGCGTTTTTAACAGAAAATATTAAGTTTTGTTTATTTTGTGTAACGTGATTTGATACAAATGCATTGAAGCAGTGTAGCTAATTTTTTTGTTAGGAAATTAAAACTTGCATTCATAATATGAAAGTAATTTTCCATCAAACATTGGTGAAAAATTGATCAACACTGATATTTATCCACATAGTCAGGCTTAACGTTCGTTAGAGAATAAATTATTTGCTTAAAAAGATGGTTTGAAACTAAATCGTTCAAGCCACTTTGATAAATTGGTTGCACTGCGTATATAAATACATGCTTCAGTTATTCTTCCATAAACTTCCTGATTATGAGTGATGTTTTGTGATGGATGGAGATAGGTCAACGCAGAAAAAATCTTGCAAAGATAAAGATAACCTGAAAAATTCTTTTTGGGCATACTTCCAATCAAGTTCTTTAAAATTTTCAACTTCAAAATCCTCCTACGCTTCCGAAACTGCCACTTTTAGCTCAGCTATGCTGTTGTACTGCTATTTGTTGCCGTAGATCCGTTGAACAATGATTCTTCAGATGTTTTCTGCTGGACTACGGGTTGGCCCCCACAGGAGCTCAATTTTCCGGTCGCTAAACCAGGACTCTGTATCGGAACTGGTGTGAATGCTGGCAACACGATTTTTTTGCGACGAAACTTAACTTTGAACGGAATTAAGCAGCTGTTAGGAATCTCAATATAATCCGTCGTGTTCATCTTACAAGATGTGAATGCCAAATTAAGCTTTCCTGTAGCACAAAATCCAAGCCAAACCATTAGAGATTCTCCTCCAAAATTACATCAGGCGAAGTACTCTGGATCCTGCCGTAGATCTCTCCAATAGCCTGTAATTCTATCGGGACCATCTAAATTGAATTTCTTTTTATCGTAAAAGATTACCTAGAGTTGGAATAGGAACATTGAAATAATTAAAAATTCAACCGTGTCCCATTGGCGTGCCATGTTGAGTCTGGTGAATTCTATTCCGACTGTCGCTGTGGACGGAGCATGGTTTGCTTGTTTGTCAAGGGCAACTTGATCTATGCTGCGTTCCCACAGCGGCAGTTTGAAAAAACTTTGAATGCAAAAACCGGATAAATGCATTTGTTTTGGAAGAACCGGTCAAGTTTTTGTCCGGTTTTTGCATTCAAAGTTCCCAAAGCTGATCTCCTCCATCAGAATCGTATGGTGTGAAAATAAAAAAAAATTCTGGTTTAAGTAGTTTAAACATATGCCCTCGGCATCTTATAGCTTAACGCAATGTGCCTTAAAATATGTTAATAAATAAAAAAAAAGATATGGAATTGCTGCATAAACCGACTTTTATCGGTTCGACTCAGCTCGACGAGATCGAAAAATGTCTCTGTGAGCGTACCGACAAATCCCACTTTTTATACACTCAATTTCGTTTGAAAGCTAGTACTACACGGAAAGAAATTCGTTACGGTTGTCATGAATAAAAAATCATGAAAAAAATCATTAAGGTATGGTCATCTAGGGCTTATTTTAAGTTTGTGCTTAGGGCACATAACCGTTTTGCCTTTCTCATATAGAAAGGTTATGCAAACACTGTGAAAACCGACTTGTGAACCGAGGCCCGGAGGGCCGAGTGTCATATATCATTCGACTCAGTTCGTCGAGTACGCTAAATGTCTGTGTGTGTGTGTGTGTGTGTGTGTGTGTGTGTGTGTGTGTGTGTGTGTATGTGTGGGTGTATGTGCGTATGTGTGTATGTAACGTCTTTTTGCACTAACTTTTCTCAGAGATGGCTGAACCGATTTTCACAGACTTAGGTTCAAATGAAAGGTCTTGTGGTCGCATACGTAATTCCTGAATTTCATGCGGATCCGACTTCCGGATCCGGAAATATAGGGTAAAGTGGGTTAAAAAATGTATACCATCACTGAAAATGGGGAAAAACCTTAAAAATTTTTCTAAATCAACCTGAAATGATTTCCAATTGATAGTTTTTATCAGTAGACTTTCAAACAAAACGATTTCGGTTATTCTTTTAAGAATCGAAGAAAAATATTTTGAAGAATACCACAGTATTATATATGATAGTATGATTGATATGAGAAAGGCATCATTACACCACTAGGTGGATTAAAACAGGTTTTTACTTTTCTTTACGTTTTGTCTTAGCCAGTATTAGTCGAAAACGACGTTTTCGTTCGGCACGTCAATAAAGACCTAGCACTTCGGTGCCAATTAAGAAAGCGTTTTGCAAATAGTATTAACTATACGTTTGCTTAGCGGTTTAAAGTTGAACTGTTTAAGTCTGCGCTAAGTAATTAAATTGGATTTGCTCTGCACTGATGAGTCAATTGCTCTACACCGGCCGAAACTTAAGGAAAAGTAAAAACGGTTATGTGCCCTAAGCACAAACATAGGATAATACCTAAAAACCATTTTATATTTTCATGAAGTCATGAAAAAGATTCTTGATTTCATGATTCGAATAACAATCATGCGCAATAACTCTTATTCCATGAAAATTTATCATGGTCGAAAAATGCGTTACTGTCAGAGTGTATTCCATTCGAAACACATAACTCAAATTTTCTTACCGGGTACCACATTGAACTTTTTAAATCAATTTATAATGTGATGCATTGTATAAGAGTTTAATGCAAAGACAAAAAGCAGGCATTGAAATAAAATCACACCTTAACTTTTTTACTCTATGCTGAGTAAAATTCGTTTAAAAAATTGAAATCCACTTTTTAGTCACCGATTGACAGATAATTGACACCATGTAATATCATGAACGCACTAAGTACGACTAGGTCTTTTATTGCGATAACATTATCGCAATGTTTTGTACAAAGCAGAAAACAATGAATGAACACCGCCTAATGAAAGTCATAAATATTATTATGAAACTATTGAACCGTGTTTGATCACTCTGTTTAATTTGTTTCATAGATGATCCATGTTGTACTGATCTACCTAAACATTTTCTGTCTTTATCTGGTTTAAATTAGACGATTTTTGAAACATTGATTTGGAAATCAATATAAAAACCATGCCGCGAGTCTCATTTCAAATCGTACGAAGAGGAGAATGTCGAGTCTTGGTTGATGCATTGGAAGATTATGAACGTCTTATCCGATATTTGTCCGATAAACTTCATAAATTTTATGATATAAAATCAGACAGATTCTTCAAGGCTGTCTTGAAAGGCTTATCAAATGATCAAAGTATTGATGAAATTTAAAATGAACTAAAAGAAATGCTTGGTTTTGCCCCTTCCCAAGTAATACTTATGAAAAAAAGAGCGAATGGTACTTCTGAACCACGCTTTGAACTCCATGAACTTTGCCTAGTACACTTCAATCGAAGTGACGTAAACAATTTGATAACGTTAGAAAAAGTACGTTTCATTTCCCATATTAAAATTCATTGGGAACATTTTAAACGGCATAATCGTATTGCAAACTTAACGCAATGTCGTCGTTGCCAAGGCTTCGGCCATGGAACCAAAAATTGTCAAATGGATATACGGTGCTTGAATTGTGGTAAATCGCATTCGAAAGACGTCTGTCCAATGAATGAAAGCACTGATCAATTTTCATGCTCAAATTGCGATGGAAATTATAAATCCAATTATTTGAAATGTCCTGTCAGGGAAAATATTTTAAACGCTCGTTCGCTTAGACAACAAGTCAAATCAACGACCTTAAATTTACAGAACATACCTGAAAATCAAAAAACCGTTACAAATGCCACGCCTAATTCTTCTAAGGCACTTATTTCTTCGAATTTAAAACAAAAAACTGGTACGCCTTCCAATTCGTCTTCTAACGAAAACAATCCTCTTCTAATGTCATTTATGCTAATATAACAGGTAGAAATCTACCACTTGATTTTTCTAATGTAAATAATCAAAATACAGGAACGCCTTGCAGTTCATCTTCTAACGAAAGCAATTTATTAATAGGTAGATCGGCCATATCTTCTAATGACAGTCTACCTACAAATATTCCTTCAATGCCATTCGCTTCTTTAAATGAAGTTGATTTAGGCGATATAATTGAAAATAAAATGATCTACCTACAAATTCAACTTTTTCAAATGATCATCCGAATGAATTCGACTTCATCACTTTTTGAAGCATTTCAAATCGGATGGCAATTTGGAAATAATATTTTAATGAATTTATAATTTAACAGTGATTATTTGAATATTTTAAATTGGAATGCTCGATCTTTGAAATCGAGTGAATATGAATTTTATAATTTTCTCAAAGTTCACAAAATGGCAATATAGCCATTGTGACAGAAACTTTTCTTAAACCAAATGTCAAATTGAAAAGCAATCCACATTATGTGGTTCATCAATTTGGTTTACTGGAATGGGTGGTGGAGTTGCCATTTTTGTCCAACGGCAAATTAAACATCGAATTTTACCTCCTTTCAATACTAAAGTTAGTAAAAGCTTGGGAATCGAAGTTGAAACCATTCATGGAATTTATTTCATCGCTGGAGCATATTTGCGATTTCAATGCACCGGCGAACAATTAAATTTCTTCAAAGGCGATTTGCAAAAACTCACAAGATATCGACCGAAATTTTTCGTAATAGGGAACTTAAATGCTAAGCATGTCCAGTGGAATTGTAGGCAAAATAACAGTAATGGTAAAATACTTCATAATCAACTCTCAGCTGGTTACTTCACTGTTCTTGATCCCAGTAATCCGACTTGTTTCTCTTCCGTGAAAAACCCGTCTACAATTGATCTGGTTCTAACGGATCAAAGTCACATTTGTAGTGAACCGATCACACATGCTGACTTTGATTCAGATCATCTTCCTGAAACATTCAGACTTTCCAACGAAGCTTTAATTAATCCAATTAGTTCTATATTCAACCATCATAGAGCTAATTTATTGGATTACAGATCTCACATTGAAAATCATGTGAATCATGAAACTATTTTAGAAAATTCTGCGGACATCGACACAGCAATTGATAATTTGAATCATTACATTATCGAAGCTAGAAATCTTTCAGTTCCCAAAGCTCAAACTAAATTAAATTCTCCTATCATCGATGACAATCTTCAACTGCTCATTCGGTTGAAGAATGTTCGTCGACGACAATATCAACGTTCTCGTGATCCTGCAATGGAAAACATAGTTAAGGATTTACAAAAAGAAATTAAACAAAGATTAATACTTTTGCAAAATGAAAATTTCGCCAAAGAAGTTAAACAAATTAAACCTTATTCAGAAACCAATTCCTGCTGTCAAGGAAAGAAATCAAATACTTCTTACAAATGGCGAAAAAGCTTTGAAAACTTGCTCAGCAGTTCGAGAGTGTCCACAATTTTAATTTGAACGTTGTGAGTCCTATTGAAAATGAAGTCTCACTGAAATATGATCATATTTCAACTCAATTGTTATTACAAGAGGACATTATTGAGACGAATTTTGATGAAATTAAGTCAATCATTAGGAAACTTAAAAACATGAAGGCTCCTGGTATTGATGGAATCTTTAATTTCCTTATTAAAAATCTTCCAGATGTTGACTTGAGACTCTTGCTTAAAATTTTCAACAAGTGTTTTTCATTAGCTTACTTCCCAAAAGGATGGAAAAACGCTAAAGTAATTCCTATCCTAAAACCTGATAAAAACCCAGCAGAAACATCAAGTTATCGCCCAATTAGCTTACTTTCTTCTATCAGTAAACTTTTTGAAAAAAATTATCTTGTTGAGAATGATGTCTCATATAAATGAGAATTCAATTTTTTTACCAGAGCAGTTTGGATTTCGTCATGAACATTCAACTACTCATCAACTTGTAAGAGTTACGAACATGATAAAAGCAAATAAATCTTCTGGGTTATCCACTGGAGTTGCTCTTCTAGACATAGAAAAAGCATTCGACAGTGTTTGGCATAAAGGTTTAATAGCAAAAATGTCTGATTTCCAGTTTCCTATTTATTTGATTAAAATGATTCAAAATTATTTAACTGATCGTACTCTTCAGGTTAGCTATCAGAATTGTAAATCTGAATTGCTACCCGTACGAGCCGGTGTTTCGCAGGGTTCGAGCGAAGCTCCAATCTTGTATAATATTTTCACTTCTGATCTTCCAAATCTACCCGTTGGTTGTCAGAAATCGCTATTCTTTGACGACACAAGTCCGTTAGCCACAGATAGAAATCTAAGAGTGATCTGCAGTCGCCTACAAAGAAGTTTAAATATATTCAGTGATTATCTGTCAAAATGGAAAATTAAACCAAATGCAGCAAAAACGCAATTAATTATCTTTCCTCATAAGCCAAGAGCTTCTTCTCTTAAACCAAACAATAATCACATTCTCAAATTGAAATTCTAAGCTCTGTCTAAAAAACAAATTGTTAATTTATAAACAAATTTTCAGACCAGCCATGCTTTATGCAGTACCAATTTGGTCAAGTTGTTGTTCCACCAGGAAGAAAACGCTTCAAAGGATTCAGAATAAAATTCTGAAAATGATTTTGAAGCGTCCTCCCTGGTTTAGTACAAATGAGTTACACAGACTCACAAATATAGAACCATTAGATGTAATGTCACATAATAAGCAAATTCCGACAAAAATTGATGCAATCTTCAATTGAATCGATTCGCTCTCTGTATTAGTTAGTAAGTTAGTATATAAGTTCCTTTTCCCCAATACACAATACAAGTAGGCTTAGAATTCTCTCTAAACAAAAAAAATCAGAATTGCGGAAGCAAATGATTCATGGTAATATCCAAATCATGTATATAATAGGGCTGAAAAGTCACCACTTGTGGCTGGACACCCAATTTAAGTCCTAATAATTTAATTTTAACTCATATTCTAATAAATAGTTATTTAAAAAAATAAACAAACTATACTATTTTTCGAAATGCTTATTTTTTTCGGAGATGGATGGACCGATTTTAATAATGTTCGACTCGTTTCATTAAATCATTGATTAAACTCTTAGGTCATATGACTTGTACTTCCGATTCTATGTTTCACATGAAATTTTCAAAGAAAATTGTACATAAATCCCATGCCGAAATAAATAGCATATCGAAAAAAAAAACAAAATCCTAAAATAGTATATCACACACTTACATGATTCTGAATGGGCGAAACTTCACTTCGCCTGGCTGGGCTTCCGATAGTAGTGCTGCCGTCCGCTGTGTAGGATATCCCTTTGGCGTGACCATTTTGTACGGTTAAAATTCCAAAGTTGCTGCTGTGGTACGAAGAAAGAGAAGAAAAGGAGGAACGTTTGTAACAAGGAAAAATGGAAGCTACTAATCTTTGCTATTTACTTTCATTGGACAATTTATTGAATCGGTTGCTGGTATGCAATTTTAATGACGGTGCAATTATTCTTCGTAAAAGAACGATTTTTAATCGACCAAGTTAATTATCGGATATAGAATATTTATGGAAAGGAGCTTAATTTAATCGAACAAATAAAATGGTATTGCTTTCGAAGATCAATGAAATTTCTGCTGAACCAGCTGCCGTCGCTAGTAAATGAAATAGGTAGACGCCATTATTTTCGATTGCCTGCCACTTTGAGAAATCGAAAAGGTGAGAAAGTAATTGGGGGATCAATTTTGTCTGAACCGTATTGATAGGTATGTTTTTCGGTCCACCTTCTAATTCAATATCTTAAAAATACCTCGTAAATCACGTTAGTGTCAGTGCTTCGAGAATGGGTGGATCGCCAGTAATTTTTCCTTTTTCGTCGGTCCGAGCTCGTCCATTGTGTAATTTAGTTTTCTTCTCACGAAAAGTTTTGCCCTACTCGGTGCTCGTTGTCTAACGAAAAAAACATATATTTTGGAGGTGGATGATTCGTGCTATTAGAGAAAGTTAAAACGGGTAATTTAGGTTTGTCATTTTCTTTTAATTCTATTCTATTACAGTAATTCTACACGCTCAATGTTTTCAGTATTATTAGACACTCAACGTTTGACCGAAATTTGGAGGTGTACAAATGTTATAAAATGACTCATACACTTATCATGCTCAGAAATTTACGATTTTTAGAGCTCGTAATTTTGGAGCGAAGATACAGTAATTCGCCGTGAGAGTGGATTTCGTCTGTAGGCTTAAAGGTGCTCGTGGCACAACAATAAAATTACAGAACAAGGTGCCACACCGTATGTTGAACGTAATAAAACTGAAAAATCTCAAGCCCCAGTGACGGTTTGCCATTCGCGTCACGTCCGGCGTCCATCGAGTGAGCCAATCAAAAGAAAATCTGTCCAAATCGAACTTTCTTCCAGACAATAAAACATTGAGACATCACAACTGAAGCATCAATATTTCGCACATGCCACGTATGTGAGCCATGCTCAGTTGCGGGTGGATGTGTTAGTGATTTGGCACCACCATTGCTCACTCTCTCCCTGCACAAATGGGCCAATTGATGGCTGATATGTCGTTCAGCTTTCGTGTTTTATGCGACGGATGATGCTCTCTACTTCGCCCAAAAGCATAGATAACGTTTTATGTTGGTCTTTTTCTCCGAATCCACTGTCTCTAGCTGCTGCTCTGAAACGATGTTAGTTTCACAAAAGCATTTTTGTCGAACCCGAAGCGTGGTTTGAGGTTATGTAAGATAAATGGAAACCAGTAAAACAAAAAGCTTCCTTAATAAATGCGTTTCAATTTAAAATCTTGTGTATTTAAATTGGATTCCAATTTTTACGCTCATACAAATAATGTAATACTCATAAATGCATCAAACCGTACTCATGCCTTGAAGGAGGGTAGATAAGGAAGCAATTTGTCCTCACTTTCAAGCCCCAGAACGTTCACCCGGCACAATATTCTACTACTACTCGATAAAAGTCTGCCAAGTAATAGTTCAACTGGAACAACAAAGTGTAATTTTGTTACTACATTCATCTTCCATTTCGCTCATCGTTACAGACTATACAATAAAACGGACGCACATGTTTCAACCATGAATGTAATAAATAAATAAATACTCGATAACGAAATCCGAAAATAGAGAGAAACTTCTGCAAAAACTTATTTTCCTATCTTTGCCCCTCGTTCACGTCGTCTTGTGGGAAATATCGTAACAAAAATTTGTAGAGCCAACAGAAGGGAAACCAGTTTCTTGATAGAAGGAAAAAAATCCCGAGACAGTTCCGTTGGATGAGCCTTTTGATTGTTCGCTGGCAGACTGACTGCATGTAGCGGAATGTTTCCTTTCCCGTCGAATGGAGCTTTACACGAGTGGGTGAATACGATAACCTACCAGTAAAAAAAGAAAAACGCGCCCAGATATGAAGACGTTATTGGTAAAGAACCAAATTGCCGATGGCGGGGTTTGCTTTTGCTACTTTTAGATAAATGCGGCCTCAAAAGTATCCAACCCTATTTGATAGCAACCGGAATGTATTTGGGCTTTGATTGCTTTTTCTACTGTTCGTGATTTTGTTTTCAATCGATGAATATCGAACAGAAAGGGTTCTAGGATAATTGCACAGGATAGTCTAATCTCAGTGACGAAACACAGATCGTACAAGGCTAACTGAACTTTGGAATGTTTTTTTTCAACCGGAAATTTTGATGTGGAACACATATTTATTTTCTATATAGGGGTGCAAATCAGAAACTCAAGGAAAAATACACGTAAAAATGTGGTCAGGTTTTAAACACTTACAACTCAGTATATTTTGTATCAATTAATAATATTATTTCATTATTTGATTGGGAATATTTCTAAGATTCGATTTGAATGTATCAAGTCACGTATTTTCAATTATAAATGATTGAAATTTTGATTAGTAGCGACCAGTGTCCTGTTGTGTCATCTAAACATCTCCGGCATACCGGATTTCCCTGTCATAGACGACGATTTTGAAGAAATAAGCGATATATCAAAGGGAAAGCATCGCTCTGATTGGTCAATCGGTGCAAAAGCGAAGCTGTTTGAAGCACGCGAATCTATAAATAGAAGCGAAATTATAGCTAACGTTTCAGTCCTACGCGGTTGGTAAACGACTGGACAATGCGCAATTCAGGCCCCAATGTGGTTCTTAGCCTCTTGTTCAGTAACTCCTATCCCTACCTCCCCGCGGTGCCGGCTGGGGTACGAGTAACCATAGGAAAGATCGGGTAACTAACCCCGGTGCGACCTTGATCGTATGCTGACAGGGAAGGGGGGGCTTGCCTTCTCTTCACAGAGAGCGAGCCTACCCGAGCGTCTGTTCCCCATGTTGGGGCGGCTCGAAACAGCGTCTGTTCTCCATGTTAGGAGCGGCTGATTACCGTCCTTGTGTCAGTGTGGGACTCTAAACAGTGCTGACACGATGGCCCTCCGGCGAGACAGGAGGTTGGTGCAGGCCTAACAAGCCGAAAACACCTGTTACGAATAATCAGGATATAAATACGACTCAGAATAATCGGCAAAGACCTACGCGACCAAACAAGGATTACGATTGGAAGCTTGGCACATGGAACTGCAAGTCGCTTGGCTTCCCAGGATACGACCGAATGCTGCATGATGAGCTTCAAATCCGCGGCTTCGATGTCGTAGCACTGCAGGAACTTTGTTGGACGGGACAGAAGGTGGGCATCGAACGGCTACCTTCTACCAGAGCTGCGGCACAACCAACGTTCTAGGAACGGGATTTGTAGTGTTGGGCAAGATGCGCCAGCGCGTGATTGGGTGGCAGCCAATCAGTGATAGAATGTGCGTATTGAAGATCAAGGGCCGTTTCTTCAATTACAGCATCATCAACGTGCACTGCCCACATGAGACGAGACCCGATGACGAGAAGGAAGTATTCTACGCGCAGCTGGAACAAACCTACGACAGCTGCCCACGGCGGGATGTAAAACTCGTCATCGGCGACATGAATGCTCAGGTAGGCCGGGAGGCAATGTACAGGCCCGTGATCGGGCTGGAGAGCCTGCACGCGGTAACAAACGACAACGATCAACGATGCGTAAACTTTGCAGCCTCCCGAGGAATGGTAGTTCGAAGCACCTTCTTCCCCCGCAAAGATATCCACAAAGCCACCTGGAGATCACCTGATCAACATACGGAAAATCAAATCGACCACGTTCTCATCGACGGGCGATTCTTCTCCGACGTCATCAATGTCCGCACTTACCGCAGCGCCAATATTGATTCTGACCACTACCTTGTCGCGGTTTGTATGCGCTCAAAACTATCGACGGTGCACAATACTCGTCGCACAGGAACGCCGGGACTCAATCTCGAGCAGCTACGTAGCATTCGTACTGCAGAGGAATACGCGCAACAACTGGAGCTAGTGCTACCAACGGAAGAGCAGCTTGGCGCGGCGGCTCTTGAAGACGGCTGGAGGAACATAAGGTCCGCCGTGAGTAGCACAGCTGCAACCGTTCTAGGTACGAGGTTATCGAATCGAGGGAATGACTGGTTTGACGGCGAATGTCAGCAGTTGGTCGAAGAGAAGAATGCAGCAAGGGCGAGGATGCTGCAACACCGCACGAGAGCGAACGAGGAACGATACAGACAGGCGCGGAACAGACAGAACACGGTTTTCCGGAAGAAAAAGCGCCACCAGGAAGACCAAGATCGGAAGTTCTATGAGAAGGTGAACCGCTCACGTAGAGGCTACACGCCACAGGCCGGAATGTGCAGAGATACCAGTGGTAACCTTCTCACGAACGAACGTAAGGTGATCGACAGGTGGAAGCAGTACTATGACGAGCATCTGAATGGCGAAGCACAAGATACAGAGAACGGCACAGGAATCAATCTGGGTACACGCTCAGCCGACGACAGATTCCCAGCCCCTGATCTGTCGGAGATAAGTGAGGAGATCGGCAAGCTGAGGAACAACAAAGCCGCGGGCAATGACCAGTTGCCAGGCGAGCTGCTCAAACATGGAGGAGAGGCACTGGCTAGAGCGCTGCACTTGATGATTTCTAGGATTTGGGAGGAGGAGATTCTACCGCTGGAATAGATGGATGGAGTGGTATGTCCCGTCTACAATAAGGGCGATAAGCTCGACTGTTGCAATTACCGCGCAATCACATTGCTGAACGCCGCCTACAAGGTACTCTCCCAAATCCTTTGCCGTCGTCTATCACCAATAGCTAAGGAATTCGTAGGGCCGTACCAAGCGGGATTTACTGGAGCCCGCGCCACTACGGATCACATATTTGCGATAAGACAAGTACTCCAGAAGTGTCGTGAATACTACGTACCCACGCATCACCTATTCATTGACTTCAAAGCGGCATACGACACAATCGATCGAGAACAGCTATGGCAGATCATGTACGAATACGGTTTCCCGGATAAACTGACGCGATTGGTCAAAGCAACGATGAATAGAGTGATGTGCTACGTCCGAGTATCTGGGACGCTCTCAAGTCCCTTCGAATCTCGGAGAGGGCTACGGAAAGGTGATGAACTCTCTTGTATCTTGTTCAATATTGCCTTGGAAGGTGTGATTCGAAGAGCAAGGATCGACACGAGTGGCACGATCTTCCGAAAGTCCGTACAACTTTTTAGCTTCGCTGACGATATTGATATTGTGACACGTAACCTTGAGAAGATGATGGAAACCTACATCGGACTGAAAGCTGAAGCTAGGCGTATCGGACTGGCCATAAATGCGTCGAAAACAAAATACATGAGAGGAAGAGGCTCTAGAGAAGAAACACTACGCCTTCCACCACGAATAGTGATAGACGGTGACGATATCGAGGTGGTAGACGAGTTCGTGTATTTGGGCTCACTGGTGACCGCCGATAATGACACCAGCAGAGAAATACAGAGACGTATTTTGACAGATAATCGTGCGTACTTTGGACTCAGAAAAACCCTCCGATCGAGAAAAGTACGCCACCGCACGAAATTGACCATCTACAGAACGCTCATTAGACCTGTTGTTCTCTATGGCCACGAGACCTGGACTATGCCGGCAGAGGACCAACGCGCCCTCAGTGTTTTCGAAAGAAAGGTACTGAGGACCATCTATGGCGGAGTGCAGATGGAAAACGGAACGTGGAGACGGCGTATGAATCACGAATTGCAACAGCTGCTAGGACGGACAGCTAAAATCGGACGTCTACGATGGGCTGGGCATGTCATAAGGATGTCGGACGACAGCCCAGTGAATATGGTTCTTGAATCTAATCCGACTGGTACAAGAAGAAGAGGAGCGCAGCGAGCAAGGTGGATCGATCAAGTGGAGGGTGATCTCAGAAGCATCCGTGCCTTGAGTGGCTGGCGACGAGCAGCCATGGACCGAGTTATGTGGAGACGTATGCTTGATACAGCAAAGGACACCCCAGGCCTATAGCTGTTAGGTAAGGTAAGGTAAGGTTCAGTCCTACGCGTAGCATGCTAGAGGTAGGTTGTTGCTAGACAGCAAGACAAAAAGTGCCATAAAACGATTTAATATCAAAATCCGTTTCGCAAGTATGTATGCATACATTTGGGATATTGGTGTAGTTTCGTCGGCTATAAAACAAATACAACTCAAAGGGGACGGGTATAGCGTGATGGGTAAGTAGATGCCCTTTCACGCTGCCCACTTGGGTTCGATTCCCATCCCCGCACATAGGGTCAGAAAATTTTTCTGGTCCGAAGAGGCAAATGACCTTAAAGTTAAAACCTCTATAATCGAAACAAAAAAAAATACAAATCAAGATCGGTGTTAGTTCCTAATCAAGATTAAGGCACCCTTTTCTTTTCAGCTTATAACTTCTGACTAAGCGTACATTATGCGGACATATATTCATCAATGGAAAGCTAAAGTCCCTATAGTCAGGAATCAGAACAAATTGGTTCAAATGGCACGGTCCCCTTGATATTTGGAGATTTGTGCCTTGTCATCAATTTGTTTTTAGCATCATTTTCCCGATATATAAAAAGGAAGGATTGAAAGGAAATGGGAAGGGTTGGACTGAGAGAATGGGAAAAATTGACGACACAAAAACATATAAAAGCAGAAGTAAATTTTGCACCCCTAGGGGGTGCTGAACAATCTGCTGGGGATCACATTTAGTGGAAGCAGAAGTAAATTCTGAACCTCTACGAGGTCCCGAACAGTCTGCTGTTAATAAAACCTCCAACCCCCGAGAGGATTTAGAGATCTTACAAAAGTGACACCATTCTGCACTCCCGGCAGAATGCAGAACGACTTTTGAAACGAAGTAAATTCGGTACCCCCTAAAGGATGCCAAACAATCTGCTAAACCCTATTTAAGGTGAATACATAAAGGATTCATTCACTCCAGGAAGAACGGTCAACCCTTATGACTACAGCTCCTTACCACATTGGGTGAGAAACAAGAGAATATCCTTTAATTTTAGCACCGCATACACAGACTCAACCATGTATGGAGAACCAAAAACCCGGATACGTAGCTGCGTCAATGCGGGACAGTTACATATCAGTTGATATGAAGTACCATAGTTGATATGAAGTACCATAATCGCATTCACACAAATCACACGAATAATACTCAGCACGTTGAATAGTAGCCATGTGATAATTGAGTTTGCAATGTCCAGTCAGAGCTCTGACCAGAATACTGCAATGATGCTTGGAGAAATGCAGTAGACACTTTGACATTTTCAGATTTAAATCTGGTAGAAATGCTTTTGTCTGAGCGCAAGTTTGCAAGCTGCGCATGTTTAGATGCAGCCCAAGAACGAATCTTGTGCTTTATCCAACTAGTTGAAAGTGGTAAAGCTGGTTCAGGACCAACGAAATCATTCGTTGCACCAGCTCTAGCCAACTCATCAGCCCATTCATTTCCAGTAATACCAGAATGGCCGGGTACCCATAAGAAGTAAACAGCATTTGAAATGCTGAGGTCTTCAATTTGAGTTCGACATGCGATCACTAGATTCGACCGTGAGTCATTCGAACTGAGTGCTTTTAAGGCTGCCTGACTGTCGGAACAAAAATAAATTCGTTTACCACAGATCCTCTGCTGAAGTGCCGATTGCACTCAACACAGAATCGCGTAGATTTCTGCTTGGAACAGAGTACAGTATCTACCAAGTGAAAGAGACTACTCTAGCCTCATTTCACGACAGTAGACACCAACACCAGCTCGACCATTCAACAGAGAACCGTCCGTATAACAAACTATGTGTTCATCAAGTTGTCGTTCCAAATAACCAGTCAACCATTCTTCACGAATAGTCACTATGAGCGAGTAAATACTCATCCCACGTAACCATTTGAGACCACAAGCGAGTGTGGCTGGTAGCATAATCTAATGGGTTACTGTTCCAAAGCCCTGTAACCTTAAGACGGTATGCACAAGATAATGCTTCTTGTTTTAGGAACACATGTAGTGGTTTAATACACAGTAACGCCTCTAGAGCAGCAGTAGGAGTTGTCGTGAATGCTCCTGTCATCGCCATTAGGACCATCCTTTGGAGATGATTTAGCTTTGACTGAACTGTCGCGACTTCTCCTTTCTGCCACCATACAAGACAACCATATGCTAAAATTGGTCTAACAATAGTTGTGTAGATCCAATGAATATATCTGGGTTTGAGTCCCCATGATTTTCCAAAAGCTCGTCTGCATTGGCCGAAAGCCATACAAGCTCTCTTAATCCTGAAGTCAATGTGAGCAGACCAATTCAGTTTTGAGTCAAGAATAACCCCGACGTATTTAACTTGATCGACCACAGTGACCTCTGAACCGAATAACTGTAACGGACGATCTCCTGTGATTATCCTACGATGAGTGAAAAGCACCATTGATGTTTTGTCCGGATTTACAGATAATCCAACCTGGCAACACCATTGTTCAACAGATCGCAGGGCTTGCTACATTAAATCAAAGAGAGTGTTAATGCTTATACCGGTCAGCAATATATGGTAATCGTCGGCGAAACCATAAGTCGGAAATCCAAGGTTATTGATTTTCCTTAACAAACCATCAGCGACTAGGTTCCATAAAAGTGGGGATAGTACACCACCTTGAGGACACCCACAGACACTCAGCTTTCTAATCTCTGCTTGCCGAAGCGATGATCAAAGAAGTCGATTGCTAAGCATTGCGTGTATCCAATTTGTGATACTTGAAGGTATGCCATGACCACGGGCTGCTTCCAGAATTGAATTGAAAGACACGTTATCAAAGGCACCTTCAATATCTAGGAAAACTCCCAAGCAAGATTACTTTTGTGAGAAAGCTTTTTCAATGTTGTACACAACATCATGTAACAGGGTTGTAGTGGACTTTCCACGCTGGTAAGCATGTTGCATTCCATGTAGCGGATGCACGCCCAAGCTAACATTCCTGATATAGTGATCTACTATGCGTTCCACTGTTTTAAGAAGAAATGAGCTTAGACTGATAGGCCTGAAACTCTTCGCTTCCTCATAAGTGTCCGACCGCCTTTGGGAATAAATTTGATAATTATTTCCTGCCAAGCTCTTGGAATATATCCTGTCGCAAGACTAAAAGTAAGTATTTTCTTCAAAACATGTTTGAAATGTTCATACCCTTTCTGCAGTAACACTGGGAAAACTCCATCCTTTCCAGGAGACTTGTACGGAGCAAAACTCTCAACTGCCCATTTGACCGATTCATCCGTCACAACGCTTCGAGCAAGGGCCCAAGAATCGTAACTACCTGAAAAAGTCTCGGGAAGAGCTGTCGATGGTGGCTCCATACATTCTGGAAAGTGAGTGTTAAAAAGATAGTGAAGTACATCACCTTCATCAGACAAGTGTTCACCATCTGAAGTTCTTAAGAAACTGACATTAAAGTCCTTAGACTTCGAAAGTAACTTATTTAATCTGCTAGCCTCGTTGAAACTAGAGACATTTGTGCAGAGGCTTTTCCAACCACTTCGCTCAGACGATCGAAGAGCATTTTTGTAAGCCCTTCGAGTCGACACGAATGCCCCCGACCCATCTCTGCGTCGGTGGTTCCAAGCTCTTCTGCATAGTTTCCTTAGTCTAGCAAGTTCAACATTCCACCAAGGAGTTCCTCTAGTAGCTCGCACAATCCGAAGTGGACAAGTCTCTTCATATGCTGCAACTATGAGTGAATTTGTCTCGACAACATTTTTTAAATCAATTGGGGTTTCAATTGTTGGTTGGTACCCGTAAAATCTAGTCGCCAAGCCCTCTTCAAATAGGTCCCAGTTTGTAGATTTGGGATTACGATATGTGATAATATCAAATTTAACGTTTGAATGATCAAAGAAAATCTACTTATGATCAGACAACGAAGGTTCGAGCTCACCGGAGACGAGCCAATTTACCAACTCATGCGCAATTCTATCAGTGCCGAGAGTTACGTCCAAAACCTCCTCTCTTCCAGATCTCGCAAAAGTTGGACGATTTCCTGCATTGACTATGTGCAGGTTTGTACTGCTCACAAATTCCATCATATCAGAGCCTCTCGAATTTATATCTGTGCTGCCCAAACGTATATGGTGAGCATTTATGTAACTGCCGATTACAAGCGGTAAATCACTCTTGCAGCAGTATGATACAACCTTTTTGAAGTCATCGCTTGGCGAAGGTTGGTTATGCGGTAAATATGCCGAACAATAGACATATTTCCTGTCTATGCCATCAATAGTCATACCAACTGTGACAGCACAAATATCCCGAGTAGTGAGCTGCAATATGAGAGAAACATCGAGAGCACTATTTGCAAGTATGCATGCTCGAGGCATTTCACGTGGATTAGTCATACCGTTCTTGTTGAAGGCTACAAAGACTGGGTTTAACAATTTTCCAATGTAGAATTTTCCCTTTTGGAAATATGGTTCTTAAACCAAAGCTATAGAAGCTTTACCTTCTTGCAGAAGTCTGGATAGATTTATAGTTGCTGTACGTTTATGCTGGAGATTGGTTTGTGCTACTCTAACCAATATCAATTAGAGTAATGAACACTCCATCTCCAGCATTTATCGTACAACAACTAGAAGAAACCAAGTATATTGGCTTATAATCGCCTATAGCGAACCATGTAAGGATTTTTTTAAATGATAAGAATTCGTATTTTACTCTTGATTGACATTTGTATTACCAATCCATAATTCGACAATGGCTGATTTGAAAATAGCCGTCAATCAAACAATTTATCGTATTGATCGCACTTCGTGAGTTGAAAATGCTCCGCTCTTTGAATCCCAATTGGATTATCATTCTCCTTCATTTTTCATTCAATTGTAGCTGATGAAAAAGTCAAAAAATAAATTGTTAGAATCGTTTCGTCGACGAACTACATCTTTGTGTGCATTTCTCCTCGAAATATCGGGAACGAAACGACTCACATTCGATAGCCTTAAGTTTACCGTTGTTTATGTTTACAAACAAGTTTTACTGTGGAAAAGTTTATTTGCGAACTCCGTTGCTTAGAATCACTGAATGTATGTTTTACGGATAACAGTTTCGGAAGCGTTATGTTATTGTACGGATATTTCTCAAAAAAATCGAAGTTCTAGGACTGCTTTTCATTACCACTACTGTAGCTGAAGAAAATCCATATTGAAAACATATCTTGACTCTGCCACTAATTTTGAAACAAAAATAAAACATTTAGAACGAGCCTCGTTCGCAAATCACGAAACAAAGCTCGGCTTCGATTCAAATGGGGAATCATTCTAGCGAAGATACGTCATCAAGTTTCGAGAACAATGCTGTCTATGACATTTTACATTGTTTACTCTTCTCTTTATCCTCCGGACAAATAATGTCACATATTCCTCCTGGAGTCAGTGCCCAACACAACGCGGATATCATTGTGTGCAGCTGCAAACTCGCCGTCTGTTGGCAATAAACTTTGCAGTGAATAGCGCATCAGCAAAAAAATCACGTTCGAAATTTCACTTTATCGTCTGTTTTCTCAACTGATTATGGCGGAAACTTGAAAACAATATTGATTGTTCGAAATCAGTCCGAGGCTTCGTCTGTATCGCATATTCATCGATGATATCGAAAATCTGTTGTCGTTTCTGATTGCTCGAGTCTGGAATCATCATCACGATCATGAATTATTAATCGTCCGACGAAAAATCTGATGTCAATCCAACGCTATTCAGCATTTCAACAATTCGCTCAGACGTGCTTCTCATACTGCATAAAATCCTAAAACAACGCTAACTCGCCCGTGGCATCATGATACCAAAAATCGTCATTTTTCATTTTCCCAACCAAACAAGCACCTGCCGGAAGATACGCCTCAATTGTAGCATTGCACAATTCGCCTGCTTTTCTCTCAGTGTTCAGCCATAAATAGCTGTATGCTGTGCTGTTGAGTAAAACCCGTTTTGTAAACGAGGGAAAATAGAACTGAAAATGGGCATGATGGAAATGAAGCTGAACCTTAAAGCCACCATCGCTTACCAGAAGCAGGCAAGCAATTTGTCGAATTTTCGAACGTTCGTTGCCTCGCTTCGCCGTGAAATATAGTACCCAATTTTGTGTAGTGATAATCAACGAAATTATGATAACGTGTTCTGATGGGAATACGCAATAGCAGCCTAATTTTATGCAGTAATTGATTTTCAGGAATCATTTTTTCAATGCTTTCAATTTTAACATTTTTAACCGCTTACGAAGGGTTTTGGCTTTCCGTTTCAGTGACATGGACCTCAGATCTTTTTCAACTATTTCAAGAAAACTATCTTTTAATCCTTCTATAGTTGTGTATTGGTTCCAATGGTATGAAAGTTCCAATCAGGAATGTTTTACCATTACTTCCGGTTTTTCCGGATACCGAGCCCAGAACGGATATAGTATGGATCCGTACCCATCAACAAAAAGATCTCAGTTTTCATATAGTCGTAAGATTTTAGGAAATTATCCGACCTTTTATTTGAATCAGTTGAACCTTCCTTGAGAAATCTAAGTGGTATTCGTTTAGGAATGTTTACCAACATTCCTGGTACTTCCTGGATTGAAATTTCGGAGCTAGAATAGCTATAGTCAACTCGTTTGTCCATCAACTAACAAAATCGTCGACGATTTATGTTTTAGTCTTTTATAAGACGTAGAGTTGTCTTGAGCTAGTTTTAAATATGATCAGTATCTAACGGGAAAACAGATCGAAAAATTGACATGCGAATGCAATTGTGTAATAAAAACCGCGAAAATGTTACCGCTGAGACGGGGACTCGAACCTGTAGTAAACTTCTAATCGAGGGAATTATTTTACTAATTGAACTACCCTGCATACGAGAATGGTATTTCGCTGTACTTGGCCACCACGGCATTAACGTACATGTAGTACTTGTGATTTTTCGACTAAAGCTATTAAAAAAATTGGTTGCATTTTTCAATGTAAAAACGTGCTTAATCCACCTAGCAGTGAGATGATACCTTTTTTTTTATCAATTCACATCTGTTTTTTGCATGAATATTCTTCGGTGTTTTAGTTCTCATGTAGGGTTTGTAGTGGACTTTCCACGCTGGTAAGCAAAACAGATCGAAAAATTGACATGCGAATGCAATTGTGTAATAAAAACCGCGAAAATGTTACCGCTGAGACGGGGACTCGAACCTGTAGTAAACTTCTAATCGAGGGAATTATTTTACTAATTAAACTACCCTGCATACGAGAATGGTATTTCGCTGTACTTGGCCACCACGGCATTAACGTACATGTAGTACTTGTGATTTTTCGACTAAAGCTATTAAAAAAATTGGTTGCATTTTTCAATGTAAAAACGTGCTTAATCCACCTAGCAGTGAGATGATACCTTTTTTTTTATCAATTCACATCTGTTTTTTGCATGAATATTCTTCGGTGTTTTAGTTCTCATGACATTATTTTAATGGCCATCGTTTTAAGATGCAGTTTGAGATTTTAGTCATTCCGACATAACCGTGTAATGTCGAAACTGTAAATAGGATAGAATTTTAATTTAAACGTGTGACAATCGATTGAACATTCCATGAGATGCCACTTTAGAGTTTACGGTTATCTACGGTACTTCTAGAACCGGTATTCAGGAACCAGCATAACCTAGAAGGATTCGTGTAGCCATACATTAATATGATGAATGCATTGCAATAATTTTGAGTCCAACTTTGAAGCTTTTTTGGGATTTTGGGTAATCTTCTATATCGGTTTGACTTTAATAAACTCATCACCCTGTAATGCCAGAATCGGAAGTCAGAATAGGATAAAACTCATTAATTTTGTAAAATTTGAATTTTTGTTTTTGAAATTCGATTGGGCCTTTGTTTGAGAAAACGATTGAGCTTTGAGAAACGGTTCGATACTGGAACCGGAATTCGAAAATCGGTGTAGCCGAAGTCAGTTAAATTCACATGAGAAGCTGTATAGTTTACATTTGATTCAAAATGTTTGAAAATCAGTGTAGACATCTTTGAGAAATCGAAGAGCGAAATAAATTTTTGAATACCTGCCGAATCGAAAACTGAATACCACTAAAACTGAAATAAGTTTATTTGGTTATCGACTATCCAAATCTGCAAACCCGATAAACCTGATTATTTTATGTGAAATAGACATTTTTATACTAATCACCCTGTATCTCCTAAACCGGAAGTCGGATCTCACTAAAGAGCAAGATGTTTTATAAGATCTTAAGACTTTTCATTTGAATCTTAGATGGTATTTAGATTATGTTTGAATCTTAGATCGGTTCAGCCATCTCTGAGAAAAAATGAGTTGCATTATTTTAATTTCGTTTCACATATCATATTGTGGTTCCGCAATCAGAAGTTGGATACAAACGTAATTCAGGAACCTTGTTTGGGGGTATATAACTTTTTATATGAATCTGAGTTTGTAGGAAACGGTTCAACCATCTCCAAGAAAATTGAGTGAAAGCATTTATTTTTTTGTAGGTAGTTTAAATAAATATAATTATGGAATTACTTTCAACTTGAAAATGCTGCCATCATCATGTTTACATGTCATATTCGAACGATTATGTTGCCAAAAATGAACCATGCTAAAATAGTTCCAAGACAAAAAGTCATGAAAAAAGATTCAGTCCACAGTATGGCTTGTTTGATAGCTATTACCGTGCGGAATCTAAGTCTAAAAACATATTCTGTTTTCAAGGACAATTGTGACAGATATTGTCAATTTTGACATAAAACTTTGTATAACTCAAAAAGTAAACATTCGATCTCAAAAATATTCAATAGCATTCAGAGTGACGGGGATACCTTTCATTTGCGACTAGTTTGATCAAATTCGGTTCAGCCATCTCGGAGATCTCGACCTCTTCTTTGACAACACACACACGGACATTTGCTCAGTTCGTCAAACTGAATCGATTGGTATATGACACTCGACCCTCCGGCCGATTTATAATTCTTGTAGCAATAATAGCTGGAAGAAGACAACTTTTTACACCCTTATACCATTCGAAGAAGTCCGTCGAAGCAAATTTCTGTGTGAAAAATATTTTCATTATTTTTCTCGGAGATGGCTCAACTGATTTCTACTAACTTATTGTAGACTCATATGAACAGTCCTATGCTACCATATAAGGTTTCTGAGTTTCATTTGGATCCGACTTCTAGTTCCGGAACAACAGGATGATGTATATAATAAAACAATATCATTTATCTAGTAAATTAAATAAAATGTATTAAGGGGCGGGTAGGGTCTAACACTTTTGAAAAATCATTTTTTTTAATTTAATTTTTCTTATAGTAAAACATTTGAAGAATATTCTGTGAAATTTTCAAGCCCATCGGAACAAAACTCAGCAAGTTATGAGCCTTTATCTATGCCTATCGCATACTTCGAAAAAGTAAGAGCTCGGCCACAGGTCCAAGATTTCTGCATCGATTGACATAAAAACTTGACAAAACATTCTTGAAATGTTTCATTATAACAAAATACAGAAGGAAAAATATGATTTTTCAAATATGTTAGACCCTACGGGCTCCCTTGAGCGTTAAATTGTTTCCATTGATTTTATAGACAAAAAACTTGAAACGGATTTTTCTCGAAAGCAGGTTTTGAAAGTCCGTGTTTATCGTTACTCCAAAACTACTGCACCATTTTTTCAAATTTTGCACACATTTTCTCCATATAAAAAACCAGACCCCAACGTTTGCCTTTTCGTTTAACAGCTAAAAAATGGCGGATTTTTTTGTGAAAAATCGTAGTTTTCACTTTGAAGAACCACTAAAAATTTAAAATATTAAAAAAAATCAAACAGGAACGTTGGGGTCTATAAAAACTACTACTCTAACTATGCTGCGTTCATTTGTTCACTTCTGATTAGTCTGCGCGGAGATACAGATGATTTTTTTTTTCATCGTATAGTCCCAAAAAACTGCTTGTTTTTTAATCAGATCCGACTCCCGGCTCTGGAGATACAGCTTGGTTAGTGCAAAAATTTCACATAAATTTATCGAGTTTATCGGGTTCACAGATTTTGAGAATCGATAACCTAATAAATTTGTTTCGATTTTTCCGGTATTCGGTTTTCGATCTCGGAAGGTACTCAAAAAATTTATGTGGAACGCACCACTATGTTTCTAAGAGGGCTACCTTAATTTGCAAAAATTTGGAATCTAATGAAAAGGTTAACAATTAGGCGAATTTAACTGACTTTGACCACACCGATTTCTGAATTTCGTTTCCGATAGTATCCAGAATAGGGAAACTAAAAGATGGCCAGAACGAATTTATAAAACAAAAGTTTAAATTAAAATAAACTAATAATCCCATACAAAATTGGTGAATTTTATCCGTTTACAACTTCCAATTTCGAAATCACAGGATGATGAGCCTTTAAAAATCAAATCCTTGTTGAAGATGACGGCTTAAAACTATTTCAATTTATTGGTCATACTAATTCGTGGATATACGAACTATTTTGGGTTATGCTGGTCTTTGAATACCATTTCTGGAAGTACCATAAATAATGACAAAAACTTTTAAGAGTAACTTACTTCTACATCTCATGGAAGCCTTTATCGATTGTCACGTGTTTAGATTGAATGGAATATTTGTAAGGTTTTATACGATTTCTATCTTCTATTCGTCTTGCAGTCCCGGGATGGCGGTTCAATGCATGGGGCACTGGGCTTACAAACCAGCTGTCGTATGTTCGAGCCCCGACCTGGAAGGATCCGTAGTGTCAGTAGAATCGTAGCACCCAGCCATGCAATGGTGTTCTGTACACTCTGAATCGGCTGCGAAGTCTGTTGAAACAGAAGGTCAAATTCCACTACAGGAATGTAATACCCAAGGCTTTGCTTTTTTTGTATTGCAGTTCCAACATTTTGATCATTTGATCATTAAAATAATTTCATGAAAACTAAACACAACGAAGAATATTCACGCGAAAAACACATGCTGATTGATAAAAAAAGGTATCATCGCATTAAGCACGTTCTTTAAACTAGTTTAGCCAATAACTTAAAAATAGTTAAAAACGCGCTATCAGAATGCATCGGTCAGGAAAAAAATTGTTGTTATTTACTTATCATTAGACTGATCCAAGAGTTATTTTCGGAATGTGTGGAAATAGACTTTTTCTCACTTTAGCAAACTGTAGAACAACTTATATGAAGCAGCTTTACTGCTTGTGCCATGTGGTGTCTTTAACGGTAACAATTTTACAGCTATTTTCCAAGTTTCCAAGGAATATCCCTTCATCTTCAGGGCAACTATTAGATTAGCATACATGATTAGTCACAGTTTTCACAATAAAAAAATTCATAACAAACTGTTAACTCACAAACGACAACAAATATTTTTCGTCAAGTGGATTGAAACATAGAAAATGATAGAAAACGGGAACAGCTACTCTACACTAAAAGCACAAACGGTGTAAAAAAGATTGATTTCGAAAGAACTACGATTTGAGTTTGTATGCTTATTTCAACTTACACAGTCACTTCCCCCGTACATCAAACCAGAATTAATTTTTACTAAGTCAGTCATATATTCGAATACAATTCAGACTCAAATGACACTGAAAGAAATGATTTAAAAATTTAATTGGATGAAATTTTGTTGCAAAATATGTAATTACGTTTCTTACCAATCGTTCAGATAGGAACTTTCAAGGAAAAAAAGTTACAAAAAAACTTTAAACTTGGACAATCTTGAACTCGCTCTTCCAATGATCCGAAGCAAACCCTATCGAAAATGTTTGATTGAGAAGAGTAAACTTTGATGGAAATCTGTTAACAATTTTTAGCAACTATTTTTTAAGATTCGAAAGCTTTGGCGTTCTCTACGTTGAAATACGTTGAATTGCTCCTCAAAAGCATGCCTCGAAGATAACCTCGTGCGTCATTTTATGTGAAAGCTTCAATTATTTGTAGATTTTTTCCACTTTTCTGAGAAAATCCTACAAATTAGAACATGAAAGGTATCAGAGTACACATTTGGAGTGCCAGCCGAGAAAACTTACTATTAAATTATACTCGGAAACTAATATACAATTGGTAAAAAGTTTTTCTGTGTATTGAACTAATCTCCAAATTTCAGTTTGTAGCAATGCTGCACCAGTTGTCACTTGCAAGAGAAAATAATTTTTTATAATAGTAAGGGAATCCACACAAAATAATAAATCAATCCTAATTTTTTTCGTTGTGTCATAAGCTGTTCCAAAACTAGAACGTCAGTTGCAGCTATATGACATATAACTTTTTCTGCTACTTGTACAGACTTTTGCGCTTTGTTTCAGAAGTTGAAACACCAATCGTTTTCTTTTCAGGAATTCAGATGGAAACGCACGGTGATTTGTACTATAAATCGGAATGGGGGTATTTTTCGTTTCGTAATAATTTTCTTTTCAGACGATTGTTTCGTTCATTGGTTGCCAAGGCTTTGTGCTTTGTGTTGTGAAGTTTTTTGAACATAAAACTAATAGAATTTTTTTTTCTGTTTTACTTTGACAAATTGCAGAAGTTTTCCAATTCAATTCAGTTGCTACGATGCTATCTGTATTTGATGTATGTGTGAAGCAAAATAACGCAACGAGATTCTCCTTCGCATATGATGCCTGTGAAATATTTCTACTTTCTGATGCTACGAATGTTTCACTAATCGTAGCTCAAACAAGCAAATGCAATTTGCGAGATCTTGTGGGATACATAATCAGCTCTACGACATTCTTCTAAGGCAACTTGTCATAAGCTTCCTCGTTGCCAGTTAGTTTGCTCGAGTTCCCGTGCAGCATAAAATCATGAAAAGACAGCCATTTTCGTATACTTCAATGAATTTGCCCTACGGCCGTGCCGACCAGCCGAACATGCATGTGAGCCGAGAAATTTATTCGTCGTCGTACAATCATTCAATGTTAGCTTCTACTACAGCTGTGAGTTGTACCGCGATGACTGGCATAAAACAAAAAGCAGTAATTTAGTTAGCCGGCGTCGTCCAAATTGCATTAGCAGATATTCATGAATATTAAATTCGCCTGTCAGGCACATTCAAATGTGCTATCATACATTTCCAGGCCCGCAACAGTGGCAGCGGTTGTACGGTTGTGAAAATGAAACGGTGGCATCCTGCTGGAGCAGCGAGGTCCAACTTTACATTCAGCCGAAAGTGACCTTTGTATAACTGTTTTAGCGGCAACTGAAGGTTCAGTGTTGAATGATAGTCACGTTTAATTCACGGCTGAAATTAGACGCGATGTCAATTCTAATGAAAAGTGATCGGTCGGCGACAATCGAAATAGTTAAATGTTTTGCGATACAGTTTTGGGTAAAGGTGGAGAAGGTTTAATTTGGAGTACCCATAACTGGTCTTGATAACGGTGTACTTTAGTGTACGTTGTTTCATATTTCATATGTGAGCTTTTATTTTCAAATTTTTTTCAGACGTTCTACTTCGAATCCCAATCCATTCATCTTGAAAAATGTTGTATATCCTGGAAACAGGACTCGAATCTACAATTTGTGAAATAGGTCTCATAAAACAACTTACGATATGGAGACCTCGGTTCAGCTTTTTATTAGTACCCAACGGAAGTCACACTAAGGGTTGTTCACGACAAATCTGGACACCTCTAAATACGTATACCTCTGAAAATACTTCATCAACGCGTGAAATAATTCGAATACTAATGAAATATCTGTTCAATATATCGAATCAATTTTTAGTCATACTACAAGCCTTAAGATCGAAGATTGCGTCCAAAGAAGACCAAGTGAGAAAAGCAACTGTGTGTGGTCGCAATGAAAATTTGGATCTGTCAGTAAGAAAACTTGCAAACAAGCTTGGTTCTCATGCAAGCAGAGATGTCTATCTCCTCTGTGTGACGAAGAGCAAGCAAAATTTCTCCCCTCGCACTGACAACTTCAACGAGAGCTCTTCTCTTTCACACATATAAACCACTGTTGTATAAAGTGTGCACGCATCATGAGCAGTGCGGTAAAGTTTCATTTTCAATCGAATAATATAAGATGAAAATGAAATTTATGGCCGCTGACCGTCAGCGTATCCCTACTAATTCATTTGACTTTTGCTGCCATTTTCAAGTGAAGCTCCCGGAATTCATCGTCAGTTGAATAATCGTACCTAGTCATTTGAAGTTTTGCTTGCTCAGTTTCAAGTGCCAAGTAGTATAGCTGCTTCATTGTCTTCGCTCTTGGTAGTAAGCAGATTCGAACGAATAGAATTATAAATGGAGTAAAGTATTAAAAATGAAAACTGAAGGAGGAAACAATTAATTTATGTGTATTCTGTGATTGATATTTTAGCTATCTGATTAGTCTTTCATCTATTATCTTGAACCAATTCGAATGTTTACATAAACCTCATTTGAAGGCCGCTCTCACACTATTGAAAGAGATATTTTGTTACTTCAAGAGTTCAACTGACGGTGGTTAAACTGAGCCTCGATTGAAGAGAAACGAGTAATAAACTGAATGCTACTCGTTCGGGCCGTCAGCAAACATTGTGTGTGTCAGAGAGTGAAGTTTACTGCAGTGGAGAGATCGTCAATGTGTTCCACATTCAGTTTCAATTGAATTGAATGAAGTTTTACTGCACTGATCATGAGTGCGTTTGTTTATTTCCTTTTACCTCCTCCACTGAATCGCAACAAAGTGCTAGAGCAGAGCTAATAAATTCTCTGAGGTGGATGCAGATACTTTCACAGAGGTGTACACGCCGGTGAGCACTCTGGTGTATGGTTTGCGTAGAAGAAGCGTGGGACACGCAAAATCAGCAAAATAAAACAATTTATCGTTAAATTTTCGGTTTTCATTGCAAATATTTCATAGAAAGGTCTCTCTATTAATTGATATACTCTCTATTAATTGAATAATCATAGATATACTCTCTATTAATTGAAGTTCACAGAAGTGTTCGCTCACCGTCACGCGCCAGTGATCACTTGGGTGTATTTAGAATGTTATTCTCTCGCACCAGCTTCTTCCAACACAAGCACGCACTCAAAGTTTGTCTGTCTGGACAATGAGAAGAAGTGCGCTTTCCTCTTTGTGTGGAGCGTAGCAAATGTATCCGCAGTGTATACTTGAAACCTACGTCCTGGTGTATCACTCGAGTGAAATGCCATCTCTGCATGCAAGCACTGTTTAAACGAGCTTAAATCTTTCGATAGTATGGGAGCGGAACGAAAATGGACCTCAGGAATCACCAGAAGGGTGCGAAGATAAAGAAAATATTGCAGAAGAGACCAGATCTATCGGGACGTACTGTGACTAGAAAAATAAAAATGTGTCCCACTTTTGTTTCGTGGTAAAAACTGTACCGAACCGTAATGATAAATAGAATGTGAGGGCTAAGACTCGGACGCAACAGAACGGCGTAGAGGAGAATTTAAGGGCAGTAAATGGCAGTTTCAAAAAAAATTGTTGTTCGGCAGGCAATCTGCAGCTTTGGTCGAGCAAGCCAAAGCTTCATCACTATCAGAACGGTAAACAAAAAAAAAAATATCGTGAAGAATATTTAAAGAAGCAATTGTACCCAACCGTGATACTCTATTGCTATTCTGACATGATTTAGCACCCTGTCACTATACCATTTAGCATCTTGTCATTTCGGCTGGGTTTTTCGATCTGGTTCGAATAGGGTCACTTAAATGTTTTTCCATCTGATAGAGAAGTAGACTAACATTTCTATAAAAAAAATAGCAAAGAATCTCAAGTCAACATCTACAAGATGTTAAAAAAAGAATAATAAAAATTCCACTATTGCCAGGAGTATTCATATTTTGAAGTTTCTTAATGATTGATTTGATTTCAACATCATACGTCTCAGTAATGTCATCTTGAGGGAATCTATGTGTTGTAAAGTGGGTTATACAATGGACAATACGTGAAACTCACCACCGTTCCAATTGAAATTGTGATTATGGTTGGTTTCTAGAAATATTTATAATATTGATTTGTTCAACTTAACAGAAATTTTCAGATAACACAAATCCACATATGACTCAATTCTTAAGCACCTTATCCGTAAAATAAGAGAATTACAGGAATGATTTAAATATGTGTCAAACTTACCCAAGTTCAGCACTTGAAAATATGTCTGACATGAACACGATTTTTTCTAGCTGTGGTCTTAAAATAAATTTTCTTTTCGTAGAAGAGCGAATCAGTTTTCAAATTTCTTACATACATACACACTTAGAAAAATAAACCGTGTAAATTTACGTCTTTATAGATGCACATAAAAGGAGCATCGTAATTCACTTAAATTTACAATTCAAAGCATGTAAGGTAGTATATATCATTAACTTCACAGTTCATTTAGCTGAAGTTTACATCGATACAGACACAAAAATTATGTTTACAAGTTAATAGATGTAATATTGTGTCATCAACGAAGAAATTACGGCATGCTTGAATTTAAATCAAGCGTAAATTATTATGTTATGTTATTGAGTGTACACACCAAAAAAATTTGAATAATACAGGTGACTTAAATTCTCATACGATGTAATTCATAAAGACCTAATTCGTCAAATGACGGAAAATTTCATTTGTATTGACTTAATGTTAGATTAGCTTGAATTTCACTGGTTTCGACTGTAACTTGCGTTCTGCTGACAGGTGCGACTGTATGAATTTAAATGCACCTTTTACCAACCATGCAAATGTATGCTTCTGCGGCTCAGTCGATTAACAGACGTACATGCGATCCAATGATTCTCGGTTCAAGTCGCGACGGTGGCTCTCAGAATTCTTTTTTTTGATTTCCATGAATTTCATGTATGGAGTTTTAGACACAATATTAAATGTTCTTCGACGTAATTTTGCGTGAACTGCGACGCTCCATTTATGTGACCTAATTTGTCAAATGACAAAAAATTTTATTTGTAATGACTTAATGTTAGATGAGCTTGAATTTTACTGGTTTTGACTGTAACTTTCGTTCTGCTAGCAGGTGCGACTGTATGAATTTGAATGCATCTTTTACCAGCCAAGCAGATGGATGCTTCTGTGGCTCAGTCGATTAACAGACGTACTTGCGATCCAATGATTCTCGGTTCAAGTCGCGACGGTGGCTCTCAGAATTCTTTTTTTTTTTTATTTCCATGAATTTCATGTATGGAGTTTTAGACACAATATTAAATGTTCTTCGACATAATTTTGCGTGAACTGCGTCGCTCTTTTTATGTGCATCTAATAAGATGTAAAATCACAGGGATTTTTTTAAATGTGTAGTTATGGACCTATGAAAGGATATTATACACAGATTCACTCTAGCAGAACCCAAAGAATGATTGTCCGATCTCTTCAGTGGCGTCGTTTCAACATTGACTGATATTAATTCTATGTTTTGGATTTCATCAATGTATTACATGCATGAAATTCGTCGAAATAAAAAAGAATACTGATAGCAACCGCCGCGACTTGAACCGAGAATCATTGGATCGCAAGTACGCCTGTTAATCGACTGAGCCACAGAAGCATGCATCTACATGGCTTGTAAAAGGTGCATTTAAATTCATACAGTCGCCCCTGCTAACAGAACGCAAGTTACAGTGAAACCAGTAAAATTCAAGCTCATCTAACATTAAGACATTACAAATAAAATCTTCCATCATTTGACAAATTAGGTCTTTATGAATTACATCGTATGAGGGATTAAGTCACCTGTAAAATTAAATTTTTTTTGGAGTGTAGTTTCACGTCGTAAAAGGTCACTAAAACGGGAGCTTACATGTGAAAATGTCAAAATCCGTGTCAAAGTTGGACTGACGAATTGAAGGCATAGACCGAAAATAATAAAATTTTTCGGTATACTTGCCGTATAACCGGTCTTCGCTGAGCGATGACTTTATATTCTTCATATTATATGAGTTCCAGTTAAGCTGAAGCCATCAATAGTAAATTCATTTCTATTTATTTGCTCTCATACAATACTTAATTGGGGACGAGTATAGCGTGATGGGTTTGTCGATGGCTTTTACGTAACCCAACTGGTTTCGATCCCCAACCCCGCACATAGGGTCAGAGAGCTTTTCTGGCCCGAAGAGGTGAATGACCTTAAAGTTAAAACCTTTATAATTGAAACAAAGAAAATACTTAATTGCTTATAGTGTTCATCACGCTGCCAAGTGAAATGTGATATCCTACGGGTCGTTTGTTGGTTCTGCAAAGCAAATAGTTTTTGATAAGGCTTAATTAGATGGCTACGTAATTCACTCAAGTATCTGAGTTTCAAATGCGGGATAAAGTAACTATTGCATTTTCATCTGTATCTGCAAATTGCCATTCATCAACTATCTTGGACTAGTTGACTAGAGATGGTTCCACGAATGAAAGATTCAGCTTTATCACTGTTAACAAATTGGATAAAGCACAGGAGTCGTTCTTGGGTTGTATCCAAACATGACAATTGCTGGCGTATTTTGCAAACTTGCGCTCAGACAACAGCATTTTTACTATATTTGAATCTTAAAATGTCAAAATGTATATTGCACTTTTTCCAAGTATCATTACAGTATTCTTGTCAGAACTCTGACTGTATATTGCAAGCTCAACTATCACATGGCTAGTATTCAGCGTACTTACGCAACTACTTATCCGGGTTTTTGGTTCACCATGAAAAGTTGAATCTGTGTATGGAAAGCTAAAATTGAAGGATATTTTATCTTTTCTCACCCAATGTGCTAAGGAGCTATAATCAGA
Organism: Malaya genurostris; assembly: GCF_030247185.1. Classification (NCBI taxonomy): domain Eukaryota; kingdom Metazoa; phylum Arthropoda; class Insecta; order Diptera; family Culicidae; genus Malaya; species Malaya genurostris. The sequence continues at coordinate 217,600,914 of NC_080572.1, forward strand.
GGGGTTCATCGATCCTCCTGGAGTGAATAAATCTTTTCTGTATTGACCTAAAAAAGCTTTAGCCGATTGTTTGGCTTATTTAGGATTTTGTCTTGGATTTGGTTTATTATTTGGATACGGGTGCCAAATTCATTTCTGCTCATACATATTGTGAATCGTTCTGCATTCTTCGAGGAAGTGAGTGTTGTGTTGCTTCTGTAAAATCTCTAAGTAATCTCGGGGATTGGAGGTTTTATTAAATGTGCATTTTGGTACCTGCAGATCTTTCAGCATCCTTTCGTGAATGCAGAACTCTTTTTATTCTGTGCACTTTTCCCAACTCGCCCGCTTTACATTTCCTTTCCATGTTCCCTTAATCTTTCCTTTCCCATCGGAAAAATGAAGAAAAGCCACTGCAAGACACAATTCTCCCAATAACTAGGAGAACGTGCCACTTGAGCCAATTAGTTCTGATTCCGGATACTTTACAATTATTTATGTTTCAATATAATTTAAACTAAGCGCTAAATGAAAGATACAGTCCTATTCATTGAAAAATCAATGCAATCTAATTTAGTTTTCAATCAAACTGACGTTCAACTGACGTCTATTCCATGTAACTGTTGTTTTATATGTCGTGTAATTTTCAGTATTTCTTTATGTGCTTGAACCTTTAAAATTTTTCAGTTAAAATATTGACTTGATAAATTGTTAACCATTTCAAAAATGTCAATCAGACTATTTTCGTTGATTCTCGCACATTTTACATTTTCTAGGCAACCTTACTTTTTAGTTGTCATTGTTTTACACTATAAATAATAAAATGTTTTTGAATGTCGAATTTCAACATTTATTTCGTTATTATAAATTGTTGTTTGTGACAACAAATTAGTAATCTTTTCAAAGTAGATTGAATGCCACATAACTTCTAGGGTCGCTTTATTCACTATGACAACTAACCGGATAGGATCATTAGACTTGTACTTATTTATAATTGTATATTATGTTCCTGCGAAGTTTAAGTTTGCTTTTATGGACAAATTTTCCAAAAAACTGTCTATTCGGCAAGGGACATGCAGCTGCGGAGCAACGACAAAAGCGTTCGTGACGAATAAGACGATGAACAAGGAAGAATGCCTCAGGGAAGAATGCCTTAAATACCGCACTCTACCTTTCATTAAAACCCATAAAGGTCCCTTGAAGTTTTGACAAGATTTGATGAGTTGCCACTACAGTCGGGAAGTCATCCAGTGGTACCGCGATAATAACGATAAATCGATAAAAACATAAATCCACTCAACTGCGGTTAGGGACGCGACTCAGATGACTAAAATGTGGAACAAATGTACCAAGGAAGTTGACTCCGAAGGTGTGCAGCGTTTGATGGAAGAAATCAAGAAGACAAGACGAATTTTCATTAGAAACGAAGAGAAATGATTTGTATTGATTTTTTTTTCTTAAAGTACTTTGAATTACCTTTGTTTTGATGTATTACTCTTATTTGGACGTTAATCTGTCACCGAGATACAGATAATTTTATTATTCCGGATTCAAAATGAACATAGCTTTACAAATAAGTTGCGCGTGAATTTTCTCGTTGCATAGCAGTTGAACAATGTATTCTAGAAGCAGCTTAGAAGTTCGTTCGGTCGCGTGTCGTGAACTTTCAAGTGTAGATAATTACAGGGTGCTCCATTTTATATGTCGGTATGTAAACGCTGAGTAACTTTCACATTTACCAACCGAGCGATTGCATCAGATATGTTTTGGAATCGTCAATTCAGAATTTTTTTTGCCATGGATCGGTCCACCCCGAAACAACACGCTGAAATAGTGACACTTTACACTTAAAGTTAACTCAACGTGCATATCGGAATCAAAAACAGGCAACATTGACTGGCCACCCACCCTTCCTTACTTCTTTTTGTGGGGTTTTCTGAAAAGCACGGTTTACGATAACCAGCCTCAAACTTTTGTCTAGCTTTTGACTATTGATGAGATGGAGTCATTTTGTGATTGCTAAAAAAGGTCGTCACTTAATTCATATTGTTTTCAAAAACTAGTCGAAAAAAAATTGTAAGCAATTTTTTTCTCAAAGTTATTCAATGTTTACATACCGACATAAAAGATGGAGCACCCTGTACTTAAAAAATGGACTGCTTAGAATTATAATCACAACTTTTATAAGCTTGGGTATCATAAACAACTTTTATAAGTTGGGTATCATAATCAACTTGCTCATTAGCCCAGGGGCTCGTATAAATTTTGAAACTTGACAATCAAAATTACGTATAAGTCCTTTAACGACTGGTTTTGTATTGTTTCATTTATTGTAATGAACGGCTTTTCTCAGTCTAGTCAGTACCTCATTTTTTAGACTGAGAAAATCCGTTGATTGCAATAAAACAAACAAAATTATTTATACCAAACTTACAACGTCCATCTACTGTATCAGTGAGAGCTATATCTAAATATGATAGAAGTTACTTACGTGCTGTTGCCGTTTTTGTTCTTATTTCCTTTTTTTCTCGGTCGCACAATATGATTTTCCATCCATGATCGTAGTTTGGAACCAAACATTTTTGGCCTACCCAACAAATACAATAAATTTTCTCTGTAAACCTCTCACGAATATCAATATTCCTGGTTTGCTTTTCACACAAATTAATACCGAACTACGGAGGAGTAAGCCTTCAAGGTTCAATAAAACCGTTTATATGCACAATCTCACACTTTTGCACAAACGTTTGTACAAGTTCTCAACACGGAAATCTCCTTGAGGATCCTTCTTTTAACATTTCACCATTGGCTATTTTCTTCTTATCTTCCACTTGTCATATTAAATGACCATCAAAATGAAATAATTTTTCTTCCCATTAATTCCCTCCACCAATGACTGTGGCAAGATGGTTTTTCTTCCCAACCCAACAGTTATTTAGATGCCACTGATGGAACCACGCTGATTGTGCCGAAACGATTTACCGAGCCCGACTGAGTGTTGTCCCTGTAAGTAGGCTACCGGCGAAATAATTTCCTCTCTTGAGGAATGTGCCTCCTTGTCTTGAGTTCGGCTTTGTGCTGCTGCCGGTTGCCAGGGTCTAACCTGAAACGGGAAGAATGAAGAATAAAAGCATGAAACATCATGATGAAACAAACATCGGCGAAGGAATTTTTCATTAACGATAAATCAAGCAAAACACTGTCAGTTTTGGGCAGTTTAATGAGCTTCCAGACTATTGCTGCAATCTGTGAGTGCTTGAAATGTTCTTTCATTGCTTTCTGATATAAACGGTTCCCTGTTTTGTTTAATTAATTAGCAGGTGGTAGTTTTTTTTCCAGTGTAGAATTTTTAATAGGGAATGTTTCCAAAAATTCTATAAACAAAAGGAAAATAAGTTTCACGGCATCTTTAAGCATCCAATGAACCCAAGAGAGTCTTGCCATCATATCAGTCCAGTCCAAGCTCTTCTGAATAACAATTCATCTAAGTTTAACACGTACTTCATTTCAAAAACCGTAACCTTTTCATCGTCTTAATTAACGCTCTTTATACTTTAAAATCGAGCGTTTAGGTTGACAATCTACCTGTAGGACGACCGTTCATCGCTGCGGAGCATTCATTATTTTAACCGTAATGTGTTATCTTCACTTGCGAGGTCTTGTGCTGAGATATTTTCCGTGATCCATACGCTGTATTTTTCCCGACACCGACACCCACATTTTTCGCTATTGGACTAGGCAAGGGATTTTCCCGTGCATATTTCGTCCCGAGTAGGTGTCCTGATTGCCGACGGGCGTCACAAAATGGATCCCTCGCTTCTGGAAATCATTCCTGTAGTATATTGGCCTTGGAATAAGTACACTTCAGAAATGAGTACCTGAAAGTGGAACGATGAGGAATTTTGTTTGTATTCACGCCTGCATCAGGAGCGCAGGAGCTTTTTAATGATGTTTATCGTCCGCCTATGGAGGGTAAGACGGAGTAAAACAGATAGGGGTCCCAATTTTTCGTGAAAGTGGCAAATGTTTTTTCGAATTTTTAAAAATAAATTGGAAAATTTTCATACCATATTTGTATTCAGATCAAAGATGGCTTTTATTGTATCAAAGAACGCTCACTAGCAATTCTTCACACGATTCAATCAGTGCCATCAAAGAGAGACGGATATCATCGCAGTGATTCCCAAACTGGTCTCTACAGCCCACTAGTGAGCATTAGCTCATTTTCAGTGGGTAGTAAATTCAAAATTGTCAACAGGCGGGTAATGAGTCGCAAATAGTGGGCTTCGATACTTAAAAAAAAATTCTGAGAAAGGCCCTGAGTAAAATGTATTCATGACAAATTTATATTGACATGTGGTAATATATCATTGAGAAAAGCAATTCCATTCCAATCTATCAGTTGCAAAAATTATGTGATTAGTGCATCATTCAATTCTTTTGAAATGGGTAAGAAAGAAAACAAAAGTAAGAAGATGAAAATTTAAGTGCTTTTTCGACCAAGAATTGGTTAAATAAAAATGAGTGTAAATAGTTTCAATGTTTCATTGGAAATTCATATCATGTCTATATTCCAGATTCAATTCATACAAAATACAGAAAAAAAATCAGGTCAGAATGATTTTCAGAGTTCGAGTTCAAAATCTTGTTCAGAATCATGGGGTCAGATCCAGAATTCAGATTTGTGATCGGAATTCAGACACAGAAACCTGCTCCCCATTTCAGAATTTAGGTTCAGACCAAAAATTTCTGTCAGGAATTCAGACCCAGAATCTAGGCTTGGGATCAGAGCTTATGTCCAAAACAAACGAAAATCTATGTATTCCTGTCAGGAGTTCAGGTCTATAACCCAGGTCCAAAATGCAAGCCTAAAATTCGGAAGCCGATTTTCACTCAAGAAGCCAGGTCCATGTCCTGAATCTAAGTCCAGAATTGATGTGAAGTCTAAGTTCAGGATCTAGTTTCAGGTACATATACTCTGTCAGGAGCTGATCCAGGGTCAGAATGCTGGCCCAGAACCAAAGTCCAAGTCCAGGGTGAAAATTAAATTCCAGAATCTAGATGCAGAATTCAGGTTTAGGTAAAAAAAATCTCTGTCAATAATTTTGGTCTAGAATCTGAGTCCAGTTTCAGAATTCAGATCCAGAGAATTCCGGTCCAGAATCAGATTCATGTTCAAAGGTTAGGTCTAGTTACTCAATTTAGGTCCAGATCTTGGCTTAGAATCCATGTACAGAATCCAGGTCCAGATTCAGAATTCAAACAAAGAATTCTGTCGCAGTTTCAGAATACAGAATCAGGATCCAAGGTCAGAATGTAGGTCCAGAACTCAGATCCAGAAACCAGGTCCTTCATCATGCTTCAAAATTTTGGCCCATAGTTCTGAGTTTTGTTTCTGAATCCAGTTTTAAGTTCAGAATCTTAATCAAGTTACGGGTTCACGATTGCGGTGTATTTCCAGTATCTCTTTGAAATTTTTTAAGTAAAAATATTGTTTGGTATCCTGAATCCAGCTCCAGAATCCTGCTTCAGATTTGGACCCGAAACCTTCATCGAGAGCTCAAGCCAACAAATCAGGTTCAGGTCAAGAATCCAAATCCATGCTCAGTAACCAAGTGTAGATTTCTGCCTCAGGCTCAGAATCTCTGGTTCAAAAACCATGTCCAGATTCAGTATTCCGATTCTTATCGGATATCCAACTCCAGAGTCCTGGTTCAGAATCCTGGTACACCTAGGATTCTTACGAACCCTTTTTATACGTTACCTCTTTGTACATAACTCTTTTTAGGAACCAAATCCCAAATAACTTTTTCACGAACCTACTTCGTAAAAAGAGGTTTTGGCATACATCGAAAGCATTTCATGGAAACTACTACAACATAGGTATTTTTGAAACGGGTTTAAAGAGTAGATTCCGAAAAATGATGTTTGAGGTATTTTGGAAATCCAAGATTGCGACTTCCGGTTGATTGATATTCCTCGAAAACTCTTACTATATGGGAATTTTCGGAACGGGGTTGATGGGTAGATGTCGGAAGAGGTTGTCGCCGACTTCCGGTTTATCGACGTTCCTTGAAAACCTTTACAATATGGGTATTTTTGGAAAGTATTTAATAAACAGATGCCGCAAAACTATGTTTGGTATCATCCTCCGGTTTATCGATATGCCTTAAAAACCCTTAAAACAAAGAAATTTTTGAAACATATTGGATACCAATAAACGATGTTTGAGCTCGTTTCAAAATTCAATGAGGTGATTCCCGGTATAGTGTTTTCAAGGAATACCAAGTTCAAGGAATACGGCAAAAACTGTTTGTCACTGTTTTGCATTTCAAAACCACTTCAAATATCGTTTTCCGACGTATACTTTCCAATCTCGTTCCGAAAGTACCCATATTGTAAGGGTTTTGAAGGAATATCAACAAACCGGTTGTCGCATTCTTGAATTTTAAAACTACCTCAAACATCGCTTTCCGACAACTACTCATCAATTCTGTTCCTATGATACCCATTTTGTTAGGAGTTTTAAGCAATCTCAATTAACCGGGTGCCGCCATCTTGGATTTTGAAACGAACCCAAACATTATTTTCGTGCACTTACTCTTCACATCCGTTCCGAAAATAGTCATATGATGCGCGGTTTCCACATTCATTACACAAAACTTTTTCTACGAAGTAAATCCCAAATAACGTAAACTTTTTTTACGAACCAAATCCCAAAACACGCCTAATGCCGAACTTTTCTCCATTACCCAACGAAAAGATGATCTGAAATTATGGCTGATAAAATGAAAATAATGAAATCCCAAAACTGGCGTCATAAGCTTTCAGGGACAGTTACAAATCCGTCCGCAACCTCCTCAAATCTGGGGAAATCGCTCTGCCAACTGAACTACTGTGGATGTTATGATACACAATAGACTCCCAGTTAGAAAAGAACTTGGTATTTGATCTGACTGTGCACGGTCGGTTAAGTTCACATTTTAGTTGATCTCCTGTGATTCAATTTCGCACTCAAAAACTTCATTCACCCTACCAGTTGATCTCACTTTATTTCTCCGGTTGAGAATGATATGTGAGGTTATTTTGTTGTTTTGTTTATCCAATGTTTGAACGATAGTATGTGACACTTACTGGCCTATTTCAAAGAAATACAGGGTCCGGCACTCGAAGTGTAACCAACTTCAGACCGCTCGCGCAGCTGACGCACGGGCATCAGCTATCTAGAAATTTGCTAAATGACAGTTCGGAGTTGTATTGTTTACAAGCGCAAGAAAGCATTTTGCCAAAAGTGAACGCGAAAAAAAAATCAGTGATGGATTTAAAACGTAATAGTGTGATTGCTTTATATTTAGATGGAAAATCACAACCAGCGATTGTTCGTGAGCTCAAACACCTTAAAGTGAATAAAGTTTTTGTTTATCGCACCATAACTCGTTACAATAATACTGGTAGCGTCGCAAAACGTCATGGAGGTGGTCATCAAAAGACTGCAACGTCACGTGAGATGGTTCAAAAAGTGAAGAAGCGACTTGAACGAAATCCTCGACGAAGTGCCAATCAAATGGCAAAAGAACTGAAAATATCCGACCGGAGCATCCGCCGCATACTGAAAAATGATCTGAAGGTCAAGCCTTACAAGATCCAAAAGGCGCATGATCTCACACCGAAGCAGCAACAATTTAGACTTGAGAGAGCGAAGGAGTTGCTTCGTTTGGCCGAAAGCAGTAAATTTCCGAACATTGTATTTTCTGACGAGAAATTTTTTCCAATTGAGTAAGTCGTAAACTCTCAAAACGATAGGGTTTACTTGACCGACCGTTCATACGAGAATTTGAGTCATCGATTGGCCACCAGGAGGCAGCACCCGCAACAGGTAATGGTTTGGGCCGCTGTAACCGCAGATGGGCGCTCTCCAATCGTTTTCATCGAGCCTGGCGTCAAGGTAATTTCGACATATTATCGGGAAAGTATTCTGGAGGTTGCTTTGAAGCCGTGGGCAGACAAACATTTCGGTGGCAGACCATGGGCGTTTCAGCAGGACTCGGCACCGTCTCACAAAGCTCGAGTGAATCAAGAATGGCTGAAAAACAACGTTCCGAACTTCATCACGTCCACACAATGGCTCTCGAATTCACCAGATGCGAATCCAATGGATTATTCTCTTTGGGCCATTTTGGAGAGCAAAGTCCGAACTAAAAGATACACCAGTCTCGAGGCGCTGAAAAAAGTTATTGTCTGCGAGTGGGCCAAAATACCGGCAAGTCACATTCGGGCAGCTTGCGATTCGTTTTTTGACCGTCTCAAGGCCATAGTCAAGGCAAAAGGTGGTCATATCGAGCAAAAGTGAATTGATTCTGAATTTTGTATTATTTTTACACATTTTGTACTTTGAATTAAGTAAAAGTAATTTTCCAAACTGAATTTATGACCTTTTTAATTGGTTACACTTCGAGTGCCGGACCCTGTAATATATGCATATTCACACGCTGACTGAATTCTGCTCCTGTGTTGATTTCCGTTTGACTCCCCGTGCAATTAAGGGTAAAATTTTCATTCATTTGTCTACTGGCGAATATTACAAAATTTCGTACAACAGTTTTTTTTTCTGTATATATGAATGTATGTGCTGAGAATTTATTTATGATAAGCTAATATAATGTTGATTGAAGGGTACTTGTTAGAGTAATAAAATTATTTCGATTATTTTTCTGTAGTGAATATCCTCAGGAAGTATCTTTTACCCTCTCCTTCTCAATCGAGCTTTACTGTGATTTCAACCTTTGGCATATGAAAATGTTTGACTAGATACAAGCTGGTACTGAGTAGTGCCCTGGGAAGTTACGTAGGTGCATTGATGCAGAAAATGGTTTTGATGCTGATGTTGATATAATGGCAGATAATTTATTCTGTCAGATTCATTTGATTTCCTGAGCCAGTCAGGCATCAATTAAATGAATGCAAAAACTACGAACCAGCTGCTGCTACAAAAATAGAGATAAAGGCATCATGCGAAGAACAGTTTAGAAAGTTTTTCAGTTAAATAACACAAAATTTATTTAATTTAAGATACTGAAGATTTATTTAGGAAAGCTGCTGCTGCTTTAATTAATATAAACCATCAAACAGCTATTTACAAACTATGTGGATTCAGATTTAATCCTGGAATGCTTTCGCGAGTGTTACCTTAAACCTCCGTGATTTGGTTACGGTTTACTATAGCCCTAAACAATCTTTACGAATATTTAATCTGATGTTTAGTCATTCGTTTAGACTGGTGAATTATATTTATTTCATTTAACCGGCTGAGTTATGACCGTATGAAGTTGGTCTGGGGTTCAAATATATCCCACCTACGCGTTTACGTTAGTGTTTTGCTGCAAAATTTGCAAAGTTAGCGAGAAAAAAAGTGGATGTTGCAAGCTAGTACATTGCTGCACAAAAGCATTGTTCATCTTGTATGTGGAAGTAGCTATTTGCTAAAAACTTTAGTAAAGTAGAGGCAAATACGAGTGAAGCGATGCCGATATTTTTGGATTCGGGATAAAAGGGCTCCCTTTTTTAGCGTAACACGTGGGCTGAAATGTCCCGGCCCGAACACATAAATGGCGCTAGTTTTATTGCAGTCAACCTTTTCAGTTAATACTAACCTTTAGAAGACAGCTATTAAAATTTCATGATATTCTATTCATTAGTTTGTGAGTTATTGTGCTAAGAGTGACGTTACTTTTGTTATTTTCAAAAATAAAAACAATTTCGTGTTCTAATTTCACACTGCTTCTTGATGGGAAAAAATACCTTGACTTGAAAAGTGTTATGGACACTCCGCTCCATCAGAAACAACACTAAAACGTTTGTTTGCTAACCTCAAACATGATGCTGAACGCAGTGTACGTCCAAATAAGACGGTAACAAAAGAAAACATAAAAAAAATCATAAAATCGTTTTGAATTATCGAAAAGTGAAGTTTTGAATTGAACGTGTTGGCTTTATATTGCATGAGCATTTGACTATGAGAAAGCTCTGTTCAAAGTGGGTGCGGCGTTCGCTCACTCTCGACCAAAAACGAGAATGTGTTGATGATTCTGAATAGTGTATGACCATGTTTAAACATAACAAACCGGCATTTTCGCCTCGATATTTGACAATGGATGAAACATGGATTCATCACTTCACTCCGGAATCAAAGCGATCATCATCTGAGTGGACAGCAACCTCGTCCTCGGTTATAACCTCGGTATTTTGGGATGTGCGTGGTGTAATATTTACCGACTATCTTGAGAAAGGAAATATCATTAACTGTGAATATTATATAGCGATATTGGAGCGTTTAAAGACTGAAATTGCAAAGAAACGACCGCGTGTATTAAAAAAAGCAATTGTTTCAGCAAGACAACGCACCGTGTCACAAGTCAATCAAAAAATTGGCAAAACTACATGAATTGAACTTCGAATTGCTTCCACATCCACCGTATTCACCAGATTTGGCTCCCAGCAACTACTGGCTGTTCGCAGACCTGAAAAAAAAAATACGCTCACCGGTAAGAAATTTCGCACGAATGAAGAGGTTATCGCTGCAACTGAGGCTTCTTTTGAGACGAAAGATAAATCGTTCAACAAAAGTGGTATTGAAATGTTAGATCGGCGCTGGAATGATTGCGTTCCTCTTGATGGAGATTACGTTGATGAATAAAGTTAATTTTGAACCAAAAAAATCTAGTTCTCTTTATTAGGCCCGGGACTTTTCGGCACGTGTTTTACGTACTTTACTCATCCGCTTCACATCCATGGCACAGAGGTTCGGATCCACAATTTAGGGAGACGAAAATCTTTGTGGTCTAGCTGCCGAGACATGCTTCCTAAGATGTGCCTTCGTTAATGCCCAAAATTCCTCAATTGGTCGAAGCTGTGGGCAATTTGGTGGATTCATGTCTTTTGGGACGAAAGTGACATTTTTGGTAGTATACCATTCTACCGTTGATTTCGAGTAGTGGCAAGAAGCAAAATCTTCCCAGAAAACAACAGGATCCTTGTGGCTTCGAATCATGGGTAGAAGTCGTTTTTGTAAACATTCCTTGATGTATATTTCGCTGTTCATTGAAGCAGTGGTAATGAAGGGTTTCGAAATCTTACCGCAGCTACAAATTGCTTGCCAGACCATAGTTTTCGTACCAAATTTTTCGACTTCAATCGATGTCTCGGACTGGTTTAACACTTGCTTTTCTCGCACCGTATAATATTGTGGTCCCGGCAAGGATTTGTAATCTAGTTTCATGTAGGTTTCGTCGTCCATAATACTGCATTATGTTCAAATTTCCAGCAAGAATCGTATTGTACAGCTCTCGAACCCTCGGCCTGATCGATGCTTCTTATTTCGGACTACGTTTTGGTTGTTTCTGCTTCTTATAGGTTTGAAGATTCAAACGTTCTTTATCACGAAGAACATTTGACTTCGAAGTGCCCATTTTTTTGGCCACATTCCGAACTGAAACCTTCTTCTTTTGCTCGAACGCCATCAGTATACGTTTATCCAACTAAGGGTTAGCAGGACCTTTTTTCGACCTGTTTTCGGTTTATCCTCAAAGGTGTTATCATCACCGAACTTCCTGATTGCATTTCGCACGGCTTTTTCACTTACTCCTTCCATTTTTGCTATCTTTCTCAGTGACAGTCCGCGTTCTGTGCACCATTTGTACACAATTTTTCGACGCTGTTCTGCTGGAAGTCCACGCATTTCGAAACAAACTTATTAAATAGAATAAAAAACTGCACAAGTGGTTAGAGAAGAGTGTGAACAACAGGACGAAGCCATGAAAATTGACAGATTCTGAACCATTGCGAAATGGTAGCGGTTTTTGGTTGTGTCCATACTTTCTGGGACAGTTTTTATGAGTAGTTTTCACAAAGTTAGTAAAGTTTTAGAATTTTAATTTTAAGAAATTTTGGCAGTTAATCGAAAGATTTGCCATGGCGGAGGAATGTTTTCCTCCAGTGGAGGCATGATTGGGTGGCTTTACCGACTTGAGTACCACATCGATATTCAGCCACTCCATCCCCTCCAACGATCGTTTCGAGTAGTGAGCCGACGCCAAATTCAGCCAGAACACCGCCTCTTCGGTTCTATAAGCTTCCCCTTTCACGGCCAGTCCGGAGCGAAATAAGAGAGGTTTTGCCATCTTCTTGCTGATTGTCAGCCACAGCAGCATCTTCATGGGGAACTTGGCGTGTGGAATTAATTTTACTTCGGCGCTCCCTTCTTTCGTGGGGGAAATAAAATACGGAGTGCCGTGTCAATCGTTGACACCCAGGATGGGATAGGTCTCGTCGTCCATCACAACCACCACGTCACGATTCGCCGGGAAAATCGAGTTGATCGTTTTATTCAGCCGCTACTTCTGCGTCATTGCCTGCAGCTCCGAAACGAGTGGACGCAACTTCCGCTTCCTGACATGTATGCGCATGTTCGACAGGTACTTTTTCACTTTTTCTTCGGTCTTTTTCTTCAGTTTCCTTTGGAGCTCAGGGTTGTCGACCGTCCGGAATCGAACTTTGTTTCGATGCTCTGATTGTTATCTAATAGTGCCAAGATATTGTAGATGCCGGAACGGGAGTATCCGGCGTCCACAAAGTACCGCACTTCTGAGTGGGGTTACCTCACTGTTTTTGCCATCACGGTTAGAGTTCGACTGAGCTCTGATACTAACGGGTACTTTCTAAAATGATCAAAGAGGCGGGTGTTTTCAATTGGATATTAGTTAAAAGTGTATTGTGAGTGCTGTACAGATGCCACCTATGAAGATTCATAGTTCACGGAAGCTTCAGAATCCGCTGAACTAAAATGCTATTGATATGAAGATGTGCGAGATGCTAGATTTTATCTACGATCTTTGGTTTCGATAAGCCAAAGTACGCCGCTCTCCCTCGACGTATAAGTGACATCATCTAATCATCCTGCATCTTTAATCTTGTATCACGACTTGATTCAATGAATTCTGGAAACAAAAAATAAAACTAATGTTCATCACAAATGTTTTTGGATCTTTACTTTTTACACTTATGTTTTGAATTGTTTCAGACCGCCGCAATTATTAAATTTCTCTGAATCGCCTTCTTGGATAAGCTCACATCTAGCGCGGTTTTCAATGCGGTTCCTTATTACGCGGCTTTTTTACGTGGATTTTCGAAGTAACGCGTTTTTTACGCGGATTTATCAAGTTTCAGGTTTTCAGGTTTTCTGATTTTGTCTTAGAAATGCATGAAACTTCGAGATCTAATGTTATCCCGAATTTTTTTTATAAGTCTACTATTTGATACTCGATTTTTTTCAAAGAACAAAAAATATTTAGATTACATCAGATCTCGACGTTTCATGCATTTCAAGTGCATTCGGCATTAAAAATAATTTTTCGATTTTTGAAGTCCCAAAGTCGATTTTCACAAAAAAAAACATTTTTTTATTATATAGATATGGACGTTTCATGCATTTCTAAGATATTTGGCATCAATTTTTTTTCTTTAGTTCTGAGGTTTTTTTACGCGGATTTCTGAAGTAACGCGATCTTTTTTATGCGGATTTCAGAAGTTACGCGGTTTTTTTTTTTGCGCGTTATTTTATGTTTTTACTTTGTCCCCTTCAAAGTACTCCACATCGACTGCAATCTGCCATTTTTCCATAATCTCTTCTCGGGTGCGTTCCACGGAGCGGTTTCTGTCGGAGTCGACTGAATAGGAAAAAGTCTGACTCCCTGCGGCTCAGGTGAATTCGGTGGTTGCTGAATGGTATTCGTTTAGTTTTTATGTTACAGGAAAACAATGGCGTTGTGTGACGGTGGGTTATCGTGGTGCAACGATTTGTTTGCCCGCAAATCTGGTCTTTTTCGGCGAATTGCTACATGCAAACGTCTCATAACTTTCTAATAGTCAATTTGCGGTCTACGGTCATACATTCTTTGTTTTTGTTGATGTTTTCGTCGATGGCCTACCGCTTCTCTCATCATCATTTACAGACTCTTCTGAAACGTTCGTACCACTAATAAACAACTGTTATCTTCAGAGCATCCTTGCCGAAACACTCTTCTAATATTTGCAATGCCATCGCACTATTGAAACTATTTTTAACGCAAAACTTAATGCGGACTCCTTGTTGCAAATTCAATTCCATTTTGAAAATTGTACTAAATCGAGGACACGCACAGTCACATCGTAACTTTTACCAATGTCCAGGTATCAAGCTGAAAATTTGATAGAATATCAATGACAGATGTGGCAACCTTAAAAAAATTAAAAATCTAATCGGGTGACTGAGAGCGCCATACGGTGGTGATTCCGGGAACTTTTCGATCAAGGCAGTATATTGGTATGACTGTTCAAAAATATTTAAGAGTTTTTGACGAGGAAGGATGAACTATTTTTTCTTAAAAAATATGGAAACCAGCGTCGAAACGTTGGGAGTTAAAACTTATATATTCGCTTGGATCCAATATTTACTGGAAAGCCACTTAGTAACTCAACTTTCAAACGAATCCAGTCAAACGTCAAAGTCCAGTTCTCCAAGTTAGTTGAAGATATCATATCTTTGCCTCAATGTTTCAATTTCCTAGAACCCAGTTCTGATTCGTTCTAAGTAACTAAGTAACAACAGAATGAATTTTTCCGTTTGTGCACAAGACCATTGATTTTCTCACATAAAACTCTTGCAAACCAATTTGATTGGAATAATTGATTCTTAAATCTAATATTCAACTCTATAAAATTCTATTCGACTCGAATTTCAGCAACCAGTAACTGTTTAATTAGGAAAAGCGCCTGACGAATACAATTTAATTTTTCTTCGGTAGTCGCCATGGATTCCTATAACAGTCCCAAGAAAATGGAAAGAGCCTATGCTAAAGAGACGAGCAAGCCAGTGGATCCTTTTGAAGGGCACCGATACTGTTCATGAAAATAACGAACTTAATTTCCATAGCAATTAGCATTCAATCTTCCAACTCTTGATGTATATGGCATTAAATATAAGGCTTTTTGCTCTTCTCTACTAGGATGCTGAACTGTGTTTAATTTATGCACCAATTGACACGTTTGCGAAGTACTGAATCCATTCAAATTTGAATTTACGCGAAGGCCATTATCCAAACGAATGGCAAAATACTCGTCTGTAAATACAAACATTACGGAGCATGGCCCCATTCCTGACCTGGAAAAAAACCCGGAACTGATGCTATGCTAAATTATTCCTAGTCTCCCTGTATGTTATACAGCAATGCAAATCACAGCAGGCCTGACCCTGGTTTGGTCTGTAAATTTTGCAGCAATAGCGTTCCGGATCTTTCGCATGCTGCGACTTGAACAGTTGGCTTCATTGATGTTCTCGTTGAGTAGAATGGCTTCTCAAGACCACCTCGACCATGGGTCGGAACTTTACCACACAGCACACAAGTCGCACGGTAAGTGTGCTATTTTTCCACAGTTACATGCTTGAAAATGGCTCCCATGGTATTGCCGTCGCGGTAATTCAATTTGTTTTATGTGCCTCACTTTTCTTCTCTCACTTCACAGCGCTAGGCGAGTTGTCAGTGGGTTTTTGTTGGTGAACGAGAAAAAAAAAGAAAGAAATACACATCTTCCGATGCACGCGATGAATACTTGGCAAGTGCTTAATTTATTACGTGTCCTTACGCTTACTAAATGGGACCCTCAGCGATTTGTTAAGTGTGTTCTTCGCCCTTGGGTGACTTAAAGTGGCTGGTCGTGTGGCATATTGTAGTCAATAATAATTAGAACAAAGGGAAGGTACTTCTTCATCTATGAATAATTTACTTCTTACAATGCATTCTTTCAGAACGAAGATAATGATAGGTATCTGGGTTGAACAGCATTGTTCATTCACTGTTGATAACTGTGAAGATCCACTTAGGGTAAAGTGTTATTATACGGCCCCTTAGAAAACATTGAGATTTAATTTTCAATGATTCCGGTCCTGTAGCAGTATGATATACCTCACAACAAATCAGTCAAATGCCCACAACAAGAGGCATTTTGCCCCACAACAATGACGCATCATGCCTGTTGAAAGTCCAGAATAGATGAAAAGCAGAAACATAAATATTATTTGCATCAGAAGTTATTTGTGTGATCAACACAAAAATAAATCCGTTACTGATGAGCATGAACCTAGCGAGGCACCTCTCGCCGATGATAACGCAAATAGGTGAATAATTTGTTTCTAATTTGTTGCTAATTAATTACGGCAATTTTGAATTTGTAGTCAAAAAGTTAGCGAACCTTTCTTTCCAAATATGCTTCAAAACAAATCGAAGCCCAGTGAATAATTTGTTGCTCAATTTTTTTTTCATAATTTTGAGCACTTCGCTAAGTTCATATGAAGTTAGTGAAGCCCCCCTTCCAAATGTGTTTCAGTACAAATCGAAACCCAGTGAATAACTAGTTGCTCAATCTTTTTTTAATTTTTTTGACCACTTCGCTTTCTCCATATGAACTTGGCGAAGTACTAAAAAAAAATAATAAAAGATTGAGCAAAAAATTCACAATTACCGTAACTAATTAGCAACAAATTATTCACTGGGCTTCGATTCGTTTTGAAGCATATTTGGAGGAGGGGCTTCGCTAACTTCATATGAACTTAGCGAAGTACTCAAAAAAATAAAAAATAAGTGGAGCAACAAAATTAAATTTGTCATAATTAATTAGCAACAAATTAACAACAAATTATTCACCTATTTGCGTTATCATCGGTGAGAGGTGCCTTGCTAAGTTCATGCTCATTAGTTGATCCGTTACTGCTGTCTTGATTAAAAAATCAAGAAACCAATCATTTTGAATTCTCACTTGAAGAAATGTGTTTCATTCAAAATTCGTAACTCCAGTTTTCTACTCCCTTATCTTTTTGAACCTTCTGCTTCAAGTAATGTTATGGATTGCTGGCAAAAAGGTAAAAAGCAAACATTGAAAAACACCAACTGCTTGAAATGATTACTTGACAATAAATTGAGTTATTTATTTAACAATTATAAATCAATTGTGTGTTTTATTCACCGGCTGACAGAGAATTGACATCATAAATGATAATGAATGGTCTAAGTATGGTAACACCTTTCATTGGGCAAATATCAACGTTACATTTTGTATGAATATATTTGAATTTTCTGTTGTAGTTAGAACAACATTCTAAGAGCAAGCGTAAACCGAAAAATATATCCGACTAGAAATTTGGAGGGTGAGATAACTAAGTGCTTACAAGTTCCTATCTCATGCCTCCCCGCGTGTCTATGATGACATTTGGTCAATAGAACGGCATCGACTGGATGCTATCACCTTCTGCGTAGGTAGCAGAATGAGGGGGTGCGAATTGGTTTGTATGTAGTAATTCTTTCGAAAGCCCTAGTGCACTTTAATATGTTTACATTTGGTGTGGAAAACAACTTCAGCCAAAACTCAATTTGTACACTTAGTAAACATAATTCGACCATAAAAATGAACATAAAAAATTAATGTAAGCAGAAATCTTTGCAATCCGTCGAATTATAATAACAAGTTTAACATACTTAAATAAACAAAGTTCGTCATTTGAAGAATGGACTACTCTCAGTGATATCCCCGAATATACTCTTGATCCTGATTATACAACTTTCGCGACTGCGATCCTGCTTCCTTCCACTTGAACAAACTCCACCAGATCTACTCATTCATTTTCATGCAAACATCATCTTGTTGTGTGACACGGCAAAAAATGTGTATTTGCCTGCTCTGAATTCCACATGCTTTTGCTGAAGTTCTAAGATTTTCCTTCGTTTTAAGAAATGATTGCTGGCTGCGGGTGAACCTCCGTTGTTTTTTTTACGTGAGTGACGGCACCAGAAGTTCGATTTAATGATGAAACTTTTCCCGCAAGGGAAATTGGTCTTTTCTCCGTTTTTTCTTTGTTTGAGATATGCACATCTTCATCTCATAAACCATTCTCTAGCCACTTGCCAAACGAGGATGGTGGGAAAAGATATATTCATGAATGCTGTGTACATCAAATTTTATCCTTTCACCCCGGTGTTGTGAATGCTAGAGTAACATTTTATTAAGCAACGAATGATAATCCGTCAGGCGCTAATTTTTGACACTCAATTAACGACGTGCTTAGAAGGTTAATGTTGCTTTTGTGTTCTTCCGCCGAAGTAGCTCCAAAATGTAACCAAATTCAACCAAAAGCAACTTATAAAGAACCATTTTGAGTTGGCAGCAGAAAGTTTGGGTACGAGTCTATCGATGTTCACCTCAATCGTAACACAGCCCATCGCATCTGCTTTAAATCATTGAAAACGATAAGAACATTAAATGATGAATGGTGGCTTCAGCAATTTTCCATCTTAATCACTTTCGACTCAGAAATTCCATCCATCCGTAAGATTCATCGTTTTGTATGAAAATTCCAGCAGAATACCTTTGCTTCCATCGCATTGCCCTTTTATTATAAAGCAAACGATGATCGAACTGCCGCCGACTTTTCCGGATCGAATAGATGATATACGTAGGAATATTATTCACCACACTTCATCTGCCCCGGGATGGGGCGGATATTGATTTATGAGATTCTTTTCAGCAATGCTTATGTGGAATCCAATCGAGAATATCTCCCACGCGGGTGCGACGGAGTTGGAAACTGGCCCTATAAGCCTAAAGATGATGTTTTTTTTTCAATTCCCTAAAAGAGAAATTGAGCGTCGATTGCGGATTTCCTTTCCCTGCTAGCTCTGGGAATACCTTTCCTTAATCTCCATCGCTTTTCCTGTTCAGTGGGTTTCCGATCCGGGTGGTTCAACAGTCAGACGAGAAACTCGAACACCGCTCATGAATATTTGAATTAGTAAATAATGTAACTTCTAGTAAAGAATGGTGCTAGTGTTCGCTTCGCAGTTGGGTAATGCTAATCTAACTTGAATTATTTCCGATTCCCAGTGAAACTCAAGATAGTTTGTTAAGAGGCACACATGCTTGGTTAGTTTGCTTCCCAATCACTGGCATCTGGGATGGTAAATTCAACTAAATCTTGGGTCGGATACTTTTCGAATTCATCTGTTGTCAGAGAAAGGAAAATGGTATCACGCTTTGGTGTTGGATTCATACTAATGAAAGATACGTTGATGACTAGACATCAACAAAATATCTCTTATGCTAATTGAGACGGATTAAAGTGCCGGATGGTTCTTGAATATAATTCAGTTGGAAAAAGAAGAAGTGGAGCGCAGCGAGAAAGAAGGATCGATCAAGAGGAGGGCAACCTACGAAATATACGTGTCTTGAGTGTCTAGCGAAGAGTAGCCACGGGCCGAATTGGATGGAGACGTATGCTTGATACAGTAAAAGACACCCCAGGACTGTAGCTACTAGGTAAGGTAAGTAAGGCGAGCACGGTCGGTCGTTTGAGTCAGTTTTCAAACATACACGGAAAAAAATCCGTTACTATTGGATTTATGATCAAAAGGATTCAAATCATGATCAATAAGTCTTTTCCCACCATCGTCTAACAAAAGGCCTCTAAACCCTTGGTGGGACAAAGAGTGCTCAGATGCTAAGCACGCGAAACAAAATACTTTCAAGACGTTTTTAAAACGAGGAGGAGGAACTCCTCAGAATTTTGAAAAATTCTTGATTTTAGAAACCAAGTATAAGAGCATATTACGGGCCAAGAAATGTAGCTATTGGAGATATTTTGTCGAAGGTTTGTCAAGATAAACCTCAATGAGCACTCTTTGGAATACGGCCAGAGGAATCGTAACGTAGGAAATGAGAGTGAGGAATACTCGAACCGATGGATATTTGATTTTGCGAAGAAAGTTTGTCCAGATTCTGTTCCTACGCATAGCCCTTTTTCAATGATGGAATTTTCCATAGCACTCATGTCTTGTAACAATAACGCTCCTGGGTTGAACAGAATTAAATTCAACTTGGTGGAGAATCTGCCCGACCTCTCAAAAAGACATTTGTGGGAATTGTTCAACAAGTTTCTTGAGCAAAATATTGTTCCACCTGACTGGAGGCAAATGAAATTCATCGCCATTCAAAAGCCGGGGAAATCAGCTTCCAATCACAACTCGTACAGACCCATTGCGATGTTGTCCTGCATCAGTTCGAAAAAATTATTCTAGGACGTCTTGACACTTGGGTCGAGACGAACGGCTTGTTGTCAGATACTCAGTTTGGCTTCCGTAGAAATAAAGGGACGAATGATTGCCTTGCATTACTTTCGTCTGACATCCAAATTGCCTTCGCTCAAAAACAAAAAATGGCCTCTGTATTTTTAGACATTAAAGGAGCATTTGATTCAGTTTCCATTGATGTTTTTTTCAGACAAGCTCCACCAATATGGACTCCCAGCGGTTATAAATAATTATTTGCTCAGCCTTTTGTCAGAGGAACGCATGCATTTTTCACATGGCGATTTGGCAACATTCAGAATTAGCTACATGGGTCTACCGCAAGGCTCATGCCTCAGTCCGCTCCTCTATAATTTTTACGTGAATGACATTGACAGCTGTTCAGTAACCCCATGTACACTAAGACAATTGGCAGATGATGGCGTAGTTTCAGTTACTGGACCCAAAGCTATTGATTCCTTAGATAACTTGTCTGTTTGGGCTGTTCATCTGGGTATCGAACTCTCTGCGGAGAAAACAGATCTGGTCGTCTTTTCAAGAAAGCATGATCCCACGCAGCTTCAGCTCCATATGATGAGAAGAATGATCCAACAGGTTTTGACTTTCAAATACCTCGGGGTGTGGTTCGATTCCAAATGCAAGTGGGGAGGACACATTAGGTATCTGATAACAAAATGCCAACAAAGAGTAAATTTTCTTCGAACAATAACAGGATCTTGGTGGGGTGCTCATCCGGAAGATCTAATAAAATTGTATCAGACAACGATACTTTCAGTGATGGAATATGGATGCGTTTGCTTTCGTTCCGCTGCAAACTCTTATATTGTCAAACTGGAGCGAATTCAGTATCGTTGTTTGCGAATTGCTTTAGGCTGCATGCATTCGACACATACAATGAGTCTCGAAATTCTGGCGGGAATTCTTCCATTGAAAGATCGCTTTTGGAAGCTTTCAACACGACTGCTAATAACATGTGAGATACTGAATCCCCTGGTTATTAATAACTTCGAAAGGCTAGTTGAGCTTCAATCTCAAACAAGATTCATGACAGTATGTTTTAACCATAAGTCACAGGAAATCAACCCTTCAAGATATATTCCTATCCGTGTCAGCCTGCTAAATGTCCCTGACTTAACTTTATTTTTCGACACATCCATGCAGCGCGAAGTGTGTGGAATCCCGGAACACCTACGCTCGTTGGAAATTCCAAAAATATTTACAAGTAAGTGTAGGCATATTGACTCTGAGAAAATATTTTACACGGACGGATCACGAATTGAAGAGGCTACTGGGTTTGGTATATTCAACAATAATGTTTCGGTCTCATTTAGGCTTCAAGAACCTGCAACAATTGAAGCCATTCGCTCAAATGCTGCTGGCAAAAATAAACCTTTTTTCTTGAGCAAAATAAAAAAGTGACTGAACGTCATATTGAATAACAATTATCAAATTACAATAGTTTGGGTCCCGGCTCATTGCTTCATTCCAGGCAATGAAAGAGCCGATATTTTAGCCAAACGTGGTGCTATTGAGGGTGAAATCTATGAGAGACCGATTGCTTTCAATGAATTCTATAGCGCGTCTCGTCAAAGAAAACTTGCCAGCTGGCAAGCTTCTTGAAGTAAAGATGATCTGGGTCGGTGGATGCACTCAATTATTCCTTAAATATCGACAAAGGCATGGTTCAGGGGACTGGATGTGAGTAGGGATTTCATTCGTGTGATGCCCAGACTCATGTCCAATCACTACACGTTAGATGCACATCTCCTTCGAATTGGACTTTCCGAGACTAATCATTGTGCTTGTGGCGAAGGTTACCGCGATATTGACCATGTTGTTTGGACATGCGTGGAGTATCGTGATGTCAGATCTCAACTAATAAATTCCTTGCGACTATCCAATGTCCCAGTTTGCGACATTCTTGCTTGTCGTGACGTTCCTTACATGAAATTTCTTTATTATTTCATTAAGTCCATTGAAGTTCCAATTTAAATTTTGTTTTATGTTAGACTGTTTTCTCTTCCATGAGTTCTACCAATAGCCAGCTATCTTATATTGAATAAAAGTGATGAACTGATACAAACAAACCGGAAATAAAGGGTGATTTTTTAAGAGCTTGAGAACTTTTTCAAACAATAAAACGCATAAAATTTGCAAAATCTCATCGGTTCTTTATTTTAAACGTTAGATTGGTACATGACATTTACTTTTTGAAGATAATTTCATTTAAATGTTGACCGCGGCTGCGTCTTAGGTGGTCCATTCGGAAAGTCCAATTTTGGGCAACTTTTTCGAGCATTTCGGCCGGAATAGCCCGAATTTCTTCGGAAATTTTGTCTTCCAAAGCTGGAATAGTTACTGGTTTATTTCTGTAGACTTTAGACTTGACGTAGCCCCACAAAAAATAGTCTAAAGGCGTCAAATCGCATGATCTTGGTGGCCAACTTACCGGTCCATTTCTTGAGATGAATTGTTCTCCGAAGTTTTCCCTCAAAATGGCCATAGAATCGCGAGCTGTGTGGCATGTAGCGCCATCTTGTTGAAACCACATGTCAACCAAGTTCAGTTCTTCCATTTTTGGCAACAAAAAGTTTGTTAGCATCGAACGATAGCGATCGCCATTCACTGTAACGTTGCGTCCAACAGCATCTTTGAAAAAATACGGTCCAATGATTCCACCAGCGTACAAACCACACCAAACAGTGCATTTTTCGGGATGCATGGGCAGTTCTTGAACGGTTTCTGGTTGCTCTTCACTCCAAATGCGGCAATTTTGCTTATTTACGTAGCCATTCAACCAGAATTATGTAGACCATAAATCGGGCGTAAAGCGCGAAACACATTTCGAACCGAACACTGATTTTGGTAATAAAATTCAATGATTTGCAAGCGTTGCTCGTTAGTAAGTCTATTCATGATGAAATGTCAGAGCATACTGAGCAAATAATAATGCATGAAAATCATAACCTCAAAAAATCTGAGCAAATACTAATGCATGAAAATCCTAACCTCAAAAAAATCACCTTTTAGTTATAAGATCATGTACAAAATAAATGTATTTCATTTAATGTAATTTATAGTAGCAACTCGTTTGATAAAAAACAGTGTTTAGATTAACTAATAAATACCAACATACTAATATGATATTCGAAATGTATTAGGTTTACAGTACGATGTATTGTGGATGCCACAGCGAAGAAATACTTATGTATATTGCCTATGAAATAAACGTATTTATGGAAAAAACGTGTTTAATCCACCTAGCAGTGAGATGATACCTTTTTTTTTATCAATCCGCATGTGGTTTTTGCATTAATATTCTTCGGTGTTTAAGTTTTCATGACATTATTTTAATGACCGTCGTTTTAAGCGACAATTTGAGATTGTAATCACTCATTACTCTGTAATGTCGAAACTGCAAATACAATCGAATTTAAATCTAAAAGTGTGAAAATCGATTAAACATGTCATGATATGTCGAAGTAAGTTCCACTTTAGAGTTTACGGTAATTTAAGGTACTTCCAGAGCCGGTATTCAGGAACCAGCATAACCCAAACCGATTCGTATGGCCATATGACGAATAAATTACAACAGTTTTGAGTCCCCAACTTTGAAGCTTTTCGGGATTGTCATATTCTATATCGGTTTGAATTTTAAAAATTCATCATCATGTAATTCGAGAATCGGAAGTCATAATCGGATAAAATTTATTAATTTTGTATGGGACTATAAGTTTATTTAATTTGAACTTTTGTTTCTGAAATTCGATTAGGCTTTTTTGAGAAAACGATTGAACTTTCAGAAACGTATTTATACTGGAACCGGAATTCTAAAATCGGTATGGCCGAAGTCAGATAAATTCTCCTGAGTAGCTGTATAGTTTACATTTGTTTCAAAATATTTGAAAATCAGTGAAGACATCTTTGAGAAATCATAGCACGAATTAAATTTTTAGGTGCCTTCTGAATCGGAAACTGAATACCACTAAAACTGAAAAAAGTTTATTTGATTATCGACTATCCAAATCTGCAAACCCGATAAACCTGATTAATTTATGTGAAATAGACATATGTGAAATAGACATTTTTATACCAATCACCCTGTATCCCCTAAACCGGAAGTTGGATCTGACTGAAAAGCAAGATGTTTTACAGAATCTTTAAACTTTTCATTTGAATCTTAGATTATTCTTAGATTTAATTTGAATCTTAGATCGGTTCAGCCATCTACGAGAAAAATGAGTTACACAATTTTGATTTCATTTCACATATCATCCTGTAGTTCCGGAACCAGAGGTCGGAACCAAACATAATTCAGGAACTTTGTTTGGGAGCATACGACTTTTCACATGAATATGAATTTGTAGAAAAGAAATTTTCCGAGAAAATTGAGTGAAATTATTTGTCACATACGCATTTGCTGATCTCGACGAACTGATTCGAATGGTATATGGATGTTATGTTCTTCCAGCATTTATTGCTGTAAGTAGTTTAAAACAATATAATTAAAAAAAATTCTGACATCATCTGGTTTACATATGGCATATTCGAATGATTATGTTGCCAAAAACGAACCGTGCTAAAATCGGTCCGAGGTAAAATATCATACTGTTTACAGTCTTTTGGGTACTTAGAAACAAATGTATGTGACAGTATAAAAATTGTGTTTTCCGTTGCTCCCAAGCATTTCTTTGTCATACAGCGCTCAAAACTTCTACTACTGGAATAGGGGGAAAAGTCGTTTACACAACAATTTCGATATCTCCCTTCGAAATGGACGGATTTTAACAATCTATGGCTTGTTAGAAGGCTATTACCGTGCGAAATCTAAGTCTGGAAACATATTCTGTTTTGAAGGTCAATTGTGACAGATACTGTCAAAAAACTGAAAATTTTGACATAAAACTTCGTATAACTCAAAAAGTAAACAACCGATCTCAAAACCATTCAATAGCGTTTTGGGTGACGGGGAGACCTTTCATTTGCGACTAGTCTGATCAAAATCGGTCCAGCCATCTCTGAGATCTCGACCTCTTAGTTGACAACACACATACAGACACACACGGACATTTGCTCAGTTCGTCGAGCTGAATCGATTGGTATTTGACATTCGGCCCTCCGGGCCTCGGAAATTTTTTCTAAAGTTTGAGCGAATGCTATACCTATTTTATATATATATATATATATATATATATATATATATATATATATATATATATATATATATATATGCATATACATATATATATATATATATATATATATATATATATATATATATATATATATATATATATATATATATATATATATATATATATGCATATACATATATATATATATATATATATATATATATATATATATATATATATATATATATATATATATATATATATATATATATATATATATATATATATATATATATATATATATATATATAAATGTAAAACAGTGTTCAGATTAACTAATGAATACCAACATACTAATATAATATTCGAAATGTATTAGGTTTAAAGTACGATGTATTGTGGATGCCACGGCGAAGAAAAACTTATGTATATTGCCTATGAAATAAACGTATTTATGGAAAAAAAATAATAGCGAAGTTCATTTTTTTTTATATTCGATCTGCTCCCGATTATGTTCAGTTCGTGCATGACTATAAAATCAACTAGTCAACAGTAGCAACTATTTCACGGCTAGCTAAAAAAATCACTGCTGCCAACACCATTAGGTATGAACCGTGAAAATTAAAAACACTCTCGTTTACTAATATGCTAGCGTGAAATGTGTTCGCACTACAATTTGTAGTGGTGATTTTTTTCTACACAGTAGCATGCAACACTCGTCAGCATCGCTCCGGAAAAAGTTGATAAGTCGAGTAATGAGCTGCAATTGAATAGTCAGTATTCATACTCCCCGCTGCAGCTGGAGCCTCATTAGTGCGCATTTGAGTGTCGGTTACCACTTCTAAAATGGAACTTTTCAACACTTTCGCTAATGATGCATTGTTATTATTTTTCCCCATGTGTTTGCGAAGTTTGAGTTCATCGAAGCTTTTCAAAATAAACACTAAAAATAACAATAAATTCAATTTGTAACTAATGCTTACCAATTTTTTGGCTGTATGCACTGGTGAGCAAACATGCATAAGAAAAATCATGAGGACAGGCAAGATGCATTAGATGCGCTTTTTTAAATCGAGGGAAAATAAATAGACCATTATCCTATTGTCTTATTTATACAAAAAGTAAGAAAAGTAATTTAGCTATGATTGAAAATGGCTTTATTGATATTTTTGGTTTTGCGATTATTTGCTTCGAAGTGCTTCGAGCGAGAACAATTTTGGTTGCATTTCGCTCGCCATGGAAGATTCCATACAGTCGATTGTTGTTTGGTTTCCGGTTCATACACATAGATCTATGACTCGTCACCTGTCACGATCTTATATACGTCTTTTGAGCTCCCACGGTTCTATGCCATAAGCATTTTCCTGCACCAATCGACACGAGCCCGTTTTTGAGTGATTGTCAAGTAAAGTGGGATCTAACGCGAACAATATTTCTTTTTTTGCAATCCTCTATCTAAACTAGGTCGGTCCGCGTTAAAAAGATGGCTCTGGCTGTTATGAATATTAAACAATAACAGCTGATGTCGATAGTTTCAAGAGGTTTGATATCTGTCATTAATATTCAGTTCATATTGCTTCGAGTTTTTTTTTTCCAAAACCTTGTTTTTCACTGTGTTAATTATAAGCAATTTTGTCTTAACTAAGCAGCTTTTGAAGGAAGTTTTACTTTTCTGTTTTATTTGGAAGAATAATGCAGCTAAAGCGCATCAAATGCTTCTGGATGTTTATGGTGATAATGCTCCAACTGATAAATCATGTAGGGAATGGTTTCGATGTTTGAAGACAAATATCAGGCAGCATTACTCGATGGAGATGAGAGTCAAACGCAAGAGGGGTTTGCTGAATTATTAGAAGTGACTTAACAAGCAGTTTCTGTACGATTAAAATCCATGGGAATGATTCAACAGCAAGACAGTTGGGTGTTTTATGAACTGAAACCGAGAGACAAGGCGATTTTTCACTTGCGAGCAGCTGATTCAAAGGTAACAAAGGATACTACGCTATGGCCGGTCAATTGTTACCATCGGGTTCAACACCAACATCAATGCTGAATATTCATGGTTCGGAGGTCATGTTGTGCATCTGGTGAGACCAACAGGGTGTTGTGTACTATTAGCGATATTAAAACAGGCGGTTTGTTTAGACTGCAATTGATGCGTTTGAGTCGTGCATTACGAGTAGAACGACTGGAATTCAAGCAATGACATGATAAACTTTTTATTATTTTTACGTTTTGTCTTTGATTCATAAATGCAGAGCAGTTCAATTTGATCTGCACTGATGAGTCAAAGACGAAACGTGAAAAAAATAATAAAATCGGTTATGTGTCTTAGCACAAAATTTGGCTAACCAAATTTTGCTAAACGTGCATCGGCCCGAAATATTCGAAAACACGTTTTCGTTCGGCGCGTCAGAAAAGACATTGCACTCCGTTGCAAAACAAAAAGCGTTCTGTTAATAGCAGAAACTTTACGTCTGCTTAGCGGCTCAAATTGAACTGCCGAGTTTAGCACTAAGCAGTTCAATTTGAACTGCTCTGCACTAATGAGTCAAAGACGAAACATAAAATAATAAAATCGGTTATGTGCCCTAGCACAAAATTTGGCTAACCCCTAAATGATAAAGTTAATATCCTTCATGACAACGCTAATTGGAAATGCTCAAGTGGGACATTTTACCGCACCCGCCGTATTCCCCTGGCATTACTCCTTCTGATTACTGGTTGTTCCGACGGATCTAGCAGGTCAACTTTACTCAAGGTCAAGGTTTACTTCTTTCGCAGAAAACAAAAATTGGCTTCAAACTTGGATCAGCTGAAAAGACAAGACATATTTTCTAGATTTATTTCGAAAATTCCCTGAAAGGTTGAAAAAAGTAGTAACTAGCGATGGACGACACTTTGAATAATCTTTAAATTCTTTTTATGTTTAAATAAATACACCTTTCACCAAAAAAATATATCGGACCGAATTAATTTGTACTTCCAATAACATAATCCAGTCTTTTTGAAAGTTCAATTGTGATTGCAAAGCATAATCTAGTCTTATGCGAGAGGAATCTCTAGGGCAATTCCACCGCAAATAATAGATTATTTTTGAAATTTTATTTTTGTATATTTTTATTTGGCTTTAATTCTTCATAAGTGTTATTTATGGCCAAACGAAACAATTTGCATCATAAGGTTTGCCATTTTATCTCTAGTCTTACTTTTGAGAAGAGACTAAATAAAAATCCCTTAAAAATTGTCATTAACATATACCTTATGATAAAAAAAGAACCGGAATTTTCATTTTAAAATTCCCGCGCTTGTCCAATCGGTAAACTTTTATTCTCTCAACGTTGGCAACACTTTTATACACATTCTGTCAAATTTTGACGCATATCGTACGATTAGTTTTTGTTTGGCGTCTATACAAAGAAGTTGAAAAATTTTCGTGTGGCGATTTTTATAATAAATGAAAATTTAGAACAACGTGCGTGCATCAAATTTTTTGTTGCAAATGGATTTAAGTGTTCCGAAACGTTGAAAATGTTAGAAAAGGCCTTTGGTGAATCGTGTCTAGGAAAAACACAGGCATACGAGTGGTATAAACGCTTCAAAGGTGGTCGTACAAGCTTGGATCATGATGAGATCCCTGGTCGCCCAACAACATCTGTTACTGAAGAAAACATTGAATCGGCGAAGCAAATCGTGTTGCAAAATCTTTCTGTACCGATTAGAGAGATTGCTGTGTTGTTGGGCATCTCTTATGGATCAGCCGAACACATTTTAACTGATGCTTTGGGTTTGAAACGCGTCGCTTCTCGGCTGGTGCCAAAAAAGCTGAATTTCATTCAATGCACCGGCTCACACAGCGTTGGTTGTGTCGCAGTTTTTTGGCCAAAAACTCAACCAATACCATCAACCAAGCACCGTACTCTCCAGATATGGCCCCGTGTGACTTTTTCCTCTTCCCCAGACTCAAATTGCCATTGCGGGGAACGCGTTTTGAGACCATAGAGACCATAAAAGAGAATTCGCTGCGTGAACTAAAGGCCATACCTTCGGCGGCCTATAAAACTTGTATGGAAAATTGGATCAAACTTTGGCATCCATGTATTGCCGCAGGAGGAGAGTACTTTGAAGGCGATTAATTAAATTTAAATTTATTAAAAATTGGAATTTGGTGTTTTTTAATAAAATTCCAGTTCTTTTTTTTAGAATCATCTCAGAAACGGTGGGCTCGATCGAGTTGGTAACTTCTGCAATGTTTTAGGTTACGTAAAAAATTTTTGCTATCGATAAAATTTTTTTTGTTGATTTTTATTTAAAAAAAGAACAGTATTTTAAAAAGTTAGGTATTTAGTAATAATGCTAACTTTTGAAAATTTTAAATTTTTTTCTAATATTTTCCAACTAAATTTTATGCAAGAACGCTGAATTTCCAATACAAAAGATGTCAATCAAAATTTCAAGCAAACTCGTTGTTCAATTTTTTTCCATTGTGAAAATACCCAGACAAATTTTTCGTGACGTTAACAAACAGCTGCCAAACACACACTAATTGACATATCCCGTTACTTAACTAGAATGTCAAAGAAGGTGTACTAGAATGAAAAATTACCAATTTGGTTCAAATGAACCAGTCCGGATCAATTACGATCAGAAAGTATAGCAAAATTTAAATTGACATATTTTTTGTTGAAAATTTTGCAGGAAAATATAAAAAAATATTCAAAATTTTCGAAATTTTTACATTATTTTGAAAATACGTAACTATTCCTTCATAAAAATTTGTCATTATTTTAATCTGGACTTCAGCTACAGAGTATCAAGAAATAAAAAAAATCAAAAATACATATTTTGAAATATTGGAATTTTAAGTATTATTTTCGAAATGAAAATTAACGAAAACATTTTTTCAACATTACCAAACTTTTTAACATATTACCTAAAACATTGCATAGGATACCAAATCGATCGGACCCACCGCTTCTGAAATATACACCGTTCATAAACCTCGCGTGTCGCGCCCACTGTGGCTTCACCCTTAGGCTGCTGCCAGAGTGAGCGCGGAACACGGACCGAAGAGAAGCGATTCAATGCGATGTGCTGTTTTCGCATCGCGTTTACTCTGACAGGTTTGCTTTGATCACATGCAACAAGCTCGCATGCGCGCCTAGACGCTTCGCGTGACGCTTTCACTCTGGCAGAAACCTTAGTGTTACTAGAAATACTTAATAAGTGGTCTAGATAAATTTGGTTTTCAACAAGATGATACTAAAAGACCCAAAACGAGCACTGTAATGTATTATTAGTGTTGTAAGTTAGTTTTTTATATTGTTCTTAACAGGGCCGGTGAAAGAGGTGGGTACGGTGGGTAGTACTACCCACCCGAAAATTCCAAAAGTGGGTAAATACCCACCTGCAGTTTCAAGCGAAAAACAATGGTAATATTTGTATTGTTTATACAAATAAGAATATTTTTATTGTAACTCGAAATAATAAAAGAAATCAAAATTATACAATGCTAGTACTCAAGGTAGAGTCAGGTTTTGAAGATATACAACAGTGAGGTTAGACGTGGTAAGGTTCATTTGAGCAAGCAGAAATCGTTTAGTAACTTAACATTCACCTTCTAGTAGAGGAGTCAAGCTTGCAAAGATTTTTTTTATTCATCAACATTACCATCTTCAGTTTTTGCAATGACTGAGCGGAAATATATATTGGAGAAGCCAAGTGAAAGAAAAACTAACAGAAAAGATGAATTTTTGGAAAAAGATACGCTCAGAGACAGGACTCGAACCTGCGTTCTTATGCATTCCGTGCATACGCGCTACCATTCCGCCACTCTGATCTTGTTTTAGCCACTCCAAAACTCGAAACAGACATAATAGCAACGTACATCGAACATGGTCTACATCCTGGCCGTCACCCGACCGATACCTTACATCCAAACATCTTCTCTGTCCATCAAACACTAGTCCTCTCGCTTTATACCTATTTCTTCGATCAAGCATTGAGTAGGAGAGTGTATTTATAATCGCTTGTCACCTTCTTAATGGTGCCAGTCGCTGGTGGGTCGTTAGGAAAAATTACCCTGTAGGAAAAATTACCCACCTGGGATTAACATGTTTCACCGGCCCTGGTTCTTAACATTGAAAGTCGTTCCCCGGGTGGTGTCCTCAATTTTCAGTTATTAAAGATACACAAGCGGCAATGAGATACAATGACTCAAACGTCTTTACCGGACGGAAAGAAAATGGTTTTTCTTCATAAAGTGATTAACATGAACAATTTAACTGGAAAGACTGTATTTTTCGCAAATTTTCACTTTCGCAATGCTAGACATTTACTTTTTTCGAATCTTTCTTGTCTCAGTTAAAGCTACGCTGATGAAACATTATTCTGGGTTGATTGACTGATTATCGTAATTTTTTTTGTGAATAAAAAAAAGAAACTATGTAGACTTTGCACAAAACCCCCCTTCCCCCTCGTAGACAAACGTAGACTTTCACTAAATCCCCCCCTCCTCCAGATAGATAGGGATTTTTGATTAGTCCATTTTCTAAAAGTAATGCTAGAGCAAAAATTGCAAACTTATGTTGCGAATTGTTTCTTTTGATAATAGAGAATGCATTTGCAAATTTTGAGCCAAATCAAAATAATCAAAAAACTCTACCTTAGATTCCGTATGGAATTGTTCTCCAGCAACATATTATTTACATTGATCAATTTGCAATAAATAATATGAGCAGTATTTTGTTGCATACTGATCAAAAATAGGTTGCCGTAACATTATTTGTTACTTGGGAAGGAGTTTTTAGTCTGGTTGAAGACTCATACCTAAAACATCGTATTCAGTTGTAACGGTAAAACGTTATAATTTCTTTTCTCCATGCATAATCTTTGTTTGAATAGTTTAATTCCGATGCGATTGACAGAACAATATTGTCGCGTCGACGAAAAGCACTTGAAGTAATCAAACCGTTCGCCAAACAATAATGACGGATAGGAAAGTGAAGGAATTTCAAGTAGGAGTAAGCAGGCGTAAAACCTAGAAATTGAGAAGAAAAACTTTTTCTCCGCAAGGGAATTCTAACGAAACTGTTTTTCAACCTTCTGAGGGATATTACGAAATCCTTCCATACAATGCAATCGGAGGTGAACGATCTCCGCAAGCTAACCGTAATGCTGTAATAGAAAAGAAGAAAAAATACATTGCGACATAAAAAGTATTCCTTCTTCCATGATTCAAACCCTTCTTCAGTGGCACAGCGCGAACTTTTGGAATAGCTCAATGACGGAAAACTGAAAATGGAATTAAAAATGCTGAACGATAACGAGTAGAAGCTGAACACAACCGGCGTCGCTTGAGTGGAAAGAGTTTTTTTACCCTGACTCTCAATAACAATCAAGGAAAAGGACAAATTGGAGAATCGTTTTGGTTTATACTTCAGCTTTTTTTCCTTCAGATGCCAAGCGGAATGATCAATGAAGTTGCGAAGACTCTGTATTTTTTGAAGCGAACAAACCTCCCAGTGCCTATCGTCGAAGTGGTTCTGCTCCCACTGCTTCTGTCGAAGCTTTTACGGGGCCCATCGTTCCCCATCTGGAAGCCGTCTGGTACGGATGCCTGCGTGAGCGAAAATAAAGCTACATTTTTAATGGCCTCTGATTGAGACTGGTGGGAAAACAGACAGGCGAGCGAAAAAAAAATGAAAATAAAAATCTTACCGAAATCAGTGGGAAAACCGTTGTTGAAAGCGAAAGGCGCTGAGTAACTACTACGTAGGGCAGTTTTCAATAAATGCAAATGCAGGCGTGCTATGAATTTAATGGGCACTGTGTTTCTATTTGCTGTTTGTTGCGATTTCTTAAGTAATATTTTTATGATTGCACTTTGGCGCCTTCAGGAAAATAATTGTTGTGGAAGCAACATCAAATCTTACTTTTTACAATACCTACTTGATGCTCAGCATCGATTGTATGAAATTCGGAAAATATTTAATATTTAAGCGATGAGGGTAGATATTATATTATTTTTTACGTTGAAAATTCCAAATAACGTAAATTTTTTTACGTCATAATTCGATTTACGAAGTCCCGATTATTACGTAAATGGAGGTTTGGGTGTACTAGTATTCAGTAAAACGGTCAATATTTGACAGAAGAAAAACACTTCAATAATGTCAGAACGACAAGAAAAATGATCTAATCAAATAAAAGTTGACAAACTGCTGCAATTCTCATTATCAACTGGATTGCTTAGCACATCAACTGCTAGAGTACCAGCAATAAATTTTCCATTTTCCTACTCATTTATCCCCATTGAACCTCTAAATTGAATATACGGCTTTCATTATATACATACAGGAGTCTTCGTTCATATATGCATGGATTCTTTCCTTGGGCTTATCTTAATCGAAACACAGGAGGGAAACAACGTATGTCTAGAGAGCTAAGCTCATTCTCATCGCAATAGGTATCCAATCAAGAGCTGAAATATTCCGAAGGAAAGAAAATGCTCACCACCCTACTTTCGCCGATAGAACCATCGTGCACGAATATGAGAGCATCATCCACAGCAACAGGATTATACAGGCAATTCCAGCCAGAAGCCGAACGATGTGAAAGTTCAAATACCGGGAGCTTGCAAATAACTTGAGTCGTTGTGTGTCGGGTCAAAGTGAAGCGAGCAGTGGGTTGGAAAGCTCATTTGTACTGTAGTTCACAATATATTGCAGAAGGTTCAAATACTGGAGATTGCATATCAGTTATTCAACAATCCTTGCGATATTATGCTTACTTCCATTTATGGGTGCGAAGCTCAACATAACAACAGAAAAATGCTGAGCTATGTATTATTGTAATTAGGAATATTCGAAAAAGACGGAATGAAACGTCTAGACTAGTCCTCGCGTCTACTGTGATCGATTCCCAACAAATTTTGCATAAAGGGTGTGCTCGATTAAACACGTATTTACTCGCCGAAAATCGGATTACGAATGTCGGCTTTTTGGTTAATTTTCAGGAAATGAAGAATTAATAATGAGTTTCGATTAATTTTGATTTATATAATTTCGTATGCTATCGATAAATTTGTACCCAAAAAAATCCGACGTGAATCTATACATCCCTCTTGGTCCAATCTGACCCTTAAACGCTATAGGCATGAAAAGCGTTCTGCTCTGCATCCTTCGCTCCAATTGAGATGTCATTATCTGCTCCTCAACAATCGATATGAACGACTAAACAAAATATTATTTTATTCCTATCTTCTTCGCATACAAAATAATTTATTTAGGGATTTTGTTTGGTTTGTGCTAAAAGCACATATTTTTAATTGTCATCTCGCGTCAACCGCTAAGCATCATCAAGCTGACGAGCCAAAGGCGAAACGCGAAAAACTAGGACAGTGGAAGGAATCGGGAACAGAGGAAGGAATCGGGACTACCCAACCAGATGTTTCTTGGTGACGTGGAATCATCCGTGTTGCTTGAAATTTGCAATCTATTTAGATCACATTTCGACAATGTATTCTTTGATTAAACCTTATCGAATGATCAGATCTCCAAAGTCAACATTAATGTTCCTCGCCGTTCCCTGATTGTTTCTCATCATATCATAACGACAGCAACGATTGTAAAGCGTGTTCTTAAATTAAACTATCTTCTAAAGCTGGGTCGGATGGTATTCTTGCTTTGGTATTGAAAAAGTGCTCGAACAGCCTTCTAATTCCACTGTCGATGCTGTTCAATATCTCACTGAACTCAGGAACTTTTTCGGATGTTTGGAAAACATCATATATTTTTTCTGTTTTCAGAAAGGGAAATAAAGCTGACGTATCGTGGGATAGCTGCACTATGCGCTGTGTCTAAATTACTTGAAAATATAATTCTTGATTTCATCAAACATAACTACAATAACAACATCTCCGAAACACAACATAGTTGTATGCCAAAACGATCAACAACAACGAACTTATTGTCCCTACACATATTTTATATTTCGATCTCTACAAGCACGTCTTTAGGTTGACGCTATCTATGCGGATTTCTCCGTAGCCTTCGCCAAGATAAACCACCAAATTGCAGTTGCTTAATTCGAAAAATTGGATTCAGTGGATCTTTACTCAACTGGCTTCAATCGTATCTAACTCGTGAAATGTCAGTGAAAATCGGTCCGACAACACTGATTACCGTAGGTTCTGGAGTCCCTCAAAGCAGTCACTTGGGACCATTTCTATTGTTGCTCTACATCAATGATCTCAAATTACTATTGAAATACCACAAAATATCTTTTGCAGATGTTTTTGATTTATATTATCAAGTAAAATCGCCCGATGATACTATATTTTTGTAGTCACAGCTTGAATTATTCGTGAACTGGCGTTTTGAATGCCTCGAAATGTTCCGTTACGTCGTTTACTCGCAAACACTCGCTAGTTCGCTGCGACTAAAGCATTTCACAGAATGTACTGAAACGAGAGTCTATCAATAAAGATTTAGGTATCATTCTTGATACCAAGTTGAATTTCAAAGGCTTCCAAGATCTTAGGTTGCGTTTTTCGCATTACTAGGAGCTTTTTCAACGTACATTGTCATTGTTTCACCATTATCAAATCGATATAGAGCAGATCGAAGCTTTTCAGAATTTTTTTTTTCAATTTGCCCTGCGTAACCTACCATGGAGAGATCCTGCGTATTTTCCTAGCTACATAGATCGCCGTAAGCTTGTTAACCTAGATCGGTTATTTGTTCATCGGAATGTCTCCAAGTTGATTAATCTCGAAACTCATCCACGTAATCTACGTTCGCACCCCTTTCTAACCGTGAACCGTTATTCAGTATGTGCCAAACACTCATCAACTGTTCCAAAATCATTGACTTTCATTTATCTCGAAATATGATTAAACGATTGTTTCATAGTCACTTGTCAGATTAGCTTTAAGATCAGTATTTGTTTCAAACCGTTAATGTAGTATTTTCGTCAAACCCCCACCCCATCTCCCCACCATTGGAAACTAACTAGATTCGCTCACCGAAATCAACCCGGTCGTCGCTTCCTCTTTTTCCATGTCCTCCACCATCCATTTCTTGTTCACTAATTATATCCATGTCGATTCTAACCCCGTCGTTCGCCCACGCTCGTTTACCACCTCCTCCACCAACCATTGTATTCCATTTACCTATCCACTTTTCACTTCTCTCTCATCTTTCAGGTAAGATCGCTATTACTGCCCTGTTATGTTTGATATCATCAACTGGTTATGAGGTCTTAGATTTAGTTTCAATTGTTGGTTTTAATTATTAGTGTTAAGTCTAAATGTATCTGTTGGATTATTGTAATCTGTTGATACAAATGATGAGGAGGTTTTATGTCTACTGGAGAGAGAGAGAGAGATTGCCGAATTTCATCTAGAGCGGGCTTTTCCCTGCTCCCAAAAAAAAAACTAAGCTGAGTTGAGTTGCTGAGCTGAACTAGATCGCCCGTAGTTGCACTTCGTGATTGACCGAATGAGTGAAAATGAACCAAGAAAACTAAGCTTGGTAGAAGCAAATCAACTTCACTCTACATACCCACTCACTCCTAACTTTTCATTAAATGATCAAAAACGACGCCGGCTACGACCAAAGGATGAGCTACTGAGGAAAAGGAAGGAATGTTAGTCCGATACTCGTTGTTTCTGGAGACCGCGGGTGCCACTGTATCTCCACGAGCATCACGGGATAGAAGATGCGTTAGTAGAGAGGGAAAGAGACCCGGATATGTTTTGTGAACAATATGATCTCTTCAAAAGCTGATTTTTGATACTAAGGAGAAATATAATGAGGCATTATATTAAGTAAAACAATATAAAATATTTCTAACGAATGATCTCACCAGTATCCTTTTCCTCCTATTCGCATTGCTGTCAACAACGCGAGATGAAACACGACTACTGAAAAATAAAATAAATACTCGCGGGTCGGCTTACTGCAGACCAATTTTAGACTTTCAGCTTGAATGACACGATTGACTAGTAGACTTTCACACATTCCATTGTAATCTGATAACACCGACAATGACAAGCAGATGGCGCTTCTATCGGTTAATATCGTTGAACTTTGGGGTGGTAAATTCTCAGTTTCCGCCGCATTTTTAGTTTTGCGAATCAACAATTATTAGCACTCTCACCACTAAACACACACTTGCCACACCTGCACTATCACTCAAAATAACTGTTTCGACCAAATTTTCAACTATACGTATCAAACAACACATTGAAATTAGACTTTTTTGAGAGTAGCACTTAGACATCGTGTCGTACTCCCAGTGATGCCAACTCCTCATGTCTGATAAAAATAAAATAAATTAACAATACATAAATTAAATTTATACGTAAACATGTAACACTGCATGCTTCATGGTTTTTTGTACAAAAACGACTGGACTTTTTAGTGCCATCTTGAATTGACAGTTCATCAACAGTTGCACGACTATCCTGAATATTTTAATGCCCATTGGACCACTTTCTTTCTTACTTTGGGGCACTCAGAAGCACCTTGAAGGTTCTTAGGCTGCATTTCATAGCTTTTTGCCTTTCTCTATAGAAAGGTATTAGAATTGCTGGAAAAACCGAATTTCGAACGGAGCCTCGGAGACCCATAGTGTTATATACCATTCGACTCAGCTCGACGAGATCGGAAAATGTCTGTGTGTGTGTGTGTGTATGTATGTGTGTATGTGTGTGTGTGTATGTATGTGCACTTTTCGAAGATATTTGAACGCGCTCAATTTTCTCAGAGATGGCTCAACCGATTTTAACAAACTTGGGCTCGTTTGAAAGCTACAGTCGGGCCATTGATCAAGTTCGAAGATCAAATGGCTGTGACTTTTAGTTCCGGAGATATGATTGTATAAGTGACGTAACCGACAAAAAGCGTTGTATTTGAACGCGCTCAATTTTCTCAGAGATGGCTGAACCGATTTTAACAAACTTGGGCTCGTTTGAAAGCTACTGCCGGGTCATTGATCAAGTTCGAAGATCAAATGGCTGTGACATTTCGTTCCAGAGATATGATGGTATAAGTGACGTAACCGACAAAACACGTTGATTTTTACCGCTCTTTTATATAAGGGTGCCAATATTTTGGGATCACCTCTAATTTCGTAAAGCGCTAGTGCTCAAAAGTTTAAGCACCTCGAAAAATGTCCTCATGCTAAATTTGAGCTAAATCGGACATGGGTAAGGGGTGCTGCCCGGTGGTAAAGGTTTGACAATTTTCGATCTTGAAAAAGCACCATAGGGGGCAGTACATGAAATTTCCAAAATCGAAAAATTTTTTTGATGCCAAAACTCTTAAAACTGCATAAAACATCGAAATTTAGTGTCATCTCAAAAAAAATTTTTTTTGAAAAAATCAACTTTCTGGGAAATTTTCATATTTTTTCTAAGTCCCAAAAAGTCGATTTTTAAAAAAAAATTTTTTTTCGAGATGACACTAAATCTCGACGTTTCATGCAATTCTGAGCCTTTTGGCATCAAAAATTTTTTTTCGATTTCGAAAATTTCATGTACTCCCCCCTATGGTGATTTTTCAAGATATATGAAAATTTCACTAAGTGGACTAAGAAGGCTTTTTTTAGATTAGCATCACTGTTCTCATACAAATAGGCAACGCAAATGTCAAGCACTAGTTCGAAAAAATGATGCTGACTGTGTGACATAAACACTGAAGCATGCTTTTGTGAACTACTCGAATCAATCTGAATCAATTGGTGTCAAAATTAGTATCCAAAATTATTTAATAAAAGTATGAAACATATTTTCATGAGACTGTTATGAAAGAAGAGAAAGGCATTATCACACCACTAGGTGGATTAAGAAGGGTTTTTTAGAAATCCATTGGTGGGACACCTCTGGATTTTGAATGCAAGTACTAGTGATGGGCAGAACCGATCAGAACTAGAAAGATCAACCAAAAGTATTAATTCTTTCGTTCGATCGTTCGTTCTGTGTATGTTTCTGCAAAGACTACACGAGAGCCTAGGTTTAGCGATTATGAAAACAAAAACAAAAAAGTCATTCGAATGAGGTTTTTTGATGTCACACTTTTATTAGAGAAATACCGTGCTTCAACCGTTCGCGACTATTCCAGGCACAAGGAATTTCAAAGACATAAACGGAAATATTGTATGAATAACTACGTAACTTGGCAGGTGTAAACAGTACACTGTAAATAACATTCATTCAAATTCAAAATTTACTCGATTTTACAAATTACATTACGGTTCGAAAGTTACAGAAAATTTTCTTAGTGCCACACGATTCTTTCTGACGTAAAATGACAAACACATAATACAAAGTTATCGCAAACTTTCGCAAGTGCAATAATGTAAGTAGTGTTCAAAACATTATGTTTACTTTAATTTTATGTTTCATTTTCATTTGCCTGTTACCATATCTTATCGATAACATACGAAAGCGAATGCATTCCAGCTGTACATACAATATCACTAGCAAACATGATCCGATCATAATAGTATTGCTATCACATGAGTTCAGACTTTACAAACTCTCAGTGCCCATATGTAAATGCTTGTCGATGTTGGGTGAAACGGAAGCAGCCGACAGCCCACTGAGACTACGGCTAGCTAGTACCGTACTCCAACATTCATCCTGTTCCATAGTCCATGCCAAACAACACTCCCCCAGCAAACGCCCCCGAGCAGCTTATGCAAATCAGCTCGGAAAGTGCAAAGTGAAATAGTTCATTGATAGTATCACGATAACACCTAATATAATCGATATGTCACTCCTTCCCAAAGCTCTCCGACGACTAGACCAGAGCACCATACAGGATACGGTGCCTCTTTTCGTTTCTCATATACTGACTTTCGGAATGGCGGCTCCGTATGATGCGGCAGCGTCAGCTCGACTTCGAAATCGATGTCAAAAACTCAAAGCGACTATCAAGTGACGGTTAAACCGAGTAATTCTCCGACATACCTTTGCCATACGTCTACTTTTACCAAACCCTTACATCGAGATGGGATCCGGTGGATTCGTAATGAAGACGAAGTGGATGGGAATGGAAAATTGAATTTCATATCCTATCGTGTAATCTGTCATTTTATCGGATGTTCTCCTCTGGCTCTTTTGTGGTATCTCATGTGAGATATGACAGGATATTTTTAGACCCGATGGAATGTTTAATCGGAATGATCTGTCCGGTTCTGTGCGTAGGTGATTGGAAAAGTTCTTCCGTCGGTGTCAAAAGTTTTTGAGAATGTTATGAACGTGATTGCTGGTTGGGTTGATACATAAAGCAAAGTCTTGGCATTACATTCCTTTGGTGAAATTTGGCCTTTCTGTTTCAACAGACTTCGCAGCCGATTCTTAGTGTACAGAATCATTGCATGGCTAGTACTATGGATCCTACTGACACTAAGAATCCTTCCAGGTCGGGGCTCGAACATACGACAACTGGCTTGTAAGACCAGCGTCCTATGCGTTGAACCGCCAACCCGGGATAAATACATGGGTTGATACATACATTCGCTATAGAAGGATAAAATACAATACGTTCTACAATACACGTCAATCTATGTTATATAAAGAAAGTGATAAAGCGAACCATACCGAAAAAAAAAACTTTAATATGGGCTTTCGTTTATACCATTTTTTTAATAACCTCCAATAAACCATCACTAAACAACCACTTCGTAGAGGAATTTCTGACGAATGACAACCATTCAGGTAATAATTTTAACACCAAACGAAATCATTTCGTTTTTGATTACTACTACAACTGACTCTCAGTAGATTCATCCGGAAACCTTTTTCAAAGTGAATAATAACAGATAACACATCACTCAACAAGTCGTGTGATTGACACACAGATGGCGCTATCATTGTTAAATTAAAATGACGTTTATGAAGCACCAATTTTTGGAAGACTATATCTATGTATGTACGTATGTACGTGTGAAGCCACCATCAGTTCAAGACATTACCAGTGTATGCGGGTAGACTTACAGTAGATCCGAATTTGATTAGCAGATAGCTTTCATATGATTGCTGTTAAGAAGGCCAAAATGGGTTTTGAGGACCCGGCGCCTTCCAGCAAGAACATCCGGCCATATAATGAAGAATTTCGCTGTACCAGCTTAAACCCGCCTGATGGTTTGTTTGTTAGAAGGGTGCGTCTTACTCATTTCAGACCTTCAGGGAAAAACACAAAGCTTCCCCCACGTGACTCAGTATACTACAATATAATATAATATAATTCAATATAACATGATATAATGTCAAATAACTACAGAGAAAAGACATCCAAGCTAGTACAAACTATTTTAAAAAGCTGTGTAAAGCAAACAAGTGAAAATCCGTTAAAAATCACCGTTGCACACGACTTTGCACGTATGAATGTCTGTTGGATATCTGTTCTCTGTGATATAATATGGTATAAAATAATATATAACATAATATAACACAGCATAATTCAAACTACAAGCCTAAAACCGCTTACGTACGGAACGAAAGAAACAAAGTACGGTATTGTGTAGTAAACAATGGAACGACCTCGAAAATGAGTGAACCAAACGAACAAAAGCTACCGCCGACACGAAAGAAAACAATTGTTGTAGACTTCAGGCAGTGCAAAATTCGATCTTCGATACGAGAACTTGAAAGTTTGCTTAAGGAGTAAATGCATCTTGACATTAAACGTGTGCATTTACTTCAATGCAATAAGACAAATAATGTTGTTTACATCCAGTTTTATAAAGAGTTGGATGCAATTTAATTCGCAAAAGACAATAATAATGTGCACTATGTGGAACACGAGAACATTAAGTATAACATTCCAGTATATATGGAAGATAGTGATATCGAAAATAAGCTATTCACATACATTTGTCTTGTACGCATGTATTTGTGATAGTTTTTTATGCCCAGATCACAGCATGCTGTGCGTTTGGCTGTCAGCTTTCGTTTTTTTACTTGTTTGTGCGGTTGAAATTCTGCGTTTTCAAAATGTCGCGTATTGAAAAGGAAGTGAAAATCAAGGTTCTGGACACATGGCTAAGTGAGAAGGGTATTACTATGCGAAAATTGGAGAAGCGGTTTGGAATTCATCATTCCAGTGTTAAAATCATCATTAATAAGTTTGGGGAACACTATTCTTTGGATGAGCTACCAAGAAGAGGCAGAAAACCAGATTCTTCCAACCCGAAACTGAACTAGAAAGTGGTATCTCTAATCATGAAGAACAAATCAATGTCAATACGTGATTTGAACAAAAATGCAGGAACGAGTGTCGGAATGATCCAGAATATCAAGTGACGAAATCACCTGAAGACCTACAAGAAGCAGAAAATCTCGAAACAAAGTGTAGAACAGAAAAAGCGAGCAGCAACAAAGGCCCGGAAATTGTATTCGCATCTTTTGCAGTGTCCGGATGCATGCATTTCGATGTACGATGAGACTTATGTAAAGGAGGACTCAAAAACCCTTCCAGGTCCACAATACTTTACTGTCGTTGGGGAGGATGTGAGCGATGCGGACAGGTCGATTCAAGTGGAGAAATTCGATCGAAAGGTACTGGTATGGCAAGCAATATGTTCCTGTCGTTTGCAGGTCAACCATTTTTTACACTACTGGAACTATAAATGAAGAAATCTTTCGATCTGAGTGTCTCCAGAAGAGTTTGCTGTCTTTATATAAGAAGCATAGTACACTTCCACTGTTTTGGCCGGATTAAGCGTCGGCTCACTACGTCAAATTCTCTCTCAATTGACTTGCGGAAAAGGATATAAATTTCGTAGAGAAAAATATCAATCCACCAAATTACCCTCAGCTTCGACCCATCGAACGTTACTGGGCAATCGTGAAGAGGGTCTTCAAGAAAACTGGTAAGGCAGCTGGGAACATGCAGGAGTTTAGAAAAATTTGGGCTCAAGCGTCCAAAAAATGCGATGCAACACTTGTCCGGAACTTGATGAAGAGCGTTCGATCCAAAGTTCGAAAATTCGTGAAAGAATAACTTAAATTTCATCCGGTTTTCATTATGCTCAAGTTTCCCCTCGTACAATAAAGGATCAATTTTTAGTTTGAATAAAATATCGCTTTTTATCATAGTTTGAAAGAAAAAATTGTGGATAGCTTATTTTCGATATACTCCTTATAGAAGTGCGTGTGCATGATCTTCCCTCAAGCGTCATCGATCCTTATATTCGTAAAACTATGTCTCAATACGGAAAGATACTCTCTATCGAAAAAGAAAAGTGGAAGATTTTTTTCCCCGGTATTCTAAATGGCGTACGTTTGTTACGCATGCGCTTGAAGAGGCCTATACCTTCTTATGTAACTTTCGGTCAGGATACAAGAACCCCGTGCAAATCACTTGTTACCTATGACAATCAGATGGCCACATGTCAATATTGCTAAAAAGCTGTTCACTACGGTAAGCCATGTGATAAACTGGTCAAGGAGACAACCACACCAAAGGACAACGCTTCCTTCACACCAACCCCAAGCAACCCCAGCACACCTGTGACAGTCACCAACAACAGTGAAGTATCTCCTTCAACGAAACCATCCAACGTATCCCCTATAGAACAAAGTACACCAGCTGCAGTTAACAGCTTACCATCCAACCAACCAGCAACTTCAAACAATGTACAACAAGGCGCATCTACAGCAACTAGCAATGAAATCAACAACAATACCACGGCAATGGATGACGAGACAAACCACGAACAAACTGCCCTTCAATCCTCGCAGGAAGGAAATGGAAGCTCTTCTCCCCATAGAAAAAGGGCGACAACGAGATCCAATACATTAACATGTTTAGCTAAAAACTCAGCTCAATCGACCACGTAAAGCTTGTACGCAAATAGGCCTAAATAAAAATATTTTTTATAAAAAAACTACAAGCCATTTCGAACCCTTTCATTCTGCTACTAACGCAGAAGGCGATAGCACCCAGTCGAGGCCGTTCTATTGACCAAATGTCATCATAGACGCTCGGGGAGGCATGAGATAGGAACTTGTGAGGACTTAGTTATCTCACCATTTGACGACCTGTAGTGCTGAATTGAGTTTTTATGCCCACAAACTAAAAAGCTTCATGATTTTATGGGATTTGTACCTGTTTTTGACCATCGTTAATGAAAAAATACTCCCGAATTTAATAATTTTCCACTTATCACGCTTTAAAGTTGTGAAATCGGTTCAGCCATCTCAAAAAAATAGAG
Source organism: Malaya genurostris (assembly GCF_030247185.1). Classification (NCBI taxonomy): domain Eukaryota; kingdom Metazoa; phylum Arthropoda; class Insecta; order Diptera; family Culicidae; genus Malaya; species Malaya genurostris. The sequence goes on from NC_080572.1 coordinate 217,645,417, forward strand.
TGCATATTTTTGTTACATACAAACATACATACACATATATTCACACAAACACACACACGGAAACACACACCCGAAAACACACACATGGACACACACACACAAACATTTTCTCAGTTCGTCGAGTAGAGTCGAATGGTATATGATATTCGGCCCTCCGGGTCTCGGTTAAAAAGTCGGTTTGCACAGTGATTGTATAGCCTTTCTATGATATATAAGAAAGGAACAAATATGAACAGCAAACAGAAAATAGACATTAGCCGTTGTAGTTCTTCCTGTGGCGCAATTTAGTACCTAAGGAAAGTATTTTTATAATCGCAGACTATATTTCGATGGACGCGCTAAAAGATTTTTGTCTATAAAATGGAAGGAAACAATTCATTATTCTAGGGAGCCCGTAGAATTTAACATTCTGAAAAAACATATTTTTCTTTTGTATTTTGTTAAATGAAACAAGAATGTTTTGTCAAGTTTTTGAGTCAATCGATGCAGAAATCTTGTGCCTGTGCGCCAAGTTCTTACATTTTTGCAGTATGAGATAAGCAAAGATAAAGGTTCATAATTTTCTGAGTTTTGTTCCGATAGGTTGAAAATTTCACAGAATATTCTTGAAATGTTTTATATAGGGGAGAGTGGGGTTACTTGAACCACTTTTTTTGTTAATTGATATATCTTTTGAACTATGTGGGGTAAAATATGTTTCACCTACGGTTAATCAAAACAAACCATTCTTTTCGATATTCATTGTAATCAATAAATGTAAATTCGCTTTTTGATGTAAATAGCAGCTTTATACAATATTATGTCAGATGGTTCAAGTATCCCCATGCATGGGGATACTTGAACCACCCCATGGGGATAATTGAATCACCTTTAAGGAAAGAATAAAAAGCACTACATATGAAAAAAAATTTCTTATATTTTTGAACATGTCTCTTTTAAAAAAAAATAAAAAATAAATATCAGATTTATTTAGTATAACGTATGAAATGATTTTGTCTGCTTTTGTTTGTGAATACTTTTTTCTCGAGTTTTATACTTTTTTGGTTTAGCCATTGGAAACCTTCGTATGTTTTCTGGAGATTGTCCTTGTAGAAATTCACATTTATTTAGCATTCTATTGCCTTTTTTGGCACTATGGATGCCAACGGAATATTGTCAATGTTAGAGAGCATGAGGTGCTAAAGCTTCTGTTGGTAAACTTACTTCCTAGAAAGTCTGATACAGAAAATGTTTGTGGATTAAAAAGAAAAATTCCTGTCTTTTGAAATGCAGATTTTATATTCGTTGGACTAATTGCAGTGTCATGCGCAGCATTCACGCATTCTGCAACCTCGTAAATTGTAAATGGGTGCTGCAAAGATCTGCATGCAGAGAATGGTCGTGAGCTGTTTTAAATGAACTGTAAATAAGGTTCTGTCTAATGGTTGCATCTAATTGTGTAGTGGTAAAGTTAAAATTGTAATGCCATTTTTCTTTGCTAAATCCAATAATCCCAATGTACAGGTGGCCTTCGTGGTTTTCGAAATTTAATGATTTCAGATTTGTTTTTAACGCGTTCGTAAATTTAATAAAATGATTCAACACCTCTAAAAACTATTCTGCATTCATGCATCCTGTTTTATTTGCAAGTTCGAGTGTATTCGGCACACTGTTTTTCAACATTTTAGGAATGAAGTTATCCCGTGGAAATACCATCGCATGTGGTAGTAAACCTCCAGCAGCATTGACGAAAGTGGTTCATGTAACCCCACAAAAAGTAGTTCATGTATCCCCACAAATCATTAACAGATTGGAAGTGTTTTCAAGACGGCAAGAAATTTTTTATCTTTTCAAACTTTTTGTGAGAATGAATGAATTTGTATGTATTTACGATAACAATTAATCTTATACAGTTATGTACCACAGGTGGAAAACATTAAACATTTTCCAGAATAAAGTGAGGTCGCGATTCGTGCAGTTTCATGCAGAGAATATCTTTTATAATTAATAACAGTAACAACACGCGTCAGAAGTGTGCACAAATATGTGTGAGGTTAGGTTACCGATAGGATTACCGGTACACATTATGATCGTAGAAAAGTTTTTAGTCAGTGAAGAAATATCCCTAATGGTTCATATATCCCCGTGGTTCAACCAACCCCACTCTCCCGTATTATTTATTATAGATAAACTAATAAGATGTGTTTGAAATTTTCAATTGATTGATGTGCTATAAATTATTGACTCATGTTCTGAAACTTACGAGCAGGAAGATTACATTTTCCCATCATTATGCAAAAACAGAAAACAAACCTTCGCAGAAGTACACAAGTTTCGAATTCGTCTACGAGTAGCGACCTTTGCGAAAACCTTTGAACAAGGGATTACATAAGATACCAGAGAAAATAAGGCGTCAGTCATAATCAACCCAATGTTAGCAGTCACATTTTCCGTTGATTCCATCAGCAAAATGATTCCGGTAACGAGAAATTCTACAACACCGCCTCTCGTCTCCTCGACACAGTCGGCAACGGCAACGTCGTCAGACGACAGAAGAACCGACTAATCAAAATCGGATAAGCACAAAATTGCCAGAGGACAAATTCATCACAATTAGGTGAAATTAAAACGGAAGCAAGCAAGACACAACATGCCACGCCAGTCAGTCGCCATGTCGTGTGTCCTTGTGTTTCAGTTTATGATGAACCAGTGACTGCCAACATTTTACTGGGGATTGGCAAAAGCCGGGTTTCTTCCAGAAAATCATTCCTTTCTGTACGACCGGAAGTTTGAACAGTGAGCTTGGTTTGGTGTTTTTCGACGATCTAAAGAAGATGGGCAGAAATAAATCAGCAATGAAAGCATCAGGATAGTGATCGTAGTGAAACTTGAAGCAACATAATGGTATGAGGGACCTTCTGCTGCGTAAGGAATAAAAACAGTTCTGTGGAAAATTATGCTGTTTCTTCTTTCAGTTCGATTTTATCCATTTTCTTGAGCTTGTTTCATGGTTTACATCTCCCACAGAATTTCAACAACAATCAGCCGTCTACATTAAATCAAGTTCCAACGAAAGGAAGCATAGTTCGTTGGAAATGTCCCTCTCGGAGTTTCGACGTTGAATAACGGAGCATGAACAATAATGCGAAAAAGTTCATTACGTGCTGAATTGTGAATCGACCTAATCACGAAATATCCCATTGAGCACATGAGTACCTACCAGTAATCTAAAATAACGTAGTCCGGAGTTGTCAGTCCCTTCTTTCCGCCCGAGATAGCACTGTTGACAGTCTCATTTCCAATTCCGGCGTGGCTCGGGCTCGCTTGCTCGGTGCTTCGTTCGAACACCAGCCGGGGTTTTTTTTTTAATTCACTGGGGGTCCGTTTGCTGTGTTATAGCGTTGACCAACGGAGTTATCAGGAAAACGCTTTCAGTCGAAAGTTGGTATATTCACACCACACACACACAGTGTCTATTCTTTTGCAAGGGTTCCTTTCTTAAAGAATGTAGCGGAACGGACGGAGATCACATATGCGTTCGTGGGTGGGTGTATTATCACTTGAGTAGCAGGGATTTCGGTGGTTTGATACCAGCAGAACTCTAACCGAAACAGAGTGGGTCGGGGAAAAACCGAATAACCTCCGGGGAAATTTACTTCCACTGTGTTGAGCATGCTCTTAGTTTTGGGGAGTGCCACTATAGGGGCGTTAAACTGACCTCGGATGGAAACGGAAATGAGACAGTCTTTGATGATGAACTTTGCTCAAAATGACAACAGCATGGCAGAATAATTATTCTAAAATTTATCTAATTGAAAGTACGTCAAATTCTTGTTTCTTCTGTTTATTTTCTATTTGTTACAATTTTGTTTCGGGTGATTTTTGACTATGTTAGTCAAGTATAACGTTTGCATTTCCAACTAGATGGTGACTAGTTCGAAGTCACGAGCCATCAGCATGATGAATCACGGCTCATGTTCTAAACAGCATATTGCATACATTAAGCCTCCAACAAACGGTATATTGCATGCATCTGTTCGTGTCTGTCCGACAACATGGAAAAGAGTTATGCACCAAACATCCATCGTAGCTGTAGGGTTCTAGTTCCTATTTTTAACCTATTCGATTCTATGATAATGCTTAAAATCGATGGAATGAATATGTAAATCAAAGGAAATCTACATCAAAGAACAGTTTCGGGAAAGCACAGAAGACATGAAAAAAAAACTGTGTACATGTTTACATTCATCGTTCTGTGTCACTGTGTGAAGCGATAGAAAGGATCTCATTGCAGCTTGCAGGTTCAAATAAGACGAAGAGAAAAAAAAATTGTAACAAGATGAGAGCTGGGTTCAGCTACTCTTCCAAGGATTGCACCTTCTGAGCCAGCGAGAGACTATTTCCCGTATGCACAGCATAAGCATGCAAGGTGAGTAGATTCCAATCTGAACATCAATAATGTAGATAGGGACACGTCCCTTCGGTTTTAAATTGTACACTGTCAACACAAGTGCTGCGAAATGTTACGAAACAGAACAGTACTGAATGACACAATGCTTCATTGTGTACTCTGGCGAATGTGTTTGTATCAGAAGTACATAGCTGCATTCGCACGTTTGATCGGAAACAATTTCTTAAATATTTATCTCCTTCCGGAGTGAAGAGAATTCTACACACTTAGAAAATTTCGCAAAATTCGGTAATTTTTTACCAAACTTTCAACAGCTGAACGTTCGGTAATCAGTTCGGTAATTGAATTCAATACCGATCGTTCGGTTATTGCTGAATTGTCAAACAACTACCGTAAACTGTAAACCAAATGGCTAGATCCATGGTTCGGTAATTTTTTGCGTTTGTTTACTTTTGGTTAAATTCTGAATTTGAATAGATTTTCGGATTTTATACAACAACATACATTTTAAGCTTACGACAAGGTTTTTCGGATTTGGATATTTTTCATAGAAACGAGTGAAGAAAGTTCGAACCAGTTGTGACTACGGTCCGTGTAATACTATATATCCATGAACGGCACTATATATCCATGAAAAAATATAAAAAAATGTGTAGAAAAAATGTAACTAATGTTATAAAAACTTGTGCACTTGTACCTCATTCCATTCGACGAACCCTTCAAGATATTTTTCGATTGGTAAATAAAAAGACACTTACTGAACATTTTAATAACTGGTTGACAGTTAGTTTTCACGACAATCAGTATTTACAGAAGTTCGGTTATTGGAAGATTATTTTACCATACGGACGGTATGGTTTTTACCGTACTCGGCGACTATTTCGATTTACCGTATGAATTGTATATCTATTTACAGAATTCTGTAATGAAAACTTGCGTAAAACTGATCGTCCGGTAAAAATTTGCATAATTTTTGTAAAATGAAGTACATGTACCGAAATATCGGTAATTTCTATTGATTACCGAAAGTTTTCGTCAAAAAAATTACCGAACAACGGAATTGAATCTTAGTGTGTAGTTCCTTTTTCTGAATCATTTTTCATGGGAGACTACAGTATGCGTCAGAAAATTTTGAGACTCTCAATAATACTACCTCACAGCTCAAGTCACTCAAAATGTTTCTCAAGGTGTCAGCTATTGTTTACAAACAGATTGGTATATTTGAATTTGTTTTTATCAAGGCAGATTTCTTGGAAAATGTACGACAAGGATGACATCCTTAGATTACTTCACGCCCAGAAGTCTGTTTCAGATATCATGGCTCTGGTAAAATGTTCAAGGGCTACTGTATTTCGTGACCAAGAAAACCTAGAAGTGGTCGGAAGCGATCTGTGAGAACGCCAGGGTTGATACAATCCATTAAGATGAAAGTAACTCGTAATCCCATTCGGAGCCCGAGAAAAATGGCAAAGCAGGCTAATGTATCAGAAGCAACGGTAAGAAGAAGACATCACAGTAACACCATCTCGTGACGGAAAAGGCTATTATTTCAGTCATGTTTAATAGTTTGCGTTTAGCGTGCACCCAGAAGTGAAATGTCAAAAGTAGTTGAGCATGATGCTTACATAGAGGTGTGAACATTTTCATATTTAAATGTGTTTTTTTTCTGACGAAAGTAAATATCGCCTATTAATAATGTAGAATTACGCACTTTTAGACCTATCATCTTCACTTTCAAGAGTTATGAAGTAGTATTTAACTTTGCTCATGAATGTTGAGAATAGCGCTGAAAAGACGAAACCTATAGGCTGTGAAGGATATGCTTGGCAGATCACTTCTGATATATAGAACAAAATTAAAAATGAAATGAACGGTGTATTACAAGTTACTTTGATTGCGATATTTTGTTCATTGCGTTCATGACATTGAATTTAAATAAGCATTATCTTTTCTCTCAGGGAAAGTTAGAATGTAAAAGAAAATTGTCATTTTTATAAATTGTCTATGAATTTAAAGTGCATATACTAAGCGATTTCATTCAACAGACGAACCATTCCAAAATTCGACAAAAAGAAAGTTTGTTTAGCACTGAAAAAATATTAAAAAATAGTAAGATAAGTGTAATACAATAAGCAAAAACGTGATTAATCCACCTAGCAGTGAGATGATACCTTTTTTTTTATCAATCCGCATGTGTTTTTTGTATGAATATTCTTCGGTGTTTAAGTTTTCATTACATTATTTTAATGACCGTCGTTTTAAGCGACAATTTGAGATTGTAATCACTCATTACTCTGTAATGTCGAAACTTCAAATACAATCGAATTTAAATCTAGAAGTGTGATAATCGATTAAACATGCCATGATATGTAAGTTCCACTTTAGAGTTTACGGTAACTTAAGGTACTTCCAGAGCCGGTATTCAGGAACCAGCATAACTCAAACCGATTCGTATGGCCATATGACGAATAAATTACAGTTTTGAGTACAACTTTGAAGCTTAATTGAATAAAATTCATTAATTTTTGTATGTATGTATAAAACTAATGATTTTGTATATAAGTTTAATTCAATTTGAATTTTTGTTTCTGAAATTTGATTAGGCTTTTTTGAGAAAACGATTGAGCTTTGAGAAATGATTTTATAGTGGAACCGGAATTCTAAAATCGGTATGGCCGAATTCAGATAAATTCACCTGAATAGCTGTATAGTTTTCATTTGTTTCAAAATATTTGAAAATCAGTGAAGACATCTTTGAGAAATCATAGCACGAATTAAATTTTTAGGTGCCTTCTGAATCGACAACTGAATACCACTAAAACTGAAAAAAGTAAATTTTTTTTATCGACTATCCAAATCTGCTAACCCGATAAACCTGATTAATTTATGTGTAATAGACATTTTTATACCAATCACCCTTTATCCCCGGAACCGGAAGTTGGATCTGACTGAAGAGCAAGATGTTTTAAAGAATCTTGAAACTTTTCATTTGCATCTTAGATGATTCTTAGATTTCATTTGAATCTTAGATCGGTTCAGCCATCTACGAGAAGAATGAGTTACACAATTTTGATTTCGTTTCATATATCATCCTGTAGTTCCGGAACCAGAGGTCGGAACCAAACATAATTCAGGAACTTTGTTTGGGAGCATACGAATTTTCACATGAATATGAATTTGTAGAAAAGAAATTTTCAGAGAAAATTGAGTGAAATTATTTATCACACACGCATTTGCTGATCTCGACGAACTGATTCGAATGGTATATGGATGTTATGTTCTTCCAGCATTTATTGCTATAAGTAGTTTAAAACAATATAATTAAAAAAAAATCTGCCATCATCTGGTTTATATATGTCATATTCGAACGATTATGTTGCCAAAAACGAGCCGTGCTAAAATCGGTCCGAGGCAAATTGTCATGAAAAAGGATGCTGTACACAGTCTTTTTGGTACTTAGAAACAATTGTATGTAACAGAATAAAAAATCGTGTTTTCCGTTTCTCCCAAGCATTGCTTTGTCATACAGCGCTCAAAACTCCTACTGCTGGAATAGGGGGAAAAGTCGTTTACACAAAAATTTCGATATCTCCGTTAAAAATGGACGGATTTTAACAATCTATGGCTTGTTGAATAGGTATTATCGTGCGGAATCTAAGTCTGAAAACATATTCTGTTTTCAAGGTCAATTGTGACAGATACTGTCAAAAAACTGAAAATTTTGACATAAAACTTCGTATAACTCAAAAAGTAAACATCCGATCTCAAAACCATTCAATAGCGTTTTGGGTGACGGGGAGACCTTTCAATTGCGACTAGTTTGATCAAAATCGGTCCAGCCATCTCTGAGATCTCGACCTCTTAGTTGACAACACACATACAGACACACACACATACACACACACACAGACATTTGCTCAGTTCGTCGAGCTGAATCGATTGGTATATGTCATTCGGCCCTCCGGGCCTCGGAAAATTTTTCGAAAGTTTGAGCGAATTCTATACCTATTTTTTATATATATAAAAAAAGGTAAAAACAAGTTATACTTATTACTTTTACTTCAATTGATAGCTCTCGTTGAGGCGAATTACGGTTTATTCAAATACAAAATTGTTTTGTTTTTAAGCATTTATTTATTTATTAAACAACCTGATATTGTATATTTCTACCACCGTCATAGATGGCTTTAAGCGTATCAAAGAACGCTCACTAGCAACTCTTCACACGATTCGATCCGTGCCATCAAAGAAAGACGGATATCATCGCAGCAACAAAAAACTGGCATGGTTCATTTAGCATAGAATAGACACCAGTGCGAGAGCGAATTTCTCTCGATGACCTGTCTGAGAATCAAAGGTTAGCACGCTGCTGTGGAGATTCTCTCTGAAGCAAAAAATGGTCGCTTTTTCTCGTTTCGCGATCCGATTCTATACGGGCAGTTGATAATTGCGATAGAATCATTTTACTATTTCCGCTTATTCTAACTATGTGCATATAACCTTTGTATAAGTTATGTCCATGAAACTGTATGTGAATGCTCCACACAAGGGTTTTGAAATATTGCAACCTAGTATGAGAATCATCATGTCGAATCATCGATACGATTTTCAGTGATAATTGTCAACTTGAGGTTCTCTCTTGGTAAATTTCACACAGCACCGTTTATTACCAGACTGTGCATTTTTTAAGGGCCGTGAAATACTCAGAGTATGAAGTGAAGAGAAAAAATGTAGAAAAATTCTCTCACGGTTCATGCATTGAGAGACACGAGCTCTTGTAGCATCTTCTACCGGATTGAAAATGTTGTATACAATATAAATAAATGTCGAGCAGCTTCTGTCAAATTATCGGCAATCACCAACACTGATCACCGTAACCGTAATTTTTTAAATCGAGAAATTTTGGTACAAAATTCGGAAATGTTGGTAAAATTCTGGAACTAACATTAAGATTAATTTGCTTAGTTCTGCGTTATATATGCGTTATATATAGTTATATTTCATATGTTATATTTGGAGTTGTTTGGTTCCCAAAAAAGGAGCCCGTTTTTATCCAAGAAAGCCTGAAAGTGAAAACAGATGTGTACTAAGGAATTCTTAGGGATCATGTTTTGCCTTGGATTACATCTACCTACGGCAAGGATGCAAATATTGTTAGTTCCAGAATTTTACCAACATTCTACTAAGACGTTGGCCTTGCACACACGTCGAAGAAAACACAAATGTAGATTTCAGTGCATAGGCAAATATTGAAGCACGTGTATGTGAACATTCTCACTCGAGTTTTATCTTTCTACAGACCTCCATAACAAAGCATTGGGAAGAAATGTCACCAGATTATATTGCCAAGGTCTGCAAGAGCTTCAGGCGTCGTCTAGAAACGATCATAAATGCAAATGGCGGACAAATTGTGTGAAAAAGAAGCCTAATCTTCTACGAACATGTTTATGTTAATACAGGTTATGTTTAAAGTTGATAATGAAGATACTAAGCCCCAATGAAATTAAATATTTTCGAGTTTCGTTATTTTCTGACGCATACTGTACGTCTTGGATTTCAGTAAACCTGTACACATAATAAAGGAAATGAAAAGACCTTGAAATGTTGGTTCTCTGATGAATTTCTACATTTTCGTGTCTATTGTAATGCAATTTTTTTACGTATCGACTATAATCGACTATAACCAGAGGTGGAAATAAGCCCATTTTGCGCATGAAAATGTGAATCAAGATTTCCGATTGTGTATCAAAAAACCGAACACCGTGAAATAAATAATTAAGTAACAAAACTAAAATTTCGATTATCCTTTAAATTGTGGGCAATGAAATTGAATACCTTTTTAAATTCTAAGTGAAACCAAAATTTGTCTCATCAAAAATCATTCATTTCAAAAGTCATTATAATATCTACAATAAATATGTTATATGAAAAGATAATGCTGACTATTTTTATTTACTGTGAATCGCAAATTTGCTTATTTCCAGCACTGCGATAAACTTTACTTTCGAAAAAGAAAAACGAATTGCAGATTGTTCCAGGGCATTGTGTTTCCGAATTCAAAACAATTTCATAATTATATTGATTTCAACTGCTTACAGCAATTAACGCTGGAAGAACATAGCTTCTTACACCCATATACAATTTGAATCAGTTTTTCGAGATCAGCAAAAGTGTGTTCACTCAATTTTCTCGGAAATGGCTTAACCGATTTCTACAAACCTAGAATCGTATGCTCCCATGTTAAGATTCCGGAATTTCATTTGGATCCGACTTCTAGTTCCGGAACTACAGGATGATGTGCCACTCATTTTTTTCACAGATGGCTGAACTGATTTCCTCCATATAAGATTCAAGAGTCTTAAGATCCCATAAAAAATTCTTATTTTTATTCAAATCCGATTTACGATTTAGGAGATATAGGGTGATAGGTGTAAATGTGTCAATTTCACATAGATTAATCGAGTTTGCAGATTTTGATAGTCAATGACCAAATAAACATATTTGAGTTTTACCAATATTCGGTTTTCTATCTCAGAAGGTACGCAAAAAATTCTTTGGAACGCACTATGCCCTCTCAAATATGGCTAGACTATCTTCAAACATTTCAAATCCAATGGAATGGTTTGTAATCCCTTAGGAGAATTGATTTGACTTTGGCTGCGCCGATTTCCGAGTTTCGGTTCTGAAAGTATCAGGAATAGAAGAGCTCAATCGTTTTCTTGAAGAAAGCCTAAACAAATTCCTAATTAAAACATTAATGGTCCCAGTGTTGATTTACTCAAAACAAAGTTTTCTCATTACATTTCTTTTGTGGAATTTGATCTTTCTGTTTCAACATACTTCGTAGCCGATACTTAGCATTCATACCCATTGCATGGATAGTACTACGATCCTACTGCCACCTAGAATCCTTCCAGGTCGGGGATGCGACCTATACATTGAACCATCAACACGGGCAAACCTCTCATGGTCCTAGGAGATTGAAGGTACCTATTATCTTTTTTCCGGACAGGACCAGCTTAGATGCCGTGTAAAATCCGGCGGAAAAAAACTTAACCAAGAATAGATCCACTGGGTTCCTGCTTCCATGTCGTAAAATGCGACATTGGCCGGAGTCTCTTTTTTTCCTTCAGTTATCAGATTTTTTCTACGTTTTACATTTGGTTACTAAATGATCTCTTCATTCAACCAAGAGTTTTGCTCAAAAACATTTTCTCATCATTTTACGACAATATGATCTCTCATCTGTTTTTTCCATCGATCTTCTTAATTTGATCCGTTTATTTTTCCTTCCATGTTATTACTTGTTTTTAAACATTATAAATTGAATGATAAAAATCAACTACCGCGAAGATCGGTTAATACTACACTTTTAATAACATAGATCGGTGTGTCAAATAAATAGTAGGAAAATGATTGATTTGATGTAGATACATAAATAATTTAACTAACCATTTTTTGCGGTAAATTCTATAATGGAAAAAATAAACAATCCAGACGCGCGTGAAGTCTGTTGACCTGATTTTGGTGGTTTTCAGATATTTCTTTTATAATTTATAGAATAATTATTTCATGTACATTATCTGTTAAATAGAGCTTTTGGATTATTTCAATATGTCACTACAATTAAACAACTATTTTGTCTAAATCCCATTCACTCGTTCACATTAGAGCAGGCAGTTTCATTTAGAACAAGCTCAAGATCCCATGATCTAATTAGATTAAACCTAATCAAACGCTATTTACCATGAGTTTGATTTATAGAAGTAACATGAGTGCAGGGTTTAGCGTAGCGTTTGAACCAGTCCTCTGCTGAGAAGCCATGCTGGCTACGATAGCACTTGGTAGAGCGCCCTTCCACCAGGTTGGTTTGTATTCGCTCTAGTCAAGTCATGCACTCCTTTTGCTACTCTGTACAAAATTCAACTGCTGCATGAAACATGCTTTGTGGTTGGATTTTTATTAATATATATTATTATTTATAAATGTCATTATAGTTATTTTTAATCCCAGTATAATATATTAAGATTTATTTGAAATTGATTTTTAATACATCACCCACCATACTGAACATCACTGTTTCTAGTGAAAACCGCTGCATGGCTGATAATCGTGAAAATGATTTTTAATGATTATCATTTCGTTATCACATGTAAGTTTCTGGAACATCACTATAATTTAATTGAACGGAATAAGGTTTTGTTAATACTCTCTTCGAGTGATCTCAATTATGGTTGATTTTGTTGATAAAGATAATCGATTGACTTAACTCAGAACTCCGAATTGAATCACGGATCATGAATCATAAAAATCTGCTTTATTTTTAGTTAACTCTACCTTTTATATCTAGCCTCTCTTCTCCTGTTCTAACTTATTCTCTAGTTTACATATTTGGTAGGGGAGGTAATAGTATATAAGGATTAGCCAATCACGTTACTTCGCGAGGTCATGTTTGATAATGGAGGGAGAGCGCGAGAGATGAGTGTGAGAGTCAGAAGCGAGTAATTTTTAATTGTTTAATCTGTTCTAAAGAACGAGTGAGTGTCTTGTTGTGAGTGTACGGGTGTACTTTACCTGAATCGGTGAGTTACTGTCGTACGGTACATGTTTTGTTATGCTTGGGGCAGCATTTCTTGATTGACACCCGAAACCGTTGTATCTGTTTTATGTTCGCATTTATTTTGTGGCGTTTTATATCCGTATTTATTTTGTGTGTCAAGAAGGTTGTTTACAAGTGGTAAGTGATACATGCTCACAAGAGTGTTTGGGAAAGTGTTGCTTTTTAGGTTGTCTGTTTAATTTCGATAAGCGGGTATAGTTCTGCATGGTTTTTTAAGTGTTTCGATAAGGGTGGGCTTTGATGCGTAGGAACGTTATCTTAGATACCGCGACGTAGAATAGTTATGTTACAGTATCCTGTCATTCTTTATACACTATAATACATCAGGAAACTGCAAGTATGCATAGAAACTGGCAACAGTTCTCCAAAGTGGCATACGGAGTCACAAATAGCGAAAAGTACTGCGCATTATTGGAGCGATTAAAGGTCCAGTTGTCTACAAAATGGCCACAAGAATGTTTTTACAAGACAATGCGCTGACGCACAAGAGCATTGCAACCATGGCAACAATTTTGAACTGCGATTGTTTACCTATCCTCTTTATTCGCACAATTCGGCTCCCTCGTACTATGATCCCTTCTCAAACCTCAAATGATGATCAGTATCTAACGGGGAAAACAGTTTGGAAGTATGCAATGTTTTTCTGTTGGATGTATTTCCTTAGAGGACTATAATTGAATGCTGTGGCGGCCAAGTAAAGAGAAGCATGCTTGGTTCTTCTAGTCAATTAGGCTATCTCTTCACGTATTTTCATATGCAGGGTTGTTTGATTGGTTAAACAATTTTCCCGGTAAGGATCTAGCTACGGGTTCGAGTCCCGTCTATGCGGTGACATTTTCGCGGTTTCCATTACATAATCGCATTCGTATGTCATTTTTTCAAACTGTTTTCCCCGTTAGATACTGATCGAATTTGAAACTAGTTCAAGACGGCTCTACGTCTCAACAAGACTAGAACAAATCACTCAAAGGATGGCTAATCAATCAAAATTTGCTGCTCGTGCGAGAAGATAATCGATACCACGGAAGAGTATTGTGTTTCGGAAAACTACGGTTGGTATCAAAACGAAGGAAATTCACAAGAATTAATGTATTGTCCGGAAACAATTTTTTATTCTCAAGCAGGTAAAATTTCAACCCACTTAGTAAGAATAAAAGTACGACTTAAGTCTATCAGAGTTTATAAAGATAATTTCAAATTTTTATTATTTATCAGAACAGTTCACGAAGAAAGCATTAGCCAGAAAAATAAGCATTTTAACTATTAATCTTTTCCTGTGTACTGTATAAAAAGGCTTTTGTTCAGTTTACCCCGCAGGTAAACACTTACCGAAAAGAACCAGTTAAAATTGATATAGTAATTTATCTGATCGTCAACAGATAGTGATCAGTCAATAGAAGGATCAATGATTATGAACTCACCAATATTTGACAAGGGTATAAAGAAACTCACCTGAAAAAGAAAAGAAAATATTATTGTATCAAAAATGTAACAAAATCTGTTTCCATACATGCATCTTGAGGTGCCTTTCTCATAAAGATGTTAAGCAAAACATTTTCTTAAATTTAATTAATTTTTATTACCTTATTCATATCTTACAACTGTTTCATACATAAAAAATCTTATTACAAATATTCAAATATTTACCAATTTTGTTAAAAAAATATAAAAAAATGGTGACAATATAATTGTTTGACCTGTAATGGAATTGATCTTGAGTTAAGACAAAAGTTAAAAATTATGAAAAAATGTTTCTCTTATAATCTGAATCACTGAACAGTGGGGAAGTAATCAAAAACGAGTCTTTGCTCAATAATTTCATACAAATCTAAGCATATATTTTTAAAGTGGGCATTTTTTATGCAAAAATTACCCTAAAATCGATTGATGGTAATTTAAACCGCAAAATGTTCTGCCATACCCGTTTTACACAAATTCCTCCCCTTTTTGACCTCACTTCGAAGGTTGACTATAAAACTCAGATAAAATGAATTCGACTAATCAAAAGGTGCTCCTGACATTTTCATGAGTTCCATAAATGGATTGCATTAACACGTTGACTGCCACGACCATTCTCAGAATTCCGGTCTAAAAAGCCAATTGCATTTAATCATTTTATATTATTAAAGACTATAATTATATTACATAGTAATCATCAAAAAGCATAGAACATTGATTTTTTGTTCTCTTCCCAGAAGCCATCTATCCATATTATCTATCCATACGCGACAATGGCAAGTAAACACAGTACGAGATAACTCGTAGTCGGCGTCCTAGCAAAGAACGGAATATACCAGTTATCTCGTAGTTGGCAGTCAACGTGTTAAATCAGAACGATCGAAAATTTTTTTCTCCAATAAATTTACTGAAAATAAACTTCTACTGATCGGTGTTTTGGGCCTTTTACGGTAAACCAGGACTAGTACAGGACCAGACTAGTACTATTATTTCTATTCCAAACCATAGATTGTCAAAATCCGTACATTTTTATAAAAAAAATGTGTGAGGGACTTTTCCCCCTATTCCAGAAGTGAGAGTTTTGAGCGCAGCATGATAAACGGATCCATAGTACTAGCCATGCAATGATTCTGTACACTAAGAATCGGCTGCGAAGTCTGTTGAGACAGAAAGGCAAAAAATCCACCAAAGGAATGTAATGCCAAGACTTTGCTTTATGATAAACGGATGCTTGGGAATTCAAAACAATTTTATATTTATATTGATTTAAACTACTTGCAGCAATAATTTCAAGAAGAACATAACACTCCATTCGAATGAGTTCGTCGAGATCTGAAAATGTGTGTGTGACAAAAAATTAAACTCAATTTTCTCGAAGATGGCTTAACCGATTTCTAAAAACTTAGATTAATATATTCTGGTCAAACTTTATTTTTAGATTTTAATGTATTATCTTCATTATCCATGAAAAAATATAAAAAAATGTGTAGAAAAAATGTAACTAATGTTATAAAAACTTGTGCACTTGTACCTCATTCCATTCGACGAACCCTTCAAGATATTTTTCGATTGGTAAATAAAAAGACACTTACTGAACATTTTAATAACTGGTTGACAGTTAGTTTTCACGACAATCAGTATTTACAGAAGTTCGGTTATTGGAAGATTATTTTACCATACGGACGGTATGGTTTTTACCGTACTCGGCGACTATTTCGATTTACCGTATGAATTGTATATCTATTTACAGAATTCTGTAATGAAAACTTGCGTAAAACTGATCGTCCGGTAAAAATTTGCATAATTTTTGTAAAATGAAGTACATGTACCGAAATATCGGTAATTTCTATTGATTACCGAAAGTTTTCGTCAAAAAAATTACCGAACAACGGAATTGAATCTTAGTGTGTAGTTCCTTTTTCTGAATCATTTTTCATGGGAGACTACAGTATGCGTCAGAAAATTTTGAGACTCTCAATAATACTACCTCACAGCTCAAGTCACTCAAAATGTTTCTCAAGGTGTCAGCTATTGTTTACAAACAGATTGGTATATTTGAATTTGTTTTTATCAAGGCAGATTTCTTGGAAAATGTACGACAAGGATGACATCCTTAGATTACTTCACGCCCAGAAGTCTGTTTCAGATATCATGGCTCTGGTAAAATGTTCAAGGGCTACTGTATTTCGTGACCAAGAAAACCTAGAAGTGGTCGGAAGCGATCTGTGAGAACGCCAGGGTTGATACAATCCATTAAGATGAAAGTAACTCGTAATCCCATTCGGAGCCCGAGAAAAATGGCAAAGCAGGCTAATGTATCAGAAGCAACGGTAAGAAGAAGACATCACAGTAACACCATCTCGTGACGGAAAAGGCTATTATTTCAGTCATGTTTAATAGTTTGCGTTTAGCGTGCACCCAGAAGTGAAATGTCAAAAGTAGTTGAGCATGATGCTTACATAGAGGTGTGAACATTTTCATATTTAAATGTGTTTTTTTTCTGACGAAAGTAAATATCGCCTATTAATAATGTAGAATTACGCACTTTTAGACCTATCATCTTCACTTTCAAGAGTTATGAAGTAGTATTTAACTTTGCTCATGAATGTTGAGAATAGCGCTGAAAAGACGAAACCTATAGGCTGTGAAGGATATGCTTGGCAGATCACTTCTGATATATAGAACAAAATTAAAAATGAAATGAACGGTGTATTACAAGTTACTTTGATTGCGATATTTTGTTCATTGCGTTCATGACATTGAATTTAAATAAGCATTATCTTTTCTCTCAGGGAAAGTTAGAATGTAAAAGAAAATTGTCATTTTTATAAATTGTCTATGAATTTAAAGTGCATATACTAAGCGATTTCATTCAACAGACGAACCATTCCAAAATTCGACAAAAAGAAAGTTTGTTTAGCACTGAAAAAATATTAAAAAATAGTAAGATAAGTGTAATACAATAAGCAAAAACGTGATTAATCCACCTAGCAGTGAGATGATACCTTTTTTTTTATCAATCCGCATGTGTTTTTTGTATGAATATTCTTCGGTGTTTAAGTTTTCATTACATTATTTTAATGACCGTCGTTTTAAGCGACAATTTGAGATTGTAATCACTCATTACTCTGTAATGTCGAAACTTCAAATACAATCGAATTTAAATCTAGAAGTGTGATAATCGATTAAACATGCCATGATATGTAAGTTCCACTTTAGAGTTTACGGTAACTTAAGGTACTTCCAGAGCCGGTATTCAGGAACCAGCATAACTCAAACCGATTCGTATGGCCATATGACGAATAAATTACAGTTTTGAGTACAACTTTGAAGCTTAATTGAATAAAATTCATTAATTTTTGTATGTATGTATAAAACTAATGATTTTGTATATAAGTTTAATTCAATTTGAATTTTTGTTTCTGAAATTTGATTAGGCTTTTTTGAGAAAACGATTGAGCTTTGAGAAATGATTTTATAGTGGAACCGGAATTCTAAAATCGGTATGGCCGAATTCAGATAAATTCACCTGAATAGCTGTATAGTTTTCATTTGTTTCAAAATATTTGAAAATCAGTGAAGACATCTTTGAGAAATCATAGCACGAATTAAATTTTTAGGTGCCTTCTGAATCGACAACTGAATACCACTAAAACTGAAAAAAGTAAATTTTTTTTATCGACTATCCAAATCTGCTAACCCGATAAACCTGATTAATTTATGTGTAATAGACATTTTTATACCAATCACCCTTTATCCCCGGAACCGGAAGTTGGATCTGACTGAAGAGCAAGATGTTTTAAAGAATCTTGAAACTTTTCATTTGCATCTTAGATGATTCTTAGATTTCATTTGAATCTTAGATCGGTTCAGCCATCTACGAGAAGAATGAGTTACACAATTTTGATTTCGTTTCATATATCATCCTGTAGTTCCGGAACCAGAGGTCGGAACCAAACATAATTCAGGAACTTTGTTTGGGAGCATACGAATTTTCACATGAATATGAATTTGTAGAAAAGAAATTTTCAGAGAAAATTGAGTGAAATTATTTATCACACACGCATTTGCTGATCTCGACGAACTGATTCGAATGGTATATGGATGTTATGTTCTTCCAGCATTTATTGCTATAAGTAGTTTAAAACAATATAATTAAAAAAAAATCTGCCATCATCTGGTTTATATATGTCATATTCGAACGATTATGTTGCCAAAAACGAGCCGTGCTAAAATCGGTCCGAGGCAAATTGTCATGAAAAAGGATGCTGTACACAGTCTTTTTGGTACTTAGAAACAATTGTATGTAACAGAATAAAAAATCGTGTTTTCCGTTTCTCCCAAGCATTGCTTTGTCATACAGCGCTCAAAACTCCTACTGCTGGAATAGGGGGAAAAGTCGTTTACACAAAAATTTCGATATCTCCGTTAAAAATGGACGGATTTTAACAATCTATGGCTTGTTGAATAGGTATTATCGTGCGGAATCTAAGTCTGAAAACATATTCTGTTTTCAAGGTCAATTGTGACAGATACTGTCAAAAAACTGAAAATTTTGACATAAAACTTCGTATAACTCAAAAAGTAAACATCCGATCTCAAAACCATTCAATAGCGTTTTGGGTGACGGGGAGACCTTTCAATTGCGACTAGTTTGATCAAAATCGGTCCAGCCATCTCTGAGATCTCGACCTCTTAGTTGACAACACACATACAGACACACACACATACACACACACACAGACATTTGCTCAGTTCGTCGAGCTGAATCGATTGGTATATGTCATTCGGCCCTCCGGGCCTCGGAAAATTTTTCGAAAGTTTGAGCGAATTCTATACCTATTTTTTATATATATAAAAAAAGGTAAAAACAAGTTATACTTATTACTTTTACTTCAATTGATAGCTCTCGTTGAGGCGAATTACGGTTTATTCAAATACAAAATTGTTTTGTTTTTAAGCATTTATTTATTTATTAAACAACCTGATATTGTATATTTCTACCACCGTCATAGATGGCTTTAAGCGTATCAAAGAACGCTCACTAGCAACTCTTCACACGATTCGATCCGTGCCATCAAAGAAAGACGGATATCATCGCAGCAACAAAAAACTGGCATGGTTCATTTAGCATAGAATAGACACCAGTGCGAGAGCGAATTTCTCTCGATGACCTGTCTGAGAATCAAAGGTTAGCACGCTGCTGTGGAGATTCTCTCTGAAGCAAAAAATGGTCGCTTTTTCTCGTTTCGCGATCCGATTCTATACGGGCAGTTGATAATTGCGATAGAATCATTTTACTATTTCCGCTTATTCTAACTATGTGCATATAACCTTTGTATAAGTTATGTCCATGAAACTGTATGTGAATGCTCCACACAAGGGTTTTGAAATATTGCAACCTAGTATGAGAATCATCATGTCGAATCATCGATACGATTTTCAGTGATAATTGTCAACTTGAGGTTCTCTCTTGGTAAATTTCACACAGCACCGTTTATTACCAGACTGTGCATTTTTTAAGGGCCGTGAAATACTCAGAGTATGAAGTGAAGAGAAAAAATGTAGAAAAATTCTCTCACGGTTCATGCATTGAGAGACACGAGCTCTTGTAGCATCTTCTACCGGATTGAAAATGTTGTATACAATATAAATGAATGTCGAGCAGCTTCTGTCAAATTATCGGCAATCACCAACACTGATCACCGTAACCGTAATTTTTTAAATCGAGAAATTTTGGTACAAAATTCGGAAATGTTGGTAAAATTCTGGAACTAACATTAAGATTAATTTGCTTAGTTCTGCGTTATATATGCGTTATATATAGTTATATTTCATATGTTATATTTGGAGTTGTTTGGTTCCCAAAAAAGGAGCCCGTTTTTATCCAAGAAAGCCTGAAAGTGAAAACAGATGTGTACTAAGGAATTCTTAGGGATCATGTTTTGCCTTGGATTACATCTACCTACGGCAAGGATGCAAATATTGTTAGTTCCAGAATTTTACCAACATTCTACTAAGACGTTGGCCTTGCACACACGTCGAAGAAAACACAAATGTAGATTTCAGTGCATAGGCAAATATTGAAGCACGTGTATGTGAACATTCTCACTCGAGTTTTATCTTTCTACAGACCTCCATAACAAAGCATTGGGAAGAAATGTCACCAGATTATATTGCCAAGGTCTGCAAGAGCTTCAGGCGTCGTCTAGAAACGATCATAAATGCAAATGGCGGACAAATTGTGTGAAAAAGAAGCCTAATCTTCTACGAACATGTTTATGTTAATACAGGTTATGTTTAAAGTTGATAATGAAGATACTAAGCCCCAATGAAATTAAATATTTTCGAGTTTCGTTATTTTCTGACGCATACTGTACGTCTTGGATTTCAGTAAACCTGTACACATAATAAAGGAAATGAAAAGACCTTGAAATGTTGGTTCTCTGATGAATTTCTACATTTTCGTGTCTATTGTAATGCAATTTTTTTACGTATCGACTATAATCGACTATAACCAGAGGTGGAAATAAGCCCATTTTGCGCATGAAAATGTGAATCAAGATTTCCGATTGTGTATCAAAAAACCGAACACCGTGAAATAAATAATTAAGTAACAAAACTAAAATTTCGATTATCCTTTAAATTGTGGGCAATGAAATTGAATACCTTTTTAAATTCTAAGTGAAACCAAAATTTGTCTCATCAAAAATCATTCATTTCAAAAGTCATTATAATATCTACAATAAATATGTTATATGAAAAGATAATGCTGACTATTTTTATTTACTGTGAATCGCAAATTTGCTTATTTCCAGCACTGCGATAAACTTTACTTTCGAAAAAGAAAAACGAATTGCAGATTGTTCCAGGGCATTGTGTTTCCGAATTCAAAACAATTTCATAATTATATTGATTTCAACTGCTTACAGCAATTAACGCTGGAAGAACATAGCTTCTTACACCCATATACAATTTGAATCAGTTTTTCGAGATCAGCAAAAGTGTGTTCACTCAATTTTCTCGGAAATGGCTTAACCGATTTCTACAAACCTAGAATCGTATGCTCCCATGTTAAGATTCCGGAATTTCATTTGGATCCGACTTCTAGTTCCGGAACTACAGGATGATGTGCCACTCATTTTTTTCACAGATGGCTGAACTGATTTCCTCCATATAAGATTCAAGAGTCTTAAGATCCCATAAAAAATTCTTATTTTTATTCAAATCCGATTTACGATTTAGGAGATATAGGGTGATAGGTGTAAATGTGTCAATTTCACATAGATTAATCGAGTTTGCAGATTTTGATAGTCAATGACCAAATAAACATATTTGAGTTTTACCAATATTCGGTTTTCTATCTCAGAAGGTACGCAAAAAATTCTTTGGAACGCACTATGCCCTCTCAAATATGGCTAGACTATCTTCAAACATTTCAAATCCAATGGAATGGTTTGTAATCCCTTAGGAGAATTGATTTGACTTTGGCTGCGCCGATTTCCGAGTTTCGGTTCTGAAAGTATCAGGAATAGAAGAGCTCAATCGTTTTCTTGAAGAAAGCCTAAACAAATTCCTAATTAAAACATTAATGGTCCCAGTGTTGATTTACTCAAAACAAAGTTTTCTCATTACATTTCTTTTGTGGAATTTGATCTTTCTGTTTCAACATACTTCGTAGCCGATACTTAGCATTCATACCCATTGCATGGATAGTACTACGATCCTACTGCCACCTAGAATCCTTCCAGGTCGGGGATGCGACCTATACATTGAACCATCAACACGGGCAAACCTCTCATGGTCCTAGGAGATTGAAGGTACCTATTATCTTTTTTCCGGACAGGACCAGCTTAGATGCCGTGTAAAATCCGGCGGAAAAAAACTTAACCAAGAATAGATCCACTGGGTTCCTGCTTCCATGTCGTAAAATGCGACATTGGCCGGAGTCTCTTTTTTTCCTTCAGTTATCAGATTTTTTCTACGTTTTACATTTGGTTACTAAATGATCTCTTCATTCAACCAAGAGTTTTGCTCAAAAACATTTTCTCATCATTTTACGACAATATGATCTCTCATCTGTTTTTTCCATCGATCTTCTTAATTTGATCCGTTTATTTTTCCTTCCATGTTATTACTTGTTTTTAAACATTATAAATTGAATGATAAAAATCAACTACCGCGAAGATCGGTTAATACTACACTTTTAATAACATAGATCGGTGTGTCAAATAAATAGTAGGAAAATGATTGATTTGATGTAGATACATAAATAATTTAACTAACCATTTTTTGCGGTAAATTCTATAATGGAAAAAATAAACAATCCAGACGCGCGTGAAGTCTGTTGACCTGATTTTGGTGGTTTTCAGATATTTCTTTTATAATTTATAGAATAATTATTTCATGTACATTATCTGTTAAATAGAGCTTTTGGATTATTTCAATATGTCACTACAATTAAACAACTATTTTGTCTAAATCCCATTCACTCGTTCACATTAGAGCAGGCAGTTTCATTTAGAACAAGCTCAAGATCCCATGATCTAATTAGATTAAACCTAATCAAACGCTATTTACCATGAGTTTGATTTATAGAAGTAACATGAGTGCAGGGTTTAGCGTAGCGTTTGAACCAGTCCTCTGCTGAGAAGCCATGCTGGCTACGATAGCACTTGGTAGAGCGCCCTTCCACCAGGTTGGTTTGTATTCGCTCTAGTCAAGTCATGCACTCCTTTTGCTACTCTGTACAAAATTCAACTGCTGCATGAAACATGCTTTGTGGTTGGATTTTTATTAATATATATTATTATTTATAAATGTCATTATAGTTATTTTTAATCCCAGTATAATATATTAAGATTTATTTGAAATTGATTTTTAATACATCACCCACCATACTGAACATCACTGTTTCTAGTGAAAACCGCTGCATGGCTGATAATCGTGAAAATGATTTTTAATGATTATCATTTCGTTATCACATGTAAGTTTCTGGAACATCACTATAATTTAATTGAACGGAATAAGGTTTTGTTAATACTCTCTTCGAGTGATCTCAATTATGGTTGATTTTGTTGATAAAGATAATCGATTGACTTAACTCAGAACTCCGAATTGAATCACGGATCATGAATCATAAAAATCTGCTTTATTTTTAGTTAACTCTACCTTTTATATCTAGCCTCTCTTCTCCTGTTCTAACTTATTCTCTAGTTTACATATTTGGTAGGGGAGGTAATAGTATATAAGGATTAGCCAATCACGTTACTTCGCGAGGTCATGTTTGATAATGGAGGGAGAGCGCGAGAGATGAGTGTGAGAGTCAGAAGCGAGTAATTTTTAATTGTTTAATCTGTTCTAAAGAACGAGTGAGTGTCTTGTTGTGAGTGTACGGGTGTACTTTACCTGAATCGGTGAGTTACTGTCGTACGGTACATGTTTTGTTATGCTTGGGGCAGCATTTCTTGATTGACACCCGAAACCGTTGTATCTGTTTTATGTTCGCATTTATTTTGTGGCGTTTTATATCCGTATTTATTTTGTGTGTCAAGAAGGTTGTTTACAAGTGGTAAGTGATACATGCTCACAAGAGTGTTTGGGAAAGTGTTGCTTTTTAGGTTGTCTGTTTAATTTCGATAAGCGGGTATAGTTCTGCATGGTTTTTTAAGTGTTTCGATAAGGGTGGGCTTTGATGCGTAGGAACGTTATCTTAGATACCGCGACGTAGAATAGTTATGTTACAGTATCCTGTCATTCTTTATACACTATAATACATCAGGAAACTGCAAGTATGCATAGAAACTGGCAACAGTTCTCCAAAGTGGCATACGGAGTCACAAATAGCGAAAAGTACTGCGCATTATTGGAGCGATTAAAGGTCCAGTTGTCTACAAAATGGCCACAAGAATGTTTTTACAAGACAATGCGCTGACGCACAAGAGCATTGCAACCATGGCAACAATTTTGAACTGCGATTGTTTACCTATCCTCTTTATTCGCACAATTCGGCTCCCTCGTACTATGATCCCTTCTCAAACCTCAAATGATGATCAGTATCTAACGGGGAAAACAGTTTGGAAGTATGCAATGTTTTTCTGTTGGATGTATTTC
This sequence comes from Malaya genurostris, assembly GCF_030247185.1. NCBI lineage: Eukaryota > Metazoa > Arthropoda > Insecta > Diptera > Culicidae > Malaya > Malaya genurostris. The sequence continues at coordinate 217,669,998 of NC_080572.1, forward strand.
CTTAGAGGACTATAATTGAATGCTGTGGCGGCCAAGTAAAGAGAAGCATGCTTGGTTCTTCTAGTCAATTAGGCTATCTCTTCACGTATTTTCATATGCAGGGTTGTTTGATTGGTTAAACAATTTTCCCGGTAAGGATCTAGCTACGGGTTCGAGTCCCGTCTATGCGGTGACATTTTCGCGGTTTCCATTACATAATCGCATTCGTATGTCATTTTTTCAAACTGTTTTCCCCGTTAGATACTGATCGAATTTGAAACTAGTTCAAGACGGCTCTACGTCTCAACAAGACTAGAACAAATCACTCAAAGGATGGCTAATCAATCAAAATTTGCTGCTCGTGCGAGAAGATAATCGATACCACGGAAGAGTATTGTGTTTCGGAAAACTACGGTTGGTATCAAAACGAAGGAAATTCACAAGAATTAATGTATTGTCCGGAAACAATTTTTTATTCTCAAGCAGGTAAAATTTCAACCCACTTAGTAAGAATAAAAGTACGACTTAAGTCTATCAGAGTTTATAAAGATAATTTCAAATTTTTATTATTTATCAGAACAGTTCACGAAGAAAGCATTAGCCAGAAAAATAAGCATTTTAACTATTAATCTTTTCCTGTGTACTGTATAAAAAGGCTTTTGTTCAGTTTACCCCGCAGGTAAACACTTACCGAAAAGAACCAGTTAAAATTGATATAGTAATTTATCTGATCGTCAACAGATAGTGATCAGTCAATAGAAGGATCAATGATTATGAACTCACCAATATTTGACAAGGGTATAAAGAAACTCACCTGAAAAAGAAAAGAAAATATTATTGTATCAAAAATGTAACAAAATCTGTTTCCATACATGCATCTTGAGGTGCCTTTCTCATAAAGATGTTAAGCAAAACATTTTCTTAAATTTAATTAATTTTTATTACCTTATTCATATCTTACAACTGTTTCATACATAAAAAATCTTATTACAAATATTCAAATATTTACCAATTTTGTTAAAAAAATATAAAAAAATGGTGACAATATAATTGTTTGACCTGTAATGGAATTGATCTTGAGTTAAGACAAAAGTTAAAAATTATGAAAAAATGTTTCTCTTATAATCTGAATCACTGAACAGTGGGGAAGTAATCAAAAACGAGTCTTTGCTCAATAATTTCATACAAATCTAAGCATATATTTTTAAAGTGGGCATTTTTTATGCAAAAATTACCCTAAAATCGATTGATGGTAATTTAAACCGCAAAATGTTCTGCCATACCCGTTTTACACAAATTCCTCCCCTTTTTGACCTCACTTCGAAGGTTGACTATAAAACTCAGATAAAATGAATTCGACTAATCAAAAGGTGCTCCTGACATTTTCATGAGTTCCATAAATGGATTGCATTAACACGTTGACTGCCACGACCATTCTCAGAATTCCGGTCTAAAAAGCCAATTGCATTTAATCATTTTATATTATTAAAGACTATAATTATATTACATAGTAATCATCAAAAAGCATAGAACATTGATTTTTTGTTCTCTTCCCAGAAGCCATCTATCCATATTATCTATCCATACGCGACAATGGCAAGTAAACACAGTACGAGATAACTCGTAGTCGGCGTCCTAGCAAAGAACGGAATATACCAGTTATCTCGTAGTTGGCAGTCAACGTGTTAAATCAGAACGATCGAAAATTTTTTTCTCCAATAAATTTACTGAAAATAAACTTCTACTGATCGGTGTTTTGGGCCTTTTACGGTAAACCAGGACTAGTACAGGACCAGACTAGTACTATTATTTCTATTCCAAACCATAGATTGTCAAAATCCGTACATTTTTATAAAAAAAATGTGTGAGGGACTTTTCCCCCTATTCCAGAAGTGAGAGTTTTGAGCGCAGCATGATAAACGGATCCATAGTACTAGCCATGCAATGATTCTGTACACTAAGAATCGGCTGCGAAGTCTGTTGAGACAGAAAGGCAAAAAATCCACCAAAGGAATGTAATGCCAAGACTTTGCTTTATGATAAACGGATGCTTGGGAATTCAAAACAATTTTATATTTATATTGATTTAAACTACTTGCAGCAATAATTTCAAGAAGAACATAACACTCCATTCGAATGAGTTCGTCGAGATCTGAAAATGTGTGTGTGACAAAAAATTAAACTCAATTTTCTCGAAGATGGCTTAACCGATTTCTAAAAACTTAGATTAATATATTCTGGTCAAACTTTATTTTTAGATTTTAATGTATTTCTTCATTATCGCCTTCAAAATAGGCTTCTTTTGAACTAATACAAGCATACCAGCGGTCATGCCAAATCTCAATACACTTTCCATAGGCCTCGGCCAGGATGACCTTCAGTTTCTTCAGCGAATTACTTTTTATGTCTTCGATTGAGTTATGGCGCGTTCCCCGGAATGGATATTTTAGTTTTAGAAAAAGAAAAAAATCTCAGGGGAACAAATCTGGCGAAAACAGTGGCTGAGCGATCGTTTCGTATTTGACCAAAACTTCAGTCACAATCATACTGGAATGCGTGGAAATGCTGGTACGAGCTTGGCATCGACGCGTTTCATAATCAAAACATTAAGCAAAAAGTGCTGTGTCGATCCATAAGAGATACCAAGATCCGCTGCTATCTGTCTAATGCTAACACGACGATTTTCAAGTACAATATCTTTCACTTTTTCGATGTTATCGTCGCTAACAGAGGTGGGCGGGCGAGCATCATGAGGCAATTTTTTACGATCTCACGACCCTCATTGAATGCTTTATGCCACTCAAATACTTGCGTTCTGGATAGAGTAGACTCCCTTAAACACTTCTGCAACATTTTTAATGATTCCATTGTCGGAATTCCATTTGAAACACAAAATTTCAAGCAAACTCGTTGTTAAATTTTTTTTCAGAGTAAAAAACCAAACAAATTTTTCGTGTTGTAAACAAACTACTGACAAACACACACTAATTGACATATCCCGCTCAAACTTAACAGGGATATCAAAGAAGGTTGTACCAACCTAGGAAAAACAATTTACTGATTTGCGCATAGTTTAAATGGATCATTTCGGTTCAATTTCGATCAGAAGGTATGAAAAGTCCTGTGCTCCCATACAAGGTTTCATTTGGATCCAACTTCTGGTTCTGGAGCTAAGGATGATATGTACAACGAAATTAAGATAATGTCACTCATTTTTCTGGTAGATGAATGAACCGGTTTCCTCTATCATAGATTTAGATGAAAGGTCAAAAGATCCCCTAAAAACTTCTTATTTTTTATTCAGATCCGACTTCCGGTTCAGGAGATACAGGATGATTAGTGTGAAAATGTCAATTTCAAATAAATTAATCGAGCTCATCGGGTTTGCGTGTTTTGGAAGTCTATGACCAAATAAACTTATTTCAGTTTTTGATCCCGGAAGGTACTCAAAAATTTAATTTGGAACGCGCTACGATTGCTCAAATATGTTTAGACACATCACACGTTTAGATTCAAAGCATTAATTTTATAGTTTTATGCAATGTTTCTCTGAGATCCGACTTGCTGTTCCGAAATCACAGGGTAATAAGTGATTAAAAATTTCAATCTGTCATTCAAAACGACGGGAATTAAAATAATTTCATGAAAAGGCTGTAGCCGGGTTTTCATATAAAAACTGCCCCCAAACAGATAAAAATGATATACGCTGTTTGAATGATTTTCCCAAAATGTTAACCCTTTAATTGCCATATTGGTGGAGTTAGGGTGGTTCTTCTGATTTTTATTTTATTTAAATGTTTGAAATCCTCTTTAGCACAAAAAACTGAAAAAATCAGGAATATTTTTGGGATTATGGGAAAGATTTATGATTTTTTCAGCATTATTCAAAATGTATTTCATTAAAAAAATTGTTCACAATTATCGATTGATTTTTATTCGCGCTTACAATTTTGGTACCACTCTAGATTTTACATCAAAAATATATCATTTATGAGTACATTATGCTGTATTTTTTCAGATTTTTAAAAAATGTGGACGGGTATAATATCAGACTTTAAAAAAATAAATCATTCAGAAATACAATAAATGTAAAATCAATGCTAAATGATTTATCAGTTCATAAATAAAAACTTTAAACCGTATATTAAAACCTAAATACTTTTTTTTTTTTTTTTTTTTATTCAATAACATATATTAAGGCACACTGCGTTAAGCTATAAGATGCCGAGGGCATTTTTATACTACTTAAAATTAGAGTAAATTAGAATCTTCACTTTCATGACCATATTTTCCAACTAGTCATTGGTGGAGGCTGTTCGGTTGGTGACGTTGGTGCCTGGTGACGATGGTATGCATCGATGGTGGTTTCATTCTTCGTGTGGGTCCGCGGGAAACACCCCCGGGCAACAAGAACCCGGCGAGTGGCCCGCATGTTGATCGTCGACTCGGCCCTCCGGGGTGGTGAATTTTGCGGAAAAGAAGGAGTGAAACAGAGAGAAATAAATGTTGTTGAAAAATGGGGTTAGAAAGCGAAATTACTTAGGTCAGCGAAAAGATCTAATTAGTTCACGTCGAGATAGTGAAGAGACGAAAGAAGGGGGAGCAAAAAAATTAGTGTCAGCACAAGATCTTGTTAGTTCCGAAGAAGATGGTGAACAGATGTTGGATGAGGAGTTGCGAGCGGATGTTAGAATCGAGCTTGAATTGAAATATCATCGGAGGATAGCAGAACACAGATCAGACTTGTAAGTTGATGTTTTTATGAATTGGTACAAGAGTGACATATAGGGAAGGTCTCGATGGGCCAAAACGTCTCGTACTGGAACCCCAGGTGATATACCTCGGGCCCGAAGGGAGTCCATTAGCTGCGATCTGGTGCCACAATACTCGGTACATGCCCAGACAATATGTTCAATGTCGTGATAACCCTTACCGCAAGTGCAGAGACCGCTCTCCACGAGGCCGATACGCCGGAGGTGTGCATTCAAGATGTGGTGATTAGACATGAGCCGGGACATCACACGAATGAAATCACGACCCACATTCATCCCTCTGAACCAAGGTTTCGTCGATACCTTCGGGATAATGGAGTGTAACCATCGTCCCAGCTCCCCATTACTCCATGAAGTTTGCCAACTTTCGAGAGTCCTTCGACGAGATATACTGAAAAATTCGTTGAAGCAAATTGGTCTTTCGTAAATTTCACCATCTAATGCGCCCGCCTTGGCCAATGAGTCTGCCTTTTCGTTGCCCGGAATAGAGCAATGCGAAGGGACCCAGACTAAGGAAATTTGATAAGACCGTCGAGATAAAGCTCTCAAGTGTTCCCGTATTTTCCCCAGGAAATATGGGGGATGCTTTTCTGGCTTCATTGCCCGGAGAGCCTCTATTGAACTTAAACTGTCCGTGACAATGAAGTAATGGTCTTCGGGCAAAGTTTCAATGATCCCAAGGGTATACTGAATAGCAGCTAATTCTGCGACGTAAACTGAAGCAGGATCACTGAGTTTGTATGAAGCGGTGATGTTTTTGTTGAAGATACCGAAGCCCGTGGACCCGTTGAGATTTGATCCGTCAGTGTAGAACATCTTTTCACAGTTGACTGCTCTAAACTTATTGTAAAAAATATTGGGGGCCACTTGAGGGCGTACGTGATCCGGAATTCCACGAATCTCTTCTCTCATGGATGTGTCGAAAAACACAGTTGAATCAGAAGTATCCAAGAAATGAGCACGGTTGGAAGCAAGCGAAGAAGGATTAATATTCTGAGCCATGTAATCAAAATACAAGGACATAAAACGGGTTTGAGAATTAAGCTCGACAAGCCTTTCGAAGTTTTCAATCACCATCGGATTCAAGATATCGCATCGGATTAACAATCGATATGAGAGATCCCAGAATCGGTTTTTCAACGGTAAGACACCCGCCAGGACTTCGAGACTCATCGTATGAGTCGACTGCATGCAACCTAGGGCAATTCGCAAACAACGATACTGAATTCTTTCCAGTTTAATGAAATGGGTGTTCGCGGCGGATCGGAAACAGAAGCATCCATATTCCATAACGGACAATATCGTTGTTTGGTATAGCCTGATCAGGTCTCCTGGGTGGGCACCCCACCATGAACCAGTTATTGTACGAAGAAAGTTGATTCTCTGTTGGCATTTTTGTTTCAGATACCTAACATGACATCCCCAGGTGCCTTTGGAATCGAACCAGACCCCGAGATATTTAAATGTGAAGACCTGAGCTATGGTTTCACCCCCTAGTTGAAGCTGTAATTGTGCTGGTTCTCGCTTCCTTGAAAATACAACCAGCTCAGTTTTCTCCGTAGAGAAATCGATACCCATTTGAAGAGCCCATGTTGACAAGTTGTCGAGAGTATCTTGTAATGGTCCTTGGAGATCGGCAGCTTTGGGTCCTATAATAGACACAACGCTGTCGTCGGCAAGTTGCCTTAGCGTGCAAGGTGTGTTGATACATTCATCAATGTTGTTCACGTAAAAATTGTATAAAAGGGGGCTTAAGCATGAGCCCTGAGGAAGACCCATGTAACTGAATCGTATTGTCGACAAATCACCATGCGCGAAATACATGTGTTTCTCGGATAATAGATTAAACAAAAAGTTATTCAAAACTGGCGAAAGACCATGCTGATGCAACTTCTCAGACAGGATATTTATAGAAACTGAGTCGAAAGCCCCCTTGATATCTAGGAAAACTGATGCCATTTGTTCTTTACGAGCAAATGCCATTTGAATTTCTGTTGAGAGCAACGCAAGACAATCGTTCGTTCCTTTGCCCTTGCGGAAGCCAAATTGTGTATCTGAAAGCAAGCCATTAGTCTCCACCCAATTAACCTAAATACTTGTCAATTCATTAGTTCTGATTCATGTTTCTCTCACTGGTCCTTCCTTATGAAAATTCTTTCTCAAGGTGAAATGTAGCGTCATAAAATGCGCGCAAAATTTTATCCGCTTCAGTTGAACGAACCGTCGCACAAAGCATACCAAGAAAAACGGACACATAGAAACAAGAACTTTTTGCAATGATTGAGCGCAGTGGGTTTACCTCTCGTTATATTGGCTTGTAAAAAAGACTGGACGTAATGGATTTTGAATCCTTCACACTTTGAATATATGCTAATTCAATCGTTATTGTTAGTGATTACTCTTACACTAGAGCTATAAATCATGAGTAATTATGAATGACTAACATGAGGTTATATGTATATGTATTGAATAACTTGCTAACCATGTATATGCCTGAGCTTAGTAGCAAGCATGGATTCTTCTTCAGAAGAACGATTGAAGACAAGAGAACATTCAAGTATTTTCGATATCTTTGCCAGTAGTTCACCAGGCCCTTCGCGCCGATGAGATAGAATTTACGTAAAAGTATTTACTTGACTCGCATGAGTTCATCTTACCATGCAGTTAAAATTATTTAGTGAATCTTTTCACACATATTTGGGGCACGAAATTTTTCGTAGTTCATTATTATTCAATCGATTTTGAAAGGAAAATCAAGCGTTGATTCATTGTATTCATAATAATTGAAAAACCAATGAATTCCAATAAGTTTTCCATGCTGACTGGCTCGAAGCTGACTCTCAATTTTTATCACATTGTTTGTATCACAGGTTAATGAACGATAATACTTGGCTTGTATTCATTTAAATCAGTAGCTTGTCAATGATGAAGTTATAGTTTTGCTATAAAAACTGCTACAATCTAAAATAATACCTGTTATATGATATTACACAGCCAAGCTTTATTGCTTCAGCAACATCAATGCATTGAACTCAACAGAATTGGACATTATTGGCATTATAAATGACAGTTACTTAGAAAATAAACGATTTCTTACAATACCCATTTTATTGTATTCAACTCGTTGTTATTTAAACATAAAACCCAATGCTGCATAAATTCGCGTCATTATTTTATATGTAATTTTATAATTTTGAGATGCATTTTCAGATTCTTTGTGAAATTCTGCTACAAACACTACTTTTCAGTTCTAAAATCATCCCCGTGGAACGGAACAGTAACCGATTATACATTTCAAAAAACCAATTACGGCTCGGAAAAGCAAAATTTCAAAATTCTAAGAAAACTTAGTTATGATAAATTTGATTTCTAAAATTGAAGTGTTTTTGGTTTTTCGAAAATCGGTCTAGTTTTTGAATAATTGATCAAAAACGCGATTTTCGCATTCCGCTACATTTCACCTTAAGCCCTGAGCTCATGTTGTAGATGGAAACGTATGGTATTTAGTTCTAAGGATATGTGATATACAATTTTAGAACTAACTACCATGCGTCTCCATCGGATGATGACAATTTGATGACGACGCATGGTTTTCCGAATGATTTTTTTTTTCAAAGTCTGATATTATACCCGTCCACATTTTTTTAAAATCTGAAAAATATGCAGCGTAATGTATTCATATATTATTTATTTTTGATGTTAAATCTAGAGTGGTACCAAAATTGTAAGTGCAATTAAAAAAAAATCTAAAATTTTGAACATTTTTTTCCACATGAAATACATTTTGAAAAATTCTGAAAAAAATCAGAAAGGTTTACCATATATTCTTAAATATTCCTGATTTTTTTTCAATTTTTTTGCTAAAGAGGTTTTTGAAAAATTTAAATAAAATGAAAATCAGAAGAACCACCCCTACTCCATCAATATGGCAGTTGAAGGGGTAAACTTTTGGGAAAATTATCTCCAATATTTATCCCTTTCATACAGCGTATATCAATTTTTTTCTGTTTGGGGGCAATTTTTATATGCAAACCCGGTTACACCCTTTAGCATGTTTTTATGTCAAAAACACTTTTTCCGGTCTTCTGCAAGTACTTCGGTTTTATGTTATATAGTGAAACTTGAATACAATCCAGTACAAAATGGGAACTTGTAGTAAAATGAATATGATAGCGTTTCATGCGGTTTTTCTTAAATAAGTGGAATCAATTTTACTGACCAATTTACACCAAAAAAATGTTTTGTGATTAGCTGTATCACGACTCCATTGATTAGCTGTATCACCACTCCACTTTTATCCACTGTGCGCTGTCTGGCTCAGGAATGGAATTCACGCATGTGGAAATGTTGTCGCTTGTGCGCACATAATATGGGAGAGTATTATGATGGGACAAGGTGGTATGGAAAAAAACTGGAAAACGGTTTATTTTCTCCTTCCACCAAAATTTTCGTGTTTCTTTCAAGTCTCATAAGAACCGTACAAAATTTTACGTACGATCGATGAAACTACATTTTCGCGCCCAAGGTTTAGAGTTTGTATGTGATTTTGAATGGAAAAAAATACTTTTTTACAAAATATTCGGCTGTCGATCGTTGTAGTTGTTTAATGTCAACTCAGTTTAGTATGAAGATTCTTTTCAAGTGACAAGCCATACTCAAAAACTCATTGTAAAGACACAAAAAATTTTTAATTTAAAATTCTTGATGTATTCGACAATGTTTTAGATAAACTCATGTTCAATAACTTTGTCGAAGACATAAACTCTCTATCTTTACATTTTAGGAAATATAGACAATGTTATTTTATGCAAATAAAACAAAAATTACCGGACTTTTTTGTATCATTCTCTATCTAGTATGATTTGGACCATAATTTATCGGTTAAAAAGAATTTTCATACTAAGCTTAGTAGCTATCGTGAAGACATTGAACAACTACGATCAACCGTAATAGCATAATAAACGAAAGTCAAATCATATTCCGACCATTAGCAGCAGTGATGCTAGATATATTAAGGAATGAGCCGGTTTTCGGGCCTTGTGTCGGTTTTTGTTTAATAACTTTTTCCACAAAAGTCGGATGGTTTTGCCTTCCTCGAAGATATTGTTTTTCTTGTTAAATTTCCTACGAAAATAACACATGTACTTATTTTTAGACTCAAAAAGTCAGTTTTCCCAGACTAAATCCCATACAAACCTTAAACCTCAGGCGCAGAAATATTGTATTACCGATTGAGCTGAATAAAATAAACTTTTTTTCATTTAGGGGTTAGCCAAATTTTGTGCTAGGGCACATAACCGTTTTCATTATTTTTACGTTTCGTTTTTGACTCATCAGTGCAGAGCAGTTCAAATTGAACTGCTTAGTGCTAAACTCGGCAGTTCAATTTGAACCGCTAAGCAGACGTAAAGTTTCTGCTACTTACAGAACACTTTTTGTTTTGCAACGAAGTGCAATGTCTTTTCTGACGTGCCGAACGAAAACGTGTTTTCGACTATTTCTGGCCGATGCAGGTATGGTCATTTAGGGGTTAGCCAAATTCTGTGCTAGGGCACATAACCGTTTTCATTATTTTTACGTTTCGTCTTTGACTCATCAGTGCAGAGCAGTTCAAATTGAACTGCTTAGTGCTAAACTCGGCAGTTCAATTTGAACCGCTAAGCAGACGTAAAGTTTCTGCTACTTACAGAACACAAAAGACATTGCACTTCGTTGCAAAACAAAAAGTGTTCTGTAAGTAGCAGAAACTTTACGTCTGCTTAGCGGTTCAAATTGAACTGCCGAGTTTAGCACTAAACAGTTCAATTTGAACTGCTCTGCACTGATGAGTCCAAGACGAAACGTAAAAATAATGAAAACGGTTATGTGCCCTAGCACAAAATTTGGCTAACCCCTAAATGACCATACCTGCATCGGCCAGAAATAGTCGAAAACACGTTTTCGTTCGGCACGTCAGAAAAGACATTGCACTTCGTTGCAAAACAAAAAGTGTTCTGTAAGTAGCAGAAACTTTACGTCTGCTTAGCGGTTCAAATTGAGCTGCCGAGTTTAGCACTAAGCAGTTCAATTTGAACTGCTCTGCACTGATGAGTCAAAGACGAAACGTAAAAAAAAAAAAACTTTTTTTTTTAAATCAAATTTATGACTCAGACCGATTCTATTGGCATGTTTCTCCACCGCGTCATTTCATTTTTAAATTCATAACACAAACAAAAAAAAATATACACACCTGGTTTAGTTTTATTAGTGATGCTAAGAGTTGGTAGAAGTTTCAAATGCCGTTTGTTTTGTTCCATAGAAACACGTCACGCTTGAGGCTTAGCCACTAGAATGCACCATTCAATCGTTCTCAATAGTGCACATTCCAGCTGAGATTCTATGATTCTATGCGTATAACCTGCGCTCAAGTATTTCAACTCGAAAGTATATCCCACAGCTGCAACTAGTTCGATCAAGCTTCGTACTTCGACACTGCAGTTTATGTCCAATCAGCAATAATTATATAAACGACATCATCTGATTTCGTTATCTATCTGCATCGATTGGGTAAGAACATATCGTTGCAGCATCGATTGAAGTTTAATTTGCTCAGTTCCCACACGAAAATTAACAATGCACTTGCAGATCTCTGCCCGTTTTCTTTGTGGCCACAACCAGCACTATATGATCATAAAAGTTTACGATTTTCCGGTACTCGGGAGAATGGTTCTCGATACCAGATCTTGATACGAACTCGTCTATGGAAAGCCACTGCTATTCTCCATGCAGCAATTGTCGGGATAGTCTGGATTTTCTCATCCATTCATCTGCTCTACTGCCTGCCTGGCTGACTGGTTGGCCGGTGAACTGCATCCTAGCTCTGCGAGCAATTTCCGAACTACCAGACCGAAACGATTCCGCTTTTGCCGTTTATTTTCGCCTATATCTATTATGGCAGTGGTAGAGCATAACGATAGTTGGTAGCTATATTTCGGAAAAGCAGCTGGGATAGTCGGGAAACCACATGCAAAAAATGATGTTTTAAATAATTCAGTTATCCGGGACCTGATGCCGGAGAACGAGTTGATGCTGCTTCACCGATGAAATTATGAATATAATTAATTAATAAAGTGGCTAGCAGGAGTAACTATTCATTAACTAAAAAAATGTCTGTTGGTGGTGTACCCGGATAGGGTGATTGTACCTATAGTTATTAGTATCAAAATTAGTGTGGAACATGTGCAATACTACTGTTATAGCAACGCGAATCTCATTCTAACTAATAGTTTCAGTATATGAGATTAATGACGTGGTAGAGATTACGTAAGGTATCGCTACCCTACACATATGCAAAATGCACAACAAATCACTAACGCCGATGACAAATATGGAACAAATTTTGACGACCGCTTATTTAGCGTAAAGTGGTGGAAAAAATTTGGAGTCGGTAATGTCAGAGACATAACCGCGGACTGCTGTCGAGCTGAATAAAAATTCTGTGAAAGGCTATTTATTATATCAATTGATAATATCGTAATGTGGTCAATGTTATTTCTCTAATGTTTCACACTGTTTACTGCACTTCACTAAAATAAAGCTTGCTTCAAATAGAATTGGAACAAAGACAATTGCCTGTATTTCAGTTATTTATTAATTTATTCAAGATCTTTTTTTATACAAATGTAGCGTTTTCTTCATACTTTTAAGAAAAATACGGATAAAATTATTCGTCACGGTTTTGAAGGAATTCTCGAATTTTTCCTGTAACACGGCTCAGTAGGCGGCGCACACATTCTTCGTCCATCGTTTTAGCTATCTTATTCCACCCGGTCGTCATCTGATTGATGTCTTTGACAACCTTTCCCTTTGCCTTGAGTCTCCTCTTCATGATTGCCCAGTATTTCTTAATAGGGCGGAACTGGGGGCAGTTGTGTGGCTTAAGGTTTTTCGGAACAAACTGGACCACTTTCTCTGCATACCATTCTTAAACGACTTTGCTGTAATGACAGCTTGCAAAATCTGGTCAAAACATTACAGGATGGTCGTGGGATCGAATGAACGGCAAAATTCGTTTTTGGAGACACTCTTTTTGGTATAGTTCCGATGTCGTTGTCTTATTTGTAACGAAAACTTTCGTTTTTTTTGCCGCAGCTGCAAATGCCCGGCCAAATCATAAATTTTCTTGCAAATTTGTCGGCAAAAACAAATTTAAATTTGGCTGGAACATCTCCCCGAGCCGTTGCCAAGTAAAATGTTTGACCTGGGATTTGACCGAAGTCAGCCTTGGCATAGGTTTCATCGTCCATCAGAAGACACCCGTTGAATTTAGTCAGCACCTGGTCATATAGTTTCCGAGCACGAATTTTGACCACACTATTCTGTTTCATGGTCCGATTTGGCTGTTTGCTAGCTCGATACGACTTGATTCCTTCCCGGAGTCGAGTTCTCCTCACGGTACTATGGGCAGCACCGAATTTTCTGGCCAAATCACGGTCCGACAGATTAGGATTCCTCTTAATCGTCTTCAAAATCTTACCACGCAATTTCCGGTCGTCAGTTCGACTCCGACGATCGGCTTGAGGCTTCCGAATCGTCGTCAATGTTTTCTTATACCGTTTGATAACGCGCCATACGGTATTTCTGGGCAATTTCAGCTGTTTAGCTAGCCTAGATGCAGACCACAATGGATTTCCTTCTTTCGGCTTCCATGTTGATTGTTTACAAAGTACAGTCGATTTTCGGAATGTCAAAAATCATACGTTAAGCTGACAAAATTCCCGACACGTGGGCGCCAAGAGCTTCCAAATCCGTCCACCAGGAGCGCCACAATATGAGCAAAAGTTTGTTCCAATTCTAAATGAAGCAAGCTTTACACAGGATCAAAAGCTGAAAGTCGGAGTAAAAATTGTTTCGCGATAAAACTACATACGGTGCAAATTGAGACAATATTGCTGCCGGTTTTAAAAAAATGATGCTCCTTCTTCATTCTAATATAAATATTCTAAATCTAATTATATTAATTCCTATTTTCTAGCCCATGAATGAGCAGAATTAATTATTTTCTTCGACATTGCTCATTGTTCTGCCTCAGCCAACAAGCCTCAAAAACAGTCGGAACGGTATTTTCAAATAACTGTATCTTCATAGATACTGAACCGATTTGGTTAGTTTAGCAAATTCTTGGTATTTTTGAAATGTCTAGTATAATGTAGACTAATACTGACTTGGATTTAAACATTGGTTATTTTTGTAGAACTGGAATTATCGGAGCAAGTACTGCAAAATCTTATATGTATAGTAATGCATTGTTGAGAAACTTAAAACCTATCGCGATAGCCTACGGTTATTTTTATTTTAAATCATCACTAGTAACAATATGAATGATTTAAAATTAAAGAATCCGTAGGTTTCTTCGAAGCCCAATTCGTTCAATTTCAGCATGGTTTTCATCGACTTGTGACACGGTGCATTGTTTTGATGAAACCGTTTTTTTGAAATTTCGTCCTTCAAACGCTCTAATAACGCTATATAATAGTCACTGTTGATGGTTTTTCCCTTTTCAAGGTAGTCGATGAAAATTATACCATGCGAATCCCAAAATACAAGCGCCATAACCTTACCGGCCGATTGTTGAGTCTTTCCACGCTTTGGGTTCGGTTCATCGCGTGCAGTCCACTCAGCTAACTGTCGATTGGACTCCGGAGTGAAGTGATGGAGCCATGTTTCGTCCATTGTTATATATCGAGGAAAAATCGGTTTCATTTCGATATAACAGCTCCAAACACTGCTCAGAATCATCAATTCGTTGTTGTTTTTGATCGATTGTGAGCTCACGCGGCACCCATTTTGCACAAAGCTTTCTCATATCCAAATAATCGTGAATAATATGTCCAACACGTTCCTTTGATATCTTTAGGGTGTCAGCTATCTCGATCAACTTCACTTTACGGTCATTAAAAATCATTTTGTGGATTTTTTTCACGTTTTCATCGGTAACAGCCTCTTTTGGACGTCCACTGCGTTCATCGTCTTTGGTGCTCATATGACCAGTACGAAATTTTGCAAACCACTTACGAATTGTTGCTTCGCCCGGTGCAGAGTCTGGATAACACTCATCAAGCCATTTTTTGGTATCGGCGGCACTTGTTTTCATCAAAAAGTAGTGTTTCATCAACACACGAAATTCCTTTTTTTCCATTTTTTTCACAATAACAAAAGTAGCTTCACTCAAAATGCAATATCTCAAAAACTAATAATCAGACAGCTGTCAAATTTATACACGTATCTTTTGAAGGTTGGTACTAACTGAAAATGGTATGGATTTAATTCTAGTGGCGCCCTCTCATAGAAACGATACGAACTTTTCAGCCGATCTGCTAAAGACTGTCGCAGAAAGTATGGACGCAACCAAATACCGCTGCCATTTCGCAATGGTTCAGAATCTGTCAATTTTTATGGCTGCGTCCTGTTGTTAACACTCTTCTCTAACCACTTGTGCAGTTGTTTATTCGTTTTCATTATTTTGTTTCGAAATGCGTGGACTTTCAGCAGAACAACGTCGAAAAATTGTGTACAAATGGTGCACAGAATGCGGACTGTCACTGAGAAAGATAGCAACAATGGAAGGAGTAAGTGAAAAAGCCGTGCGAAATGCAATCAGGAAGTTCGGTGAGGATAACACCTTTGAGGATAAACCGAAAACGGGTCGAAAAAAAGGTCCTGCTAACCCTCAGTTGGATAAACGTATACTGAAGGCGTTCGAGCAAAAGAAGGAGGTTTCAGTTCGGGATGTGACAAAAAAAGTGGGCACTTCGAAGTCAAATGTTCTTCGTGCTAAATAACGTTTGAATATTCGAACCTATAAGAAGCTGAAACAACCAAAACGTAGTCCGAAACAAGAAGCATCGATCTGGCTGAGGGTTCGAAAGCTGTACAATACGATTCTTGCTGGAAATTTGAACTGCATAATCATGGACGACGAAACCTACGTGAAACTCGATTACAAATCCTTGCCGGGACCACAATATTATACGGTGCGAGAAGGGCAAGTGTTAAACCAGTCCTAGACATCGATTGAAGTCGAAAAATTTGGTAAGAAAACTATGGTCTGTCAAGCAATTTGAAGCTGCGGTAAGTTTTCGAAATCTTTTATCACCACTGCTTCAATGAACAGCGAAATATACATCAAGGAATGTTTATAAAAACGACTTCGACCCATGATTCGAAGCCACAAGGATCCTGTTGTCTTCTGGCCAGATCTTGCTTCTTGTCACTACTCGAAATCAACAGTAGAATGGTATACTACCAAAAATGTCACTTTCGTCCCAAAAGACATGAATCCACCAAATTGCCCACAACTTCGATCAATTGAGAAATTTTGGGCATTAACGAAGGCACATCTTAGGAAACATGTCTCGGCAGCCGAAAAAGACTGAGATAAAATGTCAAAACTTGTCGCCAAGAAGTCTGTACGGAATTTAATGAGGAACGTTCGCAAGAAGGTGCGTCAGCTAGTCTACAATGGCTAAGTAGCAAATGTTGAGAATAATATTTTTTTTGGTAAATTGATTTAATGCTAAATCACCAATTTCTCGTAAAATCTTATTAGTTCTTTGAAAAATGCTTTGGATTTTGAGAAGATCCGAAGGTTATCATTTCTCCAACTTTCAACAGAGTTGATCATTATTTTCACAAGTAAAATTCCGGAAAAATCGGTCGCCTCTCGGGTGGCGAACGGAGCTCAAAATAAATCTGCCAGTTGCTTTTGAGCGTTCAGATGGCACCCACACTGAAGTTGGAAGTTGTATGTATTAGTGACGACAGTTATTCTGATTGAAATTCGATTTCTTAAAATCAAATGAACGAATATGAAGAAATCGAATTAACTCTTTGCGTGATTTGGTGTGGAGACACTGAAAATGACCAGAAGTGATTCGACCGTAGCTGCGGATTATAGCAGTCTCATGTATGGCCTTTAGAAATATCAATTTGAATATTTTTAAGCGCACTGGGAACGATTCCCCTAACAAGTCCAACGATGAACAAAGTAGATAAAAATCATTCGTTTTTTTCAGACACAGAACGCTTCCCTTTTTCCATCCGTCCTGCAGCAGAACTGCTCACAGAGTGAATTAATTCAATACAGAAGCAATTTTTTGGTGAACTGTTTTCTTTTCACGTGGTTTCGTTTGCACATTTTGTCAAATGGACGGTTCTAACGGATACAAAAATAAATACATACAGAGTTTTGAAGTTAATTACTTCATTTCGGATTTGCATTTTATAGCAAAGGAAACTGTTCTAATGTTACTTGGTATTCATTTCTGGCCCTTCGAAATGCTGAATGGTGTAATTTGATCCGATATTGAACACTTTGTGGTGCATTTTTCTGCTGAATATTGGATTTATTTGTACTTGTGTGATGGGAACTATTGTGAACGGTGCACTAAATTGATAATATTGTGATAATGTGACATATATATATATATATATATATATATATATATATATATATATATATATATATATATATATATATATATATATATATATATATATATATATATATATATATATATATATATAT
Organism: Malaya genurostris; assembly: GCF_030247185.1. Taxonomy (NCBI): domain Eukaryota; kingdom Metazoa; phylum Arthropoda; class Insecta; order Diptera; family Culicidae; genus Malaya; species Malaya genurostris. Next base: position 217,687,314 of record NC_080572.1, read on the forward strand.
ATATATATATATATATATATATATATATATATATATATTGTGTACAGCATGTTCAATCCGTTAGAAGATGCTACAAGAACTCGAGTCTCTCAATGCATGAACCGCGATAGAATTTTTCTACATTTCTTCGCTTCAGTTCATACTCTGAGTATTTCACGGCCCTTAAAAAAATTACAGTCTGATAATGATCGTTGCTGTGTGGAATTTCCCAAGAGAGAATCGCAAGTTGACAATTATCGCAGAAATTCGAATCGATGATTCAACTTGTTGATACTCATATTATACCGCAATTATCAACTGTCTGTATAGAATCGGATCGCGAGACGAAAATAAGCGACCGTTTGTTGCTTCAGAGAGGATCCTCATAGCAGCGAGCTAACCTTTGATTCTCATAAATGCCATCGAGAGAAATTCGCTTTCGCACTGGTGTCTATTCTATGTTAAATGAGCCATGCCGGGTTTTTGTTGTTGCGATGATATTCGTCTCTCTTTGATGGCACTGATTCAATCGTGTGAAGAGTTCCTGGTGAGCGTTCTTTGATACAATAAAAGCCATCCTTGGTTTTGCATAATGAAAAGCATCATTTGAACAGCATTTAATAAGTTTTTCGCGGAAAAATATTGAGAAATAAGGCGGTGAAGGAACATTTTTGTGGAGGCTACTGAGAAATCATGATTTGTGGTGTCCACTGTATCTCTGCGGAGACTAATCAGAAGTGAACAAATCAAAGTAGAATAGTTGTAGTAGATGTTTTTCGATTGATTGTTTTGAAATTTTTTTTTTTTGGTGGTTGTTTAAATTAAGAAACTAATTTTTTACAAAAAAATCTGCCATTGTAGAACCTCTCCAATATAACAAAAAAAATCGGAAAGGAAAACGTTAGGGTCTAGTATTTTATATGTAGAGAGTGTGTGCAAAATTAGGAAATAATTGGTGAAGTTGTTTCAGAATGACGATGGACACGGACTTTCAAAACCTGCTTTAGAGAAGAACGCGGTTAATTTTCATTGTTTATAAAACCGAATGTATTGTTCTAGTGAACCCATAGGGTCTAAACTTTTAAATAAATCATATCTTTCCCTTTGTATTTTGTTAAAATAAAACATTTCAAGAATGGTTTGTCAAGTTTTTAAGTCAATCGAAATAGAAATCTTGGGCCTATGCGCCAAGCTCTTGCTTCTTCGCAGAATGAAATAGGCATAGATAAAGCCCCAAAACTTTCAGAGCTTCATTCCAGTAGGCTGGAAAATTTCACAACATATTCTTGAAATGTTCTACTAAAAGAAAATATAAATAAAAAAATACCCGATTTTTCAAGTGTTAGACCCTACCCGACCCTTAAATGAAAGGCAATAACACAGCTTTTACACTACCAAACATGATATGCAAAGCTTCTTCTCCCAATATATCAGTATTTTGATTTCATTTATCTGGCCTCGAAACTCGTTTTCGTTTTTGGATGTACATACAGGATTGACGCATATCAAATGAAGTCGAGCAAAAGAAAAAGAAGGAAGAGGGATCTTGCAAGACGTGACGTGGTGAGAGAATGACGCAATTTCGCCTGCACAATTTTGACAGCTGTCGGAATCTTGCCAGGCTTCCGCCAGCTACCAGAATTTCCCACAGGCGGATAGTTCTGTGAGAAAACTTTGTGGCCCTTAGGATCTTTTTCTGTTGTCGTTCACTTTTCGGTGAAGTTCACTAGAATGCAAACGATCAGCAGTTGAATGATGACGTGTAATCGCCCTGAAGCGAAATTCTCGCACTGCGCTAAACAAATCCAACGGTGCGAGCGATGAACAAACCAGATTCCAATCGTCCGTTTCCCACTAACGCAGTAGGCTAGGGAAGTACTTGCAATTGACTTTTTACAATCGTCCGGCAGCAGAACTGCTCCCAGTGCGGGTTGATGCAATATTGAAGAAATGTGAAGGGTTCAATTTTTAAGGAATTTCGTTTGAACTTTTTTTCAAATGGGCAATCCTAACGGCAACACAAAACGCACATTTCTGATAGGCATATTTCAGTGCAAGAAACTATCAAATTACTGCTCGGGACTCATTTTTGGTTGTCAGAAGAGTTTAATTAGGAGGCGAATAGGGTGAAACATTTTTGAAAAATCTTTTTTTTTCTATAATTTTTCTAATAATAAAACATTTCTGTGAAATTTTCAATCCTAATGGAACGAAACTCTGGAAGTTACGGGTCTTTTTCTGTGCTTTTCCCATTCTGCGAAGAAGCAAGGCCTCGGCGCGCAGGCCAAATATTTCTACTTCGATTGACTTAAAAACTTAACGAAACATTCTTGAAAGGTTTCATTATAACAAAACACAAAAGAAAAAATATTATTTTTTTAAAGTTTAGACCCTGCGAACCCCCTAGAAAATTGTTTCTCCAAATTTTATAGACAATGAACTTCAAACGCGTTTTTCTAAAATGCAGAATTCGAAAGTCCGTGTCCGTCGTCATTCGAAAACTCCTGCACCAATTTTTATCAAGTTTTGCACACACTTTCGACATGTAAAATTCCAGACCCCAACGTTTTTCTTTTCGTTGTTGGTTACTTCAGGGAGGTTTTGCAGCTACAAAATAGCGGTTTTTTCCGGTATCGCATTTTTGACAACCACCAAAAATTCAGAAAATTGAAAAAAAAACAAACGAAAACGTTGAGGCCTACAAAAAACATCTACTATAACTATGCTGGTTTAAGTTGTTCACTTTTGATTTGTAAATTACAGTGGATACCGCATTAGTGAGATACAGTGGACACCGCAAATTGTGATTTTTAAGAAGCGTCCTCTAAAATACTCTTTCACTGCCTTATTTATCAATATTTTTTCGCGAAAAACTAAATGTTGTACGAATAATGCTTTTTACTATGCAAAACATTTGAATTTATTTTTTGAAACGATAGTTCTAAAGAAATCGCAAAAATAGAATTATTTCTGCATAAAATGTTCATTTCGACCAAAGTAACAATGAGAGATTCTTTTTGTTTACTTTCTCTTTCGATTATCACGGTACTCTTAGCAATCCTTCTCTCCAATTATTTACCGATAATAATAACTTAAGCTATAATCTTTCAATCTGCATTGAAGAAATGACCGAAAAAAGCAGGAATATTTCGCAATAATCGAAAGAAAAGGTAAACAAAGAGAATCTCTCATTGTTACTTAGGTCGAAATGAACATTTTATACAGATTTATCAGCTGTTAGACCCTACACCAAAAACTGATTTGTAAGTAATTCTCCGTCGTTGCTCACTTTTCATTCTATTTCTCTTCAATGTAAACGACCAGCAACAGTTTTCGCGTGGGCTCAAGAGAACTTGGATCGTGTTTGCAACAATTCGCAGTCTTACGATGCGAGTCCCATCGAACATGTTTGAGCACATCAAGCTGAAGTTTAGCAGAAATCGGCCCTGAATTTTGGACCAGCTCAGCCGACGTATTCGGGAAATTTGGAGGCCTTTTCCAGAGAAATACGACGAAAATCTTGTTCAAAGTATGCCTCGGAGGTGTCAAGCCTCAAGGTACGATCTTACTCATTGCATTGCGAAAACGGCAGAAATGCGAATGCCTATGACTTTTTGGCAACGAATAATAACTACTACGCTCTTACCAGTAATTAGCTATTTAAATCAAACCAAGGTTCACATTTCACAGGAAATAGTTCGGTACGGTATCATTACAAAAAAATTGTTACACATCTCGCCAATTGAGTAGGGTGTAGGAAAGTCAAACAACAAAGTATCTAACTTTTTTGTGGCCCAATCCACTGACTTGACTTATTCAATTTTCATAACGAAACATGCTCTTACGAAAACAAACACTTCCTCGCCAACCAACTTTCGTCGAAAATTTTCTCCCCCTTGACCAGAAAACTTTTGTCGTAATGCCTGTATAAACCTATGGTCTGTGGTCAACCGAAAAGGTGCTCATAATAATAAATCCTCGCAATCGTAATAAATTTTTCCCGAGTCATGTCGTCGAAGCAGTTCCTTTTCCTTCAACCATCGGCCATTGGCACTGATAACGGTTCCATGCGGTGTAGGGTGTGCCTTTACCCAGCTGATTTTTTTTTTGGTCTCCCCAATCGAACCATCATAACGACGCGTGAATGGAAAAAAGGGAATTAAGAGTATTACGGGAGTAGTAGCACCCTGTGTGACACACGATGATGGATTACTCCGGTTTCATGGGGGGGTGAGGATTCGGAAAATACAATCCCCACGGGCGATGTCAGTCACGACTGTGCTTCTATTAATCCATCCCTGCAGTAGTGCGAGCTTACCGGAAGGATAAACTTTTTCTATTGCCACAGGCAATCTTATCATTATATGCGTGCAATAAAGTTAGTTATTTGCGTTCCGATTGAAATTGGTGAACGGCGAAAAAAAAGGAATATTCGATTGTGGCTTTAATACCAAACTAGATGCTTTTGATGATATGCAGTAAATTGTGAATTGGTATCTTCTCAATCTAGCGTTTGAATTCGGAAACATTCAGAAAATTTTCTTTGAAAATGCTCGACACACACGTTCAAAGCGGAATAAAGCAAACCGTTGCAGTTGGGTGGAATAGCAAAACGTTTCTCGCCTGAATGAAGCACTTTGTTTCTTGTCTGAGAAATTCTGTTTTATTTTTCAAATACAAACTCATTGATTAAAACTTCACCTTTCGTAGAATTTCTCTGCTTTGCGAGTAAAAATATACACTGGAAAACCCCTGTTTCAATTCACCTAGTTGTGTAAGTTCCGTGAACTCCGTCAAAATACTGTGTTTATTTTTATAATAACGTTCGTTTTATTTTCCACGGTTTTCACCTTGTTGTCATTCGCCACTTGACTGTTGTTAAATTCCCGAATAAAAGATGAGAACAATTTTACTAACAAGATATCGTTTGAAGAGCTTGCTGATTTAAATTTAAATAAAACACATAAAAAATTTTGAAATGCTCAAATTTTGTTTTATTTGGTAAATAATTTCTTCATTATTTAAACATGATTGCGGGAATATGATCACCACGACTATTTTCCACAAAGGTCCTAAAGAATGAGTTCAATTTTCGATAACTTTTTTAAGCATTTGAGAGTCTATTTCAGCAATGACACGTTAAATATTAATTTCCAAAGCATCGATCGTTGCTAGTTTATCCACACATATCCCCCACACATACCACAAAAAACAAAAGAGTGGCATTAAATCACACGAACGCGGAGACCAATTCACCACTCCATTTTACGAAATAATGTTGTCGTTGAAATGTTCTTTCATTAATTCGATTGTTTCGGCCACAGTATGACACATGGCACTATCCTGTTAAAACCACTGTATCGTCTGGGGTCGATCACGGGTGTTATTGGGATAGAGACGGTAATTTAACTAAGCAAAATGAAACCACTGAGCTTAGGTAGAAACGTGATCACTGATATAAGTCAACTTTATTTCTTCAGAACTATCTTTTTCGATGCGGTACGTGTGACCGGTCAGTATGGTAGGTAGAAAGGAAGAGAACCAAGGTAGCAAGTATCAAAGGCAATTAGAGATATAATGAGCGTGAGAAAATCAGCTAATAGTATTGCCAACAACTGATTAGATTGGGGCGCGTTCACGTCAATTTTAGGTGGATTCTGATTTAACTAAATCTAACAACCACATTTCGTCCACATCCATATCTTGAAGATTTGGCAACAAAAATTCATTGATCTTGGTTCTGCATCGATTTTCATGCACGGTAACGCGTCGTCCTTCCTCCTGATTCCACCAGTCCATAGACCACACCAAACAATATATTTGGAAGCGTTATTCTTGAGTTAACCTATTTATAATGATTTGCCAAACAATACTGAGTAGAGACGTCACTTTACACTGTCAAAACAACTTTCAGACAATATAGTAATCACTATTAAAAAATCACCCATTAGCTATATCTCATAAACATTCAAAAACGCAGATGAAATTTCTAACAATGTATACTATTTTAAACAATCTTTATGCGAGAAACATTCAGAAAACAAGTGTACTGGTACTTTCACAGCTGTTGGGAATACTTTTTCGACACGTTGTCAAAAGTGCCGCGTGACCTGATCCCTCCCAATCAAAATGAGACCAATACAAGGTGACTTAACATACTTTAATGGTGCACATCCCGCGTCCGGAACATGACTGAACGAATTGTAGACTTCCAAGATACTCGATCTTGAGCCGCCGTTCTACAGTCGCTCCAGTTCTTCGATTGCGCACACCCAGCGAGTGCAATATTTACCTCGCAGTCTACAATCTTTCCCAGGTTCTCTGCTGAACAACACGTAGGACATTCTCTCTTCCGGCATTTTTTCTACATGTCCAACCAGCTGTAGTCTGCTGTAGCTGATACATGAACTCGTCAACAACCTCGTATTGTACCCCATCATTCTTCATCTCAAATCCTACATCGTCTGGGCTGGCCCTGTTCTCTACCAGCTACCATGTACTTTGTCTTGACAGAGTTCATCGTTGATCAAAGCAAACCTGTCTGAGTGAATGCGATGCGAAAACAATACATCGCATTGAATCGCTTCGCTTCACACCGTGTTCCTCGTTCACTCTGACATCAACCTAACTAGCTCACTCGCCCATACAATTCGCGTGACGCTTTCACTCTGACAGTAACCTTATTGATGATGGTCATGTTTCTCTGCACGCCGCACAGTGGTCCAAAAATGGAAAAAGACGGTCAAAAGTCTGTATTGACTTTCACTGATTTTTAAGAGCTAATGTGTCTTCGAAGAAGTTTCACGAGATTATATAACGCTATATATGGCACCTTAATTTTTGTTAAGGGGGTAGTACATTACAAACACAATTTTTCCACAAAAAATATTTTTTTATATCTCGTTTTGAAGAAAAAAAAAACATTTGAACTATTTTTGCTTAAGATATAAATAATGCAAAAAAAATATTTCTGAGATGTATTCGCTTTATTTTAAAAACAGTTTTGTTTGGATTTTTCTACGTAGAATCTACTTCTATTACCTAAGTATTTGTTACAAAGTTTTAGATAGAATTTAAATGAGTAACTTTTCCCAATACTTTCACAACCTAATCAATCAATTAGGTAATCAATGTTACCGAATATATCATTACAATATGTCACTTAGTGTAAATAAATTGAGTTATCGCGAAGTTTCTTAACCATTCATGGTTCCAGCATGGCCATAGTGAAAATGAGTCACACGAATAGTACTCAAGATATTCCGATTGGAAAATAAATTTGATAAGAAATATATTTTCCTATAAGTATTTTGTAAAAGTTTGCTGCATTAAGTTGCACATTTCGCTTCGGTACAAGGTTTCCTAGGTAAAAATAGGTAAAATGATGTATAACTTTTCCAGAAAAGAATAAACCTATGCATTGCCTTCTACATTATGGGATTTTATATTTTCTACAATTATTCCAAACAAAGTATGCATAAAAAAATAACTCGAAACAAGCTATGATCAGAAAACTAGGTTTAAGGGGGTTGCCATAATTCGATAGCTAAAACTAACTTTGAAAAGGCCTAAAAAAATTTCCATCGAGTTCCACTTAGATTGTTTTATAGTATTGGGCATATCTTTTCTAATAAATTTTGTAAAAATTAGCTGCATAAAGTTGCATATTTCGCTTGGGTGCAAGATTTTATCTTAGGTATAAAAACGTGTTTAGCAGTAAGATGATACCTTTTTTTTATCAATCCGCATGTGTTTTTTGCATGAATATTCTTCGGTGTTTAAGTTTTCATGACATTATTTTAATGACCGTCGTTTTAAGCGACAATTTGAGATTTTAATCACTCATTACTCTGTAATGTCGAAACTGCAAATCGGATCGAATTTGAATCTAGAAGTGTGATAATCGATTAAACATGCCGTGATATGTAAGTTCCACTTTAGAGTTTACGTAATTTAAGGTACTTCCAGAGCCGGTATTCAGGAACCAGCATAACCCAAACCGATTCGTATGGCCATATGACGAATAAATTACAACAGTTTTGAGTCCCCAACTTTGAAGCTTTTCGGGATTGTCATATTCAATTCATCTTCATGTAATTCGAGAACCGGAAGTCATAATTGGATGAAATTCATTAATTTTGTATATAAGTTTATTTTAATTTTAATTTTTGTTTCTGAAATTTGATTAGGCTTTTTTTGAGAAAACGATTGAGTTTTGAGAAACGATTTTATACTGGAACCGGAATTCTAAAATCGGTATGGCCGAAGTCAGATAAATTCACCTGAGTAGCTATAGTTTACATTTGTTTCAAAATATTTGAAAGTCAGTGAAGACATCTTTGAGAAATCATAGCACGAATTAAATTTTTAGGTGCCTTCTGAATCGACAACTGAATACCACTAAAACTGAAAAAAGTTAATTATTTTTATCGACTATCCAAATCTGCTAACCCGATAAACCTGATTAATTTATGTGGAATAGACATTTTTATACCAATCACCCTGTATCCCCGAAACCGGAAGTTGGATCTGACTGAAGAGCAAGATGTTTTATAGAATCTTGAAACATTTTATTTGAATCTTAGATGATTCTTAGATTTCATTTGAATCTTAGATCGGTTCAGCCATCTACGAGAAGAATGAGTTACACAATTTTAATTTCGTTTCACATATCATCCTGTAGTTCCGGAACCAGAGGTCGGAACCAAACATAATTCAGGAACTTTGTTTGCTCCCACGTACGACTTTTCGTATGAATTTGAATTTGTAAAAAAGAAATTTTCCGAGAAAATTGAGTGAAATTATTTGTCACACTCGCATTTGCTGATCTCGACGAACTGATTCGAATGGTATATGGATGTTATGTTCTTCCAGTATTTATTGCTGTAAGAAGTTTAAAACAATATAATTAAAAAAATTCTGCCTTCATCTGGTTTATATATGTCATATTCGAACGATTGTGTTGCCAAAAACGAGCCGTGCTAAAATCGGTTCGAGGCTAAATGTCATGAAAAAGCATGTTGTACACAGTCTTTTTGGTACTTAGAAACAATTGTATGTAACAGTACAAAAAATCGTGTTTTCGTTGCTGCCAAGCATTTCTTTGTCATACAGCGCTCAAAACTCCTACTGCTGGAATAGAGGGAAAAGTCGTTTACACAAAAATTTCGATATCTCCGTTAAAAATGGACGGATTTCAACAATCTATGGCTTGTTAGATAGCTATTACCGTGCGGAATCTAAGTCTGAAAACATATTCTGTTTTCAAGGTCAATTGTGACAGATACAACTGAAAAAACTGAAAATTTTGACATAAAACTTCGTATAACTCAAAAAGTAAACATCCGATCTCCAAACCATTCAATAGCGTTTTGGGTGACAGGGAGACTTTTCATTTGCGACTAGTTTGATCAAAATCGGCCCAGCCATCTCTGAGATCTCGACCTCTTAGTTGACAACACACACACACACACACACACACACACACACACACACACACACACACACACACACACACACACACACACACACACACACACACGGACATTTGCTCAGTTCGTCGAGCTGAATCGATTGGTATATGTCATTCGGCCCTCCGGGCCTCGGAAAAATTTTCTAAAGTTTGAGCGAATTCTGTTTTTTATATACTATATATATGAAAAAAGGTAAAAAGATAAAATGTTGTATAACTTTGTCAGGGAAGAACAACCCTATGCAATACTTTCAGCAAAAATATGAGATTTTTTATTTTCTACAATTATTCCAAACAAAGTATGCATAACAAACTAAATCGAAACAAGTTATGAATCAAAGCTGATTTTAAGGGGGTTGCCAAAAAAACGCTTTGTATATCCGAAACGGTGCGACATAGACTTTTGGTATTTTTGACAAAGTAAATGATTTTCAATCGTTCTAAAACTTTGTAGAAGAAAAAAATTTTCTCTTAAAAAAAAAGTTATGGTTGTATTTTTGGTCAAAGTAGGCCACGAACAATTAGGGATAGAAAACCAAGTTTAATCATGATCTGCCATAATTCGTGTCGTTTCACTGAGTCATACGCTGCTTTGAAATCTACAAACAGATGATGAGTCCGCATGTTGTACTCCCGAAACTTTTCGAGAACTTGTGTCCAGGTAAATATGTGTTCCGTCGTTGAACATCCTTCTCGCAAAACCGACAAAGGATTCTGTCAACGGACGTTATAGTCATACACTTTAGTTTGATTTTTTAAGAATAAAACGATTTCTTTAAAACTAATTTGTAAAGTAATTTTTGATACTACTTATATTATATTATATGTACTATTTATATTCGTTTTCAATGTATTATAAATAATATTTATATTCGTTTTCTAATTCTTAAAAACCTAAGCTTTTGATGGATATTGCCAATTTTAAAACTTTAAAATGTAAGCACAGGTTTTGTGACCAAAATAAAACCTCTGGGCCACGTCCGGACTGTCCGGACACCAGAGAATGTTGAACGAGTTCGATCCGCTCTTGTGAACAGTTCTGTGAGCTCGGGTTTCTCGTTGTTCTTTCCATTGAATGGTCAAGGAAGATTTGTCGTTTCATCCATATAAGATCGTCATAAACCAGCAGTTGAAACCGACGAATTTCGGAGCTCGTTTATCGTTCACGAAAAAGATGCTCGAAATGCTAGCCATTGGGGTAGTAGATCCTAACATTTGAATCTAAGTCTGGGAAAATCAGTTAAGCCATTTCGGAGCAAAGTAAATGCAAATTTTGTGGTTTTTTTTTGCGCTTGTTATTCTATGATTCCGGAATCGGAAACAGTATCTAGATGTAAATCAAAAATGTTGTTTGGGAAAATGAGACCTTTCACTTGGATTTTTTATAAAATCGGCTCAGCCCTCTCAGTTGTATGTTTTGGGTACATACACAAACAGATCTGAAGAAGATTAGAAGAAGATCGACAAAATTTCTTATAAAAACTTCAGGTGATCTGTGGGTACGGTAAATTCAGTCAACTGTTCATAACGACTAGCACCATTAACGGCCAAATATAAAAAGAAAAATGCCTGTAGAAGTACCAGCTACCCTTTCTCCTGTCCTACAAAAATGACACTCTGTTGTTGTCTTTAGTAGAGTCGTCATAGGAGTATCATTTTGCGGATTACTCGACTTTCTATTAGCGTAATGTGATATAATGGAATACAATGTCTTCGCTTTGACTCTAATAAGCAATACCACAGAATGCTCTTATTTTCTCTTATAGTTTTAGTACAGGGTTGCGCAAAGGAACCTGACACATTTTTTTCTCCGACTACACTAGAATCAAACAAAGGAGGGGGAAACCGAACACAACTTCCATCTGTGAACAAGCAAAATTGTCGTTCGTGTTCGGTTTCTTCCTCCCTTTTTTGCTCCGGAGTGTAACCGGAGAACAAAATGTGTCAGGTTCCTTTGCGCAACCCTGTATTCTCTTATCTTCGTATTTCTATTTTTTTATATTCGAGTAGAATATTTGTTACAGTGATATTTATGAATGATTTACGTCTTAACCTATGTGTTAAGCACATCAAAATCTCGCATATATGCGGCAGATTTTTCCATTAAATTTAACGCATCTTTTTTCAATCAAAGGATACCTTTAGTCCGATTTCAGATTCTACACAGACCACAATTTATATGTGATTCTGTAAATGAATAATATTTTAACTACCGCTTCAACTACATCTACGGAACCCGCATTTATGCGGTAAGCCAAACCACACACAACCAACTCCAGAAACTGCTCGAATGGAAAAATGGTACCATATTTCCACCTTTCCAAAGCAGCAACGACCACATTGAATCAAACGAGAATACGATATCGGAAACTCTTGGCTGCGTGAGACCTTCTGCCTGAGGAGATTCCACCATTAAGTATTCAAATAAGGCTAGAATACGAAACCCGCCGACTGGGGAGTAACGATAGAATGACGTTAGGGGTGACAACCGTACATGCGGGATAAGCACGTTGATGGTAAAAGGAAGATATTATTTTCAAGTGCCTCAGGCGAAACGGACTGTGAAGTGGGCACAGTGATAGCTCGCTAATTGAAACTCAAACCGAAACCCAGATCCACTCGTTAGCGGAGTCATTGGATGCGGGTGGACGGGAAACGGAAAACTAAGTGAAAATTTGCTAACTTTGTCGATATTTTGTCCGATAGGAGAAACAAGTTACAAAAGTGAATTGGGTATAGTGAAACTTTTTCCTTTTCGGGCAGTTAACATTTTAACACCACCCTTTTTATTTAGGATAAACATAAGAAAAAACTTTATTTATCCTATATTTTCATCTCTTTTGAGATTTCTATGGGAAATAAGTCATGATGACAAAAATCTAGCAAATAACCATGTAAAAGCACTTTGAAAACGGACGATAAACAACCAATTTCAGATGAGAAGCTAGTGAACATTGGAGTATTGAATTCAACCACGCAATTTGTCATTGCAACGAAGTAATTTATTACTGTGATTGTTGTTTATCACTGCTTTAACAAGGTACAGTCGACTAGCAAATTAATAGAAACTGTTACTAAAGAAAAAACATCGATCTGAAAACAACTGCCATTTCCTTGTTGCTAAATCGAGTGAATGCACTAATGTCCAAACATTTATCTATTTAATGATGGAGTCGCTCGCTTTGGTCTCTTTAAACATTATCACTTTGAAAAAACAGCCGCTGAGGAAGCTGTTAAATGCGAACCTTCAATTCTAATGACAGGGAACGGAACGTGCGACGGATGTTGTCATCAATTTATGCAGATCTGCTTAAGCGTTTCCATCTGTTTAGGAAATTTCGCTTGTCGATTCAGTGGTGTTTCAAATGGACCGCAAAAAGGAAGAAAGCAGCAGCAAAGAAAAAGCACAAATGTATTCCGTATGATTTATAACAAAGCCAAGACATTTTATTTCACCACAAAGAAGTACATCACTTGATCGACATAGAGTATTAGGTAGACTGGGAAGACTGCAGCACTATACGCTAAATCCTAACAGCATCCACCATCCAACAGTTTTAATCCTCCTTGTAGTGTAATGATGCCTTTCTCATTAACATTTCATTAGATATCGATGCAAGTTTTGACAATCTATTCCCTACAAAAAAATGTTGTATGAGTAATGTTTACAAAATTAATCAAATTTTCGAGTAAATTCGTTCCAAAAATATCCATATTGTAATAATTTCAACGGAATATGATTGCGCCGGAAAAGATTTTCATTGTATGCAAAAACCTCTTTTTACGAAGTAGGTTCGTAAAAAAAGTTTACGTTATTTGGGATTTTGTTCTTAAAAAGAGTTACGTAAAAAGAGTTAACGTAAAATAAAGTTTACGTAAACGGAGGTTTGGGTGTATACTATTCAAATTAGCTCGACGAGATCGGAAAATGCGTGCGTGCGTGTATGTATGTTTATGTTTGTGCACTTTTGAAAGATGTTTTTCTCCATGCAATTTTCTCTGCGTTGGCGGGACCGATTTTAACAAACTTAGGCTCGTATTTTTGAGATGTGAATCAAGTTCAAAGAGTTCAATTGGCTGCCACTAACGGTTCCGGAAATATAAGGCAATAAATTCGATCCAAACATTTCCACAGTATACATCCTTGGTCAATTAATAGAGCCATCAAATTTAATACACAATCACACTTGAAATGAATACAATAACAATGAAAGCAAAAAAAAAAAAAAGACCAACACTCTATCTATTCTTAATATCACTCAAAGAACCTCACTAACAATCAAAATCAAAGGGGTTTCAAAATAATAACACAATTCCTCCGCAAGAAAAGTGCTCCAACTTAATAACAATGCACAGAATGTCGGTGCACATTTCCACGTTAGAACTGCCGGTAGCCCGTCTAACTGCTACACTGTTTGTTGTTGTCTGTTCCTCTTCCGCGTGGGTCCTGCAGGTGGGTCCGCAAAACGGAACAGTCACTTTCAATACAGCTGCGTTGGTAAACCGCCAGGACGAGACAGGAAAGACGACTAAAAAGACCGCGGCTCGTCGCGTGTCAAAGTACAGCAGCTTTGCGTGCTATGAATCCACAAACAAACCACGTCTAAAAGGTACTTCATTTTAGGAGTCGCAATGACACTTCAACGTTAATTACGGCTCTTTTACCGTGATTTTCCAACGGAATAAAAACGGCATCGGATTTGAAGGTAATCCTTCTAAACTGAACCACGACTGGTTCGGATGGGAAACGAAAGCAAGCCGTCTAGCTTTGATTAAATATTTATCGTGGAGGCATTTTCACCCTCTCGTACTGAACTCACTTCTTACTGCTAAGTTTCGCCACATTTGTAGAGACACCCTCTTCATACAGCCGAAGTGGATAAATGGCCGAACATTGGAAGCTCTTTGATATAAAAATAAATCCCTTTCGGTTGGTCGGTATGTGCACTAGCTAGATAGACTTGGATGTCCTTGCTGGGAAGTAGACAGAGCTTGTGTTTCTATACCATATAGGGTAATTGTACCAGTTGTCATCTCATTAGTAGAGCTATCTTATCATTATAAAATAAAACCCCACAACTGATGGATTGTGATGTAAAGGCTGTCCCAGAAAGTATGGACGCACTTTGATTTCGCTGTAAATAATTCACAAGTGTTAGATATTTAAATTTTATTCGATATACTGATAATATTAGACAACAACAACAGAATATTATTCTCAACATTTGCTACTTAGCCATTGTAGACTAGCTGGCGCACCATCTTGCGAACGTTCCTCGTTAAATTCCGTACAGACTTCTTGGCGACAAGTTTTGACACTTTTTTCCCATCTTTTTCGAACTGTTGAATGGTTTCGGCTGCCGAGACATGTTTCCTAAGATGTGCCTACGTTAATACATAAAATTTCTCAATTTGTCGAAGTTGTGGGCAATTTGGTGGATTCATGTCTTTTGGGACGAAAGTGACATTTTTAATAGTATTCCATTCTACCGTTGACTTCGAGTAGTGGCAAGAAGCAAGATCTTGCCAGAAGACAACAGGATCATTGTGACTTCGAATCATGGGTAGAAGTCGTTTTTGTAAACATTCCTTGATGTATATTTCGCTGTTCATTGAAGCAGTGGTGATAATGGGTTTCGAAATCTTATCGCAGATACAAATTGCTTGCCAGACCACAGCTTTCTTACCAAATTTTCGACTTCAATCGATGTCTCGGACTGGTTTAACACTTGCCCTTCTCGCACCGTATAAAATTGTGGTCCCGGCAAGGATTTGTAATCGAGTTTCACGTAGGTTTCGTCGTCCATGATTATGCAGTTCAAATTTCCAGCAAGAATCGTATTGTACATCTTTCGAACCCTCGGCCTGATCGATGCTTCTTGTTTCGGACTACGTTTTGGTTGTTTCTGCTTCTTATAGGTTCGAAGATTCAAACGTTCTTTAGCACGAAGAACAATTGAATTCGAAGTGCTGACTTTTTTGACCACATCCCGAACTGAAACCTCCTTCTTTTGCTCGAACGCCTTCAGTATACGTTTATCCAACTGAGGGTTAACAGGACTTTTTTTCGACCCGTTTTCGGTTTATCCTCAAAGGTGTTATCCTCACCGAACTTCCTGATTGCATTTCGCACGGCTTTTTCACTTACTCCTTCCATTTCTGCTATCTTTCTCAGTGACAGTCCGCGTTCTGTGCATCATTTGTACACAATTTTTTGACGTCGTTCTACTGAAAGTCCACGCATTTCGAAACAAACTAATGAAAACGAATAAACAACTGCACAAGTGGTTAGAGAAGAGTGTTAACAACAGGACGCAGCCATAAAAATTGACAGATTCTGAACCATTGCGAAATGGCAGCGGTATTTGGTTGCGTCCATACTTTCTGGGACAGTATCAATATCTTTGATTGGGCCCTGATATTGCTTTATCATAGAAAAATTCGAATGAAATATTTGCTATACTTATAGCTTACACTTATAGTTATAGCGATGCGAAAACTTGAAGCATACAATTCTCATTGTATTCGCCATGCAAAAGTTGAAAAAAAACCTAAATATTCCATAATTGTCAGTGTGATAGGTTAGGTTCACCTAATATATTTCCATCCTGTATTTATTCTACCTAAAAATGAAACTGGAATCGTGCCTTTCAATCTTAGATGAATTTAAATAAGACTTGTTGGACAGTTTGTTTCTTCATCAAATGTTAATTTTGCAATACTGGTCAACGTTTTGAATGTTTTTTTTATCATCTTCAGGATATGACAACTATAGATATTGTCAAGTAGGGCGTCAAGTCACATTGCAATAACTGATACGGATACCAATCGCAGCATTCCATAATGATGTCATCCTTTTGATTTCTCTCGCACGGCCGATCGTTACTTCACACCTCGCATTTTATTCAGTAGCAGTTCGGCTTCGGTCATGAACATGAACTCTCTCGCCGATGATAATGCAAATAGGTGAATAATTTGATGCAAATTTGTTGCTACTTAGTTTCGGAAATTTTGAATTTGTTTCCCATTTTTTATATTTGTTGAGTACTTCGCTAGGTTAATATGAAGTTAGTGAAGTCCCACTCCCAAATAAGCTTCAAAACAAATCGAAGTCCAGTGAATAAGTCCTTGCTAGTTAGTAACGGTAATTTTGAATTTGTTACTCCATTTTTTCAACATTTTTAGTACTTTGCTAAGTTCATATGAAATTAGTGAAGCCCCCCTCCCAGATAGGCTTCAAATCAAATCGAAGCCCATTGAATAATTTGTAACTAATTAGTTAAGGTAATTTTGAATTTGTTATTTTTTTTAATTTTTTGAATACTTCGCTAAGTTCATATAAAGTTAGCAAAGTACTCAAAAAAAATTAGCAACAAATTCAAAATTTTCCGTAACTAATTAGCAACAAATTATTCACTGGGTTTCGATTTGTTTTGAAGCATATTTGGGATGGGAACTTCGCTAACTTCATATGAACTTAGCGAAGTACTAAAAATGTTGAAAAAATTTCAAGGTGTGGAGGGGTTCAAGGGGGGAGGGGTTCAAGGAAGGGAGGGGGTATCAAACGGTAGGGAAGGCGCAAAAATTTTAAAGATAAATTATGTTATACATGGACTTAATATTAAAAATCTTCCAAGGGGGAGGGGGGGGGCTGTGGAGATAACTATCGAGAATATTCTGTAAAATTTTTGAACCGATTGGTAAAGATTTACTTGACTTATGTTTCCGGCCAGCTCAAAAAACGTGGTTCTGAGATAAACGCGTTTAAAGTTTTCGGTGCTGTAAGATCGTATCTCATAATCGAAATTACGACGTCTAGAAATGTTTCCCGCTTTTCATCTTTTGGAATATTATTTTTAAGATCATACATTACCTTTTGCAATGAAAAAAAATTTTTCGATTTTTTGAAAATTCTACAGTGGTGTGAACCCCTAAATCGATAAAATGCTCACTAATCAGAATTTTGTATTGAGAAAATATAACACATTGTTAGAGAGTTTATTTCCTAGTGTTGCTCATTAGGCAGAGTATGTTATATTGACAATCTGTATTTATCTCAAGTAGCCAAAAGGTCGTAAAAAAGAAAATGATTTTGCTTAAGCAGCATTCAAAGCTAATGAACAGTGTGCAAAGTTCGCTAAGAACTTGTTCTGTACGGTCAAGTTTCCAAAATATGCCACGCGTACTTTAAAGCAGTTAGAAAATGAATATTTTTCAGATACTGTGAAACTTTTGGTTGGCTGAAGAGACTGTTGAATGTTCAGTAATTGCGTTATAACATCCAACTTTCTTTTACACATTGCATGTGACCAAATTGACCCGATAACTTGTGGGTAATATAAATTGTTATTAATATTCACTACCTGCTACTCCGGCTATTGAAAATATAATCCTGAGTTTCTTATTGGAAAAATTAATACAATGTTGAAGAGGAATATATTTACGATATGCACTTATGGTTATGAGACTCTGCATCTGTACTCATGGCAATGGAACTGAAGTCCCGCATTGATTTTAGTTTTCTTCCTGATCGGTCAAATTTTGATGTTCTTCACAAACTGAAAAAATCTCATTCCATTACAGAGATCGTATTAGACTGTAGTATCTAATTAGCACTCATAATACGCGCCTTAATAAATTAATTCTCGTGAAAGATAAATTCTTTATTCTTTGAACCTTGCACAGTACAGTCCATTCGTCAATTCGTTCCACAATTTGCTGATTTGTTGACTGGTATACGATATTAGATTTTTTTCTCCTACCGACAATGGTTTTAATAAAACATTTATTTGGTTAGTATTACGCAATTATGTCATTTGTTCAATTATTTTGATACACCTTTAAGCACGTGGTTCGAAATGATTAATCACATCGATCAAATACGCATTGAAATCTCCACAGAAAACAACGCATTGCGCGCCAAACGATTTTTTCAACGATCTAGTTTCCTTTTCTTCGACGACCAAACACTTATGCAACTCGTTGCGCGCCAAACATCAATCGTAGCTCTAGCAATCCTTGACGACATTTTCAACGGAAAATTCCATTGTCCATACAAAACAACTTTATAGATTTTCCCACTTTTCCGGCAAGTTTTCTTAATATTTTTGATGTACGAACCCGGTGGGGGTGGTAACTAATCAAAAAGAATCATGTAAATCCGTCCATCCGTTCTTACGTGATGCGATTACAAAGAATGATCTCTGCATATATATATATATATATATATATATATATATATATATATATATATATATATATATATATATATATATATATATATATATATATATATATATATATATATATATATATATATATATATATATATATATATATATATATATATATATATATATATATATATATATATATATATATAGATAAGTTTATACGTTCCCTCATTCCCGACCAAAAGACAAGTAGGCTTACACTTTTTTCTACTAACAAAAATCACAGTATAGTGGAAGCAAATGATTGCTTAATGGTCGTAGCAAAATCTAGTAGAGATTACAATTGAAAAGTCGTCTGTCATAAAAAAAAATAGTTGACTAGAATAAGTTCTTAGTTTGGTGCATCCACTACAATCCAAAATTTGTGATTTCAAGTGAAATCTGTTAATTTTTTCCATCTTGACAAATATTGATCAAAAACTTTCAATCATATTTAAAAATTAATCGAATAGTCAATATGTCCAGATTAGGGTCATATTTGCATGATTTTCAAGTTCGAACTCACAAACAATAAAAAAAACAACTTCTAATGGGCCGAAATTAACGAAGGGGGGCATGGATTTTAGAAAAATTGAGGAGAATTGTTATAAAATCAATTACATAGTGAGCAATTACAGCCGTTTCCTACAAATTTGAAATTCAAGATTTAAAACATCGTTTTACATATTCAATGGAAAGAACAAAATACATTTGAAACCTTTCCAACTTAAAAGAAAATCCAGGGAATTCCTTTTCATTCAAATATTTTTAAATTCCGAATCACAATTTCTTGGAAAACTCACAAGCATTCATAATCCGAGATTTCACCGCTTTGGCATCCATATACAAGATGAACGATGGATCAAAGATGATTAAAAGTACCGCAACCCTATATGGAAAATTCCAGCTTCAGAATGATACAACGCAGTGAAGCTTCTATCGACATGAAACGATCGAATGAAATGCCAATTCGTACTAATGTTATCTCTTCGGTTGTATAAACATCTTCGTTAACTTCAAACAACATATTTAAACATATCCAAACCTGATTTTTCCTAGCTGCAGAAGCCAATCATTACAAGTCTAATCTTAACCATAGAATGGAACCGATCAATACTAAGACAAAAGAAAAGTGTTTCATTTGATTATCTAACAAACATTGTGCTATGGATTCAATACATATATCAATCCTGAACGATTCTGGTAGTCAATTGCCAATTAGTTCTTCTGATATCGTATTATTATTGTTTACTCCAAAAGTGGTCAGATCAGCATCCTTCTATTCTAACGAAATTTACCGTTCCTGATGTGGTTTTGATGTACTGATCTATGATATAGATCTTGTAGTGCTATCTTGAACTCAGAGAGTGTATCGTCCTGGTTCAATCCAACAACCTCGAAATTCCATCGGATGTCACCCCGAATTCCATCCATCGAGCGTGTTGAACGAATCTATCGAAATGGCTTCAATGGAAGAGTACCCTTCTTGCATTCCACCAAATCGTTGCACCTATATATTTTTTTTAATTGAACCCCAGACAAGTTTACTTTTCGATCGATGAGCGAAAATTTTGTGCAACGCCCGGTTCGAAACCCGTCCCCCATCAAACGCTTCAACCAACTGTAAAATAGTCAATACGTGTAGGAGCTTTTCCCTCGCAGTCAGAGTCGGTCTGAGTACGTACGTACGTACGGTGCAATGAATTGTTTGAGCCAACGGAAAACTTCAGTGATTGTTGGTTTTATTTCTGTCGTCGTTGCGTTTGGTTTTCCGATGTATCCTATGGCTTTGGAGACACCAGGAGTGGCCAGGCGTTTTCGACAGATAAAACATTTCCTTTGTGAGTGGTCGCCGAATTGGCTGAAAGTCGAGACCTTTGTTATTGATCGCCAATAGTACCAACAATAGTTATGCTTCTGGACGATTATTGCTGTGCACACGAACGTCCGGTACATGGTGGATTTGTCGTGATGAGAAGCTTAGGATATCGTCGAATGTTGACTCAACTAGTCTCGTTATGAGATTATCGCAAGTATCTTTTCTTTCGGGGATTATGTTTCTATGTGTGCGTGTCAAACATGCTATAGAAATCGTAATATATTCTGGAGAGAGAACGGAAGTATGATAAAAAAAATCTTAAAATAATTTCTGACACAAATTTGGACTCATTTTTGACACCAATTAATTCCGATTAATTCGCCGAGTAGTTTACAACAGCATGCTTCAGCGTTTATGTCACATATTCGGCAACATTTCTCAAACCAAACGAACCAAAACTATTGAAAACTCATCATCCTCGGACATTCCAGAATCGGAGTCGGATGAAATATTAGTGAATTTCATCCGACTCCGATTCCGGAATATCCGAGGGTGATGAGTTTTCATTAATTATTTTCTGTATGGGACCTCTTTTTTAATTTGTCTAAGAAACTCATTTTGACCTTTCGGAATTGCAGTCGAAGTCGATTAAATTCACATAAGAGATTGGAAACTATTTCCTTAGTTTCGACATTTTTGGAAAAAATGTAGCGTTTCGAATAAAAGTTTTGGGTACCTTTCAGGATCGAAACCCGAATACTGGTTTAACAATCTAAGGCTTGAAAATACTGCCATCTTTCTAATACATAAGTCATATTTAATTGATTATGTTGCCAAAATTGAACCGAGCTAAAATTGAAATGAGGTGAAATGTCATGCAAAGAGATGCTGTACACAGTATATTTGAAGCTTAGAAACAATTACCTCGTTTCAATTTTAGCACTTAGGTATTAAAAAAATCGTGTTTCACTTTGCTCCCAAGCAGTGCGGTAAAACTTCATTTCAATCGAATATTATTAGATGAAAATGAAATTTGTGGCCGTTTACTGTCAACATATCCCTTCTCATTCAGTTTACTTTTGTTGCCAAAGCTCCCAAAATGCATCGTCAATAGAATAACCATAGCTAGTCACTTGAAGTTTCACTTGCTCAGTTTGTAGTACCAAGTAGTCTACCTGTTTCATTGTCTTCACTGTGGGTAGTGAGCAAGTGCGAATGAATAGGCATAAACATCAACTCGATAACCAAAACTCTCTTCAATCATAATGATAAGTAGAAGATGGCGGTTCTCATTTGAGTTTTCAATTATTACTAGTAGACTAAAATCGGTAATTTCGACTGTTTGCAATGGATTGAGATGTGTTTCGTAATATTAAAAATGAAAACTGAAAGAGTTATGTTTATTTTGTTATTGATATTTCAGTTATCAGGACTAGTTTACCTTTCATCAATTATCTTGAACCAATTCGAATATTTAAATGAACCGCACATGAATCCACTCTTTCATTTAATTTTAAAAGATATTTTGTTACTTCAAGAGATAAACTGACGGTGATTAAACTAAGTTTCGGTATAAAGAGAAACGAATGAAGGACGGGATGATGCCCATTCGATGCGACTGCGAAGGGTGTGTGTTAGAATGTGAAGTTTACTGCAGTAGAGCGATCGTCAGTGTGTGCACAGATTCTATTTCAATTGAATTGAATGAAGTTCTACAGCACTGCTCCCAAGCATCGTTTACACAAAATATCGATATCTGTGTTAAAAATGGACGGATTTTAACAATCTAAGGCTTGTTGAATAGCCACTTACTTGTGAAATCTGCGTGAAAACTGAACACGAAAAGTAAACATCCGATTCAAAAATCATTCAATAGCTTTCAGGCAGATAAGAAGATCTAACATTTGCGACTAGTTTGATCAAAATCGGTCCAGCAATCTCTGAGATTTCGGCCTCTTTATAAACATTGCACATACAGACACACACACACGGACATCTGCTCAGTTCGTCAATGGTTGAATCGAATGGTATATTACACTCGGCCCTCTAGGCCTCTAGGCGAATTCAAAACCTTTTTTTATATATTTAAAAAAATTAGGAAAACAACATAAAACGCCTTTAAAAAGTGTAATGTCATTTCAGAGAAATAACTAGATTATGACTAGAATACAAATAAAACTAACAACTTTCCTTCTCTCTTGTACAGTTTATTCACGACGAAAATATTATAAAAAACCAATAAATAAAGCTGGAAACAGAACAGTGCACGGAGCAAATAAAGTTTATACTGAAACTAGCATTTCAGTATAAGAAACTATCCAAAATAGTTCGAGAGCTATATTTTATATTCTTGGAGGAATTCAAAAGAATGCAACACTTTTGCTGCTCGTTGCCACGGCGCACAAAATAAATTTTCCAACTTCTAAATAAATTTTCTCGCTGGTATCCAGAGAACGGAAGACAATAGAATTGTCCAACCGCAGAACTGTACGAGACGAAACTAACAAGAGAAAAACTGCCGATTCGTCTATTTCAATGGAAGCAAATTTCGCAGATTTTTTTAAAATATATTTACTGGTTCTAGAAAAAATCGATTATTCAGATCACTTTGATGTTGCACAATGTAGATGGAATTCTCCTTGAATGCGCAGCGCAGGGTCAGCAGAATATTGATCTCTAATTTTTACGTTTCGTTTTTAATTGATCCGTTGCATTAGCAGTTTTTATTGATCTACTAATGCTACCTCGCGGTTCAACACGAACCGTTAACGTTTTGCTTTTTGCACCGAAGTTCAACGTCGTTACTGATGAAAAGCTTTCAGGCCGTAGTGATTTGAGGTTTTAGAACCGCTAGGGTGATCGGTTTATTCTGAGCGCATATGCTTATTTCCACTAATTGTGTCATTTAGTTCTTGGCTTATCAGTACAGATTCCAAAATCTGAACAATACTGATGTTGATTTCTTGGAATAATTTTGTACTACTTTTAGAAGTAATGAAGTGTACATTTTTAGAAGTAATGACCGAGCTAACGTTTCTAAAAATGTAGCTGACACAAGGTAAGTTCATTTTTGATGTATTTTTTTCAAGTGATTCTATAACTTCTATGGAAAATATACAGAGCAAAAAATTATGAAATTCACAGGTGTCGCAAATCCACATATGACTCAATTCATAAGCACGTACTTCGTAAAATGACTGAAACTCACATTCAACTATGTGTACACAGCTTTTCAAATAGACGTGTAAATTTTACATGATTGAATTAAGGGCTGAGGACAGTACGATTGAGACATAAGGTTCTGAATACTTTCCCGCTTCAAATCAAATTTGTTTCGAAGCGGTGATGAATATCTAAAAATCCACCTCGCAATGTCTTTGAAATTTAGTTGAGAATATTCTGTGAAATTTTCTGAATGATTCATTGAATTTACCGTTCGAGTTGTATATTTTTCGGAATGGAGAACTGCTGAAACTGCAACACTTGGAATGGAGTACCTCTACTTGTTCATCGAATTTCTCGACTTTTAAGGCTTATGTCCAAATAATTTAATGATTGGTGTTTTTTAGTCTTTGTTGAGACTTAGAGCCGCCTTGAGCTAGTTTTAAATATGATCAGTATCTAACGGGGAAAATTGATTGGAAAATTGACATGCGAATGCAATTATGTAATGAAAACCGCGAAAATGTTACCGCAGATACGGGACTCAAACCCGTAGCTAACTCCTAACCGAGGAAATTTAACTATTAAACTACCCTACATACATGGAGAAAAGATTAATTGACTAGTATTTGGGTATTTTTTTCATTCTCTCTCTCTCTATTGTCGACAAAAAACAAAGAGAAAAATCACCCAACAGCAAGATTTTTGATCAATAAGTCATGGATAGGAAAAGAAGAGTCGGCAGCCGACGTTAATTTTTAACTTTCAGGAATTCTCCCTTAACACTCCTTATCACCAAAGTTAGTTTCAATACATGTTTGCAATAAAATGAATACTAGATAACGGGAATGGATTTTAGATGAAAATAATCAGTTTGTATCGCAATCACATTGATAATGTTAATTTAACAGCATTCACAAAGCAATTCATAGTTGGTGAAAAAATATTCCACACCAAATAGTGATCATAACAACAAAAGATTTTGTTTTACTTCCAGCTGGTTGATGCTGTTGATGATGCTCATGTAATATTTAGATTACATCAAATAAAACACTATTTAGCATGAATTTGATTTTTGAAAGTAACAGAAGCGTACAGTTTGTCACGTCTCGAACGCACAGCAAGCGCAGTGCTTAAATGGTACGTTAGAATTGTCGTAGCAAAATCCTGCACTCCTGTTACTTCTGTGTATTATATTCAAGCTAAATAGGGCACACATTGAAATTCTTTCTGCCATATTTCGCGTAAAGTGGCTATGATTTTTCTCAATCGGTGTTTGTGTGATTGGTGCTGATGGACTCGGTGACGTTTTCAAAAGCAAGCTTCTGTATCGGCTATTATTTTCTTTAACGCGAGTACTAAACCGCATAGTTGTGCTTTCTTAATCCTTGCCAGCACATGTACGATGTATAACCCACTTCTGTTTACCACCTATCACTAGATTCGAGAAAGTTAGAAAATAGGATGTATGGCGCAACGGATGAATAAAAACACAATATTAACGAATTATTTTTTGAGCTATCGTTCAAAAATGATTTAAAATGTTTTGGATAATACAAAGCATTTTTGTGGAAAAATACTGAGTTAAGATCTGGTAATTTACATGTAAAAAGTGTGTGCAATATTTGAAAAAAATTAGTAAAAAAATTTTGAAAAAACAATGGAAACCGACTTTCAAAACCTGCTTTCGAGGAAAACGCATTGTCTATGAAATCAGAGGAAACAATTTATTTTTCACAGGGGACAGTTATAGCGTGATGGGTTAGACGATGCCCTTCATACAGCCCGTTCGATTCAAAATCCGTTTCTGGCCCGAAGGTTTGAGGTTAAAACCGTTATAATCGAAACAAAATACAAGTTTTTCTAGTGGGCGCGTAGATCTAATACTATCAAAAAATCTTTTTTCTTTGTATTGTATTAATTTTCTTTGTATTTTGTCATAATAAAAAATTTCTAGAAAGTGTTGTCAAATGTTCAAGTCAATCGAAGCAGAATTCTTTGGCCTGTGCGTTGAGCTCTTACCTTTTCGCAGCAGGCGCGTCAATTTATACACGAATGGCAATATGTATATAATTACATGAAAAGATTTTGGTTAATAAAGTGGCTTGTTGGAAACTATTCATTTAATATTTCACATTAATATTCAAAGAAAAAATGTTTTATAATATTATATTTTTTGACTATCACAGGGGGTTTGAATCCCGAAAACACCCCCTGTATGAGCCCCTTTTTCGCAGTATAAGATAAGAAAAGATAAAGGCCCAAAACCGCCAGAGTTTTGTTCCGATAGGCTTGAACATTTCACAGAATATTCTTGAAATGTTTTACTACAAGAAAATACAAAGAAAAAAATATCTTAGACCCTACCCGCTCCTTCAAAACTTACTACAGATAAACTGATGGTAGGTTTCAAAAGTTAAAATCAAACTCATTTTGATATCTCTGAGATGATTGAACCGATTTTTACAATCTCAGGATGAACATTCCAAAAGGTCTTATGATATATGGCATCCATAGATTGCAACTGTATATGACTTCTGGTTTCAAGTTCTAAATTCACAAAAAGATGTGCGGGTAATGTCACAGGTATAACTGGAGAACGTGAATACGAAGAACAATGGCATGCTTCATTCACACATCTGATTATAGATAGACATAAAGTTTTGAATTATTAAATTGTGTTGCATCTTTTACTGCTTGGCTTCTAGAATTGTAACGGTGCATCTATACTAAAGACTTATTGACGACAAACAAACGTACAATTGAATAACACGGAATAAATGTGAGATAAAAAGCAAACAAATAATGTTAGAGTAGTTTTTTTTCGTACATTAACATACTCAGCAGAAAACAACTGGTAATATTTTAATGGTTCTAAAAAGGACACTTTGTGGAATTTATCCGATGTTTGCATCTGTTGAGTACTTTTTGCCATTGTTTATTCATCTAACAGTTCGGCTGAAAAGTTCGTATCGTTTAATAGAAACACACATTCTTTTGCCAAAATTCGTTTTTATTATTCAACATAAATGCCATCAGAGGCGATACAGCGATTATAGCGATCTTCCAACTTTTCGATACCATTTTTGTAGTACGATTTGTCCTCTGCCTCAAAATAGGCCTCAGTTTCAGCGATTACCTCTTCATTGCTTCTAAATTTTTTACCAGCGAGCATTTTCTTGAGGTCTGAGAACAGGAAAAAGTCACTGGGGGCCAAATCTGGAGAATACGGTTGATGAGGGAGCAATTCGAAGCCGAATTCGTTCAATTTCAGCATGGTTTTCATCGACTTGTGACACGGTGCATTGTCTTGATGAAACAAAACTTTTTTCTTTTTCAAATGAGGCCGTTTTTTTGAAATTTCGTCCTTCAAACGCTCTAATAACGCTATATAATAGTCACTGTTGATGGGTTTTCCCTTTTCAAGGTAGTCGATGAAAATTATACCATGCGAATCCAAAAGTACAGACGCCATAACCTTACCGGCCGATTGTTGAGTCTTTCCACGCTTTGGGTTCGGTTCATCGCGTGCAGTCCACTCAGCTGACTGTCGATTGGACTCCGGAGTGAAGTGATGGAGCCATGTTTCGTCCATTGTTATATATCGACGAAAAAAATCGGTTTTATTTCGATATAACAGCTCCAAACACTGCTCAGAATCATCAATTCGTTGTTGTTTTTTATCGATTGTGAGCTCACGCGGCACCCATTTTGCACAAAGTTTTCTCATATCCAAATATTCGTGAATAATATGTCCAACACGTTCCTTTGATATCTTTAGGGTGTTAGCTATCTCGATCAACTTCACTTTACGGTCATTGAAAATCATTTTGTTTTTTTTCACGTTTTCATCGGTAACAGCCTCTTTTGGACGTCCACTGCGTTCATCGTCTTCGGTGCTCATATGACCAGTACGAAATTTTGCAAACCACTTACGAATTGTTGCTTCGCCCGGTGCAGAGTCTGGATAACACTCATCGGCGGCACTTTTTTTCATCAAAAAGTAGTGTTTCATCAACACACGAAATTCCTTTTTTTCCATTTTTTTCACAATAACAAAAGTAGCTTCACTCAAAATGCAATATCTCACAAACTAATAATCAGACAGCTGTCAAATTTATACACGTATCTTTTGAAGGTTGGTACTAACTGAAAATGGTATGGATTTAATTCTAGTGGCGCTCTCTCATAGAAACGATACGAACTTTTCAGCCGATCTGTTACACCAGAACCAACATTTCAGAGCAGGACTGAATTCTGGAACTGGATTCAAGAACTAAATTCAAAATCTGGTACAGGCTCAGAATTTAGCTGCAAAATTCAGTTTCGGAATCCAGAACAATAAATCAAAGATCAATCAAATTCTGAATTAATGAATTTTGATCTACACACTTAGAAAAATTTACATCTTAATAGATGCACATAAAAGGAGCGTCGCGATTCACTTACATTCACAATTCAAAGCATGTAAAGATAAGTCATATCATTAACTTCACAGTTAATTTAACTGAAGTAAATTTTATTTTTTCATATTTGTAGATGGAAAAATTACGGCATGCTTGAATTTACGTCAAACATAAATTTATTTTTTTCTAAGAGTGTAGAATTGAGAAACTGAACTCGTTTTCAGAACTTCGGGTTTCGAATTTATTTCTCGAAATGAATTCTGGAACTTGAATTCCGAATCTGAAATAAAAGAAATGAATCCATTTTCAAAACCTAGCTCCATAGTCCAAGTTTCAATTTTAGCTCCTTTACGATCAGAGCTCAGGAAATGAATTCTGAAGTTGAATTCGAATCCCGAACATAAATTAAGTAATTAAATTATGCTCCAAAGTCTAGTCAAGAAGCCACATCCAGAATCCGGAGAAATTCTGGCCCTGTAATATGAAACTAAACTAAACTAAACTAAACAAAATTCTGAATCTGAAATTTAGGTTTAGAGTCTGAAAAATAACTAATAGCGACCCGAACAGGGCGCTTGAGACTTTATACCATGCAGATGGTCTGTTATTTCTACTGTTGGTGGAAGGTCCTCTCAATGATTTTCGACCATCTCTTATATTCATCCTGTTGAACATCGGGACCAGTGCGGTAAAGCGTTATTTATATTATTAGATGAAAATGAAATTAATGACCATTGACTGTCAGCATATCCATTTGACTTTTGTTGCCATATGCAAACGAAGCTCCCAGAAATCATCGTCAATTGAATAACCGTACCTAGTCACTTGAAATTTTGCTTCAAGTGCCAAGTAGTCTACCTGCTTCATTGTCTTTACTGTTGGTAGTGAGCAAGTTAGAATGAATAGGCATGGACATAAACTCGATAATCAAAACTCTCTCAGGCCAGAATTATAAATAGAGAGCGGAGGCTCTCATTTGGGTTTTCGATTATCACCAGCAAGCTGGAATGTTTAGTTTTTAATTGATATTTCAGTTATCATGACTGGTTTACCTTTCATCCATTATCTTGAACCAATTCAAATGTATACATGATCCTCATTTGCAGGCCGTTCTCTCATTTAATTGTAAGATATACTTTATTTCAAGAGATCAACTGACGGTGGCGGTTAAACTCAGCTTCGATTAAAGGAGAAACGAGTGAAGAACTGAATGCTACCCGTTCTGTATGTCAGTGAAGGTTGTGTGTTAGAATGTGAAGTTTACTGAAGTAAAGTAATCGTCAATGTGTGCCACATTCGGTTTCAATTGAATTTGATGAAGTTTTACAGCACTGATCGGGACTGATATGTACTTGACTATCTCGAAGCCGTCGTCCCGGGTACGAGAAAGGCAACTGAGCGTGATGAGTTTTCTTCATTGTATCGAAAAAAAGGAAAAATTTATTTTTTAAGTTTGAAGTTATCTCATATTGTTGACAATATAATCATAAGTTTCTGATCATATTGATGATAACATAGAGAAGAAATTATGTTTTCGCATTTAGTACAACTCGAAATATTCACGATTAAGCTCTACACTTTGAAAAGGTGCGCCATAGTAAAATAAGACGTATTCGCATCTAAAGACACGAAACACAAAAAAAAATATAAACTGTTCCAATCCGAAGGTTTTGTTATTCGAAGGACAAATGAATCGACTTTGGCTATCCCGGATCCAGAAATACCGGATAAAGTAGTAAGTAACTCTAAAATGAAACTTGCATCAAGCTCATCTGATTTCTAATATAATCGGTTAATGTTTATAGAATTGTAATCCTGTATCATGAAGAAAAAAGTTATTCAATTATTCCCGATTTTATATCATCAAATAATTCAATTACAAATCGCCGTAAGTCAAAATTAAACGACTTGTAATCTTACTCGAACTTTTATTATTATGCTAGTGTAGGAGGATATTTGTTTCCCGCTTAGATGAACGTATTACGGGATGCGGTGTAGACAAAAATAATTAAATAAATCACACTTACTTTATTTGATTTTAATCTCCAGCTAAAGCATCGTGCACCGATGTGTGCGTGTTTGTTGGTTCATATGCTTTTACTAAAACACAGCAACGGCTTCATTCAGCACCAGACTAGCGGACACCGAAAACAGTCTCGTTCTCGTCCGTTCGGAATCACGTCCCATCAGCACATCGAAAGGGGAATAATGTTGAGCCGACCATTTGCCAGTGAGTATAGTTTCGGTTGAGTTTACTTAGGACTTCGAAACATTCATATTGCTGTACCGCGTGTAAAACAAACAGCACTTTCTCAGTGTCGGTATGCCGTTCCACTGCAGAATGGAAGCTTTACTGTAGCGGAATTCGCTATCGGGCCCCAGTAAAGAGAAAACAATTACACCGTGATTCTGCTAGGAACTGACAACAATCCCTACACCCTCACCCCCCCCCCCCCAAAAACAACCCACCCATACGCTAAAGCTACAGACCAGTGGAAGACACAGAAAAAAATACACTGCTCTGAATGATATGAAGGAATGTCTATGGAGATTTCCGTTGTTTTGAGACAAACTTTCAATGGACTTTTAGGCACTGAATCTCACTTCGCTAATCACCACCTAAATGTAGACACAATTCTGAATCAATTTAACTAGTGGAAAACTTTAAAACACCTTCAGCAGCCACTATTTCTAAGAACCTTGGGGAGTTTTCCGGCTAACCGTCTACTTTACGCAAGAGATGAAATGCAAACTAGGTGGTATTCGTGCAGCTCCCGTTTGTAGTCCTTTCGTTTCAGTACCACAACCATCATCAAAGCAACGCGTGAGAAAACTAGGAAAAGAGAGATAAAAATGAGCAAAAACGAGGAAAAGCAAAGCGCGTTGACAAACACAGCTTCCAGTGCCTTGACTACAGAAAGTTGGTGCTTTCCGAGGGGCTTCGAGAATTATCCGACGCTGTTGGCTGTTTTCCTCTCACTTTCTTCCATGCTTACTGGCGGGGGTCGAGGGGAACTGGGGGGACTCTCCCAGGCAGGGTGATAACAGAACATGCGCTTTACTCATCCAAGGTTGAATGTGTACTTCCGTATCAGAGTAAAAATACAGTCGGTTGTCGGTTTGTGCGGTTTATTACGTTTTATCGGAGGGGACGTTTTTCACTGTTGATAAGCTGACGCTTCAATTGAACGAGGAATCCAAATAAATCAACAATTGACTGTAATTTCAAACATGCTTCAATACAATGTGACCAGTAAAGGAAACCATGATGCAGCCCGCATTACTCTGATGTCTGGTAGCTCTATTTCAAGAACATATTCCGAAGGAAACTGTTTTAACGGGATGAGATAAAAAGCGCCAAGTACATACATACTACTCAAATCCAAGCACATCATAAAAGTGTGATATTGGTATGTACATTCTCCCGCATGTAATGGGAAAGCGCCTATCTGGTGGTTTATGAAATGGGAATTTTATATTTTGTGAAATAAACCATCCGAGTTCGAATGACCATAACATGACTTCGACCAATTCGGAAGTATGTTTCGATAATGGTTAATGTACCAAGATGATGTGCTTTGTTGTTAGTGTGATCTGTAAGGAAAATGTGAGCTTTGTTTGAATATTGTTGAATGAAATTACTGGTCTCTATATGAATTCACTGATATCTACTCGCGAATTTTGGATTTGGATTACATTTAGTTTTTGCTTTTAACTTTTTGCCTTTTTCATATAGCTCGACGAACTGAGCAAGTGTCTCTGTGTGTGTATGTGTGTATGCATGAAACAAAAAATATGAACTCACTTTTCTCGGCGATGACTGAAACGTTTTCACAAACTTATATTGAAATGAAAGGTTTAATAGTTTCATAACCTACTATTGAATTTGATTTGGATCCGACTTCTGGTTCTGGAGTTACAGAGTAATATGTGTAAACTTATGAAAAGTTGTGAACTAAGTTTTCTCGGAGATGATACAACCGACCTAAGATTTAATTGAAAGGACTTGTTTTGTTTTAATTGTAAAACATTTGATCCAGATCCAACTTCTTGTTTAGGAACTACAGCGCAATAACCCGGGTAGAAGTGATTTGCAAATAAAAAATTTTATTATTAAAACCAAACATCTCAAAGGTAGACATTAACATTATTTAGTTTGAAACAGAGGTGGAAATAAGCCCGTTTTGCGCAGGAAAATGTGAATCAAGATTTCCGATTGTGAATTAGAAAACCGAACATTAAACATTAAACATGTGAATTAAAAAATTCGGTAACAAAACTAAAATGGCGATTAGTTTTTAAATGGTGGGAACTGTATATTACACAGAGTAGCAGCAGACCTTACCCATACGCGCTCTATTTATTGCGAGACAAATTTGTTCTCATACTCAGAAGACAACCATGCGCAGGTGAAGAGCATTAGCTGTAGAGATGGGCAAAACAGTTCATTTTAAAGAACCGTTCAGTGTTGCAGAGTTTTATAAAAAAAAAGAGCCGTTCGTTCGTTCTCTTGTTTCGTGAATTAAGAAAAAAGATCACTACTGATCTATTTTTTTTAGGATCAGTTGATCAGTGATCTTTGAATCATATCGATCAAAATCAATACTGATCGGTGGTGATTTTGAGGTTCTATTATCGATTCGATCAGCTTTGAGCATTTTGGAAGAAAATCGCTTATACGCAAAATCAGACATGAGTACCTCACCAAATAGTGATTATAGCGAAAAAGACTTTGTTTTAATTCCAGCTGGTTGATGCTGATGATGGTGTTCCTGCACTATCTAGATTAAACCCAATGAAACGCTATTTGACATGAATTTGATTTAAAAAGGTGACTGGAGCGCAGCATTTGACGCAGCGTTTCAATGGTGAGTTTGAATTGGCGTAGTCAAATCCTGCACTCCTGTTACTTCTGTGTATGATATTCAAGCTGAATAGGTTAATATTAATCAACTCCATAGCACGCTTTGTGACGCTTTGACATGTTTTTCATACAGTTATAATTATTATTCATTGCAGCATGTATGTTAATATTATTAGCTGTTTTTATTGATGATATTACTCCACCACGACGCTATTACTGAATAAATTTCAAATACATCTCGAACCATGGAATTTCGATGCGACCAACGACATAAACTCACTTAACGAGCATAAAATAATTGATATCGGATAATATATATCCGAGAAAATTGAGCAGTAAACGGTTTTGACGTTAACGTCACTTATACCACTACATCATCGGAACTGTAAGTGACAGCCATTTGAACTTCAAACTTGTCTAATGAACACAGAGTAGCGTTAAAACGAACCGGACTTGGTTGAAATGTTGATTCTGAATCAGACAGTAATACTGATAACGATGAAGACATTTACAAATTCTAAGTAAAATCAAAATTTATCTTTCCAAAAATCATTCGTTGCAGAATTCATTATAATAAATAAATAAATAAATATGTGATATGAAAAAATAATACTAACTATTTTTATTTACTGTGAATCAAAAACTTTGCTTATTTCCACCCCTGGTTTGAAATAAGAGTTGAAATATCAAAAACCATTACGACATCTGCATGATAAAATAGAAGCAAAATATAAAATTCTGTCATTGTAATATCAAAGTAAGTACAAAATAATTTAAAAAAGGCGAATTTTTCTGTTATTTGATATTCAAGCATTTAGAATAGAATACTATTTTATTTGAAGATATAATCAAGGATGGCTTTTATTGTATCAAAGAACGTTCGCTGGCAACTCTTCACCGATTGAATCAGTGCCATCAAAGAGTTGGAAATCATCGCAACAACAAAAAACCCGGCATGGCTCATTTAACATAGAATCGACACCAGTACGAGAACGAAATTTCTCTCGATGACATTTCTGAGAATCAAAGGTTAGCACGCTGCTGTGGGGATCCTCTCTGAAGCAACTAACGGTTGCTTATTCTCGTTTCGCGATCCGATTCTATACAGGCAGTTGATAATTGCGATAGAATCATTTTACTATTGCCGCTTATTCTAACTATGTGCATATAATCTTTGTATAAGTTGTGTCTATGAAAATGTATGTGAATACTCCACACAAGGGTTTTGAAATATTGCAACCTAGTATGAGAATCATCGATTCGATTTTCTGCGATAATTGTCAACTTGCGATTCTCTCTTGGTAAATTCCACACAGCGGCGATCATTATCAGACTGCAATTTTTTTTAAGGGCCGAGAAATACTCAGAGTATGAAGTGGAGCGAAGGAATGTAGAAAAATTCTCTCGCGGTTCATGCATTGAGAGACTCGAGTTCTTGTAGCATCTTCTACCGGATTGAAAATGTTGTATACAATATAGATAGCAATATAGCAGCTTCTGTGAAATTTTCGGCAATCACCAATACTGGATATAATCGTTGGATCAAGTGATCTTAATGAAGTTGGAATTTTGTTTATTTTGTTTATTTTGGGAGCAAGGGAAAGCCCGATGCAGATGAAATTTGGTAATCTCTCTCTCCAGCAGGCATAAAACCTCCATTGATCCAACATGATCCAACAGATACAATACGGCTAATATATATATATATATATATTTCTGATATTACATCTTTTAAGATTTTATCTGATCAACAATTCTTCTCCATGTAACTCGATCCATGGCTGCTTGCCTCCAACCACGTCGGCGCCCGATACTATCCAGGTTTCGCTCCACTTGGTCCAGCCACCGTGAACGCTGCGCTCCTCTTTGTCTTGTACCTGCCGGATTAGAGGTGAACACCAACTTGGTGGGGCTGTTGTCCGGCATTCTCACGACATGCCCCGCCCACCGTACCCTTCCAGCCTGGGCTACTTTCCGGATACTTGGCTCACCGTAGAGTTGCGCTAGTTCGTGGTTCATTCTTCTCCTCCACACTCCATTCTCCTGCACACCACCGAAGATCGTTCTCAGCACCCTCCTTTCGAAGACTTCGAGTGCTTGCAGGTCCTCCTCGAGCATTGTCCACGTTTCGTGCCCGTAGAGAACCACCGGTCTTATCAGTGATTTGTACATGGTGCACTTCGTGCGGGGGTGAAGTTTCCTGGATCTCAATGTTTTGTGGAGTCCATAGTAGGCACGACTTCCGGATATAATGCGCCTCCTGATCTCCCGGCTGGTGTCGTTGTCCGCAGTCACCAGTGAGCCAAGATAGATGAACTCGTCAACCACCTCGAACTCGTCGCCGTCGATCGTAATACTGCTGCCCAGACGTTGCCTATCGCGTTCAGTTCCAGGGCTAATGCCTAAATAAAAACAATTCCTTTTTTGTTTTGTTGTTGAGTTTACCAAATTAACTGTACAGTAAAATTTTAAATTTAAAACGAAAGGTAACGAAAACGACCCAAAAATTTTTAAACGTCGAAATGATTCAAAACTTCTAGAAATATCGTGTGTTGTCTTATAGTTGGCATCAGGCCATTTTTAAGAAAAAATCGGACATTTTGAGCCTAAGAGTGTAATAGTGCAATGTTTTGTTTTGTTTACTGTCGTCATTACTAATTAATAGGGTGAATAAAGGACCAACGATAGGATAAATATAAATCCTTTGAGATGGAATTAGGAGCAGAGTAGTGACATATCACGAGTGTTTTTAGCTGATTTTTTTAACATTATTTTAATTTCCAAGGAATGTGAATCAATTCTACATGTGGAGCAAGGCGAATTAAGCAGAGATATAAAAAAAAAATCATAGTAATTTTAGTGGCTAAATCAGGTTTTTAAGGTAACGTTCTTACAAATGAGATGAAATAGGGAACCCTTACCCTAAATATGTATGTTATGCAACAACGCAACGGAGAAATCGGCGAATACCAAATCAACTTGCAGTCGTGCTTGCAAAGATCATATGAAGAAGGAAGTGTAGGAGATTAAATTTTTGGAAGTTAAACGTTTGGGCATAAATCTATGTAGAGTCTCACATATGTAGTCAAAGCTACTATGAATTATGAAATCAAGAATTAAAATTTCAAATAGCTTCGATATAGTGCATAAAGTAGCTATTCCACGGCAGTTGGATACAATTTACTTGTTCCCCTTTTTATGCACTGAAAACACATAGAATTCCATGCACTTCCATATTTCAGGAAAAATTCCTGAACGCAAAGACCAGTTGCAAGCGTTTCCAAGCGAATAATATAAATTATTGCGATGCACAAGCAAAATTTTGACGGCCATTTTCACAACCGAGAAGCAAATATCAAAATCAAACAGTATATTTGATGCTTGTTGCGGCCGAATGCAGCTTAGCGTCTGTTTGAAATAGAGTCTACTTGCAGTTGAAACTGCAGTGCAGTAAAACTTCATTCAATTCAATTGAAACCGAATGTGAAACACACTGACACTCTCTACTGCAGTAAACTTCACACTCTGATACACACAACGTTCGCTGACATACCGAACCGGCAGCATTCAGTTCTTCAATCGATTCTCATCAAATCGAAGCTCAGTTTTACTACCGTCAGTTGATCTCTTGAAGTAACAAAATATCTCTTTCAATAGTGTGAGAGCGCCCGTCAAATAAGGTTTATGTTAACATTCAAATTGGTTCAAGACAATAGATAAAGGACAAACCAGATAGCTGAAATATCAATTACGGAATATACATAAATTAATAGTTTCCTTCTTCAGTTTTCATTTTTAATACTTTACTGCATTTATAATTTTATTCATTTGAACTTGCTCACTACCAAGAGCGAAGACAATGAAGCAGCTAGACTACTTGGCATTTGAAACTGAGCAAGCAAAACTTCAAATGACTAGGTACGATGATTCAACTGACGATGAATTATGGGAGCTTTACTTGAAAAGCAAAAGTCATATGAATTTGTATCGATATGCTGACGGTCAGTAACCATAAATTTCATTTTCATCTGTTATCATTCGATTGAAAATGGAATTTTACCGCACTGGTTGAAACGCGATCAATTTAATTAAAATAAAAACTTTAAACTTACATTGCAAACTTTTGAAGTTTAAACACAAAAGCAGTTCGTCCAGCGAAAGACTAAAGATGGTGATCGGTAGAAATACTGCGCTTATTTAGAAGTTCCTCCGTAGTACTTTATTGTGAAGACGGTACGACCACTTTGTTGTAATTTATTGAAAGATGGCTTTTTGGTCGAGTGTAGCAGATTGAATCATGGTTTGATGTGCAGGGGAAGTGACTGTTGTAGAGTAGCCGTTCCCGTTTTCGACCATTTTCAATGTTTCAATCCGCTTGACGAACAAAATTTGTTGTCGTTTTTGCCCTGAAGATGAAGGGATATTCCTTCGAAACGTCGGCTTTTAACGCAAAATAAATATTTTGTAAAGCAACACTTGACCAAAAAGCCATCTTTCAATAAAGTAGTACTTTGTTTTGAGATTTGATGATATTTTCAGTTTTGACATTCCTGTTTGGATCCGTTTACAAATTAAAAAAAGTCGGATTCATAACTACAAATTGATTTAGTCGACGAGAAATGAAGACGTATATCTATGTTTGGGCGAATTTTTTCGAATTTTTTGGGATTTAGCCGTTCATTTCTCTGCTATATTCTAATCTTTAAAACATTGCTCATTCATGTCCTGCCGAAGAAAAATTCTATGTAGTTTTGCTTGACAAACTTGCGATTTTTTTAACAAGCACAGAACCAAATACTAACAATATTAATTATTTTAAAAATTTTTATAAAACTTGTATCTAGTTTCCGTTTGGAAGTCTATGAGTTGCGAAGGAACTGGTTGATCTCAAATGTTTTTTTTCCTTTCACACAATAAGTAAAACTTAAACTATAAATGTTTCAAAAAGCTAATTTTGGGCGTGTATTGTACACGATCAATAATTTTATGATTTCTGGTGAAGTGAAGTAATCGACTAAGCTGCATAAATATTTATCTTTGTTATAAATTCGCAAATTCGAGGAAATCGTTCTGACAAGTGAACTACTGTGGATGTGATGAAACTCAACTCAGAAGACTTCCCGGTTGAAAATAACTTGGTGTATGATTTGACTGTGCAGGGTCGGTATGGTTCAATTTTTTTTCACCCCCTTTAAAACTACACGCAAAAATCATGTAGGATTGGGAAGAAGATTATTTTTTGCACCGTGCACTTTATATTTAAAGCTCAAGTCAACTGCAAAAATGCTAAATCGATTATCTTTTTGCAACATAAGGCTAACCAGAGACTATTTGGTAGAAACAAACAATGAAAATTGAACCCTTCTAATCAAAAACGAAAGTTTTAAACCATGAAGTTAGCACCGAGCAGATAAACAAATATGTTATAGTGAAGGACGTTACTGTTTACAGCATATGAGCGCTGAGTTTTCCGAAAGGCTTCTATCAGCTGGTTGCAATTTGTGCTGCGATTTGGCATTCTCACTAGCTCGTACCAAAGTAACGTGATTGACATGCAAATGTTAATTAGTATTCACATACAACCAGCAAGCAAGTGATGTAGTTACACTCTGTAAAGCATTATGCACACTTACCCTGCTTTCGATGTCGATGACTCGATGGCTATCCCATTGTGAAGCATTCCTGCAATGGAAAGTAAGCATATCAAACACATTAGCAAACTTGTGCTAACTTGAAATAATGAGCTTAAACTTTATGTGTTGGGAAGAATGCAACGTACATCAAAAATATTTCGCATATTTTTGGATCAAACAGATTCTACTATGTTGGTTCTAAAGGTATATTCCAGGTATCTATTTGGCTTTATTGTGACAAACTGGTTACATAGTTTTTACTGATAGTAATTGGAAAATACACATTTTTCTGTCTCTCAGACTGAAGGGTCCATTTGAAAATTTTACGACACATATTACCTCATTAAAATTAAAATGATTATTGCAAGTTTTCGTCAAAACTACCTCTAGTTTAATGTGTAATGGGCTTAAATTTGGTTGATTCATAATTGTTGGTATTATAAATGATTCCGTTTTGTCTTTCTCATATAGAAAGGCTATGTAATCACTGTGAAAACCGACTTTTTAACCGAGGCCCGGAGCGCTGAATGTCATATACCATTCGACTCAGCTCGACCAACTGAGCAAATGTCTGTATGTATGTCCGTCCGTGTGTGTGTATGTATGTGACAAAAATGTGGTGCAGAAAAGCCTAAAAAATAGAACTCACTTCGATTTCTCTGCGATGCTTGAACCGATTTTCACATATCTTGATTTGAATTAAAGCTCATATTATCTTTAAAGCTACTGTGAAATTTCATCCGGATCCGACTTCCGGTTCCGCAGTTACAGGGTGATGAGTGTCAAAGTTTTCAAATCGTCATTTAGAACGACAATAAGTACCATACCGAAAAAAGAAGCAAACACAAAAAAACGATGCGTGCTTTGTTCTATTTCGTTCACGTTATAAAAAAGTCGAAACGGTTACTGATGTCTGCTAATGGTGTGTGATATTGGTAAAAGACGGTGCTGCGGTTGCTATTCTATGATAAGTGCGATTGAAAGAATAAACGAATGTCATTGAGTTCAAATTTATTTGAAAATAATATGCAATTTTCACAGCCAATAGTGCAGTAATACCGTGCCGGTGGTGTAGTGATGTCAATAATAATAATAATAATAAAACTAATAATCCTACTACTGTTTTATGCTGCTGTTTCATGCTGTTTAGCTTGAATTACATTTGCAGAAGTAACAGAAACGCAGGTTCGCTTCGTTTGTTAGATATCGTTCAATTGATTTAATCGAAATAGAGCATGAGATAGTAAGTCTAGGTTTAACTAGGTTCAGAACTGTTGCAAGTCTCACAGTTTCATACGGAATTCCTTAATTTGTTGGGGATACTACTTTCGGTTCCGGAACTACAGGGTAAACAGAATTTGTAGGGTTTGTTAGATTAAGTCCGAACAAACTTTCCTATCTCTATTCAATGAACAGCTTTTGCGAATTCCACTGTAATATTTTTGATGTTATGAGTAATAGGAGAAAGGTATCATTACACCACTAGGTGGATTAAAACAGGTTTTTCGGATACACTCAAGCACGTTTCAAGCGTAGGGGCAAGATCCTTGACCAAAACAGTGTTGATCCTTTGCGCATTTTAATGAATTTCAAGAGACGCTTCTTAAGGCACTCTTCCGTGCAATTCACATCGTTTTAAATGATGAAAGGAGTACGTGATTCACCACATCCACAAATCGTTTACCAGATCAGGAATCTTTTGGCAAATTTTGATGATTTCTTGTTTCAAACATTCCCGGGAATATCGAACTTAAACTTGAAAACGTAATATACTTCGTCTTTCGTCTTTCGTCTTTCGTCTTTCGTCTTTCGTCTTTCGTCTTTCGTCTTTCGTCTTTCGTCTTTCGTCTTTCGTCTTTCGTCTTTCGTCTTTCGTCTTTCGTCTTTCGTCTTTCGTCTTTCGTCTTTCGTCTTTCGTCTTTCGTCTTTCGTCTTTCGTCTTTCGTCTTTCGTCTTTCGTCTTTCGTCTTTCGTCTTTCGTCTTTCGTCTTTCGTCTTTCGTCTTTCGTCTTTCGTCTTTCGTCTTTCGTCTTTCGTCTTTCGTCTTTCGTCTTTCGTCTTTCGTCTTTCGTCTTTCGTCTTTCGTCTTTCGTCTTTCGTCTTTCGTCTTTCGTCTTTCGTCTTTCGTCTTTCGTCTTTCGTCTTTCGTCTTTCGTCTTTCGTCTTTCGTCTTTCGTCTTTCGTCTTTCGTCTTTCATCTTTCGTCTTTCGTCTTTCGTCTTTCGTCTTTCGTCTTTCGTCTTTCGTCTTTCGTCTTTCGTCTTTCGTCTTTCGTCTTTCGTCTTTCGTCTTTCGTCTTTCGTCTTTCGTCTTTCGTCTTTCGTCTTTCGTCTTTCGTCTTTCGTCTTTCGTCTTTCGTCTTTCGTCTTTCGTCTTTCGTCTTTCGTCTTTCGTCTTTCGTCTTTCGTCTTTCGTCTTTCGTCTTTCGTCTTTCGTCTTTCGTCTTTCGTCTTTCGTCTTTCGTCTTTCGTCTTTCGGCTTTCGTCTTTCGTCTTTCGTCTTTCGTCTTTCGTCTTTCGTCTTTCGTCTTTCGTCTTTCGTCTTTCGTCTTTCGTCTTTCGTCTTTCGTCTTTCGTCTTTCGTCTTTCGTCTTTCGTCTTTCGTCTTTCGTCTTTCGTCTTTCGTCTTTCGTCTTTCGTCTTTCGTCTTTCGTCTTTCGTCTTTCGTCTTTCGTCTTTCGTCTTTCGTCTTTCGTCTTTCGTCTTTCGTCTTTCGTCTTTCGTCTTTCGTCTTTCGTCTTTCGTCTTTCGTCTTTCGTCTTTCGTCTTTCGTCTTTCGTCTTTCGTCTTTCGTCTTTCGTCTTTCGTCTTTCGTCTTTCGTCTTTCGTCTTTCGTCTTTCGTCTTTCGTCTTTCGTCTTTCGTCTTTCGTCTTTCGTCTTTCGTCTTTCGTCTTTCGTCTTTCGTCTTTCGTCTTTCGTCTTTCGTCTTTCGTCTTTCGTCTTTCGTCTTTCGTCTTTCGTCTTTCGTCTTTCGTCTTTCGTCTTTCGTCTTTCGTCTTTCGTCTTTCGTCTTTCGTCTTTCGTCTTTCGTCTTTCGTCTTTCGTCTTTCGTCTTTCGTCTTTCGTCTTTCGTCTTTCGTCTTTCGTCTTTCGTCTATCGTCTTTCGTCTTTCGTCTTTCGTCTTTCATCTTTCGTCTTTCATCTTTCGTCTTTCGTCTTTCGTCTTTCGTCTTTCGTCTTTCGTCTTTCGTCTTTCGTCTTTCGTCTTTCGTCTTTCGTCTTTCGTCTTTCGTCTTTCGTCTTTCGTCTTTCGTCTTTCGTCTTTCGTCTTTCGTCTTTCGTCTTTCGTCTTTCGTCTTTCGTCTTTCGTCTTTCGTCTTTCGTCTTTCGTCTTTCGTCTTTCGTCTTTCGTCTTTCGTCTTTCGTCTTTCGTCTTTCGTCTTTCGTCTTTCGTCTTTCGTCTTTCGTCTTTCGTCTTTCGTCTTTCGTCTTTCGTCTTTCGTCTTTCGTCTTTCGTCTTTCGTCTTTCGTCTTTCGTCTTTCGTCTTTCGTCTTTCGTCTTTCGTCTTTCGTCTTTCGTCTTTCGTCTTTCGTCTTTCGTCTTTCGTCTTTCGTCTTTCGTCTTTCGTCTTTCGTCTTTCGTCTTTCGTCTTTCGTCTTTCGTCTTTCGTCTTTCGTCTTTCGTCTTTCGTCTTTCGTCTTTCGTCTTTCGTCTTTCGTCTTTCGTCTTTCGTCTTTCGTCTTTCGTCTTTCGTCTTTCGTCTTTCGTCTTTCGTCTTTCGTCTTTCGTCTTTCGTCTTTCGTCTTTCGTCTTTCGTCTTTCGTCTTTCGTCTTTCGTCTTTCGTCTTTCGTCTTTCGTCTTTCGTCTTTCGTCTTTCGTCTTTCGTCTTTCGTCTTTCGTCTTTCGTCTTTCGTCTTTCGTCTTTTGTCTTTCGTTTTTCGTCTTCTCTGCTTCGGCTATGGCTGAGCTGCACATGCACCTTTGTGCATGTGCAACTCAGTCATAGCCGAAGCAGTAAGTAAATTGGTGCTGGAGAGCTCGTATCGGTCGCATCGGCCTAGTTCGGACAGACCATTTTTTCTATTGTTTCATAGAGTGCCCCCTTATCCTTTGGACCCCTCCCCCCCCTTGCTTACGCGCTTGATTGAAACCCCTAATATAACTATCCTTTTTAATGATGTCTATTTCTGAGCGTAGAACTTATGTCTCTATCTAACAATTCATGCCAAGAATATCCAAACACTGTCACGACGATTCACAAACCATATCCTTGTGATATCGTCAATCCTGGCCAAGTGTTGTCGCTGGCAACGTTTACAACACCAATAGCCATAAACTATCAGAATTGATGGGGATGATTTCCTCCCCCGGCGTTTATTATTCAACGGGAAAACTGTCTCAAGAGAGTACTTGTGCGATACTGCGAAGAGCACTGTTCGGCTGTTTCACTGCTCGCGAATAATCGGAAACGGCCCGTTATTGAGATGCCTGAATAGCGTCGGGTTCGGACGGGCTGGCTCATAAAACTGACTGCAAAGTGTGTCCTAAACAAGGGGAAAAAGAATATTGAGAAGGCTGTTTCGGGCTGTGGTTATCATCGATGACGATGTAAATATAGCGAACGGGAGGGTTGAAGACCGAGTAATAACGAGAATTTATCGCTTTTGGCACCTAATTAAATTTTCGATTTTTTCTTCTTACACATATAGAGGAATGTTATTTCAATCAAGGGTTTTAAATGAAAGCATGGATTGAATATGGCTCCGTAATAAAAAAAACCGGCTCGCTCCATAAGAATGTTCAGCACTGTTCTCATAAGTTAATTTACACACCGGTTAGCGTGACTTTTTCGAAACGAGCCTGATATTTAATACACATTTATTTTTGTTTTATCAAAGTTTCTCCAATACCAAAGTGCCCCATGCTGGGCGATGTCTAAACAACGAATTCCAATTACATCGTGAATCATCAAACTCCTGTTTGTATTGTCCTATGTCCTATCGTATTCGTGTCCTCTTTTCAAGAAACCTAATCGTCGATAAACCGTACACCGGAGAGCAACTAAACTTGATAATAGTCCTCTTACGAGTTAACTCGGCTTCGCGGCGGTTCCACCAGAGTGTAAAACATCTTTGTCTACACAGCTAAGGTGCCAATTTTTCACGACTGCCTGCTTTCCGGACGGAATCCCCCTAGTGTCTGATATCAGTTTCGTTTCGTTCCATTCCACGATAACACACCCAGCAGGGTTTCTTCTCTGTCATATGGTGGACATGGTGACAAAAGGGCAACTCCTTTATCGGATATATTCTCAGTGTCTCTCTCTCTACCCCTCGCGAACCGTTTTGTATTTTCCCTATCCTGGCACACCTTAAAGCGGAACCGCTTGAAAGAAAGCGTTCTGAAGTTCTCCTTAACTAATGGTGACCTCAATGAACGGGAACCACAATGCACCATTCCGGCTGTCTGCTACTGTTCTTATGTTGGGACTTATGGGAGGGTGTGCGAGAAGGAAAAACAACAATATTTATGAGCCGGCGGTTGGTGCTTATTTCCTATTTAGAACCGAAAGTGGAGCATCGACGTGGGTTGCATAATACGGTGCAAAATAAAGCATACAAAATGAATTGAGGTGAAATGTGAGACAGACACAATCCGGAAAGAAGGTTAGAAGTATTACGGTGGTGTCGACTACTGTACATGGTGCAACTGAAGAAAGGATCCTAGACGAAGTTGTCACCGTCGACTGCGGTTCTTTTTATGCGACAACATGGCGAACCAAAAAAGTTTTAAGTTGTTCATTATTGTCACGAGCCTAGGTGTCACATGTCAGCTCCAGAAGTCGTATGTTTAATAACACATTTAAACGAGCGACGGAAGCTGAATGAACGTTCATCATCTTAAAAATA
Organism: Malaya genurostris; assembly: GCF_030247185.1. Classification (NCBI taxonomy): domain Eukaryota; kingdom Metazoa; phylum Arthropoda; class Insecta; order Diptera; family Culicidae; genus Malaya; species Malaya genurostris. The sequence continues at coordinate 217,731,713 of NC_080572.1, forward strand.
AAGTTAAAACCTTTTTAAATCCACTGAGTAATGTAATAATGCGATTTGTGAATAACACTTGCCAGAATTTTCGACTGGCGTTGAACCACTAGAAGAGTTATTCTGTAAATTTCCAAAAAAAAAACAAAGCGCTGCTCAGGAAGTTTGTGGCTCAACGAGGCAAAGAAATGGTAGTCGGAAGGGGCCAAGTCTGGCGAGTAAGTCTCATGGTCAATCACTTCCCACTAGAGACTTTCTCACGTGTCGCGAATGTCTTTCAGTTTGAGCGATGGTGCATTCATTTTTCCTTATGTTTTAAGTGGATTTGCGCAAATACTCGGCGCATCATAAGCGTGGCCTTACGATCGACTGGGCCGTGCAGTTGATGTCGAAGCTTCACCTGGATTTATCAACGCAGTGCAACTTTGTACACGTCACTTCTGAATCTTCTATATGTGTTACGAAGCGTTATACGCGTTACTTTTTCGAAAATTGCAGGTGTTATGAAGCGTTACATGCGTTACTATTTTGTGAGTTATAGATGTTAAGAAGCGTCACATGCGTTACAATGTTGTAGGCTAATGTCTTACGAAGCGTTACATGCGTTACTTTTTCATATAATATTACTTTATTACGTTACTTTTTAGTAAGTTATAGGTTGTACTAGGCGTTATAGGCCTTACTTTTTCGTAAGTTGCGGGAGTTTTGAAGCGTTTCATGCGTTACTTTTTTGTAAGTTTTAAGTACTACGGAGGGTTATGTATGTTATATGTTTTTATGCTATATGTGTTACGAAGCTTCATATGCGTTACATTTTCTTAAATTATTGGTGTTTCGAAACGTTATATGTGGTACATTTTTGTAAGTTGTAGGCGTTACGAAGCGTTATACGCAATAATTTTCCGTAAGTTGCACGTGTTACATGCGATACTTTTTTGTAAGATATAGGTGTTACGAAGCGTTACATGTATTACTATTTAACAAGTTCTTCTTTTCATCGCTGTTTTTTTCATTATTCATTCTTGTTCAGAGCGTGTCACAACAATTTTGCTGATTTCCTTGATTTAAAAGAAAGACAAATGTTTCCACCAGAAAGAAACATAATGTGGCGGGGAGGTCTAAACGATGAAAAAAATCATCATTTTTGTGAATTTTTTCCAGAATTATCGTTCAACAAAAAAATCAAATGTTTTGCATGATAAAAAAGCATCATTCGAATAACATTTTGTATTTTTTTCGTGGAAAAAATATTGAGAAATAAGTCGGTGAAGAGGTATTTTTTTAGAACGCTTCTTAAAAATCATGATTTGCGGTGTCCACTGTATCTCAGCGCAGACTAATCAGAAGAGAAAAAATTAACGCAGCATAGTTAGAGAAAAAGTTTTTCTAGACCCCAACGTTTCTATTTGATTTTTTTTAATTTTTAAAATTTTTGGTGGTTGTTCAAAGTGAAAACTACGATTTTTCACGAAAAAATCCGCCATTTTGTAGCTGTCAAACCTCCCCAAAGTAAAAAACAACGAAAAGGTAAGCGTTGGGGACTGGTTTTTCATATGTAGAAAGTGTGTGCAAAATTTGAAAAAAAAAATTGGTGCAGTAGTTTTGGAATGACGACGGACTTTCAAACTCCGCTTTCGAGAAAAATGCGTTTAAAGTATTTCATCTATAGAATCAATGGAAACAATTTACCACTCAAGGAAGCCCGTAGGGTCTAATATTAAAAAAAACATTTTTTTCCTTTTATAATTTCAAGAATGTTTTGTTACATTTCAAGAATGTTTTGTCAAGTTTTGAAGTCAATCGAAGTAGAAATCTTTGGCCTGTGCTCCGAGCTCTTGCTTCTTCGTAGAATGAGATAGCCATATATTAAGGTCCATAACTTCCAGAGTTTCGTTCCAATAAGCTTGAAAATTTCACAGAAAATTCTTGAAATGTTTTACCATAAGAAAATAAACAGAAAATAATAAATGATTTTTCAAAAGTGGCAGACCCTACCCGCCCCTTAAGGCCATCGTCCAAGTACCATGCGCGGGTGGTTTTAGGAAATTTTCGATGAAAATTTTGAAAAATTTGCCAAAACCAAAAACATTTTCTTGAAAAGTGTGAAAAAGGTTTCCAAAAATGTGTCCGAACGTGATCCTTGTTGCCAGCATAAGGTTTTTTTGAAAAAAAATTTGATGCCATCGAATTATTTTTTCAAATAATTGTGAAAGATCACAAATGAAGCTCATATTTTCAGTTCTATTTTTGATAAGACTCGGAAAATCCTTTGAATTTTTCAGTTATATAGACCTTTGAAAAGCTTTTATCTATCTGCAGGGCAAAAATGGCTGAAAAATTCAAAGGATTTTCCGAGTCTTATCAAAAATAGAACTGAAAATATGAGCTTCATTTGTGATCTTTCACAATTATTTGAAAAAATAATTCGATGGTATCAAATTTTTTTTCAAAAAAAACCTTATGCTGGCAACAAGGATCACATTCGGACACATTTTTGGAAACCTTTTTCACACTTTTCAAGAAAATCAACGAATTTCATATAACCGATTTCGTTGAAATTTTTGAAATTCTTGTTTTTTCTATGAAAAGCGTGAAAAGGTTTTCCCAAAATGTGTCCGAATGTAATTTATCTCATCGCATTATTTTTCCAGATAATTGTGAAAGATCACAAAAACACTCATTTTTAGAGCTATTTTTGATAAGACTCGTAAAATCCTCTGATTTTTTCAGCCATTTTTGCCCTGTAGATAGATAAAAGCGTTTCAATGGTCTGTATGTATTTGGTTTTGGCAAATTTTTAAAAATTTCCATCGAAATTTTCGTAAAACAATCCGCGCGCATGGTACTTGGACGATTTCCTTAAATCAAAATCAATAAAGACTAAATCAAAGATGTGAAGTTTACCTCGAGAAATGTTTAATGATTATTCCTTGAATTTTTTAGTTTTTATTGGACTAAATGAAAAGAAAAATAAAAAAAATATTAGGATTATGAAAATAATTCCTTTGATAATTATATGCTTAACTTTAATTCACTAATTTTATTCACTATTGTTAGATGAAATACGTACTGCAAAATGTACTGTATTTTCTTGATTTTTACGCCAAACATACTGTTTTTCGTAGAGAAATTATACGAGCTTTAGTTATACCTGGTACTGTTTTCGTAAGCTTTAGGTGATATGAAGCGTTATATACGTTACTTTGTGTTAGTTATATGTGCTACGAAGCATTACATGCGTTACTTTTTCATAAACTATTAGTGTTACGAAGCGTTACATCCGTTACTTTCTTGTAAATTATAGGTGATACGAAGCGTTATAAGTATTTTTCGTATCCGTACTGTATTTTACAGTATTGTACTGTATTTTGAACCCAGATACTGCGTACTGATTTTTACCCATCTGAGGGTGTGTTTTAATTTGCACTGTATTTTCCTATTGAAATGTACTGTATTTTTAACATCGAAAAATAAATACAGAGTTTTGCATATTTAACTCATCGAATTTAGAGTTGCCGTAATATAGAACGTCACAAAGAACAGTGACAACACGTAGCGAATATAAATACACGTGAAAAAATAAATAAATTGGTCTCTTTCTTTCCTTTTCATCATGGTTTTTTAATTCTTGTTCAAAGCGCGTCACATCAGTTTTGCTAATTTTTCTTGAGTTAAAAGAAAGAAAAATGTTTCCACCAAAAATTAAGAATACATTGAATCAAAATCATGAAAGACTAAATCAAAGATGTGAAGTTTTCTGCTTATTTGATGGTTGATGATTATTTCATGCATTTTTAGGGTCTATTAGACTAAAAAATGTCTTTGAAAAGAGAATTAAAAAAAAACTTTTGAGATTATGAAAATAAATCATTTGATAATTAATTGCTCAATTTTAATTTAATTGAATTTTTATTCAATATTATTAGATTAAATTCGTACTGCAAAACGTACTGTTTTTTCAAAGTCGATGTACTGTATTTTCTTGATTTTTACGCCAAACATACTGTTTTTCGTTTAAAAAATTATACGAGCGTCAGTTATACGCGATACTTTTTCGTAAGCTACAGGTGTTATAAAGCATTACATGCGTCACTTTTTTGTAAGGTTTTACGAAGTGTTACATGCGTTATTATTTTATATGCTCTAAGTGTTACGAAGCGTTACATGTGTTACTTTTTCATACTTTATTGGTGTTGCGTAGCGTTACATTTTGATAAGTTATTGGTTACGTTACTTTTTGGTAAGTTATAAGATCTTCGAAGCGTTACATGCGTTACTATTTTGTATGCTTTAAGTATTACGAAGCATTACATGCGTTGCATTTTCATAAATTATTGATGTTACGTAGCGTTACATTCATTACTGTTATGTAAATTATAGTTGTTACGAATTGTTATACGCGTTACTTTTTCATAAGTTGCAGGTGTTACGAAGCGTTACATGTGCTACCGTTTTGTAAGAATATAGTTACAGGTTCAGAATTCAGTTCAAGATACCAAATCAAGCATTCAGTTTCAGATTTCAGTTTCAAATAAAGAAGGAGTATTCTGCAGTTCACGTGTTGTTCATTTGAGGAAAATAGCATTAATGTTGTGGTGCATCGAAATGACTGTGGTTAATTACCGGTTATTTTCAGAGCCTTTTTTTCGCAGAGAATTTATACGAACCATTTTTCGCAGAGAATTTATACGATATATTCTTCCTTTGGGATAAGCAAATCGGTATTTCGCACATTGTACGCCGTTCGTAGTTCACTCAGTGCTTGTTCTGGCACAAGAAAAAAGGCTACGGCAGGATTTTGAGTTTAAACAGGTGAGGCTTAAAACAAGTACTATTACATCATTCAGTTGCTGGTCGTATGCATTGCAGATAATGCATCGAAAAGTGAAAAACAACGAAGAAAAATCTACAAATCTACCCTACTAAAGGCTACACATGTTCGCAAATAAGTCATAAACAATATTCAACTGTTGAAATAAGCAAATCAAAAGTGAAAATAATAATTTTCACTCGTTTGATGCGTACTTCGCATCAAACGAGAGAAATTAAAACCATAATTCAGCTGCTTTGTGTTCGAGAAAAATGTATTGCGTGTATTTGTTTGTATGCGTCTCGGTGACTTCAGGATATGCAGGATTGGTGACATCAAGATATGTCAAATATTTTATTGTTTATTACATCTGAATAAAATTAGAGTATATTTATAGTTTTCACGTTAATTCGATTATGACTCTGACATTACTCATCCTCATTTTTAACACTCTTCAAACTGTACTTCCGGAACCGGAAGCATTATCCAAATGAAGCTGAATGGCAAGTTATAGGATCGCTCAACGCCTAGTTTGAATCCAGTCTTATGAAAATCGGTTACGCTATATTTGCAAAAAATGGTAATGCAACCGTACGTCCCGAGGTTTTTAGAAGTCTCTCACTGCACTAATTTTGTACAACAGATCATGCATTTTATTATTCCTTCAGTATGAAAGTCACCTTTCCACAGCCGTTGAAAATTTGCCTCTCAAAAGCCGTTCTAGTATTGGTAAGAGAAGACCATTTTAATGGCATATGAGAAATTATAAAAAATATAAACTAATTACCGAATGTATAAACTAGGAGTTAGTCGATGGAACGTTATCTTTTTTCTGCAATAAACTTTCTGTAAATCGTTGCCAGATAGTAAAACTTGGGATTGGTTGAACGCATCCATACAAACGTACGTATATATTAGAATTATGCATACACTGAGGCGGTTTTGAGCGGTTTTTATACGTTTTTACGCGGATTTCCAATGTTACGCCGGTTTCCAAAGATACGCGGTGTATGCGGTCTCTAAGTCTAAAAGTAAATTTTGTTATAAAAATTTTGTTTTGGGATTACACCAGATCTGGACGTTTCATGCATTTCTAAGGTATTTAGCGTCAAAAAAAATTCTTAGTTTTTCGATTTATTTTTACGTGGATTTCTAAAGTTACGCAGTTTTTCTTACGCGGATTACCGAAGTTACGTAGTTTTTTTGCGTGTTTTTTTACGCGGTACGTATCCCCCGCGTAAAAAGAGACCTTAGTGTAATATAGACAGACTATTCGCATATCCACTTTTACTCTGTTCTCCGTAATATTCATTTCTCTATATTTTTTTCATTTTCTTCCGTAACATCATCATCAATGCCCACGGACGGCCGCTGTAGTCTATGAAAAGAATACGGGCCACCCGCCTGGTATTCGCAGCCTGGGGGTGTTCCCCGCGAACCCACACGGACAGAAAAAAGCGACCAACATAGATACTTACCAACGTGTTACATTCAATACGCCGGCCGGTGCCGATCGCCAGCTGAAGGCTGGATCTGCCAAAGTCATCACATTATCTAGATATACTATCCTAGTTCTAAGTTATTTGATAATTAAAATTAGAAAAAGCCCTTGGCATCTTAGAGCTTAAGCAATGTGCCTTAAAAATTATATAGTTGAATAAAAATAAAATAGACAGACTATTGTTTGGTTGCGTTGGAGGATCAGAGGTTAAAGCATCGGTCTTACAAGCATGTTTGTATAAACTCGATTTTAGTGTCAGCATAATCGTCTTCAAATTCTCGTATATATATTTAAAATCAGCTAAAAGTTCGGCTTTCAAATTGTACACAGTTCGATATTATCAACCATCGAAAAATGTAATCAAGTTGTACATTACGACAGCTGCTATTTTTTTTTTCAACCGCACGCTTACCAAACACTTCATCTTTACATCCTTCGGAATCGATTTAAATGCAAATAACGCCATCGTGAACGAAATCAGTGCTAAATAACACCCCGACGGCGCTACCGATAAGAATCTAATCTTCGGATTCGCCTACACTCTGCGTAATCTTATGCGGGTTTGATCACGTGAAACGGAATAATAATGGCTTAATCGGAATCGTTGGTGGTGATTTGGATGCAAGTGTTATATATAAATAAACATCAGTTTTGGCTGCATGGGCGAGGGCTGAATTTATAAGCACGGGAGAAGCTATTTTTTGTTGCGTGTAGCTTACAATATTTAAAGTATCGGCTATATTCTTTGACAGGCTCTATGAATGTACGACGGCTGTTTATTGAAACTATTTTGGGGATTTTTTTTTTTTGAAAAACCGTTGAATCAAAATAATAGTTGTAGTTCATTTGGTAGAGTTAGGTCATTGCAAACGGTACTGATATTACAAGCCAGTTGTTGTATGTTCGAGCCCCGAACTGGAAAGAATTTTAGTGTAAGTAGGATCGTTGTACTAGCCATTGAATGGTTCTGTACGCTAGGAATCGGAAGGAAATACCATAGTTTTCTACTTTTCTTTACGTTGCGTCTTAGACTCGTCAGTGAAGAGCAGTTCAAATTGAACTGCTTAGTGCAAATCTGAACAGTTCAATTTGAATCGCTAAGCAGACGTAAAGTTAATGCTATTTGCAAAACAATTTTTCAATCGGCACCTAAGTGTCATGTCTTACTGGATAATACTGACCAATTCAGGTATGGTCATTTACTGAACTGCACTGACGAGTCTAAGACGAAACGTAAAGAAAAGTTAAAACGGTTATGTGTCCAAAGCACAAACTTAGGATAACCCCTAAATGACCATAATTTTGCTTTTTCATATCTTTTTTGAATATATTCAATGAAACAATTTTTCGAGTTCATTACACAGAATATTCCCGGGGATATACCGACGAACAGAAACACATATAAAACTCTTCTTAATCCACCTAATGGTGTGATAATGCCCTTATGCTGCCATTTAAATAGTCTCATTCATTTGAACGATTATTTCTTCGGCCATTAGTATTGTAAGATTATCAAATAAGATAGTAGCTTTCAAACGAGTCTTTCGAAATCGATTCTTTAATCTCCGAGAAATTTTGTTATATAAAAAAACACTGGTGTTTGTCGGTTATGTTACATATAACATTACTTCTCTCGAACCGGAAATGTTCGCTTTAAAGTCAAAGTCGTGGTATTACATTCCTTGTGTGGCATTTAGCCTTCCGGTTTCAACAGACTTCGCAACCGACTCTTAACATACAGAATCATTGCATGGCTAGTTCTACGATCCTATTTACACTATGAATCCTTCCAGACCGGGACTCGTACATACGACAACTGGCTTGTAAGACCAGTGCTATATGCATTCATCTGCCAACCCGGATATAAATACTCGCATTAACTCTTCCAAACTTGATTGACACTGTAAGCTTTCAAATAAGCTAAGATAAATAAATAAAGTCGAAATTCGTTAAATCATTTTCGAGAAATCGGTTACGTCACTTATACTATTATATCTTCTGAACCGGAAGTAAGAACAATTTGATTTTCGAATTTCATTAATAATTTAAAAGTAGTGTTAAAATTGGCTCAGCCATCTCTGAGAAAATTGAGTCGTTAAAAACAACACTTTTTGTCGGTTACGTCACTTTTACCATTGTACAGTCTGTTCCAGAAAGTATGGACGCAACCAAAAACTGCTGCCATTTCGCAATGGTTCAGAATCTGTCAATTTTTATGGCTGCCTTGGACGACGAAACCTACGTGAAACTCGATTACAAATCCTTGCCGGGACCACAATATTATACGGTGCGAAAAGGGCAAGTGTTAAACCAGTCCAAGACATCGATTGAAGTCGAAAAATTTGGTAAGAAAGCTTTGGTTTGGCTAGCAATTTGTAGCTACGGTAAGATTTCGAAACCCTTCATCACCACTGCTTCAATGAACAACGAAATATACATCCAGGAATGTTTACAAAAACGAATTCTACCCATGATTCGAAGCCACAAGGATCCTGTTGTCTTCTGGCCAGATCTTGCTTTTTGCCACTACTCGAAATCAACGGTAGAATGGTATACTACCAAAAATGTCACTTTCGTCCCAAAAGACATGAATCCACCAAATTGCCCACAACTTCGACCAATTGAGGAATTTTGGGCATTAACGAAGGCACATCTTAGGAAACATGTCTCGGCAGCCTAAACCATTCAACAGTTCGAAAAAGATTGAAAAAAAGTGTCAAAACTTGTCGCCAAGAAGTCTGTACGGAATATAATGAGGAACGTTCGCAAGAAGGTGCGCCAGCTAGTCTACAATGGCTAAGTAGGAAATGTTGAGAATAATATTCTGTTGTTGTAGTCTAATCTTATCAGTATATCGAATAAGATTTGAATACCTAACACTTGTGAATTATTTACAGCGAAATCAAAGTGCGTCCATACTTTCTGGAACAGTCTCTATCTCCTGAACGAAAGGTGAAAGTCGTTTATTCTTCGAATTTGATCAATGGTTTAATAGTATCTTCCAAACGAGCCTAGATTTGTTAAAATTGGCTCGCGTTTTATAGCTTACGTCACTTATATCATATAATCTCCGGAACCGGAAGAGGATGAATATTTGATCTTCGAATTTGATCAATAATAGCTTTCAAACGAACCTAAGATTGTTGCAATCGGTTGAGCCAACGCTGAGAAAATGGAGTGGTATTAAAACATCGCTTACGTCACTTATACCATTATATCTCCGGAACCAAAAATTGCAGTTGTCTGATATTCGTGTTTGAACCACAATTTAATAGTAGCTTTCAAACAAGCAAAGCCAAGCAAAGCCTTGGTATTACATTCCTGTAGTGGAATTTGACCTTCTGTTTCAACAGACTTCGCAGTTGATTCAGAGTGTACAGAACCAGTGCATGGCTAGTGCTACGATTCTACTGACACTACGAAACCTTCCAGGTCGGGGCTCGAACATACGACAACTGGTTTGTAAGACCAGCGCCCTATGCATTGGACCGCCAACCCGGGTCGAACATCGGGTGAACCGATTTTAACATACCTAGGTTTGATCTTTAAAACAAGCCTAGGTATGTTAAAATCGGTTCATCTATATTTGAGTTGAGCGGTAAAAAACAAAGCGTTTTTGTCTTTCTCTATAGAAAGGTATTAGAATTGCTGGAAAACTCGACTTTCGAACGGAGCCTCGGAGACCCATAGTGTTATATACCATTCGGCTCAATTCGACGAGATCGGAAAATGTCTGTGTGTGTGTGTGCGTGTGTGTGTGCGTGTGTGTGTGTGCGTGTGTGTGTGCGTGTGTGTGCATGTGTGTGTGTATGTGTGTGTGCACTTTTCGAAGACCTATGCTCGTTTGAAAGCTACTATCGGACCATTAATTAAGTTCTAAAAACAAATGGCTGTGACTTTTGGTTCCGGAGATATGATGGTATAAGTGACGTAACCGACAAAACACGTTGTTTTTTACCAGTCCAATGTATATAAGAGTGAAAATCTTTTGGTATCACCTCTAATTTCGTAAAGCGCTATTGTTTAAAAGTATAAGCACCTCGAAAAAAATCCTCATGCAAAATTTAAGCTAAATCGGACATGGATAAGGGGTGCTGCACAGCGGTTAAAGTTTGAAAATTTTCTATCTTGAAAAAGCACCATAGGGGGAATACATGAATTTTTCGAAATCGAAAATTTTTTTTGATGTCAAAAATTTTAAAATTGCACGAAACGTCGAGATTTAGTGTTATCTCAAAAAAAATTTTTTTTTGAAAAAATCGACTTTCTGGGACTTTTTTTTGATATTTTTACAAAGTTCCAGAAAGTCGATGTTTTAAAAAATTTTTTTGAGGTGACACTAAATCTCAACGTTTCATGCAATTCTAAGACTTTTGGAATCAAAAATTTTTTTTCGATATCGAAAATTTCATCTCCGAGAAAATTGAATGCTAGAAAATTTTTTGAAATGTGCACACACACATAAACACGCAGGCATATAACACTATGGGTTTCCGAGGTTCCGTTCGAAAGTTGGGTTTTGCAGTAATTCTAATAGCTTTCTGTAGAGAAACGGCAAAAAAGATGCTCAGTCGCTACCAGGATTCTGAAAGTTTATCTGAAACCAAAAATATCATACACCATTTTATTAGAGGTACTTTAGCCTCTCGGAACTCGGAACTAGAAAACTTCTTGAAAGCTTCGAAGAAAAAAATCTATTTTTTCCCTTCTTCTGGGTCTATATAAGTCCTAATACTAAAACTAACGAAGTAATCTTCATTCTTTAGCAACTATCGATAGTGAACTAATATAAAATTCGGATAGGTTTTGTGTTATTATACCAAATTTGATACAATTTCGATATTCACATCTAATCGGGTAGTCCGTAAAATGACTGATGTTTACAAGAATGATATGTGTCAAACATAGTTAAGCTTTCGAGCAAACGTGTAAATTTACATGTTTATACTTTTTAAAATATGCCTGAATGCATTAAATATGAGTTACATCAGCTGTAGAAGTGAGTGATTATTGACGCTCGTATATGTCGGTCTCAGAAGACGTAAATAGACATGTTTTTTCTCTAGGTGTGTATTTAAGACGTGATTAATGAACGATTTTTTATCTAACACACTTTGTGACCCCCTCTTCATAATGCTTCATTAAAGTTATTTTTCAACGAAAACATTTGAACTGTACATAAAACGACATTTTAATTGAATTTGCAGAAAAACATACTGTAATGTCAGTATGACAACAATTATTATACCGAAAAACCCAAACGATTATTCGTCGGCTGCCATTAAATGATACAGTAAACGGGAACAATACTTTCACGGATCACTGGTGATGTATTTTCATGACCGATTGGTCACATGAATGACATTTGGCACACAATTGGCTTATCGGTGTACTATATATGTACAACAGTAAGCTATGGAGATATAAATGACATTAAAATAATTAAATTATGTCGTTTTCGTTTTTAAATTGCACTACACCGGTGTAGCGAAAGCTGCACCTAAACCGTTCGTTTTTACCAATTGCACTACACCAGTGCTACACTTTTTCTGCACCGATACCACTGGTGTAGCACTCATCAAAAGTTTGGTGTAGCTCTGTGTAATGGAATCGTTTATTGTAGTCAATGGTTACTGTTTATGTTTTCGTCATTTTTGTTCGTTTATTCATGCCTCAGTGTAGCACTGCACCGGTGTAGTGCAGATTAAAAACGAAAACGCCATTAGTTTTTGTTGTTTGAAGCATCTGATGCTTGATTCAAATTAAATCAACCGCATTAATGAGGCTCATAATAGGTTAACCAAACACTGTATTTCACCACTGCTCTTGATGGTTATGAAACCATTACCGCCAGAATAATCAGCTGAGAGTTCATTCAATTCAGTTCCAGGTGGTATCTGTTATCGTAAAGATATCAAGAAGAAGTGTTTTCGTAATGAACTCTTGCATATGAACAAAATGTGATACTCCCCGGTTTCTCAGTCGATTTTTACTGTAGCTGAATTCCGTGAACGGGGGGAATTTTTTTATGTTTTAATCATAGAGATCTTAACTCCTTAAAGTCATTCGCTTCTTCGGATCAGAAACATTTTCTGACTCTATGTGCGGGGTTGGAAATCGAACCCAGGTACGCTGCGTGAAAGACATCGACTATCCCATTATGCTGTACCCATCTCTCCCGGGGAAATTTATATTACGAAATGCATGCCGGAAATTGTGTGATTTTTCAAGAAATGTCATAACGGCGAAGACGCGGTGTTCTGGACGGATCTGGCGTCGGCCCACTACTCAAAGCGATCATTTGAGGAGATGGGGCGGCTGAATATCGAGTATTTCGATAATCTAGGCATAATTTTCGGTGGGTTTTAATTACTGAAGGTCTTTTTGTACATCAATATTTTATTATGATGCGAACATTACTGCTAGTGAAAGCAACGACAATATGTATTGTACGCATAGATAGGCAAATGACTACTGAATCAAAAAAAAGAAATACCTGAAATAGTTTTACAAATAGGAGTGCCAGTTATTAACGCTGGATTCAAAAAAAAAGTTTCTTCAAACAAGGATTGGTTCGCCGTCAAAAGTATGGTGTTATGTTTGTCTTGAAACTTTATCACGTACCGAAAAGCCACTGCTGATCTGTCAGTTGCATGTTAGTGTCATATACATTACTTTGTTTTGAAAGAAAAGTTCTACTATATCCCATCGAATTCTTGCTTACAAGCAACATACTCTATCGATCACGATTTGTGAACGCTGGTTGAATTGATTGAAATGAGAAGATTTCAGTGTTAAAAGTGTTTTAAAAATGTCGCATTACAAGCATTGCTTAATGGAAACAATACTCAAACTCTAAAATCAATATTGTAGTGGAAACGAAAATTAGCCGCCAGGCCATTAGAAAGAATCGAAAGGTGGGAAAATGGGTTCCTCTTGCGTGGAATGATAGATAGCACGAAAAAAATCTTTTAGTTGCAGATTTAGTGCAGTTGATTGCGCAAATCTCCTACAATAGGTAAATGTTGACATCCATCGTCTTCAATCCTTTATCCGAGCTCTTCGTGCTAAAACTAACTACGGTTTTAATGAACCAGTATCCAGTATGTGCTGCTTATTCAACTGTTGGTCTCACGAATTCCTATTTCTTAGATTTTTCACCTGCAAACTTCATTAACTTAAGGATCAAATATAAACCAAGTTTGCTCGTGTTGGTAATTTGTGTAATACGTACATTTTCTTTGGTACGTATGTCATAGATCTATGTATTTATAAAGGGTGATTTTTTAAGAGCTTGAGAACTTTTTTAAACAATAAAACGCATAAAATTTGCAAAATCTCATCGGTTCTTTATTTTAAACGTTAGATTGGTACATGACATTTACTTTTTGAAGATAATTTCATTTAAATGTTGACCGCGGCTGCGTCTTAGGTGGTCCATTCGGAAAGTCCAATTTTGGGCAACTTTTTCGAGCATTTCGGCCGGAATAGCCCGAATTTCTTCGGAAATGTTGTCTTCCAAAGCTGGAATAGTTACTGGCTTATTTCTGTAGACTTTAGACTTGACGTAGCCCCACAAAAAATAGTCTAAAGGCGTCAAATCGCATGATCTTGGTGGCCAACTTACCGGTCCATTTCTTGAGATGAATTGTTCTCCGAAGTTTTCCCTCAAAATGGCCATAGAATCGCGAGCTGTGTGGCATGTAGCGCCATCTTGTTGAAACCACATGTCAACCAAGTTCAGTTCTTCCATTTTTGGCAACAAAAAGTTTGTTAGCATCGAACGATAGCGATCGCCATTCACATCGCATCTTTGAAAAAATACGGTCCAATGATTCCACCAGCGTACAAACCACACCAAACAGTGCATTTTTCGGGATGCATGGGCAGTTCTTGAACGGCTTCTGGTTGCTCTTCACTCCAAATGCGGCAATTTTGCTTATTTACGTAGCCATTCAACCAGAAATGAGCCTCATCGCTGAACAAAATTTGTCGATAAAAAAGCGGATTTTCCGAATGGACCACCTAAGACGCAGCCGCGGTCAACATTTAAATGAAATTATCTTCAAAAAGTAAATGTCATGTACCAATCTAACGTTTAAAATAAAGAACCGATGAGATTTTGCAAATTTTATGCGTTTTATTGTTTAAAAAAGTTCTCAAGCTCTTAAAAAATCACCCTTTATATGCAGCGCAACCAGTTTACCAAAGTGGCTTGAATGATTCAGTTTGAAACAATCTTTTTTAGCAATAATTTATTCTCAAACGAATGTTTTTTTGCTAAAACAGCAGTTTTACGGAAAAATAAATAGTTTTACGAAAACCTTCCATATCCATTTGCGTGTTAAATTAAAAGTTTCTATTTTGCCGGATTACTAATAGAAAGTACGTAAATCTTTATTTCGCAATAATTTCTGCAAGAGAAAATCCATACAAGAAAGTGTTCGTTGCTAATCAAATGTGTCAGTGGAAGTAAGCTGGAACTGGAATCATTTTTCTCGAGCAGTTTTTAGAAAAACGGAAGAGTCTTAAATTAAGATTTTCGCTTTTCTTGAATTGCAATTTCAAGCAAAATGTACTGATTTGTTTTTTTTTTGCAACCATAAGGAAGATTCATTGATTAAAATCAGCAAAAAAGCGCAGGAATTTGTTTTTACGTACACATTGTGGACATTACTTATACGCTTGCAAAATATACGCCCTTAACTGTTTTAGTAGCATTTTTAATATAAATGACTAACGTTAGTAGTAACGTTTTAGATTAGGATATTGATAAGATAAGCTAAGATGATTGTTATGTATCATTTGGATGCATGTAATCTGTAAATACAAAAATGAAATGCCTGTTGGAGAAGGAGAATGGCATAATCTCAGCTCCAGTGAGCTTTTTCTTTACTTCTAAATAAATAAATAAATAAAGCGAACTTTCACTTTCTCGGCATGAAACAAAGAGTTCTCTGCACCGGATCGTGACGGGATATGAGAAATGGATTTATTTTGAAAATCGTTAAAAATGGCCAACAGTAGAACCTCATCACTGCGAGAAGAAAACGATGCAGTGCGTTTGATGGGATCAAAAAGCCTCTCGAATCATATGAAACTGTAAGTACTAATCGCCACCAACAGCAAATGATGAATTTTAATCAAGAGCATTGCTAGAAAAACGTCCAGAAAGCTTCACAAGACATGAGAAGATCATTTTGTAGCACAGAAAACGTTTCCACCACACACATCGAAAGTGATCAACAATATAATTTTTTAATTTGTTATACGTTTCGTCCTCAACTCATCAGTGCATTAAAAGTTTAAGTTGCACTGCAAATGCCACTTCGTTGTTCAACATAAACCACTGAGCAAAACTGAAGTTAATCCTTATTTTTAGGTTCACTTATTCAGAACCTAAGAGCTTTTCAGACGTCTCAGAATTGAGAAGTGACTAAGTGACTGTTCTATGACTGTAAGCATATAGTCGTCATTTAGGGGTTTTTGTACCTCAAGGGTGTGCATCACACTGAGGTTTTTTACGCGTAGAACACGTACCGCGTAAAAAACCGCGCAAAAAAACGCGTAACTTCGGAAATCCGCGTATTTTCGGAAATTCGCGTAAAAAAACCTTCAAACTAAAGAAAAAAAATGTTGATGCAAAATATCTTAGAAATGCATGAAACGTCCAGATCTGGTGTAAACTTAAAAAAAAATTTTGTCTACTTTGGGACATGAAGTTTTTTGATGCCGTAAAAAAATTGAGTAACTTCGGAAATCCGCGTAAAAAAAACCGCAAAACTTCGGAAATCCGCATAAAAAAACCGGGTAACTTCGGAAATCCGCGTAAAAAAAATCGCGTTACTTCGGAAATCTACGTAAAAAAAGCTGCCTGAAAAGAAACCGTATTAAAAAAAACGCGTAAAAAGGTACCCCAGTGTATATCATTGTACATATACAACTTTAATATAACATCGTTCATGCAGAATCACATTAATTCAACAAGCTTTAAAGCAGCATGCATTAAATTAGCATTCAAAATACAATGAAGCATTATCTTACAACAGCTTTTCGTCAAGCTATACGTGCAATCAAACATTATCGATAACAGTGCCTAGAAATTGAATTGTCACATTGAATCAATGCATTAGGGTTGAGAAGAAATTGAAAAGTACTTGAATTTAAAGCTAGTCGAAATTTAACGTTGTTTACCGCTGAAATGGTTGTCGGTAATACAGAAGTAATAATGGATTATCGACCTTCACTTACATAACGCAAATAGCAGAATATGGACAGATTATTTACAGAGCAGAGTGTAAGGATCCACTTCAGAAATGAGTATATACTGAAAAAAATGATGAAAAAAACATCATTTCAGTGATTTTATTAGTTCTATCGTTCAACAAAATAAACTTAAACGTCTTACATGATACAAAGCATCATTCGAACAACATTTTGTATTTTTTCGTCGAAAAATATTGAGATATAAGTCGGTAAAAATAAAAAAAAATATTAAAAAACAAGTCTTCAAAAATATCTATTTTTGAGCACGCCTCTTAAAAACCATGATATGCGGTGTCCACTGTATCTTAGCGTAGACTAATTAGAAGTCAAAGCAGCATAGATAGATAAGATGTTTTTCTAGAACCCAAAGTTATTATTTGATTTTTTTTTAAATATTTTTTGAATGTTTGGTGGTTATTCAAAGTGAAGTGAAAAATCTGTCATTTTGAAGCTGTAAAACCCTCTCAAAGTAACAAACAACGAAAAGGAAAACGTTGGGGTCTGGTATTTTACATGTAAAAAGTGTGTGCAAAATTTGAAAAAATGGTGCATTAGTTTTTGAATGACGGTGGAAACGGACTTTCAAAACCTGCTTACGAGAAAAACGTTTAAAGTTTTTTGTCTATAAAATCGAAGGAAACAATTTATTGCTCTAGGGAGCCCATAGGATCTAAAATTTTCAAAAAAAAAACAATTTTTTTGTATTCTGTTTTAATGCAACATTTCAGGAATGTTTTGTCAAGTCTTTGCAGAAATCTTGGGCCTGTGGGCCGAGCTCTTGCTTCTTTGCAGTATGAGATAGGCAAAGATATAAGCCCATAATTTGCTGAGTTTTGTTAAGATAGGCTTGGCAATTTCACAGAACTTTCTTGAAATGTTTTACTATGAGAAAAAATAAAGAAAAAATAAATGATTTTCCATTTATTATTCATTTATCAGTATTAGACCCTACCCGCCCTTTAAACGAAATCCAGATAGCCAAGAACGTATTTGTTTCTAGACATTTCAAACGCTTTGATTATGAAAATACATGCTCGGAAGGAGTAGGAAAAACGTTATTAAAAAAAATCTTTTTAAAATATATTGCTTGATGATTTCTCAGCGGTTTAAACGATACTCAATTTTTCGAATAGCAACCAAACATATCAAACTAAACGGTTCGAATCTATAGCTGACTTGCAGGATATCTCTAACCAAAAAAAAATGATCCTTTATTGTACCAGGTTAAACTTGAGCATAATGAAAACCGGATGAAATTTAAGTTATTCCTTCACGAATTTTCGAACTTTTGATCGAACGCTCTTCATCAAGTTCCGGACAAGTGTTGCATCGCATTTTTTGGAAGCTTGAGCCCAATTTTTTTTTAACTCCTGTATTTTCCCAGCATAGTGAGCCGACGCTAAATCCCGTCAAAACAGTGGAGGTGTACTATGCTTCTTATATAAAGGCAACAATTCTTTTTGGAGACACTCAGATGGATAGATTTCTGCATTTATAGTTCCGGTAGTGTAAAAAATGGTTGACTTCAAACCACAGGAACATATTGCTTGCCATACCAGTACCTTTCGTCCAAATTTCTCCACTTGAATCGACCTGTCCGCATTGATCACATCCTCCCCAACGACGACAGTAAAGTATTGTGGACCTGGAAGGGTTTTTGAGTCCTCCTTAACATAAGTCTCATCGTCCATCAAAACGCAAGCATCCGGACACTGCAAAAGACGCTAATACAATTTCCGGGCCCTTGTTGCTGCTCGCTTCTTCTATTCTACGTTTTGTTTCGAGATTTTCTGCTTCTTGTAGGTTTTCAGGTGATTTCAACCTTTGGTTAGGCTTGATCATTCCGACAATCGTTCCTGCTTTTTTTACCAAATCACGTATTGACATTGATTTGTTCTTCATGATTAGAGATACCACTTTCTGGTTCAGTTTCGGGTTGGAAGAACCGGGTTTTCTGCCTCTTCCTGGTAGCTCATCCAAAGAATAGTGTTGCCCAAAATTATTAATGATGGTTTTAACACTGGCATGATGAATTCCAAACCGCTTCGCCAATTTTCGCATAGTAATACCCTTCTCACGCAGAATTTCAACCGCACAATCTAGTAAACAAATGAAAGCTGACAGCAAACGCACAGCATGCTGTGATCATAAAAAACCATCACAAATACATGTGTACAACACAAATGTACGTGCATAGCTTATTTTCGATACACTCCTTATTTTTAAGTCGGTTCAGAAGCATGAAAATCAATGTGCTACTGATTCAACTGAAAAACAAGAGAAGTTATCCTTGAAACACCTCAAAATAGGAGAGCTAAGACAGTATCTCAGTTATAGCATAATAAAATAAAGTCAAATCATATTATCAGCAGCAGTGGGGCTAGATATATTAAAAAATGAATCATTGTTTGAACCTTTTGTCGGTTTTTCGTTAATATTTTTTTTATACAAAAGTAAGATTGTTTTGTGGACTTCGGAAGTTTTTTTTCTCGTTAAATTTCCTGTGAAAATAACATATGCATTGATTTTAGGAGTCTATAGGGTGATCTCCAAACGATTTTTTTTTGTAAAAAGAAAATTTTCCCATACTAAATGTAACACAAACCTTAAACCTCGGGAACGAAAATACAGTTTCAATTTTGCCTAGTTCCAACAAAACCAAAAAGGAACACGAAAAGTTTAATGGAGCGAGGAGATAACCCTTTTCTTTTTTTCCAGTGCAACCTTCCACCCTATTGCATAGTCTTTCTGTATGAGAAAAGCTAAAATAAATATAGAAATAAATAAATAAATAAATAAGTTAATGTATACCAAACTTTGGCCATTATCAGTTTCATAGTGCCAGAAGACAATCGTTTAGGTCAACTGTCACCATTCATACATGATACCTCAAAATTTTAGAGCATCATTTGTAGTATTTCGAATGCAAATAAAATCAATCATAAATACCAAAGATCATTGAATACAATAATAATACTCCATCGAAAGCTTCAATTTGGTGGTGCTCTGTTTAACACAAAGAGAATAAAAAAGTAACCACTGTCTTAAGATCCAATTGATATTGTTTTTTGTGTAGGCTACCAACGTTTCAACAAGCTATCAAGCTGATCTACTCTATCTCAATAATAAATTCGATTGCTCGTTATCTGCTGCTTCCAGGAAAGGCAGCACACGGGAATCGAAGAAAAGCAAAAGGAAGGCAATCGGATGCAATCCAATTTAAATTACCATCTCCAATTTTACCTTGTTACGTAGCTAATGCCAATGTATCGAATTTCATCACTTCACTTAGAATGATAATTTTTTTTTCTTTTTCTTCTTTCCCGTTCCCTGGTGGTGTGAAACAAAATCCATGGAATTATTAAAACAATAAAATTATCACCAAAGCCGAGAAGATACATTTTTCCGAATTCTTTCACTGTCGAGTATGGGAACCAAAATGGCATTGCCCTTTTTTTCCGGTTTTTCTCAAGCCGCCCCTCTTTGTCACCGGCGGTTGCAAACTGCAGAACGAGCAGTGAGAAAATTGGCCAAAATCCTCTGGAGATTCGCAAATGAAGATGGGCTTGGGCATGACATGAATTTGAATAGGGACTCAAAACGATACAAGCGTTGTGCGAGTGCAGCTGCCGTACGTTGAGGGGACGAAGGATGCAAAACTCAAGGGGGAAATTCATAGGCTGAACAGAAATTTTTACTTGTGATATATCTTCATGGACGATGCTGGTCCCAGCCGTCTTCATCTCCCCTTTTGAGCTGAGCTCTGAGTAAATGGAAAGATACAAATGCCATGTTTGGGAACGGAAAAACTGTACTAAAAAAGGAAACACTAGAATGGGCATGGAAAAGTAAAAGGATGTTTCACCCGTTGCTGCTCTGCTTGCACTGATGATGATGATAATGAGATTGTAGTATTTTTTGCTAGTCCAACTAATCTTTCTAGGGCTAGGATCACAGTGTTTTTTTTTTATGCAAAATAGAATATCCGCACGCAATGCCAACAACTGACCGTTGTCTGTGCGGAACATCCCAAATGATATTACTGAACTGATAATTGCTAGGAGTGGGTTCGTTATAGGGTGACCAGCTGGGTTCAACAGTCTTCTGTCGTCCTAGTTTTTCAAACGATGTTATCACAAACTGTTTTTATCTACATTACACTCTGCAAAGTTAGCAACTGCAAACTGTTTTTCTATCTCTCTTTTCTGTTTCAATTAGGATCCTCCAAGAAATTGTATCACCGACAAAGGATTAGCAGCCTTTCAGAGTTGTTTCTATTTGCTATCAATTTGCCAGTAGCTTATGGTGATAAACGGCCAAACAGCAATTAGTTGGAGAAAGTTTGACCAGTTTCATAGAGAAGTCGTGGGAGTTTATCTGCTCAGTCTGTTGTTGGTCTTGCGGTTAATCTCCTGTTATGTTATGTTTTCTTCTTTGTTATGTGCCTGCACAGATGCTAATATCCCTTCGGGGACTAATAAAGGTATATGGAGTTCGAATGCCTACATCCAACGTACTACATTTTCTGTTGCGTGTAGTTTCCATACCGTTACGCACGCAATCCTTCGCCGTTCACAATTCCGAAAATAATGTTTCATATTATCCATTCATTCTTAACATTTTAGTAAGAATAGTTGGAAGGAAAGTAATAGAAAATAGAGTATGAAAAGATTTGTGTTCATCTCGAAGGATTGCATCACATTCTGTTTCTGTAATTTAAATTCTGTTTCGTTCCAGGCGCTGACCCATGCATGCTAGCGCTATCATTTGGGAGCGGGTCATTTCGCCGAAAAACATTTTGCTGAAAGACATTTCGCCGGCATTCATTTCGCCGAAAGTCGTTTCACCGAATGCCATTTCGCTGAAAATCGTTTCGCCTAATGGGTCATTTCGTTTGTCGTTTTGTCGAAAGGATCTTTTCAACGAAAGGGTTATTTTGAATACATAACATATTTTATTAGAAAAATGCAAATTCTGGTTATTATTAAGAAATATCTATTTGTTTTTATATCTCCTGGATAATCGATGTGGCGCAGCCACATAACCTAAGCCAAGATGGCTCGGTGGCACAAAGCCGCCTAGGCAACGCCAGCTGAGTTGGCCACCGACCCACCGTCGGAAGCGGTGACCTCTTGCATACAAACCTGTAACCGCCTCGTTTGCCCAGTCTACGTTTGCTCAGTCTATTCAAACGAACAAAACGATGTGGCGAAGCCGCATCAGATATTTTTTCATCTGCACTCAATTATCGAAAAATATCACAAACAAATGCTTGGTAGGTACACTAATAAAACTAACAAGTTTTTTTTGGGAATTACGGTCTGAGGATCATGAATAAACCTGAAAAAATTATTCAAATCCCTGGATCATTTCAGATGTACGATTGTAAGTCAACAAAACGGAAGTAAACATAATCATTGTTTTTTGTCCTGTTTTAAACAATTCCAATCACAATATTAGAACTAATGAAAAATTAGGCGAAATGACCCTTTCGACAAAATGCCATTCGGTGAAACGGCTTTCGGTGAAATGCCTTTCGGCGAAATGACCTTGATCCCTATCATTTAATAAAATTACTTATTAAACTTTCCTACATCGTTCAAAATGTATATTTTTCAGCTATTCTCATATAGAAAGGTTATGCAATTACTGTGAAAATCAACTTTTCAACCGATGCCCGAAAGGCTGAATGTCATATACCATTCGACTCACCTCGACGAACTGAGTAAATTTCTGTGTGTGTAAGTGTGTATGCATGTGACAAAAATATGCACTCACTTTTCTCGGAGATGACTAAACCGATTTTCACAAACATAGATTCAAATGAAAGGTCTCATAGTTCCATAGCCTGTTATTGAATTTTATCCCGATCTGACTTCCGGTTCCGGAGATACAGGGTGATATGAACCAAAAAATGGAAAAATATGCACTCACTTTTCTCAGAGATGGCTGAATCGAATTTCACAAACTTAAATTTAAATGGATGGTCTTATGGTCCCAAAGCATGCTACTGAATTTTATTTGGATCCGACTTCCGGTTCCGGAGTTACAGGATAATATGTGAGAATTGAAGAAAATATGTGCACTCAATTTTCTCGGAAACGGCTTAACCGATTTTTACAAACTAAGATTCAAATAAAAGTTCTACTAGTTTCTTAAATAAAATTTTGAGCATTTCATTCTGACCAACTTCCGGTTCCGGAACTAAAGTATGATAAGTGAAAAATTACCAATTTCATGAGTATTTTTTCACAAACGATCGTCTAAAACAGGTACAAATCCCATAAAACTGTCTGATAAACTCATCTAGTTTGCAGAACTTATTAGTTTATGGGCATATAAACCTAATTTGCCCCTACTGGTTCCACGTTTTCTTGCTCCGGAAGCTCCGATTTCTTCGACTGTAAAGTCTCATCCGGATCCGACTTTCGGTTCCGCAGTTACAGGGCGATGAGTGTCAAAGCTTTCAAACTGGCATAAAGAATGATAATATGTACAACAACGGTACGTGCAACGTGGAAGAAGAAAACACAAAGCAAACCAGGCGTGCTTCGTTCTATTTCGTGCACGCTATAAAGAAAACTAAACGAGTACGAATTTCTGCTACTAATGTGTGATTTTGGTAAAAGGCTGGATAATATAAATTTTAGTTATTTTATGACAAGGGCGGCCGAAAGAATAAAAGAATGCCAATTAATTAAAATTTACTTGGAAAATTAAACATACATAGGAATTTCAAGCTTCGCGATGTAAACGCAATTTTCACAGCCGGTAGTGCAGTAATACAGTGCCGGTGGTGAAGTGATGTCAATAATAATAGTAATCCTGCTACATGTTTTATGTTGCTGGTTTATGTTGTTTAGCTTGACTTATCATATGAAAAACTAACAGAAACGCAGGTTCGCTTCGTTTGTTAGATTTCGTTGAATTGGTTTAATCGAAATAGAGCATGAGTAAGTCCAGGTTTAACTAGGTTCAAAACTATTCCATTTTGTAGGTCATATTTGTTTCTGACAAACGAACCAACTTCGACTATTCCGGTCATCTGAATCCGATAGTCGGAAGTATTGGAAATATTGATCAAAAAGTGCAAAAAAGATCTCACTCACTTTTCTTCAAGATGGCCAAATCGATTTTCACAAACTTAAAGGAAAAAGTCTTACAGTTTCATACGGAATCCCTAAATTTGTTGTGGATACTACTTCCGGTTTCGGAACCACAGGGTAAAAAGTATTTGTAGATTTTGTTAGATTAAATCCGAACAAACTTTCCTATTTCTATTCAATGAGCAGCACTTTTTGCGAATTCCACAGTAATATTTATGATATTACGAGTAATATGAGAAACGCATCGTTACACCACTAGGTGGATTAAAACAGGTTTTGCCTTTCTCTATAGACAGGTATTAGAATTTTTGGAAAAACCGACTTCCAAATGGGGCCTCGGAGACCCATAGTATTATATACCATTCGACTCAGTTCGACGAGATCGGAAAATGTCTGTGTGTGCATATGTGTGTGTATGTGTGTGTGTGTGCACTTTTCGAAGATATTTATACACGCTCAATTTTCTCAGAGATGACTGAACCGATTTGAACAAAATTATGCTCGTTTGAAAGCTACTGTCGTGCCATTGATCAAGTTCAAAGATAAAACGACTGTGACTTTTTGTTCCGGAGATATGATGGTATAAGTGGCGTAACCGACAAAACGCGTTGTATTTATACGCGCTCAATTTTCTCAGAGATGGCTGAACCGATTTTAACAAATTTGGGCTCGTTTGAAAGCTACTTTGATCATGTTCAAAGATCAAATGGCTGTGACTTTTGGTTCCAGAGATATGATGGTATATCTTATACATATAAGGGTGCCAATATTTTGGGATCACTTCTAATTTCGTAAAGCGCTAGCGCTCAAAAGTTTAAGAGCCTCGAAAAATGTCCTCATGCAAAATTTGAGCTAAATCAGACATGCTTAAGGGGTGCTGCCCGGCGGTTAAGGTTTGAAAATTTTCGATCTTGAAAAAGCACCATAGGGGGGAGTACATGAAATTTCCAAAATCGATTTTTTTTGGTGCCGAAACTCTTAAAACAGCATGAAAAGTCGAGATTTAGTGTCATCTCGAAAAAAAAATTTTTTGAAAAAATCAACTTTCTGGGACTTGATATGAAATTTTGATATTTTTTCAAAGTCCCAAAAAGACGATTTTTTCCAAAAAAATTTTTTCGAGATGACTCTAAATCTCGACATTTCATGCAATTCTAAGCCTTTTGGCATCAAACCCCACCCACTACCCCCCCGCACCCCCTATGGTGATTTTTCAAGATAAATGAAAATTCCACTAAGTGGACTAAGAAGAGTTTTTTATTTTAGACTAGCATCACTGGTCTCATACAAATAGGCAACGCAAATGTCAAGCACTAGTTTGGAAAAATGATGCTGACTGTGTGACATAAACACTGAAGCATGCTACTTGAATCAATCTGAATCAATTGGTGTCAAAATTAGTATTCGAAATTATATAATAAAAGTATGAAATATATTTTCATGAGACTGTTATGAAAGAAGAGAAAGGCATTATTACACCACTAGGTGAATTAAGAAGGGTTTTTTAAATTAGTTTGGGTTCTCCATCGCCAAATTTATTATTTTTATAGTCCTCATGAAATTTCGAACAATGTATTCTTCGACAACAAGACGATGCGAGTAGCAGTTTTCGAGATATTTTGAAAATAAAATTGAAGAAAAATTGCTGCTTTATAAAAATACACATATTTTATAATTTATGTGCGGTTTCCTATAAACATTACCAAGGCGGAATGTGTTCAAGTTGCAAAGTACAATATTGAAGAGATACACCAATTCCCATTACAGTTTTCTTATTTTGAATAATTTTATAATAATGAACTTTAACTTTAACTAACCATTAAGGTTTATTTTTTGCATATTTATATATAATATGATAGTTCATTTCTGTGTTTGTTAAAAATAATTTCGCACCAATCTTATTTTCTGTTACTGGAATGAAGCTATGATATTACTCTATTAATATACTTACAGGGTTGTGTACGAGAAACGACCGATTGCGATGACAATAAAAATGCAGTAATTGAAACATTAACGAAATTATATTTATTTTATTGGTCACGATTCTTGGTTTTAGGTACAAGGAATAATATTTTTCCCAGAATATTTCATCGAATTTATAAAACAACTCTAGTTTATTATTAATCATGTATGCTTTATTTAGCACCATTTTGTCCTGTTATTTTTTTTGTTTTATTTTTATAAAAATTTTTTATACAGGCCAATTCGCGTACAAGCTTTACGTGGCCGAATGAGCCATGTTTTTATTAGATAATATATTTTTTTACCGTTCGATCTCGTTGTCACCCTTTTTCTAGTGGGAGTAGAGCTCCCATTTTCAGCTTGCGATGATTGAGGGACACTTTGTCCGTGGCTCGTCTCGTCCTCCATTGCCGCATCGATGGTATCGTTGTTGGTTTCCGTTTTTTTTTCGTTTTCCTTGTAATTCGCAATCTTGGGTTCGTTGTTAGTTGCTGTAGACGCGCCTTGTTGTGTATTAATTGCAGTTGCTGGTTGGTTTGATGGTGCAACAGTAGTACTGCGCTCACTAGTTTCCGTTGTTGAGCGGTTGTCCTTGTTTTTGTTTGAAGATGTCCTTTTCGTAGTTTCAGTGCAAGGTTTGCCGTTGTGTACAGGTTGTTAACAAAACTGACATGTAACCAGTTGATTCTCATACGTAATCAGCGTTTTACACGGATGTATCCCGTCTTGATCACAAATGATGTAAAATGGAATTGATTTACCTAGTTGCATACTTCCCTTTCGATGGAAAGAACTCCACCGTACTGCGACATACTTTTCCGAACAAATTGATCGCTGGTTTGTGGGGGAAGGTCATGCACGTGTACTTCTATGGCATTGTCCACCAAGTACACAAGGATTTTATATTTAACATTGTCATGATCAACACTGTGCACCCCGTTATTAACCGAATCAAATGCGATTGCATCTCTTTCACGTTTGAACATAATGTACACACAGTTAGAGGCCTTGTTGAATTGAATCTCATTTACATAATTAACGTTTAGATGCATTCGTTCCATAAGCAAGATTTCAATTTCGGTTGCTGCTGGTCTAACTTTGCAGCGCTTGAAATCAATACAAATTGAATTTGGTCTTGTAGGTAGACCAAGTTTCAGGTTGTGTAAAATCGTATTTGCCCATTTCGTACACTCTATTGTTCTCTGCACTGTATTGTCTTTGTTTCTATCGTTTCGACCGTAACCAATTTTCGACTGTGTCGGATGAGATGCGAGAACGAACTGTGAGTCCTGTTTATATCGTTCTTCATAAGGGCACAGTTTCAGTTTCTGCAAGCCATTGTTATTCGTATTTACGTCAATCTGGTTATGTCTCTGTCATTACCGACCCGTATTTTTTTCTGTAATGAATGAATTACTTCGTAATTAAATATTATGTTTCCGTTAATGCTGTTCTTGGCGGAGATCATATGAGGATTAGATGCATTGTTGACGATGTGCATGGAACACCTGGTTACATGTGATTGCAATGCAGTAACATTATTCAACTTAACAAAATCAATATAAAACTGTGCTCCAGTACAAGTTGAACTTTAACCATGGCGGAAACTATTCAGGTGAGCTACCAGACACGAACTCAATAAATCATGAGGTTGCAGACATTTTAATTGCTTGTCATCGCTGCGGTACAACAACTAGCAATAATTGAAACTTTAATTGCACAACTTGATAAAAATAGTATCTAGTATCCAATTTCTTCCAGTCACTGGGAACGTTTTGGACTTCCTTCCAGACAACGCCACTGTCTCAAGTAATGCTAGAAGAGAGTGCTTTTCACTGAAGCAGCTTCTCAACAGACAACAGCTTAACTTCCTTATTTTCGGTAAGGATGATGGATGACGCGTTAAGATGGAGACACATTTTATTCAGTTAATTATTCATCCTCACTAACAAGGTACGTTCTAGAGCGAAACTACATTCATCAACAGATTTTCTGTTAGTCTTCCCACTGGTTTTGAGAAGAGTTGGAGATGGTTTGAAGATGAGTGCTTCAGTAATTGTTTTCTTTTCCCTAGACAGGTAAAGCATTACCGAATGAAAGATTTATGTTCGAGTTTTCGAGCCTGACAGATGCTTGAAATTACTTCCAGTTTGAATATCATACCTTAACAATAACAGACTTTTTAAAGCTCATAGGGCATCACTTGAGTAACCTAAAAATCAACTTTATTTAGTGTATGCTAATAGCATTGTAGCCACAACAGCCTGTTCCATCTCGAGACACAAAAGCAACAAACATAACACTGTCTACGTAACGCCCAATACTCCGAACGATGACTTGTTTTTATAAGTTGAACATTTTTCTTTTTTGTCTATCGTCAATCTTTCCCCATCCTGTTACAGCATTTTATTAATTACAATCTCCCGCCAGACGTTCAGTGAATTAATTTGACTAGCACCGCAGCATGTTTCAAGAACGATTTCCCCTGTTTTGGCGGTGAACGTGTTCAATCAGACTCACCCCTACGAAGATATTTCCCCCATATTTTATCTTTCCCGAATCATCGATTATGAAAGCCGACAACGCGTGCCAGTAACGGTGAGCAACGGATGCATGCCATGTCATCTCACACCTGACCCTAATCCAGTTCAAGAGAGGCAACCTTCCTGAATTCACCCAAGTATGTATGTGATATCTTCAACACGCACCTTCGGCAGTGAAAAAATCTACTGAGCGACTTACCACGGATGTAATAACCAACAGAGAACATTTTCATTAGCGATCCTCCGCCGTTCACTAAGAGACCAGAACAGGAAGTTGCTGTGAAAATGAGGAAGACGTGTAAATTAGGAAACAGTTCTGACTAGGATAGTTGACTTCCCGGGTTGAACGCAATCATCACAGCTGAAATTATTGCCCTGACAAGAAAGCTCAGAGAAGGTGTGTGGCTGAAGGAAATTGTTTCTCGCAAATGACGGGAGCTGAACGTACGAGCAAAAGTTCTGTAAAACAATTGAATGCAGTTTTGTTGGTTTAGTCTAATTTGAGAGTGTGCAGAAATGTACGATGTCTACCCAGAGGATGAAATTGATTCACTTTGTTTGCTATTTTGTTTCATATTGAAGATATTTTTACATTATTACAAAATAATGCCTTGACATTACATACCTTTTATTAAATTTGGCCTTTCTTTTGTCGTGAATTCGACCTACTTTACAATGGGGCGCCTTTTCAAAATTAGCCATACGGAAGAATGGGCAGAACTTAATCGTGAATATCTCGACTTGTATGAACGGCAGCAACATAATTCCTTAACTATTTCATCAAAAATATGATCAGGAATTTAGGATAATCTTTTATAATCTTTTGAACAGTGTGAGATAACCACAAAAAACTCCAAAATTAAGTTTACTCAACATTTGAAAACAACGCGGAAAACTCTTTACTTTCGCTTGGGTTTTTCACGCAAGGACGACGATTTTGGGGTAGTCAGGTAGCCTAGTTTTAATTCAAACAAGAACGATGGCGTCAGACAGCAGAGCTACAGGTCGTTTGCATAGGAGAAACAAGAAAACGAAAAGTAGACAACATTATATAAAATCAGCCTTTCTAATGGCTTTAAATGTTATCTAAAGAACTATTAAGATTACTTCTTTGCAAATCGAAGGTAAAAATCATCAGTTAAGTGAAAATCCAAAATAATTTTATTTACTTCGTGCACTTTTCACTGTGCGAAAATCGTTCGAGAATAATGTTCCGAACTGTGCTAAATATCGTAGAGAATTCCACAATTTGATTCTTCTAAAAGGCAGATGTGAATCCTGTACAGCATCTTGATAGTTTCTTTCAATGAAATATGCAAATCCGAAATGAAATAATCGCCGTCGAAAATCGTTTAAAATTCTAGTAGTGAAAACAGGCGAAAGTTTCACAATTCACACAATCGATAAACTATCAATTCGAATTCGAAAGTATAAAGAAATCGTGTCAGTTTTATTCGTATTCACGACATCCAGTTATGTCTCTGGCATTACACACCCGTACTTTTTTGAACAGCCTTCGCAGCCGATTCTTAGCGTACAGAATCATTGCATGGCTAGTACTACTATCCTACTGACACTAATAATCCTTCCAAGTCGGGGCTCGAACATATGTCAACTGGCTTGTAGAACCAGCGCCTTGTGTACTGAACCGTGAACAAGTGATTGTTATTTGTTCGCTACCTTAGAATTTTACTACATATTCAACTTTCAAGTTGTTGTACTACATTTTTTTTGCTATTGTGGGTATAAAGTACTAGAATATCACCAGAAAAACATAGCAGGGTGCATAAGTTTCCTATAATATCATGGGAAATATTCTTCCCTATAACCCTCAGAAATAAATAAACGAAGAGTTGGGTTTATTATATCGTAATTTAATTTATTGATTCAATTGCTTTAACTATTAATCCGGGTCTCAGATTTTTTTTCTGAAGTTTGAGTGAATTCTATACCAATCAATATTTGTGTAAAATTCAATAAATAATGCTATGGTGGTTACTTCTTTCCTCGATCTTTCCTGAGACAATTATGACTTTCGTTGGTTCAGTTTTAGATAAAATTACACTGAAAAAAATCAGTTTGAGCAAGGAAAAATTTTTTTTCTGAAAAGCTTTTTTCCCTATAAAATTACCCAACTTAAACTTTTGGTTGTAGGTAGGGAATATAATCACCTATCTTGTAACAAAATTTCATCCAATTCAAAAAAAAATTTCGCAAAAATTTTGACTACATTTTTAAAATCGATTTTTTCAGTGAAGGAGTCGATTAGAGTTTTTGCGTTACTCAAATAGAAAGGCTATGCAATCACTGTGAAAACCAACTTTATAACCGAGATCCGGAAGGCCGAATGTCATATACCAATCGACTCAGCTCGACTAACTGGCCAAAAATCTGTGTGTGTCTGTATGAGTGTGTATGTAACAGAAATGTGTACTCGATTTTCTCGGAGATGGCTGGGCCGATTTTCACAAACTTAGATGTAAATGGAAGGGACTCTTGGTCCGATAGCTTGCTATTGAATTCTACCCGGATCGGACTTCCGGTTCGAGAGTAACGGAGTAAAATGTGCAGAAAAAGGAATAAAATTTTGCGAAACCGTGCAACCAATTTTCTTCAACTTAGATTCAAATTAAAGGCCTTATAGTCCCATAGGTTGCTGCTGAATTCTATCTGGATTTGACATCCGGTTCGGGAGTTACGGAGTAAAATGTGCAATATGAACTGAAAATGTGCTATCATATTTTCATAAACCTCTTATTAAATTTTCACAAGCGTAAGTTCAAATGAAAAATCTGACAACCCTTATATAACCCTATCCAATTACATTCAGATACGACTTCCGGTTCCGGAGCTGATTATAAACTGAATTATAAACTGATAGGTATAACAATTTAATTTTCATGGCCGTTTTTTTTGCTTCTCTCATATATGAAATCACTGACTTCGATTCAGTTCGATGAACTGAGTAAATGTCTGTGTGTACGTATGTAACAATGTATGTGCATACGCTTTGCTCGGAGATGGCTGAACCGTTTTTCACTAACTTAGATTCAAATGAAAAGTCTTATGGTCCCATAGCCTGCTATTGAATTTCATCCTGTTCCGACTTTCGGTTCCGGAGATACAGGGTGATATGTACCAAAAATATGGATAAAATATGCCTCACTCACTTTTTCCAAAGAGATTGAACCAATTTTCACAAATTTAGATTTAAATATAAGGTCTTATAGTCCCATAGCCTGCTATTGAATTTCATTTGTATCCAATTTCCGGTTCCGGAGTTATACGGTATTATGTGAAAATTATGTATAAAATATGCACTCGATTTCCTCGGAAACGGTTTTATCCCAAACAGAGATTCAAACAAAAGGTCCTAAAATTTTTAAAAGTATTCTATAACATTTCATCCGGATCCGACTTTCGGTTTCGGATCTAGAGTACGATAAGTGCAATATTTTCAATTACGCGTGTTTTTTCATAAACGATGGCAAACATAAGTACAAATTCCATAAAACTGACTGATAAATTCTTCTAGTTTGCAGAGCTTGTTAAATTGTGAGCATATACACTTGAGTCGGCACTAATAGTTTACCATTTCCAAAATTCCAAAAATAGAATAGAACACTTTGATTTATCAGCTATGTTTGAACCGATTTTCAATGGATGGATTTAAATTGAAGCTCATATTGTCTCAAAACCTACTGTGAAATTTCATCCGGATCAGACTTTCGGTTCCGCAGTTACAGGGTGATGAGTGTCAAAGCTTTCAAACCGCCTTCGTTAGAGCGTAATCGATTTTCACAAACTTAGGTCTTACATCCCATACAAAGCTTCAGAATTCCATATAACCGAATACAACTTTCGGTTCCGGAATTACGAGGTGAAGAGTATTAAAACTCTAAGTCACTCTAAGCGGCGAATCAAAAATCGTGGGAAAATTCTAAACTTGGCTCGATACTATCTCAACCGTTAGTCAGTGTTAGTAGATAGTCATTCTACCTGATTCCGGCTGTCCTGGTTTCCGATTTCCGATTCCGGAAGCCTTGAAAATAGCGTTTACATACTCCAAAATGAAACTCAGACTATTTTCTCAGAGATGGTTTGGCCGATTTTGTTTAAGTAGAAGCTGTTCTAATCCCAAATAAAATTTCTGATTTTCATCTGGATCCCATTTCCAATTCCGAAAATACTGGGTTAAGCGTTAAAAAATGTATACCGCTACCTGAAGCAACGAAGCAAAAGAGGAAAAATTTCTTTTCAGTTAGGTTTAAAAATGTTCTAATTTGAAGGTCATATTTGTTCATTTAGGGGTCAACCTAAGTTTGTGCTTAGGGCACATAACCGTTTTCACTTTTCTTTAGGTTTCGTCTTAGACTCGTCATTGCAGAGCAGTTCAAATTGAACCGCTAAGCAGACGTAAAGTTAATTATTAATAAGTGTTTTGCAAATGTCAGTAACTTTACGTCTGCTTAGCGGTTCAAGTTGAACTGTTTAAGTTTGCAAAGGGCAGTTCAATTTGAACTGTTCTGCACTGACGAGTCTAAGACGAAACGTAAAGAAAAGAGAAAAAAAGTCATAGTAGGTAAGTCATAGTAGGTAAACACTGCAAAAAGGATCTTCCTTACTTTTCTTCTGGATGGCCAAAACGATTTTCACAAACTTATACATTAATACAGAATCCCTGTATTCGTTTTTGATCATACTTCCAGTTCCGGGACTATAGGGTGTTTTGATTCGTAGATTTTTCTAGATCACGGTCGAACTAACTTTCCTATTTCTATTCAATGAACATTTGTTTTTAGAGCTCCACAGCAATATTTATGATGGTATGAGTAATATGAAAAAGGCATTATTGCACCACTAGGTTGATTTAAACAGGTATTTTCAAAATTTTAATTCAAAAACTTGACTTATCTTGTAAAAAATACTCCTACAACACTTTTTTTAGGGTTTGTCATATTTCGACTACAGACATTTGAATAAAAATGATAAAAATAGTTTGGCCCTTTTCAAAAGACAGACAGGATCATTTTTGGAAAAACAAAGTATGAAAAGTCTCCATGTGCAGCAAGTTTCATTCAAACCTGAGAGGGTGCTGCCGATTCTGGATATGATTCAGCGCGGAATTCATCAATTCAAGAGTCAAGTTCAGAGTTCTCCGAAGATTTCCATTCCTAAAGACTGTCCCAGAAAGTATGGACGCACTTTGATTTCGCAGTAAATAATTCACAAGTGTTAGATATTCAAATTTCATTCGATATACTGATAATATTAGACTACAACAACAGAATATTATTCTCAACGTTTGCTATTTAGCCATTGTAGACTAGCTGGCGCACCTTCTTGTGAACGTTCCTCATTGAATTCCGTACAGACTTCTTGGCGACAAGTTTTGACACTTTTTTCCAATCTTTTTCGAACTGTTTCCTAAGATGTGCCTTCGTTAATGCCCAAAATTCCTCAATTGGTCGAAGTTGTGGGCAATTTGGTGGATTCATGTCTTTTGGGACGAAAGTGACTTTTTTGGTAATATACCATTCTACCCTTGATTTCGAGTAGTGGCAAGAAGCAAGATCTGGCCAGAACAACAGGATCCTTGTGGCTTCGAATCATGGGTAGAAGTCGTTTTTGTAAACATTTCTTGATTTATATTTCGCTGTTCATTGAAGCAGTATTGATGAAGGGTTTCGAAATCTTACCGCAGCTACAAATTGCTTGCCAGACCATATCTTTCTTACCAAATTTTTCGACTTTAATCGATGTCTCGATCTGGTTTAACACTTGCCCTTCTCACACCGTACAATATTGTGGTCCCGGCATGAATTGGTAAACGAGTTTCACGTAGGTTTCGTCGTCCATGATTATGCAGTTCAAATTTCCAGCAAGAATCGTATTGTACAGCTTTCGAACCCTCGGCCTGATCGATGCTTCTTGTTTTGGACTACGTTTTGGTTGTTTCTGCTTCTTATAGGTTCGAAGATTCAAACGTTCTTCAGCACGAAGAACATTTGACTTCGAAGTGCCCACTTTTTTGGTCACATCCCGAACTGAAACCTCCTTCTTTTGCTCGAACGCCTTCAGTATACGTTTATCCAACTGAGGGTTAGCAGGACCTTTTTTTCGACCCGTTTTTGGTTTATCCTCAAAGGTGTTATCCTCACCGAACTTCCTGATTGCATTTCTCATGGCTTTTTTACTAACTCCTTCCATTTTTGCTATCTTTCTCAGTGACTGTCCGCGATCTGTGCACCATTTGTACACAATTTTTCGACGTTGTTCTGCTGAAAGTCCACGCATTTCAAAATAATGAAAACGAATAAACAACTGCACAAGTGGTTAGAAAAGGGTGTGAACAACAGGACGCAGCCATAAAAATTGACAGATTCTGAACCATTGCGAAATGGTAGCGGTTTTTGGTTGCGTCCATACTTTCTGGGATAGTCTTTACGTTAAGGAGAAAAGTTTCCTCACACCAACAGGTTGATTGAAACAAGTTTTCAGTAATGTAACGAATAAACCAACGACATCGACGTCCAGATACTTGTTAAGATAACCTCCAACAATATCAAAATCGATTTTGTAAAATATCTTTACAGATTGTAATAAACTAACTCCAGCTTCACGACAGAGCCAAACGAAAAAAATTCCTTATTTAAAAGGGTTTATCAGAAATTTACGAATGAACCAATTCCAGCAATCATAGATATTAATGTAATTAGACATTTTAGCAGCCAGGCGTGGCATTTTTTGTGCTTTAAATATTAAAGAGAAAGCATCGTTGCATCAATATAAGAATTTGACAAAAAGTGGAATCGAAGGGGGGCTATTGAAAATTGTTACGAAATGCTTTAAGGGGGAAGGAAAGGTCCAAAATTTGTGACTAATTGTGAAATGGAGAGAAGAATAGAAAATTAACGATAAGTAATTTGTAAATGACGCATTCGTTGGTCAAATTCGCATGTACGAATTTGCATTCGAAATGGCAAAACTGAGTAATAAGTTCAGGACTGTTCTTCACAGGATAGATGATACTATTTTTCATTACCTACAATTTTTCTCCCACTCAAATTCATTTCCAATTCCGTCTATGCAATTAAACTCGATGCACCAAACAAATGATGATCCGGTTCATCTTTTATTTCTCGTCAATCCCAATTAAACGTCAACTCGAACCGCGCGAACATCGTCCATGCAACCAACGGGTTTTCCAGCCTCCTCCTCCTCCATTCTATTGCCGCCCCAAAAATTCATTTGATTATCATTGATGCAGTCATAATTGAATCTGCCTACTACTAGTGGAGTCCATTACCATCGAGATGATTCGACCTGGCGTTCGCAAGCCATCGAAATCGGTAACCAGAGTTTGAAGAGGAGGGTCCATTCATCCCTCGACAACAGCAATAGGGTGTTTCATTGTCAGGTGTTTCTGAAAAA
This sequence comes from Malaya genurostris, assembly GCF_030247185.1. Taxonomy (NCBI): domain Eukaryota; kingdom Metazoa; phylum Arthropoda; class Insecta; order Diptera; family Culicidae; genus Malaya; species Malaya genurostris. The sequence continues at coordinate 217,767,314 of NC_080572.1, forward strand.
AATATTATTCCAAGCGAAATGTCATACGAATATTGTTGGTTTTATATTGATTTACTGTCATGAATCCTCCACCACCCTAAGGTATCTTTCATTCAATCGTTTGCTGATCAAGAGAACAGTTCAAAGTGATTGCTGTGCTATCAAAGCCGAATATGGTTGGCAGCATTCGGTTTTTGGGGCTTGTGTTCCTTGCTTTACTCAAATTTGTTCCAAAAGATCGTTAGTTTTTGCACTGATTCGTCCTATTCATTAGAGTGTAAGAAATCTTTATTTCCTGTCTATTAGACCATATACGAGCGCTTTCAACTATCTTCTTATCAGCGATCATAAAAAATTTTATTTCATTTTCAGAGGTTTTAATTTTGTGGTTAGGAAAAATTTATATTTTCGGGTTAGTAATTGAAGATATAAAGGCTGCTTATTAGATAAAAAAATGAAATTTGTGCTGCATATAAAGCTATATCTAAACTAAAAATAATCTAAATTTTTAAAATTTTCCATAGCTCACCTCGTCAACGTGGTTTGGGTGCAATTAGGCACATTAACACAGAACACTGAAAATATGTTTTCACCACCACCGCATACCGGGTAACAAGAGAATTTATTTCATTTATGCTTCAGCACCCGTCCTTCTCGCAATTCTCGCACTCAGAATTCCCTTCCGGCTAGACCATCATCGCTGTGTCGGCCGAAAATTTTCGCTGAAAGATCACTAAGGCCAACCACCGGCGCCCACCATCGTTCCAAACCGACACTGCATTGTTAAAATTGATGAACTATGCGCTTTTATCTGTTTCCTCCCGCTTTCGACATAGAGTCGAGTTTCCGTTTATATGTTTCCACTGCAGCAGCTAGGCCTGAGCTCGCACAGTGACTGGTCCAGCCGAATGTATTCCACTTGTTTTAACTTCGAATAAATTGCTGCCGATCACCGCAGTCTGGTACACATTATTGCTTTTAAACAACTCAAAGTTACTCTACAAACACGCTACGTTATTACAGATAATCCAAAAGTGCCAATTTTCATTAATCCTTGTGGTCACTGGTAATGTCATGAAAGTACAAGTTTTACAATATTTTTGCGCAATCAAAAATTATCAGTTATATAATATACTTTTCGGATGTTCTATTAGCTTAATCAGAACACAAAAAGTGCAACAGAATTGACTTTCCCAAAATAGAAACGGCCTCAAGTCCGGAAGCGATTTCAAATTCCGATGTTGATCCGACAACACTCGCTCGGCAACTGCATTCAGGAGGAAACATAAAACTGATAAGAGTCTGCAATGAAAGGACTCGGTTTGCCGCATGGTTTTCGCTTCTTCCATTGCTGCTGCGGGCGCGAGCAGGACACTCACAAACACACCGGCAGTGAGTGCTGGTGGAAATTTATCGCTCACTCGCCGACCATGTGGTAGCTGCATTTTCCAAGCTACAAACTCATGCTACGGACCGTTTCGAATACTACCTCCCCTGCTGGAACGGAGGGGAAAGTACGGTTCTCGGGCAGAGATGCCAGTATGAATCCTTCTACAATTTGTTTTCAATTAGATTGATTCCACTAGTGAAAATTTTAGATGAAAAGCCAGTATCAAGCGTCAGAGATGACCCATTAGTGCAGTTGATCTAATACATATTCAATATTTTCTGGCATATGTTTAAATCTGCGACTAGGTTAAAACCGGGTGTAAATAAATGTATTAAAAAAATAGGTTGAGTATGTTGGACTTCTTACGATTTACGTTCCTATAAATTGTGTCATATTGGGAGACGCAACTCGTATTTTTTATAATATTTTGCTGAGTTCATGAAAAACACTTTCCAAACTACTAATGCGTTTCTGAGGAATATTTATATAATAATTAGTATCTAATTGAGCTTATGAAATCACTAATTGATATAAAATCTACATAATATCGTGAACGGATTAAGCGCACACAACTAGAAAAAATCGTGTAGGGGAAGATGTTCGGTTGCCGGCACTTCACCGTAACTGTCAAATGTCATGTGTGTGTGTGTGTGTAATAGCAGCACGTTCTTTTTTTGCCGAATACCAAAGCAAACAGACGCTTGTACTTTTTGCTGCACTCAAAACAAATTTTATTTACGTGAAAATCAACACAAATTTTTTTTTATAATTTTTTTTTAGTATCATAAATTGAATATTTATGAGGTGAAATCGATCTAGTTCGTGATTTAATATCAGATGCTATCAAAATTTTCGCAACCAAAGCTTTTTTTCGTCATCTTCAAAATGTCTACCGATTTCGGTTACCGACACCCCATTTTTTTCGACAAATCGTGGAAAATTGTCAATGACATGTAGAGATGCCAAATCTGCAAATTTATCTGTAAATTATCAAATTTCGTAGTTAAACTGCAAACCTTTTTTTGTCTAAAGACTTTTTACAGACTTTTGAAACTTCGATTGTTTGCCGACATTCGTCAGAATTTACAGTCCATTTAAAATTTTCACTTTACTGAATTAATAATAAAGTTTTTTCAAACAAATAAATCAACTTAGTTTCTTAATTATTTGTTAGCTAGGGACTTTAGCTTTCCATTGATGTATATATGTCCGCATAATGTGCACTTAGTCAGAAGTTATAAGCTTCAAATAAAAGCGTGCCGGTAACCGAACACTCTCCCTTAAATTTACATCTTCGAGCGTCAAAAATTAGTTACTTTTACAGTTGATCTAACGTACAGTGATGGCTTTATGTCATATTCTGAAGTGTTGAAACACGTCAAAATTCACGCAGAACTCACGTGCAAGTACATATAATATTGCGAGATTATAGAATTCCATGACATGAAAATTAATGAAATGAACAAAATAAAAACGGCGACGACTTGAACCTAGAATCATTCGATCACGTCCGTTAATCGACTGAGTCACAGAAGCACACATCTACTTAGCCGGTAAATGATGCATTTCGCACAATCGCACTTGCTAGTCGAATGCAAATTACAGTCGGAAACAGAAAAATTCATTCTAATCCAACATTAAAACAATAATAATGGAATTTTCCGTCATTGTACGAATTAGGTCTTTAGGATAATTTTTTTTTGCCTTTCATATATAGGAAGGCTATACAATGACTGTAGAAACCGACTTTTGAGCCGGGGCCCGGAGGGCTGAATTCCTTATACCATTCGACTCAGTTTGTCGAACTGAGCAAACGTATGTATTTGTATGTGTGTATGTGACAAATAATATCACTCGGTTTTCTCAGAGACTGCTGAACCGATTTTCACAAACTCGGATTCAAATGAAAGGTCTTACGGTCCCATAAACCACTATTGAATTTTATCTCGATCCGACTTCCGGTTCCGGAATTACAAGGAAATATGTGCAAATCTGTGAGAAAATGCGCATTCCTTTTTCTCGGAAATCTCTCAATCGATTTTTACAAAGTAAGATGCAAATGAAAGGTCTTGAAATTATTTAAAAAGTTTCCGAAAAGTTGATCCAGATCAGACTTCCGGCTCCGGTATTACAGTGCGATTAGCAAAAATTTTCATTTTCGTGAGTCCTAATCTAACAAACTCTACAAATCCTGTTTACCCTGCAGATCCGGAACCGGAAGTAGTGTTCACAACAAATTTACGAATTCCGTATGAAACTGTAAGACTTTTCCTTTGAACCTATAAGTTTGTGAATATCGTTTTGAACATCTTGAAGAAAAGCGAGTGGGATCCTTTTTGCAGTTTTTAATCACCATTTCCAATTCTTCCGAAACCGGATTCAGAACACCGGAATAGCCGAAGGTGGTTTGTTTGTCAGCAACAATTATGACCTACAAATTGGATGAGTTTTGAAACAAGTTAAACCTAGACTTATGTTACTATCTCATTCTCTATTTCGATTAAATCAATTAAAAGAAATCTAACAAACGAAGCGAACCTGCGTTTTTATTACTTCTGCCTATGTAGGTCAAGAACAGCATGAATTAGCAGCATAAAATATGTAGGATTATTATTATTATTATTATTATTATTATTATTATTATTATTATTATTATTATTATTATTATTATTATTATTATTATTATTATTATTATTATTATTATTATTATTATTATTATTATTATTATTATTATTATTATTATTATTATTATTATTATTATTATTATTATTATTATTATTATTATTATTATTATTATTATTATTATTATTATTATTATTATTATTATTATTATTATTATTATTATTATTATTATTATTATTATTATTATTATTATTATTATTATTATTATTATTATTATTATTACTAATATTTTTATTAGTATTTTTATTATTATTACTATTATTGTTTTTATTATTGACATCCCTACACAACTGGAACGGTATAACTGCATTACCGACTGTGCAAATTGCATATTTTTTTAAATGAATTTGAATTCAATGATATTCGTTTATTCTTTCGGTCGCTCTTTTCAAAAAGAATAGCTAAAATTTTTATAAAACGCAGCACCGTCTTTTACCAATATCACACACCAGTAGCAGACATCCGTAACCGTTTCGATTTCTTTAAAACGTGTACGGAATAGAACAAAGCACGCATCGTTCGTGTCGTGTTTTCTCCTTCTTTCGGTGTTGTACATCTACAAGGCGATTTGAAAACGTTGACATTCATCGCCCTGTAACTGCGGAACCGGAAGTCGGATCCGGATGAAATTAAAAGCTTTAGAGATAATATGAGCTTTAATTCAAATCAAGATATGTGAAAATCGGTTCAAGCATCGCAGAAAAATCGAAATGAGTTCTATTTTTGGAGTTTTTCTTCTCCACTTTCGGTGCTCCCGGAACAGGAAAAGGGGAAGCAGTAGTGCCAAATTAAGTTTTTATGCCCACAAACTAACAAGCTCTGTAAACTAGGAGAATTTATCAGACCGTTTTATGGGATTTGTTCCTGTTTTTGACCATCGTTCGTGAAAAAATACTAATGAGAATGGTAATTTTCCACTCAGCACGCTTTAGTTCCGGTACCAGAAGTCGGATCCGGATAAAATGTTCTTCAAATTTTTGGGAAACTATAAGACCTTTTATTTGAATTTTAGTTTGGGAAAATCGGTTAAGTCGTTTCCGAGAAAATTGAGTGCACACTTTTTCTCTAACTTTTACATATTACCGGAACCGGAAGTCGGATCCAAATGAAATTAAATCATGCCATTAGACTTTTCATTTGAAAAAAGTGAGTGCATATTTTTTCAACTTTTTTGGTGCATATTATCCTTTATCTCCGGAACCGGATCGGGATGAAATTCAATAGCAGGCTATGGGACCATTAGACCTTTCATTTGAATCTTAGGCAAGGGGAGGACGCTTAGAACAATGTGCCAATCACACATAAACACAATGCGTTGATGCGTTTATCAATATTCGCACTTTCGTTTTCATACAGTTGCACAGTTGCGGCACACAAAGGGCTCAGTTTTGACAAGTAGCTGTTTCATGGGGCACAGAGTGGCACACTTAGACTCACAGTATGTCACGTGTTTTTATAGAGGCACAATATAGTTTGTGTTAAGCGACTCTCCCCTTGATCTTAGGTCATTTTCGAGAAAAGTGAGTGCATATTTTTGTTACATACATAGACACATACACAATACACATGTCACAATTTTTATGTACACGATCGGTATTATGCACGAAATAAAGACATCACACGTCACAATGTGGATGAGTGCGGATGGATCTATTCACGCCTGACTATTGAGATGCCGGAAATTTTATATTATAGTGAAAATTTTACTTCCTGAGCCACTGCGATGTGCATGCACTTAAATCTTACCTAGAGACCAATACCATTTCGAAGTAAATAGTTGCAAACAGGAAACAAGCGACAAGTTCCATCAGGTTGGTGAGCTGAATCATTTTTCAACCCGTATCTCACACTCGGCACCGGGCCAATTTCGGCTAGGTGAATTTCAAGCTGATCACCAGTGAGCTCAAGCTGATCGCCGTGATCGAAAGTGTATGGCCGAGATGGGTCCTTTCCCGACAGGGAAAAATCATTAGCAGAAAATCACGACACGGTGCGCACTGATGCAAACAAACGCCAACAAGCAATTTGTGATGATTTATTAGTAAGCGTGGCGCACCCGACTTAACTTCTTACCATTCTGGTTTAGAACCCATCATCGGGACTGCTTAATCCGTCGGTTCGTTCGACAGCTGGACTAATTGATAATTTATAGAATTAAGATTCTAATGAATTTGCATGGCTCGGTTTTTGTCGGTTGAATTTTTTACTAACATAACAACCAGATGTTATTGATTCAGTACAATTCCTTTTTTACCTTTCTCTATAGAAATCCAAGACAGAATCCAAAAGTGTCCATCTGTGTCGATCATTTTACAATTTTACACTCTGCTTCCTTATCTATATAAAGTGTTTTTAAGAAGTATAAGATTCGATTTTCAAAAAAAAAATGATAATATTTTTATTGGATCAATAGAACGATTAATATAATTAAATGTTTGAAGATGATTTCATGCAAATGTTGGCCGCGGCTCCGCTTTAGATGACCCATACGCAAGGTCTAATTTTGGCACACACTCTCCAACATATCGGCCTTCAATATTTGCTTCCAGTGCGTCAATGGTTATCCTTGTAGGTATAAGACTTAACACGATCTAGGCAACCAATTGACTGGTCCAAAACAATAGATAAGCTATTCACTGAAGGCGGCACTCAATTTGGTAATTGTTTCGCGTGCCGTGTGAGATGTGGTACCGTCTAGATGAAACCACATGTCAGGTATGTCCAATTCTTTCTTTTTAGGCATCACACGGTAGCACTCGCCATTCACAGTAACGTTCCGCCCATCGTCGCCTTTTAAGTCTCCACTCCAGATGCGGAAATTTTGTTTGTTGACGAATCCATTTAACTAGAAATAAGCTTCGTCGATGAACACAATTTTTCGATAAACACTTTTCAATAATTTGCAAGCGTTGTTCGTTCGTAAGTCGATTCATGATTAAATTATAGACCAAACTGAACAAGTTTGACAATGACACAAGATACGTTTCACGCGTGATCTATCAGAAACAGTGTTTCCAAAAAGATACTAGCAAAAAATCACCCTTTACTTTGAAGTTTTTACGTTGTTTTTTTAGGGATTTTTTCCGCGACTATTTTACGCGAATTTCCGAAATTACGAGGATTTTAAATTTCATGCCCTTTTTGTTTATTTTGTCCTAAAAATGCATGAAACATCGAGATCTGGTGTTATCCCGAATTTCTCTTTAAGTCAACTCTCCGAGACATAAAAAAAATTTTTTTTTGGATATCTAAGACATTTGGCATAAAAAAAATTTCTATTTCGAAAATCTCAAAATTTTTTGCTTATTTTCAAAACCAGATTTGGACGTTTCATACTTTTCTAAGACATTTAGCATGAAAAAAATTTTCGATTTTGCAGTTTTTTTCTACGCGGATTTCCTGAAATTACGCGGTCTCAAATTCTCTAAGTCTAAGAAGTTTTGGATATGCCTGAGACCGATTAGAAAACCTAAGAATCGTTCCGTTCCGGAGATATTATTTCGATAATTTTTCACAAATGATTTTCAGACAAAAAAAATGATCGCTCATAGAATTACATACTGATAAAAGGTTCACAACTGATTTATTCTAAGCGCGATTCTCACTGAAACTGATCGCATGTGGCAAAAATCAGTTGTGAAAAGTTCACTATCAAACTGAAAAAAAAACTAAACCATTCTGATAACGTTCAGTGCGCATAGGGGTGTTGATAAATGCAGTTTTATGAAAAACGTTTTATTGGATTTAACCTAAATAGTGCAGTGTAATTAACCAGCCGAAACTATTTGGAATATGGAAAAAATATTGTTCATATTGACCACCCAACGAAAAATTTTCGCAGACGATTCAGTTGCGAATTTTTTTAGTAGAGATCTTTTTATAATTAAAAATAAAATTATTGAATCTTGCATGAATCACTTCGGTGTCAAACTGAAGCATAGTGGAAATTCAGAATTGAAATATCATCGGAGTCACTACTTCCTTTCGATTATCTATTCAACGATATTTCTGTGAGTAAAACTTCATCATCAAGTTTCGCTGGCACAAAACATCACTTATGAATTTCGAGGTACAGTGGATGCTTGTTTCATGGATGCAAATCTCGAAAGTGATTGATTCCGCCACCGAGTTTTTTCTAAATTTTCTTTCATGAATTTCTCGAATCGATTGGGATGTTTCTACTAGAAATAAATAGCTTAGGCTCGTTTTAAAACCACCATTGAATTGTGAAACAAGTTCGAACATCAAATAATGGTATACGAGTAAGTGACAAAAGCGACAAAACGCGTTGTTTTAAGAGCCAGTCATATTGACTATATGTCCTGTTGTGAAATAGGGTTTCTAATCCACTTGCAATGTTCGAACTCGATTCAAAATGCAAGAATGTGACGACTGATTTATCGTAGTTACTTGGAAACCCTTACTAGATGTGCATTTTCGGAATCATGCTCAACCACACTTTCAAATAGAAGATAACAACTTTCGATTCACGTGAAAACGCTCACAAAAAATAATGAAATTTATACGTCATGTAAATTATTAGTACTATGAAATAGACATCAGTTGAATCGAGAATCTAATCTACCATGATTGATGTAAAATTAAAATTAAATGCACCGATTTATCAATAAACAGGACTGTATGTTCCAAAACTGGCTTAGTTTTCCATTCAAAGATCATTGAAAATGAAGAATTGTAAAGTATTTTTCCATTCGATTGCCTGCTCCATATATGTGCATGAAAATTGATGTAAATTCACGAAGTATTTTTATCTGTGCTTATAAAACATATATTTTCAGGAGGTCATCATCTTGGATTTTGATACAACATCAAACTTAGCCTGCACATATTTTGACGAATTTTGAACAAACTGCGATCTATTGACGGGGTTATTGTACCAATAATCATCACTTCCACTAAATGAACTACACAGATCGAAAAAGTCTTGTTATTTTACATCTTACAAGATGCACATAAAAGGAGCGTCGTGTTTCACACAAATTTATATTAAAGAACATGTGAAATTGTGTGTTTTGAAAATCACATGGCTTCGATTTCAAGAATGAAATAAAAAACAAAATACCGTTTAAGCAACAGCACGACTTGAACCGAGCAACATTAGATCATAAAGTACGTCAGTCTCTGGACTGAGCCACAGAAGCACATATCTGCATGATGAATAATTGATACATAGAAATCCATACAGCGGCCATCGCAAATAACACTCGGATCCTGTAAAATTATGTACGAATGGAATATTGCATCATTTGACACGTTAAGTAGTTATCAATTGTATCGTTTGTAGAATTATGTCACCTGTAAAATTCATTTTTTTTCTGTGTGAGTTCTAAATGTAACGAAACTGTGGTATGGTCAAATTATACAGTGCATTATGAAATGTTTCGTTTTACAGTGATCATAACGTTATAATATTCGTTAACAAATGCTTTCGATAAACGAAAAGAATAAAACATTTTTTCAAATCCACAACCCTGTGGCTGTGTATGACATTCACGAAAAATAAATTCACTAACACTGGTCACTAATAGCAGCAAGCCAACAAGTGATACAACACGATGTCGTTCATTTTTCTTTGCATCTTCCCTCGTTAAATTCGTTGAATCGCAACAAACGATTCGTATTTGTGATTGATACAACGCATAAAGATGTCCATTGAGGAAGAGGCTAGCTGCGGTTCAACAAACTGCTACATGGCGGCACTCAGGCGACAGTTATAAATTCGAAAATATGTCAGAAAAAAATGTTCCCACGGGAATGTTTTTTTCCTGATAGACTGCCGAAAACACAAACGAAATTGCAAAGTCTCAAGAAAATGTTGTTAGTTTGACACAATCGAGACATCGTAGTAGTCGAGAATTAAATTTTACTTGTTTATTGTTGCTTTTTTCGTTTTCTGAACTAGTGCCCTGCCGATGTGGGACAGAAAAAAGAACCCCCAGATCACAAAATTTCAATATTGCATTTGTTGATTCTTGCCCTCACTATTTCGACTTGAAATTAATGATTCTCCTAATGAATCTGTTGGTTTACATAGTCGACTACGTACACAAAATTGTTTTTTTTTAGTTCTGTTAATTGGCCATGAATGAAAACTGCTAAACGTGAAAAATAAGCAAAGCTAAAATTCCTTTGATTGCACCAGTTACACCTTTGAAAGTAAATTCTCATTATGTATTTTCAGAACAGTGCAAACAAAAATGCTTAGCACTTAAAAAGTGATATGATAAGTCTACTGAAGTGAAACGATAATACTTTTATTTGTTTTGAATTGCAATACTACAAAGTATTAACGTGTGGATCAATAAGTATTCGCGACATAGAAGGAGCGGTGCTGCCATCTATCAAAGTTTAGTCTGTGTGTAAAGAGAATGTAAACAAAATATAGAACTTTCGGCATTAAAAATGTCTTACTCTTCACTATACGGGGCCGGGGGTCAATTAAAAGTTTCAAAAATAGTCACGTAACCTTTTTTCGTCATAATTTTGAACGTTAATAACTCAGTCATTTGTTGATGGATTGATATAATTTAACAACCAATCGATTTGGAAACTTTTAACTTAAACATAACTGACAACGTCGTTTCAGTCACATATTATTTAAAAATGGTTAGAATTGACTATGTTTTCATCCATCAATCCCAGCTGATCAAATTGACGTCATTTTCTTGTTCGGCATAGGAGGCTTTACGTCATGCATAAAAACACCGCATCATTCTGCGTAGTTCGAAGAGAAATCTATAAATATATGCTGCAAATCATTTCTTGATTTCATTTGATGCTTGACTGTGAATGAAACAAGTAGCTCGTCCAGTGAGGTGATGACTAGATTGTATATGCTCGTTGGATTGTTGCTTTTGCTAAATCACTGTACGAGGCTGGGTGTCAATTTAAAAAAAATGCAAAAATAACCGCGTAACATTCTTCTGTCATAATTTTGAACGCTTAGAACTCAGTCATTTGTTGATGAATTTATATAACTTATCTATGAATCGATTCGGAAACATTTAACTTAAACTTATGCGGTAACGTCATTTAGGTATTTCAATTGCATTGGATTGAATTGACCTATGTTTTCACGAGCCAATGATAGTCTCAGTGAATGATGTCAAACTTTCGTCCGATTTGCGGAGTTTGAACTATAGTACAAAAGGGAATCTATAAATATATGCCCAAATACATTTCTCCTTTAGTTTACAGATGGCTTATCTTGATTCTCCGATAACTAGCAGGCCAACTTAGAATTATCGGCGACAGATTTTTCGAACCTAATTTGAAGCGCTTGTATCTCTGTGATTTATTGATAAATTTTCCTCATTTAACTTGATTCGAAACAGCTTAAAAATGTTTTAATTTGTCAACGGGTAGTTTGCATACTGAAATCTCCATTATGTAAAAGGAACACAACGGTGGCGCGCAAATAAATTCAGTATAAAGTTGTGTTATGATGATAATCATAGATAATTCTTTTTCATTAAATGTGGCTAAATACAAAGAACTATCTCTCAGTATAATCTCTCAGACCCTATTATTAAACCAAACAATATTCGTGTAATCTAATTGAATAGTTAGAAATTTTTTTTTTTTTATTCAATAATATAATTATTTTTAAGGCACACTGCTTTAGCTCTAAGGTGCCAAGGACTTTTTCTAATTTTATTAACGACTAACTTAAAACTAGGATAGTATGATTGGATAATGTTGTATTGGGGTCGCAGTGGTCGACTTTGGCAGATCCAACCTTCAGCTGGCGATCGGCACCGGCCGGTGGGTGGAATATATCATGAGTCTTCCAGATGACGTTGGCCGCATCCCTCGGTCTGTGTGGGTCCGCGGGAAACACCCCCAGGCTACGAATACCCGGCGGGTGGCCCGCATGACTAGAGCGACCTTCCGTGGGCGATGATGGTGATGTAAATATAACGAAAAAATATAGAGAAGTAAATATTGCGGAAAACGAAGTAAAATGGGGATATGGGAACGAAATGACTAAGAACGACAGAGATCTAATTAGTTGACATCGAGATGGAGAAGAGACGGGGAGGGGGGAAGCGAAAAGGTTAGTGACAGCAAAAAGATCTTGTTAGTTCCGATGAAGATGGTGGACAGATGAGGAATCGGGATAATCGGCGGAAGTTAGTGTCGAGCCTGCAGGTGAAAATAATTCTTAGCCACAGTTGAAATAACGTCGATAAATAGGAGGAACTTTCTAAGCAAGATGTAACAGATTACACTTGTATATTAATGTGTTTGAGGAACTGGTATATCAGAAGCATATATGAACTATCCCGACTCGCCAACACATCCCGAACCGGAACCTCAGTCGGTCTACCTCGGGCCCTGAGGGATTCCAATAGCTCCGATCTGGCGTCGCGATACTCTACGCACGACCACACGACATGCTCGATGTCCTGATAACCGTCGCCACAGGTGCAGAGCCCGTTCTCCACGATCCCGATACGCCGGAGATGTGCGTTGAATGTATAGTGATTTGACATGAGTCGTGACATAACGCAAATGAAATCACGACTCACGTTCATCCCCTTGAACCAAGGTTTCGTCGATACCTTAGGGATAATGGAGTGTAGCCATCGTCCCAGTTCGTCATTGCTCCATGAAGTTTGCCAACTTTCGAGAGTTTTCTGACGAGAGATACTGAAAAATTCATTGAAGCAGATTGGTCTTTCATAAATATCACCTTCTAATGCGCCCACTTTAGCCAATGAGTCTGCCTTTTCATTGCCCGGAATGGAACAATGCGAAGGGACCCAGACTAACGATATTGAATAAGACCGTTCAGATAAAGTTCGCAAGTGTTCCCGTATTTTCCCCAGGAAATATGGGGGATACTTTCCTGGCTTCATTGCCCGGAGAGCTTCTATTGAACTTAGACTGTCCGTGACAATGACGTAATGGTCTTTGGGCAATGTTTCAATGATCTCGAGGGTGTACTGAATAGCAGCTAATTCTGCGACGTAAACTGAAGCCGGATCACTGAGTTTGTAAGAAGCGGTGATGTTTTGATTGAAGATGCCGAAGCCTGTGGACCTGTCGATGTTTGATCCATCAGTGTAAAACACCTTTTCACAGTTGACTGTTCTAAATTTATTATAAAATATATTAGGGGCCACTCGAGGGCGTACGTGTTCCGGAATTCCACGAATCTCTTCTCTCATGGATGTGTCGAAAAACACAGTAGAATCAGAAGTATCCAAGAAATGAGCACGGTTGGGAGCAAACGAAGAAGGATTAATATTCTGAGCCATGTAATCAAAATACAAGGACATAAAACGGGTTTGAGAATTAAGCTCAACTAACCTTTCGAAGTTTTCAATCACCAGAGGATTCAAAATGTCGCATCGAATGAGCAAACGATATGAGAGATCCCAGAACCGGTTTTTCAACGGTAAGACGCCCGTCAACACTTCAAGACTCATCGTATGAGTTGATTGCATGCAACCCAAGGCAATACGCAAACAACGATACTGAATTCTTTCCAGCTTAATGAAATGGGTGTTCGCGGCGGATCGGAAGCAGAAACATCCATATTCCATAACGGACAATATCGTTGTTTGGTACAATCTGATCAGGTCTCCTGGGTGGGCACCCCACCAAGTTCCGGTTATTGTACGAAGAAAATTGATTCTCTGCTGGCATTTTTGTTTCAGATACCTAATGTGACATCCCCAGGTGCCTTTGGAGTCGAACCAGACCCCGAGATATTTGAATGTGAAGACCTGAGCTATGTTTTCACCCCCTAGTTGAAGCTGTAGTTGTGCTGGTTCTCGCTTCCTTGAAAATACAACCAGCTCAGTTTTCTCCGTAGAGAACTCGATACCCATTTGAAGAGCCCATGTGGATAAGTTGGCAAGAGTATCTTGTAACGGCCCTTGCAGATCGCCAGCTTTGGGTCCTATAATGGACACAACGCTGTCGTCGGCAAGTTGTCTTAGCGTGCAAGATGTGTTGATACATTTATCGATGTCGTTTACGTAAAAATTGTATAAAAGGGGGCTTAAGCATGAGCCCTGAGGAAGACCCATGTAACTGAATCGTATTGTCGACAAATCACCATGCGCGAAATACATGTATTTTTCGGACAATAGATTGTACAAAAAGTTATTCAAAATTGGTGAAAGACCATGCTGATGCAACTTCTCAGATAGGATATTTATAGAAACTGAGTCAAAAGCCCCCTTGATGTCTAGGAAAACTGACGCCATTTGTTCCTTACGAGCAAATGCCATTTGAATTTCGGTTGAGAGCAACGCAAGACAATCGTTCGTTCCTTTGCCCCTGCGGAAACCAAATTGTGTATCTGAAAGTAAGCCATTAGTCTCGACCCAATTGTCTAGACGAAACAGAATCATTTTTTCGAACAATTTCCGGATACAGGAAAGCATAGCAATCGGCCGATACGAATTGTGATCGGAGGCTGGTTTTCCTGGTTTTTGAATGGATATCACTTTCACTTGTCTCCAGTCATGTGGAACAATGTTGTCCTCAAGGAACTTATTGAATAAACTCAGCAAGCGCCTTTTGGCGGGGTCAGGCAGATTTTTCAACAAATTGAATTTTATTCTGTCTAATCCCGGGGCTTTATTGTTACATGACAAGAGCGCAAGTGAGAGCTCTACCATCGAAAACGGTGTTTCGTTTGTATTTGGTGTCGCGGCGCGGGTGATCTTCTGTTCCGGAACAGAGTCTGGACATACTTTTTTAGCGAAATCGAATATCCAGCGGTTAGAATATTCCTCGCTTTCATTCGTTGTGTTATGATTGCGCATTCGTCGGGCTGTGTTCCAAAGAGTGCTCATAGATGTTTCTTTTGTTAGGCCGTCTACGAACCGACGCCAGTAACCGCGTTTCTTAGCTCTAATCAAGTTCTTAATTTTAACGTCTAACGCCGCGTAATTCCGGTAATTATCAGGTGTTCCATTTTTTCTGAATATTTTATACGCGGAGGCTCTCTCCGCGTTTAAATTTGTGCACTCTTTGTCCCACCACGGGTTGGGAGGACGGATGTTAGTTTTTGCGCCGGGTACACGTTTCGTCTGAGCTTGAGTCGCGGTGTCGAGAATCAAGCCAGCCAAAAACGTGTACTCTTCCTCCGGAGGAAGTTGTTGTGTTCTTTCAAGTTTCTCAGATATCGCGGTCGCATAGCTATTCCAATCAATATTTCGTGTGAGGTCATAGGAAACATTGATTGTCTTCGATGGTTTTGAGCCGCTGGTGATTGATATTACGATCGGTAGATGATCGCTACCGTGGGGATCAGGAATTACCTCCCACGTGCAATCCAACCGTAGCGATGTCGAGCAAAGTGATAAATCCAGCGCACTTGGTCTTGCTGGTGGTGCAGGAATCCGTGTCATTTCTCCCGTATTCAAGATTGTCATATTGAAGTTGTCGCAGATATCATGGATCATAGCTGATCTGTTATCGTCGTGAAGACAGCCCCATCCCGTACCGTGTGAGTTAAAGTCTCCTAAAACCAACGTCGGTGCGGGAAGGAGCTCAATGATATCACTGAGCCACCGATGCCCAACCGAGGCTCTTGGGGGAATATAGATTGAAGCAATGCAAAGATCCTTGCCTTTGATTGTAACATGACATGCGACAGTTTCAATACCTGATATCGAGGGGAGGTTAATTCGATAAAAAGAATAGCACTTTTTGATCCCCAAAAGTACTCCTCCGTAGGGATCATCTCGATCCAGGCGAATAATGTTAAAATCGTGGAAGTTTAAGGATATTTCAGAAGTTAGCCAAGTTTCGCACAATGCAAATGCGTCACATTTCAGATTATTTACTAGAAATTTAAGGGAATCTATTTTTGGGATAATACTTCTGCAATTCCACTGTAAAACAGTGATTAGATCCGTGACCTCGATGGATGATTTAGCCATCGAAGGATACAATCGCTGAGAGAAGGGGCCAATTTGCAGTCAACTGCTTTAAATATGTTTTTACTGTTGGCATGAAAGCAATTAAAATGCTTTTAAGAGGGTCAGAAATATTAAAAGTTGTAAAAATCCAGTCCACAACATCAGAGAACTTGATAAGTCCAGCACCTAGTTGGTTCTCTGATAGATTTTCAGGGACGTTTGGGGATTTTGTTGTCCCGGGAAGTGGTGGGAATTCCATCTCGGAACTGAGTTTTCCGAGACCAGGAGCCTTTTGCTTCGGTGGTTTGTCCCGATTCCCGTTAGCTGTAACTTTTCGAAGCCCTTCGGAAGACACCTTCGAGCCCTTACTAGGTAGCTTATGAGAGGATTTATTCATTCTTTTCCTACAGCTATGAGGGACCGCCGATGATGGACCTTCCAAAGGGTCGTCAGAATCGCTCTCGTCAGTTGACAAGCAGGCATATGGGTTCGTTGTCAGTTTAGGAGGGGTGGCACTCTTAAGCATCTCGGCAAAGGAACGCTTGGAGTGTTCCTTCAGGGAACGCTTCATCCGATCTCCTCGCAGCTTATACGCAGGACATGCCATTAGGTCATGCGGACCCTCCTTGCAGTAGAGACACTTTTCAGCATCCTTACCGCAAGAGCCATCCGCATGAGCCTCCCCACAGTTAGCACACCGGGGCTTATTGCAGCAATGAGAAGCTGTATGCCCCAATTGTTTGCAATTGGTACAATTCATTACTCGAGGTACAAAAAGACGAACAGGCAGACGAACCCGGTCCAAGAGGATGTAGTTGGGCAAAGCAGAGCCGGCGAAGGTCACACGATAAGAGTCAGATTGGGGATAAGACTTTGTTCCATCCCCGGCGATCGATACTGAATGCAATCGCTTGCAGTCCAGTATCTTGACGTTCTTAAGTGAGGGGTCCTTAAAACAGCCCTCTCCGTACTTAAGAACGTCCTCGCAAGTCAAACTCGAATCGGTGACCACACCGTCGATTTCTACTTCGCGAGCTGGCACGTAGACGCGGTACTCCCGCGTAAAATGGTCATTTTGAACGAGCTCATTTTTATAGTATTGTATCGCGAGGACAGATCCCGCGATATTTTCAAAACATTCAATTTTTTTTCTTTAGCCTTGGTCCGGAAATAAACCGAGTAAGGCCCGGCCGAGAGTGCAAGCCCATCGGGATAACTCTTTATGCGAGACTTATTGCTGCCAACAGAAGTCTCCATCTGATCATCGAGAACGGAGGGGTCGGGAGTCAAATTTGACATGTCGCGGAGCTACCTCCGCGCAGAAATAAATGATTCGAAGGGGGGGGGGGGGGGGGGGGTAATGAACGGTCGAATGAAGAAGAAAAAAAAATATACAAAATAATAGTACTTAACTTTTAATCCAACGGGGGCCACCAAGGCCAAGCCCTCGTCGATCGGCGTATCGCCGCTTCGAGGGTGTGCAAAAAACCTCCGAGAGGAAAAAGCACACTCACTTATAATCCGCACAGTATAATCACAATGGCCACTGAAATCTGGCCTTGATCGATCAAACAATCACCGGCTAACGGTACTGTTTCGATCGTCCGCTCACAACAATGCACTGCTTCAGTGTATAATGTACAAAAAACCTCTCACAGAAAAAGCACTATTGTCTATTACACAATAGCGATATAATCTAGTTTTGATCGTCCGGTCACGTTATCACACACGGCACTGGTTTTTTTCGCAGTAAACACAAAGCACGTCCGTTCGCTCGGAAGGTTGAAACGGCAATGAGTTAGAAATTGATTTAATCGTGTAAAGCATAATATTTTGGTCTAATCTTGCTTCCAAGAATCTTATAGAAGGGATCCAGACTAAGTGTAGCAAAAATAATGCAATGAAAATCGTTATGCAGTATCGATTTGCTATTGTCCCATCAGGAATAAAACGCTTCAAAAGATTCGAAACTAAGTACAAATATGTTGTACCGACTCACAAATATAGAATTATCAGATGCAATAAAATACAGTGTTAGAGATAAACTCAAGACAAGCTGATCTGCGATTTTACATGTATCACTTAAATCCTTACTAAACTCGGGTTACCGCCAGTTTCAGTTAAATTATCATTCACATCAAAACAACAAGTGTCTTATCACTACATGCGTTGTAACAATGACAATGTTCGTCAATTTGGTCAAGTTGACTGCTGCCAAGCTAGAGATGTGCGAAACAGCTCATACCGGTGAGCAGCTCCAAACCGATCAGCTCACTAAAGTGAATCGATTCAATGCATCAGCTCATCGGCTCATTTAGATTAAACTGATGGTTAGTTTTTAGCGCCGTTTTTCTTGCACCGTTTGTCTTGCGCCGTTTCTATTACTCCGTTTTTCTTTCATATGCATGATCGAAATCATTAATGCACAAAGAACAATGCTATGCGAACTAAATCGTGTGCGAATCATTATTATGTCACATTTGTTGGCATCCCTGAATGTACCGCCCACTGCGTGAGAGGTAAAATTTCTTATTGACAATGGCTCATTCAATCTGTTAAAGAAGGATAGATACACATTTGGTAGAACGAATGAAAGCACACATTTCTTCTCAATTAGAACTCGCTTTTCAAAAGCCGAAGATCCGTTCAGCTCGTAGCTTGTTTCCACCTTACCAGTGCGGTGAACTGGTGAACTGCGGTTCTTTTAAAAAGAGCTGTGAGCTGTCAGCTCACTTTAAAGATTCGATTCACTGGAGCAGCTCAGAAGCGAATTGCCCATCTCTACAGCCAACCAGGCTCTACCAATCATCATATATTGAGTGTCTGAGAGCCGATCTGTCATAACTTAAATTCTCTTGATATTATACTCACTAGGACGCTCATTGATTGCCGATGCGATTGATATTATCTTCATTTCTTCTGTCACTGCTTGATTACGATGTGACTAAATATTAATCAAGCAGCATAAACATTGAAATCAATTCATGTACACCATTAAATCTGACATCCGATGACTTTTTACAAAGAACAATTAACTTTATCAATTTATGTTTATGTTAGTACTCTCATGGATTTTTTTTTACTTCAACAGGGAATAGGAGAATGAGAGAGAGAACAAAATGCGTCACCTGTCTTTGACTAAGTATACTTCTTCTTGGTCATTGAACTAACGAGTATCTTATTTGACAGACACTTTGACCGTACCGATTACAGTTGACGATGATTTTAGTCAGTCTGTCAAGGTCATTTGACATGACTGACAATTTGCAGCTCTGTCACAGAATAGCGATTTCTGACAACCAACGGGTAGATTTGGAAGATCAGAAGTGAAAATATTATACAAGATTGGAGCTACGCTCGAACCCTGCGGAACACAGGCTCGTACGGGTAGCAATTCAGATTTACAATTCTGGTAGCTAACCTGAAGAGTACGATCAATTAAATAATTTTGAATCATTTTGATCAAATAAATAGGAAACTGGAAACCAGACATTTTTGCTATTAAACCTTTGTGCCAAACACTGTCGAATGCTTTTTCTATGTCTAGAAGAGCAACTTCAGTGGATAACCCAGAAGATTTATTTGCTTTTATCATGTTCGTTACTCTGACAATTTGATGAGTAGTTGAATGTTCATGACGAAATCCAAACTGCTCTGGTAAACAAATTGAATTCTCATTTATATGAGACATCATTCTCAACAAGATATTTTTTTCAAAAAGTTTACTGATAGAAGAAAGTAAGCTAATTGGACGATAACTTGATGTTTCTGCTGTATGAAGGATCATTAAAATTACACTCTTACTGAGTTTATTGGTTGACAGTTATTCAAATTTTTCATATTAACTTTTTTCGATCAAAATATTTTAAATCTTCTCTAATCTCTGTGTATATAATGATAAAGTTTGTACGTTCTCTGTCTTGAAAATTATGATGATATAAAATCGTTTCATTCGTCCAGATTTATATCTTGAGGTTGTTCGTATCCAAAATTGATCTTTTAAGTAACTTTGAAATAATCATAGTTGACTTTCATTTAAAGGATATTTTCCAAAAATTTTCAAACGTAAAAATTTGTTGAAGGCATCAAAATAGAGTAGAATCAATTGTTCTGAAAGAATCTAATTGTCATTTTGAACATTCGCCAAAAATGTAAACACTAAAAATAGAGCAAGTTTGTAATTTGTGACTTTTAATGCATCCATCATCATCTTTATTTTTGTATTTTTTATGGGTACCTTAGAATTATTTTTAATGAAATCTTGATCGGTCGTGTCTTACATACAGCCCTCTTTTTTTTCTCTTCACTCGTATAGTGGTACATTATATTGAACACTCATAGCTAGGTAATCTCATAATACCGGAGCTTGGATCCCTAAAAATTCAAGGATTTGAATTCATAAGACCTTTCGTTCAATCCTAAACCCGTGCAAATTGGTTGAGCCTTCTCTGAAAAAGTAAACGAGATTGTTTGACACATGAACACACAGACGTTGCACAGTTCGACAAACTAAATCATTGGGTATAAGATACTTAGTCTTCAAAGCAAAAATTTTACTAGTTCAGTTTTCAAGTGATTGCTTAACCTATCGTTATGAGAAAGGCAAAAACTTAAGTTTCGAAAATGTGGAATCGTTTCTTAGCTTTTTAAACCGTGGAATGAAATCTTTGTACTGACTTTAAATATCTTTAAATATCTTTCCAGATCGGAAGCTTCCCTGCCAACACAAAACAAATGGCTGTTTTGCGCTGAAATTTTACATGTCTCTCTAAAAATGAGTAAACTACTATGCATCATAATCTTTTTTTTTGCAAATATAGCGCATTTTGGCGATTAAAGAGGTTACTTCCCGCACCACCTAGTGACAAAAGCTAGTCAACACAGAATGCTTTAGAAAAACACTTTCCCGATCGTATTTTCCTTATCTTTGACACCGCTCATCGCAGTCGTTCGTTTTCCATATCCATTTCCGCTATTCCGTGACAGTGAATACATAAGCCTACCGGATTGGGCTGAATGTTGGTTCAACAAAGAGCAGACTGGCGGTCGACGATAAGAACTGCAACGATGCAACAACTCGGTAGCAGTTGGTGAATGGAAAGCTCGGATCTCGAGTGTTAGAATGTTTCCTTTGCTCCATAGTAATTTCAGCGGGATTAGGAAATGTTGTGCGACTTTGTGTTCGTTCGAATGACGCATAACTCAACGGAAAGTAAATTTCTCATGCTGTGATGCTTAATGATGCTCGACCTTTTCAAACTTTTCGGTACTTCCTCAAAGAAAACTTCATTTTAGGATTCACAAGTATAGAAAGTGCAAATAATGAATTACTTCCTGCCTGTTTAGATGGCAACTTGTTCAACAAGCATCCGTCTGTCTGGAACAAAGTTCGACTTGATTCAACTTGAAGGCTGTTTTCTATACGGTAGAAATATCTTGGCAAAATTTCATGATGTATACTTAAGATAAATCTTTAACGGTGCAGACTATAGACGGAGGTTCATGACAAAATGTATCCAATTTGACAAGAATCGATACTGCAAAACACCCATTGTACAATATCTGGACAGAGAACATAATTATCTATGATGGGACAAAAATTCAGAGTAAAATTCGATTGATAATTTTTTCACTATTTCCATTCGATAAATAGATTTATTTTGAAAACGTTACCAGCACAACAGTTTTTTACGATTTGTCATTTTTCTACTCTAATTAACAGCTAATAATAGTAAAATTGTCTAGTCCTTTTCAAAAGATAACCTAGATCAATTTAGGAGAAATAAAGTGAGCCAAGTTTTTGTGATAAAGTCTATATGACTCTGAATACAAAATCCTCGAAATTCATGTATTCGAATACTACACTGAACAAAAATCGGTTCTCAAAATTTAAAGTCAATTTACAAAAAAAACACCACTTTCGAATTCAATAGAACTTTATCCTAAGAAAGGTTATTATGTTCCCGTCCAACCGCCCATATATTGTAAGGCGGACAGTTTTAGAAAAAAAGTTTTTATAACTAAAACTTTGTCTTGTCCATTATTGATACTTTCTGCAAATATTGTGCAACCAGTATTCTGTAAGTTTCCTCTCAAATTGGGATTGAAATTCTTGGATAATAATGACTTAGTTTTGTTATTTTTTGATAAAAAGACTGTAAATTTTTTTGTGATGAAAAACAGTTTTATCTGTTATAAATTGATTTTAAATTTCTAAAGTCAATATTTTTTCAGGGTGGGATTCGGACTGAAAGTTTTTCAGTATTTTTATTTAAAAATTTGGCTGATTTTGCGAAAATCAGTAATATAATACTTGTTTGTAGGCTTTGTCATTTTTCGTCAACTATTTGAATAAACATGGTTAAAAAAGTTTAGCTCTTTTCATAGGACAGTCTAGACCATATCTGGAAAAACAAAGCATGCAATGTGATATTTTAAGACAAAGTCTACATGTCCAGAAAGTTTTATTCAAGTCTGAGAAAATTTTGCCAAGTGCGAATATGATTTACCGCGAAATTCGTCATATTTAAATCAATTATATAATGAATAATTCTCAACAAACGACTTAGTTCAATAAATTTTCAAGTGATTATATACATATTTCCATGCGTTAATTAATCATCATGTTCTGAAACCCCCTCCGCAAAAATTTCCTGTGTCTGGTCGGTGCCATGACTAAGAAATCATGAAAATCATGAAACATTACTTCTCATGAGACCATGTCGATTACTGATGATTTCGTGAGCAAATCTCTTAAAAATTTTTACGAATTATACAATTTTGCTCATAAAATCTTTAATAAGAAGTAAGATCTCATGAGACGGCAGGTTTCATGATATGCATAACTTCTTAATCATGGTACCGGTAATAGATTTTTATCCGTGCACAGACACTTTCTACACTTCTCAGAGGTGGTCATAAAGGTAATGGAGGAGAGCTGTATTAATTTCACTAGAAAAAGGAGAGCTCAATATAATTTTTTTTCGAAACGATGCTTCTTTTATATCAAAGGAGATTATGGGGTTATGTTAAGGAAGAGGTAGTGTATCAAACATAGGAAGTGTAAGGTAAAATTGATCGGTTTTATGAAAAACATAAAACTAACCCAATTTGAGTAGAATACCGTAAAAATTATAATTAATGTGACTTTTCATGTGTGTTCGTTATAGCACATGAAAGTGTTTTTCACTCAAGACTCATTTTTGAAAAGGGCATATGTGTTTTACCCACATTCTTTTCAAATAATTATAACTAGAAAATCAGTGTTGCTAATAGAGCGAGAACCCAGTGCATGCAGCACATTCTCGAGCGAGTGCGAGGCGTATTCTATCTTACTCGCACTCCTCCGCGCACTCCTCCGCGCACGCTTATGAGTCACTCACAAAAAGGTGCATTTTAAACACGAGTGGTGTTTCTTTTGGATACGATGAGTGAGAGTCAGCAGGAGTAAACACTTACTGAGAGTGGGTTACTGCTGCGAGTCAGCTCGCTCTATTTCAAATTATGTCTGATCGCTCGCCGAACGTCCGAAATGTTGGCTACAATAGCACTTGGTAGGACGCTCTATTCTTGCCACTGGGCTGGTTTGAAAGCTTGTTTGTGTTCTCTCTATCTGAGTACTGTGCTCCTGTTACCTCTGTGTATGAAATTCAAGTTAAGTATGGAAAGTTTTGAAACTGCTGCATGGAACATGCTTTGTTATTGTTTTTTTATTGTCATTATATTTGCTTCTAAACACAGCATGTTCGAGCTTGATCAGATTGCATATTAATCCTCAGCGCATAGAAATAACGGTATGAGAGTACGAGTGAAAGTAAAATTGTAAGTGGGAGCAAAAGTGCGAGTATTTATGAGTAACAGCGTAAGTAAGAGTGAGCACGCCGACGAGTTGGCCAACGAAAGAATGAACGGTGGAATATGCTCGATAGGAGTGCTCGGTGTTTCATCGTCACTCACAGAAGAGCACTGCGATAATAAAATAAAGGATGGAAATAACCATGCAGAGCACACTCACACGGGAGTTTTAGATGTATTGATGGCACACGAGTGAGAATTATCTGCACAACATGAGCGAGCTTAGCAACACTGATAGAAATCTATAGCTTCTACAAAAAATATGTCTATGAATAAGTTATAGGTAATCAATCGAACTTTCTAAAAAAATATACTCTGAAAAAACAATCCTCCGATTTTCCTTGAAATCGAGAATAACATTTATTTACGAAAACTCTCAGTTATTTTACCGCACGATTTTTTAAAATTCTATATCACAAAAAACGTCAAACTGTAAGAAAACTAATGAATATTTTAGAAAATTGGAGAAATGATAAATGAAATTCCTAGGTAAAACTTTTTACCAATTTTCGAAAAACGATGTTCTTATAAGAATAAATGTATCTGAGCAATGAAATATTCTTCTTCAAACTACGTTCAATGAAAAAGCTAATATGGCGATGAAATCCGAGTATCAAACGAGGAGCTGTTTGCGGTAGCGAAAGCCTTACCGGTGAAGAAGGCTCCAGGTCCGGGCGGGGTCCCAAATGTGGCCCTTAAAGCTGCGATTCTGGAGAATCCAGAAATGTTCAGGACTACATTCCAAAAATGCATGGAGTAAGGTAGTTTCCCTGACATCTGGAAGCGGCAGAAGCTGGTGCTGCTACCAAAGCCAGGCAAACCACCTGGCGATCCGTCAGCATATAGGTCGATATGCTTGTTGGACACAGTTGGAAAACTGCTGGAGAGAGTGATCCTTAACAGGGTCACGAAGTACACTGAGAGCGAGAACGGTCTGTCGAACATGCAGTTTGGATTCCGGAAAGGCAGGTCCACTGTAGAAGCCATACGAGTGGTCATGGAAACCATGGAAAAAGCCCAGAAGCAGCAGAGAAGGGGAAACCGTTACTGTGCGGTGGTCACATTGGACGTAAAAAACGCTTTCAACAGTGCCAGCTGGGTAGCAATAGCCGACTCGTTGACCTATGTCAGATTCTGAAAAGTTATTTTCAGAACCGGACGCTAATATACGAGACAGACGCCGGATACAAAAATATGTCTGTCATGGCGGGCGTTCCACAGGGATCCATCCTGGCTCCCACGTTGTGGAACATTATGTACGATGAAGTGCTGAAGCTGAACCTGCCCAGGGGAGTTAGGATTGTCCGCTTTGCGGATGATGTGGCGCTCCTAGTAATCGACGAATCTCGAGAAGAGGTGGAGGTTCTCGCCATGGAGGCAGTAGACGTCGTTGAGAATTGGACGCGGGAGAAGAAGCTGGTGCTGGCACATGAAAAGACTGAAATGATCATCATCAGCAACCGGAAGGCGGTGCAACATGCGAGCATCTCGGTCGGCGAGTGCATCATCAACTCGAAGCGTGAGGTCAAGCACCTGGGCGTGATACTGGACGATTGACTGAACTGTCACGTTGACTACATATGCAAGAAGGCAATGAAGGTGATATTGGCGTTATCTCGGATTATGCCCAATAATTCCGCGATTGTCAGTAGCAAGAGGAGGTTACTGGCGAGCGTGTCATCATCGATCGAACGATACGCAGCTCCAGCGTGGTCGATGGCATTGACAACAGCAAGGAACCGAGCCCAGTTGAACCGCACTTTCAGACTGATGGCAATGCGCGTGACAAGTTCGTACCGAACAATATCGTCAGACGCTGTGCACGTGATAGTCGGAATGATCCCCATCTGTCTGCTACAGAAAGAGGATAGCTTATGCTACAGGGATCGAGGCACAGGACGAGCCCGGAACAGAGAGAGAGCTAACACGCTCACTAAATGGCAACAGCAGTGGGACAACGCGGAGAAGGGAAGGTGGACGCATCGATTAATTCCTAACCTGTCGGTTTGGACAACTCGAGTGCACGGTGAGGTAAACTTCCAACTGACGCAATTCCTGTCTGGACATTGCTGTTTTAAGCAATACTTGCACAGATTTGGCCACGCAAGGTCGCCGTTGTATCTTGAGTGCCAGGACACAGAAGAAACGTCGGAGCACGTAATATTCAGTTGCCCACGGTTTATTCAGCCGCGTAGCGAAATGACTGCCATCGTTGGCGTTTCGGGAGAGGTTTCTTCGCCGGGAAACTCTCCGTCGGGTAGGCTAGACCCACCGCCGGGGGCTAGTTGAGTAGACGCGACGTAACGCCGGTTTCGGGTCGTCGGGGCACCAGTGAACCGGACGATAGGCTCCACCGGAATCGCTGGACCGACTCCGGCACCCTACCGGTAGGCCCGTGAAGAAGAATCGGTCTCGGAAGAAGTTCCACCGCCGGGGAAATATTCGACGGTGTAAACTACGTCCACCGCCAGGGACTAGTAAAGTAGAGTGCGCCGAACACTGATTTCGGGTCGTCTGGGCGCCTACGAACCGAAAGCCATGCTCCACCGGAATCGTTGGACCGACCTCGGCATCCTACCAGATTACTGACGATAACCGCATCTGCGCGGGCACGGGTAATAAATGCCACTTGATTAATTGGGAGCCGAAGGGCCAACTAACAAAATACTAACGGAAGCCGAAGGGCTTAGCATGTGACAGGAATCAACATAAAATCGGAGCCAAAGGGCTCAGCATGGAGCATAGTGTAACTATTCGGTGTGGTGCAGTTTGCATGTGAACCACCCTTCGAAGTCATACCATAAGGTAGTTCCGGAGGTGTTGATTGTGCTAACAGAGGGAGCATATCGAGTGACCGTGAAGACACTTGAGCGGGTTTAGTCCGTCGAACCGGACACTACCTGAGCCATCTTCTCAGGTGTCTGGCTTGCAAATTCGCCTTACCACCCTCTATAAAAAAAAAACACACACACACACACACACACGGATATTTGCTCAGTTCATCGAGCTGAATCGATTGGCATATAACACTCCGGGCCACGGAGAATTTTTCTAAAGTTTGAGCGAATTCTTTACCTTTGTTTATAGCAAAGGTACAATATCGTATGGTAAAATAACTGAGAAAAGCTAGTCTTGAGTGAAGAAAATCTCTAGACCAGTGAAAAATACTTTATTTGCTGTACCGATCACACATGTAAAGTCTCATGCAAATCCAAGGGGGTCGTGCCAGAATTTTGCCATTTCTGGAAGATTTGGCGTGGAATTGCTCAGTGAGCACAATAAATTAAAAATTTGGTGTGATTCGACTCCAAAACCTTAGTTCTCTGACTTTATGATGCTTCAAACATTCAGGAGGATTTTGAAAATTTAATAAGACACGAAAGTTATTTTACTCTTCAAGTCAGTTTCATATAAAGTTCCAGACATTTCAGATAAGCACATAAATCGTTTGCAGCGATTTTCTAACAGAATTACATCATTCGACTACCTTAAATCATAAGTCAACTGCTGTATTTTACCCAAGTGTTAGACTGAAGGACATTGAACTCGACAATAACGATACTGCAACTGAAATATGACTGTATTTAAACATTTAGCCTACGGTGTTATTTGCTAGTTTCGCTCGTCACTAAACTTATTTTGCTACTGCCGCTAATTACTAGTGATAGCAACAATAACATATCATTTAACAATTCGGTGACGGAAACCATGCGCTCTTGGAAACACTGACTCCGGGCACCCTGAAATACATCCAACCATTGCACAGTGTCTGTCATGTAGACGTCCGTAGACGTGTTGACTTCCGTCTTCCTGTTGATTGCTTCCGATAATTTACAAATTTAATTTATCAAGAAAATTGAATAAAACGTTTTCAACAGAATAACACACTGTCAACGTCGTTGCCTACTACCCCAGGAAACAAAAAAAAAAGCAGAACGGAATTGAAATTTTACTCATGATTACGGATTCAACCGTGAACAGACAATTTGAAATTTATCGCCTAAACACTGTTTGCAAATTTGTTCGCTCCTGGATTCTGAGCTTCCTATCTGGTTCCCACGTGCTGACCATTTCACGTCATCGATATTTTCGGTACACAAAATCGTCACCGTTCTTCTAGTTTGCGATGTGTGAACAAATTTATAGCCAGATTCTTGGAAATTCGGACAAATGTTTTTCACGAAAAACGACTTTCGTCAGGTTGACTACTTTTTTTCTAGTCTTTTCGTTTTATTTTATTACTGTACTATTGATATTCATTTCAAATAACTTTTCACAACCATATTTCTTGGTTCGCAATAGTATCATCTGTAGTGAAAGTAAGTTGTTATACTCCTTATGAAAGAAAAATGGGAGATTTGACTCTCCATTTGTCAACTGAATACCAACCTTAACGCGTGACAAACAATTTCGCGCCACGAGAGATGACAACCAATTTTAACGCACGCCATGTGGTGATTCCACACATGAAATTGAACTCGAAAGCATGACGCATTGATTTAGACGGTGCACACCTCGTCGGCCCGTGAAACGGCGTGCGATCGCAATCCGGGGGCCTGTATTTACTTTCCGGCGAAGCGTGAAATATCGTGTATCGTTTAATATCTTCTTCCATCGTCAGAATATTCTATTTCGCACCGGCCGGTGGTTAATGGCGATGAAAGATTTGATTGGGATGAGGCAGCCCGCCCAGTTTCATCACGAAACAGGTACGGGCGACGGCGACAGGCCTGCAATTAGACGATTTTAATAGTCAGCGTCCACATTAATAAACATTTTTCCACACATTACCGTGAACTCGTAATTGAAGTTTGTACTTTCACATACTCGTAATACTCATCAACGTCGACGTGTGGAAAAAGTGTCGAAGAAAGTGAAGAAATGAAAATTACTGAAAAGATTAATCAAACGCAGACGCCGTTAGTTTCAGGGTAATATTAAACTCTTAGGATGCTAATTGGCACTAATAGTAGACAATGGTAAGTATTATAGCTAGTTTGGAGCACCTACAATAAAAAACGACTACTACGCTACCATTTTTCATAAGCTGCAATTCTGATTGGTTAATGGCTCGGTCGAATTTCAAACTCAAGCCCCTGGAAAAAGCGTTTATAAATGCGATATTTTAAGTACAAGCAATTCATTCATTTGAGTACGAGTGCATCAAGTTGATATTACAATTCTCCTGAGTTATTGAGCATCCATTCGCGGTATTTGTTCGACAACAGATTTAAGGTTAGCAAAAATTCACTCCTGCAAAAATGTACCCGAAGATTTAACCGGCACACGACTGATGCAGCTGGTGGGAAGCCGGCGGAAAAAGTAACCAGAAGAAAAGAAAAATCAGTTTATTTGTGCGCCTGATGAATGTGTCCGATTTTCATTAAAAAAGCTGACTCTGAATTATTCAGTCCAAATTAACTTTTACTAACAGATTTGTAATATCAATACAATACACCATCATCCCGGCCACAGTTTTTCGACGGGAAAGGACTGGGAATGGACCAGCGGGTGGTTTTCACCGAATGGTTCTTTTTACTTCACTCGTCGTGATCTATGCTTTTGACAAGATAAAGTAAAAGAGTGCAAAAAAAAAGAACGGTACCCCGCTGCGGTGGGAAAAACCACATGTTTGATCTCTATTTATAAATCAGTTTGGTTATGTTTGGTTATTTACATCGATGTTTTGCTTACACACGGTAGTCAGTCCGGTCTCGAACAAACGCGTTTTCTAGTAGATTTCGTCCAGTGCCGCCCATTTTCTTCAATTTGTTTCATGCTGGCAAATGCTGATTTTTTTTTTCGAACAAAAAGATTACACTCCAATTTAAAACTAAAAGCATTCACGCTATTAGAAAGCAGTACATTGTTGAATACACTGAAGTCTTTTTTATACGTGGGATATGAATCGCATAACTTCGAAAATTCGCACCGCATAAAATTAAAAATTTGCTTAAAAAACAGCATTATATTTCGAAAAAACAATCAGTCTCAGAGATAAAAACCCAAACTACCTAGTGGTGTAATAATTACTTTCTCTTGCCATTTAAAAAGTCTCATTAAAATATTTTTACTCTCACCCTCTAGTACTGTGAGCTTATCAAACAACCCAATAGTAGCTTTCAAACGAGTCTGAGTTCTGCGAAATCGATTCTTTCATTATATCTTTCGAACAGAAAATGTTCGCCAAAACCCTTCCAAATTTGATCGACATTCAAATAAACCTAAGTAATCTAATTTAATAGTAGCTTTCAAATGAACCTACATTTGTTAAAATCTTCGTTCTTCGTTCTTCGTTCTTCGTTCTTCGTTCTTCGTTCTTCGTTCTTCGTTCTTCGTTCTTCGTTCTTCGTTCTTCGTTCTTCGTTCTTCGTTCTTCGTTCTTCGTTCTTCGTTCTTCGTTCTTCGTTCTTCGTTCTTCGTTCTTCGTTCTTCGTTCTTCGTTCTTCGTTCTTCGTTCTTCGTTCTTCGATCTTCGTTCTTCGTTCTTCGTTCTTCGTTCTTCGTTCTTCGTTCTTCGTTCTTCGTTCTTCGTTCTTCGTTCTTCGTTCTTCGTTCTTCGTTCTTCGTTCTTCGTTCTTCGTTCTTCGTTCTTCGTTCTTCGTTCTTCGTTCTTCGTTCTTCGTTCTTCGTTCTTCGTTCTTCGTTCTTCGTTCTTCGTTCTTCGTTCTTCGTTCTTCGCTCTTCGTTCTTCGTTCTTCGTTCTTCGTTCTTCGTTCTTCGTTCTTCGTTCTTCGTTCTTCGTTCTTCGTTCTTCGTTCTTCGTTCTTCGTTCTTCGTTCTTCGTTCTTCGTTCTTCGTTCTTCGTTCTTCGTTCTTCGTTCTTCGTTCTTCGTTCTTCGTTCTTCGTTCTTCGTTCTTCGTTCTTCGTTCTTCGTTCTTCGTTCTTCGTTCTTCGTTCTTCGTTCTTCGTTCTTCGTTCTTCGTTCTTCGTTCTTCGTTCTTCGTTCTTCGTTCTTCGTTCTTCGTTCTTCGTTCTTCGTTCTTCGTTCTTCGTTCTTCGTTCTTCGTTCTTCGTTCTTCGTTCTTCGTTCTTCGTTCTTCGTTCTTCGTTCTTCGTTCTTCGTTCTTCGTTCTTCGTTCTTCGTTCTTCGTTCTTCGTTCTTCGTTCCTTTTCCTTTCTTTTTTCAGGCTTCTGAAACCGAATTTTAGAACAGAATTATGAATTCATATTTAAAACCTGGATGCTAGATTTGAATTACGGGTTTGAATTCAAGAACAGAGTTTTGAGGCTGAATCCTAGAATTGAATTTTGAAGAGATACTCTAGATCTGAACTTTGGACCTAAATGCTAGAATTCTGGTACTCAACTTTGTATTGAATCCTGGAACTTCGAACTCAGCTACAAAATCAAAGTCCAGTATTTAATTCCAGAATACGGGTCCAGAAACCAGTTTTGGAGTGGAAGTTCAGAATGCAGGTAGTGGCCATACCTACCTTTTTTCATAAATACGTTTATTTCATAGGCAATATACATAAGTTTTCATTCCTCGTGGCATCCACAATACATAATATTTTAAACCTAACACATTTCGAATATCATATTAGTATGTTGGTATTCATTAGTTAATCTAAACACTGTTATTATAAATTACATTAAATAAAATACATTTATTCTGTGCATGATATTATAACTATTTCAGGTTTGTTTGTATCAGCTCATAACTTTTGATCATTATAAGATAGCTGGCTATTGATTGAACTCATGGAATAGAAAGGAGTCTAACACAAAATAAAATTTAAATAAATATAATAATTTCCAAAATATGTGCGCCAAATAGCGAGTGAAACGGACCAATTTTGACCACATTGGTTTTCAACAGCCGGTATCCGAAGCAACTGAAACAGTGAAAAAGGGAACTAATATCGATTTATCAACGACATCTCATAAACTACTAATGTATTTTCGATCCAACATTCAATTCCGGAAGTGCGCATTGTTGAGTACAATTGGCTAGGAAGCTTTTATTCGAGGCATAATGAAAAAAGAAGAAACTATGAAAATATGTGCAGCTTTTGTTCCGTTAGCGACAATCCAAAGTGCCACTAGTATCATCTGTTCTCGATAACAAGTACCGACGGAAGTTGTATGTTGGTAAATTTCGATTAATTTACTTTCAATCTCTGTGTGGATCAATGTCAGCATAAATATTGTAGTTGATTCAATGCTTCAATGCAAATTCTCCGAAGAATCTCATCTCCACATTTATGAGAAAGGCATCATAACACCAACAGGTGAGTTGAAACAGGTTATCAAATATAATCATTGGTGAATCTACAGTCCCGGGTTGGCGGTTCAATGCATAGGACACTGGTCTTACAAGCCAGTTGTCGTATGTTCGAGCCCCGACCTGGAAGGATTCTTAGTGTTAGTAGGATCCATAGTACTAGCCATGCAATGATTCTGTACACTAAGAATCGGCTGCGAAGTCTGTTGAAACAGGAAGGCCAAATTCCACCAAAGGAATGTAAAGCCAAGACTTTGCTTTTGGTGAATCTACAACATCGACATACTGATACTGTATCATTATAATGTCCAGTTTTGTAAAAAAGGAGATTTTAAAATTTAACTTCACGACTGAACAAAACAAAACAGTTTGTCAAATAGAAAGGTCAATAGAAATCAATGTATAAACCAATTCTAACGAAACATAATTCCAAACAACATTTTTTGTGCTTCCGAATACAACGAACATGTATAAAAACATTAGAAGAGTTCAAGAACATGGCAAATTTTTAAATTTGTTTTCTGTTAATTTGACTGTTGAATTTCAAAATTTGTGACTAATTGTGCAACGATGGTGAAGAGGGCTTCAGAAAAGTTCCAAAAATGGAACTCACGTCGATTTCTCAGCAAGGTATAAAACCAATTTTCACAAACCTCAATTCAAATTGAAGCTCTCGTTATCTCAAAAGATACTGTGCTATTTTACTTAGATCTGACTTGAAACTGTGCAATTTCACCTAGATCTGACTTCCGGTTCCGATACTATATGGCGAGGAGAGTCAAAACTTTCAAATCGTCATTAAAAATGGCGGTGCAAAACCGATTACGCATTGGTACGTACTGGTACGGAAGAAGAAGACACCACCGCCTTTGCGAACGAAGCACACAGCGTACTTGGTTCAATTTCGTGTAGCGTGCAGTGTTGCCTCGTTCAAATCTATATTTTTCAAGAGTAACATCTAAAAATCTGTATCGGGGGATCAGAATTCTGTATTGAGAATCTGTATATGAAAATGATAAGAAAATAACGCAACGAAATGAAAAAGTTATTAAATCGAATCTGAAAATGAAAATCTGAAATGAAAACTGTAATGTGATTACTATTTCTAGTTACTATCTTACATTAAGACCAGGGTACTATCTTCCCAATTTGTCAGAAGAAATTTAAGAAAACGAAGAATTACGCTGAAATAATAGGGGACCCGATCAGATGATAATAACAGAATTATAACAACTGGAGTAATTTATTTCAGAAATATTTTGTAACAAATTTTGAAATATTTTTAGCTGGTAAGCTGTTAAAATAACAAAAAAGACTCTAGCGGGAACAAAATCGTAACAGATCATGAAACGTTTGTGTCATAATTATTATTGAATCTGATATAACTACAGAAGTCCGAAAGCAGAAATTTATAACGATAGTTGTAATAAATTAGATAGCAAATTTAACACACAAAAACTATATCACAGTCAATTTTTAGCACTGTTCCAATCCAAAATTGTTGAAGTATTTTTTTTATTAAATGAATAATATATTTTGTTATCTGGTTTCTTCTTTTAGTTCTTTGATATTCTGATCATTATATTTCGATATGGAGCAACGGAAGAACTCATTTTTTCAATTAATGAACTTATCATGAGTCTTGCAAATGAAAATAAAACATCATAACTGATTTTGTTATTATATTGTTATCATAAGTTTTAATTTTCAACTGTTTTCATTTGTTAAATATTTCAAAATAACACAAATTGTTATACAAATCAACTGTTGATATACTTGTGTTATGATTTTGTTAGGTGCATCTGATCGGGGAGAGTGTTCGGTTACCGACACTCTTTTCTTTTAAGCTTATAACTTCGGACTAAGTGCACATTATGCGGACATACAATAATGTACAATACATCAATGGAAAGCTAAAGTCCCTAGCTAACAACTGAAAAATAAACTAAATTGATTCAATCGATTGAAAAAACTTTATTATCAATTTAGTAAAGTGATAAATTTTTCATAAAAGGTGTTCGGTTACTTGCACCCCAAGAAATCTCGCTAAAAATGGAAAAATATAAGTAAAATCTGCCATTATTCAAAGAAAAAACCGGAATTTATTCATTTCGAAAGCGTTTTGGAATTCTTCATTGCCTGATGAAGACTTCGCCTTGGCTCTCTTGGCCGATGATTTGGATGGAGGCGCCTTTGGTTTTGATTTGGCCGGTCTTCTACCGGTTTCGCGGAATTGAATACCTTGCTGCAATCGAATTTATTGGCTTCTTATCCACTAAGCAACGTTTAATGGCATTAATCAGTGCATTAAAGTTCACTTTTCTTGACTTTGAAGATTTGTTTGGAGTCGCCATGGCTAACAGAACCAGAGAACACAAGTTTTTACTTATATGACGAATGTATTGAAGCCGTCAAGTTGTCCACGTGTTGCACATCACCAGAGATGCCAATAATACAATAAGTTTAGCTAGCAAAAATGAAACGATCGCGCCAATTTTCAAAAGTCTGTAATTTTTGACGAATGTTTGCAAAAGTCTGTCACCTTTTCGATTAATGCTTTTCAATTTATGATAGTACAAAAAAAGTCATGAAAAACTTTTTTGTTGATTTTCATACAATTAAAATTTGTTTTGAGCACAGCAAAAAGTGCAAGCGTCCGTTTGGTTTGGCATTCGACATAAAAAGAACGTCCTGCTATTACACACACACAAACAAACACACACACACACACACACACATGACATTGGTCGGAATGACGCTATCTTCTTTCTGTTAAAAGTTACGGTGAGGTGCCGGCAACCGAACATTTTCCCCTAATATAGATACATTGTTATTAACAGGTGTCACCGTTTGTAGTGTTTACTATTCTTGATATTCTCTTTTGTTCAATTTGTATTTTTGCAAATTTTTTGTTAGTATTATCACAAAATCGTGATAACGATCTTATTCTTTAAACGAATACTTTTTGTCTTTCTTATATAGAAAGGTTATGCTATTCTTTGAAAAATTGGCTAATAAAAATTGAACCGGAGGGCCAAGTGTCCTTTACTATTCAACACAGTTCATCAAGCTCAGCAATATCTGTAAGTATGTATGTATGTATGTATGTATGTATGTGTCAAATAATGTCACTTATTTTCTCAGAGATGCCTCGATTGATTTTCACAAACTTAGGCTCAAACCTATAGTCTCTTAGGTTGCTGTTGAATTTCAACCGGGTTAGACTTCCGGTTCTCTAACCATAAGGTAAAGTGTGTTTAAAATGTTCTTTTTTGTTAGTGCGACGATGCAAAATACGGAGAAATTCTTACCAATTTCAAACAACTGTTTACCTTTTGAAAAGGTTATGTTAGGTTATACCCAAAGAAAGGTTCTAATTCTATTCAAGTTAGAACGAAAAAATTTTCTTGGCAGAATCTTTTACGCATAGTTTTGAAAATATAAAAATAAACTGTATAATTTCAATAAACAAAAGCGTTAGGTGAAATAACTGATCATTACACTGAAGTCTCTTTTTACGGGGGGACACGTACCGCGAAAAAAAACCGAAATGCAAGAAACCGCGTAACTTCGGAAATCCGCGTAAAAAGAAACCATTTGATGCCAAATGTCTTCAAAATTCATGAAACGTCCAGATCTGGAGTAATCAAAACAATTTTTTGTTTTTTAAAATCGACTTTGGGACTTAGAGAATTTGAGACCGCGTAACTTCGGAAATCCGCGTAGGAAAAAACCGCAAAATGGAAGAAATTTTTTTTGATGCCAGATGTCTTAGAAATGTATGAAACGTCCAGATCTTATAAAATAGGTTTTTTTTGTAAAGATCGACTTTGGGACTTTGAGACTTTCAAAATCAATTTTTTTATTCCGAACGTTTTAGAAATGCATGAAACGTCGAGATCTGGTGTAATCTGAATTTTTTTTTTCTTGAAAAACGTGCTAAATCCACCTAGCAGTGAGATGATACCTTTTTATCAATGACCGTCGTTTTAAGACGCAGTTATTTTAATGACCGTCGTTTTAAGACGCAGTATGAGATTTTAGTCATTCAGACATCACCGTGTAATGTCGAAACTGCAAATCGGATCGAATTTCAATTTAAACGTGTGATAATCGATTGAACACTCCAAGAGATGCCACTTTAGAATTTACGGTTATTTATGGTACTTCTAGAACCAGTATTCAGGAACTAGCATAACCTTAAAGGATTCGTATAGACATAAACTAATATGACGAATGAATTGCAACAGTTTTGAATCCAACTTTGAAGCTTCTTCGGGATAGTAATCTTCTATATCGGTTTGAATTTTAAATACTCATCATCCTGTAATTTCAGAATTGGATAAAATTCATTAATTTGGTATGAGACCATAAATCCTTTAATTTGAATTTTTGTTTTTGAAATTCGATTTGGCCTTTTTTTGAGAAAACGATTGAGCTGTGAGGAACGATTCTATACTGGAACCGGAATCCGAAAATTAGTGTAGCCGAAGTCAGTTAAAGTCACCTGAGAAGCTGTATAGTCTACATTTGATTCAAAGTGTTTGAAGATCAGTGTAGACATCTTTGAGAATTCGAAGCCCGAATTAAATTTTTGAATACCTTCTGAATCGAAAACTGAATACCGCTAAAACTGAAATAAGTTTTTTTGGTTATCGACTATCCAAATCTGCAAACCCGATAAACCTGATTATTTTATGTGAAATAGACATTTTTATACTAATCACCCTGTATCTCCTGAACCGGAAGTCGGGTCTGACTAAAAAGTAAGATTTTTTATAGGATTTTAAGACATTTCATTTGAATTTTAGATCGGTTTAGCCATCTACGAGAAAAATGAGTAATACTATTTTCATTTCGTTTCACATATCATCCTGTAGTTCCGGAACCAAAAGTCGGACCCAAACGTAATTCAAGAACCTTGCTTGGGAACATACGACTTTTCGTATGATATATTCATATATTTTTGTATATATCTAAAAATCGAAAAATTTCTACGTGTCAAAGAGTTAACTTAAAAAAATCAGGATAACACCAGATCTCGAAGTTTCATTCATTTCTAAGACAAAATGAGAAAACCGCGTAACTTATTAAATCTGCGTGAAAAAACCGCGTAACTTCGGAAGTTTTCGTAAGACAAAACCACGTAAACTCAGAAATCCGCGTAAAAAAGCCACATAAAAAACGCAGAAAAACCGCGTAAAAAAGACCCCTAATTGTAACTCGAACTGCTAATGGAAGGTAAAATGAAAGAACTAATTCGGAATTTAATTGAATTCCATTAATTTCACATACATCGTTTCACTTACGTATCATAGACGTAAAAATTCAGATACGTATTTCGAATGTTAATTATATTTTTCTTCAGTGATGCTATTTAGAAGTCCGTTAATCATTATAAGTTACTATCTTATGATTTATTTAAACTAAAAGGTTTGTTAATTTAAAGCACATCAAATATTAACTTTATCAAAGTTAAAGCTCATCAAATATTAACATTATATTTTTCGTTCAGTTCAAACTGATTTTTCATAATTTCTGTGGAATTGTTTGTCAAGAAATTGACTGGATCACACTGGTAAAATATTTGTTACGTTTATTAAAATACTAATCCTCTGGGTGAAATTAATTGTTTTGTTTTGTAGTTTCAAGCAACAATATTTTCAATATTAAAACCAGATTTTCTTTTGTCACTACTAAATTTGATTATTTTAAAGTGTTTTTTCTCTGCGTGCTCTTTGAAATGTTTAAATTGAAATGACAAAACAAGTACAAATAGTGGTTCACCGTCCTCAGCCTGTGGTAGCATGAATCTGCGGTAGTGCATCATTCCCTGATTGCAGAAAGTGCAATAATTGCGAGTGAAACGGACCAATACAAACCAATTTCACTAACAGCGCACGGTCATTGTGTTTCTTTTTTTTTTCTTCTTCTTCTTTCTCGGACCGACTTGGGCTAGTCGTTTCTGGGGTCTCTATTTTCAGTCACCTATCTGGGCCACAACAGGGAAGACAATCGAGTAGCATCCGAAGCGCTCGGTTTGTCCCTTTTACTTGCAAATTTCCCATCGTTTCGTTTTGCGCTTCAGCTGCAGAAGGAAAACCCGAAAGAAAAATCCTACATTGACGGGACATCGGATATCGTCTATCTTTTGCACACACAATGACACAACCACTGGTTGCGCGAATTTTCCGATAAGCGAGCTACGGTCGGTCGGTCAGTCAGTCAGTCAGTCCATCAGTCGTCAGTCGGCTACTTTCAGTTTCCCCGAGTCGAACAAGCGGAAAAAGAGAGAATCTTTCGCGTGTGTTGAGTTTCGACAGACTGGCGGCACACAAAGTCAGTGCGTTACGTGCGTGCGTGCGTGATAGATGGCATGCCGGTGAACGACGGTGCCTAAGCATCGACACAAAACAAGGGGTTCCTATTTTTAGGGATTCTTGGTTCCGCCAATAATCACTTCCATTTTGGTTCCAAGCGGCAACTGTTTTCCGTTGATAGTTAACCGGTGTTTGTTGATAACGGTGCTCGGTTAAGTGGAAAATCATCAGAGATTTATCGATTAGGCATTCGGATAACGGATTCAAGCAGGATTACGCATGCAACGAATAGTGATATGACACCTAAGAAAAAGTAGTGCAATATTTTGAAATAGTTATTGAATCTCTCCCAGCTCAGTTCGCAAATAAGTTCATTCCTCGGTTCGCATTCTCATCATCAGTTGCTCAGTTATCGGTCGCAGATTGTGAAGAATATTGTTTCACTTTTCGTTTT
Organism: Malaya genurostris; assembly: GCF_030247185.1. Lineage (NCBI taxonomy): Eukaryota > Metazoa > Arthropoda > Insecta > Diptera > Culicidae > Malaya > Malaya genurostris. Next base: position 217,806,127 of record NC_080572.1, read on the forward strand.
GTAGCCCACGAGCCGTGAATGTCGGGTCCCATCGGACGAAACTGCGAGTAACAACAGGCAGTAACTAAGCCGGACAGTTAAAATGTGACTCTCTTGATTTCTCAATGTTTAACCACAGTGATATCACATGAAATTGAGTTTTTAAAAATAATCACCACCGAAAGGAAGGAAGGCGCAAAAAGTGTAAATAGGTTGTAACAAAGTGTGCATCGCAAATTGCATCCGACCAAATCATTCTAGTGGGAAAATTCTTCAGTCTGTCAGGTGAAAGAACTGCGGAAGATTGGCCAGTAGATGAGAGAATTGAATCGACCGACAATCCAACGTTTATGGCATCCGTATCAGTCAACTAGCTGTCAATCAGCAACTTCCTGAAGAGTTGGGTGTGCTCATATTTAATCTGTGTGATAGTAAATAAGGAAAACCACAACAGTTGCCAACGTTTTTAGTAGCTCCATCAACAACAGCCATTCAAAATGTCCACCTCATCGGTTGGCCACGAGGAGGAGCGGAAACCGCTGATGGAGGAATTCTACCGTCAACGGCGGATACTGCTCGGGTGTAGCATCCTCATCGGTGTCGCTATGATAGTGTGGATCATTGCCGTCTCGACCGATCATTGGTTCGTCGTAACAGGTGGTCAAGGTTGGTGCACCATTTTATTCAGTTTTTCTCTTGTGTGTGGCTTAACCATATGCACCTTGTAACGGCGGTATGAGCTCGCAGACAAGCAAATGTTTTAATTGTTTGGCGAAAACAATTTAGTATTTATATTTTGCGTTGAATCGTATCAATGACAGTGCTACTCATAATCAAAGTTTCTTGAGGAGTTTCAAAATGTTTCGCAAACAATTTATCTTAAGTACTCAAATTTGTGAGAATGCATACGCAGAGAAGACCGGGGCGGAAATTGGTCACTTGCAATAATTCAAACACTAAATGTAACATTTCATCGGCTAAGCCCTCTATACGTGGGCCCGAGCCTTAACTACAATTGTTATATGATCATTTGGCATTCCGTCCACTGAGTTGAGCCTCAATAGTCGATGAGTGCGAAAGTATCATTTTTTCGTCATAAATAAAATTATCTAGTTCCATAATGTTTGGGTTATGGAACAAATGAAGACTGTCCCAGAAAGTATGGACGCACTTTGATTTCGCAGTAAATAATTCACAAGTGTTAGATATTCAAATTTCATTCGATATACTGATAATATTAGACTACAACCACAGAATATTATTCTCAACATTTGCTACTTAGCCATTGTAGACTAGCTGGCGCACCTTTTTGTGAACGTTCCCCATTAAATTCCGTACAGACTTCTTGGCGACAAGTTTTGACACTCTTTTCCAATCTTTTTCGAACTGTTGAATGGTTTCGGCTGCCGAGACATGTTTCCTACGATGTGCCTTCGTTAATGCCCAAAATTCCTCAATTGGTCGAAGTTGTGGGCAATTTGGTGGATTCATGTCTTTTGGGACGAAAGTGACATTTTTGGTAGTATACCATACTACTGTTGATTTCGAGTAGTGGCAAGAAGCAAGATCTGGCCAGAAGACAACAGGATTCTCGTGGCTTCGAATCATGGGTAGAAGTCGTTTTTGTAAACATTCCTTGATGTATATTTCGCTGTTCATTGAAGCAGTGGTGATGAAGGGTTTCGAAATCTTACCGCAGCTACAAATTGTTTGCCAGACCATAGCTTTCTTACCAAATTTTTCGACTTCAATCGATGTCTCGGACTGGTTTAACACTTGCCCTTCTCGCACCGTATAATATTATGATCCCGGCAAGGATTTGTAATCGAGTTTCACGTAGGTTTCGTCGTCCATGATTATACAGTTTAATTTCCAGCAAGAATCGTATTGTACAGCTTTCGAACCCAAGGCCTGATCGATGCTTCTTGTTTCGGACTACGGTTTGGTTGTTTCTGCTTCTTATAGGTTTGAAGATTCAAACGTTCTTTAGCACGAAGAAGATTTGACTGTGCACGAAGAAGATTCGAAGTGCCCACTTTTTTGGCAACATCCCGAACTGAAACCTCTTTCTTTTGCTCGAACGCCTTCAGTAAACGTTTATCCAGCTGAGGGTTAGCAGGAGCGTTTCGGTTTATCCTGAAAGGTGTTATCGTCACCGAATTTCTTGATTGCATTTCGCACGGCTTTTTCACTTACTCCTTCCATTTTTGCTGTCTTTCTCAGTGACAGTCCGCGTTATGTGCACCATTTGTACACAATTTTTCGACGTTGTTCTGCTGAAAGTCCACGCATTTCGAAACAAACTAATGAAAACAAGTGGTTAGAGAAGAGTATAAACAACAGGACGCAGCCATAAAAAATGACAGATTCTGAACCATTGCGAAATGGCAGAGGTTGTTGGTTGCGTCCATACTTTCTGGGACAGTCTTTAATATTTGGTGAGTGCCTTCAGCTAATCAAGATGCGCTGAATTGAGTGGTACTAATGGTTTTCATGATAAAATAATTGTTGTTTGTATTATGATTACGCAAAATCGAAACTAAGCAGTGGGGTGATAATGGTCCCATTTTTGGGCACTAGCAGTGTTGGGAAAAAATCAAAATTTCGTAAATCGCAACTGATAAGAGAACTCACATATTATTTGATCAGAGAACTCACATATTTTTTTTAAAGATATTTTTTATTCAGGCCTATTTGCGTACAAGCTTTACGTGGCCGATAGAGCCGATTTTTAAAATAATTTTTTTTTTTGAGTTGGATCTTGTTGTCACCCTTTTTCTAGGGGGAGAGGAGCTTCCATTTTCCTCCTGCGAGGATTGAGGGGCACTTTGTTCGTGGCTCGTCTCGTCATCCATTGCCGCATCGATGGTATTGTTGTCGATTTTCGTCTTCTTTTCGTTGCTAGTTGCTGTAGAAGTACCTGGTTGTACATTGGTTGCAATTGCTGGTTGGTTGGAGGGTAAGTTGTTAACTGCAGCCGGTGTACTTTGTTCTATAGAGGATACTGATGGTTTCGTTGAAGGGGATGCTTCATTGTTGTTGGCGGCTGTCACAGGTGTACTGGGGTTGCTTGGGATTTGTGTGGAGGAAGCACCGTTGTCCTTTGGTGTAGTTGTCTCCTTGTCCAGTTTATCACATGGCTTACCGTAGTGAACAGCTTTTTTCAATATTGACATGTGGCCATCTGATTGTCATAGGTAACAAGTGATTTGCACGAAATTCTTGCATCTTGACCGAAAATCACATAAGAAGGTAAAGGCCTCTTCAAGTGTATGCGTAATAAACGTACGCCATTTAGAATACCGGGGAAAAATTCTTCCACTTTTCTTTTTCGATAGAGAGAATCTCTCCGTATTGGGACATAGTTTTGCGAATATAAGAATCGGTGACGCTTGAGTGAAGATCATTCACACGCACTTCTATAGCACTATCATCCATATATACTGGAATGTTGTACTTAATGTTCTCGTGCTCCACATAATGCACATTGTTATCGTCTTTTGCGAATTGAATTGCATCTAACTTTTTGAAAAACTGGATGTAAACAACATTATTCGTCTTATTGCATTGAAGTAAATGCACACGTTTAATGTCAAGATGCATTTGCTCCTTAAGCAAACCTTCAAGTTCTCGTATAGAAGGTCGAATTTTGCACTGCCTGAAGACAACAAAAAGTGTATTCTTTCGTAGCGGCGGTAGCTTTTGTTCGTTTGGTTCACTCATTTCGAGATCGTTCTATTGTTCACTACACAATACTGTACTTGATTTCTTCCGTCCAGAACGTAAGCGGTTTTGTTTTATCGACTGACTTGGATGAGATGTAAAACCGAACTGGTGAACTCACATATGTTTATTCATATTAACCACACTTCGTGCATCGAAAGTATTGCAGTAATCATTTCTCAGTTACGGCTCAGTTGCGAATTTATTCAGTAGATATTTTTTGTTGATGAAAATATAATAATTAAATCTTGCACGCATCACTTCCATGTAGAACTGAAGCGTAGTGAAAATTTAGCATCGAAGTATCATCGGAGACTCTTCTCACTTTGTCATGAAGTTTTGCTGACACAAAAAATCACTTGTAAACTTCGAGATTCAGAGTTCTGTGGATGCTTGTTTCATGAATGAAAATATTGGAAGTGTTTTTTTCAGGCACTGAGTTTGTGAATGTGCATTCTCTGATTGTGAAATGTGCTTTTTCTGATCAATTTTTCCAAACTCTAAAATTTTAGTTGCTTTTCTAAAAAACCACAAACGGATTATGGAACGTTTCAATGAGGTGTAGCTGCTACATCATAAATCTTGCATTAAAATTCTAAACTCCACGAAAGCCTACTGAAAACCACTATAAGAGCATATTACTGGCAAGTGGACCATTCTGCTTGAGGTTTATAAATCAAAGGGAATAAATCAGCTGACTATTGTTTGGAATTCGATCTCAGCATTGTTCCAAAATGGGTACCGCGTACGCTTCGCGCTTCGAAGCAGTTTTTTGTGCTCGCACCCGAAATGACCCAAGCTGCCGCGGCGAAATACATGCAAAAGTCGAAACAGTTTGTGAGTAAGTTGGTGATCGTGTTAAAGAGGTGAAAAATGTCGACGACTTTCCAAATCTGTTGGTGTATTGTCAGAAAAAGACTACTTTGCGCGAACGTGCTTCAAAATTGACCAAAAAAAGGTTCAAAAATTTGAAATTTCGAAGTACTAGTAAGTCTTAAATGGGCCATGGTGTCGTAACCTTGGATTGGCCCTCTCAGTCGCCCGATGCCTCGCTCAAAGTATGCCTAATGGGGTCAAGACATTATTAACGCTGAAGGGGATTGGACTTGCTATTAAACCGAAACCTTCATTTACGAACTAAACGAGGGCTCGTAAAAAGAGGTAGCTCGTAAAACAAGTTTACGTCATTTGGAATTTACTTCGTAAAAAAAGTTTTGTATAATAAATGTGGAAACCGCCCATTATATGGCTATTTTCGGAACGGATATGAAGAGTGAGTGCAAGAAAATGAAGTTTGGGCTCGTTTCAAAATCCAGGATGGCGGCTTCCGGTTTATAGATATTGCTTAAAACTCCTAACAATATGGGTATTTTCGGAACGGAATTGATGAGTAGATGCCGGAAAACGATGTTTGAGGTGGTTCTTAAATCCAAGATGGCGACTTCCGGTTTCTTGATATTACTTGAAATCAATTACAATATGGGTATTTTCTAAAAGAATTGATTGGAAGGAAAACAATGTTTAGAGTTGTTCCAAAATCCAAGATGGCGACTTCCGTATCATCTATATTCCTTGAAATCTCTCACAGTATGGGTATTTTCAGGAAGGATTTGATGTGGTGCCATAAAAACGATGTTTGTGGTCGTTTCTAATCCAAAATGACCACTTCCGGTATATTTATATTTCTCGAAAATACTCACAATATGGATATTTTCAGAACAGATTTGGTGTATAGGTGCCGAAAAAAAGTTATTTGTGGTTGTTTCGAAATCCAATTCTTTCCGAAAATACCCATATTATAAGTCTTTTCAAGGAATATCAAGAAACCGGAAGTTGCCATCTTGAATTTCAAAACCACTTCGAACATCATTTTCCGGAATCTACTCTTTAAACCCGTTCCAAAAATACCCATATTGTAGTAGTTTCCATGGAATATATATGAGCCGGAAATCGCTTTCGATGTATGCCAAAATCTCTTTTTACGAAGTAGGTTCGTAAAAAAAGTTTACGTCATTTGGGATTTGGTTCGTAAAAAACCTGTTTTAATCCACCTAGTGGTGTAATGATGCCTTTCTCATATTACTTATTACATCATAAATATAACCGTGAAATTCGCAAAAACAACTGTTTATTGAATAGGAATAGGATAATTTGTTCGGATCTAATCTCACAAACTCTATAAATCCTGTTTAACCTGTAGTTCCGGAACCGAAAGTAGTATCCACAACAAATTGAGGAATTCCGTATGAAACTGTAAGGCTTTTCTTTTGAACCTATAAGTTTGTGAAAATCTATTCGGCCATCTCCAAGAAAAGTGAGTGAGATCCTTTTAGCAGTTTCCAATCACTATTTCCAATTCTCCCGAAACCGGATTCAGATGAACGGAATAGCCAAAGTTGGTTCGTTTGCTACCAACAAATATGACCTACAAATTGGAACAGTTTTGAACGTAGTTAAACTTATACTGACTATCTCATGCTCTATTTCGTTTAAACCAATTAAACTAAATCTAACGAAACGAACCTGCGTTTCTGTTACTTTTGCATATGTAAGTCAAGCTAAACAGCATGAATCAGCTGCATAGAACATGTAGTAGGATTGTTATTATTATTATTGACATCACTACACAACGTGTACGAAATAGAACAAAGCACGCCTTGTTCGTTTTGTGTTTTCTTCTTCTTTCGGTGTTGTACAAATTGTCACTCTATATGGCGATTTGAAAACTTTGACACTCATCGTCCTGTAACTGCGGAACCGGAAGTCGGATCCGGATGAAATTTCACAGTAGGTTTAAAGACAATATGAACTTTAATTCAAATCAAGATTTGTTAAAATCGGTTCAAGCATCGCAGAGAAATCGAAATGAATTAAGTTTTAAGAGTTTTTCTTCTCCACTTTCGGTGCTCTCGGAACAGGAAAAGAGGGGACCAGTAGTGCCGAATTAAATTTTTATGCCCACAAACTAACAAGCTCTGCAAACTAGAAGAGTTTATCAGACAGTTTTATAGGATTTGTACCTGTTTTTAACCATCGTTCGTGGAAAAATACTAATAAAATTGGTAATTTTCCACTTATCACGCTTTAGTTCCGGAACTGGAAGTAGGATCCAGATAAAATGTTGCACAAATTTTTAGGGTATTATAAGACCGTTCATTTGAATCTAAGTTTGCGAAAATCGGTTGAGTTGTTCCAGGGATAATTGAGTGTAAACTTTTTCTCAAATTTTCACATATTACCATATAACTTCGAAACCGGAAGTCACATTCAAACGAAATTCAATAGCAAGCTATGGGACCATAATACCTTTTATTTGAGTCTTAGTTTGTGAAAATCGGTTCAGCCATCTCTGAAAAAAGTGAGTGCATATTTTTTTTACTTTTTTGGTACATATCATCCTATATCTCCGGAACCGGAAGTCGGATCGGAATGAAATTCAATAGCAGGATATGGGACTATGAGACCTTTCATTTGAATCTTTGTTTGTGAAAATCGCTTCACCCTTTCTATATGAGAAAGGCAAAAAGATTACGTTATTTGGGATTTGGTTCGTAAAAAGAGTTACGTAAAAAGAGGTAACGTATACAAAGTGTTCGTAAACGGAGGTTTGGGTGTAATGTATTTGCATGTAAGTTTTTTATCTAATAAAACAATATTCAAAAGTAGTCGTTTCATTTTCTCACAACAGTGACCACGCTCTTATGTAACAGACTGTATTTTGAGACGTTTCTCTTAAATAAGTATGAGTGTCATGTCGGTTTTGAATATAATCAGTGAGAGTATCTTAGATCTTAATTACAAGTTTGAGGATTTTTGTCTACATTTCATTGATACAATCAGAAATTTATCAAGTACGAAACAATTGTAAGATATCAAAAAGGCAAAAAAATCATTTATACACAATTTTGGGCTATGTTTGATTGTTTCCTGTGTCAAAAAGTGACTGACCATACTTTGAGCGAGATTTTGCGCGTATTCTTTTCTCTTTAAAACGATTCACCCACTTACTCAGAAACTTAATTCTGAATCAAATCCGAGTAGGCGAAAAATGTTCATTCATAATTCCATGTGAATGCAGTATGAATTCCGACTCCGGTGCGAAAACCGATTCCGATTGAATTTTGCGCCCAACCTATTGATTCGGAAATTTGTCTGGATTGAGTAGGAAAAAGCGTTCTGAATTTCCAGTTCGTTTTCTTGTTCGTTTTCTCCGATTTAGCTCGTTTTCGTGCTAGTTCTTCCTTAAATATAAATAATAAATAGCATATAAATATAAATCTTCGAACTTTTCGGCTTTATAGAACTAGTAAATGACCAATTCTTTCTAGATTTCCTGCCAAAACAATGAAAAGGCATGTCTGGGTAAGCATTATTCATTCCTCTTGCTTGAGTGCAATACAACGGTGTTTTTTTTTACAAGGTGAAATGCATTTACGCACGGAGTGTGGGACTCTCCACAGGACTATTCAACTGTTGATTGGAACTACCCACTAAAACACCTTGGATCTCCAACCCTACCTCCCCGGCACCACCGTTAGGTATTACTTCGGGGTGGAAGGCTATTGGTGCTCACAGCACCCTCCCCAGATTTATGCAGAATGGGGATCAGCATCCTGCTCTCGAGGGATCGACCAGTTGGATGACGAGGTCGGTCCAGTGATGCCGGCTGGAGGGTAACTTCCGGTTCACTGGCGCCTCGACGACCCAAAACTGATGCTACGTCGCGGAACTACTCGACTAGTCTCCGCCAAAAGATCTAGCCTACACCGACGGAGGGTTCCCCGACGAGGGAAGTCCTCCCGAACCGACGCTTACCACTCCTGCCAGTAACCTACGTTTACTGGAGCGCACAGACGAGCTGTTGGCCATAAATCGTGAGAGCGCCGCGATCGCTTTTGATGCACGCTTGCAGGCGTATTCAACGTGCTTGCTGAAGCTGAGTTTGTCGTCAAGCATCACACCCAATTGCTTCAGTAGTCTCTTGGAGGGGATCACGCAATCTCCGGCATGTACCAACGCCTCCTATTCCGATTTGCGGTTGTTTACAACCATCACCTCTGTTTTGTGGTGCGCGAGTTGCAGTTTCCTGCTACGCAGCCAGTCCTCTACCAAGCAGATTGAGTGTGATGCTCTCAGTTCGACCTCTTCGATGGATTTGCCGTAGACTGTCAGTGTGACGTCGTCCGCGAACCCGACTATCTTGACACCCGGAGGGAGCCTCAACCTCAGTATTCCATCGTACATTATATTCCACACACGGAAAGACCGAAATTAGCATTTTGGCGAAAAAATTAGTTGATTTTCTGATTTTAGTTAGTTATTTTTTGAGACAACTAAAAAAATCTTACTTTTGCTAATTTAGATTTTTTAATTCTAATTCTCTTAATAATAATAAAATATTTGTTGAAATGGCTATTTTTTTTAGTTGAATTCACCAATTAAAAGTGCTGTCATTTCTTAGCTAAGGCACGCTTCATATCCATTCAACTAATTTTTTAGTTGAATTAGAGAAAAAAAAACGTTGTTTTCAACCAACACAAATGGTTGAATTGGTTTCTGCAATTAGCAGCTATATGGCGCTCGTTAACACCGTAATGACTACTAGCCACTAGATGGCACACTACTACCGAAAAAAATTTCAGTCGCGGTTATCTTTTCTATATTTGCAGGTATAAATACGATGTTGTATTGGAGAAAAAGACATAAGCGAAACATAAACTTCTTTTTGAAAAATTTTACTTCTAAATCGCTGTTTTCTTCATTCGACTTCGCGAAATTGACTCTCTCACTGAAAACTTTGAGCACTCGGAAAACAAAATCCGAATACAAGTAGTACACCGGACGGCGTAACCCGGAATGAGAAGATACAAAAAAAACATCATTTGACGTGTACAATTAGAGTGCAACATTCGAAACTCACTTCACTGTTTCGCGTAAAAACATTATTACCCACAATCGCTTTAACTGCGCACAAATTCTGAATAAATACACTTTCCACTAACAGTTTACGTCATTTTTACATATCGGTTTAGAAAATTATATAGGGATATATCGTAACACATGCGAAAAACATCTAAACAATTTGCGAGCAGTTTCAACAAGACTGTCCCTTTTAGCTTTTTAATGGATTGTTTTGCTTTGACACTGCTGTCCTTCAGTAATGACGGTGATAGATAAATAGAATCAAAGTTTCTGATTTTAATAACGAAATTAGTTGTCAATGAGAATTTGGATTGAAATATTGCTGGTTTGTGTCCAGAATATTCGCCAACTAAACACATTCTCTAAAAATAAGAGCTTTTTTCAGCACAGTAAATTCTAAATTTTAACTAATTTTATAGTTATTTTGGAAATTTTGTTGTTAAAATCAACTAATTCAAAAACAGTAATACGAATTAGGCGCAGAGCTAATTTCGGTCGTTCCGTGCAGGATCGGGCCCAGGATAGATCCCTATGGTACTCCAGCCGTGATTGGAGTGTTACGTGTGCCTTCGTCGGTCTCGTAGAGCAATACTCGGTTCTGGAAGTAGCTTTCCAGAATCTTGTACAGCCCTTCCGGTACTCCCAGTCGAAGTAAGGAATCAGCATTGTCTACCCAACAAAAACTATTGAACGCGTTCTTAACGTCTAGCGTTACTACCGCACAGTAGCGGATTCCTCGTCGTTTGCGCTGGACAGCTACCTCCGCCGTGGTTACCACCGATGTTATGGCGTCCGCCGTCGACCTGTCTCGGCGAAACCCGTACTGCTGGCAGGACAGTCCTCCTGCCTCCTCTATGAAGGGGGATAGCCTGTTGAGGATGATTGTCTCAAGGAGCTTTCCCACAGTGTCTATCAGACAGCTTGGTCTATACGCCGATGGGTCCCCTGGGGGTTTCCCAGGTTTCTGTAATAGTACCAACCTCTGCCTTTTCCAAATGTCTGGGAACATAAGCTCATCAAGACATCTCTGCATGACCTCCCTGAACATGTCCGGTTTTGTCAATATAGTCGCCTTTAGAGCCACGTTCGGGATACCGTCTGGCCCCGGGGCTTTCTTTGTATCGAGCGATCTCGCCGCAGTGAGCAACAATACAATACAACGGTGTACGTCGCCTGACTTGTACACTAATACATTCGTAAAGTGAGCGACAATTCAATGACATTTATAATGTCACTGTCGCTACTTCATTACTGATTCATAGAGAGGTTCTCACTAGGATCCCAGGATCCACTGATATGGACGACAAAACGTTTATAAATATGGACTTTGGGTCGGTTCCCGGGCAAAAGTTTAATGTGGTTACGACTAGGAATATCTGATAACCAATCTATTAAAGTTAAATCGATAATCTGTGTGTGTGTCAAATAATTTCACTAGGTTTTCTCGGAGATGGCTGAGCCGATTTTAATAAACTTAGATTCAAATGAAAGGTCTCGTGATTCCATACGGAATTCCTGAATTCAACCGGATCCGACTTCTGGTTCCGGAGGGTAAAGTGTAATAAATATTGTACACCGTCACTTACACCGGTGAAACAAAACAGGTAAAAAAATCTCTAAACTGGGCTCAAAACTACACAAATCGATAGCAATTATCGGTAGACAACTAAGTAAGCCGATTCCGGCTATCCTGGTTTTCAATTAACGACGGGAGATAATAGTTATATGCTCAAAAATGGATCTAACTCACTTTTCTCAGAACCGATACTCTCAATCTTATAAATGAAATGAAAGGTCTTATGCTCCTACCAAAAATTACTGCACATTTTCGGATTCAACAAAAATTTAAACTGTCGTTTAGAGTACGATGACAAAATCGTGAGCCCACTTCATTTTCTTAGCGATCAAAGCGCTGTTTCATTCTGTAGGTTATACTAGTTAATGCACAATCACTTGGTTTCATCCAGAAATCGAAAATCGAAGAGAAACATTTTGAATAGAGCACCACAGTATTATATATATATATATATATATATATATATATATATATATATATATATATATATATATATATATATATATATATATATATATATATATATATATATATATATATATATATATATATATATATATATATATATATATATATATATATATATATATGAGAAAGGCATCATTACACCACTAGGTGGATTAAAACAGGTCTTTTTTATTTGTCAAGCGATTTGTTGCTCTGGACAATAAAAAATCTAGTCTAAACTTTCTTGCAAATAGTACTGAAACAACCATTGTCTGTTTAATTGAAAATTATTCAAGTAGGTAAAACTGGAGTAATAATATGAGCCCGATGTGATTTCCACAGTTTACCAACAAGTAGGTCAAACAACTGACATGATATTAAACATAAGATGAACGTTCGTCGGACTATTATCATTGGAATTTAAGAATGGCAAACAGCAGCGAAAAGATTTAGAAATCAACAGGCCTCTCGTTGAGATAGAACGCAGGTAACATATTATGCCAGATGTTGCCCTCACTGGTGATAGTGCAGTGGTGCACAACTTTCGTGCTTACTAGTTTGACAATACTCTCGCATACGTATATTAGAGATGGTAGGGTAAGATTTTTTTTCAAACCCGATCCCGGCCCGTACCCGAGCGAAATTAAAAAATCATTTATCCCAAATCCGACCCTTACCCGATAAAACATAAAATTTACTAACGCAACTATTTCTTATAATTATGGATCAGAGGATATCATAACTCAGCAGCTGAACTAATTAATGAGAGATATTGTCGCTTTGAGAAAAAAAACAATTGGATGTGATGAATACTGAGCTCAGAATAATAAAAAAAATGATTTTTATGGAGCTTGTGTAAACTCACTGGTCGATGAAAACATGTAAAACAAATATAACGTGGTACTGCAAATATAGCTGAATTATGTGACTTGACCCGGTCGTTGAATTTACCGTTCAATTATTAATCTCTATTTGTTTATATTCCGTGTAAACCCACCCATGCCTATCCAACACAAAAAAATAACCTCGCTTGCTCCCGGCGAAAGGAAAGACAAATAAAAATGATCAGACATAAATTCTCAGCAACAGCTGTTTCATGCCGACACGATTCGTGGACTTCCTTTCACGCTCGTATTCGATTTTATTTATGTTATTGTTTGTCTTGTTAGAAATTCCTTATATCTCTGCATGCAAAACTGATTAAATCATTTCACATAGTGTATTTATTGATTGAGATGCTGGAAAGGAAGCAAAATAGTCACTAAACTTGCAACGCTTGTTGCAGAATAATTTCGAATTCTCTGTAGGAGTTCCAATTTATTTTTTTGATTTTTTTTCTGTTTAATGACGAATACTTTTATGCAACGATATTAATGCACTACATGATTTAGTGTCAGATTTACAAAGAAAACGCCTACTTTTTACCGAGCCATTTATTTAATAGAACAGGATAGACTAATCACATGGCAATTAAAATAGAAATCTTTACAAATCCCACTACACCAATCGATTTGTTTATCTTTTTCTCATGTCATTTTTCCTTCAGGGAGACACCGAAATCATGGGTAGCTCTGGTTATGTACTATAGAGAAGAAATGAACCTTTGTTTTCCATTTCCACACGGAAGTTTTATGCAATACACGAAACAGGAACTATTAAGCCCTTGAATCTTCAATAATACCTCGAACTCAGTTCTACGTCAATCTACCGGTAATACTTCTGGCATTACAAAACACATAGTTTTGCTCAGGCCCGTACCCAGGATTTCGTTTCGGGAGGGGCCTCAGATAAAAAATGTTACTGAAAACTACTTATTTATTTATTTATTCGGGAGCAGGGAAAATGGCAATGGAGATGGCAATCTCTTTCTCCAGCAGGCATGCAACCTCCTCATTATTTGTATCAACATATTACAATGATCCAACAGATACATTTAGACTTAACACAAGAATTAAAACTAACAGTTAAAACAAAAACACTATAACTAGTTGAAAACACCAAGCAAAATAGATTAGTAATAGTGCTCTTGCTAAAAAGGTGAGAGAGAGGAGAAAAGAGGATAGATAAATGGTATACAAGGGTTGGCGGATGGGGTGTTAAACGAGCGCAAACGAACAACGGGGTTAGAGTCGGCATGTAGATCTAATTAATGATAAAACAAAATGAATGGTGGAAGACAGAAAAAAGAGGAAAAAACGACCGGGTTAATTTAGGCGAGCGAATTATTTAGTTTACAAATGGTACAATATAAGACTTCGATTAAACTGAATGACATTACAAATACCTGTATAATGCTGTATATGTATCTTATTATTTTTATATCGTTTATTTATACCCGGTTTTAACCTAGTTACGGTCGTTCACCGGGTTTGTATCGAGTTTTGGGGGGGGGGGGGGGGGGCTTAGGTTTTAGGGTGGGAGGGGGGTGGGGCAAAGGCTGCTTATGTTGGGGGGAGTAGGGTGTTTACAGTGGTACATTACAATTTACAATTCTGTATACATTTCATGAGGGGTATTCTTGTAGTACGGTCCTGCTTCGGCCGCGGGGAGGTCCTGGTCGGCATTCCAGTGGGAAATCAGCTGACGGATGGTCCGTAAGGGTGGTGTCCTGTATCGGATTGGTGTAGATCGGTCGCCGGGTTCCGGTTGGCGAGGCTGTATTGTTGGAGGGTGGTGCCGTGGTCAACATCCCGGGGGGTCCTCCCCCGCGGATGGCACACAGTGAAGCGCTGAATCTCGGGCGATTGTGGGTGTCAGTGCTGTGGTTGTTGGTGAGGAGCCGCGGGTGCTCGCGGGACGATATCATCGTTCTGCTGGCGGTGAGGCGGCTGCCGGGAGGTCCGATGAGACGAAGACAGACGGGCAGTGAGGCCGTGGCCGTGCATTGGTGGGAGCGGTGCTGTAGTTGGTGACGGGGGGCCATGGTTGACATCCCGGGGGGCCTTCCCCCCGCGGATGGCCCATGGAGCGGTGCTGTTCCTTGGTTGGGTATGCGGTGGAAGCCGGGAGGTCCGGAAGTCGATGCTACGTCCCTGCCGTATATGTATCTAATTCTCGGTGTGCCTTTTACCGGCCTTTTTATCAGACACTTTAAACTTTTCCACTGGAACTATCATTATGGAGTATTCAAATAAAATTTGTGACTGTGCCCGAGAGAAGTTTACAAACGTTACTAAATTGTGACGCCCTTCGAAGCACTCGTCTATTGCCGAGTAATCAATTTGTTCTTTGACGTATAATAATGGATTCAGCCAAATTTGAACTTTTCTCATCTGCAGAATTTTGCTTAACTAAAGCATGCTCGCGAACTTTCTCTTTCCGGTCCCCTTCCCCCTTCTAACTCCCCCCGTCCTCTGGGGGGAGTTAGACATGTCATGTCGTTGTAGGATCATTTCTAATCATTTCATAATGTTGATATTTCCAGTAGATTTTGCAAATAAGCGACTTCGATATAATAAAATTGGAATGGCAAAACTCTTGTAACACTTTTTGACATCTATAACTTACAAAAAGTAACACACAAAACTTTTAAAAGAGTAACGGATGCAACGTTCTGTAACACCTAAAACTAAATTACAAAAAAGTAACACATGTAACCTTTCGTAACGCTTTGAAGTAACGAGCGTAACACTTCGTAACGCCTGTAATTCACACAAAAGTAATACACGAAACGCCTTTGACTTACAAAAAACTAACGCATGTAACGATCCGTAATGCCAAAAACTTATACAAAGTAACACATGTCACGTTTCGTAACGCCTTTTACTTACAAAAAGCAACGCTTCGTAACGCTTGTAACTTACAAAAGGTAACGCTTCGTAATGCCTAAAACTTACTAAAAAGTAACGCTTGTAACTTATAAATGAGTAACGCTTGTAACGCTCCATAACGTCATAAATCACAAAAAAGGCGGATGGGTATGTCAGAGGCATAACTGAAGGCCGTGAATACGAAAACAACTGACATGTTCCTTATCACTTACGAATATCAATTAGATAAACTATGGAAGCACTCCCCTTTTTCACATTTTTCGCAAAAACAAAGAAGGCTTCACTTAATCTTGATTACTGTGAATTTCACACAGCGAAAAGTGCACAAATCTAATCATACTGTTCTAGATTTGCACTAAACTAAGGATAATTACCTTCGATTTGCGAGCAAGAAATTATAATTGTTCTTTAGAAAACTTTTAAAGCCATTAGAATGGCTGATTTTGTGTGATGCTCTCCACTTTTGTCCTCTTTTCGTTGTTTTTTCACCAATGCAAACAACTGGCAGCTTTGACGTAATACATCTGCTAGCAGTGGCGATAGAATCCAAACTGATCCAATTTTGGTTAAGAGGTTTCTTTTTACGTGATTTCGTTTGTAGCTTTTTCACTAATGGGCGGTCCTAACAGCTATAAAAATAGCCGCATTCAGAATGTCGATTATTTCATTTTTTCATTATTTGGATTTGCATTTCATTGAAAGAAAGTATCAGGATGCTGTACGGGATTCATTCCTGTCTCTCAAAAGGACCAAATTGTGGAACTCACTACGATATTAAGCACTGTTCGGAACATTTTTCTCGAACGATTTGTTGTACAACAGCAGATATAACATTCATAATTTCCACAAAATAACTTATAAAATTTGTAACTCTCAATTTAAGAAAATTATCGTGTTTAACACCTTCTAGCTTCTCAAACTTGTCGTAACGCTTCCCGTTTCACGAAAATGTCGAGTGAAACGCTTCGTCAAATTGAACATTTTTCCATATTGAGGCTGGGGATAACGCAGCGCCGTTTTTACGTATTAATGGGCCCAGCGTCAAGATTTATTTGTGTACTCCTATCTAACTGAAAGTCAGTTGATCCCGTCAAGGGCCCCCAGGGTAAAAACAAGGAACACAAGTGCACTTCGAGTACATATTTGGCTGGATCCATTATTATACGCAAGAGAGCAGAATGATTGTCCGACAAAGGAAGTTTTAAGTGTCTCTTAAAAACGTCGGTAAACGGCGCACCAAATATTATGTACCTAAACAATCTTCAGTAACAATATTTTTTGTCTGATGGCCACTTCCGAAATGAAATCATGGGTACGGGTCTGAATGCCCGATCTATAAAATTGAGTGAAGTTGAATTTTACAATTTTCTCAAATTTTACAAAATTCTTATTGCTATTGTGACAGAAACATTTTGTGACCCAATTGTCAAATTGAAAAGCAACGCACATTTTGTGGTTCATCGATTTGATAGGTTCACTGGAATGCGTGGTGGAGTTGCCATTTTTGGCCAACGGCAAATCAACCATCAACACTCAATTTATCGAAAGCTTCAGAAAGAAACGAAATAGAAACCACTCATGGAATCTATTTTATCGTTTTAGAATATTTGCCATTCCATGCACTGGTGAACAAAGCAAATTACAGGGTCCGGCACTCGAAGTGTAACCAATTAAAAAGGCCATAAATTCAGTTTGGAAAATTACTTTTACTTAATTCAAAGTACAAAATGTGTAAAAATAATACAAAATTCAGAATCAATTCACTTTTGCTCGATATGACCACCTTTTGCCTTGACTTCATGACTTGAGAGAGCGAAGGAGTTACTTCGTTTGGCCGAATGTGACTTGCAGGTATTTTGGCCCACTCGCGGACAATAACTTTTTTCAGCGCCTCGAGACTGGTGTATCTTTTAGTTCGGACTTTGCTCTCCAAAATGGCCCAAGGAGAATAATCCATTTGATTCGCATCTGGTGAATTCGAGAGCCATTGTGTGGACGTGATGAAGTTCGGAACGTTGTTTTTCAGCCATTCTTGGTTCACTCGAGCTTTGTGAGACGGTGCCGAGTCCTGCTGAAACGTCCATGGTCTGCCACCGAAATGTTTGTCTGCCCACGGCTTCAAAGCAACCTCCAGAATACTTTCCCGATAATATGTCGCATTTACCTTGACGCCAGGCTCGATGAAAACGATTGGAGAGCGCCCATCTGCGGTTACAGCGGCCCAAACCATTATCTGTTGCGGGTGCTGCCTCCTGGTGGCCAATCGATGACTCAAATTCTCGTATGAACGGTCGGTCAAGTAAACCCTATCGTTTTGAGAGTTTACGAATTGCTCAATTGGAAAAATTTTCTCGTCAGAAAATACAATGTTCGGAAATTGACCGCTTTCGGCCAAACGAAGCAACTCCTTCGCTCTCTCAAGTCATCAAGTCAAGGCAAAAGGTGGTCATATCGAGCAAAAGTGAATTGATTCTGAATTTTGTATTATTTTTACACATTTTGTACTTTGAATTAAGTAAAAGTAATTTTCCAAACTGAATTTATGGCCTTTTTAATTGGTTACACTTCGAGTGCCGGAGCCTGTATTTAAAAACGATTTGCAATAATTCACAAGGTGTAAATCTAAATTTTTTGTGATAGGGGACCTAAATGCAAAATATGTTCATTGAAATTGTGGGCAAAATAATCGGAATGGGAAAATACTTCATAATAAACTCTCTGATGTTTATTTCTCAGTCCTATCTCCCAGTAGTCCTACTTGTTTCTCTTCCGTGAGAAACCCTATACAGTTGATCTGGTTCTAACATATCAAAGCCACATTTGTAGTGAACGGGTTACTCATGCAGACTTCGACTTACATCATCTTCCTGTAACATTCAGAACTTCCAATGAAGCAATAATTAATCCAATAATTTCTTGTGTGCAAATAAATCTTGTAGGTTATCCATAGTTAACATTTACTGCGACAAATAACTGTTCTATTGGTTTCTATCACTTTTTTTCCCAACTGAAAATAAATGGCGTGATTCTTGACCCGAAAAATAAACATACACAACGAAGAACAATGAAAAGTTAGATTGAATGAAATAATCTCATTTTCTTTTGTTTTCGTTTCATTGCAGGTATTTTCATTCCTGAGACCAGACGCTACTTTAAGTCATCACATTCTGGGTTGTGGAAAATATGCCGCTACGGAATGACCCCGACAGTGCTGCCCCACTCGAACGCAACCCGCAATTTCACTACCCTTTCCTACATAAACGAGAACCGAATAGCAAATATGAAAAAAACTATCTCCAAGGAGGGCTACATTCAGGAATTCCTTCAGAATGACTTACGGGTGGATAATTTGACCGGAATCGATGACAACTTCCGGAGGCATTTGTTCGCCAGTTGGATAACGGAAAATACGGAGTATTTCGAGTCGCTGAAACACTCTTATCATGAAATCACCGCTCGGCATAGCGAACAAGCGAGCGTTTCGGTGCACAAACTGAAAAATCCACCGCTCATGATGTTAGACCCCACCGATATAACTTCGCTCAAGGAAACGATCGGAGTGTCCGGAGCACTCACCGCAGTGACAATAAACTCAACTGAAGTTAACATCCTAGTGCCGCAGCGACTGCGAGATGCCCTGTTCGATGAGTGGGAACAGAAAGCCGGAGTGATATATCTGCTGTGGAGTTTTTCGAAGGCGATGGACATTCAGCCGTTCATAACCAGCCCGGACGGGACGAAGTACATTATAAGGCCACCGTTGCCACCGAAAAAAGGTCGAATCGCAAACGGATACGAGTACGTTCCATTCAGTAAGTACGACCGATGAAACTGATATTTAATTATTGATTTGGTGCACCGTTGAGTGAAATGAGTTTATTTTATTTCCATTTATGTACTTTTCCGATTTTCTGTAAGAATACGACAGGAGAGGAATTTGTTGCAATTCTCTCTTTGCTATTTGCAAGACACATAACATGGTGAAATATAAAAGTCTCCAAAGATATAATTCAAGAAAACATTTAGTCATTCAATCGTAACCACTTTACCAGAAGCGTGGTCGGAAGAGTGAATAGAAACGCATCTGCATTTCAAGGTTTTCGATGTACATGAAATTTTTACAGTCGGTGGTGTAGTAATATTGTCAATAAAACAGTAAGTTATATTTAAATACACGCTGTGATTAGAAACAAGTATAATGATGCCAATAACAATAATAAAAATCTAATCACAAAGCTTATAAGTTGCTGTTTCAAAAATATGAATCTGTTTAACTTGAATTTAATTCTCTAACAAATCAGGAGTTCTACGAGGCAGCAACTTAGGACCGTTGCTTTTCGTATTATTTTTCAATGATGTCTCATTTGCTTTGGGTTATGATATATTGAGATGAAAATTGAAATTATATCTCGTTATTCGTACGGTGGAGGATTTTTGGTGGCTACAACATGTACTAGAGTTGTTCGTAGATTAGTGTAGCAGACACAAACTTTTGAATAACGTCTAAAAATGTCAGGTGATCACGTTTAACCGTGCTCTGAGTCCTGTTATATTTGACTATCAAATCGATGGTTCAGTTCTGACTAGAGTTACCCAGATCTGCGATTTGGAAGTACTACTAGATGAAAAATTAACATTTGATTTACAACGATCACTGATCATCTCAAAAGCATCATGTCAATTTGGCTTTATTAGCAAAAAAGCTAAAGATTTTAGAAATCCTTGTTCGCCCTATTTTAGAGAATGCTTCAGAGATTTGGATTCTTTGTCAACTTTCGCGGAGCTTACGTATTGAAAGAGTTCAAAAGCGATTCGTTCGTCTGGCATTACGAAACTTAGCTTGGCAAAACCCTGCAAATCTCCCGCTACATCAGGACAGATGTCAACTGTTAGGAATCGACACGCTTCATCGGCGCCGAAAAATCCAACAAGAATTATTAATTACAAAACTGATCAATGTAGGCATTGATGCTCCTGAATTTCGCTCTGAAGTAAATTACCGAATACCGAATAGGACACAGCGGAATACAACCCTACTTCAGCAGAGATTTCATAGGTCTCGATTTAAGTTTAACGAATCGAAAACTGCTTCCATTCGAACATTCACCGCTGTTGAGGATTTTTTCGAGTTTGATGAATCATATAGTCGTTTCGCAAAGAAACTGAAACGTTCTGCTGTGCTTTAAAGTTTTAAAATAGTTGTTTTATTAACGATACTTGTAATACAGGGTTGCACAAAGGAACCTGACACATTTCGTTCTCCGGTTACACTGGAATCAAACAAGGGAAGGAGAAACCTATCACGGCATCGAAAGGTAAAAGAATTAGGGCGGATATTTTCCTCATGAATCACTCGAGTGTCGCTCACTGCGATTTCATTTATAACTCGTTTATGAAGAATCTGTCGAACGGTACAACTATTCGTGAGTTTATCACCCAGGAGTGTAAACTGGTGGATTATGGAGCACATTTATCTTTCGCTAACAAGATGCTTAAAATGCTAAGCAGTGCACAGTGATTCAAAAGCCCAATTCCACGCTCTTAACTGATAACTCATTAAAAACGTGGTTTTCGAGGTACCGTATCTTCAGCAAAGTTGTTCAGAATTACAGACGCCATCTTTTGGCAAATTTTTTTCTGTGAATAATCCCCCAATATTTGAAAAAAAAAACATATCTCGCCTGCAAACGATCGCAGACGAGTAATTCAACCACGATATAAAAGCTCTTTTGAAGTTGTTTAATATGTAAGTAGTCTCATCTCCATCCTTCTGCGCGTTTTGATGATAGACAAGTTGGAATTTTGTAAAAAAAAACATGAAAAATGGCACTATTTCATTAATCTGAAATGATAGCAGCGTAGTATGTTTGAGAAAATTGTGTAGTTTTTAATGATGAAAAACTTTGTATAACTTGTAAAAATTAAAAAAAATTGAAAATATATATGTTTTCTTACAAAAACTGGTTTTAGGAAATCCTTTTCAGAAATACATTATATCATGAATTACACTCAAGTTACGGGAATAGTGCCTTCTGCAAATTTGTTTGAAATTACTTTCTGAACAACTTTGTCGAAGTTACTTAGCCCCTATGTTGGCCTTGAGCTAAAATAATATTTTTATCTCACTTGTAGGGGGATTAATCACATAAATAAAATTTGCCAAAAGATGGCGTCTGTAATTCTGAGCAACCTCAAAAACCACGTTCCTATGAGTAATCAATTGAGAGCGTGAAATTGCGCTTTTGAACCATTCTGCAGTGGTGAGATTTCTCTATGCGACAAAATGATGAGCGACGAAGCCCACTTCCACCGTGACACCGCAGTAAACAAGCAAAATGATCGTTTTTATGCCGATACGAGTCCATTACAGGTTGTGTAGAAGACCCTCCATTATTGATAATATTTTTTAAGCTCACAAATAGTTGGCACGTACGATTGATTCTTCAAAAACGAGTTATAAATAAAAACGCAATGAGCGCCACTCTAGTGCTCCATGATAGAAAACTACTAGACGAAAATAAACCTTCATTCTTCTACTTTTCGATGCCGGTTTCTCCCTCCCTTTGGTTTCAGCGTAAACGAGAACGAAATGTGTCAAGTTCCTTTGCGCAATCCTGAACTCGACGTCAACATTTCAAAAGGGCCGTTATTATACAAACGTTCGTGACATATTTGGTACTGTTGGAAACATGGGGATATTGTCTTTCATTCTACACGAATACTTTGTAAGGAGGAGATATTCACAAAAGAGAAAGTAAACAAAGAGAAACTCTCATTGGTTTATGTGCCCTTATGAAATGTTGACATCGAACTATCTTTAAGTTGCATTGTAATTATTATTTTGTTATTTGCGTTGATGTTTTTAAAAAGATGTTAGTTTTTGAGTCCGTTTGAGAATGACAAACTGTTCAAATTAAATGGATTTTTTCCCAATCTAATAGTTCATTGAGATTTTGTAATCGATGGACGCAATAATAGTAAATAAATAAATGAATGAATAAATATATAACAATAACAGGAGCACAGGATCTCGTCAGGCTCGTTTAATCGGTTTGTATTAAGGGGGAAAATTATGTTCTATACCCAAATTTATGCCAGGTGCTTATGGTGGGATATGGTTCATCACATACACATAAGGCTATGGTAATAATGCAGGGGGAAACGTTTTAATTTGCATGTTTCAATGACAGCACGAACGATCATCGCGAATTAGGTTTTGACGATGATCGCTGTATGAATATTCGTTCCATATTCGTGTTAAGTCATTCGGGGGTATGTTCAATGCGAATAACAATTGCAAGGAATAGATCTTCGTGCGAGCAACGAAGCAGCATCGGCTTCGTTTGCACCCGAATATACGGACAAGTCCGAATATTAGAACGATTATCGAACAAAGTCGAAGGGAAGCGAACGATGATCATTGGCGTTCGTTGCATTTTTGATATTCGAGCAACATTGGTTACATCTACTGTAAAAATGAGTTATTTATGACGTTCGTAGAAAGGTCTGGGAACACTGAAATGGACAGATGGTTGAACAGTTATAGAAAAAAAAGAAAACGATAAAAAAAAGTCAGAGACATAACTTAATGAGGTAAATACGAATTAGACTGACGTACTTTTTTCACGCTTCCGAATATCGATAACCGGGCGTACTAGTTGATTGATTGTGTTTGTAGAGAGGTTTTTGTAGGGAACAAGATCGATCACAATGACATTAAAAAAACATTGTTTAAATTCAATCATAAATTCATTTATACAGGCGCGTATACAGGGGGGTGTTTTAGGGGTTCAAACCCCCTCCGAAACTCAAAAAAGTATGATATTATGTAAACTCTTTTTTTCAAATAAGTAAAAAATAAAATGAATAATTTTCAACAAACGACTCCACAATAAAAAAATTTCAAATAATTATATAAAAAGTTCCATTTGTATGGAAATTGATCAACATGTTCTGAAACACCCCCCGAAATTTTTTTCTGGGTACGCGCCTGCATTTATATGAGAAATATCCTCAACAAATCGTTTGTGGCGATCAAGGATTTCTAAATATAAGTTAAGAATTAATTTCTGCGATTTAAAATCATATCCACTAACTGAAAGCCACCATCTTGAATCTTGGGTAGTCTAAAATTATAAATTAATAATATCCACTCGTCAAGCGTGGATAAAAAGTATCTATTTTTCCTCCAAAAATTCATGAAATGTAGTGAAATATTATTCACTTGTAATCAAGGGTTTATACACACAATTATAACAAAATGAATCAATTATCATCATATATCGTTTATTTAGACCCAGCCTTAACCCAGTTATGTTCGTTTGCCGAGTGTAGTTAAACAAATCAATAATATATTTAATCACAGTTTTCCACAACCATGAATTTAATCTACTCCAAAGTCTCTTTTTTGGGACCTGCAAATACCGGTGGAAACTAACTATGCCAAAGCAGTAGTAAGTTTGATAGGCAACTTATCGTTTCGTTGTTATAAATAATCGAGATTCATTTGCGTGTACATAAACTGCTTCTCGAGTAACAACTTTGCCCTGAAACGGTATATGTACGTAGAGGTACGCGTTAACACAATCTTTTGATTTATTCGAAAAAACTTCTTTCTATGGTTTTTGATGTAAAATTTGCCATCATGCCAAACATTTTGATCTGTAACAAAGAATGAACAATTTCGCTATATGTGAGAAAATCAATTACAAGAGCATTTTGGTTATAAATTTATTAACTGAAATGACCGTCGTTAGTGCCTGTTTTATTAGCATACAAAACGAATCGTAAGCCCACTGTGCTCGATCACTGATAAAATTTCGTATTTCTATGTGTCGGTTTTGCACGATACGCTTTGTGCGGTGATTCGTTTAATTCATGCGGTTGGAATATTGCGTACCTTATTTTGGCAGTGGATTTCACCTTAATGCTCGTTCATACCAAACATTTTAGAAAAATTCAATTTTGAGTTATTTGTAGTTATATCATACTACTGAAAACTTTGTCATAAACTGCTGAACACTTTCGATGGTATGGAGAAGGAATGGTGTTGCTATGTTAAAAACAACAAAAAAAATTGGAAATCTGCAAAAATACTTACTTAGCGGTTTAAGTTGATTCGCGAGGTAACATTAGCAGTCCAGCATAATCTGCTAATGCACTGATGAGTCGAAGGCGAAACGTAAAATAATTTTTTTTAATTCTATAATATAATATATTTTTAGGCACACTGCTTAAGCTCTAAGATGCCAAGGGTATTTTCTAATCTTAATTAACGACTAACTTAAAACTAGAATAGTATCATTAGATTATGTCGTCTCGGATTTTCGAAAATCCAGCTTTCAACTGGCGATCGGCAGTAGTCGGTTAATTGAATATTGCATGAGTCTTCCAGATGGCGTTGTAACAATCACGATCAAGTTCTGCCCTTTCTTGTACAGAGTGAACTTTAAAATAGCGCCCCATAACAAAGTAAGATGTATTCACGTCAAAAGAGCAAGGAGACTGAATGAACGCGAAATAAATCTTCTTAGTAAAACAGGATTGTCGACTTAAATTAAAAGGATAAAAATCCGAATACCAAATCCCACACTACAGTTAGTATTAATAGTAATAATTGCAAGTAGTTGGTACAAACGTATTGCTAATAAGAAATGCATTGGGTGACATGAAAGTGGTTAAAAGCTGACAGCTTCGAATTTAATTGAACACTCAGGTAGAAAACAATGTTGAGTTCAGTTTGGGTTGGCGGTTCAATGCATACGGCGTTGATCTTACAAGCCCCGATCTGGAAGGATTTTTTAGTGTCAGTACGATCGTAGTACCAGCCATGCAATGTACGCTAAGAATCGGCTGCGAATTCTGTTGAAATAGAAAGGCCAAATTCCAAAAAAAATACCAAGACTGCCTTTTCGCTAATTTCTACCAACGATATAACTCATCAAATCTCAGTGAAATTTATCAACCACCAAAACTGTACACACCATGGTGAAAACCCACGCGTTTTTTAAAGAAAACATTTGGAGTACTTTTGATAGAAAGTAGAAGCAAAACGGTAGATACCTTTGCATGGGCCAACAACAAGTGTTCTTAATTGATGTTATTTCTTTCCGCCATTCCAAACCATATTACGTTCGTTTCACTGAGTCCGCACTTATTTCTTCGCTTCACATGACATTTTAGAGCACGAATGAATGAGTGTACGCGGTACAGTGGGATGCTTTACGTCTAGTCAAACATATTAAATATTGAAATTCATAATGATTTCTAAATAAGTTCCGAAACAATTTTAAGCTTCCGTCAGTCAAAGATATAACTATTAATGTGTGTAATTTTAATTCTTTTTCAGAAAAATGTAAATTTCACGATCTCTTTCCCACAGACGAAATCATTCGGCAGGATCCTTCAATAGACGACGAAATACTAGGTAAGAGAAATCACCTATCGCAAGTAATTGAGCTTTGCCGTGAATAAATGCACGTATTGAGTTCAAGTCGCTAAAACCGATACATGCCAACATGAAAACAAGGTTAAAATTTTGTTTTATATAATACAAACGCATTTCTGTACTGACCCCCATCCCGAATGGCAAAACATAAAACATTCTCCCACGCCCCATCAAAATCCATTCGTGTAGCGAGAGGAGATCCTTTCTACGTTCCCGAATTCGAATCGAAAGGTATGGACATAAAACACTTAACAACTGTACATATTTTACTACCAACTCGTTGTTTAACAATTTTATCGCTGTTGTGGTAACTTGAGCCGAATTGTTAGTTTTTTCGTTGGTCAAACTCGACTTAACATGTGTCCTCTATTCTTCTAATTCTTCCAACACGTAGCACATCTTACAATCTGTCGGTCTCATGTTCGCTCATGAAGAGACTGATGCAACCTTTGAGTGTATGAATATCGGGCATGGGATAACGGGGTAAATATAAACAAAATCTATTCTTAGCAGACCTATTATTTTTAACTGCTATTGAGGGGTACTCGTACTGAGCGCGGCTTTTACGTTTATTATTCACGTAATTTGAGAATCTCTTAGCCTCTTCTCAAATCATGCTAGAGTGTTCGTAGTTGAATTACGACCAGTGATTAGCAAGAGTCGAGTGTACATGAGAAAAAAGAATCAGTTTCTCTTAAATTTTATGTATTGTAACCTGTTAGTCTCGATATATTAGAGAAGACTCATTATTAATGCAGAAGCACATACAGAACCCATTTGGCACTACACCAGAGTTTTTAAAGTAAGGCTTCTACAAGATACGTAGAGCAATAATATGATTGCTAATACAAAATTGATAAGATTTAAGTATCAATTGAAGATTATTCATTTGTTTACTAATTTTTAAATTCAAATTGTTCACAGCTGATTCGATGAATTTTTTACGAGGTCCGGCGTTTACGATAAAACACATCAATTGTTAGGAAACCGCTATAGTTATATCATTCGAAATATTCCTCATCGATTTCTACACATTTTTCAACCTTTCTGGCAATTTGTGGACTCTTTGTAAGAAGAATTGATTACCTTCAAGGGGGGGGGGGGGTGGTTTGTAGGGTCTAACACTTTTGAAAAATCATTTACTATTTTCTTTATATTTTCTTATAGTAAAACATTTGAAGAATTTTCTGTGAAATTTTCAAGCCTATTTTAACGAAACTCTGGAAGTTATGGACCTTTATCTATGGCTAGCTCATTCTACGAAGAAGCAAGAGCTCGGCGTACAGGCCCAAGATTTCTACTTTGATTAACTTTAAAACTTGACAAAACATTCTTTAAATGTTTCATTATAATAAATTATAAAAGAAAAAATATGATTTTTTGAAAATGTTAGACCCTACGGGCTCCCTGGAGTAATTAATTGTTTCCATTGATTTTATAGACAAAAAACTTTACACGCGTTTTTCTCGAAAGCAGGTTTTGAAAGTCCGTGTCCATCGTCATTCAAAAACTGCTGCACCAATTTTTTTCAAATTTTGCACACACTTTCTACATATATAAAACCAGACTCCAACGTTTTTCTTTTCGTGAAAAATCGTAGTTTTCACTTTGAACAACCACCAAAAATTAAAAAAATTTTAAAAAAAATCGAACAGAAACGTTGGGGTCCAGAAAAACTTCTACTCTAACCAGGGGCGGCAAGTTCGATGAAATATGGGGGGGGAACAAAAATTATTACTACAGATCATTAAACTTTTCAATATATAAAGCATTTTAATAAAGGAATAGGAGAGGTTAGAGCAAATAAAAAGCAACCAATATTTGAAAGTGGTACAGTATAGCACATTTCACATTATAGTAAAATGGCCCAACGGTAGTCGGTATGTGGCCCAACGTTGTAGTCGGTTGGGGCCAGATGTGGTTAGTAAGTAGCATAGTCAAACATTTTCTTTTGACGAGATCCCAGCACTGTCGATTTATGCAATGGTGTATTGTAGTGAAGAAAAATGGCCTTCTCTATATATCTCTTTTGGTCGATTTTGCGCAGTTGCTCGGCTCGTGTTTTTTCATGATTCGCCTCCGACTCATAATTACTTTGAGTAGAGTTGAGTAGAGTAGTACATTGCCACCTAGAAGCTTAATTTAGGCCACTAAGGACATACGAAACTTATACTACACTAAAAGACCGCGTAAATTCGGAAATCCGCGTAAAAAACGCGCAACTAAAAACATTTTTTCATGCTAAATGTCTTAGAAAGGCCTGAAACGTCCAGATCTGGTGTAATCTAAAAAAAAATATGTTCGGAAAAAATCGACTTTGGGATTTAGAGAATTTGAAACTGCGTAGCTTCGGAGATCCGCATAGAAAAAAAACCGCAAGATCGAAGATTTTTTTTGTTGAAATCTGGTGTAATAAAAGATATTTTTCTTTTGGAAAAAAATCCAAAATTGTCAGACTTCAAAAAATTTCGGGATGGCACCAGATCTCGACGTTTCTTGCATTTATATGACAAAACCAGTAAACCGGATAGCTTTGAGAATCCGCATGAAAACCACGTAACTTCGGAAATCGGCGTAAAAATAAACTTCGGATATTTGCGTAAAGAAACCGCAAAACTAAAGCAATTTTTTATGTCAAATGTCTTGGAAAGGCATGAAACGTCCAGATCTAGTTTAATCTAAAAAAAATGTTTGGAAAAAATCGAATTTGGGAATTAGAAAACTTGTTTAGAGATTTCTTAAATCGAAAAAATTTTTTTGAAGACAAATGTCTTAGAAATGTGTGAAACGTCGAGATCGGGTGTAATCTAAGATTTTTTTATTGAAAAAAATCGAAAAATTTATCAGAGAGTTTACTTAAAAACTTCTGGATTGCCCCAGATTTCAACGTTTCATGCATTTCTATGACAAAACAAGTAAAACGGATAGCTTTGAAAATTCATGTAAAAACCTGTCTTATTCCATCTAGTGGTTCAATGATGCCTTTCTCATATCAATCATACTATCATATATAGTACTGTGGTATTCTTCAAAATAATTTTCTTCGATTCTTGAAAGAATAACTGAAATCGGTCTACTGATAAAAACTATCAATTGGAGAAGATTTGAGGTCGAGATAGAAATTTTTTTTACGGTTTTTCGCCCTTTTCAGTGATGGTATAAAATTTTTAACACAATTTACTTTATATTACCGGATCCGGATGAAATTCAGGAATTACGTATGGGATCACAGGACCTTCTATTTGAACCGAAGTTTGTGAAAATCGGTGGCGCCATCTATGAGAAAAGTTAGAACACATATTTTCATTTCTTTGCACATTTTACCCCATAACTCCGGAACAGGAAATAAGATCTAAATTCAATTCAGGAGTTTAGTATGGCACCTAAAGAGCTTTTATTTTAATCTATGCTTGTAAAAATCGGTTCAGCCATCTCCAAAAACCACTAATTGTATTATTGCACTTATTTTCACAATTTTTTGCGCATTTTTCCCCATAATTTCGGAACCGGAAGTCGGATCCAAATAATTTTCAGGAATTTTGTATGGGACCACAAGACTTTTCATTTGAATCTAAGTTTGTGAAAATCTGTATAGCCATATCGGAGAAAAGTTAGTGCAAAAAAACGTTACATACACACATACACACATACATTTTTCGTACTCGACGAGCTGAGTCGAATGGTATATGACACTCGGCCCTGCGAGCCTCGGTTCAAAAGTCAATTTTCACAGTGATTGCACAACCTTTCTATATGAGAAAGGCAAAACCGCGTAACTTCGGAAATCTGCGTAGAGAAAAGGCGCGTAATACACCGCGTAAAAAGTGTATTTATGTAACACATTTAAAAAATACTTTCTGGTGTTTCGGACCTAAACGGGTGACAATTGACTGGTCGTTATTATGCCAAGATGAATCCGTTAGAGGTTTAGGAGAAACCTCTCCATTAATTTAAAAAGGTTATTTCAACTCACGAATAATTGTTACGTTCGACTGATTCTTTAAAAACCTGTTTTAATCCACCTAATGGTGTAATGATGTCTTTCTCATATCAATCATACTATCATATATAATACTGTGGTATTCTTCAAAACAATTTTCTTCGATTCTTAAAAGAATAACCGAAATCGGTTTGTTTGACCGTCTACTGATAAAAACTATCAATTGGAAAAGATTTGAGGTCGATTTAGAAATTTTTTAAGGTTTTTCCCCATTTTCAGTGATGGTATACAATTTTTCACCCACTTTACCATATATTTCCGGATCCGGAAGTCAGACCCGCATGAAATTCAGGAATTACATATGGGACCACAGGACCTTTCATTTGAACCTAAGTTTGTGAAAATCGGTCGCGCCATCTATGAGGAAAGTTAGATCACATATTTCTTTTTGCACATTTTACCCCATAACTCCCGAACCGGAAGTCGGATCCAAATAATATTCAGGAATTTTTTATGGGACCTCAAGACCTTTCATTTAAATCTAAGTTTGTGAAAATCGGTTCAGCCATCTCTGAGAAAAGTTAGTGCACTTATTTTCACAATTTTTGCACATTTTACCCCATAACTCCCGAACCGGAAGTCGGATCCAAAATATATTCGGTTCAAAAGTCGGTTTTCACAGTGATTGCATAACCTTTCTATATGAGAAAGGCAAAACGAGTTATAAATAAAAACGCGGTGAGCGACACTCCAGTGCTCCGTGATGGAAAACTACTAGTCGAAAATAAAACTTTATTCTTCCATTTTCCGATGCCATGTTCGCTTTCTCCCTCCCTTGTTTGGTTCCAGTGTAACCGAAGAACAAAATATGTCAGGTTTCTTCGTGCAACTCTGTATTATTATTGAAAAAGTAGTTCTCTGAAAAAATTAAAAGTTTTACGGCAACCTGCCGTCTTGTGGTTTTAATTTGAAAGTTTTGCGAAGAGTAAGGCGCAGAGCTGCCTACTGTTTTTTATTTCAAAAATCTGTATTTGGCAGAAAATGTATCTGTACAAAAAACAAACAATGAGAAAACAGAAAAACTTAATAACGGTATTTATCTGTATAAAAATTGAAATATCGGTATTTTGAGAGTCCAACAATCGGTAAAATGCCGATAAATCGGGATATTTGGCAGCGCTGGTAAGGCGTCAAATATGAAATCAATGCAGTAAATCGTGAAAGATAAAGTAAACAAAGAGAAACTGCCCTTTTGTTGTGGGACTATCGATATGATAGTTTTATTTGATGAAATCAGGAAAATAGCGAAATAAATTGCTAAGTGTCTTTCTACTAAAACAATAAAAACACAGGATAGAGTGAGATCTGCTATAAATGTTCAATAGATTGACTCAAAAGATGAGATGCAAATATCGTAGTATACTAAGGTCTTTTTTACGCGGATTTGTAAAGTATGCGATTTTTTTACGCGAGTTTTTCAAAGTTATCGGTTTTTCTTGTTTTGTCATAGAAATGCATGAAACATTGAGATCTGGTGTTATTCCGAAATATTTTTTATGTAAACTGACACTTTTCGATTATATTCAAACAAATTATTTTTTAGGTTGCACCAGATCTTGACGTTACATGCATTTCTAAGCCATTCGGCATAAAAAAAATCGATGTAGGAAATCTCAAAATTTTTCTAAGTCCCGAGTTTTGTTTTGAGATTACACCAGATTTGGACGTTTCATGCGTTTCTAAGGCATTTAGCTTTGAACAAAAAATTAGTTTTGCGGTTTTTTACGCTGATTTTTAATGTTACGCAGTTTTTTTACGTAGATTTCCGAAGTTACGCGGTGTGTTGCCTCTGCGAAAATCGCTGTGAAAACCGACTTTACAATAGAGGCCCGGAGGGCCGAGTTTCATATACCATTCGACTCAGTTCGTCGAGATCACAAAATGTCTGTGTGTATGTGACAAATGATATCACTCAATTTTCTCAGAGATGGCTGAACCGATTTTCACAAACTCAGATTCAAATGAAAGGACTTGAGGTTCCTGAGTTTCATTTGGATCCGATTTTCGGTTCCGGAATTACAAGGAAATATGTGCAAATTTATGAAAAATGCGCAACCAATTTTCTCGTAAATTTCCACGATTTCCAAAAATTAAGAAGCTAATAAAAGGTTTTAAAATTCTAGATCCGACTTCCGGTTCCGGTATTACAGTGCAATTAGTAAAAATTTACAATTTCATGAGCATTTTGTTACAATCGATGCGGCGAAACGGGGTGCACATTTTAATAGAACTTACTACTAAATTCAACTAATTATAAGATCTTGTTAGTTAGTGAATATATAAAACTACTTTGGGACTACTAGCCTCGGTTTTCGCTTCTGAAAGCACCGATAATAGTGAAGAAAATCTCCAAAAATGGAACTCACTTCGATTTCTCAGCACGCTTGAAAAGATTTTCACGAATCACAATTCAAATTAAAGATCTTATTGTCTTTAAATATACTGTGCAATTTCATCCTGATCCGACTTACGCTTCCGAAGTTACAGGGCGATGAGTGTCAAAACATTCATATTTAAAATGACAATGCAAAACTAGTACGCGACGGTATGTGCGGCTTTGCTCCGTTCGCAGCGTGCTTTGTTCAATTTCGTATAGCGTGATGAGTTGCCACATTAAAATTTATATTTTTCAAGTGAAAAATATATAAATTTCTAATCCTTTTATTCAATTTGTACCCACTTGTTAGTGTTATTACAAAATCATGAAAACGATGCTTTTCTATAAAAGTACACTTATTGCCTTTCTCAGTGTATGTGTCAAAAAAAGTCACTCATAAAATACAAAATCTTGTAGTTCCATGGGTTGCTAATGAGTTTCAAACCGTCATTTAGAGCGACGAAGGGTAAAATTCTTCTAGATTTGGCTTAAAACTGATTTAATTCGTAGGCTATATTAGTTACTTACTAAACGAACCGACTTTGGCTATACTGGTTCCAAGGTCCCGGTTCCAGAAGTACCGAAAATAGTGGTCAAAAACTCTAAAACGAGACTCACTCAATTTTCTCAGAGATGATTTCACGCGTTTTTTTTTTTGATAACGGCCAATAAGCCATCCATCAACAATCACTTTGAAGAGTAATTTCGAATGACTCGGCACTGCTGAGAGTAAGTCTTTCGTCTGGTCTTAAATTTAATATTCTATCTTTCATAGCTCGCTTGCAATTTCTTTCGTAAGTGGAAGTTGACAGGTTGCTTATTGGCCGTTATAAAAAAAGCGTGATTTGATCGATTTCCACAAACAGGATCAAATAAAAGTTTCTATAGTCTCATAGGTTGCTGTTTAATTTCATCCGAGTCCGATTTCCGGTTCCAGGACTATAGAGTAAAGAGTGTTTAATCATTTAGTGCGACGATGCAAAATAAACAAAGATTCTTATTAACTTGACATAACTATTTACAATTTGAAAAGGTTATGTTAGTTCACACCCAAAGAAAGTTGCTTATCTTATTCGAGATTGAAAAAAAATATTCTTCACAAAATCCTGTGGTGATATTAATATAATATGAGAAAGGCATCATTACACCACTAGGTGAATTAAAAAAGGGGGGTGTGTAATGTTAGAGACATAACTGGATGTCGTGAATACGAAAACAACTGACATTTTCCTTAACACTTCCGAATATCAATTAGTTGATCAATTGTAAGAATTATACAAGCATTCTCCTTTTTCACATTTTTCGCAAAAACAAAGAAGGCTTCACTTGATCTCGATTACTGTGAATTTCACACAGCGAAAAGTGCACGAATCAAATCAAACAGTTCTAGATTTGCACTAAACTGAGAATATTTACCTTCGATTTGCGAACAAGAAATCCTAATAGTTCTTTAGAAAACTTTCAGAGCCATTTTTACGTGATTTCGTTTGTAGCTTTTTCACTAATGGGCGGTCCTAACGGCAATAAAAATAGCCGCATACAGAATTTTAATGTTGATCATTTCATTTCGGATTTGCATAATTTATTGAAAGAAACTATCGATATGCTAAAGGATTAATTCCTGCCTTTCAGAAGGACCAAAGTGTGGAACTCACTACGATATTAAACACTGTTCGAGAAAGGCAAACGCGCCTTATGAATTATCCTCTTTATACCAAACATTTCAGAAAAGTTTAATTTTGAATTATTTGAGATTATGTCACACAACTGAAAATTTTATCATAAAATTGTGATCATATTTCCGATGGCATGTAGCAAAAATTATGTTGATTCGTTAGATACAACAAGAGATATTCACGATCAAAAACTTATCACTCTCACAGAGGGTAAATTTTAAAAAAAGCACCTCATAGTAAAGTAAGTCGTATTCACTACAAAAGGGTTTTCACATTGATTTTGTAGTGATGATGATAAATACAGTGAAATGTGCTCAAATTTTTTACAATTAAATGTATTGGTTTTTAATTATCGTAACAATTAACTATTTTTTCCGGGAAACAATAAAGTGTACAGTTGTTATATAGTTGGGAATACCACAAAAACATGACGTGTAGTTTAAATTCACAAAAAATGTATTGTAATGTATGCATTGAAAAACAAATTTTGGTCATCAGAAACAATAAATTTACGACGAACATTAGAAAAGGTCCCAAATACAAATGACAGTTTTTCTTTGTTTACTTTCTCTTTCAATTATTACGTCATATTCCAGTAATTTCCAGAAATTCTACAGTGCAGATCGAAAGTTGATGGTTTTAGTCATTATTCTATGTGAAGGATTGCCGATTGGACCGTAATAATCAAAAGAGAAAGCAAACAAAGAGAAACTGTCATTTGCACTTTTTCTAATGTTTGACTTCAATTATATTGTATTGTGAATCAACTGTTTTTTATTGTATTGCGTATTGCCGTTGAATGTAGATCAACTAATTTCAACGTGGTGGCTTGACTAAATATACGGCTATGGCTTTAATTACCCTAATATATAATTATTTCCAAGATCGGTATGTTAATAACATTTTTAACGTGAAACATCATCAAGCACATCTGCGTTTTAAATATTGTAAGCAATGAAATGAACAGATCACATTTCAACACATATTTAATGCTTTTTTCTATTTATTAGTACAATAATCAATATTCTTTATTTTGCTTTACTCAGCATGTAAGACCCAGTGGATAACGCCGCTGAAGGGCTACGCTTGGCACGCTTTCCGGTTTTTACCATGTTGAGTCACTGCGAACGAAAAACAGCGAAGTATCAATTGCACTAATCCTTCTTCAACTCATTATATTTCGCATTCGTACCTAACACTTGGAATTTCTGAAAATCTATGACATTGCAAAACATATTCTTTTTAGCTAGAAACATATTACTGTCAATCACCACTCCTGAATCTGAACTATTCCAAAAATATACTCCTTCAGTTAGTCTAGACAATTAAAAATTTTACGTCTGGCATTGCTCACACTCGAAGCGCATCGGCTTGCATTCCATATGCAAAAACCCTTTAACCGAAAATATGACGGGGTGGGATGGGGAAAACGTCTAAAACTTACAACTCGAATCTGTTCTCACCTTTCGAATGCCGACACACTGGTAATAGCATAGAATCACTAATGCTCTTTTGTTGCGTTTCCATTGCCTCTGCCCGTTTTCACTCGGACGTCGAAAACATCGCACAGACTACAGCCGCACGGAAGCATCGTTCGCCATCATCACGATCTTCATCATGGCGATGGGATTCGTCTTCTCCGTATATACCTTCATGAATCCTCGCTACATGTTCAAACGATTAGCAGGTGGCATCCATTTCATTTCGGGTAAGTACTTCTTACTTCACACTAATCGACGAACGGGAATGCCTTTGGAATGTACTAAGGTTGCTGTCAGAGTGAATGCGGTTTTTCGACGCGGTAGCACGCGCTTTCGAACTCTGTACCTAAATTAACTCAACACAGTTGCATGCATCGTATCGAATCGCATCGCATCGCAAATCGCATTCACTCTGGCTGTTGCTTAATGAGCCTTTATATAAAGACAATTTGATACCTGTATAAAATTTAGATCGATTCATTGAACGAGCTTTGCTTTTGTCTCCACAGCCGCCACAAGCATAGTGGTCATCCAAGTTCTGATCGCATCGGTTGAATACGAAAAGGAGAACATTTCGTACACCTTCCCGAAAGGAGCCAAATTTAGGTATGCCGAAAAATCTACTCGAAAAATATATTTCTACCATTCACTCACCCTTTCAGCTATGGATACGGTTTCTATCTGGCTTGGTTTGTGTTCCTGTCCAATTTGTACGCCGGTTTGGCTTTCATGTGGTACTCGAAGAAGAAGAAGGGCAACAAGGCAGCTACCGAAGAACTGGGAATGGCCGATGAACCGATCAACATTGGTCGATAGGTTGCAGTGACAAGCACCGTCGTTCGACTACAGAAAAAAGTGTCAGCAAGGTCTAGTAG
Organism: Malaya genurostris; assembly: GCF_030247185.1. Lineage (NCBI taxonomy): Eukaryota > Metazoa > Arthropoda > Insecta > Diptera > Culicidae > Malaya > Malaya genurostris. Next base: position 217,842,400 of record NC_080572.1, read on the forward strand.
TTCTGGCTGATAGTTAAATTGAAATTGTACATTTCTGTCCTCTAATGTGTTCCTTCTTTCATATTAATGAACTATTTGAATGTAGTGTGATAGGCCAAAGTCGACCAGTCGCTCAATAGCGCAAAGTTAAAAAGAGATTCAAAAATGATCTGCAAGCTATTCAGAAATACTTTTTTTCTCAAATAATTGTTATTAATATATTTTGGTCGAACTAACAGTGATAAAAAATGTAGTTTGGTGCTCTGAGCTTCCAACAGCTTACTACATATAATGTGTGAATATTTCAATCTATTGTTTTAGTTGATTTGTTTTATTTGAGCCAGGAAAGAGCCCACTAAAGTTAGTTTTTGTCAAACTTGGCTCTCCTACAGGCGTAAAACCGCTTCATATTTCATTTGCTTACCATTGGTCGAAAGTTACCCATTTTCAGTTTGATACTGCATTAACTTATTTCAGACTGTAAATATGATTAATAACATTAATAACTAGTCTTTAAGTATCGAGAAAGACAAATAAAAGCAAACTGTACATATGTTAAAAACTATTTTAGAGACAGCAATTATCAATCAAAACCGTTTGACGTAATGCTACATTGCATAATTGGCTTGTATTCACAATTTAAAAAAAAGCAACAGAACAAAGAAAGGTCGAATGGATCAACAAGACATTTTCATAATGACACAATTCTAATACTTCTCAGTTTAACGAGCTGTTCTTTACCATTTGTTATGTTATCTATGTTATGCGAAATAAATAAATAATAGTCCCGAAAACACATTTTGTTCATAATTAGTGAATTTAAACACGATTTGTATTAGTCTTGTTAAGACGTAAAGTGTTATTAAGCTAGTTTTAAATTTGATCAGTATATAACGGGAAAGCCCGATTGGAAAAATGACATTTAACGAAAACCGCGCAAATGTTACCGCTGAGACAGGAATCGAGCCCTAGCTAGCTAGTAGCTAGCTAGCTTCTAACTGGGGAAATTGTTTTGACAATTGATCTATCCTGTATATGAAAAAAACACATGCTAACACATAGGTAGCAAAAGAGACAAAAAACAAAATCTCGAATCAGTGGCTGGCGGCAAAGCAGAATAGCGAGGATAGACTTGTGACGCAATGTGTGTTTGTTTTCTGTTGTTCCGTAGATATAGGACTATAATTGATTGCTGTGGTGACCAAGTAAAGTGAAGCATGCTTGATTCTTCTAGTCAATTAGGCGTTCTCTTCATGTATTTCCATATGCAGGGTAGTTTAATTGGCAAAACAATTGCCTCGGCTTGGAGCTAGCTACGGGTTCGAGTCCCGTCTCTGCGGTAACATTTTCCCGGACTTCAGTATTTAGTTACATTGACATGTCATTTTTCCAATCAATTTTCTCCGTTAAATACTGAACAAATTTATTATTAAAATACCATTTTCCAATGATGCACTACCAGTCCTTAAAGCTTATTCAAATATTCCCAATCCGGCTCGGTACCGACACGCGTTGAAATACAGGGAAAGATATTAGCGTCTGTGTACGGTGCCGTACCGACAAAGACACAAATCGGAAAGGTTTGTATAGATCTTTAGAGTGATAATTTCAGTTCGTGCTCGCATCTCATCAGACACAGTCGCAAATCGTTTACGGTCGAGACAACAGAAACAAAGACAATACAGTGCAGAGAACAATAGAGTGTACGAAATGGGCAAATGCGATTTAACACAACCTGAAACTTGGCCTACAAGACCAAATTCAATTTCTATTGATTTCAAGTGCTGCAAAGTTAGATCAGCAGAAACCGAAATTGTAATTTTGCTTAAGGAACGAATGCATCTAAACGTTAATGATGTAAGTGAAATTCAATTCAACAAGGCGTCTAACTGTGTGTACATTATTTTCAAACGTGAAAGCGATGCAATTGTATTCGCTTTGGTTAACAACGAGGTGCATAATGTTGATCATGACAATGTTAAATATAAAATCCCTGTGTACATGGTGGACAATGCAATAGAAGTACGCGTGCATGACCTTCCCCCGCAGACCAGCGATGGGTATGTTCGGGAAAACATGTCGCAGTACCATCTAACCAATGTACAACAAGGCGCTTCTACAGTAACCAGCAACGAGATCAAGACTGCGAATAACAAGTACAACGAAAAGAAGACGGAAATCTACAATGCCACCGATGCGTCAATGGACGACGAGACGAGCCACGAACAAAGTGCCCCTCAATACTCGCAGGAGGGAAATGGAAGCTCCTCTCCCCCTAGAAAAAGGGTGGCAACGAGATCGAATACAAAAAATTTTGTATTTAAAAAATCGGCTCAATCGGCCACGTAAAGCTTGTACGCAAATAGGCCTGAATGAAAATGTTTTAACACACCACCCTCCCCCCCTTTGAAGATTATATAAAAGTGCAACTAACTTGACTTTTCTTTCAAATTTTGGCGCCTTCCCCACCTTTTGAACTCCCCTCCATTTTGAACCGACTCTTCAACCCTCGCTTGAATGATTCCTGCGCACGGGCCTGCTGAGTTTGATTAGGTTTGTGTGTGTTTTACTAACTTTTCTCAGAGAGGGCGTGACCGATTTTTACAAACTCAGATTTTAAGGGCTGAGGCCATTTGGTCGCGTATAACCACGTGGCTCGCTCTGCGTATTACATTTGCTCTCTCGCAAATGTACAAAATAACTCTCGATGTGGCCGAGTGGCCAAGAAAGTTTTGATATTTTCGGTTACAAGTTTGACTACATCATATAAAATCCAATAAAGCTGCCGCTTGTTTGCCAGCCTTTTTGAGCCGTTTTTTTTTCTCTCTCATGTTTCGTTACGTTACCAGGGAACTAAAATGGCGCCGCCATAGAAATCGACTTACCTTCACAAAAATAACTTTCACTTCATTTTTATCGCGACAACTTATATGTTTTTATGCACTATTCGCATCTAAATTAAATTATCTAGACATTGTCAGAATAGATTTTTGATCCATGCTTTTGAAGTCGAGATATTCAATGAACAAGTTGAAAGACGTCGTTTTCAGCTAAGCAATTCTTCCTTCAGAAAAAAGACTTACCCGACCGCTAAAGTCATTGAATCATTTTGAAATTTTCACCGGATAATCTAAACTAATTTTCTAAGAGATTGCCAGTTGGGTTTTTTTTAAATTCGTCACCGTTTATGAGAAAATCAGATTTGAAGCGTGAAAATAGCCCTCTAAAACGCCCAAAAACACACTGGAATCAGCCCTTAATGAATGGTCTTATGGCCCTATACAAAACTTCTGAATTTCATCTGGATCCGACTTATATACCAATCTATTATTCAGCTCGACGAACTGAACAAATGTCTGTGTGTGTCTGTATGCGTGTCGTTTACAAAGAGGTCGAGATTTCAAAGATGACTAAAGACTGTCCCAGAAAGTATGGACGCACTTTGATTTCGCTGTAAATAATTCACAAGTGTTAGATATTCAAATTTTATTCGATATACTGATAATATTAGACTACAACAACAGAATATTATTCTCAACATTTGCTACTTAGCCATTGTAGACTAGCTGGCGCGCCTTCTTGCGAACGTTCCTCATTAAATTCCTTACAGACTTCTTGGCGACAAGTTTTGACACTTTTTTCCTATCTTTTTCGAACTGTTGAATGGTTTCGGCTGCCGAGACATGTTCTCTAAGATGTGCCTTCGTTAATGCTCAACATTCCTCAATTGGTCGAAGTTATGGGCAATTTGGTGGATTCATGTCTTTTGGGACGAAAGTGACGTTTTTGGTAGTATACCATTCTGCCGTTGATTTCGAGTAGTGGCAAGAAGCAAGATCTGGCCAGAAGACAACAGGATCCTTTTGGTTTCGAATCATGGGTAGAAGTCATTTTTGTAAACATTCCTTGATGTATATTTCGCTGTTCATTGAAGCAGTGGTGATGAAGAGTTTCGAAATGTTACCGCAGCTACAAATTGCTTGCCAGACCATAGATTTCTTACCAAATTTTTCGACTTCAATCGATGTCTCGGACTGGTTTAACACTTGCCTTCTCGCACCGTATAATATTGTGGTCCCGGCAAGGATTTGTAATCGAGTTTCACGTAGGTTTCGTCGTCCATGATTATGCAGTTCAAATTTCCAGCAAGAATCGTATTGTATAGCTTTCGAACCCTCGGCCTGATCGATGCTTCTTGTTTCGGATTACGTTTTGGTTGTTTCTGCTTCTTATAGGTTCGAAGATTCAAACGATCTTTAGCACGAAGAACATTTGACTTCGAAGTGCCCACTTTTTTGGTCACATCCCGAACTGAAACCTCCTTCTTTCGCTCGAACGCCTTCAGTATACGTTTATCCAACTGAGGGTTAGCACAAAGACATCATATTAACAAGATATCCAGCTCTCACATTTCCCGAACAAATCTTTGGCAACATCCTTTTTTACGACCATGCCGCCCTCAGGCGAGTCCGCATCGAATCACGTACATAGAAGTAGGGGAGAGAAATGTCAAATTCGTACGCGCCAAAATAGCAGCACTGCGCACCCATACAATTGACATGACATGTTGAATAAGACGCCGTGCGTTGGCGTTGCTGATCTGAAGATTGAAATCGCTCCAAGCTGACAGGGTCTGGTTAGCAGGACCTCTTTTTCGACCCGTTTTCGGTTTATCTTCAAAGGTGTTATCCTCACCGAACTTCCTGGTTGCATTTCACACGGCTTTTTCACTTACTCCTTCCATTTTTGCTATCTTTCTCAGTGATAGTCCGCGTTCTGTGCACCATTCGTACACAATTTTTCGACGTTGTTCTGCTGAAAGTCCACGCATTTCGAAACAAACTAATGAAAACGAATAAACAACTGCAGAAGTGGTTAGAGAAGAGTGTAAAGAACAGGACGCAGCCATAAAAATTGACAGATTTTGGCAGCGGTTTTTGGTTGCGTCCATACTTTAGTCTGATTTTGATATCAAATTAGTCACAAATGAAAGGTCTCTTTCGTGAACGAAGTTATACGAAGTGTATCTGTCACAAATGGCCATATTTACTGTTTTTTACGTTTCGTTTTAGACTCGTCAGTGCAGAGCGATTCAAATTGAACTGCTTATTGCAAACTTAAACAGTTGAACTTGAACCGCTAAGAAACGTTTTCGTTCGGCGCGTCAGGAAAAACGTGGTACTTCGGTACTAAATAAATAAGTGTTTTGCAAGTAGCATTAACTTTACGTCTGCTTAGCGGTTCAAGTTGAACTGTCTAAGTTTGCAAAAAGCAGTTCAAATTGGATCGCTCTGCACTGGCGAGCCTAAGACGAAACCACACCAGTGTTAAAAATATTATCGAGAAGTTCGGTAAGACCCTTTCCATGAAGGATTTGCCCCGATCCGGTAGGACAACGGGTCCCAGCCAGCTCGGCCGGGACTAAAAAGTGGTTGAGTACATCAGGAAAACCCCATTGGCGTCGACGCGGGATTTGGTCAAGCAGTTCAACACCAGCATCGGGATGATTCAACGGATCAAAGTTCGGAACTCCCTGAAAACGTAGAAGACACAGAAGGTACCGAAAAAGTCCCTGGTACAACAAGTTCAGGCCAAAACAAGAGCGCGAAAATTGTATAACCGTAGGAGTTCAAGAAAAACTGGACAGCTGCCACCAGGAAAGTCACAAAAGTAACTGTGCAGAATTTAATGAAAAATGTCAAGTCCAAAGTGCGAGAAGTTCGAGCGTTTCACAGAAACTAGGATTTTTTTCAATTTAATCAGTGAAATGCATAAAAATTAAATTTCTCTGCAATATATCGAAAACTCATGTCAAAATATGTTTATTTTTTCGCCTTTTTATTCAATAATCAATGTTGCTAACTACTTTTCGATACACTCCTTGAGATTTTACACAGTTACGAGATTTTGCCTCGTTTAGATTTTAGCACGGTTTCTTTTTTCGAATATGACATACTTATTACAATTATGGTAGTATTATTGAATTCAAAATAATTTCATAATTATATTGATTTAAATTGCTTACAGCAATAACTGCTGGAGGACCATAGCTTCTTACACTCATATACCATTCGAATCGTTTCGTCGACATCAGCAAATATGTGGCGATCTTGATGCATGACGGTTCTACAAAAAGTCCTCTACAAAGTAAATTTTAACCGTTGGTTTATAGGCTGGAATAATTAAATTTACGAAAATAACACATTTATTAATTTTGACAGTAACCGATAAGTTTCAAATTTCATTCCCCGTCCGCATTTTTGTCAAAGATGAAATCGAGATGAGCGGTCATCGATTTTTTTCGGTGAAAATAATAACTAACCGGTGGATTTAACCGGACGTTTCGGCCAACTATGGTGTTCGGTCATCCGCAGCGGTTATCTAAAAACAAATATTTATCAAAGAAAGCTGATTCTAAACACTAAATTTTAACACTCAACTCCCTAACTTATACAACGAAAAGTCATATATTGGACAAACAAGTCAATTTAAAAAAAAGCCTTCTTAATCCACCTAGTGATGTGATAATGCCTTCCTCTTCTTTCATAACAGTCTCATGAAAATATATTTCATACTTTTATTAAATAATTTCGGATACTAATTTTGACACCAATTGATTCAGATTGATTCGAGTAGTTTACAAAATCATGCTTCAGTGTTTATGTCACACTGTCAGCATCATTTTTCCAAACTAGTGCTTGCGTTGCCTAGTTGTATGAGAAGAGTGATGCTAATCTAATTAAACCCTTCTTAGTCCACTTAGTGGAATTTTCATAGATCTTGAAAAATCACCATAGATGAAATTTTCGAAATCGAAAAAAATAATTTTGACGCCAAAAGCAAGGATGGCTTTTATCGTATCAATGAACGTTCACTCTTCACTCTTCACACGATTGAATCAGTTCCATCAAAGAGAGACTAGTATCATCGCAACAACAAACACCCGGCATGGCTCATTCAACATAGAATCGAAACCAGTGCGAGAGCGAATTTCTCTCGATGACATTTCTGAGAACCAAAGGTTAGCACGCTGCTGTGGGGATCCTCTCTGAAGCAACAAACGCTCGCTTATTCTCGTTTCGCGATCCGATTATGTATGGGCAGTGGATAATTGTGATAGAATCATTTTACTATTGCCGCTTATTCTAACTATGTGCATATAACCTTTGTATAAGTTGTGTCTATGAAAATGTATGTGAATGCTCCACACTAGGGTTTTGAAATATTGCAACCTAGTATGAGAAACATCAAGATGAACCATCGATTCGATTTTCTGCGATAATTGTCAACTTGCGATCCTCTCTTGGGAAATTCCACACAGCAACGGTCATTATCAGACTGTATATTTTTTCATGGGCTGTGAAATACTCAGAGTATGAAGTGGAGCGAATAAATGTAGAAAAATTCTCTCGCGGTTCATGCATTGAGAGACTCGAGTTCTTGTAGCATCTTCTACTGGATTGAAAATGTTGTATACAATATAGATAGCAATATAGCAGCTTCTGTCAAATTTTCGGCAACACTGGCCAAAAGTCTTAGAATTGCATGAAGCGTCGAGATTTAATGTTATCTCGAAAAAATTTTGTTTTGAAAATATCGACTTTCTGGGACCCAAAATATTGCCACCCTTATATACATTAGAGCGGTATAAAACAACGGTTACGTCACTTATACCATTATATCTCCGGAACCAGAAATCACAGCCATTTGATATTCGAACTTGATTAATGGCCTAATAGTAGCATTCAAACGAACATAAGTTTGTTGAAATCGGTTCAGCCATCTCTGAGAAAATTGCGCGGTAACAAAAAAAACAACTCGTTTTGTCAGTTACGTCGCTTATACCATCATATCCCCGGAACCAAAAGTCACAACCATTTGATCTTTGAACTTGATCGGGCCATTGACAGTAGCTTTGAAACGAGCATAAGTTTGTTAAAAAAGGTTTTGCCATCTCTGAGAAAATTGAGCGTGTATAAATATCTTCGAAAAGTGCACACACACATACACACACAGACATTTTCCGATCTCGTCGAACTGAGTCGAATGGTATATAACACTATGGGTCTCCGAGGCTCCGTTCAAAAGTCGGGTTTTCCATCAATTCTAATACCTTTCTATAGAGAGAGGCAAGAACATTCTCATTAAAATATTGTTTGCCGTTTTATTGAGATAATCTGATAATAACATACTGGGCAACATTTCTCGGACCAAGCCATCAGTAATAATACATTTGAACTTGTTCCTTGGTCACTTTTTGAAATAATTGTGGGCAACTAAAATAATGATTGAACGATAACCCGGAAACTTGAAATGAAAACCATACGATCTTAGAAAATCGGTTCAACCATCTTCGAGAAAATTGAGCGCGAAAAAACAACGCGATTTGTCGGTTACGTCACTTATACCATTATATCTCCTGAGCCAGAAGTCACAGCCATTCAAACTTGATCAACGACATAATAGTAACTTTCGAACAAGCCTAAGACTCAACGTTATTTTTCGACACATCCATGCAGCGCGAAGTGCGTGGAATCCCGGAACACCTACGCTCGATGGAAATCCTAAAAATATATTCAAGTAAGTTCAGGCATATTGACTCTGAAAAAAGGTTTTACGCGGACGGATCACGAATTGAAAAGGCTACTGGATTTGGTATATTCAACAATAATGTTTCGGTCTCATTTAGGCTTCAAGAACCTGCATCTTAGCAGAGTTAGCAGCAGTTCATTATAGTTTGAGTGTAATCGTCACTTTATCTCCAAACCATTATTTTTTCTTCAGATAGTCTGAGTGCAATTGAAGCCATTCGCTCAAACGCGGCTAACAAAAATGAACCGTTTTTCTTGGACAAAATAAAACAGTGCCTGAACGACATATTGAACAATAATTCGACGTGAACATTTCATAAGGGCACATAAACCAATGAGAGATTCTCTTTGTTTACTTTCTCTTCTATTAATAACACCTAAATTTTCACGTTCACTTACCAAATTTGCATATAGAATGAAAGAAAATATCTACAGCTTTGTAATAGTATCATACACGTAACGAACAATTGTGTAATAACGCAGATATAATCGAAAGAGAAAGTAAACAAAGAGAATCTGTCAATTGTTTTAAGGCCCTTTTGAAATGTTCACGTTGAATTATCAAATCACAATAGTTTGAGTTCCGGCTCATTGCTCCATTCCAGGCAATGAAAGAGCCGATATTTTAGCCAAACGTGATACTATTGAGAGTGAATTTTATGATAGACCGATTGCTTTCAACGAATTCTATAGCGCGTCCCGCCAAAGAACACTTGCCAGCTGGCAAACTTCTTGGGATAAAGATGATCTGGGTCGGTGGATGCACTCACTTATTTCTAAAATATCGACAAAGGCATGGTTCAAGGAGACTGGAAGTGAGTAGGGATTTCATTTGTGTGATGTCCAGACTCATGTCCAATCACTACACGTTAGATGCACATCTACCACAGACTAACAGACATGACAGTATGAGTAAATTCTTATAAAAATAATTTTTCGTGATGCACTAGTTCCACCTATATTGTACTGCGCGAACTATTTACTATCTGTACACCCCTTGTGTTATGTAAAAGTTTTTTTACTAGTTGGTTTCCCCTCGTTTGTCAACACCGATCAGCTGCTTGCAGGGATGCCTGATTTCATCAAAATATTTAAAAATGAATTTTCATAATAAATTATTGGATTACGTTGATAATATATTTAACTTTTTCGCGATGTTGGAAGGTAACCATTTATTTGACTCAACGTTGTTCATCTAGACTATTTTTTATTGTGTTGGTAGTTTTCACCCGAAGTTAAGTGGCGGCAGACCAGAAGTAAGTAAATATTGTAACAAAACGGGTTCGATTTTGTATTGCATTGGAGGATGAGAAGTAGGCACAATTATGTATATAGTTTTGGCAATATGTATTAAATTTGTATCCTGCGTGGAATTCGCATGGACGTATACAAATCAATACATTACAGGTAATTCTGTATGAATGGCAACTCTGTTGGTAAATGAAAAAAATAAACACAGTCTAGATGACAGACAGGATGTTTTTGATAGGGTAACGTGGCGCCATCATGACACATGTGAGTACTGTCCCAAATAAAGGAATATTCGAAATGACCGTTAAAATGATTGAAGAATCTAATTTGAGTGTCCTATCTGTTAGTCTGTGCATCTACTTCGAATTGGGCTTTCCGAGACTAATCATTGTGCTTGTAGCGAAGGCTATCGCGATATTGAACATGTAGTTTAGACATGGGTGGAGTATCGTGATGTCAGATCTCAACTAATAAATTCTTTGCGTACCCAAGGTAGACCATCCGATGTCCCAGTTCGAGAAATTCTTGCTTGTCGTGACCTTTCTTACATGAAACTTCTTTATCATTTCATAAAGACAATATTTCAATTTAATAATTGACCCTTCTGAGACTTACTTCTGACTCCTACTGAGTCCATTAGTTCATCCAATAGCAAAATTTTCAATAAAAATGATGTACTGATAAAAACAAACTCGAAATAGCATATGAAATCAACAACAAAATGTATACAAATTTCAGCTTATTTTATAATTAATCGTTAATCGTTTGGTTAAAATATGTGATATTTAAAAAATAAGTGGAATATGTTTTATTAAACTCAAATCGTTGTGACTATATTAGTATTAAATTAGGATATGTGAATTACTGTAAAAGTGATGCTACGGCGAAGAAAAACTTATGTAAATTGCCTTAAGAAATAAGCGTATTTATGGAACAAAAAAGTACAGGTGTGTAATGTCAAAGACATAACTAGATGTCGCGAATACGAATATAACGGACACTCTTTCTTTATACTTCCGAATATCAATTAGTTGATCGATTGTGTGAATTGTGCAAGTTTTGCCGTTTTACACTACTAGAATTTGAAATGATACAACTACAGTACAGATTAGTTATATTAAACATTCTGACACACAAATATTACGAAATATAAAATTATGATAAAATATTGATGGTTCTGAAAAGAACCATTTATGAAGGCGTTCTAGGAATTAGGAACTGGACCAGAGCTCAAGAACTAAATTCAGAACTTAGAACAGACTCAGAATTCAGTTGGAGGGTGCACTCTCCGTCGCTGCTGGTTGATGAGATCGCTACATCGACGACCGGAAAGCGAATGAGAGTTGCGACCTGAGCGTTTGAAGTTTTAACCACGCAAAAGGTGCACTCTTCGTCGCTGCTGGTAGAATGTGTCCTCTCGGCTTGACAACCGGAAAGCAAATGAGAACTGCGACCTGAGCGTTTGAGGTTTTAACCACGTAGAAGGTGCACTCCCCGTCGCTGCTGGTTGATTAAATCATTCCCACGACGTCTGCTTCCATCCAACGCACAAGAAGAAATGATCGATTTTCGCATAATTTTTTTTTTTTTGCATAAATATCTGTTTATTAATCTTATTTTTGTGTATTACATCAACATTTTACAGTACAAGTGTTTTGACTCTTTGGCCTTTCATCTTTGTTGTTCATATGATTCGTTATTAATAATAGGTGTTTTAGTTACTCTTGTTTTACATACTTGATCGATTTTCGACCACGGTTCCCCTTTTATACGCAGTCAGTTGAAGATATGTGCCTGACTACCTCAAAATCGTCGTCCTTGCGCGAAAAAGCCAAGTAAATGTAAAGAGTTTTCCGCGTTGTTTCCAAAGTTTTAGAAAACTTAACTTTTGAGTTGTTTGTGGTCATCTTACAATGTTCAAAATATTATCCCAAATTCCTGATCATATTTTTGATAAAATGGTGAAAGAATTATGTTGCTGCCGTTATTATATGTCGAGATATTCACGATTAAGTTCTGCCCATTCTTCCATATGGCTAATTTTGAAAAGGCACCCCATAGTAAAGTAAGTCGTATTCACGACAAAAACAAATTCGTTGAAAAGTGTTCACACACGTATACACACATACACAGACATTCAACACAGTAAAATGAGGGTTATGTTTTTGATTTTGAGAACGTTTAAATTTTGGACGAAATACAAAAAACTGACATACGTTCAACAGCTGAGAATTTTTGTTAGAAAATAAGAGGTGAATCGAACACGAGATTCGATAAAGTTTAAATCAGTCGTTGTTGACAAAATCAAAACCTCTATACAATCAAAACAGATAAGAGATAGAGATAACACAAAATGTAAAGTGAAAATACTTTTTAGCATGTAATTTAAGTGTTAAAATTTAATGTTTTGAATTAGTTTACTTGAAAAATATATGTTTTTAGTTAATTGCTGAGGATAAACGAACCTTAGTAGATCGAATCGTCCAATTAAATGCACCGGTTAGTTACTATTTTCACTGAAACTAATCGATAACCGTGGATATCAGTTTGCTTGCGGTGCTAAACACAAAACAACTATATTGAAATCATAAGACAAAATTGTGTAATTTTCACATTGCGGACTATTGGTGAAATGTGTGAAGCGAATAATTATATAATATATAATAATTATATACGCATGGTAACGGTTTTTAGAAGCGGTGCTAAGATTCTAAGCCTTGCACAATTGCTATTTGTAAGTCATCCAATCGGTCATTTCACATGAGCATCATCATCTGGAGTTTTTTTGTTGGTGTTAAAACCATTCCTCATATTCAATACTTGTGACAGGTAGGGAAAGAAGACGTAAAATCAACAACGAGCCAAAACGATATGAAAACAAAACGGGGGCACAATGGGGCAAAATGCACCTGAAGAAAGGATTTTCGATAAATTTTAAACAAAGTGTCTGAGGATTTTCATTTTTTTTAAATCATATGTTTCTATGACAATTTCTTCGACAAAAATCTTAACCTCAGATAAACGTTTTACCTCTTCTACCCATAATAATGATTAGTTCTGCTAAAGAGTTGTTTTATTCTATCCCACTGTTTTAACGCTAGTTCTCATTCACTTTTGTAGACAAATTGTAACCAGTAATATCAGTTGAATCTGAGAAATGAATGTCAAACAGTAAATCAAGTAACATCAAATAATAAGATAATAAGGTATCTTCAATCGTCAAGATAAGACACTGAGAAAAATTTCCGGACGATTGCAGTACCTTTCTTGTAAAATACCATTAATAAAGTGTTTACCAACCAACGGCGAGCTTCGCGAATCAGTGACAATCGGTACGCCCGTCTGCTCGGTCGACTTGTTTACCTATTCTCCGATTTATTGTGGTTGTTGGTGTGAACGCTGCTCAACACAGCTCCATCTATATAAACATCGAACTAATTATCATACATTTATCATTCGACAGTAGAAATCAATCAATGCACAAACACCATACAGAAAGTGTTCCACTGGTCTAGTGAAGGAACTAAAAGAAAATTGTGAAATTACACTGCTCTTCTCACATCGTATGACACAAAGAGACCGCTCGAGTGCCCTCCTGAAAAACGATAACAGTCTTGGCTGTGCGAAGATTTTTATGCAAACGCTTTACCTAACCGAGAAAAAATCATAAGTTAATTCGCGAATTGAATGGCACAGACAAATGGTGAAATACATGAAACATTCAGGTAAAAAAGGCTAGCAACAAAAATTGCGCCTATTGAACTTCAAGTGAGCGTAACAGCCAGTGACGTCATTTAATGATTCGTGTTCTCTGGATAATCACTCATCTATTCACGTTTCGGGAGAGTAAAGAGTGGTGAACAGCAAAGTACCGACACAAACTTCATCAAAAATACAGGTATAATTACCGTTCCAAGACGGCTATTTCGAGATTGGGTATTTCCTGTGCATGGTTTGAACAACTTTGAGTCACATCGCAATAAAATCAACGACATGTCCAAAATAATTTCGATAAGACCGATAGATTGTGTATGTTATAGCTTGATAATTGCGATAAATCTGCTGTGCAATTTGATGCTACAGGTTTTGTACTTTTTTGGTTGCTTTTCTGGGGGCTCAAATGGAAAATTCCGCTCATCATATTGAATTTTAAAAATGATTAATCTTTATCTGGAGCAAGGATCGAACGATCGTTCTTTCGCAGATCCAATAGGTTAAAACAGTTAAAATATCAGAATTTAGAGCTCAGTAAAATTGAAATTATGCATTCTATAGTTATGCACGGACAAAAATCCATTTCCGGTACCATGTCTATCATGAATAATAAGGCACGATTTCATGAGAAAAATGATTGAGCCGACAGAAGCCTGGCAAGATTCCGACAGCTGTCAAATTTTGCAGGCGAAATTTCGTCATTCTCTCGCCACGTCACGTCTTGCAAGATTGCTCTTTCTTCTTTTTTACCATTTTTTATAAATATAAAAAATAAATATAGAATTCGCTCAAACTTTAGACAAATTTTTCGAGGCCCGGAGGGCCGAGTGTCATATACCAATCGATTCAGCTCGACGAACTGAGCAAATGTCCGTGTGTGTGTCTGTATGTGTGTTGTCAACTAAGAGGTCGAGATCTCAGAGATGGCTGAACCGATTTTGATCAAACTAATCGCAAATGAAAGATCTTTCCGTCATTCAGAACGCTATTGAATGGTTTTGAGAAAGGATGTTTACTTTTTGTGTTACATAGTTACATTTTACATAGTTTTATGTCAAAATTTTCAGTTTTTTGACAATATCTGTCACACTTGACCTTGAAAACAGAATATGTTTCCACACTTAGATTCAGCAAGGTAATAGCTATCCATCAAGCCATAGATTGTTAAAATCCATTCATTTTAACGGAGATATCGACATTCTTATGTTAGCGACTTTTCCCCCTATTCCAGTAATAGTTTTGAGCGCTGTATGGCAAAGCAATGCTTGGGAACAATGTGAAACACGATTTTTTATATTGTTACATACAATTTTTATCTAAGTACCAAACAGACTGTTTACAGCATCATTTTTCATGACATTTTGCCTCGGACCGATTTTAGCACGGTTCGTTTTGGCAACATAATCGTTCGAATATGACATATGTAAACCAGATGATGGCAGCATTTTCGAGTTGAAAGCAATTCCATAATTATATTAATTTAAACAACTTACAGCAATAAGAGGTGGAAGAACATAACTCCCATATACCATTCGAAGCAGTTCGTCGAGTTCAGCAAATGCGTGTGTGACAAATAATTTCACTCAATTTTTTCGGAGAATACCGTTTTCTACAAACTCAGATTCATATGAAAAGTCGTATGCTCCCAAACAAGGTTCCTGAATTACGTTTGGTTCCGACCTCTGGTTCCGGATGACATGTGAAACGAAATTAAAATTGTGTAACTCATTTTTCTCGTAGATGGCTGAACCGATCTAAGACTCAAATGAAGTCTAAGAATTATCTAAATTCAAATGAAAAGTCTTAAGTCTATAAAACATCTTGCTTTTCAGACAGATCCAACTTCCGGTTTCGGGGATACATGGTGATTAGTATAAAAATGTCTATTTTACATAAATTAATCAGGTTTATCGGGTTTGCAGATTTGGATAGTCGATAATTAAACAAACTTATTTCAGTTTTAGTGGTATTCAGTTTTCGCTCCGGATTTTATTCGCACTACGGATTCTCAAAGATCTACACTGATTTTCAAACATTTTGAAACAAATGTAAACTATACAGCTCCTGAGGTGAATTTATCTGACTTCGGCTACACCGATTCTCGAATTCCGGTTCCAGTATCGAATCGTTTCTCAAAGCTCAATCGTTCTCTTAAAAAAGGTCAAATCGAATTTAGAAAACAAAAATTCAAATTAAAGTATTTATGGTCCCATGCAAAATTAATTAATTTTATCCAATTCTGATTTCCGATTCTGGAATTACAGGGTGATGAGTTTTTAAAATTCAAGCCGATTATAGAAGATGATAATTCCAAAAAGCTTCGAAGTTGGACTCAAAACTCTTATAATTTCGTCATATTAATTTTTTGGCCATACGAATCGTTTTGGGGTATGCTGAATACCGGCGCTGTAAGTAGCGTAAATAACCGTAAACTCTAAAGTGGAACTTACTTCGACATATCAAGGAATGTTCAATCGATTAGTACACGTTTAGATTCAGTTTCGACACTACAGGATAATGAGTGATTAAAATCTGAAATTCCCGCTTGAAACAACGGTCATTAAAATAATGTCATGAGAACTAAAACACCTAAGAATATTCATTCAAAAAAACACATGCGGATTGATAAAAAAGGTATCATCGCACTGCTAGGTGGATTAAGCACGTTTTTCTATTCCACTTCATTTGATATTCGTCAATCCAGCATGTGCATCAAAAAATGAAAACGAGTCTTAAGAGCAGGTAAATTAAACGAAAATACTGGTATATTGAAAGAAGAAGCTTTCCGTATCATGTTGGGTAGTGCAAAAGCTGTCTTTACCCTTCATATAATTTTTTTAAATAAAAAAATAAAACCAAGGGCGCTAAAAATGAAAAATCGATTCAAAACGGTTCTGCCAGTCTTGTATGGCAAAAATCCGGCAGAAACAAAACCGTAAAAGACAGCTAGGCGAAATTCTCTGCAAGAAACGGTTGTTTTATTGTTGCCAGGCTCTTGCCGGAATTCTGCCAGCATTCCGGCAAAATCTTCTGGCAGATGCTGCCAGGTGTCTGGGGGGATATCTGCCAGACACATGCAAGCGGGCATGTTTCATGATAATTTTTTTTTTTTAATCATGGTACCGGCCATGGATTTTTATGCGTGTGGAGTTAAAAGAGCTTCGCGAATAACTCTCTTAGTTTGACAATATATTGAATCTTTTTATTTGGGGTACTTTCTGCGACTGATACCCACATAATCACTAAAAACGGACGAAGTAATGCATTCTTACTCGCCTGCTTGAATTTGAAGTTTTTAGAATATTCGGTCAAAGACCGGTTCTTCTTAAAATTCTAGCGCGAGCTGTTAAAATTTACTGAAAAACAAACGAAAAGGCCTATCATAAACAGTAAAAAAATAATTGTGACAATTTCGATGTGATTATTAATTGATGTGAAAAAAATTTCATCGGACTGAACATCGAATGCAATTGTTTTCTCTTTTTTCAAGAAATATTGCAGTTAATTCACAGGTTATTACATCGAAGTACGTATTGAGTACATTACATCACATTAACTAAATACTGTATATGATTCTGATATGAAACTATGCATCTTTTCGTGTAATATTACAACCTTTAGAACGACGCCAAGATTGTTGTGATATTATATCGTAACTGCTGCACATCAGTAGTGAGTAGTGATCTGCAGCAATTTTGATGTAATATCACAAATGTGTTGGTGTTGTCCTAAAGGTTGTAATATTACACGAAAAGATGCATAAATTACTATCAGAATCGTATACAGTATTCAGTCAAGCTAATTTAATCTACTTAATACGTTGTTTCGATATAATAACGTGGACACTTAGAAAAATTTACATCTTAATAGATGCACATAAAAGGAGTGTTGCGATTCACTCACATTCACAATTCAAAGCGAAGGGAACACTGGTTTAAGATTAATGCACGTGTATGTGGAAAGAAATACGTTAACTGTCAATGAAAAAACAACTGAATTGGTGTTAAAATAATGATTTCATATGGAAATCTATTCGAAACAGCTATTTAGTGGGTGTATGTGAAATGTAATCTTCCTGGGAATAAAATAACATTTTTTGACTGTTTAAACTCGATGAACTTTTTGTAGCAATTTGACAACTTTACTGCTATCAACTGCAGTGGGTTGGGAGCTCAGCTACAAGCGGACACTCGTAACTTGCATTCTTTTAAATGCATTACTAATGCAGTTTTTCATTGAAAAGCACTGGTGGCGTAGATTGCTTTGGTTTTGCATTTTTGAGCATAAATGCAATATTCTGACGGTGTTTCATTGCCATTTGATTGATTGAAAGAAAAACATCGAACTCTGATACCGGCGCTCGCTGGAAATAGAGGTTATATAAGGGAAAATTGATTTGAATAATTTTCTGAACATTAACTCCGTGATAGTTATAGCGTTAATGATATTCTTCATTACAAAATATTTCATATTACTTACCCAGAAAACGGAAAAATCTTGTAAGTTTTCCCTGAACTTACGAATATTGATCTTAGCTCACGAATGGCCCACAAAGTTTGACACTGGGGAAAAAACACTTTAATTTATTAATGCGCGAAATAGTGTTATATCACACAATTTTTAGGGGAAATATAGGTGTGCATTAATTTCAACGTGTTAATGAATCCAAGCGTGTAATAACACGTATTTCATAGGACAGAATTTTACGCGAACAGAATTATATTAACGTTCTAATGCTTGATATTACATTATTTGATGAAAATGGTTTACTATATAACTTCGATTGTGATATTATGTGGATTTGCATACAAGATTCAAACAATTTGATGTTTATAAATTCAGTACGTTGTTTTGTTGTAATAATAGAAGATTAGGGTAAAAATGCAATATTGTATGCAATTAACGATTACGTTTTTATTTCAAACACACTAGTAGAAATTACATCGAGGATTATTACAACTTTTTTTGCTGTGTACTGAATCGACCCGGTATTCACAGTTATTGCATAGCGTTTCTATAAAAGAAATCTTATCAGATTTGTAAAGTTGTCATAAAATCAGCACTTATCAAGTTTCTCAATTATCAGTATTTTTGGAGGCTTCCATCAAGGTGTGGCTGCCAGCAGTCAAAGTCTGGTGTCCGGCTGCCAAACGATAGTATTACGAAATTATATTCCAGATTTGTTTCTTAATAATGTTTTTCTAATCGAAAATGAAATGAAATAAGATTGAGTCGATTTTATTTTTTCATAAATACGTTTATTTCTTAAGGCAGTATACATAAGTTTTTCTTCGCCGTAGCATCACTTTTACATAAAATTTTTATCCTAATTTAATTCCAACATAGTCACAACGATTTGAATTTATTAAAACATATTCCTCTTATTACTTTAATATCATCTTAGGTAACTCGTCAATAATCATCCAATTCAATGAATACACCCTTTTGCACCTTTGCTAAAATCCTTGGACGTTAGACTGCGAAGGGTTTCTCGGTTTGAAGCAACATGAAACGAAACGTTCTAAAGATTGTAATATTACACGAAAAGATGCATAATTTCATACCAGAATCATATACAGCATTTAGTTAAGGTGATGTAATATATTCAATACGTTGTTTCGATGTAATAACGTGTGATTTATTAGCAATACACTGAAGTCATTTTTTATACGAGTTTACGTACCGCATAACTCTGAAAATTCGCATAAAAAAACGCATAGCTCTGAAACTTTGCAAGAAAAACGCAGAAAGGAAACCGCATAACTCTGAAAATTCGCATAAAAAACCGCATAAAAAAGACCTTAGTGTATTGCTCGAAAACAGAAAATTGTTGCATTTGATGTTCAGTATGTCTAAATTTTTTGCACATTTATTGATAATCACATCGAGATTCCTACTCAGCAACCGATTATATTTTGTTGGTCGTTGAGCGTTTGTTGAACGGCATATTGCACGAAATAATCGTTCAGTTTGCTGGAATGGTTTGATGTTGTTTTTTCTCCTACGAAAATAGTGTGAAAAATAGGTGTTACCTCCATATAGAAAGAAAATTTGTTGTTATTCTACGTGAAGTAGAAGTATTGTACAGGTATGTAGTGTTAGTTTAAACAACCTGTTTTAATCCACCTAGTGGTGTAATGATGCCTTTCTCATATATAATATTGTGGTATTCTATTCAAAAATTTTCTCTTCGATTTTTGAAAGAAACCAAGGGATTGTTTGTGCATTAACTAGTATATCATACAGAATGAAACAGTGCTTTGATTGCGTAGGTCATCCTTAAGAAAACGAAACGGGTTCACTATTATATGTACTGTACCGGAACTCGAGAGCCGTTATAATCGAAGTCGATTCGTACGGCCACTAACATGACGTACAAACTCTACTAGTTTTTATTCAAATTTTGAAAATTTTATACAATTGTTCCATCGTACTCTAAACGACTATTTGAATTTTCGTTGTATCCGAAAATATGCAGTAATTTTTGGTAGAACCATAAGACCTTTCATTTAACTCTAAGATTGGGAATAACAGTTTTGAGCCCAGTTTACAACTTTTTTTTACGGTTTTTGTTTCGGCAGTTTAAGCGACGGTGAACAATATTGAACACACTTTACCCTATAACTTCGGAACCAGAAGTCTGATCCGGATGAAATTCAGGAATTCCGTATGGAACCGTGAGACTTTTCATTTTTTTTTCTAAGTTTGTGGAAATCGGTCGAACCATCGCTGAGAAAAGTAAGAGATTTTGGAACATATGACCACTATTTCCGGTGCTTCCGGAACCGGGAACCAGGATAGTCGGAATCGGTTTGGTTTGTTGGCTACTGATAATGACTATCGATTTGTGTAGTTTTGAGATAAGTTTAGAAAATTTTTTACGTTTTTTGTTTCGCCGGTTTAAGTGACGGTGTACAATATTGAACACACTTTACCCTATAAATCCGGAACCGAAAGTCGGATCGGGATGAAATTCAGGAATTCCGTATGGGACCACGAGACCTTTCATTTGAATCTAAGTTTGTCAAAATCGGTTCAGCCATCTCCGAGAAAACCTAGTGAGATTATTTGACACACACACACACACACACACACACACACACACACACACACACACACACACACACACACACACACACACACACACACACACACACACACACACACACACACACACACACACACACACACACACACACACACACACACACACACACACACACACACACACACACACACACACACACATTGCTCAGCTCGATGAACTGAGTCTGACAGAATTCCGGCAAAAATGGTTAGCAGACATAGACTGTCATCTGAGGGGAAATCTGCCCGCCGCGTACAAGTGGGTTGGCGTCCCGTTGAACGATCAATTGGACGTTGATTGGACCAACGAAAGATCACCGTTGAACGTTTTTTTCTAAGAGGGTTGTTACAATTTTTTTTTCATTCTTTCCGCACTCTTACCAGCCGCTACCTAATTATGGGTCAAAACCTATCCAAAATCAACTAAAATGCATCTCCCCAATTTTAGCTAACGAGTGACCTAATCTCAAAAATTAGGTATATGTAAGTTTACCCTAAGTGTTATGCCATAACATAGCACGCAAGTTTCAGTAGATAACGACCTAATTTTGGGTAGCATATAGAAGAACTCGACAATGTGCACTTACTCAAATCCTGAACGTAAGAGGAAAGAAGCAACCTACGGCTAACTGGTGAGTTTAGCGCATGAAGGCTCGAAGCACGGTTAAAATCAATGACCTTTGACCTGCAATGTCTGCCTCGTTTACCGGCACAAAACAGAATCGATTGCATCGAATTATCATACATGCAGAGCGGAACTCAAACACATACAATAAAAGCAATTTGACTTCTGTTAAGTAAAATTCTTTCATTTTGTCATTTTTAGATTTCTCCACAATGCAGGATACGGAAACTGGAGAAGAGAATTATGGGCAATACAGAAACTGTTCCCTGTATCACGACGCGGAAACAGGCGAAAACAGTTACTACCCGACATTCGAGCTTCGCCGGGATCGGTCAAACTTTTCCATACCAAGACAGTACTTGCATAATAAGGAAACAGTTGAAGTTAAACAAAAGGAGGGATGTATTAATAAGCTCGACTATAGCTATCCTTTAGTAAGCCGGGAAAAGGTTATGAATTTGAAAAAGGTATTGTAACTTTCACTGAAACTTAAAAGTTTAGCCAACAGCGCGCCTTATCACATAATAACAAGCTATTTCGACTATTTCTAAAGCCGCTAGTCGATAAAGAATAAACAACACTTGTATAAACAGATAGACTGAGTGCGGTGTTTCATAGATTGGCAAACATCGCGCTAAGTTTAGTACAAATGTACTAATATTTATAATAGTTTGTTGAGATCCAATCACTTGGCGCCAGAGTGCTGGGATAAATATTTGCTTGAAATCACAAATATGTTTGAACTTGGATTTGATTCCTTGTTTTTGTTTTTCTTTACAGGAAACCATACTCGGTTACAATAAAACAAGCCATCTACTTCTGCTGATACCATCACTATTCATTGTGTCCAAGTTAGCCGCTATATTGATTATCTTCATTGAAGCTGCCCTTCATATCTGGGCTCATAAAAAGAACAACAGCAACTCCAATCCAGACATCTATTACCGAAGTCCAATGCACATAACTACGAAGCATTTCTGCGGAATCTGTCGCGACCAACGCCAGATGAATAAAATTGAACAGCTACAGGATAAGAGAATGAAACAGATGCAAAATTATGTCCGAGACCTGGCGAAAAATATAGCTTAGTTTTCACCAATTTACCATATTGTTTTTTTTAATCAATAAAACGACTTTATTAATATAAAGCAAACAAATTCGAATTGATTTTTACGTAATCGTTGCTACATGAAACCATTCTTACTTATTTTTCATTCTAGCCCTGTGATGTCCTTTTTGAATTGTGTACAAAGTTTCATGCAATTCAGGCTGTTGCATTGTTACCAGACTCTTGCCGGAATTCTGACAGAATACTAGCAAAACTTTCTGGCAGACATACACTCAAAATAATAATCATGTTATAGTTACGTGAAAAGTTATGTGAATATTTTCCACCTTACTTTTCACGTAGGTTTTAATGGACTGGCATTTAAAAATTGTTGAATGGATAATCCAGTAAAAGCTACGTGTTTCATAGGTAAAATATATAATGTACTGCTCAAATCACATTTACCTATCAGTTCATATAAAATTTAGATACCAGAGAATTACTATTTTTTATACTGGTTGAAGTCAGAAAGGAGATTTCACATTTTTATATAAATCTAGGAAATTAAAAATGCCGTGAAAAATAAAACATTTATTTCAGAAAATTAGCATAGAATTTTAACGGCTGAAAATAAACTAATAACGTCGTGGGATCTCGAATCGACAAGCCTCCAGAAATCGTTTTGTTGTCACTGCCATCCAACCGAAGCTGAAGTCGAGATCCGAGAACTCCCATAACACTACCGATGCAGGTTGAGTTCGCATTACATGGGTCCAGTGTCTCTAGCTTCATACCGATTCTGAACTCGTTTTTTGGTGGACCAACGGCTTGTTTGAATCATTCGACAGGAGCGGGCACACTTCCGGACTCACGCAGGCACTCGGTCCACTTTCATACTGGAATGGTCCGGTCGATGTAGTAAAAAATTGTAATTAAATAACATTCCTCGCAAATATTTACACCACTCATACTTTGAGGGCCACTGTTCGCCATTTTCAAAATCGAGTTTTTCACATTGGAAATTCACTTAGATTGTTTGACGTTTGGTCAATTCACATAAATCTTATGTGATGACTCTATTCATTTTAGGGGATGTTCGTGTAACATTCAATTTCGTCACGTAAAATATTCAATTTGACATTTGAAACCAGTTTACGTGATTTTTCAAGTGAATCGAATGTGAATTTTTATTTGAGTGTAGAACGTCGTCTAGGGGGAAATACTGAATTCTACTTGGACTACTGCCCGTATAGCGTTTTGGCTACCTGGGCAGCCATGGCCACCAGACGGCTACCATAATTGATTCAGTGACGGTTATCAAACCCAATTTGACGAAACAAAGTCGCCTGTATCTAAGTTAGCCGAGCGTTTTCATCTTCTCACCTTTGATGAAAATGTCAAAGATTTCAATGTGAAAAAATCCTGGTGGATACGGTTGTATCGTTTGAGTTGTATATCTGGCAGCGGTGAGGCAGTCGGTCACCAGAATGTCTGCCAACCATATTTTTCCAGCTGGCAGCGTTTAGTCAGCCATGCGTATGCGGGTGGATGGAATAAACGGCCAGACCATTTATTTCAGAGCGGAGCCAACAAGTAAAGTCAATATTATCAATCTGTAAGTCATTCTGAAAGCAAAAAGCTTAGATTTATTCTCATGCAGAATATTAAAAATATTGGTTGAAATTCTAATTGATAGAAATCAATGTTTTTTTCCCATATTACAACAGAATATTCTATGATTATTCGAATTTCAACTACAAATAAACAAAAATTCACAACTACAACTACAAATAAACAAAAATTCACTACAAAAAAACAAAAAAATATAGAATAAACATTCCTATGTATTTTGACAGCTTCATTCAAAACAGCATCGTTTGCACAACAGCGCCATCTACATGTCGAACTGTCGTTAGAAGGTCAATTGGCACATTAGGCTCTCTGACAGCTCACTTACAACCACAAATGCAAATGAGATTGGTTTGTTTTCATCAGGAAACGCATGCATTAAACACGGTTCAGACGATCAATCAACTTCCGTCGACGCCCAGATTATTTTTATTAATTTTTTTAGCCAAATATTGCTCACGTATCCGACGTTAAAATGTTCCGTGAACTTGACGTAGTGTCCTTTCATATGAATTACTTACAATTTATGTTGTTGCTCCGTAATCGTTCCATGCAGGTGATAGTCACTTGATGCTGCGTGTGAATCGCTTTTACATATTGTTTTGTATTCATCAGGAAACGTGTTGGCCACCCATTTTTCAGTAGGGCCGTGTAAATTTCTCGAATACTAGAATATATAGCGATTTGTTATTTCCAAGCATTTGAAAAATGATATCAAATAAAGTTTAATGCTCTATTCTGAATAAACGGTAGATTTCGCACGATGAACTAAGATCAACATTACCACCTCAGAGTAAAAACTTTTTCTTCAACTTCTACTATGATTTTTTAAATGAATTTGCTCGTTTTCATAAGAAATCGTTGAAAAGGTGGAGTAATGCAACGTCAAGTCAGGTTCCAACTGTCAGTCTGGCAATAGTGATCCATGATGCAAAGACTAGTCTAACTTTTAAGTTCAATTTATTTACAAATTTTAATATAAATGGATTTCAGTGCTCTTCATTAAATATGTGCACAAAAAATAGATATTTTAAAAAGTGATTTGTACGTTGATTCCTAAACGTTTATCTCGTCATTGCAATCAAATACTAATAGATAGTTTAAGTTTTTTCTTAATACTTTTGATGAAATCTGTATAAATCTGTATTAAATTTAAGAAATCTGTATTCTGTATTAAATCTGTATGCGCATGTAAAAATCTGTATAATACAGATAAATCTGTATAAATGGCATCTCTGGTTCTAATTGACTTTTCTGACAGCTCACTTAGGCTATTCGCAACGCGGTGATGGATATCTGTTCTAAAATGACAGACTGTCGTATAATTTAAAACAGTCAAAAATAAAACTCGAGCTTGATGATCTCAACGCGAAGATTTAAAATCTGTTCTATACATTTCTGTAAATGTATTGGTGTTGTGTCTTTCCATTATGATGTTTCAAATCAGAAACAAACAAATTAAATCAATGATTTCGAAAAAGATATGATTTCTAGAATCTCTGGATCATAGTGAGCTAGAGTACTTCTAAATGAAACTGTATTATTCAGTGCAACATATTTAAAGCTTAGGGCATATTCAGTAGTGTTCTAGTTCTAGATGCATAATTTATGTCAGTTACAAAATTTAAACCTGAATTTTATAACAAGAAAAACTGGCAGCCCCAGCAGTATTTTACTCGTGTTTCAAATATACGAAAAATAGAACGGCATCGTAGACCAGTTTCAAATTGGACAAAAGAACTAATCATCAAGCTCGAGTTTTCAACAGCTATAAGTTCGACATGGAAGATCTATAATAGAGCAGAAACTGGAACATACGTATCCCCAGCAAGCCGTTCTAGTTTTATTTATTCGATCAGTTCTTCTGTCAGATTTAAAACTGGTCTACGATGCCGTTCTATTTTTTGTATATTTAAAAAACACGAGTAAACACTGCTGGGGCTGCCAGTTTGTCTTGTTATAAAATTCAGATTTAAATTTTGTAACTGGCATAAATTATGTATCTAGAACTAGAACACTACTGAATATGCCCTTATATTGATCATTTCTGAAATGTTATTCGACGCTTTGACATCTCGTCTGTCAGATTTCGTCACAGACACTAACGCAAAAAAATTAAAACAGTATTCTATTCGTGTTTTAAATATTCATTACTTTAAAACAATTTCGTCGAGCAGTTTTAAATCTGTTTCAAATTTGTGCTCGAAAAATAGAACTAGATCTCAGAGTTGCGCTTGGCATGTTTTAGTTGTAGATATAAAGTAGATCAGTCTATATGAAATAACACTCAAATAAAAATTCACGTTCGATTCACTTGAAAAATCACGTAAACTGGTTTTAAATGTCAAATTGAATATTTTATGTGACGAAAATGATGTTATACGAACATCCTCTAAAATGAATAGAGTCATCACATAAGGTTTACGTGAATTGACCAAACGTCAAACAATCTACGTGAATTTCCAGTGTGAAAAACTCGATTTTGAAAATGGCGAACAGTGGCCCTCAAAGTGTGAGTAGTGTAAATATTTGCGAGAAATGTTATTTAATTACAATTTTTTACTACATCGATCGGTTCATTCCAGTATGAAAGTTTCCATGTGTTCGATTGGATCGAGTGCCTGCGTGAGTCCGGAAGTGTGCCCGCTCCTGCCGAATGCTTCAAACAGGCCGTTGGTCCACCGAAAAACGAGTTCAGAATCGGTATGAAGCTAGAGACACTGGACCCATGTAATGCGAACTCAACCTGCATCGGTAGTGTTATGGGAGTTCTCGGATCTCGACTTCAGCTTCAGTTGGATGGCAGTGACAACATAACGATTTCTGGAAGCTTGTCGATTCGAGATCCCACGACGTTATTAGTGCTTTTTATTTTTTATTTAATATTCTATGCTGATTTTCTAAAATAAATGTTTTGTTTTGCATGTCATTTTTCATTCTTTAGATTTATATAAAAATCTGAAATCTCCCTTTTGACTTCAACCAATATATAAAATAGTGATTCTTTGGTATCTAAATTTGATATGAACTGATAGATAAATGTGATATGAGCAGTACATTACATTTTACCTATGAAACACGTAATTTTTACTGGATTATCCATTAAACAGCTTTTAAATGCCAGTCCATTAAAACCTACGTGAAAAGTAGGGTGGAAAATATTCACATAACTGCTCACGTAACTATAACATGATTATTATTTTGAGTGAAAACAGCGTTGCGAATAACCTTACAACAACAATTGGCATATTGTCGCAAAACTGAAATGTAGAGACGCTGCTTGTTTAGAAATGATACTTTCAGCAAGAGCTGTCAAATCGGTAGGAAAATTTCTAATTACTCCACCTTTCCAACGATTTCTTATGAAAACGGGAAAATTCATTTGAAAAATCATAGTAGAAGTTGAAGAAAAAGTTTTTACTCT
Organism: Malaya genurostris; assembly: GCF_030247185.1. Classification (NCBI taxonomy): domain Eukaryota; kingdom Metazoa; phylum Arthropoda; class Insecta; order Diptera; family Culicidae; genus Malaya; species Malaya genurostris. The sequence goes on from NC_080572.1 coordinate 217,869,747, forward strand.
GAGGTGGTAATGTTGATCTTAGTTCATCGTGCGAAATCTACCGTTTATTCAGAATAGAGCATTAAACTTGGTTTGATACCATTCTTCAAATGCCTGGAAATAACAAATAAAGTATGCAAAATAAATAGTACTCGATCGTTATACATTCTAGTATTCGAGAAATCTACATTACAATGGTTTCTGTTTAAAAAAATATTGATCCAAAATAACCTAACCTTACCCAATTTCACATATTTCTGAAGATTTTCCATGTTTAATTGTAGTTTATACTAAAAATAGTAGTAGTAATCACTTTGAACTCGATTTTCTTCTACTCCGAGTGTACTTTTATTGCTGATATCTATTTGTACTGTTGAATAAACGATAAAAATGTTGCAAATCACTACTGCCGATATGAAAATTTACGAAAGAATCCATCTTTTCTTGGTTCCATTTTTCATTGGCAGGTGTCGCTACCGGTAAATCAACTTTGCGACAATGTGCCAATTGCAGATGAGATAGTTTTGCTTGCATCAGGAAATTTCAGTATTGAATACAATCCAAACGATTGGCACATTGTCGCAAAGCTGATTTACCGGTAGCGAAACCTGCCAATGAAAAATGGAACCAGGAAAAGGAGGATTCTTTCGAAAATTTTCATATCGGAAGTAGTGATTTGCAACATTTTTATCGTTCATTCAATAGTACAAAAGGATATCAGCAATAAAAGTACACTCGGAGTCGAAGAAAATCGATTTTAAAGTGATTTCTACTACTTTTTTTAGTGTAAGCTACGATTAAACAAGGAAAATCTTCAGAATTGTGTGAAATCGGGTAAGGTTAGGTTTTTTCGGATCAACATTTTTTTAAACAGAAACCAGTGTTATGTTGATTTCTCGAGTACTAGAATGTATAGCGATCAAGTACTACTTATTTTGGATACTTTATTTGTTATTTCCAGGCATTTGAAAAATGGTATCAAACCAAGTTTAATGCTGTATTCTGAATAAACGGTAGATTTCGCACAATGAATTAGTATCAACATTACCACCGCAGAGTAAAAACTTTTTCTTTAACTTATACTATAATTTTTTTAATGAATTTGTCCGTTTTTATGAGAAATCGTTGAAAAGGTGGAGTAATTAAAAAATTTCCTACCGATTTGACAGCTCTTGCAGAAAGTATCATCTCTAAACAAGCAGCGCCTCTACATTTCAGTTTTACGACAATGTGCCAATTAATCAACTTCGGTCGACACCAAGATTAATTTAAGACTTTTTATAACCGGATATTATTCACGTACTGGAGGTAAAAATGTTTCGTGACGTTGACGTTGTGTGTCTCCATAAGAAATGCTTACAATTAATGTTGTCGTTCCGTAACCGTTCCAAGCCGGTGATAGTTGGCTGATGCTACGTGTGAATCGCTCTTACATATTGTTTTCTTGCATCATAATGGCCTTCTGACGACAGTTCGACACGTAGATAGCGTTGTGGTTTAAACGATGTTGTTTTCGCATGAAGCTCTCAAAATACATAGGAATGTTCATTCTCCAGTGAATTTTTATTGATATGTAGTTGAAATTCGAATAATCGAAAAATGTTCTGTTAGAAAAGAGGAAAAACATTGATTTCTTTCAAATATTTTTTGAGAATAAATCTAAGTATTTTCTTTCGGAGTGGCCGACAGTTTAATAATGTTGATTTTACTTGTTCACACTGTTATTACATAATTGGTCTTGCCGTTTTTTGCACCCAGTAGTACTTTAAACCTTTAGTTTCGGTTACGAAAATAGATTTCATAACCTCGCCTAGCATCAGTACCTAAATATAGTTCAGTTTTAAAGAAATTAAACGTTTACTTTTCGTATAAATTTCAACGAATGCTAAAGTTTTACCCATTCCGTAGGTTTGTTTAGGGAAATATTACCATATTAGTAACTATTTCCGTATTTGATTCTCGATTCCTATGTTGTTCCATGTGATAATTTGATAACATTCCTTGATTCATAAAGCGAAACATACATGGCGCTGAGTTGTTTTGAGTTTTATAATATTCATTTATATTTTGTCAAATTCAAAATATTCTGTTTAAGTAACTGAAAAACTGTAAGGCCGAATGAATAATTATGCTACAGTTGTTTTACCGAATTTAATATATATCAAAAGATCGTCTCGAATCTTTCAACCGGAGGATTTAACCTACATGGATACAATGGTCTGAAAGCACGGAAACTCTTCTTGTCTCAATGTGTGGCCTGTTGACTGAAATTATGAGGATATAATTGAATTAGCATGTATTCATTATTATCACTTCCAGTTGTATTCATTATTACCACTTTCAGTTGGTATTTATCAGCATAGTTGAATCTCAGCCCTAATTACTCTTCAAGGCTAGATACTGTCCAATGGCTACGCATAATTTTTCAACACTCTTTCGCAGATATTCCACTGGATGAAATGCAAATGTCAATCTCAAGCAGTTTCTGTGTGTATCGCCGAGGGAAAATCTACTGCCGGCGATCGCTGTGACACCGAAATTCTCCAGGCAGTACCGATTGAAATCGTTGCAATCGACACTTTCCGGGAAACGGATCCAGATGAAGTAGCCACCCCGGGGGCTGTTGAATGTGCAGCCATCAGGAAGCTTCAGTTTTAACACCTCATCAGCAGCCCTCAGTCGTTCGGCATATTTTTCCGAATACTTCTTCAGTTGCTGTTCGGCAAGACCCAGCTGAATCAAACTGGTCACAATACCACCGGTGTAGTTGTTAGCTGCTCCTCCACTTTTCAGAATTCCGCTGTGTGCAAATAAATGGTTAGTATTTGGTTTAAAAATTATTGGAAGCAAATTGATCATGATTCAGCCTTTCACTGTTTGACTCGTATAGATTTTGAAACATATGTAGGTTAAGAAGTGAACTTTTTCTTTTTCTTGAGGTTGGTTGTCCTCACTTTAGATGACGGCAGCTGATGGCATATAAACTAGGCTACATTGTCAACTAATTTTCGTTCATAGTTCAATTAACTTCTGGCATAAATACGTCATACTTTCATATGGGGCGCCAAAAATGTTGCAATACAAGAATGGGTAGAACTCAATCGTGAATATCTCTTGTTGTACTTTAGACGACAATATAATGTTTGCTACATTATCGGAAATATGGTCAGCAATCTACGGTAAAATTTTCAGTAGTATGAGATAACCACAAAGAACTTCAAATTTAGTTTTTTTTTAATTAAATGGTTAGATGGATCCCTCTATTTATGTTATGTATTGGCCAGAAATCTCCTGTCCATAACCAACAGAACATTGAATATCTATCTTTTATGTTAACATCAAGGATGGCTATTATCGTATCAAAGAACGTTCGCTGGCAACTCTTCAACGATTGAATCAGTGCCATCAAAGAGAGTTAGAAATCATCGCAACAACAAAAACCCGCCATGGCTCATTTAACATAGAATCGACACCAGTGCGAGAGCGAATTTCTCTCGATGACATTTCTGAGAATCCAAGGTTAGGACGCCGCTGTGGGGATCTTCTCTGAAGCAACAAACGGTCGCTTATTCTCGTTTCGCGATCCGATTCTATACAGGCAGTTGATAATTGCGATAGAATCATTTTACTATTGCCGCTTATTCTAATTATGTGCATATAATCTTTGTATAAGTTGTGTCTATGAAAATGTATGTGAATGCTCCACACAAGGGTTTTGAAATATTGCAACTTAGTATGAGAATCATCAAGTTGAATCATCGACTCGATTTTCTGCGATAATTGTCTACTCTCTTGGGAAATTCCACACAGCAACGATCATTATCAGACTGTAATTTTTTTTAAGGGCCGAGAAATACTCAAAGTATGAAGTGGAGCGAAGGAATGTAGAACAATTCTCTCGCGGTTCATGCATTGAGAGACTCCAGTTCTTGTAGCATCTTCTACCGGATTGAAAATGTTGTATACAATATAGATAGCAATATAGCAGCTTCTGTGAAATTTTCGGCAATCACCAACACTGGTTTACATATTGTTTAACAGTTTGCTCAACCTACAAACAGTGTACATTAAAAACAGGTTGATAAATAGTACAAAACAATGCTAATTAATTAGAAATGAGGCGTCTACAATTTAATCTAGTTGAACCGATTTTTAACTGAATCAATTGAAGATCGAATACAGCATGAATAAATAGTAATCCTTTTGAATCTAGTCAATCTATATATCCTAGTCGATCAGTTCGAACCTACCTGACACGGAATACCTCAACGCACCGGGGAGGACACTCCATCCAACCGAGTCGAACACCGGGGGAAAGAATTTTCGAGAATGACCCGTTCGATATCACATTACCCTTCCAGCCATCCGTTTGCATATCAGCGATATCATACCCAAACAAACGCTTCGGAGACTGTCCATCTGCGGGATCGCCGCTTTCGTTTACACTGTAGTGAAGCATATTATAAACATCGTCACAGGCTATCAAGATATCGCTGGACCTGGCCAACGCTATCAGTTGTTTGTTGATTTCTGCCGACAAAGATCCCGTCTAAAGTACCGATAAGGAATGGTGGGTAATCGGTTAAAAAATACCTTCAGTAAACAGTATTCCGGTGGGGTTGTGGAATGTAGGCATGGTATAATAAACACCCCAGAATAATTTACCCGCCGAAGGTTTGAATTTGTATTGATTGATTAACGATGATAACTTCTCTATTACGGGCCCATTTTGATTCAGAGGAACTGAAATTGCATAGAAAAGCTGTAGAATTAATTATAACAGTTATCTTATCTCAAACCTGAAACAATTCGCATCGAATCAAATTGACAGAATGCTTCAAGAGCAATCATATAAGTCACTTCATCAACGAAGATAACACCAGACAAATCTATCAGTGTTGAAAGGATCAGGTGAAGTCCATGGGTGGCACCTGAAGTTAGGACTACATCGGATCTGAAAATTATACAAAATTCTAGGATATGGTATATTAACACTTAAATGAAGAGTACCTACTTATTCACTTTGCATGCATATCCTTTCGAAAGAAATCCAGCCAAGGTTTCTCGAAATTCAGTAGTTCCAACAGTAGGTCCGTATTGAAAGAGATAGGCGTTATTGTCGCACTCAAATTTCTGCAAACACAAAAATGAATTATCTAATGAAATGATAACATTGTGATTCTTTCCAGTACAATGTAATTTTTGTAACAAGATGAATTAACTGGCTACGCGAACGTGTAGTAAAAATAACTTGGATTCTACTTATTTCAGAAGCGGTAATCAGATGTTCGTTAGAGTGAAGATCTTATAAGATTCATATAATTGTCCGTCATGACGTAACTCGTCTTGAACTCGATTTATCAGAAAGCAACCCAATTGTAAAGAACTCCTTACATGTTCAGATTTTCTACAGCCGGTGCATTGCATCGTTTTTCTGTCTCTTATTTTCCTCATTAATTAGACAATTGAATTGCTTTTGAGATATCATCATCATTTTAAAAAAAGCTAAATGGCAGAACATTTCCATGGATTGGAGTATATTCACAGATAATTTTTACTTTTTTATTAATATACCGATTTAAATCTCACTAAATTTCTGTTTGAGCTGTTAGTAGATTATTCTCACTAATAGTACTGTTGTTTTACCGTTTAATTCCACCATGTCACGTCATTACACTGACACTGAGTGTAATGACGTGACATAGTGGAATTAAACGGTACAACAACAGTACTAATAGTGATTTAAATCCGTTTAAGTATTTATATGAAAGCGAAAAGCTTGATGGCAATTGTACTTCAAATGACCACTTCATCAGTGCGCTTGGTAAGTGGACCCGGAGATATCGTGAGATGATATATGAAGCCAAACATTACAAAATTCTATTCGATAATGACAGTAGCTATCTTCTTTTATTTACTTTCTCATTCTGTGAAACCAAAATAATAATCTTTTTATTTTATAGATAAAATTTCTTGTATTTTGACAGATAAAATTGCAGCTATCATCCCCGCAAGCGTACGGTCTCCATATCCATCCATATTGATATATAGTATATTTGCTGTCAGCTAAAAGAGAAATCAGTCTCCCAAATCGAATCTTTATGAGAATGTATAATACCAAATTTCATCCGAGATTTTGAGTTGTTTTGAATTTTGCATTTGAAAGCCAATCTCTCGGTTGATTTTTCTAAAGGCTGTAGAAGCCAGTTTCCGTTTGTTTGTTTCTATAATTTATATTCCATTCTATATCTATATTAAACCAAATTTTCTATTTTCACTATTTGAATGAAATAAATTGTTCTGTGAAACCAAAATAATAATCTTTTTATTTTATAGATAACATTTCTTGTATTTTGACAGATAAAAATGCAACTATCATCCCCGCAAGCGTACGGTCTCTCCCAGTTAAATCCCCTGAAATTTGATTCGGAATGAAGTATGATTTCCAAATGGATGCCCAAATAAATGCTACAACCGATTTCGAATCGGATTGGCATATTGTCGCAAAACTGAAATGTAGAGGCGCTGATTGTTTAGAGATGATAGTTTTAGCAAGAGCTGTCAAATCGGTAGGAAAATTTCTCCATCTTTTCAACGATATCTTATGAAAACGGGCAAATTCATTTGAAAAATCATAGTAGTAGATGAAGAAAAAGTTTTTACTCTGAGGTGGTAATGTTGATCTTAGTTCATTGTGCAAAATCTACCGTTTATTCAGAATAGAGTATTGAACTTGGTTTGATACCATTTTTCAAATGCCTGGAAATAACAAATAAAGTATCCAAAATAAATGGTACTCGATCACTATACATTCTAGTACTCGAGAAATTAACAATACACTGATTTTTGTTTAAAAAAATGTTGATCCGAAAAAACCTAACCTTACCTAATTTCACACATTTCTGAAATTTTTCCATATTTGATCGTAGTTTACACTAAAAAAAGTAGTAGTCATCACTTTGAACTCGATTTTCTTCTACTCCGAGTGTACTTTTAATGTTGATATCTATTTGTACTATTGAATAAACGATAAAAATGTTGCAAATCACTACTGCCGATATGAAAACTTCCGAAAGAATCCTCCTTTTCTTGGTTCCATTTTTCAATGGCAAGTGTCGCTACCGGTAAATCAGCTTTGCGAAAATGTGCCAATCGACTCGGTAGCATCTGATTTAAAATCCATTCAGAATTCGAACTAAATTTCGATTCAGCTACTGCTAAAACACACAGCGCTACCTGTGAGTCATTCTATGAAAGTTTCAAATAATCACATATAGAGCGTTTAATAGGCGAATTTACCGTGTATCTTACCCACACAAACACAACGCGAAACTGACAGCATTATTTCATTTCACTCCTGTTGTCAAAATCTTTCAGCATCATTAGAAACGTTTGAATTTAGTTTTTAGTATCTGTTTACTAGCAGTTTTCTGGTTAAATTTCACCTATTTTCTAGTGTGTGGCTAGAAGTCATTTAGCAATAATGTGGGACGAACCGGAACACAAGACAACCGCATTTGTGTGGCAGAAGAAACTCGAAAAGCAAGGTTTAAAAGACCTATCTCGCAAAGAGCTGGAAGCGCTGAACCGCAAGAAGCAGCAGGAAAATGTAATCGAATTGGAGAAATTGAAAAAGCGACGCCAGGAACGGGAGCACCAGCAACAGCAGCGGGAGGATGATTTGTACTTGATGCAACGTTCGAAAGAAGCTGCCCAGTTTGATGAGTGGCAACGCCAGGAAGAAACTTTTCATCTGGAACAAGCGAAACTGAGAAGTAAGATTCGTATTCAGGATGGTCGGGCGAAACCGATTGATTTACTTGCCCAGTACATATCCGAGCAGAATCTGGAGGAGTCAATTGAAATGCAGATGCACGAACCGTACACGTATCTAAACGGTTTAGGTTTAGACGATTTGGAGGATTTGCTGGCGGATATTAAAGTGTACAATGATCTGGAGAAGAGTCAAAATGCGGATTACTGGTGCGATTTGACTATCATCGTGGAAGATGAGCTGCAGAAGTTGCGTAAGGTTGAAGCAGAAAAGCAGCGAATGGCTACCGGGCGACGGGAGGGTATTCACCAAAGTGTAGCAAAAGATGTTACGCAAATTTTCAAAGGAAAGAGTTCGTCGCAGTTGGAGGAATTGAAGAAGAAAATCGAGGACAAAATAAATAGCCAACAGGACGGTTTGGATATAGGTTACTGGGAAAGTTTACTATCGCAGCTGAAAGCTCACATGGCTAGAGCAAGATTGAGAGATCGGCACCAGGATAATTTGAAAACGAAGCTGGAAATGCTGAAAAAAGAGCAAGAGTTAAATATCAAAAAGGAAGAAGATTTTGACTCTGAGGCTGGACCAAGTAGAGCTTGTCCGACGGAATCGAGAAATGAGGAGGCATTAGATGAAGGTTCCCAAGATAGTAGTAGTCAATCTGGAAGCGATCAAGTTAAGGATGAGGAAAACATGGAAAACGATCTTCTGAACGAATGTTTTGAGCTTTATAAAAAAGGAGGTTACGAACCGAAGTACATTTCAGAAAAAGATCTAGAATCAGGTATTGAAATCATTACGGAGGAAAAGGACGAAGATGACTTAGATCTTTTACGACAAAAAGTCCTTGGGATCAATCAAGACGATGACACATTCTCCAAAGACGAAATAGCTTTGCGAAAGGAGGCAAAACGTGGTATGAACGATGACGAAGCGGAATTTTCTGTTGAATCCCGAGTTGATAACCAAATTTATCTCTGGTCGGATAAATACCGCCCTAGGAAGCCACGTTACTTCAATCGGGTTCACACGGGTTTCGAGTGGAATAAATACAATCAAACTCACTACGACATGGACAACCCTCCGCCGAAAATAGTTCAAGGCTACAAGTTCAACATTTTCTATCCGGATTTGATCAATAAAAATACCACACCGCAGTACTTCTTAACACCGTGTTCGGATAATCCGGACTTTGCAACGTTGCGCTTTCATGCTGGGCCTCCGTACGAGGATATCGCATTCAAAATCGTAAACCGAGAGTGGGAGTTCAGCTACAAACGAGGGTTCCGGTGTCAGTTCCACAACAATATTTTTCAACTTTGGTTCCATTTCAAACGTTACCGATATAGACGATAAAAATGTTTTTCAACAGTGGTTAGGTTTACGATTACGAAGTTCAAATATTATTTTACACAAATGGAAACCCTTTTCATCTCACTGATGACAAGTCCAATTTGATAAGGGACCGCAACAATCTAGATATTTTATCTGAATTTAATTTTATATTATTGTTGAAATCATGTGTTACAGCGTTTCAAAACCGTGTTAGTTCGATTCCTTTTGTGTATTGAACGATTCTCAGAACGTCACAGTAAAATTGCTCTGAGAAAAGATGCATTCACGATTACGTACTCACTTCATTCATAGATTATTTGTAGACTGACTTGAAACATCAGTCGACATGTTCAATCTTTATCAAATAAACGACTACGTTTCAATCGGCTAATGAAAAAAAAACGTCATCTATCATAGCAGTGGTTCTAAACACTTACCATTCGGTGCTCGGTTGCAACACGGAATATCTCACAGCATTCGGTCAGCAGATCCGGCCCTGGTGCGCCAGCGGATAAGTTCGCGACGTTCTGGTCGTACACGTTTAGATCGCTACCATCAAAAAGGTGGCGCATCGGCACTTCCCGACGAGTATTCATTTTTTGTTGGAATCCTTCACGCTTGAATAACAGTGCTTGTTTCTACAGGTTCGTATCTACTACAAACGGAATACTACGTACTGATTGCGCTGGTAACGAACGATAGATAGAGACTGACTATAATATGTTTACATTTTAAACAAACGTCACAACACACACATGCCCCGTTTATGCCCCGTTTACACTTCTGCTGGCTGCCAGCATGCTGGTGTCAGTGTACTGCCCTCTGAGGAAAAAAACGTTCAACGGTGGTCCTTCGTTGGTCTAATACTTTGGATCATTGGACCACAGTTGAACGTTTTTTCCTAAGAGGGCAGTACACTGACACCAGCATGCTGGCAACCAGCAGAAGTGTAAACGGGGCAACAAGGCAACTAATAATCATGTAGGAGACTTTGGGGATTACGGGCAAGCTAAGACTTTTCATTATAAGTTTGTTTTATGATGGGATTTTTTTTACTTTTTAGCTTCGATTGCCGTATAGATTTAGAACTATCAGAACTGAAAAAAAGAGTAAGTGCTATTTTTATTTTCGATATGATAATTAATGTCGTTTTCGCTTGATGCCGAACCTAACCCGCAGTTTGTACCATAAGCGATGTTATACCGTTAGTTTGAAGCCAGTTTCGAACTTAATTTTAACGTTGTTTAACTGAAATTCGAGTCTGACTCTTATATCGGGTTTGCTCACAGCCCCGTTGCTACACACTACGATTTGATTTGATTTGATTACGATTTACTAAGGGGTGCTTTTCCAAAATTTACCCACTGAGAGATTAACAAGTTTTTGATCGTGAATATCTTTTGTTGCATCTAACGTATCAACGTAATTTTTGATACATGTAATTGAATATATGATCATCAATTTATGATAACATTTTCTGTTTCTAAGGAGTGTATCGAAAATAAGCAATCCACAAATTTTTCTTTCAAATTATGATAAAAAAAACTATATTTTACTTAAACTAAAAATTGATCCTTTATTGTACGAGGTTAAAGTTGAGCATAATGAAAACCGGATGAAATTTAAGTTATTCCTTCACGAATTTTCGAACTTTTGAGCGCTCTTCATCAAGTTCCGGACAAGTGTTGCATCGCATTTTTTGGACGCTTGAGCCCAAATTTTCTTGAACTCCTGCATGTTCCCAGCTGCCTTACCAGTCTTCTTGAAAACCCTCTTCACGATTGCCTAGGAACGTTTGATGGGTCGAAGCTGAGGGCAACTTGGTGGATTGATATTTTTCTCATCGAAATTTATACCCTTTTTCCGCAAGCCAATTGAGAGTGGTTTTGGCATAGTGAGTCGACGCTAAATCCAACCAAAACAGTGGAGGTGTACTATGCTTCTTATATAAAGGCATAAATCTTTTCTGAATGCACTCAGATCGATAGATTTCTGCATTTATAGTTCCGGTTGACTTTAAACCACAGGAACATATTGCTTGCATACCAGTACCTTTTGACCGAATTTCTCCATTTGAATCGACCTATCCGCATCGCTCACATCCTCCCCAACGACGACAGTAAAGTATTGTGGATCTGGAAGGGTTTTTGAGTCCTCCTTTACATAAGTCTCATCGTCCAATCAAAACGCATGCATCCGGACTCTGCAAAAGACGCAAATACAATTTCCGGGCCCTTGTTGCTGCTGGCTTCTTCTGTTCTACACTTTGTTCCGAGATTTTCTGCTTCTTGTAGGTCTTCAGGTGATTTCGCCTCTTGATAAACTGGATCATTACGACACTCGTTCCTACTTTTTTTGGAAAATCACGTATTAACATTGATTTGTTCTTCATGATTAGAGATACCACTTTCTGGTCCAGTTTCGGGTTGGAAGAACCGGGTTTTCTGCCTCTTCCTGGTAGCTCATCCAAAGAGTAGTGTTCCCCAAACTTATTAATGATGGTTTTAACAATGGCATGATGAATTCCAAACCGCTTCGCCAATTTTCGCATAGTAATACCGACGACACGACCTGCCACTCGCTATTAAAAACTGTATCGCAAATTTAACTACCCCTCAGTAACTGGTAATGTCAAAACGACATTGCTTAAAAAATTTTTAAAACTGGCAACACAAATTGATAGATTATTGATTTTGAATAATAGTTATTGTAACCTTGGTTACTGTATATTATAGACCAAATGAATGTAAACAAAACAAATCCCAAATCATTTTTCATATGCGAATTAAATGAATTGTAGAAATCGTTATCCTAGATCACCACCTAAACCGAGCGAAGAGAATAAATAACTCACAATGACGCGTAAGTTAGCGATTGAAAAAGCAAAAGCTTATCTACTCAAGGATGATTTAATTTAAAACATAATTATTGAAAACTGCACTAAACAGTTTACGGCAGGATAAAACATATTGATGGAAAAATCTCGAGGTTATTGGATGAAGAACTGAATCCAGAGAGAATGGACTAACTGTGACATTTTTTTCGGATGGCATTTCCAACTTACGTTAATTGGCAATTGTTGTATATCTCATATATTTCCATATATTGTAGACATTAGAAAACACACAAATATATCTTGCAATTTGGCTTTATAATTGTTCTTATTTCTAAACAATGAATTTAATGTATTATAAAACAGTTTGCAACTACCTTCTTAGAGGCCCCACTACCGCCTGAAACAAGATGTCGACTGGTTAAAATATATTGGAAAGATTACTGGTGATAGTAAACCTCTATTGGGAGCCATTACATCTATTATTGAACCACTAATAATTTTTTAAACTATTCCAAAAGGCAAATTGATTCACATTTCAAACCTGTTATGCACGCTTGCACGTATCTACGTTCTCAAATTGTTTGTTTATTTATTCTTGGACTCCATAGCAACTTGTTTTTAGTAAATTGAGCAGTGTTGCTCGAGAAGATTATTTCGATCATTCTCAAGGGGTCACCAGTGGTGGTAGATTGCGAACCGAACGCCGATGCTTCTGCAAATTTACTCAAAAATGTTCACCGAGCGTAAGCATGCGATAGGTTCGAAAACTATTCCCTCGTTTAATGCGAAGGTGTTCTGTGCTCGGTGTTCGGCGAAGCAATCTGTTTCGAACCGTTCGGTTGGTGGGCCATCGGCGAGGGTCGAGTAAACTGCGTTCGATACGATGCTTTGTTGATTTCAAGTCTCGCATCCTGGTTTTGAAATTACCAATGCACACGTGATCAGCACAAAAAAAATCTTTTGTTCGATTGATAAATCGATCAATAGCAATTCAAATGGTATTATTTTGGACATTATCAGTGTGCGTAGGGTGGCTCGATATGGAAAATAGTAAGTTTTGGATCTTTTGCAAATTTTATGGTTTTGGTTATAGAATCTATAACAATAAGAATTGAATATTTTGGAACATTTCAGCAATCGTAGAGTGGCTCAATATGAAAAGGGATTTTTTTTACTCTTGCAAATTCGATGTTTAATAAACTGGTGAGTCACTAGCAAAGACAATTAAGTAATTTCAGGTATTTTCAAAGAGCGTATTTAAATTTGATGTTCTATTGATTGTTGAATCAATAGCTGTTCAACTTGGATAATTTTAGATATTTTCAGAGAGCGTAGAGTGGCGAAATTTGAAAATTTGGATTTTTTTTACTAATTCGATGATTTATTAAATAGTAAAAAATCTTTGGAAATTATCTGCCATCGTAGGGTTTTTCTATTTGAAAAATTGTAAAATTTTTGACTAATACTAATTCGATGGTTTGTTGATTGTTGGATCAATAGCAGTTCGAATTGAATAATTTTGGGCATTTTCGGCGAGTGTAGGATGGCGCAATATGAAAACTTGTAAGTGTTTTGATTGTTGCTGATAAAATGTTTCATTTAATAGTGAATTAATAACAATTACAAATTGCTCATTTTTGAGATTTTCAGGGACCATAGGATGGTTCTATCTGTATAATGGTAAAGTTTTTGACTAATGTCAATTGGATGCTCTATTGATTGATGAATTAATAGCAGTTCAAATAAGATGATTTTCATGATGAACATTTTCAGCGATCGTAGGGGGGTTTAATATAAAAATTTGAAAATATTTTGATTTTTGGTATTTTAATGTTCAATAGATGAGCGAATCAGTACCAGGTAGAATTGGATGATTTTGGACGTTTCTAGCGAGCGAGCGACGTTTGTTAATTTTGGATATTCTCAGCGAGCGCTAAAAAATGCATAAAATTCTAATATTCCAATTGCTATCTATTAAACATTGAATTAGCAAAAGGTAAAGTATTCCCAAATTTTTATATTAAGCCATTCCACGTCCACAAGATATGTATAAAATTATTCTATTCGAATTTAATTCATTCATCAATCAATAAAGCATCGGATCTGCAAATTCAAATACTAACATTTTTTAAATAGGACCACACTTCGCTCGCTGTAAATTGGAAATCCTATTGGAACTGCTATTGATTCACCAATTAATAGGACATTGAATCGACATTAGTCAAAAATTTTAAAATTTTCCAAATAGCACCACCCTAAGCTTGAAGAAAATGTCAAAAATTATCAAATTTACATTGCTCTTGATTCACTATTAAATGGAACATGAAATCAGCAAAAGTCTAAATATATGCAAATTTTCATATTGCACCACCCTACGCTCGATAAAAATGTAAAATTGTATTTCCAGAATCAACAGACCATCGAATTAGTCTAAGATACAATTTTTGTCGATTTTTCAAATAGAACCACCCTACGGTCGCTGAAAATGTCCAAAATTGTTAAATTTCAATTGCTTTTGAATCAATTATTTAATAAAACATCAAATTAGTAAAAATCAAAAAAATTACAAATTTTCATATTGCGCCACCCCCGCTCGCTGAAAATGTAAAAAAATATCCAATTCGAACTGTTATTTATTCACTAATCAATAGAGCATCGAAATGAGATTAGTCAAAAAATTTCCTATTTTCCATATACAGGCACCCTACGCTCGTTACAAAATTAGCATATTCTGCTAAGCTACCCAAAAACTTAAACGTCCAGCCGCAGCTGACAAAGTTCGGTTCATCCGAAGCAACAGCCTATAGTACTCGAATCGGATGTTCATGAACATACTAGTAACGATAGACTCACAAACTAAAGCATCGGTTCTGTCACCATCAGCATCGCTTCTTGGTTCGGCGATGCTTGCTCGAACGATGGTATCGGCAAATTCATACTCGCGATGGTGGTTCGCTTTTTGGTTCGGAACGAACACGTTTTGCGTGTTCGGAATCGATGCTTTACCACCACTGGGGGTCACTATATTTATGGTAACTGGCGGTGAATCGTTAACGGACAATTTTCATGTAGATTTTTCTTCGAAGTGCCTGGTCGTGTCGTCGGTAATACCCTTCTCACTTAGCCATGTGTCCAGAACTTTAATTTTCTTTTCCTTTCCAATACGCGACATTTTGAAAACGCAGAATTTCAACCGCACAAACAAGTAAACAAACGAAAGCTAACAACTAAACGCACAGCATGCTGTGATCTGAGCATAAAAACCATCACAATACATGCGTACAACACAAATGCATGTGGATTGCTTATTTTCGATACACTCCTTATAACATAATCACAAATAATTCAAAACTAAAGTTTTCTCAAATGTTTGGTATCAACGAGTATCAAAGAAGAAAACTCATGACGCATGTTTGCTTTTCTCGTACCCGAACCGACGATTGTGATGTAGTAAGCGACATAAGCATTCAGTTTCTGAATATAATTCCAGGTTGAGAATTCATTTCCAAGCACAGAATCAAGCATTCAGTTCTGCTGTTGTACGGGTTTGTTATGTGTACCGTTTGGTTTCAAACAAGGGCAATTGCATATGCATTCAGCTGCTGGTTATTTGCGTTGGAGCAAAGCACATCGAAAAGTAAACAAGGACTATCGAAAATTACAAAAGAACTATTAGAATTAATTAATTAGAATTAATATTGTTTATCGGATTAGCACATTAATCCAATGTGAGAACAAGCATTTTAGTGCACTGTTCGCAATACGAACTTAGCACCAAACGAGTGCAAATAAAAAGTGTTCATTATCAGAGAAAACTCCACAATTTGGCCGTCCTGAAAGTCAGAAATGAATCCCGTACAGCATTTTATTAGATTCTTTCACGGAAATTTGCAAATCCGAAATGAGATAATCAACAGTATGTTGCTATATTGCGAGCTGTAAAAACCGGCCATTTGTGAAAAGGCAGCCACCTAAATCACGTAATATGAAATTCCTTCACAGAAATTGCTTCAGTGTTGAGTCAATCCGCACAGGAAACAATCCTGCTGCGGGACGTTAGCAGTGCGAGTTTCGTTTCAAGCAAGAGCGATTGCGTCATAAAGCTGCTGATTGTTTGCATTGGAACAAAATGCT
The DNA here is from genome assembly GCF_030247185.1 of Malaya genurostris. NCBI lineage: Eukaryota > Metazoa > Arthropoda > Insecta > Diptera > Culicidae > Malaya > Malaya genurostris. The sequence continues at coordinate 217,885,805 of NC_080572.1, forward strand.
TCGAAAAACGTACAGCGACCGTGAAAACAAATTAGTTCTTTTAACAGCTATAAATGTTTACAAAAGAACTATTAGAATTATTTATCTGTTAAAATATGCAATGCGGAGAATAATAAGCTTAGCGAAAGTTTACAGTCTGATAGATTATAATTCTAATATTCTCGCATATTTCTACCGGCTTTTTTGTTAATTGGATATTTTGTGTATTGGTTTGAATGCATTCTGTTGACTTCAGGGTGTAGAAGTGATGTCAGATATTTTATTGACAGCTCACTTACAAACACAAATGCAGATTAGATTGATTTGTTTTCACGCCTGCATAAAACTCGATTCGAACGATCAATCAATTTCGATCAACGTTAAAATTAATGTAATATTTTTTTAGCCGAATATTACTTACGTACCCGACGGCAAAATGTTCCGTGAACTCGATGTCCCCTTGCTTGCAATTAATGTTGTTCCGTAACCGTTCCATGCCGGTGATAGTCGCCTGGTGCCACGTGTGAATCGCTCTTATATATTGTTTTGTTTTCATCAGAAAATAGATTGGCCACCCATTTTTCATTAGCGTCGTTGTTCATTTTTCATCAGGCATGGAAACCTCAATTGTTCATTACAACTACATTGAATTAGAGGAAATTTTTTGTATGATATTGAATAAAAATTTTTTTATGTGTATGTCTTCCATTTTTTTCAAACATTTTTATATGATGGTACACAGTATCGAATAAAAAAATATCGGCTTTGTTCGCAGCTGAATCAAAATAGCAATGAATGTTTTGACGTGAATACGTCTTACTTTACTAATGGGCACATTTCAAAAATTTCCCTCTCGGAAATAAGGTTTTGATTTTCTATAACTCTAGTTATATATAATGTATCAATATAACTTTTGCTACATGCCATCGGAAATTTAAACATCAATTTATGATAACGTTTTCAGTTGTATTACATTATCACAAATAATTCAAAATTAAAGTTTTCTCAAATGTTTGGTATCAACGAGTATCAAAGAAGAATTTTCTTTACATTTCTCATACCTGCGATGACGTTCAAAACTGTAGTAAACACTCCGCTGCTGGTCGATTGCAATGTAGAAACATTCATCGAAAAATGAACAACGACGGATAAAGGGGCCTTTTGGGGCCCTTTTAAGGGCTATAAACGGTTACAATAATTGAAAATAATCATTTTAGTCCACCGTCCGCAGTGTGCACAGTGCATTAAACAAAAGTTGGCATCGTCACTAACGTCCGACTTCCGGTTCTGCAATTATAGGTTTAAGCGTGTATCAAATTGCAACCTGTCATTCAGATTTTTTTCTAAATTTGGCTCAAAATTGTTTTAATTTGCAGGTTGTGTTAGCTGCTGGTCAAACCGACCGATTTCAGCTATGCCGGTTCCCAGTTTGTAGTTTTGGAAGTCTCAGAGGTCCCAGAGATAGTGGTCAAAAACTCAAGAACTCTCTTCATTTTATCAGAGACAGCTGAGTAAATTTTCAAAAATTTTGACGCGAATGAAAGGTTATATGGGCTCATAGACTGCTGTTGATTTTAGGTCGGATTTGACTTACGATTCCGAAACAACAGGGTGCAGTGTATTTAAAACTTATACCGTTATGTAGAGCAAAAACAGAAAAGAAAACGAAGAATATCAACCATTTTTGCCTTTCTCATATAGAAAGGTTATGCAATCACTGTGAGAACCGACTTTTGAACCGTCATATACCACTCGACTCAGTTAGTCGAGTACGCAAAATGTCTGTGTGTGTCTATGTGTGTGTGTATGCGCGTATGTGTGTTTGTAACGTTTTTTTGCACTAACTTTTCTCAGAGATGGCTGAACCGATTTTCACAAACTTAAATTCAAATGAAAGGTCTTGTGATCCCATACAAAATTCCTGAATATTATTTGGATCCGACTTCCGGTTCCGGAATTATGGAGTAAAATGTGCAAAAAGAAAGAAAATATGTGTTTCAACTTTTTTCATAGATGGCGCGAGATTTTTACAAACTTAGGTTCAAATGAAAGGTCCTGTGGCCCCATGCGTAATTCCTGAATTTCATGCGGATCCGACTTCCGGATCCGGAAATATAGGGTAAAGTGGGTTAAAAATTGTATGCCATCACTGAAAATGGGGAAAAACCTTAAACAAATTTTTAAATCGACCTCAAATCTTTTCCAATTGATAGTTTTTATCAGTAGACGGTCAAACAAACCGATTTCGGTTATTCTTTTAAGAATCGAAGAAAATTATTTTGAAGAATACCACAGTGTTATTTATGATAGTATGATTGATATGAGAAAGGCATCATTACACCACTAGGTGGATTAAAACAGGTTATTTTTATAAATTGGAAAGATTATGCTAGTGTATGCTCAAACTTTTGAAAGATTCCTTTGTAATATTTATGAAAATAGAAGTTATATGGGAAAGACATAATAACACCACTAGGTGGATTGAAACCATTTTTCTCACAGGTCGCAGTGAAATCCGAAAATACTTGTCAAACATTTTTCATATGATCGCTTTCAAATATTGCTCAGGAGCTTGAACATCTATATTCTGTAACTCTATCTCTGAAAATCATAACCATACTATTCAAGATAAAAAGCTCAATTCATATTTAAATGTCATTTATTACTTAAATAATACTAATTGATTATCATAAAAGTATTTGTGTACACTTTCATTTCAAAATATTTATTCTTTTCAGACTGACATTTTCAGACAAAATGTTCACTGTCATCATTCTTTGTTTGATATTATCATAAGGACATATCCGTATTATAAATAAATAGGGATTAACATTAGCAATAAATTAAGTAGCGATGTTGCAAATTTGATTTGCGTATATGTCAATGGAAATCAACTGCTTGCAAGAAACTATTTTCGTGCAGTGAACGGATCTCTATCACCAAATTTTGCATTTTGAAGTACTGACAATTTTTCTAGCTACATTATTCATAACAACGGTGTATCGGCTAGCAAGGCATAAAATAACTAGTCGTTAAGTTAGGCAATTAACATTTACAGACTAAATCAAATTAATTGAGATTCCTATACACAACTATAAGCACACTTTGGCTCAACACTGGAACTGGCCAGGACGGGATACGCCTCTCCTATTACCGATTTCATATTTCACTTTGCATGCAATGAATCGCTGAATCTTCCGAAAGTTCATCCAACGACGATTCTGAAAACAGAAAAATTCTGATAAATAGAGCCAAATGAACACGACACAACCCCGGTGATTTGGGAAAGGGAGAAGTTTTAAGTGCATAAAATACAGCCATTACTACTCACCATGTCTGCTATACGACGAGGACTTTGAAGCACTGATTAGGTTGTTGTTATTCAGGTTACTGAAACAGGGTCCCATAGGCCCAACTGCACTGTTCATACCTCCTGCAGGTCCGACCGATGTCGCATGCATCGGACTGTGCTGGAATGTGTACGACAACTGTAGGTTGATATGTCTGGCGAAAGGATTCAAGTCGCCATCTCTAGGAACTGTTGGTTAAAGCACTTCTGTTAGAAAATCTAGAATTTGGTTTCAAGGAAATGTAGCAAAACGATTACCTTGAACGTGCTTCTTCTGTCGAGCACGTGAGTTTTGAAACCACACTTGAGTGACTCGTTTACTGAGACCAGTGACCGACGCTATCCGTTCGAGATCTTGTCCGTCTGGATTACTATCAATGTTGAAGTTGGCCTGCAAAATCTGCAGTTGTTCCTCCGTGAAAGTGGTTCGCACTCGCTTGGTTTTGTTGTTTTTCTGGCAACCATCGGCTTCGCATCCATCTGTGAAATGGTATTTTTATTGATGTTCAAAAAATGCTCAATGAAAAGAATTACCGTCACTGGATGTTCCACAGTCAAATAACTCCGAATAGTGTGTCTTGCAGAGCACCTTTTCGTCGACTAGGGCAAACTGTTCTCCCGTGGACAACTGACGTCCACAACTATCACAGGCAAAGCAGGCTAGATGAAAGATCAGCTCGCGAGCACGACGGATCCAATCGGAGGCGGCGATGCTCCGATTGCAGCGAGCACATTTTGCACCGAATGTTCTGTAAAATGTAAACAACCGTCTGTAGCAACTTTTTACGTAAAAAAATCGAACTTACTTAGCGGTTTATGTTGAACCGTTAGGTGACGTTAGCAGTTCAACATAAACTGCTAATGAACTGATGAGTCAAAGACGAAACATAAAAATAAGAAAATAGTTGTGTGTTCTTGGTACAAACTGGCACACATGCGGTACCATAACTCCTAAATAACAACGATTCAATATCTGATACAATTTTATTAGTCTTCCTTGGTCAGCTCCCTACCAAGATTCTGCAATTGTTCGGAAAAAAATCACTCTTTTTTTGGTATCCTGTTAACAGATACCTCATATGTCCTCCCAACACGCACTTGGAATCGAATCATAAAACGAGACATTTGAAAGTCAGGACCTGGATCATTCTTCTCATCATCTGAAGCTCAAGAAACGCGGTATAACGCTTCTTTGAAAAGACAAGCCAAGGCTGACTAAAAGTGAATTGGCACCCGTAATTTGGGGTTCAGTAAGTTTGAAAAGTCCATAAATGGTTTCTTTACACTGCTTCAAAACTTCAAAATTACACCATTAGATGACAAATTTCTCCAGATCGAACGAAATTTCGAACCTTCTTTTTGATGAAGGACATCAGCACACGTACAGTGGAAACGGACACGGAATCAGCGCAATATTTCCAATTAGAGCACCTATAACCTGAGAGACGACAGCTGTTCGTTTGGAATGACAGCTTCATTGTTGGTGATTGCCGAAAATTTGACAGAAGCTGCTATATTGCTATCTATATTGTATACAACATTTTCAATCCGGTAGAAGATGCTACAAGAACTCGAGTCTCTCAACTCATGAACCGTGAGAGAATTTTGCTACATTTCTTCGCATCACTTCATACTCTGAGTATTTCACGCCCTTAAAAAAAATTACAATCTGATAATGATCGTTGCTGTGTGGAATTTCCCAAGAGAGAATCGTAAGTTGACAATTATTGGTTGATTTGACATCCTGGTCCAAGATGTTCGATTTCCAATACCCAGTAAATCCGAACATCGGACGCATCGTGCAAGAAAGCTTTTGATTGCGTTTCGAGCTTGCATAGTGTATCGGTAGAACAAAAGAGTGAAGATATACCAAAGCAGAGAGCGGATGTCTGATTACTCAGGTGATGAGATATATCGGGGTTGGATTTCCAACCTCGAACATAGGGTCAGAGTTTTTCTGGCCCTAAGAGGCGAATGACCTAAAGGTTAAAGCCTCTATGATCGAAACAAAAAAATGTTTAACACTCTTTCACACCCTATCGGGAAGATGTCGGCTCGAAAATGTCTTGTTTGATATTCCTTCACTCTGTTTCTCTAGCGATGCATAATGTAAACATAAAGCTTTTTTTTATGTCGACGCGGTTGATGCAAATGGTGCAGAATTGTCCGATGACGGGCCGATTGAAGCGCTACGATCGGCCCTATATCGTGCTCAATCGGTCCGATAATCAGACCGATGATCGGACTTATGCGGGTCTACAAATTTCACTGGGTACTAGAGGCACACGAGGGGCATACGAATTTATTTTTAAGTACGATTCAGACGGTCCGTCTTATTCCGTCACCGTTACCGGAACGTCAACGTCCGTCACCGTCATTCTGATTCACACGATCCGGTTTCCTATCCGTGTTTGTCATGTCATTTTCTTACACGCAGAATTAGAAGACCTTAGTTTCGCACAATTTTATTCCACTAATACAAAATCAGGGAGCTTTTGAAGCCAATCGATCTGTTGTTTCCCTACCTTTTAACCGAATAAATAACTTTCAAAATTACTAGAAAGAGGAAAATACAAAACAATCATTTCCACTCAACAACGTAACGTACTTTGCAAATCTACTGATAAGTTTAATTACTTATATATGTGGTATATTTCGTTTAAGAGTGGGATTTTAACACCGAATACATACATAACAAACGTCAGCTCAATACCGTAATCATATGAATCGTACATGTGTGCGATAATCACAGTCCGTCAAATATTCTTTCGGAGAAATGTTGACGGCGCTTGCCGTTGACGGACGTTGACGTTCCGGATCTCTGCTGGATCGTGTGAATGCGCAAAGGGAAAACTCATTTGGCTAATTTTGACGGAAGCTGACGTTCCGGTGACGGTGACGGAAGAAGCCGGATCGTCTGAATCGAACATTAGTCGGTGTTCAATGTTGTTTTCTACACAGAAATATTGATAACCAATTCAAAAGCTCACTTGAACAAAATAAGACATTTAAGAAAATAATTCACACAAAACAAAAATCAGTACTGAACCCACTTGCACTCTTTTCGCTTCGAACGAGAGACATTCTCACCCCCGCTGTTTATTCGCCTTCGAGGAAAACGCAGTATGACTTCGATCATGGAGGGTTGGGTGAACGTGATCAGCACTCTTCATCATCAACATCAATAAACTAAACGGTCCTCTTCATAGTATCCAAAATTATCAAAGAATTATTTTCGAAAAAAAATTCATATGGAAACCACAAAAAAACTTCAGCCTAAATATTCGATACAAATGTTAGCAGTGGTTTTGATAATAGTTGTTTGGTCCTACGTCAACTATTCGAACAAATCCATAGCGCTTACAGTTGTTTTCTTCTTCTCCAAGACTTTTCACTAGATTCCCCGTTGAAATAAAAATCTTTGAAGGAAATTACAGAAACTAACAAAATATATAATATCTATGAATGGTTCCCCCTTCTAAAACTTTTCAGAAGTTATAAAAATTTTCTAGTAATTTATAAAATACGTTGGACTTATACGTACATAAATTTTATTATCTCTAAATTTAAGAGTAATGTCAAAACAAGCTATTATACCAAATTGAAGCATAATTTTGCCATTTCAACAATATAATAATGTTTAAGTATTATGATCTGATATGAAATGAATATTAATATTGATTATTACTTTGAAATAAGTTTGCTATAGCTTTTTATTCGGGTATGCGCAAAAGGTATGCGATATTGGGACAGAAGACTGTGAAAATAATTATTTAATATCGGGGGAGGCTGATGTCTGAGAACTGAATCGAAAGCTCCTTTGATGTCATATGGATGACATTTGTTGATTTTTAGAAAAAGTAATTTTAATATCAGTTAAAAGCAATGCTGTCGTATGTTCAAGCCCCGGCCTGGAAGGATTCGTAGTGTCAGTAGAATCATAGCACCAGCCATGCAATGTTTCTGTACACTCTGAATCGGCTGCGAAGTCTGTTGAAACAGAAGGTCAAATTCCACTACAGGAATGTAATACCAAGGCTTTGCTTTGCTAAAAGCAATGCAAGGCAATCTAGGTTTCGCTATTACCGAAACGATGCCAACTGCTAAGCTGGGATTGTCACAATGAATGAAAATCTGTTTCTTTCGTGTGAGCTGTTTGTTTTTGATTTTTTCAGACGCCATGATCTATTTTGATTCAAAATTTCTGGAATTTTCAATGTATGGCGAAATACCAGAAATGTTCACACTAAAAATTTAATAGATTTTTGTCTTCTCTTTTCTATACTGGAGTGTCATTTCTTGTAGCTAGCCGATACAAGTTTGGCATAGTAGGTACTTTCGCCTGAGAAAAAAATTGATTTGCAAGTAATTTGCAAGTGCGAACCAAAACCCATTAGCTCATTACCAAATGGCCCCTCGAAGCTTTATAAGGCTTCAATAAACGCATTCAAGCGGCCTTTACAGCAGAGAAACTACAAGGTAGAATTCGAAAGTTCCAGTACTTTTTAAACATCGCGTCCAGTGTTGTCGTATAAAATTTTCATGACGTTTGGACGTACAGAAGCTGAGACATCGCGCTAAATGTGACAGTACATTTGTAGTGCCGGTCGGAAAATGAGTATCGAACAACGAGCCAACATTAATGTCGTTTTCGCTTGATGCCAAACCTAACCCAGTTTCCACTCTATCTGCTGTCAAACCGTTTGCTTGAAACCAGTTTTGAACCTAGCTTCAACATTGTTGAACTGAAAATCGAGTCAGTTTCGAACCTGGTTTTAATATCAGCTTTGCTTAAACCCCCGTTTGCTAAGTGCGAAATCAACACAGTTTTGTGAAAAGTGTTTATTTGATGAAACTACCCTGGGTCACTTCCAGTTTTCTCAAGCGAAGACGACATAGTTAAAACCAAATACAAATAATAATACCGCTAAGTCCCATAGAAATGAACCGCCAATGTTTGGTTCACAGCCTAAAGAAGTAAGTCTAGCAAATTACTCCCTTTCATTGAGATAGTTTGAAAAAGTGGAAAGTAAATCGTTTCTGGCAACGCTTTATGCTAGTTGCTAAGGTGCAAAACAAACTTGTTTGTTTATGTTTATCGTTGCTGTATTAAACTGCAACGATCAGTCTAAATATCACCGGCACTAGCACAAAAGATGAAAAATGAACACAAACACCCACGAATCTACAAATATCAATACAGCTAGTAGTATATTCATGGTGGCTTAACTATTCTAGATTATTGTTTAACTTACATTTCGCTTGTGATCTGGATTATCAGATAAAAACTGTTTGTTTATTTATTTTTCACTATAATAAACAGTAACTACACTCTAAAAAAATTTGAATTTTACAGGTGACTTAATCCCTCATACGATGTAATTCACAAAGACCTAATTTGTCAAATGACGGAAAATTTTATTTGTAATGACTTAATGTTGGATGAGCTTGAATTTTACTGGTTTCGACTGTAACTTGCGTTCTACTAGCAGGTGCGACTGTATGAATTTAAATGCACATTTTACCGGCCAGGCAGATGCATGCTTCTGTGGCTCAGTCGATTATCAGACGAACTTGCGATCCAATGATTCTCGGTTCAAGTCGCGGTGGGTTGCTACAAAATTCTTTTTTTTTATTTCAATGAATTTCATGTCATGGAGTTTTAGACACAATATTAAATGTTCTTCCACGTAAATTTGCGTGAACTGCGACGCTCCATTTATGTGCATCTAATAAGATGTAAAATTTTTTAAGTGTGTATGGTGAACTTGTTCTTATCCTTCAGTGTTGCTAGTTTTACAGAAAACTCGTTAAAGTACATTGTCACTCTGACAGTGTATCATGACAGTGTACCGCACGATGCAAAATGTGTCCTTGAAAATTTGTCGAAGTATTCCGTATTATAATTTGTATTTGATAAGACTGCCACTTCGCAAGTTGACGCTTGCTTTTGGGCTCATATTCAAAGCACCATGCTTCGTCACCAGTCACAATCGAATACAAAAAGTTTGGGTCCCTTTTGGTCTCTTTAATGATGTCTCTTGAATGTTGAATTCTGAGGTCTTTTTCGTGTTATTTTAAAATGTGCGGAACAAATCGAGCACAAACTTTTCTGAGACCCAAATTTTCTGTCTAAATACGATAAATCGACGATGCGGATATTGATAATTCCGATTCCATATATTTAAGTGATGATTGCACAATCCGTGTTGTTTCGTTCACAATTTCGTTTGACCGGCCCGAATGTTTGTCGTCTTCCAAGTCCTCCTGTCCCTCTTGAAAACGTTCAAATCACTCGTGAATACGGCTATGGGACAGACAAACATAGTCATAAACTTTTGTTTCATAATTTGATGAGTTTCGGTAAAAGTTTTACCAAGTTTAAAATAAAACTTAATGTTGGCTCTTTCTTCGATGCTCATAATCCGACTGACACTACAAATATACTGTCACATTTAGCACGATATCTCAGCGTATATATATATTCAAATGTTTGAATGATACTTGGAGCCGGGCTGTTTAAAAAGTTCTGGAACTTTTGAATTGTACCTTGCATATCAAATTTCCAAATATCTGCAGGCCAGGTTTCAAAATTCTACGAACGAAAAATGTTTCATAGAATCTACGATACAAACAAATAGTCAAGTCAATATCAAAGATTTGCAACTTATGTCAAGTATCTATATAACTTCAAAAACTCGAAGATGAGAAAATATCTGCAGTCCTCATAAGAAATCTGCAGACTTACAGACTATTCGGTTAAACGATTGTCTCACGGAACGACCGAAATTAGCTCTGCGCCTAATTCGCATTACTGTTTTTGAATTAGTTGATTTTAACAACAAAATTTCCAAAATAACTATGAAATTAGTTAAAATTGGGAATTTACTTTGCTGAAAAAACTCCTATTTCTAGAGAATGTGTTTAGTTGGCGAATATCCTGGACACAACCCAGCAATATTTCAATCCAACGCGAAATTCTCATTGACAACTAATTTTGTTATTAAAATCAGAAAATTTGTTTCTATTTATCTATCACCATCATTGCTGAAGGACAGCACAAAAAAAACCAAAATGAAATTGGTTATATTAACAAGTTTATTAACCAAAAACTCATGAGAAGTGTCAAAGCAAAACAATCCATCAAAAAGCTAAAAAAGATAGTCTTTTTGAAACAGCTTGCAAATTGTTTTGATGTTTTTCGCATGTGTTACGATATGTCCATATATAAATCTCTGAACCGATATGTAAAAATGGGGGCGGCCCGTTTGGCATAAGGTTATTCGGCATAATACCGTTTGGCATAACGCCGTTTGGCATAATGGTTATTTGGCATAACAGTTAATTGGCATAATGGCCATTTGGCATAATGGTCATTTGGCATAATGCCATTTGTCATAATAATAATTGGATTCGTAATATATTATTCTAATGTAAATTTTCGTTTATTTTTCGATAGAGTGATGTTTTGCAAGTAAAACTCGAACGATATTACGTAAAATAGCATTATTATTTTTTATTTTTAAAATTTTGTAGTAAATAGCACTCTGTCATTTTATATAAGCAACTCACTTAGTGCTAGCACAATCTTCTGTTCGTCATAGATGATTCAAGTCGAGACGGCCGAAGGCCGCGAGTGCGCCGGCGTCTAGTTGCGGGCGTTTGCCCGGATTACCCAAAGCTAGGAGCTATCCCTCAGTTAGGTCCGAACGAGCGATAGCGAGGTCGGACAGCAGGTCATTAAAAACGATGAGGCGTAGCCACAGACTAACAGACATGACAGTATGAGTAAATTCTTATAAAAATAATTTTTCGTGATGCACTAGTTCCACCTATATTGTACTGCGCGAACTATTTACTATCGGTACACCCCTTGTGTTATGTGAAAGTTTTTTTTACTAGTTGGTTTCCCCTCGTTTGTCAACACCGATCAGCTGTTTGCAGGGATGCCTGAATTCAACATAATATTTGAAAATGAATCATCACAATAAATTATTGGATTACGTTGATAATATATTTAACTTTTTCAGCGATGTTGGAAGGTAACCATTTATTTTTCTCAACGTTGCTCATCTAGATTATTTTTTATTGTGTTGGTAATTTTCATCCGAAATTAAGTGGCGGTCGACCAGAAGCAAGTAAATGTTGTAGCAAAACGGGTTCGATTTTGCATTGCGTTTGAGGATGAGAAGTAGGCACAACTATGTATATAGTTTTGGCAATATGTATTAAATCTGTATCCTGCAAGAAATTCGCATGGACGTATACGAATCAATACATTACAGGTAATTCTGTATAAATGGCAACTCTGTTGGTAAATTAAAATAATAAATACAGTCTAGATGACAGACAGGATTTTTTGATACGGCAACGTGGCGACATCATGACATATGCATGTACTGTCCCAACTAAATGAATATTCGAAATGACCGTTAAAATGATTGAAGAATCTAATTTGAGTGTCCTATCTGTTAGTCTGTGGCGTAGCCTCATTAGACCTTACAAAATTTCAGTAAATAAAAACAATTTCCATTGAGCAGCATGTTCATCTGTTATGCCAAATGACTGTTATGCCAAATGACCATTATGCCAAATAACCATTATGCCAAATAACTATTATGCCAAACGGCGTTATGCCAAACGGCGTTATGCCAAACGGCGTTATGCCAAACGGCGTTATGCCAAACGGCGTTATGCCAAACGGTATTATGCCAAACGACTTTATGCCAAACGTGGTAGCCCCTGTAAAAATGACGTAAATTCTTAGTGAAAAGTGTATTTATTCAGAATTTGTGCGCATTTGAAGCGATTGTGCGTATTAATGTTTTCACGCGGAACAGTGGAGTAAGTTCCGAATGTTGCACTCTAATTGTATATGTCAAATGATGTTTTTTGTATCTTCGAACCTTCCGGGCCACGCCGTCCGGTGAACTACATGTATTCGGTTTTTGTTTTCCGAGTACTCAAAGTTTTCAGTGAGTGAATCGATTTCGCAAAGTGAGAGGAGATTTGGCATCACTGGGAGTGCGATGCGGTATCCTGGTGTTGCTCTCAAAAAAGTATAGTTTCAATTTGTTGTTGGATACGTATAGTTAAAAATTTGGTTGAAATAGTTATTTTGAGTGACAGTGCAGGTGTGGTAAGTGTGTGTTTAGTGGCGAGAGTACTATTTTTTGAATAGTGTTGATTCGCAAAGACTGAAAATGCTCAAGCGACGGATACTGTGAGTTTCCCGCCCCAAAATTCAACGATTTTAACCAGTCCGAAGCGCCGTCTGCAAACATTGTCGGTGTTGTCGGATTTCTGTGGAATGTGTGAAAGTTTACAAGTCGATCGTGTCATTCAGACTGAAGGTCTAGGGTTAGTCTGCAGCGTACCCATTCGCGAGCGTTTTTATTTTATTCTTTCAATGGTCGTGTTTCATCTCGCATTGCTGACAGCAGAGCGAGCAGGAGAAAAGGAATACTGGTGCGATAGTTGCTTGGAGATATTTTATATTTTTCTTACTTATTATATTTCTACTGAGTATCGAAAATCAGGTTTTGTTGAGATCATATTGTTTACCAAAACATATCTGGATCTCTTTCCCTCCCTGCTAACTAATCTCCTATCCCGTGATGCTTGTGGAGATACAGTGGTACCCAACAACGAGTATCGGACTAACATTCCTTCTTTTCCCTCAGTAGCACAGCCTTTGGTCGTAGCCAGCGTCGTTATTGATCATTTAATAAAAAGTTTGGGTATGTACAGTGGAAATGATTTGCTTCTCCCAAGCTTCATTTTCTTAGTTCACATTTTCACTCATTCGGTCAATCACGAAGTGCAACTACGGGCGATCTACCTCAGCTCAGCTGCCAATATAGAAAAGACAACCACGACTGAAATTTTTTTCGGTAGTAGTGTGCCATCTAGTGGCTAGTAGTCATTACGGTGCTAACGTTTTTTCAGTGACAGTGCGCCATATAGTTGCAAATTGCAGAAGCCAATTCAACCATTTATGTTGGTTGAAAACAATGTTTTATTTCTCTAATTCAACTAAAAAATTAGTTGATTGGAAATAAAATGTGCCTTAGCTAAGAAATGACAGCACGTTGAATTCGTGAATTGAACTAAAAAATAGCCATTTCAACAAATATTTTATTATTATTAAGGGAATGAGAATTAAAAAAAATCTAGACTAGCAAAGAAAATTTTTTTTAGTTGTCTCAATAAATAACTAACTAAAATCAGAAAATCAACTAATTTTTTCGCCAATATGCTGATTTCGGTCTTTCCGTGCTCTGCACTGCATTCGAGAGATATTTCAGTGTGACACCAGGGTGGATTTCATCGAAAAGGATCACCCGATTACCTTCAATTTCACCTGATCGAGAAAAATTGAACATTTATTGAGGGAAAACTGAAATAAACTGGAAAAGTTACTCAGTATGCACAAAAGAGGAAACTGTTACTAAACTGAAGATATTAAAAAAAAAACTTTCAAATATGTACAAAACTATCTGGCAGAATCTGGTGCAAAAATGCTACAACAGCTCAATGCTAAAAACCTATCAAAGACTTAAAGCGTTTATGTTTCGTAACTGATGTTACTTCAAAAATATAACTGGCAACATGCTGATATGTCCTGTGTTTGCATGTGTTATGTTCATGTGTTCATAACTACTTCAAAATTAACAAATTCGTTCAACGAAACCCAGATCTACCGAACCCGTTACAGTGTAGTTTGGAAAAGCAGAGTGCTCACGCAGAATTCAACGCTCCACTTCACGCTACACTCGGCGACATTCGCCTGCGTGATGGTCATGCGATCAAGATCTGAACAGCATCTCGCGCGTCACATCTTTATCGTAGCGTCCAGCGTTGCAGTTGCTGTGCTGATTCACGATTGCCTACCGCATGTAGGCATTCAGGGAAACATGCGACGGACAGTCGCAGCGCAGTACTCGAGAACAGTGACGGTGGTGACGAAGGAATGATAAATTTCGAGATATTTTCCAGATTATGTGCATAATTTGTCTGCTCATGTTACACGCGAATGCTCCCGGTGGTGATTGTGACTGCTCCCCATGGTAGCGACAGCTACAAGGATGCCCAAGCGCGGAAGAGATGAATTTTCTCGTTCTCCAAGCTTCGCACCATGCCACCTCCTTGCTCCAGCGGTGGAGATCCGGAGTGGGATCCATTCAACACCAGCAGGGGCAAACTGTGAGAACAAAAGTCGTGTCGAAGTGTCTTCCAAGATAATGAATTTTATTGCTCTTCCATTTGGCTGCTGAGCGCTACCGGTTTGCGGGTCACCGAGATGTTGGCCAGCTGCTGCTGTTCCCATTGGACTGGAGGTGATCAATGGGATGCTGAAATCACTCAATTCTTATCGAATTCGTGTCACAACGATGTAAGCTGTCTAACTTGCCCGATAAAGGAAACCTAGGCATCTGGAAAGGAAACATTTCCCAATTGGAATAACTAAATGAAACATTTGATTCCCGAATAGATGACATGAGCCCTACACAAAATATCCAAATGTACTGCCTACCTTTTTCTTTCGGAATATTTTCCACTGATAAACGCTTTCGCAAAGTGCCATCCCGATTGCTGATATTCGAAATATGCTGTAAAAGCAGTAGTTTATTTTCTCGAACAAAAACAAAAAAACCAAGAAAATGCAAACGGAAATGTATGTAGTTATGTGCCCGATTCGTCTTTCTCAGTTTCAGCTTGTCTGCTGCGCTCTGAGCTCACTCGGTTTCGTGTTGTAAGCATGGTTACATGCTTGTTGCATGTTAACGTTCTTCTGGCGCGTGAAAAAATATGTCGATATTTATTATTTTCTTGCCAGTTCCAGGCACATACCCGTTCATTGAGAAGTCCGGAGGATACAAGCAACGGTATAAGCAAAAAGCAAAACCAAAAGTAACCAGAGCTTCAAGAGAAGTATCTTGGCAAAGGTAGAGTAATTAAAATTCCAGTACCGTCCGCACGCCACATGTGAAAATCGCTGTCAAATTGATTTCAGCGAATTAATATGCAGTGGGTATGTTTTATTAATAAGTTGGACAGGATGAAGCAGTATGTTTGAACATATATCATATTAAAAATAAATTATGTTGGAAATATCTGATACACAAAAAAATATCAATCGAGGACCTTATTTAACCCAGCTTGAAAGTAGAAATAAAATCATTATAGCATTACCAACAGAAACAAATAGTGTTCCGGACATGAAAATACTCTTTCCCATTCGATTTTGAAATAAAAACAATAATCAGAAAATAATCAGGGAAATGTACCAATCGAGCCATTTGGCCTATGTTTTACTTTAGACAATAAGACGAATTCGAGATGAGCAAATCAAACGAAACGAACAAAAGGTGTCGAAAGATCAAATTTTCGTGACAAAACTCAATCGTGCTTGGTTTGAAGCGTTGCCGTGTTAGACCAACAGTAAATGAAAATAAATGCTTACTGAAATATTATATGATGGACAACATTTTAATTTAAATTGTACGAAAAATCCGTTCAACAGTTTAATTATGAGCATGGTATCAGATTTACTGACTTGCCCTGGGCTGGCAATATGTATCTCGAATCGAGTTTCTCAAAACAATTATTTTTGAAGTCGATTCAATCAAATCAGTGGATCCCTGCTCCACGATTGATTCTGGGAGATTTCGATTCGCACAGAATTATGTGAGGTTCCGTTTCCAATGATAGCAGATCATCTTTAATATATAATATTTGCGACAATTTTAGCATGACGGTATTAAATATTGGTTGCATGACACGGATCCAGAGACCTCCTGCACGTCCAAGTGCATTAGATTTATCTCTTTACTCGTCTTCAATTCGACTAGTTTGCACCTGGAAAGTATTTCCTGATTTACACGGTAGCGATCATCATCTCTATTAGCAGTAACAAAGGCATTGCTAATTCAGTTAACATTCCATATGATTTGACAAAAAATATTGACTGGATTAAATACCGAAGTAGTATCTCAAGAACCTTGAACTCAATGGAAGAGCTCCCCCAATTGAAGAACATGACTTCCTCGTTTGTTCGATTCTGGAGGCCGCAGAACAAGCCAAACTAAACGATTTCTTGGCCCATCGTCTAACAGAAGGCCTCCAAACTCTTGGTGGGATAAAGAGTGCTCAGAAGCTAAAAACACGAAACAAAATGCTTTCAAAATGTTTTTAAAACGAGGAGGAGGAACTCCTCAGAATTTTGAAAAATTCTTGATTTTAGAAACCAAATACAAGAGCATACTTCGGGCCAAGAAATGTAGCTATTGGAGACATTTTGCCGAAGGTTTGTCAAGAGAAACCTCAATTCGCGCTCTTTGGAATACGGCCAGACGAATGAGGAATCGTAACGTGGAAAATGAGAGTGAGGAATACTCGAACCGATGGATATTTGATTTTGCGAGGAAAGTTTGCCCAGATTCTGTTCCTACGCATAGCATTATTAGGGAGTCTTTTCCAAATAATGGTTCCATTGATAGCCCCTTTCAATGATGGAATTTTCCATAGCACTCATGTCTTGTAACAATATTTATTTTATTTATTTATTTATTTATTTATTTATTTATTTATTTATTTCGTCAAGCAAATGTAGACTACATATAAATTGTTTACAATGTTCACTTACATACTACGCATTATTTCTACGACAAAGCTGAGATTTGATTTGATTTTTTGACATAGTAAGGTCAAGATGTTCGCAGTATTGATTGTAATGGCGCATTATTCGATTGACTGGACTGTATTTTGCATAATTTGTTCTAGTGTTTCTTTCTAAAAATAATTTCCTGGTTCGTAATTGACGGCTAGGTGTATAAAAATTTAGTTGCGATAATAAAGAAGGTGATTGAATGCGTTGAGAAATAATGTCGCTGATAAAATAAAGCATTGCAAGGTCGCGGCGTTCTTTAAGTGTTTGTATATTGATGAGCATGCAGCGTGCTTCATATGATGGTAGAGGAAATGCTGTCCAGTTTAATTTACGAAGTGCGTATAAAAGAAATTGTTTTTGAATAGATTCGATGCGTTCTTCGTGAAT
This sequence comes from Malaya genurostris, assembly GCF_030247185.1. Lineage (NCBI taxonomy): Eukaryota > Metazoa > Arthropoda > Insecta > Diptera > Culicidae > Malaya > Malaya genurostris. The sequence continues at coordinate 217,903,192 of NC_080572.1, forward strand.
AATATTATATGGATTCCATACTAGGCTGCAATATTCCAAAATAGGTCTGACATATGTAGTGTATAATAATTTTATTGTGTATGGGTCCTGAAAGTTATGACTGAAGCGTTTAATAAAGCCCAGCATGCTATTTGCTTTATTGATTATGGTATTGTAGTGTTCCACAAAAGTGAGCTTGGAGTCTAAGATTACGCCTAAATCTCTTACAATTTTACATTTTTCTACAAGTTGATTTCCTAGATGTATGTTTGTGGGTATAGTTTCATTTTTCCTACTGAAAGTTATTGAGTTACATTTTTTTACATTAAGTTGGAGTAGACTTTTGCAGCACCAAATGTAGAATAGATTGATTTCGTTCTGGAATATTACAGCGTCGTTGATATTTTTTATTTCCATGAAGATTTTCATGTCGTCTGCATATATAAGCACTTTCAGATTTTTGAGTATGAAGGAAATGTCGTTTATATGTAAAATGAAAAGGAGAGGCCCTAAGTGAGAACCCTGAGGTACGCCAGATGTTACATTAATTGGTTCAGACAAAATGTTTTGGAAGCGGACTACCTGTACACGATTCGTTAAGTATGATTTGAGCCATTCAAGAAGAGTATGTTTTATGCCATATTTTTGTAGTTTGTGTAGAAGTAAAGGTATGTCAATACGGTCGAAGGCTTTGCTAAAGTCAGTGTAAAGGGTTTCTACGTAGTTGCCGGCGTCCATTGCATTCAGAGTGAATGTCATAAATTCTAAAAGATTTGTTGTAGTTGAGCGGCCTTTAAAAAAGCCATGTTGTTTGTTTGTTATTACATTTTTAAGTTGATGAAAAAGTTTTTCGTTTACAATTTTTTCAAATAATTTTGGAATGCATGAGATAATGGCTATTCCACGGTAGTTCCGAATGTTAGATTTTGCACCAGATTTAAATATTGGTACAAGAAAGGAAGATTTCCATGCTTTAGGAAAAGTACATTTATTAAGTGATAAGTTAAAAAGTAGTTGTAGTGGTAGTGTAAGTTCTTCAGCAAGATTTTTTAAGAATATTGGTGGTATACTGTCAGGTCCAAGCCATTTCGAGGCGTCTAAGTTTTTCAGTGCTGTCGAAATGTCATGTTCTGATAGATAGTTTACAGAGATGGAGCTAGAAAATGCAGGTATGAAAGAGAAGTATTCACGGTCACGGTCAGTTTCTGAATGTATATACTTCTTGGAAAAAATTTGCAAATTGATTGCAGATTTCTGTACTATTTTTCCCTACATGTTCGTCGAGGTGCATTTGAGATGGAAAATTGTTGCTTTTTAGTTTAGTTTTTGTGTAGTTAAAAAAGTTCTTAGGACAAGTCTTTATTTCGTTTTCAATTTTGCGGTTGTATTCTTCATGTGCTGTGTTAATGGCTATTTTGAGTTGATTGCATAGGTTTAAGTAACTTTGAAGATGAGCGTCACCTTTTTTTTGTTTGTAAGTGTTGTGTGCTTTTTGTTTTCTATTTTTCAAATATTTTAGTTGTAAATTGAACCATACAGGTAATTGTCTGTTATAATTTTTCTTCTTCTTTTCATAGGCAAAGTTTCGGCTAATATTTTGTTTATATTGTGATAGAATTTGTTTACTTCGACGTCGACATTTCCTTCTGAATTCAGTATGTTCCGCCAATGTACTATACTTAGTCTACACTTGACTTCTTCAAAGTCAATTTTATTGTATTCCGGCACTTCCTCATATTCCAAGTCGTAGGGAAGGGATGCATTGTGTGTAAATAATGAATATTCAATTGCGGTGTGAAATGCTTCATTTTTCCATAATGGCAGGTTTGATGCGTTCACACAAAAGTCTTCTGTGCAATTTGTGAAAAGAAGGTCTAAATATGCATTTTGTTGATTTTTTACGGAGTTTACTTGATGTAGGCCAAAATTAGAAATTTTGTCGAAAAAGTAGTGCAATGTTTTGTTTTCTCCAACGACTGGGAGTAAGATTGATTCATTTTCAATGTCAGAAATGAAGTCCGCATTACGTTGATTGAAGTCGCCAAAAATATGTAGCTTTACTTCGGGTTCCATATTCGAAATAATTGTGTCTAAAGATTGAAAGAATAATTCAAAAGAGAATTTGTTCGCATTTTCGGGTGGGAAGTAGACAGAGCAGTAAATATGTTCTTCTCCCAATATTGAGACTTTGGCCCATACATGCTCAAATTCTTTATATTTAGGAGTAATAATTTCTTCAGAAGTAAAGCAAGAGTTTATGGCTATGAGGACTCCACCTCCAGATTTTTTCTGACAGAGAGATAAATTTCGGTCGTGCCGGAATACGTTAAAATTATTTCCAAATACTTCTTCGCTTCTAACACTTTCATCCCAGCTGCTTTCAGTTCCAAGGATTACGTCGAAAGAGGAGGTTATTAAATTTTGATGAATTTCTTTCATTTTGGCCGGGCTTTTCATGCGGTTGAAATTTTGGCAATAGACCAAAATTTCAGTCACATTTTGTCTATGAAGCGAAGAAGTTTTTGAGAATTCTGGAATACTTAAATTACTAATTCCTGTTTCTATTCCTTCGTCAGAGGGCGTCGTTATTTCCGAAAATTCGGCCTTGTAAAATTGTGTTCGGCTTCCCGGATTAGTTGGAGTCGGCGGATGTGTTCACTTGTCAAAAATTTCCCATAAGAGTCCAGGTCGGCCTGCGCTTCCTTAGGTTTCATTCCATATTCCTGATGCACTTCGATGAAGATTCGTAGAAGGTGGTCAGGTGTTGTTGGAAGGCCTTCTGATGCTAATAGCATTTTTATACTAGTTGGTGTCATACCCTCGATGCATACTGTAGATTGTTGATTTTTCATGTATGACAAATACAGACGGACGACGTGCATTATTTTCGGGTCACGAAGTCTTGCTTTCAAGAAGCGTTCGTCGCCATTTGCAGATTGTGAAGTAAGACGTACAATTGGAGGACGCATTGGATCAATTTCGAATTGGCTGTCTGTACTCATGTCCTGTGATACTGTAGATGTATTTATGTTCTGTGATATTGAAGATGTGTTCACATAGTTAGTGGATGGTGCAGCTTCGATGTCATTACTTCCTAAGACCGGAGTAGTGTTGTTTTGAATACTTTTTGTTCCTTTGTAAGGGTTGATGGTTTCACCTTTTTGGAAACGCTCCTGGGTTGGACAGAATTTAATTCAACTTGGTGAAGAATCTGCCCGACCTCGCAAAAAGACGTTTGATGGAATTGTTCAACAAGTCAATTTGGTTTTGGTACCTCGTGGGTACCGATTTGTGCAGAAGTGCACATGACTGTTTTGATTATTTCAACAAGTTTCCTGAGCAAAATATTGTTCCACCTGACTGGAGGCAAGTGAAAGTTATCGCCGTTCAAAAGCCGGGGAAACCAGCTTCCAATCACAACTCATATAGACCCATTGCGATATTGTCCTGCATCAGAAAATTGTTTGAAACAATTATTCTACGACGTCTCGACACTTGGGTCGAGACAAACGGTTTGATGTCAGATACTCAGTTTGGCTTCCGTAGAAATAAAGGGACGAATGATTGCCTTGCATTAAAGACTGTCCCAGAAAGTATGGACGCACTTTGATTTCGCTGTAAATAATTCACAAGTGTTAGATATTCAAATTTTATTCGATATACTGATAATATTAGACTACAACAACAGAATATTATTCTCAACATTTGCTACTTAGCCATTGTAGACTAGCTGGCGCACCTTCTTGCGAACGTTCCTCATTAAATTCCGTACAGACTTCTTGGCAACAAGTTTTGACACTTTTTTCCAATCTTTTTCGAACTGTTGAATGGTTTCGGCTGCCGAGACATGTTTCCTAAGATACACGAAAGTGACATTTTTGGTAGTATACCATTCTACCGTTGATTTTGAGTAGTGGCAAGAAGCAAGATCTAGCCAGAAGACAACAGGATCCTTGTGGCTTCGAATCATGGGTAGAAGTCGTTTTTGTAAACATTCCTTGATGTATATTTCGCTGTTCTTTGAAGCAGTGGTGATGAAGGGTTTCGAAATCTTACCACAGCTACAAATTGCTTGCCATACCATAGCTTTCTTACAAAATTTTTCGACTTCAATCGATGTATCGGACTGGTTTAACACTTGCCCTTCTCACACCGTATAATATTGTTGTCCCGGAAAGGATTTGTAATCGAGTTTCACGTATGTAATGATTATGCAGTTCAAATTTCCAGCAAGAATCGTATTGTACAGCTTTCGAACTCTCGGCCTGATCGATGCTTCTTGTTTCGGACTACATTTTGGTTGTTTCTGCTTCTTATAGGTTCGAAGATTCAAACGATCTTTAGCACGAAGAACATTTGACTTCGAAGTGCCCACTTTTTTGGCCACATCCCGAACTGAAACCTCCTTCTTTTGCTCGAACGCCTTCAGTATACGTTTATCCAACTGAGGGTTAGCAGGACCTTTTTTTGACCCGTTTTCGGTTTATCCTCAAAGGAACTTCCTGATTGCATTTCGTACGGCTTTTTCACTTACTCCTTCCATTTTTACTATCTTTCTCAGTGACAGTCCGCGTTCTGTGCACCATTCGTACACAATTTTTCGACGTTGTTCTGCTGAAAGTCCACGCATTTCGAAACAAACTAATGAAAACGAATAAACAACTGCACAAGTGGTTAGAGAAGAGTGTAAACAACAGGACGCAGCCATAAAAATTGACAGATTCTGAACCATTGCGAAATGGCAGCGGTTGTTGGTTGCGTTCATACTTTCTGGGACAGTCTTTGAACGAACAATAATTCATCTCCCATGAGAATTTTAATGATATAAATCATTTCGCTTATGAAACTACGAATAATAGGCATTATCTCATGAGAAGACAATGTTTCATGATTTCATTTTTTTTACCGGCACGCAATTTGCATTAATCTTACCAAAAAGATAGATGAAGATATATGATAGTACTTTTCTAGATATCTCAACTCATTGATAATGCTAAAAATCTACACGCAAGAAGTCTTCTCACTTATAAATTTATAAAACAAGCAGATCTTCATATCTATAATGGAATTCACTCCAACTGTAACAAGCTGGAATAATTTTCATGTCGGAACCAACAGACCGTGACAGCAGTGATTTACATTCAATTAACCCACAAATTCAACAATTTGTTCATTGCAATTATTAGCTTAGAATTCGGAAACAAGCCGAGATCTTTCAACACATTTGTTGTACTGCTTACTATTCAAACAGTGCAAACAGAACTCTTTTTCATCAAATAATTATGCATCGGCATCCGGCTATTTATCAAGTTTCCCCCCGCCCAAAATGCTTAATTGGGTTTAATTGTGCATGTAAAGCGTATTATTTATGTGTTTATCGTTTATGCATTTTTCGGGTGCCATTTTGATACCCGAGGTGCCAGGGCTGATGATGATTTTTTTTTACATAATTACCGGATATCAACACTCTGGCCTGTCCCTGCGATCTAAACTGAGCAGAGTCTTGCATGCCACCCATATTTTGTTTTCCTTTTTGCCTTTCATCTCTCAAAGTATGAATTAATTAGTTAAATTAGATTAGTCAATGTTTCGCCATGTAATTTTTTTTTTCGTTTTTGCAAGTCTAGACCGTTATATGTTTCAACGATTGTTTTTTTTTCTCCATCGGCAAGAGGTACTCACTTTGCGTAGTCGGCCTTACAGTAGATTTGCTGTTCCTTCAAGAAACAGGACGGCTGGTGGTCGAGCGGGGTATGACAGATGCAGCACCGAAGGCACGCCGAGTGCCAGGAGCAACCGCCAACGTCTAGCAGGTACTTGTCTGAGATGGGCTCACCGCATGCCGTGCAGGAGCGTAGTTCTTTCTGCAAGGAAATCCAATTTGGAAACGAGGATTATGAGAGAGCTCTAGAATTTTTGTAGCATATGTAATAGTTTACAATAACTAAATGATCGAATAAAAAATAAATGTGAAACAATTTAAAATGAAATATCATGGAAATTTTGTTATGAACTGTAATTATTTTTTCCACTGCAAAGTTTATTCCGATCACGATTCCTTTTACTTTTGTGAGCATTTGTTAATTGAACATACATCAGATGACATCCTAATAGATTCTGCAAAACTTATTACTAATGCCTGGAAAAAATCTTTTCAATCTTCCAAGTGTTGTTAATTAAGTCTAGACAACGCATAAACTCTAGCCGTACGGCATTGACAACAACAACAACAACAACTGCTCCGACCCCTCGGGCCCACCTGAATGTCACATCGGAAAAGGCAGAATCCACTCACTTTAGGGAAGAAGCCAAGCCCATCGAAAAGCACTCAATTACATTTTTCATGCTTATATAGTTTGCACTAACTTTGCCATACCCACAGCGACAGTCACTTCAAAAAGTCATAAATTTCGGAACAGAAACGTTGACGCACAATCGACACCCTGCGGGATGCATCTTCAGCGCGGCGTAGACTGAAGTGCACCTTTTTGGCAGTGCAGTTCTGAATGCATTTTCGACCATCGGATGATGAATGGTACGATGGAGGATAGATACATACTTCGAAAGGACAAGCGAAGGGACGAAGTGTGAGAGTGCATACAACCGCAGATGAGAGTGTGGCTTTTCTGGCTATTCAAAATCGTTTAAACGTTCGAACGCAGAGGGTGATTTTCAACAATGTAATGAGTTTTTGAGGTGTCTGTCTGCGAATTGTTAAACCGTGAACAAGGGGGCTGAATTTGTCCGACGGTCACACTTTGCTAGGCACGATTGTTGTCGCTTGTGTTGTGTTGAGGATTCACGCACATTATCGGCGTTAGTTTGGGTCGATTCCTGGAGGTAAACGGACATTCCGATCAACGAATTGAACAAGAGAAGAAACAGCTGAAATCTGGCGCTAGAGTCAGTATTTTCAACTGATTTATTGCTTCTGGGTGTATTGATAACGTACAAAGATTTGTAAGTTTTGGGAGTGTGCCGTATTTAGAAAAAATAGCAGCTGGTTGCATTTTATTGAGGGCTTTGACGGACAACAGTTACGTAATAATTAGTTAGTTGGTGGTCGTTTGACCTGTACTAAAGAGAGAAGCGAAAAAAAATATTCTCTATTGATTCAACTATTTTAGATTCGTATTCTGGATAGATACAGATTTCGTATCAGTCCACAAGGAACAATAAAATTATGTCGGAGTTTCGCTTTGAAAAGCTTTCTACTAAGACTGTAAGGGACTAGGGTCCAATAGGAGATTGACAATACCTACTATCATTCGCCGGGCAAGACCAGCGTAGAGACCGCGTAGCTAAGAGTAGATTCACTAGGTTCCTGCTTCCATGTCGTAAGAGGCCACAATAGCAGATGTTTATCTTTTCCTATTTTCAGTGACCGGAACATTTTTAACCTTTTTCATAAATAAAAAAAAAGTTCACAAATCACAGAAACATTAGTATAATTTTATAAAGCCTGGATGGCCGAGTCTTACATACCAATCGATTCAACTCGACAAACTGAGCAAATATGAGCGCGCGCGCGCGCGTGTGTGTGTGTGTGTGTATGTGTCAAATAATCACACTACGTTTTCTCGGAGATGGCTGAACCGATTTTGACGAACTTAGATTCAAATGAAAGGTCTCGAGGTCCCATACGGAATTCCTGAATTTCATCCGGATCCGACTTCCGGTTCCGGAATTATAAGGTGAAGTGTGTTCAATATTGTACACCGTCATTTAAACCGGCGAAACAAAAAACGTAAAAAAGATTCTAAACTGGTCTCAAAACTACACAAATCGATAGTCATTATCAGTAGGCAACTAAACAAACCGATTCCGACTATCCTGGTTCCCGGTATCCGGTTCCGGAAGTATCGGAAATAGTGGTCATATGTACCAAAATAGATCTCACTCACTTTTCTCAGCGATGGTTTGACCGATTTCCACAAACTTAGATCCAAATGAAAGGTCTTCCGGTTCCATACGGAATTCCTGAATTTCATCCGGATCCGACTTTCGGTTCCGGAATTATAGGGAAAAGTGTGTTCTATATTGTACACCGCCACTTAAAATATTTTCGGATGCAACAAACATTTAAATCGTAATTTAGAGTGCGTACTAGTAGAGTTTGTATATCATGTTAGTTGGTGGCCGTACGAACCGCCTTTGATTATACCGGTGCCGGAAGGGCATATAATAGTGAACCCACTTCGTTTTCTTAAGGATGACTTACGCAATCAAAGCACTGTTTTATTCTGTATGTTATGCACAAACAATCTCTTGGTTCCTTTCAAAAATCGAAGAGAAAAATTTTGAATAGAATATCACAATATTATGTGTACATGAGAAAGGCATCATTACACCACTAGGTGGATTAAAACAGGTTTTTTAGATTAGCATAACTCTTCTCATACAAATAGGCAACGCAAATGTCAAGCACTAGTTTGGAAAATAGATGCTGTCTGTGTGAAATAAACACTGAAGCATGCTTTTGTGAACTACTCGAATCAATCTGAATCAATTGGTGTCAAAATTAGTATCCGAAATTATTTAATAAAAGTATGAAATATATTTTCATGAGACTGTTATGAAAGAAGAGAAAGGCATTATCACACCTCTAGGAGGATTAAGAAGGGTTTACGTACAGCATAACTCTGAATATTCGCATTAAAAAGCGGATAACTCTGAAACTTTGCATAAAAAAAAACCGCATAACTCTGAAAATTCAAACTTTGGAAAAAAATCCGAGGGAGGGCCGAGTGTCATATATCAATTGATTCAGCTCAACGAACTGAGCAAATGTCCGTGTGTGTGTCAGTATATAAGTACATAATAAAGAGGCGGAGATCTCAGAGATGGCTGAACCGATTTTGATCGGACTAGTTGCAAATGGAAGGTCTTTCTATCAGCCATAACGCTATTGTTTTCGTTCTTTGACCCGTTGTTTACTTTTTGAGTTATACCAAGTTTTACGTCAAAATTTTCAATTTTTTGACAATATCGGTCACAATTGACTTCAAAAACAAAACAGAGTCCAATATTTAGAAATCTCATACCTTTCAAACAAGCCATAGTTTGTTGAAATCCGTCCATTATTGAAGGAGATATTGACATTTTTGTGGAAATTACTTTTCCTCTCTACCACAGTAAAAGGAGTTTTGAGCGTTTAATGATTTTCATATGCACAAAAAAAATCTGTGTACAGCATCTATTTTCATGACATTTTGTGCAGGAGATGAAAATCAAAATATTTCAATTTTCTCAAGAACCGCTCGACCAATTTTCACTACTTAGGTTCAAATGAAAGGTCACACTATTCCTAAGAACCCTGTCGAATTTTATCCGAATACATCTCCGGAATTACAGGCTGATAAGGGTAAAAAAAATTAATTCAACAACGTGTTTTATACATGGCACAGAAAAATCGTGCAAAGTACTTCAGGATGTCATATAAATCATCAGTTGGGCAGGTCTGGTTAGTTCATGACCAAATCCAATGATTTCGGGTATGCCAAATCTTAGTTACAGTTACCGGAAAAGTGATCGTATTCTCCAAACCAGAAATCACTCCATTTTACCAGAAGCAGGTACCTCAATTTTTACAAACATAGATACAAATTAATTATGGTTACATAAGTGGATGTAAAATTTGTCCTGTTCCTCAATTACAATCAAATAGTACCACTTATAAAAAAAATATAAGAAAGGCATAATCACCTGGCCCGTATCTAGGATCTCGTTTCGGGAGGGGCCCTCAGATAAGAAAGAATGTTAAAGAAGATTACTTATGTACCTAATTCTTCTTCTAATCAACTTACAAAACAGTAACACAAATAACGCTTCGTAGCACTAGTAACTTACTAAAAAGTAAATTGTAGTTGTAGTTATAAGTTACAGGTGTAACGCATGTAACGTTTCGTAACACTTGTAATGCTTCGTAACGCCTTACTAAAAAGTAACGCATGGAACGCGTCGTAACGCCTATAACTAACAAAATGTAACGCTTCGTAACACCTATGATCCACAAAAAAGTAACGCTTCGTAGCACTCCGTAATACTTATAACTTACTAAAAAATAACGCATGTAACGCTTCGTAACGTCTATAACTTACTAAAAAATAACGCATGTAACGCTTCGTAATACCTTCCTTAAAAGTAACGCGTCGTAACATACAACGGTTTTTAACATTCATGATTTCCACAAAATAACTCATAAGATTTGTAACCCTTTAACATAACGTAACGCTTCCCATCTCACGACAATATTCGTCGCTTCATCATATGCAATATTTTTCCATATTGGGACGAGTATAGCGTGATGGGTAAGTGGATGCTTTTCACGCAACCCACCTGGATTTGATTCCCAACCCCGCACATAGGGTCCAACATTTTTTCTTTGGTTCTCTGGCTCTGTTAGCCATGCGACTTCAAACAAATCGTCCGAGGCAAGGAAAATGAACTTTAATGCACTGATTAATGCCATTAAACGTTGCTTAGTGGATAAGAAGCCAATAAATTCGACGTAACGTATTCAATCCCGCGAAGCCGGTAGAAGACCGTGCTAATCAACACCAAAGGCGCCACCATCCAAAACATTGGTAAAGAGAGCCAAGGCGAAGTCACCATCAGACAATGAATACTTTTGTCCAAAATGCTTCCGAAAAGAATAAATTTCGTTTTTTCTTTGGAGAATTGCAGTTTTTACTTACATTTTTTCCATTTTTAGCGAAATTTCTTGGGGTGCCGGTAACCGAACACCTTTTTCGAAATGGCAAAAATTTATCACTTTACTAAATTTATCAAAAAGTTTTTTCAATCGATTAGTTTCTTGTTCAGTCGTTAGCTACACTCAAAATAATAATCATGTTATTGTTACGTGAAAAGTTATGTGAATATTTTCCACCCTACTTTTCACGTAGGTTTTAATGGACTGGCATTTACAAGCTGTTTAATGCATAATCCAGTAAAAGTTATGTGTTTCATATGTAAAATGTAATGTACTGTTGTTCATATCACATTTATGTACCTATTAGTTCATATCAAATTTAGATACCAGTAGAGAATTACTATTTTATATATTGGTTAAAGTCAAAAGGGAAATTTCAGATTTTTATATAAATCTATGAAATGAAAAATAAAACATTTATTTCAAAAAATTAACGTATAATTTCAATGGCTTAAAAAGCAACTAATAACGTCGTGGTATCTCAAATCGACAAGCCTCCAGAAATCGTTTTTGTTGTCACTGCCATCCAACCGAAACCGAAGTCGAGATCCAAGAACTCCCACAACACTACCGATGCAGGTTGAAGTCGCATTACATGGTTCCAGTGTCTCTAGCTTCATACCGATTTTAAACTCGTTTTTCGGTGGACCAACGGCGCATTCGGCAGGAGCGGGTAAACGGGACTCACGCAGGCTCACGGTCCAGTCAAACACATGGAAAATTTCATACCGGAATGGTCCGGTCGATGGAGTAAAAAATTGTAATTAAATAACATTTCTCGCAAATATTTACACTACTTACACTTCGAGGGCCACTGTTCGCCATTTTCAAAATCGAGTTTTTCACACTGGAAATTCACGTAGATTGTTTGCCGTTTAGTCAATTCACGTAAACCTTATGTGATGACTCTATCCATTTTAGGTGATGTTCGTATAACATTCATTTTCGTCACGTAAAATATTCAATTTGACATTTGAAACCATTTTACGTGATTTTTCAAGTGAATCGAAAGTGAATTTTTATTTAAGTGTAGGGACTTTAGCTTTCCATTAATGTATAGAAATCTGCATGATGTGCACTTAGTCAGAGGTTATTAGCTTAAAAGAAAAGGGTGCCGGTAACCGAACAGTAAATATTATGTTGTCCTGAATACTACTTACTTTATTAAAAGGCGCCTTTTCAAAATTTACCCTCTGAGAGAGTGATAAGTTTTTGATCGTGAATATCTCTTGTTGTATCTAACGAATCAACATAATTTTTGCTACATGACATCGAAAATATGATCACAATTTTATGATAAAATTTTCAGTTGTGTGACATAATCTCAAATAGTTCAAAATTAAACTTTTCTGAAATGTTTGGTATAAACGAGTATCAAAGAGGATAATTCATAAGGCACGTTTGTCTTTCTCGTATTTTGAAAGCTCATAGCTCAGTGATCTGTGAAAGGATTTATATAATTTAACTACCAATAGAATCGAAATTTTTCAACTTAAACGTGTATAGCAACAGCATTGAAGTATTTCAATAGAAAACTATTGGAAAACCCGTCTCATTTGACCCATGTCAACACCAGCCAATCAAAACGCGTTCTGAGAAAGAGAACAAAATATCTGCTGTTGTACAACAAATCGTTCGAGAAAAATGTTCCGAACAGTGCTTAATATCGAAGTGAGTTCCACAATTTGGTCCTTCTGAAAGGCAGGAATGAATCCCGTACAGCATCCTGATAGTTTCTTTCAATGAAATGCAATTCCAAAATGAAATAAACGACATTAAAATTCTGTATGCTGCTATTTTAATAGCCGTTAAGACCGCCCATTAGTGAAAAAGCTACAAACGAAATCACGTAAAAAGAAACCTCTTAACAAAAATTGGATCAGTTTGGATTCTATCGCCACTGCGAGCAGATGTATTGTGTGTCGTTTGCAAAGCTAGTTTCGCTTCCGACAAGAGCGATTACGTCACAGCTGCCAGTCGTTTGCATTGGTGAAAAAACAACAAAAAGAGGACAACGCAGAGAGCATCACACAAAATCAGCCGTTCTAATGGCTCTAAAAATTTTCTAAAGAACTATTAGGATTGCTTCTTCGCAAATCGAAGGTAAATATCTTCAGTTTAATGCAAATCTAGAACTGTTTGATTAGATTTGTGCACTTTTCGCTGTGTGAAATTAACAGTAATCGAGATCAAGTGAAGCCATCTTTGTTTTTGCGAAAAATGTGAAAAAGGGGAATGCTTGCATAATTCATACATTTGATCAACTAATTGATATTCGAAAGTGTCCAGGAACATGTCAGTTGTTTTCGTATTCACGACATCCAGTTATGTCTCTGACATTACTCACCCGTCTTTTTATAATATTTCGAGGCCCGGAGGGCCGAGTGTCATATACCAATCGAATCAGCTCGACGAATGTCCGTGTGTGTATGTGTGTTGTCAACAAAGAGGTCGAGATCTTAGAGATAAGTGATTTTGATCAAACTAGTCGCAAAAGAAAAGGTATTCCCGTCATCCTGAACGCAATTGAATGGTTTTCATACGATAAATACAATACATAAGCAAAGTCTTGGCATTACATTCCTTTTGTGGAATTTGGTCTTTCTGTTTCAACAGACTTCGCAGCCGATTCTTAGTGTACAGAATTATTGCATGGCTAGTACTATGGATTCTACTGACACTAAGAATCCTTCCAGGTCGGGGCTCGAACATACGACAACTGGCTTGTAAGACCAGCGTTCTATGCATTGAACCGCCAACCCGGGACAATACAATACATACAAAGTTTTATATAAAAATGTTTAGTTTTCTGACAAAATCTGTCACAATTGATTTTGAAAACAGAATATGTCTTTGGACTTAGATTCCACACGGTAGAAGCTATCCAACAAGCCATAGATTGTTAAAATCCATAAAGAACTTGGTGAATACCACACATTTATATATGAGAATACGAGAGATATGAGGAAGACATCATTACACCACTAAGTGGATAAAAACAGATTTTTTACTAAACTATCACTTCGTTCAACATAGTGTTTTTATTTATTCTTCATGTTTTTAGACAATTTTTTCTCGTATATTACTTCAAGAATTCAATAATAGTCTAATCTGGAAAAAACATGTTTCTTCATTTTATGTTATTTCTCATTCTTCTTCCTCATATGTTATTTCACACACTTCTTTTACTCATTTAAATCTTTAATTTGGATTTCTGTATTTTAAGCTGTCCGGGTGGTGGTGAGCCCAATTTGTCCGCGTTCCTTATCTCTTTTTCGAATATGGCTAAGTGTCAGCAATAAAATTGTTCTACTAGAATAATGTGCGAATTTTATTTACCTAATACACATTCCTTCTTACCAAATATGCTGTTTTAATGCTTTGCTGTTTGTATGGCCAATTAGGAATCTTTCCGGAAGAAATACGAATTGTATAGTCGAGTAGATCTCGGATTCTTTGAATGCCCAAATTAGAATTTCTCTTGGTTCAAACGTTTCGATTGTCTTATATATTGTTAGTTGAAATAGTTGAACTGTCTGGGCATTTACTGTGATATAAGAGTTGACAAGTCAAATTCAAAGTTTATCTTTGGACTGTTAAGATGAGAGAAGCTACAGAGTTGTTGGTCATAAGAATAGCTTAATTCTAAAATAATCAAATATAAATTCAAATAAGCTACTATCGTCTTATTTTATCATTAGCATAGCACCTCAGTTCCTAGGGTTACCACTTCGGGTGCATCTCTCGCCCGGCTGAAATTTTATTTAAAAAACAAACCTGAATTTGGAGATAGTGATTCATCTTGTTGTCTTCCAGCTAATCCAATCTCGCAATACTTGCGTTGCTATAACTGATACTGAGAACGTAACTAAGTACTAATTACACAGACTTCTTTGCAACCGATTTAGCTGCTTTTGTTCAAAATTTCGATGTTTTTCTATAGTTGAAGCTTGTTGTTTCTATTGAGAGTTCTGTCTTCACGATAGCCAAATACCGCTCAATAGGTCGCAGCTAAGAGTAGTTGAGTGGAGTCTTTCGTTGCAACATGTACTTCATTCGCTTTATACCATTTCAAAATATGATTGGCGTAGTGACAAGATGCCAAATCAAGCCATGATAGCAAAGGAGTGTCACTGCTGTGTTGGAATGGCAGCAATAGCTTTTTTACCTTTCTGGTAGTAATGCAGCTTTGGCTTGCTCGACCACAGCTGCATATTTCCTGCTAAACCAAATATTCGATCGTTTTCGTCGTCTTGAAAAGCTTCTCTACGCCGAAAAGAAGAAAGCTGCTTGTAGTCTTCCAGCACATAAATTTCATCGTCCATTATCACGCAGGAAAACTTCGTCAAATATTCGTGATACAACTTGCGAAAACAAGTTTTTGCCGTAAAATTCAGTTTATTATTACGGTTCGGTACAGTTTTCACCATGGATTACTTCATACCTTGCCGATGCTTGAAAGTATGCACGGAAGTTAAAGGCAATATTTTTTTAGTCCCAGTACGTACCGAAAGATATAGTCTCTTATGTAATATTTGCTTCACTATCGAGTCTTTATGGTGGCTCCTGAGATCCGTTTTTTGTACTGCTCCCAGACTTCCTGGCTGTGTATCAAAAGATTTATAAACGTTATGGACAGTGCTCGCACGAAAACCAAACTCTTTTGCAAGTTCTCTTACAGAAAGATCCAGATTTTAATTGCAACCGCAAACGCTTAGATTTCTTCGATGTCATCTTCGATCCAAAAGTTTGTAGTATCAAGAAAAATTGGTTTTACACAATAAACAGAAATACGTCCATCCGTCTACTAAATATTTCACGCGTTGATGAAGTATTTTCAGAGATGATCTGATTGGTGTCAGATCTGACGTATTAAGGGGTGCCCAGATTTTGCCGCGAATAACCATTAGCAGCGTAACAAAAGCGAGTAAACACAAACGCAAGAAAGATAAGGGATTACTTCAAGCACAATCCTAACCCTTTGATGCGTGACGAAGCAAAAAAAGGTCAATTCGTCCGTCTGGTTGGTTCAACAGGCCATGAAGCGAGTCGGACTTCATGTCTTCAAGGTAACGAAGGGTTCCAGTTGAACAAATAAATTGAATACGATTACCAAATACCGCGCCAGGAAGCTGTAACGCGAATGGTTGGTGTAGTCGAAATTCATCGTAATGGACGACAAGACGTAACTACATTGAAGCGGACACCAATCAGAATACCGGCTTGGTGTTTTCCGTCGGTATGTCCCACCTGGATGTTCCGGATAAGTTTCGGAAGGGCTTATAATTTGCCAAGAAGTACCTGGTTTTGTCGTCGAACCGAGAGTGCGGTAATTTCAGCAATCCGTACATAACGATCAACATCATCAACGGCCAAACATATGAAGAAAAATGCCTCCAGGATTACCTGTTGTCCTTCCTTCGGTTTGTAATGGCAGGATCTTGCATCGTACCATTTTACGAAACCGATAATGGAGTGATACGAAGACAACTGTGCTGTATTTTTTAACGAAAGGGACAAATCCGCAAAACTTTCCAGAACTAAGCAAATCCTGGACGATTATGAAACGAAAGCTTCTAAAACAGGGAACGTGTTCAAAAACGATAGCAATTTGAAGAAAGAGTGAATGAAAGCGTGTTAGAAAGACGACACCATTGTTGCACAGAATTCGAAAGATAGTGTTAAGTCCAAGGTGTGAACATTTACCCTAGGACAGGAGAATGAATAAACAATCTCTACAAACATATAGCTAATATAAGTGTATTTAACTCCTGAGAGTTCCAGAAAAATCCGACTTAAAATCAATTTTGTCATTTTGTGTGTTGCATTTTTTCGAGTACAGTCTTTAGTCAACCTAAAATCCGCTAGCAATGATATAATATATGATTTGAATATTTTAATAATACCACGGAGTTACACGAAACATCAGTACTGTTAATAAACACGCCTAACCGAAACAGTATAAAAATATAATCTTTTTGTTATAAACATTCGCCTTTTATTACCTGTATTTTATTACTGAACACATAAGAACCGGATATACGGTTATAAATTGTACCGTTTTTTATGAGACATCGCGGCCAGAATCACATGAAGAGAGGACTCATGTGATATGATTTAAGGGTACCTAGCATCGATTGTGCTGCTATTGTCTATGCCATTGAAAGAAAAAATTGTGAAATGGCACAAAAAATCGTATCACATATTTAAAAATCGAGTCTAATCCTTTCCACGACTTTTTTCCATTCAAACTAGTCTGCGTCTGGGACTGTGAGACGTGGGCGTTAATGCATTGACAGTTGCGACGGGTTTTCTTTTACGGTAAATGTTCGCAAATCACTGATGAACACACACGAAAAGAAACCAGCTGCCATCGGTAGCCATGTTTACACTCCAAATTTCATTGATTCCTATTAAAACTCACCCACGTTTAATATCAAAACAGAGAAGAGAACTGTACGAGAAGTAGTTGGTTCACATCACCTCATGAAACCCGCCTACCGAAAACGCACACGTTCCCGCAAGGCCTCTATCTATCGCGGCGGCCAGAACGAATGACATGTTTTTTCGCACGCCTGCTGCTGCTATTTATAGCTACGGTACGGCTGCCTGAGTCGCATAACTGCCCGCGAGGAAGGTATTTGAACACAACAATCAAATTACGCTGACTGTGAAGATACCTCCGCTCAGCACAATTCTTGTGGTTTAACAGTCGCCATCAACAAGCAAAGCTTGAAACAAAGCAACGTTACTTTTATTGAGTAGTAGAACGCATCGGTCATGAAGATGGGGGTATAGCTCAGTGGTAGAGCATTCGACTGCAGATCGAGAGGTCCCCGGTTCAAACCCGGGTGCCCCCTTCTAGTTTTTTGTTTGTTACAATAAGTATGAATTAAATATTTTCAATTAATCTGTTATATACTCCTGTCATTCGCAAATAAGTCAGCTCTAATTGATTGCAAGATGTGCAGGTTTTCGATTGACCCGCAGCAAGCGTGTATAACTTATCTTTTTGCTAAAATTGATGCATTGAGAATCGATAACAGGCGAACGCTAATCGCAGCAATACGTTCGCGGCACGATTATCTGGTGAAAGGTCTGACATGCGGTAATAAAATATAAAAATTAAACAGTACCCGATTGAACAGCAGCACAGCACAGTAAAACCGCTGGCAATGGCCTTATGTCAGTGGTTTCAAACTATGTTATCTCGACAATGGCATTATCTACCGTTTACTCGTTTATCAAGTGAAAGAACTTTAAAAACTTAGGAATTGTTTCGAATAGATTCTTTCTCCATTCCTTGTTTAAAATTGTCATTTTAAAGATAACGATCATTGTAGACAAATTTTCGCACCGTTTGAGTTCAATGTTCTTGATTCTTTGAAAGACCGAATTCAACTCGGTTTTAAATCACTGCTAGTGAAGCAAAAAGCATCGATTCAGGCTCATTGGTCTACCGCCAGAAGCTACATATAACCATTACGGAACGAATCCATTTAGTAAGAGGGTACCGCAGGCCAAGAAGCTTTTCTTCGCTTTTTTTTTTAAGAAAAATCGCTCTTTGCCGAAAAGAGCCAAAGAGCAAAGAGTGTTCAAGCCAAACTTAACAATCGATCCGATGATCCGTGAAATCATATTTTACGCCAGCGCTATCCACGAGCATGTTTGGTCGGATTGATAATCTCCGAACAGGTTCGAGATATTGTCTGTCGCTGAACGACAAAAAAAGTGAATAAAACTGGTATCAGTAGGTATTGTAGCAAGAAGTTGTATGATAAGAATAAATAGATGCTTCCTTCGAAGTAAGTAGACCAAATGTTTTTGGATTCATTCCAGTACTATTGAAATTAACTTATTATACAGTCTACAGTTAACGGGATGGGTTGCAATCAAAGTTACAATACTCACTTAGTGAAATTAAATTTTGTATGTGGAATCAAATTTCTGGTGCTGAAATGTTCCGAATGTTGCAAAAAGCCTTCGGTGGTAATTGTATGTCGCGAGCAAGTGTTTTTGATTGGTACAAGTTGTTCAAAGAGGGTCGAGAACGCCTTAACGACAAACCACGTCCAGGACGACCATCATCATCAACTTACTGGGATCGTTGGAATATCGGAAGGACCAGTAAAAACCATTTTGAAAGATGATTTGGACCTAAGAAAAGTGGAGGCAAGATTGGTATCAAAATCACTCATTGATGCTTCATGATTTTTTCTCTAAAAATTTTACCACTATCGTTCCGCAACCACCGTATTCGGCTGATTTAGCTCCATGTGACTTCTGACCATTCAGCAAAATCAAACGGCCGCTCCGGGGTAACCTTTTTGATAACATCAAACCAGGGGTGGAAATAAGCAAAGTTTTTGATTCACAGTAAATAAAAATAGTTAGTACTATCTTTTCATATCACATATTCATTGTAGATATTATAATGATCTGTAACGAATGATTTTGATAAGAAAAATTTTGATTTTACTTAGAATTTATAAATGTCTTCATCATTATCAGTATTACTGTCTAATTCGGAATCAACATTTCAACAAAGTTTTCTGGAGTTGATTTATATTACGCTATTTTGCTTGAATATCATACACAGAAGTAACAGGAGTGCAGGATTTGACTGCGCCAATTCAAACGCACCATTGAAACGTTGCGCTACAGTTACTTCTTTAAACCAAACTCATGTCAAATAGTGTTTCATTTGGTTTAATCTAGATAGTGCATAAACATCATCATCAGCATCAACCAGCTGGAAGTAAAATATATTTTTTTGTCGCTATAATCACTATTTGGTGTGGTATATTCTTTTACTAATTTTGCATTGCGTATTGATATTGCGCAGCGAAAACTGTAAAATTAACATTATCAATAGTATTACGATCCAATCTGATTATTTTCATAAAACCATGATCTAGCATTCAGCAGGAGGTGATTACGGATTAGATTTGGGAGAATAAATAAAGAATTTTGAAATTTTGAACAAAATCTCTCTATTTTTTACCCATAGTAGTTTAATTACACACGTAGAAAAAAATCGTGTAAATTTACGTCTTCTGAGACCGACATATATGAGCGTCAAAAATAGTTAAATTTTACAGTAAATCTAACTTATTTTAATGCATTTTGCCATATTTTTGAACGCTAAAACATGTTAATTCAAAGGTTTGGTTGAAATGTGTATTTATATCATTCTTGTAAAATTCAGTCGTTTCACGGATTACGTTCTTATGAATTGTGTCATATGGCGTCATGCATGAATTACGTCTAGCTAAATTTCAATAAATTTACCCCCACTCCCCTCCCCTTTTTGTCATAATTAATAAAAAAAAATTAAACCTCCTCTACAGAATTACGTAACAACTTTCGAACCCTCTCTCCCTCATCCTCCTTAGAGAAATTTTTTTTTATTCTTGTTTTGGTAAAACAATGCCTTTCAGTTTATTTATTTATTTGGTGCAGGGAAAAGCCCATTGGAGTAAATTTTTGTCAAACTAACATAAAACCATCCAAGCGATACATTCCCCTTAAATTTAGTTCTATGGAAATTAACACTAATTAGGCAGTAACCTTAGGTATGGTTTTTGATAACATTACGTTTTATTAAAATCTGATATGAATTTATTTGGACATAGACTATCTTGATCTGCAAACTAGAGAATTTTTTTAGCAAATTTAAAGAAATCTCAAAATTGGCATTTCAACCCTAAGCACCCTAACTCCACAACCGAAAGTTGTATCTGAAAAAAAGAATCCGACTGTTTTTATGGCATCTGAAGGCCTCTCAGTTGAATCTAAGATGGTAAAAATCGGCTGAGCGATTTTTGACCAAACATCATTTTCCTTTTTTTTGTGCATATCACTCTGCGATTCCGGAATCAAAATGAAATTTAGGAACTTTGTATGAGATCGTAAGTCCTTTCATTTGAATCTAAGTTTGTGCAAGTCGCTTCAACCATCTTCGAGAAAATTGAGTGACAATATTTGTCACACACACACAAATATTGTCTCTGTTCGTAGATCTCAATCGAATGATATCGATTCGGTCTTCCGGGCCTTGATTGAGAAATCGGTTTCACAGTGATTGCATAGCCTTTCTATATAAGAAAGGCTAACATTGTTTGCATATTGGGTTTTCTTACTACTGATAAAAAACAACGGGGACGGGTATAGCGTGATGGGTATATCGATGCCTTTCATGCAGCCCACCTAGGTTCGATTACCAACTCCGCACATAGGATCAGATAGTTTTTCTGGCCCGAAGAGTCGAATTACTTAAGGTTAAAACCTCTATAATCGAAACAAAAAAATGAAATTCGTTTCACTATCGCATCCACCATATTTACCACATTTAGCCCTCAGCGACTGTTTGGTTCAAAAAAGATGTTTTCTGGAAAGAGATTCGTGTCAAATGATAACACCATCACTGAGACTGGCGCGGTTTTTGAAACTCTTTAAACAGTTTTGTTGTTCTTCAAGCAGAATAGGTTGATGAATAAAAGCGAAATTCCGAGAAAAATGAGTGTTATTTTCTTTGTCAAACCTGATATTGGAATCACCTTTTTAATCAGCTATTTCCAACTTTCAATGATTCTAATCTTTTATTTCTATTTGTTAATCATTTTGATTTCCCATGTATATTTTTCCTCATAATCAATTTAATATCGAATTTCGTTAAAAAAAATAGCAATTCACGAATATCAAAGTGCACAATGCGACAGGTTAAACCATTTTGTAGAGTTTGAAATGACCTTCTCAGCGGTACCACATTTTTTTGAAATAGGATGTGAGTATTATCGCGTTACATATATTACTTTACAAAATAGAAATTTACTCAACAGTGCCAAAAAAGAGCAAGCGTGCTTTTGACCGAACGTCAACGCAATAGTCAGTTCATAAAATGCACTTTATCAACCTGACCCTTTGACCAACCAGTCCCGGTCTCCCCTTTTGAACTTAGATAACAGATTAAGAGTACAGTTACTCTGATACTACAAATTTTCAGTGACGAGAATCGAACCTCGTTGTTTGCCAACGCTTGTGCCGGTTCAATAATGTGTTGAAGATATTTAAAATCGACTTACAAATCATTTGGGTATCATTGGGAAGAATATTTATCTTTTTATTTTCGTTAGAGAATGGTTGTCCATAATCTTTTTATCGCTTGTCCGATGTCATTACATAGTCGTGAGCGATCAATATTACGCAGGCACTACTTAAGATTCACGCAATTCGAAGTTGCCTTGTGGCACTGTTGCCATTGTTTAACAGAGTGATTTTTTTGCTGGTACCTTTTTGGTAACACTGTTTTTGACAGATCACGCGTGAATCGTGTCTTGTGTCATTGTCAAATTTGTTCAGTTTGGCCTATAATTTAATCATGAATCTTCGTTTGGTCTATAATTTAATCATGAATGGGCGCTGGCAAAGTTGAAGGAAGATACACTTTCATTATCAAGAGATTATGCCTTTTTCTGGATAAATGGATGCGTCAACAAGCAAAATCTCCGCACCAGCCAGAAACATTGCTAGAGCCTCCAATGCGTCCCAAAAAAGTCACTGTTTGATTTGGATTATGGGCCGGTGGCTTTATTCGTAAAATACTGGCCGATATGTTGGAGAGAGTGTGCCAAAATTGAACCTGACACATGGACCATCTAAAGCAGAGCCGCGGCCAACATTTGTTTAAAATCATCTTCAAACATTAAATTCCATTGATCGTCAATTTCCTCCATTTTTTTGAAAATCGAACCCTTCACTCAGGCAAAATGAGTAGTGAAAATTATAAGGCAAACTTTATGTTGCATCAAAAATCACCAAAATCACCATTTCAAAAGATATGAAAAATATACTTCTATTGTAATGAAACTGACTCTGCAATATACATCTCACTATTATACTATTATAGAATTTATACGAACAACTTATGAATTCAGTTCGCATTCACATCTCGTCCAAGTCAGTCGATAAAACAAAACCGCTTACGTTCGGGACAAAAGAAAGCTAGTACAGTGAGTAAACCAAATGAACAAAAGCTACCGCCGACACGAAAGAATGCAATTGTTGTTGACTTCAGGCAGCGCAAAATTCGACCTTCGATACGAAAATTTGAAAATTTGCTTAAGGAGCAAATGCATCTTTACATTAAACGTGTGCATTTACTTCAATGCAATAAGACAAATAATGTTGTTTACATACAGTTTTATAAAGAGTTGGATGCAATTCAATTCGCACAAAAAAATAACAATGTGCACTATGTGGAGCATGAAAATATCAAGTACAATATTCCAGTATATATGTAAGATAGTGCTATAGAAGTGCGTGTGCATGATCTTCCCTCAAGCGTCATCGATCCTTATATTCGCAAAAATATGTCCCAATTCGGAGAGATTCTCTCTATCGAAGAGAAAAGTGGAAGAACTTTTTCCCCGGTATTCTAAATGGCGTACGTTTGTTACGCATGCGCTTGAAGAAGCCTATACCTTCTTATGTGACTTTCGGTCAGGATACAAGAATTCCGTGCAAATCACTTGTTACCTATGACAATCAGATGGCCACATGTCAATATTGCCAAAAAAAATGTTCACTACGATACGCCATGTGATAAACTAGACAAGGAGACAACTACACTAAAGGACAACGGTACTTCCTTCACACCAACCCCAAGCAACCCCAGTACACCTGTGACAGTCACCAACAACAGTGAAGCATCCCCTTCAATGAAACCATCCAACGTATCCCCTATAGAACAAAGTACACCAGCTGCAGTTAACAACTTACCATCCAACCAACTAGCAACTGAAAACAATGTACAACAAAGCGCATCTCCACCAACTAGCAACGAAAACAACACCAATACTACCGATGCGGCAATGAATGACGAGACGAACCGCGAACAAACTGCCCTCAATCCTCACAGGAGGAAAATGGAAGCTCCTCTCCCCCTAGAAAAAGGGTGACAACGAGATCCAATACAAAAAAAAATATCTAAAAACTCAGCTTAATCGGCCACGTAAAGCTTGTACGCAAATAGGCCTGAATAAAATATCTTTTAAATAAAAAAACTTATGAATTCCACAGCATATGAAAGAAGTTATGTTTGTCATAGAAATTTCGCACAATGTTCTAGAAAATTTCGTATGAATTGCATAAGGCTTTTTATTGGAATTCCAATATTCGTGACTTCATAAGCCGGTCTTATGATTCGCATACGACATTTTTGTAACTGTAACTGACCCTCACTCTTCAGAATTTCCTGGATCAACTGCAACATTTTAATTGAAAAGTGATCAACAAAGACACCTTTGTTAAACTTGTTCTTTAATCATATCGAAATAGTAGTTCTAAATAATTTTAATTTTTAATACTTTTCGTTTCTTTTTAAGATAACTATCATCTATTGCCAAGTAACTGTCTTATTTCGACATCCAACTAGTTTTTCGGCAACTGCGTCTCTAATTTATGCTTTTTGAAGTCTCAAGCATGGGTGCTATGGGTCAAGACAATAGATCGTTTTGTATAGTATTTTATGACATTGTTTCTGTTTTTATTCAGTTTAACACAACACCAGAACTACCTCTGTTGGTGTAAGTTATCAACGTTTCGCACAAGATCCGTTTCCTACGTGAGTAGCTATAGCTCAAAAACGGGAAGATGGCAAATAACAAACGGCACATTCTACTGCCAAACAACGCATGGTGAGGTCTCCATTGATTGCAGTGTACATAAAAGAAAACATACAGTTTAATAATCGAGTCATGAATGAGTTGTACATTTCCCCATGACAGCAATGAAGCCCATAGGGTTCACGTTCGTTTAAAAATTTTGCTTTGAAGATGCAGATCGTAGACACAGGATCCGGACGGATATTTTGATTGGCGATATCAGTTCCAATCACAACATACGAATCACCCCTTTCACTCAGCTTCGGTGCCTGCCATGACTCGAAGAAAAGGCAAGCAAACAGCTGTACAGAATATCGATGAAGCCACAGGTTTTGCATCTACGAAACCCACTTCCAGCTTCGCTGGTGGGAAAATCTAATTGAATTCAAACTGTTTCTCTTATCGTTTGTTTTGAGTAGTGAACAGTTGGAAGCTGTTTTGCGGTTTGTCGGTACGAAGAGAACTGTGTGAACGTTTTATGGCTTATTTAATCGACAGGTGATTTAAATATGAGAAAATATGTAACCATGAGAAAGCTAAATGTGCACAACGTTGAATTGATGCAATCAAGTTCATTTAAGATAAAACATAATCGTTTTGTTTCAGTAACATAAGGATGGTACAAAATGCATTGAAATGATTGGCAAAACATAGAAAATAAATCGGAATTTCGTTATGCTTTTTACATTTCTGACCCTAGAAAGAATCTTTCAATTATTTTAAGGGCGGTTTTCATTGAAAAACACAATTGTCGTGGAATACTCCAGTTGTGCACTTTCGTGTAGAAGTGACAATAAAATTTCGCCAAGGTAGTGCCACTTATTTGTCACTTGAACGTTCAGTAGAATAATTTTACTAGATCAAGATATTTATCAACATTGAATTCTACTATATACCACGTCACTATACACATTTACTATGGATCTCGCAACAATTTAAACATGTAAAATAAACGTCACATTACAGATACGTATTTCGAATATTTTATACATTCATGGTTAGTATATCAGGTTTTAAGTTGATTGAAAGAATGCTGCAATGCTGTTCCTTTTACATGAAATATTATCATATCATATATTATCAACGACCTTGAAGTTAGATGGGACAGAAAGAGGTTAAAAAGTTTTTTGTGTTTGTTTCTCCACTGTGTGTGTGTGTGTGGGTAAAAAAAGGCAGGAAGACTTATTTCCTTGGTCTCGTTTTAGTAAAGACGTGAAATTATTTTTGAAGATCTCTAAACTAAACTAATCGACCATATTTAATTTCCATATGTTGGATTTTTATGTCAATGGTTTTCGGAAAAGGCATGTTTTGCTATTTTTGATTTGAAATGGTGCAGTAATCGTTTTTACAATTCCTTCGAGGCTTTCCTTATTTCTGTGATGTACTCCTTGAACCGAGTATCTAGTTTTCTCTTTGTTTGTCCAATGTATATTTATCACAATGAGAACATAAACTTTTGTATACCTCAGAGTTTTTCAGTTTATCAGTAGGATCCTTTGAAGATACTAGTAAATTTTTCAATTGGTAATTCGTACTACTGAACACTAAATCTAAACCAAAAGGTTTTATTTTCGATTTAAATGGGTATGCCATGTTTGAATGGAAGTCCACCACTATTCTTTTAAAATTTTCTGATAGGGAAATCAAAGATGTAAATAATTGTTGCATTTTTGCCTGAACGTTTTTTGGATAGCTACACTCTTAGAGAATATGAAATTTACACTTGACATGAATTCTGACATGCCGTAATTACTACGGTGTGGATACAATATTACATCTACTAATATGTACAAATTAATTTTACATCTGTATCGATGTGAGCTTCGGCTAAATTACCTGTGAAGTTAATGATATGACTTATTATCACATGCTTTGAATTGTGAATGTAAGTCAATCGGGACGCTCCTTTCATGTGCATCTATTAGGATGTAATTTTTTCTAACACACCTAGAAAAAATCGTGTAAATTTACGTCTTCCGTGACCGACATATACGAGCGCCAAAAATGACTCATTTTTACAGTAGATCTAACACATATTTATTGCATTTAGACATACCTTTGTATGCTGAAACATGTAGAATTACAAGCCTGCTTGGAAGACGGGGTGTGATTTACACATATTAAAAAAACTTAAGTAAAACTCCGTCATTTTTCGTATTACATCCTAATGAATTGAGAAAAGTGTGTAAGAACAAAACAGTCTGTCATTTGGAAAAATCGGGGGGAATTCCGAACCACTTCGCAAACAGGGATAATTTGAACAAATATTCTTGTAAAACATTCATTTAGGGGTAGATGGGGTAAAACGCACCCCCTAAGGAAATGTAGCTATATCTTAACTATAGAGAATAACACGGAAGAGTTTCACGCTATCTTCCGTAATCATTATTTCTCAAAATTACGTAAAAATACTCACTGAGTGCATTGAAAAATACATGAAATATCTATTTTTCCAAAATCCTTAAAAATTGTCTATTGAAATATATGCGGGGCATGATTCCCGATCGTTAAAAACATGAAAAATATACATTTTAAATTACGCGAAGTGACGATTATCTGAACATAGAGGCAGGATGATCTTAAACAACGGGTAAACATCCATCAAAACAACGGATTAATGCTCATGACAACCACGGGGCAATATGCAATAAAGCTTCTTCTTCTTATTTAAAGAAAGCTTTAGACTTTTCGTTGACGAAATATTTTCCAGGTGGAAGATTGTTTACTATTATTCATTAAATTGATAACTTATGGATAATTTTTGTAAGCGAATTCTTGAGCATTCGGGTCGTTTTGCCCCAAAAATATGAGACGATAAATTTGACGATTTTTCTATGAAATTGCAAATACATCGTCTGTATTAGAACTAATTCTAGAAACTCGAATGTTTGGCAAAGAAGTTCACTGGATGCATAATTAAAATCGTCTTCCTCACCCTACAAAATTACTACTATAGTTCTGTTGTTATGGCGGACTTTCGGTTTGATTAAAATTTCAGTTAAAAAAATTGGTAACTTTTGAGAAAAGCAAAAGGTGCATTATGCCTCGGGGGTAGTTTTAGCCCATCTTCCCCTATGATTTCGTAATGAATAAACTTGTTTCAATCCACCTTGTGGTATGTTAATGTCTCTCTCATGTGACTCATATTGACACATATAATAATATGGAATTCTTCGAAAAAGTTTTCTTTCCTTCTTGAAATAAAACAAAAAACCTTATTTTTGCATGAGCTAGTACAGCCTACAAAATTAAACAGTTTCACTTTTTCCGGTGTTTCTGTAATCGGAAACCTGGATAGTTTGTAATTTGTTTTACGCCGCTTTAAGCGACGGTATAAAAGTTGTAATTTTTTGCACCCTGTATTCCCGGAGCTGAAAGCCGAATCCGGTTGACATTCAGGAGTATTTTATGGGATCATAAGGGCAAATTCAGTAGTGTTTTAGTTCTAGATGCATAATTTATGCCAGTTACAAAATTTAAATCGTGGATTTTATAACAAGAAAAAATGGCAGCCCCAGCAGTATTTTACTCGTGTTTCAAATATACAAAAAATAGAACGGCATCGTAGACCAGTTTTAAATTTGACAGAAGAACTGGTCGAATAAATAAAACTAGAACGGCTTGCTGGAGATACGTTTGTTCCAGTTTGAGCTCTATTATAGATCTTCCATATAGAACTACTAACTGCTGAATTTGCTCTAAGCCCTTTTTATTTGAATCTACGTTTGTGAAAATTAGGCAAGCCATCTCCGAAAAAAGTGAGTTCCAATTTAAAGTATCTGACCACTATTTTTGGTGCTTCTGAATTGGGAACCGGGAACCAGGAAAACCCGAATCGGTTTATTTAACCGTCTGCTGACAATGACTATCGATTAAAATAGTTGTGACTAGAGTCTAGATTTTTTCTTTGCTTCGCCTCTTTGAGCGAAGGTATAAGATTTGTATCACTCTTCTCCATGTATTTCCAGAACCGGAAGTCGGATTCGAAAAAAATTCTAGATTCTTGTATGAGACCAGTGTTGGTGAATGCCGAAAATTTGACAGAAGCTGCTATATTGCTATCTATATTGTATACAACATTTTCAATCCGGTAGAAGATGCTACAAGAACTCGAGTCTCTCAATGCATGAACCGCGAGAGAATTTTTCTACATTTCTTCGCTCCACTTCATACTCTGAGTATTTCACGGCCCTTAAACAAATTTACAGTCTGATAATGATCGTTGCTGTGTGGAATTTCCCAAGAGAGAATCGCAAGTTGATGATGATTCGACTTGATGATTCTCATACTAGGTTGCAATATTTCAAAACCCTTGTGTGGAACATTCACAGACATTTTCATAGACATAACTTATACAAAGTTTATATGCACATAGTTAGAATAAGCGGCAATAGTAAAATGATTTTATCGCAATTATCCACTGCCCATACAGAATCGGATCACGAAACGAGAATAAGCGAACGTTTGTTGCTTCAGAGAGGATCCCCACAGCAGCGTTCTAACCTTTGATTCTCAGAAATGTCATCGAGAGAAATTCGCTCTCGCACTGGTGTCTATTCTATGTTAAATGAGAACAACCAATAATTAACGTGAATGATTTTTTCCGTTACAGTCCTGTAGCGTCAGTTCTATTCCGGAGTTTTCAGTTATCATTTTATTAAATCAAATGCGAAACTACGAGCGATATGGTCAAATAAATCTTTATAGTCCACATTCTGAACAAATTTGAAACTTGTTCATGGCGAAAAACAAAGCATGTCGTATTTTTGGGCGTGAAGACTTCATATGTAAATTAGCTATGGAATTACCGACATGAAATATGAAGACAAACACTAGAAAAGATCCGTGTGAGTGCAAATGACAGTTTCTCCTTGTTTACTTTTTTTTCGATTGTTATAGTCCTATCGGGAATCTCACTATTTAAAACTTTACATAGAATAATAACTGAAACCATCAACTTTCGATTTGCAGATAATAAATATGCCGTAATAATTGAAGGAAAAAGTAAATAAAGAAAAACTATCATTTGCACCTCGGACCTTTTCTAATGTTTATCGAGATATTTTTACATCTTTTGGGAAATAAATTTAGATCAATTGCGAAGCTCCTTTTATAGGCATATGTTGAAACGTAATTTTTTGTGATTTTTTCGTGTTGTGCCACTGAAAATTTTCAGTTTATTGCGCACCCGAATTTCGATGTAACAGTAGAACAATACTTTCAGGATACTCGGTAATGATATGTACCGGTAGTACAACCGAAACACTTGTATTATGTTGAATGAGTGTTAATTTGTGTTTACCTGAATGTACTCGTCGTATCATATAAAAATCAGCGGCAGTTTAGTCCTGGCCTATCCACGGGTACCACAAAACGATCGTCTTTCAACGGAATCGTCATCAATGATCGGAAACGACTCAATATAATCGTGTTCCACGACCTGACCAGCCATAAAACTATTAAAATATGGCCCTTAACTCAATAATTAATATTTCAACGAAGTTCTTGAGCAAAGAGATCACGCATCTTCGTCACAGCTTAAGCTCCCTACACGCCGGACGACGCCGGATCCTTAGTGGGTTTATTTCAATCGAATTGTTGAACGTCGCATGCCCTCCCGTTGTTTAATGTGTCTCGGTTCCGAGCCCGGGAAGAATAATCTCCACTGGCACTGCGCTCGACTGAACCAATCTGAACGATATTTCACTCAAAGCTACCTCAACACCTGACAACTAAGCGATCACATTTGCCGAAGGATTACATATGGTCAGTTATATTATGACCCTGCTCGATGAAAAGACACACGCGTGGTAATTAAGGATCGTTCACAACCCTGCACGAACGGGTAACACTCACATACCCCGAAGAACTGCTACGGATCATCGAACTTTTGCGGTTATTTTCGATGGTTAATTAAAAAATTCAAGCAAACCTACCGCGCGGGACCGGGCGAAAATATTGAGGTCATTTACTCGAACTCGAGCATTAAAGTCCCATTAAGTGACACAGTGTTTATGTGGAAAGAAACTCCACTCTTTCACCGAAAGACGGTCGATTTGCATTTTCGCATCGGTTGATCTCGCTCGGTCTCGCTGGATGGACCACTGTGTTACGTGGAACGTTGGAACAGCTGAACTGTTGAAATCTCATCTTACTGTTCAATGGACAGTACGAGAAACGCACAAAACTCCTTGGAGACTCCGAACTGAGAACAGCTACAGAGGACAGATTAAATTAGCATAAAAAATCGTTCGACATTATATTGGTATCGAACGACTGTGGTAACGGTAGAAAATTGCGAATTGATTCGAACCATGCAGCTCGTGATATCCTACAAGATCTTAAGTTGTTCGGTTTGATGGTTTTTGAACGAAATGAAAGGTATGGAACAGGGTGCGTACTTGTTTCAAAACGTTCCCATGCTGAAGACTTGCTATACTATTTAAAAAACTGGTACATTTTAAAGCAAACATTTCTTTAACTTTTCGTTTGAGTGTTTGAACAGAATGATTTTACAAGGATAATTTTTTTAAATATTACCATTTAATTCTGTTATAAGCGTATCACGTCACTATACAAATTCACTATGTATCTCACGACACTATAAATCTTGTATAATAAACGTCACATCACATATACGCATTTCGAATACAATTTATATTTATATTCAGTGTGATAGGTTTGTTCAGTTATTGAAAGAATGCTACAACGTTGTTCCTTTTATATGAAACGGAAGTAGGTAGATTCCTACAACAGGTATAAATACCTCGAAAAAAATATCTAATTTGTTTAGGGTCGGGAGAGGTTAAGTGTTTTCTATGTTTGTCTGTCCCCTGTGTGTAGGTAGTAACTTAAAGAGCCAGGAAGACCTATTTCCTTGGTCTCTGTTTAGTAAAGAAATGGAATTATGTTTGAAAATTTCTAGACTTTCTGCAGAAAATAATTTCCATGGGTTGGAAATTTGTCTTAAAATTTTTATGTCGTTTGTAGTGAAATCATGGTTTTCGGAAAAGGCATGCTCAGCTATTTTCGACTTGAAATGGTGTGATAAACCCCGTTCCAAATCCTTGGATGCTTTCCCTATTTCCGCTATGTGTTCCTTGAAACGAATATCTAATGATCTCTTTGTTTGTCCAATGTATAATTTATCACAATGAGAACATGAAATTTTGTATACCCCCGATTTTTTCAATTTGTCAGTAGGATCTTTAGTAGATCCTAGTAAAGTTTTCAACTGGTTGCTAGTACTACTGAACACTAAATCCAAGCCAAAGGGTTTTATTTTGATTTAAGTGGATATGCCATGTTAGAATTGAAGTCTACCGATATTCTTTTCAAATTTTCTGATAGGGGGGTCAAAGCTGTAAGTGATAATTTTTCCAATGATCTTAATTTCTTATCGAGGATTGTTTGGATTGAGCGCTCCGGATATCCATTGAGCTTTCCAATCTCGAAGATAAAATTTTTCTCTTTCACTACCGCATCATCTCTGAGGGGTAAGGTTAGCATTCTGTGAAACATATGGTGAAATGCTGCCATTTTGTGTTGGTGAGAATGGTTAGAAATATTAGGTATAACTCGCTCTGTATTGGTTGGCTTCCTATATATTTCGAAAGATAAAGTTTTTGCCTCCCGTATAATAAGAACATCTAAGAAAGGTAAACTGTTGTTTGTCTCCCTCTCGCAGGTGAATTTTATGTTCCTATGTAAATTGTTGATTGTATCCAAAAAAATTTCCAAATCGTTACGCTTGATGATGCAAAATATATCATCAACATATCTCCACCAGCGATTAGGTAGTAATCCTTGTTTATTTAAAAGTTCTTCGAGGCTTGCCATAAACAATTCACATAAAAATGGGGAGAGCGGATTACCCATTGGGGCCCCTTGTAATTGTTTATAAAATTCCCCTCTGAATTTGAAATAATTTACATCCATGCAAAGCCGGGTTAGAGTAAGGTAAGACCTTACTTTGCATTTCCATAAACTATTACTCTTTTGTTTAACTAACCAATCTTCCAACAGATTGATTGAGTCCTTCACCGGGACACTTGGGAATAAGGCAGCTACATCGAAAGATACCATTATTTCGTCATCTTCGATTTCACCTGAGTTCAGTTGTAGGTATCTACCTACTTCCGTTTCATATAAAAGGAACAACGTTGCAGCATTCTTTCAATAACTAAACAAACCTATCACACTGAAGATGAATATAAATTGTATTCGAAATGCGTATATGTGATGTGACGTTTATTATACAGGATTTATAGTGTCGTGAGATACATAGTGAATTTGTATAGTGACGTGATATACTTATAACAGAATTAAATGGTAATATTTAAAAAATTTATCCTTGCAAACATTTCTGTTAATCTGAAGCGAATAATTTTAAACTTGCTCAGATTTTGCCGTTCATTGTACCATAAATAAGAACGAAAACCAAGTTTAATGACTGTTCTTTCGAAAAATGAAAGGGTTCCTAAAATAATAAGAATCGATCAAATTAAGTACATTTTGAAAAGGAAGCAAGGGTTAATCATAATCAAAGGTGTCTTTTTATATGAATTCTGAGTAAAAATATATGAAATTTAGTTAGAACGAAAATTTTTGTGATGACTTGAATAGTAAAAATCTGTACTGGATAGAATTTTACAAGCTATTTTATAAAATTCGCTTGCTGCATTAACTTTCTAATTAATAAAATTAATTTTCCACTATATCAAATACACTTGAAGTCGTGACTGATTGATGATCACGTAATTTTCACCTGCCTAGCATACGACTTAGGCTTGTGCAACTTCATAAACTTGTTGTACCGTGCTCTGAGAAAAAAATGAAACTTACACTTAACGTAAATTCAAGGATGCCGAAATGTTTTGAGTGATGATAGAATATTATATCTGTTAAGGAGAAGGTAAGGGATAAACAGTTTCGGAAAATCGTTTATTTTTACATTTTCTTGTAGTTTACCATTTCAAAAATATTGTGCCAAAATTTTAAATCAATTGAAACAAATCCGTGAACACGATCCTGCAAAATCTACTGAACCGATTCTCTTCAAGCTTGGAACACACATTCTTGGTATAAAATGCCTCCCCCCAACGTTTTGGAAATTTTTCCATTTTCATATTATGGTAGTTTTTCACCTCAAAATTGGCGGAAAATTTAGCATAAGATCGCGTGGTTTGCCTGAATATGCCACGAACTGTTTGAAAAATCAAAATAATAACTTGAGAACGACGGAGGGGGAGAAATGGCTCGAACTTTAAGTAAATTTAAGAGCATTTTTGATTTCAGATAATTCTACGACGAGTTATCGTGTTCACCGCGCAACGTGATTCTCAAAAGAGGTGTTAAAAATGCTCTGTCCACGCCTTATTTTTCAATATAATCATACTGAAATTTAACTAAATATTCTTAATGAATAAATGATGATGCTTCATAATGTCAAACAGTTTGAATAAATTTACTTCAACTGTTTTTTCGTAAAAAATTACAAACAAAGTGTTTTTGACTCAAGTTATCCCTTACTCCCACTTAACATGGTCAAATAATAAAGGTCAAGGTCAATTACAGCTAAATTAGCTTTCAAGTGGAATAATATAATTCATTTTTACATGCTTTGAATTGTAAATAAATTAAATTGCGACGCTTTCTAATGTGCATCTATACAAATTTAAATTTATACATTTTTTCATAATGTGCATTCACCTACTAAGGAGTGTATCCGATAAGTAGTTAGCAACATTCAAACAGTTATTACTCTGAAATGGTTTAATTTATTGCAGCGTGTTTTGCGGTGACATGTTTGTTAACATGTCAATAACAGCTGTGCAATCGATTGGTTTCGGTACGGTTTATCGTTCCAATGATGAGTCGAATTAATCCGTAAACGCGAAAGAAAATTCTGCACACTTGGTGCTCAGAAAGTGGTGTCACGTACAACGAAATTGCAAAACGGGTGAAAGTGCACCACACCAGTCAAAAATATTATCGAGAAGTTCGGTAAGACCCTTTCCATGAAAGATTTGCCCCGATCCGGTAGGAAAACAGGTCCCAGCCAGCCCGGCCGGGACTTAAAAGTGGTTGAGTACATCAGGAAAAACCCATCGGCGTCGACGCGGGATTTGGCCAAGCAGTTCAACACCAGCATCAGGATGACTCAACAGATCAAAGTTCGGAACTCCCTGAAAACGTACAAGAAACAGATGGTGCCGAAAAAGTCCCTGGTACGGCAAGTTCAGGCCAAAACAAGAGTGCGAAAACTGTACAACCGGATTCTACAGAATAAAGTAGGATGTATCCTGATCGACAACAAAACCTACGCCAAGGAAGACTCTCGAGCGTTACCCGGACCGCAATATTATACGAAATCGGTGTACCAGGACCTAGACGACGCTGACACCACGGTGGCGATGAAAAAGTTTGGGCAGAAGGTGTTGGTCTGGCAAGCAATTTGTACCAGTGGTTTGCGGTCGTCGATTTTCTTCACGAAGGACACAATTAACGCCAAGGTGTACGAGGAAGAATGTTTGAAGAAGATAATGCTGCCACTGTACAGAAAGCATAAGGCTCCTCCTCTCTTCTAGCCGGATTTGGCTTCAGCCCACTACGCCAACTCCAGTCTACAGTGGTTGTCAAAAAATAATGTACAATTCGTGGAAAAGGACATCAACCCACCGAACTGCCCGGATCTTCGGCCAATTGAAAGGTATTGGGCAATTGTCAAGCGGCACTTTCGGAAGGAAGGTACAGTGTTCCAAAACATGCAGGAGTTGAAAAAAAAACTGGACAGCTGCCACCAGGAAAGTCACAAAAGTAACTGTACAGAATTTAATGAATAATGTCAAGTCTAAAGTGTGAGCGTTTCACGGAAACTAGAATTTCCTTCAATATAATCAGTGAAATGCATAAAAATGTAATTTTTCTACAATATATCGAAAACTGATGTCAAAATATGTTTTTTTTGCTTTTTCATTCAATAATCAATGTTGCTAACTACTTTTCGATACACTCCTTATCTGTTTCCAAAACACAAAAGATAACTCATCCAAGAAAAATTCGGGTCGCGCGAGGAGATCAATCATCGACGCTGCGAAGGAGTATGACAGACGATCAGAAACATTACTTTTTGCATTCAATTTATCTTCATTGTATGTATTTTCTGAATGCCCAAACGTTTTTCCCACAACTTTTTCTTGGACACCACTTTTAAACAGTTGACAGTTTCCGAGTTACAACCTTTGAAGAAAGTGTAAGAAAAATATAGCCACCGTACCTCGGTGAATGACCTTAACATTAAAACCGAGGGTAAATAACGTAACGTACCATAAAACATCCACTCTTTTTTACAATTTAGTCTTGAGTCGAGAAAACCAAATTGTTTGCCATATCGAATACGTGTACAAAGTTTAAACTAAATCGGAATATGTGAAATTTTATGTCTTGCTACCCATTTCTAGAATTACTTTTCTTGATCAAAAAGCCAATTTGCTCTTGCAAACTTAAAAGCTAAATTTCCCTTGAAATATTAGCATAGTCAAATTAGTTCAAGTAAACACTCAATTGAGCTAATGCTCTTGTTTTGTGGAAAGAAATCTATCTATTTTTGAATATAAGACAATAGTCAACCTAACGTTACTTTATCAACATGCTTTGAATCTATTGCTAAAATACGGAAGGTGAACATTTACAATAAGAAAGAGTCATTTCACTAAAACAACACACCAAAAAAAATCAAATTTGAGAGAAGGAAATGTAATATATTCAATCCAGAGTATTTAAGATAACTTATGTGACATCCAGTTTTAATAACTTTGTATTGCTGTTCTTTTCGGCTTTCGCTTCGCCGTTTCATGTCTTCCAAGCTCAACCATAACGACTCCATAGCATTTCAACAGTTTTATTGATACTAACATATTAAATATGTTGTTTATTGAGCAAGTTTATCGTAAAGCTGCTCGTTTTCCGACTAAGATAAGCGAGAATATCGCTCGCCTCCACCTGCCCGTAGCTTTGTTGAACTTTTCATCGACTTTGTTGTTCCCATAATTCTGTGTTCGGAGCGACCGTGGCCTCGACCCAAAACGGATCACCCGTCATTAATCATTCATATTGCCTCTCGAATTTCTGACTGTTGAAGGTTCCTTCACTTTCGGCGATCAGTTCGTGGGGCCCCTTCAAAGTGAACGAGCATCTCAATTTCTTTTGACCACAATCCATCAGTCAAACTGCACGATAAAGCTCCGAATTCGAACGGCTAACGATAAGAAATCAATCATATGTTGGACTTTCCTCCCAACTTTTTTTTCTATCCTATAATGCTTCAAACGCACTGATTTAAAAAATGATACTGTGTTCATCATTTGGTTGATCTTGTACTAAATCAGGATGATACTTGCTCGCTTAGGATGCTATTATTATTTGAACAAGGACCGACACATTTCGTGGTCATAAATTGCGAGGAAAGTATTGTCAAACAAAACCGTACAGCTTACTAAAGTACCATTTTCGAAGAGTAAGTTCCTACGCGCTGCCGCAATTAATCATGCTTTGGGGCGAGATTTATCACATCACTAATCCAGACAGATGATGCGCAAAAGATCGGTAGTTGGCTTAATAGCTTCTTAATTATTTTCCTCTCCATAATCTCGGAAAAAATAATAACAATAATAACAATCGCGCCGAATTGTACGTCCGTAGGCTGAAGCTTTTCGTTGGCCGTTTTCATGTTGTCGGAGCGGCGGCATGAGTCGTCGCCATTCGTGCGCCTTTCGCTTAACCGAGCATACACAAACATACATACAGCAAGGGATGAAGGTACACAAAACAAAATAACACCTATCATCCTTCTGGACCGACCCGTATGTATGCCGCAGCCCCGCCGAAGATTCTTCCGTGGGCCATATTTCATATTTTGCTGCATAATGGTGGGTTATGAAATATGGCGTGTGTGTTTCGCGGGCCGTTGCGCCTTTGCATCGACCAACGGATTTAGATGAAGTGTGATGTTGGTGAAAACATCAAACTGATGAAATAGGTTCCGTGGATTGATTATCCTTTAGATTTTTATGATATTATTTATGATAGATCAAACATAAAAAGATCCTAGACAAAAGCCGAGTGTGAAGATGTAAATCACACTACAAATTTTAAGCCCTTTGATAATATCTCATAAATATCGAGAGCTTTTCTATGCAGTTCCTAAACTTCAAGACTGTGAAACGTTAGTTTTGCATTTCAACTCAACTTGAATGATGCACTTGCTGAAAACATTGTTTCGAGCAGTTTTTGTTGTCAATACGACTAATCTTACTATGGGGCGTCTTTTCAAAATTGACCCTGTACAAGAATCCACGCAATAACATAATTTTTTCTCCATATAATCAGAATCTTTCTAGGATCGAAAACCGAATACCGGTTAAACTAAAATAAGTTAATTTGGTCGTGGACTATCAAAATCAACAAACCTAAACCACTCGATGATTTTTAGTGAAATTTACCTTTTTACCCTAATCACCCTCTATCTTCTGAACCGGAAGTCGGATCTGATTATAAAACGTGCTTAATCCACCTAGCAGTGAGATGATACCATCTTTTTATCAATCCGCGTGAACATTCTTCGGTGTTTTAGTTCTCATGACATTATTTTAATGACCGTCGTTTTAAGACGCAGTTTGAGATTTTAGTCATTCAGACATTACCGTGTAATGTCGAAACTGCAAATCGGATCGAATTTCAATTTAAACGTGTGATAATCGATTGAACATTCCATGAGATGCCACTTTAGAATTTACGGTTATTTACGGTACTTCTAGAGCCGGTATTTAGGAGCCAGCATAACCTAAAAGGATTCCTATAGCCATAAATTAATATGACGAATGAATTGCAATAGTTTTGAATTCAACTTTGAAGCTTTTTTGGGATGGTAATCTTCTATATCGGTTTGAATTTTAAAAACTCATCACCCTGTAATTCCAGAATCGGAAGTCAGAATTTTTGTTTTTGAAATTCGATTTGGCCTTTTTCTGAGAAAACGATTGAGCTTTGAAAAACGATTCGATACTGGAACCGGAATTCGAAAATCGGTGTAGCTGAAGTTAGTTAAATTCACCTGAGAAGTTGTAGAGTTAACATTTGATTAAAATGTTAAAAAATCAGTGTAGACATCTTTGAATACCTTCCGAATCGAAAACTAAATACCACTGAAACTGAAATAAGTATATTTGGTTATGGACTATCCAAATCTGCAAACCTGATAAACCTGATAATTTTTTGTGAAATAGGCATTTTTATACTAAACACCCTGTATCCCCTAAACCGAAATTTGGATCTGACAAACAAGCAAGATGTTTTATAGAATCTTAAGACTTTTCATTTGATTCTGAGATCGGTTCAGCCACGAGAAAAATGAGTTGCATTATTTTAATTTCGTTTCACATATCATCCTGTGGTTCCGCAATCAGAAGTCGGATCCAAACGTAATTCAGGAACCTTGTTTGGGAGTTTACGACTTTGCATATGAATGTGAGTTTGTAAAAAAACGGTTCAATCATCTCCGAGAAAATTGAGTGAAATTATTTGTCACACACGTATTTGCTGATCTCGACAAACTGAGTTGAATGGTATATGCGAGTTATGTTCTTCCAGCGTTTATTATTGCAAGTAGTATAAATCAAAATAATTGTGGAATTACTTTCAACTTGAAAATGCTGCCATCATCTGGTTTACATACGTCATATTCGAACGATTATGTTGCCAAAAAAGAACCATCCTAAAATCGGTCCGAGGCAAAATGTTATGAAAAAGGATGCTGTACACAGCGTTTTTGGTATTTAGAAACAATTGTATGTAACAGTATAAATAATCGTGTTTCACGTTGCTCCCAAGCATTGCTTTTTTCATACAGCGCTCATAACTCCTACTATTGGAATTAGGCTAATGTAGATATCTCCGTTAAAAATAGACGGAGTTTAACAATCTATGGCTTGTTGGATAGCTATTACCCTACGAAATCTAAGTCTGAAAACATATTCTGTTTTCAAGGTCAATTGCGACAGATATGGTCTACAAACTGTAAATTTTGACATAAAACTTTGTATAACTCAAAAAGTAAACATCCGATCTCAAAACCATTAAATAGCGTTCTGGGTGACGGGGAGACCTTTCATTTGCGACTAGTTGATCAAAATCGGTCCAACCATCTCTGAGATCTCGACCTCTTAGTTGACAACACACACGATTGGTATATGACATTCGGCCCTCCTTGGAAATTTTTTCTAAATTTTGAGCAAATTCTATAGCTTTTTTTTATATTAAAAAAAAGGTAAAACGAGAAGTTTTATGGGATCTTAAGACTTTTCATTTGAATATAAGATGGAGGAAATCGGTTCAACCATCTATGAGAAAAATGAGTGTCATTATTTGAATTTCGTTGCACATATCATCCTGCAGTTCCGGAACCAGAAGTCGGATCCAAATAAAATTCAGGAACCTTGGATTTTTTGTATGAATCTCATGGCATTTCTCTTGAAAAACACTGGTGTCGTGGATTGCTCTGGGTTTATACTTTCGAGTAGAAGTGCAATTTTTCGATGGTGTTTCATTGCCATATCTGCTCGAAAGTGCAAAACCTGAGCAATCCACACCACCAGTGTTTTTCAATGAAAAACGCCATAAGTTTGTAGATAAAACTTTTATTTTAATCTAATAGGTTGAGTAGTCTTTCAGAAAATTGAAAGTCTTTGAGAAAATTGAAGAGTTCTAGACTCCTTTTATTAGGATAAAGAGGTAAAGTCACTTTCACAAAAATGTCAATATTTCCGTTAAAAATATACGGATTTCGAAAAACTTTAGCTCGTTTGAAAGGTATTATAACATCCAATGTATGGAATCTACTTTGTTTTTGAGGTCAATTGAGAAAGACATTGTCAAAAAATTGTACGTTTTGATATAAAACTTTTTATGAAAAGTAACCAACGAATCGAAGAGCGAAAACAATAGCGTTCT
Source organism: Malaya genurostris (assembly GCF_030247185.1). Taxonomy (NCBI): domain Eukaryota; kingdom Metazoa; phylum Arthropoda; class Insecta; order Diptera; family Culicidae; genus Malaya; species Malaya genurostris. The sequence continues at coordinate 217,943,560 of NC_080572.1, forward strand.
GGTTGACAAAAAGACCTGCGTTCCTCGGAAACTTTTTCCAAAATTTGAGCGATTACTATACCTATCTTTTATATTTATAAAAATAGGTAAAACGCTCTCACAAATCAAACATCGAGTTGCTCTATGCGGTTCGTTGATGCCGTAGTGAACGTTGCTATACGCATGAGCAATTTGTTTTCAGGGCTTTCGAATTTCTCATAGAATTATTTTCGTGAGAAAATTTCTCATGCCAACAAATAAGTTTGTACGGAACAGAGAAAATTTATACCTAAATATTCAAAACAAATTTTAGCAGTGACTTTGACAATAGATATGTATTCCTACGTCGAAACTTTGATCAACCAAAACCTTTGTAGTTTTTCCAGATATTCCTCGAAATGACAATTCCTGAAAATCGATGCAATGGCCTTTTCAACCAATTGAACCTACCGATGCAGCTTAGAATCACTTGTTCCGGCTTCCGTCCATTGCTTGTGTCTCACTCTGTTCTCTAGCGAGAAATAGTAAATATAAGTTTCATTAACTAACGCCAAAAGTTCACCGATTCCACATTAGCATGGTCAAATACGCTTTCGAAGGGCGATCGCGTTTGTGTTTTTGGTCCAGTTTCTGCGGCAGGGTATTGTTCTCAGCTGAAGAATTTTGTCCCAAATACGGCGTTTACGCTCGATAGTCATCTTTATGGCATTCCCCAGCCCGGGCACCATCACTTTCCGGTCGGCCAAAACAATTTAAAGTATTTTTTCTATATTATCGAATAATCGTAACATCAACAAATATGACCTACAAATTGGAACAGTTTTGAACCTAATGGAAAAGAAATTTTCCTTCTTTTACATTGTCGCTTTAGGTAGCGATATGAAATTTTTAACGCTCGCCCAGTAGTTCCGGAACCGGAAGTCGGATCCAGATTTAAATCAGGAGTTTCATTTGTTATTACAACACCTTCTACTTAAACTTAAGTTCATGAAAATTGGCCAAACCATCTCTGAGAAAGCAGGAGTATTTGAGCACTATTTTCGATGCATCCGGAATCGGAAATCGGGAACCAGGACAACCGGAATTAGTTTGATAGGCCGTATACTAACAATAAATAATGGCTGGAATAGTTTCTATAGGCGGGTTGAGTTTTGTTCTTCCGTGCCAGCTGGTATCGTCATTTTATATGGCGGTTTAAAAGCTTTGACACTAATCGTCTTGTAATTGCGGAACCGAAAGTCAGATCCGGATGAAATTTTTCAGTAGCTTTTGAGACAAAATCAGCGTCAATTTAAATCAAGATTTGTGAAAATCGGTTCAAGCGTCACTTAAAAATCGAAGTCGTGCTCTAGTTCCGGAACCGAAGTCGGATTCGGATGAAATATTCTAGAAAATTTTTAATATTTTTAAGATCTCGTTTGAATCTCAGTTTGTGAACATTTATTTTAAATTTTCACATAATACCCTATAACTCATGAACCACCTTTGTACCCATTTTTGGTTCATTTTGTACCCACTAGTTAGTATTGTCACAAAATCGGGCCTTCGGGTCCATTTCACTAGTCAATTTTTCAAGTAATTCCATAAACTTTCCGTATAAGAAAGGCAATAAATATACTTTTATAGAACAAAATCGTTATCACGATTTTGTGATAATACTAACAAGTTGGTACAAATTGAATAAAAGTGAATATCAAGGATAATAAACACTACACCTGCTACTGACGGTTTATCTATATTAACTTTTCGTGCAATTTGTTTAGCGTATTTCTTTATGTTTTCTAAAATTTCTTCTGATAAGATGGAGATGGTGGTCTTGGTCATAACATAAGATAGTAAAATGAAATGATCTGCAATTACATTACCACACGCAACCTCTAAACAATTTTCATTTAAGATACGATTTAATAACTTTTTCGTATCGTTGCACTTTAATTTATTATCATTTTCATATACAGATTTACAATACACAATTTTTATTCACTTATACAGATTTACAGAATTTTCTCCAGAAAAATATAGATTTAAATATGAAAACTCTGCACACTATACGAAATTGAACAAAGCACGCTGTGTGCTTCGTACGCAGAGGCTATGGTGTGTTTTCTTCCGCAAAAGTACGTCATTTTGTACGACACACAGTGGTTCGAATCAATAAAAACCTGTTTTAATCCACCTAGTGGTGTAATGATGCCTTTCTCATATCAATCATACTATCATATATAATACTGCGATTCTTGAAAGAATAATCGAAATCGGTTTGTTTGACCGTTTACTGATAAAAACTACCAATGGGAAATGATTTGAGGTCGATTTGGAAATTTTTTTAAGGTTTTTCCCCATTTTCAGTTATGGTATACAATTTTTAACCCACTCTACCCTCTATTTCCAGATCCAGAAGTCGGATCCGCATGAAATTTGGGAATTACGTATGGGACCACAGGACCTTTCATTTGAATCTAAGTTTGTGAAAATCGGTCGCGCCATCTATGAGAAAAATTAGAACACAAATTTTCTATTTTTGCACATTTTACTCCATAACTCCCGAACCGGAAGTCGGATCCAAATAATATTCAGGAATTTTGTATGGGACTTCAAGACCTTTCATTTAAACCTAATTTTGTGAAAATCGGTTTCATCAGCCATCTCTGAGAAAAGTTAGTGCACTTATTTTCACTATTTTTTGCACATTTTACCCCATAATTCCGAAACCGGAAGTCGGATCCAAATAATATTCAGGAATTTTGAATGGAACCACAAGACCTTTCATTTGAATCTAAGTTTTAGAAAATCGGTCGCGCCATCTATGAGAAAAGTTAGAACACATATTTTCTATTTTTCGCACATTTTACCCCATAACTCTTGAACCGGAAGTCGGATCCAAATAATATTCAGGAATTTTGTATGGGACTTCAAAACCTTTCATTTGAATCTAAGTTTGTGAAAATCGGTTCAGCCATCTCCGAGAAAAGTTAGTGCAAAAAAACGTTACATACACACATACGCACATACACACACACACACACACACACACACACACACACACACACACACACACACACACACACACACACACACACACACATACACACACACAGACATTTTGCCTACTCGACGAACTGAGTCGAATGGTATATGACACTCGGCCCTCCGGGCCTCGGTTCAAAAGTCGGTTTTCACAGTGATTGCATAACCTTTCTATATGAGAAAGGCAAAACGTGGACATAAGTTAGTAGCTGCCAAACCGTTCTTTTAATGCATATAGTTGCTTTTAAGAAATTATTTACAAATATATACCGCGTAATTTGATTCTATCCCTAATTGTTCATGGCCTACTTTGACAAAAATATAACCATAACTTTTTTTTCTGAAGAGATAAAAAATATTTTTCTTCCACGAAGTTTTAGAACTAATGAAAATAATTTACTTTGTCAAATATACCAAAAGTCTAGGTCGCACCATTTCGGATATACAAAGCGTTGTCATGGCAACCCCCCTAAAATCAGTTTTTTATTCATAACTTGTTTCGTGTTATTTTTTATGCATACTTTGTTTGGAATAATTGTAGAAGATAAAAAATCCCATATTTTTGTTGAAGGTAGTGCATAGGTTTGTTGTTTCCTGGCAAAGTTATACAACATTTTACCTTTTTTTTACCTATCGTAAAACCTTACACCGAAGAGAAATATGCAGCTTTATGCAACTGATTTTTACAACATTTATAGGAAAAGATATGCCCAATACTATAAAAAAAATCTAAGTGGAACTCGATGGAACTTTTATTTAGGCCTTTTCAAAGTTAGTTTTAGTTATAGAATTATGGCAACCCTCTTCAAACTAGTTTTCTAATCATAACTTGTTTCAAATTTTTTTTAATCCTTACTTTGTTTGGAATAATTTTTACCTAGGAAACCTTGTACCGAAGCGAAATATGCATCTAATGCAGCAAACTTTTACAATACTTATAGGAAAATATATTCCTAAACTAATTTATTTTCCAATGAGAATATCCTGAGTACTATTCGTGTGATTCATTTTCACTATGGCCATGCTGAAACTACGCGTCACGCGTCTGCTCTTTCTGTAAATCACTTTTGCAGTGAGCTTAGAGATGTGCAATTCGCTCCTGAGCTATTCCAGTGAATCGAATCTTTAAAGTGAGCTGATAGCTCACAGCTCTTTTTAAAAGAACCGCAGCTTACCAGTTCACCGCACTGGTAAACAGGGATGTCAGGTTCAGAGAATAAGCTTTGTTCCACAGATTTAAAAAATGGCACAGATTTTCACAGATTTCTGAAAATAATCACAGATTTACACAAATTCTGAAATCGATCACAGATTTTTAAAATTGATCACAGTTTAGCATAAAAAATTACAGAGCGGTAGAAAATAGTGAGACCTTTTTTTGCTTACCAAAATGATTCCGATCAGCTATTATGGAAACGAATAAACGTGCACAGACAGGTTTTTGGCTTGATCAAAGATTTTTGAAAAAAATGACCTGGCATCCCTGCCGGTAAGGTGGAAACAAGCTACGAGCTGAACGGATCTTCGGTTCTTGAAGAGCGAGTTATAAATAAGAAGAAATGTGTGGATGAGCTTTTGTTCGTTCTTCCAAATGTGTATCTACCCTTCTTTAACAGATTGAATGAGCCATTGTCAATAAGAAATCTTACCTCTCACTCAGTAGGCTAAGGTACATTCAGGGATGCCACTTTTGCAGATATTCTCAAATGTGACATAATAATAATTCGCAGACAAGTTAGTTCGCATAACATTGCTCTTTGTGCATCAATGATTTCGATCATGCATATGAAAGAAAAGCGGAGTAAGAAAAACGGCGCTCAAAACAAACATTCAGTTCAATCTTAATGAGCTGATGAGCTGATACATTGAATCGATTCCCTTTAGTGAGCTGATCGGCTCGGAGCTGCTCACCGGTATGAGCTGTTTCGCACATCTCTAAGTGAGCGTCGCACGATCAACATATCGTCTTAAAAAACGTGTTGCTTTGCAATAACTCAATTTATTTACACGTTTAAAAATGAAATCTCTTCGTTAAGGTTTGTACTTTTACTTTTAATACTTTTTAATATTTTGTTTGGAAAACATTTTTTTAATATTTATTGAACTTTCGATAATTTTTCGGATTTTCAGTATTTAAAACTATCTTTGAAAAGGCCTAAAAAATTGCATCGAGTTTTACTTAGACTTTTTTTAATATTGTTAACTGTCAAAAAGTGAACAAATCAAAAATTACTACATGTTGCTTAAGTTGCGCGTGGAAGCATGAGCTTGCTTGGTTTTGCGTGTTTACGCGCACTTTGTAGTAGATACTTAGGTAATAGAGGGAGATTCTACGTAGATAAATTTAAAAAAAAACTGTTTTTAAAATATATATCAAAAAATAATTTTTGTGCATTATTTATATCTTCAGCAAAAAATACTTCAAATGTTTTTTTTCTTCAAAATGAGATAGAAAACAAAAATTTTTTCGTGAAAAAAAAATTATTTTCATTCGAAATTGGTACTACCCCCTTAACAAAAATTAAGGTGTCACTTTCAAAAGAAGCGTAATATAATCTTGTAAAACTTCTTCGAAGACATGTTAGCTCTTAAAAATCAGAGAAAGTCAGCACAGACTTTTGACCGTCTTTTTCCAGTTTTGGACCACTGTGCAACGGTTTGAAAGTTTTGACACTCGTCGCCCTATAATTTCGGAGCCGGAAGTAGGAGCTAGATGAAGTTGCACAGTATCTTTAAAAAAATGAAAGCTTTAATTTAAATCATTTATTGTGAAAATGTTGCTGATAAATCGAAGTGAGTTCCGTTTTCTTCACTATTATCAGTGCTTTCGGAAGCGGAAACCAGAAACCAGTAGGTTTATATCCACTAACTAACAAGATCTGCCAACAAGATGAATTTATCAGTAAGTTTTATAAGAATTTGCACCTCATTTCGTTATTATTTGTGAAAAACTACTAAAGAAATTGATAATTTTCCACTTATCACGCTGTAATACCGGATTCTGGTTCAACATTTCTGGGACTTTTAAAAAAAATTCAAGACCTTTTATTTGCATCTTAGTTTGTGATAATCGGTTAAGAAATTTCCGAGAAAATTAAGTGAGCATTTTCTCATAGATTTGTACTTTGTAATTCCGGAACCGGAAATCGGACAGAGATAAAATTCAAGTTAATGTTAAATTTAAATACTATCATTAGTTTTCATAAAGTACCCCACTTTGTCACCTACATGGGGCGAAGTGAAAAAAACATTTCAAATAGTTCTGGACATTATTCAAGACGAAAGTAGTTAAAAGTTCAGTTTTACCTTTTTTTATATATATAAAAAATAGGTACAGAATTCGCTCAAACTTTCGAAAAATTTTCCGAGGCCCGGAGGGCCGAATGTCATATACCAATCGATTCAGCTCGACGAACTGAGCAAATGTCTGTTTGTGTGTGTGTGTATGTGTGTGTGTCTGTATGTGTGTTGTCAACTAAGAGGTCGAGATCTCAGAGATGGCTGGACCGATTTTGATCAAACTAGTCGCAAATGAAAGGTCTCCCCGTCACCCAAAACGCTATTGAATGGTTTTGAGATAGGATGTTTACTTTTTGAGTTATACGGAGTTTTATGTCAAAATTTTCAGTTTTTTGACAGTATCTGTCACATCTGACCTTGAAAACAGAATATGTTTTTAGACTTAGATTCCGCACGGTAGTAGCTATCCAACAAGCCATAGTTTGTTAAAATCCGTCCATTTTTAACGGAGATATCAATATTTTTGTGTAAACGACTTTTCCCCTTATTCCAGCAGTAGAAGTTTTGAGCACTGTATGACAAAGAAATGCTTGGTAGCAACGGAAAACACGATTTTTATACTGTGACATATAATTGTTTCTAAGTGCCCAAAAGACTGCGTACAGCATCCTTTTTCATGACAATTTGCCTTGGACCGATTTTAGCACGGTTCATTTTTGGCAACATAATCGTTCGAATATGGCATTTATAAACCAGATGATATCAGCATTTTCGAGTTGAAAGTAATTCCATAATTATATTGATTTAAACTACTTACAGCAATAAAAGCTGGAAGAACATAACTTCCATATACCATACGACTCAGTTCGTCGAGATCAGCAAATGCGTGTGTGACAAATAATTTCACTCAATTTTTTCGGAGATGGCTAAACCGTTTTCTACAAACTCAGATTCATATGAAAACTAGTATACTTCCAAATTTGGATCCGACTTCTGATTTCGGAACCACAGGATGACATGTGAAACGAAATTAAAATAATGCAATTCATTTTTCTCGTAGATGGCTGAACCGATCTTAGATTCAAATGAAATCTAAGAATCATCTATGATTCAAATGAGAGGTCTTAAAATCCTACAAAAATTAGTCAGATCCGATTTCTGGTTTAGGAGATACAGGGTGATTAGTATAAAAATGTCCATTTCACATAAATTAATCAGGTTTATCAGGTTTGCAAATTTGGATAGTCGATTACCAAATAAATTTATTTCAGTTTAAGCAGTATTCTTTTTTGGATTCGGAATGTACCCCCAAATTTTAATTCGCACTACAATTTCTCAAAGATGTCTACACACTCCTCAGGTGAATTTATCTGATTTCGGCTACACCGATCTTAGAACTCCGGATCCAGTTTCGAATCGTTTCTCAAAGTTTAATCATTTTTTCAAAAAGGCCAAATCGAACTTCAAAAACAAAAATTCAAATTAAAGGACTTAAGGTCCCATACAAAATTGGTGAATTTTATCCGATTCTGGAATTACAGATGATGAATTTTTAAAATTCATACCGATATAGAAGATGTAAATTGTTTGGCGTATTAATTTATGGCCATTCGAATCATTTTGGGTTATGCTAGTTCCTGAATACCAGCTCTGGAAGTACCATAAATAATGACGAAAAACTCTAAAGTGGAACTTACTACGACATCTCATAGAATGTTCAATCGAATGTCACACGTTAAGATTGAAATTCGATACGATTTGCAGATTCGAAATTACAGGGTAATGAGTGATTAAAATCTCAATTTGCCGTTTGAAACGACGATAATTAAAATAATGTCATGAGAACTAAAACACCTAAGAATATCCATGCAAAAAAACACATGCGGATTGATAAAAAAAGGTATCATCTCACTGCTAGGTGGATTAATCACGTTTTAAATAGCTAAAGACGGCGGAAATTTTAATACGCAATTAATATTTTATTTAAAACTCGAAAACAATTATCAAACCAAAAGGTTCCTGTTTGTTTACTATGACTGAAAATCTAAACAAAGATTATTTTAAGAAAATATTTGGTTACAACGTAGAATCGTCAAATCGCTCTCAAGATCTAGAATTATGATTTAGTTGTTCAAACAAGCAATTTTTCATAAAAAGTGGAAGCTTTGATAAGGCCTTCAAGCAAAGGCTACACTGAAACCGTTCGTTTATGATCAGCTGTTTGAAAACCAGTACAATTATACCGACATCCGTAAAAATAATTTGGTATGCTCGGGAAATTTCACAACATCAAAATTGATGAGAATTCATACAATTACTGTTGAAATTGATTATTCGCGAATATTCATTCTGATTATGAGCAAAACAAATCTTCATTGATCAGCAAAAACGTCCCATGGATTGTAACTCCGACCAGTTCACAAATGCCGTCGGTACTTCAACATTGAACCTACCTTCATTTTCTCCTTCACAGCTTCCGACTCATGCGTACGGCTTTCATTTGTCTTCTCCTTGTCTTATTTCTTCGATGCGTTCAAATTTTGCTCGATTTAGCGCTATCATTACACCATTACACAACTTTCCCACTGGCACTTCACTTTAGAGCAATCAACATTCCAACTTAAAGCAGAATATTTTCCATAAGTCAATTAAGATCACGTCAAGCGCCAACTTGTTTCAATGCTTCCCATTTTCAACACACATTTAATACCCAAAAGGGGAAGCAATTTTCTCCAGTGTCATCAGCATTCCTCGCTTACTATGTTCCCAGACCGCTCCGGATGGGGAACACGACCACCACCACCACCATCACGAGCGGGGACCGGCTATGCATTCTAATCGATTATCTACTAATGATGTCCGATTCGCGTCAGGTCGATAAAGTAGACGCTAAATACGAAACGTGACAATCGTTCGAACATACGCGCGACTACGGTAGAACGAAAACGTGGAAAAGCTTAGTTCGACCGGCGTGAGAAAAAAATATGCCCGTGCACGTCTAAACGCGACCGTTATTCGCTCGGAACTGGTTGAATGTTTGCTCTCTCTCGGTTAGATGTATCGATCGATCCCTCCCGAATCCGAAAGCACAAACGTTGGCAAACTCATTGACACATGATCTCACAAGCTGATAATAGCGAAGAGAACACCATGACACAACAAACAACAGATCAGCTGTCTGGAAACGGGAGGTGATTGTTTTTCGTTCCATTCGTTTTGTTCGGTTTTTCCTTAGTTGGCTATGCTTTGTCTTTCAAACTTTGGCAGATTTTCTCTCCAAACATTCGGACGAGCTTTTACTCATGCTTTTCCAGTCATCTTCCATGTGATGTGTGAGAGAATATGTTTTCATATACATAGAGGAGAGTGCCTGGACACATGGAAAAGGCGTCATGGAAACATGGATGCTCCTCCCACCAGTATATTCAAAGTATGTAAATGTTTTTCGTCTCTTTTTATTTACAAATTCTTTCGTCTTACTCATCGCACAGTTCATTTAAGTATTCAATTTCCTCGATCGTATCACCAATTCTAAGGAAATACTTTATTTCTCTATTTTGCTACTGATTCAGGATGCCGCTCGTAGAAATTATGAATCAAATTTGTTTAGAAGTTTTCTATTTCCAACAGGTTCTAAATGGTAGAAATGAAAAACTGTTGTGGCACCTTGAGGAAAACCGTTTGATGGATCATTATCAACCCCGTTTGCGTTGGCCAATAAATCATTCTAAGAAACCTCGTAGACACCAGCCGGCTTCGCCATGAACGTTAATGAAGTTTTACGATAACACATAAAACTGGTGAAACAAAACAAACGCACTTTATAACTCAAGTCCTAGCGATATAAACTATGTTGCCGTCTAAGTCTTGTTTCAATTAGGTACGAAAATCATAAAACCGATTGTTTCTTCGCGTTTAGTAATTGGGTTTTACTGGTTTCCTTCTCATGAATGCCTAATTATCTGCCTTGTGTTGATGATAGACTCTCGATTCGGCAAATGTGCACAATGTGGAAATTCGAGCCGCCAAAACTGACGCTAGATAGGAATCTTTAATTTACGTTTACCATTAGCAATAAAGATGCAAAGTGCATTCAAATAGAACTGTGCGCAGTTCTCCTCTTGGTCCGTTCCGCATTGTAGTAAGAGATTCATTAGGTTGAAGAAACTTCAATAACGATAGAAATTTTGTAGAAAAAATTATTATCACTTTTCGTAGACGATTTAAATCATTGAAACACTATGGAGAACTGTTTATTTCGATGTAGTTTAAGAAAATGGGGTCAATATAGGAAAGAAAAAACCCAATAGTAAAAACATGTACTGGTTTACAAATTACACGTGAAAATAATGAAACTTTTTATTGCCGATTAATACATATTGTACAATATCAATCGTACAATAAAAATCGTGATGATGCGAAATAATTCTACGAACTATAAATTTGGTGGCGGTCTTTATTAAAAATAAACATGGTAGGATTATGCAAACAATGCAATGAACAATTGCAGAAACCGGTAACAAATGATCAGACTTAACGCATCACTCAATAAGTCTTGTGATTGTCTCACACACATGGCGCTATCAGTGTCAAATCCATATGACGTTTATGAGGTACCAACTTTCAAAAGACTATGTGTGAAAATTTCAAGATATTTCGATTAGCCAGAAAAAAGTGACAGCCATTTACGTGAAGCTATGTTTGACATTTTCAAAACAATAGATTCAAAACTTTTTCGTTTAGCCCCATTTATTTTCTAGTTATAATAATCAGTTGAAATATGATCTACAATCCAAAACCAGAATCAATACGATCAATCAATACTGGTTAATATTACGTACAATTAACGTACAAATTACGTTAATGTTACGTACAAAACATCTGTGATCCAATTAAATACAATGCGAGTGACAGTAGAAATCGGTTTAACCCGTTTTACTCTAATTTATTTCATAAATCATATCATTGGTTAAATTTTCTCGATATTACGAAAAAAGACCTAAAAATAAGATTGCAAATCATTACAAATAAATTAAGGTAAAACGGTATAACAATACTCGTGCGGTTATTGAATCTATTTGATTTCTTATTTTTATGTTTTTCTTCGTAATATCAATCGTTTTTTATTAACCGCAGTTAGTCTCCTATCGAAATTCAAAGGAATGTTCATCCATAGATAAAACTTATAAAATAAATTGAGGTAAAGGGGGTTAAACGGGCTAGTACTATCATTCCCATTATGTGTGTTTGGATCACTGAAGTTTTCTACGTAATATGGACCAATATTGATAGGTCATATTGGATCTGCTTCGGGATTGTAAATCTGAATTCAACCTAAAGTTATGTTTGTGGGAAAATTGAGGTAAAACGATGTAGCACGATACTGCGATCATGGGAACTATATGTCAACTATTTTTTGAGATTATATGTGAAAAATAGAACTGATCGTTCAATTGAAGTGGCTACTCCAGGAAACATCAGAAGAGCCCACAAATTTTTCAAATCTAATCGTAAGTTTAAATCATTGTCAATGAGATAGCTGAGAACGTGAAGACATCAAAAGGTAGTGAGTTTTTAATTATGCATGAACATTTGATCACGAGAAAGCTCTTTTCAAACTGGGTGTCGCGTTTACTCACAGTTGATCATGGTAACAAGTATTAAATCAGATTTTTTGTGTCGATATGTCACAATGAATGAAACATGGATCCATCACTTCACTCCGGAATCAAGATGATCTTCAATCGAGAGAACTGCAGCCGGTTAATCACGTCCGAAGCGTCCAAAGGCACAACAGTCAGTTGGAGAGGTAATGGTTCCAGTAGTTTAGCATGCACATGGTATATTCTTCATCGAGTATCTTGAGAAAGAAACACAATCGTTTGCGAATACTACAGAGCATTGTTAGATAGTTTGAATGCAAAAATCAGAAAAAAGCAACCTCATATTTTAAAGAAAATAACCACTGTTTTATCACAACAATGCTGTATAGTTCAGATCTGGCCCCCAGTGGCTGCTGGCAATTCGCGGCCTCAAGAAAAAGGCTCGCCGGTATAAAATTCAACTCAAATGCAGGAAGCAATTCCTGAATGTGAAGTTTAATTTTAGTTGAATAACAAATCTTTCTGGAAGCACGACATGGAGAAGATAGAGAACCGATTGAAAGAGACTATATTGATAATTAAAATGGATTTTCAGCAAAAAAAAGTGTTTTTATTAATTGGTCACACGGCTTATTAAGTGATGTGTTTACATTTCGGCATCTGAATGTGCTGAAACAAAACTTCATAAGATAACATAAGGGCAAACATCTTACGGAGATTAGGAACGCATCCAGATCAGTCTCGAATATTTGAGACCTAACAAACAGATGACATACTGATTTCAAAGCAGCTCTAATTTCCAAATGATAATTTAAATATTTACAATTTCTACAAATACTCTGCAAGGACTCCGATCTGTGAATTTGGAAGCTTAAATGAAGGTGTAATGAGAAAGTCGGTCGGTAATTTCGTTTTTGAACTTCTTTTCGAGAGCACAAAAACAAAACTCCTGATAGAGCATAAAGTTTTCGTGATATAAATTTTATTAATAGTGGGAATGAAACTGAACAAATAAGTGTTATGAAACGGGAGAAAATAACCGAAGAAGGCAAGAAAAAATTGTTTTAGAGCATTGGTTAGAGGACAAGAAAAATAATCTCTCTTGTCCACATCCCGTTCACACGATTTCTTCCGAAATTGAACTCTGATACATCCAAATGTTTTATCAAAAATAGAATATTAAAACCAATTTTTTATGCATACCACAGGTACACGCACTTCTCTGTACAACGTCTTTCAAAATAGAAAAAGAATCTTGTCGATTGGATCAGTAGTTTTCTTTTTATCGAGTGAAAGAACGATCTCGAGAAACGTGCTTCAAAATTTATGTGATTCAAAGGAAGGGCATTATCGAAGGCAAAATTCAAAGAACTCTATCTCCAAAACTATTCACGTACGACTTTGACATTATGTTCTCAGACAGCCAGCGATGGCATTTCACTAGAGTGATACACCAGCGTGCAAGTTTCATGTCTACAATGAGGATACAACCGGCGAACACCGCACAGAAAGGAATACGCACTTCTCCTCAGCGTCGAATAGACAGACTTTAAGTGTACGCTTGTGTTTGAAGAAGCTGGTGCGAGAAAATCTCACTATTCTTACATGAACTGCTCTTACGTATTCTCACCTGAATACACCCGAGTGTTCACTGGCACATGCACTGGTGAGTTAACACTTCTGTAATTATTTTTTTCAATTTGTAGAGAATAGAGTTGGCCTTGCTATGAAAATGAAAAATTCAGCGATAAATTGTATTTTCGTTGAACATGCGTGCCCCACGCTTCTCTTATGTACGATTCAGGCAGTCCGCTGTCACCGTCACCGTAACGTCAGCTTCCGTCAAAATTAGTTCAATACTTTCTTTACCAGAACGTTCAAACGTTCCGTCCGTCCAGACGCTCCGTGACGGTGACGTTATGTGTGAATGTCTCCATAAGAATGCATGTAACTAATTTTGACGGTGACGATATCGGAGGTTGACTGTGACGGAAGGTGACGGACCGTCTGAATCATACTTTATGAGAACCCTACACTAGAATGGTGTGTACACTTCCCGGTTAGATGTAAATAGCGACGGAAGATCAAAATAATAACAAATTTCACCATTATATCTTGCCTCGTTGTTTCTGTACCGTCATAGCTATACTTAATATTTTCTTGATATTTTATCTAAGGAATCGAGAATTTGTACAATATCAGTTTAGCATCAAATTTAGTTTTTGTATCTTATTTCGTTATTGATTCCAATTGATCCAGCAGAACCAGTAGTTCTATTTTCAAATAAAATACTCTTGAATAAACTGCATCAGAATCAGATAAGAGAAATGCTTATGACATTATTCTATTCTGAATGCTAGAATATGAAGTAACTGAAAAATTCGTCTTCAATAAATTGGTTTGATATTACATTAACAGAATTTTAAATCTTCTTGTTATTTTGTCATGCAGACTTTGTAATGATTTTTAAAATTCTAACTCTTATTTCAAACTAAATAATGTTAATTTCTACCATAGAGATGTTTGATTTTCTTAATAACATTTGTTATTGGTTTGAAAATCTTCGTCCACCTAGAGAATTTGAGAGCTTTGCTCTAGCAGTTTTGTGTGATCCGGTGCCACAGGCGAAAGAAAATAAATACGCGCTCTCATCATGCGTGTACACTTTATAGTACAGTGATGTATAAGTGTATAAGAGATAAGCTCTAGTTGATGTTGTCAGTGCGAGGAAAGAAATTACAGGGAGAAAAACAAATACAAAGTTGTTGTCATTACACAGCAGCCAAAATCAAATGCATGCAAATCAATGTACGTTTTGTACGAACTACCAGAACCGGAAGTTGAATCCAGATAGAAACCAATGGTTCCATGAAATTCTTCATTTGAATCGAAATTACCAGCGTTACCAGCAAAGCCGAAATCGATTCGTTTTGAGTTCACATTAAATAACGGCTCGAAATTTTAATTATTGACCACCCTATAATTCCGGAACCGGAGGTCAGATTCAGATTGAATTCCATAGCAACCTGTGAGAACATAATACCTTTCAATCGAATCTTTGAAGTTTGTGAAAATCGTTCAGGTCATTTCGAAAGAATTTCATTTTTGGACATTTATAATCGATATTTTTGGGCTACTGAAATCGGATATCTACAACCAATGTAACGATTGAACTTAATAGAAGGCAGTAACACTAAAGACTTGTGGATTAAAGCAATTTTAAGTGCATTATTTTAGATTTTTAAGGGAAAATTTTTAACCAACCTCATGCAACTAAATATGCATAACTCCGGAATCGGAAATAGGATTCGAAATTAAATTCAGAAGATTGCTTATAGCCGGGACTATCGACCTATTCACGCATATGACGCTCAAAATACTTGATAAAACTATGAAAATCGCTCCGCGAATACAGATTTACACGAAAAAAACTTCGGTTTTGTTGTTATATATATTATATATTATTATAGTTTTCAATTTAATACAACCAACGATTGTTTGAAGCAACCAAAATTTATCCCATAATATCCTGGTAGCTTAAAATAACTGAATTATATGCAAATATATTTTGTATTTTCGACATTAAAATTACTTGATATCATTGCAATGCCAAAAAAAAATATCTCATTCGGCACATTTCCCAAAACAACGACGAAGACAGCATAAACTGCCGTTTTGTTCCCACCGATATTACTGTTGACTTTTGATGTACTGTTGCACTGCGGACGGTTGCATTTCTTACTGCATCGAGTTGCATTTCGGTGCTGCACGCAACGGCGTCCCGCTGAGTTTGTGTTAAAAATAAAATAAATTTAAACACGTTTCAAATCATCCACAGCTGGCTACTTTTCCACATTTATCAACATGGTCACTTCGGGTAAGGGAAACCATAGGCACTTTCACAATCCGAGGAGGCTAGAATTTGAATGCTTTTTCGCGTAAAACCATATGTTTCTCTTGTGAAACCGCTACGTATGTGCTTTTTACTCGCAATGAATTATAATTGAACCGATTGTGAGCTTCAAATTTCCCTACACCGATCGCTTCTCGTGGCCTCATCTGTGGTCAATTAATTTTCCCTCAATTCCACATAACCATCACGATCGGCTCGAAACAAGAAGTGAATTAACTTCGATCAATTTCACCAACGAATCGATTACAGATTTATTTACACGCGCAGTGGGTTGCTCACTGTTGCACCCAGCTGGGGATCCTCCGGTAGACCGGAGAGCGCAGATCATAAGCCATCAACGGGCATCGCGATAGCGAAGGGGCGCTCATTTATCGCTACCCTGGCGGTCGATCGGAAAGCGGGGCAAACCTAGGAACAATATCTTTCACGATTGCGCCTTCGAATAGTGCTGCCCTCGTAGCGCCATCTCCCGTTGCAACGGTGTGTACGGCCATTTGTTACTCTTAAGCATCTTGTAAATTCTCTAGCACTGGTTGTTTTATGTTATCCCATAACATCTCAATATGAAAGTTTTGTTTGGATTTATTGAGGTATTATGGGTTAAAGATAGTTCTGATACTTGGGCTTTGTTTTTTTATGTAAGTATTTTTTTAAATTTAGTTTTAGTACATTTTGAATGACATATAGAGAGATCAATTTTAGAAAAAAATAATATTTTCAAATTATTTTCGAAAAATGAAAACTTTGAATTTGGGGTGTTAATGAAACACTGTTTTTAATCCACCTAGTGGTGCTATAATACCTTTCCCGTGTTACTCTTGTTTTCATTTGTAATACTACACGGAACGACCGAAATTAGATCTGCGCCTAATTCGTATTACTGTTTTTGAATTAGTTGATTTTAACAACAAAATTTTCAAAATAACTATGAAATTTGTTAAAATTGAGAATTTACTTTGCTGAGAAAACTCTTATTTTTGTAGAATGTGTTTAGTTTGCGAATATCTTGGAAACAAATCAGCAATATTTCA
The DNA here is from genome assembly GCF_030247185.1 of Malaya genurostris. Lineage (NCBI taxonomy): Eukaryota > Metazoa > Arthropoda > Insecta > Diptera > Culicidae > Malaya > Malaya genurostris. Next base: position 217,960,353 of record NC_080572.1, read on the forward strand.
ATCCAACACGAAATTCTCATTGACAACTAATTTTGTTATTAAAATCATAAAATTTGTTTCTATGTATCTGCCACCATCATTGCTGAAGGACAGCACAAAGAAAACAAAATTGAAATCGGTTTTATTAACAAGTGCATTAGCCAAAAACTCATGAGAAGTGTCAAAGCAAAACAATCCATTAAAAAGCTAAAAAGGACAGTCTTGTTGAAACTGCTTGCAAATTGTTTTGATGTTTTTCGCATGTGTTACGATAAATCCAAATATAAATTTCAGAACCGATATGTAAAAATGACGTAAACTTTTAGCGGAAAGTGGATTTTTTTTCAGAATTTGTGCGCATTTGAAGCGATTGTGCGTAATAACGATTTACGCGGAACAGTGAAGTGAGTTTCATTTTATTGCAATTCCTCATGGTAAAGGACTATGTGATGCACTCGGAGGTAATTTAAATCGAATGGCACGACGTGAAAGTTTTGCTAAACTACATGAACACACAATCACAACTAAGCTACTTTCAGAAGAAAGGATACCATGAACAAATTTATTGCATTTAACCTGTAGAATAATATTCTACTGTTTAAATGATTATCTTTCAACGAGAACTTGAAATTTCAAATATATTTGTAAATTGTTTTAACTGTAACTTCTTCATTTTTCAAAAGGCACGGATGGGATAACCATCAATCTGTAGGTTTTATTAACAGCTTCAAAAAAAAATTATCGAAGAAATCTAAACCCTGATTTTTTTTAGTTTATTATTTTTGGTTCATTTTGAAATTATTGAAAAAAAAATCAAATTTTTTTTCAGTGAATATTTTTTTTTGAGTGCCCTATTGATTCCCTACAATTTCTTGCTGGACGCAATTTTTTGTACGAAGAACGGTTTCCGAATTACAACGAGACCCGTAAACTGTTTTAACAGATCGGCTGAAAAGTTCGTATCGTTTCTATGAGAGGGCGCCACTAGAATTAAATCCATACCATTTTCAGCTAGTACCAACCTTCAAAAGATACGTGTATAAATTTGACAGCTGTCTGATTATTAGTTTGTGAGATATTGCATTTTGAGTGAAGCTACTTTTGTTATTGTGAAAAAAATGGAAAAAAAGGAATTTCGTGTGTTGATGAAACACTACTTTTTGATGAAAAAAAGTACCGCCGATACCAAAAAATGGCTTGATGAGTGTTATCCAGACTCTGCACCGGGCGAAGCAACAATTCGTAAGTGGTTTGCAAAATTTCGTACTGGTCATATGAGCACCGAAGACGATGAACGCAGTGGACGTCCAAAAGAGGCTGTTACCGATGAAAACGTGAAAAAAAAACCCACAAAATGATTTTCAATGACCGTAAAGTGAAGTTGATCGAGATAGCTGACACCCTAAAGATATCGAAGGAACGTGTTGGACATATTATTCAAGAATATTTGGATATGAGAAAGCTTTGTGCAAAATAAGTGCCGCGTGAGCTCACAATCGATCAAAAACAACAACGAATTGATGATTCTGAGCAGTGTTTGGAGCTGTTATATCGAAATAAAACCGATTTTTTTCGTCGATATATAACAATGGACAAAACATGGCTCCATCACTTCACTCCGGAGTCCAGACGACAGTCAGCTGAGTGGACTGCACGCGATGAACCGAACCCAAAGCGTGGAAAGACTCAACAATCGGCCGGTAAGGTTATGGCGTCTGTATTTTGGGATTCGCATGGTATAATTTTCATCGACTACCTTGAAAAGGGAAAAACCGTCAACAGTGACTATTATATAGCGTTATTAGAGCGTTTGAAGGACAAAATTTCAAAAAAACGGCCTCATTTGAAGAAGAAAAAAGTTTTGTTTCATCAAGACAATGCACCGTGACACGAGTCGATGAAAACCATGCTGAAATTGAACGAATTGGGCTTCGAAATGCTCCCTCATCTACCGTATTCTCCAGATTTGGACCCCAGTGACTTTTTCTTGTTCTCAGACCTCAAGAGAATGCTCGCTGGTAAAAAATTTAGAAGCAATGAAGAGGTAATCGCTGAAACTGAGGCCTACTTTGAGGCAAAGGACAAATCGTACTACAAAAATGGTATCGAAAAGTTGGAAGATCGCTATAATCGCTGTATCGCCTCTGATGGCAATTATGTTGAATAATAAAAACGAATTTTGGCAAAAAAATGTGTGTTTCTATTAAACGATACTAACTTTTCAGCCGAACTGTTAGCTGTAACTTCTTCATTTTTCAAAAGACACGGATGGGATAGTCATCAATCTATAGGTTTTAATAGCAGCTTTAAAATAAAAACTATCACAAAAAAATTAAAACCATGCTTTTTTTAATTTAACTTTTTCGGATTATTTTGTAATTATTGAGAAAAAAATCAAAAATTTTTTTCAGTGCATATTTTTTAGAGTGTTCTATCGATTCCCTACAACTTCTTCCTGCACGCCCTATTTGTACAATTAACGGTTTCCGAGTTACAACGATTTGAAAAAGGCAATTTTTGTGAAATGCAAAAATACATACGGCCTTTTCAAAAATCAGTCGTGAGTCGGATTGACCTCTCAATCAGTTCAAAACTTATGGTTTGCCATACTGAAGCCATGTGCAAAGTTTCATCCAAATCGGAGAAGGTCGATTCTGATTTTGTCACTTTTTCGTCTACTCATTCCTGGAATTGCTCATATGTCAAATCTGTATAAAATGTTCAAAACGACGTATGTAACAATGAGAGACACTCTCCTACTCAATGCTTGTTCGGAGAAATAGGTATAAAGCGAGAGGACTAGTGTTTGATAGACAGAGAAGATGTTTGGATGTAAGGTATCGGTCGGGTGACGGCCAGGATGTAGACCATGTTCGATGTACGTTGCTACTATGTCTGTTTCGAGTTTTGGAGTGGCTAAAACAAGATCAGAGTGGCGAAATGGTAGCGCGAATGCACGGAATTCAAAAGAACGCAGGTTCGAGTCCTGTCTCTGAGCGTATCTTTTTCCAAAAAAAATCATCTTTTCTGTTAGTTTTTCTTTCACTTGGCTTCTCTAATATATATTTCCGCTCAGTCATTGCAAAAACTGAACTTAGTCATGGCGGCTTTACGTCAAACTAAAAATTAATAAATCGAATATAATATTTGTTGAAATTGCTATTTTTTTAGTTGAATTCACCAATTAAACGTGCTGTCATTTCTTAGCTAAGGCACGCTTCATATCCATTCAACTAATTTTTTAGTTGAATTAGAGAAATAAAACGTTGTTTTCAACCAACATAAATGGTTAAATTGGTTTCTGCAATTTGCAGCTATATGGCGCTCTGTCACCGAAAAAACGTTAACACCGTAATGGCTACTAGCCACTAGATGTCACACTACTACCAAAAAAAATTCAATAGCGGTTATCTTTTCTATATTGGCAGGTATAAATACGATGTTGTATTGGAGAAAAAGGCATAAACGAAACATAAACTTCTTTTTGAAAATTGCTCTTCTCAATTGATGTTTTCTTCATTCGACTTCGCGAAATCTACTCTCTCACTGAAAACTTTGAGCACACGGAAAACAAAAACCGAATACAAGTAGTACACCGGACGGCGTAGCCCGGAAGGTTGGAAGATACAACAAACATCATTTGACATGTACAATTAAGGAGCAACATTCGAAACTCACTTCACTGTTCCGCGTAAAAACATTATTACGCACAATCGCTTCAAATGCGCACAAATTCTGAATAAATACACTTTCCACTAACAGTTTACGTCATTTTTACATATCGGTTTAGAAATTTAAATTTGGATATATCGTAACACATGCGAAAAACATCTAAAAAATTTGCAAGCAGTTTCAACAAGACTGTTCCTTTTAGCTTTTAAATGGATTGTTTTGCTTTGACACTTCTCATGAGTTTTTGGCTAACAAACTTGTTAATAAAACCAATTTCATTTTTGTTTTCTTTGTCCTGTCGTTCAGTAATGATGGTGATAGATAGATAGAAACAAATTTTCTGATTTTAATAACAAAATTAGTTGTCAATGAGAATTTGGATTGAAATATTGCTGGTTTGTGTCCAGAATATTCGTCAACTAAACACATTCTCTAAAAATAAGAGTTTTTCTCAGCAAAGTAAATTCTCAATTTTAACTAGTTTTATAGTTATTTTGGAAATTTTGTTGTTAAAATCAACTAATTCAAAAACAGTAATACGAATTAGGCACAGAGCGCAGAAAATCTTTTTAATCACACCACAATAATCGAAAGAGAGAGTGATTAAAGAGAAACTGTCACTTGCTTATACGCCCTTTTAAAAAATTAACCGAGAACTGTTATACACGCAGAGAAAAATATTGTAAATGTAACTAAATCTGGGTTTCACGTAACGATTTATTTTGTTGAAATAGTGACAAAAGAAAAATTGGTTTAATATAGCAAATATTGTTGCTTGAAACAACAAAACTAGGTATTTGATTTTGCTCAGTGGACTAGTTTGTTTCTATAAATATTTTGTTAATACCAACAAATATTTTACTTGTGCGTTCCTGTCAATTTGTTGACAAACAATTTCATAGTAAAGTCAACTTGCAAAATCAGTTTAAAATGAACTAATTTTGGATAAAGGTAATATTTATAGTGTTTTGAATTTATAAACTTGGCAGTTGAAATAAATGATAAGATATCAACTTGAAATGATTAGTATTTCAACTTACGCTTTTGTTTGTAAAAAATATTCATTTTGTTTTGTTTTTACGAGTAAAATGATTTCTTTCGAAATAATTTGAAGGCTTGTTGTTGGTACATTTTTCTTCAATTTATATATTTGTAAGGAATTTCAATTACATTTATATTCCATACATTTATAATATTTATCTACATACCACAATCAATCCAATACTACTTTTTATAGTATTCAATGATTCGGTACCCTTTCCCGGTGCCCTTCTGGTGAAGATAGAGATAACCTGCATCAAATATATGTTGTTAAGAAAGCGTGTTATTGTAGTTTCTAATATTATTAACTATCAATACTTACGCTTGGATTGATGAAAAGCCCGATGAAAAATATATAAGCAGGTAAAATTTTACTTTTGAAACGCGTAAAAAACTTTTCTGTTCATTCACGATTGAAAAAACGACTCTGGTTTATAAGAAATAGGACTAGTATGGTTCTTTTGAACAATAAACTTTGTTGTATCATTACACAAATAAGACAACAGATAAAATGAATAAATTTTGTTCTTAACATAAAGATAAAGCAGACTTGAATCAACATAGATATTGCGAATAAAATCAACTCTGCTTTTATTGATACGCAATACATTGATGAATTATTTCAACAATAAAATCAGCTGGAACAATTATTTTTTTCGTTTGGCAAGACCAAAATATTTATTCACATTGAACAGAGATCTTTGTTGATGTTGAAGGGAGAAAATGGTTTAAAACAATCATATTCTAGATTGAAATTAACATGAATCGGATTTGAAAATCTACTAACCGATTTGTTATTTTAAACAAGCTCCATTTCTCTGCGTGTAGCATAATAAAAAAAGCACAATCATATTACCACCACTAGCAGCAGTGGTGCTAGATATATTAAGGAGTGAGTCATTGTTCGGACCTGATGTCGGTTTTCCTTTAATAACTTTTTCTACAAACGTCGGATTGTTTTGCGGTCTTCTAAAGTTTTCCTTCTCGATAAATTTCCTACGAAAATAACACATGCACTGATTTTTAGAGTTCTAAGGGTCATCTACAGACGACTTTTTTGTTAAAAGTGAATTTCTCCATACTAAATCCCATACAAACTTTAAACCGCGAGCGCGAAAATATAGTTTCTCCGATCGAGCTAAAATGTTGCATGATGCTTATGGGACCCAAAAAGAACACGAAAAGTTTGGTGGAGCCGATATCAATATTTTGTCCCACCCTATTGGCCAAGATCAGTCGGGAGGTATTTCCGGTTTGGAACACATGAACACTTTCCCGGTGCTTCCGGAACCAGAAACGAGTAACCGGTATACCCAAATTCAACGTATTTGGTCATCAACTAACCATACTTGCCTGAATGAATGATTATACGGCTATTTGAATGTAAATCAAAAATGGAATTTTTTTTAAATCGACTTTAAATTTTCGATTTTGAGTAGTTTGCCTACTTACAACTACAGTTTGCCAACGAATTCTTTTTCTGAACGTGAGGTGTATGAACATCTTCGTTCTGTCGATTGTACCAAAGGAGCAGGACCGGATAAAATTCAGTCGACATTTGTCATACAATTTTCGTCATCTTTGGCGTCATCGGTGTCTGTACTATTCAATCGTTCGCTTGTTGAGAATATTTTCCCGGAATTGTGGAAGAAGGTTTTAATTATACCAATTCACAAATCCGCAAACGAGCATAATGTTATGAATTACCGGGGAATTTAAATTCTGAGCTGTCTTCCGAAAGTTTTTGAAAGTATGCTGATGGACATTCTCTACCCTGCAGTAAAACACATAACATCCTTGGATCAACACAGTTTCGTCAGGAAACGCTCTACTACAACAAACCTGATGAGCTATGTGTCTTCGATTATCAGTAAACTTGGAAAACGTCAACAGATCGATGCAGTATATGTAGACTTTTCAAAGGCTTTCAACTGTGTTCGACATCAACATGTAGCAGAGAAGATGAAAAGAAACCAGGCTTCCCCGACTGGTTAACCAATTGGATTCTTTCATACCTTTTTTCATAGTCGTGCATCTGTAAGGCGTGGGTCTTCGTGTTCAGTAAGCTTCAACATTACATCTGGAGTTCCCCAAGGAAGTCATCTCGGGCATCTACTGTTTGTACTTTTCTTCAACGACCTCTGTGACAGACTTACATCTTACTTACATTCAAAGGTTTATCGCATCATAAAGACTGTCCCAGAGAGTATGGACGAAACCAAAAAACGCTGCCATTTCGCAATAGTTCAAAATCTGTCAATTTTTAAGGCTGCGTCTTATTGTTTACACTCTTCTCTAACCACGTGTGCTGTTGTTTATTCGTTTTCATTAGTTTGTTTCGAAATGCGTGGACTTTCAGCAGAACAACGTCGAAAAATTGTGTACAAATGGTGCACAGAACGCGGACTGTCACTGAGAAAGATAGCAAAAATGGAAGGAGTAAGTGAAAAAGCCGTGCAAATGCAATCAGGAAGTTCGGTGAGGATAACAGTTAGATAAACGTATACTTAAGGCGTTCGAGCAAAAGAAGGAGGTTTCAGTTCGGGATGTGGCAAAAAAGTGGGCACTTCGAAGTCAAATGTTCTTCGTGCTAAAGAACGTTTGAATCTTCGAACCTATAAGAAGCAGAAACAACCAAAACGTAGTCCGAAACAATAAGCATCGATCAGGCCGAGGGTTCGAAAGCTGTACAGTACGATTCTTGCTGGAAAATTGAACTACATAATCATGGACGACGGAACCTACGTGAAACTCGATTATAAATCCTTGCCGGGACCACAATATTATACGGTGCGAGAAGGGCAAGTGTTAAACCAGTCCGAGACATCGATTGAAGTCGAAAAATTTGGTATGAAAGCTATGGTCTGGCAAGCAATTTATAGCTGCGGTAAGATTTCGAAACCCTTCATCATTACTGCTTCAATGAACAGCGAAATATACATCAAGGAATGTTTTCAAAAACTACTTCTACCCATGATTCGAAGCCACAAGGATCATGTTGTATTCTGGCCAGATCTTGCTTCTTGCCACTACTCGAAATCAACGGTAGAATGGTATACTACCAAAAATGTCACTTTCGCCCCAAAAGACATGAATCCATCAAATTGCCCACAACTTCGACCAATTGAGGAATTTTGGGCATTACCGAAGGCACATGTCTCGGCAGCCGAAACCATTCAACAGTTCAAAAAAGATTGTAAAAAAGTGTCAAAACTTGTCGCCAAGAAGTCTGTACGGAATTTAATGAGGAACGTTCGCAAGAAGGTGCGCCAGCTAGTCTACAATGGCTAAGTAGCCAATGTTGAGAATAATATTCTGTTGTTGTAGTCTAATATTATCAGTATATCGAATAAAATTTGAATATCTAACACTATAAAAAGAGAAACATCGGTCAAGGATCTTGGTATTATTTTCGACAGTAAACGATTCTCGGAACACAGCCAACACTACGATCGATCTTCTAAGCACAGTCTTCGAAGATCGAATTATCAGTCGAAATTCAGATGTCGTTTGGTCGCCTCGGAGCTGTGATTTGGAGCCGTTAGACTACTATCTTTGGGGGCTGTTAAAGATAAGTGTTATGTGGACAAGCCAGAGACAATTCAAGCCTTGAAGGATAACATTCGTGCAGCCATAGCTGAAATAAAGCTGCACACAATCGAAAATGTACTAAAAAACTGGTCCGACCGTACTCCAAGGCCAGCCGAGGCAGCCATTTGAATGAAATTATATTCCACAATTAATCGGAAGGATTGTACTTTAATATGAAAAAATAAATTTCGAAACCGGATGAACCGTTTGTGTTTTATTGCATGTTTAAAAAAAAGTTACATGGCGGACCCTGTACAAAAAAGCTTCACCAGATTTGCCCTTCGGCAACTTCCTTGGCAAAATCGTTTACAACTTCCTCTCTATGATCATCACTGCGCTCTCATCAATCTTCCCACTTTACGAAATAGGCGAATATACTTGCAGCGACTGTTTGTTTTTGATTTGATATCACACAATATGGACTGTCCTGTGATGTTGGCCGAATTAGATATACTGGTAGATTACTGAGGAGAACTGAATTTTTCCGACCTGGTGCTCATCGAACGTAGTATGAACAAAACAATCCAATAGATGTTTGCTGTTGATATTTCAATAGCGTTTACAACCACTTTGATTTTGATATCAGTAAGGACACTTTCTAAAGACGAATAGGAGTAGAGTTAATTTAGAATTATTTTTAGTCTGTGCGGTATATTTTTTTAATCGAAGCCGATGAACAAATAAACTTACGTCTTAAACGTACTGTCCTCAACTCTTAAGTGACATTTCATAATGTATGTAATAAAATCATTTGAAAATGATTGACATCACATGATGAAATCGGAACTGCAAATTTTCATTGTTTCAAACAACTTGGGAGCTGAAAAAATAACAAAGGTGGATGACTTCTTAACACGAAAATTAACTTTTCGTTAAAACAAAAGATATCGCAAATATTTTATAAATGATTTGCAAGTGAAAGTTTGTTTTCTCTTGCACTTTGACAGATAAACTTGCAATCGTCATCCTCGCACACGTACGCCTCCAGTTATGGAACACGACGTTAGATCGGCCATTGCGAGCGTTCACTTTCGCTCCACGGTCATTTTTGCCCCAGTTTCACCTTCTTCATATTCCGGTCGTTTCCAAATAACAGTATAACATCGATGTCAAAAAATTCAATCATATACATTGAAATATGAATAAGCTGAAATACTACAGTGAAATTGATAATCAATCAAACTGATTGCGATTTCAAAATGTTGGAGAGGTAAAATTAATCTAAACTGTTGTTTAACAAGATAGTCAGGACAAAAATGCACTCATTTAAAGATAGCTGAATCGCTTCATCGGCGTACAGTTTTGAGCATTAAAAGAAATTACTATCACTTGTACCTTATTCAAATCGATAATTAGTCCCATTCAATGGCATGATCAATTTACGTCAACGAACGGCGCCACAGAGTGAAACAATAAGTGATTTTAATTTTACGGTAACCTAAGTTCCCACACTAAGCTGGTAACTTTATTACAGATGCGACAAAGGAACCGATATTTAGTTCGACTGTCGGTAATCGTGTGAAAATTTCCTCAACGAGGAACAGCCAGGCTCCAAAAATACTATAAAAATAGACTACTATTGTGTTGTTCGACATGGAAGAAATGTGTTGTTAAATCTGGAGCACATAACCTCCACGAACGCCCTGAACAGAACACCGGGAGACACCCATAAAAGCAATTAAACGAAACATGGACCAGACTTTGTAATCGCACTTAAGGGATCTTTAAAAAATAATAAAATTTAGTTTATGGTGAGAATGTTCTACCGGAATGCAAGGAACTTGCAAATACTATAAACTAAAAACCGATTACCTTCGAACAGTTGCCGGCTCACTATATTCCATTCTGTTCGATATTAGAAAGCAATAAATCTTCGAAAATCATTATTCACTCAGCAGGACTAAAAGACCAATTTGGGATTTCTTCTTTGAAAAATCGTGCCGAAAATAAGAGCCAACTTTAAGCTTGAAGACTAACCCATGTAGGCAAGTTATCAGTCCAAGATGTCGAACACCGTAGGACTACTAGGTATCCCTGGAGCCTGACTTTTTTCTCTACCGAACGATTTGTTTTGCTCCAACTCTATTAACATATTGATAATTCAAATTAATTACCCACTGCCAGTACAGCGCTAACGGTGATCGTGAAAAGTTCGACCCGAAAAGAAGTCAGCCAACAACGAGGGTGATTTTTCAATACGACACTGAAATACTTCTCCTGCTGTTCGGATTTTTATAAGTCTGCAAACAGACGCACCATATGTGGGTGATGTTTCAACAAGTATCACGGCAATTTCTGGAATGATGATTAGTGATCTTATTAGTGTAAGATACATTAGAGAAGTTTAGTGAACTCTTGTCAAGAAAATTGACATTTTTTTCTATACAAGTATTTATTGGAATTTCCCATCCCATAGAAAATGGTTTGCCTGAAAAAGTACCAAATCAAACAACACAATTAACATGAATAAACACCGGTTGAAACATACTTCAGGTTGGTCGCAACCGCACAAGTTATGAACAAAGTTATGCGCTTTCGATGCCCTGGCTTTACATCATCGGTTCAATTTATTTCCTTTGCCTACCGTCTGCACGCACCTCTACTACCTGCACTATTCACATCCTACCCTGATGACCCGAGCACTCAATCGCTCTGAAAAACGCACCTCGTCAGCGCCGTCCCTCCGGAATTTTGCTTCGCGAAGAATAATCGACAAACGGCTTATAACGTAAACTGTATTTTTTATTTGATTTACCATTCCACTTCTGACACTCGCGGGACGGGACGGAACGGAACGGCCCGGCTAAGTCGCGTTCGAGAGTCGCTCGCCACTCGGTACACGGCAAAAAACAGCAACCAACAACACAACAACGGCTACGACAAAGGCAGCAACACACGTCGGGTCAATTTACAATTTATCATATTTTTATTACACACAAATGTTATAGTTTTCCCTCCCATCACGACCGTTCGCGATCCGATGAGACCCGTCGAACCGTCGAACCGTCGACCGACCGTCCGATGCTTTGCGACCGTTTGTACATCTTCATTCGTTTGGTTTGATGTTGTTTTGCTCTGATGACTGCCGGGAACTAGATGAACTTGAAGGAACTTTTTCGTTTTGTATCAATCGATTATCCTAAAGTTCTTTTTTTCTTGTGTTATTTCAAGAACTGAGCGAATAGGTTTCGTTTATTTGAATAGGCTCTTGACGAACCACGCCTTCGGAGATCCTGGATAATTTCAGTTGAACAGAGCTTTGTCCCTTTTTTAGCAAATTATTCAAAAGCACAATGTTCAAACGTATAGAACATTTATCTTTAGTTATTTTCCATATCAGTACATCAAAGTATAAAGTTATATCCTTCGATTCTATTTTAAACTTTACTGACAATAGAGGAGACCGAGGCTGCTTGGCCTAGTGACTTCAATAAACAGGCTCTTACGCGCGATGGCGACATCTACAGTGATGATCTTGATGATGATGAAAAACAAATAGGAATAAGATATTAGAATCATTCCAATTTATGAAATAAATTTCACCAACACTTTAAGAATTTAAAGTTTTTGATAGAATTTGTCACAGATTGACCCCGAACAAAACTCGTCCATCTGCTTAGAGCCTGCTGTAGATGTAGGCCTATGTGAAGACGTCAGACGCCGTAAACGCAAATTAATCCAAAACTTGACCAATTTTCAAATAATAGCAGCATTGGCTGTAGAAACTCCCTAGTGCTGTTTGTAAAAAAAGTTTGTTTGTAGTAGAAAAGACTAAAAAGTAAGGAGCTGAGTATTTTTTACGTACATACATAATACAAAATGGAAAACGTTAACTCTGTTTTCACTAATAAACTATTACGGCCCTGCATCGCTAGGTGTCATTAACTAATATATAGAGTTAGTTATAGAGTTAAAGATTTAGTTTTAATTGTTAGTGTTAAATATAAAGGATCAGGGTCATTTCGCCGAAAGCCATTTCGCCGAAAGCCGTTTCGCCGAAAGTCATTTCGCCGAAAGGGTTATTTCGCCGAATGACATTTCGCCGAATGGGTCACTTCGCCGAATGCCATTTCGCCGAAAGGGTCATTTCGCCGAATCCTGAAATCGTCTTGAAATCGTAATTAGAATTGATTTGAATTAAAGACAAACGAAAGATGATAGCGTTAACGCCCGTTTTGTTAACTTACCATTGTTACTTCTGACTCTTACGGCAAAATGACCCTTTTGGCAAAATGACCCTTTCGGCGAGGTGACCCTTTCGGCGAAATGACTCTTTCTGCGAAGTGACTTTCGCCGAAATGGCTTTCGGCGATATGACCCGCTCCCAAATATAAACCAAGTTGGTAATTTGTGTGTTACATACATTTTATTTGGAACGTCTGTAGATCTATCTATTTGTGTATGCAGTGCAACCAGTTTATCAAAGTGGCTTGAACGATTGTTTTTTTTTTTTGCCATAATTTATTCTCAAACGAATGTTTAACCTGATTTTATGGATGAAATATCAGTTTTGATCCATTTTTCACCAATGTTTGATGGGCAATTGCTTAATTTTTTATGAATGTAAATTTACCTTCCAAATAAAAAAGTTAGCTACACTGCTTCAATGCATTTGTACTAGATCGCGCTACTCAAAATAAACAAAACTGAATATCTTCTGTTGAAAATGTAGTTTTCCGGAACAATAAAAAGTTTTACGAAAACTTTGTTGAATGAATGGTTCGTATTTTGCGAGATTACTAATAGAAGGTACGCTAATCTTCATTTCGCAATAATTTCTGCAAGAAGAAATCCATATAGGAATATGTTTGTTGCTAATCAAATGTGTTAGTGAAAGTAATTCAAAACTGAAATAATTTTTTACAAGCTGTTGCAGAAAAACGCAAGTGTTTAAAACTAAAATTTTCGATTTTCTTGAATTGCAATTCTAAAACTGATTTGTTTATTTTTCAACCATATGCAAGATTTATTGATTGAAATCAGGAAAAAAGCGCTGGAATTTGTTTTCGTTGTCTAAATGTATTTGTTGGATTATTGTAATCTGTTGATATCAATGATGGGGAGATTTTATGCCTACTGGACAGAGAGATTACCCAATGTCATCCTTTTCTCTGCTCCCAAAAAATTAAATAAATGAACGTTTTTCATTGATGCATTTGATGTATTTCACTTGTTTTATGAAACTCGGCCAACTCGAGCCCAGGGCTTAGATGGCCGATTGTAAATACGTTTTTTCTTACTTTTCTTCAGGAATGAATAAATTCACATATGTGCTTCATGGCAGCGCAATCTGTTCATCAACAAGTCTAACCAGAATTCGTACAGAAATTTTGAAAGCAAAACGCGGCTAACCGACTCCGGTCTCCCCTAACAATAATTCAAAATACAAACACAATGCATTTTGTTGTTCATAGAGTCAAATTTCAAGAAAGTTCGTGAAAGTCGATCCGAGAAAATCAAATACACATTTTTGTTACATACACACATACACTCATACATTTATCGCACTCGACGAACTGAGTCATATGCAATATGATACTCAGCCCTGCGGGCCTCGGTTCGAAAGTCGGTTTTAACAGTGATCCCAAGTAGCATGTAAAGATGCTGTCCTGTATTTTCCTACTGTGGTTGGTGATTGCCGATAATTTGACAGAAGCTGTTCGATATTTATCTATATCGTATACAACATTTTCAATCCGGCACAAGATGCTACAAGAATTCCAACAATTCCACACAGTACCGTTCATTACCAGACTGTAATTTTTTTTTAAGAGCCGTGAAATACTCAGAGTATTAAGTGGAGAGAAAAAATGTAGAAAAATTCTCTCACGCTTCATGCATTGAGAGATGCGAGTTCTTGTAACATCTTCTACCGGATTGAAAATGTTGTATACAATATAGATAAATATCGAGCAGCTTCTGTCAAATTATCGGGAATGGCGGAATGGAGTTTAAAATACTATCTAAATATTTTCAGATGATTTTGATCAAACTAATGTATCTCTAAAAAATCTCGAAATGAATTTTTCTTGAATATTTTCCAATATTCCAAAATTCCAGCGATGATAACAGTTCACTCAACGTAATGACTTATTCTATTTAAATAACAGAAAACATTAACATGTTAATATTTCGGAATGAAAAATCAAACAAAACATAACTGTTGATTCGAACAATAAATTAGAAACATGTACCGCGCAAAGCGAAAATTTTCTGAAACTGATTTTTTTCGAAAATACTTAATTTTTTTCTATATTTCAAAAAATGACACGAATTTTTTCAAGGTTCATTTAAAATACCACGGATTAAATTTGTCCGACATTAAATGTTTTCGATTCGTATCCCGTTCGTATTCGTAAGGATAAAATTGCATGCACTACTTATTTTTTGACAACATGCTTTGTGTCCACGAAACTTAACGGGGTAGAGAACTTCCCGATATTTTAATGGTGTAACATATCCTTTTAGAAGTTACATGCATCAGGTATAGTTCAAATTCTCGTGACGGTAGTCAATCGATTTGAATCCAAACGAATTCCTTGAAACGCGATATTAAGAAAAATTCTGCAAAAATGGACAACTCATGAGTAATAGTAATATGTTTGATTTATAACAGCCGAAATGCTTTGGTAAATTTCTAGTGAAATATTGGTTTTTAAAAATGATAATTTTTTTCTTCTCATTCTCGGTTATCGAGAGAGTAGTATGGAGTTAGACCAATTAGATTTAAACTATGGTGCTAGATTAATGCTAAAATGAAACCATAGTGAGCTTACTTTAATTTATGTTTGATTATTTCCGAATGAGCGGATTCTTACGAACAACTATCGTACTAGTTGAGTGAATCTCGGTTTGTCTCACAGTGAAACTTTATACTCTGTAGCTACTCTCATCCTAACAGTTTTAAGACAAATTTTAAACTTGTTGTGCCCTGATCTCCGATTTCATACCTGACAAAGTTCCGTTGAATTCGGAAATAGTGTTTTGCCTTTCTCCAAAGAAAGGTACTAGAATTGCTGGAAAAAAGCGACTTTCGAACGGAGCCTCGGTGACTCATAGTGTTATACAGCAATCGACCCAGCTCGACGAGATCGGAAAATGTCTGTGTGTGTGTTTAACGAATTCTTTTTAACGAGTAATATTTTCAGAGATGGCTGAACAGATTTTAACTAACTTAGGCTCGTTCGAATAAAGCATATGGACTTTATCCAAAAAAAAACACTTTGCTCACTTTACCTCCCAAAACTTCCAAACTAGCCATTTTTACCAACTTTTGTAAAGAATTAGAGTAGAAAAATGATGAATCGTAAAAAAAACTGTTGTGCTGTTGATTTTCTCAAAACCAGTCTAATTTCCCAACGAAAATACTGAAAAAAAGTACTAATCGAATTTAAAACTGAAAAATGTCGATGTTAAAAATTCCAAAAAAAAACATTTTTTTAGATAGGAAATAAGTTTTTCTAGCAAAAAAAAAATTCTTATTCAGCACTTAGGTATGTTTTCTTCAAATATCGGGAAACCAGCAATAAGGTATTCGGTGAAATTTTCTCATAAATTGAGATTCTTTGGATTCTTAGATGGTTATGACTTTCAGTATACTTTTTATTAAAAAGACATTGAAAAAAAAAAGATTCAGTGACAAGATATAGTTTTTGTTAGAAAAACCTTTTTTTTAATATGCCCAGCTTGCAATGTAAGATTGGTTGATAGGGAACTTAATCACCTATCTTGGGACAAAATTTCATCCAAATCAGTAATAATAAGATAGATAAGGATTTTTTTTCAGTATTTTTATTAAAAATTTGGACTGATTTTATAAAGATCATTAGTACAACACTGTTTTGTAGAATTTATCATTTTCAACAAAAAATCTTGGAAAAAATTGGTTAAAAATGTTTAGCCCTTTTCAAAAGACAGTCTGGATCAATTTTGGAAAGAAAAAAAAACAAAGTATGTATGTAAGCCCCATTTATTTTTTAAAATCTACGAGAAACTTCTCTACAGAGAAAGACGCTAGAGTTTTGGTTCAATATTTCCTCCGAAATACAATTTATAAAGTCAAGTGCTGTGTATTCAAAATCGAAAGTTTTTATTTATTTCTCAGTCATCTAAATAAACAACATTCTAACTCGAATCACTCGATTGTAACAATGCATACCTACCTGTATGCGGACGCATATCCGGTTCGTTCTATTCAGCGGCCAAAAGTTTTGTTTACATTTTCTTCCCTCGTTTGAACACAAAGAGAACCGACTGTTTTCATTCGTTTTCTTTTCATAATATTATCATTCTCAACCCCTACAAACAATTTTCATGGGAAGCTAAACCTCGTAGTATATTGCAATTTGGCTACAAACATTTGTCTGGTTCACCGTTTTAGCATGAAATTAATGGTCAAAGGTAGAATGATTTATTTCCACCGGAATGTGTCAACATGTCACGCGTTACCGTCATTTACCGAATGACCTTGTTTGTGCAAGATTAATTCTCGCAAAACTGACAGATGAGCGCAAATTTGCCTGCTCCTTTTAAGAGATGATGCTACATATAGTAGATTGTTCTCTTACTTGTTGTTGTGTTTCTTGGGCATGCTGACAGATCTTATACACCAAACAGTATTGTATTACAAGTTGTTCACGCAAAGCCTGCTGACAAAACGGTGTTCGGAGTTTGACCTCGTCGCACGTGGATAATAAAAAGTATGTATTAAGCACCACATACGTCTCAAAGGTGATCACTTCCGCTGTCATTCACTGCGTTGATAATATTCTGAGGGACTTTTTTGGTATTATTTGAAATTGTAAATAATTTCACATCTCTTTTCATTTACATATTTGGAACGCGGAATTGAGTCTAAAGTTAATAAACATTTCTTTGGTTCCCTGACTGTTTTGAAGGTATTTAAGGCGTTGATTTAAAATTAAGTTTTAATCACTGCTTCATCTACATAACAGAAGGACGACAACTCATCAAACTTTTCCATTTTTTTCATGGTGGCAACAACAAGGACGGGTATAAGCTGTGGGATATAATCCAAGCAAGCCGTTCTTCATCACATAATGGCTTGTTTTCTAGTGTTCTGTTAAACTTCTAGTACACGCCACAAAAACGCCATAGGTTTTAGTTTGAATTAAAATCAGTGCAGTTGGTCACAGAAATCGGAAAAAATGTATGCCTCAACTCCGATGTCCATCTACTTTCTACTTCACGAAATCAGAGAATGAGGTAATTATAAATATTTTTCCATTTATCGGCTTAGCCGGTTTTTACACGGCAATACAGATAATTCAAATGCCTTGTTTTCCCTTTTGCAACTTATTAATTAAATATAACTTTCTCTGCCGCTGTTACTGTTATTACCGATAAAAAAAATCAATTACTATACCGTCCATACACCAAACTGAAACTCACCGCCACCGAAAAAGCTTCGATATCTTAAAAAGTTTTCCCAATCGAATCAAAGAAACTGAAAATAACAGCCTGCTTAAGATAAGGTCATATCAAACCGGATCCTGGATGCTCATAATTTATTCATGCAAAGCTCACATTTGCTTCTGTTCCTCACATTTGCTTGTTCTGAACGAGTTTTGAAGAAGAAAAAAAATTATTTATTTATAATAGCACTTCTCGCACAAAGCGTTATGTCCCGTTTCAACCAAGATATGACATAAAGCCGATTAAAAGATTTATTGTCTGAAGAGACTCGCTGTTTACGGTTTTCTTGGCAGGGCCGTGTAAGGACGTAACCGAGCTACATGGAAAAGGTCAGTTCCGAGCACGCGTCATAATGTTTGGGCTTGGGCTTTAAACGATGATGCGTCTTAAATAGTTGGGCCCCGCTAAGTCGACACAAGAATTTCATCTCTTTATCTTCCATCAAACTTGTTGCTGTCTGGGCCTAGAGATATTTTTGTACTTGCGCAGAAAGAACACCTGACTAGTCAAGTCTTCGAAGCCACGTTGGGTTGTTTCTTCGCCGACAGTGAGTTGTACGTAAAAACTAACCGTTCCACAAACATTGTTATCGATTGATAAATATTCAACACTTTGGAAGGCCTTCACTCCTCGACGTCAGAATCTGGAGAGTTTCCGTGGCAACAACGGCTGCAGCAGCTGTTGAAGGTAGATAAAGGTAGAACTCGATAGGGCTATTTTTATTATTTTTTTTTTATTTAAAAGGTATTTTTATTCAGGCCTATTTGCGTACAAGCTTTACGTGGCCGAATTAGCCGATTTTTTAAATAATGTATTTTTTGAAGTGGATCTCGTTGTCACTCTTTTTCTAGGAGGAGAGGAGCTTCCATTTCCCTCCTGCGAGGGTTGAGGCGCACTTTGTTCGTGACTCGTTTCGTAATCCATTGCCGCATCGGTGGTTTTGTTGTTGATTTCCGTCTTCCTTTTGTTTCCCTTGTTGTTCGCAGTCTTGAGCTCATTGCTAGTTGCTGTAGAAGCGCCTTGTTGTACATTGGCTGCAGTTGTTGGTTGGTTTGATGGTGAAACAGGAGTACTGCGCTCACTAGTTTCCATTGTTGAACGGTTGACCTTGTCTTTGGTTGAAGATGTCCTGTTCGCAGTTTCGGTGCAAGGTTTACCGTAGTGTGCAGGTTGTTCACAAAACTGGCATGTAACCAGCTGATTTTCATAGGTAATCAGCGTTTTACACGGATGTGTCCCACCTTGACCACAAATGATGTAAGATGGAATTCCCTTACGTAGATGCATACGTACGTATTGTACGCTTTCCGGTAAAGACAAACTTTTTTATCCCTTTAGAGTAGCTGGTCGAAAGATGAAGGTTACATGGCTCCACAATTTTCATACCGCACGAACTAGGCTATGGTGCCCAAATGAACACTAGCGACGCCGTAGGAATCATCGAAATGATAGGTTCCCGTCTATCGAGATGATAGGATAGCTTGTACCCCAAGCGACAGATTCCTTTACGGTAACCACTTTGCAACGAACGATATGAATATCTTCTACAGCAAGTTCGCCAGAGAATTTGTCACTTGGGCAAGAAATGAGCTTCACCAGGTAGGAAGTCAATTATTGGGTTGTGCGTCTGTATCGTATCGTTATTTTGTCCTCCTACCAACTGCTTCTGTGTTTTCAATGTCTTCATTAATAAAACTTAGGAGAATTTCGTACTGTTTCCGTTTCGGTCTTGGGCCTGCTTTCTGATATAGTCTTTTAGGACTGAAGCGGTACGTACGATTAATACTTTGATTATCTAGAAATGATATCGAAATGATTGGTCTACTAACACTAACTTATATAATCTGCTCTGATTATTTCTATATTTTTCGATGTAACACATGAGAATATATCAGAAAATTTATTAACAAGGTAGAAAAAAGACATGTACTCAATCTACAATTTTGAATGTGGAAATAGATGTATGTATGGATACAAAAAATACATAGAAGAAAATGAACTATGATGGTTAGTTAGTGGAGCATTAGTATGGAACTGAGTGAAAGTAACGAATGTCTGCGAAAATAGCATTCTACAATTCAATCTAAGAGAGAGTCACATTTAACATGCAACTAAACTACTAGGTGTGGAGATTTTGGACGATGTCCACACCGTTTGTGGCTCCCAAAGGTAGGAAAGAGGACATGATTCGGTTATTATATGGTCAACTGCATATTGCATATCGTAAAATTTGATTTGTAGATCGCTTCTTTTACATAGATTAATGCGTAGTATTTCTTCTAAGTAGCATGGGGAATGTCTGGCAAGTTCGGCATACCCAGAATAAGGAACATATCAATTTCATTGTTCCCCTTCTGGGTATTGTTGCCTGTTTTTGCCAGATATTACTCATGACACCATCAGTGTACATCCTTCTCCCTTGGGCTAGGATACAGAAAAGATCGGGGACCGTGAAAGCATCATTTAGTCTGTCTCAAGGTTGTGCTAATGCACAGGGTTTTCCGGTAGAGATACAAACTTTGTTCATGTAATAATGTACGCAGACTATATAATGGACAGCGCAGATCAGTTCAGTTACGTTTTACGCTTTTACGTTACGTTTTTAAGGGGGGAGTAAGGGATATTTTGAATCAAAAAAACTTATTTTTTGTAATATTTTTCGAAGAAACAGCAAAAGAAAGAATATTTAGGTAAATTTCCGTAAAACCTCTTTTGACAATCACGTTGCGCGGTGAACACGATAACTCGGCGTAGAGTTATTTGAAATCAAAAATGTTCTTAAGTTCACTTAAAGTACAAATTATTTCTCCCCCCTACCCCCTTCTGTTGCCTAATCTTCAATTTTTATGTAGTTATTATTATTTGTTATACACTGCTACAGTATCAGTGGTCAAGGTTTTGAAAAAATTGAGAGTAGCTTCTCTTGTAAACGGAATTTTTCGTTTCCTTCATTTCAAGTGTGGATTAAAAAAACTTTTGGCAGGCGATAATTCAATCAATCAATCAATCAATTTTTATTTAGTTATTATTCTTTATTAGAGACTGTTACAGAGAACATTTTATGTACTAAAATGAAAAATTTCCAAAACAACTATTATATTATTTGAAATGTTTTTAGTTGGCGAATATCCTGGACACAAACTATCAAAATTGCAATCCAACACGAAATTCTCAGTGGCAACTAATTTTGTGATTAAAATCACAAAACTTGACTCTATCTATTTGTCACCATCACTGCTAAAAGAGAGCACAGAAGAAATGAAATTGGATTTATTAACAAGTTTATTAGCCAAAAACTCATGAGAAGTGTCAAAGCATTTTATCCATTAATAAGCTAAAAAAGATAGTCTTGTAGACACTGCTTGCAATTTTTTTTTTGCAAAGTGAGTTTCGGATATTGCACTCTTATTGTATATTTTAAAAGAAGTTCGTTGTATCTTCCGACCTATATTGTAACTGGTTGTAGTATTTTTTCAACTGAAGACTATATCGAAACAAAAAGAAAGGTAGGTTTATATTTGTTCAAACTGTTTGTGTAGAACGCTCAAAGTTTTCGCTGAATTGAATGAAGCAAACAATGATTTAGAAGAAAAATAGTTACACTGACAGCAAATTATCTAAGTTTACGTTTCGTTCATGTCTTTTCCGTCATTACAACACGGAAAGTCAGTTCGGTTTCACATCTCATCCAAGTCTGTCGATGAAACAAAACCGCTTACGTTCGGGACAGAAGAAACCAAATACAGTATTGTGCAGTGAAAAATAGAACGACATCGAAATGAGTGAACCAAACGAACAAATGCTACCGCCGACACGAAAGAATACAATTGTTGTTGACTTCAGGCAGTGCAAAATTCGACCTTCCTTTGCTTAAGGAGCAAATGCATCTTGACGTTGAACGTGTGCATTTACTTCAATGCAATAAGACAAATAATGTTGTTTACATCAAGTTTTATAAAGAGTTGGATGTAATTCAATTCGCAAAAGACAATAACAATGTGCACTTTGTGAAGCACGAGAACATTAAGTACAACATTCCAGTATAGCTGGAAGATATTGCTATACATGATCTTCCCTCAAGCGTCATCGATCCTTATATTCGCAAAACTATGTCCCAATAAGGAGAGATTCTCTCTATCGAAAAAGAAAAGTGGCAGAGCTTTTTCCCCGGTATTCTAAATGGTGTACGTTTGGTACGCATGCGCTTGAAGAGGCCTACATCTTCCTAAGTGACTTTCGGTCAGGATACAAGAATCCCGTGCAAATCACTTGTTACCTATTACAAACATATGGTCATATGTCAATATTACCAAAAAGCTGTACACTACGGTAAGCCATGTGATAAACTGGACAAGGAGACAACTACACCAAAGGACAACGGTGCTTACTTCACACAAACCCCAAGTAACCCCAGTACACCTGTGACAGCCACCAACAACAATGAAGCATCCCCTTCAACGAATCCATCATCATCCTTTATAGAACAAAGTACACCAGCTGCAGTTAACAGCTTACCCTCCAACCAACCAGCAATTGCAACCAATGTACAACAAGGCGCATCTACAGCAACTAGCAACGAAAATAAGACGGAAATCGACAACAATGCCATCGATGCGGCAATGGATGACGAGACGAACAACGAACGAAGTGCCCCTCAATCCTCGCAGGATAGAAATGGAAGCTCCTCTCCCCCTAGAAAAAGGGTGACAACGAGATCCAACTCAAAAAAATATTATTTAAAAAATCGGCTCAATTGGGCACGTAAAGCTTGTACGCAAATAGGCCTGAATAAAAATATTTTTTAAATAAAAAAACACGGAAAGTCACTATCGCATTTTTTACCTGCCAATATAGAAAAGACAATTGTTAGTAGTGTGCCATCTAGTGGCTAATACAGTCATTACAGTGTTAACGTTTTTTCGGTGAAAGCGCGCCGTATACCCGCAGATTGTAGAAGTCAATTAAAGCATTCATGTTGATGAAAACAACCTTTTATTTTCTAATTCTACGGAAAAATTAGTTCATTGGAAATAAAGTGTGCCTTAACTAAGAAATGGTACCACGTTTAATTAAAAAATAAAAAATATCCATTTCAATTAATATTTTAACATTATTAAGAGAACGATAATTAAAAAATCAAAATTAGCAAAAGTCAGATTCTTTTAGTTGTCTCAAAAAATAACTAACTAAAATCAGAATAGCAACTAACTTTTTTTGCCAAAATGCTGATTTCGGTCTTTCCGTGGAATAACGAAATTCATGGAACGACCGAAATTAGCTCTGCCCCTTATTCGTATTACTGTATTTGAATTAGTTGATTTTACCAACAAAATTTCCAAAATAAGTTAAAATTGAGAATTTACTTTGATGAAAAAACCTCTTATTTTTAGAAAATGTATTTAGTTGGCAAATATCTTGGAAACAAACCAGCAATATTTCAATCCAACACGAAATTTTCATTGACAACTAATTTTGTGACTAAAATCAGAAGTTTTGTTGCTATTTTTCTATCACCTTCATTGCTGAAGGACAGCACAAAGAAAAAAACGAAAATGAAATTGGTTTTATTATCAAATTTATTAGCCAAAAACTCACGAGAAGTGTTAAAGTAAAAGAATCCATTAAAAGCTAAAAAGAACAGTTTTGTTGAAACTGCTTGCAAATTGTTTTGATGTTTTTCGCATGTGTTACGATATATCCATATTTAATTTTCTAAACCGATATGTAAAAATGACGTAAACTGTTAGTGGAAAGTGTATTTATTCAGAATTTGTGCGCATTTGAAGCGATCGTGCGTAATAATGTTTTTACGTGGAACAGTGAAGTGAGTTTCGAATGTTGCACTCTAATTGTATATGTCAAATTGAGTTTTTTGTTTCTTCCAACCTTCCGGGCTACGCCGTCTGGTGTACTACTTATATTCGGTTTTTGTTATCCGAGTGCTCAAAGTTTTTAGTGAGGGAGTCGATTTCGCGAAGTAGAATGAAGAAAACAGCGATTTAGAAGAAACATTTTTAAAAAGAAATTTATTTTTTGTTTATGTCTTTTTCTCCAATACAACATTGTATTCATACCTGCCAATATAGAGAAGACAACCGCGACTGAAAAATTCTTTTCGGCAGTAGTGTGCCATCTAGTGGCTAGTAGTCAATACGGTGTTGACGGTTTTTCGGTGACAGTGCGCCATATAGCTGCAAATAGCAGAAGCCAATTCAACCATTTATGTTTTTATGTTGTTTAAAACATCGCTTTATTTCTCTAATTAAACTAATAAAATAGTTCAACACTCCCTTAACTAAGCAATGACAGCACGTTTAATTGGTGAATTTAACTAAACAAATAGCCATTTCAACAAATATTTTATTGATTTTAAGGGAAAGAAAATTAGAAATCTAAATTGACAAAAGTAAGATTCTATTAGTTGTCTCAAAAAACAAACTAAACTAAAATCAGAATAGCGACTTTTTTTGCCAAAATGCTGATTTCGGTCTTTCCGTGGAATACCGAAATTATACTGTTTTCGAACGTTTCGCTCATTTGTGCACTTTCTTTTGGCTGATCATCATCAAAAATGAGTCCCCAATCACATCCGATCAAATCAGTAGGAGTTTTTGGACTTCCTATTGTTATGCTTATGATCATACAGAAATCATTGCGTATCGCCAGACCAAGGCATTTACGTAACGACGATTTTTCTTTTGACTGTAATCACTTGTTATGAAATAAATCTTGATTTGGTCAATAATTGGTGACCTTAAGATCGTTGATCACTGATGATTTTTAAATCTACGCGATTTTCTTAACCCTGTACATAGGGGTATTTTCTTCAACATAGAACCTTTAACATTTTGTTTTGTTCTGGAATGCAGTTTTCATTTGTTAATATGCTTGTAATCCATTCGATGATCTTTCTTACTAAACAGTCAACCCAAACGATTGCTCTTTATTCAACTGGAGACGTTTCAAACGTGTGTCTATGTCGATAATAGCATGCTTCAGGAACCGAAAAATTCTCTGATGCCTGAAAAGCCCCGAAGATAAAAGACCATTGACTCGTGTGCACGATTTGTTTCATTTTTTTCCATCTACAATGATTTACTTATTACTCCCGATGATAAATGGCTGCAGCGGCTTGATTGACTTATAATATTTTCAGCATGTTACGAGACTCCACAAGATCGAGCACAGGTTGAACCAGAAGGTAGAATAGGGATTTTCTTATACACATACTCACATCGTCGATGAATAATTACATATGCTTCGAAATTTCTGAACAAATGTAATGACACCTTGTGTGGGCTGTGGTCACGGTCGGTGGGAATGTGTATCGCGACCGCCAGACCGGGGAAAATACGTGCACGAATTATCAAAATGCACCCAACACAAATGAGTTCTATGTTGAAGATTTGAAGTAAAAAATAGCAGCAGCTTTTTACGTGTAAAGTGACAAATTTGCATAACAACTAACGGACGTTGACAAACGATGGTTCTGTTTCTGGAGAAGCTGCTACTGGAAACTATGCCATTGTGCCATAACCGTCATGTTTAGTTGTTGACAAACTGACTGTTCAAACTTTGCATCTATTTTAGGTAAAGAATATAGTAAAGGATGTTTACGAAATGCATAGGTGTGAACGGTCGGCACAGAGAACAGACAGATTCCAGTTCGAACCAACTTTATCAAAAAATCTCTAACCAGCTTTCTAATGAAAACGCTAGTTCGATGTCATCATAGGCAATTGTCTGGTGAATCAAAGGGCCCAAAGGTTGCAGTCAGAAAGAACGCGATTTGCGAAGCCTTTTAATGCAATGCACTGTTATCACATCGCGTTCACTGTGACATGTTTGCTTTGATTAAATGTAACAAGCTCGCACGCGCGTTTTGACGTTTTGCGTTCTGCGCTCACTCTAACAGCCAAAGTGAAAGAGAGACCCGACGCGAATCGCATGGATTCGCCCGATAGTGCTCCGATCATTAAAATTCAGCAGAAAAATGTCATTTCTGTCAGAGTGAGTGCGATCGGTCACTAGTGACTTTTGCTGTAAAAATCAAATGAACGGTGCTCTGTCGCGCAACTTCGTGCAGTCTGTCAAGTTTCGCTTCGCGTGTCGCTTTCACTCAATCGCGTCCACTGTGACATGTTTGCTTTTATTGAATATAACCTCATACTTGTTTTACGTTTCGTCTTCGACTCATCAGTGCGTATCAGTTTATGTTGAACTTCTCTCGCGACCTGGCGGTTCAACATAAATCGCTAAGCAACTTAAAGTTAACGCTAGTTGCAATGCACTCTTTGCTATTACACAGATGTGTAATGACCAAACTGACGTCTCGGACGAAAGAAGTTTCGGCTCGCTAGCCGTACAGATTGTGGCAATTTGATCTGCACGTGCGTCTTAACGCTTTGCGTTCCACGCTCACTCTGACTGCACCCTAAGGTGTCAGAGTGAAAGCGTAGTGCGAAGCGTCTGGATGTGCGTGTGAGCTAGTTACATTTGATCAAAGTTAAATTATCAGAGTGAATGCGATGCGAAAACAGTACATTGGAATGAATCGCTTCTCTTCGGTCCGCGACCTAAGGTTGCTGTCAGAGTGCAAGCGTCACGCGAAGTGTCAAGACGCGCGCGTGAGTTCGTTACATTTGATTATAGCAAACCTGTCAGAATGAACGTGATCTTTCCAAGTGTGCACAAGTTGATTAGAGCTGCTTAGTAAGAAAAAATGTATAGTTTTCACTTCTTCTTTATGTTGGATAAATTCCAAACTCCGATTAATGTGTTATGGTTTGACTATTAGTAGATAAAATTTAAAAAAAAATCCTTGATATGGATTATATTCAAAATGCAACATTTCAACTTAATAATTTTTTTTCGAAAATTAAACTTTGCTGCAGTTAAAAAGCTGAAAGTAGTTCTCATGTCATCATAAATTTCAATCGGGGTTTCATTAATCCAAGTATCTAGTAACTAACAAAACAAAGAATTAGGATTAACTTTTTCCATCATCTCTTAAGAAAGCAATAGCACTACACTAAAAACAAAAACGAGAATCATCCCTCGCCATCTGCAGCTGGCAATCCGTAACGACGAGGAGTTGAACAAACTGCTCTCCGGAGTTACCATCGCACAGGGCGGTGTACTGCCAAACATCCAGGCAGTGTTGCTCCCGAAGAAAACCGAAAAGAAGGCCTAAATTGCACTTGATTCGCACTGAAACCAATCGAAAAAAATAGAGGGTTGTATTCAAGATACGACCGAGCACAATAACATTAAAAATGAAACGTTTCTACGGTCTTCATAATAAATATAAAATAAAGATGATATTGATGATGATACACTAAACTTCACTACACTTCAAAGTTACTTGAAAGCTCAATTTTAGATACAAACAACCTAAAGATTTAAACCTGAACACATGAAACTATTTTATTTTATGACGATAATTTTCGAGAAACGTACAAACTTATTAATTCGATTTGATTTATATCGTTTATTTATCCCCAGTTTTAACCTAATAATGGTCGTTCACTGGGTGGACTTATTAATTTTATAAACAGTTAATCGATCCAAGAGAATGTTGTACCAGTAATCTCAGTAATGGTGTAATTTTATTAATCCTTCAAAATCGTCGATAATCTTCGGAAAGTGTCGGTAAATAATATGGCAACAATACGAGGAAGAAAACATGTCCGCATAAAATATTTAGTTACTTACATTGATTTTTGCTTTGGCATATTAGGAATATACGGAATAGATACGCAACAAAATTCCGAAATTTTGTTCATATTGTAACTTGATGTTATTAACACATGAATGAACATTGTCATAGTTACAACGCGTGTAGCCATCAGACGCTTATTGTTTTGAAGCAAATAACAATTGAACTGAAACTGGCCATTAACAGAATTCTACGAGAGTTCCTATTCAAACGATACATGTAAAATCGCAGGTAAACTTACCTTGAGTTTATCTTTGATACTATATGATATTGCATCTAATTGTACTGTATATGTGAGCCTGTGGAACTCATTTATACTACTAAACCGAGGAGGCCGGTTTTAGATAAGTTTCAGAATTTAATTTTGAATCTTTTGCAGCGTTTAATTCCTGGTGGGACAACAACTTGTTCAGTCACATTGTCACGTTTTGTTCGTATGGGAATGGAGATTTAAGTATGCAAACCGATCCTTTGACAAATTAAAACATTTTTAATCTTACAATATTGAAACTTTGGAATCATTTAAATTAGGAAAATCCATTAACAAATCATCGAGGAACAAGCACTTTTAATTAGATCCAAAAAATCTATCGCCGATAATTCTAAATTGGCCTGATAGTTACCAGAGAACCAATATTAAATACTGAATTCAAACCAATTTTCCAATGGTATGCAATTGAAATATTCGAATGACGTTATCTCATAAGTTTAAGTTAAATGTTTCCGAATCGATTGATTGTTGAATTATATAAATCCATCAACAAATGACTGAGTTATAAGCGTTCAAAATTATGACAGAAAAATGTTAAGCGATTAGTTTTGCATGTTTTAAATTGACACACAGTCTCGGGAAGCGAAGTGTAAGGCATTTTTAATGGAAAAATCGACCAACAATTTGCTTAATACATGGGATATTTCAAAAGAATCGGTAACTACGCTGATTCGGTTCTTCAATAGCTAGATGATATATAAGATACTCAAGCGAACACGGTTTTGCGCAGACAACAGGAAATTTCACCAACAAATAATGCAAAAGCGACAATCCAGCAAGTGAACGCATATACAATCCAGTCATCAGCTCACTAGACAAGCTACTTGTTTCATTAACAGTCAAACATCAACTAAGCAAAGAAATATTGTGCCGCCTATATTTATAGATTTCTCTTCATACTACGCATAACGATACGGTGTTATTATGCATGACGCAAAGCCTCTTATGCCGAACAAGAAGTTGACGTCATTTTGTACAACTGGGATTGGTGGATGAAAACATAGGTCGATTCCACCCTTTTTTTAATAGTATACTATTGAAATACTGAAACGACGTCGTCATACATGTTTAAGTTAAAAGTTTCCGAATCGATTGGTTGTTAAATTATAACAATCCATCAACAAATGACCGAGTTATTAACGTTCAAAATTATGACACAAATAGGTTACGCGACTATTTTTGAAACTTTTAATTGACACCCGGCCCCATATAGTGTAGAGTAAGGCATTTTTAATGCCAAAAAAACCGTTTCGATCCATCTAGTGCTGTAATAATGTCTTTCTCATATCACTCATATTCTCATATATAATATTGTGAAATTCTTCAAGAAAAAAATTAGATCCTAGAAAGAAAACAAAATGAAACCGTTATCAGATCGTTCAGGTCATCTCTGAGAAAACGAAGACAGTTTCACTTTTCAGGTGGGCTCACCAAAATAATACCTACAGTGCGTATCACAAATGTCGGGTTCACTAAGATGAATGACTAAACTGTATTGTTGTTTAAGTCAACTAGTTTGATAAAAACGAAGATTTCTCTTTTCAATATTTACGAGGTCTGTTCAAAAAGTACCCGGAATTCTCATTTTTCTAAAAAAATATTTATTTATTCGTCTACATCTATATGGTCCCCTTCAAAGTAATCCCCCCTAGATATAATACACTTATGCCAGCGTTTTTTCCAGTCTTCGAAACACCCCTGATAGTCACTTTTTGTAATGCTCTGTAGCACTCTCAGCGATTCTGCCTTTATCTCTTCAATCGATGAAAAACGCTGTCCTTTCATGGGTCTCTTCAACTTTGGGAACAGGAAAAAATCACACGGAGCATTGGATCGTCGTTGACGTCGTTTAACAGCTCCTGAGCGATGGTAAAGCGTTTGTTTTTTTGATCAAAATTCAGCAGTTTTGGAACGAATTTTGCTGCCACTCGTTTCATGCCCAAAACATTTGAAAAAATATGATGGCATGAGCCAACTGATATGCCAACTTCATCAGCAACTTCTCTAATAGATGATTCGGCGATCATCCATAATCATTTTTTCCACTTTTCCCACATTTTCATCGATTATTGACGTGCTGGGTCGACCGGAGCGTTCGTCGTCTTCAACGTCTTCGCGGCCATCTTGGAAACGCTTATACCACTCGTAAACACTTGTTTTTTTCATAGCAGACTCACCGTAGGCTCTCTGTAACATTTCGCACACTTGGTTACACTTTATTTCATTTTTCACGCAAAATTTAATACAAATTCTTTGACTCTTCAATTCTTCCATTCCTCTTCCATAAACTAACAAAAATCGCCGAGCTCAAAAAAACACGTCTACACCAGCCGCTACAAGACAGAATGTAAACAATGAATACAGCTGAAAATTTCACCATACATTAGGGACATATGTACCAACACAATAAAAAAAAATTTGACCACCGGACTCTCCAGACGCGCGCAATTAAAAAATTCCGGCAACTTTTTGAACAGATCCCGTACATGTTTATATTTCCTTTTATTTAGGTAAAATAAATCATTACGTTGGGTGAACCATTTTCTTTTCAACACACTGTTACCCTCGATGCCATATTGGAAAATATTGAAGAAAAATTTATTTCAAGATTTTTCAGATTAATTGAAACATCAATATGATTAAAATCGTCTCAAAAGGTGTATGAATGTTTGATAACTTTCTTATACATATTTAAAACACTCTACCGATCATATTCATTGAAAAGAATAGATTGTTATTTTCATAGAAATTGATGTGCAATCACCAAAAATTGTACATTAAAAGGCGCTTGAAAATTTAAGGCGTACGAAGACATGTTTCACCATAAAAATGCAGCTCGTTGTCGATTTTCTATTTACTAAAACATAAAAGATCAATTTTACAATATGTAGTATGTATTACCATTTATTTCTGTGGAGAATATTTTTAAAGCTCCATTTTTGTGTTACGGGCAGTGGTATAGAAAATCAAATGTGAAACTTATTCATTAGAAATTATGTTTGCTATGTTTTTGTAAACATCAATTAAATTCTTGTTTATATTACGTAGTAGTTTCACAATTGTTTTTTCGCTGATTTAATTGCTGCATTTGCAATGGGGTCGATGCATGAGTTTTTGTATTAGTTGCACAATAATTGTGAATAAATGTTCGTGACAACGGAAGAACTTAAAGATATGTTGCACAACACAGAAAAATTGCGCTTTTTCCATAACACAACAGTTACTACAATAGTAATATGAACTAATTTGATAAATTGCACAATCTGTAGAAAAATACAGGACAGCAACTTAACGTGCTACTTGGGGATACTGGGTGTTCTTATATCATTTCATTATACCACAAAAGTTTCAAAATATTCGATTTGTTTTTGACTAAATCTGAAAAAATCTTCTTCAAAATTTTTTTCAACCTATTTCTTGTTTTTCCTCTATTCCTTTTTGAAAACTGATGTGAATTCTATAACGAAGGATTCAAATGTTACACTCAACAAACATGAAAACGTTTCAATCTGAAAGCCTAGCATGTAATTCTCATGCTACATGTTTAGTATCGTTGATGTAGAGACGAATGGATAATAAAGAACTTCATGCAAGTCTAGTATCCGTTTGTTCGCCAAGAAAGTCTCATGTCATTTTCCATTCTTGTGGATAGTTGACTCCCCTAACCGGACACTTTGAACGACCGATTCCGCCACTCGGTTCGGCACAAACCAAACAATCCACGATTGAATCGATTTCTCGCGTACCGCGTACCGATCACAGAAAGTGTTAAAGAATTATCATGCTGTAATGATATCATTACCTTTCCGGGGCGGACATTACCCGTAAATTCGAACTAGTCACTGCTCAAATTCACGGCCTGCGGTCGGAGCAGATCAATACCGTGGCTCCAGCTGTGAGACCGCGCAAACATTAGACTTTTTTTTCAATGACCACCACCGCCCGGTTCGGTCGATTTGACTGGGGCGGCCTACCGAGCTTTTCACAGCACATCGCAGCAGTAATGGTTAAGCAGTGAGTAATCACTTTTTTTTCTGTTGTGTACCCTTTAACACTTTCGGGGCGATTGGAGAGTTGAATGAACACAATCGTGCATGAAAAAATTTATCATCAACCAGCAGACAAAAAATAATATTTTGGTTGGCAACGAAAAAATATTTTCTCATTCTGGTATGCGTTCGGCAGCTTTGAGTTGATGCAATCCTCGACTGTTGTTCGGTTCCCGGTTCAAGGGCGTAGAGGATTAAATGGTTTTGTAGATTTTCGAGTAGGTTATGGCAAAGTGCATCCAAATATTTTTACAGTACATACCAACAGTCACTCGGTAAAACGGAGCTTAGTCGACGTTGTGGGAACAGATTTTTTTTAAACTTATTTTGAGGGCTAAATTCAGTTCATAATTTTATAGTGTATAATAGTAAATTCGTCAGTTATTATTGAGTTGATATTGAACTGCTACATACATATTGTTGCGAGGTGTATTTCGAGGTTGAAGAGCCTAGAACTTCAGAGTCCCCGCAAATTTGGCCTACCGGGCTCGTCGTTTCTGAGCGCATGCAAGTCGCTAAAGTCTTGATTCACGAAACAATATATCAATTTTATCCTCTTGATCAACAATGCATATGCATGTCTGTTATCAACTGCTGACGGAGGTGCGGTTTTTGGTCACAACATTCCATTCTTGAGCCATTCAACCGATCGACGATTCGATCGCGACACACACACAAACGCACGACACGGTCGTTTCGATACGACCGCCTTTGGTTTTTCTTTTTCCAATTTCTTGCTGCTGCTGCTGCTACTGCTGCCTTCCGGCGCTGAAACTGCTGGAACGAAAATTTTAATTGAAATGTCAAGCGATCAAATTTCCGTTAAAAAAAAACAAAGTGAACTTTAAGCAAAATAATCGATGAGAAATGTCTGTTTTACCTTTTTCATGCAAACGGTGAACAAATATTGAAATTAATTTCATAATTTATGGCGTACAGCTTCATTCCGGAAAACGGGGAGAGTTTCACTCGGTGATGCTTGGTTTGCTCCGCAGCGGACGCCAGTCAATTACTCCGCCCATTCTTAAGAGGTTTCGATCTTTCAGCTTAGTCTCTTCGGCTCGGCAAGTGGCATGTAAAGGTATAATTGAAAGCTTCTGGGCAAGTAGCCTGATTCTTCCTTTTTTTGCACGCTTGCACTACTACTGGATTGGCGCTGACAGAGCTCCCAGGGGGAAAGTTAACGAGACCATTAAATTTGATAAATAACGACCGTATGCTTTGTTTGTACACCAATGAGCTCGCGTTCGGTAAGAAATGTGAACTGTTTCTGCAATTTGTTTTCCGTGTTCCGGGAGGATCACCTCGGGATAGTCATCGATATCTTTCCTAAAGACAGGGTGATATCGATTATTGAAGTATACTGTTGAGCATGCAAAATCCATCTGTATGCCTTGCAGTACAAGGCATACACTTGATGCGATAATCGCACTGCAGAATTTCAATTTGAAGGACTCGTAAAAAATGAGTTTCAATTAATTTTCAAAAACCGAATTCATATTTATAAAGGTTGCTAAATGTTTTTTTTTGTCGCAACATGCCTAGCACTGTTGTAAATATTTTTTTTAGCATTATGCAACTATCCCCCCATAGTTTAATGTGAAGTAGTTACTAATAATAATACTTATTCAACTCACTCAAGTTTTTAATTTATTTTTTCCTTTCCACTAAACTGTCACTTGTTATTCACTTTGTTGGAGTCGTACGTATTTGTGATATACGTATACTGTGACCTCAACAAAGTGAATAACAAGCGACAGTGCACAATGTCATTACAAATCATTACAAACGGGACCAAAGAAGAAATATCACCAAAAATTTATGTGAAAATGTTAAATACTTCTGTTAAGCAAAATGCACAGATTGTCATCTCATTCTTTGAATCAATGAATGCACTGAACAGAGATCCCTCTCTAATGGCGTCGACATAAAAGGAAAAGTTCCTCTTCTGGAGTTGTTCGATAGAATTTGTATTTATCCCAAGTAATCAAAAGTTCGAAGAAAGATTTGGCTTAAGGGCCGGGTAGGGTCTAACACCTTTGAAAAATCATTTATTATTTTCTGTATATTTTCTTATAGTAAAACATTTGAAGAATTTCTGTGAAATTTTCAAGCCTATTGGAACGAAACTCTGGAAGTTATGGACCTTTATCTATGGCTATCTCATTCTACGAAGAAGTAATAACTCGGCGCACAGGCCCAAGATTTCTACTTCGATTGATTTCAAAACTTGACAAAACATTCTTGAAATGTTTCGTTATAATAAATTATAAAAGAAAAAATATGATTTTTTGAATATGTTAGCTCCCTGGAGTAATCAATTGTTTCCATTGATTCAAAAAAAAATCAAACAGAAACGTTGGGGTCTAGAAAAACTTCTACTCTAACTTTGCTGCGTTCGTTTGTTCACTTCTGATTAGTCTGCGCTGAGATACAGTGGACACCGCAAATCATGGTTTTTAAGAAGCGTTCTCGAAAATACCTCTTCACCGACTTATTTCTCAATATTTTTCCACGAAAAAATTACCCCCCCCCCCTTAAAGTAGCATACAAAGCATTCTGAGCAATACTTTTTTTAAGGAATTACTCATTTCCGATGCAACAGAAAATCTTGGAAGTTCTTTGTACAGCTTTTAAACAGTGAGAAAGTTTTCTCAGAACTTGTTATGTTCGTTCAGAGCTTACTTAAGAGGTCTAATAAAATGGATATTTTTGGTTGCTTGGAGAGACGACGCTTAAATTTTAATTTGAAATTGAACTTACCAATTTGAACAATCTTCACAGAATATTGAATATAAAATGGCAGTCTCAATCCATTACCTGTACCTGTACCTAACAGCTATAGGCTTGGGGTGTCCTTTGCTGTATCAAGTATACGTCTCCACATAACTCGGTCCATGGATGCTCGTCCATTAATGTAATCATTTTGAACATTGATATCTAATTGCCACTTAATATGTGCGCTTACTACAATCTAAATCATTAGAAAGCAAAATGCAAAGAAAATCTCTTAGTTCGACCATAGTACTTCTAAAGCACAACCTTTCCATTGATTCATTCAAAAATTTTCTGATTTGTTAAACTCACGCCCTCGATGTCCAATATTATTCATCTGTCTCCATTACATACAAACCATCAACTGATAAATGATATCAAAACTTTTTCTCATGCTAACAGCGGTTTTCTAGAGCAGTCATATGCATTCCGTCATTGAATCATTTGGCAAGCTTTATTGAAAATTTATTTTCAAAAACCCCTTCTAGTCTAAATGTCGGTTCTCTTCAAATTTCGTCATTGACCCTCTCCCCCCCCCCTGGTTGAGGACACTTCCTACACACTTTCCTCCTTGAAAATGTCCTAATGATCATTTCTGAAGAGCAAGAAGTATCTGTGCCAAATTTGTTAGCAATCCGTTCAGTAGTTCCGGAGTTGCGCCGTTACAAACATTACATCCCCTTTTCAGAGGGACGTACTACATCCACCCCACACGAATACCCTAAGTTGCGCAAAAAGTATCTATGGTCTTCAAAAAGTATCGATTCTCGTCAAATTAAATAAATTTTTTCATGACCCCTGTTAAGGATACTTGCTACGCTCTCTCCCCCATAAAAATACCATTACAACTAAAGCAGCAAATGCCAAGTATGATAGCAATCCGTTCATTTGTGCCGGAGTTATGCCGTTACATTCCCCTTTTTAAATGCACTTGCAACATCCACTCCTCATATATATCATATCTAAGGTATGGAAAATGTTTGTGTGATCTTCAGAAATTATCGATTTTTGTCAAATTTTATGAATTTTTTATAGCCCTCCCTGTTAATGATACTTGCTACGCTTCCTCCCCTTAAAAAAAATCTTTATGACTATTATTTTACGTTTCGCATTCAGCTCATCAGTGCATTAGCAGATTATGTTGACTGCTAATGCCACCTGGCGGATCAACATAATCCGCTAAGCAGACGTAAAGTCATTGCTATTTACAATGCACTTATTTACACCGAAGTGCTATGTCTATCCTGACGTCCCAGGCGAAAACGAATTTACGACTTTATGGCCGCAAACATATTTTAGTCATTTTGATTTTGGTACCTCGTGGGTACCGATTTGTGCAGAAGTGCACATGACTGTTGTAAATAAGTGCATTGTAAATAGCAATGACTTTACGTCTGCTTAGCGGATTATGTTGATCCGCGAGGTGGCATTAGCAGTCAACATAATCTGCTAATACACTGATGAGCTGAATGCGAAACGTAAAATAATCAAAACAAATATGTGCACTTCTGCACAAATCGGTACCCACGAGGTACCAAAACCAAAATGACTCTTTATGACTATTTCTGAAGAGCAAGAAATAACTGTACCAAATTTTATAGCAATTCGTACAATAGTTCCGGAGTTATGCCGTTACAAACAGTACACTCCTTTTTAGAGGCACTTACTACACCCTCTCCCCACAGAATATCCTTATAATCATATCTCAGTTGTGCAAAAAGTGTACTCAAAAAGTACCGATTCTCGTCAAATTAGATAATATTTTTAATGACCATCTATGTTAAAGACACTTGCTACGCTCCCTCCCCCCATGGAAATATTCTTATAACCCTCTCTGAAGAGCAAGAAGTACAT
The DNA here is from genome assembly GCF_030247185.1 of Malaya genurostris. Taxonomy (NCBI): domain Eukaryota; kingdom Metazoa; phylum Arthropoda; class Insecta; order Diptera; family Culicidae; genus Malaya; species Malaya genurostris. The sequence continues at coordinate 217,996,738 of NC_080572.1, forward strand.
GTGCCAGGTTTGATAGCAATCCGTTAAGTAGTTTCGAAGTTATGCCATTACAAACATTACACCCCCCTTTTTAAAGTCACTTGCTACATCCACCCCCCATATAATCATATCTATTATATGCAAAATGTTTGTATGGTCTCAAAAAAGTATCGATTCTCGTCGAATTAGACAAATTTTTTCATGACCTCCCTCGTTACTTACTACGCTCTCTCCCCCATTAAAATTTCCTTATGATCATCTCAGAAGAGCAAGAAGTATCTGTGCCAAGTTTGGTGGCAATCCGTTCAATAGTTTCGGAATTATACCGTTTTAAACATTACACCCCCCTATTTAAAGGCACTTGCTACATCCACCCCCCATATAGTCATATCTAAGGTATGCAAAATGGTTCTACGGTCTTCAAAACGTATCGATTCTTGTCAAGTTATATGAATTTTTCCATGACCCCCCCTTGTTTATGAAACTTGCTACGCTCCCTCCCATATAAATATAATCCCTAAACCATCTCTGAAATACAAGAAGAACCTGTGCCAAGTTTGGTGGCAATCCGTTCAGTAGTTCCGAAGAGTTATCGCGTTACAAACATACAAACTTACATCCATTTATATATATATATATATATATATATATATATATATATATATATATATATATATATATATATATATATATATATATATATATATATATATATATATATATATATATATATATGTATATATATATATATATATATATATATATATATATATATATATATATATATATATATATATATATATATAAATATATATATATATATATATATATATATATATATATATATATATATATATATATATATATATATATATATACATATATATATATATATATATATATATATATATATATATATATATATATATATATATATATATATATATATATATATATATATATATATATATATATATATATATATCATCCGTATCCGATTTCCGGCTCCGGAGTTACAGAGGGAAGAATTTTTAAAATTCCATACCGTCACTTGAAGCAGCTAAGCAAAAGACGCTAAAGTTTTCTAAACGAAATGGAGCTTACTCACTTGTTTCAGAGATGGCTTGACCGATTTTTTCAAACTTAGCTTCACATGAAGGGTTATATGAGTCTATACAAAACTTTTGAATTTCAATTAGCTTGTAACTTTCTGTTCCGGAAATACTCGATAATAAGTGTTAAAACTTTCAAAGCACCGTTTAAAATGCGATACCAAAATCTTATGAAATCTTCAAAATTTGACTTAAAGTTCACAAATTTGTAGGTCATGTTAGTTGATAACCATACGAACCGACTACTAAATGGTGATTTTCTGAGAGGTATTGGATTTGATTCAAAAATAAACACAATAAATTTGAGAAAATATATGAAATCTGCATTGAAATCGATAAAACGATCAATATAATTTAATGTTTGAAGATTATTTCATGCAAATGTTAGACGCGGTTTTGCTTTAGATGGCCCATGCGCTAGGTCCAATTTTGGCACACTCTCTCTCTCTCTAACATATGGCCGGTATTTCACGAATAAATGCTTCAACAATGGCTTCCATTGCGTCAATCGTTTATCCTTGTAGACATGAGCCTTAACGTGACCCCGTAAGAAAAAAAATGCGTTAAATCAATGTGGTCATTGTTTCGTGTCCCGTATGGGATGTGGCACCGTCTTGAAACCACATGTCAGCCCTTTCCAATTCTTTTATTCTAGGCAAAAAATCGTCAATCATCACGGTAGCGCTCGCCATTCACAGTAGCGTTCCGCCTATCGTCGCCTTTGAAGATGTACGGCCCGATGATGCCAACGACTCATAATCCACACCAAACAGTAACTTTTCTGGAGTGAAGACCAGCCAAATGCGGCAATTTTGCTTGTTGACGTATCCATTCAACCAGACCAAACTGAACAAGTTTAACAATGACACAAAACACGATTCATGCGTGATCTGTCAAAAACAGTGTTCACAACAGATTCCGGTTTCGGAAGTATAAAGAGTGACGTTGGCAATTATACTCTCTCATATTTTTTCGATGAGATTTGGTCTAGTGCCGGTCATTTACGAATAAGACAGTAAAACATTGAAAATGAGACTTTTGGAATGGTTTTTTTCATTGAGAATGCGTGACTCTGGTCACGGGAGAAGGATATTTGCTAGTATAAAATTCTATAACGGTAGTATTTGCGTGCGACCTAGTATGTTTCGGTTTCAAAATGCTCGGATAACTCACGAAACTCACTGACTCCCGAGTGAACGTTTTACAATATCCGATACTGAAGTCCCGGAAAGCCTTGATTCACAGTTCTTATACGTGAAAACTGAAGGAAAATTTGAAATTTTATCGCGTAACGAATAAAACCTTCCCTATTTTTGCCTTTATTATATAGAAAGGTTGAGTAATAACTGTGAAAACCGACTTTTGAACCGAGGTCCGGAGGGCCGAGTGTCATATACCATTCGACTCAGTTAATCGAGTACGCAAAATATTTATGTGTGTGTGCGTATGTGTGTGTATGTGCGTATGTGTGTATGTAACGTTTTTTTGCACTAACTTTTCTCAGAGATGGCTGAATCGATTTTCACAAATTTAGGTTCAAATGAAAGGTCCTGTGATCCCATACGTAATTCCTAAATTTCATTCAAATATAGGGTAAACTGTATTAAAACATTTTTACCATCACTGACCGTAGAAAGTTTTCTAAATCAACCGTAGAAAATTTTCTTAATCGACCTCAAATCTTCTCCAATTGATAGTTTTTATCAGTAGACGGCCAAACAAACTCATCTCGATTATTCTTTTAAGAATCGAAGACAATTATTTTGAAAAGTACATAGTATTATATATGATAGTATGATTGACATGAGAAAGGCATCATTTCACCACTAGCTGGATTAAAACAGGTTTTTACTATTTATTCAATATACCGATCAGTGCTGTAAAACTTCATTCAATTCAATTGAAACTGAATGTGGAACACATTGACGATCTCTCTAATGCAGTAAACTTCACTCTCTGACACACACAATGTTTGCTGACGGCCCGAACGGGCAGCATTCAGTCATCACTCGTTTCTCTTCAATCGAGGCTCAGTTTAACCACCGTCAGTTGATTTCTTGAAGTAACAAAATATCTCTTTCAATAGTGTGAGAGCGCCCTTCAAATGAGGTTCATGTAAACATTCGAATTGGCTCAAGATAATAGATGAAAGACTAATCAGATAGCTGAAATATCAACCACAGAATACACATAAATTAATTGTTTTCTCCTCATTTTTAACACTTTACTCCATTTTCTATTCGATCGAAATTGCTTACTACCAGGAGCGAAGACTATGAAGCAGCTAGACTACTTGGCACTTGAAACTGAGTAAGCGAAACTTCGAATGACTAGGTACGATTATTCAACTGACGATGAATGCTGGGAGCTTCACTTGGAATTGGCAGCATAAGTCAAATGAATTAGAAAGGATATGCTGACGGTCAGTGGCCATAAATTTCATTTTCATCTTATATTTTTCGAATGAAAATGCACTTTTACCGCACTGATACCGATATATGTTATCTCTATTATTAACATTGTAATATTAACGGATTTGCACAATAGTTGATTTTTGTCATTCAATTTATAATCTTGAAAGACATGCAATAACATGGAAGAAGAAAGCATACCAAATAAAACTTTTCTCCGAAGATAACCGGAAATTGATAAGTTGAGTCAAGAGTTAACTTAGTAAAATAGAGTAATCAGATGTGGTATGTCGAGAAACCGGCAATTGTCGCCTTTAACGACATGGAAGCAGAAACCCAGTGGAAAACTTTTTTTTCCGCCGGATTCCACACGGCATCTAGGCTGGTACTGTCCGGAGAAAGATAATAGGTTCTACCAATCTCTGTAGCACTCTGTACTTTTTCTAGGAGATGACTGAACCAATTTTCTTGAATTCAGATTTAAAAGATAAATGATCTTGTGAAGAGCTCCTATTTGATTGGAAATTGAAAATTACTAAATTTCTGTACTTTGTGGATCTTGTTAGCAGATGAGCAAATAATTTGTTTGTTGGTTGGTTGGAGGGTAAGATGTTCACTGCAGTTGGTGCACTTTGTACTGTCACGGTTGTACTGGGGTTGCTTGGGGTTGGTGTGAAGGAAGCACCGTTGTCCTTTGGTGTAGTTGTCTCCTTGTCCAGTTTATCACATGGCTTACCGTAGTGAACAGCTTTTTGGCAATATTGACCTGTGGCCATCTGATTGTCATAGGTAACAAGTGATTTGCACGGGATTCTTGTATCCTGACCGAAAGTCACATAAGAAGGTATAGGCCTCTTCAAACGCATGCGTAACAAACGTACGCCATTTAGAATACCGGGGAAAAAGTTTCATCACGGCTATCTATAAAAACCTGATTTAATCCACCTAATGGTGCAACGATGCCTTTCTGATATCAATCATGTTCTCATATTCTATTCAAAATGTTTCTAATCCACGAGAAAACGAAGTAATTCCACTATTGTAGGAATTTCCGGCACCGAAACCCGAGTATGATCGATGTCAGTTCGTACGGCCATCAACTAAAATGACGTATAAACTAGTTTTTATTCAAATTTCATACGATTTTATACGATTTTGACATCGCACTCCAAACGATGGAGTAAATTCTTGTTGAATCCGAAAATACGCAGTAATTTTGGGTAGGATCATAAAAAAATCTCTGAGAAAAATGAGTAAAATTCAGTGTACAATATTTAACACACTTCACTCTATAATTCCGGAGCCGAAAGTTTGATCCAAATGAAATTCGGGAATTCCGTATAAGGCCACAAGACATTTTATTTGAACTTAAGTTTGTGGAAATCGGTCGAACGGTGTGTGTGTATGTAACAAAAATATGCACTCATTTTTCTCGGAGACGGTTGAACCGATTTTCACAAACTAAGATTCAAATGAAAGTTCTCATGGTCCCATAGTCTGCTATTGAATTTCATCCCGATCTGACTTCCGGTTCCGGAGATATAGGATTATATGTACCAAAAAAATGGAAAAAATATGCACTCACTTTTTTCAGAAATGGCTGAACCGATTTTCAAAAACTTATATTTAAATAAAAGGACTAACAGTCCCATAGTCTGCTATTGAATTTTATTTGGATCCGACTTCCGGAGTTACATGGTAATATGTGAAAATTAGAGAAAAAGTGTTCACTCATTTTTCTCTGAAACGGCTCAACCGATTCTTACAAACTAAGATGCAAATGAAAGGTCTTCTAGTTTCCTAAAAATTCTAGAACATTTCATCCGGATCCAACTTCCGGTTCCGGAACTAAAGCGTGATAAGTGGAAAATTACCAATTTCATTAGTAGTTTTTCACAAACGATGGTCAAAAACAGGTACAAATTCCATAAAACTGTCCGATAAATTATTCCTGTTTGCAGAGATTGTTAGTTTGTTGGCATAAAAACTTAATTCAACACTACTGGTCCCCCCTTTTCCTGAAGCATCGAAAGTGATGAAGGAAAACTCCCAAAATTGAACTCACTTCGATTTTTCTGCGATGCTTGAACCGATTTTCACAAAGAATGATTTGAATTGAAGCTCATATTATCTTTAAAAATACTGTGAAATTTCATCCGGATCCGACTTCTGGTTCCGCAGTTACAGGGTGATGAGTGTCAAAGTTTTCAAATCGCCATATAGATTGACAACATGTACCTCACCGAAAGAAGAAGAAAACACAAAACAAACGATGCGTGCTTTGTTCTGATTCGTACACGCTATGAAGGAATCGAAACGGTTACGGATGTCTGCTAATGGTGTGTATTATTGGTAAAAGCCGGTTCTGCGGTTGATAAAAATTTTAGCTATTCTATGATAAGTGCGATTGAAAGAATAAACGAATGTCATTGAATTCAAATTTATTTTTGAAATAATATGCAATTTTCACAGTCAATAGTGCAGTAATACCGTGCTGGTGGTGTAATGATGTCAATAATAATAATAAAAGTAATAATCCTACTACATTGCTGCTGATTCATGCTGTTTAGCTTGACTTACATATGCAGAAGTAAAATAAACGCAGGTTCACTTCGTTTGTTAGATTTCGTTTAATTGGTTTAATCGAAATAGAGCTCTAGTCTAGGTTTAACTAGGTTAAAAACTGTTCCAATTTGTAGGTCATATATGTTGCTGGCAAACAAACCAACTTCGGCTATTCCGGTCATCTGAATCCGGTTTTGGAAGAATTGGAAATGGTGATTAAAAACTGCAAAAGGGTCTCACTCGCTTTCCTTTCAAAATGGCCACATCGATTTTCACAAACCTATAGGTTCAAAGGAAAAGTCTTACAATTTCATACGGAATTCCTAAATTTGTTGTAGATACTACTACCGGTTCCGGAACTAGAGGGTAAACGAAATTTGTAGAGTTTGTTGGATTTGGTCAGAATAAATCTTCCTCTTTCTATTCAATGAACAGTTGTTTTAGCGAATTGCACAGTAATATTTATGATGTTATGAGTAATATCAATATGAGAAAGGCATCATTACACCACTAGGTGGATTAAAACAGGTTTTTGCCTTTCTCATATAGAAAGGTTATTTAATCACTTGAAAAACCGACAAGTGAAAAGTGTCATATACCATTCGACTCAGTTCATCGAGCTGAGCAATGTCTGTGTGTGTGTGTGTGTGTGTGTGTGTGTGTGTGTGTGTGTGTGTGTGTGTGTGTGTGGGTGTGGGTGTGTGGGTGTGGGTGTGTATGTGTCAAATAATCTCACTAGGTTTTCTCGAAGATGGCTGAACCGATTTTGATAAACTTAGATTCAAATGAAAGGTCTCGTGGTCCCATACGAAATTCCTGAATTTCATCCGGATCCGACTTCCGGTTCCGGAGTTATAGGGTGAAGTGTGTTCAATATTGTACACCGTCACTTGAACCGGCGAAACAAAATACGTAAAAAAAAAATCTAAACTGGTCTCAAAACTACACAAATCGATAGTCATTATTAGTAGGCAACTAATCAAACCGATTTCGGGTATCCTGGTTCCCGATATCCGGTTCCGGAAGTACCGGAAATAGTGGTCATGTATACCAAAATGGATCTCACTCACTTTTCTCAGCGATGGTTTGACCGATTTCCACAAACTTAGATTCAAATGAAAGGTCTTCCGATCCCATACAGAATTCCTGAATTTCATCCGGATCCGACTTCCGGTTTCGGAATTATAGGGTAAAGTGTGTTCAATATTGTACACCGTCACTTAAAATATTTTCGGATGCAACAAACATTTAAATCGTAATTCAAATTGCGTACGAGAATAATTTGTGTGTCATGTTAGTTGGTGGCCGTACGAACCGACTTTGATTATACCGGTTCTCGGGTTCCGGTGCTGGAAGTGCATATAATAGTGAACCCATTTCGTTTTCTTAAGAATGATTTACGCAATCAAAGCACTGTTTTGTTCTGTATTTTATGCACAAACAATCTCTTGGTTTCTTTTAAAAATCGAGGAGAAAAATTTTGAATAGAATACCACAATATTATATGTACATGAGAAAGGCATCATTACACCACTAGGTGGATTAAAACAGGTTTTTCTTTCAGTGGTCGTGTTTTATCTCGCGTTGCTGACAGTAGAGCGAGCAGGAGAAAAGGGATACTGGTGAGATCGTTCCTTGGAGATATTTTATTTTTTTCTTACTGATTATATTTCTCCTTAGTATCGAAAATCAGGTTTTGTTGAGATCATATTGTTTACCAAAACATATCCGGATCTCTTTCTCTCCCTACTAACAAATCTCCTATCCCATGATGATCGTGGGGATACAGTGGTACCCGCGGTCTCTAGAAACAACGAGTATCGGACTAACATTCCTTCCTTTTCCTCAGTAGCACAGCCTTTGGTCGTAGCCAGTGTCGTGATTGATTATTCAATAAAAAGTTAGGAGTAAGTGGGTATGTACAATGAAAATGATTTGCTTCTCCTAAGCTTCATTTTCTTGGTTCATTGTACATTTTCACTTCAGCTCAGCTCACACACGCACACAAACATACGCAGCTCAACGAACTGAGTCGAAAGGTATGTGACACCAATTATGACTAGTCGATTTTTCAAGTGATTACATATTGCATATTTCTATATGAGAGAAGCAAAACAGAACTCGAATGATATAATGTATGAAAGACAGCTGTCTGTCCAGAGTTATGCGATTTTTAGAAATTTAGAAATGTTTCATGCACCATATTATAAGTAGGCAGTACATACGTAATGTGTTTGTATCAAATCACCGATGAAAACAGCATTGAATAAATTCCTTCGAATCAGGCAGCAGAATCAGGTCAATAAGCCGGCAGCAATCCTTGCCGCTTGGAAAAGAAGCAATGAATGGGGCGTCCACAGCAACGCGATTATCTGTATAACACAAAACTGATCTCATTACACAACCGGCATAATGTTTGAAACTTCCGGCAGTGTCTGTGGGTTTCCAAAAATGTTTACTAATATTGTGGGCATAACAACACTTGGGTCGGTGCGTTCGCACTTCTAAGTGTATGGTGTATTTTGACCTCACGTACAGTCGTTCTCGAAGAAGCCACGATGCTTCACATGAATTTACTTGTATTGTAAACATTTCAATGACACAAACGCTTCTCTTGAATAAAATTACTTAAAACACCGAATGATTATTTGATTTTGTTGATACTCCATATATAAGACTAGGCGATAGGCATCAACTGGCACAAACTAGCGGTCGTTATCAAGTTCGCCACATCTATTGCTGCGATTGTAGCTCTAGATATAAAATGTTTAAAATATTAGTGTTATTAGTGCTTGTTTCAATCGTGCTAACAGACGGTGTAGCCCAACAATATCCCTACACGACATCGTACTCGCCAATAAACCGAAATGTTTATCCACGCGATTCAGGCTATTCTCCGAGAGTAGGCGTTGTACCAGCTCGTGTTTTCGGATCGGCAACAAGCTCCGAATCGGAAGAGTTTCCGGAGGCGGATAGGCAATCTCCGCCAGTGTCGATTCCCAATGCAGACAATCTTTTGCCGGTGTCCGTTTGTATTCAGCTACCGCCGTACACTCCGCTAAAAATGTCCAAGAATATTCTCCAGCAGATCATTTATTCATTAAGTGACGAGGGCAATGCCGCCAGTCCACTGATTGATCAAATTCAACAGCCATATCCGTTTCCACCAATGTCTGCACCATTCCCTGCTTATCCAAACCCTCCAGTAGCGCTAGCGCCACCACCGTTTTTGCACCCACAAGGACCTTTACCGGTTCCGCCTCCACCGCCACCACCACCACCATCACCACCGGCGCCACCTGCACCAGTACAACCACAACCGCCGCTCTACGGTGCCTACCCTCAACGTCCTAACTACCAGGACGTACCCGAACCTCCTCCTCCAGCTTTGCCAGCTAACCCGGTGTATCCAGCGGATGTACCCTACTACGAGGAAACGTGGACCACACCCGAACCGGCAAGCCCTCCTCCAAGATATCCGACCAACGAAATTGCCATCCCACAGCCACACAGTCCTCTGATAGCTTTCATTCCCCCCAACGGATACTGCTACGGAGGACAGTGCAGTGCATCGGTGCAACCACGGTATAATCAATGACTAGACGGGAATAAGAGATTCAGTGGACGAATGAATCTTTGCCTTATTACCTTCATCACCGGAAAAAAATCAATGTGTATGCTGGGCAATCCGAATATTTCTAGAAATCCAAAATACATTAGAAATCGTCTAGCAAATCATCGAATCATTGCATCTAATCAACTTATTTGATTAGCACTGTTCTCCGAAACGGTGGCTGCATTTGGCATCATCCTGTTGATGATTTGAATTTGTGAAATAAACATGATGCGGCAGGTAACATGTTGAGTAGAGTGAACAAAATCTAAGACGCTATAAAAATTTTTCTGCATTTCATATACTTCTTATGAGTTCAATCGAAGCTTCAGTATTAGAATATGTTAAATTATCTATCTATATACTTATTTATTTATTTATTAATGTTTCACTCGGCTTGAGACACCACCGTACCAAATTAGACTAAGAAAATATTCGATACAGATTGGTTATATGAAAGGAATGAACAAGTTATAGTATTCGAACTAATTAAAATTAAAATTATTTATTTATTACAGGAAAACCATAATATTAAAAAAATATTTTCCCTTCAATGTTGCCTTTCAATTTAAAATAAATAAACAAAAAAAACTAAAACACTGCTTTCGTTTAACTTCTGATGATCGATACGCACTTATTTTTCATGATAATTTCGAAACTTCTGCTTCAGAAATTCATGTTTCACTTGGTTCATGCCTCGAGCTTCACAGATTTTACTATTTATCATTAGACAATTTAATTTAATATTATTTTTTCCTAGTTGGCGTCTTCGCAAAAGTTGTCTGTAATCAACTGGCGTATCTATTAATGTAAAAAGTCATTAGGGTGGTCCATGTTTGGATTTATATCTGAATTCTAACTTTCTTAATTGAATTTAAAAATTATTGCACTTCACAACACAGTTGTAGGAAATGTTGTTTCGATTGCTGAAGAGGCCATCTTCCTACCTCTACATTTGATCGAGTTATGTCAATTTTTCGGTGTAAAAGTAGGGTGACTCTCGAAAAATCACCTTTTTTGTTCTTACTTTTTCGGGGACGGTTTTACGAGAAAATCGTCTTCCGAAGATTTGTCGAGCTAATAATTGCGCATAATTTAGCTTAACTAAGTTTATCAAAATTCAATTAAGAAAGCTTTAAATCCATGGATTACACTAATAACTTTTCACATTAATAAATGCACCAGTTGATTATAAATAACTTTTGCGAAGATATCAAATAGAAAAAAATAATATTGAATAGCGAAAATATTTTTGTCTCGCTAATTTCCCGTTTCGGACCACTGTGCAATGTTCTTTTTGCCCTTCTCTATAGAGAACCGATGACTGAACCGATTTTAACAAACTTAGGTTCGTTTGAAAGCTACTGTCAGGCCATTGATCAAGTTCGAAGATCAAATGGCTGTGACTTTTGGTTCCGGAGATATGATTGTATAAGTGACGTAACCGACAAAACGTGTTGTTTTTTTCACCGCGCAATTTTCTCAGAGATGGCTGAACCGATTTCAACAAACTTAGGCTCGTTTCAAGGCTACTATTAGGCCATTGATCAAGTTTGAAGATCAAATGATTGCGACTTTGGGTTCCAAAGATATGATGGTATAAGTGACGTAACCGACAAAACGCGTTGTTTTTTTTTGCCGCGCAATTTTCTCAGAGATGGCTGAACCAATTGTAACAAACTTATGCTCGTTTGAAAGCTACTATCGGGCCATTAATCAAATTTGAATATCAAATGGCTGTGACTTTTGGTTCCGGAGATATAATGGTATAAGTGACGTAACCGACAAAACACGTTCCTTTTTACCGCTCTAATGTATATAAGGGTGCCAATCTTTTGGGATCATCTCTAATTTCGTAAAGTGCTATTGTTCAAAAGTTTAAGCACCTCGAAAAAAGTCCTCATGCAAAATTTGATCTAAATCGGACATGGGTAAGGGGTGCTGTCCAACGGTTAAAGTTTAAAAATTTTCGATCCCAAAAAGTCGATTTTTTTCAAAAAAAATTTTTTTCGAGGTGACACTAAATCTCAACATTTCATGCAATTCTTTTAGCATCAACAATTTTTTTTCGATTTCGGAAATTTCATGTACTCCCCCCTATGGTGATTTTTCAATATCTATGGAAATTCCACTAAATGGACTAAGAAGGATTTTTTGGATTTGCATCACTCTTCTCATACAAATAGGCAATGCAAATGTCAAGCGCTTAGTTCGAGAAATGATGCCGAGTATGTAACATAAACATTGAAGAATGCTTTTGTGAACTACTCTAATCAATCTGAATCAATTGGTGTCAGAATTAGTGTCCGAAATTATTTGATACAATTTTTCTTCTCTCTCTCCTTCAATAGTTCTTGAGTCAATAAACTGTAATCACACTTCTCCCTCTCTCTTTCCCCTCTCTACTCTATGAAATGTAAATTACTACTCGATGTAAACTCACCCCCTCCCCCAACCTCCACCCCTTACAATACCCCCCCCCCCCCATAAAATCTCCTCCCCCCCAACTGATACAAACCCGGCGAAAAGACCAAAATTAGGTTAAAACCGGGTATAAATAAAAAACTTATAATAATAATATTTGATAAAAGTATGAAATATATTTTCATAAGACTGTTATGAAAGTATAGAAAGGCATTATCACACCACTAGATGGATTATGAAGGGATTTTTTTTCATTGATTTATTGCGTTTAGAAGTATGATTTTACGGTTTTTACTACATAATTTGAAGCCTTTATGTCTTTATTATATAGTCCAACAGAAACTACCGTCTTTTTCCATACTTTTGCCAGTTTATGCATTCTGGATCAATAAAAATGCTCGTATTTCGAGCCCGAGATGGAAATAATAAAGTTTTGAATTCCCTTAGTTTAATCTTAGCGTATTCCGGTTAATACGTTCTGCCTTGATCGTTACAGATAGTTGTCGGATGGTACTAATTTAAGGAGGAAATGGGTAGTGTTTCTCATCCAAAACCTTGGTACTAGATTCCTTCTGTAGAATTCGATCTTCTGTTTCAACAGACTTCTCATCCGATTCTTAGCGTACAGAACACTATTGCATGGCTGGTGCTACGATTCTACTGACACTAATACTCGAGAACACACGTGTTACCCTATGCATTGAACTGCCAACCCGGGGAGGTTTCTCATCCACTGCTAATGTCCGATTGTTGTCGTGATGAAAAATTACGTCCGAATTCTTATTAATTGATACTTATTGTATTGAAGGATCCTACTACTACTGTGGGTAAAAAGTAGTAATACTTTTGAATTATATTTCGCGCGGAAACCTTATTCGTCGAAATATTTTTCTAGGTTGGTATGACTGTTAGTGACAGTGACCGGCCAAACTAACAAGGAATACTGTTTGAGTGTTGTGCGTCATTTGCGCGAAAAAAAAGTAAAGCCTTGGTATTACATTCCTGTAGTGGAATTTGACCTTCTGTTTCAACAGACTTCGCAGCCGATTCAGAGTGTACAGAACCATTGCATGGCTAAGTGCTACGACTCTACTGACACTACGAATCCTTCCAGGTTGGGGCTCGTACATACGACAACTGGTTTGTAAGACCAGTGCCCTATGCATTGAACCACCAACCCGGGACAATTGCGCGAAGTTGATCGGAAAAAGAGGCTGGAATTATGGACGGACGACTTTTGGTTTTTCACCACGATGATGCACCGTCGCATACTGCTTTGATTCTTCGTGATTTATTCGCCAAAAATTCAACTAATATCGTTCCGGAACCATCGTATTCGCCTGATTTTGCTCCGTGTGACTTCTGGCTATTTAGCCAACTCAAACGACAACCGGGGAAACCGTTTTAAGTCAATTGAAGACATCAATTCCGGAAATTGACTTTAGGAACTGTTTGGAGGATTGGAAGAAAACGTTTGTGCCACTGTATATATTGAAAAATAAATTTGCCGTAAAAAAATTTCGATTTATCAAGTGATTGTATAACCTTTTTATATGTGAAAGACGAAAAATATTCTATTCTGAATATTGATTATAGACACAATGACTTTGTTTTCATTTAAGCCGGTTGATTTTCATCTTATGCATTATTTTTATTTAACAAACTAAACGAACGAGATCCTGCGCTCGTGTTACTTTTGTATATGAAATTCATACTACATAGAGTTACACATTTGATCCTGCAACATATAATACGCTTTGTGATTGGATTTTTACTATTACTATTATTATCATTATAATTATTCCGGCTGCAAAAATTTCCTATACATTACGAATAATGGTAGTCCATGTATTTTCAAATAAACTTCAATCTATATTACGCATCCGAAAATCTGCTGCGCATCAGCCATACTTCCTGTAAAATGATCGAGTGGTAAAGAGCTGTCGGTTTTCGTTTTCTTTACCGCTCTATGAAATCGAACGCATGTGCTTTGTTTGTAAAGGCGGTGTTGTGTTTTTTTTCTTCCGTACAGCCACATATACGTACCGGTGCGCGTTATATGAAAGTTTTACAAATTTGACACTCATAACCCTGTAATTCTGGAATCGGAAGTCTGTTCTGTGTGAAATTCTGAAATTTCGTATGGAATCATAGGACCTTTCATATGAATATTCGTGTTTTGCATCACCGCCCTGTAGAACTGTTTTACATTTTCAACGCTTTTTATTATGTAATTACCGGAAGTAGGATCTGAAGGAATTTCGAGGGTTTCATCTTTCATTTGAGCCTAATTTTGTTACAATCGGTCACGTCATCTCTGAGAATTCAATTTCAAATTGAAATTTTTACACTAATCACCTTGTAATTCCGGAACCGGAAGTTGGATTAAAATAAAAATCAGGATTGTGTATGCGACAATTACACCTCTAATTTGAACTTATGTTTGTGAAAATCGGTTAAGCCATTTTTAAGAAAATAAACACACCCATACACATACATACACACATGCAGACATTTTGTGTACTGAGTCGGATAGTATATGACACTCGGCCCTCCGGGGCTCGATTGAAAACTAGGTTTTCGCAGTGATTGCATAACCTATGTGAGAAAGGCAAAACAGGTACGCCTACTAGTTCGTCTTTTATTGAAAACAAATTATTGACAAGTAAATCAGCCACGTCTGCCCATTTTCATTATGTTGTTGGTTACGCTAGCGTGACAGGCACTCAATTACCAACATCTATGTAATTCTTCAACGGATTTAGATAAAATAACAGTAAATAAAACACCTATAAGATTAGCTTTTACAAATGATCATCCAAATGAATTTAACTTCTTCCTTTTTCGAAGCATTTAAAACTAGGAAAAACTATTCACAAATAATATTATTATGAATTTCAAATTCAGCAATTAAGTTAAATAATTATTTAAACGATTGGAATACTCGATCCTTAAAATTGAGTGAAGATGAAATTTTTAAATATGATCAGTATCTAACGGGGAAGCAGATTGAAACATTGACTTGCGAGTTCAATTATGTAATGAAAACCGCGAAAATGTTACCGCAGAGACGGGACACGAACCCGTAGCTAACTCCTAACCGGGGAAATTGTTATACCAATTGAACTATCCTGCATATGAAAACACATGAAGAGAAAGTTAACTTATCATCGAAAACTTGAGAATTGAAATAGAAACCATTAAACCACTGGAACATATTTACCATTCCAATGCGCTGATGAACAAATAAATTTACTTAAAAGCGATTTGCAATAACTCACGAGATACTTAATTAAAAGCGATTTGCAAAAACTCACAAGATATTGGCCTAAATTTTCCATAATAGGATACCTAAATGCAAATCATGTTTAGTGGAATGGTGGACAAAATAATCGGAATGTGAAAATACTTCAAAATCAACTCTCTGCTGATTATTTTTTAGTTCTATCTCGCAGTAGTCCTACTTGTTTCTCATCCGTGAGAAACCCCTCTACAAATGATCTGGTTCTAAGAGATCAAAGTCACAAAGTGATCTGATTACTCATGCAGACTTTGACTCAAATCATCTTCCTGTAACATTCAAAATCTACAACGAAGCAATAATTAATCCAATCCGCAATCGTAGAGCTAATTGGGTTGAATACAGATCACGCATAGAAACTCATGTAAATCAAGAGATTGTTTTTATAAAATTCCACCAATATCGATACAGTAATTCAAATTTAATTCAACGTTCAACGTTCTTGCAATCCTGCTATGAAAACCATAGTTAGGCATTTACAAAACGAAATTAAGCCATCCATTCTGGAATCTGTCTAAGGTTATTAAGAAACATCAGAAACCAATTTCTGCTCTCGAGGAAGGAAATCAAAAACTTGTCAGCAGTTTGAGAGTGTTCACAATTTTAATTTAATCATGGTGAGTCCTATTGAAAACGAATGTTCATGTTTATGTGATGTTCATTTGGCTGTTATAATATCATTTTACCATTCGCACGATGCTCATCAAAATGCATACTATACAGCATTAGTGCAATTTAAATGACAGTAGTATCACGCTTCGTCCATTAACAATTTTTTAATAACAGCACGTAGAACGCCAACCGTTAGCGTCATCATCATCATCATCATCATCAGATACGTTATAAACAAAACCCCGGAACAACAAGTACGTTAGTGTAGTTAAATTCGTTACAGAATGAAATACCTTATCCTGATGTCGCTGCTGTGTTCGATGTGTTGCGCCGATATGAAGTATCTTCGATTGCAACGGAAACTAATTAGCCCAGTGAACGACACCGTTTTAGATTCTGAGTCAAACGAACAGGAAACGGAACCAGATCCAGAAGCTTCAAATCATCGGAGTACTAGTGCCCCTAAACCACATCAACAGTTTCCAATGGTTCGAAACCCCAGCGCAGTCAGGGGCTGTGGAGGATCTTTCATTCTAGTGGAAAAGCGAGTGCACTCGTGCATCCCGGCTGAAAGTATACTGCGGTTGATGCGTCATAATCGGGACTCACTGTCGGATAGGTCGGAGGAGCTCAAAGCGGAACTCGATACCGTTTGGTAGCCATCGCCAGTTGCTTAATAAACCAAGTGCAATAAAAGTATGATTTATGTTTCCGATTTTTTCCCATCACTATCACATTATTAAAAAGCATCATTGACAGCGATAGGACGATCTGGAAAAAACGAAACTGAACCAAGCGATAAAATCAACGTGCGATTTATTACTGCCACTAAAAAAAAGTCTTGGTGGTTTTAGTCGAAGCTGTACACATGTTGATCGCATTGCAGCGGTTGGTTAAGTAATTGCTGAAATATTTTATTTCCGATAATTGGTTTTGGCTTCTGCAAATCAAGCTTTCGTCGATCCCTTATTCCAATGGAGATATTTAACGGCAGACTTGGAACTGGTGTCGTGACTCAAGAACGACGGCTCGACCTTAAACCCAATCCCGTATCGACCACCGCTCATCGTCGTAAATTAACAACTGGGGCGGAATTACTTTTCAGAACCACTAAAAAGCTGTTACAATGTTTTCGTGAACGTCCAGTTCGGCCGCCAGATGAACTTCGTCGGCTGCAGTTGAAATAAGTAATTCAGGGAGTAGAGTTGTAAAATAAAGCGAGCACAGTTTACGACCGACCGGGATAATTTGAAGACTGATCATGGATTATGTTTCAATTAGTTTTCGGACCGAGGAGAAATGATGTCTTTGTTGAGAAAAATGAATATAGTCCATTCCATGCGATTATAGCCTCATGACTTTGCAACGTCATCGAGCTTTTTGTTGATGGTGGAAAAGTAAATATGAGCCGAAATCTTCTAACAAAACATATGCGAGATAATTATATAGTAATTTTTTGGAGACATGAACTACGGAGATTATAAATGCGTCAGCAGTTTCGTGTCCAAATTCAGCTTTCATAAAACTTTGAATTCATGATAAAAATTATCTAAAAAGCACCAGAATATTATTATACAGGCTAAACGCGATAAATTATCTCTTGGTAATCTTTCTCCTAGATATAGCCGTTCTCGAAATATATCAAGAATTAGTATTTCAGTTCGGGTTTACATCTCATCCAAGTCAGTCGACAAACAAAACCGCTTACGTTGGGGACAGAAGAAACCAAGTACAGTATTGTGTAGTGAACAATAGACCTCGAAAATGAATGAATCAAACGAACAAAAGCTACCGCCGGTACGAAAGAATACAATTATTGTTTTTTTTTATTCAATATTATAATATAATTTTAAGGCACACTGCTTAAGCTCTAAGATGCCAAGGGTATTTACTAATCTTAATTACGACTAACTTAAAACTAGAATAGTATCATTATGTAATGTAGCGGTAGCGGATTCTCGAGAAGCGATCGGTAGTGGCCGGTGAATTGAATATTGCATGAGGGTCTTCCATATGCCGTTGGCGAAGATCCATGTTGGCCGCATCATTCGGTCCGTGTGGGTCCGCGGGAAACACCCCCAGGCTACGAAGGCCCGGCGGGTGGCCCGCGTGCTGGTTTTCGACTGGGGCGGCCTTCCGTGGACGATGATGGTGATGTTACGGAAGAGAATGAAAAAAAAAAAAGTAAATATTGTGGAAACGGGGTAAAAAGGGGATGTGGGAACAAAATGTTTGAAAACGATAAAGATCTAATTAGTTGCCATCGAGATGGTGAAGAGACAGGGAAGGGGTAACGAAAAAGTTAGTGACAAAAAAAGATCTTGTTAGTTCCAATGAAGATGGTGGACAGGGACGGGGATCGAGAGAATCGGGCGGATGTTAGTGTCGAAGCTGTAGGTGGAGTTTATACTTTCTGAGCGAGGGATAACACATTACACTTGTATATCAATGTGTTTAAGGTACTGGTATATGAGAAGCATATATAAACTATCCCGACTCGCCAACACATCCCGAACCGGAACTTCAGGCGGTCTACCTCGGGCCCTAAGGGATTCCAGTAGCTTCGACCTGGCGTCACGATACTCTACGCACGACCACACGACATGCTCGATGTCCTGATAACCGTCGCCACAGGTGCAGAGACCGCTCTCCGCAAGCCCAACACGCCGGAGATGTGCGTTGAAAGTGTAGTGATTTGACATGAGCCGCGACATAACACGAATGAAATCGCGACTCACGTTCATCCCCCTGAACCAAGGTTTCGTCGATACCCTAGGGATAATGGAATGTAGCCATCGTCCCAGTTCGCCATTGCTCCATGAAGTTTGCCAACTTTCGAGAGTTTTCTGACGAGAGATACTGAAAAATTCATTGAAGCAGATTGGTCTTTCATAAATATCACCTTCTAATGCGCCCACCTTAGCCAATGAGTCTGCCTTTTCATTGCCTGGAATGGAACAATGCGAAGGGACCCAGACTAACGATATTAAATAAGACCGTTCAGATAAAGTTCGCAAGTGTTCCCGTATTTTCCCCAGGAAATATGGGGGATACTTTCCTGGCTTCATTGCCCGGAGAGCTTCTATTGAGCTTAGACTGTCCGTGACAATGTAGTAATGGTCTTTGGGCAAGGTTTCAATGATCTCAAGGGTGTACTGAATAGCAGCTAATTCTGCGACGTAAACTGAAGCCGGATCATTGAGTTTGTGAGAAGCGGTGATGTTTTGATTGAAGATGCCGAAGCCTGTGGACCTGTTGATGTTTGAACCGTCAGTGTAAAACACCTTTTCACAGTTGACTGTTCTAAATTTATTATAAAAAATATTTGGGGCCACTTGAGGGCGCACGTGATCCGGGATTCCACGAATTTCTTCTCTCATGGATGTGTCGAAAAACACAGTAGAATCAGAAGTATCCAAGAAATGAGCACGATTGGAAACAAACGAACAAGGATTAATATTCTGAGCCATGTAATCAAAATACAAGGACATAAAACGGGTCTGAGAATTGAGCTCGACAAGCCTTTCGAAGTTTTCAATCACCATCGGATTCAAGATGTCGCATCGGATTAGCAATCGATATGAGAGATCCCAGAATCGGTTTTTCAACGGTAAGACGCCCGCGAGCACTTCGAGACTCATCGTATGAGTCGACTGCATGCAACCTAAGGCAATACGCAAACAACGATACTGAATTCTTTCCAGCTTGATGAAATGAGTGTTCGCCGCGGATCGGAAGCAAAAGCATCCGTATTCCATCACGGACAATATCGTTGTTTGATATAACCTGATCAGGTCTCCTGGGTGGGCACCCCACCATGATCCGGTTATTGTACGAAGAAAATTGATTCTCTGTTGGCATTTTTGTTTCAGATACCTAATGTGACATCCCCAGGTGCCTTTGGAGTCGAACCAGACCCCGAGATATTTAAATGTGAAGACCTGAGCTATGGTTTCACCCCCTAGTTGAAGCTGTAATTGTGCTGGTTCTCGCTTCCTTGAAAATACAACCAGCTCAGTTTTCTCCGTGGAGAACTCGATACCCATTTGAAGAGCCCATGTCGACAAGTTGTCGAGGGTATCTTGCAATGGTCCTTGGAGATCGGCAGCTTTGGGTCCTATAATAGACACAACGCTGTCGTCGGCAAGTTGTCTTAGCGTGCAAGATGTGTTGATACATTCATCAATGTTGTTCACGTAAAAGTTGTATAAAAGGGGGCTTAAGCATGAGCCCTGAGGAAGACCCATGTAACTGAATCGTATTGTCGACAAATCACCATGCGCGAAATACATGTATTTCTCGGACAACAGATTATACAAAAAGTTATTCAAAATTGGTGAAAGACCATGCTGATGCAACTTCTCAGATAGGATGTTTATGGAAACTGAATCAAAAGCCCCCTTGATGTCTAGGAAAACTGACGCCATTTGTTCTTTACGAGCAAATGCCATTTGAATTTCGGTTGAGAGCAACGCAAGACAATCGTTCGTTCCTTTGCCCCTGCGGAAGCCGAATTGTGTATCTGAAAGTAAGCCATTAGTCTCGACCCAATTGTCTAGACGAAACAGAATCATTTTTTCGAACAATTTCCGGATACAGGAAAGCATAGCAATCGGCCGATACGAATTGTGATCGGAGGCTGGTTTCCCTGGTTTTTGAATGGCAATAACTCTTACTTGTCTCCAGTCATGTGGGACAATATTATCCTCAAGAAGCCTATTGAATAAATTCAATAAGCGCCTTTTGGCAGAGTCAGGCAAATTTTTCAACAAGTTGAATTTGATTTTGTCCAACCCCGGAGATTTATTGTTACACGATAAAAGCGCAAGTGAGAACTCGACCATCGAAAAAGGTGTTTCGTTTCTGTTTGATGAAGCGACGCGCATGATTGTCTGTTCCGGAACAGAGTCAGGACATACTTTTTTAGCGAAATCGAATATCCAGCGGTTAGAATATTCCTCGCTTTCGTTTGTGGTGTTTTTGTTGCGCATTCGTCGGGCTGTGTTCCAAAGAGTGCTCATTGATGTTTCTCTCGATAATCCGTCTACGAATCGACGCCAATAACCGCTTTTCTTCGCTTTAATCAAGCTTTTCATTTTAGCGTCTAATGCCGCGTAGTTTCTAAAATTATCAGGTGTTCCGTTTTTCCTAAACTCGACAAATGATGAAGTTCTCTCCGCGTTTAATTCTGAGCACTCTTTGTCCCACCACGGGTTGGGGGGACGGATGTTAGTTTTCGCGCCGGGTACACGTTTCGTCTGAGCTTGAGTCGCGGTGTCGAGAATCAAGCCAGCCAAAAACGTGTACTCTTCCTCCGGAGGAAGTTCTTGTGTTGTTTCTAGATTCTCAGATATCAAATTTGCGTAGCATTTCCAATCAATGTTTCGTGTGAGGTCATACGAAACATTGATTGTTTCCGATGGTCTTAATCCGGTGGCGATTGAAATTACGATAGGCAGATGATCGCTACCGTGGGGATCAGGGATTACCTTCCACGTGCAATCCAACCGTAGCGATGTCGAGCAAAGGGATAAGTCTAGCGCACTTGGTCTTGCTGGTGGTGCAGGAATTCGTGTCATTTCTCCCGTATTCAAGATTGTCATATTGAAGTTGTCGCAGATATCATGGATCATAGTTGATCTGTTATCGTCGTGAAGACAGCCCCATCCCGTACCGTGTGAGTTAAAGTCTCCTAAAACCAACGTCGGTGCGGGAAGAAGCTCTATGATATTATTGAGCCGCCGATGCCCAACCGAGGCTCTTGGGGGAATGTAGATGGAAGCAATGCAAAGGTCCTTGCCTTTGATTGTAACATGACATGCGACAACTTCAATACCTGGTATCGAGGGGAGGTTAATGCGATAGAAAGAATAGCACTTTTTGATCCCCAAAAGTACTCCTCCATAGGAATCATCTCGATCCAGACGAATAATGTTAAAATCGTGGAGGTTTAAGGGTATTTCAGTAGTTAGCCAAGTTTCACACAATGCAAATGCGTCACATTTCAGATTATTTACTAGAAATTTGAAAGGATCTATTTTTGGGATGATACTTCTACAATTCCACTGTATAACAGTGATTGTATCCGTGACCTCGATGGGTGTCTTAGCCATCGAAGGATACGATCGTTGAAAGAAGGGGCCATTTTGCAGTCAACTGCTTCAAGAATGTTTTAACTGTAGGAATAAAAGCCATTATCAGGCTTTTAAGAGGTTCAGAAATATTGAAAGTAGACATGATCCAGTCCACCATATCAGAGAATTTAACAAACCCAGTATTTGGTAAATTTTCTGACTGATCTTTAGGGACTTTCGGGGGTTTTGAAGTCCCAGGAAGTGATGGAAATTCTTGCTCGGAATTTAATTTTCCAAGGCCTGGAGCTTTTCTCTCTGGTTTTTTGCCATCACTACCAGTTGTTGTAATTTTTCGAGACCCATCAGAGGACATCTTCGAACCCTTACTAGGGAGCTTTTGAAAAGATTTATTTCTTCTCTTTCTGTATGATGAGCTAAGAGGGACAGCCGAAGATGTACCTTCGAGGGGGTCATCATATTCGCTCTCGTCAGTTGCCAAACAAGCGTACAGGTTTACTGGAGGCGTAGCACTCTTCAACATTTCAGCAAAAGAACGCTTTGAATATTGCTTAAGTGAACGCCTCATCTTATCCTGGCGCAATTTGTACGCGGGACAATCAGAGAGGTCATGCGGCCCCTCCTTACAGTAGAGACACTTTTCATTGTCTCCACTGCAGGAGTTATCCGCATGACTCCCTCCACACTTTATACACCGGGATTTATTGCAACAATGGGATGCTGTATGTCCCAATTGTTTGCAATTAGTGCAGTTCATGACCCGCGGCACAAAAAGGCGAACAGGTAAACGAATTCGGTCCAGGAGGACGTAGTTAGGCAAAGCCGAGCCAACGAAAGTCACCCGATACGAGTCTGATGGGATATAGGACTTAGTGCCATCCTCAGCGGTCGATACTGAACGCAATTGCTTGCAGTCCAGTATCTTAACGTTCTTGAGTAAGGGGTTTTTAAAACCGCCTGCCCCATGCTTAAGAACGTCCTCGCAAGTCAGACTCGGATCGGTGATCACGCCGTCTATCTCGACTTCGCGAGCTGGTACGTATACGCGATACTCCCGCGTGAAATGCTCATTTTGAACGATCTCATTAGCCTGTTTTGCACTGGCTAACAAGACCCTAAGCTTGTCCGGGCGTACTTTTTCAATTTTTTGTACGGTATTGTATCGCGAGGACAGGTCTTCAGAAAGTCTTAGAAGATTCAATTTTTTACCGTTGGCTTTGGTCCGGATGTAAACCGCATACGGTCCGGCCGGGAGTGCAAGTCCATCGGGATAATTTTTTACACGAGATATTTGGCTATAAGATGATTCCATTTTGTCATCTGGAGGGAGGTCAGGCAATTCTGTGCCTTCTGTCATGGCACGGAAATGTGTCCGTGCGGGTAAATATTGGAGGACAAATGTAGTGGTATTGAAGAACAGGGGGAAAAAAGAAAAAGGCAAAAATACTTAGCTTTAGCTCTCAAAGGGTGAACGGCAGACAAGGCCCGGTCCTAGGCAATCGGTGGATATTCCTGATCAATAAAGTGCAAAAAACCTCCTAGAGGAAAAAGCACTTTTTTGCAGTCTCTTTCTGCACTGTACAATGGAATCTTATACGTTTTTTCACTATACACTGTCCAATGTATTTGTTAACAATATAGCAGCAGCGCCCAGCTGGGCGCTGGCTAACGGTACCACACAGTGCTTCTTTACACAACTCACAATTGACCTTGAAGACGGATTAATTCGAACTATCACTCGACCGCACTGATTCAGACAATAGAATACGAAATGACCTTGAAAGCGGAATAAAACAATTTACCGCACCACTGGAGAAACACGAACTTGCGTCCGATCAGCCCGATAGTTGCAGTGGAACTGATTGCTACAATTATTGTTGACTTCAGACAGTGCAAAATTCGACCTTCGATACGAGAACTTGAAGGTTTGCTTAAGGAGCAAATGCATCTTGACATTAAACGTGTGCATTTACTTCAATGCAATAAGATCAATAATGTTGTTTATATCTAATTCTATAAAGAGTTGGATGCAATTCAATTCGCTAAAGACAATAATAATGTGCACTATGTGGAGCATGAAAATATCAAGTACAACATTCCAGTATATATGGAAGATAGTGCTATAGAAGTGCGTGTGCATGATCTTCCCTCAAGCGTCATCGATCCTTATATTCGCAAAACCATGTCCCAATACGGAGAGATTCTCTCTATCGAAAAAGAAAAGTGGAAGAATTTTTCCCCGGTATTCTAAATGGCGTACGTTTGTTACGTATGCGTTTGAGGAGGCCTATACCTTCTTATGTGACATTCGGTCAGGATACAAGAATACCGTGCAAATCACTTGTCACCTATGACAATCAGATGGCCACATGTCAATATTGCCAAAAAGCTGTTCACTACGGTAAGCCATGTGATAAACTGGACAAGGAGACAACTATACCAAAGGACAACGGTGCTTCCTTCACATCAACCCCAAGCAACCCCAGTACACCTGTGACAGTCACCAACAACAGTGAAGCATCCTCTTCAACGAAACCATCCAACGTATCTCCTATAGAATAAAGTACACCAGCTGCAGTTAACAGCTTACCATCCAACCAACCAGCAACTGCAAACAATGTACAACAAGGCGCATCTACAGCAACTAGCAACGAAATCAACAACAATACCACGACAATGGATGACGAGACGAACCACGAACAAACTGCCCCTCAATCCTCGCAGGAGGAAAATGGAATCTCCTCTCCCCCTAGAAAAAGGGTGACAACGAGATCCAATACAAAAAAAATCTTTTATTTAAAAACTCAGCTAAATCGGCCACGTAAAGCTTGTACGCAAATAGGCCTGAATAAAATATCTTTTAAATGAAAAAAAAAGAACTAGTATTAGTATTAGCCTTAGAGACCACCCGTATGTTTCTACTCCGATATTAATCAGAACGAAATAAGCTTGCAAAATGTTTCTCTGAAACAACTTGCTTGAAAATTGCACATAGTTTCACATTGTGTAAACTCCATTGAATACCTGCATGCTTATACCTACGTCCAAATGCAGATCTACTTTGGAAAGAAAGATTATTAGTTCAATTGCTCTGCTTTTCCACATGCCTCACAGGAAGGGGTTGTTTGTCAATAAATGTTCGAATATTATCATGTGATTATTGCTCTGGGTAGCCGGCTACCGAGAATACGTTGCAATTTTATCGCGTTTTGTATTAATATATGCTTCCTACTAAAATAAGAAATTTCTTCCGAGACTCGTAGAACTCTGGACAGCCGGTTGTCGGGAGATTCGGTATAAATTCGTACATTCAATTAACTGTGTTCTGTCTTTTTTTTAGTAGACAGTCGTAATACTGGCAAGATATCGCTCGATCACCATCAATCGAACAACAACGCCTTACGCAATACGAAGTAATGTCGATATCTACTCCCCAACTAAAATAATAAAATACCAAATGGATCCTCCTCGCAGTCTAAACAATATTTCCCTACGTCCTTGTTAAGCACGGTCGCAAGAAACATTTGCACGGTTATAAATTTCACGTGCGTTGAAACCAAAGAAAAATATATTCATAGATCAAACATTCCCCGAATAAAAGACGGAGTTTAGTCTAGCCCGATTTTAGTAAGAAGAAATATAATAAAATGCTTTTAGCACTATACCGGGACGGGACCATCCGGGACTATCCGGGTCGTTTTTTTTTCCTCATCGGCGATGATTGAGCTGCCGGCGTGTACATGTATTGGAATCCCGGATAAAATCCATTTGGTTGCCGCCTATATTATCCCGGGTTGGCGGTTCAATGCATAGGACGCTGGTCTTACAAGCCAGTTGTCGTATGTTCGAGCCCCGACCTGGAAGGATTCTTAGTGTCAGTAGGATCCATAGTACTAGCCATGCAATGATCCTGTACACTAAGAATCGGCTGCGAAGTCTGTTGAAACAGAAAGGCCAAATTCCACTAAAGGAATGTAATGCCAAGACTTTGCTTTGCTTTGCCGCCGATATTCCTCGCCGAGTTTTCGCACCGTCGCACCGGGAAAAACTCGACGAGGAATATCGGTGGCAACCAAATGGATTTTATACCGGATCCGAGATTCCAATACATGCACACGATGGCAGTTCAGTCATCGCCGATGAGCAAAAAAAGACGTCCCGGATAGTCCCGGATGCTCCCGTCCCGTTGGTCCCGGAATAGTGCGAATAGGCTTCAAGACATTGTAAACAAGAAAAATGTTAAATATCTCTAAGGAATTATCTCACCAGTATCCTGTTTCTCCTATTCACATTGCTGTACACAACGCGAGATGACAAATTACTACTGCAAAAAAAAAATAAACACTCGGGGATGGGTTTGCTACTGACCAATTAATTTTGATTTTCAGCTGGAATCACACATTAATCAAATTAATCTGATAACACCGACAATGAGGGCGCTTCGATCGATTTATTTTTGACAGTATCTGCCGTTTGAACATTTTTTAGTTTTGCGAATCAGCATTATTCAATAAATAACACTTTTAACAGTTTTCACTAATCAACACTTGTCACAGCTACACTATCACTAAAAATAACTGTTTCGGCCAATTACTTTACTATAAGTTGGTTGATACACATTGATATTAGACTTTTCGAGAGCAACAATTAAGCACCTCATCGTACTCCCAGTGATGCCAACTCTCCAATCCTTATTGAATCCACTCAAGAATTAAGCATCCTTTTCATCAAATCAAATCTATCAACTGTGCCGAATTGGTGTCGAAAAAAAGTTGTAGTAAATTGAGTAGACAATCTGAAAGACACGAGAGAAAACAGTTGAAGAATAGAAAAACCCTTCCTAATCCACCTAGTGGTGTGCTAAAACCTGTCTCTTTCTTCAAAACAGTCTGATGAAAATATTTTTTATCTTCTTATTAAATAATTTCTGACACTAGTTTGGGCTCATTTTTGAAATTAATTATTTCAGATTGATTCAAGTAGTTCACAAAAGCATGCTTCAGCGTTTATGTCACATACTCGGCATCATTTATCAAACCCAGCGCTTGACATTTGTATTGCCTATTTGTATGAGAAAAGTGATGCTAATTTAAAAACCATTCTTAACCCTCAGGGTACGGACTGGGTTACCGTAACCCGAGCGAAATTTGAAAGAAGCGCCATACGAAGAGAAGTCGGCGAGGGGGGTCCGGACCAGGGGGGGAAAAAACTTATAGGTACACACTATTAGAGGCCCAAGCGGCAGAGTCAGTCTCCGCTTTGTGTCCGAGCTAGACACATATAAACATTGTGCTCGGGTGTGGTACACCCAGTCCGTATCGAACGTTACAAAATCCAAAATTTTCAAAAAAATTAAGTTTTAATTTTCGTCTGTTTGCCGCTGAGGAATAAAAAGGTAAGTAAGAATACGTACTCTTTACTTAATTTTGTAGATTCTAACCTCAAAATAACGCGTTGTACATGGTGTAAGCGAAGTATTGTAGTAGATCTCAATCACTTGAACGTACGTCTTATATCGAAATCTTTGCTGCTCGTAGTGAATTATAACTCATTAAATTTTGTTTCTTGTAATTTTTTGTTAAAGAACACGCATTAAAAACATGGCAACGCGTCGAATCACTCGAAGCGTTGCTGCTTTGGAGGAGTTGTACAAGGAAAACGAGGAGGACAGCGTTACAGAGAATGACAGTGACACCGACGACGCCGTAGGTGCGGAAGAGGAAAGTTCTCACGATTCTGAAACAGACGCAGAATCTGAAGGAGAGCCATTGTCAGGCGAAGAAGAAGCAGCTGCTCCGAGAGGCGCCCCGCCGCGCAAACGCGGCCGCCCTTCATACCGTAGCGAAACTGTGCTGCGAGTGCGGCAATATTATGTAACATGACTTGTGTAACTTTTTAATAATAAATATTCGCCTTTAACAATTATGTTTGGTATTTATTTATATGATACTACTCAACAATATCTGAGAAACAATTTTTTTACGCTCAAAGTAATTAATTTTAACCTTTATCATCATAAATCAACGAAACAACGTTTTTTCGCTAACTCGAAAAAACGCGTATTTTCATTTTTCAAAAAAAATATAGTTTTTGGAATAAATCAAAAAACCGTTATGGACATTTGTAAGAACTACTTTTTACCTTTCAAATGCGAGTTATACAATGTTAATATTTTTTTTTTCAAAAAGTTACAGCATTTTGAAAAAAAAAACGTTTTTTACAAAAAAAATTCAAGACCCGTTCACATTTTTCATTATAATTTTTTTTCAATCAGTTAAATGATTAATCTGACAACTCTATTATATTTTTGAGACAATTTCACACAAAATAAAAAAAAATTATTCAAATTGACAAAGTACAGCTCGATATACACCCAATCAAAGTCGCCGGGTTAGGCTAACCCAGTCCGTACTGAACGTAACTTTTTTATAGTCCGTACCCTGAGGGTTAATAATCTACTTAGTGGATTTTTAATAGATCTTAAAAAGACACCACATGAAATTTCCGAAACCGAAAAAAATTTTGTATGAAGCCAAAAGTCATAGAAATGCATGAAACGTCGAAATATAGTGTCATCTCGAGAATTTTTTTTAATCGACTTTCTGGAGCTCAAATCTCAAAAATCGACGTTCTGAGACTCAAATCTTCAAAACAGTTCCAGAAAGTCGATTTTTTCAAAAACTTTTATTTTTGTGGTAACACTAAATCTCGACGTTCCATGCAATTTTAAAACTTTTGGAGTCAAAAAAAAATTTTGGGTTCAGAAATTTCATGTACTGCCCCCTTTGGTGATTTTTCACGATCCTTAACGTAAAACTTTAACCGCCGGGCAGCACCCTTAACCCATATCCGATTCAGCTCAAATGTTACATGGGGACTTTTCTAGGTGCTTAAACTTTTAAGCTCTACCGCTTTACGAAATTAGAGGTGATCCCAAAATATTGACACCCGTATATATATATATATATATATATATATATATATATATATATATATATATATATATATATATATATATATATATATATATATATATATATATATATATATATATATATAAGGGTGATTTTTTAAGAGCTTGAGAACTTTTTTAAACAATAAAACGCATAAAATTTGCAAAATCTCATCGGTTCTTTATTTTAAACGTTAGATTGGTACATGACATTTACTTTTTGAAGATAATTTCATTTAAATGTTGACCGCGGCTGCGTCTTAGGTGGTCCATTCGGAAAGTCCAATTTTGGGCAACTTTTTCGAGCATTTCGGCCGGAATAGCCCGAATTTCTTCGGAAATGTTGTCTTCCAAAGCTGGAATAGTTACTGGCTTATTTCTGTAGACTTTAGACTTGACGTAGCCCCACAAAAAATAGTCTAAAGGCGTCAAATCGCATGATCTTGGTGGCCAACTTACCGGTCCATTTCTTGAGATGAATTGTTCTCCGAAGTTTTCCCTCAAAATGGCCATAGAATCGCGAGCTGTGTGGCATGTAGCGCCATCTTGTTGAAACCACATGTCAACCAAGTTCAGTTCTTCCATTTTTGGCAACAAAAAGTTTGTTAGCATCGAACGATAGCGATCGCCATTCACTGTAACGTTGCGTCCAACAGCATCTTTGAAAAAATACGGTCCAATGATTCCACCAGCGTACAAACCACACCAAACAGTGCATTTTTCGGGATGCATGGGCAGTTCTTGAACGGCTTCTGGTTGCTCTTCACTCCAAATGCGGCAATTTTGCTTATTTACGTAGCCATTCAACCAGAAATGAGCCTCATCGCTGAACAAAATTTGTCGATAAAAAAGCGGATTTTCCGAATGGACCACCTAAGACGCAGCCGCGGTCAACATTTAAATGAAATTATCTTCAAAAAGTAAATGTCATGTACCAATCTAACGTTTAAAATAAAGAACCGATGAGATTTTGCAAATTTTATGCGTTTTATTGTTTAAAAAAGTTCTCAAGCTCTTAAAAAATCACCCTTTATATATATATATATATATATATATATATATATATATATATATATATATATATATATATATATATATATATATATATATATATATATATATATATATATATATATATATATATATATATATATATATATATATATATATATATATATATATATATATATATATATTAGCGCGGTAAAAAACAAAGTGTTTTGTCGATTACGTCACTTATACCATCATACCATCCGGTATCAAAAGTCACAACCATTTGATCTTCGAAGTCGATCAATAAACTTTCATACGCTTTCAAACGAGGCTTGTTAAAATCGTTAAAAGCGTTTTGTCGGTTACGTCATTTATGCCATCATATGTTCAGAACGAGAAGTCATACCCATTTGATCTTCGATCTTGATCAATAGCCAAACAGTAGCTTTCAAACAAGCCTAAATTTGTTAAAAACAGTTCAATCATCTCTGAGAAAATTGAGGGGTAGTAATATATTCGAAATGTACACACACAACATGACAACCACGGGGTAATATGCACCCTAATAAAGCTCCTTCTTCTTATTTAAAGAAAGCTTTAGACTTTTCGTTGACGAAATATTTGCCAGGTGGAAGATTGTTCACTATTATTCATTAAATTGATAACTTATGGATAATTTTTGTAAGCGAATTATTGAGCATTTTGCCTCACACAATTCGGGTCGTTTTGCCCCCCCAAAATATGAAACGATAAATTTGACGATTTTTCTATAAAATTGCAAATACATCGTCTGTATTAGAACTAATTTTAGAAACCCGAATGATTGGCAAAGAAGTTCACTGGTTGCATAATTCAAATCGTCTTCCTCACCCTAGAAAATTACTATGGAACGAACATCAAAAATTACTTATAACAGAGACATAATTGGTTTTTTTAAATTTTTCAGATATGATTGAACCATCGCTACCAAAATTTTATAGTAATCTGTTGTTATGGTGGACTTTCGGTTTCATTAAAATTTCAGTGAAAAAAATTGGTAACTGTTGAGAAAAGCAAAAGGTGCATTATGCCTCGGAGGTACGTTTTACTCCATCTTTCCCTATTTCTTAGAATATGATCTATGTGAGAAAGGTAATAGAAACCCATGTTGTGTATAATATTCAACTCAGCTCGACAAGATCGAAAATGTTTGTGTATGTGTGTATGTGTATGGATCTGTGAGTGCACCTTTCAACGATTTTTTTTACCGCCTAATTTTTTAGAGATTACTTAACCGATTTTAACAAACTTAGACTCGTTAGAAAGCTACTATTGGACCATTGATCAAGTTCGAAAATAAAATGACTGACTTCTACCCGCATACGCATGTCTGCCAGATGGCTGACTAAACGCTGCCAGCTGGTAAAATATAGCTGGCAGACATTCTGGTGACCGACTGCCTCACCGCTGCCAGATATACAACTCAAACGATACAACCGTATCCACCAGGATTTTTCCACACTTAAATCTTTGAAATTTTCAGCAAAGGTGAGAAGATGAAAACGCTCGACTAACTTAGATACAGGCTACTTTGTATTGTCAAATTGGATTTGACAACCGTCACTGAATCAATTTTGGTAGCCGTCTGGTGGCCATGGCTGCCCAGGTAGCCAAAACGCTATGCGGGATAGTTTCAGAGGTATGATATAGTGGTGTACTCGCCCAATTCCGCTAAGTTTTGGATATGTTGTCAATAAATTTCTAAAGTTTTTATGAAAAATATGAGAATATTGTAAAGTTGTGGCTTTGTGTTTGAAAAAGTCTATTGTAAAACTTTTCAACGGTTTTCATGGTTTGCGACCAATGGGTACAATGTCATTTTTTTTTCTCTGAAAGCCGAAAAAATTTTACATAATATATCTAAAAATTGGCGATACAAGTTTTTTTTTTGGTTTTGATTAATAATATTTTGAAAATTTTAAGTTTTCGTAATTTCGTTGTTTTTTTTAGATTTTCTTCAAAAAAGACATTTTTGGTAAATTTATAACTTTTGAACCACTTGACCGATTCCGTTAATTAGTGGATGTTTTGTTAAGAAATGTGTGCAGTTTTTGGGAAAAATATGTGAATTTGACAAAGTTAGAGTTAAGCCGGCTCCTGGAAAAAATATTGAATGCGAGCCCTGAACATGGACATGGATATTATATATTAGCTAGAATCAAGAGACTTATTTTCCTATCATCAGAAGCGTATATTTCCATCGTTGTAATAAATATTGTTTTCTCCAATAAATAAATAAATAAATAAGTTATTTGATAAACTACCGAACCTGCTAATAAACATCCATCTAGGACCTACCATACGGTGTCGTACGAAAACCGCCAAAACAGTATCTACCGGCAAATTTATTAGATGAACCGTAAGGAGTCGATTGGAGAGTTTGCTGATCGATGTCTGGATACCTTGGAATCTGATTCGGCGATGGCGAATAGGTCGGCTCTGGATAAGGAATTCCCACTGGGTATGACCGTCCCAAATTCACTGGTGAATAACTGGCAAACGCCGGTGGGTAGGAGGACACTGCAACGGATGCTGACGAATACGGCAATTCAGGCAAATAACCTTGAGCTCCTGTCAGAGCCGGTGGGTAGGATGGTCCAGGAACTGCGGTGGACGGATATGTCGGTCCTACTGGTGGTCCTGTAGGAACTGAAGAATAAACTGGTGCCTCC
Source organism: Malaya genurostris (assembly GCF_030247185.1). Lineage (NCBI taxonomy): Eukaryota > Metazoa > Arthropoda > Insecta > Diptera > Culicidae > Malaya > Malaya genurostris. The sequence goes on from NC_080572.1 coordinate 218,029,503, forward strand.
GGGTATGATATCTGTGGGGAGTATTCCGGCTGCTGTTGACAAACCGGTGGGTTGGGTTGAGTACCGATTGGAAGGGATTGATGAGCAGTTTCCAAAATCTGGTAAATTGATCGAACTGGGGTAACTACAGTTTTTTTGTAGTTCGTGGTGTCAGCCAACGCGTAGACAAAACGTTGAAGTATATTCTTGGATAGCCCAAGCGGGGTTCCCGGTGGTAGCTGGATGCAGATGGTCCTTGGTAGCGCATCATCAGAGTCGTAATCATTTGTAAGATCATCTGCACCGTAATCCAGCTCCGGACTAACGTCTTCCGTTCGGTGGGACGGGTAACGGGGCTCGTAGTGAATCGTATTGTGCGGTGGAGATGACTGCTGATAAGGACAGTTACTTGAAGCCTTCCCGATGCAAACTATCACAAGACACACAGTGAAACTAATCATTTTATCGACGATAGACGCGGTCAACTGCAGCACTGATTTATGATTATGCCACCCAGAAGAGCTGGGGTTGCTTTTATCTAAAAAACACAAGCAAACATTTCGGAATTAAATCCTACACTTGGTCATGTCTTGCGACAAAATTGGACAAACACGAATCACCCGAAAACGTTTTGTTGTTCATATCAAAATGTGTGCATTTTGGCAAACGAGCATTCAATGAACGTGCACTTCATGGGGACACGAGAGAGCCGCAGTTGAAAGTTACTGCTTGTATACTAGATCTGGTTTATTTTCCTTAGTTCCCCATGTTATCCAAAAACGAACTATCACTATAATCAACCGCACAACCTGCGCTTTTTCGTACTTGAATTTCAAAACTTGAATTTGAAACCATGAAATTAATCTAAACGTGTAAAAATCGATTAAGCATTCCATGAGATGTAGAAAAAAAGAGTTTCTCTCTAAAGTTTTTGTCATTATTTATGGTACTTCCAGAAACGGTATTCAGAGACCAGCATAACACAAAATAGTTCGTGTGTCCATGAATTAGTATGACGAATAAATTGAAATAGTTTTGAGCCCAAATTTGAAGATTTTTTGGTATCGTCATCTTTTATGACGGTTTGAATTTTAAAAGCTCATCACCCTGTAATTTCAAAATTGGAAGTCGGAATCTGATATAATTCAAAAAATTTTGTATAGGACCATAAGTGTATTTGAATTTTTTAACTTCTCTATTCTCGATACTTCCGGACACGGAATTCGGAAATTAGTGTAGCCGAAAATGGATTATAAACCATTTCATTAGATTCGAAATTTTTGAAAATCAGTGTAGCCATCTTAGTAGTGCGTTACAAATAAATTTTTTTGGGAAAAATACCAAACACGGGTAAAACTAAAATAAGTTTATTTGGTCATGGACTCTCAAAATCTGTGAACCCGATAAACCCAATAAATTTATGTAAAATTTTTACACTAATCACCCTGTATCTCCAGAACCGGAAGTCGGATATGATTTAAAAACAAGCAATTTTTATGGGATCTCAAAACCTTTAATTTGAATATTAGATGAACGAAATAGGTTTTTTAAATTTTTCTATAATTAGAACGAATACCTCAAACGAATAGTTCAAACGAAAAGAAAAACAAATTGCGACTATGATTTGCTATTGCCTCCAAACAACACAGACGATTCATTTCATTGACTACTAGATAACTAGATAATCATGAATAAATTGCAGTCTGAGAAATTTATTTTAGAATTGATCGTTAATAATAATAGATAATCGAATTTATAACTTTGAAATTTTTGAATTTGGAATTTGGAATTTGGAATTTGGAATTTGGAATTTGGAATTTGGAATTTGGAATTTGGAATTTGGAATTTGGAATTTGGAATTTGGAATTTGGAATTTGGAATTTGGAATTTGGAATTTGGAATTTGGAATTTGGAATTTGGAATTTGGAATTTGGAATTTGGAATTTGGAATTTGGAATTTGGAATTTGGAATTTGGAATTTGGAATTTGGAATTTGGAATTTGGAATTTGGAATTTGGAATTTGGAATTTGGAATTTGGAATTTGGAATTTGGAATTTGGAATTTGGAATTTGGAATTTGGAATTTGGAATTTGGAATTTGGAATTTGGAATTTGGAATTTGGAATTTGGAATTTGGAATTTGGAATTTGGAATTTGGAATTTGGAATTTGGAATTTGGAATTTGGAATTTGGAATTTGGAATTTGGAATTTGGAATTTGGAATTTGGAATTTGGAATTTGGAATTTGGAATTTGGAATTTGGAATTTGGAATTTGGAATTTGGAATTTGGAATTTGGAATTTGGAATTTGGAATTTGGAATTTGGAATTTGGAATTTGGAATTTGGAATTTGGAATTTGGAATTTGGAATTTCGAATTTGGAATTTGGAATTTGGAATTTGAAAACACAAGCAGACCTGAAAGTTCATTCTTTTTGCAAAACACGAATTTTCAACTATTCAACGAAAGAGCATGAAAAACTGCTTCCGCCCTTTAAAAACATTATAATATATGGCTTGCCGTTATGCTGATCCATAAGGTGGCATTAGCAGTTCAATAGAATTTGCTAAAGTATAAACGAAATGTAAAAAACATGACCAATATCTGATATTTGTGCAAAAATTGCGTCTAAGAAAAAAACAATTTAACATTTTAAAAATAAACTCTGGAAAAATCATTGAATACATCAGTGAATAGAAAACCAACTGGAAAAGAGAATTGAAAACCTATCTTAATCCACCTAGTGGTGTGATGATGCCTTTCTCATATTACTTATACTTTCAAAAATATCACTAGAAGATTCTGTGAAGAAATTTTTTTTAATATTGAATAAAATAAGAAACTTTATTTGGGTATACACTAACATACCCTTTTCAATCTGTAAACAGTTATGTCAAGTTAATCAGAATTTTTCTTTATTTTGCATCGTCACACTGAATGATTAAACACACTTTTCCCTATAGTTCTGGAACCGGAAGTCGGACCCGGATGAAGTTAAACTGCAGCCTATGCGACTATAGGAACTTTTGTTTGAGCCTGTTTGTGGAAATCGATCAAATCATCTCTGAGAAAATTGAGTGAATCTCTTTTTAAACTTTTTGACCACTATTTCAAGTACTTCAGGAACCAGGAACTTGGAACCAGTTTAGTCGAAGGCGGTTCGTTTAGCAAGTAACTAATATAGCCTACAAATTGAATCAGTTTTAAGCCAAATCTAGAACAATTTTACCCTTTTTTGCATCGTCGCTCTAAATGACAGTGTGAAATTCAATAGCAACCAGTGGGACCACGAGATTTTTTATTTTATGAGTGACAATATTTGACACATACTCACACACATACATTGCTCAGCTCGATGAACTGTGTCGAATGATATAGAACACTTAGCTCTCTGGGCCAATTTGCACTAGTCAATTTACTTTTTTTCACTTAAAAAATATAAATTTTAATGTGGCAACCCTGCACGCTATACGAAATTGAACAAAGCACGCTGCAAACGGAGCAAAGTCGCAAGTACCGCATGCTAGTTTCTCCTCGTCATTTTGAATGACGATTTGAGTGTTTTGACACTCACCGCGCTATAATTTCGGAACCGGAAGTCGGATCTCGATGAAATTGTACAGCATATTTAAAGACAATGAGAGCTTTGATTTGAATCATGATTCGTGAAAATCAACTTAACCGTTACTGACAAATCGAAGCGAGTTCCGTTTTCGGAGATTTTCTTCACTGTTATCAGTGATAGTAATCCTAAAGTAGTTTTATATATTCACTAACTAACAAGATCTACCGACTAGTACAATTTAGCAGTAAGTTTTATAAATATGTGCACCTCGTTTCGCAATCGCTTGTGAAAAAATGCTCATGACATTGAAAATTCTCACTAATTACACTGTAATACCGGAACCGGAAGCCGGATCTGGATAGCTTTTCGGGGACTTTCTAAAGAATTTTAAAACCTTTCATTGGCGTCTTAGTTTGTGAAAATCGGTTAAAAAATTTCCGAGAAAACTGAGTGCGAATTTTTTAATAAATTTGCACATATTTCCTTATTATTCCGAAACCGGAAGTTGGATCCAAATGAAATTCTAGAAAATTGTATAAGGCTATACCCAAGTAGCAATCCGCAACTAGTTCTGATGCGACTAAGACCAAACTATGTCGAAACAAGAGCACGAATATATTTTTTATGTTATACTGGTTAATACAATGTGACGGTAGTGTTTCTTCATAACATAACTAATCACGAAATAGTTATTTAGGTTTCAAATCACCAGGTAGGGTCTAAACGATGAACAAACTAATCATTTTTGCGAATTTTTTCCAGAACTATCGTTCAATAAAATAAATTCAAATGTTTTGCATGATAAAAAGCATCATTCGAACAACGTTTTGTAATTTTTTCATGGAACAATATTGAGAAATAAGTCAGTGAAGAAGTCAGTCGGTGTTGAACAGTCGTTCGCACCGCACGCGTATAGCTCTTGGCTCCTGGAATTTTTTTCTGGCTACCTAGAGTTTCATTGATTCAAGGCTTCAGTCTTTTTCAAGGCTACCTGAATCACTAACTAAGTGACTAAGTGATACAAAGAGTGATATTAGAGTGACTAAGTGATACAAAGAGTGATATTAGAGTGACTAAGAAATTAATCAGCCTTTTTTAAGGCTAGCTAGGAGTCTAATCGAAGACTAATTTAGCCTAGTTAATTTAATTTAAAGTTTCATTAATTTCAAAAATGCCTGCGTCCAACCGGAAAGGCAACAAGCCTAAGGCTAAAAATAATTCAATACGGAATAAATCACAATCCGTTATTCAACATTTTTCTAATAACATTCACGATCTTATAGAATCTGAATGTAAAAATAAAAGACAACGGACGGATTTCCCTTTCGTTGATCCTATGCCGTCTAACAATATTTACGAGATTCTTCCTGAATCCGATTGTAGCGACATAGAAGAAAATTCTTCAAAAATTCCCAAAATGGACGCTTGTCGTTCTGGGAAGAAACAACAATCTATGCCACCAGTGACGGTGATGATTTCCGACTTCAAAGCATTCCGTACTGAGCTTTCTACTTTTCTCCCGGAAGTAAAAGTCTCATTTCAAATCGGACGAAGGGGAGAATGTCTAGTCTTGGTGGATGGATTGGAAGATTACGAACGTCTTATTCGATATTTGTCCGAAAAACTTCATAAATTTTATTCATATGATATAAAATCAGACAGACCCTTCAAGGCTGTCTTGAAAGGATTATCAAATGATCAAAGTATTGATGAAATTAAAAATGAAATAAAAGAATTGCTTGGTTTTGCCCCTTCCCAAGTAATACTTATGAAAAAAAGAGCGAATGGTACTTCTAAACCACGCTCTGGAATTTCCCATGAACTTTACCTAATACACTTCAATCGAAGTGATGTAAACAATTTGAAAACTTTAGAAAAAGTACGTTTCATTTCCCACATTAAAATTCATTGGGAACATTATAAACGGCATAATCGTATTGCAAACTTAACGCAATGTCGTCGTTGCCAAGGCTTCGGCCATGGAACCAAAAATTGTCATATGGATATACGGTGTTTGAATTGTGGTAAATCGCATTCGAAAGACGTTTGTCCAATGAATGAAACCACTGATAAATTTTCATGTTCAAATTGCAATGGAAATCATAAATCCAATTATTTGAAATGTCCTGTCAGGGAAAAAATTTTAAACGCTCGTTCGCTTAGACAACAAGTCAAATCAACGACCTTAAATTTACAGAACATACCTGAAAATTCTTCTAAGGCACCTGCCAATTCGTCTTCTAACGAAAACAATTTATTGACAGGTAGATCGACCTCGTCATCATCTTCTTCTAATGTCAGTTATGCTGGTATATTAGGTAGAAATCTATCTCCTATTTCTTCTAATGTAAATAATCAAAACACAGGACCGCATTGCAGTTCTTCTTCTAACGAAAACAATTTATTAATAGGTAGACCGGCCAAATCATCTTCTTCTAATGGCAGTCTACCTACAAATATTCCTTCAATGCCATTCGCTTCTTTAAATGAAGTCGATTTAGGCGATATAACTGAAAATAAAATGATCTACCTACAAGATCAACTTTTTCAAATGATCATCCAAATGAATTCGACTTCATCACTTTTTGAAGCATTTCAAATCGGATGGAAATTTGCAAATAATATTATAATGAATTTAAAATTTAACAGTGATGTTAAATAATTATTTGAATATTTTAAATTGGAATGCTCGATCTTTGAAATCGAGTGAAGATGAATTTTATAATTTTCTCAAAGTTCACAAAATTCATATTGCCATTGTGACAGAAACTTTTCTTAAACCAAATGTAAAATTGAAAAGTAATCCACATTATGTGGTTCATCGATTTGACAGGTTTACTGGAATTGGTGGTGGAGTTGCCATTTTTGTCCAACGGCAAATTAAACATCGAATTTTACCTTCTTTCAATACTAAAGTTATTGAAAGCTTGGGAATCGAAGTTGAAACCATTCATGGAATTTATTTCATCGCTGGAGCATATTTGCCATTCCAATGCACCGGCGAACAATTAAATTTCTTTAAAAGCGATTTGCAAAAACTTACAAGATATCGATCGAAATTTTTCGTAATAGGGGACTTAAATGCTAAGCATGTCCAGTGGAATTGTAGGCAAAATAACAGTAATGGTAAAATACTTCATAATCAACTCTCAGCTGGTTACTTTACAGTTCTTCATCCCAGTAATCCTACTTGTTTCTCTTCCGTGAAAAACCCGTCTACAATTGATCTGGTTCTAACAGATCAAAGTCACATTTGTAGTGAACCGATTACACATGCTGATTTTGACTCAGATCATCTTCCTGTAACATTCAGACTTTCCAACGAAGCTATAATTAATCCAATTAGTTCTATTTTCAACTATCATAGAGCTAATTGGTTGGATTACAGATCTCACATTGAAAATCATGTGGATCATGAAACTATTTTAGAAAATTCTGCGGACATCGACACAGCAATTGATAATTTGAATCATTATATTATCGAAGCTAGAAATCTTTCAGTTCCCAAAGCTCAAACTAAATTAAATTCTCCTATCATCGATGACAATCTTCAACTGCTCATTCGGTTGAAGAATGTTCGTCGACGACAATATCAACGTTCTCGTGATCCTGCTATGAAAAACATAGTTAAGGATTTACAAAAAGAAATTAAACATAGATTTACTCTTTTGCGAAATGAAAATTTCGCTAAAGAAGTTGAACAAATTAAACCATATTCTAAACCTTTCTGGAAACTTTCTAAGGTTCTTAAGAAACCTCAGAAATCAATTCCTGCTCTCAAGGAAGGAAATCAAATACTTCTTACAAATGGTGAAAAAGCTCAGAAGCTAGCTCAGCAGTTCGAGAGTGTCCACAATTTTAATTTAAACGTTGTGAGTCCTATTGAAAATGAAGTCTCACTGAAGTATGATCATATTTCAACCCAAGTGTTATCACACGATGACATTATTGAGACGAATTTTGATGAAATTAAATCAATTATTAGGAAACTCAAAAACATGAAGGCTCCTGGTAATGATGGAATTTTTAATATTCTTATTAAAAATCTTCCCGATGTTGCCTTGAGACTCCTGGTTAAAATTTTCAACAAGTGTTTTTCATTAGCTTACTTCCCAAAAAGATGGAAAAACGCTAAAGTAATTCCTATCCTAAAACCTGATAAAAACCCAGCAGAAACATCAAGTTATCGCCCAATTAGCTTACTTTCTTCTATCAGTAAACTTTTTGAAAAAATTATCTTGTTAAGAATGATGACTCATATAAATGAGAATTCAATTTTTTTACCAGAGCAGTTTGGATTTCGTCATGAACATTCAACTACTCATCAACTTGTCAGAGTAACGAACATGATAAAATCAAATAAATCTTCTGGGTTATCCACTGGAGTTGCTCTTCTAGACATAGAAACAGCATTCGACAGTGTTTGGCACAAAGGTTTAATAGCAAAAATGTCTGATTTCCAGTTTCCTATTTATTTGATCAAAATGATTCAAAATTATTTAACTGATCGTACTCTTCAGATTAGCTATCAGAATTGTAAATCTGAATTGCTACCCGTACGAGCCGGTGTTCCGCAGGGTTCGAGTGTAGCTCCAATCTTGTATAATATTTTCACTTCTGATCTTCCAAATCTACCCGTTGGTTGTCAGAAATCGCTATTCTGTGACGACACAAGTCTGTTAGCCACAGGTAGAAATCTAAGAGTGATCTGCAGTCGCCTACAAAGAAGTTTAAATATTTTCAGTGATTATCTGTCAAAATGGAAAATTAAACCAAATGCAGCAAAAACGCAATTAATTATCTTTCCTCACAAGCCAAGAGCTTCTTTTCTTAAACCAAACAATAATCACATTCTCAAATTGAATGGCTTGGAATTGACATGGTCTGATCAAGCTAAATACTTAGGTTTAACGTATGACAAAAAACTCACTTTCAAGGATCACATTGAAGGAATCCAGGCAAAGTGTAATAAATATATTAAATGTTTATATCCTCTTATAAACAGAAATTCTAAGCTCTGTCTAAAAAACAAATTGTTAATTTATAAACAAATTTTCAGACCAGCCATGCTTTATGCGGTACCAATTTGGTCAAGCTGTTGTTCCACCAGGAAGAAAACGCTTCAAAGGATTCAGAATAAAATTCTGAAAATGATTCTGAAGCGTCCTCCCTGGTTTAGTACAAATGAGTTACACAGACTCACAAATATAGAACCATTAGATGTAATGTCACATAATATTATAAGCAAATTCCGACAAAAATCGATGCAATCTTCAATTGAATCGATTCGCTCTCTGTATTAGTTAGTAAGTTAGTATATAAGTTCCTTTTCCCCATTACACAATACAAGTAGGTTTAGAATTTTCCCTACACAAAAATCTCAGAATTGCGGAAGCAAATGATGTCTTCATGGTAATAACCAAATCATATATATATATATATAACAGGGCTGAAAAGTCACCACTTGTGGCTGAACACCCAATTTAAATCTTAATAATTTAATTTTAACTCATATTCCAATAAATAGTTATTGAAAAAAAAAAAGTCAGTGAAGAGATATTTTTGAGGACGCTTCATAAAAATCATGATTTGCGGTGTCCACTGTATCTCAGACTAATCAGAAGTGAACGAATGAACGCAGCATAGTTAGAGAAGAAGTTTTTCTAGACCCCAACGTTTCTGTTTGATTTTTAATTTATTTTTTAATTTTTTGTGGTTCAAAGTGAAAACTACGATTTTTCACGAAAAAATCCACCATTTTGTAGCTGTTAAACCTCCCTAAAGTAACAAACAACAAAAAGGAAAACGTTGGGGTCTGGTTTATATATATATGTAGAAAGTGTGCGCAAAATTTGAAAAAAAATGGTGCAGTAGTTTTTTAATGACGATGGACACGGACTTTCAAAATCTGCTTTCGAGAAAAACGCGTTTAAAGGTTTTTGTCTATAAAATCGAAGGAAACAATTAATTACTCCAGGAAGCCCGTAGGGTCAAACATTTTCAGAAATCATATTTTTTCTTTTATAATTTATTATAACGAAACATTAAAGTCAATCGAAGTAGAAATCCTGGGCCTGTGCGCCGAGCTCTTGCTTCTTCGTAGAATGAGATAGCCATAGATAAAGGTCCATAACTTCCAGAGTTTCGTTCCAATAGGCTTAAAAATTTCACAGAAAATTCTTCAAATATTTTACTATAAGAAAATATTAAGAAAATAATAAATGATTTTTCAACAGTGCTAGTTTTTAACCGATATAGAAACTAGTAGAAACTGCGCTTTTTGAGTTACGCAAGTGGTTAGATGTTAGTTACAATAATTCAACTTTCTGGTTGCAAACTAGTCACAAATAAGCTAGCATAACAAAAAATGTTACTTGGGTAAGACCTTCCATTTGAATCTAATACCGTTTTCGTTTTTGAACCTACACGCGGGCGACTCTGACTCCGAGTAAAACGAACACAACGAACAGCTTCCTAAACAACTCTCTCTCTCTCTTTCTCTCTCTCTCTCTCTCTCTCTCTCTCCCACACACACACACGCGCGCGCGCGGCCTCGTTTGTTAAGTCGGTTTTCACAGTGATTTCATAGCCTTTCTATATGCGAAAGGTAAAAACATATACTCTATTTACTTTATATTTGTATATTTTAATTTTTATGAAAACCAACATAGGACGATAATTAGCGCCTTTTCAAAATATATAAGCTACAGACGAAAAAAAACTTTTAGTTCATTCGTTCGGCACGTCACGAAAGACATTAATAAGTGTTTCGCGTGGTTCATTTTGAACCGTTAGTTGGCATCACCCGTTCCACATAAACTGATAATAAAACGATGAGTCGAAGACGAAACGTAAAAATATGAAATTCAAGTTTGTTACTAAAGCGAAAGAGTCATTAAAACACTACAATATATTTAAGTAGCTTAGAAGGAATACATTTGTCCTTGGTGATCTTTCCCTTGGGGGTAACCGATTTGGAGATTTTCAGGCACGATATGCCAAGAGCTAACATTTTCGTTCAACTGCACTGGTTTAACAAGTCTACAAAACCAAAAGCTACTTTTCTGAATGCGTAATTCAACATATATCTGTGTACTTGTTGCTCTCGACGTGTGAAATTATACTCTGCTTTTCAAATGACTATTTGTTTATCATAGATATGAAGTCTTGCAAATGAAACAAAATTGTTTTAGCTGCAATTTTTTCATTTTTAAATCGGAACTAATGTAATTAACGTAACGTCAAATTTTGGTATAAATAACAAGTTTAACATGAAGATATAGCAGTAACACTATTTTTAAAGGTATTTTTTTCGATTTGTATTACCATTCTTTGAAATGTTTTCATCTTTTTAGTGCGCTCACTTGATTGTCTACAACTTTGCTTCGAACACAATTTTTGTATGGCATAAGTAAACGTTTTTGAGTGATCATGATTTGAAGAAAGTGCATGTTGAAAATTCATCCCTCCATTTTGCAAAATTATTGGTTTGCCATACTGAAGACCTGTACAAAATTTCAACCAAACCGGAGGAAGTTCATCCTAATTTCGACACCTTTTCTACGGTAAATTTTTGGAGTTACTCATTTACCGTATACCGTTAAGATACATACAGGTAATTAAATGGTTATCCTGTTTTCGAAAACCTATTAAATACGTCATTTAGGGGTTAGCCAAATTTTGTGCTAGGGCACATAACCGTTTTCATTATTTTTACGTTTCGTCTTTGACTCATCAGTGCAGAGCAGTTCAAATTGAACTGCTTAGTGCTAAACTCGGCAGTTCAATTTGAACCGCTAAGCAGACGTAAAGTTTCTGCTACTTACAGAACACTTTTTGTTTTGCAACGAAGTGCAATGTCTTTTCTGACGTGCCGAACGAAAACGTGTTTTCGACTATTTCTGGCCGACGCAGGTATGGTCATTTAGGGGTTAGCCAAATTTTGTGCTAGGGCACATAACCGTTTTCATTATTTTTACGTTTCGTCTTTGACTCATCAGTGCAGAGCAGTTCAAATTGAACTGCTTAGTGCTAAACTCGGCAGTTCAATTTGAACCGCTAAGCAGACGTAAAGTTTCTGCTACTTACAGAACACTTTTTGTTTTGCAACGAAGTGCAATGTCTTTTCTGACGTGCCGAACGAAAACGTGTTTTCGACTATTTCTGGCCGATGCAGGTATGGTCATTTAGGGGTTAGCCAAATTTTGTGCTAGGGCACATAACCGTTTTCATTATAGTGTTCTGAAAGTAGCAGAAACTTTACGTCTGCTTAGCGGTTCAAATTGAACTGCCGAGTTTAGCACTAAGCAGTTCAATTTGAACTGCTCTGCACTGATGAGTCAAAGACGAAACGTAAAAATAATGAAAACGGTTATGTGCCCTAGCACAAAATTTGGCTAACCCCTAAATGACCATACCTGCATCGGCCAGAAATAGTCGAAAACACGTTTTCGTTCGGCACGTCAGAAAAGACATTGCACTTCGTTGCAAAACAAAAAGTGTTCTGTAAGTAGCAGAAACTCTACGTCTGCTTAGCGGTTCAAATTGAACTGCCGAGTTTAGCACTAAGCAGTTCAATTTGAACTGCTCTGCACTGATGAGTCAAAGACGAAACGTAAAAATAATATTAAATACGGTTAAAATTTTCTGTTACATTGTTTACCTATTAATAGGGTATACCTATCTTATATTTTCTCTCAATGCGATACTCGATATGCCGGTCAAGATAAATCGTTTCGTAGTAGTTGCACACATTCCTATACAATGAATGCACATGAGTTTAAAATTCAAGAAGCAAACGACTCAATCATTTCATACATCAGTCATTTTTTCGTAGGACAAACTAATCAGTCAAGCTGTGATTCGATGGAGAGCTGAATTACTCATAGTCAATAATAATCCTTCACAAGGAGAAAAGCCTGTATCGTAGAACTACTTACGTTCAGTGACGTTCTGAACGCGACACCGCAATGACCACATTGTAAGAGCGACAGCAGCTCAGCACTGTAGCAAAAAAAATACTCAACCGTCACTGAAGATGACTCATCCCATAGTGACAGCAATTGCGTTGCTTGCAGTCGTCATAGGCGATCAAGTTAGCATTGCGTACAATATCTCACCTGCGCCGAATGTGATTTACGGGGAACCGGCGGGTCGAAAAAATTTTCCCAAAGTACAGAGTTCTTTTTTCGGGATGACAGTGCTTCTTACGAGAGACCACATTTTCATAGGAGCACCCAGAGCGCAATCCAGCTCGAAACGTCATTTAACGATCAATGAACCGGGAGTGATTTTCAGGTGCGACCTACGATCAGCATTCTGTGAGCAACACACGACTTTGGACGGTGGTGGGTTTGAAAGTGAAGTTATCAAATCTGGTCAGTATTTGGGTGCTACACTGGACGGAACGGACGACGGAGCAGAAATCGTTGCGTGCGCTCCGCGAATGATCAAAGGTGGCGACGAGGAGCGAGCGATGACGGGTATTTGCTACACCGAAGTGAACGGAACAACACGTGCCCAACGTCAAGCGTTCAACTATCAACACCGTAATTAGTTGCATTTCGCAGTGGAGGTGATACAGTTGATTAAAAACAATACTTTTAAATTGTTTATTCCGCAGAGAGTTTCGCATTCGATACAGCGCTCGAGGGTTTTGCAGTGCACTTGCTTCGGCGACCGGATGACAGTTTGGAGGTTGTCACCGGGCTACCCAATTGCAATTACACCGGAGCGATGATGATTTACGGCGAAGATCGGGAAACAGGAGTATATTTGACTAGTGAAAAGTTGAAGAGAAACGGTTACTTTGGATACAGTGTCAATTCAATGACGGTTCAAAACAAAACCATTTATTTAGTAAGTGCCCCCAGATTCAATGGGGAAAACGGAAAAGTGTTCCTGTTCGAAAAAGTGATTACTTCTCGGTGGAAAGCCGAGATGAAGCTGCACATAGTTCTCGGTGGTGACGAGTCACAAATAGACTACTTCGGCTATTCGTTGTGCACTGAAGATGTCAACGGAGATGGACTAACGGATGTGCTTATTGGGGCACCATTTTATTCAGAAAACCTTATCAACGACGGAGGTGCCGTTTATGTGTTTCTGAATAAAGGTTTGAACGACGATGAAGTGCTCCGGTTAGAAAAGCAAATTGTTTTAAAATCCACGTACGTAGGAAGTGGACAGTTTGGTTATGCTATAGCGCTGATCGGAGACATCAATTATGATGGATACAATGGTAAAATCCTAGCAAAAAATTGTTCTTTTTTTACTGTTTGTTTAATTCTTTACTTCTATGCTCTTTCACAACTTTATTGCTAAACCTCTTGATCTTTTTAATTTATCACTTTAGAACTTTTGAATGCATGCCCTTTAAACGTTTTTAAAGTTTTAGTTGGAAAACGTTTTTAAGGTTTTGGCATTTTAAAAGATTTTACATATTAAACGTTTTTTTCGTTTTATTGTTTTTATATTCGTTTCAAACGTTTTTAACGTTTCAAGCGTTTTAACGTTTTTAACGTTTCTAATGGTTTTATAATTTTGAACGTATTGAAATAATTTAACATTTTAAACGGTTTTTAACGTTTATAACGTTTATAACGTTTATAACGTTTATAACGTTTATAACGTTTATAACGTTTATAACGTTTATAACGTTTATAACGTTTATAACGTTTATAACGTTTATAACGTTTATAACGTTTATAACGTTTATAACGTTTATAACGTTTATAACGTTTATAACGTTTATAACGTTTATAACGTTTATAACGTTCAGTGAAATTAAAACATACATATCGACAGATCAACATGGATTCTTCCCAGGCAGATCTACAGCTACAAACCTTGCTCATTTTACATCGCATTGCATTCGAAGTATGGAAGATGGGGCACAGGTGGACACGATTTATACTGATCTCAAAGCAGCATTCGATCGCGTGGATCACGCTATTTTACTTGCGAAAATTCGAAAACTGGGTGCTTCCAAAACGTTCACTGAATGGATCAGATCGTATCTCGTTGGTAGAACTCTCTCTGTCAAACTTGGAAATAACGAGTCAGATAATTTCTCCAACTTGTCAGGCGTACCTCAGGGTAGCAATCTAGGACCTTTGCTGTTTTCTTTATTTTTTAATGATATTTGCTTTATCCTGCCACCAGGATGTAAGCTTATTTATGCAGATGATCTAAAACTCTTCCTCATCATTCGATCCGAAGAGGACTGCATTGTTTTGCAAAAACAGCTCGATGTTTTCTGTGATTGGTGTACGCGTAACCGATTGACGCTAAGTGTATCCAAATGTTCTGTAATTACCTTCACACGCAAGAAAAAGCCTGTTGTTTGGAGCTACACTGTTTCCGGAGAACGTCTCGAGAGAGTATCAGTTGTCAGAGATCTTGGTGTACTACTGGATACACAGCTGTCCTTCAGAGACCACTACTGTCATATTATTGCTCAAGCCAACCGAAATCTTGGATTCATATTCAAAATAGCAAAAGAGTTCAAAGATCCATATTGTCTTCGATCATTGTACTTCACCCTTGTGCGATCAGTCCTTGAAACTTCATCTGTAGTTTGGAGTCCTTACATAGATGTCTGGATTAACCGAATTGAAACAGTTCAAGCTAGGTTCATTCGTTATGCTCTAAGATCTCTGCCATGGCGTAACCCTACAGAATTACCACCCTATACAGATCGCTGCAGATTGCTTGGTATGGACACGCTTGCCAAAAGAAGGAATATCTTTAGGGCCGCTTTTATTGGAAAATTATTAATCGGTCAAATTGACGCTCCATATATACTTTCTCGAGTTAATATTAACGTACCACCTAGAACTTTAAGATCGTGGAACTTTTTAAAACTTGACCATCAACGTACTGATTATGGACAGAACGAACCCATAAGGGGGATGTGTTGTATTTTTAACAATGTCTATGATTTTTTCGACTTTTCCATTTCATGTGATAATTTTAAAGATAGACTTAAGAAATTTACTTAGTGTATAAGAATTTATGTAAAAACCAATATGTCAATTTATGTAACATGAAACTGTTTGTGATGTGATTATATTGTCAGTTCAGCCAACCATAGAAATTAGAAAAGAAGAAGGGGTTTTTATGCCAAATTGAAGATAGTTTCTGTTTGGATCTTCAATTGGGCTTTTCCCCTTCCAATGCTTCATGTAGACTATATCTGGTCAGATGAAGGAATAATAAATAAATAAATAAATAAATAAATAAATAAGGTTTATAACCTTTATAACGTTTATAACGTTTATAACGTTTATAACGTTTATAACGCTTATAACGTTTACAACGTTTATAACGTTTACAACGTTTATAACATCTTAACCGCTTTCAGTTTTTGAAGTTTTTAACGGTTTAAAAATTAAACTTTTAGCGTTATCAAAATTTTTAACGTTATCAAAATTTTTAACGTTATCAAAATTTTTAAAAGCCTTTACCGTTGTAAAAGCTTTTAACGTTTTCAAAGTTTTTAACACTTTCAAAGTTTTTAACGTTTTCGAAGTTTTTAACGGTTTAAGCTTTTAACATTTTTACATATTGAACGTTTTTTCGTTTTAATGTTTTCTTATATTCGTTTCAAACTTTTAAGCGTTTTAACCGTTTTAAGCGTTTTTAACGTTTCAAACGTTTCAACGTTTTTAATGTCTAACAGTTCTAACGGCTTTATCGTTTTTAACGTTTTAAAAGTACTTAACATTTTTAACGTTTTGAAGTTTTTAACGTTTTGATCGTTTTTACCGTTTTTATCGTTTTTAGTGTTTTTGGCGTTTTTAACGTTTTCTAACATTTTAACTGCTTCCAGATTTTAAAGTTTTTAACGGTTTTAAAATTAATTTTTCAATGTTATCAAAATTTTTAACGTTTTCAAAGCTTTTAACGTTTTCAAAGTTTTTAAAACTTTCAAAGTTTGTAGCGTTTTCAGAGTTTTCAACGTTTTAAGTTTTAACGTTTTTTACATATTAAACGTTTTTTTCGTTTTAATGTTTTTATATTCGTTTCAAACTTTTAAAAGCTTTAAGCGTTTTTAACGTTTCAAGTGTTTTAACGTTTTTAATGTCTAACAGTTCTAACGGCTTTATCGTTTTTAACGTTTTTAAAGTACTTAACATTTTTAACGTTTTAAAGTTTTTAACGTTTATATCGTTTTTAACGTTTTTGACTTCTTTAACGTTTTTGACTTCTTTAACGTTTTTAACGTGTTTAACGTATTTGACGTTTTTAACGTTTCCTAACATTTTAATCGCTTTCAGTTTTAAAGTTCTAACGGTTTTAAAATTAATTTTTTTTACGTTATCAAAATTTTTAACGTTTTCAAAGCTCTTAACGTTTTCAAAGTTTTTAACACTTTCAAAGTTTGTAGCGTTTTCAAAGATTTAACGTTCTAAGCTTTTAACGTTTTTTACATATTGAACGGTTTTTTCGTTTGGATGTTTTTTATATTCGTTTCAAACTTTTAAACGTTTTAAGCGTTTTTAACGTTTCAAGCGTTTTAACGTTTTTAACGGCTAACGTTTCTAACATTTTTAACCCTTTCAAAGTTTTGACCGTTTTGAAGTTTTTAACATTTTTAACGTTTTAAATGTGTTTAATGTTTTTAACGTTTTTAACGTTTTCTATCATTTCAACCGCTTTCAGTTTTTAGGGGTTTTAAAATGAAATTTTCAACGTTTTCTAAGTTTGTAACGTTTTCAAAGTTTTTAGCGTTTTAAAAGTTTTAAACATTTTCAAAATTTTTACGTTGTCAAAGTTTGCAACGTTTATAAAGTTAGCAACGTTTTTAACGTTTTTAACGTTTTTAACGTATTTAACGTTTTTAACGTTTCTAACGTTTTTAACGTTTCCAACGTTTTTAACGTTTTTAACGTTTTTAACGTTTTTAACGTTTTTAACGTTTTTAACGTTTTTAACGTTTTTAACGTTTTTAACGTTTTTAACGTTTTTAACGTTTTTAACGTTTTTAACGTTTTTAACGTTTTTAACGTTTTTAACGTTTTTAACGTTTTTAACGTTTTTAACGTTTTTAACGTTTTTAACGTTTTTAACGTTTTTAACGTTTTTAACGTTTTTAACGTTTTTAACGTTTTTAACGTTTTTAACGTTTTTAACGTTTTTAACGTTTTTAACGTTTTTAACGTTTTTAACGTTTTTAACGTTTTTAACGTTTTTAACGTTTTTAACGTTTTTAACGTTTTTAACGTTTTTAACGTTTCTAACGTTTTTAACGTTTCTAACGTTTTTAACGTTTCTAACGTTTTTAACGTTTCTAACGTTTTTAACGTTTCTAACGTTTTTAACGTTTTTAACGTTTTTAACGTTTTTAACGTTTTTAACGTTTTTAACGTTTTTAACGTTTTTAACGTTTTTAACGTTTTTAACGTTTTTAACGTTTTTAACGTTTTTAACGTTTTTAACGTTTTTAACGTTTTTAACGTTTTTAACGTTTTTAACGTTTTTAACGTTTTTAACGTTTTTAACGTATTTTTAACGTTCTAAACGTTTTTATCGTTTTTAACAATCGCAAGGTTTTTAACATCTTCAAAGTTTTAAACGTCTAACATTTTCAAAGTTCTTAATACAAGTTCCCAGTTTTCGAATTTTTTTTTTAACATTTTCAGAGTTTTTACCGTTTTTAAAGTTTTTAACGTTTTCAAAGTTTTTAACATTTTCAAAGTTTATAACATTTTCATTTTTTCATATTTTAAACGTTTTTAACGTTTTTAATGTTTGAAATTTTTAAAGTTCTTATCATTTTTAACGTTCTTAGTGTTTGTAATTTTCTTACGGTTTTGCCGATGTTTACGGTTCTATTTTTTTTAATGTTTTAATGTTGGTATCGTTATTACCTGTAAAATATTTTAACATGATAACGTTTTATTTCTTCAATTTTAAAACTTTTAAATCTTTTACTTTTAATTTTTTTTGGTTTTTTAACATTTCAACTTTTTCCTAGCTTTCAATTGTTACACTTTTTAGCTCCTTCACTTTGTCATCGTTTCACTTTTTCAGTATATTATATTTCCGTGTTTGAAATATTTGCTTTTTCAATATTTTATTTTTAACTCTCACTTTTATACTACCTTGGCACTGCTTTGCTTTTATATTTTCATGCTATATGTCTTAGCTACTTCTATACGTATTGTTGTTATACAATTTTCTTCTGAAAAGTAACAATAATGTACTCTACCTTTAGATGTTGCCATTGGAGCCCCATTCGAAGAAAGCGGCAGAGTTTATATTTTTCACGGTGGTCCGGAAGGGCTTCTTCCGCAACCGGTTCAATCATTAGAAAGTTCCGGTAACTCGCAGCCATTCGCAATGTTTGGAGCATCGATTGCCAGAGGAGTGGACGTTGATGAAAACTCCTACAATGACATAGCCGTTGGTGCTCCGGCCGAGGATAAGGTCTATCTATTCAAAACCTACCCGATCGTTCGCCCGAAAGTGGAAATGACAGTTTCAAAACGTTTTCTCGCAATAAGCGACACCACCACTGAACTCGGTGCGAACAATTTCGTCGTGGACAAATGTTCCATTGAAATTTGTTATTACTTCGAGTCGTTGGGAAATTTCCAAGCCAATGAGCACTACGGTAGGAGCGGTAGGTAAACGATTAAAACCGATTTCTAGCTGATTTTCTATTTCCAGATTTGAAAATCAATCTAACGCTGGATGTCACTCTCCGTCGTGCTAAGTTCGAGAACGGTTTGTTGCAGTTCTTAGCGATAGTCGAAGCTTCGCAAATCGAAATCTGCTTCGAACAAAACATATCAGTCCGAGCATCGTTTTACCAGCTAACTGCACCTATCAGGTTGGACCTTAGGTATGAAATCGTTAACCAGAACACTTCCGAATCAGAATTTTGCAATCACTGTGCAGTGCAATCGCAAGACCGCAAACTGAAAACTCACCTCATGCGAAGTATCATTTTCAAACCGGACTGCGAGCGAGACGTTTGTGCCACTAATCTGAAACTACAAAGCATCTTCCGCAACTTCGAGTCTCCATTTGTGCTAAACAGTAGCCACATCTTGGAGATCAGCTACAAAATTCGCAACTTGGGTGAAGCTGCCTACGGAACGGTTTTGGAAGTGGCTTTTTCTCAAAATGTAAGTTTCCTGAAGAAAATGGACTTTTGTGAAGAGACTCCCGAAGGGTTAAGCTGTATGATCAACTACGGACAAGCAGTGAGGCAAGGTTCGGATGTGTTCGTTAATTTCACCCTGGATGGGCACAGATTAACGGGAAAGCAACTGACAATCCAAGGACGGCTGTTCAGCGATGGAAATGAAACGGTCAGTGCGGATAACGAGATACTGGATGTCATTCAGCTGAGAAGCTTGAGTAATTTGGTTGCAGTTGGGTATGTTAGTTGCTAGGTAATTTTGAATCAAATTTGTTAGTATGTTTTATTACAGATCCTACTATCCATCTCATATAAATCTACATGTACAAAACTCGAATGTTACAATTCAAACTAAGTTGGACGTCTATAATTTCGGACCGAGTGATATGACGAAACCTTACGTACATTTGTTCGTCCCGGTAGGCTTCATTATTGGTAAAACGAATGTAACATTTATTAGATGGAACGAAGAAAACTTGAAGGTTCGGCAGTATTTTTTTTAAATCCTTTTTTTTTCATCTAACATATTTATTATCGCTCCCATCAGATTACCCATAAAGGAACAGTTTTGAAATCAACCGAGAGGATACTGACAAACCGTCCGAAAACCAACGCATCGATATTGTTGATAGAGAAGTTAAGCGCTCAAGATCAATTTTTACTAAACAAAAAAGGAACCACAATCGTGTGTGACAATTCTACCGTCATTTGCAAAAGTGTATCATTTAAGTTAGACAGCATTGTCACGAACAGTGAACCGATACGTGTCGAGCTGAGCATGGGAATTTCATTGCATTCCATAAGGCGACACATGGACGATGACGTGGAGAAACTATCGCTTTACATCACGTTCGGGTTCGACGGCTCGACGGAAGAGATTCAGCTGACCACCGCGGGTAGCTTAGTGCTGTACAGAAACATTGCCGCCGTGCCACTTTGGATTTACATTGCGTCTGGCTTGTTTGGAATAGTCGTTCTCTCGGTTATCACGTATGTTCTCCACAAAGTTAGTATACGTCATGAAGCGAACCGTTATCAGTGACTCACTATAAATGTTTATTCTAGCACCAATTTTTCAAGCGAATGGTTCCACCCGACGAAGAGACGGATAAACCCAGCATGGTAAGAGCAGTATCTAAAAATAAGTCTGTTTACTTTTTTTGCTGTTGAAGATATGATCCAATTTGAGAACATGATTCAGTCATGATACAGGACTCATATTGTCCTGGATTTAAGCAATGATAAAAACAGAATAGAATCTCTGCACCGTTAAGGTGAAATGTAGCGCACGGCGCGTTTTAGATCAATTATTTAAAAACTAGACCAGAATTTCGAAAAACCGAAAACACTTAAATTTTTGCGATTAAATTTATCGCAACTAAACATTCTACGAATTTTGAAATTTTGCTTTGCCAAGCCCTAGTTGGTTTTTGAAATGTATAAACTGTGACTGTTGCCTTTCACGGGGATGATTTTAGAGCTAGAAAATTCGTTGCCAATTTTTACTAATAATCTAAAAATGCAACTCAAAATTATGAAACTTTTGCCAAATTAACCAAAATTTGAAAAAGTTTACCTTAACTTTTCAGCATTTTCTGTATTGCTTGCACGCTGTTGTTTCGTATTGTGGTGGTGTGAAAAATGAACGGTGGGTTCTGTGGCATTATATCGTGAGCAAAAATTACATATCAAATAATAACATGAATTTCTGCATTGAGTTTTGTGTTGAAATAACAATGATTTGAATACAATGAAATTGATATTATAAGAAATCGATCATTTTCTAAGCAACTGTCGATTATAATGCTGTAATGTTCAACTGTAATAATGCTTCGTTGTGTAATATCATATAATTGGTATTACTTCAGATTGTAGCAATTCATTTTAGCAAAACTAAAAATTCAACCTAAACAGGCTGCTGAATAAAATGAATACAAGCATTGTCGGTCATTTAGAGCATTTAACATATAACATATCAAAGATTTTAAATATATAAACATTTATGGAAAATGTATCATTATACTGAATAGAGGATCAGGACATACTTTATATGGTGGAATTGTTTTCGTTATCTAGCAGAATACTAGTACATGAACCTTATTTTAAGGAATAATTATGATACAAGACTATAATGGTAATGTTATGTGAATATCATTTGGTTGTTTTTTTTTGCATAAATACGTTTATTTCATAGGCAATATACATAAGTTTTTCTTCGCCGTGGCATCCTCAAGCATAGTACTTTAAACTTAATACATTTCGAATATCATATTAGTATGTTGGTATTCATTAGTTAATCTAAACACCGTTTTTATCGAGCGAGTTGCTATTATAAATTACATTGAATGCATTTATTTGATCTTATAACTATTTCAGGTTTGTTTGTATCAGTTCATCACTTATATTCAATATTATATTGTTGGCTATTGGTAGAACTCATGGAAGAGAAAACAGTCTAACATAAAAAAAATTTAAATTGGAACTTTAATCGACTTAATAAAATGATAAAGAAATTTCATGTAAGGAAGGTCACGACAAACAAGAATGATGATGAACAATATTGCGATAACCTTCGCCACAAGCACAATGTTTAGTCTCGGAAAGTCCAATTCGAAGGAGATGTGCATCTAACGTGTAGTGATTGGACATGAGTCTGGACATCACACGAATGAAGTCCCGACTCACATCCAGTCCCCTGAACCATGCTTTTGTCGATATTTTAGGAATAATTGAGTGCATCCACCGACCCAGATCATCTTTATCCCAAGAAGCTTGCCAGCTGGCAAGTGTTCTTTGGCCGGACGAGGTATAGAATTCGTTGAACGCAATCGGTCTCTTGGCTAAAACATCAGCTCTTTCATTGCCTGGAATGGAGCAATGAGCCGGGACCCAAACTATTGTGATTGGATAATTATTGTTATGTCGTTTGGGCACTGTTTTATTTTGCCCAAGAAAAACGGTTCATTTTTGCCAGCAGCGTATGAGCGAATGGCTTCAATTGCACTCAGACTATCTTTGAAGAGAAAATAATGGTTTGGAGATAATGTGACAATTACACTCAAACTGTAATGAACTGCTGCTAACTCTGCTCTAAAAACAGATGCAGGTTCATGAAGCCTAAATGAAGCCGAAACATTATTGTTGAATATAGTCAGAGTCAATATGCCTGAACGTACTTGTAAATATTTTTGGGATTTCTATCGAGCGTATTTTTCGACACATCCATGCACTTCACGCTGCATGGATGTGTCGAAAAATAAAGTTGACTCAGGAACATTTAGGAGGGTGTCATGGATAGTAATATATCTTGAAGGGTTGATTTCCTGTGACATATGGTTAAATTTTACTGTCATGAATCTTGTTAGAGATTGAAGCTTAACTAGCCTTTCGAAGTTATTGATAACCAGGGGATTCAGTACCTCACATCTTATTAGCAGTCGCGATGAAAGCTCCCAAAAACTATCTTTCAATGGAAGAACTCCCGCCAGAACTTCAAGACTCATTGTATGTGTCGAGTGCATGCAGCCTAAAGCAATTCGCAAACAACGATACTGAATTCGCTCCAGTTTGATAATATAAGAGTTTGCAGCGGAACGAAAGCAAACGCATCCATATTCCATCACTGAAAGTATCGTTGTCTGATACAATTTTATTAGATCTTCCGGATGAGCACCCCACCAAGATCCTGTTATTATTCGAAGAAAATTTACTCTTTGTTGGCATTTTGTTATCATATACCTAATGTGTCCTCCCTACGTGCATTTGGAATCAAACCACACCCCGAGGTATTTGAAAGTCAAAACCTGCGCGATCATTCTTCCCATCATATGAAGCTGAAGCTGCGCGGGTTAATGCTTTCTTGAAAAGACGACCAGCGCTGTTTTCTCCGCAGAGAATTCGATACCCAGATGAACAGCCCAAACGGACAAGTTATCTAAGGTATCTTGCAATGGTTTTTGCAGATCAATAGCTATGGGTCCAGTAACTGAAACCACGCCATCATCTGCTAATTGTCTTAGTGTACATGGGGTGACGAGACAGCTGTCAATGTCGTTTACATAGAAATTATACAGGAGCGGATTGAGGCATGAGCCTTGCGGGAGACTCATTGTTGCCAAATCGGCATGTGAAAAATACATGCATTTTTTCTGACAAAAGGTCGTGCAAATAATTATTTATAATCGGTGGAAGTCCATGTTGGTGGAGCTTGTCTGAAAGAACATCAATGGAAACTGAATCAAATGCTCCTTCAATGTCTAAAAATACAGATGCCATTTGTTGCTTTTGAGCGAAGGCAACTTGGATGTCAGACGAAAGTAATGCAAGGCAATCATTCGTCCCTTTATTTCTACGGAAGCCAAATTGAGTATCTGGCAACAAACCGTTCGTCTCGACCCAAGTGTCGAGACGTCGAAGAATCATTTTTTCGAACAATTTTCTGATGCAGGACAACATTGCGATGGGTCTATATGAGTTGTGATTGGAAGCTGGTTTCCCCGGCTTTTGAATGGCGATAACTTTCACTTGCCTCCAGTCAGGTGGAACAATATTTTGCTCAAGAAACTTGTTGAACAATTCCAACAAACGTCTTTTTGCAAGGTCGAGCAGATTCTTCACCAAGTTGAATTTAATTCTGTCGAACCCAGGAGCGTTAATGTTACAAGACATGAGTGCTATGGAAAATTCCACCATTGAAAAGGGGCTATCAATGGAACCATTATTTGGAGAAGACTCCCTAATAATGCTATGCGTATGAACAGAATCTGGACAAACTTACCTCGCAAAATCAAATATCCATCGGTTCGATTATTCCTCACTCTCATTTCCTACGTTACGATTCCTCATTCGTCTGGCCGTGTTCCAAAGAGTGCTCATTGAGGTTTCTCCTGACAAACCTTCGGCAAAATGTCTCCAATAGCTACATTTTTTGGCCCGAAGTATGCTCTTGTACTTGGTTTCTAAAGTCAAGAATTTTTCAAAATTCTGAGGAGTTCCTCCTCCTCGTTTTAAAAACATCTTGAAAGCATTTTGTTTCGCGTGTTCAGCTTCTGAGCACTCTTTGTCTCACCAAGGGTTTGGAGGCCATCTGTTAGACGATGGGCCAAGAAATCGTTTGGTTTGGGCTTGTTCTGCGGCCTCCATTATCGAACAAACGAGGAAGTCTTATTTTTCAAGTGGGGGGAGCTCTTCCATTAAGTTCAAGGTTCTTGAGATACTATTTTGGTATTTAATCCAGTCAAAATTTTTTGTCAAATCATATGGAACTTGTGAACTTAACTGAATTAGCAATGCCTTTGTTACTACTAATTGAGATGATGATTGGTAAATGATCGCTACCGTGTAAATCAGGAAATACTTTCCAGGTGCAATCTAGTCGTCATGCTAAAAATATCGCAAATATTATATATTAAAGTTGAGCTGCTATCATTGTAAACGGAGCCCCACATCATTTCGAGCGAATTGAAATCTCCTAAAATCAAACGTGGAGCAGGAAGGGCTTCGACAATTTCATTAAGCTGTCGTTGTCCAACTTGAGCTCTTGGAGGAATATATACCGAAGCAATGCAAATGTCCTTTCCTTTAATGTTTATTTGACAATCAACAAGTTCTATACTAGAAGTCGAAGGAATGTTTAATCTATAAAAGGAATAACATTTCTTAATTCCTAAAAGCACTCCACCATACGGGGAGTCTCTATCGAGACGTATAATGTTAGTCATTAAAATTTAGAGCTATGTTTGATGTAAGCCATGTTTCGCACAAAGCAAACACATCACATTTTTGACTATGCAACAAAACTTGAAATGAATCAAGTTTTGGCATGATGCTTCGACAATTTCACTGCAGAACAGTGTTTGGATCATTTGCGGCGGATGATAAATTATCCATCAAATGATACAAAACCTGAGTGAACTGGCCATTGAGCTGATAACTGTTTCAAAAAAGTTCTAGCTATTGGAAGGAATGCCGTTATTCTACAGTTTCCGAAAACTTCAGTAATCCTGATGGTGGCTGTGAAACGGAGCCCACTGGGTTATTGTCTTTTCTTGAGCTAGTTTCTGGATTGGTTTGTGATTTTGACAAACCAGAAGGCACAGTTTTTGGTTTTAAATTCGGCTTTTTAGATTTAACACGGGGATCTTTTTTTGAAGGTGTAATTTTAGTTGTCTTTTTTGGTATTTTGTGGTTTGTTAATCTCCTCTTAACAGACCCTTGAGGAGTGACAAACGAGGTATCTTCACTATTTCCGTCAGAGTCATATTCCTCTTCTTCATTTTGTCTGTACGCAACTTAAATGCAGCGCATACTGAAAGATCATCATGAGGACTCTCCCCACAATAAACACATTTTTCAATATCTTTATCGCAAAGATTATCCTTATAAGGCCCTTAACATTTTATACATTTAGATTCATTACTACAATAAGTAGCTGTATGTCCGAATTTTTTACAGTTCGTTCAATTCATGTGGTACGAAAGGCCGAATAGGAAGACGAATTTTATCGATATAGACATGGCTAGGCAACGCAGATTCGGCAAACGTTACTCGAAACGAATCTGAGGACCGATAAAACTTAATTCCATCGTCAATAGATGCTGAGTACAATTGCTTGCACTCGAGTATCTTAACTCCCTCGAGCATGGAGTTTTTAAAACGACCAACTCCATTTTTAAGTAAATCATCGGCTATCAGACTTGCTTCCGTGATAACACCGTCAATTTCCACCTCCTTCGATGGAATGTAAACTCTATATTCAACAGCAAATACTTTACAGGTTACAATATTGTTTGCCTGTTTCAAATCGTCAACAACATCTCGAATTTTATCTCTATTAACTTTAGAGATTTCTACAACTTTTGAAAAATGTGATGTCAATTCCTTTGTAATTTGCATCAAATTTAATTCCTTTTCTTTTTTCGAAAATAGACTATCCATGGTCCAGTGGTACCCTCTGGATAATGTTTAGCCCTTGGAGAGTTTAAGATTTTACTAGTATCCGGAAACGGATTCGGATGATCTTCCATGAGATCACTTTTATTGACACAGTGCTACTAAACTCAGACATAAACATTTTGTAGCATGTTAGTCAATTATAAATACTAATGGTTCTAGTGTAATAGTAATCACTCTACTCGAAAAATATGCAACAAACGAAAACCAAAAATCATTTACTAGCTATATTTATAAACCTAGAGTGAGTGTCAGCACCTTAGACTTAACACTACCGAACAAATTATGTGCTACACTTGCGCTATTTTTCTTGCATACTTTTATCCGCTCTTTTTACAAATCCTTGTCGTTTTTGAAGACCTTCCCTGTTTTATGAAGCATTCCCTTCATAATAGCCCAGAATGTTCCTATTGGGTGAAATTCTGACGAGTTTGACGAATTGACCTCCTTCGGTACAAAGGGAACAACGTACCACTCCGTCACCGGTTTCGTGTAACTACTTTGGGACTACTAGTCCCCGGTTTCCGCTTCCGAAAGCACCAATCAAAGCTCTCATTGTCTTTAAATACACTGTGTAATTCCATCCAGATCCGACTTCCAGTTCCGAAATTATAGAGCGATGAGTGTAAAAGCATTCAAATGTCATTCGAAATGACGATGCAAAACTGGTACGCGTCGGTACGTGCGACTTTGCTTCGTTCGCAGCGTGCTTTGTTCAATTTCGTATAGCGTGCAGGGTTGCCACATTTGATTTATATTTTTCGAGTGAAAAATATGGAAATTACTAAATTTTTTATTCAATGGGCCGTATGAATGAAATGTAGTAAAGTCTGTTGTTTGTAGTATCTTTTCAAAAACATAGTCCACAGAGTGAAACACGTTGGGTTTGGTTTTAATTTTTCTACTTCACTTTATCAGCAAACACACGAGTAGCAACCTCTGGAGCTACCTACCGAAAAATTGTAGTAAATACTACATGTTCGAACGTTGTTGTGTAGTAAAGTCTCTGCTTTTGACAGGAACGTGATCCACATGTAGCATTTACTACCGAAATTCAAGCATGCTACGTTTTATTCATACGGCCCAATTTGTACCTACTTGTTAGTGTTATTACAAAATCTTGATAACGATGCTTTTCTATAAATGTACACTTATTGCCTTTATCATATAGAAAGTTTATACAATCACTTGAAAAATTGACTAGTGAAAATTGGCCAAGACGGCTAAGTGTTCTATATCATTCGACACAGTTCATCGTGCTGAGCAATGTATGTGTGTGAGTGTGTGTCAAATAATGTCACTCATAAAATAAAAAATCTCGTAGTCGCATAGGTTGTTATTGAGTTTCATCATGCTTTCACATGATAAAGTGTGTTTAAATTTGCACACCGTCATTTAAAGCGACGATGCAAGAAAGGGTAAAATTCTTCCAGATTTGGCTTAAAACTGATTCGATTTGTAGGCTATATTAGTAACTTACTAAACGAACCGACTTCGGCTATTTTGATTTTAGTGTTATACATAGTATTACCGACCCGGTGAATGACAAGAGAAGCTACCAAATAATAATATTACCGTATCCACGCCCAAAAGAAGCAATATTTATATTCTCATCCACTTAATACCTACATACAGATATACTTACACTTTTCTCTTATCGTCTCACATTGTTTTGCAGGATGGTTTTTCCAATGTTGCGTTCACCGAGGGCAGCATAATGATGATAGCAACCAGCTCAACATGATATGTGATATTTAACCAGCAAAACTCGATTCCAGTGATTCTCATTCATACATATAAACATATTTTATTAGCGTGAACTACATATATTTACATCAATCTTCGAAAAAAAAAGTATCAATTCACCTATGCTAAGCACCATTTCTAGTCATAATGCATAGAAATTATCACAAACACATGAAACTCTGTAACGACGAATCGGTGTGCAATCATGGAAACATAAATATATCTGTCTCTATACAGAAGCCAACTCAAACCTCTGTTTGCAGTATGGGGTTTGAGAAATTTCCTTCGTAGAGGCTCTCTTTTCTTTGGTGTAAACAGACAGCTGGTAGGCAAGTGACCTCCCGTGTCATCCCGCGGTGGAAATCTTACGGGCATTTCTCAGGGCATTGGCGGTTGCGCCCAACCGTAGGTTAGCTATCCTCAGGAGTAGCTGACGTGTTGCTGGTGATGATCAGGTCCACCCATTGGATGGGGTCCCCTGGCTTCGTGTCACACCATCAGATTGATGAAGCCATGGTGGTTGAAGATGGAAGCTTTGGCCAGAGCGCATTCTTCGCTTATCGGAGTACCGCCCTGACTGTGACTATCATTGCTATTGCTGTTATTGTTCAAATCCGATCGAAGCCCGTTGAACAGTTCCTGGCCACGGGGTACTGCGAATGACACAAACCGATTAGTATCGCACACATCCGTACCGGGGGAGTAAATCTCACCGTGCTTCTTCTGGCGCGCCCTCGAATTTTGGAACCACACCTGCGTCACCCGTTTGCTCAGCCCTGTAGCCAGTGCTATCCGTTCCAGGTCCTGCCCATCGGGGTTGCTATCGATCTGGAAGTTTGCCTGCAGTATCTGAATCTGTTCCTCGGTGAAAGTCGTCCGTATCCGCTTGGTTTTGTTCTTGCCGTTGCCTTCCGCATCGCAGCCATCCTCGCTGGAAGTTGTCCCATCATCAATCAACTCCATGTAGTGTGTCTTGCACAGCACCCGATCGTCGATGATGGCAAATTGTTCCCCCGTGGAGAGCTGCCGACCGCAGGAATCACACGCGAAACACGCCAAATGAAACACGAAATCTCGCGCCCTCCGTACCCAGTCCGAAGGGGAGATGGAGCGGGAACATTTTGCGCAGCTGGTTTTGAATTTTCTGTCGAGGTGGAATAGATGAAAAATAAAAACAAACAAAACAAAACTCCGATTAGTCATTCAAATTCGCCAGCGATCGGTGATGCTCGGGACTCACTTGATGTAATCTGTCTTGCAGTACACTTCACCGTCCTTGAAGTAGCACGAGGTCTGACGTTCCAGGGAGCAGTAGCATACACTACATCGCAGACAGGATCCGTGCCACGCGCAACCACTCACTTCGAAGATGTACCGATCGGTGATCTGTTCTGAGCAGCCACCGCAGGATTTGTATTCCGTCTGGGGATGGGAAATAAAAGCGAACGGTTAGGATACTATTGCGATGGTGGTTTAGGGCAGTGTGGAAAATGTTTATGTACGACTAGCTGAAGGTGTAAAGAGCGCACTCTACTGAACAAAACTTGATATCATCGTACACCACAAAACAAAACAATAAGTCATTGTCAGAGCATTGGAGATTACTCCAAACAGTGTATGCTAAGAAATCAAACAATTCATGCCGTCATTGATTTCCCAGGAATGAGAACTTAATTCCTGACACTAAAAAGCCTCGCCACGATTTGTTTCGAGTTCTAGCTTAGAAAGTTATACTCCTTTAGTTTGTTTTTAAAAGATTATATTTTTAGGTTCAGATCCTAGATTTTTTTCTGTGTAAATATAATGGATCGCTGTAAATAATGAACAAACATGAATAATACCGATACTAGTATTTACACATTGACTTTGGATAATAAACATAATATGTTTCTTAAAACAAAATAAAAACCTTTGGTCACTAATTAAAAATCCCTCAATAGAGACATCCTTTAGATGTCAGCGGTCAAAAATTAATGACATTCGGTTAATTAGATAGTTAATTGATGTGCTTTATGGAACGCTGCTTGTGTAAAATTAAAAACAATGGAGAACTCACAATTTTGCATAGAAGCGCTTGAATATGAAATGGTTGTAAAGCCGGTGCCACATTTTCTGATTAAATACAACTGATCATTACCATGGCTGAATTCCATAAAATGAAATCCGATTCCCCGCTTTCGTCAGGTTTGGCCCCCAACGACTATTTTCTGTTCTAATATATTAAAAAGAAGTTTTCTGGAAGAGATTTGCATCGAAGGATAAGCTGAAACTACAGCGTTTCTTGAGGCTAAGGAGAAATTGTTGTAGAAAAATGGTTCCACAATTGTACTGTTTTTCAAGAAGAATACATTGAAAAATAAAATCGAAGTTTGAAAAAAAAATTGTTTCCATTGCCAGACTGAGGATTTTCTTGACCAACGTGTTACTGTTATCTGCGAACAAATTGCCGTCAACCAATCTAACCGATTGAATAGATTTCAGCTAAAATTGTACGGGTAGAAATTTTTTTTTTTATTATAGAGGTTTTAACCTTAAGGTCATTCGCCTCTTCGGACCAGAAAAACTTTCTGACCCTATGTGCGGGGTTGGGAATCGAACCCAGGCGGGCTGCGTGAAAAGTATCGACTTACCCATCACGCTATGCCCGTCCCCTACGGGTAGAAATATTTTACGGGCTATGTTGCGTGTTCACTTAGTCCAGACTAAAAAATGAAAATAAACCCCTAAATGTTCACATTCTACGACGACCAGTAATAAACGGTCAGTCTTTTACGCCCGAGACGTCAGATATTGAATATTGCACTTTGGTCTTCAAGGGGTTACACAAACAGTAAAAATGTTGCGTTTACTTAGCAGTTCAAATTGAACTACTAAGAGAGCAGTACAATTAGAACTGTTTTAAGCGCTGAATTATCGAAGGCGAAACTTGAAAAAATCTCAGTAAAATATACGCTTTTTACATAAACCAAAAACCCCAAAATGTTGATAAACATATTCCGATGATAATCTCACATATCGCTACGCAGTAAGACAATACACAAGAAATCGGCGAAATGCTCCCAAATTTAAACTGTGTTAATCATTTATATTCGTTTTACTTTTACATAATTTCTAATACACAGATTAACTTTTCGTAAATATTTTTAGTTATTAGGTTTTTTTTATTCAAGAGACTTTCAGCCGGAGATTGGATCGTCTCCGACAGAAAGTAAGGGCGTTCGTTTATTTCATCAAATCGACTAATACATACATACTCGTTCACTATTCGTGCAGCAAATTTCAAATCTTGTTTTAGCTCAGTAGTCATTAGCCTATTCGTGCATACAGCAAGCAATGCCCGCCAACTTTAATTTTTGTCTGCTGAAATTTATCGAAACTTATGTCTAGTTTATGGACCTACTGAACTGTATGAAGGAAAGTTAGGACAACGTTTTCGTTTGGCATATTAGTATAAATGTTGCACTGCGGTGTAAAACCAAAACGGTTTTGCAAATAGCATTAACTTTACATCTGCTTTACGGTGCTAAGCGGCATAACAGTTCAACAGAAACTATTTTGCACTGAAGAGTCTAAGACGACAGCTGCAAACACACACTAATTGACATATCCTGCTCAAACTTAATTGCCTATTCACGCATATCGATTTTCGCCAATATTGGGTTGGCGCGAGGAATGCAATCCATCCTCAATATACTCTCAGAAATTGCAATAGAAGTTGAGGGTTTGTTCAGTAAAATATCAACTCATGTCTGTCCTATACGCAAAGTACCCGTATATCAGTTCCATTCAGTGCAAATTTCATTTGTTGCAATATTGGAATAGTATAGGTGTATTACCGACATTTCATGTAATAAATCAAAAAATTCGAAAATAAAATTTTATTCATCTTTTTTTCGACATGTCGATTTTGCACATGGGACTGATATGCAAGTATCAAATTTTACATTGTTTTACACATTATTTCTTATTTTTACTTTTTTTTATATATATAAAAAATAGGTATAGAATTCGCTTGAACTTTAGAAAAAAATTTCCGAGCCCCGGAGGGCCGAATGTCATATACCAATCGATTCAGCTCGACGAACTGGGCAAATGTCCGTGTGTGTGTGTGCGTTGTCAACAAAGAGGTCGAGATCTCAGAGATAGCTGGACCGATTTTGATCAAACTAGTCGCAAATGAAAGGTCTCCCCGTCACCCAGAACGCTATTGAATGGTTTTGTGATCGGATGTTTACTTTTTGAGTTAGTCAAAGATTATGTCAAAATTTTCAGTTTTTTGACAATATCTGCCACAACCTACCTTGAAAACAGAATATGTTTTTTAACATAGATTCCGCACGGTAATACCTATCCAACTAGCCATAGATTGTCCAAATCAGTCCATTTTTAACGGAGATATCGATATTTTTAAATTACTTTTCGCCTTATTCCAGTAGTAGAAGTTTTACGCGTTTGATGATAAAGCGCTGTTTCGGAGCCAAATAAAACACGATTTTTTATACCGTTACATACAATTGTTTTTAAGTATCAAAAAGACTGTGTACATCATCTTTTTCCATGACACTTTGCCTCGGACCGATTTTAGCACGGTTCGTTTTTGGCAACATAATCGTTCGAGTATGACATGTAAACTTTTTTTTTTTTTTTTGTTTCGATTATAGAGGTTTTAACCTTTAGGTCATTCGCCTCTTCGGATCAGAAAAACTTTCTGACCCTATGTGCGGGGTTGGGAATCGAACCCAGGTGGGCTGCGTGAAAGGCATGGACTTACCCATCACACTATACCCGTCCCCATAACATGTAAACTTGATGATGGCAGCATTTTCAAGTTGAAAGTAATACCATAATAATTTTGATTACTTACAGCTACTTACAGTAATAAATGCTTGAAGAACATTACTCCCGTATACCATTCGACTCAGTTCGTCGAGATCAGAAAATGCAAAGCAAAGTCCTGGGATTACATTCCTTTTGTGGAATTTGGCCTTTCCTTTTCAACAGACTTCGCTGTTGATTCTTAGTGTACAGAATCATTGCATGGCTAGTACTATGGATCCTACTGACACTAAGAATCCTTCCAGGTCGGGGCTCGAACATACGACAACTGGCTTGTAAGACCAGCGCCCTATGCATTGAACCGCCCACCCGGGACTAATGAAAATGCGTGTGTGACAAATAATTTCACTCAATTTTCTCGGAGATGGCTAAACCGTTTTCTACAAACTCGGATTCATATGAAAAGAAGTATACTCCCAAACAAGGTTCCTGAATTACGTTTGGATCCGACTTCTGATAGCGGAGCCACAGGATGATATGTGAAACGGAATTAAAATAATGCTACTCATTTTTCTCGTAGATGGCTGAACCGATCTTAGATTCAAATGAAATCTAAGAACCATCTAAGATTCAAATGAAAGGTCTTAAGATCCAATAAAATATCTTGCTCTTTAGTCAGATCCGAATTCCGGCTTAAGCGATACAAGGTGATTAGTATAAAAATGTCCATTTCACATAAATTAATCAGGTTTATCGGGTTGGCAGATTTGGATAGTGGATTACTAAATAAATTTTTTTCAGTTTAAGCGGTATTCAGTTTTCGATTCGGAAGGTACACAAAAATTTAATTCGCACTACAATTTGTCAAAGATGTCTACACACTCTTCAGGTGAATTAAACTGGTTTTGACTACACCGATTTTAGAATTCCGGTTCCAGTATCGAATCGTTTCTCAAAGCTCAGTCATTTTCTCAAAAAAGCCAAATAGAACATCAAATCAAATTAAAGGACTTAAGGTCCCATACAAAATTAGTGAATTTGATCCGATTCTGGAATTACAGGATGATTAGTTTTTAAAATTCGTACAGATATAGCAGATGTAAATTGTTTGGCGTATTAATTTATGACCATACGAATCATTTTGGGTTATGCTAGCTCCTGAATACCGGTTCTGGAAGTACCATAAATGATGACGTAAAACTCTAAAGTGGAACTTACTTCGACATCTCATGGAATGTTCAATCGATTGTCACACGTTAAGATTAAAATTCGATACGATTTGAAGTTTCGATATTACAGGGTAATGAGTGATTAAATTCTCGATTTGCCGTTTAAAACGACAAAACGACACCGAAGAATATCCATGCAAAAAACACATGCGGATTGATGAAAAAAGGTATCATCTCACTGTTAGGCGGATTAATCACGTTTTTTTACCGATATACCTTTTTGGGAGTCTCTTCTAATGTTTTGTCTCAAGAAATAAGAATTACCACATAATTCGACAAAAAAATACAAAGCATTTTATTACTTATTTTTGCTGTGCCATTTCTAGTAGTTATTAGGTCAAGGATCAGAATACAATAAAATGTGAAAAACAAACAACAGTTTCAACACACAAAGAAATTGCGTAGTGTAGTTTTTTTATTTTTGTTATCGTAAAGCAGTTGGATATTGCAGTTCAACAGTAAACAGGTTTTGAAAAATAGATATTTTTGCGTATGATATATCATACGCTAGGACATAATAGGTTAAAACCGTAGACGAACAAATGTTTCTGGTGAAGTGTGAAAGGCTAGACCCAGTATGTAAACCGTTGAAATTGTTTATCTGAGGGACCTGGCCGATAAATTTCCTCTCGTTAAAAAGTTCTTGGAAAAAACGATCATTATTTTTAAAATTGTATGTTTTTTTCTAGAAAAGAGCCCTTATTTTTTCGAATATGCTCCGAAGTTCGATGGTACAAAGGAAGAGGAAATGTTATGCTTGCTTCAAAGAGAGATACTCAAAAAGCAATGTAAAATGAATCATGACTAGTAATCAGTGAGCACTACATTTCGTCTTCGACTCAATAACAAAAACAGTTCACATAGAACTGCTTGTGTAATAGGCAGATATCAATGCGGTCCAAAACTGATTTTTAAAAAGGGGGTATGTATTTTTCCATTAAGAAACTCGGAAATTATTATTTGTAGAAAATTTGTGTCGAATGAGAAGATCTAAACTTTATGCTCTGTCTTGGACTCATCAGTTTATGTTGAATGTTATGCTACCAACCTATAAGCAGACTCAAAATCTCTGCTATTTTCACAACACTTTTTAGTTTACACCGAAGTTTAATGTCTTAGCTGACGTGCCGAACGTAAACGTGTTTCGGCATATACTGGCTGATTCAGGTATTAAAAGTTTTTGGTTCTAGAAAATCGATTGTGCATCGAATATACACTGAAAAATAGTTAGAAGGGTGTTTTTAATTAAAAAGTGAAGTGTTTCGAATTTCATGTCTAATAATTTCAAAACGTCTACTTCTAGGAAGACATCAGAGAATTTATGCTGGAAACATGCCTTCAAAATAGAGCGCTCAATCGATGTTCTAGAACTTCCAGGACTCCATTTTTCTACAACTAACTGTTCCTGAGCTACCGTGATATGAAAAAAGTTAATACAAATAATCATTCACCCATTTTAAAAGTCACTGAGGATTTATTTCTCCATTCGTGAAAAATCAATGGTTTGTCATATCAAAGACGTGTACAAAGTTTTTTTTTGAATCGGAGTATGTGAAATCTGATGTCCTGCAACAAATTTCTAAATTCGATCCGTAGATTTAATTGGTTTGAAAATCATAAAAAAACACAGGCAAAATTATGGTGTTTGTTAAAAAATACTGCTTCATTATTAACATACAATTTCGTAATCGTACTGAAAGTCGTCATATTTTAAAGAGACGAAAAAGTATCAAGTTTCATAGCAACATTTGTATCAATTTTATTTAAAATTTGGTTGTGTTAGAAATAGTTAGCGTTTGGAGCTTTAAATATTTCAACAATATTGAAACATTAGGAGAACAGTTTTAGTACATATAAAAGAGTTTCCTCTCATGAGAGAAAGTATTGTCGGATTGAAGCAGTTTTACTTTTACGATTATATGCCTTGTATTGATAATAATCATATCTTGTGTAAGGGTTGATGATTGAGCACTTCGTTCAAGACAACTCAATGTCCAATTACACAAGGAATCAAACCACTGATTACCATTTTAACCATGAAAAATCTCAAGATTTCGTGATTACGGTTCAAGGCACAAATCTCCAAATATCAAGGGGAATGTGCCATTTGAGCCGATTTGTTCTGAATCCTGATTCATTAATTGTAATTGTAATCTGTTTTAGCTGGTGAATAAATGTACCTACAATTATGTTAGATTTATTCACTAACTAAAACAGACTTCAATTACTCTCAAATTTGGTGCAAGTTTACTAACATTAATTCTTGCATATTTATTTTGATCATGTGTAGTTTTTTAACGGTCCTCTACACTCCCCCGCACAAAAATGTTCACGTTTGGAGCCCCCCAGTCTATACAGACCTCATTTTAATATCATACCGACAGGCAGCAAGCGTTGAGGGTAAGTAAAATAGTTCAAATTAGTTCAATCTATTGACGCTAGTCGTCTTATTTCGTTTCTTATCCAAATACTTTGAATTCCTTTCATGAATTTTGGCACATTTTATAACAATGCTGCTCAAGTCAAGCTTTACTTTATTCTAGTAGTTTAAGTCAAACTGCTATGAAGCACTAGTAGTAAAATTTCAACAGCTATGCTCTGACGATTCGAAGGCAAACAATACAAACAGACCCAAATAACTATAATAGACAAGGCCATGTTGGTTTGTCTAAATCTTTTAGTGCAGAAGTATCGACAATTTTTTCTATGAACGAAGCTAAGTAAGTGATACTGATAACAGTACAATGAATTAAATATGCTCTACAGCTACTCCATCCATAATTCTTTCCTCTAACTTTTCAAACAATTTAAAGACTGGAACCAACATCTTTCAACTTACTTTAAAAATAATTTAAATCGTTTAGCACATGAGTAAAAAACTTTATATAAAGTTATATATATATATATAAAAATATAAGCCGCAGCTCATGTGAAATTAAAGCTTAAATCACATTGTGTTGGATTGCTAAGTGGAAAAGCAGTTAAATCTTAAATGTTATGCACTGCCGAGCTCAAATCGAAGCGCAAAGTAAACTAACATAGTTGACATAGCAACAGAAAGTAAACAGCACGATTGGAGCATCTCAGATTTTCGTTTCGATTGAATTTCTATGCTAAGTCTATTTTTTTCAAATTTCCTTGATATTTGATTCCAGAAATTTTTAATAGATATAAATAGTCAACCGGTCCATATCCTAATTCGTTACGGCAACACTACCTGACTTACCTTCATAATGCCAGATTTTGCAGTGCACAGCTATGTTTCCTCAATTTGATTAACTTGTAGAAATTTCTTTTCGATAGCAATAATATTTCACAAAACATAGAATAATCCGGTAACTTTTCTCGATAGAACGTAGTTTATAGCACTATTCCACCTTTTCCGAAACGGCCTTCACACAATTCCCAAACTATCAAGCGACGAACCATCCAATCGCTCAATCACCTTTCAAGTAACGGCTCAACACATCTGTTCTCCTGTTTTTTTTTCTTCCTCGTTTATAACTTTGCTTTAGAGCTTATTCACAGGCAGGTTTTTTTTGTTTGTTACTTTTCCACAAAACACACCACACTATCTCAGCCAAAGTCACGAGCCAACTACTCGATCCAGCATCCTCTCACAACTGATTCCGACTGCAGACTGAATGAGGCTTTTTGACGAAGTCCGTCCTCGGTATCATCCCTCGCCGTCGCCCAACGGAACGGAAAATAACTTCCATTCCATTCCGTTCCATTTCGATCCATTCTGATTTTCGCTCTCGCTCTCCGAAAGCCCACTCCGAGTAGTATATAACAAAAGCAAGCAAGCCGGGCGGGAATCGAACCGAAATGATCACTGCCAACATAACACGCCCCTTCGATATA
Source organism: Malaya genurostris (assembly GCF_030247185.1). NCBI lineage: Eukaryota > Metazoa > Arthropoda > Insecta > Diptera > Culicidae > Malaya > Malaya genurostris. The sequence continues at coordinate 218,067,766 of NC_080572.1, forward strand.
TTTATGCTCGCTCTCTCTTCCGTCCCCCAGGTACCCATTGTTCCGTCCGAGCAAATAAAGCCGCTAAGGGTTGGTCTAGCAGGGCGACGCATTTCATTCGCATATTCGCTCTCCGCTTGTTATTACCCTCTTGAGGTTGACTTTACCCGACTGGGTTTTCCCCGGGCTGTTACAGTTTACCCTCTTTCGCGCATAATCTCTTTTCATGATTCTCCCTTTGTGTTCGGTGTTGTTAGTATTATTTTCTTTTTATTATGTGTGTTTACCCTCCCTGACTTGCGATTTTATTGCCCATGTACCACTCCACCGGCGGACTATACACGGCGACGTCCCTCGTTTTTTTCTCGTGGTCTCCACAGGACAGGGAAGGACGGCCGGAGACTACCGCCGCACACACAGGCACCAGGCACCCTTCGCAGTCTCAATTTCACACTATCACATTTGCTACCGCTCGCCAGCCGGTCGATCCGGTGCGGTCGGGACAGCAGCAAGCACAACCGACCGGCAAAAGGGTGCACACACAGAGTAAAAGTTATGCTTTGTGAACTTTCCGGGCCCAGCCCCGGGAACGGTCGTGTGTTTTGCTTGTTTGTTTTTTGCTTGTCGCTTCTTCCTTGCTCAACTGATGGAATGAAAATTCACTGCCTTTAAACATGTTACGACAATGTTGTATGTTTATGCTTGCACGGTGAGGCTGGCTGAGCGTAACGAATTTTTCTAAACATGGCTGTGGAAATACGTTGTGCTTCCAGTATGCTTAGAATTTCAATCATGTTATGAAATATGTTCATTTGTTTGTTGAAGTGAATCGTTTTAAAGCAGATCTTTAATCGCAGCTGATTTGATACGGTTAAATTGTTTTTTTTCCTCTTCTTCTGGTAGTACAGATCTGAGATTTATGTAGAAAATTTGTATTCAGAGTAATGGTTACCTAATTAATTAGAAAATAAATGTTAATAGAATTTTTATGTGAATGCGTCAAATCTAATGTTGAGTCATATAAAAGATCTCATCTTACTGTTTGGTGGACTAAGTACGTTTTTATGAAAAATAATAGCTATCGAGAAATTTTAAATACATTTTCTAATCCAACTAGTGGTGTAATAATTTCTTTCTCTTACCGTTCAAATAGTCTCATTAAAACATTTATAAGATTCTATCCTCGGTCATTAGTATCGTGAGATTATCAAATAACCTAATAGTAGCTTCCAAACGAGTCTAAATCTATCGAAATCGATTCAAGCATCTGCTAGAAAATAGGACGCATTTAAAAACACTGATATTTGTGGTAACTTTACATATACACGCAGAGAAATGGTGCATGTTTAAAATAACAAAACAGTTAGAAGATTTTTGAATATGATTTATGTTCATTTCAAGGTAGAATATTATTGTTTTGAACCAATTTCTCCCTTCAACATCAACAACGATCTCTGTTTGATTTGAATCTAAGTTTTGTTCTAACCAAACATAAAGTATATTTGTTCATGCTGAGTTTTTTGTAGAAATAAATTAACTATTTATTACGTGTCAACCAAAGTTGAACGCATATTATCGAAATGTTCACGTTGATTTGATTCTGATATTTCTTTATGTCAAGAAAAAGTAGATTCAATTTATCAAATACCATATTTGTGTAATCATACAACAAAGTTTACTGTTTAAATGAACCGTAATAGTTTTATTTCTTATAAACCAAAGCGGTTTCTTTCCGCGTGAATAAGGAGTGTATCGAAAATAAGCTATCCACACATTTTTCTTTCAAATTATGATGAAAAACGATATTTTATTCAAACTAAAAATTGATCCTTTATTGTACGAGGTTAAACTTGAGCATAATGAAAACCGGATGAAATTTAATTCACGATTCACGAATTTTCGAACTTTTGATCGAACGCTCTTCATCAAGTTCCGAACAAGTGTTGCATCGCATTTTTTGGACGCTTGAGACCAAATTTTTTTGAACTCCTGCATGTTCCCAGCTGCCTTACCAGTCTTCTTGAAGACCCTCTTCACGATTGCCCAGTAACGTTCGATGGGTCGAAGCTGAGGGCAATTTGGTGGATTGATATTTTTCCCAACGAAATTTATGCCCTTTTCCGCAATCCAATTGACAGTGGTTTTGGCATAGTGAGCCGACGCCAAATCCGTCCAAAACAGTGGAGGTGTATTATGCTTCTTATATAAAGGCAGCAATCTCTTCTGGAGACACTCAGATCGAAAAATTTGTGCATTTATAGTTCCGGGAGTGTGAAAAATGGTTGACTTCAAACCACAGGAACACATTGCTTGCCATACCAGTACCTTTCGACCGAATTTCTCCACTTGAATCGACCTGTCTGCATCGCTCACATCCTCCCCAACGACGACAGTAAAGTATTGTGGACCTGGAAGGGTTTTTCAGTCCTCCTTTACATAAGTCTAATCGTCCATCAAAACGCATGCTTCCGGACACTGCAAAAGACGCGAATACAATTTCCGGGCCCTTGTTACTGCTCGCTTCTTCTGTTCTACACTTTGTTTCGAGATTTTCTGCTTCTTGTAGGTCTTCAGGTGATTTCACCTCTTGATTCGCTGGATCATTCCGACACTTGTTCCTGCTTTTTTGGCCAAATCACGTATTGACATTGATTTGTTCTTCATGATTAGAGATACCACTTTCTTGTCCAGTTTCGAATTGGAAGAACCGAGTTTTCTGCCTCTTCCCGGTAGCTCATCCTAAGAATAGTGTTCCCCAAACTTATTAATGATGGTTTTAACACTGGCATGATGAATTCCAAACAGCTTCGCCAATTTTCGCATAGTAATACCCTTCTCACTTAGCCATGTGTCCAGAACCTTAATTTTCACTTCCTTTTCAATACGCGACATTTTTAAAACCCAGAATTTCAAACGCACAAACAAGTAAACAAACGAAAGCTGACAGCCAAACGCACAGTATGCTGTGATCTGAGTATATAAACCCATCAGCTTATTTTCGATACACTCCTTAAATCACAGCATTTTTTGTACAGCTGAAAAGTTTGTACGGGTTTTCTAAGTAAAATTTCATCTGCTCGTTTCAACAGTTCAATCGTATGTATTGACATTTAAGAATATATTAGAAAATTGTATAACATTACATAACAAATTTACTTCAGAAACAATACTTGATGCAGCATCGCTTTCTTTACCGGACTGATGGAGCACCGAATCGTTGGATGCAATAAAAATAAAAATAAAACTGGATTTGATTGTGGCATGAAAATAAATCGATCATCTTGCGATATAACGGAAAAATGCAAAAAAAAATCAATTCAAAAAATGCTTTTCAGAAATTTAAAAACGAATATAAATCAAAATAAAAGTAGTTCTAAAATTTTCCTTCATTCAGTAATAGCCGTTCAACCGAGAAGGTTGTGTATAGAAGCGTACAGTTTAACAACGCTGGTTAGTTTACACGCGTTAAATACGACAACGGTTGAACTACAGGTAGAGACCTGTTGGCAGCAGCCGTTAAAACGTAAAATCGTGCTGCATAAGAGAGCCCTAGTGCTGGGCCAAGCTGGTGAAGGAAACAACAAAGGGCGTTTCCCAAGCTCTACCCAGGCCACAATACACAGCCACAAGTGCTGAGCAGGAGAGTGCAAAGGCACATCGAAGAAGAAGAGTGCAAAGGCACACAGAAGCAGGAGAGTGCAAAGGCACACCGGTGCGAAGGCACTTCGGTGCAGAAGCATATCGGTGCGGAGCACAAGGAAGAAGGAGACAAGACAACTCGGTCTTTTCACTGCCATACAACACGCAGGTATACACCGGTGACCTGCGCTGGTTACAGCTGGCGAAGACAAAAGTAAATCGGAAATCGAGTGGTGCTTGATGTCAGGTAGCAGTAGCATCACATCCAACAATCAGCATCCAACAAGAACATCTAGAGCAACGAGAATCTACACGGCAGTGCAACGGAGATAGACAACAATTTCAAGGTAGAAGTTTTTTCTTTTCCTTTTGATTGAGTACTGTGTAGTGTTGGTTTCATTTTTTACTTAAAGTTTGATTAAAAATTTTAATGTGATGGATGAATCCATGGACGTAAATCCTAGCATGAATCCTATACCCCCACGAACGAAAAAATATCAGGAGAGCTCTTCTGGGCCTTGGATAGTCTTTTTTAGACGTATATCAAAGCCATTAAACATTTTACAAATTAATAAAGGTTTGACATCACGATACTCTTCAATCAAAGAGATCATAAAAGTAAATAACGATAAAATTCGTGTTGTGGTAAATAATTTGAAACACGCGAATGATATTGTCTCTTCGGAACATTTCATTAAAGAGTATAAAGTTTACATACCCTCCAAAGATGTCGAAATTGACGGTGTTGTTACCGAAGCGAGTCTTTCGGTAGATGATTTACTCAAGCATGGTGTTGGTCGTTTCAAAAACTCTATGCTTGAGGGTGTGAAAATACTGGAGTGCAAACAACTGTACTCAGTAGTTTATGAAGAGGGAAAAAAAGTTTATCGCCCATCAGACTCGTTTCGAGTGACATTTGCCGGATCTGCGTTGCCGTCCCATGTCTATGTCGATAAAATTCGCCTCCCTGTTCGGCTTTTTGTTCCAAATGTAATGAATAGTACGAACTGCAAAAAATTCGGCCACACAGCTACTTACTGTAGTAATAAACCAAAATGTATTAAGTGTGCAGAAATGCTTAAAACGGTCATTGATGTCCTCCCTTTGGAAACCGAAAACGGGTTTTCAAATCTAGAGGAACCAGAGGACTCTGACTCTGACGAAAATAGTGAAGGTAATTCGTTTATCACTACCCAAGGGTCAGTTAAGAGAAAGAAGTCTTCTTCCAAATTACCAAAAAAGACACCTAAAATTTCATCTTCAAAAAAAGATCCCCGTGTTAAACAAAAAAAGTCAAAACCAAAGACTGTGCCTCCTGGTTTGTCAAATTCACAAACCAATCCAGGATCTAGCACAGAAAAAAGTAATAATCCTGTGGGCTCTATTTCACAGCCACCAACAGGATTACTGAAGTTTTCGGAAATTGTTGAATGGATTTTCTCAGCATTCAATATATCTGAACCCTTAAAGACCCTCATAATGGCATTCCTCCCAATAGCTAGAAATTTTTTGAAGCAGTTATCAGCTCAATGGCCAATTGTCTCAGGTTTTGTATCTTTTGATGGATAATTTATCACCCGCCGCAAATGATACAATCACTGTCCTGCAGTGGAATTGTCGAAGTATCATGCCAAAACTTGATTCATTAAAAATTTTATTGCATAGCCAAAAATGTGATGTATTTGCTTTATGCGAAACATGGCTTACTTCAAACATAGCTTTAAATTTTAATGATTTTAACATTATACGTCTCGATAGAGACTCTCCGTATGGTGGAGTGCTTTTGGGAATTAAGAAATGCTATTCCTTTTAAAGATTAAACATCCCTTCAATTTCTAGTATAGAAGTTATTGCTTGCCAAATAAACATTAAAGGCAAAGATATTTGCATAGCTTCGGTTTATATTCCTCCAAAAGCACAAGTTGGACAGCGACAGCTTAATGAAATGGTTGAAGCCCTTCCTGCTCCACGATTGATTCTGGGGGATTTAAATTCGCACGGAATGATGTGGGGTTCCGTTTACAATGATAGTAGATCATCTTTAATACAAAACATTTGTGACAATTTTAGCATGACGGTATTAAATATGGGTAGCATGACACGGATCCCAAGACCTCCTGCACGCCCAAGTGCATTAGATCTATCTCTTTGCTCAACATCAATTCGACTAGATTGCACCTGGAAAATATTGCCTGATTTACACGGTAGCGATCATTTACCAATCATCATCTCAATTAGCAATAGCAATTGCATTGCTACTTCAGCTAGTATTCCATATGATTTGACAAAAAATATCGACTGGATTAAATACCAAAGTAGTATCTCTAGTATTTTGAATTCAATGGAAGAGCTCCCTCCACTTGAAGAATATGACTTCCTCATTTGTTCGATTCTGGAGGCAGCAGAACAATCCCAAACTAAACGCTTTCCTGGGCCAACGACTAACAGAAGGCCTCCCAACCCCTGGTGGGACAAAGAGTGCTCAGAGGCTAAACTCGCAAAACAAAATGCTTGCAAGACGTTTCTAAAACGGGGAGGAGGAACTCCTCAGAATTTTGAAAAACTTATGGCTTTAGAAACCAAGTACAAGAGCATACTTCGAGCCAAAAAATGTAGCTATTGGAGACATTTTGTCGAAGGTTTGTCAAGAGAAACCTCAATGAGCACTCTTTGGAACACGGCCAGACGAATGAGGAATCGTAACGTGGGCAATGAGAGTGATGAATACTCGAACCGATGGATATTCGACTTTGCTAGGAAAGTTTGCCCAGATTCTGTTCCTACGCAGAGCATTATAAGGGAATCTCCTCCAAATAATGGTTTTATTAATAACCCATTTTCAATGATGGAATTTTCTATAGCACTCTTGTCTTGTAACAATAACGCTCCTGGGTTGGACAGAATTAAATTCAACTTGGTGAAGAATCTGCCCGACCTCGCAAAAAGACGTTTGTTGGAATTGTTCAACAAGTTTCTTGAGCAAAATATTGTTCCACCTGACTGGAGACAAGTGAAAGTTATCGCCATTCAAAAGCCGGGGAAACCAGCTTCCAATCACAACTCATATAGACCCATTGCGATGTTGTCCTGCATCAGAAAATTGTTCGAAAAAATTATTCTACGAAGTCTCGACACTTGGGTCGAGACGAACGGATTGTTGTCAGATACTCAGTTTGGCTTCCGTAGAAATATAGGGACGAATGATTGCCTTGCATTACTTTCGTCTGACATCCAAATTGCCTTCGCTCAAAAGCAACAAATGGCATCTGTATTTTTAGACATTAAAGGAGCATTTGATTCAGTTTCCATTGATGTTCTTTCAGACAAGCTCCACCAACATGGACTCCCAGCGGTTATAAATAATTATTTGCACAACCTTTTGTCAGAGAAACGCATGCATTTTTCATATGGCGATTTGACAACATTCAGAATTAGCTACATGGGTCTACCGCAAGGCTCATGCCTCAGTCCGCTCCTTTATAATTTTTACGTGAATGACATTGACAGCTGTCTTGTAACCCCATGTACACTAAGACAATTGGCAGATGATGGCGTGGTTTCAGTTACTGGACCCAAAGCTATTGATCTGCATAAACCATTGCAAGATACCTTAGATAACTTGTCCGTTTGGGCTGTTCATCTTGGTATCGAATTCTCTGCGGAGAAAACAGAGTTAGTCGTCTTTTCAAGAAAGCATGATCCCGCGCAGCTTCAGCTCCATATGATGGGAAGAATGATCCAACAGGTTTTAACTTTTAAATACCTCGGGGTGTGGTTCGATTCCAAATGCACGTGGGAAGGACACATTAGGTATCTGATAACGAAATGCCAACAAAGAGTAAATTTTCTTCGAACAATAACAGGATCTTGGTGGGGTTCTCATCCGCAAGATCTAATAAAATTGTATCAAACAACGATACTTTCAGTGATGGAATATGGATGCGTTTGTTTTCGTTCCGCTGCAAACTCTCATTTTATCAAACTTGAGCGAATTCAGTACCGTTGTTTGCGAATTGCCTTAGGCTGCATGCTTTCAACACATACAATGAGTCTTGAAGTTCTGGCGGGAGTTCTTCCATTAAAAGATCGATTTTGGGAGCTTTCATCACGCCTGCTAATAAGATGTGAGGTGCTGAACCCCATGGTAATTAATAATTTCGAACGACTAGTCGAGCTTCGATCTCAAACAAAATTCATGACAGTATATTTTAACCATATGTCACAGGAAATCAACCCTTCAAGATATATTCCTATCCATGTCAGCCTCCTAAATGTCCCTGACTCAACTTTATTTTTCGACACATCCATGCAGCGCGAAGTGCGTGGAATCCCGGATCACCTACGCTCGACGGAAATCCCAAAAATATTTTCAAGTAAGTTCAGGCATATTGACTCTGAGAAAATGTTTTACACGGACGGATCGCGAATTGAAGAAGCGACAGGGTTTGGTATGATCAACAATAATGTTTCGGCCTCATTTAGGCTTCAAGAACCTGCATCTGTTTATATAGCAGAGCTAGCAGCAGTTCATTATAGTTTGAGTGTAATCGTCACATTATCTCCAAACCATTATTTCCTCTTCACAGATAGTCTGAGTGCAATTGAAGCCATTCGCTCAAACGCTGCTGGCAAGACTGAACCGTTTTTCCTGGGCAAAATAAAACAGTGCCTGAACGACATATTGAACAATAATTATCTAATCACTATAGTCTGGGTCCCGACTCATTGCTCCATTCCTGGCAATGAAAGAGCCGATATTTTAGCCAAACGTGGTGCTATTGAGGGTGAAATTTATGAGAGACCAATTGCTTTCAACGAATTCTATAGCTCGTCTCGCCAAAGAACACTTGCCAGCTGGCAAGCTTCTTGGGATAGAGATGATCTGGGTCGGTGGATGCACTCAATTATTCCGAATATATCGACAAAGGCATGGTTCAGGGGACTGGATGTGAGTAGGGATTTCATTCGTGTGATGTCCAGACTCATGTCCAATCACTACACGTTAGATGCACATCTCCTTCGAATTGGGCTTTCCGAGACTAATCATTGTACTTGCGGAGAAGGTTATCGGGATATTGATCATGTCGTTTGGACATGCGTGGAGTATCGTGATGTCAGATCTCAACTAATAAATTCTTTGCGTACCCAAGGTAGACTATCCAATATCCCAGTTCGAGACATTCTTGCTTGTCGTGACCTTTCATACATGAAACTTATTTATCATTTCATAAAGAAAATTGGAGTTTCAATTTAATAAAGGCCCCTTTTAAGACTTAGCTCTGATCCCAGCTGCGTCCATGAGTTCAACCAATAGCTAAATTAGAATAAAAATTATGTAATGATACAAACAAACTCGAAACAGTTTATGAAATTATCAACAAAATGTCAAAAAAAACAGCTTATTTTATAATTTATAGAAGGTAATCGTTTGGTTCAAATAATATTTCCGAGTAGATTTCATAATTAATGACGAGTTACCTAAGATGATATTTAAGCTATAAGAGAATATGTTTTAATAAATTCAAAACGTTGTGACTATGTTAGAATTAAATTAGGATAAGAATATTATGTAAAAGTGATGCTACGGCGAAGAAAAACTTATGTAAACTGCCTTAAGAAATAAACGTATTTATGAAAAAAAAAATTTTCCTTGTAAATATGTTTGCAAAGAATCATTTTGTTCTTAAAAACAACCAAAAATGAATGATTTCAAAAAATAAAACCGTTAGTTGAAATAACTAGATTCAAGGTAATTTATTTCAACTAAAAGGGTTATGAATTTAAAGCGCAACAATTATTAACTTCATCTAAAGCTCGTCAATTTAAAACTAATTTTTCAAAGTCAATTTACTGTGAAACTGTTTGTCAAGAAATTGCTGAAGTAAAATATTTGTTATTTTTATCAAAATGTCGCTTGAAAAAAACTAGTTCGCTGAGCCAAATTAATTGTCATGTTTTGTTGTTTCTAGAATCAATATTTGCTATATCAAGCCAGATTTTGTATTGTCACTATATCAATAAAAAAATTCGTTTTGTGAAACCCGAAATAAGTTACTTTTACAATTTTTTTTTCGAACCGGAAATGTTCACCATAACCCTTCAAAACTTGACTTGGCCACGTTGTCAAATAAGCCTAAACATGACTTTTTTGTCACTTCTCTCTAAGGGGCACGCTCGTACACAATTTTTTGTACCCCATCCATATATTGAAGTCATTCCTTTTTCCATTGTTTAAAAACACAATATTTTAATTAAAAGATAAAAGCTAAACTTTTATTTAGGTTTTATTGCTATGAAAAAGAAACTTTTGATTATAATATACGTAAGTAAAATTTCGCAGCTTCCAAATTTTAATCAAATTTTGCTCATAAATCTTTTCGCAATTTTGAACTTACTTCACATGGCAGAAAGATGATTTTTAATTAATCAAAAGTCCACATGCTTCATAGAGTGAAAGATTAGCCCATTGATCTTGAACTCCAATAGCGATGAAACTTTTTTTGAGTAGAAGTCATTATTTATATCATCTGCGAAAATCCTCTCTCGCATTCTCTCGTTGTAACTGCTATGGTATGGATAGTATTGATGAGGTGAGTTCAATACAAATGAACGGTCTTATGGTCCCATACGGAACTCCTGAATTTCATCTGGATCCGATTTCCGGATCCTGAAACTTTTTCAAAACTGATCTTGAAACTCTTTTGTAATTCTGGTTTTCTAAATTGTTGGATAATGGGTATTAAATATACCAACCTTCATATGGTTGAGGACGCAAAAACAGGAACGATATCACCAAGATTGATATAAACATTATTCCGATTTGTTGGTCTGGTTAGTTAGTGACCAAAACTCATCTACGAATTGATAAATATGATAAGCTTAAAATAGCTCAGATGAGTCACCGTGATATTATAATTTTTTTAGTGGCACTGTGTGCCCTCGCGTGCCTCCACAAAAAAGCCCTGAACCTAAGTTTATCGAAATTAGTTCAATCATCTTCGAGAAAATTTATTAGATGAAAAATGTGCGGTTAGTCGGTTACATCGCTTATACCATTATATCTCCGAAAGAAGAAGTGAACTTCAAACTTGAACAATTGTTAAATAGAAGCGAACGAGTCTACACTTTTCAAAATTGATTCAGACATCTCTTGCATAATTAAGTAGTAAAAAAAAACAACTCGTTTTGTCGGTTACGTCACTTATACCATTACATCTCCAGAACCAGAAATAACAACCAATTTATGTTGGAATTTGATCAATGTTCCAAAAATAACTTTCAAACAAACCTAGGCATGTTAAAATCGGTTCAGTGGGCTAAAATATTTCAAATGCGCACACACGCACATGGACATTTTCTGATTTCGTCAAGCTGAGTTTAATGGTTTGGGTCACCGAGACTTCATTCGAAAGTAGGATTTTCCAACAACTCTTTTCTATAGAGAAAAGCAAAATAGAGAAAATCTCAAACTTGGTTGAAACGTTCATGAGGAACATGCAACGCAATCCAATCCAGTTATAACTCAAAATTGCTTTGTGATCTAAAGGGATGTGGGCTCTAGTATAACGGTTGAAAAACAAAACACTATTTTAGTGAATTTTGTTCAGAGCTATCGTTCAACAACATACATTCAAATGTTTTGCATAATACCTTTGTATCATTCGAACATCGTTTTTTCGTGGAAAATATGGAGAAATAAGCGAATAAAGAAGTATTTTTGAGGACTTTTCTTAGAAATGCGGTGTCCACTGTATTTTTAATTTTTGGTGGTTGGTTAAGGGGGGGTAGGGTCTAAATGATTAAAAAAATCATCATTTTTGCCAATTTTTTTCAGATCTATCGTTCAACAAAATAAATTCAAATATTTTGTATAATAAACAGTATCATCCGAACAACAGTTTGTAATTTTTTCGTGGAAAATATTGAGAAATAAGTCGGTGATTTGGCATTTTGGAGGACGCTTTTTAAAAATCATGATTTGCGGTGTCCACTGTATCTCTGCGCAGACTAATCAGAAGTGAACAAATCATATCAGCATAGTTAGAGCAGAAGTTTTTCTAGACTCCACTAGACTAGATTTTTTTAAATTTTTGATGGTTGTTTAAATTCAAAAGTACGATTTTCACGACAAAATCGCCCATTTTGTAGCTGTAAAACCTTCCCAAAGTAACAAATAACGAAAAGGAAGACGTTGGGGTCTAGTTTTTTATATGTAGAAAGTGTGTGCAAAATTTGAAAAAAAATGGTGCAGTAGTTTTTGAATGACGATGGACACGGACTTTCAAAACCTGCTTTCGAGAAAAACGCGTTTAAAGTTTATTGTCTATAAAATCCAAGGAAACAATTTTTTACTCAAGGGAGCCCGTTAGCTCTAACATTCTCAAAAAGCCATATTTTTTCTTTTGTATTTTGAAACATTTCGAGAATGTTTTGTCAAGTTTTTAAGTCAATCGAAGTAGAAATCTTGGGCCTGTGTGCGCAGCTCTTATTTCTTCGTAGTATGAGATCGGCAAAGATAAATGCCCATAACTTGCTGAGTTTTGTTCCGATAGGCTTCAAAATTTCACAGAATATTCTTGAAATGTTTTACTATCAGAAAATAGAAAGAAAACAATAAATGATTTTTCAAAAGTGTGAGACCCTACCCGCCCCTTAAGCAGTAAGAAAACAACGCGTTTTTATACCATTAAATCTCTAGAACCAGAAACGACAACCAATTCATCTTGAAGCAATAGGAAAGTCTGAGAAATCAATCGAAACTTGAAAAGTAACTCCGATAACATGTGGGATGTTGCACGGAGAACCCTTCGATCATAAAATTGCGATATCGCAGTTTTTGATTTTTGCGATAGTTGATTTAACTAATTTATTTTTGATTCAACCAATAACGTTTTTGATTTTCATATATTCAAGTAGTTGAAAAATATGTTGTTTTGAATGCTGTCAAATGCCGGAGACAGTTGAAAGCAAAACAATAATTGCAATGCAAAATCAATAACTTTTTTAGTTGAAATCTGTTCGCGTCGCTTCAAAATGTCAATGAAAACAACATCGATGGTTAAAGCGTTTGGTGAAATTGTGTTCATTCGATTTGAGAAATTTATGATAACAAGTGTTTATCTAATATCGGTGTTGTGATAAAGTTAACCTCGTTTAAGATGAAAAAGATTTGGTGACAAATTATAAAATGTTAATGAATGATCATCTCGTAATCTTTCAGGTATGCGCAAAAATTTTATGCTTCAAATTCGATCATTTTACTTTCAGCAGACTGTTTTACTTCCAGCTGTTTGATACCGATGATGATGTTCATGCATTAGAAATAAAACGCTTTTTGACATGAATTTAATTTATGAAAGTAACAGGAGCGAAGGGTTTCAAACACACAGAACGCGCTGCGATTGAATGGCGCGTTTGAATTGCCGTCGCAAAATTCCAATTCCCATTGTTCGAATTGATTCAACTATTTGCAATGTCTAAAACAAATAAAACCGATTTATTTTTCAACTAACAGAATTTTGTTTCAATAACAACACCAGTTATTTCAACTAAAATATTTGTTGAAATTGAAAGGTATGTGTCCTCACTAATTGACAGCATTTTTTTCAAGCAGTTAAATTAGTTATTTCAACCATCGTTTCTGCTAATCGAAAAACAAAAATGACAGTTTAGTTAAAACAACAATCGATTAGTTGTACCAAATTTTAACCAATCGAATTCAGAAAATCAACTAATATTCTGGTTGAAATGGGATCGCGGGTGGTTCCGTGTGGATTTGAAAATTACATGGCTTGAAATTGAATGAGAAATAAAACAAAACATTGATAGCAATAGCGCGACTAGAACCGATAAACATTAGATCACAGAGCACGTTAATCGACTGAACCACAGAAGCCCATATTTACATAATGAATAATTGATACATATAAATCCATACACCGGCACTTTGTAGCCGAGTTAAAATTACGATCGAAGCCTGTAAAATTCTGTACGAGTAGAATATTACGTAATTTGAAAATTCAAGCAGTTATGTCACCTGTTAAATTCATAACTTTTTTCTGTTTAGACGATTCGTCAACTATAACAAATATCAACGAAAGTTTTCAATGTTGTATTTTCACGCAGTAGAATAAACGGTAAAGTTCGATAAAATAAATCTGATAATAGATCAAAACAAACCTTCGTTAGTAGTCATCTGGTGAAGACGCACTTAACAGAGGAAGTCAATGTTGGTTTGTTTTCGACTATCGGTTACTAAATGCTAAACTGTTTTTTCTTATTCCAGGCACACTGGAGAAGTTTCTATATATGACAAAAGTGATGTAAAAGTGGATTTAAAATTATGTGATACAAGAACAGGAAATTGGATCTTGTCAGTCAGAGCACAAATAGATCGATTTGGTGTTGTCGTTACTGTCGTGTATCTGTCAAATAATTCAAGTAACTTCGAATTTATGAGATTTCTTAATCGACGCCAAATAGAAAATCTGTTTTGTGGGGATTTTAACATGAACTATAGTGTAGAGTCAGATAACTGAGAATTATGATGACTAATGGAAACTACGACTATTTCGCAGATAGCATCGCTGAAATATTTCAAATTTTTGCGCCAACCCGCCTTTCGAACCCCTCCTCCCTTGAACCCCCACACCCCTTAAACCCCCTTGGTTGACTCCTGCGAACGGGCCTGGAATAGAGATTTCAGTGTTGAAGACTGGCCTCGCTCTGGACAAGCAAAAAAATCGAAGACAAACAGTTGGAAGTGGCTCGACAAACAGTTTCTGTATGATTAAAATCCATGAGAATGATTCAAAAGTAGTACAGTGTAGTGCCTTAAGAAATGGAACCGAGAGACATTGAAAGGCGATTTTTCACTCGCGAGTAGCTGATTCAAAGGGATCAAAGTAAGGGTTGATTAGGTACTGTGTATGAAAAATGGATATTCTATGATACTACTACGCTAACCTCACCATTAACACCAAAGCCGAATATGTATGGTTCGAAGGTCATGTTGTGCATCTACTGATACTGAAAATGGTGTGTGTTTTGTAAGCTGCTGCAACGTGGTGATACTATGACGAGCGGTCGGAAAAAGCTACAATCGATGCGTTTGAGCCGTGCATTGCGAGAAGAACGTCCGGAATACAAGCAAAGACACGATAAAGTTATTCTCCTGCATGACAACGCTCGGCCTCATGTCGCAAAAGTCCAGAAAAAATATTTGGAAATTCACAAGTGGGACATTTTGTCGCATCCGCCTTATTCTACTGACATTGCTCCTTCTGAATACTGGTCGTTCCGACGAATGCAGCACGATCTGGCAGGCCATCGGTTTACTTCTTTCGCGGAAATCTAAAATTGGCTTCAAACATCACTTCAAAAGACGAAACATTTTTTCGAGATGGAATTCGAAAATTGCCTGAGAGGTGGGAAAACTTTGATTAATCTTTAAATTTTGAAATAAATGCATTTTTGACCCCAAAAATGGATCGAATCAATTTGTACTCCTAATAGTATTGGATGCACAAACAAATTCTACACTACTGTTCGAAAGTTTCGAAGTTGTTTCGGAATACGAATTGTCAAATAATATCAAGATTTAAAAACAACTACAGGTATTGACGATGTTACTACAGGTGTTTTCAAAGATGCTACTATTGTTTCATTCCTAAAGACAACAAACACGAGAGATACCACGCTTTACAGGCCTGTCAACTTGTTAGAGTTGCAAGAATAGAAGATATTTGAAGTTATAGTAAAAGAACAGTTATTAAGATTTGTAAATTTAAATAACACTTAAATTGCGAAACAATAAGGTTTTAGGAGGCACTCAACGAAAACAGCGATAAATCTTCTTTTGCGGAACTGGAAATATAATGTTGACGGTGGTAAATTAACTGTAGCGATTTTGGTAACTCCTTTTCAAATCTTCGACACAACGATTTGGGTGTGCCTCAAGGAAGTGTCTTAGGTTCACAATTGTTCATCATATACATAAATGATATAAAAAATCGTCTGGACAGAGAAAACTTTTCGCCGACGACTTTGCCTTATACTGCCCAGTACCAGTAAATATTCTACTTAGAATTTAAAAACTTTGAAATTTTGAACATTATTTCCGAACATAATTTATGCAGGTACGCTGGAGATTTTTTTTTTTAATTTGTTAATCATTTTTATGTACCAATAACAAATTGACGCGTCATTTTTAAATATTTTAAACACAATTTTTTAACAATACTAAATCCTATATTTTGTATCTGTAACTATTCAAACATTCTAAAGCTTTTTTATCTACTTCTTCAAAATCTGGGTAGGATCTTGCTCAACACCACCTTATAATTCATTTAAAATTGTTTGGGTGGTCACACATAAAAACATTCAAAAAGATCTAGAATCAAATATAGTAATCACGCTAGTAATTTCAATTATATTATACACAAACTCACCCTGAACTACTTGCACTTGCTGGTCAATGACAGCCAAACGATCTTTTCATATCGCATTGCCGTGGCCTATACGTAGCGCTCTGAATACGAGTACTTCGTCTTGTGCACCGAAATTGCGTGTATTTATACACATTTCATTTACACATAACTTCAAATTTCAAGTATCTCTTGTCACTGTTTTAGTGTCTTTTCCGTGCACATAGGTTCCTGCATAGATTCAAGAAAAGTAGGAATGACTTAGCTCAGCTCTAAGATTTGTTGTTCTTTGTCACTTTTGGCTCCGTGACAGCTTGTATGCACACCTTCAGGAGAGGTTTCAGTAGCTTATGCTTATGGTAGTTGAAAACAATGTGCTGTCTCAGTTGCAACTTCGAAGCGGTTTTATTGATGAAGTTATTAACAGGTTTGCTCGACGTACAGAGGGCCGAATTCTTCTCTTGTATCATGAAACGTTTAATAAAAAAATTCCCATCCAAAAATATACCGCTCTTTTATTGTATTGGAAACCACAGGCGATTATCCATTCCTCAATCTTTAGTTATCACTTACAACGAATTGTTACAGTTGATATCATACCACATAAACAGTGCACAATCTGTAAAGTTTCCATGCAAAAATCAATACATTTGCTCTGAAAGTGCCGGCTAAGATTTTATCCGGTTAATACGAAAATTTGCTTATTTCCACCTCTGGTATATGTAATATGCTTATATCTTTGGAACCGGAAGCATCTGAGATTTATTCATCGAATTTCAATGATTTTTCAAACGAGCCTAGAATTGTTAAAATCAGTTCAGCCCTCTTCTAAAAAATTGAGTGGAGAAACATGAAAGCGTTTCATTTATTACATCACTTATACTATTACTATAATTGCTTTCAAACGAGCAAAAGCTTCGTTTAAACTATCTCCGAGAAAAATTAGCAGTGAAAAACAAGGCATTTTATCGGTTACGTCACTTATGCAATTATATTTTCGAAATCAGAAGTGACAGCCATTTGATCTTCAAACTAGATTAATGATCAAATAGTACTTATAAAACAAGCCTAATCTTGTTAAAATTAGTTCAGTCATATCCGAGAAAATCGAACGGCTGAAAATCTTTGAAAGGTACACACACAGACTTTTTCCGTTCTTGTCGAACCACCTAATGATGTGATAATGCCGTTCTATTGCAATTTAAATAGTCTTATTAAAATGTATAGATTATATAGCCGGCTTTTACTGCAGCGAACACTTTTTGCCTTTCTCTATAGAAAGGTAGAAGAATTGCTGAACGAACGCAAGACTTTCGAACGGAGCCTCGTTCAACTTTCTCGAAAATTACTGATACGATTTCAACAAACTTAAGCTCATTTGAAATCTTCTATTGAGCCATTGATCAAGTTCGACGATCAAATAGCAGTGGCTCATAGTTCCGGAGATATAATGATATAAGTGACATAACCTACAAAACGCGTTGATTTTTTCTGCTAAATTTTCTCAAAGCTGGCTGAATCGATTTCAACAAATTTGAGGGCGGGGGGGTTAGGGTCTAAATGATGAAAAATATCATCATTTTTGAGAATTTTTTTCAGAGTTATCGTGCAACAAAATAAATAAATAAATTCAAATTTTTTGCATGATAAAAAGCATCATTCGAACAACATTTTGTAATCTTATTAATTTTTTCGTAGAAAAATATTGAGAAATAAGTCGGTGAAGAGGTATTTTTGCGAACGCTTCTTAAAAATCATGATTTGCGGTGTCCACTGTATCTCAGCGCAGACTGATAAGAAGTCAACAAATCAAAGCAGCATAGATAGAGTAGAACTTTTTCTAGACCCCATTGTTGATATGATATTTTTTTAATTTTTTAAATTTTTGGTGGTTGTTCAAAGTGAATAACAATGTATAACATCAATGGAAACAATTTATTACTCCAAACAGACAGTAGGGTCTAACATTTTCTAAACATCATATTTTTTTCTTTTATAATTTATTATAATGAAACATTTCAAGAATGTTTTGTCTAGTTTCGAAGTCAATCGAAGTAAAAATTTTGAACCTGTGTACCGAGCTCTTATCTCTTCGCAGTAAGAGATAAGTAAAGATAAAGGCCCATAACTTGCTGAGTTTTGCTACGATAGGCTTGGAAATTTCACAAAATATTCTTGGAATGTTTTACTATAAGAAAATACAAAGAAAAAAATAAATGACTTTTTAAACGTGTTAGATCCTACCCGCCCCTTGACACATGAACTAAGCAATCCATGGCAATGCCATGAAATGAAGAGTTCGCTTTCGTTAGTACTGTACAGGTTTCTTGGAAGTTTACACTATGTATCCTAGGAACACTAAAAGTAATGTTCTATTTAATATTCTTTTTAATAATCATTGGAACTAAAAGATGTGAATCTAGTTTTCTCATAGGCATCTACAATATGAGAACCATTCTGCGAACCGCATGAAGCATAGTCATCAGCTGGTGCACATATTCATGAACTAATGAATGGATTGCGTTGTGAATTTTACCCTACATACGAATGTGTGTGAATAGTACAGAGGGTGAAACTCTTTTGTTAATATTCGTTGCTTCACTTTGCAAGCCCTAAAATGAGTAGCGAATTGCAGTGCAGTGAACACCCACACAAACGAATACATATTTGACATACCCACATACCGCACCGCACTGTACACCGACCAGATGACTACTCGCTAAGCGGATGGTGAGACGAATTTGAACCATTTTTAATACTTATATTATGCTTCATAAGACTATATCAATTTCTAATCATCCAATTAGGTTACATGATTATTGTTTTCTTTCAATAATAGTAGCTAACGACTTACGCTGCACGGAACGACTGAAATTAGCTCTGCGCCTAATTCGTATTACTGTTTTTGAATTAGTTGATTTTAACAACAAAATTTTTAAAATAACTATGAAATTAGTTAAAAGTGATAATTTAATTTGCTGAAAAAAACTTTTATTTTTAGAGGATGTGTTTAGTTGGCAAATATCCTGGACACAAACCAGCAATATTTCAATCCAACACGCAATTTTCATTGACAACTAATTTTGTTATTAAAATCAGAAAATTTGTTTCTATTTATCTATCACCAGAATTGCTGAAGGACAGCACAAAGAAAACAAAAATTAAATTGGTTTTATGACAAAGTTTCTTAGCCAAAAACTCATAATAAGTGGTTTAGAAGTGATTTCAAAACCCATATTCAAAAATGCCGTAAACTCTTAGTGGAAAGTGTATTTATTCGAAATTTGTGCGCATTTGAAGCGATTGTGTGTAATAATGTTTTTACGCGGAACAGTGAAGTGAGTTTCGAATGTTGCACTCTAGTTGTATATGTCAAATGATATTTTTTGTATCTTCCAACCTTCCGGGCTACGCCGTCCGGTGTAATACTTGTATTCGGTTTTTGTTTTCCGAGTGCTCAAAGTTTTCAGTGAGCGAGTCGATTTTGCGAAGTCGAATGAAGAAAACAGCGATTTAGAAGAAAAATTTTCTAAAAGAAGTTTGTAATTCGTTTATGTCTTTTTCTCCAATGCAACATCGTATTTATATTTGCCAATATAGAAAAGATATCCGCGACTGAAATTTGGTAGTGTGCCATCTAGTGGCTAGTAGTCATAACGGTGTTAACGTTTTTTCGGTGACAGTACGTCATATAGCTGCAAATTGCAGAAGCCAATTCGACCATTTGTGTCGGTTGAAAACAACGTTTTATTTCTTTAATTCAACTAGAAAATTAGTTGAATGGAAATGAAGTGTGCCTTAGCTAAGAAATGACAGCACGTTTAATTGGTGAATTCAACTAAAAATATAGCCAATTCAACAAATATTTTAATATTATTAAGGGAATGAGAATTAAAACATCTAAATTAGCAAAAGAAAGATATTTTTAGTTTGCTGAAAAAATAACTAACTAAAATCAGAAAATCAATTATTTTTTTTGCCTACATGCTGATTTCGGTCTTTCCGTGTGAAAGATAGCTCATTGCGTTTAGCCACATTTAAACATTTCAAGAAAATAAATAAATTGTTTCCTTCGATTTTCTAGACAATAAACTTTA
This sequence comes from Malaya genurostris, assembly GCF_030247185.1. Taxonomy (NCBI): domain Eukaryota; kingdom Metazoa; phylum Arthropoda; class Insecta; order Diptera; family Culicidae; genus Malaya; species Malaya genurostris. Next base: position 218,087,906 of record NC_080572.1, read on the forward strand.
AGCGTGTGTCCGTGTCCATCTTCATTTGAAAACTATTTCACCTTTTTTTCAAATTTTGAACACTTTTTCTTCACGTAAAATACCAGTCCTTAACGTTTTCCTTTTCGTTTTTTGTTACTGCGTGGAAGTTTCACAGCTACAAAATGGCGGAATTTTTTTGTTAAAAACCGCAGTTTGACTTTAAGCAACCACCAAAAATTTAAAAAAAAAGTCAAACAAAAACGTTGGACTTAATAAAAACATCTACTATAACTATGCTCCTTCGATTTGTTGACGTCTGATTAGTTTGCCCTGAGAGTCCTCAAAAATACTTCTTCGCCGGCCTATTTCTTAATATTTTCCCGAAAAAATTACAGTGCAGTGCCTTCCCTTCCCATAGTTGCCACGTCTGGTAAAGTTTTATTTAAATTGGAGAAAGTCGATCCTGATTTTGCCACCATTTCGGCTGTTAATTTCTGGAAATACTCTCGTGACCTAACCTAATGGTAACGTTTCAAAATGTTCAGTGGTGGTGAGGGTGCTTCATGTATCATCAATGTTTTCAATTTCAATGTTTTATTTAACAATTACTTCACAAGTTCACAGTAACGGCTCTTTTCATCTTCAATATCGTCCCCCTGTCATTGAAATTCATATTTCCAGGACGGCTTGAATTCCACAAGGGAAATTTACCATAGAACACGTTTACAATTGACAATACGTCAACGTCAACCTACCACCACCAGCGTCCAGGCCACGTCAGCATTGACAGAAACACTTTTCAAATTGTTACTGTATGCAGCCACTCTCGTTCGCAGCGGGCTACCTATTTAAGGTACAGTAAAGAAGATTATGACTTCCATTCAATCGGGGTATGATTTTTGAGGACTTCCGCATTTCTTCTCTGTACGTTGGTACGAATTGTATATCCGAATACAGGACTCGTTTACCAGGTTTTGCGAACGACCGGAATCTATCAAGAGTCTACCGTCTAGTTTTTCAATTGCATAATTGCGCTCTATTCAAATGGAAATATTGCACTGAAGATTTGTCATCCCGCGCAAAAGGACGATTGCCTTCAACATTGCAGGTAGATTTGGATTCACGCGTTTTAAAGCAATTGAAGATTTTATATCAGTTGAAAAATCAGTGAAATACCCGCCTTACATGAACTAATCCTTCTGGACACATCTGGACAGTTTTAGTCTATTAAATGTAAATTTCACACTCTGCGTCGTTCTTTAATCCAGCAGAAGAAAAACTGACAGATGTACAACCTGTACGCTTATGCTATTACGCCAAACCAAACAAGATTATTGCTTTCGTTCGGAACTTGCGGAAATCTGAAACTTCACCCGCAGACACACCCTTCACTTGGAAGTTAACACCCCGAGCGACCGAAACCGTGCAAAGTTTGAGCATTCAAACAATAATTATTGTTTGTTTGTTTGTCGATTTACTTTTTCGCTTGCAACATACTTTTTCCGCTGCCAGCTTTCGGGACGTGCTGCAAATCAAATAAAATAAATATACACAAACAGAAGGACCCAAACAAGCGCTCTTTCTGTTAAATAGAAATGCACACCCTCATCGGGAAAATTTTGCCAATGCGGGAATGCGTGGGTGACGAAAACTGTTCTTCGATTCGATACACCATCACCGTCTCGGTGGTCCGCCGTTCGCTGCCGTACATTTGCCGACTGGTTTTTGGTTCTGGACTGGGAGGGAAACGATTTATATTCACCTAATTTAATTACCAATTTGGTCCCTTTTTCAACCAAGCGCATCACTTGAAAATTCGATGAGTCGATGGCTCGAGACGGAACGACCATCGGCGGCGAGGTAGTGGAAAGGGGGGAGGGGGACGTGAAGGGAAAACTCCGTTCGTGCTTGGCATACATCCGATCCGTCCGACCGACCGACCGAGAACGCCAGGAGAAATTCGCCAACCGGAATACGGGTGGCTGTGGGATGAGGATGAGATTAAACAATTCCTTTTCTGTTGCGTTTAAATACTGTCTAGGGGATCGAGTGCTGGATATGTTTTTTTTCGAGCTTGTAGGATAGGATTGCTCAAAAATCTTCTGTTCCTAGTTTGTGTTTTAATTTCTCAACCTTCACATATATATTTTTCCAAATTACAAGTCCCGCGAGAGAAATACATATTTCAAATTCATGACATCCCTACCACTCATTACTGTTCTGTTTCCGACTACCTAAAACGGTAGCAATTGTCTGTCAGCTACCGGAAACGTCGCTCTGTTCCAATACACCCAGGAACGTCACAGTATTATTGTTCGTCATCATCCTCGAATAGGGGTTAAAGCGACTGTTGCCTGCTGTCACATTCTATCGCAACCCCACAACTTGAGTAGTCACTTGGTGAGAGGTTCGAACTTACCACTTTAATGTCTTTATTAGTGACATCTAACGCCTTCTCAATGCCGCCGGAGACATTAACATTCAATGCGCGCGCGATGCAGTCTTGCTGCCCGTCGAAAGGGGTGCGCGGATTGTGGTTGGCTTGCCCAGCAGGGTGTGAGGGTGGGCCTTTGAAATACGAGATGCCTTCAGCTCATCGGTTGGGTCGGCGGTTATAAATCGGCGATCACCTGAGGCGCTCGGAGGTAGCGCGATGAAAGACCAGGCAATTTACCAGTAACGCCGTCAGGCTGAAATTGATCATTTATTTATTCGTTTGTGCGCGAGTTCAGATTACACAAACGGTTCCCAACACCAATTTACACCTCTTCTCTATAACTACGGCTTCTACGGCTCCCACTAATCTGACTCCGGGCTGTTTGTTCGATCTATGCTACTATCGGCTGCATAGCACCTTGGTGCATGTGGGCCAGAAGGAGGAAAAAACTTTAGTGATGTGGCGATTTTGTGCGGAGAATGTGCGTAAATGCAATCTCTGGAGGGTGAATGTTCTAACGAACTGCCCGGAGGGAAATGTCAAACACCGGATAAGTGTGTGATAATTGGAACAATCACCCGGGAGGTGATTTGTTTTCTCTGGTGTATTTCATTAGTGAGCAATTCACGAAAACTTCTAGGAGATTCGTAGAAATGTTTCTTACGGCGGAAAGCAGGCGATACTCTACACACTTCGAAAAAACCCTGTGATTTTACATCTTATTAAATGCACATAAATGGAGCGTCGCATTTCACGCAAATTTACGTGAAAGAACATTTAATATTGTGTCTAAAATTCCATAACATGAAATTCGTTGAAATAAAAAAATGAATACTGATAGCGACCGTCGCGACTTGAACCGAGAATCGTTGGATCGCAAAGTACGTCTGATAATCGACTGAGCCACAGAAGCACACATTTGTTTGGCTGCTAAAAAGGTGCATTTAAATACATACAGTCGCACCTGCTAGAAGATGCAAGTTACAGTCGTAACCAGTAAAATTTGTATGCAAGTTACAGTCGTAACCAGTACATCGTATGAGGGATTATGTCACCTGTGAAATTCAAATTTTTTTGGTGTGTACTCTTAAAACTCTTAACAAAAAAGAACTTATGCTAGACGTAAATTCAAGCATGCCGTAATGTCTTCGTTGATGTCACAATATTACATCTATTAACATGTAAATATAAATTTTGCTTTTGTATCGATGAAAGCTTCAGCTAAAAGAACCGTGAAATTAATGATATGACTTATTTTTACATGATTTGAATTGTGAATGTCAGTGAATCGCGACGCTCCTTTTATGTACATCTATAGAGATGTAAATTTTTCTATGTGTGTACACACCTAGAAAAAATTGTGTAAATTTACGTCTTCTGAGACCGACATATACGGGCGTCAAAAATAACTCATTTTTATAGTAGATCTGACACTTATTTAATACATTATGTTATATTTTTAAGTGCTGAAACAAGTAAATTTACATGTTTGCTTAAAAGGCGGAATGCATTTAATACATATTTAAATCATTTTTGCACTCACTTCTCTCGGGTAACGCTGAACCGATTTTCTTAAGCTAAGATTCAAATAAAAGGTCATATAAAATTCCTGAGCGTAATTCGAATCCGACTTCCGATTCCAGAATTACAGGGTGAAAAAATGAAAATAAGTGCACTAACTTTTCTCAGAGACGGCTGAACCGATTCTCACAAATTTAGATTCAAATGAAAGGTACGATCATCTCATACAAAATTCCTGTATTTTCTTTTCATCTGAGTTCTAGACTAACAGGGTGATTCGTGTAAAAATTCCAACTTCTAATTACTTCCCTCACTTTTCTCCAAGATGACGAGACCGATTTCAGTAAAGTTGGGTTCAAAAAAAACTTTTACCCGAGCCCGAGGTAAATTTTCCTTCCAAACCGGAACCCGACACGTACTCGATAAAAAATTAAAGATCTTTACCCATACCCGACACAAAACCAAAAAAATACCGAAATCCGACCAAATTTTTTAATCCGAACCTATCCCGTACCCGTTAAAAAGTTGAAAAAAATCGACACCCGTAACCGGCCCAAACCCGACCCCCCCGAGGGTTCGGGTCGAGTTTCGGATACAAATAACCGAAACCCGACCATCTCTATTGAGCAGTTACTGAAACTATTTCGTTGTCCCCCATGTTTCTTTGACTTTTGTAGAATGACCGACCGAAACCGATGGTTTTTTATTACCTTTATGACGTAAAGTAGCTTTTACAATATATTTGTGCCTTCAATGAATAAGTACCACTCGTTTGTGTAATGGTTTTCTCTTAATTTAATAAACAAATCGTAGTAAGTCATTTGCTTAAAAAAATTTATTCCAACTTCTCACCCCGGTTTTGATAATACATGACTTTTGTCCCTGACTCCAAATACGTGCGTTCTTGTAATCATAAAGCTGACAACACAGACTTTTCTTTCGATAAGTGTAGCTCACGACATCAGAGATGCCAGATCTGCAGATTTGTCTGTAAACCTGGAGATTTCGGATATACATATATATATACTACACTGCTGCAGACATTTTTAAATGTGCAGAATTTTGCAGACTTTTGAAAATCGAGTTTTTCGCAGACTTTGCTCGCCAAATCAGTTTACTTAATAGAGAAATTGCTGCCATCAAGGCATGCTAGCTGAATGCAGAATTATTTTTCACATTTACAGACTTTTGAAACGCTGTCTGCAGATATTTGAAATTTTTACCTGGCATCTCTGCACGACATAGATCATTCAGGACCTGCCATCTCTGCACGACATAGATCAATGCGAACAGTACCATTCGAATTTGTTTCGTTTTCTGACTTTTGATATTTTTGATAATAGTGGCTCTTGTTTTGAATACTGTTTAGAATGTGGTTTTGTTTTGGTCACTGATGATACGTCGGATATATAGCTTTGCAAAATATTCCTCCTTCTTTTCCTTTCATGTTAAAATGTTTATAGTTGAATTTTTTCGTGCTCCTTCGTTGAATATATACGAACCACAAACAGAACAAAATGTATCTGTCGAGTTCTTGCACGATTTGATTTTATTTCCAGAGAGACTTATCTAAGGCAAAAACAAAAGACAATTGTAAAGATCAGAGATGCCAGGTAATTTTTTTTTTTAGACAGGGTTCCAAAAGTCAGTAAATCCGAAAAAATATCTGCAGTCAGCAAGTATGCCTTGCTGGCACCAATTCTTCTATAAAGTATGATACGCTAAACTGAGTCTACAAAAAATTCGATTTTCTAAAGTCTGCGAAAATCTGCACAACAAAAAATGTCTGCAGCACTATATACGAAATCTGCAGATTTACAGACAAATCTGCAGGTCTGGCATCTCTGGTAAAGATTATTGACAACTGTCACACAAAAGTAAAAACTACACGCTGCAAAAGAAGTACTCAATTTTAAGTACTTTAAATATTCCTTGTCTCCTAAAAGAGTAAATGAAAAGTACAATTTCGAAGTACGTAAGTAAAAAGCACCCAACTGTTGGGTACTTTTTTGTCTCCGAACGATCTCTGCCGGAAAAAAATTTGATAAAACTATACAACAGTCTATTGTTGTTCGATGCTCATACCACCACAAATTTCTTCGTTGATAACTATACCAATGCACAGTGAGAAAAAATCTATAAAAACCCGCAAAGAATTCTGTAACTAATGAACTAATTGAGATAGGTCAACAAACTAAAGCGTTTCTTATGTACAAATGTCCAAGAAATTCAATGGAATGGTTAACAATGGCCGCACGAATAGCAATCCTGCTCGTTTTACCCCAAATGTACAGCAGTTTTTGGGTTTCCTATAACATTCGCTCTGTAACTTAAAAAGAAGTCGATTGCGGTATTCTGGAATAGCCTACTTTCATGTAAAAAAGTCTAGAGAATCGATTAGAAGAAACCACACTGGCCGCACGAAACGTTTTGGTTGCTATTTTACCCCAATTCCTCTATTTCAGGATATCTTATTGTAAATCATCCTTAAATCTCGGTAAATCTTATTGTAAGTTTACTAAATCTAGCTTATCTTATGTGAAAAAGTCTGTAGAATCGAATGAAAGAACCTACACTGGCCGCACGAAACGTTTTGATGACTATTTTACCGAGATTTAAGGACGATTTACAATAAGATATCATGAAACGGAGAAATGGGGTAAAATATTCACCAGAACGTTTCGTGCGGCCAGTGTAGGTTCTTCCATTCGGTACTACAGACTTTTTCTATAAGATAAGTTTTACCATGGTTTAAGACCGATTTACAATAAAATACCATAAAATGGAGGAAATTGGAATGTTTTCTTCTTCCATGTTATTGATTGTCTTTCAGGGTTATAAATTGAATGGTAAAAATTAACTATTGCGCAGATCCGTTGATATTACAACGTTAATAACAGAGATAACATATATCGGTATATTGAATACATAGTAAAAAAACACTTGCTATTAATATTGAAACAATAAATTAATATTTTTCTCGGTAACCGACTGCCCAGATCAACCGGTATAACCAATTAATAATGTTAATAAATAGTTAAAATAATAAAGCGGAAATAATACAGAATCAAGACGCGTGTGAAATCTGTTGACCTCTGTTTGGTGATTTAAAATGATTTTATAACAACTGTTTAGAATATGTCAATGCAATGAATCAAATATTTTGTCCAAATTCTATTCACTCGTTTATTTTGTATCACGTAATTTCATTTATAAAGAGCTGTGCAATTTCGAATAAGAGCTGTGAATCAAGACTTCTCGGAACTTCAATATAGGATGTTGTTGAGGCGTTCACTCGGGAAGTCAGTGAGTTTAGTGGTGCATCCGAGCATCTTGAAACCGGAACATACTGAGTCGCGTGCGAATAATAACAATACTGAAATTTTAACTAACAAATATCCTTCAGCCGTGACACTTGTGGAGTGCGCAGTAGTATATACGGCCTCTAGTAACAACAAGTGTTGGACTAACATCCCTTCCCATTTCTTAGACGATCTACGATCGGGCTGATCAATGAATTCTGGTGTTACCAGAAGATGAACATTGAAGGATGATTTACCAGTCTTAGGTAGGATCATCTAGAAATTCCTTGTATAATTTCAGCTAATCCCGATCAGTAACGGAGTAGCAACTAGGGGTGGTCGCTCAAGCTCAAGCTGAAAACAAAATTGTAAAGTTTTAAAGTCCTACCTCGAAGACTTTCTGAGATATAGTTCTTTGAGTTTACTCGCGCCCAGCTACTCGAATACATAATTCACTAGGAACTCAATAAGATCGTACCACTAGCTATGCAATGTAAGATTAGTCAAGTTCTAAAAATGAAATATAATTCCTATACTTTACTTCCACACGAATCTTGCCGATTTACCAAACTGTTTTTTTTTCTAGGTACGGAACAGTTCTTGGAAAACCCCTGGAATATCACGTAGGCTGAAATTATAAATTGTGTTTTTTTTTTCCTTATTGTTCGACCGGTAAAGACATTTGAGGTTAATTGTAAGCCTATCTACGCGGTCTCATATAGGACGAACATTCTCGAAACATTTCAAAAGTCGGAAGCTACCTTTTTTGAACAAAAAAGTATGCAACTTTTGGTTTTTGAACAAAATTTCCCCATGCAGCTGGTTCAGCTTGGTTCATTTTTTTAAATTTTAATTTTGGCGTAAGTTACGATACGAACGAACTTTAATAGAAAAGCTGTGATTAGAGGTGTCAATTATATTTACCATGTCCTTAGGCTGGTTAGAAATAAGTCTATTCAAACGACCGTCCGAAATGGCTCTATTTGCATCTTCCTAAGATTTTCAATGACCCCTCGTTAGTAATTGAAAAATTAAATGCATACAAACCTATAATACTACTTCGTGAAGACTCTGAGCACTAGTTTATCCGCGTAGAATAGAATACGAATTGAAAAAAAAACTAGAAGAAACCACAGATGGATAGCTTACATCAGCTTTAACCCAAAGATTTTCTTAAAATAAGATCATGTTTTTACATCGTCAGCTCAGCTGAATATTCTTGCTGCAAATGTTGTACAAAGTATTTTCTGAGTGCTTCTTATTGTGAGCTATTAAAAGTCATCGCGACGTTGAACTCAACAGATCCGATTTATTATCCCAATATCACATAGCTACGCTCGAGCTCACGTAATCAAACCTGTTAAAACCGACTTGAAAATGTCCGATCGGGAATTCGAACTGCACCACCACTTTCATTCCTCAGATATGGCGCCAACCGATTTTCACTTGCTCCGTTCTATGGCTAGTGGAATACAATACGACCTAAATTGCTTCTTTTATATATTTAATATTAAAATTATTTCGGTAAAAATCAAAACATATGATATCAGAACAACAAAATTTTATTTACAATACAACTATTTCCAGCAATGTTCATTGAAATCTATGTATTTACAAGCATAACCGGCGAACCATTGGTCACATAAATTTGACGTGCAAACATTTTTGATCGCAAGTAATTTCTTTCGAATATTTTACTACAAAACTTACAACAATTGATGTTTTAGTACAATCTAACTAAAATGCACGAATAACGTACTTTGAGATCTTTGGTGCCTAAACTCCTGATGATACATCCGAAGAAATTTATTTTATTTGTAGTACTCAATAAGCTCAACTGAACCGTCTCAGCAATCATCCATTGGACAGCTTGCTCCGGATGGCAAGTGCAATAATGATTGCATTCCCATGTGCTACACCATCAAGTTGATGAGATTTACTGTTTAGAGAAACATAATCAAATCAAATAGAGCGAGATTAGTCACAATGATTTTAAAATTTCTGGAAATCTGCTCACCGTGTGAATTAAACATGGATGGAGATTTGCCCATTCCACTGTCGTTATCACTGAGACTTGCGTTGCTGTTGTTGTTCAGATCTTGCCTCAGGGCACTAAACATCGCTGCACTGTGATCCCGAGGAACTGCAAATATGAATTCACACCTGAATCAGTCTGGACTGCCGTCTGTGGTGACTGTGACCTACCGTGAGTGTGCTTTTTCTGCCTAGCTCGGGAGTTCTGAAACCAAACCTGAGTGACCCTCTTGCTGAGCCCCGTCAGCTGTGCTATCCGCTCGAGGTCCTGCCCGTCCGGATTGCTATCGATTTGGAAGTTAGCCTGCAGGATGTGAAGTTGCTCTTCGGTGAACGTGGTCCGCACCCGTTTCGATTTGTTTTTATTGAAACCGTCGGTACTGCAGCCATCTGCACGATAGAACATTCACAACAATTTATTGAGCCATTAAAAACCCATATAAACAATCAAGCCGCTCGGGTCCGAACCACCGCACAACATACCATCGCTCGAGTTGGAGCCCTCGTCCGCGGTGTCCATGTAGTGGATCTTGCACATGACCTTATCATCGATCAGCGCAAACTGCTCGCCGGTGGACAACTGCCGGCCGCAGGTGTCACAGGAGAAGCATGCCAGATGAAACACCAGATCGCGGGCTTTCCGCACCCAGTCGGAGGGTGCAATCGTGCGGCAGCATTTCGAACATTTGGCGCCAAAAGTTCTGGAAGGGAAAATAGTTTAAATATTAGAAAAAAAAAACTCTTTTGATACTATTGCTTTTGTTTTCGTTTATAGCTAACACGAAGAACAGTTTGATTTATTCAAACAAGAAACAGTTACACCTTATAATCAATAATATCTTCTAAATCAGATCGCTTTTTACACAAGTTCTTTAAATATTGAAAATATTGTACTTGATCACCGTCCAATTGACAGGTCATATTCTTTATCGGAATGTAGCACAGGGGCTTTGCATTGTTTTTACAAAACAGTTTATTATTTACCAGTTTATATGGAAATAATGCTATAAAATGATGCCAATATGTAACTTGTTGCTTCAAAAATATTTAATTCACGCTAACGGCCAATTTTACTTGACGAAAAATAATTGTAGTCGTTTTGTCCTGAAAATAAGTGAATAAACCATCGAAAAGTTGACCGTTAAAGCAACAAATAACCAAATATCCATCTTTTAATGAAATAAACAAAAATGTTCGTACCCGTTACCAGTAAAATCAGCTATAATATATATTCTAACGAAAAGAAAGTGTGAAAGAATTTTTTACCCATAATTTGAATGGCATACGTTTATAAAGCATTCGTTTGAAGAATGTGGTTTCTTTGTGACTTTCTGTCAGGCACAAGAATTTCGTGTAAGTCGCTTGTCACCTACGATAATCAGCTGGCTACATTTCATTACTGTCAAAACAAAGTTCGTTACGGTAAACCCTGAGATGAACTTGATCAGAAGATATCTACACCAAAAAACGCAAAGCTTTTTATTTGAGCCCCAAAGACCCCTAGTGCTACCTACTATTCAACTTCACTCAACGAGATTGGAAGATGTCGGCGTGTGTGCACCTTTTTAAGGATTTTTCTCTAAGCGCAATTTGCTCATTGATTACTGAACCGATTTTAACGGGCTACGTTCGAAAGCTACTACACCGAAACCTCCATTTACGAACTAAACGGGGGTTCGTAAAAAGAGGTAGTTCGTAAAAAAAGTTTACGTTATTTGGGATTTGGTTCGTAAAAAAAGTTTACGTTATTTGGGATTTGGTTCGTAAAAAAAGTTTACGTTATTTGGAATTTACTTCGTAAAAAAAGTTTTGTGTGATTATTGTGGAAACCGCGCATCATATGTTTATTTTCGGAACGGATGTGAAGAGTAAGTGCAAGAAAATGATGTTTGGGTTCGTTTCAAAATCCAAGATGGCGGCTTCCGGTTTATTGAGATTGCCTGAAACCCCTAACAATATGGGTATCTTTGGAACGGAATTGATGAGTAGATGTCGGAAAACGATGTTTGAAGTGGTTCTGAAATCCAAGATGGCGACTTCCGGTTTCTTGATATTCCTTGAAAACCCTTACAATATGGATATTTTCGGAACGGAATTGATAAGTAGATGTCATAAAACGGTGTTTGAGGTAGTTTTGAAATTCAGGATGGCGACTTCCGTTTTGTTGATATTCCTTTAAAAATCCTTACAATATGCGTATGTTCGGAACGGGGTTAAGGTGTACATATCACAAAAGGATGTTTGAAGTGGTTCTGAAATCCAAGATGGCGACTTCCGGTTTCTTGATATTCCTTAAAACCCTTACAATATGGATATTTTCGGAACGGAATTGATGAGTAGATGTCAGAAAACGATGTTTGAGGTAGTTTTGAAATTCAAAATGGCGACTTCCGGTTTGTTGATATTTCTTGAGAACCCTTGCAATATGGGTATTTTCGGAACGGAATTGATGAGTAGATGTCAGAAAACGTTGTTTGAGGTAGTTTTGAAATTCAAGATGGCGACTTCCGGTTTATTGATATTCCTTGAAAACCCTTGCAATATGGGTATTTTCGGAACGGGGTTAATGAGTAGGTATCAGAAAACGATGTTTGAGGTAGTTTTGAAATTCAAGATGGCGACTTCCGGTTTGTCGATATTCCTTGAAAACCCTTACAATATGGGTATTTTTGGAACGGGGTTAATGAGTAGATGTCGGAAAATGATGTTTGAAGTGGTTCTGAAATCCAAGATGGCTACTTCCGGTTTGTTGATATTCCGTGAAAACCCTTACAATATGGATATTTTCGGAACGTGATTGATGAGTAGATATCAGAAAACGATGTTTGAGGTGGTTCTGACATCCAATATGGTGTCATCCGGTTTCTTGATATTCCTTGAAAACCCTTACATAATGCGTATTTTCGGAACGGGATTGATGATTAGTTGTCAGAACACGATGTTTGAGGTGGTTCTTGAATCTAAGATGGTAACTTCCGATTTGTTGATATTCTTTGAAACCCCTTACAATATGGGTACTTTCGGAAAGAGATTTAAAAGTAGACGTCGGGAAATTATATTTAAGGTGATCTTGAAATACAAAACAGTGACTTCCGGTTGATTATTATCTTTTGAAAGTTTTTACCATTTTCCCTTAACTCTTTATTCCTTTAAAACACTATACCGTTCCGAAAATACCCATATTGTATGGGTTTTCAGGGTATATCAACAAACCGGAAGTCGCCATCTTGAATTTCAAAACTACCTCAAACATTATTTTCTGACATCTACTCATTAACCCCGTTCCGAAAATACCCATATCGTAAGGGTTCTCGAGGAATATTAACAAACCGGAAGTCGCCATCTTGAATTTCTAAACTACCTCAAACATCGTTTTCTGACATCTACTCATCAATTCCGTTCCGAAAATATCCATATTGTATGGGTTTTCAAGGAATATCAACACACCGGAAGTCGCCATCTTGGATTTGAGAACCACTTCAAACATAATTTTCCGACATCTACTCATCAATTTCGTTCAGAAAATACCCATATTGCAAGGGTTTTCAAGGAATATCAACACACCGGAAGTCGCCATCTTGGATTTGAGAACCACTTCAAACATAATTTTCCGACATCTTCTCATCAATTCCGTTCCGAAAATACCCATATTGCAAGGGTTTTCAAGGAATATCGATAAACCGGAAATCGACATCTTGGATTTCAGAACCACCTCAAACATCATTTTCCGACATCTACTAATTAACCCCGTTCCGGAAATACCCATATTGTATGGGTTTTCAAGGAATATCAACACACCGGAAGTCGCCATCTTGGATTTGAGAACCACTTCAAACATAATTTTCCGACATCTACTCATCAATTTCGTTCAGAAAATACCCATATTGCAAGGGTTTTCAAGGAATATCAACACACCGGAAGTCGCCATCTTGGATTTGAGAACCACTTCAAACATAATTTTCCGACATCTTCTCATCAATTCCGTTCCGAAAATACCCATATTGTATGGGTTTTCAAGGAATATCAATCAACCAGAAGTCGCCATCTTGGATTTCCAAAATACTTAAAACATCATTTTCCGGAATCTACTCTTTAAACCCGTTCCAAAAATACCAATATTGTAGTAGTTTCCATGGAGTCGGAAATCACTTTCGATGAATGACAAAACCTCTTTTTACGAAGTAGGTTCGTAAACCTACACTACTTTTTGATGAAAAAAAGTGCCGCCGATACCAAAAAAATGGCTTGATGAGTGTTATCCAGACTCTGCACCGGGCGAAGCAACAATTGGTAAGTGGTTTGCAAAATTTCGTACTGGTCATATGAGCACCGAAGACGATGAACACAGTGGAAGTCCAAAAGAGGCTGTTACCAATGAAAACGTGAAAAAAATCCACAAAATGATTTTCAATGACCGTAAAGAGAAGTTGATCGAAATAGCTGACACCCTAAAGATATCAAAGGAACGTGTTGGACATATTATTCACGAATATTTGGATATGAGAAAGCTTTGTGCAAAATGGGTGCCGCGTGAGCTCACAATCGATCAAAAACAACAACGAATTGATGATTCTGAGCAGTGTTTGGAGCTGTTATATCGAAATAAAACCGATTTTTTTCGTCGATATATAACAATGGACGAAACATGGCTCCATCATTTCACTCCGGAGTCCAATCGACAGTCAGCTGAGTGGACTGCACGCGATGAACCGAACCCAAAGCGTGGAAAGACTCAACAATCGGCCGGTAAGGTTATGGCGTCTGTATTTTGGGATTCGCATGGTATAATTTTCATCGACTACCTTGAAAAGGGAAAAACCATCAACAGTGACTATTATATAGCGTTATTAGAGCGTTTGAAGGACGAAATTTCAAAAAAACGGCCTCATTTGAAGAAGAAAAAAGTTTTGTTTCATCAAGACAATGCACCGTGTCACAAGTCGATGAAAACCATGCTGAAATTGAACGAATTGGGCTTCGAATTGCTCCCTCATCCACCGTATTCTCCAGATTTGCCCCCCAGTGACTTTTTCCTGTTCTCAGACCTCAAGAGAATGCTCGCTGGTGAAAAATTTAGAAGCAATGAAGAGGTAATCGCTGAAACTGAGGCCTATTTTGAGGCAAAGGACAAATCGTACTACAAAAATGGTATCGAAAAGTTGGAAGATCGCTATAATCGCTGTATCGCCTCTGATGGCAATTATGTTGAATAATAAAAACGAAAAAATGTATGTTTCTATTAAACGATACGAACTTTTCAGCCGAACTGTTATATTGTTATTCCGCTCGATTTTCTTCGAAATGGCTGATCCGATTTTTACAAGGTTTGGCTTATTTGAAAGCTACTATAGAGTTGTGAGCGAAGTTGGAAAATCAATTGGTTATTACTTCCGTAATAACGTAATGACGTAACCGCCAAATACATATTTTTCTCTTCGCTCAATTTTCTCATATATGACTTAACCAATTTTAATGAATTCAGACGCGTTTAAAAGCTACGTTAAAGCTAAGTCTGCAACAATAAAGGTCTTGAAGTTGTTTCAAAGGCTCCCTTCAGATCCAAGAACACAGCAAAAAACTTTTTTTAGCTTCGATTTTCTCCTTTCATTTTGCCAATACTAGGATAAAAAAAAAATATTGAAAGTGTCGTATCCGACAAAATGCATTTTTCTTTCCACTTTATTTTCTCGGATATGGATTAAAAAATTTCACTTCAATTGACAGCTACTATTGGGTTGTAAATCAAGTTTGAACAACTGTCACTTCCGGCTCCGGAGATATAAAGACATAAATCACATAACCGACAAAATGCATTTACTTTCTCTCCGCACAATTATCTCCGAAATGGTTCAACCGATTATAATAAACATAGGCTCAATTGAAAGCTACTATTGAGTTGTCAACCAAGTTCAAAGATAAATTGACTGTTACTTTCGATTCCGGAGATATGACGGTATGAGTGACGTAACCGACAAAACCCGTTTTTTGCCTCTTTTCTCTGAAAGTAATTAATGATCCAGTTCGAAATTTTTGATTTCGATAATATAGGCGGATTTGCAACGTAAGCGTTGAATCACGCTCACCGAAACAATCTGAATTATTTTTTTGTCGGAAAATTATTCTAACGAAAGAAAATGTTTTAATGAAACTCTTTGAATTAGAAGAGAAATGCATTATCAAACCACTAGGTGGATAAAGAAGAGATTTTTTTAATACTTTCGAAAAATTTTAGACGCATTTGAAAGTTATCAGACGCATTTGAAAGTAATTTGATAAGTTTACAGTGCACTTGGCTAGCACTTTTTGTTCCGAGGATATATTCGTATAAATGACGTAACCGTAAAGTCCATTTTATTCTAACCGCATTCTCAGATGAGTGGCGTAAGCACTGAAACATGAGCTTGTGAACTGCAGGAATCAATCTGAATGAATTTGTTTCAAAACTGCCCAAATCCTTGTCAAAAATTTTTCTGAATGAAAAAATTAAATGGTTTGAATGGTAAGAAAAAGGCATTATCACAATACTAGGTGAGAGGAGGGTTTTCCTGAAATGGCTTAACCGTTTTCGTAGACCTAGATTGAAATGAAAAATTTTACTACCTCTTCGACTACTACTGAATTTTGTCCCGATATGTGTACTAAGAAAAGTGAGTTTATTAGGAGATTTGAAATTAGATTAAAATGAAAGGTTTTATAGCCCAATAAAAAATTCCCGGATTCCATCTTGATCCGACCTCCGGAATTACAAGATGATGAGTGTTCAAAAGTTTTAATCTCCATATAATACGCAACGGTAGGTATATGCACTGGTACGGAAGAAGAAAACACAGAACCACCTCTACGAACGAAACACGCTGTGTGTGGTGTTCGATTTCATACACGCGGTAAAGGTAACGAAAACCAACACCGAAGCTCGATTTTGAAAACACCAGCAATTCCATCGGCACCGAGCACACATAAGCCCGAGTTTTCAACCGTTTTGAAGTAAATAGAATCACGGCACAGGCACAAATGTCTGTTACCGGTGTGTGATTTTTGTTGAATACGGTGCTGAGGTAGAAACAAATCATAGCTACCTTACGAGATGTACAATCGGGAGAAATAAGGGATATCAATGGATTCAAGTTTATTTGAGAAGATATTTGCATCGGAATGTACATAAAATTTTGCATGCTTCACGATATAAAAAGTGTATCGAAAAGTAGTTAGCAACATTGATTATTCAATAAAAAAGCGAAAAAAAAATGACAATTTCGTATAAAATTGCGGTCCGGGCGCTCGAGAGTCTTCCTTGGCGTAGGTTTCGTCGTCGATCAGGATGCATCCGTCTTTATTCTGTAGAATCCGGTTAAACAGTTTTCGCGCTCTTGTTTTGGCCTGAACTTGCTGTACCAGGGACTTTTTCGGTACCGTCTGTTTCTTGTACGTTTTCAGGGAGTTCCGAACTTTGATTCGTTGAATCATCCCGATGCTGGTATTGAACTGCTATTGCCAATGGGTTTTTCCTGATGTACTCAACCACTTTTAGGTCCCGTCCGGGCTGGCTGGGACCCGTTTTCCTACCGGATCGGGGCAAATCCTTCATAGAAAGGGTCTTACCGAACTTCTCGATAGTATTTTTGTCACTGGTGTGGTGCACTTTCACCCGTTTTGCAATTTCGTTGTACGTGACACCACTTTCTGAGCACCAAGTGTGCAGAATTCTCTTTCGCGTTTCCGGATCAATTCGACTCATCATTGAAACGATAAACCGTACCGAAACCAACCTATTGCGCAGCTGTTATTGACATGTAAACAAACATGTCACCGCAAAACACGCTGCAAAAAAAATAAGCCATTTCAGAGTAATAACTGTTTGAATGTTGCTAACTACTTATCGATACACTCCTTACATAAAATTTTTACAGCCGGTAGTACAGTAATATCGTACCGGTGGTGTAGTAATGTAAATTAAACCTATAAATAATATTTTCATATATGCTATGACCATGCACCATCATTTATGCAGCTGATTTAAAAATAATACCCTGTTTAGCTTGAATTTCATATACAAAAGTAACATAAGTGCAGGATTTCGCTTATTTCGTTTATTTTCGAATAATCGGTATAATCGATAAGAGCATGAGAGGTAAGCCAAACTGGAATGTATCTATAATCAATATTCGGGATGAAATATTTTTTATTGAATTTATTGTTAGTGGGTATTGATCCCGAGTTAGCGGTTCATTGCAACAAACACTGGTCTCACAAGCCTGTTGTCATATGTTCGAGTCCCGACCTAGAAGGATTCTTAGGGTCAGAAGAATCGTAGTACTAGTCATGCAATGATTTTGTACGCTAAGAATCGGCTGCGAAGTGTGTTGAAACAGAATGGCCAAATCCCACAAAAGAAATGTAATGCCAAAACTCTGCTTTGCACTACGTAATAGCAATAATCAATGCAAAATTAGTGAAAAAATATTTCACACTACATAGTTATTATAGTAACAAAGACCTTGTTTTTCTTTCATCTGGTTGATGCTGATTGTTGTATTTATGCACCCAATAAAACGCTATTTGACATGAATTTGATTTATAGAAATAACAGGAGCACAGGGTTTGGCATGTTTCAAATACACAGCAGGCGCAGGTTTTGAATGGCGCGTTTGAGTTGGTGTAGCAAAATCCTGCACGGTATTACTGAGTAAATTTCAAATACAGCATGAAGCATAGAGTTTCGTTGCGACCGACCAAATAAACTCATTGAAATATTTCGATTCTTTCTGCTAAACAGTGAGAACAGACTTTCGTACCGGCTCCGTGATTCTGGTTTTCCCAACACGGTTTAAAATTCGCGCACATATCAAACAAAACCAAGTTTTGCTGCTTACCACCTATCATTAGATTCCCGAAAGTTAGAAAATTGATAATTCCCAGCGATTGGTGTGCCAAAGTTCATACAAATTGACTAAAATTATCAATGGTTTGAAGGCATCATCTTTCAATACTCATATTATGCAAAATGCTCTGTTGCGCGACTCCTTGCGATCTGTCAAGTTTCACTTCGCGTCGCGTGTCGCTTTCTCTCTGGCTTCACCCTTAGATTACCAATGATTTTTGATTTTCAGTGCTTTTCCAGTCCTGTGCGAACTTTTTTCTTAAATATCATCGTGGTGAATGTTCGCTAGTGAACTTTTCACAACTGTCCATCAGTAGTGGACTTTTCTTCAGTAAGTTTTCTGATCGACGATTATTTTGTATGTAAATCACTTGCGAAAAATTACGATTTTCAAAATTTTGATTTGGTCCCAATACTATTAACGTACTAGGTGGATCAAAACAGTTTATGTTCATAAAAATTTTATAAACAGTATACGTACATCAGTAAAAATACACATAATTACTATGAAATGTATGATATTTACTGTAACATCTGTTATTTCTTATGTTCGTCAAATGCTTTCGTCGAAAATGATACCAAACACTTTAATCAGAGTGAGAGAAAAATATTCCAAATGGAAAATAGTATTAAAAATATCTTAACAAAATTACCAATGGCGCTCCGTCTCATAGCGCATTACCAAACCGGGAACTGCCTGCTTAAGGGTATCTTCTACTGTCATTTCAGCTGAATTTGCTGACTGTGTACTTGTTTTCTTTTCCCCAACTCAATTTTAATTATAAGCATTTCTTTGCCGGATACCCCAAGCATTTGCTTATTCATGTTCGCTGTTGTGTTATTTTCTCGCGAATCATGTTTTCGTGCGACTCGCGCGCTTTTATATTTATTCCATTTGTTATTTATTTAGTTTTAATTGAGAGAACGCTTCACGCGATCATCGCGCCAGCAGCAGTGGGAATCGGGCAAGCGGAGGGCTTTTTTCCGTTGTTCAAACGACAGTTTCGCGAACAGAAGACAAACTGTGCAGACCAAAGTTCCGGCTGGATGCCGAAACCGTACCACGGGAAAGACTGTCCATCCCAGAAGCAACAGCGCAGCCTGCCGAAAGAAACCTCGACAAAGAAGTGCTTTTTTTTACACTTCACACGTACTTCTTTCGGGCATGGTCATGGTGCATGTTTAAAAGTGTTTTGCTCCCGAATCGCGATTTGCATATTACAACGAGATCGAATTATCGTCAATGTTTAAAGCATGTACGGGCCACCCTCGCTTGCTTGTTTCGGAACACGGAACGGAACCTTGCGTTCGGATCACTTCACAGGAATCCTCAAAACATGTACGATCAACATCGCGTTAAGCGACTGTATTTTATTCACCAGTGAGTTTCCTTTATTTTGCAACCAAACAAATTGTGCTTCATAGATTTGTATCGGAACAGAGTTATTGGTTTCATTACCCAAAATCTCCAAGATCGGAAAGCATAAAAATAATCTGAAGAAAATTTGAAAACTTTGTTGAAAGGAGAATAAAAATAAACCTCGCCCAATGTGACAAAGCCCTCAAATCGTAATATCCTAGGTAAAACCACATCTTAACCTAATTGAGACTTAACATATGATCGGATGATCATTTCCATCGGTCCTCGGAACTAATCCTGAGCTCAATCATGGCCACAGCCAACGCAACTATTTAGGCGATTTAAGAACATTAATAACCGTTAAAGTTCGATGGTACCACACAGGTCCTGTCAATCATGCCGGAGGCCACAGAAAGCAAACAAAAGACCCTGGTCATAACTCACATGGCTAAATCAAATCCATACGATAGATCCGCAACGAGCAAACAGTGCCGAGCCACCAGTGCCCCCACGAATACCGTGGTCCCTTCCGTGGCCGCTGGTCACGGCACGAACTGAGATATTTCCATCAATAACTCAAAACACAACAAACAAGCGTCACGGCAAAAAAAAAATAGTTGAACTCTTTCACTTCACCGGTGGTGAATTCGTGTGATATGTTCGTGCTTTATTGATCGAAGGAAATTAATCATTTTACCGAGCTTATAAAGTGGAATAATTTATTGATATTCGTTCCCGGCGCATTTGGAACTGCTGGCCGCAGTTGATGTTTTTCTTTTTTCGCTGGCTTGCTGAAAAGGGTTCACATTCCTTCTCACGTACCCGACGGTCTGAGCCTTCAATGCCGCTCACCTGCCTCAACCACCTGATCCTCTTCGCGGCACACCGAGAGGATTATTAATCTTTCGCTTTTAGTGTACCCTGTTTGATGTGTGTTTATGCTGTACGATCGCACATGCACAGTCAATGAATATTGAGACCTCGCGCGCCGACTGGTCAATGCGATCTCAATAAGTTTTTTTTTCTCCATTTGTTGCTTTCTGAATAAAATACAGAGATATTGGAAATTCCAGCCGATGGGACAGCCAGCGGAAGGGGTACAGACTCTGCCAGTAAAGTGACTTGTTTTGACAGTTATTTATTTATATGAAATTGAAATTATTATATCAAACTATTTTATCTGACGTTTATTCAATGAGTGTTATTGGGCAAAACAAACGAGCCAGATGGGCAAAACTAGCAGGCGAACGTTGAGATTGTTTTCACCCTTGATGATGATGTTTTCATTTCGTGTCTGCAATTCTCCTATAAAACCGTAAAAGAGAACGTTTATAACAGACGCTGTCGGACGAGATCAATCTAGTGATCCGACATGAGAACGATTTAGTCAGGCGCCACTGGTATTAAGAATGTTAAGCATTCAGTAACTTACATGAATACTTCCAAATCTCTGATATCATTAGAACAGTACATTTTCTTCTTTCTTTTAATCGAATATTCAAAAACGCATTTTTTGATGTTTTATTAAAAGTATTAGCCGTTGCTACCAAAAACTTTGCTCCTTCTCCTGGGCAATTGAATAAATATTACCAAAAAAACCCTAGAAGAGGCAGCATTAGGGCGTATGTATTTATATATGCAGTGCAACGTGCAAAGTGGTTTGAACGATTGAGTTTAAAATAATCTTTTTTTGGCAATAATTTATTCTCATACGAATGTTAAGCCTGACTTTTTGGATGAAATTTCAGTGTTGAACCAATGTTTGATGGAAAATTGCTTACATTTTATGAATTTAGATTTTATTTATCTAATAAAAAAAAGTTGGCTACACTGCTTCAATGAACTTGTATTAGATCGCGCTACACAAAATAAACAAAACTCCTAAATATTTTCTGTTAAAAAGCAGTTTTCCGGAAAAATAAATAATTTTACGACAATCTTCCATATCCATTGCCTTTCGCGTGTTAAATTAAAGATTCCTATTTTGCGGGATTACTAAAAGAAGGTACGTAAATTTTTATTTCGCAACAATTTCTGCAAGATAAAATCCATACAGAAATGTGTGCGTTGCCAATCAAATGTGTTAGTGGAGGTAATCTGAAATTGAAATAATTTTTCTCAAGCAGTTTTCAGAAAAATGGAAGAGTTTTAAAATAAGATTTTCGCTTTACTTGAATTGCAATTCTAAGCTGGATGAACTGATTTGTTTATTTTTCAGGAATTTGTTTTTACACATACATTGTTGACATTACTCATACGCTTGCAAAATGTCTTGCTCCTTAAGGACTGGACAAATGTAACAAATGTGTTGCCATCCAGTGCGTGTCCAATCGATCAAAAGAGGTGATAATCAGAAAGTGCCTGGTCTGGTAATATGGTAAGAGTGGTAGGAATACTCAACTAAGCGTAGACATTGCGTTGTTAAAATTTGAATGAATTGTTCAAACTGATCATTTGTTAATGGTATCATATGGCCCAAGTAATCACAAAACCGTATGTATATATAGAATTATTGTACGGCAGTGTAGTCGTATATCTGCTCATATACGTGTCAGAGCCGTAGTGAAAATTTTTAGCGCCCGAGGCGAACTCAAAAATAATCGCTCCCTTCAATTTTTTAACAAATACCATAAAGACCATTTCATTTTCCTGTAAGGTTATCTCAAGTAACATTTTCAATTTTATTAAATACTTGTATGGAATGAATGAATGGAAAGCTGAATTCTGAAAATGCATTATGAACCTGAGCCCTAATATTGAACTCTCGACTTACTCCTGCATTCTGGATTCTGGACCTGAATTTTAGATTCTGTACTAGAATTATAAAAATTGATTCTATATCTGAGTTATAAATTTGTATGCTGGAGCTGTATTCTGATTCTGGGAATGAATTCTGGACCTTAGATCTGAGCTTTTATTCAGGACCTGGATTCTGCATCCGATTCATGGACTTGAATTATGGACCTGAATTGGGAGTCTGAATTCTGGACCAGAATTCTAGGACTGTATTCTGTATCTGAATTCTGGACATGAATTTTAAGTTCTGTGTTCTGGAGTTGGATTCTGTAAATGAATTCTGGATCAGGAACTGAATTTTAGAGCTGGATTCTGGTTCTGTTGTCTGGGAATGAATTCTGGACCTGGGTTCAGAGCTTTTATTCAGGACCTGGAGCAGGTGAATTACTGAAGAATCAGTAAAATGTCGTGTTGCCGATCTATTTCGGCATTTCAATATGTCGAGCTCGAAAATCGGTTTTAAGTGTGTGGACTTGGATTTTGGACCAGAATTCTGGATTCTGGACTTCTAGAATTCTAGATCTTAAAAATAAATCTGGATCTGGTTTCGGTACCTGAAGTCTAGACCAGAATTCTACAACTGGATTCTGTATCTGAACTCTGGATATGAATTCTAAATCTGTTCTGGAATTGGATTTTGTAAATCAATTTTGGACCTGGATTCTGAATTGATAACTGGATTTTGAACTTGGATTCTGGTTCTAGAATCCGGAGTTCTTGACTTGACTGAACTTGACTAATGAACGTTAATTCAGAACCTGGACTCTGTATCCGATTTCTGGACTTGGATTTTTAACCTAGAATTTTTATCAGTATTGTTTTCGCATCGCATTCACTCTGACTTGCTTTGGATCAAATGGAACCAGCTCGCATGTTGAGGTTGAAGTAGATAGTTAGTTAGTATTCTTTATGACTTTCAGCCGGTGGCTGGTTAAAGTTGAAGTAATTATTTTCATGCCAAATGTAATAAAATTGCATGAAACATCAAGATCTAGGGTCATCTCGAAAATAATTTGAAGAAATTAACAGGGGAAAAAATTGACAATGGTAGTTTTGAGATTTCAAAAATCTAATTATTTCTTTATTAAAAATC
Source organism: Malaya genurostris (assembly GCF_030247185.1). NCBI lineage: Eukaryota > Metazoa > Arthropoda > Insecta > Diptera > Culicidae > Malaya > Malaya genurostris. Next base: position 218,111,288 of record NC_080572.1, read on the forward strand.
TCTTTGAATTGCATGAAAAGTCGAGATCTAGTGTCATATAAAACAAAATTATTTTTAAAATCGATTTTCTAGAACTTTGAATTTTTAGATTTCCGAACTGGAATTTTGAGAATTCCGAAATCGAAAATTCTCTTTTTTGATGCCAATGTCTTAAGAATATCTTAAACATCGAAAACTAGTGTTACCTCAAAAAAATTTGTTGGAAAAAAATCGACTCTGGAACTCCGGAATCGATTTTTTTTATCGAATGTATTAGAATTGCATAAAATGTCGTGATCTGTTGTTACCTCGACGTTAAAGGCAGTTTTAAGATATTTAGCATCAAAAATAAATTTACGATCTCAAAATACCCAGCGTTCAGCATCTCGAATGGAAAAAATAGGCAGAACTCCTACAAAAATCATTGCCTCTCAGACAAAAAAGCACATTAAAACCCATAGAAACCTGATGAGCATAGAATCTTATTCACGGCACAAACGAATCGCACAAGTCGATTCAATACTAGTTCCGATTGTGGGAAGAGGCTCAGTTTAAATAATCGACCTTTGCTCAGACTTACAACTGAACTAAAAACAAAACAACTTAATATTGCTTTCAAACATTTTGATCAATTCAGTTCTTTCAAAAAACTAATTTTGTACATGTATGTGTGTTCGCTGGATGACAGTTTTACTCGCAGTAAATTTTATGGTTTTGAAGGACATTTATAACGCATTTGCTGTGGGCTATGGAGTTTATCACATTTTAGATTAAGTGTAATTTGCTTTAAACCATTATGTACTAGCCACACACCTAGAAAAAATCGTTTAAATTTAGGTCTTCAGAGACCGACATATTAAAGCATCAAAAATGATTCATTTTTACCGTAGATCTAACAAACATTTAATGCATTCTGACAGCCTGCCTGAAATGCGGAGTATGTTTGACACATATTTAAATTATTCTAGTAAAATTCAGTCATTTTACGAATTACGTCCTTATGTATTATGTCATATATGGATTCGGGTCACTTGTAAGTTTCATAATTTTTTGCTGTGTAGTGATCCTAAAACCGGAGAGTAGCGGAAATTAAAAACGTTGAACTGGCAACAAGATAAACATAACAAAAATTCTGGCACCGCTTGCATTTGTAATTGTGTGCGAGTGACTTTTTGAATGTTCGAGTTTGTTCATTTGTAAAGTATCACATACACTATTAAAAGCCGCTACTTAATTTTGGATCAACACCTAACCCAAAATCAGCTAAAGTGCATCTCCCCAATTTTAGGTAACGAGTAATGACCTCAAAATTTTGGTAAATGTAAATTTACCCAAAGTGTCATACCATGGCAATGCACGCTACCCATTTTTTACGATCTAGTCAAAGTTTGAGTGGATCACGGCCTAATTTTGGGTAGCTTATACAGGGTGATTTTTTAAGAGCTTGAGAACTTTTTTAAACAATAAAACGCATAAAATTTGCAAAATCTCATCGGTTCTTTATTTTAAACGTTAGATTGGTACATGACATTTACTTTTTGAAGATAATTTCATTTAAATGTTGACCGCGGCTGCGTCTTAGGTGGTCCATTCGGAAAGTCCAATTTTGGGCAACTTTTTTGAGCATTTCGGCCGGAATAGCCCGAATTTCTTCGGAAATGTTGTCTTCCAAAGCTGGAACAGTTACTGGCTTATTTCTGTAGACTTTAGACTTGACGTAGCCCCACAAAAAATAGTCTAAAGGCGTCAAATCGCATGATCTTGGTGGCCAACTTACCGGTCCATTTCTTGAGATGAATTGTTCTCCGAAGTTTTCCCTCAAAATGGCCATAGAATCGCGAGCTGTGTGGCATGTAGCGCCATCTTGTTGAAACCACATGTCAACCAAGTTCAGTTCTTCCATTTTTGGCAACAAAAAGTTTGTTAGCATCGAACGATAGCGATCGCCATTCACTGTAACGTTGCGTCCAACAGCATCTTTGAAAAAATACGGTCCAATGATTCCACCAGCGTACAAACCACACCAAACAGTGCATTTTTCGGGATGCATGGGCAGTTCTTGAACGGCTTCTGGTTGCTCTTCACTCCAAATGCGGCAATTTTGCTTATTTACGTAGCCATTCAACCAGAAATGAGCCTCATCGCTGAACAAAATTTGTCGATAAAAAAGCGGATTTTCCGAATGGACCACCTAAGACGCAGCCGCGGTCAACATTTAAATGAAATTATCTTCAAAAAGTAAATGTCATGTACCAATCTAACGTTTAAAATAAAGAACCGATGAGATTTTGCAAATTTTATGCGTTTTATTGTTTAAAAAAGTTCTCAAGCTCTTAAAAAATCACCCTGTAGAAGAGTTCGACAATGAGTGATTTCTCCTCATAAATGAGGGAAACCTGATTTTCAGTGTAGCAAAAGCATCTAGTGTATCCATCAGTTTTACTCAAATTCAGTGAGAAAAAACATTAAAAAAAATGGTTTATTATTTCAACTTCAAATATCACATACTCACTATTTGGTATCAATACTTCCCAGTGATGGTGAACAACGAGCAACAAGACGATTGTAAATCATAACAATGTCTCCGTTGATCTCTGGTTAAAGGATCACAAGTCCTAGCGTAAAATATACCATACGCAAAACTGCATATCTTTTAATGCATGCATGCTATAGAAGTTTAATACCTGCCAGATTCACTAGAACACTAGCTTTAAGATTTGGCGAGGACATGAATATGTACCTCCAAAGTAAAAAAAAATAATAGATAAAATCAAATGAGTTTTTCTATACTAATACTGATTATTCATATTTATACTTATTTTGCAATATCTATATTTTAACTTTATTGCTCATGACAATGTGTCAAATAATGCGATTTATATTGTACTTTAATCTCTGATAGTACTTCTATTGGTACTGTTTAAATGAAATTCATTCGTTTACCAAAAAAAAAATTTTATGGTGTAATGATGCTTTTCTCATATCAATCATATTATCATGTAACAGTTCGGCTGAAAAGTTCGTATCGTTTAATAGAAACACACATTTTTTTGCCAAAATTCGTTTTTATTATTCAACATAATTGCCATCAGAGGCGATATAGCGATTATAGCGATCTTCCAACTTTTCGATACCATTTTTGTAGTACGATTTGTCGTTTGCCTCAAAATAGGCCTCAGTTTCAGCGATTACCTCTTCATTGCTTCTAATTTTTTTACCAGCGAGCATTCTCTTGAGGTCTGAGAACAGGAAAAAATCACTGGGGGCCAAATCTGGAGAATACGGTGGATGAGGGAGCAATTCGAAGCCCAATTCGTTCAATTTCAGCATGGTTTTCAATCATCAATTCGTTGTTGTTTTTGATCGATTGTGAGCTCACGCGGCACTTATTTTGCACAAAGCTTTCTCATATCCAAATATTCGTGAATAATATGTCCAACACGTTCCTTTGATATCTTTAGGGTGTCAGCTATCTCGATCAACCTCACTTTACGGTCATTGAAAATCATTTTGTGGATTTTTTTCACGTTTTCATCGGTAACAGCCTCTTTTGGACGTCCACTGCGTTCATCGTCTTCGGTGCTCATATGACCAGTACGAAATTTTGCAAACCACTTACGAATTGTTGCTTCGCCCGGTGCAGAGTCTGGATAACACTCATCAAGCCATTTTTTGGTATCGGCGGCACTTTTTTTCATCAAAAAGTAGTGTTTCATCAACACACGAAATTCCTTTTTTTCCATTTTTTTCACAATAACAAAAGTAGCTTCACTCAAAATGCAATATCTCACAAACTAATAATCAGACAGCTGTCAAATTTATACACGTATCTTTTGAAGGTTGGTACTAACTGAAAATGGTATGGATTTAATTCTAGTGGCGCCCTCTCATAGAAACGATACGAACTTTTCAGCCGATCTGTTATAATACTGTGGTATCCTTCAAAATAATTTTCTTCGATTCTTGAAGGAATAACGGGAATCGCTTTGTTTGACCGTCTACTGATAATGACTACCAATTGAAGCAGTTTTGATGTAGATTTAGAAGTTTTGCCTTTCTCATATAGAAAGATTATGCAACCACTGTGAAAACAGACATTTGAACCGAGGCCCGGAGGGTCGAGTGTCATATACCATTCGACTCAGTTCGTCGAGTACGCAAAATTGTGGAAATATATGTACCAACTTTTTTCAGAGATGGCCAAACCGATTCTCACAAACTTAGATTCAAATGAAAGTTCCTTAGGTCACATACTAAATTTCTGAGTTTTTGTTGGATCTGACTTCCGGTTCCGGAGTTATGTGGTAAAATGTGCAAAAAATGAAAATATGTATTCTAACTTTTCTCAGAAATCAGATATCCTGTGGTTCCTTACGGAATTCCTGAATTTCATCCGGATCCGACTTCCGGTTTCGGAAATACAGTGCGATTAGTTCCGAAAGCACCGATAATGGTGAAGAAAATCACCAAAAATGGAACTTACTTCGATTTCTTAGCAACGGTTAAGCCAATTTTCACGAATAATGATCCAAACTAAAGCTCTTGTTGTCTTCAAATATAGTGTGCAATTTCATCCAGATCCGATTTCAGGTTCCGAAATTATAGGGCATTCAAATTGTCATTCAATGACGATGCAAATCTAGTACGGTACGTGCGGCTTTGCTCCGTTCACAGCGTGCTTTGTTCAATTTCGTATAGCGTGTAGGATTGCCACATTTGAATTTATATTTTTTAGGTGAAATGTAAATTTCTAAATCTTTCATTTAATTTGTACTTACTTGTTAGTGTTATTACAAAATCATGATAACTATGATTTTCTGTAGAAGTACACTTATTGCCTTTCTCATATAGAAAGTTAATACAATCACTTGAAAAATTGACTAGTGCAAATTGGCCAACACGGCTAAGTGTTCTATACCACTCGACACAGTTCATCGAGCTGTCAAATAATGTCACTCATAAAATAAAAAATCTCGTCCCATAAGTTGCTATTGAATTTCACACCGTCATTTAGAGCGACGATGCAAAAAAGAGTAAAATTCGTCTAGATTTGGCGTAAAACTGATCCAATTTGTAGGCTATATTAGTTACTTACTAAACGAACCGACTTCGGCTATACTGGTTCCAAGTTCCAGGTTCCAGAAGACCGAAAATAGCGATCAAAAAGTCTAAAACGAGACTCACTCAATTTTCTCAGAGATGATTGGATTGATTTCCACAAACAGGATCAAATAAAAGTTCCTATAGTCTCATAGGTTGCTATTTAATTTCATGCGGATCCGACCTCCGGTTCCAGAACTATAGGGTAAAGTGTGTTTAAGCATTTAGAGCGACGATGCAAAATAAAGAAAAATTCTTATTAACTTGACATAACTAATTTGCAAATTGAAAAGGTTATGTTAGTTCATACCCAGAGAAAGTTTCTTATTTTATTCAAGATTGAAAAAAATTTCTTCACAGAATCTTCTAGTGATATTTTTGAAAATATAAGTAATATGAGAAAGGCATCATTACACCACTAGGTGAATAAAAACAGGTTTTTTTCCACTGTATTGACCCAGCGTATGATATATCATATATACATAGGATAATTTCTTTTGGAGGCGATTTCGGATAATGATGTGGCGCCTTCGACACAAAAGTGAAATTGATGATACCAGTTCATTTGATTCAAATTTGATAAACTGTGAAGACGGGACTCGAACCCGAAACTGTGCCTGCACGAAGAAATCGTTCAGCCCATTGAACTATTCTGAATATGCAAAATACAACTTAGAAAACAACCAAATGAACAAAACAACAATTTAGATTTAAATCAGTAGTTCATTAGTAGATGCTGTGCCAAATATCTACTAAGAATTAAGAAGCTATTCAAATCGTCCCAAATCAAATGGTCAAATCGTTGGTTCGCCAATTACTTTTATGCATATTTATGTATATTGATATCTGATGACTTACTAACATGAACAATAATTGGCCAATCAAAACAAAGGTTATTCGAAAGACACTTCGAAGGCATATAATGAAAAATTAGACCTTCAACAACTGTATAAATCACCTTCTTCCTCAGCGCCATCGCGAACCGTGTACGTCCAGATAGATAGATCCTCGGGCCGGGCGTTCGCGTGATAAATGCATTCAGATGCAACACACGATACTACCGCTTATCAACACCTGAATCTACAAGAACCGAACGCAAAACAACGCACAGTACAAATCTGCAAATCTTCCTGCCACGGGTTGCCACGAACAGCCTCCTTTTGGTCTTCTCATTCCAACCTCCGACGGTCTCCGACGGTCCCCTCCCTCCCACCATCAGCGGAAACACCAATCCTGACCGTCGTCGTCCAATAAATCAAAAACACAGTTCTGGAGATACAAACCACATTTATCACTCACTATGCATCACTCAACTGGTTCAACATGCATTGGTTTGTATGCCTTCTTGTAACGTCCACCGGAGTCGCGGTGAGCACAGAGCTTCGTATTTTTTGTTTTGTGGTTTGGATTGTACCTCACTCGTTAGCAGATGTAGGCACATATTTTGGCACAACGAGAAAAAATGTGTCATAGTTTTCTGGAGAATTTTTCGTGATTAACAAATACTGTCAAAAATTTAACATGTATCAAACAATTATTGGCCATTTTCAACAAGTTTGTGTTAGATGAATTTATGATTCTTGGGACTCTAAATATTGGTTTAAAGCTAACATAGGTACAGAAGTCACCCTGAATTAAATTGTGTCTACGGTCTCTTCACCAGTAACTATTCCCTACCGGATGTTTGTGCTTTTCGTACTTCCACCGGGAACATTTCTATGCTTGACTACTGGGCTTCAAATATCCCTTATTTAACAATGTATGTTCGTTTTCAGAGATAACCATAAATTTCCCAATCAATTAGCTAACAATTCCGACAAGGAAAGAATTAAACTTTAATTAACTGTATGTGCTCAAAACTAATAAAAGAATAGTGTTCGTATCTTGTAACGAGCAACCCGTCGCATGCCAGCTTCTAGTCACAATATCTGGCTGGAATACAAACACCCAATAAAAAAACCCAGATTCCAAGCCGTTTCCCCCGCGTGGCCCGTAATGGCGAGAAGGCTACACGGTACAAGATCTAATCTCAACCGAAACACATGCAATACTTGTGTACTTCTCAGTTTCGTTTCCCCCGTCGTCCGAGCACTGGATTCGCCCGAAACCGTTCGTTTTTATCGCGTTCTGTTCATAACATATAAGCTGCTAATATTGAATTTAAAAACAGTAAACTGGCCCAACTGCGACGACGACGACGACGACCCGGTGCACGATGCACATGTGCAGTCACATTAGCATTGCATGGCACCATCCGATCAGTAAGCGAAGTATGTGAGCATTCCTGCCGGAGATTGCGCACTCCGCGGGTTGATGTGCGACCTCTGGATGCGTGTCCTTCCCACCGTCGGAATTCACGGCAGAGTGACAGTGGGTTCCGTAGTATATGGCCGTGTTCAAGGCTCTTTGATAGAAAAAGCAATGCAATAATATTATCTGTACTATCTGTATTACTTTTATTGCAATTATTAATTTTCGTAACAAATCTCAAAAACCGCCAGTAACATTTTCCAAATGCGCATAGAAATCCCTAAGTAGTCAATCTATCCAACAATAGCTTCCTTTATTCGCAGCACTTGCTCGACCCACTGTGACAGCTTCCGAGGTTATACACTGACCCATTCAAGCCTACCACAGTTGATGGCAAGCGACGGTCGGGCTGTCACAGGGCCCAGATTTTGTAACCGCAAACATCTTTCATACTTAACAATTCTTCCTACGGAATCGGACTGCATCATCGACTGGCAAGCTTCTGCCTTTCCGAACCACACCTACCGCCGATGGGATCCGAGGCGGGATGGGTGTTTTTGTTGTTGTTGCGGCCCGGGACAACGGCACAATGCGATACAAGGCGCGATATGTCTTGCTTAATTACAATTTGATATGAGCTTTAATTTTGTCTCCTGCGTTTTACTGCTACTACTTTGAAAGGCACCCTGAAATCAGTAGTCCAGACCTTGGCGCGAATCCGACAGCCAGAACAATGATCGTCAACCGTTTTGCTGCGTGAAAAAGAGGGTTGCCACGCCAACCGAGACAGTCGTTGTCATTGTCGTCGTCGTCATCCGACCGATCTTCGAATCTGGATCTGGATGGTATGGATTGAAGGATGCTGCTGCTGCTGTCACTGCGTGGTTCGATCTCACTTCATCCACCGGTTGTACACCCGTTCGAGTGGATTCCTATACTTCCACTTCATGAATATTTATTAGCCTCCCTGGCCCCACGTGGCTCTTCGGAGCCGGTTTCCCTTCAGTCAGGCGAAGATTGATGGATTTATTTTTTTATTACTCTCGCGACGTGCTCCAAATGGAATATTGTTTTATTTATAGAGTTTAATTGATAAATATGATAATTGGTTTCGCTGCTCAGAATCCATCGTCTTATCACCCCATTGCCTCTGAGCAAACCACGGAGAGTTCCGACTGTTTTGTTGGGACCCATCAATTAATGACGTAACGTAATTAAATAATATCTGAATTCTGAATAACTTGTATTACAATGCAACTAGACCTGAATTCAAGCAGGAATGAGCAATACGAATAGATTACCAATGAAAAATACTGCAGGTGTATGAAATAATTGAAGATGATCAAGTTTTACTGAAGAACCATGCAATGTACAGTGAAGAAAAAGAATAATAATGCGATTTTACTATATAATGTCCTAGAAATCTATGAAAATATCTCCAAACTAGGCATTTCTCATGAAAAAATACTAGCAGAATCGATTGATGATAGTTAGAGTAGCAGAAAAAATTCTTTATCAGGTCCGTTTCATCTCAATTTCTCACTTGTTTTTGCTTTACCTCGAAGGCTGGCTGTACAATTATGGAAAAATGTTCCTAAATGGAATACCCAGAATGGTGAACACTTTAAATGGTCCGATCTACTAATGACGGTTTTTCTTCTGATAAGATGGAAAGATGGTGGTCTTCGTCATAATTACAATAAACGCTACCTCTAAACATTTTTCAGCTTCGATTTAATGACTTTTTCAATTCGTTGCGCTTCAATTTCCTATTATTTTTCATACACAGATTTTCATTACATAATTTTAATCCCCCGATACAGATTAACTAATTGTTCTCCTGAAAAAATAGATCTATATATGGCATCTCTGTACGCTATACGAAATTGAACAAGGCACGCTGTGTGCTTCGTTCGCAAAGACGGTGGCGTTTTTCGTTCCGCAACAGAACGCATCGATGCGTATCGGTTTTGCATCGGCATTTTGTATGACGGTTTTTCTCAACTTTTCTTTGATTTTTTTGTCGCTTTTCCATTGAAAAACACTGTGGCGTGGTTTGCTCTGGTTTTACACTCTGGAGCAGAAGCACAATTTTTTGAAGTTCGTTGCCATTTCTGCTCGAAAATGCAAGTATTTTTTAATGGAAAACGACAAAAATTCACATCAAAATTGAGGTTCATTTATTAAAACCATATGTAATCTTTTTGTTCTCTTCACGTTTTTCCTTCGGCTCATTAAACCAGCTTAAGGTCTGAGGACAGAGGGTCACGTGTTGAGTTTTAAATCGACCACATGGCTCGCTCAATTCCCTTTGCTCATCGTATTTCACATGTACTCTCTCGTATATGAGCAAACTGTATCGGGTTGCCAGCATACATTTTATTATTTTGATGAGAAGTTTTATCACATTAATCTATCGTATGGGTTGGACATTACGTGGATTCCAATGAACAATGAAAAAATATTCAACTTTCACAAAGATAGAATGTTTGTGTGTTTGGCAGCCTTGTCGAGCCAATTTTATTTCTCTCTCCTTTTTCAGAATGCTATTAGGAAATCAAAGCGAAAAAAAATGGTGGATACATTGAAACTGACCTTGTTTCACAGAAAAATACAAGACTTTATTTTTATCGCGATAACATGTTATATGTTTTTATGTACTAATCGTATCTAAACTAAATTATCTAGATTTTGTCACGGTAGATTTATGATACAAGCCTAAAAAGCCGAGATATTCGATGAACAAGTAGAGGTATGCATTTCCGAGCGTTCCAATTTTCAGCAGTTCTTCAGTCAGAAAAAATACAACACGACCGCTAAACTCAATAAATCATTCTGAATATTTCACAGAATATTCTCAACTCAATTTCGAAGACATTGTCAGATGGGTTTTTCTATATTCTGCACTGTTTCCAAGAAAATTTAATTTGAAACAGGAAAATAGCAAAAAACCTACCACTTTACGGTACTGATTTTCTCAGAAACGATGACGAATATCAAAAAACTCAACTGACAATCTTTTAGAAAATTAGTTTAGATCATTCTGTGAAAATTTCAGAGTGATTCATTGTCTTTAGCGGTCGGGAAAGTCTTTTTTCTGAAGGAAGATTTGCATAGCTAAATACGCAGTCTTTCAACTTGTTCATTGAATATCTCGCGATTAGTGCATAAAAACATATATGTTGTCGCGATAAAAATGAAGTGAATGTTATTTTTGTGAAAGTAAGTCGATTTCTATGGCGGCGCCATTTTAATTCCCTGGTAACGTAACGAAACATGAGAGAAACATAAAATCGGCTCAAAAAGGCTGTCAAACAAGCGGTAGCTTTCTTGGATTTTATGTCAAACTTGTAACCGAAAATATTAAAACTTTCTTGGACACCCGGCCACATCGAGAGTCATTTTGCACTTTTTTTTTATTTAAAAGATAGTTTTTATTCAGGCCGATTTGCGTACAAGCTTCACGTGGCCGATTGAGCCGATTTTTTAAATAATTTTTCTTTGAGTTGGATCTCGTTGTCACCCGGGAGAGGAGCTTCCATTTCCCTCCTGCGAGGATTGAGGGGCACTTCGTTCGTGGTTCGTCTCGTCATCCATTGCCGCTTCGATGGTATTGGTGTTGGTTTCGTTGCTAGTTGCTGTAGATGAGCCTTGTTGTACATTGTTTGCAGTTGCTGGTTGGTTGGATGGTAAGTTGTTAACTGCAGCTAATGTACTTTGTTCTATAAGGGATACGTTGGATGGTTTCGTTGAAGGGGATGCTTCACTGTTGTTGGTGACTGTTATAGGTGTACTGTGGTTGCTTTGGGTTGGTGTGAAGGAAGCACCGTTGTCCTTTAGTGTAGTTGTCTACTTGTCCAGTTTATCACATGGCTTACCTTAGTGAACAGTTTTTTGGCAATATTGACATGTGGCCATCTGATTGTCATAGGTAACAAGTGATTTGCACGGAATTCTTGTATCTTGACCGAAAATCACATAAGAAGGTATAGGCCTCTTCAAGTGTATGCGTAATAAACGTACGCCATTTAGAATACCGGGGAAAAAATTCTTCCACTTTTCTTTTTCGATAGAGAGAATCTCTCCGTATTGGGACATAATTTTGCGAATATATGAATCGGTGACGCTTGAGGGAAGATCATGCACACGCACTTCTATAGCACTATCTTCCATATGTTGACTATATAGCACTATCTTCTGGAATGTTGTACTTAATGTTCTCGTGCTCCACATACTGCACATTGTTATTGTCTTTTGCGAATTGAATTGCATCCAACTCTTTATAAAACTGAATGTGAACAACATTATTCGTCTTATTGCATTGAAGTAAATGCACACGTTTAATGTCAAGATGCATTTGCTCCTTAAGCAAACCTTCAAGTTCTCGTATCGAAGGTCGAATTTTGCACTGCCTGAAGTCAACAACAATTGTATTTTTTCGTGTCGGCGGTAGCTTTTGTTCGTTTGGTTCACTCATTTCGAGGTCGTTCTATTGTTCACTACACAATACTGTACTTGGTTTCTTCTGTCCAAAACGTAAAACCGCTTAAGTTTTGGACAGACTTATCGACTTTTATCGACTGACTTGGATGAGATATGAAACCGAACTATTTTGCACATTTGCGAGAGAGCATGGAGAGGAATGTAATTCGCACAGCGAGCCACGTGGTTTTACGCGACCTACTGGCCTCAGCCCTTAAGGGGTTACACGACTGTAGAAAAAAAAAGAGAAGGACGCTTTTGGGGAATTATTATCTAAAAAATGGAGTAATCCGAATTTTGTATAAAGCACTTTTTAATATGTATATTTAAGCACAAAAAAAGATTAGTTTTAATAATTGAAAAACAAAATGGCGGCTTGGCGGCATTTCCGCGAAAGTACTGCATTTTGACGGTCGAAAATTCAGCTCCCGCAATTTTCGATCTAAAACAAAAAACAAAACATTTTCTTATTTCATATAACAGTGTACCTGGAGATACGTAGGTTTTTTTTAATTAATTCATTTTGTGTAAAATGTCAGCCCTTTGAAAATAAAACCGCATTTTTTCATCACAAAATTGTTCATAAAAAAATATTCACAATTTTCAAAAAACCCCTACGTACCTCTGTGGAGATAACTATCGAGAATATTTTATAAAATTTTTGAGTCGATTGGTCAAGATTTACTGGACTTATGCTTCCGGCCAGCTCAAAAAACGTGGTTCAGAACACAAAAGGCGCTCGGAGTATAATAGACGGAGTCTCGCGGTAAAACGCGAAATTAAGACGTCTAGAAATTTTTCCCGCTTCTCATCTTCTGGAATATTATTTTTAAGATTATACATGACCTTTTGCAATGAAAAAACATTTCCATTTTTTTTTTTATTTCTACAGTGGTTTAACCCCTAACTATGTTCAACTAGCAGTTCATTCTAAACCACTAAGCAGATGAAAGGATTATACCATTTATATAACATTTTATGGATATTCGTTCTGATATCTTGGACGTCAACGATTGAAAACTGAATCTAATTTGAGGGGTGTAAGTTAAACTCTACAATTCCGAAGCAGGTCAAATACGACCTTTTTAAATTTATCCATAATACGTATAAATCAACTACATTTCAAATGCACAGTAAGAATTACATCACTAACACATTAAGCCCATTTTTTCCATTTCTTGTCATAATTCCAATCTTATGGAACTCTCAGTTTTTATTTAATTCATAAAAACGCAATTCAAAAATTGACTGAATTTTACACGAAAAGTTTTTATATGTGTCCTAAATACTCAACTTTTCATGCATTCGTGTGAATCTAAATGTTTTAGAACGTAGACATATGTCAGACTACTCCATTTTAGACACTCGAATATGTCGGTCTCGGAAAACGTAAATTTACATGATTTTCCAGGCGTGTGGTTCGAAATACAGAGATTCATATTTGTTTTCAGGTAGAAGTAATGTGATTTATTTTTGGAGTGTAGAAATCGGTGTGATTTCCATTTTTAGATTTTTGATCACATTTTTCTACTCTTTTGGAATCGAAAATCGGAGACATTTCAAAGCAAATGACATCGGAAAATTATAGTTTCAAATTACTGCATTGTATTGGGAGTGGAAATTAATTCGGTCAGTTTAATCAATGTATCATCCACCGCTAGTTACTACTTTTTCCCACATCTCAGACAATTTTCGAATTCCATCTCAAAAAATACCTCGTCTTTTAAGGTGATCCAAGTTTGAAGCCAATTTTCCATTTCTGCGAAAGAAGTAAACCGATTACCTGCCAGGTCTTGCTGCATCCATCGGAACAACCAGTAATCAGAATGTCAGGAGAATACGGCGAATGCCGCAAAAAGTCCCACTTGAGCGGTTTCAAATATTTGTTCACAACCCTTGCGACATGAGGCCGAGCTTTGTCATGCAGGAGAATAACTTTATCATGTCTTTGCTTGTATTCGGATCGTTCTTCTTGTAATGCACGGTTCAAACGCATCAATTTCAGTCTATACCGTTCGTTCGTTATAGTATCGCCTGGTTGTAGCAGCTCATAGTGCACATCATAGAATATCCATTTTCCATCCCCAGTAACAATAAGATGTAGGAAACCCTTTCTTTGTTTTGTTTAAATCAGCTGCTCGCAAGTGAAAATTCGTCTTTCGATGTCTCTCGGTTTCAGATCATAAGGCACCAAACTGCCTTGCTTTTAAATCATTTCCATGGGTTTTAATAGTACAAAACCTGCTTCCAATGATTCTGCAAGCTCCTCTAGCGTTTGGCTCGGATCTTCAACGAGTAATGCCTCCAAGATGTGTTTTCAACGCTAAGATATCAATTCTTGAAACGTCGGAACCATTCCCTACATGATTTATCACCATAAACATCCACAGGCATTTGATGCGCTTCAGCTGCACCTTTCTTCCGATTGAAAATCAGGGCATCAATCTGTCTTATCAATTGAAATCTAGCAAACAATGCAACAGATTCAGAAACTGACGTGGCAGTCACATCTCCAAAAAATTGCTCTTTTAGTAACAGTTTATACTCATTCACTATCGGATGAATACCATTAAGTTGTTGACAGAGTGAAAGCTTCAAGTGAAGCGTCCGGAAGCGCGTGTGAGCTAGTTACATTTGATCAAAGCAAATCTGTCAGAGTGAAAGTGATGCGAAAACAATATATCGCATTGAATCGCTCCGCGCTTACTCTGACATCAACCTTACGCTTAAAATCAATACTAAGTGGCCCTTATCGCACAAACTGCGGCAGAAGCACCTATTGCTCATTGCGATTATTCATCTCGATAATCGCAGTCACCAAAATCACCGAAGACCTCACACTTTTGGGATGAAGCGAGCAGCAGAGATGTGCCGAAGAACTGTCGCAACAGGACACACAGCAAAACCATACTAACAGCCTGCTAAACGCGATAGAATGAAGCGAGCAGCAGAACGTTGTATAGGATCTTCATTGAGAGAAATTCATAGGATCTTCATTGGGGGAATTTTTTTTTTGGAGTCGTCAGTCGTCATGGGAGACCCTATCGGTCATGGCAAAGAATTATTTGAATTTTCTCTATTTCTTAACAAAAGCATCGAAATCTTCTAAATGGATGTTGAAAAAAGTTTGCGTCGTCACTAACACATTTAATTACGACGGGCAACGCTCCCACTGAATGCCAAAATGAAAGTATTGATATGGAATACTATTTTATACTAGTATGCGTGTCGTTTCGAATCAACGATAAAATCTTCGAGCCTGTCTTAATATGGAGCCGGGGCAGGGATGCCAAGTATTCAAAATGAAAATCTGTATATTTCGAAAATAGGGCTGACGAAAACTGGAAGGTGGAATTTAATTTAAGCAGCATAATAATTGCAACCTGACGCAATTCATTAACGATTTAGAAAAAAAATTAGAAACTACCCTGCGTTCTTCGAATTTTATAGTATGAGATACTGATGTATGCTAGCATTTGCCAAGCGATCATCTTAATCTTATTAGACTATTAAAATAATTGCAAATTTGTGTACACGAAACGATTGTTTGCGATGACAATAAAATGCAGTAATTGAAACATTAACACAATTGTATTAATGGTAGAGGTCACGATTCTAGGTTCTATATACACGGAATAATATTCTTCACAGAACATTTTCACTGCTTTGTAAAACAACTCTAGTTTAAATATTTATCATATTGAATAGCGCATGCGTTATTCTAAAGAACTTCTTATGCTTTCATTGTGTATTATGATATTTGATATTGAACTTATGATTTATTTATTTAATTTATTTATTCATGTATTATTGATACGAAATCTACATGGATATGAGTGGAGAAAAACCCCTTTGAACTGAACATTATATATGTCAATCTCAAATCTGTCTGATGTAAATTAAAAAAAAATATTATCATATATGTTTTATATAACCCACTTTTGACCTGTTGATATCGCCTTTTTTCATTATTCGTAATATTTTCAACAACTGTTCGAGTGAATAAACTATGCAAAACTAATTGCATGAGCAATTATCATTATAATTTTATTTTTGATACTATCAAAGTGTGCATAGCCGCAAACCTCAAAGATATAGTACATGGTTTAACACACATATCCATAACGAAGCCCAAGGAATTACATACATAAATATAAAAAGCATCGTTTATCGTTCATTATTATGAAAGCATAAAAATAACATAATACTTCCTATTTTAGTGAAACAAATAGGCAATCTCTACAATATCATAAAATTTGGATAAATGTCATTCAAACGGTGACTGCCATAATAACCAGTATACAGATGCTTCACCGCCGACTGTAACATGTCTGAGCCAGCAAACCCCCAAACAAACATGAAACTACATCCATTACTACCAATACTTACTTTGCATAATCCGTCCGACAGTAAACCTGCCGGTCGCGAAAGTAGCACGACGGTTGACGCTCCAGCACGGTCAGACAGACGGAACAGCGCAGACAGGAACCGTGCCACGAGCATCCATCAACGTCGAAGAGGTACTTATCGGCGATCGGTTCACCGCAAGCCGTGCAAGTCTTTAGCTCAGTCTGAAAAGCAAAACCAGAACAAAAAAAAAACAAAACCTATTACAAATCGATATTAAAAATTAAATTCCCACGAGCGACCGCCATCCGCGGCGATATGCTGGCAGCAAGTCCAACCCTCATCCCGGAACAAACATGGGAAATCCTGGATCTGTAATGGTTCCTGTCTGGGACAAATGGCTTCCCTTGACACCTCCGGCCGGCCGAGACAGGGGAAAACATATTTTCTAGAATGATAAATTGTCCCAAGTTTAAAACGGACTGCCGAGATTACCGAGTGAAGAAGCGAACATTGAATTGCAACGATGAAAAAACATCAACGATCACATGTTTAATCTTCCGCACAATTTGAGCGAATTCTTGGAACTGAACCCACAATGAAAAGACCCTTCGCTTATGAGTAAATCTAGCAAAAATAATAAACTGTCACTTACGCAACAATAGCGTGAACCGGTAGATTGACAATAATATTCTAGTCATGAGTAGGGGTTTCCAGTCATCTCGGAATGACTTGTAGACCTCGGTGGGTATCTATTCGGCGCCATTGTTACGCTTCGGATCTGATGGTTAGCTTTCTTGCGAACATTGGCAGAACGTTGAATACTGAACATCCCATCATGCATGCCACTATGAACCAGCTGCAAGCATGATTCCTAGCTGTTGCAGAACGATACAAGCGAAATCATCCCGATTTTACTGCTCACTCACTCCCCTTCTATTCCCGCCGTTGTTCAAAGTTGTTTAACACGGTTTGCGGATGTGTCATTCAGAACAAATTTATTATTTATTATCTTGATATTAACTACCAACCATTGCCTGTTCTGAGCCTCAGAACGGCCGTGCCGTGATTCTATTTCGGTGTCTATTATTCGCTGGCCACACAAAAAGGGCGCGTGAGGACTCTTCCGAATGATAGATGATTTTCGTATTGCAAACGATCGTTTTGTTCCACTCCATTACGGTCTCAAGAGGAAAAGTGTGCACTTTGATTCCTTTGCTACCAGGAGGGTTTGGCCCCTTTTTAACGCCAGGGAAACAAAACGCAAAAACAATTAGGTGGGAAAAACATATGTTTGGCTTTGGTGCCTGTCAAGCACTGCCGGACGAATGTGGTTTTAGTTTTGGCTGTGGAATTTTTAGAAGCATTCATCAAACCTTATTATCATAACTAATTCTGGTAAATAGTCATCACAAGGTGGGAGCTTAAAGTTAAAGTTAGGTAGAATGAGAACTATGCAAAACCATTTGATGCGGCTCAATTGTTACAGGACTAATGTTACAATTGATGTAGGTTAGTAATATTACAGTATCACTTCTAGGAAAAATTACGACTCTTCCGAGGGATTAGCATAGAGTGATGAGTAAAACGCAGCCTACCTGGGATCGACTGTCAATCCCGGACATTCTTATTTAACTTATTTTGACCAAGTTCCAAAATTTTGCCACTATCTTCTGATTAGGTGAAAACAACATTTAACTAAACGGATACGTATTTCGACATCTACTTGTGATCGTTTGCCGAGTGATCGTATTTTTTGTTTGTTTCGATTACGAAAGCATTAATCTTGTAGTCATTCGCCTATCGGGTTAGCAAAACTAGGTGACCCTATCTGTGGAGTTAGGCTTAGAACCCAGGTAGCCAGAGTGAAAGATATCAAGTGAAAATCATGGTGCATCCAAGACATTTCGGGCATGGAAGTCTGATTTCATGTATCTTATTGAAAGCTCGGGTATTTGTAAGCTACATTATATCATTATATTCAGGCACGTACCCAAGATTTCGTTTCGAGAGGGGCCCTTTGAAAAAAATAATGTTACTTAATATTTCTTATGCACATAATTTTCGGTGCGCCTTTTAGCACTATTTTTAACAGACACTTTCAACATTTCTACTGGAATTGTATTACATTTGTTGTTGTATTACATTTCTTAACATTTCTTTCACACATGTCTATGACCATCTAAACGTCCATTACAAGGTCATCGACAAGACTTGTGATGATGTGATAGATTTCGAGAAGTGGGCCGGGATAGTTCCGTTACTTCGATTCGTGGAAAACCGGAAACATGTTTTAAATTTGTAGCTCATATTAGTTGTACTGTAGGCCATACAAACTTACTTTGGTTATACTTGTTTCGGTATCAGGTTCCGAGAGTAGCTGTTAAAAATTTCAAAATGAAACTCATATCGTTTTCTCAGAGATGACTTCAGGTTTGGGAACAGTTAATAGTTCGAGTAAGCCAAAGATTGCAACCATGGTAACGATTCTCATGGGTTTCATGTAAGGCCCTTTCATAGCGATTTCGGTTTTAATCGCTTTATTAATGCTGACAATCCCAGAGAACCGGCATCATGATCTTTCCGGCTCATTGAGCCTTCCTTCCAGGCACTTGTGCCGCTTTGAAATACGACTACAGTCCATTGTCAGGTAATCATTCTGTTCTCTGGCGTTTAATAATGGATCCAGCCAAGCATGTACTCGAAGTGCGCTTGCGTTCGTCTTTTTATTTATACATAAGCATGTGCGGGATCCAGCGACAACTATGGCAAGATTGTGCACTTTCAATTTCCAGTCATCTAAGACAATTTTATTGTATTTGTCGTTTATTTTGCCCCGGTTTTAAAATAAATTCTATTTAGTTTTGATACTGTTTGCTTCGCATCAAAAATTTTTGTTTTGCTTTTTATTCGCGCATATATCTGAATCGGCCAGTATAAGCCGAAAACAAAGTTTTCGTTCGGCACGTCACACAGTGGTTCGAATCAATAAAAACGTGGACATAAATCAGTAGCTGCCAAACCGTTCTGTTAATGCATATTGTTGCTTTTGAGAATTTTTATACAAATATATACCGCGTAATTTGATTCTATCCCTAATTGTCCATGGCCTACTTTTACAAAAAATATAACCATAACTTTTTTTTCTGAAGAAAAATTTTTTACTTCTACAAAGTTTTAGAACTATTGAAAATAATTTACTTTGTCAAATATACCAAAAGTCTAGGTCGCACCGTTTCGGATATACAAAGCGTTTTCATGGCAACCCCCCTAAAATCAGTTTTTTACTCATAACTTGTTTCGAGTTATTTTTTTATGCATACTTTGTTTGGAATAATTGAAGCAAATGAAAAATCCCATATTTTTGTTGAAGGTAGTGCATAGGTTTGTTGTTTCCGGGCAAAGTTATACATCATTTCACCTTTTTTTACATATGATAAAACCTTACACCGAAGCGAAATATGCAACTTTACGCAGCTGATTTTAAAAAATTTATAGGAAAAGATATGCTCAATACTATAAAAAATTCTAAGTGGAACTCGATGGAACTTTTTTTAGGCCTTTTCAAAGTTAGTTTTAGTTATTGAATTATGACAACCCCCTTAAAACTTGTTTTTAATCATAACTTGTTTCAAGTTATTTTTTTATACATACTTTATTTGGAATAATTGTAGAAAATATAAAATCACTTTAAATTTTGTAGAAGGTAATGCATAGGTTTATTCTTTTCTGGAACAGTTATCATTTTACCTATTTGACCTTGTTCTGAAGCGAAATATGCAACTTAATGCAGCGAACTTTTACAATACTTATAGGAAAATATATTCCCAATCCCATTTATTTTCCAATGAGAATATCCTGAGTACTATTCGTGTGACTCATTTTCACAATGGCCATGCTGAAAGCATTAATGGTTAAGAAACGGAGGGCGTCATTTCTGTAACTCACTTTTGCAATGAGCGTAGAGATGTGCAATTCGCTCCTGAGCTATTCCAGTGAATCGAATCTTTAAAGTGAGCTGATAGCTCACATCTCTTTTTAAAAGAACCGCAGCTCACCAGTTCACCGCACTGGTAAGCAGGGATGCCAGGTTCACAGATTTTCAACCTTTTGCACGGATTTCAAAAATGGCACAGATTCTCACAGGTTTCTAAAAATAGTCACAGATTCACACAGATTGAACACGCTCTGTTTTTTTTTTAAATAACTATTTATTGGAATATGAGTTAAAATTAAATTATTAACATTTAAATTGGGTGTTCAGCCACAAATTGTGACTTTTCAGCCCTATTATATATATGATTTGGTTATTACCATGAGGACATTATTTGCTTCCGCAATTCTGAGATTTTTGTGTAGGGAAAATTCTAAACCTACTTGTATTGTGTAATGGGGAAAAGGAACTTATATACTAACTTACTAACTAATACAGAGAGCGAATCGATTCAATTGAAGATTGCATCGATTTTTGTCGGAATTTGCTTATAATATTATGTGACATTACATCTAATGGTTCTATATTTGTAAGTCTGTGTAACTCATTTGTACTAAACCAGGGAGGACGCTTCAAAATCATTTTCAGAATTTTATTTTGAATCCTTTGAAGCGTTTTCTTCCTGGTGGAACAACAACTTGACCAAATTGGTACTGCATAAAGCATGGCTGGTCTGAAAATTTGTTTATAAATTAACAACTTGTTTTTTAGACAGAGCTTAGAATTTCTGTTTATAAGAGGATATAAACATTTAATATATTTATTACACTTTGCCTGGATTCCTTCAATGTGATCCTTGAAAGTGAGTTTTTTGTCATACGTTAAACCTAAGTATTTAGCTTGATCAGACCATGTCAATTCCAAGCCATTCAATTTGAGAATGTGATTATTGTTTGGTTTAAGAAAAGAAGCTCTTGGCTTATGAGGAAAGATAATTAATTGCGTTTTTGCTGCATTTGGTTTAATTTTCCATTTTGACAGATAATCACTGAAAATATTTAAACTTCTTTGTAGGCGACTGCAGATCACTCTTAGATTTCTACCTGTGGCTAACAGACTTGTGTCGTCACAGAATAGCGATTTCTGACAACCAACGGGTAGATTTGGAAGATCAGAAGTGAAAATATTATACAAGATTGGAGCTATGCTCGAACCCTGCGGAATACCGGCTCGTACGGGTAGCAATTCAGATTTACTATTCTGATAGCTAACCTGAAGAGTACGATCAGTTAAATAATTTTGAATCATTTTGATCAAATAAATAGGAAACTGGAAATCAGACATTTTTGCTATTAATCCTTTGTGCCAAACACTGTCGAATGCTTTTTCTATGTCTAGAAGAGCAACTCCACTGGATAACCCAGAAGATTTATTTGCTTTTATCATGTTCGTTACTCTGACAAGTTGATGAGTAGTTGAATGTTCATGACGAAATCCAAACTGTTCTGGTAAAAAAATTGAATTCTCATTTATATGAGACATCATTCTCAACAAGATAATTTTTTCAAAAAGTTTACTGATAGAAGAAAGTAAGCTAATTGGTCGATAACTTGATGTTTCTGCTGGATTTTTATCAGGTTTCAGGATAGGAATTACTTTAGCGTTCTTCCATCTTTTTGGGAAGTAAGCTAATGAAAAACACTTGTTGAAAATTTTAACCAGGAATCTCAAGGCAACATCGGGAAGATTTTTAATAAGAATATTAAAAAATTCCATCATTACCAGGAGCCTTCATGTTTTTGAGTTTCCTAATAATTGATTTAATTTCGTCAAAATTCGTCTCAATAATGTCATCGTGTGATAACACTTGGGTTGAAATATGCTCATATATCAGTGAGACTTCATTTTCAATAGGACTCACAACGTTCAAATTAAAATTGTGTACACTCTCAAACTGCTTTGTTCGTTTTGTGTTTTCATCTTCTTTCGGTGTTGTACATATTGTCACTCTATATGGCGATTTGAAAACTTTGACACTCATCGCCCTGCAACTGCGGAACCGGAAGTCGGATCCGAAAGAAATTTCACAGTAGGTTTAAAGACAGTATGAACTTTAATTCAAATCAAGATTTGTGAAAATCGGTTCAAGCATCGCAGAGAAATCGAAATGAATTTAGTTTTAGGAGTTTTTCTTCTCCACTTTCGGTGCTAATTAAGTTTTCATGCCCACAAACTAACAAGCTCTGCAAACTAGAAGAATTTATCAGACAGTTTTATGGGATTTGTATCTGTTTTTAACAATCGTTCGTGGAAAAATACTTATAAAATTGGTAATTTTCCACTTACCACTTATAGTTCCGGAACCGGAAGTCGGATCCAGATGAAATGTTATACAAATTTTTAGGATATTATAAGACCTTTCATTTGAATCTTAGTTTGCAAAAATCGGTAGAGTTGTTCCAGAGATAATTGAGTGTAAACTTTTTCTCAAAGTTTCACATATTACCATATAACTCCGGAACCGAAAGTAACATTCAAATGAAATTCAATAGCAAGCTATGGAACTATAATACCTTTCATTTGAATCTTAGTTTGTGGAAATCGGTTCAGCCATCTCTGAAAAAAGTGAGTGCATATTTTTTTCACTTTTTTGGTGCATATCATCCTATACCTCCGGAACCGGAAGTCGGATCGGAATGAAATTCAATAGCAGGCTATGGGACTATGAGACCTTTCATTTGAATCTTTGTTTGTGAAAATCGGTTTCGCCATCTCTGAGAAAAGTGAGTGCATATTTTTGTTACATACACACACACATACACACACGGACACATACACACACAGACATTTGCTCAGTTCGTCGAACTGAGTCGAATAGTATATGACATTAGTCCCTCCGGGCCTCGGTTAAAATGTCGATTTTCACAGTGATTGCATAGCCTTTCTATATGAGAAAGGCAAAATCTGTTTATAAAATAAAGTGAATATATCTCAAAAAAAATTTTTTTTTACATTATTTATAGCTTCAGCAAAAATACTTCAAATGTTTTTTTCTTCAAAATGAGATAGAAAAAAAAATTGAAATTGTAGTAACAATACCGAAAAAAAATTTTTTTTTCTAAATTGGTACTACACCCTTAACAAAAATCAAGGTGCCACTTTCAAAAGAAGCGTAATATAATCTTGTTAAACTTCTTCGAAGACACGTTAGCTCTTAAAAATCAGTTAAAGTCAGTATAGACTTTTGACCGTCTTTTTCCAGTTTTGGACCACTGTGCGTCAGGGAAGACGTGGTATTTCGGTACCAAATATGTAAGTGTTTTGCAAGTAGCATTAACGTTACGTCTGCTTGACGGTTCAAGTTGAACATTTTAAGTTTGCAATAAGCAGTTCAATTGGTACAGAAAAGATTTATTCGATTCGCTTTGCGGGATCTTCCCTGGCGGAACCCACTAGATCTCCCACCGTATCCTGACCGTTACTTGTGGCTAGAGTGATTAACGGTGATATTGACTCTCCAAAGATCTTATCTCTTTTTGCTGCTCAGCGACCTCTACGCTCGACTAGTCTACTTCAACCCAAGTTCCGTCGTACTACATACGGACTCCATGAACCTATAACAGCATGTATTCGAACATTTTCCAAAGTAGAGCATCTGTTCGAATTTGATGAACCATTGCATAAGTTTGCACAAAAATTATCAACCGTTTCCTTCTTGTAAATTGACCGTTTGTACCTAGTATTATTCATTAAGTCTATTATTTGTGAGATGAATTTTTTATAACAAATAAACAAATTAGCAGTTTTTCTTTGTTTACTTTCTCATCCCTTTGCTGCGGTACGATTATTATGTTTTTACCAATTTTACTATACACTCATGCTAAAATTATATACAATTTCATTATGATATCGTATGGCTTCTTGTCACAAGGATGTCGTATGCGCCTTAGGCCACCCGCCGGGTCTTCGCAGCCTGGGGGTGTTTCCCGCGGACCCACAGAAGGATGCGACAATTTTAGATACATTTTCACGTCACCTGGCTGATTCCAAGAACGGCGGACCACTCCTGTCGATAACTAGCACGCGGGCCACTGGCCGGCTCTTTGACTCGGGGGTGTTTTCCATGAACCCATACGGACAAGCATACGGCCACTACCATTGAGAAGCAACGTCACCAGTAAAACATGAGAGGCCAGCCACTACGCAATCCTAATTATTAGAAAACGCCTTTGGCATCATAGAGCTAACGCAATATATCTTATGAAAAAAAATAAGGCCGCCTTATGCAGTCTCGAATATTGGAATTCCAATAAAAACCTAATGAAATTCATACGAAATTTTTCGAAACATTGTGCGAAATTTCTATGACAAACATAACTTCTATCATATGCTGTGGAATTCATAAGTTGTTCGTATGAAAACTATAATAGGGATAATTGAGATGTATATGGCAGTGTCATAAACATTTTAATAGAGGTAAATTTTTCATATTAATCTTTTGAAATGGTGATCTTGGTGATTTTTGATGCATGATAAAGTTTGCCTTATGATTTTTAATACTCGTTTTGCCTGAGTGTACTCAGTCGATAACTTAAGTTGTCACACAAAAAGTTAGGATGATCGAATAAACAAAGAGAATTCACCAGTGTGAAAAATTTCTGGAATACATGATGGAAAATTGGATTCAATCAACTCACAATGCTTCTTTCTGCCATTTTGTTCAAAACTTTATTATATTTTTGACACTTAATAGTGGCGCAATTGATCAAACAAATAAATACTATTGAGAAGACATCTCTTCAAACTAACATGTTATGACATTGAACTTTGTCACAATGTTACATACTTCAGTCTCAGGTTCAAATCATTCGATATTAACATGTCAACACTTGAGAATTGAATGTGGTGACACTCGTACGAAATTACGCATCAGCTCAATCGAAGTAATCAAAAATTAATTGCTCGATTCGTTCCTAGGCTCAAACTACTATAATATTTCTAAAATATCAGAAATGGGAAAAAGCTTCGATGAACAATATTACGAATCAAACAAGTGCTACTAATCTCCAGACAAGCCTCAAATTTTGGAGAAAAAAAACCGTAAACGAACTATTAGATTCATAGGTTCGTGTTTTTTTTCATTATATTAGCCTCCAACGAGAATCCAATTTTTGCAGAGATAGCTACACCGACTTCAACAAACTGTGGCTTGTTTGAAAGTTTGATAGCTACTAATATTATTTTTTCTCATCGCTCACTTTTCTCGAAGATGGTTGAGCGATTTCTACAAGCTTAGGTTCATTTGAAATCTTTTATTGGACTATTGATCAAGTTTAAAAACCAAACTGCGCTCACTTCTGGTTTCGGAGGTATAATGGAATAAGTGACGTATGCGACAAAATGGTCTTGTTTATCTCCGATGGCTGAACCGATTTTAACAAGCTTCGACTCGTTTGAGAGATACTATTGCAAATGGCTGCCAATTACGATTCCTATGATATAATGGTATAAGTGACGTAAATGACAAAACTCATCGCCGCTCAATTTTCTCGGATATTGATGAACCGATTTCAACCTCTATAGGTTTGTTTGAAACTAATATTTGGTAGTCGATCGAGTTCGAAGATCTGTCACTTCAAGTTTGGGAGATATAATCGTACGAGTTTTGTAAATGACAAGTCAATTTTTTTCTATCCGCATAACTATTTCTGAAAGTGACATGCAATCACGACGAATATGGACCATGGAACAATTCCGTTATCGGTTAAATTCTCTGTTAATTAAATTAACAGATAATAGGCGAAAGTTGTCTAATGTTGGAATGGTTATGTTTTAATTAGTAGCATGCATCGTGTTTGCACAAGTTCGATGAAGTCTTTTGCATCACCCGCCGGCCTTTTCTTCCTCGGGTAGAAGACGTATTTATTAATCCATTAGTGGTTGTAGATTACTGAATTCATTGATTGGTTCTTCATCCCTTTCTTTCTTTCCATTGATATCATTGCTATATTCTCGTTCCTGATGGAATGTTGAATAGTTCTATTTATATTGCTGTTCAGATGTCATCGCTGATTGGTGATTGAATTCTAGTAGTTAGACTGACTGATATTAATTCAACATGATTTCAAACATCTCATAATCATGTTACTCATGGATGCTCAAAAATGTTTTGGATATGAAAAAACAAAATGAACAAACATTCCGAAATTCCATAAACAACACAATGCTCAGTGATTGATCACCCTTAATCAGCTAATATTCCATCGCTCGGTATCGATCCGTGCGATTGAGTAAGTGTCACACAACGAGCAATCGTAGTGACGTTACGATACCGAGTAGCAGCTTCCGGTATTGTCAGACCGTTGTCCGACTAACTCGATCTTGGGCCATGCCCAGGAGCTATCTTGTCGTGACATTGTGCGCATCGAATCTCTATCGGTTTCATCCTCTTTTGCGTGGCAATTCTCACTCACTTCAAATCGAATTAAACACCATGACGGACTGCGATCTCCATAGGCAAGCTTACTCTCGTCCCACGCAGCATCTGTCAAGTCGAAACAACGGAGTGATGCCAATGTTGTTTTCTTCCGTTGCCCACCTTTCCGGCTCGCTCGGTGGCTCTTTTTGGCAGCCAATGCCGAGAGTGCGAACAATCTTACCGGCTT
This sequence comes from Malaya genurostris, assembly GCF_030247185.1. Taxonomy (NCBI): domain Eukaryota; kingdom Metazoa; phylum Arthropoda; class Insecta; order Diptera; family Culicidae; genus Malaya; species Malaya genurostris. The sequence continues at coordinate 218,138,045 of NC_080572.1, forward strand.
ACGAACTGTTCCAAGTGTCAAGATCGAAATCTTGCATTTATCTTGTCCTTATGGCTTGTTTTCTTTCTCGGGTTTTCATTTTCGGAAATTTCATTATACACGACGAGCGGCCGTCTCTACCCACTTGTTGTACGTTGAACGGTATGTTGGTACAGCGAAGGTACGTAACAAATGTGGAAGAGAGAGAGAGAGAAAGAAAAAACTGTTTGCATTTTACAATCCGGATGATGGAAATCGAGAGTCAATAGCGTGTGCGCAGAAGCGAAAAAGGATAATCCCTGAACCGACCGGATTAGGATTAATGTCTGCCTGACTTTCGGGATTAACATAAGTATAAGCTTTACGCGATAATCACTTATTATTGTTATTGCCGTGATGTGTTGAGATGAGTGTGTGGGGTTCAGCGAGAGGTCGCTTGTGTGGAATTGTAACCGATTGTGCAGTAACCAAAACAAGCATTTTTAACATGAAATATCAATATAAGTCAATATAAGACTTCACAGTAACTATCGGTTACTTGAGTTATTGTAAATAATTGTTGTATTTATTGCATTTATTTAGAATGTGGCACTACAGCTGATGTGGTACCCATTTTCCATACTTCTTGATCTTTCCCATGACTATAAAACGTTGTCTCGACTTTTTTGTTTACTGAAGCATACTCGCCATAAATTTCTTTGGTGAGCTTAGCTTTATTCTTTTGGTGGAATAATTCTCCGCCAAAGCGATTTAATTGAAACTCGACTAGTTCACTGAGGTAAACCACTACGACACTATTATGTGATGGAATGTTTCTCAAATTTAGATTCAAATTAAAGGTATTTTGGTCCCATCGACTGAATTTTATCTAGATTCCTATTCCAGTCAGAGTTGAGTTTAAAAAAAGGAAAAAAATCTCTACTAAGTAATTAGCTTCGAATTACAGGTTTCAACGACTGAAGAACAAATGAAACTCAAGTGACCACATAATTCTTTGATACTGATAGTTTCTTGTTTTTTTTTAAGTTCATGAACAAGCGGTTAAATTGTACGGAATGGAGTTCCCATCCATTTCCAAAAGATTGATCAACCGGTTTTCTTCAAATCACACAATGCTAGTTAACAAAGGAGCGTTTTATAGCTAACGATTAAGAAAAAATCTTTGTCAACACTAAATTGCCCAAAGAAGCCATTTTGACAGCTTTTCAATTCCAATTAGAGAAACAATATGTACACAATTTGCCTAAAGTTTTGTGACTTTTTGTAAAACATAACTTTTAATATGACTGTAAATAATACACAAATTATAAAAAAATTGTTTAAATAATTCTTTTTTTAAGATTAGTCATTCTATTATTGGTTTCTTTACTTTGCTCCTCTAGTCATTTTGACTGCTTTTGTGCACTCCGGACTTTCTAGTGTTAGACTATGATAATCAGTGTGGTAAAACTTCATATCAATCGAATATTATTAGATCAAAATGAAATTTATGGCATATCCCTCCTCATTCATTTTTCTTTGGTTGACGAAGCTCCCAGAATTGATCGTCAATTGAGTAACCATAGCTAGTCACTTGAAGTTTTGCTTGCTCAGTTCATAGTGCCAAGTAGTCTACCTGTTTCGTTGTCTTCCTTGTCTTCACTGCGGGTAGTGAGCAAGTGCGGATGAATAGGCATAAACATCAACTCGATAACACAAAACTCTCTCCGACCATAATGATAAATAGAGGGTGGCGGTTCTCATTTGAGTTTTCAATTATCACCAGCAAGTTAAAACCGATAATTTCGACTGTTTGCAATGTATTGAGATATCTTTTGATAGATAAAAATTAAAAACTGAAAACCAGTCGGTGTTGAACAGTCGTTCGCACCGCACGCGTATAGCTCTTGGCTCCTGGAAATTTTTTCTGGCTACCTAGAGTTTCATTGATTCAAGGCTTCAGTCTTTTTCAAGGCTACCTGAATCACTAACTAAGTGATTAAGTGATACAAAGAGTGATATTAGAGTGACTAAGTGATATTAGAGTGACTAAGAAATTAATCAGCCTTTTTTAAGGCTAGCTAGGAGTCTAATCGAAGACTAATTTAGCCTAGTTAATTTAATTTAAAATTTCATTAATTTCAAAAATGCCTGCGTCCAACCGGAAAGGCAACAAGCCTAAGGCTAAAAATAATTCAATACGGAATAAATCACAATCCGTTATTCAACATTTTTCTAATAACATTCACGATCTTATAGAATCTGAATGTAAAAATAAAAGACAACGGACGGATTTCCCTTCCGTTGATCCTATGCCGTCTAACAATATTTACGAGATTCTTCCTGAATCCGATTGTAGTGACATAGAAGAAAATTCTTCAAAAATTCCCAAAATGGACGCTTGTCGTTCTGGGAAGAAACATCAATCTATGCCACCAGTGACGGTGATGATTTCCGACTTCAAAGCATTCCGTACTGAGCTTTCTACTTTTCTCCCGGAAGTAAAAGTCTCATTTCAAATCGGACGAAGAGGAGAATGTCGAGTCTTGGTGGATGGATTGGAAGATTACGAACGTCTTATTCGATATTTGTCCGAAAAACTTCATAAATTTTATTCATATGATATAAAATCAGACAGACCCTTCAAGGCTGTCTTGAAAGGATTATCAAATGATCAAAGTATTGATGAAATTAAAAATGAACTAAAAGAATTGCTTGGTTTTGCCCCTTCCCAAGTAATACTTATGAAAAAAAGAGCGAATGGTACTTCTAAACCACGCTCTGGAATTTCCCATGAACTTTACCTAATACACTTCAATCGAAGTGATGTAAACAATTTGAAAACTTTAGAAAAAGTACGTTTCATTTCCCACATTAAAATTCATTGGGAACATTATAAACGGCATAATCGTATTGCTAACTTAACGCAATGTCGTCGTTGCCAAGGCTTCGGTCATGGAACCAAAAATTGTCATATGGATATACGGTGTTTGAATTGTGGTGAATCGCATTCGAAAGACGTTTGTCCAATGAATGAAACCACTGATAAATTTTCATGTTCAAATTGCAATGGAAATCATAAATCCAATTATTTGAAATGTCCTGTCAGGGAAAAAATTTTAAACGCTCGTTCGCTTAGACAACAAGTCAAATCAACGACCTTAAATTTACAGAATATACCTGAAAATTCTTCTAAGGCACCTGCCAATTCGTCTTCTAACGAAAACAATTTATTGACAGGTAGATCGACCTCGTCATCATCTTCTTCTAATGTCAGTTATGCTGGTATATTAGGTAGAAATCTATCTCCTATTTCTTCTAATGTAAATAATCAAAACACAGGACCGCCTTGCAGTTCTTCTTCTAACGAAAACAATTTATTAATAGGTAGACCGGCCAAATCATCTTCTTCTAATGGCAGTCTACCTACAAATATTCCTTCAATGCCATTCGCTTCTTTAAATGAAGTCGATTTAGGCGATATAACTGAAAATAAAATGATCTACCTACAAGATCAACTTTTTCAAATGATCATCCAAATGAATTCGACTTCATCACTTTTTGAAGCATTTCAAATCGGATGGAAATTTGCAAATAATATTATAATGAATTTAAAATTTAACAGTGATGTTAAATAATTATTTGAATATTTTAAATTGGAATGCTCGATCTTTGAAATCGAGTGAAGATGAATTTTATAATTTTCTCAAAGTTCACAAAATTCATATTGCCATTGTGACAGAAACTTTTCTTAAACCAAATGTAAAATTGAAAAGTAATCCACATTATGTGGTTCATCGATTTGACAGGTTTACTGGAATTGGTGGTGGAGTTGCCATTTTTGTCCAACGGCAAATTAAACATCGAATTTTACCTTCTTTCAATACTAAAGTTATTGAAAGCTTGGGAATCGAAGTTGAAACCATTCATGGAATTTATTTCATCGCTGGAGCATATTTGCCATTCCAATGCACCGGCGAACAATTAAATTTCTTTAAAGGCGATTTGCAAAAACTTACAAGATATCGATCGAAATTTTTCGTAATAGGGGACTTAAATGCTAAGCATGTCCAGTGGAATTGTAGGCAAAATAACAGTAATGGTAAAATACTTCATAATCAACTCTCAGCTGGTTACTTTACAGTTCTTCATCCCAGTAATCCTACTTGTTTCTCTTCCGTGAAAAACCCGTCTACAATTGATCTGGTTCTAACAGATCAAAGTCACATTTGTAGTGAACCGATTACACATGCTGACTTTGACTCAGATCATCTTCCTGTAACATTCAGACTTTCCAACGAAGCTATAATTAATCCAATTAGTTCTATTTTCAACTATCATAGAGCTAATTGGTTGGATTACAGATCTCACATTGAAAATCACGTGGATCATGAAACTATTTTAGAAAATTCTGCGGACATCGACACAGCAATTGATAATTTGAATCATTATATTATCGAAGCTAGAAATCTTTCAGTTCCCAAAGCTCAAACTAAATTAAATTCTCCTATCATCGATGACAATCTTCAACTGCTCATTCGGTTGAAGAATGTTCGTCGACGACAATATCAACGTTCTCGTGATCCTGCTATGAAAAACATAGTTAAGGATTTACAAAAAGAAATTAAACATAGATTTACTCTTTTGCGAAATGAAAATTTCGCTAAAGAAGTTGAACAAATTAAACCATATTCTAAACCTTTCTGGAAACTTTCTAAGGTTCTTAAGAAACCTCAGAAACCAATTCCTGCTCTCAAGGAAGGAAATCAAATACTTCTTACAAATGGTGAAAAAGCTCAAAAACTAGCTCAGCAGTTCGAGAGTGTCCACAATTTTAATTTAAACGTTGTGAGTCCTATTGAAAATGAAGTCTCACTGAAGTATGATCATATTTCAACCCAAGTGTTATCACACGATGACATTATTGAGACGAATTTTGATGAAATTAAATCAATTATTAGGAAACTCAAAAACATGAAGGCTCCTGGTAATGATGGAATTTTTAATATTCTTATTAAAAATCTTCCCGATGTTGCCTTGAGACTCCTGGTTAAAATTTTCAACAAGTGTTTTTCATTAGCTTACTTCCCAAAAAGATGGAAAAACGCTAAAGTAATTCCTATCCTAAAACCTGATAAAAACCCAGCAGAAACATCAAGTTATCGCCCAATTAGCTTACTTTCTTCTATCAGTAAACTTTTTGAAAAAACTATCTTGTTGAGAATGATGACTCATATTAATGAGAATTCAATTTTTTTACCAGAGCAGTTTGGATTTCGTCATGAACATTCAACTACTCATCAACTTGTCAGAGTAACGAACATGATAAAATCAAATAAATCTTCTGGGTTATCCACTGGAGTTGCTCTTCTAGACATAGAAAAAGCATTCGACAGTGTTTGGCACAAAGGTTTAATAGCAAAAATGTCTGATTTCCAGTTTCCTATTTATTTGATCAAAATGATTCAAAATTATTTAACTGATCGTACTCTTCAGGTTAGCTATCAGAATTGTAAATCTGAATTGCTACCCGTACGAGCCGGTGTTCCGCAGGGTTCGAGTGTAGCTCCAATCTTGTATAATATTTTCACTTCTGATCTTCCAAATCTACCCGTTGGTTGTCAGAAATCGCTATTCTGTGACGACACAAGTCTGTTAGCCACAGGTAGAAATCTAAGAGTGATCTGCAGTCGCCTACAAAGAAGTTTAAATATTTTCAGTGATTATCTGTCAAAATGGAAAATTAAACCAAATGCAGCAAAAACGCAATTAATTATCTTTCCTCACAAGCCAAGAGCTTCTTTTCTAAAACCAAACAATAATCACATTCTCAAATTGAATGGCTTGGAATTGACATGGTCTGATCAAGCTAAATACTTAGGTTTAACGTATGACAAAAAACTCACTTTCAAGGATCACATTGAAGGAATCCAGGCAAAGTGTAATAAATATATTAAATGTTTATATCCCCTTATAAACAGAAATTCTAAGCTCTGTCTAAAAAACAAATTGTTAATTTATAAACAAATTTTCAGACCAGCCATGCTTTATGCGGTACCAATTTGGTCAAGCTGTTGTTCCACCAGGAAGAAAACGCTTCAAAGGATTCAGAATAAAATTCTGAAAATGATTCTGAAGCGTCCTCCCTGGTTTAGTACAAATGAGTTACACAGACTCACAAATATAGAACCATTAGATGTAATGTCACATAATATTATAAGCAAATTCCGACAAAAATCGATGCAATCTTCAATTGAATCGATTCGCTCTCTGTATTAGTTAGTAAGTTAGTATATAAGTTCCTTTTCCCCATTACACAATACAAGTAGGTTTAGAATTTTCCCTACACAAAAATCTCAGAATTGCGGAAGCAAATGATGTCTTCATGGTAATAACCAAATCATATATATAACAGGGCTGAAAAGTCACCACTTGTGGCTGAACACCCAATTTAAATCTTAATAATTTAATTTTAACTCATATTCCAATAAATAGTTATTTAAAAAAAAAAAAAAAAAAAAAAAAAAAAAACTGAAAGCGGGAACAATTAATTTATGTTTATTTCGTAATTGATATTTCAGTTATCATGACTATGTTGAAGCAATTCGAATGTTTACATGAACCTCACTTGAAAGCCACTCTCTCATTCAATTATAAGAGATACTTTGTTACTTCATGAGATAAACTGACGGTGGTTAAACTGAGCTTCGGTAGAAAGAGAAACGAATGAACGACGACGAAGGTTGTGTATTAGAATGTGAAGTTTACTGCAGTAGAGTGATCGTCAGTGTGTGCTCACATTCGATTTCAATTGAATTGAATGAAGTTTTTCAGCACTGATGATAATAGGCGAAAAACCAAAAGCTTGCTCAGTTTTATCTGCACAATTTTTGTTAGTTAAATGATTTTTGATTTGCTATTTAGTCTACTATATCGAATAAGTTTACAGCTCCAAAAGATGATGCCTCCAATAAAATTCGGGCAGGAACGTTGGATTTCATATGTTCTTATGAATCTCTGGACATCTAGTAGCTATATTACATAATCGCATTTGTGCATTTCTATCGGCGTCACTTAGTTTTTCGTTGACAATTGATGAAATGGTGGAGTCGAATAAACATCGTTTGTGTTTTTTATATTTTATGAGGTAGAATCAGGGTGTTTTAGGGGCCCAAACTCCCTAAAAAATCTAAAAAATGTCATATAAAAACTCTTCTCTTCAAATATTTAAGTCATGTATAAAACAAATAATTTTCAGCAAACGACTGTATAACAAAACATTTTTCAAGTAATTTCACACATATTTACATACGTATATTCTGAAACTCACATCGGAAAAAATTTCTGGGTACGAATCTGGGTAGAATAAATAAGTTAATTGACATGTCAAATATTCACATAGACAAGCTCTGCATATTTTGAGATCCAAAGAGTGTCGTATACTGCGAACTGCTTCTGAGTTGACCATACCGATTCATATATCGAACCCTACTTATTTGTTCGAAGTAGTCATTGATTTAAAAAAATTGTAATATGAGACTTGGCATTAAATCTCTAACACTACCCAGATCACATACACCTAACAAAAAACCCATAAAAATCACCCCGATACGAAAACCTAGAAACATGTCATGAAAACCCAGAAACCCGCTTGAAATATAAACTTCACCTACATGAAGCAATTAAAGTGTCAGCACTTACTTCGACTCAACGAAAACACCGCGACCATACGACAACAATAAATAAGGAAGCGTCAGCGACATGTTTCAAGCGTTAAGTCACCCAAAACAAAAACAGCTACGTAATTTCCCGTTTCTTCACGTCCCACACCTCTCTCATTCAAGTGCCATACGACATGACCTAGAATAACAGTAACCCAGGAAAACACACTGTCTCGAACCGACACTCACGAGAGTTTAACCTGACTACTCTCACCCTTTCCTCTCTGTATCACACTCACACACTTGTCTGTCACTCTCTCCTACTGAAATCATACAATGGCCGAGACATGCCAATGGTTAAATCAGATTTACGCTGCGCGTTCTAACTCCTCCCCCCGGATTTTTAGTAATCCATACTGTAAAACTCAATTAGCTAAGTTAGGAGAGGATGGGATATAAATAAGCGATTAATTTATATAAAAGACATCTTATAGTCTTATAGTCCAGACTTGGCACTATCAGACTATCACTTGTATCGATCGATGCAAAACATTCTTTCCTTAGCTCCTCTTCAGTCGAGGGGATCGGAGATAAATAGTTTCAAAATGATGTTGGGTGTGAAATTGTAGGATATAAACTAAGGTCTTTTTTACGCGGCTTTTTTTCTACGGTTTTTTTACGCAGCTTTTTTCAAGCGGATTTCCGAAGTAACGTTTTTTTTACACGGATTTCCAAAGATGCGCAATTTTTTTACGCAAATAACCGAAGTCACGCGGTTTTTATAGGCGAATTTTTAAAATTATCCGGTTTTCTTGTTTTGTTTTTGAGAAATTAAGAAACGTTGTTTTGGAAAACGTCGAGATCAGGTGTTATCGCGTTCTTATGTCCACTCTCTGACACATTTTAAATATTTATGTTTCGTCTTTGACTCTTGCTATTTTTGCTATTTTTGCTATTTTTGCTATTTTTGCTATTTTTGCTATTTTTGCTATTTTTGCTATTTTTGCTATTTTTGCTAATTTTATCTATTTTGTCTATTTGTTTTTTTGAATAATATTGTTATTTATTTACAAAAATATTGTCAAAAATAAACATTTATACTTTGCACATAACTGATTGCTGTTCGACAAATGACAGTTTTGTAAGTTTTCTACCTTTAATGAATCCAAAACTTATCTACGCAGTAAAAACGAGAATTTTTGTGCAGTTCGCCACATAATTATAAAAACCTTTAATTCAAAAACAAAAGATCCTCAGAAAATAGAACCTAATTGAAAAACAGGATACAAAATCAGAGGTTTACTATACTGTTTATTTTTCAATTTAGAATACTGCACATCAAACATCGTTCTCATAACACTACCTGGATGAACCTTAAATCGGAATTCATCTAATATTATGTAAACAAACTATCTTTCTAGCTTTTGTTCTTGAACATTATAACGTGTGAAGATCAATTTCTTGGATTCAATAAAATAAAAACAATTGAATTAGAAAAGTGCTTTAGGCAGATTGTTAAACATAGAAAACAATCCTGAACCTCAAAATGATGCTGGTATTTTTAAACAAGGGGCGTTTCACCTTAACAGGCAGTCGAGAATTATCTACTTTGAAACCACTGGGCCCCATTGAAGAAAATTAAGTCATAAAAAGCAACAGGTACACCGAACGATAGACATGACGCTCTTGCCGATGCAGGTTTACCACGAAGTGAAGAATATCGAAATACTTTTAAAAAACATCCGTGAAAACATCATCACCCACTGAATAAGGATTCCCTACCGGGTCTGCAGAGTGCCAACATTCAATGCGACCTGCTGCTGACCAGCTGGTCAATGGTACACCGCCAGAGCAGGTATCGAAAACAAAACAAAAACAGATTCCAATTTCACGAAAACGCCAGAACGGAAAAAAAATATAAAGCCTTCCCAAAGCCCATATACCGGAGATGCCGAAACAAAGAGCCATAAAAAACGACCTGAATTTATTTCAACTGTGTCCATGTCCAAAAAATCGGTTATCAAATGAAGAAGGGGGTAGAGGGCAGAAATCGAAAACAGCTATTCCGATGGAGGAATTCGAAAATAACATGTGAACAGGTTCAAAATTTATGACTAAAATATTCTAAATCGTTTTGTCTTTGCTGGGATTTATGAAAAATGTGAAGCCTCGACCCCAGCACCACGAAGCGATGGGTTTTTATTTTGGTGCTCGGTAGGATTAGTAAGGAAAGGAGATTTCGAATAAATCATACGATTTTTTTCCTCTCTCGATGGGAATTAGTTCAGCATAGCAAGTCTGACTAAAGAATGCTGCACGCAGAATTTATGGCTATCCAATAAACTTTCAACTCGAACTACCCGCGCTTATTCGGTCAACGGTGCTAGCGCAGCTTTTGGCAAAGTGTTATTTTTTTCTTTCTTGAAAGCGTCATAATCCTGTGCTGCTCTGATATAAATACCCTTCAATCTGAAAGGTAAACAATCTACGATATTAACATACATCATTCAGGCAACACGACAACAGTCCATTGTTCTAAATATCCACTCGTGCAGCGTTTTGTCTTCGCCAGACTAAAGCTGACATTGATGAAAAATATCAATCCCTAAACAGGCCGGGCCGGACCGGGCCGATTCCTTGAGGTCCGTCGATAATCCTCGTCACCATCTCGACTCGCACACGCACTCGAACAGATGAGCTTACGTTTTGTACCGATTAGCTTTGGGTACGATTGACTGAATCTTCTTGTTTTTTTGTTGTTGAACATGTCTCAGTCCAAGGTTGGTGACAAAAAAATAACGGAACTCGATTAGTGGAACTTATGTGGAATAAAATTTACTCTCGCTAGCTTGTAGATATTATATGGAACTATTACCCCTATCCATAGAATAGGAACGTGACTTAATCAATTACATTTGTCCTTCCTAAATTAGAAGTGACACTAAGCGAAAGCATTAATTCTTGGTTTAACCATTAACAAACAACAAGGAAACTTTTCATCAACCATGTATCAGGCTACAGTATGCTGTAAGTTTTCTTTATCTGAGACACCACAAAGTTAGGTTGCTGTCAGATTGCAAGCGTCACACGAAACGTCAAGTCGCCCGTGCGAGCTAGTTCCATTTGATCAAGGCAAACCTATCCCTAAACTCTAAAGGTGAAGCCAGAGTGGACGCGATACGCGATGCGAAGCGTGACAAATAGCATGAACTCGAGCAACATAGGTATTCATTGATTTCCTCAAGTGAATGAACACTGAATAATGGAAACGGATATTGCAAGGGTTTGATTCCCATCTTCGCACAAAGCGTAGAAAAATATCTGAACCAATATGTGAATTGCCACAAAGTTCAAACTTTTACAATTGAATCTTAAATACACCAAACCAAAACTTTTACTTATATATTAGGTATATACTGCTCAACTTTTACTTATATATTAAGTACAGCAGTATGTTTCCAGCCTATCACTTAAGATGGTTTCAACCGCTTCAGTTGAACGAATCGTCGCACAAAGCATAACAAGAAAAACCGACACATAGAGACCAGGAATATTCTCAGTGATTGACCGCAGTGGGCTTACTACACGTTTTGTTGGCTTGTAAAAAAGTGACTTTTTGTGATTCGAAACGGATTTGTGAATATTTCACAATTTCAATTTCTATTGCTGTTGATTACTATTACACTAGAACTATGAACCAATAATATTTAGAATTGACTAACATGAGGTGATATGTATATACGTATGTATTGTCTAACATGTTAACAACATATATGAATTAGTTTAGTAGCAGATATAGATTTTCCTTCAAAAAATAAAGTATTTTCGGTATATTTGCCAGTTTCAAATTCTAATTCACTGCATTAAAGAGCGCGGTTGAAAAAAACTGTCAAAATAAGAAAATACTGGACATTCACAAGATAACGAAAATCTATCAAATGAAAATATTTTACATAAACGTATATATTTTCGAGACGTTATTCTTGTTTCAATGTTTTAAATGAACTACGGTACTTGGCTTGTGTTCATTTCATTCAGTAGCCTGTCTAGGTTAAATTTTTAGTTTTGCTACAATCTGAAGTATTATCTATTATATGATAATACACACCAAAGCAACATCAATTCATTGAACTAAACAGAGTTGAACATAATTAGCATCATAAGTATCAGTTACCTTAGAAAATATACGATTTCTTATAATACCCACTTTATTGTATTTTACTCGACTTGGTTGTGATAAATTTAATTGCGAAAGCTTAAGCTTAGTTTTTCGAAAATCTGTGTGCTTTTTGAATAATTGATCAAAAACGCGACGCGCGCACTACGCCACCTTAAGTGATGACTGTTCGCTAGTTCACGATACCAGCATTCTATCCAACTCATCACTCCTCTCGGACAAGGTTTAACCGATTCTCACGAAATGTCTTATAGTTCCAAAACAAACTTCTAAGTTTTATTCGGATCCGATTTTCGGTGTCGGAGATACAGAGTGATATGTGCAAATTAAATGAGAAATTGTGCACTCATTTATCAGTTAATTACCCAATAGTCTGACTTTGGCTTTACTGTTCCCTAATTTCCAGTTTCAGGAAACGCCGAAAATTGTGGTCAATAACTTCAAAATGCATCCCATTTTGATATCTAAGAAGTTGGTCAAACCGGTGTTTATAAAATTGGATTCAAATAAAAGGTCTCATGGGTTTATAGGTGACTATTAAACCCATCTTCAACTCCGATATTACAGGGTGATGAGTGTTACAAATTTCAAACCATCATTTCAAGTTTCGAATAAGATTACGTAGAAACTTTTTGAAAGTCAGTTTATGGTTCTAAAAATACCGGAAATGATGGTTAAAAATTCCAAAAAGCAATTCTTTCCTCCATCATCTATGGAGTATGGCAAACCTGTTATGCGTGAGTGCGATACTAAAACTGAATACTGAATGCACAGCTTCTGCAGCTGAATGTAGATGAAAATATTTGCCACCTGACCGTTACAAACAGCTTCCAATGAAAATCTTTCAACTGGTCTTCTCGCTAGTGTCTGACGAATGCTAGTCAACAAAATTGCCGGCCACACATCTGAGCACGGTGGGAATGTCATCCATACTGTTAGCTGAGTGACCACAAGAACAACAAACCGAATTTCATTCTTGATTATTGTGTTGATTTGTAGATTCGCTTATTTCATATAAAACATTATATAGTGCACTGTTCGTATTGAAAACTGGTAATAATTTTCAACGATATTCAATAGCAAAATCTACGCATTCAAGAAAAGGGTTCGCGACCATGTTTAACATGGAAGTAATTACTCAATTCGCTTTTTTTAGAACTGAAAACCGATCACGTGGAACTCTGTAATGTTTTTATATAATTTTTTTCATAGCCTGAGCCACATTCACTGTTGAACCAAATTGGGTTTTTCTCGGATGGTGCTAGCTACTAATTTTCTTTTATACTAGTGGGCACGCAAGCGTATTTAATTTTAATCCTTGATACTCGTTTTTTTAAAAACTTTAGGAAAACTTAAATTTTAATGATTTTTTTAGTCTTGCTAAGACGTAGAGCCGTCTTGAACTAGTTTCAAGTTTGATCTGTATCTAACTAAGAAAACAAATTGAAAAAATTGCCTTCAAATATAACTATCTAATGAAAACTGCGAAAAAAGCTACCGAATAGACGGGACTCGAACCCATAGCTAGCTCCTATCCGGAAAATGATATTGTCAATTAAACTACCCTGTATGTGAAAACACATGCAGAAACAGTCTAATTGACTAGAAGAACCGAGCATGCTTCACTGTGCTCGGTCGCCATATTTTGATGGCAACCCCTCCGCCAGCAATCACTACACGTCGTATCACAAGTCTATCTTCACTCTCTGCTGACACTGATTTGAGATTTTCAATATATTGTGTTCGAGATCATAATCGTCACTCCTGCGACCACATTTCAGCTGAGATCATCAAATAGACGTGCCCTGCTAGGCAGCGAAAGAAACAAAAACAAAATTTCAAATCATCGTCTGACGGCAAAGCAGAAAATTGAAGATAGATTTGCGATACGACGTGTAGTGATTGTTGGGGGAGGGTTTGCCATATTGATATGAGAATAGTTTAATGCCGTGGCGCCCGCGCTCAGCGAAGCATGCTTGGATCTTCTAGTCAATTAGTTTGTTTCTTCATGTATTTTCACATACAAGGTAGTTTAATTGGATAAACAATTTCCCCGAATAGGAGCTAGCTATTAGTTGGAGTCCCGTCTCTGCAGTAACTTTTTCGCGGCTTTCATTACATAGTATGATGATGAAATCCGACTTTCATTTTTCCAATCTGATTTCCTCGTCTGATAATGATCAAACTTAATTGTTATATTTTTGCATTTTATACTGCTTTTACCTTAAATTGCTTATCATATTCCCAATGGCATGGAGAAAGAATAATGTTATGTTTTAAACACCTTGAGATTTCTATAATCAGAAACTTATCACTGTTCCACGTGGTAAATTCTGAAAATGCCCCTCCTCTTAAAGTGATTTAAAACACGTGGTGTTTTTTCCGATGTTTGCACTGAGGATTTTCTGTTATTCATTTGTTGTGGAATTCAGGTGTATAACTGAAGCATCGCATTATTATAAACAGAGTTATTTTTAAACATTGTTTACTTTTAGCACTTAATTTTTTTACCCTCAGTTTTTAAATAGTTTTCAATTTTATTTTGCGAAAGTCGCATCATTCATCCAACGCATTGGCTGACTCTAAGGATGTGTTCACAAATGAAATGTATGTTAAAAATTACCTTCCGAAATATGCGAAAATCAAGAATAAATAAATAAGCATACCAAGACCCGAAGGATCCGTTCAACAAAGCGCATAAACCTATGCCTCGTACGGTAGCTCCAGGTGGTTTCGTTCTGTCCAGATCCAACACACGGAACACACAGAAGATATCCGCTACCGACGCCGATTGATGACAGATTTGCTGACATTCGAATATCCAGTCGAATGTTTGTTCCATTCACGTATGGGTGCTTTTCTTCTCTATTCTTGTGCGTTTTTTTTCCTGACAGCCTTCAACATTCTATGGGTTTTCAGTTCGTTTGTTCGTCCCTCAAGCGGGGAGTAAATAGCCATCTGAATGGGGCCCATTGAAACTGGTCCATCTAGGTGTATAACTATTTGAGTATGATGTCAAACTGTTTTAAAGAGCGGCATCGGAGAGAACATGGTGTAATCCGATTAAAATGTTATTATTGGAATTATTCCGGTTCTGTTTCCTCGTTTTTCCGTAGCTTCGAAGCTTTTCGGGTTGTTGTTGTTCTCATTGTTGTGCGCTTAGGAAGTAGGTTCTTATTATCGAACATCGTTATCTTTCTAGGAGTTTGAAGTATTGTCGTAGTGAAAAAATACCTTTAGTTCTGTAATAATTGACAGTTTTCTAATTTCTACCATTAAAAAAACCGCGAATATGTTCTCCTAAACTGGTATATAAGATGAACTGTCGATTCACATATAAAGATAATTTCGCTTCCGATGGATGGCTGAAATGTTAAAGCTGATTGATGTAAATCGATCCAAAACGTTAACATTTATTTGCTTTAATAACGTATTCCGGATAAACAAAATTTCGCTTTTTGAGCCAAGCTTTTATTTCCAAGAGGTTTTGCTCTTATATTACGCTTCGAAGAATTGTGCCACTGAAACTCGACGAATGCGCTCGAATATGTGCCGGGAGGATGATTTTTGTGAAACGCAGAAAAGTCATGGAGAAAGCCAGGACATGCTTCCACGTCCCATGCTTCACGAGAGAGTTATTCATTCGATTAATTTATCTAATTATCAATTCCGTAAATAGATATTACTATTGCATCTGGTCTTCCAATATTTAGTTTCAAAGCAATTTTTATTGCATTCATTTTCATTTTTGATTTGACAATGACTCGTCAGTGAATAGCAGTTCAAATCAAACAGCTCGTGCAACTTAGCAATTTAACTCGAATCAATATTTGTTCAAATTTATTGCATCCTATTGTTAGTATGACAATGTTTAGATTTGGTCACACTTTAAAATAACCTTTACCAAAAAGGTAAATTTAAAAACAACATGGTTGTTGGTTTTCTGCTTGTACATGATTTTACATTTTAAATATTTCTTCACAACAAATACATAAATCTTTTTTGCATGTTACGACTAATTGCGCGGTAATAAAACGGAAACTGAACAAATTTAAAAGCACGCTACGAATTTTTTTATTCTCATTTGACTATTTTTAACAATCACTATCGAGACTCGAACGATTTTTTGTTTGAGCCTGTGTAAGTTTTAAATTTGCCATACGTTGTAAACACTACCGTCACCTACTCGACTGTTCGACTCAACCTTTTTAAAGCGTTCCAAGACACAGTGGCGTACCGATGAAATTTGGCGCCTGGGGCAAAATGATGGCGTTTTTCATTGAGAAACACTGGTGGCGTGGATTGCTCTGGTTTTGCACTTTCGAGCAGAAATCGCAATGAAACACCGTCAGAATGTTGCATTTATGCTCGAAAGTGCAAAACTAGAGCAATCCACGCCACCAGTGTTTTTCAATAAAAAACGGCATGAGATTTGCCGCTCGGTTTAGTGAGCAAAACATAAAAACAGTTGAACTCCATCCGAAAGATGGCTTCGACCAGCAAAAATAAGGTCCCAAGGATTGGTTTGCCGCCCCCTTATAAAAGTTGCGTCCGGGCCGACTGCCCCCTTCGCCCCCTTAGATACGCCACTGCCAAGACATATAATTAAAACAAAAATTATGTGTGTTAGAAATGCTGGGAGTCATACTTTTCGTCAAACGTAAAAAAAATTATAATCGAAAAAAAAATTATAATCTTTACGCAATAAGTTCAAGATTATTTTATCATCTACGATCTGTGAAAGTTTCCTTCAAATACGTTTATTTAGGAAAGAGCGGCATGACTGTTGAAAATTTGATGAAAAATTGTATTGTGCCAAAACTTTCAGAAAAATTGTTTTTTTCAACGTTTCTCCAGAAAGTCATTTTAAAGATCAAGTAGAACCGAATATTCAACACTTGAACAAAAAATGCTATTTTTTGCGAGATTTTACGAATTCTGACCCACTTCTCAGAAAGCAACCCCTTTAAAAAGGAGTTCCGGACATGTTCCGACAATGCATGATCGGCGTGGCTCAATTTTTCGACTTCAAGAGAACAAAACTATCGTCAGTTGTAAACTTTGAAATTCATTGAAGCAAAATACGCCCAAGTTTATTTTATGTGTAGCATGCATACCGAATAGAAAAAAAACATATCGCATAAAAAACCGCGTAACTTCGAAAATTCGCATCAAAACCGCATAATTTTGAAAATTCGCATAAAAAGTCGAATGACTCTAAAAATTCACCTATAAAATAACCGGAGAGTTTTGAAAATTCGCAAAAAAACTGCAAAGCTAAGGAAAAATTATGTTAGATGTTTCAAAAATACATAAAACGTCGAGTTTGGTATAATCTGAAAAACTACAAGGATCAGCCCCATGGGGTTGTTCGAGCCATTGATGTGGAACAAGGCAACCAAAATTTCTAATGATCTACAATCAAAAAGTTCAATCAATCCGAACCAACACCGAACATCATTTGTCTTGATTTGCATTTGTTTTATGACCGACGAAATTACACCATTATCCCAAATATATGCAATTATATCACACATACTTGCGATTTCGATAATTCTTTTGGTTGATTTTTCAATAGGACGTTTAAGCAAGTGACAGTTTCTCTTCAATCACTCTCTCTTTCGATTATTGTGATGTGATTAAAAAGATTTTCTTTGATATCACTATTCTGTTTGAAAGTCGAGTGTTTCGGGTATCATTACATGCAAAGAGTTGAGTGATAAACGTAGAAACCGCTTGGTAATTAATAGAAGAGAAAGTAAACAAAGAGAAACTGTCACTTGCTTATACACCCTTTTGAAAAATTAACCGAGAATTAAACTTCTCTTCGCCAAGCTTGTGTTCAAGTTTTTTATGCAAGTAGTTTTTTAGCGTTAAGTTTCTCTACCATTCTGCGATTTCGGTTGAAGCGATAAACTATTTCTCATTATCAATCGAGTTCATCTAATATAAATTAGAAATTAATCTTAAGCACTCAAAATTTATCCAGAGGTAGTTGTCAATCAGATCAGAGTATATCAATAAAGGGCTGAGGCCAGTGTGTTTTAGGGTGTTTCACGCTTCAAATCTGATTTTCTCAGAAACGGTGACGAATATAAAAAAAACCCAACAGACAATCAGGCTTCGAAACTCAAAGTTTTCCTCTTTTCAATTTTTCGCCAATTGAACTTCCCAATTATTGTTGACTGAAGACGTTGTTACATGTTATTTAAGATTTAGGTCAACTTTATTGATTTTAGCACACAACACGTTTCGAAAACTCGAAAGAAAATTCTTCACTAAAATCAAAGTTAGGATTCCATATTCCTTGGCAAAACTTGACATTTCATTTCTACAGACTTCGCAACCATTCGTAAGTGTACATGAATGCATGACTCGTGTTACCATCCATTGACACTAAGTATCTTTCCACGTCGGCGTTCGAACATACGAACATTGGCTTGATAAACTAAAGCCTTTTGCTGTAAACCTCAGACCTGGGTTTACAGCAAAAGGCCAGTTATTGTAAAAATGGAAATTCTGCATAGACTTTTAATTCAGTGAAGGAGGTATGTTTGAAAAATATACCGAAATAGTCAAATGTAACTCTACGCAAATAATTTATCGTATTTATCAGGTTCAAAAAATTTAGAAGTTTACCAAGAAATAACTTCATTGGGAACCAAAAAATGACCAACTGAACTCCACTAGATTGATTAAACATTGCATATATCAACAATTGGATAACATAACTATTCAATAATACTTGGACTGTTTACTGCAATCACTGCTAATATGTTGTTTTAGTATAGAAAGATCCGACTGATACAAAAATATGCCGCTGAATTATCACTAGATATCAATCGAAACACAGTTTTTCACTTCCTAGAAGGTGCCCCACAAACGCTGAAGATCGCGATCTTCCGTTCCCACAATGTTGCGCACTCCCAAAGGAAACAAAATTAAAACCAAATGTAAATAAATTTTTCAACTTCTCACCGGGATCTCGCGCATCAAACAACCAGCGGCGGAGGCAGCAGTGCGATGGCGGCACGGGCGACGGACTCGTTTTGTCCCACTGTCATCGGTTATCGCTTATCGATTCGAACATTTTTATAAAACAGATGAGTCCGATTATCATACCAATAAGCCCGTTTCACTAGTGATAGTGTGAAACTAGAGACGCTCTGAATAAAACCCGAAAAATTCGGTATAACTTTTAAGGACAAGAATCCGCAAATGCTGGCTTGCTACGAAATCGAGTTTGTCATCCCTAGTGCAGCCACATGGTCTTCATATGATACTCAGTCCGGAACGATACCGGCTGTAGAATATTTTTTTTACGACCGACAAGCTTGATCCGATGCAAGCTTCCTTACTGGTCAGACTCAAATGTCTACATAAAAACCGATAAAAGACTTCGGTCACTCTGTGGTGATGATAGCTATTTCTGTTTCAACGTTTCCATACGTAAATATTCTCATCTCCGCAAGCGTTCCGTTTGTTTGGAACGGCAGTGCGGCATCGATGCTTTGGTCTTCCCAAAGGGATGTCGTTGATGATGATCGCCATCGTTCAGCAAGATTGCTCTACGGTGCAGTCTCCTAAATTGTTTGCCCAAACGTAGAGTGACACGATTGAAGAGCGCTGAAATCGTGGAAGAGAAGGGCACCGAGTGGATCAGTCAGATCGATATTATCTAAATTTATCGGTAATCGTCACAATAACTTGGCACGATGGTTAATAACTGTCACGGGACAAGGTGTAGAAAGCTGCCCGGTAAATAAACGCAGTCGGGGGTCCGCTCGAACTGGCATTGGATCAAGAGCATCCTCGCCAATGGACACTACAAATGAGGTTACACGGAGCTTAGAGATTTCAATGCGTTGGAGAGAGGAACGGATTGGTGTTATTAAAACATAAATGGCTCGAGCTTTATCTCGTCGGGAGCATGAACCAATCATGCTAAATGTGCTGTATTTGGTACGTCTATAGTTGCTCACAATCGGTGACAATCTATTAAAACCTTAAACGGTTGTAATCGTTTAAATGTTTAGATAACACTGGTACTATCAAAACGATGTGCTAAGTCTTAGTTAAACCATTTCTAGAATACGTTACGTTCAACATTTAAGTAAAGAGTAAGTCTTCTGGTTTGGGCTTTGCTTACATTTGAAAAAGGTGGATAAAACTCGAGAACACCGTTGAAGAGGAATTCAAGAACACATCGAGCCGTCAGTGATGTTTTTTTAAAATTTCAATTATAGAGGTTTTAACCATAAGGTCATTCGCCTCTTCGGACCAGAGAAGCTTTCTGACCCTATGTACGGTTGTTGGGATTCGCGCCAGTGCAGTAAAACTTCATTCAATTCAATTGAAACTGAACTAGTAACACTGCAGTTATGCACTCCTTTTAATCTAAACGTGTGACAATCGATTAAGCATTCCATGAGATTTAGAAGTGAGTTCCTCTTTCAAGTTTTTGTCATTATTTTCCTGAAACGGTATTCAGAGACCATCATAACAAAAAATAGTCGTATGTCCATGAATTAGTTTGACGAATAAATTGAAATAACTTTGAACCCAACTTTGAACATTTTTTGGTATCGTCATATCGTTTAAATTTTAAAAGCTCATCACCCTGTAATTTCAGAATTGGAAGTCGGAGTCGGATAAAATTCATCAATTTAATTTGGGACCATAAGTTTAGTTTAATTCAAATTTTTGTAATGGATTGTTAACCATTTCACTACCTTCGAAATTTTTCCAAATCACTGTAGCCATCTTAGAGAAATCGTAGTGCATTCAACATAAAAATTTTGGGTGCTCTCCGGGATCGAAAACCGAAAACCGGTACAACTGAAATAAGTTATTTGGACTCTCAAAATCTGTGAACCCGATAAATTTATGTGAAACTTGTACACTAATCGCCCTGTATCTCCTGAACCGGAAGTCTGATCTGATGAAATAACAAGCAGCTTTTATGGGACTTAAAGAACTTTCATTTAAATGTTAAATTGACGAAATCGGCTCAGACATCTACCAGCAAAATGAGTGACATATACCATTCTGTAGTTCTGGAATCAGAAGTCGGATCCAAATGAAATTTAGAAACCTTATATGGGAGCATAAGACTGTTCATTTGAGTCGAAGTTTGTAGCAATCAGTTAAGCCATCTCCGAGAAAAAATAATGAAAAAATATTCACACACAAATTTGCTTATCTCGAAGAACTTCTTCGATTGGTATAAGGGTGTAAGAAGTTGTTTTTTTTCTAGCAATTTTTGTTGCAAGCAGTATAAATCGATATAAATATGAAATTGTTTTGAATTTGAAAATCGTGTTTCACTTTGCTCTCCGTTAAAAATGAGCGGATTTTAACAATTTATGGATTGTTAGATAGCTAATACCATGTGACATCTAAGTGTAAAAACATATTCTGTTTTCAAGGTCAATTGTGACAGATATTGTCAAAAAACTGAAAATTTTGACATAAAACTTCATATAACTCAAAAAATAAACATCCGATCTCAACGACTAGTTTGATCAAAATCGGTCCAATCATCTTTGAGATCACGACCACTCTGTTGACATCACACATACAGACACACACACAAAAAAATTTTTCCTAGTGAAATTATTCTGTTCAAACAATCAAACGCTGATAACAAAAACTTGTTCATTAAATCATGAATGATGATGATGATTGAAATTTTTTTTTGCCCAAGATGGAAAAATTGGACATACCTAATATGTGGTTTCAACAAGACGGTGCCACACCCACCACGGCACGCGAAACAATGACTAAATTGAGAGCCGCCTTCGGTGAACAGTTTATCTCACGTTTTGGGCCCGTCAATTGGCCGCCTAGATCGTGTGATTTAACGCCTTTGTAATATTCCTCGTGGGTCCAGGTTAAGACCCATGTCTACAAGGATAAACCAGCAATGATTGAAGCTCTGTAAACCACTGTAAACCTACATTTTGAACTCTGCGGGAGCTTTCAATGCAAAATTTGTAGCGCTGCGTATTGAGTAATTTGTCCCAGTAAATGCTGCATTATATCAAATCATTCGATGGCTCGTAATATTCGCTCATTATTTGTGCTGTCGATGTCGAATGTGCTTTACAAACGTTTAGAAATGTCGGTAATATCGTATTTGTGATTATCGATTATGACCAAAGTTTGAGGATTTTTGGACTATTTTGTTTATTTGGAACCGGATACCGGGAACCAGGATAGCCAGGATCGGTTTGTTTGTCAAAATCGTCACACACACACACACACACACACACACACACACACACACACACACACACACACACACACACACACACACACACACACACACACACACACACACACACACACACACACACACACACACACACACACACACACACACACACACACACACACACACACACACACACACACACACACACACACACACACACACACACACACACACACACACACACACACACACACACACACACACACACACACACACACACACACACACACACACACACACACACACACACACACACACACACACACACACACACACACACACACACACACACACACACACACACACACACACACACACACACACACACACACACACACACACACACACACACACACACACACACACAGACATTGCTCAGCTCTATGAACCGAGTCGAATGGTATATTTTCACTAGTCGGTTTTTCAAGTGATTACATTACCTTGCTATATGAGAAAGGCAAAACGTGGACATAAATCATAAATTAATGCATATAGTTGCTTTTTAGAAATTATTTACATATATATACCGCGTAATTTGATTCTATCCCTAATAGTTCGTGGCCTACTTTGACAAAAAATATAACCATAACTTTTTTTTCTGAAGAAATAGAAAATTTTTTTCTTCCACAAAGTCTATGTCGCACCATTTCTGATATACAAAGCGTTTTTATGGCAAACCCCTTTAAATCAGTTTTTTATTCATAACTTTTTTCGAGTTATTTTGTTATGCATACTTTGTACATACTTTGGAATAATTGTAGAAAATAAAAAATCCCATATTTTTTTTTTCATAAATACGTTTATTTCTTAAGGCAGTTTACATAAGTTTTTCTTCGCCGTAGCATCACTTTTACATAAAATTCTTATCCTAATTTAATTCTAACATAGTCACAACGATTTGAATTTATTAAAACATATTCCTCTTATTACTTAAACATCATCTTAGGTAACTCGCCATTAATTATGAAATCTACTCGGAAATATTAATTGAACCAAACGATTAACTTCTATAAATTATAAAATAAGCTGATATTTTCAGACATTTTGTTGATAATTTCATAAACTGTTTCGAGTTTGTTTGTATCATTACATAATTTTTATTCTAATTTAGCTATTGGTTGAACTCATGGACGCAGCTGGAATCAGAACTAAGTCTTAAGAGGGGCCTTTATTAAATTGAAACTCCAATTTTCTTTATGAAATGATAAATAAGTTTCATGTATGAAAGGTCACGATAGGCAAGAATGTCTCGAACTGGCACATTGGATAGTCTACCTTGGGTACGCAAAGAATTTATTAGTTGAGATCTGACATCACGATACTCCACGCATGTCCAAACGACATGATCAATATCCCGATAACCTTCTCCGCAAGCACAATGATTAGTCTCGGAGAGCCCAATTCGAAGGAGATGTGCTTCTAACGTGTAGTGATTGGACATGAGTCTGGACATCACACGAATGAAATCCCTACTCACATCCAGTCCCCTGAACCATGCCTTTGTCGATATTTTCGGAATAATTGAGTGCATCCACCGACCCAAATCATCTTTATCCCAAGAAGCTTGCCAGCTGGCAAGTGTTCTTTGGCGAGACGAGCTATAGAATTCGTTGAAAGCAATCGGTCTCTCATAAATTTCACCCTCAATAGCACCACGTTTGGCTAAAATATCGGCTCTTTCATTGCCAGGAATGGAGCAATGAGCCGGGACCCAGACTATAGTGATTAGATAATTATTGTTCAATATGTCGTTCAGGCGCTGTTTTATTTTGCCCAGGAAAAACGGTTCAGTCTTGCCAGTCATGTTTGAGCGAATGGCTTCAATTGCACTCAGACTATCTGTGAAGAGGAAATAATGGTTTGGAGATAATGTGACGATTACACTCAAACTATAATGAACTGCTGCTAGCTCTGCTATATAAACAGATGCAGGTTCTTGAAGCCTAAATGAGGCCGAAACATTATTGTTGAACATACCAAACCCTGTCGCTTCTTCAATTCGCGATCCATCAGTGTAAAACATTTTCTCAGAGTCAATATGCCTGAACTTACTTGAAAATATTTTTGGGATTTCCGCCGAGCGTAGATGATCCGGGATTCCACGCACTTCGCGCTGCATGGATGTATCGAAAAATAAAGTTGAGTCAGGGGCACTTAGGATGCTGACACGGATAGGAATATATCTTGATGGGTTGATTTCCTGTGACATGTGATTAAAATATACTGTCATGAATTTTGTTTGAGATCGAAGCTCGACTAGTCGTTCGAAATTATTAATTACCATGGGATTAAGCACCTCACATCTTATTAGCAGGCGTGATGAAAGCTCCCAAAAACGATCTTTCAATGGAAGAACTCCCGCCAGAACTTCAAGACTCATTGTATGTGTCGAATGCATGCAGCCTAAGGCAATTCGCAAACAACGGTACTGAATTCGCTCAAGTTTGATAATATGAGAGTTTGCAGCGGAACGAAAACAAACGCATCCATATTCCATCACTGAAAGTATCGTTGTTTGATACAATTTTATTAGATCTTGCGGATGAGCACCCCACCAAGATCCTGTTATTGTTCGAAGAAAATTTACTCTTTGTTGGCATTTCGTTATCAGATACCTAATGTGTCCTCCCCACGTGCATTTGGAATCGAACCACACCCCGAGGTATTTAAAAGTTGAAACCTGTTGGATCATTCTTCCCATCATATGGAGCTGAAGCTGCGCGGGATCATGCTTTCTTGAAAAGACGACTAACTCTGTTTTCTCCGCAGAGAATTCGATACCAAGATGAACAGCCCAAACGGACAAGTTATCTAAGGTATCTTGCAATGGTTTATGCAGATCAATAGCTTTGGGTCCAGTAACTGAAACCACGCCATCATCTGCCAATTGTCTTAGTGTACATGGGGTTACAAAACAGCTGTCAATGTCATTCACGTAAAAATTATAGAGAAGCGGACTGAGGCATGAGCCTTGCGGGAGACCCATGTAGCTAATTCTGAATGTTGCCAAATCGCCATGTGAAAAATGCATGCGTTTCTCTGACAAAAGATTGTGCAAATAATTATTTATAACCGCTGGGAGTCCATGTTGGTGGAGCTTGTCTGAAAGAACATCAATGGAAACTGAATCAAATGCTCCTTTAATGTCTAAAAATACAGATGCCATTTGTTGCTTTTGAGCGAAGGCAATTTGGATGTCAGACGAAAGTAATGCAAGGCAATCATTCGTCCCTTTATTTCTACGGAAGCCAAACTGAGTATCTGACAACAAACCGTTCGTCTCGACCCAAGTGTCGAGACGTCGCAGAATAATTTTTTCGAACAATTTTCTGATGCAGGACAACATCGCAATGGGTCTATATGAGTTGTGATTGGAAGCTGGTTTCCCCGGCTTTTGAATGGCGATAACTTTCACTTGTCTCCAGTCAGGTGGAACAATATTTTGCTCAAGAAACTTGTTGAACAATTCCAACAAACGTCTTTTTGCGAGGTCGGGCAGATTCTTCACCAAGTTGAATTTGATTCTGTCCAACCCAGGAGCGTTATTGTTACAAGACAAGAGTGCTATAGAAAATTCCATCATTGAAAATGGGTTATTAATAAAATCATTATTTGGAGGAGATTCCCGTATAATGCTCTGCGTAGGAACAGAATCTGGGCAAACTTTCCTAGCAAAGTCAAATATCCATCGGTTCGA
Source organism: Malaya genurostris (assembly GCF_030247185.1). Taxonomy (NCBI): domain Eukaryota; kingdom Metazoa; phylum Arthropoda; class Insecta; order Diptera; family Culicidae; genus Malaya; species Malaya genurostris. The sequence continues at coordinate 218,163,814 of NC_080572.1, forward strand.
GTATTCATCACTCTCATTGCCCATGTTACGATTCCTCATTCGTCTGGCCGTGTTCCAAAGAGTGCTCATTGAGGTTTCTCTTGACAAACCTTCGACAAAATGTCTCCAATAGCAACATTTTTTGGCTCGAAGTATGCTCTTGTACTTGGTTTCTAACACCATAAGTTTTTCAAAATTCTGAGGAGTTCCTCCTCCCCGTTTTAGAAACGTCTTGCAAGCATTTTGTTTTGCGAGTTTAGCCTCTGAGCACTCTTTGTCCCACCAGGGGTTGGGAGGCCTTCTGTTAGTCGTTGGCCCAGGAAAGCGTTTAGTTTGGGATTGTTCGGCTGCGTCCAGAATCGAACAAATGAGGAAGTCATATTCTTCAAGTGGAGGGAGCTCTTCCATTGAAATCAAAATACTAGAGATACTACTTTGGTATTTAATCCAGTCGATATTTTTTGTCAAATCATATGGAATACTAGCTGAAGTAGCATTGCAATTGCTACTGCTAATTGAGATGATGATTGGTAAATGATCGCTACCGTGTAAATCAGGCAATATTTTCCAGGTGCAATCTAGTCGAATTGATGTTGAGCAAAGAGATAGATCTAATGCACTTGGGCGTGCAGGAGGTCTTGGGATCCGTGTCATGCTACCCATATTTAATACCGTCATGTTAAAATTGTCACAAATGTTTTGTATTAAAGATGATCTGCTATCATTGTAAACGGAACCCCACATAATACCGTGCGAATTTAAATCCCCCAGAATCAATCGTGGAGCAGGAAGGGCTTCAACCATTTCATTAAGCTGTCGCTGTCCAACTTGTGCTTTTGGAGGAATATAAACTGAAGCTATGCAAATATCTTTGTCTTTAATGTTTATTTGGCAAGCAACAACTTCTATACTAGAAGTTGAAGGGATGTTTAATCTATAAAAGGAATAGCATTTCTTAATTCCCAAAAGCACTCCACCATACGGAGAGTCTCTATCGAGACGTATAATGTTAAAGTCATTAAAATTTAAGGCTATGTTTGATGTAAGCCATGTTTCACACAAAGCAAATACATCACATTTTTGACTATGCAACAAAACCTTAAATGAATCAAGTTTTGGCATGATGCTTCGACAATTCCACTGCAGGACAGTGATTGTATCATTTGTGGCGGGTGATAAATTATCCATCAAAAGATACAAAACCTGAGACAATTGGCCATTGAGCTGATAACTGCTTCAAAAAGGTTCTAGCTATTGGAAGGAATGCCATTATGAGGGTCTTTAAGGGTTCAGATATATTGAATGCTGAGAAAATCCATTCAACAATTTCCGAAAACTTCAGTAATCCTGTTGGTGGCTGTGAAATGGAGCCCACTGGATTATTATCTTTTTCTGTGCTAGATCCTGGATTGGTTTGTGAGTTTAACAAACCAGGAGGCACAGTCTTTGGTTTTGACTTTTTTTGTTTAACACGGGGATCTTTTTTTGAAGATGAAATTTTAGGTGTCTTTTTTGGTAATTTGGAGGAAGACTTCTTTCTCTTAACTGACCCTTGGGTAGTGATAAACGAATTACCTTCACTATTTTCGTCTGAGTCAGAGTCCTCTGGTTCCTCTAGATTTGAAAACCCGTTTTCGGTTTCCAAAGGAGGGACATCAATGACCGTTTTAAGCATTTCTGCATATGTGCGCTTAGACCGTGCTTTTAAAGAAAGCTTAATTTTGTCTTTGTGCACTTTGAATGCAGTGCATACTGAAATATCATCATGAGGGCTATCCCCACAATAAATACATTTTTCAATTTCCTTGTTGCAATCATTATCTTTATGAGGCCCTTCACACTTAATACATTTTGATTTATTACTACAGTAAGTAGCTGTGTGGCCGAATTTATCCCATATTTTTGTTGAAGGTAATGCATCGGTTTTTTATTTCCTGGCTAACTTATACATTTTACCTTTTTTTAACCTATAATAAAACCTTAAACCGAACCGAAATATGTAACTTCATGCAGCTGATTTTCACAAAAATTATAGAAAAAGATATGCTCAATACTATTACAAACTCGATGGAACATTTTTTTAGGCCTTTTCAAAGTTAGTTTTAGTTATTGAATTATGGCGACCCCCTTAAAACTAGTTTTCTAATCATAACTTGTTTCGCTTTATTTTTTATGCACACTTTGTTTGGAATAATTGTATAAAATATAAAATTCCATAATTCTGTAGAAGGTAATGTACAGGTTTATTCTTTTCTGGAAAAGTAAAACATCATATTACCTTTTTTAACAAGGAAATTTGTGCCGAAGCGAAATACGCAACTTAATGCAGGCAGCAAACTTATAGGAAAATAAATTCCTAATTCAATTTATTTTAAAATAAGATTATCTTGAGTACTATTCGTGTGACTCATTTTCACTATGGCCATACTGAAACCATGAATGGTTGAAAAACGGAAGGCTTCACGCGTCTGCTATTTCTGTTACTCACTTTTGCAGTGAGCGTCGCACGATCAACGTCTCGTCTTAACAATCGTGGTGCTTCGCAATAACTCAATTTATTTACACGTTTAAACATGGAATCTCTTCGTAAAGTTTCGTACTTTTACAATAATTTATCATATTTTGTTAAAAAATATTTTTCCATTTTTTAAATTTGTGTTTAAGTTTAGATAAATTTTCGAATTTTCAATAATTAAAACTAACTTTGAAAAGGCCTTCCACTGATTGATCGAATGCAATGCGACTAAGTGATATAATTTATTAGTGCGACTAAGTGATATTGATTTATTAGGTAATATTGATTACCTAATTGATTGATTAGGTTGTGAAAAGTTACTTATTTAAATGCTATCTAAAACTTTGTAGTAAATACTTAGGTAATAGAGGTTAATTCTACGGAGATAAATCCAAAAAAACTGCTTTAAAAAAAGCGAATATATCTCAAAAAAACTTTTTTACATTATTTATCTTCATCAAAAATACTGTTGTTTTCTTCAAAATGAGATAGAAAAAAAAACAAATTATTTTTATTCGAAATACCGATATACTACCTCCTTAACAAAAATTAAGGGGCCACTTTCAAAGGAAGCGTTCTATAAACTTCCTCGAAAACAGGTTAGCTCTTAAAAATCAGTGAAAGTCAGTACATACTTTTGACCGTCTTTTTCCAGTTTTGGACCGCTTTGCTTTAATTTTACAAAAGTCAAAATACAGACTAAAATAATTTTATTAAAAAACCACTAGAACCATTCGATTCAGCGCATTCCAATTAACTAGAAACACCCACCGTTAATGGTTTGTCTCTGGTAATATATTTTACAACTCCAAAATACTGGAACAAAAAAATTTTACTTCTGACGCAAAAATCAACACTGTCGCACTCACCGACTTCTGAGACTCAACTGAGTGGACGGCATGTCAAACGAACATGATTCATTTGTAGCTAATGCTCGAGCCCACGTATTGAATGCTTAGCCGATGGGATGCGACTTTTAGTGTTCGAATTATTGCGAGTGGCTATTTTGATCCCGTGGCCATTTTCGACCCGGTCTCCCCTAATTGAAACAACGAAACTATATGGTAGAGGTCACGATTGGAGGTTCTAGATACAAGGAATAATATTCTTCACAAAGTATTTCCACTACTTTGTAAAACAACTCTAGTTCAAATGTTTATTACATTCGATAGTGCACGTGTTATAATGCAGAACTATTTCTAACATTTCCTATACTTTCGTTGCGTGTCAATCCGGTTATGTCTCTGACATTACCCACCCATCTTTTTTTCAATTTGTCCCCGTTGGATACTGATAAAAATAGTTTAATTTTCAATTTAAATCGTTATGACCATGAACTTTTTCTTCACTTATCAGCCTTTTTGCCTTTCTCTATACAATCACTATGAAAACCGACTTTTTATCTGAAGCCTGGAGAGCCAAATGTCATATACCATTCAATTCAGTTTGACGAATTGCGCAAATGTCTGTATGTGTCTACGTATGTCTCAAAAATATGCACTCACTTTTCTCGGAGATAGCTGAACCGATTGTCACATACTTAGATTCATATGAAAACTCTTATGGTTCCATAGCCAGCTATTGTATTTCATTTGGTTCCGACTTTTTTTCCGAGTTATAGAGTAATATGTGCAAACTAAGGAAAATATGTGCACTAAATTTTAAGTTTGGATTTTATTCAGATTTAACTTCCGGTTTCGGATCTAAAGGACCATAAGCGGAAAATTTTTAATTTAATGAGTATTTTTCCACAAACGGTGGCTAAAAGAGGTACAACTGACCGAAACTGACTGATAAATTCGTCTATTTTGCAGAACTTGTTAGTTTGTGGGTATATGAACTTAATTCGGCACTACTGGTCCCCCATTTACTGTTCCGGAAGCACCCAAAGTAGTGAAGAAAAAATTCCAAAAGTAGAACTCACTTCGATTTCGCAGCGATGTTTGAACTGATTTTCACAAATCTTGATTCAAATTAAAGCTCATATTGTCTCTGTGAAATTTCATCCCGATCCGACTTCCGGTTTCGCAATTACAGAGCGATGTGACACTCAATGACTTTCAAACCGCCATATAAAATGAAGATACAAAACCGGTACGTGCTTTTACGGAAAAACGAAAACCCAACTCGGCCTAACAATCGATGCACACAGTATACTTTGTTCAATTTTGTACACGCTATAAAGAAAACGCAAACCAACACCTAAGCTGATTACTTACTCACTTTCCTCAGATATAGCATGACCGATTTTTACAAACGTAATGTGATGTGACGTGATATGAAGTAAACCCAAGTAACAATTCGAATGCCTTATGGTTTTGATTATAATTTATAGGAGTTTTGTAATTGATTTTTCAGTCACTACTTGTTTTATATCAACTATAATAAGTGTCGCTTTTGACTAGTAATATCATAGTTTTTAAAGCTTCTATAAAACCTTTTACCGAGACTAACAACTGGACTAAAAATAAATCAATTTGTACTAGAATAAAACCATGCAAACGCTCTTAATATTGCTTTAAAAATTGTTCTTTAAAACATTATTGTCAGTTAAATTCTTTCATAAATCTAGTTTTGTGTGTGTGCGTGTTCGTTGAATGACAGTTTCACTCAGAGTAAATTTGAGGGTTCTAAAGGACATTTATGACACTCTTGTTGTGGGCTATTTGATTTATTGCTTCTTAGATTAAGTGTAATTTGCATTAAAGAAAATTTCATGGTCGCCATTATGATGTTCGTTGCCGTAGCCATTATTGACATCAAATAATCTTCGAAATGCAAAAACGAGGAAGTATGATGGACTGTTATTATTCATTTTCAGAACGTATGCACAAGTTTTATCGCCACGAAATAGTTTTATACAAAAAAGACGATGAATCACAGAAAATAATTTTCATAAATCATGGAGACTGTCACAAAAACCGTATTTATTTCAAGGCGATTAGTTATAATTCTTATTTTTATCCAAACATTCACGATAAAAATGAAAGCGCATGAAGTTTTTACGTTCGGTAAAAGTCTCAAACTTGTAAATAAAATCCAATAAATTCTTACTGTTTGCATTCAAAGCAGACATGACACACACATAGTCAAGAAAAATATTATCAAAACGACAGTTTATTCAAAGCGAAATTCATTCAATCCAAATAAATTTAATGTTCATCGTAAATCTGGTTTCAAAATTTTCTTGAATTTGAAGTTTTAACGCAGCTTTATGCTACCATACCTCATGAAGAATGGTCCACTTGGCAGGAACATGCTCTTATAGAGGTTTTCAGTAGGCTTTCGTGGAGTTTAAAGTTTTAATGCAAGATTTATTATGTAGCATTGCAGATAGCTACAAGTATTTATTAATATTAAAAATGTTACTTGGGAAGCCACCATCAGTTCAAGGACTTACCAGTGGATGCGGGTAGACTTACAGTAGCTTCGATATGACTCATCCATTCACCTTTTCACTATAGCTGTTACCGAAAAGCGAACAAAAGGATTGGGCGGATGTGTAAGTAGAGTCACTTACTCGTATAAGAATAAAAAATGCTCTTCTAACCATAATATCCAGTGCATGGATGAAGTATACCGCTATACATGCTTGAAACCGCCTGATGGTTTGTTTGAGAAGGGCGCGCCAGACTCATGTCAAACCTTCAGAAGGAAACAAGTTTCCTTCAAGTGACTTGGGCTGGCCATCCACAATCCCTCGTCCAGTCATCAATTCGTCCGATGCCCTAACGCTCCCTCCCCTTTACGTCCCCGTGATAAATGTTTTATTTTGATAAATACAATGAAACATAGTGTAATGAAATTAATATAACATAAAATGATAGAATAGATTACAAAATAATATAATATAATAAAATATAATATAATATATTATAAAACAATATACAAAATAACAGTTAATTTAGAATGTCAGTTATGCTCTTCTATCTTCGCAATATTTCTCTTCTAATAGTAATAATAATATCCACATCTATAAAAATAATATACACCCTCATTGAACATAACTCAAAATTGAGTGACACATCACTCAAATTCATAAAAAATGCACGTACTCTAAACTTGAGTTACCACCTATCTACTCATTTTTTAGTTAAAGGATGAAATTGTCAAAACTTGAGTAATTTTAACTTATAATAAGAAAAAAATATTTTGTTCAAAATTTGAGTAAGTTCAACTCAAATGTATGAAATAATATGCTATGATACTATATAACAGTTGATGTCGCAGTGTACGTTATGCTCTTCTAATAATTATATATTGTAATATACTATGATAAACATTACACTTTAGGATGAGCTTCAACTTATAAGTCATTTCGCAAACTCTCATTCTGCTACTAACGCAGAAGGCGATAGCACCAAGCCGAAGCCGTTCTAATGACCAAATGTCATCATAGACACACGGGGAGGCATGAAATAGGAACTTGTGAGGACTTAGTTATCTCACCATTTGACGACCCGTGACTGATTTTTACAAACGTAGGTTTGAATTAAACATTTATGCTCGCATATAAAGCTTCAGAATTTCATCCGGATACCACTTTCGGTTCCGGAATTACATGGTGAAGAGTATTCAAAAATTTAAATCGTCGGAATTACATGGTGAAGAGTATTAAAAAGGTTATATATCAGCGAAACAAAAAATCATAAAAAGATATCTAAACTGAGCTGAAAACCATTTCAATATTTCACCGAAGATAGTACCGAGGCACTCGAAAATAAAACTCAGTCTACTTTCTCAGAGATAGTTTGACCGAATTTCAAGAACTTTAGATCAAGTAGAAGGTCTTATGGTCCCATATAAAATTCCTGCATTTCATCTGGATCCGACTTCCGAATCCGGAACTACTGGGTCCGAAATTTTTAACAAAGCGTTAAAAATTTTATACCGCCACGTAAAGTGACGAAGTGAAAAAGTGACAAATTCTTTTTCATTAGGCTCAAAACTGTTCCAATGTGTAGGTCATATTTGTTGCTGACCATACTAACCAACCTTAGCTATTCTGGTCCTCGAAATCCAGTTTCGGAAGTATTGGAAATAGAACTCGCTTTTCTTCAAGATGGACAAATCGATTTTCACAAACTTATAGATTCAAAGGAAAAGACTTACGGTTTCATAAGAAATCCCTGGAATTTGTTGTAGATAATACTTCCGGTTTCGGAACTGTAGGGTGTTTTGGTTTGTAGATTTTGCTAGATTACATTCGAACAAACTTTCCTCTTTCTATTTAATAAACAGTGGTTTTTGGAATTCCACAGTAATATTTATGATGGTATGAGTAATATGCGAAAGGTATTAATCAAGACAAGTGCAATGAAATGATAAACAATGCAATAATGCGAGCGAATTTAATTATTTTTAAACAAGAAACAGAGATAGTTGCCTAGATAGCACATCTTTGAGTTGAATTTAATTCAAACTGATTATGATATACTTATCGTGAAGTACTATTCGATAGCAATACGTGAAAGAATAGCAAATTATCAACTGAAATTGATGTGAATATTGATCAATTAAAGCAAATAACAATGTGCTCTACTGTCCACTTTTGTGATCCGGAGTCCACATGGTCTTGAAGCCTTCTAATCTTGTACAAACTAGCTTAAAATTTATGACGACATTCTACATGATATCTCTATGAACCAACTTGTCTTCTCGTCCATCAACACCCCCAAAGAGTCATCGTGGGCTGTGGCCTCTCGCTGCTTCTGAACAGATAAAACCGCCTGACAAATAGCTTTCTGGTATGTCAAGTCCGGATTAGACGGGCTGAGACAACGACGTCGACGGCGATGGCGACGAGAGTGACTAGTCTAGCAGTTTCCAGCGGTGTGCCGGTTTTTTTTTACTGTGTCCCATTAAACGATGACAGCGTATTAAAATGGTTGAACATGTCAATAAAACAAGCAACCAGCATGGCTTTAGTCAAGATATTTTAGACAAGTTTTGTTTTGGGAAGTTTCCTGATCGGTACTAGCACTGTCGACGATAAGCGGCAGTTTCAGCCGACGTGTTGTCAGTCCTACCGCAGGAGGGGGTGGCTATCAATCGACCGAATAATGTGTCTGGTGGACCGATTTTATACACCTTCAACGCAGTTAGTCACTCCACTTTGATGCCCATTAAAATTTGTTGTTGTCTCAATAAAACGCACCGGTGGGATGTGAATGTTCGCTCGTAGGAATGTAGCCGGGGCCCTACGAAGAGACGGCAGAAGTCTCACTCAGGTTCAGCTACATACGAAATAGACTGTCTAAGAAAGATGATGACAATCGTGAGCTAACTCTGGAAACCATTAGTAGTTAACACTAAACTATTTTCTTTGATCGAATTTTTGATTTCGATAATTCAATTAAAGTCATTTGTTAATGACATGCGATTTAAGGAAAGAGTTTGAATAGGCTTTTATAGATCTGCAAAGTGGGTGGCAAATCTTTGAAGCTTGTTTTTTGACGTTTTCATGAAGGTCTAAGAGATTGAACTTCTTTCACTAGCCGTGCACATAAGCTTGGTATTTGATGACTACCTGTTGAAGAAAAAAACGTATAGTGTTTCTAATGGAAGATACCTCTTCACGCACGTTGAACCATGAAAATCAGACTTCACCCATGAAGAAATTACGATCACAGCTTCCAACGACAAAACAAAAGAAGATCCTCGCATACGAATTATTAATGATCCAGGGATAATGTTAAAATATTGTCTATGAAATTTTAATGCCTTCTCGATCCCAAAGCGCACGGTGAGTAATAACCGAATCGACATGGATTTTAAGCTTCGCGGTCTGTGCCAACGCGGGATTTCGGGTTATTTTTTTTTTCTCTCAACCAAAGCGAAAGAATGCACACCGGGACCCGGGAAAATCTTGAGGCGGGCCACTTAAAAAACAAACAAATGACCACTCATCGATCCATGTTTTTCTACGGTCCGTAAAAGTCCGAAAGAATCCTGCTGCGTCACTGAGTGTAGCAAATTCAAAAATCGTCTCCTCTGAATGGGCGCGTGCAACACGGGCCAGATGAGACGGCAAAGACCATTCCAACCTCGTTCGGATCGATTCTGCTGGGTGCTCGGTCGGTTCCTCCGCAAGGCTCTCATCAGCTGTCCCGAAAGCCAAACTGCAGATTTTCACGCTAATTTCTGATAAAAATGTTAATAAATAACAAATAGAGAATAGATAGATAGAAATACCGAACAACAGGCAAGAAAGTAATAAAAACCCTAATCTCACCTGGACTTGACAGTTGTGAAATTTGCCAACCGAAGTCACTCGCCCTTCTCCTAAAGCTAACGATTTTTGTATTTGTTCTCTAGGTTGTCAGGGTTTTTTTTTCCTTCAGGTGGGTCAGCAAAACGGAAGGGACGCGATCAGCACAAAGGTGAATGACAAGAGAAAAATTACATCAAAAATTTATTTATCTTCAGCCGTTTTGTCTAGCGCTAACCTCACTTTAAGGGTGTCGTAAAGTGGGTATTTGTCGGTTCTGCCAATAGCTCGGCACTCTAGCGGGCACGGGGATGTTTGCAGGATACATTTGTTGTTGTTTTTTTTTGTTCGCCTGCTTGGCTGTTGGCTCCGAGTGCTAATCGACGGGTGGTACTCGGGTGCCGAAATTTATTGCTTTGAAACAGATGATACCTCTTGAGAGAGTGTATCACTATTTTCCTGTTTAGTTTTGTCTATTTTTTTGTTTTGGGTTTGAGTCGGAAACATCGAAGCGATATTGGCAATCGATGCCTGACATGCCTTCAGAGGTGGAAACAAACGGAAAGAGCAATATGTAAAATACGACCGGCCAATTTTGGACTGGAGCAATAAATTTCCCGATGGAAAGATCTAGGATAAATGAAATCGAATGGTACATAGTTTTAAAACAAAACAAAAAATATACCGATCTGATTAAGGTAAGCTGACACACTGAAACACTTTTATTCAAAAATAAAGTTAACATTTTTTTCTTTTATGTTTTGTTTAGTCAAACCAAATCCAAAGCAATCGAGTCCCACTGCTATTATTTTTCGACGATCCTAAATCGCTCCCAACAAAGAAAGCGAGCAAAATTTTAAATCGAACTCGGCTCTTACGACGAACCTATGGTTTACTACAAAAATGGATAAATGGTTGGAAAATGATTGATGGACGATTTACGATGGCGTGACGACGAGTACAACGGCGGTTACCTGAAAGCGATTGCGCCAAACTCGTAATGCCTAATCTGGGGTGCTACCGATTGACTGACTCTCTGCTCTGCGCCGGCGGCTGCAGATCGCTTTGTTTATAACACACACAAAAATATGTACCTCAAGCGTTTTCGACTCGAGTCAAACTTTTTCCACTTCACAACAATAATGATTTTGTCGGCCCGATGATTGATAATAATCGATCGGGGGAAGAAAACGTGTGTAGTATGATATTTAGGTACAGATCGATTATTTCTGAGAAAGAAAGCGTCACAAATAAATGAAAGTTGTTTCCTAGACATACGTACTGCAATGTTCATTATCGAATATCATTTTGAAAACAAGTTCAAAATAATGCATTTTCTCAATATTGAAATACCCGCTATCTTAATCAAATTAGTAGGATAGTGAAACGCTTATACATGCTTGCTAAAAAGAATTTTTAAACTGTACACAGTATGCTTCGCTACACTCATTGGAACAAAATAATGTATATATTGGTGGGACAAAGCGTACTCAGATGCTAAACACGCGAAACAAAATGCTTTCAAGATAAGGAGGACGAACTCCTCAGAATTTTGAAAAATCCTTGACTTTAGAAACCTAGTACAACAGCATACTTCGAGTCAAGAAATGTAGCTATTGGAGACATTTGGTCGAAGGTTTGTAAAGAAAAACCTCAATGAGCACTCTTTGGAATACGGCCAGACAAATGAATAATCGTAACGTAAGAAATGAAAGTGAGGAATACTCGAACGATGGATATTTGATTTTGCGAGGAAAGTTTATCCAGATTCTGTTCCTACGCATAGCATTATTAGGGAATCTTTTCCAAATAATGGTTCCATTGATAGCCCCTTTTCAATGATGAAATTTTCCATAGCACTCATGTCTTGTAACAATAACGCTCCTGGGTTGGACAGAATTGAATTCAACTTGGTGAAGAATCTGCCCGACCTCGCAAAAAGACGTATGTTGGAATTGTTCAACAAGTTTCTTGAGCAAAATATTGTTTCACCTGACTGGAGGCAAGTGAAAGTTATCGCCATTCAAAAGCCAGAGAAACTAGCTTCCAATCACAACTCATATAGACCCATTGCAATGTTGTCCTGTATCAGAACATAGTTCGAAAAAATTATTCTTCGACGTCTCGACACTTGGGTCTAGACGAACGGTATGTTGTCAGATACTCAGTTTGGCTTCCGTAGAAATAAAGGGACGAACGATTTCCTTGCATTACTTTCGTCTGACTTCCAAATTGCCTTCGCTCTAAAACAACAAATGGCATCTGTATTTTTAGACAGTAAAGGAGCATTTTATGCAGTTTCCATTGATGTTCTTTCAGACAAGTTGACAAAGTTATTGATCTGCAAAAACCATTGCAAGATACTTTAGATAGCTTGTCCGTTTGGGCTGTTCATCTGGGTATCGAATTCTCTGCGGAGAAAACAGAGCTGGTCGTCTTTTCAAGAAAACATGATCCCACGCAGCTTCAGCTTCATATGATGGGAAGAATGATCCAACAGGTTTTGACTTTCAAATACCTTGGGGTGTGGTTTAATTCCAAATGCACGTGGGGAGGACACATTAGATATCTGATAACAAAATGCCAACAAAGAGTAAATTTTCTTCTGACAATAATAGGATCTTGATGGGGTGCTCATCCGGAAGATCTAATAAAGTTGTATCAGACAACGATACTTTCAGTGATGGAATATGGATGCGTTTGCTTTCGTTCCGCTGCAAACTCTCATATTATCAAACTTGAGTGAATTCAGTATCGTTGTTTGCGAATTGCTTTAGGCTGCATGCACTCGACACATACAATGAGTCTCGAAGTTCTGGCTGGAGTTCTTCCATTGAAAGATCGTTTTTGGGAGCTTTCATCGCGACTTCTAATAAGATGTGAGGTACTGAATCCCCTGGTTATTAGTAACTTCGAAAAATTATTCGAGCTTCAATTTCAAACAAGATTTATGACAATATATTTTAACCGTAGGAACCCCAGGAATTTTTGGAACTTTGTGAATTCGAAGCGAAAATGTTCAATCATTCCTCAGAACGTTTGTTTTGACGGTGTGACGTCTGCATCAACATCAGACTCATGTGAGTTGTTTGCTAAATTCTTCGCTTCCGTGTTTACTGAGAAAGTGGCCTCCAACATCGAAGCTGAAGTCGCCGCATCATATGTTTTTGAAAACTTGGTGGATTTGCGTACATTTATAATCACTCCCGAAATGATCAGTGCTGCAGCAAAGAAACTGAAGAGTTCGTACTCGGCTGGACCTAATGGAATTCCTTCTGTCGTTTATACTCGCTGTGCAACTGCTCTGCTCGAACCATTATGTTACGTGTTCAACAAATCGTTCGAGCATGGTATATTTCCAACGATATGGAAGCAGTCGTTCATATTTCCAGTCTACAAAAACGGTGATCGAAAGGATGTGAGAAATTATCGTGGTATTACGAGCCTATCTGCTGCCTCCAAGCTATTCGAAATAGTTGTCAGCTCTGTTGTTCTTTCTCGTACAAAAAGTTATATATCAACCGATCAGCATGGATTTATGCCAGGACGATCCGTTAGTACAAATTTGCTCGATTTTACCTCGACCTGCTTTTCGCGTATGGAGGAAAGGGTACAAATTGATGCAGTATACACCGATCTAAAAGCGGCTTTTGATCGTATAGACCACCGAATTCTATTATGTAAACTGATGCGACTTGGTGCATCATACAAGTTCGTTGAATGGTTGAGTTCCTATTTGTGTGGTAGAGTCCTACGCGTACAATTGGGAACCTCAGTTTCATCCCCGTTTACGAATAAATCAGGGGTTCCGCAGGGCAGTAATATGGGTCCCCTTTTGTTTGCACTGTTTTTCAACGATGCCGCTTTGCTGCTTGGTTATGGATGCAAGCTGATCTACGCTGACGATTTGAAGCTGTACTTAGTAATTCGTAATTATGAGGACTGCGTCCATCTTCAAGAACTGCTAGATGAATTTGTCGCATGGTGTCGACGAAACCATCTGGTGATCAGCATTACCAAATGTCAAGTAATTACATTTCACCGAATACTTCGTCCATTAATCTTCGACTACAAAATTGATGGACAAACACTTACAAGAGTTGACTGTGTTAATGACCTTGGTGTTGTATTGGATGCAAAACTCACATTTAATCAGCATCGTTCTGCTTTAATATCTAAGGCAACGAAACAACTCGGATTCGTAGCTAAAATCAGCAGAGATTTTAAGGATCCACATTGTTGGAAGGCGTTATACTGTTCCTTAGTGCGACCATTGCTGGAAAATGCCAGTTTGGTATGGAGTCCATATCAACTCGTTTGGAACTTGCGGATTGAGCGTGTTCAGAAAAGATTTATTCGGCTTGCGCTAAGAGACCTTTCCTGGCGAAATCCCTTGGATCTGCCACCGTACCCTGATCGATGTCGCCTGTTAGGTCTTGACACTCTGGAACGACGAAGGAAGATTCAACAAGCTGCGTTTGTGGCGAAGATTATCAACGGCGAAATCGACTCTCCAAAAATCCTGTCTCTCATCGACTTCCGGGTTTCACAACGAACTCTACGATCAACAGGTTTGCTACAACGAAGATTCCATCGAACATCGTTTGGAGCCAACGAACCTATTGCAGCGTGTGTTCGAACTTTCTCCCTAGTTGAAAATTTATTCGATTTTGGTGAATCATCGCATAAGTTTGTTCAGAAAGTGTCGCAATCCTCGATTTTATAACTTAACTTTATATTCATTAAGACTTTTATTGTCAGATGGAACAAGCAAACAAATAAATAAATAAATAAATAAATAAACCATATGTCACAGGAAATCAATCCTTCAAGATATATTCCTATCCGTGACAGCCTCCTAAATGTCCCTGACTCAACTTTATTTTTCGACACATCCATGCAGCGCGAAGTGCGTGGAATACCGGAACACCTACACTCGATGGAAATCCCACAAATATTCAGGCACATTGACTCTGAGAAAATATTTCACACGGACGGATCACGAATAGAGAAGCTACTGGGTTTGGTATATTCAACAATAATGTTTCAGCTTCATTTAGGCTTCAATCCTGCATCTGTTTATATAGCAGAGTTAGCAGCAGTTCATTGAGTTTAATCGTGCAATTGAAGCCATTCGCTCAAACGCTGCTGGCAAAAATAAACCTTTTTTCTTGAGCAAAATAAAACAGTTCCTGAACGACATTTTGAATAATAATGATCAAATCACAATAGTTTGGGTCCCGGCTCATTGGTCCATTCCAGGCAATGAAAGAACAGATATTTTAGCCAAACGTGGTGCTATTGAGGATGAAATTTATGAGAGACCAATTGCTTTCAACGAATTCTATAGCGCGTCTCGCTAAAGAACACTTGCCAGCTGGCAAGCTTCTTGGGATAAAGATGATCTGGGTCGGTGGATGCACTCAATTATTCCTAAAATATCGACAAAGGCATGGTTCAATGGGACTAGAAGTGAGTAGGGATTTCATTTGTGTGATGTCCAGACTCATGTCCAATCACTACACGTTAGATGCACATCTCCTTCGAATTGGACTGTCCGAGACTAATCATTGTGCTTGTGGCGAAGGTTATCGCGATATTGATGATTTGTGGAGTATCGTGATGTCAGATCTCAAACTAATAAATTCCTTGCGTACTCAAGGTAGACTATCCAATGTCCCAATTCGCGACATTCTTGCTTGTCGTGATCTTCCTTACATGAAACTTCTTTATCATTTCATTAAGTCCATTGGAGTTCCAATTTGAATTTTATTTTATTTTAGACCCCTATCTCTTCCATGAGTTCAACCAATAGCCAGCTATATTATATGAATAAAAGTGATGAACTGATACAAACAAACCTGAAATAGTTATAAGATCATGTACAAAATAAATGTATTTTATTTAATGTAATTTATAATATTAAATCGCTTGATAAAAACAGTGTTTAGATTAACTAATGAATACCAACATACTATGATATTCGAAATTTATTAGGTTTAAAGTACTATATATTGTGGATGCCACGGCGAAGAAAAACTTATGTATATTGCCTATGAAATAAACGTATTTATGAAAAAAATTGGTATATAATATTTTTTTACGTTTCGTCTTCGTGCAAAATGCACATGACTTATTTAGTATTTTTTACATTTCATCCGTCTTCGACTCATTAGTGCATTAGCAGGTTATATGAAATCGCTAATACCACCTGGTGGATGAACATTAGTTAGAACTTTTTTCTAAGAACTTATTTGAACCGACGTGCAATGTCTATCTTGTCGTGCCGAAAAGACGAAACAATTTAACGGAACGGCCGCTAACAGCTATTCAGGGGTTTTGGTACCGCATAGGCATTTCTGGATAGATATTGCACATCGGTGCAAATAAGTGTTTCGCAGAAAGCATTAACTTTACGTCTGCTTAGCGGATCATGTGAATCCGCTAAGTGGTATTTGCCATTCAATATAATCTGCTAATGCACAAAGACGGACGAAACGTAAAAAATGCGAAATAAGTCATGTGCATTTTGTACAAACTCACAAGGTACTAAAACCCCTGAATGACAAGGTATATAATGTCGCGATGCAAAGTTAATGTAAAAATTTAATGTAAAAATTTAATGTAAAAAAGCTTCACAAAAGTTCCCTGATAATGGACGCAACTAATCTTAGTGCAAAAACAATATAATAACAAAAACTGAAAACGAAATGAGAAAACAACTACAATACAAACTTCAAGATGTGTAATTAACGTAAGTGGAATCCCAGAGGAATTGAATTTTTTAAGGGATCCTCAATGAGCATTGAAACTAATAAATAATTGAAAAAAAAAAACTTTTTTAATTCACCTAGTGGTGTAATGATGGCTTTCTCATATTACTCATGTTTTCAAAAACATTACTAGAAGTTTCTGTCAAGAATTTTTTCTTCAAACTTTAAAAAAAAACAAATACATTCTGTGGGTATAAATTACCATAATCTTTCTAGTTTGTAAACAGTTATGTCAAGTTAATATAGATTTGAATGTGACAACCCTATACAAAATTGAACAAAGCACGCTGTGTGTTAGACGGTGGCGTTTGCTTCTTCCGTACCAGCATATACCGATGCGTACTGGTTTTGAATAATTTTGTATGAGAGATTGAAAGTTTCGACACTCATCGTCTTATAATTGCGGAACCGAAAATCGGATCTGGATAAAATTGACCAGTATCTTTTAAGACAATAAGAGCTTTATTTTCAATCATGATTTGTGAAAATAGGTTTAACCATTGCTGAGAAATCGAAGTGAGTTCCGTTTTTGGAACTTTTCTTTGCTCTTACCGGTACGTTCGGAAGCGGAAACCGTAGACTAGTAGTCTCAAAGTAGATTTACATATCCACTAACTAACAGTCTGCCAACTAGATGAATTTACCAGCAAGTTTTATAAAAATTTACACCTCGTTTCACCTTTACTTTTTTTGGTATGACGTGAAGTCGTTATTAGCCTAATTGTATCCAACGACTTTTATTCCTATCGTTCATCCGTTAAAAACGTTTTAGTTTTATTGTACCTTTATGCCGTTTGGGATCCTTAATTACTGAGAATTCAATGCAATATTCCAGGACAGCGAAATTATCGTTACAGATGGTCCAGTTTTGGGATTTTCTATGTAAGAACCAACTAACAATAAGTGCGCCGGTTTTACATTGCCATGTATTGATCCCTGTCCCATGGTCCGATTTTTGCCTTTCTCATATAGAAAGACTATACAATCACGGCAAAAACCGACTTTTGAACCGAGGGCCGGAGGGCCTCAATGTTATACACCATTCGATTCAGCTCGACGAACTGAGCAAATGTCTGTGTGTATGTGTGTGTGACAAATATTGTCACTCACTTTTCTCGGAGATGGCAGAACCGATTTCCACAAGCTTAGATTCAAATAAAATGTCTTATGGTCGCATACAAAGTTCCGCAATTTCGTTCGGATTCGACTTCCGGTTCACGGAACTTCACCAAGATATGCTTTACTTAAGTCAAAAGAATAAAAAATTAGTACGGTTCCTTCTAGGGATTTAAAGACGAAATATCATTTCTTTCCAGAATTAATAAATTGCAAAAAAAAATGTTAGATATGTAGTTTGATTCTTTTCTAACCGAGAGTTTAAAGGGTTTCATAAAAATGCATCTTTTTCTATGAGGGGAGAGTCTGGGATTGTCTACGCAGAGAAATGGTAGTGTTAAAAGTGCCAAATTGTGGGTCATCCACGGCCTTCTAATGGAGCTATTATTTCTGGCAGTTCAGTTCAAAAACAATTGACTCGAGCTATTTGCTTATGACCACCATTGTCTTAGAGATTTCCTCATACCACACTCGAACGACACCACGTTCAATCCAATGCCAAGGTCGTCCAGCGGATGCCGCCAGTAATCTTCAAAGACAGTTATTAATTTCTGTATCATATGGGCAATTATGCGTGCGCTGGAGGTGACCAGGTTGAAGGAATTAATTTATTTTCTTTGATTTCCTGGCCGCGCGACGACGGACAACGGAGACGCCATATCATCATCGACCGGCACGCTCAGCAGGTTTCCAGTGTCTATTTTTTTCGTTGTTGTTGAACCCAATTCCAGCCGAATAAACTAATCTGCTGAAGCGGTGTTTGTAAGACTTTGGGCCGAATAGGCGGCATCCGCGGGTGGCGGCACAACACGATTCCGAGTCGCCGCCGCGTTGATAGCATTATAAGAGCCAGATAATGTTTTGTCGAAGAATGGATGCACATCGCACTAGGTTAGGCCAGCTTCGGAGGATTCGGGTATTAGAAATTCCAGTTCTTCGACCGTTCATGCAGGTACTGATCTTTCGCTAGGTCCATTTTTACTGATTTATTGTTTTATTGAATCCATATATTTTATGATTTTATTATGATAAAAGTTATTAATCGCCGAGGTGGCTCGGACCGGTGGGTGCCTAGCGATCGGAGGTTCACCTACATCGGTAGATAAAGAAATAACATAATAAAATGCTTAGTGTTCGAGTAGGATGTGCCGACTGTCGAGCAAGGAGATCGTGTGGGAACCGGACCGTCAGGGGTATCATTTAAATATAATCGTAGTCTGTTATGTTCGAAACAGGTGGCAAGCTTTAGATGTTGGTAAATCATGACGTTGGTGGTTTGTGGATTCATTGCTTCGTGGATAAAAAAGTGAATTTTCAGAGTTTTACAGACTTCCGGATTGCGCAACCTAAGGTTTTTTATTAATTTATTGTAGTTGAATTTAAAATCTTAGGTTGTGGCTTAGTAGAACTCGAAGAACTAAGTAATAAATCCTTAATGATAGGTCTAGGAATTTGGGATGAAATGATTCTAATAAAATGGTTTCTTCGGAAAACAAAGTAGGAAGTATCAAGGTTACATTTGAGTGTCGTGTGTGGCACTTATACATGCTTCATCATTCCAAATATTGCGCCCGCAAAGCAAGATGGTTCTCGAGAGAAAAGATTCAACCGAATAGCGTAATGAATCTTTAAACACATCTATCGCGAACGTTTCATGGAACATGTAGACACTTTCCTGAAGACACTGGTATGTTGTATCTATCCGACGTCTTCATGCTTAACACAGTGCACATCTCGATTTTGGCGACTAACCTTATTCGTCAAAACCATCTTGCCTATCGCATTGTGGAACCATCTTGTGGGCACTGCATTGTTCTTTGTTTCTACGGCTTCGACCGTGAGCGGTTTATGACTGTGTAAAACGAGACACTTAAACTAACTGAGGTAAGTTTAGTTTGCTTTCAAGATGAAACCTAAAGATGGAGAATACAAAATAATGACTTATCAGAGAAAAATAAGACACCCGAGAATATTCTCCAATAATTGAAGAATCCAATCAGTGTGGTCTCCATGAGATATCGTGATGACAATTTTTTTTGACATATCTCATGAATTTTGCAAATTTTTGGACTTATTTCCCAATTTACTGGACTTTGAACGAATGCAGATAGTAAAATGTTACAAATATGAGAAAAAACATAATTGTTCGCGTGTTGAATAAAAAAAATTAATTAAAATTAATTCCGATCATAATTTATCAACTGATCTCTAAATCCTACCATAAAAACTAAGAAATTCCCAGCATGCGAAACAGCACCCAAACTCACTTTTTCGAATTTTATGATTCATCTTACGATTTCCCCATAAATAAACATCAAATACACTACGGAAAATTTTTAAGTCATCAATGAACAAGTTATTTATTAAATTTACGTTTTGCGTCTTTTTACGCGGATTTCCGAAGTTACGCGGTTTTTGTTTACGCGGTACGTATCCGCTGTCGTACCGTAAAAAGAGACATCATCGTTGTTTCGGTGACAGTTGCTCTTGTTTTCGTATTATTCACACTCTAAAATGTCTGTTTATGTGCCCAATTCTCGCCATTTGCGGAAAATTTTACTTTTCTGTTACAATTCATAAAAAAATGCAGCTGAAGCGCATCGAATGCTCTCAGAAACTTGCGGTGATGCTGCTCTGAGTAAAAGAACACGTCGAAGGGGGGTTTCAACGTTTTAAAAATGGCGATTTCGATGTCGAAGACAAACATGGTGGTGGAAGAGAAAAAACCTTCAAAGATGAACAACTAGAAGCATTGCTTAATGAAGATTCGTGCCAAACTCAAACCAGCTTGCCAAAGCATTGGGAGTGAGTCAGCAAACCATTTCGAAACATCTCAAGGCCCTGGGCATGATTCAAAAAGAAGGAAACTGGGTGCCGTACGAGTTGAAACCGAGGGACATCGAGCGCCGTCTATTTGTATGTGAGCAACTGCTTCAAAGACAAAATCGTAAGGGGTTTTTACATCGAATCGTAACCGGTGATGAAAAGTGGGTTCGATACGATAATCCTAAACGCAGAAAATTATGGGGAAAGTCCGGGCATGCAACTTCGTCGAAGGCAAAACCGAATATTCACGGCGCCAAGGTTATGATTTGTATTTGGTGGGATCAGCTCGGTGTGATTTACTACGAGCTCTTAAAACCGGGTGAAACCATCACAAGAGATCGCTACCGAACGCAACTGATGCGCCTTATGTTGACGTCAGAGTGAGCGCGGAACGCGGAACGCGGACTGAAGCGAAGCGATTCAATGCGATGTACTGTTTTCGCATTACATTCACTCTGACAGGTTTGCTTTGATCAAATCCAACTAGCTCGCACGCGTACCTAGACGTTTCGCGTTACGCTTTCACTCTGACAGCAACCTTAGGCGCGCGCTAAAAGAAAAAAGCAAAGTCTTGGCATTACATTTCTTTTATGGAATTTGGCCTTTCTGTTTCAACAGACTTCGCAGCCGATTCTTAGTGTACAGAATCATTGCATGGCTAGTACTATGGAGCCTACTGACACTAAAAGAAAAGCGGCCACAATACCAAGAGCGACATGACAAGTCATCCTCCAACACGACAATGCTCGGCCTCACGTCGCAAAAGTGGTCAAAAAGTACCTGGAAACGCTGAAATGGGAAGTCTTGCCCCACCCGCCGTATTCCCCAGATGTCACCCCTTCTGACTTCCACCTATTCCGTTCGATGGCACACGGCCTGGCAGATCAACATTTTGTATCCTTCGAAGAGTTGGAAAAATGGATTGATTCATAGTGTCAAATAAGGACTCCTTTTTTCGAGCCGGGATCCGAAAATTGCCGGAAAGATGGGAGAAAGTTGTCGCTAGGGACGGACAATACTTTGAATAATACATCTGTAAGCACTTTTTCGCAATAAAGCTTTTAATTTTGGAAAAAAACGGCGGAAGCAAAGTTGTACACCTGATATATTAATTAGGAGTATATTATACAAATTTACTGTGAAGTAGTTTAATAAACATTCAACTATTTTTCGGAAGTAATAGTAATTATCATAAAGCTGCGACTGAAGTTGTCTAGCGTTACCTAATCATATGTGCTTACAATAAAATATTCAAATACAAACAATTTAGAGCCGATGATGTTTGACAAATTTATATGTGTAGTTTTAATTAATCCGAACTCAGTAGATAGCTGACAAAGTAAATATTGATTTTGTATAAAAATGCTTATAAATACGTTGTCACATTCCATTCGGAATGAGAAAAATTCGTGAAAGGCTACTCAGAAATCTCGGTAAAAACTATTCATCTGTGTCGCAGGGTTGAAAACATTGGACCTCGTCGAAGCACCGTTCGTCGAATATTATGGCAAAACTGAAACCTTTTCAGAGCTAACACACCTTGTCCAAACAAATGTTGTTTACAAAATCACATCCAAGCCCATCCCGTACTCCTCAAGAAGCATCAAACCTGTCAGTCAGACAAGTCCAACCAATCGTCCAAAGCTCCGGCACAGTTCAAAGCTTCAGCTCAAGTGCTCTGCTGGGGCCCCAAAAGTAACACATCCTCTCGGCCGCCCCTGTCCGACCGTCAGAGCCAAGCATAACAGAGTTTTTCTTTCAGTCTACTTGCTCTGCTCTGCCCTGCTGCAGTACTCCAGCGAGATTAGAAGAACCGCGCATCTGTGGAACCGCGCGGACATCTTTATAAATCTTTCGAAAAGTCACTTGAACGGTGGTTCAAACCTGCGACGAGTAGCCCTCGAAAACCGAAGCTACGAGTTTTGGGTGCTGATACCTCCTCTTCAGGCGGGGCGCGAGTATCGGCGGAGAGGCAAAAGTTGTTTAGAAGAAGCTCAAGTGGTAGCACTCAAGTGGCCCTATCGGTAACAGTTTTGTTTTGGATCCGTGAGATCTTGGTCGGGGCCCGGAGGCCTGCGAATCACTGCGGGTATGTCTGGTGCTAAGGAACACGCATGACCGAAGGCTGTTTTGGGTTGCTGAAGAGTGTTATGATCTCTGCCAGTAAGATCAACGTAAGATGAAACTAAAGTGAAAGGGGTTTCTTTCATTTGCGCAGGGTACCCGCGTACCAGTAAATTTGTCTGCCTTTGGAAGGTTGTTTTCGGCAGACTGTGAAATGTTAAACGGGCCGTCATTTCGATTGCTTCGGCAAACAGCCACCGGATGATCAAGATTGTTTCCAACTAGAGTCCAAGGCGTCGATTTTGAAGCATCTTTCTTAAGTGTCGCACCTAAGATCTGCTGAATGAGTCAACCACAGAACCAATTGTCAGTCGTGATGAGAGAGACACACTTTTACGAAACCCACTGTTTAAGACTATTAAAAGACCATAAAAAACCTCGGCGCTTCTTCAATCCGCTCTCTTATGGTAGCAGATTCTGCGGAACGACCGAATGACACGATGTCAAGAATAACTACTCAAAAGGCTTTCAGAATCCAGAATCAGAACTAGTTTCACCGCGGTAGTGCATACCATTCGTCGTCCAACAACCGAAACAGTTGATTATCCGTAAACGGATTTCGTATGAGATTCTTAGCATAAATAATGTAAAAAGTCACATCATTAGCATAAATATGAATAAAATGTAAATTATCTCGTCGTACGTGCTCCGCTGCCGTAGTCCGACAGTCCGTCAGTCATTCAGATGGTCGTGGCTACGAGAAAGACCCGGCGAAGAATGAAATTGGTCGGGTGGAACTTTATCGGTTTGCGGAATGGTGCGGAAGCTGAAGTGAAATTTTTTTCAATGGGTGCTGGTAAGAGACTTGTTGGGAGCAAAAGTATTCCCTAAGAACGATTTCGTGTGTTTGCAAACATTATTGCGTACTGGAGATTTTGAACAGTTACTTCTCGGAAAAGAGGGGAAATGGTTCAATGGCAAATGGTGTCGAGCTTTTGAGATCCACAAAAAAGAAGATGAGACAAGCAACAAAATACGATGTTTGTTAAAAGAAAAACACTATGACCGTAAGTGAATCTTCATTGATTTATTTAATTTTTCCTTCATCTGACTTATTGTAGTATTTATGAAATGTTGCAAAGGGGAAAGTCCGATTAAAGACCATAACAGAAACGGTCTTCAATTGGGCGAATCATCCCTTTCATCTTTTCTGTTTTTTTTTTTCTATATAGTGACAATACTACAATCATTACTCATACATTCATTTTAATCTCCTAATTCTATTTTAGAAACATCGAATGGAACGGAAAAGTAAAAAACAATAATAGACACCGTTAAGAATACTACATACCTTTAGGGCATGTTCTGGAAATTATAACAAGAAAAACTGGCAGCCCCAATAGCGTTTCACTCGTGTTTTCAAAATACAAAAAATAAACGACAGCGTATACCAATTTCAAATTTGATAGTAGAACTGTTCGAATAGATAAAACGATAAAGGCTTACTGGAGATACGTTTGTTCCAGTTTCAGTTCTATTATAGATCTTCCATATAAAACTTCCAGCTACTGAATTTGCTCTTAAAGGTTCGTTTTATCCAAAATCAGTACCTTGACCCTGCTTAGAATGTTTCGTGATCTTGAATCTCAAGTGCATATAGAAGGAGTATGGAATCAAATAACATCACAAAAAATATGCAATACAATTCTCCATTAGCCATTTCAATTATTCACAACTTAAGAACGTGGTTATGAGGTTCGTAAGAATATTGCGCATTATTTTGTTTAACTCAAATTTTCTAGCATACTTGAGCTATAGTCAGCTATGTATCAGGATAAATTCAAAGCAAAATTTATCGTGGATGATATAAGATGTTAGAGGACATAAGATTTTGTTCCCACACAAACATACCCACAATTTTACCACGAAGAAGTCCGATGGGGAAAAATTGTTGAAATTATAAATATTAAGTTCAGTTTTAACCCTAATTGTTATTTACTATTCTTGTTGCCATCGTTGGAACGAATAGCTGTTAAAAATTATGTTGACGTCATCTAATATTAGGTTGGTAACTCAATGCATAGAGCATTGGTCATCCTGGAAGGTGTCATAGTGTCAATAGCATCGGATAGAATAGGTTAGGATAGTATAGTACTATCCATACAATGATTTTGTACGCTCAGAAATTGCTGCGAAGTCTGTCGAAACTGAATGGTAAAATACCACAATGGGAAGGTAATGCTGTGTGAATAAGTAAGACAGTTTATTAAAAAAACAAATCACTTTTCCTTCAAGTCACAAGTTCGATTGATACAGAATGAAGTAAAAATATTCCTTCCACCTTCCTTTTTTGCGATTGCACCGAATCTTTCAGGAATTAGTGGCCTTCATCGGTAACGGCAAGAAGCCAAATCCACCCAAATAAAAACGGAGTCACCACTTTCTTCTATGTCGCCCGTCCGAATCAATTTTCAACTGCTTCAGTAGGGGTTCAGCTTACAAAAGTTGGTCATTCTTTTTGACGATGCTTCTAATTCCGCCACAATCCAGTTTTCCTGACTATCGACCAACGGCAAACTTGGCGAGTGGTTCGAATTTTCACGCGAGCAAAACTTTATCGCATCGTTTCTTTTACTTAGCTGGCATTTTCACATCTGAAGAGAAAATGTCAAAACCAAAGAGTACACATTGCTTGAACATAGCTCAAAAATGAGTGATATGCCACTCAATTTAAAAAAAAGCGCACGTACTAGAAGGTGTATGGAATCAAATTGCATCACAAGAAAATATTCAATATAATTCTCCCATTCAAACGATCATCTCTAAAATTTCGGGGAATCAAATCAAAAATATTATTTAACAAACATGGTCGCTTGATTCAATTTTCATTTCATATCCAAATGCATTCATCCAACATCGTTTGGACCAACACTCTTTTGCGTGTAAATCCATTTTTTCTCACATTTTTCTCCAGTTTAACTTCTTTAAGATGACCCAAAACATCTTTCGAGTAATGTTACGAAGCTTAGAAGTGGAAGTAGATGCTTTGGGAGGCATTTCTTTATGTATACGTGCCTATTGATCGTACCGGTTGTCACAAATGGAGTGCTTCGCTTTTCACTTTTTGGCAAACTTTGACATTTTCTGCTTTCTGACGTCTTTTAGGACCTTTGATGGGCAGTAAAAAACAGGAGTCGCGGAAGAAGCTGCCGAAACTTTGAACTTTGTACGTGTTAGTCATTAACGTCCGTCAGTTTTACTCAAATACAGTCTTTTCAACACATCCCTTAAAGTATACTGTTTGGATTCCTTTTGAAAGCTTGAACTACCCGATTGTGATTCTTTTCACTATACGGAAAGACATTTTGGTCCCAATTTTCCTTCCGAAACTTTTGATTGGCCACCAGACGGCTACCAAAATTGATTCAGTGACGGTTGTCAAATCCAATTTGACAAAACAAAATCGCCTGTATCTAAGTTTGCCGAGCGTTTTCATCTTCTCACCTTCGCTGAAAATGTCAAAGATTTCAATGTGGAAAAATCCTGGTGGATCCGATTGTATCGTTTGAGTTGTATATCTGGCAGCGGCGAAGCAGTCGGTCACCAGAATGTCTGCCAGCCATATACAAAACAAATTGTTTTAGGACTGATCCTAAGTGTTTAATAAATCCTAATATACTATTTGCTTTACTGCTATTGTAATGTTCGATGAATGTGAGCTTCGAGTCTTAAATAATACCTTATTCACGCACAGTTTTATATTTTTTGCTGGTTGGTTTCCTGAATATATGTTTAATTTTTCCACTGAATGATATTGTATTACACTATTTTACATTGAGTTCAAGTAGAGTTTTGCTGCAAAATTTCTGCATCAATGCCGTTTCTTTTTTCCATATGAAGAATGTCATCAACATACAAAATAAAAAGGGCCTAGGTGGGAACCTTGCGAAAAACGAGAATTGGCATGGATTGGTACAGAAAATTTATTCTGAAAGCGAACAACTTGCTTGTCATTCGTGAGGCTTGATTTTAGCCATTTAAATTTTTTACAACTTAAGAGCGTAGTTATAAATTTTCGTAAGAATATTGCGCATTATTTTATTTAACTCAAATTTACTTGCAAACTTAAGCTATAGTCAGCTATGTATCCGGATAAATTTAATGCAAAATTTGTCGTGGATGATATAAGATGTTAGAGGACATAAGATTTTGTTCCCACACAAACATACCAACAATTTTACCACGAATAAGTCCGATCGGAAAAAATTGTTTAAAATTTAGATATTATAAGTTCAGTTTTAACCCTAATTGTTATTTATTATTCTTGTTGCCATGGTTCGAACGAATAGCTGTTAAGAATTATATTGACGTCATCTAATATTATTAATATATTTACCTCTCGGTAGTCGGCTGCCAATAAATTAGAAATTCAAAGACTGTTCTATATTTGAAAGGTCCAATTGAGAACAAAGTATTTTGTAACAAATTTATCAAAAAGTGTTGCGATCAAAAATTACTCAGACAATGGTGTGTGTGTGCGTGTGTAAATCGGTTTTCTTAGCTACCACAATGCATACACGGATAAAAATCTATTACCGGTTCCATAATTTTTTACTCATGAAATCATGAACCATGCCTTCTCATGAAATTTCATGAGCAAAATAATTGATATCATGAAAATTTTCATGAAAGAAATGTTATCATTCATGATATCAATCATTTTGCTCATGAAACCATGACTTATTATTCATGATAGACATGGTTTCATGATTTTTAATCATGATACCTGCAATGGATTTTTATCTGTGTAGGGCTAGTCTTTCAAGCCAGTTGTCGTATGGTCGTCTTGGAAGGTGTCATAGTGTCAATAGTAGCGGTTATGATATCATAGGATAAGATAGTACTATCTATGCAATGATTCTGTTAAGAAACTGCAACGAAGTCTGTCGAAACAGAACGGTAAAACATCACAATGGGAAGGTAATGCTGAGTGAATCAGTGAGACAGTTTATCAAAAAATCAAATCACTTTTTCTTTCTAAGTTCAATTAATATAGAATAAAGAAAAAATATTCCCCCCAGCTCCCTGTTTTGCAATTGCACCGAGTTATTTAGGATTTTGTGGCCTTCATCTGTAACAGCAAGAAGCCAAATCCACCCAAATTAAAATGGAGTCACCACTTTCTTGTATGTTGACCGTCCGGATCAATTTTCTGCGAGAGGCTCCGCTTGCAATAGATGATCATTCTTTTCTATGTTTTTGCGGTGCTTTCAATTTCGCCAGAATCCAGTTTTCCTGGCTGTTGACCAACGGCCAATTTGGCGAGTAGTTCGAATTTTCGCACAGCGTGAGCAAAATTTTATAGTATTGTGTCACATCTGAAGAGTAAATGTCAAAACCAAAAAGTACACGCTTCGTGAACATAGCTAAAAAATGAGTGACATGCCACTCAATTTCATAAAAAGTGCAAAGCAAATTCTTAGCATTACATTCCTTTTGAGAAATTTGACCTTTCTGTTTCAACAGACTTCGCAGCATGGCTAGTACTGTGGATCCTACTGATACTAAGAATCCTTCCAGCTCGGGGTCGAACATACGACAACTGACTTGTAAGACCAGCATTCTATGCATTGAACCGCCAGCCCGGGACTAAAAAGTGCAGGTAGTCTGAATTTGTGCTTTTCCACATTTACTCATTTTTTAGTTGAAGAGTAAAGCTGTCTAATTTTTAGTAATTATTACTCCAAATTTTAAAAACAATATTCATGAAATCTGGGGTGAATTTCCTCCAAATATGATTTCTTTGTACTCAAAATAATCAAGCAAGTTTTTTCACTTATATTTGAGTATTATTATACTTCCCAAAGTACAATAGAAGTGATGTTCAATGATATATATTATCAAAACAAGATCTAGATTCGATGTGTTCTTGTGTTCTTGATATATTCTTTTCTCGTTAATGAAAAAGCACCGAACGACACAACGCGGTTGAAATATTAGTTTCACTCAAGAGTTAGAAAACTTAACTCTAATGAATGATTAAACGCAAAAGAACTCATGTCGAGTGAATTTTACCGATATACAAATTTTGACAAGTCGATATAGTTTCTGAATTTGAGTTTCTGAATCGCAACTCAAATTATGAGTTATGTTCAATGAACGTGTAGGCATAATAAGCATGATACCCTTTTCCTTTCTAAGTTCGATTCATACAGAATAAAGAAAATATTTTCCCTCCAGCTTCTTTTTTTTGCAATTGTACCGAGTTCTTTTGGATTTTGTGGCCTTCATCGGTAACGGCAAGAAGCCAAATCCACCCAAATAAAAAAAAGGAGTCACCACTTTTTTGTACGTCGACCGTCCGGATCAATTTTCAAAATTCGTTCAGTTTGTCTGGCTGTCTATCAAAGTTCGCGAACACTTTTATAAAACTGGTGACCGTTGTTTTGGACACATTCAACAATCTTGCCAACCTGACGAGTAGTTCGAATTTTCGCGGAGCGCGAGCAAAACTTTATCGCATCGTTTCTTTTACTTAGCTGGCTTTTTTACATCTGAAGAGAAAATGTCAATACCCAAGAGTACTGCTTGAGTAAAAGCCAAGCAAAACTGAGCAAACTCTTGGAATTACATTCCTTTTGTGGAATTTGGCCTCCTGTTTCAACAGACTTCGCCGATTTATAGCGTACATGATCATTGCATGGATAGTACTACGATCCTACTGACACTAAGAACCCTTCCAGGTCGTGACTCGTACATACGACTACATCTTTGAAATTAGGAATGTGCTGGTTTGCTCGAGCATAATGAAAATTATGCGTCAAATTCAAGTTATCCATTTATTTCGATTAAGAATTCTTTTAGACTATTTTTTTTTGGCACACTACTAATTTATATCGAGACTTCATTCATATCGCGAGACGATATAAAAATAAGACGAATAAAAAACAAGACTACTTACTTTATTGAATTGCTGTTTCGACTCCATTTTGTGCAAGTCCTAATTGAGCCTTCTCTTGGAGGTAATCCGATAAAAACAGCTATCGGCGCCATTATTTTTCGATAGTAAATGATTCAGAAGAGTCGATAGATATAAACTTTCAATTCCTATGCACAATTAATTTGCTTTCCTGTGTCTCATATGGTGATTTGCATCTCGGAATGGTAGCATTCAGCAAAATTTCGATTAACACTTCCTTCAAATTTAGTGTACTTTCGTAAAATGATGTCAAAGTTTATTAAAATTACAGATCTCGCACATTCTAGTAAAGCTACTCATATTTGCAGGACTAACTTTTTTGTTCAATATTTCTTTTTTTTTTATCGTTTATTTATACCCGGCTTTACCCAAGTTGCGGTCGTTCGCCAGGTTTGTATCGTTTGAGGGGGGATTTGGGTGGTGGGGGGGGGGGGGGGGTGGTGTTAGTGTGGTTCGGTGAAGAGGAGGGGAGATTTTTACATTTGTGTCGTTCAAATTACATTGCATTTGTTGATAGTTACATTTTTTTGATATCAGTGGGATGAGTCGTGAAAAAAAGGGGGGGGGGGGGGGGGGAGGGTGGTACTACGGTTAACTGTTGGTTTCTTGTGAGACAGAGAGAGAAAGAGATGTAGAGGAGGTGAAGATAGAAGAAGCTTAGACTTGAGTTGAATCGCTGTGTGGGTCTGCTGCGGACGGTCCTGGTTGCTGGTTCGCGGTATCCATTGTAGTGTGGCCACGGACGACGCCCCCAGGGGAGTCCCTCTGGCGGGCGGCCCACGGCTGAGATGAAGGTAGTTATCGGTGTTCGGGGCTGTGTTGGCAGAATTCGAAAACTTCCAAGGATTTTCTCAATAGAGTGGCGAAAATTGTGAATTGATGATGCATATGGTTACTTGTGATCGTAACCTAAACATTATATTTCAATAACTACAGAAATTTCATCGAAGTTCATTAAATGTTAAAATCTTAGCAAGCATCTACCGAATGCAGAATCGATGCATATGTAATTGAATAGAAATCCCAATGCAAAGACGAAGCTCAAAATATCTTACCACTGGATCACAATGAGTTACTGCAACAACAACGATCGCACCTTGATCCTCACCTGCCGCGAAAGCCCCCAACGTGACACCAATCCATCAGAACCAGGCAAGAGCCACACAAAAATCCCATCCGTGGCATTTCAAATATTTTGACATGCCGCCTGTCAAAACCGATCTCCGGTCGAATCCAGTCAGAGATCGCCGCGTTGTGACTTTAGCTGCGCGGTGATCGGTCTTGTTCGGCCATCACCCGCACCTTCGTGAGGGGTAAGATGACTGGCAAGATTAGACCGAACTTGACAAAACGGAGAACCTCCGCAGAACACGGTTCGTGTCATTCCCAGCCGTGTAGACTTCAACACCTTCACCCGTATCGTGGCCGCACTAGCAGGCTGTCCGTTCGGACCCCACACTCTGGCATGGTATGGACTTTATACGACTGTAGTTTAGCAGTCCAACGATGGATGGGTAGTGGGTGTGTGTGTATGTGTGTTTCACTTACCTTACATTGTAGAGTTGCGCGATCATCAACAGTGACGGCGCGCGACTACACACGATTTCATTGCCGTGGCCGCGGGAGTACGATAAAATCAAATTAAAAGCTTAAATAATGAAAATGGAATGATTCTGTACTTTTTACGATCTCCGTGAGTTTGCTCGGTGGACAGCCTGGTTCAATGCTTCGATGTGGTTCGCTTTCATATCTTTATTGTTCATAAGTTATAATATTTTATTTTTGTTCGTTTTCATTTTTTTTACTTGCCCAGCACGGCACTGCTAAAAGCAGTGGGAATCTCATTGACATGTTTTTATGTTTTCTGTAGCGGAATCTACCGACAAAAAAACCATGGGCAATGTGTCCGATCTAAAGAACAGGCGTGCAACGATAAAAGACTAAATTTGGTTTCCTAAGGTGCCGACATGAACGCAGTGGAGGTCGAAATATCAACAATGCTTCAGAAACGGGTGAATTTATTATGAAGTTTATTACAGTAACAATTTTAAAAAATGATAACTCTTGTCTTGTTTTTCATGAAATTATTGGAAATTTTACGATACCAGTAGTACTGTCAATTTTATTTCAACTTAGTAGTTCCAATCTTAATTACTTTATGCAAAACCATGCAAAAATATCATTCAATAGAATGTACATTTTTATTTCTTATTCTCAACATCCACAAAAATCACAGGGGAACTCTACTATTGTCAATTGTTGCTCTTGAGCCGAGATTTCTACTAGAAACGCCCGGAGTCATATGGTAGGTGGCAGGTTGTAAAAATTAACCTACAAACGTTAAAATGAGTGGTCCTACCGCACCAGTCATTCTACCCAGAAATAGTACCTCTAAACTACTGTGCCCAAAAAATACCCGGAATCGGTCAAATTGAAACTGCAACCTTTAGTTTTTTTTTCCTGGGTGGCAGCACTGTTTTCTGACATCAATGTTAAATTTAAGTCAACAAAGTCATTTGAGATACGCATGGAACCGCGTTTCGAGTCGATTGAAGAGATAGAAGTCAAATCGAAAAAGGTACTTCAGGCCAGTGTTGGTGATTGCCGAAAATTTGGCAGAAGCTGCTCGATATTTATCTACATTACATACAACATTTTCAATCCATTAGAAAATGCTACAAGAACTCGAGTCTCTCAATGCATGAACCGCGAGAGAATTTTTCTACATTTCTTCGCTCCACTTAAAACTCTGAGTATTTCACAGCCCTTAAAAAAATTGCAGTCTGATAATGATTGGTGCTGTGTGGAATTTACCAAGAGAGAACCTCAAGTTGACCATTATCGCAGAAAATCGAATCGATGATTCGACTTGATGATTCTCATACTAGGTTGCAATATTTCAAAACCCTTGTGTGGAGCATTCACATACATTTTTATGGACAAAGCTTATACAAAGGTTATAATGCACATAGTAAGAATAAGCGGCAATAGTAAAATGATTCTATCGCGATTATCCACTGCCCATACAGAATCGGATCGCGAAACGTTTGTTGCTTCAGAGAGAATCCCCACAGCAGCGTGTTAACCTTTGATTCTCAGATAGGTCATCGAGAGGAATTCGCTCTCGCACTGGTGTCTGTTCTATGTTAAATGTACCATGCCGGTTTTTTTTGTTCCTGCGATGATATCCATCTCTCTTTGATGGCACTGATTGAATCGTGTGAAGAGTTGCTAGTGAGCGTTCTTTGATACGATAAAAGCCATCCTTGCTTCAGGCCATACCGGAGGAAGCCTGTTTGGCATCCTTCGAGGACTGCAAGAAAATCGTTGGCTTGAGTGCATTTTGTCGCGAGAGTGTTACATTCAAGAGAATGAAATTGATTCAGAAGGATAAAACAATTTTTTTCATTTTATAACCACATTGCGGGTGTTCTTCAGACACAGTAGTATTTCTATCCGTTCCGATAACTGACGCATAAACTTACCTGATAACGATTTACATTACAGGAGAGAAATCTATGAAATGGCTTCAAAAGTAAGACTGAAAAAATGACATGCGAATGTAACTATATAATGAAAGCCTCGAAAATGTTACCGCAGAGACGGGGCTCTAGCCCGTTGATAGCTCCTAACCGGGGAAATTGTTTTGCCAATTAAACTACCCTGTATATGAAAACACATGAAGAGACACCCCATTGACTAGAATAACCGAGCATGCTATCTATCTGTTTTTCTCATTAGAAACTCATCAAATTTAAAACTAGCTTAAAACGGCTCTACGTCCTCACAATACTAAAATAAATCAATCAAAAATCAGTTTTTACCTTTCTCATACAGAAAGGTTATGCAATCACTGTGAAAACCGACTTTTGAAACGAATCTCGGAGGTCCATAAACCTTCGACGAGTACGCAAAATGCCTTAGTGTATGTGTGTATGTAACGTTTTTTTTTTTTTTTGCACTAACTTTTCTCGCAGATGGCTGAACCGATTTTCACAAACTTAGATTCAAATATAAGGTCTTATGATTTAAAACCGTATTTTCAAGAGCACCGGTATGTACATGCGGTGGTACGGAAAAAGAGAACACAACACCGCCTCTATGAACGAAACACGCTGTGTTTGGTGTTCGATTTCATACAAGTGAAAAAAACGAAAGCTACAGTGAATGCATCGGCACCGAGCTCACGACAGTTCGAGTTTTCAACCGTTTTGAAGTCACGTCACAGCCACGAATGACTGTTACCGGTATGTGATTTTTGTTGAATATGGTGCCTGAGGTAGAAATAAATCACATTAAGAGATGTGCGCCCGAAAGAAAGAAATTATTTCAATGAATTCAAGTTTATTTGAAAAGAAACAAAATTAAAATTGCATGCTTTGCGATGTACATAAAATTTTTACAGCCGATAGTACAGTAATATCGTATTGATGGTGCAGTGTTGTCAATGAACACTGTAACTAACGCCGTTTTTGTTTTTAGCACTGCACGGGTGTAGTGTAGCAGTGACTATATTCGCTCCAATTTGGGTGTAATCGAAGCACCTTTTTCTTCCCTACACCGGTGTAGTGGCACCGTTAAAAACGAAAATGCCATAATATTTACATACATGCTGTGACCAAAATCGATAAAAATCCAATCACAAAGTAGGTTTTATGCAAGTGATCAAAAAGTTATACCCTGTTTAGCTTGAATTTCATATACAAAAGAAACTAAAGTTCAGAATTTCGCTTTGTTCGTTTGTTTTTAAATAATTGGTTCATTCGAAGAGCATGACAAATAAGCCAAACAACAGGAATTAAAACAAAGACTTTGTCTCTAAAATCTATACTCGGAATTCAATAATTTCCTCATTGAATTTACCGCTAGTGGGGTTTGAAAATGGAACAAATTCCTTAAAACTAACCAGTAAATACTCCTAGCATGCAGGTTTTATTAACTTATTATCAAACAAACTAACCGTGATTGAACCGATCGAACTTTGATTCAAATAAGTGTCTTATTATTTTATTGAATGAGATTGAATTTTATCCGGATTCGACACACAAACAAATTTAAATTTTACCGGTGACTGAATCCCTCGTACGATGTAATTCATAAAGACCTTAGTCATTTGTAATGACTTGATGTTAGATTAACATGAATTTTACTGCTGGTAGGTTCGACTATATGCATTTCAATGCACCTTTTACCAGCCAAGATGTGTGCTTCTGTGGCTCAGTCGATTAACAGACGTACTTTGGGATCCAGTGGTTCTCGGTTCAAGTCGCGCGGCTGTCGCAATGAGTATTCTTTTTTTTATTTCAATGAATTTCATGTCATGGAATTTGAGATACAATATTGAATGTTATTCTACATGAATTTGCGTGAGCTGCGACGCCCCATTTATGTGCATCCAATAAGATGTAAAATCACAGAGATTTTTCGATTTGTGCAGGATATTGAGAGATAAAAATGTCTATTGTTCATATAGTAGACGACACAAAAAAATACGAAATTTTCTATGCAGAATGTTAAACTATTCGAACTTGTAGGCCTGGCTATTTAATGATTAAATTTTAATTTTATGACACGATAATTGTAATATAAATGGAATCATCTTCCTTTTTTCTCTATTTAAATCAATTTCAATACTATAATAAGAAAATTCATGATTCAGCGAAATGACACTTTCGACGAAATGATCCTGGCTCGTGTATTGTCATCCAAATCAAGTCAGATGTCGTATGTTAGAGCCCGGGAATGATTCGAAAGTTCTCCCCAAACAGTTTTTCATCTGACGTTGAAATTAAAACATGTAACAAAGAGCGGTCATTGCAATTCAACGCAAAACTTGGTAAAAGTTCATCAGAAACATTCCGATTTATGCAACAAGAGTACGGCGATCAGTGTTTGTCTCGAGAAAATGTTTTTTTTTTGTGGCCGAGTGTCGCTAGAGGTTGACAATCGAGAAGGATGAATGTTGCGAATGATCCTAATACTTCTCTGAAAATGATAGAAGCGGCTTTGAAAATCGGCAAAAAAACGATTCGTCTCATTCTTCACGAGGATTTGGGCAAATCAAAAGTCTGTGCGTCAAAGTTCGAAATACTCACTACAAGCCAAAAAAAACTCAACACAAGCCAAAAAATGTGAAAATCTCCATTCGTCAGTTTTTGGCCCGAAATCAAGTCTGTGTGTTAGACCACCCACCGTATTCACCTGATTTGACGCCGTGTGACTTCTCCTTGTCCTCAAAGACAAAGTTAAAGTTGAAAAGATGCATTTTTGAAGATGTTGAGACCATCGAAACGCACGCATTCGAAATGTATTAAATCGAAGAGAGAATACTTCGAATAATATATTTGAAAAACTCATGAAATCTTGTTTATTTTGAATGGTGGAACAGATATGAATGGGGGTACGGTTACTCTTTGATTAAATTTTGTCACCTGTATACTAACTTGATCCAAAAGTTAAAGATATTTATTTAGAAAATAAAAATAATACAAGATTATTCATCAAAATCGATATTGTCCCCTTCAAAGTACTCCTCATCGACTGCAACGCACTTATGCCAGCGCTCGATCCAATTCTTGAAACATTTTTTATATTCAGTTTTCGGTCATCGGTGATTTTTCCATAATCTCATCTCGCGTGCTGAAACGCGTTCCACGGAGCGGTTTTTAAAAAAAAGTCGTAGGAAGCCAAATCAGGCCAATTTAGTGGTTGATGAATGGTATTCGTTTCGTTTTTAGACAAATGTTCACGGACAACGATGGCATTGTGTGACGGTGCGGTATTGTGGTGCAAGATCGACGTGTTGTTTACCCTCAAATCTGGTCTTTTTCGACGAATTACTTCACGAAAACGTCTCATGCCGCCCAAATAATACTCCTTGTTTTCTGGCCTTGTTGAAGGAATTCATGGTACACAACACCCTTGTGATCAGTAAAAACTGTGAGCATCGCCTACCGCTTCTCTCATCATCATTTACAGACTCACGATCACTGCTGAAACGTTCGTGCCACTGATAAACGACTGTTTTCATCAGAGTATCGTTGCCCAAACACTCTTCTAACATTTGCAATATCGTCGCACCATTGAAACCGTTTTTAATGCAAATTCAATTCCATTTTGAAAATTTTGCAAAATCGAGGACTCGCACAATCTCAGATGTACGCATTACAGCGTAACTTTTACAAATGTCTAGGTATCAATCTGAAAATTTGATAGAATATCAATGACAGATGTGGCAACCTAAAATAAACTAATCGGGTAGAGGGTGACGACCCAGCGAACTACTAATATTTGTTGCTAATCCATCTTATACCTTCTTTATATCTGGGATTTCAACACATACTTTATGTACTATGGTCTTACCTTCATTTTTTCTATTTTGATATCCATGATTCAAACTTCCGGTTATCACGTGAGATATGTTCTACCAATCTTTCAGAATAACACTCAACCCTAGTTATATAAAAACATTTTCGTTATCACTTCTTCACATGGACCACAGACCATAAGTAGATTCACACAGTAACATTCTCGTCACATATTTTTCAAACGTTGAATACTTCAACACAATCAAGCAACCATAAACTAACTTTACATACAAAGATTCCAGCGAAATCACTTACGACAACCGTGCCGTTTTCAATCCGCACAGTTCCCGTCGGTATGGTTGTACCAGCACGGTCCCGTATCCACCCACGGATGTACGATCGCGATCGCGATTTCACGAAACTACTTGCCAGTCAGCGAAATACCGTCGCATTTGCGATACACGCAACACTCGCTACACCTGATCCAATCCGATCACATCGGTTCGAATGACTAAACTGGCCAATCTCGCACTCTCTCCCGCCCGATTCCATTGATCTCTTCTTCTCACTCACGGTTGGATGCTGTGCGATCTTATCTGCTTTGCTCGACGCCGTCGAGCTGCGTAACCATGGGCCAGCATCCATCCATTCATGAACCGTAAACTTTGCGGGACCTTTCATTTTGAATCGGCACACCACCAACCTAACGGCGCCTACTCAGAGCGCAAAAGCGAGAAAAAAGAGCAGAGGACAGAGCGAATATTGTTGTATTGCAGCCAGCAGAGCTTTCGTGAGAATCAACTTAAGACGCTCTCACACTGACTACTTGTATATAAACAGCTACACGTAAAATGAGAGAAGCGTAGCATAAAACAAAATCCATATCATGTAGAGGTAGGCGTGGTTTATAATCCCACCTCACTTAGCACGTTCATTGTATACTCGAGCGGTTCGGTGGTTTCTATCATTCTCTTTCATTCTCCCATGTTTCAACTCGCCCGTTCAATCTCATCTGAAATATATTTGAGTATTTATTATCTACTCGAGGGTTGCGAACGATGTCTCAATTTGATACGAGCTCCGGGAGGAAATTTGTTACTCCAGCGTAATGTCGGTCCCGATGAGTGTGCAGTTTTACCTTTCGCACCCATCCTGCCCAAACACACTTTTTTGCTGTTGTTGAACGAAAGTTTGCCATTTTATTGAGAGCAATTGAAATCGAATTACCATACGAATGAATAATGTTGTATCGCCCGCTCTTCAACATCTCCAACAAGGAGAAGGTGTTGAAATTTAAAGGGGTTGGATCGTTTCATGGCGATTTTGATGTTAATAATAATAATATTGAACGCATCTTTAAAACAGTTTTGATTGAATTCTCTGTAATTGAAGCTGGAGCTGGAGCAAATGACAGCAACAACTCACTTCAAAATGGTTGAAAGGACTCATTTAATGAACATTATACCGAGAAATATTTAAGGTATCGAAGTTCGTACAATTTACTATCTTGAAAACTAAACACAACTAATACTATAATACAATTACCGCTTTCGAATGTTCCGAAAACTACGAGAAGAGGACACCGACACACAGAGCAGATGAAAGTTTGGTATTAAGGATATTAACATTCTAACATTCTTTAAACACTAAACGTAAACTCCTATCAATAGGGCTATGATATTTTAGAAATGTTTATAATTTTTTCAATGAAAGATTCAACAGATTCGGTTTTGAAATTTTTGAAATTCTCGTTTGTCAGATGGAATTCTCGATATATAAAAGTATATTTAGTTGCAGAATTCGATGAAATCTCCGCACAATTCATTTCGTTTCATTGAATTGTGAGATGATTGCGACCTTCGTTGACTTAGTTTCCATTAAAAAAGAGAATGAAAAATAAAATTAGTTTTTAAGCAAAACTTTTTTCTTTAAGGTTCTACTTACAATCTCAGGAAAACAGCAATTGTTGAAAAACGCAAAAGCAGTTTTCTCCCCAACTGCTTGATTAATCTTCAAAGGAAAAGCATGAGTTTGCTTAGCTTAGAAAAATGATCCACACAAACTGATATTTTTAGGCTGCATGCATTCGACACATACAATGAGTCTTGAAGTTCTGGCGGGAGTTCTTCCATTAAAAGATCGATTTTGGGAGCTTTCATCACGCCTGCTAATAAGATGTGAGGTGCTGAATCCCATGGTAATTAATAATTTCGAACGACTAGTCGAGCTTCGATCTCAAACAAAATTCATGACAGTATATTTTAACCATATGTCACAGGAAATCAACCCATCAAGATATATTCCTATCCGTGTCAGCCTCCTGAATGTCCCTGACTCAACGTTATTTTTCGACACATCCATACAGCGCAAAGTGCGTGGAATCCCGGAACACCTACGCTCGTTGGAAATCCCAAAAATATTTACAAGTAAGTTCAGGCATATTGACTCTGAGAAAATATTTTTCACGGATGGATCACGAATTGAAGAGGCTACTGAATTTTGTATATTCAACAATAATGTTTCGGCTTCATTTAGGCTTCAAGAACCTGCATCTGTTTATATAGCAGAGTTAGCAGAGTTCATTACAGTTTAAGTGTAATCGTCACATTATCTCCAAACCATTATTTTCTCTTCACAGATAGTCTGAGAGCAATTGAAGCCATTCGCTCAAACGCTGCTGGCAAGACTGAACCGTTTTTCCTGGGCAAAATAAAACAGTACCTGAACGACATATTGAACAATAATTATCTAATCACTATAGTCTGGGTCCCGGCTCATTGCTCCATTCCTGGCAACGAAAAAGCCGATATTTTAGCCAAACGTGGTGCTATTGAGGGTGAAATTTATGAGAGACCGATTGCTTTCAACGAATTCTATAGCTCGTCTCGCCAAAGAACACTTGCCAGCTGACAAGCTTCTTGGAATAAAGATGATCTGGGTCGGTGGATGCACTCAATTATTCCGAAAATATCGACAAAGGCATGGTTCAGGGGACTGGATGTGAGTAAGGATTTCATTCGTGTGATGTCCAGACTCATGTCCAATCACTACACGTTAGATGCACATCTCCTTCGAATTGGGCTCTCCGAGACTAATCATTATGCTTGCGGAGAAGGTTATCGGGATATTGATCATGTCGTTTGGACATGCGTGGAGTATCGTGATGTCAGATCTCAACTAATGAATTCTTTGCGTACCCAAGGTAGACTATCCAATGTCCCAGTTCGAGACATTCTTGCTTGTCGTGACCTTTCATATATGAAACTTATTTATCATTTCATAAAGAAAATTGGAGTTTCAATTTAATAAAGGCCCCTCTTAAGACTTAGTTCTGATTCCAACTGCGTCCATGAGTTCAACCAATAGCTAAATTAGAATAAAAATTATGTAATGATACAAACAAACTCGAAACAGTTTATGAAATTATCAACAAAATGTCTGAAAATAACAGCTTATTTTATAATTTATAGAAGTGAATCGTTTGGTTCAAATAATATTTCCGAGTAGATTTCATAATTAATGACGAGTTACCTAAGATGATATTTAAGTAATAAGA
Organism: Malaya genurostris; assembly: GCF_030247185.1. Taxonomy (NCBI): domain Eukaryota; kingdom Metazoa; phylum Arthropoda; class Insecta; order Diptera; family Culicidae; genus Malaya; species Malaya genurostris. Next base: position 218,204,139 of record NC_080572.1, read on the forward strand.
GGAATATGTTTTAATAAATTCAAATCGTTGTGACTATGTTAGAATTAAATTAGGATAAGAATTTTATGTAAAAGTGATGCTACGGCGAAGAAAAACTTATGTAAACTTCCTTAAGAAATAAACGTATTTATGAAAAAAAAAACTGATATTTCTCTTTTGAACTTCCGTTCAACGACGGCGAAGAAAACTACTTTTCCGTTTCGCGAAAATGGCCGTTTTCCTAAGATTGTAAATTGCCCCTTGAATATGCCCGGCTTCAAATGTGGCACGACGGTCTGAAGAAAAAAAAACCTGTACTAATCCACCAAGATTACACTACATTTGAATTTAAGTTAGTGAAAATCTATTCAATCATATGTGAAAAAGTGAAGTGAGCTCCATTTTATCATATTTGATTATTTTTGCCGGTACTTCCGGAACCGAAAGCTGGATATCGGAACCGGAAGTTGCATCCAAATAAAATTCCGGAACTTTGTCCGAGACAATAAGACCTTTTATAGGGATCTAAATCTAAGTTTGTGAAAATCAGTTCTGCCATCTCCGAGGAAAGTGAGTGACATAATTTTCACATTTTGGGTGCATATCACTCTGTAATTCCGGAAGCGGAAGTCGGATCTAAATGATATTCAGGAACTTTTATGGGATTGTGAGACTTTTCATTTGAATCTTAGTTTGTGAAAATCGATTTAGCCATCTCTGAGAAAAGAGAATGACATTATTTTCACATTTTTGATGCATATCACCCTGAAATTTCGGAAGCGGAAGTCGTATCTAAATGATATTCAGGAAATTTGTATGGGATTGTGCGATCTTTCATTTGAATCTAAGTTTGTGAAAATCGGTTCAGCCATATCTGAGAAAAGTGAGTGACATTATTTTCACATTTTTAATGTATTATTTTTACATTTTGGGTGCATATCACTCTGTAATTCCGGAAGCGGAAGTCGGATCTAAATGATATTCAGGAACTTTGTATAGGACCGTAAGACCTTTCATTTGAATCTAAGCTTGTGAAAATCGGTTCAGCCATCTCTGAGAAAAGTGAGTGACAATATTTGTCACACACACATACACACAGAGACATTTACTCAGCTCGTCGAACTGAGTCGAATGGTATATGACATTAGGCCCTTCGGGCCTCGGTTCAAAAGTCGGGTTTTTCAATGATTGTATAGCCTTTCTATATGATAAAGGCAAAAACACTTGTTCTCATTGAAGAGCAATACAATTGTTTTAATGGTCTTTTGAAAACCGAAAATAGTCACCGGGGGCTAAATCTAGTGAATTTTGTGTATGCGGTAGCAATGCGATCTTCAGGAACTTTGTCATCGTAATGATCGACTTGTGGCACAGTTCATTTGATCAGCTGTGGAAAGCGCGGCCACCCCTTTGTGAACATTTTTTTCATATTCACTTGCTGATGCGAAATTGTGAACATCCTTTAGATATCATTACGATGTCAGTTATTAACTGCAACATCACTTTTCGATAAAAGTGCCATAACTGAATAATGAGGTAATGAGCCGAATGTCATGAAATTATGACAGATACCGTCTGAAGAAACTGCTAAGCAGAACACGGCCAGAAAAAAGGCGAAAACACCTTTCGTTCGGCAAGTCAGTAAAGACATTGCACTCCGTTGCAAAAAAAAGTGTTCTGCAAATAGCAGAAACTTTACGTCTCCTTAGCGGTTCAAACTGAACTTCCGAGTTTGGCATAAAGCAGTTCAATTTGAAATGCTCTGCATTGATGAGTTAAAGACGAAACGTAAAAAATATTAAACATGGTCATATGCCCTAGCACAGCATTTGGCTAACCTCTAAATGATCTGAAAGAAGTCTCTATTGAACAGTAGAGAGATTTTCAATTAGTGAGCCTATCTTGAGACAAAATTTCTTCCAAATCAAATATAATCCGATTTCTTCGCGTAATCGCCTTCGGCTCATCAGTGCTTAAAGCAGCTCAAATTCAACGGCCATCTCCGCCCGCCAAGCAGCTCAATTTAAACCTCTAAGTAGATGCACTATATATGGAACACCTCAGTTTGTAGTAATTTCCAACGATAGCTTTATTTTTTGATTTTCACATAAACTATATGCATTCTACTCCATTATTACGCTATCATTTAAATCTAAGTTTGTGAGAATCGGTATGTCTCAGAAAGAAGTTAGTGCACTCATTTTTTTTTTGCACATATTATCCTGTAATTCCGAAACCAGAAGTCAAATTCGAATAAAATTCAGGAGCTTTGTATGGGACTACAAGACCTTTCATTTGAATTTAAGTTCATGAAAATCGGTTAAGCCACCTCCAAAGAAAGTGAGTGCAAAAAAAACACACACATACAGACATTTTCGTACTCGATGAACTGAGTCGAATGGTATATGACAATCGGCCTTCCGAGCCTCGATTCAAAAGTCGGTTTTTACAGTATTTGCATAACATTTCTATATGAGAGAGGCAAAAGTCAATACGTCTATCTGTGCTGTTTAAATTATATACGAATGAAAAATAAATGCACCCAGAAAAAAAATTTTCTTTATACTTAAAAATTCGTTTTTGGAGGCATCCAGTCTAGTAAATCTCACAACTGTTTCAATGAAAATACACGCCTGCCAATTTAAAGATTTCGTTGCGAATTTCTACCTTTTCTTCTTTTTAAAACCTACACGTCCTTCAGATTCATCTTTTCCGATGTGAAAATTCGGTTCTGGTATTTTTAGATGTCAACCTAAACGTATGTCTCGTCATCAATCGCGAAAAGAGTACTCTCTGAATTGAACATTCCAGATTGACTGACTGAATTACTAGGTGTTCGTTTATCAATCAGGCAAATCGTCATACTGTTTCGTTAACTGAGCGCAAGCAAAAAATGTACTAATGTGATGTTACTACAGATGTCACAAGAAATTAGTATTGAGTGCATGAGGATGAAATTTAGCAGATAAAAAATGCTGCCGTCTGAGCCGCGCATGCAGATTGCGGACCAAACCACCGAACGCAAGCGCGCTTCAGGAGCGTGTTTGGCCAAACTGATGCAGAATGTACTGATCTGTTGGAGTCGATTGATAACATTATTGAAACTATCGAAGGTCGAATAACATGATCGAAGACACAAAAAAAAGATTTTCCGAAGAGTGCATACCGGCACCCAGCAACATCCTAACCATGGCCTAAATCATCGATTCGGGACTCTTGACATTTATGCCCATTTATTTCATTTGCCTCGAACTACTATCTGTTCACAAACCTCAAAATATGACTTATCAATAACAAAAATAACGCAAGGAGATCACCGACACCTCTGAATGGAATAATTTTTGTTTTCGAAAAACAAAAATTTCCACCGCGCAGAATAATTATAAAGTTTTAATTATGCTTTATCTTCAATAAATAACTCAGAATATTCGTGCGAAAAGCACACATTTATTTTCGTTTTTTCTCCGTTTCATCTTCGACTCATCAGTGCTTAAAGCAGCTCAAATTAAGCTACCATTGCCACCTAACAGTTCACTTTAAACCGTTCACTCTTTAAGAAGTATTGTACAAATGTGCAATATCCTTTCTGATGTCTTGGGCGTAAAGGAAAACCCAACAGAACAACGCTTTTAGGTTTCCTTAACGCTTCGTCTTTTATAGATTAGAACATAACAGCTCGAACTGAATTCCTCGTACAACCTATCGGTTTAGCTTGCACCGCTAGCAAGTATAAATTGTAATTTGAGCAAACAATTTATTAAAGAAGAAGTGAATTTTGGAAAATGATGTTTGAGATATTTTGGAAATTCAAGATGGCGACTTCCGATGTATTGATATTCTTGGAAAACCCTTAGAGTATGGGTATTTTCGAAACGGTTTTAATAAGTATATGTCGGAAAACGGTGTTTGGGAAGGTTCTGAAATCTAAGATGACAACTTCCGGTATATTGATTTTTCTTGAAACCATTGTTTTTCAGTACCGTTTCGTTTTTCAGTTTAGACGACCCCAAACATTGTCCACTTTTTTAAAGGCTAGGATTTTTACCGAATTCCGTATTCAAATTAATTGAATTCCAGAAACACAATTATGAGTCCACATTCACCGAATTCACACTTCATTGGTTGGGTCGTTGCAGGTATATAAAGCATTCCGCTGTTCATCAAATATGGTTAACATCGAACGACAATGGACACTGGCAAAAAGCTGAGAGCAAAAAAATCCTACAACAGCACGAAAAAGTCAAACCATTCGGCTGCGGCTTCACGTTGCGTGGTATTCGTAAATATCGTCCATTTCGGGCTTTCTGGCAATAATCTCCGCCAATGGTCCCTGGACAGGAGAATGTGCTATAAATTTTCCAACTATATTCTCCCATAAAGCTCCAAGATTAATGAGCCTAATTTATCATAATATAATGAAAAAAACATGAACAATATTAGCGGCAAGGATTACCCAGACTTTAAACGTTGCGATAAGATACAATTCGGGGAAGGCTGTCTGTCCGATGTGGTACCGACCTCCCTAAAATTGACAATTGGGTTGGCTTTGGTGATAGCAAATCGTTCGGCCCCAGCCACGGCCACGCAAAGAGACCACAAAGTGTGCGTTAATTTGTATCGCGTGCTGCTCGGTAATTTGGGGTGCCCCACCGACATCAAAGTCCTTTATTTTCTCACTGTCGGTGCGAACTGTTCGACAAGAAAGAGAATGGTTAGCGCGATAAGAGGCCCGCGACTCGTCCGTGTTTGGATTAATTTATTTAGATTCTGTTGAATATTAAATTTATTAGCCTTTGCCGAGCTGGTGACTACCGTATTCATTTGCGGTGGATACGAGGAGAAGCGCATTCATTCGCACTCATTGGTATTCCGTGTTTTAGCAATGAATCTGTTATCGTGTTTTGATGATTGTAGGGTGTTCTGATGCCGAACACTAACTCCCGCAAACAGTCGGGGGAGGCGTTTTGACACGTCAGCACAAAGTTGAAAGAAGTTGCGAAATTAATTTGATAAAGTCAAACATTCTCACTAACGAACGAAAATATGTTAAGGCTGTCGTTGATGTTTTGCTAAAGTTTAAAATCTGCTAAATTCAATATCAAGTTTAACGAAAGAAACTGATTTTTCAAGATTGTTTAAAATTATCTAGGAAACCTGGAAGTTCTATGATAGAAAAAAACCTGTCTTTTTCATAAAGCCTGGGTTATGAAAAAAAACTAGAAGAATGTTACAACCGCGTAACTTCGGAAATCCACGCTGAAAAAAAAGCCTCGTAACTTCGGAAATTCGCGTAAAAAAACATGTAACTTCGGGAATCCACAAAACAAAGAGATTTTTTTGGTGCCAAATATCTTAGAAATGCCGTTTTGTGCAGATCTGGTGTAATATAAAAAAAATTTGAAATCGAAAATGTATTTTCGATGCCAAATATCTTAGGAATGCATGAAACGTTGAGATATGATGTAACCCCCAAATTTTTTTTGAAAAATAACGGCTGGAAATTTTTTTTCGAAAATAACGAAAATTTAAAACCACGTAACTTTGGAAATCCGCGTAGAGAAAAACCACAAAACTAAAACGTTGAGATTTGGGGTATTCTCAAAAAAAAATTGGGAAAAAACGTCTTTGGGTCTTGAAGAATTTGAGACCGTGTAATTCAGGAAATCCGCGAGGAAAAAAAACCGCAGCATTGAAGAAATTTTTTTCTGATTTCAAATTTATATCTCAAAAAATGGTGAATAGGAAGAATTACAATCGATTGCTTTATTAAAAATAATCTGAACAACTTCAATGAATATACGTATTTTCTTGAATATATTTAAGTAATATGTTAATATTCGATTTCTTCGCGTTTCACCTTCGGCTCATCAGTGCTTAAAGCAGTTCAAATTGAACCGCCATCGCCGCCTAACAGTTCAATTTGAACCGCTAAGCAGACGCAAAGTCCACACTATTTATGTGACCCTTTAAGGATATGACACCTGAGGTCCCATGCGTAATTCCTCAATTTCATCCGGATCCGACTTCCGGATCCGGAAATATTGGGTAAAGTGTGTTAAAAATTTTATACCATCATTGAAAAGGGCGAAAACCCGTAAAAAGTTTTCCAAATTGACCTCAAATCTTCTCCAATTGATAGTTTTTATCAGTAGACGGTCAAACAATCCGATTTCGGTTATTCTTTTAAGAATCGAAGAAACTTATTTTGAAGAATACCACAGTATTAAATATGACAGTATGATTGATATGAGAAAGGCACTAGGTGAATGAAAGCAGGTTGTTTTTTAATTATTTATTTTTCAACAGAATGGTATGCAAAAGTATATTGTCTACTCGATGTAATTTTTTAACCTACATGGGGTAAAACATATTTTAGATCGTTCTAAAAAATTACTCAACGTAACGAATATTTGCGGTGAAAATAGTTTTTAGTCGGGTTATAAAAATCTCATTGAGCCAAAATGTCCCCGATTTACCCCTCCCCATATATTCATAAAACAGGTAAAACAATCAATAACGTTCTATGTAGTGAAAGTTATTGTTTGAATGCAAAACGGCTTATTATGTCGCAATGGCAATGGCAATGCACCGATTCACAAGTCGATAGTAACGATAGTTGAATTGATCGAATTACGCTTCGACTTGCTTCCGCATCCACCGTATAGTCCAGATCTGACCTCCAGTGACTACTGGCTATTCGCTTCGGTCTCAGAAAAATGCTCATCGACCAGAAATAAGATTCAAAAGAAAAGGCATTTACTGAATGTGAAGCCTATTTTGAAGAAAAGAACGAATCCTTCTACAAGCACGGCATCGAGAAGTTATAGGAATTGTATTGCTCTTGAAGAAGATTAGATTACTGATTCACATGGATTTTTGGCCCAGAAAAGTGTTTTTCTTAGTTAGTTACGGGAGCGGGTCATATCGCCGAAAGCCATTTCGCCGAAAATCGTTTCGCCGAATGCCATTTCGTCGGAAGTCGTTTCGCCGAATAGGTCATTTCGCCAAAAGTTGTTTCGCCGAGAGGGTCATTTCGCCGAAAGGGTCATTTCGCTGAAAGGGTAATTTTGCCGAAAGGGTAATTTCGCCGAAAAGGCCATATCTCTTGCATGTTATGTCTCCTGTATAATTGATGTGGCGCACAAAGCCGCCGAGTCGACGTCAGCTGAGTCGGCCGCCGACCCGCCATCGGAAGCGGCGGCCTCTTGCATACAAACCTGTAACCGCCTCGTTTGCCTGGTCTACTCAAAGTTAGGTTTATTTGATTTAGTTAGGTCCGAACGAGCGATAGCGAGGTCGGACAGCACGTGAACCAAAGCGATGTGGCGTAGCCGCATTAGATATTTTTTCATTTTCACTTAATAAACGGAAAATACCACCTACATTTACCTGGTAGATACACCTATGGAATTGCTTTGATGCTAACTTGCTAACAGTCAACAAGTTTTCTTGGGAACTACTTTCTGAGGTTCATGAATCAATCTTTATTCAAGAGTACAACAATCAATCATTATTCAAGAAGTACAATGGTAGGTCAACAAAACGGGCGTTAACGCTCTTTCGTTTGTCTTCAATTTAAATCAATTCTAATTACGATTTCAAGACGATTTCAGCATTCGGCGAAATGACCCTTTCGGAGAAATGACATTCGGCGAAGTGAGCCATTTGGCGAAATGTCATTCGGCGAAATAACCCTTTCGGCGAAATGACTTTCGGTGAAACGGCTTTCAGCAAAATGGCTTTCGGCGAAATGACCCTGATCAGTTAGATACACGTCTTATTGAGTGATGTTTTAACATGGATATCTTTGCCATTGGCAAAAAGTAATTTAATTACAAATTTCTTGCTGAACCAATGATTAAAAAACCAAAACAATCTTTTCCATTTCACAATCATTGAGAATCTGTCAATCTATGTGGCTGCATCCAGTTGATTTCACTTTTCTCTCGAATCTTGTGTAACCGTCAATTTGTTACCATCAGTTTGTTTCAAAATGCGGGGACTTTCAGCAGAACAACGTCAAATATTGACCCTTTTTACCGTTCTCACTTCCACTTTCACTGTCACTTCACTCACATATCACTTCACTTGATTTTATCTATTACCAATGCGTAATAGTCAAGTGACTGTCACTCAGAATGATAGCAAACATTGGAGAAGTGAGTGATAAAACCGTACGAATACTTGTTTGCTATGAATTCGTACTGTGTGGTCATGGACGGCGGAATCTACTTGAAATTCTATGACAAGTCCTTCCCGGGACCACTATGTCATACTTTGCAAGGGGGGTTAGTATTTACCCAGTCCGAAACATCGATTCAAGATGGTACATTTCGTAAGAAAGCAATGGTATGGCAAGCTATTTGTGGCTGCGATAAGATTTCGAAACCGTTCATCACAACTGCTTCGTTGAAAAACATACATCATGTACCAAAATAGACTTCTACCCTTGAAACGATGTCACAAAGATCCTACATCATGTCATTACGCGAAATCAATGGTAGAAAGATATACTCCTGTGGGCAAAAAGTAGTAAGACTTTTGAATTATATTTCGCACGGAAAACTTATCAGTCGAAATATTGTTTTTATAGGTTGGTATGACTGTCAGTGACATCTGTGTCAAGTGTCACGTGCAAATCTTCATTAAAGTTTAGTATACGTCTGCTTTCTAAAGTATTAAAAGTGTAATTCGCGAGTGAAATTATTCAACAAAGTAGTTCCATTAAATTTTGTGTGCGGAATCAACGCCGAAACGTTCAGAATGTTGTAAAAGAACTTCGGTAATAATTGTATGTCGCGAGCAAGTGTTTTTGATTGGTACAAGTTGTTCAAAGACGGTTAAGAACGCGTTGACGACGAACCACGTTCAGGACGGCCATCAACATCAACTGATGATGAACACGTCAATAAAATCAAGGAATTGGTGATCGAGAGTCGACCATTAACAGTTAGAGACCTTACTAGGATAGTTGGAATATCGAAAGAATCAGTATAAACCATTTTGAAAAATCATTTGGACCTCATAAAAGTGAAAGCACGATTATATCCAAAATCACTTATTGATTTTTTGTGATTTTTTCGCCAAAAATTCAATCAATATCGTTCCGCAACCACCGTGTTCGCCTGATTTAGCTCCGTATGACTTCTGGCTATTCAGCAAACTCAAACGACCGTTCCGGGAAAACCGGTTTGAGTCAATTGAAGACATCAAACGTGAATCGCTACGAGCATTGAAGGCTATTTCGGAAATTGACTATAACAACTGTTTCGTGAATTGGAAAAAAAAAAAACGCTGACACAAGGGTATTGGGGCCGGGAAGGATTACTTTGAGGGAAACGAAATAGATGTTCAAGAGTAAATAAAGAATTTTGAAATTATGAACAAAGTCCTACCTTTTTTTTCCACAGTACAAAAATAAAAATAACGACCTTTATAGGACACGTAAATCAATAGTCCTATGAAATAGACATCAGTTGAATCAAAACCCTAATTTAAAACCATGACCGATGTAAAATTAAATTGGAATACATTGATTTTTCGAACATTTTTATCTACACAGATAACAATATTTACATCTATTTTCATTCACATATTTGGAGCAGGAAATTGAATATACAGTTACTCCTCAGATCCTTACTTTTCAATATACTTTAATGGCAAAACTAAGCGTAAATACAAATATGTTGTATAATTCATTGAAAAATCAAGGCATTCTAATTTACTTTTACATCGATCGTGGTTTTCAATCACATTTTTAATTCAGTTGATGTCTATTTCCAAGTGCCATGGAATTACATGTCGTGTAAATATCATTATTTTTTCTGTGTATGTAATATGTAGGTATGTATGTATGTGTGAAGCCACCATCAGTTCAAGGCATTACCAGTGTATACGGGTAGACTTACAGTAGATCCGAATTTGATTATCAGATAGCTTTCATAAAATTTCTGTTGAGAAGGCCAAAATGGGTTTTGAGGACCCGGCGCCTTCCAGCAAGAACATCCGGACATACAATAAAGACTTTCGCTGTACCAGCTTAAACCCGCCTGATGGTTTGTTTGTTAGAAGGGCGCGTCTTAGTCATTTCAGACCTTCAGAAAGGAACACAAAGCATCCCCCTCGTGACTCAGGTTGGCAATCCACTCCGTCATCCAGTCATTCACTTGTAAGATACCCTGATGCACTCCCTGCCTCTCCCCATTGTCGATATACTTGAGCATAATACAATATAATATAATACAATATAATATAGTATAATATAATATAATATAATATAACATAATATAATGCAATACAGTATACTACAATATAATATAATATAATTCAATATAATATAGTATAATATAATATAATATAATATAATATAATATAATATAATATAATAAAATACAATATAAGATGATATAATGAAATGCAGTATAATACCATACAACATAATATAACATAAAAGAAGATAATATATAAAATAATATGCTATGATACAATGTATAACAGTTGATGTCGCAGTGTAAGTTATGCTCTTGTTTCGCCGCAGTACTGCAGGAAATATAATATTTCATTTCAAATAATAATAATAATTATAATAATAGTAATAATAATAATAATAATAATAATATTAAAAATAATAATAATAATAATAATAATAATAATAATAATAATAATAATAATAATATTAATAATAATAATAATAATAACAATAGTAATGATTATAATAGTAATAACAACAATATATAATACAATGTAATATAATTCAATTCAATATATAACAAATAATGCAACAAACAACAGAACCACATGTTGCAATATACTATGATAAATATTGCACTTTAGGATATGCTTCAAACTACAAGCCTTTTCGCACCCTCTCATTTTGCTACTAATGCAGAAGGTGATAGCACCCAGTCGACGCCGTTCTATTGACCAAATGTCATCATAGACGCTCGATAAGGCATGAGATAGGGACTTGTGAGGACTTAGTTATCTCACCATTTGACGACCACATATCGTGTAAATTTCATTATTTTTTTCTGTGTATGTAATATCACCATAAACATTGGGTACTTCACTCCAAACAAATATAAACCAACAGATTTGGCCCCAAATTCGACCAATTGAAAAATGTTGTACATTGTTGAAAACACATCTTAGAAAACATGTCTTAGATAGCAAAAAATGAGACTACTATTCCACTGTGTGCCACACACATTAAAATATTTCGTAAATTTACAGGTTTTGCCATGTACATGTTTGGAGCAGGATATTGAACGTAGAAATACTTCACAGTTCATCATTGTTCAATATACTTTAAAAGCAAACTAAGCGTTTATTTTAAAATGCACGGTTATTCATTGTAAAGTCAATGTATTCCAATTTAGTTTTACATCATTAACGATTTTCAATAAAATTTCCGGCGGAGCTGATGTCAATTTTACATTATTATTGACGGGTAAATTTAATTTTGTTGTTGTGTACTCTAATCCAAGAAAAATTGGATATCGAACACTTTAAAATAATTTTCACTGAAAACTACGTGCGTCCATAATTTCCGGTACATTCTGCAAATGATTGAAAACTTAAAATACTCTATTCAACAATTGTGAGATGAACCTGTATCTTTATTAGAGAAATTTATCTTACCATATGTTATCCGTTACATCATTACATAAAAAAACATCCAGAATCCATTACAAACATTATATAAGGTCATTTGAAAACTCATCAGTATGAACAACTTTCTATATAACCAGTGCTAAATTAAAACCAATCTTCTCAAACTCAACTAGAAATACAATTCACGAAGTAAACTAAGATTCCCACACCATTTTCTTAGTCTAAATTTTACTATGTTAAACCTGCTGCAAGATATCTAATTTCAATATTTGATTTATTTTATTGAGCACTCGTCATCACCCCAGACACCGTGTACCACATTTTTGGAATCAAGACATACCCGTCTAGACCTTTAGGTCATAATGGTCTCCTCAGGGGGGCCTTAGGTTTCCAATATAGCTGTCGCTAGTAGGAATTCTAGTCCACTGGCTGGCCTGTGACCGGCTTAGGAATGATGACAAACCCATCACCGAAAAGATTTCCCCCCCGCGGAATCGAATCTCATTGGCCGGTATAAATTAGTGCGATAAATGCCCAGTCACAAAGAAATATCTTTATTACCGGATGATCGATTTGAACGCTTTCGATTGGAACATTATGAAGCGATTTGTTGTAGTGCCTGCCGTTTTTTATGGTTCATTCTAGAATAAAACGAGTCCTGTTCCAATTGTCGTTCGAAAGTAGTATTGTTATTTCATTCAGCACGATACCACGGCAATCCTTGCCGGCCCTGCTAGATGATTGACTCTAGCAGTTTTTATTCGAGTCAGCCCCCGATTGTTAAACACAAACGCTGGAACAGCCATCAATTTTATTGACACCTCTATAAAACAGAACACATATATGTATTGATAGCCACACGACGTCCCAGCCAACGACGACGTCTTGGTGGCGACAACGAGGACGGCAGCTAGAGAACAGTCGCGTTGACGCCATTGCAAACTGTCTAAATAGTTTCCTAAATATGTTAAAACAGGCGTTTTGATTTCTTACCCAATAAACAATGGCCAGCGATAAAATCCTCCGAAATCAATCGAGACAACAGCTTTAATAGATTGTTAATAGAATTTATTGATATAGCTTATGAAACGCCATAAAGCAATAAATCTGATCTGAGCTTGGTCTGTCAGCAGCAGATAGCATCACTGCCCTGACTCAAAGGGGGCAAACGCCATCGCAAAGGCTCATCGAGCGGGTTAAAACAAACATAAAGCCAGATTATGGCTTACGGCATGAGCATGGTAGAATTTTTGTGCGGTCGTTATCAGAGAACATTTTTACACCGGCACTACCCTCCGGCAGCCAGCTTACGTAAATGGAATTCGAGGTACAATAAAGTGAACTAGAAGCCTACCTCCAGACATGCGGATCTCAGCAACCCACATGAATCACCATTGTAATAATTTCAATAAAAACCAACACAACTTTACGATGGATTCGAAGCAACCCTGAAACCATCGCAGCTAACCATTCGTCTTAGCAGCGTGAGAAGTTTTTCTGTCAAATCAACTTGACTGTCACGGTGAAAACACGCAGCAAACAAGAACATAATTTCGCGATTTGATGCGAAATAAAAGGGGTCTGCGCAGTTTTACAAGGCTACACAACATAACATAATAGACCGAGGTTGATTTGCCCGCAGGCACTTGTCACAATCATCTCTGATTCCTGGACACGTGGCAAAGCTATGAATGTCTCGAATTTTTCGTCAATTTACGTAGAGAAGTAGGAAATTGATTCGATATTGCGATAGCTAATTATAATACGCCTATTTGAGAATGGCATGGCAATATTCCTCAGATGGGCTTATTCCCTATGTTAGAGCAAATTCAGCAGCAGGAAGTTTTATATGGGAGATCTATAATAGAACTGAAACTGAAATAAACGTATCTCCAGCAAACCGTTTTAGTTTTATTTATTCGAACAGTTCTACTGTCAAATTTAAAATAGGTATACGCTCCCACGGCTCAGATATGAGATATGTTACAAAAAATTTAAATCTGAATTTTATAACAAGAAAAACTGGCAGCTCCAGCAGTATTTTACTCTTGTTTCAAATATACAAAAAATAGAACGGCATCGTAGACCAGTTTTAAATTTAACAGAAGAACTGGTCGAATAAATAAAACTAGAACGGCTTGCTGGGTATACGTTTGTTTAAGTTTCTGCTCTATTATAGATCTTCCATAATTTATGTCAATTTTAAAATATGAATCCTGAATCTATAACAAAATAAACTGGCAGCCACAGCAGCGTTATATCTGTTCTTCAAATATAGGAAAAATAGAACGGCAACGTATACCAGTTTTCAATTTGACAATAAAACTGTTCGAATACATAAAACTAAAACGGCTTGCTGGGGATACGTTTGTTTCAGTTTCAGTTATATTATAGACCACCCATATGAATCTTCCAACTGCTGAATTTAATCTTACAGTCGCATTTCAACATAGAATGATAGGGGATGGTTTCCAGATTCAAAATTTCTAATTTGACATTTAAGGCATGTTCAGGAGTTTTCCAGTTCTAGATGCATAATTTATGTCAGTTTAAAAATTTAAATCTGGAAATTATAACAAGAAAAACTGGCAGCCCCAGTAGCGTTTTGATCGTGTTTCAAAAATACAAAAAAAATAAACGGCAACGTATACCAGTTTTAAATTTGATTTGACAGTAGAACTGTTCGAATAAATGAAACTAGAACAGCTGGCTGGAGATCAGTCACATACCAATAGGGGGGGCGAGGTTTGGGCGAGGGGCTCTGGCCCCTCCCGAAATAAAAAAACAAATGTTTAATTATTTAGAAAGTCTCAGACATTTGTTACAGAAATAACAAGACAGTAAACGTAAAAATATGTAATACAATAACAGTTTCAGCGGAAAAGTGTAAAGTAAGAGGCCGTAAAAAGCACACCGAGAATTAGGTACATCAGCAATCTTCAGTCATATTTTTTTACCTTTGGGCCCCTACCAAAACGAAATCTTGGGTACGGGCCTGCTGGAGATACGCTTGTTTCAGTTTCAGTTATATTATAGATCTCCCATATAAAACTTTTAGCTGCTGAATTTGCTCTGAAACACGAGTAAAACGCTGGTGGGGTTGCCAGTTTTCATGTTATAATTTCCATATTAAAATTTTAGAACTAACATAAATTATGCATCTAAAACTGGAACATGCTCTTCGTTCATTTAGACATTAGTCCTATGGACGTAATTATAAATAAATAGATAATGCTTACTTAATGATGTCGAGTTTCATAGATATCTAATTCGTTGCAATGTGCCCGAAAAGCCGTAATTGATACTTTTTTGTTTGAAATGAATTAATTCAATAAATAGAAAACAAAAATAAATTAATTCAATAAATATAAAACAAAAACGATTTTTACTTATTTTTATAAATATAAAAAAATAGGTATAGAATTCGCAAAAATTTTAGAAAAATTTTCCGAGGCCCGGACGGCCGAATGTCATATACCAATCGATTCAGCTCGACGAACTGAGCAAATGTCCGTGTGTGTGAGTATGTGTGTTGTCAACTAAGAAGTCGAGAACTCAGAGATGGCTGAACCGATTTTTATCAAACCAGTCGCAAATGAAAGGTCTCCCCGTCACCCAGAACGCTATTGAATGGTTTTGAGATCGGATGTTTACTTTTTGAGTTATACGAAGTTTTATGTCAAAATTTTGCCAATATCTGTCACTATTGACCTTGGAAACAGAATATATTTTCAGACTTAGATCCCGCACGGTAATAGCTATCCAACAAGCCATAGATTGTTAAAATCCATCCATTTTTAACGGAGATATCGACATTTTTGTGTAAGCGACTTTTTCCCCTATTCCAGCAGTAGAAGTTTTGAGCGCTGTCTGGCAAAGATATGCTTGGGAGCAACGTGAAACACTATTTTTTATACTGTTACATACATTTGTTTCTAAGTGCCCAAAAGACTGTGTACAGCATGATATTTTGCGTAGGACCGATTTTAGCACGGTTCGTTTTTGGCAACATAATCGTTCGAATGTGACATATGTAAACCAGATGATGGCAGAATTTTCGAGTTGAAAGCAATTCCATAATCATATTGATTTAAACTATTTACAGCAATGAATGCTGGAAGAATATAACAGCCATATACCATTCGAATCAGTTCGTTGAGATCAGCAAATGCGTGTGTGACAAATAATTTCATTCAATTTTTTTCGGAATTGACTCAACCGTTTTCTACAAACTCAGATTCATATGAGAAGTCGTACAGGTTCCGACCTATGGTTCCGGAACTACAGGATGATATTTGAAACGAAATTAAAACTGTGTAACTCATTTTTCTCGTAAATGGCTGAACCGATCTAAGATTCAAATGAAATCTAAGAATCATCTGAGATTCAAATGAAAAGTTCTAAGATTCTATAAAACATCTTGTTTTGGTTTTGGAGATACAGGGTGATGAGTATAAAAATGTCCATTTCACATAAATTAATCAGGTTTATAGGGTTAGCAGATTTGGATAGTCGATAACCAAATAAACTTATTTCATTTTTGGTTGTATTCAATTTTCGTTTCGGAAAGCACCCAAAAATTTAATTCGCACTACGATTCCTCAAAGATGTCTACATTGACTTTCAAACATTTTGAAACAAATGTAAACTATACAGCTACTCAAGTGAATTTATCTGACTTCAGCTACACCGATTTTCGAATTCCGGTTCCGGAATCGAATCGTTTCTCAAAGCTCAATCGTTTTCTCAAAAAAAGCCAAATCGAATTTCAGAAACAAAAGTTCAAATTAAAATAAATCCAATTCTGACTTTCGATTCTCGAATTGCAGGATGATGAATTTTTAAAATTCAAAGCGATATAGAAGATGACAATCCCGAAAAGCTTCAAAGTTGAACTCAAAAATATTGCAATTTATTCGTCATATGGCCATACGAATCGGTTTGGGTTATGCTGGTTCCTGAATCGGCTCTGGAAGTAACTTAAATTACTCTAAACTCTAAGGTAAAAATTACTTCGACATATCATGGAATGTTTAATCGTTTGTTACACTTTTAGATTCAAATTCGACCCGATATGCAGTTTCGACATTACAAAGTAACCACTTAAAACGACTGACATTAGAATAATGTCATGAAAACTGAAACACCGAAAAATATTCATGCAAAAAACTCATGCGGAATGATAAAAAAGGTATCATCTCACTGCTATGTGAATTAAGCACGTTTTATGTTTAGAATACATCTGTAATAAAATTTAGATGCGTTTCAATGAAATAAAATGTAATAATCGGGTGGCGAAATGGTAGCGCGTATGCACGAAATGCTTAAGAACGCCGGTTCGAGTCCTGTCTCTGAGCGTATCTTTTTCCAAAAAATCATTTTTTCTGCTAAGTTTTTCATTCATATATTGGCTTCTCTAATATATGTTTCCACTCAGTCATTGCAAAAACTGATTTTATTTTGTAAATACTCATTTAATGCTGTTAAGAACAAGTATAATGTTATTATAATACCGATATATTGCTTACATTACCGTTTAATATCTTCCCGATGCTGCTTTTTATGTACCAAGTAGAGACAAAATTTCTTTCGAAACTCGTAAAACTTCGAACAGCCGGCTGTCGCTATCAATTCATACATTTAAATATCTTTTAAATTCCACAAAGTTCCTACTGTATTCTGAACAGATTTTGCGTCGTGCCATTACGCGAAGTCAATGGTAGAATAGTATACGAGGGTTGTATTTTTTGCATTTAGCCTAAAATGAAAACAGTATTTTATTTGATCGGAAATGATTTTATTATTTTTCAAAATAGTTCCCTAGATGATCAATATACTTTTGCATACGCTTTAACCAATTTTCATAACAGTACTCCCAAAACATGGTTTTTGAACGCTTAAACAGCTTCTTCAGGGAAGCTTCTTGAATTGTTTTCCACGCAGTTTATTCTTCACGGAAGCGGACAAACAGTTAGATGCCCAGTCTGGACTATACGGCGGGTGGCTCATCAATTCAACGTTTTGGGTGCTTCGATCGTGAACAACTAATGCTAATGCTTGGGCTCGATTGACAATTGAACTTTTTCTGCATTTCTTTGCACTAATCGACACGAGTGTTTCTTTTTTGAGCGATTGTCAAATTATGTGAGATCCAACGTGAACAGTTTTTTTTCACGACTAAATGTTCATGTAAAATAACGTATAAGCTTTTCACACTAATGCCCAAGACTGCCGGTACATCACATGGCGATCTCCCATTATCAGATTCAGATAAGATTTTCTAACAAAACAACTGATTTTAGACGATTTTTTTTGAATTCATGGTTTACGTTACGTTTCGTCTTCGACTCGTCAATGCAGAGCAGTTCCAATTGAACTGCTTAATGCTAAAACTTAGACAGTTCAATTTGTACCGCTAAGCAGACGTAAAGTTAACGCTATTTGCGAAACACTTTTTTATAATGCACCGAAGCGCAATGTCTTTCCTGACGTCCCAAAGGGAACGAATAAGCGACTGAACTGGCCGAATGCAGATTTTAGTTATTTAAGGGTTTGGCTAAAAGCCGTTTTTGTGCTTTGGGCACATAACCGATTTCGCTATTCTTTACTTTTCGTCTTCGACTCGTCAGTACAAATTGAATTGTATAAGTTTTTGCATTAAGCAGTTTACCTTGAACTACTTTGCACTGACGAGTCGAAGTCGAAACGTAAAGAATAGTGAAATCGGTTATGTGCCCAAAACACAAAAACGGCTTTTCGCCAAACCCCTGAATAAATTTAAAAAAATAATCGTCATACCAATGTTTTACAATCGCATAGGATGGTGCTACACTGCCAAAAGTCGAACTAAGTTGATTGAAGCACTCTTGTCTTGATAATCCACGACTTTTTTGCTGAGGAAAATTTTCAACTCACTGTAAATAAAGCAAAAATGACAGAATGTTCTGAAGATTATTATTATTATTATTATTATTATTATTATTATTATTATTATTATTATTATTATTATTATTATTATTATTATTATTATTATTATTATTATTATTATTATTATTATTATTATTATTATTATTATTATTATTATTATTATTATTATTATTATTATTATTATTATTATTATTATTATTATTATTATTATTATTATTATTATTATTTTATATTATTATTATGGAAAAGTCAAATTCACCGGACAACACTTAGTGTTTCCAAGGCTAAATACATAAGTAACAACCTACGCACCACCAAAAATTTCGTCCCAAAATACATGAACCCACTGAATTGCCCCCAAAGTCGACCAGTTGAAGATGATTACTGAAGGTACATTTTACGAAACATGTCTCGTCGGTCGAAGCCAATCAAAGGAAGTACAAAATCGTAAACATTGTCTAAACTTGTCGCCAAGAAGTTTGTACTGAATCTAAAGAAGGACTTTCACAACAAGGAGTACCAGTTAGTTTCTAATCAATTGTTAATAAAACCAATTTAATTTTTGTTTTCTTTGTGCTGTCCTTCAGCAATGATGGTGATAGATAAATAGAAACAAATTTTCTGATGTTAATAACAAAATTAGTTGTCAATGAGAATTTCGTGTTGGATTGAAATATTGCTGGTTTGTCTCGAGGATATTCGCCAATTAAACACATTCTCTAAAACTAAGAGTTTTTTTTAGTAAAGTAAATTCTCAATTTTAACTAATTTAATAGTTATTTTGGAAATTTTGTTGTTAAAATCAACTAATTCAAAAACAGTAATACGAATTAGGCGCAGAGCTAATTTCGGTCGTTCCGTGTCTAGTCTAACTCCAACATTATATCCCATGAAAATTTAATATCAAACACTTTTATATTATTTCCACTAAACACTAGCTGCGTCCATACTTTCATACATCAGAACTGTACACGATTGCCATCAATTTACACACACGCCTTCTACGTGACATCAACACCCACGAGAATTGTTCATCGACTATTGATTTTGCTCTCCCCAAAAGATTGATTGCATTGCTTGCTTGGCCAACAGAACGATGGTACATTCATATGCAATGGATGTACTTTTGGTGAAATATGCACTGAATATTTAAATGGTTGGCGCGCTCCCTGTTATTACCATGGAACTGAAGTGAGTTCCGTCGAGGTCAGCGTGAAACCGAAATATTTGATACAACTAGCGTGGCATTGCTGGCTTTAGAGGAAAGTGTCCATACCGCTGGAGCAAAATCTCTTACACTTGAACACTAGCGGCAAAATTAAATTAGAATCTCGCTGCTACCTGTAGTTTTCCGTGGAATCGAATCAACTTAAAGTGGTTCAGGTTCGATTTATTCATCCGACCGCGTGTCCTTCGGTTTCCGAAACGGAGGCACCAACAGCAGAGACAGGAAAAACTTGAGTAAAGAAATATTTCAATAATTGATTGGTTATGCATAATAAGATATCCCTTAAAGGCTATAACATTCGATTTGTTATTTTCAGATGAGATTTGCGAATAAAATAAATATATTATAGTTCTTTTATAAATTGCACTGGAGCGAAAATGTAATTCCCTCCCTCGGGGCGAATCGAGCCACGGCACACACAATGGGAGAAGCACGGGTAATAAGCAGACCGAGAATAACGACTCAAAGGGTTAACATATGTACACACATAAAATCATGTTTACAGGTTGATTTACCGATTATTATTATTTAAAGTTGCTTCTTAAAGTAATTCTACGGTATCGATTTTTCTTCGTTGGCCAGCGACCGTGAGCAAAACGAATGCTTCGTGTGATTCGATACGCGGCGTAGGTTTGATGATATTTGATGATCCGCCGGGGGTTCAAAGATGGTAACGAAAGATCATAACCAAAGTGATTTTATTTTACCATGTTTGTTAAACTATTGAGAATATTTTATCAGTTTCACATATTAAAAGCCTCAGAACTAGAGCAAATCGCTAGCTAGGCACTAGGCACATTTTGTAAACCAATTATCGCCACTCCAGTCACTTCGGATCGGTCAACCCTTCGTCGCGCCATGAACCATACATCCCGAACGGCCAGCCAAACAAAGTGGCGAGGCAAAGTGCAGTTCAAAAAGCATAAAAAATGAATCATCACAAGAAATGTGCTTCCATCTCGCAGGAGCAAATCTCCGCAAGGCACCGCTGAAAATGAACGTTGCCACTTCTTGAAGCCCACAGGATGCTGACAAACGGTCGCCGAAGATGCGGTGCGATCGACTGTGGGTAGTCACATAAAAAGTATAAGATACTGAATAACTGCAGCTCGCGGTTTACGATTGCAGTATCCCAGCGGCACACGAGTTCCGTAGCTCAACACAATGCAAATATGGTAAAATTTATTATTGTTATTTATTAATAAACATAATTTACGGTCTTCTTTCCTCAGCTGAAGCTGATGGTTGGGGAAGGCAACCGAACAGAGTTGTTGATGTGCGGAAGAAGACCGATTTCTGATCCCGGCGGTGCTAGGAATCGTTCGACTGCTGCTGTGCCAAAGTTAATCTTTCAAGCAATGTAATTCAAATTTTTTCTACCATTCAAAAGGGGTTGGAAGCCTGTTTCAATGCTACCGTATTGAATTCTAGTTTCCCGACAAAACTAGATGTAATTCAACTGAAAATGAGTTTAAATCAATTCGCTGCAAACTTTTGGTCGAGAACATTTTTAGCTACCCGAAGAAAGTTGTAGTGACGATTAAGAAGACTGCAATCTACTGGCAGTCGGACATCGATTAGACCCGCTACTCCAGAAGAATGACCACCAACGCTTGCGGGGAGAGTCCGAAAAATTCCTTTCAACTAGCCTCGGGCAAGGCTTCTGAATCTAAACGTAATCGCGATAGCGCGAAGCCCTTGCAGAATCAACGATTTATTATTCATTGAAAAAGGTTTGCTGCTTGCAGTCGCGGTCAAGTTTGCGATTTTCACGCTCGATAAATCTGACAAGGCTGTCGCTGTTCGATGGGATTAGGAATCGAACCACTTGAAGGGATTTATACCGTGTAAAGAGCGGTTACTTCGGGAATCAATTTTCATACCGACTTCACATAGTGTGCAAATTATTTGTGCCCAATGGGAGAATTATTACAACAATCATTATTCAAAAAATACTATAAATCTGCACATAAGATTAATGCGACAATTGTGAATGACAAGCATCTGTAACTACTTCGTATTTTATTCAACTGAATTGAGGGTTCAGGTCGCAAGAAACGTTCAGGTAGATTTAATGGGTAAGAGAAGACTCTTCTTAGTGTCCATAGAATTGTACCTCTTGTCTCTCAATTTTTCTGTGTACTAGAAATCAGCCGACAAGTATATCGAAAACAAAGGTCACCGAGAAAATATGGCGCCCGGGGCAAAATAAGATTTGCCGCCCTCTTCGTTGGTTTAATGAGCAAAAAAAGTTCAACTCCATCTTCGGAAATATGAAAAAGGTCCCAAGGTTTGGGTTTGCCGCTCCCCCCCTAAAAACGTTGCGCCCGGGGCGAGTAACCCCTACCTTGATATACCACTGGATCATTGATCAAGTTCGAAGATCAAATGGCGTTGACTTCTGGTTCCGGAGATATATTGGTATAAGTGACGTAATCGACAAAACACATTGTTTTCTTCGCTTCAATTTTCTAGAAGACGGCTGAGCTTCTTTAAACAAACTTAGACTCATTTGAAAGTTACTAACGTATTGCATCTGTTTTCATTTAGCTAACTCAGGTTCTATTCTTTGCAGTTCTCTGTCAACGGAAACCGTCCGAGATGCAAGAGCGGTATACTATTTCCTGCACAATTGTTTGCCAGTTTGCCTCAGATATAACTTTTCCCTGACAGATCTCCCGCCAGATAAATACCTGCCAGAACAAGCCAACCATCAGAAAATGATTTCTAATTTCCAGAAAAGTGTTTTCCTGGAAAAATTATTTCCCAGTAAAAAATACGTAAGCTGGACGCAACAAAATATATGCCCAATTAGGCTTTTCCATGTGAAGCGTATGGTGCCCAAATGTCGCTGCTGCTGACGTGGAGCATTTAATGTTTTTTTTTCTTAAAATTGTGACGTTATTTTGCTGCAACACAAATCCTAATCTACAGTGTTTCGTTTTTATAAAATTAACATATTTCAATACAATGAAGAAATAAGAATTGAAGGCAAGAACTCATTCATTCAATAAATTTATTTCATACAAATACATGAATTAATCTGAGGATAATAATAAATATGGTGACGAATAACACAAAACGACTTTCCTTAGTGAGTTCAAGTTTCTCAATGCTGTACATTCGATCATTTCAAGAATTTGCAACTTACTGCACAAACGATCCACTCGAGACAGCCGTTGATCTATTTTTATTTTTCGTTATGAAATATCCATTTTCAATTGGGTTTGTTTACATTTCTTAAGGTGAAATGTAGCGTCATAAAATGCGCGCAAAATTTTATCCGCTTCAGTTAAACGAACCGTCGCACAAAGCATACCAAGAAAAACGGACACATAGAAACAAGAACTTTTTTCAATGATTGAGCGCAGTGGGTTTACCTCTAGTTATATAGACTTGTAAAAAATTTCTCAAAAAGAATGTATTCCAAGACTTCCAAACCCAGACATTTTCCTGGTGTGGATTCAGTATTCTCCCAATACGGCTCCGCCACTCCTTGGCTGCGAAGTCTGTTGAAACAAATGGTCATATTCAACAATAAATGTGATACCAAGACTTTGCTTTGCTTGACGAGGTTTATTCGAATTGTTTATTATTATTGTTTGTATCACAGGTTAATGAACGATAATACTTGGCTTGTATTCATTTCATTCAGTAGCTTGTCAATGTTGAAGTTTTAGTTTTTCTAAAAAAAATTGCTACAATCTAAAATAATACCTGTTTTACGATATTACACAGCCAAGCATTATTGCTTCAGCAACATCAATGCATTGAACACAACAGAGTTGGACATTATCAGCATTATAAATTACAGCTACTTAGAAAATAAACGATTTCTTACAATACTCATTTTATTGTATTCAACTCGTTTTTATTTCAACGCAAAACCCAATACTGCATAAATTCGCGTCATTATTTGATATGTAATTTTTGCTCACGATATAATGCCACCGTGCCCACCGTGCATTTCTCACACCACCTCAATACGAAACAGCAGCGCGCAAGCAATAAAAAAAAATGCGGAAAAGTTTATGTAAACTTTTTCAAATTTCGGTTGTTTTAGCTAAAATTTTATAATTTTGAGTTGCATTTTCAGATTCTTTGTGAAATTCTGCTACAAACACTACTTTTCAGTTCTAAAATCATCCCCGTGGAACGGAACAGTTACCGTTTATACATTTCAAAAACCAATTACGGCTCGGCAAAGCAAAATTTCAAAATTCTAAGAATACTTAGTTGTGATGAATTTGATTTCGAAAACTTAAGTGTTTTTGGTTTTTCGAAAATCGGTCTAGTTTTTGAATAATTGATCAAAAACGCGATTTTCGCATTCCGCTACATTTCACCTTAAGTCCTCAATATGCAGTAACCAAGGTTATGGTCACTGTTATTCGAAATCAATAACTTATCAATTTTATATTCGAAATGTATTAGGGTAAAAGTACTATGTGTTGTGGATACCACGACGAAGAAAAAAATTTTTTTTTTGTTTCGATTATAGAGATTTTAACCTTGAGGTCATTCACCTCTTCGGTCAGAGAAACCTTCTGACTCTATGCCGGAAAAGTGGAAAAAATCTATAAAGTTGTTTTGTATGGACAATGGAATTTTCCATTGAAAAAGTCGTCAATGATTGCTAGATCTACGATTGATGTAGTGTTTGGTCGTGCATAAGTGTTTGGTCGTCGAAGAAAAGAATACTAGATCGTAGAAAAAATCGTTTGGCGCGCAGCGAGTAGTTTTGTGTGGAGATTTCACATGTATACTTGATCCATTTTTCATTTCGAGCCACGTGCTCAATTGTGTATCAAAATTATTGCTTGCCAAATGATTCTATGACGGAATGCATATGACTGTTCTTGAAAAGGCAAGAGAAAAAGTTCTGATATTTACCAGTTGATGAATTGTATTCAATGGAGTCAGATGAATAGTATAGCGCGAGTTTACAAATCATAAAATTTTTGAATGAATCAATGAAAAGATTTTGCTTTAGAAGCGCTAAGGGCAAACTAAGAGATTTTCCTTGCAATTTGCTTTCTAATGATTTAGGTTAGACTAAGCGCAATTCAAGATGATTACCATTATAGATTGAGATTGCCATTTTATATTTCATATTCTTTGGAGAATGTTCCTATTGGTAAGATCAATTTCAAAGTAAAATTTAAGCGTCATCTCTCCAAGCAACCAAAAATTCCACAGTACCTCGAAAATAGCCACTTTACTAGACTTTCTTGAAAACGGACTGTTCAGAATGTTTTGTATGCAGATTAAGCCAAATCTTTTATTACGAACTTTTGGTTACTTGGACTAAATACAAATTGTAAATATGTATATCCTACTCCACCGAATGAACAATTATAGAAAAAAAATTCTGGTTAGTGAGCTTTTTTATCAATTTCCGAAAGGAAGAATCACATCTGGAAGAGAAAACATGGCACCTGATATCCTTTACGTCGAAGCCATTAAAGAGAGATCTCTGTTCGGTGCATTGACTCAAAGGATGAGATGACAATCTTTGCATTTGCTCGATTTCTGAGTAACAGAAGTATTTCACATTTTCACATTAATTTTTAATGATGTTTCGTTTTTGCGGTAAAGCGAATGTGTGTCGAATTCCGTTGATTGTAGATTAAGTAATCAGAAAAATAATGGAGAGAAACGTTAACTAATGTCGTTTTCGCTTGATGCCAAACCTAAGCCAGTTTCCACTCTAACTGCTGTCAAACCGTTTGTTTGAAGCTAGTTTCGAACCTAGTTTTAACGTTGTTGAACTGAAAATCGAGTCAGTTTCGAACCTGGTTGTTATATCAGGTTTGCTCAAGCCCCCGTTGCTAAGTGCCAAGTCAACACAGTTTCGTGTTTGTTTGATGAAACTACCCTGGGTCAGTTTCAGTTTTCTCAAGCGAAAACGAACTAAGTCGTTTAACAATTCTGCTGTCCGAAAACATAAATTCTTACAAATAATGTTGGGGCGAGACGAAGTTCGACGGGTCAGCTAGTTACTTATAAAACCGATACACTGAAGAAGGATGTAAAAAACATTCCGAAATACGTGTCTGTATTATAACGTTTGATACACTTTCGTGAAAATAGTGACTTTGTGAGAGTGTAATGACGTGACATAGTGGAATTCAACGGTACAACAACATTACTATTAGTATACATGATAAGTTTCAAGTTCAAAGCATTTTTTGAGAGCATGCAAATATCATCGAATTAGAAGATTTTCAAAACGTTCACTTAACAAAATTAGTTCACATGCCAATTGTGTTTTTATTTTGAATATTTTTCATTATGAAGAATAACATTTTTTTTAATATTTGAATTTACGGGCCCTCTGTTAAAGGGGATTCCCCTCTTTCTTCCTCCCTCTCGGTGGCCCTGATTCTAGAAACGAGCACTAAGCTCTTGCAGCATAAACTCAAAAGTTATCTTTGCAGATATTAAGGTTGAAAAAATGAATTAAATTGAATGGCGTATTGAACGTATATTTTAACACGATTCCTTCATTTTTGTTTTTTTTTTTGCTTCAATTATAGATTCAAACATCAAGTTTGAAGATTTAATAATCTGAATCCATTTATATTGCGTTTTCGAATAATGATGCTTAAAATAACGTGGTATTCAAGCAGTTCATTGCTACGGGCTTCTCAATTCACCTAGTGGTGTGATAATAACTTTTCTTTTTGCTCAATCCAGTCTCATTATAACACTATTTGCCTTTTTATTAAGATAGTTTCTGACGCTAATTTCACTGAAGCATGCTTCAGCGTTTGTCTCCCATATTCAGCTACATGCCTCAAACCAAAAGTATCAGCTATAATACATTTGTACGTAATGATAGGTCACTAACTGAAATTATTATACGCCTAAGTTTGTTGGTATCGGTTCAGCCATCTACGAGAGCGGTAAAAACAAATCTTTGAAAGGTGCACGCCCTTACACACACAGGCATTTCCGATCTCGTCGAGCTGAATCGAATGGTATATAACACTATGGGTCTCCGAAGCTCCGTTCGAATGTCGATTTTCCAGCAATTCTATTACCTTTCTATAGACAGAAGCAAAACGTGTGAGGCGAACTCATATAACCAGATTTTATAACGAAATCCTATATATACTTTAGTAACTAAGCACGGAATGGTATCCTTTTTTCCAAAAAGTATTTGTAACAATTATCTTATTTAAAATATTTAGGTGAATAAATACAGCTTGTGTTTTCAATTCTATGAAACAAATTAAACAAGATGGATAAATAATGGTAATAATAAAATAAGATGGTGTTCCAAATTTAAAATCGAATTATTTTTTTCGGTAAGCTCGAGCTCTCAGAATGTTGTTCTAACAATAACAAAATTAAATTCATACGAATACATTCAGATGTAATCATACTAAACATTACTTTGTTGTTTGCCAAACGGAAGATATTGTCGTGCTTAGTCCGATCATTATCTTTTATAATGTCAATTCTCTGCCACTCAGTGGAAAAAAGCACTCTCAGTTTGTAATTATTGAAAGAATACTTCTCAGAATCAAGTAAACATTTTTAGTAGTCCTTGTTTTTCAATGTCTGCTTGTCTTCCCAATCCTCAATTAAAAAATATATCACATTATCACTTGTTTCTGAAGATTCAGAGTGACATCCGGATATAAAACTAAAGCTACGAGATTTGAATGAAATACATTCCTCAATCAACACATTTTCTGACCATGATTAATTTTCATGGGAGAAGACTTAACCCTCATTCAGTAATAGCCGTTCAACCGAGAAGGTTGTATATAGAAGCGTACAGTTTAACAACGCTGGTTAGTTTACA
This sequence comes from Malaya genurostris, assembly GCF_030247185.1. Lineage (NCBI taxonomy): Eukaryota > Metazoa > Arthropoda > Insecta > Diptera > Culicidae > Malaya > Malaya genurostris. The sequence continues at coordinate 218,231,702 of NC_080572.1, forward strand.
CGCGTTAAATACGACAACGGTTGAACTACAGGTAGAGACCTGTTGGCAGCAGCCGTTAAAACGTATAGTCGTGCTGCATAAGAGAGCCCTAGTGCTGGGCCAAGCTGGTGAAGGAAACAACAAAGGGCGTTTCCCAAGCTCTACCCAGGCCACAATACACAGCCACAAGTGCTGAGCAAGAGAGTGCAAAGGCACATCGAAGAAGGAGAGTGCAAAGGCACATAGAAGCAGGAGAGTGCAAAGGCACACCGGTGCGAAGGCACTTCGGTGCAGAAGCATATCGGTGCGGAGCACAAGGAAGAAGGAGACAAGACAACTCGGTCTTTCCACTGCCATACAACACGCAGGTATACACCGGTGACCTGCGCTGGTTACAGCTGGCAAAAGTAAATCGGAAATCGAGTGGTGCTTAATGCCAGGTAGCAGTAGCATCACATCCAACAATCAGCATCCAACAAGAACATCTAGAGCAACGAGAATCTACACGGCAGTGCAACGGAGATAGACAACAATTTCAAGGTAGAAGTTTTTTCTTTTCCTTTTGATTGAGTACTGTGTAGTGTTGGTTTCATTTTTTACTTAAAGTTTGATTAAAAATTTTAATGTGATGGATGAATCCATGGACGTAAATCCTAGCATGAATCCGATACCCCCACGAACGAAAAAATATCAGGAGAGCTCTTCTGGGCCCTGGATAGTCTTTTTTAGACGTATATCAAAGCCATTAAATATTTTACAAATTAATAAAGGTTTGACATCACGATACTCTTCAATCAAAGAGATCATAAAAGTAAATAACGATAAAATTCGTGTTGTGGTAAATAATTTGAAACACGCGAATGATATTGTCTCTTCGGAACATTTCATTAAAGAGTATAAAGTTTACATACCCTCCAAAGATGTCGAAATTGACGGTGTTGTTACCGAAGCGAGTCTTTCGGTAGATGATTTACTCAAGCATGGTGTTGGTCGTTTCAAGAACTCTATGCTTGAGGGTGTGAAAATACTGGAGTGCAAACAACTGTACTCAGTAGTTCATGAAGAGGGAAAGAAAGTTTATCGCCCATCAGACTCGTTTCGAGTGACATTTGCCGGGTCTGCGTTGCCGTCCCATGTCTATGTCGATAAAATTCGCCTCCCTGTTCGGCTTTTTGTTCCAAATGTAATGAATTGTACGAACTGCAAAAAATTCGGCCACACAGCTACTTACTGTAGTAATAAACCAAAATGTATTAAGTGTGAAGGGCCTCATAAAGATAATGACTGCAACAAGGAAATTGAAAAATGTATTTATTGTGGAGAAAGTCCTCATGAGGATATTTCAGTATGCACTGCATTTAAAGTACACAAAGACAAAATTAAGCTTTCTTTAAAAGCACGGTCTAAGCGCACATATGCGGAAATGCTTAAAACGGTCATTGATGTCCCCCCTTTGGAAACCGAAAACGGGTTTTCAAATCTAGAGGAACCAGAGGACTCTGACTCTGACGAAAATAGTGAAGGTAATTCGTTTATCACTACCCAAGGGTCAGTTAAGAGAAAGAAGTCTTCTTCCAAATTACCAAAAAAGACACCTAAAATTTCATCTTCAAAAAAAGATCCCCGTGTTAAACAAAAAAAGTCAAAACCAAAGACTGTGCCTCCTGGTTTGTCAAATTCACAAACCAATCCAGGATCTAGCACAGAAAAAGGTAATAATCCTGTGGGCTCTATTTCACAGCCACCAACAGGATTACTGAAGTTTTCGGAAATTGTTGAATGGATTTTCTCAGCATTCAATATATCTGAACCCTTAAAGACCCTCATAATGGCATTCCTTCCAATAGCTAGAAATTTTTTGAAGCAGTTATCAGCTCAATGGCCAATTGTCTCAGGTTTTGTATCTTTTGATGGATAATTTATCACCCGCCGCAAATGATACAATCACTGTCCTGCAGTGGAATTGTCGAAGTATCATGCCAAAACTTGATTCATTTAAAATTTTATTGCATAGCCAAAAATGTGATGTATTTGCTTTATGCGAAACATGGCTTACTTCAAACATAGCTTTTAATTTTAATGATTTTAACATTATACGTCTCGATAGAGACTCTCCGTATGGTGGAGTGCTTTTGGGAATTAAGAAATGCTATTCCTTTTATAGATTAAACATCCCTTCAACTTCTAGTATAGAAGTTATTGCTTGCCAAATAAACATTAAAGGCAAAGATATTTGCATAGCTTCGGTTTATATTCCTCCAAAAGCACAAGTTGGACAGCGACAGCTTAATGAAATGGTTGAAGCCCTTCCTGCTCCACGATTGATTCGGGGGGATTTAAATTCGCACGGAATGATGTGGGGTTCCGTTTACAATGATAGCAGATCATCTTTAATACAAAACATTTGTGACAATTTTAGCATGACGGTATTAAATATGGGTAGCATGACACGGATCCCAAGACCTCCTGCGCGCCCAAGTGCATTAGATCTATCTCTTTGCTCAACATCAATTCGACTAGATTGCACCTGGAAAATATTGCCTGATTTACACGGTAGCGATCATTTACCAATCATCATCTCAATTAGCAATAGCAATTGCATTGCTACTTCAGCTAGTATTCCATATGATTTGACAAAAAATATCGACTGGATTAAATACCAAAGTAGTATCTCTAGTATTTTGAATTCAATGGAAGAGCTCCCTCCACTTGAAGAATATGACTTCCTCATTTGTTCGATTCTGGAGGCAGCAGAACAATCCCAAACTAAACGCTTTCCTGGGCCAACGACTAACAGAAGGCCTCCCAACCCCTGGTGGGACAAAGAGTGCTCAGAGGCTAAACTCGCAAAACAAAATGCTTGCAAGACGTTTCTAAAACGGGGAGGAGGAACTCCTCAGAATTTTGAAAAACTTATGGTTTTAGAAACCAAGTACAACAGCATACTTCGAGCCAAAAAATGTAGCTATTGGAGAAATTTTGTCGAAGGTTTGTCAAGAGAAACCTCAATGAGCACTCTTTGGAACACGGCCAGACGAATGAGGAATCGTAACGTGGGCAATGAGAGTGATGAATACTCGAACCGATGGATATTTGACTTTGCTAGGAAAGTTTGCCCAGATTCTGTTCCTACGCAGAGCATTATAAGGGAATCTCCTCCAAATAATGGTTTTATTAATAACCCATTTTCAATGATGGAATTTTCTATAGCACTCTTGTCTTGTAACAATAACGCTCCTGGGTTGGACAGAATTAAATTCAACTTGGTGAAGAATCTGCCCGACCTCGCAAAAAGACGTTTGTTGGAATTGTTCAACAAGTTTCTTGAGCAAAATATTGTTCCACCTGACTGGAGACAAGTGAAAGTTATCGCCATTCAAAAGCCGGGGAAACCAGCTTCCAATCACAACTCATATAGACCCATTGCAATGTTGTCCTGCATCAGAAAATTGTTCGAAAAAATTATTCTACGACGTCTCGACACTTGGGTCGAGACGAACGGTTTGTTGTCAGATACTCAGTTTGGCTTCCGTAGAAATAAAGGGACGAATGATTGCCTTGCATTACTTTCGTCTGACATCCAAATTGCCTTCGCTCAAAAGCAACAAATGGCATCTGTATTTTTAGACATTAAAGGAGCATTTGATTCAGTTTCCATTGATGTTCTTTCAGACAAGCTCCACCAACATGGACTCCCAGCGGTTATAAATAATTATTTGCACAACCTTTTGTCAGAGAAGTGCATGTATTTTTCACATGGCGATTTGACAACATTCAGAATTAGCTACATGGGTCTACCGCAAGGCTCATGCCTCAGTCCGCTCCTTTATAATTTTTACGTGAATGACATTGACAGCTGTCTTGTAACCCCATGTACACTAAGACAATTGGCAGATGATGGCGTGGTTTCAGTTACTGGACCCAAAGCTATTGATCTGCATAAACCATTGCAAGATACCTTAGATAACTTGTCCGTTTGGGCTGTTCATCTTGGTATCGAGTTCTCTGCGGAGAAAACAGAGTTAGTCGTCTTTTCAAGAAAGCATGATCCCGCGCAGCTTCAGCTCCATATGATGGGAAGAATGATCCAACAGGTTTTAACTTTTAAATACCTCGGGGTGTGGTTCGATTCCAAATGCAAGTGGGGAGCACACATTAGGTATCTGATAACGAAATGCCAACAAAGAGTAAATTTTCTTCGAACAATAACAGGATCTTGGTGGGGTGCTCATCCGCAAGATCTAATAAAATTGTATCAAACAACGATACTTTCAGTGATGGAATATGGATGCGTTTGTTTTCGTTCCGCTGCAAACTCTCATATTATCAAACTTGAGCGAATTCAGTACCGTTGTTTGCGAATTGCCTTAGGCTGCATGCATTCAACACATACAATGAGTCTTGAAGTTCTGGCGGGAGTTCTTCCATTAAAAGATCGATTTTGGGAGCTTTCATCACGCCTGTTAATAAGATGTGAGGTGCTGAATCCCATGGTAATTAATAATTTCGAACGACTAGTCGAGCTTCGATCTCAAACAAAATTCATGACAGTATATTTTAACCATATGTCACAGGAAATCAACCCTTCAAGATATATTCCTATCCGTGTCAGCATCCTAAGTGCCCCTGACTCAACTTTATTTTTCGATACATCCATGCAGCGCGAAGTGCGTGGAATCCCGGGTCATCTACGCTCGACGGAAATCCCAAAAATATTTTCAAGTAAGTTCAGGCATATTGACTCTGAGAAAATGTTTTACACGGACGGATCACGAATTGAAGAAGCGACAGGGTTTGGTATGTTCAACAACAATGTTTCGGCCTCATTTAGGCTTCAAGAACCTGCATCTGTTTATATAGCAGAGCTAGCAGTAGTTCATTATAGTTTGAGTGTAATCGTCACATTAATTCCAAACCATTATTTCCTCTTCACAGATAGTCTGAGTGCAATTGAAGCCATTCGCTCAAACATGACTGGCAAGACTGAACCGTTTCTCCTGGGCAAAATAAAACAGTGCCTGAACGACATATTGAACAATAATTATCTAATCACTATAGTCTGGGTCCCGGCTCATTGCTCCATTCCTGGCAATGAAAGAGCCGATATTTTAGCCAAACGTGGTGCTATTGAGGGTGAAATTTATGAGCGACCGATTGCTTTCAACGAATTCTATAGCTCGTCTCGCCAAAGAACACTTGCCAGCTGGCAAGCTTCTTGGGATAGAGATGATCTGGGTCGGTGGATGCACTCAATTATTCCGAAAATATCGACAAAGGCATGGTTCAGGTGACTGGATGTGAGTAGGGATTTCATTCGTGTGATGTCCAGACTCATGTCCAATCACTACACGTTAGATGCACATCTCCTTCGAATTGGGCTCTCCGAGACTAATCATTGTGCTTACGGAGAAGGTTATCGGGATATTGATCATGTCGTTTGGACATGCGTGGAGTATCGTGATGTCAGATCTCAACTAATAAATTCTTTGCGTACCCAAGGTAGACTATCCAATATCCCAGTTCGAGACATTCTTGCTTGTCGTGACCTTTCATACATGAAACTTATTTATCATTTCATAAAGAAAATTGGAGTTTCAATTTAATAAAGGCCCCTTTTAAGACTTAGCTCTGATCCCAGCTGCGTCCATGAGTTCAACCAATAGCTAAATTAGAATAAAAATTATGTAATGATACAAACAAACTCGAAACAGTTTATGAAATTATCAACAAAATGTCTGAAAATAACAGCTTATTTTATAATTTATAGAAGGTAATCGTTTGGTTCAAATAATATTTCCGAGTAGATTTCATAATTAATGACGAGTTACCTAAGATGATATTTAAGCTATAAGAGAATATGTTTTAATAAATTCAAAACGTTGTGACTATGTTAGAATTAAATTAGGATAAGAATATTATGTAAAAGTGATGCTACGGCGAAGAAAAACTTATGTAAACTGCCTTAAGAAATAAACGTATTTATGAAAAAAAAAGACTTAACCCAGGTAACCAGTATGTATTAATACACTAAGGTCTTTTTTATGCGTTTTTTTTATGTGACTTTTTTATGCGAATTCTTTTATGCGGTTTTTATCATGCAAAGTTTCAGAGTTATGCGGTTTTTTACGCGAATTTTCAGAGTTATGCGGTACGTAAACTCGCATAAAAAAGACTTCAGTGTAATTGCAGTAAATCAACCTTTTATGGGCACCAAAAATTCTTATAGCTCTATATCTGCAATCTGAAAGCTCATCTGTTGTAACTCAATCAAAATTTAGCTTACGCAATGCACACCTGTCATAAATAAGCATGATCCTGGGGGAACGGGTATAGCGTGATGGGTGAGTCGATGCCTTTCACGCTGCCCACCTGGGTTCGATTCCCAACCCCGTACATAGGGTCAGAAAACTTTTCTACCCCAAGAGGCGAATGACCACAATGTTAAAACCTCTATAATCAAAACAAACAAAAGCATGATCCCTGAATAGCCGCACATTTTGCCAAAGTCGGTTCTAATTCAGTCTCAAGAGAGATTAAACTGCCCATTAGCGATTATTTACTGTTATAGTGCGGCATTAGTATGTACTCATTGCTTACCTGGGAATGATCTGGAAATGGAACCTTTCGATCATAAAATAATGAGTTATTATCATGACTGCAGAGAAAGATAAAATTGTTGGATGAAACCAGTAACAGTTTTCCTTCCGTGTAAATATGACAAGGTAGACACGTAGGTTAACATCGGGATTTGTTGGTATGTTCTTCCGTGAATCAGTACTGTCCGAAGCCAAATGTTGTAATTCAATAAGGAGTTCCATGCCATACCTCGAACCACACTCAGAAGTTGTTGCAGAAAGATTTGACGTTCTGGGTGAATATTATGTGGTCGCGCTACAGCCCCAACTCTGCTCCCAATACTCTCAGCCATTGCACCTGAAAAAGCTTGGAATATTATTTAAGAAAAGGCTGATCAATCACATAAGCATGAAACATACAAAATACCGTAAATCACCTCACATAGTGTCAAAATAAACTTCTTCAATCATGCCAAATAAGACCGTGATTATTTTCAAACTACTGATGCTTAACAAAGAACTTAAACCGTGGGCAAATAAATTTAACCCAAATAACGTATATCCTACTGTGCTCAACAGCAACAATACATTATCAATATATGCAAAAATGACACGCCCGGAAGCGCACATTTTACCCGTTACCTTTTGGGAAGCGAAATCATATTGAATAAATTTATGTTTTCCCAGTTTTCGCTCAATCGAGTTTCCAAACTTTCGTATCGATACGTGCTATTTGTGTAAATTATAGTTACGGGCACGGATCGCTGCAGCTACGGATCCATGAGCATATGAATTCGACGGTCAATCGTAAATTATGTGTTCCGGAAAATTAAACAAATTTTCCAATTGATTACACATTCTCATTGTTAGTAAATAGAATGTACGTGCTAAATTGTTGCTGCAAAAATTACTGTGCGCGGAATGCGTAAATGTTTAACTCTTCAATTTCAACGTTTCCGAGTCCGTTAAAAATCCCAAGAGTTGTTAACTCTAGCAGATCAAAGAGCAATCATTCGATAATAGAAACAATGCTACATTGAATGACTAATTCCCTAATTGAGGCAACACAGGACAACTCTTGAATGCACGTGACCACGACACCATTGTTTACGCTAAGCCACGTGGCTCTAGTTGAAGACAACACTTTGGCAGCCTAAGGGGTGAGTTGCATATGCATGCGGTAGCTGATTATCCTGTCATTAAATGGGCACCGTGTTCCTTCGGGAACGTTCGCCACACTACAAAGGCTAGAGCAAAGTGCATAATCCCATTGTTACGGAAGGTTCATTGTAATGTGCTACTGTTTCCTACTCTCTATAGCGTGAATGGTTTTTTGCGCCAACCACAGTCGCGAATGCCAGTGCGCCTTCAAGGCACTACTTGACTGGGAAAGTCGAGTTTCACGCTCGTAGGGAATGGAATAGATTTCAAAAGCTTCCTGGGAGTTTGTTGTTGCGGTGGTTCTCAGTTATGATTTCGATTCATTCTTCGTCGATACAAAGGTGCATTGTTCGAGGATTGTTCCCGTAGGCACTTCATGTACCTTAGGATGAGAACTGATTTTTTTTCTATAGCGCGAGTGAAATCCGCACTAAACTCTGAACTGACATTTGAACTTACTGTTCAATTCTAATATTTCCGATTTATCAAAATTAAACAAAGCGTTCGAGGAGTCTTTCTTCAAAAAGCAAAATACGTTTATCTAATATAAAACTGAATTAATTTGTTCCACATTCGTGATTTATTTGACTAAATAGAGCTCATCAAATCGGATCAATCTTTCATACAATTTCAATGAACGAAAACATGAAATTTGATAAATACGAAATTACGAATGATACGAATATACGAAAATTCGTACACTGAAATCTTTTTTAGGCGGCTTTTTATGGGAGTTTCGATGTTATGCGTTTTTCCGAAGTTATGGCGTTTTTTCGATTTTTGTGCAATGTCCTAAAAAGTATGTATCGTTGAGATTTAGAGTTATCTTAAAAAAAATGTTTTTTTTTTCAATATAATAGACTCTATAGGACTTTGTATTTATAGGACTAGAGTTTGATATTGAAAGCGAAATCGGACTTTTTAATCACGCATGCAATCATCGAATTTTCAAAAAAAAAATCCGCTCAGAAACATGGACAATTTTTGAGTCTCAGACCCGATGTCCTTTTTTTAAATTTATTTCATAGTGAACAGTGTTGGTGATTGCCGATAATTTGACAGAAGCTGCTCGATATTTATCTATATTGTATACAACATTTTCAATTCGGTAGAAGATGCTACAAGAACTCGTGTCTCTAAATGCATGAACCGTGAGAGAATTTTTCTACATTTCTTCGCTCCACTTCATACTCTGAGTATTTCACGGCCCTTAAAAAAAATACAGTCTGATAATGATCGTTGCTGTGTGGAATTTCCCAAGAGAGAATCGCAAGTTGACAATTATCGCAGAAAGTCGAATCGATGATTCGACTTGATGATTCTCATACTAGGTAGCAATATTTCAAAACCCTTGTGTGGAGCATTTACATACATTTTCATAGACAAAGCTTATACAAAGGTCATATGCACACAGTTAGAATGAGCAGCAATAGTAAAATGATTCTATAGAATTGGATCGCGAAACGACAATAAGCAACCGTTTGTTGCTTCAGAAAGAATCTCCACAGCAGCGTGCTAACCTTTGATTCTCAGAAATGTCATCGAGAGAAATTCGCTCTCGCACTGATGTCTATTCTATGTTAAATGAACCATGCCGGGTTTTTGTTGCTGCGATGATATCCGTCTCTCTTTTACATACATTTTCATAGACAAAGCACAGATTGAATCGTGTGAAGAGTTGCTAGTGAGCGTTCTTTGATACGATAAAAGCCATCCTTGGTAGTGAATATGACTTTCTTTACTATGCGGCGCCTTTCCATAAGTTTTTCTCCATATCATCGAAAATATGGTCAGCAATTTATGATAAAATTTCCAGTAGTATGAGATAACCACAAATAACTTAAAATGGAAGTTTGCTAAAATGATTGGTATGAGCGAGCATTAAGGGGAAATTCAGTGGCAAAATAGAGCGAGCAAAAATTCAACCAAACGAATTGAGCGAATCATCGCACAAAAAGTATCGTATAAAACGATACATAGAAATATGAAATATTCTCAGTGGTTGCGTGTAGTGAGCTTACGACATGTTTTGTTCGCTGTTTTTGACACTAACTATGTAAACTAAAATGCCAAATTGATTTTCTCGCTTAGGGCGGAGTTCTCCATTGTTACAGATCAAAACCTTTGGCATGATGACAATACTTCATCTCGCTGATTCCAACTATGTATCATTTTATAAAGGAACTGAACAACATTCAAACAAGATCTCTTGATGTGGAACACATCTTTATTTTCTATATAGGGGTGCAAATTAGAAACTCAAGGAAAAATACACCTAGAAATGTGGTCAGGTTTTAAACACTTACAGCTCAGTATACTTTGTATCAATTATTAATATTATTTCATTATGTGATTGGAAATATTTCTAAGATTCGATTTGAATGTATCAAGTCACGTATTTTTAATTATAAATGATTGAAATTTAGATTAGTAGCGAGCAGTGTCCTATTTTGTCTGCCAAACATATCCAGCATATCGGATTTCCCTGCCATAGACGACGGTTTTGAAGGAGTAAGCGATATATCAAAGGGAAAGCATCGCTCTGATTGGTCAATCGATGCAAAAGCGAAGCTGTAGGAAGCACGCTAATCTATAAATAGAAGCAAAATTATAGCTAATGTTTCAGTCCTACGCGTAGCATGCTAGAGATAGGTTGTTGCCTGACAGCAAGACAAAATGTGCCATAAAACGATTTGAAGCTTTAGTTGGTGTGCTCTGATCTTGTGTCATGCAAGCTCGGATGAAATTCCATGTAATGTCGTTTCGCCTGAGAAATTGACATCTACCCCAGGGTAAATTTTGAGTGCTTAAGATTAATTTCTAATTTATATAAGATGAACTCGATTGATAATAAGAAAAAGTTTATCGCTTCAACCGAAATCGCAGAATGGTAGAGAAACTTAACGCTATGAAAATAACTTCTTGCATACAAAACTTGAACACAAGCATGGTGAAGAGAAGCTTTAATATCAAAATCGTATCGCAGGTACATACAAAGATATAATTGCATACATTTGGGATATGGGTGTAATTTCGTCGGCTATAAAACAAACAATGTTCGGTGTTGGTTCCTAATCAAGATCAATCTAGGCAGACTCTCGTGCAATTGCGGATTCAAAAATGTAACGATTGATTGAACTGTTTGATTGTAGATCATTAGAAATTTTGGTTGCCTTGTTCCACATCAATGGTTCGAACAACCCCATGGGGCTGATTGTAGTTTTTTTAAACGGCGACACCTAGAATAAAGTGTTTACTTGCGTTCATTGATTCAGTTTCGATTTTGTGTTACAGAATTTAAACACTTGAACAAACTACATGAAAGAACACGTGTGAATCAATACCGCGGAACGATTTTTCCTTATTTTTGTTTGCAACAAATCGTTTGCAAAATCGTCTTATTTCAAATATTCAAGTTTTGGCATAACATTCCTTTTGTGGAATTTGGCCTTACTGTTTCAACAGACTTCGCAGTCGATTCATAGCGTACAGAATCATTGCATGGCTAGTACTACGCTCCTACTGACACTAAGAACTCTTTTTTTTTCATTAGATGGTGTTCCAAATTCACAGTCCAATTTGTTTTTTGGTTTACGGTTAGCTCTCGGATTCTAACAACAACAGTCACATCAAATATGTAAGAATACATTCAGATATATTAATAAAATATGCATCCATGATGGTTCGTTGAATAAGCAATCTTTTTGATGGCAATTTTCTGTTCATTATGTGTTGTCAATTCTTTGTATGCCGGTGAATGAAACAACATAATTATGAATTGAATATGCCTCAGGATCAATTAAACATTTTCAGTAGCTCTTGCTTCTCAATGTCTGCTTATTGCCTTGACATTCATCTATTAAGCAATCCATCACATCACTTGAGGCATAAGGTTCAAGGTGATATACTGGTAGAAAATAAGAGTTAAGAGCTTTGAAAGAAAAAATGTTCATGGGAGAAGACCTATTGCTCATGGTTTCGTGAGAAATTGAAATGATTGGTTTCACGATTTTCTAATCATGAGATCAGTAGCGGATTTCTTTCCGTGTATACACGAAAGTTGGAGACATAACACATGTGCTGAAAAGTTCGGGGCCTGGCACATAGATGGCGCTAGTTTGATTTCCGTCACATTTTTTCTGTTATTACTAACCTTTAAAATACAGCTGTTAAAATTTCATGATATTCTATTCATTACGTTGTGAGTTTTTGTGCTGGGAGGGACGCTACTTTTGTTATTTTCAGAACAATGTATCTAAAACAATTTCGTGTTTTAATTTTACACTGCTTCTTGTGAAAAAATACCGTTCAAGTGAAGCAATTGCTTGAGAAGTGTTATGGAGATTCCGCTCCATCAGTAACAACAATAAAACGTTGGCTTGCTAATTTCAAACGTGGTCGTAGAGACAATGATGATGCAGAACGCAGTGGATGTCCAAATTAGGCGGTAACACCAGAAGTCGTTTTGAATGATCGAAAAGTGAAGTTGCATGAGTTAGCTGACATCGTGAAGATATCAAAAGAACGTGTTGGATTTATATTGCAAGAGCATTTGCCTATGAGGAAGCTTTGTTCAAAGCGGGTGTCGCGTTTGCTCACTGTTGATAAAAAACGAGAACGTGTTGATGATTCTGAACAGTGTTTGACCATGTTTAAACGTAGCCAACCGGAATTTTTGCGTCAATATGTGACAATGAATGAAACATGGATTAATCACTTCACTACGGATTCAAAACGATCGTCATCTGAGTGGACAGCAACTGGTGGACCTCATCCAAAGCACAACAGTCGACCGGAAAGGTTATGGTCTCGGTATTTTGGGATGAGCGTAGTGTAAGGAGTGTATCGAAAAATAGTTAGAACATTGAATATTTAATAAAAAAGCGAAAAAAAAAACATATTTTTACATCAGTTTTCGATATATTGTAGAAATATTACATTTTTATGCATTTCACTGATTATATTGAAGAAAATCCTAGTTTCTGTGAAACGCTCGCACTTTGGACTTGACACAAATTGTACATTATTTTTTGACAACCACTGTAGAACGGAGTTGGCGTAGCGGGCTGAAGCCAAATCCGGCCAGAAGAGAGGAGGAGCCTTATGCTTTCTGTACAGTGGCAGCATTCTCTTCTTCAAACATTCTTCCTTGTACACCTTGGCGTTAATTGTTCCCCTTCATGAAGAAAATCGACGACCGCAAACCACAGGTACAAATTGCTTGCCAGACCAACACCTTCTGCCCAAGCTTTTCTATCGCCACCTTGATGTCAGCGTCGTCCAGCTTCTGGTACACCGATTTCGTATAATATTGCGGTCCGGGCAGCGCTCGAGAGTCTTCCTTGGCGTAGGTTTCGTCGTCGATCAGGATGCATCCGTCTTTATTCTGTAGAATCCGGTTATACAGTTTTCGCGCTTTTGTTTTGGCCTGAACTTGCTGTACCAGGGACTTTTTCGGCGCCTTCTGTTTCTTGTACGTTTTCAGGGAGCTCCGAACTTTGATCCGTTGAATCATCCCGATGCTGGTGTTGAACTGCTTGGCCAAATCCCGCGTCGACGCCGTTGGGTTTTTCCTGATGTACTCAACCACTTTTAAGACCCGGCCGGCCTGGCTGGGACCCGTTTTCCTTCCGGATCGGGACAAATCCTTCATGGAAAGGGTCTTACCGACCTTCTCGATAATATTTTTGACACTGGTGTGGTGCACTTTCACCCGTTTTGCAATTTCGTTGTACGTGACACCACTTTCTGAGCACCAAGTGTGCAGAATTTTCTTTAGCGTTTCCGGATCAATTCGACTCATCATTGAAACGATAAACCGTACCGAAACCAATCTATTGCGCAGCTGTTATTGACATGTAAACAAACATGTCACCGCGAAACACGCTGCAAAAAATTACGCCATTTCAGAGTAATAACTGTTCGAATGTTGCTAACTACTTATCGATACATTCCTTAATATTTATCGATTATCTTGAGAAAGAAAATACCATTAACAGTGAAAATTATATAGCGTTATTGAAGCGTTTGAAAGCTGAAATTGCAAAAACCGACCGCATATGCAAAGAAAAAAATATTGTTTCATCAAGATAACGAAAACCATATCACAAGTCAATTAAAACAATGGCAAAACTACATGAATTGAATTTCGAATTGCTCCCACATTCACCGTATTCGCCAGATTTGCCTCCCAGCAACTACTGGTTGTTCGCAGACCTGAAAAAATGCTCGCCGGTAAGAAATTTCGCACGAATGACGAGGTTATCGCTGAAACTCAGGCCTATTGTGAGGCACAAGATAAATCATTCTACATAAGAAGTATTGAAATGTTAGAGCGTTGGAATGAATGGAATGGAGATTAAGTTGATGAATAAAGTTAATTTTCAACCAAAAAAATCTATTCACCACATTGAAACGTTCATATTCGGGAATACTCAAAATGATTGGTGATGCTCGTTATTTTTAATATTTCTGATGCAAAGTCACTGCTAAACGTAATTAATTTACAGAACTGCTTTGGGGTAATTATATTTGCTCTTCTATCTTTTATCTGCATAACATAAACATGTAGATACGAACCACGAACATTTGGAATGTGTTACTCTATTGAACTATGAACTCACGCAAATTTAAAAATTGTATAGGGCAAATCATTCTGCCGAAGATTACCATCCGACGTCCGTGTAGGCTGGCAATGTTTACTATATTAATTATGTCATGTTTAGGGCAAGGATAAAGGCGCAATTAGGGATGTTGTGACAAGTGTATAATAGAAGTCGCAATTTTCAGCCCGCAATTCCCAATTGGTGTCGCATGTTACAATGAGCTCTAATCACGGGGTTACGGAATTGAAAGAGTTGCAACATCAAATCAGCATAAAAATTTTGATGATCTCTCCCCCACTGATGATGACAGAGTGATTTGCCTGTCGAGGGGTTGAGAAATTCGTCACCTGCTCATTAAAATGTCACGATTCTGCTGGATACTGACAGTGGCAAAGGTTGCCGAAGTTAACTGCTGCTGTTCAGATTTTCCAGCCGAATATCGTTGCTTTTGTCAGTGAGGTTGATTTAATTATTATCTTACTTTTGTGGGATTCGGAAAATGTTCCTGCCTCTTGATCTTTCACCGTATCTGTCGCATCGTATCACAAACGAGGGAAGGGGTTTTGGTCGGTATAGATTCGATGTGGGATGTGGGCAGGATCGCATGCCGGCATGTGGGTGAGCTCATTGAGAATGGGACAAATCGGAAATTACATTAGCTGCATACAATATATTGTGATTGATTGATTTATTACTGCCACGTAGCCGTCAAATTGAGCGGGATTAATGAAGTGTGTTATAAAGCTGCTGATAATTTTGGATGTTTCTAAATTCAAGAAACCAAAACCAAAACAATCATCTTCATATTTTTTATAGTATCAAGCATTTCAGACCTATTCACTTTTCGTATTTTTCTTATAATAAGTGACGTTGTATAATATCTACTAATTGTAAACGTTCATCCTTAATCAAATCACTCACGTCCTTGCCTACTAGTGATCTTGTTGAACACGCTAGAGAGACTACCGTCACCACCCGCGTTGACATTTGTTTCCTCTATTCAGAAAATGGCATGAAAATCACCCTATTTTTCCAGTAAAGCCAAAATCCAAGCACAGAAATTATATCAACTTCACAAGGCATCAGTGCGGAGGGAACTTGAAAAGGAAATTATTAGGTGCGCACAGCAAACGCCCGCCTCCCCATCCCAGTTCATTGGTTTGCTATGAAGATCCCGGATTACACGCAACAACGGAACGGAATAATACCCGGATGAGTTCCAGAACCGACACACGATTGTGCCGATTTTTTGGTGAGGGTCCCTGCAGGGAAGCGAAACTGACTATCTTATTTTATTTTTTTTGCTTGTTTTGCCTTTCCCTGCTTGCACGGTGCTCAGACAAACGGCAATCGTCCAATTTAATTCAATTTGTACGAATCTTTTGTTCAGACACGGTCGGGGTACTACAATTCTTCTGCCGGAACGTGGCGGCGTGGTCGTGGTTATTGCATCAGCGTAAGTCGGTTCAAGGAAACAGCAAAACAAGTTTTCCTTTGCAACCCACCGACAGGGTGGAGAAATTCTATTCATATTCATGAGCAAATCAGTGTTCGAAAAGTTATTCTTTCCAAAGAAGATGAGTTTTCGAATATATTGAAGTGGGACACAATCGTCATACATTTACTGTTCAACGCCATACGGAATAGAAAACATTCTAAGTTTAGTTGATGAAAGTGTTTTGTGTGACGAAACAACTAATAAACAAAAAAATTATGTTAACTACCAGAAGATTTGGACAGTCTCGAAAACAGTTGCAACTTTGGCAAAACAAAATGCAAATGATGCGATGAAATCGTACGTACACTAATTCCATTCGTTCTCGAATCCCTCATTCTAACCGGATATTCTAGCTGAGCCGGCATCGAATCACTAACTAATCGCTCCAAGGTATTTATTCGCGTTTGTTCTTTCCTCAGTGCCTTTGATATATCGCAGCGTATTTCATTTCCACGTTTGATATTCTTCTGTAATCCTATTACCGACCATCAGGGTGTGAATTTGCATCACTTTTGCCACGGTAGGTAGATTTTGGTTTCACTCCTCGAAAGCGATTTATGCCTAGGAGGCCGGATTTAACCTGCTGCGGACGGAAGCGTAATCAGGGTTTCTGGTGGGTGATTAGAAATTGAAAACTAACTGTTTCCATTATATCAGTTTGAGTGATTTTTGCGAGCTCAGTTTTTGAAATGTCAAAAAACAAGATTTTGTAATGCACGAAACGATTTTGATGTGGAACACATCTTTATTTTCTATATAGGGGTGCAAATCAGAAACTCAAGGAAAAATACACGTGGAAATGGGGTCAGGTTTAGAACACTTCCAACTCAGTCAATTTTGTATCAATTATCACTCCAAATGCCAAGCCCGAAAAAAAGTTAGAACGGTAACTTTGAGCTGTCATAGCTCAGCTGTTTTTCAACGGATCTCGATAAATTTTACACCCTCGAATTTTGTACAGTTCGTAGATTATTTTAAGTATGTCATTATTGACAATCGGTTAGGCGAAATCAATGAAAATGTGATTTTTCCCGTTCCAGGTTTTTTTTCAGGCACAAAAAATGCCCTATCTGCTATCTAATTTTGTTTCCTTTGGCATCAACGTCGCGACTGAATATTGAGAGCTCCAACTTTATCGAGTCATAACTTTGTTGATAGTAAACCGATTTTCAAAATTTGTTCACCATTGGAATGGTACTAGTTTCAGAAATAAAATGCACTAAAACATACGTAAAATAGAATTGTCTACCTGAAGTTGTAGAGAAAACTGTAAACAGAAGGCCACAAAAAAGATGGGATTTTTTACAATGGTCGTAAATATCTCTGAATTCAAAGCGATGACCTATATGTTTTTATACATCATTGGATAACTCATAAAACCAGTTACAAATAAGGCTAAACTAGCAGTTTTTTTATATTCAAAAACATCTAAAAATAAATGACAAACACTAAAAAAATTCAAATTTTAGTTATTTTTACAAAATGCTTAGAAATTAAAGCGGTGATATACACTTTTCATACACTTAATTATTGTTATTAATACTCACGATTATTTATAACAAATTAAACTCAATGTTCTTAAGGAGAATCTAAAAACAAACGGCATAAATACAGAAATTTTCAAAACATTTTGCCTTGCTCATATGGAAAGGTTATGCAATCACTGTGAAAACCGACTTTTGAACCGAGACCCGGAGGGCCGCGTGTCATATACCATTCGACTCAGTTCCTCGAGTACGCAAAATGTCTGTATGTGTGTGTATGTATGTATGTATGTAACATTTTTTTGTACTCACTTTTCTGAGAGATGGCTGAACCGATTTTCAAAAACTTAGATTCAAATGGAAGGTATGAATGTCTTATACAAAGTTCCTGAATTTCATTTCGATTCAACTTCCGGTTCCGGAATTACAAGGTGATTAGTATAAAACTACAATTTCAAATTATTTCATCACTTTGCTCAGATGGCGTGGCAGATTTAACCAAAATTAGGTTCAAATGAAAGGTCTCATAGTCCTATATAAAACTCCAAAGTTCTATCAGAATGCGACTTCCGGTTCCGGAATTATAGGGTGAAGTCTGTTGAAAATTAATACAGTCACTTAAAGTGGCGAAACAAAAAAACATAAATAAAAAAAACCGGTTCTGGCTATCCTGATTCCCGGTTTCCGATTCCGAAAGCACCGGAAAAAGTATTCATTTATTCCAAAATGGATCTCACTCAGCTATGGATTGACAAATTTTCACAAATGAATATAAGTTCAAATGAAAAGTCTCGTGGTCCCATATTGAATTCCTGAATTTCAGCCGACACCAATTCCGAACAACCGTTTGCGGAATTACAGGGTGAAGATTATTAAAATATTTTTACCGTTACTAAAAGCGCTAAGTAAAACACGTTAAATAATTTCTAAACTTACCTCAAAACTAGTCCAATCGATAGTCATTGTCAATAGACGGCCAAACAAATTGATGTCCGCTTTTCTGATTCCCGGTTTTCGATTACCGACCGGATATCGTGACTATAGACTCGGAAATGGATCCCAGTCACTTTTCTCGAACCGACTTCGATTGTACCGGTTCCCGGACTCCTGTTTCGGAAGTACCTGCAAAAGTGCAACTCACTTCGTTTTCTCAGAAACGGTCTTATCGATCTGAGAACTGCTTTACTCTGTAGGTTATACTGGTTGATGATGAGAAAGGCATCATTACACCACGAGTTCAAGTTCTACTTTCTTATTGTACAAAGCCATCGCAAAAATTAAGAATTTCCGTTTAAAACTAAAAATCTATTCCATTGCCGTTTCAACCTTCCGAGCGAACGGACGGGATTTGGATTTACTGCGAAAGCATTGAAAACCAGTTGTGTGTGTGTGATAAAGTGGTCGGACGATCGAAACGATATTGTGTGATAGACAATAGTGCTTTTTCCTCTGAGAGGTTTTTTTCGCATTATATAATAGAACAGTGCCTTATTGTGAGCGGTGGATCGAAACGGTACCGTTAGCCGGTTATTGTTTCGGCGATCAAGGCCAAGTGTGCGGATTATAAACAAGCGGCCATTGTGTGAGGATTATAAATAAGTGTGCTTTTTCCTCTCGGAGGTTTTTTGCACATCATCAAAGCGGCGATACGCCGACCGACGAAGACCAGCTTGGTGTCCCCCGTTGGATCTTAAGTTAAGTACCGTTACTTCGATTATTCGTTTTTGACCATTATATTTCCCCCCGAATTACTTGTTTCTGCGCGGAAGTAGTTCCGCGACATGTCTAATTTAAGTCCTGGCCCCCCCGCTCCCGATGTTCAAATGGAGACTTCCCTTGTCTGTAAAATGTCCCGCATAAAGAGCTATCCTGATGGGCTCGCACTACCGGCCGGGCCTTACGCGGTCTATTTCCGGACCAAATCAAGAGAAAAAAATTTAAATATTTTAAAAATATCGCGAGACCTGTTTTCGCGATATAATACTATAAAAAGTATTGATAGAATACGGCCAGACAAGCTCAGGGTCCTGTTTACCAGCTCTAAACAGGCTAATGAGCTTGTTCAAAAGGATCCCTTTACGCAGGAGTACCGCGTCTACGTGCCCGCTCGCGAAGTAGAAATCGACGGTGTGGTCACCGATGCGAGTTTGACTTGCGAGGATATTCTTAAGTACGGGGCGGGTTGTTTTAAAGACCCCTCACTTAAGAATGTCAAGATACTGGATTGCAAGCGATTGCATTCAGTATCGATCGCAGGGGATGGAACAAAGTCTTATCCCCAATCAGACTCTTATCGTGTGACCTTCGCCGGCACTGCTTTGCCCAACTACATCCTCTTGGACCGGGTTCGTTTGCCTGTTCGTTTATTTGTACCCCGGATAATGAATTGTACCAATTGCAAACAACTGGGGCATACAGCTACCCATTGCAGCAATAAGCCACGTTGTGCTAACTGTGGGGAAGCTCATGCGGACGGCTCTTGCGGTAAGGATGCTGAAAAGTGTCTCTACTGTAAGGAGGGTCCACATGACCTCTCTGATTGTCCCGCTTACAAACTGCGAGGTGATCGAATGAAGCGTTCCCTAAAGGAGCACTCCAAGCGTTCCTTCGCAGAGATGCTTAAAAGTGCCACCCCTCCTAAACAGACAACGAATCCATATGCCTGCTTGTCGACTGACGAGAGCGATTCTGACGACCCTTTGGAAGGTCCATCTTCAGCGGTCCCTCATAGCTGTAGGAAAAGAATGAATAAATCTTCTCATAAGCTACCTAGTAAGGGTTCGAAGGTGTCTTCCGAAGGGCTTCGAAAAGTTACAGCTAACGGGAATCGGGAAAAATCACCGAAGCAAAAAGCTCCTGGTCTCGGAAAACTCAATTCCGAGATGGAATTCCCACCACTTCCAGGGACTACAAAATCCCCAAGCGTCCCTAAAAATCCACCAGAGAACCAACTAGGTGCTGGACTTATCAAGTTTTCTGATGTTGTGGACTGGATTTTTACAACTTTCAATATTTCAGACCCTCTTAGAAGCATTTTAATTGCTTTCATGCCTACAGTAAAAACATATTTGAAGCAGTTGACTGCAAATTGGCCCCTTCTTTCAGCGATTGTATCTTTCGATGGCTAAATCATCCACCGAGGTCACGGATCTAATCACTGTTTTACAGTGGAATTGTAGAAGTATTATCCCAAAAATAGATTCATTTAAATTTCTAGTAAATAATCTGAAATGTGACGCATTTGCATTGTGCGAAACTTGGTTAACTTCTGAAATACCCTTAAACTCCCACGATTTTAACATTATTCGCCTGGATCGAGATGATCCCTACGGAGGAGTACTTTTAGGGATCAAAAAGTGCTATTCTTTTTATCGAATTAACCTCCCCTCGATACCAGGTATTGAAGTTGTCGCATGTCATGTTACAATCAAAGGTAAGGACCTTTGTATTGCTTCCATCTACATTCCCCCAAGAGCCTCGGTTGGGCATCGGCGACTCAGTGATATCATTGAGCTCCTTCCCGCACCGACGTTGGTTTTGGGAGACTTTAACTCACACGGTACGGGATGGGGCTGTCTTCACGATGATAACAGATCAGCTATGATCCATGATATCTGCGATAACTTCAATATGACAATATTGAATACGGGAGAAATGACACGGATTCCTGCACCACCAGCAAGACCAAGTGCGCTGGATTTATCCCTTTGCTCGACATCGCTACGGTTGGATTGCACGTGGGAGGTAATTCCTGATCCCCACGGTAGCGATCACCTACCGATCGTAATATCAATCACCAGCGGCTCAAAACCATCGAAGACAATCAATGTTTCGTACGACCTCACACGAAATATTGATTGGAATAGCTATGCGACCTCGATATCTGAGAAACTTGAAAGAACTCAACAACTTCCTCCGGAGGAAGAGTACACGTTTTTGGCTGGCTTGATTCTCGACACCGCGACTCAAGCTCAGACGAAACGTGTACCCGGCGCGAAAACTAACATCCGTCCTCCCAACCCGTGGTGGGACAAAGAGTGCACAAATTTAAACGCGGAGAGAGCCTCCGCGTATAAAAAATTCAGAAAAAATGGAACACCTGATAATTACCGGAATTACGCGGCGTTAGACGTTAAAACTAAGAACTTGATTAGAGCCAAGAAACGCGGTTACTGGCGTCGGTTTATAGACGGCTTAACGAAAGAAACATCTATGAGCACTCTTTGGAACACAGCCCGACGAATGCGCAATCATAACACCACGAATGAAAGCGAGGAGTATTCCAACCGCTGGATATTCGATTTCGCTAAAAAAGTATGCCCAGACTCTGTACCGGAACAGAAGATCACCCGCGCCGCGACACCAAACACAAACGAAACACCGTTTTCGATGGTAGAGCTCTCACTTGCACTCTTGTCATGTAACAATAAAGCCCCGGGATTAGACAGAATAAAATTCAACTTGTTGAAAAATCTGCCTGACCCCGCCAAAAGGCGCTTGTTGAGTTTATTCAATAAGTTCCTTGAGGGCAACATTGTTCCACATGACTGGAGACAAGTGAAAGTGATCGCCATTCAAAAACCAGGAAAATCAGCCACCGATCACAATTCGTATCGGCCGATTGCTATGCTTTCCTGTATCCGGAAATTGTTCGAAAAAATGATTCTCTTCCGTCTAGACAATTGGGTCGAAACTAATGGCTTACTTTCAGATACACAATTTGGTTTCCGCAGAGGCAAAGGAACGAACGATTGTTTGGCGTTGCTCTCAACCGAAATTCAAATGGCATTTGCTCGTAAGGAACAAATGGCGTCAGTTTTCCTAGACATCAAGGGGGCTTTTGACTCAGTTTCCATAAACATCCTATCTGAGAAGCTGCATCAGCATGGTCTTTCGCCAGTTTTGAACAACTTTTTACATAATCTATTGTCTGAGAAACATATGTATTTCGCGCATGGTGATTTGTCGACAATACGATTCAGTTACATGGGTCTTCCTCAGGGCTCATGCTTAAGCCCCCTTTTATACAATTTTTACGTAAACGACATCGATAAATGTATCAACACATCTTGCACGCTAAGACAACTTGCCGATGACAGCGTTGTGTCTATTATAGGACCCAAAGCTGGCGATCTGCAAGGGCCGTTACAAGATACTCTTGCCAACTTATCCACATGGGCTCTTCAAATGGGTATCGAGTTCTCTACGGAGAAAACTGAGCTGGTTGTATTTTCAAGGAAGCGAGAACCAGCACAAATACAGCTTCAACTAGGGGGTGAAAACATAGCTCAGGTCTTCACATTTAAATATCTCGGGGTCTGGTTCGACTCCAAAGGCACATGGGGATGTCACATTAGGTATATGAAACGAAAATGCCAACAAAGAATCAACTTTCTTCGTACAATAACCGGGTCGTGGTGGGGTGCCCATCCAGGAGACCTGATCAGGCTGTACCAAACAACGATATTGTCCGTGATGGAATACGGATGCTTTTGCTTCCGATCCGCGGCGAACACTCATTTCATCAAGCTGGAAAGAATTCAGTATCGTTGTTTGCGTATTGCCTTGGGTTGCATGCAATCGACTCATACGATGAGCCTCGAAGTGCTGGCGGGCGTTCTTCCATTGAAAAACCGGTTCTGGGATCTCTCATATCGTTTACTCATTCGATGCGACATTTTGAATCCTCTGGTGATTGAAAATCTCGAAAGGTTAGTTGAGCTCAATTCTCAAACCCGTTTTATGTCCTTGTATTTTGATTACATGGCTCAGAATATTAATCCTTCTTCGTTTGTTTCCAACCGTGCTCATTTCTTGGATACTTCTGATTCTACTGTGTTTTTCGATACTTCCATGAGAGAAGAGATTCGTGGAATTCCGGATCACGTGCGCCCTCAAGTGGCCCCAAATATTTTTTATAATAAATTTAGAACAGTCAACTGTGAAAAGGTGTTTTACACTGACGGATCAAACATCAACGAGTCCACAGGCTTCGGTATCTTCAATCAAAACATCACCGCTTCGTACAAACTCAGTGATCCGGCTTCAGTTTACGTCGCAGAATTAGCTGCTATTCAGTACACCCTCGAGATCATTGAAACCTCGCCCAAAGACCATTACTTCATTGTCACGGACAGTCTAAGCTCAATAGAAGCTCTCCGGGCAATGAAGCCAGGAAAGTACCCCCCTTATTTTCTGGGGAAAATACGGGAACACTTGAGAACTTTATCTGAACGGTCTTATTCAATATCGTTAGTCTGGGTCCCTTCGCATTGTTCCATTCCGGGAAATGAAAAGGCAGACTCATTGGCTAAGGTGGGCGCATTAGAAGGTGATATTTATGAAAGACCAATCTGCTTCAATGAATTTTTCAGTATTTCTCGTCAGAAAACTCTCGAAAGTTGGCAAACTTCATGGACGAATGACGAACTGGGACGATGGCTACACTCCATTATTCCTAAGGTATCAACGAAACCGTGGTTCAAGGGGATGAACGTGAGTCGTGATTTCATTCGCGTTATGTCTCGGCTCATGTCAAATCACTATACATTCAACGCACATCTCCGGCGTATCGGGATCGTGGAGAACGGGCTCTGCACCTGTGGCGACGGTTATCAGGACATCGAGCATGTCGTGTGGTCGTGCGTAGAGTATCGCGACGCCAGGTCGAAGCTACTGGAATCCCTCAGGGCCCGAGGTAGACCGCCTGAAGTTCCGGTTCGGGATGTGTTGGCGAGTCGGGATAGCTCATATATGCTTCTGATATACGAGTTTCTCAAACACATTTATATACAAGTGTAATCTGTTACATCTGGCTTAGAAAGTTCCTCCTATTTATCGACGTTGTTTCAACTGTGGCTAAGAATAATCTTCACCTGCAGGTTCGACACTAACTTCCGCCGATTATCCCGATTCCTCATCTGTCCACCATCTTCATCGGAACTAACAAGATCTTTGTGCTGTCACTAACCTTTTCGCTTCCCCCCTCCCCGTCTCTTCACCATCTCGATGTCAACTAATTAGATCTCTGTCGTTTTAGTCAATTCATTCCCATGTCCCCTTTTTACTCCGTTTTCCGCAATATTTACTTCGCTATTTTTTTTTTCTCATTTTTTTCTGTAACAACACCATCATCGCCCACGGAAACTTACCAACAGCATGCGGGCCACCCGCCGGGTATTCGTAACCTGGGGGTGTTTCCCGCGGACCCACACGGACCGAAGAATGCGGCCAACATGAACATTCACCAACGCCATATGGAAGACTCTCATGAAATATTCAATTCACCGGCCACTGCCGATCACCAGCTGAAGGCTGGATCTGCCAAAGTCAACCATTGCGACCCAAATATGACATTACTCAATGATACAACCCTAGTTTTAAGTTAGTCGTAAATTAAAATTAGTAAAAGCCCTTGGCATCTTAGAGCTTAAGCAGTGTGCCTTAAACATTATATTCTTGAATAAAAAAAAAAAATAAAAATCTATTGGTTAAAATAAAATTATGTGTCTCTAAGAATTATAGTTTCTATTGATTGCAAACGATAGAAGTATGAAAACATATTTTGATACAATAAAATCTCAATTTACGCGAAATTTAATTTACGCACCCACGAGCTTGCGCGTAAATTGAGGTTAGAATGTATACTGAAACGTTGAAGGCATAACAGAAATTTTAAAGTTTCCGATCCTGTACCGATTTTTTTAGATTCTACGGAAATGTTGAACAAATTAAAAATTGTAGTAGATATCAATTGAATTTGTTTTATATGTACATCAAAATTATTTGGATCTATGTGTTCATTCTTTAGTACAGCACAAAAATCGAAAAAAGAATCGAAGCCTGCATTTTTGAGTAAATTGTAAATAAATTGATATCAAAATATAAAAAATTATAAATTATATTAGTCAATAACGTAACTGTTCTGGCTTGAAATTTTTAGGCAATATATTTCCGCTGATAGAAATTGAATGTATTTCTACCAATTTTTTTAGTTGTTTTGAGAGAATATATAATTTTATTCATCAAAACAATCTTTATGATAATGATTCTAACAATTTAGAGCAAAAAATGTACAAGTCATCGCTTTCATTTTTTATTTATATGTTAAAAATATTTTTTTTGTAATATTTGTCAATATTTTTGATGGTTCAAAAACGTCAGCTTAGCATAAATTGTAGCTGGGTTGACTAGCAATCGAATAATGTATAAAAACATATAGGTCATCGCTTTGAATTCAGAGATATTTACGACCATTGTAAAAAAAACCATCTTTTTTGTAGTCTTCTGTGTACAATTTCCTCTATAACTTTAGGTAGACAACTCTATTTTATGTATGTTTTAATGCATTTTATTTCTGAAACTAGTACCATTCCAATGGTGAACAAATTTCGAAGATCGGTTGACTAACAACAAAGCTATGATGCGAGAAAGTTGAAGTTCTCAAAATTCTATTCACAATGCTGGTGCCGCATAAATGCAGATACGGCATATTTTGTGCGTGAAAAAAAAACTTGGAACGGGAAAAATCACATTTTCATTGATTTTTCCTAACCGATTGTCAATAATGACATACTTAAAATAATCTACGAGCTGTACAAAATTCGAGGGTGTAAAATTTATTGAGATCCGTTGAAAAACATCGGAGCTATGACAGCTCAAAGTTACCGTTCCAACTTTTTTTTAGGCTTGGTGCTTCGCGTAACTTTTTGAGGCTTGGTGTTAGGAGTGTTATTAATATTATTTCACCATTTAATTAGAAATATTTCTAAGTTTCGATTTGAATGTATCAAGCCACGCATTTTCAATTATATATGATCGAAATTTTGATTAATAGCGGCGAAGCTGTCACGGAACGTGTGAACGTTCCGATAAAGAAAGTATTGTACTAATTTTGAAGGAAGCTGACGTTCCGGTGACGGTCCGTCTGAATGGTTTGCTTTTGATCTTGTATCATGCGAGTTTGGATGAGATGTTTTGTTATGTCGTTTTCACCTGAGAAATCTGCACGTATCGCAGGGTAAATTTTAAGTGCTTAAGATTAATTTCTAATTTAAATAATATGAGCTCGATTAATAATCGAAATCGCAGAATGGTAGTAATGGTGGAGAACTTAACGCTTTAAAAATAACTGCATGCATGCAAAACTTTAATATAAGCTTGGCGAGGAAGAGATTAAATATCGAAATCCTTTACGCTTGTATACAGGTAGGTATAATTGCATATATTATAATTATAACTATCAATTAAGCTGTTATAATTGAAAAACTTGCTGAAATCCAACTAGTGGTGTAATGATGCTTTTCGAATATTACTCATAACATCATAAATACTACTGTGGAATTCGCAAAAACAACTGTTCATTGATTTGAATATGGGAAAGTTCGTTCAGATTTAATCTAACAAAATCTACTGTTTTCCCTGTAGTTCCGGAACCGAAAGTCGTATCCACAACAAATTTAGGAATTTCGTATGAAACTTTAAGACTTTACCTTTGAACCTTTAGTTTGTGAAAACTGATTTAACCATCTTGAAGAATAGTTTTTGATCACTATTTCTAATTCTTCCGAAACCAGATTCATATGAACAGAATAGCCGAAGTTGGTTCGTTTGACAGCAACAAATATGACCTACAAATTGGAACATTTGTGAATCTAGTTTAACCTAGACTCAGTGACGAAGAGCAAGTGTTATTTTCTTCCCTTGCAGTGACGAAATCAACGAGAGCTTTTCTCTTTCGCACATAGCTATACAACACTGTTATATAAATTTTACGCACATCATAAGAGCGCGTGTTTATTTTATTTCACTTCTAGCACCGGATAAAACCAAAGTGCCAAATTTTCTGAGGTGGACGCAAATATTTTCACCGAAGTGTACATGCGGGTGAGCAACTGAGCACTCTGGTGTACGGTTCGCATAAGAGAAGCCTGGGCCACGCATATTCAGCAAAAATACAATTTATCGTTGAAATTTAGTTTTTCCTTGCTGCGGAAAAGACTTGTCATATCATGGCTAGCGCTACCTTCTATAAATTTAAAAATTTAATCACAGAAGTGTTCGCTCACTAGCACGCACCAGTGGTCACTTGGGTGTGTTTAGGCGAGAGCCCGTGAGAGCGATTCATGCGAAGAGAATATGTTTCACTCGCACCAGCTTCTGTAACCACAAGCACATACTTAAATTTTGTCTATTCGACACTAACAAGAAGTGCTCTTTCTTTGTTTTGTGCGATGTTCGTCGGTGGCCTCCCCAGTGTTGAAATGAAACTTACTCGATGGTGTATCACTCTAGGCTAGACTTACTGGGCCGTATGAATAAAATGTAGTAAAGTCTGTTGTTTGTAGTATCTTTGAAAAAATAAAAGTCCACAGAGTATAACGCGGTTTGGTATGAATAAAAAACAAGTTCGAACATGTAGTTAATGCTACTTCCGAATTGAGGCATTTACTGCATACCGTATCGACACAGAGCCGGAAAAGCTGGCATAAACATGCACAAAGCAAGAAACGTACTTACATCTGTAAAAATGCCACTTTTTTAATTTCTGCACTTCACTTTATCAGCAAACACACGAGTATCAACCTCTAGGGCTACCTACCGAAAACTTGTAGTAAATACTACAGTTTGTAGCATGTTTTGACAGGAACGTGATCCATACGTAGCAATTACTACCGAAATTCAAGCATGCCACGTTTTATTCATACGGCCCACTATCTCATGCTCTATTTCGATTACGCCAATTGAAAGAAATCTTCCAAACGAAGGGAACCTGCGTGTCTGTTACTTTTGCAAATGTAAGTCTAACTAAACAGCATGAAACATGTAGTAGGATTATTATTATTATTACTATTTTAGTTGACATCACTACACCACCGGCACGATATTGCTGCACTACTGGCGGTGAAAACTGCATTTACATCACGAAGCTTGAAATTCCGATGTATATTTATTTTATTTTCAAATAAATGCCGATTCTTTTACTTTTTTATTCTCTCGATCCCACTTATCATCAAATAGCTTAAAATTTTATCAACCGAAGTACCGTCTTTTACCAATATCACATACCAGTAGCAGACAAACGTAATCGTTTCGTTTTCTTTATAGCGTGTACGAAATAGAACAAAGCACGCATCGTTCGTGTTGTGTTTTCTTCATCCAAATTGCACATTGCACATACTGGTATTGTACATATTGTCATTCTGTCACCCTTATTCTAAATAACGACGTATTGATTTTTCGATCGAATGTGGTTAGATCGAATCCTAGCTACCTTTGATTTTGCTAGCGTTATTAGGAATACAAATGAAATACGATACTGAAATCGATACGACGTTATTCAGAATAAGGGCGTATATTCTGGTTTGAAAGCTTTGACACTTATCGCCCAGTAACGGCGGAACCAGAAGTCTGGTCGGAATGAAATGTCACAGTAGCTTTTGAGACAATGTGAACTTTAATTTGAACCAAGATTTGTGAAAATCGGTCGCAAGCGTCGCTGAGAAATCGAAGAGAGTTCTACATTTGGAGTTTTTCTTTGCTACTTTCGGTGCTTCCGGAACAGGAAAAGGGGTGACCAGTAGTGCCGGATTAAGTTTACATGCTCACAAACTAAGAAGTTCTGCGAACTAGAAAAAAATATCAGACAGCTTTATGGGATTTGTACCTGTTTTCGACCATCGTTCGTGAAAAAATACTCATGAAATTGGTAGTTTTCCACTTATCACGCTTAATTCCGGAACCGGAAGTCGGATCTGGATAAAATATTCTAGTCATTTTTAGGAAACTATAAGATTTTTCATTTGAATCTTAGTTTGTGAAAATCGGTTTAGTCATTTTCGAAAAAAAATGAGTGCACATTTTTTCTCTAATGTTCACATAAAGGGTGATTTTTTAAGAGCTTGAGAACTTTTTTAAACAATAAAACGCATAAAATTTGCAAAATCTCATCGGTTCTTTATTTTAAACGTTAGATTGGTACATGACATTTACTTTTTGAAGATAATTTCATTTAAATGTTGATCGCGGCTGCGTCTTAGGTGGTCCATTCGGAAAATCCGCTTTTTTATCGACAAATTTTGTTCAGCGATGAGGCTCATTTCTGGTTGAATGGCTACGTAAATAAGCAAAATTGCCGCATTTGGAGTGAAGAGCAACCAGAAGCCGTTCAAGAACTGCCCATGCATCCCGAAAAATGCACTGTTTGGTGTGGTTTGTACGCTGGTGGAATCATTGGACCGTATTTTTTCAAAGATGCTGTTGGACGCAACGTTACAGTGAATGGCGATCGCTATCGTTCGATGCTAACAAACTTTTTGTTGCCAAAAATAGAAGAACTGAACTTGGTTGACATGTGGTTTCAACAAGATGGCGCTACATGCCACACAGCTCGCGATTCTATGGCCATTTTGAGGGAAAACTTCGGAGAACAATTCATCTCAAGAAATGGACCGGTAAGTTGGCCACCAAGATCATGCGATTTGACGCCTTTAGACTATTTTTTGTGGGGCTACGTCAAGTCTAAAGTCTACAGAAATAAGCCAGTAACTATTCCAGCTTTGGAAGACAACATTTCCGAAGAAATTCGGGCTATTCCGGCCGAAATGCTCGAAAAAGTTGCCCAAAATTGGACTTTCCGAATGGACCACCTAAGACGCAGCCGCGGTCAACATTTAAATGAAATTATCTTCAAAAAGTAAATGTCATGTACCAATCTAACGTTTAAAATAAAGAACCGATGAGATTTTGCAAATTTTATGCGTTTTATTGTTCAAAAAAGTTCTCAAGCTCTTAAAAAATCACCCTTTATTACACTGTATCTCCGGAACCGGAAGTCGGATCCAAATGA
The DNA here is from genome assembly GCF_030247185.1 of Malaya genurostris. Lineage (NCBI taxonomy): Eukaryota > Metazoa > Arthropoda > Insecta > Diptera > Culicidae > Malaya > Malaya genurostris. The sequence goes on from NC_080572.1 coordinate 218,261,851, forward strand.
AATTCAATAGCAGGCTATAGGGCCATACAATTTTTAATTCAAATCTAATTTTGTGAAAGTATAGTAGTGTCTGATTCGTCCGAAGATTTTCTGACAAAAATGTAAGGTGATTGTCAATCGCTAGGCAGCAAGGCCATGCAGCATCTGATATTCTGAACGCTCGTCGATGATGATACATGGCCGAGGTGATCGACACCTCGGCCATGTATCATCATCACCAACGTTCTGAATTATTGCAATGGATCCCCTTTTTTTCGCCAGTAATAACTCGATACAAGACACCTTTTCTTTTGTGCCGTTGGAGTAGTTGTTCGCACGTGAAGACGTATCTTGGCTTCAGTTCATACGGCACCCCATTGCCTGCCTTTCGGATCATTTTCATTGATTATAAAAGTTTACAAATGGCTGGCTAAGTAACTCCGAGTGATTTTGCAAGTTCTTCTTGCATTTGCGATGGATTTTGATCGAGTAACTCCTCCAATTCTTCATTTTCAAACTTTGGCGGCATTCCAGCTCGTTCTTCGTCTGCCAAATCAAAATTACCAAATTTAAACCGTACAGATCACTTTCGACAGGTTCGCTCAGCTAGAGCATATTCATCATACACTTCCACAAAAATATGATGACTTTCGGCAGCTGTTTCCTTCATATGAAAATAATGAAGAGCTTCCCGCAAGAAAATCGCCTCAAAACTCGACATTTTCATAGTAAAACTAATTTGATTCTGAAATTGAACGAAAGTAGCTTCCCAACGCATATTAGAAAAGGTCATAAAAATCAAGTTACGTAAAGTGTTAGAAAACGGTATGAACTTATTTATACACCTATTATAAACATAAAGGATGATTTTTTAAGAGCTATGAGATTTGATTTTCAAAAATGAAACTAAAATTTGAGAAAATTTATAAAATCTTTATTGGAATCGAAAAAACGATCAATATTATTTAATATTTGAAGATGATTTCATGCAAATGTTGGCCCCGGTTCCGCTTTAGATGGCCCATGCGCAAGGTTCAATTCTGGCACACTCTCTCCAACGACCGGTATTTCACGAATAAATGCTTCAATATTGGCTTCCAGTGCGTCAATTGTTGCTAGTTTATCCTTGTAGACATGAGCTTTAACATGGCCCCATAAGAAATAGTCCAAAGGCGTTAAATCACACTACCTAGGTGGCCAATTGACGGGCCTAAAACGTGAGATAAACTTTTTACCGAAGGCGGCTCTCAATTTGGTCATTTTTCGCGTGCCGTGTGAGATGTGGCACCGTCTTGTTGAAACCACATGCCAAACATGTACAATTCTTCCAATTCGGCCAAAAAAAACGTCAATCATCACGCGGTAGCACTCGCCATTCACAGTTACGTTCCGCCCATCGTCGCCTTTGAAGAAGTACGGCCCGATGAATGCCACCGGCCCATAATCCACACCAAACAGTGACTTTTTTGGGATGCCTTGGTAGCTCTTACAATGCCTCTAGCTGAGCTTCACTTCAAATTCGGCAATTTTGCTTGTTGACGTATCCATTCAACCAGCAATGAGCTTCGTCGTTGAACACAATTTTTCGATAAAAAAGTGGATCTTTCTCCTACCTTGCCAGCGCCAAATGTTAGACGTTGTGATTCGATTCATGTATCAATTAAAGACCAAACTGAGCAAATTTCGCAATGACACAAGAGACGATTCTCGCGTGATCTGTCAAAAGCAGTGTTGCCTAAAAGATACCAAGGGAATGAACTAGCTTAACCTTTTCAAATTGTAAACAATATTTGAATTAGTAATTCAGTTTCTTGCATCGTCGCTTTAAACACAAAATTCAATAGCAACTTATGAGAGCTAAATACGTTACGTTTGAGTCTAAGTTTGTAAAAATCTTTTCAACCGTCTCTGAGAAAATTGAGTGAAATCCGTTTTCTGAGCTTATAAGTTTATTTAATGGATAGCTATACCTATACGTTCGTATATTATTTTCACTAAAAACAGTACATTTTGCGTGAAAACCAAGCAAATACAGTACAACGACTTTGGAAAAATAGTACATTTTGCAGTACGCATTTTATTTAACAATAGTGAATAAAATAACAAAAGCAAATAATTATCAGATGGTTTATTTTCATAATCTCAATAATTTATTTTATTTTCCTTTTCAAGGCATTTTTAGTTAAAAGAACTGAAAAAATACATGAAATAATCATCATCATCATCATCATCATCATCAAACGTTTATTGCACAAAATTTCACTTTTTTTAAAAACAGATATCTTTGATGATGATTTTGATTTAGTGTATTCTTACTTTTTGTTGGAGATATTTTTCTTTTTCAAAAATAGACAAAATTTAGCAAAATTGGCGTGACGCGCTCTGAACCAGAATGAATAATGAAAAGGAGAGAAAGAGACCAGTCTATTTATTGTTTGCATATATTTATATACGCTACGTGTTGTCACTGTTCTATCTGACGTTTTGGATTGCAGCAAATCGAAATTCGATGAGTTGGAGATGTAAAACTCTGTATTTATTTTTTTGATGTGAAAAATACAGTACATTTCAATGGGAAAATACCGTACAAATTGAAATACAGTACATTGGAGGGTAAAGACAGTGCACAATATTTGAGTCTAAAATACAGTACAATACTGTAAAACACAGTACGGATATGAGCGTTAGGTATAGCCGAAGTCGAGTTTGTAATTTAAAACACACTTCACCTAGCGTTTCCGGAACCAAAAATCGGATGCGGACAAATTTAAATAGCTGTCTATGAGTCTTATGGAATTGATTCAATCTCCGAGAAAACTGAGTGCATATTTTTGTTGCATACATAGACACATATACGCAGACATTTTCAGTTCTCGACGAACTGAATCGAATGCTATATGACACTCGGCCCTCCGCCCCTTGGTTCAAAAGTCGGTTTCCACAGTGATTGCAGGGCAAAACTCGATTTTTCATTGAATACCTCATAGAAAAATCCATCATGACATAAGATCATCGGATTGTTCTCTCCGCAAGTACATAATAGTAAATTGTTGCGCAAAATGAATAAATATGTCAACCCATCGATTCGAGATATAATTCGTAATCTTGTGATTGTTAAAAAAATGAATTTATTTTCAAATACCATGCGTTAGTTTCATAAATAATTATCACTATAAAAATACCACACCACTGGTGGTATCGGACGGAATGAGATCACAAATTTTAAATGCACACACCTATTGTGTATCATTGTGTTGTTAATTGATTAAATTGCTTTCAGGTGTCCGACAGAATGGACAGTGCCCTTTCTGGAGAACCTGCAGTTCAAAGTCCTCCGAATGGAAAGCGTTACTACATTCCGGACAAACGGTAATCTGCAGTTCAGGTAAAAGATTCCGGTAGTATTTTGTCACGATTGGTTTCGGTCCCTTGATAATGATGACTTCCCGTGGATCGATGGCTCTCAGTGCATCACGATCCAAACTGGTGGAGTAGGTGTCAATCATGTCCTGCAGTTATAAGATCCGTAAGTATTAGTATTCAGGTTTAGAATAGGAAAACAAAAACATTTACTTCATGTATGAACTGGTCAGGCTGTCCATCGTTGGTTTTCGGAGGTGCCATCAACAATCTTTCAGCTTCTTGCTCTGTTATGTCATTCTCGATACTGAACTCAGAAAGCGGTAGAATCTCGAACGAAACGTATGAAAACACATACTCCTGACCACAGTTTGGACACCGATTACCATGCAAATGCGGACTGTAATTCGAGCATCGATAACACATTGGTAAATATTCTTCCGGATCGTTAAATCCTCCCGGACAGGCACGGCTGGTTATATAGTTTATATCTACTTGCTCTTGAATACCCGGAGGAGCTTTCAACAGTAAGAGTTTGTTATTGATTTGAAGATGCAATTTGTTAGCTCCAAGCACTTTGGCTTGCTTCGAAAGAGTGTAGTATACCGCACTGAAATGATTGATCGATTTCATGAAACTGACAATGAAACGATGGATGTTTACTTACAAAAGACTTATTCCCTTGGGAGGCGTAACTCCACTGATTTGGTTCACAACAAAACGACTGGTATTGAATAACGTAAGCGGAGGACTGCTTGTGAATGGCTCCTTCAAGTAAGCATTGATGGTATTGTAAGCGTAATAAATTGAAGCCAGCTTCAGTAGAGATTTGTACTCGATAATTTTCGGTTCCGCAGAAATACTATCATTTTCGAGCAATTTTAAGATCTGTCTTGCCCTCAGCCACGTATAGTAACCGGCGTCCAAATTGCGCTCCTCGGATACGGCACAGTCTACGAGATTGCGTAAAAGTTTTGTGGCTTCATTCGGTTTGCCGGCTAAAACGTACGCTTCATGAGCCGAAATGAACTGATCGGACTCGGCCAACCATTGAGCGTGCTGATAATGGATCGAAGGCAAGATTTTCGGCAAGTGTTCAGCTAGTCGGAAAGCTTCCGGCCAGTCTCGAGCTTCCACATGTAATTGTACGACTTGTTCTTCTTCCCCAAGCTTCCGATATATTTCTGCAGCCAGTGGTAATGCTTTCAATCGTCTCAAGTGGGTTGCAATCTGTTCCAACGGTACTTTTTCGGATGGATTCAGGCGCCTTCCGATGTCTAGTAAGACGTCTGTCCACCCTTGATCAGCAACAATTTCGATAGCCCGTTCTGATTCCCCAGCAGAAAGTAGCAATTCTGCAGCAGCTCTGGGTTCATGAACCGAGTAAGCCCACTCCGCTCGCCTTCTGATGAGCTCTTTTTTATCAGCCGCACTGCCTTCCTTCAGAAACTCTTGCGCCAAATCGAACATACGTAAGTCACTGTACATCGCCAATCCTTTGCTATTATTTCCAGCCTTCTGATACAAACGAGCTGCCTCTTTGAACTTCCCTGCAAAAGCACAGGTATCGGCCAGCAGTATCTCCTTGGATGTTTCTCCGCGTTTCTGTCGTTCTTTCAGATCCTTTATCAGTTCAAGCCAGGGCAAGTTACGCACCTTTACGTATGCGTCTCGTGCCACTTGATAATTGGTTGCCTCGAGAGCAGCTTGCGCCAGTCCTTCCCAGTCGGTGATTGGCACCCCAAGGCAGGCCACCTGATAGGCGTCTCTGGATAAAATTAAAATTCCTTATCAATATTAATCACTTTAAAAAAAATTCAATAATAATACTCACTCGAACATGCCAGCTTCGACGTACTGCCACATGGTGGCTCCCAATGCTAACGGCACATTGCTCATTACATTTCCACGCAAGCAGAAGGCCGTAGCTCCACACAGCCCCACGACAACCCCGAGCATCGTTTGTGGACTTCTTGGCGGAAGGGATCCCACACGAACGCTTAAGCCTCCAGTTGTGTGCGAATAGCATAGCATCGACTCCAGGTGGGTATTCCACGCGACCGAGTTAACATTTGAGTCTTGATATAGCAAGCTGTCGGTTACCAGATCGCGAACCACTAACCTACCCGAGTCATCCACCACCGCAAGTTTAGTGCGGGTCGCATTGAGATCCAAACACCGAACGGACGAAAGTACCGTCGTTACCAGAATCGGCAGGGAGTTGTCCAGAAAAATTCTCCAAACCTGTCCGCTCTTAAGTCCCAGCAAAAGACCTTCACAACCCGCCGGTCCTCCGGTTACTTTAATGTACCGTATAAAGCTATCCATAAGCCACTCTCGCTGCAGCACTCCGTTGAAGTCTAAACTTTGCAGCTTTTTTTCCTGGCACAAAACCAAGTGCTGGGCGCAAACAACCAATAAACTGCAATCGAACTTCTTAGCGATCTTTTCCTTCACTTTGTAATGCATTGGCTGATTCTCTGCCGAACTCAACTCATACAACACCACCCGTTCTGGTAATTGAACCGCAAGGCGGTTTCTATAAATCGCTATTTTATGAACCAGATCACGACATTTTATGCGAACTTTCTGACCCGACACCAAATGCTGTATAATAACGTCACACATGTTTTCTCTGAACGCATACCGTTCCCGGTACAATGCATGAACGGTATTGAAAGCCATATTGTAACACGCAAGAGTTCCATCCTGGCAACCGACCACCTAAAAAAGTCAATTTATAATTGCATTGCAACCACAACCGGATCATACCAGATTCCACTTACAATAGAATTCCCCAAAGGATGTACTGCCGTAGCCCATATCCACGATTCGTGCAATTCTCCCAGCATACCAAGCCGAATGCCATCCCGCGTAAAAAGTTGCAGTGCCTTGTTACATCCGGAAATAATCAGAAATTCACCATCAGGGAAAAAACTCAAACATAACGGATCGAAGTTGAAATTGCGTTCCTTTCCGATAGCTTGTCCACCAAGCGAGTAAAACGAAAGCGTTTGGCTCCAATCGATTACGCAGAGAATATCCGCGGAACCGCTAGCTGGTGGGTTCCATGCCAGTCCGAAAACCGGACTGTTCACTCCACCAGGGCGTTCGATTTTAATTTTTTCATCGCCGGTTTTGTTTCGTATGGATATCGTTCCGTTCGCCATTCCAAGGGCAATGTACTGACCATCGTTGGTCCAAGCGCATGCATTCACCCGAGCGGATGTTTTGTATTTCTGAACCGCTTTTTGTTCCGATGACCAGAATGAGAAGTCAGACACGGCACACGAAGCCAAATGATGCGATATTGGATTGAATGCCAAGCATTGCACGGAGTCTCCATGACTACAAACGTGAGCAGTCTAATTAATTTCAACCGTACCCGTAGGGAATTGATATACTTACGAATATTTAAGTAAACCTTCCAATTTGTTGGTCCAAATTATAACCGTCTTATCGGCACTGCCGGAAGCAAATTTCTTGCCATCCCTGGCATATGACACACAATGAACAATATCTTTATGACCTTTCAGTGAGCTCACCATGTTTCCATCGTTTGGATCGTAAACCAAAACCTTGTGCCCGGCTCCGACAATCAACTGAATCCCTTCGGGATGGAAACATATAGAATGTATGCTAAAAATAAAACAAACCCACTATTGAATTATTACTAATCTTGCAGAGAACCATGCAAATCGATTTATCGATCCGTAATGGCCCTAACTTCGACTCACCTGACTACGTCAGATTTCTCGTTGGGGTCGAGTATTTTCTCGACCCATTTCGGGATCGCACGCATCTTCAATGAAAATACAGATCCTTCCTCGTTTGCTCTAATCTAAAGGTACGACTCCATTTCATACAAGTTGCAGGTCCAAACTATCGGCTCCACAAAAACAATATTTTATTCATTGACAAATAAATATTACAACTCCGCTTCACGATCGATACTGTTATTTATTTATGTGTAACTGCTTTACTACACGTATTGAATGAAAATAAACCGTCTTCGATTAGTTCTGTCTCTTGCGTAGAAAGGCACACACACGACTATAAATGAAGAATGAATGATTCGATATATGTATACGAATGCAATTTTTGTTTGATGTTGGTGCAAATGAATTCGTGAGAGCAGAAAACATGTGCGAGAGCATTGATACACTGAACGGAACCGTCCACCGCTTTTGATTGGATCCACGTAAAATTGTTAGCTTTTTCCCTTAAAATAATAAACGAAAATGAACTTACTGAAAAAAAAAAACAATTGATTAACTGTGAGACATGCGGAATCCAACACAATTTACTGTATTTTTAAGTCCAAAACATGCTTTTCAACTATACAATAGGGCACTCAGGTAAATTGAGTAGTGAAAATCATAAGGCAAATCTTATAATGCATAAAAAATCACCCATAAAAAATGTCATATACATATCATCTATCACTATTATAGTTTTCATACGAACAGCTTATGAATTCCACAATAAATGAGAGAAGCTACGTTTGTCATAGAAATTTCGCACAATGGTCCTAAAAATTTCGTATGAGTTCCTTTTTATTGGAATTCTAAATTTCGTAACTTCATAAGGCGGTCTTATGATTCGCATACGATATTCTTGTGGCTTAAAACCATACGAGTATTATTTTGAAATTCCATATATTTTTTGAATGAGTGATAAAGTCACCATGTTACACGCAGAGAAATTGAGCTTGTTTAAAATAACAACACAGTTAGTAGATTTATTAATTCGATTTATGTTGATTTCAAGCTAGAATATGATTGAGCTAAACCAATTCATCTCTTCATCATCAGCAATGATCTCTGTTTGATGTGAATAAAAATTTTGGTCTAGCCAAACGAAAAAAAATAGGTGTTCCAGATGAATTCACTGTTGAAATAAATTGTCTAATTATTGCTTATCAACAAAAGTTAAGTTGATTATGTTGGTAATACCTATGTTAATTTAATTCTGATTTGCCTCTATGGCGAGAAAAAGTATGGCGCATTTTATATATGAACTTATTTGTATAATGATACAACAAAGATTATTGTTGAAATGAACTCAGTTTTATTTCTTATAAATCAGAGCAATTTTTCACCCGTGAATAAACAGAAAAGTTTGTACGCGTTTCAAAAAGTGAAATTTCATTCACATAAGGCTTTGTATTGAGCCTTTTCAACAATCCCAGCGTAAGTATTGATAATTAATAATATTAGAAACTGCATTACATTACATAACACGCTTCCTTTACAAAAACTGTTTGATTCAGAATATTTATATTTATTTATTTATTTATTTTTCTCTAATTCATCCGACAATAAAAGGTCTTAATGAATATAATGTAGTCAGGTTATAAAATAATGGAACGTAACACTTTCTGCATAAATTTATGTGTAGGTTCGCCGAAATCGAAGAGATGTTCTACAATCCAAAATGTTCTGATGCGTGCTGTTATCGGCTCATATAATCCAAACGTCGTTCGGTGGAATCTCGGTTGAAGTAAACTAGTAGAACATAGCGACCGTATCTTTATCGGACTGCAAGGGCACCGAATCATTGGACATAAAAGTAATATACCAAGACTTGATTGTGGTATGTGTTGTGTATAAATTAATTAGTTCAAAAACAACATAAATCTAAATAGTACTGCTTACTGACAGAACGGTCATAAAATGGCTATTGAAAATAATAAGAGAAATGAAAATAATAAGAGAAATAAAAGTTCAGTCTGTTTTTGAGAGCTAGCCTGGAGTGTTCTAATTCTGACCTATCTACCAAATACAAATAATAATACCCCTAAGTCCCATACAAATGAACTGCCAATGTTTGGTTCACAGCATGAACAAGGAAGCCTAGCCAATATCTCCCTTTCATTGCGATGGTTTGAAAATGTGGAAGGAGATCGTTTCTGGCAACGCTTTATGCTAGTTGCTACGGTGCAAAACAAACTTGTTTGTTTTTGTTTATCATTGTAGTATTAAACTGCAACAATCAGTCTAAATATCGCCGGCACTCAACTGCAACAATCAGTCTAAATCCGCCGGCACTGTTGGTCCAAATTATAACCGTCTTATCGGCACTGCCGGAAGCAAATTTCTTGCCATCCCTGGCATATGACACACAATGAACAATATCTTTATGACCTTTCAGTGAGCTCACCATGTTTCCATCGTTTGGATCGTAAACCAAAACCTTGTGCCCGGCTCCGACAATCAACTGAATCCCTTCGGGATGGAAACATATAGAATGTATGCTAAAAATAAAACAAACCCACTATTGAATTATTACTAATCTTGCAGAGAACCATGCAAATCGATTTATCGATCCGTAATGGCCCTAACTTCGACTCACCTGACTACGTCAGATTTCTCGTTGGGGTCGAGTATTTTCTCGACCCATTTCGGGATCGCACGTATCTTCAATGAAAATACAGATCCTTCCTCGTTTGCTCTAATCTAAAGGTACGACTCCATTTCATACAAGTTGCAGGTCCAAACTATCGGCTCCACAAAAACAATATTTTATTCATTGACAAATAAATATTACAACTCCGCTTCACGATCGATACTGTTATTTATTTATGTGTAACTGCTTTACTACACGTATTGAATGAAAATAAACCGTCTTCGATTAGTTCTGTCTCTTGCGTAGAAAGGCACACACACGACTATAAATGAAGAATGAATGATTCGATATATGTATACGAATGCAATTTTTGTTTGATGTTGGTGCAAATGAATTCGTGAGAGCAGAAAACATGTGCGAGAGCATTGATACACTGAACGGAACCGTCCACCGCTTTTGATTGGATCCACGTAAAATTGTTAGCTTTTTCCCTTAAAATAATAAACGAAAATGAACTTACTGAAAAAAAAAAACAATTGATTAACTGTGAGACATGCGGAATCCAACACAATTTACTGTATTTTTAAGTCCAAAACATGCTTTTCAACTATACAATAGGGCACTCAGGTAAATTGAGTAGTGAAAATCATAAGGCAAATCTTATAATGCATAAAAAATCACCCATAAAAAATGTCATATACATATCATCTATCACTATTATAGTTTTCATACGAACAGCTTATGAATTCCACAATAAATGAGAGAAGCTACGTTTGTCATAGAAATTTCGCACAATGGTCCTAAAAATTTCGTATGAGTTCCTTTTTATTGGAATTCTAAATTTCGTAACTTCATAAGGCGGTCTTATGATTCGCATACGATATTCTTGTGGCTTAAAACCATACGAGTATTATTTTGAAATTCCATATATTTTTTGAATGAGTGATAAAGTCACCATGTTACACGCAGAGAAATTGAGCTTGTTTAAAATAACAACACAGTTAGTAGATTTATTAATTCGATTTATGTTGATTTCAAGCTAGAATATGATTGAGCTAAACCAATTCATCTCTTCATCATCAGCAATGATCTCTGTTTGATGTGAATAAAAATTTTGGTCTAGCCAAACGAAAAAAAAATAGGTGTTCCAGATGAATTCACTGTTGAAATAAATTGTCTAATTATTGCTTATCAACAAAAGTTAAGTTGATTATGTTGGTAATACCTATGTTAATTTAATTCTGATTTGCCTCTATGGCGAGAAAAAGTATGGCGCATTTTATATATGAACTTATTTGTATAATGATACAACAAAGATTATTGTTGAAATGAACTCAGTTTTATTTCTTATAAATCAGAGCAATTTTTCACCCGTGAATAAACAGAAAAGTTTGTACGCGTTTCAAAAAGTGAAATTTCATTCACATAAGGCTTTGTATTGAGCCTTTTCAACAATCCCAGCGTAAGTATTGATAATTAATAATATTAGAAACTGCATTACATTACATAACACGCTTCCTTTACAAAAACTGTTTGATTCAGAATATTTATATTTATTTATTTATTTATTTTTCTCTAATTCATCCGACAATAAAAGGTCTTAATGAATATAATGTAGTCAGGTTATAAAATAATGGAACGTAACACTTTCTGCATAAATTTATGTGTAGGTTCGCCGAAATCGAAGAGATGTTCTACAATCCAAAATGTTCTGATGCGTGCTGTTATCGGCTCATATAATCCAAACGTCGTTCGGTGGAATCTCGGTTGAAGTAAACTAGTAGAACATAGCGACCGTATCTTTATCGGACTGCAAGGGCACCGAATCATTGGACATAAAAGTAATATACCAAGACTTGATTGTGGTATGTGTTGTGTATAAATTAATTAGTTCAAAAACAACATAAATCTGAATAGTACTGCTTACTGACAGAACGGTCATAAAATGGCTATTGAAAATAATAAGAGAAATAAAAGTAACGAGCGAAGCTCGTTCAGTCTGTTTTTGAGAGCTAGCCTGGAGTGTTCTAATTCTGACCTATCTACCAAATACAAATAATAATACCCCTAAGTCCCATACAAATGAACTGCCAATGTTTGGTTCACAGCATGAACAAGGAAGCCTAGCCAATATCTCCCTTTCATTGCGATGGTTTGAAAATGTGGAAGGAGATCGTTTCTGGCAACGCTTTATGCTAGTTGCTACGGTGCAAAACAAACTTGTTTGTTTTTGTTTATCATTGTAGTATTAAACTGCAACAATCAGTCTAAATATCGCCGGCACTAGCACAAAAGATGAAAAATGAACACAAACACCCACGAATCTACAAATATCAATACAATCGAATATACAATCCGCTAGTTCTATTAATCACGATATGAATTGCCTTCACAGTACATTGGTGTTATTAGTAATAAACAGAAAACCATGTTTCGTTTTTGTACATCTTCATTTTACTCCAGTTTTATCTGTAGAAGTCGTTCACCTAGGTGTGATATCTATTTATTCCGTGCGGCTCCTTCTTTTGAAATAATATTGTGTTATGTATTATTTTCGAATGTAAGGGTAATTTAAAAAAAATTAAATTGGTGTAAATGAAGCAATCCTTTGATGTGGTTGTCTTCTTGTTCAGTTCATTACATGGCTTACCGTATTGAACAGATTTTTGGTAAAATTGACATCTAACCATCCGATTGTCTTAAATAATAAGTGATTCACACAGAATCCTTGTATCCTGACCGAAAATCACATAAGAAGGTATGGCATTCTATTCGCATGCGAATAGATCATGCACACGCACTTCTATCGCATTATCTTCCATATTCTGGCATGTAGTACTTGATGTTTTCATATTGCACGTAGTGCACATTGTTATTGTCTTTAGCGAATTGAATGGCATCAAACTCTCCAGAACTGAACGTAAACAACGTTGTTTGTCTTGTTGCAGTGAAGCACGAGAACATGTTTTAGATCAAGATGCATTTACTCCTTAAGCAAACCTTGAAGTTATCGTATCGAATGTCCAATTTTGCACTGCTTGAAGTCAACAAAAATGGTATTCCCTCGTATTGGCTTTTGTTCATTTGGTTCACTCGTTTCGAAATCGTTCTATTATTCACTACTCAATACTGTACTTGATTTATTCATAAACGAAATTACATGTATTTTTTTTTTTGCTGAGTCTATTCGATGCCCATTTTCTTTGGGGAGAAACCATATAATTTGGTTAGTCATCATTCGCCTCATCGTCCACCGCCCCGTTGTTTTGCTGTAGCAGTTGATAGTTCAGTTGATGAGATAGTTTGATTGGTATTTTTTCGGTCTTCGAAGTACTGGGGTTACTTGTAGTTTGAGTAAAATAAGTCTCATGGGATCGTAAAAGTAGTTTTTCCGAAAAACTCAATTGATTTTTCCAAAATATTTGCAATTCATAATGCTATATCGGTATACGGTTTCGTAAATTACCGTGTCTAATGACAACCGAAGATATTGCCGAAATCAGTAAATTGAGGGTATTAATTCAACGGAATCTCAATAAACAGCTTTGAGACAACCGAAATTTTTAAGAAGCCATTCAGTTCAAAACTCTGCAACGTTGATAAGTGCAGTTTTTAAAACGGAATGTACCAAATAGTAGTGACTTTGTAGTCTCTATGAGGTGCTAAAAGGGAAAACTCCAAATGAAGACCAAAACAGAAACAGTTTTCAATTGAGCGAATTATCCCTTTTCTGATTCCTTACAGTATCAATACTACAATCATTACTCACATAATTACATAGGTAACTTACGTATACACACAAAGTTAATCTCCTAATTCTATCTTTAGGATTTTCAAAAGAAAACTAAAAGTAAAAAAAAATCATAGACACTATTAAAAATACTACCACAGAAAACAGATATACAGGATCGCATATAAACTGTGTGTGAAATTTTAATGAGCAACGTGGTAAATAATTGCAGATGTCACTTATACGATTAGCTCTATTTTAGGTGCCAGATTCACATCGAACTATTTTTGTTTGTTGTTGGTAAAAATCACAAGTTTATTTATGTTCTATTCCGATTGAATTCACTTATGATTTAAAAGACATGGGAATAAAGTAGCTTGCAGTTGGAGTATTTTTATAATAGGCAGGAGAACTTTATTTTTGTTCCACTACATTTTGAAAGATAGTGGCGAGTAACCGATTAGATGGCAGTCGTAAGCTCCTTGTTTCCAACGATGAGCAAATTCAAAACGACGTTCAAAACCTACACAGATTTTTGAAAAATTTTGTTCGAGTATGTACATCTATTTGGGTAAATAGAATTATTAACTTACAGTGCATGTAAAATAATAAATAGGAAAAAAATATAATTTATTTTTCGCGAAAATGTTATTTTTCTTTTCAGATAACAAAATATATGAGCGTGCATTCATTTTATCAATGACGCGCTCTCACTCTCTCTCTCAGTTAGAAAAGTTAACCATTCAAATTCAAACGATCTACATATTTTACAATAAAAGTGTTTAAGCTCTTGAAATGAGAGTTTGTATTCTCTGCAACAAATAACCAACGAAAATTCCTGAACTTATAAACGATCTTTTTAAAATAACCAACGTTACTTTTTTGTGTGTATAAATTCTATTTTTTTAGAAAGTACCCGATCAAATCAATTGGCACTAACTAACGGCTCTTACACGAGACAATACCATTGTCAATCCTTCATCAATTCCAATCCAACACGCATTGAAATAGAGCTTTAAGCAAAGACATCATATTAACAAGATATCCAGCTCTCACATTTCCCGAACAAATCATTGGCAACATCCTTTTTTGCGAGCATGTCGTCCTCAGATGAGTCCGCATCGAATCTCATACATAGAAGTAGGGGAGAGAAATGTCAAATTCGTGCGCGCCAAAATAGCAGGGCTGCGCACCCATACAATTGACATGATATCACAGACTAACAGACAGGACACTCAAATTAAATTCTTCAATCATTTTAACGGTCATTTCGAATATTCCTTTATTTGGGACAGTACTCACATGTGTCATGATGGCGCCACGTTACCCTATCAAAAACATCCTGTCTGTCATCTAGACTGTGTTTATTTTTTTCATTTACCAACAGAGTTGCCATTCATACAGAATTACCTATAATGTATTGATTTGTATACGTCCATGCGAATTTCATGCAGGATACAGATTTAATACATATTGCCAAAACTATATACATAATTGTGCCTACTTCTCATCCTCCAACGCAAGACAAAATCGAACCCGTTTTGTTACAATATTTACTTGCTTCTGGTCTGCCGCCACTTAATTTCGGGTGATAACTACCAACACAATAAAAAATAGTCTAGATGAACAACGTTGAGTCAAATAAATGGTTACCTTCCAACATCGCGAAAAAGTTAAATATATTATCAACGTAATCCAATAATTTATTGTAACGATTCATTTTCAAATATTTTGATGAAATCAGGCATCACTGCAAGCAGCTGATCGGTGTTGACAAACGAGGGGAAACCAACTAGTAAAAAAACTTTTACATAACACAAGGGGTGTACAAATAGTAAATAGTTCGCGCAGTACAATATAGGTGGAGCTAGTGCATAACGAAAAATTTTTTTTATAAGAATTTACTCATACTGTCATGTCTGTTAGTCTGTGATGATATGTTGAATGTGATGCCGTGCGATGGCGTTGTTGAACTGAAGATTGATGTCGCTCCAAGCAGACAGGGTCTGCTTTAAGTCAACTTCCAACAATTGTTTGAATCAAATAAAACTATTTTTAAATTAAGATTGGAATCAAATAAAACTCTTTTTGAATCAGTTGCAATGCATATTAGATTCAAATATATTAAGATATGAAATCAAGTTTCAAAATTTTATAGAATCATATTAAAAATTTATTTGATTCAAATCAGACCCTGTCAGCTTGGAGCGAAATCAATCTTTAGTTCAGCGACGCAATCGACTTCTATGTGCAAGATTCGATGCGGACTCACCTGAGGGCGCCATGCTCACAAAAAAGGATTTCGCCAATGATTTTCTCGGGACATGTGAGAGCTGGATATTTTGCTAATATGATGTTTTTGCTCAAATGCTTGAATACAGTATATGTATTTGAATCAAATATTTCGTAGTATATATTCAAATAAAACATGATGTTGAATCTTGAATTAAACTAAATCAAATATACTGAGTCTTAGCTTTAAATTCATGAATGTTGATTAAAATTTTTCGTCCGAGAATCAAATGCCAGATTATTGATTCTGAAATATTTTCATTGAATATACATAACATTCGTACTAGTAGAATTTGTGATATTTAACACAACTTTTGCTTAGATTTCATTTTATTACATTATTCAAACGAAAAACGTCGTTCGAGGAAATAATAACTTTCGAAGCAGTTGACGAATTTAAACTATCTGCACTATTGAAATCTTTCGAATTGTGCAATCCCACAGTGAGTATAGGTAGGTTATGAATTATGTATGTACAGGGAATTTAAATTTGTATTTATTCCAGAGAACGGTTCAGCTTTTGAAAATTATTGAACGAAAGGAAGTAGAGGAGTCAATACCGCAACCGTACTTAGCTGAGCGCACAAATTGCATTCAATAATATATAAAAATTTAATTTAGAATAATTAGTCAACAATTCTTTTTAAATAACAATTTATTAAATTAAAAAAAAATTCATCACTTAATCTACAAACAATCGCACGAAAGCCTGATTATATAAACAAAACTAATTTGCTTTGAATCAAATAACTATTGTATTTGATTTCAAGTGAAATGAAATTGAATCCAGGTGAAAATGAAATATATTTAAATTCAAAGCACAATATATTTGAGCATTAACATTTTATTTATTTTTGTGCATGTAGAAATAAAAAATATTTGTTTTGAAGTAAACATCAAATGTATTTGAATCAAAGGGAAATGGAAATAAGCGCTGATTCAAAATAAAATATCTTTGAATTCCAAGTGTAATATATGACATTTAAAAAAAATTGCTACGTGAAGGGATAGATCACATTTATTATATTTATGTATTAACAAAATTAAATGGTATGAGCTCTGAATCACGGGTTTATTTTAGTTGTGTGTAACACTTACAATTCACTTTTCTCAATGCGTGTATCGCATTGACATTCAATTAATTGCACATTTACTTTTTTCACAATGAAAGTTAATGTAAAAACGGAAAATAATAGTAATTGTTGCGGATTATCTATAAATTAGCTGTGCATTTTTAAAGTGATCTTAACATGCTCATTTTCCATCATACTATCAATAGTATTGTCAAAATTGTGCATTGACAACTATATTTATAAATACATTTTCAACCATTAAGTGCAATATAGAGTCGTTTCAATTTATTTACGTTCGACGAACTTGATGATGACTAAAGTTCACGATTCCACCCTTCGCAACGTACTCTTTTGAATAAACATATGATTGTGTTAGTGACCGGATGTGCATCGCTCTCGCTCTCCGTCTTACCATTTGGTTGGCAATTCTGGTAAAATGGCGTTTGTGTCACAGCAAAAGTGAGAGAGCGAGAACATAATTTTATATGTCAGTCAGATCAGAAGCTATTTTTTGTGATAAAGAAGAAACCCGAATAGTTGTTGAGCGCTGCGCCGGGCGGGAGCGGTAAATGAAAGAAGCATATATTTACAGCGACCTCGTTCAAACATCGAGTCCGTCACGGCAGTGCAGTGCTCTCTGCGACAGCCACAATACAAAATCGAGAGACGTTCGTCCGTCAGTGACTGGCAGCGCGGCCATGTTTGAGTACGATTTCTGAAGTTACGGTGGCGAAGTGTGTACGGTTTGTTCCGCTAGTTTTCGCTGCGCTCGCACTACAGTGACAATTTTGACATTTCAAGGACCCCAAACGTCGCGGAGTTGACGAAGAAGAGGGCGCATTTTGACGGTCGAAGGGAAAATCATCAGTCTGCTGCTGTGTGGGCCGCCAATAGTCAGATCTAGGACGGGGGCATTTTTTGCTCGCCCCCCAAATTGCGATTGCGGAATCCTGCAGAACTGTACAGTCGGCAGGGCGGAGGATCAACACGACAATTAGCCAGCGCGACCGAGGCGCAGGAGGCAAAATATGAAGAAAATAGTGCAACCAGTGCGAAAGGTATAACCGCATTAGCAATGGACCAACCAAACCTAGCATTTTACTAGTGAAAATCGATCCTCACGGTTCACGATTTTCTCGCTTCAATATGTAAAGCTGAGAATGTGATTGTGTGCGGGATTGCGGACAAGAACAGCAAGCGCTGAAAAGTGTTTTTACTTGCGGGCTTTCATGTGGCAGAGCGGTGAGCCGATAAGCTGCTCTCGGCAGTGTTGTCGGAAGAACTGAATCTTTGGAACACACCAAGAATTGCTTTGGTGGGTTTTGTAAACAAAATGTGATATTTTTGTAAACATTTCTGATCTAGTACGACATAAATAAGATGTTTTTTTTTTCAAATATCTTAACAAAAACGTTTAATTTTACAAAAATCTCTACGTGATATTGCTTTTTGGCAGCAAATCGAAGATATTGGTTGTAATTAGGATTTAATGTGTAGATTATAGAGCTTAATGTAGTGGACATAAGATGACTATGACTATTTTGGAATACTGTCTTCCAAATTTGAATCGAAATAAAGACGAATCTCGTTCTCACAATGCGTACTAAATTTGCATATAGTTATTTTTCTAAAACCTAATCCTATTTAAAGTTATTGTACCAATAGTTTTCTCATTATTCTAAATATTATTTTGCCGATAAAATCGGATACAATATCTTTGCCACGGCTTTAAAAAGCAATATCACAGAAAAAATAGTTCGAAAAATGTTCAATACTGCTGTTATAGCGGCTCGTAAACTCGATGCGAACGCAATTATTTTCATCTTATTTTTAAGGTCAATCTATCGATCAGAGACAGCAGATCTCACTGTACCTAATGGTTTTCGTATATGAGATTACTGGATCCATTACCCTACCAAAAATATATTACAAACATTGTTATTGATACCAAGAGTGCAAACTATTTAACTTTAGTTTTGCATCGTTTATTTAGACCCAGTTTTAACCAATTAGTGTCGTACACCGGAATATCTGACTTGAGCACAAGCCATTCGCAAAAACATGGTTATTTTGTTTGAGTCAGAATATTCTAGCTGAACACACTTTATTCAAATTAATAGTAGAGACGTTTAAAACCAAGAAATGTAATGCTTCACTAATACTGGAATGAAAATAGGATGAAAAACGAGCTTATATTCATATCATTTACTCCAAAAAATTAGATTGATAAATGTAAAACAAGATAATTTTGCAGTCGATTTCCCCAAAATCATCTCAACGGAAGAGAAGAAAATTAAGAGAAAATGAAGGATTCATTGACTTTTCGAGTGAGGCTCTCAGTTGTTGATTTTTACTATTCATTTGTTTTCATGGTTACATTTCGTGTGCCTGTTAAGGCATAAATGCTTTCGTATCTGTCATCGGAAAGATGAACATGAATGCAAGTAATAGGATAATGTAATGCTAACCATACCAGCTGTTGAAAATCAATATATTGAATCTTGATGTTCTGGCAGCACTGAAAATCCGACTGTTTCTCTCATGCATACTGTTGTATTAATTCAGCTGTCTCAGTCACATGCTCTCGCTCGACTTCTCTGAACTAGTATTCGCTTTCAGTGTGGTAGTGCATAGTAACGATCAAGTAAACCGTGAGTG
The DNA here is from genome assembly GCF_030247185.1 of Malaya genurostris. NCBI lineage: Eukaryota > Metazoa > Arthropoda > Insecta > Diptera > Culicidae > Malaya > Malaya genurostris. The sequence continues at coordinate 218,281,291 of NC_080572.1, forward strand.
TTTGTTCGTCGTGATGAATGACTAAAGTGCCGTTTGACGGAAGATCGTTCATATTGCGTTCCAAGTGAACTTCGTCTCTCCGGTGGTTTCGCCATGTAGCTATGAAAACTAGTGCGCTGATCCGTTGAATACTTGACGAGTTTGATTAGTTTTGTTTTTTGAATAACATGAATCGTATTACCTAGAGGTTTCTCGAGTAAGCTTCGGAGAATAGTGCCGGAAAGTGATACGTTCCTGTTGTAAAGAACCCCGACGAGTGAATCAAGAATGTATTCAAGAAACGCTCCCGCTAAAATGGCTCCCGTCAAGGTTACTGTTTTTGATGTTCTGTTTTGTTGATTAGTGTTGCATATTATTTATAAGCTGCCAAAGCTAAGTCGTTAGATACCATGTAAAAAGGAAAAAATATCCATATCGAAAGACAACAATTTGAAAAGCAGTTAAAAAGCGACTGTCATCGATGCCGAGCGCATAAAAGTAAGCTGAAAAGTGACGCTACCGCGCTGCTGTACCCCATCCGGCATGCACAATACATATAGTGGTGGTTTCAATGAAAAAGACGACGCCGTAAAATTATGGGCCTGCGTCAGTGTTGCCATTATTTTGTGTATTTTAATGCTATATCAAGCATAATAGATTTCATTAACAAAACGAAAAACAATCTCAAAACAAAGTAACCTAGCAATGTTTTTAGATTGATAAGTTGTTTTCATGTACGAATTTGCTGTCTCACAAATAATTCTGAACATAAAATCAGGTTCCACCTACCTACGTTCTATTGTCCTTGGAAAACCAAAATATCTGAAAATTTTAATTGGAAGTTGTTGGCAACCCATTTATCAAAAGGTTTGATAAATGTTTTCCTATTTTTGCAATACAAAATTTTTTTTTTATTCTATAGTTGAGTGCAGTAATTGTTTTGAGATAGTACAGTATACCTACAACATAAAACCTGAAGCCTTGAACAACTCGAAACAGTTCCTTGAATTGCACTCGCAAAGCCTGCTGTCGTAATTCAGCACATTGTTGCACTACTACCGACAAAGTGGTCACCGCATATTCCCAAGCTTACCGTGGGAAGCGCTAGTTTGTTCGCAGTAACGCGGTTCCTCTCCCGCGAGACAAAACCAATAATAACAGTACCATTGATAGGTATGTGGCATTCAATTTTTTTTTGTGATTACCGCTGTGTCGTGTGTTCGACTGTAACCTGAAAGCTCGAACAGTAGAAGAAATTGTCACAGTATTTACCAGAGTTTTTTTTACATTCTGAAACAGATTGATATTGGTTGTAAAATGTTTCTGGGCTGCGGGTTTTATCTACTGAACTGAAAAGTGTTTAATTTCTATACATAGTCACAAGTCGTGTTATACCATAATTTATTTGACAAGACATGACAATCATCTATCTATTGTCGATGTTGTGTTGCATACATCCTCCGCTTGACTGTATGGAAAAGTCGGATTGAAGTACTATTGCGTCATGCTGAAATTTTCGTTCCCTGTCAGTACTAATACCAACATTATCGTGCCAACTTTGACAAACGCTATTTGTGACAGCCTCCTTTGTGAAGCATTTTCAAGTGATCAATGTTTTTAACAATTCTGATATATTTGCGTTCAGGACGAATATTAGTGGTGGAAGAACGATGACGGAGAATATTGTGTTTTCGTTGAATGATTTCGTGCTCAAATCAAACCGATTTAAAATTGAAAGCGCGATCCAAAGTTAGACCGATTTAAAGAGAAGCATAAAACGTACAGAATTGGAGAGGAAATAATGTTTATTTTTTATCTTTCAGAGATAAGGAATAGCACTTTAGATCTTGACTACAGTGTGTTATGTTATAAATGTGAGAATGCTGTCAACTTTTTCACTCGCAATGAATCACTTGTGCTCATGAAAATTCACACTACTATGGCTGTGCAGTTCATTGCATTCTTATGTAGCCGGTTATGAGTTGGTTGATATTCGATAGTTTTAGATTATTCAAAGACAAAGCATAACTACTGTTCGGTAGTACAGGAGCTATGACGCTGCTCTCACAAACCAGTGGTATGTGTATGGACCAATGCCTACTAGATTGAGCAGAATCTCAAAACTAAGTATGAAGTTTATTCCTAAATGCGGGGAATTTGTTGAAAAGTCGTTCTGTCAAAACGGAAGTGCTCATCAAGCGGGTAAGCTTTTCAGTTAATTTGTTCTCTTCATTCCATGTGTACGGTAGGCTAATGTTGAAATCCATAGAATGGAACTGAAATTGTTAGTACGTTGGTTTAAGTTGTTTGTCTGCATATGTAAGAAAAGTTGTCTTTTATGTCGTTTTCGTTTTTAAATTGCACTACACCGGTGTAGCGAAAGCTGCACCTAAACCGTTCGTTTTTACCAATTGCACTACACCAGTGCTACACTTTTTCTGCACCGATACCACTGGTGTAGCACTCATCAAATGTTTGGCGTAGCTCTGTGCAATGGAATCGTTTATGGTAGTCAATGGTTACTGTTTATGTTTTCGTCATTTTTGTTCGTTTATTCATGCCTCAGTGTAGCACTGCACCGGTGTAGTGCAAATTAAAAACGAAAACGCCATTAGATTCTGACGACTTTACTCGAATCGACGATCGTCCTGGACTCGACAATGCATAACAGTTCAAAAAGAACAGCTTAAGTAACGTAGCAGTTCAACAGAAACCGCTAGGCTATTTAACTCTCAAGCGACATGTTGATAACATCGTAGGTTTTTTTCTAATTAAAGAATTGTTGATGCTGAGGTTTGTGCCGGGTTGGCGGTTCAATGCATAGAGCACTGGTCTAAAAAACCAGTTGTATGTTCGAGCCCCGACCTGGAAGGATTCGTAGTGTCAGCATGATCGTAGCACCGTAGCCATGCAATGGTTCTGTACACTGTGAATCGGCTGCGAAGGCTGTTGAAAAAGGAAGGTCAAATTCCACTACAGGAATGTAATACCAAGACTTTGTTTTGATCCTGAGGTGATTTGATTTTGGACTGTCGCTGTCTAATTTTCCTGAACTCATAACCCACACGCAGCGAGAATGTGATTTTTCCTTTTCTCTACCGAACAGTTAATATTTTATCAGTTTCTAGAACCATAAGGCGTTTTTTTTTTTAATTTATCCTCTAATAGTGATAAGTTTTTGAACGTAAATCTCACTTTTTTACAGAACGCGACAACATAATTGTTGAACCATACCATCGATAATATCATCGAGATATCAGCAGTTTTTCGAAGAAGGACGAATCTTAAAAAAATAAACAAATCGAGTTTCACTTTTCTACAAATAAATGCTTCAAAATCCTACCATTTTTCCTAAAAATTCGGATTCTACAAAAATTTCAATCTTAGTAATACAAATAACTATACATGGCGAAACTCATTCCATTTGTTCACGTAAGTTTCGCCCTCCGTGTTCCATGCCCAACAAACAGGGTGATACTTCCATTGCTAGAAAGGAAAGTCGAAACTACTTGTTTTCGTTATTTCAGATGGTTTCCGAACTTTTTACTACCAGAACCGGAAACCAGCCAATTTCACGAAAAAATGCACAAGGTGTAACTTTATTATTCCCACAGGGAGCATAGAAGTAAACAAATCGAAGAAGAACGAAACTCTTTTTTTGTTTATTTATTCAGATATAGAAAAAAAAAGTGGGAAAATTGCATACCTTTTAAAAATAAAATAATAGTTGTCGTTCACTGGACATGGATCTCATTCTCAAAACTTGCAAGCAGTTTGCTGAGATTGAAATTTATGTTCGCCTTTTTCATTAATTCTGAATCCATGAAAATGGCTTTTATTGGCACTGGATAAGACTTGTTTCGATTATGTATAACTGTATATAGTAAAGTCATTAACCTCTGGGGCCAGAAAAATTTCCTGATAATCAAACCCAGATATGCTGCGTGAATGGTATCGACCTATCGATCACACTATACCCGTCCCATCATGGAAAAAACTGGTCCTATCTAGTAAGAACTGAAAAGCTCAGATCAAAAATCTGGTTTTCCGGCAATTCTTTTACCTTTCTACAGATAAAATCAAAATGAATGGGAAAAACCTTGTTTAATCCACACCTAGTGGTGTAATGAACCCTTTCCATATGTAACTTATATTTTCAAAAACATACCTAGAAGATTCTGTCAAGATTTTTTATTTAAACTTGAATAAAATCAAAAACTTTCTCTGGGTATAAACTACCATAACTTTCTCAATCTGTAAACAGTTATGTCAAGTTAATATTAATATTTTTCTTCTTCCGTACCAGCACGTACCGATGCGTACCGATTTTGCATCATTTTGTATGACAGTTTGATACTCATTGCCCCATAATTTCGGAATGGGAGGTTGGATCTGGATAAAATTGCACAGTATCTTTTAAGACACTGAGAGCTATAATTTGAATGATTTGTGAAAATCTGTTTAACCGTTGCTGAGAAATCGAACACTATTGCCGGTGCGTTCGTCAACGAAAACCGGCAACTAGTCTCAAAGTAGATTTATATAGCCACTATTTAACAAGGTCTGCCAACTAAATTAATTTACCAGTAAATTTTATAAAAAATTGCACCTCGTTTCACCATAACTTTTTAGAAAATGCTTATGAAATCGAGAATTTTTCATTTATTCACTGTAACACCGGAACCAAAAGTCGGATCTGGATAAATTTTTCGGGGACTTTTTAAAGAATTTCAAGACCTTTCATTTGCATCTTAGTTTGAAGAAATCGGTTAAGAAAATTCCGAGAAGTCAATATAATTCCGGAACCGAAGGTCGGATAAAGATAAAATTCAATAGCGAACTATTGGACAAAAGGACCTTTCGTTTGAAACTAAGTTTGTGAAAATCGGCCACGCCATCTCTGAGAAAAGTGAGTAATATTTTTTTTTCAGTATTTGGTTTATATCACCCTGTAATTCCGGAACCGGAAGTCGGATCAGGATAAAATTTAATAGCGATATATTGGACCATAAGACCTTTCATTTGAATCTGAGTTTGTGAAAATCGGTTCAGCAATCTCTGAGAGTGACATTTTTTGTCACTGATAGAATAGAAAAGACGTCTGGTTGGAACGGTATAATATATTGGAATGAAATTAATTTACTTCATATATAATCAAAGGTTACTGAGTTCAACATCCCCCCTTAACTTTGATTTTCGAGTATTCCAAGCGACTTTCTAGCGTCCTGAAGTTTTGAAAAAGGAACTGGTTTCGTCAAGATATCGGCAAGTTGTTGATTCGAAGGAACATAGCATATCTTCACAGATTTCTTTTCCACTTGTTCTTTGATGAAATGATGCCGCAAATCTATGTGTTTTGTTCGTGCCGAATAACCGATTTCCTTCTCCGAAAGACAAATAGCGCCTCTGTTGTCACAGCAAATTGGTAGTGTTGTTTCAGCTCCGCTCAGTTCTGCCCTAAATGCGCGCCACCATAATGCTTCTTGTCCCACTGCTGCCAGAGCCATATACTCTGCTTCTGTTGTTGAGAGAGCCACTGTTGGTTGCCTTTTAGAACACCAGGCGACAGCACCACCAGCATGCGTAAACACGTATCCGGTGATAGATCGTCGTGTCTCCGAGTAATTTCCCCAGTCTGCATCGGAATACCCAAGAAACTGCTCTGTCCCAGCTCTGTTGCTGTACACAAGTTTTTTTTGTTTGGTACCTTTTAGATATCTGAGTATAGTGATTTTCACTGTCGGCTAGAAAAGATTGCGATGCGATAAGATAGCGACAAAATGCCGCAAAGATAGCGAAACTGTCAATCGCATCGATTCAACCCCTTCGAGACCACAAGCCAGAAAAAAATATTTTTTAAATTGACCGTTACAATGACTAATTTTTTATTTATTATTAAGAAAACTTCAGTCTTAATGAATTCATATTGATAATGCGTATGTGGCAGATTACGGCTACAACTTGCACGGATTTTTTAAGCGTTTTCTATTTATTCGACATAATGTACGATTCAAAAGATCCGCCTCCTTCCGTCACCGCCACCGGAACGTCAGCTTCCGTCAAAATTAGTTTAATACTTTCTTTACCGGAACGTTCACACGCTCCGTCCGTCAAGACGATCCGTGACGGTGACGTTACGTGTGAATGGCTCCATAAGAATGCATGTAATTAATGTTGACGGTGCCGGTGACGGAGATTGATTGTGACAAAAGAAGACGGATCGTCTGAATCGTACATAATGGTTATTTTGTGCTTAGTATGTTCCCTTTTCATTTATATTTTGTATTAATCGACGCCTTGGTTTTCAAAACCTCGTCCTTTATTCGATTGTGCTATTTGTCTACTCTAAAAAGTTGGTCGTCTTTGAAAAATATACATTTGTTGATGCTTTCGACGAACAATGAAATAACAATTGTCACTAAGGAATTTTACCAGTTGAAAATGCGATTGGCCTCAATCCAACAGCCGATTAATTTTTCTTTTGGCTCTAATGCTAGTTAATTTCAATACAACAGACAGCGAAGGGGTTAAAACAACTGTCTAATTTTCTGGCAGCGATGCCAGACGAAATTTTAGGCGTCTGCGTATTAGAAATGGTCCTATGTGACCTCAATATTTAGAAGTATGACGAAAAAACCAAACGAAAACCCTACAGTAATAGCAAAAGTCATTAAAATGGACGATTGTTTATAAAAATTTCCAAAATCTGAACAAAAGTCGGCTTAATTGCAAAGTCTGCTAACAAACGAAATTGCAAATTTACATACCAATCTGCAAACCTGGCATCAGTGTTTCTGACGCTCATTATTTCGCTATCCTGCGACGATTCCGTCGCATTCTATGTCCAGCTGAAAACCACTATACACGTTTAGCTGCGATCCAGTGTATTTCTGCCGGGTTGCTGCAAAAACTGCTGATTGCATTCACCGCAAACGCAATGTCCGGTCTGGTACATTGTGAACGAACTGTAATCTACCTACAAGTTCTCGAAATGGTACCTTTTCCATCATTGCGATTTCATCGGTAGACTTCGGACACATTTCCTTTGACAATTTCTGGCTAGCATCAAACGGTGTGGAAACAGGGTTACAGTCAGTCATTCTAAACCGCTCCAGCAACTTGTCAATGTATCGCTCTTGATCTAGCATAACCATTCCTTTGGTTTGTGTTAAACGCATTCCAAGGATTTGTTCCGCATAGCCTAAGTCTTTCATCTGGAATTTGGCCATCAATTGCTGCTTCAGGGCTGTTACAATTTCAAAGTCATTTGAAAACACTAGAAGATCATCCATATATACAGCTACGATGAGTATTTTGCTATCTTCAATTAGAAAATATACGCAGGTATCCAGCTTCGATCTACGTAGACCAATATTTCTAAGCACCGCATCAAGTTTTGTGTTCCAAACTCGACTTGCTTGCTTCAGTCCGTACAGAGCTTTCTTAAGACGACACACTGCCTACACCAGTATTGAACCCCTCTGGTGGCTCCATGTAAATTTCTTCATTATCCAAATCGCCTTGAAGAAAAGCTGTGACTGCGTCAAGTTGATGAATCTGCAAACCAAGCTTTGCTGCTACTGCCATAAGATAGCGAACTGTAGCATATCTGACCACGGGTGAATAAGTTTCGCCGTAATCAATTCCTTTGATCTGCGAAAATCCTTTGATCACGAGCCGTGCTTTGTATCTTTCAACTGAGCCATCCGCATTGGTCTTTATCTTATAGACCCATTTTGATTTAAGCGCCGTTCGTCCCGGTGGTAAATCTGTTACTTCCCACGTATGGTTATCCTCTAGTGACTTCATCTCTATCTCCATTGCCTGTTGCCACAGGCCTTTATCGTCGCGTTGTAGCGCCTCCGTATACGATAGCGGTTCCTCGTTAGGATTACCCTGAGACATGGAAATACTCTGAGAGACAGTACTAAAGCATTCTATTTGCGGTGGGAGCGCTACTTCTGCTGGCGAAGGTGGATCAATCACTGCTATTGTTTCAGTTTGAATATTACCTTCATTATATTCACTTGTCTGCATCTCGAACTGTAAGACTTCTGGTTCAGACTTCACTGCAGCTGATTGCACCTTGTCATCGCCTTCATTCATAGCCGACAAAGATACTTTCTTCGGATTTCATGTACCATTTCTTTCTTCTCACTTTGGGAATATGGGTCATCTCTCTAGTTCCAAATACGTGCAAGTTGGACAGGTTTGGTTTAATTCCGCTGAATCTCTCTTCTGGAGTCATACAATGGCCCTTCGTTGGTGATCGGTTAATCAGGTAGCAAGTTGTACCAACAGCCTCAGCCCAAAACGATTTTTCCAATCCTGCATCAGAAAGAATGCATCGGGCACGTTCTACTATGGTCCGGTTCATACGTTCCGCGAGACCATTTTGTTCTGGATTATGTGGCACGGTTGTTTCATGCCGTACTCCATATTGTCGCAAGTATCGTTTCATGGATTCATTGACATACTCCAAACCGTTGTCACTCCTCAGTCGCTTCAGTCGCTTACCAGTCTGAGTTTCAGCAAAGACTTGAAAATCTTTGAAGCACTCAAATACCTCACTCTTCGACCGAATGAAGTAGATGAAACATTTTCTGCTATAATCATCGATGAACGTGAGAAAATACGTATTGCCGCCTAGAGATTTCGTTTCCATTGGACCGTAAAGATCACTATGTACTAACTCCAACACATCTGTTGCTCTGGTTCCTTTGTTATTGAATGGTTGACGATGATGCTTGCCCTTCAAGCAAGAAACACAAGACGGAATCTCTGCATCGCTGAATTGCATACCGGTTACCATACTCCTAAGTTGCTTTAAACTTTGCACATTCAGATGCCACAATTTGATATCTTCCTTTGGTTTCGTCAAACAAGTAATATTCTGCTTTTTCTGACAAAGTCGATACATTCCACCTTGCTGCTTTCCAACAGCTACCAAGGCGCCACGTGGATTGAATACTTCACATCTATTTTTGGTGAATACTACGCGATGACCAAAACTGCAAATTTTATGCACCGACAGGAGATTCATAGGTAACTCAGGAATGCAAAGTACTTCGGAAACATCAAGTATTTGTGTTACACTTCCAACGTCTGCTTCGATTGTTACGTTCCCTTTGGCAACTACCGCTGTTTCCATGCTATTCGCAACTAAGACACTGTCAGTCACCTTCTGTGTATCTTTCAAGATCCGTTCTTCTCTGCACATATGTGATGACGTTCCGGAATCAATAATCCAGTCATCCGCACAACTCTTGTTATGATGTGCCATGAACGCCGCGTGCCTATCGAGCTTCTTTGAAAGCCGATGATCTGTTCGCTTCTGATCTTGTGAAACATGGATTCCCGGTTTTTGACATTCAGATGCGTAATGACCAGCTTGTTTGCACTTGTAACACTTGATGTGTGTCTTATCCGGCTTAGACGATTTATTCTTTATTTTCGACTGCCCATAAAATGCCCTACTAGAATCGCTTCCCATTGAATCGTTCGGCCACTTGACATCTTGAAGAATTTTTGCCCTGATGGTATCGGCTCGCAACTGGATTCCTGATGCTTCCAAACCCATGATCATGGGCTCATAGATTTTTGGTAGTCCCATCAGCAAAATGTTTGACATCCATCGATCGTTCACTTCAAAGCTAATTTGCGACAGTTTATGCCTCGTAGACATTAACATGTTCACATACTCCTCCACTGAAGAACAGTCCACTAGTTTCACTCCAGTCAACTGTCTGAGTAGACCAAACTCCCTGATGTATCCACTATCTTGAAATGCCGCCTTCAGACTGTCCCATGCTTCTCTGGCAGTTGCCGCATTCTGGACGAGACTGTAATTCATCGGATCAATGCTCAGACATATGGTAGCCAGCGCCCGTTCCGAGAGTTCTTCTAACGGGTTTTCTTCCTTAATAGCAGTCCACGTACCTTCCCGAATCATGATCATCTTGATCGCGAAAGCCCAGGAACTATAGTTCTCCTGACCACGTAGTCGCTCAGCCAAAGGTAGATTCATACTTCCGCCTGGCAACGACATCAGGGAACTCGTCGCTCCTTGCGCTTCTCCGTTTGGAATCGCCATACCGGAAACAGTCGAACCTTGCACCGCTTCTGAAATACTTTCATCTCTTCTTCTCACTGGAGACCGCTCAATCGGCATAAAGCTCCTGGAGAAAACTTATCTTCAATGATTTGAAAATCTTCGGTGGAAAAAAAAATTTTTTTCTTCAACTGTTTGAACCGTTTCTATGACATCACATCAGGCCCATAACCTGATAGAATAGAAAACACGTCTGGTTGGAACGGTATAATATATTGGAATGAAATTAATTTACTTCATATATAATCAAAGGTTACTGAGTTCAACAGTCACATACACACATACATACATACACTACACACACTGACATTTGCTCAGTTCGTTGAGCTGAGTTGAATAGTATATGAAATTCGACCCTCCGGGCCTCGGTTCAAAAGTCGGTTTCCACAGTGATTGTATAGCTTTTCTATATGAGAAAGGTAAAAACAAATCGTGGTGGATTAGTAGTGTTACAGACCTAACTGGGAGTCGTGAATACGAATAAAACTGGCTTCTTTCACAATTCCCGAATATCGACTTATTGACAACAAACGTATCCTACCACACAATTTTTTTGCCGATCTACATTCTCAGTAGAGGAAAACTTAGCATAGTTCTTTAAGAATATTTGAATGGTTCTAAAAAGAATCGATTTGAGGAATTTATCTAAAATTTACAACTGTTGAGTACTTTTTGCTATCATTTAGTTATCTACACCAGATCTCGAATTCTGAACCAAGATTCAGAACCTTAAACTAGTTCGAGAATGCTGGAACTGAACTCATTTTCCGAATGCAGATTCCGAACTAAATTCTAGAAATGAATTCTTAACTAGTTTAGTGCTTAAACTCTTTAAACTAAGCTTGAAGAAGACGCCGATTTTTGCCATAAAATCATCTTCTCGGATGAGGCACATTTTCATCTCGGCGGGTATGTTAATAAGCAAAATTGTCGCATCTGGGGGACGGAAAACCCGCACGTTATCATGGAGAAGCCGATGCATCCTCAGAGAGTGACGGTTTGGTGCGGATTTTGGTCTGGCGGCATCATTGGGCCATTTTTCTTTTAAAATGAGCCAGGAGCTGCCGCCACGATCAATGGCGAGCACTACCGCACCATGATTAGCGATTGGTTCTGCCCGTTACTTGAAGAGGAAGACTTGGACACCATTTGGTTCCAACAAGACGGCGCTCCGTGCCACACAGCCAACGCTACGATCGATCTTCTGCGCACAGTCTTCGAAGATCAAATTATCAGTCAAAATTCGGATGTCGTTTGGCCGCCTCGGAGCTGTGATTTGAAGCCGTTAGACTATTATCTTTAGGGGGCTGTCAAAGATAAGTGTTATGTGGACAAACCAGAGACAATTCAAGCCTTGAAGGACAACATTCGTGCAGCCATAGCTGAAATAAAGCTGCATACAATCGAAAATGTACTAAAAAACTGGACCGACCGTATGGCGTACTGCAAGCCAAGCCGAGGTAGCCATTTGAATAAAATTATGTTCCACAATTAACCGGAAGGATTGTACTTTAATATGTAAAAATAAATTTTGAAATCGGATGAACCGTTTGTGCTTTATTGCATGTTTAAAAAAAAAAGTTACATGGCGGACCCTGTATTATTTCACTGCTAGGCGCAGTACTGTCCCGATAATTTCGAAGATTTTCACGAAGGGTTAACGCAACGGACCGATCATTTTTGATAGCTACACTGTTGCGAAGAGTTCTCGGGATGTATATCAAAACTTGGTTAAACTGGATCATTTCTATTTTCAACCATATCAATGAAAAAAGGTTTACAAACGGACGCTATTCATACTTTTTTATATTTTTCTTCTGTCTTTGATATAATTAATCACGATATCACGATTACTAAATTGACCGCAAACATATCTTATGGGTCATTATTTACCAGTGGAAATCAGTGATCACGTTTCCAAAGAGTTTATCACTTCGTCTGGAATTCCGCAGGGTAGCTATTACGTAGCTAACGCAGGGTAGCTATTACGTAGTGAACGTTTCAACAATATCCTATATTGAAGTCCCGGCATGTCTTGATTCACAGCTCTTATTCGAGAAAACTGAAGAAAAATTTGCAATACTATCGCGTAAAGAATGAAAACTTCCCTATTTTTATATAAGAAATTACGCGATACAAAATAAACGAGTGAATAGGATTTAGACAAAATAGTTGATTCATTACATTGACATATTCTAAACAGTTGTTATAAAATCATTTTAAATCACCAAATAAAGGTCAACAGATTTCACGCGCGTCTTTATTTATTATTTATTATTCTTTATTATTTCCGCTTTCTTATTTTAATTACTTATTAAAACTATTAATTCCTTATATTGGTTGATCTGGGCAGCCGGCTACCAAGAAAAATATTAATTTATTATTTGAAATATTAATATCAAGTGTTTTTTACTACGTGTTCAATATTATCTCTGTTATTAACTTTGTAATATCAACGGATTTGCGCAATAGTTATAGATTATTTATTTATTTATCATTCAATTTATAATCCTGACAGACAATCAATAACATGGAAGAAGAAAACATTCCAAATTCCAAACTTTTTTTCGAAGTTAGACGGAAATTGATAGGTTGAATGAAGAGATAATTTAGTAAAATAGAGTAATCAGAAGTAAAACATTGAAAATATCTGATAACTGAAAGGAAAAAGAAACTCCTGCAATTATCACCTTTTACGACATGGAAACAGGAACCTAGTGGATCTATTCTTGGTTCAGTTTTTTTCCGCCGGATTCCACACGGCATCTAGGCTGATACTGTCCGGAGAGAGCTAATAGGTACTATCAATCTCCTAGTGGACCCCAGCCCCTGCTTGCGACTTTAAGATCTATTATTATATTCAAAACCCGTTGTAGGTTTTCGGCAATGACATTTGTTGAGCTTCGCCAAGTAATGTAAAGTAAACAGTCTGAAATTGAATCCTGACAAATGCTCCACCATTTAGCTCCCGAAGAAAAAAGAGCCATTTTATTTCGAATAATTTTTGGAAGAATTCTCTGATATTCAGGACGACGTGTGTCAAAAACAATGGTGTCCTTCTCGACGAGTAACTGACATTCAAGCAACACATCAGTTATACTGTTCCTAAATATTCTCACAATGAAGGCTGTCGCTTGTTCGTTCAACCCTTAAGTACTGCTCTGTCGCTGGGAATCCCCACTACCTAAACGGTGCTCATAGAATCGAATCGATACAACGTAGATTCCTCACAAACTGCCAAGCTACGAAAGTCGCGGGTTACTAATTGGTCTCGATACACTACAAGTTCAACGAGATGTTGCACGTACTTAACGCGTACTTAATTTTGTATATTACTAGGAATTATTATTTGTACCATATTGTGTCTATCGTATAATCAAATAAATAAATAAATAACTGCAATCCCGAATCGTCAAAACTTTGACTCTTGTCTACCCGGTCTTATTGCAATCTTTTTTTTTCCTACCAGATATACGGAACTACCACCACAGTAGGAGGTCAACAGCAGCAGCAGCAGCAACAACAACAGCAACAAAGCACAATGCAAATGAACGCGGTGCGGAAAATTAACAGTCTCTTGCAGAGCGGTGCAGTATCGGTAACCGGAATCTCCGGTAGTCAGGCACGCATGATGCCGAAAAAGCCACTCAACAACCAGCAAACAAGCGTCTCGATTACGACCACAAACAGCTACGTCTCAAAGCAGCAGAAGTGCTATGTCTGCGGTGACAACGCCGGTATCAATGCCACACTGCTGACAGAAGCTTCGACGGCCACTTCGCAGACAGAGTTCACTTCAAAGATAGCCAAAATCGTCGGCGAAGGCTACATGGTAATCATCGGCACAGACGATGTTGTGTGCAGGCGGTGCATTACAATGTTCAATCAGATGGACAAACTCGAAACAGACCTTGAACACGTGCGAAATACGCTTACAAGTTTTATTCATAAAAAATATAACATACTGGATGATGATCCGGGTATTGCGCCTCCGCCGGCGAAAATTCAGAGGCTTGGTGGCCTGGGAACGACGGCTACGACGTACAGTTTGAAAACAGTGAACGACTCTGGACAGGAGATTGCTGACGTATCCAGAAAGACCAACACGTCCGGCACCCTGTCGGATTTGACTAACAGCGGAATGGATATCGAGAGTCAGTTAACAAATATGTTCGAAAAGCCACAGCAGATTGTAACACAACAGTTACAACCACAGCAATCACAAATTCAGACTACCAATAATGGAGCAAATATCGTCAGTAGCACGGCCCAACAAGCGCCATTGACGGCAATCCGACGGAATCCAATTAAAATGTACAAGTGCATGTCCTGCGATTTCAAGACACAGGATCTGACACAATTCCAACCTCACTACGAGCAGTGCAAGGCAAACACAAACCAGCAGCTCATAACGCCTACTTCCACAGCCACGACGACCACATCCTCTGCATATCGTTGCAAATTGTGTAAGAAAATTTTCGCCTCCGTTGCTTTGCTGAAACAGCACAACGCTCAGGAACATCAAAATCCTGCACAACAGTCAACCGAAATCAAGATCGTGGAACAGCAAGGCTCGGGAGCGACGATAACGCAACTGTACGCCTGCAGCATGTGCACTTACAAGACCCCGGATAAGCTAAACTATGACGATCACCTGCGCAAGCACATCAAGCTGAAACCGTTCAAGTGTCGTGTATGTCTGATGCGATTTGAAACACGCGAACAAGCTTCAATTCATGCGAAGAATCACCAACCCGATTACTTCAAGTGCGGTATCTGTAATGTTACGTTTAACAAGCGTGAACTGCTAATGAAACATTTGGAAACTCACGAGAACGTTAAGAAACACGTCCCGGTACAGAAACACACGACAATTACAACGGTTCAGCAGCCGCCTTCCCAGCAGCAAACCCAACAGATCACCCACCAGCACCACCAATCACAGCAACAGCAGCAGCAGCAGCAGCAAACATCAGCACAGCTTCGTATCAAAAACGAAATTCCTGTGGCCGATTCGTCGACGCAAAAACTACTGCAGGCAACGATCGATGAAGCGCTACGGGATACGATCGGCGAAACGATCGATGCGAAATCGATTCAATTCCACTCCTGCAACACCTGCTCCCTGACATTCCTAAACGAGAAGCTCTACACTCAGCATATGAAGATGCACTCCGGATCGGCTGGCAGTGCCGCGGCTCCGTTGACCAGTAGTCAAACAGTTGGCGGTGGAACGACCATCACCACCAGCAAGAAGCTGGTGAGCGCGAATGCGTCCACACTGAACAACGGCGGTCAGGAGCTGCACGGCAAATTGCTCGCTCCGGGCGGTGCTCCCGGGTCCACCCTCACCACTAGCCATAGTATCTCGGATGGCGATCTGGAAAGCATATTCGAGAAGATACACTCCGACAAGAACGATATGAACCCTGGCGACAATATGGTCATCACCAGCCAGGATAATGCTACCGGTAACATCACGTACAGCATTACGTTGGCCCAACAAGGCCAGCAGGCACAGACGTATGTTCAGCAGCAGCAATCGGAGATGGCCGATAGCAAGATGGTAGGACTACGAATCCATCATTTTATTTGGCTGTAAACTCGAATCATACTTATGCGTATTTTTTTTCGTTACAGTTAACTCAAAATCAAATAAAACAGCCACAGACTGCTGTCAGTATTGACATGCCAACGCTCGATCAGGGTGATGAGCAGCAACAACAACAGCAGGGTCAGCTTCCTCCCAAGCAGGAAACGATGAACATGCCCGTTAGCATGCCCAGCCTCGACGATGATGGCGAACAGTCGCAAAATAGTCAAAACTCGAATGCGGAAGGTGCGGTCCACATGGAACTCGAGGGTATGCAAGACGCCGATGGTCAGCAGATTAAGTTCATTCTTAACGAGAACGGGCAGATATTGCAACTGGATAACCACATACTGACCACGGATGCGGACGGAAATCAGATTCTGGTTCAGGGTACGGACAGCGAACAGATTCAGCAGCTCCTGCAGAGTGTTGGAGTGGTAATGCAAAGCGGCGAAGGTTTGGGAGAAGGTGAAACGTTACAGATGATCGGTGGTGACGGTCAGACAGGGCAGATGATTCTGGTGCAAGGCGCTGATGGACAGGAACAGTTAATTGATGCTTCGTTGCTGAATGCCGATGGAAACATTGTTATTCAACAGTCCCAAGAAGGTGAACTTAATGCCGAAGGGACACATATAACCACTGAAGATGGTCTGCAGATTCCAGTGTCTGTGGCATTCACCACCTCGGGTGAGGTGGACCAGGAAGGTAATTTAACTGTCTCCATGGCGGGTGGGGAAGGCGGCGAACAGCAGATACAGTTACATCTTCAACATGCAGGTAATGAAGGCGACGAACAGCACCAATTGGACGGATCCGAGGGTCAACAGGCTATCCTCACCGAAGGTGGTCACATCATTCTTCACACTCAGGAGCAGGTCGATGAGCAACAGAAACAGGATGAAGAAAGTAGTGCTCAGAACGCATCAAGTGGCGGGGCGGATACAAACGCCACCGGTAGTGGATCTGCGGCTGGCAATGGTAGCAGTACAAATGCAACAGCCGCCGGTGCCGACGAGCAGGGCATGTTTAACTTTGATGAACTCATTCAGCCTCAGGTTGTTATCAAACAGCAGGTAAGGCGAGATTGACCCTAAGACCAAAATTCGACCAACGCAACCACATTTTATGTTTGTTTGGTTTTGTTGTGTAAAAAGTTGGAAACTGCTTCAGACATGTACGCGCTGAGCACCTCGTTTGTTCCGCTCTCCCTTTTATTATTTTGATCACTAATTTAATTTGGTAGTAGCAGCAACCCGTAGATTATTACGTGTAACCCTACATTTTGCAGTAAGAATCCATTTTGTCATTAGAAGAAATCAACCCAGTTTCTCAATCCACTGTATGGATGCACTTCCACAGGCTCAAACGCGACACCCGCACTATTCGCACGCTAATTATCGTGAGAGGTCCTTGTTACAACATAATAACAAGTAATAAGTTTACTTTTGTTTAAACAAAATACACCGAACGGAGACAAGATACAAAATAAATATTATTAATTATAACATTAATGATAACAATTAGGAAGCAACTAGTTTTTTCTTAGAAATTAAAGCCACTACAAAACTGCAGAAGACAAACGAGTCTAATGAATTTGGTGTAATATTTGAAATGTTTTCCCAATAAAGATTTCAAAAAATACACCGCAAAAGTGTCTGTCTTTTGTGTACTTTTGATAATATCAATAATTCATCTGTAGTACGTTAAAAGTTTTACACAAACACATGTACCTATCCGAACAATCCATCATCCTGTTCGCATGCTTCATTTAGTCTTCCGTTATATGTTCTTTGAAAACTTATTCTCACTAGATTCAGTTAACAATTACTAATAAAAAAAATAACAAGAATTTATTTCGATCGATCGAGGTTCAATAATGACGTATTGCACTCTAATATTGATCTACAGTACTATCCGCCGATGGTTTTCGACACGCTGCACCTTCATTAGTCTTGGATTTAATAATTGCTAGAGTTGATTGTTCTACCATTTTCGTATATATCATATACTGCCGTTCTACGCATAATTGTCTCATATTCTGTGGGTTTCCCAATATAAATCGAACAATTATGCGAAGAACGGCAGTTTAAGACTTAATCTATTTTTCAATCACTTATATTACGTGACTCAAGATCATTAGGTAAACGGAGCCAGTTTATCATGTAACGTTTTATATTAAAATAAAATCAACGACGTATATTTTACTGGATCTTGATATCCTGTTTTTCTCGGAGGAAAAAAAATGAAAAATTGACTGTTGAACGGTAATTTCGTCAAAAGCCGTCTCGCCGAAAGGGTCATTTCATAGAATGCTATTCTACCGAAAGGGTCATTTCTCCGAATCGTACACTCTTGATATCGTGATTGGAATTAATTCGTTGATATCGTGATTGGAATTAATTAAAACTAAAGGCAAATAAAATATGATAACGCTTACGCCCGTTTTGTTGACCTACAATCGTACTTCTGAAATATCTCACATTGAAAAAAGGATGAATTCATTTCCCCGTGTTTACTTCAAGAAGACTACTCTATTGATCGTACTGTCTATGATCCTCAGAACGGAAGTTTCAACAAAACATGTTCACCCCGATTCTGAATTTCGTTCGAATCGGATTATTTCGATCGAATACAAAATATTGCATTCTGTATCTCGATCGAATAACAGACTGCAAATTTTCACATTCGATCGAAGTAATCCGATTCGATCGAAATACAGAATAGGAGTGGTTGATTTTATTAGCTACTAAGCACCAAAGCATTTGCAATTGTTTGCGGTATTTTTCGTAACTGATTGCAATAGAAAAAAAAACTTTTTTAATCCACCTAGTGGTGTAATGATGCCTTTTTCATATCAATGATACTATCATATCTAATACTGGGTATTCCTCAAAAAAAATATCCATTCTTGGAAAAATAACCCGAATCGGTTTGTTTGGTCGTCTATGGATAATGACTACCGGTTGGAGTAACTTTGATGTCGATTAAGATTTTTTTTACGGTTTTCGTTTCGCCCTTTTAAGTGATGGGATTTACACTATAATTTCGGAACGGTCAGTAAGGGCGAAACGAAAACTTTTGTTAATATAATTTCTTTGCATATTTTACCTCATAACGCCGGAACCGGAAGTCAGATCCAAACAAAATTCAGGACCTTTGTATGGGATTAAAAGGCCTTTCATTTTCAAAAGTCAAAAAACGTCACATACTACATGGAATGAGAAGTCCAGGGCCTAACAGAAAAAGGTCGATTTTGTGCCGTGAAAAAAAAAGATTTGTCAAGGTCTTCAAAATAGGCTTCCGTTTCTGAATTCGACGAAAATTTCATTCCCTGGAAAAACCTTTTCAGGTTTGGAAATGATGCGGGGGGATGGTGGACCAAATTCAAAAGAGCTGTCGATTTTGACCTTCTTTGATTTTCTTCTTTGAGAGCTGAAATTGGTTTTTGAGAGTTTGGAAAAAAAATCTTACTTTACCTAACAGCTATAGGCCTGGGGTGTCCTTTGCTGTATCAAGCATACGTCTCCACATAACTCGGTCCATGGCTGCTCGTCGCCAGCCACTCAAGGCACGGATGCTTCTGAGATCACCCTTCACTTGATCGATCCACCTTGCTCGCTGCGCTCCTCTTCTTCTTGTACCAGTCGGATTAGATTCAAGAACCATTTTCACTGGGCTGTCGTCCGACATCCTTATGACATGCCCAGCCCATCGTAGACGTCCGATTTTAGCTGTCCGTACGATAGGTGGTTCTCCTAGCAGCTGTTGCAATTCGTGATTCATACGCCGTCTCCACATTCCGTCTTCCATCTGCACTCCGCCATAGATGGTCCTCAGTACCTTTCTTTCGAAAACACTGAGGGCGCGTTGGTCCGCTGCCAACATAGTCCAGGTCTCGTGAAAATAGAGAAAAACCGGTCTAATAAGCGTTTTGTAGATGGTCAATTTCGTGCGGTGGCCTACTTTTCTCGATCGAAGGGTTTTTCTGAGTCCAAAGTGAGCCCAAATACACGAACTCGTCAACCACTTCGATATCGTCACCGTTTATCAATATTCGTGGTGGAAGCCGTAGTGTTTCTTCTTTAGAGCCCCTTCCTCTCATGTATTTTGTTTTTGACGCATTTATGGCCAGTCCGATACGCCTAGCTTCAGCTTTCAGTCCGATGTAGGTTTCCGTCATCTTCTCAAGGTTACGTCAGCCAAAAAGTTGTACGGACTTTCGGAAGATCGTGCCACTCGTGTCGATCCTCGCTCTTCGAATCACATCTTCCAGGGCAATATTGAACAAGATACAAGAAATTCGAAGGGACTCGAGAGCGTCCCAGATACTCGGACGTAGCACATCACTCTATCCATCGTTGCTTTGACCAATCTCGTCAGTTTATCCAGGAAACCGTATTCGTGCATTATCTGCCATAGCTGTTCTCGATCGATTGTCGTATGTCGCTTTGAAGTCAATGAATAGGTGATGCGTGGGTACGTTGTATTCACGACACTTCTGGAGTACTTGTCTTATCGCGAATATGTGATCCGTAGTGGCGCGAGCTCCAGTAAATCCCGCTTGGTACGGCCCTACGAATTCCTTAGCTATTGGTGATAGACGACGGCAAAGGATTTGGAAGAGTACCTTGTAGGCGGCGTTCAGCAATGTGATTGCGCGGTAATTGCAACAGTCTAGCTTATCATCCTTTTTGTAGACGGGACATACCACTCCATCCATCCATTCTTGCGGTAGAATCTCCTCCACCCAAATCCTAGAAATCATCCAGTGCAGCGCTCTAACCAGTGCCTCTTCTCTATGTTTGAGCAGCTCGCCTAGCAACTGGTCATTGTCCGCAGCTTTATTGCTCCTCAGCTTGCCGATCTCCTCACTTATCTCCGACAGATCAGGTGCTGGGAATCTGTCGTCGGCTGAGCGTGCACCCAGATTGATTCCTGTACCGTTCTCTGGATCTTGTGCTTCGCCATTTAGATGTTCGTCGTAGTACTGCTTCCACCTGTCGATCACCTCATGTTCGTTCGTGAGAAGGTTACCACTGGTATCTCTGCACATTTCGGCCTGTGGTGTGTAGCCTCTACGTGAGCGGTTCACCTTCTCATAGAACTTCCGTGTGCCATTTGCGCGGTACAGCTGTTCCATCGCTTCGCGATCTTGGTCTTCCTGGTAGCGCTTTTTCTTCCGGAAAACCGTGTTCTGTCTGTTCCGCGCCTGTCTGTATCGTTCCTCGTTCGCTCTAGTGTGGTGTTGCAGCATCCTCGTCCTTGCTGCATTCTTCTCTTCAACCAACTGCTGACATTCGCCGTCAAACCAGTCATTTCCTCGATTCGATAACCTAGAACGGTTGCAGCAGTGCTACTCATGGCGGACCTTATGTTCCTCCAGCCGTCTTCAAGAGTGGCCGCGCCAAGCTGCTCTTCCGTTGGTAGCACTAGCTCCAGTTGTTGCGCGTATTCCTCTGCAGTACGAATGTACTCGAGATTGAGCTGCTCGAGATTGAGTCCCGGCGTTCCTGTGCGACGAGTATTGTGCACCGTCGATAGTTTTGAGCTCATACAAACCGCGACAAGGTAGTGGTCAGAATCAATATTGGCACTGCGGTAAGTGCGGGCATTGATGACGTCGGAGAAGAATCGCCCGTCGATGAGAATGTGGTCGATTTGATTTTCCGTATGTTGATCAGGTGATCTCCAGGTGGCTTTGTGGATATCTTTGCGGGGGAAGAAGGTGCTGATTTGTTCAGTGAATCTATGATCAATTTCAACTTTCGATTTCAGTAGGATCACTAGAATGCAGATAATGATGTCGACAAGAAATCAAATTTAGATCATCTCAGTCGGTTGAGGCATAGATTGTTGTTTTTTCCAGAGCGACAAGTGACTGTTTTGAAAGAAAAGAATATCATATATGTTGTAAGATGGAATCGGTTTTACGGGAAGAGAATTCGTCCTTGTTCGTTCATTTTGAGGCTTATAGTTATTTTTTTCACTAGACTATACTAGGCTAAAATAGTATTGGAATGCACTAGACATGAACAATCCGTTTGCTAACAGTTCAAAAGATCTAGTTCTCATCGAAGAGTAAGTGAACTGGAGTTCTTTATTGAAGAATGATAGTTCTCTATTTTTCTCAATAGATATAAAAGTAATCGATTTTTTTTGGGAATGTATACAAATTAGTTGCGTCTTCCGGAACGTTTTCTGGTTCGAGGTAAAACTATTAAGTTTTGAGCGGTTTTTTGAAATGAGCATTATTGGAAAAAGTATGAAGTCTGAATAAAATGTGTTGATTTTTGAACAAAATTGAGTTTTTATCTTGAATACGAATAACATTAGTGGCGAAGTAATAGACAAAATAAAGATGGAATACATTGAGCTGGGATGTACTGTCAGTTCAGAAGATGAGCGTTTGGACAAATTGTGGATGAAATTTTTATACGTAGTTCCAAGGACTACTGTAATCTTAAATTTTCTATCAAGCAAATCGTCATACTCTCGAACAAAAACCTATTGAAATTCTTGTGGCTCAGCGTATTGTTGATAATGCTATACTGAATGAGGTATTTAACAAACCAGCACTCATAATCATATAATCGATACAAGGAGGCTGTCGAATCGAAGAAACAGTTTCTAATCACGATCAGAACTGTTGTTTTCACTCCTCACCCTTCTTCACAACCGAAAGTCGGATCAGGACAAGGGGAGGACGCTTAGAACAATGTGCCAATCACACAGTAACACAATGCGTTGGTGCATTTATCAATATTGGCACTTTTGTTTTCATACAGTTGCACAGTTGAGGCACACAAAGGGCTCAGTTTTGACAAGTAGCTGGTTCATGGGGCACACAATGGCACACTTAGACTCACTGTTTTTTTAGAGGCACAACATTGTTTGTGTTAAACGACTCTCCCCTTGCATCAGGATGAAATTCGTATCGGACCACAAGAAAATCGGTTCAACCATCTCTGAGAAAATAAAGTGCTCAAAAATGTTACATACCTACATACACACATGCAGACATTTTCTGATCTTGACGAACTGATTCGAATGGTCTAGACACTCAGTTTTTCGGGTATTGGTTCGAAAATCGGGTTTCACAGTGATTGTACGACCTCTCTACATGAGAAAGCCAAGAAAGACTTTTGGCCACTGTTATTGAAACTCATCATAATGAATATTCTCTATTTATAAATCCCGAAAAATACTGCATTTCTCAACTCGCGATGTTCTTTTGGACATGGGATTTCTATTGAAAGCTTGAATAAGTGAAATATTTGAAAAAATACTGAATATAGACGATTTGGGCCTGTTCTAAAACCCGGAATTTTTTATCTTGCGCACCGGGAAATTGAAATCGCGGCAATTAATTTGCCACCCTGCATTTTGTGTACTCGACGAACTGAGTCGAATGGTATATGGAACTCGGTTCATAAATCGGTTTTCACAGTGATTTCGGCGAATTGATCGACTCGGCGAAACAACTTCCAACGAAATGGCTTTCGGCGAAATCACCCGCTGCCTACGTTAAACGTTAAAACTACGTCAAAAACATCGTTTTGTGACTGTTTAGTCAATTTATCATCTTCAGTACTGTTCGAGTTGTTGGAATCCATCCGAAATTTTGCATTATGCATCTCGATCGAGTTTGAGTTTTCCATACAAAAGTATCACTCAATCGGATTATAGAATGGAAATTTTCACATTCGTTCGAAATAATCCGATTCGATCGAAATGCAGAATAGGGGCGAATGTCTAATTTTTCCTGTTTTTTATTAGGGATTCCCCAAATAGATACATCTGTTTCGTACACATACGATCTCTTTTTTCCACTCTTCAATATGTGTGTTTGCATTCAACTAAACTCTTTTACAAAACAAGAATCAGTACCGAACCTACTTGCACTTCGTGTGGTTCGTTAATGCCGGAGAAAAGGTTGTCTATGCACATGTGCCGATTTGTTTTATGCGCCGTTCGCTTTGCACGCTTGCGATTTCTTCGCATTCGAGGAAAAAACAGGATGACCTTGGTCATGGAGTGCTGGATGATCGTAATCAGGGGTGGAATCATGTAAGGTGATAAGTGACTATCACCTTCTGGTGATAAAGAGGTGATCACCAGAATGTTTGGAATCACCGAAGGTGATCACTTTTACTATCACCGTCACCGGTGATTGAGCCAACTTCACTCCATTTATCACCTGTCAAGAAACGTCAATTTTTCTGGAGTAAAATATAAATGTGACGTATACCGTTGATATTAGGAGGAGTAACATATGAAAGTGGCGTATACCCAAATAATATTTTAAAATCTAAATTTTTATTCCTATAGTTTTCAATCATTTTCATTAATTCGAGTCATGTTTATCAATGATGATTTGTATGGATCGAAGAATAACGTTGAAAAAAGTTGCCTCGCGAGTATGACTAACTGTGCAATTCACTTGTTGGTTTAATTTAGTGCCGATTTTTATTTTTCAATGGAAATCAATGTCACAGTCAGTTCTTTGGGATAAATTTGCTAGCTTTGAAATGACACGAATTGTTAGATCTTCTTGATGTTTCACAACTGATGGCATTCCTCTCGAATGAGATAGATCCGTTAAATAATTTTGTGTATAGTTTTCATTCACTTTACGATTATGGCATTTCACAGAGCATTCGAATGCTAGTTCTATTTTAGAAATTTTACCCACCGGCACTACAAATATCCACTATGATTAGCAGCATCTAATTGTCCAAAAATATTGATTCAACTCACAAGAAGAAAATTAAGAACGCAATTTAATCTTTTTTACTCGTTCAGTTGAACGAGACTGATATGTCGCTCACTACTAAGTCACGACCATCTAATTCTACTGAAAATGTTAGCAGATTTTTTATGTTGTTACGTTATGTGCAACAGGAGATGTCTACATTCATAAACTTATCACTTTTCCAGAAAGCAATTTATCTTTGACTCTACGAATACCCCAATAATAGTTACAACATAAATGAATTGATTTAATTTATAAATACTACCGTTCATTCTATGAATTCTTTAAACTATACAAACTAAGTTACATTTTGGTATTTAATTTTGACACAATATCAGTACGAATTTTATAAAAAAATAATAATCTCCGACCAATTTTGGTAGGTTAGTGGCTTAAAATTCACCTAACGGACAATAATTTATAAAGCCACTTCTCAAAAAATCAAATCACTACTAAAAGTGATAACTAAATTGCTATCACCTCCATTATGACATGAAGGTGATTAAATCGTGGTGACTATCACCTTACGTAATTCCAACATTTGATAGTGATGTTAGCCTTTCAGCAGTGGTGACAGAACTTGGTGATTATCACCTTACATGATTCCAAATTTTCAAAAGTGATAATCACTTGGTGATAATCACCTTACATGATTCCACCCCAGTACTTGCCACCACCAACACATTAAACGGTCCAGGGCATCCAACATGCTCAAAGAATTATTTTTGAAGAAATGCTTCGCATAGATACTAGTAAGTTTAAATGGTACACAAAAACCTGCCGCCTAAACGTTCCAAACAAATTTAAGTTGTGATATTGACAATAGTTTTGTGGTCCTACGCGATCAGTTCTAACAATCCCATTCCATGTACACTCAGAAAAATAAGATGGTAACAGCTACCATATGAGAGGTTAGTTTAACCATACGAGAATAGTGATTTTCAGCACACAATAAAATCAGATAATGTTAACAATATGCAAGCTCACTTTTACTATGAATGGTTTTGACTCTAGAATAGTAATATTGAACTGTATATCGTATGAATAACTACAAAAATTGAAATGTTTAGCATAACCATGAAAGAATTTTATTTTTACATTGTACTTATTGTGGCACTAGTTAATGCCATGGTATTTTTTACATTTCACTTCTGGTTCTTTCGGAACACGGAATTATGGTTAATTTGACAATGGTTAAGATCATTCGAACTTGCAAAAATATTCAAAAGTTATATAAATTGAAATTTTGGTACAAAAAAAACGGGAAGACATTAAAACCTGCTTTATTTTTCTAATACATTTTTCATTGATTTAACATTATATATAAACATTTTTCAAAATTTATTTATAGTATTTCTGATTCTGAGCCATTTTTTTCAGCAATGAAACGAACGACTTCTGGCAATTGATTTTGTTTTTGAATATTCGTTACTTTCAACTTTTCTGTGATGATAAATTTACCTTCACTAGCTTGTTTTTTGAACGCTTGTAGGCAATTTCTTGGGGAATAATACTGTTCCTATAAAAGTGTAGAAAAAACGTGAACTTAACTTAACGGAAAACTCAGCAAATTTTTCGGATATTGTTTCCGAAAAAGCTTCCATATGCGCTAGAGATATTCATGTGACAGAAGCGTTGATTGACAATTTGTTAAAAGGAAATACATAGTCGGTTGAAAACCACCATACGACAATGTTCGTTCTACATAAATTATGTTCATATGAACAATATGTATATTGCTTTCAAACTTGACAATCTCTATCCAACTATATGTTTATTTATAGTAACATTATTATGTTCTGAAGAAGAACTTACTCACATGGTAGTCATAACTATATCACTTCTCAACTTTATTATGACCGAAAGCTCAATTTCACCTTACTTGTAATTGTCATTGGGACTTTTTCGTTCTTATTTTAATGATTGTCAGAATTACCACACCAGAAAAGTCATAAAGACAAATAGTATAGTCATGTAGTAGATTTTTGTTCTAGTGCTTATTACAATACAGATGGTAAATAATCTGATATCATGGTCGTTGCTATTATTTGAGTGCATAGTTGAAATGAGTATGAGGAACAAGTTGCGGTTACTGTAATATTTTTCTGAGTGTACACTGATAAAAATTTGTACGATCGATTCATATGTAAATAACACTTCAATTTAATGTGCTTTTTCATGTGCAAATTCACTAAGAAGCAAGGTGAGATTACTTTTCACTTAGCTTTGATGTGTTTTTCTTTTCGATGTGATGTGTTTTGCTATTGAATCGAACTACATGTGTTAAGCACTTCATTTTCTGGTGGAAATGAGTGCAGTACAAATGTACGTGCAAAACACTTCGATTCGGTCAACTGCGTTTCAATTGAAATCTATATAAAAACAATGCGATATTCATATGAAATTCATATAGAATCTAGAGGTAACGATAAATCTTCTCATTTTGATGTGCAGTTCAGATAAATGTAACATGATTTCCACTAAATATCAACAGGCTTTACATTCCTTTTATGAGTTAAGTGTATGTTTTAATGAATTTCATGTGTTCTACAAGTAGTGATAGTTCAAATGCTAGCGTGCAAATTAATTTCAGTGTAGTTTTTTCGTTGTAAATTTTGTTAATCTGTTTCACGTGGGTTTCCTGCTAATCAAAATAGCTTTCTTTTCATATATAATTTTGCAGATATGAAATGCGGTATTTTTTGCTTTGTTCACCAAACAAAATTTAGCTAAAGATTCGCAACAAAAGTTGCGTGACAATACACGAAAACAAGATCGTAAAACCAACTTCATACAGATACTTTTTCATCAAAAAACATAAATATACCTAAAATAATAAACATTAGCAATGGTTATGCTAATTTTTTTTTTGCAGTCTGCCAAATAAAATGGAACGTTCGGCGAAGGAATCCACCGATTATTGAAAGATCTGTCTCTCATAGGTACTTCACGAAAGATCAACGAAGTTTACTTGACGCAAAATACGATAGCTGCGGATTTCGTGGTTTCGATATCAAGATTCTGAAACTGCAAAACCTACCAATTTCAAATATAATATGTTAACACATTTGATAACTGAACACTGTAAATAGACATTTGTATATCATCGGTAAAGTTATTTCATAGAGCGAAAATAATAACTAAGTATTGTAAAGTGGTTCGGAAGTTTAATTTAAAAGGAACGATCTGTCCAAGAGGTTTAGATCTAAAATATTTCAAATCGTGTGGACAAAACCCATTCTTTTTGCTAAGCTAGTTTTCGCAATTTCTATAGTACTAGGTTTGAATATGTTTTGAGTTTTAGGAATGCAAAATTATGCTTGAGAAATAAAAACAGCTGCTCCGGGAATTTGTCTTAGCAACTGGTATCTATCTTCCTAATGATAAGTTTATTCCTGGAGATAGGAATAATGATAATACTTAGATAAGTGATATGAATAATTTTGTTTTTAGAAATTCTAATTTCAAGATAATAAAGAATAAATTATTATTTCAGCATCAGAATAATATTCAAATAAACGTTGATTCGAAGTAGAAGATTTTCAACATGGACTCATTTTTGTTTTAAATTAAATATCACATGACCTTCTGACGTTTAGAAAATACCCTGAAATATTGAGAAAGTCTGTCGTACAATACTGCTATCGTGATGAACCAATATTGAATGTAAGCAAAGCCTTGGTATTACATTCCTGTAGTGGAATTTGACCTTCTGTTTCAACAGACTTCGCAGCCGATACAGAGTGTACAGAACCATTGCATGGCTAGTGCTACGATTCTACTGACACTACGAATCCTTCCAGGTCGGGGCTCGAACATACGACTACTGGTTTGCTAGACCAGTGCCCTATGCATTGAACCGCCAACCCGGGACATAATTTTACGAACGAATCATAAGCGACATACTCAGCAATTTGTCCAGCTAGCGCGCAAAAGTAGCAGCACTGCACACCTATACATTTAACATTATATGTAAGTTGTGCGCTGACTTTACTGAACCAAAGGCCAGAGATGCCAGATAAAAATTTCAAATGTCTTCAGACAGAGTTGGAAAATTCTTGATACCCGAAAAAAAATTCTGCAGTCAGCAACTATGTCTTGCTGGTAGCAATTTCTCTATGAAGTATGATACGCTAAGCTGACTTGGCGAGCAAAAAAAAAAATTCCGGCAATTTCAAAAATCTGTAAATTCTGACGAAAGTCTGCGAAAACCTCGATTTTCAAGAGTCTGCACAACAAAAAATGTCTGCAGCACTATGTACGAAGCCTGCAGATTTACAGACAAATCTACAAGTCTGGCATCTCTGCTAAAGACTGTTTTCACTCTAAGGAAGCTGACAGGCTCTGCCGGAACTAATCTTCTGTTCGACGCTCTCGCTTTTCTATTTTAAATGCCGGATGTGTTATATCCGGCGCATGCGAAGTCCTCGACAGTAAACGTGGAACCAGCAGTACGAACAAATCATCGAACAAAATCGCTTGAATTATTTTCGTCGTGGCCGGTTTATACGCTATATTAGTGGATTCATCACTAGGTGGCAGAGTAATCGCATTAAAAACTTGTAAAATCAGACAATTTTTCAAGGCATGCGTTACATTACCTATTGATCCTAGAACCAGAGATCAGCGGAGAAATTGTTATTATTCTAATTGAGCTGTCAAAAGCGGTTCTAATCTGTGTGTTTATAATCGTCTTGTTGCTCATTGTTCACCATCAGTTGGGAGTATTGATACCAAATAGTGAGTATACATATTTGAATGAACCGTGAAATAATTCACAAATGCTTTATGCTTTTTTCTCACTGAATTTGAGCAAAACTGATGGATACACTTGATTGTTTTGCTATTAGTGTGACACTTTACAAGCGAACAAAATCGAACATTCAAAAAGTCACTCGCAAACATAAGAAATACAAGCGATGCCAGAATTTTTTGTTGTTGCCGGATCTACGAATTTTTTCGTTGTCATATATACGAATTTTCTCGCCTTCACAGATTATTATGATCTCATGGTTGAGAACTGTTCTCATAACTTTGAAGTTCGGCCGAAATTTATAATCTGCATAAAATATTATAGATTTTAGTTATTCTATCCTTAACACATGGGCTGAAAAGCCCCAGACCGTACATTTTTTTGGTTCAAAATTAACTTCATTCATCAACGTAATATCCATCAAGAGCAACGCAATCATTCCAGTTTCGCTCTAACATTTCAATACCACTTCTGTAGAACTATTTATCTTTTACCTCAGTTTCAGTGATAACCTCTGCATTCGTGCGACATTTTTTACCGGCGAGCATTTTTTTCAGGTCTACCAGCAGCCAGTAGTCGCTGGGAGCCAAATCTGGCGAATACGATGGATGTAGGAGCATTTCGAAGTTCAATCTAGGTAGTTTTGCCATTGTTTTGATTGACTTGTGACACGGTGCGTTGTCTTGATGAAACTAATTTTTTTTCTTTGCCATATGCGGTCATTTCTTTGCAATTTCAGCCTTCTAACGCTCCAATAACGCTATATAATACTCACTGTTAATGTTATTTCCTTTCTCAAGACAGTCGATTAATATTACACCACGCATATCCTAAAATACCGAGACCATAACCTTTCCAGCCGATTATTGTGCTTTCGGGACGCTTTGGACGAGGCTCACTAGTTGCTGTCCACTCAGATGATTTTGATTCCGGAGTGAAGCGATGAATCCATGTTTCATCCATTGTCTCATATCGGCACAAAAATTCCGGTTTTTTATATTTAAACATGACTAAACACTGCTCAGAATCATCAACACGTTCTCGTTTTTGGTCAACAGTGAGCAAACGCGGCACTTACTTTAAACAGAGCTTTCTCATGGTCAAATACATAATGGGACATCATTTCCTATTTTGAAATCATCCAAAAACAAAAATTTCAATTATAACGACTCAATGAGAACATGTTATTGAAATCAAATCGAGAAAACAGTTAACAGAAACAGAATTTATTTCACCTTAAGGACAACATGTTTCACATTCAACAACTTCTGGATTGTAGGCCGTTCTAGGTGTAAACTATCAGTCAAGATGACTGTTCGATCAGAACCCCTTTCTACGTACTATTTGTCGGAACCAAAGCCACGCAGTAAATCCAGATAAACTAAACCATGTCACGATATAGGATAAATGTTCGTTGCGCAGTGCTACCCGTGTTTGTCCACCTATCGGCCCATTAGGAACGGTTGCGGACGATGTTGCATCCAAAAAATACGGTTCCGTGTCTCGAATCTGTGCCATCTTCGGTACGTCTCGATATAAAAATATTGCCCCACGTTGCTGAGGTGTGAATTGAGGTCGATTCTCAGGCAAACGTACGACGGCTTGAAGCTCCACAGTTCCGGTTGTTTGTCCACCAGATCTAGTGGATGGATCTAACTGCTTCTTCGGCACCCAGCCGCGATTGATAAGAATTTTGTCACTGTTGAAAATAGCATTTCTTGAAGATATTAAACCATCACAGATGTGTTCTGCTAAACTTACTCTCTTCCTTCCAGTTTAAAAGGAGTAATTACCCAATAGCCGATCGATCCTTCTTTCTGGGAAAACAAACCACCAGTGGTTTTTGAATCACCATCCTGAATTAGAGCACGGGGTCCTAAATGTAGCTCCTGATCATGCAAAAATTCTCCTCGAACTGTGACTTTCTGATATTCCATGTTATTTAGCTCTAACAAACTGTAAAAAGTTTGAAATAAATGTCCACATTCTGATGCCATAAAATTTCAAACAATCCGTTTTATTTACTTATCAGGCAGAGGCACAGGTTCCATTCGAACGCGCGTTTCAAGATTTCGAATTAACTCTTCCTTCCATTGCTTGCGATGAACCTGCCAGCACCCTAAACCAAAGGTGGTTGCCGGGATGGCCTTAAAATGATAAGATGAGTAGAAATTACTAAAAAATAAATCGAAATATTGATGTAATTTTACCAATAGCACCCATCCGAATGGTGAAATCGTTTGATTGCCGGTATCACTAGATCTCAGCGGGGGTGGAACACGAATACGTTTTTGCTGTGCAAAGTGCCGACTGCTAGTGCGAGTCACTACAACTAAATACCGCAAACCGATGGGAGCCTTCTGCTTGAATATTGCCAACATATTGTACTAGTATTTTAAGTTCGAAATCGGATTCACCGGTTTGTATTTCATAACTTATTGTTTTCACTACACATTCATTCATAAGCTGCATACGGATACTGTGTTTGTTTTTATTTTACTTTGACGTCTTGAAAGGTAGATGGTTAACAGTGGCGTATTCAGTATTTCGATTGAAAGGGGCTTGGTCAGCAAGATTTGATTTGAAATATTTCGATGTATTTATTGCGTCAGTTCTGTACAAAATTCTATATTTAGGGAGAAGATGGGGTAAAACGTACCCCCGAGGCAAAACGCAGTTCATGTTTCTCTCAAATGTGACTAAACTTTTGCGCAGAAATTTTATTAAAATTGTCTTCGAGAAAAACGCGTTCAAAGTTTATAGTCCATAAAATCAAAGAAAACAATTTATTTTTCTAGAGTCGCGTAAGGTCTAACACTTTCGAAAAATCATAATTTTGCTTTGCATAATTGTTATAAAAAAACATTTCATGAATGTTTTGTAAAATTGTCATGTCAATCGAAGCAGAACTCTTCGGCCCGTACACCGAGCTCTTGCCTCTTCGCAGTATGAGATAAGGAAAGACAAAGGTCCATAACTTTCCGAGTTTTATTCCGATAGGCTCGAAAATTTGACAAAATATTCTTGAAATGTTTTACTATTAGAAAATACAAAGAAACAATGAATGATTTTTCAAAAGCGTTAGACCCTACCAGCCCCTTAAATAATCCGTATAAAATACCCGTGAAACGTCAACTATTCGCATGAAAATTTCGCTAAAATAGATAAATTTCATGTTTTATCGCACAAAAGCCCGAAAAATTTGTTCAGCTCTATTTCATCGAGTTTCTTTCTGAAATGTACTCCTGCACATTCTAGAGCTGATTTTTAACGCAAGGTGCTATTTATGAATGTGATTTTAATTATTGTTTATGAATCTAATTTTGATTATTTTTTTTTTACTTTTCGTATATCTGTATATGCATAAACATCTGTAGGAATCAGTACATTTAAATCGAAGAAGCTACAAGCTACCATTTCCAGTCACCTTTTTTTCAAACTAGATAAGTATATGGAGTTGAAAATCAATAGTTGTTGAAAAAAATTATACTAAATTTCATCGTTGTATATTCTTGTGAGCTACTATGCGAAAAATGAATGCTCATTGACACTCTCATTTTATAACCATAATCTGTTGGGATATTTTTTAATATCATTTTTTTGCAGAAATTTTATTTTATTAATGAATACAGACAAACACAGATTTTTTATACCGAGCAATACATATTTTCTATGAAAATATTTGGCATCTCTGGTGGTCATGCATAGCGTGACGGATAAAGGTCTATTCACATCTTTCCGATGTCTTCAAAGGTTTTCTTTCTCATTGAATTTCCAACACAAATACCACATGCTTTGACTTTTAAAGTCTATAGGGTGATCTCCAGTCGATTTTTTGTAAAAAGTCAGTTACTCCATACTATATCCCATACAAACCTTAAACCTCGGGCGAGAAAATTTAGTTTAACCGATCGAGCTTAATTTTTGCATACTTCTTTAGGACCCAAAAGGAACACGGAAAGTTTGGTGGAACTGAAATCTAAATTTTGTCCCACCCTCACCAATATACTTTCACAAGGTGCCGGGCAAACCGCATTGAATCGTACACTGAGAAAAATACTATAGTAACCGTAGCCTGTTTTTCATTTTCATTTCAACTATACGCTCAAATAGAAACAATCATGATACATGACTATTCACCATCTGTATTGTATAAATTACTGGACAACAAAGACTACGACTTGACTAAACTATTCGTATTTATGACTTTTCTGGCATGATCATCCTGGCAATGGTCGTCATCTTGAATATAAGAACAAATACTTAAAATCACAATTTCTAGTAAGGTGAAATTGCTCTCGAACCTTCATATTTATGAGAAGCCAAATAGTTATTGCTACCATGTGAATATGTTCACAGTACAATAATGTTACAATAAATAGATACATGGTTTAAAAGACGATTATGAAGTTTGAAAACACTATTCATGTAGTCAATATCAACAGAATTTATATAGTAAGCACATTATCGTATAGTGTTTTTAACCGACTATGTATTTCATGTGCTGACTATACAAGTTGTCAAAAAACGGGTGTACTTTGTTATTGTCACATAAAGTTACAATATAGCAAACAATTTCGTACGTGGGTAACACATAAGTGATTGATTTAAAAAAGAAAATTATATTGTGACTTATATTGTTCAATTTAGAAGGTTTTGCAGGTGAGTAAAGTTTTTAGCCTTACTTGTTTTCGTCGTTGAAATTCAATTGTTCAACAATTTTACGGCAAACGGCTGTTTTCTAGTGAAATCGACGTCTCGTATACTCTTTATTATTCGTTATCGGTCGCTGTAGAAACAACATCAAGCGATTGATGAAAACGACGAATATCATCCGATTCCCGGATTCAAATCGCGTGAATCCGACGGAAAAAATAACAATATATCTCAGGTGGGTATTGAGGTTTGCATCTGGACTTGGCTAGTAATTTATTCCATGCTGCCCATTTCTGCTTCAGGAAAAACTCCACCGGACAGAGCCTGGGATCAACAGTTGTAACCAAGCAATGCTGCTCCGTGTCTACGTTGCTAATCAATATTTTACCAGGCACATCATCATTTGATTGGATGCAAAAATAAAACAGAATCCATTATTTTGTTGTTCTTGTTCTAAAACTCAAACTCATAAAACTTTTCAACATTAGCTTATGTTTTGGTGATCTTCAGCGTTGTTGATACAACCACTGCCTTAGTTTCGAAATAACTAGAAGTGAAATGTTAAAAATACCATGGCTCTGGTTATAGCAAAAACTACAATGTAAATAAAGATTCGGTCATGGTTAGGCTAAACATCTCAATCGTATTAGTTATTCATACAATATACTGTTCAATATTACTATTCTAGAGCCGGTACCATTTATAGTAAACATGAACTTGACTATTGTTGAAATCATCAGATTTAATAGTCGGTTGAAAACCACTATACTCGCATGGTCAGGTTGGCTCTCTATATAGTAACTGTCACCATAATATTTTTCTGAGTGTATGAAAGAATATTACCATTCGTGCACAGAACTGTGCCGGTACTGAACCGGACCGGATAGGTTTGAATATACCCTAATGGCAAATTGAAATCTTTTCGGTCCGATTCAATGCCGGCACAGTTCCGTGAACGGGCGCCAATAATCTTCCAAACGTTTCAATGCCATTAACTTGCATTCTGTTAGCAGGTGTGACTGTATGAATTTAAATGCACCTTTTATCAACAGTTGCACTATTTATTCAAATCAAAAGATGCTGAACATGCCTTTTCTGAAGATCATGAACTCACTACGAACGACATAAAAATCATAAGACTAATTTCCAACCCATGAAAATAGACACAGCCGAAAGTTTAGAAATCTTCAAAAATAACAACCTGACCAAGGAAATAAGCCCTCCTGGCTATTCAAGTTATTACCGACACATAAAATACAAAAAGATTTAGAAAATACTTATTTTCTTAATCTCCCACTTCTTCAGTTTGTTACCCTCCGCTGACAATCAAACTACCGTCCTACCTGTTTCTTCCCGTTTTTTACCCGTTGACAATAAGACATTTCGTATAAAAGGAGCAGCATTACAGCATTCTTTCAAACAAACTTATAAAACCGATACACTGAAGAAGGATGTAAATAACATTCCGAAATTGTATCTGTATTGTAACGTTTGTTATGCTTCATAAAAGTATAGTGACTGTGAAAGTGTAATAACGTGACAGTGAAATAGTGGAATTAAATGGTACATAAATAGTGCAACTGTTGAATATATTCCGCTAACAGCTCCAGGTGAAAAATAGAGACCTTTTATCAACCAAGCAGTTGTGTGCTTTTGTGGCTCAGTCGATTAACAGACGTGCTTTGCGATCCAATGGTTCTTGGTTCAATTGCATGGGTGCGCATTTGACATTTCTCTCCCCTACTACTATGTACGAAATTCGATGCGGATGTTGCCAATGGATTTGTTCGGGAAATGGGAGTGCTGGATATCTTGTTTATATGATGTCTTTGCCTTTATTGTACAATACCTCTTGAATATACTGAATAACTGAGATTTTATGACAACGTTTCATGATAGAGAGATGAAAACAGATGGCATGGTTTTAGAATTCCTCAAATATAATTGAGATTTACGTTCTTCATGTCAAATCCTTGTAACTCTTGGTTAACTTTATGCTTCATGCAGGATTAACCAACTGAATCGAGTCAATGAACAATTTGAATAACCGTTTCTTAATTTTCAATCGAATAGAAAAATCTTATGTGACGCTGACTGTTGTTTTCACTGTATGGCATGTAGTGTCATCTTGTTGGAACACGATGCTTTCCAAACATTTTATAAACATTTCCACTAACACGAAGTGCCCGACCGCCCTTGATGGTGTCACTAGATCTGATGATGTGTGCAGGCCCGTACCCAGGATTTTGTTTCGGGAAGAGCCCAAAGATAAAAAATAATGTTACTAAAGATTGCTTATGTACCCAATTTTCGGTGTGCCTTTTACGGGTGTTTTTAATAAACACTTCAAACTTTTCCACTGGAACTGTTATTGCATTACATTTCTTTACGTTTACTGTCTTGTTATCTCTGTAACACATGTCTGAGACCTTCTAAATAATTATACATCTGTTTTTGATTTCGGGATTCTTAGTGTACAGAATCAGCCGATTCTTAGTGTACAGAATCATTGCATGGCTAGTACTATTGATCCTACTGACACTAAGAATTCTTCCAGGTCGGGGCTCGAACATACGACAACTGGCCTGTAAGACCAGCGTCCTATGCATTGAACCGCCAACCGGGGACAATTTGCAGCAACATACTTACTATGACAAACCTTGGGAATTGGATTGGGCATTGGAGAGAAAGAACAAAAAAGAAGTGGCGAGTGTTAAGCAATACACTCTTGCTATTTTACTAGGACATTTACCTTATTAATCTGAACAACATCATTCACAAACTTTGCGTAGTTTGCATTGCCGTTGATGTTACTGTAGTAGAAAATGTAATCTGTCGTTTTAATACATCTGGGTTCAACTCATTTCTGGTTGTTCAATGATTGATTTATTCTGAACATTTCGGCTGTTTCAGTGTATACAAAATGCGCTATAGGTATTAAAGTTTTATTATTTCTTTCATAATTAGCAAAAAGTTCATTCGACCGTATGAATGAATGACAAAAAATTTTTTGAATTGAACGCTATGCCAGTACGCAAGCAAAAATACAAACATTAATTTAGTGAAAATCAATAATCATCGATGAATGGAAAAGTTTGTTTCTTAAATATATTGCATGGATTTCTAAATTTAAAGTGTGTTTAAGTGATTGAGACGTGAGGTTGGGATGATTAAATAGCTATTCACTGCTTTAGTGGGTTCAATATCAATTAAATAGTGTATGTCGTCTTGCTGTTGCCCTCGAAGAAGTGCAGATTTGATACGTTGCGGTTTGATACCATTGGTTATCACACACTGAACATTATGTGACGCTTGTTAATACTTCGTTTCACGCTTAAAAAGCTTACTCTGGGTCTCTTATAAATATTTGTTCTATTTGCTTGCAAAAAAAATCTATTTTCGAGAAAATTCCGAAGTAGAAGGGTTGAGAAGCAAGTTGGTTTGGTTTTAATACAACTCACTAAGTTTCTACAGCTGTGGAATACTGCCCCACGATCGAGTCAGAATAATTCGGTTCAGCTTCTTACCGATGGTTTGCACATGAAATCCGATTTGTTGCAATCTCTCGTGCTGAAGAATCTTGCGTCCGTCGAAGATGTAGGCCGGCTTCATCATTGACTGGTAAATGCGCTCGTAGTTGAGACTCTGAAAGGGAATGGATTTCTGTGCGTGAGAAGCAATAGAGGCGAAATAAGAAAAAAACGATTATTCAGAGCCGGAGCATTTTTCAGCAGTGCTGCGCCGTTTTGTTCAAGACTGCTTCATAATTCTGGAATCCGCCACCGTCAAGTCCTCGTTAGCAGTCAAGCAAAGATAGAACGGAAAGGCACTGTTAGGAATACAGGTTAGTCAATTGAAGTTTTGTTTGGCGATACAGGTTGTACCCGAGGACGTGCATAATTCTGTAAGCTGTTGTTATTAAGCAAAACATGTTCCATAAACGACAATTATCAGGTCATCGTATAGCAACCGTTCATCGTTAATAATACTTTCTCATCATATTTTAGGTTCTCAAGCTCACCACCCTTCTCGCACTATCAATACTTTCCAATAAAACACTGAATAGGAGAGTTTATTTATCATCTGTTCCCTTCCTCTAGGCGTATTTACTTTTAAATCACATTTTCGAAGAGGTTTCATTCATTTGACTATCGAATATGGTTTTCCGCTCAAGCATTGCAATTAGCTTAACTTGTCGACTTCACGTCGAAGCAACTAAAATATTTAGATTGTTCTCTCACGATTTTCTCCCTACGTTATTTGAGTTCATTCGGAATCAAAACAATCACTTGCGATATCAAACTGAGAAGAGAGACAAATGTTGGTGCTTCTGCTACTAAACGGAAGGACAACGACTCATCTGACACAACCATAGTTGTTGCGGAGTTGGTGATTTGGCCGGATATAAAGTCTGGCTTGGAGCAGTCGAAATAATAACAGAATGGGAATTAATTCTGAAGAATAAATAATACACTGAAGTCGTTTTTTTAGCGAGTTTACGTACCGCATAAAAAAACGCATAACTCTGAAAATTCGCATAAAAAAAACCGCATAACTCTAAAAATTCGCATAAAAATTGCATAACTCTGCAACTTCGCTTGAAAAAGTCGCATAAAAAAGTCCTTAGCAAGTTATTTTTTATGCGAGTTTACGTACCGCATAACTCTGAAAATTCGCAATTAAAAAACCGCATAACTCTGAAAATTCGCATAAAAAACCGCATAACTCTGAAACGTCGCATAAAAAAGTCGCATAAAAAACCGCATAAAAAAGACCTAAGTGTACATGGTATTAAGAGAAGTCTCTTACGGTCAGATTCTCTCTCTCAAACATTGCATAGTGGGTAAACAAGTATCAAAAATAAAAGTATCTTTCGAGATATGTAGTAGCTTTTCAAATACACAGAACTCGAAAAAATGTACACTTTTATCTTCAATGGGTATGTGTGGGTAAAATCGATGAAATTTTGGTTAGAACTAGTTTGGAGTGTAGTGTTTACAAGAGAAAAATTTTGTAATAATCGAGTACTTTCCAAACAAGAAGTGCTTTGACAAAATATTATGGGCCCGGTCGTAGAAAATTTAGCTTGGAATTGACAATTCAACCTCCCGAGTGGTCAAATCATTCAAAGAGGCCCAGACGATCCAACGGCGAAAAGAAAAACGAAGAAATTCAATCCCATAAATACTAGAAAGGTGAGGGATGACTTCAAACACAATCCGAATCTTTCGACATTGGAACATGTCCAAAAAGGTAAATTTTACCGTCTAGATCGTCCAGCAGACAATGAAGTGGACCAATCCGGGCCTGACCGAACCGATATATTGACCAAATTTCGTTCCAGCAAACTGTATCGCGAGTGATTGGTGCAAACGAAATGCATCGTAATAGACGACGAGACATATTTTAAAGCGAACGGATTCCCAACCCGGAGTTTTTCGTCAGCAAGTCTTATCTGGTTGTTCCGGAGAAGTTTCGGAAGAAGTAGATAGACGGATTTGCCAAAGGAAACTTGGAATAGCAATTGTGGGTCTGTTAATTCTGAAAGCCGTACACCGTCAACAGCCAAATATATAAAGAAAAATGCCTCCATAATCGTGTGCTGCCATTCCCCCGCTCCCACAAAGGTGACACTCTATTTTGGTCGGGTCTGGCATCGTGCCACTACGCGAACTCAGTGATGGAGTGGCTGAAAACCAATGATGTTTTTATGTCGAAGGAAACCAATCAACCAAATTCGCCAGAACTTTGACGAATAGAAAAATTTTGGGCGAAGGTCTTCAAAACCGACAAGAATTTTAAATAAGAGTAAATAAAAGTGTGTAAGAAAAATGGCGCAAGTGTTGCACAGGATTTCACTGGTAGCATTAAGTTCAAAATGCGAGTATTTTAGCCAAGAAAAAGAAGGTGGCATATAAAAGCTACTCAAAAACATTAGCTATGTGTATCCATTTATTCCCGATATAAAATAAATTTTTGATTCGAATCTTTAGTACTTCTCTTTTACTGAACGCGCTCTTCAGGCTGCTACCAGAGTTGTGAATCTGATTCATAACCCATAGGAACAGGTATTGGTCAAGATTGTGCGTCTCAAATTTTATAACGCATTTTTTCTCAGAGTATCAAAATATACTCGTTGGTTGTCAGAAATCTTCAAAACCTTTCGGTTATGGGTAAAGTTTTTCTATCATCTCTGGTCACTTTATTATTTTATTTTCAGTAATTATAATACCCATAACTGACAATAGTCTCAACTCCGCTTGAAGAAAGGGATGTCAACGTATGTTAAATTCTGAAACCGGGTTAATTAACCCAAAAAAACTGATTTCCTGGTTTGATGGTCAATAGAACATGTAACAAAGAAACCAAACCTGCATAAGCCAAAACCAAAATCAGAACGTTCCCTGAATGCGCGATGAACGGTAAGTATGTAGACAATAATAACTATATACCAAAACTGAATTGACAAGTTTTCTGTAAAAATGAACAGGCATCATTCTAATAGGTTTTTAATTATCGTTAAATGCTAATATAAATACAAAAAATCTTACAACTTAGTTCAACTCATCCATCGTGCAGCCTCAAATAAATGAACAGGATAAGACATAAGATTTTTTTTAAATATGAGATACATGCGCTTTATATTCCAGATATATCGACCGAATAATTGAAAACTAAAGCAAACAAACTGAAATAAATAATAACCACCACCGGTTTTTTATGCGATGCAGTCCAACTGCAGCTCCGATTGGACCAATGGCTCCCCAACACACGCATGACGACGAAACAATGACAATTCACCATAACTGAATACCTTTGGCAGTTACTCATCAATACGGATGACTCAAAACAGTCTCACGGCACTGCAGAAAATCTCACACTCGATAGGGCAAAAATTGAACCGGTAATACTTACAACGAACTCATCCCATTCGGTGCAGATTACGATCGCATGAGTACCTCGTACGGCATCATAGGGATCGGCGAAAATTTGCACCGCTTTCTTCACCTGTTCCGGACTTTCCGCTACTTTAGGATGCGTCAGATCGGCGATGATCTGTTCGGGTTCCACCTTCGGGTCGTAAATATTCAGTTGCGCACCTTCGTCTAGTAGAGTTCGACACACGGTGATGGCAGGTGTTTCTCGTGTGTCTCCGGTGTTTTTCTTGAAAGCAAAGCCAAGGATCGATATCCGTTTGTCGGTGACCGTGTTGAAAAGGCATTCTATAATTTTCTGTGAAAAACGAACTTTCTGATATTCATTCATATCGATAACCTGCTGCCAGTAGGCAGCCACTTCCGGAAGATTCAGTCCTTCGCAAATGTACACTAAATTGAGAATGTCCTTCTGAAAACAGCTTCCCCCGAACCCAACAGATGCTTGTAAAAATTTAGGACCAATCCTGGAATCAAGCCCAACAGCGCGGGCTACTTCGGAAACGTCCGCACCGGTTGCCTCGCAAACGGCCGACAGCGAGTTGATGGACGATATTCTTTGTGCGAGAAAAGCATTTGCCGCCAGCTTCGACAGTTCGGAACTCCAGGTGTTCGTGGTGAGTATGTTCTTTTTCGGTATCCAATGCTCGTACACCCAGCAAAGTTTATCGATAGCTGCCTTGCCTTCTGGAGTTTCCTCACCACCAATCAAAACGCGATCGGGTTTCAATAAATCCTCAACGGCAGTACCCTCCGCCAGAAACTCTGGATTCGATAGAATGTCATATTTTACTCCTATAAAGTGGAGAAAGATAAAGAATGGTAAAAATAAATTTTTATGGCATATCTTAAATACTAACCGGGCTTGTGGTTTGCCTTCAGTATATGCATAATACTTTCTGCTGCCCGAACGGGAACGGTACTTTTTTCGACCACGATTTTACTATTTTGGGACATTTCCGCAATCATACGAGCGCAGCCCTCCACATACTTGAGATCAGCTGCTCGACCCCGACCGTTACCGTAGGTTTTGGTGGGAGTGTTAACCGAAATAAAAATCAATTCCGCCTCTTGGATAGCCGTCTCGATGTCTGTCGAGAAGAACAGGTTTCGGTTTCGACACTCCTTCACTACCTCGTCCAAACCGGGCTGCAATCGAGACAAACGGATACAATCGGTTAGATAACATATATGGGATGAGTTCCGTTTAAATTATGATAGAGATTGAAACCCCTTTGCTGCCCAAATCGATGTTATGTCTTTTGAACAACACACGTGTGCAGTTATAGTGCTTTTAACTTTATTGGAACTGCCGCTGGCGAAGACTACATTTAAAAGTTTCCGCTCCGGTCTCCCGATTTCGAGAAAATGATTAGTCAATAGAAATTCAAAGATCGGGTTTATTACACAACCAAATTTCCCTAATTGGACAGATTTCCTAACATTGTCACATATAAGTAGAAGCTCTCGAGCAACGATTTTAGCAATCACATCGTTTCCATCTGTGGTTAAAGCTTTTCTTAACTTGAAGATGTCGGTTAAGTGGTATAATCGATTGATATGAATCTTTGCCAAAGCATGATTTAGTCTTTGACTCTACATGAGTAAGAATTTGTCTTCACTTTACCAAATAAATACAGTCTGTTACATAAGAGCGTGGTCAAGATTAGTCGCGATCGGTAAAGCGGAATGGTGTGATTTTTTAACACAGATGACAGTAGTGTCCTTCATGCAATCACCCCGGTGACACTATTGTCATCTGCATACAATTGGCTTGAAGCCGAAAATTTTGGTTCTTTGGTTCTAGTTTGCTGTCAAATGCTGTGTTTAAGCAGTGTTCACACGTTCACATTTTTCTTCATGCGGTTGCACCAACATTAGGAAACGATTCCGATGGAATGTAATCAAACTATAATAAACCACAATTTCTTTTTCTTATTCAAAAAGAGGTCAAATTACTTGTTTTATAGAGAATACTAGACTAGTGTTATATTTATATTGGGTTTGAAGAAATTAACTTTTGACACCAGTGTGGTTTAATTGTATGGTATGAACGTAGCTTAACATATTGTTGACAATAACGCCACCAAAACAAAATGCGTCGGTTTCAGGAACCAGCTTCCATTGCAGGGGGGTGCATGCAATGCGAGAATAAATCAGTTGACTATTGTTTACAATTCAATCTCGGCATTTTTCCAAAATGAGTACCGCGTACCCAAGCTGCCTCTGCGAAGTACATGCAAAAGTCGAAACAGTTTGTGTATAAGTGGGTGAATCGTTTTAAAGAGGTGAACAATGTCGACGACAACATTGTTTCCTGTTTCGAAACGCGGTACTCTTTTTGGAAAAATGATGAGATCGAATTATAAATAATAGTCAGCTGATTTATTCTCGCATTGCATGAAGGACACTACTGCCCGGTGTTAAAAAAAATCACACCATTCCACCATTCACCAGCGGTTTATGTAGAACTGCTAGGTGACATAACAGTGCAACATAAACTGTTATGTACTGACGAGTAGAAGACGAAGTGCAAAAAAAAACTAAATCGATAATATGTGCTAGAAGCAGAGAATAGGTTAACTCCTGAATGAAATTACTAGAAAAGTAAAACATCAATGAAAATATTTTGAAGTAGAACAGTAAAGTTCATTGAATTCGAAATAATCACAAAAACATAAAAAACGACTTTCGAACGGAGCCTCGGTGACCCATGGTATCATATACTATTCGACTCAGCTCCACGAGATCGATTATACCATTCTATCTTCTGAATACGAAGATATAATGCTATAAGTGACGTAACCAGTGCTGTAAAACTTCATTCAATTCAATTGAAGCTGAATGTGGAACACATTGACGATCTCTCTAATGCAGTAAACTTCACTCTCTGGACAGACACAATGTTTGCTGACGGCCCGAACGGGCAGCATTCAGTTCATCACTCGTTTCTCTTCAATCGAGGCTCAGCTTAACCACCGTCAGTTGATCTCTTGAAGTGACAAAATATCTCTTTCAATAGTGTGAGAGCGCCCTTCAAATGAGGTTCATGTAAACATTCGAATTGGTTCAAGACAATAGATGAAAGACAAACAGATAGCTGAAATATCAATCACAGAATACACATAAATTAATTGTCTCCTCCTTCAGTTTTCTTTTTAATATTTTACTCCATTTATAATTCTATTCGTTCGAACTTGCTTACTACCAAGAGCGACGGCAATGAAAGAGTTACACTACTTGGCACTCGAAACTGGGCAAGCAAAACTTCAAATGACTAGGTACGATTAATCAACTGACGATGAATTCCGGGAGCTTCACTTGAAATGGCAGCAAAAGTCAAATGAATTAGTAGGGATATGCTGACGGTCAGCGGCCATAAATTTCATTTTCATCTTATATTATTCAATTGAAAATGAAATTTTACCGCACTGGACGTAACCGACAAAACGCGTTGTTTTATTACCGCTCAACTTTCTCAGTTATGACTGCACCGATTTCCATAAGTCCAGTCTTGTTTGAAAACTACTATTGAATTGTGGATCAAGTTCAAAAATCAAACGGTAATCTATCCCGGCTCCGGAGATCTAACAGAATAAGTGACGTAACCGACTAATCGCACATCTTGAATCGGCTGAATTTACTCGAAGATGACTCATCGAATTTCGATAAACTTAGGCTTATTTGAACGCTAACAATGTTGATCAAATTTGGAAGGGTTAAAGCGAACATTCCCGGTTCGAGAGGTGGAACAATACATGTGACGTAACCGACAAATCCCAGTGTTTTTTTAATGCACCAAAATTTCTCAGAGATGAAAGAATCGATTTCGAAAGATTGTGACTCGTGTGAATGATACTATTAGGTTATTTAAAAAGCTCAAGAAAAACCTGTTTTAATCCACTTAGTGGTGTAATGATGCCTTCCTCATATCAATCATACTATCGTATAAAATACTGTGGTATTCTTCAAAATAATTTTCTTTGATT
This sequence comes from Malaya genurostris, assembly GCF_030247185.1. NCBI lineage: Eukaryota > Metazoa > Arthropoda > Insecta > Diptera > Culicidae > Malaya > Malaya genurostris. The sequence goes on from NC_080572.1 coordinate 218,326,062, forward strand.
CTTAAAAGAATAACCGAAATCGGTTTGTTTGACCGTCTACTGATAAAAAATATCAATTGGAGAAGATTTGAGGTCGACTTAGAAAGTTTTTTTTACGGTTTTTCGCCCTTTTCAGTGATGGTATGTAATTTTTAACACATTTTACCCTATATTACCGGATCCGGATGAAATTCATGAATTACGTATGGGACCGCAGGACCTTTCATTTGAACCTAAGTTTGTGAAAATCGGTTAAGTCATCTCCGAGAAAAGTTAGTGCAAAAAAACGTTACACATACACATACACACACACACATTTTGCGTACTCGACGAACTGAGTCGAATGGTATATGACACTCGGCTCTCCGGGCCTCGGTTCAAAAGTCGGTTTTCACAGTGATTGCATAACCTTTCTATATGAGAAAGGCAAAAATAGAAGAGAATCTTATAATTTTTTTAGAGAGCTTATTCAAATGGCAAGAGAAAGACACCACTAGGTAAATTAAGAATGTTTTTTTATTTCCAGTATTCAATTCTTGGCCATCCCGTGCATATGACCTTAAAACACAGGCAGAATCGGAGTCCCCTTATTTTTTAACTAATCATTAATAATGATTGAATCGTCTAATAAAAAGTTGTGGTTTGCGGGTAACTTTTAATTTGATTTATTTTCTATTGTAATCATTTTATTTTTGGTTTGACTATTCCAATTAGACTCTAATCGTGCACGAGTCTATAAATAGACACGCCAGAGTAAGCTTCTAAAATGTATGTATAAAGTAGCTTGCGCATATGATATAAAAATTGTTTTTCTTATTCTCATAGAGTGACCCCTTAAATGAATCTGTCCCTCCAAAAAAACGTGTATTTTAATATTCCACTTATTGTTTAAACAATATTGGAAAAATATGCTTTTTACAGATAGAAGTACATATATTAAATTTCATTTAAAAAATCGTTTTTTTTTCCTATATAGTATGGCGGCTCTGAAAACAGCTGCTCAAACTCGTTCGATTTGTTGGTTGGAATCGGAAAACAAAAAACCAAAAAAAAAACAGTTTCAAATTCTGTATCGAATTAGCTATGGTCGGAACTAGACGGATATATTTCCACCGAGAAAAAACAAAATGCCATTTTTCGATTTTCGATCCTTTTTTGCACTTTCAATTGTTAACAGCTTTTTGAAATAACAATGAATATTTTTGGTTGTAGTCCAGACCATAGAGTGACATCTAACGAATTAACTGCCGTTTGGTTCATGTTTTACTTTTGTGTAGTAGTTTTGGAATACAAGTAACACCTAGTTAAAAATTGTGGTCAAGTTTTTATTCATCGTGTGATTCGCATATAGTAAAAACTTTTTTCCAACTTCTCGAAATGGATTCAATTCGATCAAAACAAAATTCCGTTGACTTATCTTAAACTAACGTTGTTTTTTTTTTTTAAAAACCTCCTCTTGAGTTTAAGTGGTTTATAAATAATCTCTGAAGTGCCAGTTTTACGTCCGCTACTCCAACATCGTAACAAATTCAGTATTCGTCGTCACGGTTGCGAACTGGAGCGACGTGAAACGATCGAAAAATCAAAACCAAAGGTCGCTGTACTTATTATTGCCGGAGGCTAGTAATAATATTTACAAAAATAGATAGAACATATGAATAACAACCATCGCTAATAGTTATTATTTAGCCTACATTTAATTCTCAGAAAAAGTCCGCAATCGCAATTATGAGCGACGCGAGCCTTGTCTGCTTTACTTCATCAGATGTCGACATCGGACCGAGTTCAGTGTACAGTTATCTAATTTGATTATCGAACCGAACGGATCTGCCACGATCGGTGTCGGTTTGCAGCTTTTTTGTGTGTTTCTTTTAGTCATCTTCCGAGTTGGTTGATTGTTTGCTGCTAGTCATTTGATTTATTGTTTCGTGTAGCGCTGAATGATCGCAAGTTACATGTTCTGAAGTTTACGTCAACAATCGGCAAATAGTCAAATGCATCATCATCATCATTCACTTACTCATGGTCATGGTCGCTTGGGGAAGGGCAAGTGCAATGCAAACATATTTGTGCTGAAAACAAATGAAGCAAACTCTTCAGAGATTCAACGGCTTATTGGCAGCGATTGAAAACAACCAACGACCAATCGAACGAATCGCGAAACGCGGTATCCGAGAAGAATCACACCATCGACACGACGATGACGGTATGGCAATTGATCTTAACATTCAACTCTTTAATATGTACAAATGCATCGAAAACACAAAATATCTAGGTACTTATATTTTCAGATTCGATTATCGAGAAATGGAAATTGGTTTTTAGTGAATTATGAAAAACTGTTAGGCAAAAGTTTTATAAAATGTAATTAATATCACAACACTTTCCAAAATTTTATATAAACATCAACCCCCTCTGAAGAACGAAAAGGATTGAATATCAAATACGTTCACCCAGACAACCAAAGTGACCAACTTCGAAAAAAGGGAAAAATCAACCAATGCAATACGCGGCACATATAGGCTGAACCTTTTTGTCCGGCACAACGGATTTCACAAATGCAAATACGTCCAGCATTGGATCGGTCATTAGCATAGCAAACGGTTCGTAATCAATCATTTGCGCCAACGGCAATTTTCGACAGTTGTGTAAGCATTGTCAAGAAGTCGCACCAGCCAATCCGAGACCGTCCGTCAATCGTCGTGGCGTCTAGAGCTGTCCATTCGGGTGAAATACGTATGGGCAATAAAACAATGTTTTAGCATCCCATCGTGGGTAACAGGAAATGCCAGGAATGTGTAGTAAAACTGTTATAAGTAATTATCACAGACAGGATCGTTCGCCGTTCGTTCGTGCGACTTACGGAGAAGGGGTTAATAAGACAAATGGATTTCTTGTCGCACAAACATGAACAACCCTAAACTCTGCAAACACTCGAATTCATCTACTTCTTCTCAACCTTGAACTAACTTATATGTATGTTACGTGTAGTTCGACACGATTATCAGCAACCTTCGTTGCATGCATCACCCGTGGATAATCAACATGAATGAATGGTGACGTGGATGTAGTTGAATAAGTGGTATGAAGTGGTCCCTTCATGTGGCTAAACGCGATTGGATTAAAATAATTGCGACATCGCTGGAGCAAGTCCAGAGAATATAGCTTTGAAACAACAGTTTACTAAACAGCCAATACTGGTATTTGATTTTTTTGGACTTTGTTTTTTTTTGTACTACAAAACACCAAACGATGGTGCTATCGCAGAAAATATTTGTAATACTCTACGAATATTTCGATGTAATCTCTACATGCACTGATATTCGGCTACTTCGCATAGTTTTTTCATCATTATTTCCGCAATCCAGCAATTATTATTGCAATTCTAAAAGTTTAGCAATTATGGGACTGATATTCGAATATGGCTAGTCAAGTTTTTTTTAGTAATGGCATAATTTAAGATTTTAAAATGCATTAAATGAGCGTTACGTGTGGCTTAGTGATACGGAGCTGGGACTAATCTACGTAACTAACTTCACGTTTGCAATTGCATCAGTCCCTTGCTTCAGTTCTACACTGGACCCTTGATAAGATTTGCTCCTATGAGCTTCTATTTTAAATCAACACACATACATTCCTAGGCTATGCTGCCCACTTGGTCACTGTTTTTTTTGTGCTGATTCAAACAGATTTTATAAAATTTTTGATAAGTGTGTTCATGTTTGTGTCATGAATTAAATTGCAGTTTTCGTCATCTTCATTTGTTTGTTCGTTTGTTTTATTTTTTTAATATGTATATTGTACATACCTACATATATACATACATACATACATACATTCGAAAATATCACCCTGACTCGTCTGGGCATTTTTATGCTTATCATACTTATGGACTTTGATCATCAACTAGCCAGACCAATAAATCGGAATGATGTTGATATCAATCTTGATGATTTCCTTCCTGTTTTTGCGTCATCAACCATACGGAAGTTGGGATTTTTAACATCCAAATTTGGAAGCTGTTTTAAAATTTGATACGTATAAAGACTGTCCCAGAAAATATGGACGCAACCAAAAACCGCTGCCATTTCGCAATGGTTCAGAATCTGTCAATTTTTATGGCTTCGTCCTGTTGTTTACACTTTTCTCTAACCACTTGTGTACTTGTTTATTCGTTTTCATTAGTTTATTTCGAAATGCGTGGACTTTCAGCAGAGCAACGTCGAAAAATTGTGTACAAATGGTGCACAGAACGCGGACTGTCACTGAGAAAGATAGCAAAAATGGAAGGAGTAAGTGAAAAAGCCGTGCGAAATGCAATCAGGAAGTTTGGTGAGGATAACACCTTTGAGGATAAACCGAAAACGGGTCCAAAAAAGGTCCTGCTAACCCTCAGTTGGATAAACGTATACTAAAGGCATCCGAGCAAAAGAAGGAGGCTTAAGTTCGGGATGTGGCCAACAAAGTGGGCACTTCGAAGTCAAATGTTCTTCATGCTAAAGAACGTTTGAATCTTCGAACCTATAAGAAACAGAAACAACCAAAACGTAATCCGAAACAAGAAGCATCGATCAGGCCGAGGGTTCGAAAGCTGTGCAATACAATTCTTGCTGGAAATTTGAATTCCATAATCATGGACGACGAAACCTATGTGAGACTCGATTACAAATCCTTGCCGGGACCACAATTTTATACGGTGCGAGAAGGGCAAGTGTTAAACCAGTCCGAGACATCGACTGAATCCGAAAAAATTGGTAGGAAAGCTATGGTCTGGCAAGCAATTTGTAGCTGCGGTAAGATTTCGAAACTGCTTCAATGAACAGCGAAATATACACCAATGAATGTTTACAAAAACGACTTCTACCCATGATTCGAAGCCACAAGGATCCTGTTGTCTTCTGGCTAGATCTTGCTTCTTGCCACTACTCGAAATCATCGGTAGAATGGTATATTACCAAAAATGTCACTTTCGTCCCAAATGACTTGAATCCACCAAATTGTCCACAAACTTCGACCAATTGAAGAATTTTGGGCATTAACGAAGGCACATCTTAGGAAACATGTCTCGGCAGCCGAAACCATTCAACAGTTCGAAAAAGATTGGAAAAAAGTGTCAAAACATGTCGCCAAGAAATCTGTACGGAATTTAATGAGGAACGTTCGCAAGAAGGTGAGCCAGTTAGTCTACAATGGCTAAGTAGCAAATGTTGAGAATAACATTCTGTTGTTGTAGTATAATATTAGCAGTATATCGAATAAAATTTGAATATCTAACACTTGTGAATTATTTACAGCCAAATCAAAGTGCGTCCATAATTTCTGGGACAGTCTTTAGCGTGTCCCTTAGAGAGAAGTGAGAAAAAGCCCTGCATACAAGCATAAATACACACATATACATCATAACATTGAGTTACTATTTCTATTCTATTCTAATAGATTTTAACTAGGGTTAATGTATCAATAGTCATCTCATTAGTAGAGTCACCATGTTATTTTACCGATTACCTTTCAATTAATGAATTATGACAAAATCTAATACAAAATCTTTGCTTCGGTTTTATGAAGTTATACCACAGAAAAAGTAGTTCGAACATTTTTCAATACAATACTATTATAGTGACGCGAAAACTCGAAGCGAATACTCCTAATTTTATCTCACTCTAGAAGTCAATCTATAAAACAGAAACAATAGATCTCACTCTAACTAATGGTTTTCGTATATGAGATGACTAATGGAGGTGAGATAAAGAGGGTACCGTTACCCTACTTTGATCTCTACTATTGGTCGATCGTTAGTCCTGAGCTGAAACGGTGGCCTTTATTACCGTTCTTCTATGCACATCTTCTTACATATCACTCACATATAAACTCACCCATCAGACATCCTTATAAAATAAACTGGATGAACATCGTTTGACAGCTGTAAGTGGTTTGCTCACACTTGATTAACCGTTCATCTGCTGTCATCGTGTGAAACCCAATTGGGACACGTTCATTTCAATTAATTTCCACTTCACACTGGTAATAAGGGCCGGTAGTATGAAAATGAACAAAAAAACAGCTCAGTTAAGCCCTACCGGCCTCTCCAACCCCGGATGTTGGAGCGTAATGCAATCAACATCTTATTCAAGTCGTTCCATATCTTAATCATTTAATTCAATAATGAAACTAAAATTGTAACACATATCTTTATCAAGTTGTAACGCAAATTGATTGTATCTGATGATGTTTGAAATACCGTCAAGCCCATCAACCACGGAAGGGAACTAACTTCACGTTTGCAATGAACGAAAAAAATGAAATTTACAGGTAAGTAGATCTACATATGACTCAATTCATGAATTCATATCATTTCGTTAAATGACTGGATTTTACAAGAAAGTCATGAGTCCGTGGCAAACTTACATAGATTTCCACGCAGGCAGTATGCATGAATGTTGTATTAAATCAACTGTTAAAATATACGTCGGTTTTCGAAGACGTAAATTATCACATATTTGTTCTAAATGTGCAGTCATAAACATGACACATGAATTAGAATGTTGGATGATGATCTAAACGAATAGTACATTGTTTTCATTACGTTTCCTGGTGAGTTACATTGTAACTCAAATTAAACATTTTACCAGTACAACCGAGAATGAGACGGAATGTTGACTTTTCACCTACTTATCGGAGGGACGACGACTTATCAGACAATTTTACCGCGTTGGACGGGAGGAGTTATATATCTTCCGACCCGAAAAAAGAAGTCAACTCTTGTGTTTTTTTTTCGTGTAAAAATGATTTCAATGAAATAAAAAGCATCGAATATTACATGTTTTGTTATGTTTGTGAAAATAATTTTATCGTTAAATGTGGAAGATTGTACGCTTGTTTTGTGCTCACTTATGATGAGCACGATATCAAAAAACTAATGAATCAATAATTTCAAATTTTCAGGTCTAGCTCCGAAAAAAATAGTATACATATATTGATTTTTTTTTTGGCAAACATTTTTTCAATCACGGAAAAAATATTTTTTACTTATTCACGAACTAGTTATAGCAACTAGAAATAACACCTGAAATTTTGGAATTTACACGATTCATAAACTTTTGAGATACCGAGATCACCGTAAACGGGTACAAGTAAAAGCGTTTTACGGCAGGGGTTGTACAATCATCCACATGTAACGATAGAATGTTTTTCACAAACATGATAAAACATGTAATATTTGATGCTTTTTAATTCATCAAAACATAATAACATGAAACTGATACATGACGTTAATCCAAGCATGCCGTGTTTTCTTGGGTAATGACGGTATATTGTCTATTTCGATGTAAAATTCATAGAGAGATAGACACGAGTAGCACGATCTCCAGAAAGTCCGTTTAGTTTCTTGGTATCGCTGATGACATGGGCATTATAGCACGCAACTTTGAAGTTGTTGTTAGCCACCAATGACGGAATACGAATATCTTGTCTTTCATTTGTCTAAGTGCACTCATTTTTCTCAGAGATGGTTGGACCGACTTCAACAAACTTAGATTCAAATGATGGGTCATGTGTTCCCATAAAAAGTTCCTTAATTTTTTCTGGATCCGACTTTCGAATATGTGTTCATTTTTTCTCGGAGATGACAAACCTTTTTTTTCAAATGAAAGGGCTTAGCATCCCATAGAAAATCTTGAATTTCAGTGATATTTTTTATGAGTGACCTTGCAAAAAACGAGCGGATTATTCATAGCTGGTCGGTAAAAATTCTTGTTAGTTGAAGACCAAATAAACCAACCACGTTTGGCATAAAGTCGTTTGGCATAATACCGTTTGGCATAATAGTTATTTGGCATAATGGTTATTTGGCATAATGGTTATTTGGCATAACGGTCATTTGGCATAATGGTCATTTGGCATAACAGTCATTTGGCATAACAGATGAACATGCTGCTTAATAGAAATTGTTCTAATTTAGTGCAATTTTGAAAGGTCTAATGCGGCTACGCCGCATCGTTTTTAATGACCTGGTGTCCGACCTCGCTGCCGCTCGTTCGGACTTAACTGAGGGATAGCTCCTAGCTTTGGGTAATCCGGGCAAACGCCCGCAACTAGACAGAGGTGATTTCTGCGGGGGCGCTGCCCCCCCGCAGTGGCCGGCGCTTCCGACGGCGGGTCGCCGGCGCACTCGCGGCCTTCGGCCGTCTCGACCTGAATCATCTATGACGAACAGAATATTGTGCTGGCACTAAGTGAGTCCTTGCACAACATCAATCGATCGAAACACATACGAAAATTTTCATTAGATTGAAATATTGCAAATCCAATTGTTATTATGCCAAATGGCATTATGCCAAATGACCATTATGCCAACAGACCATTATGCCAAATAACTGTTATGCCAAATAACCATTATGCCAAACAGCGTTATGCCAAACGGTATTATGCCAAATATCCTTATGCCAAACAGGCCGCCCGCAAACCAAATAAAATACCGGAAATAATTATTAAAACTTCAAAATATAACCTGATTCCCTAGATTACTAAGAAAATTTTTATGAATCCGACTTCTGGTTTCGGAATTATATGATGAAAAATATTACATTATTTGATCGCCAAACGAAAAAGTACTGGCTATACTGGTTCTCGGTTTTCGGTTCTAGAAACACTGGAAGTAGCGGTCAACACCTTAAAAAAAAGAACGGAGCTCACCTCGATTTTCAGACGAAAGGTCTTATAGTCTCATAGTTTGCTACGAAGTTTGATTCATATTCGACTCCCGGTTCCGGTATTATAGGGTTAAGAATGTTATTTATCATAAATGTGCAAAAAACTTTGAATCTGTATTGAAAAATATTACAAGGTGTAAATTTGTTAATTGATGGTACATTGAATCGGCTATCGGAAGTAGCGGTCAAAAACCTAGAAAGACGAAACTTACTCACTTTTCTCCGAGATGACTTAACCGATTTGCTTCAACTTAGATTCAAATGAAAGGTCGTACGATACTTTACGAAATACACGAGTTTTTCCCGGATATGACTTTCGGTTCCGGAATTACAAAGTGATGAGTGTTTCAAATATCAAGCCGTCGTATAGAGCGACAACACAAAATAAGCATAATTTCTTCGAAACTAGGCTAAGAACTGTTCCAATGTATAAGTCACTTAAGTTGTTGGCCATACGAACTGACTTCGTCTATACCGGACGTAGTTCCAAAACGGAACTCACTCACTTTTCTTCAAGATGGCTCAACAGATTTTCACGAACAGAAGACTATTTGAAATTACAGGTAGAAGTGTGATTAAAATTTCAAACCGCTATTCAAACCGATGCTGCAAAATATGGAAACAAAAATTTTCTGATGTTGACTCAAAACTTTTCCGATTTGTAGACTATGCTAGTTCACGCTAGAACAAGCTTTCCTGTTTCTATTCAATTAACAGTTTTTACAAGAATACCACAGTATTATTTATGAGAAAACGAGAAAGGTATCATCACACCACTAGGTGGATTAAAACAGGTTTTGATGTGTTGGGATTGTTTGGGGACGCTACAGAAATGTTTTAGATGTCCTTGAATACAGGTATTCGTTTGTTCGATTTTTCGCGCGGCTTATCGAAATGGGTAGATTTTAGACCCTCGTATGTGATCAGCGATTTAAATGGGTATTATCGACTTCGAAAACCACATAAGAAGGAATAGATATCTCTTAGTAAATGCATAATTGCGTACGCCGGAGAAAAATCCTTCATTCTAACCTCTCTGTCGATAAAGCAATTTTTAAAAGCACGGGGGAAGATCATCAATTGCATAACCTTCCACATACACGGGTATGTTAAACTTGACATTATTATGCTCAACGCAATGTGTTTTATTATTTTCCTCCCCAAATTTTCCGCCACATTGTATTTTGGAAAGAACATTATGTACAGGGTGTCCCACGAAATGTTCAGAATTTAAAAATGAAAGATTAAAAAAACGGTTTGATAGATTTCAATTGTTATACATTTATTTGAAAGGTTGATTCATGAAATTTATTTATGACAAATGTTTGGTTTCATCAGGACAGCGCTAGCCAACGAAACAATCGTTGTTCTGCGAACAATCTTTGAAAATCGAATAATCAGCAGAAATGGTTATGTGAATTGGCCTCCGAGAAGCTGCGATTTGATTCCGCTGGATTATTTTCTTTGGCGAGCGGTTAAAGATAAATGTTACGTTAATCAATTGAAGACCTCAAGCATGAAATTCAAGTTGCTATTGATGACATCTTAGCCAGAAACAATTGAAAATGTACTCCAAAATTGGGTGGATCAGATTGGCTACTGGCAAGCTAGCCATGGGGGTCATTTTAACGAAATTGTTTTTCATAAAAATTTCATGAATCAACCTTTCAAATGTATCCTATTTGTAAATCTATTAAACTATTTTCTGCCTTTCTCATTTAGAAAGGCTATGCAATCGCTGTGAAAACCGACTTTACAACCGAGGCCCAGTTCGCTTTCACATCTCATCCAAGTCAGTCGATATAACAAAACCGCTTACGTTCGGGATGGAAAAAATCAAGTACAGTATTGTGCAGTGAACAATAGAACGACCTCTAAATGAGCGAACCAAACGAACAAAAGCTACCGCCGATATGAAAGAATACAATTGTTGTTGACTTCAGGCAGTGCAAAACTCGACCTTCGAAACGAGAACTTGAAGGTTTGCTTAAGGAGCAAACGTATCTTGACATTAAACGTGTGTATTTACTTCAATGCAATAAGACAAATAATGTTGTTTACATCTAGTTTTATAAAGAGTTGGATACAATTCAATTTGCAAAAGACAATAACAATGTGCACTATGTGGAGCACGAGAACATTCCAGTATATATGGAAGATAGTGCTATAGAAGTGCGTGTGCATGATCTTCCCTCAAGCGTCACAGATTCTTATATTGTTACCTATGACAATCAGATGGCCATATGTCAATATTGCCAAAAAGCTGTTCACTACGGTAAGCCATGTGATAAATTGGACAAGGAGACAACCACACCAAAGGACAACGGTGCTTACTTCACACCAACCCCAAGCAACCCCAGTACACCTGTGACCAACAACAATGAAGCATCCCCTTCAACGAAACCATCCAACGTATCACCTATAGAACAAAGTACACCAGCTGCAGTTAACAACTTACCCTTCAACCAACCAGCAACTGAAACCAATGTACAACAAGGCGCATCTACAGCAAATCTCAACGAGCCCAAGACTACGATCAACAAGGAAAACGAAAAGAAAACGGAAATCACACACAACACCGACGATGAAGCAATGAATGATGAGATAAGCCGCGGAAAAAGTGACCCCCGATCCTCGCTGGATAGAAATGGACTCATCTCCCCCTAGAAAAAGGGTGACAACGAGATCCAATAGCAAAAAAAATTATTGAGTAACAAAAATGTAAGCCAATCGGCCACGTAAAGCTTTTACGCAAAAAGGGCAGAATAAAAATTTTATTATAAAAAAAAACGAAGCCCGGAGGGCCGAGTGTCATGTACTATTCGACTCAGTTCGTCGAGATCACAAAATGTCTGTGTGTGTATGTATGTATGTGACAAAAAATGTCACCCAATTTTCTCAGAGATGGCTGAACCAATTTTCACAAACTTAGATTCAAATGAAAGGTTTTAAGGTTCCATACAAAGTTCCTGAGTTTCATTTGGATCCGACTTTTGGTTCCGGAATTACAAGGAAATATGTGCAAATTTATTAAAAAATGCGCACTCAATTTTCTCGGAATTTTTTAAACCGATTTTCACAAACTAAGAAGCAAATACAAGGTCTTAAATTTTTTTAAAAAGTCCCCGACAAGTTGAACCAGATCCAACTTCCGGTTCCGGTGTTACAGTGCGATTAGTGAAAATGTCCAATTTCACGAGTATTTCTTCACAAGAGATGGCGAAACGAGGTGCACATTTTTATAAAACTTACTGGTAAATTCATCTAGTTGGCAGATCTTGTTAGTTAGTGAATATATAAAACTACTTTGGGACTATTAGTTCCCGGTTTCCGCTTCAGAAAGCACCGATAATAATAAAGAAAGACTCTAAAAACGGAACTCACTTCGATTTCTCAGTAAGGGTTAACCAGGTTTTCACGAATCATGATTCAAATTAAAGCTCTTATTGTCTTGAAGGATACTGTGCAATTTCATCCAGATCCGACTTCCGGTTCCGAAATTATAGCACAATGAGTGTCAAAACATTCAAATCGTCATTCAAAATGACGAGGCAAAACTAGCACGCGACGGTACGTGCGGCTTTGCTTCGTTCGCAGCGTGCTTTGTTCAATTTCATATAGCGTGCAAGGTTAAAATTTATATTTTTCAGGTGAATGAAATGTAAATTACTTATTCTTTTATTCAATTTGTACCTACTAGTTAGTGTTATTACAAGATCATGATAACGATGCTTTTATATAAAAGTTCACTTATTGTCTTTCTCATATAGAAAGTTTATGCAATCACTTGAAAAATTTGACTAGTGAAAATTGGCCCAGAGGGTTAAGTGTTCTATATCGTTCGACACAGTTAATCGAGCTGAGCAATGCATGTGTCTGTGTGTGTATGTGTGTGAGTATGTGTCAAATAATGTTACTCATTCCAAGTTCCCGGTTCCAGAAATACCGGAAATAGTGATCAAAAAGTTTAAAACGAGACTCACTCGATTTTCTCAGAGATGATTTGATCGATTTCCACAAACAGGTTCAAATAAAAGTTCCTATAGTCTCATAAGTTACTGTTTAATTTCATCCGGGTCCGACTTCCGGTTCCAGAACTGTAGGGTAAAGTGTGTTTAATCACTTATTGCGACGATGCAAAAAAAGAAAAAAATCTTATTAACTTGACATAACTGTTCACAAATTGAAATGGTTTTGTTAGTTTATACACAAAGAAAGTTTCTTATTTTACTGAAGATTGAAAAAAAATTTCTTCACACAATCATCTAGTGATATTTTTGAAAAAATAAGTAATATTAGAAAGGCATCATTACATCGCTAGGTGGAATAAAAAAGGTTTTATTATTGCATTTTAAAATTCGAAATTTTACGTATTTTACACCTTGTATATGCCGTTGTTAAACTTATTCAATTGCAGCTCTTCAACATATCAAATGTCGAGATTCATTTTTTCCTTCAGCAAGGTTTCAATTTTGCTCACTGAAGATCGAATACTGTTCTTCTGAAGTCAACAACCATTGAGTTTGGTCGTGCAGCCGACACTCTCGGTGATTTTTATTCTTTAATTTTGCTCGTCTCATAATTGTCTTATTGTTTCTTACACTGTGTTGTACATTATTTCTATCACCGAGACATTACTATTTAGAAATGCAAAAATGACAACTTCAAACAAAAAAATAAAAGCAGTATATTAGGATAACATAAGACTAATGAAAAATGAACAAGATTTGTTGAGTTCGACTAGATCTGGTACAAAGTTGAATGACTTCGGTTAGAATGAAGAAACTTGTGTTCGATTGATAAAGAGCCTTTCGAATTTGTCGTATCAATGTACAATGCTATCGACAGGCATATCGATGCAATTGGGTTGTCAAAAATTCGATAATCAATGGTACGGCGCCCGCCAACGCAAAAAACTGATAACAGTTAAAACAACGTTTCCCTCTAATCCAAAATACACTTTATCATAAGGGCCCGTTGAAAAGCAGCTACAAACACCAAGATATTTCCGAGAAGTACTGATAACATATGCTGTTGGTGCAAACTGTATTTTTTCCATCAGTAGATTACTTCCAGGAAGTCATTTTGGTCGGTGAATATGCGGACGAGTAGAGAGACACAATCCGAAGATTGAGTTTCGCGTCCAGATGACGATGTACGCTTGCAATGGCTAGCGTGCAGAACGTGGCAGTATGCATAGCAAACCAGACACAATAATGTTGTATCGAAGCTGAGTAATCTTTGAACATTAGCCGTCACGCAAAGATATAAAATAGGGCATCTTCCGAATTCGTTTCGAAATTTAGTGCATGAATTTGTTAAGTAAACCTTGCCGTTCGTGCCGTTGACTCGCGCTGTCTTTTTTCGAGCATTTCAAGGCTTCACAGTGCTTGTGAAAAGTAAACTTACCTCGTAGATGGGCAGTTTGTCCGAATTCCATTGAGCAATTCGTTCTGCGCTGCGATCGACGACCGTGATTTTGATGTCAGGACACTTGAGTGCCATCACACTGCACGTGGGACCCCCAACGTAACCGGCCCCGATGCAACAGATCTTCGAAATTACCATTGTCACACACGATCACAGTGCAAAACACGTCCGTTGAATAAACTCTGGTTGCTCTCTGCACTAGCAAGTGTAGCCACTTTAGCGATAAAGATACGATAAACTTGTTCTAAACACCCCAAAGCGAAACGCAGGCAGAATTCTTCGCTCCTGTCGGCTTCAAGCGCTCACCGTTGAACCGAACTTTTGCTTTTATTATCACTTGGTTCTGGAAGCAGCTTCTCATTTCCTTCCCTTCGCCAGTGCCACCTCGTGCGTCAGCAATTCCAGATCCGCTTCATGAAGAGCTAAGTCAAGAGTGCTCTACGTGAATGAGCTTTGGATGCTTTCTGCTGCTTCTGCTGCTGCTTGGGAGGGGGGACACGTCCGCCGAACTCGAATGCACACTTACGACTGATCACGTCGCCGATTGAATTTCTGGAAGATATTGAAACAGAAGAAAAACATAGAGTAGTAGTGAGGCAAAAAAATAAACGCGGAAAGTTGATTTAAAGTGCTGTTTGCTTTTTCGTTGCTTTCGTCATCGAACGTCTTGAATTTTGGGCCTGCTAGTGGTGGCGTCCGATCGTTGATGATCGTTGTTGTATGGGAATGGGGTTGCATATCGTCGGCCCTATCACTGTAGTAACTAATGATTAGACAATCACGGCTTTCCACGTTTTGGAATAAAATCGTAACGATGACTCAATCGTACAGTCGTTGAACACTTCATTCAACGGTATCCTCCAAATCGGAAGAAGAGGATTTTGATTAGTACGAATGATGTAAACTATTAGGTGAATATTATTAACAATGACTGTCAAGGTTGATTTACTGGCTAACATAAGCATGAATTTGAAATACAAATGTTCTTCAATAAAAATTACTCAAAAACAGCATATTTTAACCTTTTTTAATCTCGCAGGTAAGATCTAATAAAACAAACTTAAAAATACACTAAAATAGGTCATAGCTTTATTTCACCAATATTCAGTCATGCGTTCATGGATTGGATACACTCTAAACATCATCTATAAAGTAATGCAATGAGTGCAACCGAATTGAACGGATCAATCGTTGTCACAATCAAACCAAAAGTAGTTTGAATTCAGTAGGTACTTTCTGCTTCTCATTGAGCAACTATGTTTTTTAGACTGTGAACACTATTCAGAAAAATCCTAAATGCACTATTACACAATTTTTTACATATGTCGTAATATCGTAACTAAATCGGCAATGGCGAGATGTGCGAAGAGAATTTTCAAGTGATTTTTTAGTGTCTGACAATTGAAGTTTGAAAGTTTTTACCAAGAATAATTTCCGTTTAAATAGTGAGCTTACTTCGCCCGGGTTCCTTCGCTCATATTTCATGGCAAACCTAAATTGTATTCGAATTCATCATGTTCCATATAACATTAATGTACAGTGATGAAATTGTAATGAATTTTTATTATATTACACAGAATATACATAGGAGGTCGTCCGAATATGAGAATACTAAGTGCTCACAAGTTCCTAGCTCATGTTTCCCCGTATCTCTATGACATAGCTTATAATTGTCACGTATTCTTGATGAAAGAGTCCAATCCAACAACCTTATATTCGTTTTTTGTTGCCTCATTCGTAAATGACCGCATCCAAAACAAACGAAGAGAGGCGACGCATTTCTTGTCTCTCAGTGCAAAAAAAGAGAGTATCACTGTTAAGTCACTCGTTCCTTTATGACGACTGCAGGAAGAATCAGTAGAACTTCAATTCTCATTCTTTCATTGATATATTGAGAATCTGTAACGTTTGTAAAGACTGTCTAAAATATGATATAACGAAGTAATTACACCCAAGAAGCTCTTGAAAAATCAAAACTACTACAAATTCGAACACCAGCTGGTAAAAGTAATTGTAAATCGTTTTCTGTCATTATCGATTCTTCAAGCTTTGGTCGAATATCGACATTATATACTATGGGATTTTCACTGAAAACCAAAAGCCGGGTGGGTAATGTCAGAAACATAACTGGATGTCGTTAATACGAAAACAACTGACATGTTCCTTAACACTTCCGAATATCAATTAGTTGATCAATTGTATGAACTATGCAAGCATACCTCTTTTTCACATTTTTCGCAAAAACAAAGGAGGCTTCTTTTTACCTCGATTACTGTGAATTTTACACGGTGAAAAGTGCACAAATCTAATCAAACTGTTCTACATTTGCACTAAACTGAGGATATTTACCTTCGATTTGCGAGCAAGAAATCCTAATAGTTCTTTAGAAAACTTTTAGAGCCATTAGAATGGCTGATTTTGTGTGATGCTCTCTGCCGTTGTCCTCTTTTCGTTGTTTTTTCACCAATGCAAACGACTGGCAGTTGTGACGCGATCGCTCTTGTCGGAAGCGAAACTTTGCAAACGACACACAGTACATCTGCTCGCAGTGGCGATAGAATCGAAACTGATCCAATTTTTATTAAGAGGTTTCTTCTTACGTGATTTCGTTTGTAGCTTTTTCACTAATGGGCAGTCCTAGCAAAGCAAAGTCTTGGCATTACATTCCTTTTTGTAAAATTTGGCCTTTCTGTTTCAATAGACTTCGCAGCCGATTCTTAGCGTACAGAATGGGCGGTCCTAACGGCTATAAAAATAGCAGCATATAGAATTTCAATTATTTCATTTCGGATTTGCATTTTATTGAAAGAAACTATCAGGATGCTGTACGGGACTCATTCCTGCCTTTCAGAAGGACCAAATTGTGGAACTCACTACGATATTAAGCACTGTTCGAAACATTTTTCTGGAACGATTTGTTGTACAGCAGCAGATATTTTGTTCTCTTCCTCAGAACGCGTTCTGATTGGCTGGTGTTGACATGTGCAAAATAAGACCGGTTTTTCAATAGTGTACTATTGAAATACTTCAATGCTGTTGCTATACACGGTTAACTTGAAAATATTCGATTCTATCGGTAGTTAGATTATATAAATCCTTTCACAGATCACTGAGCTATGAGCTTTAAAAATACGAGGAAGGCAAACGCGCCTTATGAATTATCCTCTTTGATACTCGTTTATACCAAACATATCAGAAAAGTTTAATTTTTAATTATTTGAGATTATATCACACAACTGAAAATTTTATCATGAAATTGTGATCATATTTCCGTTGGCATATAGCAAAAATTATGTTGATTCGTTAGAAACAACAAGAGATATTCACGATCAAAAACTTATTACTCTCTCAGAGGGTACATTTTGAAAAGGCGCCCCATAGTAAAATAAGTCGTATTCACAACAAAAATAACTGAAAGGCCAAATGAGAGAAAAAAACACAATTTCGATGAATCTCGTTCCCATAATTTGCAAACACAACTGAGAGTGACATTTATTTTTCGTCATTTTCGTATATTTTGAATCAATGAAAATGACTTTTTTTATAGCTCAGGTTTATGATGACAATTGGTTAACAGAACAGCGTCGACTGAGTTCTATCGTCTTCTGCGTTAGTAGCAGAAAGAGAAGATGCGAATTGGGACGTATGTAATAACTCCTTCGAAATGCGAAAATGATTAAAAATCCTTCGAATTCGGTTTGACGTCCTTTTGCTGAAATGTATTTAAACCCTTTAATGTGGTTTTTGATAGGATTTAATTTTTTCGAACTTTTTACAACTTGCTTCATAGATTACAAATTGTTTCATAGATTAGAATTTTTCATCTCATATTTAAAGAATTTTATGTATCAAAAACAAAACACTTCGTGTGAGTAAGAGTAACTGTTTGAACATAAATAATGTTTCTGTTTTTATTATTAGTGTTTCATGTAGTAACATCAATAGCAAAAAGGTTCAGATGTGCAATATCATACTATGCACCAAGGGTGTAATTGGCTAATTCCGAAGATTAAAGGTTTGAATACGATTGATAAGAAATATGATATTGAAGGCAAACTGAAGTATTGGTAAGATCGGAAGATGTTCAATGTTTATACAAAACTGAAGAACACAAACTAAATATGCGCCGATGGCTTGCCATTTGCAAGGAATCAAAAGTTTTTCTGTAATGTTTGAATCCATTTGATGCAAACATTCCATGCAGGCGGGGTTGATCGATGGTACGGTGACCTCGAAACACAATTTGAACTGTATACGAAATGGGTCATCACGTATGGGCAAAATACACAGAAACATCTTTTTTCCGTAAGACATAGCTGCATTGAAGCATGAATTATTATAAATACATTTGCCATTTGATATCAGTATACCAGTCCATTAATAGCAAACTTATTTTTATTTCAGATATCGTAATGTATTTATTTCATAGCTTGCAATACTTACAGTAAATGCTACTGATACTGAAACATGGTCCCTATTAAATATTTAGTTTATATTGTTTAAGTCTTATTAACAACGATGAAATGAGGCACACGGAGAACCCGCAGATCACAAAATTACAATATTGCAATTGTTGTTTCACGTCTTGGTTGTTTCAACTAAAATGATGTTGATTTAACTAACATATTTGTTGATTTTGTCATAACCATTCAGGTAAACAAAATTGGTGTATTCAAATGCTGTCACTTGGCAGAAAAAGAAGTCACGCAGAACAAAAATCCTCTTCATTTCACCAGAAACGTTTCGTATTGAAAATTGTAGTGGCCGTTCCATGTATGTGAAAGTATGCAAAAGAATATAAAAGTTAATTGTAAAAAAAAGTTTTCCGTGTATTAAATAGATATTCCTACAGTATAAATATTTCAATTTCATCTGCGAGTAATGTACTTTCAGGCAGTTCATGTCAGTGTAATTGAAAACGCTTAACACTTAAAAATTTGTTGCTAAAATGAAGTGGTGCTATTTGTATTTTTTCGAAAGCGCATCTGCAGTAATAGGCTTATCAGCAACATTCTTGAAAAACGAACTCGAAAAAGCTCTTCCAGTGAGCCATTACACGGGAAATATTCAATACAATAAGTACACACACCTGCACAACATATTCGTAGTAATTGCTGTTCAAAGACCATCCATCTTGGGTAAGCTTACACATGACATAAAACAAATTCATTATACATAACAACCAACAAATTTGTCAAATAATAAAATTTCGCTATTCAGTATTTTGGATCATATTTTCAGAAGGGGATGCTCTATCCCTCGCGGGTTTCGGTAGGAGTATCTATATACGGGTCCGCAATCTTCCTTTTAAATTTGATTGACATTACTGTCAATTGAATCCGCATGCATGTTATTCAATGTTTATATACTCGGAACCTCCAGAAGTTATAGCCCAAGTAGCAATTCGCAACTAGTTCTGATGCGAGTAAGTCCAAAAAAACTAACTATAAAAATAAAACTATGTTGCAACAAGAGCACGAATATGTTTTTTTGTTATACTGGTTAAAACAAGGTGACAGTAATGTTTCTTCATATCATAACTAGTTACGAAATAGTTATTTAGGTTTCAAATCACCACATCTTTTTGTCATATTGAATTAATTATAAATTATAAGCTATCGTTACTTAATGCAAACATATCTTTAATAGCAAGAATACTTCTAGCTAATAGTTGAAAATAAGTTTATTTGACTCCAATAGTAGCAACCCGGAACTAGTTCTGATACCAGTTAGCCGAACTATGTAGCAACAAGAGCACGAACAAGTTTTTTATGTCATGCTGGTTAAAACAAGGTGACGGCAGTCTTTCTTTATAACATAAACATTGAACTAGCTATCATTTGTAAGTTATCGTTATTTGATTCTAACATATCTTTAATCACAGCTATGGTTTCAACTACTAGTTGAAAAAAGGGTGCGAAACCATTATAAATACGGAAGCGTATATGTAAATCGTTACGATGAATTGATGTAGCAATAACTTAGTTATTACAAGATTTTAACATACAATTTCTTCATCTATTCAGATAGCTATCGGTAGGTTTTTTTTAAAATGAGAAATCACTCTACTTGGATTAATTTTGAGCATTCTGAACACAAGATTTTTTCGTTGTTTATTGTTCATATTTTCATAAACAGATTTTGATTGAAGGCGCATAAAAACAGTTATTTGAAATTTAATTCCGCTCGACAGTTTTAAAATCGTTGTGAAATTTGTACTTGTATCAAATTTGTAATTTCAAATACTATACTGCCTTTTTAATGCTGATGGAAAAACATTACGGATTCATTCAATGTTGATAATGCCGATGACGACAAAGTTTCAACTAGTTTACTTGAAAACAAGTTATTTTTAAGTTATGGAAAAAAAAGTTATTTCAGTATGGCATTACAACGTAACGACAGCTTATTTTTAGCCGACATAGAAACTAGTAGAAACTGCGCTTTTTAAGTCACGCAAGTGGTTAGATGTTAGTAAAAATAACTCAAATATTTCTGGTTGCAAACTAGTCATAAATAAGCTAGTATAACAAAAATTGCTACTTGGGAGGCGACTCAATGCATTGTGCGCTGGTCTTACAAGTCAGTTGTCGTATGTTCGAGCCTCGACCTGAAAGGATTCTTAGTGCCAGTGAGATCGTAGTACTAGCCATATAATGTATCTGTATGCTATGATTCGGTTGCAAAATCTGTTGAAAGAGAAAGGGCCTAATTTAATTTGCTTTGATAGAAGAAATGGTCGAAATACTGTTGAAGACAGCTCGATTTAAGGACTATACTTGAAAAAACTACAAGGATCAGCCCCATGGGGTTGTTCGAGCCATTGATGTGGAACAAGGCAACCAAAATTTCTATTGATCGACATTTTCAATTAATCGTCACACTTTTGAATCCGCAAATGCACGAGAGTCTGCTTAGTCTTTATTTTGAACCAACACCGAACACGCGAACTTAAAATATAGACTATATTTGTCATGATTTGTATTTGTTTTCTAGCCGACGAAATTACATCAATAGCCCAAATGTATACAATTAAATGTTTGTGCATGCTTGCGATACGGATATCGATATTTAAGCTTCTCTTCACCAAGCTTGTGTTCAAGTTTTGTATGCAAGCAGTTATTTTTATAGCGTTTCTCTACCATTGATGTGGAACAAGGCAACCAAAATTTCTATTGATCGACATTTTCAATTAATCGTCACACTTTTGAATCCGCAAATGCACGAGAGTCTGCTTAGTCTTTATTATGAACCAACACCGAACACGCGAACTTAAAATATAGACTATATTTGTCATGATTTGTATTTGTTTTCTAGCCGACGAAATTACATCAATAGCCCAAATGTATACAATTAAATGTTTGTGCATGCTTGCGATACGGATATCGATATTTAAGCTTCTCTTCACCAAGCTTGTGTTCAAGTTTTGTATGCAAGCAGTTATTTTTATAGCGTTTCTCTACCATTACTACCATTTGGCGATTTCGGTTGAAGCGATAAAATATTTCTCATTATCAATCGAGTTCATCTTATATAAATTTGAAATTGGTCTGATGCACTCAAAATTTACCCTGGGGTAGTTGTCAATTTCTCAGGCGAAACGACATAACATGGGATTTCATCCAATCTTGCATGACACAAGATCAGAGCATACCAATATAAGCTTTAAATCGTTTATGGCACTTTTTATCTTGCTGTGTAGCAACAACCTACCTCGAGCAAGCTACGCATAAGACTGAAACGTTGGCTATAATTTCGCTTCTATTTGTAGATTCGCATGCTTCCAACAGCTTTGCTTTTGCTTCGATTGACCAATCAGAGCGCTGCTTTCCCTTTGATATGTCGCTTACTGCTTCAAAACCTTCAACTATGGCAGGGAAAACCGGTATGCCGGAGATTTTTTGCAGCCGAAATAGGACACTGCTAGCTATTAATCAACATTTCAATGATATAAAATTTAAAATACATGGCTATGAACATTCAAATCAATACGTAGAAATATTTCCAATCAAATGGTGACATAATATTAATCATTGATACAAAATTGACTGAGCTGTAATTGTTCAAAACCTGACCACATTTCTACGTGTATTTTTCTTGAGTTTCTAGTTTGCACCGCTATATAGAAAACAAAAATGTGTTCCACATTAAAAAAAATACAACCGACAAAATTGATCAGCAAAAATTCATTTTAAGTCGGATTTTGGAACTAGCAGGAATAAATAACCCCTTTCCTTCTTAAACCAGCCGGAATTTTTCTATTGGGCGAAGTTCTGGCAAGTTTGGCGAATTTACCACCTTTGGTGCCAAAACAAAATCGTTGGCTTTGTACCACTCAATCACCGGTTTCGCGCAATGGGACGAAGTTAAATCCAGCCAAAATATAGTGTCGTTTTCGTGGGACCGAAGGAAGAGCAACAGATGCTTCTATAGACGTTCTTCTTTATATATTTGACTATTGATGGCTTGCTGAATATTCAAGCGTGATTTGCCGACGGAAAGCTCTAGGTCGAGGATCTGTTTGGTGTCCGCTTTAATGTGTGTCTCGTCATCCATTACGATGTATTTCGACTGCACCAACCACTCGCGGTACTTTGAAGACATGAAGTCCGGGCCGCTTCATTGCATGTTGGATAAACCAGATGGGCAATTTTTTTTTGGCCTCGCTCCAAATCAAAAAGATCTGTGCTTGAAGTCTTCTGTATCTTTCTTGCGTTCACAGGGCTGCATTTCTTCGCTTTTGTTTCGCTGTCTGCTCACCGCGGTCTGGGTCTCAAAGAACGATTTTACCGCAAGGGACACGATCGAATTGTTGATTCCCAACTGTTTCACCTGTGGTACTTGTTTGAACTTTCCACAACCGTGCATTTTTTTTAAACACTTCTTGCTTTGTTGGAAGGCATCTCGATTACCACTTGACAAATTGCAGCGAAATCTTCCACATGTAAACATTACACTCTAAACTAGTATCCCAAAATTTAAACAATTTTTAGTTATATGAAAAGTTATACACAATTATTAATCATTAGAGGTTCCTGGACGGACTTTCACTCGATTAGTTCTAAATGAAAAGTTAGATGAACCTACCAATTGCAGTTTAATTTTATCCAGTTCCGGATTATGAGTGTACAAATTTCAATCCTTCGTATAAGTAACCAAATCAAACATATTCACTTCGACTGATTCCCGATTTCCAGTTCCTAGTATCACCGTAATTGAAGTCATCACGGTCACTGTTCACTGGTTTAGCTTGTCAGTCGTAAAACTGTTGTTAGTTTGATGTCGATTATGTCACTATTCGTGATGTCATTGATTTGTCAGTCATTGTATGCCTTAGAAAAGATACAACAAAGCCAACAGCAGAAAAACTGCATATTTAGCGTAAATGCCAAATGAAAGATTAGTTGGAAGTAGAAGTTCAATGATGAATTCAAGGCTTTCCACTAACGCCTTTTAAAGTTGTGTCAAAATTGGCGTCGAATATTCTTGATCATTATCTAATTTCTAATCAATGAATTTCAGTCTTACTAAGGTTCAGTGGCGTACCGAGGAAATTTGGCACTCGGGGCAAAATAAGAGATTTGCCGCCCCCATCATTGGTTTAGTGAGCAAAAAAAAACAAAGCTGAATTCCATCTCCGGAAAAATGACGGGCGAGCAAAAAAAGGTCCCATGGATTGGTCCCCCCCCCCCCCATGAACTAAAGAAAAACCATATATGTAAATGTTCTTTATATACATTTTCATTTTGGTATTGTCTATTGTCCTACGATGCACTACCAGGTGTCATAAGATTAAAAAAACTATACACAATCGGTTTAGATGCCATATTTTTATAATTCAGTTTTATGCCATCAAGTTATGAAGCCAAAACAAAAGCAGTAACTAGACATAGGGCCAATAAAATTTAACAGCAAAAACCAAAAGCTCCGAAAAGTTTGTTGTGTATTTCGCTGCGTTAGGTTGCGATTGCTATTACATAGCACCCATTAGGTCGGTGGGTTTGGGTAACAATGAGTAGATACAAAATCAAAATCAACCGTATGTGACGCTAGATGAATTTTTGGGAAGTTATTAGATCATGAAACGGGTGCCTGCACGATTTTGTCTTGTTGAGTGTACCACACTTTCAATGATTATAAATTATCAAAAAATTGAATCAAATGAGACTTTGTTTCTTCTTAAAGCCAAGGACGCTCCACGCGATGATTGAAATAAATAAAATTGACATGTATATTCACTCTCGATTCGATGTAATTCGATCGAGTGATGCTTTTGTATGAAAAATTTCGGATTAGATTGAAATAATCCTATGCGAACAAAATACAGAATCAAGTGAATTTGCAGACCGTCATTCCCAATACTAGGAAAACTAAAACATTGTTTTTTGACATTTACTCGTCATGCTTGTTCGAGAAGAATTCAAAATGGTTTTTAATTTCTCCATATTTTTTGCGTACGTAAATTGAGACTTCTGTGTAGACAACCACCGCCACCAAATGAATCAATTTTAATACATGCGTTTAAAAGTATACTATCGAAAGTTATAATTACTGTTGATACAATATGTATACAAGCTTCAATTGAAGTATTGGCGAAGTATCAAATTTCTATGGCAATTTATAGATTTTTCGTCGAAATATCCGCCTCTTTTCATTCCAAGAAATAATGAACTAACTTGTTTTTTTTTACTTTTTTGAAATTAACTTAGCAACCGCGTTTCCCATCGACGTAAATAAGGGGTTAGGTTGAGTGAGTAAGCCGCATGCGATAGTACTTGTCATCCGAACTTCTTTATCTTTTTCGGACCAGTTTCGAAGTGTGAAACGTAGCATTGTCATGAAGCAGTATCACTTTCCTCTACAGCGATGTCAGATAGTTGTAGTGTAATTTTGCGTAGATTGAGATTTTCCCAGGAAACTCTAGCGGTGTCAAGCACGAAACTTACAACAGATTTTTTTCGTTACTCACTAGGAAAAATAGTTTTCGTAGAAAAATTCCAATTTCCGTAGATTTTTTTCTGCGGATCCGAAGGTCCGTAGAAAATCTTTGAATCCGTTTCTCTGTCTGGTGCCATATTCTGACTATTTCAACTAAATTGCTCGGATCAAATCGATCATTTGATGTTAGTAGCATTGAATATCAACCGTTTCATTCAGTAGATAACATCAAACTGATCCCAATAAACGCAATGATAACAACTACAATAGGTGGTATAACAAATATTTATAATCACTGATTGATTTTTTCTATGTCTCACTAATTTCACCATCTTGAGCATTTATCACCACGTAATTTAACCACCACTTCAGTCGTTATGAAGTGTGTACTTCACTAATGTAAACTGTTGAACTCGAGATGCTACAGGGCAATAACTTGAATATAAACGTTTAGAAGTACCAATTTGTTGGTATAGGATAATGTGATTTTTGCATCAACGTTCAGAATATTAAACTCTTTATATGTAATTATGCTTTACTATGAAATGTTTATCCAGATTATATAAAATTAGTGTTTTTATGAGAATGAAAACCTCAAAATATAGGATCTAAGTATGATCTGAGAAAGAGCTGGTCTCTTCATGGATTGAACTTCAAGCGAACATGTTTTATTTGACAAGTTCCGAAAAATCTAAAAAGTTTTTTCCAGACTCATTGTTTTTGGACATTATAGTGATTAGATTGTAATTCTGGACTGACAATCCAAAAAAATATATTATATGATTATGTCGATCACCTAAATCGGGTCAAGTAAATAGAGGGAAAAAAGATTTACCAAACAATAAATTGCAAACATAATTCTACTAATATTTCGAAAGAAATTTTGAAATCTATTCAATTTGTTTTATTTGACGATATATTTAATAAGACACACTTCCTTAGCTCTAAGATGCCGAGGGCAGTCAATTCAAATTCAGCCATTTCAAAGAAGGAAGACACTGATCTCATAGAACCAAATATCGCATATTTGAGCTATAACTAAAATTTGTAATCCCATCGACTCTGAAATTGTTCTGTACGTTTGAATTTGTGGCGAAATTTTTCGCCAAATTGCCATGCTTTGCATTGCGTGTAATAATAGCACCTTGAGCACTCATTACAACAAACGCACAGTATATCTCAGAACAAAGAAGAGACGACTACAGTTATCATAAAACAATCGAAACAAGTAAACCTGATAAAGCCTGTCTAAAAGTATAACGAATTGAAACGAAACACGAATTTTAGGGTTCAGTAGTATATATTAAAAGTCATAGCCCCAACACTGTGTCTAAATCAATTTACCAATTTGCGAAATTATTCACCACACCGAATTTATGAATAATCAACTTTAAACATTGCAAAAAACAATGTAGTTTTCAACATTTTCTGTCTGGTTTCTGGCATGTGTATCCCGTATGTTGTAAGCGTTGGAATGGTTGGAATTTCGCAAACTTCTCGTATAAACTTACCCAATGAATTTTTCCGAAACTTTACAGCACTTTCAGTCTGAGTATTACTTATCACCTTAAATCCACAACCATTCACTACTTTTACGTATATCTTTCAAACATAAAATAAATGAGATTTCCGGACAGTGATCGTTCTTTAGAATGAATTTGTTGAATAAAATCACGAAAATACGAATGAAGTTGAATCTACCAAAGCTCTACATCAGAAACAGCTGTTTTTGACGTTTCACATTTTGAGGCACCCTGTTTATCATGAGCGCCGAAGTTCTACTGTGGTACTTTAATAGTAAACAAAACCAACTCTATCGTTCATAAACAAAGTTCGCATGTTTCTTAGTGCTGACAGAACAACGGTACCTGCCGCTATTCACTTGAATTTGTTATTTGTAATAAGTTTCGATGAAAGAGTCATGTGAGCCATCCTCAGCGAAGGAAGCGGTGCTTCAAGTAAGCACGAAGCTGCCAGCTGACACTCCTACGGTGCGCGGATACGATTGGAATCGTGGTTTGAATTATGAAAATCTATTCGAGTCATATCGACACTCAGGATTTCAGGCAACTAACTTGGGAAATGCCATAGAGGAAGTACGGAAAATGGTATGTGTTCTAGATTGGTCTGTCATGTTTATGTTTGAAAATATCTAACGATCAATGTTAAATTTACCAATCTGCAATAATACTACAGTTGATATAAATATACATTTTCCAATAAAGTTGATACCCGAGTGAACGGAACTAACAATTGTATAGTGAAAAATGTACAGCCAAAACCATACACTCAGGCAAATTGAGTAGTGAAAATCAAGGCAAATCGTATGATGCATCAAAAATCACAAAGATCTTCATTTCATGAGATTAATATGAAAAATATACCTCTTCTATAAAAATCTCATCTATCACTATTATAGTTTTAGTACAAACAACGTATGAATTTCATAATACACTGAAGTCTTTTTATACGAATTTACGTGCCGCATAAAAAAAAACCGCATAACTCTGAAACTTCGCATAAAAAACCGCATAACTCTGAAAAATTAGCATAAAAAAACGCATAACTGAAACTTCGCATAAAAAAACCGCATAACTCTGAAAATTTGCATAAAAAGACCTAAGTGTGTAGGAGAGAAGTTATGTTTGTCATAGAAGTTTCGCACAATGTTCGTAAAAATTTCGTATGAATTTCATAAGGCTTTTATTGGAATTCAAATTTTCGTGACTTCATAGGGCGGTTTTATGATTTGCATACGATATTCTTGTGACTAAAAATCATACGAAATCATTACGAAAATCCATATATTTTTCGTCTGAGTGTAGGCGGTCGAGTTTACTCCACGATTTTTGCCAATAGCCAAAAATGAGCTTTTTCCTTTGTGTCTCAATATGTTCGAAGGTATGAATAAAATTCTATGCATACAAAGTTGCACAGAAGCCTAACCAGGACTTACAACACCTTACTCTATAATAAAGTCTTTTTTTAGTTACTTTACCGAATCTATTGATTAATTGTACGTGTTACGCACATATTTATCAATAAACATTAATATTTTCATTGATACTGTAGTGATGAAAGTAAACTATTTGTGTGATTAACTTCAAAATTAGGAATCATTATTTTCGTTACTTTTATTGAATCATTGAAAAGATACAAAATTAGCTAACATTCAATCAATTAAACATAGACAAAATTAGACATATTTTCAATTGTGAGTAAACGTTGTACGGGTATAATGTTGTACCAATTAAAAACTATGCATAAAGCCGTTTAAAATATTATCGAAATTCAATTGAAATTTGTTTATAATATATTCGGAATTCGTTACTGGGAGTATGCTCCAATTGAAAAAGCACTGCTTGTGATGATGCAAACAATTCAATAGAGTTTATCATCTGTTTGATTTACTATGAACAAAGACACATTTAAATCGAAAATATTGTTAAGTTAATGTTATTAGACTAGACAGATATTAATAAGTCTGTGCGATAGTTTTTACTCTAATCGAAGACAATAAATTAAATTAAATTATGTAATACAACTAACAGAATAAACCACTAATCTACTTACAGATTGCTTGTCGGGCAGAATCACTTCCAGATGACAAGCAGGATACGTACGAAGAGGACGAATTCATAAAGCGCACGAATAATTGTACTATTTTCCTCGGATATACCTCGAACATGGTATCATGTGGAGTTCGTGAATCAATTCGTTTCTTGGCACAACACAAGCAAATTGACTGCATTGTTACGACTGCTGGTGGAGTTGAAGAAGACTTAATTAAATGCCTTGCACCGACGTACCTGGGAGCATTTGAAATGGAAGGAAAACGACTCCGAGAACAGGGTATAAACAGAATCGGAAACTTGCTGGTTCCTAATGATAACTACTGCAAATTTGAGAACTGGGTGGTGCCACTGTTGGATGAAATGCTGATAGAGCAGAAAACCAAAGGAGTACTTTGGACGCCATCGAAAGTCATTCAACGGTTAGGGGAGGCAATCAATGACGAAAGCTCAATTTATTATTGGGCTGCTAAAAATAAGATTCCAGTTTTCAGCCCTGCTTTAACCGACGGAAGCCTTGGAGATATGATGTATTTCCATTCTTTTCGTAATCCAGGTCTAGTACTAGATATTATTTCGGATTTAAGACGCCTCAACACAATGGCGGTAAAGGCAAATAATACTGGGATCTTGATTATCGGTGGAGGTGTGATTAAGCATCACATATGCAATGCCAACTTGATGAGGAATGGAGCTGATTATTCTGTGTTTGTGAATACCGCTTCTGAGTTTGATGGTAGTGACAGTGGAGCCAGACCGGATGAAGCAATTTCGTGGGGTAAAATAAAAAAAGATGCATCTCCCGTCAAGGTGTATGCGGAAGCTAGTCTTGTTTTTCCGATTCTAGTAGGTGAAACATTTGTGAAAGATTATTTTAATAAAAATAAACAAAATGAGACCAGTTGAAAATAATGTCCTCGACAATTTAGTTTTTCCTTTTCAAATTGGCTCATAAATGTTCCATATCCTATAGGATTCCCAATGTATATGAGACAGTTAAAAATAATGTCCTCGACAATTTAGTTTTTTCTTTTCAAATTGGCTCATAAATGTCCCATATCCTATAGGATTCCCAATGTATATGAGACAGTTAGAACTAGAACTCACGATGGCTCATTTGAATTCCGTTAAATCACTGCAGTAATATTTAGGGCATCATGCATATATTCAATACATCTTTAAAACTATGCAACAAATCGTAGATTTGCGCGATC
The DNA here is from genome assembly GCF_030247185.1 of Malaya genurostris. NCBI lineage: Eukaryota > Metazoa > Arthropoda > Insecta > Diptera > Culicidae > Malaya > Malaya genurostris. The sequence continues at coordinate 218,355,903 of NC_080572.1, forward strand.
TGATTTTTTTGTATATGAAATTATTTTTACAATGTCCTATTTATCTACAGGGTGATTTTTTAAGAGCTTGAGAACTTTTTTAAACAATAAAACGCATAAAATTTGCAAAATCTCATCGGTTCTTTATTTTAAACGTTAGATTGGTACATGACATTTACTTTTTGAAGATAATTTCATTTAAATGTTGACCGCGGCTGCGTCTTAGGTGGTCCATTCGGAAAATCCGCTTTTTTATCGACAAATTTTGTTCAGCGATGAGGCTCATTTCTGGTTGAATGGCTACGTAAATAAGCAAAATTGCCGCATTTGGAGTGAAGAGCAACCAGAAGCCGTTCAAGAACTGCCCATGCATCCCGAAAAATGCACTGTTTGGTGTGGTTTGTACGCTGGTGGAATCATTGGACCGTATTTTTTCAAAGATGCTGTTGGACGCAACGTTACAGTGAATGGCGATCGCTATCGTTCGATGCTAACAAACTTTTTGTTGCCAAAAATGGAAGAACTGAACTTGGTTGACATGTGGTTTCAACAAGATGGCGCTACATGCCACACAGCTCGCGATTCTATGGCCATTGTGAGGGAAAACTTCGGAGAACAATTCATCTCAAGAAATGGACCGGTAAGTTGGCCACCAAGATCATGCGATTTGACGCCTTTAGACTATTTTTGTGGGGCTACGTCAAGTCTAAAGTCTACAGAAATAAGCCAGTAACTATTCCAGCTTTGGAAGACAACATTTCCGAAGAAATTCGGGCTATTCCGGCCGAAATGCTCGAAAAAGTTGCCCAAAATTGGACTTTCCGAATGGACCACCTAAGACGCAGCCGCGGTCAACATTTAAATGAAATTATCTTCAAAAAGTAAATGTCATGTACCAATCTAACGTTTAAAATAAAGAACCGATGAGATTTTGCAAATTTAATGCGTTTTATTGTTTAAAAAAGTTCTCAAGCTCTTAAAAAATCACCCTATACAATCTCTTCAGCACATATCGATAGATGATTATCAAATGCGGAGTCATGGGAAAATAATTACCGAAACTCTAAAAATATTCAGTTTCGTCTCGTTTAAAAAAAATACTTCACATACAAATTCTCTTCAAAGTGAATGATCACAGAAAACGCGATTATATGAATAGGCTTTCCGAATTAGAAGTGCAATTTTTGGTGAGATTTATCCACGATTTTTTTCTTTGCGTGTTGTGTTTCTACCACAGTTGATTTGCGCTTTGTGTAGGAAAAATACAAATGTCAAAGTGCTGATGCAGGGCTGCGAGATTCACAAATTTGCAATTTGCAAATATATTTAAAAATCCTAAAAAATACAGATTCTTTAAATTTAGAAGACTGCTTGTGAAAACATACCCGAAATTATTATTTTCCACATTGGTTTGCCTTAAGCGGGCCTTTTACCCACAAAACCACCACAATCCTGTTTGCTATGTTCTTGTTGGATTATTGAGAGGATTTTTAAAAAATGACCTGGCATCCCCGCGTTAGTATAGTCATAAACAAATCTCTTGAATTTTCAGATGTTAAAAATGTATTGATATTCATTGAAGCAAGTTTTCAAAAATAGTTCAGTTCAAGAAAATCTTTGAAACACAGCTCGAATTCGCTTGTCAAGGTAAATCTCGTATAGATTTTTTATAAATTGATGCATAAATAAAAGAAATGCAAAGTTGATTTTAATGCTCGACAAAAATGTACCAACTCAACACTTTCATTTTGATTATTCAAACAATTGAACAACATCGTTCTTTTTTTCGGTAACTTTCATTTCATAACAAAATATTGGCAGTATTAAGTAAGTTGCCACGTATACAGACGACATTGATTCTGTTTAAAATTTAACAAAACACATGTAATCATATTTAAGGCCATTGGGTCGACATTAAGTGAGATACGCAAAAACCTGTTTTAAGCAGCTTTACTTTAAGTAAACAAATGACGTTTAAATTGTTTGATCAAGCTTCATAATTTCCCAACAATCAAGAATCATATTCACGACGTCGAAGTTTTCTTATTTCAGTTATCAATATACACTGTACACAGGCCACATTTCTAGTAGTAAATAACTGAACAATATTTCTCTGTTTCTCTTCCCTTAAGGACTATCCCCGAGGTACGGTTAGAAAGAGTTTTCCCTTACGTTACTAGAAATGTGTGCCTGCGTATCGATTATAGGGAAGGACAATTCGCCACTTTATATAGCGACAGCTAATGTGGAGAAAGAAATCGAACTTCAGTACCAAGTGCACGCATCGCTCGATGTAATTGAGGAAAAGTGTGCCTCTAGCCAAAAGCAAGCCGCCGAAGGGCGAGAGCTGTATCTGGGCTTACTGAACTCAACTGAAGTATACAAGATCTATGGTTACGTTACTAACACTAAGGTGAAGTTCGTGATTGTGATCGATTCGAGCAATACGTCCTTCCGGGAGAATGAAGTACGCGCAATGTTCAGAAACCTCCACACACTCTACACCGACGCGGTCTGTAATCCATTCTACATTCCTGGTGAACCGTTGACTTCGAAAACATTCGATAATAACGTTAGAAAAATCATCGCCACAAACTAACTAATAAAATTCGAATTTAAATCTGAAACGCAATAGCTGATTTTGATTTTATTTCTTTTAGTGTCTCATGCGCAACATGTCCTCTATCTCATCCGAGTTCCTGTTTCCGGTAGGCCTCCTGACGGCAAGTGTCGTCACGCTAAGAAGATATAAGATCCGCAAGTGGGGTAGGGTTACAGCCAATTATTCACTAAAGGGAAAGATATTTATTATAACGGGAGCCAACACAGGTTTAGGCTATGAGACAACCAAAGCTTTAACTGCCAGACAGGCTACGACAATTCTGGCCTGCCGAAATTTAACCAAAGCCAATCAAGCTATTGAGAGAATAAGAAAAGAAACCGAAGAAGGTGTTCTCATACCAATGCAATTGGATTTGGCATCATTCAAGTCCATTCGTGAGTTTGCTTCTGAGATTAAGAATAAGTATCCCGATATCTATTGTCTGGTCAATAATGCCGGTTTGGCGGCTCGTGATCCTGAGTTTACCAATGAAGGCTTCGAAATTCACTATGGCGTAAATCATTTAGGTCAGTTTCTTTTGGTCGATTTGCTAAAAGAACATCTGAAAGTGAACCGCTCCCGAGTAGTCGTAGTTTCCTCTAGGATGCACGAAATTGACGCTGAAATTGACATAGAAAATCTAGGCAAGTGGATGCAACACGGAGGCCGTCTAAATCGGTTGTACAACAATTCCAAATTGATGAATTTCTACTACGCCAGAGAACTATACAAAAAAGGATTCAACGTGCACGTTCTCTGTCCCGGATTGTGCCACACGGACTTTTTCCGGCATTACGATCCAAAGTGGTACCACTATCTACTGTTTTCACCGATTGTTTGGCTAATGCTTCGATCCGCCGAGCAGGTATCAAAACCATATAAGTTGACTACCTAGTTCAGAAGAATATCAATCCGAGCTGTTCCTTTTCCCTCAGGGTGCCCAAAATATCATCTACTGTGCAACAGACAGCATTACAGATGAACATCGTAATCCCGTTACAGGATACTTCGTATCGAATCTGCAGATGCGGAAATCCAAGTTTCACTTCGATGAACAAACTTCCATTCGATTATGGAATGAAAGTATGATAGCCATCGAAACAAGAAGCGAAAGAAGCTGATCTGATGTGATGAACAGGGCTATTTTAGATATGATTTTATCTTTGGTGGTATTGGTTGTCTAACATTGTTGTATAAAGAAAATTTCAATTGCGGTGATGGGATAGAGGACATCGTCGGTGCGATAACTATTGTTTGTGTTTTCGGACAACCTTATTACAAAGATTATCATAATGTAGGAAATGCTATTCCGATCATGTCCACTTGATAAATTAATTAACCATGTCATGTAACAAACCTACAAAGATTAGTTTCCGGTGTCGGATATAATACATTTATATTAGGGCTAAACATCAAGAGTAGAAAACCAAAATCTCATTTCCTATTCTTGGTAAATACGATGATAAGAATCAGATGATCGAATTTTTCATTTACACCAGCCAAGAACTGATACTCACGCAATTGCACTTGCTAGGCAATAACTTATTACTTAGTCTTTATACGAAACATGGTTGTTTTGTGCATGAAAATCGACTTTACACTACATTCCACCTGATCATTCATTCATATTCGCGTATTGCGAGGCAAAACACGAAGCAACTCTTTTTTATAGCGTTTCCATTTTCTACACTGGTGCTTTGCTCGCATATCAAGCCACATGGAAAGTCCCATCAGAAAGACACGAAAGTTCGAAGCGTTTTGTTTCATATTCGCATATTTCTCCCAAATTCATTGAAAATATTTAAATGCTGTTCTCGCGCAGAGAATATTTGTTTTAATGTGAGTTTTGAAAATTAATCAAGTTTTATGTCTGGTTTAGTGTCGAATACTCATCTGTCTAAAAATTATTGTTCTCTAATACCATTGAGCCATTTTGGTTAAGTTTGAAAAGTTAAAAGGCTCAAATTAAATTATCGTTATCATTTCTTTCATTTCACTGTATAAGCTACTTGCAGTCAATGGCCACTTCTAGTTCAAACATTAGAAACTGTCAAATGCAGGTAATAAATGATAGTTTTTTCTTTACTTATTTCCTCTTTCAATGATTACGGTGATCTTGCCATACAAATCTTTACTTAGTGTAATGACCAAAAACCACCATATTTCGTTTTATAGTGGAGAAATAACTGAACAACCATCTCTAGCGTTTATCGAGAATAAAGGCCAGGTTCCTCCAAAAACCGTCTTAATAATTTATTTATTGCTTGAAAAGGCTGGCCAGAGACAAAACTGGAGGGCGCGGTTACGAATAAAACTGACCTGCTTCTTTCACACTTCCGAATAAAGGTGCTATCTTCTATACTAAAGTGTGAGTTATTGACGACAAATATATTCTACCACACAAATAACGCTCAACAAATGAGTGTCAAAAAATACATGAAACAATGTTGTAGTTATATACTTTATGTTTCGTCTTCGACTCGCCAGTACATAACAGTTTATGTTGAACTGTTTTAGTTGTTTTTTTTATGTAGATTATACTCAGTGGAAGAAAACTTCGGATATTTCTTTTGGAATATTTTAATGGTTCTAAAAACCGACTTGAGAAATGTATCCGATGTCTACGGCTGTTGAGTACTTTTTGCTACCATTTATATATCCACATCAGAACCTGAATTCTGGACATTCAGAAACTGGATTAAAGTACTAACTACTGGCATGGGAATTCAGTTTTCAATAACTCAGTTCATGAATTTAGTTCTATAATACTGAAACTGAACTCTTCTTCGGAATTCAGCTTCCGAACCTGAATTCAGTTCTAAAATCTAGTTACCCAGCCCAAGTTCCGAGTTCAATTCCAGCATGCAGGTTCTTAATTCTGAAACAGAATTTAGGAATTGAGTTCTGAAACTGAATTCAGGATTTGAATTCTGAAACTGAAATCAGGAATTAAATTATGGTTCAGGAGTCAGTTCAAAATTCTGGTACAGAGTTCATATCTAAAATTATGTTCCAGAATTTCAGATCTAGAATTCATATCCTGAATTTTATTCCGGAATTCGGAAGTTGAATTCCTGAATCTAAATTCAACATTCATTCCCAGAAATCTAGTTTCAGAATCTAGAATTGGGATTCAGTTCTAGAGCCATAGTTTTACCTTTTGAACCAGGGGTGGAATCATGTAAGGTGATAAGTGACTATCACCTCCTGGTGATGAAGAGGTGATCACCAGAATGTTTGGAATCACCGAAGGTGAGCACTTTTACTATCACCATCACCGGTGATTGAGCCAACTTCACTCCATTTATCACCTGTCAAGAAACGTTAATTTTTCAGGAGTAAAATATGAATGTGGCGTATACCGTTGATATTAGGAGGAGTAACATATGAAAGTAGCGTATACCCATATATTTTAAAATCTAAATTTTTATTCCTATAGTTTTCAATCCTTTTCATTAATTCGAGTCATGTTTATCAATGATGATTTGTATGGATCGAAGAGTAACGTTGAAAAAAATTGCCTCGTGAGTATGGCAAACTGCGCACAAACAAATAAAAAATTCACTTGTTGGTTTATTTTGTGCCGATTTTTATTTTTCAATGGAAATCAATGTCACAGTCAGTTCTTTGGGATAAATTTGCTAGATTTGAAATGAATTGTTAGATCTTCTTGTTGTTTCACAACGGATGGCATTCCTCTCGAATGAGAAAGATCCGTTCAATAATTTTGTGTATTGTTTTCTTTCACTTTACGATTATAGCATTTCACAGAGCTTTCGAATGCTAGTTCCATTTTGGTAATTTTACCCACCGGTACTACGAATATCCACTATGATTACCTGCAACTAATTGTCCAAAAATATTGCCTTATTTAGTTCAACTCACAAGAAGAAAATTAAGAACGCAGTTTAATCTTTTTTACTCGTTCAGTTGAACGAGACTGATATGTCGCTCACTAAGTCACGGCCATTTAATTCTACTGAAAATATAGAATAGATTTTTTATGTTATTACGTTATGTGTAACAGGAGATGTCTACATTCATAAACTTATCACTTTTCCAGAAAGCAATTTATCTTTGACTTTACGAATTCCCCAATGATATTCCTTCAAATAATAATTAGCTTGAGCTTGAGCTTGAGCGACCACCCCTGGTTGCTACTCCGTTACTGATCGGGATTAGCTGAAATTGTATAGGGAGTTTCTAGATGATCCATCCTGGGACTGGTAAATCATACTTCAATGTACATCTTCTGGTAATCCCAGAATTCATTGATCAGTACCGGCGCCGGCCAGGCCCGAACGTAGATCGTCTAAGGAATGGGAAGGGATGTTAGTCCAACACTTTTTGTTACTAGAGGCCGTATATACTACTGCGCACTCCACAAGTGTCACGGGAGAATGATATTTGTTAGTAAAAATTTCAGTATTGGTATTATTCGCGGGCGACTTAGTATGTTCCGGTTTCAAGATGCTCGGATGTAACACTAAACTCATTGACTTCCCGAGTGAACGTTTCAACAATATCCTAAATTGAAGTCCCGGCATGTCTCGATTCACAGCTCTTATTCGAGAAAACTGAAGAAAAATTTGAAATACTATCGCGTAAAGAATGAAAACTTCCCTATTTTTATATAAGAAATTACGCGATACAAAATAAACGAGTGAATAGGATTTAGACAAAATAGTTGATTCATTGCATTGACATATTCTAAACAGTTGTTATAAAATCATTTTAAATCACCAAATAAAGGTCAACAGATTTCACGCGCGTCTTTATTTATTATCTATTGTTCTTTATTAATTCTTTATATTGGTTGATCTGGGCAGCCGGCTACCAAGAAAAATATTAATTTATTTTTTGAAATATTAATATCAAGTGTTTTTTACTACGTGTTCAATATTGTCTCTGTTATTAACTTTGTAATATCAACGGATTTGCGCAATAGTTAAAGATTATTTATTTATTTATCATTCAATTTATAATCCTGACAGACAATCAATAACATGGAAGAAGAAAACATTCCACATTCCAAACTTTTTTTCAAAGTTAGACGGAAATTGATAGGTTGAATGAAGAGATAATTTAGTAAAATTGAGTAATCAGAAGTAAAACATTGAAAATATCTGATAACTGAAAGGAAAAAGAAACTCCTGCAATTATCGCCTTTTACGACATGGAAGCAGGAACCCAGTGGATCTATTCTTGGTTCAGTTTTTTTCCGCCGGATTCCACACGGCATCTAGGCTGATACTGTCCGGAGAGAGCTAATAGGTACTATCAATCTCCTAGTGGACCCCAGCCCCTTGATATTCCTTCAAATAATAATTACAACATAAATGAATTGATTTAATTGATAAATACTACCGTTCATTCTATGAATTCTTTCAACTATATAAACTAAGTTACTTTTCATTTTGGTATTTAATTTTGACACAAAATCAGTACGAAATTTATTAAAAAATTATCCTCTTCGACCAATATTGGTAGGTTATGTTTATATCAGTGGCTTAAAATTCACCTAACGGACAATAATTTATAAAGCCACTTCTCAAAAAATCAAATCACTACTAAAAGTGATAACTAAATTGCTATCACCTCCATTTTGACATGAAGGTGATTAAATCGTGGTGACTATCACCTTACGTAATGCCAACGTTTGATAGTGATGTTAGCCTTTCAGCAGTGGTGACACAACTTGGTGATTATCACCTTACATGATTCCAAATTTCCAAAAGTGATAATCACTTGGTGATAATCACCTTACATGATTCCACCCCAGTATTCTGAAACTAAATTCTGAGACTGATATCTGAAATTAAATTCTAAACTTTAACTAAGTTCAGAATTCGGGTGGACCAGAACCCAGGTTAAGAAATTCAATGTCAAAATTCAGTTTTAGATTTCAGTTTCAGAATCCAATCCAAATGATGCCTTACATCTCGCAGAAGGTCTGTTTTTGCTGCTGCTGTTCAAAGTTTCTCACCACGATTTCCTGTCCCGTCTAACGTACAAGAAAAAATGATCGATTATCGTCCATAGTTCGCCATTTATTCTCGTTAACTACATTCGGAACTGAGACTACCTCAAAACCGTCGTCCGAGTGCTAAAAAGACATGCCCGCGTTACTAGTTTATTGTTTCCAAAAGTTTGAGCAAACTAAATGTTTAAGTTATTCATGGTTATGCCACATTGTTGAAAATTTAATCCTAAATTGCTGATCATATCTCCGATCATGCTATCAAAATTAGATTATTTCGTTTAGTACAACTCGAAGTATTCACGATTAAGTTCTACCCATACTTTTACAGGGCAAATTTTGAAAAGGTGCTATTACGGCGTATCCACGTCAAAAGTATTTCAAAATTAAACTTTTTGCGGATAAAAGTACGTATATTGAACTGGATTTTTTTAAATGAAGACAAACACGAGAAAAGGTCCTAAGTGAAAATGAGAGTTTCTTTTTGTTTACTTTCTCTTTCGATTATTACGGTCCTATCGGTAATCCTTCTCTCTAACTTTTTAAATAAATTAACGACTGAAACCATCGACCTTCGATCTGTAGTTAAGAAATCGTTGAAAAATACAAGGATATGCCGTAATAACTGAAAGAGAAATTGAACAAAGAGAATCTGTCAGTTGCACTTGGGACCTTTTCTAATGTTCATCGAAAAATATCGTAGCTTTAAAAACAGCTACCCAAACTCATTCGATTTGATGATTGGTGGCACCATTTCTTGAAATAGAATCATCTGAAAGCAAAAAAGTGAAACAGTTTTATATTCTGTATTAAATTGCCTCTGGTCGGTTAATATTTTTTTAAATAACAACAACAATATATTTTGTTGTAATACGGAGCTCAAGATAGAGATGTAAATGTGGCAACACTGATTCGAATAAATGCTCCATAATTCATTTAAATAGACAAAAGAATTCATGTTTCTCATCTCTCATGCCTGCATATCTTATAGTTCACTTGTTCGTTATCGGCATCTGTTCGGGACCTTTCCTGATTGCATGCACTAACAACAGACAATAGACATTCAAGTAAAGATCTTAATGTGTGTAAGAAATTTAACGGTTATTTTCAAAGTGATTACCAAGTAAGAATTCGCCTATAGAGGCGCTTTGAGCAGTCCATCAATCGCTTATGGGCTCTTGCGTCCGAGCTTGCATAATTCATAAGTGCAAAATCGCACGCAACAGTTTTTTTAACGAATATTTTACACAGTTTTTTTTTAAATTGTTCGTATGAGCTTGAATGTTTGTTCTCTGTGCACTAACTACTACAGTTTTGATAGTCATGTGGATGCAATGCTGTCAGCGAATTTACTGCATACTACACAAATTTAGTTTTCTCGTGAATATTTAGGAAAGTAAATTGTTATGTTTACCATTGACAATAGGTTACTCATTCTATAGTTCCGCTTAGATTATCAGTAAGAGCACGAATAATCATAATTATTAGTAATAGCACGGTTACGCAAACAATAACTATTATTCGAAAGAAATACCATGTCCAAAATGTATAATTCCATTCCTTCGGAAAATGTTCAATAAATCATATCGCATGAACTCGACAACATTAATAGGTCTCAATTATTTCAGTCCACAAAGTGCGAACATGTCCCCCTTAGTGTATCTCCTGATTCCAGCCGGAATTGGTGCTGGGATCTACCTGATCCGGAAGTTGCGAGAACTGCAGTGGGGTTGGGTACGGAACAATTCGTCTTTGCGAGGCAAGCTGTTTATCATTACAGGGAGCAACACAGGACTTGGTTATGAAACGACCAAAGCTCTGGTGGCACGTCAAGCTACTGTTGTTATGGCATGTCGTAACATGGAAAAAGCCAGTCAAGCTATCGCAACCATTCGCCAGGAAACTACTGAAGGCGAACTCATTCCGTTGGAGCTTGATCTTGCCTCGTTCGAGTCGATTCATAAGTTTGCAACGGAAATTAAGGATAAGTATTCGACGTTTGATTGTTTGATCAACAATGCTGGATTGGCAGTGAAAACTCCTCAATACACTAAAGAAAACTACGAGGTGCATACGGGAGTGAACCATCTGGGCCATTTCTTACTAGTGGATTTGCTTAAAGATAACATTAAAGCCAACACTGCTAGAATCGTGGTTGTCTCATCGAAAATGCACGAAAAGAACGCAAAAGTTGATCTAGATAACTTCGGAAAATGGATAGATCGCGCCCCTGGTGATCGGTTCAACGTTCTATACAACAACTCTAAATTGATGAACTTTTATTTCGCTCGCGAACTGTACAAAAAGGGTTACGACGTTCATGTACTATGTCCGGGACTTTGCCATACAGATTTCTTCAGAGATTATAACCCCAAGTGGTATCACTATCTGTTGTTTTCGCCGATTGTTTGGCTCTTCCTGAGATCGGCTAAACAGGTTACTGATAACTCAACAATAGTGATAAGACAAATTTCTGACACACATCTGTTTAAATTCCAGGGTGCTCAGAACATCATCCACTGCGCAACCGATAATATTAATACGGAGGAGAAAAATCCCGCAACGGGATATTTTGTGACTAATTTGAAGCAGACTAAGTCGAAGGTGATCTTCGATGATCAGATTTCAGAGAAATTTTGGAGAGAAAGTGCACGAGAAGTCAACTCACATGGTGTGTTTGTCGGAAAATGAAGGCATGCTTTTCTAGAAATAGACTAGGAGAAAATTGAAATTCGGTGTGGGGAAAATTTATGGCATTTGAATTTATTTTGTACTTTAAAATTAAATACTCGATATAAAATGTATGAAAACTTCATCGTATTCTTCTAAAAAGAATTTTTTTCGCCTAATAATATCACTACCTCTCTATTTGATACTATTCATTTGCTTTCGACGCGAATATGTATTTCTTTATGGTGGGACGTCTTTCAAAAGTTTACCATGTGGGAGAGTGATCGTGAGTGAGAGTGTTTTTGATCGCCAAATATCGCTTTCCTTACACTCGAACGACGGTTTCGGTGTTTGTCAGTACAGAAACGCTAGTTTAACTTCTTCTTCTTAGTTCTCGGATAAATTCTGGAATTCCCGTGTTTGGTAAGTAAACAATTTGTTAGGACAATGTGCAGCTTTAGCTTATATAAAAATATCACTGTTGAAGTACATATTACTACCATATTTTTCTTTAACTCAAAGCTTGTGTTCTGTCTTGAATCAATTTTGGAATTGAATTCTGGGCCTGTTTCGACTGCAAAGATTGGCTTATGGTGTGGTGACTAGAATGCATGAATTGGATCCAATTTTCACCTTTACCTCTCTGCTGAGCAATTTAAATTGAACTGCTAAGTGAAATATTAAATTGGAACTGCTACGCACTGATGGGCCGAAGACAAAACGTGAATTTTTTTTTAAAAAATATGAATTCTTTGCACAAACCAAAATCTCTAAATTAAGAAAAATAACTAATATTTTAGTAGTTTTTGGGTTCAAGGGGCTTTCCGTATGTAACTGACTTTTTCATCCACTCAAACATGACCTCCGTATTCCATAAGCCCGAATGATGACTTTCAGACAAAATAATATAGAGGATATTTCCAAATCTTTCATTTAAAAAATTTGTAAGAGGATCTGACAGCATTTACAAAAATGTTTGAATGGATCTTATAGAATTCGTTTGATGACGAATTTGATGACCAATGGTGAGTCACCACCTACAAGTCCCTATCGCATGTCTCCACGTGTGTCTTATGATGACCAGCGTCGACTGGGTGCTACCACCTTCCGCGGTAGCAACAGAATGAGAGGGTGCGAGATAGTAAGGGCGCGATAACACTACCGTAGGCAGAATCAAAAACCTGTTACAGATGTTAGTTATCGGCATCGAACTTGGCGACGAATAAAGGACAACGATTGGAAGCTCGGCACATGGAACTGTAAACCACTTGGCTTCACAGGGTGCGATCGAGAAGTGCACGATGGGTTTCAAACTCGCAAATTTGATGGCGTAACACGTTAGGAATTTTATTGGACAGGATAGATATCGAACGGCTCCCTACTACCAGAGCGGTGGTACATCTAGTGTGCTAGGAACTGCTTTCATAGTGTTAGGCAAGATGCATCAGCGCATGGTTGAATGGGAACCAATCAGCGACAGGATGTGTGTGTTGAAGATTACAGGCCGTTTCTTCAATTGCAGTATCATTAACGTATACTACCCACACGAGACGAGATCCGATGAGAAGAATGAAACATTTTACGCGCTGCTGGAATGAACCTGCAACAGCTGCCAACGACAAGATGTAAAACTTATTGTCGACGTCATTAACGCTAAAGTAGGTCTGAAGGCTATGCACAGACCTGAAATCGGACTGCAGAGCCCTCCAATGGCTCCCAACGACAATGGCCAACGGTGTGTAAACTTTTCCGCAGGAAGGGTAGTCCAAAGCACCTTCTTCACCTATTAACAAAGAAATCTTTAGATCACCTGATCAATATACGAAAACTAAATCGACCACGTTCTAATCGACGGGCGATAATCGTCAGGCGTCATCAATATCCGCACCTACCGCAGTGCAAACATTGATTCAGACCACTACCTTGTCGTAGTCTGTTTGCTCCAAAACTATCGACGGTGCACAACACTCGTCGCACACGAATGGGAATGGTATGTCCTATCTACAAAACGGGTCATAAGTTTGACTGTTGCAACTACCGCGTAGTCACATTACTAAACTCGGCCTACAAGGTATTCTCGCAAATCATGTACCATTGTCTATCACCAATAGCTAAGGAATTCGTAGGGCCGTACCAAACGGAATGTACATGTGCCACTACGCATCACATATTCGCGATAAGAAAAGTATTCCAGAAGTGTCGTGAATACAACGTACCAACGCATCACCTATTCGTTGACTTCAAAGCGTCATTCGACACAACTCATCGAGGACAGCTATGGCAGATTATGCACGAATACGATTCGATTGATTAAAGCAACAATGGATAGAATGATGTGTTACGTCCGAGTATCTGGGATGCTCTCGAGTCGCTTCGAATCTCGGAGAGGGCTACGGCAAAATGATGAACTCTCTTGTCTCTTGTTTCATATGGCTTTGGGAAGTGTGATTCGAAAAGCAAGGATCGACACGAGTGGTACAATGTACAGCTTTTTGGCTTCGTTGATATTGTGACACGTATCTTTGTGAAGATGATGAAAACATACTTTGGACTGAAAGTCGAAGCTAGGCGTATCGCAAATTCACACGATACCCGATCCGTACATCCGTAATAGCAGTAAGAAAGTTCACTCAAAACTAAATCTGAACTTTTTGTTAATTTGGAAGAGTTTTTTTTCAGTTCTCCGTTATGTGGGTAATCATTTTCACTCGGATCAGGGTCATGTCGCCGAAAGCCGTTTTGCCGAAAGTCATTTCGCCGAATGGGTCACTTCGCCGAATGTCATTTCGCCGAAAGCCATTTCGCCGATTCCTGCAAATGCCTTAAAATCGTAATGGGAATCGATTTAAAATAAAAATAAATTAAAGATGATAACGTTAATGCCCGTTTTGTTGACCTACAATTGTACTTCTTGAATAAAGATTGATTCATGAACCTCAGAACGTAGTTCCCAAAGGAACTTGTTGACTACTAATCATCAAAGCAATTCCATAGGTATCTACCAAGCAAATGTACGTGGTATTTTCCGTTTACTAAATAAAAAAATATCTAATGCGGCTTCGCCACATCGATTTGATTCGTGTGCTGTCCGACCTCGCTACCGCTCGCTCGGACCTAACTAAGGCAAAGCAACCTAGCTTTGAGTAGACCGGGCAAACGAGGCAGTTACAGGTTTGTATGCAAGAGGCCGCCGCTTCCGACGGCGGCTCGGTGGCCAACTAAGCCGGCATCGCCTCGGCGGCTTTATCCTGCCGAGCTATCTTGGCATCAGTTATGTGGCTGCGCCACATCAGTTATACAGGAGGAATAATAACACAAAAAAATAATTTGATGTATACGAAACTACCCCTTCGGCGAAATTACCCTTTCGGCGAAATGACCTATTCGGCGAAACGACTTTCGGCGAAATGACCTATTCGGCGAAACGACTTTCGGCGAAATGGCATTCGGCGAAACGACTTTCGGCGAAATGGCATTCGGCGAAACGACTTTCGGCGAAATGGCTTTCGGCGCAATGACCCGCTCCCTTTTCACTCCAATATTGCTGTAATATTGCTTCTTAGGAAAGTAATGAGCATATTTGTTTCTTTCTCCTCGCAATTCGTTGATTGACAGCCGAGTCTAGGTTAACTCACACTATGTCATGCTTTCATGCATTGATAAGATTACATCGATTAAATCAGTGCTTTCGGAACAAACTAAAAGTGTCGGGTTGATAAGGATTGAAATTTCACATACTTTTTATTCGCATTAGGTTAATCTCAACTCAACATTAGGTTTGTATTACGAAATGTTGTCTCTCTTCGTAAGTTCACCTTTATTTGTTTATATCAATAATTGTAACTGACTTATGCTTATTCTGTTATTGAACATCTACACGAATTGCAGCATTAGATTTTTTAATATTATTTGGATTTTGTTCTGTAATAATTTCGTAATTACAATCATATGATTTTACATTTTATCATTAACATATAATTCAATAAATATTTTACAAAAATATACAAAGCAATTGTACATAACGTTTGTAAAGTGTGTTTAAAAATGTTCAATGTTTCTGATTTTCGTCTTTTTCACACAGTGCTAGAATATCAACACATTGGCAAACAGCTTGGATCGGAAAAGTCATTTTGATAGTCTAAATAATTTTTATTTTGAAAAAATAACTAAATTTTGAATACGTTGTTGATTTTGAAATGAAGAAGAATCTCGATTTGCTTGATTAATCATCAGCTGCAATTAGTCGAAATTTCAAAATGAAGAATAAACGAAAGACGACATTGTGTATAGTAATTGCATGGGAATTTGTTTCCTTTCATATTAGTTTATCTTTCCTCGTTGCCTGTAAACGTTATGTGCTGACTTGGTAGGAACTATCATTGACTTCTCGGGTTTTATTAGCTTACTTCTGTTCAATCGAAGTCACGAAAAAGTTCCTTGCAAAAGAAAATTAAACAAATTTTGGATGTTGGATATCAAATTAGGAGTATTATCGTTTACATCTACATTTGTTGGTTCTTTCATGAAAATAAACACCGCTTAATTTTTTTTCCAGTGATCTGATTAAAGCATTGCATAATCGATTTCTAACTTAAAATATTTTTCTAGCTATAAAAACACCGCTCAATTGATTGTAACAAAACTGACAACGAATCAATTGTTTCGCCTGTGGTGTTTCGGTTAATTTTCTATTTTCTTCATTCTGACTACTGATTTCGGTTGCATTATGTTTTTGTCCAGGCCAGTGGCAGCGATTCGCATAGAATGTTATGATATTTGATGAGTATGATACGATTTGAATTTCAGCTGTTCATTTTTTTATGATAAAATGTTTTCTAGGTTTCGGTAAACAATTAATAGTGCTTTTTTTAGTGTTCCGTGCAGTGTATTTGATAGGGAGCGTTAATGCTAAATTATTATATTTGCGTTTTGTTATAACACAACCTGAACAGACATTTGTGGGTTAGTTGAGTATAGATATTTTATGCTGACAACCGCTAGACAACCAAATAGCTAGAGAAAATCTATCGTGTTAACTCATATGGATTGAATAAAAATGACTAGAGATTTTCTTCGAAAAAACATCTTATAGTGTCATAAGATTTGAAATTTATCACAAGAGATTCCAATTCAATGATTTCACTTATTACAGGTGGCATGATTCAATTTGTTCCTGGCTTAGAGTACGATAGTCGAATCTGAAAAACTTCTCTCACTGACCATACTAAACTGTCCCGAATATGGTTCAGACCACCAGGCATTAGTTAGCTTAAACCGGAATAATTCAGCCCTGCAAGGTCGAATTTACAGTGAAGTATTTTGTTTGCATTTCCTAATGTTTTACTTCACTTGTCTTAGATTATATGTCAGCCAATTATAACAAGAATGAAACATTCTGTTGATCGTAATCTTTGCGCAATTGTTTGATGATCGCTAAATGAACGAAATGGAATAAATCGCCACGTTTGACACATGTATTTTGATAAAATTTACAACTTATACATCACAATTATGAATAATGCGCGATGACGAAATTATGTTACTGAAGTAGAGTTAAACTCCACCTTAAAGTAACACTAATGAGATACAATTGGATTTTATCAACCGAAAGTAAATATGATGATCTGATGAATAAGGTTCAGTCTGTTTATGTCCATTTCATCTGCGTCAGTATTTCCCTTCAAACCCACAGCAAAAGTCTGAGTAATAATCAAATTGGTTATATTGCATAAATATATCGACAAGAAAAATGTTCAACGGTGAGCAGTAATACTATAATATTTTAGCTTATACTGAATACTTTTCCATTATACTGATGCGTATTTTGAAGATAATTATCGAGACTGTATGTTGAATGTGCATTAAAAAAAAAAATTATTTCTGCGAGCATTCGTAAAAAACACGATAAATTTTACAATGCATTATTTCGGAAAAGCAAACTACTGTTTCCAAAAAAACTGCTGTGTCCAAGAAACCGATTTCATGGCTTACATATATTCCTATCAATATCTTTACAGATATCGTTGTATAACCGGTATAGCTATTCATTCAAATGCCGATCAGCATGCCAGATGAAATAAGATGATGGCTGGTACGGATTGCACCAGAAATGATGATACAACTAGATTATTTTCCACCAAGCAATAAATCTAACAGTAAAGGATCTCTAAATCAGTCGGCTATCATTGCTAAAGTGAACAAACCATTAAGCCTAAACAAATACCTCGTACCTATTGAAATGTTTGATACGCATGTAAAGCTTTCTAATATCCTTCGCAAGCGAGTATCGCTGTTGTTCGCTTTGGCAACAGTATTGATATTGCTGACGCTGGCTGAGACTGCGGTTGAGCTGACGACTGAGTATGTTACTGTTCATCATCAGGCTACCGAGTAATCAGATGTTGTCATCAAAGTTTGCAAAGTTCTTGTCCCACCCAGACTGACCTCCGGCGGGTTCAGACTGACCGCCCGTTCCGGCACGATTCTGTACCGTTCCCTCGAATGGGTCCTTTTCTCCGGCACTGCCCGAGGCGAAGAAATCATCATCCTCGAATGGATCCTCGACCTTTTTCGCAAATATGTTCACACTGTCCGATTTCCGAATGTTATCTTGCTGTTGAGGTTGTGATTGGCTGGAAGTTTTCAGAATTTTTTTGCTCCCATTCATATTGGTCACCGGAGCATGCATATCAGGTGTCCATTGATCTTCCATCTCATTATCGGAACGACCCGCGAAATCATCCTCGAACATGTGCGTTCCCGCTGTGCCAGTTTCCGAGTTAAACTTGGAAACGGTAACGTTCTCACTAAATCGTAGCTTCGAAGCAGTCTGAGAACTTGGAGCTGCTCGTGATGGTGCTGCAAAATCTGCTTCGAAGCCACTAAATCCTTGGGGTTGATTTCGATGGTGTAGATTTTGATAATGTCGGCTGGAATCTTTCTCCGAGAAATCACTCGAAAATCGGAATGATTTGTTACCCTGATGAGGAGTTTGAGTTGGGCCCGAAGAAGGGGCTGTGGGAGAGTTGAAATCACTCTCAAACCCGTCTCCTCCTTCGAAATTCGTCGGATGCGTGTCACTGAACTGATCAAACTCAAATTCCATTCTAACATGTTTGCCACTTTTAGGCGGGGTTACCGTTTCAAAATTACCCGAACCAAATTTACCTGCATAACGTTCCTTATCTTCTGCTTCAAAGTATAGATCTCTACTGTTACTCTTTTTCATTCGTCGCATTGTCTCTTCCTCGTATTCGTAGCGAGCCATTTTCTTAGCCTCGTGTGCTATTAGCGAATCTCCGATATTTCTTCCCTCCGAACGGGGAGTTGCCGGTTTGTAATGCGGTGGTGGTGGTTGTCGTCTGCCATAATACGAAGGACTCTCGTTCATGTCCCCTCCAACCATTTTAGTGCCACCTATATCCTCCTCCTCATCATCATTGTCGTACATTGCCCCGCCACTACCAGTTCCTCGTACGTCAGGTTCAAAATCGAAATAGTCTTCTTTAGACCGTGGTGGATAACGCATAGTCGCATAGCCCGGCCGTACATCTGGTTCTTTAGACCGAGTTCTACTCTTCTTACGGAAACGACGATCTTTCTCTCCATCCGATCCGGCGAGGGATGTGTTCATCATCATTCTCCTGCTTTCATTATACCGTCGTTCCTGTTCGGTAGCACTTGACGGTCTCTTCCAGCCTGGTTTGGCACCCATTGAAACCCCCCAAACTTCATCGTCAACAATTTGCTGTTGCTTACCACGAATATTTTGACTAGAGCGATGTATACTACTGGTTTCATTTCGTCTTATGCCAATTAAATCCCCCTCTGAATCCTGATCAAGATCATCTAACCTCGCACTACCCGCATTCCTCTTACCACGCCTTAACGATCGAGATTTATCCAACGACAAGTAGCGATCTCTTTCGCGATAATCTCCACGACTATCCAAACTACCGTAGATATCTCCGCTACCAAAGCTTCTTCGTTCA
Organism: Malaya genurostris; assembly: GCF_030247185.1. Lineage (NCBI taxonomy): Eukaryota > Metazoa > Arthropoda > Insecta > Diptera > Culicidae > Malaya > Malaya genurostris. Next base: position 218,375,125 of record NC_080572.1, read on the forward strand.
TAAGATTCGTTACTATCGCGATCAAAACTTTTCTGTTCTCGTTCGTAGAAGTAGTCTCTAGCAACCCTTGTATCACGCGGTGCCCGTTCGTACACTTCGTCATAATTCATTCTACCTTTCATCATACGCTGATCATACCCGTCGCTGTATGGATCATACTCATAGTTAGGTCTACCTCTCTCCCTATAGTACTTCCTCTTGTCATAGTTCTTATAATCCCGTCTATCATACGGTGGTAAGCTTTTCGGTTCACGTTTTTCATATGGTGGTCCATAGGTGCTGCGCTCGTAAACGTTTCTGTCGAAGGACCTTGATCGATCTGGTCTATCATCATCCTCCGTTGGTGACCAACTGGGATGTTCATGATACCAGTGCTCGTCTTCAAAGTTCTCACGGCTGCGCGAACTGATTTGACCTTTCATACGCCGTCTTCGATCACTGCGATCTTTTTTCTCGTCATCATAATCTTCATCATTCGAATTAATACACCTTGGTGGCATCCTTGGATGGTGATACCGTTCGCCTGATGTAGGAGGATGATGGCTTGGATGTCGTTTGCGAAACTCTGGACCATCTTCATCCCAGGGTGAAACGTCTCTCGATGAAGATGATGTTTGCCCCTTACTGGGCCAACGTCGACCATAGTCCCGTTCAGTTCTCCATTCATCTTTTGGATCAGACGAACAGGGCGATTCGGGACCATTTTTGTCATGTCCTGGAAAACGAAAATATTTTGGTGATCAATATCGAAACTTTCGTTAAAAATTGTATAGCTACCTTTAGGTGGACGGCCACTTTCCGGTTTTTTCTGCGCTGAAGGAGGTATCGACTGATCAAACACTGCCCAAGATTCACCGGTGTTGGTCGGGGTTAGTTTTGAAGCTTCATAATTAGAAAGATAAATATTAGATACTGCATTATGAATCGGTACAGTCTAGGGAAACTTACCTTGGTTATGGTCGGCTTCTGGTGAGGATTCGCCCAGGTCACTGAGTGAACCGGAGGATCGCTTCTGCAAAGAATCGACCTTCTTCATAACTTCCCCCTCTACAATTGCATCGTTGAATGTCCCCTCGAGTGGTGACTTAGTGATTGATGATGTTTTCATTACAGGACTTCTAGTAACTGGAGATTTTGATAGCGGAATCGGTGAGGTGCTCATGTCGTTTAACGTTGCCTTTGTAAGACTTTCCACTGAAATATTTTGGGGCTGAAGACTTGAAACTGTACTATTTTCAGTAGCTAAGGGTGATTTTGATATCGTCGGTCGACCTTGGGATGTTGCTTGACTACCTTGAGGATAAGGTGATCTCACTACAAGACCACCACTCATTTGTTGAGCCGGTGATGTTTGCCCAGTACTGTGAAGGGATAAATTTGATACTGCTTTCTGCATAAACGCGTCAATTTCCAGATCTTCTTTGGGTGTGTTTCGGGAACTGTGAGACTCCGGAGGCTCAAGACCTGTTAAAGATGATCGGGTTTGTTGCGACGGAAATTCTGCATCGGAAACGTTGATCTTCGGGGAATGATTTTCATTTTGCGGCATATCATCAAAGTTGGCTTCAAATTTGTGTTCGTCTTCCGTGTCTCGATCTTCAAACGATGATGACTCCATACGTGCTATTGGTGCAGTTGGTGCAGATGGGGGCGGCGATGGTTTCTCGAAAAGGTCCTCTACAAGTATAATATCTCGCAAAGCTGCGTATCGATCTTTGGCGTGTGAAATGACTTCAGTAATCTTGGTGTCAATCTTGGTCATCGGTACTGATAGAGGACTATTAGCAGTAAATGTTTGCGACTGAGATGGTGATGGCAAAAATTGGTCCAATGGTTCATTTCTCGGCGAAAGCCGATTCATTTCGCTGGCGACCTCTTTGTCGAAATCTAATGAATCCATATCCTGACCAGCTTTTTCCAATTCAGTCTTTTGTTGTTCCTGAGATGGACCAATTTCCTTTTCAATGATTTCTCGGAATACAGCATATTTATCAATTAAGTTTCCGGCTGGTAAACGTGTTGTGGGATGTGACGGTTGCAAATTGAGATTGTCAAAGTTGGCCACGAAAGTGCTGTCTTCTCCAAAATTGTCATCAAATTTAGCAACAAAAGTAGCGTCACTTTGCTCATCAAAGCTCACCTTGAAAACCGGAGAACCATTATTGTCTGCATCTTGATTCCACGATATTGCCGAGGATGGTGAATTCTTGGTGTTCTCTATGAACTCCGAAAGATAGGACGTTAATTCAACCAAGGTCATTGTGCTTAGTTTGGTAACCGGAACGTTCAATTTGTTAGCCAAATCATCGATTCCAAGGGTTAATAATTGACTAAGTGTGATATCTGGAAGCAGAGATACTTTTTCTCTGTATGTAGGAGACTTGGAATGAGCTGGAGGTGTAGGCTCATCGAGGTTTCTTGGATCGGTTTCTGATTTACGAGCCGCTCTGGTTTTCGAAGCATCTTTCCGTTGTGGTGGAGGTAATAGCGTCGGAATCTCGGATCTAGAAGTAATAGGTTGAAGATAATCGTCTTCATCGTTGAATTTTTTGAATGGACGCCCAGGAGAAGATCCTTCATTCCTGTTTACTTTCCTTGATGGCAATGGCAATGGAGGAGCGTTTTCATTGGCAGATTGATTTCTAAGCTCAAATTTGGAACCAGTAAATTCATAGCGCTCTTTGCTAGAACTGTCTGATCCTAGCGAGCTAGAAGAAACCGTTGGACCAGATCGAGGAGTAGGTCGTATCACAATGTCAGCAAATTGTTTCTTTGGAGGCAATGGAGGTGGCTCAATGTGGGATCCAGAATCTGGTCGTGGAGGAGGCTCTGGAGCTTCGTTTTCACTCAACGAATCGCTTTCCTGTAATCGGCGCATGTTTATACTGTTTGAGTCTCGCTTTGAAAATTTTTGTCCAAATATATTTGGCTTCATTTTCTTTGAACTGATACTCGAAATCACATCTACCGTGTTTTGTTTGAACACGTTTGGCCGATTTCTAGCTGTGCTTGTAATGCCTGTTCCAGCAGAAGTGTTTGAATCGGAGTTCTGTCGTTCCAGACGTTTCTGGCTGATATAACTAGCCCAGCTTTCTGGAGGAAGAGTGACTTGAAGTGGACCGTTATATGCGACTGGACTCTCAACAGATTTTCCTTCATCTGGATGTGTAGATAGTTTTGATGACCTGTCGTTTACTGCTCTACCATCCGATTGTTTCGGAGACGTCGTTCGAGAAAACTTCATATCAAACGGATCTATGTGAAGTTTTGAAAAATCGTCATCTTCCATGAATGGATCAATTGGTTTACTACTAAAAGGATCGAGGAGTTCTGTTCCAGAATGCTCCCCTGTTTTGGTGTCATGTGAAGATTTGAACATTTCATCGCTACAAGAATCCGTCAAATTTGTGCTAGGCGGAATAGTTTGGGGTGATCGGCGTTGTTGGTCTTCAGCAGAAAAATTTGCGTTGAATGTACTATCCAAGCCAGAAAGATCTTTTAAAACCTTTTTCGGTGGATTTTTTAGCTCTTGGAAAAAGTACTTCTTATCGATATATGGCTTTATTTTTCCTGTTCCTAATGGATCCAAATCAGTGAATACATCTGTGTATGACGAAGGTTGGGGTGCATTGGGCAGGGACTGCTGAAATTACAGGGATATTTTAATGAACTGCTCAATTTTACTACAAACATTTTTTTACCTTGAATCCGTCGTCTAGATCTTTGAGGTTTAGCTCATCGGAATATTTCACTGGATCTGGATCGAAACGTGAAGTATTAGGTGGTGAATTGAGCCAGTCGTCATTTTGGGTAGAATTACTCGTAGACATGGAAGCAGGTGGGGGACCTTGCATTGCTCTAACGGGTGGGGGCGAGAAGATAGTAGTTGGTGCAACCGGAGTTGATGGCGCTGCTGCAATAGGTGGGGATGATGATGCGGTTACTGCAACGGACTCCGCAACAGGAATATTTTCAGTTGATTTGTGAGTTAATTTTTGATGGCGCTTGCTTGATTCAGGGGGCGGTAAGAGGTTATAAGCCTGCAAAAGAAAGAAATGTGAATAAAAGCTAACGATTGCGGATATGTGCGGTGTTTACCGGTGGAATGTTGGTGAAGGAATCTCCGAAAGGGTCATCATCAATAACACTTTTTGAGGGGACTTCGCCAGGTGTTATCCTTTCCATCTGAGTAATTCCGCGCTGGATAGAGCTGAGTTCTTGCTCTAAATCCACGAGATCGGCTACGGATTCCGGTGATTTTTCATTTTTCACGTTCGCTCTAGAGCAACTAGCGCCGATTAGACTAGATCCTGCTACTGACCCAGAAGTACCGTCAATGGAAAGATTCTTGCCGTAGCTATCGGCAGCAGTGTTCTTTGCGGACATAGCAACGGCTTGGTGTTCGTGTGCCGTAATTTTGCTTTGAATATGCTGCCGAGCCAGTTCGATTTCCTTCTTCTTCAACTCGAACACGACTTGAAATAAGTCACGCATAGCCAGCACCACTTGGCTGGCAGCTTTGTCGGTTTTGATACCGAAAAAGCGGTGCCCACTGTCAGGAGATCCAAAAATATAGCCAAATGCACGAGAGTCCGTCATGTCCTGAGCGATAAACGATATCTTATGTACTGGATGATGATAGAGAGAGTCCTGAGAAATAGACGAAGCGTTTGTTTATTTCATCGTGCATCAAAAAACGGTAAAATTTAAGTAGTAAATACTACTATATAAACTAAGGTAGTGGAATTTATAAACCAGTGTAGTTATTTTGGCCCGGGTCAGCGGTTCAGAGTATGAGGCGGTGGTCTAACAAGCACAGGATGTTCGAGTCTTGACTTGGAAGGATTCTTAGTGTTCGTAGGATCGTGACACTGGCCAAGCAATAGTCTTGTACACTTATGAGTCTGCTTAGAAGTCTACCTAAATTGAAGGTCAAGTTCCGCATCGGAATGTAGTACCCAGACATTAATTTGTAACTATGTGTTCTAAACATTGATTTCAAATAGAGTTCAAAAGTATGAATCTTTCAAGTTTGACCCAGAATTAAATTATTTACTGGGACAAAAATATAACATCAAATCACATCTGAAACTCCCTAAACAAACTTTTGAAATAACGAATAATGAAAATTCCAGATAATTTAGGTAACTGATTGTGTCAAAATGCTAATTTTTACAAACCTTTGGTTTCAAATAAAGGCTTTGGATATGTGCGAATAAAATTATATGAATACTTGAATTTGTGATCAGTTTCATTTCAATATGACAATAGAATCAACTTATAAAAAATACCAGGGGTGTTAGTTGAAGGTTCTCGGTTTGACTGTTAGATGTCGGTAATAAAATGTATTCATCTCTATGTTTTGGTATGCAAGTCATTGTTGTGTTATCATTTACCTACAAAAATACACATGTTACCTTTCATCAAGATAACAGCGTCATGGTTGTTTACCTCAGTGAATATGCTGAGTTTAGTAACTAGTAAATCGCATTTGCGGGACCAGTGCGGTGTTATGACCTACGAATTATTACAACTAAGCATCACTATCGAGAACAAATTATTAGCTCAGGGGACGGGTATAGTATGATGGGTAAGTCTATACCTTTCACGCAGCCCGCTTGGGTTCGATTCCCAACCCCGCACATAGGGTCAGAAAGTTTTTCTGATCCGGAGAGGTGAATGACCTCAAGGTTAAAACCTCTATAATCGAAAAAAAAAAAAAATTATTAGCTTGGATAATGCATCAATCGAAAAACTAAAACACGAATACAAAGTAATTTTTCAACGCGACAACGTACCGTCTCATATCACCAAACTGGGGAACGGAACATTAATGAAAGCTTAATTAAGAAATAGTATGACACCCGCCATACTCTTCAGGCCTTACCCCGTCCGACTATTTCAATTTTGCATTGTTGAATACGGAACAGAAACGTGCTTCGATAACTTTGAAGAAAAACGGCACAATTCCGGTGTACGACAAAAAATAAAGAGACCTTTACTCAAAACTCTCGGTTTGGTTGTCCTTCGCAACGGACTTACTTGGACTTATCATGAAAAAAAATAATGTAAAGACTGTCCCAGAAAGTGTGGACGCAACAAAAAACCGCTGCCATTTCGCAATGGTTCAGAATCTGACAATTTTTATGGTTGTGTCCTGTTGTTTACACTCTTCTCTAACCAATTGTGCAGTTGTTTATTCGTTTTCATTAGTTTGTTTCGAAATGCGTGGACTTTCAGCAGAACAACGTCGAAAAATTATGTACAAATGGTGCACAGAACGCGGACTGTCACTGACAAAGATAGCAAAAATGGAAGGAGTAAGTGAAAAGGCCGTGCGAAATGCAATCAGGAAGTTCGGTGATAACACCTTTGAGGATAAACCGAAAACGGTTCGAAAAAAAGGTCCTACTAACCCTCAATTGGATAAATGTATACTGAATCCGTTCGAGCAAAAGAAGGAGGTTTCAATTCGGGATGTGGCCAAAAAAGTGGGCACTTCGAAGTCAAATGTTCTTCGTGCTAAAGAACGTTTGAATCTTCGAACCTATAAGAATCAGAAACAACCAAAACGTAGTCCGAAACAAGAAGCCTCGATCAGGCCGAAGGTTCGAAAGCTGTACAATACGATTCTTGCTGGAAATTGGAACTGCATAATCATGGACGACGAAACCTACGAGAAACTCGATTACAAATCCATAATATTATACGGTGCTAGAAGGGCAAGTGTGAAAGAGACATCGATTAAAGTCGAAAAATTTGGTAAGAAAGCTATGGTCTGGCAAGTAATTTGTAGCTGCGGGAAGAATTCGAAACCCTTCATCACCACTGCTTCAATGAACAGTGAAATATACATCAAGGAATGTTTACAAAAACAACTTCTACCCATGATTAGAAGCCTCAAGGATCCTGTTGTCTTCAGGCCAGATCTTGCTTCTTGCCACTACTCGAAACGGTAGAATGGTATACTACCAAAAATGTCACTTTCGTCCCAAAAGACATGAATCCACCAAATTGCCCACAACTTCGACCAATTGAGGAATTTTGGGCATTAACGAAGGCACATCTTAGGAAACATGTCTCGGCAGCCGAAAACATTCAACAGCTCGGGACGGGTATAGCGTGATGGGTAAGTCGATGCCTTTCACGCAGCCCGCCTGGGTTCGATTCCCAACCCCGCACATAGGGTCAGAAAGTTTTTCTGGCCCGAAGAGGCGAATGACATTAATGTTAAAGCCTCTATAATTGAAACAAAAAAAAAATCAACAGTTCGAAAAAGATTGGAAAAAAGTGTCAAAACTTGTCGCCAAGAAGTCTACAATGGCTAAGTAGCAAATGTTTAGAATAATATTCTGTTGTTGTAGTCTAATATTATCAGTATATCAAATAAAATTTGAATATCTAACACTTGTGAATTATTTACAGCGAAATCAAAGTGCGTCCATACTTTCTGCGACAGTCTTTATGAATGCACCAATTCAATATCTCAAAACAACTCAAGTTTCATCCCTGAGCATCATTAGAATTTCTTTAAAACAATGGTGTATTAGATGTATTCCTTCACTTAAATCTCTGCTTGCATTCTTATTTCATTGGTGTGTTGTGTCATACAGGAAGTGTGTATTAAATGCATCATACAATATCGCTTAAAAGCAATCTGGACAGCCAGCAACTCACTAACATAATTGCAATGGCATTGACTATTTTTCACTTCCTCTTCAGGTGGTGCCCGTAGAAATGCATAAGATTCCTTGGTTTTTAATAATAACATGCAAAAAATTCACATTCCCACTCATTTCAAGTAGTGGCCAGGCGAAGTGGGCATCAGTTCTGATCAGTATGCAAATATTCAATAGGATTTATGCAATATTGTTTCACAAATTCAGTTCATCGAGATAATCAAATGTTGGATTCAAATGAAAGGTCTCACAAACCAATAGAACACTATTGAATTTTATCCGGATACTACTTCTGGTTCTGGAATAACCAAAATATTTCAATTTCAAGCACATACATTGAATAACATCCTTTGAATTAGCCAGGGAAAAGTCCAACTAAATTTGACTCAATCATTTTCTGCTGAAGGTGATTTTCATGAAGTTAAAAAATGAACAACAATCTAAAGTGTTCAAAATAACTATAGTTTTTTGCTATATTGGGTATTTTGTACTTACCCCCGTTTTTTCATCTCTCAATCGTAATCCATCGATAGTAACGTGTATCGTGATTCTCTGTTTGTGCTCTCCTGCAGCTCGAATTGCCATTTTAAGATCCTAAAAAAAACAATTATTATAAATATCGAACTACAGCAAACAGAGTTTTCTGTTATTGAATTAACAATAACTGATCCACTTATTAGCAATCAATAACCATCATAACTAGTGTCAATGAAGTAATTTCTGTGTATGTACAAACCAACGGACATATCAATGAGCATCAAGCGTGCAATTCATTCGAGTAGAATGTGTCTAAACTATCGTAAGTTCATCAAGTCCATATGTAATGATTCTGATGTAGCGCTCATGCAGTTTTGCTTTTTCATAGCCCAACCATTTGTCCGAGTAACAGCTGCGCTTGCATTCAATCGATTAAAGTGTTTTATTTACTCTGTTTTTTTTTTTTTGCGCGCGCGATTTACTGCCCATCGCTTCTTCCTTCTCGTATTGTGACGAGATTTGAATTGGATCAATTTCATTTGAGCGTTGCTCTTCGCTTGATTGTCGAAGCCGGTGTCCACATAGTGCGAGAGTACACTAGCATCACCCAACAGTGTCGCTAAAAATAGACCTACCTGCAGCGCCTCCTGACACATGCGATCTCCTCTGGCCTCGCCGACCTCCAGGATGCCAATCAGTTTGGCCTTGAAGCTCACTCCATCGCCGAAGAACCGTCCTGGTTCGTTCCGATCTACGAGAAAACGAGAGCAACAAGGAGAGATGGACATCGATTAGACGGGAGGGCCTTGGGACGAGTTTCCAATTTATTTTAGGAATATTAAAATGTCGAGAACAAAATGCCATACTTTTATACATCACGTTCGTGTTTTCAATAGAATAAACTGGACTAAATTGAAATGTTCGTGTTGCTTTGTGCAACTTTTCAATTTGCGTATTCCGCTCAATCCAGCTTCAAGGGTACAAAATTACGTCTGAGGAATTGCTTCCCTTACGTCGTTGATATTTACTGCTCCTTTCCGCATAAATTCGAGCTACATTTGATCAACGAACCAGCTGTGAGTGATGTCGAATGTTGTATTTTAGAGTTGCGCCAGATTAAGCAAATTATGTGCAAACAAAATCATTTTCTCCCGTGATCCTCACTCCTCACTGTGCCGTCTTGTTTGTTCTTGATAGGGAAAATGACGATGACAGTATTGATGAGCTCGTTAAGTACAGAAATGAAGAAATACAATCAACTTTCGGCTTGTTCTGCTGACCGCTATCCCTCGGGTGAGACATACACCTCATTGAAAAAGAACATTAGACAGTGGTATGAATCCGTTAAACTCGATTGTCTGCTTGAAATTGTCACTTTTATCCAAAACTATCAATTATTAATCACATTTTTGTAGCACTCATCAACTCGTAATTGATCACTGTTCTGTAGCTAGTAGCTCTACCGATTCCACTTCTAGTTGTGACGTTTGTATCACAAACGAATCACAGCAGAATCTTTCAGCTTCGACCCAACAGTACTTTGAGTGAATGAATGAACGTCTTGCAGTCTAACATTCATTCATCAATACTAACACTACTGACAAAATGACAAGAACGATGAAACCGAACCTGTCATCCGTCAAAGGCAACATTCATCTATGTATGGATATTTAAAAGCATTGTTATGGAAAATTCGAACCTACATGTGAAGCACACAACTGTATTGAGACTTTCATTAGTATTAGTTTTACTATAAGGTACAATCCTGCGTTTATGCATGGACATGCATATCGATTTGTTGTGCTTCGCTCAGACGATTCTATCGTCGGAACTATGTTTTACTCATCTAGACTGTCTTATTATGTTTAGAGCTGTTCAGGCTCATATGAAAATTGGTGATATATTTCTACATTTATTTGTAGTATTTTTCTATGCAAAAACGTGATTTATCCACCTAGCAGTGAGATGATATGATGATCGGTATGTCTTCTGCATCAATATTCGGTTATCTCTAAAAAATAGTGACTAGAAAGAATGGCAATCGATTGCTTTATTGAAAAAAAATAGGACAAAATGAAAATTTCGATTTTTTCGGTGGTTGTAGTTGAAGACAATTACTATCAATATATTTATAAAAATGTACAGGGTCCGCCCTCTAACTTTTTTTTTAACTAGCAATTATTTCGACATTGGTAACCTTAATGTCACTTCTGATTTGGCAGAAACTTAGTTTTATCCTTCCGTTGAACGAAAATGGTTGTGTATACGCTTGAGGAACGCGTGAAAATAGTGCAGTTTTACTTTGAAAATCATGGTAATGTTGCGGAATGTGTGCAAAAATTACGTATGAAAATAAGAAGAAAATATGAGGAACATTTTCATCTCGGAGGGTATGTTAATAAGCAAAATTGTCGCATCTGGGGGACGGAAAACCCGCACGTTATCATGGAGAAGCCGATGCATCCTTAGAGAGCGACGGTTTGGTGAGGATTTTGGTCTGGCGGCATCATTGGGCCATTTTTCATCGAAAATGAGGTAGAAGCCGCCGCCACGGTCAATGGCGAGCGCCTACCGCGCCATGATTTGCGATTGGTTCTTTCCGTTACTTGAAGAGGAAGACTTGGACATCGTTTGGTTCCAACAAGACGGCGCTCCGTGCCACACAGCCAACGCTACGATCGATTTTCTGCGCACAGTCTTCGAAGATCGAAATATCAGTCGAAATTCGGATGTCGTTTGACCGCCTCAGAGCTGTGATTTGACGCCGGTAGACTATTATCTTTGCTGTCGAAGATAAGTGATACGTGGACAAACCAGAGACAATTCAAGCCTTGAAGGACAACATTCGTGCAGCCATAGTTGAAATAAAGCTGCATACAATCGAAAATGTACAAAAAAAAACTGGACCGACCGTATGGCGTACTGCAAGGCCAGCCGAGGCAGCCATTTGAAAGATATTATATTCCACAATTAACCAGAAGGATTGTACTTTAATATGAAAAAATAAATTTTGAAATCGGATGAACCGTTTGTGTTTATTGCATGTTTAAAAAAAGTTACATGGCGGACCCTGTATGTGTTGTCACTATGAATTCGAAGATAATGGAGAATCTCCAACAAAGGATTTAGCACGTCGCAGTCGAACAATTATGTTGCCAAAAAGAAACCGTGCTAAAAACAAATCGAGCCAAAATACTATGCAGAAGAGTTTTCTATTCAATCTTTCAATCACTCAGAAACGATTGTATTGAACATTGGGTCCAGTTTTGATTCCAAGCGACATTTCATCTTGCTTCGTCCAAAACCCCTACTATCAACTACACAAAAATATCGAATTCTGCGCGAATAGTTGAGGGATTCTTACAATCAGTATCGTCGAGAGGGGAGGGGAAAAGAAGAAATCCCCCCGGGCACGGACTTTTTCAGTAAGCCCAAAAATTCGAAGATTCAAAATTGTTTTTTCATTCTTCATAACAAAACAAAATATCAAAAATCGAAACAAATTTGACTTGCGAGTTATTTAGTTAAAAAAATGTGTTTGAAAATCTCTTAATACGATGACATTGTTTTTTAATTTACATATTTAGGGGCTTATAATATTGCAGTCCCCCCGGGCCCGAATTTTCTCTCGATGGCCCTGCTTACAATGTACAGTTTGTTTGATTAGTGTAACGAAAAGATATCTAAATATAAAACCATAATTAGGTTCTAGGTTGTTGTAACAGATATTGCAAAAAAACGCGAATTTTGACATAAACGTTTGTATAACTCGGAAAGTAATCATCTGATCCAAAACCAAAAACTCTAGTGTACACAATAGGGTGGGACAAAATATTGATTTCAGCTCCACCAAACTTTTCGTGTTCCTTTTGGGTCTCATAAGCACCATGCAAAGTTTTAGCTTGATCTGAGAAACTATATTTTTGCGCCCGAGGTTTAAAGTTTGTATGGGATTTAGTATGAAGAAATTCACTTTTTACAAAAAAATCGGCTGGAGATCAACCTATAAGCTCTAAAAATCAGTGCATGTGTGATTTTCGTAGAAAATTTATCGAGGACGAAAACCTTCGAAAACCGCAAAACAATCCGACATTTGTAGAAAAAGTTATCAAAGGAAAACCGACACAAAATCCAAACAATAGCTCATTCCTCAATATATCTAGCATCACTGCTGCTAGTGGTGGTAATATGATTCTACTTTCTTTTATTATGCTATAAAGGTTGATTTGAGTCTTTTAGTGTCTTCACAAAAATTTCTCAGTCTATTAAGAAGATTATTTTTAAGTGAAAAGCCATGTTCCAAAACTCACTGTAACAGATCGGCTGAAAAGTTCGTATCGTTTCTATGAGAGGGCGCCACTAGAATTAAATCCATACCATTTTCAGTTAGTACCAACCTTCAAAAGATACGTGTATAAATTTGACAGCTGTCTGATTATTAGTTTGTGAGATATTGCATTTTGAGTGAAGCTACTTTTGTTATTGTGAAAAAAATGGAAAAAAAGGAATTTCGTGTGTTGTTGAAACACTACTTTTTGATGAAGTGCCGCCGATACCAAAAAATGGCTTGATGAGTATTATCTAGACTCTGCACCGGGCGAAGCAACAATTCGTAAGTGGTTTGTAAAATTTCGTGCTGGTCATATGAGCACCGAAGACGATGAACGCAGTGGACGTTCAAAAGAGGCTGTTACCGATGAAAACGTGAAAAAATCCACAAAATAATTTTCAATGACCGTAAAGTGAAGTTGATCGAGATAGCTGACACCCTAAAGATATCAAAGGAACGTGTTGGACATATTATTCACGAATATTTGGATATGAGAAAGCTTTGTGCAAAATGGGTGCCGCGTGAGCTCACAATCGATCAAAATCAAAAACGAATTGATGATTCTGAGCAGTGTTTGGAGCTGTTATATCGAAATAAAACCAATTTTTTCGTCGATATATAACAATGGACGAAACATGGCTCCATCACTTCACTCCGGAGTCCAATCGACAGTCAGCTGAGTGGACTGCACGCGATGAACCGAACCCAAAGCGTGGAAAGACTCAACAATCGGCCGGTAAGGTTATGGCGTCTGTATTTTGGGATTCGCATGGTATAATTTTCATCGACTACCTTGAAAAGGGAAAAACCATCAACAGTGACTATTATATAGCGTTATTAGAGCGTTTGAAGGACGGAATTTCAAAAAAACGGCCTCATTTGAAGAAGAGAAAAGTTTTGTTTCATCAAGACAATGCACCGTGTCACAAGTCGATGACAACCATGCTGAAATTGAACGAATTGGGCTTCGAATTGCTCCCTCATCCACCGTATTCTCCAGATTTGGCCCCCAGTGACTTTTTCCTGTTCTCAGACCTCAAGAGAATGCTCGCTGGTAAAAAATTTAGAAGCAATAAAGAGGTAATCGCTGAAACTAAGGCCTATTTTGAGGCAAAGGACAAATCGTACTACAAAAATGGTATCGAAAAGTTGGAAGATCGCTATAATCGCTGTATCGCCTCTGATGGCAATTATGTTGAATAATAAAAACGAATTTTGGCAAAAAAATGTGTGTTTCTATTAAACGATACGAACTTTTCAGCCGAACTGTTATGTTCAATGTAATGCCGTGCGACGGCGTTGCTGAACTGAAGACTGATTGCTCTCTAAGCTGACAGGATCTGATTAAATGCAAGATACCGGTTCGGATGAATTATAACCCGATCATGATAGCATAACTTGACTATTTCTCATTTTGTTACTTGCTAGAAAGTTTGGTTATTTTAACTAGTAACGAGATCAAACTTACATCAGCATTATACAGATACAAATCCTTTGTCGGTACCATGATTGAGGAATCTTGAAAATCATGAAACAGGTCTTCTCATGAGATCATGCCTATTACTGATGATTTTATGAGCAAAATGATTTAAATCATGAGCTATAACTCATCTCCGATAAAAATATTCATGAATATTTAGCTCATAATATCATTAATAATAGATATGATCTCACGAGAGGACATGTTTCATGAATTCTTAATTATGTTACCGGTAATGAATTTTTATACGTGTAAATACGAAAACTGCATTTTGTCATACACTTGTTACGACATGATGATAGGGAATACTACAGAAGTACCCATCTTCACATGATACGTTCGTAATTTTGTTATTCTACATCGCATATTCCTGCATGGGGTAGCTCATATCACATAAAAAATCTGAGAATCTTTTTTCCGAGTATTCAAAATGGTGTTCGAATGCTGCGAATGTGCTCAGATAAACCATTACCTTTATATGTCATTATGAAGCAGAAAGGTTCTCTACAAAACCAACTGAAAACCTTCCCATATGAAAAAGGCCGTACCTATAACACTGAGAAACCAGTAGAAAATCTCTAACCAAGCCTCAAACAGCGCAAAAGGAGGAGTCCACAAAGAATTTCAAACATCAACCAAAGCATCAAGTGCGACCAAAGCTCTACCAGCCAAGATAAACTCAATATTTTATCAACAACAAACTACCGAATGTGAACACTGAAATATTCGATTTTCAAATGTCGTTTGACACTATTATAAATATTTGTTTTCCTAAGGAGAAGAAAACAACTAAATTAAAATAAAATGAAATATATTATTCTAATTTAATACTTACACTTCAAAGGACTAGTCTTCTTTCTGAGTGTTTGCATTTTCCTATATTTTTGGTATACTAAACTATTGGTATCTATTCTGAACGATTTTTATTCACTCATTGCAGAGAAAAACATATTATCTATTTTTTATTGTTGCCTTAATCTTTTCGTTTGTCACTGCAACTCACATATTTCATGCTGCAAACTGGAAAAAAAATTTCATTCATTAATCTAATATCGTTTTTCCTAGAACAAACTATCTCAGATAGTTCCATTTTCACACCCCCAATAGATAGTGAAGTCAGCGTCATGTTCACTTTAGTTTCTCCGTTCTTAAACATTTGATTCATAATTATTAACGAATCACCAACCAGTTCATTCTGATTTTTACAGTTCACTTCAACTACAAACATTCTCCTCCTAATCTGAGTCACATTTTTTAACATGAAAATATCGATCTAAATCATGTATCTAAATAGGGCAGCAAACATGCAGGCTTTCCGAGATAGAGTCAATAAGACTGGGTAGAAAAAGCTTGTCAGATTAATTATTCAAGGAATCGTTTCACATTGAAATGTTAAAAAAAAATCGTCGAAACTAGCAAAAAGTTACAATGTTCATTTTTGAAAAATAACTCCTCTATCTACGGAAAAATAATTTTTGCTCCTTCGGTTGGCCACCGGGATCCGGTCGCGGTGACGACGATATTCGGTGCTGACGACACTGATGATGATGATGTGATGGTTACCGGTATGTTCAGATATCGATTTTTCCAACACTTCGTTTAGAACAAGATTTTTAAAATCTTTAGGTGGTTTAGGGTTTTCGCATTTAGATTCCTATAAATTCTAATAACCATCGAAGGTTGTTCACTTTTCGACACCTTTAATTTTAAATACATTTTAGGCAGCAAACAGTAACAGAACTACAAAATCCTATCCCGACACATCGAACCGCACGGTCTGCCCACTTTGTTAGCCAGACAATTTTCACAATCACTATAGCTGCGATGAGGTGTAGCCTTTCCAGGAAACTTCATTTGCATTCGACTCGCTGTCTATTCGTGATGAGTTTTTTTGCCAATTTACCGCTACCACGCCCGTCCAAATATCGCCTCAGAAGATTTTCAACCAGCCGTCAAAATAACCACCTCTGCCATTTTTCATTGAATATTTTCCCTTTTTCACCTTCGAGATACGCGCGCGCTGCACCCTACCATATCACAAATCGTTGATCGTGTGAGTGAATTTCGCTGTTATACTAGTGTGAAAATATAGCAAGAATTTTCTTTCGACCGATACAGGATACAACGTTGAACAAAAATGCAGCGCAATGTGACAGAAGGGTGAACTGGTTGCCTGAATACAGTTTGATTCGATAAGCGGAAAACAATGCAGTAGCGTTGAGAAAATTACCACCCACGCACGGAACCACCAGCTTGGATGAATGCGCACCAGTGGATGAACTGAACAAACGGGTTTAAGAATTGACCCACTTGTAACCGAAAATCGTTCTATTTTGCACATCCACTTGTTTACGATTTTAGTGGCATATAAACAACGATTTTTTTTAATTATCTCCCAAAAAGAAATTTTAAATATCTGCACCTCTGTGCGTTGAATTCTCGTGTGAAAATTTTGTACATTTTCCCATATTGAGAAAATGATCACTTGAAATAAGGATAGGTGGGTAACCGAGCTTCAATCTATTTTAGATCCTTCTTTAATATCAAAAATCACACGGAAAGAAATTCGTTATCATAAACATTATTTAATTTGAAGCTCGTAACTTCAATTTTCGACCCAAACATCACTATGAACCTTCCGAAACAAGGGATAGCTGTGACAGATTGATGAAATGGCAAAAAGCAGATATTGGAAGCGCTGCTAAATTTAATTTATTTAATAATTAGAAATTTCTTGTATTTATTGATTCACCAAATCGACTTTATATGGGAAATGTGTAAAATGTGTGTTCTTTTATACTATATGTTTTTGTCGTTGTTAGAATAGCATTCTAAAAGCTATCGGAAATCGGAGAATGAATTCGATTAGAAACTTAGAACACTATCTAATAAAAGTCGTACAAATTATCTCGCTTAACCTTTTTGATTTATTTGTTTCATAGAGATAACAACACTTGCTGTATAGATCCACTTAAATATTGTTATATCCATCTTTTCGTTTCAATTATAGTGGTTTCAACCTTAATGTTATTCGCTTCTTCGAATCAGACAAGCTTTCTGACCCTATGTGCGGGGTTGGGGGTCGAACCCAGGTGAGCTGCGTTAAAGGCATCGCCTAACCCATCACGCTATACCCGTCCCCATTTGATATTTTATTCATGTATAAATTTTTCGGAAGAATTTTAAAATTATACCGCCGCTTATAACAAAAATACTCGGAATAATTTGATATGAAACATGTTTTATGAGATCCGATTCACATGTTTTATCTAAGCAGTTTGTTGTGTGGATTCAAAAATATTTGTGT
The DNA here is from genome assembly GCF_030247185.1 of Malaya genurostris. Lineage (NCBI taxonomy): Eukaryota > Metazoa > Arthropoda > Insecta > Diptera > Culicidae > Malaya > Malaya genurostris. The sequence continues at coordinate 218,392,398 of NC_080572.1, forward strand.
CAAGCCTAGTGTCTCAGCGTCGTTTCACAAAAACGCAATTTTTTATGCTGTAAATAATTCAGATTAATTGAATTAAAATTTAAACAGTTTAAATCAAAAAGTCCAAAAAATTGGGAACCATACGTCAAACTTGGGTTGGCGGTTCAGAGTATAAGGCTCTGGTCTAACACCCCACTGCCCATACTCGTATATCAGTCCCATATCCATTTTCACCAATATTGAGTTAGCTTGAGGAATACAATCCATCCTCAATATACTCTCAGAAATTTCAATAAAAGGTGAGAGTTTATTCCGTAAAATGTGAAAAAAATATCAACTCATGTCTGTCCCATATGCAAAGTACCCGCATGTCAGTCCCATTCAATGCAAATTTCAATAATTTCATTTGTTGTAATATTGGAATAGCAAAGGTGTATTACCGATATTTCATGTAATAATATCATGATTTAGCATTAGGTAGCACAATAAATCAAAAAATTTGAAAATAAAATTTTAATCGTCTTTTTCTCGACATGCCGATTTTCCACATGGGACTGATATGCAAGTATGGGCAGTCCAGATGTCGTAAGTTCGAGTCCTCACTTAAAAGGATTCTTTGGGTGAAGTAATAGAGAAAGCGACACGCGACGCGATGTGAAACTTTACAGATCGCACGGAGTCGCGATGCAGAGCTTCGTCCATTCAAGTTTAACCGAAAAATGACATGTATGTCAAAGTGAGTGCGTTGCGATCGGTCAGTAGTCGCTTCGCAACGCATCGAGTTCACTCTGACATACTTGTCATTTTACTGCTGAACTTGAATGGACGGAGCTCTGCGTCGCGACTCCGTGCGATCTGTCAAGTTTCGTTTCGCGTCGCTTGTTGCTTCCTCTACGGCTTCACCCTTAGGCTGCTGTCAGAGTGCAAGCGACACGCGAAACGTCAAGCTAGTTCCATTTTATTAAAGCAAAGCTGTAAAAATGAATGCAATGCGCTAACAGTGCATCGCATTGAATCACTTCGCTTCGCTCCCCGTTCCGCGCTATTCTAACAGTGTTCATAGGACTTACTGCACTGGCCATGCAATAGTCCTATACACTCATGAGTCTGGATCTTTTTCCGATCATGACCCGTTTTGCTCATTTGTAGAATCATAATTCTGCCCGTGCAGGTGTATTCGGCAAAAATGTTTTGAACGATTTTAGTATTCGGTTTTCTCCGATAGATGGCATTCTATGATTTGTTTTGCTGTTGAAAAGATATAGGTGTCAATTCATTTTGTTGTATTGACGTTCTTTTACGTTGACTGCGTTGACGTTCTTCAAATCAGTTTTTACTAAACGTCAATAAAAAGGAAAAAAAGTGTCCGAAAGACACCGTGTTCGGTAGCTTACAGAAGCACTGGGAGTTCACCAGCAAAGAGTTTTCAGGTGTCTAAGAGCCATGGGAAAAATTAAGACAGGAAAAAAGTGATTCTGTTCCACGACAATGTGCACAAGTTGAAAAGCGTTCACGATACGCTGAAAAGTAGTTAGTGGAAAGAGCTTGACAATTCTATTTATTCACTAGGCCTGGCTCAATCCGACTACCATCTCTTTGCATCATTGGAACACGTACTTTCCGAGCAGTAACATCATTCTGAGCACTGATTCTTAGGAAAATTCATGAAAATGGCTCACCCGATGGTGCAACTCCAAAGGTAGTCAATTCTACTGGCCAGGTATTCACAAATTGCCAGAAAGATGATAAAAATGGGTGTAAAGAGAACGAAAATATTTCGAATAATATAATTATAACGTGTCCTCGTAATTAATGTGTTTTATTTACAAAAACTCTGAAATTTGTTTGGAGTACACTTAGTATACTAAAACTATTGCTCAGAGGGAGATCTAGCATTTTTGTTCGATGCATTGTATCAATGATAACATTTATCGAATGCAAACAGGATATGTAGTTTGATGAACTTGATTTGATAATGGCTTGATAATATTCAATATAAGACGATTACGAAGTTATTGCAACACAGCTTAAAATTAAACTTCACGTATTTATTGGATAACGATAAAATTTAATATATAATACATGTATGAAGCATCACGCCCATAAATCGAATAAGTCATTAGTGGTTGTTTGGTGTAATTCTCATCGCTACCGCGTCACACTATTATTAATAGCTTGTACAGTCGTATCCGATTTTATTTTCATTATATTCATATTTTATTTGCATTTTTCCCTTTCTTTTTGGTTGTCTGAGTTACTGCGTCATCATGGCTAGATAGGTTTTGATTAGACGTGTCTCAGGACAGTTTGATAGTTTTAAAATGCAACGAATTATAGTGGATTTTCATTATGCGGCACCAAAAACGACAATAGAGTTTTTTCGAGGCATTCAGTCTTGTAAATTACACCATGGTTGCCTTTTGTGTCGATAATTCCACGTCTTTTTCCACTGGTACAGGTAGCTTGCCAAATGAAGTGTTTCGATGCGAATTTCGTCATTTTTTTCATTTTGAAATGATCTTCCACAATGAATGTTTGTTTCGGTGTGAATGGTACTTGTTGGTTAGCTTTTATCAGCGTAGAGCGAAATCAACGCCATCGCACGGTATCATATTTAAGGTTCTACTTACAATCTCAAGCAAACAGCTATTGTTGAACAATGTAAAAGCAGTTTTTCCCCTACTGCTTGATATACCTTTAAAGGAAAAACATCAGTTTGCTTAGAAAAATGTTCCAACCCAACTGATATTTCTCTTTTGAACTTCCGTTCAATGAGAGCGAAGAAAACTGCTGTTCCGTTTCGCAAAAATTGCCGTTTTCCTAAGATTGTGAATTTCCCCTTAACACATGTCAAACGTATGGGTGCGCAGTGCTGCTAATTTTGCGCGCACAAGTATGACATTTGTCTTACCTACTTTTAATTCAATAATAAAAGTTTGAAGGCACACTGCTTATGCTTTAAGATGCCGATGGCATCCAGTCGCTCTTTATACGAGTTTTGAAGCGGACTCTACTGTGAGTGCCATGCTTGGAAATATGTATGTCGCTTCTAATTTGTTCGTAAAATGTAGGAGTACAATATAATATAATAATATCATACTTTTATAATTCTTACGAAGAGATTTTTCAAAAAAGTTTTCTTTGAATATTGCATAAAAAAAAAGAATTTGTTAAGCCATACACTAGTTTGGAATTTGTGAAGCCATACATACAGTTTTTGCCTTTCTCATATAGAAAGGATATACAATCACAGCAAAAACCGATTTTTTGAATGTCATATATCATTTGACTCAGCTCGACGAGTTTTACAGGGTGATATTTGACCATTTGACTCAGCTCAACGAAATTACTGGGTGATATGCACAGAAATGTGAAAATAATGTCACTCACTTTTCTCGGAGATGGTAGTTCTTAAGATGCCATAAGAATATCTGAATTTTCATTCGGATCAAACCCCTTGTTCCGAAGATAGGGTACTTACCTTACCTTACCTAAGAGCTATAGGCCTGGGGTGTCCTTTGCTGTATCAAGAATACGTCTCCACATAACTCGGTCCATGGCTGCTCGTCGCCAGCCACTCAAGGCACGGATGCTTCTGAGATCACCCTCCACTTGATCGATCCACCTTGCTCGCTGCGCTCCTCTTCTTCTTGTACGGATTAGATTCAAGAACCATTTTCACTGGGCTGTCGTCCGACATCCTTATGACATGCCCAGCCCATCGTAGACGTCCGATTTTAGCTGTCTGTACGATGGGTGGTTCCCCTAGCAGCTGTTGCAATTCGTGATTCATACGCCGTCTCCACGTTCCGTCTTCCATCTGCACTCCGCCATAGATGGTTCTCAGCAGCTTTCTTTCAAAAACACTGAGGGCGCGATTGTTCTCTGCCAATATAGTCCAGGTCTCGTGGCCATAGAAAACAACCGGTCTAATGAGCGTTTTGTAGATGGTCAATTTCGTGCGGTGGCGTACTTTTCTCTATCGAAGGGTTTTTCTGAGTCCAAAGTACGTACGATTCCCTGCCAAAATACGTCTCTGTATTTCACTGCTGGTGTCATTGTTGGCGATCACCAGTGAGCCCAAATACACAAGATCGTCAACCACCTCGATATCGTCGCCGTCTATCAATATTCGTGGTGGGAGGAGTAGTGTTTCTTCTCTAGAGCCTCTTCCTCTCATGTATTTTTTTTAAGGCATCTATGGCCAGTCCGATACGCCTAGCTTCAGCTTTCAGTCCGATGTAGGTTTCCGTCATCCTCTCAAAGTTACGGGTCACAATATCAATATCGTCAGCGAAACCAAAAAGTTGTACGGACTTTTGGAAGATCGTGCCACTCGTGTCGATCTTCGCTCTTCGAATCACACCTTCCAAGGCAATATTGAACAAGATACAAGAGAGTCCATCACCTTGCCGTAGCCCTCTCCGAGATTCGAAGGGACTCGAGAGCGTCCCAGATACTCGGACGTATCACATCACTCTATCCATCGTTGCTTTGACCAATCGCGTCAGTTTATCCGGAAAATCGTATTCGTACATGATCTGCCATAGCTATTCTCAATCGATTGTGTCGTATGTCGCTTTGAAGTCAATGAATAGGTGATGCGTGGGAACGTTGTAGCTTATCGCCCTTTTTGTAGACGAGACATACCACTCCATGCATCCATTCCTGCGGTAGAATCTCCTCCTCCCAAATCTTAGAAATCATCCAGTGCAGCGCTCTAGCCAGTGCCTCTCCTCCATGTTTGAGCAGCTCGCCTGGCAACTGGTCATTGCCCGCGGCTTTGTTGTTCCTCAGCTTGCCGATCTCTTCACTTATTTCCGACCGATCAGGTGCTGGGAATCTGTCGTCGACTGAGCGTGCACCCAGATTGATTTCTGTATCGTTCTCTGTTAATTGTGCTTCGTCATTCAGATGCTCGTCATAGTACTGCTTCCACCTGTCGATCACCTCACTCACCTCACCTCGTTCGTGAGAAGGTTACCACTGGTATCTCTGCATATTTCGGCCTGTGGCGTGTAGCCTCTACGTGAGTGGTTCACCTTCTTATAGAATTTCCGTGTGTCATTTGCGCGGTACAGCTGTTCCATCGCTTCGCGATCTTGGTCTTCCTGGTGGCCCTTTTTGATACGGAAAACCGTGTTCTGTCTGTTCCGTGCCTGTCTGTATCGTTCCTAGAGAGTCTGTATCGTTCCTCTAGAGCGAACGTAGTGCGGTGTTGCAGCATCCTCGCCCTTCCGGAGATAGGGTGCTCAGTATGAAAATGTCAATTTCAGGAATACTTTGTTCATAAGCTACCTCTTTATATTGGCTAGTGATTTTCTCTAGTTTGCAGACCACGAGACTCTGTAACCAAATAAACCATTGATAGTCCCATAAATGATTTGCTGAATTTTATCCAAGACCGACTACCGGTACATTTTTTTTCCAAAATTCAAATCGTCATAGAGAATCGTATGTCATAAGGAGTGTATCGAAAAGGAGTTAGCAACATTGATTATTGAATAAAAAAGCGAAAACATATTTTGACATCAGTTTTCGATACATTGTAGAAAAATTTCATTTTTATGCATTGCACTGATTATATTGAAGAAAATTCTAGTTTCTGTGAAACGCTCGCACTTTGGACTTGACATTCTTCATTAAATTCTGCACATTCTTCATTGAGTTCTGCACACTTTTGTGACTTTCCTGGTGGAAGCTGTCCAGTTTTTTTTTAACTCCTGCATGTTTTGGGACACTGTACCTTCCTTCCAAAAGTGCCGCTTGACAATTGCCCAACACCTTTCAATTGGCCTAAGATCCGGACAGTTCGGTGGGTTGATGTGTTTTTCCACGAATTGTACATTATTTTTTGACAACCACTGTAGAACGGAGTTGGCGTAGTGGGCTGAAACCAAATCCGGTCAGAAGAGAGGAGGAGCCTAATGCTTTCTGTACAGTGACAGCATTCTCTTCTTCAAACATTCTTCCTCGTACACCTTGGCGTTAAATGTGCCCTTCGTGAAGAAAGTCGACGATCGCAAACTACAGGTACAAATTGCTTGCCAGACCAACCTTCTGCCCAAACTTTTCCATCGCCACCATGGTGCAAGCGTCGTCCAGGTCCTGGTACACCGATTTTGTGTAATATTGCGGTCCGGGCAGCGCTTGACAGTCTTCCTTGGCGTAGGTTTCGTCGTCGATCAGGATGCATCCGTTTTTATTCTGTAGAATCCGGTTATACAGGCCTGAACTTGCTGTACCAGGGACTTTTTCGGAACCTTCTGTTTCTTGTACGTTTTCAGGGAGTTCTGAACTTTGATCCGTTGAATCATCCCGATGCTGGTGTTGAACTGCTTGGCCAAATCCCGCATTGACGCCGATTGGTTTTTCCTGATGTACTCAACCACTTTTAAGTCCTGGCCGGGCTAGCTGGGACACGTTTTCCTACCGGATCGAGGCAAATCCTTCATGGAAAGGGTCTTACCGAACTTCTCGATAATATTTTGACACTGGTGTGGTGCACTTTCAGCCGTTTTGCAATTTCGTTGTACGTGACACCACTTTCTGAGCACCAAGTGTGCAGAATTTTCTTTCGCGTTTCCGGATCAATTCGACTCATCATTGAAACGATATACCGTACCGAAACCAATCGATTGCGCAGCTGTTATTGACATGTAAACAAACATGTCACCGCAAAACACGCTGCAAAAAATCAAGCCATTTCAGAGTAATAACTGTTTGAATGTTGCTAACTACTTATCGATACACTCCTTATTAGAGCGTGGTGGAATGAACCACACGCCCCTGAAAATCGGAAGTCGTATATGAATTTTATAGTTCATTTTGCACATTTTATCCCGTAACTCCGAAACCGAAGTCGGATCCAGATGAAATTCAATAGCAGGCTATAGAACTAGAAAACCTTTAATTTGAACCTAAGTTGAAGAAAGTCGGTTGAGCGGTCTCTGAAAAAAATCGTGTCCACTTTTTTCTTTGCATATTTTACAGACCTTTCATTTGAATCTAAGTTTATGAAAATTGGTCTAGCCTTCTCCGAGAAAATCGAGGGCACATTTTTGATACATACACACAGACATTTTGCGTACTCGACGAAGGAGAAAGGCGAAACTCGTACTAAAATGTTAGGGTTTTCATCTGAAATTGTTAATATTTCTTCTGTCGTCCAACGCCTATCCTACTTCCCTCTTCAACCTGGTCTAGGGTCAAATATAGGTAATTTCCAATAACAATCAAATCTTTCCACTCTGCATTCGATAAAGGATCGGCCAGAGCTGCGCGCCAGGATGTAAATAATGCTTTTGTAAAGAAGCAGGCAAAATTAAATGCGCGCGTGTTTATAGCTAGGGACACGAGTGACTGCAAATGTTGAGATATAACACATGGATCAATAAGTCCCGAGACTAAAGCAGAGATGGCGCTCGTAGTAAACCAGTAACCACGTTTTTCTAGAGTACTAACCTTTGCTTGAAACGGGTCAAAATTTTTTGTCGATCCGACCAGAAACAGCTGAGTTATCGAGGTTGGAGTAAAGTCGTTTTGTAGTTTGTTTAAAAAATGGAAAAAACGAGTTTCGTGTTTTGATAAAACATTGTTTTTTAATGGGTGAAAACACCGTGCAAGCGAAACAATGGATTGAAAAATGTTATCCGGACTCTTGTCCATCAAAAGCAACGATTTGTCGGTAGTTTACTTGTCCATCAAAAGCAACGATTTGACGTGGTCGTACCGACACAAATGACGCGTAACCCTCGGGTAGACCTGTGGAAGCCGTTACACCGGAAAATGTGAGTGAAGTGACAAAAATTATAGTGAAAGATCGTAAAGTGAAGTTACGTGAGATTGCTGAGATGACACAGATATCATATGGAAGTGTATTTACTATCCTTCATGAAAAATTGAGCATGAAAAAGGGTTTTTCCAAGTGGGTGCCGCGATTGAGACAATGCACCCTGCCACAAGTCGATGAAAACAATGGCGAAATTGAACGAATTGGGCTTTGATCTGCTACCCCACCCCCCATACTCGCCAGATTTAGCCCCCAGTGACTACTGGCTCTTTGCTGATCTTAAAAAAATGCTCCAGGGATAAAGATTTGGCTCAAATGAGGAGGTCATCGCTGAAACTGAAGCTTATTTTGAAGCGAAAGATAAATTTTTTTATAAACATGGTATTGAAAAATTGGAAAAACATTGGAACCATTGTATCACCCTAAAAGGTGATTATGTTGATAAATAAAAAAAATTTTGCAAAAAAATGTTGTTTCCATTGTTAGTCTCAGGACTTATTGATCCATGTGTTATGTTGCGCAACATTTACAATCAGTTTTACAAAATTAACCTATATATATATATATATATATATATATATATATATATATATATATATATATATATATATATATATATATATATATATATATATATATATATATATATATATATATATATATATATATATATAGTTAAGATTGTGTTAAAATAAAATAATTGCATTTTATTGCAGTCAACCGAAATCAGCCGACGTGCAAATTGATTTCAAGGTGGATAGACCGCTACGAGTGCTATCCAGCCGCGAGACAATTACACTAGGCTTATCCGAAAAATCCAGGTTTGTTCAAGGTACAACCAACTACTAGAGCCAGTAACAGTTTCCCCCAACACCAATATTTGCGGCTCCTGTGTGGAGCTGATGAAATATCATTAGACTCTTTAAAAAGTGTCTCTCACCATCAATTGGTGATTCCAGTAAGGAACTGATAGAATACCAAGAGATTGTTATGAAAAGTTTATTTCGCCAATAATAATTATGCTCTAGTTTCTCTAATTTATAACCTATCATTAGCTTCTCAAAAGCCAAGAAAAATATAAAATGTTCAAACAAATGCATTTATAGTTTTCATTTCTAATTATTAACTAATAACAATGAGGTAATGACAGTTGCAAAATGTTTTGCTAAAATGTCCATGCCACTTATCCTCCATTACCGAAAGGATCCAAAATCTTACGTTTATTTTCTTATCCCTCTACGCAATCGTGCTGGATCATAATAACAAAAGATTCAGTATCAGAGCTGTGAATGGTCACGTATTTTCAATGAACGAATCCAATCCAACAGTCTTGCCATCACCTTTTATCATCGGTTTCTAAAATGAAAAAAGAACATCCATTCAAACAATAAATAACTTTAAGCTTAAAGCATCGCATTAAAATTACTGCAGGTGCTGATGTTCGTTATATCACAAAATTCATGTTACAAAAAAATGAAACTAAATATTTAAACAATTTTAAAACAGTTCCGAATTAGTGCTCGATATGTAGAACACCGCTTAGTTTTGTGCATCGTATTTTATTCTTAGACCAATCTGGCAATTAAATCTCTCAGAATATATAAATTTCCCTATAAATAATTTTTTCCGTGTAATTCCATTCAATCTGCACAATTTCACTATCAGTGGGTTCCCTCGTACCAGACTGTCATTGATACACACATTACAACCACATTCGTTGTTTGGCTATGAATGAATATTTCATTACTGTACATTGTCTCGGCAATCCCGAGCGTTTCTTATTTTACTACACGCACACCACTTACCGTTAACCGAGAGAGAGTACGGAGCGGAGAGTGAACTTGTGTAATGCCGTACGGCGCGTGTGACATTTTAATTCATTCCGCTGTTGTGTAAACATAAGCAGTGCACGTACTCACACAAACAAAAGTACCCAACATGGAAGGAGTGTGTATTTGCCACTGATGCCTCGAAGTTCTCCAGCAAATTCTCTCGCAGCAATTGTGTTCGAGTTGTCGTTGCAGATAGACGTTATTCTGCCGATCGTAATATTTTTTGTTGCGGGTGATTTTCCTTTCAACTTCAAACAGTTTCGCAGTTATTTTCGGCCTTTTTATCACCGTTATCGCGCCCCAAAGGGTGAGACTTCAATTTGTTCAACTTGAATTGTTGAGTAATATTAGATGGTATCTTTGCGAAAAACGTTCACAAAAGAAAGTTTTATCAGTTTTTGTATTTCTGTGGGAGTGAATAGAAATTAATTGAATTTATTGTGGTTATTGGTAGCGGTTGATGAATATTTCAAGTGTAGTGAATTTCTACGTACAAAGAAGTTTTATAACATATATGATTTATTTCGGTGTTTGACCAATTTAATTGCTGGCGAATTTGGCGAATCCGAAATTGTTTTTTCCAGCATCAGCCTTCAAGTGGAAAAAGGTGGATTACCGAAAGAGAAATTTTGTTGCTGAAGAAACAACGAAAAGTGGAAACGTAATCAAAAAAAAGTTGCCGATTTTGCTTTGTGAAGGTCTTTCGAGTGAATTTCTGTGAAGTGTTCAAGAATTTACTGCTGTTGCTGCTGCTAGTTGAATCTGGAGTCTGGATGCGAGAGCGAGAGAACTATCCGTCGATCAACAGAGAAATTACTAAGCTGTCAAAATGAATAAGTCCTGTGCCCGGTGTCAGAAGGTGGTTTATCCCATCGAGGAGCTCAAATGTTTGGATAAGGTTAGTGACTTTGTTCCTAGGATGCATACATCATTGTTCCATTAGTCCATCACAAGCAAACCATTGGACATTATTCAGTTCATGATAAAAACAAGGATTCTATGTTACCCACTGTTGATGTTCAGCGGTCATGTTTTTACGGTGACCTTACGGGAAACATTGGCACCAAGATGGAGGAGAATAATCTGTTGAATGTACGTCAGTGCTGCCAGAATAAGCCAAGATGGAATCGGGATAGCATCTCAAATGTCATTCTGGTGATCTGTTTATTGCACTTTTCGAAGAAACATTATGGAGCTTTTTGCATCAGAGCAATATATGCTAACATAAACAATGTTTTTTTTATTCTATAGAATATGATGATGATGATTGAGTTGAATTGATGATAGTCGTATGCATAAATGGTTACGATTCAATTTATAACGTCAATAATTTGTGCCACATTGGAACTATACATTGAAAAGTGTTTTGGCTTTGCAATCTCAACAAAAATCACTAAATTTCAATTACTTGACCATTACTTTTATTTGACTGTGAGATTTTAGAAAATTTAAAAATTTTTTTTTTTTATTTTTTTACCTCAATAGCTAGGAAAAAGGCGAAACTACTTTCTTTTCGAAATTTTTAATGGGTTTAGAGCTTCCTACTACAGAAAATATCAATTGAGATGGTGCCATTACTCGCAGTTTTGTCTTTATCGCTTCAAATAAAAATATAATCAATAAGATCACTTTCAGTGGAATATGCTAGGGAATGAGTATGCAGACATACAGTAGTATAGATGATTGATTGTTTACCGCGTTGAAACGTCATTGTCAAGTAGACAATAGCTATTTTTTTCTATCGTTTATTTATACCGGCTTTAACCTGGTTGTGGTCGCTCGCCGGGTAGACAATTGTTACTTTATATATAAGTAAGAGCAACATGTAAATAAAAAGTATTTCGGATACACTTTGTCATGTTACCTTTTATGATAATTTATAGTCGCGTAAAAGTAAATTACATATAGAATAAAGATTTTCTCACGTTATCGTATAAACCTTTGTAACCTTCGGATGGATTTTTTAGTAAATTTTCAAAACTATTTACATTTTAAAGATTCAAGGCTAAACTTTTAATTTGATGTACTTTTTCAAATAAATATATTCTAAGCTATTTCAATATGTAGTTCATGTGTAAATTCACTTAAATGCTATAAATAAATCATAACTTCTACACTCAGTGAATATACATTGATTGTAGCACATCTTTCTGAAGTAAAAAATTGTATGCGGCGTGTTTATATGAAGTATACTTGACTTGAAAAATCGTGATTCAATTGATATCTATATGTAAAACAAAGAGGCATTCATGTGAAGTTCATATAGAAACTGGTTTCATGAGCATTTCTTATCTTTTTGAAGTGAATGTGAAATGGATGTACCATAGTTTCATAGTTGTTACACTTGTTTTATTATCACAATGGACTTCATACGAATTTTATGTGTCTTACATATAAAGACTGTCCCAGAAAGTATGGACGCACTTTGATTTCGCTGTAAATAATTCACAAGTGTTAGATATTCAATTTTTTTTTCGATATACTGATAATATTAGATTACAACAACAGAATATTATTCTCAACATTTGCTACTTAGCCATTGTAGACTAGCTGGCGCATCTTCTTGCGAACGTTCCTCATTAAATTCCGTACAGACTTCTTGGCGACAAGTTTTGACACGTCGGAGTGGAGCTGTCGACCGGAAACTGCGTGGTAAGATTTTGAAGACGATTAAGAGGAATCCTAATCTGTCGGACCGTGATTTGGCCAGAAAATTAGGTGCTGCCCATAGTACCGTGAAGTGAACTCGACTCCGGGAGGAATCAAGTCGCATCGAGCTAGCAAACAGCCAAATCGGACCATAAAATAGAATAGTGTGGTCATAATTCGTGCTCGTAAACTATATGACCAGGTTCTGACCAAGTTAGACGGGTGTCTTCTGAAGGACGATGAAACCTATGTCAAGGCTGACTTCGGGCAGCCCAGGTCAAAAATTTTACTTGGCAACGGCTCGGGGGGATGTTCCAGCCAAATTTAAATTTGTTTTTGCCGACAAATTTGCAAGAAAATTTATGATTGGCAGGGCATTTGCAGCTGTGGCAAAAAATGAAAGTTTTCGTTACAAATAAGACAACGATATCGGAACTATACCAAAAAGAGTGTCTCCAAAAACGAATTTTGCCGTTCATTCGATCCCACGACCATCCCGTAATGTTTTGGCCAGATTTGGCAAGCTGTCATTACAGCAAAGTCGTTCAAGAATGGTATACAGAGAATGGGGTCCATTTTGTTCCGAAAAACCTTAACCCACCCAACTGCCCCCAGTTCCGCCCTACTGAGAAATATTGGGCAATCATGAAGAGGAGACTCAAGGAAAGGGAAAGGTTGTCAAAGACATCAATCAGTTGACGACCTGGTGGAATAAGGTAGCTAAAACGATGGACGAAGAAGGTGTGCGCCGCCTAATGAGCCGTGTTACAGGAAAAATTCGAGAATTCCTTCGAAACCGTTCCGAATAAATGACTGAAATACAGGCAATTGTCTTTGTTCCAATTCTATCTGAAGCAAGCTTTATACCATTCAACCGTTGATTTCGAGTAGTGGCAAGAAGCAAGATCTAGCCAGAAGACAACAGGATCCTTGTGGCTTCGAATCATGGGTAGAAGTCGTTTTTGTAAACATTGATGTATATTTTATATTGTGGTCCCGGCAAGGATTTGTTATCATAGGTTTCGTCGTCCATGATTATACAATTCAAATTTCCAGCAAGAATCGTATTGTACAGCTTTCTAAACCTCGGCCTGATAGATGCTTTTTGTTTCGGACTACGTTTTGGTTGTTTCTGCTTCTTATAGGTTCGAAGATTCAAACGTTCTTTAGCACGAAGAACATTTGACTTCGAAGTGCCCACTTTTTTGGCCACATCCCGAACTGAAATCTCCTTCTTTTGCTCGAACGCCTTCAGTATACGTTTATCCAACTGAGGGTTAGCAGGACCTTTTTTTCGACCCGTTTTCGGTTTATCCTCAAAGGTGTTATCACCGAGCTTCCTGATTGCATTTCGCACGGCTTTTTCTTTTACTCCTTCCATTTTTGCTATCTTTCTCAGTGACAGTCCGCGTTATGTGTACCATTTGTACACAGTTTTTCGACGTTGTTCTGCTGAAAGTCAACGCATTTCGAACCAAACTAATGAAAACGAATAAACAACTGCACAAGTGGTTAGAGAAGAGTATAAACAACAGGACGCAGCCATAAAAATTGACAGATTCTGAACCATTGCGAAATAGCAGCGGTTTTTGGTTGCGTCCATACATTCTGGGACAGTCTTTAGTCATAGTTTGGATGTTTCACACACGATTTCAACGTGTCAATTTTTATCAGTGTAGCCTCTGTGAATCGATTTACAGACTTTGAAAAAGTTACTCATAAATGAGTGAGATCTTACTCATATTCAGGAAAAGTGAAACAACTCTGAAAAAGAATAACAAATTTTGTTTCTGGTACAAAGTAATTACTTAAATTAAAAGTAGACATTTATTGTAATGATTGATGGTAACCACTCAAATTTTGACGTTTGCTTATATAATTCGAATATAAGTAATAAAGTATTCAGTTTTATCGTGTGTATTTTGGTAGCTGTCTGCTTGTAGAATTGTGTTATTCTCTATATGACATTAAGAAAATCAAGTGCAGCAAATCATTCTTTTGTTATGCTGCATTCGATTTGAAGCTTTAATTCCATTGATGATTATTTGTTCTGCTTGTAAGTATGAAAATAGTACAATCGGTATGAGCGAAGGTTTTTGATGAGGGAAAATGAATCAGAAAAGGTACCGGAAATCGGTTTATCAGCCTTTTCTGACGAGATTTTATCTGAAATAGAATCGCTAACTACCGATAAAGGGGAGGCTCTTTGGCAAGATCGGTTGTTGCATAGTCGACAGACTTTTTACAGAATTTAGCTAATATGGCGGGAAGTCTTCCAGCCCTGTTTTAGAACGGTGTAGACCATCCTACGTTTTCATAGATCGCAAAAGTATTTTGTTCCGTAATGTGCCACGAATAAAATGGCATTATCGATTTTATCTTATCTACACACGAAATATGTTTGCAGAACTGTAATAGGCGATAATAAAACTACCGCTGAAATTAAAAGTCTACCTCTTGACTATTTCTGTTTGATTCATAAAAACACTTTCGACAATGATTGATACGTTACGCAATAACGATTTACTTCGCGATTGGACGCAATGGACAGAAGTTTTCACTTATTCCACCGGTACCGTGGCAGTATTTCTCGTGAGTACGGAGTCGATTTGAAACTTTCCTATCATTGCCATGTAATGTGCTTGTCCTGATAAGATAAGGACCTTTGATTGTGGCACCTGTGGCTGGCATTTTTTTTTGCGTTACTTTCCAATTGCAAATCCCACTTGTTGCCATATTTTCAGGTTCGGTCGTTACATGAAATCATTTATTTCAGACTTGTGTTGTCAGAATATCTTTTATCTCATATCTGTAATCAATGGTTCAGTATTCAATATCGAATGACAGTCATGAACTGCTGTTTATTTTTTATTAAAATCACACTTTCCAAATAAAACACTGCCTCATTTGCGATCGCAATCATGTTCGGTTTGCAATGCTGCTACATTGTGTGCAATCACGCCCAGTTTTGCGAGTGTTTATCCGATGCCGGTCGGTGCTGAATCTTGGAATGTTTATGCAAACCATAAGCTTAATGAGGCACACAAACCAACTTCGAGAACAATTATAACGAAAAGACAAACAAACGAAAAGGTGCATTGTGAGCAGCATGAGCCATCAAAACAGTTCCAAACAAGAGCGGCGACGAAATTCGGCCTGATTGTTCTGCGGTGTACCAAGGGGCGGGTCAGCCACACCCCATTCGTAATTGGAGCTTTCCCTCATCGATTCGGTATGGAATTTTCTTCGCTTCAATCAGATCGAATTGACCCGTCGCATTTCCCGTGCACCCCAAACCGGCACCGTTTCTGGCCATGGACCGAGTTCCACATTTTCCGTAATTAAACAATTAAGAAAACATGTGTTTTCATTACTTCACACTTAAGCACTGAAGTTTTGTACTTCTTTTGTTCGACTTTTTCTTTCTTCATTTCTCGCTGTGGATGTATATTATTGCTCTTTGAATTGTAATTTAACACCCGTTGTGTGCATGCATATATACACTCGCGAATGATCGTGGGTATCGGCGGCCCTTGAAGACGTCGTCGACGGTCGGCAGACGATGATGATATACCCTCATCACAGTCTCCGGTTGGCAGTATTGTTCACCAACGCAGAACATGTCTTCTTACTGCGTACTGCTGCTGCTGCTGTTGCTGTTGAAGCTGGGGCGTGCTTTGATGGCATCATGCCCAGATATGTGTGAACGTGCGTTTAGGGTGTCCCTTGGTAAAATTCTGAACACCAATATGACGTTCTGATTTTCTGTTGCAAAAATTGAGCGTCTTAAAATCACAAACATCATTACGAATATTTTATTACACTCCTCATCTCATCAATTCAAGTGCCATATTCTATTCATCAGTGCATGTTTTGATTCGCTACAAAGAACAACATTGCGGTATAGCAAACAGCTGCACCGCAAAGTAAGAAGCAAACGCACAACAGCAAAACTGCATCGATCCCATTCCGGTAGCACCCAGCCAGACGACGCGTATGGGAACATTCACGTACGAAGTGGAAGTTCACCACCTCTCCAAAGATCGTATCCAATCCATTCCAGAAGCCAAATAGTCAAAACACTTACGCGGATGTTGAATGTTATTTCTCGGGCCGCCTGTATCTGTTTGCCTTCTAGACGTGGGTTTTTTCTTCCTCTTCTTCTGTATGTTTCATTTCGCAATTAATCCCCCCGGTTGTGTAAATACTTTTCCTAGAGGAGCGTACATGAGATGCGTTTTTCTGCTGCCCGATGGAAGAATCGTAGTGGAGTGCAAGATTTCTCTACACACTTTTCGGCTTTGCAGAATCACATCGCGCATCCATTCTCGTAGTAAAAGAAAATGAATTTAAATGAAAATGATAGAAGGGCATTCAACATCCGGAAGTGGAAGATTGTTGTCTGAACATATGGCTCCAAGTTGCAAAAGCGGATGGATTCGGGAGTTTTACGTTGCGTAGCAGCTCAGCACGGATGCGGGCATGTGGAAACAAAACTCGTGAATAGTTTCGATTCACAGTTACTCTCGCTTCGATAACTGTGTACTTTTTGCAGCAATTGTTGCCTGTCATAGACATCTGCTGCAACTATGGAGACGGTTTTGGAGGCGTTTTGAATATTGAAATGTCGGTCAGCGCTGTTGACCAGAATGGTGGTGAACGATCAATCAGACAAGAGTGTGGGTTGCACTCGGTGTATTCTGATTCGAATTAGCTTTGATAAAAGTCCCAGTAATAGTTTTACAAATCTACACACGGAAAGACCGAAATCAGCATTTTGGCGAAAAAATTAGTTGATTTTCTGATTTTAGTTAGTTATTTTTTGAGACAACTAAAAAAATCTTACTTTTGCTAATTTAGATTTTTTATTTATGATTCCCTTAATAATAATAAAATATTTGTTGAAATGACTATTTTCTTTAGTTGAATTCACCAATTAAACGTGCTATCATTTCTTAGCTAAGGCACACTTCATATCCATTCAACTAATTTTTAGTTGAATTAGAGAAATAAAACGTTGTTTTCAACCAACATAAATGGTAGAATTGGCTTCTGCAATTTGCAGCTATGTGGCGCACTGTCACCGAAAAAAAAACGTTAACACCATAATGACTACTAGCCACTAGATGGCACACTACTACCGAAAAATATTTCAGTCGCGGTAGTCTTTTCTATATTGGCAGGTATAAATACGATGTTGTATTGGAGAAAAAGACATAAGCGAAACATAAACTTCTTTTTGAAAGTTTTTCTTCTAAATCGCTGCTTTCTTCATTCGTCTTTGCGAAATCGACTCTCTCACTGAAAACTTTGAGCACTCGGAAAACAAAAACCGAATACAAGTAGTACACCGGACGGCGTAGCCCGGAAGGTTGGAAGATACAAAAAACATCATTTGACATATACAATTAGTGTGCAACATTCGAAACTCACTTTACTGTTGCGCGTAAAAACATTATTTCGCACAATCGCTTCAAATGCGCACAAATTCTGAATGAATACACTTTCCACTAAGAGTTTACGTCCTTTTTAACAAATCGAATCAGAAATTTATATATGGATATGTCGTAACACATGCGAAAAACATCAAAACAATATGCAAGCAGTTTCAATAAGACTGTCCTTTTTAGCTTTTTAATGGATTGTTTTGCTTTGACACTGTTCATGGGTTTTTGGCTAATAAACTTGTTAATTAAACCAATTTCATTTTTGTGTTCTTTGTGCTGTCCTTCAGTAATGATGGTGATAGATAAATAGAAACAAATTTTCTGTTTTTAGTAACAAATTAGTTGTCAATGAGAATTTCGTGTTGGATTGAAATATTGCTGGTTTTTGTCCAGGATATTCGCCAACTAAACAAACTCTCTAAAAGTAAGAGTTTTTTCCAGCAAAGTGAATTCTCAATTTTAACTAATTTCATAGTTATTTTGGAAATTTCGTTGTTAAAATCAACTAATTCAAAAACAGTAATACGAATTAGGCGCAGAGCTAATTTCGGTCGTTCCGTGCACATACGTGAGGTCTTGCATTTCCGAATATAAGATCATTATTTGTTCAGGACAGATGTAGAAAATAAATACCATAAAAAAATGGTCAATAGAAGAATAGCAAGATCCGCGAGTACAGGATATTAGAAATCGAAACTAAAAGTAAAGACATTTCTGGTCTAATAAAATGGCTATGAGAGTCAAATAAAATCATCAAATTGTCATTATTCAACGACTAGTAGAATATGAATGTCCGATGGGTGTATGTATAAAGGGGAGCGGGTCGTTTCGCCGAATGCCATTTCGCCGAAAGTAGTTTCGCCGATTAGGTCATTTCGCCGAAAGAGTCATTTCGCCGAAAGGGTAATCTCGAATGCATCATATTGTTTTTTGTGTTATTATGTCTTCTGTATAACTGATGTGGCGCAGCCACATAACCGAAGCCAAGATGGCTCGGCGGCATAAACCCGCCGAGGCAACACTGACTGAGTTGGCCGTCGACCCGCCATCGGCGGCCTCTTGCATACAAACCTGACACCGCCTCGTTTGCCCGGTTCACTCAAAGCTAGGTTTCTTTGTTTTAGTTAGGTCCGAACGAGCGGGAGCGAGGTCGGACAGCACACGAATCAAATCGATGTGGCGAACATTTTTTTTCACGTAATAAACGGAAAATACCACATACATTTGCTTGGTAGATATACCTATGCAATTGCTTCGATGCTTAGTGACTAATAGTCAACAAGTTTCCTTGGGAACTCCGTACTGAGGTTCATGAAGCATTCTTTATTTCAGAGTACAAGAATCAATCTTTATTCGAGAAGTAAAATTGTAGGTAAAAAAATGGGCGTTTACATATTATCATCCATTTGTGTTTATTTTAAATCAATTTCAATTATAATATTAAGACAATTGCAGGAATCGGTGAAATGACATTCGGCGAAGTGGCCAATTCGGCGAAATGACTCGTCGAAACGGCTTTCGGCGAAATGACCCTGATCCGTATAAAGGGTAATTTTTTTGCTGGTATCTTTTTGGCAACACTGTTTTTGACAGATCACTCGTGAATCGTGCCTTGTATCATTGTCAAACTTGTTCAGCTTAGTCTATAATTTAATCATGAATCATCGTTTGATCTTTAATTTAATCACGAATGGACGCAGGCAAAGTTGAAAGAAGATCCACTTTTCTATCGAAAAATTGTGTTCAGCAATGAAGCTTATTTCTGGTTGAATGGATACGTCAACAAGCACACATCTGGAGTGAAGACAATCCGGAACCATTGCAAAAGCTACTAATACATCCCAAAAAGCCAAAGTGTTTTGTGTGGATTATGGGCCAGTGACATTATTCGTGAAATACCGGCCGATATGTTGGAGAAAGTGTAGCAAAATTGGACCTTGCTAATGGGCCATTTCAAGCGGAGCCGCGGCCAACATTTGCACGAAATAATTGTCAAACATTAAATTATATTGATCGTTCTATCGATTCCAAAGACTTCATCAATTTTCTTGGTTTTTTTTTGAAAATCAAAGCCTATACCTCTTAAGAATCACCCTTTAGTTATTACAGTGGCTTAGGATATCAAATACAACAATTATCTTTTCACATTTCCAAGGTAATAGGTGTATAAATATATTCGTGGCGTTTTCTAACAGACGGCGTAATTTGATTTTTATTCGTGTGATTCACCCTTCCAAATAATCGTTGGAAAGTTACTGGCATACAACTTTAGAATCAGTATGTGTCATTTAGCTGAAGCGTAGGATAACGAAGGTATTTTGGCCACTCTAATATATTTTTATTCGGCGTACATATTTCTGGATGTAATCAAAATTAAGCACATCGTATCTCAAAATTTTAAAGATCATTCGATTAGGCACTACATTAGTTATTAATGTACACTTCAATTCGATTACAATTAAAAATATGAGCGATGGGCGAAAGTATATTAGAGTGGCCAAAATACCTTCAAAATATCTTTTTTTTTTAAATGAAAATATCGAATTTTGTAGCAAACAAAGTTTTTTTTTAATTTCAATTATAGAGGTTTTAACCTCAAGGCCATTCGCCTCTTCGGGCCAGGCTTTCTGACTCTATGTGCGGGGTTGGGGATCGAACCCAGCTGGGCTGCGTTAAAGGTATCTAACCCAACACGCCATTCCCGTCCTCTTAATAAAGTGTTTTTGTGGGGAGTTCTTCATCATTTCAATATGAAGAAAACACCCACCGAAAGTCATCGTATTTTGATGGAAGTGTATGGTGAGTACACTCTGAGCGAACGTGTCGGAAGGGGTTTGCACGGTTTTGAAAGAGGCAACGATAAATGGAAGAATTGTTCGATCCAGATCCATCGCAAGAAGAACTTGCCAAATCATACGAGTGAATCAGACAACTATTTGTGATCCGAAAAGAACGCAATTGGGTGCCGTATGAATCATTCGAACTTGCTCACTACCAACAGCGAAGACAATGAGGCAGCTAGACTACCTGGCACTTGAAACGAAGCAAGCAAAACTTCAAATGACTTGGTACAATTATTCAACTGACGATGAATTCTGGGAACTTCACTTGAAAATGGCAGCAAAAGTCAAATGAGTTTGTATCGACATGACAGTCAGTATTTCGATACAAACTCATTTGACAAGTAGAGCTCCCAGAATTCATCGTCAGTTGAATAATTGTGCCTAGTTTTTTAAAGTTTTGCTTGCTTCGTGGCCAAAAATTTCAGTTTCAACTGATATTATTCTATTGAAAATGAAATTTTACCGCACTGCCCCTAATGGTAACAACGACAGAGCAGTTGTTCCTTGGATTGTAGAAGGGTTGAAGTATTGAGTCTTGTCTCTCAGGGTTTTGACTTTTTGAAAGTTTTATTTTAATCGATTTTTTTTATATCTGTTTGATATTGGTTCGAATAACCATGTACAGGGGTTTCAAAAATAAAATGCAATACGTTGTTCTTATGCATTTTTTATTCGATTTTCTTTATGCGGTGCATAGAAAATTTACCGGCACTAAAGTCTTTTTTCATGCCGTTTTCTTTGGGCGAATTTTTTGTGACTTTCCAAATTTGTGTTTTACCTTTTGGTTTCTATATGTAATTCGCTCAAATTTTGAAAAAAAATTCGAGTTTCATATACCAATCGAATCAATGCGATGAACTGAGAAAATGTTCGTTTATGTATGTGTGTGTAGGGCGATATCTGTATCCAACATAGAGGCTGGATCGAATTTAATCAAACTAGTCTCAAATTGAAGATTTCTCCGTCAGCCAGAACACCATTAAATGGTTTTGGTATTTACTTTTTTAGTTATACAATTATTACTGCTACGTGAAGATTGAACTATTTAAAGCACTGATGATCCGGTAAAATTGAAATAAAATCTGAGCTTTCCTGTACAGTCCAAAATGTCCTTTTTGTACCATCCAAAATCGTATTAGAGGCACGAAACGTTGAAATTTAGTGTTATCTCGAAGGAAAGGACATTTGAAAAAAAAATCTTGAGACTACACCAGATCTCGACGTTTCATGCATTTCTAAAACATTTAGTTAAAAAAAACGATTTCGGATTTTCAAAAATTCTTAAAAGTTTCAAAGTCAATATATTGAAAAAAAAAAAATTGATGACAAAGACTTTTTGATGAATTTCTTAAACGTTTGTCATATTTATTTTATTTCGGAAATTTCAGTCCGGGGGACGGGTATAGCGTGATGGGTTAGTCGATGCCTTTCAAGCTGCCCACCTGGGTTCGATCCCCAACCCCGCTTATAGGGTCAGAAAGCTTTTCTGATTCGAAGAGGCGAATGACCTTAAGGTTAAAACCTCTATAATTGGAAAAAATCTCAGTCCCAAAGTAGATACACTGAGGTCTCTTTTTACACGGGGGATACGTACCGCGTAAAAAAAACTGCGTAACTTCGGAAATCCGTGTAAAAAACCGCGTCACTTCGGAAATCCGCAAAAAAAAACCTCAATACTTAAGATATGAAAATCGACTTTGGGGCTTAGAAAATATGAGACCGCGTAACTTTGGAAATCCGCGGAGAAAAGTACCGCAAAATGGCAGAAATTTTTTTATGCCAAATGTCTAAGAAATGCATGAAACGTCGAGATCTGGTGTAATCTGAACAAATCAAAATTTTCTAAGTGTCAAATAGTTGACTTAGAAAAAATTCGTGATAATATTAGATCTCGAAGATTCATGTATTTTTGAGACAAAACAAGAAAACCGCGTAACTTGAGAAATCCTCGTAAATAATCGTGTAACATCGGAAATCCGCGTAAGAAGAAACCACATGAAAAACCGTAAAAAAGACTCCAGATCTCGATGTATCATTAATTTTTATGGCAACCAGTGAAAAATTCAACTTTGTGATTTTTTAACACGAGTTTTTAATGTTATGCGTTTTTTTTCATGCAAATTGTCAAAGTTATCCGTTTTTATGCGAATTTTCGAAGTTATGCGATTTTCTACGCGGTACGTATTCCCGGCTTTTTGATAAGCTTAACTTTACCGAAATTCATTGATTTCAAGAAAATTAAGTCAAAAAAGGTGTTTTGTGGGTTACGTCACTTATACCATTATACTACAAAATTGGAAGCGATTGCCATTCGATCTTCGCACTAAATCAATGACTCAATGGTAACTTTCAAACGAGCCTAAGATTGTAGAAATCGATTCAGTAATTTCCAAGAAAGCTGTGCGGGCAGACAAAAATGCGCGATTACGGCATGCATGCCAATTTATCAATAAAACAATGGTAGCTTTCAAACGAGCCTAATCTTGCTAAAATCGGCTCAAACATCTCCGAGATATTTGATCTGAGAAATAAACTGATATTTACTGATCTCGTCGAGCTGAGTTGAATAGTATAAAGCAGTTGGGGTCTCCGGGGCTCCCATCAACGGTAAGGTTTCCTAGCAATTCTATATCCTTTCTAAAGAGAAAGGTAAAATGACAAGAATATGAGATCAGGCAGTGTTCCGTAATTTTTCATCGTGATAACGCTCGAGCAAAAGCTATTTGAAAAATGTTTTAAAATCGTGGAATCGATCACAATACTAATACTTCGCATAACAGCAGGCATCTCTCCTAAAACGAATTTCTTTCTGTACAACATTTCCAAATATGGTATCAAAACGCTAAAACTCGACTCTATTTCTGACAGAGTGGAAAAACGAGAAGACTACTATGGTGCTAATTCTGATTAAGGAACTATGTTCAACTGTTTGTTGAATCGGAATGCGTATGCCCATGAAGCAATCAATTTAATGAATAAATCAAAACACGACGCGTGGAGGTATGTCACATCGGAGCTTTTTTGTTTATATTTTTTTTTCACCTTGAAAAAAACAAAGCTTTAGAATATGGAATAAGCAACCCTGCTAATGTCGCAAATAAACTGGCAGAGCCGGTTTCCCAAAAACCCAAACAAAAGAAACAGTCCGTCAGCGGTCGTCAATAGTTCGAGCTGATTTTTTCTTCTCCTTTTCAGCCATTGAACATATTTGGGATTCTCCACAGCGACAAACTGGTCAAGTGTAAATCAAAACTCTTCGCGGTGCTACCTCGAGCTGTTTCGCGCGACCTTCAACCTTGCCGGAACCAATCCCAGGCGATCGGTTAATCTCCGCGGGGATCAGCCAAACCATAAAACTTAACAACCATTCTCGGGAACCTTATCAAATCAAACACGCACACAGCGAAAGTCAACCTCTCGAAAGAGTACGTGTGTCGTAATAAAGTTAAAAGTATAGAGTATAGAGCACATAATCCGGTCAACCAAGTCTTTTGCGATTCCGGTTTTGGTACGGGCTGTCGCTCGATGTTGAATTGAAGGCCCCGAATTGAAACAGGGGCTAGTGGAACGGTGGAACAGTGGAGTAGCTTGTGTACCTCCTTCTACCGAGCAGATACGTAATTCCGAGTTGGACTGCAACAAATCTGGGAGGGTTCCACGAGGCGTGCAATGGTTGGTACACACATGAAAACGAAAGCTGTTGTAAGATTTGATACCGTACCAGGGAGGCTGATGACTAAACACGTTTTAACGTTCCAGTGTCCAATTTAGCTGACAGGTTTGGTTTGAAATCTTCTTATCCCCGCACGTACTCGAACCGGAATGGTTTTATTGATGGCTTGTGATGGTTCCAGGGTATCTATCGAGTAGCTGGCACGAAACCATGTTTGCATAACCATTCGGATGCGTTCGAATGGGTGATGGTGCCATTTTGGTGGCGGCTACCCTCTGACATGGAATGGCTGGGCAATAATTAACTTCGATTGTGCTGCATGTCATTTGGCAGTTCCGGTATTCGGTCCATATTTTTCATCCGATTCGAAATTTTCATTCGATATGTACCAGAAGCAAAGATTCGAACATGTTCGGAATTACAAACTTTACCCAAGTGCCCAAGTTAAATCGTTCATTGAGACAACGAAAACTTGGGATGTAGCCCTAGGAGATTTGATTGTCAATTACACACATTCCGTAAGTCCGATAACTCCCATGCCAGATTCTCTACTGAACATTATTTTGGCAGATCTTCCGTTTGGCATTTAAATAGCATGTCCAGTCAATAAATTAGTTGATTAACGATTTATGTTTTTGCGTGTTCAACGTTATATAAACTCGTCAACAACTTGAATCCTATCGGATTCCATTTCGGATTCAAAACTTTCAATGCATCACTTTCAAATGGCTGAACATTTTTATTAATTGGGTATTTTCAATTAGAATTTTGAGTGAAACTAATTCAGTGTGTAATGTTTACATTGTGTACTGTCACAGTCGCAATCAGGATCACCAGCGAGTAGTACAAGCTTTCAAAACGGCAGAACACGGCGGTGGGGAAATCTCGTACATCTCTCCATATAGATTTTGACAAAACCGCATTGTGTCATAATGAGTGAACTTGAGCCAATTAGTTCTGATTCCTGATTCTCCTAAGGCGTCTATTTCCTCTACTTAGGTCACAAAATGGTCCGACGCTATTTTGGTTGGATTTAATCTCGTGCCATCACTCGAAAGCTACACTCACCGATATATGCATGTTCTATGAATGCAATTCCATTAGAACGATTATCATCTTTCAAGAACCTAGGCATCAATTGGTTGTGGTTGAAAAATTTAACAAATATACTAAGTCTCTACAAACTTGAGTAATAGAAATGACGTTGCCTGTTGCGTGAAAATACAAACGTTGATCATTTGGAATCCTACACAGTTCGTAATATTTTTTCTGGTACGTCAAACGAATACATTTTTCTGCCTGAAGTCGTTAGCGTTTATTCGCCATATAATCTCGTTTTAGATGAACCGGGAAGAACGAGTAAACCTATAAAGAAGTGATTCTTGCGGGGGGACTCTAAAGAATTGTAATCGAATCCAATTCTAGGCCGAAGAAGTTAACTGTAGTATTCAACAGAAAAGACATATGCTGGGTGCTATTATCAACATAATAATAAATTAGAGGAATTGATTTTCGGTGGACTTTGGACTCAAGTTTTTCCAAATCTTCGTTACTCAAAACCGAAGTCCAAAAAATGTTGTCCAAGAAAAATAGGAATGAATAAAATCACATCTAATTTTTCTCTCGATAATTGTATTTTAAACTAGCAAGAAAACCAACATTTGACATAAACTTGTTTGTTGTCTTTTTAACTAAAATAATGTACAAACATTTATAAAACTTCAAGTTCTTTCCAGAAAAAATTACTCATTGAACCCCTGATTATGCTTTCACAGCTTGAAAGCGATAAATTTGTTCATGATAACCTTCCGTTCTCAAACTCTCTCATGTCAAAATATCTCGAAAACAGCTATTTCTAGAAGAAACTCCTTCTGTTAGAAGAATACTTCGATAAAATGTATTGCTCTTGAGTTATAGAATCATTTAAACGACTATTTTAATCAAGAACATTCAAGTGAATGATTGTATACTATTTTAGCGTCGTTTTTTTTTAAAAAAAAACCTAACCAAATTTACAACTAGTTCGAAATAATTTAGGATAATTTTTGTTAAATATACATTTTGGGTTAGTTTTCTGATTCTTGAAAAAACGTTTCATTCTTAGTTAAAAACATTTCTGTGAAGTTGTTTCAACGATTTAATATAAAACTGCACAATTCAATTTCTAATCAAATTAACATTTTAAAAAACATTACAATTAAAATGACATATTTTTTCAAATTTGGTTTTCGGGTATTTTGTTTTGAACTTTTTTTGAAACATTTAACCATGTTTCGTGTATAAGCTTTTTAGAGTGTGCAATTTATATCCTATAGCTTCTTCTTGAAAACCGTTTTTGTATATAGATAGATACATGCAAAAATATTATTCGATCTTTTTAAAAAATCTGTCTTGAATTAAATCGATCTCTCTATTCTTGACAAATTAATTGTTTGCCACACTGAAGACGTGTACAAAGTTATTTCCAAATAGTAAAATGTCGATCCTGATTTTTTCGCCTATTCTGCTGTTAATTTGAGGAATTATTCAGTTTTCTTCTACACGGAACCACCCGCGATCCCATTTCAACCAGAATATTAGTTGATTTTCTGAATTCGATTGGTTAAAATTTGGTACAACTAATCGATTGTTGTTTTAACTAAACTGTCATTTTTGTTTTTCGATTAGCAGAAACGATGGTTGAAACAACTAATTCAACTGTTTGAGAAAAAAATGCTGTCAATTAGTGAGGACACATACCTTTCAATTTCAACAAATATTTTAGTTGAAATAACTGGTGTTGTTATTGAAACAAAATTCTGTTAGTTAAAAAATAAATCGGTTTTATTTGTTTGTTTGTTTTGAGATCAGTAAAGATCTAAATTCTAAAAAAATATTTCTGATTCGATCGGAAATGATTCATGTAGAAAAACGTTTTTAATCAGCAAAAGTGCCCGGAGGGGCGGATAAATTAGCGAAATTATTGAATTTACCTAAAATGATGCCTTCAAACGGTTGAACTAAAGTTATGCACTGATAATTTTAGTCAATTTATATGAGCTTGGGTGCATCAACCGCTGGGAATTGGAATTTTGCGACGGCAATTCAAACGCGCCATTCAATCGCAGCGCGTTCTGTGCGTTTGAAACCCTTCGCTCCTGTTACTTTTATAAATTAAATTCATGTCAAGAAGCGTTTTATTGCTAATGCATGAACATCATCATCGGTATCAAACAGCTGGAAGTAAAACAGTCTGCTGGAAGTAAATAATGATCGAATTTGAAGCAAAAAATTTTTGCGCATACCTGAAAGATTACGAGATGATCATTCATTAACATTTTCTAATTTGTCACCAAATCTTTTTCATCTCAAACGAGGTTAACTTTACCACAACACCGCTGTTAGATAAACACTTGTTATCATAAAATTCTTAAATCGAATGAACACAATTTCACCAAACACTTTAACCATCGTGTCGGAATCCTCCATTCTTATGTCTACACATCGATGTTGTTTTCATTGACATTTTGAAGCGACGCGAACAGATTTCAACTTAAAAAAGTTGTTGATTTTGCATTGCGATTATTGTTTTGCTTTCAACTGTCTCCGGCATTTGACAGCATTCAAAACAACATATTTTTCAACTACTTGAACATATGCAAATCAAAAACCATTTTGGTTGAATCAAAAAGAAATTAGTTAAATCAACTATCGCAAAAATTAAAAACTGCGATATCGCAATTTTATGATCGAAGGGTTCTCCGTGTAACTGAATTTCGATTATTCCTTTCTGGGAACTGAGGTACATTAGCTGTTTTTACAGAACTCCTGTTTTATTTCTGCAGTCCATCTTTTTTTCTGACTGAACCGATCTTTGATATTGTCATTATCCAAAATGGAAGCGTGTTAAGATTTTATCGAAGGATACATGAAAACGAACTGCATAAAATTAAACTTCTCATTGTTCGATTAGAGGCAAAAGGTTTTTACTCATAACGCTTCAAGAAATCAGTGCATTGCGGCACAATATAAAAAAAAATAGAATATATAAAATGAATCAAGCTTTCGGGAAAATAGCGCAGTTTTGTGTTACCTTCAATAATAGTAACGCATCTTACAGGAACCAATTCGATTTCTTAGAAACAGTTTAACCGCTTTTCGAACATCTAAATGCGAATGAAAGGTATTATGGTCCCGGAAGTTAATGTAGATTTTTGTGCGGATCTGGTTTCCGGTTCCAGAATGACAGGTGAAGTGTGTATAAAATTTAAATCCGTTTTTCTAGATCGATGGTTTAGAAAACTGAAAAATTGTTCTAAATCTAGCCAAAAACTGATTTAATTTGGAGGTTATTTTAATTGCTGGCCAAACGAACTGTTTTCAGTTATCCCTTTTACTCAACTTAGACTCAAACAAAACGTTTTACGGTTTCATACATTGCTGTTGATTTTTGTTCGTATCCGACTTCCGGTTCCAGAACAAAATAAATAAATAAACAATCCGTAAAATCCCTCTAAACTCTAAGAGATTGTTCTAAAGAATTCCTTAGTAATATTGATGAAAACAACCACTAGGTGGATTGAAACAGGTTTTCTAATTGTTTATTGTTGCTTGGCATACTTTCAGATAGATATTTGAAAATCTCAAATATTATCGAACAAAATTTTGCCTAATACTACATGTAATGAAAAGTTCCGGGCCTCTCACAGAAAAGACCATGTATATTTTTGTTGAGAACAATACCAATTTTATGACAATCTATCCACTATGACAATATATCTGTCTAGTTTTCATCAAACTATGGAAAAGGACGCACCAGCGCATTCATGCATAAAAGACACGGTGAAATTGAATGATTTGCGCTACGGATTGGTCCACCATTCCCCATATTCGCCAGACCTGGCCCCTGGTGACTATTATTCATTTCCCGGAATTCGCCATGGAAAGGGAATTGCAGGTCATTGCAGAAACAGAAGCCTATTTTGAAGGCCTTGACAATTCTATTTTTTTCTCAAAGGGCTATTAAATGTTTAAGGATCGATGGGTCAAGTGTATCGCTCTTGATGGAGATTATACTGAAGAATAAAAAAGTTTTCACAGTAAAAAATCGACTGCTTCTTTCTTAGGTCAGGGACTACTCATTCCATGTAGTATACAAATATTTTCTTCATTTGGAATCATTCGATTTTTCTTCAAAATTCCCTTTAAAATAGTAAATTAGTCACTGAGCTTCAATTTGTATTTTGAAACATCCAGCGGTACTTTTCTGCCATATGCTTGAATAGAATTTTGTATCCTTATAAAACGATCTGCAAAAATATTCGCCCTCATTCTTGTTTACGGCTGTACACGATACGTTCGAAAGTATGCCAAATTCATATTACTGTTTACGTGCATTCCAAGCATCAAAGAAGTGATGGATGCTACATAATAAATAAATAACGTACTCAAGATCAGATAAAAGAGATCAAGATAAAATTTTAAAATTAAATTTCGTGCAAAGTGAAAAAAGCATTGTAAATAGCAAGCAGTAGTATCTGCGAAAAATATGTTGCATTTTACTTGCAATCTACATTGGTAAAATCATGCATTTAATATAAAATATAGCAGCAATACCCATCGTGTATTTTCCATAAAGTACTTAATAAATATGGTAAACTTTAATGAGTGAAAACTTGTAACTGCGCATATATTCGAATGCTTGCCAGAAAAAAACAAGCCTTTTACTACGCCTGCTATGTTTTCCAAATGTTTCATTCAAAAAACAGATTTATCATTTGATTGCAAATTACCTTCACATTCGAAAGGAAAGTTGTTGGAAATCGGTTTCAATGTAATCGATCGGTTGATTCGCAACCTTGAACTGACGAATCCAAACCACTGCATTTCGTCTATTCGTATGTAAACGAGAATGTACTAATACACGTATCGTTCAAAACTAAACGGACATACATTCTACCGTTTCGCATATGGTTAATCAAGGGAATTCGAGTGATTTCTTCATGGCTAAGCATTTATTTGAAGAAGTTTACTGATATTTCAATACTTTGTGGAAAACGAGTCGCGGTCGAATACATTCCAGTGAAAACAAGAATGGCTTGTTCGTATTCGTTCGAAAGTCTGTCCAAATCCGTCGAATGGTCGATACAGACGTAAACAAGAAAGAGAGTAATTGATAAATAGATGTATCCAAATCATTTAGTCGTCAAATAATTAGAAAAAAAAGCACAATGCACAAAAAAAACCTATAAAATTAAAGCCTAGATTAGAGCACGTAAGAGTACACAGTTGTATGGTTTCAAATAGTCCACAGACGATTTTAAGGCGTTTTACTGAGATAAACAATTGAAAACGTTTTTTACTCCTAAAAATTGATTGACCCAGATGCATCATTAATTGTTGAAACGATAATGGGACTTTGTATAGTTGTTTTCAGTTAGAATTCATTCTGTCATTTCGTTGTGATTGAGTCATCAAAAACCATAATCCCAAAGAATATTTTAGAAGTAACACACACAAAATGATGCTATTGTCCATAAAAGTTTATGTGGGAAACCAAATTGAAGGCACAAGTAAGTGTTCTCTCAGGAAAACCATTGTGCTCAGCGTTATGGACGATCAATTTTGTCCTCAAATAAGCCAAGCTCAATGGAGTTATTATCCATTTAACGCGGACATAATATTGATCATATAAATCGG
Source organism: Malaya genurostris (assembly GCF_030247185.1). Lineage (NCBI taxonomy): Eukaryota > Metazoa > Arthropoda > Insecta > Diptera > Culicidae > Malaya > Malaya genurostris. The sequence continues at coordinate 218,423,291 of NC_080572.1, forward strand.
CTGTCGGTAAGTTTTTCTTTCACCACACCCAACCACAGCCCCTTCCAAGTTGAACTATGCAGTCACAGTCACGTGGGAATGTTGATACACTTTTTGTTGTCATCGGCGTCATTCTATTTGCGGTGAGCAAATAAATGAAATAATTATGTTGACTCCGACGTAAAACCGCACGTCGAGGTAGCACAGCTGGGTCGAAGAAGCAACGTTTCCGAACATTACTCTTAAATGGCGACAGTGTGATTTTCGTTTACCGCCTCGTTTCGTGCCCATAGTGGAGCGGGCGGTTCTGGGTCACCCTGTAATCTTTATTGCGCGTTGCTCGCGAAACATCGACTGCACGTGAATGTGTTTGCAATGGGTTGAATTTCCCAGTACGAAAACTGGCCAACTGTGTTCGTACGTACGGTTCAGGCAGTACCATTGCGGCGGGCGTTTGGTCTTACATGGATAATGGACACAGATGGAGCCAGTTAGGCAGCAGCCCCCAGAGCGAAGGAAAGATCGCAAGAACCTCCCCAAAAAACCGGTTATTCGCGTGCTGCTTCGTGCTCGAGACCTCAAACCGTATGAGGAATAGAGGTTCCAGGAAGGGGCGACGCGAGTTACGGCAACACATGAATGCACTCCTTTGCAGCAACAGCAGCAGAAAACGAGCAGACCAAAAAACAAGTCAAAGAGCACCAATGACCTTGCCACTGGCTGATTTTCTTCGGGTTCACTTCATAGCTCGTCTCCGGGGCTCTGTGGATCTCCCACTGGTCTTCACAATTCAGCTTATTTTGCTGTACAAGTTTGAATCTAACTTCCACTAAGAAGGAGACATGGGTCAAAATAAATGAGTTGATACGACGTCACCCGATTCGCGTTGTCCATATGACTCACTAGTTCTCCTGAACGATGATATATCGTTTAATTTATGCCGGCTGCCATATTCGTCATTTTATTATTAGAAGTGTTCTTGGTCGCCCCGTGCCGAGAATCGTGATTCAATGATGGTGATGTGTACCTACTGGACTTGTGCTGAAAAGTTCTTCCAAAACAGCCGTCATGCTTGATTCAGCAATAAATATTAGGAGATGGAATTTGATAGAATTTATGATTGTTTTTCAACATAGCATTTCAAGTCGCCATTGAATCGTTTTATGTTCTATACCAACCAATTCAAAATGACGATCTATGGGTTGGCCATTGAATGAGTTCTAGTATTGTACGGTGCTCACAACGGGTATCTATACAAAAGTCAAAGCAATAAAACTTGGTGTTCTTCCTGATCATTTTTATCAGACTTTAATTTATGGAGATCATTTCAACATTTAAGTAACTGCTAGCACACTACAGACGGTACCACACGGAATGCTAGAAAAGACGACAAAATATGTTACCGAAAACATTTGTTGATGCTACCTTCGGAAGTAATATTGCTTGTTTTGTTTTTTGTTTCCTTTTCGCAACTTTAAGCTTGTATAATGAACCAGAACTCGAATACCTGACGGTTTGGTTATTATCACAACTAAAGAGAGACAGACAGAAAACAGTAAAACCATTTTCAACCATTTCCAATCTACATTCTTCTGATAATGGATGATATGCACGTACTGTCAGTGTTTATTTAAATTCAGAAGAGAATGAGACATTAGCTAAAAAAAATACTTTTCGTTGCTTGGTAGCATCACAGACATAAAGCAGTACGACATTAACTAGATAGTAGTTTATTTGGTTTCACTCATCTGTTTTACCTAAAATGTTAACTCGCAATTTAGTCCCACGTGGATGTTTACCGAATTCATAGACACAATTCATAGAACGTAATCCGTGAAACGACTGAATTTTACAAGAATGATATAAATATACGCCCGTGTTTCGAGCAAGCGTGTAAATTCACATGTTTTAGCCCTTAAAAGTATGTCAGAATGAATTAAATATAAGTTATATTTACTGTAAAATTGATCTATTTTTAACGCTCATATATGTCAGTCTCAGAAGACGTAAATTTACACGATTTTTTCTAGGTGTGTACACACTAAGAAAAGTTTACATCTTCATAGATGCACATAAATGGAGCGTCTCGATTCACTCACATTCACGATTCAAAACATGTAAAGATAAGTCATATCAGTAATTTAACAGCTAATGTAGCTTAAGCTTACATCGATATAGACGAGAAGTTTATTTTTACATGTTAGTAGATGTAATATTGTGTCATCACCGAAGAAATTATGGCATGTTTGAATTTACGTCACGCGTAAATTTCATTTTTTCTAAGAGTGTAGATCATTGGGCCACTCAGACGAATTTTGTGTGATTTTTGAGTTTCAAAAAACTAAATTTGTATTCAAACTTTCTCGCGTAAAACCAAACAGGAAAAGGAGAGTCGGCCGCCTTGGTCCACTCGTGTTTTAAAGACTGTCCCAGAAAGTATGGACACACTTCGATTTCGCTGTAAATAATTCACAAATGTTAGATATTCAAATTTTATTCGATATACTGATAATATTAAACTACAACAACAGAATATTATTCTCAACATTTGCTACTTAGCCATTGTAGACTAGCTGGCGCACTTTCTTGCGAACGTTCCTCATTAAATTCCGTACAGACTTCTTGGCGACAAGTTTTGACATTTTTTTCCAATCTTTTTCGAACTGTTGAATGGTTTCGGCAGCCGAGACATGTTACCTAAGATGTGCCTTCGTTAATGCCCATCCTCAATTGGTCGAAGTTGTAGGCAATTTAATGGATTCATCTCTTTTGGGACGAAAGTGACATTTTTCGTAATTTACCATTCTACCGTTGATTTCGAGTAGTGGCAAGAAGCAAGATCTGGCCAGAAGACAACAGGATCCTTGTGGCTTCGAATCATGGGTAGAAGTTGTTTTTGTAAACATTCCTTGATGTATATTCCGCAGTTCATTGAAGCAGTGGTGATGAAGGGTTTCGAAATCTTACCGCAGCTACAAATCGCTTGCCAGACCATAGCTTTCTTACCAAATTTTTCGACTTCAATCGATGTCTCGGACTGGTTTAACACTTGCCCTTCTCGCACCGTATAATATTGTGGTCCCGGCAAGGATTTGTAATCGAGTTTCTCGTAGGTTTCGTCGTCCATGATTATGCAGTTCAAACTTCCAGCAAGAATCGTATTGTACAGTTTTCGAATTCTCGGCCTGATGGATGCTTCTTATTTCGGACTACGTGTTGTTTGTTTCTGCTTCTTATAGGTTCGAAGATTCAAACGTTCTTTAGCTCGAAGAACTTTTGACTTCGAAGTGCCCACTTTTTTGCCACATCCCGAACAGAAACCTTCTTCTTTTGCTCGAACGCCTTCAGTATACGTTTATCCAACTGAGGGTTAGCAGGACCTTTTTTTCGACCCGTTTTCGGTTTATCCTCAAAGATGTTATCCTCACCGAACTTCCATTTTTGCTATCTTTCTCAGTGACAGTCCGCGTTCTGTGCACCATTTGTACACAATTTTTCGATGTTGTTCTGCTGAAAGTCCACGCATTTCGAAACATACTAATGAAAACGAATAAACAACTGCACAAGTGGTTAGAGAAGAGTGTAAACAACAGGACGCAGCCATAAAAATTGACAGATTCTGAACCATTGCGAAATAGCAGCGGTTTTTGGTTGCGTCCATACTTTCTGGGACAGTCATTGAACGCATTTATTTGATTTTTGCCTTTCTCATATAGAAAGGTTATACAATCACTGTGAAAACCGACTTTTGAACCGAGGCCCGGAGGGCCGAGTGTCATATACCATTCGACTCAGTTCGTCGAGTACGCAAAATGTCTGTGTGTGTATGTGTGTGTGTGTGTATATGTGTGTGTGTATGTGCGTATGTGTGTATGTAACGTTTTTTTTGCACTGACTTTTCTCGGAGATGGCTGAACCGATTTTCACAAACTTAGATTCAAATGAAAGGTCTTGTGGTCGAATACAAAATTCCTGAATATTATTTGGATCCGACTTCCGGTTCCGGAATTATGGGGTGAAATGTGCAAAAATTGTGAAAATAAGTGCACTAACTTTTCTCAGAGATGGCTGAACCGATTTTCACAAACTTAAATTCAAATGAAAGGTCTTGAGGTCCCATAGAAAATTCCTGAATATTATTTGGATCCGACTTCCGGTTCGGGAGTTATGGGGTAAAATGAGCAAAAATGTGTGTTAAAAATTGTATACCATCACTGAAAATGGGTAAAAACCTTAAAAATTTTGCTAAATCGACCTCAAATCTTTTTCAATTTGATGGTTTTTATCAGTAGACAGTCAAACAAACCGATTTCTCTTATTCTTTTAAGAATCGAAGAAAATTTTTTTTTGCTTTTCTCATATAGAAAGGTTATGCAATCACTGTGAAAACCGACTTTTGAACCGAGGCCCGGAGGGCCGAGTGTCATATACCATTCGACTCATTTCGTCAAGTACGCAAAATGTCTGTGTGTGTGTTCGTGTGCATGTGTATGTGTATGTGTGTGTATGTACGTATGTGTGTATGTAACGTTTTTTGCACTAACTTTTCTCGGATATGGCTGAACCGATTTTCACAAACTTAGATTCAAATGAAAGGTCCTGTGGTCCCATACGTAGTTCCTGAATTTCATCAGGATCCGACTTCCGGATCCGGAATTATACGCCCTTATTCTGAATAACGACGTATTGATTTTTCGATCGAATGTGGTTCGATCGAATCATAGCTACCTTTGATTTTGCTAGCGTTATGAGGAATACAAATGAAATACGAGGGAAAAAACTATACGACGTTATTCAGAATAAGGGTGATAGGGTGAAGTGTATTAAAAATTTTATACCATCACTGAAAAGAACGAAAAACCATAAAAAGTTTTCTAAATCGACCTCAAATCTTTTCCAATTGATAGTTTTTATCAGAAGACGGTCAAACAAATCTATTTCGGTTATTCTTTAAAGAATCGAAGAAAAATAATTTTGAAGAATACCACAGTATATATAATAGTATGATTGATATGAGAAAGGCATCATTACACCACTAGGTGGATTAAAACAGGTTTTTTTTATTGTAACTAAAGTTACTAATTTCTGTGACCTCCATCCAAATTTCATCACAAATATATGATCACTTCGAATTAAAAAATATAATTATAATAAAAAATATCATTTGTGCGACGATAATGTAAATTTTTCGTTTCAAGATTTTCTATCATAAAATTGACAGAATGAAAATTTGTTTTCTTCAGTTTTGCAAAGAATGATGAAATTGAGTATCAGAGAACTTGATTTCAAAGATTTCACTATAATTCGAATCTAGCAAAACATGTTTCATAAATAAAGATCATAGAATGCACAATCGGGTGCCTTGGACCACAACGCAGTAGTCTTGGGCCACAGCTCATGAACAAAGGAATAATCAGAAAAGCCCCTGAAATGTGCCACTTGGAACAAAAAAAAGTAAGAAGTCCTCAATATCTTGAAAATCAGTAAAATGAAAACGCTAAGTGAACATATTGCGTCAAGTGTAAAAACCAAACTTGCTTCAAATAAAATTTTTTGTTCATTTTTACTTACATGATATTATACACCATAATTTACGACATTACTTTTAGTAAAAATATGAATTTTTGAGCAAATACCACCTAAACAGTATTATTCAAAGTTTTATCAATCGAAACAATTATAAATTCAATTATGAAAGTGGATGGTAGTTGTGACCCAAGGTACCCGTCATGGAGGATGCTTTGGGCCAAATTTCAATAAATTTTCAAGTTAAATCACAATGTCGAGGTATACTGAAATCCCAAAGTGCGGAGTTTTTAAATACCTTCATTTACACTGTAAATTTTACAGTTACAAAAATATCAAGAAATAAATGGCCCAAGGCTGCCGAATCTCCCCTACGTCAAGAATCGTCGGTGTGGCCAATAAAAAAAGTGCTATAAAAGGAGTAGGGATGTCGTAATGTTGATCGATTAATCGATTAATCCACTGGTAACACAGATAAACGAGTAATATTTAATCGATTAATTTGAAAATAATATTCGATTATTAAACTAATCAAATAATTTGAAAAATTCAATAACAATAATCGAATAATTAATCGATTAATTTGAAAATTCTACTCGATTATTGAATAATCGAGTAATTTGAAAAATCCGACATCCCTAGAAATAAGGTCAGCCTGCAGACAGAGATATAAGTTAAACTTCAGTCGGCCGTACAAAGCATCGTGTGCGTGTTTAGACCAGTTTCATCGTTTTTTTTCCATAAATGTTTTCGTACTAATACCATTTTAATTTAGTTGGAATAGCATCATCACAGTAAACAGAAGGTTGTAGGTTGGAGTCATTCTTTCCAAAGGATGTTTCATTAATTTTTGTTGCTCGATCTGTCTCTCATTGGTAGTGATAAGAAGTTTAAACTAAATTTATTACAGCTTTTAACATCACAACACAAACCTCAAATTAATCATAAAGATAACAGAATTACACGTTTCACAATTAGGGCTTGTCGCGAAAGAATATGGAAACTCCAAATTACGTATACTGCTGGAAATACTTCATCAACGCGTGAAATATTTTGCAGAATGATGAACGTATATCTTTTCATTGAGTAAAATCAACTTTTAGTGATACTACAAGAAGAAAGAAGAGCAGATGCGAAAAGCAGTTGAATGCGGTAGAAATGGAAATCCGGCTCTGCCTGTACGAAAACTTGAAAAAAACTTGGTTTTCTGCAAGCTCTGTCCATAAAACAAAGTCTTGATATTACATTCCTGTAGTGGAATTTGACCTTTTTTTTTAACAGACTTCGCAGCCGATTTAGAGTGTACAGAACCATAGCATGGCTGGTGCTACGATCCTACTGACACTACGAATCCTTCCAGGTCGGGGCTCGAACATACGACAACTGGTTTGTAAGACCAGTGTCCTATGCATTGAACCGCCAACCCGGGACAGAAAGCTCTGTCCATAACGTTCTTAAATCTTTTGATTCACGTTTTACAATAGCTAGGAGGGCTGGGAGCGGAACAAAATCGGATCTCAGGAATCACCAGAAGGACGCAAAAGTGAAGCAAATACTACCTTGATCAAAAAGCTTCCGGAACTTATTCAGAAAATTAAAAAGATTATTCATCAAAATCGATATTGTTCCCTTCAAAGTAAAGGGTGATTTTTTAAGAGCTTGAGAACTTTTTTAAACAATAAAACGCATAAAATTTGCAAAATCTCATCGGTTCTTTATTTTAAACGTTAGATTGGTACATGACATTTACTTTTTGAAGATAATTTCATTTAAATGTTGACCGCGGCTGCGTCTTAGGTGGTCCATTCGGAAAATCCGCTTTTTTATCGACAAATTTTGTTCAGCGATGAGGCTCATTTCTGGTTGAATGGCTACGTAAATAAGCAAAATTGCCGCATTTGGAGTGAAGAGCAACCAGAAGCCGTTCAAGAACTGCCCATGCATCCCGAAAAATGCACTGTTTGGTGTGGTTTGTACGCTGGTGGAATCATTGGACCGTATTTTTTCAAAGATGCTGTTGGACGCAACGTTACAGTGAATGGCGATCGCTATCGTTCGATGCTAACAAACTTTTTGTTGCCAAAAATGGAAGAACTGAACTTGGTTGACATGTGGTTTCAACAAGATGGCGCTACATGCCACACAGCTCGCGATTCTATGGCCATTTTGAGGGAAAACTTCGGAGAACAATTCATCTCAAGAAATGGACCGGTAAGTTGGCCACCAAGATCATGCGATTTGACGCCTTTAGACTATTTTTTGTGGGGCTACGTCAAGTCTAAAGTCTACAGAAATAAGCCAGTAACTATTCCAGCTTTGGAAGACAACATTTCCGAAGAAATTCGGGCTATTCCGGCCGAAATGCTCGAAAAAGTTGCCCAAAATTGGACTTTCCGAATGGACCACCTAAGACGCAGCCGCGGTCAACATTTAAATGAAATTATCTTCAAAAAGTAAATGTCATGTACCAATCTAACGTTTAAAATAAAGAACCGATGAGATTTTGCAAATTTTATGCGTTTTATTGTTTAAAAAAGTTCTCAAGCTCTTAAAAAATCACCCTTTACTACCCATAGACTGAAACACACTTATGCCAGCGCTTTAACCAATCTTCGAAACATCTTTTATGTTCAGTTTTCGGTATGGCCATATGCGGTTTTCCATAATCTCATCTTGGGTGCTGAAACGCTTTCCACGGAGCGGTTTCTTGAGCCGACCGAATAGGAAAAAGTCGCAGGGAATCAAATCAGGTGAATCCGGTAGTTTCTGAATGATATTGGTGTGGTTTTTAACCAAATATTTACAGATAAGGATGGCATTGTGTGACGGTGCGTTATTGTGGTGCAATATCTACGAGTTGTTTGCCCACAAATCTGGTCTTTTTTTAGCGAATTGCTTTACGCAAACGTCTGATCACGCCCAAATAATACTCCTAAAAGTCAATTTGCGGTCTACGGTCATCCATTATTTAACTTTGTTGATGTTTTTGTCGTCGGTTTCGATGTCGATGGCCTACCGCTTCTCTCATTATCATTCACAAACTCACTTCTGAAACGTCCGTGCCACTGATAGATGGCTATTTTCTTCAGAATATCGTTGAAGAAACACTCTTTTAACATTTGCAATGTCGTCGCATCATTGAAACCATTTTTAACGCTAAATTTAATGCAAATTCGTTGTTGCAAATACAATTCCATTATGAAAATTGTACAAAATTCAGGACACACACACAATCGCAGATGTACTCAATACAGAGTAACTTTTACAAATGTCCAGGTATCAAGCTGAAAATTTGATAGAATATCAATGACAGTTGCGGCAACCTCAAAAAAAATTTTATCGGGTAGTTCAGAGCGCCACACGGTGGTGATTCCGGGAACTTTTTGATCAAGGTTTTTTACACTGACATGCAACTGAACAGCGTAGAGAAGCATTTCAGGACGAAGAAAAAGGCCAAGTTTTCCAAAAAAAAAATTGGTTTGGCAGGCAATATGTAGGTCGAACAAGCCAATACTGCATTACTACCGAAACGGTAAACAAGGAAATATACTGTGACTAGTCGCTAAAGAAGTTATTCTTACCATTCCAACACGCTTCCTACAGCCACGATGGTTCCTTACTATTTTAGTCTGATTTGGCATCTTGTGACTACGCCAAATATGGTTTGAAATGGTGTAGAGCGGATGGCGAATCCACCTTACTGTCTAAAGTCGCGACCTATCGAACGGTGTTGGGCTCTCGGGGAGAGAAAACTCTTTAACATAAACAACAAGTTACAAATATAGAAAAAATTCAAAAATATAGATCACTAAAAAGCTCGTAGTTTCTTCATGCAGCCAAATTAAGTAACTGTAATTATTTTCAGATGACTAATATGGCTCAATTGAATGAATAAAGATGCATCTTGGATGGAACTACCAGAAATTTTATTCTAAATCTAACCTGTACAGATTTTGTCGCGATCAAGCTGTATTCGTCAAGATCTTTGGTCCGCTTGAAATAATATTCGAAAACGCAAACTGAGTGAGATTGAAATTTGGAAATTGAGAATTTGCATGCGTGGCCTCAAATATCACGAGTTTTTATTCATCTTGAACAATTTTTGCTAATGAAGCTGTTTTTGGTCTAAACTCTCAACCGTGATTAAGTGGATTTACTACAGCTTATCTAACTTCCAGAATTGGTATGTACGAAAACCTAATAAAATTTTGATGGCTATTTCTGATGTTGGTGGCGATTATTTCATTCTACCAGTTTGGTCAATTAGATGTCTAAAGAAGTTGAAAGTGACTCGGACGCCGTATGACGCGGCTAGTAACTAAAGCAACTCATTCAGAATAGTAGAAACACATTACGGCTTGCCCATCATCAACTAGTAAATGGCCGGAAGGTCCAACGTGCGATGGGAAGTCGCGGGCGGAAAAGAACAAAACCATTTACCGGATACAAACAATAGCTAGAAAAAGGCATTAACGCTTGTGATTTTCTCACAATTAAAATTGAATCATAGAAATATGTGCACCTTCGACTTCTTAACCTTGTTTGTGCTGTTGCGATAACGATCTCTTCTGGTATGCCGCCGGGTTTAGCAGGGCTTTTGGCCATATTACTAAAATCGAAATTAGTAGTTTCGTTCGTGAGAATTAGAGCGCCCAGTCTTAGCATTTATGGTAGTTCTCAACTCAGCAAACCCATTGTAGTTTATGACAGGACTGTGATATCAAAACTGATAGTGTCAGCAACAGACTCGTGTGTTTCAAAACATAGAAAACTTTGACAACGAATCCAGTTGGAGGTGAATCTGTCAGGTAATGTCATTCGTTGGCACGTTGGGGTCATTCATCCAAAGTCGTATCATATCGCTGGTCAACAACCCTAGGATGAATAAAGTGTTACAAGAAATCCGGTGACCACACCAGCCCAGCATTCACTAGAAACCCAAACAATCGACAAAGATCCGCATTGCATTGTGTATCAAATGTCATGAAATTGAAGTGCGATCCATCAACTTCGCACATGTAACATTGCGAGTAAGATTTCCCGAGCCGGGCAAGTAGCGGGATACCACATCAGACAGCATGAGCGATGACAGCTGCGCTGCCGTAATAAAACCGCACACAATTCACTGGCACCGAACACCATATATACCGATTTTTATGGGTATAACTTTTCTGTCCTGTGCCGTAGTCAGTTATCAAAGTGATAGTGAAAGCGATTCGCTACTCGACTGGTTTCCCAGTCGACATGCCATTGTTAGCCATCGGTGTGCAGTAACAGTTTACTATTTACAGCGACCGTTACCGCTTCTACCGAAGGTAATATTTTCCATTGCAAAAATGTCGACTAGTATGCCTCGGCGTAGCGTTGCTTGAACAGGCGATTAAGTCACTGTCATGCGACGAGTTCGGTTTTGGGAGGAAACCGTTACGTTTACACGTTCCATCGCTGAGCCGGACTCACTTTTACCGTCGTTCGATATGTGTGATTACGATCGCCTGTGTAGCAGGGTAGGGTGGTGTTGCGGAATAAAGGCGATAGGCCCTTTTGATCGAGCAAATTATATCGACGTGAAAAGATATCGACGCAATGCGTCATATCCAGTTATGGTGACAGGTCATATAAGATAAAGAAGAAGAAAGTTAGAAACTAGTTAAGCCGTCTGTTCTGATTTAATCTAAAGGTTAATTGTATTTCCAATTCAAAGCAGTTCTTTGATTTAAAGATTATTCTACGTAATTAACTGTAGACGATTACAGTTCAAGGTTGTTTATTTTATTCGATGAATTGATTAATAATACTAACTGAATTTATGTATTTCTATTAAATAACCTAAAATCACAGACAGTTATCACAGCTAATTGGAAAAGCCTAAAGAAAATGTATACTTAAATCTAAATAGTACGGATACGTAAGTACGTTTATTAAATGAAAAGGATGTTTGCTAACGGAATAATTCTATGAGCAGTATATAGATATTCATTGTATAAACACGTGGTTCTCTTTGGATTTATTTGATGGTTAGGAAACTAATTTGTAAGTTGATTTCATTTCATTATTAATTAGATACAATAAAAGTATATTTGCAGTCGAGTTGCGGAAAACCGAACTACGGAAAAGTTTACAACATTCTCGAAAATTATAATCTGAAGAGATCCCTTTCGTTATGAGTACGTCCGGAGACCATCCTACAGGCAGCTGCAAGGTCTGCAACCGACCGGATCATGCCGAAGATATGGTCGCTTGTGATTGTTGTGAAAAGTGGTTTCACTTCACGTGTGCAGGAGTACAGGCTTCCATCTGCAACAAACCATGGCGTTGTGGTTATTGTTCAAGTCGAGATGACGACCGTAATTCAACAGTGTCAATCTGCTCGACTACCTCAAGTGCTCGTTTACGATTGAGGCAGCTCAAAGAAGCGAAAACACTCGATGATCGTCTGTTATTACAACAAGCGGAAAGGGAACGAGCTTATTTAGCTGAGAAGCACCAACTGGAAGCCGAGATTCATACAGAAATGCGACTAAGAACCAGTACATCAAGCCGAATCAGCTGTAAAAGTAGTCACAGTCACAGAACTGAAATAAAAACCTGGATTGATCAGTCTGGAAGCACAATGGCAGTAAATCCAAACGCGGATGCAAAAGCATCGACACCCGTTATTTCTATAGGGAATATAGTACAAGCAGATAAAAACAAAAGTGTAATAACGCCAGTCCAGTCGATATCCACAGGTATTCGTTGTAGTGTAGTTCCGTCCACGTCAACCAAGAAAGCCGTGGTTGAATTCAATAGAATGTCAACAAAAACGCACGTTCCACCGATTCCCATTTCTGGTTCAGCATACAGTAAATTTCCATCGCAAGTAATCAACACTGTTAATTCAAACTCGTCTACACGACTGTTTCCAGCATCGCAGCATAATGCCGTCCGTCTAGATCAACAGAAACAACATCCATCAGGTCCGTCTAAGCAGCACATCCCACCGACGAGTCAGTCAGGTCCACGAGAAGGCTCGCAGTTAGGCGCGGAACCTATAATGGAAAGTCAAGTTCCTGTTCGGACTGATTCCGGTGAGCGGAATCAATTGGATATATTATGTAAACAGCGAACAGTACAACAGCAATTTGGAAATCGAAACAGCAGTTATTTTACGCAACCTAGAGGAAACCAATCGGGAACATCGTTTATGCCGTCATTACCACCAGAAGGCATGCAATTAGGCGCGGAACCTATAATGGAAAGTCAAGTTCCTGTTCAGAATGATTCCGGCGAACGAAGTCAATTCGATGCATTTGGTAAACAGCAAACAGTGACGCCACAACTATTTGACTTGCGACGAGGAAATATTATTTCGCATCCTAAAGGAAACCAAGCGGGAGCATCGTTTGTACCGCCATTCTATTCTACACATTGGCCCGTGAATGAAAACTTGAGTTTTGGTAACAGTCAACAGCAAACTCCTTTCATGGCTTCAATTCCCGTGCACCCATATACACCGTCGAACTATTTGAGATGGTTCGCAAGTGGAGCACCGAATATGGAAGAATCAAATGCATCACGTCCTCGGACAAGTGCGACAGCAAGCGCTGAACCGCTTCAGAGCGAACAAGGACGCCCTGATAGGCAATCAAATATGGGACAATCATCTAATAATCACTGTACATCGGCGACTGAAGGAGTTCTGAATGCACAGCAATGGGCAGCACGTCAAGTAGTGTCGCGTGACTTACCAAAGTTCTCGGGTGACCCGCTTGAGTGGCCACTGTTTATTAATGCGTTTGAGTCTACTACAATGATGTGTGGAATTCAGCAAGACGAGAATCTAGCTAGATTACAAAAATCCTTAGTGGGAAGTGCAAGAGAAAAGGTTCAGAGCATTTTAACTCTACCAGCAGCGATCCCCGAAATAATTCAAACATTGCGAGATGAATGCGGGCGGCCTGAACAATTGGTTCATTGCCTCCTAGTAAAGATTCGTCATGCTCCTCCTCCAAATATCAACAAACTTGATACACTTATAAATTTCGGAAGGGAGGTAAAAAACCTGGTGATTTACATCGAAGGTGCCAAACTACACGACCATTTGGCAAACCCCATGTTACTATCGGAATTAGTAGGAAAACTACCACCAAATTTACGGTTGGAATGGGGGCTACATACCCAGAAAATACCGGAAGTATCGCTGAAGGCATTTAGTGAATACGTTACGGCTATCAGAACTGCTGCTTGTAAGGTCTTGCTGCCAGACTGCAGTCATGACGAAGGTCGTCGGAGCAAGAAGGAAAAAGGTGGTTTCGTGAGCGCACATTCTTTCGGACAGAATGATGAAATTGAGATACATTCGAGAAAAGAACACCAAACTAAAACTAAAAACGCCACCTCGAAATCATGTGCAGCGTGTAATGAGAATGATCACAAACTGCGGAACTGCGATAAATTTAAGAATTTAAGCCTAGATCAAAGAAGAAAACTGGTGGAACGTTTGAAGCTTTGTCAACATTGTTTGGGAAGTCACGGTAAGTGGCCGTGTAGATCCAAACAGTTGTGTGAAATCGATGGTTGTAAAGAGTATCATAATAGTCTGTTACATACAAAGCCAATTCGCTCAGTTCAACGAACAGTTTCCACTGGTGTTATTTCCGCTCACTGCTCTAATCAGGAAAGTATTCTCTTTAAAGTAATTCCTGTCATTCTGTCACATAAAGGAAAGTCTATTTCAACCTTCGCATTTTTGGACGACGGATCTAATCTTACGTTGATGGAAGAAGAAATCGCTGAAGAGCTGGAGTTGAATGGAAATGTCACTCCACTATGCATCCAGTGGACAGGAAGTGTGACAAGAAAGGAGTCGACCTCACGTGAGGTTCAAGTGAGCATTTCGGGCACTCGTTCTCAGCAATACACTATTTCAGGTGTTCGCACGGCTCCTCGCCTTGACCTTCCTCATCAAAGTTTGGATTACGATTATCTAGCCAACAGATTTGCTCACCTGAAGAGGCTTCCAGTTAGTAGTTATTCGAATGCAATACCTCGGATTCTTATTGGTTTGGATAATGCGAAACTGATCATGACTTGAGACAAACGTGAAAGGCATTATCGTGAACCTGTTGCAGCTAAAACACGCCTTGGTTGGACGATTTTTGGTGGCGAACAAAAAGAAACACAGCAAACCCATCATGTATCGCTTCATATGTGCGATGGCACTACAGATTTTTTGCTCCATAATCTTGTCAACCAATATTTTGATGTTGAAACCGTGGGTGTAAAACCTCTGATTTCCCTGGAATCGCCAGAAGAACGACGTGCCAAGCAGATCTTGTTCGATACTACTAAGCGTACTGAATCAGGAAGATTCGAATGTGGGTTGCTATGGAAGAGTGATACTATTGACCTACCAGATAGTTACGCAATGGCCACGCGTCGTTTAGTTTGCTTGGAGAAAAAAATCTGTAAAGATCAAAGCCTGAAATCGAAAATCTTAGAGCAAATTGACGAGTATCTGCAGCGAGGTTATGCCCACAAAGCAACAGAGAACGAGTTGCGTAATTCGGAAAATTATCTCGTTTGGTATTTACCACTTGGTATTGTTTCTAATCCTCGCAAGCCGGAAAAATTGCGTATCGTGTGGGACGCTGCAGCACGAGTGGGAGATGTATCTCTGAACTCAGTATTGTTAGCTGGACCAGATTTGTTGACTCCGCTGCTAAAGGTTATGTTTCAGTTCCGCCAACGGCAGTACGCTGCAGTAGGAGATGTTCGGCAAATGTTTCACCAGTTATTGGTTAGGAAAGAAGACCGACAGGCGCAAAGGTTTCTCTTCCGCCCAAAGCCGGATCAAGCACCAACAGTTTATGTCATGGATGTTGTTATCTTTGGTGCATCGTGTTCGCCATGTCTGGCGCAACATGTAAAAAACACTAACGCGAAAGAGTTCGAAAAGCTGTACCCTGAAGCCTCATCGGCTATCATTAATAACACTTACGTTGATGACTTTCTGGATAGCCGAGATACGGTAGATGAAATAGTGCGAATCATAAAAGATGTGCGATACGTTTTCGATAAAGCGGGATTTGAGATACGGAACTGGCAGTCAAATTCTCAGGAAGTTCTCCGACGGGTCGGGGTTGACGTCTTAGAAACAGCGAAACGTTTTTCAATAGAGAAGTCAACGTTAGCAGAGCGAGTGCTTGGAATGTCATGGAAACCAAAGGAGGATTTATTCGTATTCGCCACACAGTTCCGCGAAGATCTTCTACCGTTATTATCTGGTAACGTCGTACCCACCAAGAGGCAGGTTCTCAGGGTTGTGTTGAGCCATTTTGATCCGCTCGGCATCGTAGCTAACTACACAGTACACGGAAAAATATTAATACAGGACGTTTGGAGATCCGGTGTAGATTGGGATGACCCAATAAAAATGGAAAATTTCGAAAGTTGGCAGCGCTGGGTGAGTTTGAATCAAAATCTGTCGAAAGTTCAAATTCCCAGATGCTACTTTCCGAACTACAAGTTAAGCAGCTACGAAACACTGGAGCTGCACGTTTTTGTTGATGCGAGCTTGTTAGCGTATTGTGCGGCAGCTTACTTCAGGATTGTTGACGACGGTGTACCGCGCTGCGCTCTAGTAGCTGCCAAGACGAAAGTGACTCCTTTGAAACCTCAGTCTATACCACGCAACGAATTATGCGCCGGTGTGCTTGGTGTAAGACTTGCCAAAAGTATTCAAGAGCATCATTCGATACCAATCCAGAAACGTTACCTGTGGACTGATTCAACAACAGTTCTCTCTTGGCTAAGAGCAGACCCACGGAAATACCGGCAATTTGTAGCCTTCCGAGTCGCAGAAATTCAGACGGAAACCAGTATAAAAGAATGGAAGTATATCCCATCGAACCTGAATCCTGCAGACAAAGGTACCAAATGGGGAAACGGGCCTTGTTTCGACCCGAGAGACCCGTGGTTCAGTGGGCCAGCATTTCAACTTCGACCGGAGTGTGAGTGGCCACGTCAACCGTCCAGATTTTCAGACCCACCGCAAGAAGTCAGAGTGATGCATCACCATGCAGCAGTTTGTGATTCAGTCATACAGTTTTCAAAGTTTTCGCTATGGGATGACTTGTTAAAAAAACTTGCCTATATTTACCATTTTATACATTGTTGTCAAATAAAACAAAAACGATTGACAAGTAATGGATTCGTCACCTTAAATCAAACAGATTTTGTTGCCGCTGAAGCAAGCTTGTGGCGAATAATTCAAAAGCAAGAGTATTTCGAAGAAATCAAAATTCTTCACAAGAACGTTGATAGACCCAATAGCGAGAAGCAGCCCTTGAAAATAAGTAGTCCAATCGGAAAGCTGTCACCATTTCTAGACGAAAAAGGTGTAGTTCGTATGCAAAGTCGGATCAATATTACTGCGGCTTACTATTCCTTCGATTTTAAGAATCCGGTAATCGTTCCTAAAGAATCTCACGTCACGAATCTGCTGATCCTTAAATACCATCAACGTTACGGACACGCTAACGAAGCTATCGTCGTAAACAAGCTGCGTCAAAGGTATTACATACCCAAGCTTCGATTCGTAGTGAAAAAGGTCGTAAAACAGTGCATGTGGTGCAAAGTCTATCGGGTGAGGCCGACAGAACCTAAGATGGCTGCATTGCCGCACACGAGAATTACCCCGTACGTTCGCCCGTTCACATTTACGGGCTTGGATTATTTTGGACCGCTGATCATAAAGCGTGGACGCATTAATGAAAAACGATGGGTGGCACTCTTTACGTGTTTAACTATTCGCGCCGTGCATGTGGAAGTAGTACATACTTTGTCAGCTGATTCCTGTAAAATGGCAATTCGTCGTTTCGTGGCTCTCAGAGGAGCTCCGCAGCAAATTTATAGCGACAATGGAACAAATTTTCGGGGAGCTTCTCGCGAACTTGCAGACGAAATCAAAGCTATCAATAGGAAACTAGCCCCAGTGTTTACCAACGCGGAAACTGAGTGGTTATTTAACCCTCCTTCCTCCCCTCACATGGGCGGTGTGTGGGAGAGAAAGGTACGTTCGATCAAAGATGCGTTGAAATCTCTTCATCATAAACATCACTTGAACGACGAAGAATTGATGACCTTTTTATCGGAAGCTGAGATGATAGTCAACTCGCACCCTCTGACTTTTGTACCAATAGAAGATCCATCTGATGAAACCGTGACACCAAATCACTTTTTACTCATGAGTTCGAGTGGTGCCAACGTATCTACAAGAATATCCATAAAGGAAGAAGTACCGCTGCGAGTCAACTGGAGACTGATGCAACATCTGCTCAACCAGTTTTGGAAGGGTTGGATTAAGGGTTACCTGCCCACCATAGCGCGCAGAACAAAGTGGTTCAATGACGTGCGTCCGCTTCAGGAAGGGGATCCGGTGGTCATTGTAGACGAAGCAGTACGTAATGGTTGGTTGCGAGGTCGCGTTGTCAAGGTTTGTCCCGGAAAGGATGGACAAGTAAGAAAAGTGGACGTCCAGGCTTCTTCAGGCGTATATCAACGACCAGCGATCAAAGTAGCCCTGCTTGACATCATAGAAGGAAGTAAGACCATTACAGAATAAGGTATTACGGGTCGGGGTGTTGCGGAATAAAGGCGATAGGCCCTTTTGATCGAGCAAATTATATCGACGTGAAAAGATATCGACGCAATGCGTCATATCCAGTTATGGTGACAGGTCATATAAGATAAAGAAGAAGAAAGTTAGAAACTAGTTAAGCCGTCTGTTCTGATTTAATCTAAAGGTTAATTGTATTTCCAATTCAAAGCAGTTCTTTGATTTAAAGATTATTCTACGTAATTAACTGTAGACGATTACAGTTCAAGGTTGTTTATTTTATTCGATGAATTGATTAATAATACTAACTGAATTTATGTATTTCTATTAAATAACCTAAAATCACAGACAGTTATCACAGCTAATTGGAAAAGCCTAAAGAAAATGTATACTTAAATCTAAATAGTACGGATACGTAAGTACGTTTATTAAATGAAAAGGATGTTTGCTAACGGAATAATTCTATGAGCAGTATATAGATATTCATTGTATAAACACGTGGTTCTCTTTGGATTTATTTGATGGTTAGGAAACTAATTTGTAAGTTGATTTCATTTCATTATTAATTAGATACAATAAAAGTATATTTGCAGTCGAGTTGCGGAAAACCGAACTACGGAAAAGTTTACAACAGGTGGCAGTCATTTGCGATCCAGTCGCACAAAAATCGATGTTTCCTGACCAAACCGGCCAGGTGATAGTGAAATGTAATCACGACAGAAAACTCAATGTTTGTGAAATGTTACCAAATTCGACCAAACAGTCAGTGCTGGTGAGAAGTGAATGGGGTCCTGTTGAGAATGTGGTGGAATTAGGTCAACGTCATCCATTATGATGTAATCATACCGGCCGTAACTGTCTTTGGTTACGTCTAAAACTCATTATGATTTGCAAGGAAGATACCAAAACTGTTCTAAGTCGCTATTGACAATCATGGTTTTACTTACCATATCTAACAACTATATTCCTGATATGTTTTTTGCTGTATCAAGCGTATGTCTCCAACTATAGATTGATCTCCACTGAATCCTTTGAAAATAAACAGTAAAATATCAACATTTTACCAATAGCCAACAGAAAACAAAAAAACCTATTTTAAATTCATCTAGTGGTGTAATGATGCTTTTCTCATATTACTTATATTTTCAAAAACATCACTAGAAGATTCTGTTAATATTTTTTTTTCAAACTTGAATAAAATCAAAAACTATATAAATCACCATAACCTTCTCAATTTGTAAACAGTTATGTCAAGATAATATAGATTCAAATGTGGTAACCCTGCACACTATACAAAATCGAACAAAGCACGCTGTGTGCTAGGCGGTGGTGTTTTCTTCTTCCGTACCAGTACGTACCGATGCGTACCGATTTTGCATCATTTTGTATGACAGTTTGAATGTTTTGACACTCATCGCACAGTTTCTTTTGAGATAATGAGAGGTTTAATTTAAATCATGATATGTAAAAATCGGTTCAACCGTTGTTGAGAAATCGAAGTGAGTTCCGTTTTTGGAGTTTTTCTTCACTATTACCAGTGCATTTGGAAGCAGAAACCGGGGATTAGTAGTCCCAAAGTAAAATTCATATATCCACTAAGTTAAAAAGTCTGCCAACTAGATGAATTTACCAGTAAGTTTTATAATAATTTGCACCTTGCTTTGCCATCACTTGTGAAAAAAAACTCATGAAAATGAAAATTTTTCACTGCAATATCGGAGCCGGAAGTCGAATCGGGCTTAACTTTTCGGGGACTTTTGAAAGAATTCTAAGACCTTTTATTTGCATCTTAGTTTGAAAATTGGTTAAGAAATTTCCGATAGATTTTCACATATTACCTTGTAATTCCGGAACCGGAAGTCGGATAGAGATAAAATTCAATAGCAAGAGATGGAACTATAAGACCTTTCGTTTGAATCAAAGTTTGTGAAAATCGGTCACGCCATCTCTGAGAAAAGTGAGTGACCATTTTTTTTTATTTTTGGTGCAAATCACCCTGTAACTCCGGAACCAGAAGTCGGATCTGGATAAATTTCAGAAGCAGTCTATGCGACCATAAGACTTCATTTGAATCCGAGTTTGTGAAAATCGATTCAGTCATCTCTGAGAAAATCGAGTGACATTATTTGTCACATACGCACAAACATACCATACACGCATATACTCATTTCGTGATCTCGCCGAACTAAGTCGAATGGTATATGACACTCGGCCCTCCTGGCTTCCGTTCAAAAGTCGGTTTTCAAAGTGATTGAAAGCCTACATAAGCTCAACAAATTATATGCTATTCTTAGACAAATGCCAAAACTACTTTTTTTTAAGCTAACACAAAACAGATAATAATAGCAATACGTTTTAAGTCTAGTAAAACCAATTAACACGTTAATTAATAGTCGTTATAGTGTGGTTCATTTAATTTTTTCTGCGAAGCGACGGGAAGGCTCACCAAGTTGAAAACATAGCTTCAGCAAAAATAAAAACTCGTGTGCACGCAGTCATAGGTTCTTCACTTTCAAATATAGTCCTGTGAAATCCGTTGTTAAGTAGAGTCGTATTTCGCAAGGATCTGTTTGGTATTCGAGGTATTTAAGGCTTCACGATACTTGATAGTAAGTTTATTTTTCAAACGTTGTTAGCAAATCCTGCTGTCGTGAGTAATCCTTAATACTATGAACAACAAGATACAGATTTAAATCATCTGCGTAGAAACTTACAATTTACAACCCGCTTCCAGGAGCAATGCAACATAGTTGAAAAATAATACAAATAACAAGGGTCCTAAGTTACTACCTTGTAGAACACTTGATTTACTTACGAATTCGGATGACGCAACGTTATTAATTTTGACACGTAGTTGTATATCGAAAAGAGATGAGTTTAACCTAGACACGAGTTGCGATGATAAACCAAGTTGAGACATTTCACACAACATTATTCGATTATTAAACTTGTCAAACGCTACTTTTATGTCGGTGTAGATACCATTCATTTGCGCTTTTGTCTTCATACTAGATACACACTTGAACGTGAAAGTCGACAAATTCGCAACTGATCCACTGGGTATAAATATCTGACTGTTTCCATATTCGAGGGGATCATGCATTTTTTTAAGTTTAGGTTTCCTCTTGGAAGATACAAAAACACAACAGCTGTTAAACTGTGCGAGTATTCAAGAAAAATCTTCTTATGCTTTAGACGGGAAAGAATCGTGGATTTTACGCAATTAGTCATTATCAAGGATAGAAGCTTTGTTATTCGATAAAATTTTAGTATCTCTGTGATTTTAGCACCACTAAATACCGCCATTCAAGCAAAAGGCCTACAAACTACAAACAGTATTACTCGCATCGAATCAGTTATAATTTATACATTTATTTTTTTGGAGCTAGAAAAAGCCCGCTGGATCTGAGATTCTTGATTCACCTTCTCTAGCAGGCATAAAACCTCATCTTTTGTATCGACAGATAACATATGATCAAATGATGTATTATCACAGCTTATTAATGTCTTCATATAAAGATTTGGAGAAAAAGGTGTTTATATGTATTGTATGGAAATTATTGATATCAAAGTAACGTGTTGGACATATTATTCACGAATATTTGGATATGAGAAAGCTTTGTGCAAAATGGGTGCCGCGTGAGCTCACAATCGATCAAAAACAACAACGAAAAATCATGCTGAAATTGAACGAATTGGGCTTCGAATTGCTCCCTCATCCACCGTATTCTCCAGATTTGGCCCCCAGTGACTTTTTCCTGTTCTCAGACCTCAAGAGAATGCTCGCTGGTAAAAAATTTAGAAGCAATGAAGAGGTAATCGCTGAAACTGAGGCCTATTTTGAGGCAAAGGACAAATCGTACTACAAAAATGGTATCGGAAAGTTGGAAGATCGCTATAATCGCTGTATCGCCTCTGATGGCAATTATGTTGAATAATAAAAACGAATTTTGGCAAAAAAATGTGTGTTTCTATTAAACGATACGAACTTTTCAGCCGAACTGTTATTGGCTTAATTCGCATCATGTGCTATTCTGCAACCGTATATTTTTGTTTGCTCTCGATAGTCCCGTCTTATTAACTATAAACGTGCAATGACACAGTATTCAAATAGAGTATATTTACTCACGAGTTGGAAGATTTGCTTTGTGCACCATTCGCATCGAGAAACAATTCTTTTCAATAACATTCAGAAGCAGAAATTTTGCCTTTTGGCGTGAATACGTCTTACTTTATTATGGGGCACCTTTTCAAAATCCACTTACTACAAGAATGGGCAGAACTTTATTGTGAATATCTCTTTTTTTATTCAATTATATAATTTTTAAGGCACACTGCTTAAGCTCTAAGATGCCAAGGGCTTTCTCTAATTTTGATTAACAAATAACTTTAAACTAGGATAGTATATTTAGATAATGTAATGGCTTTGGCAGATCCAGCCTTCAGCTGGCGATCGGCACCGGCCGGCGTATTGAATGTAACACGTTGGTAAGTATCTATGTTGGCCGCTTTTTTTCTGTCCGTGTGGGTTCGCGGGGAACACCCCCATGTGAATATCTCTTATTGTATTTAAGGCATCAACATAATTTTTTCTCCATACTATCGGAGCATATCTCAGCAATTTATGATAACATTTTCAATAGTATGAGATATCCACAAATAACTTAAATTAGAAGATTTCAAAAATGTTTGGTATCAACAAGCGTTAAGGTGAAATTAAGTGTAAAAATGTTGCGGGCAAAATTTCAACCATGAAGCTACTTTACAATTCTGAACGTTTCAATATAATGTAATCGCCAGCGTTAAAGCGTTAAATGAAAGATGCAGTTCTATTAATTGAAAATTTAATGCAATCCAATTTAGTTTTGCATGGATGGTGATTTTCAGTCACCGTTTTTTTACTTCGAAGATTCAACCCGATGAAAATGTCTAAATCTATGAGATGAACAAGGAGCAAACATGAGTTTACCAGGTTGTACCAAAGCGATTTCTAGCTGCTTATAGGATTGTTTCCGTATGCATTGATTAAATTTGTGAACATCTTTCCTTTGTGAGTATTGAACCACAGCGTAATTGCGCACACAGAAAAATGGGATTAGACGAAAAATTCGCGAATCGGTTTCGATACAGTGTGAACTCAACAACAAACATGTATCTTTCTAAATGTGGTCATTTGAGCCTCCTTGTCATTCAAGCCACGATATGAAAGTTAGATAAACTTGCTTACTTGCTTGTGAAGTTTGTGCTGAATGCTTCGATGCACAGATTTTTAATTGGCTCTTCTTCCTCAAATTACCTCGTTGTAAATGCACATTTCAATGCTTCATGTGTACCTGGTTTCAATATCAGTTTTACAATCACCTACCACGATATCGTTACTGCAGGAGAAGTGGTTCGTGTGCACCAGTTGCTATTTCCACATGACTTATTTCCAAAAGCGCTTCTCTGTTTGCCTACCAACCTATCAGTATCCGATCCAAATTGTATTGTGCCTTGACGAAGTATCTTTGACTGATCGAAAGTGTCTCCGTTGTTGGTTAAATCGAACAAAATCCCTCCCGTGTCACGGTATCTACTGTCTCCTTCCATCCGTGACGTGTCGGAACAGTTGCTAAAAGAATACAAATTCTCTACTCATGAATGAATGAAACGTTTGATGCGAAAAACCTACACGCTAAGTGATTGAAAGTGACTGAAAGAGGAGTTCCATTCATTTCTCATTCATTTGAATTTATAATTGTTATGTGAGTTGTGACAGCCAGATACGGCTCGGTACTGCTGTCACTTTACAACTAGGGAAGGAGGGAGATTTTTTATTTGTCACGGTGCAACAATAATGGATCTGTAGCTGCTGGAATACTACATGTGACGTAACCACTATGACTGGGAATATAAAACGAACTAGTTAATGCAAGGTCACCCGACTACGCCCATTTTCCGTAATTGTAGTTCAAATTGTTTTGCATAAACTGTGCTGTTTACCAGGTGACTGCGTTGACCTTGAGAAGGGGTTCATGATTATAGGATATGGTGAATCTATCTTTCAGTTAACACTCTGCTTGCGGAATATTTTATGCGAAAGAAACCGTAGGTAAAACGATTGTTCAAGTAATTAGATCACAAATCACAGTAATCAATTTGCTTGGCTCTATATTGTTCCACATGACTGGAGACAAGTGAAAGTTATCGCCATTCAAAAACCGGGGAAACCAGCTTCCAATCACAACTCATATAGACCCATTGCGATGTTGTCCTGCATCAGAAAATTGTTCGAAAAAATTATTCTACGACGTCTCGACACTTGGGTCGAGACGAACGGTTTGTTGTCAGATACTCAGTTTGGCTTCCGTAGAAATAAAGGGACGAATGATTGCCTTGCATTACTTTCGTCTGACATCCAAATTGCCTTCGCTCAGAAGCAACAAATGGCATCTGTATTTTTAGACATTAAAGGAGCATTTGATTCAGTTTCCATTGATGTTCTTTCAGACAAGCTTCACCAAAATGGACTCCCAGCGGTTATAAATAATTATTTGCACAACCTTTTGTCAGAGAAACACATGCATTTTTCACATGGCGATTTGGCAACACTCAGAAATAGTTACATGGGTCTCCCGCAAGGCTCATGCCTCAGTCCGCTCCTCTATAATTTTTACGTAAATGACATTGACAGCTGTCTAGTAACCCCATGTACACTAAGGCAATTGGCAGATGATGGCGTGGTTTCAGTTACTGGACCCAAAGCTATTGATCTGCATAAACCATTGCAAGATACCTTAGATAACTTGTCCGATTGGGCTGTTCATCTTGGTATCGAATTCTCTGCGGAGAAAACAGAGTTAGTCGTCTTTTCAATAAAGCATGATCCCGCGCAGCTTCAGCTCCATATGATGGGAAGAATGATCCAACAGGTTTTAACTTTTAAATACCTCGGGGTGTGGTTCGATTCCAAATGCACGTGGGGAGGACACATTAGGTTTCTGATAACAAAATGCCAACAAAGAGTAAATTTTCTTCGAACAATAACAGGATCTTGGTGGGGTGCTCATCCGGAAGATCTAATAAAATTGTATCAGACAACGATACTTTCAGTGATGGAATATGGATGCGTTTGCTTTCGTTCCGCTGCAAACTCTCATATTATCAAACTGGAGCGAATTCAGTATCGTTGTTTGCGAATTGCTTTAGGGTGCATGCATTCGACACATACAATGAGTCTTGAAGTTCTGGCGGGAGTTCTTCCATTAAAAGATCGATTTTGGGAGCTTTCATCACGCCTGCTAATAAGATGTGAGGTGCTGAATCCCATGGTAATTAATAATTTCGAACGACTAGTCGAGCTTCGATCTCAAACAAAATTCATGACAGTATATTTTAACCATATGTCACAGGAAATCAACCCTTCAAGATATATTCCTATCCGTGTCAGCCTCCTAAATGTCCCTGACTCAACTTTATTTTTCGATACATCCATGCAGCGCGAAGTGCGTGGAATCCCGGATCATCTACGTTCGACGGAAATCCCAAAAATATTTTCAAGTAAGTTCAGGCATATTGACTCTGAGAAAATGTTTTACACGGACGGATCGCGAATTGAAGAAGCGACAGGGTTTGGTATGTTCAACAATAATGTTTCGGCCTCATTTAGGCTTCAAGAACCTGCATCTGTTTATATAGCAGAGCTAGCAGCAGTTCATTATAGTTTGAGTGTAATCGTCACATTAATGCCAAACCATTATTTCCTCTTCACAGATAGTCTGAGTGCAATTGAAGCCATTCGCTCAAACATGACTGGCAAGACTGAACCGTTTTTCCTGGGCAAAATAAAACAGTGCCTGAACGACATATTGAACAATAATTATCTAATCACTATAGTCTGGGTCCCGGCTCATTGCTCCATTCCTGGCAATGAAAGAGCCGATATTTTAGCCAAACGTGGTGCTATTGAGGGTGAAATTTATGAGAGACCAATTGCTTTCAACGAATTCTATAGCTCGTCTCGCCAAAGAACACTTGCCAGCTGGCAAGCTTCTTGGGATAAAGATGATCTGGGTCGGTGGATGCACTCAATTATTCCGAAAATATCGACAAACGCATGGTTCAGGGGACTGGATGTGAGTAGAGATTTCATTCGTGTGATGTCCAGACTCATGTCCAATCACTACACGTTAGATGCACATCTCCTTCGAATTGGGCTCTCCGAGACTAATCATTGTGCTTGTGGCGAAGGTTATCGAGATATTGATCATGTCGTTTGGACATGCGTGGAGTATCGTGATGTCAGATCTCAACTAATAAATTCTTTGCGTACCCAAGGTAGACTATCCAATATCCCAGTTCGAGACATTCTTGCTTGTCGTGACCTTTCATACATGAAACTTATTTATCATTTCATAAAGAAAACTGGAGTTTCAATTTAATAAAGGCCCCTTTCAAGACTTAGTTCTGATCCCAGCTGCGTCCATGAGTTCAACCAATAGCTAAATTAGAATAAAAATAATGTAATGATACAAACAAACTCGAAACAGTTTATGAAATTATTAACAAAATGTCTGAAAATAACAGCTTATTTTATAATTTATAGAAGTTAATCGTTTGGTTCAAATAATATTTCCGAGTAGATTTCATAATTAATGACGAGTTACCTAAGATGATATTTAAGTAATAAGAGAATATGTTTTAATAAATGCAAAACGTTGTGACTATGTTAGAATTAAATTAGGATAAGAATATTATGTAAAAGTGATGCTACGGCGAAGAAAAACTTATGTAAACTGCCTTAAGAAATAAACGTATTTATGAAAAAAAAATTTGCTTGGCTCTAGCCTACTGATTATTTGTGGGGTATTCTTTCATAGAAAACATGAAAACTGAAAACTAAAATATGATTTCACATGTACACGGACAGTCCCGGAGATCGCAAAATCGCAACATTGCTGTTTCTTGACCTAGTTGTAATTGTAATGATTTTACTAATACATCCATTGATTTTTTTTATTACCAGATGGTTAAAAACATTGTTGTTTTCGAATGCTGTCAGTTGACTGAGATTTGAGGCAGCAAATCGCAAAACTTAAATCCTCTTAATTGCATCAGGTACACAGATAAAAATATTTTGTGAATTTACATCTATTTTCATGTTCATATTTAAAGCAGTCAATTCAACACAAAGTTTCTTTACAATTCTGTATGTTTCAATATACTGTAATCGCAAAACTAAGTGTTGATTGAAAGTTACAGCTCTATTCATTGAAAATTCAATGCAATCCAATTTAGTTTTGCATCGATGATGGTTTTCAATCAAACTTTCGATTCAATCCATGTCTATTCCATGTTACTATTTGATTACATGTGGTGTCAATTCCATTATTTCTATCTGTGTGAGTTTCTGTTGTGCTGAATAGATTTTCCTGCAATATAATTTCTAATTTCTTGATAGTGCATTCCTGGTTCATTAGCAACTGGTTTTCACAAGCTTAGATTCAAATTGAAGGTCTTGTGATCCCATATAAAACTTTGTTTGGATTTTACTTTCGGTTCCGGAGTTATGGGGTAAAATGTGAAAAAAATGGAAATATGCTTACCATTTTTTCTCCAAGATGGCGTAACCGATTTTTACAAACTAAAATTTAAATCAATGGTCTTATGATTCTATACAAAACTTCTGAATTTCACGGGTATAGCGTGGTGAGTAAATCAATGCTTTTCACGCAACCTGCCTGGGAGATGCCCAACAACACAGTAATCTATCTAATCGGTACAGAACGATTTTGCAACACGATTTGCTTCGCCGATTCAATGTTTTCTTCAGTAACATGTTGTTGGGCGGCCAGGGATCTCATCATGATCCAAGCTTGTACGACCACCTTTGAAGCGTTTATACCCCTTGTATGCCTGTGTTTTTCCTAGACACGATTCACTAAAGGCCTTTTCTAACATTTTCAACGTTAAATCTTTAAACACTTAAATCCATTTGCAACACAAAATTTGATGCACGCACGTTGTTCTAAATTTTCATCCA
The DNA here is from genome assembly GCF_030247185.1 of Malaya genurostris. NCBI lineage: Eukaryota > Metazoa > Arthropoda > Insecta > Diptera > Culicidae > Malaya > Malaya genurostris. The sequence goes on from NC_080572.1 coordinate 218,451,418, forward strand.
TTATAAAAATCGCCACACGAAAATTTTTCAACTTCTTTGTATAGACGCCAAACAAAAACTAATCGTACGATATGCGTCAAAATTTGACAGTATGTGTATAAAAGTGTTGGCAACGTTGAGAGAATAAAAGTTTACCGATTGGACAAGCGCGGGAATTTTAAAATGAAAACTCCGGTTCTTTTTTTATCATAAGGTATAGTCAGAAAGTTTTCCTGGCTCGAAGAGGCGAATGACCTTTAGGTTAAAACCTTCTTTAATTGGAACAAAAATAATATCCCACTAATGAACCGAATCTCATGAAATTTTGACATATGCCATCCTAAGGATTTCTGTATTGAACGGTAAAAAATTTTTAATAGGTAACGCCATCTGTCTGTCAGACCGGAGACTGAATGATCGACTTGTTACATCCAGAGGCATCATAGTATCAAAATATCCAGCTCTCACATTTCGCCCTCAATATACTCTAAGAAATTACAATAAGAGTTGAGGGTTTGTTCAATAAAATGTAAAAAAAAATATCAACTCATGTCTGTCCCATAAGCAAAGTACTCGCATATCAGTCCCATTCAGTGCAAATTTCAATAATTTCATTTTTGGCAATATTGGAATAGCAAAGGTGTGTTACCGATATTTCATATAATAATACCATGATTTAGCATTAGGTAGCACACTAAATAAAAAAAATTCGGAAATAAAATTTTGATCGTCTTTTTCTCGACTTGCCGATTTGCCATATGGGACTGATATGGAAGTATGGGCAAAGTAGGGGAAAGAAATGTCAAAGTAGTAGCACTGTGCACCCATACAATTGACATGATATGTTCAATGTGCGCTGGCCTAGCTGAACTAATGTGCGATGGCCTAGCTGAACTAAAGATAGAATTCTCTCTAAGCTGACAGGGCCCTTTTTCAACTCGCCCACAGATTGTGGGAGTGTGTCATTAATCAGTTTTAGTAATGACACTGCAATTCAGCATTTCATTACCCGTTTGTAGTGTGTGTGTGTGTTTCATTGATCGATTGGTCATTTCAAAAGTCTATAATCGGTTAGTGGTATCAAATTTAAACCAATCAAATTCAGTAAAATAATTCAAATTTTAGTTGTTTTGCCATCGCGGGTTTTTCCGTGTAAATAATATTTTGGAATCGACAACAATTTCAAGCGTGTTTCCTGTGCTATTACAATCGATCGAATATACCACATAACTAGATCAATTCGAATTTATATTTGCAGTATTATTATGTGATTCCATTCAGGTGAACTGTAGAACTTATTATTTCTATTTCGCTCATGAATACTTATCCATATTAAAGATTTATTTTTTCAGTTGTCGAAATTTGTCAAACATTAACGAGCTCAATTCTGTACAAAAATGAACGTGACAGAATGCGTGAAATTGTTCCTGGTTGAGGTTCTAACATTTCTCACGTTCGTGCACGGTCCATAATGATAGTTTCGTTTTGTACTCTGTGATAACATGGGGTTTCCTGAGTCGTTCATAAAAGTGCGTCAAAGATTTTCGTTTAGGGAAATAAGCCAAACGCAATATATATATTGTAGCAAGATGAAGTGTTGGGACAGTTGCAGAGTATGAGTCAAAATGTCTTCACGATCGATAATTGTGTTTAGTTTAATATGTTCACTCTTTGGAATAAATACTGGTGTGTCGCAACCAGGGCCTCTGTTACGTAAGTCAATCATGTCGATGAAAATTACATTCTATGCTTATTGAATAAAAAAGCAGTTTCAGATGGATGCCCTGCCAACGAAGTTTTGGTACAACACAACGTATGCTGTGAACCAACCTGTGCCGATGATTGTACAGAAGGAAGCTGTAGGAATTATTGCTTAGAAGCTCCCTATTGTGTATGTAAACCCGGATACGTCCGCTACAATGGTCAATGCATCGAGAAAAACGAATGTCCTGGAGCTTGCCAGTATACTAGGAGACCATTTCCGACGTACCGTCCGTGCATGAGCGTATCTATCACCAAACCGTGCACCACAAAACCGACAACCCGAAAACCGTGTATCGCACTCCCGACGGTTCCAACACCGTGCCCTACTAAACCGACGACTCCAACACCGTGTACTACAACTCCAGGGCCCCCGATACCATGCCCGATTCCGAAACCATGCACAACTCCGAAACCATGCTCAACAGCATTTAAAGTGACTGTACCATGGATGGGATTTTGTCCACCGCATTCAAAACATAGCTACTGTACACCATGTTGCCAAAAGACTTGTGAAAATGATTGTTCGACTGTGAGGTGTATCCAAGCCTGTTCTGGGCAGCCAACTTGTGTTTGCGATGAAGGATATGTGAAACATAATGGACAGTGCATTCTGAAAGAATTTTGCCCATTGTCTCCCATTAATTGACGTATTTTAGCGAGGAATGCTTCAATCCACGACTTCGTTGGAGAAATCCACAACATCGGTATTCTCAGATATAAAATGATGAATGGGAATTGAAAATCGTTACTGTTTAGTTCAACGCCGAAATGAAGTTTTTATTGCATTTCCAAGTAGAGATTTACTATTGCACAAGCAAGACCTCGTATACTTAATCAAATTACTAGCAAAACGTAGATTCTTAATTATAGCAAGACGTGCAATAAGTCATTCAGTTATTCAGATATTTGGATCGACAGCAGAGTTTGTCAACCAAAATTCAAGCCCCTTGACATAGAATGCTATAATTACAAGTGTTGAATACATTGGCTAAAGTTATAAGAATTTATGTCCCTAAGTTTGGATTACTACCTAAAAGGAAATGAGTATTAGCATGTAAAGAAAATTTTCTTAAACTCTAACTAAACATACAACTCTAAGGCTCGTAGATCGTATTTCAAAATAAAATTGTTTGCGACCAAAGGTATCTGTTATATTATTATGTTCCTTGCAAAAGTAATTCTTACAAATTGAGTACAATCATGTTAATCTGAATAGTTTTGTTTTTTCGTTCGTTTATTTGATGCGGCTTAAGTTCCTGAAGGCTAGGATTATCATATCAAATTGCGCATAATTAAATTTTATAGACACTTCTATACTTTATAACTCCTTTCTAAGAAAGGGGTAGTTTAACAATGATTACCCCTTAGGAGTTTAACAATGATTGAGGGGTAATTGAAACACTAATCGTGTTTTCTATTTTAATTCACAAGTACTAATATTACTTCAAGCCGTTCTACACGAATGTCATTTGTCTTTGGTTGCAAACGTCAGATTTGCAGATTTGTAGTTCAATACAAACTGCTAACGCACTGATAAGTCGAAGACGAAACGTAAAATCGTAAACGTAAGCAATTTGAATGACAAGAGTTAGTCGCAACATACAATGTTTTTACAAGAACATGAACTTATCGAGACACCTCGCAGCCGATTCTTAGTGTACAGAATCATTGCATGGCTAGTACTATGGATCCTACTGACACTAAGAATCCTTCCAGGTCGGGGCTCGAACATACGACAACTGGCTTGTAAGACCAGCGTCCTATGCATTGAACCGCCAACCCGGGTCTTAGTTACTTAGTTACGGTAATTTTGAATTTGTTGCTCATCTTTTTTAATTTTTTTTTAAATACTTCGCTAAGTTTCTATGAAATAAATAAAGCTCCCCCCCCCCCCCCCCCAAATAAGCTTGAAAACAGATCGAAACCCAGTGGATAGCTTGTTGCTAATAAGTTGCGGTAATTTGAAATTTGTTACTCAATTTTTTCTATTTTTTTGAGTACTTCGCTATGGTAATACGAAGTTTACGTAGCACCCCTTCCAAATGAGCTTGAAAACCAATCGAATCCCAGTGGATAGTTTGTTACGGTTATTTTGAATTTGATACCCAATTTTAAATTTATTTACCGTAACTAATTAGCAACAAACTATCCACTAGATTTCGATTTGTTTTCAAGATGATTTGGTAGGGGTTCTTCATTAACTTTATATGAACTTAGCGAAGATCTGAAAAAAAGAGCAAAAAATTCTAAATTACCTCAACTAATTAGCAGCAAACTAACAATAACAAATTGACCAAAACTGCCGTCTTTCAATAAGAAACAACAAAAATGGTTGTACCCGTTTCGAATGAAATTTCAATGTAGAAGCAAAGCCTTGGTATTACATTGCTTTTGTGAAATTTGACATTCTGTTTCAAAAGACTTCACAGCCGATTCATAGCGTACAGAACCATTGTATGGCTGGTGCTACGATTCGACTGACACTACAACTGACATATGAACTCAAACTTACAGCAACTGGCTCGTAAGACCAGTGCCCTATGCATTTAACCGCCAACCCGGGACAACTTCAATGTAAAGAAAGTGCTATAAATAATACTGAACGTAATTAACTGTGCAATATATATTCACTGCTATTTCGAACATGAAGTTAGTAGATTCACTAACGAGAATATTAATAAGTATAGCGTCATGAAAATGACATAGCAGTTCAAATTGAACTGCTTAATGCGAAACTCGGCAGCTCAATTTGAACCGCCAAGCAGATGTATGTTGAGCAGAGATGGTCGAATTTTTCGAAACGCCAAAAATTTTTTTTTCTGCTCGACATTTTTTTGTTTTGCATCGAGGTGCAATGTCATCGTTCGATTCCATCTTATATGATCATCGCTCAAGACACAAGATGTCTATGTACATTTCTGACTACCTCCATACAACAGCTGTCCAACTGTCAATATTATTAATAACCTGCTCTCTCACGACGCTTCCGACATCAATAATAAAAACTTACCTAATTCACATGTTCGAGCATGATCATTTAGATCGCTATTTATGATAACACATTCTTGAAATAAGAATGTAAGACCTTTCATTTCAATCTTAATTTGTTATCTCTGAAAAATATGAGAGACATCATTTTAACTTATTTTAAAACATATCACCTTGTAATTCTCGAACCGGAAACCATATTCGAATGAAATGGAAAATTATACTGTGGAATCGAAAGAACTTTCATTTTAATGCATGTATGTGGAAATCGGTTCAATCATCTTTTAGAACATCAATAGACATTATTTGTCACATACGCACACTCATTCTACGACCTGTACAAATTGAATCGAATGGTATATAACACTCGACCCTTCGGGTCTCGATTTGAATGTCGGTTTTGGAGTGATTGCTTTGCTTTTCAAAAACAATATCAATTACGTGAACATGCACCCGTTGAAGCTTTTACACGTGATAAACACACTCGGGATTTCTACTGTACCAGAGCCAACAAAACACTCAAAAGAACATTTAAATTCTATGAATAAATGCCAACACAAACGGCATCGATTGAACATCAAGTAAAGTTTATCTCCAATGAAGAACTTATTATTTCGATGATGGCCTTGGTACAGCGTTTCCCAATGTTCAAGTGGGCTGTGTAGCCTAGTTTGTCTGATATGGAATAAAAATTAAAACCGGAAACCCTCCTCATAGAGATTGTTTTCCTTTAAAAATTTGTTCTATAGGCTTCACCTAACCAGTCTTTACAAGGGCAACGTAGCCTAGTTCATACGAAATGAATTATGTTTACCCCGTAAGGCATATGTTTTAATTAAATTTCATAAAATTGATAAGCTTATAAATCGAAATCATTATCGCAAAATATAAAAACTTTAATCTACAAAAGCCACCGTTATTTTTGTTTTCATTCTATATTACCATGCAGCTATTTTAATCGTCCGTTTCGCTCTAAACAAAATTATACAGTAGCAAAAAACAAAAATTTATTAATCGTAATCAGTCCATTATACTCTCGAGAAGAACGGGTGTAGATTAAAGCCAATCCCATTTTTATCAACTACAAACGAGATAGTCGCTGCGTTTTTGTCATTAAATCAGACCGGTTCCTGCAATTGCAAACCATCAGATTTGGTGTTCTATTTTGGTTCACTATCAGTAATCACACTGGACACTAACGATGTTTTGCAGACACGCGCCCGTCGGCTTGTCGGTAAATTTGTCCCGCCAAAGATTTGTTTTAAAAACATGTGCAATGTAATTGAACTCTGTTGATTAATCGTTTCTTTATTTTGTATACTTTCAGACGTGGCACAAAACATGCTTCAAATGTCACGAGTGCGGTATGACATTGAATATGAAGACATACAAAGGTTTCAACAAACTTCCGTACTGCGAAGCGTAAGTATCAGAACTTTAGATGTTTCCGATTTCTCGTATTCACTAAAATGCACAATATATAAAAAAAACTGTAACTTGCTATTTGCAATACAAACTGTTCTTATAAGTCGAACGTTTCAGTTTTTCCTAGATCTGCAAAATATTTTTTGTTGCTCTTTCAAAGTTCCCGAAACCAGTCCGGGTCGTAATGAGCGAAACATTATAATTAATAAACTTTACTATAAGGTCAGGGGAAGTAGACGTGTTGCATTGGCATCTTTTTCAAGGTCAGTGTCAAAAACTTTTTCCTGTAATTATTTCCACAATGCAATTGTTTTCCAAGTGCCGCTAAACGGTTGTGTAATTCGAGTCTCTATACAACGCTGAAATTCAGACTTTGGTCGCATAATTTGCTGATTTAGTCATTTTGATGGGGACGAGTCATCATTCGATTCGCTTTTTGCCATATAATAATAGACGTAAACAATCCGTCAGTGTAAGTATTTGCTGGTGAACTCGAATGAGTCACATTCCTTGTTTGAAGCATTTATTTGCACATTTATTAGCGGTTTCAAATGAGCTGAAAAATCAACATCATTCCGCATTCCGGCCGCCGGTGTTACGGACTGTAACTTCCTCAACCGGTACGTGCCTAGCGTACAGCACTCCGAAATTTAATTGACTACTAATAATGTAAATGCGATGCATCCAAATGTCGGCAGAAGTTCGGCAGTGCAATGTGTGGTGTATTAGATTAGTCCCCGTCGTTCAGCACCGACGCCTACGGTGACCGTAAAACCCTAACAGCCTGGGGTGTTATAAATCTTCATAAAGGAGATGCGTGTCGGTTGACCCGCCGGGTTATAATTTGAGCCCATCAAAAGTGTTACTACTGCTGTACTGGGTCGGCGACCCACGGCAGCAGACTAAATTGAATTAAAAGCATACAACTGTACATTTTGGATAAGCGACCGGGGGAAACACAATAGAAACTAACATGAATGATGAAGAGGCGCAATGTTAATTGGATTTTGTGGGAGTGCTAAAGTGCATTAAATTTTGATAAACTCTGTTTAAAATTATGTTCTCCAGCGCTTAATCTCATACCGCATTCTAATTGGCTTTAAATTGTTTGTTTCTTTCGTGTTGTTTTCACATAAAGTGTTCCTTATAGTACGAACACATTCATAACTTCTTTTTTATCAGACAGTGTAGTTAATGAACGACTACTTTTTTGAAACGTTCTTATCATATAGCAAACAGTACGATAAGCTCAATTCAGTGGCATCTTGTCGCATGATTACTCTGCATATATGCCTAAGCCGCAAGTACGTTGTTCTTTTCAACCTTCAGTGTGTTACGTTACTTTACAATCTCGGCTAACCTGGAATCTTCTTATGAATTAGGGAAACAAGAGGTAATATTCGCCATATAGGGAAATATCGCAATATTTTAACCGATTATTATAATCGATAAAATTCTATTGATTGCTTCCTACAACCAATATTGTTTCGCTTAATCTGCGAACAAAATATTTAACTCAAAAACTGAATTTTCACTATTTCATAACTTGCGTTAATTCATCTCAGCACAGAAGTGAACTGATGCGATATGATGTGAAATAAAGCCACCATCAGTTCAAGAATTTGCCAGTGGATGCAGGTAGATTTACAGTAGTCCCGATATGATTCATCCATTCACCTTCTTACTATAGCTGTGCTCTTCTAAACATAATATCCAGATCATAAAGCATATCGCTATACATGTTTGAATCTACCTGATGATTTGTTTGAGAAGTACTCGTCAGATTCGTGTCAAACAGTCAGAAGGAAACAAGTTTCCTTCAAGTGACTTGGGCTGGTTATCCACAATCCCTCGTTCAGCCATCGATTCGTCTGATGCTCTGATGCTCCCATTCCCATATTTTCAATCATTTAGTTATGTGAGATATGAAACAAAGAATTATTAGAAAATATTAGAATAACTAGAATATTAGAAATTAGAAAATATTAGAATATAATATAATACAATACAATAAAATAAGACATAATATTTTATAACATTATATAATACAATTCAATATAATCATTTAGGGGTTTCGGTGCCTCGTGGGTAACCAGTTTGTGCAAAGTTCACATGACTTATTTCAAATTTTTACGTTTCGTCTTCGAATCATCAGTGCAGTGCATTTGACTACTTTTGCGACGAGAGGCCGAGCATTGTCGTGTTGGAGGATGACTTTGTCATGTCGTTCTTGATATTGTGGCCGCTTTTCTTTAAGCGCGCGACTAAGGCGCATCAGTTGCGTTTGGTAGCGATCTCCTGTGATGGTTTCACCTGGTTTTAAGAGCTCGTAGTAAGTCACACCGAGCTCATCCCACCCAATACAAATCATAACCTTGGCGCCGTGAATATTCGGTTTTGCCTTCGACGAAGTAGCATGCCCGGGCTTTCCCCATGATTTTATGCGTTTAGGTATCGAACCCACTTTTCATCACCGGTTACGATTCGATGTAAAAAACCCTTACGATTTTGTCCTTGAAGAAGTTGCTCACATACGAATAGACGGCGCTCGATGTCCCTCGGTTCCAACTCGTACGGCACCCAGTTTCCTTCTTGCTGAATCATGCCCAGGGCTTTGAGACGTTTTGAAATGGCTTGCTGACACTCCCAAACAATTTGTGCGTCAATAGTTGCTCTCGCCAGATTGAAGTTTGCTCAATAACAAGGTTTTTGAGTGATCTTCAGTCGGTGAAATTCTTCTGAATTCTGCCTAGTTTACGAACTAACACAGTAGAGAAGGCAACAATTTATTATCAATATACTCTCCTACCCAGTGCTTGAGCGGAAGAATAGGCATAGAGCGAAAAGACTAGTGTTTGTTGTCTGATGAACAGAGAAGATGTTTGGATATATGATACCGGTCGTGAGGCGGCTAGGACTTAGACCATGTGCGATGTTCGCTTACCAAACCCAGTCTCGTGGTAGAGCCGTGTCTACCACAGCTGCACGGAACCACCCGCGATCCCATTTCAACCAGAATATTAGTTGATTTTCTGAATTCGATAGGTTAAAATTTGGTACAACTAATCGATTGTTGTTTTAACTAAACTGTCATTTTTGTTTTTTGATTAGCAGAAATGATGGTTGAAACAACTAATTTAACTGTTTAAAAAAAATGCTGTCAATTAGTGAGGACACATACCTTTCAAATTCAACAAATATTTTAGTTGAAATAACTGGTGTTGTTATTGAAACAAAATTCTGTTAGTTGAAAAATAAATCGGTTTTATTTGTTTTAGACATTGCAAATAGTTGAATCAACTCGAACAATGTTATTGATTTGTGAAAATAATCAAAATATACTTACTGATACACGTCATGATCTATTTGAAATATGTTCAGTATGTTGAGATTCTTAAAATAAATATCGTTGTTAAAATATAAACAGTATTTTATATTGACATGTAATAATTGGGAAAATCACCGATCACTGCTGATGTTAAGTGATCTTAACCAAGGAATAAATTATCATTACGAAATCAGAACTGATCTGATCTCTAAGAGATTTTGATTTTTGTATGATCATGATCATGTCAAGTCGAGATTAGTAAAGATCTAAATTCTAAAAAAAAATACTTCTGATTCGATCGGAAATGATTGATGTAGAAAAACGTTTTTAATCAGCAAAAGCAAAAGGGGCGAGTAAATCAGCGAAATTATTAAATTTTCCTAAAATGAGTATTGAAAGATGATGCCTTCAAACGGTTGAACTAAAGTTATGCACTGATAATTTTAGTCAATTTATATGAGTTTGGGTGCATCAACCGCTGGGAATTGGAATTTTGCGACGGCAATTCAAACGCTTCATCCAAACGCAGCGCGTTCTGTGTGTTTGAAACCCTTCGCTCCTGTTACTTTTATAAATTAAATTCATGTCAAAAAGCGTTTTATTGCTAATGCATGAACATCATCAGCGGTTTCAAACAGCTGGAAGTGAAACAGTCTGCTGGAAGTAAATCAATGATCGAATTTGAAGCATAAAATTTTTGCGCATACCTGAAAGATTACGAGATGATCATTCATTAACATTTTCTAATTTGTCACCAAATCTTTTTCATCTTAAACAAGGTTAACTTTATCACAACACCGCTGTTAGATAAACTCTTGTTATCATAAATTTCTCAAATCGAATGAACACAATTTCACCAAACGCTGATATTTCTAGTCAAAAGCGAATGGCAGCAATGTTAAATGCGACACAACAAACTTTTTATGACCTTTCGAATGCTATGAGAAAAGTCCAAAAGTGTAGAAACATATGAATTGAGTGATATATAGATGGAAAAGCTGAAAACACAATTTCACTTCAAAGTCACGAAAGAAAATCTTTGCATCGTTTTGTTACTGACAATGAAAAATGGAATTATTTTAAGGATCCTAAACGGGGAAAAATATAGATGAATCCGAGACAACCACCAACATAGACTGTAAAACCAGATCAATTCGGCAAGAAGGCAACTCTCTGTGTTTGATGGGATCAGAGAGCTGTGGTGTATCATTAGCTTCTAAACCTTGATGAAGTTGTTAATACTAATCGCGTACAACAAATGATCAATTTGAACCATGAACTGATCGAAAAACGACCAGAATTGGCCAGAAGACACGGGAAAGCAATTTTGTTGCACCTGCACACAAAGCAAACCCAGTTCAGGATACAATCGAACCACTTGGTTGGGAGTTGCTACCCCACCCACCATATTCGCGAGACTTGGTCCCTTTGTTTTCATCGATGGGTCATGCATTGAATGAGCAGCAGATTCCTGCGAAGAAGTCGAAAATTGGGAGTCTGATTGTTTACCAAACATTTCTGTTGGTGTCCATAAATTTCCAAAAAGGTGGTCAAGATGTGTAGAAAGCAATGGTCAATATTTAAAACATTTTTTAAATTTTCCTATTCAAATTAGGGTGTTTTTTAACCTAAATTATTATTGCTACGTCACCCTTCAATTCCGGAACCGGAAGTCATATTCGAAACTGCAAGAACTGCATCCTCCATTTTTAAAAATCATCCTTGAAACGAATTTTATCTCTACATTCGTGCAAATTTAATGGTTGTCGTACTGAAAACGTGTACAAAGTCTCACCCAGAGCAGAGTGTGTGAAGTCTTGCTACCCATTTCTGAAATTGCCCATACAACCATTCTCTCGATGTCATCTTATATGAGACATCTATCCGAATATTGGAGAAGGAACAGAACTAAAAGAAAAAGTGGAAAATAATAAACAGTGACAATGCAAAGAATTTGCACAATTCGATGCCAGCCTGCATTGCTACACAAATATCAAAATCCTATGAATGAACTTTTGAATGTGCTAAATTGAGCATGACTTCTATTCATTTGGTAGATGATTTTCTACTTGTGGTTGACAAGCAAAAGTGTAATAATGGAACCTGCTAATTTAATTATTTAACTTTCAATTGACGAGAATAGTCTGAACTCAACCGTTGACTATATTACCGTGTGGAAATAAAACACAAAATAGATTCATTTTGTTCTAACAGATAAAGCATAGCTCAGGTTTCGATGTTCAGTGGGCAAGAAATGGTGCAAACACAATTATTGCATCAAATGTTCTACCAACAGAGCTAACCAAATCGATATGTTTCTATTTGCAAGCATTATTTCCATTTTCACCATACAGTAAGTGCAACTAGGCTAATCCTTTCGGTCGTTGCGCCGAGGTACTTGACTTTTGAGACAGCAATAGAAGCCATGACTGTTTTACTGTGCATACGAATGGTATAGGATTAAAAATCGGCTCCAATAATCACTTACAAATTGCAAACAGCAACCCTTCCGATCACGACTGCGATATGATCTGATATAAATATACCATATTGGGAAATACGTGAAAAAGGCCTTTTTGTACCCATCAGCAACAAATTGGAACCCAACGGCTTTAACTTTTCACCTATGCCCCCGGAGTTTTGCTATGAGCTTTGCACTAACGCGGTGCCGACAACTTCCTTAGCACTTCTAATGCCCATGTCCATCGACACCGGTCAGAACAATCGCAGTTTCGCAGCTTGACAAGGTGATACAAACTAAATGCACTTTTATGGTCATATTCCATCTATCCGCCGTCATGTTTTCGCGCATTTAGTGCTCCTCACCCTGCGGCACAGTCCGATGTGGCCATATTGGGGTCGTAGGCACGGTACGATTCCGCAGCCAGTATGTCAAAAAGTGCAATTTTTCTCGTTTCATACTGCATCGGGAATTTACTGCGCGACTACTGCAGCATGCAAGCATTATTTATGATCATGACAAATTTTGCCCGTTTTTAGACTGACTTGCATATTATCTAGTTCGAGCTTCGAATTCGATTGAAATTGGAACAAACTGACACTGAAGGAACTTTCGCCATAAAATAAAAAGGAAAACGATATTCTCAGCACGATTTTGCAATTCAATCATTGTCATAACTGAAAAAAAACCATACGAGTGAACAAATCTGCAATGCAAAACCTCATTTGACTCGACTAGAGGTTACTGATTTATATATGAATGTGCTGTTCAGTTCTGCTCTGTCCAATCCTAAGTATGACGTCAGACAATCACATGCCGGCCGCCGATTTATGTAGAACACTTCATTCATGGAAGTTACGGCTGAACCCAACAGCGTCAGTCGGCGGCGGCGGATGACAAAACAGGCAACACAAGAATTCAGCCAGCTTTCAGTTGTGTCACCTTCGCACTCCCTTCCGGTAATCGCTCATAAGTCATGGAACACTAAATGGAAGTATTTTTCTGTGATGCTCCATTTTCCGTAGAGGTTGGATACACAGATATGCATGTATTGCATTGTTAGGGTGCATAATAACCTCCAGGGGATTGGCTTATGGTCGATCGTGTTTTAGTCTGTTCCACTCACAGACACACACCGTTCGAATGCTACGAGACTTTCACGATCCATGGCACGTTCAGCTTCGCGTAGTTTATCAACAAACAGTTGCATCCGTTGTACATAAATGCAGCTTGGAACAAATTAACGCAAGAACGTCGCCACGCATACGCTATGTTGCATACCGGCATGTTGCACGGTGAATGTGTATGATTATTTAATTTATTTCAATTCACTGGAAAGCCGTTCGCATCGGTGAGTTCTGTTTTTCATCAGCTTCGAGTTGCCTTGCACGGTACTAAGTCTAGTTAAATTGATTGTCGATGTATCTTTAGGACGATATATCAGCAGTAGTCCAGCAGATATTTTTACAGGTTTTTATGAGTTGTGTCTTTGATTTTTGAGTTTTCGAATAATATCTCAGAAATTGCCTCCAAGTTGTTTGGGCACTTGTTTGTTATGGATTTCTTATAATGGAATTCTAATTCAAATTAAGTAAACATTAGAGAACATGAATTCATCAACTTATTAAAACAGTTTTCCTTGCAATCTATATTCAACAGATACCGTACCTACTCGTGGTCCTACGATATCCCGTTGATCGATGATCAGTAAAGCAAAACCACTGCAAATTGATTCAGGCGTACTCGTTTGAAAGCAACATGAAATACAAAAAAAAACACCCATAAAATGACAAACTGTTTTTGATGATATTTTACCGCTAACCGCTCAGCCTCTATTTCACTTTCTATACTCGAACTTGTCGAATATGCTGGGGTTGGCCGGTTTTTGCTTTGCATGGTTCATTAATCCGATGTCAATGGTGAAAATAATGGTGGAAAACTCACGGGTCGGTATGGGTCACTAAAGCAAACTGTGTAAACTCGTTATGCAAAAGTGGCCCAAGGCTGGCCGTGCTATTTTATTAGATATTGAAAACCTCCAATAGTGTCTTTGTAATGATAAATGTGCAACTTACTCTCGTTTCGTCCCGTGATACTGAATTTCGTTATATTTGATCGAATTTGATAATCAAACATACAATCCTCACGGAAGTTGTACACGTTTGTCCATAATCTCCTGAGTCATCTTCTAGGTCTGAAGCAGTTTAATGCTTTAGAATAGCCAACAGGTAGGCATTAATGCATTACCATTCCTAGATATTAAAAATATTTAAATACCGGAGGCGGATGTTTTCACCGAAAGTAATTTTGCCGAACTCTATTGAATCAAATGATAGGATGAATTGAAAGAAAAACGGTGGTCGGAAACTGACTCCTTAGTCGGTTTGAAAAGAGTTTTTAATAATTTTGTTGTTTATTGTCATGTAACAATGTTACACCTCGACGTACTGCGAATGGGCGGGATATTTTTAATGCTTACTGTCTTAGTTTCTCTTAAAAACTGTCCAAATGGCTGGTGAAAGAATTTAAATCTATCAATACCAAATCAATATGCAATTCAAATGTGTTTGCTACAAAACCTCTGCACATAGGTACTATGAAAGATGATGGTGTCTTTCGATGTAACCACCTCAACCTGTTAATAGATTGGCTACTGCAACAATATAACAGTAGTTTATGGAAAAGAAAAGTGAGCGCTTATCTGAACCTAACTCGCCTTAACCTGGACGTAAACTACTTCATATTCAGAGACCAATTTTTCTAACAATTATGGGGATAACCGATGGGTAATCTTCTTTCTTAAATGAATTGTTTATGGCAAAATTTTAAGAAAAATTTAGCGAAACAAGGATTGTTACCCAGTTCGCTTTCTCATCTCATCCAAGTCAGTCGATAAAACAAAACCGCTTACGTTGGGGACGGAAGATACCAAGTACAGTATTGTGTAGTGAAAAATAGACCTCGAAAATGAGTGAACCAAACGAACAAAAGCTACCGCCGACACGAAAGAATACAATTATTGTTGACTTCAGGCAGTGCAAAATTCGACCTTCGATAAGAAAACTTGAAGGTTTGCTTAAGGAGCAAATGCGTCTTGACATTAAACGTGTACATTTATTTCTATGTAATAAGACAAATAATGTTGTTTACATCCAGTTTTATCAAAAGTTGGATGCAATTCAATTCGCAAAAGATAATAACAATGTGCACTATGTGGAGTACGAGAACATTAAGTACAACATTCCAGTACATATGGAAGATAGTTCTATAAAAGTTCGTGTGCATGATCCTCCCTCAAGCTTCATCCTTATATTCGCAAAACTCTGTCCCAAATACGGAGAGATTCTCTCTACCGAAAAAAAAAAGTGGAAGAACTTTTTCTCCGGTATTCTAAATGGCGTACGTTTGTTACGCATTGTCAGGATACGAGAATCCCGTACAAATCACTTGTTACCTATGACAATCAGATGGCCACATGTCAATATTGCCAAAAGGCTGTTCACTACGGTAAGCCATGTGATAAACTGGACAAGGAGACAACTACACCAAAGGACAATGTTGAGTTACGCCACGGACAAAGTGACCCTCGATCCTCGTTATATGGAAATGGAAGCTCATCTTCCCCGAGGAAAAGGGTGACAACGAGATCGAACAGCAAAAAAAAAACAAAATGTAAACACATCGGCCACGTAGAGCTTAATAAAAAATAAAACAAAACGGATTATTACCTAATCGCTGGTGGAGATATGTTGATGACATATTCGGTGGTAGTTTAACAAGTTTTTTAGAAACTACTCACAAAACATTAAAATCACTTGTGAAAAAGAAACTAAACAGTTTATCTTCCCTAGATATTCTCATCATGACGAAGCAATCTTTCGAAATATATAGGAAACCCACCAATATAAAGAGAATTACACCTCATTCCTCTTATCATTCCCATCAGCATAGCATGGCCGCTATTCACTACCGTTAACGAAAAATAAATGTTTTGACGAGAAACCAATTGACCAAAAAGCCATCTTTTGATTTGAAATTCACCATATGATTCTAACCTTGTCCCTGGGGAAAATAATGCATTAGAAGAGAAAAACATCATTTTCGATATTGGAAAGCTCAATGAATATCCAGAGCGATCAATTTAAACTATTATTGATAGAAAAGTAAGACTGTTGCATAAAACAATCACTTACTACTTCAATCCAATCATCAGAAAATTAAAATAGTCAGTTCGTGTTCACATCTCATCCGAAACAGTCGAAAATTGCTTACGGTCGAGACGACAAAAACAATAGACAATACAGTGTAGTGAACAATAGAGTGTACGAAATGGGTGAATACGATTATCAAAAGCCTGCCACTTGACCTACAAGGCCAAATTTGTATTGATTTCAAACGCTGCAAAGTTAGACCAGCAGCAAACGAAATTGAAATCTTACTTAAGGAACGAATACATCTAGACGTAAATGTGTGAGTGAAGAATTGAATTCAACAAGGCGTCTGACCCTGTGTACATTATGCTTAAACGTGAAAGAGAGACAATTGCATTCGCTTCGGTTAACAACGAGGTGCACCATGTCGAGTATGATAACGTGAAATACAAAATCTCTGTGTACGTGGTGGACGATGCCATAGAAGTACGTACACATGACCTCCCCCCGCAGGCTAGTGATCATTTCGCTTGAGAAAATATGTCGCAATACGGAGAAATTCTTTTCATCGAAGTATGGCGGAATTTTTTTTCCAGGTATCTGGAAAGGCGTGCAAGTGGTACGGACACAACTACATAAGGCAAATTCCATCTTACAACATTCATGTACAAAGCGGGAGACATCCGTGTAAAACGCTGATTACCTTGTCAGTTTTGTGAACAACCTGCACTGAAACTGCGAACAGAACATCTTCAACCAAAGACAAGGACAACCGTCCAGCAATGGTAACTAGGGAACCCAGTACATCTGCTTCTAAAACGCTTTCAGAATCAAATCAGCAAGCAACTGCAATCAATGTTCAACAAAACGTATCTACAGAAAATAGCAATGAGAACAAGGAAGGAAGGAAGATCCTCTCCCCCTAGAAAAAGGGCGACAACGAGATTCAATACAAAAATAAGCTTATTGAAAAATCGGCCACGTAAAACTTGTACGCATATAGGCCTGAATAAAAATATGTATTAAATAAAAAATTTAAAAAGCAGTTTCTGTAGATTTCAACTCTGCACATTCATTCAAAACCAAACTGGAAAAGTTTGGCTTAGATAAAATATTCAGAAGCAAGAACTATCAATTAAAAACCATAAGACCATAAAGATAATTTGAAAATATTCAGAATATGTAAAATCTCGTCTTCACTTTGCGAACAAAAAATACAACGGGCAAACGAAAAAATCACTAGACATTCGTTTCAAAAAGAACATTGTAGAAATTTCAAAAACTTCTCAAAAATTAGAAAAGGGATTTTCATACCATTTCGAGTCGAAAGTGGCTAAATATGCCTTTATTGAAGGCATGCTTTTCAAGTTACTATTTAAACATGAAGAACGAACACACAGAAAATACATAAACACTCCAAATGATTAACCTGAACTAGCACAAAAGAGACAGCACCGTCTTTTCTTTCCAACAGACTAAGAACAGATATACTGACGAAGGTTTCAAATAGCTCACCGAAATATTAGTGCTAGGACTATTGTAGCAACAATCATCTCATTAGTAGAGTCGCAATATGGTTTTGCCGATTACTCGACTTTCAATCAAAGAATTGTGTTAAAATCGGATACAATATCGGTTTATATCAGTTGGATTTACCCCGGAGAAAACAGTTCGGAAATTGTTCTATACTGGCATTATAGCGACGCGAAAACTCGAAGCGACGGCACCTATTTCCATTTTACCCTTGAGGTTTATCTATCGAACAGAAATAGCAGATCTGACTTTAACTAATGGTTTTTGTATATGAGATTACTACTAGAGCCGTTAGTGGTGCAATCGTAAAGTTTTTTTTTTCAATATAGTGAAGAAATTTCGTTTACTAGTTCTTCTCTCTGTGGTTTCTTTTACTGCTACTTTCGTTTCTCGTCTTTTTTTTTCTTTTGTTTTTGAGCTTCTACTATCTCTTCCGCTAATTCTTGGAGTTTTCTTCGTTTGTCTTCTTTCACTTTTATTCTGTATTATTATTCTTTTGTTTTCTTTTCTGCTATTCTCTGGAACTCTGTGTCCGATGTTAAATTGATGTTTTGAAAGTCAGTCAAAAATCATAACTCAAATTTTTGCTGTTCCCCGGAGCAGTTGTAATAAAGAGTGGCGAGAATTTACCACAGCCCCAAATAGCTTGCCATATCACAGCTTTCTTATCAAATGTTCTGTCTTGAATCGATGTTTCGGTTTGGATAAATACTTACCCTCCTCGTACCGTATAATATTGTGGCCCCGGCAGGGATTTGTCATCGAATTTCACGTAGGTTTTGCCGTCCATGATTATACAGTGCGTATTCCTAGCAACTTTCGTACTCTGTACCTGGTCGATGCTTCTTATTTCTTATTTCAGGCTGCGTTTTGGCTGTATCTTCTTCTTAAAAATTCCAAGAGTAAAACGTTCTTTAGCACGAAGAACGTTTGAATTCGAGGTGCCAACTTTTTGGTCACATTCCGCATTAAAATCACTTTCTTCTGCTCAAACACCATCGGTATCAGTTTATTCAAACGAGAGTTACGTTGATTATCGAATGTGCTATCTTCATCGAACTTCCCAATTGCTTCTCGAATGGCTTTCTCACTTACTCACTCCATTGCTGCTATCTTTCTCAGTGACAGTCCAAGCTCTGCATTCATTTCTGCACGTTGTTCTACTCAAAGTCCGCGCCTTTTAAAACTAATTTATAGATATAAATAAACGGCTACAAAAGTGGTGAGCGAAAAATGTGAATTACAGGACACAGTTTGTATTGAATGGATTGATTGTATGAGAATTGCTAGATTGTGAATTATTGCGAAATGGCAGCGGTTTTTTAATTGCATCCCAGGGTCGCTGTGTGGACACGTGCCTTCAGGCCTCCGGACCCACGGTTTTAGGGACCTATCCAGGTTATTTAGGGGTACATAAATAAAGTTTGTACCCGGCCCATTAGTACGCAAAAACGGCGCTGATGCATCCATACTTTCTTGGATAGTCCAAGTATTAAATGCACTAATTCGAATAGGATAATTGCTTTATTGAAGTTTATCATTTTTATACTAATCCTCATCTATTAGATAGGGGACGGATATGGCGTGATGGGTTAGTCAATGCCTTTCACGCAGCCTACCTGGACTCGATTCCCAACCCCACACATAGGGCCAGGAAGTATGGCGAATGACTTTAAAGTTAAAACCTCGATAATTAAAACAAAAAAAAGCATTCATTAGATTATTAATATACAATAATATACAGAGCAGCTTCGACAAATTGTCTCAATATTGATACGATACGATACTGTTTCACCAAATGACCCAGTTCATTGAAAGGCCTTTTTCCGAAATCATTATTCTGTTTAAAATATCGTGAACAGCATAAATAAAACTGGATTAAAAATAATGCTTTATTGCACCAACAGACTATACAGTAAAACACCTGTTTTAATCCACCTAGTGGTGTAATGATGCTTTTCTCATATCAATCATACTATCATACTGTGGTATTCTCCAACATAATTTTCTTCGATTCTTGAAAGAATGACCGGGATAGGATTGTTTGGTCATCTACTAATAATGACTACCGATTGGAGTAGTTCAAGTGACAGTATAAAATTTTTCAAAACACTTCACCTAAGGGGTGACTGCGGAACTGGAAGTCGGATCCGGATGAAATCCAGGAATTCCGTACAAAACCACAGGACTTTTCATTTGAACCTACGTTTCTGTAAATCGGTCAAACCATCGCTGAGAAAAGTGAGTGATATCCATTTGGGAAAATATGACCACTATTTCCGGTGCCTCCAGAATTGGAAACCGGGAACCAGAATAGCCGAAATCAGTTTGTTTGGCCGTCTACTGATGATGACGATCGAATGGAATAGTTTTTTTTACGTTTTTCGTTTCGCCCCTTTAAGTGATTGTATAAAAATTTCAACACACTTCACCCTGTCATTCCGGAACCGGAAGTTGGATCCAAATGAATTTCAGAAGTTTTGTATCAGACCATTCATTTGAATCTAATTTTGGTAAAAATTGATCACGCCATATCTGGGTGAAGTGAGTAAGTAATTTGGAATTGGAATTTTTACACTAATCACCCTATAATTCCGGAAATAGAAATCGGATCCAAATGAAATTTAGAAGTTATGTGATTCTTGAACCATTATTGAAATTAAGTTTATAAAAATCGGTCACGTCATTTCTGAGAAAGCTTAGCACACACATATATTTTCATTTTTTGCGATTATTCCCCCAAAACTCCGGAACCGGAAGTCAGATGCAAACAAAGGTTAGGAATTTTGTATGGGACATAGAAACTTTCATTTGAATCTAAATTTGTGAAAATCGGTTCAATCATCTCCATGACAAGTTAGTGTAAAAAAACGTTACATACACACATACGAACGTACACACACATTCTTCTGAATTTAACGTATAGCTGTTTACAAACTAACACAAAAGTTAGTTTTTATTCAAGTTTCAAACAAAATCTTTGTTTTGGAAAATATAAGTAATATATTAAATTCGATGTTTGATTCAAACGAAAGAGCTCGTTTTCTCAAGGAAAATTTTTGTTTTTTGTCCAGATTCCACTTTCTTTTTCGGAATAACACTCAATTTTCTCCGACATGGTTTAACCGGTTGTCACAAAATTAGATTCAAATGGAAGGTGTTATGTTTCCAAAGAACATTTTAACTTTTTGAAAAACATTATGACTTTCATCCAATTTCTGGTTGCGGAATTACATAAACTTTGACTAAAATGAAAAGATTTAGATTTCCAAAAAAAAGCTGAATTTCATTTGAATCAGGAATTACAGAGTATTAAAAGTATAAATCGAAATATTTCGCAATGGGGGAATTTGTAAAGTGAAGCGAGTTTCTTAGAATTAGTCAACCAATTTCTTCGTTACTTGATGACCAAATAAGCTCCATTCGATCAGTAATATTAATAGGAATAGTAATCAAAAACTCTTAAACGGAAACCATTTCGATTACTCCGATATGGTTTCATTCTTTTTCACTAACTTAGAGCCAAAGAAAAGATTACAATTGTTTCTATATCCTTTATTAATTTTTTTCGTTCTAGTTTATATAAAAAAAACATTGGCCTGCTTTAAAAATTTATTCCATTTTAAAGTGTCTGTGTGTGTAAATTCCGTAAAGTATTTACCGTTTTATTTCCTTTACAACTCAAGCAACAATTCCACCAGACTCGCTCGACTGCTTTGTTCCGGTAACCGAATCCCTCGCCTCAATACGAGATCATTTTTCACTTCCATTTATCACTTTGCTGCAAAGATTTCTGGCACGAGAGCAATTGAAATCGAAAGCGTTGCGCCGCGTCTGCCTTCGACAACAGGAGATAGAAACGCCCTACGGTACCGCAATTACCAGTTGTCAGTCACAAATCAAACACCGCAAATGTAGTACGAATAAAAGGGAAAGTCCTGGGTTTGAATCATTCTTCGAAAATGTTCTCTCTTGGTACACTGTAAACGAACCGCCAGAGGAACTGTTCCTACCTACCGAACGATGGTATGATTTTATTTACATCCCATTTTTGGTCACGATTTGTAACCATTTTAATTGGTAACTTTGCACGTCGTCCTAAACTCAAAAAAAGGTACCAATCCAAGCATCCAACTTTACTGAATGGAGTTCAGTATAGTAAAATAACTCGTACTCGTAAGTATAGTACTCCTTAGCTGGACTAATCGGATAACGCTTTATGTAATTGGAGATTAGAAGCTCGTCCAACCCGTTATAGATAGGATATCGTAAGTGTGTAATCAGAGCACTGTCATTCAGCTGTGACTCTTCCATGCTTATTAAGGTGAAAGTTTATTTAGGCATCCCGGCGGCGGCGTCGTGGTTCTGTTTCTACACTGAATTAACCTTTTCTGTAGTGGCACGTTACATCCGTATGATTAGACCAGTTTAAAAGGTAGGCATGACAGATTAACGAGCAAACACGGCAAGCTCCTGCTTGCATGCTGCTCATGCTTGGATTATGGTGTAAGTAAGTAGCCCAATTGCGCGGCCTGCCCGTGCTTTCCGGGTGAAAATGTAACCATAGATCTACTTCTTCTCTACGCCCACCTAACAATAATGGCGGTTGTCTAAGAAGGGTCATAAAAGTCATGTATGTACTTATTTGTACAATTAAAATACAACTGTTTTGTTTATGCACAACTTTTTCTTTTAGTTTTCCAACGATCGTGTGATTTCAAAACTTATTTCCACTTTCGCTCTCTTCAGCCATGTAGGATCAATCTTCGAGACACGTAAAATTTCCATTCGGTAATCATCCAAGCAGACTAATCTTACCATAGTTTAACAATATATTTGAGCTTAGAGTAAAAATGTTGCTTTTGTTAGTAATGAATTTTTTTCTCTCCGTGTACAACAAGAGTCGCTACGTTCGTGTGAGTAGCACGTGTTACTAGCCATATGTTGAACGAGTTACCAATGTTACCTCCCGGGCACATGTTGTTTGAACAAATTAATTAATGAAACTGATGAATTTCGCTCGTCACGTCTATAGCGCCTGGCGTTGTGCTGATGGGAACGGTCGAGCGTAGGCACTGAGCTCGCTGGGTTGCATTTAGCTGACACAGATTTTGTAGCTTGCCGATTTAGCACATCTCACGGCTAGTAAACGAGATATCCAGACAGCAGCGTGGCTGTTTGTGGGTCATTTGCGGACTTGAATGTCGTTCGTACGGTACGAGGCCTACGCGACGAATGACAGGCGATTACGTGCATGTATGGTGGCAAAATTGAACTAAATAAAGTGCTTCCTACTTTCGCTTGCACCCAGCCAGCACTCGGTTGGATATCAGTAACAACAATGTACTGGGGTCTCTCATTGCTTGCCACAGCCTGACTGACTGCGTGACGTTTGACCGACTCTCATGCGGTAGTAATTTTATGCCGCAAATTGGCAAGGTTGATTGCGAATTAGTCCCTTATTGGTACATTGACATGGGCAGGATTTCCTTGGGTGCGAGTAACATGCGAGTGACTTGCGAATGCAGCTGGCTGGAACTGTGATGGTAAAAGTGCGTCAGGATTGAAACGAACCTTAGCAGATTCCACTTCAGTTGCAGTATTCATGTAGACAACGAGATTTTTTTGGGAGGGCAATTTTAGACTATATCATTCGAAAGTTTTAGTTTATTTCTAACAATTTAAAACGAAATTAAACTCTGACTCACACTTAATGCTTGGATTGGAGATATTTCAACTCAATACGAAACGGACTATTTATAGTTTAAAAGCTTGAAACTCAAATATTTAGAATTTCTATATAAAACATCAAGTCCTAGGAAGGCTCAGGAACTGCTTCCGAGTGGTTATATCATCGAATTCCCGTTTGAAACTAGTATTGAAAAAAACGACTATAATATGTGCAAGGCAGTTATTTTTCATCACGACAGCGCTCGACCACAGGTTGCGATTTCGGTCAATAGCTATTTGAATACCAGTTGTTATTCCTTTTTTATGACAATCGCATTACAGTTCAGATTTTGGATCATTTGACTACAACTTGTGTCTGGTAATATATCATGCTCTTACTAGAATACGTTTTTAAAGACTGTCCCAGAAAGTATGGACGCACTTTGATTTCGCTGACAATAATTCACGAGTGTTAGATTTGCAAATTTTATTCGATATACTGATAATATTAGACTACAACAACAGAATATTATTCTCAACATTTGCTACTTAGCCATTGTAGACTAGACGTTCCTCATTAAATTCCGTACAGACTTCTTGGCGACAAGTTTTGACACTTTTTTCCAATCTTTTTCGAACTGTTGAATGGTTTCGGCTGCCGAAACATGTTTCTTAGAATGTGCCTTCGTTAATGCCCAAAATTTCTCAATTGGTGGAAGTTGTGGGCAATTTGGTGGATTCATGTCTTTTGGGACGAAAGTGACATTTTTCGTAGTATACCATTCTACCGTTGATTTCGAGTAGTGGCAAGAATTAAGATCTGGTCAGAAGACAACAGGATCCTTGTGACTTCAAATCATGGGTAGAAGTCGTTTTTGTAAACATTCCTTGATGTATATTTCGCTGTTCATTGAAGCAGTTGTGATCAAGGGTTTCGAAATCTTACCGCAGCTACAAATTGCTTGCCAGACCATAGCATTCTTACCAAATTTTTCGAGTTCAATCGATGTCTCCGACTGGTTTTAAACTTGCCCTTCTCGCACCGTATAATATTGTGGTCCCGGCAAGGATTTGTAATCGAATTTCACATAGGTTTCGTCGTCCATGATTATGCAGTTCAAATTTTTTGGCCACATCCCGAACTGAAACCTCCTTCTTTTGCTCGAACGCCTTCAGTATACTTTTATCCAACTGAGAGTTAGCAGGACCTTTTTTTCGACCCGTTTTCTGTTTATCCTCAAAGGTTATCCTCACCTAACTTCCTGATTGCATTTCGCAAGGTTTTTCACTTACTCCTTCCATTTTTGCTATCTATCTCAGTGACAGTCCGCGTTCTGTGCACCATTTGTACACAATTTTTCGACATTGTTCTGCTGAAAGTCCACGCATTTTGAAACAATGAAAACGAATAAACAACTGCACAAGTGGTTAGAGAAGAGTGTAAACAACAGGACGCAGTCATGAAAATTGACAGATTCTGATCCATTGCGAAATGGCAGCGGTTTCTGGTTGCGTCCATACTTTCTGGGACAATCTTTACTTCAGTCTAGGGAATGAAAAATTGGTTAAATTTCTTGTGGAAATCTTAAAGACTTTCTTCGAATCTAAAATAAATGTGGGTTTATGTAATCTTATTTGCCTTTCTCATACAGAAAGGTTATATAATCAATGTGGAAACCGACTTTAGAATCATGAAATTCGACCGTGCTCTATCATGCGTGTCAAGTGTATACTTTTACGTTAATTTTGTCTTTTGTTTCTTGTTTTCAATCATTCTGTAGAAGAAGAATCTATACTTGCTGCCAAATTCAGCCATATCGATTGTCAGCATGTTAGTCAATTATAAAAACTCATGGTTCGAGTATTCAATAAGAATAAAGATTGAAATTGCATTTATTCAATGTGTGAAACATTCGAAAATTCTTTACGAATCAATAAAGTCTGCAATCCAACCAACTTTTGGTAAGCCCACTGCACTCAATCGCTGAAAATATTCCTGGTTTCTATGTGTCGGTTTTGCTTGTTATGCTTTGTGCGATGATTCGTTCAACTCCAGCGGTTGAAATTTTTGCCCATTTTTGGGACTACATTCCACCTTAAGGTCAAATGAAAGATCTTATGATCTAATGCAGAATTACAAATTTCATCCAGATCCGACTTCCGGTTCCGGAATTAATGATGAGTGTTAAAAATTGTATACCGCTACTCAAAGTGGCTAAGCAAAAAAGGTGATTTTTTTAAACTGGAGGCAAAACTGTTCCAATCGGTTGTCATTGTCCAAACAGGCTAAATAGGCCAAACAAACCGATTCCGCCTATACTAATACCTCTGAATTACATTTTCGCAATTAAATTATCACACTAAATATTTTTACAGAGTGTACTGGTGATTCTGCGACCAAGTTCAATCGTTACTGACATCAAACAGTGTCGTGAAGGGTGCATTCGATAAAAACGGCACACCGATAACACTCCGTAACTTTTTAACAGTATGAGTTAAAATCTGAAAATTTGAGTAAATCACATTCATATTGCATAGTTCCAATCATGACATCGAAGCAAGAAACTTTGCGTGAGTAAATTTTGTGAACTTACTATTGAAATCCCGAGGCGTCCCATCGATGGATCGCTAATACAACTCGGCCTCGCATGATAAGAAACTTCAGGTGGTTCAATGGTCAGTAAAATTACCAAGAAAGTGATGCAACAGTTCAAGAACCGTCCTAACATGTCAATTCGAGATATCGCTAAGATGTTCAAGGTGTCAGGTGATGTTGCGAAGGAAACCATGTAGCATATTGGGTTACATGTTTACAAGGCGCAAAATATCCCAAACCGGAATTAAAAAGCAAAAATCACTACGAAAAAAGCGCCCGAAATCTTTACCCGAAGCATCTTATCAAATCGTGTTGCATTGTGATGGATGGTGAAACTTACGTCAAACCCGGCTGACCTCAACTTCTTGGGCAAGTGTATTTTGTTGGCTAGTTCGGGTGTTCGAAAAAGGAAATAGGCGAAATGCACACAGAACTTTCTGATATGGCAAGCGATTTGCGGAGGTTGTCAAAACAATACTGGAGCAGAAGAAAATTTGTTTAAAAACACTGAATCGGTTTTACATGATTTGACGAGTAATGGGAAAAGGAAGGCACCATCATTCGGTACAAGATACGAAATTGAATTTTACCAATCAATTCTTCTTGAATCTTGCGAGTTCAGGTTTTTTTCTTCAACAGATATATTTTGAGCTGAAAATCAATTAATGTAGTAATTGAAAGCAGTGTTGGGAAAAAACCAAAATTTCGAAAATCGCGACTGAAATTTTTAAAAAGTGATTTTTAGACAAAGAAAACTCACTGCAGAAAAGTTTAGTACTGATTTTTTGACAACGCGATTCTCACTGAAACTGATTTCACATCGGAAAAATCAATTGTGAAAAGTTCACTAATGAACATTCTGCTCGATGATATTTGAGAAAAAAGTTCGAACATTGAGTATATGTGGTATTTTTTTGGTATAGATTTTTGTGAAATAAATTTCCATAGCTGTTGTATTTCAATCCTTTGCAGAATGCATGATGAATAAATTTGTCGATGAACAAGAATTGAACCTTTCTGAAATTATCAGTAGGGTGGTTGATAATGATATTAAAAACAATCACAAAGCATGTTATGCAGCTGATAAAAAAATATTAGCCATCAGCTGTGGGTGAAAATTCGTCTTCAATTTTCGCTGACACAGAAAATCACCTGTAAACTTCGGGGTTTAGAGTTTTATGGAATTTGTTTCATGAATGTGATTTTTCCAGTCACTGAGTTGTTTTTTTTTGTAGAAAATCACTAGAACTGATTTTCTCACGACTGATAGTGAAATGAACTTTTTCTTATCATGATTTTCCCAACACTGCTTGAAAGTATTACTATGAATAACGATAGCTAAATTTAACTTTTTTTTTTTGTCCTACACATATGTTTAGTTGTTTTTCCCTGACATTGAAAATATTTCGAAACGTTAATCAGCAATGTAAAATAAATATATTATAGGGCAAAGATTCAAAACAAATGTTCTTCTGAATTCTCAAAATCAATGCCTATCTGTCCTGTATTTTTTCGGTAGAACTAGACAGTGAAAATAGAGACGTTTCTGTTTTCGATGCAGCATATTGAGAAGTAAAATTACTAATTATATACGCTCATATTCAGCGTAATTTTATTGAGTCTTCTAATACTTCGTTATAGTAGTAGGTCATTAGGAAATTCACTTCAAGGATCAGAAAATTATATTTACAAACTATGAAATAAGCATGATTGATTCCGCATTGCACAGACACAATTATCGCAAAAAAAAAACAGAAAGTCTTGACCGAAATAATATGACAAGAGTACATTCTCCAGACTTAAGAGGAAATTGCATTCAGCAGCTTCTCCAATGAGTATAACGAAAGGCCATCCGTTCGCCCATTGCTGCATGATTCGCTCAGAGGATAAAACTCGTAGAAAGTGCAATATATATCCGCCAAACAGGGAAGAAGAGTAATAACATGGCTATTTTTAGAACCCAAAATTGTCTTTCAAGCATAGCAATGAATATTACGATCAAGTTCCTGAGACTCTGACCAGCACTTTATATGGTAGCTGTAAAGACAAAGGTGACAAGCAACCTACTTTTAGATCAAGCCGTGTCACGGTTTCATATTGGGAAAGTTTCTAACTGCAATTAATTGAAAGATGGAAGCAAAAAAATTAAAACCTGTAATAATTGCTCACAAAAGGTTAGGTAGGAGTAACAAATAGAAAAACTGCCTTTCACTACAACCGATTTTAATCAGCTGCAAGCTAGATGAGATTCAATTTATGTGTTCGTTTCAAGCGAAGTAGAGGTGCCGTGTCACAGGCTCATATGAAGGGTATGAATAATATACCCTGGAATGTTCGACCAGTTTGGTTCTGATAAAATTCCACACTTCAGTTCTATGTAAGACATAACACCATGTATGCATGGCGCAACGAAATTAATTTGTCATTTGCATCAATGCATACACGGACTGTAACATAATAGAAATGACTGATCATTGTTTGTAATGAGCTATTTCGATAATACTTTTAACTCATAAAGAAGAAAACTTGACATTTTTTTCATTGACATACGTCATCCCTTCAATGGTTTCGTACGTTGCGATTGGATCTCGGTTTATAATTGCGATCTAATAATAATTTTTCCACAGAATAAGTGAGGTTCTTTTCTAGACAATTGTGACAATTGGACTCGTTGCGAAGGCCGATCTGAGTCTATTATTGATTTATCTTCCAGTGAACTATTAACAACAATTTTATTTGCGATGGCGAGCGCAAATGTTCAGCAAATTGTGATTTAACTCGTATTCTAATTGTTGTTCATAAGTGACGCGTATTGATCAGAATCAATTTACGGAAAAATTTATATTAATCGTGGGTAGTGGAAATGTTAAAACCTGTTTTAATCCACCTAGTGGTGTAATGATGCCTTTCTCATATTATTCATATTCCCAAAATAACATATTTCGGCTATCAAAATACAATGCCTGAACAAAAGAAGAATTACATGGTTCATTCAAGAGATTTCGTTTATTTTTACATCGTCTTGTGTAGAAACACGCTCTTTATATTATCATTTCTACACATATCCGCAATAATTCCGGAATTGAAAGCTTGATCGGGAATAAGTTCATAAGACAAAGAGAAATTGTTTATGATTGATAAGACCTTGTCAACTATTCGTCTTTTTTTTATTTGAAAGATATTTTTATTCTGGTCAATTTTCGTACAAGCATTACGTGGCCGAATTAGCCGAATTTTTAAATAAAGAATTTTTTGAAGTTGATCTCGTTGTCACTCTTTTTCTAGGAGGAGAAGAGCTTCCATTTCCATCCTGCGAGGGTTGAGGGGCACTTTGTTCGTGGCTCGTGTCATCATCCATTGCCGCATCAGTGGTTTTGTTGTTGATTTCCGTCTTCTTTTCGTTTTCCTTATTGTTCGCAGTCTTGAGCTCGTTGCTAGTTGCTGTAAAGCGCCTTGTTGTACATTGGTTGCAGTTGTTGGTTGGTTTGATGGTAAAACAGGAGTACTACGCTCACTAGTTTCCGTTGTTGAACGGTTGACCTTGTCTTTGGTTGAAGATGTTCTTTTCGCAGTTTCAGTGCAAGGTTTACCGTAGTGTGCAGGTTGTTCACAAAACTGACATGTAACCAGCTGATTTTCATAGATAATCAGCGTTTTACACGGATGTGTCCCACCTTGACCACAAATGATGTAAGATGGAATTGCCTTATATAGAAGCATACGTACCACTTGCACGCCATTACGGATACCGGGGGAAAAATTCCGCCATACTTCTCTTTCGATGGAAAGGACTTCACCGTACTGCGACATATTCTCCCGAACGTACTGATCGGTGACTTGCGGGGGGAGGTCATGCACGCGTACTTCTATGGCACTGTCCACCATGTGCACAGGGATTTTGTATTTAATGTTATCACACTCAACGCTGTGCACCTCGTTGTTAACCGAAGCGAATGCAATTGCATCTGGTTTCACGTTTAAACATAATGTACAATTTCAATTTCAATTTCATTTGCTGCTGGTCTAACTTTGCAACGCTTGAAATCTATACAAATTGAATTCGGTCTTGCAGGCCAAGTTTCAGGCTTTGTTAAATCGTATTTGACCATTCCGTAGACTCTATTGTTCACTGCACTGTATTGTCTTTGTTTCTTTTGCTTCGACCGCAAACGATTTTCGACTGTGTTGGGTGAGATGCGAGCACGAACTGAACTATTCGTCTTGATCAGCATCATAAGCAAATCATATGAATCCATAAGAATTCAGGAACTTTGAACTTTGTATGGGGCCATAACATATTTTATTTGAATCTGATTTTGTGAAAATTAGGTTGGTAATCCTAAAGCAACAAAAATGACAATATATGTAACCCACACATACAATAAATTGATTAGATTGGTATATGCCATTTGTCCCTACAGGCCTAAGATCATAGGTCGATTTTCATGGTAATTGCATATAGCTCTTCTTTATGAGGGGGGCCCTTCAACCTCAGTTTGTGAAAATCGGGTAAGCTATCTCCAAGAAAATTGAATGAAATTATTTTCACAGTTTTGACACATCCTGTAATTCCGGAACCAGAAGTAGGATCAAAATGAAATTCTGAAACTTGGTATGGTACCACGAGACCTTTCATTTGAATCTAACCTTGTAAAATCTGTTCAACCATCTCAGAGTAATGCGAGTGACATTATTTTCACATTTTTGGTGTTTTATTTTCACATTTTTTATGCATATCACCCTGTAATTCCGGAACCGAAAGTTGGATACAAATGAACATGAAATGAACATACAAATGAACAACATAGTATGAGACTATAAGACCTTTCATATGAATCTAAAATTGTGAAAATCAGTTAAGCCATCTCCGAGAAAAACGAGTGACATTATTTTCACATTTCTGGTATATATCACCCTGTAATTACTGAACCGGAAGTCGGATCCGCATGATATTTCGGAACTTTGTATGGGACCATAAGATCTTTTATTTGAATCTAAGTTTGTTAAAATCGCTTCAACCATCCCAGAGTAATGTGAGTGACATTATTATCACATTTTTTATGTATTACTTTCACATTTTTTATGCATATCACTCTGTATTTCCGGAATAAGTTTGAGAAAATTGGTTTAGCCATCTACGAGAAAAGTGAGTGACATTATTTCCACATTTTTTTATGCATATCACCCTGTAATTCCGGAACCGGAAGTCGGATCCAAATAGAATTCTGGAGCTTTGTATGGGACCGTAGGGCCTTTCATTTGAATCTAAGTTTGTGAAAATCAGTTCTGCCATCTCCGGGAAAAGTGAGTGACATTATTTTCACATTTTTTATACATATCACCTGTAGCTCCGGAACCGGAAGTCGGATCTAAATGAAATTCAGGAAATTTGTATGGGGCTATGAGACCTTTCATTTGAATCTACGTTTATGAAAATCGGTTAAGCCATCTCCAGAAAAGTGAATGACATTTTTTTCACAATTTTTGTACATATCACCCGTTAGCTCCGGAACCGGAAGTCGGATCCAAATGAAATTCAGGAACTTTTTATGGGGCTATGAGACCTTTTATTTGAATATAAGTTTGTGAAAATCGGTTAAGCCATCTTCGAGAAAAGTGAGTGACAATATTTGTCACACACACACATACACACACAGACATTTGCTCAGTTCGTCGAGCTGAGTCGAATGGTATATGACATTCGGCCCTCCGGGCATCGGTTCAAAAGTCGGTTTTTGCAGTGATTGTATAGCCTTTCTATATGAGAAAGGCAAAAATATAAACACTTTAAATATTCTGACCAAAAGAGCATTGAATTATCCAGTTGTTTTGACTTATACATTACTTACAAGGAAATAATACTGTTCCTTGTAAGTAATGTATAAGAAATATCATAGACTATGATGTATTTGAAGCGAAATTAGTTGCTACGGTAGACGCAATACATTTACTTAGCGTATTTTTTATGTTTTTCTAGGTATTGAACACTTCTTACGTTTTTATGTCCGAAACGGCATATTTCAGGGCCATTGCTGATTCCTTTTCTTTTTTTCTCTTTTCATGAACACTAGTCCAAGGCTGCCTACTGCACTGTGGTCAAGGCGTTCTAAGATCTTTATTTATGAAACATTTATTTACAACATTTCATTATTCACATTTGATACTCAATTTCATTATTCTCATCAAAACTGAGGAAAAAAAATTACATTATGTCAATTTAGTGATAAAAAATCTTAAAAACAAAAATTTACATTGTCGTCGCAAAATTGAGGTTCTTTTGAAATAATCAAATATTTGTAATGAAATTTATTCGAATGTCTCTGAACTCATCTGAAAACATCATCTTTTGAGCCAATATGTCTTTTTGAATTCAAGGGTGTCGTTTACTACAAACATTCAAGCGGTAAAACTTATGACCATACGACGTATTAATTGACTCGGCTTTTTCGGTTTAAAACATTCAAAACATTAAGTTGATGGAAATATGAAACAAGTAGTATTTTCCTAGCAATGAAAATTTGCATAAAACCGCGTCTTAATTCACCTAGTCGTGTGATAATATCTTTCTCTTATCATTCAAATATGCTCATTATTACAATGCACTATGGTCCGAAATAGGAAATTAGCGTGACAAAAATATTTTCACTATTAAATATTAGTTTTTTTGTAGTTGGTGTCTCAGATTCTATAAATCGACTGAGCCATCGCAAACAAAATTGTGCGACAAGAAAGAAGTGCGTTTTGTCAGTGTCAGTCACTTAAACGAGGATTTGCCCGGATCGGGAAATGGCCGGCTCAGCCATCTCCGAGGAAAATGAGTTGATAGAAAAAAATTTTCAGTTTGTCAATTACGTCAATTATACGATTTTATTTCTGGAATCGGAAGTGTCTTCCATATGATATTTCGACTTATCGAATTGCCAAACAGGACACATAGTAGCTTTGAAACAAGCCTAAGATTTCGAAACTCGTTTGGGCATCTGTGTGAAAATTGAGTGAACAGATAAAAGAGCGGTTTGTCAATTATGTCACTTATATGATTATATCTCCGGAATTAGCTTTCAAACGAGTCTAATATTATTGAAATCGGTTCAGCCGTCTTCTAGACTCTAGAGGATAGAGTAAGTGTAGAAAGGTCAAGCACATACATATACACATAAAAATACGCAAATAAACACGAGTAGACAATCTTATATAAGGGAGAGTGTTCGGTTACCAGGACCCTTTTATTTTAAGCTCATAACTTCTGACTTCGTGCACATTATGTGGACATCTATACATCAATGGAAAGCTGAAGTCCCTAGCTAACAACTGATTAAGAAACTAAGTTGATTCAATCAATTGAAAAAAAAAATCAATTTAGTAAAGCGATAAATTTTGCCATTTCAAAAAAGGTGTTCGGTTACGCATGTGTTTTTTGCATGAATATTTTTAGGTGTTTCAGTTTTCATGACATTACTCTAATGTTCGTCGTTTTAAGTGGCAATTTTATATTTTAATCACTCATTACTCTGTAATGTCGAAACTGCAAATCGGATCGAATTCGAATCTAAAAGTTTAACAATCGATTAAACATTCCATGATATGTCGAAGTAATTTCCACTTTAGAGTTTAGGGTAATTTAAGGTACTTCCAGAGCCGGTATTCAGGAACCAGCATAACCCAAACCGATTCGTATGATTATATGACGAATAAATTGCAATATTTTTGAGTCCAACTTTAAGCTTTTCGGGATTGTCAGCTTCTATATCACTTTGAATTTTAAAAATTCATCGTCCTACAATTCCAGAATCGGAAGTCAGAATTGAATAAAATTGGATATACTTTAATTTGAACTTCTGTTTCTAAAATTTGATTTGGCTTTTTTTTTGAGAAAACAATTGAGCTTTGAGAAACGATTCGATACTGGAACCGGAATTCGAAATTCGGTGTAGCCGAAGTCAGACAAGTTCACCTGAGTAGCTGTATAGTTTACATTTGTTTCAAAATGTTTGAAAATCAATGTAGACATCTTTGAGGAATCGTAGTGCGAATTGAATTTTTGGGTTCCTTCCGAAACGAAAACTGAATACAACCAAAAATGAAATAAGTTTATTTGGTTATCGACTATCCAAATCTGTTAACCCGATAAACCGGATTAATTTATGTGAAATAGACATTTTTATACTAATCGCCCTGTATCTCCGAAACCGGAAGTTGGATCTGACTGAAAAACAAGATGTTATCTGGAATCTTAAAATTTTTCATTTGAATCTTAGATGATTCTTATATTTCATTTGAATCTTAAATCGGTTCAGCCATCTACGAGAAAAATTAATTGCATTATTTTAATTTCGTTTCACATATTATCCTGTAGTTCCGGAACCAGGGGTCGGAACCAAACATAATTCAGGAACCTTGTTTGGGAGTATACGACTTTTCATATGAATCTAAGTTTGTAGAAAACGGTTGAGTCATCTCCGAAAAAAATTGAGTCAAATTATTGGTCACACACGCATTTGCTGATCTCGACGAACTGATTCGAATGGTATATGACTGTTATGTTCTTCCAGCATTTATTGCTGTAAGTAGTTTAAATCAATATAATTATGGAATTGCTTTCAACTCGAAAATTCTGCCATCATCTGGTTTACATATGGCATATTCGAATGATTATGTTGCCAAAAACGAACCGTGCTAAAATCGGTCCGAGGCAAAATATCATGCTGTACACAGTCTTTTGGGTACTTAGAAACAAATGTATGTAACAGTATAAAAAATCGTGTTTTATGTTGCTCCCAAGCATTTCTTTGCCTGACAGCGCTCAAAACTTTTACTGCTGGAATAGGGGAAAAAGTCTCTTACACAAAATTTTCGATATCTCCGTTTAAAACGAACGGATTTCAACAATCTATGGCTTGTTGGATAGGTATTACCGTGCGGAATCTAAGTCTGAAAATATATTCTGTTTTTAAGGTCAGTTGTGACAGATACTGTCAAAAAAATAAAACTTTTTACATAAAGCATCGTATAACTCAAAAAGTAAACATCCGATCTCAAAACCATTTAATAGCGTTCTGGGTGACGGGGAGACCTTTCATTTGCGACTAGTTTGATCAAAATCGGTCCAGCCATTTCTGAGATCTCGACCTCTTAGTTGACAACACACATACCGACACACACACATTTGCTCAGTTCGTCGAGCTGAATCGATTGTTATATGACATTTGGGTTTCCGAGCATCGGAAAATTTATCTAAAGTTTGAGCGAATTCTATACCTATTTTTTATATTTATAACAAAAGGTAAAAACTTTTTTGTTATGATACTAACGTAATAGTGAACGACCAGATGCCGGTATTTCGATCGCTTTTTGCGTTCTTCATCAGTGTCTCATTTTTTAAGACGGTTTTATTACCGATTCAACCGACAAAACGGTCTTTGTTTTTATCTCTGCTCAATTTTCTCGAAGATGGCTGAACGAATTCTGATAACGCAAAACTCGTTAAAAAGCTACAATATGTTGATTGATTATGATGACCATTTCCGGTTCGGGGGATGTATTCTTCTAGATGACGAAACCGATAAATCGCAATTTTCTTTCAAACCGCTACATTTTCTCGGAGATACCTGAATCGATTTCTTAGACGCGTTTCTGAGTTTCTGCTAGGTTATTCGATTGGTTAATAACGCTCATGACAAGCACTTTTTGTTCCGTAGCTCTAATCGTATAAGTTAGGTAACCGACAAGTCGCACTTTTTTATCAGCAGAGGAAAGAAAAATTCAAATGTATTATTGCTTATACTTTCGGTTCCGGGGATACTACCGGATCAGCGACGTAGGGGTCGAAGTACGCTTTTATGAATTACTCAAATCATTCTGAATGGAGCCGAATGAATCTCCCTAAATTTGTGTTCTCAAAGAAAAAAATGATGAGACTATATGATTGGCAAGAGAGAGGGTTTATTATACCATTAGGTGGACGCTAAATTATTATTGCCTTTCACATATAGAAAGGTTATAACTTTTTTGGCGATTGTCTATGATGATTTTATGATTTTTTTGAAAATAATTTCAGGAAAAAGGCTTCAGGTCATCAGCTTATTAATAACCTAAGCCTATATGCTGCAGTTCGTTCTCACAGTACAATAGAATACCTAGAATAGTGACGCGAAGAGCTTCGTGAGAGCAAGTTCTAGTACTTATCGAAAATCTTTCGAATGTGCAGAGGAAAACTGATTCTTCTGAAAGGTACTTCGCCGAGTTCGTGACGTGAAATGTACCCTCTAAGAACACTGACAGACGTACTACCGCTCCCATTCAGCATGGCAATCTCGAAATGGACGCTTTAGATGGAACTGTTCTCACAGCATCTCGCTATCCCGACTGGAGAGTGCATATCGTATTTCTCGTGGCCTATGCACTTTTCTTCCCTTTTTAACTGACATGTTTAATTGAACCGTACCGTACGTAGCCGTGCCCAACGAGTCCCTTCTCGACTTGTGATGCAGAGGGGCCTTACCGACGTGATCTGAGAAACTCGCAAAAATAGGTCTCAGTTTTCTGCAGTTGAGTACAGGCAAAGCTTATGTCAGCCTTTTTGTGACCGCCCATTTGCCAAAGAGCAGGCACACGTAGGTAGCTATATGGTTTCATTTGCATTTTCGTAACCACACACAAGCTCGGTACGGATCTGTCCCATGGTTGACGTGGTGCGCGTGCGAACCGTGTGAATGCCATCGAGACGCCGGTGATTATGATTGCAGCAGATGATGTAAGGATCAACAGTCCTTTCTCGTGCCAATCGGCGGTTGGGGGAGGGGTTGCGGCAGACGAAACTTGTTTCATCGTTGTCGTCTCTTGATTCGAGTGGCTGTCTAGTATAAAAGACCGAAACACATAGGTGATTCAGGAATGTCAACTATGCATATAATTACAATGCACCGGTCGATGGGAGGGTAGGTGTAACTGTCGCCTCTGCGCAGTATATTGTGGCAGGCCTTGTGTGATATGCATAATGGTCTTATCGTGGAATCGATTATGAACATCTTTTCATGTCAGGACATTGAGTTGTCAGTGGGAAGCTTTGCTTGCAAGTTTGCAATTCTTATAAACATGTGATATCACTACAGGTAGCGCGTTCTTCAAATTTAACTGATTTTTGTATCTGTTTTATGTTTTCAGACACATCCCAAAAGCCAAAGCCACCACAATTGCAGAAACTCCGGAATTGAAGAGGATAGCAGAAAACACAAAAATTCAGTCGAACGTCAAATACCATGCAGACTTCGAAAAGCAAAAAGGGAAGGTTACACAGGTATAGTATCGTATTAGGTTCAATCAAAATTGTTCTCAGTGCCTTGTTTTTTAATGTCGGGAGTTCTAAGCAATCTGCATTTCCTAATTCACTATAACTGAAGCTATGAATCTCTTTAAGTTTTATAAAGTTGGAAAAGTATCGTTTGTACTAAGGACGCTCGTTTGCGAAATCAATGTAATAATTCGGGTTATCCTAATTCTAATTCCTTTAATATACTGAGTTCAACCTGTACAAGAAAGTCAACTGTACGTTAGAGGAAAAAATAATAGAAAAGTCACGTCAATGCCTAAATATGTAAAAAAGCTCGCACTTTTAATGATTATTTAATTTAATGTACGACCTCAATATCAAAAGCAGAGACAACCTTCAAAAGGCTGACCACAGTATCGTTCGATAAGCTGTCTTGATGATGAATTATCATTTTACACAACGCGGAGCATCCCACATTCCATTTCACTTTTTTCGAGTGAAACATATTTAATCGACCGAAACTTTCCTGCTCATAAAACTTCAATTAAATTAGTACACCGTGGAACTCTTTAACTCAAGTTTCGTTTTCTGTGTTTTCTTCCTCTACTGCACCATGTTTGGCTCACCGAATGATGGACAACATCATCTTTGTATGCTGCTCGCGTACACCAACAAACAAACAAACAAACCTCTTGGCGGATCTTGAACCAACCTCGATCGACGCGAACACCTCCGGATCGTCCGGGAAACTTTCGGCACCCCCGGATATGCTCTTGTTGCGTTGCGAAACAACAAAAAAACAAGGTCGCCGACGATCCCGAAACACTGCGAATCAAGCAAAACACGAAAAACATCTCCAACGTTGCCTACCACGGTGACTTACAGAAGAAAGCTGCCATGGAAAGACAAAGAGAATGTACAGAAATTATCGATAGTAAAGGTGAGTAGTGAGCTTACTGTATGTGGGAGGAAGAAAATGTAGCTGTACCCGTTTGCCCACCACGGGGGCTCGGATCAGGCTGTGCCGAGCTTCTCTTCCGTGGCACTCGAAGCGGATCTTTCGAGTGCTTTGGTTTTCACCTAGTTTTATTTGGTTTTAGTTCATTCCGACTGCTTTGTTGGCCTTGGCGAAATCAAATGAAAATTGCTAGCGGTCGTAACGAGTAAATTCCTGATGTGGTTTTTTTTGTTTGTTTAATTATAATGCCATATTTTCAAACTGTAATTGTTCATCAACTGATATGAAAGCGTAGCTAAGCTTGCGAATGATGCTCGCAAATTGGTATTAAAAGTTACATCCATTAGTAATACCATTCTCTTTTGAGAAAGCTAAAATGTTTCCCAAATACGATCTCGCGTATTATAGAAAATGAATATGCAATTCACTGTACAATAATTAGATTCCACCAGAATATCTGAGGTTTTAAAAAGCGGTTCATGAGATGAATTTAAAACATTGTATCATGGTTTAAAGAATTTGATTGAAATGATTTTAACTTGTTTCAATACTTTAGGTAACAATATAAACGCCCAAAAATGGTTTCTAATAAACATCGCAATATTTATCAAAATTTGTTGCCAAACGAAAGGTACCAAGAGTAAGGATCTGAAGTATATCCTTACTTTTGGTGTCATTCGTTCCTCGCAGTGATAACAATGTGGACCGGGGGCTACAAAAACTATGTCAACATATCCTTCGCTTAACATTTTACTCGACTGCGCAGGTCGTTGTGTGCCTCTTGTCCGTTATCTACGGAACCTATTGTCTGGGTATCAGTGGGTTTCCGCGCCTTATGTTGAGCACGTCATGTACTCGATAAATTATTTGTTTGAGCATCTCTGAAACAGCTTTGAGAATGAAACGAAACCTTGCAGATCCAATGCAGATTTCCGGTTGAAAGTACGAGCTCATCTTTCTCTATACTAAGATCGAGGACGACGCCCTCCATAGTTTTTCTTGAAGGCCCAATATTGTATGTTGATAGTCATATTTGTTGGATTTTTCTCGTCAACCTGGAAATAATTATATGAAATTCGCAGATACTTAGGAACACGTAAAAAAAAACACCGTAAAAATTATAAATTTCGGAAAAATCCAGCGAATTTTTTTGTTGATATAGTGACAATAACAATTTTGGTTAAATTCTACAAATGCTTGTTTTGAAACAACCAACATTTGTTGGTTATTGTCATATTCTAGTTTAAAGCAAGCAAATTTGTTTGTATCTGCGATATCTCGGTTTGAACCAATTTTATTATTATTTTGGTCGGGCGGGCAACAAACCGATTGTATTGTGTTAAACAACCGGAATTTTTTCTGCGGGAAAGATAAAAAATTAACGTCAAAGAGTGGTTTCACTGAAAATCACGATAGTTTTTAAAATTTAATTGTGTGTTGTTTTCTATTCCGCTCATTTTTTTCCCAATAAGAACAATTTGATTCTAGGCTTTCTTTTGAGAAGAGCAACACAATTTCTTTGACAATTTTCGAAAGCATATACCTCAAAACCAGTTTGTTCTTTTGATTTGGTGTTTTTAGCAATGTTTTATGTAGTTATTGGGACTAAATGGAGCAACTATGCGCTGTAAACAAAAATTGCTCTGTAGTTTTATTCCAATAATAAAACTAAATATGTTTTATTGATTGTTTAGGTTTGAAGCTGAAAACAGGTTTTTTTTGCACTCTATGACAATATGCTTTTTTTTTAAAAAAAGGTAAATATTTTCAAAATTTTGAAATTTGTACAAATATTTTCCGACCTGATTATATGAAATTAATTTTTCAATAAAAAAGAATCAGGTCAAAATTTCGCTAAATCCCACTGTTCTCAAGATACGCAGATTTGAAAAAACAATTTACTGAGAAAAAAGGAAATTACTGTGAATTTTTATTCTTCTTTTCCTAGAAGAGTTTTATTTTAGGTTCCCATAACAAGTTCATTCACAAAAACATTTTTTTTATATCGTT
The DNA here is from genome assembly GCF_030247185.1 of Malaya genurostris. NCBI lineage: Eukaryota > Metazoa > Arthropoda > Insecta > Diptera > Culicidae > Malaya > Malaya genurostris. Next base: position 218,491,550 of record NC_080572.1, read on the forward strand.
TATTTATACCCGACTTTAACTTACTTGCGGTCGTTCGTCTGAAAAAACATTTTTTTTATGCAAAATGAATTTTAAGTTACAATTTGAGTGTTACAATATTGAAAAGTTGCGTTTGTTTTCTTGTTGCTTTATAGTACACGAGATTTCGCACAAAATTTTTACAGTTTTAAAGCGACTGCAAATCTTCTTTCTCTTTATATATTCATCTTAAAAAAAAAAACATTTTAGAAAACAATAGGAAAATATAATTTATTAGCATTATCAGATATCTTTCAACATCGACAAAAAAATAAATTGTTCGGTAAATTCGTAAATATAATTGAAAATTCGCATTCAGAAAAAAAGTATCCAAAAATTTTCAAAATAAAGATGCTTAAGGAAAAAAATCTTCAATTTTTTACGGTATATACGGTTTTTCACATAACCCAAAGCTTTGCCGAAGACACCAATTCAAACGGATCAATCTTTCCTTAGAATTATTTTATGAAAGTTCTGGAATTAGGCATATCTTAATTTTTACTTACACTTTCATCAATGTACAAAAAGACACAAAAAGAATTAATGAAATAATGAAATGCAGAATTTGCTATTTAGATGATCTTCGGAAATCACATACTATAATAGCTACACATAGATAAAAATTAAAATGCCGTATTTTCTCGTGAAATGATAGTTTACCACATCTATTAACATGCCTTTTATCATGACATATACATTTTTATATGTTTTGACTTACAAATTTAACTTACTGGTGACTTTTCTTCTTATATGCATCTATCCAGATCCAAGAGAACTTGACTTGATTTCATCGTAATGTACATCTTGGAAACGAAACACCGTACATGTACACTAAGCACGTTCAAATAGTAATAGCCAAACTTGACAGACTTGGCTTTAACGGTGTTCTACAAGAATTGATGCAGTCATATCTAACTGGTCGTGAGATGTCTGTGAAAATAGGAAACAGGATAACAACACCATTTGCTGTTAGTTCTGAAGTACCTCGGGGAAGTCATTTAGGACCTTTCGTATTTTTACTCTATCTCAACGATCTCAACTACACTGTAAAATGTTTCAAGCTATCATTCGGTGATGATTCCAAACTACAACATCTGATAAATGGCCAGGATGACGCATGCTCTAAACTGGATGCTTTCGCAAAAAAGGGATGGTACTGAATGCCTCTAAATCTTCCGTTATATCCTTCTCTCGAAAGCGCTCAACAATTATATACGACTACACAGTTCGAAAAAATCTTGTGATTTTACATCATATAAGATGCACATGAATTTAAGCGTCGTCTTTCATACAAATTTATATTCAAGAAATTAAACAAGAGAAACATTAAATTACAAGCACATCGGTTACTCGACTGGACCGCAGAGCTCATATCTGTTAATTGAATAATTGATGAATATAAATCAGCGGCACTTGGTAGCCGAGTGCAAATTATTTTCGGAGCGTGTAAAATTCTGTGCGAGTAACATATTGCATTATTTGAAAAAATAACTAGTTGTGAATCGTATCGTTTGTAGAATTCTGTCACCTATAAAATTATTTATTTTTTTCTGCGTACAGCCTCTTGCAAAACGTTCCTAAACGCGAACCGTTTGTGAAAGACTTGGGAGTTGTTTTAGTCAGAAAACTTGATGTCAAGAATCACATCGATTACGTAATTTCAAGGGCTCCCAAACGCTTACGTTTCATCTCTCGAATTGCTACTAGTTTTCGTAACATACACTGCTTGGAAGCTTTTTATTGTGCACTAGTCCGGTCAATCCTCGCATATGCATATGCGCATATGCAGCTATCGAATTGACATCGATCGTGTCGAAGCTATTCAACGCAAATCCATTAGATTCGCACTTCGCAATCTACCATGGAGTGATCCATTAAACCTTCCAAGCTACGTGGATCGCTGCCGACTTATCGACTTGGATCTGCTGGATCAAAGGAATGTTTACAAGGCCGTTTTCATCGCGGACTTAATACAACACGTATCGATTGTGCTGATCTCTTAGGGTTGAATAATTTCAACATTTATCGTCGCAGTCTTCGTTCACACCCGTTGCTTAGAATTCCCGCTGCTAGAACCAACTACGGATATAATGAGCCTTTTTCTAGTATGTGTCGTTTATTCATTTGTTGCTCTGATGATGTTGATTTTCATCTATCCCGAAATGCAATCAATAATTTGTAATGTAATTTAGTTTAATCGAAGTCTTATATTGTACTATTTCGATATTATAATATGTTGGTAGAAAAGATGAGGAGGTTTTATGCCTATTGGAGAGAGAAAGTATAAATTTCATCTCCCTGCTCCCAAATAAAATAAAATAAGCGCGTTCAATAGGGTTCTATTGTTTATCCCAACTGCTAATTTAATTTTTAAGGGGAGAGAAAATCGATTTTTGATTTATTGTTTTAATCGATAGATATGTTGTCTGAGAACGTAATTTTAATTTTTCAAAGTTGTACTTTGAACCTTTTTCTGAGATACTGTTCTCGCGCCATGTCATTCCTTTCAAGCACATAAACTTTGAAGCGCGTTTTCTCGTTCGTTCACACGATAATAATAAAACTACTGATCCAATCGACACGATTGTTTTTTTCATTTTGTAAAACGTAATATCATAAAAAATAATCGATTTCATAGTCATCAGTAAGAGTTCAAGCAGAATTTGCTAACTTTGATTTCACACCAGCCATGAATGTTTAGGCCTTGGCAACATTATTTACTGACTCATTTCACAATTGCTGACATTCTTTTACTTGTTTAGCATGTTATTTGGATTTGGACAGTGCATGCTTGATCAGAATCAATTATTTTTAAATTGAACTGGAGGTCTGAGTAGTTGAGACGATTAGCCTCTTTCGCTACATATTGTACGCCATGTTCTCGATATCAAGATTCAACAATTTTAACGAAAATGCTTCTTTGAAAACTCTTCGAGGTATATTTTCTTATCGCAGTTCCAGTTGCAACATAATTTTAACTTCGCCCAGCACTTCTGCCGATGACATGCCATACTTAGTTTAGCTTAGGTCTGTTGTCCGTAACTGCGCAATCATATTTTGTTAAATTCAGTCGTTATATTTTGCTTTAAGGCACAGTCTTAGCTTTAGTCTTTATTCTGTGGAAATATCTTAAAGCTAAAAGGTGCAGTCAACCGCAAAATCAAAAAGAAGTGTGTCTTTGATTGATGGTGGTTTCATTTTTCGTATCGATCCTTCGAGTAAAGCTGCCAATTAAAATTTTGTGTTTCAAAACAAACAATCTTTTCACCAACTTTTATGCATAAGTAAATAATATGTAGAAATAGGGGATGTTTCTAATCAAGAATGATTTTTTAAAAGGTATAGGATTTGGTTAAAAAATAAAAAAAAATGAAAAATTGAGATCTTTATTGGAATCGATAGAACGATCAATATAATTTAATGTTTGAAGATGATTTCATGCAAATGTTGGCCGCAGCTCCAATTTTGGCACACTCTCTCCAACATATCGGCCTGTATTTCTCAAATAAATGCTTCAATATTGGCTTCCAGTGCGTCAATCGTTGCTGGTTTATCCTTGTAGACATGAAACCTAACATGGCCCCATACGAAATAGTTCAAAACCCTTAAATCACACGATCTAGGCGGCCAATGGACAAACCAAAAACGTAAGATAAATTGTTCACCGAAGGCGACTTTCAATTTGATCATTGTTCCGCATGCCGTGTGGGATGTGGCACCGTCTTGCTGAAACCATATGTCAGCCATGCCCAATTGTTCCATTTCGGGCAAAAAACGTCAATTATCACACGGTAGCGCTCACCATGCGCTGTAACATACCGCGCATCATCGCCTTTGAATAAGTACGGCCCGATGATGCCGCCGGCCCATAATCCACACCAAAAAGCAAAGTCCTGGCATAACATTCCTTATGTAGAATTTGGCCTTTCTGTTTCAACAGACTTCGCAGCCGATCCTTAGTGTACAGAATCATTGCATGGCTAGTACTATGGATCCTACTGACACTAAGGATCCTTCCAGGTCAGGACTCGAACATGCGACAACTGACTTGTAAGACCAAAAACCCACCAAATACACTGAGGTCTCTTTTTACGCGTAACTTCGGAAATCCGCGTAAAATACCTCAAGGCATCTTAGAAATTCATGAAGCGTCCAGATCTGGTGTAATCTTAATAATTTTTTTTGTGAAAATCGACTTTGGGACATAGACAAATCTTGAGACTTCCAAAATCGAAAATTTTTTTTTTGATACCGAAAAAAACCGCGTAACTTCGGAAATCCGCGTAAAAAACCGCATAACTTCGGAAATTCGCGTAACTTCGGAAATCCGCGTAAAAAAAACTTCAAAACTGAAGAAACAAATTTTTTTTTGATGCCAAACATCTTAGAAATTCATGAAACGTCCAGATCTGGTGGATATCAAAAAAAAAATTTTTTTTGTGAAAATCGACTTTGGGACATAGACAAATTTGGACTTACAGAACCGAAATTGTTTTTTATGACTTCCAAAACCGAATTTTTTTTTATGCAAAAAACCGCGTAACTTCGGAAATCCGTATAAAAAAACCACGTACTTCGGAAATCCGCGTACTTCGGAAATCCGCGTAACTTTGGAAATCCGCGTAACTTCGGAATGTCTCGTAAAAAGAATACTGCATAAAAAAGAACCACATAAAAAGAGACCTCAGTGTACTCGTTTCAAGTAACTGAAACAATTTTTCGATAAAAAAAATCTTCCTCCAACTTTGCCAGCACCCATTCATGATTAAATTATAGACCAAACGACGATTCATGATTAAATGATAGACCAAACTGAACAAATTTGACAATGACACAAGACACGATTCACGTGTGATCTGTCGAAAACAGTGTTACCAAAAAGATACCAGCAAAAAATCACCTTTTACTAAGAGTTCTCTAACGGATTCGTAGCATGTGAGCAAGCATTGTCGTGATGGAAAATTACGGTCTCGGCCAATTTTCTTTCAATGACTAATTCTGACGAATCAGCTGGGTTCGCTTCAATTCTTCTTTTATGGAAGCAGTACGTGCAATACGAAATTGAAATTACACGGATACAAATCCATTGCCGGTACCATGATTAAGAAATTATGAAAATCATGAAACATTACTTCTCATGAGACCATGCCTATCTCTGATGATTTTGTGTGCAAGTCTCATAACAAGTTTCATGATTCAAATCATTTCGTTCATCAAATCATTAATATTAGATATGATCTCATGAGAAGACAAGTTTTATGATTTTCATAATTTCTCAATCATGGTACCGGTAATGAATTTTTATCTGTGTATGTAGAAAAATCCACCAAATACTTGTCTCAAATAATGTTCGATTTTTCGGAGCACTCTTAGTTTCCAACTTGAAATAATTTCATTACGAAAATGTATAAAAATGTACAATTATAATGATTTAATGTTGTTAACAGATGATCAAGATCTCAACAAAATATATATCGTATATTTCTGCCAAATATCGACTGTAGGTGGATTTTTTTCAAAATGTTCGAAATTTACTTTTTGATCTCACACTCAAAATAATCCCATGAACTCTTATATATTAAGAATGCATCGCATTTGGTGGTCAGTTATATGAAGTTGAAGGTTTTTGATGTTTTATTATTTTAATAGTTGATCGGCATTCATATTTTATGTGCGGTTGTCTAGTTCTGAACAATAACTTAACTATAGGAAATTCGGTTTCAAAATCGGCACAACAAAGTTAATCCACTCGAGGGAATCCATATCTACTTTTGGAATTTGGAAATAGATAAATAATTTATACCATAACTTTAAAATAGAGTTCTAACGAAATGTCGTTTATAACCAACACAAAAAATAACTAGACAAATGGTAATCAATGTCAATATCTTCTACACTGTTTATTCCTCGCGTTTCTTGTAGATTCATCTTAAGAATTTTTCCTATACAGACAATACAGTACATCGTAGATACCAGTGATCCTGTATCCTATTACCGATACGTTTTCCATTCCCTTTTCCCATTGGATCATGCTTGTAGACCTAATCTAGTTTTCCAAACAATTTAATTTCCCAAAACACGATCAACGAAACCTTTCGTGGAAACTAACATGAATAGATAGCATAAACAAAACTGGCCTTGCTCGAATGTAGATCATTCGATGTGAAGCAACTACCAGCATCGAGTGGTTTTTCCCGCGAAATTTACCAAGTCCAAGTAGAGAAAGTCCCTTTGCGTTACCATGCTAACAATGGGCCATTGACTTCACAGTGGCTAGTTGGTACTAGCTGACGCTACGGTTACATAACCAAAACCTCATGCCAGCAGATGGTTCACGGTTTGTTGTCAGTCGGGTGACCCTCGAACGCGCATTTTGTAAATGAAGCACATTTCCTGCAGACTAAGGCAAGGCTACGGCCTGTGTCGTATGAAGGGTGCACTTTACACGGTTCAAGACTTATTTTTCGCCGTGTATCCACAACAATAGGAAAGCGTAAACATACCATGAAAAAACATCTTTTTTGACTGATGTTGTTTGTCACCGATGCCGCTAGCCGTAAACCGTCTGACCGTTGTGCTATCAAATATAGTGTTATGATCGTAATTGCGTTGCTTCGCCTTTTTTTTTACTTTCTAACCAACAACACTTTTCGGTATAAACAGATTTGAAGTTTTTGTCCTTTCATGGGTAGCAATCAGCGGTCTGTGTAAGATCTCTCTTCGCTGTTAAAAATTCGTCTCATGTCTCACACGGGAGCTTTTTGCGGGAGCTCTGTACTGCTGGAACACATTAGCACTGCACTGAATCTCAATGAACTCATCCTAACCCGATAAGTAGCGGTGTGAAAAAGATTGAAACGTTCGAATTGATAGAAAATTTTCGATTTCCTTATCCATCTTAGTGCCATTTCTGTTTTATTTCCGATGCAGACTAATCTACTTTCCCAGCACGTGGTGTTGGATGGGGAAGCTTTCGAATTTAACGACACGGATGTTAAAATGTGTTCATTTCGAAAGTGTTCACATGGTAGTGTATTTGCTTGTTATACCCCGAGTTCAACTGTAATATATTTATAATTGATGTTTGGTTTATATTTTTTGAATGTAATTGATTTGCTAATGATCCTTTGGTATTTTCCAGTATGTCCCTAAATATCGATGTACTTCTAACACCTATTACAATATGCTTTTCTTCGCTTCTTTTCATAAATTGCGTCACGTTGTCGTTACTCGTCAATCATTAATGAAATGCATCATCATCTCGCACACGTCATCTCGCCACAAATCATCAACCCTCCTGAATCATCATCATCCCAACTCGTGGCGGAACGATACTCCTTTGGTCCGCATCAAAACAGACAACAACGAGCTGGAATCGGAATACTTTTCCGAGCAGTTGGCCGCGGAATCGCTGCCCCATTATCAACCACCTCCCCCACCACCGGTTGTGGCCCCAGCATCACATTCACTGTCACAAGCCGCCATGACCGGATCGTCGTCTTCGCTGTCGTCTGTCGGACACAGCGCAACTGCTTCCGCCAATCCGACCGCTGCTGTTTCCCAGCAAGCACAAATCACACCGACCTCGACGCTGACCAAGCACAATCTAAGCAATCTGAACCAGAGCCAGAACAACTACCAACCATCACAAGCCTACCAAGCTAACAACAACTACAGCAAATCGGCCTACGGCGTCACGGTTCCAGCGCAGGTTTACCAGCAGGCTCCTCCCCCACAGCAGCCTAATCATTACCATCACAATAGTAATAGTAGCAGCAATAGTAGCACTCATACCAACGATTTGGTACGTCAGACAGTGTTGCAAAGCTCACAAGCACCCTCGGGAGTTATGGGAAATAATCAAAAGTACTATGATCCGTATGACAACTACGCTAGACCAAATCCGAACGCTACCATGGTAAACAATAACAATAACTACAACAGTCACTACCACCACAGTCAGCAGGCCGGTATTGCTGGAGGTGGCGGTGGCGGTAATGAACGAAGCAACGGTACCACTCACAACTATCACCACATTCAGCAGCAGCAACAACAACATCACCACGCACAACACCATCAGCAAGGTGATGGTGGATATGCACATTCACAGCAACAACAACATCAACGCTACAATGGACACCAACAACAGTATGCACAACAACAACAACAACAACAACCACAGTATCAGTACAACAATGGCAATGTGGTGAACAACGGTGGCAACATTGGAAAGATCGCCGACTACGATCCCTTAACCGATGGGCCAAGGAACATTCCACAACCGAATCGGCAGAGTGCGACACTGATTTTCAGCTCTGGAAATTGTAAGTACTTCAAAACTATTACCTTATCTTTTTATTTTATGTTTTTGAACTAAATGTAAGGTCACAACAGCTTGATGTGTGTGTGTATTTCTGTTATATGAATCAACCACTCTCCCCACTAGTCAGTGTTGAATGTTTCAGCCCATGAATGTAGAATGTCAGCACCTATTCCTGAATCACATTTCCGCACCTGCATTGCTCGTATCTCGGTCTTTCTATTGTATATTGTTTTCTTAGTCTTGGATCATTTTTATTCCTTGAAAAACTAGTGTAACTTTAAGTAATCCAATAAAAAACTTAAGAAACTGCCAACATTTCAAATGAAATGTTTTGAGTAGTTACCAACTTTACGGATCAGATGTCATCACTCAACCAAAAACGTTATTTGAAAACAACTCTTTGTTAGAGCCATTGAAGTTGAGTAAAAACATAGGCAATGATTCTGTCACGATCCGCCTGGAGCACAAATTTCAAATAAACAAGAATTTGTCATTTTGAATAATATCAACTGTACATCCACTTGGCTGGGTAATGTATGTTCAGTCCGTCACACTTTTCTGTCAGAAATCCTATGCGGCATCTTTTAGAAAATTTCTTCGAACGGAGATTTTACTCTAACCAATTTAAAAAAAAATCGATGCGTGGAAATTCGGAAATGAATTCGAATCAACATGAATATGATATTCACTACACAATACGGAATAATGTCAGGAATGATTGCGATCTCAATACAACATTGAAGGATAAATCGAGTTCTCACTGTTTTTAAACAATTTTGTTTTTGTTGTTATGGCGTGAGTCGCCTTGAACTTGTTTGAATGGCCGAGATCACTAAGTTGAAGATGACGTTTTTTCGCAAATTTTCATTGCTGCTATTCCCTTCCAGTATGTTTTGTTCATAAAAAGTTTAAACTAGCTCAAGGTAACTCACTTCTTAACATTAAAAATAAAATCATTTTGAGAAAATTTCTTAATCAATATTTATATCCAGTGTTGGTGATTGCAGAAAATTTGACAGAAGCTGCTATATTGCTATCTATATTGTATACAACATTTTCAATCCAGTAGAAGATGCTACAAGAACTCGAGTCTCTCAATGCATGAATCGTGAGAGAATGTTGCTACATTTCTTCGCTCCACTTCATACTCTGAGTATTTTACGCCTTTAAAAAAAATTTACAGTCTGATAATGATCGTTGCTGTGTGGAATTTCCCAAGAGAGAATCGCAAGTTGACAATTATTGCAGAAAATCGAATCGATGATTCAACTTGATGATTCTCGTACTAGGTTGCAATATTTCAAAACCCTTGTGTGGAGCATTCACAGACATTTTCATAGACACAAATTATACAAAGGTTATATGCACATAGTTGGAAGAAACGGCAATAGTAAAATGATTCTATCGCAATTATCAACTGCCTGCATAGAATCGGATCGCGAAACGAGAATAAGCGACCGTTTATTGCTTCAGAGAGGATCCCCACAGCAGCATGCTAACCTTTGGTTCCCAGAAATGTCATCGAGAGAAATTCGCTCTCGCACTGGTGTCGATTCTATGTTAAATGAGCCATGTCGGGTTTTTGTTGTTACGATGATATCCGTCTCTCTTTGATGGCACTGATTCAATCGTTGAAGAGTTGCCAGTGAGCGTTCTTTGATACGATAAAGGCCATCCTTGTTTATATCTATAAACTTAGTATGAATATAAGTATGAGTATGTGATGTGACACCTGGTACAGAAAGCGCACTAACGAAAATGTTCATATAATTTCATATTGTTTCAAAACAGCAGTCAGAAAAATAGAAGAAATAAATCCGTTACATGCATTGATAAAAATCAAAAGAAGAGCTCGAAATCATTGCAACACAGTTTATTTACATCTCGAATAACAACTAAATTTGCAGGGCGGTTTCATACAAGTACTGAGCTATGTTTGCATATATTGGATAAATTATAGAAGTTTCTTCGGAGAAAGTCTCGACACTTCCGCTTCACGTCATCCATAAGAGCTTGTACAGTAATATCCGTTACCTTTTTCTTATTTGTCATCTACTTATTAATCATATTATTGGTTTCCTCCATTTTCTTCTTGGTATTTTAGTTCAGAGCAGTTTGATCGGTTCATGTTTTTGAGAACAGTGTTGGCATTATCTATCAATAAACAGCACCGACACCGACGTGATTATTATTCACATAATAAACACTGATCATCATGACGAAAATCACCCTGCTGCGAATTTATCAAATAATCAAATATCGCTACTGAGTATTAGCAAATTATAAATGATCATTCTCATAACTATAGCCATGCAGTGATTTTACCTAGAACGTGATGATATTCAGATAATGCTATTTTTAGAGTTTCCAATACACAACGATGTAATGCGAAAACAGCAAAATAAATTACATTCTAAAAATTGATTACAGAGCCAGAAGATTTTGTTTTAATTCCAACTGTAAGATTCAATCCCATACATTGTTTCGATTGAGCCCAGCAAAACTCTATTTAGTATGAATTTGATTCATAGAAGTAACAGAAGCGCAGGATTTTGCTTGTCTCCGGTACACTACAGGCGCAGTGTCTGAATGGCGTGTTTGAATTGGGGCTGGTAAATCCTATGTTTCTGTTACTTCTGTGTGTGATATTTAATCTAAGTCGCCTAATATTTTTGAATCAGCTACATGAAACATGCGTTATGATTCGGTTTTAACTATTGTTTTTATTGTCATTATAATTGATATTAATGGCAGCATGTATGACAATATTACTTGCTGTTTTTATTAACGACATTACCGTACCACCACTTACCTCACTGAATATCATCATGTTCAGTGAAAATAGCTTATAATCGTGAGAATGGTTTTGAATGATTATCATTTTATTATCACGTGGAAGGTTTATGGAACATCACTATAGTGGTATTGAACGGAATAAGATTTTTTTCATGCTCTCTTCGAGTGATAATAATTCTATACTTTATGTTTCGTCTTCGACTCGTCAGTACATAACAGTTTATGTTGAACTGTTATGTAACCTAGCAGCTCAACATAAACCGCTAGGCAGACATAAAGTTTCTGCTACTTACAGAACACATTTTTTATTTGCACCGAAGTGCAACGTCTTTACTGTCGTGCCGAACGTAAACGAGTTTCGACTTAAACTGGCCGATAATAATTATCATTGATTTGACGGATAATATCGGTGTAGAATGATTATTTTCAGTGGTAATATTTGAATTTATTACATTTTCCAAACACTACAATATTGAACACACTTTACCCAATAATTCCGGAACCGGAAGTCGGATCCGGATTAAATTCAGGAATTCCGTATAGGACCAGAACACCTTTCATTTGAATCTAAGTTTGTGGAAATCGGTCAAACCATCGCTGAGAAAAGTGAGTGAGATCCATTTTGGTATATATGACCACTATTTCCGGTACTTCCGGACTTATATCGGGAACCAGGATAGCCAGAATCGGTTTGTTTAGTTTTAGCCTACTGATAATGTCTATCGATTTGTGTAGTTTTGAGACCAGTTTTTGTTTCATCGGTTTAAGTGATGGTGTACAATATTGAACACACTTTATCCTATAACTCCGGAACCGGAAGTCGAATCCGGATTAAATTCAGGAATTCCGTATGGGACCACGATACCTTTTCATTTGAACACACATACAGTCACCCGATTCTTAAACGTGTTCTAGAAATCTCGAGATGGTTTATTTATAGATCTCCAGGATTTTCCTCCAAACATGATGGGATCAAGGATGTCAGGTCATTTTTTCAATAATCCAAAAAACTGTGTAAAATCGTTCTCGGTATCATTTTGGTGAGCAAAAAAAGGTCTCGCTACTTCCAACCGCTCTGTCGGATATTCATTTTCTTTCAGTTTTCCGTAGCACATTGAAGACTTTTTTGGGGTTCATTGCCAGTCTGTGATCGATTTTAGAAATCTGTGCAGCATGGGGTAATTCAAGGTTTTCCACATTTTTTTGGATTTGAAGGTGTATGAATTCTGTACTGGCGTCACCACTTGACTTGACTCATTTTGGTTAAATGGTTAAACATTCCAAAGAGAAAGTGTTCGAAATTTGGTTAATTGAGAAAGAGAGGTCTTTATTCCTTCGCAAGTTTCACTGCTTACTTGCTGTGATACAATTTGAGCTCTAATCGGACGGTTACATTGAAGCATGGTCATGATTGAGACTCGTGATCGGTAGTGGTTTTTTTTACTTCTATTTTCCTTTATGCTTCACCTTAACAAATCAGCTGATTATTGTTTTTAATTCGATCTCAACATTTTCCCAAAATGAGTAGTACGTATGCCGCCGTTCATTGTAACAGTTTTTTTGTACTCGCACTATAAAAGTTCCGAAATGACTGTAGCGAAATACATACAAAGGTCAAAACAGTTTGCGAGTAAGTTGATGAATCATTTTAGAGGGGAGAAATAAGTTTATAATTAACGTTTCGCCACCTCACGGTTGAACATAAACCGCTAAGCAGACATAAAATTAATGCTGTTTGTAAAACACTTGTATCGCACCGAAGTATCATGTCTTTACTAGCGTACCGAACGAAATGTCGATGACTTCCTAAAAGTACGAAAAAGTTATGTGTGATCTGTTTTTGAAAAAAAATGAGGTTTACTTCGCGCGAAGGTGCTTCAAAATTATTTAAATAATGGTTAGAATATGTCGTAGCAAATAATTTGAAATTTTTAAGTACTCTGCAAAAATCGATTTCGAATGAAAGACATGCCTAAAAAGGTCTCAAATGGGTCTTTTCAGAAGAATATGTTGTGTCGTTTTCAGGACAATACGCGCAAAATCTCGTTCAAAGTATGCCTCTAATTATGTTAATTTATTGTCAGAAGACAACTCTTTTAATAAAAGTCTCGAAATGGTGACAATTTCCCTTATTTTCGGTGCGACTGAGGTGACTACGATCGATGTTTCTCGAGACAACACTGAGGTGAATACGCAACTTACGACCAGTGCAGTAAAACTTCATTCAATTCAATTGAAACTGAATGTGGAACACATTGATAATCTCTTCACTGCAGTAAACTTCACTCTTTGACAGGCACAATGTTTACTGACGGCCCGAACGAACAGCATTCAGTTCATCACTCGTTTCTCTTCAATCGAGGCTCAGTTTAATTACCGTCAGTTGATCTCTTGAAATAACAAAATATCTCTTTCAAAAGTGTGAGAGCAGCCTTCAAATGAGGTTCATGTAAACATTCGAATTGGTTCAAGATAATAGATGAAAGACTAATCAGATAACTGAAATATCAATCACAGAATACACATAAATTAATTGTTTCCTCCTTCAGTTTTCATTTTTAAAACTTTACTCCATTTATAATTCTATTCGTTCGATTCTGCTTACTACCAAGAGCGAAGACAATGAAGCAGCTATACTACTTGGCACTTGAAACTGAGCAAGCAAAACTTCAAATGACTAGGTACAATTATTCAACTGACGATGAATTCTGGGAGCTTCACTTGAAAATGGCAGCAAAAGTCAAATGATTTAGTAGGGATACGCTGACGGTCAGCGGCCATAAATTTCATTTTCATCTTATATTATTCGATTGAAAATGAAATTTTACCGCACCGCTTACGACACAATTGCGTATTCACTTCAGTGTTGTCCCGAGAAGCATCGATCGTAGTCACCTCTTTCGCACCGAAAAAAAATTGGATCAATCCGACCAATCAGACAATCTCGAACAGAAAAGTAAAATGGAATATCTTCAATTCTACTATACTATTTTATGCAACAGACTGTAAGTGACTATGTCTGTAAATATTCAGCAGTCTGTGGATAATATTTGTCAAACCATCGATAAAGAAATGTTAAACACTCGAAATATACGGACTCAATTTGAAGTTTTTATAATCCTTGTTTTGTGTTATGCTGTGTTTCGATTATTTACTACTTCAACTGGAGCACTCACTTGCTAAATATTGTTAGAGAATCAATTTCCGGTTGCAACATTTGTGTTTCTACCCGGTTGGGATAAGTCACTTCCGCTAATGATAAGTGCTCCACCCAAAAGCCATTTTTTAAATAATAATCTGGTTGTACATTGAAGGGTAGCTTACATTCTTTAGACCACGTTTTAACCGCCAGCGTTCCAGACAATTTCACCTGAGACAAGAGTAACATTGTTTTACAACCGGAATAGACGGGTACGTGTTCAATCGTAGAAACAAAATTTCTCACGCTCATCCCTTATAAAGTGTTCGGGTTTCCCCGAAAAAAAAAAACAGAAAGCTAGGGTATATATTATTCGAGACATAGCATCTATTGAAGCGGCCGCTGCCAACGAGTATCAGGTGCAGTATGAGCGGTCTGTCTGTATCTTTTTTTCTAAGCACTTTGAAATTTCTTCGTAAAAATATGCAAATAAACATCAAATATGCACATACGAGAGGAGGCATGAATGAAAGTACCTACACTTCAATGCTTTTGCGCTACTTCTTTGTGCCAATAAACTTGAATGAACAGTCTCGTCTATAGCTTTCCCGTACAGTAAAACTGTATAGAATGTACAGTCACTGAAGGGCTAATCTAAAAGACAACCCAGACTTCTTGGAAACCAGTCATTTTTATGATACGCGAAGGTAGCTTTTCTGATCTGTCTTAAAGGTTTCTTAATGCAGTGTAATAAATTCTACGAAATTTTTGAGGAAGAAAATTGATTCTGCGGTAGTGAAAGATTTTCTATTACTCAAAGATTTTCCATTATCCCTTGAACGGATTCTCAGAGCAGACATTGCATTGTTTGAACGGGTTTGCGTGTTTGTGACTATTTATTCTAAACTATACCGCACATTGTTGTCGTTTCGAAGACAAAAGATGTAGTTTCAAAGAGTGTGAAACAACATTCATACTTTTAGCAATACAAACGGTGTTGGTACGTTTTAGTGATGAAAGATAATGCCTTTAAATGGTCAGTGGAATCGGTCGTTGAACTTTGAATTTATTATTTACTTTGAAATTCTATAGACCATTTACAAAAAACTTAATCATCTACCAAAAAACAGTTAATCATCTATCGAAAATAATGGTTACTTTGTGCAACATCAATAGTTCGAAAAATCCCTCGGGTTATCCTTTGTACGGTTGCCTACAGTGCCCAAATATTGATAATTTTTAACAAAAAATAACGCGGAGCTACTTTAGTAAAAGCTATTTTAATCCACATAAGTACAGTACTGGACTAAATAAATCAGACCAAATAAGTTTTGTTATTTTCTTCGATATTAAACGGTAGGGGGTAAGCTTTTTTCTGTATTAAAAATGTATTTATACAACAAAACTGAGCCGGCATGAAAACTTTAGGAATTTGTATGACTTGCGCAATATTAAATAAAATATCTTTGTTAGTTACTGATGTCTTGTTCACATTATCGCCAACATAACCCTACAATTTTTTCATCGTATTCAAAGCAAGGAATTGCAGAGATCATTTGAGCATTGTGAGGTTTGATTTGAACTAGGCGGTAATTTTTTTCCGTGGTATTCTTTGGATTGTTGTTATACCGAAAAATGTGGTTAGTTCCCGTGCCAATATTCAAAAGGGACATCTTCATATTTTTGCAGCACAAGCAGTCATAACGTCTTTGCCCGGAGAAGTTTGCTTTATGTTGCACAGTTAAAACTGAGTTTGTTTTTAGCAATATTCCGAAACGAAATACCTTTTTCTCGATCGCGAATCACCAATTTACTGACATTAAAACTATTGCGTCATTTTTCGCTGTTATATCACATTAAAAAAACAGCTGTTTTGTCTTTGAATGAAAATTTCAGTGTTAAAAACAAAGAACACAAAGGTCAATCCAAAAAACTTGAAGATGCCAAACTGCATGAATTGTTGAACGAAGATAATGCCCAATCTCAAAAACAAATGGCGGAGAGGTTGAATGTTAGTCGCCAAGTCAATTTTGATCGTCTTCATGACATGGAAAAAATCAATATGGTGGAAAAATAAGTTCTCGTGAGCTGAATGATGGCCTTTTCTCGTGATAAAACAAAAACTGATCATGACGATGAGTTTATTTTGAAAATCAAAAAAAAATTCAAATCATGGGTCCACCTTAACCAACCATGAACTGCTAAATCGAATCGCTTTGGAAAGAAAACGATGGGATCAAAAGGGTGTCTTGTACTAAGACCATCTAAAACCAAGGGAAATTGTGAATATTAATCGCTATCGACAGCAAATGATGGAATTGACTCAAGCATTACGCGAAAAACAACCGGAATGCTTCACAATACATGAGAAAGTCAGCTTTACAGATCAGCAACGCCTCCGCACAGACAGTAAAATCGGCCAAAAACAAAATTTCTTAACTCAGACGGGAACTTTTACTTCACCCGTATTACTCCTCACACTTGACCCCTGCCGGATATCATCGGTTTTCATCGATATCTGGTGCACTTGCTGAGCAGGACTTCACTAGTAATGAAAATGTGGAACAATGGTTTCACGACTGAATTGCTTCAAAAGATGAACAGTTCTTTAGACGCGGTACTTATGAAATGGTGAAAGATGAAAAAGTGTATAGCTTTCGAAACTACTTTGAACAAAGTATCACAAACCTATTATTCACAATTAACATATATTTCCATTCAAAAAAATCAGGTCAATCGTTATTGGTTTCAAACGCTGACGTTTTCGACCTTCGTTACAAAAAAATATAAAATTTTCTCCAAGAGGAGATTCTCGACTAGAAACTGGAAAGAAATTTATTGAAATAGGTTAGTCTCAATACAGAGAGATTCTTTCCATAAAAAGAAAACGTTGGAATAATTTTTTTCCCGATGTTCTGAGCGGTGTGCGTGTCGTGCGTATTAGGGTGGGAAAAATTTAAATTTCAGCTCCACCGAACTTTTCGTGATCCTTTTGGGTCTCATAAGAACTATGCACGCCGAGGATTAAAGTTTTCTATTGGATTCGGTATGGGGAAAAACAAACTTTTTACAAAAAAAAATCGCCTGAAGATCACCCTATAGACTCTAAAAATATGTACATGTGTTTTTTGCATATTGAATTTAATGAGGAAGAAAACCTTTGAAGACAGCAAAATAATCCGACATTTGTAGAGAAAGTTTTGAAGAAAAACCGGCACTAGGTCCGAAAACAATATATCTAGCACCACTGCTGCTAGTGGGCGTACTACGATTGCACTTTCTTTTTTTATGCTAACATATAACGGTTGATGTGAGATGTCTTCGCGATAGTTACTCAGTTTAGTATTATTATTTTTTTCAAGTCATGTACCAAAACTCACTGTAAAGACACAAAAGGTCTAAAAAAGGTTTTTGGTGTCTTCGACAATGTTTTAGCTAAACTTTAATTCGACAACTTTGTCGAATACATAAACTCTCTATCTCATATGGTTTAGGAAACTTGAACCATACGTTTTTATGCAAACAAAAACTTGACTTTTTTGTGTCTTTACGGTAAGATTTGGAACACGATTTGTTATTTAAAAAGAATCTTCATACTAAGCTGAGTAACTATCGCGAAAACATCAAACTTTCGCTTACGTGAATGTGAATCGCTAGTCACCTACGAAAACCAGTGAGTCATGTGTCAATACTGTCAGCAAACCGTTCATTATGGCAAGCCTCGTGAGAAAATTACGAAAACCAATCTTGACCCGTGAACAACAATCGAAAAGTCCCATCAAACAAATCATCAACTGCTAATAATGTACAACGAAACAAAAACTAGACAGAAAAACGCTACAACGATGATTCCAACAACATCAACAATTGCGATGGGACGAATAGTGAACCAATAGCCTCCCACTGGATAGTAATGAGACTGTCACTTCCCCAAGAAATGGAGTTTCAACGAAATCCTAGTAGGAAAAACATGGTGAAATAATTACACTAAAATAAGATAAATCGGCTTCGCTTTATCTCAAAGATCACAAGTCAAGTTGACAAAAACGAAATAAACAAAATTGTGTGATACTTTTCAACTGGACGGAATTATGAAAAGTTGGGAGAACTGGAATTTTTATCAAGGAGATCAATGATATGTTGACATCTCTCGGTTGTTCGTTCAACATGGCTAGAACTTTGATGAATCTATACAAGGGAGGTGATTCACATTCGTACTAGCACTCTTGCGTATACAGCTTCCAGCTGATCGGTTTTGTTAGTAAAGGAAAAACTTGGTTTCTAGTTCACTGTTGACAAAACGATGCCTATTCATTACTTTGAGCAATTTTATTTAAACTTTGATGTGTTAAACGGTTGACCTTGTCTTTGGTTGAAGATGTCCTTTTCACAGTTTCAGTGCAAGGTTTACCGTAGTGTGCAGGTTGTTCACAAAACTGACATGTAATCAGCTGATTTTCATAGGTAATCAGCGTTTTACACGGATGTATCCCATCTTAACCACAAACGATGCAGGATGGAATTGCCTTACGTAGTTGCATACGTACCACTCGCACGCCATTCCGGATACCGGGGAAAAATTCTGCCGTACTACCCTTTCGATGGTAAGAATTTCACCGTACTGCGACATGTTTTCCCTAACGTTTATGTTTAATATTATCATGATTTTATGTTTAATATTGTCATGATCAACACTGTGCACCTCGTTGTTAACCGAAGCGAATGCAATTGCATCTCTTTCACGTTTGAACATAATGTACACACAGTTGGACGCCTTGTTGAATTGAATCTCACTTACATCATTAACGTCTAGATGTACTCGTTCTTTTAGTAAGATTTTAATTTCATTTGCTGCTGTTCTAACTTTGTAGCGCTTGAAATCTATACAGATTGAATTTGGTCTTGTAGGCCAAGTTTCAGGTTTTGTTAAATCGTATTTGCCCATTTCGTACACTCTATTGTTCACTACACTGTATTGTCTTTGTTTCTGTCGTCTCGACCGTAAACAATTTACGACTGTGTCGTATGAGATACGAGCACGAACTGACTTCATGTAGTTATTATTTTCTATTAAAGACTGCTAAAGTGTTATTTTTATGTTAAAATATTAAGTAATTTCTAAGATATTATTGCTCCAAATAGGGCATACTATTTTCGCAGAGCCAAATGGTGTGCATTATATAACTTCAAAAGTTAATCATGGAACAAAGAATGTCACATGTTTTTGATTTTTTTTTGAGTTCTCATGTAGTGACGTTTTTGTTTTTTGAAAATAGTGATTTACACAAAAATAAAATTTGCAAAATTCAAATTGTCAAATTTGTTTGGACTCACTAACAAACAAAATATTGATCATTGTTTCACCCGAAATCAACTCCTGAGGTTCTACAACGCATGCCATTTACCTCTTCAAAAATAGCTAGTCCACTTTGAGCAATCATATCCCAGAGATAGCTCGATATTTTTACACGAAATAACACTGTAGCAGTCTCTAATAAAGAAAAATAACTATATGAACGGCACATCAGTAAGAACGTTGCCCTTAGGTTCAATAGATAAAATTGTATTTTATGGTAGTAATAACTTTTTGTCTGCTTAGCGGTTTATGTTGGATGTAATCTCCAAATGACAACTACATAAAGTTTCTAGATTAGCGAAAACTCCATTTTACAGGAGAAGCTCCCCTTAAACTACGCTGATTAGGAAATACAAATCTAAAACACAACCTAATTGAACAAAACCTCCGCACATGTTCAATGTTGTACGAACGCTACGTATTTCAAGTCACTGTTGAAAATTTATCGAAAATTTTCATTTCATTCCATATAATAGTATTTTTTCAGTCTGTTATCCGTTTAATTACTGATACAAGTAAATGCCGTTAGAAAACATCGGACTAGGATGTGTAGAATCAATCATCTTTTCTCTACCTTAAGGGGTATTTATAACTTTAGGAAAAAACACCCTTTGTTGCAAAATACAAAAGCAATTTCATTCACTGTCGTTGAGCGGAGATTCAAAAGAGAAATGTCAGTTTTTTTTTGTTCATTTTCATTTTTTTTTCTTGAAGATTCATCTAGCAGTAGCAGAAAAAAAACTGCCTTTGCGATTTTCAACAATTGATGTTTTCCTAATATTTCATGTAGAACCTTAACGATTTCTACTTTTATTATTATTGTTTATGTATTTATTTACAATTTATGTTTGTCCAGGTTGGCTAAAATCTATCGGAATTGTAAAATTCTGTGCTCTTCCCGGGAAGTTTATTTATGCGAATCAGAGTATTCGTATTCGTGATGACGAATGCTTGCGTGGCTTTGTTATTTATCAATAGGATTGAAATATCGACTATATTCATGTGTATTTTCGAGAGTTGTCTTAACTAGAATGCAACGAATAGTGCTTCGGAAAGTCTGTGGTATTCGCTTCTTCTAATTTTATTGACACCTCAAGTCATGGATTGAGACTTATAAAATATCGAAAAATAATTGTTCCCATCCCAAACATCATTCTTTACTGTCAAACAAATCATCAAACGATTAGATTCGTGTAACCAATTTACTGGATTCGAAAAAATTATCAAAAGACATGTTCATATTGGTTTTGAGTTTACTCGATCGAAACATCTAGATAACAACTTAAATCTAATCTTATTTACTAAAGCTTCATTAACAATATGATACAGATGTATATTTACAATGAGTTTAACTGTACACTATGCAATTGCAGTGAACGCAAACAACAATCGACGAATCGGATCCGTTAACGATATCGACCCGGTAAATGGCTATTATGGCTCGGTCACGACGGAAACACAACAGCAACAACAGCAAAATGCCATTTATCACCAGCAAGCAGCTCATCAGCATCACCAGCAGCAACAGCAGCAGTTGTACCAACAGCAACAACAACAACAACAGCAGCAGCAGCAAAACAATATTAGACATTCGCAACTTCAACAACAACAACAGCAGCAACAGTCACAATACATTCAACCGCCTCAGCAATTTGGTGCTCCAACATCAACACCGGTTACGAAGCCGATGGGCAAAGTGGTAAGATTACATTCACTGTCACATACTAAGTTGTTAGAATTCTTGGTTTGGGTTCGAAAAATAGTAATACGGTATGTCTTCACCAGGATGATAGGGACTTTCCACGATCTTTTCGGTCAAGTGTTCTCGTGATTCAATACTGTTACTATCACGAGGACACATTTCTTTCCTGATGCAAGCCCCGTTATGTTTCACGTAACCGGGTTGACAGAGGCATCTAGGCTTACCGGAACACGGCGTCAGGCAGAGTATTTGTGAGCAGTCCATGGTGCATGTTGACTCACAACATGGGGTGCAGTGGCTGTACCGGGCGTATGGACCACAAGTTGGACAATGATCCGGTGTAATACAGCGTCCTTCGTTCCGTACGTAACCTCGCTCACAAACGCACGTTGGTCTGTGAATCAATGTGGTACGGCAGATGATATCGGTACAATTGTTTGAACACGTTGCTTCGCAGCATGGTGGTGTGGGTAACAGTTCTTCGTGGATCGAGCAAGATGCTGTAATCAAAATAAAGGGAAAACTGTAGCTTTCCGCGACTGTCACACTATCCTATGAAGCTTACATATGTGTTGCTCGATCGGCGGGCAAGCGGATCTGGGAATACAGCTACCTAGATGCCGCACATAGTCCGGCCGACAGATGCATGTCTGCATGTGTATCACTTGTTTGGGACAGTTTGCCAAAGAGCAGTCGTTTTCGCATGTAGGTTCGCAGCAGGGCACTACTTCACTGATTACTTCATCCTGATTGCATGCTCCTGAAATAATTGAGTGTTATTAAAATTGAAAAATTTAGCGACATACATTTCTTACTGCACAAAATTGACCTCGGAGTATTTTCGACTAATCCGTTAGTGAGCTCACTCGACAGAGAAAGTAGTAACAGTAGGGGCCACATGGTGATTCTTTTTGCCTGTGAACTGCAACTGAACGTGCCAACAGTTTGGTTTTATACTTGCCGTCGCATTGCATATTTGCTGCCAGTCAGTATCACGTAAACTATGTTACTATCGGTACTCCGCTGCCAAGCTTTGTAGATAGGGTAGCAGATATTTGTACGACTGTCCTATGTTCTGTGAGATTTTCTGTCTATATGGGACACTCTGGCGGTTATGAAAAGTATAGCTTTTGCCTTGTTCCGGTGAATGTCATTGTTTTTTCTTTACTGGTCAAATACTAATCTAGGAATGACGATTTATTTACAAACTATACCTAAAAGTTTAGAGGTAGAAATGTCTTTCCCAAACCCGGAAGAACGTTAGATGTTTGAAAACAATTCTCAATTACTTACAGTCCGAAATTAACTTTGTTTATGGATCAGACAGTATTTAGAAATTTGAAGGATAAATTCAATCTAAAAACCCACAATGTGGTGAACTTAAGCGTTGTGGTTCAATGCATATGGTGCTGGACAAACCAGGTGTTGTATGTTCGAGTCCCGACCTGGATCAATGTAAAAGATCGTTTGAGGCTTGACCTTTTTAGCACTCTTCACCCTATAATTCCGGAACCGTAAGACGGATCCGGAATCAAGGGGCGGAGCAAAAAAAATCTTGGATTTTTATCAAAGTTTGAAGCGGTTTAACTGTCCTTGAGAAATAGAAGTAAATTCTAGTATCATGTGTTTTTTAGATAACTATTTCGAGTGCTTTCTGAAGAGAAGACCGGAGATCGGTATCTCAAAAGCCGGTTCATTTAGGCATCGACTAGCAAGACCTATACATTAGAACAGTTTTCAGCCCAGTTCCTCAGTCACCTTAAATGACAGTTTTTCAAATTTCAACAGTAGTCGGATTCGAATAAAATTTCATTCCCATCTATGGTATCACAAGATCTTTGAATCTAAGTTTGCGAAAATTAGTCTAACCGTCTTCGATCACCCGAAGTAAGTTCCATTTTGAAGTATTTCGTCACTATTTCCGGTACTCTCGACACAGGGAACCGAAAATGCCGAAATGGGTTGAGCAACCACCAATTAGCTAGATCTAAAAAAAACTTGCTTACCAGTTTTGTAGATTCCGCTTTATTCTGCATGGTAACTTATGAATAAAACACTCTTGAAATTTTTTTTGTTCTTATCATCCTATAGTTCTGGAACCGAGAGTCGTATCTAGATAAATTTTCATAGCACCCTATGAGGCCATAGAACCTGTCATTTGTGCCTAAGTTTGTAAAAATCGTGTCAACAATATCCGATAAATTGAAGTAAGCTCAAAATCGAAGTTTATAATTACTATTTCCGGCACCTTCGGAGCCGGGAATCGGTATTGCCGAAATGAGTTTGTTTGGTCATCAATCAAAAAGATCTATATACTAGAAGGTTTTACTAGCCAGTTTTGAACAATCCGCGATTGCAATTGATTTTTTTGCGCTCATTATCCTGCAGCTCCGCAAACGGAAGTCGGATCTTAATAAACATTAAGATTTTTATATGAGATTTGAGGCCATTTTTATCTGGCTCTATTTTATGCAGCGGTCCAGTCCAGAGCTGATAAAAGTCATTTTCATTAACTCAAAATAGTCAATAATTGCAATATTTATGTACCATTTAATTCCACTATTTCACTGTCACGTTATTACACTTTCACAAAGTCACTATACTTTAATGAAGCATAACAAACGTTACAATACAGATACGCGTATTTCGGAATGTTATTTACATCCTTCTTCAGTGTATCGGTTTTATAAGTTTGTCAAACAGTTTGTTAAACATACCGAAATACGCGTATCTGTATTGTAACGTTTGTTATGCTTCATTAAAGTATAGTGACTTTGTGAAAGTGTAATAACGTGACAGTAAAATAGTGGAATTAAATGGTACATAAATAGTGCAACTATTGAATATATTCCGCTAACAGCTCCAGGTAAAAAAAGTCAAAATAATCGAAAATGACGAGAAATTAATGTCACTCTCAGCTTTGCTTGCAAACTATGAGAACGAAATCCATGTCCAGTCGACGACATGAACGGAACAGTTGTTTAAAAATTGTGTTCTTTTTTTCATTTGCCTTTCAGTCTCTTTCGGATTTCACTCGTATCGCATACTGTACAGTGTCGATATTCAACCGAAGCTTTGAGAATCGATAATGACAGAAAACGATTCACAATGATTTTTACCTGTCGGTACTCGAATCTGTAGTAGTTTTGGTTTCCGAAGAGGATCTGAGATGTAAATACTTATATTCATCATATTTTAGACACTCTTTATAGCCAAGCGTCGAAGATTTTCAATATATCGACGAAAGAATGAGCATTGAAATTCTGCTGATTCTCCCTGCAACCGTTAGTTTGGTTTCATCTTGTCATAGAGGATAGAGTGACATTGGCAATTATACTCTCTCTTTTTTCTATAAGAAATGAAAATGCTTCGTCTCTCTTCGGTTGTTTTGGTGTCGGCCATTTAATAATGAGACCGTAAAATAATGTATATGAGGCTGTTTGATTGGATTCTTTCATTGATAGTGCGTGACAATTTTAAGCTTTGTTCCAGTCATCTTCGAGAGAAGTGAGTGCACATATTTTCAGTTTTTTTTTTGCAATAACCATCTTGTTATTCCGAAATATGAAGTCCGATCCGAATAAAATTCAGTATTGTTGTATGGGACCGCAAAATCTTTCATTTGAATCTAAGTTCATTAAAATCGGCTCATCCTTCTTCGAGAAAAGTAAGTGAACAAAAATCATACATACACACATGAATACACAGATATTTTGCGATCTTGACAAACTGATTTGAATGATGTATGACCCTCGGTCCTCCGGACACAGTACTATGCACGGTACTTTGTTTCATTGGTCGATATGCTTCTGAGTTGTAATTTTTCTGCATCTCCAGGGTAACTTAATGATAGAGATGCACCATGGATTCAAGATAGTTTGAACAAACCGCCAAAAAATTATCTAATTTTAAGTACTTTTCACGCAGAATAGGGGCTGCATGCAGGAACTTAATACCAAGTAAAACAGGTTGATCAGTGGTTGTTCTATTTGTTTCCTGAGAACAATCGAAAGTGCGAATGAAAGGTGACTCAAAAGTACGTAGTAATTTCGGTACTTTTCCGTTATCCGGGCGCAAGAAAAAAATATGCCCAACACAGAGTGGTTGAACCTGATGCAGGTTCTGTACTAATCTTGCTTCCACTGGTTTCAACTGTAACTACCCTGATAGGGTACATTTACGACCCGCCGTCGGGAGCGGTGGCCTCTCGCAAGTAAACCACCCATTTGCCCGGTAATCCACCCATTTGCCCAGTCTTTTAAATGCTAGTTCCTTTGGTTTAGCTAAATCGGGATCCCCGTTACGAAGCCGCAATATTTTTAATTAAAATTTTATTTTCATTGCAAGGACTAGGCAACCGCTAGGTGGCACAGAGATACCGAGGTGACACAGTTTGAGTCGTCCAATGGCCAGTCGAAAGCGGTGGCTACTTGCATACAAATCTCTTACCGCCTCGTTTGACCGGTCTACCTAAAGTTAGATGTATTTACCTTAGGTTCCATTAGGAACATTTACCTTAGTTAGGCACATTCATCCTAGTAAAGTACATTTACATTAGTTAGAAATCAGCGGAAGCTAAGTTTGGGCAACGCTTGTGTCAAAGCAAACCGTGTGAGGTTTTTTTTCCTGCTCCCGGATTACGGAAAAGTACCGTAATTTCTACCGTTGAACACGTCGTACGTTCGTCGATATTTCGAGAAACCGATTGTAGTTTAGCACTGTAATGTCTCGCCCAAAACGTTAAATTCAAATATCTCATAAAAATAAATTTGTTTGAACCATTACCTATTACTCATTTGACATTTCTTCGTATTCTTCTTCTCTTCGCAGCGCGTGTACAGAGCTCTGTACGATTATGAAGCACAGGACAGCGATGAGGTTGGCTTCACCGAGGGCGATCTGATCATTGAAGTGAACTCTATCGATTCCGGCTGGATGACGGGTCGAGTCGAGCGAACGGGCCTCACCGGAATGCTGCCGGCGAATTATGTCGAACTGGTGAAAATATAAGCTCACCTTCTGCGATGTGTTTGACGCACAGGGCCGAGCTATTGAGTTTCAACCAACCACCAACGATTGTGGCGAACAGGATTCAGTTTGAATGTGAGCGCAAATTTGTGAAAACAAAAAATCACGAGAAAATATTACCATTCTTATAGTTTCTTGTTTAGTGTAAAAAGAGAATGATCTAATTTAGATGGATATACAACTACTTTACGATACAATAGTGGGAAGAAATTGCGAGCAGCATATGTTTTTAATTTTATTTTCTTGTTATTATTTTGATATTCGCGTTATTTCCTTGAATTATCAATTAGAGTCATTCAGCAAAAGGTGCTGAGCTAACTTTGACCACATGTATGGCAGCCTATTTTTGTTGTTAAATTTCGAAGAATAATTTTGCAGCATTTACTGAAACTGTGAACATTCGAAAAATATATTTGTATTCTTACAATCAATAAACACGAATCGAATCGCACTAGCACTAGAACATCTGATACATACTGTAACATTCGACTGGTGTAACCTACAGGAGACTAAGTAGAATCGTGCCTTTATCCAATAACGATTACCCCTTTGGATGCAATTTTTCATAGTAGCATATACAATGTCTTTTACACACTAGAGATCGTAATCAAAATTACTCATTTAAAATAGTAGATGAGCTTCCGTTTATTGTATACAGATTCTGTGATAGATGAATGTGTATTCGAGAAAATTGTTCGGCCTTTGTTCTTCAGTTCAAAATTCTACAAACAGCTATAAGCAAGTAAATAATCAATTTAGGAGCAAACATTTTTGGTACTTTGTCGAACCCCAGCGAGATGTTTCGATTAGAAAGATTTACCCAAGATAAGATAGTAACAGAACATACCGGAATTAAACGTATTAGTGATAGGCTCTACAAAAAATGGCAACATGCAAGTTTATTACGTACATTTACACTTGAATATATCCTTCCTCTTTCAAGCAAATTAATTTATAACATGAACCCAAGTCAATAAACAACACATATACAAGTGCTACTGTTAGGTAATAAAGAAAAAGTAAAATGTTATAACGCTAGAACTAGAAATGGATAGAAAAACAAAGAGCGAAAATCAAATTTTAATGGCAACATTTGTTGTTTTTTTACTGACGGAAATAATATAGAGAAAGCTTGAAAAAACCATCACTTGAATATCAACCGCTTGCTCGCGATAATATTTTTACATAACTTCCATTCTTCTAAGTGAAAAGTGTAATAATTCGAACGTAGAGGGTTCGCTAGAAGAACTGTCAACCCTATTCTGAATTTTGAGTTCGATCTAGTTCTGCATCTCGAACGAGTTCGAGTTTTTCATTCGAATATAATCTTCTTGATCGGCCAATTGTACTGCAATTGCAAAAGGATTAAATGTAAAAAACATTCAGTGCGATACAGTCGTTTTCACACTATTTTTGTATTTGTTTACGTGTTTGTTATAGTGCTAAGTAAGAAAAAATCGCGTACCTTCCGGTATTCATCGTTGGACAACATCTCGTGTGCTGAAGATTCAAATATTTCGCAAGAAGGAAAGAATTATCATCCGTAGTGTGGCTCTTCGTCTTTTTATCACAGCGATATTTTGGGCAAGATTTTGCAGATGAAAAAAATATGCAATATGGCTTTCACGTATTTGGCCATGCTGATGTGGAATGGTGTGTACTTTTGACTTCGATTGGTAACTGTTATTGAAATGTGGATCCACCATTACACGTCAGATAACAGAATGACTAGGTACCCGATAATGTTCTGAAACCGGCA
The DNA here is from genome assembly GCF_030247185.1 of Malaya genurostris. Lineage (NCBI taxonomy): Eukaryota > Metazoa > Arthropoda > Insecta > Diptera > Culicidae > Malaya > Malaya genurostris. The sequence continues at coordinate 218,519,671 of NC_080572.1, forward strand.
TGAGTTCTCCGAAGTGTTTTGGGAAAGCTCAATAACTCGGAGTTTTGCTAGGATTTTAATGGTGTACTTTGCTGGTGGAGGTCATCGGGATGGAGACGTTTAGTTGATTAGGATACAGTAATTAGAACGATCATACTGTGGCTGGTTATGACAGAGCTGGTCTAGCCTAACGATTGCATTTAAAAAAAATGAACAAAAATTGTCAATTTTTCACGTGTTTAACATCACCCGAACTGACGAAGCTACCCAGGCAGCATCAATCATAGTATTTCATGAGTCAACAGACAAAAATTGACAGCTCTGTTAGTCGAATTCTAACTGTGATGGCAAAAACAGTGAAGCAACTCCGTTCAGAAATGTTTGCTTTAAAAGAACGGCACCCCGCCGGTTTTAGACGGCCGACAACTCTGAGCGACAAGAAGCTTTAAAGGAAGCTGAAGAGCAAGACTGTTATGATCGATTTTGTCGTGAATACGACTTACTTTTCTATGGGGTGCCTTTTCAAAATTTACCCTCTGAGAGAGATAAGGTTTTGATTGTGAATATCTCTTGTTGTATCTAACGCATCAACATAATTTTTGCTACATGCCATGGGAAATATGATCACAAAAATATGATAAAATATTCAGTTGTATGACATAATCTCAAATAATTCAAAATAAAACTTTTCTGAAATGTTTGGTATAAACGAGTATCAAAGAGGATAATTCATAGGGCGCGTTTGCTTTCTCGTATTTTTAAAGCTCATAGCTCAGAGATCTGTGAAAGGATTTATAAAATCTAACTACCAATAGAATCGAAAATTTTCAACTTAAGCGTGTATAGAAAAAGCATTGATGTATTTCAATAGTACACTATTGAAAAACCTGTCTCATTTCACCCATGTCAACACCAGCCAATCATAACGCGTTCTAGCGGAAGAGAACAAAATATCTGCTGCTGTACAACAAATCGTTCAAGGAAAATGTTCCGAACAGTGCTTAATATCGCAGTGAGTTCCACAATTTGACCCTTCTGAATGCTAGAAACGAATCCCTAGAGCATATTGATAGTGTCTTTCAATAAATTATGCAAATCCGATATGAAATAATCGACATTCAAATTCTGTATGCTGCTATTTTTATAGCCGTTAGTGAAAAAGCTACAAACGAAATCACGTAAAAAGAAACCTCTCAACAAAAATTGGATCAGTTTGGATTCTATCGCCACTGCGAACAGGTGTATTTTGTGTCGTTTGCAAAGCTAGTTTCACTTTCGGCAAGAGCGATTACGTCACAGCTGCCAGTCATTTGCATTGGTAGAAAGCATTACACAAAATCAGCCGTTCTAATGGCTCTAAAAGTTTTCTAAAGAACTATTAGGATTTGTTGTTCGCAAATCGAAGGTAAATATCCTCAGTTTAGTGCAAATCTAGAACAGTTTGGTTAGATTTGTGCACTTTTCGCTGTGTGAAATTCACAGTAATCGAAATCAAGTGATGCCTTTGTTTTTGCAAAAAATGTGGAAAAGGGGAATGCTTGCATAACCCATACAATTGATCAACTAATTGATATTCGGAAGTGTTAAGGAACATGTCAGTTGTTTTCGTATTCACGACATCCAGTTATGTCTCTGACATTACCCACCCGCATTTTTTTCTACCTCATCAACAATGTTCTCTGTTTGATTTGAATCAAAATTTTTGTCTAGTCAAATGAAAAAAAATGACAATATTAAATTTATTTCTTTAGAGCAATTTTTTTTTCGCGTGAATAAATAGCATTTTTTATCTCGCGAAAAAAGATTATGCGCGTTTTGAAAATAAATTTGATATACTTCTTTCATTCCTTAATGGGTTTTAAACAATCCAAGCGTATGTATTGAGAATTTATAATATTCTTAAAAATTGCATGACATTAAATAACACATTTTTTTTACAAAATATTTATTTGATGGAGATATTTTGACCGGACTGAAACATTGGAAACTAATCAAAATATCCGGGCTTCAATGCGAAATTTTTTTTAAGAATTTGAATACGAGCATAATTTAAAATAAAATAGCATCAAAAATTTTGCAAGGTAATTTAAAGAAAATAGAAGATATCATTTCATTCTTAAAACCAAACCAAAATATGTGATTATAACAAACAAAAGCGTTATTAGAAATAGTTAAATTTAAACTCATTTATTTCAACTAAAAAGTTTGTAAATTTAAACCGCTAAAAATAAGTAACTTAAACTAGAGTTCGTTCATTACAAACTAATTTTTCAAATTAAATTTACTGTTAAATTGTTTGGCAAGGAATTGACAGGAACGCATAAGTGAAATATTTGTTATTTCTTTCGAAATATTAATTGAAGCAAACTAATCCACTGAGAAAAAATAAGCTTCTTGTTTTGTAGTTTCAAGTAGCAATATATGCAATATCAACCGAGATTTTCTTTTGTCACTATTTCAATAAAAAAAACTCGTTGAATAAAAACTGATTTATTTTATTTTTACAATATTTTTCTCTGTGTGATCAAATCTTTACCATTAGTGTATCATACAGCAAGCAAACATATGAGAAAATGTGGTTGAAATGTTTAGAAAATTCAATTAAATCTATGATCAAACGGATAGAAAAATTTTTGAACATTGTAACGGTGGACAGAATGGATAAAAAAAACTTTATTTAAATTGAAATTCGTATTTCCTTGAATTATGCCAGATGAAACTGGAACTCTCATGATATCAACATTTAGTCTTAGGCTGCAGACAGAGTGAGCGCGAGAAGCTGTGATGAGCTTTTTTCTGACCAAAGTAGGAAACGTACTTACAGCAAAACAGAGGGAGCCTGTCAGAGTGAAAGCTGCGTCGATTTCTGATTTGTACACTAAAAGAGTCCTTTTTTTTATTTAAAAGATATTTTTTATTCAGGTCTATTTGCGTACAAGCTTTACGTAGCCGATTGAACCTATTTTTTAAATTTTTTTTGAGTTGGATCTCGTTGTCACCCTTTTTCTAGGGGGAGAGGAGCTTCCATTTCCCTCCTGCGAGGATTGAGGGGCACTTCGTTCGTGGTTCGTCTCGTCACCCATTGCCGCATCGATGGTATTGCTGTCGATTTCCGTCTTCTTTTCGTTGCTAGTTGCTGTAGATGCACCTTGTTGTACATTGGTTGCAATTGCTGGTTGGTTGGAGGGTAAGTTGTTAACTGCAGCTGGTGTACTTTGTTCTATAAAGGATGATGTTGGATTCGTTGAAGGGGATGCTTCATTGTTGTTGGTGGCTGTCACAGGTGTACTGGGGTTGGTGTGAAGGAAGCACCGTTGTCCTTTGGTGTGGTTGTCTCCATGTCCAGTTTATCACATGGCTTACCGTAGTGAACAGCTTTTTGGCAATATTGACATGTGGCCATCTCATTGTCATAGGTAACAAGTGATTTGCACGAAATTCTTGTATCTTGACCGAAAATCAAGTGTATGCGTAATAAACGTACGCCATTTAGAATACCGGGGAAAAAAATCTTCCACTGTTCTTCTTCAACAGAGAGAATCTCTCCGTATTGGGACATAGTTTTGCGAGGATCAGGGTCATTTCGCCGAAAGGGTTATTTCGCCGAATGACATTTCGCCGAATGGGTCACTTCGCCGAATGCCATTTCGCCGAAAGGGTCATTTCACCGAATCCTGAAATCGTCTTGAAATCGTAATTAGAATTGATTTAAATGAAAGACAAATGAAAGATGATAGCGTTAACACCCGTTTTGTTGACCTACCATTGCACTTCTTGAATAAAGATTGATTCATTGACCTCAGAGAATAGTTCCCTAGAAAACTTGTTGACTATTAGCTAGTAAGCATCAAAGCAATTGCATATGTGTATCTACCAGGCAAATGTAGGCGGTATTTTCCGTTTATTAAGTGAAAATGAAAAAAAATGTCTAATGCGGCTACGCCACATCGTTTTGGTTCATGTGCTGTTCAACCTCGCTACCGCTCGTTCGGACCTAACTAAAGCAAAGAAACCTAGCTTTGAGTAGACCGGGCAAACGAGGCGGTTACAGGTTTGTATGCAAGAGGCCGCCGCTTCCGACGGCGGGTCGGCGGTTTTATGCCGCCGAGCCATCTTGGCTTCGGCTATGTGGCTGCGCCACATCAGTTTTATAGAAGACATGAAGGATATATGACCCTTTCGACGAAATGACCCTCTCAGCAAAATGACCCTTTCGGCTAAATGACCCTTTCGGCGAAATGACCCTTTCGGCGAAACGATTTTTGGCGAAATGACCTTTCGGACTTTCGGCGAAATGGCATTCGGCGAAACGACTTTCGGCGAAATGGCTTTCGGCGAAATGGCTTTCGGCGATATGACCCGCTCCCGTTTTGCGAATATATGAATCGGCGACGCTCGAGGGAAGATCATGCACACGCACTTCTATAGCACTATCTTCCATATATACTGGAATGTTGTACTTAATGTTCTCGTGCTCCACATAGTGCACATTGTTATTGTCTTTTGCGAATTGAATTGCATCCAACTCTTTATAAAACTGGATGTAAACAACATTATTCGTCTTATTGCATTGAATCTCGATTAATTGATTGCTATTAATCGATTAGCTCGATTAGTGGTAATGTCGTTAATCGATTACTTTTGCCTTTTAATCGATTATTTTGATTAATCGAGTAAAAAAATACATCACTTGTCAAAGCCGCTCTTCTTTCGTTCCGGACTGGCCGTGAACGGAAAAATTTTTAGTACAAAATGCCTGCCGGAAGTTGTATACCATAAGGGCGAAGGCGCGATGCTCCGCCCGGATCCGACGTAGGCCCACTACTCGAAGCGATCGTTGGAGGAGATGGAGCGGCTGAATATGGATGTGATACCCAAGTCGGTGAACCCGCACAACGTTCTCCAGCTACGTCCCATCTAGAATTTCTGGGCCAACCTAAAGCGTAAGATCTACTCCAACAATTTCGTCGCGAGAACTGAGGAGGAATTAATAAATAAAACGAAGGAAGATCTTAAGAATATGCTTACACGCATATGTTTAACCACCATGGCATTTTTTTGCAAGTAAGCATAAATAATTCCATGGGAAATTAATCAAAAGCAAAAATCTGTCTTAGCTTTTTTTCATCACCATCCGAAAAAATTCCATTTATTGCAAACGTTATATGGAGGTGTATAGCCCGCCATATTTGTGGAATAGGATAAGGGGGTCTCAGCTTCCAGGTCAGGTAAGCATTCTAACAGTTGAAAAATTCACTTGGAGCCAATTGTGGATGTCCTATTCTTTTATTGAGCGGTATACGGTACGGAACGAATTTGGTTAGTATTGCGAAGGTCCGGGACCTACTGTAAATTCGCTCCCAGGTTTAGCACAAATACAACAAACTTTGCATCAATAACATTTTATTTTCAACATATTTAATGGTTAATACATAAAATTACCTATACTATTTAACTGAATAATCATCCTAAAATTTATTTTTGTTACAAGCACCGCATGGATGCGGTTTCGCTACCGGTGGCGGAGGTAAACATCCATTGCACCTATTTCCATGTTTGTACTGCGGTGGAGCAGTCGGTAGTAGTGATTGCCGCCCTGATGCAGTCAGTTGTTGTTGGCTAGATGCTGGGCTTTGGAATGAGTTTCCATTGGAAGCTTGATTATTTCGGGAGGTATTCGGTCGCGATGTCGCATGACTGCACACTAAGCACTTCTCGCAGGCTGTTGGAGGATCCTTGAATCCAATGTTAGAATTGGATACCTGGCCGTCATTATCTGCGTCGTTCCCTGCGCCGTTCCCTGCACCGTTCCATGCGCCGTTCCCTGCACCGTTTCTTGCGCCGTTCCCTGCACCGTTCCCTGCACTACCTTCATAGTGATCGTAGTGATCATAGTGATCATTGTTGTCACGCGAATTAGTATGTGAAGAGATGTCCTTGTGTGAACTCTCAGGTCTTGGAGCAAACTCGGAACGTTCGTGATTCGGATGTCTTCGTTTCCCAGATGGACACTTGCGCGGGCTTATGCACATTCCGTTGTGACGCACCAGACCGGTTTTGCATACACAAGTTGGTTTGTCGACGAAAACCAGAGGACAGATTCTGTTGCTGCAATCATCAAAACATGTTGGCTCACAACATGGCGGACTACGTAACAAGTCTTCATTCGCGTGGCAGAATCCTGGTGGAAAAAGAACGAAGATAAAATATGGCATACTCACAAACGTGGTACAACAATAAATGAACATACTTTCGTTAGATTCTTCATATCCGCGCCTGTCTATTGTACCACCGAAGCACTGATTTCTGGGAATGCAAACACCATTATTACGGACGTATCCAGGCTTACAGACACACGAGGGTTTGTGTACATGTGGGCACAAGCGGGGAGTATGTTGGCAATCCTCATAGCAGGTCGGTTCGCAGGACGGTGGACTTTGTCGGAGAACTTCGTTTGGTGGACATTGTCCTTCGATAAATGAATTAGTTATAGTTACTGATATTGTTTATGGTTTAGCATTTGTCCAAAACTCACCACAGGGAACTATAACAGGTGGACCGACCGAAATGACGCCGGAAACGTACATGGACATCAACGCCATGACTAATATATAATTACCTGACACCGCCATTATTCTAAGCCATTCGTTTAGCAATGACCGACAATCGTTTCTTTAAATAAAATTTATGCCAAGATTTGTCGTTCGAAAGCAATGTTTTCGATTCCGACATGTACGTCCTTCTCGTCGCTTTTATCGGATGCTTGGAAGTTCACTACGGCACATTCTCACACAAGAAACTCCACTATAACAGTAAGTGGCTAATCAATTCTGTTTTTATCATTCTTCCGTGTTTCGCCGGTATTCCGAGCATCAGGAAGTCACATTTCTTCGGTGGTTTCTATTAGTGTTGGCGTTATGCAAAGAACAAACGTGTTCAAATATTCGTCTTGGATGTCCAATTTCGCGGCACTATCGTCGAGTGTCGAGCTAATAGATGACTCGGTTTACCGAATTGTGATGAATTTGAAACCGTAAACCTATTACCTCACATCTAGCTAGTTTTGCAAGATGGGTTAACAGTTACGTTAAGCTTAATCGGCGAAATGTGTCTAAGAAGAAGGTCAACATTTTGAAGCATTTTTAGGTGCACGAGCTTTTCTTGACAGTGATAAAAATGATAAATGTGAATTGAAACTTGATGAAAATGTCAGCTTCGAGTAATTTTTTGGTTGCGATTTGTGGTATTGAACAAGAATGTGAATAATTTATTGTCATCACAAGGAATAATCATCCTATACTGTATGTGCCGCGTAGGCAATCTTTTGAATTCTGTAGCTCAATATATGTTAACTGTGAGATGACTTTCTAAGCAGACGGGTTACGAGAAGAATTGGTAGCATTGGAACCTTCTTTTTTTTTGTTGTGAGAGGCGACAAAATTAGACTTTATTTGATCTTACTTTTATCGCTTCGAAGCTTTTTTATGTTTTGTACGTCACATTTCATCGAAACGGCAATAAATCTCTCATTTAGGGGTTAACCTTATTTTGTGCTAGGGCACATAACCAATTTCACTATCTTTACGTTTCGTCTTAGACTCGTCAGTGCAGAGCAGTTCAAATTGAACTGCCTTACTGCGAACTTAAACAGTTCAATTTTAACCGCTAAGCAGACGTAAAGTTATTGCTATTTGCAACACACTTGTAATAAGCACCGAAGTGCTAAGTCTTTCCTGACGTGCCGAATGAAAACAAGTTTCTGCTAATACTGGCCGATTTAGATGGTCATTTAGGGGTTAACCTTCAATTTGAACTGCTCTGCACTGACGAGTCTAAGACGAAACGTAAAGATAGTGAATAAATCTCTATTTTTCGTTAGTCAATCAGTTTTGTTGAAAGCTGTTTTCCACACCTTTCGTATTCATCTATAATTTATTAATTTCATTTATTGGAAATCAACGAGTAAAGTACTGGACTTACAATATAATTATCGTATGTCCGAAACATGACCGGAAAGATTGTTGGCGTCAGTAGAGTCGTAGCACAAGCCATGCAACGGCACACTTATGTCGTTTCCACTTGAAGCCAAACCTAATACAGTTCCAACTCCAATTGCTTTCAAATTCATACATTTGATTGCTATTGGAGTCGGAACTAGATTGCGTTTTACTTTAATCGAAAACGCCGTAAGAATCGGCAGCGAAGTCTGATGAAAAGGAATGGTCAAATTCCACAGAAGAAATGTATTATCAAAACTTTGCTTTAGCGAATATGAATTGACGAAATATTAACATCGAATTACAGCCGACGTGTTTTTTTATGAGTTTTAGTCAGTAGTATTTGAACTAGAGATGAACAATCCGCTTTTGAGTTGTTCCAAAGAATTTGGTGAGCTTATGAATCACGTCTTTTTTAAAAAAAAAACAGCTTTCAGGCTGTATACACACTAAGATTAAATTCCTTTGTTCGGTAATATTTTTGACGACAAATTTCGGTAATCTATATAAATGACCGATATTTCGGTACATGAGTTTTATTTTACAATAGTTATGTAAATGTTTACCGGACGATCAGTTTTACGTAAATTTTCATTGCAGAATTTCATACGGTGAATCTGAATAGTCGCCGAGTACGGTAAAAACCATACTGTCCGTATGGTAAAATTATCTTTCAATAACCGAACTTCTGTGAAAACTGATTGTAATGAAACGAACTGTCAAACAGTTATTAAAATTTTCAGTAAGTGTCTTTTTATTAACCAAATGAAAAAAAAAATCGTTAATGGATTGAGGTACAGGTGCTAAAGTTTTAAAAACATTAGAACCACTAAAAGCTTTTCGTTTACTTATAGGCATAAAATAATTTTGTATCACTTGTTCACTTGATGCCTACACAAATCGTTCGAGGGTAATTACTTGTTAACTCGACGGATTGTGCAGTGTTTTGGAAGGCGCTCATAATTCCGGTCAGCCGGAACATTTGACCCTTTTTTCGTAGAATAAAACCATAGCCGCAACAGGTTGAAATTTTGAAATCTGGAAATCCAGAATTTAAACCAAAGGAAAACAAACAAACAAATCATTATCGAACAATACGTTGTATGCTGGCAGCCAGCAGAAGTGTAAACGGGGCATTAGAACCATTTGATTTGCAGTTTACGGTAGTTGTTTGACAGTTCAGCAACTACCATACGATTGGTAATCAATTCAATCACCGTACTGATTACCGAACGTTCAGCTGTTGAAAATTCGGTAAAATATCTGCAAACCCAATAAACCTGATTAATTTATGTAAAATGGACATATTTATTCTAAAACCAGTGTATCTCCTAAACAAAAAGTAGAATTTGACTAAACAGCAAGATGTTTTACGATCTTAAGATCTTTTATTCGAATCTTAGATGGTTCTTAGATTTCATTTGAATCTACGCCATCTACGGGAAAAATGAGCTACATTATTTTAATTTCGTTTCACATATCATCCTGTGGTTCCGGAACCAAAAGCCGGATCCAAATGTAATTCAGGAACCTTGTTTTGGAGTATACGACTCTTCATATAAATCTGAGTTTGTAGAAAACGGTGAGCCATCTCCGAGAAAATTGAGTGGAATTATTTATCACATACGCATTTGCTGATCTCGACGAACTGATTCGAATGGTGTCTTGGTATTATGTTCTTCCAGTATTTATTACTGTAAGTAGTTTAAATCAATATAATTATGGAATTGCTTTCAACACGAAAATGCTGCCATCATTTGGTTTACATATGTCATATTCGAGCGATTATGTTGCTTAAAACGAACCGTGCTAAAATCGGTCCGAGGCAAAATGTCATGAAAAAGGATCCTGTACAGAGTCTTTTTGGTACTCAGAAGCAATTGTATGTAACAGTATACAAAATCGTGTTTTACGTTGCTCCCAAGCATTGCTTTATCATACAGCGCTCAAAACTCCTAGTACAGGAATAATGAGAAAAATCGCTTACACAAAAATATAGATACCTCCTTTAAAAATAGACGGACTTCAACAATCTATGGCTTGTTGAATAGCTATTACCATGCAGAACCTCAGTGTAAAAACATATTCTGTTTTCAAGGTCAATTGTGACAGATATTATCAAAAAACTAAAAGTTTTGACATAAAACTTCGTATAACTCAAAAAGTATACATCCGATTCATCCAAAACCATTCAATAGCATTTAGGGTTACGGGGAGATCTTTCATTCGCAACTTGTTTGATCAAAATCTATCCAGTCATCTCTGAGATCTCGACCTCTTTGTTGACAACACACATACATACACGGACATTTGCTCAGTTCGTCGAGCTGAATCGATTGGTATAAGACACTCGGTCCTCCGGGCATCGGAAAATTTTTCTAACGTTTGAGAGAATTCTATTCCTATTTTTTATATTTATAAAAAAAAAGGTAAAAACTGTGTAACTTCGAAAATCCGCGTTGAAAAAAACCGCAAAATAAGAATTTATTTATGAATTCTTAAAAAAGACATGAAACGTCAAGATCAGGTGTAATCTCAAAAAAGTTTTTTTTGAGAACATTGAGAACTTTGGGATTTTGAGATTTCCGAAATCGAAATTTTGTTGATGCCGAATGTCTTAGAAATGCATTAAACGTCGAAATCTGGTATAATCTCAAAAACTATGTCAGTGTCAGAAAGTTTACTTAAAAAAATTTCGGGATAACACCAGATCTCGACGTTACATGCATTTCTAAGACAAAACAAGAAAACCGCGTAACTTCTAAAATACGCGTAAAAATTGCGTAACTTCGGACATCTGCGTAAAAAACAGGGTTATATTGGGTATCAGCGTAAAAAAACACTTAAAACGCATAAAAACCTCAGTGTACTTTTCTTCGATATTACTTGTTAGAGCCGAAACAAAGATATTGTTTTCGAATTCATTCAATTGTGCTTTGACTACTTTTTTATAATTTTTATCTGCGACTCATCAGTGTATTAGTAGTTTATGTTGCACTATTAATGCCACCTTAGGGTTCAATATTAAACTACTAGGAAGCCATGAAGTTAGTGTTCATTGCAAAACAGTTACAACTGTTTTAAAATCGATTTGAAACCTTTTCCAATTTTTATACTTCACCATATTACTATAATTACGAGTAGGAACCTCTGAAGCTACCTACCGAAAAATGTAGTAAATACTACAGTTTGTAGTATGTTCGAAAGTTGTTGTGTAGGTAAAGTTTCTTCTTCGACAAAGACGTGATGCACATGTAGATCCATTCAACCAAAATCGTACAGGCAAAAAATAGTGAAAATATATATATATATATATATATATATATATATATATATATATATATATATATATATATATATATATATATATATATATATATATATATATATATATATATATATATATATATATATATATATATATGTATATATATATATATATATATATATATATATATATATATATATATATATATATATATATATATATATATATATATATATATATATATATATATTGTTAAAATAGTGACGAAAGAAAATCTGGTTTGATATAGAAAACATTGCTGCTTGAAACTACAAAACATGATAATCATTCTTACTCAGTATGTTAGTTTGTGTCAAACGACATTTTGATAAAAACAACAAATATTTCAGTTGTGCGTTCCTGTCAATTTCTTGACAAACAATTTCACAGTGAATACAAGTTGAAAAAATTGTTATGAATGAACGAACTATAGATTAAGTTGAGAATTCTTGCGCTTTAAAATCACAATCATTCCAGTTGAAATAAATTACCTAAAATTTAGCTATTTCAACTAACGCTATTGTTTGTTGAAATCATACATTTTGTTTGTTTTCAAGAATAAAATGATTTCTTTCAAACTAGTTTACAAGGTTATATTTTATACTACTTTTATTTCGATTTAAATTAGCTAAACAATTTCTAAAAAAACAATTATCTTTAATTTTGAAATTTTTAAGATATTTGATCGTTTCGTCATTCCCGTTGCTACACGATCGAGTTCTTCACATATCGCAGTCAAGCCCTGTTTTTTTTTAATATAAATAATATCTTATTTGTTTTGTTATTTTAAACATGCTCAATTTCTCTGCGTGTACATCTGAAATTTTATTCATTTTCATGAGGGATAGAACCATTTTTATTTTCACAGAGTTTTCTCTCTTGATTGAACTACTCAGATTAATTCACATTCCTCAGAAAAGAATTTTCAGTGTAAATTTTTAAAGCCGGTTTTAAAAAGTTTATGCCAACAAACTGGTTAAGTAGCAGTGAGTGGAAAAAAGTCGCTTATTAGCGAGATAAAATTAAAGTCAAATGCTCGAAAGATGTAAATTTCAAAAATAAGTAAAATACATTAAAAATCTTAGGATGCATAAATGTCTGCAACTTTAATTAGACATTTGTAAATTCAGAGACAAATCTGCATTCGTGGCATCACTGGTTTTCATATATTGGGTTTATTTGTGTGTGTGCACAGCGGGAAACAGACTGTGCAAAAAATTCGCAGTATTTATTGCGTATAAAAATTTCTGTCTTTAGTGACTAATATCCCGACTAAATAGTATTTTAATCTTGATTATCCGTTACTTTAAGCAATTGTTCAGAACGATTAAACAAAAAGTTTTGCCTCATGTTAAAGGATTCTAATATTTCAAATAAAAAATTTACAAAAAAGCATAATAAAGCTCGAGAGTGTTTCAAAGCAAAATTCCATTTTTTTTTCTCGGTAGCTGGCACCATGGAAGTCTATTCCGAGACGGTCGGGACAGAATACGCTCAATTTCTCATTTATTTTTTGATTTTGATAAATATATTAAATCATTTTTTCAAAATTCATTTGTAATATTAAAATTTTTGCTAAAAAATAATGAAACATTGTACCAAAAATAAAGTACTTTATGAATTTAGGAAATCCTAAAAAATCAATTGAAAACGATCCATCCAAACGAATATTGATGTAAACATGTTCACTGCAAGGTGGATTAACAAATATTACTGCTGTCAAACTTATAAATTGTTCCGAGAAGAGACAAAAAAATTCAAGACAAGTACAATGTTTGCTACTAGAACATAATTATCCCGTCGATACATCAATTCAAAATATGTTAAATTAAAGTCTAAAACTTTTAGTGTTAGACTAATAGTTTTTTCAGCAAAGTTTTTTCTCGTCAAAAATGCTAAAACTTTATGAAAGACATCTTAAGAGAAAAAAGTAGTTGCAATTAACTTCTATCATAGTGAGTAATTTTTGAGTTTGATCAAATCACGAACTATATTTTTGTGAAAGAGTTTTCCGAAGAAACTATGTGTATCGGATCAACGGTTGTTCCGTTGTGAATTAAGTTCATGTTTTTATCAATTCAAACCATTGTGCAACGCCTTATGAAATCAACATTGGAAGCACAAAACTAGTATTCAGAGTGACTAGACGTGATGCACTAATCTTATTCGGGTTCAATTTCTAAGAAATAAGTGCAACTGCACAAGCGATTAAAACATGCTTCGGCTGTGTTATTCAGACAAAATATTTTAAGCATACTATATCATTATACCTGTGAATTGAGAAATACATTTTATTAGAGATTGCTGGATACGATCATGGTGGTTCAGTGCATAAAACGTGTAATATGTTTAAAGGATTTTTGCACTGATACTAGCCATGCAGATGCTCTGTGCGCTAAGAATCGAACCCGTTAAAATTTTGGGTTACAATGGATGGTTAAGCTCCGCAACGAAGTGTAGTGCGAATACTTTCCGTTTTTTGGCTCGATAGGTCACGTCACCTTGAGTTCATACAGTGCCCAAATATAATATGACGTTGCCACCAGACTATTGAATCAGTTGTGCGAATTTGAAAACATCCTAATTGCGCGTGACAAAGTGAACTAATTTGTGTGCTTCGCTGTGATAACTCACTGCACATTTTCGTGGTGCATTTAACATAATATAAAAAAAACGTTTGAGTCGCGCGGCGTCTTTAGTACAAAATCGGTCCTCAAGCATGGTAATAAAAATATACATAGTGTTACCGTTTGTGCTCATTTGGTTCATGCCGATTTACTCTCGTAAGTATATAGACAACAGATAAATTTATCTATCGATTAACAGATATTTTGTTTCAGGGAAATGTGATGACAATGAAATTCTGGTGACCAATTCATTAGTTTGTGAAAAAACCTGCGACAATGACTGTTCTATGCAATTCAATCGAAATATATTCAAATCATCGTGTGTTTGTCGGCCAGGGTATGTTAAATACCAGGGAAAGTGTATTCCTCAGAGTCACTGTAAAAAGTTTGTAGAAGTGCATTCGTCATGGTGTTCCAGACCTTGTGTAACTACGTCAAGATATCCTAAAGCAACTAAGCGAAGGACCTGCTTTTGCAAAACAAAAGTACCTTGTTCGTCACGCAAAACAACTAGGCATAGAACAACGGTAACGACTGCAACAACCCCCGAGCGTACATTCAACACTACCACTACAACGACTGTCGCCGATATAACAACTAGCACGACAACTAATACTACTACGTCTACTTTGCAAACAACAACTACAGATATTCCGGTTTCAACAACTACTACACTTGCATCGACAACAACTACTGCAGATACAACATCATCATCTAGAGCAACAACTACTACAGATAGAACTACTACTCCTAGCTCTACTACTACTGCTACTACTACTACTACTACTATTTTGAAAACAACAACAACAGATATTCTTGATTCAACAACTACCACAACTGCATCGACAACAACTACTGCCGCTACAACATCAAAAAGTACTCCTTCTACAATGACTACTACTCTGCAAACAACTACACTTCCTCCAACAACAACTACTACGCTTCCATCCACAACAACAACAACTATTGATGCAACAACAACTACACTTGCATCGACAACAACTGTAGCAGATACAACCACAACAACCTCTGGTACAACAACTACAACAGATGTTCCTGATTCAACAACTACTACACTTGCACCGACAACAACTACAGCCGCTACAACATCAACAACGACTACTACTCTGCAAACAACTACACTTCCTCCAACAACAACTCCTACGCTTCCATCGACAACAACAACTGTTGATTCAACAACTACTACAGTTGCACTGACAACAACTACAGCGGCTACAACACCAACAACTACTCCTTATGCAACGACTACTACTCTGCAAACAACTACACTTTCTCCGACAACAACCACTGTTGATGCAACAACAACTACACTTGCATCGACAACAACTGTAGGAGATACAACAACAACCCCTAGTACAACAACTACAACAGATATTCCTGATTCAACAACTACTACAGCTGCTACAACATCAACAACTACTTCTTATACAACGACTACTACTCAACAAACAACTACAGCTCCTCCGACAACAACCACTGTTGATACGACATCATCATCTAAAACAACAACTACTACACTTCCATCGACAACAACAACCGTTGATAAAACAACAACTACACATTCATCGACAACAACTATGGCAGATACAACAACAACTGCTTTGCAAACAACTACTACAAATATTCCAACAACTACTACACTTCCACCGACAACTACACAAGTATCGACGACAACAACAACTACTGCAAATACAACAACAACTCCTGACACAACCACTACTACTTTACAAACAACTACAACTGATAGTCCAACAACAACTACACTTCCACCGACAACAAATACAATCGATACTACAACTACTATTGATATAACGACTACTACTACTACCACAA